>NC_140411.1:111280988-116080988 GCF_965140295.1 Lepidochelys olivacea
GCAGAAGCAGCAGCTTAGCCTCTGTTACTGAAAGATAATAAAATACAGCAGATTCCCCTCCCCATCCCTTGCCCAAACATTAACATGGAGCCCTCCTGAAAGGAAAGCACAGTGATGCAATGTATACCGTTCGTTTGCGTGTTACAAAACAGCAACCAACAAAACAAGCCAACAGAAGTTGCTTTGCAAAGTTTTCTATGACTTGACCTCATTGTTGTACCATTGGGCCTGATGAGCTGGCAGGCTATCTGGGCCAATCCTGGTAGCTTGACTCACAGGAGCAGTGCCATTGGCGTCAATGGCAGAACTGAAACCTAATACTGAAGTCAGTTGCAAAATTCTGAAGGTGAAATCCTAGATTCACTGAAATCAGTGGGAATTTTCCCATTAACATAAGTGTGGCCAGGATTTCACCCTATTTTAATAGAAACAGGCATGGAACCATTAGCTCTTAGTCTGTAAGCTCCATGGGGCAGGGATTTTGTCTTCCACCAAGATTTTTTTTTTGACAGCTCCAAGCAGATAGATTGTACCCAATAAAGAAATGATGCTAATTGTTCTGGTGAAGTCTGAAAGACTTAGCTAAGTCTCATTAGCCCATTTATAGAAATGCAGTTGGATGTGAGGTTTATCATTCTGAGCTAAGGTTCTAATTTTGGCACATAGGAGGCTACAGGGAGGAAAATATCTTGTACTTATTCCATTTTATTAACTTTGTTTTGTTCGCTTGAGCCTAGTACTGTGTTAGACTTTGAATAATCACAGCTGTACAGGTAGCTCCAGTGGAGTGAATGAGAGGCTTTTTTCAAGGGCTCTGCTCCCTGCAGAAATGATTTGTACCTCTGGCTGATTGTCACTAACAGAAAATGAGAAATAGGAACATTCAATGCAAAGTAATGTGTTCTGTACAATTACTGGATTAATAATTTTATTCCATTACTGTGTGGGGAGAGAGGACATCAGGTTGAAGATCTGCAATTCTAGTATATTTCTAAGCGTCCTGTTAAGAGAGTGAGCAAGGGTCAGGAAACTTAATTATGCCATAACTAGATAGAAATTGCCAAGTGATAAAAAGAAACATCCAGCCAGATTCAGCAGGAAATTACAGCTTTAATAATATAGCATAATGCCTACTTCTATACAATTATTGGAGAGACCCTGAATGATTTTAAATAACAGGCTTGGGTTTCTAGTAACGACAGAAAAAAAAAACCCACTCTGAAAATGACATTTTACATTTTGCTGTAAATATTTTTCTCTTTAAAAAAAGCATTATTAAATTACCAAAAATCTTATATTTACCCACATTATCTGTCCTGGAGTTTGTTAATATTTTTAAAGGAGGAACAGGAGATACGTTTATTGTAATTTACATTTGTCAAAATTAAGCCTGAAAAATCCTACTTTCAGTCCACTATGCTTCTGTATTTAATTTGCAATTTGGGAATGGGAAAAAATACACTGAAATATTCTATATTACAACTTAGCACTGAGGAATGTTGGTGCATTCTGAACCCATTCCCCACCCCCCACCTCCGCCCCGCAATGTGACCATGTTTGTGGCTGACGTATCTCTGAACTGTATTCTTTCAGTACAAGCACTTATGAACGGATTAAAGACGCACTTTCATGCTGACATACAGGATTGCTTTATAATCCTGTGGAGTCCTCACAGAAGATAAAGAAATAATACTTTTTTTAAAATAAACAAAATCATCCTAATGAAAAGCAGCTCTTTTTTTTCCAGATGTAATAGGATATTTAAAATATTAAACTCTTATCGCTTATGTAAACACTGCTTGTGATATAAAGGCCCTTTGCAATTTATGTGTGCGTATGTTTGTCCATTTATTTCTAATGGAAGAAGGAAAAGTCATTTCTAGTGCTAACCCAGGAGAGCCCAGCATTTCATTTTGTATTCTGAGGATGCAGATTAATCAACCTGACTCTCCTACCCAAGGCTAGCCATTCCGCCTAGAAATCTGCATATCTGCATATTACTGTTCTTCCCTGAATTTAATTTCCTACAGGAGCTGATATTAATCACCCTGTTTAAACAGAGGGGATTTGGAGTCTATACAAATATGACATTTTTTATGGAAGTTGTAGAATATTTTTCCTTTTTTTATTTAAAGAGACAATAGCTCTGTGGTTTAATCCTAACTATAGTAGATTATTTTTATTTATTAGATCTGATATATATTTTGTTTATATTTTAATCATAAAATGTGCTGCACCATCAAAAATGCTTTTATATTTTCCCTTCTATTATGGGGCCAAATTCTGCTCTCAATTACATCCTTACAAATCGTGAGTAACTTCACTGGCATCAAGGACATTTTTCTGGACTTGAATGGGTGTAACAGAGCAGGATTTGGCCCCTCGTGTGTCAGATGTTTCCTAATTGAGAAGTGTAAATCTCTCTATTTAGGTATTTATGTGGTCCTCATCACCATAATACCTGAGCATCTCATAAACATTAATATATGTCTTCTTGCAATACCCCTGTGAGGTAGATATGTGCTATTATGCCCATTTTACAGATGAGAAACTGAGGCACGGAAAAATCAGTTAGGAAGCCTTGACTCAAACCCAGATTTTCAGAATCCTAGTCCATCATCCTTATGAAAGACCATTCTTTCTCCCACTGTCCTACATATAGTAAAGGAGAAAGGGAAGTCAGAAAATTAGGCCAAGCTGTGAATTCACTTCATTGCAAGATTCTTTGGCCTCTAAAACAAGGACAATTTTATAGCAACACCAGCAGAAATTTCTTCTGCTTCCCCTCCCTAAAAAAATCTTTCCTCATTTTGTGTTCAGAAGTAGAGAATAATGGCTTGAAACAATCCCTCGTGTAACTCCATTGATGTAAGTGGAGTTGCACCAGATATGAATTTGGCCCAGTCTGTCTGTCCCTCAGCCAGTGTTACTTGGCATATTTTATTTTGGCTGCCTAAACTACAGTTATGGCCCAAGCACGAACAGGAGTCAGAAGAACAACATGCTTGGAAATATGTGCTGTATGCCCTAGGAATCTTTGCCAGCTGGAAAAATGGAACATGTGTCAGTTACTGACTAGATATAGTGCTCTTGTTAAAACCAAAGCTTGCCATCCAGGTTTCACCCTGGCATCTAGTGGCACTGAAAGTTAATTTGGATTGTAATTTCTTTTGCAGAGCTATGTGATATAGCCTAGAAAAAGATGGGGCTCTTTGCAAGAATGTTCTACTTCAGAGGAAACCATGGACCTATGTTACAATGTATCTTTTCACTGCGACTGCTGTCTCTCATTTACATACTCCAAAACTTAATGAGAACAAATCTACGCTAACTATGTATTGAATCCTGCTTGTTTTCTGTATTTACATCTATAAAGATGTACACAGAAGCTTTGAACTTGTGCCATTCTGTTGGCAAAATCCAAAGTTACCTTATTTGTTGACTGTAAGCACATAAAGGTTACGGGACATTGAGGCAATAACAGAAGGGAGGAAAATTAGATGTAAGCTGTGAGGATGAGCGATGTTCATTTATTTGTGCAAAGCTAAACTACAGATCTCAACCCAAGATTCACCTGTCCCTAATTTGGGCTCTGAACCTGCCAACAATTAGGGACAGGGGGTGAGTAACTTTACTCATGAGAGTTGTTCTATTGAAGGTGTCAGTGGAGCTAGTTATGTGAATAAAGGTACATACAGTATTTGCAGGATGGAGACATTGGAACGTAAGATGCTAGTCAGCTGCTTGCAATAGTTTTATCAAGATCATAGCAAATTTTCTCTACTAAGCTATCAAATTGAATGTGAGATTGACCTAAATAATATTTTGTTCTTTCTAAAATTATCAAACCTTGGAAATGATTATTATATTAATTAAGATTCAAACTAGCAACCGCCACTCCCCCCCAAAAAAACCTGAACAACAATAACAACAACAACAAAAGCCCAGTTGTTTTGACTATCTCAAGTTTTCCTGGAGGATTTATTATCAAAGGCCTTGTCATCACTATGAAGAGATTACTGGTATTCATATCATTCTTCTTGAACACCTAGGCTGCTATATTTTCATTGCCTGTTGTAAATCATTAGAGTATCACCCCAGGCAAATCACAGCTTAGCATGTTTATCTGTCTGTGCTAATAGCTTTTTATTTGAAGTCTTAAAAGTAAAAGGGTGCTATTATATGACTTCACGCTTTATTGCAAAATGACTAGGTCCAGTTTCATTTGTTTTGCTTTGAAGTCTTAATGTCCCTTGGTGGTGGGATTGCAGTGTTTCCCAGTTCCAACTTTGAGCAGGATCCCCTTAAAGCAAGATCCTGTCTTCTATAGACAACAGGGAGTACTTGTAAAAGTACTGTTTTCAAGATTAGCAGTGTGGTTTCCATAGGTGGACTACTTTTTACCATTATTTGTTTTATTGCCAGCTTGCCTGAAAAGGAAGAGATTAGGTTAAATTGCAATTTTGCAATTAACTTAGGCTACTTGTCTCAAGTTATATAGAAGCTATGCGTGAACATTATTTAAGAGCATTAAAGAAAAATCAAACAATGTTGTCCAAGAACTCAATCCAGTATACTCTGTCATTACAGAAAAATGCAACAATGTTTAACAGTTATCTTCTAGTCTGAATTCATGCATCATGTAATTTTATTGACCTCAGTTTAGTTACACCGCCATAGACAGGAACTCTGTTGCTTGGTCTTCAGATTGCAAGGGATTTCTGAGACATTACAAATGTTAAAAGGGGCCCCTATCAGTATATGCTGGTGGGAAAAATCATGTATGTTATTGTTAGAGAGAAATAATAACAGCAAGCCCTTTCCAGTGCAGGGCTTAATTGTCTTCAGCACAGGTACACCAGCAGAAAATTTGGCCCATAATGTTTTTGATGCTATCTGGACAGGTTAGAGATACCTGACTTTTGGCTCTTCACCTGTAAGTACTACGGGCTGATTTGGAACAGAATGGTGTTTAAATTGTGTGAACTCTGGGATAATTATGTAGGCTCGAAATCCTAAGAATGCTTAGAGGGGACTTCTCTCTCAACATGTGTTTGTTGAAGGAAACGTTAGTGCAAATGGATCAATAGGTAGAAGAATTAAAACATTGAGTGGGCAAAAGAACTTTCATTTTGGAAAAAAATGTTTTAGATCCAAAATTAACTTGAAGAAAGTGTAGTTAGCTGGAAAACCCTCAAATAAAATATGTGTGTCTGTGCACACGTGCATGCATGCATGAATACATTTGTGTTTTCACACACAGAGTTAAACAGCAAAAAATTGTCATTTGAAAATATGCGTTAGTTTAATAAACCTACACTACAATTTTGTGATAGCATATACTTGATTTTCTGTAAATAAATCCATCAAAAAGTAAAAAGGAAGCTGTGATGAAGCAAATGACTACATCTATAAACCTTGTAACAAAAATATATCCTAAACCTCTTAAAGAAACAAGAGGAAATGAGACATATGACAATGATATTTCTTTGATTTGAGTCTTATTCTACAACAAGATTCCTATTTATTTTACTGGGAGGCAAGAAGAGAGGCCAATCTGCAGGAATCTGAGTAGAGGAGATGCATGTCAGAAAAAAAGATAATTGATGGTAAACGTCAAATATTAAATCTTGATCTGGTTATTACCCAGCATATTAGCTATGTAAGTAGCTTAACAATTACAGCTGTGATTGACTAGGTGGGATCCAAAATCCTAAATATCAACTGCCAGAAGGGATAATTATAACACATTAGCACCTGCATGCTTAGACAAGATTGACAACTCCAGTCTAACATCTGCTTAATATCACTTTCATACTTTTCATATTTTTTTTTCCTTTTTGAAAGGAGTAACAAAGATTTTCTTGAAGGATAACAATAACCCAGCATCCATGTTACACATTCAGTTGATTATAGTTGTTTGTTGTGTTTGGTCATGTTGTGAACTGACATATTTAAAATTATATAAAGAGAATTAAAATGGGTTTTTTTGGGATTAGGCAGTCACAGTTGTGGTATACTTTTGACAAAATGTACCTGTCAGCTAGAATCATTTGAAGAAATCCCAACATGTAGGCTGCTTTTCCAATGGCTGGATGGGGCAATGTAATTTTTTTTTTCTAATCAGATTGATTTGAATAAGAAAGGTCTGCTAATCCCATAATTAACACAACTGAGAAAAGAATATTTTGTATACTGGGTGAGCACAGTGGTGGACTATCTCAGTGAGCGGTTCACGGATCCTAGGTAAAATTTGCTCCTCCCTGCACACATTCTAATTACTTGGGCTGTGTGGGTGCAAAAGAATGTGTCACAGGATTCACACACCTCACACAGGGCTAGCCTATCAGCTGCAACGGTGGCTGCTCCCACTTTGTACCTTCCACTGGGTCTACACAGTACAGATTCCATGAACCCCTCCACTGGTTCATTTCCAGCCCATTCTTCCAAACCATTTTATGAGCCATTCTATTTTGGTGTATCCCTTTCGGTTCATGGGAGATGCAAATGCCCTGCTGCATGATGGCTCTGCCTGTGCTCCACAGTCCCCCTGCCCACCAACGGGATTTAAATGGTGCAGAAGACCTTGTGCTGGGCTAGGATATGAAGCAATGTGACTTTTGCTAATAATCATTCTTAGGTAAGCAGCATTTATCTAAGTGATAGTATCACTGCCCTGTGTTTCACAAGGCACTAATGCAATTCCTGAGTGGAAAACTAAGAGGGAATTGATTATTGCCGAATAAAAGAGGGTGGGCAATGATAGTATTGCTATTATAAAGTAAGTTCAGGTAAGCAATGACATCATTGCCCCTGTGTTTTACAAGTAACAGCCCAACCCCTGAGTGGATAAACTACAAGTCCTCTTGGTCGTGTCCTCGGTTCTGTGTCAGGGGAGTGGCGACAGCTGAGGCCACTTGAACTGTTCAGGAATTTGATGTCATGCCAGTCATCTTATCTGGGATGGAGGAAATGTGTCACAGAATAAATGACTGCTACAGTAAACTGCACTCTGATGGGATAAATAATACTTAATATAACTGTCTCCTAAGCCAACTGATCACATAAGAAGTTTTTTAATCATACTTAAATGGTCAGTTATAACAGAACATTGGCTAATTTTGTTTTAAAACATTGAAAAAATGTGAATAGTTTAGTTAGGAGGTGATCCTGTATGATTTTAGTCTAATATCTGTATTATTTTCCTTGCCATTTGGGGCCTGATCGTCCCTTTCTGTTTTAAGTGTATGAAAGAGATGGATCTGATGCCATTGTTGGGATATGTCCTTGATTTTAACTGGCTATTCCGCCATTCTGATCAATAAAATACATAGCCATGGATCTCCTTGCTCTTACAAATACATAGGTGAAGGGTGGATGAAAGGAGGAGCTTCCCCAACACTGGTCCGTTTGTATAGCATATATTGGGCAGGTTAGAGTCACACAGCACTCAGCCAATGCCTATGCCCTTCTGTGATGTGGTAAATTGAGGCCATGGTGTATCTCCTACTCCCTGGGTTCCCACTACTATGTCAGAAACATGAATCCTGAATCACAAGAACCTTGACTTTCTCTTCCTCTCACATAACTTATATGCTGCCCTCAATTTGCAGCTGAATTTGTCATTTTATTCTAACTATGTATCTGCAGACATTTATAACTACTAAAATGAACGTTGGTAATAGTGGGGAAGGGAGAAAGTGGACAGCCTGATAGCTGGGCCAAGTTCCTCCTATAGTCTCTGTAATCCTTCTCCACTTTGGTAAACCATATCCCGCATAGTCCACGTCCCAGATAGCAGGATTCACATTTTTATGATAACTTATTTGAAAATATTTATTTAAGATTCTCCTTATGCAAGCTACCATGAAAAATTCCAATACATTCCACCTGCTAGAGTGTAAGAAAAATTCCTCCTCTGAATGCTTGTCTTATTCCACTCCTATAGTGTGACTTATTTCTAAATCTTAAAGTATACCATAGAGGAAACTTGGTATCATATAAGTGTTATACTAAAGTATTAAGATGATTGCAGCAATACCTACTACATTTTGGTACTACTGCATACAAGCGATTTGCCAGAGATAATGCTTTCAGCAGATCTCTCCTTCAGAAGATGGTTAAAACTCCATTTTCATCCAGAAAGCCTTAGGAATATTCTGATTCACAAAACCCCTCTATCCCCTGAACACTGCTATTTATTTATTTGATTATATTTTATTTACAAAAAGAAAAGGAGTACTTGTGGCACCTTAGACACTAGTGACACTTAGTGACACTTAGTGAGTTGTAGCTCACGAAAGCTCATGCTCAAATAAATTGGTTAGTCTCTAAGGTGCCACAAGTACTCCTTTTCTTTTTGCGAATACAGACTAACACGGCTGCTACTCTGAAAGCTGTCATTTTATTTACAGACTACCGAGGAATATATGCAAGAAAATTGACTTTGGAAATGTTTATTGTATGCATCATCTTGTCTAGTTATAAGCATAGCATTAACACTATCAGGCCTTGTCTACAGTAACGAGATAAATCAATCTAAATTACGCTAGTTAAGTTACGCCAGTTACGTAATTTAAGTCGAAGTAGCTTATATCAACTTACAGTGGTGTCTATATCATGCTATGTTGACAGGAGACGCTCTCCCATCGACCTAGCTTCTGCCTCTCGGGGAGGTGGAGTACTGAAGTTGACGGGAGAGCACTCTGCCATCGACTTATTCTGACTTCACTAGACCCACTAAATTGATGCCTGCTGCATTGATCGCAGCAGCGAGCTGATTTAGCTGGTAGTAAAAACAAGCCTGCAGTTTAAAGGACACTATCTCTTAGTTTAAGATGTGACCCAATTTAAAATTGTTTTTTGTCTTCTTTTGGATTTTAAAAAAACATTGTCACCAAAGAAGTTGCCTAAAACAATAAGACATAATTGTTGGGCTTAAAATGGTTCGTGCTTTCTGGCCACAGAAGTAACAGAGGAAGCATAAGTCAGTTGATAAATCCTCTTCTGTGGATAAAATTATGAGTAGGCTTGGAAGGATTAGATTTTTATCAGTAATAGCAGTAAATGGTGATTACACCACATACAAAACCGACAAAAAATTTATAATAAAAATTTGTAGATAGGCAAAGTTAGAAAAGTGCTGCTTGAGAACTGCTTGAGAGTTTGATTTAAGGATATTTACTTTTTATATTTTGATGTGATGAGAGTTTGTTTTTTAACAGTTATAAAGCTTTAAGTCATTGAATCTGAACGTCTATTGTCATTAAATAATTATTGTCTGACTCTTCCCATAATTTCCAGCAACTGTGACAATTTAAATCAACAAAAATAAAAATGCTTAAAACCCATAATGCTGCAGAACTATGCACCAAAAGAGAGAAACATCAAAAAATGCTTAAATATAAACCTGGATATAATCCATCAAAATGATAAAATAATAGAATTCTGCCAAGCCTAAATAGGAGTGCTCATTTATGGTTCATCTTAGAGGACCTCTCCAGCACCACAATGCTGCCAGGCTCCATGCTGAGGTATTTTTCAGTACTGACTAGAAGGGAAGAGTGCCACCTACAGAAGCATTAACAATTTGTCCTGTAGTGCTTGGGTTTTCCTGAGAAGTCCACCATCCAAGTACTAATTCACCCTGACCCTAATTACTTTGTGAAATCTGATGAGATAATAATAATAATACTTAGCATTTATATAGTGTTGTACTCAACTGAAGTGCTGTGTGATCATAAGCTAATTAATCTGATCAGTGCTGGCATGGAGGGCACATTGGTGCCATTCCCACACTCTCAGAGCCACTGGCTGAACCAAGGAGGAAAAGATTGAGACACAGTTGAAGCCTGCCATTCATCTTTTGTGCAGATCCAAACTCCCCCTCTTCCCAGTTAAAACACTGGATGGAATTACACTTTAAGGATATAGAGATTGCTATACCCGTTCAGACTAATGATCAATCTAGTTTAATATCCTGGTACAGCATGGCCATTAACAGATGCTTCAGAGGAAGCTGAGACCCCAATACTAGACCATTATGCAATACATACCAATGTTAGACGAATACATGGTACACAATCACGCTCAGATTACATAATGGTGAGGGTCATAAAGAATATATGAGGATTAGGTTAGTTAATTTACCTAAGAAGAGTCACTTGCTCACCCCCTGGCAATTAACGGTTGTCTTACCTCCTGGTGCATTACATGACATGCTGTGTACATTTCTATCCCAGCTACTTTACATGCGAGTAAAACCTTTATTATTTATGTAAATTCAATGTCTAATTCTTTTTTTAAATCTTACTATTCAGTTAGTCTCCATAACATCTTGTGGTAATGAGTTCTTTCGCACAATTATGTATATATTTCATTTTATCTGTTTTCAATTTGTTACCTTTTTTATTTCATTGGTTGTCACCAAGTTATTGTATTCTGAGAAAGGGTCAATGAAGTGCATCTCTAAATATTCATTAACCTTCACTGTTTCATCCATTATTTTATGTGCCTCTATTTTGTTTTCTGTCAGAATGAAACAGCCCCAATCTTTTTAATTCTATCAGTTTTTCATGCCATTAATCATTTCAGTTGACCTTTTCTACATAACTTTTAGATCGGGTGGGCAAACTTTTTGGCCCAAGGGCCACATCAGGGTTGCAAAATGGTATGGAGGGCCGGGTAGGGAAGGCTGTGCCTCCCCAAACAGCCTAGCCCCACCCTCTCCCACTTCCCGCCCCCTGACTGCCCCCCTCAGAGCTCCCAACCCATCCAACCCACCCTGCTCTTTGTTCCCTGACTGCCCCCTCCTGGGACCCCCCACCCCTGACCGCCCCCCCAGACCCTGCCCCCTATCAATCCCCTCCCTCCCCCCCGCAGCTCCCTGTCCCCTGACTGCCCCAACCCCTATCCACACTGCCGCCCCCTGACAGGCCCCTTGGGACTCCCACACCTATCCAACCCCACTCCCGTTCCCCATCCCCTGACCACGCCCCCCCTAGAACCCCTGCCCCATCCAACCACCCCTGCTCCCTGTCCCCTGACTGCCCCCCAGAACCCCCTTCCCCTTATCCAACCCCCCCCCACCCCCTTACCATGCTGCTCAGAGCGGCAGGACTGGCTTATTAGAAAGCCTGGGAGCTGGGCGGGCACAAGCCGCGCTGCCCAGCAGGAGTGGCAGGCCAGAGCGCTCCCCATGTGGCGGCATGGCTGTGGGGGAGGGGGGACAGCGGCGGAGGGGTCGGGGGTAGCTTCCCCAGCCGGGAGCTCAGGGGCCAGGCAGGGATGTGGCCTGCGGGCCGTAGTTTGCCCACCTCTGTTTTAGATGAATTGACCAAAATTCAACATGGTAATATAATAATATAGTGGCACGGTGATATTTTCAGTATTATTATTTATCCCTTTCTTAAAACAGGCTAGTAACTTTTCTTTTGTGCCCACTTGCAGACTGAGCCAGCCTCATTGATGCGTGAATCTTTTATCTTTTTAAAGTTAATTTGGAACCTCATAATGTGTATGACTAGTTTAAAGCATTTCTTCCAGTGTACATAAACTTGCACTTGTATATACAGAATATCATCTGGCATTATGAAAGTCACCTAGCTTTGTTAAATCCTTCTGAAGTTCCTAACAGTTTACATTGGACGTGACACGCTGAAATAATTGTGTGTCTTCTGTGAATGTTATCACCTCATTGATATGTTTTAAATAAAATTTGTCATGGAAAGGAACTCTGGGGTAGCCCACCATTAGTTTTTTATATGTTGAAAATTGACTGTTTATTCCTACACTTTGTGTTCTGTCCCTTAACAAAATCCATGGCACAACTTTACCTCTCATTCTGTGATTATTCAGTTTCTGTAGCCTCTTGTGAAGAATTTTATCAAGGGTTTTATTGAAAGTCCAAATAAATCACATTTTCAGTTCTGTTTTATTCACTACATCACTTTCTCAAAGAATTCTAATAGATTGGAGAGACCTGATTTGTCTTTACAGAAGCCAGTCTGTATGACTTTATCATAGCCGAGCACTTGATGGGCACAGTTTTTATAAACTGAAATAAATAAATATCATGCTCATCTAAATGGTTTGGTTCTGAGTAACTTTCTTCAAGATGCAAGATGATCACAGGTAAAACAGCAGTGTGTGTAAGCTTCCTCACCAATAGGCAGAGCAAAGAATTCACAATGAATATGCATCCAATGAATTTACCCTCTCTCTGATTGTGGCATATGCATTAGTCAGACAATGATTTTCTGTTTTCTGTTCATGGTTCAAAGTATTTGGTGACTTTTGGGTGATTTTATTTTTAACTCTATGAATGTTTTCTATGAGCATTTGCTGTTTATTCTATGCTGGTTATTTGTGATTGGGTAGATATGGCACAGTTTCTGGTCCCGATTTGGGTAAGCATGTAAGCATTCCCAACTCAAATACTCACATATTTGAATATAAAATTCACTTTGTGAAATTCCTTCACTTTGAAATTCACTTTTCATTACTTTTTTGGCCAATAAATTTCAGTGACCACAAAACATAAGACTTTAATCCCTAAGAAGTGCAAACAGAGCTGAATCAAGCCTATCTAACAATGTGAGTGACTATTCGTGTAAACATTCTTGCAATATTCACCGAGCTCCTCTGATTACAATGGGAGGCTGATTGATTAGGTTCCTGTGACACTTTGGGGTTCAACTCAGATCAGTAAAATTTTGTGCCACTGCCTGTCCTGCAACTCTGGATGTCTTAAATACTGTGCCAATCAGGCTCACATCCTGGACACCAACAGTTAGCATACAAGCATGCAGGTCACACTTTGCCTTCCACAGCCCAGTTAGTGTTTGAAGAGTGACACCAACACACTCAAGGTCCCACATTTCCCCAAAACTGTCTCCCTGCAGTGTCCAGCTCTCTCCTGAAACATCCACAGAAGTTATTAAGTTCGCTGCTTCTTTAAAAAGACAAGCAGCAGCTTGTTAGCTTGACTGGCATTAATAATCACTTCAATTCATACAAAACACTCACTTGGTTTGGGAAAAAGTAAAACAAGTGTAAGCAGAGTCTGGATGAACTCTCCCTTGACATCTAGTAGTGAGCTGTGGAAAAAGACTTCAGAAACTGATCTCATTTGCATGGACACACCCACCCTGCCTAGGTGCTCAGCATGATGGGACTGCTTGCCCAAATGATCACTTGTGGCTGGTGTTGGATCCCCAGTCTCCTTGTTATTGGGGCAGGAGTAATAAAGGGTTGTTTTCCTTGTTGTGTGAACTGAGGGCAGCAGAACTAGTTGTCACAATGGAGGGACTCACCCTCAACTGAAGAGCACTTGCTAGGCAGGGGACATGGGTTCCAAAGCCCAATGAGTTGAGAGATGGTGGGGATAGATATGGGGTATGGATCCTGTTTAAAAGGTCCTAGACACCATTTAACCCTTCTATCCATAGTATAATAAAAGAGCTATTTTAGACTCAATTGAGAGTCTTGTTACATGCTGCAGATCTGAAATCACTGATATCTAGGTCTAAGTATTAAACCTACTTTGGGACAGTGTCTCTATTGCAAGAGATTGCCCAGTATACACCAGCAGTGAGGCTCCCCCACTAACAGCAGAAATCACTAAGACCTGAAATCATTGAGAGCTGTGTTAAGTGTGGGGGAGGCCCTGAAGACATCTTGGTGAGTGGGCAGCTGGCAGAGAGGCATAACAAGCGGCCAGCAGGGTGGCTGGAGGAGAGGCACAACCAGCACGGTGGCTGGCGGAGGGGCATGGCAAGTGGCTAGCAGGGCAGCTGGAGGAGAGGTGCGACCAGCAGGGTGGCTGGCGGAGAGGCGTGGCAAGTGGCTAGCAGGGCAGCTGGCAGAGAAGCTGGTGGAGAGGGCAAGAGCAGATTCCCACAGAGGTGTGGCAATCAGCCTTTGGGGAGACGAGTGAGTGCCCAAGCAGTGCAGCATGTAAGGTGCCTTCTTTCCCCCCCCGCCAAGCCTTCCACACAGGGTGGGAGGTGAACTCTGTGGATGAACCTGTGAACTCTGAAGCTGCACTGGCCAAGGACAGCAACTGTGAATGGGGTACAGAGAAGTTAAAGGGACTTTTGGGTTGCTGTACTTAAGACCCTAAGGAGAAAAGGACACTGCCTTGGGGGATGGGTCTTTTTGCTCATGGTTTATGTTTATGAACCCTAGTTGCAGTGTTTTCCCAAATTAATGCTGAGTTAATTCCCTCCTTTTATTAAAAGTTTTTGCTACACTCAGACTCTGTGCTTGCGAGAGGGGAAGCATTGCCTCTTAGAGGCGGCTAGGGGGTGGCGTGTAGGTCACTGAGTGGGGGCTTGAGCCGGTTTTGTGTTGTATTGTTGAAAAGGAACCCCTAGATACTGAACCCGGCCCTTGTTGTTGCTGGCTCCACCTGGCAGAAGGGTTACACAAGTTTATTAAACAAAAAGTGATAGGTGTTAAATTAATTTAAGTATAAGGGATAAAGATAAAAAGAGTTCCAAGCAAAAAAAATTTTAAAAAAATGTTTCTAAGACTAAAACTTAACTTCAGCAAGTTACTATCTTTGTCTAGCAGGTTTCTCACCTCTATTCAGTTCCCAGAGACTTCAACCCCCTGGCTGAAGGATCCACTTTTCTCAGCTGCCCCCTGCTATCTGTCCAGTAGTGAATAACTATGGGGTTCTCTCCCTCTTCCTTTTGTAGTCTAGTAAACCTTTGGAATGTAGTCTTGAAAAGTAAGCCTAGACAAAGCTCTTTTTCCCAGCTGGCTGTGGATGCCATACTGTCTTGTGTAGACTCAATGCTGTCTTCTCCCCCGTTGGTGATTTTTACAATGCAAATGATCACTTCCTGCAGCCTCTGAACCAAATGAATAACCCACTGAATTTAGCCATATCTGGTCTGATGTGTGTTGGCCTCTTTCTCTTGTCTGGAGAAAACCTGTTTATCAACTCCCCCTGCCATGCATGGCTTTACCACATTTTAGTCACATGTTTCCAGCATATATCTATAAAGCAAGAATGTGAATGATCAGTGAGTTACTATTTTACCAATGATATATTACATGCCACCTTTTGGGTAAATATCATGACAACAGTGTGTTAGGTGTCGTGAGGATTTTGGGCCTGCCAAGAGTTGCTGACAGAGGGTAGTGAACTATCAGTGCGCCTGTGTGTCACAGCTCCAGTCTGATTCAATCTTTCACCTCCTTACTCCTAACAACAAGAGTATGAGCTGGTGTCTGAGAATCCCAGCACCCCTGAGTGCCAACCCATTTCACACAAATAATCAGTCAGCCATCTTATGATAAATGCTTTCATTTATCAGTCTTTCCTAAACTAGGTCAGCACACTATAGTTTGATCATTGTTGTATGTTTCCACTTGGCACTGAACTCTTTCAACCTCTGGAACACATCTTGTTTTGGCAATTTTTTCCATGAATTCCTTCAGTTAAGAGCTGATCTCTTCAATTTCTTCATTGACCTCAAATATTGTTGGGTTCATCAGTGCTGCTTGAACTAAATGTGTCTGTGGAAAGAATGTATTCCATTATAAATATAGTCATATTCATGTTTAGAACAAATGCATCTCCAATATCTACTGTCTCTTTTGTTTTGGTCTACAGTGTATTAAACCTCTTTCAGGAATGCTGAAGTGGTGTTGCTTGCACATCAAACTTCACAGAAGCCTATGATGTCAAGGTTTAACAGATTCAGCTCCCCTATTTTGGTGCAGTCATCCCATCTCTTTAAGTGCTTGGAAATTCAGAGTGCCAATTGGCAGGTGTTTAGACCATATTTTGTTTCCTTTAGGCCCTTTTCAAACTTGTAATCAGGAATTACTGTGAATCCTTTTGTGTACAAGTTCCCTAATAGTGAACATGTACAAAAATATTGTAGTTATCTGATAACAGTTTATAAGTACCTACATAGGGAACAGAAATTTGATAATAGAGAAGTCTTTAATCTAGCAGACAAAAGTATAACAAAATCCAACCTCTGCAAGCAGAAGCTAGACAATTTCAGAAAAAATTAACAGTGAGGGTAATTAATCATTGGAACAACTTACAAAGAATTGTGGTGGATTGTGTTTTGCTGGAAACTTTTAAATCAAGACTGGATGCTTTTATAAAAGTTATGCTCTAGTTCAAAGAGGAATTAATTCAGGGAAGTCCTTTGGCCCCTGTTATACTGGAGATCAGCCTGGATGATCACGATGATCTCTTCTGGCTTTATATAAGCTGTATCACATGGGGAGTTCAATTTAAAATATTTCTTGACTTCTGCAATTGGCATTTCATGACATAATACCTGTGTTGAACATGTCAGCTCTGTGCATGTGTGACACTATGATTTGTCACTGAGGTGGGACAGGTTCCCACTCCAATCAAGAAGGGCTGAACACAGTTAGCCTCAACCCGGTGCTCCTGTGAGGTCTGTTGCACCTGGAGAGGGGTGATTCCTTAAAAGGGAGGATCCAAGCCCAGAGGAGGATGGCATTAAGAAGGATGCACAAGAACACAGAGCTCCCTGGCCCCACAGAGCAGGGGCTGCTTACCCAGAAAGCTGCTGAAAAGCCTCTGTCACCTGGATCCTCTGAAAAGGTAAAGGGACCATTGTTTCTTTGCTTTGCTTTTCATTAGATCCTATGGCACTCAGCCTTGGCCTCTTGCATGTTCGGGGGGTTAGGAACCCAACCCCTCTTCATAGAGTCTATTTATCTTTTGCCTTGTGAAGGACAGTGACTGTTTTTTGGGCTGCAGGATTATTTTGTTTGCCTTCTTTTTATTTTTGGACTATAGTCATGCTTTGAAATGGGGGGAGATGCCCCCCCAAGACTTGCAGCTGGGAGACAACACCCCTCACTCCAAACTGGCACTACAGAAATGCCTTCAGCCAGAGAGGGGGGTCTCTGACGAGAGGCACCCATCCTGAGTCCATGGGGGTAGCCTAGAAATACAGCCTCTGACAAATGGGAGAGAATGTGGGCATTCATTTTCAAACCCTGATGCAAGGGTAAATTAAAAAGAGATTGAAAGCCCTCACACAAGAGAAACAGAATCCAGATGGCCTGGATCCAGAGTAGTGGTGCAAGTGGCCGATGGAGAATCAACGACAGCAAACAACAGCAGTTCCAGCAGCAACTGCTGCAGCAGTGGGTCACACAGCAAGAGCTGCAGACAACCCAACAATACCACAGCTGCTGCGTGAGATGGTGACTCAGTTGAAAGACTGCATCAAAACCTGGTAGACTAGTTATTGATGGGACTACAGCCTGCCAGATGTCCAGCTGCCAGGACGATAGGCCCAGGCCCTGTGCTCCTCACCAGGATCCATGAAGGTGACTAACATGGGGCCAGGCAATGACTGTGAAAATCTCTTGTCATTTCTGAGCAGGTGGAAGTCTTCTCCCAATTGTCTCCAGAGTACTGTGCCCTTGTGCTGGACCCACACCTGACTGGCCTGGCCCAGGCAGCCTATTGAGGGCTTGACCCTGTGGCTTCATGGAATTATGCATTGCCATCCTGGACTTTCTCAGTATTGGTGAGGAGATCCATTGCCACTGCTTCTGGATAGAAACATATCCCTGCAGAGCCCAGCCATGAGTGGTAACCCAAGAACTGAAGGACCATTGCAGGCAGTGGTTACAGCAGGAGGAGCAGACTGGAGCTCAAAGAGCCTCGTTAATATTGATCGAGCAGTTTATACAAATAATCCCCACTGGGGGATGGAAAGGGGTACTGAGGCACCATCCAGGTCTTTAACTGATGGAATCCGGCTGATGGAGAACTTTAAGGTTGCTGATAAACCCCGGACATGCAGTGGGTTAGGGGTCAGGGAAGGGGACAACTCAGAGCTAAGACGCTGACTGGCCTGACATGAAGCCTGGTCAGAGGAGAACACCCTCTTCTGGCAGGGACTGGTACCCTGGTCTTCAGCCTCCTGGCAGTTAGGACAGCCCTCCCAACCCGCACCCCTTTGGACAAGTCACAGCAACAGGCAATGAAGGGCCTGGATGAAACCTAACCTGGGACTTTGGCCCCTGGCCCTGCTACCGACTTAGATGCCCGACCCCACAGCAGGCGGGGTCACCTTCGAATGAGAATATGGGCTCAGCCCACAACATGATGAGCTGTTTCTTATGAGGGAAACCTAGGACACATCCAAAGAGACTGTCCCGTGATGGAGTGCGAGTACACCAAGTGTGGACAGCAGCTAGCAGAACATGTAAGAAAAGACCCCCCAAAATAATGGGCCCTGTATGGATCAATGGAATGAAAGTGCAAGGTCAGTTGGACTCTAGATGTAGTCAGACTTGGGTGCAGACTCCCTTGGCTAGAGCCAAAGGGACCTCCGTGGAGATAGTCTTCCTCCGTTGCATTCATGAGGATGTGAAGGCCTTCCCCAGCAGATGACCATGGTTAACTATGGGGCAATATATTGATGCCCTCCTGGTTGCTCTGTCCTCAACATTGGCCTATCCTGTTATTATTAGTCAGGGTTGGCAGTACTCTCTGGAGATTATCCGTGAGCTAGGAAAACTGAAGATCACCACCACATGGAACTTCCAACCCAGAGACAGGATATTATTGCTTCCCAGCACAGAATCCAAATTGCTAGCCAGGTGGGAAGGCCTTTTTGAAGTGGTTCATCAAGTTGGCTTTGTGGACCAGGTGGAAAGAAACTGGGATCTCCCATGTGAAGCTGCTTAAGCCTTGGAAAACCAAAGAGAGAATTTTAATAACTCTTTACCTGCCACACCCAAAGCCCCAAGTGCTTATTCACCAAGAGCCAGTACAAATGGGCACAGAACTCCTACCTGAACAAAGAGACCAGATTTCACACATCGTTCCAGCCTTCCCCAATATATTCTCCTCTGCTTGGACCTGGCTGAAACACCATCACATCGATATGGTCCCAGGACAGTGGATGAGAGAGAACCCTCAGCCCTGACCTTGAAGATGTAGAAGATCATCCAGGAGGAGTTTCAGGCTGTGCTGTATCTAGGGGTAGCTCAGGGATCCCAAAGTGACTAGCAAAGTCTCATCATCCTTGTCCCAGAACCTGATGGTTTTGCCAAGTACCTCACTACCTTAGATTTTACAAAAGGTCTTACACAGATGCCCTTGTCTCCTGAATCATAGGAAAAAAACAGCCTTCTTCTCACCCTTTAAGTTCCTCCACTTCTGGACAATACCCTTTGGCTTACATGGAGCAGCCGCAACATTTCAACATTTGATGGACAAGACACTTATGCCTCATCAGCAGTCTGCTGCTGCATATTTGGCTGACATTGTTATGCACAATGCCAACTGGGATGGCTGCTGGTGACAAGTACAAACCATCCTTGGCTGAATCGGTCTTGCGGCCAATTCAGCCAAATGCAAATTGGCAAATTAAGAAGTTATTTACCTGGGTTATAATGTGGGAGGAAGTCAATTTAGGCTGTTAGTTAAAGGGCTGGCATTGTTGGCATGCCCCATTCCTCAAACAAAGAAACAGTTCAGACGCTTCTGTGGGCTAGCCGGCTGTGACAGGTGGCTTATCCTTGGATTCTCCACTATCACGGCCCCTTTAATGGACCTAATAAAAGGTGGTCCAAAGAAGGTCCACTAAAGCAACAACTGTGAAAAGGTCTTTAACATCTTGAAAAATTGGATGTGCCAGGAGCAATTCCTCTTCAGTGCAGATTTCTCAAAGGAGTTCATTTTACAGACGGACGCCTCCGATGTAGACCTGGGTGCTGTACTGTTACAGATAGTTAATGGTGTGGCACACCCAGTTCTGAACCTAAGAAGGAAGCTGTTCCCCAGGGAGAAGGCCTCTTCCATGATTGAAAAGGAAGTGCTACCAGTCAAATGGGCCATATTTACGGGTAACCCCTTTACCTCATCATGGACCATGCCCACCTCCAGTGGCTAAGCACAGTTAAAGAGATGAATTATGTGATCCATATTATGTGAGGGTACTTATCTCTCCCACCCTATAGTTTTAGGGTACAACATCATGCCAGGGAAAACACAGCAATGTGGACTTCTTTTCACAGGAAGTGGGGGAATCAGCATTGGATGAGGGGGATCCTGAGTTCCTGAGGGGCGGGGTATGTGGTGGGAAAGGTTGCCACTGCAGTCAGGAAGGGGATAAAGAGCTCCTCTGGCCACAAGAGGCCCCAACCTGGTGCACCTCTGAGAGCTGTTGCACCTGGAGAGGGGAGGCTCCTTAAAAGGGGAGTTCAAGCCCAGTGGAGGGTGGCACTAAGAAGGAGGCCAAGCAAAGGGCTGCATATCCAGAAAGCTGCTGAAGAGTCTCTGCCACCTGTACCCTCCAGAAATATAAAGGGACCATTGATACATTGCTTTGGTTTTCATTAGAGCCCAGGGCTCCCAACTACGGCTTCTCAGATACTTAGTGAATTTGAAACCCAGCCTCCTCCACAGAGTCTATTTAACTTTTGCCTTGTGAAGCACAGCAAGTTAGCCCAGGCTAGTTTGGGGGCTGCAGGATTAGTTTTGTTGCCTTCTTTTAATTTTTGCACTGTGATCATGCCTGAAAGTGGGGGAGAGCCCCCTCTGAGACTTACAATCGGGAGACTGCACTCCAAACCGGCTCTACAATGGTGCCTTCAGCCAGATAGGGACATCTGTGATGAGAGAGACTCCCACCCTCACACTACGGGGGTCCCCTACAAGTCCAGTCAATGACAATCACCCATGTAACACAGCCATCAGATCTGTATGTTGGATTGTAGCCAAGTAGGGTTTTCAAATCCTGCCACAAAATCAGAATTACAGCTTTAATATCATCAGTTCTTTTAACGGCACCGTGTAGTTAAGCTTCTTAAAAATACAGACCCCATTGGTAATTGTTGGATTTTTGTGAACAGCCGTATGGATTTGATCAGAAGATTTCGTGGTGGTATTGACCCAGTGCTGTTCTTCCAGTCTGTAGGATTCAGTCAG
Source organism: Lepidochelys olivacea (assembly GCF_965140295.1). Lineage (NCBI taxonomy): Eukaryota > Metazoa > Chordata > Testudines > Cheloniidae > Lepidochelys > Lepidochelys olivacea. The sequence goes on from NC_140411.1 coordinate 111,301,948, forward strand.
GAGGATTTCCTTTGGCTGTTCTTTGCTAGCATGGTGACTGACCTGATATGTGAGGGGCTTATATTTTGCCAGCATATTGTCTCATGATTCAATCCTTTCTCCATAGCTCTTTCTTCATATATCAATACTTATGGGCATAAATGCTTTCTTATAACAAAACAATGTGCCAAACACATTTTCATACTGTCATATGTCAGCTAATACTAAAAGACCAATTCAGTATTTAAATTTAATCCTTATGTTTCTCTGTTACTTGTCATAGCTAATCTTACAGTGTTAGATATTGGAAACAAATTTGGTGTAGATAATGTTGATGTAAAAATTAAGTTAAATCCCATTTTAATGTTCAGCCTATAACAGGACTGTTTAATCTATCTGTTATCTGTTAAATTACTTCATGACTGAAAGCACCTGCATTACCAATCTATAATGCAGGAGCTTCTCAGTGGTAATTATTGACCAAATTTCCATTCTTATTCTTAGTGGGCGAAAAAAGCAAACCAAAAAATTGTGTTTTATTCGGGTGCTTGATTTTGCTAATAAATATTTTAATCAGTAATTGATGCTGAATCAGTATTGAAATGACTGCAACATAATAATTCGGTAACAAAGCCTGTCTGGTGCCTGGAACCATGCAAGTCCTTGATGCCTTATCCAGAGATGGCTGCCTTGGTTGCACAAGTTATGCTTCATATATATTCTTCACTATTATTGTTGCGTGAAACAATTGAGGAGTGATCAGAGAACAAAAAGAAGGTATGACCCTTATTAGTGGATTCTCCCTGTCTTAAATGAATGCTATTAACATATAACATATTCTGCAAATCTGAAAGAAGCACTAGAACACTTAAATGCTCTGTGCTATGGCAATGAGGACCTTATAGAAGTAGATGGAAGAAAGATTATGACACTGGCAATCCATTTCAGGCATGCATTTGGCACCTTGGTAGAAACTAAACTGTGTAAAAGGAGTGCTTTCTCAGTACTGAGTCATGAACCTCACCCCCCCCACACACACACACACTAGTCAAATGGGATTTGCCTGAATGAAAATGTTGAGGTTTGGCACTAAGGACCTAGCTTTCCATTGGCTCTTGGGAAGGAGGGCACTAGGGTTGTAACAACCCCTGCACACTCCAGAGAGTGGGGACTACAGCTCTGCCTGGTCTTTATATGGACTGTTCCAGGACCAAGACAAAGATTTCTTATGCATTCCCCTTCCCAACATAAAGGTCAGGTAGATTCTGAACCAAAACATGGTGCAGTCAAGTCTGAAGTTCAGTCATTAGAACCCAGAAAGAACCTTTTTGAGTTCAGCTTTGTAACTGCCTCTGATTGTATCACAACTCATAATGAAAATGTTTTTAAAAAAATCCTCAAATTAAACAACAAATATTCATCTTAATGGTGTGCCCCTCCTACAATAACATTATTTCAATGGTCTATTCTATAAAACACATTTCTGTCTCCTAACTCTTGCCTGAAGAGTGTTCTCTGCCAAGTCCCACCCTCACCAGCAATCTACCTTCACTCTAGAGACATCCTCCTACACGCCCAGGCTCCTCAAAACCCAATTGTACCTGTCTCCGTTGGAGGAAATATTTGAACTCATCCCAAACTATTTGGCACATCTCTTTGAAGATGATATTACTGAACACTGAAGCTTTACTTCACTTAAAAGTTTCATAGTTCATACAAAGTTTGATCTCTTTTTCAACATTGGTGCAGTTTTAGAATACTGTTTAGTTTTCTGCCTCTCTCTTCTTTGACATTGTTCTGTAAGTGCTGTTTTGTTAAGAATAATGTTTCTTCTGTCATGGGTATTCTGCTATAGTTGTTCCATCTCCAAATACATTTTTTTCTATATCCACATGTCAATCAACAGCTTGTCTTAGACTAGCAAATGATAGTCAGTAGAACTAAATTAAAGATAACTGTTTTTACGCTGAAACTTAACTGCTGATGCTACAAGAGACAGTGTACAGGGTTGCATCAGAAATGGGGATGTATTCATACTTATATTGCTCACATAAAATAAATGCACAGTGTGTCCCAGAATAATGTTCCTTAGAGAGAGCAGCTCATGATATACACTCTATTCAGTAAGTTCATGTTAACAATAAAGGGCAATGATCCAAAGAAAAAGTACAGCAGTAGTGTACTGTCTGTCAAAAATAACAGTAATTAAGTCTGAGTCTTACCACAGACACATGATGGTTCTGCTCAGGCTAGCACACTAATATGATGAGGCCTTGATCTCTTGGGTCTTCTGGACACTGTTGTAATATGAATATCAAATAATCATGGGAACAGGGAATTTGTACCTGTCTAGAAGTCTTTTGCTAAAGAAGAACCATCCATAATATGGGATTTGTGGGTGTTCAGAATCTCGGAAAACCAGACTACTCTCATTTGGGTGCCTAAAAATTGATTTAAAAGTGTAACTTCAGGCACCCAGGCTTGAAAATTTAGGCCTGTCTCTTTTTTGACCTACCTGAATACATTGTGACCTAGTCTGAATGACAACCTTAATACTGAAACATAATGATCCTGAAATGGAATTGTCTCATCCAGTGAGAGCATAGGAGTGCTGTAGTTACTGAGGAAAACCATATGGTGTTTTTTCTCACTAATTCAATTCTTCAAACTCTGATCGTAAGTGTCTGATATGCATAATCACTAGATGGTTATTTCTTAATAACATTACAGTAAAACCTTGTAAATTCTGACTGGTTAATAACAGCTAATGGCCAATCAGAGTGGAGGGTTTTGCATAATCTCTGTACTTTTATTTTTTCAAAATGAATGTATCTCTTCTCTGACTAGATGCTATAAGACATGTGCTCTAATTGGCACCTACACTCCGAAATTTCACATTGGTTGCCAAAATGCCATTTCAGCTTCTCAGCTGAAACAGAAACACTCCAAAATTTGCATTGAAGAGCAGAGGGAATAAACCCCCAAGGGAAAAAAAAATGTGGCTGTTGTGTCACTGAAAGGGAAAATGTTTTAAAATCCTTTGACTCATTTTCCTTCTTCGGGCCCCCACCACAGTCCACGGGAGGGTTGCCAGTGTCTCCATGGAGTTGGGGTGGGACCTTGCCTCTTGGGGATGGGTGGGGGAGGACAGAGGCTGAAAGAGCTCCCTCATAACCTTTAGCCCAGTGGTTATGTGTCAGGATGTGGGACTTCTCCCTCTGCTTGACATGGGGCTGTGATGTAAACTTGAGTTCCCTAACCACTAGAGTCATTCTCCCTCACTCTCTGGACCAACGCATATTTCATTCTTTATCCAAAGAGGAACAGCCTCAATAGGAGAGGCTAAGAGAAACCCATATCAGAATATCCCATAGCTCAGTGGCTAGGGCATGCACCTCATCAGGTAGAGGGGGGATGCAAACCAAGGTTTTGCATATCATAGGTGAGTGCTGTAACACTGGGCTAAAGGTTATAAAGGAGGCTGATGCTGCTCCTACCCCGCCATTCTCTGTGGAGTTAGGGATTTTTCGAGAACACTAACTGGATAAAGCCCCATGGGCGAGATCGGCAGGGCACCACCAATCTTCCCCTTTGTGATGCCCACACCTATGAGACTAAGGGCTAGAGTCATAAAGAAGAGTAGGTGTGGTGCTGCTGAGTGACACCATGCCTAACTTTTAGGCACCTAGAAAATCACTGAGATTCACAAATCCTGAGTTCGACACCTTTTGCTCCCTATACAATGCATGGGGAGAGCTAGGTGCCTCAGAATGGGATTCAGAAAAGCCAGCATGCTACGTGGCTTCTCGCCTAAACTAGCCAATGGAAGATGCCAAGCTGAGGGGTGTGTGCTAAGCCCCATCCTTTTCTTGCAAATAGGTGCCTAAATCAGGGCTGCAGGGAGACGCCTCCCGCTACTTGGGATTCTCAGCTGGATAACCTCTCTTGGTGTTGGGCACCTACAGGGAGGGAGAGAGAGGGTTGCCGGCCTTCCAGGATTGGCTGTGAGTCTCCTGGAATGGGCATCAATCTCCCGGTGACTACTGAAAGCAATCCAGGAGAGTTTAACAGGATATTTTAAGAAACTGACATTATGTCATGTGGTGGGGAGGGGAGGAATCTCCTGGAATAGCTTCTGTGTGTGTGTGTGTGTGTGTGAGTGAGAGAGAGAATGAACACGAAAGAGAAAATGTCCACAAACCTTTAGTTTAGTGGGAGACACTTGGTTCAAGTCCCCCTTCCACCCGAGGTTTGAAAGGATCTGTTGCTCCTTCAGTCTCTCTTGATGCACTGTGGGTAAATAACGAAAGAATCATGGGAGGGGGAGGGGAGCATAAGTGAGTACAAGAATGTCTGTAGCCTGGGGGTTAGAGCACTCACCTGAGAGGAGGGAGATCCACATCTGCTCTCGCTGTTCCAATGGCTTTTTAAAATTATTTATCCACAGTGGATAAAAGTTCTAAGGGAAGTCATCCACCCGCCCACTCTCTGCTGTTTTGTGTAAACTTCTTGATAGGGGCCCAGTCCAGTAGGGGAACTCTGTGCTCACTTACCAGATTAGCCCTTCCTCGCCTCAGGAAAGTTAGGTGGAGGAATGTGTATTTTACTCCAGCTCATGCTGCTCTGGGGATTAGGCATCCAGATGCCAGGTGTGGGGCTGCAGTGCACGTGCTCAGAGGCAGAAACATAGGTGCCTAAGGAAATTTTACTACAAAAATTTAGACATCAAGTGATTTTAGGCACCTGCTGGAGTTGGTGGCAGCTGACAGTTTTGTGAATCCCAGTGGGGCCATTTCCGATTTGGCACCGAAGGTGGCAGTTAGGAGCCTAAGTCATTTTGTGACTCCAACTCTAAGTCTCACTGAAAGTCAGTGGGATTGAGGGTCCTTGGAGTAGGATTCACAATAGTATTTAGGTGTCTAATACTCACTGATTACTGTGGCAGATATGTTTGTAAACCCATTTGTGAATCCCACCCTTAGTGCCTAGGTCACTTTTGAAAAGGTGATTTAGGCGCCTAAATCAGGTAGCCATCTTGGAAAATGTAACCCATCCTCCCATTATCAGTCTTGTGTATTTAGAAGAATGAATACTTGCTGTGGCCATTAATCCGGTTGATTTGGATAACGTATGCCAACAATCCAGCCCCTGTTATATATCTGATTAGTGATCTACAGTATCATTTGAAAATATATGACAAATTCCAGAATATCAAACAGGGCTTGGCACATGAGACGCCAACACAATGATACAGTATCAACAGGAAACACTACGTCAATTAAATCAGCAAAAACTAATGGGTCTAGTTAGTTTATTATGATTTCCAGTATGCGTAATTTCTAGCTGTCAGGTATTGTTGCTCTGGACTTGCACTGGGAGTAGAATAGGTACAGAGTTTAAGCGCAGGCAGTGTAAAACCTTAATAGTAGTTTAGTAATAACAAAAATGCATTTGCCAGCTGTTGTATTAAAAACATGCTAAAAGAGTTGATACCAAACATATGGTCCTTCTTGGTCTGTGAAAAATGAGCAGCTGTTCCAAATTGTTCAAGCTGTGATCTTGAAGGATGATAAAAAGTGATGTAGAAACAGCAGTGTGATAATCCATCTGCTCTCAAAGCCAAAGGCACAGAAATGGAAGAGACAGGACAAGAGCTAGATCAAAGGTGAGAAATATATCTTAGAGCTGGAAACACACATACACAGGTCTGCATCCACACACGTACACATGCACACTCTTGCACAGACTTATACCTACAGACATACACATTCAGCTCTGAGGTGCAGCTCCTCAAAGTTACTTAGGTGCCTAATGCCCATTGATTTCAGTGGGAATTAGATGCTCAAATCCCTTTGAAGACCAGGCCTTAGGGCTTCATTTTTACACTCAGGGGAGTGTAATTCTAAATTGCAACTAAAAACCCGCAGCTGGCCCGTGCCAACTGACGTGAGCTTACAGGACATGGGCCAAGGAGCTGTTTAATTGCAGTGTACTGAAACTTTTTGATCTTTATCTGTCATTATCTCCAGATCCTTATTTTGCTCAGTATTTTGTACCATATGATTATTTAGGGCAGAAGCCCTTTTCTTATTTTGTGTCCCTAATCTCATTATTTTATGTTTCTCTACACTTAATTTCATAAGGCACTTACCTTCCTCTGGGTCCATTCTAGTTGAGTTGTTCTTTTTTTCCCGTTCTTCTTTCTATTGATTGCCCCCTTCCTAGTATGTAGCATCCGCAAATTTCATTACCCTGGCGTTCCTAGGTCAAATCAAAACCTAATACAGAGTTAAATGGTGTTGTGGTAGCTGCATCCTTTCAGAACACATTGGTACTCTTCACCTGGGCCTTTTCCCTTTGCTGTCACAGCAAGTCTTTACCGATTTATATAGGTCTGCATCTGCAGCACATTTAATGCCCTTGTGGAGTAAATTTCAGTGCTGCACTATATAGTAAGCTTTTGTTGATAGTTTCTCACTTACAACTCTTTTTGTTACTTGCTCCGAGACTCATTAGCTATTCTTTTTGAATTATTGCCAGTTACCTTTATTTAAACCTTTGACGATTTAAGATATATAGTTTGGGTTGGTTTCTTCTGTGACACCAGTAGAAATCAGAAATAACTGCACTCAAATAAGTGGAGGTGTACACAACATAAAGCTAGGATAAGACGGGAAAGAGGCCGTTATGTGCATGTGTGTGTAATATACTGATGGGAAACAGGACAGTGTGTGATATACTGATAGTATACTGTCGTATACGGATTTTATCAGTATGAGTTTGGAATGGCAACATTATTCATGCCTATGTCTTCTGTCAGTTATTTACTTCTGCCATCTCTTTAAACTCTTATGGTCTCTTTCATTGACCTCTTACTTCATTATGTGTTCTAAATATATTGCATGTTTTATCTTATTCATTGCAGGGAGGTACTGACTTTATGTACCTTTCATGACTTATTTCTCCATCCAACGTATATTGATAGATGAAAGGTATGATTGTTTAACATTCATTAATTTGTGTTTAAACATTTGGAAAAGATAGATAACCTTTGCTCCTCATTTATCTTTCCAAAAATGAAGGAATTGTTTATTTTGCCTTCTTGCTAACCCTCAAGATAAATAAATTAACTACATTGTTCCTGGTGTCATGTTGGAGTTTAAAATCTACTTTGAAATCAAGAGACTGGAGTTAACTATTATATGAAAGTTTTCTTGGAGTAGGATGAGGGGAAAACTTCATGGAAGCAACTATTTTCATGTAATAATTAAGAGTCATTTAATAGTCTCATGGGGCCATACCCTCAGCTGGTATAAACTGCTATGCTGATTTAAACCAGCGGAGGATTTGACACATGAACTCTTTCCCTCCATTCATTATTAGTTTATTCTGAATCAAAACTGAATTATACATTTCCATAGTCAGAGGGGGCATATGAATAAAAAGGAGCACATATTTAATTTTAAATGCCTTATTCCCTGCTGTTGGTCTTCACAGTGCATCCTGTCTTTCTGTGTCTGTCTTTTAGATAGTCCCTGCCCCAAACTGCTAACAGTCTTCATATACTGTCTTGTACAGAACTGAGCACATTGTACCAGATTTTCAAAAGTACTTCATATTGGCCTAATTCTGCTTCCTTTGAAATCAATGAGAGTTTATCATCGACTTAAATGGGAGTAGATCTAGCCAGTGCTAAGAGCTTTAGGACATCATTCCTATTGTCAGCACTTAACAAATAATAATAATAAATAAGAACAATCAGATTATGATGAATTTTAATACTTTCATGCCTTGTGGCACTGGAATCTTAAGTCTCCTGTGACACTGACCTAAAGCAATGTAAACATGCACTGCAGAACAAGAGGATTCCATTGTAACAGTTTCTGGCTGATTTCTTTGATCAGTGTGTCTACATGGAGAATGCAATAATACAAAAGCCCAAATCTCCATTCCTACAAACTCTACTTCAGTACATTTGAGTGCATGAAACCTGAAGGTACGAGGAAGGTTGTGTTCAACAGGTGGCTCCTGTATGCCTGTCAGTGTTAGAATTTTTAAAGTAATGACATGGCAGCCTTCACTAAATCTCCTGTGGTCACCATAAGACTGCTTATAATCATTGATACAGGTGGTCTGAAATCTAGGCACTTGGTTGTGTTGTAAGGATTAAATGTCTGTCCAGTGACCTGTCACACTTTACAAGGGATAGAATCTGTAAGCTGACATTGTACAGGTAAATGTCAATACATCCAAACATCTAATGTGCAGTTGAATTGGGGGGGAGGGATAGCTCAGTGGTTTGAGCATTGGCCTGCTAAACCCAGTGTTGTGAGTTCAATCCTTGAGGGGGGCAAAAATTGGGGATTGGTCCTGCTTTGAGCAGGGGGTTGGACTAGATAACATCCTAAGGTCCCTTCCAACCCTGATATTCTATGATTCTATGAATTATATTATTTCAAATGAGCATTGCCAAATTCCATGGCCTTTTAAAAGGCTCCTCTTAAGCAAATTAAAAGTCATCTGTGGACAAAGAATTTATTGGGCCATGTTTTTTAAAACACCCTCCATTTTTGTGCCTATAATTGATTGTGGATGCAAAATTTGAGGTTGAATCATTGTGTGATGGGGGTGATACATTTTCTTAAATTATAAATTGGAGATCAGCAGTGGTGCTCTGCACAGCCATCAGATAACCCCTACGTTTTCAAACCCTGGATCTTTGACTTTGCTTTCTGCCTTTCCCATTTGCTGTTGTGGGGTTTGGTGGTTAAATCATTTTTGTACTTTTTTTTAAAAAAATGTTCGCCTCTATTCACATTTTCAGTGCTAGGGCTGTGACTTAAAATTTAAATGTAACCTCCAACTTTCCAAGTAAAGTTAATTGTGTATATATTAGTGAGTTGTATTGATTTATCCATTGGCTTTACCCCATGGCTTAGGCTGGAGGAGAATCTGTATGGACCTTCTGTGCCCTGTTTCAAGCTTAGAGAATAGGATTTGAATGTATAAAATATAGATACAGGTGCCCATCCTATGTTCTGAGCACCTCTCCTATAACTTAAATCTCACAAAATAATACCAGTAGAAAATGACTGCCCATGAATATAACCACTCCAACTCCTACCCCACCACTTTCTCAATAGTCTGCAAAAAGCTGGGCTTTCATATCTCTGTCCTTAGTCATTTCCTCTCAAAAAATACGCTCCTTATCCTTTTTGAAATTTGCTATAAACAATCTACATATCTTATCTTTAACCATATTACTGGCCCAAAACTTGAGGTCTTTACTCAGCTTAACTGAAAAACAAACAACTGAGAAAAGACCTCAGGATTTGAATGAGTAAAAAAGAAAGCTAAATGATACATAAGAACAGCCATACTGGGTCAGATCAGTGGTCCATCTAGCCCAGTGTCCTGTCTTCCGACAGTGAAAGTGGTACTTAGCTTCTCAAATTGTCCAACTGAAATCAGTGGGACTACTAATGGAGTAAAGTACTATTCTGCATGACTAAGGATGGCAGATTCTGGCCCTAAGTAATGAGACAATAAATCATGTTGGTTTACCCAGCAAAAATGAGAACACATAATTTGTTCAGCTGCTGCAAGATCATTACTTGCCCTTGGTGACCTGCATGTGCTAATTGCCTAGATGAGCAACAGAGAGAGTGTAGAGCAGCCTTCATAGGCTGCTGTTCCCCATTCTGCATATATATGGAATGGGCCAACCCTTGACTCCTTGCAACTCCCAATGCCCCAGCCCGGACAACTAGTGTAGAGGAGGAAATAATGTGCCTGAAAAGGGCTGGTGCAGATCGCTTCTGCCCCAGAGTAAGGAAAGAACCAATGACCAAATTGCAAGTCTCAGAGTCACAAATTGTTCTCTGGCCTACTCCTAGGTCAGCTCACCTTATCCACTGCCCCTTATCCAAAGTAAATTGTATTGTTACAATCTAGTCCTCTAGGTTTATGGAAAATCACACTCTACTATTGTCATGTATTTCCCAAATCAAATTTTCCTCTTAAAATAGGTCTGCTTTGCCAAATCTGTGCATGAGATTTACAAGAATACAACAATGCTCCTACTCCCCAAGATTTAAAAATGACAAGACCGGACAAACAAACAATATTCACAGACTTTTAAGTGCATTGGAGGGACCTAATTTATAGGGTCCTTCAAACTGTCCATAGTTCTTAAGAACATAAGAACAGCCATACTGGGTCAGACCAAAGGTCCATCAAACCCAGTATCCTGTCCTCTGACAGTGGCCAATGTCAAGTGCCCCAGAGGGAATAAACAGAACAAGTAATCATCAAGTGATCCATCCCCTCTCCCCGTTCTCAGCTTCTGGCAAACAGAGGCTGGGGACACCATTCCCGTCCATGCTGGCTAATAGGTCCATCAATGGCTATCTTCCATGAATCTATCTAGCTCCCTTTTGAACCCCGTTATAGTATTAGCCTTCACAACACCCTCTGGCAAGGAGTTCCAGAGGTTGACAGTGTGTTACGTGAAAAAATACTTTCTTGTGTTTGTTTTAAACCCACTACCTATTAATTTCATTTGGTAAAGAATACTTCTTTATTTACTTACTCTATACCACTCATGATTTTATAGACCTCTATCATATCCCTCCTTAGTCGCCTCTTTTCCAAGCTGAAAAGTCCCAGTCTTATTAATCTCTCCTCATACGGAAGCCGTTCTATACCCCTAATCATTTTTGTTGCCCTTTTCTGAACCTTTTCCAATTCCGATATATGTTTTTTGAGATGGGCCAACCACATCTGCACGCAGTATTCAAGGTGTGGGCATACCATTGATTTATATAGAGGCAATATGATATTTTCTGTCTTATTATCTATCCCTTTCTTGATGATTTCCAACATTCTGTTCGCTTTTTTGACTGCCACTGCAAATTGAATGGATGATTTCAGAGAACTATCCACAATGACTCCAAGATCTCTTTCTTGAGTGGTAACAGCTAATTTAGACCCCATCATTGTATATGTATAGTTAGGATTATGTTTTCTAATGTGCATTACTTTGCATTTGTCAACATTAAATTTCATCTGCCATTTTGTTGCCCAGTCACCCAGTTTTGTGAGATCCTTTTGTAGATCTTCGCAGTCTGTTGTGACTTAACTATCTTGACTAGTTTTGTATCATCTGCAAATTTGGCCACCTCACTGTTTACCCCTTTTTCCACATCATTTATGAATACGTTAAATAGGACTGGGTCCAGTACAGATCCCTGAGGGACACCACTATTAACCTCTCTCCATTCTGAAAACTGACCATTTATTCCTACCCTTTGTTTCCTATCTTTTAACCAGTTACCAATCCATGAGAGACCCATCCCTCTTATCCCATGACTGCTTATTTTGCTTAAGAGCCTTTGGTGAGGGACCTTGTCAAAGGCTTTCTGAAAATCTAAATACACTATATCCACTGGATCTCCTTTCTCTGCATGCTTGTTGACCCCCCTCAAAGAATTATAGTAGATTGGTGAGGCGTGATTTCCCTTTACAAAAACCATATTGGCTCTTCCCCAACAAATTATGTTCATCTATGTGTCTGACAATTTTGTTCTTTACTATAGTTTCAACCAATTTGCCTGGTACTGAAGTGAGGTGTACTGGCCTGTAGTTGCCAGGGTCACCTCTGGAGCCCTTTTTAAAAATTGGCATCACATTCAGTCATTTGGTACAGAAGCTGATTTAAATGATAGGTTACAGATGACAGTTAGTAGTCCTCCAATTTCACATTTGAGTTCCTTCAGAACTCTTGGGGGAATACCATCAAGTCCTGGAGACTTATTGCTGTTTAGTTTATCAATTTGTTCCAAAACCTCCTCTAATGACACCTCAATTTGGGACAGTTCCTCAGATCTGTCACCCAAAAAGAATAACTCAAGTTTGGGAATCTCCCTCACATCCTCAACAGTGAAGACCGATAAAAAGAATTCTTTTAATTTCTCCACAATGGCCTTATCATCTTTGAGTGCTCCTTTAGCATCTCAGTCATCCAGTGGCCCCACTGGTTGTTTAGCAGGCTTTCTGCTTCTGAAGTATTTAAAAAAAATTTTTTTGCTATTGCTTTTCACACAATAGAACTGTCATAAATATAAAGGGAAGGGTAAACACCTTTAAAATCCCTCCTGGCCAGAGGAAAAATCCTTTCACCTGTAAAGGGTTAAGAAGCTAGGATAACCTCGCTGGCACCTGACCAAAATGACCAATGAGAAGACAAGATACTTTCAAAAGCTGGGAGGAGGGAGAAAAACAAAGTGTCTGTGTCTGTCTGTGTAATGCTTTTGCCGGGGACAGAACAGGAATAGAGTCTTAGAATTTAGTAAGTAATCTAGCTAGATATGCATTAGATTATTATTTCTTTAAATGGATGAGAAATTAAGCTGTGCTGAATAGAATGGATATTCCTGTCTGTGTGTCTTTTTGTAACTTAAGGTTTTGCCTAGAGGGATTCTCTATGTTTTGAATCTAATTACTCTGTAAGGTATTTACCATCCTGATTTTACAGAGGTGATTCCTTTTTACTTTTTACTTCTATTAAAAACCTTCTTTTCAGAAACTGAATGCTTTCTCATTGTTCTTAAGATATAAGGGTTTGGGTCTGTGGTCACCTATGCAAATTGGTGAGGATTTTTATCAAACCTTCCCCAGGAAGTGGGGTGCAAAGGTTGGGAGGATTTTGGGGGGAAAGACGTTTCCAAACAACGCTTTCCTAATAAAATAAACCCATATAAACATTTGGAGGTGGCAGTGGAAGTCCAAGGGCAAAGGGTAAAATAGTTTGTACCTTGGGGAAGTTTTAACCTAAGCTGGTAAAAGTAAGTTTAGGAGGTTTTCATGCAGGTCCCCACATCTGTACCCTAGAGTTCAGAGTGGGGAAGGAACCTTGACAAGAACAATTAGGGCCTTTGCTCCTGATTCACAAACACAGTTAACTGGCTGCAAAGCCAGGAGAAGAGTAAACAAAGAAAGAAATATGTACGGTTGTGGCACTCTGCAATTCATTGCTACTATTCACTGATATACAACAATGTTCCTCACACTTTAAGCCCAAAAGAGAACAGCATTATTCATAAAATCATAGAACTATAAGACTGGAAGGGACCTCAAGAGGTCTTCTAGTCCTGTCCCCTGCACTCAAGGCAGGACTAATGGCTTGTCTACACTGGCACTTTACAGCGCTGCAACTTTCTCGCTCAGGAGTGTGAAAAAACACACCCCTGAGCGCAGCAAGTTTCAGGGTTGTAAAGCACCAGTGTAGACAGTGCACCAGCATTGGGAGCTGTGCTCCCAGTGCTGGGAACTATGCCCCTCATGGGGGTGGTTTTTTAGAGCATTGGGAGAGCTCTCCCAGAGCTCTGCCCCCACTACACAAGCCATGTTCAAGCACTGTCGCGGCAGCACTTGAATGTTGCCAATGTAGACTAGCCCTAAGTATTATCTAACATCCCTGAGAGGTATTTGTCTAACCTGCTTTTAAAAATCTCCAATGACGGAGATTCTACAAGCTCCCTAGGCAATTTATTCCAGTGCTTAACCACCCTGACAGTTAGGAAGTTATTCCTAATGTCCAGTCTAAACTGCCTATGATGCATTTAAGGCCATTGCTTAACAATTTTTCTCCCTCCTTCTTAGTACAACCTTTTATGTACTTGAAAATTGTTATCAAGTCCCCCCTGAGCATTCTCTTCTCCAGACTAAACAAACCCAAATTTTTCAGTCTTCCCTCACAGGTCATGCTTTCTAGACATTTAATAATTTTGGTTGCTCTTCTCAGGACTTTCTCCCATTTGTCCACGTTTCCTGAAATGTGGCACCCAGAACTGGACACAATACTCCAGTTGAGGCCTAATCAGCGCAGAGTAGAGAGGAAGAATCATTTCTTGTATCTTGCTTACAACACTCCTGCTAATACCTCCCAGAATTATGTTTGCTTTTTTTGCATCCATGTTACCCTGTTGTCTCATACTTAGCTTGTGATCCACTATGACTCCCAGATCCCTATCTGCAGTACTCCTTCCTAGGCAGTCATTTCCCACTTCGTATGTGTGCAACTTATTGTTCCTTCCTAAGTGGAGTACTTTGTATTTGTCCTTATTGAAGTTAATCCTATTTACTTCAGACCATTTCTCCAGTTTGTCCAGATCATTTTGAGTTTTAATCCTATTCTCCAAAACACTTGCAACCCCTCCCATCTTGGTATTGTCCGCAAACTTTATAAGTGTATTCACTATGCCATTATCTAAATCATTGATGAAGACCAGACCCAGTAATGATCCCTGTGGGACCTCACTTGATATGCCCTTCCAATTTGACTGTGGATAATTACTCTCTGGGAACGGTTTTCAAACCAGTTATGCACCCACCTTACAGTAGCTCCATCTAGGTTGTACTTTGCTGGTTTGCTTATGAGAAGGTCATGTGAGACAGTATCAAAAGCCTTATTAAAGTCAAGATATACCGTATATACTGCTTCCCCCTATCCACAAGGCTTCTTACCCTGTCAAAGAAAGCTATTAGGTTGGTTTGACATGATTTGTTCTTGACAAATCCATGCTGACTGTTACTTACCACCATATTATCTTCTAGGTGTCTGCAAATTGATTGCTTAATTATTTGCTCCATTTTCTTTCTGGGTACTGAAGTTATTCTGACTGGTCTGTAATTCCCCGGGTTCTCTTTATTCCCCTTTTTTATAGATTGGCACTGTATTTGCCCTTTCCCAGTCCTCTGGAATCTCTCCCGTCTTCCATGATTTTTCAAAGATAATCACTAATGGCTCAGATATCTCCCCGGTCAGCTCCTTGAGTACTCTAGGATGTATTTCATCAGGCCTTGGTGACTTGAAGACATCTAACTTGTCTAAGTCATTTTTAACTTGTTCTTTCCCTATTTTAGCCTCTGATCCTACCTCATTTTCACTGGGATTCGTTATGTTAGATGTCCAATTGCTACTAAATTTTTTTGACAGGTTTCAGAGTAACAGCCATGTTAGTCTGTATTCGCAAAAAGAAAAGGAGTACTTGTGGCACCTTAGAGACTAACCAATTTATTTGAGCATAAGCTTTTGTGAGCTACATCTCACTTCATCCGATGAAGTGAGCTGTAGCTCACGAAAGCTTATGCTCAAATAAATTAGTTAGTCTCTAAAGTGCCACAAGTACTCCTTTAAATTTTTTTGGTGAAAACTGAACCAAAAAAGTCACTTGGCACTTCTGCCACTTCCACATTTTCTGTTATTGTTTTCCTCCTCCCCCTTTGAGTAATGGGCTTACCCTGTGCTTGGTCTTTCCCTTGCGTCTAATGTATTTGTAGAATGTTTTCATCACCCTTTATGTCTCTAGCTAGTTTAATCTCATTTTGTGCCTTGGCTTTTCTATTTTTTCCCCTACATACTTGTGTTATTTGTTTATATTCATGCTTTGTAATTTGATGTAGTTTCCTCTTTTTGTAGGATTCTTTTTTGAGTTTCAGATCATTTTAAGATCTCTTGGTTAAGCCAGGGTGGTCTCTTTCCTATACAGTGGGATAGTTTGCTCTTGTGCCCTTAATAATATCTCTTTGAAAAACTGCCAACTCTCTTGAACTGTTTTTCCCCTTAGACATGCTTTCCAAGGGATCTTACCTACCAAGTCCTTGAGTTTGCTGAAGTCTGCCTTCTTGAAATCCATTGTCTTTATTCTGCTATTTTCCCTTCTACCATTCCTTAGAATCATGAACTCTATCATTTCATGATCACTTTCACCCATGCTGCCTTCCAAACTGCCTTTCAAATTCTCAACCACTTTGTCAAAATCAAATCTAGAACAGACTCTCCCTTAGTGTCTTTCTCCACCTTCTGAAATAAAAATGGTCTCCAATACATTCCAAGAACTTTTTGGATAATCTGTGCCCTGCTGTGTTATTTTCCCAACAGATATCTGGGTAGTTGAAGTCCCCCATCACCACCAAGTCCTGTGCTTTGGATTATTTTGTTAGTTGCTTATAAAAAGCCTCATCCACCACCTCTTCCTGGTTAGGTGGTCAGTAGTAGACCCTTACCAAGACATCACCCTTGTTTTTTACCCCTTTTATCCTTACCCAGGGACTTTCAACAAGTCTGTCTCCTATTTCCATCTCAACCTCAGTCCAAGTCCTTCCTGAGCAAGCTGTATCCTTCTGTACCAATATTCCCACTGTGATGCCAACTGTGTCATAAAAAGAAAAGGAGTACTTGTGGCACCTTAGAGACTAACCAATTTATTTGAGCATGAGCTTTCGTGAGCTACAGCTCACTTCATCAGATGCATGCCGTGGAAACTGCAGCAGACTTTATATATACACAGAGAATATGAAAAAATACCTCCTCCCACCCCATTGTCCAGCTGGTAATAGCTTATCTAAAGTGATCATCAGGTGGGCCATTTCCAGCACAAATCCAGGTTTTCTCACCCTCCACCCCCCCCACACAAATTCACTCTCCTGCTGGTGATAGCCCATCCAAAGTGACAACTCTTTACACAATGGCAGGGCATTGTGTATGTGAATGTGAAACTTGCAGTTGACTTCAATGGTACTTAACAAGGGTTGTGGTGGATTCCTCATCCCTGGAAATCTTTAAATCAAGTTTGGATGTTTTTCTAAAAGATATGCAGGGCCATTGTGTAAAGAGTTGTCACTTTGGATGGGCTATCACCAGCAGGAGAGTGAATTTGTGTGGGGGGGTGGAGGGTGAGAAAACCTGGATTTGTGCTGGAAATGGCCCACCTGATGATCACTTTAGATAAGCTATTACCAGCTGGACAATGGGGTGGGAGGAGGTATTTTTTCATATTCTCTGTGTATATATAAAGTCTGCTGCAGTTTCCACGGCATGCATCTGATGAAGTGAGCTGTAGCTCACGAAAGCTCATGCTCAAATAAATTGGTTAGTCTCTAAGGTGCCACAAGTACTCCTTTTCTTTTTGCGAATACAGACTAACACGGCTGTTACTCTGAAACTGTGTCATAGTTGTGTTTTATTAACTAGCTTTTCTAGTTCTTCCTGCTTATTCCCCATACTTCTCACATTAGTATACAGACATCTAAGATACTGATTTGATTTCCCCCCATGTTCTCTATTGTCTCTGCCTTATCCCTGCTACAACGGCCCATGCTCCCCCCAGATTCCAACTCTTAATGATGATAAGAGACAGTTCATCAGCACAGTGACTTTCATAAGAACATGGCCAAATCTTCATTTGTCATGTTAGCCAGCATTTGAGGCAGAGGTCCGAAAAGTAGCAGGCTAGAAAGCTATAAGAAGTCAAAAATCCAAGGCTTTTTTAATCATCTCCTGCAGTTACTGAGCATAATCCACAAATGGCCTTAGATGGCTCATTATATGTGAAAAAGCAAAGCAAACATAGGAAGCAATGCAAATTATCAGGAGGAGATGATGCCAAATTAGTAGTAAGGTTCTCCTTGCTCTTTAGCTAAGAGAAAATGATCTGTATGGCAGCAGTGTGATAACTCAGACAAGGACTGATCTTAAAGAGACGTAGTACATACTCTTCCATCAAAAGTCTATTTAGAGTAATTTAGAATATAGAGACAAGTAACCCTCAAGTTTTACTAAAAAAGAAAATCCCTCGATGGCAGGTGACTTGTCCTTTGCATCTAATTTCTCTCAAAAGGGAAAATAAGGGGAACAGGGATATTTAAATAAAACAATAGTATGTACTGGCAATGAAGCCAAATAACTGCTCCAAAACATATATCATTTGCTATTAACAGCCAGTGGTCCCTTTGCTAACAGTATCAGACAGTGGTACTTGAGTTACCACACTATTTTCCAGGCCTCAGAACAGGAAATAACTTTCATCTATCAGACATAACTATGAAGTAGCTGTTGGTAAATGTTGCCTCTTGAATGGTGAGACATTGGTATACTGACTCTCAATTTGATCTGAAATAAAATAAAGTCAATAAAACCATAGAAAATGAAATTAGATTATAAGAGCCCAGTTCAATGCTCATTTAAGTGAATGTGAAACTTGCAGTTGACTTCAATGGTACTTAACAAGGGTTGTGGTGGATTCCTCATCCCTGGAAATCTTTAAATCAAGTTTGGATGTTTTTCTAAAAGATATACAGCTATTAGCCTTGAAACAGGAATTAATTCATAGAAAGTCCTATTTCCACATGCTATGCAGGAGATAAGATTAGATGGATACAATGGTCCTTTCAGGCCTTAAAAATCTATGAATCCACACAAACTTTCTAAGACTTTTTGTATCCAGTTCTCTTCCGTGTATAATAGACAAAGAAACAAACTCCACTTTTTAGAAAGATTCTGTCCAATGATCCATCACATCACGGCAGTAGGTGAATATTAGTGACGTTTGTGATGCTCACTCTGAACCTCTCAAAAGACTCTACTGCCACAATCTCTATATCCTGGATTTCAGCGACTGTCGCTCAGAGTTAGAATTACTCTAATTAGAATGGCACCTGGTAAGAGCACTCGGAATATTTCACTGACATAGTTTTATAGGTTCATCATGTTTTCGGCAGAACACCACACTAATAACCATAACAAAGATGTAGTACAGTAGGAATATTTAAATGAACAAATATATAAAATGGATGATCTCCAAAAGGATACTGAGCACTTTCCAGACAATGTCTGTAACAGTCTTGCAGAAATTATAAAAATGCTTATGTTGGCTTTTCTGCATGGGAGTCTATTAACCTGTAATAATTTGTGAATAGGTATATATAGTACTTTATCCTTTTAATATCTACATAGTTGCAAAGTATTATGTCATTTGACAGAGAGGAAAATTTACATACATATTATATTACATATAAGAGGACATTCTCCTATCCATGACTGTATCCTTTCTTACTTCATTTTCTTCCCTCTCAATGTTAAAATCTGGCATGGAGATTACCTGCACATCTCCCAACCATCTCCCCCAAATTCCTAGTTTAAAGCTCTCTTAATCAGTTGTGCCAGCCTCCATCCTAGAAGTCTATTTCCCTCCCTACTCAGGTGAAGTCCATCCCAAGAGAACAGTCCTCTGTCCATGAATGCTTCCCAGTGGCTGTACATCCCAAAGCCCTCCTTATAGCACCACTGCCTGAGCCATCTGTTGATAGTCAGAATCTTGCCACACATTTGTTGCCCTTCTCTAGGAACAGGCAGAATCCCACTGAAGATCACCTGAGCCTCGATTTCCTTAAGTTTCTTCCCCAGCCTGGCATAGTCTCCTTTGATACGTTCCAGCAAGAATCTAGCCATATCGTTTGTTCCCACATGAAGGACAATCAGTGGATTCTTTCCCGCTCCTGTTAGGATCCTCTTCAGCCTCAGGTCTGCATCCCGTATCTTAGTACCTGGCAGATAGCACACCCTTCTGTTCTCTGGATCAGGCCTTGGTTACAGGCCTGTCTATTCTTCTCAGTAAGGAATGCCCAATCACGTAGACCTGCCTTTTCCTGGTGATCGTTTGATTCTCCGGTCTATCCCGTGTTTCCTCTGGCTGCAAGTCCTCTCAATTCCTATGATTCCTTGCAATCCTCTGCACCCCATCCCATATCCTCGTGGGGCTCATATTTGGTGGTGTTATCTCCATTGACTCTTCTGCTCTTCCTACAGGACTAGCTGCTCTTCTCTTCTTCCTTGCCCTCTCACCTTCAGTGACCACCTGCTGTGCCCCTTCTTCATTTTCCAACTCCACAAACCTGTTCCTGAGCTCTATTTCTCCTTCACTAGCCCATCTTTTCCTCTGCCTGATTCTCTTAGTCACATACTTCCACTGTCCACTTTCCTCATCCAGCAGTCTCCCCTCAGAGTTCTTTGGTCCTGCTTCCATCTGGAAGTCTGAGCTTTTCTCTTCAGCCTCCTCATGTCTTTGCTTCATCATCTGCTCAAACCCCCTTCTAAACTCAACCAGAGTCTCCACCTGCATCTCCAATCTTCAGATCTTTTCTTCCATCAACTCTATCAGGTGGTGCTTCATGCAGACAAAACTCTTTTCAGGTACCCCCTCCAGGATCATGTACATGCCGCAGCTTCTACATCCAGCCATCTTCATTGTGCCTTCCACTGCTTGGGTCACTACCACTGCTGCCTCTGTGTCTGTCATCGCCTTCTCACCTAAGTCCTTCTCCTCCAACAGAACTCCCACTCAAACTCCACTTGGTTCAGCAGCTTGCACCACAAGCATGATTAAGTAATGAGCATTTGACCATGTGAGAAGCGAAGTACCTGTTTTTTTCTGATGTGTCACATTTATATTAAGTTGTTACATTACACTCTACTATAAGTTGATATGATAAAGTGCAATATTATTATTAATGAATGGGAGATAGAGAAGAAAAGATATATTATACATTAAAGGATATGTAACCTTTTGGCTGTTAGTGTGATGGGAACGATTGCCTTCAGGTGTGGAGGCAGTGGCATTGTCTGGCTGCATCTTTCTGTTTAGGATAACTTTTCTGTAGATACTTAAGAGGAAAACATATAACTAAATCTATAAGCTGTGCAGGGGTAGAATGATCCATTTAACTGGCTCATTCATAAGTATTAGTGATACCTAACATTTGTCATTATAATTTTTGGCAAGGGACACTTGGGTATTATCAAACATCAAGGAGATGGGTTTTTTTTTCTAATTGTGTATCTCTGTGAAATCAGCAAAGATCCCATAACCACATCAGATAACATTATCTGTGTCTGAGTAGAGATTTAATTTCAATATATCACAAGCCATTCACCACAACCTTATCATTCCAGTATGTCACACACATTTTTTTGTCTGTGATTTTTTAAAAATTTTCCCTGAAGTCTCATCTCCTCAGTATACTGCTATGGGCTGCTAGCTTGGACAAAGCACTTTCTCACTCAGACAGTAGTGTAAAAGAGAGACTCAAGGAGGAGAATATTCATCACAGACATTATTACTCTCTACAAGTATTCTGTTATGCTCTACAAGTGTTATTATTGTAGCATCAACCAGAATTGAGACAGAGGACATGCTGTTCCTGCTGCCACTATGTGTCCTCTGTCATTGATATGCTGACTAGAGAAAAGCCTACTAAAAAGAGCATAAGGCCAGTGTTAGTATCCTGCTTGATAATAGTACTGATGCTTCAGAAACAAAGGACTCTCTTCCTGGTTAAAGTAAGCAACAGTAGCATGGATACCAAAATCTACACAACTGTGGGGTTTTACATGCACTCTCTGATCACTTCGCTATCCCAGTTAGTCTACTTCAGCTGTGAGGAAGGGGGAAGGTTCTAGCTGAAAATCATGCTATTCTATTGTTCAGCACTTGGGAGGGACTTTCACCAAAAACAACTGCACCGGTAACACCAAACCTGACTGCTATTGACCAGCTGAAAAATAATGCACACAGTCTGGCCCTAAATTAGAAGGTATGGCAAACCACTGGCCAAGCAGAAATAAAGTACAGAGACAGAGAGAGAGAGAGAAGAAACATGCACAAGAAATAACAATGTAAGATTCAGCTTGGGGAAATGCAAGCAAGTTCATGGTAGGCAATAATAATTTGAAGCACAAAGACTCAATCTAAGGGAGAAACCTGGGAATTAGTACTACTGAGAGAGCGCTAGGGGTGCTAATGCGGTGCATATTCAACACGCCTTTGCATTGTGGTATTTCTGCAAAAAAAAAAAGTAGCCCATGCTATTTTGGGCTGCCTACTCAAAGGCATCACATCACAAAGCAAGGAGATCTAGTCCTTCTCTGCACAGGTCTGGTGTGACTGCCCCTGGAAAACTGAAGGCAATTTTGGGCATTGATTGCCAAACAATAATGGCAATTTGAAGGGAATTGAGAAAAGAGCAACATAATTGATCAAAGGGCTGGGTTGATTGATTTATGAGGTTTAAAACAACTAAATATGTTAGCTGCTGATTGGCTGAGTAATAACTACAGTAGTGGTCATGGTGAGGTAGAAGGAAAGAGGTAGAATATCATAGGCTAACAAATAGTTGGAGATTACAAACATCAAGAAGGAAAACAATGTATTCAGTGTGATTCACAGGTGTTTATTGTATTTTATAATCAGTACTAATGAAATGAAACTATAATGGGAACTCTTAAGATGAATGTTGGGAAAACCCCTTGATTACTAGGCCATGGAAAACTTCCCAGGGAAGCAGAAAAGTGCAGTTTCTTGGCACTTTTAAAACTAGGCTAGTCAAATAACTAGAAAATATAGAGACAGCAATCTTGCATTTGCAGGGAGATAGAGTGTCTGATCTTTATTTTTTTTTCCATCTCTAACTTCTATTATTCTGTTATTCATACCTATTCAGTACAGTACTCAGTCCCTTCCTATTGTCTTTATATGTAGTGTTCTTGGATGATTTTGAATGTAACAGTAAACTAAAGGTATGTTAGGTGTTCAGATTAAATGTAAGATTCATGTAATATTTTTCTTGTGCCTGAGCCTATTAATTCAAGTTAAAAAAAATCAACCACATTTAAAAAGTTGTAAACCAAAGAACAAATTGGAATCTAATTGTATAAATGAATCATTCTGCAAATTCTTATCTGAAATGTAAAATATTTCTGGCTTTCACTACCAGTATAAGTTTAATTATTTTAGATAAAAATTACTCAGAATGCAAGAAAAGGTGCTTGTCTAACTAGACATTCAAGTTGATATTAGAAGATATGGAAAATTCATAAATGAAATGGTGAGAACTTCCATGGCAGAGCCCAGTTATTCTTGACTATACTATTTAACAGAGCGTGGAACAGTAACAATCTAATAGGAGCAGCTTTGGCACATAAGAGTAAAACTAAAAAAATTGGAGTAGTTAGTTAATATCTTTAGGCTAACCTTCCTACTACTCCCATCAGTTGTAGAATCTCTGTCATCCCTGAGAGATATTCAGAAAGAAGATGTTCAACAAATCAGATAGAGCTCTTGTAGGTGTTTGTCTCTGTCAGATTGACAGAGCCAGAAGAGTACCCAGAAGTTACCTACTACAGGACAGGCCCAACAAAGAAAATAATAGAATGCCAGTAGCCATCACCTTCAGCCCCCAACTAAAACCTCTCCAACGCATCATCAAGGATCTACAACCTATCCTGAAGGACAACTCATCACTCTCACAGATCTTGGGAGACAGGTCAGTCCTTGCTTACAGACAGCCCCCCAACCTGAAGCAAATACTCACCAGCAACCATACACCACACAACAAAACCACTAACTCAGGAACCTATCCTTGCAACAAAGCCCGTTGCCAACTGTGTCCACATATCTATTCAGGGGACACCATCATAGGGCCTAATCACATCAGCCACACTATCAGAGGCTCGTTCACCTGCACATCTACCAATGTGACATATGCCATCATCATGTGCCAGCAATGCCCCTCTGCCATGTACATTGGCCAAACTGGACAGTCTCTACGTAAAAGAATAAATGGACACAAATCAGATGTCAAGAATTATAACGTTCAAAAACTAGTCGGAGAACACTTCAATCTCTTTGGTCACTCGATTACAGACCTAAAAGTGGCAATTCTTCAACAAAAAAACTTCAAACACAGACTCCAACGAGAGACTGCTGAATTGGAATTAATTTGCAAACTGGACACCATTAAATTAGGCTTGAATAAAGACTGTGAGTGGATGTGTCATTACACAAAGTAAAACTATTCCCCCCCCCACACCCCACTGTTCCTCAGACATTCTTGTCAACTGCTGGAAATGGCCCACCTTGATTATCACTACAAAAGGTTTCACACACACACATATACACACACACACACACCACTCTCCTGCTGGTAATAGCTCACCTTACCTGATCACTGTTGTTACAGTCTGTATGGAAATACCCATTGTTTCATGTTCTCTGTGTATATAAAATCTCCCCACTGTATTTTCCACTACATGCATCCGATGAAGTGAACTGTAGCTCACGAAAGCTTATGCTCAGATAAATTTGTTAGTGCCACAAGTACTCCTTTTCTTTTTGCTGAAACAGACTAACACGGCTGCTACTCTGAAACCTGTCATCCTGCCCAGCAAGTCTTTCTGTGGATGCCTTAGCCTTCAAGTGGGCAATGGCCGCTCCTGTGAGTCATCAAAGCATATAAGGGCTTGTGACTTGCTCATGTGACCCTGGACTCCATTTTATGCCTGTAATTTTCCACAAACTGAGACTGAGAGCTTTGTTTGGGACTGTAAAATTCCATCCACATAGGAGAGGATATAAAAGACCCTGAAAACATCTCCATTTTCTCGTCATTTCCTTTTTCATTTCTCTTGGCTGGATTTCTAACAAGGAATCTCTAAACAAGGACCGATAACCCCCAAACTGTTTGGGTAATTTCCAGAGAGACTTCTGCAGACTAGCCATTTATTCCATCACTGCTACAAACCTAATATAAGAACTTCACAATAATTGTATGTATATGATCTATTAACTATTGTAACTCGCTATTTCTTTTATCTTAAAAATAAACCTTTAGATTTTAGTTAACAAAGTATTGGCAACAGCGTGATTATTGGGTATGATCTGAGTTATATGTTGACTTGACTGTGTGGCTGGTCTCTTGAGATAAGAAGAACCCTTTGTTTGATGAAATTGTTTTTCAATAACCACTCATCATAAAGTCTAGTGTCGGGGGGGGGCATGAAATAAGTGTTGGAATGCCTAAGGAGACTATATATTTGGCTTCTTGTTAACCAGTATGATGAGTTAGTACTTTACTTTTGTTACTGGCTTGGTATATCTAATGATAGAATAACCACCAGTCTGGGGTGAGTTTGCCCTGTTTCTCAATAGTTTGTCCTGAATCTGGTATCCTCAGCTGTGACCCACCGAGGCATGGTGACAGACAGGTTGGTACTTAGCCTTAGGTCTTTTTGATTTCGAATAGAGCATCAATCCAGAAAGGACCGTAGGAATGCAGACTTTCAAGAACCTAGGAATACTGGGGGCTCTGCAATGAATGCAGTGACAGGGACACCTGAGGGTGTGGGGTATGTGAAGGTATAAGGGATATCATTCCTCTGGGTTCAGGGGCCTGTAGCTGGCTGGCTGATTATCCCTGCCTGCTTCATCAGGGAAAAGACCTGTAACTTAACTAGCTGATCCTCATAAAAGAAGGCAGAAGGAAATAAAGGACAGGGACTGCAATCCTGCCAGAAAGCTGAGGGGCCAGTGGCTGGAGCAACTGCAGAGAGGAAGTGCTCCAAGAATCAAATAGATAGAAGGGAGACTGTGTGAAGTCCTATTATCACTGAGGATCTGAGGTAGGAACCAGAATATTTTGAGTTGATGAACTTACAGGCATGAGGGACAGACTTGGGGAAGGGACTACTTAGCCTGTACAGACTCTGCGGGAAGAGTCTGTGAAGATTTGATCATCTTTTTTGTTAAGAAGGCTTGAAATAAAAAAAATATGATGACTAATCCTGCTGGAAACTGCTTCGCTGGATTCTGTGAGAGGGTTCCAGACAGCATTTCCCCACACAGGTAGTGGGCTCAGCAAGAGCAAATCAAGTCCCAGCAGGAGAAGGCCCCAGTCCTTTTCCTAGGGCTCTAAGGAAAGTCCACTACTGGTGCTGCTGCAGAGGAAATGTCTGTGACATCCGCTTGGCTGCCTCCTCCCTCAGGGCAACCTGGCATCTATATCGCTAGCTGTGGGACATCAGGCTCTGACTGCACAGCATCTGGTTCAGCCTGCGTCTTCTGCTGAATAGCCTTAGCCTCTTGTCCTTAAGTCTCGCCTCCACCCTGTTATTTTAAGTAAATGCACCTCTCAGGTACATGTTAGCCAAAAGAAAATAAGTTTTGTGAACAGAAAAAGAATAGAACATCCTTTCTTGGCATGCTTAGTGGTTCTTGGCTACATTTCTTAGGAAAACCTGCAGAACTGATACACAGTTCCATTGTGAATTGGGCTTGTATTTAGATGACTTCTTGTTGGGTAAAGACTATACAGTAGTAATATTTCAAACTTGTGTCATTA
Organism: Lepidochelys olivacea; assembly: GCF_965140295.1. NCBI lineage: Eukaryota > Metazoa > Chordata > Testudines > Cheloniidae > Lepidochelys > Lepidochelys olivacea. The sequence continues at coordinate 111,327,940 of NC_140411.1, forward strand.
ATTATACTGTAAGTCCTGTGTGAAAATAAGTGGCTGTTAATAGTAACATGGACTTTTGTGTTACCTTGGCTGCCACTATATATGTAAACTTCAGTATTGAATGCATTTTTGTTATTGTTTCCACATGGACTTAGACATGAGCACCAGCTGACACAGTGTACAGGGTACATGACCCAGTGATGGTGGGAGAATGGGTGTTTAAATATTCTGCTCCCACTTGAAAATTGCATTGCAATTTTGAAAATGTACTCTCACTAGGGAAAATCAGGTCCTGGAGTCCTTCTGCAGATGACTGAGAGTGCCAGCTCCCTGTCAATCTCCTCTATCTCTGATCTCACTGGTTAATTCTACATTCAGATGGCATGACTAAATTTCCCATTGTCTACCACAAGGAAAAGGAATGTCTGTGCTGTCTTTATGGAGATGCTGAGGAGAAAAAAGAACTCAGATGCATTAAGGCCTTTTTGCCCAGGTCTGATCCTGCACTTATTGAAATCAAGGGCAATGGGTGAAGTATCAAGCTGTAAATGCTGGTTTCCTGGTAAAGAAGCAAGTGTCTAGGGAGTCTGGTGCTTGGTCTCTTGTACTGCTATCCTGAATGCTTCCATTCCAGTCTTATAAGGTGCCAATCAAATCAATGCTTGTAATAATAATTAATAAATAAGTAATAGTATTTTAAGTCCATTAAATATAAATACTCTACTGCAACATATTTAAAGAAATAGAATAAAATTTTCAAGAGTGCCTAAGTGACTTAGGAGCCCAGGTCTCAAGAAATTTGGGATCCTAAGTGCCCAAGTCCTTTGGAAAATGGGACTTAGGCTCCATAAGTCTTTTGTGTCAGGGCAATGTCTTTATTTTGTGAATATGCAGGTCCTTTTTCCAGCATCTGCTTGGTGAGTCTTTGTGCTGGATAGAAATACATGTGCATTGAGCTAAGCCTCTTTGATTCTACATGGGTCTGATTCTCTTTTATATGAAAGTATCCTTACACCCACTGTAAGGCCTCCTTAAATTGCCACAGAAGTGTATAGGGGCCTTGTTGTAAATAAGAATTAGACCTCATCTGTGTTTCTTTGTGGGGGTCTAGCCAATTGGCCTTTTTTATTCATTTGTTTATTTTTTGGCTGATGAACTCAGTAGCTTTAAGGAGCACCACACTCATCCAGTTTTCTGCTTGGAAGCGAATTATAGCATCTTTCCTGTAGTAATAATCTCTTTAAGAGGTTTCTAAAATAATGGAAAATGCCTGAGAATCGTATGTGGTCAGGTGGATTAAGACAAGAGGAATCTCCTTCGTTGACAGAGAGAGTAAACAGAGTACATCAAAAATGCACAGTAATTGCCTTACAGAAAAACTTCTAATAAGCTGCATCACCATCAATGCAAAATCAGGGTTCACTGGTGGTGATTATTTTTTTGTTTTTCTGGTTCTAATTTAACCTTTATTATTTTGTAACATTTCACCAGCATAAGAAGCCTACATACATCAAAGGGGCTGGTGAATGTTTGGGACAAGGTTATATCAAGCAAGAGAATGGGACACTTGGCATTAGAAAGAAGCCTGGTGCACTTAAAGCGAACCGCTTTGTTTTAATCCTTTCATCTACCTCTTTAGCTTCTTTTTGTTTCAGCTGCCATAAACACTTGCTGTGAAGCCAATGTTCAGTACTAAAAGGATTTTTTTTTTTGTATTCCTCTCATTTCTGTTGAAACATGACACTCAAATTGGAGATAGGAGCAGAGATCAACAAACCCTGTCAGCTCTTGTCAACCCAGGTGTAACAGTGTGATCTTCTTAAATTGCTGCTAATCTGCCAAAGATCTCTTTATCTGCAGTCTCCATCATGCTGTTTGCTCACATTTGGTTAACACTTTAAATTTCCCTTTTGGAGGTGTCACTGTTTGCCATTTAGCAACTAAGAAGAACTGTGAGAGCAGCTTAAAGCACATGGATTTGGGAAGCTAGAAAAGCTGATTAGCTATTCAGGGAGAATAATCTTATTGAAAGTAGTAAGAGCTGTATAAAGAATGCTTTTCCCTTTCCTCGTAACAATCTTCTAATTATGTTGTCAAGCTTGCTGTCGTGTTCTCCCCCTGTGCCATTAAGAAACCGTTTTCTATGTTAAGAAAGAGATTTCCAGATCATGATGATGTTTGCTGATTTTTTTTATTGTTTAAAGAATCTGTGTGTATTAAACCAAACATTAAAAAATGATTCACGTGCAGCATAATTATTTGAGATGAGGAGCTCAAGGCAGTGGTGGTGGGGAAAGAGGCGGGGTGGGTGGGTGGGATTAGTATTCCACATCAGTGCAAGAGGCTTTCACCTCTGTGGCTGGGATCTGAATCTCGTTGGGACCTTGGTGACTGAAATGCAGTCATAAATCAATAGCTGCTTGAGGGGTCAGAAGCAGGGCCAATAGATATCTGCGGCTGTATATTTCTGAGCAAAGCTGAACAACATTTCCAGTCGATAGATGGACAAGAAGTTCAACTGTGCACAAATCTGTTCTTACCTAGTACTGCTCTCCATATTTTGAAGGAAGGAATAAGAGTGATAAAAATGTTCTGAGCAGGATGAGCAGCGGGCAGACTCAGCCGTACAGCTCATGGCTCATCTCCACAGAACTAATATGCAAGAGACCAAGAGATTACCTTGTCAACCCAGTCAGGCGACATTCTTTGCTTTCAAATGAAACTGAATACCTGTTCATTTACACAGTGGTACAACATGGAGCTTTTTTTTTTTAACCCAGTATTTTAGATTAGTGCATAATATATTCGTATCAAAAGACTTTGTCATAAGCTATGCCGTTAAAATGAATAAACAAAAAAAAGCCAAGGTTTTAGTATAGCTCAGTTGGTAGCATTCTGACTTTTGGTTGCAGGCACAAATCTTGTATGAAGCAAGACCCGGTGTTGATATTGGGGCTTTACTGTTAAAGGTGCCATCGTTCTGACGAGATGCTTAGCTCACGAAAGCTCATGCTCAAATAAATTGGTTAGTCTCTAAGGTGCCACAAGTACTCCTTTTCTTTTTGTATCAAGATGCTTTCTTTCCATCACTTTTGGCAGCCCACGTGGATATTAAAAGATCTTATGCATAGGTGGTAGAATTAGGAGATGAGGGGAGAGGGTTTGCCTTCTCAGATCTAATAGCTTTCATTCCATGTCCCCACTGAACAGACTCACTCGGGTGGCAATCGTTCCCAAATTCAACGCTTTTTGCTTTTGATACACAGGGCATTTTTTCCTCAAGGAAAGAAATGCTAACTGTTAACAGAATATTCTTGAGTGAACACTAATAGCTCTGTGGTGCATGGCATAAACTTTTTCCTCCTGAAGATCGTCCACATATAATAAACTCTCACCATGCTTTTTAGTGATGTCATCATTGCAATGTAATTCTTTATTGTACTTATATATGAATTTATAAAGCACCTACCATGATCAATACAAACTGTCATTTTATGTGTAAATGAACACATTTGATCTTGACTCCCTGAGACATAGTCAAAGTTGAGCCTCACAATGCCAATTTTCAAGTCCCTTTTCAGAGCAGAGCTGCACTGTAATTCAACTAGTCTGTTAAAGGATAGGGGATCCAATGGGCGGATTGTAGTATTCCTCAGAAAGTTCTGAAATCTTTAATCCCTGTTGAAAAACCATCATAACAATGTGTCATCCCAAAAGGATCAAGTATGGGCTCTGGCCTGAACCTGAAAGGAGGTCATGACCAGATCCTGTCAATGGTTTATCATAACACCCTGTAACCCAGTACCCAGTGCAGACTTTGGTAGAGGGCCTCCAGCAGTGACTAGTCTGCCAATTGTGGCAGCTCAAAGCACCTGCATCCCTTCCTCCCTGGCCTTGACACTAGCCATATAACCCCACTCATGCACATTCAAAATGCTGCTACTAGCCTCTGTTTGCCAGAAGCTGGGAATGGGTGATGGGATGGATCACTTGATGATTCCCTGTTCTGTTCATTCCCTCTGGGGCACCTGGCATTGGCCACTGTCAGAAGACAGAATACTGGGCTAGATGGACCTTTGGTTTGACCCAGTATGGCCGTTCTTATGGTCTAGGATCATCTTCCTGCTTCATTGTTCTGATCACATCACCCCTCATTTTGTGTCTCCCCAATGGCTCCCCTTCCTCTATTGCATCAACACAAGCTCCTTGTCTCTGCTTTTAAGTCCCTTTGCCATGTTGACCTGCCCTATCTATCAGACTTACTATCATGTCAAGCCTTTGCTTGGCCACAGAGTCTGCTTCTGCCTCCTGTACCTATGCACGTTCACCCATGCTGCCCTGCATGAATGGGAAAAGTGACCATCAAAAGTCACAAAGCAACCACCTTATCCTCTTTTAAATCTCTTCTTAAAACTTAACTCTGCTTTGATGGCTACCCATCACTCCCATCGGGCATTGGTAATACACGTGGCAAACGAGATCTTTGCTTTGCTGATAAACTGTCCATTTTTTTACCTCATCCTCCTTCTCATGCCCATTCTGCTTGTCTGTTTTGTCCATCTGTTGTATCTTGACTGGCGCTTAGACTGTAAGCTGTCTGGAGCAGGGGCTGTCTTTGTTACTTATTTGTCCAGTGTCTAGCATAGTGAGGCCCTGACCCTTGACTAGTTAGTTAGTGTAACGTAAATAATAATGATGATGATAATCACCACACCTGCAAGCTCCCTGATCAAGGCCAATTCATTCCTAAAAGTGGCCACTGGTATCCAAGGAGGGTCATGCTCAGGGCCTCCTTAGTGTGTGTCAATTTAATGATTCCCCAATTCAGACTCCACCAGAAGGGTTTCTATGCAATCTCCGGTGGCTGTTAAAGCTGCCATCTTTTAGTGGTGCTAGGAACACTGCCTACCTTTCTGCCTGGGTGGAAAGACCTCTGCTGGAGCAGGGATGGAAAATGTTAATTTCTCAAACCAGTTGGGATGACTCTTCCTTTCTATTTAATCTAGCACAGAATAATAGATCCAGAGCATGCTCACCTGCATGATTCAAACAACCATAGATTTTAAGGCCAGAAGGAACCATTAGATTATTTAGTCCGACCTCCTGTGTAACACAAGCCATTAAATTTCACCCATTTACTCCTGCATGGAGCCCAGTAACTTATGTTTGTCTAAAGCAGATCTTTCAAAAAGCATCCAGTTTTGAATTGTGTTTGTACAATGCCTAGCATAGTGGGATCTTGGTCTATGACTAGAGCTCCCGGGCATTGCAGTAATACAAATAATACATAATAATTAAGAGAAGCACTGGTAACATGGCCATGAGACAAAGCCAAGAAGGAGAGCTTTTTGGGCAGAATGCTGGCAGTAAAAAGGCCTACAGCTGTGAGCAAAGAAACTGCCCCCTGTTATTTTATTCTTACTATTGTTGGGAAAACAGGACTTTGTGTACTTTCATTGTGAATAAACAGGAATTCATCGAAGAAATACCTGACTCCATTATTAATTTCTCCTCCTCACTGAAACAATCTGCAAGACCCCAAATATTGGCTAAGCCTTTGGATCAAAAGGGATAATGCTATACTGGTAAACTCAGTCTTTACTGCTAATTTTATTTGCTGTATATGCATGTGGTGTTGAGAGATTTTTTTTCAGCCCACAGAAATAATTTGTTGTGAACACGATTCACTTGACCTCGATGCATGTTAGGAAAAAAATACACATCAGAAAAACCACCATCACAGTTGGCACTAATTAACATCCTTGCTGTCGCAACATGAAGAACTTAAACGGGTCTGGAGAGACCTCTAGAAAGGGGTCATTCCAGGTCAGGGTTGAGCCATATTAGTGAGCAGCAGGAGGAAAGTTGCCTATGCGGGATCTGTTCTATGGATTTATAGAGAACTTTATTTTTCAGAGGTTTCATGACCATTAAATATACTTTAAGAAAAGAGGCAAAGGGAACTAGGGGAAGTAGAAGAGGTCTCCTGCAAGGAAAACTCAAGGCACAACCAAGACAAAGAGAATGCTTGGTTGAGGTTCAAAGTTTTGTTGTTATTTAAATTTAAAATAAAGACAAACACCAAGAAGGGTGTGTTCGCACAGCTCCTTAGAGGGAAACAATGTAGGAACTCCTCTAGCTCTCAAGGATTTTTGGCCCTTACAGGAATTGGGAGCTCAACCCCAGTGTGACACCAACTGCCCAATGCCTCAGCAATCCCCCTGTTCAGTGCCTTGATGAGCAGAAGCACAAATATATTGGTACAAATATATTGGCAGGACAGTTCTGTAATCTTTATTCAAGTAGAACTCCTCTTGTCCACCTCTGGCAAACAGGCAACTCCTCATTAGTCACCAGGAGTGGAATCCATTTGGACAGGCACTTGAAGAAGAAAGACTGGTTATTTACCCTACAGCAACTATGGTTCTTTGAGATATATGGCTCACATAGATTCCATGAGCTGCCCTCCAACCCTGCTATTTGGAGTTCTGCTCCTACGGAATTCTTACGGGTGAAGGAACTGTGCGTGGGTTGTGGTTGCCCCAACCCTTATACCCTCAGTTGGAGGAAGAGACTGAGTGTGGCCCCAATGGACGCTGCTATTTAAAAGAATTCAATCTCACATGCATGGACGCATGTGTACCTAGAGTAGAATCTGCATGGACAACACATCTCAGAGACCCACAGTTATTCTAGGGTAAGTAACCATTCTTTTCTCTGTCTCAGAGATCCAGGTCATCACTTCTTTCCAATCCACTGTGTTGTCTTTACCTGTAAGCAGAGAGGTAGCAGAAAAAAATTGTGCTACAAGTCAGACATTTTTGTTAGCTCATAGTAGGTGAGTGAGTAACCAGAGTGATACCTGATATCATCAAGACAATCAGCCAAAGAAAACTTGAGTTTGTGGGACATGTGGGTCAGGTGAGGAGAGGAAGATTACCATAGCAAGTGTTGCTGGGAATGATGCCAGGTATCGGGGCAGAGGGCACCCGTGGTGAGTGTGGTTGGACAATGTGGATGACTAGATGGGATGTTGTATGGTGTGCTTCTCAAGGTGGTGTGATGACTGTGAAAGGTGGAGGAAAATTGCTGGCCAGTTTACTCTCATATGTTGTATTTATTGTTCAATAGACATATTGTTGGCTTCAGAGAGAACAGTTCATTTCAATGTGATTCTATGATGCTTTGCACTATGAGAGAAATAACAGGCAGGGCCCATCAAAATTTGCTTTTACTTAAAAAAAGAACAATGCAACTTAAAACTCTTTCTATTTCTTACAAAAAGAGAAACAAAAAGAAAATACCAGTTAAAAAAAATGAGAGCAATATGTGCAATTATTGTGAGATAGGATAGCTTGGAAAACATTTTTCAGAAAATTAAAAGGTTTTTACACATTTTACACAATTGTTTTTACACATAAATCTTATTATTAATTATTTTATTATTAGATTTATTTTTTACCACTTAATATGAAAGAGTGTCCTGGGAAGCACTGCAATACCTTGCATTAAATAAAAAAGTGCAAGTATACATCGTATCATTTGAAATCCCAGCAAACTCTTGTATTTTGCATCAAGATTCCTGAAAGGTTACATCTCTGTGAGGAAGCAGCAGAACACCCTTCTAGCTCTGCTGGTTGTTCTTTTTGACCTGCCATGCCCTGTGATCCTCAGGATGATCCTCCAGCAGCTCAGGGCACCTACCACTGCCTTCACACTAGGTGCAGCTTCGTTCTCTTCTGAAGGGTTTTTTAAAGACAACAAGGCAGAGCAGGGGGTAACATTTTAAATGACGGATTTCTCTCTCAGTGTCCCATTCTATCATATGAATATTCTTCAGGTGCGTCTGACACTTGAAATAAGGAGGGTGGCTCTGCTTCTGCTCATCGAGGCACTGAACAGGGGGATTGCTGAGGCATTGGGCAGTTGGTGTCACACTGGGGTTGAGCTCCCAATTCCTGTAAGGGCCAAAAATCCTTGAGAGCTAGAGGAGTTCCTCCATTGTTTCCCTCTAAGGAGCTGTGCGAACACACCCTTCCTGGTGTTTGCCTTTACTTTAAATGTAAATAACAACAGAACTTTGAACCTCAACCAAGCATTCTCTTTGTCTTGGTTGTGCCTTGAGTTTTCCTTGCAGGAGACCTCTGCTACTTCCCCTAGTTCCCTTTGCCTCATCTCTTGGGTTGGAACAATTTGGACCAACATGCCATCAGTCAGGGTTCTAGCATGGATATAATAGGGTGATTATATTCCTATTGCAGGGTTCTTCAATCAGCACCCTGTTACAGCAGGGAATACAAACATTCAGTATTTGTCCCTCTGAAGAATGTGTATGTTGGCTGAACATGGTCAAGCTGAGAGACCCCAGAACTTTCCAGCCAGTTACTTTCAAGAGTGGGAATCCCTAATTATGGTATGAGGGACCTACATGTCTTGACCTCACCAGGAAGCAAAAGCTGTAAAAGTCTAAAGCTTCAGGGAGAGTAGTCACATGCCTTCTTTTGAAGTTTTAAATGGATAATTTATAATGCCCATGATACATTCTTATATAGAACAAAATCTACACATACAAATAGAGCAGCATATGTTTGTTCTCTAAAAGACATCACTCTATGGCATTCACAAATGTCATTTATTGCTTAGTATTGCAAGTCTGGTTTTGTAACAGAAGTCATTTTAGAGCACACACAAAGATAAAAGATGCTGTTGTCAGTTCATAATGTGAATAAAGCAGCATGGGAAATACTGAATGCAAGTAAGTGTGTGTGTGTGTGTGTGTGTGTGTGTGTGTGCCACAAACTATCCTGGATACAAATATTTGCAGTTTATATTTGTGTCTATGTTACAATATGTAATAGAAATGCCTACTTGGACATTAGATGTTTACAGACTAACCAGAGTAGTTCCTTGTTGATTAGCTTTTCATCTTGCTAGCATAGATCTACCATGACAGCCTCAGGCCAGGCCTACACTCAGAATTTAAGTCAACCCAACTATGTCACTGAAGGCTGTGAAAAATCCACACCCCACAGTGAACCAAGCTAACCCCCAGTGTTGACAGCACTAGGTTGACGGAAGGGTTCTTCTGTCAATCTAGTTACTACCTGGGGAGGTGGATTAACTACATTGATGGGAGAACCCTTCCTGTCACTGTAGTGACTGGTTACACTGAAGTGCTGCTGTAGTGTTTCAAATGTAGACTCAAACTCAGAGCTGATATTATCAGATCTGGTCTATGCAGTCCACAGTCCAAACTGTCCCTTCTCTATTAATCTATATTAGTGTTTGCTTATGTTCACTTTATTGACTTAAGCATAATTATTTAATTACGTTCTTTAGGTTCAGGAAACATGTCTAAAATGTTGCCTGGACTATGCAAGACAGCCTCCACTTCTTCCTTTGCTAGCACCACTGCAAGGGGTAGATCTGCAATGTTCCATTTCCTTCCTCTTAGTCCTCCACCCAACGTTGTTGTTTGATTGTAGGACCTGCAAATGGACTCTTGTTTTTCTCAGAGACTAGCTATCCCAGGCTGGATTAACTGATTGTGCAAAAATAAACAATCAAAACACAACTCAAACCACCCAGCTTTGTGACTTCAGTTGCTCCTGTTTTGGCTTGTCAGCCATTCTGTCAAATGCTAGGGCTTTACCTAGGGGAAAAGTTGCATGCCCCTTTTTTGTGATGTCGTTGTTTTACTGTTGGCCACATGAACTGTACAAAGCAATTACTTCTATTGCAGTTTCACAAAAATACCTGCAGTCTGTATTTTTGGGCCAGTTTTCTACACAAATACAACTAAGTCTTACTGTTTTCAGTAAATGTAAACAAAAGCAAAAGATGCCTTTTCATTTCAAATCACTGGCACAAACAGTTCTGTGAGGCTTTTCGTTAGCTCATTAAAATTATACTAAGTTAAAGTATAAAATTATATTTATTCTCTGATTGCTAACATAACCCCTCCTCTTTTCCAGAGAGTAATTTACCATAGAGAGACAGTGCTAAGATCATAGTTATTATGGCAATGGGAAACTGTCAATGGGAAGCTATGATCTCTTTCTTGTAAGTCAGGCAGATTCTCTTTAGGCTGGTATTGACCTTATATCATCTCATCAGCTCCCTGGCAGGGTCTGTCTTGACGGGGCCTTATCGCATGTGAGCAAAGCTGTCCAAATGTACTGCATGATTTGGCTCCAAAATTTAAAGGTTGTCCCAAACTAGGCAAAATTGTGCATTATGACACTTTCTCCACATCATTCATGAATTTATAGACCTCTATCGTACCCCCCTTCAGTCATCTCTTTTCCAAACTGAAAACTTTTTAATCTCTCCTCATGTGACGCTGTTCCATATCCTTAATAATTTTTGTTGCCCTTCCCTGTTCCTTTTCCAATTCTAAAATATATTTTTTGAGATGGGGTGACGAGAACTACATGCAGTATTCAAGGTATGGGCATACCATGGCTGTACACAGCAGCATTTTGATATTTTCTATCTTATTATTTATCCCTTTCCTAATGGTTTCTAACATTGTTAGCTTTTTTGACCGCTGCTGCTGCACACTGAGCGGATGTTTTCAGAGGACTATCCACAATGATTCCACAATCTCTTTCTTAAGTGGTAATAGCTAATTTAGACCCCATCATTTTTTATGTATAGTTAGGATTATGTTTTCCAATGTGCATTACTTTGCATTTATTAACATTGAATTTCTTCTGCCATTTTGTTACGCAGTCACTCAATTTTGTGAGGTTTCAGAGTAGCAGCCGTGTTAGTCTGTATTCACAAAAAGAAAAGGAGTACTTGTGCTCATAATTGGGTGACCAGAGAGATTACTTGATTACAGATCTAAAAGTCACAATATTACAACAAAAAAACTTCAAAAACAGACTCCAATGAGAGACTGCTGAATCGGAATTAATTTGCAAACTGGACACCATTAAATTACGCTTGAATAAAGACTGGGAGTGGATGTGTCATTACACAAAGTAAAGCTATTTCTCCATGTTTATTTTCCCCCCTACTGTTCCTCACACGTTCTTGTCAACTGCTGGAAATGGCCCACCTTGATTATCACTACAAAAGGTTTTTTTTCTCTCCTGCTCGTAATAGCTCACCTTACCTGATCACTCTCGTTACAGTGTGTATGGTAACACCCATTGTTTCATGTTCTCTCTGTATATAAAATCTCCCTACTGTATTTTCCACTGCATGCATCCGATGAAGTGAGCTGTAGCTCACAAAAGCTTATGCTCAAATAAATTGGTTAGTCTCTAAGGTTCCACAAGTACTCCTTTTCAATTTTGTGAGATTCCTTTCTAACTCTTTACAGTCGGCTTTGGACTTAACTCTCCTGAATAATATTGTATTGTCTGGAGATTTTTCCACCTCACTGTTTAACCCTTTTTCCAGGTCATTTATGAATATTTTGAACAGCACTAGTCCCAATACAGTTCCCTGGATGATACCACTATTTACCTCTCCATGCTGAAAACTGACTATTAATTCCTACCCTTTGTTTCATGTCTTTTAACCAGTTACTGATCCATGAGAGAACCTTCTCTCTTATCCCTTTATTATTAGATGAAGGTTTCTAACCATCAGAGGAGTGAAGTCCTGGAACAGCCTTCCAGAGGGAGTAGTGGGGGCAAAAAACCTAACTGGTTTCAAGACTGACCTTTATGGAGGGGATGGTATGATGAGACTGCCTACAATAGCATATGGCCCATCTGCAACTGCTATTAGCAAATATCATCAACATCCTGTGATGGGACACTAGATGGGGACGGCTCTGAGTTACTACAGAGAATTCTTTCCCAAATGTCTGGCTGGTGGGTCTCGTCCACATGCTCAGGGTCTAACTAATCATCATATTTGGAGTCAGGAAGGAATGTTCCCCCAGTCAGATTGGCAGAGACCCTGGAGGTTTTTTACCTTCCTCTGCAGCATATGGCACTGGGTATTTGGTTTGAACTAGAGTAAATAGTGGATTCTCTGCAACTTGAAGTCTTTAAATCATGATTTGAGGATGTCAGTAACTCAGCCAGAGGTTAGGGGTCTATTACAGGAGTCGGAGGGTGAGGTTCTGTGGCCTGTGATGTGCAGGAGGACAGATTAGATGATCATGATGGTCCTTTCTGATCTTAAAGTCTATGCGTGGTTCACTACTCTGTGTTTAGCAACTCTTGTCAGGCCTGACAAGCTCACTACACCTAACACATTGCTGTCATAGTATTTCTCTATAAAGAATGTTGTATGGAATACCAATGAAAGCTTATATCATACTGGTCTTCTTAAGCATAGCAAAATGTATGTATGGTTGATAATTAAGAAGTTGTTTGTATGTACTGGAAATATGTTTAAACCATGTAACCAGGCAGGGTTAATAAACAAGTTTATCCTAGAAAAAGGAATGTTAATTTACTTGTCTGTCTAGGTCTCTGCTATAAATGAAGCATTGCAAAAGCCAAAACACAATGGGCATTGTATTTGCATGTAATCAACAGGAAAACCAGGCTAATGGGGAGCTGTGAAATCATCATGGGAAGACACTGAATACTAATACCACAGGGGAGTGGCCTTCTCTCTGGGGTCAAAACAATGAGTTTTAGGGAAATATGAAGAGCAGCAGAAACACATTTTGTTATCCATTTCACTGAGAAATACCCTTGTGGAAGGGGTTGGTTTATGAAAAATCTGGATCATGGTTATGACTGAAAACTCTTTAGAAAAGGTTTGAGTTGAGAAACTGCTTTAGAGAAGATTAACTTGCCAGAGTTATATTCTAGTCTTGTAGAAGCATGTTATCTTTTTGTTTTATTGGTAACCATTTCTGTTTCCATTATTCTTACTCAACACCCACTTGACTCTGTGAATCTATGTTAATAAATGTATTGTTAGTTTCATTATAAATTCTTCTCAGTGCTGTAGTGTTAACGTAGAGTGTGAATCCTCAGCTGAACCAAACACGCTGGTATGTGAACTGTCTCTTTGGAGACAGTGAATTTGGTAATTTCTGGGAGTATCCAGTGACAGGGGCTGGATATTACAGGTGAACGCCCTTCAAGGGGGCTCAGGGATTGGCTTAACCCGCAAGGAAAATTAAAGGCTGACAGAGCTCCTGAGGATATTTTTGGGGTTTCAAATAGACTGGAGTGACTGGGAGCTGACACCCAATTTAGTACCAGCAAGTCTTTCTCTATGAGGCAGGGAGAGTAGCAAGGTAATTCAAAGTCCTGAGGGCCCTTAGAAAGCATCACATCACAGGTGAGGAAGATAGCTCGCCGATGGAACCACCTACTCTTATCGCTGTTACTCTCATGCTCCCTCCCTCTTCTCCCCTGCTTTTTGTCACACTGCCTTGTGGAGCCTTGTCTTGCATTAGATTTTAAGCTCTTTGGGCAAGGCCATGCCATCTTCCGTGCTTGTAGAAAACCTAGCACAATGGGATCCTGATCCTAGTTGAGGTCTTTGAGCACTACTGCAATAAACATAATAAATAATAAGAGTAATAATGCAGGTTACCTTAGAAGAAGCATCTAGTACTATCTCATCTGTGTAAGAGTGGAAAGGTTTTTGTGGTTGCTCTTTCTTAGATACCACAGTGATAATATAAGGGGACTGTTGCCCCCTTACTAACATTCAGTGGGGGTGTTTTGGTTGACTAGCTCCCAGGACTAAAAAGGGGGAAGGGTCGATGGGGAATCAGGACGTGAGACTGACAGCCCCCAGGAACAATGGGGAGAGGCCAATGCTCCAGGTCAGCCTGAATGACAGGGTGGGCAGGCTAATCAGGGAGTCAGGAGGCAAGGGAGGTCCCGTCCCCCGTGTGAGGTGGATTTGCTGGGGTCAGACAGAGTGGGGCCGAGCTAAGGAGAAAGCAGGGGCCCAAGCTAAGCTGGGAAGCAGAGCTGGGCCATATCCAGAGGTACCTGAAAAGTAGCCCAGAGAGAGCAGAACCTGTCTTGGGAGCAGAGCTGCAGCCCCAAGGCCAAAGGCACAGCCCAGAGAGAGCAGACTTGCCCTGGGAGCAGAGCTGCAGCAACCAGAGCCAGAGGGGCCAGAAAAGCAGCCCAGGAAGCAGGTCAGTGCTGGGAGCAGAGTCACAGAAGCAGCCTGCAGAGCAGACCTGTCCTAGGAGCAGAGCTGCAGCAACCAGAGCCAGAGGGGCCAGAGAAGCAGCCCAGGGAGCTGGAGGCAGAGCAGCAGAGACAGAGTGGTGGAGCTGGGGCTGGAAAGTCCGGAGCTGGGTACGGTGAGCAGCTGGAGAGACCGAGGGGGACCCTGGGCAGCAGGCCCAACACAGGGAGATGCCTCAGCCAAGGGGCTCTGCAGGCCAGGCTTGGATCGTAACCCCGACAGGGCGGGGGCAACACTGGGAAGAAGGATCCTACCACTTAGAGCCTGAGAGCGTGTGGCCACCATCAGAGAAAGTGTCCAACCCACAGCATCCCTGCAGCACAGCCAGGGCCTGAGAAGGAGGCCTGGGACTTCCAAGGAACAGACACTGAACTGCCCGGACATTCCAGAGATGCTGTTTGTGATGTTCCCTGCCGCAGAGCGGGTTGATGTGTTTCCTTTCACCTTTCCCATATCCCCTTATTCTTTTTAAAATTAATTGTTGATTAAATAACTTGCATTTGCTTTAACTTGTATGTAATGGTCAGTGGGTCAGAGAAGTGCCCAGTGCAGAGAGAGTACCCCGGAGTGGGGACACCCTAGCCCCTATCCTAGGTGACCACAACAGGGTTGGGGGTCGAGCCCCCCAGGAATCCTGGGCCCAGCCTTGTTGGGGTTACGAGGACTCTGCAAGATAGGAGAGTGGAAGGGGAGTCCTCAAGGGCAGGGAGGCCACTGGGTAAAGGAAGTGGGAGCGAGGACTCAGATCCTTTCGCTAGCCCACTTCACTGGGGTAGTGCAGAAGCCAGGAAATTTCCCCACAAGAGCGGGACTATTCTCCCACTTACAATAAGCACTGTACATAACCCAGAAAGAGAGAAAGAGATTAGCTTGTATTGTAAACATTTTTATTTAACCCCATCTAGGGTATCACCATTCAGGTAGCGTTTCTCTTTTAATTATATCTCAATGTAAAACTTTTTGTTTTAACTTTCTAAAGACATAGTAAGAGTGCCTACCGTGTGTGCTTATGTTTATGGGAGTGTTTGTTGAGTAGTTTTGCTAATTAGTCCTCAGGTAATACAGTGATGGGAGTCATATAAAATGCCTAGAGCAAGATATGCAGAATTAAGTTAATTATGTGCTAAATTTTTCTTCAGTATTTCCTCTTAATAATTGTATTTGGAAGTTTATCATCTCTTTGCTGAGTCCTTGATGCCTGTGGCTTTTTGTTCATTCTCTGCTCCTTTGTGAGGTAATTTGCATTACCTGCGTTGGAGAGCCACTAGTACTTGCTTTATGTGCCATTAGTGGGATTGTATCATGCATTTTCAGTTAGACGCGTTAAAAGTCAATCCAGATATCTCTGCATTGCTGCTCTAAAACAACACGAGAGAGAGAAAAGCTATTTCTCTCCTCCTTCCCTGCTGCCATTTTTTATTTTGTTATTTAAGTGTAAATTCTAACTTAACTGAGATACTTGCTCAACTTCTTTGTACTCAGAAGGTTAAATGTTATAAAGGAAACTTCTGTCCATTTTATTGTCATATTTTTTATGTTTGTACTCATAGGAGTTGCCTGGTGATAGCAGGTTTGTATTTCACTATACCTGGCAGCATTTCTTCTTCTTGTATAACTAGTATGGTTCTAGATCTGACCAGTTACTGATGTACGTGTTTGCTTTGCTGAAAATCCACCAGTGGCCTGATTCAACTACAATTGAACTCAATCGGAAGCCTTTTATTGACTTTAATGAGAATTGAATTAGACCCTAAAAAGAAGTTTAAAGCCCACATTCATTCCCCCAATCCCCCCCAGCACGCACGCGCGCTCTCTCACACACACACACCCACTCTCTCCTCTCTCTCTCTCACACCCCCCCCCTCGCACTCTTTGTGCACGGCTTGTCAGTGGGAATCCCCAGACTTGACAAGGTAGAAAGAGGATGATATAAGATTGTTATAAATTCAGTTTTCATAAGAACGGCCATACTGGTCAGACCAGTGGTCCATCTAGCCCAGTCTCCTGCCTTCTGACGGTGGCCAGTGCCAGGTATGGCGGGGGGGGGAGCGGGGCAGCGGCTGCTCTCCCACCGAGCAGAAGTGGCGCCTTTTTAATTTTTTGGCACCTTTTTAATTTTTACTCACCCAGGGGCTCTCCAGGTCTTCGGCGGCGGGTCAGGCGGCTCTCCGGGTCTTCAGCGGCACTTCGGCATGCTTGACTCGCTCCGGTCTTCAGTGGCGGAGGGGTCCTTCAGTGCCGCCGAAGACCAGAGTGAGTGGAGGACCCGACGCCGAAGTGCCGCTGAAGACCCAGAGTGCCGCCGGGAGAGTACAAGCGGGTGGCGCCTTTTTTAATCTCCGCTCCCCCTGTTTTCTCCGCCTGGCTACGCCACTGCCTCTATCATATCCCCCCTTAGCTGTCTCTTCCAAACTGAAAAGTCCCGGTCTTCTTAATCTCTTCTCATATGGAATTTGTTCCATACCCTTAATCATTTTTGTTGCCCTTCTCTGTTTCTTTTCCAATTCTATCTGTTTTTGAAATGAGGCGACCAGAATTGCACGCTGTATTCAAGGTGTGGGCATACCATGGCTTTATATAGTGGCATTATGATATTTTCTGTCTTATTATCTATCCCTTTTCTAATGGTTCATAAAATTTTGTTAGCTTTTTTGTCTGCTGCTACACACTGAGTGGATGTTTTCAGAGAACAATCCACCATGACTCCAAAATCTTGACTGGTAGTAACTAATTTAGATCCCATCATTTTATATGTATAGCTGGGATTGTGTTTTCTGCCATCTTGTTGCCTAGTCACAATTTTGTGAGATTCCTTTATAATTCTTCATAGTCTGCTTTGGACTAAACTGCCTTGAATAATTTTGTCTTGTCTTGAAATTTTGCCACCTTGCTGTTTACCCCTTTTTCCAGATAATTTATGAATATGTTGAACTGCACTGATCCCAGAACAGATCCCTGGGGAACGCCACTATTTACCTCTCTCCATTCTGAAAACTGACCCTTTATTCCTTCCCATTGTTTCCTGTCTTTTAACCAGTTCTTGATCCATGAGAGACCTTCCCACTTATCCCATGACTGCTTACTTTGCTTAAGAGGCTTTGATGAGGGACCTTCCAAAAGTCCAAGTACACTATATCCACTGAATCACCTTTGTCCACATGTTTGTTGACCCCCTCAAAGAATGTTAATAGATTGGTGAGGCATGATTTCCCTTTACAAAAGCTGACTCTTCCCCAACAAATTTTGTTCATCTATGTGTCTGATAAATCTGTTCTTTACTATGGTTTCAACCAATTTGCCTGGTACTGAAGTTAGGCTTACCAGCCTTTAATTGACAGGATCGCCTCTGAAGCCCTTTTTAAAAATTGATGTCATATCCTCCAGTCATCTGGTACAGAAGCTGATTTAAGCAACAGGTTACATACCACACTTGGTAGTTCTGCAGTTTCATATTTGAGGTCTTTCAGAACTCTTAGGTGAATACCATCTACTCCTGGTCACTTATTACTGTTTAATTTATCAGTTTCTTCCAAAATCTCCTCTACTGACACCTCAATCTTGGACAGTTCTTCAGATTGGTCACCTAAAAAGAATGGCTCAGGTGTGGGAATTTCCCTCACATCCTCTGCGGTGAAGACGGATGCAAAAAATTCATTTAGCTTCTCCGCAATGGCCTTTTCTTTCTTGAGTGCTCTTTTAGCATGCCGATTGTCTAGTGGCCACACTGATAATTTGGCATGCTTCCTGATTCTGATGTACTTAGAATCTTTTTTGCTGTTAGTTTGAGTGTTTTGATAGTTGCTCTTCAAATTCTTTTTTGGCCTACCTAATTATACTTTAACACTTAACTTGCCAGAGTTTATGCTCCTTTCTATTTTCTTCAGTATGATCTGACTTCCAGTTTTTAAAGGATTCCTTTTTACCTCTAACCGCTTCTTTTATTTTGTTGTTTAGCCATGGTGGGACTTTTTTGGTCCACTTACTAATTTGGGGGATACATTTAATTTGAGCCTCTACCATGGTGTTTTTAAAAAGTTTCCATGCAGCTTGATGGCATTTCACTTTTGTGACTGTACGTTTTAATTTCCATTTAACTAGCTTCCTCACTTCTTCCCCTTTCTGAAGTTAAATGCTAGTGTGGTAGGCTTCTTTGGTATTCCCCCTCCCCCAAGTGCTATATATATAAGTGAATATAGCTAATTATATATATATATATATTCACTTATTGGACGAGATCCTGTGCTCCACTTAGGGCTAATTCAAGAATTGCCTCTCCCCTTGTGGGTTCCACAACCAGGTGCTCTGAGAAGCATACATTTACGGTGGTCTTGAAACTTTATATCTTCATCCTGTCCTGAGGTGACATGCACCCAGTCAATATGAGGATAGTTGAAATCCCCTGTTATTATTGAGGGATTTCAACTATTCCCATTATTCCTTAGCCACAAGGAATATTGAAATGTTAAAGTTAAATACGGCTACTCTTAAAAATTGCTATGGTGACTATAACCAAGGCACTGGAGGAAATGAATATTGACCTTTGCCATGTGACAGCATTATTAACCTTTTGCCTGACACCCAGGTCAGATGACTGGGGCCAGGAAATATAGGATCAGTCTTTCTTACTAGCCCTCTAGTGTACCACATCTTTATTACAGTGACCTATGCATAAGAATGTTGGATCATATTAAAGTAGTTCTGTATCAAAATCACAAATGAGTTTGATTCCCCATAGTTTAAATTCCAGGGTCTTACTAATTAAGAGGTCTCTTGGTTTTTGGTACTGTTTCTCTCCCTCTGTGTGTAAAACTTGCAAGCTGCTAATTGTGTTAGTATGTTCTAAGACAGAGTCTGTTCTCAAAGCAATTCTTTGTAACAACAACTACTCACACAGAGAGAGACTCAAAGCAATGTTCTGTAACAACAGAAACAGCACCCAGAGACTCCCCGCCCTTCTGTTGTATTCATCTCGCTTTGTTAACAATTGTGATTAAAATAGAGATAGAGGATGTATGTGGATGGATGCTTGCTGTGGATAATAACTGAATGATCAGGGAGGTGCCAGCCTAAGAATCCAGTGTCCATCAGCTGAAGAAGGTGTCAAGTGGAAATAACCAGAGGACCCCCGGAGGGCAGACTGGAATCCACCCAACAGCCTCAAGAATGGGAGAACCAAAGAACAAGATAACATCTGGCAGCACGGAGCCGTCAGGAATGTGCCATCTGCTGATTGATTCAGCAACAGCATGATGAAGAAATTCCTATAAAAATGGACCTAGAAAGTGAGAACTTTGGGGTCTGATTCTGCAAACCAACTTCCAGGAGCATCAGATGAGCATATGACAAGGGCCTACTCCCTCCTCATGTCCAGGCCACCTGGCCAGTGGCTTGGCATGAGCAACTCTAAGGCTGGTAACTATGATAACAACCTTGCAGAACCTGTGTGTGTGTGTGTGTGTGTGTGTGTGTGTGAATGAATGTGTGAATAAATATGAAATTGAATGGAATGTTACAGCTATAACTAACTGCTTACTGTGATTCTTTCTGTATTCACAATAAATGTGGCATTTTGCCTTTTCCCCTTTAATAAGATCCTGCTGGTTTTTATTTTATTAGTATAACAAGAAATCCCAATTTGCTCCCGTGAGGTAACATTATTAGTTGATCTGATATGATCTTTATGAAGCCTTTTAATATTATTGCCCCTCCTTCCAACACCAGTGTCCCATTCTGACACCAGTGTCACTCCGCTGGCAAGCAGTAGCAGATGTCCAGGGACTTGAAGATTGGGCTTGCAGTGATGAATACATGTGGAGACTGGATATATTCTAAGTTTTATTTTATGCACATATACTGGTCCTGGAATGGAGCAGGTCCCAAATAACATGCAGGCAATCACCTTATTTCAGGAATTTCAGCCCAATACCAATGCCTGGATCCCAGGGAGTGACTCTACTCAGAGACCAAACAAAGCAGACTGTCCTGCTGCTCTCTCTCCCCAGGAACGGCTTCTTCTAGAACCTTAGTTTTCATTATGTAACAACTCGATGGTATGTCGTCCCAAGACTGAACATCTGATCACATCCTAAGAAAAAGAACTGGGAAGACTACAAGTAACAAAGCCACCTAATGACACCTGCCATCACAAACATGGAAAAGCATTATCTACCTAGGCCTGATCCATAACCTATTGAAGTCAGTGAAAGTCTTTCTACTGAATTCAGTGGGCTTTGGATCAGGCTTTCTCTGAGTATAAGCACTATCCAAAATAGTATGAGTAAGGATTAGTTTGAATTTCTTTCATTCTTTCATCATGAGCATATGGCCAATTTAAAATGCACCTTTTTTAAAAAATTGATTTTGTTTCACTGTTTATAACTGTGTACATGATTAATTCATTTCAGGATAGTCAGAATTATTTCTGTGATAAAACAAGATGTAATATGTAAAACAATAACTCAACAGAAATCATTTTTATTAAATCCTCCTGAGTACATATGATTTGTTCTATTCATGTCAACCACACTATTGCACCCCGGAGAGAGTAGTATGCTGAAGAATTTGTTATCTAAACTCAACAAAAATCTACCAGTCTTCATCCGGCATTCTTCTTTCTTCTAAATAATAAACATTTAGGTCATCACATTCCATCTAATGAAAAGAGCAAAGTCGAACAAAACCTAGGTACAGCAATTACAGAGATCTTTATAATGTTTCTGGAACACAAACACATAAGCACCATCCAGCTATAACTAAAGATGGAGATGTAGAGACAAATTATCTACTGCTGCAAATAGGCATAATTCGTCCTAAGTGAATGGAGCTGCAGCCATCCTACATCAGCAGAAAATTTGTCCTGTAACCTTTCAAGCAAAAGTCGCAGCCATTTTATGAACTTTGTGGTACATAGTACTGTATTATCTACAGTATCTTTTAGAGTTATAAGAAAAGACAGGTATCAAATGTAGGGTAGAAAAGCCAAAAGGATATCTTAAATTGATGACGACAATAGAAATAATGATGACAGCTAAGATTTTCCAAAGTGACTGATGATTTTGGGAAGCTCAGATTTTGGAACCCAACTTGAGTCACCTCTAAATGGGCCCAAATTTCAGAGGGCAGGTGCTCAGCACTTTCTGAAACTCAAGCTCCTTAAGGTGTCTAAGTCAGATATCCAAATTCAACAGTCACTTGTTAAAATCTTGGCTGATGTTTCCAACTGGAGGCCTTATTCAGGAATGATCTGTAAGGCAAAAGATACATAGTATGCGTAGTAAGTGGATTGTAGATGCTTTTCCTTTAAAAATTATTCTTGAAAAAGACTGTTAGCCATCATTGCTCACTTCGTTTTCTGTTTCCAGAATACTTTTAAATAACCTCATTGTTTCATTGGCAGCCCATCAGCTGACACAACATCCTTTTTAATTTCGAGATAGAAAGGAGAGACTGAGGTGACCAAAAAAAGGGGTAACAAACAGCACTTATTTAGGAGAAAAGGCTAGAAGATATATAAGCCAACTGGAACACGTGGAACACTAAGATTCGGACAGCCTCCCCCATATGCCCCCTTCCCTGCCTGTGTCTGTCTCAGTCGTGCACACATTGTTCCCCTTCTCTTCTTTCTACATGTCCATTCACTGTGAAATATAGGTGGATTTAATTATTTTTTCTTTTGGTGGTAGCAGGGTTTTTTACTGCTATCCATTTCCGCTTAGGGATTTAGACTTTGTACAGAACGGATTTCACTTACTATACAATGCAATCGTCATAATTTTGACTTGTATAGTATAATTTGTTTATTTATATAGCAGTAGCACAGAAAAGGGAACTGAAGATCCAGTGCACCTGTGACTGATTAGCTGCCTCCCAATAAGGCTTATGGGAAGTGTCTGGGCCTTATAAAGTGAGACATATCACCAAGAAAAGGGGGTTGTCTGCTGAATCCTTCAGGCATAAAAGTAAAGACACTGGGTGGGGGTGGAGGCGGGGGTGGGGGGAGGAAGTGTATGAAGCTGGTAAGAGGCATCCAGAATCCAGGGCTAGAGAAGAAGCTTGTCTCCAGGGAGAGATCCCTGAGAATGGGTGAAATGGAAGAATGGTAAGGAAAAGGTGAGAGAGGGCTTTAGAACAAGATGAATCCCCCTGTTTGGAGGAGTGATAAGGTGGCACTGTGTCAATAAAGAAGCCCAGGTTGGGCATAGGCACAGAGAATCCTCATATCATGGAAGCCCTAATTTGTTGGGAAAAAAGGAGGCACGAAGGATGCTGCAGAGCTGCTCTTGGCCAGAAAGGGAGCACTACAGGGCAGGCATGCCCTTCTACACCTGGCAGGATGTGACACCGCCTCCCATCGTGGAGGGGGGATATCTAAGCAGCAAGACACGCTTGTCATGCTGTGGCTTGCTGTCAGAGGCCGCCCCCAGCAGGGGCTCAATCACAGATGAGGGCCCTAGTGTATTAGCTACTGAACAAAAGAATTAAGCAAAGACAAATCCCTGTTCCAAACAGCTTAGAACCTAGGACTTGATCAGATGCAACAGGTGGCTAAACGGACAAAGAGGGGTGAGGTAAAGGGACTAGACTTTTTCAAAATATTGCAACTGCTTCCAGTCCCAGCTAAAACCCAGGTGTGCGGAGACAAGCACAAATTAGAAAAGTGAACTGAACTTTCCAGAACATAAAATAGAGACTCTGTTTCCATCTGAGTTTTGGGGGAGGATTCAGGTTCTTTCAGCTCTCCAAGGAGTCATTATGATAGTCAGCTATCAAGTATTGATCAGCCCGTAGTGTCTCCTGTAGTGGAAATTGGGAATAGGGCGTCACTTTTAAGGATGGGATGAAAAATCAGGGGTCAGGTACTCAGGTGGTGAAAATTGCAGTGCTCCATTGACACTGAGGGAGTTACACTGATTTACACCCACTCAGGGCCTGTAACCCAGTACACACTTTTGCTGTACACAAATTGACTGATAGTGAAGGTATTCAGAATCCCTTTGATGTGGTGGGGTGGTTTCAAAAAGCACAGTGGGTAAAGTCGAGTGATGACTTGTTTTGCCTTTTCTGCCAAATCCAATGACGGGCTGCCTTCGAATTCTAAGTCACCAAGCAGACTCAAGGGCTTCCAATTTCACTTTCTGGGATCCTTTCATTTTAAAGAGATGTAGCTATGCCTGGGAGTTTCTCTCAGTTTGTGACTCCTGCTGCAGCTGAAGCTGGCTCTGATGGCAAAACAACCATCCCCCGAAGATGGATCTTCCCATCCCATCTCCTGAGAGGCTGTTCAGTACTGCTGCACAGACCTCCTGGACTCTGATCACAGGTGCAGACTTCTCCCAGACACTCTAGAAATTCTCAAAGTGTTTCTCAAATATCACTGTAACCAACACGCCATCTTGTTCGTTGCTTGGTCCTCTGACTTCTTCCCTTTTGCAGCAGTCTGATGGCAATACAGCTCACGAGGACAGGACATCTTTGCCCAGGCCCCTTGACTGAGCCTGGAAGGGATGGGGATCGGAGGGGAATGGGGGTTGGTTGTAGGAACTCTCTTGCCTTCAGCACCTCCCCTTAAAGGTTATGGGGTCATCTTTTCTCTGGAGATGTCTGCATTCTACCTGTCCTTTCACAGGCAGGAGCATTTTCCTCAGTACAACACCAGCTCTGTTTCCGTTGGTATGAATTATGAATCAGAGACAGTGGCAGAGACCCTCTGTCACAGTAACTTGCCAGTATTCAACTACCAACATTAAATGCTCCTTTGGGGGGTCTGTTTTCAATTTTTAAATCATCTTAGGACTCATTTTATTTACTAGGGAAAGACTGTTACTTATCCGGTGCGAGCTGCCGGCAGCGCAGCTGGCTGTGACAGGGCCTCTCCAGAGCGATCTGTCTCTCTCCAGTGCAGCGAGCGAGCAGGAAGAGCCAGGAAGTGTGTGGAGCTTTGGCTCCAACTCCTCTGTGCACCAGCTAGTGCATTGAACCAGCACAGCGGGGGAAATAGCCTGGGATAGATCAGCAGCAGATTATTTCCCTCAGGAGCACAATATCAGCGCAACGTATCTTCAGTCAAAATATGGCTCCTGCTCTGTTCCTGGAGCAATGCAACTCACTCTGCTCCTTGCTCAAGGCTTACATGTAATACATGTTGCTTGGCTCATACATACCAATAAAATCTTGCATCGAAAGTTTGTACTCTGAGAGAGTTAATTAGGCTCTATGTGCTGCACATGGCAGTTTTCACTTTAAAAGCACTGCTTTGTGGTGTAGTTTTACTGGTTTGGCTTAAAAAAATAGTATAATTTTTTTTTATTGTAGCTTCTAAAACATGGCTGGAATACTTAGGTTAATTATCCCCATCCTCCTCCCCTCCCCTCCCCAAATTAAACAATGTTTCATTATCTGAATTTGTGTTTGGTTTCATAATATTTCTACCCCCCTATGCAATATCTTTGACAAATCTGAACAGAGTGGATTAGTATCATAATTATTTCCATGATATGCCCATAATTAGCCTACTGTACACTGGGTATTTTACAGTCAGTTTCAGTATCATCTTCTAAACTGCTGTCTCCCATGTGGCTTTGCAGTACTTACTGCTAACTCCCACGATAAGGCCATCCCTTTTTTTAGAGCCCCTCCTGATGAATGGCTCAGATGGCACTTCCCTTTAAAGAAGCTTATCTCCCATGTGCTATATTTTGGTTCTTGTCTGTTCCTTTGCACTCTGCTGATCCTTTCAAAGTACTTGTCCCTCTAATGTGAACAGTGTCTGAGAATCTGAGCTACATTTCAAAGGGTTCATTTACAGTTCTCTCATATGCATATCAGCATCTGAGTGTTCATTTCATGTGTGCTTGTCTTAATTTACTAACCTTTAGTGGGACTATCAATAGCCAAGGATGCATTTTATGTTTTCATTCAGCACACCATGCTAATCATATATTATTTATTAAAATCCTTCTCAAGAAGCAAAATTAGGCTTCTTTTCTAAGACACATATCTTCCCCACCCCCACTCTTCTTAAAAGAACAGTCCAGGGAAAGGGAAAAGGCTTAGCTGCTAGCAGACACTGCTGTGTTTTAACGCTGTTTTAAAGATTTTGGGCTCTTGTTCAAAAAACTTGCAAGATATAATTTTCCTTTCTCATAGCTTCTCAAATTGCCTCCTGAAAAGTTCAATAAAAGGTCACTTTTGGAAGAAGCAAATATAGAACGACATTTGAGGAAAGTATGTTAATTAATATGCATTGCTAATTGTAGAACCAACCTCCTCACTGGAGGCAACATTTTTCTCAGATCTGCTGGGCAAACCCAAGATAAGCAACAAAACTGACAATTTATCTCGGCAACAAATCAAGTTTCCTCATTCAGGAAAGCACTTAAGCATGTGTTAAAGTCCATCCCTATTTAAGACAGTATTTAAACTCATACATAGCTTTAAGGACTTGCTTAGCTTTAAGCACGTGCTTAATCCCACTGACCTCGGTGGGATTTCGGCATGTGCCTAACTTTAAGCATATAGTTCAATGCAATCCTAAATTGGAGCCCTAAAATGGTGTTTTGCTATATTTCTCTAACTTCTGCGTTTTTAACTGTGCAGCACATCAGTACTGTGCTAAATGTATTTTCTAGAGCTATGGACTGACCCAAATGGCAGCTCCCCTTAGCCCAAATTCCCCTAGTTTACAATCCCCAGTTTTGTCGCTGGCTGAAATGAAAGCCACCTTGAGGGTCAAAAGGTATTCCAACTCTGGGGAAGGATAGCGATGAGCTATGGTGCTAAAGATAGGGGAGCCACGCAATCTGTGTCCATACATAAGACTGTAAATGTAAACTTTACACAGCAAGTATCGGCAGTCAAGAACATTGTGTGACTCTGAGAGAATCTCTGGAGGAATTCAATTCAGGTCAAATTGTTGGCAGCATGGGACATATATATTCTTGCACCCATATTCCATGTAATTTAGAGAAAAAGACATGTTGCTTGGACAAGTATGATGATGTTCGGAAAGATAAGAAATGTACCTTTGAATCAGTGGAGTTTAGACCATTTGGCATCATCTTTTATAAGTTCAGGACCAAATTCTGCCCTGACTTAACAATAATGAAGCCCTGCTGAAGTCAGTGCTGTTGCAAGAGGTGAAAGTCAATGCAGAATTTGGTCAGTGACTTAAAAGTAAAGATTTTTGTTGAGCCATGAGTTTATAGTTATTGGAGGAAATTGTCTACTGCACAAGAGTTCCCATTTAGCTCTAAGTTATGCTGTCGCCTGGCAATATTAGTGTAGCTTAGCATGACATCCTCTCCTCACCTAATATGTCCCCTTGTGCCCAGCGGGAGCAGGGCAGAGGCAAGTCACTGAGCCCCACAATGTACAGATGCACCGGCAGGGAATTCCCTATGCTAGGAGAATTCTCTGCTGATGATTTCCATCTGCAGCTTTTTGCCACCTGCCTGTTGTAAAGGTTTCCAGATATGTCCCACTGGCTATAAATGCTTCCTCTTAATGCCATTCCTTCAAAGAGTTGTAGAAAAATTGTTTGATATTACAGAAAGAATGAGGAGTACTTGTGGCACCTTAGAGACTAACACATTTATTTTCACATAAGCTTTCGTGGGCTAAAGCCCACTTCATCAGATGCATGCAGTGGAAAATACAGTAGGAAGATAGATTATATATCTTTGATTGAAATGTTAGGCACATGCTTATTAAGTATCTTGCTGAATCGGAGCCATAGAGGAGTCCATCCAAACCACCTTGCTTTTCTGCCACATGCATAATATTGAGATTCTGATGTTTACTTTGAAATTAAGCTCTTATGGTTACATATTTGACAGTTAACATAGTTAATTTAGCTGATTTAGCTAAGAGCTTCAGGCCATGTATCATTAAACTGCATACAAAAGAAGAAACTACAGCACTTGTTTTTTTCTCTCACGATTGATAGTTTACTGATTTTTCAATAAAAAAAATCATTAAAAACGCAGAATTGATCCATTAGTAACTTCAGAGGTATTTCAAAAGGCCCTTCAGATTGGTAACACTGTAACTAAAGTATTTTTATTTATGTGTAATTCAATTAATCTTTAAAGAAAAATATCTGGTTAGATGCATATAAACATACTGGTTAAGCTGTACGTCTTCATTTCTTCCACTTCAGTGAGTGAGACTGTGGAGAATAGACTATAAAAACTGCACCAAAGAGCTTATTCTCTTTTTATTGCCTGTCAAATTATTGCTGTGACACCCATAGTTGGTGGTGAAACATTGTGATCCACTGCTAGCAATGAAACAGAGTGTGAGTTTCTCATTGAGTTTAGGTAATGTACCATAAAACATTGCATGAAAACACTAATTTTCTCAATATATATTAGTAGACATGGTGTTTACCAACGAGAAGTGAAGATGTTTTTAAACATAGTTTGTTCATTTGAAGACATGGCCAGGCTTTACTTAATGACTTTGTACTTAATGTTGCAACTACAGACTTGAGGCCTAACTGCTGTGGGGCATTAGCAGTGGTATTGTCCCATCTATCAGCCTCAGTCTTGGGTGAATGTCATACCCAGCATACTGTAGCTCTTTCACCAATATATTCAATATGTGATCACACCTCTTCATTATTATGCATATTGTCAGGACTTCAGTGGAATTACACCAAGGATGAATTATGCCTATTCTGTCCTCAGCAGGTTACACAGTGTTTGCCTGCTCTTCTCTTGTATTCTGCATATCACATACAGCATCCAGGAACTTTGTAGATAGCTTCTTCAGACTTACTGGTACCTCTCTTGGTTGTATAAACACTGCATCTGACATTAGCGCCATCTTCACCAACATCCCTTGACTTTAGCCATGTTATTGAAGATGATCTTGGGGTCGTTAGCAGTGTGTTTTAAGCCGTTGTGCAGATAAGAGCAAGTTTTATCCGGACTGCATAAAAAGAGTCACAAGATCTAGTATTGTCAGCCTTTAATGACACTATCATTCAAACATTTGATTATCTTAATATCTAACAATATATTCAACAAGAGGCTCTTTGTCTCTTGTCCTTTTCCTTAACATGCCGGTCTCTCAGTGCTAATTGTTTATGACCAGTAGAGGAGAAAATGCCATTTTTTGAATAAAACAAAAGTTGATCTAAATAGATAGGATTACAATTAGTGTGATTCATATTTTTTTAGTTTCTTATATTTCCTGGTGTATTATTCTCTTCCCTTCCCCTGTCTTCCCTTGTGTATAGGTTCTTATAGTGCCCTCATCACTATAGTATCTCAGCGCCTTCCAGTGTTGTGTATTAAGCAACGTGACAATAGCTGACATCTGTTTGTTTCCTCTTTCCTCTTCTCCCAGTGGAAGTGGAGAAGTGTTTTGTTTTTAATACACACACTGCTATGTGTTTAGCAGTCATTGATATTTCGTATATTTCATTAAGAAAGCTGGCAGTATGGTATGTCCCCATTATGCTTTTAATCTAAGTCCTGGCAGACTAGGGTTGTCAACTTTGGTTGGACAACTTCCTGGAGATTTCATTACATGACATAATCTTTAATTAAAGATTAATGTTTAATTCCTGGAGAGTCCAGGACAATCCTTGAGGGCTGGCAAACCTATGGTAGACAAGCAACATATTTAATGTTGTATCTAAAGAAGTAATTTGGCTCCCTGGGATCTGGCAAATATTGCATCATATTTACATTTGTTTATTCATTTCTCAAAAGTTTGACTATCCCTGCTGCTGTCATTTCAGCTTCATATTAAAGCTATGAGAATGAGCCAGGCCTTTTATCTTACACTTATTTCTAGCTAGTAATGTAGAAATGAGCACAGATCAGCCGAGGTCTGTAACTGGTAGCCCCTTCATGTGCTCTAACACCTGGTAAAATTATTCAGTAATTCAACAACCACATTTAAAAGTAATAGTTCAAAGGCCATTGTGAATTGGAGAATGAGGCGTTCAAAACTGAAGTGCACTTCAGCGGCAACAGTGTCAGAGTTTAGAGAACCATTTCCTGTGAGATGAAGGGCCCGGAGAGTGATGTATTAGCCAGGAGGGTTTTCTACTTCATATACTTGTTCTTCCAATCTCTGGCAAGGCCAATAGGTAAAGACTAATTTAAATTCATTTACAGGGGGTAGAAGGAGCACAGCTTTCTATATGTAAATTTCTCCATCAGTGACATTTTATTTGGTTATATAATGTTAAAGTGTGTTTTATCACTAGGGAGAAAACTTCAGGAGGTAAACACAAGCTGAGGAGAGCAAGAAAGAAGGAGAGGACTTTAATACATTAACTATTTAAAACTGAATAGAAGGTCACAAAGCCTAGTTGCTATGGACCAGAAAGGCCATATTGTACAAGTCAGACAAAGCTATTTTTTAGCAAGTTATATCTGTTCATACTAGGTGAAATTCACCCTGTGTGGAGGGCTACCCAAACGCCTGTGCTTCACTAAATGGACTCTAGTTGTGCACAGGCCTCATGCTGGGCCTCCACCCAGGGGCATATTCCCTATACCCAGTATGTGCCTGCCTCGTCCTGCAGCCATCACTCATGTGAGCAGTCCTATTGATTTCAACGGAACTAATGTGTGTGAGGGATATGGATTTGGGCTTCAGGAGACAACAGCTATTGCATACAAGCCAGTTGCCAAATTCACCTCCCCCGCCCCCTTCCCACAGCTAGTTCCTCACCAGGGGGTTATCTCAAACTAATTTTATTTTTTTAATGAGATTATAGGTTTGGTTCATAAAGGTAATATTGTTGATGTAATAGACTTAGACTTCTGTAAGACATATGACTTGATACCACCTGACATTTTGATTGAAAAAAACTAGAAAGATGGAAAATTAACATACCACTCATTAAATGGATTAAATGATGGCTAACTGAAATATGTACTTGTAAATGAAGAATCATCATTGATCAGGTGTGTTTCTAGTGGGGTCCCACAAGGGATCGATTATTGGCCCTATTCTATTTAACATTTTTGTCAATTACCTGCAAGAAAACAAAGTCATCACTGATAAAAATTTGCAGATGACACAAAAATTGGGGGAGGGGTAAATAATGAATAGGGCTAAATGTAAATGTATACTTATGAAAACAATGAATGTAATCCATACTTACACAGTAGGGAACTCTGGGAAGCAGTGACTCTGAAAAACATTTGGGGGCAGAGGGTGGATAATCAATCAGCTGAAGATGAACTCTCAGTGTGATGCTGTGGCCAAAACATCTAATGCATAATGTCACCACCCAGGGCTTCTGCAGTCATACCTATTGGTCAGAGCCAGAGTCAAGCCAAGGATGAGGGCCAGACTCTGAGACCAGGGATCAGGAACAAGTCAGGGCAGCAGCGCTCAGGCATCAGGCAAGAAGTCCAATGTAGCAACCAGCCAGGAATTCACCCAGTTTTACAGGCAAATTCCTGTGCTTCTCTCAGGGTTTAAATAGGAAGCCTGACCAATCAGAGGTTCTGGTGTTCCTCCACTCAGGGCCCAAGAGAAGCCTCTCTGATGTAACTTCGGGTTTCATGGTTTCTCCTCTCAGCTGAGTAGTAAGCTGCTGGGTGTGAGCAATGAGGTGCTAGTTGACTATGGACACACGTTGAGATCTGTGGGATCATGACACATAAACAGGAATCTTGAGTAGCAGTAGAGAGGTTATTTTATTTGGCACTGGTGCAACCATTGCTGGTATACTGTGTCCAGTTCTGGTGTCCACAATTCAGGAAGGACGTTGATAAATTGGAGAGGGTTCAGACAAGAGCCATGAGAATGATTAAAGGATTAGAAAACATGCCTTATAGAGAGAGACTCAAGGACCTGTTGTAATAATTTAGGCCTACAAATTTACCCTAAATGTGAGTTCAACTGTAAAAAGTGAATGTATGTTCGTAAGATCTCACAATAACCTACAACAACAAATGCTGATGGGAAAAGATAAGAAAGAGAGACAGACTGAATTCGTCCAAACAAAAAGACCTAGTGATATAACTCAAGGACTGTGTTAAGATCATGCTTGGTAACTGTGATGGGGTGTATCCGCCCCTCCTGGGTACAGCAGGGGTTAACCCTTCTCTCTTAGCTGAGGAGGCCACTCACCCCCGGTATAAAAGCCAGCAGAGCAGCTCAGTCTGGGCTGACTACTGGCAGGGAATGAGGTGCGTTGCTAGCTCCTGAGGGAGGACCGCTGGCCCTCCAAGACACAGAGGCCAGCCCGTCAGAGATGGACCCCAACACACTGGCTTGGGACGGCATGGAGAGTGGAGAGACCGAAGAATCCCAGAGACTCGGGTAGGAAGTAACCCCAGGAGGTTTTGTGGGGAAACGGTCACAGAACCAGAGCAAGGCTCTGTGTGTTTTGGTTGGAGGCCTGCCAAGCTGGTTGCGGGCACCCCTGCCACTGATATGGCCCTGGGTTGGGACCTAGTGGAGAGGGCAGGCCTGGGTCCCCCTATCCCGGCCACCACCCACCCGGGGTGGTGACCCCACTCACCAGTATTATGGACTCTGGCCGCTCGGCTGCACTGCCCTGAGAGCGAAGGCCATACCATTGACTCTGGCCATTGGGCTGCACTGCCCTGACAGGAAGGGCTGTCGTATCAACTCTGGCCATTGGGCCGCACTGCCCGGAGAACAAAGGCTGTATTACAGACTCTGGCTGCTGGGCCGCACTGCCCCGACAGCAGGGGCTGTAGTACTGATGTTGGCCACGAGGCCAGACTGCCCTGATAACAGGGGCCGTATCATTGACTCCGGCCATCAGGCCATATTGCCCTGATCACAAGGTTGTTGGACTAAGGCCACAGGGCCACGCAGCCCTGAGACTGGGGGCAGCACTACAGACGCAATCGCGGGCCTGGAACGCCCCCCGCCCTCACCCCTTCAAAGGGTAACGGGTGTATCAACCCCGCGACAACTGGTGGAGAATGCGAGCAGTGGTGGGGACCTGCTAGAAGGACCCAAACCTGACAGATGGAGATCAAAAAGCTTCTGAAATGGCTACTAGAGAGCCAGCAGCAACAGCAGGCGCAGCTGCTCCAGCAGCTTGCCTCCCAGCAACAGCTTCAGAGGGCGCAGCAGCAACAGCTGAGGTGGGATTTGGCCACCCAGCAACAGGCGCAGCAGGATCAGCTAGTTCAACAGACGGCATCATTGTTGTGACCCCCTTACCCTACCCTACCAGGGTCGGAGTCTGGGAGTGGCCTGACAAGTATTCCAGTACATCTAACAAAGATGGGACCCAGTGTCGACCCAGAGGTGTTCTTCATGACCTTCGAGTGGGTCGCCATGGCCGCCCAGTGGTCACCTGAACACTGGGCCACATTCCTAGTCCCTTACTTAACTGGCCCAGCACGGACAGCATACCAGAACCTTGATCCCAGGAGACACTAAAATATTCTAAGGTGAAGGCAGCCATCCTGGACCAAATGGGCATCAACCCAGAAACATACCACCAGCAACTCTGCAGTGAGTGGTACCTGCTGGGGGCCAGCCCCAGGGCCATGGCCCAGCAAATCTGAGATTATTGTTGGCAGTGGCTGGAACCGGAACAGCAGACCGGGGTCCAAGTGGATGAAGCCGTGGCCCTGGAACAATTTACCCAGATCCTGCCCACCAGGGGGGAAGGAGTGGGTGCAATGGCATCACCTGGCAACCCTCCTCAAAGTGGTCTCCCTGACAGAGGACTACATGGCCACTGAGGGAGCAGAGCGATCAAGCCATAAATCGGGGGCCGAGACTGACTGCCGGGTCGGGGCCTCATAAGACCAAAGAGGGCAGTCCCCGCCCCTATGCCAGGCCACCAGCACCCATGACAGCACCCCGTGGAAGGAACCCAATCAGGCAACCCCTACCCAGAGCAAAGACGACCCACTGGGTGGACGGTGGAGCACACCTCAGGCCACCCCACCCACAGGGGGAAATTGTGATCAGTGTGGCCAGGAAGGGCACTTCCAGAGAGAGTGCCCTTACATGGACTGCAATTTTGGGCAGGTTTGGGTGGCCGGTCACTGTGCCCAGAAGAGGGATCTGGGTAAGATCTTGGTTCCTGTTCGGGTGGACGGGATACTAACAACGGCCCTGGTAGACTCCGATGCAGCCAAACAATCATCCGTGCCGGCCTGGTCAAGACCACCGGCCTGGCCGGAACACCCATACGGCTGCAATGCATTCATGGGGATGTGAAACCATATCCAACCGTCTGGGTGCAACTCAAGGCCACCCATCAGAAAGAACTGTGCCTAGTTGGGGTGGCCCTGAAGCTAGCTTACCCAGTGGTCTTGGGGTGCAACTGGCAGTGTTTCTCTGGTCTCCTTCAGGAGTGGAGCACACACCCCTTGGGAGCTAGGGAAGTACATCCCACGAGGAGGGGGTTGCTGGGCCTTCAAAGGCCAGACGACCACACCAAAGGACCCTCGGGAAACCCCAGGACATCAGAGGCAGGCTGCCCCCTGGCTGAATCTCTGACGAGAGAAGGGCAAGGATGCTGGACATTGATAGGGACTTCCTAGAAGAGCAAAGGGGAGACCCAATCCTTAGCTGGGCCTGGAAGCAGGCGGCAGGCCCCACCTGGAAGGAGGATCAACCTCAGGGTCTACCCCAAGGACCCCGGTTTGAGATCCACAATGACCTTCTCTATCGGTCGGTCCAGGACCCACAGACAAAGAAAGACCTGTGCCAACTGCTGGTCCCACGGCAGTTCCAGCGAGGCTTGCTCTGCCTGGCCCACTCGGTACCTGGGGCCAGGCACCTGGGGAGGGGGAAAATGCTGCAGTGGATGGCCCAAAGATTCTTTTGGCCTGATATACACCAAGAAGTGCGGGACTACTGCACCTCTTGCCCCTAATGTCAGAAGGCTCCACAGGCTCCTCTTCGCTGTGCAAGAGATTCTATAGTCCTCCCAGGTTTTCCTCATTTGAACTCCTCTATGAGAGGCAGCCCCAGGGGAATCCTAGACCTCCTGAGAGAAATATGGGAAGAACAGGAAAGCTGGGTCACGGAATCTGTCCAGTACATACTACGGTTGCGGGAATGGC
Organism: Lepidochelys olivacea; assembly: GCF_965140295.1. Classification (NCBI taxonomy): domain Eukaryota; kingdom Metazoa; phylum Chordata; order Testudines; family Cheloniidae; genus Lepidochelys; species Lepidochelys olivacea. The sequence goes on from NC_140411.1 coordinate 111,362,097, forward strand.
TCCAGGAGCTGGGTACCATGGTGTAGGAGAACCTGTTACGGGCCCAATGTGCTCAAGAGAACAAGTACAACGAAGATCGGGAACAAAGATGAGGACCTTCGAGACCAGGTCCTGTTGTTATTACCGTCTTCAGAGACTAAGCTGCCGGCCAAGTGGCAGGGCCCCTTTGAGGTGACCAGACAGGTAAGGCCCATCTATTATGAGATACAGCTGCCAGGGTGGCGGAGAGATGCATGGGTCTACCCCATGAACCTCCTCAAGACCTGGAAGGAACAGGAAGGCCTGATGATCGCTCCAAACACCCCCAGAGCCCGAGTTGGGGCTGCTGGCCGATGAACCCACTGAGCCAGGGCCAGTGACAATCCCGAACAGCAGGAACAGGTACAGTGGCTAGTATCTGTCTTCTCCACTGTCTTGTCAGCCTGGCCAGGGAAAACAAATGTGACAAGCCATCACATCACTACCTTTCCCAGCCAGAAGGTGAGAGATAACCACTGCCTGCTCCCCAGCAATATGTCGGGGGTTGTGCAGAAGGAACTAGAGATGATGCTAGCCCTAGGAGTGGTTGAGGGGTCCAGGAGTGATTGGCGGAGCCCCATAGTACTGGTCCCCAAGCCTGATGGAGTGGTCAGGTTGTGCATTGACTTCAGAAAGGTGAATGCCGTCTCCCCATTTGATGCATACCCCATGCCCCGGGTAGATGAACGGCTTGAGAGGGTAGGCGACATGGAATTTATCTCTACCTTAGATCTAACCAAGGGATATTGGCAGATACCTTTGACACCAGCCTCCTGGGAGAAGACTGCCTTTCCTACACCATTTGACTTCTACCAATTTACCATGATGCCTTTTGGTTTGCTTGGGGCCACAGCCACTTTCCAGCAGCTCATGAACCAAATATTGAGTCCCCATAATTCATATGCCGCTGCATACATTGACGATATTGTCATCTATAGTGACGTCTGGGAGGAACATCTCCAGCACCTTGCCAGCATGCTGCAAGCCCTGGGAGATGTGGGCCACACTGCAACCCCAGCCAAGTGTCAGTTGGGCCAGCGAGAGATGACTTACCTGGGCTATACTGTGGGTTGGGGAAAACTATGCCCCCTAGTGGACAAATGCAGGCCTTACGGGACTATCCTACCCCCACAATGAAACAGCAAGTACAGCAATTCTTAGGGCTGGCAGGGTATTACTTTGCCACGCTCACTGCCCCAATGATGGACTTGACAAAGAGCTCCCAGCCACGGAAAGTCCAGTGGTCAAAGGACTGTGAGGCCGCCTTCCAGGCCCTATGAGAGCGGCTGACCCAGAAGCCAATACTGGCCCAGCCCAACTTCACAAAACCATTCACCCTCCAGACGGATGTTTCGGAGGTTAAGGTTGGGAGCAATGCTGTCGCAAGAGTTAGAGCGGGAGGAGCACGCCATCCTGTACCTCAGCCACAAGCTGTTCCCCCAGGAGACCCGCTACTCTACAATAGAACAGAAGGCCCTTGCCATTAAGTGGGCAGTTGACACCTGAAGGTATTAATTCTTGGGGAACCCCTTTTCTTTGGTAACTGACCACTCACCCCTCTGATGGATTAACAGTATGAAGGAAACTAACACACAAATCATGTGCTGGTACCTTTCACTCCAGCCTTACTCCTTCCGTGTGCAGCCAGGGAAGACCATGAGAATGCGGACTTCTTCTCTCGGGTGGGAGGAGGAGAAGGGGAAGGGACACCACCCCCGGTCGCCATCTTAAGGGGGGAGGGCGTGTGACAGTGTATCAGCCCCGCATGGGCAAACAGAGGTTAACCCTTCTCTCTTAGCTGAGGAGGCCACACACCCCCAGCTCTGTTGGGCATGCTCTAGCTGGAAGCAGGGTATAAAAGTGAGCAGAGCAACTCAGTCTGGGCTGACTGCTGGCAGGGAAGGAGGTGCGTCGCTAGCTCCTGAGGGAGGACTGCCTTCACTCCAAGACACGGAGGCCAGCCAGTCGGAGACAGACCCCGACACACCGGGTTGAGACGGCACAGAGTGGAGAGACCGCAGAATCCCAGAGATGGACAATCTCAAAGACTCAGGTAGGAAGTAACCCAGGGAGGTTTTGCGGGGAGATGGTCACAGAACTGGAGCAAGGTTCGGCATGTTTCAGTTGGAGCCTCGCTGAGCTGGTGGCAAGCAACCCCACCACCGATAGGGCCCTGGGTTGGGACCCAGTGGAGAGGGCGGGCCTTGGTCCCCCTGTCCCGGCACCCACCCACCCAGGGTGGTGACCCCCCTCACCAGTATTATGGACTCTGGCTGCTAGGCTCCACTGCCCTGAGAGTGAAGGCCATACCACTGAGTCTGGCCATTGGGCCATGCTGCCCTGGCAGGAAGGGCTGTAGTATCGACTCTGGCCCCTGCTGGGTCACACTGCTCCAACAGCAGGGGCTGTAGTACTGATGTTGGCTACTAGGCCAGACTGCCCTGATAACAGGGGCCATATCATTGCCTCCCAGAAGAGGCCAGCATGTCTCTGCGGCCCCTGGGGGGAGCCAGGGGTCTATGCGCACTGCCCCCACCCCAAGCACCGAATCCACAGCTCCCATTGTCCGGGAACTGAAGCCAATGGGAGCTGCGGGTGCAGTCCCTGCAGGCAGAGGCAGCACGTGGCGCCCCCTGCCCCTCCCCCAGGGGCCGCAGGGACATGCCAGTTGTTTCCAGGAGTGGCGCGGGCAAGGCGGGCAGGGAGCCTGCCTTTGCCCTGCTGCACCGCCAGCCGGGAGCTGCCTAAGGTAAGCGCCACCCAGCCGGAGCCCGTACCCATCACCCACTCCCACATCCCAACCTCCTGCCCCAGCCCTGAGCCCCCTCCCATACCCAAGCTCCCCCCAAAACCTACACCCTGCACCCCCTTCTGCACCCCAACCCCCTACCCCAGCCCTGAGCCCCCTCCTGCACCCAAACTCCCTCCCAGAGCCCTCACCCCCTCCTATACCCCAACACCCTGCCCCAGGCTTAGCTTGGAGCCCCTCCCACACGCTAAACCCCTCAGCCCCAGCCCAGAGCCTGCACCTCCTCCTGCAACCCAACCACCTGCCCCAGCCTGGTGAAAGTAAGTGATGGTGGGGGAGAGCGATCAAGGGGGTGGGAGGAAGGAGTGAGCTGGCGGGGGGGTGTCTCGGAGAAGGAGCAGTTCCTCAGGGTAGAGGGAGAAAGGGTGTTTGGGTTTGTGTGATTAGATAGTTGGCATCCCTAGTGTGCACTCCTGCTTTTCAAAATACTTAGGCCCTAGTCTGAAGACCATCAAAGTCAATGGGAGTTCTTCCGTTGACTTCAATGAACGTTTGATCAGGCCTCTTTTGTGTGCAGTGCCCTTAAAATCAGTATAGTTGCACCTGATTGTACAAGGCTGAATGTGACCCACTGAAGCTAGGTAACACACATTCAGTAACTGTTTATCAGATTCTAGTTTTAGTCACTTCGGTTAAAATTTTCCAAAGCATCTAAGGATCATTTGCAAAAGTGACTTAAACACATAAGAGCCTAAGTCCACTGAAAATCAATTTTTAAAAATGGGACTTGGAAGCCAAAGTCATTTAGGAGCTTTTGAAAATTTTACAGGAGAACAGTTTTCAGTACATATTCACAGAATTGTCACGTGAAGTGGTTTCTAATATTGCTGGTTTAAAATTATATCTCAAGTTTTGGCCTTATCATTTTTCCATAAGTGACAGGTTTTGGTATTGTTCATTGAGCCTTAGCTGATATAGAAAGTTTATCTGTGTACAAAACCCTTTGCACATTTAAATAACAAGGATAATACTTTCTCTTATGCAGATGTGTATAAACTAGATATGCAAATAATACAAGCTAACTACACATAAATAAAAGATTCACTGATCAGATGAGGATCATGTTGTGGATGTCACAGGCAAGCCAAACATAACTTTGTAGCACCTGATTTTCATACTGCTTAGCAGGTCACTATTTATTTGGCATAGCTCACAGGGTCACTATGGGCCTACTTCTTAAACTATAAAAAGAAAAGGAGGACTTGTGGCACCTTAGAGACTAACCAATTTATTAGAGCATAAGCTTTCGTGAGCTACAGCTCACTTCCTCAGATGCATATCGTGGAAACTGCAGCAGGCTTTATATATACACAGAGAATATGAAACAATACCTATTCCCACCCCACTGTCCTGCTGGTAATGGTAGTTATATCTTTGGTGTTTGCACTTGTTTTTCATTGGCCCTTTCTTGCAGCTGTGGTTCGTAGCATTTTGCTCTCATTTTGTTCCATGCAACCTCTTTGCACTGAATCCCAGATGCATGTGAAATGGCCACAAAAGAACTATCTGGGTTAAATGAGTGCTGAACAGGTTTAAAATTAGTGCTTATTGTTTGGAAGCAGATGCAAGCCTCAAACAAATGCAAAATATCAATGCAAATGCAAAAAGGAGGGCAATTTGAAAATCAGATCCTAAGTACTTGATTCTATAGGTTGTTTTTTCTAGTAGTAATACCAAGAACAGTTCTGTTAATGTAATGGAAGCGCATTGAATAAATACTCTACCAGCATTTGTGTTTGGGGAGTTCATGAATCAGCAAAATAACTCAGGTTCTCTGCTATTCTCATTTTAATGGACTGTTCTCACTGTAAATCTACTCTGCCGGGAGCTGACTAACAGTAGTGCACATCCCTACAGTATATTATAAGAATATAATTATTTTAGGTGCATAATTTTTTTGCTATTACAGTTTTTCTCTTCCTTTTGCACACATTCCTCTTGTAAGCTATTAATATTCAGGTTGGTGGCTCTGTAGTTGTATGCCTACCGTGGTAACATTTGGTCATTTTTCACTGTTCATATGTGACAACATTACTACAAATTAACGAGAATTAATACTGAAGAGGGATTTCTAGACAGGGAACCTTTCAAATGCACCAAATATAAAACATAAATCCACTTTTACAGAATTTTACTTATTTACTGTGTTTTGTAACTTTAAACAAAATCTAACAACAAATTGGAACTTGGCATTTCAAGCCTTGTCTTCACTGCTAAAGATTTATTTATTTTTAAACCATGGGGTAACTAATGTATGTGAGCTATCCCAAGGTAAAAACACAATGAAAACAAGGCATTTTGGTCTGACTGTGAACGTAAACTCACCAAGGTCAACCCTTGGAGGGCACATGGGGCTGTTTACCTCACAGATTTATCTCAAGGGAAAAATAAAGAGAGTGGTCTTCATTGTGTTTTTACCTCAGAATAGCTCATGTGTGTTAGCTATCCCAAGGTAGAAAACACACCTTTTTTAGCAGTAAAGACAAGGCCTCAGATTTGGTTATGGGCCAGATAGGACCCACAGCCTCCCCTTCCCCAAAGTTACTATGTGTAAGGGGACTGTTGCCCCCTTACTAACATTCAGTGGGGGTGTTTTGGTTGGCTAGTTCCCAGTACTAAAAGGGGAAGGATCTATGGGAAACCAGGACCCTGAGACTGATAGTCCCCAGGAACAATGGGGAGTGGTCAATGCTCCAGGTCAGCCTGAATGACAGGGAGGGCAGGCTACTCAGAGAGTCAGGAGGCCAGGGAGGTCCTGTCCTCCGTGTGAGCTAGGTTTTCCTGGGTCAGACAGAGTGGGGCCAAGCTAAGGAGAAAGCAGGGGCCCAAGTTGAGCTGGGGAGCAGAGCTGGGCCAGATCCAGAGAGAGCAGACCCTGTCCTGGGAGCAGAGCTGTAGCGACCAGAGCCAGAGGGGCCAGAAAAGCAGCCCAGGAAGCAGGTCAGTGCTGGGAGCAGAGTCACAGAAGCAGCCTGCAGAGCAGACCTGTCCTGGGAGCAGAGCTGCAGCAACCAGAGCCAGAGGGGCCAGAGAAGCAGCCCAGGGAGCTGGAGGCAGAGCAGCAGAGACAGAGTGGTGGAGCTGGGGCTGGAGCAGTCCAGAGCTGGGTGCGGTGAGCAGCTGGGCAGACCGAGGGGGACCCTGGGCAGCAGGCCCAGCACAGGGAGACGCCTCAGCCAAGAGGCTCTGCAGGCCAGGCTTGGATCATAACTATTTCACCTGAAAGATTCTGCAAGGACCCATTCTAGAAATAGCTGACAGTTTGGGGAATATTTGCTTTGGGGATAGAACTGTAGGGGTGAGAGGGTAATTCATTTTCCTTCTCTCTCTGCAGAGAATGCTGAGAATCCATCAGTGTGTGCCAATTAGAGTGGTGGTGATTCTGAGGTGAATACCCGTCCACTAAAATCAGGACTGGAAATCACAACTAATTCACAGAGGCCTCCAAACAGCTGTTTGATGTGATGACTTTCAGGGAAAGCTTTAATTTAACTATACCAATTTTTTTTTTTAAAAAAGACCCACCTGTAGGTAATGGCAATTATGCTCCCTTGTTATGTTTCAGGCAGCCTATAGATGCTCACTGAGATTCATTTCCACTGCAAACTATTCTTCATATCAGCTTCTCAGGGTTATCCATCTTACTACCACATCTTTCTGCAGTAGGTCTAGTTTAGCTTCTGTTGCTTGCTTATTTTAATTTTTTCAGTTTAGATAGAAACTATTCTAGTGGTGTGCCATTTTTAGCTCCTTGCTATTTCACTTATACTGTTCTTTTTATCTATAAATATCTTAGACCTGAATAGAAGTAGAAATTAATATAAAAAGACAAGCTTTCCATGTAAATATGTATATGGTACTTTGGGATATGATTATGTAGGGTCAGATTATGTCCGGCTTTATGTGGCTAGAGAGGGAAGAGATTATAGTGCTTCTGCACAGGAGGTAACCATAATTTGGCTACAAATGGGAGGCTTGTAAGAAAGTGAAGAGCACTGGCTAATACTGACTACAGCATACAGACCTCCACTGGTATAAATTAGCATAGCTCTATTGACTTGCCCTTGACTTCAATGGAGTTATGCCAAGTTAGACCAGTGGAGGATCTGGACCCATATGCCCAATACCAGTCTAACATATTTTTAGAGGAAGCACAAGAACTATCTGTAGGCACCAGTTTCTTTAGCCCCCCCACCCCTCTATTCCTCCCAGGAGACTTTCTGTTAATTCCCATCCCACAAGGCTCCAGCCTTCTCACCCCTAAATGTTTCCTTCCTCTTTAAAAGAGGAAAATAAGTCAATCTCACTGCTTCTACTCCCAGTCCTACCCTCTAGTTGCTGAAAGGGCACTCCAGGAAATGGGTACCGTGTGTGGCTGCATCGTTTGCATAAATACAATGAGGTACCATGTGTGTCCAGGTAGGACAAGGACAAAGTCATAACCATGTGTCCCAGGCTCAGGCAAACAGAAGAGCACTCGGGATACACAGGGTATAATATTAATGAGTAGTCACATTGATCTCCGTGTATGAACAGGTTGCAGAACTAGGCCTTGGTACATCTTTAAGTCCATTGCCCATAGCTAAGGCTCTGATTTAGTCTTGGGTATTTTAAGTAAAAGTCATGGACAGGTCACAGGCAGTAAACAAAAATTCATGGCCCGTGACCTATGAATGACTTTTATTATATAAAATAAATATTAGCTGGGGGAGGGCAAGAAAGCTGCTCTGTGGGGTCAGGGGGCTGCTGCTCTGGGACGGAGGCTGGGGGGCCATTGCTCTGGGTAGGGGCCAGTGGCACCAGCTGCTCAGGCGGTCCCTGGGGCCAGCCGCACTGGCCGCTGCTCAGGCGGTCCCTGGGGCCAGTTGCCCAGGACTGCCCAAGCAGCGGTCGGTGTGGCTGTCCCCAGGGCTGTCCCCCTGTCCCCCCAGCTGCTGCTCCAGCCAACCCTAGGACTGCTGTTTGGGTGGTCCCCAGGTTCAGCTGCCCGGGGCTGCCCAAGCAGCAGCCGGTGCAGCTGGCCCCTGGGCCAATCCAGCAGAACTGGTTTGGCTAGCTGTGGGGCTGCCCCAGTGACTGGCTGCAAAGCCGTTCCAGCAGCAGTTGGTGTGGCTGTCCCCAGGGCCGCCTGCAGAAGTCACGGAGGTCGCAGAAAGTCTCGGAATCTGTGACCTCCGTGACAGACACAGAGACCTACCCATAGTACTCCACCCAGTAACCACGGAGGCATTATACTTCCAGATGCCAAGTAAATTAACATATAGGATAGGTATGTGGGCCAGTAGTCAGTGATGTGATGTCAGTGATGACCTATGTAATTATTGCTCATAGGATAGCACTTCGTCACACACAGGAAGAGACACATTTTCGAAAGGATGTCTACCATTTCTGCATGTGCAGTTTGTGGTCACAAAAATTACATCCATATTTTTGCCACCCAACAATTCAGTTGTTGATTATATAGCTAAAGCCTTGTGCACTTGGGTTTGTACCCACAATTTGTTCAAATGGCACAAAATACCAGTGCAACTTTCACAGACACAAATGTCCCCTTTTTACAGGTGGACAGGCCTTGACACTTTTTAAAAGTGTATACAGGATTGCAATTTAAATGATCTTTTAAAGTGCTGATTACTTAAAATATCTTGGAAAATATACATTGTAAGGGGACAAACTGGAGCATTACCATATATGTGGAATGACCTTACCACATGAGTACCAAAATGCACATGCTGAAGATAGTTATATAAGCTGCATTATTGCTGCTGTATCAAATTCAAGCACCACAAAGAGGTTCTGCTACTTTCTCACCACCTGCAGTGTGGAGAAATGAATGTCTGGAACCATTGCAGATGGCGCTCTCTTTATAAAGATCACTTCAGATGTTCTCCCTCTCCATGTTTGTTGCAATAGACTGTTCAAGTGTTTCCACAAAAACACCTCTTCAGCCTCCACAAATGCACTGTACTAAAACACAGTACAGATATATTGCTCACACAGTTTATGCCTGTGGGAGGGAAAAATAATAAAAGCATGAAACAGATACAAAGGTTAATAGAGAGTAATGTAGAATATACAATAGTTATGTTGCAAGTATGTAGGCAAAGGTTTAAGGTGATTTGTCTCTACCACAATGACAAAAGTTTCATTTTAAAACAAATAAACCCAAACAGTGGAAATAATAGTGACAAAAACCTTAATGTGTAGCTGTACGAAGCAGAAAAAAGTGAACAATTAAGGAGTGTTCTCTTATTTCAATGTGTGAGGAGCTATGTGCATAATTTCAACTATTGCCAGAGTTACAAATTTAAATCTTTGCATTTTGAAATGAGAGTATTTCCATAAGGTACTGTTTACACAGCGGCTCACCATATAAACATAATGGGGAAAGAAGTACATTCCCATGCAAACTAGCAAATCAAAAATACTAGTTAATCAGATCTTAACATGAATAAATGTTTTCAAAATGGAAAATAATGAACTACACCTTCTAAAATTGTTTGAAGCTCTGTGGATTTGCCTTGCAAACGTTTTCTGTAGATATTGTCCATGGCTTTAATCCTCGAGGTTTAACAACTCCTACAACTGGGTCTAACATATCGAGCACTTCTGGCTATGGATAATTTAGTGATGAGTTGAAGGACATACATTTTTTCCATTTTTTATAAATGCAAAATAGCCAAACTTTTTGCAAAAATATCTGTTTTCACTGCAAAAACATTAATGGAGAGAATATCAGACACATGGTATATTTCAAGACCTTATATAAATTGTATCTATTGTAGACTTCTGCAGTGTTTGTGCTGTGCAATACATGCTGGTGAACAGATTGATTTAAAGTCCTTTTAAAAAATGAACTTAAAGCTCATAGAATCTGCTTGCTTGAGCACACTGGAGACTGAAATCCCAAAATCTACAGAAGTGGCATAGCAAGGGTAGCTAAAATACAGGTTTCCCCAAACTGTCCTCATCCCATTTAATCCTTGGCCTCTGTATTAATACCATCAATTAGTTGCCTTGGAGGGGATGGTTTTTATGTCAACTTTCTATTAGTAACTGGACCGAGATGAAGGGGTCTATGCACCTTGACATAATTGATTATTAATGGTGCTATGTTGTGTAAAACAATGATAATTTGATACAATTACAAAAAAAATCCCAAACTGAATACTCTTACTTCATGAGAAATTCATGGTAGCAATTAAATGGCAGGAACTCTGCTGTTTATATAATGTACAACATGAGACTTCAGTCAGAAGACACCCTTGGCAAATCCAAATTCTGTGCTCATGAACATAAAACTTGCCTAACACAATGTGTAAGATCCACATCTAAATCTGTATAGAATCAGGAAATTATAACTATTGCAAAATATTATTATTAATTATTTATGAATGCAGTGGCTCATAGAAATCCCAGTCAGGGATTGGGGCTATCCTTGTACAGATATAATGAAAACATGGGCCCTGACCCAAATATCATATATAATTTTAAAGGGCAAGTATACTCTGAAGAGTGCCTGTACATATGACATCCTGTAATTCCATGCTTATCGTTTCTCAGTAGTGTTCAAATATATTCAGTTTGCCCCCCTCAGATTTTGGATGGCACACAGCTACCCAGTTGGTCCACCATTAAGACAGCTTTACTAAAGCAGGGAGACAGAACACCAATTTTTCGTCCAGCTAATAGGATTAAATGGATTGTAAGTATTTTTTAAACATTAATTGATGTTTTCTCTCTCTCCATCAACTCTTAAAATACTCTTCTCCCTCTTTTTTCTTTGATGCATGGAAGTTCCAGGTGGGGAATTATGATTGGCTTAGCTAAGAATGTTTGTTTATTAGAGGGAATGCTAGAATTTAAAGCTACATTACAATACTGATTGACAGTCCTCCAAACCACAGCTTCTGCAGAATTTTTGACCCTACCAAATACACTGTTCTGCCCACTGCACAGAAACTAGACAGTAGGAAAAGCGTGTTAGGAAGTCAAATAGAGTTTAAATTGACATTTTCTCATGCAGACCTATATGAAATAGATATCCATGCTGCGATCATTCCTTCTCAATTTAACCCTGCAAAGACAAGACCAGACCTCCATACAATATCCCTACTAGAATGAACTAAGTATTAATAATCTAGAAAAGGCAATGAACACTGAACTGGCAAATTTTGCAGATGAAACAGTTTGAGTTTCTTCAACTGTACAGGAGATCACAAGGAACTGTAGATGGACCTAACAAACCTACCAGACCACGGAGCATGATGACAGTATTATTCATTGAAAAAGATAAGATGTAAATATAAGATCATGCTTATTGGGAGGAATAATTTCAGCTACTTATACACATTGCTGGTGTAACACCCTAACACCCCAATATTCACCACTGTCATGTAATTAAAATACGTTTTGTTCAAAGTATGTCTTGTAAGGTATTATTCTAAAAGTGTTGATTTGCTAAATATTTATATCTTGTTGGATTGTATGTGTTATTGTCGTATGTGATGTTATAAAGTTTGGCTGTGTATGTGTTACTGAAACATGTTCTGAGGTTGAAAGCACCCACAAACAGCCTTTCAGGTACAAGAGTAAAAAGGCCAAACAATGTTAATGGCTTATTGAGGAAATGCACACAAGCACAGGGATTATCCCAAAAACTGTACAATAAAAGCCTCTCAGAGATAGCACTACAAAATGGGAACTGTTTGACCAAGGTCACAGCAAAAAAGCTTCCAGTAAGTAGGAAAAAAATATAAAAGGGGGACAGTAACATCATGGGAAAACCTCACTCTCCCTGCAACAACACACCTGAAAACACCTGAAGAGCAAGGACTGAATTGTGGGAAGTGATGGTCCCAGACTAGAAAAATCTTTAGCCTGTGTATGAAAACCTGGAAAAGCCAAGGCAACTTGTGCCTTAAAAATCTGCCAACCTGTTTATCACTCAGGGTAAGAATTTGCTAATTTATATCCTATCTATCTAATGTGTTAAACTCATTTTGCGTTTTTTGTTTATTCACTAAGGTAATCTGCTTTAATCTGTTGGCGATCCCTTATAATCACTTAAAATCTACCTCTTATACTTAATAAACTTGTATTTGTTTTAAATCCAGTTTGAGTAATTCATAACTGGGGGGTGCAAAAAGCTGTGCATATCTGTGCACATTGAGGGAGAGGGCGAATTTCAATTAGCTTGCACTGTACAGTTCTCTGTGCAGTGCAAGACAATACAATTTGGGGTTTACTCTCCAGAGCGGGAGTGCACTTGAGTGCTGGCAAGTCCTTAGCTGAAAACCTTCCCATGCAGTACTGATTTCAGTATCTGTATCTTTCTGCAGCTGGCTGTGTCCCTATCTGTGTGTGTGCTAGAGGAGGCTTGAGGGCCTGGCTTAGCAGGACAGGGTAAGGGAACCCAGGTTGGTGGAACAGGTGGGCTTAATGGTACCGCCGTACATCAGGTGGCACCTGAAAAGGTGGGGTGGCAACCTCTGGGTTCTAAATCCCATACAGCTACTCAGGATAAAGACCTTGGCATCACTGTGAACATCTCAGTGAAACACCTCTGTTCATTGTGTAGTGATGTTTTTAAAGGTAAATATTAAAGTGTATAACGAATGAGAGGAAATAATACTGAAAATAATATAATTGCCATTGGATGGAGAAATATTGGTTTGGGGAGTAAGGCATGGATTGGGACTCAGGAAATCCACTGTTGCACAATCTAGGGCAGTGGTGCCCAAATTTTTCCTGTTCCCTTACCAGCAATTGAATCTGTCTGTACCCCCTTCCATTACTGCACTGCCAAGGAGCAGCAAAGGAGCTTGGGCTGATGGCAGAGCTGGGGGCAGAGCTGAGGATGGAGAGTAGCTGGAGATAGAGACAGGGCTGGCCTGTGGGCAGAGCAGGGAGTTGTGGCTGGGGCCGGAGCTGGGTTGGGGGAGAAGTGAAGCTGCGGCTGGGGCCGGAGCTGGACTGGGGCCGAAGTGGAGTTGGGTGGTGCTCCCTCCCCACCCGCTGTGGGGGCTGGCCTAGGCCCCGCCATGCACTCCCCCAAATGTTCCTCTGTGCCCCCCTAGGGGGGGTGCTGTGCAGTTTGGGGACCACTGATCTAGGGTGAAAAAAATAATGAATCATCTCAACCCTCATGCTTCAGGACATAAGTCAAAAACTAATTGACAGGGTTAAGGTTAAACTTCTCTTATGGAAAGGAGATTCCATAATTGTCCATTATGGATTTTTTGCACTTGCTTCTAAATCATCTGGCCTGGGACAGGATTCTGGACTATCCGGACTATTGGTCTGAACTGGTATGGGAATTTCTATGACCCTAAGAACTGATATATAACAGGGAAGTTTATTCTTGCACTATTTTTGACTTTGCTGAAACAAGGAACTAATTGCCATCTCATGATCTTTCCAACTTGATTTCCAGGCCAAAATGGTTTGGATGCTTATCTAAAATCATATTGAATCTCTGAATCTTTCTGTGTTTGCTGATCACTGGTTTGAGCAAAATTAAATTTAAAATGTCTATAGAAGGTTAGGTGCTCCCCAACCTCCGCCCTGTGTTTCTAGTTCAAGTTGTTTTGCTGTAAGGTGAACTCATAACAGTATCTTGAACAAAGTGAGTCTGACCCCAGTGTATTCTATTAAGGCTTTTTTGTGTCAGGCTGATCCTGCACGGAGTTGAGCACCCCCCAAGCAGTGCTAAGTGCCCTCAACTCCCCTTGACTTCAGTGGGAGCTGTCGGGGTTCAGCATCTCTCACGATGGAAGTGCTCAGCGCATAGCAGGATCAGGTCCTATAGCAGCACACTAAATGCAAAATAAAAGTGCTTGCCTTCTGTTTATTTTGTTTAAATGACATTTCTTTTCTATAGCTCTGCTGAAGCCTCTTTTCGGTTACAGTTCTAACTAGCCTGTGGTTGTGAGTTTATTATCACAATGTCATGTACAATGTGAAAGTATTGGCACTCAGGAGCATTTTCACTGGGTCATTCCCTTTATGCCATCAGCGTCTCCTTTTACTCTTGTGAGGCTGATCATTTGGGGATTCTTTCAGAGGCAACACTAACAACATATTTTCCCCATCAATTCAGAATGCCTCACCTCTTCACCTTAGTCACGAAACAAAGAGCCTGCGCTTGCTTCATCAGAGAATATGATGAAAGGATTATCTGACCACCAAGTGAACCTCTTTTCTTTGACAAAACAATGTATGCAAATATGATGTTCTATTTTTTTTCAGTGAAACTGTACTTTGCACATGAAAAACAGTGGAAAACTTTCCAGAATTATATAAAGAAAAGGAGGACTTGTGGCACCTTAGAGACTAACCAATTTATTAGAGCATAAGCTTTCGTGAGCTACAGCTCACTTCCTCAGATGCATATCGTGGAAACTGCAGCAGGCTTTATATATACACAGAGAATATGAAACAATACCTATTCCCACCCCACTGTCCTGCTGGTAATAGCTTATCTAAAGTGATTTCCAGCACAAATCCAGGTTTTCTCACCCTCCACCCCCCCACACAAATTCACTCTCCTGCTGGTGATAGCCCATCCAAAGTGACAACTCTTTACACAATGTGCATGACAATCAAGCTGGGCTATTTCCTGCATAAATCCAGGTTCTCACATCCCCCCCACCCCCATACACACACAAACTCACTCTCCTGCTGGTAATAGCTCATCCAAACTGACCACTCTTCAAGTTAAAATCCAAGTTAAACCAGAACATCTGGGGGGGGGGGGTAGGAAAAAACAAGAGGAAACAGGCTACCTTGCATAATGACTTAGCCACTCCAAGTCATTATGCAAGGTAGCCTGTTTCCTCTTGTTTTTTCCTACCCCCCCCCCCAGATGTTCTGGTTTAACTTGGATTTTAACTTGAAGAGTGGTCAGTTTGGATGAGCTATTACCAGCAGGAGAGTGAGTTTGTGTGTGTATGGGGGTGGGGGGGATGTGAGAACCTGGATTTATGCAGGAAATAGCCCAGCTTGATTGTCATGCACATTGTGTAAAGAGTTGTCACTTTGGATGGGCTATCACCAGCAGGAGAGTGAATTTGTGTGGGGGGGTGGAGGGTGAGAAAACCTGGATTTGTGCTGGAAATCACTTTAGATAAGCTATTACCAGCAGGACAGTGGGGTGGGAATAGGTATTGTTTCATATTCTCTGTGTATATATAAAGCCTGCTGCAGTTTCCACGATATGCATCTGAGGAAGTGAGCTGTAGCTCACGAAAGCTTATGCTCTAATAAATTGGTTAGTCTCTAAGGTGCCACAAGTCCTCCTTTTCTTTTTGCGAATACAGACTAACACGGCTGCTACTCTGAAACCAGAATTATATAGTGTCTCCATCTTCCTCATTTCAGTGAAAACTTTCTGATATTTCCAGTGTGTAAATAGACTAGATTACAATGCTATGACCAAACAAGGCTGTGCAAAGCAAATTGATACAATCAGGTATCAGATTATAAAACACTCATGCTTCACACCAAAAAAACAAGCCTCACTCACAAGCCTGGAATAGCTTCATGTTTCTACTAAAACAATCCGCACCAAAAGACTTACTAATATTAATGTTTAAAAGGTTATAATTAGGCTTCAGAGTAAGCAATCCTGAGAGTCACAGAGTCATAGAATTTAAGGCCAGAGTGGACCACTATGTCATCTAATCTGACCTCCTGTCTGACACAGGCCATCAACACCACCCTGCACTTGCATACTAAACCCAGCAATGGAAATGAGCCCAAACTCAATGAGACCCACAGGACACTAGATTATTATGTGCCACAGGCAGAGAAAAGGAGGGACCAAAGTGAACCAGTGCTCGAGAGCCCTTAAGGCCAGGGAAATGATTAAGTGAGATATAACAAGATAATCCTGGCCAGTGACTTGAACATGCTACAGAGGAAATCTGCAATCTGCCAATCTGACCTAGGGGACAAGTCCTTCCGGATCCCACATATGGTGATCAGTTAGTCCCTGAGCATGTGAACAAGAACCAGCCAGCCAAGTACCATAAGCCCATGCTTAAGCCCCGGCTCAAGTCTAACCTCCCTGGCTTCTGCACTGCAATTGTGCTTACCCAGGGATTGGACCCAGGGCCACAGGAACCTACAGGGTGGGAGGGTGCAAGCTCGAGTCAAACCAGGACCCAGAGGCGAAGCCCTATTGCTTTGCAGTGTAGACACAACCCTGCTTGACTCGGGTCCTGGGAGTCATACAGAAGTATCCCACAATTTCATGGGACAGCTTCCTAAGTCCTCTCTATCCCAACAATCTGCCATCCACACTATTAAATACACAAGCCCTCCACCCCACGCCTTGGCGAACAACAGCAGCTCAAGTCAGCGTTAACCCATTCTGTTCAGATCACTGATCTGCAAGCATACAATCGGAGAGTCCTGGGTTTGCAATGGGTATGGCAGGCTGTTCAAACCTCCTGAAACATTCAGGGCAGGCAGTAAGGTTTTCCCAGAGTACACTATGGTCCTAGGGCTAGAGTGGCCATATTTCTGCAGGACACTAGGGATGCTGGTATATGGTTACTTTGACTCGGGTCTGCACACTGCAATGTGGACGCCAGAGCCCTAGGTTTGAGCATGGGTTAGAAAAGTCCCAAGCCCACATTTCCCAAGCACAGGTAGCTGGCTTGAGTCCCACTAACGGTGGGCTTACATTGCAGTGTAGACATACCCTGAGAGAGACAATGCTAAGTATCACCACAGAACCCTGGTCCACCTTGCCCAATGTCCCATCTCCAGCCATGGTCATCCCTGGTGCTTCAGGGGAAGGAGATAAAAAAAACTTCCCAGAATACTTTCAGGGGGAAATTCCTTCCTGACCCATGCCGGTGGCTGGCTGAAATTCTGAAGCATGAGCTTTAGGAATGTAAAACATAGACTAGAAGTAAGGCCCAGGGCTGTTGAGCCCTGTACTCCACCATCACAAGCAACCCCATCATATACTTGAGCTCATAAATTTGTCCAGCTCTCTCTTAAAACTAGTTAAATTGTTTGTCCCCACAGCTCCTATTGGGAGGCTGTTCCAGAACCTCACCCCGCTGATGATTAGAAATCTTCCAACCTGAATTTGTTCATGGCCAGTTTATATCCCTTTGTTCTTCTGTCAACCTTGTCCTTTAGCTTAAAGAGCTCTTCACCATCCCTGGTATTTAGCCCCCTAAAGTATTTATAGAGAGCACTCATATCCCCTCAGCCTTCTTTTTGTGAGACTAAAGAAGCCAAGTTCTTCCAATCTCATCCCATAAGACAGGCTTTCCATTCCCCGATCATCCTAGTAGCTCTTCTCTGTAGCTGCTCCAGTTTACATTCATCTTTCTTGAACATGGGTGACCAGAACTGTACACAGTATTCCAAATGAGTCTTACCAGTGCCTTGTACAATGGCATGTGTGACAGTCTGTAGAAACCCTGCACTGACAGGGAAGGGGCAAGGGAGTCTCTGGGTGCTGAGGTAGTCCTGCCCTTCTAGCCCTGCCAATCATACATGGTAGGGAGGAGGGTTTTTAAAGGAGGGAGCTGCAGTCCACAAGGGGAAGCCCTGAGAAGGGAGTGGCTGCTGAAACTCCAGACTCCAGAGACACCTCACCAGCGCTGCAAGGAGTCCAGCAACCCCAGAGGCAAGCCCAATAGGGAGAGACTGACTCAGCTACCTAGCTGTATGGACTCCTGTAAAGCTACTACCCAGGCTCCCTTGAAGTCAGGTGGTGCCACTGCCCTTTTTGCTTTTTGTTGACCCCATGAGGAACTTGTGTTGTGTTGAGTTGAAACTTTTGCATTTCCCCTAACAGTAAACAATGTGAACAAGCCCCCAAGGGTGGGACTCACTGCAAAGACTGAGAGGCTGTGGCCTATACTGGGTTAGCCTTGTGGTGGTAACTGGGTGTAGCAAGGGGCCCCAGCCCACAGAGGTTCCCCTGAAAAGATAATATGGCCTGGCTAGATCATCTTTTCTGTAGAGTCCCTGGCAGAGCTCACCACAGCCAGGGATTGTCCCAGGCGCCACTGTGGGGGGCAGCACCAGTTGCCATCTGGATCTCTGGTGTTCTGCTAGACATGACGAGTGGGCTCCATAGCCTATTCCAAAGTGAGGTGAAGTTACTCCCTGATGGTAAAATAGAGGAGGAACTCCATAAGGGAATCCTCATGGAGATGACCTTCCTCCAGGGACCCTGCCTGCTGTTTTCTCTAGGCCTGGCTTTTTTCTTTTTCAAGCACTTTGATAAGGAAGTCACTATGGGGATCCTGATGATGTGAACATTAGCTGCAGCTAATGGAACTTCAAGGACGTTGTTTTGCATCTTGCCTGAGAGACCAAATGATTCAACTTGAGAATATATTCTGCCTGTAAAAGCATTTGCCCTGAAAACTCACGTCTTCTTACAAAGCCAGTTCTCCTAATTATGGAATCAATTAGTAGAGTTCAACATAGCAGCAAATGAGAGCAAACAAAGCCACACAAAATCCTTTTCTATATTATAATTTATTTCAAAAACAAAACCCCATGAAATGAACCCTTTTGGGCCTGTTCCTTTCAAACCCATTCCCGTTTGCTTGCTGCTCGTTTCACTGCCAGTATGTCTAAATTAATGATGTATTTGGCAGTCAGACAATTGATCCAATTGGCTTTAATGTCACAGTTTGAAGCTGCTCATCAATTTTGAATTTTGTTCATTTTTGATGGCTATGACATGAACACAACCATTGAGAGAGTTGGCATGTCTCTCCCCGCACACACAGACCAGGTGCTCGGTACTGCATTGTGGCATGAAGAGTGAGTTTGCGGTTGACATAGGAGCACTGTTTTCCTATAGCCTAGGGTTACACAATCCTTTCTGGAATAGAGCAAGATGAATATTCAGAAGGCTATATTCTCTTGTAGGTGCAAACCTGTACAGCTGAATTTCTGACAACTTAAATGTTAGCAGAAATCAAGTAGTTTAAAAGTGCAGGATAAGGTGCCACAAGCAGCTGCCTTCTGATCGTGAAACCAGTGTCTAGGTTCTTCAAGACCATTTCCTGGTGTAGCAATTTATTCTTATCTAATGACCAGCTTCTGGTCTGGTGGATAAACCTACATTTCATAGAGATGATTTACTACTATGGATTTTAGTAAATAATTAACTGGTTTGAGGACACTTCTTCCAAGAGGCCTATAAACACTTCACAGAAAAGCAGGTGAGTTACAGGAGTAAAAAATCATGAAACAAACAGGCTAAACTTTGCTATCCAGTTGCACTGCTTTTATTTCAGCCCAGCCCCATGCTCCATATATTTTCCATTTAGATCTAGATTGTACACTTTGTGCACAGCTCACTCCCAACCCACAGCCCCCCACCCGAATGATGCCCCTCACTCCCTTCACGACGATGCACCTTACTCCCAACCCGGAGCCCCTCCCCCCAAAGATGCACCTCCCTCCCGACCTGCCACCTCCTACCCAGACAAGGCACCTCACTACCGACTCGCAGCCCCGCGTCCCAACAATGCACCTCGCTCCTGGCCCGCAGCCCTCACACCCATGATGCAACTCACTCTTAGTCTGGGGCAGCACAGTTGCACCATGCCTTAGAGAGCACCTGGAGAGACTGTGAATCGGGAGTCAGAGCTGCTCAGTTGGCCTGCTGGGGAGGGTGCGCTCTGCGCCTTCCGTTATGGTGGTGCAAGTTACCTACCACCCACTATCCTGCTGAATCCACTATGCAGGCTTGCGTCCTCCATGCTTTCACCATCCAGGCAACATAATGGAGCAGCTGATATGGGACACAATTAATAAAGAATTAAAGGAGGGTAATATAATTAATGCCAGTCAACATGGGTTTATGGAAAATAGCTCCTGTCAACAAACTTGATATCTTTTTATGAGCTCATAAGTGTGGTTGATAAACATAATAGTGTTGATGTAATAGACTGAGACTTCTGTAAAGCATTTGACTTGGGATCACAAGACATTTTGATTAAAAAACTAGACCAATACAAAATTAACATGGCATACATGAAGCTAGCTAACTGATAGGTCTCAAAGTGTGACTGTGAACAGGGAATCTGCCATCGAGTGGGTGTGTTTCTAGAGGGGTCCTGCAGGATCGGTTCTTGGTGCTACGCTATTTAACATTTTTACTGCAAGAAACCATAAAACCATCACTGATAAAATTTGCAGATCACACAAAAATTGGGGGAGCGGTAAATAATAAAGAGGACAGGTTGCTGATACAGAGCGATTTGGATTGCTTGGTAAGCTGGGCACAAGCAAACAGTATGTAATCGCAGAGGACTAAACATATATGTATATACCTAGGAACAAAGAATATAGGCCATACGTACAGGATGGGGATTCTATTCTGCGAAGCAGTGACTCTCTGAAAAAGATTTGGGGACATAGGGTAGATAATCAGCTGAACATGAACTCCCAGTGTGACACTGTGGCCTAAAGGGTTAATGTGATCCTGGAATGCATAAACCGGGGAATCACAAGTAGGAATAGAGAGGTTATTTTACCTTTGTGTTTGGAACTGATATGATTACTGCTGAAACACTGTGACCAGTTCTGGTGTCCACTAGTCAAGAAGGATGTTGATAAATTAGAGAGGGTTCAGAGAAGAGCCCTGAGAATGATTAAAGGATTAGAAGACATGCCTTATATGATAGACTCAAGGAGCTCAAGCTATTTAGTTTAACAAAGAGAAGGTTAAAAGGTGACATGGTTACAGTCCATGACTATGTCTACACCACAAGCTAGAAGTGTGATTCCCAGCTTGCATATACATACTCATGTTAGCTCTCATCTGAGTTGGCACTCTAAAAATAGTAGTGTAGCTGTGGTAAAACCCACAGGTTTCAGCAGGGGTTATGCTCAGTATGGCTAGCCCATGCCATGGCTTCCACTGCTTGTGTTGGCTACACTACTGTGTTTAGTGTGCCAGCTCCGATGAGAGCTAGAACGAGTACATCTGCAGGAGCTGGGAATCACACCCCTAGCTCACAGGGTAGACATATACTACGAATACCTACCTGGGAAACAAATGGCTTGACAGTGAACTCTTCAGTCTAGCAGAGAAAGGTATAACATGATCCAGGGGCTGGAAGCTGAAGCTAGACAAATTCAGACTGGAAATAAAACATACATTCTAAACAGTGAGGAACAAAATTGGAACAATGTACCAAGGATTGTGGTGGACTCTCCATCACTGGCAATTTTGAAATCAAGATCGGATGTATTTCTAAGAGATCTCCTCAAGGAATTATTCTGGGGAAGTTCTATGGCCTGTGTTATATAGCAGGTCAGACTAGATGTTCACAATGGTTCCTTCTGGCTTTGGAATCGATGAATCTATTAACCACAGGGAAGATCTCAGCAGCTGCTATTGTCATCTGCCCTTGTATGGGCGTGCAAAGAGGGATGGCTTCTTGCGCTCCTGTGCACCCATGCAAGGGCAGATCATGATCTGTCCCTTTTATTATGAGCTCTTGGCAGTGAATCCTGTTGTTTTACATGTCTGCAACATGACCGGCACTCAGATGGTTCTATATGAAAATTAATAACAGGAATTCATGTGTGTGTGTGTGTACAGTTCCCTCTACTGTATGGAATCAGAGTGCTCTAGTGTCATAGGCCTTAGATTGCCCATAGCTAGTGAGGGTTCTCCTTGAGCTCAGGTGGTAGGCGCTCATGCTTCTGGAACAGAAGGGTGAGTTCTATCCCCGCTGTCATTTTGAAATTCTGACCACGCATTCTGTGCAGTGCAGTGACATCCATGAAATTTCAGTAGAGATAATAAAACAGTAAGACATGCATCTATGTCATGTCAAGATTCCTAGGCCATTTGCAATATCAAAGGTAATTCAACTAATCACCACTCTTACTGAACAGCTAAATTACATGCAACTGAGTCTAATGAATCAGTGATATGAGCGAGACTGAACAGAGGGTGGATTACTTCACCCAACTGCCGTATAGGTTGATTCACCCCCCACAGAGCTCAGCCACAAAGTCCCCAACACAACTCTCACACCCAAACAAACCAACACCAAATTGCCCAGCACAACCCCCTAAAACAAAAAGCAGCACAACCACCCACACAACAGCACAGCTAGCACATACAATAACCCCAAGCACATGTAAGCCAGTGGTCTCAATGCATTCTCTCCTGCCATCTATTGATGAACTGGGGGAAAAGACCTCATGAGCAGACCTTATTTGCATTGACACAGCTACTTTGTCGAGTTGATCAATCTTGGCTTCTACGCTGCCAAAGTGATCAAACTTAGTTGTTTAGGGGTTAAAATTCACTTAATTCTTGGATGCAAGGGTAATGAAATGTTGAAACTTTATTGTACAACTAAAGAGGAGCAGAACGGTATTTAATATGCCCTAATTGAGGAGTCACCATAATGTAAACCTCCCTTGCTAGGCATGGGGTGCTGAACCAAATGCAAGTGAAGGATGGATGTGGAGGATTTTGGTTAAAGTGTCTAGATGCTACTGGGTCTTTCTTCTCTAGTCTTTAAAGGCAGAGTTGATCAGGCTCAGTTGAGAGTTTTTGTTTCTTCTTAGAGTTCATTTACAAGTGAGATTCTCAGATAAGCTGGTCTAGAGCCTCTTTGACCTGGTGTGGGGATAGTGTTGTAGTAAAAGACAACGTAGAGGAGGTAGCAGCAGCAAAAAAGAGGTTCCTCGCTCCCCAGAGAGATCCCTGAGAGCTGAAATCATTAAAAGCTGGAACCTCAGGAAATGACATCATGGCTAAAAGCAGCATGGTGGGCGATGCAGCAGCAGCAGTCCTCTACCCAGCACATCCTAGAGCTGTGTTTATTAACAGCTGGGCCAGGTGATCACGGCACTGTAGGGCCGGACCAAGGACACAGCATAGCAGCAGAGGTGGCAGCAGTAGCATCAAGCAGTGGTAAAGGTGGCGGTAGAACGCACCTCTGGACTCCAGGGCTTTGCTGACCTCGGACAATAAACAGTGAGTGGGGAGCTGTGGAGGGGAAGGGTGAGCTGTGTGTTACAGGGACGTCCATCCACTGGACTTTCACACTGCAAAGTGGGAAAGGGAGGCAGAGGACTACTGCCCAAGGTACTGTGGGACATGTGTCTGACTTATTGTTTGCTCGCCTTTGAGTCATTGCTGCTGTTTTCACAAATTAATGCTATGCTCCCCCTCCCTTTTGTAAAATTTTTCTTTTTGTTCTGTGCAGACTCAGTGCTTGTGAGTAGGCAAGTTCTGCCTAGTAGAGGTGTCCAGGGAAGTTATTTAGTTTTCCCAGGTTTCCAGGTGGAAGCTCAAGATGTTTCCTTTGGGTACTCAGGGTGTGAAGCACCTTGCTACAACCTTCCATTAAGTGTGAGGGAGCCTTGTCTGTGCCTGCTGGGGGTCAGCTCCTCAAACCCATGGGCCACCAGCAACACAAGCACTCCCCTCTAGGCCTTGCAGGCCCTACTGCCTCTCTGCAGGTTAGCAACTGGTACCAGCCTAACCCCCCAGGCCTCCAAGCATCTCCCTACTGTAGGAGACATGGTACCAGACTAGATGATCTGCTGTGGTACCTTGTCTCCTACGTTGCCACCTACAAATTCCCATCAAATATTATTTGTTCCAGGAATGTAACTATAGTAAAGATTCATGACAACAGCTAAGAGATTTCTGGAAGCTGTTTCACTGGAGGGAAAAAGGTTAGCAATAGCAAATTAGAACACCCATGCTTTACACTCAAGATCAAGGGCTCTACAGCAACAAAGCCGACTACAGTACTGCAGACTTTTCATTGCTAGTGGGTGTTGCTATGGGAATCAGGAGATAGACAGGACTGGCAGAAGCTAAAAGGGAAGAGAGATCTGTCTAATTTAAGATGATCTTTACAATTTTAACTGCATAATCATTGGGAATGTATGTCAAAATTAGAACTACGGAACAATGTATTAACTGAAGGTAGTCTGAAAGTTAAATGCTTTATAGGTTTCATGGTCATAAACTATGTCTCCAGCCTTCATGATTTACAGAATATATGTATGTTTTACAGGCCTGTGATGGAAAAATTTGTAGACTGTTCTTTCAAAATACAGTATAACTATTTGCGTCTTTCAACTTTGCAAATTTCTGCATCTGAATCATGCTGCTAGTTATTTGACAATTTTGATAATTTTACCAAATTTTCACTTTTTACCATGAAACCTTAATGAAGTAAAAGCAGCAAGTTTTACTCAGTTCAGATGTTAACCTTCAGACTCATATTCTCAGCTCATGAGACAACATTGCTAATAAGAGATACAGCATCTTCTTGGCTAGTGTTATGTGGCATGTTATTTTTGCATGCCATGTTGCATCAGCCCACGGTAACTGTTTCTGGCCTTATTCTCTGGCAATAGTTAGAGATAACTCTTAGATCTGATTGGGAATGTAATCACATTTTTTGCTGACAAAGAAGATAATGAGCTAATTTCAGTCCTGGCATACATGGGTGCAACTCCATTGGCTTCATTTAGGTGACTTGAAAAGTATTTAATGTGAGTTAGGGTGACAGAACTGGTGACAGCAGTTGTTATTTCTCAAAAACTATACAGTATGCAAATCCCTGTACTCTGATGGTACTGAGATAATCATTAATTGTTCATAATGATTTCATAATTGGTGTTGTTATTTCTCAGTAAATATATAGTGAATATGCAAATCACTCTACTTTGACTTCAGTGGAGCTATGCTCATTTACATCATCTGAGAATCTGGCCTACAATATCTTGATAATTTAGTAATAATAATACCCTGGGCTAAGACACTACAAGGCCTTTGGCCTTTGAGTTAATTTATCAGCACCATCTTGGCCCTTGGTATCAGTTTATTCAGCCCAGAATATAATTATTACCTCATAAACACCATGCACCCTCAAATAATATTATAATAAACTTTACTGTGTATATAAAAGGAGTAAAAGAGGACATGAACCAGTAGAAAGATTAATTTTTAATGTGTGTTTCTACGGTTCTTATTTCCTTAAGATCAGATGATGTGTTCCAAAAGTGCAAACCCAGCCACAAACATAATATTCATAGGTGAATCCAAATTTCACTTCTTATTAAAGACCCCACATGATCACTGTGGCTATTATAAAGGGATGAGGAAGGGATGATTGTTCTGTCATCAACAAATTTGAGATTACATCAATAATAACCTGAGAACATGAGTTGTTTCTTCAACTGTCCCAGTGAGTTACTTACTAGAGAAACTTCTCACTTGGGTCCCAGGATATAAGATCCTATAAGATGAGGTGATATCACCTGTTGCTTAACACTTCAAAGACACGTTTCATCCCAGTCATAGTTTATGTTTTGTGGGGAAAGAGCCAGGAAGAGTGAAAGAGCATTGGCCTGATTCTCCACTGTGCTGTGACAGACCCCAGTGTAACTCCATTGTCTGCTGTGGAGTTGAACTGACATAAAACTGGAGTCACAAAGGGTAGACTCAGACCCTAAAAAAAGCAAAAGGAGAAACACAGGATCCCTGTTCTGTCCACACTATCTCCAAAAGAACCAAAGCAGGAGAGGGACTTTTCAGCTTTTGGCCAAATAAAACATGTGTCAGATACAATGATTCATATAGTATCCATAAGAAAAATTGGGGTCAAATTTTCTCTAATTTACACCAGTGCAAATCTGAAGCAACTCCATTGATTTTGGTTTACTATATCTATAGATTGGTATACTTGAGAACAGAATTTGGCCTGTAGCTTTATGTAATTAAGTAATCCCTTGATTTTCCACATGAGACTTTTTAAAGTAATACAAGACAATAGTTGTGAAGAACTCGAGTACAGATTATGTCTGGCATGAATTTTGAAAAAGTGGCAATTGATATTTGCATTCATGTAACTTCTGATGGGCGGGGATAAAGCAGTGCCATTGTTGTACAGAAGTAGAGGTCCATCTGTGGAAAAACCTCAGAACTAGCGATGTGTGGTATGTTCACAGAGAAACCACCCAAAATTCACCTGGCTTCTGGGTTGACTGTAAACTTGAAACTAAGATTGGGTTCAACAAAAGGTCATTGAGATTTACAGTCCTTTTGAGCAAGTCTAGGCTTTGTTATGGTTTTGCATTGAAATGGTGCAGAATTCATGGTTTCACATAGTTTTGATGTGTAACTAGGTGAAACAGCTATTTCAATTGTTTGTGTTTTTCATTTGAGTCTGAAACTCTAATAGAAACTTGGGGATTGGTGGGGAGAGGACGTGTGAAGATCTGCCCAGATTGAAACCCAAAGGAAATTTCATACACAAGTTGCTGGAGCAGAATGGTTGAAACTTTGCACAATTTAAAGTGACAAGCTTTAAGATTTATGTTTTATGATTTCTGAAGAATATTGGAGGTGAGACTGTACTGGTTTTTCTGTATTTTGGCATTAACTGTTTACAAACAGTCATTTTATGTTAACAGGGAATAATGGTGGTGTAATTTGGTATCACTATGCCAATTTGCATCAGCTGAGGATCTGGACTGTAAATGAAAAATAGCTTCACTGCGTAACATATTCTGTGATGACTCTGTGCCTGATCCTGCAGCTCTTACTTACTGTGACATACCCAGGTGTAATCTGGACGAGTGAGTCGCTGTGTCACGCCTGCCTTCTAACCTGGGCTATCCTTTACGCTGCTTTGCTGCTGTTGCTTCCACTCCTGACCGCTCACAAACAGCCTCTAGCATATAAGTCATTTCCAGCTATGTCTGTGTGCACTTGCCAACTGCTGATCACACTCAGGCTTTCATTAGCCTGAATTACACTGCAGGGTGACCCCAGCACATTCCCAATTCCAGAATTTCCCCAGAAATGTACATCTTGTATTGCCCAGCCCTCTCTTGGACAATACAAGCTCATATAAAACCTGTCATTTTTATTAATAGAAATGATATGCACAAATCCTGTTATCCCATATGGAGTTTCCCAAGCACATCAATTCAAACACACTGAATTAAATAAAACATAAATCAAGTTCATTAACTATGTAGAGATAGATTTTAAGTGAATACAAGTAATGAGGCATAAAAGTCAGAATTGGTTATAAGAAAAATAAAGGTAAAACGCAACTAATGCCTAACTTAAACTAGTCAAAGACAAGTTTCTCTCACCACATATTTCAGAAGTTCTACTGGCTGAACTTCTTCCAGCTAGGATCCCCCCCAGTTCAATGCTGCTTCTTTTGTTCTTCAAGTATTGTGAACGTTGTGTGCAGAAAGAAAGGGTGGTGGCTGCCCCTCCTTTTTATAGTACTTGCCTTCCTTTCAGAAGCATCTCCAGCTGGGAACATGGTCACTGGCAGTTGGTGTGGATGGGGACCCTATGCTGTTTCTTTGCTAAGATGTAGATTTTTTTCCCTTTTCCTGCCAATGAATAGCCACTTAGCAGGTGACGGCCTATTTGACCTTGTTTACAGCTAGCTGAGGCATCAGCTTGCCCTTTGGCCACTCCCCAGACTTGGAACATGTTCTAGTAACACCATACAATGTAATCTTATAATTTTACATACAACTTTACCACACATATTTTACTAGGACAATAATGATCAGCAAATTATGAGTTTTCAAATGATATCTCACAAGGCATACTTTGTGCAAAGATTATTACAATAGTGTTCAAGAGGTGAATAAGGGGTACAGACCATCACACTCACCTACTTAAGTTCACTGCAATCACTCGCATGAGCAAGCGCTGCACGACTTGGCCATTCATTTTTTATTTAATAAAAATATAAGAAAAAAACATGAAATGATTCTTGGAATGTTCCAAAGAAAACTGAGTGCATTTAACTATAAGCTCTTATACAGGAGTATTGTCCTGCTCATATCTCCGGTAACAGGGATTTCCTGGAGAGATGTCAAGACAACAATTTTACACATTGTAAAATGACTGGAAAGTGACTAGTCTGAAAGCCCAGAGGAAAATGATTTGCTCAAACAAAGACTGGATCCCGCTGCTTCCAAAGGAATACAATCTTACTAAAACTGTGTTTCCATATGTTTTGAAAATAAGACGACAGTAAGAAAGTAATCTATATTGAGAGTTTGATCCTACTTTCATTTAAGTCCTTTGCAGTTGATATCAAAGAGAGCAGGACCATGCCCTAAGAAATACTGTACTAATCCCTTCAGTGTCCAAATTGGTGTTTGAGATACTGGGCCAGAAGAGAACATTTTGCCAAAGTTTGCATTAAGT
Organism: Lepidochelys olivacea; assembly: GCF_965140295.1. NCBI lineage: Eukaryota > Metazoa > Chordata > Testudines > Cheloniidae > Lepidochelys > Lepidochelys olivacea. The sequence continues at coordinate 111,390,158 of NC_140411.1, forward strand.
TAATCAATTTGGGGATTTGTGGCTTGAAAAATTCAGCGTTTTGTTTGTTTTGGTGAATTCTTATCAAAGTTTCTAGTTGTGTCATAACTAAAAATTGAGATGCCACAAAAACTTCAGATTTATTTTGTTATGGAAGTTTCAGACTGCCAGTGCTTGTTTCCATTTTCAAGTTCTGGAGGAATGTATTTGGGAAGAGAGTTACTGGCAAATTAGAAATGTCACATCTAGTCTCCTGGAGCCTTCACCCATGCATGCAAATTAACCAATGGAGACCTATGCTTTCATTAAAAAGTCCCTAATCCAGGTGTTCTCAGAACAATTTTTGGTAGCCACCAACCCTCGCTGTTGGCCGCTCCAATAATTTTTCCAAGCCTGAGCCCTGCCACCCTGGGCTGAAGCCTAGAACCGGAGCCCAGCGGCTGAAGCCTGAAGCCTGCTGAGCACACACAGTGGCCCCACATGTCTGCAGAGATGCTGCCCAGAGCCCTCAGGAGGCTGCATGGTGCAGGGTGCTGATCCCCTGCTGGTGGTGGTAGCAAAACACCAAGGCAGCTAGGAGCAACAGGAAGGTGTTGCTGCTTTTCCCCGCCCCATCTCGCCCAGGATGCTGTCATCCTGCAGAAAAATTCCTTGGTTGTTGCATGCGGACACGGTGGCTGCATTTGAGAAATGCTGCCTTGGTCCTTGTTTTTGCATAATAAGCTTTCAAGATGTAAACCAATTTTAGGAAGCTTTATCTGGCAGATGCTTCCTTTAAAATAAAATAAAAGGGAGAGAGAGAGAGTGAGCAATCACAGCCTATTCCCCATAACTATACTCACCAAGAGTCGATCCAGTGCTTGCTTAAGTCAATCGGACTCTTTCCATTAACTTCACTAGGCTTTGAATTGATCAGCTATTCCCACTCTTGGCTGACATTACCTCCCACCCAGTCCCTGGCAGCTGGAATTTGAAGTCTTGTCTTGTCTTTCAGCTCCCTCCACTAAGCACTGGACAACATACTCTCAGCATTGCGGGAATTCTGAGGAAAGAGGAGGTGGCTGTTGTCAGAAGCCGCTCAAGCCCATTTTTCACTCTAGGCAAAAGTTCAGTGTGCTGCCCCCTCTGACCCTCTTAGAAGTTTGTGACAGGGACCCACTCCCCATACTCCCCTGGCCCAGTCTCCCTCCTTCCCCTCCCCCCGGGGCCGGGGACCTCCACCCTTGACAACCCTTCTGGATCCACACAGCTAAATCACAATGGGACCCAAACACCCCTTACATTCTGCACCCCTAGCTTACACACCCCTGCCCAGCCCCTCGCGCCCCTTTCCAGAGGAGCTCCTCCCTCTTGGACTCATAGCATGGGGCACTGAAGTGCAAGTCCAGGGGAGCGGAGGCGGCCGAGGCAGGAGCTGGGAGCTGCTGAGGCAGCAGGGCCCAAGGGCTAGGTGCTGACCTGGAGCCGGGTAAGTTGCTCTGTTTGTGACCAAAGCCCTGGCAGTACTCGTGGTGCCACCATGAACAGCCCCAAGCCTATCCGTGCCTGAGCTGTGGCTGCAGCCTTACCCATGCCGGAGGTAGGAGTGCTTCCCTGGCAGCCTGGCTTATCGGAGGCCCTAGGGAGGGAGTAGGAGCACTTCCCTGGCAGTCTGGTGGGTGTTGCTGCTTGGAGTCCTAGCTGGCGACTGATCCCTCCTCCAGGCAGCCTTGCCAGCCTCACCCCCTGCCCCTACTGCCACCCATAAAAGGAACCAGGGGAGGTCCCAAAACCTGCAGCCCCGGAAATCTGCCACCCTAGACAGCTGCCTATCTTGCCTGTGCCTAGAGAGGCCTTTGGCTGTTCCTTGGTAATCTCCACTGGGCAGAATGGCCTGGTGGGGCTGTGGGTTCCAGCCACAAATTACTGCTGTGCTGAGGCTGCTCTTACTTGTTCAAGGGACCAGACCGGACTTTCTCCCCTCCCCTTGCCTTGTTCTGAGTCCAGCTCATTTGGAGCATGGGATCATGGCTTTAGTTTGATGATTATAAGTTATTTCTCAGTGAAGTCACATTAAAGAAAGTTAAATAAAACTACTGCATGAACATTAGTGGATCAATATGTGTTACGTTATCATCAACTGTGCCTCTCTTCCCACTCACCAAATAGTTTGCTTTCATGCATGTACATTTTTAATCATTTTTTTTCATTGCTGTATGTTTTGCAGTGAAATTAAATGCTAAATATTCATGAATGCCAGCTCCTGTTGCCTCCTCTGACCACACACAGTCAGATATTCAGAATAATTCTGTCCATTGGCTCCATGGTTCCCAAGACCCTGGTCTACATATATAATTACAAAAAAGTTTAAGAAAAGTTATTTAGGTTGCAGAGTCAAGCACTGAAAAGTTAGGGTATGCCAGATTTATAGTTGGCCATGCAATCCTATTTTGGTGCCTTTGTGGTCTTTAAAGCATTATGGTCTTTAATTTCATGAGTACATCCTATTTTTCCACAGGACCCTGCCTCATTTAGTGCACAGAATGGATGGCATTCAGGAAATGAATCAGGGTTGTGTAGTGACTGAGTAAATAACTTTATTTTAATGTAGTTTTTTTAATGTAATTTCTTTTTTAAAGAAAAAAGTAAAAATAATCCTATTATGAGTATTTGGCATACAAACACACACACACGCACACACCCATCATGCATCTTTAGCAGCACTTGAACCCTGAACCTGCATTACTGCAGTACAGACGTCTACCACTTGAGCTACAGACTTAATTACGTTACATGGCTTTTAACTCAGCCATACATAAACAGAATGTTATAGAACAAACAAAAGACACCTTTCTGACTCCTGGGCTTTTTCCCTATCAAAGATCATAGTCCTGCTGCAAACAGTGGGGGTATTAGACCTTCTCAAAAAAAGGTAACAAGAATCTTGTATAATGGAAATTGTTAGGCAACCTAAATATAGGGGTCACTGCCAACTATCTCTGTAGTCCCTTCTAGAACACTGACTTTGCTTTATAAAAGATCTTAAATGTTCTGCTGCTTAACATTCCCAAAGGCTGATTCTTCTCTCACTTGCATCATCGTAAATTGGGAGTGGCTTCACTGAAGTCAGCAGAGTTACACTGGTATGAAACTGATGTAAGTATAGGAGAATCAAGCCCTTCGAATCTAAATTTCAAACCTTGCATTCACATTAAGGAGAAAGAACAAGAGATAAAATACCTAAAGGTTTCCAAAAAAGCATGATACTTGTCAGCAGATTTCATAGTCAGCAGCTGGTTCTTAAGAAAAACAAAGTGTGCTTTTTTAAAAAATGGTTCAGAGAGATGTACGGTATTTCATCCTAGCTAAAATAGACCTGTGATCAAATTTTAAAGTGTGTGACATTTACAATTTTTATATTATAGACAAGAAAAGCTCATCTCTGAATCAGTCTCATTAGATAATAATAAACTGGAAATTACAGCTAGTTTTAGTCCATTTCCAATAGCTTTGCTTTGGCCCTGAGGCAAAATTGAAATGCTGATATTTAAGGCTGGAACAGCTGCTAGATCTGAACTTACCTATTAAATATTTAGAGGAATTAGTTAATTAACTTTAACATTGTTATAATCTCCTTAACAGAGTTCCAAAATAACTGGCTGTGATTAATAGACCATGATAAGAATTTTGATCAGTCATGATCTAGTGTGTTTTTTTTTTCAGTGAAGAATTTATTGTACATTAAAATTACTTTGTTTGAATTATTTAATTGTAGATTTCAGTCTTTGAAAATGCAATCTTAATCCATTCAGTGACACACAAAGTTAGCTTCTTCTGTGCAAATGTTTACAAACTTGTCTCTATTTCCTTTTCTTCTGCCATTATATCATTTAGTTTCATGTGGTTTTAATGAGTGATTGTTTTCAACAGTTTCTGGGACTTTCAGTCAGCAATATTTCATTCTGGAATAAAAGCTAATGATCCATAAATTCTTAATGCCATATTTTTATAGCCAGTAAATTAGTCTTTAATGGGTTCAATAAGTTCTGTGATGTATGTCATTAATTGTTAATGGTATTTTAACTAGATAATTGTTGTGAAAGGTTGTTTATCATCACCATTGGTGGATGACTGATTCTGGCAATCTGTTCCACCTCGTACTGCTGAACTTACTCTATCTACCATCATACACTGCAAACAGATCAGGAGCCTGTAAAGCATAGATCAAATATCAAATTCAAACATTTCCAGTGGATAATGAACCATCACCTACAGACCGTCAGATGTAATAAGGTCAGATTAGTTTTCATTTTTCAAACAGAAACATATTCAGATCCTATTCCCAGTGCTATTTGCACATACAGCCACATTATAAATGAGCCCTGTCTAAGTAGTAAAAATACCTGAGTTTAGATCCAAGCCAATTCAGGCATTAAATTAACTAAAGATTATCCTATCCAATGATTTAGTGACCTGAGTAGCAAGTGAGGTTTGGATAGTCATTAGTCTTCTCTCTTTAGGAAAAGGAGGTAGTATTAGCCTAACTACATGAAGTAATTAGAGAAAACACTTCCAAAAAATGCTGAACAAGGTAGACACTTCAATATGTGAGACTGGCTAACCACTCAGGTCAGAAGGGTTAAGAATAGTCACTCCTGTCAACTATGCAGCCAATCTTCAGGGTCTTGTAGGTCGTTTCTGTTACGAGGAGAAATTGATTATGGACTCAGATATTTCTTTGGTGCAATCCTGTTTATTTACAAAGAATGTACACAAGTCCTGTTTCCCTGAATACAGTAGGAGTGAACTAGCAGGAGGCAGTTTTCTGCTCAGAGTTCCAAGCCTCTTTCCAGCCAACGCTCTACCCAAAAAGTTCAAGGCTTTCTCTCATGAAAATACTACAAGTGCATTTCAGCTCTCTCTGGGCTTCCTTGCTGCCATTTCTATGTGCTTCTAGAGTGTTTCTATTGCTTCTCTGCCTCTCTCTCTCTCTCACACACACACAGTTCCCTCAAACTATACCTAGGCCCCAGCATTTGCGATCTGCTCCCAGTCAAAATCCCGAACTCAGATAGCTCAGATTCCCGAATGGCCCTGCATGTGGCCTGTGTTACGGGCAATGGCTCCTATTGTTTCAGCTATCTATTCCATAAAGGAATGTAATTGCTTCTTTTACCTTTATCCTGAATGTAGAGCAGTTGGTAAGCCTCTGAGTTTCAATGAGGTTTCTCCCAACCCCCAGGATAACAATGCCCCCCATCTCATCTCCACCCATCATCTCAATGGAGTCCAAAATGGTGATGCTGTGTGTGGAGTCAGATATTTCTGAAAGAAAATAAATAATTTTGAAATTAACAAACTTAACTGCTTACTGTCTTTCTGTCAGGATATTTTCACATCTCTGGGTGAAGATAAAAGGGGGGAAACAGGGCCAGCATCATGGTAGGGGTCTCCTACAGAACACCAAACAAGGGTGATGAGGTAGATGAGCCATTTCTAGAACAAATAACAGAAATATCCACCCAAGACCTGGTAGTACTGAGGGACTTTAACTACATCACTATTAAACTAGGTACAATATACTAGGGTCAACTTCATGTTTCAGAAGGGGAAGGAAGTAATTGGGGGGAAGCCATTTTAGATTTGATTCTGATTAACAGGGAGGAAATAGTTGTCGATCTGAAGGTAGAAGGTAACTTGAGTGAAAATGACCATGAAGAAAAGATAGGAAGAAAAGTAAGAGGCCAATATGGCTTCATCAGGACCTGAAAATCAAAAAGGAATCCTACGAAAATTGGAAAATTGCTATGGACAAATTGCCAAGGAAGAGTACAAAAGAATGGTGCAAGCATGTAGGCACAAAATCAGAAAGGCTAAGGCATAAGATCAGTTACACTTAGCAAGGGACATAAAAGGTTAGAACAGGTTCTGTAAATACATTAGGAGCAAGAGAAAGACAAAGAAAAGTGTAGGCCCAACGCTTTTAGTGGGGAAGGAGAGGTAATAATGGATGACATCAAGTAGGCTGAGGTATTTATTGTCTATTTTGCTTCAGTATTCTCTAAAAAAGTTAAATGTAAGTGGATGCTTAACACAACTAATACTAACAACCAAGGGAAAGAAATACAAGCTAGAACTGGGTCAGAATGAACAGGTTAAAGAATATTTAGATAAGTTAGACATATTCAAGCCAGAGGGGCCTGATGAAATTTGTCCTATGGTACTTAAGGAACAACCTCAAGCAATCTCAGAATCATTGGTGGTTACCTTCAAGAACTCGTGAAGGATGGATGAGGTCCCAGAAGACTGGAAAAGGTCATATATAGTACCTGTCTTTAAAAAGAGGAATAAGAGGACCCAGAAAATTATAGCCCCTCAGCTTAACTTTGAGACCTGGAAAGATACTAGAACAAATAATTTAAAATACATTTTTAAGTACCTAAAGGATAAAAGGATGATAAGTTATACCCAAAATTGATTTGTCCAGAACAATTCATGCCCATCCAATCTAATTTCCTTCTTTGACAGGGTTACTGGCCTAGTCATAGGACGAAGCTGTAGGTGTGATTTATTTTGATTTTAGTAAAACTTTTGACACTGTGACATTTGACATTCTCAATTTTTGACATTCTCATAAGCAAACTAAAGACGTGCTCTAGATGAAATTGCTCTAAAGTGGGTATACAACTTGGTTCATAAAATGTACTCAAAGAGTGGTTATCGTTGACTCATTGTCAAAGTGGGGCCCCAGAGTTGTCTTCTGTCCAGTGCTATTTGATATTTTCATTAATTACTTGGGGTGGAGAGTTTGCCTATACAATTTGTGTATGACATCAAGCTAGGCAGGGTTGCAAGCACTTTGGAGGACAGGATTAGAGTTCAAAATGATCTTGACAAATTGGAAAATTGATCTGAAATCAACAAGATGAAATCCACAAAAGACAAATGCAAAGCACTACACTTAGGAAGGAAAAATCAAATGCAGAACTACAAAATTGGGAGTACCTGACTAGGCAGTAGTACTGCTAAAAGGATCTGGGGGTTACAGTGGATCACAAATTGAATATGAGCCAACAATGTGATGCAGTTACAGAAAAGGCTAATACCATTCTGGGGAATATTCATAGAAGTCTCCTATGTAAGACATGGGAGGTAACTGCTCCACTCTACTCAGCACTGGAGAGGCTTCAGATGGAGTATTGTGTTCAGTTTTGAGCACCACACTTCAAGAAAGATATGGACAAATTGGAGAGAGTTGAGAGGAAAGCAACAAAAAATATACAATGTTTAGAAAACTTAACCTATGAGGAAAGGTTAAAAAAAGTGGGCATGTTTAGTCTTGAAAAGGCTGAGGTGGGACCTGATAGTCTTCAAATATGGTAAGCGTTGTTATTTAGAAGACATTATTCAATTATTCTCCATGTCCACTGAATGAAGGAAAAGACGTAATCAGCTTAATCTGCAGTAAGGGAGATTTAGGTTAGATATTAGGAAAAACTTTCTAACTATAATGATAATTAACTATTGAAATATTTGCCAAGGGAGGTTGTGGAATCCCATCATTAGAGGTTTGTTAGAACCTGTCATGGATGTCCTACGTATATTTGGTCCTGCCTCTGCATGGGGAAGGATGGACTAGATGACCTCTCCAGGTCCCTTCCCGCCCTACATTTCTAAGATTTCTATGATAACCAATCCAGATTGCTTTTACTCCCATCCAGACCTCCTTGGAATTTGTCTCTCCCTGCCCGATTTCCTTTCAGCCTCTTGGGAGTGGGTCTCTTTCAGTGAGCCCCTGAAGAATGTAGAACCTGCTCATTTTGTTCAATGGTGAACTTGTTACTATCACAATATTTTCAGCCTTAGTTTCCACAGCTACATTCCTGCAACCCCACATCCATTATTCTAGTGGATGAACCAGGAGCATTTGCACTTTTGAAAATTATGAAAAAAGAAGACAGCAATGTGGGTGAGGTAATGTCTTTTATTGGACCAACTTCTATTGGTGAGAGAGAGATGCTTTCTGAAGAAGAGCTGTGTGTAGGCTCGAAAGCTTGTCTCTCTCACCAAAAGAAGTTGGTCCAATAAAAGACATTACCTCACCCAGCTTGTCTCTAATATCCTGGGACCAACATGGCTATAACTAGACTGCATCTCTTCCTGAGCACACTCATTCCCTTGAGTAACCAGGCCCTGGCTCTATTGCTTAAGGCAATGTTTGCAATTAGCCTCCCAGTAAGGCTGTTTGGACAGGGGATCAGCATTATGATGCTTGTGCTCATGCGTGTGTGTGACTGTGAAATCATAACACTGCTGATTTCCCATCCACCTGGCAAGTTGCCCCCCAGGAGCAGGAGCATCGTTTGCTGAGGCAAGGGAAGTAGTTGCTCCCTCAGACCTTGGTTTGCCCCCCCACTACATGACTTTGTATAGGTCTTTGTGCTCCACTATGTCTTCCACTCCCCATCACCTCCTCAGACTTCGGACATAGTCAAGAGGAAAGAAAACTTTGCCCCCTCCCCAGAATTTTTTTGGTGACACAAGAAGCTCCTCTGATCCTGCCATTTGCAGGGCTGTGCAGAGCTATGTGTAAAAGCATCAGGGTTTGAGGACACAGACCTGCCTTGCCACTGAGCCCTGCCTTCAAGTATGGCCCTATAGCCGTGAGAGAGTCCCAGGGCAGGAGGAGGCAGTGGGTGGGGGAGTCAGGGAAAAGCTGCTGTTGGGTCTGGGGCCTGGACCCGGCAGAAACACTTCCCTGCCTCCCACTTTCTTGGGACTTCTCCTCTACTTGGGATATGGTCAGAAGAGAAGCAGTGGTGGGTAGTGAGGCAGAGCTGGGACTGTGTGGGGGAGGTGGTGCTGCCTGGTCCAGGGAAGGGGAGAAGCCCCAGGGCCAGTCAAGTAGGGGAGTGGGAAGTCAAGACAGTAATAGGAAATGGACGGAAGTTCTTTGGGGGTGGGGGGGTGAAGCAATGGTAAGTGGTGTCCCTATTTGAGCAGCCAGGGAGAGGTGTGCATTTTCCTGTGCTTTAAAGGTTGACTTTTCAACCTGAAGTTATTACATACACACATTGACTGAGGAACAGAGGGGAGTTAAAATCAAAAGACAGACTAAAAAATGTGGTTTGATGTTTTGAGACTCTCATGATTTGTGGGACCAATCTCATGATTTTGGGGATCAGACGCCTGATCTTTGATCTCTTGAGGTTGGCAATACTGATATCATCTGGGTATAACAAACAGGCAGAGAGAGGCATGCCTTGACATACCCTTACCATTAGCCCCTCAAACATGGCAGGTAGATTATACAGGCTGAAAGCCATTACTTTAAGTTGTCACAGGCTGTGTCCTGCTGTGAGAGCAATCATTTGCCTGTTCTTTGGATCCACTTCCACTTGCCAGTAACCACTTTTAAGATCCAGGGTGGAAAACTAGACTGAACCTGTTACAGCATTCAGGGTAATGAATAAGAATGCTTTAAGTATCTTCACTTAGTTTTCTATAGTCAACGCAGAATCTGGTGCTGCCATCTTCTTTCTTAACTGTCTCTATGGGGGAGGCCCAGGGTTGAATTATGCCTTCCTGATACAGACCGCTGAGTAAATGTAAGGCCTGTTCCCTCTTTGCTATTGGTAAACAGTGAGGTGACTGTTTAATGTGCTGTCATCCCCCAGTATCAATCTTGTGACTGTTTAATGTGCTGTCATCCCCCAGCTGAGTGCAGTAAAACCTATATCTTTGTTGGATCAAGGGAACAAGTCCTGATTCCTAACCAGAATGTCTCTCAGACTCTTCTGCTGCCCCTCAATTTAAGTGTGTAGCACTGTGCTGGAACAAGTCCAATAGACATTCTGGGAGCTCACCTTCAACTCCCTCCACCTGGTAGTTTTCTTCTATATTAGCATTTATTAGACCCACTGGTTCACATTTTTACTATTTGCTGCTTGTCAGAAACATAAAGCAAATTAGTAGGAATCTGTTCCTGCTTCAGATCCACATGTATTCAGCAGCTAAAATTCCCCTAAGATCCTGGGTCTCAATGTGGGTCTCAACTATTCCCCATCTTTCCTTTGCAGAAAAGGTACTACAGCATGCGGCTGCTATTAAAGTTTCTGCCTCTGGAGGCAGGAGAATTTGCAGATAAATTACTTATAAATCATTTGTCCCACATCTTTAAAGGGAATTACTACAGACTTACTATGTAGGACATCTTTCCTGGCATTTATTTCGCAATTATTAGTTATTACTTTGGTTGACCAGATTACCAAATTAACAACAGAAAATTCACTAGTTAGGGGAACTACTTTGGAAATATTTAGTATTGTTTTGCATAACCTAATGCTTCACCATATGTAACTCTCTAGGGAGGAAATAAGCCTGCCATGTTTTTAGCCTAAGGCTTTAATTTCTACTCTTGCTTTACTTCTCACACATAAGATTACCTTAATCTTCTTAATATTTATGTCCTATTTACAATATTCTGAGCAAAATAGACCCTAAAGTACTAATCAGTTTTTATGAAGATTAGTTTAATTTTATTAGTACATAAATGGGCAGTATTTTCAGATCTAATATTTCAAGTCCTAGGCTGGAATTTTAAAAAGAGCCTAAGGGAGTTAGGTATCCAAATACCAATTAAATTCAATGAGAGTAGGACAGCTAACTCCCTTAGGCCCTTTGAAAATCCCATCTTTAAATATACAGTAAAACCCTGATTTTATTAACAGTGACCTTATGAATGACTGGTTATGTAAACCATCATTATCCCTTAGTCAAAAAGATACCTGTGTATGCATCTGTACAGTGAACGGAGGTCCCACACAGTCCGGGTGTATTGACTTTTCCATGCTCTGGTGAAAGCGCCTCACTATCGGACAAGTCGCACCTGGAAGCAGTTCTGTGTGAGCACTCCGTGTTCTAAAGTGTTCTTCTTCACAACAGACAAGAAATGTAAGTGAGCTGTACTCAGTGTTCAAAAGAAAGTAGAGATCTCTGAAAGGTTGAACAGAGGCGAAAGCTGGCCCAGGGGGTTGGTGTAGTGAAATCCATGATTTTGCAACTGAAGAAAAACAACAACAAACTCTTATATTTTGTCTCACCAATGGCTGCTGGAAATGTAATTTGGAGGTGTTTAACTTCATGAACATTTCAATTTCATGAACCCCCTATTAGTTCATAAAATAGGGATTCTGTTGTTCCTCCTTGCTTAAGATATTTATCACATTTCTACTACTGATATACTGTACTTGATACACTGATATACCATACAGAAGACATAGCTGCATACCTACTCATACTGCAGCCCTGAGTCACAGTAGCATAAATATGGGAAGTGGGGATGATTAAAAGAGAAGAAGTGAGGGAAAAAATTGCTTTCTCGCTGCAATATGCACTCTCTCTCTCTCTCTCTCTCCCCACTGGATCTCCTTCACACACCATCCTAAATCCATCTACACAGTACATTCCATGCCAGCTTGTGGATCAGTAGTGTGAGCTGTAGCTCACGACAGCTTATGCTCAGATAAATTGGTTAGTCTCTAAGGTGCCACAAGCCCTCCTTTCCTTTTTGCGAAGACTGACTAACACTGCTGCTACTCCGAAACCTGACTTCGGAAACAGATGTCCCTATCTGGCACATGAGTTTGACCTTGTGTTTTCTAGCTGACCAGTCAGGAGCCAGATTTTCGGGGGAGAGAAGAGGACGGGAGAGAAATGATTCTGCACAGAGCGGGAGAGAGCAGTAAAGAGTAGCAGTGCTCCCTGCACTAAGGAATGATGATTATTCCTTAATAACCAGCTTCATGCTTGTGCCAGAGTCAGCAATGCTCCGCCTAACGGCAGGAAAACTTGGAGCCACTCAAACTCCCCAGCCAGGTACCAGCGCCTCCTCATCCTCCTGCTTCAGGCTCTTCTGACTGATTCATCCTCATCGGACGTACTAGGAAGAAAGGGGACCTCTGTGGGCAGGAGGATCTGAGCTCCCCCACGCCCAAGACAGAAAGTGGAGGGAGAGCTCATCCACTGTGGGGGGCAAACTGTGCTCCCCTATAATCCTCCTTGTTTAACTCTAGCCCCGCAGGCGGTCTCCAAAAATTGTTGGCAGCAGTCACCACCCCATTACCCAAAGGAACCCATAACCCCCTTCCCAGTTCCAGTATCACCTCCCCAGGCCCACCTTAACTAGTCCCTGAAGCCTCTCATGCTTGGGGTTGTACCAGCCACTTGCACTCACTGGTCAAAATAACATGGCTCCCCAAGATGCTCTTACCACCACAGTCAAAGGTCAAAGTGGGATTTCACAAAATTACTCAAACTTTAATGGGACTGTCATGGCCATTCTCACCTCTTTGTCACCTGCCCTGGCAGTCCACATCTAACAACCAGCAAGTCGTTCCCCACTGATTGAATTCTCACCCTCGCACCAGAACGTTTTCCTACTACAATTCAGCCTCCTGCTACCAGGCCAAAAGACTGAGCCCCTTGCCTGGAAAAGGAACCAAGTCAGCTTGTCACAATATGACCTCCAAATAAATCTCTCCACTCTCATAACTTCAGAAAATCACATACTGTCCTCCCTCCCCATCCCCACAGCCACACCTCCCGCATCCCTAAACTTCTCCCAGTGACAGCAGTGAAAAAGAAATCTGCTGCAGTTCTGCCACTGCTGATCTCAGGCTTGAGGAGGAGCTGACTGCAAGGGATTCAATGGGTTGGTGCCAGAGTCCCAGCTTGGGAAGTGCAAGTGGGAGCGGCAGTGGTCCAGCAGCTCCCAGCCTTGCATCTGTCATTGGGCTGGGGTGAGTGGGGAGACACCCCTGGGGTGTCAAAGACCTAGCTGATGGCCTAGTGATCCCAACCCTGATCCTGGGAGACAACTTTGTGCAAGAAGTTCCAATACTAAAATCAAGTTTTGAGCTATAGCAAGTCAAGACTAAACTGAATATTGGCAGACAGCTAGATATGTGGCGAACTCGTGGCGAACCGGGGAAGTCCCGGATGACTGGAAAAAGGCTAATGTAGTGCCAATCTTTAAAAAAGGGAAGAAGGACGATCCTGGGAACTACAGGCCAGTCAGCCTCACCTCAGTCCCTGGAAAAATCATGGAGCAGGTCCTCAAAGAATCAATTCTGAAGCACTTGCATGAGAGGAAAGTGATCAGGAACAGCCAGCATGGATTCACCAAGGGAAGGTCATGCCTGCCTAATCTAATCGCCTTTTATGATGAGATTACTGGTTCTGTGGATGAAGGGAAAGCAGTGGATGTATTGTTTCTTGACTTTTGCAAAGCTTTTGACACAGTCTCCCACAGTATTCTTGTCAGCAAGTTAAGGAAGTATGGGCTGGATGAATGCACTATAAGGTGGGTAGAAAGCTGGCTAGATTGTCGGGCTCAATGGGTAGTGATCAATGGCTCCATGTCTAGTTGGCAGCCGGTATCAAGTGGAGTGCCCCAAGGGTTGGTCCTGGGGCCGGTTTTGTTCAATATCTTCATAAATGATCTGGAGGATGGTGTGGATTGCACTCTCAGCAAATTTGCGGATGATACTAAACTGGGAGGAGTGGTAGATACGCTGGAGGGGAGGGATAGGATACAGAAGGACCTAGACAAATTGGAGGATTGGGCCAAAAGAAATCTGATGAGGTTCAATAAGGATAAGTGCAGGGTCCTGCACTTAGGACGGAAGAACCCAATGCACAGCTACAGACTAGGGACCGAATGGCTAGGCAGCAGTTCTGCGGAAAAGGACCTAGGGGTGACAGTGGACGAGAAGCTGGATATGAGTCAGCAGTGTGCCCTTGTTGCCAAGAAGGCCAATCGCATTTTGGGATGTATAAGTAGGGGCATAGCGAGCAGATCGAGGGACGTGATCGTTCCCCTCTATTCGACATTGGTGAGGCCTCATCTGGAGTACTGTGTCCAGTTTTGGGCCCCACACTACAAGAAGGATGTGGATAAATTGGAGAGAGTCCAGCGAAGGGCAACAAAAATGATTAGGGGTCTGGAACACATGACTTATGAGGAGAGGCTGAGGGAGCTGGGATTGTTTAGCCTGCAGAAGAGAAGAATGAAGGGGGATTTGATAGCTGCTTTCAACTACCTGAAAGGGGGTTCCAAAGAGGATGGCTCTAGACTGTTCTCAATGGTAGCAGATGACAGAACGAGGAGTAATGGTCTCAAGTTGCAGTGGGGGAGGTTTAGATTGGATATTAGGAAAAACTTTTTCACTAAGAGGGTGGTGAAACACTGGAATGCGTTACCTAGGGAGGTGGTAGAATCTCCTTCCTTAGAGGTTTTTAAGGTCAGGCTTGACAAAGCCCTGGCTGGGATGATTTAACTGGGAATTGGTCCTGCTTTGAGCAGGGGGTTGGACTAGATGACCTTCTGGGGTCCCTTCCAACCCTGATATTCTATGATTCTATGATTCTATGTTATTTTCATGTTAAGACAAAAGCATTCTGCATCTGGTGAACAACCGGGCAAACGTACTGCATGTAGACTGAATAAAGGTGAAACCCAGCATTGCATACCAACCATCTAGGGTAATAATGGAGCAATAATCACCAAGCACTACAGAGGATTGCCATGGATTTCAAAAGCTGAGAACTTTTATAGCATTCGTGGGGATACCAATGGCACTAGTCTATCAAACTGCCTACACTGTCTGCAGATCCCCATGATGTTTCCAGAGGATAATATAGTGTTGGATACACCTGTCTCATTACAGGAATTGAAGGAGGCTATTTCATGTCTAACGCTTACAGTCAGTCCTACTGTGACAGGATATTTTTACAAAAATGCGTTAAAAATGTGTGCAAAATGTGAATGACAGGTGTACAGTCCAATCCTGTGAGGTGCTCAGAACCTGCCACCCCACTGAAGTCAGCCCCTTTCAGAACCGTGCCCTTGCATTGGTACAGTAGCAGTGGAAGTGGCTTGCAATGAGTTAGTGAAATTAAGTTAACACCCTAAAAATTCTTAAACGGTGGAGAAAGTTCAAGCAACATTCAACATGTTTTCCTCATTTTTTTCATCTCTCATTTACTAAAACAGGACTGAGTTTCTTTTATTTGCTCTCAACTCCCTGCACATCTTTACCCATGTGAGTAGTCCTTACTCATGCGCACAGTTACTTCAAAGTCAACTTACATATGAATAAAGGTTTGCAGGATTGGAGATTCAGGAGGTCTAGGTTCAATTCCTGGTTTTTCTCCACACTTCCTTTATGGAGAAGTTTCCTCAGGCAAACTACTGTGGTTCAGTTCCCCATCTGTAAAGTGTGGATAACGCCACTTCCATTTTCCCAGCCTTTCTTTCTTCTCTGGTTAGATGGTGAGCTTTTTCAGGCAGGAACTATTTTGCTGTATTCATACAGTGCCTAGCACAATGGGGCTCCCACCGTGGTTGGGATCTCTAGGTATTACTCTAATACATATAATAAATAACAGTTAAAACCTGGTTGAGGACTCCAGAATTTGGCCCTGTAATTGTTAGGCAGTGGCTCCTAGCACCTTGCTTTAGGCTTTAGTTCTTATGAATTAGAATTCCTTACAAACCTTTGTAATGATATTTCAGTATGGTTTTATCTGACAAAACCTGACATGAAACAAACTCTCTCCCGTAAGTTCTCTGAGGTAGCCTTACTCTCTCACATAAACTGGTGCACCTTCACTCGTTAAAACACCCATTCCCACTTTCTGTTTGGCACAGGATTTGTGCCATAATGTTACAGATTCCTCTCACCACAGAGCAGTGTGGTCCTTCAGATTACTGTAAATCACAGATCATGATTTTCTTCTTCTCCCGCTAATTGCTGTATTTTTAAAAGCCATAAACTATATAGTATATGCTACAAATTGTATTTTAGGTAGGATTTTCTATAGCATTCAGCAGTGGTTTAACTCTCTTCCCATTGAACAGGCGTAGAGTAAGGCCAATGTTGAAAGTTTTTAATAATTCCACCCTTTATTACTTAAACTGCTTTAAAATCCATTGACTGTAATTGTTTCCTTTCTTTCTTGAAGACGTATGGAATTTCTTCTGTTTGTATTATCCTTGGATCCTGTGTTTCTATCGGGCCAGATGAATTCAAATCACCATGACATTGGATACCGATTGGGGAAACACAGTAGCTACTAACAGACCCTTCTTTCCATTCCCAGCTTCCTAGTATCTCAAAGGTTTAGTCTCTGCTCCATCAATCGTAGGGGCCCATTGTAGTAGGGCTAAAAACTGATGCAAGGTTAAATAGCTACACAAAGGCAGGAAAAGAGTGAACTGTGTTCAGTATTTTTCACTTGTGCAACACCTCTGTTAGTAAGTGTAACTGAAAGCAGAATTTTACCACATAGGCCAAATTATCCACAAAGGACTCCACTTTGAATTTGCAAATAATTGTACCTTTATTTTTGTGCCTGCAGTTAATTGAAACAAGGATAGGTTACTACTGTACCATTTAGCACCACAAAAAATATTGTGACCAGAAAATTACTTAAAATGTTCCCATTTTCTCCTTTTTATTACCAGTTAAAATTCAAAGAAAGACCACTAACATCATAATGAGACTAGCAGATAAGACAAGACAGCTGATCGGTAGAACTTGCTGTAGCAAGATAAAAAAGGTTATTAATTGTTCTGCTTTGACAAAGACCTAAAAATGGCTGTGAGGTGGTTCCATGTTTGTTGTGTCCCAAAAGCTCCATATGAAATCTGCTCATTTCACAAGTGAAAAAAAAGGTTGGTTCTAACTTCAAGCTCTGGGATTTGAAAGTCAAACTGTGTTTTTTCTGATTTGTAAGTGAAGTAAGGTGTCAGATTGCCAATGGTGGCTGTGAGATACATTCCTTTCTTTAAAGTTTAGGGGAAATTATGTGATCTGGTGTTAGTTGTTGTTTAGCAATTATGAAGTTGAAATATACATGTGTATTATGTTTATCGTCAGAGTTAAGGCTTTACGTTGGTTATCCAGGAGGGTGGACATAGGTGGGCTATGGTTGTAGAAGGGAGGCAGTGAGGTTGAGAAGGGGAAATAAATTGAGTTAATAGAATGGTGAATTTTTAGCTGCTTATTTTCTCCCTTTTTGAATTAGTGTCAGTGGAATATGCAGTGTTGCAAACTTAGGTCTGGTTCACCACTTCGTTACTATATGGATTTCAGTGGAGTTTCACTGGTATTAAACTGGAGTGATGCAGTGGTGAATTAAACCCTTAATTCTAAATTAACATTTTTAGGGAATGAGGGGAATAATATTAACAGTTACTGTATTATTGACATGGTACTTTGTGGGGAAAATTGTTCTGCCAGATTGAGGTCTGGCCTCCATGTTTGTGAACACAAGGGTGAAAAATGCATGCATGTATTTTAATATACCTGCAAATGAAACTCAGGCACAAATCTTAGAAGTTGACATAGCTAGTTACGTGGCTTATGCTCATTATCACATAGTTACCCTAGTAACAGCTAAAAAGTTGTCTCCACAAATTTGGAGGCACAGAAATGTGGGCATACTTTGCATCTTTTGCACCTCCAAAAGCAAGGATGGTCTTCTGAAAATTTAGTTCTACAAAGTTCTTTAAAAGCTACTAGCCCAGCCCTATATCCCTCAGACACGCAAATCATCCTAGTTCATGTAAATAGTCTAATTGAAGCCAGTGGGCCAGATCCCAGTCCCCAGCTCATGTGTGTTAGAAGGTATAGTCTGGGTCCATTAACTAAGTAAATCCGACAATATCCCTGAGAGATATGCAAGTATTCCTGCATAAGAAAAAATGCCTTTGCAGGTGGAACAAGGAATTGAATCCTCATCAGCGCTAGTTGAGTCATCGTCAGAGGAGTGGGAAAACAACATTAGATAAAATACTAGTGGGGTTAAAGGACAATCTTGCCTCATGCAGATGGTTGGACTGGATGAATTAAGAGATGTTTTCCAACCCTATGATTCCATGATTTACTGCAAAAGGAAGCCATCAGGATTTGATTGTTGTATACCAAATGTGAAGAAATATAAACTTCTCATAAATGTAGACTTTAAACTGTGATTTGACTCATAGGCTGTTGCACCTCTTTCTCAGAGGTGACTATTAACACTGCTGTTGACCTCCTCGGTTCCCTGCAGAGCTTCCTTTCAGGAAGTCACTGATGTTTTCACATGCTGAGAGGAGGTGCTGTTTTCTTAAGCACTGATTTCACATCACTGGGAGAGAGTCCACTGGGAGTGAAACCTGAAGGAGAGAGAGATGAAAAGGAAAAATGCCACGTTACAGTACTCCAGCTCCATTCAATCACTGACTAAAAACAGCCCTGATGATCAATCCACCTAAAAAAAAAACCCAAAAAACTAACTAGAGAGAGGGAGTGGGGAAAAGGTGGTGGAGAGAGGCCCCTCTCTAAACTCTGCCAATATTGCCAGGGTGAAGTGTGGAATTTGAAGCTATAAGCGGTGATGCAAGTGGCAGGTTTCCAATACTACCGTTGTCAGTTTATCCTGAAAAGCTGACCTTTTTAAATTAACACTGAATCTTTTCTTTTTCCGTATGACAGCGTTTTGCCTTTTTGTGGAAACAGTTCTCTAATAGGTTTCCTCTTTGCCATTTATTACACATCAAGTGCTAGGTTTGGTTTCTAATAGTTCCTTTTCATCTCACTGCCTACTGCTGACTGTGGAAAGTGTAGGTTTGGCTCCATTGATGGCTCTCTCTAATGGCTGTGATTACACCCTCTGCATCTTCTTCACAGTGCCAGCCTTTCAACTGAACAGCACATTATCCCTGGATAAGACTCAAAGAGCAGCTTAATATCAGGGTTCTCTGGAGCTATAATAAATGGCTCAAGATGGAACAGATACAGCCACATCAATATTTCTGTATAGTCCACACTGTAAAACACATCAATCCTGCATATGTGTATTTCTGAGTTAAAGCTGAACTTGATTTTGCCATATCACTGGGAAAGGACGGAAATAAACAAATGCCATACAAAATGTGAAGACCAGTGCAAGTCTGAGGCAACCAAGAACTAACTACCAAGGCACTTGTTATAGGTGGCAGAAAAATGATCTCTTTTCACAATACCAAACAGACCCGTTTGCTACTCACCATTTCCAAACAGGATGACATTAAATTAGTGAAAGTGAAAACAGGTTCTTGCAAGATGTATTTTACACCGCGTGAAACTGAAGACATTTCCCTTATAACCAGCTCCTGGGAACTTTTGTAAATGTTGTCGTCAGGGCAAACAGAATTTATGCTTCTCTGTGGAAGGCAGAAGAAGATGGGCTGAAGCTCAAAGAGGCAAACTCTGTTTATTGCCTGGACCTTCCAGTGCCATCATACTTTAAAGACTTACTACTTATTTTTGACAATTTCAAGCATTCAAAGACGTGAGTCAGGATCCCCCCAAAATCCTGAGATTCAAAAGAGCTCGTCCATTTTGGAGCCTTGATTTGCCTTCTCTGGCTATTGAGCTCTTAGGGTTCATGGTTTCAAGCTTTTCCCAGCAAACAGGAGGGCTACAACCTTACTGTTTTGTTAATGGAAATGCGGATTCTAATATAATTACCTGATTCAAGAAGCTGGGGCTTTCAGAAAGCACCAAATATTGTGAGATTCAGGATAAAATTTCAGGAGCTGGCAAAAAAAATAAAAAATAAAAATTGCTGCTCCTACATGTAGCTGAATCATGCCCTCCTGCTTGGCAACATTCATACTTAGGTCAGAAGTCCGCGGGCAGACAGGACGGGTTGTCCTCCAGATGTAAGGAGGGATAGCTCAACAGATGTACTTGTAGAACTCTTTACAGATATGACAAGAACTGGGGTATTTCTATTGAAGGCTAATAGAAAGAGTTGCATGGAAGCCTTCATGAAGGACCAGTGTCTGATACCATTTTCTACACCAGGTAGAGCGCCTTCCTTGATGAGCAGCCCTAATGATTCGAAGTTAAGGATGGTGCCCACTGGCCCTAAGGAAGGTTCTGATCCTGAAACTGAATGCTTGTGGGTGAACTTCTGTGGGATTCTGCATAGGTGCAGTAGTCCACCCGCCCATTGTCAACTGCAGGGCCAGGGCCCATGGGCTAGGCCAGGGGTCGGCAGCCTTTCAGAAGTGGTGGGCCAAGTCTTCAGTTATTCACTCTAATTTGAGGTTTCGCGTGCCAGTGATACAGTAACGTTTTTAGAAGGTCTCTTTCTATGAGTCTAATATAGAACTAAACCATTGTTGTATGTAAAATAAATAAGGGGTTTTAAAATGTTTGAGAAGCTTCATTTAAAATTAAATTAAAATGCAAAGCCCCGCCCCCCGGACCAGTGGCCGGGACCCGGGCAGTGGGAGTGCTACTGAAAATCAGCTCGCATGCCGCCTTTGGCACACGTGCCATAGGTTGCTACCCCTGGGCTAGATCCACAAAGGGACTGAGTTGCCTTCCTGCCACTTTAGATGCCTAAGTACTAAATTTAGAGCCTCCAAACCCCTGCTCAGGTACTGCCTAACCCTTTAGGTGCCCAAGTTTCTGCCCGCAAAGTTTCCTAGGCACCTGCATTTCTTCCAGTGAGCATAGGCAAAGCCACCTAAGTCCTGACACACTGAACTGCTCAGCACCTAAGCTCCAGTGGGATCCTCAAACTAGGCATTCGCTCATCTATCTGCCAGGCTTGACAACCAGATCCTTTTTGCCATGGAGATGGGCTGGAGAGGGTAATTTTTGTTTAAGCCTGAGCCTTTTAAAACTTTTGATTTAGTTGTTCTGTCCTGAGTCTCCTGCTACAGAAATGTTCTTTATTATTATTATCTACTATTTTTATTATTATTATCAAACTATTGAGCATTATTCTGGGATGACCAAATGTCTGGCATTAGCATAGGAAGGATGTATGTGCGTCAGGTTACATCTTTCAGTCATGCATACATTTTATACAAAGTAAAATGTCCTTTTGTTTTTCCAAATGCTTTACCATTTCAATCCAACACCTGACTCTTCTTTTATCTCTACAACATGAAACCAGCACTGAAATATCTACCGGGGGTGGAACCCCTTCCAAGTCAGTGACACTGTGGATCATTCATCAGAGCCTATGGCATCTTCTTGCTCCTTCAACCCTCCATTAGCGAAAATCTGGAATCTGACAACTGTAATAGAAACACAGTGCAAGTTTCATTTTGTACTAAACAGTCCTGTTCCCTCAGGTCTGCTCTCCCCCTGAGGCACGCACTTACCGTAACTGCCATCGGCGCTGTCAGGAGTGACGAGCGCACATCCCGCAGAGGATGTATCTGTACAAGTCTGGATGTGCATTTTTTTTCCAATTGATTTACGCTTCATTAATAAAGGGGGGCTATGGTGACATTACTAGAGCTGACATTTATTATCCAATCAGAGCCTGAGACTCAGTATGTGAGTGAAAGGTCCCCCGTGAAAAAGGTGTTGTGTATCTATTTCCCAGAATGCTGATGCCTCGCTTTGCATCCACCGTCAGCAATGCAGTCATTCCAATATGCTGAAATCAATCATATAATGAGTCCCACCATGTGATACTCATCTTTGAGGGGAATTAATAAAGCATTGTGCCTTTGACAGGGTGTTTATGCCATAAATTGACCTAGGAAGTGGTGTGGCCATACCCTGATAGTTATGGCTGTGGGAATGGCAATTTAGGAATAAATGCATCTTTGTACTGTGACCAGTTCAAATCCTGGCACCTCTTGAAACTAAAAATGTGCAGAGAAAAATCCTGCTGCTAATAAGGAAGCTGGAAACAAAACCCACAGCTGTCAGAAGAGAAGTCACTGGAGGCCTGATGGATGAACCCTTCCCCCGCCCCACCAGGACAAAACTTACCTGGAAGCAACAGGAAACTGATAAGCTTGCAGGTCTGAATAGAGAGCAATCACGTTCATAAGCCTTTCACCACTCAGGCCCAGCTTCTGTAGGAAGAAGTTCTCAGACTGATCAGGTTCCTCCTCCTGATACTCCTCTGTATCTCGCTGCACTGTGTCCAGGCTCAGCAAGTTTCTCAATTATAATTAATGTTTTCATACATAATGCAGTCCAAAAATATATATTTGCTGTAAATAGCCAAGTTTACCTAAGACTGTTATTGGCATGTGGCCCATCTGGGACTGCTAGTAGCAAATATCTCCAGGGATCAGAGACGGGGCACTAGATGGGGAGACCTTTGAGTTGCTACAGAGAATTTTTTCCCAAGCGTCTGATGTGTCTTGCCCACATGCTCGGGGTCTAACTGATCACCATATCTGGGGTCAGGAAGGAATTTTTCCCCAGGGGAGATTGGCAAAGACCCTGAGGGGTTTTTTTTTTTTTTTTGCCCTCCTCTGCAGCATGGGGCACAGGTCACTTCCTAGTTTGAACTAGAGTAAATGGTAGATTCTCTGTAACTTGAGGGCTTTGATAACCCAGCCAGAGGTTAGGGGTCTATTACAGGAGTGGGTGGGTGAGGTTCTCTAGCCTGCAATGTGCAGGAGGTCAGACTAGATGCTCACGATGGTCCCTTCTGGCCTTAAAGTCTATGAGTCTTGGATATACTGTGGGGCTGGGGGTAGGTTATATCAAGTCATAAAAAAACAGTGGAACTGAGTGTGAAGACAATAATGGTTTGGCTTTCTGTATCTACTCCTTAGATTTTTTTTATCTTTATTTTAATGCACCCTGAATGACGCTCTGTTGAACACAAGAAAACCCCAATTATAGGCAGGGCTCTGAAAAAACTCTGCAAAATGTTTGCTATTCCTTACTCTTTCAGTAATTATTTTAAGCACCTCACCTGTTGGTTTCTAAAGGCTTGAAATATAGATGCAAATAAATTATCATGGATTTTAGGATTTTCAGGTGGGTAGCGATACACAGAGTACCTAGCAAAGGAGCAGGGGAGTGACAGCTTTTAGAGAGTGTAGTAAGAAAAGTCTCCTGTATATTCCGTCTGTCCGATTGGTGGAAACCCCTTTCCCAATATTTTGGTGCTTTAGAGTATTTTCAACTTGAATGCAATAACATGTGTGTTACTTTTTATATTCAGCATTATTAGACATTATCTAACCTATGCTAATGATAGCCATGTGTGGAGGGTAAGTGGGAAGAGGAATGTATTCTACAGGTGAGGAAACTGAGGCAGGGGGTTAACTATTTCTTGAAAGCCACAAGATACAGGATTAGAATTCAGGAGTTCCTGATTCCCAGTCTTGTGCTCAAGCTACATTATAAGGAATAACTGGTGTAGCCCCATACTGGGATCCCCAAGCATAATAGAGTCTACTTGCTTCTCCCGCCATTGTGGCTCTCTGTCCTTTGTGAGAGTCAGTGGGCTCTGGGTTCTCTGTGCTGTTTGGGCTAATGGCAGGTGTCACTACTTAGCTTGCTGGTTGTTAGAGCCAAAATGGATTCTTAAAGCAAAGTGCCTCCACCCAGTGGGCAAGTGAATACATTTAAATTCAGGCCCTATGACTTCCGGACACAACAAATTAGAAGTAATCAAGGATCCAACCAAGCTTTTAAAAAACACAGTGTTCAAAGGTTTTGTTTCCAGCTTCCTTCTTAGCAGCAGGATTTTTCTCTGCACATTTTTAGTTTCAACAGGTGTGTAAAGGGGCTATGCCGGGGCTCGACCCTCTCCGGGGCAGCGGGGAGCCACACCGGCTCGCTACACACAGTTAGCTTTGGGGAATTTGTCCGGCCACCGGAGTCTCCCTCGGCAGCCCTTGCGGTAACTGGATGGAGCACCGTAGGCCCAGGCCTTGAGTCAGGGAGGGGCACCAAATAGTCTGTAGCTCTGGCCCTCAGGCAGGGCTGAGCAAATAGCCCAATGTTAGCAGGCCAGGCCTGGGTCAGGGCAGGGGGAACAGTCAATAGCTCAGGCCCTCAGGCAGGGGCTGAGCAACACAGCAGGTGTGAATTAGCCCAGGCCTCCAAGGACCTGGAAGAGGGGGAGACTGCCACCCACAAGTTGGGTGGCAGGGGGACGCAGGCCCACCCACTCCACTGCGTCCCAGCCCGGGGCCCTAGCAGCAGCAAACAACCTGCTGCTGGGTCAGTGGGGATCCTGACTGCAACACGCTGACATGGGTTCTGGCAGAGTTACAGCCAGACTAGGGTCAGCTGTCCCCTAACTCCCTCCCTGTTCCTAACTCCCCTCCTTCTGGTACCTGGCAGTGTTCTCCAGGGGGGCCAGCACCATGGGGTTCCTCGGAGCAGTGGACAAGCGGCCGGCCTGGTAACTCCCCTGGATAGCTGCCATGGGGTTTTCCCAGTCACGGGCTAGGCTGGCTATGTCTGGCCTCCCCGGCAGCTGGTCCACTAGTGAGCACTGAGGGCCCGCCTTTATACTTCCGTGTCACCACCTGTCCCTATGAGGGGCGGGCTCAGAGCTTCCTGGCTCCGCCCACTCTGGTGCCACACCGCCTCGCTACAAGGTGCCAGGATTTGAACTGGTCACAGTACAAAGATGCATTTATTCCTAAATTGCCATTCCCACAGCCATAACTATCAGGGTATGGCCACACCACTTCCTAGGTCAATTTATGGCATAAACATAAAGGATAGGAATTGGTAAAAGGAGAAGTCAAGAGATCCAGCTGGAACCAATACATGAATGAGCAACATAGACCCAATAACAACAATCAGCTCCTCCCGCAAATAAAAATATTCCTCTAATAACTAAATGTGGGTACAATCCCATAGAGCATATCAAAGGAAATGGTTGAAGCCCCGTCTGTCCCAGGTGGTTGGTGTGCACTGTTCTTGTGGGGGGTTCTATAGGACTGGCTATATACACACACACACATATATATATATATATATTTGCACAGTAAAATAACCAAAGACAGGCTGCAGGCCTGTGCTGTGCCTTACCAGGCCCCCCTTCAACTCCCGTGAGCCTTCACCTGGCTGTGCACCCACCAACCAGCATTTTCCTCACCCCTGGAGTCCTCTCCAATGTAGCTGGGTGAAATATGCCCCTGTACTCACTTTTAAAGCTGTAAAACAGCCCTCTTGCCGTGTGGAGAAGGTGTGGGGTTGCATAGAGAGGCAGTGTGGCCTAGAAGCTAGGACATTGGATGGGGAATCAGGAGAACTAGGTTCAATTCATAGTTCTACTATTGGCGATCTGGGTGACCTTGAATAAGTCACTTCCCCTTCCTGTGCCTTAGTTTCCCAATCTGTAAAATGGGGATAATGATACTGCTGCCTTTGTAAAGTTCTTTGTGATCTATGGATGAAAAGCGAGATATAAGATATAAGGTATTATTATTAATGAGTGAGGCTGGCAGATGATCCGGTCCCTCTGGAGATCTTCTCTCCCTGCTAGGCCCAGCTTGTAGCTGGTGACTGCTTGGCTGGAAGTCCTGGTCTCTGTCCCCATCTGATGCTACCAACTGGCAAACTGTTTCAGGGACAGCGAGCCAAGTGGGGACGCACCAATGAAGGTGGATACTTCTGATCAGCTGAGCTCCACTGGCTGACAGGCAAAATGGGGCTCTCTCCCCTGCTCTGCAGAGAGCAACTCAGGAGCTATGATACCCAGCAGCAGACTCCCTGCCCCCCAACACTGTGTCTGTCTGTGCTTGGCATGGGCAGTTTAAGCCATATGGAAGCTGTTGGGGCCTGCAGTTGGTTTCACTGGCTTGACTGTCAGGCCTCTGGACAGGTAACCCCTCCTCTTTTCCTCTGTCCCCTCTCCACTGCTGGTTGATGTAGGAAGCTTCAGGTTCTGCAGCCTCTGTCGCTGTGCTGCTCCCAGTCCATGTGAGCTACTGGGAGCTGCATTTCTCAAACCCCATAAAATGGCAGGGGGGCTGCCCCCTCCACTAGAACATTCGCTACATGCACTGGCTGAAATTGATCCCTGTGTGGAGGGACTGTGCCAGGTGCCACTCCAGAGCCCGCACCCCCCAGCTGGAGCCCTCACCCCCTCCCGTACCCCAACCCCCAGCCTGCAGCCCACTCCTGCACCGCAAACCCCTCATCTCTGGCCCCACCCCAGGGCCCACAAGCGGAGCCCTCACCCGCTCTCACATCCCAACTCCCTGGCTCTGCCCCAGCCTGGTGAAAATGAGTGAGTGAGCGAGGGTGGGGGAAAGTGAGCGACGGAGGGAGAGGGGATGGAGTGAGCAGGGGTGTGGCCTCGGGGAAAGGGCGGGGCAAGGGTGTTCGGTTTTCTGCAAATAGAGAGTTGGCAACCCTACTTGATGGTAGGCTACTTGTATCTCCCCCACTGCCGGGCTGCCATGGGCCAGCTCTGCCTTCATTGCTGGTTAGAGCCACTCTGATGGCTGCCTTAATTTGCACTGCAGCTGCCAAAGGCCCAGTGCGCCTTGCAGAGGTAAGATATAGCCACAGCATAGGGACCACCCATCCTGCCTCATTCCATCATTAAAATGCATCCCACCAGCACTTGATACCTAAAATGACCCTTACCACAGGAACTCCTGTTGGGAGGAAGTGCAGAACCTGGTGGGGGGTCCTCTTGTGCTGGTGATATTCACCAATGGGAGCCTAACACCCACTGCGCTGGTACAAAGGGGCCATAGACAATGATGAACTGGGCTCAGAGGCCTTGCCCCTTGTGGAGCTATTTCCACCTATGCAAAAGGAGTGTCAGATGTTTGCAAGTCAGAACGGTGGCATTTTACATCCAGTTTGCACAGGTGTAAATGGCTCCACAAGGATCAAAGCAGTGGAGATTTAGGCCACAGAGGCCCCCTGCGTTACTCCAGTTTTATGCCTTTTGTAATTCCATTGAAATGAATGGAGTTACTTACACTGGCATAAAACTGGAGAAACATGGGGGTAAATCAGGCCCTATATGTACTCAGTAGCCTTGAACAGGTCAGTGCTGAGGGGACTGTTGTAGGAGGGCCCAAAGCACTCAAGAAGGGAGTGCCTGCTGCTATTCCAACCCAGGGGCAGTTCCTTGAACAAAGCCTGATTATCTTGACTTTGTGTGAAGAGGAAGGGGACATTCACCAAGATTTGTAAACTAGGCAAGCATATTGGGCCTACGGGCTTGCCTACACTGGCAAGTTTCTGCGCAGTAAAGGAGCCTTTTGCGCTCAAACTGCAGCCGTGTGCACACTGCCAAGCCACTTTGTGCGCAGAGGCTCCGCAGTTTCAGCGCTGCAAAAAAAACCCACCTCGACGAGAGTCGTAAGGCTATTTGCGCAGCGGCACCAACACTCTATTGCCAGTGTGAAGACGGGATTGCTTTCTGCGCTGTAATTGGCCTACAGAGCTGTCCCATAATGCTTCAAGTGACCGCTCTGCTCATTGTTTTGAACTCGGCTGCCCTGGAGATATGTGCCCCTCCCCTTTCTGACAGCCTTTGCGTGCTGTGCTGATCTGCTCCGGGACACAAAGCAAACCATTAATGTGGAATGCTTGTGCTGTTGAACACAGAGGCAGGGGTGTGTGTGTGTGAGAGAGAGAGAGAGAGAGAGAGAGAGAGAGAGAGAGATTGCTATGCGCAGAGCCCAGAGAGGGAGGCAGGGGCTAATGTTGGGGTTTCCCCCATCCCCTGCCTCAGGTCTGGTTGCTTCTTGCCGCTGTCTGAACTTACAAGACAGCTTGCTGACACACTCTCTGTCCCCCAAAACAGAGAGTGTTTTGTTTCTCTCCACCCCCTCCATACACACACACACTCCCTGTCACACACTCTCCCCCAACCCCAACCCCTTTAGTTGAAAAGCAGCTGGCAATGTAGTGGGATGCCCATGGAACAATGGGATTGGGAAACCTGCAGCGTGTGCTGCTCTGCCTGCCCCATGAGGCATTGCAAACCCTTCCCAAAGCACCCTGTGGCCAGTTGCACAGTGGGATAGCGGCCACAATGCAAGAGCTGCTAAGGTGAATGTGCTCCAGCGTCACAAGTAGCACAGTGTGGACACGCAACAGCGGTTTCATTCCAGTGTTTTAATAAAAGTGGTCTAACTTGTGGTGCAGAGTCTTGCCAGTGTAGACATACCCTTAGTTACAATGAAAATCTGTCTGCAATTCTTTTAGGAATCCTTATTTTCATTAATTTACAATAATAATATTTTACATGTTTTATCTGTCAGTCTCAGAGTCTTTTACAAACTAGATTAAATATTACTGTCTCCTTTTTACAGATGAGGAAACTGAGGCACAGAGAGTTAAATGGCTTGGCTGAGAGACTAGAACCCAGGTCTCCTGGTTGCTAGTCTAGCACTCTGCCCATGCCATGCCTCCTATTTAAAAAGTCTACGCACCTATTCTTTGAGCTACATGAAGAAAAAGGAAGGGAAATTAGGATAACGGCTTTTTTGCACCCCACTAACTATAAAGTTGTTTCATTTTCTTTCTAAGACCATGTTTTGCAAAAAGTCCATCATTTTAGCAAAGCACTTCACAGTGTTTTAAAATGAAAAAGATTTGACCATGAAACAGTGAAACGTTTAAATCATGTATTTTGCGTGAACCAAGGTAATTAAAGAGGGGGGGAACTTCGGTAAGAATCTTGATCATATCATTATATGCAGTATAATAACAACATCATTACAAGTTGTAAATTTTGTGTCATTACCCATTGTAATTATCTGATTACATTCATTTACATTAACTTTGTAATTAGATGTAATTTCACACTTTTCAAGTTAAATCAGTTTTACGACGGCGTGGCAGCCCTTTCCCTCTTTATGGGAAAGATCCGGGGGCTGGTCTCTGCCAGGAAGCATGAGGAGCATTGCTGAGAGAGCCACTCTGCCCCATGAAAGGGAAGGGAGTGCCTGCTTGCAGATTTGAGGAGCAGTGACACCAGGCTGTGAACGGAGTCCCATTCATTCCTCTTTGGCTGGAAGAATGGAGGCCATGATAACGAGCCTCAAGGAAAGCAGGGGAAATGTGGCATCTACATGGATCCTGCAACAACATGGAAAATGTACTCTGTGAACAAAATAGAAAAAAAAAATCCACACCATAATGTCTATATTAAAATAATAAAGTTAAAAAGTGAATATCATATTTCCTATTTGCAGCTTGCAAGGCCATCCTTAAAGAGACACAGATCATGTGGATGAAATTGACCCGTTCTAAATTCCCTTGTGATTCTTTCCCCCAGTTGTTTTTTTGGTTTCCCTGGCTCATCTAAAAGTTTTTCTTCTCTGTTACTGTATGAATGACCCACATGAACAGAGGAGTGTGCGCACATGCACGACAGCTCAGAGTGCCCTGTTGGCCACTAGCCTCTGTAAGGCAGCTATCCCCGAGCATGGCTTCTCTTCCTTCCTCTTCTTCCAATGGGAATGCCCACTGCCCCATGTCTCTCTGTTGCCCAGTCCAGCTTCTCCTGGCTCCCATCCCTCACAGAGGGAGATCGGGGGTGGGAAGGGGAAATCCCTGCTACTTTCCAGTCTGGATTTTCCTGAATCCCACAGACGGGGACTCTCACTGGCTGCTAGCGCTACTTCTCCTTTATTCCAGGGAGGTGGCAGGGGATTCCCATTGTCCTGACTACCTCCCAGCCTGCCTTCTGCTAGCTCCCACAGAGGCCCAGCCTGAGGCCTGCTCCCTCCAAGCTCTTCTTCCTTTTTTCTCTCCCCCAGCTTCCATGGAAGGGCTGAGGATCTGCACTGCCTCTGGGTCTCCGAGGTCCTGGGGAAGATCTGGAGGCATTTCTGTCCTTTGCCAGTGCCTCCTGCCCTTCTCCTGCTACCTTGGAGAGCTTCAGTGTATGAGGAAGTGGCTTCCTACCCTTCCAAGCCCGTGTCTCCTCTCTCATGTGTGTTTCCTGGGTGGGGGTAACCTTCCCCACAGTGCTACCAGATACTGGGGCCTGGTGGAGTGGTTGGGAAGTGAAAGAGGGGTCTCTGCCCATCCTCTTCCACCAAGCTCCAGTTGCTCCCCATCTCTGTGGAGGGGTCCTGGGAAGAAGAGACATCCTCTTGGCTGAAATTGCAGCAGCTCTCCTGCCATTACTATTCAGCACCTTCTTGCAGGGCCTGAGAAAGGGTGGGAGTCTGCTCCTTGGCCCGAGCAGGGCAGGAGAGTGAAACTGGCTATACACTAAGTGCTGCCAACTAGCTGCACGACGTGTATACCCAGGAAAGAGCCCAGAGAAATCCTCTCAACCTCTAATCTCTTTCACGGACGGTCATCATGGCTCCATAGTGGTGCAAGATTTCCCAGCAGAAGGGTGATTTTTTTTTGGCAGAGCCCCTTTAGCCTATCACATTATACAGAAATGGAAAAACTAGTTACCCAAGATTATCGACTCCTGGGTCACTTAACTTGCTACTCGGGCTGCCCTATGGAGCTCTCGGGGTGAAATTCTGGAACTGGTCTCTCCCTATAGACCACAGGCACCCTAATATTGCCCAGGCACTGGCTCCACTGGAAATTGGCCAGCCCAGACCTGACTAATGTAAAATGGAGCAGACTGTGGGCATCCTCATCTTAAATATGGAGGCGTGGTCCCAGAGAAGCCGGTCCTGGAATGCACAGCTCTGGTCTGAGCCAAGCCACATGCGGCTGAGGACAGCTGCTGGCTGCGTCTGAGCACCTTGCAAGGCTGGAATTTGAGACATTTGAGCTCTCCGGCTAGGTCTGCACTCAAAATGCTTCTGCCGTACAACTGCAGCTATGCTGCTATACGTTTCAGTGTAGACACTCATGGCAGAGACAGGCAGGGTTTTCCCATCACTATAATTAATCCACCTCCCTGACAGTAAGATAGTGGGGCAGGAACCTGCGGGAGCACTTTTGACCTCACATGTGCTGTATGTGCAAAGTCACACTACATGGAGGATGCCATTTATACAGAAATGGACTGGAGGGAGTCACGCTGGCTGGGCAGGGTCACCCTGCTGGGAGACTGATGGGGCAGGGTACCTGCACTTAAAAATCAGAACAACACCCCTGCTTTCTGAGAAGTGGTAGTTAGGTTGACAGAAGAATTTTTCTGTTGACCTAGCGCTGTCCACACTGGGTGCTAGGTTGGCTTAACTACATCACTCAGAGGTGTGGTTTTTTTCGCACCCCTGAGCGATGTAGTTGGGTTGACCTAACTTTTCAGTGTAGACCAGCCCGCATTAAGAGAAAACAAAAAAGCCCAGGCTCCCTTGCTGCCTGCAACTTTACCTTTCAGCTAGGAAACCAAGATCTTGCCCCCGTATTTCTTCTGTAATGAAGTGTTACAACTGGTCCTCCCCAAGCCAAGTTTCTTTTTCTTTAAATAATATTATTATCTCAAACTCCTTTGTACGCTGATTGTGCTGCAGAAGAAGAAAAGGGCTATGTTAGAATTCAGCTGTGTTAGAATTCAAGTCAGAAGCCCTAAGAGCTCAAAGATAGATGCTTTTTGTATAGCTCCAAAGAAATAAAAAATAAATATTCACTCTCTCACACACACACACACACACTTAGCCAACAAGAGCAGTAAAGGTTGTGATTCTTCTTCATGTTTGCTGCATGAAACACCCCTGGAACTCAGACACCCTCATTGGAGTTGTTCAAGGAAATAAAGGGTAAATGTAAGACACAATACACAACCATTTCTGGCAGCCCAGAAAAATTTATCATGGATGATTCCTGTACTGCAGGGCGGAAATTATCACCCTACAGTAGCTTAAGATCTATCTATCATCAAATGCAGTTGCAGAAATCCATAAAAGATTTATAGTAAATGTAGTGGGCCAAATAATTTCAACCTTGGTTTATGTTTTAAGCCAATGGCCTTACAACAGGTTGAGTTTAGCTCAATTAAAATACAGAAATGTATGCAGCAAATGTTTTACACACTAAGAGGTATTATTACTTTTTATAGTAATGCATTACATTAAATTAGCACAACTTTCTCAGTTAAGACATCCAAACAGGAATTTTCTCTTACCTTAGTTGGCTTTCACTGCAAATAAGTGTCTAAGTCCCCATGTACCTCTATATCTCTGTGTCTACCTGTCCTTTACACTCAATGATTTTATAATTGCCAGTTTTAAATTGCGTCAGCTGTCATATGGAAACCTTGTTCAAACTGAAGGTGGGGATGCAGGGTTATGGTTGGCTATGGATGAGTATCACTATGTTATAGAAAACAATCCCTCTCTTTTTATAAGGCTCTAATCCAGCAAAGCAATTAAGCACATCCTTAACTTTAATCATGGGAATCATCCCTCTGAAGTCAACAGAACTACTCACTTGCTTAAAGTTAGTCATATGCTTAAGTGCTCTGCTGGATCAAGTCTTAACCTGTATAGCATTACTGCATCCTTTCTGATTTCTGTCTGAGAGAAATTAGCCAGTATCATTGTCTAGGAGTTTTTTTCTATTCTTCTTGCAAATGCTATTAAAATGTGCAAGTTATTTAGATACACCTTTTTTTCTTCCCCTTGTTGCCATTCACACGTTTTCTTCTTTTCTCACTTCATATTTAACTTGATTCCATGGTAGGCGGTAACATCAGAGCAGACAAAACCAGTCCAACATTTCACTCACTGATATTTCTGAAGCAGAGCAGGTGCAGATGGGGAAAAAAGGAACAGCCGTTTTGTAAGAAGTCAGATGGCATTGTGCAGCATACAGAAGGCAAAGGACTGATTTCAAAGCACAAAATCAGGTCCTTTTATTTATGTAGAATACGTCAATTTGGAATGCACAATTTTAAATGGATGGTTATAGAAATTTATACATTTGATTGTAGTTTAATTTTCCCTGGGCTGCAATATCCAAATCAGGAGAACCATGAGCTTAGTGTGCAGGTTGATTCCTTTTGGAATCATCATCTGGGGAGTTTTACACATAGAAGACAAGCAGGATAAGGTCGGTGTTGTCCAATGAGGAATTTTAAAGTGAACTCTATTTCTGAATAAGGAAATAAATTTTACAGATTATATTTTTATTGGCTTAAACATTTCTGTCCAAATTCAACCCTGACTTTCACCCTAAGTCACCCCCTAGGCATTAATAGAGTTTGCTGGGGTGTAAATCAAACCCATCATGCCTATTCCACAGCCGCCTTGCTGTGAGAGACCAGCCTTGAAAGTTTTATGGCAGCCCTCAGTGGAGGTGTTGCCACATGAAAGGAAAAATCTCCCTTGTAAATGATTTTTTCTGTGAGGTCACTCCGACTCTAAAAAGTACCTCACATTTTCACATAAGCCGTTTACATTGCAGCACTTAATAGACAACACATGAGATAACAGTCAAATATTTTGACAACTTTGGGAAGCTTTGAAATTTTCCTGGCTTGCTTTTAAAAATAAATCTCTTTTTCAGCTCTCTCTCTCAAGCATGTGCAGTGTGCACTACTCACGTTTGTGCTGTGTGGTATAAAGGAAGGAAAAGTAGGTATTGAAAAACCCAGTGTAGCTGGGGATTGCCGAGATAAACATGTGTTTGGGGTAACCTAAGGGCATGTCTACCCTAGGGGAAAAGGGTGTGTTTGGTAGCTAACATGAGCTAAAATCCTAGTGTAGGTAGGGTAAATTGGAGTTTTACCTCAGATAATCATAGGGTTCATCTTGATGAGCTAAATTGAGGTAAAACTATAACTAGCCCTGTCTACATTAGAGGTGAACTCCCAAACCCATTGAAGTCAATGGCAAAACTTCTGGTGACTTCCATGAGGCTAGGATTTCACCTAGGGTTTTACAACTTTTGTTATTTTTAGCTTGGATTTTTTGAAGGGTTGGATTATCTTGCATTTATGCTATCTCACTGAGGAAAGCAAATGTATCCAGAGTTGTGTATGAATTTCTGGTTCTTCCTTCCTGCTCCTGATTCTCAATGTTAACTGGACTATGCACATGTGTACGGGTATGAAGGGTTAGCCCCTTACACTGGTGTAAACAAAGAGTAATTCACATGAATAATAGGAAGTGACACTTGTTCTGAAACTGGTGTGCATGGAATCAGATTCCCTCCTCCTGATTTTCCTCTGTTCTGGACAAATCCTATCTATGGAATTATGTGGGAATAGAATTAATAGGAGCCACATGATTCAGCCTTCCCTCTGTGCCTACTAATCAAATCCTGAAAGAGGAACCTGTCTTCAGCAGCAGACAGAGAGGGCCCTCGTAGCCACTCACTGCACACAGTTCCCCTTCTCTGCTGGCCCCTGCATAAGAGCATAAGAACAGCCATACTGGGTCAGACCAAAGGTCCATCTAGCCCAGTATCCTGTCTTCTGAGAGTGGCCAATGCCAGGTGCCCCAGAGGAAATGAACAGAACAGGGAATCTCAAGTGATCCATTCCCTGTCGCCCATTGCCAGCTTCTGGCAAACAGAGGCTAGGGACACCATCCCTGCCCATCCTGGCTAATAGCCATTGATGGACCTATCCTCCATGAATTTATCTAGTTCTTTTTTGAACCCTGTTATAGTCTTGGCCTTCACAACATCCTCTGGCAAAGAGTTCCACAGGTTGACTGTGCGTTCTTACCTCAGTCCGAATTAAACTTCCCCAGAGTGGTGGATTTCTTCATCATGACCCCCCAGGTATGATGGATCGGGATACCAGCCTCACAATCAGAGACTAGCTAAAATGTTGTAGCCTGATTCTCCACTGTCTTTCAGTGTATGCTGTACTCATTCCCATCTGCATACAGTGCCCGTAAAATGCCATCCCTAGTGTAACACTGGAGAATTCTGAAGAGAAGAGAGAAGGGCTGTACTATTGTTCTCACTATGATCATTATTATAATTTCACTATTAAACAGTCCCTGTGTGTATTTGAAATTCAAATGTGTGAAAATATCTTGATGACCGTTCATTGCCAAAGCACAGCAGCACAGTGGAATACACTTTTCTTGTTGTCCTGTGCAGCTAGCTTTAATCAAGGAGACTTTTTTGTAAGATGGGGGAAGCTCCCTTTTATTTGTTTATTTGTTTATTTATTTGTACGTGCCTTTGTGTGAACTGCTTCTTTCCACCAGTTGATAAGCCCCAAAGAGGTTGGCGGGCTTGACAATTTCCCTGCCAGTTTTCTTCCACTGATTCAAGAGAAGCATCCTGTAGTATTCACAATTCCAATCTCCAGATGAGCTGCTCAGAGATCAGCAATAGGGGAGTTAGGTGTGTTTCTACTTGTCAGTCGCATCCATCAGCTGTTTGGCAGTCACCCTCCCTGGCAAGGGAAGACATTATTGCTTTCATAGGGAAAACCCACAAAAACCTAACGTTCAGCAGAGAATTCACTATCATCACCGCAAAAAATAAACAGGCCGAGAGCCTTCTGCTGCTGTAAACTGTTCCAGTTTCGCATTTGAAGATTTAAATCCTGGCATGCTTGAAATAGATTAAATGGAGTGTCCACGCGCATATCTTTGCACAGATGCACGACAACTCTTACAGAAAAGTCATTGCCTTTGTTTTAGCACTGATATTTTTAATGTGCCAATTCAGACTTGAAGCTCTGTCAGTCC
The DNA here is from genome assembly GCF_965140295.1 of Lepidochelys olivacea. NCBI lineage: Eukaryota > Metazoa > Chordata > Testudines > Cheloniidae > Lepidochelys > Lepidochelys olivacea. The sequence continues at coordinate 111,425,496 of NC_140411.1, forward strand.
CCCATGGCCACATCTCATTCTGGGCACAGAGGGGAAATATTGGAAGAGGGAGTGAAGCCAAAGCAATATTATCTCCTCCTTTCCCAAGCTCCAGAATTTCTTTTCATGCAAATGTATGGTTGGACTCATCTATTTTTTGTGGGGGAAGTGACCAGCCAGCAGAAGAGAGGAAAGAGGAGGATGGGGGCATTCTACCTGGCGTCATCGTCAGGCAAAGCAATAGAATTTCCATCAGACCTCTCTGCTGGAGTTAATGCTGGCATTCCACATTAACTCAGTGTCACCTATTTGCATAATTTTATTGTGACTCTGGTGATATCTGGTATTTTTCTTATAGCCCCAGCTCTTGGAGTCCTGCGATTACCTGAAAAGTAAGTTTCTAGCCCTCACGGTTGCACAGAAAAGCTTGGAGGCATGACCCCAAAGGCTCAAAAAAAGAAGACAAATAAAAATATCCCCAATTTATTTATTTTATTTTTTTAAAAAGCTTTACGATTTTAAGCCAATCCAATGGATTTGGGGGGCCTGACTCATAATTTTTGAAAGTCAAATAGCTGAAGGAGTCTTCTGTTGCCTGACACTCTGTAGCATATATTCCCATACAAGTCAGGCAGCAAGGACGTAGGGGAGAGAGAGAGGAAAGGATTGCTTGCTTGTGTGGATGTGTTAGGGAAAGGGAATTAGTTCTAGTCGTGAGAGGTGCTGTTACAGTGGCAGAAGGGGATGGAGCATTAAAGCTTTCATGTTAGTCTCTTGGCTGGTTGCCAGGAGTACCCGAAGTTGAGAAATCATTTGTCACAAGGATAAAAGCCAAATACATGGCTCTGGGTGAAATGTAATCTGACAAACAGTCTCAGGTGAGTGATACATTTGAACTACCAATACACTCTATATAAATGCCTTTCCCGACAGCTAGCCGTCATGTTTTCTGCTTAGTTTTTCTGCTGGTTCATGCTGAGCTTTCTGACCTTCTTTCAGCCCTGGCTTGTTAGATATTAGACTTTTCAGTAAGGAATATTGGGCAAGGGGACAGCTCTCTGTGGTACTAGTTTATCACCAGTTTAGGAGGAAATGAATTATAAAAAGAACTACAAAAAAATTTTTTTTAAATGACTCTGCTGTGGTATCTGTCATTTTTATTTATGTATTTATTTTTACAAGATCCCAGAGAGTCAGCTATCCCATTCATTCATAACTATCAGTTTAACAGTTCATTTACTTCATTGAAGGAGAGAGACACAACAGGGGTAACTATGAGATAATCACACCTCTGGGGTTTTACAAGGCAGGAGAAACAGCCAATTCTGTCTAATCCCACAGGGGTGTGATTAGTGCTCCTGATAACTATAGCCAAGAAGGTTATGAGATAAATTGTGCATTCTGTGTACTAGAAAAAGAATTAAATTAAAGTTGAATGTTAAAGTCTCAGCTGAGTTCTGTAATTTCATCTTGATTATAGATACCATGTGGATCTACGTACATTTTTCTTCTTTAGAACCTGTCAGTTAGAATAGCCACTCAGTGCCAGAATTTTTCTGTTCTTAAAATATCTGGTGAATATCAGTCTGTTTCAAATCTTCATATGCAGGACCATTACTGTGGTATCTGAGAGCCCTTCACCATGGTATCTGAGTGCCTATATGAAGAGCCATGTAAAATAATCAGGTCCCAAAAATACAGCAACTGCACATTTCTCGTTTGTTTGGATGTGCCCCTGCTAATCAATTTTGTTGAGGATTTATCTGTCATCTATCTTATGCTTTTTCTAGAGACCATACAATTTATATTTGGCAAGCAGAGAATTACAGCACAGACCACAGAAATTACAGAATCACACCCCACTCTCCTAGGTTAGGTTATCCTGTCCCTCTTCGTTACTTTGAGTGTGTTTTCTAGCACTTCCTCCTGTCAAGCTTTAAAAGACTCATTGAAGAACAGTGTTTTATTTTAAAAGGACAATTGAAGGACTTGTTATGAATCATAGAAATGTAGGGCTGAAAGGGACCTCAAGAGGTCATCTACTCCATCCCCCTGAGTGGAGGCAGGGCCAAGTATACCTAGACCACCCTCACAGGTGTTTGTCTGACCTGTTCTTAAAAACCTCTCGGAGTAGGGATCCCACAACTTCTAGTGTCTGTATTATTCAAATTCATTTTTAATATCATTCTTAAAAGCTTAAACCAACAATGTTAGGAACAAAAAGAAAAGGAGTACTTGTGGCACCTTAGAGACTTGATTATCATGCACATTGTAGGGAGAGTGGTCACTTTGGATAAGCTATTACCAGCAGGAGAGTGAGTTTGTGTGTGTGGTTTTTGGAGGGGGGTGAGGGAGTGAGAGAACCTGGATTTGTGCAGGAAATGGCCCACCTTGATTATCATACACATTGTGAAGAGAGTTGTCACTTTGGATGGGCTATTACCAGCAGGAGAGTGAGTTTGTGTGTGAGGGGGGCGGAGGGTGAGAAAACCTGGATTTGTGCTGGAAATGGCCCAACTTGATGATCACTTTAGATAAGCTATTACCAGCAGGACAGTGGGGTGGGAGGAGGTATTGTTTCATGATCTCTGTGTGTATATAATGTCTGCTGCAGTTTCCACGGTATGCATCCGATGAAGTGAGCTGTAGCTCATGAAAGCTCATGCTCAAATAAATTGGTTAGTCTCTAAGGTGCCACAAGTACTCCTTTTCTTTTTGCGAAGACAGACTAACACGGCTGTTACTCTGAAACCTGTCATAATGTTAGGAACTGTGTCTCCAGTATGAGCAAGAGCCTGGGTTCATTGTGTGCCAAGAGTAGCACTTACTGGTTTCTTCTCCTTCCGCTGACTTCTTGATTGATATGATGGTGCCCCCCGCTGCGGATCCTCTTCTGATCACACAGAAATGGGTGCTTCCTCCAGGGAATTCTAAAACATTAGCAGTACTGTGGGTACAATACCTGTTTCTAGAGACAGGGCAGTTTATTTGGGTTCACAAAGAAGATTTTGAAGTTGGGCTGAAAAGGAGAAGGGTACAGCATAGCCAAAGGGTACAAATAACTTGTATAAAATATCCTTATCACATTGCCCCATCCCCAGATCAAGCTTCCAACCGCTCAAAATACTTTTTCATTCATGCTGTCAGCATACACTGGAGCTGTAAAAACCTGTTCTGGCCTGTTCTGATAGGGAAGTGGATTAAACTGTCTAGATGGTGGGCTTGGCATATGGAAATCTAGAGAGGTCAGTTCTTTCAGAACATTGCACTGAGCCATTTACACAACTTTCTGATGAGGACTTTAGACAACTTGGCAGGTGTTTTCAGCCATCATGTTCCCCCTTCTGGGTCCTGGGATTCCAGTCGGTCCTTGGGAGAAGAAAATAGGACTGCAGATGTTAGAGGTCTCCTAAGTGCCATGGAAAATTCTGCTTTCAAAGTTCACTTGACACCTCTCAAACCTTACTATGTAGAACTCCTCAAATACTATTCATTCGGCAAGGGACCAGGAACAAAGGTTAGCCCCACTGGATTCCTGGTTCTTCTGCCCTTTCAGACCTTTTACTTACGCTCCCCTCTATCTTTCTTGCGCTGTCTGTGTGTGAGGGGTGAAGAAGGGATATACAAGATATACTCATGTAAATGAAATCATAACCAGACCCTGTGTTTTTAGTGTGTCCTTAGTGATCAGTCAGCCGAGGTGTGTATCAGTTAACCACATCTTGCTATGAAAGATCTGATTTCTCAGTTGCTGGTATGTGTGTTGTCCTTGCAGTGTAATAAAAAGACCCAATAATGACTAACGCTTTCAGCATTTGTTTTAATTTCAGCATTGATCAAAAATTAGAAAATGGACAGGATTCTTCATAGTAAGGAATGTCCACCAGCTCTGACTGCTCAGTGGGTACCACAACTCCTTGCCATGTTCGAAACCCCAGGTTCTGGTGGGGTTCTTATGGACCTCTGGATTCTCGGTCAGTGCTCACAACTGAAAGAGAAGGAGTTAGTTAACATCCCCCTCCCCTCCCCCCCGCCCCCAAGCTGCTAACAATGAAATGGAGGTATAATAGCATAACCACCTAGAAAGCACCACTACAATTTCAGCACAGTTCTCAATCCTTAGCCTGAAGAGGGCTGACATTTTTATGGAGCTGAGGTTTCTATTTTTTTGCAGGGAAGGGATTTGTCTATGGAAAGGCACTTGCAGGTCATTCAAGGTGGTTGTCTCCCCTCCCAGATCCCAGGGTGGATGCTGCAACCATGTGGAACACAGCTGCTGCTGAAATGTGAAAGGAACATGGGCATATATGGGAGTGGGAGGTGGGGAAGCTAACCGAAAAGAAAAGCATGGGTGGCAAACATTTGATTGCTTGTTTGAACAGCTCCTAATTGATGATCAGACGTCCTCCTTTATCGATGTCATGGCCAGCGACAGGTTGACCCTGCCAGGAAGAATATTCCCATATTTTATAATAATGTTCGAATCAAAGCAGTAATGCTTTTGTGAGTGGTAGTGTTTTGGACCAATACTGTTGTATTTCTGTTACTAAGAAAGCTTGGGGAGAACCAGTTATCAGATACCTAGGGCACTCAGCAAAAATTAAAAGACTTCTTAAAAAATTATCCTCCTTTCAATACAAAAGAGAATTACAACCCTTTTGTCCTAATGATAGGGAAAGGGTTTTAAGCTCCTGAGCACTCCCTCCCTCTAACCCCCAAATTTTTTGTACTTGTGGCATTGAATGCAGTCCCATTATTTTTAATCACATAGCAGGAATGGCTTGAAGAATAGCATATGGTCTGCTGAAAGCTATGCACTTTGAAATCACACAGCACTTCCAGGGGCCATTAAAGGGTTAAACAGTGATCTGACCAAATTGATTTGGTTCATTTCTACTATGTAGATTTTTTTTTAAATGCTCACTTTGGGTCATAGTCTGTGCTGTGCTGAAGGCAGAGGCTTCAAAGCCACATTTCATTAGTAAAAGCTTGGTTGGTAAAGCATAGAATAATAAGAATTCCTGTTCAGAGTTCTTCCAGTTGAAGGAAATACATGGAGTAAACACTGTACACTTCTTAATCTTCCTGTTTTGTTTTTGTTTTTCTAATGTCCCATTATTTCAATTTTCCTGAAGTACTTACAGTCAAATTATTCCTTCCCTCCTCTCCCGCTAGAAGGCTTTTGTGTCTGCCTGTCTGATGTATGGCCTTTTGTTGCACCCTCGGACCATGACCTGACAGTCATTATTTTGTCTTTTATCTTTATCTCTCTCTTTTTTTTTTTTATTAGACTAGTCAAGCTTGATATTAGGCTTCCCGAAGATACTATCCATTACAGTGTCAGCAAAGCAAGCTGCCTTACTGTAGGCCAAGTGTCAACAGAAGGTGAGGCAGAGAATCAGCCACAATCTAAAGCTAATTACCCTGCCTGGAAGTTAATTAAATACTTGTTAGGAGCAGCAGGGTAGATCCTAATTAAACTTGTCTAATAACAGTATGCTGACATACCCTGACACTGGGAATTCCTACAGGGTTTAAATAATTGTACAAAGTGCAATAATACCTGTCACATCATGGTGTGCAGGCAAACTCTGAAGGTGCACGTTTCTCAGTATTTTCCGTACTAATTTGCCACATATTGTGCACTTCACATGTGTTTAATTTACACACGTTTTAATTTTGGTGCCCTGGTTTTTTTTGAATGACTTTGCCATCCCCTTTCTGAGAGGGAAAGGGAAAATAACCAATGCAAGCAGAATCGGTCAACTATATTATTTTGTATGATTTGGTGTAATGATCATGATTAATCCTTGTTTATTATTACATCTGCTATGCTATGGAAATAAAACTGTGGCCTTTTCCTTCCAGTATCAAGGTGGTGCTGCTTTCAGTTGGAACTGAGAAGCAGGGGAAGGTATGAGGGTGTTTGCCAGCCTTAACATGCATTCCAAGGGCCAAATTCTGTCCTCTGTAACAGCACATTTAACTCCATTGGAGTAAAGGGAGTAACTCTGGGTTTACAGCAATACCCCAAGTGTATAGACACATTTTAAACCCAGCCTCTCTTAATACTAGTTTGACCCTCAGTTTTTCTATAAAGAAAAGAAAGAGACCCCAATAATAGGAAGCCACTGTGTGAGTTTTGTTGCAAACAAATAAGAGCAATAAAAGAAAAGAATCCTGCTATCTTTACTCATTTCCAGCCTTTCTTATTTGAGGAAATATTTTTGTTCCCAAACAAAAACACCCAATTTGACATAATTTAAAATAAATGTAGGTTCCCCACAACCACAGCAGGGCTTTTATTTTGTTTTGTTTTGTTTTTAAGGGATCCTCTATGCCAGCAGTTTTAATGTGGGTTGAAAACTGACATTTGACCAGGTTCTGTTTTTCAACTGATGAATTGTCACATTGCCTTGCGCGAGGGTTAATCCCCCATTGTGTTGTCTATGCCACTGCAAAGAGTGATGTCAATAACAAATATGCAATTGCTGATAATGCTCATCTCTTCTAGAAAACCCCTGAGGGGCTTTGTCAAATGTTGATCGTCATTTACTGAGGGGAAAATGCTGAATAACTGGTTTAGGAAAGGGATGTTTTGAAACATTTTTCTTTTTCTTTTTTTTTTTTTGGCAAATCAGGCAGATCTTTTGCTATTTGCTGTTCCTTTCTTAATTTGAATGTGACACCCCTTTTAATACTTTTTGTTTCGTTGTCGTTCATGGTAGTTGCTTATAAAGTATATCTGATATTGCCATCATTAGGCCATATTTGAAATGCCATGCAGTGAAACTAATGAAATGAAATGCCATGACATGAAACTAATCAGACATGAAACAACTTGGGGAGAAATAGACCTGGGAATAGTTAAACCAATCATAGCCCTCTTATTTTACACCCTCTGACAGTACAGCTAGGATTAATGAAAAGATGTAAGCACTCTGATCTTTTCCGGCAGGACTGTTGTAGAAATAATCAATTAACCTTGGGAGATCAAATTGACAGAGCTTAAGTGTGAAGTTATTTAAAATGCCAGGTTATCTAGGCAGATGAATACATGTGTCGTAATACTGAAGAGAAAATGGAGGTATTTTTCTAAACTTCAGTTTCCCAAACTGATTTCACATTATTTTCCCAGGAGTCAACTCTGCCTTTTTTGGTGTGCACTTTAACACATTAAAACAAAATTAGATTTGATGTATTCTATAAAGAAACTGTTTTTTTTCTCCACTTTCTTGGAATGGGAGGGTTATTCTATCAGGCAGCTTACAGTAGCAACTGGCGCTTAGCTCTTTACTTTTGTATATTTGACAATTTGATTATTTGGGTTACTAGCTTTTGTGATGGTGTGGTGGGTTGATGAGATTAGGACGCAATCATACAGCAGCTCCATGTGTGGTGTAGGGACTGCAGATTTTGCCTGTTGTTTTTAAACATACCAAGAATGTGCAATATTTTGCAGTATAATATATTTATATCAAATATGAATGATCCAATCATATGCTCTGAAAACAGCCAGTTTAATTTCCTCAATCCTTATTAATTGAAGAGATGGCAATTTCATTGGCTGATAATACTTGACTCTTGGTTAGTTGAACAACCTCTGTGCTGTTTTATTCTGTGTCACTGTACTAGGAGTTGAGGTCATGCAGCCCCTCATAGGACTGGGCCCTCATTGTAGGCCTGCCACTGCAGACTCTGGCCCTGCTCCAGCAAAGCACTTAACCACATGCTTAATGTATGTATGTGAGCTCAGTCCTGATTGCCTCAATAGGACTGCTTACATGCTTCATGTTAAACACATGCCTTGCTGCGTAAGGGCCAATGTGAGCCATACCACTGATTTCACTGGAGTTACTCATGTGTTAAAGGCTACAATACTGGGCCCTTTGTATGAATATATTTGTATAGATACATACTGGGGGCCCAAACCAGCTGTTGCACGGAATTCTCATTGACTTCAGAGGGATTTCTGCAGGTTGAACAGCTACAATCATCCCGTAGGGTCCAATCCCAAACCCACTCAAGCCAATGGCATGACTCCTATTGACTTCAGTAGGCTTTGGATCAGCCCTTTAGTGTTTATTCCAAATATCAGCCTTGGCTACTGTGAATTGGCAAAGGTCCATTAACTTCAGTGGAGTTACATCAATTTATGCCAGCTGAGGATCTGGCCCATCGCATTGTGTAGGGGGAAAAGGGAGGGTTTTGTTGGTTGGTTGGGTTTTTTTCTACATCTGTCAGAAATATATACATTTAAAACATCAAATAAGCAAACAAAAAGACCATACAATTTCTAAGAGTAAATTTGAACCCACCAGAAGCATAATCTCATTCCCAACCTTCCAGCAGACAGAGCTGATGGCATTGTATTTGGTTCCATCCTGACAGGAGATTCAAATCAAACTAGTCAATAGTGTTAGATTCACTCAGGGCCAGATTATTCTTCAAAGTCCCTTGCCCTCATGGGGGGTGATGCACTCCACCATAGGTAGCTGTGGGAAGGATTGTACCTTAGGATACACATTCCCTTCTTGAGGGGCCTACAGCACTTAGGGAGTGTGTAGCATCCTTTCCAGTGGTCCAGCATTTTCCCCTTTGGCATGGCTGGCCAGCTTCCTTGGAAAGTATAAGGGGCAAGGAGTCAGAGTCATTGCCTTTCTCTTCCTCCCTTCTCTTTTGGGGTGGTTTGAGCCACAGTGAGTGACAGGTTTTTTCCCTCTCCTGGCATTAGAAATGGTAGGTTAGAAAAGGCTTCTTATTCCCTCCTCCTCCATGCAGAGCCCCAGCTAGAGAGAGAGTCTAGGTTAGTCCTAAGGGATTTTTTTGGACCCAATCTCCAAACCACTCAAATCAATAAAAGGATTCTTATTGACTTCGGTGGCTTTTGGACACAGGACTTTAGGGCCGGTGAAGTTCAAGTTGATGTCTGAGGTGTTGTCTGCACAAGGGTTTACACCACATTACTTCAAGCAGTTTAAAAACTGATTTAAGTTGGTGCAGCTTTCTCATGTGAACACTTTTATTTCTGTTTTATTTCTTTATTTGCTTGCTTGCTTGCTTTACTGTAGCACCTATGGGCCCCAGTCATGGATCAGCACTGCATTGTGCTGTACAAACAGAACAGAAGACAGTGCCTGCCCCCAAAAGCTTACAAGCTAACTATAAGACAGGAGACAGCAGATGGAGACAGACAGATAGGGGAGTACAATGAGACAATATTGTCTAAATAGACAGGATTTGGGGAGGGATAGCCCACATAAGCAGAGTGGACAGAACAATGGCAGCAAATGATAGTTTTGGGGGTGCGGGATGAGGGGGACAGGGTAAGGGAGGAGAAGGTAGAAGGGGCAGGTGAGGAGTGCAGCTGAGGCGGGGAAGAGACTGTGAGAAGGGAGAATGGGGATTGGAGCAATCATCCAATCAGCACAGGGCAGAGATAGTCAGAACGTTCCACAGGTAGAATGTCCAGAACTCTAAAGATCCCTGCTTTGGGTGTTTCTGGTCTTACTAGGTGGAGAATCTGGTTTCAGTCTAGCTTCCAAATTAATTTAAACTAAACAAAAATAATCCTGCTTTAAACCAAATTAAATGTCACTACACATAGAGCTTTGTCAAATCAGTTTAAAATACACATTTTGGCAAATTGATGCAAGTTCCTCATGTAAACAGGGTGTAAATAGTGATATAATGCACACAGTCACTGTATGAGGTGTCTTTCTCCATTTGATGTTTTATCTCAGCAATAAAGCAAACCTTAAAGCAATTTTCTTGAATCTGTATAGAGAGCGTCACTTAAATAAAGAACACACACATTAAAGTCCAAGCATACTACACCTGGCTAGCACCATGATTTGAAAGCAGCTTGTTGATCAGTGTGTTTTACAAACATAGGCTTTATTTTACTTACTATAGCAGTTTGTTTGGAATATGTTGTATTTCATTTTGTCGTCTTTTCCTCTGAAATCAATCTGTTAGATAATTATCTAGCAGCACAGAAAACCATGATGTACAATGAGATAAAATAGTTCAACTTCTAATCCTGTATCAAAGGAACACAGTAAAAATGATAAATGTATTCAAAGTTTTGCCAAGAATGTTACAGAACATGAAGATTTGTGGACATACACGCTTTTGCTAATGGAATCAAATTGATTACACCTGGTCAGGCCCTCAGCAGTCATCTAAGAAGGGGCAGGATATGGCCTTATATGAATAATTAATTATATTTACCATGTTTTATCTAAAGATCTCAAAATGCTTTGCTAAGAAGAGTAAGTGTAGTTATTGCTGTTTTTATGGCTGGCGAGGGGTGGGGAAGGAGGCACGGAGAGGCTGGGTAACTGGCCCAAGGTCACCCAGCAGGTGGCTTTCAGAGCCAGCAATAGATACTCTTGACACTCAGGCTCATGTGTGACTGTCATATGATCATTTATAGTCTGCATTATTGCTGGTACCTGAAAAGTTAGCCCACAGATCTAAAGTATTAGGTGAGAGAAATAATTTGTACTGCCATTGCTCAAGAAATAAAAAAACACCTTGAGACTGAAATAATGCCTTTGCCTGTGGGCATTGTATTAAGGTAGAGTTGTGTGAAACCCTCAAAATACATATCCTTGCCTGGTTTCTGATTTTGTCATAAGTGTGAAGTTCAGCCCAGGCTTGTGGAAAGGGTTAGCCAGGTTTGCAAACCTTTCACGTGACCCTGAGAGTAGCTTCAAGCAAATGTGGGCCAAATTATGGTTTTGCATCAATAATAATAAAACTTAAATGAACCACTTTGCCTTATTTTTTTACCTAGCAGATTAAGGGAAGATGGGAGGCCCAGTAGTAGGGCCCAGCATGGGATTTCAGGGAAGAGGAGAAACCAGAGATTAGGAGGGTCAGAGAAGTTATGCATCATTCCTTGCTTTTCCCATCTGCAATTCATCTTCAAATCACTCACTTTTTACTTTCTGCCATTTTAATCCCTTTTCAATTACATTCTCACTTCTTTTTTCCTCATATTACAAGTTGTAAAAGTTTAGCTAAAGTTGTTTTTAAAATGATGTTGTTAAACTGGTGCAAGCCCATGTTTATATGTAAGCCAGGTTTAAAGCAATTTAAGAGCATCCAGACAGTTTACCTACATTGATTTAAAAACACACCTTTAGTTAAACAGGTACAACTTGCAATATAGACAAAGCCATATAAGCAGTCACTCATTTATTAATTCACTCTCTCTCTCTCTCCCTCTGACCTATTCACACTTTCATTTATTTTCTCTTCTCACTCACACATTCTCTCATCTTTCCTTCACCCAGGGCTTGTCTACACAAAGAAGTTGCACTGGTTTAATTAAAGATGTGGTGATGCACTGATTTAGTTAAACCAATTGTGTGTGGACACTGTTTTTTATTGGTGTAGCTTGCATCTTTTACTGACCAGTGTAAGCAAAGCCAATATACAACAGGTTTAAACCAATATAAAAGTGTCCACACACAAAGTCATACCGGTTTAACAAAAGGTGTGATTTAAACCAGTTGACATTAAACTGAGGCACCCTCATCTATTTACAAAAAGAAAAGGAGTACTTGTGGCACCTTAGAGACTAACCAATTTATTTGAGCATAAGCTTTCGTGAGCTACCACTCACTTCATCGGATGCATACTGTGGAAACTGCAGAAGACATTATATACACAGAGACCATGAAACAATACCTCCTCCCACCCCACTCTCCTGCTGGTAATAGCTTATCTAAAGTGATCACTCTCCTTACAACGTGTATGATAATCAAGTTGGGCCATTTCCAGCACAAATCCAGGTTTCCCCCCCACCTCCTCCCCCGCAAACTCACTCTCCTGCTGGTAATAGCCCATCCAAAGTGACCACTCTCTTTACAATGTGTATGATAATCAAGGTGGGCCATTTCCAGCACAAAACCAGGTTTTCTCACCCCCCCCCAAAAACACACACACACACACACACACAAACTCACTCTCCTGCTGGTAATAGCTTATCCAAAGTGACCACTCTCCCTACAATGTGCATGATAATCAAGGTGGGCCATTTCCAGCACAAAACCAGGTTTTCTCACCCCCCACCCCCATACACACACAAACGCACTCTCCTGCTGGTAATATCATGCACATTGTAGGGAGAGTGGTCACTTTGGATGAACTATTACCAGCAGGAGAGTGAGTTTGTGTGTGTATGGGGGTGGGGGGTGAGAAAACCTGGATTTGTGCTGGAAATGGCCCACCTTGATTATCATACACATTGTAAAGAGAGTGGTCACTTTGGATGGGCTATTACCAGCAGGAGAGTGAGTTTGTGTGGGGGGGGGGGGCGCGGAGGGTGAGAAAACCTGGATTTGTGCTGGAAATGGCCCAACTTGATTATCATACACGTTGTAAGGAGAGTGATCACTTTAGATAAGCTATTACCAGCAGGAGAGTGGGGTGGGAGGAGGTATTGTTTCATGGTCTCTGTGTATATAATGTCTTCTGCAGTTTCCACAGTATGCATCCGATGAAGTGAGCTGTAGCTCACGAAAGCTTATGCTCAAATAAATTGGTTAGTCTCTAAGGTGCCACAAGTACTCCTTTTCTTTTTGCGAATACAGACTAACACGGCTGTTACTCTGAAACCTCTCATCTATTTAGTCTTTCATTCATTCACTATTTCCCCTCACATGCATCCACTATCCCTTGGGTCAATGAGGGTGAGCCCCAGGCTGGGGCTGTCGTATAGAGAGTGTAAGCTGGGCAGATGGCAGAAAAAAGGAACTCCTGAGCAGCTAGGGTTTCGAAGAAGCAAGGGGCAGATCGGAGGAAGGGGTTTATTATGGAGCTGAGGGCCTGGGAAAGAGGGTTTTTTGAAGGTTGGAGGAACAGGGAGGAAGAGGGATTTGGGGGGCATGGGTTGCCAATGGGAGGAGACTAACCAGGCATGCTAGGAGTTGTTAGGAAGAGGGCTCTTCTGGGTTTTAGTGTAGAGGTTGGTGACCTACAGGAAAGAGGAGATGCTTGGGTTGGAGTTGATCTGGATGGAAAGGAGACACTGAGAGGAAGTAGGCGGGAGGATGTAGTCGCTGGGATCAGAAGGCTTGGATGAATTAGGATGTCACTGTCTTCCTGAGGGGCTTGGGGGAAAGTTAGCTTCTGGGATTGGGAGGAAGGGGTCCTGGTTGCATTTGGGGTAAGGCTGGGGGAATGGAGGCTGCTGAATTCAGGGCTGAGGAGGAGTCTGAAGATGAGGAGATTATGTGCAGGAAGATAAGGCCATGCTCTCTGCATGGCAGGTTGGCAGTGAGTAAGTTCTCCCAACGTGGTAAATCATTTGTGAACAGAGGTGGCTGAGCTCAAGAGCACCAGGCTGTTCAGGGATGGATTGTCTCTCCCTTAGGCACAATCCCTTTTTCAGCTCCCCAGGGGATGGAGCAGCCCTGCATTGCTGGTTACTCAGGTCAGAAGCTAAATACTACCATTTGGCTCTTATTTTGCATGAGGCAGAGAGAGAGAGAGAATGAGGCTAATGTATCAGTTAGCCATTTTTTTTTTAAATTATTCTTCTTGAGAAAATATGAAGTTCGGAGGTCCATTTCATTCCTGACAAGGAGGAAGTGACAGAAAAAAATATTTAGCCTGTTAAAATCTTGTTTTCTAAAGTCAATCTTGTGTTTTAAAGGTATTGCAGAAAGTTCCACATTTTGACACAGGATCTTTTCCGTGTGGGATTGTATTTATCTATATATATCAGCCCTCCAGCTGATATTGTAAGGAGCTAAAAAAAAGTGTCAAGCACACAAGTAGGGGAAGAAAGTCTGTTGATAATGAAATATGGAAAAGACTGATTATATGTTGTAGAAGTTCGATTAAACAAGTGGCCAAAACCAAATTAAGGTGCAAAGTAATTCAGGACATTCAACTCTGTCAAATGCCTTCTTAGCATGATTGACAGTGAGCATCCCTCCTTCCAAAAGATTCTGGCTTGGTGTATCAAATGTTATCAGAACCAGCTTGGACAGGATGATTCAAGAAAGGTGGAATATTATTCATATAACTGTCTTAGGAATCATTTTAAGTCTGTGTTGAGAAAGGAAATTGGCCTGTAATGAATGTAGGAGCATCCATCTCTGTCTGTTTTCAAAACCTCAAGGATCAAAACCATCTTTGTCTCCCTTACAGGATAGCCACTTCTGCACATGTCTTAAAATTCTGATTGAAGAATAGGCAAAAATAAGGAGAGACTTTATAAAATTCTGAAGAAAAATATTAATGTGGCTTAGTCACTTAAAATTATTTAATTACTGTAACTTATTTATTTTGAAACGTTGCATGTCAAATTCCCACAACTGTGTACGTAGCAGAAGTGCTCTGTTTAATGCTCTGATCAACTTTATCCCTCTTACAACTTCAGTTAACATAATAAAAGATTCTGTTTGTTTATCTCCCATACAGCTTACCTTTAAAAGATATTCTGCCAGCAAGACATTTGGCAGTATGCGGGGAAGAAGCAAGTGAAGTACATGAGGGGAAGTGTGGAGAGAGGTGTGCCAAGTAATCTAGGCCCATACTCCACAGGGCTTCTGGGCATGAGCTCTGGGAGTGCCTGCCCCCTTCCAATTCCTTGGTAACACTTCTCCTTTGGAGAGCACTGCTGGCGGTATCTTTGCCCATTACTATCCCTGAAATCTACTTATAGAGGATGTGCATTATGGGACAAGACAGAAGAAATTATTATAGACTCTGACTGTTGTTTCTTCCCTGCATATTTTCAAGGGGAGAATCTGGGCGAGGCCAGCTGACTCACCCATCCCATCCTCTCACCCCAGCCTGTCCCTTACCACTCTACAGATCTGGAACTCCACAGATCTCCAGATGAGGGGCTTCCATAAGTATAGAGAAGAGAACATAAGCCACAGAGGCAGAACTCACCTTGTCGGCAGGCACTGGCTCCCTTCCATGCACATGTAGGAAGGGCAGCATGTGTCCTTGTCTTTCCAGTTCACCCCCTTTTTAAATATCTAAGATCTGTCTCAAAGTATGAAAGGTGGAGAACAAGGCAAAACAAGTGTGATATCTGGGCATATCACATTGAGTGAAGTGTGATATGCTGTACATATTCTTCCCAGAATCAGGTGGCTCGACTTAAATCTACCCCAGAATGCCTTATCCTGCACATGCCACATCAGAGTAGCAGACAACACAAGGTCTCACTAACTTCATCAACATTATGATTCAATCTCAACAGAGGGATTAACTGACAACAACGTCTCAGGTGCAGTAGGTATAAACAGGCTTCAGAATCAAGCAGGACTGTCTTCTTGTTACAGTGATTTTTATTTCAATATGTATATTGATTGTGACCAATGGAAAGAAAATCCTACCTGCCATTCACAAATGAGTTCTGTTATAACCCAGATGCTGCACAGCGGGACATTGTTCCAGCAAACCCTTGTCTAATTTTTCAGAGCAACATTGAAAACTTCATACGTTCACAGTGTTTCTGACACTGTACAATGACTTTCTTCATCAGATTAGGTCTGGGTTTGGGGGATCAAGAATGAGAAAGTCAGCGACTATTGCCATAAAAATGATTATGTCACAAGTTTGCTTCTGGAAAGAAGATGGTCTACAAGAGAGAAATACTTGTCTAAAAACAAAGATAGTTAGCAAAAGTGGTGAGGAAAATTATGGAAAAACAAGGTAATTGGATTTAAGTTTAAGTATGGTCTACTTGAAAGTCCAAATCTTACCTATCATACCCAGAACAGCAGTTCTATATAGCCCTTTAATAGCAAGCATAGGGCCAAAATCTCAGCTGGTATAAATTGGCATAGCTCCACTAAAGTCACCAGAGCTACACTGATGTATACACTAAGGAGCTGTCCCATAGTTTCTTGTTGTTGAGTTAGATTACTGTTGGTATGTAGTGGCATAGCCTGTGAAGGTAATGGAAAAGAACACTGTGAATAAATTGCACAAGGTGTTTTACTAGATTGGTCTTTGAGCCATTTGTGGAGCTAGAAAGTAGGTAGGAGCGAGTCTGCCCTGCCACAAGTATCAAGAATGTTTTAGTAGTGAGATCTTCAATAAGCGAAGAATAGGGTTTAGGTGGTGTGAAGAGAATCCAGAGAGATGGTGGATTATGGGGAAAGAAAGATTAAAGGAATGAAAGATGGGGCGGGGGGATGGAAGTGAGGGAGCAGGCTCGCTGGTAAAGGGGAAGATGGCTTTTCAAGGAAGCAAAGTGAAAAGAAGGTAATAGCTAGTTAGTGAATCAAAGGGCAAGAAGCCAAGTTCTGTAATAAAGAAGTGATTAATTGAGGCAGCAAGGGAGAGGATTAGAACAGAGAGGCTTTAATATTACGCAGTTGGAAAGGAAGACTAAAGAACTGTACAGCATATAAAGAGAGCAGAGAGAAGGGAGCTGGAGGAAAGGGAAAAAAGAACTTAAAAATAAAAAAAGAAAATGGATGACAAGTATGTGTATTCCATGCAGTCCAGTGAAGGAATGAGTACCCAGACTGCAAATAAGATGGAGTTCTCCTTCATTGTTCTTCTGTATTACTAGATGCCCAGAAATTGACAGCACAGACACAGAAGTCATGCTGGTGTGAAATGAAGTTAGAAACAATTGGACAGACCAATCATTATGTTTAAAAGTCTCAAAGAATTGTTTATATCAGTTTGCCAATCTATTTTTTCCTACTGCTTATAATGGGGTTATTCAGTGAATATGAAGGTATTAAATCCCACATCTCAAAATATTTTATGTAAGAGTATGATTCCTGTACTATAACTTACTTCTAGGTGGTTTTCAGAGTAGTTTCTATCACCACAATGCAGCTTTGCTCCATTTTCAAGCAGTGCTGTCTCCAGTAGTTGTTCCCCAGTCCCGGATTCTTATTCAACTAACCAAATCTAAAAATAAAAATATAAACCTGTCTGTCCATGGAGAAGTACTCCAGGCTTTTCATTGTCTGCTGTTTCTCTGCTGAATAAAGTATTCACAATCTTAAGTGTCCTGCTTGATATTAGAATATTGGCTTCATGCATTTGACAAATCATTGAGTGAAAAAAGATTAGATTGTTTGATCTTGGTCATTTTTGGATTGAGAGGAGGCAAGGAGGGTCTATTACATTAAAGGTTCTGGATACAGAAGCCTTTTTTTTTATCCCCAGATAAGGTATGGCAGAGGCAGTCGCAGCGTTAGCTGTCCCCATGCTGCCCCATTAATATTCCTTGCCCCAGACCTGGAGATACATCTACTTGGGTGAGATCATGATTTAGCCTCTATGTACATTCAGTACTTGGGGTGAAATCCTGGCTCCCTGGAAGTCGATGTGAGTTTTGCCATTGACTTTAGAGAGGCCAGGATTTCACCCTTCGTCTGTTTGCTGAGACTATATCAACAAGGGTATGTGATGGTATTTTTCTGTTATGCTGAGAGCACCACCTCATTTGACATAGGCCACCAAACAGCCATCAGCTGGTAATTACTTTTGTTCACACTGACATGGTTACATTCATATAAATCATCTAGAGGTGAAAGGCTCTATATCTTCTCACCCACCCAGTCCCTCAAGGGTGGCGTGTTTGGAATGGAAGAGGGTACAGACAAGAAAACCGTGAGTGTCTGAACTCTGGAGAGGTTTTATTGGTTGATTGGGAGACAAAGTCTGAAATTATAAATATTTAGCCTTATTTAAAAATGAAACCAACTATGGAGGAATAAATTTTGGTAACCTACTAAAACAAAAAAAGTGTGAGAGGCAGTTTTGGGAGCTTTGAATGCAACAAAAAGCTCTGCTCATATAGTTGTCAGTGTAACACTTGACAAACTGGAGCAAGAACTCCAGAGTATAACTGAAACAATGCTACTTCACTGAATAGATTGGCCAACCACAACCCATCTCAGCACCCATGGCAACTCCATGATAAAAACTAAATCCAATTAAAGAGCATTCATTTTAATATGTATTCAGCTAGTCAGATCAGAGTTTTGAGTGGATGGTTGCTATTGTGAGTGTGAGTTTGATTTAAAAAAATAAAATACACCAGTTATTGAGTGAGCATGTTTTGTATGGAGGTGTGATACCCATGATGAAAATGCACTGATATTCTTCTATGTGCTGCAGTACAGGACATAGAAGAATATCAGTGCATTTTCATCATGGGTATCACACCTCCATACAGAACATGCTCAATGTGTTACATATCTGGCATGAAGTAAGAGAGGATAGCTTCAACAATTAGGCCTTGTCTGCATTAAAAAGAAAAAGATGGACATTACAACAATATGACAAGAAATTGACTGTGGTTTCAAAGCACCAATTTCTGATCTCAGCCACGCTAGTGTAAATCTGGAGTAGCTCTAATGAGTTCAGAATTTGACAATAAAGTCTCTTAATCTGCTCAGGCAAAAGATAAAAGAATGCTTAAATTGTATAATGATGTCTATGTATTAGTACTTTTGCTAAGTCACAAATTCTTGGTCTTGTATAAGTATCTTTCCCTAATACTTTTTAAAAAATGTTAACCAGGGGTCATCAACAGTGAAGCTGAGAGAATAATTTGTAGTGAATAATATAGTTAATTACTTCAAACATTTTTATTAATGAATTGCCCACAAGCAGCTTGAGGTTATCTTGAATGTTTTTGTAATTCAGAATTACTCACCATACAATTTTTCCAAATAATTCTTGCTCTGTAAACTGTTCTTGAACTGCTTGTATTCAGAGTATTCAGCATCTGAAATCTGTGTTGTGTTGGTTTGTTTTAATAAGGCATGTATGTTACCAGAGAAACATAACTTAGAATCAGGTTTCCAATGTGATTTTATCCTTATGAGTTCAAAATTTGCGTTTCATGAAAATTCACTAACATTTAATTAAAATATACTATTTCTACTAACATCCAAGCCAGTATATTCAATGCCCTGCAATAGTCTCAGAAAATGAACACCAAAGGGGCATGGCCACTTCTGAAGTTAATCTCATTATTTTTATGTACGCAAATAGTCCCCGAAAAAAATTGAGGTGTTTATCCTGTTCTAATCAACACCTGGAAGAATTTAAAAGTATAAAAGTTACAAAGAGCCTGCTTAGTAAAATAGCAAATGCTAGGGCTGAATAAATGTATCAGCTGTCCTATTTTCCTGCTAGAGGATATGAATAACTCCTCTTGATCTCAGTGGGAGTTACTTATATTCTCTGGTGGGAGAATAGGGTCCTAGACCTCAAAAAGGAAATATAATCACTCTCTTTCACTCCCAGAATCCTGCCATCCTCAGACTAACAAATACTCTCTACTCCCTCCATGTTTTTCCGTCTGGTGAGCTGTTTACCTCTAAACATTTTAGATACTGTAGAAGCTTTTGGATCATTCCTATTGTGGGACTCTTTCTGCAAGCACTTCCAAAAAAAGATATAATTTCACAGAAATATGTTAGCACTGATTTATGCAGTTATGCACAAGAGGCCCGGCTCATCCTGTCAATCGCAATCAAGCAACTCCCAGTGAGGTCAATGGGAGTTGCACTAGTGCAGATACCAGGGTGATTGGGCCACAGGATCCTTATTCACTCCCCTTCCCCCCAGGTACAAGTAAGTCCCACTGATTTCTATGAGAGTTACTTATATCCTGTGGCAGGAAATTAGGGCCCCAATGATACAGTAGAAAACTGATGGTGATAGTTTCCATGAGTTGCATGACAGAAACAACCTGTACTGAGTGTCTGTAATGATTTTCAAATGCAAATCTTGTAAATGAGGTCAGGTGTACACATTAAAGTTGTATTTTAACTTACACATGCTTTCCCATAGCAGCCTTTGACTCTAATAGATGCTGAATTTGCAACAATACAGAGGTAGTCTTTAAATTATAATTTATTTTCAGCAATTTCTCCAATTTCTGGACAGAAAAGTTTTCATTCAGAAAATATTTTGAATGTTTCCTTTTTTCGTTTTTTTCTTCAGACTTTTTTATTGTTTTTTGTTTGTTGGTGATCAGTAAAAAGACAATCCCCTTCTTCAATTTTTTTTTCTTTTTTCTTTTTTGAATTGCAATGCATGTCTTATACAACATTTCATGGTAGTTCAGGATACTGCACCTCCATTATCTGAAACTCCTGTTAAGAACTTCTGAACTACTTTGGCTTTTGAGAACTGAAACAGACTTTTGTTATGTGTAGGCCTTTTATTTTATTCCTTGAGAGAGTGATGCAGCACTACAAGAGAAAAGAGGTGACAGCTTTTGAGGAAAAGAAGAATCAGAATGAATAATTTCTTACGTCTGTTTTCACCTTTCCTATGAAAGCCTCCAGTGAAACAAATTGTGTGTATGTAGCTCCCATTGCAATAGGTTGGATGAATGGGTGCTCAACACTTCTGAAAATCAGTTTGCTTTTATTTAGATGTCTAAGTATGTATTTAGCAGTCTGTCTTTTAACATACGAGTTTGAAAATGTTGGCCATCATGCATCACTTTGAGACTAGATCTTTCTATCTCTGATCAGCTGTTGTGTTTGTGTCCGAACTGCATTGTCTGTCCAGTTTAAGCTATAAGTGGCTGGCAGAATGGTCTGGACCATATCTTGTTCAAACAAAGTAGTGGCACTCAATAAATAACAATGCCCAGTTTACATAAAAAGCATCTCTATATCTTTTATAATGTCACATAAATGAAAGTCCTTGTGCCTATATTTGAAATACAGTCAAGTACAGAAAACAATTAACCAAGCCCCACTCATCTGCCATTATGTGGGTATGTATTTTAAACACTTTGTTTTTTACTGGATTCCTTATAAGCATTACTTGTCATTCGGCATCTAAAATTCATATTAGAAAAATGATGCATTCATGTAAAAATAAAAAATCAGACCCCAAATATAGCTTCAGTGGTGTGCAATTGACAGTTTTCCAAATAACAGTGGGTCTGTCCATGTCCTTATGCCTTTTAATATCAGGTCTATGACTTTTTTTCAAGGCCTATGATCTTTCCTGATACTTACTAACATACTGATGTTTTTTGGCACAAACTTTGTCTCCTTTCCCACATGCAGTGGCCTAAAGTATTCTAGCCTCCCTTGATGATCTTTTCTCTAGCTCATACATGTCCAAAAGGGCTTCATTCAGGGACCACTGAAATCTATGGAAGTCTTTCTATAGACTTTCTTTGGATCAAGCCCTAACTACTGTACTATACCAGTTTGAGATGTTTTTTTCAGACTCCCCTCTCCGGTATTTTTTCACTATGGAGGCCAGTCCTAGTCACACAAATTTGTAATCACTACTGATAACTAAACAAAATAATTAATTATCCATTTATTTATTTGTACCTGGAAATACAGAACATTGTTTTAGTTACTGAAAAACAGACCCCTATTCTCCTGCATCTATTAGGAAAATTTACAGATTTATTTAAAGACATATAGCTTGTGAGACATATTTTTTTAAAAAGGGTGTAGATATACATTAGACATAGCTATTAGCATATCACACAGTAAAATTCTGTTTTGATGATCAATTTGAGTAACTTCCATTTTGATCATTATACTCAAACAACCACTCTATCCAGATCCATAAAACATCGGTATCTCCCTGATGTCTGAACTAAGTAAATTCTGCCAGAGGTTGTAGTACTATGGTAGTTCAGTCAAGCTATAATTAGCTCCAAGTGGCTCCAACTCCAACTGGCACCTCCCAAACCTCAAGTCTTTGCTTACAGCTTAGTGCCATCTGAACTTCTCCTTGAGGGGTACTCTGTTATAAGCAAAATATTGAAGAAAATGAATAAATAATTTCTAAGCTGATCCTTAGAACCAAATCCACAGCAATCACGGTAAGGGAGGAAGCAACACATCAGTGCTAATAGCAAAAAGGCTTTTGGAAAGTCAGATTTGCTCCATGATCACTGCAAGGATTACTCTGAATTCCACCACACGGTGTGTATAAAGCAGACTATATATTACATACAGTCATATCTTCTGCAAGATTCCATCCAGTGAGCAGAATTTCGGCACGTGAGCTTCTGTGTAATAGCATCAAGTGTAACAGGAGAGGGGGGAGGTAAACTAGAACTTCCTGAATTAAGCTGAGCAAGGGAGGAAAATAAGTGAAGGGGACATACATATTTTTTAAGCTTTCTTCCACATGACGTGAGTGGTTCCCCTTCCCTCCCAAACACTGTAAAGACGTTTTCTCTGGCAATAAACAGAGAAGGACAGAGCCTGGTTTGTAGCACACTGCCTAGAGGCAGTTTACGTTCAGCTGGCAAGGTTGCTGATCTCTTATTTTTAGTCGCAGGCAGCAGTCTGTGATTGCTGCTGAACTTGGAGGACCCAGGCCTCCACTTTCCCAGTCGGGTGCTGTACTGAGGAGCAATGCAAAAGAGAAACTAGATCTGCAGGACCCCAGACCAGTTTGGCTTCTGCCTCTGAGATCTTATTGCTACATTAGAACAGTCATTCTGTTAGCAGAGAGGGGAGACCACCACTCGGCCATCGGCGTCCAGTGGCCCCCTCCTTCTTACATTCGGAATAACTTTGGGAAAGATCGAAAACTTTCCCCTGTGAGATTCTTTTGCGGATCAAAACTGTCTTCCTTTTATTTATTTTTTAATGAGCCATTGTGACATACACAATCACAAGCTCTGTCAAGTTACTCTGGAAAAACAAACAAAATTGTTTACCTGATTTAAAGTTTATAAAGCATTACATTTTACCTTCACAATGCTGCTGGAATGGATGAATCAAGTGTGGCCTCGCTGCCCATATGCCATTCAGCTTCTGTCTGTCTTTTTGTTTACACTGGGAATACAATAGAAACTATAGTCCTTCCAATGCATCATTTATAAGTGTATTCTACCTCTGAATGTACAGACAGAACTGGCTCTGTGAATGAGGTCTGTGAATATTGCCAAGACACTGTGCTTTGTTCAGCATTATTCTTCACAATAGATACCACACTTTGGAAGTAATTTTAAAAAGGGAATCAAAATAGTGGTACTTTTAGCCTTTGTTTCTTTTATACCACACTGCATTCTCTGTCTCTCATTCAGCGGCTTCTATTATACTGACAAATTAAATAAACCACTCCATTGCTACAGAGGCTTCCGCCGCCTGGGCTTCAGTACAGGGCGGCCCTGGGAAGTTGAAATAAACATTTGTGCGTTTTTTTATTCTTAGCCATTTTAAGCTAACTTGAGTCAAACATCTTTTTTAAAAAAATTGAGAGAGAGAGAGAGAGAGAGAGAAGGAGTGCTTCCAAATTTTGAGCTGATCTGCAGCACCAAGAGATCTGGCACCTGGAGGTGATGGGGGAAAGCCATGTGCCCAGGCAGTGAGCCTGAAGCACTGCAAGTTCCTTCCCGCGGTGAGGCCTCTGGGAGCGTGAATCGGTGAGTTCCATTCAGAATGATCTGGTGCAAACAGGAGCGGATCAGCGGCGTGGCTACAGACTTGCGCAACCTGCAAAACTAAGCAGCAAAAGTTTCGGGTGGGTCCTCCGGCCGCGCGCTGGTGTGTGTCTTTGTATTTTATACGGCGTATTAGCCACAAGCTCGTTCTCTAAAGGGGTGCGGCGTATGGACAAGGGGTGCGGGATCGGGGCAGGTCTTTCTTCCAAAAAAATAGTTCTTGATTGGGATCTCGTTAACCCACACAGATATTCGCATTGCACCGCGGGCGGAGGGAGAGCGGCGAGCTCAGAGAAAAATAAACCCAGGGCTGTAATGTGACCCTTAACTTTACCATGAGGCTTTTCTGGCTCTGACTGTGGGACGGCACCCTTGCTTTTAGCAGACAAAACAACACAAAATACAGACAAACCAAAAGCCCCTGAGGGCATCTTGTGATAGCCACAGGAACAATGTGCTTGCAAAGAATTACCTGGGGGGATGGGGCTCGTTGGTATGATGATGGGGGGGGGTGTATTAGTATTCTGAGAAAAAAGAAAAGGAGGACTTGTGGCACCTTAGAGACTAACCAATTTATCTGAGCATGAGCTTTCCGGAGCTACAGCTCACTGCATCGGTTGCTACTCTGAACCCTAGTATCCTGAGAAGGATCATCCGTGGACGACTTCGTCCTTTCCCCGAGCCAGTCCTGCCCAGCACCCGCCCGGGTTAGCTTTGCAAAGCTCTGCCAAACGCGCCTGGAGTCGGAGCGTGTAAATAATGCAGGCGGTGTCTCTCCCCCGTGCCTTTCCCCTCCCGTCCTGAACAAAGCGAATAGCTGATGGGTAGGCGTCGGCGCGTCGTGGTGATTTTAAGGGGCCTTAGAAGCCGTCAGATTCCTTCTGAAACCAGAACTCCAGTAAATGCCAGTTCCGGGAGCGGGGCTTTGAAGGCTTCAGCCACCAGCTACCGTGACCTCATTTGGGATGCGAGGCGGCGAAGGCAGAGCCTGGGGGCCGCTGTCTTCCAGCAGCGCCGGCCCGGGGCTTCTAAGTCACCGCGCGCCGCAGGCGAAGGGGAGTATTGAGCCAACGCGGTTTGAACAGAGCGCCGAGGGTTCATCTTTTATTACTTAAAGAAAGGCTTTAAAAAAAAATTAAATACAGCTCAGGTGAAATTTCCTTCTATTGTCTCGGAAAATTCTCTGTAATTTGCCCCAAGGGAAATCCCACTGCCTTGTGAAAAAAACCCTCCCTCTCGCTGCAAACGTAAATGTCTGTGGGGCCCCTGGAGCAGAGAGCTGGGCAGGGTGGGGGGGAAGCTGAAGGTCAGGGTTACCCACTGTGGCATGACTTTTAAGCTAAAGAGGTTTTTATTTCTCTTGTTGCCATGTCAGGTCTAATTTGGGCTGCATTATGCGAAAGGGGTGGGCCTGCTCATGACAGGAGGGGGTTAAATGAGATTACAAGCTTCAGAGGTTGTCAGCAGCTCCTGCTGCCTGGGGATGTTAAATTGCGATTTAATGGTCAGCTTTATCAGTGGAGATCTGCTGTTTTCAGCAACTTAATTGGCGCTGGGTTTCCAGGAGTGGAGTTGGAGTTCGGTGGGCCAGCTGACCGGCTTTCCCTACCGAACCGGGTGCCAGACGGGGGCAATGGGCGCGGCTCGGGCCTTTGCCCTTTGCTCGGGCAATCTGCTGCTTAAAACAAATGTCAACTTGCCAGACCTGAGTCCGGCAGCTCTGAGTTCAGTCAGAGGGAGGGGACCACTTTTGCTCCCGGAACATGTGCCCGGTGAGGAGGGGGCCACGCCAGGCACACTTTGCACGTGTGTGTGAGGGAGAGCGGCCATGCGCACACCCAGAGAGGCCGGGGAAGGGCTTGGCAGGCATTGTCTGTTCACGAGTTTAGGGGTCAGTCCGGAAAGTTCAGGATTAGTACATTTAATATCCCATCAAAATTCTCAGGATAATGGAGCCCGGCTGGCCGAGTTGGCAGAGCAGCCTCGGCGCTGCAGCTTGCGAGATAGCGCTCCTCGTTTGTGAGCAAGAAATTGTTTTGTGCTGGCATGAGCAGGGCTGGTCAGACGAGAGAGGCTCGCTGGTGGGGGGCTTTTTTGTTTTTTTGGTTTTTTTGGCTCTGCAATGACCACTGCACTGGGGGAAAATACACAGACCTGGATCGTTTTAAGTGACTCTTATTCATTCCAAAATCTTCCTGGCTGAAATGACATGTGCTGTTTGTTTTTCCTCTCCCTGCCTTGTAGGTATGGGCTGCCTCTGGGAGTCATTCAGGAATTCTGCCACTGAAAATAAGAAAGAAAGAATCTTGTGTGTATATAGAATCATGTGTGTATACACACACACACAGAGATATAATTTCCCAAGCATGACTTTTTAATGTACAGAGTTGTCAAATTTAAAGCACAGATCCTAGAGGAGGGAAATTAATCATAAAGCAAATAAATAAGGTTGTAATAAACTACAAATTGCAGTCCTGATTGAGTAGTTTTTGAGCTGCTGGGGGAATTTTAAAATATACTGTTCCTAACCAAGTAACAACAACAACCAAAAAAAGGAAAGGGGGAAAAAAAGTTCCTGTGTACTTTGTTCAAGATTCTGCACCTCTCTAAGCAGCTGTCACATCCCTACATTATGGTACATTGAATCTGAATGAGGCTCTCCACATCAAAACCTTGCATCCATTATGATATCATCTCCTGCTCTAAGCTGTAATGCTTATTAATTCTGCACCCATACTCTCCAAGCTTCAGCAAATGTATTCCATCAGCCTAGCATTTAATTTAATTAGTACAGCTGGGCTCTCATTCTCCTTTCTGTGTCAGAGGTATTGTCAGCACGTTCTGCTATAACACAATTACTGATTGCTTTTAGATAGGCAGAAATATGATTAGGGTATTGGGTGACTGTATCATAAGCCTTATTAGATTCATTTGAAATCTGGAGATAAATAGGAAACTTTTATTTGCAGTGTAATGAGATTATGCTTATTAGGCCAAGGCCTCGCAACCTTTTGCAAAGAACATAGTGTATCGCTAGGATTATACTCTGGAACCACACTTTTTGCTCATAGCATCCAAGCAATTTCTTAGTGGCTTTGAGATTTAACTGTTGTAGCACTGTACACATTTGAGGATTGTTTTCAATCTCCGTGGCTTTCCTGGGTGGTGGATAATATGTAACTTTCTTGGTGTGTTTTCTTCTGGTTTAATCGGGGATCTTGACAGAGTCTTTTGTTCAGCCGATAAAACAAGTAGATGAAAAAGGTTTGGGTAGGTTGGGGCATCGTGTGAGTGAGCAGACAGACAGACACCCTGGACAGAAAAGGGTTTTGTTTAAAAAAAAATGAAACTCCATTTTTCTAAAAAGAAAGACGCATGCATTTTGTAGCCGTTTTCCAAGGCTAAAAAAATAAATTCATATTTAAATTCTCTGAGGTCTATCTAATCTATAATGATAGGGTGCTCATGAAATATGTAATGAGTTTCCTTGTGTAAAAGATCTGGACCTGCTATGCAGTTTCATATAAGGATCAAAAACCAGAGTGCAGTTAAGTCATATTTATGTCACACCATTTTGTTTTATGTATTTTTCTGACAACACATACAGTGTACTGGAAGCAAGGGTTTTGTGACTAGAGTTCATTTATCATGAGGATTCAGAATTATTATCTGGTAGTTTAACCGTCACTATCACTGGTCATTGACTTAACAGGTAATGAGGGACCCACCAGTTTTAACATTAGCGTAGACTTTCGATCTGATCTTGCTCCCATTTAAGCTTTGCGACTGACTTCAGTGGGAGCAGGATTGAGTCCTTTTCACTCATGACAATTGCTGGGAAAGCCCTGGGTATTGACATTTGTGCTGCTCTCAGATCTGAGTGTAACAAAGACGTGGGTCTTAGCTTTAGATTCTTTGTGGTGTCATTTTATCAGAGGCCAAGATCATCACACTATGTCTGTAAAAAGAAAAGGAGGACTTGTGGCACCTTAGAGACTAACCAATTTATTTGAGCATAAGCTTTCATGAGCTACAGCTCACTTCATCGGTTGCATACTGTGGAAAGTGTAGAAGATCTTTTTATACACACAAAGCATGAAAAAATACCTCCCTCCACCCCACTCTTTATTACCAGCAGGAGAGTGGGGTGGAGGGAGGTATTTTTTCATGCTTTGTGTGTATAAAAAGATCTTATACACTTTCCACAGTATGCATCCGATGAAGTGAGCTGTAACTCACGAAAGCTTATGCTCAAATAAATTGGTTAGTCTCTAAGGTGCCACAAGTCCTCCTTTTCTTTTTGCGAATACAGATTAACACGGCTGTTACTCTGAAACCTGACACTATGTCTGTGTTACTAGTTTTGGCTAAAGGATTGCTCAATGGGGAGTAACATGGTGTATCAGTATTTCCATGGCTTTTTACTGTTCAGTTGGCAGGCACTGAGGTGAAGCAGGCATTGGCTTTGTTACCACTGCCAAATTGTGATGAGTTCTAAGGTAACTTTTAGAAAACATGAAATAGCCGTGGGTGGGGGACGGACCTTGCGGCAATTCAGAAAATATCAGACAGAAATTTTAAATATGACATTTGTATGGGTACATTTTTGTTTTAGTTAATGAGAAATAGTTCCAGGAGCTACAGTGTTGCTGGGTCCAACTGGAGGCCTTCAGGGGAAAATGAATTGAGTTAAGGGGTAGCCTAGTAGTGGGTGGAGGGATAGCTCAATGGTTTGAGCGTTAGCCTGCTAAACCCAGGGTTGTGAGTTCAATCCTTGAGGGAGCCATTTAGGGAACTGGGGCAAAAATTGGGGATTGGTCCTGCTTTGAGCAAAGGGTTGGACTAGATGACCTTCTGAGGTCCCTTCCAACCCCAATATGCTATGTTGCTCAGTTGCAGCTTGGCATGGTTTTGTGTGATTCCTTAACTGATGAGCAAGTGACGGCTGCTGACCAGCCTCAGGACCTACCCTTGTGTGTATGCACGCATGTAACAACTATAATAAATGCATCCCACTTCTATAGTAGCTCTCAAAGCGCTTTGCAAAGGTGGGGTTCATTCTCTCTGTTTTACAGATGGGAAAACTGAGGCACAGAAAAGTGAGTTGGCCAAGGTCACACAGCAAGTCAATGGCAGAGGCAAACACCGGTCTGGTGTCCTGTCCATTTTACTGAAAAGTCAAACACCGAAGATAAAATACCAATACGATACATAAGGTATAGAGAAATATATTATTATTTATATAACACCATAGGTGTGCATGTCACTCGACAAAAAAAAAGCACTCTAGAAAAACAGGTGATTTCACAGATAATTTTAAGATGAAAAATACACAAGCGTTTGAGACACGATAGTCTTTAGCATCTTTCTACCTACCAAATGAGACGAACAGAAGAGACAGGAGCCCGCTATTACTCTGAATTGGGGCTTTTTCTTGTAGAAGGAAGGGGAAGTGACACATGCTACAGTTTTTCACTATTTTATTTATTAATAGAAGTATTTTAAAATTCACTGTAATTGCCTATATGTGAAAATGATCTGGTGGCCTCATTTCATTTCCTAGTGATCCACATTAAGGCAGAGGGGCTACCCATAAGCTTAAGGTTACATCAGTGCTTCAGTGCCTTGCTGGATCAAGGCTGAATTGACACACTCAGTAAAGAGAAGCTGAACTATGATGTATCATTTTTATTCCCAGAGGCGGTTTGTCCAGATTCTGTTTGAGATGAGTTATCAAGCTGCTGCTTGTGGGTTATTTCTTCTATGCATAGGCAGAGGACTTGAGTCTCTGGGCCAAAAATAAATGAATTGTTACATACGAGTGCTAAATTACAACAAACAATTTTATCTTTGGCCTGTTCTAAAAGAGCAGGTTTGTAAAAAGGAATACTAATAGCCAGTTATCCTAAAATTGGTTGATTAAACGAAAGTGTAACTAATTGTTATATGTTTGTTTCATGTAGACTCAAAGGTAGAATCACAACAGAAGTAATTAGAGTAATTATTAAGGTCTGTATTTAATTCAAAACCCCCAGGGAATATTGCATTTTCATTCATGTGAGCTACACTTCCTATTAAAAGATAGACTATTTCTTAAAGCTTCCATTACAGGTATGTTTGCGGCCGTGTCATCTCATATGACTTCATGTCATCTTGCTCTCTGTCTACAGTGACAACATTTGTTAATCATACTCTTGGTAATCAAACGGGAAATGTTACTGGTAACTTCTGTATGTGTGTCTTTTGCATTTCTCACCCCTAAACAGGAGTGACAATCATTTACTTAAGGCTTTCAGAGTCTTAGGATGAACTCTCCTTGATCTTTATAAAGATTGTACTGCACACATGAAGATGCTAAAACTAGGCATTATTGATGTAACCACAAAGAAAAATGGAGCCACGATTTGTGTCATTTCATTGAATCAAGAGAAGGATCCAGTTCCATCAACCTACTAAATTGTTGCATTTTAACACTAGTCTTGTAAAATCCAAAGACTGTCTACCCCCTCACCCCCCCCCAAAAAAAATGTTTTCTGCACCATTTATTCTGGAGTAGCTCTCAAACTGCTTTTTCAGTCTGCACACTGAAGCTGAGTTTGGAGTAGAGCACCCTGCAAAAGCACCCACTAAGGGCCCAATTCTGCAAATTGCTGAGCCCCTCTTCTGACATGGTGAGTAGCAAGCACCCTCAACTGTTGTTGACATCTGAACTTGGCAGGAGGCACACAGTATCTTCACGGGATTGGACCCTAATTGAGTTGGTGCAATCTCTCTCTGAATGGATTAAAATGTCTGGATGTGAGGCCAGATCCTAAACTGGTGCAAACAGGATAGCTCCATTGACTTCCTGTAACACCGAATAATGTCAGTCAAACAGAAAGCACTGTAGCTTGATAAATTAGTGCATAGCTTGCTTTTCATTGCTTCCGGTTCTGATCCAGTCATGGCACTTCCTATTCAGAGCGTAGGTGTATGTATGTGTATACACAGATAGAAAATCTAGGTTTTCTCCCAGCCAGTTTTCAGACTATTACATTTTATGTAAACAATAGCTACCCAAACAATTTTAGTCCCATTCTCTACATAAATACACAACATATTGAAACAAAAAAGCATGACCACAATTCCATACCTACTGCTTTCTAGTATAACTAGGACTGCTCTGGAATTAGGTGAATTTTTGCCACTACTGTAATGCTGCTTATCACATTATTAGTAGTAGTAACTTATTTATTTACTTATTTGTAGGTACTGCAGTTGTGCCTAAAAGTCTTGGTCAGGGATTGAGTGCCATTGTTTTATGAACTGTACACACTTATAATGAAAAGGCAATTGCTGCTCAAAACAGCTGACAGTAGAAATAAATGAGAGACAACAGGTTGACATCTTTTGCACCCCCTGTATTTGTGTTGTAACAGTGAGAGGGTTATGATTAGCGCAGTCAAAACCCTATAGTTAAAGCTGTGTCAACATTCCCTATAACTCACATTTTACCACATTTATAACTTGTATCTAAAAGTTTCCATGGGCTGAAATTTGATATCCAGTGTTGTTTGTAACCATTCTTAAAACAATTATTTTGGTCACATTTAAATATCAGTGATTAAATTAGGAAATTGGCAATGCACGCTCGGTGCTTGCTTAGCCACTAGGGGACAGAACACCATGAGTTATTTTCTAATGAATCCTTCTGGTCAAATGGAGGGACAAGCGCTGGTGAGCTCCAGAGGGAACTGCTCAAGCCCTCCTCATAGAAGGAGGGTATGTACATTGTGAGTCCTGCATGTGTAAGGGGAGAAAACAGGATATGTAAAGTTTCAAGAGGAGACTGGATGAGTCCTTTCCCCTAACCCCCATTAGAGCTGGCTGAAATTCTTTTGTCAAAACATTTTAGGAATATGGAAATTGCCAGCCTGGATCAGATCCAAGGTCCATTTAGTCCAGTACCCTGTCTCTGAGAATGGCCCGGTCCAGATGCTTCAGAGGCAGCTGTAAGAACCCTACAGCAGGCAGATGTGAAATAGTCTGCTCCCCCACATCAGATCTCATGCTGATCTCTTCATAGTTAAGAAATTAGTTTAAACCCTGAAGCAGGAGATTCAATATCCCTTTCAATTTTTTTCTGTTATCATTAGTTATAATTCTAGATATTTTTGACATCCATAGTAATATCTGTGCCCTTTTTCGAATGTCGCTAAATTTGTGGCCTCAGTGACTTCCTGTAGCAATGAGCTCCACAGTCTAGTTGCCCATTTTGAGAAAAAGAATTTCCTGTTTTCAGTGGAAAAAAGGCTTTTTGGCCAAAAGACAAATTAAAATTTTCAATTTTTTTCTAGGTACATTTTGGGAACTAAAACTTTGGGGGAAGTGTTTTGGGGGGGTTTTCAAAATTTCTCACCAAAAATAATTGGATTTTTTTCCATCTGCCTTGTATCCTTTGAAATTGATATTTGCGCATTAGGGCCTGGTCCTGTATTGCTTATATGTAGGGCCCTACCAAATTCACAGCTATTAAAAAGCATCACGGGTCATGAAATCTGGTCTTCCCCCATGAAATCTGGTCTTTTGTGTTCTTTTACCCTATACTACACAGATTTCACGGGGGAGACCAGCATTCCTCAAATTGTGGGTTCTGACCCAAAAAGGAGTTTCAGGGGGGTTGCAAGGTTATTTAAGGGGGGGTTGCACTATTGCCACCCTTCTGCGTTGCCTTCAGATCTGGGAGGCCCAAGAGCGGCGACTGTTAGCCAGACGCCCAGCTCTGAAGGCAGCACCCCACCAGCAGCAGCAGCGCAGAAGTAAGGGTGTCAATACCATACCAGGCCACCCTTACTTCCGTGCTGCTGCCTTCACAGCTGGGAAGCCAGAGAATGGCGGCTGCTGACTGAGGGCCCAGCTCTGCGATCAGCAGTGCAGAAGTAAAGGTGGCAATACCACGCCAGGCCGTCCTTACTTCTGTGCTGCTCCTGGCGACAGCTCTGCCTTCAGAGCTGGGCTCCTGGCCAACAGCCACCGCTCTCCAGCTGCCCAGCTCTGAAGGCAGTGTCACTGTCAGCAGCAGTGGAGAAGTAAGGGTAGCAGTACCGCATCCCCCCCTACAATAACCTTGTGACCCCCTCCCTACCCACTGCAACTCCTTTTAGGGTCAGGACTCCTACAACTATGGCACCTGAAATTTCAGATTTAAATAGCTGACATCATGAAATTTGCAATTTTAAAAATCCTATGACCGTGAAATTGACTAAATGGACCATGAATTTTGTAGGGCCCTACTTATGAGCCAAACTGCCTCTGAGTTCAACAGGAGACTTGGGTGACAAGAAATGCAAGATCCAGCCCTTAGGGATAAACTTGTAGGGCCTAATTCTGCCCCCACATCCAGGAGCATAACCAATAAGAGTAGGAGGAGCCCTCCCCCTCCTCTCCCTGTCTTGGGTAAGCAGAGCTCCCCTCCCAGCTCCACTCCCCTCCCCCCACATCTTGGCTGGAGATTTGAGAACTCCCCTTCCTCTTTCAATTTACTTTAGTCACTAGGTGTAACTCCCATTGAAATCCATGAGGAGTTGCCACCACGAAGCTGAGGACCAAATAGGATTTTAGCCAACCAGTTCCCATTAATAGCGATGAAATTCTGCAGCTAAAACCCCAGAATGCTTTTGGCCACTTATGGATTACAAAATAGCTTTGGTTTATGAAAATGAAATTTGGCTGTAATGTGGTATGATAGAATTCCAGGCTATTGTTTTTTTTTTAAAATAGCCAGGAATCAGGATCTTTCTCATGCAAACGTAAGGCCTGAATTTGCCACTCTAAGGCTGTGTCTGTACTGCGCACCTCTTGTTCCCCATATTTAGGGTAGGTATAGCTACTCACTGCAGGAAAGAGGAGGCTGCATCCACACTTCAGTATGTAGCAACACGTGTAAGTGAAAGGCTCCGCAATGGGGAGCTGCTGGAGCCTTTCCCCTCTGTCAGAGTCTTTACCTGTTGCAAGGAAAGGCTACCGCTGCTCACGGCAGCTGGGAAAGGTCCAGGAGCAGGGAGCTGCCATACCAGAGCTTTTCCCTGCTGCCTCCTCTGCCAGACTTTCCCTGCTGCTGGAGCCTTTCCCTGTGGGAGGGAAAGACTCCAGCAGTGGGCTGCAGGACTCTACACTGCTAAAGATAGTGTAGACAGGAGAGGCACTGCTTGGACATCTAGAGAGCTGTGTAGGGTTCATACCCACAGGGTTCAGGTGTGTCTTTACTCGCCTAAGCAGTGCCTCACCGTCTACGCTGCTGTACTACCTGTGCTAGGTGGGTGTGCAGTGTGTGTACTCTACACACTGTGGAAAGGAGTGTGCAGTGTAGACATATCTTTAATCACATTAAATAGTACTTGACTCCCTGAATAGTCCTATTGATTTATATGAGACTGCTTACAGAGTAATGTCCTGCTCACCAAGCGTAAGGGATCTGACTCTTAGTGCAGTTCCCTGGCAGATGAAATGACATAATAGCAGTCTGATAGGACATTCTGTGGGGTCACTTACCAATGAAAGAGGATGATCTCAGATTTTGGGGATCCACAACAGAAAATGCAAACATGTACCTCCACCCAGTGCTTCATTTGTAATGAAAGAGGTGCCGGGGCTCAGCCCTGGCACAAATTAAGCACTGCCTCCACCTTGCAGATGTACACACCGACACTAGAGATGGTCGGAAGTTTTCAAGTTTTGACAACAACAACAACAAAAGACATTTCCATGAAAATTATTGTGAAAATGTATCCTGTTTTTCAGAGAGCTCTGGCCCACACACAGTTTTGTTTTTTGTCTGTGGATTACGTAATTGTTATCTTTTCCAGACCATTTTAGAGAGGATAGTTTAATCAGTCAGTATAACCACGTGCGCTTTGCTAATCATGTCTTAGACCACGTGTGTCCCTACACACACACACTCCCTCATTCACTCTCCAGAAAGACTCTGACAAACCATTTCCAATGGCAGAGACATTATAATCAATCAATTGTATAACGTACCTTTAATTCCTCTCTGCCCCCCATTTTCAAAGTGCAGTTAGTGCCTGTCTGTTCAGCACCTACGCTTCCCTGAAAACTGAAGTCTTCTTCAGAACAAGTACAGCATGAGAAGTGGCAAGGAAATTCCCCACACTGCTTCCTTTGCACTTCAGCATCCATCTGGAAAAAGGGCAGGGGGGTGACGAAAGTTGTTCCCTCCTCATATCTGCTGAACAGTTGGCTTCCTAACTGAGACCTCTACAAAGGTGTATTTATGGTGATGGTTTTCATGATGTGGGCAGCTGCAATAAGGAATGATATTATTTTGCTTAAGGCACATTGTCACAAGTCAGAAGACCTGGATTTTATTCTGAGCTCTAAGACATACTGCCTGCGTGACCTGAGTGTTTCCCTTGGGCCAAGATTTTCGAAGGTGACTATTGATTTTGGGTGCCCAAATGAGACAGCTTAAAAGGGCTTAATTTTCAGAAAGCGCTGAGCACCTACCTTCTGATAATCAAGGCTCTATAAAATGGCTCAGACTGGGCCCCCAAAATCAATAGTCACTTGTAAGACTCATGGATTTCTATACTAAAGATTCCTGTCAATATAATGGGGGTAATAATGGGCCTCTACCTCATAGGGTGGTTTTGAGGCAAAATTAATTCTTTATAAAGAGCACAGAGATGCCTGCATGTCCAACATGGTATATTTTTATTGTTACACCTGGTCAAAAGTCCCTGAATTGTGAATTTTGAATAATTTTTTGTCAAAAATGTCCAATTTTGATTAAAATTCCCTCAAAACTTTTAATGAAAAATGTGGGGGGTGGGGGTTGACTGACTATAGAACTTGTTGACACTTTTCTATAATGGACAAAAGTATGCAAGATGTTGGCATTTTTCAAAACAATAAAAACATTTCAAAAAAATCCTATGACATTTTTACCAATTTTTGCCATTTTTTGACCAGTTCTAATTATTTCATATGGACCTTATTTGTATTGTAGTCCAAGTCTCAAAATGGAAAGCGATGCAAGACACAAGCTAAATGGTCAAGGTAATGACTGACAGACATCTTAATTCCATGGCTTGATTTGTTATTTTGGAGGCACGGGGAGGGGAGTTGTTGGGACACTCAGGGTTGAGGTGGGCAGGAGGAAGGGAAGGTTGGAGTACGATAGGGGAAAAGGTAAAAGGAGAGAGTAACTGCACAGGGGGAAGCTAGAAAGGGGATGTCAAGGTTCCTTCCCCACTCTGAACTATAGGGTACAGATGTGGGGACCTGCATGAAAACCTCCTAAGCTTACTTTTACCAGCTTAGGTTAAAACTTCCCCAAGGTACAAACTATTTTACCCTTTGCCCTTGGACTTCCACTGCCACCACCAAACATTTATCTGGGTTTATTTTATTAGGAAAGCATTGTTTGGAAACGTCTTTCCCCCCAAAATTCTCCCAACCCTTGCACCCCACTTCTTGGAGAAGGTTTGATAAAAATCATCACCAATTTGTATAGGTGACCACAGACTGAAACCCTTGGATCTTAAGAACAATGAAAAAAAGCATTCAGTTCTTGAAAAGAAGAATGTTAATAGAAGTAACAGTAAAAAAGAAGTAAGAATAAAAAGAATCACCTCTGTAAAATCAGGATGGTAAATACCTTACAGACACACAGACAGGAATATCCATTCTATTCAGCACAACTTAATTTCTCAGCTATTTAAAGAAATCGGAATCTAACGCATATCTAGCTAGATTACTTACTAAATTCTAAGACTCCATTCCTGTTCTGTCCCCGGCAAAAGCATCACACAGACAGACCCTTTGTTTTTCCCTCCCCCCAGCTTTTGAAAGTATCTTGTCTCCTCATTGGTCATTTTGGTCAGGTGCCAGCGAGGTTATCCTAGCTTCTTAACCCTTTACAGGTGACAGGATTTTTTCTCTGGCCAGGAGAGATTTTAAAGGGGTTTACCCTTCCCTTTACATTTATGACAGGGGAAAAGGGAGAGGGGAGTGATGGGAAGAGAGAGTGAGGCGGGGCAGCTGAAAGGTTGCAGAGGTGGGAGAGGGGTGAGATGAGTGGGAACCAAAACCCAGTGGTAACAGATCAAATGGGGGGTGGGGGGAATCCAGAGTCCAAGTTTCAGGATGTGATTTTCTACCATGTTATACCATTTTTACACCATTGTAACATGAAATCAGATGCAATGGAGAATTTTGCCTTCTGGGTTGAGGTAATTGTGATATAATGAGGCTTGACTCCTGTGTCTGGCTTTTGTTGCTGTTCCCTGCATGGAGTAGGAAGGAGAGGCTATCGGACTTAATGTCCTGTGTGGGTTTCTTGGGGTCCTGTGACAGGGCCACACTGTGACAAGGATGAAAGACCCTGAGTTACCCCCCTGTGCCCTCAGCAGCAGCTGTTGCCAGTAGCTCTGGGGAAGAAGCCCCAGGGATCTGAAGATTTCCCCTGTAAACTCCTGCTAAAAGCTTGATTTGAACCCTATGAAGATGAAAACAGGATGAAGGAAAGCCACAATACTTGAGAGAGGACCCTTTGGGTCCAGTAGGGATATGGGAGGTCTGGAGCCCATGCAGCCTGAGCTGTCACTTGTACCTAGCTACTCTGAGAGAGAGCTCTGAGCAGGACTGATTTCCAGAGTGAAGATGGCTTTTCTCTGTTAGGAACTGAACAAAGACCACCAGCTGGCTTCACATGAACCATCAAGCAGCCATCAGATAATAACAATTGCAGGTCATTACTGATCAGCTCCGAATTTGAACCAGTGGCATAGAGGTAAAAGATTGTAATATATAAAATAGGTATGGAAAGCAAAATACATACGCAGTGAATATGTCAGTAATTTTAATAGGGCCATTGTGGGCTACCAAGTAAAAAGTATGCTAAGGCACATGCTTAGCCCTATTTTAAATATGCACTTACACATAGGCCCATAACAGCTTTTGGTGAGAGGCAAAAACTCTGTTGAATACGGGCTTGTCACCCAGGGTTATAAGTAATCCTATCCATCTTGAGAAATGTAAGTAAGTGTGTGGTTCATGTCTTCTTCCATTCCTCTTTGTGTTGGATCTGGAACCTTTGGATACAGCCATTATTAATGCTCCTGACAACACAAGCACTCAGATTGCTCAGCAAGAGCATAGAGACTTGCACAACACTTCATCAATGTGGAGATAATGTTCCTGCTTGTCCTTGTGCCCTTTCAGAATGTGAGAGAGAAACCCTAAGGGTGAAATCCTGGCCCCATTTAAGCTAATGATTTCAGTGGGGCCACGATTTCACTCGAGAACCTCAAATGTTGGGAGAGCAAGAAGTGTGGAATTAAGTCTGTCCCTTACAAAGCTGTTAGTGTTATAATAACCCACAAAACAGAAACCAGAGAAAACCAGGAAATGAAGTTAAGGTGACATTTCCCACCAACAGATACATATATCACTGAACAACTACATCTAAGTTAAAAAGGCAAAACCAGGTCTCCTAAGATATTCGATCTCATTTTACTGTAATGATTACAGCATCTTAATTAACAAACTTTGCTCATAAATTCACACACAATCAAATTCTTAGATGGAAGTGTTAGATCATTTTTACGGGATGAGAAAAATAATGCATCAGGATTAAAAGTGGGTTAACGGCAGATATCACGATTCCTGTGTAACCTTAAATTACTGAATCTAGAACTATATTAGCTGGTATGTGGTATGAATCCAATGTGCTATTACATGAAAAACAAAATTTCACCACCAACTTCATATTCATCTGTTTTAAGGCAAGCGGGGACTATTATGCTCATCTAGTCTGACCTTCTGCACAACACATAGACGTTCATCCCGTGATTCCTATAATGAGCCCAATAACTTATTGTTGAACTAGAGCATATCTTCTATAAAGGTATCCAATCTTGATGTAAAGACTTCAGGTTAAGTGCTTCTAAAAGAGACCTAACAAGCACAGATTAGTTATTGCACAAATTGATGAACCCGCCCTCATACCTGCTGAATCTAACCCAATCTTTGATTATAATAATAATAGACACATAGGAGTATATCTTCAGCTGGTGATAACCAGCATAGATCTGTTAACGTCAATGGAACTACACTGATTTACACCAGCTGAGTATCTTTTAAAAAAGCAGCCCACAGTCAGTTACTCAGGATTCCCCTTCCCTTCTCATTCTCCAATATGTAATATCATTCTAATTTAAAAAGATGGGAAATGCATCCATTGGTGTGTATGGTATATAGCCAGACCAGGAGTGATTGGAGATTTAGGCACCAACCCTGCAAACACTTAAGCATGTTCTGAACTTTAGGGCATGCAAGTTGACATCAATGAAAGTATTTGTGAGTTTAAAGTTAACACATACACAAGTCTTTGCAGGATCAGGGCCTTATTCCGCAAGGGAGTATTAAAAATCTCCTTGCTCAAACTTATGGAGTTATGGAGCTACATCTGACTCCCATAATATTTTCACATAACAGATATGTTAAAACCAGCCACTTCCCAAATAGTCTCCCTATGAAATAACTCTAATTATTAGTACAGTAAATGTCTGTCTATGATAGAAGATTATAAATAATCATGTAGTATGTATTAGTAACCCTTTGGGGTACATGTATGTGTTCAGTCTTGCATTATGATTGCTAGATGCTAGCAGTGCATGGGTTGAGTGGCTGTGACTATCAATCTTTATGTCCATGATGCACTCACTCACCCTCGACAAGTTCAGATTTTTTTAATGTTATGATATTATTTAATTTTTTTATTTTAATCAAAGAGAGCGGCCAGCAATCAGTGAGGTCATGGTTTTATCTTAATCATGGATCCCATATTCATAAATAGGCAGGTTTTCAGCTTTCTAGTAGCTCTGGCAATGATTTTTTTGATGCCTGTTGACAATGGAGAGAAGTAATTTCACCTTAACTACGATAAAGCTGGTAGGCGTGGTATAGTACTATCGGAAGAGCATATTATTGCTTGTGCCTGTTTCGAAGTGGGGGGAGTGCTACAGTACATAGGCAGTGCCTCAGGAGAGCCCCTTTTCTCTCTACTGATGTGAAGGCATGCCGTAGCGCAACATTCAACCGTCTACAATCAAATACCTCAGAGGGCAGAGCGGGTAACAGTGATATGATATAATTATTTTAGAAAACCATATTTTCTTAGCTCAAATCTGATAACTAGGATTGGCAGTCTCAGATGGCCTTCATTTCTCCCAGTTGGAACTGCAGATCCTAAGTGACTGTCCCCATGAAGAAATTAATAGAGTTCTGTAGACTGTTACCCCGTGAGGTGTGCAAAGGCACTTGTTGAAATCTGATCAAAGCAAACAATGACATTCGGTTGCTCATGATGGAAATATCTAAATTCACTTTTTTTTCTTTTTTTTGGTGGGGGGCGGGGAAGGTATGGTTGTTTTGTTTTTGTTCCTTTATCCAGTGAATGAATATACCAGGTTTCAAGATGGTGGCTCCATGGAAACATGGAAGTTACATGTGTCAGTCATTTTGTTACAAGGACCTGTATTATAGGTGGTGGTTGGTTTTTGTACTTCATTGTAGTATATGTTTTATTCAATAAAAATAATTATCACAAAGGCACCAACCAATAAAAACAAAGAATTCCAAAGGTCAAGTGGTAACTCTGTCTTTTAAAACCTTTTCCTGGTTTTACAGTGTCCCTTTGTCCCTGAATATTACAGTGTACATAATATACATCATGATGTGCTGACATCAAACTGTCAATACCAAAGGTGAGATTAATTGGTCTCAATACAATAAGAACCAAGCTGAACAGTTGCCCAAAACAT
Organism: Lepidochelys olivacea; assembly: GCF_965140295.1. Lineage (NCBI taxonomy): Eukaryota > Metazoa > Chordata > Testudines > Cheloniidae > Lepidochelys > Lepidochelys olivacea. The sequence continues at coordinate 111,465,705 of NC_140411.1, forward strand.
GGTCTAGTTTTTGAGGTTCAGATATATTTAACTTGCTTTCTCTTTTTTCATTTTCAAATGCTGCCTTGTACTGGCTAATATAATACTGCCCTCTACTGGATAGAATGGCAAACCGTCTGAAGTGTCAGTGATTATGTTGCCCTCTAGTGGCTCACCCGCAAAGAATAAAAAAGTTCTTATAGTACAAGAGCCAGGGGGAATTCTGCTTTAACCCATGTGGCAGAGTCTTGTGTTTTGCAGAAATGAATATCCCAAGCTGTTTACTTTAACTGTTCACTTGTGTGATATTTACAAGTAACTATATAAGTAAATATATATGTAAAATGCATAAATAGATATAAAGATTTTAGGGTGTGGTATTATTGCATACCTTTATGAACACATGCACATAGGTCCAGGGTGTGGTATTGTTCTACATAAGAATATATGTAGGCAGTTGATGCAGCAGTGTTATATACAACTATATACATATGTATTTGGTGCATTATTGATGCACACTGAGAGGTCCACAAGTAGCTGGTGTAGAACTTTTCTAGCTAGATAGGTACTTGGGAATCTGGTGCAGAGTTCTTATACTTGAGTAAATATAGAGGTGTTTTTTGTTCAATATATCCATGAGAGGTTGACATCTTTATAAATATTGCACAATGCAGTATGGCATAATTGCTGTTTGGTGTTGTTGCTTTTGCATTACAAGTAGCTCAGTGCTTCCGTAACTGATTTTGGCACTGTCTAATCTGAGCTATGATCCATTCTATATCTGATATTTCTTGTCTTTTGTTTAGCTTCATTGTAACTGTAGAATTTTCTCTTGTGCACCATAGCTTTCCTTCTGCTTTTTTTTAAATTATTTTTTCGATAACTATCTTTGTTTTGGAGAATCTTTGTAGATGTGGGGAAAGGCTTCCCAGAACATACAAAAATAGGTTTTTATCAAAATGGGTGTCAGAGATTTTCTGAGCACTTTTAGTTGCACACAAGCAACATATCTGGATCTATGGGTATTCCCAGAAAAAATTATAGGTAGGTATATAGATAGATATAGATATAGAGAGATATAGAGAGATATCCTCAACAAAATGTACTCAAATACTCAACATTGGCTGTAGGCCAATAAGTCGCCACACACACACACTTTATATGTGAAAGTGTGTGTGTGTGGTGACTTATTGGCCCACAGCCAATGTTGAGTATTTGAGTACATTTTGTTGAAGATATATTGAGTGGAGAAGAAACATGATTACTTACCACAGAAATTCTTTCCATGAGGAGGGGAGGGTGTGTGTAGTTTGGAGGATATCTGCTCAGAGGTAGTCATCTATAATACTCTGAAATTCTGCTTCCTGTTTTTCTGTTATGTGCTGTGACTTATCTATTTCAGCACTATTCAGTGCTCCACAGAGAATGGCAATTTGTCCTTTAGATTAGTTCTTTTTTGCTTTATTATTCATTTTTGAATTTGGACATGGATTTGCTGTATATCTGCCCAGTCAGTTCAGGTGTGCTGAAGTTGGAGATATTTTTAAAAATCTATCACTGACGGTTGTATTAATTGGCTAGTTCATCAGTTTTCAAACTTTTTGACTTACAATTTTTGGCTGCGCCCCCATCAACCCAAACCCAGAAAAAAAAGGGGTGAGTCGGGGTGAAGGTAGGGCTCCCTTTCTGAGCCCCACCGCATGGGGCTGACCTGAGCTGCCTGGCATCGCCACTCCCCCACCCCCGAATGTTCCTCCGCACCCCGCTACAGGGACGTGCCCCACAATTTGAAAACCTTTGGGCTAGTTGTTCAAAGCTTCCAAATCTGTATGGGCTGTTGTAGCTAATTCTGTTTATTCTGCTTCCATCTAGTTGTGGTCTCATGGCAGACACCAGGGATATGGTCGAGGATGTTAGAATTTATTATCTGTATTACAGTAGCACCAAGAAGCCCTATGATTAAGGCCCTTCAAAAATTGCTTTCTTTTCCTTTAAATTCATGGCAGTGCCATTGGTAAGTGCTTGAATTTCATGTGATATGCCTGGTTGCTGAGTCTTTCCCCTCCCCTCAGTTCCCAATCTGCTGTAATTTTTCCAACAGCAGGAATTCCCACTTCTGCCTCCCTGCTGAAGCTGCCGCTGTTGGGGGGGTTAGTGGGCCAGGCCTATCCCACGGAGGGGTGGGAAGTGCTGTGCTGGACCTATTCCAGGAAGTGGGGAGTGTGTCAGGCTGAGCAGCTCAGCCCCACATTTAGGGTAAGGGTTCAGGGCCTGGCTCACTCTGTGCTGAGCTCCAGCCCAGTGTGCTGCTGCTTCCAGTCTGGCCAGCATGATGAGGTGGGTGGCAATTAGAACCCTGGCTCAGCCCGCCCCTGGAAGCCCCATGCAGCTCCAGGGAGACACCTCATGCTGGCTGTTGTGGAGCTGACCCTGAGATCTGCTGCATGGAGCACAAGCAGGTGTGTGAGTAGATGAATCTATCCCATCCCCCAATCCTGATCCCCCCAAACAAGGCAGGGCCACCTTACACCCCAGTCCTCCCACCAGGGTGGGCAACAGTGGTGACCTGAGCCAGAGCTCAGCGCAGATGGAGCCAGGCCCTCATCCCTGACCTGACCTGGGTTGGCTGGTCAGCAGAGTGTCTCAAGACACACTGTCCTTACCCACCTCCCCTGGCCTGCCACCCTCCCACTTACTCCCCAATAAGGAGCCGAATTCGTCCAATACTGTGATTATTTTGAGGAGTGGGGAGGCAGAAGCAGGGATTCCCATTTCTGCCTCCCCAGGATTGGAATAAATCACAGTATAGGGCTAATTTAATGATTTTTGTACAATGTGTGAAACTGTGATTTACACGGGGCCTTAGCCATTGTGCTAGGCAATGTACATACAGATAACACGAGACAATTCCTGCCCCAAAGATTTTACAGTTTCAATAGATAAGACAGACAAAGGAAGGTCTCATTCCTGTCTTTTGAATGGGGAACTTGAGCACAGAGAAAGATTAAGTGACTTGCCCAAAGTCACACAGCAAGTCTGTGACAGAGCCAGGCATTAAACCCAGATCTCCTGGTGTGCAGGCTGACACCTTAACCATAAGACAATCCTCCCTCTCGATACTAGGTGGCACAGGGATGTTTTCACACTCCATATTTTTTGCTGTGTTTCCAAACAGTTCTGGTGGTTTTGACCCAGACGTTAATCTGGATCTGTGTTTTGTCTTTGTGGGGCCTATAAAGAGAGTTGATTTCAGTGGTGTAGCTTTAAGGGCTGGTTTTCCATGTGCATCCAATCTGTGTGGGTATGATTCCTCCATATCCAGTCTATTAAATATTTATTTCAAGTGCAAGTCTGGAGGAATGAGTGTTTTCCATCCCTATAGCTTTTCAAGAATTCAGTGTAACACCTGGCTATAAGAAACATAAATCTGAGAACTAAGTCTTTTCTCTCTCAGGTATCCAGGATCTTAAGCCATGCAAATGGCATAGCGGGGTTCCAACAGCTGAACAATAGTATACCCAAGCATAAATACTCTATATGACAAAAACTTGCTCAAATGATTTGAACAGTTTAAAAACACTTTGCAGAAGAGCTGTTCTACTATTAATCCTAGGAGGCAGGCTAGATTCTGGAAACCAATAAGATAAACATCCAACCAAGTTTTTTCTTGTTCCTTTCCATGTACTTCCCCTTGATATTTTCAAAAAGTTTGTTGTCATTTCTGATCATACGTTTGCAGGTTCGTTTGGGGTCTGAAAGGGAGCAGAATAAATCCTGAGTTCTGTACCCACCTCAGATCACAGGCTGCAGCCACTATGTGCAGTCTGTGTGCTGACAACCGTGGAGTCCTCTACCACCATGGAAGTTGAATTATCAGAGTGCCTCTGAATTTTCTGGTTCCAGCTAGAGGTGAAAGTACCAACATCCTTATAAGAGACTATTCTGTAGGATTTCTTACCCATCCAACACTGAGAAATAGCAGGAGTCTGGTGAAAAGTCCTGTTCCAAAGCAAACTCTGTTCCGTTAGCACTTAACCTGTCCCTAATTATACCCGCAAGGCCTATGTACAATGGAGCATGTTTAGCGCAAAGTTAAATCTTAAACTTTAAAATTTAAGTTTAAATTAATCTGTGTCAAGCCTCTTAATGGTACATAAAGGGTTGGTGGTTTTGCCTATGGATTTCTTTCATTTCTCGGCAGGTTTGACATCCAACTTTACACTGTTATTTGTAGCAATAGCCACGGTAGCAATTTAAGTTCAGCAAATTTCAGCCAGAGGTGCCACATTTGCATTTCATGAGCAGCACACGGTGAATGCAGTTTCTACATTCCCTCCTCAGTGAAAACAGCAGTGGCCACAGCAGTCTGAAAGTGGTTAGTAAGGATGCTTCCGCCCCGGCCAGCACATAGCAACCACTATGTTTCTAAGGGCAAATAGCTCCTGCCCACCCTAAGCAACTAGATGAGAACATCAAAACATGCCTTGTACGAGACCTCTAATACCCATTAGCGTTAGAAACTGTTACCTCAATCATGAATGACACAGCCCTAATTATTAAGGTAATTAGAAGTTATAACACTGGCAATATTAAAGGGAGAACTTCTAAAGCCCATTAACAACGTTACTTTAAGTGATCTAGCTGTGAACTGTTCAAATCTCTAATTACATTATACGTCTGTCTTAAAGGGTGATGTAATTAAGTGATGGGAGAGCGAATTAATGTATAGTGACTACTGTGCAACACTTCTAAGTACTATTTTCACAGAAACCAGCTTCAGTAATGTAATTATGTCAGTTCAGGCTTTTTCAGTTAACTGTATACAGTATGTAGCTAAATAAAACCCCTTTCCTCAAAATATCTGTAAACGGATACATGGCAGTGTGGTATAAGGGTTTTATCAACATGCGTGTGGGATGGCTCCATTACTCAGGCATGGCAAAGTCGTGTGTAAGATGTACAGGTCATCGCAGACGAGTGCTACCTTTATACTGCAGCTCCCCACCTCTGTTACAGGAGAACCTTGTTTCAGGAATGATTCAGAGTATTAAACATTTTACTAGGATTGTATCTTGTAGTATTTCCATGATTGTAGGTAGCATCAAGGAGCCCTAGTCACGAGCCAGGAGCCCATTGTGCTGGGTGCTACACAAACACTGAAGAAAAAGACAGTCCCTGCCTTTCCTCCACTTATTTACTGTAAGTCCCATTGACCAGGACAAACAAGCAGATGAGTTACAGTCACACAGGTTTAAATACAGGTTTAAATGGCAGGCCACAACTTTATTAATGATAACTTGGGGAGGGGCCCAACCCCTGCTCTCCTGTGCCATAAGGCTTTTACCGCCAACCAAACAATAACTTGGGTAGATACTCCCCAGGGTACCCCATGGACTCAACTCTGTTGTGAAACCTTCCCTCCCCCAACCTCCCACACATTAAGGGAATGGCATGACAGAGGCGACAAAGCTGGGAGGATGACCCTCAGCCTGCAAAGACTTCAAACTCCTCTCCCTCCACCCATGAGTTCAAGGTCCAACAGTGCAATCCCGGGCCTCATTTACCTCTGAGAGCTGCCCCAGTGAATAACCAGGACTTTAGGTCTCTGAAGATCAGTCATCAAGAAGTGTATCAGAGGCAGGAGCTGGTCGCAGCATATACCCCATCTGCCACACCATGGAAGGGAAATGGCTTCAGCTTTGAAGCTCAGTTGTGATCTACTTGCTGACCTGGTCACCTGCTTGTGGGCCCAGTGCACAACCTTCCAGACATCAGCCTTCCTCCCAATGTCATCTGTTGTCATGATTGACAAGGTTAATGTGACCTCTGGTGTGCTCAGTGATGGCCAAGGCCAGAAACACCCACTAGGCTGCAATGAAAAATTAAGCCTCCAAGACACCCCCAGACACTCAAGGATGGACCATAAAGTTTTGAAGTCCTTTTTGAACTCTACAAATTTGACCAAACCAGCCATTAAACCAGAAAGCCCGGGGAGCAATGGAGGATTTCAGGGGTGGTGAGTGTAGGGAGGTTCGCCAATTCTAAAGCTGTCATGAACCAAGACTCCACAATTGGCCTGTGGGTCACAGCTAGCGAATGGAGCAAACTCCTGGAATTTAATCTCCTAAAATTGAGACAGAGGGTCAGCAATGTCATTATCTATGCTTGGAACATGAACTAAACAGAATAGGATTTTAAAATGAAAACCAAGGTAAAATAAATGCTCTCACCAGCTTCATTCCCTGGGCTGACTTTGCTGACTGTCGTTTGTTGACATGAACCAGGATCTGGCTGTCACACCAGTAACATACCTACTTATTTCAGAATTCCTCACCCCAGATAATGACCAATGTAGAAAAACATTCCAGAAAAGCAATATCCCTGTTTATACCTAGGGCTGCCAGGCATCCGATTTTCAACTGGAACACTTGGTCGAGAAGGGACCCTGGTGGCTCTGGTCAATGGCTGTTAAAAGTCTGGTCAATGGCGCAGTGGGGGCCTGGGGCTAAGGCAGGCTCCCTGCCTGCCCTAGATTTGCGCAGCTGGAAGCAGCTGCCAGATCTTTGTGGCTCCACATGCCAGCTCCACAGCTCCCATTAGCCGGGACCACGACCAATGGGAGCTGTGGGGATGGTGCCTGCAGACATGATGGTAGCGCACAAAGCCTCCCTGGCCCCCGATGCGCTTAGGAGCTGCAGGCTCCTGGTGGCCACTTCCTGGAAGCACAGTAAGCGCTGCTGGGACCCTGCCCCCTGGAATCCCCTCCTGTACCCCAACCCCCTGCCCCAACCCAGAGTCCCATCCTCACCCAAACTCCCTCCCAGAGCCTACCCCCTGCTCTCCCCAACCCACTGCTGCAGCCCACTGTCCCCTCTTGCACCCCAAACCCCTCATCCCTGGCCCCACCCCAGAGCCCGCACCCCCAGCCAGAGCCCTCACCCCCTCCTGCACACCACTCCACAGCCCAGAGCCCCTCCTTTACCCCAAACCCCTCATCTCCAGCCCCACCACAGAACCCGCACCTCCAGCTGGAGCCCTCACCCCAGCCCTCTGCCCCAGCCTGGTGAAAGTGAATGAGGGTGGGGGAGAGCAAGCGATGGAGAGAGGGGGGATGGTGTGAGTGGGAGCAGGGCCTTGGAGAAGGGGCAGAGCCTCATGGAAGGGGCAGGGCAGGGGTGTTCAGTTTTGTGCAATTAGAAAGTTGTCAACCCTACTTATACCTGTGCTGTCCAATCTGCTGGCCAGCTCTGTGCACCATTTCCCTTGAAAATATACTCCAAAACCAATTCCCCCAGGGGCATCAGATTGTATCTAAAGTTCAGTTCCCATTATCCAAATAATCTCCAGATAGATACTCTACTAAATGGATTGAGAAATCTTGCCCAGACCCCTAAGTCAGCCTTCATTTCCCTGGCTATCCTGATAAAATGTTGAGGCTCCCTGATCCCAGCAGTGGAGGAAGCAAGCAGGGCATAAAAGGCTCTGCCTGGAGCCCCCACCTTACAAGCAAAATTCAGATGCTCTAAAATCACCTGCCACTGCCTAAATGTTGTTTTTCTACACCCCAAATTACCCATATCACCACCTTTAGATAAGCCAGTTTCTCCCTGGGTAGCCATGATAAATCCTGCATTGTGTCGAACTCAGTTCCCAAATACATCAACCTCTGCACTGGACCTTCTGTCTTTTCAGAGGCCAGTGGGATACCCAGTCACCCACCTGTGATGCTTTGAGGGTCAACCCAGACGAGTATGTTATGTCACCACCTGCCCTGGAAAGCTGCTGTCCCTGTGCTGTGCAGCCTTGGTTCAGAGCTCTGACACCAGCGGCATGCTCACAGCACAGCAGCCTCATCCTGGCTTCCACCAGCCTGGGCTACTCTTTGCAGGGTGACCCCAACACCCTCCCAGTGCCAAATATCCCCCAAACGGTCTGCCCTGAAGTGTCCAGCCCACTCACTGAACACTTACAGAAGTTATTGAGTTCACTGCTCCCTTAAAGAGACAGTACCTTGCAGTTTGTTACCTTCACTGGGGTTAACAATCGTACTATTTTAATCGAAGTACAGAAATATTTTATAGTCAAAGTAAAACAAGTTTATTATACAAAAAGACACAAGTGTAAGTGATACCAAGTATTAAGACAGAAAGGGTTAAAAGCAAACAAAAGGTTTTTAAGACTAAAACCTGATTTAACAAACTAGAGTCTTTTGCTCAAAGAAGTGTTTCTCACTAAGTCGCTTTTCCAGCTTGGCTAACCAGACTCTCTGGTCTCACAAAGCTCAAAGTGCTCGGTGCCTTTGTCTCCTCAGGTGAAGGATGCCAAACTGGCATTTTCTCCCTGCTTATATGTTCTCAAAGTTCACTGACCCTGCTTCAAGAGGCAGGAAGGCTTCCTGGGGGTGCAGTCGCAATCCCCTTTCGGGATTGTTAAGTGATTCCCTTTCCTCACTTGCTCTCCCGATAGCTTTGTTCACCTTGCGTGTAAATTTGCTTGTCTTTGGCTTTGGTCACATCTTGCTTAATTTCCATCAGAGAGTCATGTTCGAGCAGGGAGAAACACATTCCTGTGTCTGGAACAGGCATGGCTTAGGCACTGCTTGCCAAATACATTTTAAGAACATATTTCCAGCACAAATCTATAAAGACCTTTGTGGGTTTACCATAGATACATCACACAAGACTATTAATGATCTGTGCATTATTAGTTTCCCTTGATATATTTGGGTATATATCATGACAACAGTGTGCCAATTGACATTAGAATACTCTTAAGGTCACACCGCCTATTCTCTGAAAGTCACCGGTCCCCAAATCTTCCTGCAAAGAGGAACTCACCAAGATAATGAACTGTCTATTCTTAGGCCTGATCTACACTACAAACTTAGATCAATGCAAGCTGCCTTATGTCGACCTAATAATGTATGCGTCTACACTACCAGGTCCTTCCGCCGACCTAACTCACCTGTAACATTGACTTAATTACTCCACTTCCGTGCTTAATTCGTGAGAGGCATAGTGCTTAATTTGATTTTGATGGGTCAAGAGAGAGGTAGTATAGATGCAGCATTGTGTAAGTCGACTGAATTGGCCTCCAGGTCGTGTCCCACATTGCTCTGTTGTGACCGCTCTGGAGATCATATTCAACTCCACCACACAGCAGCCAGATACACAGGAAGCAGCACCCCCCTCTCTTAAATGCCCAGGAACTTTTGAATTCCCATTTCCTGTTTGATCAGCATGGAGAGTTCACCAACCCAGCTGATCATGGCAACTTAATGCGCCAAACACTCTCCAGCCTGGAGTACACAGGAAGTGATGGATCTTATTGGTCTGTGGGGAGAAGAGTCTGTGCAGTGACAGCTCCGATCCAGCTGTAGAAATGTAGACATCTACGAAAAGATCACGAAGCACATGGGGGAGAAGGGCTACACCAGGGACATGCAGCAGTGCATGTGAAAATCAAAGAACTTCAGCAAATGTACCAGAAGACAAGGGAGGTGAACAGTCATTCTGGTTCTGCCCCTCAAACATGCCTCTTCTTCAGTGAGCTGCATGCGATTCTCGGCAGTGACCCCACCACTGCCCTTAAACACAGGAGTCTGTGTCCTGGAACACCAAACACAGGAGTCTGAGTCCTGGGCCACCTCAGGCAACAATGAGGAGGACATTCTGGATGAGGAAGAGAAGGAGACAGAGAATGGGAGACAGGTGAGCGGGGATCCATTCTCCCCCAGAACCAGGAGCTATTTTTAACTGTGGAGCATAGCTGCTCAGGGGACAGCATGGCGGCCGAGTGTGATGCTGGGGAAGGCACCTCTGGTGAGTATCTGTAGGGGTTAGATGCTCTTATATTCTGTGCTTAACATGAAGAAAAGGTGCCATACTCACCATTGCTGGAACAGCAACTGGTTCATTGAACAGCTAGGGGTTCTCTTTATGTTCTGGCTTGTACTTGAGTGTAGTAGAGGGAGGGATTTTTAAACAGCAACTCCTTACTAGACTCAGGGTAAGCATTGACAATGGTTGCCTTGTGCTTTTCATGTCCTACAGTGAAAAGCTTGGCCTTCAGCACATCCTCCACACCGGCAGAGAGGCTTTCACAGCTTGGAAGATGGAAAAAAGAGAATGCGTAATGACATGTTCAACAAGATAATGAACACCTCCGGGACAGCTGACATGGAGCTCAGAGCCTAGAGGATTTCATGGTCTGAAAAACTAGACATGGACATGGAGAGCAGGAGAGCATCCCAGGAGCATGAGCGTTCCAAGCAGGATGAGATGCTGTGGATTATGAAGGACCAATCAGACATGTTGAGGCATCTGTTTGAGCTTCAAGAAAAACAGCTTGAGGCTAGACTCCCTCTGCAGCCCTTGCAGAACTGCCTGCAAGCATCACCCTGTTCGCAGTCCCCCTCCCCAAAACACTCCAGGAGGCGAGGGGGGGAGGTGCAGTATCCTTTCCACTCAACACCGGGGAAGGATACTAAAAACAAAAGGTGGCCACTCAAAGACCTTTGATGAGCAAGACTTCTGTGCTTTCACAGACAAGCTGACTTGGTTTCTCCCCTCCCAATTTTATCACACCGTTTGTCCAAGGTTAAATTATTTTCCTGTTCTTTCAGTTTCTTTATGTTTGGGCAATAAATGTCAAGAAATAGAAGTCATTTTGAGAATGAAATACTCTTTATTTCCAAGCATGGGAAGGGGGTGGTGGGTGGGAAGGGGAGGTACAAGGAAACTGATGAAATGGAGGGGATGGTATGGGAAATCACAACACAAATAAGTGGCTCACTTTACTGTGCCTCATTACTGAAACAGGTTTTCAAAGTCTCCTGGAGATGCAGAGCCCCTTGCTGGGCTCTTCTTATTGCCCTGGTCTCTTGCTGCTCAAAATTAGCTGCCAGCCTATCCACCTCCATGCCCCATTCTGGTGGAAACTTCTGTCCCTTTGCCTCACAGATATTATGGAGCACACAGCAGGCACCAGTAACAATGGGGATATTGCTCTCACAGAGGTCTAACCTAGTAAGCAAACTGCACCAGTGACCATTTAAACATTCAAAGGCACATTCCACCACCATTTTCTGACCCGTATAGAAGAGAGATATATCACGTACTGGCAAAGAATTTAAAATCTCTTAAAGGATTTGAACATATAGTTTAAAAACAAATACAGGCAGAAGTAGCTTCTAAAAGGCGGGCTGACACCTATGTGAGTTTACCAATGCTGGACTTGCACCTTTCCCTCCTGGGTTTGATTCCTAATAAAAACTAGAGGGAAGTACAGTATTATACACCATTTTTCTTACCTCCTGGGGCTCTGCTGTTAATAATAATATTGATCCTAATCTATGGTTAATTTGATATGCCTCATTTGGTACAGCAGTAGCTATGATCAAGTGGTGTTGCCAAAAAACACTGCTAAAGTGCAACATTAAGTCTGGATTTTGGTTGCTTACTATCCATCCCAAGGATTTTTAATTGTTGGGTCTCCAGCTTAAAGGGCACTACCATTTCGAGCAATGTTTACCAATGGGCATATCTACACGACAAAGTTAAGAAGAGATAATTTAAATCGACATCTAGCCACAGCAGTAATTAAGTTTTTAGTTAAGTGTTGCACACACAAAACCAGAGAGGTAGCTAGGACCAAAGAGCTAATGGAGGGGTCGAGGGGGTTGAGTTTGCTTTGTGTCAACAAGTTTACAAGTGAAGGGAGGGTGTTTCTCATTTACATCTTTAGTGACTTTTCATAGTTCTTTCTGATGGAGCAAGGAAATCAGAAGGAAACACACCAGTGCTTCTCCACCTCCAATACAGTAACTCCTCACTTAACGTTGTAGTTATGTTTCTGAAAAATGCGACTTTAAGCGAAACGATATTAAGCTAATCCAATTTCCCCATAAGAATTAATGTAAATGGGGGGGTTAGGTTCCAGGGAAATTTTTGTTTGCCAGACACAAGACTATATATATATATACAGTCACACACACGCACACACACACACACACTGTACGTTTTAAACAAACAGTTTAATACTGCACACATCGATGATGATTGTGAAGCTTGGTTGAGGTGGTGGAGTCAGAGGGTGGGATGTTTCCCAGGGGATGCCTTACAGCTAAATGATGAACTAGCACTCGGCTGAGCCCTCAAGGGATTAACTCGTTGTTAATGTAGCCTCACACTCCACAAGGCAGCAGGAATGGAGGGAGGGGAGACAGCATGGCAGACAGAGACAGAGACACACATCGTGTGTGTGTGAGAGAGAGAGAGAGAGATGCGCATTTCCCCTTTAAGTACACTGACCCACTCTTTAGTGCACTGCCTTGTTAAGTAGATCAGCAAGCTGAGACCACAGCTGCTGCCAGGAAGCTCCCTCCGTCCTGAGCCCTGTCGTGTGTCCCCCCTGCTCTATGGAGACGGGGTAAGCGGGGTGCAGGGGCAAGGAGGCGGGGGACACCCTGACATTAGCCCCCCGTCTTCTCCCCCCCGTCCCCCACACAGCAAGCAGGAGGCTCGGGGAGCTGCTCCAAGGCAGAGGGCAGGAGCAGCACGTGCAGGGCGGGCTCCAGGCCCCAGCGTTCCAAGCAGGTGCTTGGGGCGGCAGTCAGAAAGGGGCGGCAGAGTTTCCCCCACGGCAGCAGCAATTCGGAGGCAGCTTCTCTGTTCTACCAGCCGCAGCAGCAAATTGGTGGCAGCTTCTCCCTTTTGCCGTCTGCGGCGGCAGTTTTTTTCACTGCTTGGGGCGGCAAAAACTGTCGAGCCGGCCCTGAGCACATGGCAGCGGCGGGAGGGACAGCTGAACTGCCCACAATTGATAACCTGCTGGGCGGCTGCCGAACAGGGAACTTAGAGGAGCGGGGGGCTGATAAGGGGTCTGCCGGCCCACCCTGGTTCCAAGCCCCCACCCACTAGCTGCAACGGGCTGCTCTTCCCGCAAGCAGTGGACGAAGCAGGCGGCTGCCAAACGACGTTATAAGGGAGCATTGCGCAACTTTAAACGAGCATGTTCCCTAATTGATCAGCAACATAACAACGTTAACCGGGACGACTTTAAGTGAGGAGTTCCTATATAATACTATTTTTCCCTCCTTGGTAAAAGGAGCCAAAATACCGTCATTCACTCTTTTTATCTAAACTCAGACTTTGTTCTAATTTTAAAACCACTGAACTTCAAAGGGCAGGTGCTGGCTCTGGGGTTTGTGTGGTGCTTTTGCACTGGGTTGTGTCAGAATTGGGGGGAGTCAATTGCAGCAACTAGGTTTGTTCTCCAGTTAGTAGTGGAATTTGGAGGGCTAAGCCCAAAAAATGACATGATCTGTTTTTACTCAGATCTTTGTACTTAGATTTAGTAAGAGGGAAACAGAGTTCCTCTTTCAAAAAGAACCAACCCAATTCCCTCCATCCCCCCAACCCCCGATAGCTGTTCACACACGACACCATGCTATCGATTTATAGCTTGACTGTGTGAGCCAGTTTTCATAATTGTTCAAGTGGTTGGTGTATGCACATTGTTCCTGGCACTTGAGCTCTCTAGGGCTGACTGAAGTAAAGGAAATTTACAATGAATAATCAAGTACACCTGGTGGCTGAACTTTGTGACTTTGTTCTCACCCGTAACTATTTCACATTTGGGGAGAACGTATACCTTCAAATCAGCGGCACTGCTATGGGTACCCACATGGCCCCACAGTATGCCAATATTTTTATGGCTGACTTAGAACAACGCTTCCTCAGATCTCGTCCCCTAACACCCCTACTCTACTTGCGCTATATTGATGACATCTTCATCATCTGGACCCATGGAAAAGAAGCCCTTGAGGAATTCCACCATGATTTCAACAATTTCCATCCCACCATCAACCTCAGCCTGGACCAGTCCACACAAGAGATCCACTTCCTGGACACTACGGTGCTAATAAGCGATGGTCACATAAACACCACCCTACTGACCGCTATTCCTACCTACATGCCTCCAGCTTTCATCCAGACCACACCACACAATCCATTGTCTACAGCCAAGCTCTACAATACAACTGCATGTGCTCCAAACCCTCAGACAGAGACAAACACCTACAAGATCTCTATCAAGCATTCTTACAACTACAATACCCACCTGCTGACGTGAAGAAACAGATTGACAGAGCCAGAAGAGTACCCAGAAGTCACCTACTACAGGACAGGCCCAACAAAGAAAATAACAGAACGCCACTAACCATCACCTTCAGCCCCCAACGAAAACCTCTCCAATGCATCATCAAGGATCTACAACCTATCCTGAAGGATGACCCAACACTCTCACAAATCTTGGGAGACAGGCCAGTCCTTGCCTACAGACAGCCCCCCAACCTGAAGCAAATACTCACCCGCAGCCACACACCACACAACAAAACCACTAACCCAGGAACCTATCCTTGCAACAAAGCCCGTTGCCAACTGTGTCCACATATCTATTCAGGGGACACCGTCATAGGGCCTAATCACATCAGCCACACTATCAGAGGCTCGTTCACCTGCACATCTACCAATGTGATATATGCCATCATGTGCCAGCAATGCCTCTCTGCCATTTACATTGGTCAAACTGGACAGTCTCTTCGTAAAAGAATAAATGGACACAAATCAGATGTCAAGAATTATAACATTCATAAACCAGTCGGAGAACACGTCAATCTCTCTGGTCACTCGATCTCTGACCTAAAAGTCGCAATATTACAACAAAAAGACTTCAAAAACAGACTCCAACGAGAGACTGCTGAATTGGAATTAATTTGCAAACTGGATACAATTAACTCAGGCTTGAATAGAGACTGGGAGTGGATGAGTCATTACACAAAGTAAAACTATTTCCCCATGTTTATTTCCTCCTCCCCCCCCACCCCACTGTTCCTCAGACATTCTTGTTAACTGCTGGAAATGACCCACCTTGATTATCACTACAAAAGGTTTTCTTCCCCCCCCACCCCGCTCTCCTGCTGGTAATAGCTCATTTTAAGTGATCACTCTCCTTACAATGTGCATAGTAACACCCATTTTTTCATGTTCTGTGTGTATATAAATCTCCTCACTGTATTTTCCACTGAATGCATCCGATGAAGTGAGCTATAGCTCACGAAAGCTTATGCTCAAATAAATTCATTAGTCTCTAAGATGCCACGAGTCCTCCTTTTCTTTTTGCGAATACAGATTAACACGGCTGCTACTCTGAAACCAAGTACATCTTGCAAGGCCTGTCTATGGCTTGACGGGCCTGCTGATGACACAGACACATCTCTTCAACTCCATGTGAGCCTTCACCTGTCTGCGCACACACACACAGCCCAGGTCTGAATTCACCCCAGAGTCTTTCTTAGCTACCTGCTTGTACTCAGAATAGGAAGGTCCCAGTGCTGGGCAGACAGATCATTCTCTGAAGTGGAGCCAGTCTCTGGGTCTCTCAAACCTTGCTCTTCCCTTCTCTTCCAGCGTAAGGGTGGAAGCAGATTCAGTTAATGATGCTATCAGCAAAAAAGCAAAGCCAAGGAAGGAAATACACCAAAATGTTTATAATTGTAAGGTCCCTAGCCAAAGAAATAAGCTTAGGTGATTTTAACCTTGTGAAAATAGCTGACAGGATTTCAAAAGGCGTAGGAGATATAGTAAGAGCCAAGGAAGCCGAAAGGTGAGGATCTTTTAGTAGAATGTAAAAACAAAGAACAAGCTGATAAACTGCTAAAAACTAAAACATTAGAGAAAGTTAAAAGAAGTTGCCAGCTACCCAAATATTTGACTGAAACAAAGGGGGTAATATATTAGAACTGACCAATGATGAGAGAAAGTGTTAGTAAGTAAGTGACTGGTTAGTAAATGAGGAGCTGAAAGCAAGCCATCAACAGCAGTGCTGATTACATTTCAGGGGGGGACTCCAGCTGAGAAAGCCCCATTAGGGTTTCAGATATTCAGAACCAAGCCACATAGCCCCCTCCCCGAAGGGGTTATAAGTGCCAACAGTATGGGCACGTAGCAACTTTTTGTAAAGGGACAGTAAGATGTGGTAAATGAGGGAGAGAGAATTCCTGTGAAAATCACATGGAAGGGACAGAGGTCAAATGTAGTAAGTGCAATAGTAATCACAGCCCAGCGTATTGAAGGTACATTGCGGCATGATAAACTAAGGAGATACAAAAAAACAAAAAATATTAATAACATATCTGTGCAGAAGCTATAAAGAGACTCAAAGCATCAGGCAGAGAAGGAAGAGACAATCAGCACAGGAAAGGGGGAACTGCAGACACAGCCTTATTCTATAAAGCATATGGTAAACACTGCAGAAGGAATAGGCGATGATATACTTAGTAGTGAGAAAAAAGGTTTATTGCATTTATGACAGAAGAGAGAACTTCTACAACACAAATAGGGAAAAAATCAGAAAAAATGAAAACTATAGCAAAGGCAGCAGAAAAATACTTGCATGTTAGCAATTTATCAATAGACCATCTTCTTGTGATTTTGATTGATGTTAATAGTGAAATATGACTACTACGGGAATCATAATCTTTTGTTGGAATGCGCACAGCTTGATCGCACGTGGTCAAGAATAAAAATAAACGTCCTGGAAATGAAAACTAAACCAGCATCATACGTGTCCAGGAAACACAGTTGGTTTAAAAAGCTTGCTTTTAAAATTCCAGGGTATATTGCCTTTAGGCAAGACCAAAAACTAGGAAAAGGAGGAGTCATTTGTACTTTCCGAAGGCAAAGATTAAACTATATAACAGTAGAGAATGAAAAAGTAAGCCTAGAATATAATGCTGTTGAGTTCAGTGCAGAAGAGAAATATTTCTTTAAGGCTTTATCATATCTATAACCCGTGTGGGAAATTTAGAAAGCTCCCAGCTACAAGAAATAGTGAAGAATGCTAAAAGACCCTACATTATATGTGGTTACTGAAATAATTATAATAAACTGAGGGGAGTAAGACAACTTATAAAAATGGTGCATGCTTAGAAAAGTTCATTGATGAAAACAATCTAGTGGTTTTAAATGATGGCACCCCAACTGGATTTAGTGCAGCAGATGGTAGTTTTTCCTGCTTAGATTTGGGAATTATAACAGCAGATATTGCAAGTAAATTCAACTGGGAGATCATAGAATCATAGAATATCAGGGTTGGAAGGGACCTCAGGAGGTCATCTAGTCCAACCTCCTGCTGAAAGCAGGACCAATCCCCAACTATATATATAAGGAAGAAGGAATGGGGAGTGATCATTTCCTTATATTTATTACTTTTCAAGGGCAATGTAAGGTTGAAAGTAATGGAAATTACCCTCCTGGAATTTTAAGAAATCTAACTGGGAATTCATTATAAATCAGGGATCGGCAACCTTTGGCACACAACCTGTCAGTGAAATCCGCTGGTGGGCTGGGACGGTTTGTTTACCTGTGGCATCCACAGGTTCGGCCGATCGCAGCTCCCACTGGCCACAGTTCACTGTTCCAGGCCAATGGGGGCTGCGGGAAGCGGCACGGGCCGAAGGATGTGCTGGCCACTGCTTCCCGCAGCCCCGATTGGCCTGGGACGGTGACCCAAGGCCAGTGGGAGCTGCGATCGGCCGAACCTGCGGACGCTGTAGGTAAACAAACCAGCTCGGCCCACCAGGGGCTTTCCCTGACGGGCTGCACGCCAAAGGTTGCCAATCCCTGTTATAAATAAATGTACTGAATTTGTGAATAATGATTGTGTGAGTGATGACACAGAGAATTTCAGTGACAATGTAATAAAGGGATTAATAGTAGCAGCTGCTGGAGACGTACCAAAGATAGTGAAGTACCACAAAACTAAAAACTCACTTCCGTGGTGAAATGAGGAGTTAAAAAAAGGAACAAAGCCTATAAAAAAGCAAAATAGTGAAGATTTAATGAAGTATAAAAGAATCAAGACAATAGCATAAAGAAGTATTTAAAATTCAAATAAACAGAGCTGGAGGAAGTACTGAGGTCAGATAAATAAAGATACCAAGACATCAGAAATATAGAGCAAATTAGAAGAACGAAGGAAATTCAGACTGATTAGTCACATCCCAGGTCCAACTGGGATTGACAACATAGTTAAAAGTTCTGATAATAAGAAAAGCAAAAGTTATAGCAGAAATTTCTAAGGAGTGAGTAATGAGGAAAATCAAAGTGAAGTTTTCCACAAGATTAAAAGACAATTCATTGAAGAGAGTCATGTTCTAGTATGATGTTGGGATAAACATGAAGATAATATACTGAAGTAATGGTTTTGTATGCGAGAACTTGAGAAAGCTATTGATATCAGCAAGAATTCATCCCCAGGTAAAGATCATATATGTAACATAATGTTTAAATATCTCTCTGAGGGCAGTTTGCGGGTTCTCTTGGAATTGTATAACACAATATGGGGAAAAGCTGTGATAGCTGTAGGATGGAAACCTGCAGTTGTAAATCCAAGATGAAAACCACGCAAACTCCACAAAAGAGGATGCCTAAAGACCAGTTGCCTTTATGTCCTGTCTGGATAAAATTATGGAGAGAATGGTGAATGAAAGAGTGGTTGCCTATTTGGAAAACAATGGCATTATAGATAACATGCAGAGCTGTTGTAGGAGGGGAAGATGCGCCATTGATCACACTGTTAAAATAGAAACTGAAATACAAAAAAGTGAAGCACGAAGGTTTTGTGATAGTTGTCTTTCTAGATATTGAAAAGGTGTAGGACATGGTATAGAGGGAAGGCTTGTTGTACAAAGTAGGGTCACAAGGGATAAGGAGAAGAATGTTGTAGTAGGAAGAGAGCCAGAGACAATAAGCCCTTGGATCAGAGGCTAAAGATAAGGTCAGGATGACAGTGCAATGGATAGAGATGCTTTGATCGAACCAACATGTACAAGGTAATGGGTGGTAACAACCCACGTCATGGGGCAGGAGCTAACCACGTCAGAGGTGCAATACATAACTTGTTTGTATTGATGTACAAAATGAAGCCCTAAGGGAGTGTTTTTGTCTGGCCTGGAGGGAACAGAAAGTCCCGCCATTCACTGAGCTGGTCCATTGTAACGGGCATACTTGTATTAGTCATCCGGGGTAGAGTCTGTGGGATGCTAGCTCATCATCAACAATACATCAACATTAAACCTGGCCAGGTGCCTTTGTACCTTAACAGATCTTGTGGTCATTGGGCAGTTTACTCGAAGTTTGCTATGCCAGCTACCTACACAGAGCTGGGATGGCATAGAGAGGGAACACATGCAGCCAAACATCTGACAACAAATGTATGAGCGGATTAGAGAATTTTTGAGTAAAAGGACCATACAGGTCAGAGTTGGGAAAGTTATTTTGAATGTATATAATATTAAAAATGGTACACTACAGGAAAGTGTTATCAGCCCAATGTTATTTAATATAATGATAAACGATGTCCCAAAACAAATAAGTGCCAGGGTAGATGTTACTCTACTTGCAGATGATTCTGCTTACAGGTTAGAAGCAGGAATATTGAGGTGGCAGAAAAGAGTTAACAAAGTGTTACAAGAGACCTCTGACAAGGGAAATGCATGGTGTTTCAAGTTCTCCATTGCTAAAACCAAAGGATCAATCTTTACAAAAAGGAAAGTTGCAAAGGAATGAAACTCTATATGTATGGGGAACAAAGAGATATAGTTAAAAGGTTTAAATTCTTAAGTGAAATATTTCTAAATTACTTTAGAAAGACCATATAAACTATGTTAAAGATCAACGTACAGGAAGGATTAACCTGCTTAAAAGTCTCGCTGGAACTGCTTGGGGGAGGATAAGAAAACAGAGTTGATGGTATACAGAGCCTTCATCAGACCAGTTATTGACTATGGCAGCCAAGTTTTTGGGTTAACCTTAAAATCAGATCTTAAAAAATTAGATTTAATGCAACCATAGGCGCTATGAATTGTGTGCAGTGCACTTATTACAACACCTCTATGTGCACTACAGATCGCTTCTGGTGAAATGCTAGTTACATTACGAATGAAAGTACTGGACCTACCTTTCTGGGCCAAAGTTAACGGGAACTGCCATGATGAAAGTACCAAACAAATAGATGAGGTTTGTTGGGAATTTGATAGGAGAACCATAGCACACCCTGTTAGAACTCCCCAAGTGTGGATGCAGCAGTTGAAAGAAAAGGAAAAGCTGAATGACGTCAAAACTTTCAGTCATGGGAAAATTAGTTATGGATGGAAAGTTGCATGTCCAAATGTGGATTTAGATTTGGTTTAAAAACTTAAGGGTAAAAAAAAAGACAGTGGGTATTAAAAAAAAAAGTATGCCAGTATATAGATGAAAAGTGGAGTCTGATTGGTCACATGTACACAGATGGATCCAATAAACAAAAAACAGGAGGAGGGACAGCATATTGGGAACACCAACACTGGGCATTAGTATATCTAAAAGAATATCTGATTAAGTAGCTGTTATGTCAGCCAAACTAGTAGCAATAATGCTAGCATTAAATTGGATCTGGGATGTTTGCCCAGCAGTGGTGGTCACTTTTTTAAATTCAATCTCATGCTTTGTGGTGATAAAAAACAAGATTGTCTCAGTATGTAGAAGTGATTTAATCAATGAAATTATATTTCTAATAACAGAGAGGGTACAGATGGGGAGACATGTCGCATTTGCTTGGATCCCAGTGCATAGTGGGATAACAGGGAACAAAAGGTCAGACAAAGCAGCTAAAAAATCACTGTAAGAAATGGAAGGATGACATCGGAATACCATTGAGTAAACAGGAATTCAGAAACCTAGCACAGAAAAATTTAAAAGAGGAATGGCAAAAAAATTGGATTAATGAAGAAAGAGGAAGAATTTTTGAATTGTGCCCTAGAGTTGAGGATAACAACATACTTCAGGGATAGGACTAATGAAGTGCTTTTATTTAGAATACTAACTGGCCATTGTGGATTAAACAAAAATCTTTTTCAAATAGGTAGCCAAAAGATGGACTATGGGTAGAGCACACATAGGGGGAAGAAACAATTGATCACCGTTTATGGATAAATAAGAGCTTTGGTACAGAATGGGAAAAGAATTCTGAGGAATTCAAACATCTTAAGGTAACAAAAATTACATTATGTTATTTAGTAGGAACGTCAGGGACATGTGGTACTATGAGAACGGTATTCTTACATTACCTGACAGACACACGGCAGAGCGAGAGAATATAAACCGCTGAGTGTGGAGGATCTGTAGTTGGTGGCAGCTATTAAGTTTTTAGGCCAGTCTGCTTCACCATACAAAAGAAAAAAGAACAGGCAGTGCATTGACAGGAAGAAGGAAGCCAGAGTCAGAAGGCTGAGTTTCTGCTGGGGAAGACAGGATCAGCAGTTCTGTAAAGAACAGTCTGGGCCAGAATAAGAACTCTGTGTGTGGCAGAGTAGCTGGAGAGGAGCATGAACTATTGTGTTGCTATGATGGGCTTTATGTTCAGGACAGTGAGCACTATTTTGAACTGCTTTCAGCTACTAACCCAGCCTCTGGCAGGGGTTGGTGATGATCCTGAGAAATGTTATGGGGAGTTCTTAAGGGGCTTGAAGAGGAGGGACAAAGAGAGGGCACCACAGGGACACCTCTTGCCCCGAAGGGGTGCTCAGTAAACAGCAACCTCATTATATATCCCTATTCCTGAAAGCATTAATGCAGCTGCTTAAACGCTTTCTGGAATCAGGGCCATAAACTGTACATATAAAGTGTGCATAAGCTGCACCTGTAATAGGCCAGATTTCTGCTTAATTCCGAAGGTACAACAAATCATTGGGGATGCATGGCTATCATAGAAGGCAGAACATGACCCATTGGCTGCGTTTCTAATTACACTGGGAATGGAAGAAACTGCTCCATTTAAAGGCTGCATAAAGGATTCCGAGGTATGTCCTGTTTCAGAAGTTGAAGCCTTTCTTGAAGCTTTCACCTTCAGGCTGGAAATTCATCTATTCCAAGAGTGAATTGTTTTGGGGAGTTTGAGCAAAAACATGTTCAGCAATTTGGAAGCGGAAAGAGTCTAAAATAATATTCCTAGTACTGAGAGAGAGAGAGAGAGAGAGAGAGAGAGAGAGACTTGGTTTTGGTCCATTCTAGTGATGGAGGGAGGTAGAAAGTGGAAATTTTTCGGGGAACTAGCCCTCAAAAAAGATTGAATGTCTTTGAGTGTTCAGGTGAAAACTGGCTGAGTTATGGTTCTTTAAATAGTACACTCTGCAAGTGGACAGTCAGTTTGGAACTACAGCAATGAGGCTGTGAAATAAACACTAAGGAGGTCCACTCTGTGTGCATACATGACTGACTAACTTAGCTACATACCTTACAAGATTACACACAGGCTGAGACAAGGGCTCCACCCACTTAACCTGACAAGCAAAACACACCTGGCCAGCTTTTTAAACTCCCTACAGAGATGGGTGTGAGGTAGATAAAATGAAAGTTGGGTGCCTTTCCCTGGTGGGTTTAGGGACTCTGAAGGCGGGTGCTTTGCAGCTCCTAAGGTTGAAACAGAGGAGATTTCTCCTGTGGACTTAATCAGATGCATGGGAGAAGATATTTCTCAGGTGTCTAGCCAAACCTTTCCCTAGTGTAGAATTTCTTTTCTTTTTCCCTTCCAACAAACTTGGAAATTCCATACAAAAAACTATGTTATGAGAATGTTAAGGTTGCACCGTTAAGACCTCAGGAAATTACAGAGGAGACATTCAAAGTAAGGCACCCAACTGCCATGGAGAGCCGATGAGAATTGGCCTCCTTATTCCCAGTTCTGCCTTTGAAAAGCTTGCCATATAAAATATGAAGGTGTCACTCCTATAAGGGGCTCTGTGTGACCGTAGAACCATAGTTTTTCCCATTATACACACATTATGATACGTTTTTTAATTCCATGATTACATACCATTTCTCAAAGAGTGCAGCATATCCAATATTTTTTCTAAACACTTAAATTCACATGTATAACTTCTTTGTAATACTGTGCACTACTCTGTGGTTTCCAGACAAAGAGAATACAGAAGGTCACAATTGATGGAGAAAGAATAAACATCACTTTGGCAGGCTGATTTAATTTTCTTTTTTTTTAATGGTGTCTGTCTGAAAATACGCAGTGGTTTGAATTATAAGAAGTCCCATCAGAGATGGGTTAATGCACAGAGAATACATGAAGTGGTCAAAGGTGCTTAGTTAAATACAACATATAAAACATGGACCCTAAATCTGTGTGATAATTCATGAAGCCATGTAATAATTTGTAGCAATAAGATATATTTCATAACCATGTGCTAAATTTCATTTAATTTTGGCTGCCTTACCAATTTGCAGCCCCCTAATCTATCATTGTTGGAATTACTTCTCCAGCAGCTCTTTGCCAACCTGGGATTCTCCTACACTGCACTGCCTAGAGCCAATAAGTGGCTGGGTAATCTTCTAGGCTAGCAGAGTAGAGGGCAGGATCTAGGCTAGTGTGTAGCACATAAAACCCACGCTAGCATTTGAGCTGGATCACTAATTAATACAATCTAAATTATATGGTGAATTTTGCTTCTTTTTCTGTTTGCAATTGTCTCAAGGTTTTTCATTATTCAAAATTATTCACCTAATAGCTTTGGTGAAATCATCTTGGTCAGCAAATTATTTGTGAGCTGTTCATTATGAGAATTCAGTCTGGGCTTGATCCAAAGTCCATTGTAATCAATAGGCGTCAACAGGGCAGAAAGACTGGCACAGTGGATTGAGTACTGGACTGCAACCCAGGTGACAAGGGCTCTTCTCCTTGGTCGACTGGCTTTTTGGGTGACTTTGGGCAGATCACTTCACCTCTCTTTGCCTCCGTTTTTCCAACTCTAAAATAGAGATATGAATGTTTCCTTCCTGGGAAAACATTTCCAGATGAAAAGGGCTATAGGCCATGTTTTTATTCAGTGGGTTTTGTTCAGGCCCTCTATGAATTCAAAATCCAAGCTCTTTTGAGTGCTATATGGGTCACCTGATATGTTTCTATTCCCTGACAGGAGGAAGGCAACTCTTAAGATCAGAGGAATACTTGAGATGGCAAGCTCAGAATTCACTTTCTGTAAATATTCTGCAATATTTTTAAAGGGCTGTTTCAGTGAGTGTTCCTTTCAGTAAATAGAAAGAAAACAAGCAAAAATCTGCAAACGCATTCACATTAAAATGTGAATATTTTGGGGGGTTATTTTGGTTTAATTTGGTTTGATTGGGACGAAGGGAGTGTTTTTCTTTTATTTTTTTCTCTTGCATCATTCTCCGTGTTCTTGCTAACATACAGGGAGTTGACAGTGAAAACCTTGAAATCAAGGAGGGTTTTGCTTGAGAAATGGCTGTGGGCCCACAGCATATTTATCTTTAATCTGTGCACTGATGAACCTGTCTGTGTTGTGACCAGTGTCGCCTGCTAGCTCAGAATCAATTGTTTACCTGAAGTCATACTCACATTTTTTTGATTAAACTGGGTTTTATGATATCTAACACAATCTAAACTTTTTGGTGTCACTATAAGCCAACTTAAAGTGCTTCGTGTATATGTTATGTTTACATCATTTATTTCTGTGAGAATTGGAGATAAGTTTAATATTAACATTTATCAGGGTGCTATGCAGTGTACATAACAAATATATCCTGTTACTAAGGCTGTTATTCTGTTGAAATGTTCTGATAACAAACATAAACCACTCACGTTTCATTCTTGCTTGGTTATTATGTCATCAGATTACCCAGTGGAACCAAATCTGCTTATGCATTATCCTATATGGAATGTTTTTAAACTTTCCAAAGACATTAAAAGTCAAACCACCTAAGAATACATACCCTATATTCCTCCACCCACAAGCACATACCTTTACCACTACCACAACTACTGTGTGCCATACACCACAACCTCACCTCTGCCCCTCTTTCACCTTTCTGCGCATACTCTTTTAGCAGATTCATTTCCCCCCCAAAATAAGTAGTTGTGGATGTTTGGTGTAGTAGCTGGATGTGGTGAGAGAGGGTAGTTTGGTGTAGGTGTGTTTGCACAAGGGCTTTTAAAGGGGAAGATGGAAGGCTTGCATGCCAGGGGCTGGGGGGTGGAGTTTGTTAAGATAATGTCATAGCTAGGAAAGTAGCCAGAGCTATAGTCATAAGGAAAAGAATGTGGCATCACCACTTCGTGTTTTTTGTCATTTCATTGTGGAAGGGAAGTAGGCACTTTTGTGGCCTAAAATTACTTATGCCTAGTCTTAGGCCAGAGAACAATTATATTGAAAAGTTTGAAGTAAATCCAACAATCCATTTCTGAGATGCATGACTTAGAAAAATTGACGGTGGTTCTCCTTCTCAAAAATGATCCTCCTCATTTTTCATTTCCTTGTATTTTGGAAGCAATGAGTCTAGCAAACTATAAAAAGAACTTGTCTGCCCTGGGAAACTGGCCAGCAGAACTATAATGGTATAATTATACTACTCCAGCTATGCTGATATAACTCCCATGTGGACACTCCATTCCAGAATAAAAGTGACTTTTTTCAGTATAGCCATAAACTATGAAGTCAGGAAACAAGTCATGCTTATGCCGAAAAAGCCACTTTTATTCTGGAATGGCATATCCACATGGGGAGTTACACTGGCATAGCTATAGTGGTATAACTATACTGCTGTCGTTCTGCCAGTCAGTTTCCCCATGTAGACAGACTAAGGTCTGACTTGCCAGGTCTCGTTGCTAAGACCTCCTATACAGGATTACTTTCAAGAATTTCTGGTCTTTTTTTTTTAACTTATTCAGTATTAAAACTTTAATTGTTGGAGGAGATGTGAGGTCTCACATGGACATTACACTGTCCTTGAAGTGCTGTACAGACTTTATAATGTCTGCGAAGCACTTTCTGGACTGTTTATTGTCACTGAAGCACTGCAAAGACATTATAAACCCCTGAGGCCTCAGGATGGACCTGACAATATTAATAATAATGACAAGTCCACTTTGCAAAAGGTATACTATGTGTTCATTGAAGTATAAACTGGCAGTAAAATGAAGGGCACAGGTGACAGATGGAAGGCTGAAGGGCTGCATTAGCACTTGGAAAAGGAACGGGAAGTCCAGGGAAAATCAGTCTCCATGCACTGTGTAAGGAACACAGAAATGAGACCTTCCCGAGCATTAAGGGTAGGGAATATAAGGGACTGGAGGGTACAGAATTACCTCAGTGACACAGAGATGAGACCCTCCCTAGCCCTAGGGTTGGGAACACACACTCAGGATTAAATTCACCCCTGTGCAGAAGGCTGGCAGAAAGCCCCTGAACTTCTAAAATATTCCAAATAGGGCATTTGTCAGGCTTAAGTGGTGTATAAGCTCTGTGCTGGCTCTTTGCCCTTGTGAAATGCACTAATATTGCATATAAACCTCATAATGAGACTATCTTTGCCCACTCATGCTGTACACACGTGTAGGCTGAGATTTTCAGAGCTGCCTTCGAGAGTTAGGTGCATCCAAATCCCTCAGACAGCTTTGGAAATCTCAGCCATAACATACACACTCACACCACATACACCTCTGCCTCACAAAGCAATTCTATACTCGGTACACACACACACCCCAACATGTATGCTCCCCATCCTCACCAACCTATTCTGTAAACACTCACACACATAGCGTACACACAGGCAAAATTTGTGAGATGGAGAATTATGCTTCCAAAGCTATACTTTTGTATGTGAAATAAGCTCATTTTTATAGCTGACTTGTACAAAGACAAAAATATTAGGGAGGTCTTTCTGGCCCATAGGATCTTATTTTTAAGCCAGTTTTGTGAACCTGAGCAGTGAGATGTGTATGAGATGCATTGCGATTGTTGTAAGTACTGCATGGCTCAGGATGTAAGTGTAGCACACAACTTTTACAATGTCCCTCATGGGCCTTGTAATCTCGGTGCGCAGTGCATTGGTCCTAAATGATGCAGGCACATTAAAACAGTGCTAACAGTAATCAATGGAGGAACCTTCTCTTATTTCCCCAGCTCTCCCAGGTACTTTCTCCATCCCTCCAGCCACACTGAACCTTCCCTTTTCACTTTGCTAAAGAGGCACACAAACCTACAGTGCTATTAATCCTCCCACACCCAGCTCGCTCATTCAGGCCTGGTCTACACTACTAAGTTAGGTCGACCTAGCTGCATTGCTCAGGGCTGTGAAATATTTCACACCTTGGTGCAATGTAGTTAAGCCAACCTAAGCCCTGGTGCAGGCACCACGAGGTCAACGGAAGAATTCTTACATCAACTCAGCTACTGCCTCTCAGAGAGATGGCTTTACTCCAGCAATGGCAGGACCCCTTCCGGTGCTGTCATGTCTACACTACAGCGCTGCAGCTGTGCCACTCTAGCATTTCTCGTGTGGATATATTCTCAGTGCCCCTCATCCCCTCATAGACATCACTCTTCCCCAGTGCTGCCCAGACTTCCATAACACCAACACATCTACTTCACCCGGTCCCAGGGATTTCTCTCTCCCCGATAGCCGTTCTCCACTGACATGTCCACTCTTGACACCCTTTGTCCCCCTGAGCGTCACCCTGCCAAGAAGTCATGTAAATTATGTATATTTCTGTTCTCTAGTAATGTAAGAAAACAAGGAAACAATGAGGCAAATACCTAGTTAAGGTGACGTTTGTAAGTGCATATCACTACCTTAAGGGGGGAGGGAAATAAAAAGAACTTAGGACGTCTAAAAATCTGAACCTGCATGGGAAGGAAGTTCTACACTAAGGGCACATTTTAAAAAACAAACACCCTCATGCCCTGTCAATAAAATATTTTTATATTGTACTTGGTATTTCCATTCTGCAAGTGGGAGAGTTTACAAGCAAAGAACAAGTATTTTCTTTTTCCTGCTTTATTAATTTATTACGGTAGAAATGTAGATTTGGGCAAAATTTCAAGAACAGATTCACAGACTTGCTCTAGGGTGAAGGTCTTCTAATTTCCAGTGTCACAGTCAGGTGGATTATTTTCTAATGCCCAAATTTTCCAAAATGACTAGTGATTTTGGATTGCCTTAGTTTTGGGATGCACAATTTAAGACCCCTTAAATGAGCTAGATTTTCAAAGGGCAGGTGCTCAACATTTTCAGAAAAACAGGGCCCCTTTCAATTTTTGCAAGCTGGGCAACCAAAATCACTAGTCACTTTTAGAAATGTGAGCCTAGTTAGTTAGTTTGCTTTTTTGTTTGTTTGTTTAAAGTGCCCAGTTTATAGAAAGCCATCCTGTGCTCTGACCACCTATGCTGTAAATAAAAATACAAAATATAGAGGACAGCTTACCACACCTTGGCTCATAAATAAATATCCACTAGCTATTATGGGGACTGTGAAAAAAAAACCCAAGTCCCACTCATCTTCAGGCCCCCGCTCTCCAAAAGCCTAAGGGAAAAAGATGGGTTTAAGGACATATTGGGCCTCAAAAAACACAAATGAGGTGTCTGAATAACACCGTTTTTATTAGACTGACAAATAATTTGCTACATGCACAAACTTTGGGGCCCAAGAGTTTTCTTCTGTTTCTACACCTTTTGGCTGTAAAGTTTTGCACTATCACTTCTTTGTTGGTCTAGTAGAGGATATTCCATTAACTGTTATGTCAAATTATTCTGGGCAAAATGCAAGACAAATTTCACAATTTTGTTGTAAAAAAAAAAAGGAAGTCAAGTATATACTAAGATTAAAGGTAGTTTTCACTAATAAAGTAGTTTTCACTTTACCATATTAGAAAAATCAGGCAAAAGGGACACTTTAATTTTGCTTTTTGTGAATCTGGTGAAAATATGATAGTTTTCCGGCTTAACAGCAAAGCGGTAAGTTGTTTGTTTTCGCATCGACGACTGAGATTGCAAGGTTTTTTATGTGTTCTAGCTTCAGACAAGCAACCCACTGACTTTAATGGGAATTCCATTCACATAGCTGAAGCCAGAGTATGACTGATTACATTGATTTTACGTGCATAATTGCTCGAGCTAAAGACCGTGATGAAGCAAAAAGCCAATGTATTGTAAAACAGGTCAAATTTATGCAAAAATTAGGAAAGAAGAATATCATGGCTCACATTCTAACAACCCCGCTCTCACCCTCTTCTCCTTCAGTTTGGTTTTCAATCCTGAAATCTCTCTTCTACTATCTACCTCTAACTTCTCAAACTGTCTCCTTAATCCCATTGCCTGCTGTCTTCCATCACTCCTTCTCTTCTTCCTTCCCTCTTCCTTATATTTAACAGTTTGCTTGCTCTCCTCTGGCTCCTTTCTCTTCATATTAATAATAATACACAGCACTTACGTCACACTTTACATGTCCAAAGTGCTGCACAACCCTTTGCTAATTAATTCTCACAACACCCCTGTAAGATAGGTAAGTATTATTATCTCAGTTTTACAGATAGGGAAACTGTCATCAGGAGTCAGGAGCAGGGACACAAGCACTTTGCCTATAACCTCATTTTTGTGTTCTCTATTTTGAAATTACCTTCCCCAACCCCATAAATACTTCCTTCTCTTTTGTCTTCAGGAGTTTTCTTTTGCAAAATCACCCAAGGTCTTCAGTTTCTCTTGAAGCCAGACCACGTATTGCACTGTGCCAGCTGCCCTGGACTCTTGCTCTCTCCTGATTTCTCATAATAGGTTCACTATTCCTCTGAGTGGACACCCATACAGCTGTTCAAATAGGAAAAACCCCATCAATTCTTGGGGAACCTTATGGATGGCAAACAATAGGGGTGGGAGTAGCTTGTCCCAGTGCAGGGTTCTGTGTCTACGAACTTCCGCACCATCAACTTTAAAGTCTTATTAAAGCATTCAGCTAGTCTATCAGTCCATGGATGGTACACCAATGTCCTTGATGCCTTCACTTTTAGTAGTCCACACAGCACCTTCAGGAGCTGAGATATGAGATGGTGCCCTGGTCAATGATGATCTCTTTCAGGATCCCCACACGCTCGAACACCTTCATTAGTTCTGGGACCAGGACCGACTGTTTTGTGGGCCATAAGGGGTCATCTCTGGATTCTTGTGGTGTAATCCACTATCACCAACTTGTACTGGTACCCTCTGCACTCTATTCTAGGGGGCTTACTGGCTCCACACCAATTCATATGTATGGAGTGCCTACTACCAGTGGGACCCAGA
Source organism: Lepidochelys olivacea (assembly GCF_965140295.1). NCBI lineage: Eukaryota > Metazoa > Chordata > Testudines > Cheloniidae > Lepidochelys > Lepidochelys olivacea. Next base: position 111,495,866 of record NC_140411.1, read on the forward strand.
GTAATAACACTTATCACCCTCACAGAGATGTTGTGATCATTAATTCCTATTTGTATATGTGCTATAATTCACTGGAATCCCACAATGCCCTCCAGTTGGTAGGGGCCTAGTAACCTCCAGCCTCATATCTTCCCTGGTAATTGTAAGGGCTGGGTCAGGAAATGATTATTTTTTCATGAAATATTTGGATGAAAACAAAGGAAAACATGTTCATTAGGTTTTTTCCCCAACATTTTTCAATGAAAATGGATTTTTTTATATTATTTTTATTATTTTATGTACTTATTTATTTATTTATTTACTTAGCAGAAAATTTTATTCCATTGAAAAGTCATTTTCCATTAAAAAAAGAATTTGTGACCAGCTCCTTCCCCCCCCCTTATCCTATCAAAGAAGGGAGGAAAAAGTAAAAAAGCAAACAAACAAACAAACAAAAAGCACCTGAGATAAATTGGGAATTTTCCTACTACTTTGAAATAAAGAGGGTTTTTTTAAAAATTCAACAACATTGAAATCTGTGTATCATTTTTTCAAATTCAAAATGTTTTCTGACTAATTTTTTCCACAACAATTTTCATTTTCAACAAAACCCCATTTTTCAGTTAAAACATTTTTTAATTGCAAAAATTTCCACATGCCTTAATAATTATCTCTTGATCTTGGGGATGCAGTCCGTAACCAGCTATCACAGATTGATGGATATTTATTACCAAATGATCTTTTGGTAATCCTCCAGGGGCTTTCTAGCAGAAATGGACATGAGGAATTAATCTCTCATCTGCTAGTAGCTGCTCAGCTATTAATAGACTCTCATTGGAAAAAAAAATATAGTCCAACCATAGAGGAATGGTTCAAAAAATATGGGAGGTTGTTGCTGTGGAAAAATTAATGCACCAATTACATACCCAGCAAAAAGGACAAAGGACAAATAGATACTTAGATATTTGGCTACTATTTATTCAGTACTCAGACAGAGTACATTCACCTGCCCCTCCCCCTCCCCAAAAGCACACCTGTCCAATTGTTTTGAATATTAACATTTGTTAGACATGCCTGGTCTGTTAAATCTGTGTAATCAGAGATTTCACTCAATATAATAAAATCAATAGACACAACACAGCATAGATGTACTGATGCTCCCTCTGTATTATGGTAGCACCTTGTTAAGTTGTCCTGATACTCCTTATATGATGTCTCTTTAAACAAACTCATTTTTGTACTGGTTATTGTTCTGTTTCTGATATTGACATGGCAAAGATTTGTAAACTTGTTGATACTTCTGAAATAAATAGTTTTTAAAAAATCCTCCCTTGAAACACATTAAATTGATGATGGCAAGTCTGCACAGACCCAAACACAAGCAAGCAGTGCCCTGTTTTTCCTGCAGCAGTTGGTGGCAAAATTGCCCCATCCTTTTAAAAATAGAGAATCAGTTAAATTTCAAGGGAATTCCAAGACTCCTTCTGCTATAATTTCCACAAATTCTTACTCTGGCCTTCTGCGTAGTGGTGTAATTACTGAGGTTATGTCTGGGCCAGAACATTGGTGTCCTAAAACTGTTTTGTAGGACCCCTCAAAAATGCTAAGACCATCTGTTTTCAGTGCGAGCAAGCAAGATGTGCTTGTTGTAAAGTGCTGTGTAAATGTATTGTGCTATACAAGGGCTCAGTTAGTTCATGGCCTTACAAGGCCTCACAGATGCATAGGGGGGGCTGCAAGGCTACACCCCACTCCCCAGCATTGTGATGATGTAGGGCTTGCCTTAATGAGGAGTCCAGGTGCGGGGGGAAGGGTAGGCTCCAGTGAGCTGTTGCTCCCCCACCTGCAGCAGAGTCAGGGGGTGAAGTGGGGGAGTGGGGAGCAGGAAAGAAGAAGGTGAGATGTAGGAGTGGGGAGCAGGAAAGAAGAAGGTGAGATGTAGCAGTGGGGAGCAGGAAAGAAGAAGGTGAGATGTAGGAGTGGGGAGCAGGTGGATCAATGGCTCTACCCAATCTACATGCCAGATAGTAAAGGTGGCCGGGCATGAGGCTAGTATGCTGAGTCAGGAAATGAGCTGGCAAAACATCCCCCCTTACACTTTATGATAACTTGCTCAGCTTGGGAAATTTTGACCTGAGTTGCAATTCCTTTCTAGAGTTCCACCTGGGGTGACACACCTACACGTCACCCCATACTCAGGGTAGAGAAATAAAATCAATCTAGCTCTAAAGTCACAGCCAGCAAAGCACTTAACCATGAGTAGTTTGACCTTGGCTGTGTCTACATTATCGTGGGATCGACTCTGCTGTGATCAATGCACTGGAGGTCAATTTAACTGGTCTAGTGAAGACCCGCTAAATCGACAGTAGAGCGCTCTCCGGTCGACTTCAGTACTCCACTGGGAATGAGAGGAATAGGTAAGTCGATGGGAGAGCATCTCCCACTGACCCAGTGTGATGTAGACACTGCAGTAAGTCAACCTAAGCTACAAGTCTTTGCAATTTACTCTATTTTTGGTAAGTACAAGTTTTGAAAGCTGATGATTGCATTTCAGACAAAAGCAAGGCATGAGGCTAATCTATAAAGTATGTGAAACTCAAATTAAGCTCCTACCTTTCTACATATGCCTGCTTAAAGGCCTAAAATAACCTTTCAGACTCAGGCTGTCTTGTGGGATTTCCTTCTCAATCTCCTACCCTCAGCCACTAGTCATGACATTTCAGTAACCGGTAATCTCTCGACAACCTATCCATGTGTTGAATGTATGAGACTTAGGTGAGAATATTGAACTTGCCAGATTCATTTTTTCATTTGTAAATGTTAGGATGCCAGGTTTATTTTTTCCACATTAAAGTCCAGAAACTTTATTAGCTGCAAAATGTAATTATTAGGATCAAAGCCTAGAATTCATTGTAATAAGTATGGTGATTTACTTTACACATTTATGCAGTATACCAGCAACAGCTTTGGCAGTAGTATGCAATTTCTTGATGTGAAGATACTCAGATCTAAGAAACATATTCACACCCACTGTCAGGGAGGGGATCTCCCTTGTAAGTCTCTGGCCAACTTCACCAATAACATAAACAGAGGCATAAATCTCAGGTGTAAGCTGGTCAGAAAATATATGCAAACCAGAGCAACTTACATGCTGAGCGATGGAAGCGAAAAAGCAATTAACAATTAAGGCAGGAGTAAGACAAAGTAGGGGTCAGTGGGACTACTGGGCATGAAAATAGCAAGCAGGATTTGGTGATAATTGCATGCAAATATAAATATGTAATATGTTACTTGCTATTTATAGTGAACACACCCTTCAAATACAGCAAATGTACGTTCAATGTGTGTTAATACAGTGTCTTTATTCAGTGCTCTAAGGTCCAAAAGATAGTCCTGCTGAACTTAATGGTAAAACTGCTGTGGCTTCAATGGGATCAGGATTTGCCTCAAACTGCCTTGTAAATTATGTGTCTGCGTGGTTAGTTATACCAGCCTTGCACAATTCTACTTCCAAAGAGAATAACAGTTGAGTAAAATGTCTACCCCACCCCCCATTATAGTCACCATCAGAGTAAAAGAAGGGTGAGTCGATTTTTGTTCCTGCGCTGGTAAATTTTCTACACGTTAACGTAGCTGGCTTATTCATTAGTGTGCTTTATAGTGTAATTACAAATACGTTAACTCTTTATAACTCACTGATAGGAAACTTTTTTAAATGAACAGATCATTTTTATCGCCTTGAGTTCTCCAGACAGTGTGTATTTATTGGCTAAAAGGTCCCCAGCAGCACTTACCATGTTCCATGAAGCTGCAATGAAAATGGAGTATTTGGTGTATGTCCATACCGCAGCTGAAATGTAACTTCTCTGGTGCATGGACTAGGCATGCATGCCATAGGGATATGGTTAAGAATCCTATCATCCACTCAATACCCAAAGAACATTACAGTCAGGAATAGCATCTAATTCTTAAACTGTTTTACATGTTTAGAGCCCAGGGTTGCTTGACTTCCTCATTTAATTTACACTTCACAATATGCAGTAGACTGGAGATGGCCATATCACCACTAGTCACTATGACAAACAGCTACATCAACCTTCTTCAGTATTGAGTTGATCTCTTTGTCAATCCATTTTTATTTATTTTTTAAATTAAGTGCTTTCAGAAGATCCCCAACCTGAAGGTCTTGGAGGCTGATGTCCTTTGTCTACAAAGTAGGCATACCTCAGGCTCAGCAGTGAAAGCTTCTTCCCACTGCTTTGCAAATGTGCTTCAGCCCTACCTTGGAGGGGTCACTTCTGGGAATCAAAGAATAATTCAGTTTCCATTCAGTCTTTGGGGATCTCTGAGACATCCAGCAAGGATTCTAATTAGAGACAGTTGAGGTGATGCTTGTGTGATGTGAACACCTCCCTGAAAATGAGACCACCAGTTCTTTCACATCTGGCAACTGAACAGCCTTCAGATGGTAACTTTTCATCCCTACCAATAGCGGCGGGATTTGATCTGGTGACCTAGCCATTGAAAGGTTCCATGTGCCATAGCTAGTTCCTTGTATCATCCAATCCCTCTTTCTTATGCATTATTATTTATTTATTTTATTTGGAGACATGCAGAGATCCACTCACTGTAGAAGTACAGTTAGCTTGCCTTTTTCTTACGCCTGCAGTGGTGGTGTAGCCATGTCAGTCCTGGGATATTAAAGAGACAAGGCAGGTGAGGCAGTATCTTTTATCGGTCCAACTTCTGTAGGTGAGAGAGACAAGCTGGACAGAAGTTGGTCCAATAAAAAATATCCCTCACCGACCTTGTTATCCCTTTTTCTTATAGGCAAACACCCTAGTCCGTGGGGCTGATGGCTGGTGCTGTTGCTGGCACCAATACATTGCATGCTGGGGCATCTCAAAACTTGATGTTGACCTCATACATTCCAACATGTAGCACGAGCAAAAGTAGAATCGCCCATGCATTTCAGGGGCTAGCAGCAGCCTCCACACAAAGCTGTCTCCCAAAGCATGTATTTGGACAGTGTTGTGTGTCTAATGCACCAGCATCAAAGTGCCATAAAGGAATGGGATTTGAAGGAAAGAGGGAGGTTTTATACCTACATGCCGGGCATTCACCACATAAGCTCAGAACTGAGTTTGGGCCAGTACAAAGCTTCACCCAGCTCTACCTCAGGAGAAGCCTCAGGGCGAATAGCCTCTCAGAAAGCACAGCCCCTCCTGGAGCTCCCCAAGGTGCAGGTAGAGTGTGTGAGCTGCGCTATCCATCCCAGAATGCCCAACCAGCTTTGTGGACCAGTGCAAAAAGCATAACCGTGCCCTTCTCCCTGCCCCCTTTGAGGTGGGGTGCCTCCCTGGGCAACAGTAGGAAGGAACAGTATCTACACTCTCCCAAGAGGGTAGGTTTCTTACAGCTTCCTTCTCATTGCCCCTCACTTCCCTGCACACTTGTGAGGACCAAGCACAACTGAGCCCTTGCTTGCTTTATGTAATTACCATGCTGAGTCCTCACCTCATCAGTGGGATATACTCTGTGCATGAATGCACATCATGCATAGGGGCATTGTCAAAAGGCAGACATCAACTTTTAGGTCCTTGAATGCATCTTTTAGCCAAAGCAATGATCCTGGTTCAAATCGTAGACTGTGTTCAAAATGCCCTTTTCTTCCCTGAGAGGCATGCCACTTGTCTCCACACGTTGTGGTGCGTGATGGTGAGGTGCGTAACATTACTGGGCTCTGTGTATCAGTTTGTGGTGAGAGGTCTACGGGGCAGCCATGAGAATTATTTTTAGATCTGGTCTTGTTTAATGTCTGGAAGAAGTAAATAGCACATAAGGAAAATCTGATGATGATACTTAATTTGGAGAGGTTACAAACACTAACGAGGAAGAAAGAAAGAATACAAAGCTAGAGACTGAAATAAAAGAAAGTGAGATTCAACTTAGAAAAATACATCTATCCTGTTCGATTCTACGTAGGTTCGTATGCAATGCTGATTACCACAGTGTCTGAGTACTTTCCAATAGTGTGTTAAGCCAGGTCACTACACATCCGTCACATGTTGTTTGTTCTCTCAACCTCTCCCGAGTGGCAGAATCGTGTGCAGTGGGGTGTCTTGTTTTGGTAGCTTGTGTGGTTTGTGTGTTTGGCTTTTGGGGGGGAGGGGTTAGAGAGAGCCAGCCAGAGAGATTGAGATTCCATGGTCTTAGATCAGCCTTGGAAAAAGTTTTGTCTCCCACACAGAGAAGCTTTGCTCTCATTGTAGAGTGTTCCACTGTGTTAGAGAAGAAGAGTTGTCAATCATGGTCTTCTTCCCAGAGCTTTAGACAATTTAGGTATCCTGGGCCCAGGCCACTTTGAAGATAAGGACCAAGCCCTTGAACTTGATTTTAAATTCTCTGGGAAGTCAGTGTAGAGAGCAGAGGACAGGTCTGAGGTGTTTGCACTAGCCTGTGTTGCTGAGGAGATGCACTGCATCTGGGGAAAATGCTTGAAACACAGCTATTCACAGGAAAATCTGTATTACTCAGTAGGACTTGCGGAAAATTCTTGGACTGTAAGCTCTTTGTGATAGGGACTGTGTCTTCACAGGTATTTGCACAGTGCTGAGCACAATGGGACCCCAAGCCTGACTGGGTCCTTTAGTCACTATTGTGATATAAATATTATTATTATAGAAAGCAAATTAGATGTTTGTTTTATTTATTTCAACTAATAGGAAATATGCCTATCTGGAGTTCTCAGTGGATGCATATAAAATATTTTAATAATAATCCATAAAGTAAACCACTGGACAAGTGGCCAGAACTAATGGTCCTTCTAAATCCCCCAGAACGTTGTCACGTGGGGAATAATCCTTAGAGACTCAGCCTCCCACATTGGTCTAATTTGCATCCCCCTTGCACCACTGCCTAGGGAAGTGGTGGAATCTCCATCACTGGAAAATTTTAAGAGCAGGTTAGACAAACACCTGTCAGGGATGATCTAGATCAGAGGTGGGCAAACTACAGCCTGCGGGCCACATCCGGCCCGCGGGACCATCCTGCCCAGCCCTTGAGCTCCTGGCCAGAGCCCCTGGGACCTCCTACCCAACCCCTTTCACTGACATGCACATGCGTGCCACCACCGCCCCCTTACCATGCCACTCAGAGCGCAGGAGCTCACAGCCCCGCTGCCCGCATGGCTTCTGTATGCAGACTGTGCCATGAGGGTAGATACCTTTGCTCCTTTCAGGCTAGATTACTACAATGCGGTGTCTCGAAGGCTGCCCTTAAAAATCATTCGTAGGACTGGATGCAACCTTGTGTTACACCGGAGGGTGTAGGGTCCCCTGGATAGAACATCTGCCTGGAGAAGGTGTTGCAAAGATAGAAAGAGCTGGCCTACTTCACTGTGCCAGGGGCCCACAGCCAGCTGGCGTGGCTCCAAAAGTGGGAAGCACTGATTGAAGAGGGGGAATGAAAAAGGAAGCAGGGAAATGATTAATCAGCATGTGCCGCAACAGCCATCCCCAATGCATGGGGGAAAAACTCCCTGGCATAAACTATACAGCCACCGTCTTATCTCCCTTCATATCCCTCCTTAAGACTCCCCTCTGCCGTGATGCCCACAAACCCACAGCTGCTGCTCTTAAGTATGTTTGTACATTCCCCATTTGTGCTATAATTATATAAATGTACCGCTACTACTATTACTAATAATAACTGCAGCTTAAATCTACTACCCCCCCAACAGAAATCCCAGGTAGGGCAGCAGTGAAAACTCTAGCTGTATGCCCAGAAGGGTAAATCTTCCCACAAGCACAGCTGTCCCCATATCTGAAGCCTCTTCAAGCCCATGAACTCCAGCTGGAGAAGGACACAGCAGCATCCCTGCCCCTGGGCTTTCCCCTGGCAGTGCTGAGGAAGCTCATGCTCTCACCAGTGGCTGGCTGTTGTCGAGGTAGTGTGGTCCATGGCCTTACTTCTTTGAACTTTTAAAAGGTTTCTGTGATTTTACTTTCAATATAACATGCCTTCAGTAATGCTGAGTCCGTCTGACTGAGGGACAGTCTACACCCTCAATTCCTGGGACAGTCTTTGAGGTGGGTGAGGCTGGACCTCCTGACCATCCTCTATCACAGTCTCCAGGGGACAGAAGGCAGAGCCTGCTTTGTTAAGAGGCTCGCAACTCAGGGATGCTACTACACATGAAAGCCCTCCATGGTAGCCTTTCATGTAAAGCAGGAGTTCCTGATTTACTTTGTGGTGTGTTTGGTGTGTTATGGGATGTGTTTGTGTCTTTTTGATGTTGTTCCAGTTGTTTATTTTAAGGGAGAAGTCATGTTTCCCTTTACAAATTATCGTGTTAGTTAGTAATATTTTGTACTAATTGGTACACCACCTTTCATCCAAGGAGCTAAATGCATTTGGCTAAGTATCAGTCCCATTTTACAGATGGGAAAATTGAGGCTCAAGGCACCTAAGTAAATTGTCTACTGTCACATGAGTCAGTGGATCAGGGGAAACAGAATCCAGCACTCCTGATCTCCAATCACCTTGCTTATCCTATTGGATATTTTCTTTGGTGGTTCCTTTTGTACCCCTGTGTTATCTAACGGCTTGTTTACATGGTGAAATTTCCTGATATGGCTATACTGGGATAATTATTCTGCTATAGTTATAGCGGTAAACATCCCCATGTGGACACTCTATTCTGGAATAAAAGTGCCTTGATTTCAGAACCATTACTCTACTTCCAAAGGCCAAGCTGGTCTTTTCCTAGACTTAGCTGAGCTGCCTGACATGATTACCTTTCTTGTTATGTACTTGGTGCAATGTATTAACACTCATTCCCAAGTGAATACTAGTGTGTAAATAGCAATAGGATGATACATTGGCTTTGGCTCTGTTTTGTTAGGAGATTTACCCTTACATATTTTGTGATTTCTTTGTTTAATTTGTTTACTTAGGGCATATTGCCCTTATTAACTCCTTCGTATGCTAAAGTGTTAGAGCATGACACTGGATACATATATTCTAAGCTATTTCTCTACACCAAAGATGGTGGATAGACAGTAGCCAGGGCACTTTTTACAAGTGATTAAAGGCTGAATAACTGATTTCATATAACGCTGTAAAAAGTGTGTGTAGGCTTTAAAGCAGGAGGTAGCCTTCTTTGCTCGACCATGGTAAGTTTTATGCTTTTATAAAGGAGTCAAAGTGGGGAAAGAAGGTGGTAGCTTTGCCCACCAGCTAAGCTGCACCCAAATGAAATGCCATTGGGAGTAGACTGTGCGCATGTTCAAAATATAATCAGGCATGGCCTCTGGGCTCCCTAGGGCGTGGCTCCCCATCACTGGGGTCCAGTACACCGGGGCTTTGCTGGGCTCCTCAGGTTTGACTTCCCCTTAGTGTAGTTTGTAAACCCTGCTGGGTGTCTTGAGCGTGGCTCCCCGATGGAGGGGCTCAGATGGGCTCTTTTAGGCTTCTTGGGTTTGGCTCCTTCTTGGCTGGGGCGAAAAGACAATACCCTCCCAAGCTCACTTTCCCATGATGCCAAAATGAGCTGTCACTCACAGTAGATTGTGTAGATCTTCCTAATTTAATCCTTCCTCTCCTTTCTTACATGTTTTGGTGAGCAGCGAAGTAGCTAACAATGTTGACGTTTAAAGGATCACCACTGGGCATCTGAGTTCATACCGCCATGTACCAGTGGAATCTGAGCCCTGCTTGAATGGTTCTGCTGTTTCTGGGCATTTTGAGTTTTTTTGCTAGACAAACACAGATTAAAAATATATTATTATTCTTTAACAACTATATTGTGGCAGCACCTGGAAGCCCACCTGATCAGAGCCCCACTATACTAGATGTTGTACAAGCAGATGCACTCTATTATAAAATAACTTTACTTTTCTCTTTCTATGTCTTGACTGTATTGTCACTTTGTGACCAGTCTGTTTAAAAATGTCTCTCTAAAAACAAAAACAAAATTCAAATGAGCCCTTATGAAATAGAACATATCATCATCAGAAACAAAGAACATTTGGCATTTAGAGCAAATTCAGCTCTAAAAATTCCTATTTTCCTAAGTGTTAGCTTCTGATATGATCCCTCCCCTAAAGATGTTGGACTTAAGTGTATTGCGGTCACTCTTACTCAAGGGTTCAACCATAATTACTTTTGACCCAATAGGACTAAGTTTAAGAATGACTTCACGTCTTTTGTGCTCTTCAACTAGCTTTTCCAAGAAATTCAGTTGTCAAGAAATTACTTCTCTAAACCTTGTGCCAACTTGGCATGCTCCCAGTATACATATGGGTAGCTGAAGTCAAGCATTAACTTGACTATTACTACTTTATTAGATTTAGATCTAATCTCAGATCTCTCTCAACAATCTTTAATCTCCCTTCCCCATAAAATTCAATGGGTGAAATCCTGGCCCCATCAAGATCAATGGCAAAACTCCCATTGACTTCAGGAGCCAGGATTTCACCCAACGTCTTTTTCCTGATATAGAGGTCAGTAGTGTAACCCTTATAATATATTTGTAGTCTTCATTTGTATTCATACAGGTTCTACCACAGGATCCTTTTTACTTGAAAATTTTACCTCATTAGATTCTATGGATTTTCTTCAAATATGATGCAATTCCTACACCTGTTATATAATCTATTCTTTCTCAATAATTTATACCCAGGTGAAACAGTATGCCATTGATCTATCATACTTCAATAAGGCCTATTACGTAAAGGTTCTCTTCTAATGCCAGGTATTTCAGTTCACCTTTTTCTTTTTAAGTTTCTTGTAATGATATGGACAGACATTTATTATTTATTTTTCTATTTTTGACCATGTGCCTTTTGATATTTAACTACTTTATTTGATACCATTATTTTTCTCAAATGTCACCTGGTGATCTCAGCCTCTCTCTCCCTTCATTTCAGTTGTAGTTTCTGTCTTATACTTTACTACTAAGTACAGAGCTACCTTTGTATTATCTAATCCCCAGCAGATGTCTTAGTCTGGTCTGAGAAATTCTCACCCCCCGTTAACTTTCATTAACTTTCTTCCAGCTCCTAGTTTAATAATCCTAGTTTAATAATCACCCAAAATATTGTCCATTTTCAGTGCCAGCAATCTGGTTCCGCATTAGTTAAGATGCATTAGTTAAGATGAAGTTGAACTTTACTGTAGATGATGCTCCCTTTGTGTTGAAGATTCCCAGTGCCCAGTACATTTAACCTTTTCCTCTTTGGACCATCTACTCATCCAAACATTAAGACCTTGAATTTTTCTGTCTATCTGGGCCTGTGCATGGAACTTTCAGAGAAAGCTACCATAGAGGCCCTGGACTTAAACCTTTTTTCCAGTAATCTAAATGTAGCTTCCAAATACTCTCTTTTGTAACTCTCTATATCATTAGTACAAGTATGTACCATGGCCACAGACTCCTTCCCAACACTCACGAGAAGTCTGTCTGTAAATCTTGGTATTTCATGAGCTCTACCACCATCATGATCAGTAGACAAGTCAGCGACCAGTTTTTGTGGTCAGACAGCAATTGTTTTTTTTCTAATGAGTGAATCCCCAATCACCACAGCTTGCCTGACTCTAGCATCTGTGTTCCCTTCTTCTGGCGGAACCCCCTTAGTTCAAAAGGAATGATTAGCTTTCTCCACCTACCTGCATAAGGTGTTTTTTTTTCTCCTTTACACCTTGGTCTCCTCCCATCATGAGACAGGTATCCTGAACTGGATGACCTAGGTGGCCTGTTTAGAGAGGTGAACCCGCTCTCCAGTGTCCCTTTAAAATGCCTCTTTATAAATAATTCCGTGGTTCTCTGCTTCTTTGTATGTATATAATTCACCCTTGGTTATAGCATCTCTTGTACCCTCTTACATCAGATTAAATATTTATGAAAGACATGTGTACACTGACTAACCTTCATTTTTTAAACTATGTGTAACTCTTTCATAAAGCACTTAGGTGACGCGGACACAGGGGTGACATTTTCAGGCAACCTCAAGCTGGCCTTAATTTTATAAACCTATCTTCATGCTTAACTGATTGCATTGACAAAAGGGGCCATGCACAAAACCTACACTGGTGCATGCAAATTAGATTGTTGGGTACCCAGCCATGTATTAGTGCACAAATGACTTTTTGCACATGTGAAATGAGGACACGTACAGTTTTGCTGGTGCATTCAGTCAGTGCAGTCAGTCAGAGGCTGGTTCTGAAAATTCTGCCCTCATATAATTTCTCCCTCTTGTATGTGTTCATTCGGTATCCACTGGGGAAAAGATTAAGAACAAAGTGAACAAAAGAAGCTAGATGACACATTGTATTTTAGACAATAGGTGAAATCCAGGCCCCATTGAAGTCACTGGCAAAACTCCCACTGACTTCAGTAGAGCCATATTTTTACTTATTAGCTTTCCACCTCTGTTTGTTGAAGACATAAATTAAACTAGGTGTGGTTGTCTCTCAGCATAGATTCTAGTGTTTGGCATTTGTTCTTCATATTTCACTGTACACACCTTAGATGCAGATGAAAGGATATGGGTAATCTGCAGCTTTCTGAGACCTAAAACAAAGGTTACCCCAAAAAGACTGAAAAATACCCTGCAAGGTACTGAGGAATTCCCACTAATTATATCCCTGTGGGAATAAGTGACACAAGAGAGGGAAGATTCAGTCGAATCAGTGATGACTTCATGGTTTCAAGCAGAGACACAAAGCAGGTTTTACAGAGATGATTTTCTTGGACTACCTTTGGGTCCAAGCATGAATGTCTGGGTCAATCCAAGGATAATGATGTACCAAATTTTAAACAATTAAAATGCCCGTTCCAGGAGCTCTAGGTATCCTAACAACTAATTAAACCGTGATGTCCACACTGCAGCATCACATACTCATTTACAGATACGATGTTAATTCAGCCTACACAGCAGCACTCAATAATCATATATAGGTAGCACATTAACTCAGCTAGCCAACAAATGAAAGCAGCAGCAAAGCCCCCTCCCCCTGCAAGAACGTACCTCAACAATCTTTCCCAAAACCCTGTCAAATTAATGGCTTTTTCAGTGTGCCATTTAATGTCATAAGGTTTCTGCCATGACACATCATTAATATATCTTACTAAATACAGAACATGAAAACTGCAGAACACATCCCACAAGTAAATCTGTCCTATATATTTGTGCAAAAATGATGAGAGGGGAGCTTTCACTTAAATAATTTGGCATGTATTTCCAGCAATCAAAAATGAGACGTAAAATGGAATTCATTTGCAACAGAAGATGAAGGGTAAGAAAAGCACTATTAATATACTAACATAACTATACAAAAACACAAGCAGAGGAAATAAGCAAGGAGAACTAGAGTGCTACTGAAAATAGGAGAGCAAAACTTCCTAGCTGTTACTGACTCCTGCTGGGATACATTTCATAACTGGAATGTCAGTACAGGTGAGTAGAAATCGGCTCTCTCTAGGAGTATATGGAAGGGGAAGGAGGTACTATGGAATAGATTTTCTGCTGAGCTGAGGCTTAGCTTACCATTTTGTGGATGCAAGTACATTTTCCAAATGCATCTCACAAAATGAATTGTGGATATATAGCTGATTACTTGCCCCTTGCTGATTTCAAATGCGCATGACACAAGTAATCAGGCTTGTGCCCATAACTGAATTGTGGATGCATAACGTGGGTGCAAACTTCAACCACAAAAAGAGAAATAACCTGACCAAAATCACCACCTTATGTCAAAAGCATTCACAGTACTACTGCGATATCATCTGAGAAGGAAGAGTGCGATGCGAAAGTGTTTTGGTAATGATAGGAGAAATGAAAAACAAAGGCGTACCAGTGGGCATCTGCTACAGACCATCAGGACAAGAGCTATAGTAAGAATGACAAATTTATGGCTCCACTCTCAAAATGCTTGAAACTGCAGGGTACTAGACTTTCCAGGGCTACTCTTACTGTCCAGATATTTATGGGTCCGGTCATCTGCATGGCTGCAGAGAGGAGTTAAGGAGATGTAAGGAGCCCTTTTTACTCCCTTGTGTAGGTTACCTGCCTTGTCAGTCCCTGCATGGGAGGAGAGAGCAGGTGCTATCAGGCTGCAGCTCTCCCTTCCAAGTAAATGGGCAGTGCAGAAGGGGAAGTGAGCTGTGCTAGAAAAAGGGCAAACACAGCTTACTCCCTCATGGAGCAAGCAGGGACCAAATTATGATTCTGTGTCCCAACTAATCCCTGTTCTGCTCCTGAGGCTGTGCAGCCATGCACTGCCCTTTACACTGGGCAGATTGTAGGATTACAAGCTAGCCCTGCGGCGGTAACAAATACAGCTAAGCTTGCATCATCAAAGCAGAAAGGAGAAGTGACTGACAGACAGGAGACAATGACCCATTATGAAAGACTTAAAGGAGAGAAATATGTGTAACTTGGCTTCTCAACAACTAAAACAGTCTAGGGTAGAGCGTTATCTGCAGGGAAACCCTAGGAACAGACATTTTTAGAAAGGAAGCTTCAGCTGAGTGTGTATTTTTGTTATTTGAGTTATCAGTAAAGCCAACCTAAGGAGGGGTAAGCTTAGGCTAAGTACAGTGGTCCAGATCTTTGGTCCTGCTCTGACTACTCTGTGCCCCTCCAGATCCATCTCCCTGAAGTTTTCCCTTCCAAGGGAATCTCTAGGTGGTGTAGCTGCTACAGTGAACAAACATCTGCTCTCGAGCCAGGCACACAGTGCAGGGATGTGGCTTGGGTGTCCTAGAGCCCTGGTAATTCCCAGCTGCCAGAATGTCCTTTGGGATCTGTGTCTGGCTGGGTGTTAGGCTCATCTAACTTACACAGAGACTAAACCAACTTTAAAGCTAATGTTGTCTTTGCCCTTACTCCTAGAGGATCTGGACCAGTAGGTCAAAGAAGGGTGGGACCACTGTCTATTTAGAAATGGTACTAGAAGCAGGATTTCTGGTCACCTTTTGTACGAAGTGGGGAGACTGAAGAAACCTATAAACAAATGATAAAACACTGATAGCAGCAGCAAGCCTTGCTGCAATTCATAAAGGAGAGTGTTTCTTGGACAATTTTTAACTAGAAATGTAATTAATCAAAGGACGATACTAACAAAAATAGATTTTTCAAACAATGTGTTTCAAATTTGGGGAGTTTGGCATACTCTGAGTTGGCATCATGGAAATTAAACAAACTTCTACGCAGAAAAATATCACAACTCTAAACTCTTGGGACCTTCCAGGGCTAAAAGCATGCATTCTTCTCTGAGGCTCTGGGAACTGCCTGTCTCCACTGGTGGAGATATGCATGTATAATGCTTATATTCTATGTCAAGGGCAGCCAATAGGCAGACCGCAGGCCAAATCCAGATCACCAGACATTTTTAAACGGACTTCAAAATCTTTTTATTTACTAATTATTTCATTATTGTTATTTTTTTAAATTATTTTCTCTGGATCTTGACTTTACCTTGACCAAGAAATTTGAACCTTGACAAAAAACAATTGACTACCCGCTATTGGGAAGCCAGTTCAAAATTGCTCAGTTTAAACTAGGCAGCTGGAGGACACAGTGATATGTAAACAGAAGTCTGAGTGTGTATGTGTATGCTCTCTCGCTCTCTTTATTCCTTATTCATACAAAAATGCTGTTCACTTCAATGGTTATTTCCTCTGAGTGAGGAGGATCAGGCCCGCTTTTGATAGGGATATTGACACAAAAATGCCACATCAGGCAGATCCACACACACAGATCTGCAACCTTCAGAAAGCAGGATTTTGTATAAAGTAGAGGTAACGTAAGTGTTGCAAGTTAGATATGTGGCTATTGAACGGCACTGAATGTAAGCCTCTGGGCCAGATCTTGGCCCCTGCATGCTGCCTGAATAAACAGACTCTGTGCAGGACAGCTACATTAGGGATTGAGAAACAGAAGTCTTAGTCCAACCCAAGGACTGTAATAGTATCTTCAGCCCTCTGTACATACCTACAGGTGTGTTTTGGCCAATTATCTACACAGCTGCTGACCTTCTGGCTCCTTAAAAAAAACACAACCCTCTGTGAATCCAGTGTGGCAGCTGCTACATAGTTGTGCTCCATGGTAGGCATGATTCGTCTATGCCCTGCCGCTCCCAATGCTGGTTGCCCTGTTTTGGGGGCCTTGTGAGTCTTTGTATAACCAGGAGGTTTTGTGCTGAACATTTTCAATCACTGAATCATTTGGTACCTCTCCAGGGTCACACACCTGTGTCAATTTTAGCCTTCTTCAACCGCTTCAGGCTGGTAAGCCTCTGGCCACTCCCTGGCACCTTGTTCCATTGCCCAACATTTCTTATAGTTCTAAAGTTTTCTTTGATATGCAACCTAGTTATTAAAGT
This sequence comes from Lepidochelys olivacea, assembly GCF_965140295.1. Taxonomy (NCBI): domain Eukaryota; kingdom Metazoa; phylum Chordata; order Testudines; family Cheloniidae; genus Lepidochelys; species Lepidochelys olivacea. The sequence continues at coordinate 111,512,234 of NC_140411.1, forward strand.
AATCACAATGACTTCCTGCTAATAGTTGATCCCTGTTCTCTTTATAACATTCTTTTTAATATGTATACAAGCAGTTTTCCTGCTCCATCTCTGTCATTATCTCTCTGGGCTGAATATACAGAGTGGAAAAACTGAAAAATGTTGCTCTGAAAAATTTGGGTGGATGTAGTTTTAAACAGGTAAATTCCACGTCTGCCCTTGTTTGCATTTATGTGACTTATTGACTTCACATATCCAAGGTGAACATTTAATCTAAAATTACTTTATTCATCGTGTGTGCTCATTTTTATTTTCTGTATTTTGTAAGCTATTTTAAAAAATCATAAGGTAGTACGTTGGAAATCACCTCCACATTCGATAAAACCTGTTCAACGTGAGCATATCTCTGAGCTTCCAAAGATTTTCGGTGCGTGTTCATGTCTGCCAGAAGGGCTAGCCTACCCTCCTTCACTTTCAGATGTAGAGGTCGAGACAACAACCTCCTTGGGGGAGTGGAAAGGGAGAGAGGGAGAGAGGAAGTGAGGATCAAGAACAGTAAACATTTTGAGCAGCATTCTTTTCTCTCTTTGTTGGGTGATCCAAATTATCCGTTTTTGTTTTGTTTTGTTTTTGTTTTGGGGGGTGCTCACAGACTTCTGACTTCAGGAGGACTTCAAGAAGTCACAATGAAATGAGCCTTATTATTTCTTTCCTTGGCCGTGCTCCAAATAAGTATCACAGCTTCGGTGTGACTAAACCCAGTATCCTTTTTTCTGAAGCAATTTCACCATATTTGAATCACACATCACGGACAGGATACGGTGAATTGCTTATACATTTGTATGTAGGTTTAGGCCAACATTTTCAAATGTGGGTGCCTGAATTTAGCCACCTAAATCCATATTTAAACACCTAAATAAACAACAGCTTGATTTTCAGAGATTCCAAGAAATCCTATAGAAATCAGTGGAAGTTTACATGTAAGGAACTGGGCCTATAGTACAATAGACTTCTCTGGAATTGATTGATTCCTGGAGGAATCTTTAGCTTAATGCCAAATGTACTAAAACATATCCTATGTGAGTATATACTCACTGTACATAGGCCCACTCACACAGCTGTTCCACACATAGAAGTCAATAGGAGTTTTGCTGGTGAAAGGACAGCAGGATCAGTCCTGTTATTCTAGAGCAACAGGCGCCATACGATCTGTTTTAGATTTTGAAAAGTATTTCCTGTGTTTTATATCTCATGTTATTTGCAGTCATTTGACTGGACTTGATTTATGTTTCTGTCTACATCTCAGGGAAAAGTCAGAGTTGATGTCACTAGTGGCAGCTCCATTGAAGCCAGGTCTGAATTCCACCCAATATAATTTTAAATATACGTGTTAAAGAGCTCATTTGTATTCAGAGGACATCTTTAGAGCTCAGAGAATGTCTTTTAGGATTTGATAGAAGTTCAATTATAGTGATCATCTATTTTACTTCAGGAAAGAAGTAAAACCTCCCAAATTTTACACTGCAATGACAATACAACTGTGATTTTTCCCACTTCTTGGTTCAGTGGACAATTTCAATGTTGGTGCAGGTACATGTTAAAGCCTCCTTTAGTATTGCAATGCAACAACCACATTCAGTAGAGTGACTTTCATGTGGAAAAAAAATTCAGTTATGGATCTGTTCCAGAACCGCTACAGTGAAATGTAAAATACCTTTTACTTTGCTAAGAATAGGATTGGGCCCTAGTCAACATGCTATCTAGCTACATGTTAGAAGAACCTACGTTTAACATGAAAAGAAGACTTGAATGAGACAAACAGTATTTGTTCTGTGAAAGACGGCTCTCTGAATCGATATTTGGAATTTGTGTAAATCCCGACCTAGTTAAACCACTGATACCAGGAATTCCTGATACTGGACATCTCTGCAAAAATGGATTAGCATATATCATCAGGAAATCAGAACTTACTGGGCCCAGAGAATTAAGGCCCATTGACGTTAACAGCTCTGCTATTTCAAACCAGCGGAGGATCTGGCCCTGTGTTTTCAATTTTTTTGCTTTTCTTTTAGAAAAAATTTTGCAGAACTCTCAACATTCCATCCCTTCTCACATCAACTGAAGTGTTGAAACACGGGGAAATATACGACTGCCTGCCCTCCCTCCTTCAATGCAACATCAAATATATAAAAGTTACTCTGACCCACACAGAGCATTTCATAACAAAAACGTTGCCCCATACTTACGTCGTAACAGACACCCCATGTGAGAGAGAATAGCCGGGTGAGATTCAATTTGCATTGAACCACATCGTAAATAGGTCTGTAACACCCACATAACTTGCTACACTAGCCTTCAAAATATTGCTACCACAGGTCCATGTTTATTTCCTCTACTTGCTTGGAGAACACTTTAGAAACTTTCTTTGTTCTTGGGTTTTTAGTATGCAGGTGAGTATATAGAAATAATCTGTCTAGAACTGCACATGCCTCCGAGGTGTAACTGGCAAGTGTCAATTCTCACATGAAAGAAAGAGTTAAAGTAAACCAAACATCAAAAATAACCAAACTGTGCATGGTAAAGGACCTGCAAAGAACTAAAGTATGTGAGCTTCACAAGAAAATTGGGCAAAACATTCCCTATGTTCCCTTAACTAAGGAAAACTAAAGGCCATATTCCGCCTTCCTTACTCAGCATTGAAATCAGTGGAGCTATTTGCAGAATAGCGTGCTACTCAACTTAAGTGTGGCAGAATCTGACCCTAAATTACTGTGTATGTCTTAGTCTGTGAGAATACAATATATATTTGTAAATGCTCTCTGTGTGTAAGGGAGTTGCTTGGTATCTGTTATAAACCATGAGACCTGAGAGTTTGTCACTTTATCATGAATACCTGTTTGTATTGCCAGTTTGGTAAATTACAAGGAAAGGGTTAGGTCTAGAAAGAATAGAATCATAGAATCATAGAACTGCAAGGGACCTCAAGAGGTCATCTAGTTCAGTCCCCTGCACTCATGGCAGGACTAAGTATTATCTAGACCATCCCTGACAGGTGTTTGTCTAACCTGCTCTTAAAAATCCCCAATGATGAAGATTCCACAACCTCCCTAGGCAATTTATTCCAGTGCTTAACCACCCTGACAGTTAGGAAGTTTTTCCTAATGTCCAGCCTAAACCTCCCTTGCTGCAATTTAAGCCCATTGCTTCTTGTCCTATCCTCAGAGGTTAAGAAAAACAAATTTTCTTCCTCCTCCTTGTAACAATCTTTTACATACTTGAAAACTGTTATCATGAATATCCCCTCTCAGTCTTCTCTTTTCCAAACTAAACAAACCCAAGTTTTTCAGTCTTCCCTCATAGGTCATGTTTTCTAGACCTTTAATCATTTGTGTTGCTCTTCTCTAGATTCTCTCCAATTTGTCCACATCCTTCCTGAAATGTGGCACCCAGAACTGGACACAATACGCCACTTGAGGCCTAATCAGCATGGAGTAGAGCAGAAGAATTACTTCTCCTGTCTTGCTTACAACACTCCTGCTAATACATCCCAGAGGATGTTCGCTTTTTTTGCAACAGCATTACTCTGTTGACCCATATTTATCTTGTGGTCCACTATGACCCCCAGATCCCTTTCCACAGTACTCCTTCATAGGCCTTCATTTCCCATTTTGTATGTGTGCAACTGATTGTTCCTTCCTAAGTGGAGTACTTTGAATTTGTCCTTATTGAATTTTATCCTATTTGCTTCAGACCATTTCTCCAGTTTGTCCAGATCATTTTGAATTTTAATCCTACCCTCCAAAGCCCTTGCAACCCCTTCCAGTTTGGCACTGTCCACAAACTTTATAAGTGTACTCACTTTACCATTATCTAAATCATTGATGAAGGTATTGAACAGACTGGATCCAGAACTGATCCCTGTGGAACCCCATTCGTTATGCCCTTCCAGAATGACTGTGAACCACTGATAACTACTCTCTGGGAATGAAACCGTCCGCCATGGGAATCAGGACAAGCGATGCAGGAAGTGTGGCTATGCCAACGAGACACTACCCTCCGTCCTGTGCAGCTGCAAGCCCCATTCGAGAGCTTGGCAGCTGCGACACAACACCATCCAAGATCGCCTGGCCAGAGCCATCCCGTCACCTATGGGGAAGGTTGCCGTAAACTCTGCCATCCCCGGAACCAACAGCCAACTGCGACCGGACATCACCATCACCAAGAGGACCAGAAGAACATCATCATGGTGGACATCACAGTGCCATTCGAGAACAGGGCCCTGGCCTTCCACGACACCTGAGCTTGAAATGTAGAGAAATATGCCGCTCTGGCTGACACCTTGAGAGCAAAAGATTACCAGGTTCAGACACATGCACTGATCATCAGAGCCTTAGGCACATGGGACCCCAGTAACGAGCGAGTGCTGAGAGAATGAGGAATCAGTCAATGCTAAGCTTGGCTGATACGGCAACTCATGGTGTCGGACACCATCAGGTGGTTGAGGGACATCTACATAGAACACATCACCGGACATCGGCAATACCAGGAGGGATGAGCCGGTGTGCTGATGAGAAGCACAGTCAGGAAAATAACTGAAATACTTGCCTCATGGATTGTATTTTCTAAATGGACAATCTACCTAATTCTCAGTTATTGAGGGACAATCTCCACTCATTGTTATATTTTGCTTTCCACAATCAAATCCCTGTACAACTTTTCATGAGTGATGTACCCAAGTATTTGGATTCTAATATCTAAACTGTATTGTTAAATCTATTCTCCTAAATGTGGGTTATTGCTGATTATGTACTCTATGTATCATATGACTTTTAAAAACAAACTTTGTATTGGTGGATAATCTAAGCACTATATCCAGATGTACAGATGCTCTTTTCTCCACCTATGTATTATATAATATTTTTAACATTAGCTTTAATAAAAATTATAAATCTGTTCTTATCAGTTTCATTACTGAGGCAGAAACTACACCTTCTACACTCAACCTGCTATCCTGAAGAAGACTACTGCTTTGAAGATGGATTCTATTGCTTCAAAAGAAAATCTTCATACTGCTTCAGAGGTTCCAGATAGACCGAGAAGATGACCGCTCCCTTGCTGATTCCACAGAAATCTTCAACTGTTACTCGGGCCACTGCTGCTTCACAGAATGCCCATTGGGGAACAGCCTCTAAGAAGACCCTCAGCACTTCCCAGATGTCACAGATGACCTGCATCAATGGGAAAAGCAGCGCTTCCTCAAAGAAAACCCATGGAGGTGCTGCTGCAAGTATATCTTGCACCTCAAGGACAGCCTTCTGGGACATCACAGCCAGGACAAACATCATCTCGTCTGCTCTTCAGGAGCAGGATGCTACAAGGAGAACTTCTTCCATTGTCTCTACTGCCCAGGATCCTGATGATGGTTGTTGTCCTGCTGTACAAGACGGTACCTCAGCTGGACCAGCCTCTCCTCAGAGACCAGCCTTCCCTCAGAAACCACCCAGTGGGACCTGAACACCTCACTAGACATCTGCTCAGCCGAACCTCTCCATACTACTCTCCCAGATCAAGAAGAACCATCTAGTGAGCCCACTGATATGGCTGAAGCCCATCCAACAGAGGGAGAAGAAAGGGAGAATGATTGCATCTACCTCCAGTATCCCCTCCCCACGGACATCTTCCTCTGCACCTTCTGCTATCCAGTCCCAGGATTCCAGTACATTGGCGGTCTCAGCAAACACCTCAAGAGAATCCATAGCAAGTGGATCACCTTTCGATGTGCCCTCTGCAACCTGCCTTTTGAGATGCAGAAGAAATGTAAGTCACATCAAGTCACTTGCAAAGGATATCTCGCACCGGAAAAGTTGAACTCTACCAGTCTATGTTGCTGACACCCCATCTCTGCTCCAAATGCAGAAACACCACATGCTCCAGCTTCCAACTGCCCAAATACTCCGGGTACTGCATCCCAGGTAACTCCCCCAGAGCCACAGCATGAAAAGGTAGTCCAATAATCTACTGAGAGAAGGACAACCCCTGTCCCTGGGACCACCCAACATGATACTACCATTGAAAGAGTAAGTGCTGCCTCAAAAATCCCTAAGCTGGACCCCACCAACAGTAGGATTGGCTCCCCCTTGCAGTTTACACAAGGCAATGCCATCTCCAGGTGGCTTAGTGCTCCCTCACAGAATGTCCAGCTCAATGCTGTTATCAGAATGGTCAGCGCCCCACCCCCCACCACCACCACCAAGGAAATTCACGAGACTGTCCTCAGAAGAGCTAACCTCACTGCAGAGGCTATCCAGCGAGACCCAGCCAGTGGAGAAGCTATCTCCACTGCTAGGACCACACAATGGGACCTCACCCCTAGGTGGACCAGCATGGCCTCCAAGACCACCCAATGGGACCTTACCCTCAAAGTCTCACACTACATCAAAGATGGCCCAGACAGAACTCACCCACAGAAGGACCTGCATCACTGCAGAAACTCCCAAGCAAGACCACATCCCTAAAAGGGCCAGTACCACTGTCTCCAAAACTGTCCTTCCTAAAAAGACAAGTGCTGTCCTAAAATCTGTAAAGGAAGACACTGCCCTCATTCTGGAGATCACACCTCAAGATCCAGCCAAACAGAGTACTCAACACAGTGAGGAAAATAGGCAACAGGCTAATCCCACAGCAATTTTCCAGCCTGAGCCAGGGGAGATTGAGCAGCCAGAGGAGCAGCAGCCTTCAGTGAGGGCCACCACACCATGGCAAGCCGCTTGTATAGAGGAATTGGTGAGGACAGCCTCCTTCAATGATTTTGACCTCCTTGTAGACAGACCCACTGAAGACTTGTCTGCAGAAATCGTATGTGGGAGGAAGAGAACACACCGACTGCTCACAGAGTTCCTGCGTGGACACATAACAACAACAACAACCACAGGAGAAAAGCCAGAAGAAGGAACATCAGTCGCTGCTATGACCCAGGAGAAGTTTCCAGGATCCAGAAGCTCTACTGGTCAAACAGCCCAAAGGCTAAGAGAGAGATCCTCGACAGGCCCTCATCCTACTGCGCAATCCCATCCAAGAGACTATTCTTGTACTTCAAAGGTGTGTTTGACCATGTAGCTCAGAACAACACACAGCGTCCAGAATGCCTTCATCCTCTACCCCGTGTTGATTGTGCAGGGAACCTGGAACAAGACTTTCCATCACGGGAAGTAGAGACCAGACTTACAAAGACCAAAAACACAGCCCCAGGAAAAGATGGCATTCACTACAGCTTCCTGAAAAAACGAGACCCCAGCTGCTTGTTATTAACTGCACTTTTCAACAAATGCAAACAGTTCTGCTATACTCCCCACTCCTGGAAGAAGTCTATGACAGTGCTCATCTACAAGAAAGGCAAGCGAGATGACCCCAGCAACTGGAGACCCATCTCTCTCTATTCTACCATGTACAAACTGTATGCCAGCTGCCTTGTGGCTAGGATCACAGACTGGTCGATGAATGGAGGAGCCATCAGCTCCACCCAGAAAGGCTTCATGTCGTGCAAAGGCTGCTATGAACACAACTTCGTCCTTCAAACTGTCATCCACGCAGCTAGGAGGGCATGGAGGCAATGTGCCATAGCAAGGCTTGACTTGGCTAATGCTTTTGGATCAATGCCCCACCAGCACATTGTTGCCATGCTGCGAGAGTTTGGGATGCCTCAAAACTTTCTCCAACTGCTCCAGGAACTTTATGAAGGCTGCACCACCACCATCCACTCCATGGAAGGAAAGACACCTGAAATTCCTATCCATAGCAGCATGAAGCAGGACTGCCCCCTGAGCCCCATTATTTTCAACTTAGCCATGGAGCCGCTCATTCGAGCGATCTCCAGCAGTCTAGGCAGTTTTGATCTATACGGCAACAGAGCGAATATCCTGGCCTACGCAGACGATCTGGTCCTGATCGCAGACAACCCCAAGAGTCTCCAACAAATGCTCAACTTCACCAGCCAGGCTGCCAACTGGATGGTACTCCACTTCAACACCAGGAAGCGCATCCCTGCATATCGATGGCAGTGGAAGGGACTCAGTCCAGGTGACGTCTTTTCAAATCCAGGTTGAACTGATGATCTTCCTCGAGGACAAGCAGGCATACTAACACCTCAGCACGCCCCCGGGTTTCTGCATCCAACAAACACCTGAGGATACCATCGCGGCAATCCTACCTGATGTGGCCAGGATCGATTCCTCCCTACTGGCACCATGGCAAAAGATCAGTACCTTGAACACCTTCCTGATCCCCCCATCTCACTCATCCTTAGGGGAGCTGCCATGGCGAAGGTACCTCTGAACAAGGCAGACAGCACCATCAGGCAGTTAGTAAAGAAGTGAATGTTTCTTCCTCAGAAAACCAGCAATGAACTGGTGTACATCTTGCACAGGCAGGGCGGTGCCAACATCCTTTGTATGGATGATCTGTGTGACTTTGCCATGATCACTCACGCCTTCTGCCTTCTGACATGCTCGGATGCCATGATGAGGAACATTGCAGAAAGTGCCATGTGGGATGTCATCAAGAAGTGAATCACTAGGACCCTCTCCAAGCAAGATGCCACCACCTACCTGAGCGGTTCGCTGGAAGGTGAATTTGGAAGAGACGGGAGACTTTGCTTTGATCTGGACTCGTGCCTGCAATGTTTCGCGATGACTGGAGAAGTGTATCGGCTGCTGCTGGACGTGGTGTGAGGAACGCCAGGAGCTGGTAGTCCTGATGCTACAGGTGAAGAACATGGACCACATAATCCTCCCTCCAAAAGCTAGAACCATGCTGGAGAGGACCCTGAAGGATACTATCCGCTGCCAGTATGTGGAAAACCTGAAGCAGAAGCTGAACCAGGGCAAGGCGTTCCAGATGATGTGCAAGTGGGACCCCAGCAGCCACTTCCTCCCCAGGGGCAGCTTCACCCAATTTGCTGACTCGTGGTTCATCCACAGGGCCTGGCTCAACTGCATTCCACTGAATGGAGCCATTGGAATCAGGACAAGCAATGTAGCAAGTGTGGCTATGCCAACGAGATGCTACCCTATGTCCTGTGCAGCTGCAAGCCCCGTTCCAGAGCCTGGCAGCTGTGACACAACACCATCCAAGATCGCCTGGTCAGAGCCATCCTGCCACCCATGGGGAAGGTTGCCATGAACTCCACCATCCCCCGAACCAACAGCCAACTGTGACCAGACATGGTTATCACCAACGAGGACCAGAAGAAGATCATCATGCCATTGGAGAACAGGACCCCAGCCTTCCACAATGCCCAACCTCGAAAAGTAGAGAAATATGCCCCTCTTGCCAACACCTGGAGAGCAAAGGGTTACCAGGTCCAGACACACGCGCTGATCGTGAGAGCCTTGGGCACATGGGACCCCAGTAACAAGCAAGTGCTGAGAGAATGCGGACTCAGTCAACTCTACGCTTGGCTGATGCAGCAACTCATGGTGTCAGATGCCATCAGCTTGGATGCTAATATCTAAACTGTATTCTTAAATTTATTCACCTAAATGTTATTGCTGATTATGTACTCTATGTATCATATGATTTTTAAAAACAAACTCTCTATTTGTGGATAATCTAAGCACTATACCCAGATGTACAGACACTCTTTTCTCGAAACCTATAAATTACACATTTTTTTTCTTTTAACATTAGCTTTAATAAAAAAATTAAATATTTTCTTATCAGTTTAATTACTGAGGCAGACACTACACCTTCTAGAAGACTCAACTTGCTATCCTGAATAAGACTACTGCTTTGAAGATGGATTCTGCTGCTCTTGCCTCAAAAGAAGATCTGCATGCTACTTTGGAGACTCCAGGACAGACCGAGAAGACAATCACCCCCTTGGTGACCCCACAGAAATCTTCAACTGCCACTCGGACCACTGCTGCTCCACGGAACGCCCATCAGGCAACAGCCTCTAAGAAGACCCTCCGTTCTTCCAGGACTTTGCAGATGAGTAGCCTCAATGGGAAAACCAGCTCTTCTGGGACATCATCGCCAGGACAAACATTGTCTCCCCAGCTCTTCAGGCAAAGGATGATACAAGGAGAACTTCTTTCACCTCCTCTACTGCCCGGGATCCTGATGCTGATTGTTGTCCTGCTGTACAAGAAGGTACCTCAGCCTGCGGGACCAGCTTCTCCTCAGAAACCGCCCAGTGGGACCTCAACACCTCACTAAATGCTTGCCTCACAAGATGAAGTTCTGAGATTCCAAATATCTTTGAATCAGTGATCAATCAAGGTTAGGCTTGATGTTGTTCAGAATGGTGGCTATGTAATGGGGGACACTGTAATCACTGTTACAAAAGAAACTCTGCTGGGAAGAAAAACTCACATGAGACATCAATATCCATTTATAACAAAATACCTCTGGTGTGCATTCAGATAATACACTTAACACAGCTAACTTATGAACTTAATCACTTTGCCACTCTTGCGATACCAAATACAGACATTAAATAGGATTATGCAACAGCTGTCTGTTCATGCTAATCAAAACATGGAAAACAGCCAGTATCAAATTATTCCTTGTAGACCATTCATGGCTGCTTTAGATTTTTCCAACAGTTAAACATGCAGCATGGTGGTTTGTCCACACTTGCTGAGGCTTTATGGTGATCCTTCTAACATGCAGGCTTCTGGAGAGGATACCGTCTTTTTTTGCTGTTGCAGAAAAATCAACCACTAAAATGTTCTTATAAATGAATATTTTAATGAAAAGTCTGAACAACAGATTTTGGAAGTTTGTTTATCTGGGCACATTTATTACCTCAGGCCTGATTCCCAGAAGTGCTGAGCACCAGCAGCTTTCGTTGACTTCAGCCGGAGTTTGAATGTTCAGCACTTCTGGAAATCAGTCCCTTAATGGAAACAAAGACTTTGGGCCAGATTCTTCCTTTGGATGTACTTGTATGGGTTCCATTAATTTTACCCTTTTACAGGGCCCAATCCAGACTGAATTTGCCTCTGCAGCACAGAGCCCATGGAAATTATGGTGCTATCTCCTCAACACCTGTGAACAAACACACAAAAAGGGGAAAGACGTGTCAGCTATACTGAAGGTTAACGCTCCATAATTCCCAGCTCATCATCCCCACACATACAATAAATTTGTGGGATTCATAGAGTGTCATGGCTGTTTCATCAAACGCATGTCTTAAGGTCTGAGGGGACATTTACATGCAGGCCAAACCTTCCATAAGCCCCCTTTCACTCATGACAGCACAGCTCCTTTCAGAGGGGCTGTCCTCAGCCATCTTCCCCTCCACAAAGCCATGAAATAAGGGTTCAGTAGTGGTGAGGGGACAGTTGGGGCTTTTGGACACCAAGGAAGTGTCAGAAGGCAGTTTGGATTTTCTGGCACCCAGGAAATGGTTAAACATTTTGCTTCTTATCTGTATATCTGCATTCCCTCCTCCTTACAGTGTTGCCAAGATTTTGTACAGTCTCATGTGACATTTCTTACCAGTGAGAACAGTCAGCTGATTTCCCCTTCAGGATGACAACAAACTGTGCGAAGGGTGTGGCAGGAGGAAGGAATATGCCTATCTCTCATGCCTTGCAGAGGCCAGGGGTTGGAGGGGCAGGTTGTAAATGGAGGGAGCTGAGGTGACTTGGAACTCTGGAGAAGCTAGTAGGTACCAGAGCCAGTTTATGGCAAAGGGAAACCAAGGCTTTTTTTTTTTTTTTTGGAGGATGGTAGAAGAGCCTCCTCCATCCTAGCCCCTCCTTCCCATTACTAGACCTGTCCCATCCTAGTAGTCCAGTGGTACCCCAGACTGTCCCAGTCCTCTTTGTTCTTCTTCCTCCTCAGCTTCTGATGCCTCCAGCCTTCCCTGGCTTCTCTCTGCTCCTGTTTGGCCCTTGCCACTGTTCCTTTCCCTCTGTGTTTGATTCAGGCTTTTCCTGATCCTCCTTCCCACAGCAGGCAGTTCCATGTTGCCAGGGTGCCATCAGGAGGAGCAGTGAAAACACAGGCAGGACACCCTGTTCTTAGTGCAGACACACAGCACTGACAGTAACTGCAGTAAACAACTAACAGAGGGAACACATGAGGAGATAGGCAAATGTGTGACTGGCATGCCTAATGCATGACACTTGGCAGGTCTATTTTTATAGGCAGGGTCAAAGGTGACTTGAAATTTTGGGATGTATTTGCACTCAGTTCCCAATGTAACTACCTTTGATAGCACCATCTGCCCCACTGCATTGCTACTCCAATATCCATCTTAGCATTCAGCAAGGTGAATAAGCATAGTTAATTGGTGAGTCTGCTAAAAGGATCAGCAGAAAAATAGTTTTGAAAAATGCCATTTAAATTGTCACTATTAGACATTAGAGTCAACACCTCATTGAGATGAGTGCGGCAATTTACCTCTGTTGAAGCTTGTTGCATCAGGTTCTTGCTCTGCAGATAACACTGCATTGGTTTACAGTCCATTCACTTTTGGAAGATTATTTTAAGCTATGATAAGGACTAAAACTTTGTTGCATAAAATGTTAGATTCTGCCACACAATTCTGTGGTGAGGTAGATTCACTTGGAAATCTTGCAGACATAGAATCATAGAGCTCTGTTTTTTGGCTGGTTTGTAAAAGGAAGCTAGGATTTTTTTCAAACTTTATTAAGTGTGTTTTTTTAAAAAAAAATATTGTTCTAACACAACAAATTAGGTTTGAAAAAACATACTAGATTTTTAGTAGAGAGCCTTAAAATCAATAAGTAAAAAGCCTTAATAGCTTCTTCAACCCTTGTTTTCATGCTGGCATGAAATGGGCTCATTAAAAGTACACATCAGTTTGCTCTCTATGAATAGCAAAGTGAACATCAACACAACTGGGGAATTTGCAAAACTGTTCCGTTGAATGCAATATAAAACAAGAGGGTTAGGAAGATGCTACATTAACATGTGGGAGATATGATGAGGAAAATGCAGATTTCTTTGTAAGAACGAGGAGGATATTTGAATTTGTAATTATGCTTTGAAAAAAAATGTAACATTGCAGTTTTCAAAAACCTAAAGGCTCTTAATTTGGTAATATAGTTCATGCACTCCAAATTTCAATATAATTGAAGCATACTGAATATTTGGTTTCACACTTTAGGTTTGTCTGTTTTTCTGACAAACAAATTTAACTGCACAGTTGTTATGAGAAACTTAATCACTTTTTCCCCCTCCCCAGCATGTCACAGAGTTCCACAGTGGCTCTTTGTGTTGGAATGTGTAAGTGACAACAAGTGTGGGCTCAAGGCATGACAGGGCTAGCGAGTCAATGGAAGAATTCCAGGGAAATTCACAGAGTACAAATATAGAGGTCCCCAGCTCTTGTGCAGAAGGGAGTAAGGGGCATGATCTGGCTTTTCATTACACTGGTTCAAATCTCAAATAATCCCACAAACTTCAATGGAGTTACTCCAGATTAACATTGCTAAGACTGAAAACAGAATTTGAATCATATTATTTGGGAGAGGGGAGAGAGTAGTGTTCTGATCATTTAAAATTGTTGCACTGCTATCATTTCAACAAGAAATGCTTTACCCAATTCAATTCACATAAAATTGGAGCAGCGTTTTGATCGATTAGGAGATCTAACTGTTTACAGAGATTTGGTTTTTGCATGCTGTCTTGGTTAGGAAGAAATCTAGTAATATTATGTATAAAAACATTTTTGAAGCAAATATTACATTAATTGGGAGCTGTCAGTGATCACATTTTTCAGGACACAATTATGCTGGTGAATTGTACTACTCAGAGGGACATTCATATCAGTTCAGCTAGTTCCGCTCAAAGGAAACAATGGAGCCTGTAGACATGGTAGGCTACCATTCTAATCGGCAAGCTTCCCGCTACAAATATTCCCTCCTTTAAATATCTCTTGCCATCCAAGCCCTACATGATGCATATAATTTAAGCATTCTTATTAATGAATTTCAAATGAAGAGCAATGTTTACAAGGAAATTTCAAGTAAAGTATGGGCTTTATCCTGTGACATGCTGAGCAAGCACCTCCACAGAAGTCAGAGAGAGTCAAAGGCCTGATCCATGATCCAAAGCCCATTGAAGTCAACATGGAGGCTTTAATGCTGACTGCAGAAGGCTATGGATCCAGTCTGGAGAGTACCCAGCACTTCTCAGGTAGCATTCAGCCACTTGCAGGATTGGGCGCTATCTGAACACACTTAGGGTGTAGTCCTGCAGTCCTTTCCCAGGCAGAACTCCCATTGGATTGTCTAAGAGTTTTGTCTGAGTAAAGACTATATAGGGCAGGGCCCTAAATTACTGAAAATAAAATATATATTGTTATATGTTGCTACTATATGTTTTGTACAGTTTGTATATGAAAAAGAAAGTATGATTAAAAGTCGATGAGAGACTGTTTATAAATTTTGATTGCTTCATAATTTTAACTTTGAGCAACATTTTTATCATAATTATAGGCTTTCTTAAAGCATTTATGCAGATTGTTTTACTCAAAAGGGGTTTATTCCATTTTTGTATAAACTACACTCTTTTATCTCTTCATAAAATCAGTGTGGGAATTTCCAGCACCCAGTGCTCAACTAGACAGGCACAACACAAATAACCGAGGAACTTTCCTTAAATGCAAGAGGTATTCTGTCCCTTCTTCCTCACTTTCCCAGTCAAAGATTAGTATTAGTCCTAGTAATGATAATAATATTTAGCATGCGTATAATCTTGTTGCTCTCGGTGCAGTTTAGACCCATTAATTAGCTAATTCTTGTACACCCCTAAGTGGTATCACACCCATTTTACAGGTGGTTCAACTAAGGCTCAGAGAGATTAAGGCTGAGATTTTTCAAAGCCATCTATAGGGATTTAGATGTACAACTTCTGTTAATTTCAATGGGAATTTTGTGTCTAAATCTCTTAGGCAGAGTTGAAAATCTCAGCATAAGTGACTTGCCCAAGGGCACCAGGACATTTCCTGATCACTTTACTCATTCAAGTAATTCCACTGACTTCAGTGACTGTTTGTGTGATGTGAATAGTATTTAGCCTACTGGCAGAATAGGTAGCTGAGCTGAGAGCAGAACACAGGAGTCCTATAAAATTAGTAATCCTTTTTGGAAGAGCAGCAACAGGATAGTAAGAGTCTTGTAGCAACTGCATCACCATGCTACACAATCCCAGAGTCTTAGTGTGATTACGTGTAGGTTGCTTCTCTAGTACTAAAACACTCATCACTATGAGTGTAACAGGATAAAATATAAACACTCAATTTAGATATAAATAGGCCTCAAGAACACTTGGTGGGGACAGTGTCATCACACCACTAAGAAATATAAATAAATGAAACATACTTTGATAAATATATAAACCATTTTACATTTTTGTTTCTTGTATTTAATAGTCAAAATTAGACCTTTCAAAGTTCTTTTTTTAAACTTTGAAATAAATTGATAATTGTAAAGCTATAGTTTATTCAAACTAAGTGATGTAAGACTATGATGATGAACAGTCTATACATTATATACTCCTCCTCCATCTCTTTGAATGGTAATCACAGGGCTTGATGCTAAACCATTCAAAATGTTCTGTTCACAATGGCTGAACCTTTAGTGAATTCTTCAGACAATTGAACCAGGTTCAGCCATAAGGCCCTGATTCACTGCTGGGTTTCTTCAGTCCTGCACAAGTGTCAAACCATTTTAAACTATGGACTTACACCAACATAAGACTGGAATATAATTTTACAATTATATGTCTATACAGTTGTAAAGTGATAGTACCCAATCCTGCAGGCCTTATTCAAGAAAATGTCTAATTATACCTAATACAAATAATATGATAAAATAATTAATGTATGGTATAGCATATCCGCTGCTATTAAATTAAATGTGATGGTCGTCACTTTTTACTGACTCCGTTGGTTTTAGAACAATCAGGTTTTCTCCTCATTTTTCTTTTCAATGACATGTTATAGCCTCATTCTGATCTCTCTTACACTGGTGTAAATCAGGAATAATTCCTTTGAAGTCAGTGGAATTAAGCTGATACACCAGAGTCAGACTCTATATTTCTATTTCCTTCCTACAGACTGACACAGGCTTCCTCCCCTACATTGTAAAAACCCAGTCTCCTTTATTTCAATTCCCAATGTTATTGTACAGTCATTCACTACATCTATTGCTTATAAAAGTGCCATAATACTTCCAGCTGAAAAACATGCAAATATTAATGCTTGAACTACAGGAATAAATATAAATTGAGTGCTCTGTTTTTCTGGTGACATTGCAGTTACAGAGGGTGCAGATGTATATTTTCAAGCAATTTTTAGGATACTCAGACAGTCACTGGGTTTCATTTCTAGACTTCATAAAATTGCAACAGTTTATTAAAAACTACATAACTAGGGTCAATTCCACTTGGAAATCTGGGGATTAGAACTACTTAATGGCAGTGTACTGGAAGACATAGAATCATGCTTATATGGAAATGTGATAATATACTTACTTCTGAATAGCAAGAAAATAGTATCAATAGCCATAATAGTTAAAGGATAAAATTATTTCTTTTGGGATGACAATAGCAGTCGCTATCTATCAAAGACTATTTGTATTAAATATGAATATTTTCCCAGAAGAGCTGATCACTTCCTTGCCTGAAAATAATGATCACAGAGGTATATTTTTATAGTGGCACTGCATTTTGTACACCTTCATTGGATATTAGGCGTATATTATTTTTCTGCATGAGAAAACTAAATAGAGAATTTCAGGGCACACATTCTAGTTCCATGGAATAACTTCAGGTCCAATCTGTGTATTTTAACAAGTTGCTGAACAAGCTGTAGCTATAACTGACTTTTAAAGTTGGTTTCTCATGTGTATAAACTTTAATGTAAACATGCAAAAATAAAGCAAAAGTATTCATTTAATATTTTGCCAAATACAAAGTTTTTATTTTTATTTATAATGGAATGGAAGTAGTAATTCTGCACTCTAGAAGTCACTGGGAGTTTTGCTATTGACTCCAGTGGCTCAGGATCAGCCCCGAGAGGGCTTTGAGTAGCCTAGTATATTAATATTATAGACTCATAGATGTTCATTAGCTCTTACACATTTTCCAAAGTCTACATTTTATGATTAGAAATGGAAAATGAATTGCAGGGCAACTTTCAGGTGAATCTCAATTGAATTGGGTCTGATTCATTGACGGAGGAGTCCATACTCTGATTATGAACAATTGTTCTGAAAGAGCTGTGAGTCCATATTTGCAGTGCAAAGTCAGAATTTTAAAATAATGTCCTAAATGTAATATACTTATTAAGGAGGGAAAGCTTTTCCTTTCCCCTGAGCTTTAAAAAAGTCTGAAGGATAAAGTATTTTCCCTTCACCAAGTTTTGTGAGTAGTCTAAATCTTATAATCTAATGCTCCTGGCACAAATTACACTTCTAAAAATGAAGAATTGATAGGTTATACCAGGAGGAAAGCATTGTACTCAAAACACATTGTTTTTGAGTGAGCAAAGCCAAATACGGCATAAAGTTAACAGTAACTATATATTATCAATAATAATTTAATATAAACTACTCTGTGAAGTCAGTGTAAAATATGATCATGTAAATGTGCCAATTAAGTGCACAAGGCTATGTATAAAATGATCGGAGTGTGTGTTTAATTTATGGTTAATGATTAACATGAATAATCCTAAATATACCTGTTTCATTTAGTCCACTCATTATGTTGCTTTGTTCAGGAACTCCAAATGATAAAGTGGGCACAAAGAAAGTGATACTAGCAACATAACATGCTTTGTAGGATGAATGATCATTTTTCCCCTTGCTGCATTCTGACCACCTCATGCAATGAACATAAATATTTATGACCTTTTTTAACGTTCAAAGGAAATTTGACAGGGGGTGTCTAAAGCAAAAAAAAAAAAAGCACATATTGGGAAGGAGACAGACCTTGAAATGACATGTTTTTTTAAAATAAAAAAAAACAGCTCGTCATTTGAATATTAGCTGCAGTTAAAATAACTGTAAACATTATTTGCCTCATCAAATGCCAGTGTGTCCTTTAATGTAGTGGCCAAGAATTATCCCGATGATTTCTTGATGCTGCAGCACAGTTCCCTTAAACGCTCCTGGTGACCTCTGCACTCTGCACGGCCCAGCCTCGCTCATTACTGTATCTGTTTTATGTTCCCTTCCCCGCCCCTCACCCATAACTCGAGTTCTGCCCAGAGGAACTTAACAGGCCCCCAAAACTTCAGCTTTATAAATCCCTTTCTCTCTCCTTCCTAATACTTTACAGTGGAACAGTGAAACCGTACTAAAGAAATGAAGCTTTCTGTTTTTCAATATATACGGCACTCAGCCCCTTGAAAAGCGCCATCGTATCTCTCTTTAATTTATACTTTGCCAAGTAGCGTTCTCATAGTCCGCTGTTAGAGAGATGTAGCTATACTTTGGCGGTCAGATTTCTCGTCTAAATAAAAAGCCTACACGGGAGGTTGTCAGTGCCTCCATGCTGTATAGAGTTTACACACTGGCATCGCTTTTTAAAAACCGATATGTGGGTTAAAACTCAATTTCACAACCCACATTTATGTGAGATGTAGGTTTGACATCTGTTTGCCGGAGTGTTTTGCACTTAGCCTAACACCCACTATTAAGTGACAAAATTGTGGCAGGCTGTCAAAGCCAGCTGACTGACAGCTGCTCTACTTTACAAAAACCATTCAAATATTTGCAGGGTTTGAAGCTTTCCGGAATGTCCTACCCATTCTTTCGGTTATTTAACGTGTAAAAGATAAGTCGAAGTTTTAACTCTGCCTTCCAAAATGTTTCCATTTTCCATATAGAAAGGAAACGCGTCCGCTGCTGGAAAAGATCCAGTCCCAAACGTAGTGCATGTGCATTTTGTTGTGTCCCCGAGTTTCTCGTGTCTGCACCAGACCGATAAAACTGTCGTTTATCAGCGTTTCTTAGCACTGCACGTAGTTAGAGTCGGTGTGTTCGGGAAGTGAGAGCAAAGGTCCACTTAGAAGCAACAGGGGAAAGGGGTTAAAATCAATAGAATTTCAGAAAATAGACCCCCCACCCCAGGTTCTGTTTTATTGCAGCGGGGATTATTTATACATATACGTGTGGGCGCGGGGTTTTTAAAGATCCATTTCTCTGTGGAGAAAGACACGGACCCTTCAGAAAACATGCACGGTATACCGTTGCTTTTCTACCATTCAGAATTAAAAGGGGGGGGGGGTCCTGGGATGATTTGCCTTGGCTAATTCAAGCGCAGCTAACAAATAATTTACAAATGGCAGCGTTTGTCTATGGATTGATACCGACTGGATAAAGAGCAGTTTAGTGTTCTGTGTCTTGGCTCTCAGAGACATGCCCAATGATACATATAGAGCACTGATTTCTAGGGAAATCATATTTGCCTTTCCATTTCCAAAACAGACAAAACAAATAAAAAGTATTCGCTATTTAAAATAGAAAGCGACTCTTGTTAAAAAATCTCTGATGAATGCAGGGGACAAAAAGGCATATTAGCTATAGATAATCTTAGAGTCTCTGGGTATGACGTGCTGCAGAATAGGTTAACCTCAGATGCTTTCTGTAATCTTTACAAGACAAACAGGTAATGCTCTAATCTCACTGCAAAACAAGTTGCCGCTTAAAGTTAGGCTCCTTCTTTGTTATGAGGACTACATCCATTCCAGAACGTATGGACGGAAATGGAAAGCATCCATATATAATAATGTTAGCGACCAGCTGCCTCCAGTGCCCATGCAGGCTGCCCTGGCCTCTCTGATCCCCCTGCAGAGTAGGAGCAGCCACAGCCTCCTTCATAGGCTCAGGTGCTGGCCAAAAATCCCCATTGCCCCCCCACCCGCATCCCTACACATACACATATACACCCTCGCCCACCCAGCCACCTAGAGCAGAAAAGAAACGGATTGCTCTTCGCTTTACCTGAAAATCTTTAGCTGCTTTGTGTCCATTTTAATAACCTCTATCGACTGTCTTTCCTAGAGCAGTTGTCATGTTGATAGGAAAGGGACTGGAGAGGAGTATTACAAAAAGTACAGAAAGAAAACTAGCAGCTCTATGTAGAAAAAAGAAGAGATTAACATGAGTATCACAGATTGCAAAAGGTGCAAACCTTCAGTAAAATCCCTCGGGAAGAGAAGGGGAAACTGACAAGGAGCAAAAAGCTTTATCCTCAAGAAACTAAAGGGAGGAAAAGAGCGAGGAATAAGCAGCTCATCCTCCCGATTATATAACCCCAAGGAAGCCATGGAAGGCTCAGTGAGAAATCCAAGTTTATTGGCAACAAAGGAGTGGAAAGGAGGGTCTGGCAGTGTACGAAGTGTTAATTCGGAGCTGTGGGGCTATTTAAAGACTCCGGGGAAGAAAAGAGGGAAATCTAAGAAGTGATCAAAGACTGGAATAATCGAGGGAGTGGGGGGTGAAGGATCCAAATAGAGGTAACTGTGCAGCACAGGTGCCTAGAGCAGCTGAGGTTACCGAAAGGATGCTCTTTGCATACACGAAATATTCCCAGGGAAAGGGGAAGGCTGAGGGAGAGATAAGGGAAAGTGGGCCAGCACGCGAGGGAGGGAGAAAGACAAGGTTAGAGCGGAAAGTGCATCTGAGCCAGAGAGAGAACAGGGAAGGGAAGGGAAAGGAAAGGAAAGGAAGGGCTGGGCTCCACCTCCCTGTTCCAAGCAGCGTCCCAGCTGCTCTCAAACCAACTGCTCAATTCTATTCACTGTCGAGACGGAACAAAAAAGTGGCTATTTATTAGAGTACTTGTTTGGTATTGTTCAGGGCCACACAAAAGGCGTTTCATTATGTGGAGGGGGGGGGAGCGGAGAGAGACAAGCCCCTCTTTTTCCAGAGGGAAACAATAACTTGAAATTGTCTTTAAAGTCTTTTCTATCAATAATAAATTTCATTTCCTTCTCTCTCCCTCTCTCTCTCCCCCGGGCAGTGTGTGGCTGGGTGTGAGTGCGGAGCGTGCCGGTGTAGCCGGGCACCGCTGCCTGAGACACAGAGACACCTCTCTCCGGCTTAGGCTGGGCTAGGGGCGAGGAGGGGAGGCATTTCCCTAGCTCTCTGGAGGTGTCACTAGCCAGCGCTGTAGCGAGCTCTCCAGATGGGTGTGTCTGGGCAGCGAGGCTTGAGGAAGGTGTCAAGGTCAGATTGCCCAGGGGGAAAGCCTGGCCCTGAGCCGCTGTTGGCAGGAGGCTCGAGCTGGAAGAGGAACTGTAAGTGTGCCTGGGACTTTGGAGGGGGGTCTCCACCCGGGCGGGCGCCGGTGGGGCGGGCGGAGGGGAGGTTTCCGCGCTGAGTTTCCGGAGGGGAGGGCGGCTCCCAGCTTGCTTTTGGCACTTAGAGCAGGGGGAAGGGAGGTTGCCCTCGCTGGTTTCTCAGCTGTGACACTGAGCGGGCTTTTTGCAATGGTTTTTTTTTTTTTTTTTTTTGGGCTGCTGCGCCCCCCCCCCCCAGTTCCCCAGAAGGGAGCGGAGGGTGGGCAGGTCTCTGGCGGCGAGGGGCAGCTGCTGCTGCTCTCCTGGCTCAGCGGAGGAGGCGGCGGCTGCGGGCTCCCCTGGCCTGCGCGCTGGGGAAGGAGCTAATGCGGCGGTTTTGCAATTAGATTAAAAAAAAAAAAACCGTGTCAAATGACCGCGGGTGCCATTGAGTGAAAGGTGTCTGGGGGCAAAGAATCAATTGAACGTTGACTGACCGGCGGTCCTGACCGTATGCATCCTGCCAACAAAAAGATCAATAGGAAAGGCAGCCCTCCGCTATCAGGAGTGCCGCCCTGCCCCCGGCAAGGCGCGTTCATACGGGCTGCGAGCATCTCTCGGGCAGCCTGGATGAGCAGCACCTGCCCCCTAGCCGCCCCGCGAACTTCGGGCAGCTAATACTTTGAGCTGATCTAATCACATTTGGGTCGGAGCCTTGTGTAACGGTGACACGGAAATCTGTGACTTCCTGCGTGCGAGATCGCATTCTCCTTAAGTTTCATTATGTGAAAGGACGAGAGCCTTCAATCAATAACTAAGGACCGCTAAAGAAACTCTTAATTATTGGGGGTAATCTTGCATGGTCTTGAGAGCAGAGGGTAGCCTCTGGCTCTGAGCTGTTGTAGGTATTATGTGAGGCCTCCCCGTATGGTTGCCATAAACTGTCACGAACTTTAAAAGGTGAAATGGATTTTTTGTTTTGTTTTGGTCGATCAACAGGCAATGGAGCAGCTATCGATTGGGGAGGGGACAGGGTTTGGCTGAATCTCCTTTCAGAAACAGGTGTTTAAACATGATAGCAACTCCAGTCAATTAACCCATTAAAAACCCGTTTTATCGCATTGATTCCCGCAGGCTGCTGCAGCGGGTTTCGGTTTGAAAGCCTTTGTTAAGGTGTGTGTGTCAGTGTGTGGGAGAGAGATTGGGGGAAGCTGGGAAGCGTCTGGCTATTTACAGTATCCACGAGAAAAGGGACATGGAAAAACCTTCTTGTCATTAAGCAAAGTCGTTGTAAAGTAAACCGCGACCCACGCCAAACCTGCTAAATAGTCGCTCATTGCTGACCACAAAATATAGCTAGTAGCTAGTTAGTAGCTAGTTAGCTTAGGCGAGAGTAGCTATTTTACCTGCAACATTCCGTTCGAGATAAACTTCATGGGTCAGGCCGGCTGTCAAAGGAAAACTCTGAGCCTGTACCACAGCGTGCTTAAAAAGTTGGCCCGAAACTTTAAAAATGTGAAGGTGCTCTCCCAGCTAGTGCACGCTTGGGGACTAAGAGGATATCCAGGAAAGGGCGAGACAACCCAGCGGTCTGCGGGTAGTTTAGTTGCTCTGCGTTGTAAATGTTGGAGCATCCACATTGACCTGAGCGCGTATATATTGACTTGGGCGTGGCAGTGAGGTGCAGTTGGGAGCCAAATTGGGGGGCTTGTCTTCTGTATAAGGTCAATGGTGCCTTGGTAGCCGTGAGCCCCTGACGTGTGATGACACTTACAGCACATGCAGATGGTATGAAATGAAACCCTGGGACAAGAGTTCAAAATAACTGCACAAATCCCTCTTGGGAGAAGGACCCTTTAGGGGCGGGGGGAGACAGCCCCATCAGAGCGAAGGGTTAACCATTAGCCTGCAATCTCTGTAAGTCTCGGAGTTGGCTCCCCATGTGCCTGGAAGAGGGGGAGAGGGGAAGGAATACATCCCCGGCCCCAGGACTATCCTGCCCAAGTGTTGGGGGGTGTAGGGCAGACGAAGAGTGACAGATATTGGGCGGCTGTATCCAAAGCGAAGGATACACACGACCCTGCATACAACTACGTTGTGAAAATACCCTCCTGTAAACCAGAACAGCGGGATTTGGTTTCGTGAAATACGATCCGGACCAAACAAACTTTAAACGATAGGATTCAAAAGAAAGGGAAGGTTTCTGCATTCAATTCCTCAGCTTAGCGATACATGCAGAGTATTGTCCATCAAAAAGGATTAGTAGCTAGATTAATACGTCCAGATAATCAATTTAAATATAAATAACCCTTTTCATCTGAAGTTCCTTTACAAATAGGTTTAGGAACTCAGAGCTGATTGGAGGATAGTTACCTCTACATGGCACCGAGGAAAAAGAGAAGAGCTGCTAGTATTATATTTTGAAGCGAATACACCTGTCTTTTACCTGCACAGGTTCATAGAACTGAGAGTGTTCTAAATTAGCGGAATCAGCGTGGTGTTGTATACATCTCGCCTTTTGCATCAACTTTGTTGGTTTCAGTTAAAGAACCAATGTAGAAAGTTGCAAGCGCTTTCATTTTCTACCCTGGACTGTTTGTCAATAGAGCAGTCCCCCACCACTCTTTTTCCAGCCTTTCCAATGATCATGTTATAAAATATTTATTTGTATAGACATGTGTATGTTCCAATGATCGTGTGATAAAATATTTATTTGTATAGGCGTGTAGCTATCCAGCATTACAGTGTGCATAAGGTACACCTCATTAACAATGTGCAGGTGTAATGTGAAGTATCAGGTAAATGATCTTGTAAAATGAGGATTTTTTTTCAAATCACTCGCACCCAAAAAGGCAAATAAATACAGCGAGAGGGTCTCCTAGCTGCAGCCATGTAGTCATAATATCTCCGCTTGCTGCAAAGGAAATAGGGTTATTCTCTTTGCTTGGTGGAGTTTGATGCCTTTAGATGACTACGCTAATGGCTTTAGATGGAGCAAAAGGATCATTTATTTCCTCTGGGTGTTTTTAACTTCCAGAATAGCATTTTGAGATTATTTAGATGTTTCTACTTTTCCCCTTGTTTGCTGTTTTCCGAAGTAAGCACTGGATGCGACTGAAAAGGCTTGAAATTGTGTCAAAGTGATGTTTTAATCTCATTGAAAAGTGTATTAAAGGACAAGATGTAATTTATGTGAGATGCTTCGATGAAAAGAGAGATTGGAGTGGATGATCCTTTCACTCTCCTGTGAACCTCATGTCATGTTTATATTGAAGCCTGTGTAGCTAATCTAATTTGCAATAACTGGGATGGTCCGCCAGAAAAAGCTTCTGTGATTTCTCTTCTTTCTTTCGTTATTTACTTATTTCATATAAATTCGTTCTGACTTGTCTACCTCTTTGACTGAGTGAGGCCTTTTCTATTTTTGGCTAACGAGTGAGGCTGTCAAATAGAAATATTTTAGTTACAACGCTATCATTCCAGTTTTTCTAGGCGACGCGCCATGAATTCGTGAGATATTGTCTTACTGTTGTTTACAAGTAATACTCTACTGTAGCTTGTAGCGCTTTCCAGTATCTTCATGCTCCATAGAACAAAAGCCCAATTTTAAAGCCAAATGTTCTCAGTATGCCCGTTTCTTGCGCACTTTACCTGTTCTTCTTTGTCTCGATTTAAAAGTTAAACTTCACAAAAACATCACCCCCAAAAGATTTTCCATATACTAGGAGGTCAATTATTCGGCACATTTTTTGTCGAAAGTATCTTTTGATTAACGTGTCTTGTGAAAAGCAATGGTCTAGTATCCCTTAAAACTGACCAAATAAGACAACATAAACCTCACGTTTCATAATACATTTGGTATTTTGCATCCTGATTAGCACATTACACGTGTGTACTTTAACAGTAAAAAAAAAAAACAGAACAGACTTGAAAATTACAACTTTTATGTAGGGCAAAAAAGGTGTATTCAGGTTGTTAATTACAGGGGTTTGTGTCACTGGAATCTTATCAATGACCCGTTTAATATTAGTGTAATTACTGATAAAATAAGACAAGGGTCACAATACAGCATATTTCTCTATCAAAACAATATTGTGCTGGAAGTTTGGTTAATACATAATATAAACAAGCATTTTATAAAAGACTCCTGCTGACAAAACATGATGAAAGGACGGGTCCTGCCTTTTTTGCGAACCCCAAACTCGTGTTGGACTAAGGATCAGGCCCTGTTCAAATAGGTACTAATATCGATATATCCTGTAATGAAAAAAAAAGGGGGCAGAGAATTCTCCCATTAGTCTCAGGCTAACAATCCCAGCTTCATTTAAGTGTGTCTTGCAGTTTCTCCCTGATTGTTAGCTCTTGAATCTGCCAGTTCATCCACAAGACAGGGCTCCGATGAAACTTCAGTGTGACTGTAGACTGCAGTGTAGATCAAACATACAGAAGATCGATACTATTTCATTGAGGCGCAACCAAAATATAAAGCACTTACTGAAAGTCAGTATCAGATAGAAATGAAGGAGTGACAACAAAATTTCCAAACTCTTCCTGTCGCACGGAAGAGTAATTTATCAATACTGGCTTGATCTGGAAAAAGTTGAGCAAAATTCCCTTTGAAAATGGCTCTTCCGGACCTCATTTAAACATCTGGTTTCGCGATAATTATGGTTTACAAAACCATAATTACCGATGTATTTAGGAAGTGATCGAATTGTTTATTAACAACCATTTATTCTTTTTTTAAGACATCAGACTAATGTATTGAATGCACTTTTATATTTAGTTTAGTATCTCTACCTAGACAACTGTTATAAACGTCCCAGTAGTGCAATCCGTTCCATTTAGGTAGCTTCAGAGCTACATTTATTTCCCAAGCAGTTGGGGTTGTTGTTTATACTAAAGGAATCTGCTTGGTTTTAATAATATTTCATCAACATTTACGTTAATAGTCACACGTTAATATCCCTCTGTTTTTCCTTTCTATGTGTATGTCCCATTCTTTTGTCCCTTACAGATTCCTGTGTGTTGTCATTAAGTTTTGGTGACTTTGGCTCATCAGTGCGCTGACATTGGAAAAAGGACAGTGGTCCATGTTTAAGAAGCTCTGTTTTCGTTGATTTTGAGGGGAAACACATCGAACCCAACTTTAGAGACAGGACAAATCATTCCTGTTTCCTAGGAATAGTTTGTATGACTAACAGTAAAACACCTAAAGATCTGAGAAGAAGCTGCCGTTCGGGTCTCATTGGGGTTTTATTTCATCCCTAATATTGACAAGAAAGAATTAAAACGGCAACTAAAGGATTTGGAGAAGGATCATGACTGCTTATTTTGGGGGGTACATGGTGCGTGGTTAGAGTAACCTTTGCCTTTTGGAGCTTTCCCTTGATGGCACAGCTCTCCTTGGGAAAGGGGAAAGACATTTCTTGTCGGGGGTTTAGCCTTTTCCCTTTTCTTTCATTCATAAACCTGGTGGCTGTAGACACAGCTTGAATATTGACGTCTCTTCCCCCAACTGCTCCTCCGTTAACCCAATTACAGAATTCATCAAGAACTGTGTTGAATTATCTCTTTCCATACAGTATCAGCATTAGCCTAATTAAAAGCTATAATGTCTGATATAATGATTAAATCGTTAGCTCTGCTGTAGGGAAGCAATATTTTGTTTTCCCTTCAATTAGAAGCTGATTGAGGTTTTCAGAGCAGGTCAGCTGTGAAATTTGAATTATATGTGCGAGTACTGTTCACAGGGTGAGCCCCTACTCGAAAGCTCCAGAGATTCTCCAAACGCTTTCACCCGGCGAGCAAGGAAGCGACAACAGAAAACACACAGAGAGATGATATATTTGCTTTAGGATTGCGGAGTTACGATCTCCAGATTAACTGTTTGTATTGGAAAGGGAAAGGACTTTATTTATTTACCCTTGTCTCAGTCGCTATCCAACCCAACTTGCTATTAGTTTGAGTCCAAAGCATGATCACGTTTTTGCAAAGTTACCGAGCCACTCGAGATTTGTTCTTTTGCTCCGGTTGCTTGTCTCTGGTCCAGATGATGCTCCGAGCTGGATTTCACAAGCAGAGTCGGTTTTGATTCTGCATTGGCCGGGAGCCTGTTCAATATGGGCATGGGCGACCGGGAAGGGATGCTGCTTAAAGCCAAGGCTGTGGGGGGACATCGGCACGGGGATTGTCACGGGACTGCAATCAGACGGGGAAGAGGCTGAACCCTGGGGTGTGGGGAGAGCAGGGCTAGAGGTGAGCTGGAGGGGGCTGAAGCAGCCGGCTCCGGGCACTGCTCTGGGCAGGGAAGCTGAGCCAGGCAGCGAGGCGGTGTTTCCGAGTTACTTTGCAGCCAGCAGACGGCGATCGCAGCCTGCGCAGGGGATCTCCTCCGGAGCCCATCGCTGGCTCGCTGCAGCCCGGAGCTGGGTCCTCTGCCGCAGGCGTTGCTTTCTCCTCCTCCTCACAGGGGCCCAGCCGCTCGCGACCTCTGGCAGCAGCCACAGCGCCGGCTTCTGGCCCGCTGGGGGAGGCGCAGGCGGGCTGCAGAGCAGGCAAGGCGGGATCCCCCAGCTGGGCTCCCTTCCCGCCGCAGGCGCGCTCACGCAGGGGGGAGACGCCCCCCGGGGAGGTGCGGCTCGCAGCCAAGCGGAGCCGGGGCTGGGGGGAGGGAATCACTTGTGGCTCCGGACGCAGCGCAAGCGGGCCAAGCCTGCGCTTCCTCCACCCCCGGGCTGCCGGATGCGGGACCTTTAACCCTTTCTACCCCGCTGCCGGCGTGGGGGGGGGGGGGGCGGACGCCTCCGCTGGCCCGGCTTTCCCCGACATTTAGGTTTTCTCGTAGGATCCTGGCCCCGGAGGAGCGGAGGCATCAGCCCTGCATTTATTTCTTAAAAATACCGTCCCCGCCCCCACCCAGGCTGTCCCCAGCCCCCGCTCTCCTCTCCAGCCCCCGCCGAACTTCGGGCTGCTTTGAACTGCACTTCTCGCTGCACAGAGCGAGTTTGGGGGAATCTCTTCCCCGCAGCCAGTCCGTGTGGGGGCCCCCAGCCCCCGCCCCCGGCGGGGCGATGCCGGCAAGACAGTGTCTGTCCCGCTATCGCACAGCCTCGCGGAGTCCACTCGCTTTTAGCTTCACTTCTGCAAAGTTCTCAAAGGCCTGGAGGCCTCATTGCTCGAGGCTCGAGCCTGGATCTGCTCTGCGCTCTGCAGCCCACAACACACTGGGAAGTAGGGCCAAAGGAAAGAGCAGGAACTTAGATGCCTGCTCACTAGCCTGGGCGGCTCCTTATCCCAAGTCGGTGCTGTACAAGAACGTCACAATCTCCTGTCAGGATACACAAGAACGAAGTGCAAATGTAGACAAGGAGCTCAACTCACACACACACACACTAAGTGAACCCACCAGTGAAGCTCTGAGGGTGAGGGCAAAGATTCGCATTCACAGCTAGCTGTTCTGTCTGTCCCGGGGGGGACGGGGGCATGGGGGTGCGCTATTCCCCTGGCGATCCTCAAAGGGGTGGCCCAATGTGACATGGCCTCATCCAAACAGCATCACTGCTAGGCAGAGCTCCTCGCCCTTGCCTGTCTGAGTTTGGTTGGTTGGTGGGTATTTTCTTTGCGCCAGTTTTGTTGTTGTGGAAGGAGGGGAGTCGATGGGTTTTATTGCTTGGGGGGAGGGGTGTTTGTTTACTGGAAGAGGGGGTGGCATTGCTTCCAGAGAAAGTAGAAAGATTGTGGATGAGCTAGTGTACGGCTTTTCTTCTCCCCTTGCCAGACCCAGAGTCTTGGCGCTGGATGCCCTGTTGCTGCCTGATTGGCACACGCAGCAGCTGTCAATCAACTGTCACTTGGCAACAAGTTACACCTGCAGTTTGAGTCTAAAGCTCATAAATGCAGGCACCCAGAGTGCCTGCAACTGGGCCATAGTAACATAATCCATAAAAGGTTTATTGCGGAAGCTTTGAACACTTGCAATAGCGCAGTATAATTCAAGGCTAAACATCTACCGTCAGTTTAAATGCCCGGGGAAACAAAGGGCAATGTCATATTTGGAAACAATTTGAGGGAATATGATTGATAGAGAAAAAAAATCTATACTGAGTCAAAGTCAATTATCCAAATTCCAAGGATTATAACTTCTTCCTGTGATGAACGTTAGATCTCGGGGTAGGTGTTAAACGAACTGCCGAATTCCTATGGAAAAGATGTCACCAAAACTGTTCCATGCAACTTATGTTCAGGTCTTTGGCTATTTTAAAATCTAATTTCAAAAATAAAATATCACTCGGTCGTTAAGTGAAAAAAACAGTTAAAACTTCTTATAAATCATTGCCTTTATCTGTTGGTTTATTACAATATTCAACTCTCCTTTCTTTATCAGCTGTCAAAGGGGAAACGTATTTATTTCCTAAACAATCCCCCCCCACACACACACACTTATTAATTGGTAACTTTTAAAATACATTATTAAACAACTAAAATGTTTGGCTTGTTTTTCCTCTACAGATGTAACAAACTCATTATCATTAGCTAAAATAAACGGGCTACTAAAACACTGAGGGGCCCCATCCTATAATCCTTAGTTAAGTAAATCTCCCATTGATTTCACTAATGACTTCAAGGGAAGTTTTGCCTCAAAAAACAAACAAACAGCAGATTGCAAAATAGCGCCTGGATCCTGCTCCCATTGAAGTCAATAGCAAAACTCTCATCGAATATAGTGGGAGCAGGAGCAGGCCTCATACATTCAATCAAAAATTTCAAGTAATATTATTCTTCTAAATTAATCAAAATGAACGTGAGGAGATTACTACTTAATGTCCAGTAATCTAAAACGAAAATTGTTTAATCTGGACACACAGCATCGTGCTGCTGCCTTGTATATTATAACAACCCTACTGTACAAAAGTTCTATAGTAATGGTGGTGACTGGTATTATTTCTATACTTTGGACAGCCATTAGGGTTACGAAAATTAACACTCACATAAAGTGGGAGAAAAAGAGGGGATATCGGGTGTCCATTTCCCCCCACACTATGAAATATTATTATGATCCTAATACATATATGTGTATTTGTACTATAGAATGGGCATTTACAGGGTATTAAGGATATATCGTCACTTTCGTTATACACCCTTATTTGCAACGCAATACAAAATCACTGTAATCTGTCTCACTGGTCAGCAAGGGAACAAAAATGTTCCCTTTAACGTTTTCACAAAGAATTAACTTGTCCATGTTTACTTTATAGAAATACAAGATGTTTATATATACATTTAGGAGCCTCCGGTACTTTAACACCCCTAGATCTAAATATATAACAATGGCAATTTAGGTGATTAGCCTATATTATGGACTAGGCCTTTGTGTATTTTCAATACTTGGAACAGCCATGTCATTAACTTGTTTAGAAACATTTATGGTCCGAGTCTACAGTCATCATCCAGGCAATGCCCCAGTAGATATAACTCCTTAGGAAGAATGGATAGATCTCTACCACACAATTCGGAGACCGGCGCTGATATAGCCGTGGGAGATTTCTCTGAGTAAGGAGTGCGGGATCGGGCCACTGTCTTTTCAACTCCACATTTAACATAGTAAACATCGAGATATGGACTGGCATGTTGATATTATTTATTAATCTACCGAAGTGTGCTACTATATACAAACCACTGTAACAGCTGCGAAGCTGTTGCTCTGGAAGTCAATAGCGTAGGTTTTAAACCAGTGCGTTCATATGGATGTACTGGATTGATTAAAAGGTCTACTGAATAAATATATGAGAATAATATAGGCTCTCCCAACCATTTCACCACTCCCATCTTTTAAAAGGAGTGAGAGAAAGTTCGGTGAGAATTGAAGAGAGCGTGTGGTCTCTAAGGACACGCAGGCAGAAGATTCAAATGTAAGGCTAGCGCTCAGGAATGCAGATGGTGTGTCCCTGTGGTCCTCCAGCGAACACACAAGGCACGCAAAACCATGCCAACAAAACATTTCATGTCTCCCACCACGCACCATCGTGTAGTCCTGAGACAGGTACACACACACCTGCCCGAGTTATGGCAAGGATGTCACCCATAACTTTGTGATTTCCTGGCTTTTGTAGGCTATGTAGCTAGCACTCTACGTGTTTCGAGTGAGGGGTTCTTATTGTTGCAGGATTCTAATGGTATTTAATTGCTATTAACTCCTCTTTACCTAGCAGGGCAAAGCGCGGTAGCCGTGACCCCTTCTTTGGCCCCTCCCAGCCTCCCCTCCACCCCTAGAATAGTTTATACTTCTCACCTCCGGACGTCACTCCTCAGCGCGGCATGCAAATAATCCCCCGCCGCCGCGTTCCGATTGGCCACGGCAAACTCATTTAATCCCAGTTCGGTGCGCGGTGTATGGCTGCTGGACTCCTCTCTCTGTGTGTCTCTCGCCAGCTCCTCCTCTCCTGATTCCTCCAGGGCAAGAGGAGGGAAACCACAGAGAACAAATTACTGTGCAACTTCTCTCTGGCTCTGGGGGCTTTTTTTTCTCCCCCTCCTCTCTATTTTCTTCTCCTCACTCCCTCTCCCTCTTTTTTACTTATCGTTTAATTACTTTTTTTCGGTGGCTTTTCCTCTCTCTTCTCCTCTGTTCACCTGGGAGCAGCGGACGCATATCACACACAAGCTCTCTAAAAGTTAGCAAAGAACAACAACAACAAAATAGCTCTGTCAAGAATAAGGGGGAGAGAGAGAGAGAGAGAGAGAAAGGAGGGGTGTGCGTGTGTGCCGGAGAGAAAGAAGGACATTTCTGAGTGCTCTGCACACTCCTCCTCCTTGCAAAGTGAAGCAGCAAGTTTGCCTTGCACCTGTTTGAGCAGCTTGAATTCAGATCGCCAGCAAGCCCTGAAAGTGGTTTTCAAAGGAGAAAGTTTTTTTGCCTAAGGTGTTGCCGGTTGTGCTCTTTTTTTTTTTTCTTTTTTTTTTTTTGTCTTTTCTCGTCCCTTCCTTCTTGGCTCTCTATGTTTGATATTTTTATGCTTGGTGCCTGTGGAAAATAAAAAGCTACTTGAATGTACAGCATGATGATGGAAACGGACTTGCACTCCCCCGGTGGAGCCCAGGGCCCCACTAACCTAACGGGCCAGACCGGAGCCGGAGGCGGCGGCGGCGGCGGCGGTGGGAACAAAGCGAACCAAGACCGGGTCAAGAGACCCATGAACGCCTTCATGGTGTGGTCCCGGGGCCAGCGCCGAAAGATGGCCCAGGAGAACCCCAAAATGCACAACTCGGAGATCAGCAAACGCCTGGGGGCCGAGTGGAAAGTCATGTCCGAGGCCGAGAAAAGACCCTTCATCGACGAAGCGAAGCGGCTTCGGGCGCTGCACATGAAGGAGCATCCGGATTATAAATACCGGCCCCGCAGGAAGACCAAGACCCTGCTCAAGAAGGACAAGTACTCGCTGGCCGGGGGGCTGCTCAGCGCCGGCTCGGCAGGGGGAGGCCCCGCCGGGGTCGGGGTGGGCATGGGGGTCGG
This sequence comes from Lepidochelys olivacea, assembly GCF_965140295.1. Taxonomy (NCBI): domain Eukaryota; kingdom Metazoa; phylum Chordata; order Testudines; family Cheloniidae; genus Lepidochelys; species Lepidochelys olivacea. The sequence continues at coordinate 111,544,990 of NC_140411.1, forward strand.
GGTGAGCCCCGCCGGGGTCGGCCAGCGGCTGGAGAGCCCCGGCGGCACGGCCAGCGGAGGGTACGCGCACATGAACGGCTGGGCCAACGGCGCCTACCCGGGCTCGGTGGCGGCGGCGGCGGCGGCGGCCGCGATGATGCAGGAGGCGCAGCTCGCCTACGGGCAGCACCCGGGCGGCGGCGGGCACCCGCACCACCCGCACCCGCACCACCCGCACCCGCACAACCCGCAGCCCATGCACCGCTACGACATGAGCGCGCTGCAGTACAGCCCCATCTCCAACTCGCAGGGCTACATGAGCGCCTCGCCCTCGGGCTACGGGGCCATCTCCTACGGCGCCCAGCCCCACCAGAACTCGGCCGCGGCGGCCGCGGCGGCCGCGGCCGCGGCGGCGGCTTCCTCCGGAGCTCTGGGCGCCTTGGGCTCGCTGGTCAAGTCGGAGCCCAGCGTGAGCCCGCCCGTCACCGCGCACTCACGGGCCCCGTGCCCCGGGGACCTGCGGGAGATGATCAGTATGTACTTACCGGCCGGAGAAGGCGGGGACCCGGCTGCGGCGCAGAGCCGGCTGCACTCCCTGCCCCAGCATTACCAGAGCGCCAGCACGGGGGTCAATGGCACGGTCCCCTTGACACATATCTGAGCCGGGCGGGAAGGAGAGGGACAGAAACTTGCATTGAACCCGGCTGAACGGTACCTCTGTCTGCCCGGCCGCCGCCACCTCTCCCCTTCCCAGCGCACACACCCCGCCGGCTCCCTTTTTGTACAGAAAATGTTTGGATGTTCTTGTAATAATAATAATAATAAATAATAATAATAATTAATAATTAATAATGAGGAAAAAAGGTAACGATTGCTCTCATTACCTTTTTTTTTTTTAGGACTAGTTTCTAAAACTAGTTTTTGCGTTTTAGACTGAACTTCTGTGTTTTATTGAGACTTTTTGTACAGTATTTATCATTCACCCACGAGGCATAGAGCGTTTTATTTGCTAAAGAGAAAAAAAATCACAAAAGGACAAAAAAAAATAAGAATAATCACACAAAGATCTAGGCGATGCCAACTTTTATACCGCAGAAGCGTTACCCGCTTCTTCCTTGGATCGCTTCTTGTGCAGGCTTTTTAGTGCCTAATTAAGACAAAGTTGATGGGGAAGCAGTTCTCATTTATTACACGTACTAAGACATATCCAAAACCACACGTAAAAGTTTTTGTAGATGTTATTGCGGGGGAGGGGGGGTTATTTGTTTGTTTATTTATAAAACTTTTTTTCCCGACTGCAACATTATTCTTGGTTTTGTAAAACTTTATTGTACCTTTTTTATTTTTTGTTTTGTTTGGTTTTGTATGATTTCTTGTAAATGCATTGTGAATTAATTTTTATTTTAGGCGTTACGAGGGAATTGTGTATATAGTTTACTAAAAAGCCTTTCTGCTAAAGAAAAATCCTAAGGATGCGTTCGTTGAATACTGAGTTAAATAAATTTCAAAGTGGAAAAAGTCACCTGTTTTTTTTTTTTCAATAAACCCGAAAGGTAGTAATTTTATACGCATGGTATGCCTTAAAATATAACCGGTAAACCTAGAAATTGGAAAGGAAATTTAAAAATATGATCAGAAAATAACCGAAAACAAATCCCATATTGTGTTTAGATTTCTCACAATCTATATAAAACTGAAGGGATGAAAGTAACTAAAGTGGTGTAGCTTTTTTTAAAAGATTATTTTAATATCTGTTAAGTATTGTTAAGAAGGCGACCTATTAAAATACTTTCCATAGTACTCATGGTTCATTTTGTTTATTTTATTTGTGGAACTGACTGTCCAAACCTGGAGTAACTTCATGGCTAGCAAACTTTTCCACCTTGAACTAGGTTAGGGGCTCTTATCAGGTCTGGACGATCTGCCTTCCCTTTCCCTCAGATTTCAGACTGGGGATCCCAGCAGCGATGGGGAAACCTTGTCCCGGAGGGATGCAAAGACTCCAGCGTATGCACAAGTTCCTCTCTAATCACCACAACAATTGCAAGAGAAACTGATTGGGTTTGAGTATAATGAAAAACAATCTCTGTACCAAAAATATTTAAGAAGTCCTGCCCCCCCCCCCCAGGGGGCTGCAAACAACGCTGGACTTCACACACACACGCACATCCTCTGTAACAGGAATGAAAGTTCTTACAACTGGTGTGAAAAGCTGTCAAGCAAAAATGATGTATTTGTTCCTAACAGGATCCTGATGTTGTTTAATGCTTTGAAAATTTATTATATTTTTTTCTACGTGTTTATCGGTACCTTGCGATATTCTGGAATTAAAAGTTTGCTGTAAACTTCATTTAATAGTAACGACAACAGTCAGTATTGCATTTAAAAATCATATTGTAGCAAATAAATTTTGAAATTAGTCGTAACATATTTAAACAAAAAATAAGAAGAAATATTTTAACGTCTGGAGTGGAAACATCGTTACAGCAGGCTTTAGAGCATCTTTTTATTGGTGGTGAATAAGTAATTTTTCCATCCAAAAATGGGGCAATGTTAGTTGGTTAATAAGGAGCGGGTTCGGTCCGTATTAGAGATTGCACTTTAACTATAATGCTAACATGACAACTGACATATGTAACTCTTTGGAGTCATTTTGATAATTTTGTTTAAACCACTCATTCGTTAAAGTGATTGCGAAATTTTACTGAAAGATGTCTATTGATTTCTAACAAGGTAATAAAAATCCGTTTTGTAACTATTTGGATCCTTTATTAAACCGTTGTGTGTGCAGGTTTAGACATTCAGCAGAGCAGGCTTGTGAAATGTTCAGTGTACAAATACCGCACACACAAACCAGTACCTTATGGGAAAGCTGTGTAGTTGTGCTCCTTCTAACCAAGCATGGTCCTCTATCTTTCTAATTTAAAATAATCACATTTGTACTTTTAAATATGCAGAATAAATTGAGTACCTGTTGAACTATTTCTTAATACCACACACACACACATATTTCTCGGCTCGTGGTGCAATATGAGTGTATATCTACACGTGTGTGTATATAGGGGTGTATATATATTTAAAACGTTTGGTGCACCCTTGGTACCTGCCCTTTCTCGAAGAGTTACAGAGTAATTGAAGTTCAGATTTATTTGGGGGGGGGGGGAATAAACCACTAAATTTGCATAAACAAAATATAATTTGGAAATGCTGTTGTATGCACTGTTCTACATACTAAAATTATGTAATAATCCTTTTTGGGAAAATAAATATTTGAACAGTACCAAACTAAGTATAGAACGATTTCCATCCACTCTTGGTGAGATTTTTCTTTCCTTTCTTCCTTTTTTGCCCCCTCACTCTTTCCACCCCTCCCCCATTTAGCATTAGCCCTACAAATAATAGAAATATCTGCACTTTTAATTTATCCGGATTAAAAAGAACAAACCCGAATATAGTTAAATAAATTTCGAATATTCTGAGCATTCCTTTCAAGGGAATAAAATCCTCTCCATGAATGTCAAAGAGAGAATTACATGATTATGTAATGTATTATCTGCTCATGGTTTATTGGTTTTGTTGCTTTGATTTTTTTTATTTTTTTTTTAATCGTGTGTGGCTATAGACAGCATCTACAAGCAACATTAAAACAACATTGTTAGGCGGAAAAATAGGGTTAGGTATGGTAAAATAGTTCATTCTTCGGGCTCTTTTCTTTGCAAGTTATATATAAATGAATAATATAATATGCAAAACTAAAGATAGGTTTAAACGATTTATGGATTAAGTACTTTACATCGAAAATGTATGAAATGTTCATCCTCTAACATGATTGACAGAGCTATTAAAATCACCTATATGGAAGAATTAAAAACTACGCATTTCGTTTTCAGTAAAGGAGGAAATTCCAGGCACTAAAAAGGAGGGGGCGGAGGGGAGAATGTCGTTAGTACTGAGCTCTGTTATATGAAGCTTGGGGGCTTTGGATTCAGGGCTTCCCCCCCCCCTCTAGGGGGTAGAGATAAAGCTCTTCCCCCACCCCTGGACACTGCTGCCCCTCTCTTGGCTCCTGGCCTGGCTCCGGCCCTCATCTAGACCTCTTTTGGGAGAAGGACCGGCAGGGTCGGAGGCAGAACTTGCTAAGGGGGGTCGATTCTTTCTAAACTTCAAACGAGAAGGCAAACTTGGCCTTGACTGTCAGCTCTTTTCCCAACGATTGGGGGGGGGGAGCGGGGAGCGCTGTGTAGCCAGCCTAGCTGGGGTGAGGATTGTGCTGGGCTCTGGGATTAGGGTTTCCCGTAAACTCCACTCCCCCTGGGCGGTGGGGGGCATTGTGTAGGAGCCTGAGGGCTGGTAAAAGTGGGGGAGGGACATTGGCGACTGAATACGCTGAGCTCTTGGGGGAGATGTCAGGCTGCATGAAGTGGCCCGCTCGGATACTCTCTTTGGGAAGGGGATGGGTCTCCAGAACCTACCCGCAAAACTGCGGGCACCCAGAGCAAAGCCCCCCGGATCGCCACGCCAGGAGAGGAAGCCCGAGCGATGAGCCTGGCGGTGGGGCGCGGACCCTCCCTCCGAGCTGTGCTACCTCCTCCAGGCAACATCAGCCCTGCTGGAGGGGGTGGGGGACCTGAGCGCTTGGCAGGGCTGTAACGTTTTCTTCTTATTCAGAAAGTAGACCCCTCCCCGGAAACCCCCAGCTAATCCGGGCGGGCGGCGGGATACAATAAAGTAGGGACTGCACCCCCCCCCCCCACACACACACACCCGCGTCTGTGCTTTCCCTTCACCCTGCTTTGCAGCGCGATTTGCTGGGGGGGAAATGAGGCGGCCGCTCGTGTTCCTGCCCCCTCGCCTCTCCCATTCCCCTGCGCCCCGATCCCTCTGCCGACCCCCGCCCACTCCCCTACCCTCTGCTCCCCCTGTTCTGTTCCCTTCCTCCCTTCCACTCCCTCTGCCCCCAGGCTTTTCCTTCCCTTCCTCCTCCTCGCCCCCCAGCCCCCGCTCATCTCCCCCAGCCCTTTAGCGCTGCCCCCTTCCTTTCTTCTCTCATCCCCCGCCTTTGCTTTCCCTCTCCTTCCCCTCCCCCTGCCTGGCGGCCTGGCGGGCGGGGGCGGCTCTGCAATACCCTCTGGCTGTGCGTGTGCGTGTTGGGGGCAGGTGTTCGTGGGCACGGAGCCCCCGCCAGGCGGGGCGGGGGGATCGCCTCGGCCTCCCGCGCAGAGCAAACCAAGGCGCCACAAGTGGCTGCGGCGGCGCGGGGGCTCCAGCCGGGCGGCAGCAGCCGGGCGGCTGCGGCCGAATGACGCAAGGGGCGGGAGGGGGAGGGGGGGGCTGTTTGGAGAGCGCGGGATTGGCGAGCAGGAGCGAGGCCTGACCTCGGGATCAGCGGCCAGTCAAACCCATTTACACTCACCCAGCGGAACGCGGACGGCTCCCGCTGCAGCAAGCGGCCGGCCGGGCAACAGGTGAAACCAGCGTCCCCCCGCTGCGCCGGCGTGGGGGCGGGGGATCGGGCCAGAGGGGAGCGGGAGGGTGGGACGCGCCATCGCCGCGGAAGGAGGGGACAGGAGGCCGCTGGGCTCGGGGAGGGTGGGCCGCTGCCGACCGCAGGAGGGAGGAGGCTGGCCCGGAGTGGGGAGGGGCACAGGCCAAAGCCGGCGGGCAGAGGCACTCCGGGAGCAAGCCAGGCGCTGCCTCTTCCCATGATGTCGCATTTGGCCCCAGCTTTTCCTCCCCTTTCCCCCGCAGGGCAGCAGATGGAAAGGAATCGATGTTCCCAGCCAGCGCAGCCTCCGGCGTGCGGCTCAGCCCGGGAAAGGGCGGGGATGGGCCAGGGCGCAGCTCCCGTGGCCGGACAGGGCCAGTCTGTGTTTCGCCTGGGACGCAGCAGCTAGGTCGGGCAAAAGGGCTCCGAAGGAGACCAAAACTCACTCCGTCCGCTCAGTGGCCGCCCACCCGGACCCCTCCCCGGGCCAGAGCCGCCCCTGCTCCTGGAGGGGGGTTGAAGAAGTGCCAAGGTGCACGTACACAATTGCCCGGGCACTGGCGTGAGTGCGCCTGCAACTTGCCTTCCCATGCGCTGAATCGGGCGGCGCCTGCCCGCGAAACGGCCGCGCGCCCCGCCGCCGCCGCCCGGCTGGCACGTGCAGTGCAGCCGCTGACCTTTCCGAGACCTCTCCTGTGCCCGCCGCAGTATTTCTCGGGGACTTCTCACTCCGCTTCCAGAAGTGAGATAGCCCCAACAGGCACGGCGCCGCTCAGCGCGGTGCCGTACAAAGAGGTACAAGGAGCAGGAGACAACCCCGAGGAGCAAGCACAGCCTGGGCAAAACAGGAACTAACGCCCATGAACCCAACCATCCTGGGAAAGAGTCTCTTGAGAATGGCCCCGTTCCACTTGTAGTGAAACTACACTTATTTTAAGGGTTGGCACCATGTATTGAGAGGAGATCCCCTGGCATGGCCCTTTAATCAGACAGAACTGGTGCCCACTCATTCTGACTTACGTTCTTTACCACCTCCTGGGCTTCATAGGAAGGAGAGACCCAGCTCAGCCCTGGAGAAGTGTAACTCCAGTGGGGAAGAAGGAAGGCTGGTGGTCACAAGGGTATATGGCAGGTTTCAGAGTAACAGCCGTGTTAGTCTGTATCTGCAAAAAGAAAAGGAGTACTTGTGGCACCTTAGAGACTAACCAATTTATTTGAGCATGAGCTTTCCTGAGCTACAGCTCACTTCATCGGATGTATGGGTGTCACTGGTTGAACTGCACCCCGCGGGGACCGGAAGAATGCACGTCCCATATCAAGGGAGCCCCGCATAACCCAGAACGAGAATGAAAGGAGCTCTGAACAAAGGAAAACCGAATGTCACAGGAGGAATAGGAGTAAGCGGGCTCACACAGCTTGTGGGGAGGGCGAGATGAGGGAAGGTAAGGGAGACCCAGAGTCCAGGGAAATGCAGCCATTGCAGGGCCTGACAAGAAAAGGGAACCTGAACAACTCGATTTCTTGCAGTTCCTGTGGTGTGGGGAGAAAGGGGTCTCCAAAGGGCCAAAGGAAATTTATGTGACATGGAGAGGGAGCGCTCACCCGGTGGAAATTGAGACATTATAGAGATAGGAGGCTAGATCCTTTGCTTGTTTGCGTTGGCAGAGCTCCATTGAAGTCAATAGAATTATTACAGTTTACACCAGCTGAGGATCTGTCTCAGGGATCCCACGCAGATTAAAGGAAAGTAGCTCCAGGAGGACAAGAGAAAGGAGCTCTGCAGAGAGGTAAATATTTAACCACCTCCAAGCAGACGGGGTTTGATCCTAGCTTATGTCATCACCTCCAGGACAATTCCTGAGTTATGACAGCAAAAGAAGGGAACCTGAAATACGGAGCTGAAGTCATTTTATTCCCCAACACATTAAAGAGGAGAAGGTTTTTTAGCGTGGAAATAATTTTTATTGCCCAGCAAGGCAAGGCCTGCAGTGGTAATTGTTTTATAGCAGAAGACTTCAAACTTCAGACTTGGTAAAGGAAACTGACCGCTCCGAAGAATATAATGAAATATTTGTCTGGGGGGGGGGGGGATATGCAACAGAAGCTATCAAACAGGAGTTCTGAGGCCTTCCTCATGACAAAAAATGTTGCTGTTTTTTTAGGAATTGGAAACTATTTTTCAGCTTTGCGGTTGGATCAGGAAAACGCTGGTGGACTAAGGGTGATGGATCTGTATGGTGGGGATCATTGGGCAAATCGGCCTGCGTTTGCCTGAGGCCTAATGCAGGGCTTGGGCTCAGATTGCCTTCAACACAGGCATGGAAGGAAGAGCGGGAAACAAAGTCTGATCGCTGATGTAACAATTCCGGGAGTTTGCGAGCAGCGAGAAGAGGGGGACGTTGAAACTAAATGCCTTAGACACTGGCTAGAAAATCAAAACCATGGGAATTGGTGGCGTCTATGCTTCAAGTCTGAGACAGTTTGGGATGCCATGTGAGCATTTTTCTGCACTCTATGTTCTTAAGGCATTTTCCTGCACCGAAGTCGTTGAACTCTCCTGACGAAGCATGTAATTATGTTGGTTGATTAATATGATTCATTCTAGTTAACACGTCCAGGTCCTACTGGTCCAGCTTTCAGTATGGGTATCTCCCATTCATTTGGAGAAGAAGGGATAAAGGGTTCCCACCGAAGGAAGGCTCCTTTAGCGACCTGGAAAAGAGACTCACCGAAAATGCAGAGAAAGGGGGGAATATCTTAGCTAGTCCAAGATGTACAATCGATAGAGGGAGAACATAACTCTGGAGAAGGTGAAGAAGTGCAACTTCGACCAGATAGGAGGGGTCCTGCAGCATGCAGGGGAGTGTGCCTCTTACTGGAAGAACAGGCTGTGCCAGGGCTGAAGAAATAGAGCAGACACCATCACGAGGAAACGTAGACTGGAAGGGATAGAAAGGAGGGATAGAAAGTTTAGCAAGGGATAGAACTCTCCATAACAACTGGAAACGCGCGGCGAACAGCGACACCCTAGGTTCTGGGCGGGATAGTTTACCAAAGGGTGGGGGGAAATATGGGAACCTTTGTTTTCTGGGCCACATTATATTGCACGTACACACTTCACAAATATTCAGCTCTTCTTGAAGGCGGAACGAACACAGAGGAATGACATAGAAAAATTGTTTTGCAAAAACGTTTTTTCATTGGTTCGATCCTAATCAGGTTTGCAAAATTTAATGGGAGACTCTTCAAGTTGAAAGTTTGCAAGCTGTCTTATCGTAAAAGAGACAATGAGTCCTGGAAAGAAAGGCTTAATTTTTCAATCTCGATCAAAATAAAAAATATATACCGCGCTAATTGGGAAAAGGCCAGGCTCTGGGACACTCCAAATCACAAGATGTACATTCTGTGTGTGTGTGTGTGTGTGAGAGAGAGAGAGAGAGAGGATTTCTCCCCTCTTGAAAAAAGTTGAGTAATCAATTATCAATGATCTGGTTGGCGAAACATACTGAAGTGCTTCCTAACTTTACCTATACCTAAGAGCAGACAGAGAGGTTTGTTTGTAATATATGTATGGAGAGTCTACCATTGAGTCACTTCATGGCTCTCAGTCAAACGGTACGTAGTACAGGATAGTTGGAATTCTTTCCAGATATTAGAATTGGAATTTAGAAAATGAACAGGAAAAATAAAACTCCCATGCAACGAATTTACTTTGACCTTTAAAAGGGAGAGAGAGAGAGACAGAAAGAGACAGAAAGAGGACGAACACTAGGACAAGAAGCATCCTTAGAGAACGAAAAGTTTTACAGCTAGGAAAGTTATACCGGGAAAGGGGTTGAGGGTGTATAATATCTAGGCTACCACTTCCCAGAGAGATGCAGATCCCAGAGGTAGTGAGGGTGTTTAGCTAAAGATAGGTAAACAGCCAAAAATCATGCACAGAAAAAAGTACAAACAAACAAAAAACAATAGTGTGTCACAAAATATCATGAGATGAAGAGGAAGGATTATAAACATGCAATGCATTCTCAGACTGGGTATTTGGTAATCCACAATCTGGCATCAAATAACTAGTTTAGCATCTAACAAAATAAGAATGGGAAAAGCGAAGAAAAATAAGCACGCAAATTACATTTTTCGAAACATTCTTGTGCTGAGCTTCCAGTTAATGTGCTAACTTTGGGTAGCTGGAAACCATGGCTAAGAAAGATGCCATTAACGTGTCAGCTAAAAGCTCCTTTTAATACAGCAACTCACAGGTCATAATCTAAATAAAGCCTCTTTATTTGTTTTCCTTTCAATCCGCAGCTGCAGGAGTAAGCCACACATGGTTTTCGCGAATATAACAACATTCTAGGAGCTGTGAAGTGAGCCTAGCTAGATAAGTGGTCCAATCTCAAGATGATAAACATGCCACAAGTTCCAAATACTTAAGATATGAACACCATGTGTTTCTTGACCAAGAAAGAGGGATACATTCATAGACAAATTTACTGACTTTGGATTTATACTTTTGTTGTAAAAGAGACATTACAAACATTTAAGGAAGATGCAGGAAACACCCATTAAAAAGGTCTCTTGCTATTTGCCAACATTATTGGGCAACATCTGGATTGGTACTTGTTTAAAGGAAAACTTCAGTGTAAATTCACCAGATCGTTACTTCTTTAATTACTAATGTGCTGTAGCATGTTCTTGTTCTGTATATCTCTGTGTGTTTATAAGTGAAAGTAGCAAATGTTATTTAAGAAATCTCTTCAACTTTTCTATTGTACCTCTGAATGGAAGCTGCCATTTTCCTGCTAACAGACACGAAATAAAAGAAGAGGGGGAAAAAGACTTGTTCTGCACTGAGATAATTGAGTACAACCCTGGGTTTGGATTACCACGTTTAGATAAATTCCAGTGCAGTGTAACCTCCCTTAGCTGTACCTGTTATCTGAAACGCCCTGTTGTTTAAAATCGGGTCATGTCCCTAGTGTCGATTATTTACATTGAAAATGAGGTTCATTAGCCAAACCTTGGTTGTCAAACGCTATTTAATGTCTCCAGTTACATTAATATAGAGTTGAGAATGAAAGAGAGAGAGGTAAGTTTAGCTTTGTTTTTACTTAGCTTACGTTTGTGTCTTTGGAAATGTCAAGGAATTTCACATGAACTGGCCCCATCCGTCTCTGCAGGGCGCCTTCCATTCCTGCGAAAGACCTCTGTGCCATCACCCTCCTTCAGCTCAGCATGTCGGACTCCACCTCTCCTCAGAGACCAGGTGGAATCGTAGTGCTCTTGGCAGGTGATATCTGGAACAGAGGTCGGGCTGCAGGGGTAGAATTCTGAGTTGAGAGTAAGTGAGGTTTAGTGTCGAGGGTGCACTCCAAAGTGAGAGGAAGGATGATGTGAGCCAGTGGTCCAGCCTGGCCCGACAGTACCACACTGGAGAAAGGAAGTGGGAGTGCCCAGATTGAAAGCCCGCTTTCTTTCAGAGAGAGGCACAGTTTATCTGACTTCGTCTGAAATTCCTGGCCCTGGCTGTACTTTAGCTCTAATCCGCATTCTAAATTCAGTGCTTTTCCTGTTGTCTTCTATATAGAATGAGTTTCTTCCTCCCCTGATTTCCTATTGACTGGCAACAAAATGGCAACTCCCAGGAGCTAAGTTTTTACCTGTCTTTTAAAAATAACGACAACAATATTTCCTGCTGTTTTTAAGTAAAGTCAATGAATGCTGGAATTTGGACAGAGCACTGGAGTTCTCCTTTTAAAGAAAACCTGCTAATATGTGAGACTTGTGGCTAGGATATATTTTTCCTGTGCACAGAACACAAAATAGAAACGTTAATTTAAATGGACACTTGAAAAAGAAACAAACATATTCACAGGGTAATCTTGCAGTACAATAAAAGGCCAAGGGAAAACTCTCCTGTTAAATGAATAGCTGCATTAGGTCAATACCTTTCCTTGTATCGAATCAAAGATACTTCAAATTATAACAGCGTTCTCCCTAATGTTACATCTTAAATATATACATTTCGTATGCGTTTTACAGAATATTGCTGCTTTATCAACACAAGAACAGTAACACAGGAGGTGCAGGCAGGAATGCTGATGCAAGATTTGCTACTTGGATAATTTCTTCAAGGACAATTTCTTTCCAAATAGTGCCTAAGGAGACACAAAATCAGAGTTTAGTGTCTGTCTAGCATAATCTTTTAAACTTCAAAATAAACACAGTCCCATAAATACTATTCTCAAATCGTTCAAGCATTCTGGAAACTTTACAATACAATTATTGCAAAGTACTAAGATCACTACCACTGACCCTTCAACCATACTGCACAAATATTGCCAAATTGAATTCCCCTATTATTTCTCGGAGCCAGCAGACTGCGGGGACGGGCGGGGGGACGGGAAGAAGAGCTCTTTTTTAAAGTGAAAGAAATGTCAGAAGTCTGTAGGAAAACGGTCTAAAGCTAGATAGATTAGTATTGTCTCTTGTTCAACCTACATGTCTCTTGCAGGTTATTTTTTTCTCTAGTATAAATGTAATTTAATAGCTGAGGTTGATATTGTTTCACTTTCAGCTATCTGCTCTATACTCCGGTCTCATTCTACACTAGATGATTACCTGACTATCCTATATGCACAATTTAAAGGGAATTACCTATTACTTCAATTATTTGTTTCTTATCAACTGATGTTACACTACAAGGATTTGCATTGAAAGGACACAAAGAAGGAGCAAGTCATGGCACATTGCCAAATAAAAGAGTAATGTTCTGGTGAATTTAGACTAAATAATTTACTGCTATATAAAAGTGGAAAAGTGGAAGGTGAACCCTTTGACCAATAAATCTCTTCTGCATGTGAAACCCTTATCTTGTCCCCTCCAATATATTCCACACTAGGAAGCCATCATCATTGGCTCTGGTTTGTTATTTGTAAACCTTGATCTTCTGCACTCGGTGTCCTAAATATGGATAATTAGCATCAGTTTATCACGCCTCTGCATATTTTCTCTTCTCTCCAAACATGCATGCTTCTATTGGCTGCCATTCTGTCACAGAAGATTATGGAGACAGATTGCAGAGAATGAATGTGCTAAACGAGATTAGGAAGGAATAGAAATAGCAACTTGGCCAATAAATTCCTCGTGAGAGCCTTATCATACAATTACACGTTGACTTGTTTCACACTCTCCCAGCCTCTTAATCCAACGCCCCCACCAAGAATAAAATTTCACTAATTTCTGAATTACTGCATAGCCTCATGACTTGTCACCGAGAATGGCTGGAAGAAGCAACACGGTCGAAAATAGCACATCAAACTTCCAAAAGGAAAAGAAACGTTCAAGGCAGAAATGGCTGGAGGTTTAAACCATTTGTGGGCATGTTTAGAAGTGCTGGAGCCTCCACCGTTTCACGTGGCAAGACTTCACCACGAAACACTGGCACGTTTGCTTTTACCTCCAAACTTTTGTTTTAAAAAAGACACCGAATTGATGCTTCTAAATTGTTTAAAGTTCACGTTTGCTGCACTGAAATATTACTGCTAAACACCGTACAGACGTGCCAGACAGCTATTGCAAAACTATTTACTTTTCTTACTAGTTTCTTGAACGTCCCTGAAATTAATGTAGTCAATTAGGAATAGGTTAAGGGTCTGGTAACACTGCTGGGACAATACGCCTGTGCAGTTACAAGAAGTAGGTGTCCATTCAGATCTTTGGGAATAATTACAACCAGTGAAATTGATGAGATATTTTCAGTGTGGATATTAGAAACCATGACTTATATTATTTAATATTAAAAATCAAATCAACCTACCTATGTAGGTAGGGACAGTGAGAAAAAATCTCAATTTTTAAGAGACTAAAGAAGTATTACTCACTCCATCCTAGACATGTCTACGTCTTGCATAGTGATGCTACTGTCTGTGGTACTGTTGTTTTAGTTATTTTGGATAAACGGAGGGAGAGAACAAAAAAAACCCCACAGAAGTCCCACAGAGAAGCCCTCAACTCAATGGAACTAAACTAAATACTATTAGCTTGTGTCCTACATGTTGTTTAACTGTTTTAGCAGAGTTAAGATTTTGGCAACTTTCTGTTATTGTAAAATGACTGCTTGAAGGAGACCTTATCTGTATGAATGGAGTTGTTTTTTAAAATAAAAGTGAGTCCATAGCTGCCTTTCAAAGCATGAGTTAAACTATGAAAAAGTAGTGCCAACTGCTTTCAAGTTGACTGGCACCATTTTTGCTGCACGCTATCCCTATGTCAGGAGATGCTGAATACGTTTAATGCAGCAAGAAGTTATATTTTAATTACAAGTGTAGAGTGGATTCAATTAATAATGAAGAAAAGAAAATACGGTTGACTGGGAACTTTTCTTAAAACATCTAATCCCAGTGAAAAAGAATAAAATACTCTAGACAATATATTGTATCATAAAACTCTACTGAAAATAAATGATACTGGACTGAAAGATGCCACCTTTGGAATTTTGGGTAACATGGCATCCTGAACTGCAAAACAGAGCGTACATACCTGTTGGTCAGACCCCTTACATCAGTGGGGGGCTGAAGGGAGGTACCATCTTACCCTCGGGGATACTATCTGTAGATACTTTTCTATAAGGAAACAATACATTAAATCGTTTAAAAACCTATCCTGCAAATATATATCTAGAACCAGGACAATGGGCATGTATAGAAACTCCACTCGCAACGTCCCTGGGCCCCTAACACGTGGAATCAAAGAGGGGTTATTTTTTGGATGAGTCTTACACATTTTATAGCTTTTTAGTGGTTTGTTTGTAATTCAAACCTGCCTTTCCCACTGATCCTTGCCCATGCTTCCTTTCCCACATTGCAGCATGTCCACGTGCATAATTGTCCATAGCTGAGGGTCACCTTCCTCCATAGCCTTAAAACCATAATGTTGCTGAAAATATTGAGACGATAAGCCTGACCTGGGGTGATACTCAGTGAGGAAGCCGCGATACCTGTGTGTTACAATAGCAATCTTTGCACTCTGCAATCACATGACGTGATATTAACACACACTCCCCCGCCCCACACACACACACACACACACACAAACTTTTTTTTTTTTTTTGTATATCCCCTGAATTGGTTAGTTACATCAGGGAGAGGCGTTTGCCATTAATCTGGGAACAAACTGCTAACCTCGGTGACTGGTATTTTAGCTTTTCTTTTCTCACTTTTCTTAGTGTGGGGAAAGCAGTAAAGCTTGTGTGGACTGATTGTGAGGGGCTCCGCTGGAATTTGGCAGCCCAAAGGCTTGGAGAGCAGCCCCATGCTGACTCCTATTCAGCGGGCCAGTTTTCCGCGAGCTTTGGAAGTTTCACTCAGCCGTGCACTCAATGGCTTCACAAAGCTGATTACAAGCTTCAGCGCATTCCTGAAGGAGCCAAAAGCGACGCAGGTGCAAACGAGCCGAGGGAGCCCCTTATCCCGGTGACAGAATGGGACAAGCTGGGAAAGGCTTGGACCACACAAATCCAAGGCTCACCAGGCAGCGGCAAGCCTGCCTTGGGAACCGGGGGTCATTATCCGCTCCATTCAGCGGGGACCCAGAGGCAGCCGCACGTACCAGCACTGGGGACAGCTCCCCGGCCCCTGTGTCCCAGGAGACAGCAGCGGCTCTTCACCGGACACCTCCTCCCAGTTTATGCCAGCCGCCCTCCCTTTAAACTAGCGCATAGCTGCTACCTTGGGTCTATTCCCCAGCCTCCTTCCGTCTCCCAATTGTAACTCAGCGTACAATATCTTTTAGCCCCAGAGTACGAAATACCTATGCTTTGTTTGTCTTTAACCCCACACACATGAAATCTCCCTCCCCCTCCTTCCTGATATAAAATATTGCTATAGGATCTAGCTTGAAATCCAGCATGTAAAATGAGCGGATCCTAAATGCCAGGCTCTCGATTGAAGTTCCTGAACACTACATTTTAAAGTGTATCTTTTAATGGGGCATTTCAGGGAGAAATAAGCAGATCCTGCCTCGGTCTCTAGGTAAATCCAATTCCCATATAACCTTACTGCAACTGTCAATATCTAGTCATTGTTTTCCTACACAATGAAAGCAGCCCCCCAGTCCCTGTCCTGCCTCCTTCCCGAACGAGTGTGGGGGTGGGAAGGAGTCGAGGAGGGGTCTCTTTCTTGGCTGAAATGGGCGTTGTTGGATTTTATTTGGGGTTACTGGGCGACTCTCCCTCTCCCCCGTTTCTGACTTCCCTTGCTTTTCCCTCAGCCAGGCGAAGAAGCCGCAGTCTACTTTGCGGTGAAATTAATTACGGCCCTTCCCCGCTATCAATTACTGAGAAATCAGCCTTTCCTGCAGAGAGGAGGAATAATCAAGGAGCTTTGAGTCTGGGGAACCTCGGACTTGAGCGTGCACAATGCAGCAAGGGAATTGCAGGACTGCTGGTCAATAGTTTCATATGCAAATAGGACCAGCCTCCACGTTACTAGGATGATTTTATTTTTTTTAAGGACTGTATTATTGCGTTGATTTTTAACAAACCACCCTCCACATGCCCTCCCTTTTCTTACAGCGAGGGGATCCTTGCTGCTACCTCTTCCTTGGGGCGCATTTCCTCCTGGTTTAGCTGCTGTCCCACCTCCATGTTAATTTCGCCCCAGAGAAATGAAGGCAGACTGGCTGGTCGCTAATATTAAAGCGATCTCCCAGTCCCTGGGCGCTCCCGCTCTCGCCCTTGCCGTGGCCATGCCCCTGCACGATCGTGATGTGCGGCTGGCATGGCAGAGGCATGAAATCCCCCCCCCCCCAGCACCAGCCCATGCCCTCCCCCTCCCGCTGAAACCCCCAAGTTCTCGTTGTCTTTCCGGTTTGCAGAATGTTGAGGAGGCAAGGCAGCGGTGCATTTGCTTGTGTGGAGCGCACCGCCTGCAAGCGGTTGCCTTGGCAGAAAGGTGCAGCTTTCCGATGTTCTTTTGTCTGATAACTAATTCAAGTTAATGCGATCTTTATGTAAAGCTAACAGCGGATAATTGTCTATTTTCTCGCCAACAATCTCCATCACAATCACTTATCTGGAAACCTGCGGTTGTATTAATCGCTATATTCCCCGAGATAAGCGTCTCTCGAATTATCAGTAAACACTAGAGGGAAATTAAACAAACTCCAGAGCCACTTAAGTTTCCTCTGCAGCTTTAACCCCATCCATTGGGGGCGGGGGGGGGGAGAGGGAGGACAGAAAATCTGGGACCTAAATACAGAGCTAGGTCGCAGTAGGTGAGAGATAGGGAGGGGGTACAGGGGAGATGGGCCTGATTTTGTTTGTTTGTTTTATGTGACTTTTGTGTTTGAGAAATACAGCAGCAACCTCTGTTCGGTGTCTGGGGCTCTGCCTTTTGTAGCATGTAGCAAGGCAATTCTTGTAAATCACGTAATTAAGTGTATTAGAAACTTCAGGGGGGAAAAGAAGCCAGGAGATAATGCACTGAGAGATTAACAAAAGTTGTATGGCTTTAGTTGGGTTCTACCAGGGAGAAAGGAGTTCCTCCTTCTGAAAATCTCCATATTAGCAAATTTTTGGCAATATTTATACGAGAGATTTATTTAAACCTCAGGAGAAAAAGAGCGAGAGAGTGAAACTTCGGTGGGAATATGTTTTACTGCTTAGATCCCATCAGTTCTGTTAGGTGTAAAGAAATTATAGTAAATTGTTCTGGAAACCCCTCAAGGGAAAACATACTCGTATGGCAAAGATTTTGTCTTTTTGAGATGAAGTCAAAACAGCAGTGTCGAATGAAATTTATTTTAGGGGTAGGGGAGGGAGAGTATGGGGGTGGGGGGGCGGAGGGGGGTGTTGGCGTGCTGCAACAAAAAGCCAGCCCCTGACATTTCATTCGGAAGCCTGGGACAGTACAGAGTTTTCAACTCGTGGGGAGGGGAATGCGGTTTAATCCATCCTCTCCTCACTCATGACCCTCGCAGATAACCGCTTTCTGTCTGCCAACTCAGAACACAGCCCCTTCCTTTTCCTGGAAAATAGCGGATTTCAGAGTGAAGCTGTGCGCTGCTTATTAATAATCACCATCACACTTAGTATCTATACAGGGGCTTTGCATGTTCATAGCGCTTTAAAAACACTAATTAATTAATCTTGCCGTTTGGTTATAGAGCAGGCAACAAAGAACTGTAAAGCATGACTTTGTCCTGTGGTTAATTTTTTTAAAATAAACTTTTACATATAAAAGCCTTTAATTAAGCAGCTCTCTTTTTGGCCGCGGGGGCGGGGGGGAGGAAGATGGAGGGGGAATAGATACTTCTGTGATATTTTTATATGTAAAGGCATAATGTTTCCATTAAACAACTGATTAGGTCTTTCTAAATACTAAAACTGCTTGAACTCTGCGGTTGTTTGTTCCTCTTGAGCTGCAGGTTCCCAGGGTAGCTTTTTCTTATGGCATTTGAGAGTCATCCCACTTCATCTCTCACCTGAATCTTGTCATCTCTGCCATCTTTAAGTGATCTGTGAACAATGCAGGTCCCTTGGACAGCCCAAGCTGGTCAATCAGGCAGAACAGACTATGCAAATGGAATGGAAAGGCGAAGCGATGGAGAACACTGGCTCCCATTGTCTTGAGAATTTCAAAGCGAAGCCCAGCTGCAGCAGCGTTGCTGTCTCGGACCTTGGTTGCTACTCTAATGTCATCATTGCAAAACATCAGATTTTGAAAACTATACACTCTGAATGCACGAGCAGCCCTCTGCAGAGATTTCGCTTTTCCATAACACGTTTGTCAGGCACAAAAACCTAAGGTTGCCTAGGGAAGAGGCAGGGGGAGGAGATTCGAGCACCATTCTTTGATTAGATTTATAGTTTCCTCTTATTATTCAATCATATACTGTTAGATAACTGTTGTGGATCTGATGCTAAATGTCCTCCCCCTTAGTTTTCTTGCAACGTGCCTCAATTTCCTGTTGCCTCTAGAGTCAAATCAGTTTGTCGGTTATCTTCAACTTAGTTTATATTGTGTTTTAGCAGTTTTTGAGGGGACCTGACTAGCTTGCTCCAGTCTTGTAAACTGCCAGTGAAACATTTCTTAAATCTTTGTTTGCAGTTCTTAAAATATGTAGAGCGTTGCAGGGTAAAATAGTTAGACTATGTCTCTGCAAGTAATTAATACAGAAACGTAGTTATGTTTTAATGAAGGCTCTGACATTTTTGAGCAACCAGTTTTTAATGATCTTAAATAGCTGTCCCTATTAAATATACATTAAAGCCCTGCTTAAGATCTTCAGTTTCCAGTGTGAGGACCACAGTTTAATTCCTTAGATGCTACATAAAAATAAAACTTCATCTTAGTAGAATTTAACGCTGTTGAATTGTTACTGTGTATTTTTTCAAGGACGAGATCTCTGAACATGTTTCACTTACAATTTCTTTTCCTTTTCTTTTGCCTTTAGATGACTTTTGTGATCACCATGTGGTTAGCTGAGGAAACGCCTCTCTCAAACGCCTTCATGTCAGGAGACTGCACCTAGGAGCATACGTCTATGTAGCCAATGTTTCCCCTCCCCCCGCTTTCTCAGTTATCTTTCAGGAACTAATGCACATATAGATTGATTATATTACATTATGAAATGGTGGAATGTTCACACATTTTAATCCAGACTTTAATTTAGAACAGAGCATGTTTAGTATTCACGTGCGAACAGGGAAAAAAGTGTCATCTTGATAAAACAACTAATCTTCAGTGAAATCTAATCGTATTTTTTGCAGTAGCATATACATTTCAACTGACCTTTTCTGTTCTATACGTTAACTCTTTTACTGTAAAGGCTGTGATCTTTTCATGAACAATACGAGTTCAAGGAAAGGGTTCAGACAGGTCTTAATACTGAAGTTATCTAGGATTAAGGCATTCCCATTAAAAGTCATTTCGTCATTTTCAGAATAAAGTGACTGAGGCTCTAAGAAAAAATGGATGGGATTACCGTAAAGAAACGAGAGAAAAAAACAACCCAAAAGCAAATGAGATCATTACATTATAACAGTTGTGGCATTTGATCTTCTGGCTGCAAGCTTTTTTTCACTTAGGCGAAGAGAAACCCGTTTCCAATCCTTAGTACACAAAATACAAATTATGGTTTAAAAGGCAACCAAAGAAAAAGTCAACATAAAAGCCCCGTTTCATGCAAATAACCAAATGCGGAAAGGGAGCACACAGCCCTCCACTCTTCCAGCCCACGCCATGTCACTGGTCATGTTTAAATGGAAATTGTGTATGTTGGAAATTCTGCACCGTTTCTCTCAAACAGATTCCGGGAGAACATCTCCCCAACCCCTTTTCTCCACAGTAAAGCTGACCACTGAAAACATAAGATGTGCAATCTCCGCATCCAGTTTACTTCCTGAAGATGCCCTGGGTATACCTCAGCTCCGGTTGGCCTTAGCTAACCCGAAATGCAGACAGCCACAGAGCGCCAATGCTGGTCACCGGGGAGGTCAGAGTCTGGGTTCCAGCGCCCGCAGGGATACCTTCACCGCTGTTTTTAGCCCCACACCTCAAGCCAGAGGCAGCTGACTGGGGTGTTTAATTGCTGTGTAGAAAGTCCAGCCGCAGGGTTTGTTTTGAGGTGTAGACATACTCATTAGCCAACAGATAAAGCAACGTTTGCATGGGACCATCACAGGTACATGGGCCAAATTCTCTGCTGGCATAAACCAGCGCATCTCTAACTGGA
Source organism: Lepidochelys olivacea (assembly GCF_965140295.1). Classification (NCBI taxonomy): domain Eukaryota; kingdom Metazoa; phylum Chordata; order Testudines; family Cheloniidae; genus Lepidochelys; species Lepidochelys olivacea. The sequence goes on from NC_140411.1 coordinate 111,565,190, forward strand.
GCTCCGCCGTTTGACCCTAGCAGGGAATTTGGCCTCCTAGCTAACAAGTACGTCGGGCAGAGGGTAATTAGGTTGCAGCTAGTAAAGAGGTCCAGTTGTCCCTCCACTCACATGTTGTCTCTTATCTTGCTGGTCAAGACCCTTCCCCAGGAAGGAAACTCCACTGAAAGGCCCTGCCCAGGAACCTGGCCAGTCACTATAGTCTTTAGTATCCTTTTTTTAAAAACTGGGCCTCCGCCGGCCACCTTTGGTCATGTGCTCCTTTCTGTTTACACCGGAACCCCGAAGCAGATCGGGAGCCCCAGCGCCAGGAGGAAGCATAAAGGTGCCGAAAACTTCCGCCTCCCCCTGCTGAGCGGGTTCCCCTTCCAGAGAGCAGCCGTGCGCTCCCTGGGAGCGAGCCCCGAGGCGTGGCCATGGCGAGCCTGGATCTGTGTCTTCCCGGGGCTGCGGGGAGGGGGATGGAGAAGGAGCGATGCTGGGTCGGGAGCGAACTTAGTCGAACCGGGAGGTTGACAGCTGCGGAGCTGGGTAACAGTCTCCCTTGTCTCATGTACCAATCTTCCCCATCAACTCCCTCCCCAAAGCACACTTTCTCCCCAAGCCTAAAGCCTTTCGGAAAGGAGCGTTGTTGTCACATCCCTGAGCCACCTCCCGCCTGCCCCGGCGCCAGGTGCAGCGCGCTGAACTGCTTTGATCGGGTCCACATTGGCTTGTGCCCTCTTTGTATGCTTGTACAATCTGGAGCGTGCTGCCTTTGCCTCCCGCCTATCATACCACTCAGTGTGACCAGATGCCACGATTTTATAGGGACAGTCCCGATATTTGGGGCGTTGTCTTATATGGGTGCCTATTACCCCCCACCCCCTGTCCCGATTTTTCACCCTTGCGATCCGGTCACCACTCCATGATGTGACTTTGGCACGGGTGGCTACTGAGTTTCCCAGAGCTCACCCCGTACACCACCGGGGTGGTGGTCACATTGATAGGACGTCCCAAACAAACTTTAGCGAAACCGGTATCCTTTCTCCCCCCGCCGACCATCGTCACCCAGAGAGTCTTCTTCAGCTGTTTGCTCTGCATCTGCTCCCAAGCCAATATTTAAAACACACCCGCTGGACTCTTGCAGAACGCAACTTCGTCTGCGCTCACAACTTTCCACTTCCGCCCCTTCTCCCCAGCCGCAGCACCCCTGGTACATTCAGCCACAGTTATCTCTGCTCCTGCACTGACTGTATTTTTCATGGTTATTATCATCCGAGGCTGTGTAGTGCCATCTGGCACGCGCGCACTTGGGGGACGAAAATCATATAGTCAATGAATGGAGCATACAGGGGTATGCTTTTTCTTCCTTCCTATGGAGCGGTGTCTGTTTAAAATTATGCAGAGGAGATAAGTGAACAATTCACCCTCGTGACAAACGATCAGAAACACCAATCATGACATTAACAATCACTGTGGAGAAGCGACGCCAAGAATGGACAAGAAAGTGCTTTCCTCTAAATATTGCCTTGTATTCGCTTCCTTGTATGTTTCCTTTCACCTTATGTCCTCATAAGGAACAAAATTCCTTCAAGATGTTATGCTAGCTCTGTTCCCTCTGGATCTTTATTGATCTTTCAGCTAGCCTATTTAATTATGAGGCATGTATCCGAAGTAAGTGGCACATATGAAACATCACTCCTCGTATACACCAGTTCGTCACATTATGGATCAGGTTGCAGTCCTTGAGACCTTTCTCAGTCTTACTGCTATTGTTACAGTGAGCGCAATACAAATGTTTCTACTAGGCTCAGTGCAAGCTAGAAGCCAAAGCATAGCCGCCTTATTTCAAAGCCAGTTTTATAACAGAGAGATATATAATCAAAGCGTCTTTCTTTCATGAGAATGCAAATAGGGTAACATTATCGGAGATGCCTTGTGGAGAAAGCCACACAATGTATTGTATTACTTGATTCATTTTCTTTCAATTTTTACTTTAATTCTGCCTAATTACTGTATTGTGATCTAAGTCAGCAATCTTAAATTAACTATCAACGAAACTTTTGAAGAACCCCTACAAGTGCTAGATAATGATGAAATTTAAATTACTACAAGTTATTGTGTAATGTCTACACAGTGGAAAAGCGAACCTGATATTTTCATTTCACTCGCTCACGTCTCATTAGGTTTTTCTTGCTTCATTTTCCAGCAGACAATTCTCTGCCTTTTCGACGATATTACAAATAGAGAAAACATCTGGGGGCATTTTGTTTTCCGCATTGGAGGAAGACGGTGCCAAAAGGAGAATGAAAATATCTTCCATCCCAGCCAGGATTCTGAACTAGGCAGACTTCTTCAGATGGGCAGCTGAATGATACATACATGCACACATATACTCTGATAACGCTCTCTTCTTATCCTGTTGAAACAGACTAGCGGATTTCAGGACAACTCATAACATCTCTGCACCTGGACTTGGGTCTGATCTCAGACATTTTAACTTCAGGATACTCCTGGTTTAGGACCTAATCCAATGCCCATTGAAGTCAATAGAAATATGACTTCCATGGGCTTTGGATCAGGTCTTTACTCCGGCGTCATTTAGATCAGAATCCCATCTCTTCTTCTCTATATATTTATTCTCCCATGAACTCTGATTAGTTATGGAACAAATTAGAAATGCTCAATTAGGGGGGGGAAAGGTCGAGTTTAATTTATTTATAGCAAATAACGCTGGAAATGTTTAATATAATCAGGGGTTGATTGCAACCATAAAAACTGTAATTTGCTATATGTTTCTGATTACCTCCGGTTCTTTTAGGGTGCAGTGGGTTTTATTTGTATGCTCGTTGCTTTACTTTTTGGCTACATTTTTTGGCTACATTGCGGGTTCTATGTAACTAACGAGTGAAAGAAGAATCTATTGTAAAATACAATGTATGACAAATTCATTGCAACAAGTCAAATAATTTAAATAATGGTCTTTCAATAAATGCCAAGAGCTCAATCCCACACCTCCCTTGATCGAGGCTGCTACATAACTGGTAAGAAAACGATCGAGGGAGACTTTTTATGCAGTAATCTATGGTGCCCGTTACAGTTGTTAAGCACTTTATTAGAAATTCAGCAAGTCTTACCAAAGGGGATCATAAACATCCGCAATTAAAAACTCATATCTCTCTCGTCTTTGTACGGTGACGTGTATAGAAAAATATGTTTATTTTTTTTGTGTGATGACTCATTAGCTCTAATTAAACTTTACTTTAAATGTGGAAGCTAAACTGAAAAGCAAAAGAAACATAGCTGTTTACTGTCAGATGTTGCTGTTCTACTTTGGAACCAAGAGAACTGCTTCAAACACCACCGGTAAAAGAGATCTAAAAGAGAAATAAAAAATGGAAGGCACAAGCATGATACTGCAGTGGTAAAATAAAACCCTTATTTGCTGTAAGCGTTGACCGGTAAGGAAGCTGACAGTCTCCACCTCTGTTTATTTCATATAGTAGGGCACAGGTTCAATTACAACCAAGTCCTGTAGAAAGGGTCCTGGTGTACAAAGAAAACAAAGGTTCTACATTTTCAAATAGGCAGAGTAGAGGTACTCTGGATAAATAATCCAAGATGTTGGTCAATGATCAGAGTGATAGTTCCACATGTTGAAATTATCTTGTGCCAGCTACATTGATTGAAAAAGCACTAGGGACAAAAATGGCCTTATTACAAGATGTTTCAAAAGTAGATAAGAGTGGAAAGATGCCCTGTCTAAATGAGTGACCTTATCTAGATTTTAATATGGTGGTAAGTAAATTATAAATGGCTGGCAAGTGAAACAACTCTTATTATAAACCCTAAGTCCTGGGAAAGTTTTCAATATTTCAAATGGCTGGAGATGTTATTTCATAACAAATGCTTAGGACCCAATTTTTCCTATTTATTTCTCTTGTCCTGTCCCTCACACGGCCCGAGGAATAGGTAAGCCTGGATTTATTGCAAACTTTGTTACTGTTTTGCTGTGATTGTTCGGATCAACCCAGGACAAATGTGATGGCTTAAACTAATGACTGAGCATCCATTGTGTTCGTGCTGTTTCCTGGTTATCTATTTATTATTTATTTCCTGCTTGTCCTATTGTTTCTTTCTTTGTGAAGAGTCCTGTTAGCTGTGATAAAATTCCATATAACATGGCTGACAGGCCACGGGTTGGTTAAAAAGGGTAAACTGAATGATAACAGAAAGAACATATAAAGAATCCATCACAGCAGTCAGTAGGACAATGCAATTTATTTTCACTAGACACCTCTTCACTACTGGTTTAGTCACTTCACAAATGAGCAGATGACACATAACTCACGTGAGTGGGGACTCAGTTATTTAGGTCCTTTCGTCACCAGTGTAAATGAACTGCCAGTACACTCACCATTATATAAGCTCTTTGTGTTTATGGCACCATCCTGTATTTCTTGCACATTCAGTGCTCACTAGGAGTTTGGCGTGTGTAAGGAATTCAGGAGAAGGCATCAATCCAGGGAGTCATATACTTGCTTGGTATTATTTCTAAATGATTACAATGGATATGAATAAAGACACTGACATAGCCAGGTGGTCAAAGTTAGGAGGCCAGAGGTACACTGAAATGGTTTTAAAAGGCAGTCTTTCTGTCAGCACACAGGCTAATGCATTCCAGAATGCTTTTTCTCCTTCTGTGCTAGACATCCCTGGAGTCTGTCTCCAGTGCTCATGTTAGCAAGGTTTCCAGTCACAGAATCAGATTCCCTCTCAGGACTAAGCAAAACTGACAGCATGAAATCTGAAAATTCCTGATAGTTTTAATAAGGAAAAGGAGAGCTTGTAAGAATATTACAGTGACTCTAGGAGCTACAGAATGGGATCCAAGAGTCCAAGACCATAGCTCTTGCCACTTAACTATGTCATCTCTGACAGCTATTATATATATTTATCAAACCCATCCCTGAGACCTGATCCTGTAATTATTGATTGAAATAAATGAAGTTCAGAACCAAATTCAATCCTCACATATAAATGATTAACTTTGGGAGATCTCTCTCTGTGACTGGCAAAAAGGAAATGTTACCATATTCTGCACTTTACTGTTCATGAATACAGATCTTTGGGTAGGCAACAATTTCCATGTCTGGACTTTGGTCAAGAAAAGATATAGGCCTCTATTTTTGCATTTATGTATCAATTAGGCATCTTGTTTTGCCTGCCCAATCCAGGATTAGTCTGCCAGAGGTAAATTCAGCCCTGCCCTAAACCGGCACAGCTCTATTGGCTTCAGTGGAGTTGCCTTGCTTACGCCAGGGTTGAATTTATTCCCAAATCACAGAACATTTACCAGACTTAAAACAGATCATCATAATTTGATAATCACAGTCTGAGTCTGAATGAACAGAATCCCTACACTTTGCCCATCTGTACACAGGATCAGGCAGTAGAACTGTTCTCAGATCCTAAATAAGGACCTGACCCAAAGCCCCTCAAAGTCAACATAAAGATTCCAATTTTTGACTTCAGTGAGCTTTATATCAGGCCTATGCAAAATAGTCTACCCTTATTCTACATGGATTGTTCTGTGCCAAAAGCCAGGTTAAACTATGGCCCTATGAGTGTTAGAGTCACAAAATAAATCAATTTAGCTCAGCAGTACCATACAGAATTATATATCTGGCCACTGCATTATGTAGTAATATTTTATTGGATAAGTAATTGTTATCAATTTTTTTAAGGCCAGAAGAGACCATTATGATCATCTAGTTTGACTAGAGATGAGAGAAAAAAATTGGATGAAATATTATTATAATATTATGCAAATAGTATATTTGAGTTGACCAAAACACTTTGTGAATTCATGTCAAATTGGTGAATTGTTTTGGCTGAATTTTTTTTTAAACATCAAAACATTTCATTCTAACATTTTCAAAATGAAATACTTTAAACTTTTAAAATTCAAAATGGCTTTTCATTTCCAAACAACTTGCCATTTTCAATTTTATTTCCATTTTTTTATTTAAAAAAAATCCTCAAAAACTAAATGAAACATTTCATTTTGGGATGAGTGAAACGTTTCACTGAAATTTGTTATACAAATTTCATTTTGGGTCAACCCAAATAGATTTTTTTTCAGTTTGATCATTGAACTGTTCACACAACTCTAAATTTGATCTCCTTCGTAATCCATAGGATTTCCTTGAATTAATTTCTGCTTCAAGGCCAAAAGCTGTAGTTGAACTAGAGCTTATCATTTAGAATAGCATCCCACTCTTGATTTTTAAAATTTCCAGTGATTGAGAATCCACCACAATCCTTGATAAGTTGTTCCGATGGTTAACTATCCTCCCTGTTAAAAATTTGTTCCTTATTTCTAGTCTGATTTTGTCTAGCTTCAACTTCCAGCCATTGGCTCTTGTTATACCTTTGTTGCTGAATTGAAGAGCTTTCTATTATCAAATATCTCTGCCCCAGATAGATACCTACAGACTGTGAGCAAATCACCCTTTAACCTTCTCTTTGATAAACGAAAAAGATTGAGGCCCTTGAGTCTATCCCTAAAAGACGTGTTTTATAACTCTTTAATCATTCTAAGGACTCTTCTCTGAACCCTCTTCAATTTATCAACAACATCTTGGGTTATTCCATTGTGTTCACTTAAGTAAATTATTCTGAAACAGTTAAGCAAAATTAAGACTATTTTAATCCTGAAATTACTGGAGAAATAAATGCATAAATAAATGAGCCAGCTGGTATCCTCAGATTCATACCCCGTGTGTGAATGTTTTTCTAAAAGATCTGCTCTAGGAATTACTTTAGGGAAACTCTACTGCCTGTGTGGTACAGGAGGTTAGGCTGGATGATCACAGTGCTTCCTTCTGACCTTGGAATTTATAAGAATTTATCCTTGATATATAGAAGGATGGGAGGAGAGGATGAACGGGAGCTGTTGTGTTGTCAGCATTGTTAAAAATCCGTCCATTTCTTTGGGGGTCTAAATACAGACTTAGGCACTAACTTTAGAGACCCATTTTTTGGAAAAGCTTACTGTGTCTGTGTTGGATGAAATATAAAACCTAAATTCCTAGATCCATAGATTCTATGGCCAGAAGGGACCCCTGTGACCATTCAGGCTTCATCATGTGCGGTCATGAAAAATCCCATAACACTGCATAATCATAGAAGTGCTGGTCTAGGTGTTCTGGACAAATTCCAGCTCAGTCAATCACTATGGCACAGATCATCAAAGGTATTTAGGCACCTAATTCCCACTGAAATCTCTGGGAGTTAGAATCTAAACTGCCTTTGAGGCTCTGGGTATATCCGTCCACCTAAATTCCCATTCTGATTCAATTAGATATGAAGTTCTTCATTTTTTGCCTTGACTATTATATAGAGTCCAATTGCTGTTATGCCCTATGTTAAAGGAAAAAAGCAGAATCAAGTCCATTATGTTCTACCCCGGAAGTAGCTGCATTTCAGTAGTGGGTGTAATAATAGCTGTATGTCCTATATAGCTATCTCACAGGGCTGTTGGGAGGCTTAATGTTTACAAAGTTCTTTGAGAGTCTTTTATGAAAGGCACTATGGAATTGCAAACACCTAATTTTATTTATTAGTAATTATAGTCTAGCAACCTCAAATATTCCCTGTAGCATCAGCTGAGGAGAGTATTCTTTGTTTTCTGTCTTGGAATGTTGCCGTGTGTGCATTGTTTGTATGCGTTGTTAAATAGTCACTGGCTTTCACCACGGAGATGACTATGTCTAGTGCTGTATCAAGCAACTTTCTGTATATGTAAATTTGTAAAAGCACTTTCAAGTTCTTCTAGGTAAAAGACACTATTTGCTATCATCATGAGAATATTATAAGATATTTATTTATATTATTAATCTTTTCTATACTATCTGTGATTTAACTGAAAGGTGAATAAAACTCACATTGCTGGAGTTCCATATTTGTCTCCTATCTGAGGAGGCTCATGTAAATTATTCCAGTGAAGCTCACTAAATTGGCTTGAGATACAACTTTTTCATATAGCAGCATTAAAAAAAATGTATGCATTTGGCATTTTTGGCTTAGCTACACCCTTATTTTGTGGAGCTGCCCTGAGAAACATAGGAACTCAGTGTACGCTACAGGAGCGAAATATTCTTCATAGATGTTTCCACATTTCTTTAATATATGTCAATGTGCTGGGGGAAATACTGCCTCATTATACTAATAAATACTACAACCAAGATTTCAGACAGTAACATAAATATCAGTTGCCTGATAGAATCATTCTCCATGTCCATGAAGTGCATATTATTCAAAACATATAGTTATATTTTTAACAATATGTTTTATGAGAAGAATAAACTATCTATCTATCTATAGTTTGTTCTCATAAAACATATGGTTTTATTCTTCTCATCATGCCAGTCACAGAAAACAAGAGATGATAAACACAAAAGCAAATAATTACAGATCCATAACAGATAATGAGTTTAGGTTAAATGCTAACTGTGTGCTAAGTCTTGCTTCCTTTACTCATACAATTAGTTCCAATGAAGTCAAAAAAAGACTGCTCATCTGGAGTTTGGAGGAGTTCAGCGTGGATCTGAAGGGTTAAAAAGCCAGAGATTTACAAAACTAAGTTTCCCTCTTCTGTCGGTTTTTATGAGAAAAGAAAAATAATGTCCTCATCAAGTCTTCAAACTGAGGCCCAAACACCCCTTCTGCTTCTATGCGTGGCAGAGAGATGAAACCAGGAATTGGAGTGATGAAGGAAAGTAGGGAAAAGAAAAGAACCAGCTTCCACACCTATGGCCGGATTATAGAATCCAAAGTACATTTGGGTGAGTGAGTGTTTTTCCAAAGACACTGGAAAAAACAACCAACCAACCAACCTCTGAATAACAAAATTAAACTATAAATTCAACATGTCAGGTGAAGCAAACAGTTTCTTAAATGTCTTTCCCATTTTCAGTTTTTCCTTCTGGTAATTTCCTTCTAGTTAGCCTTCTCCCTTAATCATTTTTTATTCAATGTTTTCCCTCTCTCCTCCTTTCTCCCAACTATTCTCCCTCCTCCACTTCTCTCTCCTTTACAGACTCTTCTTGGGGTGGGGGCTGTAGACTAGATCCTCCTCACTTTCCAGATGCAGGTGATGAGAAACATCTGAGTGCTATCCTCTGCATGAAAGGGAGCTAGGCTGAGGCATACTCCAGAGCCCTGAGTACTCTGTGTAGAGTATTAGAAATGAGACTCAAAGGAGAAAGAACACAGAACTGGACAATCAACCCTAACAAGAGGGGGTTTTAAGTGAAATCCTTTTAGTTTTACTACTTTAAATCCACTGAATGAGGGTGAATATTCGTGCATCTTCTGGTGTTTGATCCTCATGTCTTGTAGATTCAATATTCTGCTCAAATTTCTACACAGTTTTGTAAGTAATTTATTGCAAAGTCACCACTGTATTTCATCTAAGATATGATGGGTCCTTGGGTCCAGCAACAGACAGTGGCAAAACAAATTCAGACCTGATTGTAAATGCCTGCTATAGTGTAAATGACAGTCCCGAAGGAGATTCAATTCAGAGCTGCATACATGTTGCAGAGGTCCCACCTTGGAATTATCCTAAACTAAGAAAGCTCTGGCTCCCACCCAGTTCTCTACTCCCCTGCCAATTAGCTCAGCAGTGCAATCTTCCTAGCATTGCAGAGGCCAAGACATATTTTTAGCTGAACGCTGTGCTCTCTCCCCTGAATTCCTGGATCCCTGCTGAGCCAATGGAGTCCCAATCAGTGGGCTAGCTCTGATGCTGCCCCTTCACAAAATTGCCTATAAAGCCAGATCAGCCAAGGGAACTTTAATGAGCTCAGCAGCTAGGGGCTTTCACAGTAAACTGCAGAAGTGAAGTGAATTCTTGTCTGAAACACCAGCCCTTTGATTCCTGAACATGCTATTGATTAGCTGTTTAACATGCAGAATAAAGATGCACACATTTACTGCCAAGTGAACAGCTGAGTCATACAATGTGTTTGGATGTGTTGTTATCATATTTGTATGGATTCTGGCCAGTGTTTCACATTTAAGTTTAATAAGACTCCAATGCCTGATGAAAGATGTTTTCTTAATTTTATTACATCACTCACAGTCCTACAAAGAACTTTTCAATCCAATTCAAACACAATACGCACAATCAAAACATGAAGCCTTGTCAATTAAAAATTAAATCCATTCTGCCCACAGATCAAATGTTTCAGTAAGCAAGAAACATATTAGAAAGATGCAGATGACATTTAAAAATGCAGGATATTGATATCATAGCTCAAATGCTGTTTATTTCTTTTGGGAGCACACTAAGGATTTGCATCACACTGGAAACACTTTTGGAGCAATCAGTGACTCATGTCCTTCCACAGCCTCCCCTCTTCTTTCTCCCCTTCCTAGGGTGATCTGGTTTTATTCCTTCATTAGTTCCTATGGACAGAGTCTCTCTGAATCTATATTATATCATTTATTAATTATTAGTTGTTGTATTATCATGCTGCCTGTTGTCAAAGATGGCAAAAAGAAACATCTGTCCATTCAGCTAGGTTCCCTGTTGCCTCCACATCCAGAGCCACCACAGGAATAGAGATGGCTGAATTAATCATGGCCAACAATGCATTTGCTGAATGTTGGCCATTTCTCTTTTGGCAAATTGATCAGAACAGTTTAGATTTTACAAATGTGTTCATTTTTCACCACCGTTTGAGGAACACACACCGTGAGTATAGTTCAGCCAATAGGTTGCTTGTAAACTGTTGGCTGTATGCATTTGTTGTTCCTTATCTGTCATTTCCACTGTGTGATCAGTGACCTTAGTCACATGGTATTGTTTCTTGCCTGTCATTGGATGAAAGTAGCTAACAAAGAAGGAGAGGGCTTTATGAATTGGTAGTTTCCTTCTTTCTGGGGAGTTAGATCCCCCTGTTCTTTGGGTTGACTGTATAATTGCTTATCCAACCAAAGCTTTTACACAGAGTAGGAAGATCAAGTGGAGGGAGTGATCAACTCCTTGGGCTTCTGATTCCCCCAGGAAGAGAGCAGGTCTGCTTTATGGAGGCCAGCAGATTTAGGGACTATTTCAGACAGTGTTAGCCTTTTTCTTCTGGGCAGCTTTGGTCAGTCCATGCCTCACACACTACTGATAGAAAAATCTGCCAAGTGTATCACAGTTTGGGGACAGCTTTAATATTAATTTTCATTTGTCAGAGTCTCAAAGAGATTCACTCTCTCAGATATCTCATTGCTGTTATCTCAAATTCAACATAGCCAAAACACAGTTCATAATCTTTCTTCCGCAAAACTCTCCTCTACCTCCATTTTTTGATATACCTAATAATATACTTATAACCTGGGAACCAACTTAGATTCCACTCACATACGGGCCATGGCCAAATGATGGCCATTTTCCCCATCAGAAGCAGAAAGGCGGCTGGTCACCAGCTGAGCTCCTTCTCCCCTCACCCTGACAGCTGCTGCTTCTCCTTCCCTGTTGCTGGAGTCCCACCATTGCTACCTGCTTTACAGGCTGCCCGCTCAGGTAAGCCAGGGGGTGGAGGCAGAGGCAATGTGTGGAGATTTTGGGGGTGGGCCATGACCCTGCTTGCCCCCCTTTATGCACGCCCCTGTCCACACCCAAATCATCACTGGCTACTGCAATCTTTCCCTTGGGTCTTTTAGACACTAACCTTATCCCTTTGAGCCATCCACCATTCTGTTCTACCCAGATCATTGTCTCACCCCCATTACTATGACAAAACTGACTGAGGCCAAAGTAGAAGGTGTGGAATTTAAAGGTCCATCTTTAGAGACTCTTGAGAATGTGGATGATAGTGCCTTACTTGGACAGACAAGTGACCAATTACAGATAATGCCAGAAGAGCTGTGAAAAACTGTACAATCTATGCACTTAAGATCAATGGGGGTAAAACCAAAGCGCCTATAAAACAGAATTCAGAGTAACAGCCGTGTTAGTCTGTATTCGCAAAAAGAAAAGGAGGACTTGTGGCACCTTAGAGACTAACCAATTTATTAGAGCATAAGCTTTCGTGAGCTACAGCTCACTTCCTCAGATGCATATTGTGGAAACTGCAGCAGGCTTTATATATACACAGAGAATATGAAACAATACCTATTCCCACCCCACTGTCCTGCTGGTAATAGCTTATCACTATTAGGTATAAGCTATTACCAGCAGCACAGTGGGGTGGGAATAGGTATTGTTTCATATTCTCTGTGTATATATAAAGCCTGCTGCAGTTTCCACGATATGCATCTGAGGAAGTGAGCTGTAGCTCACGAAAGCTTATGCTCTAATAAATTGGTTAGTCTCTAAGGTGCCACAAGTCCTCCTTTTCTTTTTATAAAACAGAAACAAATGACCTGCCAATGCTGCATGTAGATGGCAGTGACATTGAATGGGTGGATAGTTTTATCTATCTGGGTAGCTCGTTGACAGCAGGAGGTTCTATAACCGAAGTCATATATTGGATCCCTCTTGCCTAACTGTTAACTCAGTATCTTCAATGGCCTCTGTTTGGGCAGTGGGATTTTTGTTGTGACAGCTAAGCTATGAGTCTGCAAAGCAGTGGTGTTCTGCTTCTGTTATATGGAGCAGAAACACTGCCATTAAAAACAGCGGAGGAGAGGAACCTTAACAGTTTTCCATGTCAAAATTACGGTGTATTATTAATACCCACTGGTTTGATTTTGTCACAAACAAATTGATACTTAGATGCTCCTGGCAAGTTGCAGTCTTGTACCAGTTGAGAACAAGACAACTGCAAAGATAGGTTCATTTTTAGTGTGCAGTAAAAAGAGTTTATAGAGTTCAGGTTGAAAGAAAGAGAGCACAAGGATGACCACAAATGAAGTTGAAAGATACAATTTTGAGGGATGCAAATGAATTCCATGTATATTGGAGAGGAGTGATTAGCCATGAATAACATATGTAATGTATTTTCCCCCTAAAAGAGAGAGGAAGGTGATAATAAAGGAATAATGTCCATGCCTTCTGCGGACAAGGAATAGGGAGAGAATGGGGTCACAGTGCTTAAGACCAGGACTTGGAAAAGGAAGACAATATGGAGGAGGTCTTGGAGCACTAATGATGATATATTCTCCATAACATGCTCCATACAGAAAACATACGAACCAACTGCCGTCCTTGAAAAGAATGAACATGATATTTTTTAATGGAGACAATTCAGCTTCAGTTAGTCAGATAAGTGTGGGGAGGGGAGCTCCAGACAGAGAGATCATGAGCGAGAGTGAAAATACCAGACTCAGTATTAGGCAGCTGGCACTCAGCAGACAGGCAGCACACAAGACAACCCAACTCTCCCAGTCAACATGTCTCTCTCAAATGATTTTTTGTTGCATTTGATTGCACAACAGTTATATTCATCTATGTCTCTGTATGCATTTAACATCTGCTAACAGGTGGGTGGGAACCCCCATTTTAGAATTTGTTTATAATCCCTATTTTGTTTTAATTTAATTTAAAAATTTTACTGTATTTTGAGGAACATATGACTTGACATGGGAAATCACTGTGCGTTATTTCCTTGAATGCCGTGCTTTGCAAAAGTACAGCATACTTATCTATCCCAACAGGCCAGGGCCTCGCTGGGGCAAATGCTAATGAGAAACCAGGGGACACTGATATTTCTCTCCATGTAATACGTAAGATGACACTGCTTCTGCTCCTGCAGTCACATAGGTTTAGTGTTTAATTCATGGGCCTTCCAATGCCATCTGAAATTACTTTCATTTCATCACAAAAATAATTTTGGTTACAAGTTTGAAATTAATTCCATACAAATAGCATTTTGCTTGTCTAAATGTTCATGGAAAGTCAATACTAGAGGGGTGCGAACTCTGAGATTCAAAACTTAATTTCCAAGTGTTTATCGCTAAATTTTCCCACTATTTTCCCAGCTCTACTCACCAGTTTAGTTTTTAGAGCTGTATGCTAGTGACACTAATGCTTCGGGGATATGCATGAACCATGCGGCTCATGTTTGTAATCTTCAATATCTTCTTTGGCATGATACCTTGTTATAAATGTGATTGGGCCTAATTCTGTGCTGCATTACAGCTGATGATCCCCACTGACTTACAAGGAGTGTCAGTGCAGAGTTTGACCCACAATTCTATAAGATATTAGAAAGATTCACATTCATTCTTGGTTCTTATACGGTCCTTGGCACTGTTGCATCCGACAGTCTCATTACACCATAGCAATAGGAGCTACATGTTTAGGAAAACTTCCTGGAACCATTGCAAAATGTCTTAGGAATTGTCAACACATTTGAAATGATGAAGCCATTTACTTTGACCTTGCTACAGAGCACATTAATCTTTCCTTCTGTATTTATATAAACTTGTCAACGCCTTATCTGGAACAGAACAATCTGAAATAAGGGCTGCAAAGCCACTCTTCTCAACTTGTCAACTGCAGCCACTGTCTTTTTACAGCATTGAAACTAGGAAAGCATACAGTATATTCAGTATAACACTAACATGAACTGTGTCACAGGATTCCACTTGAGATTATTTCAATTACAAAAATTGTGTTAAATATAATCAGTTAACACAATTTGAAAAAAAAAAACACCTTGACACCAGATTGTAATATCATCACCCTGAGATATACAGTTGTAATTTCATTTGGAGGCAAGTGATACTGTAGGTGTTGTCTTTATGCATCTAAGGTCTATTGACACTGTAATTTCAGAGCGTACTTTGCAGTGGTAACTATTCTGCAGTAATGTTGTCAATATATCTTGACTTTAGCAAAGCTTTTTGATACTGTCTGCCATGTCCTTCTCATAAACAAACCAGGGAAATGCAACCTAGATGGAGCTACTATAAGGTGGGTGCAAAACTGGTTGGAAAACTGTTCCCAGAGAGTATTTATCAGTGGTTCACAATCATGCTGGAAGGACATAATGAGTGGGGTCCTGCAGGGATCAGTTCTGGGTCCCATTCTTTTCAATATCTTCATTAATGATTTAGATAATGGCATAGAGAGTACATTTACAGAGTTTGTGTATGATATCAAGCTGGGAGGGGTGGCAAGTGCTTTGGAGGATAGGATTAAAATTCAAAATGATCGGGACAAACTGGAGAAATGGTCTGAAGTAAATAGGATGAAATTTAATACAGACAAATTCAAAGTACTCCATTTAGGAAGGAACAATCAGATGCACACATACAAAATGGGCAATGATGGCCTACGAAGGAGTACTGTGGAAAGGGATCTGGGGGTCATAGTGGACCGCAACCTAAAAATGAGTCAACAGTGTAACGCTGTTGCAAAAGAAGTGAACATCATTCTGGGATGTATTAGCAGGAGTGTTGTAAGCAAGACACAAGAAGTAATTCTTCCACTCTACTCCACACTGATTAGGCCTCAACTGGAGTATTGTGTTCAGTTCTGGGCACCACATTTCAAGAAGGATGTGGACAAAGAGGAGCGAGTCCAGAGAAGAACAACAAAAATAATTAAAGGTCTAGAAAATATGTGCTATGAGGGAAGACTGAAAAATGTGGGTTTGTTTAGTTTGGAAAAGAGACGACTGAGAGGTGATATTCATGATAACAGTTTTCAAGTATGTAAAAGGTTTTTATAAGAAGGAGGGAGAAAAATTTTTTTTCTTAACTTCTGAGGATAGGACAAGAAGCAATGGCCTTAAATTGCAGCAAAGGAGATTTAGATTGGACATTAGGAAAAGCTTCCTAACTGTCAGGGTAGTTAAGCACTGGAATAAATTGCCTAGGGAGGTTGTGGAATCTCCATCACTGGAGATTTTTAAGAGCAGGTTGGACAAACACCTGTCAGGAATGGTCTAGATAATACTTAGTCCTGCCATGAGTGCAGGGGACTGAACTAGATGACCTCTCGAGGGCCCTTCCAGTGCTAGGATTCTATGAATATTAGAAATCCCATATAAATACAGAACAGTTACCAAGTTCAAACACTGTACTTGATGAAGCTTTTGAAGTTACCAAGTCATTCTAATGATTATCACTATATATATATATATATCAGTCTAATTTAAAAGAAAAAACTACCGAAGTGCTTTGTGACACAACATATTTACCTGATATTTACAATTACGGTATATGAAGTATAGAATGTAGGAGAGTTAACTTCTGGCTGAGTAGCTTCATGATATGAAATCTTTATAAACTACAATTTTGGGACATATCAGGAAAATATTTTAGTCTGATAAATAAGTTGTCTTGCCTTTCCAAAGAGATTTCCCATTTCATGCCCTCTTATGATGTAGTGCAAGGCTGCACGATTTCTCTTTTTCAATTGCACATTTTTGTCAATGCCTGAATTTATTTTCCAGCAGAAAACAATATGCAGGTTCGACTAGAGCAGATAAAATCAGCGTGCACCTTCACTGCAGAGTGAGCACAGGCTTTTACCCAAGTGTTGCCCCCAGCCATCATACATCCACACTCAAAAACCTCTCACCTGGTGGTGCTTTTGTCCTGGGCTAGATGGCCAGGCTAGGGGTCTGGATTAGAGTCCAGATGCTGTTTTCACTCAGGCTGATAACCCAACCATTTTGCAGTGAGTATAGAGGCTGAATCATTCCAGTGCTGAAAGTCCTCCAGTGCCTTCCCAGAATTCCCCCGTGTGCCCTGAAAGACAGACAAGTTCTCTACAATCACAAAAAAAAAAAATAAAGTCATAGAACAGCATGGAAAACCATGGGATATGCCCCCAGAAGTCTAGTGACACAGACGGGGGATTGCAGCACCAGTGAGGACACAGTAACTTGGGTAGAGCTTTGCTGTAGGGACACTCACACCCAGCCCAGGCTAACCTGGGTGCTCAGAACTTGGTGCCAATCAGCTGGGCTAACTCTGCAGTGAAGAGATACTCTTAGGGGCTGGGACCTGAGTTAGAGCCCAGTGCCCATAGGGTATGTCTACAGTGGATAAAGCTGGGTCTGTGGGATCTGGGCTTGTGGACTCAGTGTTTTGAACCCCGTGCTTGAGCGTCCATGTTGCATTGGGTTTATAGTCACTGGACCTGGGTCTCACAACCATGCTAATACATCCATAGTGCACTACACCGACCTTCTGACTTAGGTCTGCAACTTGAGTTGTGTCCACACTGCAAAGTGACAGGGCTTGGACTTGAGTTTCAGTAGGACTTTGGCTCAGACTCACCCTCCCCCACCCGGGTGGGGTCCTGAGTGCTTGCTGAACTGAATCTGACAGAGTTGTGTGTGGATGGTGGTGGGGGTTGGACTCAAACCAGAGTCTGACCCTGGATTTAGAATGAAGCATAAATGAGACCAAGTCTTAATCAGCACTGCAGGGTGTGTCCAACACTGCAGCTGAGTGTGTGCCTCCCAGCCATGTAGACAGACTGGCACTAGCTCCATTCAAGCTAGCACACTAAAAACAGCCGTGTCAACATTGTGCCCTGGGTGGCAGCTCAGGAGAGCCACGTGAGTCCAAGCCCGCCTGATCCCCTGGATCCAAGCTCAAGTGGCTAACCCAAGCCACACCCAGGATGCATAGTGCACTGCTATTTTTAGCTCACTAGCTCAAGTACAGCTAATGTGAGGCTTTCTACCCAAACCGGGAGGCTCGCCCCCAGCTGCAATGTAGACATATGTTCACAGTCAAGTGGTCTCAACATTCATCACAATAAATGTTAATAAATAGTGTCCTTGAGTCCAATTAATTGTGCTCAGTTTGTGTTTACAATAATGTAATTTTCCATAGAGCGGTGGTACTAATTAGGTGCATGAAGTTCAGTATTTGCTGCCTCCCAAAGTTCAGAATCACAACACGGTGTTACCATATAACTCAGGAGTGAAAGAACTGATTTTTTTAAATCTGGTTTTTAAACAGACAGGATTACAGAATGGATTGTGTAGTGAAACAGAGAATAGCTCCACAGGAGCAATGATTCTTCCTATGAATCATCCCACCTATCTATCCCTTCCCGATTATATTTTTCTTAAAGGTAAAAAAAAAAAAAATCTTCTAGAAGAAAAAAAGATTCTAGGCAGATAGCTGTACTTTAAAGTGGCTTTAGCTGGCAGTTCAATAAATGTTGACTGCTAATGGTTATTTGCCTTCTTACTTCCAGACAGAAAATGTATTTTAAGCATAAGAAAACACATTGTTAAAATAATAAACATACCTTTCCCCTAAAATACTAACTACAATTAAAAATGATGCACTTTTAATATCTGGAAAGGGAATGGGATGGAAACGGTGGTAGATTCTTTTGAGAGTAATGTTCTGTTAACAGCAGCTTTTAGTCAACAGAAGTTACATATGGAGAGGTGTTGCTATTGCAGGAATATGGTGTAGAGAACTTGCAGCATATAACTTAGAAAATAAGGGATTGGACGTTAAAGAAGTAAGTGATGTTTAAAACTCAAATGAAAACAATGACTTGTTCATGATACATAAGTAGGAAGGGTTACATGTACGTGCAAGTAATTCTTTGACATTATTGCCTAAAATTGTTTCCCCTTTACTTTCAACAGACAATTAGTAAAACATTACCAGCAATATTCTTGAAGAGGGAGCTTCTTTTAAATCTGTCTAAGGTGTACTATTCAGTTTCTCATTATGGCACAATCCAGCCTTGGGAAATGCAGGGCTACTTCTTGCATGTCCCTGGCAGCACACGATTCGCACAGCACTTTCCATGACCCAGCAGGTCATCCTGTGAAGAAATGAGTGGGCTGCACAAAGCATGCTATCCAACAGAGCCCTGACAATTCCACATGCTGCACTGAAGCCAATGTGACTACAAGGTTCCGTGTTACAGAACAAGTGACCAGGTTTGGCAGAGGAAAGGATCAGGATGGGCAGGACACAACAGAACTTAAACACATTTACTGGACATTCTGAAGATACAAATGCTGAAGTGCAGAAGCTATTGTCCATGCACTCATCCCATTCCATTTTGAATTCCATAATCACCCACTATTTCTCAGATATCTTACCTTTCCCCCTACAACTATTGTAGTACTGTTTGCTGCTTTATATTTGCCAGGCAGAGTCCATGAAAGTCAGCTTTATGGAATGGAAACAGTAAAACAAACTTACTCAACATATTATAATCAGGGACAAATACTCAGGTGTGACTGTGAGCTGTGCTTTCCACCAACTTCCTGCCACTCCATCTTGGGGTGAGCGTGGGGCTAGTCTGGCTCCTGGTGCAAATTAGAGCAGTCTCAGTGTAGCAGGAACTGCTCTCTTGGGGCTACTTTGCTGTCCAGTGATCCCATCCCACCCTAGGACACCCCATATGCTGGAGTGAGGGGACAGTAGCCAGTGGCATAGAATCAGCTACTCTAGTTGTATAGCACCTAGGGATTCTTCAATCAAGTCCCCAGGTGACTATTTAAGCCATCTCTTTGTCTCCTTTGCACTAGCAAAGTGGTAGCCAGGATCTGGCCCAAAATACAATCACCCAGAGTCATAGTGCAAAGTATTATGTGCCCACATATAAGTTCATTATAAAATGACAACAGGAACTCTTTCACTAATAACTCTGAGAGACAAGGTAGGTGAGGTAATATCTTTTATTGGACCAACTTGGGTTGGGGATGGTACAAGCTTTTGAGCTACACAGAGCTCTTCTCCAGGGCAAAAATTGGGGATTGGTCCTGCTTTGAGCAGGGGGTTGGACTAGACGACCTCCTGAGGTCCCTTCCAACCCTGATATTCTATGATTCTATGAAAGCTTGTACCATTCACCAACAGAAGTTGGCCCAATGAAAGATATTACCTCCCCCACCTTGCTTCTCTAATATCCTGGGACCAAGATGGCTACAACACTACAAACAACTAATAACTGTGCCATGCCACTACTGGTGATGCTTCATAAGTACATCATCGTATAAATACACTATTATTGTATAATACAGTTACACATTTAGCATTTGAAAATGCATACACACTCAATAGCTGTTTATGAGAAAAATAATTTTCCAATATATTTGTAGGTATGAGTTAGAAATATATTGCTAACTTTCCAATCAGTAGCAAACAAGCATTCATTCTCGGTACAAATTCTTACATCAGATAAATGAAAAAACTTAAGAATGTTTGAAAGAAAACACATCCAATATATAGAGAGACATAAATATCAGACTAATGAGATTAATATTAAGACAGTGTGAGGACAGGTCACATGAAAAATACAAATGACATACATGTGTACATAAAAGAGACATAGTCATAAAAACATATTAAACTGTGTATGTGTCTTTTGCTTTAGAAACTGCTTCAGAGGTACTATGGTAATAAATTACCATCTCAAAAAGAACCCGTCCTGTTACATAAGTGTCTAGTATTGCTATGCAGAGAAATTTATGAAAATACGTATCTTAGAGAGTAGAGCTTTTCTCATAGCAACAACTACGTCAATAAAGATGATGATAATGAAGTTAAGGCAGTTGTACTAGATTGAAAAGAATGTTACAAGATGCTGTAATGTGGATCTAAGGTTGTAGAAACAACTGTATGATATTATGCTATTTGAGAAACTGGATGGGATCATTAGAGCTGTGCGAATAACTGTTATTTTGTTGGCTGGCAGTTTTGATCAGTGAACAAAAAAATCATTCAGGTCAACCCAAGACTAAAATTTTTTTGGAATTTTTCATGAATTGAAAAGTTGAAAAAAAATTGTTCCAGCTCAAACAAAAAAATTCATTTTGACCTGAAACAAAATGCTTTGCTTTGATTTCAAGCTTTTTTATATTTTTGCATTTAAAAATAATTAAATTCAAGGACACTTTAAAATGAAAAGTCCTGAACAATTGAAACTTTGTGTTTCAAAAATGTCAAAACAAAACATAATTGGTCTTGTTCATAATTTTTTCTTTTGCCAAAATTATTTGTTGAAACCAAAACATGTGTGTGAAACATTTTGGTGTCACTGCATCTGTGCTTTTTTATGAAAAAAATTTTGGCCAAAAAATTTCACCTAGTGGTCATGTAATTAAAGACTATCAAAATACAAGCAAGTCAGGGGACAGTGTTGTGGCTGTGCATTCAGAACTCAGTTTTTCAGTCCTTAGCAATCCCATTGAACTCATGGTTTTGGGCTTGTACAGGACAGAAGATTTGCCATGATGTTACAATTGGATTATTATTCAATTAATCTGCAAATAAATCCCAAAGGATATCAGTGGGAACGTTTTGGCAGAAGGACTGTGGGATCTGGCCCAAATGTGAGTAACCTGTGTGTCCTGGTGTTAATTATTCTGAATAATTCTGTTATAGTAACCAGTTGGTTTAGACAAAAAAAGGCAGTCCCTGCCTCACAGAGTTTACAAACTAATTTGTGTCTGTTTTCTTCTCAAAATGAGTCACCATTTATAAAATATCTAGAGTAAATTTAGACAGCGAGACAGAAACAAAGATAGACAATTTCAAATCTCTCAAGTGACCATCCAAGAGATCAACAAAAATCAATTCCCTTGCAGAGACAGTTGATTTTAAATAAAGATTGAAGAAAACAGCACTGGAAACCTCAGGGGTTCTTTAAATTGGGGATTGCCTACTGCACGTTTCTTTGTGTGTGCGTGCGTGTGAGAAAGAGAGAGATGGATCAATCACTGTATAGACACACACAGACACCACACATAGCACAAGTATTAAACAAGTTATTTTCAGCTATTAGCATGGGTCCCATAATTCACAAGTAGCAGAGCAATGTAAAGCCAGCATTTATGCATAGTTCTCCCTAGCAAGTAAAAAAGGAATTTTTACAACCCCTCATATTGGATGTATTTTTAGAACACTTTCTAAAATAAGTGGCTAGGTCAGTCGTGTTCTCTGATGCAGGTCAATTCATGCCCACGTAGCGGATGGCAAGATTGAACCCTGAGTGCAGATCATGACATCTGCTGTGATAAAAGCAGTTTCTGTTTGCTTTAACATTCATACATAGCGGTGAATGCCACCTGTGAAATATTGAGGATAAGTATAACTTTTTTTGTTGCATTGAAAGAATATATATACTGAAAGTTATACTTATTTCTGAAAGTTATATGACTCCATCTGCTTGGCTAAATCCATTTACTCTAGGTTTTTAAGTTCTGTGAAAGCAGACTAGACACAGATAATGCAGATATAGACATAAATAGACTCTACTTCCATGCAACTTCAAAACATGTTACAAATTGATAGCAAATAAAAACATGTTAACAGAAAGACAGCTGCTACAGATATACGTCTTGATGCAACAAAGCACTTAAGCACTTGCTTAAGTCCACCCCTCTTCAACAAAGCACATAGACGCTTAAATCCCAGCTTGCTTCTTTAGTGTGCCTAAGTTCTTTGCTGAATCAGGGCCATAATAACTGTGTGTGTGTGTGTGTGTGTGCTCATATCTTTAGCAGAAGATTTTTTAGCCTCACTCCACATCAGACCAGGATGCCTGCACCGCCTCCCAGAACTCTGCCTCTCCTTGCACAGTCCAATCAGACTAGTTCTACTATCGGTTAAGTCACTGTGGTTGTGGAGGCAGGGTCAGAAATTGCCTGGAACCATTTAGATTCCTTTAATCAATCAATCAGGTTGCTCAAAAACTGGTAACATTATTCGTGATGTAATTCTGATGTATGATAGGGGCACTCAAGCAGGGCAGTCAAAATGACAGCCTGTCCCCCAAATATTCTTCATGAAAAGTTGTGCAGCTCCTCCAAGTCTCTCTCACTCTGGACAAGGAGATAACTGTGGGTGTAGTGCTGCTCCTGTCGAAGTAAGTGGTAAGAAATCCTATTGATGTTAATGATTACTACCATTATTACTTAGATCATAAGTTCTTTGGGGCAGGGAGTATCATTTTGTTCTGTGTCTGTACAGTGCCTAGCACAATGGGGTCCTGGCCCATGACTGAGGCTTCTAGACACTATGGGAAAAAAGAAAAGGAAGAAAGAAAGAAAGAAAGAAAGAAAGAAAGAAAGATCAAACTCTCTCCCTCCATCTGCCACCTGGGAGTGGAGCTGGCTGGCTGGGAGCAAGGATGTCCCAAGGATGAGGAACCATCAGCTTCCCTCAGCCTCTCTCAACACAAGAAATAGCTAGCCAATTACCCTAACACCTCCTTTTCCACTCCAAAGCCAACATAGGCCCAGTTTCTGCGAAATACTGAGCACCTGACGTGAACACCTTCAAATCCCATTGATTTGTGAGGCATTGAGCACCTTCCAAAACTGAGCCCTTGAGTCACTAAACTCCCTATGCCCGTAAGGTCTTTAACATTTTAATAAAATGCAAATAGATAATAAAACAATTAGTGACTGTTTCCAGGGACAATACCAATAAAACATAATAATAAAATTGCCCTCATTTAACATTTTCCTTGAATTGGGCAAACTGTCCTCATATGTTAGCTTACAGCGGTGTGACCAAAATCTCAGCAACTTTTACCCTTGAGCAATATTTTACTACTACGTGTGTATGCCTATGTGTTATTTAATATATAACCCACTCCCTTACTCTCTGTGGTGTGTGTATGAGTGTATAAAGAGAGAGTAAGTTTTATTTATATAGAGCTATAAAACCTACTCTCATGCTCTCTTTATATATATATATACACATATACATATCCTATACTCTCTTTATATATGCCTGTGTGTATGCGTGCATATATATGTTTTTATCCCCTGTTTGCCAAACCTGAAGTAATTTATGTAATTATACACATAATGTATTTTAACCAAATACACAAAGAAGATTTTTTATAATGCCACTTAGAATCTAGATTTAACTTAAACCACTACTTAGTCTATCTTCCCTAATAGGATACTAAAAAGGAATTTTATGACAACATTATCAGTAGCATTTTGCTGATAATTAGAATAACAATAATAATACTGAGATATTTTTTCAGTAATAATGGTGTTATTAATGAGATTTTTATGAAAGACAGACTTCTTTGGTATAATTATGAAAATTGATCTTTTGCATTTTACTTATTCACTGAAATCAGATAAGTGGCTTAACTACATGTATTATTTCTAATAAATATTCAAAAGAATGCATTTAAACAAGGCTCCTCATTCTATTCTTGCTCATATTCCTTGCATTTAAATAAAAGTGTAATTGCTCTGCTTTTTTAAACTGCTAGTTTGGATTAGCTGTCTAACCTGTACAGTGTAGCTGTTTGCTGTTTGCATTTTTAATAGCTTTATTACCATTTGGTGAAGCCTTAATTTCTGACTCCCTTGAAGAGTCCTGCCTTTAAGTCAGCTCTACAATTTAACCAGCAATAATCTGTCAAGATAAGATAAAGACCTACCCCAGATGAAATGCAGTATTTTTGTGTAGCATTCTGTCATTGTTAAAGGAAAGATCTGAGTATGTCAAAATGTAACACCTGAAAGTTTAATAAACTTTGTAGCATAATTTTACAGTTCACATTTTAAAACAAATGGCTTCAGAATACATTAGCTTGTTCACTAGTGAAATCAGTTAAATATGTATATAAATATGTTTTGGGTGGAGGGAGCCCGATGTTCAACAAGAATAAAAGTTCTTTCATTTTCCAACTTCAGAATAAGTTACTTTAAAAAGCAATTCTAACTTCAATTCAATTTTATTAACTCTGCAATTGCCTTATAACTCTTAGCATAACATTGAGCACTAAAGTTACTCTAAGGCAGAGGTTCCCAATCTTTTCTTGTTGCGTACCCCCTCCCAGATCTACCAGCTGCAGGGGTACCCCAACCCTTCTCATCACTGATACTTTGAGAGTTCTTCTTAACACTACCTGTCTTTAGCCATCTGTCCATATTTCACTGTTATGTACAGATATAGTTACAGTGAGACGTATACAACTGAAAAGAATCACCCTGAATTTCTGAGCTCAGTTAGACTGGACAGTTGCTGGGCAACTGAACCTGCACTGTACGGTGATTGGAGTTGAGGGCTCTGTACATCAGCATCCCTGTGTAACTATGATCTCAAGGGTACATCTTGATGTAAATTAACTATGGTATTTTATATGACAAATTCCCACAGAGTTTCAAAGCTTTATAAGCAGCCTGTTATGAAAACGCATTAAATAAATAAAAGCCACTTTTACACAATTTATTCCGCGTATCCCCCAGAGATGTCTTGCGTACCTCACCACAGTTTGGGAATCCCTGCTCTGAAGGATCATTTTAAAATTAAAACTAACCTGAAAAACACTTTTGAAGACTTAACTGTTCTTTCCAGTATTACAAATATTTCTAAGTAGCTAATGGCACGCCAATTTAATGATGGCATATTTGACTTCTGTTTTCATGTTAGATTAATGTAAATTCAGTAGGTTTGAAGTTCCTTTTTAAATGTACATGTGTATGATTTGTTATTCACATAGGCCAAGATTTTTAAAAATAGGTGCTTAAAGAGAGGATTCTAAATCCATATTCAGGCTTTGAAATAAGTGGTCTGTTTTCAAAAGTGCTAAATACTCAGCAATGCTCTATGGATCACCAGCAATCGCACCACAGACAACTAAAGGTGAGATTCTCAGTAACACTCCATCCCCTTTATGCCCGGTCATGGGCTCAGAGTGGTGTAAAGAGATTCTAAAGTCCCTGGACCCGATCGTAGGAGAATTCCCCTAGCAGAGGAAATGGTCGTGACAACCACACAATATCCTCTGAGGACCTTCTCATGAGCCCTTGCATGGGTTGTGCTGGAGATGTGGCTGAGGAGAAGGGAGCAGACAGCACTGCAGCACTTAGCTCTGTGGAGATGCTGGGCAGCACTGGGCGGTCACCCTAACTTAGGTGCCCCCCTCCAGAGCTATCTAAATTTGGCTGTGGGCTGCTTTGGCATCCACATTAGCACTAGCGATGGGCAGGAAATGGTTTTCCCATGCTGTGAACAGTTTGGAAATTTAAATTTTTTTCCCTGCTCTGCATTGCGACGAAGCCAAGACTTTCTGAATGTTTTGATGAAAATCCAGAGAGAGAGCAAGAGAGAGAGAGAGAGAGAGACTGCCACCCAGAATAGCCAATAGTTTTCAGGGCACTCATCTGTAGGGACTTGGATCTGGGTCTCTCACATCCCAGATGAGCACCCTAACCACTGGGCTCATGGAACTTATCTCTCTCTCTCTCTCTCTCTCTCTCTCTCTCTCATGTTGACCAGAAATTCTATCCTGGCCCTGGGAAACTTTCCTAGTGAAAGTTTTGTTGAAACTGATTCATTTCTGTGAAAAATTTGATTTAGATGAATTGGCATTTTCAGAGGAAAAAACCTTTATTGAAAAATTCCTGCCAGCTCTACTTAGCAGGCCTGAGCCCTAGGCTGTGAGTTCATAGATTCACAGATTCCAAGGTCTGACGGAGCCTGTGATCATTTAGTCTGACCTCCTGACTGACACTGGAAGGCCATAGAGCTTTCCCAAAATAATTCCTAGAGCAGATCTTTTAGAAAAACATCCAATCTTGATTTAAAAATTGTCAGTGATGGAGAATCCACCACAACCTTTGGTAAATTGTCCAAATGGTTAATTACCCTCACTGTGAAAACATGACGCCTTATTTCCAGTCTGAATTTCTTTAGCTTCAACTTCCAGCCATTGGATCATGTTATACTTTTCTCTGCTGCACTGAATAGCCCATTTTTAAATATTTGTTCCCTATGTAGATACCTATGGACTGTAATCAAGCCACTCCTTAACCTTCTCTTTGTTAAGTTAAATAGACTGAGCTCTTTGAATCTGTCATTATAAGGCATGTCTTCTAATCCTTTAATCACTCTAGTAGCTCTTCTCCGAAACCTCTCCAATTTATTGACATCTTTCTTGAATTGTGGTTTCCAGAACATGACACCGGATTCCAGCAGCAATTGCACCGGTGCCTAAAAAGAGAAGTAAAATAACTTCCCTAACTCCTACTCAGGATTCTCCTGTTTGTGCATCCCAGGATTGCATCAGCTCTTTTGGCCACAGCATCACTCTGGGAGCTCATGTTCAGCTGATTATCCACCACAACCTCTAAATCTTTTTCAGTCATAGCTTTCCAGGACAGAATCTGTAAATATGGCTTTTGTTCCCAGATGTATACATTTAGCCATATTAAAATGCATATTGTTTGCTTGCGACCAGTTTACCAAGCGATCCAGATCACTGTGAATCAGTGACCTGTTCTCTTCACTACTTACCACTCACCCAATTTTTGTGTCATCATCAGAAAAGTTCTGTGCTGAGCCTCTTACAGAGACAGCACAGACTCTCCCCCAAGAGGTCCAGAGATCACAGTTAGAGAACTGCTGTTCTCAGAAGCTGGCACTGAAAGGGCCCAAGTGATTCACAAAATCACTCTCTATTGTGGATTTCCATTCCTCACCTTCAATGATTTACGAATTGCAAAGGAATTATTGAATATGCTTTTGACTCATAAAAACCAGCCTCTTCTTAAAATTGCATTTTTCCCCTTAATACTTTTGTACTATTTTGACATATACTTGGTGGTTTTATGCACCTTGTTTATTAGCTATGGGGAACAAAAACCGGTTTTATGAAAAGTGTAAAAATATGTATGCAATAAATATTCCTCACTAGATACCTTATCAATATATGAGTAACATAGAAAACTTGACACATGTAAAGCCTTATCCTGAAATCCCAGTGAAGTCAGTGGGACAGCTCACATGAGTCGGGGCTTGTAGGATTTGGCCCCTTAGTCCCCAAAAGCAGTTATGAGATTTAAATCTATGTATGAAACCTATGACCAAGGCTTTCAAACATAAGAGCCTAAAGTTAGGCTCTTAAATCCATATTGAAGCCCCTAAATAAGTGGCCTGATTTTCAAAAATACTGAGCTGCCAGCCGCTCCTATTGAGATCCGTGGCAGAAGCTGGATGCTCAGAATTTTTGAAAATTGACCGCTTCATTTAGGTGCCTATGGACTTTGGATCCTAACTAGAGTTATTATAGCTCTTCTGCAAATAGTAACATGACATTTCAATCGTCGTTCTCCGACCTTTTGCGTTCCACAAAGAATTTGCTTGTAATACATTAAAAGAAGCTAAAAATAAATTCTTTCCTAATATTGCTTTTCTATGGGAACAGTCCCCAGGGATCTGAGGCAACTGCAAATGGAAGGGAAGGTGGTCCCTGCTATGACAAAGTTTGTGAACACTTCATTTAGAAAACTGTCCTTAGAACCTAATTCATGTGTGTCTCAAACGACAAAGATCTTTTGCATTTGGAAATATGTCTGTTATCACAGGCTTTTGATCCTAGTCCAACACAGAATCTAATCACATGCTTAAGTTTACACATGTGCCTATATCTGTCCTCACTCAGAAAAACACTTACAGACGTGTAAGCCATGTAAGAAGGAAGGACAATCGGAGCTTCCCATTGGACAATGGGAGTGAGGTTCAAGTTAATAGGACTTTAGCATTTGCATAAGTACTTTGCTGGATTGGGGCCTTAAAACTGGCATTACACATAGTACCTTTCTATCTTAAACAGCTTTCTAGGGAAATTATCCAAACAGTGCTAATTCAAGGGTAAATGATATTGGAAATGTTTGGGCCTTTGAGAACTTGATGATGACTCCCCGTTTTTGCCTTTCTATTGTGTCATTTTTTTATTTCCGAAAAGTATGAGCATTCCCCTGGCCCTTTAATGTCTGTGATATGATTGAGTGTTTCAATGAAGGGTGTGAGAAAATGATTTGAAACAAAGGCTCTGATTAAAACAACCACAAGGAAACCAAGGAGTTCATGGATCAATAGCAAGCTCATTCAAGAACTTACAATAAAAGTGTGACAGCTGTAGCAAGGAAACACTTGTGGCAATACACACACAAACACACACACACACATATATATATATTTAAAAATTACATGTTAAAATAATTAGTTTTTCCGTGCCACAAACAATAGTGCACTGGTCATAAGCCAAAACCTGACGAAGCTCCAAGGCAAGAAAAGGGTTTCTTTGAGTCTGTCTTCCTAGTATAATTATTGCAGGTTCAGAGGAACCAGATCTGAAATGTTGTAAAACTCAACACAATGAACTTGACAGACAGCCAGATTTCTGTTTTCAGGCAGTTTAGGGTTACTATAATCTCATTATTATGCTTGAAAGACGACAAGTAATAGAATCTCAGGTAGTCGTTCTGTCTTTACTCAGCCGCATCTTCTCTTTTATGCCGATTTCCCTTGATTACCTGAACTAGTGAAGCTCGGTTTTCAACCACTTATCTTCTAGAAATAATCATCTGATCAGCCTTACAAGGTTCTCACTGCACTCAACGGTTTTAATGGGTCAAGCGTTAAATTAACCCTTTAACCATACCCCTGGAGAATACAAAACTTATTCAAAAGCAATTTACTTTTCAATCATTGTTAACTATGCAAAGGAGAAAGAGTTAGCTAGCCAGCTTTGCTTGTGTCTGCTCCTTCAGTGTCCCCCTGTAATACTTATTTTGCCCTTGTGTAACAAGCAAACAAAATAATTTTTAAACTTAAGAAAATCATCTTCTGGTTTTTGCTTACATTAAGCATTTGTAAAACCAAGCCACAGGAAGAGTTGTGAGTATTTTATAGTCTAATCTAAAGACAATACATGTACATTTCACAAGGCTGAATAAATTATTAATATCACTTTATGGAAAAACACATCTATTAGAAATGCGACTCACCTACAAAGCAGCTGATTCTGTATTATGTTCAGATTTAAGACACAACCCTTACAGGTCCAACTCTGAAAATTAAAAGGCTTGCAGCCTCCCTGTGCATGAAAAGCACACGGCATGGGAAGTCATTTACACTGGCCTCAGTCATAGCCCCTAGACTCACAAGTGGAGATTCTCCCCATGCCTGCACCTCCTCTGTTCTGCTCAAGAGCAAGGTCAGCCACTTCTGCTGCACATTCCAACCTCTCTGAGGACACCCAAAAGGCAATCTTCTGGGTCCAGGATCTGTGCAGGGGGATGTGGCAGACCTAAGTAGGAATGTCAGCAGTGAGTTCGGGCCTAGCAGAGGCATCATTCCCATCCCACATGAGTCCAGTTCAGACTGTGTTGACTTACGTGTGGAGTCCCCTCCACGCTGGGGAAACTTCCTTTAAGGGGGTTTTCAGAGCAGGCACCTAATGAAGAAGCCCAGGCAATGCTGCTCCAATGGAATTGTGTGATCAGGAAGCTGGAGAGGGAGCCAAAAGCCCCCAGAGCCAGCACAGAGGTACAGGGCCTTTACTTGGATGGTCCTAAAAATTGTGGTGTCCCTAATCCATAACTAATCGTAGCTACATAAGAACAAGAAATGTGTGGTTCATGAGTCATGACAGCAGTGCACCTGAAAAAAAATTAACCTAGAAATCACTGTGTAATATAGATGCACAGAATGTAAGTCTAACCATGCATTCTTAATGCAATCCTTACTTAGACAAAACTCTCACAGACTTCAATAGGCGTTTTGTCAAGAAAGGACTTGAATGAGGAATGGAGGGTACACAATAGAAAGGAAGCTCACACACCTTCCTAATATTCTTTCACTTTATACAATCCCATGTTGTGATCCTTAATGACAACTGAACTGCTGAAATCTAAACAAGTTAAGGACCTTCATCAACTCGGGTCAGTAGTAATCAAAGGTTGCTGCCATCTGAAGATAGTACAAATCCATGGTGTATTTTGTTCATGGTGTGCCTGTATGACAAAAGTTTTGTGGTTTCAGTCCAATTCTCAGTGGACATGCATCCACATCACAAAAACATGCATCCACAGCTGGCAAGGTTGACACCTTTGTCAGCAGCTTCATTAGACCAAAGGCGGAATGAGCATAGAGTCTGAATGACTCTCTCACCCACAGAATTGGTCTCTTTACATCAGGGCTGAGGCATGTTGATGTGCCAGTGTGGGGAAACTTGTTCTGCCACTGACATGCTGTCCCTATTCTGCAGCTGCATAGATGGATTCTCCTTCCTGGACCATCAGTCCATCACCTTTCTCCCTTTTGAAGGCCTAACTCCATTCACAGAGGTCAAGTACATTAGCACCTTTCACAGCACTAAATTCAAATGATTTTTTTAAAGAGTGATGGAGCTTCATGAATACTATTTATACTTTATTTGACTTAGTTTAAGCCTTTTAAATACAAAATGCTCTCTCCTCAATAATTTGGCTGTTCATGCTATATTAGCCCATTACTAGCAAGGGGAGGGATGAGATGGAAGAGATTTTGATCTTTTGACTGATCCCTGGTTTTGCATGGAACATCTTTTCCTCTCATTAATACTCATAGAAAAACACACAATAAGGGGCCCTGTACATGAACAACTTATGCTAATTGTATACTTAGTCCATTTCAATGGAAGCGATACTGAAAAAACCCATGTGACAGCAGTGCTGTGTATATTGTACAACAGCACATTCATAGAGGGGAAGTAAACTAAACAACAGAGAATAATAAAAATTTCAAGTACCGTTGAAAAAACTGAATAAAAATCCACAAAAATAGAAGACAACTAAACAAAAATAATTTTGAAATTTTAAAACATGTTCATGACATTTTTCTTCATTTTTTAACCAGTTCCAGAATTTCTACAGAAAGACAGGTTTTGCTGCCTCTTGTTCACCATTACAAGCACTTCCAAAGCAAAAGAAGCCAGTTTCTGCACGGCCCAGAGGGAGTGGAAATCTGTAGAAATGACATTTCAGTCTATGGGAAGACTGAAGAGGAGCATAACCGAAGGTTAAAGCAAGTTCTGAAGGCAAGTGAGGCAGTATTAAAATTAGAGAAGAATGTATGTTATTACAAACTCTGTTTAAACTTCTGGGCATGTAACTGATAAAGGGGAGAGGTGGGAAATGTACTAGAAGTGACGTACTTCTTCAGTATGACACAGTTTTGAAGCAAATCTGAGCTGCCCGCAGAAGACCGACCTCTTTATGAAGTACTTAAAACAGAATGTGTGTGTAGCTCGAATAAGCGTGCTTCTCACGTTCTAAATAAACTACAGACCATGCCTCCAGTGCTGGCATTTTATGATGTTTCCCAGTCTGCAGTGATTTCAGTGTATGCCAGCAGCTATGGTCTTGTAGGGGAGTTAATCAAGTCACAGAGATAATTGGCAGCCCATAGCCTATTGTTCCAGATATCTTTTAGACTTCAAGGAAAGGGTCTGCCAAAAGAAAGAGAAGGGAAGAGAGAAAGAGCCTAGAAAGTGTCTGGGTGTGCAAGAGGTTCACAAACGATTTGTAGGGGCTTGATCATTTCAATCAATTAGTCCCCTTAGTAAACAGTAAAAACCTAGACAAGATGCCATTTCAATGCCGGAGTTTGCTACACTAAACCTACTGGAAAATACACCAGAAAAGTCTCTAAAGGCAAATGATACCTTATTGAAAATCTCTAATGAACATCAAAATTCTCCAAAAGCTTAAAGGTAGCTTAAATTCACCAAATGCAAAACTATACCATTGGGTGTTTTGAGATAGATTTTGAGCTACCTTTTGGATTAAAAACCAATGTCCACCATATTTGTTTTGCTTTAAATAATCAAAGGATGAACCCTGTGATTTAAGGGAAATGACCCTCACTCTATTTGGAAGACAAGATTATTTTAAATAGCACCCACAGACCATATTAAAAAGTTATCTTTAGACTACTGAGGAGTGGGGATTTTCTGATATATGGAGTAGCCCTAATACAATGTTTAGGGGAAAGTCGATGCAAAACCTTAAGTGGTATGCAAAAGGTGTTAAAGAACTAAAAGATTTATATAAAAATAGGAAATTTATATCTCAGATAGATTAAGGAACATTTTGATCTGGAAAGACTAACTCTCAGTGCTATGCACACACTGAACTTTTGCTAATTAATTTGAAAGGTCCTGTCCAAGTCAATGGGCCTTCTTATATGCTTAAAATGTATATATGTGGTTAATTACTTGGCTTAACTGGGGCCCACAGTGACAAAGCATGCAAGGATAAGAATGAAAAAATAATAATGGAAATAGCTTATAAAATGCATAAAATCTTCCCCTCATGTGAGACTGAGATTTGAAGGGCCTCAATAGTGCAAACTGTTCTACACTGGTAGATCCCGGAACGGATGTGGAATTCCACTGAAGTCAAACCACATGAAGAACAACTTGTAGGATCAGGGCATTGGGGTGGAGATGTGTCTTCCTATATGTGTGTATAGGGCATGGCCCACTGTAGATGCTACCAAAATGCAAATAATTACAAATAAGGGGTGAAGTCCTGGCCCTTCTGAAGTCGACGACAAAACACCCATTGACTTCAACAGGGCCGGAATATCATCTAAGAAAAGAATCCAATTCAAAATCTTCAAAGTTATGTCTCTCTTTTCGAGATGTTGAATTCTTATTTATTTGATTGATAATTTTTATTTCTTTTGGTTTATAAGAAACCAAAACATACCTCTCCATCCTTCCCAGTTCTAGAAGATGCTCTGATCCTATCCCTCTGCTCGTGGGAGCAATATGGAGCCCTGACTAGACATTAAATCTGCTTTCCCCCAAAAATAGACTCCCTGAAACAGGCAGCGTGGTCTAGTGAACAGGGCACTAGCCTGGGACTCCAGAGATGCAGATTCTATTTCTGCTTCTGCCATTGACCTGCTGTGTGATGTTGGGTAAGTTACTTCATCTATCTGTTCCTTCTTCCACCTTTGTAAGATAGATTGTAAGCTCTCTCTTACTGTGTGTCTGTACAGTGTCGAGCATGACCCAGCTGGGGCATCTGGGCACTGCTGTAAATATTAATAACTACCCTGCCCACCTCCAAGTGTGAATCCACCCTCCTGTGCAGCAATGAAAATTGTCTCCTCTCTCAACTGTGCAGTGAATGGGGCCCAGTTTGTTAGAGAATTGGCTACTCTTATTAATGCTTTACGTCATTTCATACAAATACGTACAATATGGACTCTAGTCAAACATGGAAACTTATTAAAATTAAGCCGAAAAAAAGTTTTACCCTATTTCATTATGTGATGAAATACTGGAGACAATCTCTACCCACTCATCTTTGAAATTAACCATTGGAATTCTGGGTCAGTCAATGGAGAAATAGATCCCTTGGTCTTGTGAAATGGGCAAGTTCATTTAATTAGTTCCTGCAATAGAAAGTCCATGTAAATATTAGAGGCCGAACTACTGCTGTAAGTAGGTACTTTGCACAAAATCATGTGTTACTTACCTGTTTATTGAGCTTTTAGGATGTATTGGTAATATTAGTAAGGAAGCAGCCTAATTTAACATACATTGGCCATAGCAAAATAGTGAACTATTTTATAATCCAAATGAAAAAACACTTGTGCAATTTAGCAGGCCCTGCCTTTACTTGGCCTGACCCATTTAATCACATGTTCTCAGTTTATACTCATCTAAAGATGGTTTCAAATCCTCAGAAGGAGGGTTGAAAAACGCTGCAGGGCAGGATTCACCTGGTTCACGTAGACTGGACCCTGAAAGGTCTGTTGAGAGGCTTTATCGAGAAACAAACCTCTGTAGCCTGCATGTGGCAGTTGGGGTTCTGAACATCCAAGAAAATTGCTACCCTCTCTGCCCACATTGACCCTGCTTATAATTACCCCCCTCATCATTTACCCTCATGTACCATCACCCATCAATCTGCTAGTATCTTCAGAGAATCTGGAAGCACTTTCTCCTCCAGGTCAGCTTGAGAAAAGTAACACCCCCCCTCTCCCACTGCAGCCCCCGGCTCCAATGGGCCAGTAACAGAAGTGCTTCTCAGTCCATAAAATGGGAGATCAGGAACCTTCCAGGGTTTCCCAACAATCATATCCTAGTGATGTGAGGTCCCATAATTCTTAGTGCATAGTTGTTACAGAACCTTAAAGGTTCCCTAGAACAACACTAAGGGCAGCTGGGAGGTGTGAGTCCCTGTGTAAGTAGTCATTCGCATGCTAACTCTGCTCTAGTTAATGCTCTAAAATAAGCATTGTGGCTTTAGTAGCAATGGCAGCATCTCGAGTTAGCCACCTGAGTACAATCCCACCCGACCCCCTGGGTATGTATGTGAGCAGACAGCCTGAATCGTAGCCACACTGATAGTTTTAAACATGCTAACATGAGGAGAACTAGCGCATCTGTCTACCTGCATTAGGAATTACATCTCCCAGCTGCTATGTAGACATTACCTATGGATTAGGGTCACAGTTTGCCACTGTCTCAGTGGAGCCACTAGCTGCAGTGTGAGAGGAAGTGTTTCTCTTCGGTCCCTACCATCTGTATGGTAGCTTGGTTCCTGTCCCCAAAGACCCTTCAAACTGAGGGCAGTGGTCTTTTACCTGGAAGCCCCCTGAAGTGGCACGATGAAAATAGTGGCCAACTGGGGCCCCCTGAAAAACTATGGGAGGGAGCAGCCTCAGAGTTCCTAACTCAGAGCAGTCACATACTTAGCTCATTGTGGTCTGAAACTGACATAAGTGCTAAAAATGTTTTGTTATACTGAGATGCAGTGTTGTTGTAGCCATGTTGGTTCCCGGATATTAGAGAGACAAGGTGGGAGAGGTAATGTCTTTTATGGGACCAACTTCTGTTGGTGAGAGAGACAAGCTTTTGAGCTTACACAGAAGAGGCGCTTACCTGAAGAAGAGCTTTGTGTAAGCTCAAAAGCTTGTCTCTCTCACCAACAGAAGTTGGTCCAACAAAAGAATATTACCTCACCCACCATGTCCTATCATTATACTGATGACTGTTATCTTGGCAGACACTGGGGAGTCAACCAGGGACTTCCAGAGCTAAATGCATGAGTATCTACAGCTTGAACTGAAGAGCCATGATCTCAAGATCAGAGATGTAACAGACTCACATCCTTTGTGAATCAAGCACAGAGCATGATACGTAGCACATACTGACCAGTGGGTTACATTATTTTACTGTCATTAATTTAATATGCAAATAACGAGCCCATTTTCTCCTTTCCCTGGAAAAACCCACAAAACATGGCCTGGGGCAGGAAGAAAACCTCAAGGTTCCACTTGAGGAGTTTTATCCTAATTCTTTCATTAAGCGTGTCAGATTTGACTCTCTCTTCCCTCGCAAGGTGCAGCAGACCCAGCCCCCAAGCTCCAGAGATTTCCTGAGATCTACATATATCTTGAGGGATCACCTGGAGGCACAGGGCCTTTATAGAGCTCCTGTTGGTTTCCTCAGTTTCCTGGTAGTGCAGCTCTGAAGAAAATAAGCAGCCAAGGCTTTCCCAGCTGGTAACTACACTCAGAATCTCTTTTAAAAGGGGGCTCCCCACTGGATAGGGGGCACCACTAATGAGCCATCGAGTTTAAGGCCAGAAGGGACTATTAGATCATCTAGTCTGACCTTCTGTATATCTCAGGACATTACATTTCACACAGTTACCCCTGTATTGAGCCTAATAACTTGTGTTTGACTAAGTCATAAGCTGAATGTATTGACGGGAGATGAGGGTGAAGTAGGGAGAGAAAAACTGTCTCTCTAGCCCTGCCATTTCCCCACCCCATCCAAGCTCTCCCTGTGCATGAATCTCCAGACACAGAAAGAGCCCTCTGCATGGGTGGCAAGCATGGGGCATAATGGCAGCTGCCGCTGCACCACACACAGGTTTGCACACGGATTTTGGGGGAATGATAAGGTCCAATCTTTGCTTAGTTTTCTATAGCTAACTAGGAATTTGAAAACAGGCATCACTATCACAAACTTCTGGAGTTAGATCACCCTTTGTATAAAAAAAAAATATTATTCTAAGTGACTGCAAAAACTTATCAGATTCATCCTATGACCATTCTAACTTGTGATTGGTTCTTCTCTCCATCAACTGAAACATGTAGCTCTAGTTACATAAAGCAAATCTGGAGCTTTCTTGTTTTTCTGTTTATTTGATGGAACCTTCTTCGTGCCTTTTCCCACTGAAACCGGAATGAAGCCTCAGAACACAAAAAGGTTCATTTGGGACATCTTTCAGCAGTTCAACCACTCTACTTAAAGTCAAGATTTCTAACAGCTGATTTGGTACATTCTAGAATATTAATTACTTCAGATGAGAGTGTAAGGCTCAATGGTTAGGTCAGTGACCTTTCACCTTTAAAACTTGGGTTGCCATGGGGACTAAAAATCACTCATTAGTTGGATAAACTGGAGCTAAATAGAATCTGCTGTCCTGTAGCTAACTAAATTGGCATATTCCATTGTAAATCCATATTCCATATGCATATAGCCGTTCTTATTTAGGCAAAAGCCTGGTATCCAAACGTACACCATTTCTCATCAACACTTTGCTCTGGTAAAAATTAAAGTTGCCATTCATGCAGGGTTATTCTTGAGACATCCAGAGTTTGGCAAACACATTTCATACAGTATAAAGTGAACAAAATTGAATATTGCTCAGCATTCCATTAAGGGCTAGCGTACCTGAAAGCATGCTCTCCAGGAGAAACACACACCCTGGATTTTATAACCTTCAGTGTAACGTGTCCATGTAGTGTAAGTTGGTTTGGAAAATAAGTTCCCCTTTTGTCTGAAGTATTTAATTACCTTGATAGAGGAACCAAGCGAAATGAAAGATTTATGGATCCCTGTTTCTCATAGTGAAGGAGAAAGTGATCTGTTTGCAGGAGTTATATTTTCAGGCACTTTGCTGAGACACCCCAACCCCCCTTGGTTGCTGACTGTAAAATAAGAAAACTATTACCCAGCTGGGGTAACAATAGGCTCCCACAGTGCTTTTCTGCTCAGCCCGCAGCTGCCAGTGAAAGTGGAAACTACAGCAGCAGGATAACATTCTTTTCTTACAGCCTGTTTCTATGGGCAAGGAGCCCTCCCACTGATTCAATGTATTTTCTATGCAAAACTGTAGAAGAAGTGACATTTTAAAAGTTTTGACCTTTGTTTTTTTTTGCATGAACTGAGGCATACATTTTTTAAACCTTCTGACAGGGTGTCTGTTAGGAACGGCAATAGCCATTACTGTAATAACAAATGTTTCAAAATTTGAAAATTCTATATTGAATATAATGCACAGATGACCTTTGTCTGGAAACTGATAGTGATGGGAAATTTAGTACTCTCCATTTTATTTTTGCAGAAAAACAGATGATGATGACAGACTTCAGACACCTCAGGAAACAATATCCTTGGCTGCAATATTTTCATTTGCTAATTTCAGATCTTTTAAAACACTATTTTTTAAAGGATTAAAGAAATCTTTGCATTTGATCTGCATCGTTTTCCCCCATCACTAAACTAAATATTTGCCCATTAATAAAAAGCGTGGACAGCAGAAAGAACAGTCACCATAAACAATAATAATGAGCATTGTGCTCAAAGGTGGCCAAGTTATATTTATCTAATTCTACACAAAACTGGCATGGTTCAGAATCTGATTAAGAAAAGACACCCAAACCCCTCCTCCCCCACACACACACTTAAGGTTAACATACAAAATAAAACAACAAACCAATGAAAGATGTTCAAAATGTAAAGCACATTTTCCCAAACACAAGTAAAATAAATGAAGACTATTCAAACTAGAAGGGGGAGGTGGGGGAAAGAAAAGCAAATGAGTCATTAAAACAAATGCAGTATAGAAGCCAAAAAAAAGGCTGGCAGGTTAATCAATTAGAGAGGCTCCCACGCACCACCAATTCTCTGTGCCAGTTATAACCACTAGATCTCACCAGCTTACCCCTATGTTCACCAAAGGGCAATTGCACTGCTGTGTGTCCATCTGCCTCCCCTATCTCTTAGAGCCTGACCCTGCACATTTTGCATGCTCAAAACTCCCACTGAAGCCAGTGGGTATGTTGGTGGTGGAAGCAATGAAGGACTGGGCCTGTCGAATAGTAGTAGCAATGTTGACTTTTTAAAGCTATCTTGAAATGCAGAGATTCCAAGGGGCAGAGTAGAAAATTCTGTATTTTTAATGGGTGGCTCCACACATGAAATGCATTTTGGTAACCTGAGCATAGCACCAAATACCAGACAAAATCATCTCTCACTATACAACAAACCCTGTGTAACAAAATCCATCATTAGCAAACTACATGGAGCAATCATCCATCATTAAGCAGCAATCTACAATAAATTACAGTGAGACCATTAAAAGATCACTGAACCCAACAAAAGACAGGAGATTCCATGTTAAGGCTAAAAATTCCTTCTTAACTCTGCGCGTTTTGGCTGGGTTATTGCCTGGGTCTCTGAACAGGATGACTTTGTATACATCCCACAGCAGTTCCAAGGCCGACAGAGCAAATAAAGTACTAGTGCCCGCCGATTCCTGGCTTTTATTGGCTGAACATTATGTGCCAGCCTTTTTCGAATTAGATGTCCCTTTTCTACTTTTTAAATGGTAGTTCCAATATTCAAAAGCACTTTTGTATGAACACGACAGCACTGTCGCTAGATACTGCGATTGTTCTGCTGAAGCCACCCGGAGCGCATTTTAAAAGTGGGCCACGTTGATTTAGCCAAGCAGCTCCAAAGGACAATTAGACAAGTGAGTCACTGGGCTGATAGCCTGATCCTGCACCCATTGAACAGAACAGGAGTTTTGTCACTGACTTCAGTAGGAGCAGCAGCAAGCCCTAAATCTAGTGACCTTATTTTGAAAGTACCAGCCCCAGTTGTCTGTTGAATTAATAGTTGTTTAGACATTATTTTCTGGTTTCTGTATTACAATATGTCAATATAGGTGGAGAATTTTGTAAGTGTGTTTTAGGCCAATTGTTCTTTCATTATCCAGAACAATGTATTGTCTGGGGGCAGTCAGCTATTTGGGATAGAAGACATGTCCCCATTTGCCCAGGATTGCCAAGTGTTTGGCATGACTCGTGCCAAAGAGGCAACTGGTCAGTATGAGTGCAGTAGCAACCTACTGCAAGGAAGAAAATATTGAAAAGTTGAGAGAGAATTAAAGGTGCAGAATGAGAGAGGGTCTGTGGGGGCAGCAATACACAACAAATTATAGTAATTAAAAATGTAAGTAAGTCAGTATTTGCCAAGTTACCAGATAATGGTATCCAAGATACCACAGATTTCCTCTATACTTAAAATAGAAAATAATTGAACTAATTTAGATGCTGGCAAATATTGTCTATATAATAGATGTAACATAGGAAATGCAATATTTGTATTACAGAAACACTGATTGGACATATTTTTCTATCCTAAATAAAAAAAGTCCTTCAGCAATAGTTCCTTTAAGAAGGCTGATGACAGACCATTTGTAAAGTGTGAATTATTTGCCCAATAGACTATGACTGCTTCTTCGGCACTTTTCAGTTTTACAGGTGATGTAAGTTACTCACATGCCTTTGCAAGATCAAACTCCAAATATGCTTTTAGAGTGTTTAGACTACAAAATCTCAGGGAAATTAATTCTTTACACATCTATAGCTCCTCCCATGGCAGTTTCTAAAAGTGAGGTCTTCTCAAAGCACTTTAATAAATGGTAATGAATAAAGCTTCAGATATCCTTTTGAAATAGTTAATAATCTTCCTTTACAGATGGAGAAACTGAGGTAAAAAATCGTAAGTGCATTGCCCAAGGTCACACAGGAAGTACGTTGCAGAGCCTGGAATAAAACCTAGTTCTTCTGAATACCAATCTTGTGCCACAAGATCATCCTTCTTCACTGTAATTACTGTGCAAGCACAGAGATAATATTTCAAATTAAATAGCTTGGCTAGTTACATTTATTTTAAAATGATAAGAAAGTAATCCCTGGTGTTTAGTAAATTACTTGCCAAATTTTGGATTTTTAGCTGAAGTTATTCGTAGTGACTGAACATGCAATAAAAAAAAGGGTAAATGTTTAATTATTCATGCTTATAAAATATCAAAGCTGGCAAAACTAGCTGTGTGAAATTTTTAAGCAAAAATTGCTGCCATGAGGAGTTATTTGGTTCCAAATTATGGCCCAAAGTGACTTCCTTTTCTAAAGCCTTGAAAAAACAAGAGTTCACACTGCACTGGAAATATTGACCCAACCTTCACTAAAGTGTGTCCCCAGAGTAATGAATTTGCACCTCGGAAGAAGAGGAGTAGAATCTTAACAGAGTACTGTACCTTTAAAAAATCAGTACAGAAGAACAGGCTGACTCAGTGGAATGTTAACAGGACATGGAGACTGGCACCTCTAGGTGTGTTTGGAGGGGTGAAAGTTCTTTTGTGGGGAAGAGATTTTACTTAGCCCTTTAACTGATATGGCGTTAATGTTTTGAACTGCAACTTTAATTTGCAGATTTGCACATTTGCTTAAAGAGGCTGGATAAGCACATTTTATAAATGGAACAAATAAAATAAATATATAGGTCACTGGTTCAAATCACGCAGGTCAGTAGAGAGCAATACCTATAGTTATCATCTAACTGACGTTCAGTGACCTGTGTGAAATAAGTTGGTGGTCACATTCCATTTCCTAAAGGACAGATGTCCACTTCACAAAGCTACCATGAGTGGAGTACCCTGGTTGGCAGAGAGGCAAGGACTGCATGGGCATTGAAAAGGAACTCTCCCCTGAGAGGTGGTCCATCCACTTCAGGCACATTGGCAGGGGCTATGGGAAGTTGGCTCTGCCACTACCTTTGTGTCTTATGTTCTCTGTACAAACAGAGGACTCACTCTCCAGCTGAGTTAATGGGGCAATTGTCACTGACACTAAATTCACGTAAGTACATCTGTTAATTGAACATTCTAAATGACACCGTCTTTTGGGTTTTGTTAAAATAATTTGCAAAATAATACCATACATGTGCAAACTTTTATGCATTCTCAGAGTAGAGCTGTGCTGATTTGCACAGAGTTGCAGCCCTGTTGAACCCATTTCAATAAGGGGGGAGAGTCAGAGTATTCCATCTCGTACAAATAAGTTGCCCAGAAAGCCAGCTGCAGACGTTGACGTTATCTCCTTCCCATTCTTTAAAGTTCAAGTATCCCAAGATACTAGAGTATTGGGCACCAAAGTGTAAGTGACTTTTTTCAGCAGAATACAGATCAAGTTATTAATAAAAAGCTAATTCTGGATCAAACCAGAAAACATGAAGCAGGATTTCTTGGTGAGTGCAGGTCCTTCAACATCTGTCAAAGAAGTGCTTTGCCATCCTGTTCATTTTCCCTGGAGTCCAGTATGCATGTGTTATATTGCAAATCTAACAGATTTGTTGAAACAGAACAAACATCTAACACACATCGTTATTTCTTCATCTTATCTCTCACTCTCTTGTTCTATTTCCTACTTCTTTAAATGTTACATTACTGTTTGAAAAAGAAACCAAAAAAAGCTCAGGTTGTATTTTGTTAGATTTTATTCATGACTTTTTGTATTATCCTCTAGCAATAAAACTGTGATTAAAAATATCTGCTAGAAATCAAGATGGTTACAATAAGAAACTTGAGAGGAAGGTAAGATTTCTTACAGCACTAAAGAAAATGCCTTAAGTAATGAAATGTAATAGTATGTTGAACAAAGGACATACTGTAGTGTTTGTTTGTTTCATTCATAACAGTAGGTAGTCCTGTAAAGGACTCTATAGAAAGAACAGTCTTTTTGTTATTACAAAGAAAACTAACATTGAGTACTGTGAGGGGAAAATGAGTAATACCAAAAATTGACAGCCCTTTATGCACATTTTTAACAAAATGTTTACAATCATTTACCTTTTCTCTTGTTGGGATTTTCTCTGTAACTTCTTTTAGGGTGGAAATGAATTTGCATGACACAAAGCCATGTATGCATAATCCCCAAGAAGGATGACAATAATGAGTCACATGCAAAAACTCAAGAAAAACTTTAGTGGAAACTGTTTTTAAAACAGTTCTGTGGACCGATCAATACTAAAATAAAAACAGTGTCAAAAATTCCCCTTTCTTTTGATGTTACTGGTTTATTCCCTCTTCACTGTGGATATTTGTTCAGAGTATCCGTAGCACTGAAGAGCAGTACCAATAGCTGAACACAGTTTCTGACCATCAATTTCTGTTTTGTATTGGAAAATAAGATTGTTTGTTCTAAATGAGGATGGGATTTTGCTCCTCTAGGGCAGTGTACTGGAAGTATAACAAATGTGAGGACTGGGATTATTGTTAGAAATTATTTTACTGAGAATCCCTCCTCTAACACAGTCAATTTACACAACACTTTCTAAACACGGATCAGACCCATCCCCTGTCCCACACTGCTCACAGTCTAGCTAGTGTTCCAACAAGGCTTGTGATAATCTGTTGCAATTTCTTCCCTATCTCATTCTGTCACCCTGCAGATGGGC
The DNA here is from genome assembly GCF_965140295.1 of Lepidochelys olivacea. Taxonomy (NCBI): domain Eukaryota; kingdom Metazoa; phylum Chordata; order Testudines; family Cheloniidae; genus Lepidochelys; species Lepidochelys olivacea. The sequence continues at coordinate 111,608,481 of NC_140411.1, forward strand.
TCCTGGCTCTCTGCCCCGGCTTGTTGTAACCCAGAATAGACTAGCTGAACCTAGGGCTCTCAGTACGTTCTCCCGGGAACACTCACAACCCTCCTTCCATCTGACTACTTCATCAGCCTCCTAGCTCCTTTTCAAATCCTTCTCTCTTTACTGGTAAATTTTTACAATCCAAGAGGAGGGGTCCTCTCTGCTGGACCCCAAAACAATTCAACATCACATCAGCATATAATACACGTTATGCACAAACAGAGTGATGTAAGGGACCATCAGAAAGGCTTTAAGACAGGGGTCTCAAACTCAAATGACCACGAGGGCCACATGAGGACTAGTACATTGGCCCGAGGGCTGCATTACTGACACCCCCCCACCGCCCTCGGCTCCACCTTCACTCCACCCCTTTCTTTGAGGCCCCGTCCCTGCCCCGCCTCTTCCCACCCCTTCTTTGTCTCCATTCCAACCCCTTTCCTGAAATCCCCACCCCAACTGCACCCCCTCCCTGCCCCCAGGGGATGCAGGAGGGGTGAGGGATGCAGCAGAGGGTCAGGGTGCAGGGTGCGGCAGGGGGCTCAGAGCAGGGGGTCAGGGTGCGGAGTGTGGCAGGGGGTTCAGGGCAGGGGGTTGGGGTGCAGGGTGCAACAGGGGTCTCAGGGCAGGGGGTTTGGGTGCAGGAGGGGGTGGGATGTGGCAGGGGCTCAGGACAGGAGGTTCAGCTGCAGGAAGGGTTCAGGGGGGCGGGCTCTGGCCTGGTGCACACCAGGGGCAGGGCAGGCTCCCTGCCCACCCACTCTGCCCCTGCACCGCTCCAGGAAGCAGCCGGAACCTGAGGGAGGGGGGGCACAGGGGTCTGTGTGTTGCTGTGGCTTCCAGGCACCATCCCCAGCAGTTCCCATTGGCCGGAAACGGGGAACCGCGGCCAATGGGAGCTTCGGGGGAGGTACCTGGAGGAGCAGCCAGGGCAACACACAGACCCCTGGGCCCCCACCACCCTCTCCCAGGTCCTGGCCACTTCCCAGAGCGGTGCGGGGGCAGGGCAGGCAGGGAGCCTGCCCTGCCCCCGGTGCGCACCGGGCCAGAGCCACTCTAGGTAAGCGCGCAGGGAGGCTGCGGGGAGCTGGTGGGCCACAGGAAATAGCACTGAGGGCCATGTGTTTGAGACCCCTGCTCTAAGAGCTGCTGGCTATGGGCTAGCAGGAAGCAGCATAATATGGAAAAGTTTCTTTCTATAAAAGAAAAATGGAAAAGCTTCCATTTTGTAATTCATGATAATGAGAGATCAGTTCACTGGGTCTCCCAATGCTCCAATGGGTCAGGAGAAATGATAGAGAGAAAACCTTTCGATTCCCTGTGGTTAACATCATATTGCCCCTCGTAACACTCCCATTCCTCTGTTGGTCTCCGACTACAATTTTACCACCAGCATGGAGATTAGTATAGAAACCTGAACACTCAAACTGGGTTACAAGCTATCAGACTTCAGAAGGTTCTTAAGCACAATCTCCAAAATGAATAGTGTCTCTCCCTAAAGGACCTTTAGAGGTGAATCTTGATGAACCATTGGTGAAAATGGTTTTTGAATGGTGTAGCATCCTGGACACATCAGGGAATTGCATTCTGGGAGCTCGACAAGCAAAGTGTAATCATTACTAGAGTCTTTAAGGACACAAACTCCATAATTAAAGTGGAGATCAAGGAAGTTCAGTTGAGTCTGAAGGAAACAATTGTGGCTTTGGAGATTTTCAAAACACTTGTCTATAGAATTATAAAACTGAGGATAATAATTGTTACAAAGTGTTTTTGTGTATAGTTCTCAAATATCTAATTCTCTCATATATGGAAAGTTTCAGCAAACAAAATAATGATGCCTTGTTTTAAAACAAATCATTGTCTAAAAGTGCCGAAGAATGAGAGCTGATGGAACAGTAGGAAAAAATGTACCCTAAATACAGCAAATTAGTAACCAAATTTTCAGTTTACTATGTTCTGTGGCATGTTTATTTGCAAACATTCTTGTGTTCAAAATTTTGTTTGTAAAATATTCACACATAAAATAAGAAATTTGACCCATGATTTAAATTTGTTTAATGATTAACTTGTTTTGGGCAGAAGTAGAGGTAGTATATTGGGCACCTAAAGTAAAGTCCATACTTCTTCCCAGAGAGCCATTATAGCAACAGGTCTTCCACCTCTGACTCTTTTCAGAGTAGCAGCCGTGTTAGTCTGTAGTCGCAAAAAGAAAAGGAGTACTTGTGGCACCTTAGAGACTAACAAATAAAACCCCTGACTCTCTACTCCATCTCAATCAACATCTATGAGAAGCTGATGGAGGAGACTATGAGGTAATATGGCCTCAAATGGCACCAATATTTAGTTGACCCACAGCTCTACATCTCCTTTATACTTGAAAGACAAAGAGCACCCTCCCCAGTCCACTCCACTGGCTGGAAGACATTGGCACCTGGATACAGGGCAGTTTGCTGAAGTTGAATTCAGACAAAGCAGAGGACCAAAATCCTAAAATGAAAAGGCTCCATAGGGATCACAATATTGCAGCCTGCCTACTTAGCGACATAGGCCACCAAGTACATACTGCATGCCTCTTACAGCCTCCTGCCTGAACACAGAGTCAAATGCAAAGTCATTTACTTGATTCTCATATTCAAAGCTCCACAGGGGACTGCCCCAGAATACCTAAAAGCCTGCCTCTTTTTCTACAACGGAGATCTCCCTATGTCCCTTGTGAATGACAGAAACAACAGCTTTGGGAGCATGGGACATAAATTTCTCTCAGCTGCTGGCCCAGGAGTATGGACCTTGCTTCTGTAAGAGATTAGAATGAAAATCAACCTCACCACATTTGGAACAAAATGCAAAGGTCACTTGTTGACTTAGCAAATAAAACTGAGGATGGAAGGGAAAGAATCAGAGATAATCTCTGTTCACTTTTAAGGCATGTGGAGATTCCAGTGATAAATACCCAGGCAAACAGAGACCGGGCTCTACAGATGGATGTTGCGCATCTGAGTGGAACAAAACATGGTAATGACCCTACATACAAGTTTCAATGAAGGGCCATTAGATTGAAGATGGCACATTGTGTGAACATGTCATGTATTTGGAGGAGAAATATGAGTCACTCCAAATCTGGTTTGAGCAGGTGATGTAAGGAATTGGCTGGGAAAATGATGTCGTTTTGGAGAGACAAAGGCCCTGCTTTGTGAAAAGCACTGAGTCACCTCTTAGGAGAAAGACAGAAAAACTGGATAAAGCTACACTGAATGAGAATTGTGAGCATGGCTGAGCAAGAGACAGACTTGTTTAAGGGGAAAAACACGTACATAGACCCAGGGCTTCATCGTACAGAGGCTTTTAAGATAGTATCCTGTAATACTTTGCAACTGAAAGTCTGCCTGGCAATACTTTTACAAAGGGGGCCAGTCCCTCCAACAGCAGCTTCCCCAAAAGCAAACATCTCTATGAAATTTCACAGTTCATCCCAGAGTAGAGCTTTTTTTTGGAAGTTTGGTGGGGGAAAAATCATACATGGAGTTTTAAAAATAAGAAGCTTGATTCTCCACTGCACAAAACCAGTTTCATGCCAGTCTAGCACCATTGATTTCAAGGTGTTGCACTGTTGTAGAATTGGTGTGATGCAATAGGAAGTCAGCCCCATCGCCTTCCCAAAGTTTCTCTGTCCTGCTTGGCAATATTACAAGTTACTCAATGCTGGGGTTACTGGGTGAAATTCTATGGCTGGAGTTATACAGGTGGTCAGACTAGATGACCTAAGGGTCCCTGCTGGCCTTAAAAATCAATGAATATTAATTGGCCATTATACCTCATATACCTGCATTTAATTAACATAATTTACTTTGTGGACTTTTATGGTGAAGTTAATCACTGCCACACATTCATGAGAGAGAAAAAGCCTGATGAGGCTGAGTGGGAATAAGTGTACTGGATCAAAGGTGAAGGAACAAACAGGACACTCCAAAATGTTACTGTAACTAACACCCTTGCAAGATATTGAGGGCACCAGATACCGATGTTAGAAGTGGATTTGGAAATCCTACTTTCTGGGCTAGAGAGCCCTGGAAGATATACTAGAGAACTTCACTCTTTAGCACAGTGCTAGATGTATGTATCAGAGTCCTACAGTGCAGTTCTGATATCTCCTTTGGAAGCTGCTTTACCTGGTAAGCTGCAAGTGTTGATGTGGCAGGCAGCAGAACAAAAGTAGAACAGAAGTAGAATATTAATGGAGCGTGGGGATGGAGGAATTGAATCATTCACGTTAAAGAATACCACAAGAAAACACTATTCCAGCATCAGCTACATCAGATATGTGCTTAATTTTCACTCTTATTAATTAGTCAGGCTCTATAGTCCCAAATCCCTGCTTCTCTTTCGTAACATTTCAGATGGCCCTCAAAAGAGCATTCTCCCTGACATGGCTTAGCTTTGCCTTGGCGAATGCAACTTTTATGTCTTCTGTGAAAAAGCTGTAAGTGAGAAAAGAATGTGGTCCTTGATGTACATATTTGTTTCACACTTCACTTTTCAAAAGGAAATACATGAGATATTCTTGTTTACAAGTTCATCCCACTCAATGAGATTAAATGCACTCTGAGTTCTGAGGTAAATTTGGCCCAGATTTGTAAAGATATTTAGGCATTGCTGTGCTCAGCTTTGCAACACCTAACAGATTCTATCAACTGCTGATGAAATTTAGACTCCTACCTGCCTACATCCATTTGAGAATGAGATTTTTTACTCTCCTAAATCAGTTAGGCGTTATGACACTGAACGCAGCAATGCTTAAATAGCTTTAAAAATCTGGGCCAATGAGTATTTTCTTTGAGATTCCACAAATGACATTTTAAACCTTTTGGAATAACTTGGCCAAAGTTCAGGATGAAAGTTATACACAAAGTTATTAATAATTAAGAACCCCACTAAATTTTTTTTTAAAGAAAAGGGAAAAAAACAACCCTTTTCATAGTGTCTGTTCATTATACAAAATAAATCCAGAGTGAAGGGAAGGGGGCAAGAAGATGGCACACTGCCTGATAAGTGTACCCTTAAATCTATAATTAAAACCAAAGGCAAGCTCCAGATATAGCCCCGATTCAGTTATATAAAATCTTACAAAAGCTTCACACTGTTTTCTAGTTTTTGCTTTATTATTGTTCCCTCTCCTTGGAGTTCATTTGAGGTCAGTAACGGATGAGCTCTTGTAATCAGGTTTTATGGCAAGATAGAATCTAACAGTGCCCTTCTTGTAAAGATATGCAAGTGTGCACCCAAAGGGGAAAAATAAGTACAGGCTCAACTTAAAAGAGAAGAAGTTAACAGTCACTTTGGAGCCCAGCTCAGATCTTCCCCAGCCCCAGAAATGACTTGCCAGCTAGTTAGAAGTTATTTTTAACAGTATCCTATGGTTCCATAAAATCCCGTCGCTGCCACTCAGAAAAATATGGTAAAATTACATAGCCAAGACATTAAGCTAGATATAGTAGCAATAATTTAGACCACAATGAAACAAAGGAGTAAACTGGTACCATAAAGCCTGTAGCAACTATACATTTCCACACACGTACGAAAAGCAAAGTATAGGATTATATGAAAACAGCTGAATTTCACATGGTTGCTGCTTATACCTAAAAACAGAAAACAAAATTTGTTTAGTTAATAACTCTAGCAAATTTATTAACCCCTTAACTATTGTGCCCTGCTACAGTCTATGCAGCATTGGAAGACAGTGGTGTTCCATTGAAGCACTGACATTACTTTGAAATTAAGCAGTTTAACATATACAAAAGCAATAAAATTACATGTCAACACATATAAACAACAAGCAATATTATGCAGACCGCCAAACAGAGCTGAGGTACCAGATTTAGGAAGGCTGAGAAAGGTAAGCAGACTGAAAGTGCAAGAAGCAAGAGAAAGAATTGCCCCTTTCATCTGTGGTCCCTCTAAGATTAGGTTACTATATGTTGGGACAGCAGGATTGGACAACCCTTGACCCAGTCAACCAGCACCTTGTACCAGGCGCTCAGATCCCACTGTGATAGGCAACCTCATTGAAACTTACACAGACCAACCAGTGATTGCTGGGTAAAGCATCTGAAACATCAGAACCAGACAATCACAGATCTAATTATTCAAGTGAATATTTAGATTGATTAGTGTTTTAAATGTAGAGCTGATCAGAAAATGGGAAATCTTTTCCAAAAAAGTTTCACAGCAAAATCATCCCTTTTTTCCCCTGTCCAAATCCCAGTTTCAATTTTTTTGATTAGCTCTGTAGCGGTTTGTAAAATGGGATGCATTTTTTTGCAAAATGCTTTTAAAAACATTTATCCCTCTGTGACCCTAAGGGCATCCTAAGGCCAGTTGGCACACCATTGTCGTGATATCTACCTAAAACATAGCATGTAATGTATCACTGAAAAAATAATAATTCATTGGTCATTAATAGTCTTGTGTGACTTACCACGGTAAACCTACAAATAATTTTATAATATGTGCTGGAAATATGTTCTGAAAATGTATTTGGCAAGCAATGCCTAAGTCATGTCTGTTCCAGACACAGGAACGTGATTCCGCTTGTTTGAATGGTGTCTCTGATGGAAATTAAGCAAGATGTGACCAACGCCAAAGCCAAGCACATTTACATGCAAGGGAAACAAAGCTATTAGGAGGGTAAATGGGGAAAGGTGACCACTTAATAATCTCACTGCGGGGTGGAGCCTGCACCCCCAGGAAGCCTTTCTGCCCCTTGAAGCAGGGTTAATGAACTGTGGGAAGATAAAAGGAGGGAGGAAAAGCCATTCTGACATCCTTCACCTGTGGAGACAAAGGAACCGAGCACTTTGAGTTCGGTGAAGGGTCCTGGCCAGAGAGTCTGGTCAGCCAGGTTGGAAAAAGAGACTTAGTGAGAAACATTTCTTTGAACAAGAGACTCTAGTTTGTTAAATCAGGTTTTAATCTTCAAAGTGTATTTTTACTTTTGTTTGCTTGTTACCCTTTCTAGCTTTACACCTTATACGTGGTATTACTTAAACCAATGACTCCTTGTTTAACAAACTTGTTTTACTTTTACTATAAGTTCAGTGCTTTGATTAAAATAGAGTGATTGTTAACCCTAGTTATGATAAGAAGCTGCAATGTACTGTCTCTTTAAAGGAGTAGCGAATGTAATAACTTCTGTAAGTGTTCAATGAGAAGTCTGGACACCACAGAGCAAGTGGTTTGGGGGAAATCCAGGACAGGGAGGGTTTTGGGGACTCTCTGCAAAAAGGATCTGGGTGGTGGAAGCCAGAGTGTGAGCTACATGTCTGACTGTTGGTTATTGGTGTCTGGGCGGTGAGCCCCAGCAGCATAGCATTTAAGGCACCTAGAATCTCAGGGCAGGTTCTGACACAACCCCTTACTGGTCTGGGTTGAACCCCAAAGTGTCACAACCTCTTTTAATTTAAATTTGAAACATCAATGAAAAGTTTCATTGAAAAAAATAAAAATGTGGCCAGCTCTTTTTACAAAGGCTTGTTTTAGTTACTTACGTTCTATTGTCTCAGTTTCTGACTTTTCAGCAGATAGCTCCTTATTTATAATTATCATAGGAAAAGTACAGTGAAAAATACCATAGCTAGAATTGTTTGTAGATGCAGTTTAATACAATATTTTATTCTCTCACATTTCACATATGATCTCTTTGCAAGACTTTGCAATTAATATCTATCAATTGTAGGCACTAGAGTGGTCACATCAATCCAGTTGTTTTAATTCCCTTAGTTAGATTTTCATAAATTCTAAGGCCAGAAGGGACCGTTTTGATCATCTAGTCTTACCTCCTGTAGAACACCAGCCATAGGACTTCCCCTGAATAATTCCTAGAGCCGATCTTTTAGAAAAACATCCAATCTTGATTTAAAATTTGTCAGCGATGGAGACTCCACCACAACCCTTGGTAAGTTGCTCCAAAGGTTAATTACCCTCATTGTTAAAACCATTAAGGTCTCAGTTGTGCACTGCCCTATGTAGGAGTGAACTGGGAAGAAGAGTGCCCCTTCCTCTTGTGACTCTGCCAGGACTGGTCACAACTGCAGTCCTTGCACTATGGGTAGGGATGAGGTTTCAACCCTGTAATGACAGTAGTAGTAGCTTCGTCAAAGGCTTAGCCACATGCCCTCAGCAGGACGGCCTCTCACCCCTCTTAACTAGCCAGTAGAATTGATGCTACATAAAATGAATGCCTGCTGTACCTCTTCTAAGAGCTTTACACTGGCTGTTCCCCTGGAGGCACCATGACTCTAGAGACTACTGCTGGCAGAGTATGTCTCCTTACTTCATAAAGCCAATAGCTTCAAGGAATTCACTGAAGTTATGCCAGATAGACAAAAGCGCCACTGAGTGGAGAATTTGGCTCATAAAGTTTGGTCAGAATCTGCTCTCAGTTTAGGCTATGCCTGTTGGTTCCATGTTAGCAGACATCACATCAAGAAGAAATTACCTTCTGAAAAGGCAGATGTTGCTCTAGGAAAGGAGGAGCGTGTCACTAGAAGGTGAAGCCTCAAAACATTCATTCATTTGGATGAATCTCCTTCACAGCAGCCTGCTATAATGCTATTCTTGTCTGACAGAAGTCAGCAATTATACAAGTTTCTGTTACCCAGGAAATTTCCAAGAATTCTGTGATTTTACATTTAGCACCAGTCTAGAAATAATTAGCCAATGAGAGTATATATTTAGCTACATTTAATTGTATGGGTTTCCCCTCTATGAAAATGCCAATAAAAATGTTGTTGGTTAATATCAAACTGAACTGGATATTAGTTGCTGGATCGTGCACTCAGAAACAATTAGATCCTGATTTAGGGAAGTAGAGAAAGGTGGAGAATATGCTGCACAGGCACCAGATCATATTCATGGAAAAGGCTACTGGCTTCCTCTGGAGTGTGCCAAAGAATGGCTGATGAGGGCCTTTGTGGGCAGAAAAAGGGGTATATGACCTGAGTATGAAGTGACAATTACAAGTTCCCTTCCCACAAACTCTTCTCTCTAATCTGTTATTCTAGATTTTTAAACAGCCTCCAGCTAAGTATCTAAACATCCTTCCAAACGCCCTTACTGAGATAGAAGCTCATGGAAGAAAGCACAGATCTCCACTTCCTGCTAATCTATTCTGATAAAGGATGGCAGAGACATAGAAGCTTTTTTTGTCCAGTTCTCTTGAAGAGGGACCAAAGGAAGCAAAGATTCAATTATGTACCTCAATGCACCATTGCATCTCCATGATCAGCTCAATCTCACTGAGAGCAATACGGAAAAATCAGACAATGAAGTCTCAGAAGCATTTTCTTTAATTCTGAAAGCTAACCAAGCTTTAGTTCTAAAAGCTAGTCAAATTCTGTGTGGCATTAGAGATGACATAGCCTTCATCACGGATTTGTAACTTGAACATTATTTGATACGCAACGCAGTCTCTCAGCTGCCAAAAACCACCTAATTGTGTCATTCCCAGTGTGGTTCAACCAACCACTTCCCATAATCCAGGATATCCTAACAGACTTTTTATTATATGTACTTCTCTGTGAACTAATTCATGGTGTCCTACCATACCTCCTCCAATCTTTCGTTCATCCACTTTCTTCTAGCTTATATTTCTATTAACAGCACTATCTTGGCACTCCATTCTCTTTTTCATTATATTGTATATCATAAGACAACACGATTGATTTTGAAAACACAATTGGGTATTTATGTATATTACAGACCTTAGCTACAGCATCAGAGTTGAATGTTACTCCATGTCTACCTGGGGTACAGTGAAATAAGTCCCTTACAGTTGACTCCTTTGTGCTATAATGGTCCCTTCCTCTCTAGAGCTGTACAACAACACATCCTTCATGTTCATACCACTTACGTTTTCTCTGCGGATTCCCTAATGCCTGGTATATCCACTTCCAGGACTCTGATGTTAGAGAGACACATTGACATGTGACATACCAAATGGAGTTTAATCTTTCATGCCTGATTTATATATTTGCTAGATACTTTTAATTTATCATTAAATAGTTCGTTTTTGCACAAAAGCTCAAGACTAGAATTCTTTAATTTTTTAAAATTTTGGAATATCAGAAAATCTGGAGAGCAGTATGGATAAATATGGAAAATAAAATACAGAACCCATTCCTGTTTCTCTTCTTTCCTTTTTTTTCCTTCTTTTCTAAATTTTGCATGTTATAGGAAGAGGTCTCCATTGTTTTCAAGGCCTTTTCCCTCCACTCTCCAGATTCAATTTTTGTTTCCAATAAGGAACCTGGCTTACTTTGCAGAATTCCCATCAGAAAGGTTTTACTGTACTTCTGAACTCTCTGCTCCAAAAGCTTAACTTCGTTCATAAGAGACTTGGTTTTCCCAAAGAGATATGGTTCTAGACGTCTTATCTCAGCTGAACCTAGTACAAATAAATTGGTCAAAGTAAATAGGGAACTCCCTCTCTTACATAACCCTTTCTTCAAGTGATGTGAAAGTCTCTCTCTCTCACTGCAGGAAGATCTTCCTGTAATAGATAGCTGGGAACTTTTTCAGAAAGTACTTCCCCAGACTATACTTCAGATGTTCCATTTCCATGGACTTGTATTTAATAACAACTGAGGATGGCTCTGAACAAAATACTTCTGTAACTATCAGCTACCACACTTTCATTAGAGATCTGATTCCTCCCGCTCATTATTTACTTTCCTGAAACATGTCAGACAGAGAAGTGAGATTAAGGCTGCCTCTGCTCTTAGCTCACTTCAATCTCTGAAGCGAGGGCAATGGTAGAGAGAGAGAAATCATCTATGTTCTTCCTGTCACCTTCTCCCCAGGAGGATTGCTGAAGCTGAGGCCTGTCATATTTGGTAGACACAGGAGAAGTTTTTCTCCATGGTCTATGGTGATCCAGTGTTAGTGTTTGTGGCAAAACAGAAAAAACACCCTTTATCATGTATAGATATATTGCAAAAAAAGTGAACATCATTCTGGGATATTTTAACAGGAGTGTAGTAAGCGAGACAGGAGAAGTAATTCTTCTGCTCTACTCTGTGCTGATTAGACCTCAACTGGAATATTGTGTCCAGTTCTGGGCACCACATTTCAGGAAAGATGTGGACAAATTGGAGAAAGTCCAGAGAAGAACAACAAAAATTATTAAAGGTCTAGAAAATATGACCTATGAAGGAAGATTGAAAAAATTGAATATGTTTAGTCTGGAAAAAAGAAGACAGAGGGAACATGATAACAGTTTTCAAGTACTTAAAAGGTTGTTACAAGGAGGAGGGAGAAAAATTGTTCTTCTTAACCTCTGAGGATAGGACAAGAAGCCATGGGCTTAAATTGCAGCAAGAGAGGTTTAAATTGGACATTAGAAAAAACTTCCTAACTGTCAGAGTGGTTAAGTACTGGAATAAATTGCCTAGGGAGGTTGTGGAATCTCCATCATTGGAGATTTTTCAGAGTAGGTTAGACAAACACCTGTCAGGGATGGTCTAGATAATACTTAGTCCTGCCATGAGGGCAGGGGACTGGACTAGAAGAATTCTTGAGGTTCCTTCCAGTTTTATGGTTCTCTATGATAAACACAAAGTCTAAAAACGGGGAATGAAAAGAAGACAAAGCACCATAAGATTAGCAGGTGGATGTTTTCCTCTTTCAGGTAGAGAAGGGACTCCATATTCATCTTAAGAACATACCTGTGTGTGTTTCATACCACGTGTTTCCTCTGCCAGAGATAAGAAACTCCTTCTATGCAGTACTTATTAGATCAAGCAGGTACTAGGAACAAGAGCATATCTCTCTCCTTTGATCATTTTGTCCATGGGGAGAGAATTTATCAACCACCTGAACACTGGAGAGGGAATCACGTGTTTTTTTTGTCAGATCAAATACATGAGGTTGTATGCAGGGGGAAGATGCTGTTTTCCAGAATCCGTTCTAGAGTATTTCATGTCTTAGATCAAAAGGGTATGGCTTTTGTAGCCCCTTGGTCAGTAGGCATACATATATTTTTGACAGTCCCTGCAACTGTTCTCCTGGCTTAGTCCAAATTAAAAAGAATTGTGCCAGGGTCCAGAAAATAATAGCTAGTTAGGCTCCTTTGGGGAAGGCAGGGGTGGGGGGGGGGGGGAGAAGAGCTCTTCAGATCCACAATCAACAGGCAGCAATTTTCACATTATTCCAGACAGTCTCCCATTCCTCAGCTGACAGCTCCATTTTCAAGTCCTATTTCCATTTCTGCTTAATCTCTGCAGCTGCAGGGTAGACTATAGAATTTAACTGTTTGCATCCGCTAGCCGGTGTTGTTTCTACTGCCAAATTGTTTCAGGAAGTCTTCTAATGAGAAGCATGGGGCCAGTGTCCCAGGGCCATCTGACTTTACTATGCATTGCACAGAGCATGAGAAAGATAGGAAAGACCGGGGGTGACTAATGACTTTTCACTCATAGGAAGTTGATCTTCTGAGATGCACCCACCACACCCTATCTGATGATGCTACGGAGTATTAAGTAGGGACAGGGGGAGACGAACGGGGGAACACCCTGCTAATATAAGGTCAAGGAAAATTGCATCTCAGCCACAAACTGGGGAGCAATTTAATGGTGCACATGTGAGCAATTCTCTTTATGGGCCTTCTAAGTAACACAAATATAACAGATTATGAAAATTACTTGTTCTTACAACCCATGATTTTATTAATTGCAATGATCTCCTATACCCAAAAATATCTACATATGACCATTTAATCAGTTTTCAGTTTTACCCAGGGAATGTAAATTTGGGGGGAAACAGAAAGGAAGGGAGAGCAAATTTCAAAGTTATTAATATTTAGAGTTATTAATGTTATTAGTTATCAATATTTAGAGAGTTATGTAGCATGTTCCAAGTGCTACTAAAATGGTTTTTCTATAGACCAGTGGGAGTTTTTCTATATATTGGAAGGCTGCTAGAAAACTAAAGGAAGATGCTAAGTTTCTGTCACTGAGAATAAATCCCAGTTCCCAATAGTCATAGCATGGATTTTGTTGTGATTCTCTCAATTTTAGCCCTGATAGCTATGCTATACGATGATAGGATATATACCATTACACCAAGCCAATTACCATCTCTGGCTGAATTGCCCTCTCCAGACACAATATAGATTATTCATAGATTCTAGGATTCTTGCCACTCCTCAAGGCAGCTAAATTGTAGGAGAGCTTCCTATTTTCATTCCAGTAAAAATCCTACCACTTGTATTTACAGTCTACAGTAGTGTGTGAAGTGAAACTGATATGGTTTAGGTGTCTGTGGATCTGTCAGTGGAATCTGCTTGGCTAAAGTTAGTTTTCAAAGCATCAGTTCTGAATTACCATATGCAAAGCACTGTAACATGAGAGAACAAAGTGCGTGCATCCTCCTTTAGTAAATTGGCTTGTCTCCTCTGGCCAAGTGCTTCAGCTGCTAGATTAAGGCCAGCTCCACACATGGAAGTTAAACTGACCCAGCTATGTCATTCAGAAGTGTGAAAAATCCCCCCACCCCGTAACAATGTAATTAAGCTGACCTAACCCCTAGTGTAGATAGTGCTACTTCAACAGAAGATTTCTTCCTTCAACCAAGCAACCGCCTCTCTGGGAAATGAATTAACTACAGCAATGGGAGAACCTCTCCCATCCCTGTAATGAGCATCTACAACTGAAGTGCTATAGCAGCACAGCTGCATCTGTGCCACTATAGTGTTTCAAGTGTAGACAAGCCCTACGTTTCCATGCCTGACTATGTGTCAAACAGGAAAAGCCTAAATCAGACATTCAATCAAAGTCAGAGGATATTCAATTGGTGATGATTCAGTCACCAATACAGATACAATGCTCCCTGTGTGACATTGAAAAGAGACTCAAAAGTAGGAACAGGAGGAAAGTAGCAGAGCATCTGCTCACTTTTCCTTTATTTCTTACTCTTAAAGGCCTCTGGCAAACATACTAGTGGAACAAATAAAGAGTATGGGCTAAATTCAGACAAGGTGCAAGTAACTGCAACTTTCCTGTACCCAGTGGAGTTACGACTCACTTCCATCACCTTCTGGAAAAGTCCTGTGGAACTTAAGGATGAAATCATTGGAGATCTACAGAAATTAAGGTAGTGGAGCAATCACTCAAAATATCCATAGGACTTATTCGAGAATTATGCCCTTCCCACTGAATTTTTAAACAATTTTACCTCTTTTAATAGAGAAATATGATCCCTGCTCGAGAATTCTACAGGTTAGTTTAAAAATTCCACAGGACTCTCACTCAGTTAAATTCTCCACAATGGCCAGGCCCAAATTTGGCTCCATGCTTCTCTGCTGGGAAAGTCACACAGCTGGCAAGTACATACCTTTTCACCTTTCCTACCCCAAAAACTGAAGTATCCCTGGCTAACACTGAAAAGAAAGAGAATCAGAAGTAGGAACAAGAGGAAAGTGGCACTGTATCTGCTCGCTCTTCCTTTGTTTCTTATTCCCGAAGGTCCCTGGCAAGCAGAGAAAGAAAGCACGGACTTGTGGTGGGCTGCTTGCTGACTCACAAACAGGGTGCACTGCAGCAAGAGCTTTTCCAAAATTCAGCAGTTTGGGATTTCAGGGATTTAACGCAAAACTTTTTTCGTCTCCGCTTCTGTGGGTTCACACATGCTGAGTTTTGCTTTGTAGGGTGAACAAACTCAAACCTCCGAACTTAGCCAAGTTTGGGCTTGGGAACAACTGCTATTGATTGTGTTAGGACTGAGATTGGCCCATTGAGTCCCTTCTTGGAACTGGCTGAATTATTCATTACGAACAATTTGTCAGATCTGGCCCTTCTGCCTGTGAATTGTCCTCAGCCTGATCATTAGCTTTACAAATATATTGCTCATAATTGTTTGATAAATAAATAAATTTGATAAATAAATAGCTGTAAAAGATATTTATTTGTGCTGATGAGGTTTTGAAGATTGCTCACAGCAGTGTTTTTAGTATTCAATATGCAGAAATCACTGTTCGAGTTGTGTAATTAGTTACATAAGCCACTCTTTGTGCCTCAGTTTTGCCACCTCCAAAATGGCACTTGCCTACCCCATGGGGTTATTGCAGAAATAAATCGTTTTCTGTAAAGTACTTTCAGATCCTCAGAAAGAAGTCAGAGGGGAGTAGAATGCTATTGTGCTACATGGCTTGAGAAAGGTGACACTGCAAGGAAAATGATCATTGACAAGCAAGTTTCAGATATGGTTTGCAATTCTTTTAAACATCGCTATACCATGGTTTGAGAAATCAACGATGAATATGTCAAAGATCTTCAAGGAGACAAACCATTCATGAGGATGTAAAGTTGGAGGAATTTCAAGTCTTTATGCAGTCAAGATGGGACATATGGTTTTGCTGAAGGGAAGAATTTGGTAGTGCTAAACTACAGGAACAGACGGATCCTGAAGTAATTCTGAATGCTACAAGTGGATTATAAATATCGAGGAGGGAAGGCTTAAATCGAGTCTTTCTGAAAATCTCACCAAATATCAAACATCTTATCCTCATAAGGGTTTCAACTAGGGCTGTCGATTAGTTGCAGTTAACTCATGTGATTAACTCCAAAAAATTAATTGCGATTAATCACAGTTTTAATCACACTGTTAAACAATAGAATACCAATTGAAATGTATGAAATATTTTTGGATGTTTTTCTACATTTTCAAATATATTGATTTCAAATACAATATAAAGTGTACAGTGCTCATTTTGTATTATTTTTATTACAAATATTTGCACTATAAAAATGATAAACAGAAGAAATAGTATTTTTCAGTTAATCTCATACAAGTACTGTAGTGCAATCTCTATTGTGAAAATGCAACTTACAAATGTAGATTTTTTTTTTGTTACATAACTGCACTCAAAAACAAAACATTGTAAACTTTAGAGCCTACAAGTCCACTTGGTCCTACTTCTTGTTCAACCAATCACAAAGACAAACAAGTTTGTTTACATTTATGGGAGATAATGTTGCCCACTTCTTCTTTACAATGTCACAATAAAGTGAGAACATGCATTTGCATGGGACTTTTGTAGCCACATTTCCAAGGTACTTATGTGCCAGATATGCTAAACATTCATATGTCCCTTCATGCTTTGGCCACCATTCCAGAGGACATGCTTCCATACTGATGACACTCATTAAAAAAATAATGGGTTTAATTAAATTTGTGACTGAACCCCTGTGGGGAGAATTGTACGTCCCTGGCTCAGTTTTACCCACTTTCTGCCATATATTTCATGTTATAGGCAGTCTTAGATGATGACTCAGAACACGTTGTTCATTTTAAGAACACTTTCGCTGCAGATTTGGCAAAACACAATGAAGGTACAAATGTGAGATTTCTAAAGCTGGCTACAACACTCGACCCAAGGTTTCAGAGTCTGAAGTGCCTTCCAAAATCTGAGAGGGATGAGGTGGGGAGCATGCTTTCAGTAGTCTTAAAAGAGCAACACTCCAATGTGGAAACCATCAATTCCGAACCACCAAAAGAGAAAATCTTCTGTTGGTGGCATCTGACTCAGAGAATGAAAATGAACATGCATCAGTCTGCACTGCTTTGGATTCTTATCGAGCAGAAGCTGTCATCAGCATGGATGCATGCCCCCTGGAATGCTGGTTGAAGCATGAAGGGACATATGAATCTGTAGGGCATCTCGCATGTAAATATCTTGTGACACCGGCTATAATAATGCCAAGAGAAAGCCTGTAATCAATTTCAGATGACATTGTGAACAAGAAGTGGGCAGCATTATCTCCTGCAAATGTAAACAAACTTGTTTGTTTAAGTGATTGGTTGAATAAGAAATAGGACCGAGTGGACTTGTAGGCTCTAAAGTTTTACATTGTTTTATTTTTGAATGCAGTTATGTTTTTGTACATAATTCTACATTTGCAAGTTCAATTTTCATCATAAAGAGATGCACTACAGTACTTGTATTAGGTGAATTGAAAAATACTATTTATTTTGTTTTTTACAGTGCAAATATTTGTAATAAAAATAAATATAAGGTGAGCACTGTACACTTTGTATTCTGTGTTGTAATTGAAATCAATACATTTGAAACTGTAGAAAACATCCAAAAATATTTAAATAAATGGTATTCTATTATTGTTTAATAGTGCTATTAATCACGTGATTAATCGTGATTAATTTTTTTAATTGCTTGACAGCCCTCGATTCAACATTATGAACTATTACACAACTTGTGAAAGGAGTGCAAAGAACTGTGCAGAGACATTGATCACTAATTCGGTTTTCCTAGGTAAGCATGAATAACTGACATACATTCTAGCACATTCAAAAATAGCTCTCCCAAACTGGCCAAAGAAGATGGGCGGGGATCATTCAATTTAGCAATTTCTGAAATATCCAGTGAAATTTATGTGGGAAATGTCCATTATGTTCATACAACTTTAGAAGAAAGAAAAAGTTTACTAATAATGATAACTTGTAGGAATAAAGCTTAAATCAGAAAGGAATTAAGAGGAACACCCTTACACAGATCAAAAGGCAAAATGAGCTTCCTAATTTACCACCACTGTAGAGAGCGAGTTGTTGGCCCCGTTGTTGTTGGCCCCCTGCAAACCCTTACCTATGTGAGTAGTCTCGTGACTTCAACAGATCTACTCACATGAGAAAAGATCAGCAGATTAAAGTGAGAATCAGTGGGCACAAAGAGACTCAAACTCACCGCATCATAAAACAAACGCATTTTCTTTCTTAATGAGGAAATCCTGTCCCATCTTCCACAGTCATGGAGGCTCTCTTGGCAGTGAAACTGCTCTGGTTTCATTGAACAAGGGAAGGCAGCGGGATTCGGGAAGACATCTGAGTGTGAGGACCCCTTATGGGATACAGACCTCAGCTCCACTGGGTTCTCCTGCTTGGCAGGTGCCAACGGAATGTGGCAGCATAGCCAAGGCAGGCTGAGAAAAGCAGAAATTCAGGGTTATCATTCTTGTTTGATCCCTCCTGTTGTTCTCCCCAGCATGGAATGAGGTTACAAGGGGCTACATCAGCCACCATAGTTCTGCAGCAGCTCACATCTAATGTCACCTTATCCAACTGCATCCCTCTGGCCAGAGGGAGCTGACTACAAGTTCTCAGATACTTGGAAAAACTTAGACTTCAAAATTCACCTAAGGAGGGTTGTTGTTTTGTTTTGTTTTTAATTTAAAAATTTTACCCAAAACCTGCGACTGAGAATCTCAAAAAGGCCCACGGGTTTGTGTACTTTTTTGGTGGGGCACAGGGAGAATAGGACTGAATATTACCCTTACTTGATTTCATTTGTATTCTTATCTAAAAGGTGGACACAAAATCCGACAACAATGTTATGATGTGCTACTTGATACTGAGCTCTGTTAAATATCTAATGTGCTTTGGATATACTTGATATGAACATCCCCAAATAAGGTATTTACCTCACAACATACCTACATCCCTGGGGGAGAGACCTCACATCACTATAAGAAGGCGGTATTTACACAGGCAAACAATTTTCCTGTAGGAATGTACAATATTAAATCTGGAGAAAAGCACACACAAAAGTAGGCAATCACACTCTCCATGTGACTGTACGGTATATCAAAGAATTTCTGCCTGCATATATATGCACATGCAACACTCATACATTTTACTAGCCTCTCAATTCACCACATGACCAATTAGTCCACCTTTAGCAAATGAGCATATTTTCCTTGAATATGCACACAATACATGGGAAAAACTTAATTGCAGGCACTATTGAAAATGCAGCCCTATTTGAATAGCCAAGGAGAATACAATATATTGAAT
This sequence comes from Lepidochelys olivacea, assembly GCF_965140295.1. Lineage (NCBI taxonomy): Eukaryota > Metazoa > Chordata > Testudines > Cheloniidae > Lepidochelys > Lepidochelys olivacea. Next base: position 111,627,357 of record NC_140411.1, read on the forward strand.
GATAGAGTCTCCCCCATTCCCCTTGAAGCTTTGGGTCCAAATCGGTTTAGGAGATGGATGTAGGTTCAGTGAGTGCAAAGAGTCTTTCCAGGCTCTAATTGCCAGGAGGAGGTTCAGAAGCTTTCCCTCATCACTGTTGTTTGTTTTTTGGTTTTGCTTTAAGTGGAGATTCTCTCGCTTGAAGAAAATATGAAAACAAGTTACCCTAAGGTTCTTTTCATATTTATATATATATATTTTATCCCCCACAAAATGGTAACTGCAGGACTTGATGATGATGTGTGATAGGTTGATGTTGATTTATTTATTCAAGGCTATTATGTGCTGTAATGAAGCATCTTTCTTCTCTCCCTCCCCCTCTCTTGCTAATAGGATTAGAAGGTGGATGCTTCTTCTGTAAGAAGAATTGATGATGGTGCACTCTATTATTGTTCCCATAATACGTTAGGGATGAGGTCTCCTTTAAAGGTGCTATCAATCTAAAATGCTCCAGAATTTTCAACACTTATTTCACCAAACTTAATGTGATATATTATTTTTAATCCCTGAGTAAGGTAATAAAAAAATGCACTTGTTAGTAAAGTAATGTACATGTTATGGCATGAAATAAATTACTATGGCAAAGATTTTAAAAATACCCAAATCTTAGACTGTTAGCAATTTCCAAGGATTAGTCCCCATTATTCTTTGGTCCTGGCTCTGTTTCTCCTTTCACCTTTAAAGGAATCAGTATCACATTTTTTCCTCTGGCTTCCATTAAATAAACTCTCTTTCTACTAGGTTTTCCCTTTTTCCTCTCTCTTTCTAGTAGGTTCTCTCACTCTCTCCCCTCTCTTGCTTTCAGGATCTCATCTTTACTACTTCATGCCCAATCGCTCCCTTTCAGCCTAGTCTCCTTTTCGCTCTATCCACCAACCCCCCCCCACACACACACACACATCCCCGCCCCTTCATCTGTGCCTCGCTTTAAAAAGAAAACTCACAACTGTTCTCCAAGCACATTTTCATTTAACCCTAAACTACACACTGAAGAATAACCTTCTGAGCTTTGACCATGTCTCAGTTTAAGAAGTTTTCTATGTTAACCTGTTTGTTGTCTGGTGTACGATTTAGGATTTTGTTGTTTTATAAACAAAGATTTTATAGAAAACCCAAAGGAAAAAAAACTTACAATTCTGTTTAACGCAAGTTATAGCAAAATGTTTGTGACATTAAATGGGCTCCTAAAATTGCACCCAATTTTACTGATCATAATGAGTTTTACTAACTGCTATATCAGAGCAAATGTGAAAGTTAGATTGTTCACTTGCAATAGAAATGCTATGATACAAGTCTTCAGTACTTAGCTTTCAGACACTTTTTTCCCCCTCACTGCTTACCTAATGTCACACACAAACTCCCTCCCCTCTCTCCTTACATGCATATTCAATGGACCATATGCTTGATCTCAAATATCTCCAGGCATTATAGATCCTATTCACCAAGAAGTGGCTTGTACACACATGAGGTGGGGAAGGGGGGGGGGCTCAAAGAGTATTCAAGAGTTTTCTGAGAAAGTAATCCAAGTACACAGTGACCTGTATGTACTAGGACACAGTCCACTTTAAAACTAGCCCACACATTTCTGCAGAAAACACACACGGGCATTGGGAAATTCTCATTATTTCACCATAAAGGGGCCTGTAGAGAGATCTCATGAGGGATTTAAGCAGGAGCTTATTGACAAATTTAAAAAAGAGACCAATTCCTTGGCATCCAAGGAAGAGTCAAAAGAAAGCAGTTTGCAGGGTGACAAGGCAGCCCATCATCAGCCCAAAATACATGACAAAGGCAGCAGCAGCTCCAAAGCCAACACACCAACTGCCTTCAGAATCTGCCACGGGGCCAGATGCTGTGTTGGGAATTGCTCCCTGACAGCATGGCATATGGGCTCTGCATGGCCAGCTGAAGAGAGATAGATGGCCTGGAACAATCAGGAGTGGGTGGGTAGAGGTGACACATCAGCCCACCGCTATATTTTTGTTGTTGGTTAGTTATATTATGTGCAAACATGTCATTGGCTTTACGATTATTAAAAATCTTGTGCTAAACACTTCCCTGGTATAACTCTATTGACTTCAAAGAAGTTCAAGCAGGAATTAATTTGCCCCCTTGTCTTTTAAATAAATTCAAATATTTTTTCATGATCAACATGTAGGATCAATGTAGAACTGAATTCAGATACATTTATTGTCACTGTACAATGTTGCTTGTTTCTTAAAGCTGCAGTAATCTGTTCACACTCTGACGAACAAGTCTCTGCAACTTCACAATTTATTTAAGCCCTGCACCAGGAAAGCACTTAAACATATGTACAACTTTAAATGGGACTATTCCCATACTTAAAGTCATTTGAACTTTTTGTGCACTTAAAGTTACACATGTACTTAAGTGTCTTCAGAAAGCTGGCAGACTACACGGCATTGGCTCTTCTTCCTTGTTTCCGATGTTTCCTTGGACATCCAGGTTCTTCACTGTAAAAAGCCTGGATTTCCTTAAAAGAAGTTGGTGTCAAAAGAGGCAATAAGGCTGCCTCAACTAAAATCTGCTGCTACCCAGGAGAAGGAGAAGAAGGAGATGGGGCCACCAGTAGGAGCTGACAATGGTCCTGACAGTGGGAGAAGATGATGAGGCATGAAGGCAGCATGTACAGAGAAGGGAACCAGATTGCAAGAAAGCATGTGGAAAGAAGAAAGGAATCAGACAGCAGGGAAGCATGGGCATGGGAGTAGTGGGAGGGAGAGGAACAGGAATATAAATAGCACTGCAGAATGTTTGAGTGCATTTTTCGTAGATTTAAAATTGCACAGTAATTTTGTTTAAAAATAAGTATGTTCTTGAGACGGGTGTTTGAAAGCCCTAGCAGGGCTCATTTTTGTTCCACTGATAAACCTTTGTTTAAATACTGTCAATGTATCTCTGCAATGACTTTCATGAAGGAAGTGTCCTATTCCTTACTCATTTTTTACATCCCATAATTTTATGGAATAACGGCTGCTTTGTGCTATTGTGCAACTTATTCTCCTGCCTAGAATTCATTGGGAAGGTTTTGAAACTTGCTGGAGGCATCAAACAATGTGCCAGTGCGCAAAATGAAGGAGGGGAAGCCAAGAACTGCCTTAGTCAAGTGCTATATACTAAGTCTTTCCTCTAGTACCTGTGAAATTCTTGAAAATATTGTATAGAAATCTAAACCTCCTGAAGAAGAGTGTTGACTTGCAGAAGCAAGAAAGCAGCAACTTAGCATATCACTGCATAAGACAAGAGGTACTTTTGGTGAAAGGTACAACAGTCCCAACAATTGAAGAAAAGCCTAACTTTTACCCACTCTCCTCTCCACACAGGCCCCCAAGACTTAGAGAGTGTCTACACTCCCAGGTTTGATTGTATCATGGCAGGCATACCTACACTAGCTTTCACCTGTTGCATGGGTGACAATAGTAGTGTAGACATGGCAGCATGGGCTTGAGCACGGACCAGCCACCCCAATACAAGTCCTCTGGGGACCCTGGGTATGTATTTGGGTTGCTATTGTTACCTGTGCTAGCTAACTTAAAGCTATCTTGCGTACACCTACCTGTGCTATAATCGCACCTTCACTTGCAGTGTAGATATACTCAAAGTCTTCTTGGTAACTCATATAACACCCTCCTTCTCCCAGGATCTTGAGACACTGGGAGACCATTCACTCACACAAACTATTCCTAATAACGTTCATACAAAATATAATGTTCAATTCAATACTATCTGTGCATTCAACTAGAACTGATCATGAACGTGCTGTCCCTTTCCCGCCCAGCCAGCTCCAGATTCAGTGTTTAAATATGACACTTGTAAATCCCAAGAAAGGGTTTTCTTCCATAACAGTTTCAGGGGGCTAGCAAGGACAAATGAAGAGGAGAGAAAGGTAAACAGAAAAATAAAGTAGAGAGAGCAGGCTATATTTTACAGCCTCTATATGTGGTTCAACAACCTAAAAGACCTGCACAGATGGAGTGTAATTTTAGCTGTTCCTTCATTTATGTCTTATCCCAATTTCCCACCCTTGGTTGTAGCACATCTAATTAGACAATAAGCTCTTCAGGGCAGGTACCATCTCTTCCTGCTCTACGTGACTGATCCTACCGACAGATCTATGTGGGCAAACTCATAGGTGGCGGGTAGCTACAACTAGAGGGGGCTCAGCCCCCACCCTCACAAGCTGTGAGCCACTCTGCTACCTGCACACATGTGAAACCCAGTTCAGCAGGCAAAGCCTCACCTCCAGTGATGCCAGGGCCTGCCTGGCACTGAGCCGTCTGCCTGGCACTGAGCTATCTGTCTACCCAGCAGCAAGACAAGCCAGGAGAGTCCCCACAGCCCAGTGGCAAGGGGAGTCCACGGGGCCCCGGTATGGTGCTGTGGGCAGCGTCTGTTCTAAGTGTGGCCAGCGCCCAGCAAGCCAACTCCATCCTTGGTGCAGCAGCGGTGCCTCCCAGTGCCACAGAGCAGAGCTGGGGCCGGTGACAGAGAGGGAGGGAGAGAGGGAGGGAGCGAGACACCACTGCTTATCCCCCCATACTCCTTCTGCTGCCCCCCACACCCAAGTCCATCCACCCTACAGATGAGCCCCCAGCTCCTGGCTGAACCAACCCCACCTCTCCCTTCTTCAATTGCTCCTGTCCCCTTAGGCTCACACAGGAACTCCCCACAGGCTCCTCACCCCTGGCATCAGCATCCCATCTTCCCTATGGAGTGTTATGCAGAGCTGGTCACTTTTTCCCCTCCTCTCCCTGTGTTCTTGGAATGGTCAGATGGCTGCCTCCTCTCCTTCAGAGGAGCCCAACATAGCAAATCTGTGAGCAGCAAGAGCCAATAGGCCAGAGCAGGGCGAGGTGGGCCCAACTCCCTGGGACAGAAGCTGCTGCTGTGCGGTGAATGCAGGGTGGACTCACTCTCCAAACCACCCTCCCAGGGCTTCCCCTCTGCATTGGGCCAGGATGAAGACAACAGTCCTCAGAGACACACACACACACACACGAGTGGGGCCTCACAGTTTTACTCAGCTCCTCCAAAGAATATTTTCATCAGCTGTTTATGGGCAAACTCTTGAAGTCAGCGGGACTATGGTCCACCAGCCTGAACCAAGGTCTATGCTTGTTCCAGTCCTGACTGGAGTCTTTGGATTCTACTACCATAATAAAACAATACCATAATACATTTAATCAACAAAACTTATGTATTTATTATGACCAGTGCAAAGAAAATCCCACCCTTCCTCTGTAGCATCACAGCACAGTGATGGAGGTCATCCTCCTTTAGTTACATACTCATGGCATAAAAAAATCGTGCTAAAGTATCCAATGCATTACTAAAAGCTGTAGTGGTTATTCTTTCTCTGTAAGAGTAAATCTTCGGTTATGTTTTCCTTCTAAGAGTAAGTCCTTGTTACAGGGTATTTAAAATGGATTAGCCTTATCTTAAAATATGAGATCTAAAGATAACTTCTTGAGTGCGCAACAGCAGTGTGAGATATAGCAGGCCTACTGTAATAAGAACCTGGCATGTAGTTGTCTGGCATGAAATATCAGGATTTGCAGCATGTACAGCATGAAAATAACAACACTTTGCAATAATATGGAGGCAAATGTTTCAGAAGAGCTCAGATCTCAGTCAGGCACGGAAATAAGGGCAGATTTTCAGAAGCGCTCACTACCCAATGTGCTGAGCTCTTTTGTAATACTGGGTCATAGTGTCTTTCACCCAAGGTTTTCAAACTGCTTTATGAAAGTTGGAAGATAAAGTTTATTTATCTGCATTTCACAGACAAGAAAACTGAGGCAGAGAGAGATTAAATGGGAAATTTTCCAGAAGTATCTTTTATAGGTGTAAATTATGCCCACAGCATCTGCACCTTCAGCTTTTGAGTACAGAATTGAATTGTGGACATAAATATGAGGACTTGCACCTCTAACCATCCAACTGTCGACCCACATCAGGGAGTTAGAAACACAAGTCTCACATTTGTACCTTCGTTTCATCTGGGAGGCACAACATGCGGGCTCAAATCATACTCAATAAAAGAGAAGCAGGGTCTCTGGCCAGCTGACTGTACACCTCTGCATGATGCACCCAAGATCAGTGAGTCAGCAGCAGCTCGGGGAGACAATCTTGTTGGCCTGCCTTTGCTACCAACCCATCCTTCCCCCCTGACAGCTGAGTGTTTCGGATGGACATTGCTATCACTCAGGTTATGAGCATTTCTATTATAAAATCACTCTCTTTAGGCAGTAAGCCATAAAAAGCTTTTCTACTGGCTGAAACTTGGCATATAGCTTAAGTTATGGAGCAGAAGTTACACAGAATTTGAAAGAGTAAATTGTTCAGCCGTTGTAGGAGGATGGTTGGTTTGTTGGTTTTTTTAGGGGGGTGTGGTGGCCAAGGGGAGATTAAAAAAAGAACTGTTTTTTCCCCTTGTAAGTATCAGGCCCATTAGATTATAATTTAGAAATTGTGTTCATGACTCGTGGCACACACTTTTTTTAAAAAATTAAAATATCGTGATGATTTTTAGCACATTAACTTAGTGTTTGAGAGCAGCAGCTGGACTGACAACATACAAAGGAGCCGTTTCAGTTTTACAGTTCAAGAATTCACAAACTTAGAAACTTGTACATGATCGATTACAAACCAGACCCAAATTAAGAGCTAGTGTAACTGTATTGTCTTCAACAGATTTACATCAGGAATGAATTTGTTCCACTGAGTCCAAAGGAGTCATTGGGTTATCAGGTAAAAATACACATCTACATAATTAATACACAATTAAAGCTTTGTTCTGAACTCATAGCACCCCGCTTTGTTCCTACCACCCAGAGTTTTTTCTTTTCAGCACAAGTTTTTTTAAAAATCAGACAATTAACTTTTACTGTGGCCTTCAAGTTCTTGTTAGTTTGTGCCACAGCTTTAACAGATAATTATACTTGGATAAAGCTTAAGGCTTATATGCTGAGTGACTACCATTGAAGAGAAAGCAGCACTGAAACTGATGCTGCTGCTAACAACACACAAAACTTGCACCCCTGTATAGGAAAATGAATACTTGCAAAAATCACCCGTGTGGCTTGTCACACAAGGAATGTCGGATTAAGCCCAGTATACTGACTATGGAACCAGTCCTGTAGTACTTACTCAGGCAACGTTGGCGGACATTGACTTCATGAGGAGTTTTACCAGTGAAAGGACTGCCTGTTTGCAAGCAGGGTTTGGCCCAAAGGGCTGAGCAGACATGGACCTAGATCCTGCTCCATTTGACGTCAATGGGAGTTTTACCATTTACCCTTATGAAAACAGAATCAGGTCTCAAATCTCACTTTGAGCTCTGTCAATAGAAGTTTAGCAGCTGACTTCAACAACAGCAAGGCCAAGCCCCTAACCGGTGATCTGCACTTCTGGGAGAGGTGGCAAAGGGGCCAGTCCTCCCTGTGTGGATTATTCCTACGTAGGGGCCAGACAACTAAGTGAGCTTTCACTCACAGCATTTCCGCCTCCTCACTCTTCCCTCAGCGGGGTGGCACATTTGTCCCCCTCGTAGAAGTGGCAAGGGAATTACCCCTGAACTCACAGATGCCCAATGAGCTATGCAGATTTCAGAGAGCCCCCTGACTTCACACAACCACCAACCTCCATCCTAGGCCCTTGGTAGCATTGCTTCAATGGACCCATGGGGCCATTGTACTTTGTGGCAGCTCCTGTTCATGGAGCCCATTTCAGGGTGGGTGGGGGGTGGGAAGGGTTGCATAAAATGGAGAGGGAAACCTGCCTGACAGCCCACATTTAGCTGGGGTTGGCCCACAGGGTGGGTGGGGACCAGTGCTCAAAACAGTTGCACACCCCCCAGAATATCCACAGAGGTAGTGGAGAGGACACTGGTGGAGAGGGCACTGATGGAAAGGCTCCACTTTCCAAGGTCCACTGGGTTCTCTTATTCTTCTCCCTGGAAGCAGAAGGTGGCCTGCAGGGTACGTTTTGTATGGCGACCTTGATAAGCTGATTTTGACATTATAGTTTGTTTTTCCCAGAGAGTGGATAAAATTTTGAGCACAAACTCTACTGAAAAAAAAAAAATCAAACCCCAGAAGAATCTGAACAAAAATATCCTAGGTCCCTCCCTACGTTACTACTGCACACTGGTAACTACAGCTTCCCCAGCCAAGCGGAACAATACTCCGGATTTCCAAACATGTATGCTTGAAAATTTATCCAAAATTTCCAGTGCTGTATTTTAACTTTGCTTTGTACTGAATTATTAGGTTTTGATTTCTTTAAAAGCAGATTCTGTTTATTTCTCTTCTTTTACAAATGTCATTTTCCCGCCCAGAATTCATGGTGAAGATCAATTTTAACTGGCTTAAAATAACTGCATATAAATCTGTGGAAAAGCTCATATTTGAGGTGATTGCCCTATCAACAAAATAATCAAGTGGAATTACCTCTGGAGACACTGTCCATCCCCAGCTGCAATGTATGTCTAATTATTTCAGAGCATTCATTCAGTATATTTGGAACAGACAACAATTAAGTGTAATTGTGAGGGGGGGAAACAATTCTACTTTATGAATATTTTTAAAAATAAATAATTGCATAGTTACATTCAATTTCACACCATAAGTGCTATAAATATATATTTAGTGTCCCACTGTCGTTAATGCATATTTAATTAGCTGACGTGTAACATCAGTATTTTATAAAGTTATTAGTCAACATTTATTCTGTCTCCCCATGGTGATCTAGCACAGAAATACAAAACATTCTATGACACAATGATGAACCATTTAAAACACTCCTATCCTTCTCATTGTACATCCCTCGTACTGAAATCTTATTCTTTTTTCTTTTGCTCTTCCCTTTCCCACCCCCATTCTTTCTTCCCCTAACAATGTGCTCTATCGAAATACCTAGCAGATTTCTGAATTAGTTGTATTTATCATGTCTCCTCCTAAAATACATATCCTCTCAGCTAAGGGAAAGGAAAAGTGGAAAGCAAAAGTCTATTTTTAGCAGGTGGTTATAATTATACAAACTTTAAAAGGGCTTATTTTTCTCTCTCGCTCTTTTTTTTTCTTCCCCCGGGTTGTGCTCCCTTCAATCTTGTCAGCTGTAAAATGGGTCTCTTTTTAACCTATAATGGATCTGTGAGATTAAAGGTGAAGTCATGAATTAGTAGTAGTGACAGCCCAGCACGATGGCCCTGGCAGCAGGGGGTCTTCTTTTGTATTTGTCCACTCTGACCTCCAGTGCCACTCTATGTCTGTGGGAACCGGACAAGAAGAATGTAGGGGTGGAGTTAAAAAGCACAGAAGTGGCAGATCCTGCCACTGGCCAGAGGAGAGTTGACATTCTTTTGCTGGAAATATTCTGACATCATCCCAGTCATACCTCCTCGGCAGTCCATTCATTAACTCTTTTATGCTTTCCAAATGAAAAACAATCGATTCTGTTATAGGATAAGGAGAGAAAGAAAAAGTCTCCCCAGACAGCTTTTTTAAGCTACTACTTACTTGTTGCAGTGTAGTTTTTAATATCTGAAGGTCACTGGTTTTCTAGAGCCAAGTCTATGTTTCTTGAGACTCTAATTTGAATGACAACTATAACCAGAAACATAGATGATAATACACTAAGATTAAAAAGTTTACCAACACATTGCTAAAAAGCAACACAACATGATAGTTTCAATTTGCTGACCATTTGGGGGAGGGGAGGATTGGGTTCCCGCAGGGAGAGGTGTGGGGAGGGGTTGTGGTTAGGAATATGTTGAAAGGTTATAGCAAAGCATTTAGCCATCATATATGATACATCTCCAGTTTCCTGCCAGAAGGGCTACTATGGGGCAGCGTTCTCCCCTACAGGAATAAACCATGGAGGGAAACAGAAATCATCATTCATCTTGAGAAATGTTTTTGGATTCAGCGGTTGGGGAAGAGGGGGAAAGGAGATGGTTGAGGGGTTCAGGGTTCACGTTTTCAGGGGACAACTTTTGTGCTCATTTACACAACGATACCTCAGTGGGGCACATGGGCGCACACACAGAGAGACAGGACCTAGTGAGCCCTGCCAGACAAAATAATCCAAAAGAACGTACAGTGGCCAAATTAAAAAAATTAATTAAGAAATCAACAACACCTCAAAACGATTTGTTTAGACATTTTCTAAACAAATTATTTCAACTTTTTGTCCAAGATGATGTTTTGTTTCCAAATTTAGCCAGATTTGTTTAACAACAAAACTTAAGTGATTAAAAAAAAATCTGAAAACACAATAATGCAAAACAAAAAATAACCCCTCTCCCCAAAACAGGGAAAAAAATATCATTTGTGGTCAATTAAAACATTTCATTTGACACACATACAAAAAAACTGGGGGGTTGTTTTCTTCATTTTGTCAAGAAAAACAAATTTTTCAGTTTGACCCAAAATTTCTTTTTTATTTTATGTTTGTTCCCTAAACCAAAAGAAACCAGCTACTGTATTTGCTGAGCACAACTCGTCATTCCCTGGGGAGTCTATTTTGTTCCACTGGAAAATGGATGCTTTGATTTTGGATTATTCTGGGGGGAGGAGCCTCTTCGAGCTTCATGGGTCCCCCCCAGCTAGTCACTCCTAGGGCTCGTGGGGTGTGGGGACACAGGTCTCCACTCCTGCACACCTCAGAGCTTCAGAAGGGCTATAGGAAGTTAGAGAGCGGGGGGAAACACCCACTGATCTCCCCTAGGCCTCCTGTTCTCATCCACTACCCCTTTCCCTGCAGACCTCCTGAGATATTTAGGAAGGGAGCCCTGCTCCTGCAGCCCTTTGGAGTGGGGAAGGGGAACTGTGACCGAAGGGAGTTGCTGGAGTACTTGGGGGGGGGCATTTTTCCTTCTCCTGTGGACCACCTGAGGTCTGCAGGACAGGAGAACACCAGCAATCGTTAGGAGATTCATTGCCCTCCACCCCCCAAACCCACCCAAGGCTGTTAGTCTGACAATCCAGTTTTATTTCATCAGGAGTCCTGTGGCCCAACTTTGTCTTGTTTGGTTTCTGAGATTCAAATTTCACTCATTTGGAGATGAGGAGCCTACTAAGAGTGTATATGTGGGGTGGGGTAGGATGGGGGGCTCCAAGGAGCCTATTAATGCCAGCATTGGGGTACTTTGGGTGCGTCTACACTGGACATTAACCCTGGGCTCAGACACAGGTTTGAGCTCCAGTCCCCCTTCCATCCACATACAATCAGTTTGACTCAGGTCAGCAAGCACTCAGGACCTGGGTCGTAGGACCCTGCTACGGGGGGAGGAGTGAATCAGAGCCCAAGTCCCACTGTGACTGTGGTCCAAGCCCTGTCATTGTGCAGCTCAAGCTGCAGACTAAAGTCAGAAGGTCTGCATAGTGCAGTATGGATGTGCCAGCATGGCTGAGAGACCTGGGTCCAGCAAATGTAAATCCAGGTATACAGTGCAGTGTGGACACTCAAGTGCAGGCTTGGAAACACCACATCCACAAGTCCAGGTCCCACAGACCCATGTTTAAAATGCAGTGTAGACATACTCATTGGGGCCCTGATGATCACTTTAAGGTTCACTAGGGAGGAAAGGGGGCAGGAGCCTCAGACAAAGTTCATTCCAACCACTGCCAGGTGCTAGAAAATGTAACTTCACCTGAGCAATGGCTTCATTGTGGGATTTTAAAGTTTACTCCAGAATGAAGGTCCCCTTTCAATGATCGCTCAGGCTCTTTCCCCCCCCCCCCCCCACACACCATAAGTTACAGCATGTTTGCAGTAATTTCACAGGAACGCTGCAACTCAAATAGCTTCAAAAAGCAGCTACCATTTTTCAGCCAACAATTAGCTCTAGCCACAAAGCAGAGTACTTCAGAGAAGCTGGCATAGTCCTCAAAGACAGGGAGCGATGTGTATAAATAGTATGGATTGGAATAGATTTCTGAATAAATCAGGTGATAGTCTTAACACTGACGGGTTTCAGCCCAGTTACTCATTTATACTTTCCACAGGTCTGACGTACATTTTCCCAGAGCGGCCTCCATCCAGATCTGGCCCTTGTTATGATGTAAACCATACTGCTGACTCTGACGACAAAGAGGAAAGTAGATTGAAGATGTACCTACATGGAAAGAGAAGAATGTGGGATTCACAGTGCTAAGTGTCACTTAGCAACATAACATGTGAGGAATATATAAGAACCTCATGAGTCCTGGATCAAAAATGGACACTCCCGAGTTTTCATGTTTCATTCCTCCCTGCTCAACACCATTCCTGGCCAGGAGTTCCTGTCAAACTTTCAAATGCTCTTCTTTCTCCTAATCTTGGCAAATGGCATCTCAGGACCTCAGAAAGAAAATATTACCACATCTTTTACCATTGCTGCCCTATTTTAAGGGTGGTCAAAGATGATTGTGACAATATGTGAAAGCAGTCTGGTATGGAAGGGGTTACCAGGTTCCTGCCTATCACATGGTTGATCTGGCCAGGGTTATAAAAAGAAAGGAAGCAGGAGAAAAGGAGGCTACCACAGGGGATAGGGAATGTCCTTTCCCATCCCAGCTGGCCGAAGCTGGAAAGGGTTCAGGTGGTTACTACCCAGTAGTATTAATTGATTTGTTATGGTCTCGAGTTTGTGGTTTTAGAGATAAATCAAGCCCTGAAGAAAGGGATGCAAGAGCCCTTAGCTGGAACTTCATTTTTTCCATCTCCAGCTGGTGAGTCTTTGCACCAGCTTGCACTGACATCATGATTTTTGAGCCAGTCTCATTTTTAGAGAGGCATGACTCATGGTTTTTGAATGCTTGGTGCTGGCAATACTGGGCCCATTGTAGCACTCGATTCCAAGATGAAATACTGCTCAATATCTGTATCAGAAGATGAAGAGCTATAGGCAGCCGGCTGCTGTAAGGAGCAATAAAAGTACAAGAGAGGTGCAATATTCACATACAGCAATGCCCTCTCAACAGAACAGAATTAGCTCATTTGTGTTTCTAGCAACCAAGGACAATATAATCAATGAGGGATTTTATGGCTTTATTGCATAAATTCCAAGCTGGATACTTTGACAATACACACTAATAAGAGGGAGGACAAGTCTTAATTACTGGATTTTGCTAGTTAGAGAGTAAACAATTCAATTAAAAATCCAGATTATTGCATGACAACTGCAGTTCATTTATTTAACAAGTATTGGGTTTTATTTATGGTACCTCACAGTGGGGTATATTATAAAAAATAAGTCTTGGTAATTTAACACTTCACCAACCACTCTCAGCAGGAAGTAGGTGGGGAGAAATGGCTACTTTTGGGGTATGAATTACAGATGTATAAATTAGTTAAACAAGAACTAGCCAGGTTAGTGCAGAGTGACAGGTATTTTTAATATCTTTAAAAATATTGTGCTTTATTCACCACTGAATTATTCCACTTTTACACTGGTTTACGTCCAATTAAATCAGTGGAGTTACACTGATAAAAATGGTGTGGCACAGTAGCGTGTCAGGTCCATTAAGTGTATCTTAGTAGGAAGACTACTTGCAGATGCACTGTTTATGTCTGACTGGAGTTTCATGAAGCAAGGGGGGGTGAGGTAATATTTTTTACAGGACCAACTTCTGTTGGGGAACGAGACAAGATTTGAGCAAACCGGAGCTCTTCTTCAGGAGGTTCATGACACACGTAAGTTGGCTTGTGCTATTAAGAACATCCTTGTATTAGCATGAACTAATTTGCATGTTGCTCTGCAAGTGACCACAGAAGAAAAACTGATCTTCAGAATTAATCTGTGAAATCAGAATAATCATCTAATAATCATCTAAGCGTGAGGCTTAGTGTAACTGTGGTCAGAAATGTTACTATATAAAAACCATCACCTTCTAAATCAATAGATCAACTCTCTATATGCTTAAATGTGTACTTGTTTAGTGGCTACAAGTTAAGGGTTTTGTTTTGTTTTTTAAATACACTATAGCAATTAACCACCTGTACAATTAGGAAAAAACAGAATCCAACTCATTCTACCCTCACGTGTCAACATTTTTCACTATGGCTCAGGCCACCATCCTCTTGTGGGGAATCTACAGGCAGGACGCCCAGGAGGGCAGAAATACCCCAAGGGTGAAAGCCTGGCCCTATTAAAGGAAATGGGAGTTTTGTCAGTGACTTAACTGAGGCCAGGGTTTAACCCCATGAGTTTGACCTCTTGGAATTTTGAGGAATTATGCCCTCAAGGGCAGGGTATGAGTGGCTACAGAATTTGGAGAGGTGACACCCTCCCCCTTCAGGGATTTTTTTTTTGACAGGGGGAGGGGAAATTACACCCTCGATCCACAAAGGCATGAGCAATCCACAGGGAGATCTGTCCACCTGCCCCCACTACTCCACTCCCTTACCCTCAGGGGCCTGGCTTTCCCAGGAACCATGCTGTTTTGGGCTGATGCTCCCGTGGCTGCTCATCAGCATCTGAAGAGGAGACCCAGAGGGAGGTAATACACTCCCAAGCTGTATGAACCCTGAACTGCATTTCCATGTAAAAATCCCACCGGTCTGGAGTCTCAATAGCCCTCAGTGTTAGTCCCTCAAGTCTCCATGGGACAGTGCTACTGCAACAGTCTAACTCCCCGCTCTCCCCAGGCCTCTCTCCCTGCTCCTGTAGGGCCCTGTTCCCTTACAACTTCAGGGGAGCAGCTCTCCTAATAAGCTGGCCTCCAGAGATGGAGATGATGCAGCTATGCTGTTCTTTTCATATGCTCGGGGGATATCTGTCCAAGCAGGGTCTCCTCTGTGGTGGGAGACTGTTACTAGTGTTGAGGCATGAGCCAGAAGGAACACAGCTTGACTTTCAGCGCCCAGCTTGAGGTTGCAATGCTGGCCGCTACACATTAAATACATTGAAAACGGAGTCCACTTACTCAGGCAGTGACTGGAAAAGAAAGCCGTGTTTTCAGAGAAGCAGCATGCATTCATTCCTCAGTGTTCGTACAGTGCCATGAGCTCTTTGGATGGAGGGGCTAGAGAATTATGAGGGCCTCCCCTCTACCTCTTCCTCAAATGCATGTTATGGGCACAACTATGAATCTATATTACATGCGCATGTGAGGGGGACACCTTGTGCTCCCCGCATGGGCTACTCAAGTCATATGTTGCAGGGTGAGGAGAACGCATGTGTGTATTAGAGCAGCCTCCTTGGGACAACTACTGTCTCTCCCATGCAGGTGGGTTGTGGGGAAGAGGGTGGTGCTTTAATCCTTTTCCCAGAGCACCTGAGCTTGTGGGGAAGGAGGAGGGGAAGTGATTTGTTACAGGTATAGGGCTGCTTTCACCCTCCCCCATTCATCATCCCTCAGAAGAAGGGGCAAATACCAGGGACCATCCTGTGCCCCTCTAAATCACAATATGGCCCTTGGTCTGTCCTTCAGCCACAATCCAGCCCTACACACTAACCACTAGGTTTTTTTTTTAAGAAAAGAAAGTCATTCAGAACTCCCAGCTCTTCTCCACAGACACTTTAATATCCATCCAGAGTCCTTGACATTCAAGAACATCCAGTTCTGAAAATGAACTAACCACCAAAAGAATAAAAAGCTAAAATGTAACCATTACATCCACGCTCCCGTCTTATATTGTTTACTTAAAACCTAACACTGAAATATTTTGTTTTCCAGTATCACCAATTGAGAAATTGAGGCATGACACTGAAATATTGAGCTTTCAGAATATTAGCAACTTATCTCAAGCACTGCTAATGACAACCAAAAATGTCTCCACCAGAAATTTACAAGAAAAAAAAATACATTTTGCTTTCAGTCCTATCTGAGGCTCTTTTATTGTTGTTTCAGAGTCAATTCCAGTTATCTCTTAAACTGTATTGTGCGAAAAGTATAAAGAAATTTTTATTTCCATTATATTTTTATTTTAATCACCTAAAAAATCATTGTTATGGAAATGAGAAAGACAAAAAGAATCCCCAGGGACTGAGAAACTTCAATGATTTGCATCATTAGCATTGAAAAGAACTTGCCTGGAAATGGCCTCTTCACATTTTCTTTTATTTACATTTCCAGACAAAAATAAAATTAATTTCAACAGGGAGGATTTTCCTAGATTCAGATCCCATTTTATTAGTGTAATTAAAGTATAAATATGGCTTTGCTGTTCGTTGATGGACTAGATTCCTCTTTGTTACACTGAAATGTTTTTGAATTTTCACCTCATTTGTACAGGGCTTGCCATAGGGGAAACTCTTGGTAATCAGCAATTGTATTAGCATTCATAATTAGCACTGGTAACTGTGAAGACACTTGTCAAACAATTACCTTTTTCAGTAAAGGAATGAGGAAAAAGTGACATTAATTTAACTAAACTCTGCAGTTTTCATTTAACAAGACTGTCCAAGCATGAGGCAAAAAATGAAAAACAGATAATACTAAATCTATATTTAAATGCAGACAAATTTCTATGACAAAGTAGTTCTTTCAAGCACAAATCAAAATTTTAAACAGTTTACCTTCTTTATGTCTTCTAAAGAGTTTTATGTAACAAACTTTCAGTGTCATCACTAATAGCGGTTCATGCCAAGGATTACTTTCTTAAAACTGCTACTCAAGCCTTGTGATTTGCAGTACACTTCTTATTACAGGATACATTATGCAGAAACCCTCTGCTATGTGATGGGACATGGCAACCCTGCTGTGAGAATGCCTATCAGCGCTTCTTTTAAGGCCCTTTCTCAATTGTCAGCAAAGTATTTTTTAAGGTTAAAAGGTGTAAAATTATTCTGAAATGCTTTTCTGACCTGTCGCCTATCACTGCAAAAAGCTATCGTTCTTTTTTTTCTAAAAAAATTTTTTTAAATGCAGTAATATTATAAGAATAAGTCTAGTAAGAGGAAATAGTTTTTCATGTTTTTCATTACATTTTTGTAAATGTTGGTATGGATATATTAGGATTGTTTTATTTCTAATTTTCTTCCTTTTGATACTCCCTTCCCAGAGCTGTGCAATCAACAAAAGATCTTCTCATTTTTATTTTGTCAATTGTTCAAATGAGTTTCTAGACCAGCATTTATGATGTAAAAATCAAATGCACCAGGATCATGAAGTATAAATTCAATGTAGAGGGGTATAAAGCTCATATGATCTGTCATTCTTTAAGTGGTACCTGTACTTTGATTAAAACAACACTGAATATCAACAGAAGAAGGCTTCTTTTCTCTAGCCTTGTGTCTGGCTTTCACGGTTTTGCAAGCTGCTTAACTCTAGATTTCCCAGGCTACATAAATCATTTAAGGTCAATGATCCTATGATTTTAAATCCTATGAACAAGAGTTTACCATCTCCCATTGTCTATAGCTTAGATTTTTCCAATTGTAGCTAACTGTTTTTATTCCAGTGTAATGGTAGAAGGTTTTCAAAATCACTTTATACTAAGTTTCATGGAGTGTTTTATAACAGTGTATAATCAAACCTATATGGGACAACTCAGCCTTGTACTAAAGATAGCAACAGTGTGTAACAAAAGTGTGCATCAAACGCTCAGGGCCCAATTGTCCCCTCATATGTACGATATATGCACACAATAGTGTGAGCTGCAACCGGAGCTGGGAACAGCAAGGCAAAATAGATTGGGGGTGGGGGTGCAGAGAGCAGGGAGAAAGCAGAGCTGCTGTGCCGTCCTTATGCATCAAGAAGGGTGGACGGCACTGCACAAGTGAGGCGCATATGCCAAGTGCTGCAACAGACAAGAGGATGTGGCCAAGAGAAAACGCAGACAGTCAAAACACAGCACTGTGTTCTGTGTGCCCCTCACCAGTGGGAGTCAGGAAAAGGCACAAGGAGATCCTGCATGAACTCTGCTTTTTCTGTAGCTCTAACTATCTCCTGTGGTCTTGAAAGTGAGATTTTGCTCCTAACTGATCAAATGCTATGTGTGATAAAACACTACAGTGCTCCGCAATTTGATCTCTGACTTTATCATCGCTGGATAAGTTCTTCATATTCACAAATTTATGCTAGGCTCTTCGGCTTAGTTATACAACTTTCAATTGACAAACCTTCTCTTGCCCCCTGTCTTCCCCCGCCCCCCAAAAGCGATTGAATTGTGCATCTTGATGCAAGGCCTCTACAGGGTATATTTTATTCTTACTGAAAATATTCAGAGATTTTCATTCAAACTGTATTCCAGCGTCCTCCAAACCTGCAAACATGCCCTATACTTCTGGCCACACACAGTGGAGTATCAGCAGTACTTAATTTGCACCAGAGCTTGCCAGGGTTGAGTCCCAGCACCTCTAGGCTTGGCAGTTCCTAGCCCTGGCACCTCTGGGCTTGCCATGTCAGTTATGAAAGTAAATAAATTGCTTGAGCCCTGGCACCTCTTTCATTACAAATTAAGCAGTGAGTATCAGGTTCTTTTTTGTGTATTGTATAACTCCAGTTTCAGCAACAAAATTATCTTTTCCACAGGTTTCCCATCCTGGGACAAAATGGTACGAGTCTGAAACTACAAAGGGTTCCCATAGCAGGTACATTAACCTGATTCTCCATTCCTCCTTGCCAGACTACAGTGTTTAATATCAGGATCTGACTCAGGCGCACACTCCCTCAAGCCTTGTCTGTGCAAGGGAACGTTGTTAAAAGCTTTCCCACCTACTTTTGCTGGCACTAGCAACAGAGGGACATTTTCAGCAGATTTCCCTAGTATAGACATAGCTTTATATTCTGGTTCTGATTGGTTTGATCACTCCCTGTTTTCTAACAAAGGGTCTGTCTACACTGCAAAGAAAAGCCTATGGCTGCCCCAAGCCAGCTAACTTGGGCTCACGGGACTCAGGCTGTGGGGCTCTTTCATTTCTGTGTAGACATCCAGGCCTCGGCTGGAGCCACAGCTCTGGAACCCTCCCCCCTAGATATATCCTAGTAGCATGAAATTCATCAGCAGGTAGCACCAATCTGTTTGCTACAGAATCAGTGCTAAAGTATGAGGGGAATTATTAAACTAGGAAACTGTGGAGACACAAGGAAGAGGAGACATGATCACTGTGAGACAAAATAGGGCTAGACTAGGCAACTCAGTGTGCGGGGGGTAAGGAAGCCTAGGGCCAGTGTGCCCCTGAGGCAGCCCCATTTCTGTATCAGAAGGCACAATCTGTCCCAGAGTCCCTTGGCACATGGGGGAGAGGTGCATACTCTGTGTTTGCTCCAGCATATAACCCCTGGTCCTCAGGCTACTAAGCAGGGACAGGGCCATGACCTTGCCTCATCTTCCCCCCACTCCCTTAGGGCAATTTGCTCCCAGGAGGGAGGAAAGGGCAAGCCCAAGTATTGCTTCTGCACCTGGCTCTTGAGTGGGCCATGCAAGGGGTAAGAGCGGGAGGCTTCATATAGAAGGGCTGATCCCCATCTGACCCCTGTGAGTATTCTATGAGGTATGTCTAAATGTCTGGAGGTTCTTGGTCTCCTAACAAGCAAGTGTGCACCCACGCACACCCCGCCTCCATCACATCGCAAAGGCTGTGTTTTCTGACTAACAGGTAAGAGTAGCTAAGGACTAAGTGATACTGTTAGCTAGCACACAGGTTGCTCATGGATGATTGACGGTGCTAATGTGCTTTATACACACCAATATTAACATTACTTTGTTTCAGCTATTTGTAAAGATTTTTAAGTATTTGAAGCATAAGGTGAGGTCACTGTCATCCACCGGCCACAGAAATCCACTTCCCTATCTGTGTGAGAAAAGTGCCAGATCACAGCTAATTGCACAAGAAGCGGTCAGTGTCTCAATAAGATGAACTTACAAATCAGGGTAAGACTTAAAAATTGTATACCTGCTTTCTGAAATAGTTAAGAAAATAAATCTCAGACTGAAGAGTTTGACTTTATTTACTATCAGACCTACCCCAGGCCCTTTCCACCTGCTATCCCAACAAGCCATGTTCTCCTTATTCAAATACCTCTGAAAAACCTGCTTCTCCAACAATGGCCCTGAAGAGTTGATAAAAACCAAACACTACATTATCTCCAAGTCTGAATTTTAAATGATAGACCCAGAGAAGACACACAGAGAAATCCATCCACTCCTATTTATTATTTTTAATTGCACCTAGAAGAGTGCTAGGCACTTGCCAAAACAAGAGAACAACCTGTTCCTTGCCCCTAAAAGCTTATAAACTTAGAGCCTGATCCTGCCAATAATTATCCAATGCTTAACTTTATTTACGTGAGTCCCATTGACTATTCATGGGTGTTACTTTAAGCATGCATATAAATTTTTGCAGCATTGTAGCTCAATATTAGACATGATATCCAGGGGTATGAAAGACTGTAAGGAGGTGTGAAGAATGGAGGTACTGGATTATTCTACTTGATGTTACCAGATTCTGCAAGGCTGGGCTCTTAGGATTTTCAAAGACACTCAGCACTAGCCTAACTCTGACTTCAGTGGGTGCAACAAGAACAGTTAGGTCAATGTTGAGCAATGTGGAAAATCCCACTCTCAGTCTGTAAACAGAATTGGTTCTGTTATTACCAGGGAGACAAGGTGGGTGAGGGAATATCTGCTATCGGACCAACTTCTGTTGGTGAAAGAGACAAGCTCTCGAGCTCTACAGAGCTTTTCTTCAGGCCTGGGAAAGGTACTATTACAACTAATAACACAATGGAGAAGAATTAAACAGTCTTTGGGCACCAATGCTTTCCGTTAATTTTACTCCAATCCATGACTAAGGATTTCAGAGCATTAAAATAAATAAATAAATAAATAAATGAAAATAAAATGCAACCCTCCCCCTCCCCCACAAACACCACACCAACTCAAAAATCAATTCTGTATCCTGTGTGGATGCTTCAGGTCTCTCATGGTCATTGTTTCTTAAACAAGGTTAGGGGGAGCTGTGCTATTCCATGAAAACCAGAAAATGAAACTGGCTTATGGAGCTGATCCTACACCAGTGGAGTACGTTGGAATTTTGCTGTTGATTCCAATGCTTCAGGCTCAGGCTTGATAAATGCAGTTATCTTGTATTACAGTAGCATTCAGAACCCCCCAGTCAGGACTTGGAGTCCGTATTCTAAGACAGCACCTGCCCTGAAGAGCTTACAATCTAAGGCACCTATGCAGGATCACGCTTCCTCAAAGGAGCGTGATGTGACTAGAGAAGAAAAATGGACAGGGGCAGACAAGTGAAGAGAAGGGTGATAGTAACAGGAATGAACACACTTACATGTATTAGCCAAGTGTACAATTCAGAGCCATGTTTTTTTGTTTTGTTGTGTTGTGTTTTAAGAAAGACCAAATGGCCAGGAGATAAATTGAATTAACTGGTCTGTTTTAATTGATGGAACTGCAAGAAATGCAGATATTAAACAGCACAAATTTCCAAAAGTTAATATTTTTTAATTTTCAGCTTTCATGAGCTAAGAAATCAGATGTTAAAATGTATTAGTTTTAACCAGACATTATCCATTTAACTGTGGGATGTCTGTTTAATTCAACAACATTGTCACCATTTGTACAAGAGAATACTTTTTCCAAATGATTATACAAGCATTGACTAATTGGGCTACTTTCTCGATTCCCTCTTTCCTTCCTGCTTAGCCTGCCTATTCTCACAGATTTTAATGCATCTCTAAAGAATGTCACTGCGTTGAATGAAGACATAATAGCAGAAATGTTCCATAAAAAAAGCAATGACTTTGTTGCTGATGCTCACAAAGTTGACATAACACAGAGGAAGGAGAAAATTGTGTTTGATTTTACAGCCTAGATGACAATTGACACATATAATGCCCAGAAATCAGATGAGGTAACAACAGCACCCCCTTCTGAGATCAAGTACTGAGCTTTTACATATTACCTTCACATAAGAGAAAAGTCATGACTCTTTTCATTGTGGCCCCTTAACTTCCCATATCCAGTTCCCTACCTGCAAGGAGCATGTTAATTTTTTTATCCATTCTGCTAAACTACAGGATGTACTCAGTATTTACGCAATGTCTGGTTGCTTCACTGCTGTGCACTGGTCAACACAAGAAAGGTTTAGACGGGAGGCAGCATCATGGCCCATATAATTCCAGTCAGTAAACTGGAGCTACGTTTTCTACAAATAGTCCTTATCTGTGGAATATTTCATCTGGCTCACCTCTAAGTTCGGGAGTGAAACAAATAGTCCTTGTAAAGGAAATGTAAACATTTGGATTCCAGAGGGTTGGTTTTGGCTTTCACAAATCAATCAGAGGGAGGTGCAAGGGACTGTGATGCCATGGGAGCTCTAAGGAGGAACTCAGTGCTCCTGGGGAGGAGGCACTGCAAAGGCATCACCATCTCCTTGGAAAAGGGACAGCATTCACCATCCCTTCCCCCGTTCTCTCTGCAGCCAAACCGCTCCAACGGCTGGTGCAGAAAAGGGAGAGGACGCTGGCCCCAACCTCACCCTGCTCCTCCTCAGGTGGTTAGTGCTGGCTGCAGCACCAGCAGGGAGCTAGATCTGTGATCACTAATGGGCTTATGCCCAATGCCCAGGCTGCATGATGAGGGAGACGGGAAAGCTCTTCATGCCATGCCCTTCGCTTGTGTACCTATACAGGCTGGCTCTATAGTCAATTATTTTGTAATTGCTTTCCCAGGCACTAAGGCAAAACGTATTCAGGGAGTGTACAACGTCCTTCCATTTCATGCCCCGTATCTCCTTTCCCAGTGTTAAATTGCTCAGAGAAGCATTTAATCTAAGCAGTAATGAGAGCAATTTTACCCAGACGCAACATATTGCGGGCTAAATTCACTGCTGGCATAATATGGGTTCAACTTCTCTTTTAACTCAGCAAAAGGGCAATTGTGCGATGACTAGGTCATATCAGATCTAGACTGTAGTGACATATACGAACTAATAGTAAAATCATATTTGTCAGAGCTCAGCTAACTAGTCCTGTACCTAAACAAGTCACACCAAATAACAGCAAACACAAAATCACTACAGACGACTCAAGAAATATACCTAGAGACAAGAGTTATAAGGGAAAAGAAATCAGAGAGCCCACCCTTAAAAAAAACCAGTTTAAAATTTTATTGTGTTTCTGAACACACATGATGGGGAAAAACAGCAATTTACATTAACACTGCCGCAAAAGACTTCCATGTGGTTCTCAACAGAGCAGCAAAGCAATCCCACAACACAAGCAGAAAAAACAAGATTTGTTTCTCTTTGAATAGCAAAGAAAGAAAAATGGTTTGATACAATTTGCCATTCACTAAAAAAAGTGAGGGAACTCCAACTTAAAAAGCTCAAACTCACAACATTAAGCTATGCACAGTTTGCTACAGTTCTGTACCCCAGCAAGGAGAGTCAGAGCACATGAAGGAAATGTTAGCACTAACTAAAGGTGTAACAGAAGCCATCCCAGTATAGCAAACCTGAAAATAACTTAAGCCAAACAAACAGAAAAACAAAGCCTAGCAATATAGAAGGGGGAAAATCTGGGAAGACGTATTTAAAGGAATCCACTCTGGAAATTTGACCCAACAACAGGATAGTATCATTAGAGACGCATCATACTTCAAAATACCATTAAAACTACTAAACACCAATGAAGAGCCCTGTAACAATGCTACAGTTGAAGGAAAGGCTTCAGAAACCCAAGCCCATGAAATCACATGGTACAGACAATGTAGAAAACAAAATGATGAAACAGCACTGAATGCACAAGTCATCCTGGACTGAAACTTAAATTATTACAAAATTGAATATCTGGGAAAACATTAAATCCATGTGCCAGTCTATCAAATGCACCACTTCAAAAAAACAACCAACCAAACCCCCACACAAAACAAACTCATGCCTTCAAGCAACAGAGGTGAGTCAGACAGGGATGTAACCTCAGCTTGACCCTACTCAACATTTACATCAGTGTCTTACTAGTCCTGCTGAAACAATCCCCAAGAGCAAGACTCCCACTGAACTCCTTAGAGATAAAAGTGTCCATTGCATGCTGTTCATTCTATCATTTATGCAAGATGATCTCCAAAAAAACACCCACCTTCTAGAAACTTAGTGCAGTATAGGGGCCCGACGGGAGAACCTGGGGGGAGGGGAGAAATCATGATATTTCAGAAAAAGCTCCCAATCAAACCATGTAAAAATCTTACTCTAGAGATTGAGCACACTCTAGATGACATGCATTTCCTGTGAGAGACATCAGGGAGCTTCAGCCTGGCTCTAAAAGCATTACAAGAAAACACTGTGCTATAGAAAACCTCACAATAAAGTTATTTGACAATATTACACTACATGTGAATGAAGCCTAGAGCCCAACTTGAACCAATTCCACTGCCCTGGGATAAATCCCCAGTTAAAACCCTCCATCTACAATTTGGCAAACAAGTCCTCCACATGCACAGAAACTCCAGCAACAGCAGATGCAGAGTACAACTAGGCCGAGTCCACATGTCGATCAACATACAGAAAACATTCAGCCTCCAGGGCCATCTTAACCAAAGCAGCACATTGCTCCCTTTACCACCAAACACTAGAGGGCCAAAAAATAAAGCAAAGTAAAAAATATGATCCACTTCTAGTTACCATTGCTCACCACACTTACCAATGCTAACTTCCTGATCAATGGAATAACCAACCCATTCAAAACCAAAGAGTGATAAAGTTGCTAGACCAGTGCCTAAACCATGAAAATACACATTGCTGGGAAGAACAAATCAAACCCAGAAACCATCTAAACTGCTATTGATCCCTGCACAGAACTATCACCTCGCTAGCAGACTACCTCAGTCTGATGCTACCGATGAAGTGAGCTGTAGCTCACAAAAGCTTATGCTCAAATAAATTTGTTAGTCTCTAAGATGCCACAAGTCCTCCTTTCCCTTTTGCCTCAGCACAGTGAAGTGTGCAAAACTAATGAAGACTCTTGCCATTAACAGAGTCAGTGACCACAAACTAGAGGTGGGAACTGGCAGAATCAAAGCACAATCTCAACCCAGAGCACAGAGACCATGCAGGCAGTGTGGCAGATGAGAGATCGACAGTGACACTTTCTAATCTACTGTCAAACACCAGGAAGTGCAAGAAAGACATTCCTCATAATCTGAAGAAATCACAAGAGATTTACTCAAAAAGCAGTGAGGAAAAGCTGTGGCTGACTCTGCTGGGGGGAAAAAAAAAGAGAGAGAGAGAGCGTGAGCATGCATAGTATGGCATTGCATCACACAGCAACCTGCCAGTGGATCAGGAATGCACAGTAACTATAAATGGACACAGGGGATCAAGCCCCAAACATGGCATTTAACCCTGTCGTGGGTGGACACACTGAACTCTGGCCAGATACTTGAAGGGTCAGTCCCTTTCTTACACTTTGGCAACACATAGTTTTTGTCTTGCCAAAAAAGTCTCATTGACTCGAAATGAAATGAACTGGTTCAGCGGATACCAGTGATGAAGAATACCACCTGTATGGAGTGGCACATTACCCAGAATCAAGAGGGGCATAGGGGTTCTGGACTCTCTTTCTGACCCTCTGATGTGCTGCCACACCAAGCTTCAGCGGCCTAGCTGGATCCAGCACCTCTGAATAATCAGCGAGAATAAATGCAGCATGGAGTCCAGGTGCAAGACTTCTTCATCCAATGAAGTTGTTCAGCGAAGCCCCTCGGCTCAGCACAATGGCACATCATCAAGATAGAGAAGAAAACCAATGAGGAACAAGCAGCCGCAATACTGACAGGAGGTAACCGGGGCCAGGAGGTAACCTTATAGAATGGGATAAGGAGAGTGGAAAGCCGATGAGAGAAGAGAAGAAAGACAGGAAGTAAAATTAAGAATATGAATATTTTAATAATGTCTGTCTATGAAACAAGAAAAGGAGTACTTGTGGCACCTTAGAGACTAACAAATTTATTTGAGCATAAGCTTTCGTGAGCTACAGCTCACTTCACATGCGCAGGCATCCGATGAAGTGAGCTGTAGCTCACAAAAGCTTACGCTCAAATAAATTTGTTAGTCTCTAAGGTGCCACAGGTACTCCTGTTCTTCTTGCGGATACGGACTAACGCGGCTGCTACTCTGAAACCTGTCCATGAAACAAATGTAATACATTTCTGTGCTTATATTTTTCCTGAAAAAGATGAGGACATGTGCACTTGTGTTAACATTCATTTGGATATTTGTGGTCCCCCACCAGATTTTTTAAAAAGATGGATTCAGCCATTACAAAATGTAAGCATTTTGTAACATTTATAGAGTTTAAAAATCAAGTTTAATTTTTTTGGATGAGAAAGTTCATCATGTGCAACAACATAATATAACCCAACACATCATAATAAATGGGACAGTTACATTCAAGTTTGACAGGAAGACTGAAGCACGTTTCAGTTACTGTGGAGTGCCTGCACAAATTCTACATTCTCTACACATACTGAAAACAGCCACATTATAAATAAATATTTGAAATGCAGATAGAATGTTGACGCATGCAGTGTAAGTGGGCTAATTATTGTCTCTCCAAAACTCATCCTCTTTGTTAGAGAATATCGCACATCTTGAATAGACAGAAGAAAGCATTACAATCAAGGGAGAATATCAGGAGTATGAAGATGACATTGTAAACTTTGTGGAAATGCCAGAAGATCGTGAACCAGTGATCAGAATATTATGACTTAGAAAAATTTGGCTCAAGAAAGAGCTGCTAAAATAATCTTCCTGGCCCATCATTCTGACCATATAATTCCCCTTTGAAATTAACCGCTGGCTACCCCTCTTCCACTCTCTCAAGCTCAAGTTTTTTGTCTTAACCTTTATGGCCCTTAATCACGTGTCCCCATCCTACTTAACCAGTATTGTCTTACCACATTGCCCTCTCCCCCATCATGCCAGGAGGCCAGCCTTGAACACCTTCCTCTCCCTTCCTCCCACAAGTTTCTACTCTTTCTTCCACATCAACCTTTGCTATGGAATACCCTCTCTGAAATGATCAGTAAGACTACATCCCTCTTCTCCTTCAAATAATTTCTTAAGACCTTTTTCTGCTGCAATACTGACATGAAATTAACCAGTATTTAATGGTTTGGCTCAGGGGCAGTTGTGGAAATCCAATATTCATTTATTTAATTAATAAACTTAAAAAAAAGAAGAAAGAAAATGAAATAGATACATAAATATGTATAGCTGATAGTCTCCATTTTCCTCCCCACTCCAATCCTCCTTACATTTCTCACTTCTTAGGTCATTGCATTCAGCCTCAGAATACCCCCAAAGGTATGTAAGGCTTATTTCAACCAACACTTGGTTGGAAACTAATGAATAGCATACTGTAATACTGCACAATAGATTAGAGTCTTTAATGGCCACACATGGACAGGGTCTCAGTTATGCATCTCGTCTAAAAAATGAGATCCCCAACAGCACAATGCCCAGGAGCACCATAGCGATTCAGAGAGAAGAGTGACACCTAGTGAATCACAAATACTTCTTCATTCAACCCTGAGGTGTTTCTTGAAGATCTGCCATCCAAGGATGAAAGTAGCCTGAACAGGCCTTAACACAGTTGTCAACTTTCACACGGTAAATAAGCACCCTGACTTTCACAATAAGCCAAACATCAAGCTAATCCCATTTCAAAACAAGGCCAAAACAAGCCATTTCCTAAGAACCCCAACACCCTATGTGACTAGATCCCCCTGGCGTGCAGTCTGGGACTGTGGTGGGCCTGCTGTGCACCCCAACTCTCTCTATCTCCCTCCTTGCCCCTACTTGCCCCACCTTGCCAGGAGCTGATCAAAAAAAAAAAAAGAAGCAACAAGCTACAAGCCAAACAAGCAACAAGCCAAAAACTAGCCAATAAGCAAATCACAAGCCAATTAAACCAAAAATC
Organism: Lepidochelys olivacea; assembly: GCF_965140295.1. NCBI lineage: Eukaryota > Metazoa > Chordata > Testudines > Cheloniidae > Lepidochelys > Lepidochelys olivacea. The sequence continues at coordinate 111,655,286 of NC_140411.1, forward strand.
CCAATTTCTGTGTTTTTTCCATGGGTTTGGCATGTCTGCCTAACAAGCCCAGTCAGAAGAGGTCACAACAAAAGGCAGGATGACTGCAAGCCACTTAAAAGCCTTCAACCTAGGAACTGCGACAATCAAACGAATTAGTATTCTTTGCCTCCATAATAAACCAGTCGGCTAGAATCCAGAGTGATTCCACAGACTCCAGTGAAGTTATTTTGGATTTGCACTGGTGTAACAGAATGATCTAGTAGCATTGACCTAAAACATTCTGTTTCAACATATTTCCCATCAGAGCATGCACAAAATTCAGCCTGTCCTGTCTCACAGGACACGACAGTCACTCTCCAGCACAAATTTTCCTAGTCAAAACTCCCTTTGTCTGCCCTTCTGCAGATGCCTTCATCATTTCTGTACTAGCTCCCTTAGTCAAGTATCAAAGAGGTAGGAGGGGGAAGGGTTGTCTGTCCATTCTTATAAAGTCTCAGAGTTAATACCATTGCCTTCCTCCTTCAGGCCAAGAACATTACCTGTGCAGTGGACATGTTCTCCTCTTTACTGGCCTTGGTAGCAAGACTCTCGAGGACTCTCCTGAATATGCATCTCTCGCACAAGGCAGCAGCCACTTTGTTATCAGTCCAGCCAGCACCCTTTGGTTGATCAGTGAAGTTTTGTCACTGCATATGTGATAAGAATAAAAACATTTAAGCAATCAGTTAATCTAACAAATATGTTAAATATTACGAGACAATAAGATCGAATGCCCACTGCTTTCATTTACACTGGACATAAATCTCAGCAAAAATTGCCCAGATGCAATCAGTGTCGAACATGAGAAGTGTCTGGCACATTTGAGCTCTGCTACCCTGAAGATAAGACTTGAAAAAAGGACAGACTGCCTATCAATACCTTCACAGAGCACACCCTTTTGAGCTTTCTAAATGCATTACATTCTCACCACAATACTTTTGTTCCCCCCAGAGCTGTCTTTAAACACATATTCTCAGTTGTAACTTAAGACTTTTAAAAGGCATCTTTTGGTAACTCCCCCCAACCCCCAAATTATTAGTAAGCTATGTAATTGTAGGTAACATTTACTAATGTTAGTCAAAAGTCACTATAAATACACTGCTACTTATAAAACGTTTTAACATTTATAAAGCATTTACAGTAAACTTGCCATCAACTAGTATTCCTAAAAATCAAGTCTGACAAATATATTATGGAGGGACTGGTAGCAACTCCAGAGGAGGTTGTATTAGGATTTACAATTAAACCAGGACTACACACCCCTCTGTTTCACACTATAATGCCCGAATATTGTCTTCAAATTGGGCACAATAACTTTTTGGGGCTAACTGAATTTCCACAACATTTAATTTAAAACTTCCGTAACTTTTAGAGAAAATGTGCTTGGTTTTTAAAATTACGTCCATTCCTTCCCCCCAGCCCCTCAATTGTTTTTGGTTTTTTGGTTTTTTTTTGCTTCCCAGAAAACCACCATCCCCACAACTTTCAGTAATATGTGTGTGTCACACACACACTTTGGACATAGACCACCTGAACTTGTAAAATTAAATCAGTAGTTATTTTTCTTATTCAGGACAAGCTAATTAAGTTATGCCAATTCACCAGTGGTATTATTAGTTCATAATATGACTAAATGCAGTCTTGGAGCAGAGGGTGGCCTAACCTCTTACATTTTCTCAAAGGGCCGCAAATTGTCTGTTCAATTTTATTCACAGCTTAATCCTGTCTAGATAGTGGCCAAAGTCACTTTTACCTCCAGGGTTGCATGTCCTCATCTCCCCAGGGAGACTATGAGGCTTTGGGTAAAACCATAGACAATGATGCAGACTGGCTGACATGTAAATAGAATACAATTTGGGGTGAGGTCTAAGTACCACTTTGTCTTTGTGGAATATGATATAAAGCCACCAATTCTGATATCTTAATAGCCAACACCTCAGCCAGGAACAATTAGATCATCAGGAAAGGAGAGAGAGCAATCTGCTAAGGGCTCCAAAAGCTCTTCTATGACTTTGGTTAACACCACATGCAAGTTCCAAAGAAGTGCAGTCTCCCAGATGTGATCGTTCATGTTTATATGACCCTTTAAAAATTATTTCACCAGGTGATGATGAAATAGTAATCCTTTTCACAGGGACATGCTTGGCAGGAATAGCCAGTAAGTAAGCCAACTGAAAGCCTGGACAAATGCATTCATGCAGAGCTGGGAACAAAATCTAGTGGAGAAATTCTGTGTTGAACTTCCCAGACCTGTCTTGTGGGCCCCCAGCAGAGGTAGTCACAAAGATGCTTCTGGAAAACCAATCACAAGCCCTGACATAGGTGGCAGCTGTGGTGCATCAGGGCAGGATCGCACCACTGCTGAGATTCCAGCCAGGGCTGGGCCCACAAGACAGGCCTGGGAGACTGCTGTAACTTTGACAGCTAGGGGGCCCACTCCAGCCCCCAGAGCAGCCCAGAGTAGGAGGCACAAGAGATGGCTTTAATCCACCATAGCCTCCTCCTCCCACTGGCCTGAGAGTTTTGTTTTGAACTTCTAAGGGGCCTAATGCAGAATCTCTCCACTAGGTTTCCTTCCCAGCTGTGCATGAATGGATTAGTGCAAGCTCTGAATTATCTGCGACAGGCGTAAATCACAGCGAGGTACACACCTCCTTCATCCCCCACCCCCTCCCCAAAGCAAGGTATGAAAGTTGCACAACAGGAGGAAAGGCTCCTGGCGTGATCCCCACTTTCACTTCAGTGCAAAGGCCTATCACACTATGGCCCTACAATCCTTATGGAATATTTGTCTCACCTCAGTTGGAGGATACCATGAACCAATCCAGTAAAACAGTTCTCATAGCATGGACCATTGTATGCTAAATTATAGTGGTCTGAATGTTTAGCTAATAGAAGAATCCTACTGGCTGAACATCCTTAAGTGTTTTCTAATATATTTAATAGCAGTGAAAGTGCCTGTAGTTAGGCCCTCTTTAAAGTCCTGGTAGCCCCTTTTTGTAACTGAAAAAGTATCACTGAATATAGCAATTACTTGTGTTTTTCTGAAACGAAAGGCGATAGAAATAGAGGTGCTGTCTTGCTTAAAGAACACAATCATTTCAGTTATATCACACACTGTCTTACTTTTAGAACTATCAGATGGCGATAGTCTATTACTACCGTTACATGCTCACAAGGTGTTTGGAGCTGCACAAGACAAAATGGAGGCAACCCATGTTCCAGGGAGTTTACAATCCGAGGCCTTTAGCTGTGCAAATACTAGCCTGTGCACTTTTAATGCACGTGAGTTAATCCCAGTGACCACAGTAAGACTAGTACATAAAGTTAAGCAGGTGTATGTTTTCATCTCCTTTTTAGATCCTGATACTGCAGACTCCAGAATGACCTGAGAAGTCTAGAGGAAGAATTAAGAATGCAGGGTGAGGTGGAGGGATTGTGAATTTTTTCCTTTGTTTGCTCACTCGTGTTTTCACATGGATATCTGAAGTACGTTGTCAGGTATTTCTTGCACTGCTAGGAGTTTAGCTCATTGTAGTAATCAGGTCCCATTAGAATTTAGAAAATTGTTCCGATGTCTGTGTGCAAACTGAAAGCACCAGGGCACCTGTGCTCATTAGCACAAATTTTCCTCCTGTCTCTGCTCCACCCATGACCCGCATCGCTCTCCAGGCACTGAGACTGGAGCAGTTCTCAGGCACAGGAATTAGGGAAAATGGGTCTATGCATCCTGTAACGCTATGCTCCTGTAAGGCAGGATTAGTGATCTGATTGTCCCAGCACTCAGTATGGAAGCAATGACAGTGCAAAATAGACAAGCCTCTAAGTTATGAGGCAGACATAAGTCTGCAATAGAGGCAATAGAATTGCCTGGTAGAGGATTCCATCTCTCTTGAACCCCACAGGACTCTGCCCCTATGCATTTAACTTGGGCAGCCTAAGGACTGTAGGGACCAGAATTTGGCCTATTTTGCATATGGACCTAAGGATATAGATCTGAAAAGACCTTCAACTTGCCCTCTGTATGCAAGTATTCTCACCCCTAGGGGGCCCCCTCCTGCCTGGACATGGCATTACAGGGAACTGTCTCCAGTGTTCCCCTACCCAGCTCTCCCTCAGACCTGCAACAACCTCTCTCTTTCTAATTCCCCCTCTGGGTGCTCTGGGGTTTGCCCTTTGACCAAGTCCCATAGAAGTCTGAACCCCTTCTGGGGTAGCACAAGTCCAAATAAAAGTTCAGACAAGTCTTCAAACTCTTAGCCCTTCCACCCCACTTCAGCTTCTCTGTAGTTTCCTTGTTCACCCTACCTGGAGCATTCACTGCTCCCGTAACATACGACTCCTGTTGTACCTGGATCTGGATAAAATAAAAACTAGCCTGAATCTTTTAGGTGCTTCTCTGCCTTTTAACATTTGCCTATCACAAGTCAGAACATGCTGGACAAAATGGCACACAGCACCACACCACAACTCAAGATAAATCCCTTGGGAATTTGTGCATGGAGAAGTGTGGATTAAACATGTGAGGTTGTGTGCATATGTGATTGTGTATGCACACACATGCAAGTTTCTGTGGGGAGACCAGAACACGAAAGTTCACACAACAATTAAATAAACAGAAAGCAGAGTGTCTGGGAAGATTCCAAATGCCATGACTTAATTACCCTGCAGCCACATTTCAGATTATTCTGTTTATTAGTTACATGTTAAAATGCAAATCACATACTGTAGTTTTAACAAAACAAAAAACTATTTTTGACATAAAGATCTACCAAAATAAATTTTTTCCCCCAAATTAACTTGTCTGAAACATCCTCTGCTCCAGTATTAGTTCCTTCTTCTCTACATTGCAGTTCTTTTGGTAAAATGCCAAAGCCTGTCAATTAACAGTAAGCCTATCCCGTATAAACAGAAGCAGAGACTGTGATCATGTTCAGCTAAGATCAAGGATTAGTAAATCAGCATGGCACCAGATTGCAGACACTATTTAAACCCCACAGGCCTACAAGCCCATGTAGCTATATTATATTCTGGCTGGATGTGGAGAACAGAATCTCAGGGTTACAGAGGAGCTCACTTTTTACCTTCCCTGTACAGTCAATTACAAGTCAACTTAAAATGTGCACTGATTTTATCGTGTTGGTCTGATCAAATGCCAGCTAGCAAACATCAACATCCTACCCCTATAATGTCTTATCAGGGACTTTCTATCAAATTAAACATATTTCATTACACCCCCAATCAATTATAGAAGACTGGATTTATTTATTTATTTGCAGGCAAACCAAATATTGCACTGGGGTTGGCACAGAGGATTCATTTCAAAGCTTGATGGAACGTAATTGTATCTTCATATTCTCCATCACACGTTGTTGCTTTGGAGCCAGCCATTTGTAGCAGAATCACGGTCTGAACATTAAGAGACATTTTTAACCTGCATAATAAAACAGCGCTTGAGTCTAGTGCTTCATTTTAAGGCCAAATAAGGACACACCATACAGTACACATCCCGTCTTCCTCAGAATAATCATTTCTGCCCCCAGTATTCTTGCAAAAGGAACAGATTTCTTTCATCCCAGATCAAGTGACAAGGGAGGGAGTTGAGATGTTTACTGCCAGGTAGAATACAAAGTCAAAGAGGTCCAGAGGGACCCTCACTCCACAACGTGAGTGTGAGACTGAAAAACAAATGATATTATCAGAAAAGGATCACAGAAAGCAAGCTTCACTCGAATAAAAACAGCCTTTATTAACCTCTCTTTGAAATAATCTGAAAGCAAAGTCAACGAACAATGGGCAGGGGTGACCTGTACCCCTATTAGCTCCCCTCCCACCGCACCCCCACCCATACAATACAAGCATCTTCAGCTGGAACAAAGTATAGCATACTGCTAGTGTTAGGACAATGCTACCTCTGTAACTAGAGAGGGTATAAAAAAAAAAACGAGGAGTCCTTGTGGCACCTTAGCCTTTAAGAATAAGCTTTACTTTAGTGCTACCTCCCCACAGAGCCAGAGTTTTCTGTATCTGTGAAGGGCAAGACTCGGAATAATACAGAAAGAAAACAAGTTATCAAATGGTCATCTCTGCATCCAGTAACTTTCTCTTGCTCACATCAATGATACATGTAGTACAAAGAGTGAATGAGGCCAATAACCAAGGGATCCTCCAAATATGGTGAGATGGCATCTCTGGAACCTGAACTTCCAATTTAAAAAAAAAAAGTATTGTAATTTTGTTTAAAATGCATGTTTAAAAACAGGGTCAGGTCATCCTTAGACACATCTGTCTCTTTGTGACTTATCAGCATGTTGACCCTTTCCTGAGTGGTAAGAGATCTGGGGGGGCTTGAATGTCAACTCCCTGTTTAGAGCAGAATGACGGGTTTCAGAGTAACAGCCGTGGTAGTCTGTATTCGCAAAAAGAAAAGGAGTACTTGTGGCACCTTAGAGACTAACCAATTTATTTGAGCATAAGCTTTCATGAGCTACAGCTAGCTCACGAAAGCTTATGCTCAAATAAATTGGTTAGTCTCTAAGGTGCCACAAGTACTCCTTTTCTGTTTAGAGCAGAAATCAGTGACAAGATCAGGATATTTTCTTAGCATACTTTACATACAAAATATATATTTCCTTGCACAAAGGCAGCTCCCTTTTGCAGAAACCTCAGGTAAGAAACCACTGCCTATCCCCAAAATAGCCATCTTTGGCCTCGGTCTCTTAAGGATCTCACACCAAAGTAAACAATAGCTTAATAAAAGTCCTCCTCTTCACACCCCAGTTCATGAGCTCTCCACCTAGGAAACCCCTCTAGCTAAAAGCTCCTCCCCAAAGATCACATGGTCTTCAAAGGAGAGCTGAGCATCAACCCCTTCTTTTGCACAGCTGTTCTGCAGTACAAAGGAACCTCCAAGCTCTAACTGCTAGTCAGAGGAAAGTGATTTAAACCACATGGTCTCTTTAATGAGAACCTGGGTGCTTATACATCAGTGACCCCTTGATGGGCAAGCAATTAGAATCTTTCTGCACAACAGCAGTTCTGCAAAGACACCATCCTAACGTTAGAACTGAATCCATTCGGAGCTATGCAGACTCCTGTTTGCCTTGAAATCTTAACTTTAAGCCCCTGCTTAAATCCCAAAAGTCAAAAGACATGTTCTTAAGGCGAATAGGCATGTTGAATCAGGGCCTCAAGTACTATAGTCTCTCTAAGAATTGTGCCCCATATCTGTCACTAAATTCAAGTCACTTGAGCAGAAGCTTTCTTAAAAATCACCAATTATTGGATACTCAGGACCCTGAATGCTTAACTGGGGACAAACTCATCCCCAGTCATTGAAGTCAATGGAGTTATGTTAAATATGACTTTGAGCCAGCATGCACACATTGTTTTACACTCAGACAAGTAACCAGGCAAAACTAGACATTCGTATTTGCTATAAAGTTAGAAACTGAAAAAATAGTTTCTCATTTTGTCTTTTATTCTATGCAATTGCTTAGATGGACATATATTGGCTCACATAATGTCTGACAGGCTCTGAAGAGCTAAGTAAGAAATCGCAAGTTAACAATGCTGCAGTAATTCTACGTGTACCAGTAAGAATGATCTCTCAGAAAATGTTTCTTGTACCAAATGAATGCAGCTCCTCATTGATTTAACTTGTTACTGCAATTTGCTTCTGACTGTGTCCCCTCGTGTGAGGAAACTCCTAGAGCAGTGCTGTATCAGGTCTATCCGGACTAGGAAAGCAATGGTCATTATTTGAGGTCTGAAAAGAGGGAGGAGGGATGAAGAGAATGGAGGGCTGTGGGGAAAATGCAATGAAACCTGATATAGATTTCCCAGCTCCCTTTGAAGCTAACATTTAAATGCAAAGAACTTCTCCATGCCCCTGAAGTCCCAGACTGTTATATTAGATATATATTTTCCTATTTTACCAATACAGAAAGACTTTCAACTTCTGACTCATTTATATACCCACTCTGGAAGGCCTAGAATAAATTTAAAAAATTTTAAGTATACAATCCAAAGCCAAATGTATTTGTAGCAGGAATTTATCATATTTGTTAATCTATTACAAGCTGAAATATCATATAATCAGTAGAAAGAAAAGGAGTATTTGTGGCACCTTAGAGACTAACAAATTTATTTGAGCATAAGCTTTCGTGAGCTACAGCTCACTTCATCGGAAGCATTCAGTATCACTATCAACTAATGAACAACATTTGTGTCAAGTTTCAAATCTTCAGAAGTGTATTATTATAGTTTCATAGAACGGGGTATTAGTCAAACAAACTTCCCTCCCCCTCCTGTTTCAGATTTTTTTTTAAATTCTCCATACTCATATGGAAAGATTGTAATAAATTTGTCCAGACATACATTGTAGTGATTGGCTATGGACACTCAGATTCATTGGAACCAAAGGTTTTCATAGAAACTTATGGGTTTTGACAAAAATGTTTATCAGGACGGTTTCTCAGGTCCAGGATAGAATTTCTGATTAAAACCAGAGACAGGTACCCCAGAATAGCCTATAGCCTGGGGCGTCAGTTAGTCAAATGGGAGGTTGGAGTGCCGGCCTGATTCACCCAAACCACTGGGTTATTGGCTATTTTCTTTTCCTCTTTTGGGAAGTCTCATTTTCATCCCAACAAGGAATGAAAAATTTTAAAACCTCAAAATGGTTGTAGGGGATAATCTTGGCTCAAGTGATCATGAGCTAATTCAGTTCAAATTGAATGGAAGGATTAACAAAAATAAATCTGCAACTAGGGTTTTTGATTTCAAAAGGGCTGACTTTCAAAAATTAAGGAAATTAGTTAGGGAAGTGGATTGGACTGAAGAATTTATGGGTTTAAAGGTAGAGGAGGCCTGGGATTATTTTAAATTAAAGCTGCAGAAGCTATCGGAAGCCTGCATCCCAAGAAAGGGGAAAAAATTCATAGGCAGGAGTTGTAGACCAAGCTGGATGAGCAAGCATCTTAGAGAGGTAATTAAGAAAAAGCAGAAAGCATATAGGGAATGGAAGAAGGGAGGGATCAGTAAGGAAAGCTACCTTATTGAGGTCAGAATATGTAGGGATAAAGTGAGACAGGCTAAAAGTCAAGTAGAGTTGGACCTTGCAAAGGGAATTAAAACCAATAGTAAAAGGTTCTATAGTCATATAAATAGGAAGAAAACAAAGAAAGAAGAAGTGGGACCGCTAAAAACTGAGGATGGAGTGGAGGTCAAGGATAATCTAGGCATGGCCCAATATCTAAACAAATACTTTGCCTCAGTCTTTAATAAGACTAAAGAGGATCTTAGGGATAATGGTAGCATGATAAATGGGAATGAGGATATGGAGGTAGACATCACCATATCTGAGGTAGAAGCGAAACTCAAACAGCTTAATGGGACTAAATCGGGGGGCCCAGATAATCTTCATCCAAGAATATTAAAAGAATTGGCACAAGAAATTGCAAGCCCATTAGCAAGAATTTTTAATGAATCTGTAAACTCAGGGGTTGTACCATATGATTGGAGAATTGCTAACATAGTTCCTATTTTTAAGAAAGGGAAAAAAAGTGATCCAAGTAATTATAGGCCTGTTAGTTTGACATCTGTAGTATGCAAGGTCTTGGAAAAAATTTTGAAGGAGAAGGTAGTTAAGGACATTGAAGTCAATGGTAAATGGGACAAAATACAACATGGTTTTACAAAAGGTAGATCATGCCAAACCAACCTGATCTCCTTCTTTGAGAGAGTAACAGATTTTTTAGACAAAGGAAACGCAGTGGATCTAATTTACTTAGATTTTAGTAAGGCGTTTGATACTGTGCCACATGGGGAATTATTAGTTAAATTGGATAAGATGGGCATCAATAGGAAAATTGAAAGGTGGATAGGGAATTGGTTAAAGGGGAGACTACAACGGGTCCTACTGAAAGGTGAACTGTCAAGTTGGAGGGAGGTTACCAGTGGAGTTCCTCAAGGATCAGTTTTGGGACCAATCTTATTTAATCTTTTTATTACTGACCTGGGCACAAAAAGTGGGAGTGTGCTAATAAAGTTTGCAGATGATACAAAGCTGGGAGGTATTGCTAATTTAGAGAAGGACAGGGATACCCTACAGGAGGATCTGGATGACCTTGTAAACTGGAGTAATAGGAATAGGATGAAATTTAATAGTGAGAAGTGTAAGGTCATGCATTTAGGGATTAATAACAAGAATTTTAGTTATAAGCTAGGGACGCATCAACTAGAAGTAACGGAGGAGGAAAAGGACCTTGGAGTATTGGTTGATCATAGGATGACTATGAGCTGCCAATGTGATATGGCTGTGAAAAAAGCTAATGTCGTCTTGGGATGCATCAGGAGAGGTATTTCCAGTAGGGATAAGGAGGTTTTAGTACCGTTATATAAGGCACTGGTGAGACCTCACCTGGAATACTGTGTGCAGTTCTGGTCTCCCATGTTTAAGAAGGATGAATTCAAACTGGAACAGGAACAGAGAAGGGCTACTAGGATGATCCGAGGAATGGAAAACTTGTCTTATGAAAGGAGACTCAGGGAGCTTGGCTTGTTTAGCCTAACTAAAAGAAGGTTGAGGGGAGATATGATTGCTCTCTATAAATATATCAGAGGGATAAATACCAGAGAGGGAGAGGAATTATTTAAACTCAGTACCAATGTGGACACAAGAACAAATGGATATAAACTGGCCACTAGGAAATTTAGATTAGAAATTAGACGAAGGTTTCTAACCATCAGAGGAGTGAAGTTTTGGAATAGCCTTCCGAGGGAAGTAGTGGGGGCAAAAGATCTATCTTGCTTTAAGATTAAACTCGATAAGTTTATGGAGGAGATGGTATGATGGGATAACATGGTTTTGGTAATTAAATATTCATGGTAAATAGGCCCAATGGCCTGTGATGGGTTTTTAGATGGGGTAAGATCCAAGTTACCCGGGAAAGAATTTTCTGTAGTATCTGGCTGATGAATCTTGCCCATATGCTCAGGGTTTAGCTGATCGCCATATTTGGGGTCGGGAAGGAATTTTCCTCCAGGGCAGATTGGAAGGCCCTGGAGGTTTTTCGCCTTCCTCTGTAGCATGGGGCACGGGTCACTTGCTGGAGGATTCTCTGCTCCTTGAGGTCTTCAAACTACAATTTGAGGACTTCAATAGCACAGATATAGGTGTGAGGTTTTTTTAGGAGTGGTGGGTGAAATTCTGTGGCCTGCATTGTGCAGGAGGTCAGACTAGATGATCATAATGGTCCCTTCTGACCTAAATATCTATGAATCTATGAATCTATGAAAATATTTCACAAGAGAATTTGTATTTTCCACCCTGCCCAATATGGCACTTTTTTCATCACTCAAATGGTTCACTTGAAAGATATAATGATGTAGAGTACTAAGAATGGGGTGGTTTTTTTCCTGGTATAGTGTAGCGATCGGTCTGGAACTAGGGTTTTTTTAAGGATGCCTTTAAAAAGAACTAGGTTCTCAGTGAGTTACTGCTGGTGTTTTCTTTGATAGGGATGAAGAAATGGCCTTATTCATTCATAAATACCCAGCAAACAGCTCACCAGGTTTGTCTTAAAGAAACATCAAAAGCGACACTGAAGAACTATAATCTTTAAGTGACTCATAGGAGGATGTAAAATAAAGTGGGTGTTTGATGGTTGTGTCTCTACACCCCTTCTGCCCTTTGCCATGTAAGTTACTTTACCCAACCAATGCCAAAGTGGTGCAAGATGCATGTTGAGTGTAAGCAGCCAAGTAGTAAAATACCATTTACTGTATCATAGCAGTGAATTTGGCCCAGAGACTCTTCTCTCTGTATGAGAGATTTGAATTTGAACTAATGCAAATTGTGATTAATATCATTTTATACTTTCCCCAAGCTTCTGCACACAAAAATATGAAAAGGAAAAGGGTCTTTTTATAATACAAACACATGTGGGCAATGGTGAATAAGTGTTACTTATATACTAATATCACAAAAGCATCTTTTTCATCCAACCTAACATGCAGTGGTTCCCACAAATAGTACAGTTTGTCCAGGTTTATTAAAAAAAAAAGTGAAAATGTACAGAATATCACATTGACCAAAGGTACATGGGAAAGATGTGTTTCTATCATCAGCTTCTTTCCTTTTTCTCTCTGCACTGTTAAATACAGTGAGGTATAAAAATATACTATAACCATAATTCAACAACAAAATAAATATCTTCACTTGTGCACACTGCTTTTATTTTGTATGGTTCAACCATGTCTCATGTGCACATGCATGCATGCCATGTAACTGGGTTTTAGCATACAGAATAATGTAATTACTCATTCTTGAATAGAAGGATAATTACTGTCACAGAAACCCACATAACTTACAGATTTTTTTGTTCTTTTTAAAATGATAAATACAGTATTTTCTGTTTTGTAGCAGGATGCATCCTTTTCCTTCAGATTCCCCACTGCCCCTCCCACCCCACCCTATTGAATTACAGATGTTTTGAATGAACAACGAGGGGTATCACTTCGCACAAGGGAAAAAAACAAGATTATTTGGAATTTATAAAAATAAAAGTAATCTTGTGTCTCTAGAGACAGCGAGGTGAGTCACCATTTGTTAAAGTGGGTTCTCATCAGTTATGTATCACATCAAATTACTGATACAAACACATCTGGTAGAAATGGGAAAAATAAAGACGTGGCAAAAAAGAAAAAATTAACCAGCTGCAGATAGACACTTAAAACAAGATGTTCATATTAATAATTATTAAAGAGCACCAATAATTCAAGGGTATCATTGTCCCAGTCATTTAGATGCCACAATGATGAGCAGTGGTTCCCAAACTTGTTCCGCCGCTTGTGCGGGGAAAGCCCCTGGTGGGCCAGGCTTGTTTGTTTACCTGCCGCATCCGCAGGTTCGGCCGATCGCGGCTTCCAGTGGCCAATGGGAGCTGCTGGAAGTGGCGGCCAGTATGTCCCTCGGCCCGCACCGCTTCCAGCAGCTCCCATTGGCCTGGAGCAGTGAACCGTGGCCACTGGGAGCTGCGATCAGCTGAACCTGTGGACGCGGCAGGTAAACAAACAGGCCCGGCCCACCAGGGGCTTTCCCTGCACTAGTGGCGGAATAAGTTTGGGAAACACTGAGCAAGACAGGTACTAGAATAGGCAGTGGGAAAATGGGCCCATGGCTTTGCAATTCACTCCTTAGTGAAAAGTAGCACATATCTGTTGGAGCCCCCGAGAATGCTGCAAGGCTGATCTCCCACCACCACCACTGGCAATTGATAATGGGGATAACTGTAATTGTGGGAGTGGGGAATTGTTCAAAGAAAGAAGGTGGATTTCCAGAGGTTTCTCTTAGATTGCTGCAGTCAGAATATATTTTTAAGTAATGTCAAGGGCTCCTGGAGTGCCCTTTTTATATTTTTGTAAGTCTAAATAATTAAATATAAATGCTGATTAATTATAGGATACTAAGCCAAAAATATAGATTTTAGAAATAAGGTTATGATATATCCTAACAAAATATTGATGAATCTCTCTTCTTTGATGGTGATTGGGATACTTAGCCCTGGTCTACACTAGGACTTTAGGTCGAATTTTGCAGTGTTAAATCAATGTAAACCTGCACCCGTCCACACAATGAAGCCCTTTTTTTCAACTTAAAGGGCTCTTAAGATAGATTTCCTTACTCCACCCCGACAAGTGGTTAGCACTTAAATCGGTCTTGCCGGGTCGAATTTGGGGTACTGTGGACACAATTCAATGGTATTGGCCTCTGGAAGATATCCCAGAGTGCTCCATTGTGACCGCTCTGGACAGCACTCTCAACTCAGATGCACTGGCCAGGTAGACAGGAAAAGAACCGCGAACTTTTGAATCTCATTTCCTGTTTGGCCAGCGTGGCAAGGTGCAGGTGACCATGCAGAGCTCATCAGCAGAGGTGACCATGCAGAGCTCATCAGCAGAGGTGACCGTGATGGAGTCCCAGAATCGCAAAAGAGCTCCAGCATGGACTGAAGGGGAGGTACGGGATCTGATTGCTGTATGGGGAGAGGAATCCGTGCTATCAGAACTCCGTTCCAGTTTTCGAAATGCCAAAACCTTTGTCAAAATCTCCCAGGGCATGAAGGACAGAGGCCATAACAGGGACCCGAAGCAGTGCCGCGTGAAACTTAAGGAGCTGAGGCAAGCCTACCAGAAAACCAGAGAGGTGAATGGCCGCTCCGGGTCAGAGCCCCAAACATGCCACTTCTATGATGAGCTGCATGCCATTTTAGGGGGTTCAGCCACCACTACCCCAGCCGTGTTGTTTGACTCCTTCAATGGAGATGGAGGCAACATGGAAGCAGGTTTTGGGGACGAAGAAGATGATGATGATGATGATGAGGTTGTAGATAGCTCACAGCAAGCAAGCGGAGAAACCGGTTTTCCCGACAGCCAGGAACTGTTTCTCACCCTGGACTTGGAGCCAGTACCCCCCAAACCCACCCAAGGCTACCTCCTGGACCTGGCAGGCGGAGAAGGGACCTCCGGTGAGTGTACATTTTAAAATACTAGACATGGTTTAAAAGCAAGCGTGTGAAAGGATTAATTTGCCCTGGCATTTGCGGCTCTCCTGGATGTACTCCCAAAGCCTTTGCAAAAGGTTTCTGGGGAGGGCAGCCTTATTGCGTCCTCCACGGTAGGACGCTTTACCACTCCAGGCCAGTAACACGTACTCGGGAATCATTGTACAACAAAGCATTGCAGTGTATGTTTGCTGGCGTTCAAACAACATCCGTTCTTTATCGCTCTGTGTTATCCTCAGGAGAGTGAGATATCATTCATGGTCACCTGGTTGAAATAGGGTGCTTTTCTTCAGGGGACACTCAGAGGTGCCCGTTCCTGCTGGGCTGTTTGCCTGTGGCTGAACAGAAATGTTCCCCGCTGTTAGCCACGGGGAGGGTTGAGGGGGTAGCCACGCGGTGGGAGGAGGCAAAATGCGACCTTGTAACGAAAGCACATGTGCTATGTATGTAATGTTAACAGCAAGGTTTACCCTGAAAGTGTGTAGCCACTGTTTTATAAAATGTGTCTTTTTAAATACCGCTGTCCCTTTTTTTTCTCCACCAGCTGCATGCGTTTCAATGATCACAAGATCTTCTCCTTCCCAGAGGCTAGTGAAGATTAGAAAGAAAAAAAACGCACTCATGATGAAATGTTCTTTGAGCTCATGCTGTCCTCCCACACTGACAAAGCACAGACGAATGCGTGGAGGCAAATAATGTCAGAGTGCAGGAAAGCACAAAATGACCGGGAGGAGAGGTGGCAGGCTGAAGAGAGTAAGTGGCGGGCTGAAGACAGGGCTGAAGCTCAAATGTGGTGACAGTGTGATGAGAGGAGGCAGGATTCAATGCTGAGGCTGCTGGAGGATAAACCAGTATGCTCCAGTGTATGGTTGAGCTGCAGCAAAGGCAGCTGGAGCACAGACTGCCACTACAGCCCCTGTGTAACCAACCGCCCTCCTCCCCAAGTTCCATAGCCTCCACACCCAGACGCCCAAGAACGCGGTGGGGGGGCCTCCGGCCAACCAGCCACTCCACCACAGAGGATTGCCCAAAAAACAGAAGGCTGGCATTCAATAAATTTTAAAGTTGTAAACTTTTAAAGTGCTGTGTGGCATTTTCCTTCCCTCCTCCACCACCCCTCCTGGGCTACCTTGGTAGTCATCCCCCTATTTGTGTGATGAATGAATAAAGAATGCATGAATGTGAAGCAACAATGACTTTATTGCCTCCGCAAGCAGTGATCGAAGGAAGGAGAGGAGAGTGGTTAGCTTACAGGGAAGTAGAGTGAACCAAGGGGCAGGGGGTTTCATCAAGGAGAAACAAACAGAACTTTCACACCGTAGCCTGGCCAGTCATGAAACTGGTTTTCAAAGCTTCTCTGATGCATACCGCGCCCTCCTGTGCTCTTCTAACCGCCCTGGTGTCTGGCTGCGCGTAACCAGCAGCCAGGCGATTTGCCTCAACCTCCCACCCTGCCATAAACGTCTCCCCCTTACTCTCACAGATATTGTGGATCACACAGCAAGCAGTAATAACAGTGGGAATATTGGTTTCGCTGAGGTCTAAGCAAGTCAGTAAACTGCGCCAGCGCGCCTTTAAATGTCCAAATGCACATTCTACCACCATTCTGCACTTGCTCAGCCTGTAGTTGAACAGCTCCTGACTACTTTCCAGGCTGCCTGTGTATGGCTTCATGAGCCATGGCATTAAGGGGTAGGCTGGGTCCCCAAGGATAACTATAGGCATTTCAACATCCCCAACAATTATTTTCTGGTCTGGGAATAAACTCCCTTCCTGCAGCTTTTGAAACAGACCAGAGTTCCTGAAGATGCGAGCGTCATGTACCTTTCCCGGCCATCCCACATTGATGTTGGTGAAACGTCCCTTGTGATCCACCAGAGCTTGCAGCACTATTGAAAAGTACCCCTTGCGGTTTATGTACTCGCCGGCTTCGTGCTCCGGTGCCAAGATAGGGATATGGGTTCCGTCTATGTCCCCACCACAGTTAGGGAATCCCATTGCAGCAAAGCCATCCACTATGACCTGCACATTTCCCAGGGTCACTACCCTTGATATCAGCAGATCTTTGATTGCGTGGGCTATTTGCATCGCAGCAGCCCCCACAGTAGATATGCCCACTCCAAATTGATTCCCAACTGACCGGTAGCTGTCTGGCGTTGCAAGCTTCCACAGGGCTATCACCACTCACTGCTCTCATCTTGGTATTCATGCGCTTCAGGGCGGGGGAAAGCAAGTCACAAAGTTCCATGAAAGTGCCCTTACGCATGCGAAAGTTTCGCAGCCACTGGGAATCGTCCCAGACCTGCAACACTATGCGGTCCCACCAGTCTGTGCTTGTTTCCTGAGCCCAGAATCGGCGTTCCACAGCATGAACCTGACCCATTAGCACCATGATGCATGCATTGGCAGGGCCCATGCTTTCAGAGAAATCTGTGTCCATGTCCTGATCACTCATGTGACCGCGCTGACGTCGCCTCCTCGCCCGGTATCGCTCTGCCAGGTTCTGGTGCTGCATATACTGCTGGATAATGCATGTGGTGTTTAATGTGCTCCTAATTGCCAAAGTGAGCTGAGCAGCCTCCATGCTTGCCTTGGTATGGCGTCCGCACAGAAAAAGGGCGCAGAACGATTGTCTGCCATTGCTCTGACAGAGGGAGGGGTGACTGATGACATGGCTTACAGGGTTGTCTTACAGGGAATTAAAATCAACAAAGGGGGTGGCTTTACATCAATGAGTATTTCAGGCAGGACTTCACGGAGGGTTCCAATAAGAAATGGTGCACCTAAGTAATTGTTCTTATTGGAACAAGCAGGTTGGTCTGGCCTCTGATTGATACATGGCTAGATTTACCTCGCTGCACCTTCTCTGTGAGTGACTGCAGTGTGACCTAGAGGAATGAGTCCCTAAACGGCGGAGGGGAGAAAGCAAATGAGTACAAAACAAATCTGGTCTATTTCTTGGTTTGATCCACTCCATCTATCTTTTACATCTTTGGCTGGCAGCAGATGGTGCAGAAGGTCTGCAAGCCATCCACATCTCATGGCTGCTCGGCAGAAGATGGTACAATAGGACTGCTAGCCATCCTCATCTCTTGCCTGCCTGGCAGAAGATGATACAGTAGGACTGCTAGCAATCCGTATCGCCTGCCTGCTCACCATAAGATGGTTCAATAGGACTGACTGCAGGACTAAAGAGAATGACCTGGTCAAGTCACTCCAAATTTAGTCCCTGCACCCATGTCTGACCAGGCGCTCCTGGCCGATGTGGCCAGGAGCACCTCAGACATGACGATGATGGCTACCAGTCGCACTGTACCGTCTGCTGCCACAAGGCAATGGGTTGATGCTGCTGTGTAGCAATGCAGTACCATGTCTGCCAGCACCCAGGAGACATACGGTGACAGTTACCTGAGCAGGCTCCATGCTTGCCGTGGTATGGCGTCTGCACAGGTAACTCAAGAAAAAAGGCGTGAAACGATTGTCTGCTGCTGCTTTCACGGAGGGAGGGAGGGAACGGGGGCCTGACGATATGTACCCAGAACCACCCGTGACAATGTTTTAGCCCCATCAGTCATTGGGATCTCAACCCAGAATTCCAATGGGCAGCGGAGACTGCGGGAACTGTGGGATAGCTACCCACAGTGCAACACTCCGGAAGTCGACGCTTGCCTCGGTACTGAGAAAGCACTCCGCCGAGTTAATGCACTTAATGCACTTAGAGCATTTTCTGTGGGGACACACACACTTGAATACATAAAACGGATTTCTAAAAAAGCGACTTCTATAAATTCGACCTAATTTCGTAGTGTAGACATACCCTTAGATTCCCTTTAAAGACCCCATTGGAGACCTATATCGACAAATTAATCTTTGTCCATATGGTTCTTAAAAAATTAAGAAATCTCTGTCCTCCTATCATTAAACAGCAACAAATATGCCCACAGCCACTAAAAGAGAAGAGCATGGAAGTCAAATTCTGCTCTGTCCACTGGCATAAATCTGAAGTAACTAAATCAGCTTCAGTGAAGTTATCCTGGATTCACACTGGTGAAGCAGAACAATTTATATTAAAGTAGCATTCTGGGGGATCCCATTCCAGGACTTGATTTAAAAAAATAAAAAAGATCAGTACACACTGCTTTACAATCAACCATAAATAGTAGACTGTCAGTTCGACACTCAAATTGAGATTCTGCCTGTTTGAAATAACTTCCTTAACAACCAAAAATTGCACAAGATGATTCATATTGGCTAGGCATGGCCAAACCACATACATTCAAAATGCAAGCTCTTCTCATGAGCCTCAAAAACAGAATTTTTCAGTAAATCTTGCATTTACGGAGTTCTCTTCCATATTGACCATATTCCCCTTCGACTTAGCACATCGTCACGGATAGGAAGTCACAATCACCATATTCTTTCTTGAGCTAGCTCTTGAAAGCTTATGCTTAAATAAATTTGTTAGTCTCTAAGGTGCCACAAGTCCTCCTTTTCTTTTTGCGGATACAGATTAACATGGCTGCTACTCTGAAACCTGTCATATTCTTTCTGTAGATTTTTGTGGTCCTCTAGCCCACCAGCTCCAGTTTCAACCCTCCCAGTACCATACCCCAAGTCAGTTTTGAGAGCTGTGTCAGACCACATTGGTCTTAATTAAAAAAAAAGAAAAAGTGTGTTTATTGTACCACTTCATCAGCTAATAAACTGCCTTTTTCAATTGGTTTTGTAAATCAAGAATGTTAGAAATTCACTTTGTTATTAAAAACTGAGAATTTTTGTTTGGGCTGTTGCCAACTTCTGTACCATTTAGAGCCAAATCTTTGTGGGGAAAGAGTGGCGGTGGGGGAGAGGAAAGAGAGAGAGTAGAAAGCCCTTAATAAAAGAGATGCTTCAGCAAGAAAAATGTCAGCACAGGGACAGAATTCTCAGCTCCAATGGGCCAGGTGGTTCTGTATGTGGGCCAGAGCTGATAGAAACAATTTTTGTCCTGCAAGAAATTTTGCTATTTCAATATTTGTTTTGTTCTCAAATCAAATCATGGTGATAAGCGGGATGCCAGAGGCCTACTTCCACAATCCCGCTGTCTCATGGGGGAGTGGGCATCAGAAGCGCCACAGTCTCTAGAGAAGCGCTGCCCTTCCCTTTCCAGAGGGAAGGCTGCTGTAGCATGTGCTAACCTCATCATGTGTTTTGCTGATAGCTGGAATTGGTCTCCAATTCAAAATTCAGTTTTTCCCCTGCTCTAATTATCCCTTCAATTTAGCTCCTGATATTTTAAAATTATGTTCTAATTCTCCTTCTTTAACCAGATGGTTTATATTTTAAAAAATCCTTGATTATACTAATTTTCACATCCCTACTTAAACATTGTTAGCATCTGTTGACCTATCCCCGCATTAAAACTGTGATGAATTTTGACTGCAGTCACTCCAGCTGTTCACTAAATATTTTCCACATTTCTACAGTGGATTTTTCCATTACACATGGGATTCTAACACCGGATTCTCAAAACCTTTTCTGCTAATTCCTACTATTATTTACCCTTACAGAATTATAGAACTGTAGGTTTGGAAGAGATATCAAGAGGTCATACAGTCTACCCCTCCCATCCTTCCCGGAGGCAGGATTAAGTACACCTAGACAAACATTTGTCAGGGATGGTCTAACTTATTCTTTAAAAACCTGCAAGGACAGGGATCCCACCACTTCCCTCGGTAACCTGTTCTAGTGCTTAACTACCTTTACAGTTAGGAAGTTGTTCTAATATTTCACCCAAATCTCCCTTATTGCAAACTAAGCAGATTATTTTTTGTCCTACTGTTGGTGGAATGGAGAACAATTGCTCACCATCCTCTTTATAACAGTCCCTTTACATATTTGAAGGCTTATGCCTCCAGTAGATTGGCGCTGTCTCAGGGCACCACCTTGTGGCACGGAGTGGCCCTGCAGGCACCCTGCCTCATTTTCCTTTAAGTCCCCAGAAATATTTTACTCACAGCACAAGTATTTAAAATCATATTCTTCTATCTCATAGGGTCTAATTCATTAAGCACCATTTGGCTCCCCAAAGAGCCCCTTAAGTTCAGGGTTTCACAGCTCACCTTCTACAGACCGTGGCTTTAAGTTCTAGCCTCTCAGGCCCATATCTTGCCCCTCAACTCAAGGGTCTCACAGTCCTCTGACCGGAACTGTGTGCTACTTGATTTATTTTCCTCAGGAGCTGGGTTCAGCAGCTCCCTTTCAGGGGCACTGCCTCTGACTGGGCTTGGAACCTCCTTCTGAGTCATCCATCTAGTCACCTGAACACAACCTTAATCCTTCACAGGTAGGTCTAAGAACCCCAGACAGCTGTCTTTGCTGACTGGGAGAGAAGGGAGCTCTGGACATGCTGCAAGGCTTCTGCTCCAGTGCCCTTAAAGAAACAATAGTGTGGGATGGCCCTGTACTTTCCCTCTGCCAGACACCAACTGCTTCCCAAGACCCAGTGACTGCTTTGGTTATTCCAGACACCTGGAACTGAGTAACTGGCCTCTCTCACTACCTTAGAAGGCCAGTACCCATTACATTCCCCCTCCCCACCATCTTCGCTTGACTAAACGTGTATTTGACATCTAAAAATATTGTCATCACTAGGTCCTAGGAACTGCTGAATTTCGACTTTGTTTACTGACACTTCATTATTTTCTTAGGAGTAGATCCAGAGCAGACTATGATCTTACAGTCAATTCAACAAATTATAGTGGAATCCTGAATTACTTCTCAAAACATTTGTCATCACTTCACTTTTGCTCCTCTTGTTCAAAGAGGAGTCATTAAAATTCCCGGATCAATGTTTTGGCCTCCTTACGAGCAGTGTGGCAGGCTTGTTTGTTTGTTTTGTATTTTTAAATCTGTAGAGCATTTCCTGATGTATTTTCTCCAGCTGCTACGGAGGACCACTGCAGCAGTCAATATGACTAATGAAGGAATCATGATGTCCATTTTCCCTAAATTTTATACAACAAAGACATGTTGCTATGAAAAAAATACCTAGATCAGTCTTCATCAATATCATCTGCCCCTTACCTACTTTATTATGTACATATACAAATAATGCTTTATTTATTTATTATGTACAAATAATGCTTACTTCTTACTCAGGCAAAAAGGCCCATAGATTTAATCTGAGCTTTGCTTACATAAAAATTGAATTGAAGATCCCAGATCCAGTTTTAAATCTCAATCATTTTTCCAAATTAATCACTTTCCTCTTATTTGTAGCATATTAATTCTTCCCATAAGCACACAGAATTCAAAACCAG
Organism: Lepidochelys olivacea; assembly: GCF_965140295.1. NCBI lineage: Eukaryota > Metazoa > Chordata > Testudines > Cheloniidae > Lepidochelys > Lepidochelys olivacea. Next base: position 111,677,175 of record NC_140411.1, read on the forward strand.
CAGTCTTAAACGCTCACAGCAGAATGCGTGTGGCAGCTTGTTTTAATTGACACTTCCTTGCATTCTATTTTTGCTATGAGATACAGTGTTGCCATAATGATATTAAGGGGAAAAAAATAACTTGAAGAGTTAGGGACAAAGACTTGTTTAATAACAGCTCATGATTTAACATGTACAGAGTTATCAGATATTGGGATTCACTCTGAGACCTTTTCCACTCAGCTAGGGTTACCATATTGCAGGTTCCCAAAAAGAGGACACTGTAGGGTGGGGTGGGAGGGAAAGATCTGGAAGAAGGGGTACAGTTGGGGGAGCTGGAGGGGTACCTGCGGCAGGGGTACTGACAGGAGGTGGGGAGTAGCATTGCTCCCTGTCAGTGGTAGGGTGGCTGGCGCAAGCCCAGGACACAGCAACAGCTGTCAGTCAGTGCCTTCCTGTGGGACCACCTCGCCAGGAAAGAGGACCTGGGAAAGAGGGCCTGGGTGGACAGGATCCAGCAGCTGTGACTGCAGAGGAATGGACCAATCAGCTGCCAATTCAGGGGAGGGACCAACCAGGAAGTGGACCAATCAGAGCTCTGAGTTGCAGCATCTGCTCTGAAAAAACCCCACAGACATTTCCTTTTATTTGAAAAATCCACCTGGACAGAGGCTCAGAAAAGGAGGCAATGTCCAGGAAAACCCAGACATGTGGTAACTCTACATTCGGCTTATCCAAAACACCTTGTCCAATTCTGGGAGAACAGGTCATCCACGTCTCTGGGATCCAAAAGCTCAGTTCAACTCCAGCTTATTAGTCAGGCTACTTTGTTAGGCAAGTAACAGCTTTATGCACCCACAATGGCTGGGCCCAGATGCAGGTGGTTTATGTACAGGGTGATAACAGGTCCAAATCATATCACACAATACATAGTTTGTATATCTTTTTTCCCTACCAACTAACATCTGCACTTCTTGAATCTAATTAGGCTGAACATCATACAGATTGTGGAAGGACCAATAGTTTTGCAGTTTGTGCAAGGACAACTTCTTAGGTCTTCACCTTCTCTATATTTCAAGTATATCCGTTCAGGACGTTCCCACGTATCTCAACTAGCCCAAAAACACCATCTCCAGCACACAGCCTATTGCACCCTTGTTTACAGCTTAAGCTTGCACTCAAATCAAGCTTTATGCAAGTTTACTCATGACCAGCAAGATCTAGGCCTACAACACAGTGCTATATAAAACTTCAGAAATATTGGGGCTGATCCAGCACCCGGGAAAGTAGTAGCAAAATGGGACAAGGAGAATTGCCCATCCTGAAGTCAATGGGAATTTTGCCACTGACGCCAAAAGAGAAAGGTAGACCACAGAACAGATACTCAACCTGAGTCAGAAGGAAGAGGGAGTAAACTCTGCATCCTGCACATGAGTTGATCTTCATGGGCTCAGTGAAACTCCCACTGACTCCATGTGCTTATACCTTCCCGGTCTCTAGCTCCCTCATGCTTCTCTCATGAGATTAGGAAGAAAAGAGGGCACGTGTGGACACGAGAGCATGTGACTTGGGAGAAGTGGTCTTACACCAAATGCTAGGCTGCACAAAAAGGAGCTGCTACCATTTTGATAGTATATTATATCCAAAACAAGACCATTAAGGTTGCCAAATCAAGGACCAGAATGAAAGTTGTCTATGCAAATTTAATTCAGCCCTCTTATGCATATGTACTGATACACTCTTTAATGGCATGATAACATGCTATCTTTTCCCACATGACCCCGGCCTCACTCAGTGCATTGAATGGGGAGCTGTTTAATTTTTTCCCCCACCCATATATTTTAAGACCAGAAGAAATCATCATTATCATCTAGTCACCCGTCCTGCATACCACAGGCCCAAGAACCTCTGTTATCTCCCCATGAAGCCCATAACTTCTGTCTGAGCTAGAGCAAATCCTTTTGAAAAACAACCAGTCTTAATTTAGAGACTTCAAGTGATGGAGAATCCACTACATCCTTCAGCTTCCAACCATTGGATCTCATTAAGCCTTTTTCTGTTACATTAAAGACCTATATTATTATCCCCATTTTACAGGTGGGGTACTGTAGCAGAGAGATTAAGGTCAAAATTAACAAGAGTGCCAACTGATTACAAGTGCCATATTTGAGAAGCTTTGGGCCTGATTTTTCAGAGTAATTAACACTTTATATGTTCAGACCTCAGTCACAGTTGTGGGTGCCCAAGACTTCTGCAAATTATACCTCAGGTGTCACGTTTGGTATCCCAAAAATGAAGACCAAAAAGTGGTCACCAGTGAAAGTTTTGCTTTATGCGACTTGTCCAGCATCACACAGGAACTCTGTGGCAGAGTCAGGCATTGGAATCCAGGGTGGGGTCCTACAGCATGAGACAGGAGTCCTGTGTAAAAGGCTAGTACATAATCGTGCAATATATCATAATACATATATACAACGGGGCAAATTAAGGTGGCATAAGCAACATTCCAGGCCTTTCCTAATTTTTGAGTGGTTAATTTTTCAATTTTAATATTCTTTAAGTGTTAGAGGGGTTATGTAATTTCCTAATTTTTAAAAAAAATGGAAATAAAATTCTGCCATATCAAACTATATTAACCCCATACTTGGATAATCAGCGGGGTTCAGATATTTAGATCCATAACACAGTCCCCTATCATGTGAACTAGTGGAGGTAAATGGAGCATTAAGAGGTTATCTTCAATGTGGCCCTGTTTCTAGAGGGGGATGAGGCTTTGCCAGTGGGTTTCACAGATATGTACTGACTAAGGAAAAATGGGTTAAATTCCAGGTTTTGTACAGTAGTATGCTTTAGGAGTCATAGAGCCTTCTGTCCTCACCCCCTTCTGCTCCTATTCCCCACCCCCATCTCCTATCCTTTTTCCCCTCTAGCTCCAGCTATCCTCCTTGATCCTACCCCCATTGCCATCTGCTCAACCCCCAGACGTCTGCCCCAATCTCATCTACTCTCATCCTTCCCAGATCTTCCCCTCCCAACTTCTCATCTTCTTCTTCCTGTCCTTGTCCCTTAACTCCCATTCTGCTCCTAGCCCCAAATCCTGCCCATATTCTCCCCACCACTCCCTGCTCCTCTCTCTTCTTGTGCCTGCCCCTCTCCCTTCATTCTGGAGACAGTACCTGGTCTTATTCTATTACTAGGACTGTACAATAATTTTAGAAACTGTAGAGCTGTAGACCTTTGAATAAGGCATAAAATAAAGAAAGCTTCCGATTCATGGTCATTAAAATTTCAGCTTTATTTTACTTTATAGTTTCTGCATATTCATACTTTAGATGTTGGCACATTAACTAGAACGTTCTTCAGTGCAAACATTTTTAAGTGAGTGCTGGTCTGTAACATTTTCACACTGCTGTAGAATAAGTGCTTTCTGGAGGAAGTTCATCTTACTGGTTCAAATGGAGTGGCATTGTCTGCAAATTCTCATTTTGAAATTATTGCACTTTTTTTTGTTATGCTACAAGATGTGAAGTCCACAATATTTACGTTTCTGATTGTCAGTCTTTCCTTCATACTTCATGTATGAGTGAAGACAAATAGACAACTTATTTTGTTGAATCAATAGAGGCATATTATCACAGCAAGATTGTAAAATACAGGTATTGTACACCTGAATTATAGAGTACAAAAATGAAACTGCCATGTACTGTGTGTCACAGCAGGTAACTAATATCAACAAAATACCAAAAACTATGTTCAAATAACATTGTATGGGTCTGACTTCAATCCACAAAAGCAAGGCAATTCAAAGTTAAGGCTTAAGCTCTATCTTTAACCCACTCTGCTGAGCTTTGGAATTGCAATATAACTAAGGCTGAATTCTAATCTCCAGTGTATATCGGTACATGTTGCTGGGCATCTTCAAAGTCTGCTGTTGTATTTGCATGCAGATGCATACTGGGCCATACTATATCTACTAATAGCATTAACATATTGTTTACCTTTACCTCAGTCAGAAATGTATTTTGTGAACATTAGGACAAAGTATGAAACACGTCAAATGGAGCAAGTGTTTGGGAGAAGAGAGGTTTGGGCGGGTGAATTTTTTTTTTTCTTTTTGGTGGTGAGATGGATGATGATTTTATGGAGGCAGAGGTGGGGAAAGTTGTTTTGTGCATTAACTTCTTGTGCAAAGGAAAACAATTGGTTGCTGTTGCAGTCCAACAAAGAAGCAGAAAGCTGTCTTAATTAAAGGGATGCCAAGAGCATGCAAGACATATTATGTTTCATGATGAAAATTCAGAGTTATACTGCTTTTCATCCAGAGAATCCCAAAGATATTGATGGACTCAAGATAAGGAATCACTTCTCCGACCACCGAAGTTGTGGCCCTGTGTGTGTTGGAACATGGCAGCCCTTAACAAATATCACACAGCGTTTAGCACAGGAAGTGAAGAATACCAAATCCAGCTGAACTCCAGCTGGGAGTATAGGTAGACTGAAGACCTACAAAAAATGTCTTTACTTTTTTTATACACTAAGTGCACAAACACATAACTGATGACAAAGTAAGTGTCTAGCTTTTGAGTACAATTAGTTTATAGTACACATGTTCCCATAATGCATAGCATCTCATTGCATGAGTCGGCCCTTTCAATTCAATGGCACAGATTGTGGGGCAAGGTGTTATTCAGTACAGCTAAGGGGATCAAAATCTGGCCCAGGATGATATCTATACAAGCCTGAAAACATAGGTACTTGAATATATGCCGTATATTTTCTTGCTCTAATAAGAACACACAAGAAGGGTGTGGTCTAAGCATCGGACTGGGAGCTGCAAGGAATAGCTAGATTTTGTCATAAGAACACAGTCCCTTTGAAAAGAACATCTCAGGAAGAACTTGTGACTAAGAGAGCCATAATTCCTTATCTGCTCGCTGGGGTGCAACATGTGCATATGTTATTAATTTACTGCTGGGATAGGCCAGGAAGTTAATACAGATGTGCGGTGCAGCTGAGCTGCTGCAGGATTAAGTGGGAGTCGGAAATTCTTTCCCCACCTACTTGCTTTAAAGGGGTTTTATCTGGTAACTGAGCTGCACACTGCCCTAGACTTTGATCCAAGATCACGAGTCTTATCCAGGCAAGAACATAAGAATGGCCATACTAGGTCAGACCTATGGTCCATCTAGCCTAGCGTCCTGCCTTCCGACAATGGCCAGTGGCAGATGCTTCAGAGGGAACAAACACCACAAGGCAATATATTGCATGATCCATCCCTGTCAATGACATCAGCCACTCCCATCTTCTGTGGTGGGAGGGCTTGCTTCCCTTTTCTGTTCTGCTCTACCAAGAAAGAGGCAAGCACAATCAAGCTCTCTGTATTTGTAAAGCATGAAGCACAGGTGGCTCTGAACCTGACTAACTCTAGGTATTACCGCAATATAAATTAAAACCTATGAGTGCTATGCATTGAAAATGTATTTGTTTCTACACTTCCTTGATTTCTCTCAAAAACAGTTCTAATATCAGTTTTCCAGTGAGATTAGTTATTTTTGTAGAGGATCCTAGAAAACACTGAAGGCCTCAAAACTGAATGAACTGTTTACTAGGACATTGAGATTTTTAAAAATAAAACGCAACTGTCTATTTCTTCAAGTTTTATAGTAGCATACTCTGCGAGAGAGACCACAGAAGAGTCTTATGTGTCAGTTTTATTTTGAACCCCTTTTGCTGCTGACTATGGGAAGAGATTAGTTCACTGCTAATTGTGCTGTTGGTTTTGTGATCCTATGAACACCCCCTAAAAGTCTGCATGCAAAACCAGTGAGGTAGAACATGTTTGACAAGCTTAGCTCCAACGTGACCCATGTAGCAGGAAAAGATTTTAAAATCATTGCCTCTCTTCAACAACAATAGTACATACAAGTGTTTACAAGAGGATTAAAAGCTGCTTTAGTGAGCTGTATTAAAGATTCCTTTATCAGACAAGTTTTACTGAAAAACCTGTTGGAGCACTATTCGACTAACCAGATTCACACAGAAAGGGGTTATTTTATTTACTTTATTTCACTTGCTTTAAAAAGGTGCATACTGTATTGGTCAGATATACATCATGGCTATAATAAGCTATACCTATTAATAACCTGTCCAATTACAACAACAGTAGCAAAAAACAGCCACAAGCTACGACCCCTAGCACCTGGTAATTAAAATTGCTAATCACCAGCAATTATCTGGCAGAGTTTTATAGCCAAGGGAAACAGTTTGACCCTTTGCCCATTGAAAGAAGAATGTTTGCTGTCTATTGATAAGCGCTTAGGAAAGCTGTGTGCAGCTCCCATCCATTAAGTGGCTACTAATAGGAAGTCAACAAAAGAGCTTTGACATCTGTGGTGGGTACTTCTACCAGGCCAGGCTTGAGAGCACAGGTGTTTGATGTGCCCTTGCCAAAGAACACATACAGGAGAAGGAAAGTTTACTAAAAATGAAACTGTCCCACATTTCAAAGCTGGCGTCTCCAGTCGTCAAAGGGTAACTGCAATCAGATTCAAGCACAGAGATTAAAATAGTTACATTACTGTTTTCAGGAGCCGCTGTTTGCTAAAAGGAATATTTTTAAAGTATAAAGAGGTACGAAGTCATTTCAAGTTAATTTATGTAAAACTCGTACATCTTTTCTATTAGAAGTATATTATTTTCTGCTTCGATTAAGCCCTTAGCAAAAGACAGCAAAAATGTTGCTTTATTGTTATTTCCTAGTCTCAAGGAGAGAGAGCTTGAGATAATAAAGATTCTTCCCGTAGGATGCTATTATGACCCTGACTGTAAAGTATTCTGGTATTGTTAGAGCTCAAAGAAACAGTCGTTAAAGCTTCTTCAAACTGCAGCAAACAAGTCCATTAAAGCTCCAGAACTCACTAGTGCCTCCTCTGAAAAGGGCTGGATAAAAAGATCAACTCCCCCCCCTCCCAAAAAAAGGTTTAAAAATATTGCAAACTTTTAATGAAGAAATGGCTAAAAAATCTGCAGGACAAAAGCATCACTTAGCTACTGAGAGTTCAAACTGCTCCAAGAACAGGAACTAATAGAAAGGGTGAAGCCAGGAGCTGAGGTTGTTGATCTTCTCATTCTAAAATGTGGCTGGTTGTCGGGGGGTTGTTTTGTTTTTTGGCTTTTTGGAAATGGAGGGTGGGGAGGCGCTGCTCAGGCACCTATAAGCTGAAGTCTGAGTATCAAAGAAACAAAGAATGAAGAATCAATTCCAAACACTTTCACAGAGCTAGAGAAACCATACTGACTGCTGATTTATATAGTACCTTTCATTGCATAGGATCTCAAAGCACTTTACAAATGTATTTACACTTATAAGCAAGATTCAGGCATGAAACTATCCACAGCAATGGGTGTCCACCAAAAAAAAGAGCACAACAGAGGACTACAGGGTAGAAGGTAACTCCAGCTGCTGATTCTTCATAGTGTCTACTCATTGTTTCCATCCAGTCTATCTCATTTCCTGTGGCACATACATAGGACTATATCTTCCTCAGACCTGAACCATTATGAAGGCTACAGCCATCTCCTCACCAGTGAAGTACTCCCAGTTTCTTTGGGACAAGTACTCCAATAGCAAGTGCAAGCCCACTCTGTTCCTCACCATGATCACCACACCTGTGGTCTTCAACAGCGCTCTGCTCCAGCACACTACCAGTCTGTCTCCTACAGACACTCCAGCAATGCTGGCTTTCACCACTTGTCACTGACTCCCTGTTGCCACTGGCTTTTAATTCACTTGCTTTTGTTGCTACTAACTGATTTGGACCTCCATATAGTCCTTCACAGTGCCACCTACTTCAATCTTCTTGATCCTTGTCTCTACCCTCTCATACCCTATACCTGTCCATTGCCGACTCTCTCTGTTCCCATCCACCACACACACACCCCTCATTCCTATCACCTGTGGAAGTATAACATTGTATAAGGGGACATGCTGGATACATTGTATATGAGAGGGCATGCCAAAACATGTTACAAAGTATCTGAGGGAGCACATGTAGGGACAGTTAGCTTTTGAATGGAGAAGCAATTAAGATAGAGCCAGCACATCTAAGAAGCAGGCATCAGAATGGAAGGTGTGAAGGGCAATTAGTTAACTGGAAGCTGTTAAAGGAGATTGTTAAGGGTGGCAGGTAATTGAAGATACGTGACTGGTCTCAGGGATCTCGAAGGGTGGTGACTAAAATCTTTTTCTTCTTTTGTCTGTAACTTCTCGGTAACTTGTTCTCCAAAAAACTGTATAAATTAAAAGACACAAGCCCCACTCGGGGGGCTCACTTCTAAATGTATTAGCAGAGCAGCTTTGCTAATAAAACAGAGTGGTCTGATAAATTGTGAGTCTGAGTCAAACTTTGACAATTTGGAGGTCCCACCGAGATGGCAAGCAGCTTCACTGAGGCTGTGTGATCCCTGACTGCCTTGCAGGATGATTGTGGCAGCCGGCGCCTGGACGCTTAGTCCAAGCGATCCTCCACAAGACAGAAAGGTACACAGCAGCAGCGCAGTCTATGCCATTGAACTTGTTGGTTCCCACTCTGTTCGGGTAGGGGTCTTTGGATCCAGCTTCTGGAATCAGATGTCTCAGGTAATTATTATTTTTGTGCTTTAACTGGTTTGAGGACTGTCTTGTCTTTGTGTCTATCCATCTTCCCTGTGGTGTGTGTGAGAATCTGGGAGCCATCTCTGTCCGGAGACTGGCTGACCAAGGGGTCCCTGTCCCCACGGTCTGAATAAGTGGAATCTGCACAGCTGCAGCCGCACCACGCCTTGGGTATAACCCCTGGGGTGAAAGCAAGGGCAGTTGTGGCAGTAGCCTGTGGGCTCCTTTCTGTGCGGTACCGCTCTGCTGAGCCCGAATTTCCTTCTTGTGTGAGTGCTGTGTGAAGTCCTCCTGGATGGGTAATCAGAAGTCTAAGGTAGAAGAGTTCCCTAAGGGAACTCCAGCTTATTTTATGTATTTTAGGAGGAGTCCGGACTCTTGTGGGTTTCTTGAAAAATGGTCCAAATTAGCTCTAGAGAACCCCAAATTACAGTGGCCACTGTTAGGTTCTTGGGACAAGGATCGAGTGGACGCTTTAAAAAGCAAACTCGTCCTCCCAAAAACCAAATTGGAGAGAGGAGGAGTAGACTGCTTCATGCAGTGGTGGGAAGAGGCAAATCGTAGATGGACTGAGTCAAAACTCACCTCTCTTAAAAATTCTATCAAAACTAACAGTTCAGTTGGATGCAGTCTCTCCCACCACTAGTCCGAGCGCTCCCCTTTGCCCAGTCCTGTGCAATGATCCAGATCAAACTGGACCACCACCATACTCCTGCGCAAATAAGAAATCAGAAAAGGAAAAATCTTCAGTGACTACAGATAATGAAAGTGAAGAAGATACCCTCATTGGCCTCGCAGCTCTGCAAAATATTATGAAGAAGAAATCCAAAGCAGACTGCAAAGATTCTCTTGACATCTCTTCTTGGAAAAGAGAACCTGATGGGAGGTTAATGAGAGACTCTGATCAAACTGTTGTGGCACCCTTACGAGTCTTTAAGATGGGAGAAAGTGAGTCCATATGGGATTATAAACCCTGGACTTGTACGGAACTTTTATCTATAGTTAAAAGTTTTCCCAAACCACAGGAAAACTCTGTCAAATTTGCTGAGGAGTTTCTGTTAATCTGTAAAACCTATGAACCCTCTGAGTCAGATCTCCTCCAACTGTGTAAATTGTTAGCTCCTGCCAGTTATTATGAAAAATGGTTGGCTGCCGCAGACTGACGCCACTCAACCATAAAAAGTACTGGCCCAGATTCGGCATACAGAGACCGATGTATGGCTCTTTGGAAGTGCCTGCATCAAGCCATTCCCAAAGTGTGGTCTCCTAAAACAAACTGGACAGTAATACGTTGCTGTAAGCAAGGTCAAGGAGAAAGCCTAGGTGACTATAGGTCCTGGCTAACTGATATTTTCCTACAACATTCAGGGATACAAGAGCTCGATGTAAATGGGCAGGGGGCCTTGGCACATGCATTTGTTGATGGTCTTCTCCCTGCCACAGGCAGCATGTTAAAACGAATAAGTGTGGGATGGGAGACTGAAACCATGGACAAATTGCTGGCAGTAGCAGAGCATTGCCACCGCACTTTAAAAGGAAAGGAGGAACAGTCCTCCCAAAAGTTAATGGCTCTGCAGATACAGCATTATTCAGGACTAAGCAGACCACACTGGGGACAGGGACGGGGTTGCGGAAGGGGGCGGGGGGCTGGATTAACTGGGGTTTGTAACTACTGTAAACAGCCTGGACACTGGAAAAAAGAGTGTCCAAGACGACCTAATAATTGTATGGGAAATCAAGTGAACCCCCCGCTGGTTCCTCCAGCTGATCCCCAAACCTATTTTTCACCCCAACAATGACGGGATGCTGGGGAACCTCACAAAGTTTTAGCTGCCTTATTACCTCTGTCCCCTACTGGAGAATGTGTCCTGACTGTAAATGATCTCTCTCTCCCTTTCCTTGTTGATACTGGAGCTTCTCTTTCTACAATCCGCACCACTGACTTGCCTGAGGTTCCCCGATCTGGAAAATCTGTGTCTGCTGTTGGCATTACAGGGATCCCTACCTCTTTTCCCCTCTCAAAACCTTTGTCTGTTCAGGTCAGTCCCCTCTCTGAGGAGCACGCATTCCTCCTCTCTGATTCCACCCCTGCAAACCTTCTGGGACGGGACTTGCTATGCAAACTTGGCTGTTCTATTTACTGCTCCCCAGATGGTGTCTATCTGCAAATCCCTCAGTCTTCCTTATGTGATTCTGTAGCCTCCCTGCTGTCTGAAACCTCCCTCTCCACTCCGGTCCCTTGCTGTCCCTTAACTCCGTCCCTAGAGCACCTAATCTCTCAGGTTCCTTCCTCCCTATGGCCATCTCACCCATCTGAAGTGGGCCGATTAAATACTGACCCAGTTAGGATTACTGTAGACAATTCCAAACCTCTGCCTCACCTGTCTCAGTATCCTTTGAATCCTGAGGCAGAGGCTGGGATTGCTCCAGTTATATCTGCATTAAAAGAACAAGGAATTATTGTCCCTTGTTCCAGCCCCTGTAACACCCCTATCCTCCCAGTTCAAAAGGCTGATGGCAAATCGTGGCGATTTGTTCAAGACCTTTGAGCTATTAACCGTATTGTCATACCTTCTTTTCCAGTGGTTCCTAACCCTGCTACAATACTAGTGTCTATTCCTCCAAATGCAACCCACTTTACTGTTGTAGATTTGTGCTCCGCTTTCTTCTCTGTCCCGGTGCACTCTGAATCCCAGTATCTCTTTGCCTTCTCCTACAAGGGTCAGCAATATACATGGACTACCCTTCCCCAGGGGTATACAGAGAGTCCATCCTATTTTTCTCAAGCCCTAGCCAGGGATCTCGCTGATCTGGTTTTCCCATCAGGATCCACACTGATTCAATATGTGGACGACTTACTCCTGTGCTCCCCCTCTCTGTCTGCCTCAGAAACTGATTCACTAACACTTCTCACAGCTTTAGCAAACAAAGGTCATAAGGCTTCTCGCACAAAATTGCAGCTCTGCCAAACCTCTGTCACATACCTAGGCTTCCTTCTCTCCCTGAGCTCCCGTACACTCTATCCAGCCTGGGTACAAGCCATCCTTAGCTTTCCCCAGCCTTGCTCTCCATGCCAGGTCAGAAAATTCTTAGGCATGACAAGAAGAAAAGGAGTACTTGTGGCACCTTAGAGACTAACCAATTTATTTGAGCATGAGCTTTCGTGAGCTACAGCTCACTTCATCGGATGCATCCTTTTCTTTTTGCGAATACAGACTAACACGGCTGTTACTCTGAAACCTGTCATTAGGGTTCTGTAGGCAATGGATTCCCCAATATGCTTCTCTGGCTAAACCACTCCAAGAACTCACTCGATCCTCTGTACCTAATCCCATGCCATGGCCACTTGAAGCAAATGTTGCTTTCATCTCCCTTAAGCAGAATTTAGCCTCTGCCCCTGCCTTAGGGTTACCTAACTATGACAAGCCTTTTACCCTTTTCTGTCACGACAATCTGCTTGTGCCCTCGGGGTTCTTACTCAGGAGCACGGTGACACAAATCGCCCGGTGGCTTATTTTTCTGCAACCTTGGACCCTGTAGCCCAGGGTTTACCCCCTTGCCTACGCACTGTAGCTGCTGCAGCGCGCCTGGTCGAGATGTCTGAGCCCCTTGTCCTCCGCTCTCCTCTCACTCTCATGGTTCCCCATTCTGTGGAAACTCTCCTTCTGCAACGCAACACCGCTCACCTCTCCTCTGCTCGCCTCACTAGGTATGAACTTTTGCTGCTTTCAGCCTCACATATCACTATTAAGCGCTGCTCCCGGTTAAACCCTGCTACCCTCCTTCCTTTACCTAGTGATGGTGAACCCCATGACTGCCTTGCAACTGTCTCCGCTATCACTGTCCCGCGTCCCGACCTTTCAGATGTACCTCTCCCTAACTCTGACCTGGTATTATTCACTGATGGGTCCTGTTATAGAAATGACCAAGGCCACCTTCTTGCAGGGTACGCTGTGGTCTCTCTCTCTGAAACCATAGAAGCTGCGCCCTTACCCTCTGTGACCTCTGCCCAGGTGGCTGAACTGATTGCTCTAACCCGTGCCTGCTTTCTAGCCGAGGGGCTCTCTGCCACTATTTTTACTGATTCTCGGTATGCCTTTGGGGTTGTGCATGACTTTGGCACCCTCTGGCAGGCTCGAGGTTTTCTTACCTCTACTGGTACCCCTATCAAGAATGGCCCCTACATTGCCGCCCTTCTGTATGCAGTTTTACTACCGTCTGCCTTGGCAATTGTTAAGTGTACTGGCCACTCAGCAGCAGACACCGAGGCGGCAAAAGGTAATGTACTTGCTGATGCTGATGCAAAACATGCCGCCACTATAAAACCTTCACCAGAAGCGTTTCTTGGTCCCCTCTCTGTCTCTGTAATGCCACCATCCCTGTCTCATCTCGCTCAGCTCCAGGATTCTGCCCCAGAAACAGAGAAAGACTCCTGGAGCACTTTGGGTTGCTCTTTGCATTCTGATTCCCTTTGGCGATCGCCCACCGGTACCTTTGTAGCCCCCCCTCTCACTCTACCTGTCTCTAGCCGCCCTGCTACATGGTGTTTCGCATGTTGGCAAGGAGGGGATGGTCTCTGCTATGAGTAAAGCGGGGTGGTGGGCTCCCCATTTCATCTCCTTTGCAACCTGCCACTGTGCCGCTTGTGTTACTTGTCAAAGCCACAATGTAGGCAAATCTGTAAAAGTAACACAAGGGTTCCGGGGTTTGCCTCAAGCACCTTTCCTACACTGGCAACTTGATTTTGTACAAATGCCAAAGTGTCAGAAATATGAATTCATTTTAGTTATAATATGTCTGTTTTTGGGTTGGATTGAAGCCTTTCCCTGTCGCAAAGCTGATTCATTGTCCGTTGCAAAATGTCTGTTAAACCACATTATCCCTACCAAGGGAATTCCTGCCACTTTGTCTAGTGACCAGGGAACACATTTTACTGGAAAAATTGTTCAACATCTAAACCAGGTATTACATGTCACCCACCTGTTGCACTGCCCTTACCATCCACAGAGTGCAGGGGCAGTTGAAAGGCGAAATGCTGTGCTTAAAAATAAGCTGGCAAAAATCTGTAGTTCCACAGGGTTAAACTGGCCAGCTGCTTTACCACTGGCCCTTATGGAAATTCGGTCATCCCCATTCCAGAGACACAAATTGAGTCCATTTGAAATCATCATGGGATGCCCTATGCGAACAATGGCTACTATTACCCCAGCCCCAGACCTAAACCTAACTCACAGCACGCTCCTCCAGTACTGCAAAGGGTTAATGCAAGCTGTGAGCTCCTTCCATTCGCAGGTGCGAGCAGCTTGGCCGACGGAACCCACCTCTGCTGCCTGTCACACTCTTGAGCCTGGTGATTGGGTCTACCTGCGGCACCACCTTCGGAAGCACGCCTTGGAACCCCGGTAGAAGGGTCCATACCAGGTACTGCTCACCACCCAGACAGCAATGAAATTATCCGGCATCGCTGCATGGATCCACACCTCACAGTGTAAGCCAGCGCCACCTCAAGGGGACCAAGCACCTCTGCAAGACCACGCAGAACCAGCTTCAACCCCAGAAAACAAAGAGGAACAGCCTGCAATACCTTACAATCTGCGCTCTCGTAAGGGTTGCCAGAAGCAGAGGGTAAGCAGACAGCAGGACCCAACAAACAAGAAGCAGTAGTGAGCCTAGCGCCTGCTGCCTGGTGGACGTAAAACCGTGACTGCGGTTCCCTCGAAAGGGGTTGTGGGAACCAGAAAGGGTCCTGCTTCCAACACGTGTCCTTTGAGAAGCTTAATCCTCAGCTACTGTGTCCTGAGGGTCTGGGGAATCCATAGTGACAGTGACAATTCTTTCATCCAACAACAGGTGCAGATAGCCCAGATCCTGAATATTTCTAATTGCTGGGTCTGCAGCCACATCCCAGCTCACTCACAAGCTAGTATTCCCACCATGGCAATCCCTTTGAATTCCTCAGAGCTTGCTGGAGAACCCTATCCACTTAAAAGGACATGGAAGGAAAATGACACTTGGGGGCTGGGAAAAACATATGTTCCTAAACTTATAAGTGTGGTGAAAGGAAAGGGTCACTGGTGCTGGGTGTGTAATGGGACAGGGCTGAATCTAGGGAGGAGCAGCTGTCTCCAATACATCATGTCCCATGGTGTATGGGACTATTCAAACAAGGTTGGAGAATGGCGAACCGGGTATGGAAAGATAAACTTCCTCTCAACCTGGGATCAAACCAAAGATTCAATCTCTTGCTCCCCCTACAGCCTCCCTGAGAAAAACAGCACCATCTACAAATGTCATGTGAATGCTACCTCTTCTCCCAGTGAAAATCATCCTGTGCCCTTTGGGGGATACTATTCCTCCTTCGTAAATTCTTACATGTCAAAGGGTTGCAGTCAACCCTTTCCAGCTTTAATGGGACATCATTGGGTTTGTGGGGAAAATGCCTACACTGTGTTACCAGCAAATTGGTCAGGTATCTGTTATCCTGCTCAGCTTTTCCCACAATTCCGGGTGCTTCAATCCCTCCCACGAAATCGCCTCCGTAATTTCAGGCGAAAAAAGAGGGACTTGCCAGATGCTAAATGGTATGTGGACAACATAAGCCCCCTAACTTGGGAAGAAGCTGTTGGCATTTCTTTAGTCCCAGTAGGGGGGGTAATCCACCATGCAAAAAGGCTTTTAAGGTTACAAGCGGTGGTTGAGATCATGGCCAATGAAACAGGAGAGAGCTTAAAAGCTCTAGCCAAAGAAGCAGGAGCGGTCCGACAAGTGGCCCTCCAAAACCGTCGGGCATTAGATATAATACTGTCAGCCAAAGGAGGGACCTGTGCTCTAACTGGAACAGAATGCTGTGTATACATACCTGATAATACTAATGAGATAATAAATCATGCTAGCCATCTGGAGCAAATTGCATACCTTCCCCACGAAGAACCAAGTTCCTTGTGGAAATGGATAAGTAACTTATT
This sequence comes from Lepidochelys olivacea, assembly GCF_965140295.1. Classification (NCBI taxonomy): domain Eukaryota; kingdom Metazoa; phylum Chordata; order Testudines; family Cheloniidae; genus Lepidochelys; species Lepidochelys olivacea. The sequence goes on from NC_140411.1 coordinate 111,692,772, forward strand.
CAATTTCTCTAGTCTGGGAAACTGGTTGTTTCAAGGAATCCTGACTATCCTATTTGGAATTCTAATAATCTTTGTGTGTTTTCAATTGATTTCTTGTTGTATCCAAAACTGCACAAGACACACCATCCATCAGGTTACCCCTAACCAGAGTGCTAATCTAATGTTGTTAAATGTCACCAGTGAAAGTAATGAAAAAGAACGATTGATGTATGGAATCCAGTAAGTCATTGGTCATGGGCGTAGCCTTGACCAAAAGAGGGGATTGTGGAAGTATAACATTGTATAAGGGGACATGCTGGATACATTGTATATGAGAGGGCATGCCAAAAAACATGTTACAAAGTATCTGAGGGAGCACACGTAGGGACAGTTAGCTTTTGAATGGAGAAGCAATTAAGATAGAGCCAGCACGTCTAAGAAGCAGGCATCAGAATGGAAGGTGTGAAGGGCAATTAGTTAACTGGAAGCTGTTAAAGGAGATTGTTAAGGGTGGCAGGTAATTGAAGATACGTGACTGGTCTCAGGGATCTCGAAGGGTGGTGACTAAAATCTTTTTCTTCTTTTGTCTGTAACTTCTTGGTAACTTGTTCTCCAAAAAACTGTATAAATTAAAAGACACAAGCCCCACTCAGGGGGCTCACTTCTAAATGTATTAGCAGAGCAGCTTTGCTAATAAAACAGAGTGGTCTGATAAATTGTGAGTCTGAGTCAAACTTTGACACACCACAGCTCTATATCTACCGCACACCAAGACAGCCTGAGAACATTGATCTGTGTTTAAGATTCCATCAGGTTCTACTCTTGGCTAGCATGAGCATGTCTTTGTTATTCTCATTCTACCTGCCTTCTTATCGCTTCACACAGAGTCATGTATGACTTATTTCTTAGACACGGAGACCCTGTCTTTTGTGCATATGGTGCCCAGCCCATTTGGGCATTTAAATAAATTACTGGCATTTCACAAGCATTGATGACTTTTACCACACATTATTTGTATTATCATAGCACCTAGGAGCCCTACTCATTGAACCACTTCCTACTAATCCTAGTTGGGATTTTGGGTGGGCTTTTTTAAGTCTAAGTTTCAATTAATTTTCAAAATTTTTCATGGAAACTTATTTTCAAACTCTTCAATCCATAGACTTACTTCCCATCTAGAAAATAAAAGTCTGTTCTATATTGCTCTTTGACATGGGCATAGGTTATTAGTCAGACACCAATTCCTAATGATGAGATAGCAACAGCCTAGGATCCTCATCCATCATTTGTAAGCTCACATCATTGAAATCCCAGGGCCAGATTCATCATTGGGAAAAAATTCAACATAGGAACTAAAGTCAGTGGAGTTGCACACCAGGGATGGATTTGGCCCTGTGACAGGGTTTACAAACCCTGAGCAAAGGCCAAGACAGGGAAAGGGCTGGAGCAGTAATGGGCTAAGGATGCCCAGCCCCTCAGGAAACTTCAGCAGCCTCTGGTGAGTGGGGAAGAAAGAGGCCATTTCTTGAAGGGGCACTGCTCTGCAGCAACAGAAGAGAAAGCTTCTACTGAGGAGACCTGGCTGTAAGTCTTCACCCCTGACCCCTCCCGCCAACCCCAAGGGACAAGGGCTCGAGAAGGCTGCAGGCATCAGCCCTAGATGGTGAGAAGCTGGAAGGAAAAGACTAAGTCCACTACAACTATGCACCAAACTGAGATGTAGCAGTGATAGGAAGTAGTCCAGGGGAAATGAACAAAGGCTAGCGGAACCAAGGCTGGTGCATGCCATTTCACTTGTAGGGCTGGGCCCCAGTCGAGAGGGAGGGTCTGAGTCCCTCTACCCACTCTGGAGCTATGACCCCTGGCCCCAAGAAAGGCAGAGCTAGGGGGTTACCATCAAAGAGGCCAGTCCAACTAAGACCCCATCCAGAGGGCAGGGGCATCTTGAACTAACAGAAAAGCTGGAATTGGAGGCCCAAACCAATAGGTCTGCTGACTGAACAAAGTACCAACTACAGGCCCCTAATATCCAAATCAAGAGAGGAAGAGAGTTTTGCCTACAAATGCCAGCATTCCTGGGATACTAATGTTCACATCCTTCTGTGTTTCCAGTTCACCAGTGGTCCATTGTATGTTAATCTGCTCACATGCTTCTGTATGCTATATGTTATAGATTAAGTTATGCCTAATGGCAACTCCCTGGTTTAGCTGATGTAATGGAAGATGAACTAGGCAATGGGAAGCAGGAACAGATTTTTTTTATTCACTCAATAATAATATTGAGGGTATTAAATACCACTAGATTTTACAAGCAACAGCCAACCTATTCTAGTCACTACCCAGGTTAAAAGTGTCTGCAACACATGGTATGTCCACAAACCTTTACCTTTAATTGAACATTTAATTTTAGCTCTATTGTCCAAAACTGCAATCCTGTGGAAAGGTCATTGGGGTTAAGCCAGCCGGCTGTTTACTTTGTCAAGTTAATGTATGAGGTTGTCAGGAGTATATGGTACTTTTCTGGGTGGAGGAAGCAAAGCCAGGAAATAATAAATTCATTTGCCTATAAAGATTGTGTGGCCCAGTAAATTAGCAGATAGAGCAGAAGGAGACCTAAATCACAAGTCCCTAGTGCATGGATTTATAAAATGTGCACATTTGTACATCTCAGAGCACATGTACAAAGATTACAAAACCACAAACAATTATATAAAGAGAAAGTAGCCAGCCCAAAACAAATTAACAACTCACCCATTCTACCTTCAGGTGAAAGCCTGAGAACAGAGAGATGAGTGGGTCCTAACAGTCAACACAAACTGACTATGGGGCCACCTGGGGAAGTGAATTCCAGAGTCAAGAGCTCTCCACTGAGAATGCCTTGCTACCGTCTCCCAGACAATTAAGTCTAGGTACTCTTAGCTCATGTACCCCAGCTGACCTCTACCATCATGGCAGCTCAGAGGGAGAAAGTGAGAGCAATCCTAAACCATTTAAGGTTTGGTTATGCCATTTAGATAGAGCCCTGCACTGGGGGTGGGGTGGAACTGTGTTATCAGAACAGCTCTGGGAGGCATTTGGTCTCAAAGCCAAAGGTCTTCCAGAGCTCCCAGGCATGCAGAGGCTGGTGTGCCTGCTATTCCACTCTTCTGTGGGATTCAGCATGCAGCTTGCAAGAGTTTGACCCCAAGTGATTTAAAAGTATGATCCTACTAAGAGTGAACACTGTAATCTAGAATTCAGAAAGGTCTGGCCTATTTTATGTCCCACATCTGAAAGAAAAGGTCACCAGTATCTAGCTAGATGCAGATGAGAGATGGTGCTTTTGCTACCTGCGACTCCACAAGTAGATGGGGTTCCTAAAACACTCCCAGAATTGCCACCTCTTGGATGAAGGGCAGTGGTGAGCTGGAGCCGGTTCGCACTGGTTCGCACAAACCGGTTGTTAAATTTTGAAGCCGGTTTAGAACCGGTTGTTAAAGAGATGGGCAAACTGGCCCGCAGGACCGTTCTTTCCATCTTGCCTGAGCTCTCGGCTAGGGAAGCCCCTCTGAGAATTTTTACTCACCCAGCGGCATTCCCAGCCTTCAGCAGCAGGGCCTTCAGTGCCGCCGAAGACCCAGAGCGACTGAAGGAACTGGTTCTTCAGCTTCTGACAGGTCATCACTGATGAAGGGTAGACAAATCCTCATAAAAAGGGAACAGAGCCCACTGCACCATTCTGTCAAGATCCTTCCTCTATCACCACCTCTGTGTCTTACCCAGATTAAACTTCAGCCAACTCACTTGTCATCCATCTCCCAATCTCTGCCAGCCTCTTGGTAAGAGAAGATTGTGCCATTTGGGCTTAATGAAGGAGACAGAGCTGCATATCTGGAGGTTCCTGGGGTGCCCTGAGGTGAACAGGTGGCACGGTGTGTTCTCCAGGGTGACTCACTGTCTCTCCCTGGTCACCAGCTGGGAATAGACAATCAGCCATGCCCAGTTTAGGTTTCTGTCCCTTTCTTCAGGGTTCTGTTTACTGCCTTCACAAGCAGAAAAGAAAAGTGCGCAAAACAGCAAACCATCTGGTCAGAGATTCAGACTGGGGTACTCTGGCATGTGCTAGCTAATGGATAGGGCCTTCTCTGATCCCAGAGAATTGACTCATAGGAACTGGCTACAACCTCCTGCTCTGGTTACCAGTCCCCTCTCTCCCGGTTTTCCTCCTTTATATTGTCCAGCTGAGTGTGGAGGACCAATCATGCAATGCTGATGGGCTGTGTCAGCAGATTCCCAGCACCTGCCTGCTGGGCTGCTCCCGGTTTTCCCTCCCCTCCCCCAGGCTATTAAAGGGGCCAATCACGCTGTAACAGTGCCTATCAGAGGAAACTCTCCCCAGCCACAGTGGCTAGGAATACAGGCACTCAAGTCAGAGTGCCCCAAGCCCCACTCTTTCCTCCTGTAGGCTAGCAATTTACACAACCCACTGTGTTGCATTTGAGTGCACTGTCACTGGTCTTCTATCGGGGGGTAGCCATGTTAGTCTGTATCCAGAAAAACAACAAGGAGTCCGGTGGCACCTTAAAGACTAAGGCGCCACTGGACTTGTCTTCTAGACACCCACAGTGTACACTAATTTGCTGCCTTCATGGAAGCAGTGCCCCCCCCCATCCCCATTCTCTGGGGTAACCTCAGTTCAACACTTCCCTTAGCACAGGGCACTTAGACCTGTCTATTATAGAACCAAACTGATGTTTAAGAGAGCTTGAGAAACAGATTCAAATAAAAGCAAGTGTAAGGGTTTGCAAACACAAGGTTAGAATTAAAAGGGAAAAAATAACACAATGTATAGCCTATACCTCTAGTAAGTAATTGTAGTGCTCGTAGATCTCAGTTTTCTGAACTAGACCTGTCCTGAGATACCCTCACTGGCAGTCTCTCCTCTGTAATGGATCACAACTTGGGCCATTTCTTCTGCTCTTATTCTGTTACAGACTATTGTCTCTTACCCCAGGGAAGGGGGCCCTTTTCAGAGAGCTCTCCTGGGGTTTGTCTTTGTCAATGCTCAAGTCTCCACCTGGTTAAGACTGTAAACAAAAAATTTTGGTCTCCACAGATGTCCGTTGTTCTCCACGCTCATTGAGTTAGCCCTGAAACCCTGCCTCTCCTCAGGTGACAAGCCTCACTTCAACTGTTTTGCAACCTAATATTCTACATATCTCAAACTATTTCCCATACAAACATCTCAATAACCATGACAATCAGCTAGTTCTTAGCTTCTGCCCGAAAGCACACATGACTGCTTTCAGTAAAATATTGAAAAGATGGTCAGACAAGGGTAATATGCCTGCCAGGATACATCTGAGACAGTGTTTTGGGGTCCCCCCCCCACACACACACACAGTTTAGCATTCCCTTTAGCCAGTCTAGTTCCAAATCAATCTGTCACTTTCCATAGCCTAGACCTCCAGCCAGGTCACTATTCAGGCCATTGCCCTTCCAGGGTAAGCAAGAGTGTCCAAAAATAGAAAACTCAGAAGCTAATGGCCTTCAAGCCTGTCTCCCAACATCTGTCTGGAGCTTGTCATTCTTGTCCTCATATACTCTTTTTAAGACTCATGCACCCTCTCTTGGTCTGGGAGGAGAGGCAGGAGAACCCAGGCTCACCCTTTCCTCCAGCCCAGAGATCCTATTTTGGGCTAATAAGGACTGTTTCCTGTAGTCAGTCTGCCTCTTTCCTGAGCTGCTCCTACCTTCACCCCACTTGTCAACATCTTCACCAGGTCTCCTTAGCCAGCTATGAAGGTGCTTCCTCAAAGACCATTTTAGCCCTTCTCTGCAGCAGCTAGGTTGTATTGCAAGCAGTCCTCTGTCTCTCATTTTTAGAGCAATCAATATCTCCCTCCTCCAAACAGAAGTTCCCCCTCAGACCTCTCCTAGATCTGAAGTTTGGATCTCAGACCTCTTGCCTTGGACTAGTCAACTGCCAGGCTTTTGCTAGCTTCTGTCAGCTGAACACCCACTCAAATTAGTCGTCCAGTCTGGAGGACTCAGCAGACTAGCCATCAGTGTCTGCCCTCCCTGTGAGGGAGGAGAAGAGCTTTATGCTGGCCCCTTTCTGCCAGTTCATCCCTGATTGGTTAGAGAGTAGGGGAGCCTTGCCCCACTCACTCTGCCAGGTTCCTGGCCTCAGACCTTTACAGAAACAGTGCCAGTCTTTCTCCCAACCACTACTTATTCCTAAGGATTGCGTTTCTTGGTCTATCCCTACAACTCCTTAGATCTTTGTATATACTTTACTGGCCTTTCAAAATCCCTAAAGGGCCATGCCAGGTGGTGGGTGGGCTGACCACTAGACACTACTGCCCTAAAGGGCAGGTCACCCCATCACTGATGGAACAGCAACCCAAGTCATTTCACTAGTTCCCACAACAGTCTTAGTACATAATGAACAGGAGGGGGTGAGAAAACAGTTTTGTATCCCGGTATAAGGGAAGAATGGTCCCGAAGCAACTTCTTACTCTTTTGATACCTATAAAAAGGAGTCAGCATGGACTCCTGATCCATAAAAAAAGGATAAACAGTGAAATGAACTCATCGGGGGTGTGTGCGGGGAGAGAAGCATTATGGCTGACTCTATGGGCCAGATAAGTGGACACAAACCAAGAAATTCTATAAAGAACTTGTAAAAAAATATCAGAGGGACAGTTTTCTCCCCGGTAACCTGCCAGCTACAAGAAACATGGTGGCGGAGAACTCACATTGGAACAACAGGGAGTCCTTGTGGCACCTTAGGGACTAACGAATTTATTTGGGCATAAGCTTTTGTGGGATATAACCCACTTCATCAGATGCATGGAGTGGAAAATTCAGGAGGCAGGTATAAATATACAGCACATGAAAAGATGGGAGTTGCCTTACCAAGTGGAGGGTCAGTGTTAACAAGGCCAATTCAATTAGGGTGGATGTAGCCCATTCCCAACAGTTGACAAGAAGGGGTGAATATCAGAGGGAAAATTACAGTTAGTAGTGTTTTTACTGATGCAGACTAACACGGTTACCCCTCTGAAACCTGTTACATTGGAACAGTGACTCTAAACACTGCAGGCATGCTGTTATTCAGTATTAGAATGTCTCAAGAGCAGTTAATTGTAGCTCTAACATTTATTAAAACAGCAATGAGAACTTGATACAAGAGTTAGCAATCTAGAAGGAAAGCGGCAGTGAGGTGGACCTAGTGTACGTATACAGAAACATGATCCAAGGCTAAAAGCAGAGGTTAACCTCTCAAGTGTACTGGGTTTTGCAGGGCATGCCACACTTTGCCTGAATCAGGATGCCAGCTCCACAAAGGTCAGCCATGTTCCACAGACACAAGAGAGAGGACACACCAAATGCCATTGCACCAGGAAACTTAGGGCAAGATTTTCCCCATGTTGGCTTCCTTACTCTGGGTAAGAGGGCCAGAGTGGCATAAAGAAGCACTAAAAGCCCCAGTTCCCATTCAGATTCTTCCAGCACTGGCACTGCAGAAGCCAGCCTTCCAGTGATGCTGTTGTAAACCCTCGCACAGGGCCATATTGGGGCAGGAGGGACATGTCAAGGAGGGGGCCAAAGCATGCAGCTCTGGTGGAGATTTCAGTCAGCACTTCAGCCCATAGGCCAGTGCAGAGAAACTACCCCTAACTTAGACAGGGCCTGACCTCTACCTGTATATTGACTATGTATTTCTACAACAACATATCCCTTAAGTGCTGTTTTGTTGTTAACAAGATGTAGGGGCAAACACAAATGAATAAAATTCTAATACTTTGTTAGGGCAACATCCCAGATTCCCTATCAAGTTTGGTCCTGGATACAGAGTTACAGTAATACTGTCTTTTTTAAAAGTTGGCTTCCATAATCCCTACCTTGACTCTCAGATCCCACAAGCTAGATATTACATGTCTGCCTAGCGCACAGTAACTGACAAAGCATAGCAGCAACTGTGAAGTGCTGTTTGTTGTCTGTCTATGCACTGGGCAGAGGTTTCTCATTTCACACATCATTCAAAATTTACTCTAGTGAGTCCAAAAAGCCTCAGCCTTATCCTGCCCACATGTTAACACTAAACACTCTCAGTTCCTTCTTCCTGTTTGCTGCGGAAATTTGTCTGGGAAGCTGGTTGCACAGAAGAGGTACACTGGCTGGCATTCTTGCTTAGTCTCTAGAGGGAAATCAGTTTTAGTAGGATTATTTTAACATTATGGTGGTCACAACCATGAGAGGTTTTTGCAGATCATTAGCAATACTGTAGTATCCCCAGCTATTTCCTATATTAAAAGTATCATGATAGTGTTATCTATTTGCATAGTAAAATGGTGAAAATTTTAAATGGTGACCACAATACTTGTATTCTATAAGCATTTAGAGTAGCACTGGAATGTAGGAGCAGCTATAACGGATCAGATCAATGGCCCATCTTGTTGGGTATTCTGTCTGATAGTAGCTAGTATGAAGTGATTCAAGATGCAAGAATCTCTGTAATGGGCAATTACAGAATTCTCTACCCATAGGGGAAGTTGTTTCTTCTTACCATAGAATCATAGATGATATGGGTGGGAAGAGATCTCAGGAGGTCAGCTAGTCCATGTCAGTTAGTGGCTGGCTTATGCCCCGAAGTATGACAGGATAAAAATGGGGCTGAGATATAAACTAACTTCTACAGTTCTATTAGATCTCATTATCCATGAAAATGTCTAATCCTTTTTTGAATCCTACTATGCACTTATAATATAGACAAGCCTATAGAGGCTGAGTTTTAGTATAAATGACATGATCCTGAACATTACCTTGATCTATACCTAGGAGTCAGTTGTGATTAACATCATGTCAAATAACTTGACTCTTCCCAATCATGTTTGGGCATGACAAAGTTATGTAATTGTGGCACTAAACATCCCTGTGTTCACACCCTCTACACTATCATAATAATCTGTGCACAAAGCATGCCCTGTGAGGCATCATTTGAAAACCAATAACTCCCTGATTATTAATATTCTTGAGTGATGTATGTACATGGTGGCTATGAAGAGTTATGAATATATGCTGGAATTATGCGTAACGTGTGTAAATCAAGTATGGCATGGAAAGTTGTTAAACAGGTCTATCCTAAACAAAGGAATGTGTTTACCTCAGTTTACGTATAAGCAGTAAACAGACCCATCAATACAGCAGAGGGAGGAGATGGTATGAAACAGAACAGTTTGCATTTAAGCAAACAAGTGGGGGAAGAAAGAGCATGGAACTCCCTTCAGCACCAGACTCCATGTTCCCTGCAGCTTGAATAAAGTTTGTTTTGTTGGGAAACCTTCAGAAGAATCCATTTCAAACATTTACTGGTCTATAAGAGTAAGCAGAGTCAGGATGAGCTCTACCCTGACATCTGGTGGCGAGTCATGGTGGATTGTGGAAAAGAACTGCAGGGGCTGATCTCATTTGCATAGGCACACCCACTCTGCCTAGATGGTCACTTTGGCTGCTGTAGGAGCCCCAGTTTCTCTGTTATTGGGGCAGGAATAAACTGTTATTATCCTGATTATGTGAATCATGGACAGTGGAACTGTACTTGGCCTTTTGTTATGATGGAGGGACTCACCATCAACTAAGCAGCACTCACTAGGCAAGGGTCATGGGTTCCAAAACCCAGTGAATGGAGAGAGGGTGGGGATAGATATTAATACTTAGTGGTATGGGCCTTATATGCTAATTGCACTTTCTCTACTGTAGACTATCAGAGCTAATTTTGATTCCATTAGGAGTAGTTACAGGCTGCTGAGCTGAATTCACTTTGAGCCGATGGTACACCAGCACTGAGGCTCCCCTACTAGAAGCTGAAATCACAAAAGAGCTAAACTGACTAAGAGCTGAAATCACTGAGTGTTGCATTAAGTAGTGGGGGAGCCTGAAGATCTATTGTGGAGCAGTTTGCGGGATGGCTGGCAGAGCGGCTCTTGGAGCAGAGCTGTTTGTAGGACAGCTGGTGGAGCAGAGACATTCAGTGGATGCCTGGAGCAGCTCATGGGGGCGGCTGGCAGAGCGGAGCGATTCGTGGGATGGCTGGTGAAGCGGAGCCCCATGGAGAGGTGGGGCAATCAGGCAATTTTGACCACATAAGGTGCCCCTTAAACCCCCCCGCCATCTCAACCCAGGTTGGGAGGTAAAACTATACAGATAAACTTTTGAACTCTGGGGCTCCCCTGACCAGGGACGGAGACTTTTGGGTTGTTGGACTGTCAAGGTTCCTTCCCCACTCTAAACTCTAGGGTACAGATATGGGGACCTGCATGAAAACCTCCTAAGTTTACTTTTACCAGCTTAGGTTAAAACTTCCCCAAGGTACAAACTATTTTACCTTTTGCCCTTGGACTTTTGCTGCCACCACCAAATGTCTAACCGGTATTATTATTATTAGGAGTCCATTTGGAAATGTCTTTCCCCAAAAAAATCCTCCCAAACATTACCCCCCCTTCTGGGGAAGGTTTGATAAAATCCTCACCAATTTGCATAGATGACCACAGACCCAAACCCTTGGATCTTAAGAACAATAAAAAAGCATTCAGTTTCTTAAAAGAATTCTAATAGAAGAAAAAGTAAAAAGAATCACCTCTGTAAAATCAGGATGGTAAATACCTTACAGGCCAATTAGATTCAAAACATAGAGAATCCCTCTAGGCAAAACCTTAAGTTACAAAAAGACACAAAAACAGGAATATCCATTCCCTCCAGCACAGCTTATTTTCTCAGCCATTTAAAGAAATCAGAACCTAACTCATCTCTAGCTAGATTACTTACTAAATTCTAAGACTCCATTCCTGTTCTGTCCCTGGCAAAAGCATCACACAGACAGAGAGAGAGGCTTTGTTTTTCCCTCCCCCCAGCTTTTGAAAGTATCTTGTCTCATTTTGGTCAGGTGCCAGCGAGGTTATCCTAGATTCTTAACCCTTTACAGGTGAAAGGGTTTTTCCTCTGGCCAGGAGGGATTTTAAAGGTGTTTACCCTTCCCTTTATATTTATGACATGGACTTTTTGGACTTTGGGTGATTTTGGGTTGCTGGACTCAAGAACGAAAGGGAAAGGACATGCCCCAATTTGCTTGGGGTGGGGTTTTTGCTCATGGGTTGTGTTATGAATCCTGTTCCCCAACAATATGACACATTGTTTCTCTCTGTTATTAAAAGGCTTTTGCTACACTCAGACTCTGTGCTTGCGAAAGGGGAAGTATTGCCTCTTGGAGGCACCCAGCGGGGGTGGTGCATATTTGTGCCAGGTCACTGGGTGGGGGCTCGAGCCAGTTTTGCATTGTGTTATTGGAATGGAACCCCTAGATACTGAACCTGGCCCTTGTTGCTGCCAACTCTGATGGGCAGAAGGGTTACATAAGGACAGGGAACTGAATCTCAAGTGATAAGCAGTTGAATCAACTGATTGTATATAATATTATTGTATTGTAAAAGTGTACAGAGTAAAGTCTTTTCTGAAAACTAATGACACACTGGTTGCTAATATCATTGTGAAATTTATGTATGAATGAATACTATGAGGAAATATGGATACCTAGTGATATTATGCTTCAAAGTCTGTGGCCAAACAGGAGAAACAAGTTCCCTCCCAGACAGGAGAGAAGGCACGTACCTACCTTCTGTATAAGTGTAGTGTGGTGGAATCAGAACAATGGAAGCTCCATTTACATACAGAGGGAATGGAAGAATAGCATAAGGGCATCCTGCCTCTGGAAATAGTCATTTAACTTTGCAAGATATATAAGCAAAGACAGAAACCTCTTTGATGGGTCCTTCAGGCCAGGGGGTTTCTATCTTTGGAAACTGAATATAGGTGAGAAACCATCTTGAACAAAGCCTGTACTGTGCTAGATTATGTTTTAAACTTTTAGATGTGCATTTTTGCTTTTATTTGCTTGTAAACCTTCTACCTTTATTCTTTTTACTTGGCATCACTTAATTTATGTCCTCTTAATAAATTTGTTTTATTCTTACTATAAACAAATACAGTGCTGTGTTTAAATGGGAGTCTGTTTACCTGAGTTAAGTTAATAAGTTGTGATGTCTTTGTTCCTCTAAAGAGAGAGGAAAAACAAGCCCCAAGGTATCTTGTGACTATATCAAGAATATGCATTTTTAAAAATTGGATTTCAACAAGCTGCCCTCCAGTTTCACTGGATGTTCCTTTTATTAAGATAACAGGAAATGCCAATTATTTTTATACCATTCCTTATGTTGGACACTATCTTGTCTCCCTTTGTTTCTCATCTGTTCTAGACAGCTCTAGTTTCCCTCCCTTCCCACTGTCTCCTCCCACAGAAGTTTATTTATGCCTTTAGTCATTTTGGTCACCTCTCTGGGTCTCTTCCATTTCTGTTATAGTCACCCAAAGGGGTTATGCCTGTGATTCAGGGCTTGTCTACATGAACAATTAGTCTGAAGCAAGCTGAGGTGCAAACAGTTCTGTGCACTAACAGTACACGGCAAAAGGGTCCCACATGGACAAACAGTTCCCTAGGGCACCTTGATCTACTCCATTTCAAAGCCGGGTAGATCAAAGTGCACTAGTGAACTGTTAATATATGGCAGCAGGGTCCACTTGGACAGTTAGTGCACAGAAGGCTAGTGAGGTAGATTTCCTCTGCAGCACACTGGGGAGTAACTTCATGTCAACCAGCCCTTATAATGTAAAATTGCATTATAATATTCTTAGTATTTTAATATCACATTATTCCTATATCCCAACACTGGTTTTTGACCACTAACCATCAACCTGCAGCTTTAGCTGGCTGTACGTAGTGACTCCTACACTTTTTTAAGTGCTTACTATTAAGTTAGAACCAAGTAAACCCAGACATGAATCTATGGCTGCACAGATGGTGTCAAAGGGAGTGCTTGTTTCCTTGACCCTGGGATGCTGCTCTGGGAAGGAGAGCTACTAGGAAGAGAGGGAGTCTACCTTTCATCTTCATGCACCAGCTCACATGAAGGAGGGCTTTAAATTATGTTCAAAGGGGGCAGATGACAAAAGCAAACAGGTAAGTACTAAAAAAGAGACGTTAAGAGAAGGCTAGATGTTGGGATGGGAAGGGACACGTGGAAGATTATAATAGGGTCATAGGAGCAACAAGAGGGAAATCAGTGGAGGAATCTGCTCAGCCTCTTAGCTGTCTAGACACAATTGCAAGGAGTATGAAAACAAACAAACAAGACAAACTGGAAGTATTAATACATAGCCAAATTATGACTTAATTGGCATGAGAGAGAGTTGGTAGGATAAGTCTCATGGCTGGAATACTGTTATAGAGGGGTATAGTTTGTTCAGGAAGGATAGTTGTGTGGGGAAAGGGAGGTGGTGTTTCATTATACCTATACTCTTCCTCCCCCCCACCCAACCCACCTCTGAAGTCCAGGAGGCCACGAGAGGCAGACCAGTTGAAAGTCTCTGGATAAAGATAAATAGGGTTTAAAAAAAAAGAAATAGGTGCCCTGTTATAGTAGGGGTCTACTGTAGACCACCAAGTTAGGAAAAGGAGGTGGAGGAGGCATTTCTAGAACAAACAGAAATGCCCAAGACCTGCAGTAATTGGGTAGTTAAAGTCCCCAAACATCTGTTTCCAATGTAATGCATCAACAACACAAAATTTCCTATAAGTTCTTGGGAATGTACTGGGGACAGCTTTTTGTTCCAGGAAGTAGAAGAAACCAGAAAGTAACTGGGGGGCAGCTATTTTTGATGTGATTCTCACCAAGAGGGAGGATTTAGTTGCAAACCTGAAGATGAAAGGCAATTTAGGTGACAGTGACCATGAAATGCTAGGATTTCATGTTTGTGAGGAAAGGAAGGAGTGAGAACAGCAGAATAAGGATAATGGACTTCAAAAAAAAGTAGAAGTTAACAAACTTGGAGAACTTGTAGGTAAGGGCCCAGGGAAAGAAAATAAGGGAAAAAGGAGTTCAGGAGATCTGGCAGTTTCTCAAGGAGACAATATTAAAAGGCACAACAGCAAACTTTCCTGTTGTGAAGGAAAGATAAGAAGCATAGTAAGAGGTCACTACACCTCTACCAAGAGCTCTTTAGCAACCTGAAAAAAAATAATTAAAAAGCAGGACAAGTTGCTAAGGAGGAGTACAAACAGAGCAACCAAAGCACATAGGAACAAAACTCAGAAAGGCTAAGGCACAAAATGAGTTACACTTAGCAAGGGACACCAAAGGCAATAAGATCTTTAAATACATTAATGAACAAGAGAAAGATGAAAGAAAGTGCCAGCTCTTTACAAAGTGGGGTCAGAGAGCTAATAACTGATGACATCAAGAAGGCAGAGATGTTTATTGCCTATATTATTTGTCTTCACTAAAAAGATTAAATGTGACGAGATACTCAAACACAATGAATATAAACAACAATTAATTGTTAATTGCGGGGAGGGATAGCTCAGTGGTTTGAGCATTGGCCTGCTAAACCCAGGGTGGTGAGTTCAATCCTTGAGGGGGCCATTTAGGGATCTGGGCCAAAAATTGGGGATTGGTCCTGCTTCAAGCAGGGGGTTGGACTAGATGACCTCCTGAGGTCCCTTCCAACCCTAACCCTCTATGAACAGTGGGGAAGGAATGCAGTTTAAAATCAGGAAAGAACAGGTTCAAGAATATTAGTTAAGTTAGATGTATTCAAGACATCATGCCCTGATGAAATTCATCCTAAGGTACTTAAGAAACTATCTGAAGCAGTCTCAGAACTATTAGCAATTATCTTTGAAAACTCCTGGAGGATGAGTGAAGTCCCAGAGGGCAGGAGAAGGGCAAACATTGTTCCCTTTTTTAAAAAGGGGAACAAAGAAGACTCAGAAAATTATAGACCAGACAGCCTAACTCAGATACCTGGAAAGATACTAGAACAAGTTAATCAATTTGGAAGTACCTAGAGGATAATAGGGTTATAAGGAATAGCCAGCATGGATTTGTCAAGAACAAATATGCCAAACCAACCTAATTTCTGTCTTTGACAGTGTTATTGGCCTAGCTATAAGGGGAAGCTGTCCCTGAGAGACACTGATTTTAGGAAAGCTTTTGACATACACCTACATGACACCAGAGAAATGTGGTCTGGACAAAACTATCAGGTTGATGCACAGCTGGTTGAAAGATCATACTCAAAGAGCAATCAATGGTTTGCTGTCAAACTAGTTACTAGGCCGTGTGGAGGAGAAATAAACCTCACCTGTTGCCTTAGTACTTTTGGCCACAGATCCACAAGGAAGTAAGTGAGTATTGTGCATCCTTGTCCTGGTTGCCACTTAGTGGCCACTGGGGAAAGCTGCACCCACTTGGGGAGAGGGAACAAAAGCGGTAAGTACTGACTTAAGAGCAGGAGCATGCCCCCCCACCCATAAGTCAGTGTGGGGCACAGAACTCCTCTGGCCCTGGAGCTGCAGCAGGGGCACAGAACATTCAACCTCCAAAAGCAATGAAATTTAAATTCCCTAATATACCCCTGCTGAAGAGATAGGAGTAGATCTAGAAGGCCCAAAAGAAAAAAGTTCCAATTGATATTAATTCTGATATGATTGACTATGCCACCTATTACCCAGAGGCCATTCCCCTTCAAACCACTATGGCCCAGGTGACAACATCTGAATTATTAAAGATATTTGCAAGGCTAGTACTACCTAGTGAGTTCTTAAGTTATCAGAGTACAGACTTTATCTCCAGACTGATGAAGGAAGAATGTGACTACACTGAGGTGTGTCAGTCCTTAATTTTCAGTATCACCTACAAACTGATGACCTAGTCAAGAAGTTCAAAACAGATCCTGAAGGCCAGCCACAACCTCCACCACTGGAAGTGGCTTCCTGTTTGTAATACAAGAAGCCCTGCATGCCGTGATGGGTTTCTCCCCCTTTGATCTCCCTCTACGGTCACCAGCCGAGGGGTGTGCTCAGTCTGGTGAAGATGGCCTATTCCATCCAGCCCTAAGTGGTGATGTATGTATTACAACCAAGGAACAGCTTGAAGGCTTTACATGTCTTTGCACAGCAGAACCTTCAAAGAGCCCATGCAATCCAAGAAGAGACCTACAACAAAGGGACCAGACTAAGAGTTCAAGCTCAGTGACTGGGTCTTAGTGCTGTTACCCACCTCCTAATTTAAGTTATTGGCAAAGTGTCAAGGCTTGTCTCAGCTTGATGGATTATGGAGGTTCATCAGCCAGATCAGAAGGAAAAACACAAATCATGTCAATTTGTTAAAACCCTGGACAACCAGAGAAGGGTTTCTTATAGCCCTGTACTCCTATGAACTAGAACTAAGACTGCGATTACTAAGGCCCCTTACAAGCTCAGAGATCCAACTGGGAATACTTGACCCCCAAGCAGAGGTAGACCAAGAGTCTTGTAAGCAAGTTCAAGGCCATCTTCTCAGAGGTTGGGACAAACAGATCTGATGTTCCACTGCATCAAGTCTGAGCTAGGGAAGGTGGTGCAGGAACCCCTATGACTCCTGCCTAAGAAGATGCAGACCCTAGTCAAAGAAGAATTGGAGAAGTGAAAGCTGCAAGTGGGGAGGGGTGTCAAGGAATTTCAAAGCGCCTGCCACAGCCCAATAGTTCTGGTCCCCAAACCCAACCACTCAGGCAGGATCTTCATATAGACTTCCATAGATTAAGTGAGATCTATGTTCAATGCCTACCCTATGCCATGTAGATGACCTCCTCCAGCTCCTGGGGCAAGCCTAGTATATAAGGACTTTGGATCTGAAGAAAGGATGTTGGCAACACCTTCTGACAAGAGGATGTTGGGAGACGACCACCTTTTCTACACCCTAGGGAGTAGGAGTTTAAGAAATGCCCTTCAGCCTACCTAGTGCAACAACCACCTTCCAACAACTGATGGCTAAGATCTTCTGACCATATACTTTTCATAATTGCCTTTTTTGATAATGTAGTAATCTTCAGCCAAGACTGGAGGTCAAACGTAGAGGAAGTGATGGCAGTTCTACACTTAAAAGCCAATAAAAAGACCGCAAACCTGGTCACACATGCTATCAGCAAGAAGGATACATGAAATCTAGGGTACCTCCTGGGAGAGACTGTATGGCCAAACTCTTAATGGATAATGTGCAGGCTTTAAGAGACTGTCTCACCCCCATGACCAAAACACAGGTGAGGTCCTTTAAGGCTTAGCCAGCTATTAATAGAAAATTCATAATTTGGCTGTGGACCAAATGGTGCCCCAGGTGAAGAGCATCCTCTCCATTTGTTAAACTTTTGAATACCTTATTTTTATTGCATTTGTAGCCCATTTCATGTCTTGGATGCATGCATGATTTATCCTTGTCATACAACATGATACATTTGCATTCTAGGATCTGTAAGTCTGTATTTATTCATGTCATATGTAACCAAATAATTCATTTCCTCTCAGCTTATAAATCTAGATTGTAATTGAATTTTTCACTTCCTATACTGAGCTCCTGAAGGCTTCTTTGGGGGCATCTTTTATTTTCTATGGGGGAAAAGTCTTAGAAAGTCAAACATTAAGTGTTAAGCATGACAAAAGTAATAACATTTTATATTGTTGTATAGATAGGGGTTTGATAGGTATATCTCATTAAATATGTCCTTTATTAGTTGCTACTTACTCTTCAAGAGTGTATACACAAGTACACTTTCATGATGACACAACAAAACAAGGTTCACAATATCACATCTGGGCTCTCACTTCACTTCATTCTTATATCTCAGTGACTGGCAACCCCTCATCCCTTATATGCTCACGAGGGCATGGCTGACAACTTTGTAGGAGATTCAAGGAACATAGAGTTCTCAAAGTCTGGAAGGTTCCATGAGATGCTACAAAAGTCCAGAACATTCTGGGGAAGTTAGTGAAAAATGAATCCATTGTGACAAAATGGCCACTATTGGTATGGTGGGTCCCGCGCTTTTCTTGGTGGGGGTGGGGGAGATGCCACTCCTTGCCCCTGCTCTTGGGGCACTGAGGGCCCCGCTAGTGGCCTGGGAAGGTGGTAAAGGAGGGAAACTGGGAAGGGGTCTGGGTTTGCACCTCACTCCGAGCCCCAGCCCCTCTCAACTCCTGCAGGTTTCTTAACCTCTTCCCCCTGGGTAGGGTTACCCTCGGTCCTTGATGCTGGGGGAGGGAGTCTCCCTGCTCTGCTGGAGCAGGGTCTCCCTTCCTCTGGTCTTTCAGTTCTCAGCAACACACCTCCAAACTCATCCTCTTTCCTCTCTCGTGCCACCCTGTCTGCCTGAAGTCCTGACAGGGCCTAATTGGCTACAGGTACTCCAATTAACCTGTAGTAACCTTCCCTAGTCTACAGGCAACCATGCTTTAATTAGCCTAAGGCTTATAGCTCCCCTCTCCCACTGCTCCCTGGCCCTGCTGTATTACACCACGTACAGAATACCTGAAATATTTTACTTCAATCTATTTTCCCTTTTGTCACTAACAACAATAGCACCCCGAGCCCGGTGCCTCCCCCAACCCTAGCACCCTAGGTCACTTTGTTCCATTCTGGGCTTTCTACATCCTCCTGGAAAGCAACAGCTTTGTGTCAGCATTCTGAAAACACCTCTGCTCACTTGTGTCTGATCCAGTTCTAGACCCTATGAGGGCTATTATTTGTATTAGCATAGTGCATAGGAGCCTACTTACGGGCCTCACTGTACAACACCTAGCGTAAACAGAGAAGAGTCCCTGCTTCAAAGACAGGTTTCAGAGGAACAGCCGTGTTAGTCTGTATTCGCAAAAAGAAAAGGAGTACTTGTGGCACCTTAGTCTCTAAGGTGCCACAAGTACTCCTTTTCTTTTTGCTTCAAAGAGTTAACAATCTAAGCAGAAAATGAAACAATAGATGGACACAGACAGATGAAGGATTACAAGAAAAAGTGAGACAATGTCGGTCAGCATGGTAAGCAGTGGTCTCTGCACACCTAGTCTTTGTCACGGCACACTCTGCAGCCTATTCTTCGTCAAACTTTGGTAGGCATCATGGAAAAGGAAAGTTTTGAAGGACAATAGTGAGCTGGTTTTGAAGATGTTTACAGGGAGCACCTCCTAAGTGTGACGGGCAAAATCGAAGAAAGTGCACAGATGCTTGTTACAAAATTTAATACATGGGCAGTGAAGGCTAGCATCATGGGCCAATCGCAGGGGAGGACTGAAAGGTCAGTAACAAACAGAAGATGATAGATGGTGTGGATAGGCTGTAAGAGACCTTGAAAATAAAGACAAAGTATCTTATGTTTGTGATACAGGAGAGGAAGCTAGTGGAGGAACTCAAAGTAGTGTGAAATGGTCACAGTGATGGACTAGGAAACTGATGTTAGTAACAGCATTCTGAATGGATGTGAGTGGGGCAAGACTGCATTTGTCAAGGCCAGAGAGAAGGATGTGGTGTTAATTGAGACCTGAGATGCTGAGAGCCTGGATGAGAGTTTTAGTTGGGTGGATCGATAGGATTGCCTCTTTCTTGGAGGTGTTATGCAGAAATAATCTGCAAGATATAGACAGACTTCTCTCTAGGTTTTCACATCTAGGCTGAATCAAAGATGATGCCCAGTTTATGGGCCTGAGTGACAGGTGGGATGGTGGTGTTGTCCACAGTGATTGAGAAAGGAAGTAGCAGGGATGGCTTGTGGGTGGGGAGTGAGAGGGGAGATTAAGAACGGTTTTAGCTTTGAGCTTGAACTGATGGCTTGACATCCAGAAGACAGACAGGCCAAGAAAGTACAAGCAGAAATATGGATCTGGAGCAGAGAGGTAGATCCAAGAGTCACCAACCTAGAGATCAGAATTCATGTTTGCAGAAAAGATTCGGCAAATATATGCTTAGAGGAAGAAGAGGAGGTGACCAAGGAGAGAGCCCTTTTGAACATTCACAGACAGTTGGAGGGGGCTAAGAAGTATGCTTTCTGAAGGACACATTGGTACATCTATGCTTTGAGCTGGAGGTGCGATTCCCAACTTGAGGAGGCAGACCCACATTAGCAGTCAAACAATTGTGCTAAAAATAGAACGTAGCAGCAGCCATCCTAAGTACGTGCCTAGTGTCTAAGATGGGTACGTTCTCAGGGTACCTAGTTCCTCTCACAGCTCACGCTGCCATCGTTACAGGCTGTTTAATGCACTAGGTCTATCAGAGCTAGTGCAAGTACATCTCCTCTAGCTGGAGGTAGAGAGGTAGGAAGAGAACATGGAGAGGACAGAGCCACAGAAGCCAAAGGAGGACAATTTCAAGAGCATAATCAGTGGTGCCAAAGGTGGCTGACCAATCAAGGATGAAGGTGGACTTCTGGTTCTGACCTTTGGAAAGGAAGCTATAATCAGGACTTTGGCAAGGGCAGGTTCCTTGGAGTGCAAGGGCACAAGCTGGATTGGATAAGACCTAGGATGGAATTGGAGGAGAGGAACTCCAGACAGTGATTAAACTCTAAGCTCATTGAATGCTGTCTAGATAAAAGGGAACTGGGGTGGTAGTTGGAGAGGCATGGGGGGGTCCAGGATGGGTATTTTTTATATGGGAGAGGCTAAAGCATGCTTACATATTAAGGGGGGAAAGGACCAGAAGAGTGAAAGGTTAAGGCAAAGAGTAAGGGAGAGGATGAAAGGAGGCACAAGGAATATCAGGGGGAGGGAAGGGATCACTGGGAAGAAAGCAGATAAGCTTCTGTGACGGGGAAAGAAATCATGGAGAGGAGGAGTTTAAATTTTCTCACTTTTGAAGAAATTGGCAAGATTCTGTGTGAAGAAAAGTAGAAGCAAAAGAAGGGGAGAGTTTAAGGACTGAGACAAAGGTGTTTTGAAAAGGCAGCTGGGATTGTGGGTCTGAGATTCAGTTAAAATGGATATGTAGAGTAGTCTAGTTAGGTAAGTGGCAGAACTGAAGGAGGAGAAAACAAGTTTGTAGTGAAGGAAGTCAGTCTGGTCACAGGATTTCCACCAGAGATACTCCACAATGCAACAGCAGGAGCAGAGGGAGCAAATGTTGGAGATAAACCAGGGCTGGCAGGGCAGACTTTGCAATGGGAAAGAGGGGCAAAAGAGTCAAGGGTGGAAGAGGGCAAAGCAGGGAATCAATCAACAATACTGATGGAGAGAAGAGCTGGCAAGGAGGAGAGGGCCAACAGCAGCTGAGATGTCATCAACATTGAAGGACTAGAAGTCATAAGAAGGCCAAGAGACAGCAGATTAATGAGGGGGCTGATGCTCTGAAAGGGGGAGCTCAGCAACAGAGATCAGAGAGAGATCAGGCTTAGTAAAGACAAAGTCAAGTGAACAGCCTTCTCCTGCTGGGGACACTTCCTCACGGTTAGTGTGAATGCAGCAGACTCATCCAAGCCTTCCCCATCTGACCAGTGTCAAGATCTATTTCCTCAATAGGCTGAATGGGTGCAAATAGTTACTTAGACACCCAGATAGAGGATCAAGTAGGAGATGGGTGTGACCCTAAGAGCACCCCAGTGCCAGAGGGCTCCCTGGTACATAGCAGTGAGTCTCAGATGGCCTGACCAGCTCAGTGCACCCCACACATTGTTATCATGATAGTTATCTAAGACATGTCTTGTAATATAGCACTGGAAAACACTAGTCATTAATAGTCTTGTGTGATAGCATGTACAGCTAACATGCTGAGAACTATACAGATCTGCTGGAAATATGAAGAGCGAGTTTAAACAGGCATGTCAGGAAAAGGTGATAAGACAGGTTTTCCTTAGACCAAAGGTTGTGAATTCCTGCTGTCTACCTCATTGTAGAGGATGGAGATACCTCCACAGTAAATGAAGCAATCAGCTCCCAGGCAGGCAGAAGACTTGATTTGCATTATAAAATTGCAGCAGGAACCATCACATGGGAACTCATCAGAAGAGGAAACTGATGAAGATGGTGTAACCCCTTGGAGAAGTCTGAATCCCCCAGAAGACATTCCTGGCTTTTGACACCAGCATAATGAACTGCGGGGAATATATGGAACTGGAAAAGGACTTTGGGTTGTCCTTCACCTGTGGAGAAAAAGGAACCAAGCACTTTTGGCTCTCTGCTGGATCCTGGCTAAAGACAGACCAGCTTCAACTTGTTCTGCTTTTTCTATAAAGTAACTCGGTGCTGTGTATTGAAGTGAAGGTGTGTTACCCCATGTGGCGTTGCACTACATATGATTTTATGAAAATATGCTAATGAGTGGGAATATAATGTAACTGGAATATGCTTCATGCAAAAGGTGTCTTGTAAGATATCATTACAAAGCTTATAATCTACTGAATGTGGTCATCCTATTTGTATAAATGTATCATTCTTGTATATGAAACTAAAAATATGAAATATAACTCTGAGGTCCTATTGTAATTATGCGAAGTGTGGGCCACTGATTCCAGTGTTTGGAATTTTGATGGCTCCCATCAACAAGGACAATTGGTTGTAAATGGCTCTGTTTACTTGCAAGCCTTCCTTTGAGTCAGGCCAGGAAGAATGAAGGCTTGGGGTCTCACAGGGCATGTGACCATGTCACCTGGTACTGAAATCCATCTTAAACCTAGTGCTTTTCCATTTAGAAGGAGGGGTGGGGACCCAGAGCGACAAAACTATGTAAGGGGGTGGAAAAGAACAAAGCAGGTTCCATTCATGAGAAATCCCCTAGTTACTACCTGAGCTGGAGCTAACAAGAACTGTACGGGGGAAATGATTGGGCCCAGACTAGGAAGTCTGTGAAAGAAGCTTATTGGAACATCTCTGAGGGTGAGATTTACCTGTATTCAGTTTCTTACTGTATTAGGCTTAGACTTGCGTGTTTTGTTTTGTTTTTTTGCTTGCTAACTTACTTTATTCTGTCTGTTATTACTTGGAACCATTTAAATCCTATTCTTTATACTTAATAAAATCACTTTTGCTTATTAATTAACCCAGAGTGAGTAATTAATACCTGGGGGAGCAAACAGCTGTGCATCTCTCTCTATCAGTGTTATAAAGGGTGGACAATTTATGAGTTTACCCTGTATAAGCTATATACAGAGTAAAACGGAT
This sequence comes from Lepidochelys olivacea, assembly GCF_965140295.1. Lineage (NCBI taxonomy): Eukaryota > Metazoa > Chordata > Testudines > Cheloniidae > Lepidochelys > Lepidochelys olivacea. The sequence continues at coordinate 111,715,804 of NC_140411.1, forward strand.
TTATTTGGGGTTTGGATCCCATTGGGAGCTGGGTGTCTGGGTGCTAGAGACAGGAACACTTGCTAAGCCATTTCCAGTTAAGTCTGCAGCTTTGGGGGCGTGGGTCAGACCACGAATCTGTGTTGCAGCAGATTAGCATATCTGGCTCAACCAGACAGGGTTCTGGAGGCCCAAACTGGCAGAGAAAATGGGCTCAGAGGTAGTCTCAGCACATCAGGTGACAGTCCCAAGGGGGTCTCTGTGACCGAACCCGTCACACCCCAGTTAAGTAACAGGCTACTGCATGCTGTATCTTTAAAGGAGCAGGGAACTTGAGAAGGTTTGTGAGTGTTACAGTGAGAGGGGCTGAGCATGGCAGAGAAGTGGTTTTTGGGGAGAACTCGGGGCTTAAAGAGTTGTTGAGGTCTCCCTACAAAGAGTAACTGGGTGGTGGAAGCCAGGGTGAGACCCTCATGGTTGTATATGGGTTGTTGATGTCAGGGTTCTGAGCCACAGTAGCATAGCATTTAAGGCACCCAAGGTTACAAAGCATGTGTTGACTGAGCCTCTTACTGGCCTGAATGAACCCCAAAGTGTTACAATGGGCACCCAGGGAATTTACAAAGGTAGGTGTGACAGGGTGCACAAATCTCTCCTGAGCACCCATGTCAGCCAGATGCAATCCTGCACTCATTTTTCCAGCTCTCGGCACCCTCCATAGTCTGTTGCTCTCATCAAGCAGGTCTTCAGTGGCTCAGCCCTCCAGCTAAATCACAGTCTAAAATGGTCAAATGGATGAACTCCTTCTAGGGTAACAAAAGGTCCAACAAAGACTATTGCTGTGCCCTGGCTGGTGGCTGCAGCCCTGCCTCTGGGCTCAGTTCTCAGCCCCTGCTGGGCTAGCTTTAAGTCTGCCCCCACCCTCCTATAGAGCACTGTCCCTCGGGCTTTCTCCCTGGAGACTTTGTCCTCAGCAGTTCTCACTACCCCAGCTCTCCAGCCAGGTCACTCCTTAAGTTCAAGCCCTTCCCAGCAGTGGTTAACCAAGTGGTCAGATGGTCTGTCTGCCCTTACCAGGGTCTTCGTCGCCATCCCTCAGTCCTTTAAATTCTAGCCCTTTGCTTGGGCTTCTAAATGAGCCTGATCCCTTTCTGCAGGCTTAGGCCACTTCCTCAGTAGCCAGTGAGGGGACCCAGGCCACCCACTACTCCAGGTCCCAACCTAGGGACCTAACACACAGCAGCCATGTCCCTGCTTCCCTTAATAATTGCTGCTACTACATTCTCTGGGCTGCTTCCTACTCAGTCCCATTACCTTACAGTCCATGGGTTCTCTCTATCTGTTCCCCTGCTGGAGCAGGGTCTCCCCAAACCTTCATGCCCTTCCTCACCCTTCTGGCTCCAGCCAGGAACTGACCTGCTTACGCCTTGCAGCTCCTTTTAACTGAGCCGGTTGCACTCTGGCTGCTTCCCTGCAGCCTCTGAGGACCCACCTTTACTGCTCTTTCCCTGGGAGGGGGCATAGTAGCATGGTAAGGGGTCTGAAAGGGTCTGATACACCCCGTCACACTAGGTTCTAGACCTGCTGTTATCAGAGCACCTTGGGGACTATGTAATCTAAGAAGATGGGTCTGGGGAGTGTCCTGGGGGAGAGGCATACAAGCAACATTTTCATAAGTGGCCTGGCTGTGCTCATGAACTCCTTCTGTTGCTCAGAATTTAGGTCACATGCATGACTAAATGAGGATCGCTGCTTGAACACCTTAAGTTGCACCTCTAGGCTTAATGGCCTGTACCGCATTCACCCCTAAACATACCAAATTGGTATTGACAGAACCATGTCCACCAGCACAGATAGACCTAGTGCATTAAACAGCTTGTAACGATGGCAGCGTGAGCTGTGAGAGGAACTAGGTACCCTGAGAACGTACCCAGCACAGAGAACATGGCCCAGTGGCAGCTGGAGGGAAGAATGGGTCCAGTCAGCCATTTTAAGTTGTTAACCATTATTAAAAATGCATACATAATAAAAGCAAAAACCTGTAATAAGTTATGTTTAAATTAAACTTAAGACATATTGCATCTCAGCTGTTCAGATTTATTGTACACATGGGTGCTCAAATAACTGAATATGTGTCTATATGTATATTTTATTATAGATAGTGCAGGTAGCAATACACATAGTTAAGGATGCCTGACATTTTCCATTATATTCCCTATTTCCAGTTGCTTACAACTAGGGCCCTACCAAATTCACGGTCCATTTTGATCAATTTCACAGCTAGAGGATTTTTTAAATTGGTCAATTTTATGTTTTCAGCTGTTTACATCTGAAATTTCACAGTGTTGTAACCCTGGGGGTCCCAACCCAGAAGGTAACCTGAAGTAGGTCTGATCTCCTTCCTGCCGCTCCCGCCCTGAGCTGCCACGCAAGGAAAGGACAAGTCCTGTCCCTCCCCAGCTCACTAGCTGTAGCTCACGAAAGCTTATGCTCAAATAAATTTGTTAGTCTCTAAGGTGTCACAAGTCCTCCTTTTCTTTTTGTAATTAAAGACTATATCATAATGCAGAAACACAAGAAGGCTGAGTTAAGGTTATGTGGGCATCCTTATGTGGGAAATCCACTAGCATTTCCTAATCCTTGAGTGCTTGACTTTGAAACTTCATGTTCTTTTAAATTAGTTTTTTCTGTGTAATATTAACAGTATATCTTGTACATATTATTAACTCTATATCTATATAGATAGATTGGTAAGTTCTGGGGCCTGAAGCTCCAGAGGAAGGACCTCGCTGTCCCATCTATTGGTCAACAGGGGAAGTGTGGCTACAGAGTGCTTTGTTTGCATAAGCTTCCTACCCAGAATTCATCCTGTGACACTTTGGGAACCACCTTCACTGTATACAAACCCAGAATTGACCTTATCTTGTTGGAAGGACTCTGCTTAAATGTCTTGTGTTCTATTGATTTCCTCTACTATTCTATTTGGGAAGACTCTTTGAGGCAAGACAGCACCAGACCTGAGTGAACTCTGCTGAGGCCCCTCCAGCTACAAAATAAAATTGAAATCACTATAGCTGGTTACTGTGGTAGAGCCACAGGACAGGACAAGGGAGCACTTCCCAAGGGACTGGAGGAAGGCCTCCTCAAGGGCATCTCAGGACTCCGGGACTATGCTACCCACAGATCCCCAAACTGAGGCAGGAGTTAGCAGATAAGGAAGGAGAAAATGATGTAGTAAAGGGACATTTGCTATTGGACTTCAAACTAGTGAGTGAGGAACTGAGTTAGTGGATTACATATTGTGGGGGTGTGTTTTATTATTCATAGAGATAGATTGCTGCTGTGTTTTCCCAAGTTGACGCTATGTTCCCTTTTCCCCTAATCAAGTTTTCCTTGTTTCATACACAGATTCAGTGCTTGTGTATGGGGAAGTATTTCCTATTACAAGCACCTAGAGAAGTGATCACAGAAATCCTGGCTGGAGCCTCAACCTGGTGGTGTTTGTTAGTTACAAGAGTTTGAACTCAGCCTTTGTTGCTGACTACAATACCTGGGAGAATGGCTACATCCATATATTAGAAGAAACACTTCAGCTCTTCCCTTACTACCAAATGAGGCCTAGTTTAGTGTATTACATAATCTTGCGAAACTCACCAATTTACATACTTAATTATTCTTCTGCATCCTTTCGTTGTTAGCATGCATAAAAAATTTGACCCACCTGGAGATAGTGTGTCATAGCTAAGTCAGATATTAGTGTATAGTGAACCTTATTGTTACAGTTTAGACATTCATTTATTTATTATTCACGTGGGTGACATACTGGGGAATAAAATATGTTTTGTAAAAAAGTTAGATTAGATTTTTGGAAAGAAATTACAAAATCCAGAAAAAATGAGATTATATTCTTTTTAAATTTTATGTGTTCCTTGTGTAAGTATACACATCTATAGATGCACCCCCACAGCCTATATAGGATATGTACACACTGTGTCTTTATCATCCTTCTAGTATTAGGGCATGCAAGATAATAAACAGATCTGTTAAAGTACCAATGATGTCTCTATTGACAGACTTTAAAAAGAGCTCAGTGACCTTGGTTAATTAGCCATGTAATAAACCAGAACTGAAAGCCCCTATTCCCACAAACCATAGCACAGCACCACTCCATCCCCCGCTTGTCAGAGGCTCTATGAATAGGAAGTCAGCAGACTCGATGCAAAGTGCAGCCACTTAGCCTTACAGCCTTTTTGAATATATGCAAAGATTAACAAAGAACTCTTCTTCCAACCACTGATTAAGAAACATTCTTTAAAACAGAAAGAACAAGTTTTGTAAATACTTGTGGTAGTGATTTCTCTTAGTTTACTGGCTGGTACAGTTTTAGAGGTACTGTCTTACTTTTATAGGTAAAAAACTATCCTCCTTGATATTTGTAGAGCAGAAGAAAAGAAAGGAAAAAAAAAACCTTTAAGAGTTGATTTTTATCCCCTTCAGAAAAAAAGTGCATGTAAATTAAGAATCTACTGTATTTATTTTTCCATTTCCTTCAGCTATTATTGGGATATGGACTATCTTAGTTAATTATTAATATGTATTCTTTAAATATTACATTTTGTTGCCATACTGGAAAACTCATTGTCAAGTGTAAATCATGCAAACAAACTGTTGTAAAACCATCTGTTTAAAAATTTCACCTGCTCTTCTCTGGAGTGAGCAAAAAAAAATTGAGCAATATACAATATGCAATGGATGCGTAGGCCTTTTGGGGGAGGGAATGAAGGGAAAGAGAAGAATTTAACAGACTCTTTGGTTCTGTTTTTAAGTATCCGACCAAAATGTTTAGAAATAAAGCAAAATGACTGTTTAAGTATAAATGAGTCATTGCTGTTTTAAAGTCTTCTAAGCGCCAGTTCATAACGAGCACATTCACTATTTGTAGCACAAACACTGTGTTAATATTTTGTGCATTTACAGTACTTTAATTGCCATACAATGTATGTTTTCTTCAGTAAACTTCCTTGAAGCACATGAATACTGTACTTTGATGGCATTCCATTCAGTGCTGGTATTAAACAGCAAAAAACAAACAAATATATCTCGAGTGACTAATGTCACTTTTCATATAGCATGCTTCCATTATCATATGGGACACTGAATGAAATTTAACACCAAGAACACCATCAAAATTAGAATTTTCTTTATTTGATTTTGTTTCCCACCCCCATCTGCTTCTGAATTTTTAAACTAAGAGTGCTATTTTATTCTCTGTATTCCTGTACAGGAAAACAAATGGATAGCATTCTAATTTTGATGTCTATAAATCTACTCACACATTTGGAATTATTCTTGCTGCAATCAAACAATCACAGTAAATATATATATATGAACAGAGACCCAGATACTGCCTTCCATTTCATTGGTGTATGTCAGACAGACTCTCTTTATTTCAAAGGAGTTTCAGAATATCACACACAGTAATTCCATTGCAGTATATGGAGTCCTATACAAATCACAGTGGTGTAACCAAGAGCAGAATATGACCTAGATATTCTTAATGACCCAATCCACGCAGAAAACATGAATGCATTTTGGCAAAGCATATTTGCTAACTCATTCGATTTGTATTGTCTGGGCGGATCAGGAAGATCCTCAGTGCACATACAGTCTACCCCAAATTTGATTTTTTTTTTTTTTGCATTTTTTAAATTGCAGAAATAGGCCCTGATCTGTAAAGACTTACATATGTGAGTATTACACACTTAGGCATGCGAGTAATTGCACTGACTTTAATGGGTCTAAAATTAAGCATATGCATAAATGTTTCAGGATTGGGTCCCTAGATTGCACTATTTTTTAGGTGTTCAGGTGGTATGGTGATTAGAGGAATATAAAAAACCTAGAAAGGTAGCTAAAGTATATGGCCTTACAAGGGACCAATATAAAGCGCTAGTTACAAAAAAAAAAAAAAACACAAACAAGCAAGTAAACAAAAATAAACCCCAAGGGATTGTAAATTAATAGGATGTCAAGTCAATGGGATTTCTCACAGTAGTAAAGTTAAGCATGTGTGTTAACGTTTTCAAGATTGGGGCCTTAAGCCCACAAATTTAGAAGGTATTTAGTCACTGCAGTGCTCAGTATTGCGACACCTAACTGATTGAGGAGCCTAAAGCCTTGTCTACACTTGGGACAGCATGTAGGGTACGTGTAGCTACCTGCCACAGAGAATAGTAGGCTGCATTCTTACTCGCTGCAGTGTGTAGCTACATGCACCAGTGAAAGGCCCTGGCAGCAGGGCAAGCACTGCTGGAACCTTTCCCCGCTACTTACCCTCTGCCAGTCCCTTTCCCCTCTGCTCCGCGGAGCCTTTCACTGCAGTGAGGAAAGGCTCTAGCAGAGGGGAGGCAGCAGGACACTAGACTGCTAAAAATAGCAGTGTAGACATGGGAGGCACGGCTTGGGTACGTAGAGAGTCACGTAAGGTATATACCCAAAGAGTGCAGGGCACTCAGCTCTACTCACTAAAGCCAGGCCACACTGCTGTTTATACCCATGCTAGCTGGGCATGCAGTGTCTCTACTCAACACACTGCCATGAGTGTAGATGTACCTATAGACTCAGGAACCTAAATCCCATTGGCTGTCAATGGGATTTAGTTTCTTACGTGCCTAAATCCCTTTTGAAAATTAGATGTAGACTTCTAAATCAGTTAGGCATGGCAAAGCTGAGCACAGCAATGCCTAAATACCTTTTAAAACCAGGGCCATACCTGTTTAGTATTTTATCATATACTAAAATGTGGTTTGTTAAGTATCGCCCAGCCTACCAGGAAAAGTAGCTGATACCAAAAGAGCCTCAAATGAATTCTGATCTCCTATGAGAGGCCCAGATCCTGCAATTCACTTCACCTTTGTGAAACCCCACTAAAGCCAAAGGGGGTTTGCATAGGCAGCCACACACCATGATTTGCAGGCCTGGGGCCTTATAGGAGGTGTGAGAGGTTAGTACTGTATATCACTTGAGAAAGCCAAGGAATGTATACTTTGGCGTAACCTAACTTGCCATTGGATGTCACCGTTGCTGCATCAAAATATATCTAAGAGCATATTTTCCTGGTTAGAAATAATGTGTGCCCCAAAAGATGAAAGTTTGGAAATGTCAGAGTGAAGTATATCTCTCCTCTGATTTTCAGCTTCTGGAACATTTTTAGTTGCTAAGGATGGAGGATGACGCCCTCCACTGGCTAAGCTTCCACTTTTCATCAATCATCAGACACTGAAGAGAAATCACTTTGAACACTGAGGCGGGGAGCTAGAGGCAATTACTTGTGATTGATAGCACTAAATATGAAACCGCATGTACCTCATCCATGAAGCATGGAATCAGAGGCATATTGTTAGTGGGGGAGATGAATGGAACTTGAGATAACCTTGGCAAATTAGGCATATGTTAGCATTAAGCTTTGTCAGTAAGCAGGCTATAAATTACAGACATATTGTAACGCCATAAACTCATCTAATGAATTGAATGACAGTGGTAATTTAATGCAGAATGTAACAGTTTAACCCTTTTAAGAATTTAGCTACATTTCTGTATTATGCAACAAGCCAAATTATATTAAAAGGTTGGTGTTTAATATACTATAGATACCACAATCATAAAAGGGAAATGATTACTTCACATTTCAGGTACATTTTAACAAACAGTTAACCTGAGAATTACTTATGAGTTAATTAAAAAGTAATGGAATAACTGGGGGGAGGAGGTCTTCTATATTCTCTTAGTTTTGTCATTATTTTTCTGTATGATCCAGCTAAATATATTTAAGCAATAAGGCACAGCATGCAGTGCATTTCTGAACTATTACTGAACACCTCGGGTGGTGTTATGCTGCACAAGGCTAAAGGCCGAGTAACTTTAACCACAAGAGAAGTGCAATAATCCCTTCAAAATGCATGGCCTGCAGTGTTTTATTGCTATTATGAAATGCAATTTATAAATAAAAATAAGGGGAACAAAGTCAGGCTCATGCATTTACTGGTGTTACTGACAGAATTATGGCACCTGTGACAGCTAATCCAGGATTTTGAAGCCATCTGCTAATTTATGGTATATTTCAGTCAGTTACAGAGGAAATCAGTGACAAATCAATGGGGAAAAAAAGTTTTAAAACCTAAATAGGAAAATTAAATGGAATGTCATTTCAAATGTGTGTTGACATATTAAAAAGTATATTTGTTCTTATTCAGATGGAAGTAATTCAAAAAACAGTGGCAATAGGTATAATTATTATACAACCAGTACAGGTATTTGCACTTAATGTTACTATAATAATTTAACAAATAAATTATTACCACTTAATTTTAGGAAAGCACACTCTAACGTACATAATCCTTTATTATAGTTGTTAGCAGAAGACACTGGTTTTGATACTTACATTATAGAGTATAGTGTGAAGTATAATATATTGACCTTTTAGTATAATGCACTACTCCTATGGTAATAAATGATAAGCACATACTGTAATTCTAAACAGGCATTCTTTCAGCATTTACCTAAACTGGTATAACATTTAGCATCCCACTTTTGTGACTTGTTCACCTTAATACACAGCATTCACTTCAAACTGACATTTCAAGTGAAATGAACCACAGCATTTGTTCAAATGGAAATTCAAGACAGAAATCACAGGCTCAATCCTGTGAGATGCAATGCCAAGACAGGGCCTCAGCAGAGGGGACAGATACATATGAAATCATTAACATTCAGTACATTTTTTAAATTAAGTAAATAAGCATTACTTCAACTTTCAAACAGTAATAATTACCAATCAGGATCAACGTCCAGGGATTGGGAATGAGGCAGAACATGGTCAGAGCAATGGGCAAGGGTGAAGATTTGTGTTACAGCATTTGGGATTGAGGGGAAGGGGGAATGTTGAGGGAAGGAGGTTGCAGTAGTCAAGGTGAGAGATGATTAGGACTGAGAGTGGGTTTATAGATGTGGAAATGTGGAAGAAATGGCACATTTTTTAGATCTTATAGAAGAAAAATGGCAGGATTTAGTAACAGCTTGATGTGGGGGAAGGAGAGAGAGGAGTCAATTTTTTAAAAGTTTCCTGTAGTACTCATCACCGAGTATCTGAGCCCTTCTCACACACATTATAAAATGTTATTCTTCAAACAGTCCTATGAAGCATTATTAACCCAATTATTACACTACACTATAAGGATACTTACCTACTGGAACTGGTTACCAAGGGCAGTTGTGGGATCCCCCTCATTGGAGGTTTAAGAACATGTTAAACAAAAGCCTGTCAGGGACAGTCTAGGTTGACTTGGTCCTGTCTCAGTGCAGGGGGCTGGAGTAGATGACCTATTGAGGTCCCTTCCAGCCCTACATTTCCATGATTCTGTATTGCATTTGAGTGGGCAGCAAGCCATCCAGGAAGATTTATCTCGGGATGGCAGTCAGGGATGTGAGATGCCATCTGGGAGATCCCCAACCCAGCATGCCAACTGGCCAGAGGATTGTACCAGAGTTCTGGTTGCTGTCTGGTGTGAGTACAGCAAGAAACACGATTTTGGAAGATGCACCCAAAATCAGCACCCGTACTAGAGTATCTCCAAGAAGCTAGCAGAGGAGGAGATCAAGAAGACAGCTAACCGGTGTTGAGAGGGAATTAAAAGAACTCAAAGGGTGTCTACTGCAAGGCAAAGAAACCCAAGGCAAGTCTGGCAACTCCCAATCTACCCATCCCTGCTTCAAGGAGTTTGACTGATCAGCACGGCCCCAGGTACAGAGCCCACTGTGCATGGCCAGCTTTTGAGTGGAACAGCCTCCACTGCTATCCCTGCCTGAAATAGTGTTAAAACCAATACTGGCAACAGGCCACTGGTCTAAGTGCCTAAACACCTCAATCAGGCCCCACATTTCCCCCACCCCCTTTTTTTTAAATTTAATTAAATCTAAAATACTGATCATAGTTGCTCTGTAAGCTGGTACCTGCCATGCCACAATGTCTGAACAGAGATGAACTACTAAAGGCAGACTGAGCAGATAAGCATCAGCTGGTGGTCTTGCCATGATGCGGACTATAAAAGGGGAAATATTTTTTTCTTTCCACAGACAAAAAAATACACTCTTTCATCCAATATATTTTGAATGGAAGTCGGAAGGGCTCGGTCAGCTTCAGCAATTATCTCCTCTCCTTCTGTTAGTATTGCCTGTTAAGCCATACCTTTATTGCTAATTTAAGGCTTGAGGGAAACAAATTCACTCTCTCTGCAATACAGTTTTCTTCCAGCAGGAGAAGGCAGACATTCAGTGGCTCAAATAATAATACGTGAACTGCGTATCTGTTTTATTGGTGTTCAGGGGTGCCAGTGGCATGGGGGTGGTGCTGCTGAAGACATAGTGTGGGATAAGATAAAGTACTAAGACATTTTAGTTATTTAAAAAAATCTGAGACGTATAACTGAATGAGGTAAAGACGCTTTATGTATATAGTGAAAGACCTTAAAGCAACAGAATGCAGGAAATCAGTATAATTCTTGTAGGAGGGGCAGAATAGGAGAAAGGAATTTACTCAGAAAATGATTCAGTTTTCCAACACAAATAGCAAATAATACTTTGCCCTAGATGGTGTGAACTTCACTCAGAAAAGCAATAAGGTAATCATTCAGCAGTGATTGACCTTTCCTCCAGTACCACAGCAAAAACAGGACTTCAGCATCTGTACATTCTGTTGTCAGCCATGTTTTATTTGGTCAGGGAGTGTCTATGTGGCTAGAGAACTGTGGTTACTGAAGAGAAAAAAATTAGAGTGCTGAGAAACAGATGATGGAAGTGCAGTGACCCAGGCTAGGTGAGGCAATGCTAGCTGTGAGGAGAGGCAGAGGCAAACCGAGACAAAAGGGATAATTTTGAAGTTTTAGAACCTGATAAGGGAAGCCCCAAAATTGTAGCAGGAGCATAAATAGACCATTTCCAAGTATTTATTACTTACAGTACTAAACTAAAAGTTACCAACACATTAACCTTTGTGAGCTGGTACACACTACTCTTCCCTACTTTGTGCTGTTAACACCAAATGCATCCTTGTCAACAAGAAAACAACAAATTACTCAACAGTATACTGTGTCACTTCAGAAAAGAGTCCACTTTTCCTCTCTTTGACTGTAAGTCCAATGTGATGTTGCACCCCGCAATGCTTTATAGAAATATGCTTATTAGTGTAAATATGACATAACTGGAATATGTTTTATGCTAAATATGCCATGTAACATATCTCTGCAAAGGTTATGATCTATTGGATATATTCATCCTATTTACATGCACATATCATTTTTGTATTCGAAGTTATGAATATTGGCTATGTACTTGTTTGATTTTAAGTAGCCTTAGTGAAGCAGTTGGTCAGCTTCTTGAGAAAAGACTATTCTCAGTAAGTGCCTGATCAAGAAACACTTAAGCTAACAATGAACTTTGAGAGATGCCAATCCACATCTGAGCTTCCCTGGGAATGTGGCATTGGCTGATAAAGTTCAGAGTCATGCATGGATATGTGACTTGCCCATGTGACTCCAAAACTCCCTCTTGCAGCTGGATTCTGCATAGGAGAGGAGAAGGGGTTTCCACCCACAAGAGAAAGTCTATTTAAGCCCCTGGAAACCCCTCCATTTTGTCTTCAACTGGCTCAAGAGGTAGCTTCTCCACCCCCAAAGGATACCTGAAAGAAACTGGAACAAAGGACAGTAACTACAGGGCCCTGAGTGATTGCTGGACCCAGACTAGAAGGAGACTAGTCTGTAAAAGAAGCTTACTGGAACATCTCTGAGGGTGAGATTTCTTCTGTAATCACTTTCTTACTGTATTAGCCTTAGACTTGCATGTTTTATTTTATTTTGCTTGGTAATTCACTTTGTTCTGTCTGTTATTACTTGGAACCACTTAAATCCTACCTTTTGTATTTAATAAAATCACTTTTTACTTATTAATTAACCCAGAGTATGTATTAATACCTGGGGGGACAAACAGTTGTGCATCTCTCTATCAGTGTTATAGAGGGTGAACAATCTATGAGTTTACCCTGTGTAAGCATTATTCAGGGTAAGACAAATTTATTTGGGATTTGGACCCCATTGGGAGTTGGGTATCTGAGTGCTGGAGACAGTAACACTTCTTAAGCCATTTTCAGTTAAGCCTGTTCTGGGGGACATGGTTCAGACCGGGTCTGTGTTTGCAGCAGGCTAGCGTATCTGGCACAACCAGGCAGGGCACTGAAGTCCCAAGCTTTCAGGGAAAACAGGCTCAGGGGTAGTCTCAGCACATCAGATGGCAGTCCCAAAGGGGGTTTCTGTGATCCAAGTTGCCACATCCAACTCTTCTCTTGCTGTCCTATCCATTGCTTCTCTTTGGCTTGTAGTGCTCCTTAGATTTCAGTGTTCCTGGGGCCCTTTTCAAGCGGGGTCTCTTCACTTAGTGGCCCTCGCTTGACCGTTAGGTGCTTTTGAACTGTATTCCTTCTACTGATGTTCAAACAGTCATTTTCTGTTCATTTACTTTAGGTCCTTTGCCGGTAGGCCTCTCATTCTCTGGTTTCAGGACCTATTGTAATCTAACACAGCTTTGCAATCAGTTACCTTTTTCAGCCACCCTGATTCTCTCTCTGGTACATCTGTAGATTTTATTTTCCTCTACTTCCCTTCTTCAATAGGGTCTGCTAACATACCCGGTCCTGTGTTTTTCTTCTCCTGACCTGAAGCCTTTCCTATTTTCCTTCTCACTCCCTACTTTTATTCTCTTGTTTTTCTTTTATTGTATCACCTTACCTCCTACCTCAGCTCCACTTCATCTGCTAACAACATTTAGGTCCTTCTTCCCTCCTTCTCTAAAAACCCTTTTTCCAACAACCTCTCCTTCCAAGGTCGTCCAAGCCCCTTCTCCAGCTCAAGCTACTCTCCCATTGGCTGTTCCCTTCCCAGGATAGCATTTCATGCTGCTGCATCACAGCTTCAGGCCCTAATAGCACCTCAATAACTCTCAGCTGCAGCAGGGCCTAGTGCTGGGACCTGGGTTGCTACAGGAGACACAGCACCTTTCAGGAAAAAAAGCAGCTTTAGGAAACAACCTGGTCACGCTGAACCAAGCGTATTAAGTGCTATAAGCCCTGAAGCTGATAGCCAAGAATATAAAGGAACACTGAACATTACTGTTGGGTTAAAAAGGAGACTTCTCATCACAGCTACACTTTTTCAAGACTACGTATTTATAAACCATACTCATTCACTGTGGCTCTTTGTCCCCCTTTGTGGTGGATAGACTACATGAAGAGGTTCATGAGTCTGTTACCACCAGTAAGGCCTTGTCTTCACTGCACTATTAGCTTGAGGTGAAACTTGAGTGTTCGCCTCACCTGACTCCTGGCCCCACACACAAATCTCAAGCGAAGCAGAGCTTTAAACCCAAGCTAGCTGACTTGTCAGGGGTATAGGTTGAAGCTTGAGTGGTCCTAAGTCTTGAGACAGTCATGCAGTAGGGATGCAGCTACGGGCTACCCCTGGAGTCAGTACAGCCCATCAGCTGCTAATCCAATTACTCTGCTAAAACTATCGAGTCACTCTGTGCAGCAGGAGTGTTATGTCACAGTGTTGCCACTCTTATTTGAGATAGGCTAGCTCAAGTGGCGTAACTGCAGTGTACTAATTCCAGCTAGTGGTTGCAGTGAAGACAAGCCCTAAGTTAATGGAGCAGTAGAGGCATATGCTTTTAGATTCAAATGCCTTGGGTTAAATCACCACAGATCTCCCATCTAGGGATGTCATTACATTTATATGCTAGGGATTCTCAAGGTGTTGTTCGGCAGTCATTTTTTAAATAAAATCAGAAACCAGCCTCTTTCTTAGAGTGACTCTCTCCAGTTTTTTGATATATTAAATTATGATCGATCTTAAATGTGAAATGGTCAGCTTCAAAAGCTTTGAATGCTTGACCCTGTGCTGCACGATGAAATTTAAAATCAATTATGTGTTACAGCATTCCGAGCTCATCTGAAACAGCACAAAGTGCTCTGACATCAGAGGCACAAAGGATTCTGGGATCAGGCATCACAGGAGAAAAGAATGGGTGTTTTTGGAGTCTATCCTAAAGTCATCCTCTCAGAGCATCCTCTTGTGACCCTTGTGACTCGGGTGGCCCTGCAGGAACCCCATCCTCAGTTTCCTCCACTCAAGAGCATTTCTCCACCACTCTCGTAGCCTAACAACACCCATGTCATGAGGTGATTCATTAATAAGGGCACCTCAACTCACAACATATAGTCCAGTGCCAGAACCCAAAGGTTTAGACTTTACCATCTTCTGTGACTCCACACTCTTCATCAGTCTCAATCATCCTTCAGGCTGGAGCATGCTCAGACTTCACCTCAAAGTCCTCTACTGGACTTCAAAAGCTCAAGCAAAGCAAAAGCGCAAACAATGGCCACCTGTCCTGGGCTTAATGAAAGTGACATCTCTCTCCTGTGCTTCTCCTCAGCCCCTTGTACAGGACAGTGGCACTCCCCTAGGCCTTCCTGTTGTTCCAGAGGCCCCCGCCCCCAGGTTTCCCAGCTTCTGGCCTGTCTCACAGGTAGCAGCCGCAGAGCTTTTTGCTCTCGACAGCATCTCTCAGGCCCTAAGAGCCCCACAGCTGATCTCTCTGCCCCTTTCCTAACTCACCCAGTCTCCTCCTCTCTAGGGTCCAGCTGCCCTCTCTTAAACCCAACTGGGGGTCAGCTGACCAGTCACAGGTGCACTGGCCTCTTTCTCTTAAAGGGCCATTTTTCACAGAAGGAAAACTCCACAGTCCACTTCTCCCACCCCCCTCAGGGAACATTCGAGCCAGCACAGACACTTCCATACCATACGGATGTGTGAAGACTCCCTTGATATCCACTCTATGTTCACATATACTTCAGAGGCCCTCCATACTTGAAATTCACACAATATGCGTGTGTGGAGGGGACTATGCCATGTGCACAGTTTTCCATCTTCCAGCAAGCAATGTTCTTTTTCTAAAATAATGCATGTTTATGCAGCGTTGTGAGTTCTAACTTACACATCTAATGCTTAAACACTTAAATAATGGCATGACATGTGGATTTCAAAGCTTTTGGTACTTATGTGACCTCTGAATAAAATTGGTGCTTGCAGCTTCATTCTAGAAAAGATTGCTGTGACCTTCACCTTTCCATTTTTCTAATGGTTTCTTCACTACAAAGACAAATTGAATGACTAGCTCAGCCATCTGTAAGATTTAGAATTAAATTTGCCTAGGGCAAATCAATAGAATGGAAATCAAAACTAAAAACCTGAGGTTATTTTTGCAGTAGTCCATGTAATACAACTTCGCATTTATCCTCTGTACTAAACGGTGACTCCATAACGAAGTCACTCACTCAATGGATGTTTTACATACTTTAGAACAAATCAGGGTGAATTTTGCATCTCCAGTATAAAATTCCAGAGTTCTGGTTTTAGTCAGGTGAAGTACATGGAGGCTGAAGAATGAAATACATCCCTCAACACAGCACCATGATTCAAAGCTGCCAAAAGTGCGTGCCACTACTCTGCATCACTTGTGTGTGAAATTAGGGCCACTGTATCTGTGCAACGGCAGATTCTGTGGCCTTGTCCTGGCTCCTTCCATCTCTCCAATGCCATTCTCCACAATAGCTGAAACAAGATGTTGAAGAAATTCTTCTCTTCTCCACAGAAAAAAGGGGTACAGAGGCCACCCAGAACAAAATCTGCATCTGCAGTTCCCCACCACCACTCCCACTGCACTGCTGGAGCCAGTGATGCAAACAGCCAGTTCTGCACCAGAATTTCACACTCACTAATTAGACTTCAGTCTCAGTAAATACTATGATTTGTTCCTCGGTGTGTTTGTTGAAATTTTGGATCTGTTTATCACTGCCCTGGTCTGCTCCTTTTGTATTACTCATTTGGCTGGAAATTTTCCCAGTATCAGAGAGTCCACAGTGAGCATAGATCTAACTAACTTGCTCTTACATCACTGCAGCTCCTCATGCAAGGGAAGGGGAGAAGCAGCTTAAAATGCTGCATTTCCAGGGACCTTGTTTGCTGTACGTGGAATTTCTTGCACATCTTAGGTAGGTTATCGTGGAGAATGACATTGGGGTGCTGAAAGTGGCCAGGAGAAGACCACAGAATTTGCAATTATGCAGATTCAGTGACCATATTCTCAGCTGGAAGCTGGTCCCTTGGGAATGTTGAAAGCTAGTGCAGGTTAAAGGAACTCATAGGGTGCTCTAGCTTGCATTGGGTAAGGTGCTGGGCAGAGAACTGAGGAGCTGTAACTGGCTCCTTAGCAGTCCCCTGCCTCTACTTTACCAAGCATAAATTTGGCCACGCAGTGAAACATCGACAGTGACCTACTGGAGCTAAAGGTTTGAATTAAGAGGAACAAACATTTTTACTGTTTACAGTGTTGGTGTAGCTCATTTTGGTCCAGGATATTAGAGCAGTATAGAAAAGACCTGAAGACCTGAAGAAGAGCTCTGTTTAAGCTCAAAAGCTTGTTTCTTTCACTAACAGAAACTGGTCCAATCAAAGATATTACCTCACCCATCTTGTCTCTCTAAACTTTTTTATTATTACTTTTAGAATATTCTCACTTAATTTTTACATTGATATCAATAACATGTGCAATACAAAATAATCCATTCAGTATGAATACTAATGGAGACTGGGAAAGAAAAAGAAATATAATTAATTTTCAATAATGTAAATGGGAACATGCTGAGAGACTTACATCAAATGGCAAAAGATCAAAAATATCTATCCAAATAAAGACCACAATTAAGATGGGGGATTCTAAAAACATTTTTTTAATAACATGTTGCCTACGGGATGAAACACTTGGGGCCAGATTCTGATGTGGCTCACTCTGGTGTTAGGGCCTGGTCCTATTCCTATGAAATCAGCCATTAGAAACAAGACGATCCAAGCTACTCTTTTCTTGGGAAATGAGTAGAAATGGAACTAAGTTTCTGACGTTTCAGCCAAAGCCCCAGGAAAACAGGAATATGAGGCACTTGCAAACATTGCTGATGGAGGGCTCAGTTTCTAAGCACAGTAACATTAGTGTAAATCCCAAATGACTTCATTGGCTGCAATTAACTGATTCCGATGGACAGCCCAATTCTCCTCCCATGACCTTGAACACCTAGTAATGGGAGTCAAATAGCAGCAAAGTACAAAGAGAGAGTTTGGATCTTTCTGGGAGTTAAGACCTGACTTATATGTCATCTTCAGTGATTATTCTGTATGCACTCATGAGACATACAATAGAGTTTAAGACTTAGGCCCTGGTCCACAAAAGTACTTAGGTGCTAGGCTTAAGGACCTAACTCCAAGTTTTAGGCTCCACTGTGACCCTCAAAACTCCAGCCGAATGCTGTAGGCATCTCAACTCACTTGGCACCTAAGTACCTGCCTGTGGGCATGCGCACTGATACCTCGCTCTTCGTGTCCAGAGGCCTGTCACCCACCTAAGCCCCCAAGCAAGCCACGAACCACAGTAAGGTAAGCGGCTGAATGCCTATCTCACTTGTGCAGGGCCCAATCTGGTAGGTGTGCTCAGAGGTCATTGGATTGGGTCCCATTTAAAATACTGGTGCAGGAGGAAGTGGTGCCATTACTTTATCTTAGTGGTTAAATGGCTCACCTGGAACAAGGAAGACCCAGGTTCACTTCCCCATCCCCTCTCTCCCTGACTGGGAGAAAGGATTTGAACAGGAATTCCCACCTCTCTCAGGAGCACATGCTAACCACTGAACTAGGGGATATTCTGATGTGCCACTCCCTCAGCCTTTCCTATTGAAGCTTTTGCACTCTGAATAATGAAAGAATGATGGGTGCAGAGGGACTGGACCCTGGGTTTCCTACCCCCGAGGTGGATACCCTAACCACCAGCTATACAGTTATTCTCACTCTCTCTCTTTCTCTGGCCCAGTGATAGCTGTGCCTTGGATAAATAGAAGCTACTTAGGCACCTAAGCAGCTCCCCACAGCATGCTAGCTTTTGCGGATTGCATTCTAAGGTGCCTGTCTCTCCCCATGCATTGCACAGGAGTTTGTGGATTGGAATGTTGTTCCTGTGATTTTCTAGGTGTCTAAATGTCTCAAGACTCCCATTGACTTTAATGGGGCCAAAATTTTACCCTCTGATTTCAGTGGGAACAGAGTTAGGACAACACTGAGCACTACTGAAAATCCCACCTGTTTTGTAAAGTGCAGTCATTTTGGCTGTCTCCACTAAGAAAGATTTAGGACTTAAATTGGAGAAACGCTTAAGGCGAGGATCAAAGTGACGCAACAACTGTACTAATAACTCAGGTTTCAGAGTAACAGCCGTGTTAGTCTGTATTCGCAAAAAGAAAAGGAGTACTTGTGGCACCTTAGAGACTAACCAATTTATTAGAGCATAAGCTTTCGTGAGCTACAGCTCACTTCATCAGATGCATATCGTGGAAACTGCAGCAGACTTTATATATACACAGAGAATATGAACCAATACCTCCTCCCACCCCACTGTCCTGCTGGTAATAGCTTATCTAAAGTGATCATCAGGTGGGCCATTTCCAGCACAAATCCAGGTTTTCTCACCCTCCACCCCCACACACAAATTCACTCTCCTGCTGGTGATAGCCCATCCAAAGTGACAACTCTTTACACAATGTGCATGACAATCAAGTTGGGCTATTTCCTGCACAAATCCAGGTTTTCTCACATCCCCCCCACCCCCATACACACACAAACTCACTCTCCTGCTGGTAATAGCTCATCCAAACTGACCACTCTTCAAGTTTAAATCCAAGTTAAACCAGAACATCTGGGGGGGGGGGGTAGGAAAAAACAAGAGGAAACAGGCTACCTTGCATAATGACTTAGCCACTCCAAGTCTCTATTTAAGCCTAAATTAATAGTATCCAATTTGCAAATGAGTTCCAATTCAGCAGTTTCTCGCTGGAGTCTGGATTTGAAGTTTTTTTGTTTTAAGATAGCGACCTTCATGTCTGTGATTGCGTGACCAGAGAGATTGAAGTGTTCTCCGACTGGTTTATGAATGTTATAATTCTTGACATCTGATTTGTGTCCATTTATTCTTTTACGTAGAGACTGTCCAGTTTGACCAATGTACATGGCAGAGGGGCATTGCTGGCACATGATGGCATATATCACATTGGTGGATGTGCAGGTGAACGAGCCTCTGATAGTGTGGCTGATGTTATTAGGCCCTGTGATGGTGTCCCCTGAATAGATATGTGGGCACAATTGGCAACGGGCTTTGTTGCAAGGATAAGTCCCTGGGTTAGTGGTTCTGTTGTGTGGTATGTGGTTGTTGGTGAGTATTTGCTTCAGGTTGCGGGGCTGTCTGTAGGCAAGGACTGGCCTGTCTCCCAAGATTTGTGAGAGTGTTGGGTCATCCTTTAGGATAGGTTGTAGATCCTTAATAATGCGTTGGAGGGGTTTTAGTTGGGGGCTGAAGGTGACGGCTAGTGGCGTTCTGTTATTTTCTTTGTTAGGCCTGTCCTGTAGTAGGTAACTTCTGGGAACTCTTCTGGCTCTATCAATCTGTTTCTTTACTTCTGCAGGTGGGTATTGTAGTTGTAAGAAAGCTTGACAGAGATCTTGTAGGTGTTTGTCTCTGTCTGAGGGGTTGGAGCAAATGCGGTTGTATCGCAGAGCTTGGCTGTAGACGATGGATCGTGTGGTGTGGTCAGGGTGAAAGCTGGAGGCATGCAGGTAGGAATAGCGGTCAGTAGGTTTCCGGTATAGGGTGGTGTTTATGTGACCATTGTTTATTAGCACTGTAGTGTCCAGGAAGTGGATCTCTTGTGTGGACTGGACCAGGCTGAGGTTGGTGGTGGGATGGAAATTGTTGAAATCATGGTGGAATTCCTCAAGGGCTTCTTTTCCATGGGTCCAGATGATGAAGATGTCATCAATATAGCGCAAGTAGAGTAGGGGCTTTAGGGGACGAGAGCTGAGGAAGCGTTGTTCTAAATCAGCCATAAAAATGTTGGCATACTGTGGGGCCATGCGGGTACCCATAGCAGTGCCGCTGATCTGAAGGTATACATTGTCCCCAAATGTGAAGTAGTTATGGGTAAGGACAAAGTCACAAAGTTCAGCCACCAGGTTAGCCGTGACTGTCAAGCTTTCTTACAACTACAATACCCACCTGCAGAAGTAAAGAAACAGATTGATAGAGCCAGAAGAGTTCCCAGAAGTTACCTACTACAGGACAGGCCTAACAAAGAAAATAACAGAACGCCACTAGCCGTCACCTTCAGCCCCCAACTAAAACCCCTCCAACGCATTATTAAGGATCTACAACCTATCCTAAAGGATGACCCAACACTCTCACAAATCTTGGGAGACAGGCCAGTCCTTGCCTACAGACAGCCCCGCAACCTGAAGCAAATACTCACCAACAACCACATACCACACAACAGAACCACTAACCCAGGGACTTATCCTTGCAACAAAGCCCGTTGCCAATTGTGCCCACATATCTATTCAGGGGACACCATCACAGGGCCTAATAACATCAGCCACACTATCAGAGGCTCGTTCACCTGCACATCCACCAATGTGATATATGCCATCATGTGCCAGCAATGCCCCTCTGCCATGTACATTGGTCAAACTGGACAGTCTCTACGTAAAAGAATAAATGGACACAAATCAGATGTCAAGAATTATAACATTCATAAACCAGTCGGAGAACACTTCAATCTCTCTGGTCACGCAATCACAGACATGAAGGTCGCTATCTTAAAACAAAAAAACTTCAAATCCAGACTCCAGCGAGAAACTGCTGAATTGGAACTCATTTGCAAATTGGATACTATTAATTTAGGCTTAAATAGAGACTTGGAGTGGCTAAGTCATTATGCAAGGTAGCCTGTTTCCTCTTGTTTTTTCCTACCCCCCCCCCCCCAGATGTTCTGGTTTAACTTGGATTTAAACTTGAAGAGTGGTCAGTTTGGATGAGCTATTACCAGCAGGAGAGTGAGTTTGTGTGTGTATGGGGGTGGGGGGGATGTGAGAAAACCTGGATTTGTGCAGGAAATAGCCCAACTTGATTGTCATGCACATTGTGTAAAGAGTTGTCACTTTGGATGGGCTATCACCAGCAGGAGAGTGAATTTGTGTGTGGGGGTGGAGGGTGAGAAAACCTGGATTTGTGCTGGAAATGGCCCACCTGATGATCACTTTAGATAAGCTATTACCAGCAGGACAGTGGGGTGGGAGGAGGTATTGGTTCATATTCTCTGTGTATATATAAAGTCTGCTGCAGTTTCCACGATATGCATCTGATGAAGTGAGCTGTAGCTCACGAAAGCTTATGCTCTAATAAATTGGTTAGTCTCTAAGGTGCCACAAGTACTCCTTTTCTTTTTACTAATAATTAACACACTGTTTTTTGCATCTTCAAAGTGCTTCACAAATATTAAGACTGAACTATGGATGAAGTCAATGGCAAAGTCATTGACTTTAGTTGGGCTAGAATTTCACCCTATTTGAGGAAGCTTAAATACATGATCTACCTGCCATAAATCCAAATCTAGACAGTGCTTTCAGCCTTTCACGAGCACTGAAATGTACCAGACTTACACATACCCCCTTCCTAAAAGAAAAAAAATTATTAAAAAGAAAACACCATACAGCATCACAACTAATTCAAAGTATTTATTTTCAAGTGGACTAGTGAAAGATTGTTATTATTATTTATATTATCATAGTGCCACAGCTCAGGACTCCATTATGCCAGGCACTGTACAAACAGAACAAAAAACATGATCTCTGTCCTTCCAAAATTACAATCTAAGTATAAGACAAGAGACAACAGATAGATACAGCCAGCCAGCCCTTACAGAAAACAATGAGAAAATATGGTCAGCATGACAGGCAGTGGTCTCAGCACACCAGGAACCTTGTTATTTAAAATACTGGCTTTGTTTTTAAGAAAGAAAGAAAGAAAGAAAGAAAGAAAGAAAGAAAGAAAGAAAGAAAGAAAGAAAGAAAGAAAGAAAGAAAGAAAGAAAGAAAGAAAGAAACGCACACACAACTAGTAACTGGGTACAATGCTCATTAATTAAATTAGGGACTGGAGTTCTTGAAACAGCAGGTAAGGAATTAAGAATTGTGTCATAGTATGAAACATTATCACACAACTAGGATTTAATTTGAAAGGACAGAGTTCTAGGAAAAAGGGCTAATGTTTGTAAAGGGCTATATAAGTACATGCTATAGTTTTTAAAATGTCCTCACTTCAGTAGACATCTTAATGACAGGTAAATAGCTGTGAAAGATGGAACACTGACAGCTTAGAAATGACTGAGAGTCATAAAAAGGCAGTTTGAGAGTTTGCTTTATTTTGCTTTATTTTATTTCTTAAAATCTTTTCATGTTGGTATCAAACTTCTTACTGACAATAATTCCCTATAATAAGCAATAATTCTGATAACATGTTGTTGCCTTTTGGGCCTGGGCAATTAGCCAAAATTTGGAGCCTTGCAGGGTTGTTTCCATTAGTATGAGAAATTGATGGTATGTCAAGTGTAGTCTTGTGTAATATTGTTTATTTACAAAAAACATTCACAGTGTTGGGTTTCCCTGACACAGTAGAAATCAACAACAGCAGGCAGTTTCCTTGCTCAGGCATCCCCAAGTGTGCACGTAGGCAAGCTCTGGGCCCAAGAGGCAAAGCTAGTCAGAAATTTTCCAACCTGAGTGGTTTTCCACCAGAAAATGTCAATTCTTCAAAATAAAACAGTTCATGGAAACATGTTGCTTTCAGTGACTCCTTCAAATAAACAAAGGTAGGGTTCCATGAGGCAGGTTTTGAAACTTACCATGAAGGCTGTCCTGGGGCCAGGAACTGCAGAGCTTTGAGACTCCTGGGCCAGCTGGGTCCCTGGGCTGACCAAGTCCCCTAGTCTGGTCAATTTCAGGACTGCTATTCACCCCTGAACAGGGTGAAACTGACAAAAATCATGTTAATTTCAGACAGCAGCTGCAGGAATGCCAGGGAGCACATTTTATTTTAGAAACACCATGTTTCAACGTTTTGGAAACAAAAAAAAATAATTTAATTATCTGTTTCCCAGGAAATTTCAAAAATGAGGTTTTGTTCCAAATCGGAAATGTCAAACATTTCCGGCAAAACAGGAATTTTGAGTTTCAATCAGCTCTATTCAGATCTGTCCTTCTGCTGCCTCTCCAAATCCTTCTCCTGGCTTTTGTGTTTCTATCACATGCAGTCTGTAATCAATGTCCTAGCCCCTGTACCTGCAACTAAAAAAACCCTTGTAATGTACCTGGGTTAGTTCTGAAGCCTATTGCCTTGGGTGGTTGCCACCACAGACTGCAACTGTTTTTACTACATAAAGGATTCTTGATTGCACCTTCTGTGGAGCCTGAAAGAGTGTACGTGGCACAGTGACTAGCTTGGATCTAGGATCCAAGATCTAGGATAGTCTTTGGTTTCAAGACTCACCTGATGGCAGCCATTAGCATCTTTCAGCATAACAATATAACTGTAGTAACAATGCGTAGGTAATTATATGAGCCAGATATGGAAAATACATTGCATATTGTCTTTGAATTAATTGTCTGCCTCTAATTTGTTGCAGGTGTTTATCTCATAGTCTTGGTACTGTGGCTTCATATGGGGTTCCCTTTGTCTTCTCTCATTATCCATTTCATTATTTATGGTTTTCTGTATAACCTTTTATTGGTATAATCTTTTAATTTATATAAAATAATTAAAACACATCAGGGGAAATTATATATTACAATATAATTACTACTCCTACTTAATGATAATTACAATTTACAACCTCTGAAGGGGTATACAGAATATTTAAGAATCAGGAAGGAAGTGTTAGTAGATATGAAATAGTTAAGCGAATTACTACATAGATGTATGTTATACATTCACATTTCCAGGAAGATTGTACATTAGGTCTATGGAGTGCTTGTCCCATCTTGGGCTATTTATATATTCTTTTCCTAGATTCATAGATTTTAAGGCCAGAAGGGATCATCATGTTCCTCTAGATTGGTCTCCTGTATCACACAGGCCATAGAATTTCACCTGATTATCCCTGTAATGAGTCCGATAACTTGTGGTTGAACTAGCGTTTCTTTTTTAGAAAGCTATGTGATCTTGAAACTGGAATCTTCATTACCCATGTATGGTATAAAGTTGGATAGTTGAAAGTCCTGTCTGGTTTCCTCACAACAGCCTAGCCACAATGGGATTCTGTGCATCCTGCATGCAGGGATGCAAAAGTAAGTCCCTGCCCCTGCCTTCCCTCCCTCAAACACACAACCATCCAGAAGTTGGCCAGAATCCAGCACAAAGAAAACAACATCATACTGGCCAGTATCAATTAAATTAAACTCCAGCGCCATCTCAATGCATCCAATCTTCATGACTGGTCCCCTTGGAATCTGATCCAGTGAAACAAAGTTTACCTGAGAGACAAGATGGGCGAGGTACTATCTTTTATTGGATCAATTTCTATTGATGAGAGAGAGAAGCTTTTGAGCTACAGAGCTCTGTGCAGCTCGAAAGCTTGTCTCTCTCACCAACAGAAGTTGGTCCAGTAAAAGATACTACCTCCCCCACCTTGACTCTGTAATATCCTGGGATCGACATGGCTACAACGACAGTGCATACGAAGTTTACCTGATAAACTGACAAAGGAGATACTGAAAACCTTGCTGCCAGTTGGAGTTTTGCCTGAGTAAGGATTTCGGGATTAAACTAATAGCCAATGGTTAAAACAATTGTTCCTCAGAGTCTCAAAAGCTATAAACGTAAGGCCTTGTCTAGCAAGGTGCTCAGCAGCCTCAACTCAATAGGAGTGCAAATGCTCAGCACCTTGCAGGATTGAGCCTTAAAACTTTGCTAGCAAGTGCTCCTGCTGAACATTCAATCATATTCAGAGAAATCCTGGCCCCCATTGAAGTCAATGGGAATCATTCCATTGGCTTCAATGGGGTCAGGATTTCACCCTTAGGGTGTTTGTGAATTAATGTACATCTATTTTGATGTACCAATACCTCCACATATCCTCCATCACACTTGTTCTTTTTTTTAAATGAACTCTGACTTGTAGTCTAAATTTATTTTGGAATGAAGCTAATCTGAGACTACAGTTCTATGTATAAAAAAGTGGCAACTTCAAATGGCAAGAAAAATGAGCTAACAGAGTGGGAATCATTAAATACACATTAACTACATGTTGTCACACTAACTATAGGGTATAGCATCAATTTTCTCTTCTTTGTCATGAACTATCCCCTTTTTTTGGTACACATTGTACCCACCGTTCATGTGATATGATGTCCATGATCTGTCTCTGCTTTTGCACTTTTCTTGTGGATTATTTCTCTATTGTTATTTCTCTGTCACCAGCTTTATCGCTCACCCAAAATAAATATTGTTGATTACAATTACATAAAATTAGTACTAGTAGTAAAATAAATTCTCCAGTCTACTGGTAATTTGTAGTAATATTTAGGGATTAAATACTAGCTTGTTCACGTAGGGTGAAATGCATCCCTGCCTGCTTGATTATTTTGGCTTTGTGCAGGGCACTAAGGAAGGGTGGAGGAGAGGAAAACACCCCCTCTCCCATTCTTCCAACCTGCAAACAGATGTCAGGGCTTCAATTCAGCCCTTCTGTATGTTAGATTAGCAGCTGTCATCTGTCCACAAGTCCTCCATGGAAATTGTGGAGCTCTGGCTCTGTGTACATCCAGGTACTATGGCCCCTTCCATACCTCTGCAGCACTCCTTGCACTAGCCTATTCTAAACCTGAGCCAAGACTGCCTCCACAATGTGTTGGGTTTGCAGGGACTATTCTACCCACACACACACACAGCAGACATGCCAAGCCCATGAAAAAAAAACACAGAAATTGGGCTTGCTTTTGTCTTAATTGGCTTGTGAGTTGCTTGTTGGCTAGTTTTTGGCTTGTAGCTTGTTGCTTCTTTTCTTTGATTGGCTCCCGGCAAGCAGGGGCAAGGATGGGAGAGAGTCAGGAGTGCACAGTGGGCCTAACACAGTCCCAGACTGCATGCTGGGGGGATCTAGTCACCTAGAGTGTTGGAGTTCTTAGGTATTGGCTTGTTTTGGCCTTGTTTTGAAATGGGATGAGCTTGATTTTTGGCTTATTGTGAAAGTTGAGGGGCACATGAAAGTTAGCAACTGTGACACACATGATCAGCCCAACCCAAGGGCTTTAAGTAGGGCAGAGATCCTTGTGGTGTCTCTCTCACCCAAATAAATGTCACCTTTACTGAGTAATGTTCTGATTTATGGTGTTTATCATGGTCCTCACTTATAAATATTATTTTGTAACTAATATAAGTACGTTTAAAAAATGATTGATCTTAAGTCATCCTTACTAAATGCCAATAAACAATAAACAATTGTTTTACTTTGTATCAGTAATTAAAACAAGTAATTTTCTGCTTGGAGTGATGAACAGGCTGTAGTGTCAAATGGGAAGATAGTCTTTGTTACATTGTTCATAGAGGAAAATGTTGGACGTTAGGACCCTAAATAAAAGAAGGAAGGAAATGGGAACCAGAAAGTGGGAGGAGTGAGGCAGCATGCACAGTGAGATGAATTCTGAGAGAATTTGTGTTTGGCTGTAATAAAATGACAGATAGTTGTGTAGTAAAGTGGCTGTTTTGTTATGAGAAGCTGACTGTCTTTTCTTTCTGCACACTTAGCATATAAGAACTAAGGTTCCAACCCTGAAAACACACAAGCACTTAAAGTCAATGGGGCTACCCAGCTAAGTTACTTTACTCAGAAGGGTAAATGCTAGGAGGACTGCGCACCTACAGATCCCTCAAAATACACGTATGCCTATAACTCAGTGTTTCTAGAAATAGTGCTTACTTAATGTAAGTACTGGCACAATAGAACATTAGCTCTCCTTGTTGTCATATGCTACCTCTTGCCATTATTCTGTTCAGAAAATACCTGCATGTCTTCCAAACAGGTTGTGCCTGTGTAATCCATTTGCCTTCCATTAATGGCATTTTCTGCAGGGTGAGTCTTTTTCAATAGTTGTGACCAGAATTTCAATTATGTAAACCTCTCTAGCTTCTAGGGTCCCTCAACAATGTTGTCCTTCTTGGGTTCTATTCTTCTGCATATTGATATAGAATACAAAGCTTTCTATCCACACTGGGGGATATTTTCAACGGCATAAATGCGAGTTTATTACTGAGCCTCCCATTGAGCTTCAGTATGGTTTGGGTGCCAAACTGCCCTGAGAGACTTTGAAAAACACCACTATGTCTGTACTCTTTGGTGCATTTCATTTTGCTGTAATGTTACATTTGTCAGTCACATACAAAATGGCAGATGAAATTCAGTGTTGATAACTGCAAAGAAGTGAACATTGGAAAAAATAATCTAAACTATACATTTAAAATGACAGGAGTCTAAATTAGCTATTACCACTCAAGAAAGAGATCTTGGAATTATTGTGGATAGCTCTCTGAAAATGTCTGTTCAATGTGCAACAGCATTCAAAAAAGCAAACAGAATGTTGGGAACCATGAGGAAAGGGATAGATAATAAGACAGTAAATATCATAAATCCACTACATAAATCCATGCTATGCTCATACCTTGAATACTGCATCCAGTTCTGGTCACCCCATTTAAAAAAGATATATTAGAATTGGAAAAGCTACAGAGAAGAGCAACAAAAATGATCAAGGGTATGGAACAGATTCTGTATGAAAAGAGATTAAAAAGAATGGAACTGTTCAGCTTAGATGACTAAGGGGGAATATGACAAAGATCTTCACATGGAGAAAGTGAATACAAAGTGTTATTTACCCCTTCACATAACACAAGAGCCAGGTGTCACCTGATGAAATTAATAGGCAGAAGGTTTAAAACAAACAGAAGCAAGTACTTTTTCACATAACGCACAATCAACATGGAACTTGTTGCCAGGGGATGTTGTAAAGGCCAGCACTCATCTTCCAACTTGGGCCTCTTGACTGTCTCGTCCTCTCTCTATGTCTCCAGTGATGCCACCAACAACCCAAAAGGGGTTAAACAGAAGAAAAAGGGGTTAAACAGAAGAAAAAGGGGTTAAACAGAAGAAAGGTAAAGAAAAGCCTCCCTCCAGGCTAAGAGCCTCTCTGACTTCAGAGGGGCCCTGAGAGTGTCAGAGTTCACTGAGCTCCAGTGAAAGCCCCAATTCTTTCCCCCTTTTACTCAGGGGTTCTGCAGCCGCCTTCTGCAAGGGCAGGGGCTGTGCAGGCTGTTCAGTGCTCTCTCCAGGGCTGGAGAAACTCAACAATCTGTTCCCTTCCCAGGCTTGCCCTGTATGTTTTTAACTCCCCCTCCAGTCCAGGCATGACCTGCAGGTACACTGGGGAATGAATCCGATGCACCCGATGAAGTGAGCTGTAGCTCACGAAAGCTTATGCTCAAATAAATTTGTTAGTCTCTAAGGTGCCACAAGTACTCCTTTTTTTTAACAGTGAGAGTAATTAAATATTTGAACAATATACTAAGATTGTGGTGGGTTCTTCACCATTGACAAGTTTTATATCAAGTTTGGATGTTTCTCTAAAAGACAGGTTCTCCGAATTATTTTGGGGAAGTTCTATGACCTGTGTTATGCAGGAGGTCAGACAACATGACCACAATGGTCCCTTCTGGCCTTAGAATCTACGAATTCAGAAAAGCATTTAAGCTTATACTTAAATCCATCGCAATTCAGGAATGCACAATTAATTTTAGGCATGTGCCTAATTTCCGTTGACCCCATTGCTTACATGCTTTCTTCAATCGAGGCCCAAGTCCTGTACTCAGACCATTAAGGGTATGTCTACACTACAGTTAGACACTCGCAGCTGGCCCATGGGACCAGAGCTAAGGGTCTGTTTCATTGCGGTGTAGAAATTTGGGCTCAGGCTGGAGCCCAGACTCTAGGACCCTGCACGGTCCTACATAAATTGTTGGGCAAAAGTCAACATGGTTTCTGTAAAAGGAAATCATGTCTTACTAATATATTAGAGTTTTTTGAAGGGGCCAACAAACATGTGGACAAGGGGGATCCAGTGGACATAGTGTACTTAGATTTCCAGAAAGCCTTTGACAAGGTCCCTCACCAAAGGCTCTTATGTAAATTAAGTTGTCATGGGATAAGAGGGAAGATCCTTTCATGGATTGAGAACTGGTTAAAAGACAGAGAACAAAGGGTAGGAATAAATGGTAAATTTTCAGAATGGAGAGGGGTAACTAGTGGTGTTCCCCAAGGATCAGTCCTAGGACCAATCCTATTCAACTTATTCATAAATG
Organism: Lepidochelys olivacea; assembly: GCF_965140295.1. Taxonomy (NCBI): domain Eukaryota; kingdom Metazoa; phylum Chordata; order Testudines; family Cheloniidae; genus Lepidochelys; species Lepidochelys olivacea. The sequence continues at coordinate 111,745,219 of NC_140411.1, forward strand.
ATCTGGAGAAAGGGATAAACAGTGAGGTGGCAAAGTTTGCAGACGATACTAAACTGCTCAAGACAGTTAAGACCAAAGCAGACTGTGAAGAACTTCAAAAAGATCTAAAAAAACTAAGTGATTGGGCAACAAAATGGCAAATGAAATGTAATGTGGATAAATGTAAAGTAATGCACATTGGAAAAAATAACCCCAACTATACATACAATATGATGGGGGCTAATTTAGCTACAACTAATCAGGAAAGAGATCTTGGAGTCATCGTGGATAGTTCTCTGAAGATGTCCATGCAGTGTGCAGCGGCAGTCAAAACAGCAAACAGGATGTTGGGAATCATTAAAAAAGGGATAGAGAATAAGACAGAGAATATCTTATTGCCCTTATATAAATCCATGGTACACCCACATCTTGAATACTGCATACAGATGTGGTCCCCTCATCTCAAAAAAGATATACTGGCATTACAAAAGGTTCAGAAAAGGGCAACTAAAATGATTAGGGGTTTGGAACAGGTCCCCTATGCGGAGAGATTAAAGAGGCTAGGACTTTTCAGCTTGGAAAAGAGGAGACTAAGGCGGAGTATGATAGAGGTATATAAAATCATGAGTGGTGTGGAGAAAGTGAATAAGGAAAAGTTATTTACTTGTTCCCATAATATAAGAACTAGGGCCACAAAATGAAATTAATGGGCAGCAGGTTTAAAGCAAATAAAAGGAAGTTCTTCACACAGCACACAGTCAACCTGTGAAATTCCTTGCCTGAGGAAGTTGTGAAGGCTAGGACTATAACAGGGTTTAAAAGAGAACTAGATAAATTCATGGAGGTTAAGTCCATGAATGGCTATTAGCCAGGATGGGTAAGGAATGGTGTCTCTAGCCTCTGTTTGTCAGCGGGTGGAGCTGGTTGGCAGGAGAGAGATCACTTGACCATTACCTCTTTGGTTCATTCCCTCTGCGGCACCTGGCATTGGCCACTGTCGGCAGACAGGATACTGAGCTAGATGGACATGTGGTCTGACCCAGTATGGCCATTCTTATGTTCTTATGTTCTCATGCTCCTACCCAAGCCCAAACATCTACACTGAAATTAAATGGTCCCTTAGCCCAAGCCCAGCAAGCCTGAGTCAGCCGGCAAAGGCCGTCCGCAGGTGTCTAACTGCAGTGTGGATATACCCCAAGACTAGGTTTTTCTGTCTTTACATTTAAATTGACAACATTTGTAACTTCCTATAGCTCTTCTTCCTGAGTTTCTGTCAAAAATTGCTTGAGATCAGCAGCAGGAACTGTACTTCATAAGAAATTTCCCACTAAAGGAAAGCATAGCATAGTCAAATGGCTGCAAAGGGCCACAAAACACACAATATTTTGTCTAACACTTCTCTCCACTTTTACTGCTAAACATTCTGAGGGTTTCTAGAGGTAGAATCACTGAGACAAGAGGTGCTATTATTACCTGTCTTTAGAGAAGTTGATGAAAGCTGAAAGGAGCATAGCACCTCCTTGCACTCCCACTTCTTTTCAGTAAAACAGGAAAGGAAAGAAGATTAATTTGTACAACAAATGAAAAAACTATGTGATTTTTGATATGGCTAATCTATCCTAGTTACACTTTACGAGAAAAGACAAAAGTAAAAAGGACAATTAAACAGACTGTGTAGAGACAAGCAACAAACTAAAAAGGCCAACAACAATATATCACAAACAGCTTGGTAAATAATAGTGCAATTTTCGTAGCTAATAGAATGGTTTAACACCTGAATACATTCACATGCCTGATTAAACAGGAACAACATAAACCCATAAAAGAAGATTATAAGTTGTAATATCTCTTTGCAAGTAGTCTCATATTAACCACTGTTGTATACTTCTCCAATTACATTCCTTTAATTCTTTTCATTAGGAAAGCAGTTCACATTATAATAGTCAACATCACTTTTGTTTTAAAACAACTGAGGACATTATATGTACAGTATATTGCCAAATTGCAGGTATACGTATTGGCCTTAGGGCTTGTCTAAACTTATAAATTAGATTGACCCTAGCTACATCACTCATGGCTGTGAAAAATTTCACACCCTGACAAAAGTAGTGAGGTCGACCTAACACCAGTGTTGATGTGGCCAGATCGACAGAATCTGCCTCGGAGAAGTGGATTCAGTACAGGAACGGGAAAACCTTTTCTGTCGACGTAGGAAGTGTCGACACTATGGCATTACGATGGCACAACTGCAGCAGTGTAGCTGTGCTGCTGTAATGTAGACACAGCCGTCACACATTTTCAAAGTAAAATAAAACGGAAAATGTGTAATGAAGGTTTGAAAGTAAGAAATATGGAACAAACACATTCCGTTGGCAAACCAGAAGGAGGGTATGTTCAGGTTTCATAAAGAGGCTTTTTAAAAGCAAGGAGGGAAAAAACAAGAAGTAAAACCTATATAGAAATAATAAAAATAATAAAAATCCAGACTGCAGCATATAGACGTCCCCCAACCTCAGAAAACTATACCTAACTGAAATCTCTAAATATCTAGGCCTGGGAGCTCTATATAATATACTGGCAATCAATAAGGAAAACAGATGGGTGGCATTGGCACTAATTCACCCATTGCCATCCTAAAAGGAATTTGAATCTTAATCACCTGTCCCTCCTGAAGGATGTTTGTGGTTTGAGCATTGGCCTGCTAAATTCAGGGTTGTGAGTTCAATCCTTGAGGGGGCCATTTAGGGATGTGGGGCAAAAATTGGGGATTGGTCCTGCTTTGAGCAGGGGGTTGGACTAGATGACCTCCTGAGGTCCCTTCCAACCCTGATATTCTATGATTCTATGATAATGTTCAGGAAGGCAACAATCAAATCTTCACATGACCTTGAATCACAACTCTTCCCTCATCAGGTCTACCTAGACTAATTACTAATCGAGAGTATTTACTAGCTTGTGACAGGACGCCTTCTAAAGGGCATTTCGTGATGCTCTGACAGGCAGCGCCAGCCCTCACTTACTTGTTTGGGCCCAGTGTGCGCTAGGGCACCCTTGTCAACAAAAGGAAACAGAACTCTTGATGCTGATGTTCAGCACAAGAGCTACTTTGTCCCTTACCTCATCAGATGTATTTTCTCACTCAGCTGAACTACCTGCCTGTCACTGCCAATACAATCTCTCCTTTATACCTCAGTGCTATACCTATGGTGCTGTACAATAATAAATACAAGTGCAATAAATATCAGCTATTAGGAGTGAGAGAGAAAATACTATCCCCATTGTCTTCCTTTGTCATCATCCTCTTTCATCTCTTTCCGTTGCCCTCTTCCCTAGTTCTTCACTTGATATTTTTTCCATCATGCTGTGCAGAAGCAAGAGGGAAAGTGGGTCCACAGAGATTTCTTTAACACCAGACAGGAGTCAGGATAGGCACCCTCCTATTAATAAATTTGTATGGTGCTATTCAGAATTATAAAACATAATCCCTGCTATAAAGAGTTTACAAATTGGAAGAGATGAGGACAGGAAATGATGTGGGTGAAATTTATTTTTAGCAAAGAAAGTAATAATAAAAATTCCTTAATTTTGTTAAGATATGATTTAGAGTTTAGTATTATGAAAAATTTACCTATTTTAACCCCCAGCAATCTCACTGGAGCAATAAAGAATAACTTGCCATGAAATACACTGAGACAGTTAGCACATGGACTAGAGTCAAAATCTTGAGTCTCTAAATTACACATTTTGGGGGTAGGGGGAGGGGAGGAAAGCAGGGAAGAGGAAAGAGGTACAAATTTAAATAATTTAAACTTTCTTTATAAGAGACATAGAATTTGCTATAACAGAGCTGACCATTGGTCCAGGAAGTCCAAGTCCTACCTCTATGAATGGCCAATACCTTATGTTTTGGAAAACAGTGAAGTAAAACTCATAATACACCTAACTGACTCTGTAGTGGCCAGTAACAGATGCTTCAGAGGTAAGAACCCCAAAGTAGGCAGTGTGACAGATATGGCAATTTCCTGCAATAGCCTGGAAAGATCTTATTCTATTAAGAGTTTTTATTATTGTGGGGTGGGATTGTATGTACCTTCTCTAAGGGGAAGTGTAGACAAATGTAAGAGTTATCAATAAATCAAAAAAGACATCAATAATAATGCAGAAAAGGCAGAAGTGTTCAATTAATATTTCTGTTCTGTATTTACGGAAAAAATAGATGATATAGTCTCTGATGATAAAATTCTTTCCAATCTACTAGTAGCTCTGGAGAATGTTAAACAGAAGCTATAAATCTAGACATTTTAAAATTAGCAGGTCCAAATAACTTGCACCCAAGAATTTTAAAAGAGCTGGCTGAGGAGAATGTTGACCAGTTAATGCTGATTTTCAATAAGTCTTGAAGCACTGGGGAAGTTTCAGATGACTTGCAGCTAGCAAGAGATGTTAAGAGTAACAAGAAGGGTTTCTTCAGGTATGTTAGCAACAAGAAGAAAGTCAAGGAAAGTGTGGGCCCCTTACTGAATGAGGGAGGCAACCTAGTGACAGAGGATGTGGAAAAAGCTAATGTACTCAATGCTTTTTTTGCCTCAGTCTTCATGAACAAGGTCAGCTCCCAGACTACTGCACTGGGCAGCACTGCATGGGGAGGAGGTGACCAGCCCTCTGTGGAGAAAGAAGTGGTTCGGGACTATTTAGAAAAGCTGGACGAGCACAAGTCCATGGGGCCGGATGCGCTGCATCCGAGAGTGCTAAAGGAGTTGGCGGATGTGATTGCAGAGCCATTGGCCATTATCTTTGAAAACTCATGGCGAAGTCCTGGATGACTGGAAAAAGGCTAATGTAGTGCCCATCTTTAAAAAAGGGAAGAAGGAGGATCCTGGGAACTACAGGCCAGTCAGCCTCACCTCACCCCACCTGGAAAAATCATGGAGCAGGTCCTCAAGGAATCAATTCTGAAGCACTTAGAGGAGAGGAAAGTGATCAGGAACAGTCAGCATGGATTTACCAAGGGTAAGTCATACCTGACTAATCTAATTGCCTTCTATGATGAGATAACTGCCTGTGGATGAGGGGAAAGCAGTGGATGTGTTGTTCCTTGACTTTAGCAAAGCTTTTGACACTGTCTCCCACAGTATTCTTGCCAGCAAGTTAAAGAAATATGGGCTGGATGAATGCACTATAAGGTGGATAGAAAGTTTGCTAGATTATTGGGCTCAACGCATAGTGATCAATGTCTCCATGTCTAGCTGGCAGCTGGTATCAAGTGGAGTGACCCAAGGGTCGGTCCTCGGGCCGGTTTTGTTCAATATCTTCATAAATGATCTGGAGGATGGCGTGGATTGCACCCTCAGCAAGTTTGCAGACGACACTAAACTGGGAGGAAAGGTAGATACATTGGAGGGTAGGGTTAAGATACAGAGGGACCTAGACAAATTAGAGGATTGGGCCAAAAGAAATCTGATGAGGTTCAACAAGGACAAGTGCAGACTCCTGCACTTAGGACGAAAGAATCCCATGCACCGCTACAGACTAGGGACCGAATGGCTCGGCAGCAGTTCTGCAGAAAAGGATCTAGGGGTTACAGTGGACGAGAAGCTGAATATGAGTCAACAGTGTGCCCTTGTTGCCAAGAAGGCCAATGGCATTTTGGGATGTGTACGTAGGGGCATTGCCAGCAGATTAAGGGACGTGACCGTTCCCCTCTATTCAACACTGGTGAGGTCTCATCTGGAGTACTGTGTCCAGTTTTGGGCCCCACACTACAAGAAGGATGTGGAAAAATTGGAAAACATCCAGCGGAGGGCAACAAAAATGATTAGGGGACTGGAACACATGACTTATGAGGAGAGGCTGAGGGAACTGGGATTGTTTAGTCTGCGGAAGAGAAGAATGTGGGGGGATTTGATAGCTGCTTTCAACTACCTGAAAGGGGGTTCTGAAGAGGATGGATCTAGACTGTTCTCAGTGGTAGCTGATGACAGAACAAAGAGTAATGGTCTCAAGTTGCAGTGAGGGAGGTTTAGGTTGGATATTAGGAAAAAAATTTTTCACTAGGAGGGTGGTGAAGTACTGGAATGTGTTACCTAGGGAGGTGGTGGAATCTCCTTCCTTAGATATTTTTAAGGTCAGGCTTGACAAAGCCCTGGCTGGGATGATTTAGTTGGGGATCGGTCCTGCTTTGAGCAGGGGTTTGGACTAGATGACCTCCTGAGGTCTCTTCCAACCCTGATATTCTATGATTCTATGATTCTATGACTGAAAGAAAGCTAATATGTGCCAATTTTTTAAAGGGCAAATGGGATGATCTGGGTAATTTTAGGCCTATCAGCCTGATATCAATCCCAGGCAAGATAATGGCGTAAATGATACAGGACTCAATTAATAAAGAACTAAAGGAGGGTAATATAATGAATATATTAATATAATTAATGCCAAGCAACAGGAGTTTATGGAAAACAGATCCTGTTAAACTAATTTGATATCTTTTTTTTTATTAGATTACAAGTTTGGTTGATAAGGGTAACCGTGTTCACATAATATACTTAGGTCTCTCTAAAGTGCTTGACTTGGTACAGCATGACATTTTGATTAAAAAACTAGAATGACTTAAAATGAACATGGCACACATTAAATGGATTAAAAACTGACTAATTGATAGGTCTCAAAATGTAATTGTAAATGGGGACTCATCACTGAAACCTATCAGAGCCCTAGCATGCATGTAGCAACTTCTATTGTTTTTAATGTTTTCTCTGTAACGCTTGTTTCTTAAGAATAAATTGGCTTGTTTAGAAAGAGCCATGTGGTAACTTGTAACTACAAATACAAAGTGCAGATGTTGACCGGCTTAGGCAGACTGGCTTCCTAGACCTACCACAGTGTAAGGCAGGGAACTGTAACTTTAAAGTCCTGGTCAGAAGTGAGTGACACACAGGTCTGCACCCAAGACAACTGGGAGCCAGAAGCAGGTACCCTTAGTAACCTTGGAAGGGGGAATACAGATGCAGTTACCCTGAAACTGACAGGCAAATGTGAAATAATCTGCCCCACACATTAGGTCTCATCCTGATCTCTAAGAGTTAAATTGTCTTAAACCCTGAAGCCTGACATTTAATATCCCTTTCAAAATTTCTGTTATAATTAAGGCTACATTTTAGTCACAGGTATTTTTAATAAAAGTCATGGACAGGTCACGGGCAGAAAACAAAAATTCACGGCCCATGACCTGTCCATGACTTGTACTATATACCCTTGACTAAATCTTGGGAGTGCAGTGGGTGCTGGGGGCTCCTGGGTGCTGGGGGGGGGTGGCCTGGGGGCTCCGTGGGTGTGTAGGGGCCACAGATGCTCGGGGGGAGGGGGGCATGAGTCCTCAGAGAGGGCGATCCGGGGGGCGCCGCAGATGCGCAGGGGCTGGACGTGCTTGGGCGGGGGGCATGAGTGCTCAGAGAGGGCGGTCTGGGGGGCGCCGTGGGTGCTCGGGTGGGAGCAGACCGGCGCCCCCACTGGTGCTGGGGGCGGGGGTTGGCAGAGCTGGCAGGATCCCTACCCAGCTTCTCAGAAGCAGCGACATATCCCTCCCTAAGCTCTAGCTCCATGCGCTACCAGCTCCGCAGCTCCCACTGGCCGAGAACTGCAGCCAATGGGAGCTGCAGGGGCACTGCCTGCAGTTGAAGGCAGCACACGGAGCTAGAAGCTGAGGGAGGGACATGTTGCCACTTCTGGGGAGCTCCCACTAGGTAAGCGCCGCCCAGAGCCCGCACTCCCTCCTGAGCCCCAACCCTGAGCCCCCTCCCACACCCAAATTGCTCTTGCTGCTGCTGGGGGAAGGAGTCACAGTATCCCAAGAATGCCCCAGCAGCGTCCAGTGAGACTGGCCTAGGGGCTGCCTGAGATGCTCGGGCAGCACCGGAGCCAGCTGCACCGGCTGCTGCAGAACTCATGGAATCCATGACTTCTGTGACAAACTCACAGCCTTAGTTATAATTATGATAATTGTGGATATTCTTTAAATCTATAGAAATATCCACTCTCTTTTTTGAATCTTGTTAACTTATTGGCCTGAGTGACTTCCTGTGGCAATTTACCTGGATTATGTAAATAAAATAAAGATGTCAAGAAATGGGTATTGAAAAAGGAAGTGTGTTTGGCACTAAAGATTAAAAACAAGTTTCTCACTGCCTTAATTCACTATGAAAATAAATCTACCTGGGGATCTTCACACACAGCTCTGGACTTCAGTGGCAATGTGGTGCTTGGTGGCAGAGATGCTCAAAGGTATCTTTCGGATTTGAAATTCTTTCCTTCACACCTGTAAATTCATCACATTGCTCCGAAAGCTGCTTGAAGGCTTCAGAACAAACAGGAAATAAAATGTTTACAACCCTACCACTAACAAAATACACAAATACATTTTGAATTTATTTAAATTTTATTGCAAAAATACATCAACAATGTTTTACAATTAAAAGGAAAATACTAGTAATACACCGTCTTGAGAATGAAATTCATCTGGGTACAAAGGACCTGTGCAAGGCACTCTTCACCAGTAAAGAGCAGCATTTACCCTCTGTGGTTCTGGGCAGAAGTGGAACTGCCATAAAGGGAGCTGTGTACACACCAAGCATCCCACAGAATGGAAAAATTCCATTTCTTGTATTTCTAATGATTTTTAAGCCACTTTGTTATTGATGGGTTATCTTTTATGAACCAAAGTATTATAATGTATTCCTTTGCTGGTACTGTCAGTAATTTAAGACTAAGTATCTCTTTGTTTAAAATATAGTGGTAATAACTCCCAAGATCATAATAGGGTGTGTGTGTGTGGGGGGAAACAGCATACATCATAGACTCATAAACTCTCAGGTCAGAAGGGACCATCATGATCATCTAGTCTGACCTCCTGCACACTGCAGGTCACAGAACCTCATCCACCCACTCCTGTAATAGACCCCTAACCTCTGGTTGAGTTACTGAAGTCCTCAGATCATGGTTTAAAGACTGAAAGTTCCAGAGAATCCACCATTTACACTAGTTTAAACCTGCAAGTCCCCACGCTGCAGATCAGTGGTCCCCAAATCATGGGGCATGCCTCCCTAGGAGGACACGGAGGAACATCCGGAGAGGCACGCAGTGGGGCCCAGGCCAGCCCCCACGGGGGGCAGGGGGCGAGCACCATCCAGCTCCAATCTGCCCCCAGGCCAGCGCCGCCTCTACTCCCAGTTCTGTCCCCAGCTCTGCCGTCAGCCCAAGGAAGCTGTGGCTGTGTAGTAATGGAGTGGGGGGCACAGACAAAGTCCATTACTGGTAAGAGGGGGCGTGACGGGAAAAGTTTGGATCCCACGGCTGCAGAAGGTGGTGAAAACCCCCTAGGGTCTCTGCCAATCTGACCTGGGGGGAAAATTCCTTCATGACCCCAAATATGGCAATGAGTTAGACCCTAGGCATGTAGGCAAGACTTGGGAAACAATTCTCTGTAGTAACTCATATCCCTACCCATCTAATGTCCCATCACCAGCTGTTGGAGGTATCTGCAGCTAACAGATGCCACTGTAGGCAGTTCCATCATGTCATCCCCTCCATAAACTTATCGAGTCTTGAAGCCAGTTAGATTTATTGCCTCCACTGCTCCCCTTGGAAGGCTGTTTCAGAACTTCACCTCTCTGATGATTAGAAACCTTTGTCTAATTTCAAGCCTAAACTTGTTGATGGCCAGGTTATATCCATTTGTTCTTGTGTCCTCATTAGCATTTAACTTAATAACTCCTCTTTCTCCCTGGTATTTAGCCCTCTGATGTATTTATAGAGAGCAATCATATCTCCCCTCAGCCTTCTTTTGGTTAGGCCAGTGGTTCTCAACTCGTGGCCTGCAGGCCGCATGCAGCCCAATTAGTACTCAGCTGTGGCCCAGCTGTGTGCTAAAGGCTACCCAGTTCCAGCTGCCCTGCCACCTGGTGCGGCAGGATCCAGGGTCCTGGCTGCACAGCACAGCAGGATCTGGGGTCAGGGTTGGGGTTGCTCAGTCCTGCATGGCAGGGTCTGGGGTCGGGGTTGCCTGGCCCCGCACCCAGGGCTCTGCTCCTGGCCCCATTCTGTGGAGGGGTCTCTGGATGGGGGCTGGGGTGCTGGGCATAGGGGTCCATGGGAAGGGTTGAGGGAAGCTCTGCGGTTCTCACTGTGCAGCCCAGGTAGCACATTATGGGCCGCATATGCAGCCCATAATAATAAATAGGTTGAGAACCACTGGGTTAAGCTAAACAAGCCAAGCTCTTTGCGTCTTCTCTCATCAGGTAGGTTTTCCATTCCTCGCATCATAGAATCATAGAATATTAGGGTTGGAAGAGACCTCAGGAGGTCATCTAATCCAATCCCCTGCTCAAAGCAGGACCAACACCCACTAAATGATCCCAGACAGGGCTTTGTCAAGCCAGGCCTTAAAAACCTCTAAAGATGGAGATTCCACCACCTTCCTAGGTAACCCATTCTAGTGCTTCACCACCCTCCTAGTGAAATAGTGTTTCCTAATATCCAAACTAGACCTCCCCCACTGCAACTTGAGACCATTGCTTCTTGTTCTGTCATCTGTCACCACTGAGAACAGCCTAGCTCCATCCTCTTTGGAACCCCCCTTCAGGTAGTTGAAGGCTGCTATCAAATCTCCCCTCACTCTTCTGTTCTGTAGATTAAATAACCCCAGTTCCCTCAACCTCTCCTCGTAAATCATTTGCTCCAGCCCCCTAATCATCTTTGTTGCCCTCCGCTGGACTCTCTCCAATTTGTCCACATCCCTTCTGTAGTGGGGGGACCAAAACTGAACGCAATACTCCAGGTGTGGCCTCACCTGCCAGCTTTCTATCAACCTTATCCATTCATCCAATCCATACTTTTTTAACTTGCTGGCAAGAATACTCTGGGAGACGATATCAACAGCTTTGCTAAAGTCAAGGTATATCACATCCACCACTTTCCCCATATGCACAGTGACAGTTATCTCACCATAGAAGGCAATCAGGTTGGTCAGGCATGGCTTGCCCTTGGTGAATTTATGTTAACTGTTCCTGATCACCTTCCTCTCCTCCAAGTGCTTCAAAATGGATTCCTTGAGGACCTGCTCTGAGGCTGACCAGTCTGTAGTTCCCCGGGTTCTCTTTAATCCCTTTTAAAAATATGGGCACTATATTTGCCTTTTTCCAATCATCCGGGACCTCCCGCGATCACCATGAATTTTCAGTGATAATGGCCAATGGCTCTGCAATCACATCAGCCAATTCCCTCAGTACTCTCGGATGCATTGCATCCAACCCCATGGACTTGTGCATGTCCAGCTTTTCTAAATAGCCCTTAATGTGTTCTTTCACCACTGAGAGCTGCTCACCTCCTCCCCATATTGTGTTGCCCAGTGCAGCAGTCTGGGAGCTGACCTTGTCTGTGAAGACCAAGGCAAAAAAAGCACTGAGTACTTCAGCTTCAGCATCATCTCTGCACCTGTTCCAGTTTGAAATGATCTTTCTTAGCCATGACAGACCAAAACTACACACAGTACTGCAGATGAGGTCTCACCAGTGCCTTGTATAACAGTACTAACACTTTCCTGTCTCTACTGAAAATACCTCGCCTGATACATCTTAGGACTGCGTTAGCCTTTTTCATGGCCACATCACATTGGCAGCTCAGTCATCCTGTGATCAACCAATACACCTTAGTCTGTCTCCTCTTCTGTCACTTCCAACTGATAAGTCCCCAGTTTATAGGAAAAAATCTTGTTGTTAGTCCCTAAGTGCATGACCTTGCAGTTTGCACTATTACATTTCATCCCATTTCTATTACTCCAGTTCTCAAGGTTCTCCAGCTCTTCTTGTATAATATTCTGGTCCTCCTCAGATTGGAACTACTTTCCAACTTTGTGTCATCTGCGAAATTTATTAGCACACTTTTTGTGCCAAGGGCATGAATGAAAATTTTAAATAACATTGGTCACAAGACCGATCCCTGAGGAACTCCGTTAACAAGCTCCAGCCAGCCTGACAGTTCACCTTTCTGTATGACCCAGTTGTAATCTCCCCTTTAACCAGTTTCTTATCCGCCTTTCAATTCTCATATTAATCCCCATCTTCTCCAATTTAACTAATAATTTCCCATGTGGAACTGTATCAAATGCCTTATTGAAGTCTAGGTAGATTAGATCTACTCATTATGTCTAAAAAGATCAGTTATCGTCTCAAAGAAGGAGACTAGGTTGATCTGGCATGATCTACCTTTTGTAAAACCATATTGTATTTTATCCCAATTACCATTGACCTCTATGTCCTTAATTACTTTCTCTTTCAAAATTTGTTCCACGACCTTGCATACAATTGAGGTCAAACTAACAGACCTGCAGTTGCCTGGATCACTTTTCTCCCTTTTTTAAAAATAGGTTCTATATTAGCAATTCTCCAGTCACAGCGTATGACCCGAGTTTACAGATTCATTAAAAATCCTTGCTATTGGGCTTCCAATCTCATGTGCCAGTTCCTTTAATATTCTTGGATGGAGATTATCTGGGGCCCCCAATTTAGTTCCATTAAGCTGTTTGACTTCCACGTTGGCTGCAGTAATTTCTACTTCCATATCCTCATACCCATTAGCTACCCAGCCTCTAACCCTAAGTTTCTCACTACCCTTATTAAAAAATGAGGCAAAATATTCGTTTAGGTGTTGGGTCATACCTAATTATCTTTAATCTCCTTAGTGCTTAGAGATCCCACTCTTCCTTTCTTCAGGTACACAAATTCAGAACAAAGAGGTCCCGTGTGTTTGTGTCATCTAATTCCCTCCAGCTACTAGATTATTAGTATTTATTATTTGCGTTATTGTAGTACCTAGGAACCTTAGTTATGGACCAGGGCTCCATTTTGCTATGCACTGCTTGGGTTGAATTTATTAATAATCAATTACATATAAAGAAAGTATGGGACTAATGTTCACTTAAAAGCTCACTAGGAAATTAGTAGTAATAATGTTAGAAAGTATAACTGTTCAGATACCCTGTCAAGGCTGATTCCCCACTCTGGCACCTCGAGTGCGGAAGGTGGGGGCCCACAAGGATTCTAAAAATTAATACTGGCCACTCCAAGCTTGTATTAAACTCCCAAGGTTACAGCTTCTCTCTGACCTTGCATGGGTAGATGCTACCACCATGCAAAAGCAGAACCCCTTTGAGAACCCAGGAAGGTGCACTTGGAAATTCCTTCCTGTGGGGTCCCCTCAAGCCCTTTCACCCCCAGCCCCCAACCCCTCCAGGGACGAGCTGAGAAAGAAAAAATCAGCTGTTGCCTCCAGCTAATTACACATGTGCACAAACCTGTTAAGACACAAAAATACAATTCTGTTCTTAAAAAAGGTAAATTATATTAATAAAAGAAAGAAAGAAAATACATCTGGGAATTTAGGCATTTGCTAGATTTAAAAAACAACCAACTACAAGGATTAAGCATCAAGAATAGCTTTCGTGAGGTCTAGCTTAAAGGTTACAAGCAAAACAAAAGCATCTGGGGTTAGCAGAGAGGAGTCCACAAGCCGTAAAGAAATAGAAAGAGATAAACCTAATCGCATCTTCCTAGACATTTCCTGATCTACTTACATATCTGGGATTTCAAATGAGTAATTTCTAGGTATGATACTGATGATTTTTCATACCTGGTCCCAAGCTTCTTACAGCATAGTTGCTGCCCTATTCCCTCTTCCTGGGAGAACCACAACAGACAGACAAAAGGGGAGTCTTTTTTAAAAAGTTCTAGCCTTCCCATTGGCTCTTTTGGCCAGGTGCCCACTCCCTTCCTTTTACCTATGCACAGCAGTGAGACTTTTTAACCCTTTACAGGTAGAACAATTAGAGAACAGCTACTAAGAGGGATTTTATAGCTACTGGCTGGCTGGGTGTCCATAAAAGGGAGCTACTCTCCTCCCCTTCATTTATCACATACCCTCAATAATTGTTCAGTAATTCAAATTTCCATTGTGTATACTGTATAACTAGGGCTTCTGATTTTAGGTTTTAACTGATAAACACTGATACAAAAAATGAAATTGGTATTTATGCAATAAACACTGGAAAAAAATCAGAAATGGTCACTTGCCTCTACGGACTTGTCCACACGGAGCAGTAATGTGGACTACAGGGGTGTGATTTCTAAAGCGCACTCACATATTGCACATTAATTGGTGCATGTAGACCCTACTGGTGAGCCCTAAAGGTTCCCTAATTCACTTTAACATAGTGCTGTTCAAAACAGTACTGTTAACGTGCACTAGGGAACTGTACAAAGAGAAAAGGAGTACTTGTGGCAGCTTAGAGACTAACAAATTTATTTGAGCATAAGCTTTCGTGAGCTACAGCTCACTTCATCGGATGCATTCAGTGGAAAATACAATGGGGAGATTTATATACATAGAAAACATGAAACAATGGGTGTTATCATACACACTGTAACGAGAGTGATCACTTAAGGTGAGCTATTACCAGCAGGAGGGGGGGGGGACCTTTTGTACTCATAATCAAGGTGGGCCATTTCCAGCAATTGACAAGAACGTCTGAGGAACAGTGGCTGGTGGGGGGGCGGAATAAACAAGGGGAAATAGTTTTACTTTGTGTAATGACCCATCAACTCTCAGTCTCTATTCAAGCCTAAGTTAATTGTATCCAATTTGCAAGTTAATTCCAATTCAGCAGTCTCTCGTTGGAGTCTGTTTTTGAAGTTTTTTTGTTGAAGAATTGCAACTTTTAGGTCTGTAATCGAGTGACCAAAGAGATTGAAGTGTTCTCCAATTGGTTTTTGAATGTTATAATTCTTGATGTCTGATTTGTGTCCATTTATTCTTTTACGTAGAGACTGTCCAGTTTGACCAATGTACATAGCAGAGGGGCATTGCTGGCACATGATGGCATATATCACATTGGTAGATGTGCAGGTGAACGAGCCTCTGACAGTGTGGCTGATGTGATTAGGCCCTATGATAGTGTCCCCTGAATAGATATGTGGACACAGTTGGCAATGGGCTTTGTTGCAAGGATAGGTTCCTGGGTTAGTGGTTCTGTTGTGTGGTGTGTGGTTGCTGGTGAGTATTTGCTTCAGGCTGGGGAAGCTGTCTGTAAGCAAGGACTGGCCTGTCTCCCAAGATCTGTGAGAGTGATGGGTCGTCCTTCAGGATAGGTTGTAGATCCTTGATGATGCGTTGGAGAGGTTTTACTTGGGGGCTTAAGGTGATGGCTAGTGGTGTTCTGTTATTTTCTTTGTTGGGCCTGTCCTGTAGTAGGTGACTTCGGGGTACTCTTCTGGCTCTGTCAATCTTTTTCTTCACTTCAGCAGGTGGGTATTGTATTTGTAAGAATGCTTGATAGAGATCTTGTAGGTGTTTGTCTCTGTCTGAGGGGTTGAAGCAAATGCGGTTGTATCGTAGAGCTTGGCTGTAGACAATGGATCGTGTGGTGTGGTCTCGATGAAAGCTGGAGGCATGTAGGTAAGAATAGCGGTCAGTAGGAGACTGCTGAATTGGAATTAATTTGCAAACTGGATACAATGTCTAGACTGAACAAGAGGGTATGGAAAAACAACAAACTGACAGAACACACAAAGATCTGTGTCAGGTTTCAGAGTAACAGGCGTCTTAGTCTGTATTTGCAAAAAGAAAAGGAGTACTTGTGGCACCTTAGAGACTAACAAATTTATTTGAGCATAAGCTTTCGTGAGCTACAGCTCACTTCATCTTTTTTTAAAGATCTGTGTGTATCATGCATGTGTTATTAGCACACTTTTATATGGGAGCAAGACATGGACCTTATACTCTCATCAGGAAAAGAGGCTCAACAGCTTTCATATGCATTGCCTTTGTCGAATCTTTGGAATCTTCTGGAGGGAGAGAGAGAGTCACCAACATTGAGGTACTCAAACAGGCCGGCATACCCAGCATGCACACTCCCCAGACAAAGATGCCTCTGTTGGCTTGGGCATGTGTGCTGAATGAATGATGGGTGCATCCCAAAGGACATTCTCTACGGCGAATTGGCATCTGGAAAAAGACCCAAAGAATTCCCCAAATTGCATTTCAAGGATGTGTGCAAGTGAGACCTCAAAGAAATAGACATGGATGTGGACAAATGGGAAGATCACACTCAAGACCGCAGCCTTTGGAAACAAAAGTTTAATAAAGGTCTCCAGAGTTACGAGAGAAAGCAGTCCAGATTCGCAGAAGAGAAAAGAGCTCACAGAAGGCAGAGCCCAAAGGGTCAAAACATCACCTTTAAATATGACAGATGAGGCAGAGATTGGATTGTCTCTCTCAAGTGGGTCTCTTCAGCCACCCTCTTGGCTGCCATAAAACCAACTGAGTAAATTCTTTACCTCTCAGGGAGGCATACCCATGGTCTCTTGAGACTGAAGGATGCCTACTACTATGATCTGAATCTATGCAGTGTTGTGGTGAGAAATATCTGAGATCAAGGCCAACAAACACTTTAAGTGAACTGCTTGACATTAATAAAGATGGGAGGAGAAAATCCCCACATTTTTCTTTCTGCCCTGAGCAATTTAAACTTAATTCTATTCCTTCTAATGTCCTCTTCCTTCCATCCTCTTTCCTCTCCACAAAAAACGAAGAAAAACAACATTACGCATTCTATTTAATAATGTAAAAAACATGTATCGACCAGAGTCTGCCTTACTCATGCTAACTAGCACTTTCCTCCACAAGTATGAGAATATAAAGGAAACATGAGAAGAAAGCCAAAAAAGTAGTAAAACATTCATTCTAACAATGTTTTTTTCCCTGCTGAAGACAAAGGAAGAACTTGAGCACCAATTCATCTCATATAATGTCTTCAAACTGTACGAGGAACATGTGAGGAAAACACTTACAAAATAAGGCCCCAATTCTGCAGACTGCTCCATGAGCCACATTGACTTTGTTGGATCATATTAAAGAAGTTCTGTATTAAAATCACAAATGAGTTTGATTCCCCACAGTTTAAATTCCAGGGTATTACTAATTAAGAGGTCTCTTGGTTTTTGGTACTGTTTCTCTCCCTCTATGTGTGAAACTTGCAAGCTGCTAATTGCGTTAGTACATTCTAAGACAGAGCCTGTTCTCAAAGCAATTCACACAGAGAGAGACTCAAAGCAATACTCTGTAACAACAGAAACAGCACCCAGAGACTCCCCGCCCCTTTGTTGTATTAACAATTTTGATTAAAATAGAGATAGAGGATGTATGTGGATGGATGCTTGGTGTGGATAATAACTTGGTGTGGATAATAACAGGGAGGTACCAGCCTAAGAATCCAGTGTCCATCGGCTGAAGAAGGCGTCAAGTGGAAATAACCAGAGGACCCCCCGGAGGGCAGACTGGAATCCACCCAACAGCCTCAAGAATGGGAGAACCAAAGAACAAAATAACATCTAGCAGCACACAGCCGTCAGAAATGTGCTATCTGCTGATTGATTCAGCAACAGCATGATGAAGCAATTCCCACAGACTGGCTTAGGAATAAATTCCTATAAAAATAGACTCTAGAAAGTGAGAACTTTGGAGGTCTGATTCTGCAAACCAACTTCCAGGAGCATCAGATGAGCACCTGACAAGGCCCTGCTCCCTCCTCATGTCCAGGCCACCTGGCCAGTGGCTTGGCATGAGCAACTCTAAGGCTGGTAACTATGATAACAACCTTGCAGAACCTGTGTGTGTGTGTGTGTTTGTGTGAATGAATGTGTGAATAAATATGAGATTGAATGGAATGTTATAACTATAACTAACTGCTTACTATGATTCTTTCTGTATTTACAGTAAATGTGGTATTTTGCCTTTTTCCCTTTAATAAGATCCTGATGGTTTTTAATTTATTGGTATAACAACTTCAGCTGCAGTTTGCAGTATCATGCCCTCAGGCTTGGATCCTCAAAGATATTTAGGCCCCTCAATGGAAGTTATGAGCCTAAATATCTTTGAGGATGTGGGCCTAAATCCCAAAGTAAGTTACACAGGCCATCCTATCCCTTCCTTCTTTTCCATTCACTCCTTATCTTCTCCTTTTCCCATCCACTTTTATTTTTTCCTGTTCTTTATCCTGTCTTTTCATGTATCTATTGTACACTGTATGAGCAGTTGACAATTTTTTTTAAACTACTCTGGACTAAACCCTCATGGACTTCAAAGCAAGCAATGCTGGGCCCTGTTTGCACAGGACCTACTCCAAAGTAATGTTTAATGTTCTTGTGCTCCTGTTTGTTCTGCAGAAGGTAACTAGAAAACAGTATTGCCAGAACTGTGCACATGCCTAATGTCAACATAATCACTGATTAAATTTGTGCACAAAATAGGGAAGAAAACAATGGAATCAGGTTGGCTTCTCTTCCATTAAAAACAAAGGAAAAAGTTCTGAGAGTGCCAAGTGGATCTGGACAAGATCACTCAAGATCAAGGTCAAATTCATCCTGGGTGTAACTGCAGAATGTAGTTCAGGACAGCTGGGATGAAATTGGACCATTTTATTTAAAAGCTTTTAACAACAGTAAAAAGTTCCATACTTCCAGTGCCCATTTACGATCATTTCATTTTGTAATAAGCAACAAAAAAACAATTATTTAGTGCTGATGCAATACATTAATTATGCGTTTGAATGCAAATACATATTGTATGCCCATCAAGCGTACTCACTTATTCAAACAACTACTACAGTAGTAGACTGAAATACTATACCTAGAAGGTGTTTGTTTAATTTAATGTCAGACTAAACTAAGGAAACTGAAAAGCTTAGTGGCACAGTCAGAGCTTTTGAAGGGATATTGTTTACAGGCATCTTCCTATTTGCATTGTGAGAAGATAAGGGTCCAGTCTGATCTAATCTGCTGACACTGTACAAATGCACAGGACAACATGGTCCATATCCCAAAGAGGTTTACAATCTAATCTGTAGTATACTGATAATAAATCGTCCTTTTTTACCCCACCACCTTTAGGCACTTGGCAAACCTGGCCCTTCTTCTTAGATTTGACAGGGCATTTATAATACTGAAATACTTCTGAGCTTTCTTTAAGGTCAGGCTTGACAAAGCCCTGGCTGGGATGATTTAACTGGGAATTGGTCCTGCTTCGAGCAGGGGGTTGGACTAGATGACCTTCAGGGGTCCCTTCCAACCCTGATATTCTATGATTCTTTCTTATTTGTACCTCAGCGATGCCCAGAGACGCCAGGGGCTGATTCATTGTGGCAGAACCGCCCAAGCGAGTTTAGTTTTTCTGGGACGCGCCAGCACAGAGGAGCGCGGGGGGCTGCAGCCCCCAGCCTGTGGCGGGGGAAAGGGAAGGCGAGGGCCCCACGCAGCTCCACCGACTGGGCACGGCGCCCTCGGACGCTTTCAACCGTCTTCTGTTTCACAGCCCCGTCCATCGCTTGTCGGGGAGGCGCCTTTCCAATCCACCCCCAGCCCTGGACTAAGGGAAGGCTCTGCCCGGCCCCACACCCCGAGCCCCGCAGTCAGCCTCGCCGCTCTCCCAGACCCGCGGGGCACCAGGGCAGAGCTGCCCGCCCCCCCGCGCTCCCGGCGCGGGGGTTGGCGGCGGAGCCAGGCAGGGGCTTCCCAGGCGGGCGCCGCACGACCCGGCGCCATTGTCCCGGGCGGGTGAGGTCACAGAGGGCCCCGCGTTCTGTGCCGCGCCGTGTCCTGGACACCGAGCCCCGCCGCGGGGCAGGGAGGTCGGAGGCGCCGCGGTGAGCATGGTGCGGGCCAGAGGGGCTGCGGCTCCCGCCTTCCTCCTCCTCCTCCTCCTCCGCTCCCTGTGCGGGGGCGACACGCAGGCGGGCCCCCGGGGGGAGCCTGGCCCAGGTAGGGAGCCGCCCCTGGCCCCGCGTGGGATCCGCAGCCCCTCGGGGAGCCCCCCCTGGGCACCGCAAGACACTGAGCTGCCGCCCCACCAGTGCAGCCTGGGGGGAGGGGGGGGCTGAGCCTGGCTGGGAGCAGCTCCCCCCAGCGGCTGCGCCCTGCAAGGCCCGGCTTTCCACGGCAGCTGCCCCTGGAGGCAGCCTGGCCTGGCACTCAGCGCGCCCCCCGACCACAGGTGCTGATAGGCCCCTTGCCAGGGCTGCGGCTGCGGCTGCTGCTCCTCCGCCCTCAGGGCTTCACCTCCAGCTCAGCACAGGCTGGGGGCAGAGGATGCAGTGGGTTCACTTGATACAAACTGGGCGAGTGGCTAATGGAGTCCCCTCAGGTGGGCAGAGTGTTGAGACTCCCCTCTCATCTTGGGGGATCCTCTCCTTAAAGAGAGAGCAAGGCCGGGCATGGAAGCGTGAAGAAGCAAACTCTGAGTGGGCCTGTATATTGGGCGGGGCAGGGACTGTTTCCTCCAGGGATTTTGTGCAGCCTCCAGTCCAATAAAAAGGTCTGGGTGGTGGCCCCTGGCTTCTAGTGTAATACAGGCATGGCTACACGGCGAGGTGTGATTGCAGTATGTGTAGATACCAGAGTTAGCTTTAATCTAGCTAGCTCAGGTAACAGTAGCAGTGAAGCTTCAGCAGCACAGATGTCAGCACAGGTTAGCTTCCCAGAGTACGTTTCCAGGTGGGTTTGTACAGCCCCTGCTGAGGCAGCTTTGTTGATGTTGGTTCCCTGGGGTAGTTAAATTAATGCTAGCTCAGGTATGTCTACACAGGCTGCAGTCACACATCCTGACCGCAGTGTAGACATACCCACGATAACAACAACAGGCAAGACATTCGTGTTTTGTTTATCCTAGCAGCTCTTTATGGGAGAAACCCTGCCTAAATAGAAACCCTGATCAAACTCTAGTAATATTCCAGGGGTGTTCTACAAGTGTTCACACAGTACACTACTAAAGTAAAATTGTACAGTTTTTGTAGTTCTCTCAAAAAATGTAAAATTTACTTCCCAACAAGATTTTTCCTGCTGTTCTTTTCCACTGATACTTCCAAACTATTCAATGTGATTATTCATTATTTACTCTCTGATACCAGTTTCTTCAAAAAGTTTTATTTGAATAGTCTAGAAGGAAAGAGGAAATCTAGTCCTCTGGAAGTTGTGTGCAATATCAAAAGAGTACAAATATTGGAAATTAAGTGATTTATTACAGTAATTCACTGGCAGTGAATAGTATATTTCAAGTATAAGGTCTGCCAATAAATAATGGCAGCAGGAAAAGTAATAAAGTAACTGCATTCCGTAATGCACTGTTAAATACCATATAGTTATTGTAAAAATATAAATATTTTCCTGCATATGCTTGCTGACTGCTTTGCACAATATCTCTATTATAATTATGGGACAGACACAAAGTGAAAAGAATATTTTTAACAAGGGCTCATATGATGCAGCTGTATCCATTCTTAATCATTCATTAATGTCTCATCAAAAGAGTACTGTACTTTTTGTTTGTTTCATTTACCAAAGGTCAGCATACTTGGAAGCAATTGTCATACACCATTACAGACCTTTTTACATATTTTTCTGGTATTGTTCTAAGCCATCATGTGCGTAAATGAGTCAATTGGTATGCAGATTGTCTATCATTAAAACCATTTCAAAATCAGCTTTGTCACTGGTTTAGAGTTGGAACTTTAGATTCTTGCATATACTTCTTGAATATATTGTGGTGTTCATAATGGGTATGGTAGGTGGTTATGTCAAACTCTTAAGGGCCCAGTATTTTCAGTGGGAGTTTTGCTTGAGTGATATAGCCTTTATAATATAGATGAGATTACCAATGGTACTTTAAACTGCAGTAACCTGTGCCAAAGGTTCATGCTCCCTGAGCTACAGTATCAGAAATAGCAGGGTCAGAATCACTATTAGAAATATCATTAGGTTTGGAGACTCTAGGAGCATAGGAGGAACAATAGCAATGAGCACGACATTCTCAAGTTATCAATTGTCCTTTTATTAAGAATTTCGTTAAGCACATGAACAAAACCACAATTACTGGAGGCATAACGCAGAGATAGAAATAAACCACAAAAGATCTAACATCAAAGATTTTATACTCACATCCCCAAGGGTAGCACCGTAGAGATGAGTATGTCTCAGCAGGTGGTCATTTGCAGAGGATCTCCTTCCTGTTGGATTCTTCCTCCTTTATTCATGTTGGGGAACCCCTTTTCTTTTGCGTTTCAGTCATAACCCCTATGCATATACATGAGGGTTCCAACCCCTTTCCCCTTATCTGGACTTCCACACCCCATTAATGTTGTGGTGCTTCCTTTTCATAGACTATCCTCTTAGCTCTCCTTATCTTCATTAACATTTATATCAACATGTCCCAATGGTAACTTGCTGTCAGGGCAGTTTCCCATGATGTTACAATCAGGCATCTTGCGGTAGTGATGGGCACATTGTGACGTATTTTCTTGAACATCACCCATTAGTACATCTTTTACGATAATCTTACAACTTTACTGGTACAGGGTTACCCTTGGGTCTGTAGTCATGTCAGCTTCTTTCGGGCCTAAAGCTTGATATGGCTAAGCTAAAATTTGACAGGCATCAGCCTGTAGGCCATGCTTTATTTACAGCTTTTCCTTACTTATATACCTAACAAATTTTTACTAATAATATATGCTTATTAATCCTATACTGCTATAATACTATCCTGCATATTCCTACACTTCTACATACAACTTAAAATTGTTCATCACACATTGGTTACATATGAATTAACCACAACAACAGATAACACAATTATATAAGACGTTTAGCTACAGTAAAGCCTGCAGGATTAAATATGCACAACTTTCCTTTTCTGGCCTGATAGCTCTATAAACTTTATGTATGCAAATATCAATGAGTATTTACAGGGAACTGATGAAAGATATTCTGTAACTGTAGTAAAAGGGCGTTATATTGTGTTCTGAGAAATAATGTGGAAAGTAGTTTATTTATGGAGATATCTCATCACTACTGCCTTTGGAATTCTTAGATTGTTTAAATAATAAAGCAATGGAAATGGCCGCTGCCCCTCAGTTTGCCAGAGCTGTTGCTTTTGGCGCAGAGAAGCACCACAGCATTCCCACTGGATTGAGCACCTGCTAGCACAAGGGATTATGGAGCTGTCACATTGGCTTCATTGAAGGAGCCGACCCTTATTACTTGGTGTAATAGATACCATGGCAAGAGTTTTAGTATGACTAGTTATATTTTGGAAATAAAATCTTAACAATATTTATGATTTATATAATAGATTCTTATTGTAAAGTGTTTCATTTTCAGATGCACATGTTCCAGTCCTTTCCAAAAATAAAATTAAATCAATGATTAAGTTACTCAGTAAGTAGCATTTCTTTTATCTTAATTTACAATATTTATTAATTACTGTGTGCATGCAGTCTAGAACGTTAGGTCTTCTGTTATGCTTAAACTATAAATCCATCACAGAAGAGCACTCAGCGAAAGATTTCAACGATGACGTAAAAATGGGTCAAGACAATCCACAAAATAAAATATCCGTAATAGATCGGGCAACAATTTAAAAGTGTTTTTAATAATTCTGCTGCTTCTTGTAATGTCGGGCACATCCACAACATAGATGAAAGGTGTAATTCCGGCTCAGGTATATGTACACCACTAGCCCTGCTCAAGCTAGTGCACTGAAAACAGCTGTGTGGCCACAGCAGCTCAGCTTAGCTGCCCGAGTATATATGTATGATCTCAGCCGTGGCTGTCCTTGCGTGGTGAGCCCGAGCTGCCACCCATGCCACTGCAGTCATACTACTGTTTTCATTGTGCTAGCTCACGTACATGCCTGCCCAAGCTGGAAATCACACCTCTCTGCCACAGAGTAGACAAACCTACTATTCGTGGTTCTTTTATTTCCCTGTTGTTATTTTCCCCTTAGACTTCATCTCTCTTCAGAGACTGCTGTCGTTTACAATCTGAATATGAAACAGGCTCTGAGATTTTTGTACTGAAGAACTAAGTGTTTTAGAAAACCACTTTGGCTTTTCTTTACCCATGCAGAAAGGACAGCAGGGGGATATTTTAGCTCAGAGGCTGTCTAAATAGAGTACGGAATGCATTAATGCTCGTTATAAAGAAGTTGGTGTCCAAATACCAAAAAGGCAAAAGGTCTCAAGACCACTGGGCTCACTACCAAACAGACAGACAGATCACAGCAGTTTCTAAAATTCTCAATTGGAGCTCTTTGCATACCTCCACCCAATATAATTGTATAGATTCAAGGCCTAGCTCAGATACCCACTTTGGGAAAATGCTTCTTCAGTCCCTCTTCCATTTTCCTATCATCTTCAGACTGAAAGTGTGTGTCATACCAGATGTTAGCTTCATCTGTGGGAGTAATTTTATGAAGGAGAAAACTAAAGTTACTCACTTAATAGCTGGAGTTTGATGAAAATCTTAATGTCACAGATTCACACTGTGCCTCCTTTCACCCTGTCACAGTTCCCAGGTAACAGCACCTCTGACCCCTCCTTGTCTCTTTGAACATTCCAACCTCTCAGGCCACCCTGCCTGGGGTGGAACCACACAGTTCTCTCACTCTCAAGCTGGGCCCTGGATGACAGTTCCCTGGTACTAATCATGGTTGACTCAGCAGGTCTGACTTACTGCCTGCAGTTCTGTTCCCTCTGGAAGCAATGACAATGGTAATTATAGACCAAACAGCCTTCTTCAAGCAAAGTATTAGTTATTAGAACAAAGGCAGTTCAGAAAAAATACACCTTAAAAACAATAAACCAGCTTATATGCATGCCTGCTTTTTCCTAAGGTTTATCATTCCCTGCATCTGGAAAGGCCCAGCTCCTTCAGACAGTGCTACAGAGCCTGTGCTCTGGTCTACACTACAAACTTATGTCTGTATAACTACGTCAGTCAGGGGTGTGGAAAATCCATTCCCCTGTGCAATGCAGTTATACCGACCAAACCCCTGGCATAGACAGCATTATGCTGACAAGAGGGCTTCTCCTGTCCATATAGCTACTAGAGGCAGAGTACCTACACCAACGGGAGAAGTTCTCCCATCAGCATAGGTAGCGTCTTCACTAAGTGCTACAGCCGTGCAGTGGTGTAAGTGTAGACAAGTCTTGTCAGCATGTCTCCCTGTCAGAGCTCACTGACAACTGGCTCTCCTCCTTCTCCTGAAAAGTGCTTTTTAGCTGTTTACCGTCTAGTACCTAGCCTGGGGCTGGAAGTATACCATTGTCTTGTAATTGGCACCCTAAACTGGTTGTTCTCAACCAGGGGTACGCAGAGGTCTTCCAGGTGGTACATCAACACATCTAGATCAGTGTTACTCAACCTTGGGGTTGTGATTCCGGGGGGAAGGTCATGGGATGGGTTTAGGGGGGTTGCAAGTGCAGTGCCAGAGTTGGGGAGTGGCAAGCAGGGCAATTGACTGGGGCCCCATGCCACGGGGGGCCCCACAAAACTAAGTTACTGCTTCAGGCCTGGGCAGCAGGGTTGGGCTTTAGCCCTGGGTGGCGGGGCTCAGGCTTCAGTAGTCTGGAAAGGTTGAGA
The DNA here is from genome assembly GCF_965140295.1 of Lepidochelys olivacea. Taxonomy (NCBI): domain Eukaryota; kingdom Metazoa; phylum Chordata; order Testudines; family Cheloniidae; genus Lepidochelys; species Lepidochelys olivacea. Next base: position 111,770,706 of record NC_140411.1, read on the forward strand.
ACTCACAGCCCTAAATGTTTGGTCAGAGGTTGCTTATCCAGGAAGCCATTGTGTTCTCTTCCTGTTTTTACCTCCCACAGCCCCTATTACACTAGATGAATACATTTATACAGGAAAAAATTGTTACATCTCAGTATTTCCAGACTAATGCACAGCAACTCTGACAGTATTCATAAGATTATTACACATCAGCTCTACTTCTGTCATATATCCCAATTTGGAGTCTCCCTATTATGACTGGTTGATAGGAACTACAAGGGATTGAGCTGTAGTAACTCGTTTACAGACACAGTCTCAATGTGATTATACATCTGGGGTGTGCTTATTCTGTGTGTATGGTGCACAGCTCCAAGAGTTCAGTTCTGTAGAGGCAATAATTGCAGGAAACTAGTACCCGGTTAATGAGATACATTAGTTTTTCACCTCAATTTACATTTCATTTTGTAAGGTTACTCTTGACGTAAGGATTTTATACTCACGTTCTCGGTTTCTTTAAAGTCCTTGATAATCCACACCTTCCTCTCATGTACATTGTTTCTCTTATTAAATCCTTTTATATAAAAGTTTTGGGGTTGTTTATTTTTCTTCTCTCCTTCTGGATTAGAGATATATTTCATTGCTAAAAATTAGAAGAAATATTTTATGGTCAGTAATTCTCATTTACAATTTACTGTAGTATTTGACACTTTCAAAACAGTTTAAAATACTGTAAATATTTTCTCTCTTTCTTTCGCCTTTTCACAAGTAGTCATTCACCTATTTTATTTTAGATCATCGGATCCAAGTTCTGCACCAGAAGCATATGATGCATGAACATAAACTTTCAGAAAAACAAGATGAAGTGTTAAGCACACCTGTGAATATGACAGACATAAAAGGCAAGTATTCCCAGTTTTTAAATTTCTTATCTATCCTCTTCCGATAAAATTCATCCCTGTGCAGAGGGCCAGCACAAAGTCTGTGCATTACTTCAACTTTGGCACCAGCCTTGTGCTAGCCATCTGAATTTCATACATACAGAATTATGATTTTAATATGTACAATTATATAGTTTCAGGGCCATCTGTAAAAACACAGTTATTACCAAATGGAGTGCAGATTGATGTGCAAGAGATGCTATCTTCTAACAGCATGACAACAGAAGCAGCTCAGGTATCTAACACTTCTTCAATGCTGATTATTAACAAGCTGCAGAAGATTTTCCCAAATATACTTTTGGACACTCGGACAAAATATAAGAAAGTGGATAATGAAAAAAAAGAAGAGGGTAAAAAGAAAAGGATGTTGTTTCCTGATTTGGAGCAAGATAAAAATACTGGTAATAACAAAGACAGATTAACAAGAACTAATATTACTATAAGATTCCATTCCAATGATAATTCAAGCCAAACTCAGATTGATATTTACAATTTAAAAAATTCAAGAGTGAATCCTGAGGTGCATATTGTCGCCAGCAATATTATTGACCAACAAAATAAAATAAATTCAGTAGTAGTACAAGATGATGTTTTGCAAGTGACCGTAAACAGTTCACTGGATAAGAAAATACAGAATAATAAAAAAGTAAGAGGAAAAAGTCTTGCAAAAATTGAGGCTGGAAATGTGGAAAGAAACTCCACAGGTAGCAACAGGAAAAAACTTCTTATAGCAGGTATGAAATTCTTTTCTCTTTTCAATAGAACATTAATTCCCTATGAAAAGCTATATCTACACTGTTGCAAAGTAAAATGATTTTTACTATTATATTATTTAAAGACAGATTGTAAACTCCTTACTCACACTGGTGAGTAATTACTCAGATGTAGTCTCATTGATTTTAATGGGACTACTCGTGAGTAAATGCTTACTGAATGCAAGTGGTTCTCAGTGTAATATTTAGATTGTAAATTCTTTAGGTCAGGGACTATCTTTTCATTATGTATGTGAAGAGAACTAGCACAAAGGGAGTCCTAAGCCTTGATTGGGTCTTCTAGTTGCTACTGCAATAAAAATATTCAATGCAAACAATAATATCCAAGGACGTGTACTTCATGAAAAGCTTGATGATTCAGCAAATCACCTGCGCAGCATACTGGAGATCAACTTCAGATAAATTTTAAATTTAAGCTTTTTTCTGAATTAAACTTGAAAATGAGTAGTCCAATCAGTGAGACAAGGTGGGTGAGGTAATATCTTTTATTGGACCAACTTCTGTTGGTGAGAGAGAGAATCTTTCGAGCTACGCAGAGCTCTTCTTAGGGTCTGGGAAACTAACATGGCTACAACAGCACTGCATACATAATACAATCAGTGTAATAGTCCATGTGTTATAAATTTGATATTAAATTCTATGTACGCTGGTCCAGATCTTCAAAGATCTTTAGGTGCCACACTCACCTAATTCCCATCAAAATCGATGCACCCAAATACCTTTGAGGATCTGGGCCTCTATTCCTAAATTTGTAACACAGGAAAATTCTGCAGCACTCTGAATTTAAACCACAACTGCAATGTACAGGTTGTCAGAAGAAACTGGAGGTTTTGGCAGATGGGGTTTTGGCTCTCACAAAAGAGTGTAAAGATGATTTGGGATTTCCCATGTAAACATCTGAATGTGAAATTGATTAATTTTAAAACTCCCAAGTGGTGAAATTGACCAAAATGGACCATGAATTTGGTAGGGCCCTTGTAATAGTTAATATTGATATTTAATTGCCATCATGTTTCAGAGTTAACACCCCATTCAGATGAATGAGAGTTGTTCCAACTTTCCAGAGCTGCTATTTCAGACTCTCTGCAGAATCAAGGATATAGAACTGCAACCATTTATGCTTGCCTCATGTTTGGAAGGTTTTCTTTGCAACCATAAACTCTAGAAATTCTCTTCTTTTTAATATAAGATTGCATGCTGAAGCACAATTCTGGAGTAGAGTAAGGATTCTACAGCATACGTCTGTAGAATTATAGAATACATAGGATCATAATATTATCTTGTATCTTGATTTCAGCTGAAGTTTTTGAGTTTGGATTAGTGGCAGTGTGTGGTCTTTATTTTGTAACTTCATAATATCAGGTAAAATTTCTCCCACAAAGGAACGTAAATGCAAATAGTATTACCCATGGAAAAGAAGCCCTTGAGGAATGAGGAACTCTGTCCACATATTTATTCAAGTGACACCACCATAGGACCTAATCACATTAGCCATGCCATCAAGGACTCGTTCACCTGCACATCCACAATGTGATATATGCCATCATGGGCCAGCAATGCCCCTCTGCCATGTACATTGGCCAAACCAGACAGTCTCTACGCAAAAGAATAAATGGACACAAATCTGACATCAGGAATCATAACATTCAAAAACTGGTAGGAGAACACTTCAACCTCTATGGCCACTCAGTTGAAAGATTTAAGGATGGCAATTTTGCAACAGAAAAGCTTCAAAACCAGACTCCAACGAGAAACTGCTGAGCTTGAATTAATATGCAAACTAGATACCATTAACTTGGGTTTGAATAGAGACTGGGAGTGGCTGGGTCATTACACATATTGAATCTATTTCCCTAAGTTAAGTATCCTCACCCTTCTTGTCAACTGTCTAAATGGGCCATCTTGATTATCACTAAAAAGTTTTTTTCTTCTGCTGATAATAACTCATCTTAACTAATTAGCCTCTCACAGTTTGTATGGCAACTTCCAAACTTATCTGTATGTATATATATATATATATATCTTCCTACTATATGTTCCATTCTATGCATCCGATGAAGTGGGCTGTAGCCCACGAAAGCTTATGCTCTAATAAATTTGTTAGTCTCTAAGGTGCCACAAGTACTCCTGTTCTTTTTGCGGGTACAGACTAACATGGCTGCTACTCTGAAACCAGTATTTTTTTAATCTTTCAATTTTGTTTCAGAATTAAGTTAAAGAAGTTGATATAACAAGTAATGCACAAGATTTTCCAGTGCTAATAAATAATTTCACTTTGAATAGTTTGTACAGTGTACAAAATCAAGGGCCTGGTAAGTAGAAAATGTTATGCTTGGTAAGGGTAAAATTATCCAAAAGGTCTAGATTTGTAAAACAGATTTTCCCATATAAGCAATATGATGGAGATATCATGAAAGTGATGCCATTAACTGGGGGTCAGTCTGAAAAAGCAGTTCTCTGTTGGCAGCAATAGTGGAAACCATTTTCTGCTATCAACTATATTAAAAACATTATGAAAGTTGTAAAGTCAAGCACTCAAAGATAGGAAATGCCGAAATAAGGGTTGCCTGTTTAGTGGGGTATTTGACAGCACAGGAGAGACAGTCTCTCTGCTCTCAGTTCCAGTGCCCAGCCCTGGGATCCACTGGGAGCAGCAATTACAGGGAGAGTCCCTCTGAGCCCTGGGCTGGTGCATGCTTAATTGCTCTGTGTGGATGGCAGATGCACAATCGGGTCAGCACTAGGAGCTGTGAGAGGCATAAGCATGGTCAGCAAAGATTGCATCTTCAGAGATTTTAGCTGCTAAAATATGTCTCTAATGAGCATGTGCAAACTGCAGTTTATCAAAGACTTATGATGTGATTAAACTTGGGGGAATTTCCCGAGGGATAGCAAAAGGCACGTTCCTGACACACAGGCCATCCCACTGCCAAATTTCAAGTCCCTACTCCAAAATATGGGGGTGCTACAGCATTTCAAAGAAAACGTCTCAAGAATTTTTTTTACATTTTTCCTAGTCTTATTCTCTGAATGGCTGAACTGTTTTGGCTGAAACCTATAACTAAACTAACTAACCAGCCCAAATAATTAAAGTATCGCAAAGTTATAAGCAACTAAAACAGGAGCTAATAATAGGAAGCGTCAAGGCAACCTTAATAATAAGCAATGGTATCAGCCCTGCCTAAAATAATAATAATAAATAATAATGATGATGTTGAAGGGAGGGATGCAGGAAGAATTATGAAGGGAGGAAACATAGCTTTCAAGAAAGGTGTTTCACTCTTTTGTAACCTCCCCTCCTTCAATTTATCTCTTAGCAACTGAATTCCTAACTTAATAAATCTCAGCTGGTAGCTGGAGAGCTGCTTGATTGAGGTGAGCAAGCAATGGATAGGAGCAACAGCAGTAAAAACTGAAGTTCTATACGATCTCAAATCTTTGTGTATGGACACATGCACTTGCTGCTGCTCAGGGTACCCTTCAGTATTGCCTACTGGGGGAGGCTGATCTCGCTGGCTAGGTCCAAAACTTGGAAGGTGCTCAGTCCCTTCAATTCTAGTTGATGCCCGTGAAGGTCTGATGCTGCTTTGGAACTCCTGTTGCAAAGGGCATATGTAAAGTCTTTGAAAATGGAGCAGATGCGCCACACCAGTTTACACCAGCTGAGGATGTAGATTGATCAATTTTAATTAACAATTGTGAATGAAATTTATTCTCTCTCTGTTTTTCAACTTTTCTGAGTGGGATAGTGCTCCAGTAGTAGACCCTCTAGAGATTTGGGGACAGGGGAATGACCAGAATTTTCCTTTTGAAAAGTCTAATCCCTGGATAATCAAAATGTTTTTTTACACAGCAAATGATTTTTTGTTGATGTAAAGCCAATACATTAACCAAATCATAGCACTGATTTTCATTTTCACCAAATCAATTTTCAAAAATTTAATATTAAACATTGTACATTTACAGATTTGACAACGAATAGTATGAAACAAACAAGTAGTCATTCACCATTTTCTGAAGAAACTTACCCAACAGAGAGCAAACCAACAGGTTAGGAAAAAAGATATTTTAAAAAAAATTGTATGTGTTTTCCCCCTTCAGAAACATTGTATCATGAAGAGCTTGACTATTTAACAACATTTTCCATCCCTGAATATTTCCTACCACAGAAACTGTGAAAATTGGTTCTACTTCCAGTTAATCATCAGTCTGCTACAGGAAGCCTATTAAAACTTCTTGTACTTGGCTCAAAATTATCAAACTTTGCAGAGGGGACAGAGAAGGGTATCTCATTCATAGAGAAGCCCATATGTTCCCTTTTATGGCTACATATGTTTTTTTCAGCCTTAATTGCAGCTTAAAGTTTCCTCTGGGAATTTTGTAGAGATATGATTAAGTCACACAAGGAATTTTTGTGACAAAGGTGTTACTACAATTTGAGTAGGGTACCTATCTTTTGGGCCGCCACAGTGGGTGTAGGATAGAGATTTGGAAGCTGTTCTCCTAAAGCCTCCCTTTTTTGTCTCTCTTAAATACTGGTGTGTTGTTGAATTTGGTTATGAAGAGGAGCAATTTTCCCATTCATTGGAAGGAATTTTGCCCTCCAGAACCACCTCCTCCCATTGTTGCTCTGTAACCATAGTTGACGGAGAAGCCTGTTTCTGAGATCAGTGATGGAATATATAGCAATATAGAGATGCTTCCACCACCATCTCAGTGGTAGCAGACAGAGGCAAATTGCTAATAAATATAGCTTACTTTTCCCGAGACGTGTCAGCATCAAAAGTGTCAATAAATCAGGGAAGAGTTTATTTGTGTTTGGCATTTATTTAGTTTAGGATTCCTTCATTACTTCAAGCAGAAAACAACCTCAGTATGTTATCCAATTAGTGTACATGGTGTTAAAACATAAAGATAAATTTGCAAATTATACTAATGTAACCCAGAAAACCTAACATTAAGCCCTACCTAACATCATTGCGTTTACTGTAGTAAGTTGCCCACCATATGTACAGAAGTACAGTAGGCTGAATTAATGTTTAAATGGCAGTTTTACCTTTCACAGGCGAATGGGCGTTTGTACAACTGAAGTGCAATTTATTGTTTTTATCATCTTGTGCTGCATTCCCCCCCACCCTTTTTTCCCCTCTTTTCTTTCACGCATTTTAGAAGCCTTTTAATGAGAAAGGGATATGACAGTCAAGTTTAATTTTTCATCCCATTTTTACAATAGCAGTGGATGTCACATAAGAATTATAGCTTCAGATGGAGATTACAACACTTCCTTCAGGATGTCAAATCCCAACCTTATGGGCTTCCAGTTCCAACAGACAGCTTTGAAAATCTTAGCCTGAACACGTTCCCCATATATTTTACATATTTATATTCTAATAAGGGACAGTCCAGCTTTTCACTGAGCTCTGCAAGAAAGGAAAATTAAGATAATTGGACTCAGTAGAAATTATGACCAGTGCTTTTTAAATTCTGTTTTATTTTCTTTCCTATGAACTACTGGCAACTAGTGGTTTTATTACTCTCAAAACTAAGTAGAAAAGTGTTCTGCCTGAATGTTTACCACTGAGAAATCCTGACTGCCATCTCCAGAGTGTCTCTGACACTCTAGTGTGGCTTGTTCTGCCATCGTTGTAAGCTGCCAATCTAACAATCCTGTTTTTATTTCTGTCTACAGAACATTCTTCCACTGAGCCATTGCATTGGTGAAGCCATTTAAATTTTAGTTTTGTTATCACAGTGTTCTCGCAGAAGCCCTAAAATCCATTTGCAGCTACTCATTGTATAGCACCTACCACTTTACTAGCTACATAATTAAATCATTCCAAAAGATATTTTCATCCTCATTTTTGGTTGGCAAAAGATCTGTTCATTACAATTAAAGTATGGAAGAATTGACCACAAGTGTTTTCATATGTTTGTTTGCAGATCTGCCTGAATCGGCTACTTTTCCATTGCGTCAGTTGAACCATATTTTACAGACGCTGGAAGATCACATGGGTAAATCTAAATATTTATGGTATAACTTTTTAAATATAAAATTCAATCACTTTCTAGTAACTTAATGTTTTTTATAGGTGTTCAAACATATAATTTCCAAAGTGTAAAAGGAATCCATTCTCAAATGTCAGTGAGGATGCTGAAGAATGTATTACAGGATTTACAGAAAGAATATAGTATGTATATTTCACTCTCCATTAATCTTTATATTTTATATTATAGCATTGTTATTTTATGGATGAACACAGTTTAAAATACTGGAAACAGAGAGGATCAAATCCTCCACTGATGTAAATTGGTGAAGTGCCACTGAAGTCATTATCGATTTACATCAGCTGAAGATCTGGTACGAGAACTCTATCTTCAGTTCAGTTTTAACTTGGGCTACAGCCAGATGCTATATAAACTTCACACAGTGGAAGAGGTATTGGTAAATAACATTATTAAAATCCAGAAAATATGAAATAGTGTGCTGAATGCCTCCAATAACCAGGATAAGAGACAGGTTTCAGAGTAGCAGCCGTGTTAGTCTGTATTCGCAAAAAGAAAAGGAGTACTAGTGGCACCTTAGAGACTAACAAATTTATCTGAGCATAAGCTTTCGTGAGCTACAGCTCACTGCATCCGATGCTGTAGCTCACGAAAGCTTATGCTCAAATAAATTTGTTAGTCTCTAAGGTGCCACAAGTCCTCCTTTTCTTTTTTCAGGGTAAGAGAGGCAAACGTTACCAGATAAGAAATGTAACTACGTTTACATTTCTTGAACAGAGAGAAAAAGGCATGCAAAACAAATAGCCATCACCTCTTTTAAGAACTTACAAATAAAGGCCCTGATCCTGCAATTGCTTATGTACCTGCTTAAGCTCAAGCACATGAACAGTCCCATTGATTTTAATAATGATTTCAATAGATACAATCAATGGGACTTATTAATGGCTTAAAGTTAGTTAGATAAATAGGTGATTGCATGATCAGGGGCTTATTTATTACCCCTAAACTATGTACACAATGTAATTTAAAAAAAGAAAGCCTGCTGTAAAAAAGCTCCCTCAAATGCCATACCAAACGTATTGGTGGCTATAGTATGTACACACATAAAAACCCTGCCGCCACTGAACTTAGATCACAAGTACATTTCACATAGGCCTAGAGCTGGTGCTAGGGGCATGCAAAGAGTGCAGATGCATGCAGCACCCTATTTAGTAGCCCAAGCAATTAAACAAATAGGAAGGTGCTAGGAGGTGAAACCTCCTGTTAGGGAAGGGAGAGCAGTGGTAGTCAGGGAAGTGCCTGAAGAAACTGATGCCTCTCTCAGCAGTTCTCACACTTCCTCTGGAAAGAGGCAGAGCAAGCATTGTGTAGACCACTGAACAACCAGTCATCAGCTAGTATGCCGTGTTCAGTTTAGTGATAGAAGAGGCGCCATGCCCTGTTGCCATTGAGTTTACTGGCTTATCGATCCTACTATTATTTCTGCTTTTAGAATTGGATCTGAGAAGTCATTACAGTAGAACAATGGGTAAATGCTTTTCTTTTTCAAGTACCTTTTCCAACACTAGAAAGAATTCACCTCCTCATACACATTTGTGACATTGAAAAGTATAGTATAACCACGCTCTGCTCAGGGTAGCCCTTCTTAAATAAATATTATTAAATCCTGGGGAAAAACACTGAAAACAGACAATAAATACTGAGTAGAGAATGTTGCTTTAATGGATATTTTGCCTGAGTAAAGACTTCAGGAGTTGGCCCTGAGAATACAGAACAAAGACTCACTAGTAAAAAATAAAAATGAAAATACAAAGAAATATACAAAACCGAAGAATAAAAGAAAGGAAATAAAATATTCCTGGGCCTGATTTATTAATATCTTCAAAGGGTCGTTCGTTATGGATTAGGTTGAGAACACTAATTCCCCAAGTTGCATGTAAGCAATGAAATACAACAGTACTGCAACTTGTCAGTGCAATACTTTTGAGTTTACAGGAGTAAAAACATTTTTAAAATAAACATTTTCCCCCCACCCTTGTTGTTATAGAAACACAGGTGCCTGTATCAGTTAGTGAGAGTATGAACTCTTCAGTCATGGAAAGCATTCTTCAAAATTTAAAAAAACATAAAGGTAAGGGAAATGTGGATTGATTGGACATAGAAAGAAAATAGCAAACCAACATGCATGTTAATAGGGATGTAATTACAGTAGCCCTTGACTATTAGAAATCTGCTTCCAACAAGTTTCATTTTCAGATTCAAGGCTGACAAGTGTAAATGTCCTTCTAAGATAGTAAGTATTTTAAAAGCTACATAAGAGAAAAAACATGTTTTGAAGTTTTTACTGAAGCAAGTTAAGAATATACAGCATTCCTAACAAAAGCTCATCACATGTAATTTCCAAGGCCATCAGTTAAAATAGGCCCTGATACAGGAAGGTACTAAAACACTGGCTATCAGTTAGTTAGAGAGAGCCTTCTCAACCCCGTCATTCAGAGGTATCAGAAGAGACACCACTTCCCCAGCATCACTCCCTGGCACCCCCACTACAGTGTTTATAGCAGTGGTGGTGGTTTAGGGTTGGGGGCAGAGTCCATAGGGCTGGGTGATCTCAGAACAAGTTTATTAATGTTCCTCAGGAAGCAAGTAGTGCCCACAACTATGGAGGCTGGCCAGGCATGGCTCTCACTTTGGCTTATTATGATCATACCAAAATTCATGGACTGTAAAGTATTCATTCACATAACTCTTGGGGTTTCAAGCATAATTTGGTGTCTTCACAGCATATTTTACATTATGTATTATTTTAAAAGTGCGCTAGGAAAAGTAGCTTCACACAGGAGTAATGGTTTGTGTTTTTAATTTGGTTTTGAAACTTAATTGCGTAAGGGACAATGATTATTTACATTCAGAGAGCACTCTCAGCCCTGCTTAATCTCCTGCCACTTGTCACTTAAATTCATGTCACTTTAAGTATCCATGAATGAGTCTTTCTCCCAAGGGAAAATGGCTCAGAACTGCGTATGGGCATGTGCTGCCTGATGTGCACTCCCCTGATGGAAACCTCAGCAGTGAAGACAATGGAGAATGGACCCTGAATGTTAATAAACTAGTTAGTTAATCCCAAACCATCTATCTGCAAGAGGCAGAGAGTGAGCAAGGTGGGGCACTCCATCTTTTCTGCCCCATTCCCACCCAGCTGCTGAAAAGAGGGCTCTACCCTCTCATTCCTGGCTGCTGGGAGGAAAGGGAGGCTTTCTGCTACTGTACCCTGGCAGCTGTCTTCTGCCCTCTCTATGACTGGGGGCAGAGACGTTTTGGCAGTTATAGCATTGCTAGGCATTTTGACTGAATGCTGGAGCTGTCCATCTGCCTGATCTATGGGCATGGGGCAGAGCAGGGAGTGCTGCTGTGATTGTCACTGCTATAGCTCTGCCTAGATATGAGCAAGTGGAGTATCATTCAGTGATAGCAGCAGCAGGACTCAGGGTTTGCAAAAGCCAGCAGGTGGCAGACACAATGGGCCCTTTCAGAGTGCAGGCCCTAATTACAGGCCATCACTTCTAGCTTCCCTCCACTACTCGATATATCGTTAGCTACTATTTATTTTCTTAGAATTTTTACTATCATAGATTTAGTTTCTACTTTAAGGGACAGCTCCAGCATGACCCAATATGCTAAAAGAGTCACAATTGAAGACATTAACTTTTTTATGCAAGATGTTATACAATAGATCTCTAAAGACAGGAATCTGATGCCATTTGTAGTGAACATTGTAGAGTTGAATCAGCCTGGGGACAAAGAAAACAAAAAATGTTTTATGATAGTTTATCATATATACTGTAACTATTTGCCTTGTACAGTGTTTATCCTTCCTACTAGAAACAATCTGTTTTTAAAGGGGGTACCTAACTCAAGAGAGAGCTTTCATTCTGTGGAATTTCCTTAAATTAAGCAAATTTTAATTAACAGGGAACAACAGAAATATTTGTTGTGCTATCCTTCTGCTTGCAAATTATTCTGTATTTGAAACACTAGATGCTAGCAAGTCCTTCTGTGATTAGTATGTACAAAAAAAAAAATCTTTCAAGGGACAATTAATTTTCCCCCTAAAACATTTATACTAATCTAGTTCTCTCATTATTGGACCAAATTCATCCCTGGAGTAACTTCAATGATGTCAGTATTATTACTCTAGAAATAAATTTGACCCAAACATTTTTAAAAAGTCATTCTATAATGGTTTCTTTATGAACCAATTTTTTAAATTATCAAAGCTGAGATTTGAAGTTCTCCGTGTTGGACCTTTGTTCCTTAAGGCACCATAGTTGCCAAGCCATTCTCTCTCATTGCAGCTTCAGAGACAAAGTGCAATCCTACAAAGTTCCAGCAGGCTGCTGAACTGTTGGGCATTAAAACTAAGGCAGGATTAAGGCAATTCAGGGCCACACTTTTTGGCCAGGACCCTTCCTCCCACTTGAAGTGGTAGTGGTTGAGGGCCCGTCTCCCAGAGAGGCAGGGATATGGAGCCCCCTTCCTCCCATCCCTGCCCCCCCCTGCGCAGGAGCAAGAATAGGGTTCTCCCCCTCCGCTTAGGAGTAACAGGATTGTTTTGATGCGTGGTCTTGCCCAGAACAGTAGGGCTTAGAGCTAACATCCTACGGTGGGTAATTTTAGACTGCAGGCACTGGCTGCGATTGCAGCTCAAGCAAACATATTTGAGCAAGCTTTATTCTAGCTAATGCAGGTCTTGGATCAGCAGGGCTGTGGCAGCACGAGCTGTATGAACTTGTCTAGAATGCTGGGTAATTACACATGGGGTTAGCCTGTGCTGAAGGTCATGCTGCCAGTTTCACTGTTCCAGGACCCGAGCTAGCTAGAATAAAGCTAGCTCACGTACGTCAGTTCACGATGCAGTTACACTCTACACTGCAATAAAAGACCTGTGAAACAGCTCCAGCTAGCCCGGATCATCTGACTCAGGCTCATGGGGCTTGGGCTGCAGGGCTACAAATTGTAGCATAGATGCTTAACTGGAAGCTGGGCTGTGAAACGCCGCAGTGGCAGTGGATTTCAGCACCCCAGCTCTAGCCTAAGCCGGAGCGTCTGCTATTCTGAGCCCCACAGCCCAAACCCAGTAAGCCTGAGTCAGTTGACCTGGGCTTTGAGACTTGCTGCTGGGGTTTTTTTTGTGTAGTTTAGACAGACCTGAGCTGTCTGGTGTAGTTCACACCTCTTAAGCTATTATTCCAAGCTGTCAGTTTACTTAGGCAGGCCTCACTGCATTGGTTACACACGACTAATGTTTTCAAGCTTTTTTCTTTGGAAGCAGGAGGGCTAGCCATTACTTTTTGGGAAAAAAAGAAAGAAAAAGAAAAGAAAAGAAAAGAAAAGAAAGCTGAGATTGTGTTATCATAATGTGATTCCTGGAGCTGGGGTCCTAGGCAAGGGCTTTAAAAGTTCATTAATCCTGCCCTGATGAAGTCCTATTTTCAGTCATGACTGACACATTAAGCCTCTGGGTGGCTCATGTTTTCCACAGTTGGTTCTGGCCAAAGGTGAATTCTGTTTGGTTACTTTGAGCAAAAATAATCCAACCACTTTTTTTTTTTTTTTTTTTTTTAAGTGAGGGGAGAATGAGGAAAGCATATTTTTCTTACTTTGAAATTCTTGCAACTTTTGGTGTTCACTACCCAACAGTCAAAAATGCCGTGCTTTGAATATGGCAGTTTGTCATGGAAATAATCCTCATTGACAAATAGTACATATGTGGACTTACTCTGGAGGAAACTGGTTTGGATTTGGCAAGTTCTGAGTGTTTGAAAATTTCACAACGAGAAGATAGTAGTTTTTTTGCTAAGCTTGTTAAAGATGAACCTATTACATCTTGTGCAATCATAAGAGGACAGTGACCCTATCGTGTGGTGGTGCTTTTTTGGAATACTACCCCTATGCACATATAGTAGGTATCCACAGAAAGTGACTGACCAATGTTCTTGGGCTTGCTTTCACTCCTACAATGTAAGTAACTGGTCCCCAGATCTGCCTGAAGAGCACTTTCTGTTCCTGTCCCTCCCTCCCCAAAGAACCTGGAACCTGTGAGATAAACTCAGGGAAAAAGTGATCAGAAAGTCATATATCTAACTCAGGAACAATATGTATGATTGCTTCTTTCATTCATCTGAGAAGATCTAGGTATGCTAAAGACCAAATTGCAGATTTAATGAGGTGTTACTGTCCCAGTTATAGAGAGCAAACACAGTTCAGGAGAATTCAAGATATTCTGGTGCTTTGGAACAAAACTATTTCTCTTTCAATACATGCAAGTTTGATTTTTGGCATATGCAATAACAGTTTCCTTCATATGCAGCCATCCTCTATTGAAGCCTGCAAATTCATTAATTGCATGATAAAAAAGCTTTATTTCACTTACTTATAATTGCTTAGTGAAGCTTTACCAGAGAAAGATTTGTTTTTACTTCCATACCTGGAAGAGAGATCAGACCATCAGACTGATTTTGATAAATGTGCCACTTGGCCTTTTGTTAGAGACTGCTGTTTCCAGTACAATTAGGGAAACCCAGGTAAAGATCTTAGAAGTCAGAGTAGCTCATTTCCTAATTTAATGCTATTCATCTTCCCTCTCCTCCTTACAGGTCCCTCATAATTGGTGACTGTGTTCCCATTCATACGATTTTGGGCTCCCACAGAAAAGCTTACATACATAGAATCATAGAATATCAGGGTTGGAAAGGACCTCAGGTCGTCATCTAGTCCAACCCCCTGCTCAAAGCAGGACCAATCCCCAACTAAATCATCCCAGCCAGGGCTTTGTCAAGCTTGACCTTAAAAACTTCTAAGGAAGGAGATTCCACCACCTCCCTAGGTAACGCATTCCAGTGTTTCACCACCCTCCTAGTGAAAAAGTTTTTCCTAATATCCAACCTAAACCTCCCCCACTGCAACTTGAGACCATTACTCCTCATTCTGCTACCACTGAGAACAGTCTAGATCCATCCTCTTCAGAACCCCCTTTCAGGTAGTTGAAAGTAGCTATCAAATCCCCCCACATTCTTCTTTTCCACGGACTAAACAATCCCAGTTCCCTCAGCCTCTCCTCATAAGTCATGTGTTCCAGACCCCTAATAATTTTTGTTGCCCTCCGCTGGACATTTTCCAATTTTTCCACATCCTTCTTGTAGTGTGGGGCCCAAAACTGGACACACTACTCCAGATGAGACCTCACCAATGTCCAATAGAGGGGAATGATCACGTCCCTCGATCTGCTGGCAATGCCCCTACTTATACATCCCAAAATGTCACTGGCCTTCTTGGCAACAATGGCACATTGTTCACTCATATCCTTCTCGTCCACTGTAACCCCTAGATCCTTTTCTGCAGAACTGCTGCCAAGCCATTCGGTCCCTAGTCTGTAGCAGTGCATGGGATTCTTTCGTCCTAAGTGCAGGAGTCTGCACTTGTCCTTGTTGAACCTCATCAGATTTCATTTGGCCCAATCCTCTATTTTGTCTAGGTCCCTCTGTATCCTATCCCTACCCTCCAGTGTATCTACCTCTCCTCCCAGTTTAGCGTCATCTGCAAACTTGCTGAGGGTGCAATCCACACCATCCTCCAGATCATTAATGAAGATATTGAACAAAACCGGCCCGAGGACCGACCTTTGGGGCACTCCACTTGATACCAGCTGCCAACTAGACATGGAGCCATTGGTCACTACCCATTGAGCCCGACAATCTAGCCAGCTTTCTATCCACCTTATAGTTCATTCATCCAGCCCATACTTCTTTAACTTGCTGGCAAGAATACTGTGGGAGACAGTGTCAAAAGCTTTGCTAAAGTCAAGGAACAACACATCTACTGCTTTCCCCTCATCCACAGAGCCAGTTATCTGATCATAGAAGGCAATTAGATTAGTCAGGCATGACTTGCCCTTGGTGAATCCATGCTGACTGTTCCTGATCACTGTCCTCTCCTCTAAGTGCTTCAGAATTGATTCCTTGAGGACCTGCTCCATGATTTTTCCAGGTGGGGTGAGGTGAGGCTGACTGGCCTGTAGTTCCCAGGATCCTCCTCTTTCCCTTTTTTAAAGATGGGCACATCATTAGTCTTTTTCCAGTCATCCGGGACCTCCCCCAATCACCATGAGTTTTCAAAGATAATGGCCAATGGCTCTGCAATCACATCCACCAACTCCTTTAGCACTCTCGGATGCAGCGCATCCAGCCCCATGGACTTGTGCTCGTCCAGCTTTTCTAAATAGTCCCGAACCACTTCTTTCTCCACAGAGGGCTGGTCACCTCCTCCCCATGCTGTGCTGCCCAGTGCAGTTGTCTGGGAGCTGACCTTGTTTGTGAAGACTGAGGCAAAAAAAAGCATTGAGTACATTAGCTTTTTCCACATCCTCTGTCGCTAGGTTGCCTCCCTCATTCACTAAGGGGCCCACATTGAAGGAATTAATCTTGCTTCTATTTTGCAAGTTTTTTTAAAAAAAAACCTATTCCTGGGATTTCCCCACATAGAATATTCTAGGTAATTTATATGGGCCTCCAATCACACTGCTGAAGATCAGTCTGTACTCTCTTGCATGCGTTCATTCTTTCATCTACAAACAAACTGTTCCCAGCCTATCTGGGATGTCCTAGTTATGGAAAATTAGACACATGTGGAAACGATACTGTGGTTGCCATTAAAAAGAAATAACTTGCCAGTAGATATTAAGGCCATACATATAGACGATAGTGACAGGTACTTTAGAAATGTAGGTAGGTAGTTACCTATCTGCAGTAGGTACTACAGTGTCCCACTATTCTTGGAATAGGCAATATTTGTGGTAAAGGGTAGTACAGGTTGGCAAATATCAAATTTTTAAGTGGTGTCCACTGTCCATAAATAAGTTAGATTGCTGTTTAAACTCCTTTTCAGAGAGAAGGATGTTTGCTGGCCAGTACAGTGTGATCACTGCCGCTGCTATTTGATAACTGTTACCGATGGACTAAGAATTGCACACTACACTGCTCTGTACTAAAACTACTATTTTTTTGTCCCCCACTCACTTGTTTACCTCATTCACTTGTTATATCTTGTTCTTTTTTTTAGAGTGGAAGCTCTTTGGAGCAGGTGCTGTCATTCACCTTGTGTTTATACAGAGCTTAGAGCACAATGGTATCAAAGCCTCTAGGGTTCACAATAATAATGATCCACAAGGTCTTTAGAACCTTTCCCATGAGACCCTCCCATTACTCCACATCTTCCTCATGGCTCTTCTTTAATGTCACTTCTCCCCCAACCTTTTTGTGTCCCTGGCAGCATATGGAAGTTTGTAGTAGGAGCTGAGTCTAATAAATTGTTAGTTTTGTGTTGAATATTGCATTAGCGGTTATAAACTTTTCAGTTACATGACAAATGTTTTGTACTTTTACTTTGTTACCAGTGTTACTTTTAGCATTTATACTGATGTAACATGTTATGAGCGAATGTTTCAGTTATCCATTTCCTCTTTGGTACATTAATATTATGGGATTACAAACTTTTTGAAATATAAAACATTTTAAAATATTTTACCAGGGTGCCTTGAATATATGTGGGCAGTGATTTGGCTCTGTCCACTTTCTAGCGGGATATTGTGCCTATAGTGGCAGGAGTCTACATAACAGGACTTGCTTCTACAAAATTGTGGGGTGGCGGTTGTGTTTCTGTTAATAAAATATTCAGCTTCTTACTGTAATTTGCTAAAAATGCAGTAACTGGAATGTAAAGTAAAATATATGCAATGTGGAAGTCACCCAATGTGTCTGGTTTACCTATCTGCATCAGTTAACTGGATTTTAAAAACTATTATGTAGTTTAATTTCCTCCAGAAAAATAGGTGGTTTGTTTGTTTGGGGCTGGACGGGTGAGATGACTCACTCACAAAAATACAAAATGATCTTTAACTTTTAAAGCTGAGAAATATTACATCATTGATATGGTCATCATCAGCTAGTGAAGACTTAAATGCCATTTTAAAATGAATTGTTTTCTCTTATTAAAGAGAAGTCAGAATCCAGTGAAAAGGAAAACAAGACACAGACCCCTTTTGAGGGACATAGTCGCAGTCTACAAGTCTCAGATGAAAATCTAGAACAATTTAAAGCAACACCTGTGCCAGGTAATAAAACGGAGTACCAAATGAAAAGGTCTGCTGTACGTAATGGCTCCAGTTTTATCTCCTCGTATAACCACCACTCAATGGCTTTTCACTTCAGTTGTTTCCTGCTAAAGAGACCACTGCCTACACACCACTGGCTGATTTTATATTAAACTACAACAGACTGCACCCAAATCTGAGGGGTCAGTCTGTGCTTGCCTCAAACTGAACTTCAAAGTGGTACCTGAAAGTTTTGCATTCACAAAGCACGTAGTGAGACATGTAACTACCCCTGCAGGTGTACACAGTGTCAGAGGCCAGGCTTTAAAATATTAGTACTGTAACTGTCAAATTTTTCAAAATAAATCAGAAAAAGCTTTTCTAAGTTTATCTTCCTGACTTTAGTGTCTAGATATCCCTGCCATAGGTGCATTAGAAATGCCTGTACTGGCTCGCAACATCTCCACATATAACCTGTTAGCATGTCACAGTTATGGGCTGAATAAGTGATTGCTGAGAAGCCATAATTTGCCTTAGTGGTTATTGTACTACTAATTACGACTCACACACTTTGAATTTACTCTTTTTTCCCCCCAAACAGAGCCTACAAGTGTCACAACAAAGGCAAACATGAAGGATGCCAAACGATTTGAATTTTTTAAAGAGCATGAAGGTAAAATATTGGCTGCTACTTATTTTAAAAAACAATAAAGCTGCACATTAAGACAAGGGTTTAGTGTAGGCAAACAGATAAAATACCAGTTTGCTCTTCCTGCCCATCTCAACAAAACGTACTGTAGTTTAGTTAAATGGAGTCTTACCTAACGCAACAGGGGTATAATTTCAGCTTTGTTGTCCTGTATTTATTGACTTAGTAAGCTACTGCTATTTTTAAACTCTTGATTTATGCCTTTCAGTAGAGTTTTATTCAGCTAAAATGTAGCGTGTGTGTTCAGCTGAAAGAGGGCAAACATTTTTCTATGGCTATGGCAATTTGTTTGCATAGACCTCAATTACAACATTAAAAGGGCAGATTGTGTTGTTGTTGGGCTGCTTAGATTACAATAAAAGCATCTAATAAAGTGAGACATGAGAAATCAGAACTAAATGCTATACAAAAAACTGTGGTCTACCTATTTACTACATTTACTTTTGTACTCAAGCTGCATGGCTTTGGTTTCAGAATTCATCAAACAAGTCACAAGAAAATAATTTACAGATGGTTCACCGATAAGGCTCTTGGTTAGCAGGACTTCATCTATGGAATAAAGTTCAGCTGACAGATAAAGAACAGTTAAATAAATGCAGTATTGCTATTTTTAATATGAATGCAACAAATAAATGGGTGTGGATGTATTTTCTCCTCAAGTAGCCAATCATCCAGTTGAAAACCTACAGCCTCCGATTCCTAGAAACTAGACCGAGGGAAGAAAGGACTACTAGTGCCATTTATTGGAGAGAATAAAGTGGAGTCCAGTAGCAGCACAGCTGGATGGTCGCGTCTCTCTAGACGCACTGAGAGATGTCTATTTACGTTAGTAGATTTTAGTACGAGATATATGCTAAATTACTGCTGTGAGTGCTGGCTTTTGGATTCCAAAGTACTGTGGCTGCAGATTAGGTTGCCAGAATTAAGGGTGCTGTTTCTAAGGAGTAGATTTAGTACAATATGTGTCCAGCTTCTATGCATACTGATTTTTCTGGGCTTCCAAAGATTCGTTCTGAAGCCAAATGTTTACTGGCAGAGCATTGGAGTTCAAGGTCAGATTATGGCAGAGGCAGTACATATAGCCCTGAGGGAAGAAAATCATCTCTCTGGGGACAACCTCAACTCAGCTGCAGGAGCAGCACTGATTGGCTTTGAAGGGGGAATCATCACAATGAATTATATTAAGAGTAGAGAGATTAAGTAAAATGTTGAAATGGGTCCTACAAGACACCCCTTGCTTTCCTTCTTCTCTCTAACAAAACAAAAAGGAAGAGCAACTAAGAAGGGGTGAAGGAAAGCAATACAGACACTAGAAGGGAGATGGAGACTAGTAGGAAAAGGGCCTGGGGAGAAGAAATAAATGAAAATCAGTGTGTGTATGGGGGGGCGGGCAGGGTGGAGAGACAAGTCATGGAAGCAAATAGCTTACTTATAGAGGCAGGACTGTTTGACAGAAACTCAGAAATTTCTACCCCTAAATCTTACTCTTTGAAAGAGATAGAGGGGTGTTTCATTATTACACATAACCCCCTACAATAGGATCAGACATTTTAAACTATGGCTTGTTGCTATTATAAATATATTTATTAAGCCTGACCATCTATTCACTCATCTCAGTTATTACGATGCTTCTATGCATTTTGATTACAAGAGAGGAGAGTTAGGAGGAGCTATTGTGTGACAGAGGCACATACAGAGTAGTGACGCGTCCCGTTTTAGATCTCACATAAACAAGGTTTAAAAGTATTTGGAGAGAAACAGAGGGCCACATTCAACATGAAGTAAATGGTGGTAAAGCCAAATTTAGCAGATATTTAAAGAGTGCTGTAAATTAAACATGTTTAGGGCATGAAAAAGTGAAAGTTGCAAGTTTGGCTTTCATTGCCTATGCAAAACAAGTGTAACTTCATGCTGATGGAGTGGAAGAGTGTTGTAATGAGCAGGGAAATGAAAGCTGCCCTCCCATTCCCACCCACCCACTCCCCATTCTAATTTACATCCACACCATCCTCAACACATCTGAGAGAAAGTCCAGGCCCAGCATAAGCCAGTGCAGCTACCATTAACTTCCACACAAGTTGTATCCACTTATGCTAGCCTTGAATTTGATCCGGAAATACCAAATCAGTGGTTACACTCATTTTTACACACCCACTGAGGGTTTAGCTTAGCAAGATACATCACTGCTTGCCTAACTTTCAGCATATGAGTAATCCTAATTGTAAGTCAGACTCAGTATCTGTTTACACTTTAAATAGTGGTGTAAAATGCATGTCAGGTGTAAGAAGAAATATCAAACTTGCACGGTTTTGACATTTAGGCCTCAATTCATGAAGGTTCTTAAGTACATGCCGAACTTTAAGCATGAGTAGTCCCAGAAGTCTATAAGCTTAAAGTTAGGTACACGTGTAAGAGTATCTTGATGAATCAGGGCCAAAGTGTCACATCAGTGCAAGTTACAATACTTCACTTCTTGCACCTGACATCTAATTTACCCCATCATTTAAGTCGCTGATGAGTTGATCCACAATGTGTCGTTTGAAATGGTCCTTTGTTTGGATAGGTTATATGACAGCAAGATTCCAAGGCAAAGATAATTTGTATTTAAAATTGGTCCAACAATGTAAACACTAAATACAGTGCTTGGTTTAAATAAATAATAAAACTTTACAGCCTTCCTTAAATACTGAAATTACAGTTCACTTCCTGTTGAGATTTAAGGCCCAATACTGTAGTCCTCACTAGCAAAGCTTTACTGGCATGAATGGGAGAGAATGTATGCTTGTCTGTTAGCTGATCTGAGTGATTGGAAAGGGAGTAGAGACAGGAGGGAATTTGGCTGCATCCTTACTAGTCGATCTATACAAAATATTTAAATTGCCATAGTCATGAGAGCAATTCAAGAAAATACCAAAATATATCCCAAAGGGCATAAGTTGCATAACTTTAAAGAGCTCTGTTTGGTGCTACTTTAATGCAAAAATGTAACAGGATTTTTACTAATACAAAGAAATTACAAAAGGAGAAGAATGTTTTACTATTATTTGCAGCAATGTTTAGAACACATTGTTAAATTATTAATACTACACGTTTTCCCCTCTAATGTGGAATTGTATAATTTCCTTTAGGTATTCATGACAAGAAAAAAGCAAAAGCTGCAGATCTTAAAGGCCTTCTCAAGCACATCATCATAGCCTGTGTAGCAGTCACTGGTTTGATATTGGCTGTAATAGTGTTGATGCACATATTTACTTCGATATTTCCGAAGAACAAACAGTGAGTTGTTGTTTCCCCCCCCCCATTATATAGTACATGGTTGCTATTGAATAATTAAGATGTTATGGTTAAATACACATCACGGTTTTTTGAATTCTGGAACATAAAGTGTTAATTCCTCAAAGTAAAAGACATCATCAGACTGTAAATTAGGTTTCTGCTGTAAGATCATTTTTAAATTGTTATCCAAATTCATAAAAATGTATATTGGTTTCTGAACTTATTTTTATTATTGCAGGGAACCAGTAATAACTAATACTTACAACATTTACAAAAGAGAAAACCCAACAAAAGATGAAGCCAAATCAATCTCGGAAATAGATTGCAAAGACCTGAAAAGAGACATTGCTGTAGTGAAAAATCAGTGTGAACATAGTAACCTGAATCAACTACCAGCGCATTTATCAACAGAAGAATCTAAAGAAAATGGTAAAGACTTAGAACCTTCAAAAAAACAACCAGGCCATAATCCTTCCTCCATTAACTCACCATCAAAAAGGACTGATGAAAGAAATAGAATTCTGTCAACGTCAACTGAACCTGTAAAATGTAACCACTCTTCACAAATGCCTCCCGACAATTGTTCATCTTCCGAAATGAAAACATGCAAGAACCACAGAACTAGACCTAGAACTTTAAAAACAAATCAATCTTGTTGTCACAAACCAAGACAACATTGTACAGAACCAAAAGAACATGGCTATAAAAGACTACGGGATAAAGATATCGCTCTTCATAGAAAGCATTTAAACCATCAAAGATCATATAGGCATGACAAACATAGATCAAAGTCTACAAAATGTAATAGAACTCATGCAAATTGTTCACTCCTAGATGGATGTTGCAGTGACTCAAGTCCTAGCGATGACTCTTCATCAGATTTATTCATTTCTTCAGATACAACTGCAAACACACACCTGTCAGACACATCTCAACATGATGGTTCAAAGCGTACATGTTCTCAGCACAGAAAGGGTTCTTGTAGCTCTGATTCATACTCTGATTAGAACATTAGTAGCATTCAAAGGAGTAAACATGACCATTCTACATGATCAGTGAGAGCCAGCAGCATGTAGTACCAATCATTTTATCACGTGTGATCATGATAGTCCTGAGAGTCCTGGAGGTGGTTTTCTTTTGTAATCATGCTAATAAATAAATATTTTTATATTAGGCGTCAGTACTTGCTAATGTAGAGATTAGTTTCAGGTTTGTTCATGACATTTTATAAACTATTAAGCTAACATGCACATTTTCTTTATATGTTTGAGTTTTCACAATGCCCATAACTAACATTGCAATACTAATACCGTAAATGAGTGACACACAAAAGACCCATACTGAATGTGAATCTCTCAAGCCTTTTGGATTTTTTTAATCAAACGTTTTTGTCTCAATTCCTCCAACCCCAGTGATCATCCTCTGTAGAGGTAAGGAATCTGAAGAGTTCAGTTTACTGATACCTGTGTTCTAACAAAATTAAATCCTTTATCCAGAACTGGTCCAGTTCCAACTAAGCAAGAAGAGATGGATGCTAGACATTAGAAGACATTTACCCCATCCCAACACCAGAACTGTAAATATGAGAGAGAGAGAGACCGCACATTGTAAAGGGCTTGATTCAGCAAAGCACCTTTGCACATGCGAAACTTTAAGCATGAGTGGTCCCACTGAAGTCAAGTGGACTGCTCAAGTGCTTTGCTGAATCAGGGCCTAAATAAAGAAACATTTTGAAAGATGAAGTCTAATCATACACAACAACAAATGTTGACATACAAATAAATATTAGAACAGATCATCAATTTAAGCTGTTCTGAAGAGGATAAAATTTTCAAACTTGTGCATAAATCTGTTTAGTTTTCTTAGTGCAGAGCAACAATTGAATGTTTACTTAAATACATAAAACATCTACGTAGTATTGGACTTTCAAAAGCTTTCTGTGTTGGCCTATGTGCTCCAACTGAAGTCTGAGTTAGGCCTGTGTTCTGAGGGCTTTTAAAATCCCACCCCTATTTTTTTTCCCCTTATGCATTACTTTAAACCAGTTCCATAGATATTAATCAAGGTTTGTGTTCATCTTTTGGATGAAACCAAGCATAAACTTCAGCCCAAAATACGGAGTTGGTTTTTTGTTCTGTTTTACATTATTTATAGATAGATAGATGATTAGATAGATAGATGATTAGATAGATAGATGGATTTTATGGCTGATAACAAGGATTTAGAACAGAAGCTCCAAACTTAACCTTCTACAACATTTGTACCAATGTTGTAGAAGGTTACGTTAAAACTGTACATAAAAAATTACCCATCACCTACACATGTGTACTTTTACCCCTCTCTAAAAATTATCATTGGTAAGAATATAGTCAGCTATTTTAGGGCATATAGGCCCCAATCCTGCAAAGACTTGCACCCATGCTTAACCTTAAGCATGAGTACACCTCCATGAAGTTAAGCATGTGTGTCAATCTTTGCAGGATTGGAGCCTTGCTGGTTAGGCCCCAATTCAGGACTGCACTTAAGTGCATACTTAACTTTAAGTACATGATTAAGTCCCATTGACTCATGTTTAAGTGCCGTCCTGAATAGGGATGTTTTCTGAAGCAGGCCTTAGAGTACTGCCGTGGGAGAAAAGTCTTAGTGAGAGCAGGTCTGACTAGAGAGCAAGACAACAGAAAAATAGGAAAAAGTAGGTTTATTTTATTTTTTATAGTCCCATTCTTTAAAAAAATGGTGCAATGGGGATGGCTAACAGTTTCAAGTAGAAGGAAAAGTGACAAATGAGTTTTAACTCAGAACAAAGTATCAACTTGTCAGAGTTTGCCAAGAGTCCAATGAAATTTTCTAGAAAAACCACACTATTGGGCTGAAAGGATTAAAATATAAAGGGAATAGAAGGAGCTTGGATGGGAAAGAGAAAGACAGTGTAATATTAATTATTAGAAAAATTGAACGGAGAATAACAAATTAAAAATACCCATGGAAATAGCATTACTCAGTTCCATGCAGTCAATATATGAACACTGGAGATAAAACAGAAAAGCTAACAGCAGGCTGATAAAGAAATATTCAGAGGAAACCCTTGGAATCATATCCTCTCTCTAAAATGAACTAATGTTGACTGTTTCCTTTCCAGAGGAAATAAATAAAATACTTCCAGATTCTAAAAAACAAACAAACAAAAACCCCCACAACACTCACTCATGTGAAATTACAAAGAAAAAAAGGAGGAATGAATTATCTAATGGAATCCAATTTCAATAGCGTATCAAGATATAACCCACCACCAGCAGACCCGCCAGGGAAATCCAGAAGGCCATAGAAGACCTATTGTTTGAGAAAAGCCAGGACTGGATGGGCTACCTATCAAATATTACAAGAACTCACTCTTCAGCTAGCCCGACATTACCACTCTGATGGGTCAGAAAGAACCAGACCACCCCTCCCCCTGCCACATTCCTC
The DNA here is from genome assembly GCF_965140295.1 of Lepidochelys olivacea. NCBI lineage: Eukaryota > Metazoa > Chordata > Testudines > Cheloniidae > Lepidochelys > Lepidochelys olivacea. The sequence continues at coordinate 111,795,996 of NC_140411.1, forward strand.
CCACCATACTTGACTGTTAAAATACAGATTTAGCTTATCCACAAACCTCACACTCCACACACACACTACAACTAGTCTTCTCTCAGAAGAAGCAACAATAACACTGCTGTAGGGAGAACTCAGACTATCACATTACAAAAACAATGTCACTTATACAGGGCTTTTCCACGGAATAGCTTACAAAGCACTTTCAAAGGTGGGCAAATACAGTTATCCTCATTTTGTCACTGAGGTGCAAAGAAGATCAAATGACTTGACTCACCATGTAACAGAGCAATGACACTCTGCCAGACTTCCTGTGTGGCCTCGGGGCAATCACTTAGACTAGTGGTCCCCAAACTTTTCAGGGTCATGTCCCTCCCCATCCATGCCCCTGCGCGAGCCGCGGCTGGGAGCAGGGCTGCGGCTCCCGGAGGTAGTGGGGGATGCGGCCGGGGTAAGGGGGCCAAGGCTAAGGCCGGGAGCAGACCTGGCAATGGAGTCGCATCCAGGGGTTGAGGGCAGGGCCAGGTGAGGAGCTGCAGCCAGGCTGTGGCTGGGGGCAGGGCCAGGAGCCGCGGCTGAGGCAGAGCTGGGAGCGGAGTGGGGCCGAGTCGCATTCGCTCTCCTCATCCCCCAGGGGGGCTGGCCCAGGCCCTGCCACGCACCCCCAAACGTTCCTCCGTGCCCCACCGTTTGAGGACCTCTGACTTGGGCCCTATCCAACAGAGCACTTAAATCACTTACATGCAAGCAGTCCCTTTAAAGTCAATGGGACTATTCACATTGATTAGAATTACACAGGCCTTTGAGCTTTGCTGAACCTGTAGTTTTGTGTCTCCGTTCCCTACTTGTGGGAAACTGGGATAATAATGGTTCCATACATCCTAGGAGTGTTATGAAGATAACTTCGTTCACGCTTGTGTGGCAGTCTGATATGATGGTAACGGCGCAAAAACATTCAGAGAGAATAAGATACGGAATTTAAGTCTCCAGTTGTCTGCTATGTCCAGTTCCATAAGTCCATGTGATGTAACCTTTTCCAGGGTGGACTCTATCATGTAAACTCCTTTGAGAAGATGGAACAGGGGCACAGGGCCAGATGAAGGTAAACTGGGGACCTAGGCACGCTATGACTGGGATTGCCTGGGGTTCAACCCTGCAACCCATAGAATGGAAGTGGCAAAGGGGCTTCTCTTCCAGGGAGGGAGGGGCAGCAGGATGGGGTCCCCAGGCCCACCAGGAACAGCAGGGGTGGTTGTGCAGGGGTCCCCCAGTACTTACCTTGGCTTCCAGGATACATTGGCATAGGTGGGGAGACCAGACTTCCTGCACACAATACTCTACTGGGATGGTGCTGATAGGTGTCTTGGAATTAATATTCCATTAAGATACTTGGGACAGTTCCCCTCTCTCAAAAACTTTTGTTCCATACTGTCTACAGACTCAGATCCTTGCATCAGTTACATTCTGGTCATGTTCTCAAGCCACAGATGTTAACTCAGTATATAACTTAAGTATTTTATCTAATGGGGACTAGGTACCCACATTGTGAGCATGTTTAAACTCAAAATTCTAAGCAGCAAGCCTGAGTGGGTTTTAGACTGGCTTACTGGGGAGACAGGTGGAGATTTGACCTAAGTTGTCAGGGGAAGAGGTAGATTTGCAAGTCATTGTAAAGGTGGCAGTTGAAAATAAGTGAGTTAAATTGCAAAGGAGAAGAAGACTGTGAACATACCCAGAAGGGACATCACAGTGGGAGGAAGGGAGGAGGAAATAGGATCCTCCAAAGTCAACACAACAGGCTCAGTTAAGCAACATAGGAGAACCAGGAAAGCAGGGAGTGAATCAAGGAAGCCTATATAGGAGATGGCCTCAAGGAGGAAAGGAGCAACAGCCCACAGTGCTGAAGAAAAATAAAAGACATGAGTGTTTATATGGATGAAGTATATGCTGTTTTACACTTGGCAAAAAGATTGTCATTAGGGCAGTTTAGGTGCAGTGAAGGAACTGAAAACATTATTGGGGGGTGGGATTAAGGAGAAAGTTGAAGAAAATGCATCGACAAAATCCTTCCTAACACAGGAAGCCGTTCAATTAACTTGAAAGGCAAAGCATTTAAAATTGATGAAGGGCAGTATTTTTTCACACAATGCACAGTTAGCATGTGGATCTTATTGCCACATTTAATTCAAGGGGCTAGTAGGATTTATTAAAAAAAAAAATCAAATTTTTATATGGACAATAGCCAGAGTTGTGATAACAAGGATTTAAAAATCCCAAGAGTTTTGGAAGGGATATAACCCCTCAGACTTCAGGGCATAAACCAGCCGTTAGCTAATAGGGATTAGGAAGAAACTGTCACTGTGGGTAAATTGAGTACTCTATGGTTAGGGCACAGCTTTCCTGGCAGGGCAATGTACCTGTTTTGATGGTTTGCCCTCAGAGGTTAATTGAACCTGGACATTTCCAAACAAATAGAAGAACACTGTTCCATTCTCAGACCATTCTACTGATGATTGAGTATGACTTTATACTGTACCAGACTTGTTTTCCATCAGTGCACTGGCCCTTAGGCATCTTAATCCATAGCTTCATTCTCACAGATCACCTTGATCTGCAACAAATGAACCAAGAGGAAAAAACAACTAAAACATCCGTGGTGGAAGTCTCAGGATGAATCCGGCTGATTCTGTTGAAAATGCTTGACATCTTATATTGTGGCTGGGAGGGAGGCAAAAAAGTTTCTCTGTCTACTTTAGGAGCCACAAGGTCTTGGTCAATTGATTTGTTTCAAGTTGACATTCTGATTAATTCACTGTCTCCTCACTTCATTTCTATTTCAAGTGCCTCCTGTTGTGGGGCAAATTCATAGTTTTGAAGAAAAAAAACTGATGATTCAGGCTGAACTGTGTTCATAGTACCAGGGCAATACTGAAAATGAAAAAACTTTGTCATCTTTGCTCAGTGCTTTAGCTGCCTTTTTCAGGTACTGGAGTTGAATGACCTTTGTACCACAACTTGTGATTTAGGCTCATGTTCCTCTTGGCTGATGACCTGAACGATCTCCTTATTTGAAGGACCTTTCCTCATTGATACCACTACACAGTCAGTGGGGGAGCTTGAACTGAAGCACCAATGTTTTAAAGTAGGCAAGGCTGTTGTGTGACAGGGTGTTCTCAAAAATGGAATTTTCCTCCCTCTTGATCCAAAGTAGCCCAAACTTGATAGACAAAGGGGCTTTACATCATGCAGTGTAGGCTGTTTTCCCCATATGTTCAGAGAGGTGAAGGGAAGGGGAAAGAGGCAAGCTTTGGAGTACTTGATCAAGTGCTCTGATCACATGGGTTGATTTATTATGGGACTGGGCTGTTGGGATTTCAGTGTAATTATGTTATAACTTTTTGTAGAATTGTGAACTTAGTTGATGTGAGCATACCAAGACCTGCTATGGATAGGGATTTTGTAATTAAAAAAGATCAATGCATATTGTTATGCAATTTACCCTTTTTCCACCTTCTCCAAAAATGTGTCATTTTCCAGTCACAAAAAACAGCAAAGTATTTGAAAGATAGTCGTGTTTTTATTTTTCTAAGCTTTTACTTGTGGAACATAATAAATGGATACTTAAATGACTTGATATAATGACATCTTTACAAAAACCATTTCCCCCTAACATCTGGACAGCAATATATAAATATTTACAATGGAAAAATAGGCAAGAAAGAAATAAGTAGTCTTCATTATCCAAGTCAATTTCTCTCTAATCATAGGATTTTGACCACAAAATACTTCATTCACTTCTATCCATATTTACACATTTCTTTACTTCACTTGGGCTAGCACTAAGGTTTTAACTTCAATTTTAGGATGCTATATTATGTGATACATGTCACACCTGTTATGGTCCTGTAATTTGCTTTTGTATAGTAGCAGAATTTGCCTGGAATAACAAATCAAAATTTTGAAAATGTTAGCTTTGAAGAGAGAAAAAAATTTAAAACGTATGTAAAGTTTACATACCAGGATACAAAGTTTCTCACACAAATACATCACAACACTGAAAATCAGTATAGTAAAATGTTTTTCTTAATATGGATATTAGGTCTCGATCCAAATCTCTTGGTTTTAACAAAAGCAATATCCCAATAGAACAAATATATATAGAAAAAATAACGCCCTCTTATTTTACTGTTAAAAAAGGAAATGGAGCCTTTTGAAACAAATTAAGATGTGATTTCCTGGAGACGAATGTAAGTTACAGTGAAGAGAGCTTAAAAAGCCCCAAATAAAATACGGTCATTAAGAGGAAGATTTAGCAGATCAGTTGGAACAGTTTAAACCAGCCCATTTAATTTTGTAATATTACAAACGTTAATGTAAAAAACAAGACTTTTTTGCTCTCTGTCCTACAGTGTCACACAATCACGACTGAAAACATATTGCCTGCAGAAATCATAGACACCTACTGCATGCCATTTGGTTTTAGTATGTAGACACTGACTGCCTTGTCCAATACCAGGTTTAACATCCTTCAGAATTCCAGGAAGACTCATTAGAAGTTGCTTTACGTATGTGAGCTGCGTCTCCCTCTAGTGCCCAAAGACATACGAAGTCTTGGTTCTCTTGCTTTATAATGTTCATTGAAGTCCAATCTAAAGCTAAGAAATCGAAGGCTTTCATCGGAACTGGTTGTCAGTAAGATCAAAAACTGTTGCACAATGCCCTGAATGAAAAGGGAAAAAGAGGAGATTCACCAGAATGTACAGATGGTGTCATTTGTGTGCAATAGTATTTGTTGACAAACTGAGGATCTGAATGGTAGCACTGTATTAGAGGAATAGGGAACTCTGAAAGGAAAGGCAAGCAGAATGTTTATAATTAATAGTTCACAAATCAAGTGGAGATGGTCATACAAAAGTGCAAAACTAAGTATAACAAATCCACAGCTATATACAGGGACTTCATGACTGAAGTTAAAAATAGAAAACCTATAACCGCAACAGCAGAAGCTCTACGCCAGTTGGGCACTGCTTATTCTGAGAAGCCTCTTCAGCTTTGTATCCCACACCAGAATCACTGCAGTATGAAAGCACTGATGTCGCAGCTGCACCATTGCAACTGGTTCTCCTGCAACCCCTTCAGCAGCTACTTTACAATGTTTATTACACTATCAATTACTTTTCTGTTTCAAGGTACTGCAGCTTATGTAATTATATGCACATAAATTGTGTTCTGTTAGCTGCAGTGCATGCACTCAAGATTTTGATTGTTTTAAAAATGTTTTATTTATAATCTCACAGAAAAATGGTTAAACTAGCTTTATTATGGTTGCAAAGTCACGCACTCAAAAGTTAGTAAATATCAGAACTAAGTTTACCTGTGAAACCTTAATTCACTCCCCTGTGCATATGCATTATATGATGCTAGCTTAATTACATGATCATATGCTATTTTTTACCCACAAGTCCCTGCCTCATTTGCACAGAGCAGACAGTGCCCACTTAATTCAACTGTCTGTTTTCTCCTCATAGTTCAATGGGTAACCCTAGGCCCTATTTACTACACACTATTCAAACTCTGTTCTGAAATCAATTATTAATTTCCTCCTGGGCTTTTCTCTGGTACACATCTCTACAGTGTCTGAGTGCTTCACAAACATTCAGTAACTTATTTTCATAACACCTCTGTGCGGTGAGGGAGTGATATTATCCCAATTTTACTGATGGGGAGCTAAAACAGAGAGATTAAGGTCAAAAATATCTAGTAAATGTAGGCGTCAGCCAACGCCTAGTAGCTGACTTTTCTATAGCAAATTTTATATGTTCAAAGCAGGGTTCCCACTGACTTCAATTGCAGCTGTGAGTGCTCAGCACTTCTGCAAATCAGACCCAGGGTCTCAAGTTGGGGACCCAGAAAATGAGGAATGCACAATTAGTGTCTACCAGTGAAAAGTCTGGATTACATGACTTGCCCAGCATTACACAGGAACTCCCTGACTGAGACAAGAATTAAAATCTAGTTCTCCAGGATGGTTTTCAACCACTTTCACCATCCAGAGACTGAGACCATTAATTTCTCTTCCAGCAATCCTCTGCCTCATTCTACTACACACCTTCCAAATTCTACAATAAATGAGGCAGGGGCCCTACAGCCAACAGTTTCCTTCACTATACAATCCTGATTCATCCCCAGATGACATCAACACATACCACAAAACTTGCAGTGAGTTGTAGCAGTGCCCCCATGGGATGTTACTGCGTGGCAAGCTGGTGCCTTCTAGATTCACAGACTGGGTTGTCTTTTTTGCAACACTAAGCCACCAGTAGTTCCACCATTACTGCTTGCAAGGATGCATCATGTCTACACTAGCCATTCTGGCTGTTATAAACCTGTTCAACATGTTCTTGCACAGCACTCCTCCATCTTTTGCAATACCAATTTGTGGGTATCTGGCTCATTTGTGAAATTCTGCACAAAAATTCACCCCAAGGCAGACAGCCAGCATGGAAATTTTCAGCCCAAAGGGTTAAAATTTCACGAAGTTATAAGCAACCAAAAACAGGGTCTTAGGAAGTGCCAGACAACCTTAGTAGCATCAGTATTTTAGGTGGAGCTGGTATTATTTAATTTTACAAAACGATTTCATACATTAGACATGCTAATTTACAAGATTCACATTTTAAAAGCATTTAGTACAGAACCTTGCCAGTTCTGGCAGTTACTATCACAAATCCAACTTTGGAGACCTGGGTCAGAAACGATGAGCCAGATACCCACAAATTGGTATTGCAAAAGATGGAGGAGTGCTGTGCAAGAACATGTTGAACAGGTTTATAACAGCCAGAATGGCTAGTGTAGACACGATGCATCCTTGCAAGCAGTAATGGTGGAACTACTGGTGGCTTAGTGTTGCAAAAAACAACCCCCTACACGTGTTTTATTGTCTAAGGCCTACATCAGTCCTGGTAACAACAATGCTGTATAAATGCAGAACGTGGTTCACTTAGAAGAAACCTCTGCTGTCTCCCTAACTCATTGATCTATTTTTATTTAATAGGTCTACATTTAACATCTTGTATTTTGTCTAATGTACTAAACATGTGGGAAATTATAAACAGCAAAACAGGAAGAGAACTGGCTCAACAAGTTTAGTTAGAAACATACATTAAAACATACATTATGAAGATGATATCACCGTAATCTTCAACATCTAATTTTATATTTTATTTACTGGCTTTTGAGTAGTTATCGCTAAAAAATACTGTCCTTATCCTACACAGTGCTCTTTGCAGGGGGTTTCAGAAAAGTACACGATGAGACATTTCAAATAAGCTTTGACAACTAGACACAACAGGGCAAGTTGAAACTGAAAATCCATCCTTGACAATCAATTTCCTGACCTTCGTAAATTGATAGAAGTGTGGCCCTAACGTTTTATGGTAGATTACAGTAACGTTAATTTCCTTAAAAAAAATCCTGTGGAATGCTTTGCTTGAAATGTAGCTAAGGGCTTCCATAGTGAATGGTGCATTTGGAATAAAATGTAACTAATTAAGAGTAAGCCTGAATAATTCTCTTTTCACAGCATGCGACTCTGCATGCTTTCACTTAGCTGCTCAGACACTACCCATTTCAACATCCCTAAAAGAAGAACAGAAAATGACTGTTTCTTTAAGAGAATTATTTGGGTAGTAATAATTTGCAAAGATTAGGAAGGTAAATGGAATGCAATTGGGATTATATGGATTAAGATTACTTTTAAAAGAGCTATTAAATCCATTATGAAACAAGTATGAGACTTAACACAAGAGGCTATCATGGTCCATCGTGTAAGTAAGTACTTGCTTTCAAAGCTCATTCAGAACAGCTACTAGAAGTTCCCAAATATCATCCACCTACAAACTATCAATTTTCCTACGGCTGATGTTTTCCATGGAGCCACTCTTGAATTAATTAAAACATATTTAAAAAGACAACACACTGTATTGAGGACTAGCTGACACGAATGCTTTAAAACAAAAAAAATTCAGATCATGGACAGACGAACATTCATATTGAAATTGCAAGTAGTTTTGATTTTTACAAATTCAAATTATACAAAACTGGCAAATTTATTTTTTTGGTACAGATTAAACAATCCTTATAAATCTGAAGGTCACCTGATAGAAATGTGTAAGTATTCGCAGCTGTGAACACATTTTTGGTATAGATTCTTGAAACTCTCTAATCCTTTTGTTCTCTTCTTCCTCTTCGGAAGTAGTTACTCCCCACTCACCCTACAGAACAAAGTGAGAGAGATGTTTAACCTCACATGTATAAACTATAGGTCCAGCAAACAACTGGACTAAACTGACATGTTCATACATCGAAATTCATCATAACAATCCACATATTCAGCTTCTCATATTGTGACTGTCAACCCCCTCACACTGGTTATGCAGCAAATATAACTAACTAGTTGTGTTAATCGACAAAAGGTGACAAGTTATAAAATGTACTGGCCAAGAATTATTATATGATAGACAACGGTAAATGAGAATTCCGTAAGTTTGTGTGTGTTTAGGAATGAGCTGGTTTCATCGCATATCCACTCTTCCAATTGAATGTATCTGTATGGTGGAAGGGAAAAGGATTCGACTTCTAGATTTAGGCAAGACATTTTCCAAGAGGGGTTCAGAGCTCTGAACCTACTCTCCACTCCTCAGTCTGAAACATCTCAAAAATGGCTGACTTTCAAGACCTGCTGCAAGACCTTCTATTTAACTTTCTATGGAGTATGTGGAAGCTGCTGATATACTCTCTCTCTGACTATATTTTTAACTTTTGGCAAAGGTACCTAACAACCTTGGATGTTTGTTTTGTCTTAAAAAGCACATCCACTTGAAATTAAAAAATACATTGTTCTTCCATCTGTTTCAAATAATTGCCACCCATAATTAAGGCTAAGATTATGTCAGAGAGGTCACTGAAGACACGGAATCCATGACTCCCAGAGACCTCCATGACATTTCCCATTTCAGGCCCAGGACGGCCAGGGCCGCCCCCCGCAGTTCCTAGCCCTTCCTCCCCCTTTTGTCAGTTATTTTAAAAAGAAAAAGTCAGGAACAGGTCACAGGCTTCTGTGTATTTTTGTTTATTACCTGCGACATGTCCGTGATTTTTTACTAAAAATAACTGTGATAAAATCTTAGCCGTACCCATAATACATTACACTGGCAGCCTTACTGTACCTCAAGTTCACGCTGCTTCTTTTTCTCTTCAAACTGCAACCTCAGCTGCAGCTCCTCCAAAGCAGCTCTGTACATTACATCTTGAGCACTCTGAAGCTCAATGATTTGATCAAAAATGGCTCGAAGCTGGTTAAGAAGTGTCTGTGAGAAGATTCAGAAAGAGTAAAAAAGAAGAAAATTCTGGATATAAAGAGGATTTTAAAGCTACTGTTACATTTGTTGAGATACTAAAGAATTATTTAGCTGGAAACAAATTGGTAACCTAGGGCACAACTGTGCAAAAAACCCTGATTCAGGAGAAACTTTAATACACTTCTTACCAGAACTAAAAAGGGCCAGTCCATATTGCAATAGCAACATGCTTCATCTCAAGCTCTGTGCCTGCATATGCACCCCAAATGCAAGCCAAGTGACCCACTTTTCTATCTGAAGATTATCACAATGGTTAAGAACATTAAGGGGAAGAGTGGAGTAAAACAGATGGCCAATAGTCCACTTCTAGGTCCAAAATAATTATGTTACTGCTACAGAAAGTCTGGAAAGAAAGAAAGAGCGAGAACATTTCGCAGTTCCTCTTTGTTCTCCTAAAAGATTCTTTTTAAATTCTTACCAGTTGTACAGCTCTTAGTAGCTGTGTAAAACAACTGAATTTTTAACATGAAGGGCTTTGCTCTGGTATTGCCCTTTTCCAACTCAAAAGCAGCTTTTTTGGCTAATTGGCCCATCAAGGAAATAATTATTTGTATTACAGTAGTGCTTGGAGGCTCTCAGTGTGTTATGTGTTATACAGAACAATATAGTACCCACCTCAAAGTGTTTACAATATAATCAAAGCAAGATGCAGAAAGTGGGTGGATTACACTATCGAAATAAATATGAGAGAGGAGATGAGGGCAATGGTAATGAGAACAGGCATTTACATAGGTCAAAAAGATAATAAACATCTGATGTCTCTACTGGCTATCTATCTAGTAGTTATCTGTTGGGAGATTCCCATAAGCATCGTGGAAGAACAAGTCTTGAGAAGGTATCTGAAGGAGAACAGGGTAGTGGTTTCACATTCTAGTCTGCAGAGGGTATTCCTCACATAAAAGGAGGCACGGAGGAAGGTGTGAAGATTCTTGTGGGAGAAGTCGACAAACATGCCACAAGGATGGAATCAGCATGTGGAGAAATGTGATAAGATACAGAGCATGTAAATATTTAGGGACTTAAAAGGTAAATGCTAGAAGTAAAGCTGGTCAAAGCCGGTCAACGTTTCAGAAAGAAAAAAATTTCAATACAAAATTTACAATTTCCTCCCTTTTTTCCAACCAGGTCTAATCTGAAGCTTGTATTTGGTGTGGGGGAGATGGTAGTGGAGGGACTCAAAGCTGTGTGTGTCATCAGACATGGTCAGAATGATGCTGGAGCAGGAGTTAGATGATACTCCATCGACACTATCTTCATTCTTCTCACTCAATCCTGTGATCAGTGACACAGAAAGACAGGGTTGGGGGGGGCCACAAAGAGTTCAATTTTGGCCCTGCAAAGTTTAAGTTGATGGCAAGACATCCTGGAGGAGTTAGACGGGCTGAGATACAGGACTGGACAGAGGCAGACAAATTAGGGGTAGGGTGGTAGATTTGAGCCATCAGCCTAGAGTTGGTGGAAGCCATGTGAGCAGAGGAAGTCACTTCAAGAAAGGGGTAGCTGGAGAAGAGGATTCAGTGTAGGCATTGGGCACAGCACCGAGTCCAATAAGGCTCTGATCCCGGGGGGAGGACTCTAGGTGCTACTGTAATATAAAAAAAATATTTTTATAATTTAAGCATGAGCTGACATAACAAAGTTATGATTTTATACAAAGAAAAAGGCTTACTCTGGAGTCGCTATCCAACAAACAGCGAGAGATGATTGTGTCCAAGAAAACTTCATGAGCAGCGATGATGTGATCTAAGTCCTGTGCTTGTTGGACCTTGTTCCAGAGCTCATCCCATGAACATTCAAGGACCTAGAAAACAAGGATTCAGGGCTAAGCTGTTCTATATTTGATAGATTATATAGTTACTCTTCTACTCTAAATAGAAGACACATAAGTCACCTTGGTTATTAAATGTGACTATTCTCCCTTTTTAACAGTAACAAATTAGATGGATAAAGTGTACCTCAAATGTAATGTAATACTGCATTTGATGAATGAAATGGACCATTTCTGATGCCAGCACGTGGCACTGATGCAGCACCCCAGAAAGCTCTGTAAAAAAACCCAGAGTTTATATATTAAAACAGAGGACACACACACCAGCCAGTGTATTAATATTGCTTTATCCAACATACTAAGTAAGCTATAGCAAGACAGTCATTGGTCTTCATCACTAGCTTTAATACTAGCTAGTAATACTTGAGTAAAGATCTTTCTCTAATGAATTTCTATGCAATATAAGACAAACAAGGAACCAGATGTCTAATCATATAGCATTTTATGGCTTTGCATTATGTAAAAGCCTTTTGCTTCTCAAATCCAAGAGACAGAAAGAAATGCATTATAACTGTACGCAATATTTAAATATGAAAATCTTACAACTCAATGTCTCGAACAAACACTTACTATCCTTCAGGGTTTTTGGTTTTTTTTTAAACACACAATTCTTCTGCATACTGTGCATGAAATATATGTGCTCTCTCAGATATTTTGAGGCAAAAGAGAAGGATGGTCCAGTGATTAGTGCATTAGCCTGGAACTAAGGAGCCATGGGTTCAACTCTCTGCTTCACCACAAATTTCCTGCATGACCTTATTAGGTAAATCACTAAGTGTCTCGCTGCCTCAGTTGTCCATCTGTAAAGCAGGGATAATAGCACCTCTTTACCATACCAGGTAGTTGTGAGAATAAAATACATAAAAGACTGTGAGATGCTCAGATACTACACTAATGGGATTATATAAGTAATGCAGATAGATTAAAGAAATAACATTTCATTAACTGCAAGGTAATCTTGCCACCCAAGAAAAATATGAAACTTTGAAATAGGTTAAGGACAAGTTAAGACTGTGGTGGTGGATTGTTGTTGTTGTTTTGGTTTTTTTAAAACACTTTGTGAGTTTATAAAACCATCAAAAGATTTGAGGGTCTACCAATGAGTACCACCTCTGGTTCTTCACTCAATTTCTTTGTTCATAAGCCATTCCTAGCACATTACATTACATTGATGCATGTGAGGAGTCAAATAAAAAATAAATCTCTAGTTTCATAATAAATGGATGGGTCTGCTACTTTGTTTTTTAATACATATTGTATCAATTTGCTACCCTCCCTGTGACCAAAGTATGTGGGAGCACAAAGAGACAGGACAAATAAAGGTATATTCAGTTTCTTTGTTTGTGTAACTTGTTTTAGGCTGAAAATAGGCATTATGCTGGGAGCCAGTGTCGAAGTTCCAGCACAGACTGTGTGTGACAACAGGCATGTCATTTACCTTCTCCAATCATGAGGTTCTCCATCTGTAAACTGGGGATACTGATATGTACCCATATCATAGGGAATAGGAGCCAAAAGGCATAGCTAAGTGTTAGTCACTCACTATGTTAGAGAAAATTATTAATTTCTTCCCTCTGCAGCTTTTTAAGGAAACACTCCTTTCTCTTGGATGAGGATCTGGCTATAGAAGTTGATGCATTGTGAATCTCCCAGACTGGATTATAATACATTGTGTCTAAAGCTGAAGATGGACAACACAACAGCATATCTTCATATCTTTTGTAAGGAATTACTTACACTTACAAAAATAAAATAATCCCAAAATCAAAAGACATGGTGAAGAAAGCTTTGGCAAATCAGGTAGAGACAAACAGCAGAACACACTAGGATGCCATTCAAGGCCGGATTAACCTTTTGTAGGCCCGGCGGCAAACATAATTGTGGGCCCCCATGGGGACAATGGAGCATGGCGCAGGGGGGTCGGTCCCCAGAACAAGGGACCAGCCGGGGCAATGGGGCACAGCATGGCAGGGGTGGCCCTGCTCCACCCAGCCCAGTGTGAGGGCACTATTTACAAACTGGCAGTTGCCAGATGCACAATAGCCCACCCGGCTCTGTGCTGCCAGCATGCCCCTTCCCCTCGGGGGTGGGCCCATGCCGTGCCACGCAGCCTCCCTGCCAAACACCAGAACACGCCCCCTTTCCCCCGATTCCCTATGGCCAGAGCCCCCACCAGATCCTGCCACAAATGCATAGCGCCCTGCACACCACCATAACTGCCCAGCACCTCACACAGAACCCCCACTCCCTAGTGCCCCAACACACAGATCTTCCCCGCTCCCTCACAGCCATGCACCCACCCCCAGCCCTCCAGAGACCCACTCCCCCACCCCCCAGCCCCACTCACCAGCCCTGCTGGGATGTGACTGTGTCTGCTCGGCTGAGCCACCAGCGCAGCCAGGGCTGGTCCCGGGGTGGGGAATCACTCCGGCCCCTTGCGAGTGGCAAGATCAGCCAGACCAGGGCCTGCCCCGTCCGGGCTCCCCCAGGACCCACTTGCCTGGAGGGGCCCAGTCAAGCCCCTCCCCCCCACTCCACTGTTTCTCCCCACAACTGACCGAGACTGGCCAGGCTTCTGCACCAGACCCAGGTGGCTCAGCTCCAGGTAGACAGGTGGTGGGAAGCAGAGACTGACCGGAGCCGGAGGTGCACTAGGCTCAGGCCAGGAGGCAGAGAGAAGCGGGCAGGTGGGGCCAGGGGCTGGAGAGGAGCCCTCGGCCAGCCAGCGGGCAGGCCAACAGGAGCAAATGGTGGAGGGGGAGCCAGTGGGCTGGCAGGGTCTGAGGGCACAGTGAAAGCAGAGCAGGCCAGGGCCCCTTCTGAGCATGGGCCTGGCTCCATGGAGCCACTGATGCCATTTATGGACAGTGTTACGTGACTCTATATTGCTGAGTAAAAACAACGAGGAGTACTTGTGGCACCTTAGAGACTAACAAATTTATTTGGGCATTTTATATTTTATATTGCTGAGTGTAGCACTTAGACACCAGAAGTGATACTATTCTAGAAATACATAAAGGGCAGCCAACGGCAGAGGTCAGTCTAGAACTCCGGTATATTTTGCTCCCAGCCACGTGCAGACTTTTTTAAGCTACGGTTTCATTCCTTTAGGGCCTTCTGGGTCTTTTCCCAAATCTTCTGAGAATGGTTAAACTAGATCACTAAACACCAGCACTGTACAAGACAAAATGAAGGTGGTCCTTGTCCTGAGGGACTTGCAACCCAAGAGAGACAAGAAAGTCAGGGAATCCTGGGAAGGCCAAAGGAAAAGGACTTGACAGACTCAACGTATTTGTTGGTTTAGATCGCGGTCGGCAACCTATGGCACACGTGCTAAAGACGGCGCACAAGCCCATTTTTAATGGCAGCTGCCAGCTCTCCTGCCTCTTCTCACAGTGTGCTGAGTTCCTGCCCCTCTTCCTCTTCATCCCTCCCTCCCTGTTGGCCCTTGCGAGGGAGGGGGTGGGGGAGGAGCGGAGTCAGCGTGCTCACTGCTCCCGACGACGGAGGCAGAAAAGAAGCAGGGGCAGGGCATATCCCCTCCAGCCCCCTGCTGTGAGCACCCCATAACCCCAGCCCTCTGCCCTGAGCCCTGCAGCCCCGCACACCCCCAAGGCCCCTGTCCTGAGCCTTGTACCCCCCTCACACACACCCAGCCCTCTGCTTGACTCCTTTACCCCCTGCCCCAAGACCCCAACCCTGACTCTGGCACCCCCACACATACCCAGGCCCCCGTGCCCTGACACCTGCACCCCCCTCACATGCCCCCAGCCCTCTGCCCTGACTCTTGCACCCCCCCACATCCCCAGCCCCCCCCACCCCATGCACCCCCCACATCCCCACCCCAAGCACCAAACAGGAGCTCCTGCACCTCCCCCCCCCCCACATTCCCACCTGCACCCCTCCCAGCAAATGGGAGCTGCCAACTACATCATCAACCAACTACACCATCCACCCTATAGCAACTTCATCTAGATCATATTTCCCTAATTTCTGTATGAGACTGGCAAGCCTTACTAAAAATTAAGGTCTCTCAAATCAAAAGCTTCCCTCCTTCCCCTCCACAAGGCCAGTAACCCTGTCAAAGAAGAAAATTAGGCTAGTCTGGCATAATTTGTTCTTGACAAATCCATGTTGGCTATTACTTATTACCCTAATTCTTTAGGTGCTTACAAACTGACCGTTTAATAATTTGTTCCATATCTTGCTGGGTGTCATAAAGTCAGGCTGATTGGTCTAGAATTTCCAAGGTCCTCTTTGTTATCCATTTTCAAGATAGTTACTATATTTATCTTCTCCATTCCCCTCATGAGTTCTCAAAGATAATCGCTAACGGTTCCAAGATTGCTTCAGCTAGTTGCTTAAGCACTCCAACTTGAATTTCATCAGACCCTGCCAACTTAATTACATCTAACCTATCTAAATATTCTTTAACCTGTTCTCTCTCTATTTTAACTTGTGTTCCTTCCTCCTTGTTGTTACTGTGAATTGTGTTAAGTATATGGTCAAAATTAACCTTTTTAAGTGAACACTAAAGCAAAATATGCATTGAATACCTCAGCCTTTTTGAAGTCACCTGTTATTAGCTCTCCTTCCCCACCAAACAGGAAGGGCCTATACATTCTCTCATCTCTCTCTTGCTCCTAGTATATGTATAAAGCCTTTTCTTATTGCTTTGGATATCTTTTGTTCGGTGTAACTCATTTTTTGCCTTAGCCTTTCTGATTCTGTCCCTACATGCTTCTGTTATTCTTTGGTATTCATGCTTAGCAAGTTGACCATGTTTCTACTTTTGTAGGATTCCTTTTGATTTTCAGGTCATTAAAGAACTCCTGATGGAGCCATATTGGCTTCTTTCTTCCTATCTTTCCCTCACATCAGGATAGTAGGCTACTGTGCCTTTAATATTGTCTCTGAGAAACTGCCAGATCTCCTGAACTCCTTTATACCTTAGATTTTCTTCTTACAGGACCGTACCTACCAGCTCTCTGAGTTTGTTAAAGCCTGCTTTTTGAATTCCATGGTGCTTATACTGCTGCTCTCACTCTTTCCTTAGAATCATAAAATCTATCATTTCATGATCACTTTAACCTAAATTGCTTCCACCTTCATATTCGCAACCAATTCCTCCCTGTTAGTCAGAATCAAGTCTAAAATGGCTGCCCTTCGGTTACTTCCTTAACTTTCTGAAACAAGAAGTTGTCCAATACATTCCAAGAACTTTTTGGAGATTTTGTATTTTGCCATATTACTTTTCCAACAAATATCTGGGTAGTTCAAGTCCCACATAGGTACAAAGGTATGGGGACCTTTAACATTTCAACACTTTGTATAAGAAAGCTACATTATGTAAATTTTATAGGTTTCTATAATTAGTAATAATCTAATTCCCCTTTCTAAATCTTGTACAGTTGGACACCTGATAATAACTTAGCCTGCCTTTTCAGGTGTATGGTGCAGGTGTGTGTGTGTGGGGGGAATATTAAAAAACCTCTAAAAATAAAGTTAAATTAATTTTTTTCTAAAAGTTCTCTATTTGTATTTGGCTCTTCTATGACTATGTGATATAAATGCCAGTGAAGACTTTCTAAGTCCCTCATACCTTTGCCAGTAGTAAGTATGTGGCCAGCATACTGACAAAAAGCCTTACACCGCAGCATACATACTTCTCTCTCATAGTATTATTATACAGCTTTGTTTACACTCAACTTTTATTACATACAAAGAAGCACCTATCCATTGTTCTAGGCAATCCTTCATATATTTTAGAACAATTAAAAAACCCAGACTCTTCCAGTACTCTCACTTTGTCCAATAATTAATACATTTATAACCAAGCTGCTACAATATGTAACCCATCTTTGTGATCTCCCAGTGTCTCAAAGCCAGAATACACACAGCGTTGGATCAGATAGGATGTAGGAGGGGGAGAAGCAACTTGGAAAGCGGAATGGCCCTCAAGGAGAACACCCCACCAGATGTCTCCCTCACTTTTATATGAGTGGAGCTCCAACTCAGACACCTCCACTGCTCACAACAGTGACTGCAAGCCATGGGGAGAGAGGTGTTCGGTCACACAGGTATCAGTCCATTTAGGGCTAGATCAAAATCAATAACAAATTTTAGCCAATACCTAGTAGGTCGCCAATATGGATCCAAAAAACACTGCTGTCGTGTGCTCCCAGAAAGATGTACACTATAAAAAGAGTACTAAAATTCAAAATCAGCTTCAAACTTCTGAATAGATTCAGGATCTAGCCACACAGAGCACAGTACAATGGTTTATTCTAGAAGTGACAAAGGTGTGACTAGTCCATTCATATCTGAAAAAAATGGCAGCTTCCTGGCTGTAAATAGATGAAATAAAGCTGTTCCAGCTGTTAAAAGAGCACATATCAGATGTGGCCAGAAGTCCAGCCAGACTTCTAGATTGTTCACCTGCCCCACAAATGAAAAGCTAAACCAACCAACCAGAGAGGGGCAAATTTGGATTCCTGCCAGCTAGCTGTCCCAAACAATATTTTCATTTTCTCTGGATCGAGTATTATTTTATATTTCTCTCTCTCTCTCTCTCACACACACACACACACACACACACACACAGCAGAAACACAATACTATGCCAAAGCAGCAATGAACTAAAATCAGACTTCTAAAGACTAACAAGTACCATCTTCTGTAAAATTAGACAAGAAAACTAGACTATATATTTGGCTCTGTAGATGGGAAACACACTCTGCTAAAACCCATTTGTAATTCTCTTCTGCCCTCTAAAGGCTGTTTCAAGATTTTCAACTTTGTAGTTTGGATGATTAAAAACAGGTGTATTACGTATATCTTTGGACTAGACATTATCAAAATAGCCACAAAAGGTTGATATTAATCTGAATAAGACAAAAGAGGCTTTTTTTGTTAATACTACAGATTTTTTACCTAACACATGCAGTGAAGCAGTCGTAGCTCAGAGTAAGGCTGTGGCCAGAACTCCATCTTTGGCATGAACTAGAATCCCCAAGTATTCCAGCACACAAAAATGTAAAACATAACCCAACAATTCCCCCCAAGCATAAATGATTAAGGTAAGTTTTCCACGTAATACTTAGTTTTGCTGTTAATTAACACAAACAAGGGCTTTAGTGTTACTTCCGGTTTTGCATGCTGTCAGGGTTCCCTCCCCACTCTGAACTCTAGGGTACAGATGTGGGGACCCGCATGAAAGACCCCCTAAGCTTATTTTTACCAGCTTAGGCTAAAAACTTTCCCAAGGCACAAATTTTGTCTTGTCCTTGAACAGTATGCTGCCACCACCAAGTGACTTAGACAAAGAACAGGGAAAGGACCACTTGGAGTTCCTATTTCCCCAAAATATCCCCCCAAGCCCTTACATCCCCTTTCCTGGGGAGGCTTGAAAATAAACAAGTTGAGCACAAATCAGCCTTGGATTTTTAAGACCCAAAAAACCCACTCAGATTCTTAAAAAAACAGAACTTTATTAGAAGAACAAAAAAAAGATAAGAGAACAACTCGGTAAGATCAGAATGGAAGATAATCTTACAGGCAGTCAGATTCAAAACATAGAGAATCCCTCTAGGCAAAACCTTAAATTACAAAAAGACACAAAACAGGAATACACATTTCCTCCAGCACAGCGAATTTCACAAGCCAAAACAAAGAAAACCTAATGCATTTTCTAGCTAGATTTCTTACTAACTGTAAAGGAGCTGGAGGGCTTGCATCCTTGATCTGTTCCCGGCAAAGGTATCGCACAGACAAAAGCCTTTCTCCCCCCTCCAAGATTTGAAAGTATCTTGATCCCTCATTGGTCATTTGGGTCAGGTGCCAGCCAGGTTACCTGAGTTCAACCCTTTACAGATAAAAGTACTTTGCCTCTGGTCAGGAGGGATTTTATAGCACTGTATGCAGAAAGGTGGTTACCCTTCCCTTTATATTTATGACACATGTGCATAACCCACAGGTCAAATTAAGAGGGAATGTAAGCAGGTGTCAAGTTAGGCCTACTTAAACTGATGTAGCCATTGAAGTAAGATGTGTTGAAATTGGCAATGTAATTTACAAACCAAAGAACTGGAAGAAGTCATGAGTTAAAGTAAGTGGCCATCTACTTTAATATAACCCTTCTTGCATCCTCTTGTTCGTTGCCTTGCTTGCTACACTCCTCTTCCAGCCCCTCAGCACATGCATTGCCACTAAATCAGACTTCACTTTACTGAAGGGACAGGAGGCGATATGTAAAATAGGATGCAAGTTAAAAAACTAGTAATGGAGCTACATCTGAAGTAAGTCTAAGGGGAGCTTCTGAGAGCCTAAGTTAGTGTAATGTACATATTTGTGGAGGGTGGGAGTTGGAGGGGAAGAACTGAAAGGTTTAAGATTCAACAGTTTCAGACTCTAAGACGCATATCTCAATTCATTACGCTGAGGCAGAGGAAGAGGAAAAAAGAGAAGGTTAATCACCTTGCAATAACTGAGATTTTTTGAGATGTGTGTCCCTGTGGGTGCTCCACTCCAGGTGACGGTGCGTCCTGGCGCCATTGATCGGAGATGTTTGGTAGCAGTGCCTAGTCGGGACAAACACACCCAGCTGTTCTCGTGGCATCATTAGGGTCTATCTGCGTGTGCGCGTCCCGCAACCCCTCAGTTCCTTCTCTACCGTAGAGTCGTCTGATTCATACTTCAAAGTAGAGGGGAGGAGGGTGGGTAGTGGAGCACCTCGAAAAACCTCAGTTACTGCAAGGTGAGTAACCTTCTATTCTTCTTCGAGTGCTGTCCCTGTGGGTGCTCCACTCCAGATGAATGTGAAGCAGTACCCACTATGGTTGCTGGGACTTTGGATTTGCGTCATTGATACCGGAAGACAGTACTGGATGTCCTACTATGGTGTCTGCTGTGGTGTCATAGAATCATAGAATATCAGGGTTGGAAGGGACCTCAGGAGGTCATCTAGTCCAACCCCCTGCTCAAAAACAGGACCCATCCCCAATTAAATCATCCCAGCCAGGGCTTTGTCAAGCCTTACCTTAAAAACTTCTAAGGAAGGAGATTCCACCACCTCCCTAGGCAACGCATTCCAGTGTTTCACCACCCTCCTAGTGAAAAAGTTTTTCCTAATATCCAACCTAAACCTCCCCCACTGCAACTTGAGACCATTACTCCTTGTCCTGTCCTCTTCCACCACTGAGAATAGTCTAGAACCATCCTCTCTGGAACCACCTCTCAGGTAGTTGAAAGCAGCTATCAAATCCCCCTTCATTCTTCTCTTCTGCAGGCTAAACAATCCCAGTTCCCTCAGCCTCTCCTCATAACTCATGTGTTTCAGACCCCTAATCATTTTTGTTGCCCTTCGCTGGACTCTCTCCAATTTATCCACATCCTTCTTGTAGTGTGGGGCCCAAAACTGGACACAGTACTCCAGATGAGGCCTCACCAATGTCGAACAGAGGGGGACGATCACGTCCCGTGATCTGCTCGCTATGCCCCTACTTATACATCCCAAAATGCCATTGGCCTTCTTGGCAACAAGGACACACTGCTGGCTCATATCCAGCTTCTCGTCCACGGTCACCCCTAGGTCCTTTTCCGCAGAACTGCTGCCTAGCCATTCAGTCCCTAGTCTGTAGCTGTGCAGTGGGTTCTTCCGTCCTAAGTGCAGGACCCTGCACTTATCCTTATTGAACCTCATCAGATTTCTTTTGGCCCAATCCTCCAATTTGTCTAGGTCCCTCTGTATCCTGTCCCTGCCCTCCAGCGTATCTACCACTCCTCCCAGTTTAGTATCATCCGCAAATTTGCTGAGAGTGCAATCCACACCATCCTCCAGATCATTTATGAAGATATTGAACAAAACTGGCCCCAGGACCGACCCCTGGGGCACTCCACTTGACACCGGCTGCCAACTAGACATGGAGCCATTGATCACTACCCGTTGAGCCCGACAATCTAGCCAACTTTCTACCCACCTTATAGTGCATTCATCCAGCCCATACTACTTTAACTTGCTGACAAGAATACTGTGGGAGACCGTGTCAAAAGCTTTGCTAAAGTCAAGAAACAATATGTCCACTGCTTTCCCTTCATCCACAGAACCGGTAATCTCATCATAGAAGGCAATTAGATTAGTCAGGCATGACTTTCCCTTGGTGAATCCATGCTGACTGTTCCTGATCACTTTCCTCTCATGTAAGTGCTTCAGGATTGATTCTTTGAGGACCTGCTCCATGATTTTTCCGGGGACTGAAGTGAGGCTTACTGGCCTATAGTTCCCAGGATCCTCCTTCTTCCCTTTTTTAAAGATTGGCACTACATTAGCCTTTTTCCAGTCATCCGGGACTTCCCCCGTTCGCCACGAGTTTTCAAAGATAATGGCCAATGGCTCTGCAATCACAGCTGCCAGTTCCTTTAACACTCTCGGATGCAACTCATCCGGCCCCATGGACTTGTGCACGTCCAGTTTTTCTAAATAGTCCCTAACCACCTCTTTCTCCACAGAGGGCTGGCCATCTATTCCCCATGTTGTGATGCCCAGCAAAGCAGTCTGGGAGCTGACCTTGTTCGTGAAGACAGAGGCAAAAAAAGCATTGAGTACATTAGCTTTTTCCACATCCTCCGTCACTAGGTTGCCTCCCTCATTCATTAAGGGGCCCACACTTTCCTTGGCTTTCTTCTTGTTGCCAACATACCTGAAGTCCTGTGTGATAGCGTCATGTTTGGCAAACGTGTGGTCTGATGCCCATGTGGCCGCCTTGCATATGTCAGTAACGGTTAAGTTTTACAGGAATCCAACGGATATTGACATCGCTCTAGTAAAGTGTGTTCTGATGCCCTCGTGGGGTTGAGCATTCTGGGTCTGGTAGCAGGACCTAACACATTCAGATATCCACTTGGAGAGTCATTGCTTGGAAATAGCAGCACTCTTCGATTGCTCAGTAGTGGACACAAATAGTCTAGGGGGATTTACGGAATGCCTTAGTTCTGTCTAGATAAAAGGCAATTACACGTCTGACATCAAGAGTATGTAATGCCGCTTCTTGTGGGTTCTTATGAGGTTTGGGGTAGGATGCAAGTAAGTGTATTGGCTGATCGAGGTAGAAGGTAGAGGCTGCCTTGGGAAGGAATTTGGGGTAGGGTCACATCGTAATCTTGTCTTTAAAGAAAATCGTGTAGGGAGGGAAGGCCGTTAGTGTGCTTATTTCCACGACCCTTCTCACCAATGTTAGGGTGACCAAGAAAGCTACTTTCATGGACATGTGTAGTATGGAGGAGGTAGCCAGTTGTTCAAAGGGAGGTTTCATAAGACCCCGGAGAACTAGATTCAGATTCCAGGTAGCTGAATCTCAGGGTAAAGGTTTTGAAGGCCCGTGAGGAAGCATTTTATGGTGGGGTGGGTGAAAACTGAAAACCCATCCAGCATGTCATGGAAGGTATTAACTGCCGCAAGGTGTACTCTGATAGAGCTGAGCGATAGTCTCTTTTTTTTCAGTTGAAAGAGGTAGTCCAAGGTATCAGGGAAAAGCATGGTCTGGGTGGCAAGTTTCTGTGGGAGCACCATATGGAGAACTGTTTCCATTTTTGCAGGTAAGTCTTACGAGTGGATACTCGTCTACTGTGGAGGATGATGTGTTGGACCTGCTCCGAACAAGCTAGTTCGTGTGTTTGGAACCATGAAGGAACGACGCCATCAGATGGAGCTTCTGCAGTTGTGGATGGAGAATCTGACCATTGCCCTGGGAAAGCAGATCCAGACTCTTGGGAAGAGTTCTTGGAGGGCGGATGGACATGTGCAGCAGGTAAGGATACTATGTCTGTCTGGGCCAGGCTGGGGCAGTAAGTATGACCCTGCCTTGTTCTCTTTGATCTTGCATAGGACTCTGTATCAGTGGGACTGGCAGAAAAGCGTACATAAGTGTTTTGTCCC
The DNA here is from genome assembly GCF_965140295.1 of Lepidochelys olivacea. Lineage (NCBI taxonomy): Eukaryota > Metazoa > Chordata > Testudines > Cheloniidae > Lepidochelys > Lepidochelys olivacea. The sequence goes on from NC_140411.1 coordinate 111,819,160, forward strand.
ACGGAATGAGGAACGCGTCTCCAAGGGACGCGGTCCCAAGTCCCGCTTTGGAGTGGAATAGATTGCATTTGTGCTTTTGTGTTGTGGCAAAACAGGTCTACGGACGGGGTGCCTCAGTAGGAGAAGAGCTGTTGTAGTAGCGTGGGATGCAATTCCCATTTGTGTTCTTGTGAGAAGTGTCTGCTGAGTGTGTTGGTGGTAGTGTTCTGACACCCAGGCAGGTAGGAAGCAGTAATCTCTATGGGACATTGTATGCACCAATTCCATAGTTGGATAGCTTCTGTGATAGGGAGTGCGACAGCGCCCCCCCATCTGTTGATGTAGAACTTACATACTATATTGTCTGTCAAGAGCTGAACAGATTTGTTCCTTATGATTGGGAGAAAGTGGAGGCAGGCATATCTGACTGCTCTGAGCTCTAGAAGATTTATGTGCAGACGTGTTTCTGATACGAACCATCAGCCCTGTGTTGTGAGAGCTCCTAGGTGCACTCCCCAGCATATCAGGGAAACGTCTGTCATGATCATGAGCACAGGGAATTTTGATGGAAGGGGACACCCGTGCACGTGTTTCCCGTTTTTGTCCACCATTGGAGGGAGGCGAATACCTTTGCTGGAGGAGTTAGCATCATGCGGTGGCTGTGCCTGCTGGGTTTGTATATGGAGCTGAGCCAACCCTGAAGGCATCTCATATGTAGTCTGGCATATTTGACCATGAAGGTGGTGGTTGCCATGTGACCAAGAAGCTGCAGGCATGTTTGTGCCTCTATTCTGCGGCAAATGGACAAGGAGTGTATAATGGCAAGGAATCTGGTGTGTGGGAGTGAGGCTCTGGTCAAAAGTTGAGTACAGATGAACCCCGATGAACTCGACTTGCTGTTGGTATCATGGTGGACTTTTGGAATTTGCAGGCCTAGACTGTGGAAGAGGGAGATGGTAAAACAAGTGGCCTCTAATGTCTCATCGTACGAACGGCCTTTGATAAGGCAGTCGTCCAGGTAGGGGAAAAGTATAATTCCAGGTCTGCATAGGTGGGCCACCATTACTCCAAGACTCTTGCAGAACGCTCTCAGTGCTGTGGAGAGTCCGAACGGTAGCACTCTCTATTGGAAGGGGTCATGCCCTACTGCGAATCGCAGAAAGCATCTGTGTGCTAGGTGAATAGATATATGAAAATAGGCATCCTGTAAGTCGAGGGCTGTGAACCAATCCCTTTGTTCCAGCGCATGTATTATTGTGCCTAATGTGACCATCTTGAATGTCTGTATGCGTACGAATTTGTTCAGTCTGCATAAGTCTAGTATAGATTGCCATCCTCCGGCTTTCTTCTGGGTCAGAAAATAGTGAGAGTAAAACCCTTTTCCCCGATGTTGCACTGATACAGGTTCCACTGCACCTACCTGTAGAAGATGAGTCACCTCTGCTCGAAGTCGGTGCTCGTGAGAGGGGTCCCTGAAGAGGGACGGGGAAGAGGGAAAGGTGGGTGGGCATGAAATGAAAGGGATGGAGTAGCTCAATTGTACTATTTCCAGGACCAGTGGTCCTGTGTGACCTGTTGCCAGACATGGTGGAAAAACTGGAGGCGGTGGCCAAATGGGCAAGTAAGCAGTGGTGCCAAGGGATGGTCGCGTAGACCCCTGACCAAGGCTTCAAAATTGTTTGTTTCCCAATGTGTGGGATGTAGTCGGTTGTGCACGGTTTTGTCTGCGCCGGGGAGGTCTGTTGTGGTTCCTCCCACTATCATACGGTCTCGACTGGGGCCGGTGATATTCTTGTGCATGGGGCCTCTGATAAGGCTGATACCATTGCCTCCTGGGGAAGCAGGGGTATATCCTCAGCTTGCGCAGAATGGCCCTAGAGAGTCTTTCATGGTGTGAACGACTTCATTTTTTTTTGGAAAAAAAGTTTATCCTCATCAAAGGGAAGCTCCTCCACTTTGGTCTGCAGATCTTTAGGGATGCCAGATGCAGACAGCCAGGAAGATCAGCACATCACTACCACGGTGGCAGTAGTGCGGGCTGCTGTGTCCATGTCCAGGGATGCTTGTAGCGCCATCCTAGACACCAGCTGACCTTCGATGAGGACTGATTTAAAATCCGCTCTTCTGTCCTCTGGGATATGGGAGGTAAAGTCAAATAACTTCTTGTACTTGTCATAGTCGTAGCTTGCGAGGAGGGCGGAATAATTTGCAATTCTGAATTGCAGAGTGGAGGAGGTGTAAACCTTGTGGCCCAGGCAGTCAAGTCGTTTGAGGTCCTTATCTTGCAGAGTGGGCCGGTATTGTGGCTACTTTGTTCTGTGGGTCGCTGCATCCACCACAAGAGAGTTGTGCTGTGGGTGGGAAAATAAGAAATCTACGTCCTTAGCCGCTACATCATATTTCCATTCAGCCCTTTTACATATTGGTGGGATGGAGGCAGGGGTCTGCCATATAGCGTAAGTGGGTTCCAGGAGGGCCTCGTTTATGGATAGAGTGCAATCTTTGATGGAGCAGAGGGTTGGAGGATTTTCAGGAGTCTGTGTTGCGTCACCTGCACTTCCTCTAATGGAATGTCCTGGCTGATTGTCATCCCTTAAAAAGTTCCTGGAACTGCTTAAAATTGTCCACGTTCTGTGGTGGTGGTGGCATGAGAGCTTCATCTGCCGCTGACGGAGAGTTATGAGCAGATGATTCAGGGAAAGGTTCGTAGCCCACATCTTCAAGGGGGGGCTCAGGAGCTCTGGATGTAGATGGAGCTGGAGATAGAGGTGCAGAGCGGGTCTGCGGTCTGGTGGTCCGCAAGAAAGATTGCCGTCATGGGTAGACGAAGGGACCACTGAGGCCAGGGAATAGGATATGAAAAGTGGGGCCTCGCCCATGGTAGGTCAAAGTAGGGAAATTGGTGGGGAAAACTCTGCCTGCTGCGGCATGTCATTCTCACTGTCAGTGAGGGTGGCCAGGTCAGGTGGCGAGAGCGGCTGGTCAAAGAGTGAGCGCTCAGTGCCTAGGAGAGGGGAGTCAGGCTCTGGGGCCACGGAGATGTCAGCATGATTTAAGAATGGTTGCTGATCCTTGAGCTGCGATGCCACGGGTCTCGGAGCATCAGCAGATGTCCGCAACAATTTTTGCTTAGCCTCGGTGGGTGCCATCGGCCACCTATAGGTGCCCTGCGAGGATGGTGTGTCTGCAGCAGGGGTCATTGTCAGGCTTGGTGCCAACATTCTTAGTCAGCACCGGGATGGACAGCGCTGCTGGTACTGGGTCCATCTGTGGTGCCGGCAGGGCTGGTGCCGAGGAAAGCTGCCGGAGTGGGGGGGGGGCGGGGGGCTCGAGTCCTGGTTTCTGCACCTCATGTGAGCCATGCCTACGGTGCTGGGGCATTCAGCTGTGCCGGTTTTTGGTGTGGTCAGCACTGGGGGAAAGTGATTTCACCAGAGACCTTTTTTGTTTCTGTAGGTCTCTGGGTGGAGAGGTTGGGGCTTCCTGCCTCTTCGCATGAGAGGGTGAAGCCAAGCTCCTGGTTGGTGCCGATCTGGCAGGGGAGTGTGAGGGAGAGGGTTTACTTGTGCCTGTCTCCGTTGGTGGCTGCAGAGATTTCTCCATAAAGAGCATTTTTAGCTGCAGGTCTCTAACTGCGAGCCCTGGTTTTCAGGCTAGTACAATGGACACACTTAGCAGGGACGTGTGTCTTGCCTAGACACTTCACACACAGTGAGTGTCCATCAGACCGCGGCACAGACTCATTGAAGGAGCCGCATTTTTTTAATCCAGGGGACTCCGGCATCATGAAGCTATGATTGCCTGAGGGGAAGTCTCAATGGGAGACAAATGTGAGAGAAAAAAAAGTGTTTTTTTTAAATCAACAAACAAGGAGTAACTATTTTAAAGGGAGGGAAAGAACTGGGATACATCTAACTATTGCTACTTATTTCCTTCAGTGACCAGGGAAGAGGTTCAGCACAGCCTCGAGTTCAGTCTTCAGCCGAGGATGGTTGAGAAGGAACTGAGGGGGTGCAGGTCATGTGTGCACAGACAGACCCTAACGACGCCATGAGACAACAGCTGGGCGGGTGCGCCCTGACCAGGCACTGCTACTGCAGATCTCTGATCAACAGCGCCAGGTTGCACTGTCACGTGGAGTGGAGCACCCACAGGGACAGCCCTCAAAGAAGTAGTAATGTTTATCAATGGAATAGCTCTGCCAAGTTGTGGCCAACAATTATTGCAAATGGAATCCTTTGAACTCCTATACAAGTGTTAATTCATTGATATAACTGTATGCCCTTTTTGTGGAACCTCTCTCTATAATATAATTGTTTTCCAGGTTGGACATCACCTGACTTTCCCAGACGTCATTTCACAGCACCTACATTGCAACAGTATTTCCACGTAAACTAAATCAAGAGTGCAATGATCTCTCACCTACACACTTTACAGATGGAAACCTATAATCTTGAATGTCCCATTGATAGAGCCCTGCACAGATATAAAATTTTTATCCCCATCTGATCTGCAAACATGGTCTGTGGATATAAAGTGGATATCCATGGATTTGCAGGGCTCTAGCAACTGAGTTTGTTGAGTCCTGCTGTACCAGCACTGAGTACTCAATACAGTATAATTATCTTAGTTTCGATCCAGTGTTAGGGTGCTTGATGAAATGGTAATGTTGTGTATGTATGGTTTATTGTTCACTTTACGTCCTATTTTGGCACTGCCTAGGACAGTGGGGAAGCGAACACTTCATAGGAGTTTAGTATAGATCAAGACTCTGACCATATATCTGTCAGTGTCTCAGTCTTGCCTTTCTGCAGTTCCTGGAATTACAAAGAATTGGAGAAGTCTGTCTAATCAGAAGATGGAACAACCTGATTTTATTTTAGAACTTGTGTTGCCCTATCACTACATTTGGCTCCATTCGCATAAGATGGAAATAATACAAAAGCAATATCTCCATCAATGGTTTTATGCCAGATGCAACTGAACCAATTTACAAGAATCCAGAGCGCATTCTGCAACATATCCTAAAAAATATTTCTAAGCAAGCTTACAGAAGCAGGAGACAAGTCCTGCTTTTCAAATGTGGGGTGCAGGCAACAAGAATATTAGAAAGCACTGTCAGATTCATCTCCATCTATGTTTTATTGGAGACTTCTCCCCACTATACTCATTGCAATAAGTGGAGTGACTTCACTCCACTTTCATGCATGTGAAAAGTGCACATTGTGCAGGCTCAGGTAATCCCTTACCTCAAGACCACACACAAATACATTTGGGTACAATCCTGACATGAAGAGCCTATAGCTCTCAAGCCACAGAGTTACAGCTTCCAATTTTAGATTGATATGGAAATGGTGTAAAGTTCCAGAGACTGCTGCCCCAATAGATAAAAGTATGTTGTACTGGGGTGGTCACCCAGCTCCGGCCCTGAAGGGGTGAAAGCAGCCCTGGAGAGGGCTGTGGCGGGGAATAGCTGGGCTGATTGGGGGAAGCAGACACAGCTGGAACCACGCCTCAGTCAGGCCACAGCTGGCCCTTATAAGAGGGCTGTGGGCCAAAAGCTGGAGGAGTCTCTTTAGCTGAAGGGAGAAAAGGACCTGGCTGCCTGGGAGCTGAGCAGGGTACCTAGAGTGGAGCAGGACTGGGGAAAGGCCAGAGGAGATTGGGAGCTCCAACCTGGGAAATACCTAGGCTGCAGGCCTTGGTAAAGGCCCAGAAAGGTACTGAGGCTGCAGAGGGGCAGCCTGGGAATAGGCAGAGGCACCTGGTCCTAACTCTTTGCTGTTGATGAGTGGCCATTACAGACTGCAGTCTGCCCCAGGGAAAGGGGGCTGGATGACGATTGGCAGTAGCCACTGAGGCAAGGTGGGTTTAGAAGGTTGGGGGTTCCCCTGGGAGGGGAGATCCAGAGCGTGGGGGTACAGCTGGGGCAGAACCCCAAGGTAAAGGGCACCGGGAGCAACACAGGGCCAGCAGCAGGTGAGACACTGGCCTGCAGAGGGCGTGCCGTAAGCTGGAAAAGAGCTAATTACCAGACAACCAGGAGGCGGCACTGCCACCGGTGAGTTTTGTCTTGCTACACGTGTTAATATTTGTGAAAAGCCAACAAAGTGAGGAAACAGAGGGTGAAATCATTATCATCGGGTGAGATTATTATCATTATCTCACCCGATTGTACCCAAGTATTGCAGAGTTCTCATTGCTTATAGGATGTGTATCATATCCCACGTATTACATTCACACACCATAGGAAAGTAGTCTCAAGGTAGCCATCTTGACCAGTATAAATCAAACTTGAAAATTCAGAGGAACTGGGAGAAAAGGGAGGTAAAGACTAGGCCAATACAATATATGGACACTTCTCTACCACCCAGTCTGTTCACTACCACATTTCCCGCAGGGAAGAGCAGATGAATTGGAGGGCAACAAGTTGTTGTGATTCTTGTTAGTGCTAGTATGCTTCAGAGCTTTCAAATTTCACTCCTACCCTGGCAGCTCTGCACCTCCTCCCTTCCCTTATACCACTTTACTCTTAGCAATGGAGTGGAGTAAGGGTGGCAGGCAGGGAAACTACTAAGCTTTGAAGGGTGATTCAAAGGGTCTTGCTACTTTCAACTATAACTACTCCCTTTAGCTGGGGAGTGGAACACCATAAAGAGCATGTGGGAAAGAACAGGAGGAGGAGGAAAAAAAGCACTACAGGGAAGAGACAGGCTGAGGGGAACAAAGGAAAGGGGAAGAACAGGTGGTAGCAGGTGCGAAAAAACAGAGAATTAGAAAAAAAAACCAGCAAAGAAAAGAGAAGTCTATGAACATAGGAGAAATATTTTGTCATACTCCTCATCAAAAAAGGAAAAATTAGAAACCAACAACTGGCAATATCTCCAGGAGCAGCAGATGTTTTTCTGAGGATGGGCCTAAAACAGCGGTTCTCAAACTGTGGGTCGGGATCCATAGTGGGTCGGGACCCCATTTTAAGGAGTCACCAGGGCTGACTTAGGCTTGCTGGGGCCCAAGGCCAGAGCCAAAGCCTGAGCCCCACCGCCTAGGACCAAAGCTGAAGTTCAAGCTCCACCACCCAGGGCCAAGGCCCGAGGGCTTCAACCCTGGGTGGTGCGGCTCAGGTTACAGGCTCCCTGCTAGAGCTGAAGTCCTTGGGCTTCAGCTTTGGCCTCCCCACCCTGGGCGGTGGGGCTCGGGCTTTGGCTTTCACCCCTCGACCCGGGCAGTGGGGATCAGGCTTTGGTTCCCCCCTTTTAGGGTCATGTAAAAATTTTTGTTGTCAGAAGGGGGTCATGGTGCAATGAAGTTTGAGAATCCCTGACCTAAGAGATTTAAGAGATGATGCCTTTTTTCAGGAAGGCAGGGTCTCTAATAATAATGGACCCAATTCCCTTTGCAAGATTTTGCCAGCCAAGAGGGTCATGGATCCAAGTTACAGATTACAATACAACGTTATTATATGAACAGAACTAACAGCTTTGCTGATAGCTGTGAAGACAAGGGTATTTAGCGTATTGTAATCGAAACCAGTTGAAATTTAATTAGGGAAAATAAAATTTGTAACAAACAAACTCAAGTGTTTGTAGTTCAATACTGATGTTGTTTTATGCTTTCCTATTTTTTTTAAACTACTTATTACATAAAACAATGAAAACTTTATCATCAAGATTAGTTGTTCTATTACGACTGCCTTAGTTTATTTTCCATGTGTTAAAACTACAAACAAAATAAATACACCTCAAAGCACATTTAAAACTGAACAAACCCTCCACCCACTGCCTCTTGTGCTCTCATTTAGACAAACAATACTGGCGTTATGCTCTTAAATATTCCAGGTTATAGTTATCACCATGTATGCAAGGGCAATGGAGTATCTAATTTCAGTTTTAGCCATACAACAGGATTTTCTTTTTAAATACAGTTCCAAATTTACTGAACAAAATTAGCTTTTGCTCTGCACAATAAACAGAACACTATCTTATTTATTACAACTAAGGAAGATATTTAAAAACTTTATTTTTTTAATTAAAATACACTAACCTATGAATAGGTGAAAAACTATTTCAGACATCAGTGCTGGGCCTACAATATATAATGGACAATGTGAGACTAAAACTGTCCACGTGGAACCCTACTGAAGCCAATCAAGCTTCGCCTGGGTGTAGCTGTCCACCTTCATGTTGTCCCTTGCAGGATTGGGACCTTAATTATATAAAAGGTTCAGCCATCTAATAATCTGACTGTAGTAAAAGAAACTGCCACACCGTAGCAAACAGTACTGGCAAAATACAAAATAAGTGATTTAATGTATTCTGAAAAAATTGATTAAAACCTTAATATATACAATCTTGATTGTGAGATCTTTTTAAAAATATACATTAGTAGGCCTAGTTTAGAGTTTAGCTACTTCTGACTGATGCCAAGCTGTTTTGATGCATCTTTTAAAAACAACTGCATTGATTTTCATCTTTTCCCTCCCCTGAAAAAAATAGAAAGAAAGCGAACAGAAGCCTAAGAAGTTCTCAATGCCCAATAATTCAATGGCTGAAGATCAACAAGCAGCAATACAAAAGTCATAGGATAGACTTTCCATTCCCAACTACCTTGCCATTTCTTCTTCACTCAAAATTTCTTATGTGAACAAGTTAAATAATAAAAACAAGACATTTCTGAGTAGGTGGCAACAAAATGTTATTTATAAATTCTTTTTTATCTCCACTAGCTGGATTTTTCTCGTGTACAATTTTAGCTAAATTGCATCTAAACACCAGTTAGCACGTTACCCATTTTGTTTTTCCCCTACCTGGCATACATTTCAGGAGCTTTGCATTGCACATATGTCCTTTCCATATGTCTGTGAGAATATATTCCATCCGCTTTGCTCGCCAAAGGAAGTTAAACACCCTTAGGTAGTGGCTCATGCACTCTCGTGTAAATACCTGCAAATAAAATCAATATAACAGCTTAAAATAAAATTACCAGATTTACTATCTGTTCATTTGGTTTCTTTAAATCGTTCTATGCTATCCCAAACAATGTATACAGGTTTTACCAGCAGATTACAACAGGAAATAAACCCAAAGCTCTAGGGAAGTTACTCCCTCTGTGCAGGGAGCTCATCTGGCTCAGTCATCAACGGCCCAAGCAATAGGCAAAAACACCATTATAAAAGCTGAATCAGAAAACCATTAGAGTAAAAGGCTCCACTACACTAAAATAAAGTCAAAGTCTGGACTGGCACAGGAGGACTTCTCAAAACCAAGTGATCAGGCAAGTCTCCAGAATCTCTCTGTGCAACAACAGTCATAGGTTGGCGTACGGGTGAATAGGGGAAAAAAGATTTTCTACAACGTGCAGAAACTGCCTCAAGGCAGTTTACAGACTACGTCAAGTCAGCAATGATGTATCTAAGGCTGCCCAGGTGGGCTTTAGAGCACTAGAACAGAAACATCCCTTTTCAGACTCAGACAGCCCCAACAATGAAACAAGCCTTGAATAATGACAGAGTTTCTTTACAATGGACTGTGTAACCTTCCCTAAGGTTGTCAATACAAATAAGACACTGATCCCTTTTAACCTGTTAGACTTTCTTAAGACCCCTAAAGAGAAAGCAAGAGCTGATCTGAATAAGGTAACTTCAGAACCTATTTTCGGACACACACAGAGCTCTTTCAGTGTATGAAGACACTTCTCTCTTACTTCATTGGGGTGGACAGGAGAGGGAGAGAAACTTGAGTCAAATGGAAAAGGGAACCCATCTTGGGAAGGACAACAGGAAAAAACAATGATTAAGCCTATCCCGATGATAAACCAGGAACATATCCCTGCATTAAAGAGCATAAGTTTCCCCATACACCCATCATCAGGCAGATAGCTGCCAGAAGATTAAAGGTGAGTCTCTCAGATGTTCCTAGGGACCGTGTCACATGGTGGCTGGCTCCTTAAGGGGAGAAGCACCTAACACCACCTATGACCAGCTTAATTCACTTCCCAGGTAAGAAGAATGAAGATTCTGTGACAGGTGGATCAGGTGACCAATCAAGCCTCTAATTAGGAAGAAGAATGTGGGAGAGGAAGAAGCTCAAGTGGGAGCCTCTAACAAACCATCTAAGATAGATGGGAAGGCTAAACAGGACAGAAGCATGGGAGCCTGGCTTGAGGAAACAGCTTCAGGTGAGTGCTGCAGAGAGACAGAATGGCTCCTTCACAGAATAAAGGGACTGTTTGGATGATAACCCAGCTCCAGGAAGGAGAGCTGGGGGGAAAGAAAGACTGAACTGTGACCATTCTCCAGGAAGGAGGGCTGAGGCCTCTTGGTTCCCAGACACTGGACTTCATTATGAAGCACCTACTCTTCCTAACCCAGCCAAAAAAAAAAAAAACACCACACCAACATGTGGGAGTGGGGTGTGTGGCCCATGAACCCCTCAATGCCAACTGGCAAGAGGGTAACAAGAATATCCTGATTCTGTTATGTACACTCTGGGTCACCAAAGAATGTCACATGGGTTCTTAAATGAAAGCCAGGATCACATGGGTTCATAGAATCATAGAATATCAGGGTTGGAAGGGACCTCAGGCAGTCATCTAGTCCAAGCCCCTGCTCAAAGCAGGGCCAATCCCCAATTAAATCTTCCCAGCCAGGGCTTTGCCAAGACTGACCTTAAAAACCTCTAAGGAAGGAGATTCCACCACCTCCCTAGATACCCATTCCAGTGCTTCAACCACCCTCCCAGTGAAAAAGGTTTTCCTAATACCCAATCTAAACCTCCCCCACTGCACCTTGAGACCATTACGCCTTGTTCTGTCATCTGCTACCACTGAGAACAATCTAGATCCATCCTCTTTGGAACCCCCTTTCAGTAGTTGAAAGCAGCTACCAAATCCCTCCATTCTTCTCTTCTGCAGACTAAAGAATCCCAGTTCCCTCAGCCTCTCCTCATAAAACGTGCTCCAGCCCCTTAATTTTTGTTGTCCTCCGCTGGACTCTTTCCAATTTTTCCAAATCCTTCTTGTAGTGTGGGGCCCAAAACTGGACACACTACTCCAGATGAGGCTTCACCTATGCCGACTAGAGGGGAACGACCACATCCCTCGATCTGCTGGCAATGCCCCTACTTATACAGCCTAAAATGCCATTAGCCTTCTTGGCAACAAGGGCACACTCTTGACTCCTATCCAGCTTCTTGTCCTCTGTAACCCCTAGATCCTTTTCTGCAGAACTACTGCCTAGCCACTCTGTCCCTAGTCTGTAACCGTGCATGGGATTCTTCAGTCCAAAGTGCAGGAGTCTGCACTTGTCCTTGTTGAACCTCATCAGATTTCTTTTGGCCCAATCCTCTAATTTGTCTAGGTCCCTCTGTAACCTATTCCTACCCTCCAGGATATTTCCCACTCCGCCCAGGTTAGTGTCATCTGCAAACTTGCTGAGGGTGCAATCCACGCCGTCCTCCAGATCATTAATGAAGATATTGAACAAAACCGGCCCCAGGACCAACCCTTGGGGCACTCTGCTTGATACCGGCTGCCAACTAGACATGGAGCCATTGATCGCTACCAGTTGAGACTGATCTAGCCAGCCTTCTATCCACCTTATAGTCCATTCATCCAGCCCATACTTCTTTGACTTGCTGGCAAGAATACTGTGGGAGACCATATCAAAAGCTTTGCTAAAGTCAAGGAATAACACATCCACTGCTTTCCCCTCATCCACACAGCCAGTTATCTCGTCATAGAAGGCAATTAGTTTAGTCAGGCATGTTGCTAATATTGTTTTGAAATATATGTACAGATGCTATGTAAGGGGTTACGTATGTATACTGAAAATATGTTTTAATGTATGTATTAATGTACAGTTCACAAAAGGATTTTCTGACAGAGAAGCCACCACCTCTGTTGGCATGTAAATTAAGCATTGTAAGATACCACAATGGAGATTCATTTACATATGAATCAACAGAGGGGCAAGCACACCAGAGAATAAGCCACAGAGGGTTATCCTGACTGAGTACAAACAATGAACTTTGGGGGAAATATAAGGAGAAGGCAAGGAACACACCCCTTTATCCTGCACCTAAGGAAAGTAATTGGGCAGTGTGATTATATTCATGAAAGTGGGATTAAAACAGCCTTGATTAAAACACTACAAAGGACATTTGGGGTGAGATAACAGGCTAACCTAAGGAAGGTTATGTTTAGCCTCTAGAAAGCTTGTTATGATTTTGTTTTGAATGTAACCTTTTTGGATCCACTAACCCTACTCACCATCTCTTCAACCTTTGATAGCAAAACTTATTTATAGTGAAAACGATACTACAGCTTAGTGGTGTGGTATTATACAAGCTGCTAATCCTGAGCTGAATCAAATAGGCTGGTGTGTATGTTGTTCCCTTGTGGGCAGCAGGCCCAGTATTTCTGTGAGTGTTCAATGGAGAAGGGGCTGGACACTACAAGGGAATGCTTCAAAGGAACTCAGACTGGGCTACACCTGTTAACCTGCAAGCCAAAGGAAGGCATAGCCCAGAGGAGACTGCTTAGGTGGCTAACAGGCTGATGATGTCAGTAAAGCACAAGTAAGGCACAAGCAGGTTTCCCTCACACTGGAGCCCCACAGGGGGATGGTAACAAGGTGATGCAAAGTCCTGGGTATCTTGAGAACTGTCACAGGAGGAATCACCAAAAGAAAAAAGTAATAGACAAAAAAAAAATTGAGACCCAGATTTCAGAAATGCACATGCTCAAACGTTGTATGTCTATTTACCACAAATGAATGTGCAATCCTGGTAATTATGCATATGCCATTTGGAAAATCTGGGCCCAAAACCCCAAGTCCAGCTCTCTTGCTTTGTTCTGTCCACCTGCTGGAGACAGGAAAACAATTAAGCAGGATTGGACAGATATCCTCTTTATAGGAAGAGATATGTCCTAAGAACTTTGCTCCCTCCCATCTCCATCTTCTGGTATTACGATCCGTATCAACTATCTGCGTTGGTCTATGGACTCTAGAGTGCTAAACTATTCTTTTTGCTTAATCTCAATGGTTTTATCTGCAGATGCTAGAGGAGAATCAATCTCTCGCTCTCTCTCACCCACACACTCCTGTAAGTTAAAATATAGTTGAACTGTAGTCCATTAAGAATAGAAGCCTTATGTATACAGAGATCTGAAGCACTAGCAGAGATATTTTCCAATGCGTTCGTGAGCTACACACAGTGCTTCTCTAGAGCATTTTCCTCTTGTTAACTGAAACAGCAACTGCAAAGCTTTCCAAGTACTAACAAAACATTTCAGATGGCAGAAATGTAGCATTTTCATTTATCCAGAGTATACCTACACTGGACATGCCTACACCTTATGTATTTTTATTTTTACATTTTCAACAGTGAAGAGGCGTCTATAACACACTTTAAGACATACATGAACAAAGATCAACATTACTATATTGTTATATTCTTGACTTGATTAGGAATAAGAAATATAAATGCATTAAATGTTATATAGGTTTCTATACATGAGATTTACAGATTACTGTATGATAGCAAGTTACATCACTTCAAAAGTTTCCAATATTTCTATGGATGCTCTTGCTATTTTCAATTTATAGCAGGACCACAAAGCTCCATTTTAGTTACGGTTCCATCACTATTCCCATTATAAACACTTGGGCTCTGTCAGACCAGAAAGCACTTCTTGTTCTTGGGAGGTTTTGAGCACCTTTCAATTCCCAATAAGATAACTGGGAGTTGAGAATGCCCAGCACTCTCCTAGAAGTGCTCAGTAATTGGACCTTTTGCTATGCATATGGAGTTTTAATATTCCTCTTCACATGTGACCTTCCAGGTCTCCCAAACAAAGGCTTGCTGGCTGCCTTCCCTGTAATTTAAAAATGAAGTGACATTTTGTTCAAAGAGCTCAGTAAAAAACAACCTCAGGATCTACTGAGACTTTAATCCTTCATAAAACGATGCTAATTTTTCTACACTGGTTCCTAAAAATATCACTTTGCTTGAGAACATGAGGTGATACTATCAGCAGTGACACACAGCCCTTCACCAAACCTAGTTTCTAGTGGTCAGCTGTACACCTCAAACCCCTCATACCTGATTTTCCTCCTCTACTCAATGAACTACTCTGGAATAGCAAGAGTTGCAGATATGGGGACTACAGTGCATTTGTGGAGAAGCCTGCATACTGGTTGATGCATGGGGGATAGACAGCAGTGAATACAATCAAAAGTATCTGAGCCACCCAGAAAAAAATTCCAGGGAAAGAGACCAAATTTCTGTGTATGTTAAAAGAAACTCACAGGAATCTTTCAGAGTAACAGCCGTGTTAGTCTGTATTCGCAAAAAGAAAAGGAGTACTTGTGGCACCTTCGAAACTAACCAATTTATTTGAACATAAGCTTTCGTGAGCTCACTAATCTAGAGTTTTTACTGTGGATGAAGTAGCAGGGGCTGGTAGGGATAAGAACTTTTTTTTTTATGTCCTGTTTAAATCAATTACCTGTATAACGTTAGGTACATTCTATGTGTTTAATTACTTGCTCAGTTGTCTACCTCCCTGTAACTACCGCTTTGAAAGGTAAAAAATTATGTAAACAAAAAATTATCATGAACCATAAAAGTGAAAAAAACTGATTCAATAATAATAGAGACACTTTCTGTGTAAGTCATTTCACCACAATTGAGGTTTACACCATGTTTCCCCAAATGGTAATGTCAAATGGTCAAAATTAGCTTAAGGGAGGTGGTTTGAAGTATAAAGTTTATATGGATGAGTAATTAGCAAAAGAAGAATCTGCCCCAAAGTATGGGGAATGTGAGAATGGATGTACAAATTAGAGGCCCAGAGAGGTATTTCTCTCCTTTCTCTAACTATACATCTATGTAAAATACCTTCTGCTGGTCACTGAGACCTTGTTTAAAAGAAAAAAAAAAAAAAGAAAAAAGCACTGAAATTCTTTACATATGGTAAAAGCATTTTGAACAATAGTGTAACTATTTTCTCATCAGTTTTAATGAATACTACATATCAAATTTAACTAGTATAAATAGATTTCCCTAAATATATTTTACAGTTTCTTGCAAATTATCCCAAATTAGTTGCTACAGTCTAGAAATAACATCAGAAAATGAACAATCCATTTATTAAGTACTTGCTAAAATTTTGCTGGAACAAATGTATTATTTATTTTAAGTAATGAATGTTTTAACTGTAGCATTTTAGCACTCATTAATAATTTAGAGAAACAGATTCTGGTTGAACTGTTAATACAATCGGTGCATCTGACATGCCAAATCTCTTTAATCATCCATTTCTAGAGTAAAAAGGCTATTTTAATAACAAAGCAGTTAGCAATCTAAGTGGATATCTGAGAAATCTACACAAACTACAATATAAAGCCTTACCGTTGCAATTGGCCCATCCACATGATAGTCTAGACTGAAGACATCCCATCCAGTATCACCAGGAGACACCTATATGAAAAAAAATGCTACATTTAGTCACGTACCAAAGTCTGCACACTGCTGAAATCTTTACTGTTCCCCCAAGAAATATGAAAAAGCAGTTACGTTTGCCAAAAATGGCTTTATCAATATTATATTGCTAATTTTCACAAAGAAATACTATAACAACTTTGTTTCGTTGGTTTAATAACATGTAGATTAGACATCTTTTGAGGCTAAGCACCACATTCCCTCACTAAACTCCCATAATTTACAGAAGTCTCTCTGATGCAAGGCTGACCGAGAAAATATTCACTGTTCATTTTCTTCATAATTCCGTACCACCAGTGTCACAAAGACCCTGCCTCCGATTCTCAGAGTGGCAACTGAAGAAGCTAATTTCAGCCCCCTGATTCTGGACTACGAGCCCCTGTATAAATTATAGCAGGACTCTCCCTACTCTCTCTCTCTCATACTGCTTGTGTAAGGGACCTTATATCAGCAGAGGTTCAAATTTAGCAGAGATAATCTTATACTTTTGGGGGTTGGCGGTGGGGAGAGGAGGGAACAGTTGGTTTAGAAGGAGGCTGTGTGTCATCCACCAGCTTTCCACCAAAGATTCACTCTAATATTGGGTGCAGAAAGGCAAGTCTCTGCTGGGAATCTCCAGCCAGGATAAGGCCAGTTTGTGCTGTGTGAGCAATACAAAGTGACCTTAGTGGGCAGAAGAATGTGACTCAACATGAATAGAAACTAGAAGTTCACCTGATGCTGATCCAAGAGCTAATTTTAGATATTTATACCCAGAAAATAACTTTCATGTCAGGAGCTGAAATGACCCAGAGTACCTCCAGAAGTCTAACATCCAACCGTTTGAGGATCTCAGGATTATCAAACTGTGCATTAGTTGCCCTGACAGCTGTTTCAAGGATTCCTGTCAGATTATGCTGATACAAAGTGGTAGCTGGTCGGGCAAGCTCTGGCCTAGAGGTTACAAAAATAAAGTCATTATATACAGTTTATGATATTGTATAGTAGTTACTTTGCAGTATGGTAGCAATTGCAGTGAGTCTGTACAACACTTAAACATTTGTCTCCAAATTGTATTTTCAAAATTAAGGACAACTGCCTACATTCACTAAATGAACGACAGAGAAATGAAGCATTAAATAACATTGAGAGATTTTAAGTAATTTGCCTATCTGTGTATATAACAAACATCAGTGCTAGTACTAGATTCATTACCATTTAATGCAAGTAATTACTTTAAAAATTGTATTAGTATCTAACACAAAACTATAATTTTAGTCACATTTACAATCAGAATGAACTATTGTTTATTTGTAGTGCCTTAATATGGCAGCTACAACCAGAAAGCCACTAATTTTAGTTAGTGGTTATGAGAGACTTGTACATACTAATCTGAAGTGCTTAGACTGGCTGATGAAAGTATCTAAAGCCTATAATCCTCAGTTTAATGGGAACTTTTTAAAGTTCTACATCAAGAGGTTGTTTTTCCCCACTAATTATGCGTTTAAGGCATTATTGATTCTATACATGATCCCCAGTTTTTCTGCTGCACATCATTTGCTTTCTTAAAAAGTACAGACACATTATCAATAAAAAATGTTGGCCAAAGTTGTTTTTGATGTTTATCAAGTTAATGGAAGCTTTTTAATATACAATCTGTTTTGTAGAAAAGGAGAGCTGCTTAATGGTTTTTTTAATTCTTGCACATGAAATTTCAGCAACATGACCACGAAATAAAATAAGATGCTATGCAAGTATGCTTCTTACAAACTCAGCTGGGCACTTATGCCTGCAGTTGAGGGTGCCAAACGTTAAAGATGTGAGCTGTCAGTTGAAGCTGTAATCATAAATCTTACCAACATACTCTAAACATTTTGGAAAAAAAAGGAAGAAAAAGAACGAACGAACGCAATACACTTAAAAGGATGTAGAAATGTTGTATTTATAGCCCTGCTCATGAGTGGTGTTTTAAAAGTACTAGAAAGTGAGACAGAATTTAGAAATCACAGAGCACGGGCACTGGAAATGCAGGCAGCCCAGAGCACATCAGGAGGGAGAGGGTAACAGTAGTTCAGCTTTTAAAGATCTTGAAATTCTTTTGTACTTACTACTTACAGGAAAAAACAAATTTCAACTACTATTAAAAGGTCAAAAAAATCCAGTCTAATATTTTGTTGAATCTAAGGATGTCTATAATAATAAAATATTAGCTGCATTAACATATTTTCTTTTTAGAAAATGATCTGTTGTACATTTGCAAATATTCAAAATGCAGTATAATTGTACTGCATGTTGTCTTACTTAAGCAAGTCCATTAAGTGTCTTATAAAATCTCCTTGACCGAGAAGTAAGTAGCGCCTCATAGCCTGCATGTGCTCCAGTAAATTGTATTTTTTATTGAGAACATCCAGCAAGTACTTGCTGGTCTCAAAGTAAGCTGCATCGATTTTTCCCTGAAATGCATTTTCCAAATCTGTGAACAAGTCAGCAGCTGCAAAAACAAAAACAGAAAATACAAGGTTATTAACATACGTATTTAAGAAAAACACTGAAGATGAAAAAAATTATACAAATGTAGAGGTATTACCACTTCCACAGATTCTAATTCTCTATTTCTGAACTGACCTATCCATGAAAAATAGAGAAATGTCTGGAGTAGCCCGTACATCAGTGTCAATCAACATTAGGCAAAGATCATCAATATTGACCTTCAAATTAAGAACTCATACTATTTCATAATTTTTACAGAAAATATCTGTCTACTTTCGCCATCTGCTGTGATACTGTGGTAGCCAGGATCACACACTGTTCTGTAACCATCCAATAGAACATACAAACAGGATGTGTATGCAAAAGGGGACAAGACAAAATGTGCTGCGATGGCTAAAACAAGTCTTTAAAAGTTGAGAGAGTTGTGGGTTAATAATATAAATTAAATTTTCAAGAGTTAAATTGTAATCCCGACATTCTACTTAGAGCTGAAAACACTTGTCAGACCAAAGAAATTGTATAAAGGGACAGAAGTTAGAAACAGTGGCAGAAATGTAACAGTGAGATTTAAATGCAGGGGAAGAGGCAAGCAACCAAGAAATGATATACTTGGGGGAAATAGCTGAAATATATACATACCAGGAGGGAGAAACCTAGGAAGCACCAATGTTGCAAGAGACTTAAGTGTGAGTGGAAAGTAAATTCAGTATTACCAATCATGAGCGTGCAAAAGCAAGTGTCAGGCTAAAAAAGTCATGAGATTGACTAAGAAGTTGTGAGATTTTTAGAAAATAATAAATGTATGTTCGTTTATATGCCTTCTATTGATTGAATCTATAGAATTCACATTCCAGCTTCTCTCTACAACCATGGAGGCTATAAAATTACTTTTTTTTTTTTAAATAAAGAAAGCTGAGATTCTCATGTAATCACATGAATCCAGGAGTTGGCGCTTTAAGCAAAAACACCAAATATCACAGGACTCACAATACAAGTTACAAGAGCTGGCAGCATCAAAATTAAATGTGGGTTTTCAGTGGCAGGGGCAGAGATGGAAAAAGGAGTGACCAATACACATATGCTTCAAAACTGCAAGGGAATCACATCAATGAATAAGGAGGCAATAGTCCATCTCTACATGACTATGGTACAAGTGCACCTGGAATATTGTATTTATAACCTTCACATCATGTTACCATTGACATTGATGAAATTCAGTGAGAAAAACAACAAAAGTTACCAGGAAACTAGATTACATTTACAAAGAAAGATTAATAAATATGCATAACTAGGTAAATGAAAAAATGTGTGTGTGGTGGAGCTATAAGCAGCCTACAGATATTTTAAAAATAAATGGATATAAGGGACTCAAACTAGAAGAAACTGAACAAAACTAAGAAATTGTATAAAGGGACAGAAGTTAGAAACAGTGGCAGAAATGTAAGAAAGGGAACACTGTGACAAAATATGAAAAATTTCTTAAGAGTGAAATATGTTAGAATGAGATTCTCCAATGGGAAAGGGTTGTTCCATTTAAAGTTTAAGTGGACAAAAAACACAAGAAAGTGAATTGTAGGGAATAATCCTGCATTGTCCGATGGATGGCGTTAGTGATCTGGTAGTTTTCCATCATCTCCAACGTTAGTCAATTTGGAGGTAAAAAGGTAATAAAGGGAAGAAAGTATTACCTGAAATATGCATTTAAATAAATGGTGTTATTTTACACTTTTGTGCAAATACAACAATGCCATCATCTCAGGCATTGGCACCCTGACAGCAGGATTGTCTGGCTATGTAGACTCCCTCCTCAGGCCCTACGCTACCAGCACTCCTAGCTATCTTCAAGACACCACTGACTTCCTGAGGAAACTACAATCCATCTGTGATCTTCCGGAAAACACCTCCTAGCCACTATGGATGTAGAAGCCGTCTACACCAACATTCCACAGAAAGATTAACTACAAGCTGTCAGTAATATGTCGATAATGTCATGGCAAACCTGGTGGCTGAACTTTGTGACTTTGTCCTCACCCATAACAATTTCACATTTGGGGACAATGTAAACCTTCTAATCAGCGGCACTGCTATGGGTACCCGCACAGCCCCACAATATGCCAACATTTTTATGGCTGACTTAGAACAACGCTTCCTCAGCTCGCGTCCGCTAACGCACCTACTGTACTTGTGCTACACTGATGACATCTTCATCATCTGGACCCATGGAAAAGAAGCCCTTGAGGAATTCCACCATGATTTCAACCATTTCCATCCCACCATCAACCTCAGCCTGGACCAGTCCACACAAGAGATCCACTTCCTGGACACTATAGTGCTAATAAGCGATGGTCACATAAACACCACCCTATACCGGAAACCTACTGACCGGTATTCCTACCTACATGCCTCCAGCTTTCATTGAGACCACACCACACGATCCATTGTCTACAGCCAACCTTTACGATACAACCGCATTTGCTCCAACCCCTCAGACAGAGACAAACACCTACAAGATCTCTATCAAGCGTTCTTAAAACTAAAATACCCGCCTGCGGAAGTGAAGAAACAGATTAACAGAGCCAAAAGAGTACACAGACGTTACCTACTACAGGACAGGCCCAACAAAGAAAACAACAGAACACCACTAGCCATCACCTTCAGCCCACAACTAAAACCTCTCCATCATCAAGGATCTACAACCTATCCTGAAGGACGACCCATCACTCTCACAGATCTTGGGAGACAGGCCAGTCCTTGCTTACAGACAGCTTCCCCAACCTGAAGCAAATACTCACCAGCAACCACACCACACAACAAAAACACTAACCCAGGAACCTATCCTTGCAACAAAGCCCGTTGCCAACTGTGTCCACATCTCTATTCAGGGGACACCATCATAGGGCCTAATCACATCAGTCACACTATCAGAGGCTCATTCATCTGCACATCTACTAATGTGATATATGCCATTGTGTGCCAGCAATGCCCCTCTGCCATATACATTGGCCAAACCGGACAGTCTCTACGTAAAAGAATAAATGGACACAAATCAGATGTCAGGAATTATAACATTCAAAAACCAGTTGGAGAACACTTCTATCTCTGTGGTCACTCGATTACAGACCTAAAAGTTGGAAATCTTCAATAAAAAAACTTCAAAAACAAACTCCAACGAGAGACTGCTGAATTAATTCCAATTTGCAAACTGGACACCATTAAATTAGGCTTGAATAAAGACTGGGAGCGAATGTGTCATTACACAAAGTAAAACTATTTCCCCATGTTTATTTTCCCCCCGACTGTTCCTCACATGTTCCTGTCAACTGCTGGAAATGGCCCACCTTGATTATCACTACAAAAGGTTTTTTGTTTTTCTCTCCTGCTGATAAGACCTCACCTTACCTGATCACTCTCCTTACAGTGTGTATGGTAAAACCCATTGTTTTATGTTCTCTGTGTATATAAAATCTCCCCACTGTATTTTCTACTGCATGCATCCGATGAAGTGAACTGTACCTTACGATAGCTTATGCTCAAATAAATTTGTTAGTCTCTATTTGTTAGTCACAAATACTTCTTAACATTTTTTTAGTTTATTTTAAACTTCAAAAAAAGGTGGGGGGATTGGAATGGGGCTACTGGAATAGGGAGAATATTTTTGTTGAGGTTTTGCGGGTCCAGAATCTGAGACCATCATTGGCTTTTGGGATTAGGAAATACCAGGAGTAGAACCCCCAGCCCTTTAGCTCTGGCAGAACATTCTCCACTGCTCCCTCCCTTATGAATGAGCGCACCTCTTGGGCTAGAAGCTGCTCTTGAGAAGGATCCCTGAAGAGGGACAGGGATGGAAGGTGGGAAGAAGGGGAACAAAAAAACTGAAGAGTGTATCCCAGTGCTACCATGCACAGACCCATCGATCCAAGGTGATACAGGCCAACGCTCAACAGAAGTGGGATAACAGGTCCACAAAAATGGGGGAATTTGGATCCATGAACTGTCTTGGCACATCATCCTCAAAAGTTCCATCAAAATGCCTGCTTTGACCCCACCGAGGGTCTGGGGGGTTCAAGCGCAGGTGAAGACTGTGGCAGATATCTCCTTCTCTAGCCCCTGATCCTCCTCCCACTATAATCCTGTAAAGGGAGGAAAGAAGGGGGTGGAGCGAGGAAGGGGAGGAAGGCGGGGGGAGCGAGCAGTCAGCTGTGTCCTGTGGTGCTTCCTCACAGGGGCTGGAGTATGAAGGCCCAAGGACTTACGTGTGGCCCTTGAGTCCTTTAAACTGTGAAGTTTGGAGTCTGTCTTCTCAGAAAAGAATGACATACCCTCAAAGGGGAGGTCCCACAAAGTTTGTTGGACCTTGTGTGGCAAGATTGAGGATTGAAGCCACGAGCTTCTCCACAAAGCCACAGCTGAAGACATGGATCGGGCTGCAGAGTCCAGCACATCCAGGGCAGCCAGTAGTGACGCCTTTGCCATGGACTAGCCTTCCTCTATGAGTGCCACAAACTCTCATCTTGACTCCTGAGGTAGCAACTCCTTAAATTTTTGCATAGAGTCCCAGTAGTTGAAATTGTACCTGCTCAGGAGTGCCTGGTGACTAGTGATCCTTAGCTGGAAACCTCCACCAAAAAGACCTTCCTCTCAAAAAGGTCCAACTTTTTTTCATCTTTGGCCTTAGGTGTCAGTCCCTGTTGGCCTTGCCTTTCCCGCTTGTTGGCTACTGCCACCACCAAAGAGCCTGGTGGTAAGGGTGTATACAGGAACTTGAACCCTGTCACCGGGACAAAGTATTTTCTTTGTCTCTTTTGCAGTTGCCCTGATGGGGTCTGTGATAGCATCATTTGGCGGGGGCGGGCGCAACGTCACCCTTGCAGGATCAATTGCCGCCAAGACGTTCACAAGGGAGTGGGAAGACTTTCTAATTTCCTCCACCTGGATACCCAGGTTCTGAGCTACCCTCCTTAGCTTTGGTGCACCCTATAATCCTCCTGCAGGGGCACAATATCAGTTCCCATGACCGCCTCATCTGGGGAACAGGAAGAAGACACCTGAACCAGCACCGAGCCCTGCTCTTCACCCTCAGCACTGGCTAGGTCCTGTGATACTGCCTCTTGGTACACGGTACCAGAGCCTGGATCGTGTTCTGGTGGTGGAAGCAGTCTGGGCTCTGAAGCCACCAAATATGACCTTTTGGAATGGGAACCCGCCTGCGCTGGAAATGCCCAGGGATTCCAGAAAGGCCATTGCATGGGGAACTGCCACTGTCCTGGTGGCCACACCACAGGTCCAGGAGGGGCACGGGGCCAGCGGCAGGTGAGACACCAAACAGCAGAGGGCACTCCTGGCTGAAAAGGGCTAATTCCCTAGACAACCAGCAGGAGGCGCCGCAGTGGTGAGTCGTCGCCCTGCGACACATACACATTAAAAAAACCCTTAAAGAATATTAAAGTTGCAAATTGAACAGAGACATTTCACCCTGTGGCATAACACTGACACCCACATGGGTCATTATCAAGGTTGGAACCTTTGGATCCACCACACAGACCTCTGCCACTTGACATAAAGTAATTGACAGCAACAGTTGGTCGTTGTCCTCTGTGTGGTCAAGCATCGAACAGGGATGAGAGAGACACTTTTGCCAGAAGGTTTCACAGATATTTGCTGACAGCAGAGAAACAGAAAGACTCAGAAACCTTGGGTTCCATTCCAGGCTCTGAAGGAAGTGTTCTCTAGCAGTCACAGACTGTTCTGTCAGTTCCTTTACAAGCTTGACCCCTTCTGCCCTGGTCCCCACAACCTGTCCTGATACTGTGTCTTCCCCAGTCCCCGGCTCCTCAACCCAGTGCCTGGTTCCTCAACCCAGTGCCCGGCTCCTTGACCAGCCAGTCACAGTTCCCTCCGCCACTCCAGTTTGTCATCCAATTTCAGTCCCTCCCCTCATTCAGTCTCCTTGACCAGCCAGTTGCAGTTAACCCCCGACAACCTGGTTCCTTGACTGATCGGTGTCTCTTCCCCCCACCTCTGTAAATCCCCATCACCCCACCAGTGGTCCCAGCCTCAGCCTGTTTGTCCAATCAGTCCCAGTCTTTCTTCCTAGTTATCCCCACGCCCCCACAACTCCCACCCTCAGTTTCTCTACCCTCACCCAGGCCCCAGTTTCACCAGAGTCCTCATCAATCTACTCCTTTCCCTCCTCCACCTGGTCTGGCTCTCAACCTCTCTGCATTTGAGTCAGGCAGATTATTTCTCCAGGCTGTGTGAAAGCACAGGAGAGACACAGGATCCTAGCTCTCATTTTTGATGCCATGACCCACTTTGTTCCAGGGCAGCTAGGAGCTCAGCTACAGTTATAGCGAAAGTCTGGCTTCATCCCTGTGGCCCTATGTTGGAACATGCTCAGTCGCTCTGTGGGGTAGTGTACGCGGAATCTGGTCAGCATTAGAAGCTGTGAGGCAATGGAGTATGGTCAGTAAGCAGAGTCTTCAGAGATTTTAGCTTCCAAATTCTACTGCGCATGTGAAAACAGATTTTTCAAAGCCTGTAATTCAGCCAAATTTTGGAGATTTTCACAGGAATAGCAAAAGGCACATCCCTAAGACAAAAAAAGCTTCCCCATGTTAAATTTCAAAACCCTACTCCATATCATAGGGG
The DNA here is from genome assembly GCF_965140295.1 of Lepidochelys olivacea. Classification (NCBI taxonomy): domain Eukaryota; kingdom Metazoa; phylum Chordata; order Testudines; family Cheloniidae; genus Lepidochelys; species Lepidochelys olivacea. The sequence goes on from NC_140411.1 coordinate 111,843,759, forward strand.
CACTAATTTCTCACAGAAAAAGTTGCTTTTCCCTAGCTTCATTCTTGGAAATTGGTGAACTGGTTTGGCTGAAAATTTCCTAAAAATTCAACCTGAGGTACACTCCTGGCACAGAGTGTTCATGCCAGAACAGTTTGGGAAAGTTAAAAGCAACCAAAAACAGGTTCTGATAAGGGAAAGTGGCAGAAAACCTTAATTACCAGCGATGGTGCCAGCTCTAGCCATAACAGTGGTATCTGCAGTAACACTAGCTACGATAAGAATTCGTAAGTGTTAAACCATCATGCATTAGGGCACAATGCCTGTTCATTATAGGGGTTCTCACAACTTCCTCTGAAGCACCAGGTTATAGTTACTGTTGGATAAAGAATCCTAGACAAGTTATCTTACATGGCAATACCTATATTCCTAGGATGCCCAAGACTGACCAGTCCAGGTAGGTATAAAATAACTGGAGGAGGTTGGGACTATCAATAGATACAATTGTATTATGGCAAATGGTTGGAGGTGACATGTCACCAGAGAGGCCTGCTCAATTCTAATGGTCTCTCATCAACCATGACCTCCAGCCAATCCACCATTATCTTCAAAATGTGAACTGAGGCTTACAGGAGTTGTCTGTGCTGGACCACTTAGTACTGTCACCCATTTGAACTGCTGCATGCCTCAGTTGTTAACTTTGCCATAAGTTCATGTTGAAAAGTAGGAAGAAAAATCTTCAAGGGCGGGCGAGGAGGAGAGAAAAACAATGTTATGCCAGGTCCACCCCAAAGTCCATGCATTCCAAAGCTCAGTCCCTGAGGAGCCACTTCCTTCTACAGGGTGTTTTGAGCCCAAGTGGAAGGCAAGACAAAATAGCAGACAAATCAGCCAGAAAGGAGCTAGAACGTCTAATCACATGACCTAAGCTCAGACCTTGCATAATACTTCTCTTTGATCAACAGCTGCATAGAGTGCCATTTCTGTTCTGGGTGTAAGGCAGCTAAGTGGGGGTTATTGTAAAAGGATTTCTTCTTAGCATATGTGCAACATGCCTCAGGTGGCATGTGATGAGGATTCATCACTGAATTTGGTTCGCTGATTAGATCATTAGCTTCCCCAGCATGGGCCAGGTACTAATAGGGAGTGCGACGTGAACACTGAACAAATACGTATGTGCGTTGTATAAGAACAACTTCCTTTTATCAGTTTTACATTTGATTCCTTTCTCAATTTCATACATTGAGCTCTCGTTCTAGCATTATGAGACAGGCAACCTGAATAACCTTCTCTACACTTCCTATAAATATCTCTTTCCATGGATACAAGTTTAAACATCCAATGATTACTGTCACCTGTTTGGAAATTGCAACTCTAGTATGGCATTGAGCTTATTTCACTCATTGCACTGCCATTGCATCACAAGATGTAATGTAATTTCCCAGACTGAACATAGGAGCCAGGAACTCAACACTTTTAACCCCAACTTTGTCACACACAAGTCAGTCATAACCTCACTCTCTCTTCTCCATTCCACTAGGAAACAGGTACCACTTAAGTAATTATGTAGTATGACAAACTGGCTACTCTTCAAAGTAGTAGATTCTTGAAGCCAAAAACAAACAAACAATGGCATTTGCAAAACCTTTAAGTTTAAACATACTGGAATTTGAAACCCTACAGTGATATAGTTCTCTACCTCCATGAAACCAAGTTCTGTTTGGGTGTTTTTTGTTTTGTTGTGGGGTTTGTTTTTTTTTTTGTTATCAGCACTGATTGTAAGCAGGTCAAAGTAATGACCAAACAGAGAATTACAACTTTATGCAGCAAGCTTCACTTTCATGTTATATAATAAGTAAACATACAAAAGTCTAAGTATACCATCAAGAAAGCTTACAATTAATTTATATTACAACAGTAAAGTCATTCTATAATTGTTCATCAAAAATATCAAAAGTTAAACGAGACTGACAAGCTCTCTTTCCAATCACATCTGGTATCATCTGGAAGTAATTAGAGAATGCAGGAAACCTCTTTTACAAAGAAAGATTAGTAAACTCAGCACCACATTAGGAACTATGTGATTCTAGTGGTGGATTTATAAATTAAAAAGGGAACTAATAACATAGCTTATGTCTGACAATTTGTCTTCAGTTACAGCTACTGTTTTTTAAAATTTCTGTTGTAAATAAACTTATTTCTAGTCATTATAATGACAGTATTCTACAAATCACTATATTTCCACTGCACTTAAGCTACCTGGGTTACACCCACTCACTGTCAGAACTCAGTGTTAGTTTAAAGACAGCAATTTTATGTTTGAATAAAATAATTTGCTAAAAACTTAACCAGTTGACTTCCCTTTAAGCCAAACTTCTAAAAAAATTGGTGAATTTAGACTGTGTTTGTCAAACTAATATCAAAATGTGTCAGTTTTTACTCGTTTAAAATTTGCTTAGGCGTAATGAATTCTAGCCATGCAATTTTCCTGTGAAAATTACAATGGTAAAACTGTACTGATTGTGTACCAACATGGACTGAACTATCTAAATGGGAAACGACGTACAAAATTTTGTGCAAAATCATCACATTACTTCAATATTTGCCTTCACACATGCATCTAGGTTGCAATGTTTTGCAAAAGTTAACCCTAAAAAGTTAAAAGCTAATTAAAGCAATAAAGCATATATTCAGGTAAAGTTAAGGATTTGATTTAAAATGACAAAAGCAAAGGAATAAAGAATTAAGACTGGAACTCTCTTTAATTTGCCCTATTATAATTAATTATATAAAGGGAAATTTCACAACAGTGGCAGATTAAGCAAATAAGAACATATGCACAGGCAGGGCAGGATGAGTTAGAAATGCAGTTTCACCACTGACAGAATTTTCTATTCTTGTGTGGATGGGCAAGATAACCATTGCTATGTTAATTTGTATAATTTCATTTTACCATATCATTTATACTTAAATTGTAAACTGGTAGGGGCAGGGGCTGTCTTTTTGTTCTATGTTCGTACAACATCTAGCATAATTGACACTACAGAAACAAATAAACCAAACCAAAACAAACTGTGTATTGAGGTTATAGTCCCCAATCTTGCCAAGATCATAATAGAGTAGGACTAGAGTGGAGTCAATTTAAAAAACAAAAACAAAAAACCTACTGCTGTCTGAAAACATTTTAACTAGTGTCATTTGTAACATCTAAAATTACTGCAATTGAAAGATTAGAGACTTTTTTTCAAGTTTGTTTCCTTTGTTCATTGAAACTCAAAAATTAATTCCCCCATGTAAAAGGGTAGCTTGCTCATGTGCTGGAGAACCTGGGGCTAAACTAGCTCAGATTACAAAATTAGTCCCACCAGAGTGGAATAAGATTATTCGAATATAAAAAGCAGCAGGAAGCAGGAGGGAGTATAAGGAAGAGGTCAAGCTCCTACAGTGAGGGAACTGCAGAATGAAACTGCAGGGAAAGAGTCTCCTGCAGAAGAATCAAAAGTTGTTTTGTTTTTTAAATTCAGTTCAGAAGTAGTCAAGAGAAGAAAGGCAAATTGGATGAAATTTGAGAACAGGTATGGTAGAAAGGAGATTTTACCAGATGTCAGGAACTTCAGAGGATAAAGCTTTTACACCCACAGAATTTAGATTACATGAAAAAGAGTTAGGAGGGGATGGAAAAAGTGCATAGGGTTCATATGCCCACAAAAAATCATGATATTCAAAATGCACACTTTGATCAAGTATGCACAACATAGTATTGGGAGTCTATTTAACAACCATAGAAACATCATGGTTTAATTTTTTGAAAGGAACATTTATGAATGTTGATAAATGCAAAGTAATGCACATTAGAAAACATAATCCAAACTATAAACAAAGTGATGGGACCTAAATTAACTGTTTCCGCTCAAGAAAGAAATTTTGGAGTCATTGTGGATAGTTCTCTGAAAACATCCGCTCGACACGTGGCAGCAGTCAAAAAACCTAACAGAATGTTAGGAACCATTAGGAAAGGGACAGATAAGACAGAAAATATCATAATGCCTTTATATAAACCAATGGTATGCCCACATCTTGAATACTGCGTGCAAATCTGGTTGCCCCATCTCAAAAAAGATATATTAGAACTGGAAAAGTGCAAAAAAAAATGATTATGGGTATGGAACAGCTTCCAGATATGATAGAGGTCTATAAAATCTTGACTGGTGTGGAGAAAGTGAGTAAGAAAATGTTATTTACTCCTTCCCATAACAAAAGAACGAGGGCTCACTCAATGAAATTAATAAGCAGCAGTTTTAAAACAAAGGAAAGTACTTCTTCACACAATGACTGATTGACAGGGGATGTTGTACAGGGTTCAAAAAAAGAACTAGATAAGTTAATGGAGGTCTATCAGTGGCTAATAGCCACAATGGTGAGTGATGTGACACCATGCTCTGAGTGTCCCTCACCTCTGTTTGCCAGAAGCTGGGAGCAGACAACAGGGGATGGTTCACTAGATTATTGCTCTGTTTATTCCCTCTGAAGCACCTGGTATTGGCCACTGTCCACAGACAGGATACTGGGCTAGATGGACCATTGGCTTGACACAGTATGGCGGTTCTTATGTTCTTAACTACACTTTTCTATGTATAAATGCATTTTGCACATTAAAAACATTATTAGGGAAAGTTTTCTATAAGCAAAAAAATCCAGTTAAATTTTACTTTGACAAAATCACTTTTCTGGATGTGGTAGGACCGTAGGTATTGCATGTTATTCACCGTTGTTTAGTTTTTAATAAACAAACATAACATTTAGAGTAAAAAATATTTTTAATTATGAATCTGGTTGGACTTTCACAAGTATTCAACAACAGGACACTCTTCCAATCACTGTAGGGGATATGTCATCATAAATGAGAACAAGAATTTACTATGTTCTCTCTCATAAGAGTGCCATTTTAATAAATCACATTAATTCTCTTAAAAAGTTATCTTATACAATATTTTCAAATTACTTAGGTTAGAGTGTAGTGTTGTTGTTGCCATGTTGGCCCAGATTATTAGACAGACAAAGTGGGTGAGGTAATCTTTCTCACCAACAAAAGTTGGTCCAATAAGAGACAAGCTTCCACAGAGCTCTTCTTCAGGTTGTACTCGTTTCCCAGACCTGAAGAAGAGATCTGCATAAGTTCAAAAGCTTATCTCTCTCACCAACAGAGGTTGGCCCAATAAAAAAATATTACCTCATCCACTTGTCTCTCTTACGTTAGAGTGCTCAAACACTGACTATTATGTACTGTTAAAATCAGATCTGATGGAAGTTGACGACTCTTTTGTAGGCCACATATATGTTCTATGCCACTTGGCTCTTGTGCCTTTCACCATGTGTCCGAGTTTCTTATCACAGAAAGGTTTTTATCCCTCATGTCTGTACCGTTCATTCTTTTAATTATAACAGTGAGAATAATTTCAGGTATCATAGAATTTAACAGCTCTCAGAATTATTACAAAATCTTGCGAAATTAATCTGACAAAAGGTCACTAATTATCATGAGGATTTTTATAATAAACTTGAGTGATTAGAACTCTACAACAAAAAATTTGTCAAAAGGTGGAAATGGTTTGATTTTTGCCTACACTTCTCATTATATACACAACTACAGAACTAAAGAGGGAAATTACATATTTACATCTTCCTGAGACATCTTTTGTAGAATGACTTAAGATACAGGTTTTAAGGAATACACAGGAATTTATTTATTTATTTATTTATTATTTTTTTAATTCCCCTTCCTGGTCTTCCCAAAACCAAAAAGTTACTCCATAGTTTAAAGTCACATACTGTGTAAGACTAATTACAACAGGTCTGAAGTTCAAAGGTACAATTAAACTATCAGTTTTGATATCATACCATCTTTTGGTGATTCTGCAGACTTTGCCACAGCTATCATCTTTGTAGATGGAGTTTGGTCATGACAAACCTGATGTAAGAAGTTTATGGATTTTCCTATTAGAAGGACCTAAACACAAGAGAATAACATTTTAGAAATTATTTTTATATAAATAATAAAAATGAGATGTTGTCTGTAAGTTAATTGTTGCTGCCTCACTCCCAACCCCTGAAAAATAGATGAACCCGTGGATGTAGTCAAATATATCAAGCACAACTTGTTTTTAAAAGTCCTTTTTTTTCAAAGTAATTCAATTACACAAAACAAAGTTTCTTCCTCCATCTCAAAGTAACAATCCAGGCTATCCACACACCTTTTTCAGACAACATGGCAGGTTCAGAACATTTGGCTAAATTTATGTTCTTAATGTTACTCCAGCCATAAACAGCAGTAAAGGGTCAACGACACATCAAACAAATAATCCTTTTTCCCATACCTTTTTTGATTGATCCATTGTAATGAACGAAGGGATCATGGATTTTCTCAAAGTGTACTTGTCATGCCACAACCGGTCAGCTTTAACTGTAGGATCTGAAGCTACAAAAAACTGCAGGTTGACCGAAGCATTAGATATAAAAGGAATTTACCTGATATTTACGTTTCATACACATACACCCACTCTTGTATTTCATTTCTAAGGGGAGGCATATTACATATACATGTCTATTTATAGTCCCATGTCAAGTAGGTGTTGCTGCCTTTGGGCTTTTTTGGGGAGTGGATTTCTTTTGTTTTGTTGTTTCCTTGAATAGTTCATGCACATATTACATAGAAGTCAAACTGTACTTTTGTATAAGCATTTTGGTACTTTTATGCTGTGTAGGCAGTGTTTTTTTGTGGACAGCAGCATTTTGGCACACAAAAACAGCCATAGTTGAATCCACCAAAACTAGCTCATTATTTCTCCTGAGCTTCTCGTCAGAAGGATCTTTCAAGGAAGCTATGCCCTTATGGGAAGAGTCGGCGATATGCACAAAAAGGACCACATCTCTGGTCTCACAGAATCTCTGACAGGTGGTAGAAAAAAACCCAGCATATTGCCAGCTGTTCCCTTTGCCCAGAGAGTCTTTTTGAGAGAAAGGCCTTTTATTTGACTTGAATAGTCTCTTCACAGAGATCTGAAGTCTTCTATGGAAAAGACCCTGGCTTGATCTGGAGAAGCCTTCATCTGGGAGGGCATACACTGGATCTGTCTCAGGTATGATCTCTTTCATGTGGGCCATTCTGCCTAACCAGTCCCTACTTGCAAAGGATGAGGCCAATGAGAAGCCAGGAGTTTGGGAGGAGGTAGCTCCCTTTCTGGGCACTCTCTTCCCACCTAAGTTCTTTAAACAAGGACTTGTAGATCTATCATAAAAGAGTTTAACTGGAAAGTCAGGATCAGGCAGCTACCCGCAATAATATAACAAAGAGCAACAGCCCAGACTGCAGACTGGCAGGCTCTTCCAAGCCCCTCCTGCCTTCCAATACCCTCTACCTCAAACATGAGTGAGAGATGTACAGATAGGATAGTGGGCTGAGGGAAATCTGGTCTGTTTGTAATGATGCAGTCTGAAGAACGAACTCTAACACTTTCATCCCCATGAGGGGAGAGTTATGGTTGTGATGCATTGTCTGTAATGAGGTGTGTAAAGGGCATGCATAATTAGATGCCTTAACTTACAATTTCTTGTTCTTTGGGATTGGTGTTAAGTGTTATGTACAGACTAACCTTCATTAACACACAACATACTGTTTTATGTATTTTCTTGTTTACTCAGATTCTGAAGGTACTGACAACACAGCAATAGCTAAATTAATTAAAAAAAACAGGATCTGCTGCTGAGCTGGCTGGGGCACTTTCATTAAGATCCTAGTATTTGGTAAATTAGCTGCTGCTTTGTCAGTTCCTGTTCTTCATTAAACTTAGTTGGTTGATTAGTAGATTGATAGTATCCAGGAAAGATGATGCGACAGGAATACACCACATACTCATGAAACCTGAATGTGTCTACATAGGAGTTTGGAAAGTGCCTAACAGAAGTTTCCAAACTGTGATTCATGGAGAGCTGACTGGCCACATAGTACTGGTTCTCCTACTTATAGCCAACTGCTAAATCTCATTAAAAACAAATAGGAACTTATAAAAATTATTTCCTAATGTCACTTTGTCTGGTAGGCAGGCATGCTAAATTCCAATTAGGCAAGCAATGTGATCACAAAGGGGAAGGGACATTCCCATAAGGGACATTCCCTACTCCTATGCAGACACATTCAAGTCCTTGGTCTCCATTAAGATGTGGTTTACACTATCAAAGAGTTTTTGAGAATTCCTGGCTTACTATTTAAAGTGTAGTCCAAAATGTGGTAAGTGCCACATTCTATATTCAAATTGGGCAGGCTTCTGCTGGGTTGGTGATCTAGAATGCTGAGGTTTCCATCTTGTTCTCAACCAAGTGCAGTTGATGCAAAGATGCCTGTGCGAGCCTGCAGAAAACCTGAAATAGTTCTGGGAAGTGTGAACTAACATTTATCTCAATGGGGTGCCCACTGAGGAAAATTTAAATGTCAAAATTGTTCTCAGTGCCGATCAAAACATGTAAGAAAGAAGAGTGACAGTCATATCATGAAGTACTTCACAAACTACTGAGTAGCAACTCAACTTGGTGCCACAAGTGGATGGCACTTGGAAGAGTACTATCAGTTTCTTCCTCTGAATAAACCTGACCTGTAGAGCTAGAACGCTAGATGTGAGGAGCTGAGGCCAGGGGAATGAGAAACTCACCAAGGGGGAGTCAGTCAGTCAGAGGTCAGGAAGATATCCAAGCCTTGTCCCCACATAACCAAAGTGGCCTCCTCTGCACAAGCCAGATAGCTTTCTCCCTATAGCTAGTAGTTGCTGCTGTTCCTCCTCCTCCTCCTCTGCACGATTTTAGCAGACATTGTTGCATCAGTTACAATCAAGTCACATTTTCAAGCTTTTCTTTGTAGCTATGAATGTTTATGAAGGTATTTTTAAATGAAATCGATTCTGATGCTGTGACATGACTGAGCCAGGGGTCTAAGCAGATCCCTATTCTGCCTAGGCCTTAATCCAGCCTTACCCACAGATGTAAATGAACCTCAGTGAGCGGGAGCCAGGATCTGAGAAGCCTAGCAGTGGATATGCTCGGTAACTCGGTAACCTAAGCGTTTTTTAAAAATGGAATTTAGGCTTCTAAATCTCATTGAAATTCAAAATAAGATTACATAAACAGAGTTGTAGCCTGGCAAGGAGAAAAGAAAGCTTGAAGATGACTGAGGTAAGTGTAAACATGTACAGTTAACAGTGAAGTGCCAACAAGATCTGTGAATAAAAAGCCTTATGTAAGAGTTGAATACTCTGATGATTAATTTTGTTAAATGATAGAATAAGGAGGTACTATGAAGGTGATGTTCTAGTTATTCATGTATTAAGGATGCATTTTATAGGACTCTATTACTGCAAAGGTCAAAGCAAATTTTGTAGGACTTTTAAAGGTATTTCATTCTCAACATTTTCTACAGAATTTGAAAAAGTGAAAACTCCAAGAGCTCAATCTATTTAGCTTAAAAAGAAAGGTCGGGGTGACCTGATTACACTTTAAATATCTACATCTGGAACAAATATTTAATAATGGGTTCTTCGATCTAGCAGAGAAAGGTATTCCACAATCCAATGGCTGGAAGTTGAAGCTAGACAAATTCAGACTGGAAATAAGGCATTAATTTGAGACAGGGAGTGTAATTAAACATTGGAACAATTTACCAAGGGTTGTGGTGGATTCTCCATCACTAAAAAGTTTTAAATCAAGACTGGTATTTTTCTAAAAGATATGCTTCAGGAATTACTTTGGGGAAGTTCTATGGCCCATGTTACACAGGAGGTCAGATTAGATGATCTCACAGTGGTCCCTTCTGGCCTTGGAATCTATGGAAATTATTAGCACTAATGCCTAGGATAACAGTAGGAACTGTAAACATAAGACACTAATAAAAATAAACTACAAAACAAGAGAAATAGTCAAACCTCATACTTCAGGCACAAAATGGATTGCTTGCAAGGGCTAGAACAAATTTTGTACACCATAATGTTAGGAGTACACTTTCCAGAAAGAGGTTGAGAGGAGCTGGGCTCTCTAACACCAGTTTTTTGCCACGAGTAGAGGCAGCATGCTGGACTAGATGAATCAGTTATCCAAATCTGTCAGGTCATTACCACATGTAGTTTAGTTACATACACAGTAAATTACACAGACAATTTCATACTTTAAATGTGCAACTGAACTATTCTTATGCTCATAGTGGGTTCAATCCTGCAGTTCTCACTCAAACGTCTCATTGATTTTTACTCAAATAAGAACTAGAAAGAGGTCTCAACATTACTAAAACAACGAGGAGGTCTTTATAGCACCTTAAAGACTAACAAATTTATTTGGGTATAAGCTTTTGTGGGCTAAAAACCCACTTCATCAGATGTATGGAGTGCTGATACAGACTAACACAGCTACCACTCTGAAACCTGATAACATTACTAGTTACACATAACTTACTTCATGGTATGTGTCCTCCAGCTCCCCATCATAAATCCAACGGTAAAGGAAATTCAAGACAGGATGGGACACTAGGCCAAGAATGTGTTGTACCAGGGATCTCATATAGGGATCTCCTGTTTTAGTGTAGGCATGGACAGCTGATGCTAGTTCACCACCTTTTCTTCCTAAGGAGACAGGCGAAGGAAAGAGAGCAGGTTCTGATTATGTACTTTATACTTCAAAAATAACTTTTTTCAGGCCTTGATGACGAGCTGTATGTCTGTCCATCTCTGACCTTGTTATACAGCAATTTTAAATCCAATGCATATAAACATTTAGGCTATGTCTACAATGCATGCCACTTGCAGCAGTGCTTAGGGTATATATAGCTACATTCTGTGGAGAAAAGCAGACTGCAGTCACACTGTGGTGTGTGGCTTCACGTGTCAGTGGAAGCCTCTGGCAGCGTGGAGGCATAGGAAAAGTCTTGGCAGCAGGGAGCTGCTGGAATCTTTCTCTGCTGCCCCCCGGCTAGAGCCTTTTCCCACAGTGGTAAAAGGCTCTGGCAGCTCCCTGCTGCAGGAAGAGACTGGCAGTAGGGAGGCAGCGGGATACTACACTGCTAAAAATAGCAGTCTAGATGAGGTCAGTGCAGCTTGCACAAGTAGAGAGCTATTTATGGTACATACCCAGGTACACCACATGGTTTAGGTGTGTCTTTTAGTCTACTCACCTAAGCAGTGCCTCATCATCTGCACTGCTATTTATACCCCTGCTGGGGGTAAAAGGGGGTCATGTAGCGTATGTACTCTACACACCACCAAACGGAGTGTGCAATGTAGACATACATTTAGAATTATGACAATTAAAAAAAAATTAGAAGGAAGATTTAAATATTAAATATCGAACTGTAATCTCAATTTTAACATTTGGACACATCCACTGATAAGCTCTGGTTGTTTTATGCCACCCTGAAGCAAGCAAGACCAAGCTTGACAGTTAGTTTTTGCTTTATACTGCTCTGGTGAAGCAAACCAACTATAAACCCAGCTTGAGGGTACATTTCAATTTCCTCTCTCGTCCCCTAAATTATCCTTGCCTCTTGCACCTCCCTACATTCCTCTGTGTGCATGCATGCACACACACAGTTCTTCCCCTCTCTCCAATCCTTCCTATCTTCCCCTGAAGAGTTTCCCCCTTCCTCTTGCAATCTGAGTAGCTTTAGTAATAAAACACTTAGGATTAATGGTCTCTTTACTGTTATGTCACGTAAGTGAAAGTCTGTCAGCACAGACTGCTACATAAAATCTTTTTCTTCAGAGAAACTCAATGAACTCTCTGTTACAAAATGACTATCATTTCTCACTGTTCTCTGTGGTACCGAGGCCATATGCATTCTTCCATTAAGAAAAGGTTTCAAAATGACCATAGCCTCCCACTGTTTCCAATGAGAGTGAAGCCAAGTTTTCCTCAGTGCAGATTATACACCCTACATGTCAGAGGAACACTCAGACCCACTACAGCAATGGGAGATGGCACCCATTTTGAAAGAGGGTAGCTCTTAGTGTAATTCTCCAAAGCAGAACATTAATCTTCAGGTTCCACAGAGTAAGAAACTCGTGAAGAACATGAAGAAGTGACCATTAACCCTAATTTTTTTTTTCACATGTATCCTGTACAAGAGATTTCAGTGAGTTTTAGTTAGATGGGCAGTTTGAAGAATCTGCATTATTTTGATAAGAAGAAAGCTTCCATTTATGCACAAACATTTATGCTGGTAACCAGCAACAACAGGAAAGGAAATAAAGTAAATAATAATTTAAATGTGTTTTTACTAAGTAAATTTACAAAAGTGCATGAGAGTATTACTACGGTTATGTAAATAACTATTTAAAATGCTGAAGACAGTCTGATGGATCTACTGCTTACAGACTTGTCTGAAGGAAAGGTGAACATTTTTACCTGGTAGACACATCACTACCAGAAATCTACTAGTTTAATCTCAAACATAATTAATATAACTGGCATCCATGCTTGGCATGCACAATCACTCCTGAAGTTACAAAACTTGAAAAAAATAAAGAAATACATTTCAAAATAACAGACCTTGACAGTGATCAACAAGTGCTGCAAGTGTCTTGAGTCTTATTTTAGGATCATACGTCCAGACTAGAAGACGACGAAGTGTTAAACTGCTCTCGAGTCCCAAATTTACACCCTGATCATCTTCAAGTTGCAGCTGATCAAATTAAAACACACAGGGCACAGTCAAAACACAGCATACAACTACTGGCAGCAAAACAGATATTCCACATTTTTGTTCTGAAGTTAGCTTTGTTTAGTTATTTTATTACATGCAACTAGTCAATATGTACATTTTATCGTAAAATTCTTAGCCTGCAACTTCACAAACTGACATGAGAAGAAACCAAGAATCAAGTGTAGATGAAAGCACAGAGCAAAATGTAAAAATAATGGATCTGACAGAAGAAAGAGGGTAGGGAAGACACAAGGGGGAGAGTATGCAACAGAAGCATCAGACAGCTTGATGGATAGGTAGTTACAAAAGCAGCGAAGGACAGAGAAACAATGTTGAAGGATAGCAGGTGGCAATCAGAGAGGCTATTCAGAGATGAATGGAAAGAAAACAAAAATGTGTAAAACAAGAATCCTGAGAGCAACAGAATGAATAGTGAAACTTCTACTGTGACAGCAGCAGCTTGATTTTAATTCTGTATGGGACAAACCCTCTTGAAATTTTCCTCCAAAAGTCACCAAAACAAAGCAAATAAGTTAACTACAAAGTTCAAAGATGGAGTACTATTAATATATAGGAGCCTAAGTCACTTCTAGAAATGGAACTTGGGTGCTTTTGAAAAAGTTTTACTTCAGATTTAATGAATAGTGCTTAATTAAGGTGTGAATTGAAATCCATGTGGCTGCTCTGCAAATCTTCCCAAAGGGCATCTGCTCGAAACATACACAGAAGCATCTGTATCATATGTGGGTGGGCACCAACCCCGTTAATAAGGGGACCTAGCCTGAGAGTACACAACCAAATACATGAAGAAATACATGGCTGTAGAGTGGAAGAACGCACTGGACAAGATGATGGTATGCCAAACTTGTAGGTAAATGGCCTTTTAGCAACAGGACTAACTCCTTGAGGTATCGCAAGTAATCCATATAAGGGAACACAGGAGGACCCTGGAACAACCCCTGTAATAGTCGCCCAAGTAGAGAAACTCTTCCATCTCTGACCCTAGCCCTTGGGAAGGGCAAGTGCCTAGACTGGAAAAGAATCTCTTATTCTTGTAGAGCAAGAGAGGGCAGAACTAGTTAAGAGTCTATCATCCAGGTAGCCAAATATAGCAATTCTAGATCAGGGTAGAGGATACTCTCAAGTATCTGAGACAGCAGTCTGGTGTTGGATGAAAGCTATATGGCGGCTCCTGTGGGAAAGTGTACCAGAAAACCAGCATACGAGAGCTGTCTGGACTACACTGATGCATTCAGAAGAATTTCTGCACTGCCTCTCTGGATCTTTTGTAGGAGTCTGGATCCGAGAGGCTTTGGAGGGAATGCCTATAAAAAGGTCTTTGCACCAACCAGGAGGAATGAATCTGTGAGGGACTCCTGATCTATAATTGCTCTTGAGCAAAAGTCGTGACACACTGTTCTCGCTGGTGGCGAAGATCTATTGCATGTGTTCTCCAAGGGCAGAAGTAATGGTAAACCATTGATGTTTTCAGAGATCACTCATTGGTCTTGTCATCTTCTGCACAGGGAGCCTGCCTGGACATTTTATATTCCCAGTAAGAATAGCGCTATCAGATGAATGTACCATCAATACAGCTCCACAAGGGGAGAGGCAACTCTCGATCTAGTCCTGAGTGGAGCGCATGATCTGGTCCAAGAGGTAACTATAACAGGACCGCTTGGAAATGGTGACCATAATATAACAACATTTAACATTCCTGTGGTGGGAAGAACACCTCAACAGTCCAATACTGTTGCATTTAATTTCAGAAAGGGGAACCATGCAAAAATGAGGAGGTTAGTTATACAGAAATGAAAAGGTACAGTAACTAGAGTGAAATCCCTGCAAACTGCATAGACATTTTTCAAAGACACCATAATAGAGGCTCAACTTAAATGTATACCCCAAATTAAAAAACACAGTAAAAGAACTTGTGGCACCTTAGAGACTAACCAATTTATTTGAGCATGAGCTTTCGTGAGCTACAGCTCACTTCACGAAAGCTCATGCTCAAATAAATTGGTTAGTCTCTAAGGTGCCACAAGTACTCCTTTTCTTTTTGCGAATACAGACTAACACGGCTGTTACTCTGAAACCAGTAAAAGAACTAAAAAAGAGCCACCGTAGCTTAACAACCATGTAAAAGAAGCAGTGAGAGATAAAAAGGCATCTTTTAAAAACTGGAAGTCAAATCCTAGTGAGGTAAATAGGAAGGAGCATAAACACTGCCAAATTAAATGTAAACATGTAATAAGAAAAGCGAAAAAGGAGTTTGAAGAACAGCTAGCCAAAAACTCAAAAGGTAATAACAAAATGTTTTTTTAAGTACATCAGAAGCAGGAAGCCTGCTAAAAAACCAGTGGAGCCCCTGGACAATCGAGATACAAATGCAGCACTTAAAGACAAGTCATGGCGGAGAAACAAAATGAATTCTTTGCTTCAGTCTTCACAGCTGAGGATCTTAGGGAGATTCCCAAACCTGAGCCGTCTTTTGTAAGTGACAAATCTGAGGAATTGTCACAGATTGAAGTGACACTAGAGGAGGTTTTGGAATTAACTGAGAAATTTAACAGTAACAAGTCACCGGGACCAGATGGCATTCACCCAAGAGTTCTGAAAGAACTCAAATGTGAAATTGCAGAACTATTAACTATAGTTTATAACCTGTCCTTTAAATCAGCTACAGTATCCAATGACTGGAAGATAGCTAATCTAATGCCAATATTTAAGGACTCTAGAGGTGATCCTGGCAATTACAGACCAGTAAGTCTAACGTTAGTACCGGGCAAATTAGTTGAAACAATAGTGAAGAATAAAATTGTCAGACACATAGAAGAACATAAATTGTTGGGCAAAAGTCAACATGGTTTCCTGTAAAGGGAGATCATGTCTTCTAATCTATTAGAGTTCTTTGGGGGGGGAGGGGGGTGTCAACAAATATGTGGACAAGGGGGATCCAGTGGACATAGTGTACTTAGATTTCCAGAAAGCCTTTGATAAGGTCCCTCACCAAAAGCTCTTACGTAAATTAAGTTGTCACGGGATAAGAGGGAAGATCCTTTCATGGATTGAGAACTGGTTAAAAGACAGGGAACAAAGGGTAGGAATAAATGGTAAATTTTCAGAATGGAGAGGGGTAACTAGTGGTGTTCCCCAAGGGTCAGTCCTAGGACCAATCCCAGGACCAATCCTATTCAACCTATTCATAAATGATCTGGAGAAAGGGATAAACAACCAGGTGGCAAAGTCTGCAGATGATACTAAACTGCTCAAGATAGTTAAGATCAAAGCAGACTGTGAAGAACCTCAATAAGATCTCACAAAACTAAGGGACTGGGCAACAAAATGGCAAATGAAATTTAATGTGGATAAATGTAAAGTAATGCACATAGAAAAAATAACCCCAGTTATACATACAATATGATGGGGGCTCATTTAGCTACAACTAATCAGGAGAAAGATCTTGGAGTCATCGTGGATAGCTCTCTGAAGACATCCATGCAGTGTGCAGTGGCAGTCAAAATAGCAAACGGGATGTTAAGAATCATTAAAAAAAGGGATAGAGAATAAGACAGAGAATATCTTATTGCCCTTATATAAATCCATGGTATGCCCACATCTTGAATACTGCGTATAGATATGGTTTCCTCATCTCAAAAAAGATAAACTGGCATTGGAAAAGGTTCAGAAAAGGGCAACTAAAATGATTAGGGGTTTGGAATGGGTCCCATATGAGGAGAGATTAAAGAGGCTAGGACTTTTCAGCTTGGAAAAGAGGAGACTAAGGCGGGGTATGATAGAGGTATATAAAATCATGAGTGGTGTGGAGAAAGAATTCATTTGTTCCCATACCATAAGAACTAGGGGCCACCAAATGAAATTAATGGATAGCAGGTTTAAAACAAATAAAAGGAAGTTGTTCTTCACACAGCGCACAGTCAACCTGTGGACTTGCCTGAGGAGGTTGTGAAGGCTAGGACTATAACAGGGTTTAAAAGAGAACTGGATACATTCATGGAGGTTAAATCCATGAATGGCTATTAGCCAGGATGGGTAAGGAATAGTGTCCCAAGCCCCTGTTTGTCTGAGGGTGGAGATGGATGGCGGGAGAGAGAGAGATCACTAGTTCTGTGTGGGCGGTAGGGCTGCTCTGCAGTGCCCCCTTGAGGGTCACATGTGATATTGCAGGTGCTCTCTGCCTTTGTCCGCCAGGTTTGGCTGCTTGCTTGGAGCAGGGTAACCTGTGCTGTAAGGTTGGCAGTAGTCTCTAATCAATCAACGAAACAGCAATTCAGGATTTGGCTGTCTGAACTAAAAAACAAACAAAGAAAAAGGCTTCAAAATGACAGCACTTAGCACTAGGCCCTGGCCTGACTGCAGAATCCATGTGTGTAAATCTTGGAAGCAGGCTGCCCATCCTAGTTTGGAGGTGTCTGTCATGACTAGGGCTGCAGAAGTGGTTTATATTCAAAATATACTGCTCCTACAAAAGGAGAGTTCCTGACAAGTGAACCGTTTCAAATTTTGCCGGTTGATTCTGAGTCCAAAATGGTATGTTAGATCAAGAGAACAGAAGAGCCCCTGCTGTGATCTGGCCTTGAGAACCCAGTCCTTTAAAATATGGAAAAACATGTACTCTTTCTTAGGTGGGCTGTCATTACGGCCAGAGACTTCGAAAAAAAAATACCCTGCACTACTGACTTCTTGGAGGGGACGGTTTTTCTCTTCAGCAAAAGCTCAGGTATTCCTGTGCAACTGCTCTGTACCAACATGAAAGTAGACATCTTTCAAGTCAAGAGCCACATAGCCTCGTTGGTATGGAGATCAATCATCGATTCCCTATGGTGATCGTCCTGAATTCTGAAGTTCTGATGTATTTGTTTAGACTTCTTACATCTAAGATTGGGTGGAGGCCATCAACCTTCATGGAGATTAGAAGTATAAGTCAGAAGAGAGTAACTTCCGTGAGTTAATAGGCAGCAGGTTTAAAACAAACAAAAGGAAGTATTTTTTCACACAATGCACAGGCAACCCGTGGAACTCCTTGCCAGAGGATGTTGTGAAGGCCAAGACTATAACAGGGTTCAAAACAGAACTAGATAAGTTCATGTAGGATAGGTCCATCAATGGCTATTAGCCAGGATGGGCAGGGATGGTTTCCCTAGCCTCCGTTTACCAGAAGCTGGGAATGGGCAACAAAGGATGGATCACTTGATGATTACCTGTTCTGTTCATTCTCTCTGGGGCACCTGACATTGGACACTGTCAAAAGACAGGCTACTGGACTAGATGGACCTTTGGTCTGACCCAGTATAGCCATTCTTATGAGTGTATTCCTAAAGAGGGATGGGTAACAAGGGTTGGGAGGCAGTCTGATGAGGATCTGTATATGGAGTAACTTTGAATTAAGGCTTCTGGGTACTCAGCAATCTGAAGCAATTTCTTTACACCAGGCATCATAGAACCTCACAAACCCTTCTCCAAAGAGACAGGGAAGAGATGGTGTCAGAAGAGAGGATGAAAGGCTATTGGAACAGGTCTCCTAACTGCAGTGTCAAACCTGTTGTCTGGACTCAAACAATACAGAAGATTAACTAGGACAAGATGAATGTGGAGGCCTGTTATACAGTGAATATCTGTGACCTGATGCAATCTAGAATGGTCTCTGGTACCAGAAGCCAATGTAAATTGATTTTTTCTTTACTTAGCTGGTAGGAGACTGGGGCCTCAAAAAGACCATGGGAGCAAGCCATTGCCATTGTCGTTTCAGCCTCACTGAGGTTCATCATTCCCTCTGTTCCCCCTCCCCACCACACAAACACTAAAACCACCCTGAGTTTCACAGGTTAAATTCTCTCTTCATCCTTGTTATTCTGGAACAGGGCTCAAGGAATGAAGCCATGGATAATCTATGCAAACTGACTTATGTGGCCAAGACTCCGGAGCAAGAATTGGAGGAGTCACAGGTCCCAGGGAGGCACAGTGGATCATAACACGGCCATCTGCAGCAGGGTGTTTTGTTACCTGTCTCTGGTTTTCAGGGATTGAAGCTATCAGCATATGGACAGTGTATCCGGTAACTGTGTAAATGTTTAAGCAGCATACATCCAGGGGACTGGACTAGATGACTTCTCGAAGTCCCTTCCAGTCCTATGATTCCATGCCCAACACATCTCAATGAATGAGATTTCTGTCAGCCATCACTCATCCAGATAAGGATATAGATCGGTCTCTTTTGGGTAGGCAAGCTGCCACTATCACATGCATTTGTTAAATACTCTCAGAGCTGACAACAGACCGAAGGGTAAGATGGTTAATTTGTAATGGTAGTCTCCTACACTGGCCATGAGGAACCTCCTGTGGCCAGGATGGATCGCCTCTTAGAAATGTGTGTCCTGAAAGTTGAAGGCAGTATAATATTCTTCTGGATCGAGGGAAGGGATGATCGTAGCTAAGGACACCATACAAAACTTCATCTTCTTGATGTATTAGCTGAGGTTCGAAATGTCTAACATGGTCTGAGACCACCTCTGTCTTTGGGTATCAGAAGGTAATGGGAATAAAATTCCCTGCCCTGATGACACAAGAGCATGCCCTCTATGGTTCCAAAGAATATAGAGCCTGTACTTCTTGTCTTAGCACAGACTAGTGAAAGGGATCCCTGAAGAGGGACTTGGTAACAGGTGGGAGAGGAAGGAGGGAATTTCCATCCAGATTCCATTATGCTGAGCACCCAGTTCTTTGAGACAGACAATGAATTACCAAGCACAGAGAAAATGGGACAACCTGTCCCAGAAAGGTGGGGAAGGACCAGTGAGATCCAGACTGGATAGTACACAGTCCTCAACCTAAAAAGTCAAAATGACAGCTTGGAGGCCTTTGATTGCTGAGATGAAGAGAAAGGCAAGGGCTTCTCTCTTTGTGATCTTTGCCTCCTCTTGGATTGGTCAGGCTGCTGGAAAGGATAGTATTCCTGTCTGAGCTGTTTGTTCAATTTTAGGCCCAGAATGTTGGAGACTCAGGATTTGGTGGACAACGACCTGCACGTGACGTTTGGACTGTATAGTAGCCAGGGCAGTACCTGAGACCTGGACTGGCCTCTTACTAGCCAGTCATCTATGTAGGGGAATATGTAGATGGCTGACTTTCGCAGGAATGCTGCTACCACAGCCATGCACTTTGTGAACATGAGGAACTACTGACAGAGCAAAGGGCAGCACTGTGAATTGGTAGTGGGATTTATTGATCATGAACCTGAGGAATTTTCAGCGCCTCTGGTGAATAGCCATGTGAAAATGTGCATCTTTTAAGTCAAGAGCTGCATACCAGTCACTGGAAGAATCTAGGGAAGGGATAATAGAAGCTAGAATGACCACCCAGAATTTTATTTTCTTTAGGAATTTGTTTAGCTATCTTAGATCTAAAATAGACCTGAGACCCCCAACCTGCCCCCTTTGCTTTCAGGATTAGGAAGTATTGGGAATAAAATCCCATCGCCTAAACAACAAGGGAACTTCCTGTATGGCCCCCACAGGAGGAGAATGAGAAACTGGACCTCCTGAAGCAACACATTCTTGTGAGAGTGGTCCCTAAAGAGGGACAGAGAAAGGGGATAGGAAGGAGGGAGAGAAACAAATCGGAAGGTGTATCCCAGTACCACCATGCTTAGGACCCACTTATCTCTGGTGATGCGGGCCCAAGCAGTCAGGAAGTGGGACAGATGGTTGGCAAATACTGGGGTGGAAAAAGATGGTACGTTGAGGAATGACGGTACGCCGAGGAATGACAGACTGCTTTTGACCCATGGGTCAAAATGTTTGTTAAGAGGACCCAGTTGCCTAGATGAACTGGCAGCTGCAGAAGAGGAAGGAAGAGAAAGATGCCTCTTGTAACTTTTGCCATTATTTCTGGACAGATCTGGAGGGATGAAAGGCAAAGATCACTGGGACTGCTGAGGGTGGAACTGCTTTCTTTTTGTTGCTGGTATAAATCACCAGAGACTAAGGGTCACCCTTGAATCCTTAAGACCACATAGCCTCTTGTAAGTCTTTTCAGAAAAGAGTGAGGGGCCTTCAAATGAGAGATCTTGGATAGCTTGTTGAAGCTCTGGGGGGGAAGACCGGTCAACTGCCAGCAAGATGAGTACTGCATAATGATGATGAAAGCCATAGCTCAAAATGCAGAGGCCATCACAGCTAGACTTGCCTGCAAGGCCATTCCAGCAAATAACTTTCTCTTCACCACCACAGCAGTGAACTCCTGTTTTACCTCATCCAGAAATCTGTCCTTAAATTGACCCACAGACTAAAATTGTACTGACCTACGAGAGACTGCTGGTTTGCTATTCTAAGCTATAAACCTCCAGTGGAATAAAGCTTTCTTCTGAATAGGTACAGCTTCTTTCATAGAATATCTGGGTTGGAAGGGACCGCAGGAGGCCATCTAGTCCAACCCCCTGCTCAAAGCAGGGCCAATCCCCAATTAAATCTTCCCAGCCAGGGCTTTGTCAAGCCTGACCTTAAAAACCTCTAAGGAAAGAGATTCTACCACCTCCCTAGGTAACCCATTCCAGTGCTTCACCACCCTCCTAGTGAAAAAGGTTTTCCTAATATCCAATCTAAACCTCCCCCACTGCAACTTGAGACCATTACTCCTTGTTCTGTCATCTGCTACCACCGAGAACAATCTAGATCCATCCTCTTTGGAACCCCCTTTCAGTAGTTGAAAGAAGCTATCAAATCCCCCCTCATTCTTCTCTTCCGAAGACTAAACAGTGCCAGTTCCCTCAGCCTCTCCTCATAAAACATGTGCTCCAGCCCCCTAATCATTTTTGTTGTCCTCCGCTGGACTCTTTCCAATTTTTCCAAATCCTTCTTGTAGTGTGGGGCCCAAAACTGGACACACTACTCTGGATGAGGCTTCACCTATGCCGACTAGAGGGGAATGATCACTTCCCTCAATCAGCTGGCAATGCTCCTGCTTATACTGCCCAAAATGCCATTAGCCTTCTTGGCAACAAGGGCACACTCTTGACTCATATCCAGCTTTTCATCCACTGTAACCCCTAGGTCCTTTTCTGCAGAACTGCTGCCTAGCCACTCTGTCCCTAGTCTGTAGCAGTGCATAGGATTCTTCCGTCCTAAGCGCAGGAGTCTGTACTTGTCCTTGTTGAACCTCATCAGATTTCTTTTGGCCCAATCCTCTAATTTGTCTACGTCACTGTATCCTATCTCTACCATCCAAGATATCTACCACTCTGCCCAGGTTAGTGCCATCTGCAAACTTGCTGAGGGTGTAATCCACGCCATCCTCCAGATCATTAATGAAGATATTGAACAAAACTGGCCCCAGGACCGATGCTTGGGGCACGCCGCTTGATACCAGCTGCCAACTAGACATGGAGCCATTGATCATTACCCGTTGAGCCGGATGATCTTGCTTCTTTCCTTTTAGATGTTGAGGCCAGGTGTCCCTGCCTCTCTTTTTCATTAGCACCAGAGACTACCAGGAAGCCAAGAGAAGGAGAGTTATAAAAGTGTTCAAATCCCTGTAAAGGGACATATCTTCTCTCCATCCTTTTTGCAGTGGGAGACAGGGGAAGACTGGGTCTGACATAATACCTTGACAGGCTCCTGGATAGCCTCATTATTAAGGAGAGCTACCCTAGATGATCCCGCCAAGACGAAAATGTCCATCAACCGTTAAGACTTTTCCTGTACCTCTTCCAGTTGGATGCCCAGAGCTGCAGCCACTCTCCTCACCAAGTCGTGATGAGCTCTGAAATCATCAGGTGGGGGATAAGCAGACTCTTATCACCACCTCATCAGGCAACAAAGAAGAGGAGGTGTGGCACAAGAGTATGGCACACAGGTCACATGCCACCCCCCGCACCCCCCCCCCATTTCTGCAAGCGCAGAGCTGCCCAGCTGAAAGAGACTGCCGCCCGGCTCTGCTGACTTTGCAGCTGGACACTGCCTTCTGGGTCCTAGTGTTGTTCATGCTCCCCTTCCGTATGCTGGGAGCCATCCTGTTTTCTGTACAACAGTGAGTCCCCACAGTGAGGCAGGGTGGTGGAAAGAGCCAGTGGGGAAGGAATGGGGAGGGGATGGGGAAGAGAAGGGAATAAGGGAATCAGGGACAGCAAGGGGAGCAGGATTCCAGCATAGGGCATCCAGCTGGGGCTCCCCCATTAGCAGGCCCATCGAACCCCTACCCTATTTGAGCTCCAACCACCATCACCTGGACCCGCTGGCCAAGTCCTATTGCCCCTGCAATCCCGCAACGAGCCCCTGTGCATCCAGATCTCCCAACTGAGCCGCCCTCACCCAGACTGCCCCACATTAAACCCTCTTACCCCATAACAAGCCCCTCTACACTTGGATCCTGCTAGTGTGAGCCTCTCTGTGCACACCTGGCACAGAGGGTATTTCTGGGGCAGGCCTGACCCTTGCGCTGTGTCAGGGTCGGGTACAGCCTCACCACCAAGTTCCTTGTTTTGGGGGGTGGAGGGGGAAGTCAGGTGCAGGGTGATTTCCCACCTCCATGCAACCAGTGGCCTGTGCTCCCCACTGCCATGCTGGAGCCTCCACATTTATTTATTGACAAATAAAATTTGCAGAATTTTGCAGAATTTTAAAATATTGTGCCAGAATTTTTTTTTTTGGTGCAGAATTCCCTCAGGAGTATTGGCTTAAGGATTGTTTCTGGGAGTGCCTCTCTAAGAACACTTCTGTGTCCTTGTCTCCACTCAGTGCTTTCACGGAAGATTTAAGATCTCAGTACCAAGTGTTAAACTTGCCTCTTCTTCAGTACAGGCAATGAAGATCTGCCTCTCAACTCAGTCAGAGCAGAGGGAGCACCCCTAAGAGATGAGGACATGCTTGGTATGTGCTCTGTGCAGAAGGCTCTGATGCTGGGCAAAACATACTCCATGAGCAAATACTTGAGTCAGGTTGCCCTGTCTTTCTTTGAGCAGGGTTTGAACCCCCTACAAATCTGACATTGGTCACTCACACGTACCTGTCCCAGACACTTAAGGCAACTGGGGTGCGGGTCACTCATTGGCATACACTTCTTACATGAATGACAGGACTTGAAGCCAGGAGAACAAGGCATGGGTCTGGTACTGGTACCCAAATGGGAACTGGTGAATCCATGCTACTACATAATAATCTAAATTTACTCTTGTATCTAAATTATGTATAAAACCTCTAAACTAAAACTAACACAACAGGTACTATTTACACAAAAGAGGGCAGAACTTGCAAATCCAAGGATAGCAGCTCCAACAACAGTCCTGGGCAGCAGAAAGGAACTAAAAGGGGTCAAGGGCAGCTCCACCTGTTATACTGCGTGCAGTGGTCCTAGGCAGCAGAGGGTGCTCACATGGCCCTAACAGGTACTACTGAGGGAAAAATCTTCAACAACTGTGCACGAGGCATGAACATACCTACAATGCAATGGACATGAGCAATCACTCAGAGAAGAAGCTGACGTCCTTCTGCAGGGCTCCTGATGCACCTTAGAGACATACAGTACCAATACCAAGGCTTCATCGGGCAATGACGACGATGGCCGTGGAGGTACTAAGGGAGAACATTCTCTAGGCTGCTTCTGTGGTACCAAGAGAGAGATTGTGGCTCCAGGATAGATGAGAAAAAACGAGGGCTGCAGCATCCACTGGTGGATTTGTACAGACCCTGACTAATTTGTCAGTACTGGTAGGAGAAGGGTCCCCCCCATAGATTTACTAGAGTGAGGGATCGGTGAAGTAAATCTAGATGCTAGAGGCATCCCCCATAGCATCCGATAGGATCACTGAGGGGGCTAGTATGATACCAGGCACTCCTGGCTCAAGCTTCCCAGTCTCTAGAAGTCATCTCAGAACTCCACCAACAAGCATGGGAACAAGGGCAGGAAGAAGCTCTTAGACTCTCGGTACCAAAGCACCCAAGAGCCAGCAGTCCAAGGGCTAGTGTTGGGTGGTACCAAGATTTGTCCTCTGTAACTGTGACCAAGATGTACATCCAGGGCACAATAGTGGACGTAACATGGAAGGCTTCCTAGCCACTGGCAATGTGAATTGTGAAGGAGTTGTTACCGACCCCAAAGGGATAGGGATAGGTACCAAGGAAGGCAATGCACAACTGGAGTGCTCCAGCGCCGATGATCTCAATTGCTGTACCGATCCCATAGGTGGGTCCTTGAAACAAGGGAAAAGGCAGTACCGACATGCACAGTAAGTCTCTGGCCGCGGCATTAGCCCGCGGAGTAGTTAGAACAATATAGGCTGTTGACCTGCAAAAATGAAGGATTACTTTATCATCGTCAATGAAGTTGCCAGTCTCAACAGTCCCTGAGAGGGCACTCAGGTCTGTCTGGATGAGTTGGTACCAGGGAATGGCAAACCAAGGGGAGCACTTGATCATCGGTACCAGGCCGAAGTTCTGCGGAGGAATCCCCAGCTCTGGACTTCGAAGAACCAGTACTGAATTATTCTTATGTTTCGGAGGTCAGGACCAAGGATTTCCCTACAGCCGCCTGAACACCCTATCTCCCCCTAGTGGTCAACTAGGCAGTGTTGTCAATTTAGTCATTTTCGAACCCCCCTGGCAAATTCAAACACCCCCTTTAATTTCAATTCCTGGGGAAAACATTGGTCAAGACTGTTCAGAAGCCCTAGACTTCAAAGATAATGGACCTGGTGATGGGGCTCTGCTCTGGTGGTAATGCTGGGGAAGCATTTTGAGAAGGGTTACTGAAGAGCTTCCCTTCAACGACCAAGGGCATTCCAAAGCCAGTCTCAGGGCTACCTTCACCAGGATGCAGTGGAGACACCCCCCCTCAGTTTTTGTTTTGGTCTTAAAAGCATGGTAAATGGAGCACCTGTCTCTAACATGACCCTCCTCCAAGCACTTCAGATAGCACAAATTGGGAAACTGATGGGCACAGGTTTTCTGCAGCCCATGCAAGGCTTGATCCTCAGGGACTTTGGTATAGGGTCATCCCAGTACTGGGTGGGGCCCAGAAGCCCTGCTAAGCAAACGTTAGCCTGAAAACTAAAATAATCTAAATAAAATACTAAAAAATGGATTAATGAAAGTTAGAAATTAAATATATATATTTTTTTTGCTTAAAAGAGTACCACTACGAACACTGACTCTGACCACAAACTTTTTTGTGAGAAAGAACTGAGGGTGGGGTGACTCCACCCTTTCTACCCTCACTTTCCAACACATGGAGCTTGGCAGTGGGCAGGGCCACCTCTACAGGTACCACTAAGGAAAACTCTCTTGCACCAGTGCAAAGAGGCATGCACAGACCTACACTGTAATGGATATATACAAGCACTAAAAGAAGAAACGTGCACAGATTTAATTCATGAAACCAAAATGGCTGAGAATTTAAAAATTGGATGGTAAACTGCAAAACTGAGTGATGATTCAACCTGATGATATTCTGAACATACGAGTCCTCAACCATGCTTGTAGCCGTTTCCATTACTTCATACAATCGCTATAGACATTCCAGGCTTCAGAGTGACACACCTGGTGTCTTACTTAATAGTTGCCGGACGCCCACATAGTTAGACCCTTCACCAGCCAGATTTCTGCTTTTACAATGCTCATATTGTATCAATTAGCTAAATAAAAACTGTCTAACCAAAAGTCACAATCTTCTAGAAGTGATTTGTAAACACCAAAGGGTGAACTCATTAACCAATCAGAAGTATTAATTTACCTGGGAGTGTAAAACAGAGAGAAGCCTGTAGTATTCTTTGAGTTCCTGGTGTAAGGCAGCACAAAAACTCTGAGGGGGGGGAAAAAAATCAAATAAATGCTATTTCCATTTTCACTTTTATCTAACATTTTAAAACACGGATATTAAGATTGCGTCTTTTTTAAAAACCACAAACGTAACTAAAGTGTCTTTAAGAAAGTCAAATTAGGTATCATCCAGAAAGATTATATGAATGCACCAACTGCTGCCTGTCTCTTCAGCATGCAGCTAACCGGTATATACATTGTCAGTCAGGGAACAAGAAAATTTCTGCTGGTTGCCAACTTAATTCTACTGACAGTCTAAATTCTGACATCAATACCCTAAGTAATTTGGTTCTCAAATGGTTAAAAATAATAGGAGAAGTACAATAGCATTGTTCATATCAGTTCTATGAAGACTATAGACTTCTTGGGAGCAAGAATGGCATTTGCAGTGTTTGTACAGTGCCTAGCACAAAAGGATCTCAACTTGATTGAGACCTCTAGGCATGACCGCAATATAAACGTTAAATAATAAAAACATACAGTTAAAGACTAGTATCTAATATAAAGAAGAGGTCTGTATACATCATGACAGTACATTCTTCTGTCATGCTTTGAAAAGAATTAATATTCCCTCTTTAGGTGCTGCTTATTTAAATTAGTATTGTATATTTTGGCATTGGAACACACGATAACTGCTCGCCACTCCTCACCTGACACTGAAGAAAGGAAGACCAAGAACAATGAAAAGTGTAAATAGTCTGAAAGGTGTACTCCATGATGATGTGGTCAAATTTACAAAGGCCTGACCCAAAGCTCAAAGAAATCAATAGAATAATGGTTTTCAAAGTGGGGTACGCAGGCTCTCATCGGGGAATGCAAGAAAAATCCTATAATGGCAGACAATGTATTTTATTTAGTGGGAAAGCAGGATACCGGGAGGAAGCACAGACAGGAATGTCTGTGAGGGGAGGGCTCCTGCCTCATACTGAGAATGAGGGGCGATCAGCAGGTTATCTCAAGTGCTTATATACGAATGCACAAAGCCTTGGAAACAAGCAGGGAGAACTGGAGGTCCTGGTGATGTCAAGGAATTATGACGTGATTGGAATAACAGAGACTTGGTGGGATAACTCACATGACTGGAGTACTGTCATGGATGGGTATAAACTGTTCAGGAAGGACAGGCAGGGCAGAAAAGGTGGGGGAGTAGCACTGTATGTAAGGGAGCAGTATGACTGCTCAGAGCTCCGGTACGAAACTGCAGAAAAACCTGACTGTCTCTGGATTAAGTTTACAAGTGTGAGCAACAAGAGTGATGTAGTAGTGGTGGGAGTCTGCTATAGACTACCGGACCAGGGGGATGAGGTGGATGAGGCTTTCTTCCGGCAGCTCGCAGAAGCTACTAGATCACACGCCCTGGTTCTCATGGGTGACTTTAATTTTCCTGATATCTGCTGGGAGAGCAATACAGAGGTGCATAGACAATCCAGGAAGTTTTTGGAAACCGTAGGGGACAATTTCCTGGTGCAAGTGCTAGAGGAGCCAACTAGGGGGGGAGCTTTTCTTGACCTGCTGCTCACAAACCAGGAAGAATTAGTGGGGGAAGCAAAAGTGGATGGGAATCTGGGAGGCAGTGACCATGAGTTGGTTGAGTTCAGGATCCTGACACAGGAAGAAAGGTAAGCAGCAGGATACGGACTCTGGACTTCAGGAAAGCAGACTTCGACTCTCTCAGGGAACGGATGGGTAGGATCCCCTGGGGGACTAACATGAAGGGGAAAGGAGTCCAGGAGAGCTGGCTGTATTTCAAGGAATCCCTGTTGAGGTTACAGGGACAAACCATCCCAATGAGTCGAAAGAATAGTAAATATGGCAGGCGACCAGCTTGGCTTCACGTTTAAGATCTGCTAGGATTTCACCATAAAAAAGAAGCTTACAAGAAGTGGAAGGTTGGACATATGACCAGGGAAGAGTATAAAAATATTGCTCGAGCATGTAGGAATGAAATCAGAAGGGCCAAATCACACCTGGAGCTGCAGCTAGCGAGAGATGTCAAGAGTAACAAGAAGGGTTTCTTCAGGTATGTTGGCAACAAGAAGAAAGCCAAGGAAAGTGTGGGTCCCTTAATGAATGAGGGAGGCAACCTAGTGACAGAGGATGTGGAAAAAGCTAATGTGCTCAATGCTTTTTTTGCAAAAAGAAAAGGAGTACTTGTGGCACCTTAGAGACTAACCAATTTATTTGAGCATGAGCTTTCGTGAGCTACAGCTCACTTCATCGGATGCTGTAGCTCACGAAAGCTCATGCTCAAATAAATTGGTTAGTCTCTAAGGTGCCACAAATACTCCTTTTCTTTTTGCGAATACAGACTAACACGGCTGTTACTCTGAATGCTTTTTTTGCCTCTGTTTTCACGAATAAGGTCAGCTCCCAGACTGCTGCGCTGGGCATCACAACATGGGGAATAGATGGCCAGCCTTCTGTGGAGAAAGAGGTGGTTAGGGACTATTTAGAAAAGCTGGACGTGCACAAGTCCATGGGGCCAGACGAGTTGCATCTGAGAGTGCTAAAGGAATTGGTGGCTGTGATTGCAGAGCCATTGGCCATTATCTTTGAAAACTCGTGGTGAATGGGGGAAGTCCCAGATGACTGGAAAAAGGCTAATGTAGTGCCAATCTTTAAAAAAGGGAAGAAGGAGGATCCTGGGAACTACAGGCCAGTCAGCCTCACCTCAGTCCCTGGAAAAATCATGGAGCAAAGAATCAATCCTGAAGCACTTACATGAGAGGAAAGTGATCAGGAACAGTCAGCATGGATTCACCAAGGGAAGGTCATGCCTGACTAATCTAATCGCCTTCTATGATGAGATTACTGGTTCTGTGGATGAAGGGAAAGCAGTGGACATATTGTTTCTTGACTTTAGCAAAGCTTTTGACACGGTCTCCCACAGTATTCTTGTCAGCAAGTTAAGGAAACATGGGCTGGATGAATGCACTATAAGGTGGGTAGAAAGTTGGCTAGATTGTCAGGCTCAACGGGTAGTGATCAATGGCTCCATGTCTAGTTGGCAGCCGGTGTCAAGTAGAGTGCCCCAGGGGTCGGTGCTGGGGCCGGTTTTGTTCAATATCTACATAAATGATGTGGAGGATGGTGTAGATTGCACTCTCAGCAAATTTGCGGATGATACTAAACTGGGAGGAGTGGTAGATACGCTGGAGGGGAGGGATAGGATACAGAGGGACCTAGACAAATTGGAGGATTGGGCCAAAAGAAATCTGATGAGGTTCAATAAGGATAAGTGCAGGGTCCTGCACTTAGGATGGAAGAACCCACTGCACAGCTACAGACTAGGGACCGAATGGCTAGGCAGCAGTTCTGCGGAAAAGGACCTAGGGGTGACAGTGGACGAGAAGCTGGATATGAATCAGCAGTGTGCCCTTGTTGCCAAGAAGGCCAATGGCATTTTGGGATGTATAAGTAGGGGCATAGCGAGCAGATCGAGGGACGTGATCGTCCCCCTCTATTTGACATTGGTGAGGCCTCATGTGGAGTACTGTGTCCAGTTTTAGGCCCCACACTACAAGAAGGATGTGGATAAATTGGAGAGAGTCCAGCGAAGGGCAACAAAAATGATTAGGGGTCTGGAACACATGACTTATGAGGAGAGGCTGAGGGAACTGGGATTGTTTAGTCTGCAGAAGAGAAGAATGAGGGGGGATTTGATAGCTGCTTTCAACTACCTGAGAGGTGGTTCCAGAGAGGATGGTTCTAGACTATTCTCAGTGGTAGAAGAGGACAGGACAAGGAGTAATGGTCTCAAGTTGCAGTGGGGGAGGTTTAGGTTGGATATTAGGAAAAACTTTTTCACTAGGTGGGTGGTGAAACACTGGAATGCGTTACCTAGGGAGGTGGTAGAATCTCCATCCTTAGAAGTTTTTAAGGTCAGACTTGACAAAGCCCTGTCTGGGATGATTTAATTGGGGATTGGTCCTGCTTTGAGCAGGGGGTTGGACTAGATGACCTCCTGAGGTCCCTTCCAACCCTGATATTCTATGATTCTACTTAGTAAGATTTGGCAATCTAATCAAAGGTACATTATGTCCCTCTCTCAGATGGGGGTACACAGTAGACTACATTATTTGGAAAGGGCCTAAAAATTTTGAAAACCACTGCAACAGAAAGACTTTCATTGACTTAAATGAGCTTTGAGCAGTTGCAAATACAACACTCCATCAGAAGCAAAAGCATCACAGACCATTTTGTCATCTTCTTCCAAGAAGGCCTATATTGCTAGAGTATAACCAAAAAATAACTGAACTACAGTTTTGATTAAATATTTTTCTAATGGCAGTTGAAAACATTTCCCCAGACATTTTTTTATTATTATTTGGGTAGAAATAGATCTAGGAGAGGATATGAAATATTCTCCATTATCACTATTTATTAATTCTGTTAACCTGGCACAGTAGGCTAAAAAGACTAATTTAATTTTCAAAAATTGATTACCATTCTTGAACTGTGACAGAAGTGTGTGTTGCTTTTTAATCTATTTCAAGTAACAAATGACTAACACTTTATGAAATATCTAAACTACTTTGCTAATCAAAGTAAATCAGCAATTTTGATATATGCCTTCACAGATTTAACTGGAAACAGTCCAGGTTAGTAAATTTACATAAAGAAGTCTGCTACATCATATGCAGCTAAGTGAAATTTTTCTACTCCCTACCCCCTTCAGCCTAAAACCAAGTCAAGCAAATCCAAAGTAAAAAACTGGAGCTAACAGTACTCTGTAAAAGTAAACTAACTATTTGCTACCTTAGGTGTACCCCACTGAATAATTATTACTGACAGAAGGAAGAGAAATCCCAATTTTCCTTCCATAAATTTAAGTCCCTTATCAAAAGAATCATCTTCTTTCCAGATTAAGAAAAATGTGACCAGTCTAAAGGATAGGATCAAATGTCTAAAGTAAGTGAAAGTGTTCCTCTCTCCAATTTGATTTTATGAGAAAGAGAAATGCGCGACAATAAATTTATGCTAATCCAGAGAGGGGTCAAGAGTTATGTACAGATTGCTGAAGAATAAAAACTCCACGACATATAACCCTACTTTCCATTTCTTCTCACTTGTTTCTCCAGTACAATTTAGTAATCTACCAAAGCAGTGCCTATTAAACTGAAGGGCAAAGTAGGGTCTATAGTAAGATAACATTCAAAGGCACTAGTTAAATGTTACTTCTCCACATTCCTTATGTTAAACATTTCTAACTTCAAAACTCAAAGCATTTACAGTCATACTGGACATCAGATTATTGTAAAAGAAATTAACTTTAATAGTTCAAATTTGCATTCAGTGCCAATTGCAATTACCTGGTAAAATAGGGTTTGGAATATAAAGTATGCAATGAAAACTGGATATTATCCTAGAAGTCTCACATGGCTAACAACACAGAAAGAAGGGGTTTCAAGGGGAAAGTAGAACTTGTGCTTAAGAGAGGGAATTTAAAATGCTTAGCACCTCAACCCTACTTTGATATTTTCTTTGAGAATGTGTGAACATGTAAGGTAATTATATTCCACTGCTGATTATCCTGGAAAAGCAGCAACAATTAAGTAGCGTAGGTGGAAAAATAAAAGGTCAATGTGCAGTGTATCTAACACGTACTGCTAGTAACTGACAGACTAGTTTCTGACCCTCATATTTCAGTCAAAAAGCTAGGTTAACAGGAACACATACAGGTGGTTTAGGTTTAAAATAAATGTGTAATTTTCTGTGTGCTCTAAATAAGGATGAGATTTTCTGAGACAGCAAATTAAAGAGGCTTTCAACTGCACAGTATATTTGCAATAGTAAGTTCTTAATGCTGAGCATGCAGCATCTGAAATTGTCAAATAAAGAAGTGTTCAAGAATGATAAAACATGATCTTTTGCCTAGTTACTGACAACTTAAGTAAATTATACAGCTTTATCTTCATACACTGGTGCCATAGAAGTCGCACAAATGCTAGTCTCAGACACAAATCATGAATGGAAAACTATACAGATACACTTGATGGCCTATACAGCATTCTATACAGGCCTTGAAACTTGCAATTGATGTCGGAGATATAAACATTTAATTTACTCATGAATTTAAAGTCTCTTGTTTTGTGAAATGAAAAACTAAAACCAGAGACAGCGAAAATAAGCATAAGCAGGAAACTATTCTAGGAAAGAGGGTAGGAAACCTCACCTAGAAATTGAGAGTTTTTTCACATTCTCAAACACTCAAACACACACACACACACACAGCCAAATAAAACATGGATGTCAGTATTAGCCTTTAGAAAACAATTCTTAATATTGTATTATATATATTTATATAAATATATATATATATTTAGAATGAAAAAAAGACAGTCAGAAGGGGACAGAATAAAAACGACAGAAAAGTAGAAAGCACCATAGTGTCTCTACTGACCTCAAGAAAAATTAGACTGAAGAAAGGAGCACTTCACTTTCTTTGCAGATTAGGTAGGATCTTATGGCTAGAGGCAGGGACAACAACATTTCTGACGACTCAGAAGGGATAATATCCAGTTTTACAGAGGGAGCAAGTGAGAGGAAACGGGAATGTCTTAGCGGTAAATGTGGTTTTAGGTTTTACAGCAGCTGTGATGTTACTGCAGATTATAAATCATGGTGATGGAACCTATAAAAACAAAAATTGACATTCTTTTGATGTTGCATTCAGAAGAGATGGCAGCAGATAACTGGTGATTTGCATTTAGCCTCAGTAGTGCAGTATTTTATTTATCATTAATGATCATCATCTATCAGCTAGTCAAGTGTTCCCTTACACATTTTTCACGGGGGAACTACAAAAGTAAAGCAGAATCTTTCTCCTAACAATGCAATTGGGCACACTTTAATTAGCTCAGAAATGTCACTATGCCATTCCTGGATTTTTTTTTTTTTAAATATAAAAGTAAACTTTAAAAAAATTAAATTTAAGTCTATGGAGGAGGCACTCCCAACTAGGGATAGAAGGGCAAGACTGCTCCATAGGACTAGCAAGAATGAACCCTATTATGATTCAGCTGAGAGTTCCTTTACCCTACACCCAGACTTTGGCTCATCGCCAACAATGACAGTTCACACAGGAGTAAGTCAAATGATATGGAACGACTCCAAGTTATGAATTCTCCAGAGTCTCCCCACCATTCCCATATTGTATTTCTAGATCCAGCAGTTCCTAAAGGGAATGAAACCAAAGTATTGTAACCGAGCCAACATACCTGACCTACAAGCCCAAAGGCACGATCCAAGCTCCTCTGGTCTGTGTATCTTCTTATTTTATTGTGTAGCCATCCTAACTCTGCGAGTCTGCTTGTAGTGTCTCTGAGCGATTTGGACAGGCTGACCTACAAAGTTAGCAAAACAAGAAAAGCTCATTAAGTCTGGATTAAAAAAACAAAACCAAACCCTCCCTATTTCCCCAAGTATATCTTTGCTCAGCAGAGAGCAAATTCATACAGTGAATGTCATTCATCCTATACCCTGAAGAAGGGATTCTGCGAGGGGAAGAAAAAAATGTGAAGACTATCACAATGTACACATACAAGGTGGCAGCATTAAGGGTGAACAAGCAATGTTAAGCCTTTGGCCTTCAGAATGCTTGACTTTGAAACCTCAATGTTCTTTTAACATAGGTTTAATGAATATTCCTACTTTTTAAAAATGCAAAGCAGAAAAAACACAGAAATTGCATCATGTGGAACTATAGAGAATCCCAGGTAGGTGAGCAGCAGAGTTGCAACTTTCAGATCCACAAACCTCTAGTACTTGAATTAATGAAGTAAATAGTACACTATTATCCTCTCTGTGGACCAGCCACTAGAAACAGATAAGATACACACTTTGCATTTACTAGACAGCAGAGACTCAGGAATCAAGAGCTCAATTCCAAGTCCTGGATAGGGAGTGTGTTCTTAGTGGTTACAGACCCTTCTACTCCGGTCTTATAGCATAAACCTCCCTAGCTTGTCCCTTTCTGTCTGGCTCAGTCTTCTCCTATTTATCGTTATCCCCTTTCACCTCCTCCACTAACCTGCCTCTGTCCCATCCAGGTACTCGCCTTTCTGTATTTGTCAGGCTGCTTCCTCCTCCACATTATCTAGGTACCAACAGAAGGAGCAAAGAGCACAGGAGAGATGGCTTTGTTATCAGTTTTGCTGCTCTGTGCCACAGCAGCTGGGATGAGCAACTGCTGGAAAAGTCCTGGTCAGTCCTGGGCTAGAACATGCTCAGTGCAGACAAAAATCTTTGGAGAATTTAGCTGCCAAATGCTAACGAGTCTCTGAGCATTTGCACATGGCCATTCAGAGGCTTATAACTCAGGCAGATCTGGTGCATTTTCATGGAAACAGCAAAAGGCATCTGACTTTAGAGCCCCTGCCCTGCCAAATTTCAAACCCTGCTTCTAGGCTGAGAGGTGCTACAGCCTCTTTGTGAAACCATGGTAAGACTAACATTGACAAAACACAGTATTTTCCTCTCTGCTCTCATAAATGGCTGAACAGTTTTTGTAGAAAAACACATTAAAAAAAAAAAGATTCGGCCTGAGACAAAAACCCAGCATGGAAAATTTCAGCCCAAATGGCTGTAGTTTGGCAAAGTTACAAGTAACAGAGCAGGGTTTTATCCTGGAAATTGTTTACAATAAGTAGAGCTGGCAGCTTCACCCATAACTTTAGCACAACAGATGACAAGAGCAACACATTTAGAATTCCACAAGCAAGAGCACTTAGTAAGGAGTGACTGCTCCTCATGACCCTCAGTATGAGAGGAAAGAGCAAAAACAGCTTAGTGAGATTATATCCACGCCAACTAAGTCAAGTTGGGGACTCCACAAGCTCACTAACTGCTGAATGTAACCAACTGGCTTAACAATATTCATATGGATATCTGACCTGTCTATATACGTTCTAGAGTTCTGGAAGTGTGTTTTTACTCTGAAAAGTTACCATGTACAAAAGGCACTTTCTTACTAAATAAATCTGCTCCTGTGTATTTGGATGGGTTTCAGAGTAACAGCCGTGTTAGTCTGTATTTGCAAAAAGAATAGGAGTACTTGTGGCACCTTAGAGACTAACCAATTTATTCGAGCATAAGCTTTTGTGAGCTATAGCTCACTTCATCAGATGCATCCGATGAAGTGAGCTGTAGCTCACGAAAGCTTATGCTCGAATAAATTGGTTAGTCTCTAAGGTGCCACAAGTACTCCTATTCTTTTTGTGTATTCGGAGGCATACCTGCTCCCCTCATGGGCAAATGTAAGTTTTGACAACTTTTTAATTTGATTGGTAATGCACATCCAACACAACTACAAGCAAGGGAATTGGATTCCATTCTTTCTTGTACATTAAAACTGCTTACTAATTTTATCACTGAGGGCAAAAGCCAAAGACATTGGGGCTGCACAGATGTAACTGAAGGCACAATTCACTATGCAGAACTTTTATTACTGGCACTGATGCATACGAAGGGAAGAACCCAGTTTCACTCTCAGAGCAGTTTGTAATTTTTAGGAAGAAAGGACTGGGGGAGATTTTAGGCTCTGTATTCTGCAAAGGCAGAAGGAAAGCTTTATAAAAGCAAGCTGCTAAGAGAGATTTACCTGAATATGAAAAATCTCCCCAATTATTGTTTGGATAGCTGACCATCTCATGAAAGGGCAGTTTATGAATTCCACCATGTGCAGACCCCCAACCAAAAGAACAAAAAGCCCAACACACACACAAAACTGGACCAGATTGTCATTTATGTTATGGCCACTCTACAGTTTTGGCAACATGAAGTCGCCTGAAAGTAATTTTCACCCTCTATAAGGCTAAGTTACACTGCCAGAGCAGCGAAGAGTGCATGAGAATCAAACCTATTATTCTTCATTTGAATAAACACTTAAAGGCAGTTGAAGGACTGTCACTGTACTCATGCTATAGGCAGCATCCACCAGCTAAAAACTGTAGAAGGGGTTAAGAAAAGCATTTAGACGCACCCAGGGGTCCACTGCTCCCCCCCACACCCCTATCATTTTTCTGGCTCCTTGCCCCCACAATACAAGCATACTCTAGTCTCCTTACAGCCTCAAAAATGTTGATCCTTCATCTCTCTGGCCACTCCAAGCTTGGGTCCATCTTTAGTCTTCATTTCTAAACTCACTGGATGCACCATTTACAATCATTGCCTTGTGGTCCTCTCCTCCAGCTCCACCACAGATCACCCCCAGCCCATATCTGGCTTCCACTCTGCTTCACTGAAACTGCTGTCACCAGACTCTCAGGGCCACTATTCCATCCCATTTCTCCTTGACTTTTCTGCTGCTTTTAATACAGTTATACTCTCCTTTCATGGCATCTTGTCCCCAGCAACTCTGACCTCTCCTGGTTCTCCTCTTACTTCTTTGGAGATTCAGTGTATTTTAAATGGGTAATCCTACTATATTCCTGCTTTCCTAAAGTTCGGTTTATGACCTGTCATAAATATAAAGGGAAGGGTAAACCCCTTTGAAATCCCTCCTGGCCAGGGGAAAGCTCCTCTCACCTGTAAAGGGTTAAGAAGCTAAAGGTAACCTCGCTGGCACCTGACCAAAATGACCAATGAGGAGACAAGATACTTTCAAAAGCTGGGAGGAGGGAGAGAAACAAAGGGTCTGTGTCTGTCTGTAGTCGTCTTGGCCAGGGACAGAACAGGAATGGAGTCTTAGAACTTTTAGTAAGTAATCTAGCTAGGTATGTGTTAGATTATGATTTCTTTAAATGGCTGAGAAAAGAATTGTGCTGAATAGAATAACTATTTCTGTCTGTGTATCTTTTTTGTAACTTAAGGTTTTGCCTAGAGGGGTTCTCTATGTTTTTGAATCTAATTACCCTGTAAGATATCTACCATCCTGATTTTACAGGGGGGATTTCTTTATTTCTATTTACTTCTATTTTTTATTAAAAGTCTTCTTGTAAAACACTGAATGCTTTTTCATTGTTCTCAGATCCAAGGGTTTGGGTCTGTGGTCACCTATGCAAATTGGTGAGGCTTTTTATCCAACATTTCCCAGGAAAGGGGGGGTGCAAGTGTTGGGAGGATTGTTCATTGTTCTTAAGATCCAAGGGTCTGGGTCTGTAGTCACCTAGGCAAATTGGTGAGGCTTTTTACCAAACCTTGTCCAGGAAGTGGGGTGCAAGGTTTTGGGAAGTATTTTGGGGGGAAGGACGCGTCCAAACAGCTCTTCCCCAGTAACCAGTATTAGTTTGGTGGTGGTAGCGGCCAGTCCAAGGATAACGGATGTAATATTTTGTACCTTGGGGAAGTTTTGACCTAAGCTGGTAAAGATAAGCTTAGGAGGTTTTTCATGCAGGTCCCCACATCTGTACCCTAGAGTTCAGAGTGGGGGAGGAACTGTGACATGGTGGCACAGTGGTGGGATTAACCTGAAATCATTTTGAGATCCAGTTGAGATTTTTTGAACTAGAAATACAGATTTTAAAAAGGAATTTTTAGGAAGTCCAGAAAGCAGCTTTGAAACTGAAAGCAGCTTGGTTTCTCTCTGCTTTGTGGCCAAGCAGAGACAAAAGGGGATTATCTTGTGAATTGCAGGTTTTCTTTGCCTGGAGGCAGGGTACTTAACTCCTGCAGGGAAATTCACAGTCTTCCAACCCAGAGGTTTTTTTTTCTTTTCTTCCTCAAAGTAAATAGAGGGTGTGTGCTCTACCCATTTGCCTGGAGACAAAAGTGGCAGGGTTTTTTTTAGGATTTTGATTTTTTTTTTGTTTTACAAGGAGCACAGGTTTGAAAAGAAATTTTTTTTTCTTTGGGCTGGGTAAGCAGGTTTCCAAGTAGTTGGAGGTTTTTTGCTTTAATTTGGGCCCAGAGCAGAGACAAGGGAATTGTCTTTTTCTGTAGGCTGACAATCACTATCAGAGAATAGGTATTCTATTCCAGCACAGCAAAATTTTACAGCCAAGTTTTGTTTGTTTATTTCTAAACCTCGGGTGTAAAGTTAGTTAAAAACAGAGAGGTTAGAATGGCCAAATCCTCGGCTCGACTACAGATGGAATTAGCCAAATTTCAGGCTGAGGAAAAACAAAGGGAACATGAAAGACAGATAGAACTCATGTGGCTGGAGAAGGAGGTACAGGAGGCTGCCCACAAGAGGGAAATGGAGGCAAGGAAGCATGTGGAGGAGATGGAGAGGATAAAGGCCCAGCAGAATATACCAACAAACCCTAGCAATCCTTCTCCAGGTACCACTTCCCATCCCAGAAAGTTCCCCACCTACAAGGCAGGTGATGATACTGAGGCCTTCTTAGAAAACTTCGAAAGGGCCTGCCTTGGGTACAACATCTCTACTGACCAATACATGGTAGAGCTGAGGCCGCAGCTCAGTGGACCCTTAGCTGAGGTGGCAGCTGAAATGCCTAAAGAACACATGAACAAGTATGAACTGTTTAAATCCAAGGCGAGAGTCAGAATGGGGATAACACCCGAGCAGTCTCGTCGGAGGTTCCGAGCCCTAAGGTGGAAACCAGACATGTCATTTACCCGACATGCCTACCACATTGTGAAACATTGGGATGCCTGGATATCAGGAGCAAGTGTTGAATCTCCAGTAAATTTGCCCTTCCTAATGCAAATGGAACAATTCTTAGAGGGTGTTCCTGAGGAAATAGAAAGATACATCCTAGATGGGAAACCCAAAACTGTAATCGAGGCAGGAGAGATTGGAGCCAGATGGGTGGAGGTGGCAGAGAAGAAGAAAACTGGTCGCAGTTGGAGCGGAGACCAGAAGGGACCACCCCAGACCACACCCTATTACCGGGGGCCGCCCAAAGCCCCACCTACCTCCCAAAGAACCCTCCAGACCCCTTATCGTCCCACCACCCTGTTCTCCAGCAACCCACCTCGCCCCGGTGACCCGTCAGCTGGACGATGTTTTAAATGTAACGAGCTGGGGCATGTAAAGGCCAACTGCCCCAAGAACCCCAACAGATTACAGTTCATTGCACCGGAATCACACCAGAGGTCCACAGGCCCAGATACCTCCCAGATACCCTTGGAGCGGAGGGAAACTGTGAGTGTGGGCGGGAAGAAGGTCACCGCGTGGAGGGACACCGGAGCACAAGTGTCAGCTATCCATGCTTCCTTAGTGGACCCCAATTTAATCAACCCAGAGATCCAAGTGACGATTCAACCCTTCAAGTCCAACTCTTTCAATTTGCCTACAGCCAAGTTGCCTGTCCAGTACAAGGGCTGGTCAGGAATGTGGACTTTTGCAGTCTATGATGATTATCCCATCCCCATGCTGTTGGGGGAAGACTTGGCCAATCACGTGAAGCAGGCCAAAAGGGTGGGAACGGTCACCCGCAGCCAGGCTAAACAAGCCGTGAGGCCTAGCTCTGTTCCGGAAACTTCTATCAGGGCCCGGTCAGAGGTGATGGACCCGGACCCCAGGCCAATGTCTGCAACAGCAGTAGTGGATCCAGTCCCAGAGACCCAGACGGAACCAGTCCCAGAACCGGAACCAGCCAAACAACCAACACCAGACCCCGTGCCAGCACTGAATCCAGTACTTGCAAGCTCAACACCAGAGGGCCCCACCGAACCTGAACTGGCAGCAGCCGATAACCCTACACAAGAGGCTCAGCCGGAGCCTGAATCCCAACATAGTGCACCAGCGGAGAGCGGTTCACAGTCAACAGAAACAGCTCCATCCCCTATATCGCTTCCAGAGGGACCAAGCCTATGTCCCCAATCCAATGAGGAACTGATGTCTCCAGCATCAAGGGAACAGTTCCAGACCGAACAGG
The DNA here is from genome assembly GCF_965140295.1 of Lepidochelys olivacea. Lineage (NCBI taxonomy): Eukaryota > Metazoa > Chordata > Testudines > Cheloniidae > Lepidochelys > Lepidochelys olivacea. Next base: position 111,884,078 of record NC_140411.1, read on the forward strand.
AAGCAGATGAAAGCCTCCAGAGAGCGTGGACGGCGGCACGGAGCAACCCACCGCCTCTCAGCTCTTCTAATCGATCCAGGTTTGTTGTAGAAAGAGGACTTTTATACAAGGAAACTCTTTCTGGGGGACACCAGGAAGACTAGCATCCTCAGAGACAGTTGGTAGTTCCAACTAAATACCGGGCCAAGCTCTTGAGCTTAGCCCATTATCACCCTAGTGGCCATGCTGGGGTGAACAGGACCAAAGACCGCTTGGGGGGGTCATTCCACTGGGAGGGAATGGGCAAGGATGTTTCTACCTATGTCCAGTCTTGTGAGGTGTGCCAAAGAGTGGGAAAACCCCAAGACCAGGTCAAAGCTCCTCTCCAGCCACTCCCCATCATTGAAGTTCCATTTCAGCGAGTAGCTGTGGATATTCTGGGTCCTTTTCCGAAAAAGACACCCAGAGGAAAGCAGTACATACTGACTTTCATGGATTTTGCCACCCGATGGCCGGAAGCAGTAGCTCTAAGCAACACCAGGGCTAAAAGTGTGTGCCAGGCACTAGCAGACATTTTTGCCAGGGTAGGTTGGCCCTCCGACATCCTCACAGATGCAGGGACTAATTTCCTGGCAGGAACTATGAAAAACCTTTGGGAAGCTCATGGGGTAAATCACTTGGTTGCCACTCCTTACCATCATCAAACAAATGGCATGGTGGAGAAGTTTAATGGAACTTTGGGGGCCATGATACGTAAATTCGTAAATGAGCACTCCAATGATTGGGACCTAGTATTGCAGCAGTTGCTCTTTGCCTACAGAGCTGTACCACATCCCAGTTTAGGGTTTTCCCCATTTGAACTTGTATATGGCCGTGAGGTTAAGGGGCCATTGCAGTTGGTGAAGCAGCAATGGGAGGGATTTACACCTTCTCCAGGAGCTAATATTCTGGACTTTGTAACCAACCTACAAAACACCCTCCGAACCTCTTTAGCCCTTGCTAAAGAAAACTTACAGGATGCTCAAAAAGAGCAAAAAGCCTGGTATGATAAACATGCCAGAGAGCGTTCCTTCAAAGTAGGAGACCAGGTCATGGTCTTAAGGGCGCTCCAGGCCCATAAAATGGAAGCATCGTGGGAAGGGCCATTCACGGTCCAGGAGCGCCTGGGAGCTGTTAATTATCTCATAGCATTCCCCACCTCCAACCGGAAGCCTAAGGTGTACCATATTAATCATGTCACGGTTCCTCCCCCACTCTGAACTCTAGGGTACAGATGTGGGGACCTGCATGAAAAACCTCCTAAGCTTATCTTTACCAGCTTAGGTCAAAACTTCCCCAAGGTACAAAATATTACATCCGTTATCCTTGGACTGGCCGCTACCACCACCAAACTAATACTGGTTACTGGGGAAGAGCTGTTTGGACGCGTCCTTCCCCCCAAAATACTTCCCAAAACCTTGCACCCCACTTCCTGGACAAGGTTTGGTAAAAAGCCTCACCAATTTGCCTAGGTGACTACAGACCCAGACCCTTGGATCTTAAGAACAATGAACAATCCTCCCAACACTTGCACCCCCCCTTTCCTGGGAAATGTTGGATAAAAAGCCTCACCAATTTGCATAGGTGACCACAGACCCAAACCCTTGGATCGGAGAACAATGAAAAAGCATTCAGTGTTTTACAAGAAGACTTTTAATAAAAAATAGAAGTAAATAGAAATAAAGAAATCCCCCCTGTAAAATCAGGATGGTAGATATCTTACAGGGTAATTAGATTCAAAAACAGAGAACCCCTCTAGGCAAAACCTTAAGTTACAAAAAAGATACACAGACAGAAATAGTTATTCTATTCAGCACAATTCTTTTCTCAGCCATTTAAAGAAATCATAATCTAACACATACCTAGCTAGATTACTTACTAAAAGTTCTAAGACTCCATTCCTGTTCTGTCCCTGGCCAAGACGACTACAGACAGACACAGACCCTTTGTTTCTCTCCCTCCTCCCAGCTTTTGAAAGTATCTTGTCTCCTCATTGGTCATTTTGGTCAGGTGCCAGCGAGGTTACCTTTAGCTTCTTAACCCTTTACAGGTGAGAGGAGCTTTCCCCTGGCCAGGAGGGATTTCAAAGGGGTTTACCCTTCCCTTTATATTTATGACATGGCCCCTCCTCCTCCTCCTCCTCTTTTACTTAGATGAGCTCATCATATCACATAGATTCAACTACTGTCTTTAGAGTGGCAACTTACAGAATAGCCTTTCCACTCCTGACCGTTCCCACATCTCAGCCTACCTAGAGCCTGTTTGGATAGATCACCAGTAACAGGGATCAAACGTGAACTCTTTAGACCCATACCTACCCCATCTCTATCTTCTAACACTGCTGACAATACCACTATACCTGACTCCCCAGCACATGAATCTGATTCCTATCTCTTGAGCCTCACCATCATGGCCATGTCCATATCTTGCCATTTCTCCCATAACACTTAAGATTTGATTTTTTCCTTTCTGTACACACAGCTAGAAATCTTGTCGAGGCCCTCATTTCCTTAGGTGAGCGGCAGACACCACCAATTTGGTTGACGTAATGCACCCTCTCTACACATGCACATCATACATAAATTTGAAAGCTTATTATGTCTACCTTAAGATGAAGTATGATGTGGTGCTGTCAAGTAGTGCTGATACCATAAAAATAGGGATAAAAAATAACATCAACACTTTCAAATGACCATGGTGAAATATGTGCATTAATTTGTTAGTTTAATGACTATTTATAATTTGGAGAGACCAAATTAGATTTTTGACCTCAAAGCATAACAACAATCTTATTAAATTTGCACAAGTATCATTCAAATATAATAGCACTGGTGACATTTCTAGTCAACATTATCATCATCATCTTGTTAATCATTATGATCTCTGCCAAGACTACAAGGGTTATCACAGTCTTCATTGCCTTGGCATGAACATGGTTCTGTACAGGGAAGATTGTGACATAGTTGATTGTGCAACAAACTCTACAGGTACAAACCCGAATAAGTTTTGTAGAAGCTCGGGTGCCATTGGGCCCTTGAAATATAGAAGTAGTTCATCATCCACATTTTTCTATTTATTTTGCAATGGTGATCCAGTATCTGGCGAGAAGACATCCAAATCTTTGTTTGCAAAGATGCCTCTTTTGACATGCTCTTCAAAACTGTCTCACATGGTGGGAGTTTGGTCAGTGACTTGTCCTTTTTGATAGCTACATTCAGACACAAGCAATTGAAGTCTCTGAGCGTCCTTTTCTTTCTTGGCCTGGTCATACAGCACTGCTACCAACTTTCTTGCTGCAGAAATTGGGCCTTGTCCGTCATTCATTCCCAGTTTAGCAAGATCTCTTAAGCAGAAAGCTCCTTATGTTTGTGTTTAATGTTGTCAAATCCCCCTCCCTGCCCCAAACCAAATAAGGAAGACAGAGTCACACCCTGTTAATGCATGTACAGGGGAAAGTATCTTGCACAAGACAGGAGTGAGTGTGTCACAGATTGCATGCACAGGTATAAAGTAATACTTGTCAGTTGTACTGACAGGTCAGGTGTCTGAAAGTAGTGAACAGCAAGGACCAAAATATCTGTATCAGGTGACCTACCTAATTACTATGGTTCCTTTCACACCAATAGATAAAAAGCCCTATTGGCACAAGCAGCATGCAGAAGCACGCTGGTGTCTGTTTCCTCTTGAGCAATGTACAAGCCCTGGGCTTCTTCAACATTTCTACTGGTGATGGACTTTGTTGCTTCACCATTGGAAAAGCCTCCAGCAAGGAGGAGCGTTTTTGCTGGGTGTGCTCCTACACACAGGTGCATTTTGAACAATATATTCAGAGGAATGTTACAAGTGACTGCTTGCTGGATGCCACATTTAGAAACTTCTTCCATGGAGGCACAGGGCTTCCAGGAATCTCCTGGTATTTCTTGCATCCAACTTTAGACTCTGTCTAGCACTGTCGGTCTTACCTGCAGTTCACAGTTACTGTTCCCATATCTGTCAAAGACTTAGATTACAGAATTAGCTTTGTCAATCCTTTTAGGACCTGCCTCAATTACTCAGCAGCCGATCAATCAATTTTGTGGAATTTGTCTCCAGCCATCATTTGTATGACTGCCATGGCATGTGATGTACACTATGGTTTCTTTGTTGCATGCTCTTAGCTCATACATTCTTTCAGCTTGAGCTTCCAGCTAATACCTTAATTCAGCTTTGTCTGCTCTTCTCATTCATCAGCATGGAAGAGGAACATAGGCAGAGGTCCTAATAGGTGACAATAACAGTTGCCATTGAAACATCATCTCTGCTTCTTGATGAGGAAAGGGCTCTGCAAAAAACAAACTTCTGGACTGATGGCTGCTGTGACTGTTCATCACTTACCAGACTTAAATTTGGTTGTCTTAGTTATGTTTTGTTGCCAGACTTCTCGACTGGGCTGAAGAAGCTACGTGTCCCATCAGAATCAAGAGCACTTCTCACAAATCTGTTTGTTCTTCATCAACATCTGCTATTTTCACAAGAGACTCTTGTACATCTGATGCTACATGCAGCTTAGTAGATATGTTGATAAGCATCTCTGGATGTGATTCATGGTTACATGACTTTGCCATATTGTTGGTGATGTGATTGGTAAGAGCTGTAACATGCTCTTCATCCCTCTTCAGTGTAGAGGCAAAGACTTGTTGGGGACTGTCTCTTCACTATTTCTTGTTACTTCACTTCTTTCTCTCTTAGCTTTTGCATATCCACTCAGGACATGTCTTGTGAGGGTCCACCTGACAAAGGCTGGCTTCCTTCCTGTCAGTCCTACAATCCCATTACTGCCCTTTGAGTCTTTGATGACACTCAACTGTTCCCACATCACTCCAAATTCCATTAAAAGAATGAGGAGTCTGGTGAACAGCAAATTCCCCAGGTTCAAAGGCACTGTGTACTTGGAACGAGATTTAACACATCAAGAATATAGACGGGTTTCCATCTGGCATAGCTGGGCCTGTTAGCAGTAAAAAAAAAAAAAAAAAAAAAAAAAGGATGGAAGTATGACATATTGTGTGTGTACATGAAGTTTCCAACCATCCTCTCACTCTGCATAGACCATTTAGAAGCAGTATCTCCATAACCTGGAGAAAGCAATCCCAGAACTTGAACGTAGTAGATTAGGCATATCCCTATGTCTGAAATTCCTCCAGTAGTAGAAGCAGCATATGCTGAATTACAGCATCATCAATCTCTTTAATGACTTGTTGTAAGGAGGACTCAATGCCTTCAGACTCGGCACATGTTGTGAGTGGTCAGCCAACATTTGCCAGACAAAATGCTAGAAATACAGGAGTAACTCCTCTCTAGTCACACCATTTAAAAAGTGAACAACATTTCAGAGCACTCAGGTCCTCAAATGCTAAAGTCAGCCAATATAAAAGCATGGTTGAATTGCTTACCACCAAACATTTGATTTGCAGTACAAGCCGCATACACATCAGAAACAAGCAGTCCTGCATCTCCCCAAAAATGCAATAAAAAAAAGCACAGGCTGTGAAAAACTACTCAGGCAAATCACATTGGTACCAAGCTCATTTGGGAGAGCCCATTTCACTTGTTGAGCAACAGCATATGGCTGCTGCTCCATGGTCTGAATGGCATGATGCTGTTGTAGAGCTGATGAGATTGCCTTACATTGGTAAAGGACTTTGTACATATCAGCTGGTCTGGCATCCACAATAAGTGCACATGCAACTTTTGTGTAGGTGCACTTAGTTGCAAGCTTATGGCTGAAATCAGTCCAGACTGGAATCACCTGAGCATGAACAATGTCAACCTCAGCAGTCATAAAAGACAACAGAAGAGATTTCAAACAGCAGTCGTTTGTAGGTGACAAGAGTTTATTTTCTCAAGTACTTTTTCCATGGTGAGACAGTTCTGGACATGTTCTAGGTTTTTCAAATGCTGCACACTGCACAAGAGACTCATTGCCTGGAGAGAGTAAGTGACTTTTCTCTCCAACACTTCAGTGATATTTCTGGTCATGCTGGACTATCTGCAGCCTGTTCTTGAAATACCACTCTAGCCTTTCATTGGAAAGTATTCTTTCCATCAATGGCCTCTACGCTGATGTCTATCAAAATCTCATCCATGAAGGAGATGATAATCTGTTAAATACTATGCACTCCGCAACTAAGAGGCATCTTCTTTGAATGTCTTCGGAACTGTTGGCTGAATTATGTGTCTCAATCAACCAACCAAAAGAGACACTTCTGTTCCAACTGGGGCACAAAAGCAGATGACCTCTGACAACTACAATGACCTAGCTTTGAATAATATTCTGAGGCATTCATTTTGGCTATTTCAGACACAAGGATTGAAATGGCATTATACAAAGCTACCTGTTCATTTAAAAGCTGTTCATCAGGCTCACTCGCCAGAAGAACATCTACAAACGATCTCAATGACTTAAGTTCCTGTTTCAGATTACTAGCAGCTTGACTAAAGTCAGCTAGTGTTATTGATCAGTATAGAATAAGGATAGACTTGTTTTGTCCATGCTATTCATGGCATGAAGTTTCAGAAGTTGCATTTTTCTAATCTTGCCTGTAATTTGCTACTGAAATAGCTTGCAGGATCTACATCTAAGAGAAATAGGGATTTATATCTTTGTAGGAGCTTGGAAAGGAGAAGAGCCTTCTTGCTGTACATAAGATCATTGTCTATCTCTTCAATCAGCTGATAAAATGCAATGTCATAAGGTGATTATTGTTGCAGTATAACTAGATGGCTTTGCTTTAAGATTCATTTTACTCAAGTAGGAAGAAAAAGGCATGTTGAGTGATAAACTGCATCCTTAGCAATCAAGTCTTACATAGATATTCCATGAAAAGTCATCTCCTCTTCGAAGTGATGCCTCCCTTAGTTTGGTTGCTCTCTCATATATTTCTATTTTATGATGTTTCTTGTCCATATTGTGTGCTTTGCCTCAGGCCAACAATGCAACAGGAGCAAATGCTGGAGGGTGTGCTTGCTCTGGTGGCTATAGAAGCAGATGAATATGATGTTCTCTGATCGGATTCAGAGTCTATTTTCTTTCCTGGGTTCAGTACAACTCTGACATGTACCAAATTCTACTTGCTTATGTATTTCTGAAAGCAAACCCTATGAAGGCGTATAGGTAGCACATCATCTAAACTAGAAAACTCATCCAGTAGCTGCCAACAGAATTCATCTCTCCTGGCTTCTGCTGCCAGCACCAAGAATTCTGTACAGCACTGGTGGATTTTGACAATTTTACATTCTTTTGATTTTCTTGACAAATAACATTTTTCGAAGTTTGTGGAGAGTCTTTTTCTATTTGATGTAAGCTTTAAGAGCCTTGCATTCGCCATATCTTCATATACTGTAACATCCCTGTAGAGGTAAAATTCCCAAAGGATTAGCATTACCACCACCACTTTTCATTTTGTACAAGTATACAAATATATGCTAAATTAGATATAAACTAGATCTGTTAGTATCAAAATGGCCATTTTTGTTTGGTGAGCACTTTGAAGTCCAATATGAAGCTGTGTATTGTCATCTCTAAATTAACACTGATCTGTGCATAAGTGTCACTGGATTAAAAACCTAGTTTTCAGAATTATTTCAAAGGCTAGTACTGCATGCACAGGCAATGACAAATTAAAGCCATCTGTCAGGCACACTGGATGCTACATTGTATGTACAACGGTTTACAAATGGAGAAGCATTACATTAGGAATTCATGTGCATTTACATGTACACGTAAATGCACATGAATTCCTAATGTAATGCTTCTCCATTATGTAGTACAAACTACGTAGTACATTATATAGTACAAACTATGGGAAACTGATCTGGTCAGCAAGTTTCAACGGAATATATACAAAACTATTATAATCGCTTGGTAGATACTTGGACAATTAAGAATATGTGATGTGAAAACATTTCATGTTAGCATATTGCAAAACGTGGATATTCGCCATTTTTGCTACAGGCATTTTTGCTTCATCATTTCTGGAAAAAAAATACTTGTCCATGCAAAACTAATAAAAATATTTTAATACACTGTCATTTGATAGCTTTAACCAATAAATACCACCTTAAGGTGTTGAAATTAACGTAAACAGTAAAACCTGTAGTCATACTGCAGTGTTTCTGGTACTGTGCAAAAAATGACACTCACTTCGTTTCACCCTGCCTAAAGGCTTACAGCATCACTTTACTGCTCCACATCATACCTCATCTAAATGTATATATAATAAGATTTTAAATTATATAATGATGTGGGTGTGTGTAGGGTGGGTACATTAAGCTCCAAAATATGGCCCTTTCTGGAGAACTGCTACATGCTTATCTTCAATAATTGCTGTAGCCTGCAAACACCCACATTGCCCTTTCCCAGACCAACAAAAATTCTACAGCTTAGATAACGTTCTTTGCTTATTCTTCTCAACATGTATCTCTCATACTCCCCTTCAATTTCCTCCATTAGCTCTGTGACACAGAGACCCATTGGTACCAACAGGCAAAGGATTCACTGTTCTTTACAAGCAACCGTCTCAGACCAGACAAACTCACTACACCTAATATACAAAACTTTCATGGCATTTATCCAAGCAGGATATCCTGTGAGGTCTCTATTGTAACTTACCAATACTCAATCATTGCGAGATGGGTGTATAATTAATATTTAAGAAATAACATAACTATATTGAAAATTATATCCTTTATGGTCTTGGAGTTAAAATGAGTCACCAGGAAACCATAAGGCTCAGTGCTAGCCCATTGAAGCAGGAGGAAGTTGTTACCTCTCACCGGCTAGCCAATTAAGTAATGTACTGCTCAACTGTCCACTGTTGCAACAGCCCAGAAAGGTCAATGGAAAACCATGAGAGAACCATCAAAACCTGTTGGAGGTAAAAAGGAAACTTAACAGACAGGGGATCTCCCTGTTTGTTAATAAAGACAAAAGACTGATTCAGTATATCACAGGGTGCAGAAAGACACTCTGATTCCATTCACTGAGGAGACATCTTGTTGAGCATGGTTGTTTCAGGAAAGATTGGATCATGGTTCCTGTACTATGTGTTATACAGGAGTGGTGATTTAAGGTAAAAATGGTAAACTGGGGTGCACTGCTCCTTTGAGAGCAGAAGGCTCTGGGATTTCTGTGAGTACCAAGTGTCAGGGGCTGGATATCACAGGGGAACACTTAAAGAAGACTCAAGGACTTAGAGGCACTTCTTGTTAACCTGCAAGGCAATGACAGGGCTGGCATAGCCCAGAGGAGAGTGCTTCCATGGCTGAAAGGATAGAGATGTTAGGAAGCTAACACCCAGCCACTATAGGCAAGACTCCCTCTTGTTAGAGGGAGCCCTGTAAACTGCCGTAAGTTCCTCTTTATCCATCATATACAATTGCTTGTACTTACTTTCATGGCCCTTCACAGGTCTGCACCTTCCCAATTATCCACCCCACCTCTTAACACACCTAACATCCAACAATACTAGCCTCATCCACTTTGATGGGATCATCTCCATCCTTTATTCTACACTGCCCCTTTACGCATACAATGCCCTCTCTGAACTAGTTTTTAAAGCCACTCTCCTCCCCCATCTTTTTGCAGGCAGTACACAAGAAGTGGCCTTGAAGATGGTTTGACCAACAGACAGTGGATAAGTTTAGAGGCTGTTGGGTATTACTGATAAGTTGGGTTTTCTTAAAAAATTAAATTGTACATAAAGTGTATATAAATATTGTACATTCCAATGGTATCCCTCTCCCCTAAGCTTTCCTGCCTGTTCTGATTCCATTCATAAATAAAGTGTGATAGCAACTGTACAGTACCTTTCCTTCTACTTTATAGCAGTTTTCAGAATTACACATTTTGATGTTTTTGCCATCTATTCCCTGGAAGACGTACAAAATATCTCTTACAAGGTTTGCTTCAGTTATTTCAACATTGCCTAAAAAAAAAGAGAACATTGGTTAAGACTGTTTAGATTTGTAAGGTTTCAGAGTAGCAGCCGTGTTAGTCTGTATCCGTAAAAAGAAAAGGAGTACTTGTGGCACCTTAGAGACTAACAAATTTATTAGAGCATAAGCTTTCGTGAACTAAAGCTCACTTCATCGGATGCATACTGATGAAGTGAGCTGTAGCTCACGAAAGCTTATGCTCTAATAAATTTGTTAGATTTGTAAGGATACTTAGATTATTCTTTTTAAAAGTTACGTAGAAGTTGAATTGAAAAACAAAAAGACTACCTTCCATTTATTTTAATTTTTCAATGATGAAATTGTCCTGAGGAGGCACAAAGAAAGCCATATGCCTATACCTGAAAACATACCAAAGCAGTTCAGCCACCAGATGTGTGCACTCTAAACTTAGCACAACATTCCAGAGACTATGAAAGGAACAGACAGCCTTTAAGGTCAACTCCATTTTGATCTTACCATAAGTGAAAGTAGCCCTGAATAATTCCTTGTCCTTTCTTGACAGCACAGTTGAAATTTGTTTGTTGTTTCAGAGTTAATTTTTTAATAGTCTCCTTTGGAGACAATACAGCTCATCCATGAAGGAGATCTGCTTATTAAAAAAATGTTTCTTGTGAAATCAGGATATTTTTCTCATATTAAAAAATTACTCCAGTGTTGGGTGCTGGGAGATCACTCAAACTTTGTCACTTTACAGCCTTTAAATCCCAGGTAAAGTAAACACAGAGAAAAATTTAAGTTATCCTCCTACAAAAAAATCTAGCTCTTGATTCAGTAGAGCTTAAGGTGCTGGAGCATCCAATTTGTCCTCTAGTTCACAGCTCTGATTGAAGTCCAGACTGCTTTTGTGCCTCAGGCTAGTTATCAATTTACAGAAGGCAATTCAAGATAGCGAGCAGCTTGTCTTCATTTGCTGGTCTTACAGTATCCTGTACTTTTGTGACCCTATTTGAGGCTAAGAACAAAGCCATTTCAGTCTTGATGATGTTCTCAGTATCATCTACAGATTCTGTCCTAATAGGACGCTGCCTCTTCTGGAATTGGCAAGAGAGCTGTCCTGATTTGGGAACCCCAATGAGTTCCTTTACCATCTCCCCCAATTTTTGTAATAAGAAACAGGTGTGCTGGTTTAGGCTAAGGAAGCCAGCTGGGTCATCTAAGGATACAATCTACAGAAGTCAAGAGAGGCTGGCTTCATATCAACATCCAGAACCTGTGCTATAAGACTTATTTAAGTGTAGCAAGGTTTTCTGAACACCTCACAGACAAATAAAGCTAGTCTATGTTATGCTTTAAAAACACTCCCATCAGCTAAGAGGGTACAAATTCTCAAACATAGCTGAAAAGTATTACCTGAACAAGTTTATTTCACAACAGAGAAAATAAAAGGTTCTCCAAAGTCACTGTATCTGCAGATCCATATGAACTTTCTCTTCCTTTCTCCCTTCTTCAGAAAGTCAATAGTCTGGAGGAAGGAGAGAGGAACTGAGGGCATATGACAGTGTGGTGGGGGATCCTTTTACAGATTCAGCTCAAATGGGGGTGCACTCTTACATCTAGCTTTTAAACTGTTAGACAGCTCTAGAACAGGTTCACAACTCCTGAACTGTGCATTTGCAGAGGCAATATCAGAGAATGCCAATTAACAGTAATCAGCCTATTTACAGAGCTCTGTAATTATCTGTATGTTTTGTAAATTTCAATAGCTGCCTGTTCTTATATTTGGAATGTGGTTTTACTCCAAAAAGTGACTGACACTTCATGTACACTTAATATAATTTGTTCCTTGTATAAATTAAGAGTCCTACCTGCTGGTACACTGAGAAAAATAAGTTTTTACTACTTTTTAATCGTATTAGCATTGAAAAGCTAGCATGACCATAAGAGACTGGGCTAAATTATATATTTCCTCTTGTGCATTCACAGTATTGTTAATCAGATTCTAATTGCAAGGCCAAATTCTCTCTTCAGTTACAAATGTACACTCCGTTTGGTCTATTCTTTTTTTCCTAGCCACAATACACAACTGGAATAACTCAGCTTGATTTTCAAATCCAGGATACATTTTGCAGGGTTGGCAGCTAGGAGATCTTTTATTTGCTAACTGACCAAATTTATTCAGGAAGCAGTTGAAAAAAAATGGCATTGTGAGGCACCTTGTCTCTTTTTAGTCACTGTTCAGCGTTGATCTTGTTAATACGAGAATGGGAGAGGTTTCTGAATACAAGTAGATGGAAGGTTAACTTCCTCAACAGCTCCTCCACAGTTGAGTTAGCTACTTAAATTGGCCAAATGCTTTGTTCAGTTAATGTAAAACCAAGAGTGGCTCCTTCAAAGTCTATTCAGTCTTATATATGTGAATATAAATAGTTCTATATGTTTTGTGGTTTTGTCCCCCTTGTTGTCCTTTTCCCCTGAGGCTTTTGGTTATCATTATAGACACTGCAGCTTTTAAAAGCATATTCATTCACAATCCATCTGCTCTGCTACTTGGTCCTGCTGTCCACAGCAATGGATTAGGTCTATGATACTTGCAATATCAAAGAAAAGAGGAATTTGGAATGGGGAGAATGTGTACTCAAACCATTTTTTTCCACCCCACAACAGGAACAGAGGAATGTAGAAAAGTTAATGGTCAAATACACTGCTCTTTTGTATATGTGCTGTCTTCCTACCTTCAAATCTGCCCTTGTGGGAAAGTTCTTCACATATAGTAACACGCAATGGAACAGAAGCTATTCCCAGGAAGAGTATAGAATAGTCACAACAAAACAAGAAAACAAAAAAGTTGCAGGAAGAAAAAAAAAAACTTTAGCAAAAAGCATCTTGCTCACCACTTGTCTCCCCTTCTCGCCTTGACCTTGGCACATTGCGAGAGACAGTGTTTGGAAGGCCTTTTGAGGTAGAGCTTTGTAACGAAGGCTGGCCAGCAGTTAGAGCCCATGCAAGACGTGAACCCAGCTGTTGACGAAGGCAGTCTCCCACCCCTGGAGCTTGATAGGATTGTCTAAAAAGACAGGAAGAAAACAATGTTAACAGGACAGTGTATGACGTCTGCACAACTGCTGCCTCTATCATAGCTGTTCTGCAGATAAACCGAGGACTTCATCATCCAAGACTGCAAGGCACGTAAACTTCACAGGCACCAAGTTGAAACAGAGTGTAATGCAAAAGAGTGACATGAAGATATTCACTAACAGGAATTGTGAACAAGTTAACCATATATCCCTTCTATTCCTTCATTCAGCCATGTAGTCGATAAACCCATAACAATATTTTGAGGTTTGCTGCCGTGAAAATGTATGTGGATACCCATACTGAACGTGCTTATCACTGTAAGAAATTTGAAATCACTGGATAAAAATGCTAAGTAATATTAAAAATATTTATCGAAGTCTTCACTATAGGGAAGATTTAAATTACCCTGGAAGGAGGGACTGTGGAGTTGGCGTTGGCCCATTCAGGGCATACATGCTTATGCTGCTGATCCCACTGCTCGCCATACTGCCCACACTCTGGGCAGACTGAGCATTGCGGTCCTGGTAATTCAATGGAAGGCTTTGAGGCCTGGCATAGTAGTAAGGGGTTGAGTGAGCATCTCGCGGCAATGCTTGAGCAAACAATGTGGCATAACTTGACACCTTAAAGACAAAACACAAATTGAGAGTTACTTTAATCAATCACATCAGTAGCTAAAATATTTTTTCTCCAACCGTGTGTCTGAACGGCTATTGCCTTTCCTAATAGTAAATTAAAGTCAGGTATATACTAGAAAAGGTTTGCTGGTATAGCTATATCAACAAAACCCTCTTAATGAAGAGGCAGCTTATACCAGCCAAAGAATGCATTTGGCAGCATTGTTCATTTCACTTTCCAAACTGGTATATACCATCCCAGCAAAAGCACATTTTTGCCAGTATAACTGCAACTACACTAGGACATTTGCTCCTAGCAAAGTGTTGCCAAAACACCATACCCCCAACCAAAATTGCTATACCAGCAAAAACAAAACACACAAACGTTCAGTATGGACTTGACCTAAGTTAAATCTATCCAAAGTGTTCCAGATAATGACTACCTTGCATGTTTAATTATTCAGTTTTATGCTTAAAGAGAATAGCTTCTTTAATTCTCATTGTTAGAATATTTACACAAAATACATTTTTAAAAGCATCCTTATAATTAAAAATTTCTTGCTTCCAGCCTTTCCAAGGACTTTGCAGATACTTTCCTTTTTGAAGATATTTGTTTTAGTCTGGATATTAACATCTCTTAACATTCCCATTTGGGATTTGTACTGAATTTTAAATATTTATGGAAGAAACAAAGAACCCCTTACCTACCTTGTTAGACTGCTTACGTGGGTCTTCACTAAGGCTGAGCAGGAGGTAGAGTATTGACCATTTGTTTTTCAGGACACCCTATTCAGAAATAGGCATGTATTAGATAATATCCAGTTAAAAACAGACATTGCTCCACAGTTATTGCCAGAGTTTATTGCATTTTTACCCCTACCTCGCAACCTAGATCATAAGCAACTCATTTCTATGTTGTAGTTGTAAAGAGCAGGCTAAAACTTTAACAAAACAAAACTACACATAAACATAATTTAAATATACACAGGGAGGATGTCTGAAGTCATGTTCTCAAGGTAGAGACACTGGAGTTTATATGTCAGTTCTATAAAGAAAACTTCCTCCAGCATTCAACTTTATTGTGTCAAATTCTCACATGCACTGAAAGAGGTCAACTAATCAGCACACCAAATTTTAAAATTCATAGCTAACTATAAAGGAAGTTTACATACTGCTTCATGTACGCCATACATCAGTCTCTCTTTGATCTAAATCAGCATCTTGGATTAACCCCTACTTTCTACAATAGAAATGAGGTGGAAGACCCAATCCCAACCTCTGAGAAATTTAACAAATAGCTGCCCTTTCTCTGCTGATCCCCCTTCAAGGAGGCTCCAGAATAAGAGGGATCGAACCTGGGATTTCTATAATCTCCATAAAGAACACAGAGACAAAGGAAACTACCAAACTATTTATGAAGTCAGAGGCACAGAGATCACATAGCTGTACTCAACTGTGGATTGTCCCAGAACAAAAATCAAGAGAAAGGAAAAGTGGAGCTGTGTAGGCTGCTATCTTGAAACACAGCATTATCAACCTTTTAAATCTCAATAGGAAAGTTGAACTGCAGGAGATAACTTAATGGTACATCCGTGTTAGATGAATTCCAATGTCATCTTGTAAGGAGTAATAAAGACAATTGTATAAAGATGTCCTTGTTTTTGCTGCACATTAATACACTTGGAACCATATACTCTATTCTATACCACTAACTCAAAAATATAAGGGAATATGGTGGCTGACCACTTTCAAATGAGTTGATGATGTATCACTTCATGGGGAATCAGTTGCAGAGTTGAGGAGAATGAGATTCCACAGAATTTTCCAAAAAACTGATTTTTTTTCCCTTCTAAATTTCATTTGTCTAAATTCTGTACCAGTGCAACCTTACCAAATCAGGAAATTCAACTGTATGTATGAAATCTTTACAATTTAGGTTTTGCACTTAACTCTAGTAATTTGACTAAAACCGAAGTGTTACAATCATGAAAATTTTGACAGGTTTCAGAGTAACAGCCGTGTTAGTCTGTATTCGCAAAAAGAGCCACAAGTACTCCTTTTCTTTTTATCATGAAAATGGAGACTATTGTGTTCCATGCACTTCTACCTTTCCTTTTCCATATCTTCAATAGAGTCAATAGAAAGGCCCTTAACTTTAATTAAATTAAATAAGTCAGCAGTTTCCAACATCCGTCTCTGTGTAGAATACACAGAGATAGATGATCCAAGTGAGATCATATGTCCAATTGCTAGATTTCTATGGTCATTGACTCTTTGTCTTGCATCTTCTGAGACATTTTATAATGAAGAATCCCTAGATAATTTTGGTAAAGGTCACTTTCTAGAACAGTCTTCTTTAATTAGAGGCTGGCAGGCCAGATCTGGCCGCATGGGGCCTTCGCTTGGCCCGCTGGACATCAACTATGCCGCTGGGGGCTCCACTGCAAGGACGGTCCCACTACCCAGTTCCAGTTCACCCCAGGCTTCCAGCATCTCTGGCCCCTGTGCCACCCTGCCAGTCCAAGCTGCAGCATCCCCATGCTGGCCCACCCTCTAAGCGCCCCCACACTCCCCACCTGACCAGCACCTGCCAGCTCAAAGGATGCTCTAAAGCAGTGTAGGAAAAGGGGCCTCTTGGAGTGGAGCACAGGGGCCCGAGCCGCCAGGAGCAAACTGGAACTGGGTGTTAGAGAGCTTATTCCTTCACTCTCCCACTTCCCTGGTCCTTCTCGCATGAACAGAGAGCAACAATACCCAAAGTCCGAAGGTGCAAACAATTCGATGTTTATTGGGGTGAACTTCCAGCAAGCTTAAATACAAGTTCCTTTTTCCTTATTTTCGAATCCCAACTTGCTTCCTGTTTGCCCCTAATTTATATAGTAATACTCTTAGCTATACCTTAACCAATCATTCTACTGAAATTTAACTAACCAATCCTAACATATTGTAACATGATTATGTAACCAATTATATCCCACCACCTTAATTAGTTTACACCCAGCAAAATTAATTATACAGCAGACAGGAACAATCACAGAACCAGACAGATTATACAGACAAACAATAGCAAAGTGGGAACTATAATGACAAAACAACACAGAAGTGAGGATTTCACATCCCAGCTATTGATAAGTGAGTTCTTGCCAGACAGGATGCTATCAAACTAAGTTTCCTTTTACATTTTCTAGGCACTTCCCTTTCTCTGGAGGTGATAGGAATACAATCCTGTCCTGATAGTGCCTGACAGCCCAATAGCACCTTATTTCAATGTGACTAGTTTGGAATGTGAGGATGTGACTGTTCGCTTCCTAGCTTATGGCTGCCTCTGCTGCTTAGCCAAAGGCCTTAGCCTAAGAACAGGGCCTCAAACTGTCACAGTAAGAGAAGGCCCTTACACCAGCAGACAGTGATTTTGATTCTCTCTTTTATACCTCTAGAACTAGCCAAGTGATAAGAATACCCCTAAATTCTTAAAGTACAGGCCTTTGCAGACAGGCCTGAATATCTATATCCTAACACTGGGTAGTGGGGTCACCCTCACAATAGAGCCCCCAGTGGGGACAGGATGGAACAGGTGACACCCAGAAGGACCTAGCGAAGTCAGTACAAACTAAAATTTCATACAAACAATGACTTGTTTATACTGCTCTATATACTACGCACTGAAATATAAGTACAATATTTATATTCCAGTGATTTATTTTATAATTATATGGTAAAAATGAGAAAAGCAAGCAATTTTTCAGTAATAGTATTTTTAGGTCAGATTTTGTTACCCTCTAGGTGCTTACAAATTGATTGTTTAATAATTTGTTCCAGCAACTTACAGGTACTGAATTTAGGCTAACTGGCCTATAAATTCCTTGGGTCCTCTTTGATCCCCTTTTTAAAAGATAAGTATTTATATATACAGCAGGGGTGGCCAAACTTACTGGCCCTCCGAGCCACATACAACAATTTTCAGAAGTTCAAGTGCCGAAGCACACCTGCCAAGAGCCAGGGCTCAGGGCTTCAGCCTCGCTCCTGCTGAAGCCCCAAACCCTGGCAGGTGTGCCCCGCAGGGCTGAACCCCCGAGACCCTCCTCCCCACTGGAGAGAAGCTCCTGCCCACCACCCCACTGCAAAGCAGAAGTCCTGAGCTTCCCCCCGACTCAGTCTGGTAGCGGAGAATGGGGAGTGTGGAGGGGGTTTGAGAGCCGCACTTGAATGGTAAAAGAGCCACATGTGGCTCGCAAGCTACAGTTTGGCCACCCCTGATATATACCCCTTTCCTGTATTATCATAGCACCTAGAAGCCCTAGTCAGGGACTTCGACCACTGTGCCAGGTGCTGTAAAAAAACAAAATGTATGTTAGAAGTCCTCATAGGTCAGATGACGACTCCTTTCTGCAATTAGTTCAGATATTCAGCAAACTGGGCAGGGCATCCAAATTCTACCTGCTGGAAACAACTGAACCAGCAAAGACCTCATTAACAAAGGGGAAGCAGGAGGAAGAAGAATTACATAAGGTTTTGATGTATGGGCTAACCATGATGTGATATATCTTAATGTCAGCTGATGAACAACAAATATAGCTTGTTGGATTAGATATATCCCACTAAATACATATGAACTGGCCTCGTGAGCCCAGGGAAGGGAGATGGAATTCACAAGTACTAAGCAGCTTTCACTTTAAAAGGTTACACACTGAAGGAATCTAGGAAAAGTAATTACTACACTTTTGAAATAGATAGTTTCCAAGACTGTTGCAAAAAAAGTTAATCATAAAACACATATCTACACCATCACCACCAACATATAAATGTGGAGGGAAAGGATTTCCATGGCTAATACTACACTTAACAGCACAAAAAAAATATTTCTATGGAATCAGTTGTGTACCTACTGTAAGCAGGGGAATGGTCTTGCTATTGTGGGGAACTTTCCTGGCTTCTGCACTAGCCCAGTGGAATCAGACAGCAAAAGGATCTGAGTCCCTTGCTCCAACTCCCTTTACCCAGACGCCTGCCTGACCTTGAGGACTTCCCTTTCCCGCTCCTGTGAGGGAGAGTCCTTGTAACCCTGATAATGTTGGATCCAGGATTCCTGAGAGGCTATGCCCCCAGTCTCATCATGGTCACTTAGGACAGGGGCTAAGATGTCCCCACCTCAGGGTACTCCCTCCACACCAGCCACTTCCCTGGCCCAGTGAGCACTACATTAAGTTCAAACCAAATACAATTTATCAAACAGCAAGAAACACTAAGAAAAATAAGGAAAAAAAAATCAGAAAGATTAAAGGAAACAAGTAACCCCACCCTGTGGGCAGAGGGAAACCACAAACAGCGGTCTCTGGAACATAAGAAAAGTTCACAGTCTATTCCTCACATGTCCCAGGCCTCCTTCCCAGGCCCTGGCTGCACTGTAGTGATACCACGGGTCAGACATGCTCTGGTGGTGGCCACATGCCCTCACTCTCTCCCCAACGCCAGCCCTCCCTCCAATTAGGGTCACGACCCCACTCCAAGTCCAACCTGCAAGACTTTGTCTGGCCATGTGTCCCTGCGCTGGGCCCTCGCTCGCCCCAGCTGCTCACAGCACTCAACACCGGTGCTATTTACGGCACAGCACGCATACACTCCCCAGCTCTGGGCCCGCAGATTCCCACTGTAGCTCAGCCGTGGCTGCTCTGCGCTGCTCAGCCTCCAGCCCAGCTCTGCTTTCTGGGCTGCTTCTCTGGCCCCCTCTGCTCTGCCTCCAGCTCAGCTCAGTTTGCTGCTCTCCCCTTAGATCTATGCTACTCTGGCTCAGGCAGCTCCAGCTCACATGGAGGATGAGACCCCAGGCTCCTGACTCCCTCACTGGCCTACCTGCCCTGTCAATCAGGTTAACCTGGACTGTTGGCCTCTCCCCATGGGCCCTGGGGCCTGTCAGTCTCAGGATCTTGATCTCTCATTGGCCCTTCCCCTTTCTTTTGGAACTGGGAGATGGACAACCAAATAAATCCCACTAAGTTTCAGCAAGGGACCAACAGTCCCCTTACACTACTATTAGCATTCAGAAATCACAGTGTGTGCACTTTTCAAAAACAGAAAAAATAAATCACTCTAGCGCTTAGACACTACAATGACAGGCATTTAAGAGAGACTGCTATAGGGAAACGGGGAGGAGCGGAAAAAGTTCTAAACAATGCCCTATGAAATAGTTATCGGCTTGTTCTGGTAGATGTCAACTAACAATACGGGGGGGGGGGGGGACAGAAGGTTAAAGCCAGCTTAAAAGTTTAAGTAGGTTATAGTCACATTCTTGTAATTATGCTCACATCGTCTATTATTCTGCTTCAAGCAATGTATGTATTGCTTGTGTGTGTTATAATGGGTTAAATTTTGGTCATTCTCATATGCTGTGTGTCCATACTACTCTTGCCAAATGCTAGCTATGATAATACCACATTAGATCAATAGCAAAGCATGAGAGTGTGTGTGTATTTTACACATATAAAAGCTATCTTAAAAGAACAAGGTAGCAAGACTGCTGACAGTAGGACTGAGGACAGCTGCAAGTTAGTGCTGCTGAAATGGAAGAGCTGATGATGGACCCTACTGCAACCTGGTGATACTGTCCATCACTACAGAAGCTGGAAAAGATATCTTGTAGACATGTGGAATGCATGGGGAAGAGAAAAAGGAGTAAAGGTGAGCTGATAAACTTAGCAACAACATTGGTATTTTCAGGATTAGGGCCTTATTTTTCTAAAGCATATGCGTAACTTTAATGACTTCTTAAAATTGAGTACTGTTTGCAGGAGTGGGACCTAAATGCAACAGTCAGATTGACTGAATGGGTCTCATTTGCAATGAGACAGGTATTACCCACCAATGGCCCATAGAGTCTAGTATTTTTTCTGACAATGGCCAGTACCAGATGCTTCACAAAAAAGTGCAAAAAGTCCTGGAGTGAGCAGCTGCGGAATAACCTGCACACACGGAAAGTTTCTTCCTAACCCACTAAAGTCAGAGACTGACTTACACCCAGAAGCATGAGGGTTTATATTCCTTCCAAACTACTGTATGGAATTTTTGTTCTTTCTGAATGGAACACTGGATTTTCTCCACATAAGTGTCCCATTTTTACGTGATCTTACTAAGCTCTTTTTTCTCAATTATATTAGCCTATAGAATTCATTGTCACAATATAAAGTTCCTTAGTAGAACCATTTTTTTATCCTACTTAACTCAAGTTACTTTTCCCCTTTAAGATAAGGGGTGGTCACTGAAACATGTTAACAATCCTCTATTACAGTGGTTTTCAACCTGTGGTCCTCAGACCTCTGGGGTCCCACAAATTATGTCTAAGGTATCCGCAAAAGTTGACGATGAAAACAAAAATTTCAGATCCCAGAACAGGCATTCCGTTTTTCTGATCAACCAAAAATATGTGAATACCCCCACCTACAGGTCAAAACCCAGAAGTATTATTATCATAGTAGCCCACAGTTTAGCGCCCTTTCTCATGCTGCGTTAAATGCCATGCCAAGCATGTGCAACATTTATAGTTGAATTCTGTTAAGTCAGTTTTCAGTCTCAGACTTCTATGGTAGGGGTCGACAGACCACAGGTCAAATTTCCAAAGGGGTCTGCACCTCAATTTGAAATTTTTTAGGAATCCACAAATAAAAAAAGGTTGAAAAGCACTGATCAACTACACTGGAAATTTTAATCCTGCATATTAGTTTTTGACAACTAAAAATAACCCTATATTATTTCTCCCTATCACACTATACAAAACAGATGACTTAAGATACTGTCTTATTAGCTATCTCAGTTTCACTGAGATTTTCATCAAACATGACAGATGTGCAAGTTTGAGAATTCAGGACACATTTAAAGTATTGATTTCTTTCCATCTCGTCTAAAGTTCTAGCCTAAAGCTTTCCCTTCTTCTGATACATAGACTCTACAGATCACCTTCTATTGTCAGAAAAGACTGACATACACTGCTCTTTGGTAAGTGCTTGTGTGTTAGCAGAACTCTCAAAGTCAGCAAAACCCTTAACCTTCAACATGAAAACCTCAGATCACTTAAATACTCAAAATAAGAGGACTGCTTAACTTCTAATCAATACATCGATACACTTCAGGACACATTATCCTAAAAATAAGTGGCAGTGAGATAATCCTTCAATTTTACACATAAAAAAGTAAACACTTCTATTTTTGCAAAGCTACTTCCTTCCCATAAAATGTCCTTTATGCAGTAATACGCAAACCAAAAGACTGCTGATATTTTTCAATTTTATTTTAATCCGAGCTAGTTTCTTACATTTTGAACAATAGGAAATTTAACAGCAAGTCCAGAAGGAACACATTGTAAGACTGAAATTATTGGTAAAGCCACACATTACTATACCTGCGAATGGAGTTTTCTGTAAAGTTCTGAAAACAAAGCAGCATCCGCTTCCCTTCTTTGTCGCACAACTGTTAAGAGGAAAATGCTTCTTAGGGTATGAAACTAAAGAAGTCAATTATAGTAACAACATTATTTTGTATTGATACATTTGTGCAATTTGTGGGGTGGGAGGAAAGCAAGAGGATAAAGAGACAGTTCACTTCCCATACACATGCACTCCTTGGCCTCCAAGGGTACATCTACAGAATAATCAAACACCTGCAGCTGGCCCAGACTCCAGCCTGAGCCCGAACATCTACACACCAATTTTTAGCTCCACAGCCCAAGCCCAGATCAGCTGATCCTGGACAGCAGTGTCCATGCCGCTGGTCTTTTACTCCAGTGAAGACATATCCCCAGACTGCAGGCAAAGGTCCTAAGAGTTATTCTATTTTTTTCTGCAAAATGGCATCTAGCAAAGATCATCTATTCACTTCACAATCACTATACAGGTGTTAAATGACAATGACTTTAGGTCCATACCAGTTGGGCCATAAGTAAGCAAGCCACTGACAGAGATAAAGTTGTATTCCATTACAATTCTGAGGTGTTATAGCTCTTCCTGATTATCTAAAACATTCTACTAATAAATATAGGTAAGGACTCGCCTATACAGTAACTCCTCATGTAACATCCTGGTTATGTTATTGAAAAATGCAACTTTAAGCAAAACAATGTTAAGTGAATCCAATTTCCCCGTAAGAATTAATGGGAATATGGGGGGTTAGATTCCAGTGAAATGTTTTTCGCTAGACAAAAGACATTATATACATATACAATTTAAAATTTATACAAACAATTTAATACTGTATTCACCAATGATGATTGTGAAGCTTTGTTGAGGCAGGGGCATACCAGGGTCAGGGCACAGGGGCTTGCCCCACTCTACCGGGCATTCCAGCTGTGGAGAGGGGTCAGGATGCGGGGGCTTGTCCCATTCCGACCACCTGGCACTCTTTCTTGGGAACAGGGTGGGGGTTGCCTGCTCCCCGGCTGGAAAGCTGGGTGGGCAGAATGGGGGAAGCCCCTGTGCCTCCACCCCGCTCCCCAGCGGGAGCACTGGGCGGGCAGAACGGAGCAAGCCCCTTTGGCCCGACCCTGCTCCCTGGCTGGAATGCCCGGCAGGCAGAGCCGGGGGTGGGGACCAAACAACATTATAAGGGAACATTGCAGGATTTTAAAAGAGTATGTTCTCTAATGGGTCAGCAACCTAATAACGAAACAACATTAACCAGGACGACGTTAAGAGAGGAGTTACTGTACAGCGACACTCCAGAAAATATTAAGTCAAATCAACTAAATGTAAGAAGTAAACACACAAGTTAAAACCGCATGTGGATGTTTTTATTCAAGAGTAATGTGGTCTTAGCATGCACTGACTTTGCACCTTTAGTTGAGTCACCTTAACTTTCCTGAATGTTCCTATATAGACCTGGCCTCACATTTATTAAATTGTACTTATGCTCTCATGACTTATGTGTCTCCACTTCGAAGTGTCTTAATTTTTTTTTTATATCAATTGCCTAAGTATGAGATTCACAAAAGCCAGTAAGCTGAGTAGGGAGCTGCCTAAGCTAGCCAGTAGGAAGTGCTGGGGAGAAGGTGGTGGTTGTCCGTTTATACTCTATAGCCCACTGGTTAGCACACTCCGAGTTCAAATCCCCACTCTGCCTGATGTCCTTATGTGAAGCAGGGACTTGAACCCAGGTCTTTCATATCCCAGATGAATGCCCAAACCCCTGGTCCAGTGGGCATTCTGGGAGGAGAGTGAGTCAGTCACACTCAAAGCTTTTTTACTTTTTAAATAATCAATCATTGGAGCAGGGACTGGAATTTGGGTGTCCAGCATGAGTTCACTGATCACTGGGTTACAGTCACTCATTCGGTCTCTGGTCCAATAAATATTTAAATATTTTATACAAAGTGGAACAGCTTCATATGGAGGGTTGGACAGACCCACCCCCCGCGCAGAATATCCAATACCCCAATAGTTAGGGTGCTTATCTGGGATGAAGGAGACATGGGTTCAAGTCTACACCTGGCAGAGAGGTATTTGGAACCACCATCTCTACATCCTGGGTAAGTGTTCTCACCTCTGGGCTATTGGGTATAAAGGGGGTGGTGTGGGAGAGAGAACTACATCACCACCAGTTCTGTGCTGTGTGTGGAGGTTGATCCAGTTGGCAGCCTCTGAGCATCCTATTGGATCAGGCCCTGGAGGCAGGATGATGTGGGAAGGCCTAGTTTGAGGAAGCGACCAGGATTTAGGCACAAGTTAGACACTGAGCAGTTCAGTACTGTCAGAACTTAGACAACTTTGTGCAAGCCCACCAACAGAAATTTAGATGAGTAATGGGATTTTCATAGAATATAGAATATCAGGGCTGGAATGGACCTTAGGAGGTCATCTAGTCCAACCCACTGCTCAAAGCAGGACCAATCCCCAACTAAATCATCCCAGCCAGAGCTCTGTCAAGCCTGACCTTAAAAACCTCTAAGGAAGGAGATTCTACCACCTCCCTAGGTAACGCATTCCAGTGTCTATGATTCTATGAAAAGCAAAATCATCATTCCCATTCTACATATGAGAAAAGTAAGGCACAGAGAAGTAAAGTGATTTGCCCAACATCACACAGAAAGTGAAGAGCATAGGTGGAAATAGTTTGGCATAGTACTTCAATACATCAGAAGAACGTACCTTAGTCTCAGTCATCTAACTAGTTAAACAGGAAAGCTTTCTCCAGGAAATTGGAGTTTTGTCTTAAGCTTTAAAGTGGTCATTTGAAAGAGCAAGAGCACATTACAGTAAAAATAGTCAGACTCCAAATCAAGCAATAATCTACAGAAACCTTTACAGAATAATAAAAATAAAAATGTGTCAAACACTCTACATGCCAGTATTAAAAGCTACCGATAAAGACATTTTTGCAACTAAAGTCACTTCCTGCACCACAATTCTTAAGTGAGAGTTAATAAGAAGGATATAACCCACTACTTCTTTTCATGAGGGCTCACTCAACCCACAAAATCAGGGGAGGGGGACAAGGTGGGGAGAAATGGAAAGAGTAAGTTTATAAACTCTTGGTGTCAAATCTACTGCATAATCAGCTGTGTATGCTGCATTATGTAACGATGACCAAACTACATAGAAAACCTTCAGTGCTGAAGGTCCATACTGAAGAATATTTGTGCTTTGAAAATTTGAGTTGGAGAATTCTGAAATTCTTCTTTGGAGAAGGCAATATGAACTCTAACCAAGATATTCTTTAAGAGGAGTTCTAACCGACGATGTATGTTAATCCTGATCCAATATAATAGGTTTACGCTTAATAGCTCTGAATATCTACCAACTGGGAGGTTTACATGTAATTAAAATATTCCCTCACACAGCTTGCTCACACATTTTACTATGAACTCAAGAATCTGTAGAGAGCAAGTACGCTTTTTTTTTTTTTTTTTGCAGAGGGATGTACTGCATCCCTACTGCTTTCATACTACATTTGGTGCTCTTGTATCAAAGCACAGAAAGTGCAATAGAACAGAGTATATCTAATTTTGTAGTTAAAAAAAGTGTATTTTGTATCTGAGGGGTGTGTGTTTTTGTAGTTAAAAAAAGTGTATTTTGTATCTGAGGGGTGTGTGTGTGTGTGTGTAAGTAAGTAAAACTCACTTTGGCATTTCCTGACTTTAAAAATTGCATGTTAAGAGTCAAATTTAAGGTTTATGGTGAACAAGTTTCACCCTTATTACTTATAGAACTAGTTTCTGGTATTTGGAGTGGTATTTTAAAACACACTTAGAATATTGTTACAATTTTCACCCTCAACAAAACAATGATTCATTTTAAAATTATTCAGATCTAAATTACTGAAGATGAAAGGAAGCCAGACATACGTTCTTTCTTGATTTTCTCCGCAACAAGAAATTCATCTCTTTCAACAGTAGGAGCAAAGTTGCTTCCAATAACTCTCACCGCATATTGAAACTGCTGGGCTACATCAGCTGAAAGAGGGAGGGGGAAAAAAATTAGTTAAGCCAACTTTTAAAATGAAGAAAAAATAAATAAGAGCTGCCATGTTACTAAGTGATTAAGTCAAATAAAAATGCAAAAAATGTAGACGTTTCAGATGAGAGATCAAATATGATAGTGACTAGATCAAATCTTTCCCCTAATACTACCTTGCACTGATATTTTGTCCTGTAAGCTCTTATGCAGAAACAGTCAGGCACTTTAAGAGCACAAATCCAATCATGGAAGTAAACTACAACTTAAAAGTGCTGGCACCTCCTTCTGTCAGCATATTTCTTAGCATCTTGCTTCATGCGGCAAACATCAGTACTACCTACAAACATGAACAGTTCAGTCAATAACATGTCTTTAGTATGGGTCAATATTCACACAAACACAAAAACGAGGGGACATAATCTCCTTTCTCCTCCCCAGTCTAAGCATTCTTCAAGTCTGAATTCCAGGCTCCCCAAGAGCAGATTTGAATCAAACTGGAGATTTACTGAAGTCAAACTACAGAATTCCATGGTAATAACATAACATACTGATTAGTAAAACTGCAAGAGATCTGCTTTAACTCTCACACCATGTTTATTCATTAGTTTTGACAAATCAATTAAACCTACTTAATTTTGGTAGGGTGAAAAAGTATCTTTCAGTTTCTTAAACTGTTATGTGCAAGGACCAAGTACTTTACCCCAGTTACTTTCTACCAAAAAAATTAAAAGTACGCCTCCAGTTCAATTTAAAACCTACAAAATCCAACTAGTCAGCAATCAATTTCATTATGATCACAATAAACTTATCATATGCTTATTTTAGGAATAAATTTAATAGTGGAGGCACTTAAGTATAGCAGCATGCTAATCAAATGGCAGATAAGGGCAAGGCGTAGAAAAGCCACTAAACAAAGACTGAGCTCATCTCAAATTGGCAATGGAAGACAATGAACCAGAGCAATTAACGATCAGCATCTCTGAATGCTAGATGTTGATCAAGGTTAAACAAACACTAACAAAGGAAGAAGCAGCTTAATCCTCAATTTTTCCACCCACAAGAAGCAACCCAGAAGCGGGTACCATCTGAGTTGCAGAAAGGAAAAACCCAGCAAAATTCCACAGGCACTAGGATTCAGCTTAAGGGAGGAAGACTACATTCTCCTCTCCTTCTGCCCTAGCACTACCTCTCAAATACCACTTATCCAACCCCAACCACTCTCCAAGGATCTTTGCAGCAAGCTCAAATGAGAGGGCTATAGAATTTGAGCAAGTCCTGAAATGCAATAGCTGGTGGATTTGAGGTCCCAGGTGGAAAAGTCTGACAAACTGTATTATAGAACACTGCCATCATATTATTTGAACTTTTGTGTAAGTATTCAGATATTACTAGTTGTTATGACAGGTTTGGCTCTGTATATGTGCAGAGTTACATAAAGGTCTTCACTTTATGCTTTTGCAAATATATTTGTAAGTCACAGAAGTTGAGCTACAGCCATATCTTAAAACAAAAAAAAATTGTTTCAAAAGCTTTTGAGGGTGTTAAAGTACTAGGTAAATCATCGCATTTTCATAAATTCAAGCACTTAAGAGCAGGTACATCAAAAATCTTCCACTGGCCATGCACACCACATTTTTACTATTATAAATAAATGCATGTTTTAATTACAATACCTTAACTCTGAAATGGTAAGTGAATGGAAAGTAAATGAATGGTAAGTGTACTACTTTGTTATCTAGAGATACTTTTAAGAGAGATATGAGAGAGCAGTCAGTCAATATCTCAAAGCTTGCCTCTCTTACCAGCAGAAGTTGGTCCAATAAAAGTTGGTCCACCCACCTTCTCTCTCTAATACCCTGGGACTGACACAGCTATACCACCACTACACATCCCCCTCATTACCGGCAGTAGAACTTTTGTTACAGCACCTATTTGAGAGGGAGTTGCATATAATCACTGTCCTAATAGACTGTATAATATGGTATGGCACCACTATGGTATGTGGACATGCATTTGAAGCTGATCAATGCAATTTCTATTTTTCAAATCTATTGCATTTATATTTTGAGTTTACCAGTAAAAATAACATTTAGTTTGGTCACAGTTAATGGTGTATGTGTGTTACTATTACAAACACATTCCTTTGTAGCAAGTAAAACCATATTGCTTTCTGTGTGTCTAAGAAATTGCTGTTATTTCAGAATTAAACATTTTGCTGTCTGTGCCCTTGAAAACTGCCTCTGCATCAGCCAATGTATAGTCTACCTATGTTTCTAGTTCTGTGGTGCAATATGACTTTGCTGTGCAGATTATGGGACAAAAGACATGGAAGCAAAAGTTTCTGAACAGTTATTTTGAAATCTTATCCGTATTCAATCTAACAACAAAATTTAAAAACAAATCCTCACCAGTGAGAGACTTAACCCTAAAGAGGATATTTTGGGTTATCCTGACTTGGAGAGACCATCTGTTTCCAAAATGATAATTCAGTCTCCTTATCCATTTAGTCCTTGCTCTCTGCTAAGACTGAATCAATGAACTTTTGGCCCCTCCTTTAATAATTCAAGACTAATCTTCAAAATTTGAGACTTTTCTTAAGATTTATATTGGACCTGCAGTTATACAATCGCTTTGAACCAAAATGGTTTACCTATCCAACCAAGATTTCAAAGTCCTTGATTTGCAAGAGACTCACTTTCTGTGGGAGCGCTTTTGGTGTCACACTCCTGACTTCACGTACAGAACAAGTAAGATGGCATACAGAAGTCATAAGAATTAAAGATATATTTTGCAGTAAGATGTCCAATAGCAACACACACAGGAAGTTTATTACATAAGCAGATGTCCCCCATGAGACATTAGATGGGCTTAAAAATAGATGTGTACACATGATACACACATTGCATAAACATGTAAACAAGTGCAACTGCTATGCAACACTGCCATCTTGATCTGCCTAATAGATGAGAAGGATGAAATTGTTTATGGAAGATGTGATTTAATTTTCAGTGTTCTGATGTGAGCTCTTTATCCAGAGGAAACAGAAGACTCCAAATTCTAAAAATTATGAATAGAAACACAGCAGAATAATGCTATTAATTATAAGCGACTATATTTACCAAATACATAAAAAACAGTGTGAAAAGCTTGCTACATTCAGAGGAGGGGAAACAAACAAACAAAAATCAATAATTCAAGATCTATAAAATCTTAATTTGAGTTGCCTAAAGTAGATTCTTATGTTCCATCTGCAAATGCAAATTTCTGATGCTTAGTAGACAATGTCCTTTATGCATGCATCTATTCCTCCCCTCCCCCTCCACACTGTGATCTATCAGAACTGTATGATGCAGTTTTCATGTTCCATTTCAAAGCCTA
Source organism: Lepidochelys olivacea (assembly GCF_965140295.1). Lineage (NCBI taxonomy): Eukaryota > Metazoa > Chordata > Testudines > Cheloniidae > Lepidochelys > Lepidochelys olivacea. Next base: position 111,913,536 of record NC_140411.1, read on the forward strand.
AAAGGAGCTTTAAACAAAGCACATGTGAAAAGTGTAGAAAAACTAAAGAGGAAAGGAGGGAGAATCCTTAGTGGGCAAAAACAAGGAAAAATAGTAAGAAATGGTGTAATTTAAAAGGGAGGAAAATCGGAGACAAATACAAGAATTTAATTATACTGGCTAGATAATTTTTATTTCCAGATAAGCCTGATAAACTGGAGGACAGCCTTCCGGAACATTCCTTTTATTAATAAGCAACTGATCTGCTTCAGTGCACTTCCCAAAGTTAGTAATATCAGACAACTCTCACACCTTTCAAGAGACTATAGCTATTGGAAGAGAAAGTCTTGCTTCTTATGCTGATCGATACGAGCAGTTCCAGATCGCCAGAGAAGCGGGGCAAGCCGGAACAAAACGGGTGGAGGGAGGAGAGAGAAACAACCCTGGTTGCAGTTGGAGCGGATACCAGAAGGGACACCCTCAGACCACACCCTACTACCGGGGGCAGCCCAAGACCCCAACTACACACCAAGGAATACTCCAGACACCTTATCATCCTGCCACACCATTCTCCAGCAACCCACCTCGCCCTAGTGACCCGTCAGCTGGACGATGTTTTAAATGTAACGAGCCGCAGCATGTGACGGCCAACTGCCCCAAGAACCCCAACAGACTACAGTTCATTGCACCGGAATCACACCAGAGGTCCTCAGGCCCAGATACCTCCCAGATACCCTCGGAGTGGAGGGAAACTGCGAGTTTGGGCGGGAAGAAGGTCACCGCGAGGAGGGACACCGGAGCACAAGTGTCGGCTATCCATGCTTCCTTAGTGGACCCCAATTTAATTGACCCAGAGATCCAAGTGACAATTCAACCCTTCAAGTCCAACTCTTTCAATTTGCCTACAGACAAGCTGCCTGTCCAGTACAAGGGTTGGTCAGGAACGTGGACTTTTGCAGTCTATGATGATTATCCCATCCCCATGCTGTTGGAGGAAGACTTGGCCAATCATATGAAGCTAGCCAAGAGGGCAGGAATGGTCACCCGCAGCCAGGCTAAGCAAGCCGTCCCACCTAGCTCTGTTCTGGAAACTTCTACCAGGACCCGGTCAGAGGTGATGGACCTGGACCCCATGCCAACGTCTGCATCAGCAGTAGTGGATCCAGTCCCAGAGACCCAGACAGAGCCACTCCCAGAACTGGAACTGGCGGAACAACCAGCACCAGACCCATTGCCAGTACTGAATCCAGTATTTGCAACCCCAACACCAGAGGGCCCCACTGAACCTGAACCGGCAGCAGCCGATAACCCGACACAAGAGGCTCAGCTGGAGCCTGAACCCCAACATAGTGCACCAGCGGAGAGCGGTTCACAGTCAACGGAAACAGCCCCATCCCCTACATCGCTTCCAGAGGACCAAACCTAGGTCCACAATCCAATGAGGAACTGATGTCTCCAGCATCAAGGGAACAGTTCCAGTCCGAACAGGAAGCAGATGAAAGCCTCCAGAGAGCTTGGACGGCGACCCAGAGCAACCCACCGCCTCTCAGCTCTTCTAATCGATCCAGGTTTGTTGTAGAAAGAGGACTTTTATACAAGGAAATTTTCTGGTGGACACCAGGAAGACTGGAATCCTCAGGGACAGTTGGTAGTTCCAACTAAGTACCGGGTCAAGCTCTTGAGCTTAGCCCACGATCATCCTAGTGGCCATGCTGGGGTGAACAGGACCAAAGACCGGTTGGGGAGGTCACTCCGCTGGGAGAGAATGGGCAAGGATGTTTCTACCCATGTCCGGTCTTGTAAGGTATGCCAAAGAGCTAGAAAACCCCAAGACCAGGTCAAAGCCCCTCTCCAGCCACTCCCCATCGTTGAGGTTCCATTTCAGCGAGTAGCTGTAGATATTCTGGGTCCTTTTCCAAAAAAGACACCCAGAGGAAAGCAGTACATACTGACTTTCATGGATTTTGCCACCCGATAGCCAGAAACAGTAGCTCTAAGCAACACCAGGGCTAAAAGTGCATGCCAGGCACTAACAGACATTTTTGCCAGGGTAGGTTGGCCCTCTGACATCCTCACAGATGCAGGAACTAATTTCCTGGCAGGAACTATGGAAAGCCTTTGGGAAGCTCACGGGGTGAATCACTTGGTTGCCACCCCTTACCATCATCAAACAAATGGCCTGGTGGAGAAATTTAATGGAACTTTAGGGGCCATGATACATAAATTCGTAAATGAGCACTCCAATGATTGGGACCTAGCGTTGCAGCAGTTGCTCTTTGCCTACAGCGCTGTACCACATCCCAATTTAGGGTTTTCACCATTAGAACTTGCATATGGCCACGAGGTTAAGGGGCCGTTACAGTTGGTGAAGCAGCAATGGGAGAGGTTTACACCTTCTCCCGGAACTAACATTCTGGACTTTGTACGCAACCTACAAAACACCCTCCGAACCTCTAAAGCCCTTTTATTCCAGAGAATTAAAGGTTTGTCAGTTTACAGCCCAAGGAGGAGATGACGCTGAGTGGCCTGAAGGTGTCTACTATGAAGGGAAAAGCGCTGGTGGCGTGGAAGAGGTGAACCTCTCCATGACCCTTGGGTGTATGCAGCGACAGCAGATCAAGGAGCTGCGCATTAGCTACGTGCCAACATTCTCAGCCACCCCAGGACTGACTGAAAGGGCATACCACTCCATTGACACAGGTAATGCTCACCCAATTAAAGTCCAACCTTACTGGGTGTCTCCTCAACCTAAAACAGCTATAGAACGGGAGATCCAGGATATGCTACAGATGGGGGTAATCCGCCCCTCTGGCAGTGCACGGGTATCTCCAGTGGTTCTAGTTCCCAAACCAGATGGGGAGATACAGCATTTAGCTTATGGTAGTCCACGCAAAAACGTAACTCGCCCAGACAACTATCCAATGCCACGCACAGATGAACTATTGGAGAAACTGGGACGGGCCCAGTTCATATCTACCTTGGACTTAACCAAGGGGTACTGGCAGGTACTGCTACATGAATCCACCAAGAAGAAAGGTCAGCCTTCACCACACATCTCGGGCTGTATGAATTTAACGTACTCCCTTTCAGGCTGCGGAATGCACCCGCCACCATCCAAAGACTTATAGATGGATTGGGAGAAGTCGCCTACCTTGACGATGTGGCCATATTTTCGGATTCCTGGGCAGAACACCTGGAACATCTACAAAAAGTCTTCGAGAGCATAAGGGAGGCAGGACTAACTGTTCAGGCTAAGAAGTGTCAAATAGGCCTAACAGAGTGACTTACCTTGGACACCAGGTGAGTCAAGGAACTATCAACCCCCGACAGACCCCAATGTGGACGCTATCCAAAAGTGGCCTGTCCCAAAGTCAAAGAAACAGGTCCAATCCTTCTTAGGCTTGGCCAGATATTATAGGAGATTTGTACCACAATACAGCCAAATAGCTGCCCCACTGACAGACCTAACCAAAAAGAAACAGCCAAATGCCATTCAGTGGACTGAAGAGTGTCAGAAGGCCTTTAACCAGCTTAAAGCGACACTCATGTCTGACCCTGTACTAAGGGCCCCAGACTTTGACAAACCGTTCCTAGTAACCACAGATGCGTCCGAATGTGGTGTGGGAGCAGTTTTAATGCAGGAAGGACTGGATCAAGAATTCCATCCTGTAGTGTTTCTCAGCAAGAAGCTGTCTGAGAGGGAAAGCAACTGGTCAGTCAGTGAAAAAGAATGTTACGCCATCGTCTACGCTCTGGAAAAGCTACGCCCATATGTTTGGGGACGGCGTTTCCACTTGCAAACCAACCATGCTGCACTACAGTGGCTTCATACCGCCACGGGAAATAACAAAAAACTTATTCAGTGGAGTTTCGCTCTCCAAGATTTTGATTTCGACATCCAACACATGCAGGAGCTTCTAACAAAGTGGCTGATGCGCTTTCCCGTGAAAGTTTCCCAGAATCAACTGGTTAAAATCGTCCTTGAGATGTGGAAAATATTGTTAGTCTTTATATACACCCTGAGTGTCACAGTTATACCAACCTAACCCTCCTGGTGTAGAAAGCACTATATCAACAGAAGAGCTTCTCCCACCGACATAATCCACCTGTGCGAGAGGCGGTGGCTAACTACACCGACAGGAAAAGCTTTCCTGTCAGCACAGTAGCGTCTTCACTGAAGCACTATACCAGCACAGCTGCACCACTGCAGGGTTTTAGGTGTAGACATGCCCTAAGCAGCTGCAGACAAGGCAGGGACTCAGCCTCTAGCAGCAACTAAGTACTTAGTACTACTGATTAAAGCCTGGGGGCAGCCACACAAATCTGTGTAAGTGAGATTGGGTCGCATGTGGCCCAACTAGCACACAGCTGTGGCCCAGCTCAGTTGTGCGCTGAAGGCCAGCCCACGTGGCTGGGTCCGGGTTCCCAGCTGCCCAGCACAGTAGGATCCGAGCTGCCCCACCATCCAGCGCAGCAGGGTTGGGGTCCGGTCGGGGCTGCCGGCCAGCCCCACATGGCAGGGGGTCCGGGGCGGGGCCTGGGCTGCCGCTGCCCGGCCACTCAGCTCCTGCGGCCCAGGTAACACACTGTGGGTCGCATAAGTAAGTTGAGAACCACAGGTCTAAGCCAGAGGTGGGCAAACTATGGCCCACGGGACCATCCTGCCCAGTCCCTGAGCTCCCGGCCAGGAAGGCTCACCCCCATCCCCACCCTGGCCGTCTTCCCTCCCCCGCAGCAAAGCCGCCACACGGGCAGTGAGGCTTGCACCCTCCCACCTCCCAGGCTTTCAAATAAGCCTGTCCTGCCGCTCTGAGTGGCATGGTAAGGGTAAGGGGGGGGGGGGTTAGATAAGGGACAGGGGTCCCGGGGGGGGGAGGGGAGTTAGGAGACGGGGGAGGGGTTGGATAGGGTCCTGGGGGGGTGGTGTGGTTAGGGGCAGGGGATCCCAGGAGGGAGTAGTCAGGGAACAAGGAGCAAGGGGGGTTGGATGGGTCGGGAGTTCTGAGGGGAGCATTCAGGGGGTGTGAAGTGGGAGGGGGCAGATAGGGGGCGGGAGCCAGGCTGTTTGCGGAGGCACAGCCTTCCCTACCCAGCCCTCCATACCGTTTCGCAACCCTGATGTGGCCCTTGGGCCAAGAAGTTTGCCCACCCCTGGTCTAAGCCCTTATAAAACCTCATTCAGCTGATGGAAGAATTGCTTGACAGGATAGGAGCAAAGAAGAGCGTATGTGATGGGGAAGGTAGGAAAATGAGGACAGGGAATTGATGGAGAGGGTTGGAAGTGCTCTCCTTATATATTTCTAGGAACCAAAAGAGAGAGAAAAGAGGTATGTCCTTCCCCATAGAAGAAGAGAGTAATGAGCCACCCCATGCCCCATCTTCCAGGGGGGAGCATCTCTCTCCAGAAAGCAGCTTTTTCTTTTAAGGCCACGTCTATACTAGAGAGCTTACAGCAGCACAGCCCTATCGATGCAGTTGCACCACGGTAAGGTCTCTCATGTAGTCACTCTATGCTGATGGGAGAGAGCTCTCCCATCGACATAATTAAACAACCCGCAACGAGCAGCGGTAGCTACGTCAGCGGGAGATGCTGTCCACACTGGCAGTGTCTTTTTTTCTTCCCATACCCCTGAGCGACATAAACTATACCAACAAAAGAGGTAGTGTAGACATAGCCTAAGAATCAGCAAGAGACAGGGGACTTCAAAATTTTACACCTACAGGCCAAGGCTCTGTATGCTGCCAGGAAGCACCTAGCCCCAGGGAGCACAGCCTTTCAGCTGGGTGTCTAGCCAGCAGGCAGCTAGCCCATCACTCCAGCCCAGAGCTGGCTGTTGCCAGACCCAGCACAGGCCATCGGCAGGGCAGAGCTAAGCTACAGGAGCGGGCTAACACAGCAGGGTGAACATTCTCACAGAAGAGGTAAGTGGGACACACCTTCAAGGCAACCCCCAGGGCAAAAGCCAAGCACACAGCAGTTGACAGCGTTTTATGGCTGTCCTCAGGCTCTGAGCAGCAGAATTAAACTAAGCCCTGGTCTACACTACACGTCACTATAAGTACATCACTCAGCAACATGGAAAATACACCCCTGTGCAATGCAGTTATACTGATCTAACCCTGAGCGTAGACACTGCTATGTTGACAGGAGGCCTTCTCCCATTGACATAACTACAGCCTCTCAAGTTGGTCTACACTATTGCTTAAATCGATGTAACTTACATCGCTCAGAGGTATGAAAGACATCCTTCCTAAGCGATGTAAGTTACATCGACCTAGTGCCGGTGTGTTCAGCATTTATGTCGGCAGAAGACACTCCCCCGCCAACACAGCTTCCGCTTCTTGCGGTGGTGGCGGCGTAAGAAGCTTGCCGACGACGGGATCTCTCAGGAGTAGTGTAGGCTTGCCCTCAGGGAGGTGGAGCACTTACACCGACTGAGGAGAGTCTTCACTGAGCGCTAAAGCAGCACTGCTCCAGTGCTGTAAGTGTAGACAAGTCTTAAGTATTTTGCTGCTGTTGCTAAAGGCTGAATCCCTGCCTTGGCTGCAGCTGCTTGGAGGGAGAGCAGGAGACTGAGACACTCCCGGGTGTCCCCTTTTCCCCAACTACCACAGCAGCAGGCAAATGGAAGTTTCGCTCTCTCCCCTGGGGAAAGTGGGGTCTCTCTCCTCCCACTTCTGGCGCCTCGAAACACACAGGGCGAGCACGTCCCACCCTCTCCATCTATTTTCCCTGGTCTCCTTCTCCTCCCCTTCCCCAGGGCCATGGCACGGAGCAGGCTCTCAGCCGCCGCCCCACCCCTCTCCCTTGGGGCAGGGTCTCCATCAGCCGGCCCACGCCTGCCTGCCGCTCAGGGCGGGCACGGCCCCGCTACTCCAGTGAGGAGCAAGCTGACAGCAGCAGCCGCCCCACCCAGAGCAGGGGGCCTGGGTTTCAGCCGCGGGACGCCGCGCGAGGCGGCTCCCCGTTGGGCTCGCGCTGTCCCGCGAGCTCCCGGGCGGGGGGAGAGGGGGGGCTGTTACCTTCGCTCTTGCCCAGGATGCGGCAGCACAGGTTCTGTAGCAGAACGTTGGGGGATTTCTGATCCGGACACGCCATCCTCACCCCGGGGCGTGGGCGGGGAACCTCCCTCTGCAACAGCCCCCGCGCGCGCGCCCTGCGCCTCACAGCCTAACAGCCGCCGCCTCTCATTACCTAGGGCGCCATTTTAACAGAACCCGCGGAAAGCAGCAAGCGCCCACAATGCCCTTGTGCGCTGGGCGACCCGGAGCGCGCAGCGCCGAACACCGCCCGCTCTCCTCACACAGCCCCGGCGGAGAGGTTCCGGGGCACAAAGTGACCGCCGGTCCTCTCAGCCAGATACTGACCCCAGACCCACACGTAGAGCCCGTTACCATCGCAGGGGGCGGCTAGGATTAGCACAAAAATCAGGACAGGAATATGCAGATCTCCCTGCCCCCGTCCCCTCGGTGCTGACGACAGGTTTTTTGTTTGTTTGTTTGTTTGTTTTTTTGGGGGGGGGTCTACAAGGCCCCTGCCAGACCCAAGACTCTCCTGCTCCTGCCATGGTGACACCCCAGCAGTGTTTCAGGCTGTCACCCGACCTGCTCTATGTCGTCACCAGCCTCACGACCACCCAACGATGTCACCGACTTATGTCATGCTGCAAATGAGGGCTGGCCAAAATACGGCCCCTCCAGCCACCAGGAGATTGCAAAATGCCAAGACTTCTGTTTCCATCCTGAACTGGGATGAAAAATCAAAAGCTCCGCTGCCCTCTCCAAATGCCCTGTTCCCCAATAGCTCCCTGCAGCTTAGCAGTGTGATCTTTATATTATACATTACACCATATTTCATAGAAAAGTTGAAATTATAAATCTTACTCTAACAAACATAGAAAAGAAATATTTTGATAATTTCCTGTCACACATGCTTGTTATCAATTCACCGTCCTGTGGAACATTTCCATTTTGTGGAATCAGAATTTTCTGACAGAAAACTGTCCCACTGGAAAAATTTCAACTTGTTCAATGCAAACAAGGTTGTGGCCTAAAAGAAACCAGCATATGATGCCTGCACTGCTTGTCCACCTTGAAACAGATGCAGGATCTGATGGAGATTTGCAGCCTCCATAATCTCTGGAGTTTGGTCTCCACCCTGGCTTGGTTCCACTGCTTAATCATGATGTTGAGTATGTAAGCAGTGTCAGGATGAGCTCCACCCTGACATCTGATGGTGAGGTGTGGCAAGTTGTGGAAAAGAACTTCAGGGGCCGATCTCATTTGCATAGGCACACCCACCCCACCTTGAATGAGACCATAGCTGCCCAAATGGTCAGTTTGGCTGCTGTGGGATCCCCAGTGTCTCTGTTATTGGGGCAGGAAGAATAAATTGTTATTACCCTGATTATGGGAACTGTGCTTGGCACTGTACGTGGCCTTTTGTTATGATGGAGGGATTCACCATCTTCTAAGTAGCACTCGCTAGCCAAGGGTCATGGGTTCCAAAACTCTGTGAATGGAGAGAGGCTGGGGACAAGTATTAATACTTGGTGGTATGGGCCTTACATACTAATTGCACTTCCTTCTCTCTCCACTGTGGAATATCAGAGCTAATTTTGATTTCATTAGAAGTCTAGTTATAGGCTGCTGAGCTGAATTCACCTAAGAGCTGAAATCACGGAGCGTTGTGTTAAGTAGTGGGGGAGCCTGAAGATATATTGTGGAGCAGTTTGCGGGATGGCTGGAGTGCCTTGTGGACAGGCTGGTGAAGCAGTTTGACGCGGAGCAGATCGTGGATGGCAGGAGCTGCTCGTGGGCCGCGGAGCGCAGTTGACCGAAGGAGTTCGTGGGGCGGCTGGCGGAGCGGAGCGCAGCTGAGCGAAGGAGTTCGTGGGGCGGCTGGCGAAGTGGAGCGGAGCTATGGGGCGGTCAGCTTCAGATCATGTAAGGTGCCTCTTACCCGTCCCATCTCCACCCAGGTTGGGAGGTAAAGCTCCGCAGATAAACTTTTGAACTCTGGGGCTGCCCTGACCAGGGACAGAGACTTTTGGGTCACTGGACTTTTGGGACTTTGGGTGATTTGAGGTTGCTGGACTCAAGAACCAAAGGGAAAAGGGCATGCCCCAATTTGCTTGGGGTGGGTTTTTTTTGCTCATGGGTTGTGTTATGAATCCTGTTGGTGGTGTTTCCCCAACATAATGCCACATTGTTTCTCTCTGTTATTAAAAGGCTTTTTGCTGCACTCAGACTAGGTGCTTGTGAGAGGGGAAGTATTGCCTCTTGGAGGCGCCCAGCGGGGGTGGTATATATATTTGTCCCAGGTCACTGGGTGGGGGCTCAAGCCGGTTTGCATTGTGTTATTGGAATGGATCCCCTAGATATTGAACCCAGCCCTTGTTGCTGCCAACTCTGATGGGCAGAAGCGTTATAAGTAGAAAAAAGAAAGAGACACTGGGAAAATTTTATCATTTGGAGGGAGGTGGCTGAGGATGTCAGGAAAGGGGGAAATGTCAGGCTTTTCATTTTCCTCTTGAAGGCAGGTATGCATATGTGTGACCCCTCCAGATGGGTTACGGGCCACCACCTTGATCAAAATACTAAGGGCCCAAGCACTAAAAGCAGGAGTCTCTACTTGAGCTAATGAGCAAGCGTCTCTAGCCAAGAGCTGAAACAGACCCACAGACTGTGTCAACGCAGCAGAGGGATGTCACACATAACACACACTGACACATGGGTTACATGTTTATATTTGCAAAATGGTGCTTGCGTGCATCTGTGGTTAAAAGAAGACTAAGGGCCCACTCCTGGAAATTCTTACTCATGTGGTCTTTACTAAATTATAGAGGGAGGAAGAAGTAACCCATATATTTACATTACACAACACTTTGTAAAAGGTTCTTGTGACTAGCTTTTGAAAATCTCTAACACTTCTATCATTTGCAGCAGGCCTCTGAAATTCAACTTGGAGAAAGCTCTCAGAATAGAGAAGCACCTTTCCTTTTTCCCCTGAAAATCTGTTCATGTTTAACGGAGTTATAAACTGTTAAAAATCACCATTTCCCTTAGCACACTTACATTCCATAGGAACATTTTGGGATCATATCAAAATAATAATTGAACTTGAACTAAATCCAAGATTGTGTTCAGGCCACCAAAGCAGCAGCAATAGCCCTCACTGTAGCAGTGGTGAAGAAGGAGAGGGATGGCTGGGCTGGGCTGGGCTGGGCTGTTCCCCACCCCTAACCCTGAGCTGGCATGGCACATAGTCCTAGAATTCCATCCTCTCCTCAGGTGGTCCCACATAGGACAGAAGCTCCTGCAACTCCTGTAGAGATTAGAAAGAGATAGTTCCAGAGGGTGGTCATGGGAGCCTGGTCCAACAGAACATCACACCTGCCCCTCCACACCAGGACAACAATTTTCTCCTGCAGCCAGTTAATGTAGTTATTGCCATAGCTCAAGTGCTAACAGTCTGCTCTTCAGTGCTGAGTGTTCAAGGTCTAAAACCCTGCTGATAATGCATGATATGGGAGTTGTTACATTTGTACGTAATAAAAATGTTTTTAACTGATTCTTTAAAAAAAATCTATAAAAATGATATAAAGGAAAATTATGTAGTTGCAAAGTCAAGCACTCAAAAGTTAGGAAATGCCATTGTTGTAGTTACCTGTGCAACCTTAATTCAGCTCCCTTATGTGTATGCATTATGGTACAGTCTTTAGTTAGATGATCACTTACCACTTTTTCCACAATCTTTTTCCTCCTTCAGTGCACATGATGGATGCACAAAGAGGCAGAATTAATGTTGAATGGCTTATCATAAAACTGGCATTTCCTGACCTTCAGATGTTTGACTTTGTAATGTAAATACATTTAATCTATCAAGGCAGATGCGGGTTACTCATATACCATATAAAGAACATTGACAATACAGTGCCAGGAAACATTGTTGCTTCACAAAATCTTTAGATCCCAAGGAAACCCAACAACTAGCAAACATTTTGTTACTGACATAATTTCAGTTTGTAAAATGGACACACTTTAACTATAACAAAAAGAACGAGGAGTACTTGTGGCACCTTAGAGACTAACACATTTATTTGGGCATAAACTTGAAGTGGGCTAAAACCCACTTCAAGCTTATGCCCAAATAAATGTGTTAGTCTCTAAGGTGCCACAAGTACTCCTCACTATTTTTGCTGATATAGACTAACATGGCTATCACTCTGAAACTTAACTATAACAGTTTCTGCTCCTGTTAATCATTTCTAATTATGACTATTATATAGGTCATGGCTCTAAAGCTAAAAAAAACATCATGGAACAGAATAATAAGAACGCACTGTTAAAATGCACATACTCATGCATGAGTGAACACACATGCAATTACCCATTTAGGTTTCCAACTCCTAATCACAACAAAACCATATTCTTTGTTTATGATTCTGAAATATCGTAATGGGTATCATTATTATTAATCATTTGTATTACCATAGCAGCTAGAAGCTTCAGTCATGGACCAAGACCCCATTATTTTAGGAGCTATACAATCACAGAACAAAAAGACAGTCCCTGCCCCACAAAAGCTTATGATCTAAGTATCAGACAAGAGACAACAGATGGATACAGACAAACAGGGGAGTACAATGAAACAATGAGAAAATATTGGTCAGCTTGATAGACAATGGTCTCAACATACCAGCAGCCTAACAGTTGCCAAGTTTTTTAGGCTTCACAGCAAAGGAGAGTTTTAAGCAGGGTTTTGAAGAAGAATAATGTAGTAGCCAGGGGCGCCAGAATAGGGATGCCAGGGGGCCATGGCCTTCCTACTTTTTGAAAGTTTACAGGCCTGAACTGTCCACTTTTTGATATGGCCCCTTGGCCCTCGCCCCTCCCCTTCCCCCCAAGGCCCTGCTCCATCCCCACCAGGCAAGCAGCTGGAGCCTGGCCAGAGAGCCCAGGCAGCAGGGGGCGCCGCGCCATGGACCTTCCACCTGCACAGGCTGGGGAGGGGGGCGGGGGGCTGAAAGCAGCCCCCAGCTTGTGTCCCCACCCCTGAGCCTGCCACTTAGGGAAGGCGGAGGGTTTGCGGCTCCTCACAGCTGCCTGGCCTCGCAGCTCTTACTATGGCTTGGCTGCAGCTCTGAGGCCCCTTCCCCCGGTCAGAGCTAGGTCAGGGTAAGAGCCACGTGGGCAGCTGTGGGGACCCACAAACCCTCCACCTGCCCTGGGCGGGGGGCCCACAGGGTTGGGACACGGGCTGGGGGCTGCTCTCAGCTCCTCCACCCCAGGTAGGTGGTGGGTCTGTGATTCCTAGCTCACTCCGGCTTCCAGGTTGGCCAGGGGTGGGGCAGGGACGGAGCCACAGAGGAGCAGGGGGCCCCCACACATTTGGAAAGCCTCCACCACGGCTGAAAGTAGCTGTCTTGACGTTTTCTGGGAGCTCCTCCCAAGTATGAGGGACAGCATAGGAGAAACCATAAAGTTGCTTGTTCAAAAATTTAAAAAGAGGGCAATGGAGGCTGGAGTCGACATCTTGATAGTGAGTGAGAGATGATAGGGTGGGTATAGGTCACGCAGTTAACACCTGTGACTAATTGAAAGCAAAATTAAAGTGTTAATTTTTTAACGTGTTAATTGCATACCTGTGGGTGGGGTGGGAGTCATTGGTGGTGGGGAGGGCTGAATCATCAACCCCCAGCTCCGTGGGTGGCAGGGGGGAGAAGAAGCCCCAGCCCGCAGCTCCAGAGGCAGCAGAGGGGCTGAAGCAGTCTCAGCCCGCAGCTTCCCGGGTGGTGGGGGTGAGCCCCAAAAGCAGCTGAAGCCCTGAGCCCCAAGAGAGGCTGGAGCCCCCAGCCCTACACCCTGAGAGCCCCACGCACCACGGACGGCTGGAACCTCGTACTCCATGCCCCGAGGAGGGCTGAAGCCCAGAGCTTCCAGCCCTGACCCTATATTTGAAAATTAGAAAAAAAACCAAAATATTGAAATAAATGGTATTCTAATATTGTTTAACAGTGTGATTAAAAACTGCAATTAATCACAATTAATTTTTTAAACCTTGTGATTAATTTTTTTAATCATTTGACAGCCCTAATAATAATAGCTTTTGCAATTCTTGAGTAGGTTGCATTGCTCTGAGTGCAGAGAACACATCAGTGAACACAGATAAATACATATTTTTAGAATGTCTACAGTGACTTACAAGGAAATTTAATTTATCCAATAGTAGGTTACGCGGTGACTTGATCACAGTCTACAAGTAACTACATGGTACTTGATCATTTGATAGTAGACATCTCTTTAATCTATCAGAAAAAAGTATCTCATTGGAAGGTGAAGACTGATAAATTCAGACTAGAAATAAATCATAAAATTTTAAAACAGCAATGGTAATGAACTATTGGGACAACTTACCTAGAGATTGACACTTTCTCAATCTCTTGAAGTTTAAATCAAAACTGGATGTCTTTCTGAAAGTACAGTATTACTGAAGTTCAACCATGAGACATGGGCTTGATGTAGAAACTACTGGGTTAGATTCTTTGGCATTATCTCCTGCAAATGTAAACAAACTTGTTTTTCTGTGTGATTGGCCGAACAAGAAATAGGACTGAGTGGACTTGTAGGCTCTAAAGTTTTACATTGGTTTATTTTTGAATGCAGTTATTTTTTAACATAATTCTAGTTTTGTAAGTTCAACTTTCATGATAAAGAGATTGCACTACAGTACTCGTATTAGGTGAATTGAAAAATACTATATCTTGTTTTTTATAGTGCAAATATTTGTAATAAAAAATATAAAGTGAGCACTGTACACTTTGTATTCTGCGTTATAATTGAAATCAATATATTTGAAAATGTAGAAAACATCCAAAATATTTTAGTAAGTGGTATTCTGTTGTTTAACAGTGTTATTAATCATGCAATTAATAGTGATTACTTTTTTTAATTGCTCGACAGCTCTAATTTATAATATAATAAAAAATCAAAATTAGTAAGGCTTCAATTTTATCAAAACAAAATATTTCTGTGAGGTTGTTTTATGTTCCTGAAACAAAACTTTTTGGAAATTTTGTTTCGTCGGAAATTTTTTAATTTTGAATATTCATTCCAATTGGGGATAACAAGGACATTTTGAAGTGTCAAAATTTCCCATGGAACGGAAAATTTGAGTTTTCCAGCTTTAGTCACATCATTTTCTAACTCAGGCTTTCATGTTAATCTTTCTGAGCCTTGGAGAAAGGAAGAAAGAGTATTAGAATAAAATGCTGAATACAAAGAATAATTGGTAAATATGTAACTCTATATTTGTAGTGAGATATTTTTGTAGAGATGTGAAAATACCACAAAGCTCCTAACATACATAAATAGCTCATTAAAATGACCTAAAGTCAATAACCAAGCAAATAATGTATCTGAAATGAATTGCAAATCTGTACAAGAAAATATACAAAGTATGCTTAAAATCCTAAATCAAATACAATGAACACATAAGCTGGAATTAGAGATTGTTGCATTGTAAAACATAGGTGAAGATTTTTTCTGTACTTTACTAACCTTACTCTCTTTTCTCATGTCCCCAAGTGACTGTTCATGGTCCCAACTGCAAATCTCACATCAGCTTGGGCCCCGTGACTCAAGGTCAGGTTTCAGTGTTTATTCTGTAACAGCTGATGGTAAAACAGCACCAAGACGGTTATGGAGGAACTGATTTTTCAGATATTTTCTTTAAAATGTTAATTTCAATTTAAACTTTTGAAACAACATTTGTTATCTTGAATTTCTTTGAACTAACTCACTTTTATTTGAAAAAATTTCTAACAGTATGTTCTATAAAAAGTGTTTCTTTGAATGTGTATGTGTCTATCTGTATTTGTAAGTCCTCTAAAAATATTTAAGAGTTTTCTGCTCTCCTGTTGATTGCTAGGATTTTTTCAATTAGTCATTTTCTCCCTTGCCAACCAACTATAGAGGGAAACAGGAAAAATGACTATGCCTAAAGTTCAGTTAAATGCACAAGCTAAACAAACTGAAAATTAGAGGAAAACATTTTTTTCAGCTGGCTTTTTTCAGCTTTAACTGTCTTTGTTGTTGTTCATGACATAGTAGGTATAACATTTTTAGACATAAATGATTGTCAAGTTAACAGCATCACTTGAAGTCTGCATTTTGAGCTTGATCCTACTTCCCTAAATGTTAAAAGCAAATCTCCCATTCACTTCAGTGGGACTATTCACATGTATCAAACTAAGCATGCATTTAAGTCCTAGCAGGACTGAGACTGTGGATCATATTTCCAGCTCAGCCACGTAGATGATATTTAGGCAAGTCACTTAACTTTCTGTGCCTTTGTTTTCTCATCTGTACAATGGGGATAATGCTTACACCTACCTCACAGTAGTGTTGTGAGGCCTAATTAACATTTGTAAAGCTTCTTAAAATTGTAAAGTATTATATTTTAATTCATTAGAACTGTATTGGGGTGTCCATGTCACATCAGTCATAGTGCTACATCGTTCTCTTCCATCAGAATTAATAATGAATCTAAGATGCAATCCTAGTGTTAGGAACAATCACGTATGTATTACTGGATGTTTAGGATGAAAGATAAAAATGAGGTTCTGAACAACTGAGGTCACTGAAAAAAATCACATGGCACTTTTTGTTAGAGTAGGGGTATAATTCCCAGCATCCCTGCCAACTTCCCATTTGGTTAATAACATCCTGTCTATCTAAATTCTCCTTGCAGTCTTATTGAATATTTTTCTTCATTTGCTGTATTAAACTATTGAATCATTTTGCTTTACATTGTTAAAAATCTGCTTTATTCTACCAAGCAAGTGGCTGCACTGTAGCAGTGTAACTAAATAAATATTAAATAAAAGGTAAGGATATTCAACATGCTTTCAAATCCTCAGATGAAAGGTGGTATAGAATTGTGAAGTATTAATTATTATCACCACTGTTAAATCTGTAGCAACAGGAAGGCCTCAGCCAAAAAAGGAGCTCCAATGCCCCATTGGTTTGGTTGTCCTAAAATGCACCACATATCCAGAAAAACTTTGCTTGGTTCCTGGATGTGCTGGGGAACTTCTTCACTCTTTGACAGCGTAGCTTGGCAGCCAAATTAAAGTAGCTAACATTTGCTATGCCAAAAGGTACAAAGATTTTTTAAAAGGACCTACTGGGTGGTGGATCAGGAGCTCACATCAGCAGTTCCTTCATTTTAAAAAGCCTGAATGAGATGAAAGAGTTGCAAGCGTATTCCAGGAGAGTCAAGGACATGGAGAGACATACACACATAAACAGACGCATTAAGCAAGTAATCAAAACCTTTGAGAATGATTTTTATTAACTATATTTCTTAGGTTTCCTAATGTAGTTAGATTAATTTTTTAACTGAAAGGCTAGTTAGAGAGGGCATATGTTTTCCATTTATAACAATACTTTGTACTTATATAGCACCTTCCATCTCAGAATATCTGGTACTGTACAAGTCTTACAGAATTATTTTCAACATCCCTTTGAGGAAGGTAAATGTTATAATCCCCATTTTACAGATAAAGAAATGGAGGACTGACAGGTGAAGTAACTTGCCCAAGGGCACACAGGAAATCGGTAGAAGAGCGAGGACTATAACCCAGGTCTTCTCCTTATGTTGTTCTTTAACCACAAAACTATCATCACTTCCTATTTACAACTCTTTGTTCTGCAGCATTTATAAATATTGCAATTATCTTTTGGCTGCATTCTATTTAAAGAATATGCACTCAGCATGTCTCTAGAAGGCACATGACCATCATGCATCCATTCTGTGCAGATCTTTCAGTTTTCATAAACTGGGAAAACTGATCATTATTTTTAATAAGCTGAGCTGTCCCTCCCCCCAGAGCTCTGGCACCCTACAGGGCAGAATTCCCCACGCCCCCATGCCCTGCAGGGCAGAAACCCTGAGCCCCAGCGCCTCACAGAGCAGAAGCCCCAAGCGCACCCCCCACTCCATGGCTGAAGCCCTGCAGGGATAAAGCCCCAAGTCCCCCCTTACCTCCCTGTGGCTGACGCCAGGAACCCTGAGGCCCCCCTTCCACCCCTCCCCAGCTGGGCCATGGAGTTTTTATAGCATGTTGGGGGAGCCTCAGGGAAAAAAAAAAAAAAAAAGGTTGACAACTCCTGCACCATGGTACAATCTTGACTGATGGACAGCTGTGTCCCCTCAACTCTCCAACGAGGAGTGCCTTTTATACTGCTTTGCGGGGAGAACAACCACTCCTGCTCTGTTCTCACATGGCCTCTAGCATGAAAAACACTCCCAGCTGAATATATAAGTGCTTCTGGTCAGCCACTCCTAAAATATATTGGAAAGCAACACAGCAAATTCCCAGTCCTAGACTTGTCCCCAGAAAAGTACAGCTTGTACTGCCCAGCTCTTTCCTTCTGTGCAGAACAAGCTCATAAAAAGTTGGTCATTTCATTAATAGAAAATAATATGCACAAATCTTATCTCAAATGGAGGCTCCCAAACATTTCAACCCAAACACCTTGTCCTAGATAAATAAAATAAGTTTATTCACTACAGAAAGATAGATTTTAAATGATTATAAGTAATTAGGCATAAAAGTCAGAATCAGTTACAACAAAATAAAAGGTAAAAAACAAACTAATACCTAATTTGTCAAGTAAGTGAGTTTAAAGCAAATGGGTTACTCTCACCATGTATTCACAGCAGTCTGGCTAGATTCCTTCACGCAGGAACACTCCCCCAAGTTCACTGATGCTTCCTTTGTCTTTCAAACATTGTTGATACCGTGAATAGAGATGAGGGGAGAGAGGTGATTTGGGGCCTCTATTCCTCATTTTTATGTCTTTTTCTTCTCTTTGAGAATAATCTCCAACTGGGGTTCAGGCGACAGCAAGTCTGTTTGCCAAGATGTAAATTTCTCACTCGCACCCTTCTTCCTGCCAAAGAATGGCTGCTCAACCCGGTAATAGTCTACTTGATTATGTTGACACCTGGCTGAGGTACTGGCTAACCTTCTGTCTCTGAGGAACTAGTTTGGGCTGCTTTTCTAAACTTGGAGCATATCTCAGTAATGTCATACAGTAAATCTTATAACTTTACATACAATGTTGCTATACACATGTAATCAAGACAACAATGTTCAGTAGATTATGAGTTTTCAAATGATACCTTACAAGGCATACTTTGTACAAAATTTATTGTAATCTTGTAAAAGTGGTGAACATAAGGGTACAGTCTGTCACAATCTTCTCTCCAGCATAAACTACTGAAGATGCGAAGCAGACCCATTAAAAAGGCCTTCATCCAGGGAGACTTTCTCCCCAGCTTTTTTTTCTTGGGATCTCTTCCCCTTAACAAGCAGGCGGATCTCATTTGGAATCTACTCCTGCATCTCAAATCTGGATATAGCAGACCTAGCTGTGGAAGAACTTTGGAAATCAGTAATGATCTCATTCATTTTTATACTTGTGTTCATGATTTGAAGTCCCTTGCTCTTGTTGAATAATACTGATCACACTCCTCAGTTTCTTCTTGTATTTGAGTTTGCTGTATTATCATCCTACCTGATACAGAGCCTGTTGCACAATTAAATATGTGATCAAATCTCAAAATAAAAGTATCGTCCAATATTTGATGCTGTGACGTCATTACAGAGAAAACCCATCCTAATCATTTCCCTCATTAGGGACATATATAAATGCTGGAGTGTCTATTAAGTCCAGATCTCTGACACCAAACAGTTGAGGCAGAAAACATCACACACAGTAATATGGTTGCAGGTCTACTTTCTGAAAATCAAATAAGGGAAACTGATCAAGAGCTGTGTGTGCTAAAGGCCTCTTAAAATCAGACCACTTATTTAGGTGCCTAATATGAATTTAAGTGCCTGACTTTAGGCACCTACATACAAAAAATTTGGCCTAAATATAAAACACAGAGTATCAGTAAAAATTTGCTGGCCACCCAGCTTCACAAAGCTATTTGCCTCACGCCCAGACCTGCACCTAAGAAAAAGAGCATTGCACATCCATTCACAACTAACTTCATTTTAAGAAAAGGAGTACTTGTGGCACCTTAGAGACTAACCAATTTATTTGAGCATGAAGTGATGAAGCGATGAAGTGAGCTGTAGCTCACGAAAGCTCATGCTCAAATAAATTGGTTAGTCTCTAAGGTGCCACAAGTACTCCTTTTCTTTTTGCGAATACAGATTAACACGGCTGTTACTCTGTAACTTCATTTTGTAATCAACTGCCTTATCCCCTCAACTGCCTGTGCTACTGGTTAAAAAGAAACTATATATCACACAATTCCTGACCAAATTATTAAAATACCTCAGAGAAAAGGAAACTTACATAAAAGTCTGTCAAAAATATGCTGGATCTTTGACAATGACATTAGTGTAAATATAACTTAAAAATATTACAAGTAGCTACATATATATCTAAAGTTGCAGAAAAATATTTAATGTTATTTAAGACAGTTTGGGATCATGCAATTAAGACTGTAGCATAATAATATATATGCACAAGAAGCAAAGTTAAGGCTACACATTCAGCTTGGAACTTGCCATTTCCTGATTTTTGAATTATCTGAGAGAGAGCATGCCACCTCATAAAAGTAAACAAACAAAGGCCAAAGCACAAATTGAGATTAAACTAGCTAGAGACACAAAGGATAACAAGAAAACATTCTCTATATACATTAGAAGGAACAAGACGACCAAAGACAGGGTAGGCCCATTACTCAATGAGGGGAGAAAGAAAATAACAGAAAATGTGGAAATGGCAGAAGTGCTAAATGACTGTGTTTCAGTTTTCACCAAAAAGGTTAGTAGAAATCGGATGTCTAACATAGTGAACGCCAGTAAAAATGAGGTAGGATCTGAGGCTAAAACAGGTAAAGAACAAATTAAAAATCACTTAGAAAAGTTAGATGTCTTCAGCATGGTAGGGCCTGATAAATACATCCTAGAATACTCAAAGTGCTGACCGAGGAGATGTCTGAACCATTAGTGATTATCTTTGAAAACTCCTGGAAGACTGGAGAGATTCCAGAGGACTGGAAGATGGCAAATATAGTGCCAATCTATAAAAACGAGAATAAGGACAACCCAGGGAATTACAGACCAGTCAGCTTAACTTCTGTACCCAGAAAGATAATGGAGCAAATAAGCAAATAATCAATTTGTAAACACCTAGAAGATAATAAGGTGATAAGTAACAGTCAACATGGATTTCTCAAGAACAAATTATGTCAAACCAACCTAATAGCTTTTTTTGACAGGGTAACAAGCCATGTGCATACGGGAAAAGTAGTAGATGTGGTATGGTATATCTTGACTTTTGTAAGGCTTTTGATACTGTCTCGCATAAGGTGGGTGCAAAACCGTTTCCAAAGAGTAGTTCACAGACAAGCTGGAAGGACTTCTTGAGTACGGTCCTGTTCTGCTCGATATCTTCATCAATAATTTAGATAATGGCATAGAGAGTACACTTATAAAGTTTGTGGATGGTACCAAGCTGAGAGGGATTGGAAGTACTTTGGAGGATAAGATTAAAATTCAAAATGATTTGGACAAACTGGAGAAAAGGTCTGAAGTAAAGAGGACGAAATTCAATACGGACAAATGGGAAGTACTTCACTTAGGAAGAAACAATTAATTGCACACATTCAAAATTGGAAATGACTGCCTACAAAGGAGTACTGTGGAAATGGATCTGAGGGTTATAGTGGATCACAAAGTAAATATGAGTCAATCGTGTATCGCTATTGTTAAAAAAAAATAGGCAAATATCTTTCTGGGACGTATCAGCAGGAATGTTGTAAGCAAGACATGAGAGTAATTCTTCCACCCTGCTCCACACTGATAAGGCCTCAGGTGGAGTGCCTTGTCCAGTTCTGGGTGCCACATTTCAGAAAAGATGTGGACAAATTGCACAAAGTCCAGAAGGGAGCCACAAACATGATTAAAGGTCTAGAAAACATGACCGATGAGGGAAGATTGAAAAAATTGGGTTTGTTTAGTCTGGAGAAAAGGAGACTGAGGTGGGACATGATAACCGTTTTCAAGTACATAAAAGGTTGTTAAAAGGAGGAGGGTGAAAAATTGTTTTTGTTAACCTTTGAGGATCGGACAAGGAGCAATGGGCTTATATTGCAGCAAGGGAGGTTTAGGTTGGACATTAGGAAACACTTCCTAACTGCCAGAGTAGTTGTGCACTGCAACAAATTGCCTAGAGAAGTTGTGAAATCTCTGTCATTGGAGGTTTTTAAGAACAGGTTGGACAAACACCTGTCAGGGACGGTTTAATTATTACTTAGTCCTGCCTTGAGTGCAGGGGACTGGAGTAGGTGATCTATTGAGATCCCTTCCAGTCCTATGATTCTAATCTGCACCACAGTACTTGTAGTTAGCACCAAATGACAGTGCCTAGATTTAAATATGAAGAGAGTGGTGGTAGGGTATTCTCAGCATGTGTGGGCTCCCTGACTCTGGAATTTTTTTCTACAACCAGTTCAACCGAGTCCAACTTTGAAGACAAGCAAAACCTATCTATTTAAATATGGTGGGGTATTTTTTGAGGGGGCTGTTTAAGATAATTTGTTTCGTAATGGAGCTCTTTGTGTTAGTAAGCCTTGGTTTAACTGACATACCATGCAGTTTTATTTATTGGAAGTGTACTCTGATGTTAACGATAGGCACATTTTATAAATGTAAATAAAAAATTGTTAGCAGGAAAGGCAACAAAAAATAATTTTCCGGAAAAGGAAAAGCCTTTCTTAAAGCAGAATATTCAAGCGACAAATAATGGAGTGGGTAAGTACTGTAGCAAGCTCTATGTTCTACAATGATGGGCCCTGAAAGAGTTTTGCTGCTTGACTGAAATATACCATGTGGTCTGTTTGTTTGGGGGAACATGTGCTGAGCCCAGCGGCCTGCTAGGCAAGGCTGAGAGCTTCTTAACGAGGCTTTGATCCCCAAGCCCTTTAGCACCTATCAACCCTTAACCAGGGGGCAGGGCTACTCAGGAACACTGGGGCTTTAAAAAGCCCACTCCTAAGTGACCAGAGAAAGCTAGTGAACAGGATCAGCTAACAGGGGAGTTTTGCGAAGGAGTTTAGAGGGAAAATGTGAGGGGGGGGGTAGATACACTTAACATTATTTAATCTTAAAGCCCAAAACATTCCCTGATAAAAACAAAACATCAACAAAGGAATGAGCTGCAGGAGTAAAAAGAGAATGCAGACAGAAGTCCAGCAATAGAGTGGGGGCTATCCAGTTTATTGCACCAATGCAGCATGTATGATTACCTGCCGTATGGACAGGTGGTGTATGCGTGCATTCAGTGTAGGGAGCTCCTGGCCCTCACAGACCATGTATGGGTTTGGAGACCAGCGTGGCTGAAACGGAGGAGCTAAGGGAGACAGAGAGATACATAGATACACTTTCCGGGACATAGGAGAACTATTCCACCCCCAGTCTGACAGCCTCTGTGTCATTGAGGAGGATGAAAGTCTCAAGAAAGTTGAATATCCAACTGGAGCAGAGAAAAACGATCCCATAGTTAGGACCCTCCTTCCAGATGATGTCATGGTATCTTCTTGCACTGAGGGTACCTCCCCAGGGGAGGGAACTCCAGTTATTAGGAAGAGAGAGGTAATAGTTATGGGGGATTCGGTCATTAGAAACATAGATAGCTGGGTTAGTGATGACTGGGAGAACTGCATGGTGACTTGCCTGCCTGGTGCAAAGGTTACGGCTCTCTCAAGACATCTAGATAGATGTATGTGTAATACTGGGGAGGAGCTGGTGGTCATGGTACATGTAGGTACCAATGACAAAGGGAAGGATAGGATAGCGGTCTTGGAGCCCAAATTTAGGCTGCTAGGTAAGAGATCGAAGTCCAGGACCTCTACGGTAGCTTTCTCTGAAATGCTTCTAGTTCCATGTGCAGGACCAGTTAGACAGACAGAATTGCAGGGTCTCAATGCATGATGAAACAATGGTGTAGGGAGGAAGGATTTCGGTTTATTAGGAACTGGGAATTTTTTGGGAAATGGGGGCCCTATATCGGATGGGTGGGCTCCACCTAAACCAAAATGGAACCAGATTGCTGGCACTTAAAGTAAAAAGGTCAGAGAGTAGTTTTTAAACTAAGGGCTGGGGGAAAGCCGACAGGTGTGGAGGAGCATTGCTTTCAGACAGAGGCATCCCTTCGGGGAGGATCTATTAATGGAAATTCTCTATATCCCATCATGTAATGGCAGACAGCTAAAAAGTGACAAGTTTTTAAAGTGCTTATATACAAATGCTAGACGTCTAAATAATAAGATGGGTGAACTAGAGTGCCTCGTATTAAGTGAGGATATTGATATATTAGGCATCACAGAAACTTGGTGGAATAAGGATAATCAATGGGACAGTAATACCAGCGTACAAAAAATATTGGAAGGATAGAACAGGTCATGTTGGCATTATGTGAAAGAAAGCATAGAATCAAATGAAGTAAAAATTTTAAATGCACCAAACTGTACCGCAGAATCTCTGTGGATAGTAATTCCATGCTCTAATAATAAGAATATAGCAGTAGGGATATACTACCAACCACCTGACCAGGACGGTGATAGTGACTGTGAAATGCTTAGGGAGATTAGAGAGGCTATAAAAATGAAAAAAACTCAATAATAATGGTGGATTTCAACTATCCCCATATTAACTGGGTGCATGTCACCTCAGGACAGGATGCAGAGATAAAGTTTCTTGACACCTTAAATGACTGCTTCTTGGAGCAGCTAGTTCTGGAACCCACAAGAGGAGACGCAATTCTTGATTTAGTCCTAAGTGCAGCACAGGATCTGGTCCAAGAGGTGAATATAGTTGGTAATAGTGACCACATAATTAAATTCAACATCCCTGTGGTGGGGAAAACACCGCAGCAGCCCAACACTGTAGCATTTAATTTCAGAAAGGGAAACTACACAAAAATGAGAAGTTAGTAAAACAGAAATTAAAAGGTACAGTGCCAAAAGTGAAATACCTGCAAGCTGCAAGGAAACTTTTTAAAGACACCATAATAGAGGCTCAACTTAAATGTATACCCCAAATTGAAAAAACATTGTAAGAGAACCAAAAAATGCCACTATGGCTAAACAAACTAAAATAAGCAGTTAGAGGCAAAAAGGCTTCCTTTAAAAAGTGGAGGTTAAATCCAATTGAGGAAAATAGAAAGGAGCATAAACTCTGGCAAATGAAGTGTAAAAATATCATTAGGAAGGCTAAAAAAGAATTTGAAGAATAGTTAGCCAAAACTCAAAAAGTAATAGCCAAACACACATTAGAAAACATAATCTCAACCATACATATAAAATGATGGAGTCTAAATGACCTGTTACCACCCAAGAAAGAGATCTTGGAGTCATTGTGGATAGTTCTCTGGAAACATCCACTCAGTGTGCAGCAGCAGTCAAAAAAGAGAACAGAATGTTGGGAATCATTAAGAAAGTGATAGATAAGAAGACAGAAAATCTCATATTGCCTCTATATAAATCCATAGTACCACCCACATCTTGAGTACTGCCTGCAGATGTGGTCGCCCCATCTCAAAAAAGATACATTGAAATTAGAAAAATTCAGAAAAGGGCAACAAAAAAGGGGCATGGAACAGCTTCCATATGAGAAGCGGTTAATAAGACTGGGACTTTTAAGCTTGGAAAAGAGATGACTAAGGTGGGATATGATAGAGGTCTGTAAAATCATGACTGATGTGGAGAAAGTAAATAAGGATGTTTTAATTACTCCTTCTCATAACACAAGAACTAGGAGTCACCAAATGAAATTAATAGGCAGCAGGTTTAAACCAAACAAAAGGAAGTATTTTTTCACACAACGCAGTCAACCCGTGGAACTCCTTGCCAGAGGATGTTGTGAAGGCCAAAACTATAACAAGGTTCAAAAAAGAACTAGATAAGTTTATGGAGGATAAGTCCATCAATGGCTATTAGCGAGGATGGGCAGGGATGATGTCCCTAGCCTTTGTTTGCCAGAAGCTGGGAATGGGTAACAGGGGATGGATCACTTGATGATTCCCTGTTCTGTTCAGTCCCTCTGGGGCACCTGGTACTGGCCACCGTCGGAAGACAGGATACTGGACCTTTGGTCTGAATGGACCTATGGTCTGATCCAGTATGGCCATTCTTATGTTCTTATATTTTAATGACTAAGAAAGAGTTGGACTTTTGGAGGTTTTAGCTTCAAAACAGAGACTCCAATGTGGAAGTCTAGGGTAAAGATAGGTATTAGTAGACTATTAAAGACTATTAGTAACTAACTAATCTCTGTAATGAAATGTAATGAAGACACTAAGATAGCTGACTGAATGATGAGAACAGGTTACAGATTGCTCGGAAAGAGCTGAAGTGCTGGGCTCATTGGATTGTATCACTGAACTAGATTGCTTCAAAATCAGCAGCCCAAGTAGAGTAAAGCAGTGTAACCCTTCTGCCCATCAGAGTTGGCAGCAACAAGGGTTCAATATCTAGGGGATTCATTCCAATAACACAATGCAAACCGGCTCGAGCCCCCACCCAGTGACCTGGGACAAATATATACCACCCCCGCTGGGTGCCTCCAAGAGGCAATACTTCCCCTCTCGCAAGCACCTAGTCTGAGTGTAGCAAAAAGCCTTTTAATAACAGAGAGAAACAATGTGGCATTATGTTGGGGAAACACCACCAACAGGATTCATAACACAACCCATGAGCAAAAAAACCCACCCCAAGCAAATTGGGGCATGCCCTTTCCCTTTGGTTCTTGAGTCCAGCAACCCCAAATCACCCAAAGTCCCAAAAGTCCAATGACCCAAAAGTCGCTGTCCCTGGTCAGGGCAGCCCCAGAGTTCAAAAGTTTATCTGCAGAGCTTTAACTCCCAACCTGGGTGGAGATGGGGGCGGGGGTAAAAGGCACCATACATGATCTGAAGCTGACCGCCCCACAGCTCTATAGGCTTTCGCTCCGCTCCTCTCCGCTCCACCAGCCGCCCCACGAACTGCTTCGCTCAGCTCCGTGGCCCACAAGCAGCTCCTGCCGTCCCATAAACTGCTCTGCATCCTACCAGCAGCTTCCGCCATCTATGAACTGCTCCACCAGCCTGTCCACAAGGCACTTCAGCCGTCCCGCAAACTGCTCCACAATAGCTCTTCAGGCTCCCCCACTGCTTAACACAATGCTCAGTGATTTCAGCTCTTTGTCAGTTCAGCTCTTCGCTGAATTCAGCTTGTAGTAAGGGAGCCTCAGTGCTGGTGCACCATTATCCCAAAGTGAGCTCAGCAACCTGTAACTAGACTCCTAATGAAATCAAAATTAGCTCTGATATTCCACATTGGAGAGAGGAGGAAGTGCAATTAGCATGTAAGGCCCTCACCAAGGGGCCCATGCCACCAAATATTAATACTTGTCCCCAACCTCTCTCAATTCACAGTTTTGGAACCCATGACCCTTGCCTAGCGAGTGCTACTTAGTTGATGGTGAGTCCCTCCATCATAACAAAAGGCCAAGTACAGTTCCAAGCACAGTTCCCATAATCAGGGTAATAACAATTTATTCTTCCTGCCGCAATAACAGAGACACTGGGGATCCCACAGCAGCCAAAGTGACCATTTGGGCAGCTATGGCCTCATTCTAGGTGGGATGGGTGTGCCTATGCAAATGAGATCAGCCCCTGACCTCACCACCAGATGTCAGGGTGGAGCTCATCCTGACACTGCTTACATCCTCCCCCCAGTCGAGAATTTGTCGTCCCAACAAATCACACTCCCTTTATACCAACTCATTGGTTTCCTCCAAAGGGCCTCAGAAAGCCCACTTTAGCTTCCACAATCCTGTGTGCTAAATGTATTGGCTCCTCACTAGTCACCCCAGGTGCATCATAAAAGTTAACCGTTTTACTGGTCTTATCACCCTGTCTCGTCTATTGAGAATCTCTGTTGCCGAGGTAGGGGGAACATCCTCTTGATTGACGGATGGAGAGGCTTCCTTTGAGGGTCCCTTGCCTACTGGCGTAGGCCCCTGCACTCCTAGTTCTAACGCTGGAGGGTCCAAGGTGCCCAGGACATCCTCTACCTGTGTGTCTCCACTGTCCAATAACCTGTGTGTGTCATCACACGGGGGTCTCATCAGCGGCACAGGGGTGTCAGAAATGGGCCTAAATAATTCCGCCATGGGGTTTAGGGGGGAAGAGGGAGAACTCTCGTTTGGTTCAGCTGATCGAGACTGAAATCTTGTGTCCATCCCAGGATACACCAGGGTTGTGTCTTCCTCCTCAGACTCACTCTCAGGTGTGCAGAATAGGGGTAAGGTAGCTGCAAGAGGCCCGCTGTCTGTGTTGGATGGTGGCTTTGGTCTAGCACTTCTGTTCTGCCCGGCTGCCCTGTCATGGCCCATCTCATAAGGGGTGCTTACCAATTCCCCCATAGGGAGCAAAAGAGTTCTATGCACCGTCTTTATTTGCCCTGGACCGTCTTCAGGTTTGATCTTCTAGACCGGCAGATCTCCCAGCTTTTCCATCACCAGGTAAGGTATTGACTTCCATCTGTCAGCTATCTTGTGTTTGCCAGCAATACCCAAATTTCGCAGCAGGACTCTGTCCCCCGGCTGGAGCTCCTGCAAACGCACTCTAGCATCATATCGATGTTTGTTGCGGTCTGCGTTTTTCCGAGCCGCAGCGGTAGCTAAGCGATAAGCATCCCGCAGCTTTTCTCTTAGTCGGGATACATATTGCTGATGAGTTTCATAGCTATCTCCATCCTCTGATACACCAAAGCACAAGTCTATGGGTAATCTTGGTTCTCGCCCAAACATCAAGAGATAGGGGGTGACTCCCATAGCATCGTTCTTTGTGGCATTGTAGGCATGCACCAGAAATGTGACATGCTGACTCCAGGTTGCCTTCTGCTCTGGTCGCAAAGTTCCCAACATATCTAATAGGGTTCGGTTGAACCTCTCTGGCTGAGGATCACCTTGGGGGTGATAAGGCGTTGTCCTAGACTTTTTAATTCCTGCTATCTTCAGCACCTCCTTCAGAAGGTGACTCTCAAAATCCCGCCCCGATCAGAGTGTATCCGAGCTGGGAATCCATAGACTGAGAAATATTTGTCCCACAATACTCGAGCGACGGTGGTGGCCCTCTGATCATGTGTGGGATATGCCTGTGCATACCGTGTAAAATGGTCAGTCACTACTAGAATGTTCCCAACATTCCTCTTGTCCACCTCTACAGACAAGAAATCAATGCATACCAATTCCAAAGGTTTGTTGCTGGTGATGTTCTTGAGATATGCAGCCCTCGTGGGCAGAGTTTTCCTTTGAACACATCGAGCGCAAGTCTCACATTTCCTGCGAACATCTTCAGCCATTCGGGGCCAATGGAACCTACTACGAATAAGTTCCAGGGTCCTCTCCATCCCTAAATGCCCAAAGTCATCATGCAGGGCCCTCATGGCCAGGGCTCTGTACTCTTTTGGCTGTACTCGTTGTGCTCGTTGCTTTTGTAAAGGGTCGGTGGTCATTCGGTGTAGCACTCCCTGAATCAGTTTTAGTTTGGTCCATTCTCTCAATAGTAGTTTACCCTCCGGGTTAGGTGGGACAAGCGCAGCTGGGCTTCGCCCCTCCCTTTTGGCAAGTAGTGTATCACGAATGTCAATATCTTGCCGCTGGGCTTCTTGCCAGTCAGCCACATTGAGCATGGGCAAAGGAGATTGGTCCAATGCAATATAGTTCACTGAAGCAGAAGGCATGCATTCAGGGGGCAGGCCCAAAGCTTCTGCAACACATCCCTGAAGGCTCTCACGGGCCTCTGGCTCTCAGTGACTCACACTGCAAATAGCTCTCACTCCATCTGTGGGTATCACAGCAACTTCTGGAGCCTGCGGACGCCTGGACAATGCATCTGCATCTACATTGCTTCTCCCTGATTGGTACTGAATGCTGAACTCATAGCTAGCCAAGGCAGCCACCCATCTCTGCCCTGTAGCATCCAGCTTAGCACTTGTTAACACATAAGTCAATGGACTGTTGTCTGTCCACACCTGGACCTGAGCACCATACAAGTAGTCTTGAAATTTCTCAGTGATGGCCCATTTCAAGGCCAAGAATTCCAGCTTGTGGGTGGGACAGCGAGTTTCACTATCAGACAATCCTCGGCTGGCAAAGGCTACAGGTTTATGTTTGCTTCCACTTCCTGGTACAGGACTGCTCCCAGACCCTCCAAACTGGCATCAGTATGCAGGATAAATGGTTTGCTTGGGTCAGCAAAAACTAGGACTGGAGCATGAGTTAGGCAAGTAATGATTTCTCGAAAAGCCCTTTCACATCTCTCATCCCACCGTGGCCCAAATGGTTCAAAGGGGCCATAGTGTCTCTGCACAGGAGGCTTTGGGGACCTCCCCTTATTCTTGGTCTTAGATTTGTTCTTGCTGGACTGATGTCCCCTGGTAAGATCGTTCAGAGGCTTTACAATCGTAGCATAGTTTTTCACAAATCTGCGGTAGTAGCCACTAAATCCAAGAAAGGTCTTGAGTTCTTTGTAGTTACTTGGACGTGGCCATGTAGTGAGTGCTTCTATTTTATCAGGATCAGTACTCACACCCTCTTGGGACACAATGTGACCCACATACTTCACTGAGGTTCTGAAGAACTGGCATTTGTCAATTGAAAGCTTCAGACCATAATCGTCCAACTTATCAAGCACTTTAAGAAGTCTTTCTTCATGCTCCTCTAAGGTTCTTCCAAACACAATCAGGTCATCCAAATAAACTAACACTTGCAGTAAATTCATGTCTCCCACAACTTTCTCCATGAGACGTTGAAAGGTGGCAGGTGCTCCAGAAATCCCTTGGGGCATGCGTTCGAACTGATAAAACCCTAATGGGCAGATGAAGGCTGTCTTCTCCTTATCTTCTTCTCCCAGAGGGATCTGGTAGTATCCACTTCGAAGATCCAACACAGAGAACCACTGGCTTCCCAGCAAACAGTATAAAGGCATCTTGCACTCGAGGCATAGTGTACTGGTCGACCACAGTACGGCTGTTTAGGGTGCGGTAGTCAATACACATCCGGATTTTCCCATTCTTTTTACGGACTACCACAATGGGTGAGGCGTATGGGCTGCGGGACTCTGTAATGATGTCATTCGCAGCCAGCTCCTGAAGATGATGTCGCACATCTTCCATCTCAGAGAGAGCAATCTTCCTAGATCTCTCCCTGAAAGGCGAGAGTCATGTAGTCTGATATTGTGCTCTACTCCTTTTGCACATCCCACATCCCACCTATGCAGTGAGAACACCTTGGATCTTTCACAAAGTTTCTTCCTCAGGCAATCTTTCCAGTCCTCGGACACTGGTGAATCTCCAAAGTCAAACTTTGCTGGGTCTATTGTCGGAACTTGAGTTTCACACTGGGGTTTTACAATCGACTCGGGCTCAAAGAAGTCTGCTATCTTTGTCCTTGCTTCACAACAACATCACGACTTGTTTCATTAGCAATCAGTATAGTCACCCTTTCCTGGGCTTCAACAGGTAGGGTTATGACTCCACTGGGGACCAGCACTCCTTCAGGGAGCTCTCCTCCCATCGGCTGCTCTATCATTGCTAACGTCCATTTACTGCCTTTCAGCCAGGTACTCATAACAAGCACTTCTTGCTCTGTCCTTGCAGGCACTACTAAGGGGGTTGTGCCCGCGTACTTCAGTGCCCCAAGCAGTAGCTCAGATGTGTCCCTTTTAGCGCTCTCAATTTTCCTATAGGCTTCAGCACAAAGCGTATGGATCATCAGGGTATTCAGGTACTGGTCCCCAGCCTGCCTTCTGCAGTAATCTGCGAGTACCTTGAAGAGACTGGAGTTAGTCCCTATCAGCACAGACACATCAGAGGTCCCTTTAGGGTCAGGGCATATTAAGGCAGCTGTGTCTACCTCTTCTCTTACCCCAGCAACCTCCTCTGGGAATTCCAGGTGCACTATGACATACCCTTGGTAGGGGTATTCATCCATGCTGAGGCCACACAGGCCAAGGCCAGTCAGTGGCTGTATAGGCAGGTGCCTAAGCATCTGTTGGTAGAATGACTGAAATATAATAGTCACTTGAGATCCAGTGTCAAGCACTGCTTTACACTCCACCCCTTCGATCCTCACCATGACCTCTGCTCGAGGCCCTATCAGTCCTGTGGGGATCCCAGCTGGACAGTCTTTTCTGGGGGAATCTTCAAATCCTGCAGACCTAGGGGGTCCCCGTCCCCAGACCCTCTGGCAGCTACCGGATCTCTCCCAACTGATCCTCAGCTTTCCATACACTAAGGAGGGGTTTTCTTCATTACAGCACTTGGCAGCACTGTGTCCATCCTGACCACATCGGTACCAGAAGAATTGACCTTTCCCCCTTCGCCTGGGTGGGATGGTGGCTCTAAGTGCGGGCTTCTCAATCGCCACAGTTTGAGGCTTCTTATTCCTGGAAGTCTTAACTCGGTCAATGGTACTTTGCAGCTCAGCTATCCGTTCCGTCAGGACCTGCATTTGTTGGGCAAATTCCTCTCTGGTGCTCACCATCAGTACACTGGCCGTTTGCAGTGGTGTTGTGCTGGCTGGATCCGATGTTTGGGCTTCCCAAAACTCACTGGCAGCCTGCCTTTCTTCCTCCTCTCTGACCTCTTTTATCAGCTGGGAGTAACTTGGGGGATGTTCCTGTTGTTCTCTTAGCTGGAGATGAAGTAGAATCAGGTTCTGATACTGAGTTCCTCTTACAATTTGAGCCAGGCTGGTCTGATCCATCTGCTCAGCAGTCACTGCTCCCCTCATGACAGCTCTCTGAAGCAGTCTCTCCAGTCTCTGTATGTAGGCTGAAGCCTTCTCGCCCTTTTGCTGTCGGGAATTAAGGAACTTACAGTAGCTGTTTTCAGGGACCCCTACACTCCCAAAGGTGTGTTCAAGGGCCTCTAGGCAGTCCTTCACACTGATCCCAGGGTCAATGAGTTTCAGGGTGCGAATCACATCTAATTCTGGGCTGCCAAGGCTCTCTATGAGGCATCTTCGCTTTTCTGCATCTGGTACGGCCCATTCTTGCAGCATTTCAGCGGTATGCTCTAACCAGGGTTCAAACTCCTCCTCCCCAGCAAATAATCTTAACTTACGACAAGAGTTTGACGCAGCATGGGACAGCACAACCTTTTCCAATGTTTGCCCCAGAGCTTTTGTCCAATCATCAGCCGAGGCTGCAGCCTCTGAGCTAGAAGCTGCTGAGCCAGGGCCCAACAAACCTGACATATTAGCCATTATACAAACAGTAATTTCCTCAAAATATAAGCACAAACAAACAAAATATAAATTGTTTCCCAATGTAGTGGATCACTCAACAGGTGCTTGTGAGGGGTACTGATCCAGGGATCCCGGACGAGCCCCCAAAATTGTAACCCTTCTGCCCATCAGAGTTGGCAGGAACAAGGGCCGGGTTCAATATCTAGGGGATCCATTCCAATAACACAATGCAAACGGGCTCGAGCCCCCACCCAGTGACCTGGGACAAATATATACCACCCCCGCTGGGCGCCTCCAAGAGGCAATACTTCCCCTCTCGCAAGCACCTAGTCTGAGTGTAGCAAAAAGCCTTTTAATAACAGAGAGAAACAATGTGGCATTATGTTGGGGAAACACCACCAACAGGATTCATAACAAAACCCATGAGCAAAAAACCCACCCCAAGCAAATTGGGGCATGCCCCTTTCCCTTTGGTTCTTGAGTCTAGCAACCCCAAATCACCCAAAGTCCCAAAAGTCCAATGACCCAAAAGTCTCTGTCCCTGGTCAGGGCAGCCCCAGAGTTCAAAAGTTTATCTGCAGAGCTTTACCTCCCAACCTGGGTGGAGATGGGGGCGAGGGTAAAAGGCACCTTACATGATCTGAAGCTGACCGCCCCACAGCTCCATAGGCCTTCGCTCCGCTCCACCAGCCGCCCCACGAACTGCTTCGCTCAGCTCCGTGGCCCACAAGCAGCTCCCGCTGTCCCACAAACTGCTCCGCGTCCCACCAGCAGCTCCCGCCATCCTATGAACTGCTCCACCAGCCTGTCCACAAGGCACTCCAGCCGTCCTGCAAACTGCTCCACAATAGATCTTCAGGCTCCCCCACTACTTAACACAACGCTCAGTGATTTCAGCTCTTTGTCAGTTCAGCTCTTCGCTGAATTCAGCTTGTAGTAGGGGAACCTCAGTGCTGGTGCACCATTAGCCCAAAGCGAACTCAGCAGCCTGTAACTAGACTCCTAATGAAATCAAAATTAGCTCTGATATTCCACAGTGGAGAGAGGAGAAAGTGCAATTAGCATGTAAGGCCCTCACCAAGGGGCCCATGCCACCAAGTATTAATACTTGTCCCCAACCTCTCTCAATTCACAGAGTTTTGGAACCCATGTCCCTTGCCTAGCGAGTGCTACTTAATTGATGGTGAGTCCCTCCATCGTAACAAAAGGCCAAGTACAGTTCCAAGCACAGTTCCCATAATCAGGATAATAACAATTTATTCTTCCTGCCCCAATAACAGAGACACTGGGGATCCCACAGCAGCCAAAGTGACCATTTGGGCAGCTATGGCCTCATTCTAAGCGGGGTGGGTGTGTCTATGCAAATGAGATCGGCCCCTGAAGTTCTTTTCCACAACTTGCCACACCTCACCACCAGATGTCAGGGTGGAGCTCAT
Source organism: Lepidochelys olivacea (assembly GCF_965140295.1). Taxonomy (NCBI): domain Eukaryota; kingdom Metazoa; phylum Chordata; order Testudines; family Cheloniidae; genus Lepidochelys; species Lepidochelys olivacea. The sequence continues at coordinate 111,947,278 of NC_140411.1, forward strand.
CCTGACATTGCTTACAGTAGGAATGTAAGGAGTACCAGAACAAAGATAGAGAGGGAGATATGTAAGCAATGAAAAAAAACTATGAGGCATGAGAGCTGACAAAAGTGACTCCAAGCATCAGAGTCTGATATTGATGATATTTTGCTTTTGAGGAAAGCTCAATGAATTTGACCACACAGAAAATGGTGCTTTTCTACATGGAGGATTATATGCAAGCAGTGTTATGAAGCTACTATTGCTTCTCAATGTGACACCTAGAAAATGACAAGAGTTTGGAGTCTCAAAGAATACACAGGATGAGTGGATGCCAGAGACGAGTTGGCTGCAGCAACAGGGCAAACTGCCTCTGTGAGACTTACTGGTGATTTTGCAAAGGAAGCTGTGTGTACTTCAAACCTGTCAGGAAGGTACATTGTCTATGAAATTCGGAAAAAATTATCACTGTGGTTGAAATAGCTTGCAATTCCAAGTAAAAGCACCAGATGGCAGTGCTAAAGCTAGGAAAAAAGTAGCAAATTTAAAGCAATTCAATAAATGATGCTCAAGCAGCCTTGAGCCTACCTACCCTCTTGCTAAATTATTATTTTGGTTGTACTAAAATGATGGCATCACTATCGGTGACAATATGGTTTGTCCCACATGGATGCTACAGACCAGGATCTAAAAGACGAAGAGGATGGCACATACTATGATGTGGTAAATGTATATATGAATTTCTGTTTGTTTTCTCTGATCAGGAATCAGACTTCTTTGTGTACAGAATGTGCATAACACATATTTCTGGATCCCCACCTCTGCCAACAATCTAGACATTTTGTGTTGTGCTTCTCTTCCTGCACGTACCTGAGGCAGCTCAGACTTGTACTCAAAATTCCAGAGCTTGCCCACACCCTTTCTGCCTTTATTCCAGCTTCTCGGCTTCTTGTCAGACAAATAATGTAGCAGCTCAGCTCTCCAGCCTTACATGCTACTATTTCAGATTTTAAAAGCCAAATTTTGGGGCAGCATTGTGGTATTCCTTCCCTCTCCCCTGTCTTTCATCTGTGGGATGAAATTTGGGAAGGGAGGTATCATTACTGAAACAGTCCCACTTGTCAAGCTCCTTTCCTCCCCACCCCGAACAGTGAGGCTAGCCAAATAGAGCAGGCGAAAGGTCAGGAAGAGACCTTCTAAAAAGGCAAAGAAGAGTATATCTGCCACAAGTGCTCCCAGTATGTGTCCTTGCTATGCAAGAGAAATGGGCTCTCAGTTTGCACCGATGTTCCTACAAGACTAGCCAAGACAACTCCACCTCCTAAAGCAAAGGAGAGAATTCAAAGGTAAATAAAACTGCAGAGACAAGATTTGTTAATGATAAATGTGGAAATAATCACAACACATTGCCAAGAAGTGTTCATGACAATGGGTGCAATTCCATGAATGCAATAGAAGCAAACCCTTTATCATTCTCAAGACATATTGTAAATTCAGTACAAAAAATACATTCATGAAAGTACAGCTGCTGGACAAACCTCTGATGAGGAGAATGGATGATACAAAGTTCATTGTTGGAGTTTTTTACAATAAATGTACAAAGAACAGTTACTTACCTTAAAGTAATTCTGGTTCTTCGAGATGTCCTGTCCACATGGATCCAATTCTTGGTGTGCATGCACCCAATCCATATGAGATTGGAATCTTTTAATGAGCAGTGAGTTTTGGGGCTGTTCACACTGCCATTCAGCTATTTTGCCACACACAATCCAGAATAAAAGGATTCCCTAGCAGTGAGAAAGGAGGATGTGGGATCCATGTGGACAGAATATCTAAATAACCCACTATAATCCCCAAATCTGTGCTCCCAATTGCCACCCGCACAAATCAACACATCTCCCAGCCCAACCCCCCCAACATAAATCAACACAACCAACTACACAAAACAAAACAACAATCATACAGAATAACCCCAAACACACATTTGCCACCCACGCAAATCTACACAACTCTCCACAGGCTGAGAAACCCTATCCTAGGCCATTGTGAGATCAGAGGTGACTCAACCAATCACCTCCCTTACTCTACAGTTAATTTGCATGCAACAATTTTATTGGTTGTATGAGATATACAGCATTGATTGTGGATCACTGAGGACCAACTGGCACACCCCTGTGACAGCACAGGCTTTCAGCTACTCATCCATATAATAAGATTCTGGGATTGTCATTCTCTGTGTCATGCTGAAGCCTAGAATGTCTGGGTCACTGTGAAGTGATGGAAACAATTACAAGTAGAGCTGAGAGCTCTTTTTGTTCTGATTCAATTTTAACTGGATTGCATGGTCTGTTACCATCCAATTTTTAAGTTCTTGTCCATTTTGACTTTACAAATGTATACCTATGCAACAGCAAGGCATGTATACACACCATGCCAAGAATCTTAGACCATTGTGATATCAGAGGTAACTCAATCAATCACTACACTTATTCTACAGCTAATTTGCATGCAACAACTTCACTGGTTGAATGAAGGAGCCTGCATAGATGGTGGAATACTTGACGCAGCTGCCACTGTTCTTCAAAACCGCCTCCACAACACAACCAGCACACGCGACAACCTCAAACACACATAGGCCCTCAGAGCAGCACACCCCCCTCATTTGCCACCTACATAAATGAACACAGCTCTCCCAGGACAACACAACCCCCACACAAATCAATACAACTAGCACACACAATAATCCCAAACATCACTTTGAAGCCTAGAATGTCTGTTGAATCAGTATGAAGTGACAGAAACAGCTACAACCATGGCTGAGAGCTCTTTTTTGTTTCAAATATTAGCAGGTTCAGTCATCACTAGGACTCATGGTCTGTTACCACCCAATATTTAAGTTCTCAGCCATTTTCAGCTTTTTTACATAGCACTACATGTGAATTGCACCTGTGCAACAGCACAGGCTTTTAGCTACTAGTGAGATTTGATTGGGGGGGGGAGCCAATTTGTTCAGATAAAATCCTAATGCAATCTGAGATCTATTACAAAAGTCTCTGTGTAGAAATGGCTTGTCCTCAAGACTTAATTCCAAAGGCTACAAAAAGTCTGAGCGATGTGCATAACAGTTTCAATTAAGGGAATAAGAAAGAGCTCTCAGAATATCTTAAGTACAGAGTTTTGCCTTGCCAGATGAATGAGGCTGGGGCGGGGGGGGGGGGGGGGAAGAATCACTGGTAAGTGTATATAATTGTTCAGGTGAAAGTCTGAAACTACTTTTGGTATAAACTTTGAGCAAAATCTTAGTCATTCTTCTGTTCTTCTGGAAAATAGTATGTGGAAAGCCTGCCTCCTTCAATCATCAGAACTTGATGCAGTGGATAAACTTGTTCAGCCACCTGAGGTCCAGAATAGGATGCCAACCTTCCTTCTCTGAAATCAAGAAATATGGAGAATAGACTCCTCTGTTCCACTCTGGAAAAATGAACACACCATACCTCCTGAGTTTGTATCTTCAGAGGTGCTGGGGGCGGGTGAGGCAGAGAACACACCATACCTCCTGAGTTTGTACCTTCAGAGGTGCTGGGGGTGGGGGAGTTACACAAATCTTTTTGCTGATGCAGTCAAATTGCCCGGAGGCAAAAAAAATGTTTTTATTGGAGAAACCTATGACTGGTGAGCATGACTCAGAAACGCTTCCTGTGAAAGTCTGTTGTTCCCTCTTCAAAACTGGAGTTACCTAGTGCTCCAGTCACGAGCGTGGTTACCCGCAGGCACTCGGGGAGCAAAGAGACATCATACCATGGGCAGATTCTCCAAAACTGTGGTGCAGATTGTCACAGTTCAGAACAGCTACACCTGTATTTCCCCTCAGTGGTCCAGAAAAGGCACCAACTCTAGGCTTCTGGCTCCCATCGTCTTCACCTCTCTTGGATGGAGACCTGCATCTATCCCCCTGCTGAACACTTTCCTGTCTTCACTGTGTTATTCCCAGCAAAAGACAGATTTGTGTAACCCCTCCCCCTACCCCCGGGGTGCCTCTGAGGGTACAAACTCAAGTGGCTGGGGATGTGCTCTGTATCCTGAGATCCTGGGTCATTCTGCCAGCGTACGTCTCCCTTCTGAACTTATGACTGCCTCTTCCTGTCTGTCCCATCCCCTCCCAGGTGTTCTGGATTACTCGGACTGCTACTGTAATAATGATGCCTTTGGGAAATGACAGGTAATCCATCCTAACAGTGGTTACCATACTCCCTTTATAAATAAGTACACACTTCTCGAGTTACAAAACAACTCCAATAAACTTTATACAAACAATAGAAATTATGAACACAAAAATGCTAGAACAAGTTACACTAAATTAACACAAATATGGCTAGATTTTTAAAATATACATCCAGAACCATTGGTAGAGGATGCCATAAACTTCCCTCCTCCCCCTTTTTGGTCATTTAACACAACCACTCACAGTTTCCTGGCATGACTCTAGTTGTTATGTTAACCCCCCTAACATGTCAGTCTCAAGTCCAGGTAGATGTCAGTGGTGATCTTGTAGATTTTGCAGGCACTGTGGTCCGGTGTCTGTCTTGTCTGAGGGGTCCAAATATCTGCATGCCCATATAAGAACACATACCACTCAGTTTGAAATACTGAAACAGGATGTCCCATTTGTGCTTGAGTGGAAGAGCAATCTGCAAATGCAGGTGATAGAATGGGTGCATAACTTGTCTACTGAACAAAAATGCAAAAGAATTTCTTAAAGGATTTGGATAAGGAGTTTAAATAATTAGGATGAATTAAGGATATACAGTAATATATCACACAGATATAGATCTTAGCCCTGGTCTACACTAGGACTTGAGGTCGAATTTAGCAGCATTAAATCAATTTAACCCTGCACCCGTCCACACAACGAAGCCCTTTTTTTCAACTTACAGGGCTCTTAAAATTGATTTCTTTACTCCACCCCCGACAAGGGGATTAGTGCTGAAATCGGCCTTGCCGGCTTGAATTTGGGGTACTGTGGACGCAATTAGATGGTATTGGCCTCCGGGAGCTATGCCAAAGTGCTCCATTGTGACTGCTCTGGACAGCACTCTCAACTCAGATGCACTGGCCAGGTAGACAGGAAAAGGCCCGTGAACTTTTGAATTTCGTTTCCTGTTTGGCCAGTGTGGCAAGCTGCAGGTGAGTGCAGAGCTCATCAGCAGAGGTGATCATGATGGAGTCCCATAATCGCAAGAGAGCACCAGCATGGACTGAACGGGAGGTATGGGATCTGATCGCTGTATGGGGAGAGGAATCCATGCTATCAGAACTCCGTTCCAGTTTTCGAAATGCCAAAACATTTGTCAAGATCTCCCAGGGCATGAAGGACAGAGGCCATAACAGTGACCCGAAGCAGTACTGCATGAAACTTAAGGAGCTGAGGCAAGCCTACCAGAGAGGCAAACGGCCGCTCCAGGTCAGAGCCCCAAACATGCTGCTTCTGTGATGAGCTGCATGCCATTTTAGGGGGTTCAGCCACCACTATCCCAACCATTTGCTTTGACTCCTTCAATGGAGAGGGAGGCAACACAGAATCAGGTTTTGGGGACCAGGAAGATGATGATGATGAGGTTGTAGATAGCTCACAGCAAGCAAGTGGAGAAACCGGTTTTCCTGACAGCCAGGAACTGTTTCTCACCCTGGACTTGGAGCCAGTACCCCCCGAACCCACCCAAGGCTGGACACTCCAGGCAGAGAAGGGACCTCTGGTGACTGTACCTTTTAAAATAGTATACACGGTTTAAAAGCAAGTGTGTTTAATGATTCATTTGCCCTGGCATTCGCGGCCAGTACAGCTACTGGAAAAGTCTGTTAACGTGTCTGGGGACGGAGCAGAAATCCTTCAGGGATATCTCCATAAAGCTCACCTGGATGTACTCCCAAAGCCTTTGCAAAAGGTTTCTGGGGAGAGCAGCCTTATTCCCTCCACCATGGTAGGACACTTTACCATGCCAGGCCAGTAGCACGTAGTCGGGAATCATTGCAGAACAAAGCATTGCAGCGTATGTTTGCTGGCGTTCAAACAACATCCGTCCTTTATCTCTCTCTGTGTTATTCTCAAGAGAGTGATATCATTCATGGTCACCTAGTTGAAATAGGGTGTTTTTCTTAAGGGGACATTCAAAGGTGCCCGTTCCTGCTGGGTTGTTTGCCTGTGGCTGAACAGAAATGTTCCCCGCTGTTAGTCATGTGGAGGGTGGAAGGAGAGGCAAAATGCAACCTTGTAACAAAAGCACAAGTGCTATGTATGTAATGTTAACAGCAAGGTTTACCGTGAAAGAGTGTACCCATTGTTCTATAAAATGTGTCTTTTTAAATACTACTGTCCCTTTTTTTTTCCTCCACCAGCTGCATGTGTTTCAAGGATCACAGGATCTTCTCCTTCCCCGAGGCTAGCGAAGATTAGAAAGCGAAAAAAACGCATTTGTGATGAAATGTTCTCTGAGCTCATGCTGTCCTCCCACACTGACAGAGCACAAACAAATATGTGGCAGTAGACAATGTCAGAGTGCAGGAAAGCACAAAATGAATGCGAGGACAGGTGGCAGGCTGAAGAGAGGGCTGAAGCTGATAGGTGGCGGCAGCGTGATGAGAGGAGGCAGGATTCAGTGCTGAGGCTGCTGGAGGATCAAACTAATATGCTCCAGCGTATGGTTGAGCTGCAGGAAAGGCAGCTGGAGCACAGACCGCCGATACAGCCCCTCCTTTCCAAGTTCCATAGCCTCCTCACCCACATGCCCAAGAATGCGGCGGGGGGGGGGCCTCTGGCCACCCAGCCACTCCACCCCAGAGGATTGCCCAAGCAACAGAAGGCTGGCACCCAATAAGCTTTAAAGTTCTGTGTGGCCTTGTCCTTCCCTCTTCCACCACCCCTCCCAGGCTACCTTGGCAGTTATCCCCCTATTTGTGTGATGAATTAGTAAAGAATGCATGAATGTGAAGCAACAATGACTTTATTGTCTCTGCAAGCGGTGATCGAAGGGGGAAGGAGAGGAGAGGGTGGTTAGCTTACAGGGAAGTAGAGTGAACCAAGGGTGGGGGTGATTCATCAAGGAGAAACAAACAGAACTTTCACACCGTAGCCTGGCCAGTCATGAAACTGGTTTTCAAAGCTTTTCTGATGCGCACCACACCCTCCTGTGCTCTTCTAACCGCCCTGGTGCCTGGCTGCACATAACCAGCAGGCAGACGATTTGCCTCAACCTCCCACCCCTCCATAAACTTCTCCCCCTTACTCTCACAGATATTGTGGAGCTCACAGCAAGCAGTAATAACAATGGAAATATTGGTTTCGCTGAGGTCTGAGCAAGTCAGTAAACTGCGCCAGAGCACGTTTAAACATCCAAATGCACATTCTACCACCATTCTGCACTTTCTGTGGTTGAACAGCTCCTGACTACTGTCCAGGCTGCCTGTGTATGGCTTCATGAACCATGGCATTAAGGAGTAGGCTGGGTCCCCAAGGATAACTATAGGCATTTCAACATCCCCAACAGTTATTTTCTGGTCGGGGAAGAAAGTCCCTTCCAGCAGCTTTTGAAACAGACCAGAGTTCCTGAAGATGCGATCGTCATGTACCTTTCCCGGCCATCCCACGTTAATGTTGGTGAAACATCCCTTGTGATCCACCAGTGCTTGCAGCACCATTGAAAAGTACCCCTTGCGGTTTATGTACTCGCTGGCTTGGTGCTCCGGTCCCAAGAGAGGGATATGGGTTCCATCTATGGCCCTACCACAGTTAGGGAATCCCATTGCAGCAAAGCCATCCACTATGACCTGCACATTTCCCAAGGTCACTACCCTTGAAATCAGCAGATCTTTGATTGCATTGCCTACTTGCATCACAACAGCCCTCACAGTAGATTTGCCCCCTCCAAATTGATTCCCAACAGACCGGTAGCTGTCTGGCGTTGTAAGCTTCCATAGGGCTATTGCCACTTGCTTCTTAACTGTGAGGACTGCTCTCATCTTGGTATTATTGTGCCTCAGGCTGGGGAAAGCAAGTCACAAAATTTCATCAAAGTGCCCTTACACATGCGAAAGTTTTGCAGACACTGGGAATCTTCCCAGACCTGCAACACTATGCGGTCCCACCAGTCTGTGCTTGTTTCCTGGGCCCAGAATTGGCGTTCCACGGCATGAACCTGCCAAATTAGCACCATGTTGCCCACATTGCCACGGCCCGTGCTTTGAGAGAAGTCTGTGTCCATGTCCTCATCACTCACTGCGCTGACATTGCCTACTCACCAGGTTTCGCTTTGCCAGGTTCTGGTGCTGCATATACTCCCGGATAATGCGCGTGGTGTTTAACGTGCTCATAATTGCCAAAGTGATCTGAGTGGGCTCCATGTTTGCCATGGTATGGCGTCTGCACAGAAAAAAGGTGCAGAATGATTGTCTGCTGTTGCTCTGATGGCGGGAGGGAGGCGACTGACGACATGGCTTACAGGGAATTAAAATCAACAAAGGGGATAGCTTTACATCAAGGAGAAACAAAAACAACTGTCACACAGAATGGCCCCCTCAAGGATTGAACTCAAAACCCTGGGTTTAGCAGGCCAATGCTCAACCCAATGCTCAACCCACTGAGCTATCCCTCCCCCTGAATCTCCATTAAACTTTTCAAGGTGCCTCTGACAGACCTCACCGAAACGATTGTCGGCCATTGATTTCACAGATGGAGGGAGGGAAGGGGGAGCAAATGAATACAAAACAAATCTGGTCTATTTCTTGTTTTGATCCACTCCATCTATCTTCTGCATCTTTGGCTGGTAGCAGATGGTGCAGTAGGACTGCTAGCCATCCTCATCTCCTGGCTGCTCGGCAGAAGATGGTGCAGTAGGACTACTAGCCATCCTGATCTCCTGGCTGCTCGCCAGAAGACAGTGCAATAGGACTGCCGACAGGACTAAAGAGAATGACCTGGTCGAGTCACTCCAATTTCAGTCCCTGCGCCCATGTCTGCCCAGGCGCTCCTGAACGACCTTACGAAGGCGGCCAGGAGCACCTCAGACATTATAACAATGGTTATCAGGCCTATTGCACCATCTGCTGCTACAAGGCAGGGAGCTGGTGCTGTGTAGCAATGCAGTACCACGTCTGCCAGCACCCAGGAGACGTAGGGTGACAGTGAGCTGAGTGAGCTCCATGCTTGCCATGGTATGGTGTCTGAACAGGTAACTCAGGAAAAAAAGGCGCAAAACGATTGTCTGCTGTTGCTTTCACAGAGGGAGGGAGGGTCTGACGACATGTACCCAGAACACCTGTGACAATATTTTTGCCCCATTAGGCATTGGGATCTCAACCCAGAATTCCAATGGGCAGCAGAGACTGCGGGAACTGTGGGATAGCTACCCACAGTGCAATGCTCCGGAAGTTGATGCTAGCCTTGGTACTGTGGAAGCACTCTGCCGAGTTAATGCACTTAGAGCATTTTGTGTGGGGACACACACAATCAACTATATAAAAACGATTTCTAAAAAACTGACTTCTATAAATTCAACCTAATTTCATAGTGTAGACATACCCGTAGTGTGCCACCAAAATATATGGATAATGTAAACTCTCATAGAACTGAGTGATAAAGTAAAAGCTCTACTTGACCATAGACGCTATTGAGCAAATTCAGATACCGACTATGTTAATAGTGCAGTTATTATAATAAAATCAAACATGTCAAAGATTTGTACAGAGCTAAAAGATTTCAGTAAGGACAAGAAACATGAGCACTACCTTACAACTGAGGAGGTGTAAGCTGAAGTTGTAGCAGAGGTTATGAACAGTTTTCCTATGTACATAAATACACAGAATCATAAAGACAAGTCTCTATACATATCTCATAATGGCCATCAAGTTCAGAACCTTACAAGCTTTCTTAAAAGACCTTTCCTGATATTCTGATTTGCATACTGTATTATTGGACTATAAAAGTTGTTTCAACTGCTCATATTTGGGATTTAAATCTTCTGTTCGCCTCTTGGCGTTTCTGGACACTGATTGTCACATATGGGGAGAAGACTTAAGATTTATTGGATCTACTTTTTTGAAGTTTGTGTTTTTCATGTGTAATGAACCTAAAGTATGAAATAAGCACATAAATCTAAATAACTAATTTCCTTCAGAGGATAAATTCCATCCTGTCATCTCTACTAATTTGTCTTCATTTAAAGGGAGGAGGAGATCTATATTAGAAAGAAATGTTTTTAGCTTTTGGAAGTTAATGTTAATAATTTTTTTAATAAATATCTAATAGAAACATGAACAACTCTGGAACTGACCTAATGTCTTTGATAACACTCTGGAGTAGAGTTGGTAGAATCATACACAGAACAATCTCTGAATATTTTTGTCAGTAAAAGGAACTTGACTGAATAAAACTTGTGACTTTGGGTTTTAATTTGTAAGATCATTTATTAGTTCATGCATATTCAAAATATTCATAAAACTTCTGTAATTTGTGAAGTTTAGCACAAGTGATTAATTTATCAATAAGTTCAAATTGGAAATACTTTATTCACTACACATTATTTGTCTTTTTTCCTATTTTAAAAGTATGTCATCTGATTACAGATCAGAAACACCATGTGGCTTAGGTGTGATTAAGCATACCTAACAAATAATGAAGTCAAAGCGAACAGTTTGTGAACACCCATGTGCTGATGTTTTTGTGGTGGAGGTCAGCGATGCCGGCTTCTAATATTCCCCAGGGGTGCTCAAACCCCAGACCCTGTCCCCACCGTTTCCCCTAGCCCCCATCTCCTCCCTTCCCACCCCCATTCTGCCCCCACTCCACCCCTTCCCCCAAGGCCCCACTCCTGCCCCTTCCGGCCTCCTCTCCTGAGTGTGCTCCGTCCCTGCTCCTCCCACTCCCTCCCAGCACCTCCTACATGCCATGGAACAGCTGATCCGCAGGGAGGGAGGTGCTGGAAGAGAGGGGGAGGAATTGATCAGCAGGACCGCCAGAAGGCTGGAGGAGCTGAGGGGAGGGAGCTTAGCTGACAGTCAGTGCTAAGCACCCACTAGGAAAGCTAGTCCACAAGTATTTACAAAGAAAGTCCTCAATCCTGCAGTGAGCTCTGCAGAGGCACAAGGACCCACCCACCCAGAGCTCATTGCAGGATCAGGACCAAGGAATTACTCAGTCCATACATAAAACTTGCACGTAGAAAAGGGGATGGATATTACTACAATACTAAATTCAAAATTCAAAAGTTGAGCTGACTGAAGTGTTGCAAATGTCTTAAACGGAACAATATTAACAAAATTAAACTTGCACGAGTTACATGCCCTTTAAAATGTCTTACATCAGTGCCCTTTAGACCATGTTCAGGTAGAGATGTAGACTAACTAAAAGAACCAACATTCTCTACAGCAGTGTTTCTCAACGATCAGTCCATGGACTGGCGCTGGTCCCCGAGATCTGCCCAACACCAGTTTAGGAAGGCAGCAAGCTGGTCCCTGGTGTCAAACAGGTTGAGAAATATTGATCTACAGGATTTAGTTTACAGTTTATAAAAGTTCAGCATTCATTGACCTTTCTCTCATCAGTGTAATCCCTGCTGCTTCTTCAACCAAAATAGCTCTCTTTGGTTATAGCACTTTTAGTTTTGCTAGACACAGTCGTACAGCTTCAGTATTCCATTCAGTAAACAGAAGCCTGTAGCTCAGTAAGAGGTGGATGAGGGCGTATCTTTTATTGGACTGATTTCTATTCATGAGAGAGACAAGTACACAGAGCTCTTCTACGAATTCTCTTCTTCTTTTGAAGAGCTCAAAAGTTTCTGTCTCTCACCAACAGATGTTTGTCCAGTAAGAGAGATTATCTCACCTGCTTTGTCTCTCTAACATCCTGGGAGCACCATGGCTACAACACTGCATCCAGCTCAATAACATTTCCAGTGGCAGATTAGCCACTGGTCCAAAGGCCCCAGCCAATTGGGAGATCCCAGAAAAATTGGCGTCCCCGTGCACCGACCTGCTCTGCCCACCTGACCAGCACTCCTGCTGGGGAGCAGGGTCAGTGTGCGGGGGCTTACCCTGCTCACCAGCCTGCCTGGCACTCCTGCTGGGGAGCGGGGCAAGCCCCTGCTCCCCACATCCGCTCCCCAGCACGAGTGCTGGGTGGGCGGAGCGGGGCAAGCCCCCGCACTGCAGCAGGAGTGCTGGGTGAGGCAGTGGAAGCCCCTACGCTCCAACCCCATTTCTCCAGCAGGAGTGCAGGGTGGCCCACTTGCTTTGGCCCAGGGCCCCTGAAAAACATAATCCACCTCTGAACACGTCTCCTGCTTTCTATGGTGGGGCTGATGTCAGGGAACAAAAGGATTTTGTTGTCCTGATCTTGGAGATTGTGTTGCTTGAGTTGCTTTCACAACAGTCTATCCTGTTCTCCGATTTCAAACATAGATGAAATAAAAGTATTCCGACTGTCACTCACAGTCACATTCTCCTCATTGGTATCCTACAGCACTTTCCCCACATAAAAATGTTCCTTCTTGACATCCGTTTCCAGAAGTTCAGCAAGAGTTTTAGTAACAAATGTAATAGAATCTGCTCCCTTTGCATCAAAGGGGAATCCAAGGATGGGCAAATCTCCAGATCTTATTTGGTTTTCAGTTGCCTCTAGTCTTCTCTCTATTGTCTTCTGACTTGAGCCTGCCACACACTTCACAAAGGAGGCTCTGTACACTTCAATCTTTAACTATATGTTTTGCATTTTAAAGGTGTCTTTCAGCCTACCTCACTGCACCTGGCCATGCCATCAGACTCAGTCAGAAGTTTTCTTCGTTGGTCCTCAAGGAACGTTAGAGAGAATGCTTGATATCAAATGGGACACTTGTAATTTTGTATTCTGTCACAGCCTAGAGCACTCACACTTCCCAGGTCCTGGCCCCCGGCCTTGGTGCTCTGCTGCTGGCCTGGGGTCCTACTGCCAGCCCCGTGCCACCCAGGGTCCTGTCCACCAGCCCTGGGTCCCAGCCACCGGTCCTGGGGGCTCTGCTGCCATCCTGGGTCCTGGCCTCAGCCCGGGACTCTGCTCCTGGCCTCGGCCAGGGCTCCGCTCCACAGCTGTGGCCCACTGGCTCCAGCCTGGGGCAGTGAGAGGTGCAGACAGGGGCAAGGGAAGGCACAGCTCAGCACCCCCACCTTAAAAATTGTTCCAGTGCCACTGTATTGGGATATTTTTAAGTCCTGATTTGCTGCTTACATCACTATCACATCATGTGGAACAGCACACTGCGTTTGACATTGTGCGTGCCGTCTGTCGCGATTTTTTTTGAGGGGGTACATTTGACAAAATATCAGCTCCTAAGAAAGCAACTTAGATGTCCATTCATTTCAGACTTCTTGGACAGACACATTATTCAAAAGAAGGACCATGCTGATTTGTGCTTTCTGTTGTGAAAGCGTGGTTTGTCATACATCAAGTGTTCAACGATATTTTCAAACAAAGCATGAGAAAACCTTTCTTGATGAAGCGGACAAGACAGAATTGATCAAAAAGGCAGTAGCAGGATATGAGAAGCAAAGCAGTGTTTTTAAATGCTTAAGTGTAAGTAAAAATCAAGCCACAGAAGGAAGTTACAAGATTGCACAGTGCATTGCAAAAAACAGAAAGTCATTTACAGATAGGGAATAGATAAAAAGCTTTTCTCAGCAGTTTGGAAATTTTGTTCAATGATTTGCCAAATAAAGACACGATCATATCTAGAATAAAAGAACTGCCTGTCTCTGCCAGAACAATTGAGAGATGCGTAAGCGAAATGGCAGAAAACATTAACGAAAAGCAGACGACTGCATTAAAAGACACAGCAGTGTTTAGCATTGCAGTTGATGAGAGCGTGGATATAAATGACATTCCACATTTGGCAGTGGTTGCAACCTATTGTGCTTCCAATAAAATCCAAGAAGAACTTTGTTGCCTAAAACCCCTGCATGGCACAACAAAGGGGGGAAGATATAGTGGAAACTTTTGTAAACCGTTTTGAAGAACGAGGCATTGACATCAGAAAAATATTTTGTGAGACAATAGATGGTGCTTGTAAAGTTACTTGAAGATCAAATTGGCCACCCAACAGTCAAATTTCACTGCGTCATCCATCAAGAAAACCTGTGTGCTAAAATTTCTAATTCAGAGCTTAATAATGTGATGAATACAGCAGTGAGAACTGTGAATTTCCTTGTTGCTCTATCTGCTTTGACTCACAGATAGTTTCAAGCACTGACAGAAGAGATGGACAGTGCTTATAATGACATTCCACTTCACAGCAATATTCGGTGGCAAACTCATGGCAAGGTTTTGGTGTGCTCTGAAAACTGTTTTAATGCAATCAAGGCCTTTTTGTCAGAAAAAGGACAAAACTACCCAGAACTGGATGATGACAAATGGCTGCGTAAGCTCAGGTTTCTAACTGACATCACCGCTCACCTAAACGAACTCAACCTCCGTCTCCAGGGTGCAGAGCAAACAGTTCTGGATCTTTATGAAACCTGGAAGGCATTTGTTCTAAAACTAGCAGTTTTTTCTCAGGATATTCGAACTTTGACTTTCTGCTACTTCCAACCCATAAAAGAACTAACACCACGTTGCACTGTCAGTGTCGATGAGATTGGAATGTACATGCAAGAACTGGAATCCGAATTTTCTGACAGATTTGAAGATTTCCAGCTATTTGGCCCAATGCTTTCTTTTCTAAATAAACCTGAAAACTTCAATGAAAGTGACTTGGATTGGTCTGTATTTCAGTGGATGGATGTTTAAGATTTCAAAATGCAGCTCATTTAGTTAAAAAGCTCAGAATTGTGGGCATCAAAGTTTGGAGATCTGAAGAGTGCATTTGATGCTACCAAGAGAGATCATGGGGTCTCTATTCTGACCTGCTGGATGTCCCTGCCAGTGAAATTCAACTGTTTGAAGAAAATTGCGTTTGCAATGCTTTCAGTATTTGCATCCACATACCTGTGTGAACAGGTATTTTCACACATGAAATCTGTTCTCTGACCCTCTTCGAGCCAGTTAACAACTGATCACTCAGAAGCTGGTGTGCACCTTAAAGTATCCAAATACGTGCCAGACATTGGAAAACTCAGCAAGGAAAAGGAAGGGCAAGGATCACACTAAACTGGTAAGATCTGCATTTTAATTTAATTTTAAATGAAGTTTCTTAAACATTTAAAAAACTTTATTTACTTTACATACAACAATAGCGTGGTTATATTGTATAGAAAGAGACCCTCTAAAAATGTTAATATGTATTACTGGTACGCAAAACCTTAAATTAGAGTGAATAACTGAAGACTTGGCCCACCACTTCTTAAGGGTTGCAGACCCCTGGCCTAGAGTGAAATTTCCTGCCTCACCAGTCCTACTAGTGGAGACCTCAGGGAAGAATCTATTGTATAAAGTGGTATCCTCGGGGAGCCTCAGAGAGACAGCCAATGCCCACAGTTCAGGTGTTGCCCCTGATCTTGGAAGCAAGTGAGTTTTAATTAGGAAAACTAGAAAAGATTTATACTAATTACATAATGGGAAATTATGTGCTAAGAAGATTATGGGAAAATTTTTCAAAAGCACCTATCTGATTTAGGAGCATAAACCTCAAATTTTTATAGATATTTAGTTTTTGGTCTGCATAGTATTGCAAGGTCTGACTGATTTAGGAGACTAACCCTCATTTTCAAATGTAACTCATGAGCCTAAGTCCCATTGGTTTTCAATAGAACTTGGATTGTAAGTGCCTAAGTCACTTTTTAAAATGTGACAGGCTCCTAAACCATTGAAATGTTTTTGAAAATATAAATTTTAGCTTTATTAAGCCTCGTATCGTAAGTGATGCAACATTGTCCAAAACAATACATTTTAATGTAAACTGTTTAAATTAATATTCTCAATATTGTTAGAGCTAAATAGAAGCAATTTTGTAAAACTATAAATACTGACTTGATACTGGACATTTTTGAGACCAACGTCTGTAGAATCCCTAGAAGCAGTTTATGGTCTGTGTGAGCGGGGGTGGGGTGGGAGCCCTGTTTCTCGAGCTAGGTCGTCACTGTTGGCCCAGTGCAGGGTTGGTATACTCCATCACCCAGTCATCAGGATTCCCTGTTAGAGCAGGTAATTGCAGCACGGTGGGTTCCGGACCCCTGGTGGGGCCTAGCAAACAAACAGACCCTAGCCCGAGCCTCAAGGCTGAGGCCAATAACAGTTGGGAGTTCTGGCCCTCTGGGCAGGGAGGAATAATGATCAACCTGTAGCCCTGGGTGGGGCGAGGCAAACAAATAGTCTGTGGCCCCTGAGCCTATTGGCCTGTAGGGAGTAGTAGGGGAACCCAGCCCTGCCCGCGCCACCAGGTTCTGACCCGACCCAGGGCCCTATGAAGACTTCCACGTTAAGGGTTAAGGTATTGGCTTCTACTACATCCCCTGGGTCAGTTCCTACCACAAATTGCGTCTGAGACATCTCCTCAGCTGGAGGAGACCTGGTGTCCCCATCAATCTCCACAGCGTAGTCGGGGTCCATGGGCTATGCCGCCTGGAACATCACAGGCACCTCTGCAGGAGCCTGCAGTACACATTATTCCTCCTCCTCAGCCAGCCTGACTGAGCTGGGTTGCCTCCTTTTATCCGGCTCTTCCACCTGAAGCATGAGCAGCAGGGGAAAGGGGGCGTGGCTTCCTAGGCCCACAGTGATTAATTTGTCCCTGTTGGTCCCTGTCTGTTATGCAGTAAACTAGATTACATGATTATAATGGTCCCTTCTTCTCTTAAAATGTGTAATAGACCTTAATATCCTTTTTGGGTAATGTGTTAACCAAGTGTTCATTAAAAATGTTACATATATAAATAATAATAATTTCTCTAACCTAGGAGTCTTTGGCAAGAAACCACAAATTAGGAGGGACAGAACCACAATTTTTATCACTAACAGTCTGAAAATAAAATTTTGGCTTGGTATTAAAGAACATTTTAAGTATGTCATGTATACGTTTTTTAAAAATTCACATCCAAAATATTAATGGAGAGCGGCGCTCCATGAGGTGGTATATCAGGCGCCGACAGCCCTGTGCCCTCTCAGTTCTTTCTTATCGCCTGTAACGGTTGATTGGAACGCCTCGTCTTGCTTAGCAAGAGCAGTAATGGTTATCCATTGACTGGTTTCATTGTTTTTGTACATTGTTTCATAGATAGTTAGCTGATAGTGTTAGTTAGTCAATAGAGTCCCATTTGGGACTTTGCTCTGAGCAGCACATGCCCCGCTCCCCCGGCTTCAGGCCATGTGCATCATGCAGCAGGCTGATGCCTATCAGCAATCTGTACGATAGCTGTTTTAAGTGTCTGGGGGAAGACCATTGCAAAGACAAGTACCGCATCTGTAATACATTTTTCCCATGGACCCAAAAAGAGCGGGATATCTGCTTGAGGATGTTATTGATGGAGGCTGCTCTTCGTCCAGCCTTGGAATGCTCCACCGTGGTACCCATGCCCAGCAGTTCGGCCTCAGTGCGCAATGCACTGCCGGTGCCAGACTCGGCCCGGCATGGTTCCATTTCGCCTGTGCCTAAGAAGAGGCTGATGAAAAGAAGCCCTTGGGCATCGACGACAAGTGGGACCTCAGGTAAAGGACCTGTGTCAGGCCTTATGTCCACTACAGGGTTCATGGGGGTATCGCAGAGGTCGGACCCACCAGCCCCGCAGCGGCAGGGGCTCTCAGCTAGTGATGGGGCCTTCAGCGCTTGAAGCAGTCCTGGCAGCCAAGGAGCAAGGCCAACCGGCTCCAGAAGTGCCATGCCAGGTGACTGATAGGGCTCTGCTTGCGGCACCAAACGGGAAAGCCACCAGGGTGCTGCAGCAAAGAGTGGCGGAACACCCCAGATCATCGGATTGCAGGCGCAAGTCCGTGTTGCTCCAACCTCGGGACCAGGCACCGCAGACTAGCCCGTCAGCCAGAAGACCTAGATCTGCATTGAGATCCCCGCCTACTAGGCAAGGGACTCCAGATTCACAGTGCCGCTCCCCATGCCGCTGGTACTGACGACTGTCTGGCCATAGGTCACCTAGACACACCCAGAAGGTCTCATCATTGTCGGGCTCTGTCCTGGAGGGCTCGTTCAGGATCTCAGTGTCCTTCGCGCTCACCCTGGTACTGTTCCTCCGGCAGGCAACTCTACTTCCCATCCCCTAATTGATCGCCTACCAGGGTCAGTAGGCAGACTCAAGCCTCAACGGCCCCACCGTGGTCACTGGAGGGACAGTGATCAGGGTCGGACAGCGACTTTAGCCTGTCGCCGAGACGGACGGACTCCCTTCTGACGTGGGACTCCGGCCATGGTGCTGACGCAGCAGGGGCTGTGGGCCCCCCCAGTGGCCATACTGGAACTTGGTGGCGAGCCGGTGGTTCCAGTCCAGTACTCCCACCCCTCACTGGCTGCATTGGACAAACCAGTAGAAGTACCAATGGTACCGCAAATCGGAACACAGCACCACGACGGAAGCAGAGCCCGCACACCATACCCCCGCACTGAGGTAGCCTTCCCCCGACAAGGGAGGGGATGACACCATCCCTCGGGTGGTACAATCGTCCTCGTTGTCCCCAGACAAGGCAGTGCCCAGACTCTCCCACACCAGCAGTCCCCCAGACGATTTTAAGGAGCACCAGGCCCTCCTTAAACAGGAGACTGAAAAGCTTGGCCTGCAGATTGAGCAGGAGGCAGATGACCTCTTCAATGTCATCTTGGCCACCACACCGGCAAAAATTGCCTTGTTCGTCCACCCAGGGGTGCTCAAAATAGCCAAATCGGTGGGTCAAAGCCCCTCATCTATACCACCAACGTCCAAGAAAGCAGAAAAGAAATATGTCCCTGCAAAGGGCTTCAAGTATCTGTATACTCATCCCCCCCCACAGCATCACTGGTCGTGTCCACGGTGAACGAAAGGGGCAGGCAGGGCCACCCCAGCGAATGCCAAAAAATAAGGAGGTCAAGAGACTATTTATTCAGCAGGAAGGTTTATTTGATGGACAGCTTACAGTTTAGGGTCTCTTAACCACCAGGCTGGGATGTTATAACTGTAACCCGTGGAACTCCCTTAATAAGTTCACAGAAGCCCTCCCACAGGAGCATACCCAAGAGTTTGCCACGTTGGTGAGCGAAGGAATGGCGGTGGCCCAGGGAATCCTCCAGAGGGCCTGGGATGCAGTGGACTCAGCTGCCAGGGCGGTTGCGTTGGCTACAAGATGCAGCTCCTGGTTGCAAGCTTCTGGGCTGCCCCAGGAGATGCAGGCCACTAGCCAGGACCTGCCATTCGAAAGTTTGGGGCTCTTTTCTTAGCTGACTGTAGGCTCCCTGAGCTCAAGGACTCAAGAGCCACCCTCCGCTCCCTGGGTTTGCACACCCCTCAGCAGCCCAGGAAACTGTTCCGTCCTCTACCTACTCTGATGCAGTCTAGGTCCTGGGGGGCTCCCAGGTCTGTCTCCTACAGAAGGAAGGACAAGGACAAAGGGCCTAAGAGATGCTACCCATCCTCTTCCCACCCGGCTGCCCAACCTGACCCTCCCAGAAGTTAGGGAGGGCAGAAGCAGTCATTTTGAGGGTGTGCTCAAGGACGTCGCCCCAGCCAATGTACTGGATCCAACCCTCCCTTTCCTCAGCACCGTGTCACCTCGGACCAGTGGGTGCAAGACACACTTTCTTCAGGCTACACCCTGCAGTTTATAGCCGATTGTTCCTCCCACCCCGCTTCCCCATCCTTCTTCAGGGACCCTTCTCATGAGCAACTCCTCGTTCAGGAGGTTGAAAGCCTCCTGCTCCTGGGGGCAGTGGAAAAGGTTCATCGGAACATGAAGGCAGAGAATTCTACTCCCACTACTTCCTAATTCTGAAGGCAAAACAGGACCTCAGACCCATCCTAGACCTGTGGGGCCTCAACAAGTCTCTCAAGAAGTTGAAGTTTTGCATGGTCTCCTTGGCTTCCATCATCCCCTCCCTGGATCCAGGAGACTGGTACGCCACCATCGATATAAAGGAAGCTTACTTCCATATTTTCATCTTCCTGGGGCTCCGGCACTTCCTCTGCTACATGTTGGGTCAGTGCCATTTTCAGTTTACAGCAATGTCCTTTGGTCTCTTGTTGGCCCTGAGAGTGTTCACAAAGTGTATAGAGCCAGAGGCCGCTTACCTGAGATGACTGGTTGACTCAAATATACCGGTACCTTGATGACTGATTGATAAGGGATCAGTCTTCGGAGCAGGTGCGGAGACATCTCGACCTGATATGTTCCACCTGTTGCAACCTGCGGTTGATAATGAGAAAAACTCAACCTTGACACCAGCACAATGCATAGAATTAAATCGGAACGGTCCTCAACTCTATTCGGGCCAGGGCCTTCCTCCCGAAGACTCGGTTCCAGACCATGGCGAACCTCATCACGGGCTGCAGGCCCGCCCACTCACCACTGCCCACGCATGCCTGAAGCTGTTGGGCCACATGGTAGCATGTACTTATGTGGTCGGGCACACACGGCTCTGCCTCAGACCTCTTCAGATGTGACTGGCATCGGTCTATGTCCCCAACTGGCACAGCCTGGACCGAGCGGTCAGGATCTCGGACAGCGTACTGGTCGTCCCTCCTCTGGCTGTAGGATCCCAAGTCGGTGTTGGAAGGAGTTCCCTTTGCAGCCCCAGCCCTGTCAGTGACCCTTGTCTCTGATGCCTCAGACCTGGGCAGGGGAGCCCACCTTGGCATCTCAGCACTCAAGGTTGCTAGTCCAGTCATGATAATTCCCTGCATATCAATGTCAGGGAGCTCAGGCCAGTTCGGCTAGCCTACCAAGCCTTTCTACCTCATATACAAGGCAGGGTAGTCAAGGTCCTGATGGACAACACGACTACGGTCTTCTATATCAACAGGCAGGGCAGAGCCAGGCCATTTGCCCTCTGCCAGAAAGCCCTCTGGCTCGGGGACTTCGGTCTCCAGCACAGCATCCATCCCGTAGCCGCTCATCTTCCAGGGACTTAAAACACTTTGGCAGATTGCCTCAGCGGGATGTTCTCATCTCGCCACGAGTGGTCCCTTCATCTGGAGGTGGCCAGTTCCATCTTCTGCAGGTAGGAAACTCCCCGGGGGGACCTGTTTGTGTCCTGGCAGTACAGGAAATGCCACATCTTCTGATTAATTGGGGGCATGGACAGAGGAGCCCTATCCGACGCCTTTCTGCTCCCATGATCGGGGATCTGATGTACGCCTTCCCTCCGGTGCCATTACTACCCAGGGACCTCATGAAAATCAAACAGGACAGGGTGAAGGTCATCCTCCTACCACCAGTGTGGCCATGCCAACACTGGTTCAGCACTCTGATGGACCTCTTGGTGGCGACCCCATTCCAGCTACCACTCTGGTCGGACCTCGTCCCAGAACCATGGCTGTCTTTTGCATCCCAGCCTGGTGGCATTACATCTGACAGCCTGGCTGCTCCATGGCAGGAGCAGCAGCGCTCGGCTGAGGTTCAGCACATTCTCCTGGGAAGTAGGAAGCCCTCCAGCAGAGTGACTTACCTAGCCAAGTTGAAACGGTTCACCGGCTGGATTTCAGACAAAGGTGTTTCTCCTAAGTGGGCTTTGCTGGAGCTTATTATGGACTATACCTCCTGCAACTCAAGCTTCAGGGCTTGTCTCTCTCATCGATCAAGGTCCATCTAGCGGCCACCTCAGCCTTCTACCTGCCGTTCAAGGGCAGGTCGGTTTTTGCTCAGGATATCACAGCCAGATTCCTAAAGGGCCTGGAGCGCCTTTACCCACACACCAGGGACCCCGTCCGTCTGTGGGACTTGAATCTGGTGCTGTCTCAGCTCGTGGCTCCTCCTTTCAAGCTGCTGGTTTCCTGCTCCCTCCTTCTCTTCTCCTGGAAGGTTGTGTTCCTGGTTGCGGTGACATCTTGGTATCTGAGATTCAGGCGCTCACCTTGGAGCCGCCACACATGGTCTTTTACAAGGATAAGGTCCAACTAAGGCCGCACCCAGCTTTTCTTCCAAGGTAGTCTCTCAGTTTCATTCAAGCCAGGTCATTTACCTACCAGTCTTCTATCTGAAGCCACATAGATCGGAGGAGGAGTGTAGGCTACATGCCCTGGATGTCAAAAGGGCTCTGGCCTTCTAGATTGACAGGACTATGCTGTTCCTGTAGTTGACGCAATTATTCGTTGCTGTGGCCGACAGAATGAAAGGTCGCCCTGTATCCATTCAAAGAATTTCTTCTTGGATCACTGCCTCCGTTCGCTTCTGCTACAACCAAGCGAAGGTGCCCCCCCAGCGATTGTCACTGCCCACTCTACCAGGGCGCAGGCCTCTTCGGCAGCCTTTCTGGCCCATGTGCCTATTCAGGACATCTGTAGAGCAGATGGTCATCTGTCCACACTTTTACATCCCACTATGCACCGACGAAGCAGGCCCAGGACGATGCTGGCTTTGGTAGGGCAGTACTGCTAGCTGCTAAGCTGTGAACTCCAAGCCTTCCTCCGTGGATATTGCTTGTGAGGCACCTAAAATGGAACTGACATGAGCAAGCACTTGAAGAAAAAACAGTTACCTACTTTTTCCTTACTTGTTGTTCTTCGAGATGTGTTACTCATGTCCATTCCATTACCTGCCCTCCTACCCCTATGTCGGAGCTGCCAGCAAGAAGGAACTGAGAGGGCATAGGGTTGGCGGCGCCTGATATACTGCCATGTGGGAGCACCTCAGCCAGACCTACAGAAACCGCTAAGGCAGAAATCTTCGACAACTGTGCACGTGGGTGAGCACACACCTAAAACGGAATGGACATGAGCAACACATTTAGAAGAACAGCAATTACGAAAGGGTAGATAATAGTTTTTTTCTGGTTTTTTACAGTGCAAGTACTTGTAATCAAAAATAAATATAAAGTGAGCACTGTACACTTTGTATTCTGTGTTGTAACTGAAATCAATATATTTGAAAATGTATAAAACATCCAAAAATATTTAAACAAACAGTATTCTAATATTGTTTAACAGTGCAATTAATCACGATTAATTTTTTTAATCGCTTGACAGCCCTAGTGCTCAGACAAAAAAAGCAATTTCAATGAGCAGTTGTTTTTTTCCAAACCATCATGTTTCAACAGTTACAGCAAAGATTATTTCCCTAGAGCTTTCAGTGGTTAAGCAGGCCCATAATTTATTCTATTTGATGGGTCCCCGTGGGGAAAAAATATCCACCTGGATTTGGGACAAACTAAAATATTTATTAATTTAGAGAGAGATTACTGTGCCTCTGTAACAATAAAGTAATGCATCAATGTTTTCTCATGAGGTGTTGCAGAGGACCTAGAAAATACGTTCTTCCAGTCCATTGTCCAGCTTCCTCCCCACAACCACTACTCCCCCAACCCCACACATTCCCTCATTCCCTGTAACTGAAATAGTGTTTCCTGTGACATACATCCGTATTTAAGGATAGAAGATAGAGGAGCCTGGTATGTAGGTTGCAAACTAAGTGTCACAAATGATATTTTTTCAGCAGTATAATGGGTACAGTGCCAGCACTTGTAGAAACTCATCTTCTAAAATAAGCATAGCCCACATGCCCTAGATATCTCAGAGTCTGATGTCACTGAAAAAGTGGTACTTGCTATCTGAATTTCCAGATGGCTGTGCTGAGAAAAAATGGGTGCAATTTTCTTTTAAGATGTGAAATCATCATGCTCTGACTCAGGGTCAAGGAAACTTTTTGGCCTGAGGGCCACATCTGGGTATGGAAATTGTTTCGCGGGCCATGAATGCTCAGAAAATTGGGGGTTGGGGTGTGGGATCTGGGGTGGGGCCAGAAATAAGGGGTTCAGGGTTTGGGAGGGGGCTCCAGGCTTGGACAGGCGGTTGGGGTGCGGGTGGGAGGGTGAGGGCTCCAGCTCGCAGTGCACACCGTGAGGTGCAGGAAGGTGGGACTGAGGGGTTCGGAGGGCGGGAGGGTGATCAGGGCTGGGGAAGGGGTGCTGGAAGTGGTCAGGGGTGCAGGCTCCAGGCGGCGCTTACCTCAAACAGCTCCTGGAAGCAGCGGCATGTCCCCTCTCCAGCTCTTACTCAGAGGTGCAGCCAGGCAGCTCAGCATGCTGCCCTGTCCGCAGGTGCCGCCCCTGCAGCTCCCATTGGCCGCAGTTGCTGGCTAATGGGAGCTGCGGGGGCGGCGCTTGGGGCGGGGGCAGCGGCAGTATGTGGAGCCCCCTTACTGCCCCTACACATAGGAAACAGGGGAGACATTCTGCTGCTTCCAGGAGACGCGTAGAGCCATGGCACGCGCAGAGTGGGGCAAGCCCTGGACCCCGCTCCCCGGCAGGAGTTCGAGGGCCTTATTAAAATGTCTGAAGGGCTGGATGCGGCCCCTGGGCCATAGTTTGCCCACCCCTGCTCTAACTGAACAGTTTAGGCACACAGGAGCTCACAAAGGCTGACTGATGACAATATCACCACAGACGGAGACCCTAACAGGAACAATGCTTGTCAGTTCGTGTCTGTCAGAGCTGTAAGATGTCATTTTCTGGGTGTGTATTATTTTACTGGTTGACATTATATATATATATATATACACATATACATATACCTATGTCAGCTTTCACAGATAAAAAAAATGAGGGAGGTGAAGGGCACAGAGGTAAGATATTTTCTGACATCTAACTCAAGAGAACTTTATGAACAGTTTTTGACAAGGCACATATGAACAAGTTTATTTACCATTAAGGAGAGGGTTCTTATAGTTTGTGCATAGTGGACAGCTCCTTTATAAACCCCACAACCACAGTACCGGGATTAAATATGTGCTGCCACATGTCTCCTAGTGCATACCACAGAAGACACACTTATGTCATCAGGAACTCATATAATTCTGTTCCCATTTGTCCAAATTCAGTCCTGAGGCAAATTCATGCACTTCAGTGAAGTTTTTCCTTATTTACACCAGGGATGATTTTGGCCCATGCCATGTACTTCAAATTCTGCTGCTGCCCTATTTTTCATAACATGTGTCACGCTGGCTGGAGTGGCTCACAACGGAGAGTGCCTACCCAGGGCACACTGGCAGAAAACAGGGCAGACAGCTCCAACCTGTGGAGCGTTCTATAATTAGATTTCACCAAGACGGTAATGAATGTGAATTCCTGGATCATTGTACTAGTCTTACCACGGAGTCACAGACAGTCCCCTTAGGCTCTCCAATCTATCTTGCCACTCAGACAAACTGCACTTTGTAATAAAAGATCACTTACACCAAAAATCATATCACATTCAGGTTACTCCCAGTCCCAAGAGATCAGTGACTTACTCCAGATCAACTGGTACCCTAGGTCTTACACCAAAAGACAAGATGGTAGCCAGTTCTATAGTTAACTGAAGGTTTATTAGCTAAGAAAAGGAAATGAGAGTTATTGAGAGGTTAAAGTAGGTAAAATATATGTACAAGTGAGTCACAGTCTATAAATCCACATTGTACCAGAGATGTAGTAATCTGCCAGTTTCTCAAAAGTCTCTTAGGGCTACCCAGAATCTCTGTCTTCTCATTCAGCTATTCCACTCTGTTAGAATCCAAACAGTCCAGAGATGCAGGATCTTTCCCTCAAACCATACTTATAGCTTCTTCTCACAGAAAACAAGCTGACAGGGTCACTACCCACATGGGCTTTTCCTTTGTTGACAGACAGTGAGGAATGCATTTTGAGACTTTGACCTCCGATCACCACACATAATGACCACTTGCTTTGCAATTATCACTTTTCTGTTTAAGTTCTTCATTTGCATTCCACAAGGCTTCTTTCTCATTTGATGGGTTATTTAGTTACAGGAGTAAACACAATATAAATGTTTGCTAGTACATTATAATGGCATACAGATAAGTGATGCTAGTTACATCCCATTAGTTTTCATGAAGTTTAAACTCCAAATACACTCTTATACATTTAACGGATCACTTTGATCTATACTCATACACAGGTGAACTGTCCTGGGGCTTTGGCATGAGCTAGCACCTGGTTACCAGAATCAGAACAGGTCACCATCTTCTCCTGCCAAACTCAGTCATCATATGACAGGAACATCTAAAGAAATGTACACAACCTAGGTCCTCTGTCTTCTCTATGGCCTCCTAAGGACACCATCAAGGAGGCAGAATACCAAAATCATCTACTGTACTCTGATTAAGTATGGTCCAGCATTACAGAGGCATTTCAAAGCCATTCCCAAAATAGCAAAAGTGTTTTCAAAATTGATTTTGAATACCATGAACAATTGTACCCAGCAGAAGTCTTAACTAACAAAAATCCTTACCTATAACACCCGGAACAATCGAAAGACTTGAGAAGTATCCAAAGTAATCATGCAGTATGCTTTGGGGAATCCAGAATGCTAGCTGGTTGATGAATTTATAATACAGCCACACTATGTGTTTTGCCAGAACTAAAAAGGGGGTCGTGTGTGTAAGTAGGCTTCAGAGTAAAAAAGTTCTTCAATAAGTGAAGAAAATATTACTGATGACTAACTGTGTAAGTCAAAGGCCAGCAGTTTATGAGTCACATTGTAAACACATTTCTGTATCTAGTTTACTATATGCCCTGAATGAAAATGGAAGGCAAGGCAAGGAAAATATTGACCCCAATGACTAACTGAGAATCTTGACTTCGAGTCTAATTTTCAGCCAGATCTGAAAACCTTAGCTAGCTGCTACGGTTTCTTACCTCCCCGAGGTGACAAGTATTTATTATTGATGGACAAGATGAACCTTAATAGAACCAGTTCTTAATATGGAAACACTGATCTACATTCCATTCATTTAGAATGAGAATTACTCCTATAAAATGAACATGTTCTGATATGGCTGTTAAAGGTTTGAAGTTAATGGAAAGAGTTTGTCTTAAAATATATTAATTTTGATCATCTCTCCAAGACTTCTCTGAAAAAAAATCTGTCTTATCTATACTGATCTTTTAAAAAGATACATTCCACCCCCACACCTCCATCCCAGGATCATTACACAGAGATACTTACATAGTGGTTTAAAAATATGTAGGACAAAGTTTAATGATGGGAGCAGCAGTCATTGTGTTTTACAATGCAAGTCTAGAAGGAAAGAAAACTGATGATATTTGTTTAGTTCTTCCTGTCTTCTTATCTGGCAGCTATTTCAGGCCTCCTACTTTAACTATAAAGATAGAAGTAAAAATAGTTCTTAAATGGGTAATATTTTAATATTTAACACATCAGAGCTGATCTAAATCAGCACATGGGCAAAGAACATTTCTTGCTCTTATAAAGCCCTGTTATAAGGGTGGTGAAACTAGTTGCCAGTTCAAGTGCCAGGTAATTTCACAGAATAATTACCAGCCTTAAACAAAGGGCCATATTCATCCTCTCATAGGGCCAGGAAACTCCATGAGTTTCCCCTCCATTCTTCTATCCTGGCAGGATGGCTCACTGGGGAAGGAAGCAAGGATCTTACCCACAAATCAGAGGCTCGTTCTCCTGCACATCTACCAATGTGATATATGCCATCATGTGCCAGCAATGCCCCTCTGCCATGTACATTGGGCAAACTAGACAGTCTCTACGTAAAAGAATAAATGGACACAAATCAGATGTCAAGAATTATAACATTCATAAACCAGTAGGAGAACACTTCAATCTCTCTGGTCACTCGATTTCTGATCTCAAAGTGACTATCCTTCAAAAAAAAAAAAAAACTTCGAAAACAGACTTCAACGAGAGACTGCTGAATTGGAATTAATTTGCAAATTGGATACAATTAACTTTGGCTTGAATAGAGACTGGGCGTGGTTGAGTCATTATACTAAGTAAAACTATTTCCCCTTGTTTATTCCGCCCCCCACCAGCCACTGTTCCTCAGACGTTCTTGTTAACTCCTGGAAATGTGCTGGAAATGGCCCACCTTGATTATCACTTCAAAAGGTTTTCTCTCCCCC
This sequence comes from Lepidochelys olivacea, assembly GCF_965140295.1. Taxonomy (NCBI): domain Eukaryota; kingdom Metazoa; phylum Chordata; order Testudines; family Cheloniidae; genus Lepidochelys; species Lepidochelys olivacea. The sequence continues at coordinate 111,975,264 of NC_140411.1, forward strand.
CACCCCACTCTCCTGCTGGTAATAGCTCATCTTAAGTGATCACTCTCCTTACAATGTGTATTTTTTCATGGTCTGTCTGTCTGTATGTATAAAATCTCCTCACTGTACTTCCCACTTTATGCATCCGATGAAGTGAGCTGTAGCTCACGAAAGCTTATGCTCAAATAAATTGGTTAGTCTCTAAGGTGCCACAAGTACTCTTTTTCTTTTTGCGAATACAGACTAACACAGCTGCTACTCTGAAACAAATCTCATGTATCTCTAGGAATCTGTGGCAAGCATGAAGCGCTGTGCCTGAAGCTCTACCCTGTTTCCTGAAAGTACAGCTCTAATGGAGCCGCACTTCCAAGACACAAAGGGAGGCTTGCCAGCATGGAGGGGGTGTCCCGCAAAATTTTCTACAGTCTTTGCTAACACTCCTGACTAATCTCCACTGTGTGTCAGCGAGGAAATAAAGCACATCCTTTCCCTCCCACAAACCCACTCATTTCTTCCCTGATACATTTCCTCTCCCCTCCACGCCTATGCAAAGTAGCGGGGCCCTACATTGGCAAAACTTCCCCTTCCCTCAGAGCCATAGAGGCAGCTGTCCCTCTCCCCTTCACAAGAGAAGGGGGAAGTCTTTGCACAGAGGGAACCCCTCACATGTACAACCTCTGAAATGCTTCCAGTTCCATGCACAGGGCCAGTTAAGACAGGCAGAACTGCAGTGTCTCAATGTGTGGATGAGATGATGGTATTCGGAGGAGGGATTTAAGTTTATTTGAAACTGGGGAACCTGTTGGGAAAGGAGGAGCCTATTCAGGAAGTATAGGCTCCACCTAAAATGAATGGAATCAGATTGCTGACATGTAAAATTAAGAAGGTTGTAGAGGAGTTTTTAAACCAGTAGTTCTCAAACTTTTGTACTGTTGACCCCTTTCACGTAGCAAGCCTCTGAGTGCGACCCCCCCCCTTATAAAAATACTTATAAATATATTTAACACCATTATAAATGTTGGATGCAAAGCTGGGTTTGGGGTGGAGGCTGACAGCTTGCAAACCCCCCCCCCCATGTAATAATCTCATGACCCCAAGGGTCCCAACCCCCAGTTTGAGAAACCCTGTTTTAAACTAAGGGCTGGGGGAAAGCTGACATGCGTGGAGTACCACACAGTTCAGACAGAGACGTCCCCTAGGTAAGGGAGATACTCTATATCTGTGGTTCTCAACCTTTTCAAACTTACGACCCATTTGTAAATGTTTATGGCCTGTCATGACCCAGTAAATAGTCGGGGGTGGAAGCCCTGGGGCAGAGATGTAACTCGTCATTTTAACACCCAGAGCGAACAAGCATATTTGCACCCCCTACCAGAGGCGAAGCATGGAGGGGGCATGTGGGGGCACGTGCCCACCCTAGATTTTTTGGTAGCTTTCTCCTTCCCCCAACCCAGAGAGGCTGAGTGGATCGCAGAGGCAAGTTGGAGGTGAAGGTGGCACTTCCTCCCCGAGCTCTGCCATGCGGGGCTAGCCCCATGGAGCCCCACCGTGTGGGGTTGGCCTGAGCCACCTGGCATCACCGGCCTGAGCCAGCCCCGCGGCTTTGCACCCTAGATGGCTGCCTCATTTGCCCCACCCCGATTACAGCTCTGCTCTGGAGTGGTTTCAGTCTGATCCTGCCCCACCCGGAGGATTGGGTCCTGCCTGACACTCACCCCACAGTAATGGCTTCTGCAGCTCCTGTGCTGTGGGGCAGGCTGGGCCTGGCTCTCTGCTCTGGATGTTGCAACCTTTGGGGTTGAAGCACCACTCAGGTTTGGCCCCATCATGTTGACTGGACCAAATTGGTGTGAATGGAGTTTTGACATGGCTCATGGGGTTGAAGTGCCACATACTCAAATTTGGCCTACCCAGGCTCCCGTCATCATGACGACTGGCCCAAACCTGAGTGGTGCTGGGACCCCAGAGGTTGCAGTGCCTGGAGCAGGGAGGTGAGCTCAGCCAGCCCTGTGGGACAGGAGCCACGGGAGCTGCCACGTGCCCCTTTGAAACATCCTGGCCACTCAATTTTGAGTTCCGACCAATGGGTTGAGAAACTCTGCTCTATATCCTAGTAAAGAGGAGAGGATAGACATTGATAAAGTACAGGTAGGAACTGAAGAGAAACAGTAAAACTAAAACGAGTCCCATTCAATTACATCACATGAAGACGGGCAACTAAATACTGACAATTTTATATGTGCTGGTATACAAATGCTAGAATTATAAATACTAAGATGCGTGAACTTGAGTACCTGGTATTAAATGAGAATATTGATGTAATAGGCATGGCAGAAATTTGGTGAAACAATGATAATCAGTGGGACACGGTAATCCCAGGGTACAATATATATATTGGAATGAGAGTAGGTTGCACTGGTGAAGGAGTGGTTCTATATGTAGAAGAAAGCATAGAGACAAAGAGAGTAAAAATCTCACATGAATCAAACTGTACCATACAATCTCTATGGATAGTAATTCCATGCCCTAATAATAAGAATATAGCAGTAGGGATATATTATCGACCACCTGACCAGGATGGTGACTGTGATTGTGAAATAACCAGGGAGATTAGAGAGGCTAGAACAAACAGAAAACCCAATAATAAAGGGGGATTTCAACTATCCCCATATTGACCTGGTATATATGTCTCCTCAGGCTGGGATGCAGAGATAAAATTTCTAGAAACCATTAATCACTGCTTTTTGAAGCAACTAGTTCTGAAATCCACAGAGAGGCAATTCTTGATTTAGTCCTAAGCAGCGCAGAGGATCTGGTCCAATAATAGCAACCATAATGTAATTAAATTTAATATCCTGGGAGAGAAGGGGAATACCAAGGAAACCCACCACAGTAATATTGAACTTCAGAAAGGGGAACTACACAAAGATGAAGAAGCTATTCCAATAGAACTTAAAAGGAACAGCCACAAAAGTGAAATGCTTGCAAACTGCATGGCAGCTTAAAAAAAACACACCATAAAGAGGCTCAAAGTAAATGTATACCCCAAATAAAAATAATTAAAAAAAACCCAAGAGATCCAAAAAAAAATGGCACCATCGCTAAACAGAGTTAAAGAGACAGTTACACACAAAGACATCCTTTAAAAATTGGAAGTCAAATCCTACTGAGGAAAATAGAAAGGCACATAAATTCTGGTAAGTCAGGAATAAAAGCATAATTAGGCAGGCCAAAAAATAATTTGAAGAGCAACTAGCAAAAGACAAAAACAACAAAAAATTTTAAAGTACGTCAGAGCCAGGAAGCCGGCCAAACACTTAGGGGGGCCACTGGATGATTGAGGTGCTAAAAGGCCACCTCAAGGAAAACAAGGCCATTGCAGAGAAACTAAATTAATTATTTGCATTGGCCTTCCCTGCAGAGGATGCGAGGGAGATTCTCACACCTGAACCATTCTGTTTAGGGGACCAGTCTGAGGAATTGTCCCACACTGAGATATCCATAGAGATGGTTTTGGAACAAATTGATAAAAGAGTAGTAAGTCACCAAGAACAGGTGGCATTCACCCAAGTGTTCTGAAGGAACTCAAATATGAAATTGCATAACAACTAACTGTGGTATGTAACCTATTGCTTTAAATCAGCCTCTGTACCAGATGACTGGCAGGTAGCTAATGTAACACTGATTTTTTTAAAAAGGTTCCAAAGGTGAACCTGGCAAATGCAGGAAAGTCAGTCTAATTTCAGTATCAGGCAAATTGGTTGAAACTACAGCAAAGAACAGAATGATCAGACACTTAGATGTTGGGGAAGAGTCAACATGGCTTTTGTAAAGGGAAATCATGCCTCACCAATCTATTAGAATTCTTTGAAGGGTAACTTTACCCACTTAAATACTGCCATTGAATTAGTGTGTGTAAAGTTAAGCACATGCATAAGTTTCTACAGGATATGGGCACTCACTCAGAGCTGTTAAAAACTGCATGATTTTGAATCATCACTAGCCACCTGATCAGGATAGCTAACCCACCCTGGCTGGATTTCAGATGGTTGGTTATCCTTTCTTTTAGGCTTTAAAACAACATTTCCAAAGATCACTACACAGCTTAACAGTTATGAATCCGTGCCCCTACAACCTAGGTCCTTGATCCTGCAGACTTATGCATATGCTTAATTTTACACACATTAATTCAATAGGACTACTCAACTGGGTAAAGTTAAGCACGCCTGTAAATCTTTGCGGTATCACGGCCTAATGTAAGACAAGACACAAGAGGTGTGGGTTACAAATAGCAGCATAGAAGGGGGAAGAGAGGAAAAGGGTGACAATAATAAATTAACATTAATAACTTTTTAAATTAACATGAAAACTCACTTGTATTCAAACCATTAGTGTCCTCCCATGATAATCTGCACTAACTGTAACAGTTTAATTGTTAGGCAGGATTATTTTTTGTTGGTTTAGAGAAATAATCTACTTTTTGCACTGAATTATATTTTGCATTATTCATCTCTCCGGTATTGTTCACACAAAGGCCTCACAAGGGTCAATTGTGATGATTTGGGTAGTCTATGGAACAGATATATTACTGTAGTGAATATAGCACTGCTAATATTCTGGCTGTTCCAGCATTATTCCAGATAGCTATGATTTTATTACTGCTAATAGTATTGTGTCTAATCTGGATGTCCCAATATTACCTCCAAGATTTAGAATGGCATATAGGAATACTTCAATTGTGGAAATGTTTAACCTCTAAGTATCAAAGGAGTTATTCAGTGTTAAGATTTAAGAACTGCATTAGACCTCTGGAATAGAAAGAAATAACATGAGCAATGATATTATCAACAGTGGACTGTACTGAATCCAGAATCATGGAAGGATCTTTACATGAGAAACAAACAATAAAGTCATTTTTTGTTAAGAACAGTAGAATGGCTTTATGTGGAGACAATTAATTATAGGTTCAGATGTTTTATAAATGAAATCTCAAAGTGTCAAACAAAAAACAAAATAAGAGATTGACATTTACTAATAAATAATTGAAAATGCAAAGTAAAATATTCCTTCTCCTCTCTCCCTCAAAAAAGGGAGGGAAAAATCAAAATACAGGTTGTGTGGAGCAAAATACTTTCAAGAGTCTTAAAGAATGCTCTGTGTAGTGCTTTGATTTAAATATTGGAGAAATTACCTGTGTAAAAGTAAATAAAATTGAGTAAGCAATTCATGTGTCTGGCTTGAATGTGTCTATGAATAGCTGGCCCAACTGCAGATCATTTGTGAAAAAAAGCTAACCATTATTAGATAAAATACACACACAGAGGAGACTACCGATTGGACTCAATAACATGGCATAGGTTCCCAGTTCTGGTTCTCTGGACTGTGGCAGATGCCCATGAAATATTGTTCATGCTGGGCAGATGGGTATCTGCTGCAATCCACGGGACAATTATTAAGAATGCATATGATTAAATTTTATTAATAGCAGATTTTTTCATTAAATTGTCTGAACATCTGCCACAGTATTGGATTGCAGCAGTGCAATACTTTTTGGAATTTGCATGTCAATTTTTTAGCCAAATACCCAAAGGAAGAAAAAACAGAGCTGATGAGAGTAGTTTCTCTGTAGGATAAGACTTTAAATCCTTTTACTCTTTGTTGACAACAACAACAACACAGAACAGCCATGCTTATTTATCCTAAACAAATAATAAAAATTGTAACAGTCTTACAAATGGCAATTCATATTCATTAGTTTAACATTAACATATAATCAGTGAAGCATTACCTTTAAGACTTAATTGAAAACTAATTGCACAATACATAACTATATATAAAATAATTTGCTGTTACATCAACTATTAAGGCTTGTTACTTAAATAACTCTTTGCAAACATTAGGAAAAGTAATCTTCTCTGGCTGGTGCCAAAAATACTTGGCTAGTTTCAATCTTAACAGCGAAGTGATTTACACATCACCATAAACATAGATGTACTATGCTCCTGTAAAAGAGATTAATTATGAACGTAGCAGATAAAAATCAAGAGGCCTTTTCCCAGGATTCTCCAAACTATTGCAATGCAGAGTTATAAATACTGTAAGGCATACATCGTGTTACCGTGATTTTCAATTCAGACTCAACAGATTTGAATTTATAGAATTGTAGGATTGGAAGGGACCTCAAGAGGTCATCTAGTCCAGTCCCCTGCACTCATGGCAGGATTAAGTAATATCTAGACCAGGGGTGGGCAAACATTTTGGCCCAAGGACCACATCTGGGTATGGAAATTGTATGGCGGGCCATGAATGTTCATGAAATTGGGGATATGTGTGAGGGGGCGAGGGCTCCAGCTGGGGCCAGAAATGAGGAGTTCAGGGTGTGGGAAGGGGCTCCGGGCTGGCCCAGAGGGTTGGAGTGCAGGTGGGGGCATGAGGACTTTGGCTGACGATGGGGGCTCTGGGGCAGGAGGGTAGGACTGAGGGGTTCGGAGGGCGGGAGGGGGATCAGGGCTGCAGGCTCCGGGCGGCACTTACCTCAAGCAGCTCCTGGAAGCAGCGGCATGTCCCCCCTCCGGCTCCTACATGGAGGCATGGCCAGGGAGCTCTGTGCACTGCCCCGTCCACAGGCGCTGTCCCTGCAGCTCCCATTGGCCGCCGTTGCCGGCCAATGGGAGCTGGGGGGGCGGCACTTGGGGTGGGGGCAGCGTACAGAGCCCCATGCCTGCCCCATGCATGGGAGCCAGAGCCAGAGCCGGGACATGCTGCTGCTTCCAGGAGCTGCGCAGAGCCACGGCAAGCGTGGAGTGGGGCAAAACCTAGACCCCGCTCCCTTGAAGGAGCTCAAGGGCTGGATTAAAAAATGTTTGAAGGTCCAGATGCGGCTCCCGGGATGTAGTTTGCCCACCCCTGATCTAGACCATTCCTGTTTGTCTCACCTGCTCTTAAAAATCTCCCATGGCAATTTTTTCCAGTGCTTAACCACCCTGGCAGTTAGAAAGTTTTTCCTAATGTCCAACCTAAACCGCTGCAGTTTAAGCCCATTGCTTCTTGTCTTATCCTCAGACTTCTGAGAGAAATAGAAAAATCAATGCCAACAGCATGAAGTTACTTAAGATTTAACCTTTAGTTATCCTCTTGCTCTTTGCCTCTCTGGACTTCAGCTTCTTTTTAGGCTGTGCCAGGACAATTTTGAAAGAGTTGGTCTTCTTCAAACAGTGTCACCTCTTTGCCAGACCAGCAATTCAGCAAATATTACCCTTTAGCTCTGTTTATTTCTTCCAGAATTGAAGACAGGAAACAAATCTCTTCAGGAACAGTAAAGACCGTGTTTTCTCCAATATAGCAGTCAGAGGCTAAGTCCTATTTGAGGAGACGAAGGGAGGCATTTATGTAAAGATACATGGAACAATCAGACAAGAACTGGACTACTTGTGGCGCCTTAGAGACTAACAAGAACCACAAGTACTCCTGTTATTTTTGCGGATACAGACCAACACGGCTGCTACTCTGAAACCAGACGAGAACTGGTAGATCTTTAAAAGCTACACTTTTTCCTATTAACAGACAAACAGTTAAGGTGTGTTTATACCATGGAAAGTACAATGTAAGACCAAGGAATATAAAAGCATGGACCTGTGACTGCATTTAAAAGTACAGAAATTAACAGTTCAGGGAAGGTAGGTCTTGTGAAATAGCACATGGCACTTTTCAAAAACAGCTTGAATTCTTCCCCTGTATCCCTGTAGAGACTGAGCCCACAGACATGAAGCTTTCTTTCACCCATCCACCTTACAGAATATAAGCTTCCCAATATGGGGTACTGACTGACTCTCACAATCCACCATCTATGCACACCCACATATGTCCTCCAGACCATCCTTCCAGTTCACTGCTGCCATTGGTTAGAGAAACTGTGACAGTCCGGTAAGCTCCTGGACAAACTTTACTGAACTGAGTTAAAACTTATTGACTTGAGTTTAATATCTTTGGAGTTCACCATATTAAAACTGCAATTGTCTATGTGCTATTGTGTGATTGTATGCATTGCCATGTGAAGAGTAAACAGGAGAACAGCAGAGAGTGATTAGACAAATTCACTCGGGTTGTAACATCTCCAGAGAAACACTTCTCCCTCGAGAGGTCTGCATAGACTAGTTCAAACTAGATTCTCCAGGGACCAACAGATAAAGGAAGGATTTTTGGATAAATAGCTTGGTTTTAAACTGGCTCAGGGCCTCCTTCCTGATCAGCAAGCGGACAGGACTTCTGGTCCAAGGTGAGCCCCAATCCTTAGGTAAGTGTTGGAAGGACTTGTCCTACTGAGGCCCCATAAGAGTGGGTGCTAGTTCTGAGCTAAGGATATTATGAACTTGTGAGCACAAGAAGCCCCTTTGGGGAAGCAGGGGTTTAGGGACTTACCTGCCAGAGCCCATGTTGGAAACAGTTGGAGTGATCTCTGGTAAACTTATTCACATGTGTGAAGGTTTTTTTAATAGGTTTTCTCTGTAATGCTTATGCCTTTGGAAATGCTGTGTGGTAACCTATAACTGTTTGCAATTACTCTGTTATTAGTCTCTGAAGAGAAAGCAACCACACCTGTTTAGGCAGATGTTCTTGTGTTGTGAACAACACAGTAAAGGCAGGGAAATGTTCGGCCTGGAAATACCCTGGTCAGGAAGGAGAAAGACATAGGTCTCCACCCAAGAAACACAACAGCTAGGGAGCCAAAAGCCTGAGAATGGGTGCCCTTGCTGAACCACTAAGGGGAAACACAAATGCAGTTGCCCTGAACTGTGACAGACACCATCTTCCCTCTTTTCTCTCTATATCCAGGTGTCATTGAGATATGACCATGCAGATCATTGATCATATATTGGGCGACAGGAAATGGATCACCCGATGATTGCCTGCTCTGTTCATTCCCTCTGAAGCACCTGGCATTGGCCACTGTCAGAAGACAGGATACTGGGCTAGATGGACCATTGATCTGACTCAGCATGGCCGTTCTTATGTTCTTACGATATTGCCACTGTTAGACAATTGCAACAAATCTTGTACAAAGTTTGACATATAAGGTGTCACTGGAAAAGTTATGAATTGCTAAATAAGATTATCCTGTTTAAATCTAAGTTATATATCTATATCTCCAATATTTATATCTCCCAAATGCATTTGTTTCTGGGGTAACACCCACAACGTACACTGGACCCTCGCTAGAACGCGGGATTTGGGATCCGTTAACGCAGGGATCGCGTTATAGCGGGGACCGAGTTAAAATGAATTCCAATTAAAGTAATGAGATTTGTGATCCATGGCCACAACCGCCTTATATGCGAATTCGCGCTGTATAGACGCGCTTTCTAGGGTGGGGTCTGGTGTAGTTTACATATCCACGCTAGCCACTTATTGTGAATGGACTACTCAAGCTTGATGACCCATTAATGACACTTCACTCTAACAATGGGCCATAGAAGAAACTCATTCTGCCCAGATATCTCTTCTTGCAGACGCCTCAGTCTCCAAGGGGCCAATGGATACCCATGGTGAGTCATCAAACCTTGTAAGGACATGCGATATCCTCATTTGACCCTGGACTTGATCTTATGCCAATAACTTTCCAAAAACTGGGCTGTGAGCTTTCTTTGAAACAGAAAATTTCCAGGCACATAGCAAAAAGTATGAAAGACCCCTGGGATGACTTCATTTTGCATATTTTCTGCTCTCAATCTCTGGACTGTGGATTTACAACTAAAAGGAGCATATTGGAAGGTCCTTAGACCACAGTTCAAACTTTTGGAAGTTACCAGAGAGATTTTACAAGTAGGGTTGCCAACCCTTCAGGATTGTCCTGGAGTCTCAAGGAATTAAAGATTAATCTTTAATTAAATATGATGTTATATGATGAAACCTCCCAAAATACATCCAACCAAAATTGGCAACTCTATTTACAAGCCAGCAGTCTATTCCATCTACAAACCTGATGTAAGGACATTGCAAATATAGTATGTAAATGACTAACGGGGCTGCGACTCACCAATGCTTCACCTCCTGCTGGCTGTCCCAGGGATTAGCTCTGCTAGCCAGTGTGCCCTCTTCTGGTGGTGTCTCACCACCGTCACTTCTGCTCCAGGACCCACGTCACTCCCAGAACCACAGCATCCTCTTTATGACACAGCCCTCCGGCTGTGCCACACTCTATGCTCCCCCTTTTCGGGGCACCTGCAGTCCACCATCCAGCCACTTCCCTCAGATGTGACTGCAACCCATTGTCTGGCCACTTCCTCAGTGGCAAGGGTGTGGGGGACCCAGGACCACCTACTACTCCAGGTCCCGGCCCAGGGTCCCTGTAGATGGCTGCCACTTGATGTGCCTCCTCCAACTCCTCAGTTCATTTCCCTGGGCTACTTCCCTGTGGCTCCCAGCACCTTCTTTACCCTTGCCTCTGGGCTTCAGCCTGCCAATCTTAGCAGCTAGCCAAGTACTCTCTCTAGCTTCCCTGATCCCTGCTGGCAGTACTGCTCTGAGAGAGGTGCCAGGACTCCTTTCCGCTAGGAGCCTGGTCTTCCCTCCGCAAGCTCCAGGAAGCTATTGACGCTGCTCTGCAGACCTTCTTATATGGGCCAGCCTGGCCCTGATTGGCTGCTCCTTGCAGCCCCTCTCTAATTGGCTGCCTTCTCCACAGCCTCCGTAGGGCTCTGTTACCCCGTTATGGGCCAGCGTAGAAAGGCACTCCATCACAGTGACCTATTAACCGTTTTAACTCGCGTCTTCTTTTCTTAACAAACCTTTAGATTTTAGTTACTAAAGGATCAGCAGCAGTGTGATTACTGGGTAAGATCTGAGTTATATATTGACTTGGCCAAGTGGCACATTTCTTGGGATTAGAAGGACCCTACATTTGATTAAATTGGTTTTCAATAACCATTCATCTTAAAGTCTAGTGTCTGAGTGGTGAGACAACAGCTGGAATACCTAAGTAGACTGCATTTCTGACTTCTTGTTAATCAGCGTGTAGAGAAAGAAGTTTATTGTTGCTACTGGTCGGTATAATCTAATGAGAGAATAACCACCAGTTTGGGGTAAATCTGCCCTATTTTTCCGCAGTTAGTCCTGAATCTGGCATTCTTAGCTGTGACCCACTGAGGCACAGTGACACCAGGTCAGAAACATGACCCTATTCCATCCAACAATCCCTGATGCTCAACAGAAAACACACACTAAAAATCATCTCTCATCATATATAATAGAGAAATAGCACCCTTCCTGTCATCTACTACTATGATGAGATTAAAAAACCCCTCTGCCCCTTTCTCCCATCCCACACAGGCTGGAAACCCGTTATATCTATACACATTTTTACATGATATAAAACCAAATAATTTCCAAGTATCATCACCACTTTCACATTCAAATAAAGCCTCAGTTTAAAATTATAAATACACATATTAAGGCCCTGATTCTGCTGCACAGAGAACCAAATAGACAGTGACGCTCAGATTGTTCTCATTGCAGGACAGCAGAGCTTCCCCAGCTCCCAACCCGAAAATCCATTTACAAAAACTGAGCTTAAGACTGATTGGATCAGCTAAAGAGATAAAAGGTTCCCATATTATGGAGCACTTAGGAGTGAAATTCATCAATAATTCTGCCTTTCCTCTTCTCTTCTAACTTTTAGATGTGTCTAACCAGAAATCTCTTAGCATACAACACACAGGCATCCGTCCAGCAGAAATTAATTGAAAACTGGAAGCCATATTAATTGACTCCTCTTCCCATCTCCAGTCCTACTTTTTTGGAGACACTGGTTAATGCTCTTTTAGATCTTTAACAGAACAAAAATGTGGAGAGTGGGAAGAGAAGGAAGAGGAAAAAGTGAAGAAGATGGGAAAAGTAGAAAAGAGGAAGGAAAAGCACAGTGAGGAGGAGAATCAAGAGAAAGAAAGGAGAAGACAGGAGAAAAGGAGAGAGAATAGCAGGTTAAAAAAAAAAAAAAGTCTTTCAGACCCCAATTCAGCAAGATACTTAAGCACATGCCTAACTTTAATCACATAAGTAGTTCCAGTGAAGAACTACTCACGTAGTTAAAGTTAGGTAAGTGCTGAGGTACCTTACTATATTGGGACCTAGAGTTACACACACCGAACAAAGCCAGAGTAAAACAGGAATTTTAAGTTATGCAACTGGGGAATTAAAAGACGGACTTGGGAACTCGTACAGGTCCATTCAAATTAGAAGTTATGGCCAAGATTTTCAAAAGTGTCAGGTGATTTTGAGTGCCTTGGTTTTGGGGCCCCCTTATCACCCTTACAGAGGCCTGATTTGCAAAGGCTAGCACTGAGCACTTTCTGAAAATCAGGCTCAGTTAAAGCCTCTCAAGTTGGACACCTAAAATAATGAGTCACTTTGGAAAATCTTGGTCTAAATTTAAAAGGAGCCGCAAATAATCAATATTGAACATCATGTCATGCTCAATATTTTTTAAAATTAAAAATGTAAGGAAGGAGTTGGGAGTTGTTTCAAGTCTGATTTAAGATTCTCATGTTACTGCATCAAATTAAGTTTTATTTTCTGGAAAATTAAACCTATTTATAAAATAATTCAATCTGGATGACACTGTGGTTAAAGCATTAGCCTGAAACTTGGGAGATGTGCATTCAATTATCCGCTTCACAAGAGACTTTCTGTGTGACCTTGACCAAGTCACTTAGTCACTCTGTGCTTCATTTGTAAAATGTGGACAATAGCACTCACAGGGATGTTGAGAGGATACATTATAGATTGCATAGTGCTGAAAGAAAGGTAATGTAAGCCATATAAGTACCTCCGGAGGCACTTTAAGAGGTCTTTTGCTACCTTGTTTTCTAATGCTGCTCCAATTAGACAAATGAAAGACATATTGTATAATATTTGTTGTACAGTATTTTAGCTGTGTCATTTTTTCCATTATACACTGCAAAATCAGGCTGACAGTGCGGTGGTTCCTTTAGATTCCATACTTTACCAAACCTTATATCCACTGACAGTTTTCAAGAAATCTCCCATCAGTGCTAGTGGGGCATTCTCAGAGCCAATAGACCCTGGTAAATGGGGGAATTCAAATCCCAAACATTTCTTGAATGTGTCACTTGTGTAACTCATTTCTCATCAGTACTCATTAAGCATTGTCTAGGTGTCCCTCAGACTGCAGCCCTGTAAGCAACACACTCTGGGTATGTCTTTGCTGCAGAGTTAACTCAGGTGTGGCCCCTAATTCCACTTCCATCCACACATAAAACCTCCTCACCCAAATCAAGTGTTGCTTTTAACCCAGGCTAACTGGCCCATCAAGAGCTAGGTTGGGTGCCCCTTTCACCTGAGCTAGAAGCCAACCCATTTCACAGTGAGGACACAGGCTAAATCACTCAAGTGCTAATAGTCCTCCAGTGCCTTCCCACAATTCCCCCTATATGCTCAGGACACAAAAGTTCTCTTATCATTCACTGGGAAAGCATCAGCTTACTGGATGTGCCCCCAGAAGTACTGACCCCACACGTTAGGGAGTGCAGCACTAATGAGAACAGAGTGACGTGAATAGGGTTTTGTGGTGTGGCTGCTCACACCCAGACTAGGCTAACTCAGGTGTTGATCATCTGAGCTAACTGCAGTGAAGGCATACCGAAGAGGACTTATTAATCTGTACCCTTTCGGCTGAGAATCTCAAGTGAAAGATGCTCTGCCTTTTCCACCCTATCTTAGAAGTTGAAAATTATTTCAACTTTCTAAACAGTCTACATAAAGCTCCTAAGCAGCAGTCTCAGGCTATGTCTACACAAGAGCCCTTACAGCAGAACAGCTGTATCCAGTGGTAAGCTGGAGGTGGTTCGCACCGGTTCACGCGAACCGGTTGTTAAATTTTGAAGCAGTTTTAGAACCAGTTGTTAACCTGCTTCCCTGCAGGGGGCGCTGAGGCTTTGATGGGCTCCAGCTGGAAAGTGATATAATTCCTCCTCCGGCCGCCGGGGGCACTGCGGGAGCCATGTGGGCTGCCACCTGGCCCTGGGCACAAGCCCTGTTGCTGCTGCTCCCCTGGCCCCGGGGCTCCTGCTGCTGCCTGGTGGGTCCCGGCTGCTTCTGGATGCTCTCCCTGTGAGTACCCACCACCCTGCCCGGAGCCAGCCCCTGCCTCCAGCCACCCCCGCACCCCCTGCCCTGCCCGCAGCCAGCCCCTGCCGCACCCCCTGCCCTACCTGCAACCGGCCCGTCTCCAGCCACCCCCGCACCCCCTGCCCGCAGCCAGCCCCTGCCGCACACACCCCCTGCCCTGCCCGCAGCCAGCCCGTCTCCAGCCACCCCCGCACCCCCTGCCCTGCCCGCAGCCAGCCCCTGCCGCACCCCCTGCCCTGCCTGAAACCAGCCCATCTCCAGCCACCCCCGCACCCTCTGCCTGCGGCCAGCCCCTGCCGCACACACCCCCTGCCCTGCCCGCAGCCAGCCCATCTCCAGCCACCCCTGCACCCCCCTGCCTGCAGCCAGCCCCTGCCGCACACACCCCCTGCCCTGCCCGCAGCCAGCCCATCTCCAGCCACCCCTGCACCCCCTGCCTGCAGCCAGCCCCTGCCGCACACACCCCCTGCCCTGCCCACAGCCAGCCCATCTCCAGTCACCCCTGCACCCCGTGCCTGCAGCCAGCCCCTGCCGCACACACCCCCTGCCCTGCCCGCAGCCAGCCCATCTCCAGCCACCCCTGCACCCCCTGCCTGCAGCCAGCCCCTGCCGTACACACCCCCTGCCCTGCCCGCAGCCAGCCCGTCTCCAGCCACCCCCGCCCTGCCCGCAGCCAGCCCCTGCCGCACCCCCTGCCCTGTATCCAGCCAACCCCTGCACGCTGCCCCTGCCCTGCCTGCACCCTCCTGTCTGCAGCTGGCCCCACGTCCACTGGTGCCCTGCAGTTCCCAGGGCAGTAACCCTGCACACCTGCTTCAATGAGGGGGGCAGGGAGCAGTTGGGACCCACACATGTGCACACCCGAGGGTGACCAGACAGCAAGTGTGAAAAATCAGGACAGGGGGTAGGGCGTAATAGGAACCTATATAAGAAAAAGACCCCAAAGTCAGGACTGTCCCTATAAAATTGGGACATCTGGTCACCCTAGCACACCCCCAGAGAGAGTGGCAGGGACCCACACATGTGAAACGGAGCTCATTTCTAGTTTAGGCCCATCTTTTTAAAAAAGAACTTTAGCCAGGGTTAACATACATCCGTATTTTCCTGGACAGGTCCGGCTTTTTGGTATTTAAATCGCCATCCGGGAGGAATTTTTAAATTTTAAAAACTCCTCCCGGGAAAATATGGATGTATGGTAACCCTGTTGGTACAAAAAATACATACTGGGGCACATCCCTTAAATTAGAACTTTTTATAGGGAACCGGTTGTTAAGATTTTGGCAGCTCATCACTGGCTGTACCAATGTAGCTGTGCCACTGTAATCTCTCGTGTAGCTCCTGTATGCTGACGGGAGAGTCCTCTTCCCTTGTGTCATGGGTTTGATACACTCATCACCCTTTGCAGGGATGGGGTGGGGTGCATTACAGCCCTGTGGTTGCATCTGTAGGGCTGCCCCAGGTCTCAGGGCCACATGGCCTTAGTCAGACACCCTTGCGATCAAGGCAGTGCGGCCTGATGGCTGGAGTCAATAATGGCCCCTGCTATTGGGGTATTGAGTTCCAGCGGCCAGAGTCAATAATACAGCCCCTGCTGTTCGGGCAGTGCAGCCTAGCGGCAAGAGTCAATAGTGCTAGGGAGCTGAGCCACCACCCCAGGGTGAGCGATGGCCAGGATAGGGGGACCCAGGCCCACCTTCTCCATCAGGTCCCAACCCAGGGCCTGTTAGTGGTGGAGTTGCCCACCACCCACTCAGCAGGGATCCTATCGAAACACGCCGAGCCTGTCTCCTGTTCTACAGCCGCTTCCCTGCCAAGTTTCCCTGGGTCACTTCCTACCCAACTCTCAACAGTTCGCCGTCTCTGGGTCTCCACGGTCTCTCCCCTCTCTGTGGCATCTCGAGCCGGTGTGTAGGGGTCCATCTCTGGCTGGCTGGCCTCCATGTCCTGCAATGCAGGTAGTCCTCCCCTAAGAGTCAGCAGCACACCTCCTTCCTCACAAGTGGTCAGCCCAGACTGTGCCACTCTGCTGCCTTTTATATCCTGTCTGCAGTTGGAGCATGCCCAAAAGAGCTGAGGGGGCCTGGCCTCCTCAGCCAAGAGAGAAGCGTTAACCCCTGTTGCATCGGTTCGGGGTTGAAACACCCTGTCACACCTTGACATAATTAAACCACTCCCAATGGGTAGTGGTAGCTATGTCAGAGGGAGAAGTTCTCCTGCCAACATAGCACTGTGCACACTACGACTTATGCTAGCGAAACTTATGTCGCTCAGGGAGGTGGTTTTTTCACACCCCTAGGCAACATAAATTTTGCCAACATTAGTGGTAGTGTAGATATGACCTAAGACTCAAATACTTAAATTAAATCAACCAGGTTTATTAAGAAAGAAGAATGAACATCTGATTGAAATGAAAAAAAAAATCTCCATATATTCATTCTTATACTCTGCAAGAATTGAGCTAGGGTGGTACAACTTTGGATAATCTACAGTGAAAGAAAGGATATCTTACTTCTCTGTGCACCCTATCAGTGAGACCACCTCTTCCATCAAGGTAGCTGTCAAACTTTTCCCACTTTGATCCACTCAGCCATCTAGTATCTCAGAGAAACAGCTTCTGGTTTCAAGTGTCTTCAGTTCCCCTTCACTCTTGAATCTGTCCTTTCACCACGAGGTGAATATAGCTAAACCACTTGGTAATAGTGACCATAATAAAATTAAATTTAAGATCCCTGTGGCGGGAAAAATACCACAGCAGCCCAACACTGTAGCATTTAATTTCAGAAAGGGAAACTACACAAAAATGAGAAGTTAGTTAAACAGAAATTGAAGGGTACAGTGCCAAAAGTGAAATCCCTGCAAGCTGCAGGGAAACTTTTTAAAGACACCATAATAGACACTCAAACGTATACCCCAAATTAAAAAAACACAGTAAGAGAACCAAAAAAGTGTCACTACATCTAAACAAAGTAAAAGAAGCAGTGAGGCAAAAAGGCTTCCTTTAAAAAGTGGAGGTTAAATCTTACTGAGGAAAATAGAAAGGAGCATAAACTCTGGCAAATGAAGTATAAAAATATAATTAGAAAGGCCAAGAAAGAATCTGAAGAACAACAAGCCAAAGACTCAAAAAGTAACAGCAATTAAAAAAAAAAAAAAAAGTACATCAGAAGCAGGAAGCCTGCTAAACAACCAGAGGAGCAACTGGATGACTGAGATGCTAAAAGAGCACTCCAGGATGATAACACCATTGCAGAGAAACTAAATGAATTCTTTGCATCGGTCTTCATGGCTGAGGATGTGATGGAACTTCCTCAGATTTGTCACCTAAAAAGAATGGCTCAGGTTTGGGAACTGTCCCAGATTGAGATGTCATTAGAGGAGGTTTTGGAACAAATTGATAAATTAAACAGGAACAAGTCCCCAGGACCAGATGGTATTTACCTAAGAGTTCTGAAGAAACTGTGAAATTGCAGAACTACTACGTAGTTTGTAACCTATCATTTAAATCAGCTTCTGTACCAAATGACTGGAGGATAGCTAATGTGACACCAATTTTTAAAAATGGCTCCAGAGGTTTATCCTGGCAAGTACAGACCGGTAAGTCCGACTTCAGTACTGGGAAAATTGGTTGAAACTATAGTAAAGAACAGAATTGTCAGACACACAGAGAAACATGATTTGTTGGGGAAGAGTCAACATGGTTTTTGTAGAGGGAAATCATGCCTCACCAATATACTAAAATTCTTTGAGGGGGTCAACAAGCATGATCCAGTGTATATAGTGTACTTAGATTTTCAGAAAGCCTTTGACAAGGTCCCTCACCAAAGGCTCTTAAGCAAAGTAAGCTATAATGGGATAAGATGGAAAGTCTTTTCATGGATTGGTAACTAGTTAAAAGATAGGAAACAAAGGGTAGGAATAAAATGGTCAGTTTTCAGAATGGAGAGATGTAAATAGTGGTATCTCCCAGGGGTCTTCACTTGGAATAGTACTATTCAACATATTCATAAATGATCTGGAAAAAGGGGTAAACGTGGCAAAATTTGCAGATGATACAAAACTACTCAAGATAGTTAAGTCACAACAGACTGCGAAGAGCTACAAAAGGATCTCACAAAACTGGATGACTGGGCTACAAAACGGAAGATGAAATTCAATGTTGATAAATGCAAAGTAATGCACATTGGAAAACATAATCCTAACTATTCATATAAAATGATGGGGTCTAAATTAGCTATTACCACTCAAGAAAAAGATATTTTGGAGTCATTGTGGATAGTTCTCTGAAAACATCCACTCAGTGTGCAGAGGCAGTCAAAAAAACCTAATAGGATGTTGGGAATCATTAAGAAAGGATAGATAATAAGACAGAAAATATCATATTGCCTCTGTATAAATCTATAGTACGCCCACATCTTGAATACTGCATGCAGATGTGGTCGCCCCATCTCAAAAAAGATAGACTGGAATTGGAAAAAGTTCAGAAAAGGACAACAAAAATTTTTAGGGGTACAGACAGCTTCCATATGAGGAGATAAGATTAATAAGACTGGGACTTTTCAGCTTGGAAAAGAGATGACTAAGGGGGGATATGATAGAGGTCTATAAAAATCATGACTGGCGTGGAGAAAGTAAATAAGGAAATGTTATTTACTCCTTCTCATAACACAAGAACTGGGGTCACCAAATGAAATGAATAGGCAGCAGGTTTAAAACAAACAATAGGAAGCATTTCTTCACACAAGGCGCAGTCAACCTGTGGAACTCTTCCAGAGGATGTTGTGAAGGCCAAGACTATAACAGGGTTCAAAAAAGAACTAGATACATTCATGGAGGATAGGCCCATCAATGGCTATTAGCGTGTCCCTAGCTGGGAATGGGCAAAAGGGGACGGATCACTTGATGATTGCCTGTTCTGTTCATTCCCTCTGGGGCACCTGGCATTGGCCACTGTTGAAAGACAGAGTACTGAGCTAGAAGGACCTTTGGTCTGACCCAATATGGCCATTCTTATGTTTGTTATAGTCTGACTTTTTCTGAGTTAAAGGCATGACAGAAATCAGGCATGCCGATGAAGTTTACATCAGCATTTCACCAAAGTAATGTTTGATCATCTAGAGTGGGGGAGAGATGGTAACAGTCCCTGTTTTCTGTACAACCACTTTTGTTTTCTCTATCTTGTAACAACATTTTCCTACCTTCCCACCCCAGGGTGTGTCTGCCCTACTTTAGTGCTGGAGTATTTCACAGTTTCTTCTCTCAACAGCAAACATTTCAGATGCCTCTTTGATCTTGCCTGCACTTGAGTGAGCCCAAAGGAGCAGCCTGATTGGGCCCAGATTTGCATGTCAATTGTCCATAGTTGGACTGAATCAAACTCATGGTCTTTAAAGCAGCAGGATTTGCAATTTTTGTATAGTTTAATTTGACCAGATATGTACTGACAGACTAAAGTCCACCTGTATTGGTAGGGCAACGATTAAGATACAGGTAGGGCCCTACCAAATTCAGTCCATCCTGGTCAATTTCATAGCCAGAGGGTTTTAAAACTGGTCAATTTAAAGATTTCAGATGTTTCACAGTGTTGTAACCCTGGGGGTCCTGTCCCAAATTGGGATGGGGGGGAGGGAGAGTTGCAAAGTTGTTATAGGAGGGGGCTGCTAGTCTAGTGACAGAATAAGGCAGGGGACCCCAGCCAATTTGGGCCTCTGTGCTCCCAGCAGCAGGGGGAGATCAGATTTCACGGGGAAGGGCTGATTTAACAGTCTGTGACATGCTTTCCATGGCCATAAATTAGAAGGGCCCTAGATATAAGTATTTTAGTCCTATTCTTCTTAGAACTTAAGGGAGCTGGACTGATTAGCTTTAAGACTTCTTTCCAGCAGGGCTCTTAGCTGAATTAGTGTCCCAGATGTATTAGACTTTTTCCATCACGGATATGCTGAAACTTTGCTGGGAATAATATAGCTGTTCCTACTCCTGGTTTTTCAACTGCCCATTTAAGAGGCACTCTTTCTAATGTGCCTGTGAGAGAGGACGGAGCTCTGGGAAACAAACAACATGGCCTTGATGAATTATCATATTTGTTTAGCTATTTTCAGACTTCGTAACAATCAGAGTCAGAGTAACAATAGCCATAACTTTGTTATTAGCCTTTTAGATTTTGAACATGTGGATCTGTGGTGATTTTCACTTGTGGGGGGGCACTGCTAGTGGTCAGGGCTTTGACCTTTCAACATGCGGGGGAGGGGAGGCACGAGACCCTCCCAGTCCACCAGGCTCCAGCCCAGGGCCCTGTGAGGGCAACACAAGGGTCTCAGACCCAGGAGCATCTTAAAGCTGCCCTCCCTGGGCCACTTCCTATCACCCTGCTATTGTCCAAAGTTCACAGTCTATCACAGAAGGGTGAGAAGACCGTCAACTCATAAATTGACATAGTTTCTTGGCCAGGCATGGTGTGATAATTCTCTCCCTCTTCGGGCAATTGCTACCTCCTCATGTCTTGGCCCTCTGGCAAGTGAGTTCCAAGTCTCTTCCCTTCCAGCGGAGTCCATAAACAAAACATGGTGAATCAATGCAAATAAACTGGGTTAATAGGTGAGAGGAGGAAATACCTCCCTCTCCAAGTATAACAGAAGCAGGTCCTCCCTTTCCTCAGGGAGGGGTCTTCAGACAGTTGTTGAGGAAGAGATCCTGCCTTCCCTCAGCCTTTTTCTCATGAGCTGCAAGGTACAAGTCCTTTCTCATCCCTGGTCTGCCCACATGTGAGCTGTTCTGCTCCCTTTTAGCACCTCCTCCAGCCTGTACATCTCTTGCAAGGGTGGCAGGCTGGGGCTTAATCCCTTGTTGCCCAGTGTGGGGTTTGTATCTACATCAGAGGATCCTGTAACTCCTTCTAAAATATGGTATTTATTGTTCAATGTCAGGGAGTCTGAGATTATTTTGATGGTCTGGGATTCATAATCAATATCTTCTAGAATTCTGAGGACAGAGATATTTTAAACCCTGACTTGGTGCTTTAGTGTTTCCACTTTTCTTTCCAGCAAAGAATTTTTTTATAAGAATTTTGTAATTCTCTTGAAGTTTCTTTGAGCTCAGATTCCATGCAGCCTAACACTGCTCAGTAGTGAAATCTCTTGGTTCTTAAATTAACAACTTCTCAGAAAACTACTCTATTTTTTCCCCCATGGCAGAGGGGCATTGTTGGCACACGACAGCATATATCACATTGGTACATGTGCAAGTGAACGAGCCTCTTATGGTGTGGCTGATGTGATTAGGTCCTATGATGGTGTCCCTTGAATAGATATGTGGACAGAGTTGGCAATGGGGTTTGTTGCAAGGATAGATTCCTGGGTTCGTGTTTTTGTTGTGTGATTGCTGGTGAGTATTTGCTTGAGGTTGGGTGGCTGTCTGTAAGCGAGGACTGGCCTGTCTCCCAAGATCTATGAGAGTGAGGGATCATACTTTAGGATAGGTTGTAGATCCTTGATGATGCACTGGAGAGGTCACAGTTGGGGGCTGAAGGTGATGGCTAGTGGCGTTCTGTTACTTTCTTTGTTGGGCCTGTCCTTGAGTAGGTGACTTCTGGGTATTCTTCTGCCTGTGTCAATCTGTTTCTTCACTTCAGCAGGTGGGTATTGTAGTTTTAAGAACGCTTGATAGAGATCTTGTAGGTGTTTGTCTCTGTCCAAGGGATTGGAGCAAGTGCGGTTGTATCTTAGAGCTTGGCTGTAGACAATGGATCGTGTGATGTGGTTTGGATGAAAGCTGGAGGCATGTAGGTAAGTATAGCGGTCAGTAGGTTTCCGGTATAGGGTGGTGTTTATGTGGCCATCGCTTAACAACACTCTAGTGTCCAGGAAGTGGATTGCTTGTGTGAACTGGTCCAGGCTGAGGTTGATGGTGGGATGGAAATTGTTGAAATCATAGCGGAATTCCTCAAGGGCTTCTTTTCCATGGGTCCAGATGATGAAGATGTCATCAGTGTAGCGCAAGTAGAGTAGGGGCATTAGGGGACAAGAGCTGAGGAAGCATTGTTCCAAGTCAGCCATAAAAAATGTTGGCACACTGTGGGGCCATGCGGGTACCCATAGCAGTGCCACTGACTTGAAGGTATACATTGTCCCCAAATGTGAAATAGTTGTGGGTGAGGACAAAGTCACAAAGTTCAGCCACCAGGTTTGCCGTGACATTATCGGGGATACTGTTCCTGACGGCTTGTAGTCCATCTTTGTGTGGAATGTTGGTATAGAGGGCGTCTACATCCATAGTGGCCAGGATGGTGTTTTACACTAACCCAGGACCCTATCCTTGCAACAAAGCCCTTTGCCAACTCTGTGCACATATCTATTCAAGGGACACCATCATTAGGACCTAAATCACACCAGTCACACCATAAGAGGCTCGTTCACCTGCACATCTACCAATGTGATATATGCCATCATGTGCCAACAATGCCCCTCTGCCATGTACATTGGCCAAACCGGACAATCTCTATGCGAAAGATTAAATGGACACAAATCAGATGTCAAGAATTATAACATTCAAAAACCAGTCGGAGAACACTTCAGCCTCCCTGGTCACTGAATTTCAGACCTAAAAGTCGCAATTCTCCAATAAAAAGAACTTCAAAAAACTGACTCAAATGAGAAACTGCAGAAATGGAATTAATTTGCAAACTGGACACCATTAAATTAGGCTTGAATAAAGACTGGGAGTGGATGGGTCATTACATAAAGTAAAAACTATTTCCCCATGCTAATTTCCCCCCCGCTACCATTACTCACATCTTCTTGTCAACTGTTTGAAATGGACCATCCTGATTATCACTACAAAAGGTTTTTTTCCCCTCCTGCTGATAATAGCCCACCTTAATTAATTGATCTTGTTACAGTTGGTATGGCAACACCCGTTTTTGCATGTTCTCTCTGTGTATATATATCTTCCTACTGTATTTTCCACTGCATGCATCTCATGAAGTGGGTCTTAGCCCATGAAAGCTTATGCCCAAATAAATTTCTTAGTCTCTAAGGTGCCACAAGTACTCCTCGTTTTTTTTTTTTTTGTTGATACAGACTAACACAGCTACCACTCTGAAGTCTAAGGCCAGGTCTACGCTAGAAGTGTTTTGATGGAATAGCTATACTAGTATTCTATACTGGCAAAGCCCTCCTAACGTGAACACAGCTCACCCTGGAAAAATGGTGCTTTTGTGGTTATAACTTACTCCAGCCGCCCCCAACGCCAGTGAAATAAGCTATATCAGCAAAAGTGCAGTTTTGCCCATATAATACAGCTACACTGGGGGCTTTTGCTGGCACAGCTCTGTCGGTAGCAAATCACACCTCTGACTGACTTAGGCCTGGTCTACACCTAAAACTTAGGCCAACCTAGCTACATTATTCAGGGGAGTGAAAAATTCACACACCCCTGAGACATAGGTCAGCTTAACTAAGTCCCCGTGTAGACAGCACTAGGTCAATGGAAGAACTCTTCCATCAACCTAGCTGCCGCCTCTCAGGGAGGTGGATTACTACAGTGATGGAAAGACCCCTTCCACCATTATAGTAAACGCCTACACTACACTGGTGGTACTGCAGCTCTGCCACTGTAGCATTTCTAGTTTAGATATACTCTTAGCTATGATGACAAATATCTGTACTGCAGACCTGGCCTAAGTATAAGACAAAAGACCACAAGTAAATATAGACAGACTAGGAAGCACAAGGAAACAATGAGATAATATTGATCAACATGGTAGACAGTAGTCTTGGCATACCTTAGTGTTTCCTATAGCCTATTATGTACCCCATTAGAGGTGTGTGAGAACAGACCTCTTAATTATTCTCGACAGTCTCAGCTTTCAATAACAAAACAAACAAAAAAAGCCTCTAGCAAGCAGTTGCTATTGCACAGATAGCCTTCAAAATGTGAAGTGTGTTTAAGTGGTGAACAGGCTGCTCCTGAATCTGCTGAGAGCCTGAAACAAGAGCTCTGAGATATGAGCAGCACCATTCATCTTAACTCTTGCTAATTCAGATGACACAGGTCACATTGATATTGCTGAAAATGTTGTTGACAATTTCACTGCTTGTCGAAGCATGTGAGAAAGGAGAAGAAGTTTATTAGGAAGATCTGCAAGTGTTTTTCCAATAATTGTGGGGGAGGAAAGATGTATGAATGAAGATGGGTAGGCCTTTAGCATCACATGGAGCATGATGCATTTCATTTGCCTGAAGAGGGAGAGAGGACACTCAGGTTTCAAAAGTTTGGGAAATATTCATATTTTTGGATGCGGACCATAAATTCTGCAGCAAAAGTCTTGATTTTATTTGCTCACATATACTGGATTTTATGACAAACTATAGTAGCATAAAATAAATGAAAAAAAGTAATCAGATTTTTGTTGAATATTAAAACTAACTACACAATCAATGCAGTATTGATGTTCATTTTAACGCAATGAGAATTCTTTAAGATATTTTTCCATTTATTTTATGCTGCTGCAAAAATTTCACTCAGTCATCATATTTTGCATTGACAATAGGGTAGTGGAGGGATAGAGAAAAATAAGCCAAAGATTTGGCTTGCAAGAGGTTTGGGGCTCTTAAAAGAAGGCTGTGTTAGTGATACAGGGTATGTGAGGTTGCAGGAACTGAGAAGGGTTGGTAACTGAGGCAAGAAGCAGATTTGGAGTTCTATTACCTCTTCCTGTGGGTGTTTGTGGGAGGGAACTTGTGGGAGGGGTAAAATATTTGCCTTCTGGTCCGTGGGTCCTCCTTAGTGAAAGAGCCAGGAGCCTTTGTGAAATCAAGTCATTGAGCAGACCAATCAGCAACACACCTTCTTTCTAGGCCTGAGGTGGGGACAACATTTTCTGTGGGACCACAGCACCACTCAAAGCAGAGACTAAGTTTAACATAAGTCTCACAGAAATCTAAACACTGTAGAGATCAACAATAAAGATAGGAAACATAGTTTTAGCTATCATATTTCATGAGTTCCCATGCAAGCCTGTCTACAGCAAGTTCCTCTTCATTTATATAAAAAGAACATGAGTACTTGTGGTACCTTAGAGATGAACAAATATATATACACACACACACACACATACAGATAAGTGGGAAGTTGATATATATCTTCTTACTATACGTTCCATTCTGTGCATCCGATGAAGTGGGCTGTAGCCCATGAAAGCTTATGCTCTAATACATTTGTTCGTCTCTAAGGTGCCACAAGTACTCCTGTTCTTTTTGCGGATACAGACTAACAAGGCTACCACTCTGAAACTGTTCAGTTATAATAGTGCATGCAATATAACTGGGTCCTGTTTTTCAACCTAGCCCTTTTCTCTCTCCTGGAGAGAGCAGGGGGGGCAGAGGGTCTAGTGAGCTACCTTTTGATCAGTCCCTTACGGCACAGAACGTTAGCTATAGGTTTGCTCAAGAGATCAAAGATCTCTTTAGATTAAGGACTGCATCTTCATATGTGTTTGTACGGCACCAAGCACAGCTGTAATACTAATATATACAGAAATAGATGATTGGCAGTGGGCAGAGAAACTATTCCTGATGTTTTGCAACGTGTGTGTAAGCAGATAATCAGGCCATAGTTTTATTCACTCTTACATGATATGGAGCCATTTCTCCCCACCTCTGCCCATCCAATTATGCCAGACTCTGTTTCCTATAAGTCAAATTTTCCCACAAGCATCTTCGTACTTTCTCTCACGACACTTTTTACACCCGAGAGCAGATCCTCATAAAAATCCACAATGCCATTACATTTTTATTAATAAATTAATGTACACTGAGGTTGTGCTTTTTTAGTTTTTTTAAGAGGATGGAAGGGGAAGTAATTTCAGTTACACCCAAGTAATTTCATTGATGTTAATGGGGCCGCATAGTTGTAAATGAAGACAGAAATGCAGCCTAAGGGCCAGTCATCTCAAAGAAAGAATTCCTACTTCATGACTTCAAAGCATGGAAACCTTCATAAATCACTTCAAATGTTGCCAGTTTTGCTCCTTAGTAGCCTCAGTTTGCTTTAAGGGCCTAAATCACTTCTCTTTTCAAGGGGCAGGGAGGTGGAGGGAGCAAATACTCCCTTCTCCTCAGAGCAATTTGTTGCAAAAGTGGGAAGTAGAAATTTGGAGTTCCAGCAGTTTATACAGTCCTCTTTTGCATACATACTTCCGGGTGCATGGGAAGGATGACCCTTAATTTACTGTACTTGGCTTCAAGAGAAGTATGACAATTCTTTTTATTTTGGATATAAATCATATCCATTAAAATGATTGTTCTGAGAGAGTGTTTAGGTCTGAAACGTAGTAGAAACGTAGCTGTCTCTGGGATTTTAATGGCAGAAAGTCAGGCACATCCAGAGTTAGGCAGCATTTGAGCAGGGGTTTTAAAAATCTTGGTGATGCTAAAATGTGGAACTTAAGCTGTTAAGTCCTTTTGTGGATCTCGGCCAAAGTTGCTAAGGGTTGCTGGGAGTGGGGAAGCAGTTCTGTGGGGACAGCCTGACAAAAAACATGATGCCTCACAGGATAAATACTATGAAAAGACTGAGTTTGTCTTTTCTATGTTTGACTAGCTAGCCTGGAGGAAGGGAAAGAGTTGCAGAGTGATTGTTTTTCTGATGGTTTGCATTTGAGTCTTTTTTTTCTTTGCAGGGAAGAAAAAACTTCGAAAGACTGTTTTTACCAGCAAGCTGTCTGCAAGCCTTAGTTTCTCTGTGTTGTGGAAAGAAGGCACTCCCCAAAATAGTCTGAGAAATAGCTAGAGGCTGCCATACCTTCTTTTGAGGAGGGAAGATATCCCAAATATATTTTTTTTTATTTTATTTTTTAATAGGCTGGCTCCAGCCTTCATTTACTTTGTACTGAGAGAGAGAAATGATCTCAGGAAATAGGTTGGTCATAGAGGAGCAGGCGTCAGTGTTACCTTGTTCAGGACCCAAGACTGGAGGTTCCAGATGCAGGGTGGGTGTCCCCTATGGCTACAAGCATGTTCACTCAGTAGAGACTCTTGGAACCCCGACATGTGAAATGAAACTATATTTGTTCTGCTGTGTCTGAGACTCTACTGCTCACGGTAGAGGAAAGAGGATTTGACCCTTCAGTGTTCAGATACTTAGGTCTGGTCTACACTGGGGAGGGTGGGGGGAATGTTGATCTAAGTTATGCAACTTCAGCTATGTGAATAACATAGCTGAAGTCGACGTAGTTAGATCTACTCACCACTGTGTCTTCACTGTGGTGAGTTGACAGTTGACGCTCCCCCGTCGACTCCACCTGCGCTTTCACTCCAGTGGAGTACCGGAGTCGATGGGAGAATGCTTAGTGGTTGATTTATCATGTCTAGACTAGACGTGATAGATCGACCCCTGCTGGATCGATCGCTGCCCGTCAATCCTGCGGGTAATGTAGACAGGCCCTTAGATAGAATACAGTATACACAGGGATGGCTGTCTTAGTGGGAATTGTTCCAGGGAACTAATGCGTAATGCTAGTGAGCGCTAATGAGTAATGCTAAAGACAGACAATACTAACAGTCTCTGTGTAATGGGGATGTATTTGGGGAGTAGTTTAAGTAATGTTAAATACTGTGATTAAGTGCCACCAACAATGCTCACCACTTTAGAAGCTACAAATAGACATGTATACTAGAGTGCTCCCACAGCAGTCACTTAGTGTTGGCCCACTTAAAGACCGGTATGATTGGTGCTGTTCTGCTCCCTCCATATCCTATTGATTCAGTACAACTGGCTAGTGCTGGGGTGGAAGAATGGGAGTATGACAAGGGCATGGGGGTAGAGATCTTCAGATCTTTAGATGAAAGGAACTCTTAAGTACGAATTACCCTAATTCTTGGCTCTGTTCCTTTTATCTGCTTCCTGAAATCACTGCTTACTGGCATCTAACTAGATACAAATCTGCATTTTCAAATGCTGTTATTACAAAAGAGGTATTATAGGCTACAGCCCTAAAGACTAATGACTGCAACAATAGTTTACTGTTCAGAGTCACAGTAGCAACTTAAAACCAGTTTAAAGAAATGTCCAGGATTTTTGATGCCATCATCTTCCTGCTCCGAATGAGACTCAAATGAATGGTGTGCCCAAGACAGGATAGAATTCTAGCCTGGTTCATATACAAAAGTTACAAAACAATAAGTTACACATTAAAGTTAATGAAATGTTGTGAATATAATTTTTACTCTTGTATATCTAAGCAAATTTTTTTCAGTTTATGTCTCCGTATTTCCAATTCTTTCCCCTCATTTAGGGTGCAAGATTTCCACTGGTATGTCCCAGTCAGGACAAGCCTGGGATAAATTACTGCCTGCTTAATTGAACTGATTTCTATTCATATATCAACAAGTTGAAGTAAACTTAGACCACTAACTTTATTGCAATTGCAGACAAGGTCCCCAAGGAAAAAAAACAGACGCAATGGACTGTGGCTGTCACACCACAATTGACATGATGGAATTGAATGTGGTCATGGGTGAGGGCTTCAGGGACCTCATACACCTCAGTGAGCCTGCCTACAAAGTGCTGCATCACACCATGTTCCCTCAAAAGCAAGATTTCCAGTACAGACAATGCTCAAAATGCCATGCCTCTTTAATAACAAAGAAGATCAACCAGACATAGCAGTGCTCAGGGAAAAGCATAGCAGCATCTTTAAGAACTAGTTTTCCACCAAACAAGCTTGTAACATTGGCAACAAGTTTGGACACATGGTACAAGCATATCGAAAAGCTTTTGTGGGCTATTAATATTGAAGGACTTCAGAAAATTGCATTTGACAAATTTCTTTGACTACTGATAAGTAGAATAGATTTGCCGTTGGTTTGTTAATAGGAGTTGAAGACAGAACTGTCTTTCAACTTAAGAAAATACCCAGAAACAACATGTCCTAGATTTCATAGAGACCATTGTACTCTAATTTGCATTAACCTTTCTAAATAGGGAAACTTGATGACTGTATTATTGCATACTTTTTTTCTGAACCAAAAAGGTAATACAATATTTACCATTACAAAAACGAACGTATTTACTTTATGGTATTGATTTGTAAAAATCACTCAAGCTTCCTAAGTAAATGGCTGTAAAAAGATTGAAGACCAAGTCAGGAAAAAAAATGCAGATACTGTTCAGAAACATGAACCCACAACCTTTTTGAATCTAAAAATGCTGACACTACTAATTTGAGTGCTTTATTTGGTGGGAAAGAACAAGCCACTAAAAGAGGTCTTTTTTGAGCACTAAAGCAGAAGAATGGTAATCACAGATGACATTAAAACGGAATTTTATTTACTGTGCTGATTTGGAATCAGTTACCCATTTCAGTAGCTAGAAAAGATTTTTAAAAGTAAAATTCCTAATGTGATAAGTACCTTATGGTGCATGCTAGTTCTGCTAAATAGCACCAGTCCATCCAGTTATTTTCATATTACGTAACAGTATGCATCCGATGAAGTGAGCTGTAGCTCACGAAAGCTTATGCTCAAATAAATTGGTTAGTCTCTAAGGTGCCACAAGTACTCCTTTTCTTTCTGCAAATACAGACTAACACGGCTGTTACTCTGAAACATTATGTAATGGTGACTCTCAACTACCTGACCCCCAGGATAAACTGGTCGCTTTTTTATAATCCTTTCCCCCTCCCCACCCACCACCACACAGGCAGCAAGAGACAGTTTGCAAGCCATACAGATGTGATGTTATCAGAATTTTTGATATACTAGGTGGTTTGACATGCTGATCAGAACAATGATAAATTGAGATCAAACTAGCCAGAGACATAAAGGGTAACAAGAAAACATTCTACAAATACATTAGAAACCAAGAGGAAGACCAAGGACAGGGCAGGCCCGTTACTCAATGAGAGGGGGAAAAATAACAACAGAAAATGTGGAAACGGTAGGGGTGCTTAATGACTTCTTTGTTTTAGTTTTCACCAAGAAGGTTGGTGGTGATCGGACGCCTAACGTAGTGAATGCCAATGAAAATGAGGTAGGAACAGAAGAGGCTAAAATAGGGAAAGAACAAGTTAAAAATTACTTGGACAAATTAGATGTCTTCAAGTCACCAGGGCCTGATGAAATGCATCCTAGAATATTCAAGGAGCTGACTGAGGAGATATCTGCGCCATTAGCAATTACCTTTGAAAAGTCTTGGAAGACGGAAGAGATTCCAGAAGACTGGAAAAGGGCAAATATAATGCCCAATCTATAAAAAGGGAAATAAGGACAACCCAGGAAATTACAGACCAGTCAGCTTAACTTCTGTACCTGGGAAGATAATGGAGCTAATAATTAAGCAATCAGTTTGCAAACATCTAGAAGATAATAAGGTCATAAGTAACCATCAGCATAGATTTGTCAAAAACAAAATCGTGTCAAACCAACCCGATAGCTTTCTTTGACAGGGTAACAAGGCTTGGGGGGTGGGGATGGGGCAGACATGGTATATCTTGACTTTAGTAAAGCTTTTGATATGGTCTCGCATAACCTTCTCATAAACAAAACTAGGAAATGCAACCTAGATGGAGCTACTGCAAGGTGGGTGCAAAACTGGTTGGAGAACCATTCCCAGAGAGAAGTTATCAGTGGTTCACAGTCATACTAGAAGGGCATAATGAGTGGGGTCCCGCAGGGATCAGGTCGAGGTCTGGTTCTGTTCAATATCTTCATCAATGATATAGATAATGGTATAGTGAGTACACTTATAAAGTTTGCGGACGATACCAAGCTGGGAGGGGTTGCAAGTGCTTCGGAGGATAGGATTAAAATTCAAATTATCTGGACAAACTGGAGAAATGGTCTGAAGTAAATAGGATGAAACTCAATACGGACAAATGCAAAGTACTCCATCTAGGAAGGAACAATTAATCAGTTGCACACATACAAAATGAGAAATGACTGCCTAGGAAGAAACACTCTGGAAAGGGATCTGGGGGGTCACAAGCTAAATATGAGTCAACAGTGTAACACTGTTGCAAAAAAAAGTGAACATCATTCTGGGATGTATTAGCAGGAGTGCTGTAAGCAAGACACGAGAAGTAATTCTTCCGCTCTACTCCACTCTGATTAGGCCTTAACTAGAGTATTGTGTCCAGGTTCCACATTTCAGGAAGGATGTGGACAAATTAGAGAGAGTCCAGAGAAGAGCAACAAAAATGATTAAAGGTCTAGAAAACATGACCTATGAGGGAAGACTGAAAAATTGGGTTTGTTTAGTCTGGAAAAGAGAAGACTGAGAGGGGACATAACAGTTTTCATGTATGTAAAAGGTTGTTACAAGGAGGAGGAAGAAAAATTGTTCTTCTTAACCTCTGAGGATAGAACAAGAAGCAATGGGCTTAAATTGCAAGAGGGGAGGTTTAGGTTGGACATTAGGAAAAACTTCCTAACTGTCAGGGGGTTAAGCACTGGAATAAATTGCCTAGGGAGGTTGTGGACTCTCCATCATTGGAGATTTTTAAGAGCTGGTTAGATACACACCTGTCAGGAATGGTCTAGATACTTAGTCCTGCCATGAGTGCAGGGGACTGTACTAGATGACCTCTCTGGGTCCCTTCCAGTTCTATGAAATTAGGCAAAGGCAATTGTACATCAGGATTAGAATCAGAGCAACAATGAGGTGTTATGTGAAAATAAAATACAATAGCAAAAAGAATATTCTGAGCCTTTAAAGCCCTAAAATGAGAAAGAAGGCTTTCCTCACCTAAACCCCAATACTGTGTGAGTGGTATACATTCACAGTAATTGAACAGCAAGGACCTCATTGCAAAACCAACATACTAGAACCTAAAGTAGAGACATAAGACAAGGCTAACCTTATTGCAACTCCTAAGTGAATAGAAAAAGGCAAAGCCTAATTCAACTTAGCAGCAAAGAGAGAAGAAATACCCACTTTACCTGTAGATTCCAACAGTTGCTTATTCCCTGCTTGTTTATATCTTCCTCTACCCTGGTTATAGGGGTGGCTTCCACTACTAAGGCTCATTACTATTCCAGCAAGAAGCACCTGTTAATGCACTTGTGTAAGTGTAGGAAAAGGAAGGCAGGTGAGTGAAAGAAGTAATTAGTATGTTTGTAACCATAGCAGCTAACACTGTTTTGTGTTTCACCCCACCAAAATGTGAGTCTTGGAGAAGGCTGTTTATCTTCTTAACAGAGACAAGGTGGGGGAGGGAATATCTTTTATTGGACCAACTTCTGTTGGTGAGAGAAACAAGCTTTCAAGTTTACACAGAGCTCTTCTAGTTTAACACATTGTAGTTTACACTGTGGGCAAGTCTGGTCCTTCTATAGCTCTGTGTGTAAAGACATTCCAGAATGCATTGACCTTCATGCAGAAAAGGTTGCTCTGTGGCTGCTAAGTACTGTATACCTTGCTGAGGAACTATCTGATACAAACAATTGAGACAAACATAGTTAAGTAGTATGGTAAAGGTAGAAGTACAACCACTATTGTGATGGTAGAAAAAGCAACTGTGTAGACACAAACCAAATTAAGTTACTTACAATTAGCTCATATGACTGTCTCTGCTGCTTATAAAATCATAGTTAAAAGCTGTAGTATGTTCTGTTAGAGGATTTTGTTATTAAATTAGGAAATACAGGACATCTTGCAGGTTATATCACAACCAGGACGTGGTGAGTCTGGTATAGCGGGTAGGACCAGAAGTCAGGCCTAGTGGTCAGAACCAGAAACAGGAATCAGCACTCAAACCAAGGGTCAGAACCCAAGAACAGAACCAGAAGCCAAAACAGGGCCTGTTGGAACAACAGGTTACGTACTTCTAAGGTGCTTATACATCTTCCTGGAACGCCCTCCATGTTTAAATAGTGCACGAGGACCAAAGGTCATGGGGTGCTGCCAACTGAGTCTTCTATGGCTAGCACTTCCTGTGGTGATTAGCTTTACCCCTTCCCCCCAGCATTTATAGCACATGCATCACAGTTCTCCTATGGCTGCTGGTGTGAAAGTGTTGATCACCAAGAGCGCTGCAAACCTGGGCTTTAGTCCTCAGATCCTCACTTATTA
This sequence comes from Lepidochelys olivacea, assembly GCF_965140295.1. NCBI lineage: Eukaryota > Metazoa > Chordata > Testudines > Cheloniidae > Lepidochelys > Lepidochelys olivacea. The sequence continues at coordinate 112,008,450 of NC_140411.1, forward strand.
ATATAATGGAATTTTGTTGTCATGCTCTCTGCTATTGCAGATAGGATATAAACAGCAAGCCCAGGTACATATTGTCAGAAAATTAGGAAGAAATATGTCAAAAAAATCAGAAATACATCCAGCTCATTCTCACTATGATTTTTCCAGGAAACAAAACCTCTTTAAGATTTTAATAGGCACTAAAACATATATCTAAAACATGTTTAATAAACCATGGTAAATGCTAGGAATACCGAATAGGTTTTAACTATCCATGGCACTATGGAACTGAACAAATCCATAGTCTGGCCACCAGGTATTTAGTTCTTCATAGAATGGTGGTGTAAAACCCTTTCCATTGCTCTTTTAAGAAAGAGAGAGAGAGTGTGTGTGTTTTCAATGTTTCACCTCATCCTCAGGGAAATTAATTACTGCAATGTAAAGGCTGTAAACATTAGTATGACAAAGAGTTAATATAAATGCAAAAGTTAATAAATATTTATCACTAGCAAAGGTACAGAAACTCAATTTTTAAACTGATGTCCTTTTAAGGTTTGAATAGCAATGTTAGCTTGACCACATTGCACATACCGTATATTAAATTGCACACTTTGTGGGTCTAAGGAGTAATAAACAATCCTGAATGTATATTATGTGGCTAAATTAAAGGTGACCTGAACAGAGGAAAAAAATGTTGGACCTGTGCCCTTTTTTTTTTTTCCAGGATGTATAAAGAACTCAAAAAACACGATAAAAATATATATTGCTGAGTTTTTTCTTTCCACATTAGAAGTTTCAGGAATTGTCTGGCCTAGGAGATTTTATGATGGTTGGAGAACTAGTGCATTTTTACAACACAGGGAGCAAGAGAGTGAAAGTTGACTAATCTAGGCCATGATCCAGGCCATGCAAAGCAGGTTGCATCATTAGGGCCCGAGACAGGAAGGGATTTTTAGTTCGACTATATAAAATACTTTGGGTTTGGTTTGCTCTTTAAAAAACACTTATTTAACTAAAACAAAATAGTTTAATTAATTCTGGAGAAAGGAAATTTTTGTTTAAAGTAAAATCTCTACAGCCTTACTCCTTCACTTAAGGTGTGAAAACTAACAAAGAACACCTTCTGAGCCTCTCAACAAGTCCTTTAGCAAACTCAGGGGAAACCAGAAGGGATGTGAAAAACAAGCATCATGAGACCCATAGAACACATTGGGATTACTCATGGGTAAATTATTTGCAGGAATCGGCCTTAACCCACCCCCCCATTACCAGTAAAGGAGTATTTAACACATTAAGAATATATTCCCAGTCCCTGTATATTTTCCCATGATTGTAGTACCCTTGTGTGTGTGAGACACACGCTATTTACCTCGATTTGCCACTGTTGGGACCTGTGTGTGGTTTCACCCCTAGGAATTTTACAAATAAAGTCCTGCACGGAGAAAACTGAACAGCTGCTCCATCTACAGTTCCCTTTCCTCGACTTCCCACCCTCAACAGCAAAGGAAACAAGGGAGAAGCGCTCACTACCTGCTTGGAGCCCTGCTGCTCTAGAGCTCAGCGCTCTGGGGCTGTCCCACTGCTCCGCCAAGGTCGCCCCCCTCCGGGGAGGGCTCTAGCTATCACTCCCTCCACTGTCTGCTAGGCTGCGGCGTCAGTACCTCAGTAGTTGTGGGTTTAGGGCTATGCAGTCAGGTGATTAAAGAAGGAGCTTCCCGCTCTTTTCTCCACTTATGGGATACGCCCTTTCAACAGGCGTTGGGAACCTTCCTCTGCTTTTCGGATTTGCTGTTGCAAACTCGTGTGAACAGATGTTGGGCGCTAGCACTTTCTGAGATTGTCACTCACAACCCAGCCGGAGGCAGGACAAAAGCTGCAGCGATAAGGACAAGGAAGGATTGCAAAGAATACGTGTGTGTTACCCGGAATAAAGCACTCACCCGGCCTCTGCGGCATCAGCCTGCATTCTTTGCACCCCCACGTCTGAGTTCAAGGAGTGTTTTGGGGTGTGCAAAATGTGCAGGAGGAGGCTCCTTGACACCACAGCGGAAGAGTCAAAGGGGACTGGAAAATCAGCTATAGCGCGCGGCGTTTTCCCCTGGGGTTAAGAGACCGGGTCAGGGGGAGGGAAGCAGGACGCAAACGCTCCAGCCCGAAACCTCCAAGCTTCGGCAGACCCGAGCGTGTGTCCCCCGCGCCCTGAGAGCGCCCCCCACTGGCCGCCGGCCGCAGAGCGAAGCGCAGGACAGGCGTGAAAAGGGCGGAGCTCGAGGCACTGCGGGGGTGGGGAAGGGGAGGGGGTTATTTGCGGGAGGGGGCTTGGGGAGGCGGAATGCGCATGCGCTCACGCCCTTTATGACGCGGACTGCCTGAGTAGCCGGCAAAGATCAAAGCGGGAGGGGGAGCCGAGCCGAGCCGGGCAGCAGAGCTAAGCTAAGCTAAGCGCACGCTCAATAAAACGCTGTCTGGCAGCCAGGAGCCAGCGCAGAGCCAGGGACACTCCCTCCCCCCCCCCGCCCCAGCCCGGCTTTTTCCTCCTTGCAAAGTGTCCAGGGGCAGCAGCCGCTCGAGCCGAGTCCCCGGGGCGGGGGATGAGGCGCCGGCAGGAGCAGCGGCGCACACATGGGTAGCCTGGCGCACGCATGATTTAGCCGGGGCAGCACGGGGGGGGGAGGAGGCGGGGGGCAGAGCGAGAGGCAGCGGGGCGGGGGAGTCGCGCTCCGCTTCCTTGCGGGCGGCTGAGGCGGAGCAGCCGCTGCTCCATGGAGGCGGAAAGTGGAAGCGAGGCGAGCTAGGCAGCCCGGCCGGCCGAGCGGCGCTGGCTCACCATGGATTGCAGCCTCATCCGCACGCTCATCAACAGATATGTAAGTACCCGGGGCCGCGCCGCGAACTCGCCGCGGGGCGCTCTCGGGGGCCGCTTCTCCCCGGCGTGCGGGGGAGCCAAGTGCCCGCGTTAGACCCACGCTGGCCCGGGGAAGCGCCCCGGTGACCCCTGCAGGGCGCTGCGAAGCCCCCGTCACTCCATCCTCCCTGCCCGTGACCGCTTGGTGCCCTTTGGGAGCAGCCGCTCCGCTCCCTGCCGGGGGTGGGAACCCGGCCCGGCAGCAGGTTGCCGTGGAAGCGGTGGCGGGCGCGCCTGGCTGCGAGCACTTGCACAGCGGCAAACCACGGGACTCCCGGGACTCCCCGCACTTTCCAGCTCTGCCCCCTCGCTTCCTGCCTCTCTCCGCCGGCCCGTTTCCTTCTGCAAAGCGCGGCGGCGGGGGCGCCGGGTCAGTGTCGGCCGCTAGTTGCTTGTAGGACGTCAGAGATTTGAACTCTCCAGGCTGGACCAGCAGGTGCCTCTCATGTGAACGCGCTTACAGGGCGAAGTATAAACACTTGTTCTGGCTCTAATTGCCTTGCATTGCGTCGATACAATATTTTTGACTAGCCTGATGGGCTAACTATTCGCTGGTGAGTAGCTGAATAGTACAGTGTTTCGAGCTATTCAGTAAGTGAAAACTATATTTGATGCAATATGATGAATGTTATTGCTCGACGGTAAAAAATCCATCGAGAGAGGGGTGGCTGTGTTTACTAAGTCCATCTTCCGCTTTTGGAAGCCTTTACATCTGAGATAACATACTTGACACCCCATATCTCTCCAAACCTAGTGAAATACAAACCCTTAAGGTAGCACTCCAAGACAACATAGTTATTTTAGTCAAATTGGTTACAGTGAACCAGAATAAATCTGTTCTGACAGTGACTCTCTTTTCTGTTGAAGGCTGATAGTAAGTGATCAGTCATGAGTTTTTGATAGTCTCATGATTTGCAGGGAGGTCAGGAGAAGCCTTCAGGGCTTATCATTGCACATGATGGATATGGTTTACACAGTTGTTAGTGTTCCCCAAATAGGTATGGGTATTGTCATGCACTCTTTTACTAAAGCAAAAGTCAGCTTTCCTACCTAAAACAAGGACAATTTACTATACACAAAAATAAGTAATACTACCGGAGTGGACCAGAATTAGCATTAACAGCAAATCATATTTGATTTAGAACTTTTTAAGGATTGAATTTACAGGTATTTCTCACAAAACTAAGGTGACATTCACTGTTAAGTGCAAAGTAATGCACATGTAGAAAAAAATAATCCTAACTATATGTACAAAATGGTTCTAAATTAGCAGTTCTCATTCAAAAAAGAGATCTTGGAGTCATTGCGAATAGATTTCTGAAAACATCGGCTCAACGTGCAGCCGCAGTCAAAAAGCTACCAATGTTAGTAGCTGTTAGGCAAGGAATACATAATGAAACAGAAAATATCATAAACTTATGGTATGCCCACACCTTGAATACTGCATGCAGTTCTGGTCACCCTGTCTCAAAAAGATGTATTAGAATTGGGGGGGGAAAAAAAGTACAGAGAAGGGCAACAAAAATGGTTAGGGGTATAGAACAGCTTCCATATGAGGCGAGATTAAAGAGACCTGGACTCTTCATTTTAGAAAAGAGACGACTAAGGGGGATATGACAGAAGTCTGTTAGACCATGAATGATTTGGAGAAAGTGAATAGGGAAGTGTTCTTTAACACTTCATGTAGCACGAGAACCAGGGTCACACAATGAAATAATAGGTTGCAGGTCTAAAACAAACATAAGGAAGTACTTCTTCACACAGCCTGTGGAACTCATTGCCAGGGATGTTGTGAAAGCCAAAATTATAACAGGGTTCAAAAAAGAAAGGTCCATTAATGGCTATTAGTCAAGATGGTCAGGCTGATCCCAAGCTCTGGGTGTCCCTGAACCTCTGACCATCAGAAGTTGGGACTGGACGACAGGCGAAACCAGAAACAATACAGAGAGATTAGAAATATGGGCAGGAAACTGAAACTACATGTGAACTAATGCAAATTAGTACATTGGGGAATGGGGGGAAGCCAAACCATAAATATTGTATGAGATGGGGGTAATGCTAAGAGACTTTGGGGTGTTCAATGTATGTGTAGGTGTTTTTATTTTTTTGTTTTGCTTTTTTTTTTTGGACTGCATGTTCAGAAATATCTTGTCCTAGGTCAGGGAGATGATTTTCACTCTCGGTGAAACAGTAGCTAAAGTACCCAGTTTCTTTCTAAGCTCTTCAGCCAGAAAGATATGGACAAATTGGAAGGAAATGAGAAGAGTTTGGAGGGAAAAAACCAAAGAGAATAAAATGATGGGTGTTGAAGAAATTTCCTTGTGGCAAGACTTATAATGCTTCAGCTAAGGGGTGGGTAGGTGGGTGGATGGGGTGGCAAGGGAGGTAACTATATTCACACATCTTTAGAATGTAACCCTGAAGAAAGGAGAGGCATTTCTAAATATTGTACAACTTTAAGTCTTAATCCTTCAGTTGGATCTTCATTGTGGAGGATTCAGCTCAGGTGTACTCTTATGCCTATGTAGAGCCCCATTGTAGGCAGCAAGTCTCCATTTAGGTGCAAAAAGAAAAGGACTACTTGTGGCATCTTAGACTAACCAATTTATTTGAGCATAAGCTTTCGTGTTTCAGGCAGTTGATAGATTTCCACTCCATACGGCTAAATGCAGTGCCTTAGATTTCCACTCCATACGGCTAAATGCAGTGCCTTACATAAGGCACTGCATTTAGCCGTATGGAGTGGAAATCTATCAACTGCCTGAAACACGAAAGCTTATGCTCAAATAAATTGGTTAGTCTCTAAGGTGCCACAAGTACTCCTTTTCGTTTTGCGAATACAGACTAACACGGCTGTTACTCTGAAACCTGTCATTTAGGTGCAGTGATTTGTCAGTGCGGATCCAATTGCAGGATCCGGCTTAAGCAAAGGCCAGTTTTGGATATAGCTGTGCTTTGAAAAATGATTTCCAAGTTCTAACAAATAGTCTTTCAGAGGAAGTACTGCAAACAACTTTGGTAAAACCAGGCTAGAGAATATGCTAGAAACTATTCTAAGAAGAGAGAGAGTATGTAAAAATCATTATGTACTTGGGGGAGGATGGACTGTATCATCTAAGTTTCTTTTTAGTTTTGATGATTAAACAGGATAAAAATTTAAATGCAACCACTTCATAAGCTGAATTATGGAGTGTTCCTGTTTCTCAATGCTCAGAACTTTCTGCTTCAGAATAAAGTCAAGATATGTGGGAGAATTAAAAAGATCTTTATAATTCACCAGATTTTCTAGACTGTCTTCTATGAATGGCATACTTCATCAGTTGCATGTTATTACATTGCTAGGAGCAGGTAAACTATCTTTCCTATTTTCTCTGTGCATCTTGTTGGTTTCTTAAATTTGAATTATTATTATTATTGTTGTTGTTTTTATGAAGACTCATGGAAGAAGCAGCTGTGGACACTATAAGGTTTACCACTTCAGAAAACTCTGCAAGTAGATGTCTAGCCAGTTACTTTTCCCAACTCAGTGATTGAACTGTTTGTTTTAACCACGGCAGTAAACATACTCTTGCAATATTAAATGCCATCCCTGAAACTGATTGGCGTGAATGATTAGATGTCCATGCCATAGCATAGATCTTTATCACTGTTACTGAATAGATGACACCCACACACTCGTCTCATCTTTGTCCTCATTCCAGAACTTTTTAAAAGGCTGGTGAGTAGGGGGGATGGTACTGCTGGAGGAAAGCCATAGAGAAAAGGTCGGTTTTATGTTTGCGTAAACAATGTCAAGCTCAGACTTAGTCTGACTTCCTGTGGTAAGTTGAGGTCCTACCACTAAGAATTCTCTGCCCCTGAGTCTTTTCCTGAATCATTTTGGCTACAATGGTTTTGTGGTGTGTAGTTGTCTTGGTGGATTGTGGATGGATAAATGGTCTCTAAGGTATGCAGGTGCTAGCCTATTAGAGGCTTTGCAGATTAATAGTGTTTCCCTGGCCGAATCCAGACTAAACTTGGCTGAGTGATATAATCTCTTCACGCTCTGGCTAGTAAACAAATGCTGCATGTTGAATTAGTTGTAGCTTCTGTGAGGTGGTCTCTGTCAGTCCTAGATAACTTCCAGTTGTGTAGTTTTGAGGTTAAAACATTGGGGTTTTTTATTCAAAAGGAAAGGTCGGTCTCCTGGCTTACCAAAGGTGAGAGGTTGTAGTCCTTGCTGCAGTTGGAATCTATGTCCAAAAGCAGTGAAGTCCAGCGTAACTTCAAGGTTATGCAAAAACTTTTGGATCTGATGCCCTTAGTTCAGGGTGAAGTTTGTTTTGGCTAGCATCTTCAAATGTTTTTGTCTAGTGTTTTACCTGAGTTGTTAGTCATTTGTTTCCTTATTTGTTCCAGGTATGAGGACCCTTGATAATGACATTGGTTTGCCAATGCAGCCTGACTTTAACCAGTATGCTGAGCACTTCCAAATATCATACTGTGTCCATGCCATCTCCCTGAGTGGTGGGAGAACACTCTAGAAGAGTAGAGGTGCTAATAATAACAGTGTAGTCAAATCCAAATGCATTCTGCCTCCTTTCTGCAAATTATTCTCTGCTTCCACATATACTGTCCTATACACCCCTATAGGGCTGTGCGTAGGGGAATAACTTATGAGAGATCCCAATATTTGAACAGATTGTAAATGCTTTGGGTTCCTTGAGGATAAATGGTGTGACAGGAATATACATTTTTTTTTTTTATATTTCCATATGAGCTTTGTTTACTGAAAGTAGTGCTTTAGTGGGTTTCAGTTTGTTGAGCATAGTACATGGGTTCTTAATTGAATATTTGTACTTCATTATTCATAGTTTTTCTGTAATATAGAACAGAAGCTTCTGACTAAATATATACTGTTTAAGTTTAAACCATTCAGTTCCCTGAAGTCTTGAACATGTTTTGATTCTTATGGCAAACAATGAAAATTAATTTCCTAATATACATGATTAAAAATCTGTACAGCTTGTAGCCAAATTTTTTTTTCTTTTCTCAAGTTAATTAGACTGACTTTTTACAGGGAGAAATAGACTTGAATTTTGGCCGATTTTTACAATGAAGTTAAAGTAACTTCTATGTCTGTGATGGGGGTATACAAACCCCACACTGGGCCCAAAGGAGCAATGCCTCAAACTGAAGGTTCACATAAGACGGATGTTACTCAGGGCAGCAGACTTTTACACTTTATAGGAAGGAATTTGCTGATGTTCCTTCCCACAGGGCCCTGGGCTAGGACCTGGTGGAGAGGGGAGGGCCTGTGTTCTGTACCATGCCCCACTTATGGCCAAGGCCCAGATGCAGAGGGGAGGCACAAACTCCCAGCCTGGAGTCAGGAAGCAGGCACCATTAACGCTCTTCTTCTCCCCTTCCTGTACCTTCCCCCCCCCCCCCCCCCCCCGGGCCTCGAAAAAAGAAGATGGAGGTCAGGTGCACTAACCACCAGGAAACCCAGCTTTCCAAGAACCCTATCACAATATCCGTGATAATACTCCCTGGTAATTTATCTGGTTTTACAATCCCAGTTTTGTTTTTAAAAAAATGTTTCTTTCCTCTGTTGTTGTATGAATGATTAAAGCAAACTGGAAATCATACTGTACAGGGAAATATAGGGAAACTGATTATACACAAACTGAAACTAGTAGTAATAGAGAATCTTTTTCTCTAAACTCACAGAAGTTTACTATAGCTATTAATAACTATATCGGGGAGGATTTGATTTAAATCACTAGTCAGGAAGACTCTCTTTTAATTATGGATTTCTACATAGAAGTACATTCTTGTTGGTTGTTAAACTCAGACAGATGTAGGTTTCATTTTTAGAAGGTACACACTATACATTTTTTAAGTGATTTATTTTGAAAACTTTTCAGATTAGTTTTATAGCTGTATCAGAAAATGAATGATTGTTCGGTTATTTCATTTACCAAAGGTAACTGAAGCAGATATTTATGAAGTCATTTGGAGGTGAACTATCTCCAGTTCAACAGGTTTATCATTAATATTTGGAGGATTTCTTTGCCTTGCTGTATTAGGAGGAGAAGATCACCAGACAGACATTTAAATTGTTTTATTCAACTAAAACAACATTATGTATTTTGGATTTTTTTCTTCAACAGTTAACATCTAATACCTTAACAAAACAAGCATATGAATTTTTGAATTTAAACTTTCAAGTTCTTGTAAAATCAGGTTTGTTTTAGTTTTTTAACTAAAATAGCTAAATGAAATATATTTTAAAAAAAAAATTAACTTGACTATGTCAGCCAGGTCAACATGAGAAACTTAAAATATTGGCTTTTGCAGCTAACACAATCGTCTTCACCTTCATTTATATATACTACTTGTTTTCCAATATATACTAAATATATATTCGTACATCATTTTCCCACCTTTTTCCCCTTGTCATACAATAGTAGTTGAAACAAGAAAAACAAAAGGGGAAAGTCTTGATTTTTTTTCACTTTATTTTATAGTCCATTCAAATCAAAATATCTCAAATTGGTTTGTAAACTGCATTCTGAATGCAATAACTCTGGATTAGCTGGAAAAAGTTACTGTATATAAATGCCGTAATTGGCTACTATTTAAAATATCAAGACAGTTGGATAACTCGAGCACAGTTTAAACAGATTTGAATGTAATTGGAAAATGGAGGGAGTTTTGAGACAACACAAGCTGATTTTTTTTCTCCCTTCCTTCTCCCCCACTTAAAAGATGAAATTGTGCCTTAAGCCTGGCTGGGCAGATGATGTTATAGCACATACTACTTAACTGGATTTGACTTAGCAGGCTATTTTGTTCATGAAATAGTTATCTTCTCATTTAAATCTTTTAGTCAAATTGTATTTTTCCTGAGTACCATTTCTGAACCCATTGGTTTACCATTATATGAGATAATGTAACATTTCCATTGGTATAATTGTCAAGGGACATCTCAGTTGAAATTCAGCCTGAACTACAAGGCAGAACTGGAATGCTGTTTGTCTCCTCTGCTATAATTGCCATAGCAACAATTGCAGGTAGGGAAGCAAACCAAGTCTTCTTTCTCTGTTAGAAAGACACCAGTTTTTCATTTTAACTGTAAAGAGTCTGTTACAGAGCTGTACCCTAAGTCCCCTTGGAAGGTGTTTGGATTGAATGTCTAGTATCATAAATGTTTCCTATTAAGGTTTATTGGCATCAAAAGTATTTTGAAATATTATTTTAAAAAGAAACGTGTACTTTCTAGCAGAAGATGACGTTCCGTACTAGATTATTTTAGAGGGGATGGATGGTCCACTAGCTACGGCTTAATGTGGGTCTCCCAGGTGCAGGCTCAATTCCCTGCTCTCCCACAGACTTCTTGTGTGACTTTGGGCAAGTGACTATTTGTTTCTTTGTGCCTCAGTTCTGCATCCCCCAAATGGGGGCAATAACACTTCCCTACCTTATAGAAGTGTAGGGAAAAGCCTGTGTACATTAAAGCCTGTGAGGTATTCACATACTGTGGTAATGGTGACCATGTAAGTACTACAGATAGGTGGGGTTTTTGGTGTCCCCCCTGCCCACCTCCCCCAGCACTACTTGTTTTCCAATTATACATGATTTACAGTAGCCTTGATCTGGATTTCTGAAAGTATCTCCTCAAACTTTGATTTATTTGATATGCTTTGATAGTAAAGGTCTCTGATAGTGTTTGCATTAAATTTCACTGGTTTCAGAGTAACAGCCGTGTTAGTCTGTATTCGCAAAAAGAAAAGGAGTACTTGTGGCACCTTAGAGACTAACCAATTTATTTGAGCATAAGCTTTCATGAGCTACAGCTCACTTCATCGGATGCATACTATGGAAACTGCAGAAGACATTATATACACAGAGACCATGAAACAATATCTCCTCCCACCCCACTCTCCTGCTGGTAATAGCTTATCTAAAGTGATCACTCTCCTTACAATGTGTATGAAAATCAAGGTGGGCCATTTCCAACACAAATCCAGGTTTTCTTACCCCCCGCCCACCTTGATTATCATGCACATTGTAGGGAGAGTGGTCACTTTGGATGAACTATTACCAGCAGGAGAGTGAGTTTGTGTGTGTATGAGGGTGGGGGGTGAGAGAACCTGGATTTGTGCTGGAAATAGCCCACCTTGATGATCATACACATTGTAAAGAGAGTGGTCACTTTGGATGGGCTATTACCAGCAGAAGAGTGGGGTGGGAGGAGGTATTGTTTCATGGTCTCTGTGTATATAATGTCTTCTGCAGTTTCCACAGTATGCATCCGATGAAGTGAGCTGTAGCTCACGAAAGTTTATGCTCAAATAAATTGGTTAGTCTCTAAGGTGCCACAAGTACTCCTTTTTCTTTTTATTAAATCTCACTGAAATTGCATAGCTATTCTTTAGGACATTTGTTGTACTTGTTACATTATGAAGCTACAAATATCACTGACTTAAGAGGTGAAAGTGACCTTTTCAGGTTTAGTGCGTGTGTGTGTGTGTGTGTATAATTCTTATATGCAGGCACTGTCCTCTGTTTTATGTAGACTGATTTCCCTTTTTGAAACTTGTGACTAGTTAAGTTGTTTCCTTCGCTGTATCTGGAAGAGTCTAATACTTAAATACAAAAGATATAGCAATTCTGTTTCCTGGTGGCAGGGACTAATCTTGCTTCAGTTGGAGGATTAAATCTACTCTATTTTAAATGGAGGATTAAGGACAATTAGGTTCTTCCTCTAGATCACTACTAAGATATTACTTTGTGAAATCCCCTGAAATGCACATCTGCTAAAGCACCAGAAAAGTGTTGGTAAATTAATAAAACACATACATAATCTTTCTCTTTAAAAATAGAAATGGATTATATGCTGATAAAATGTACTAAATGCAGGGTGCTGGAACTAGGAGTGCTGGGGGTGCACACCCAGGCTTGGAGTGGTTTCCATCATACAGGGTTTACAGTTTTGTTTTTAAATGGCTTTCAGCACCCCCATTATAAATATTTGTTTCAACGCCTTTGCTAAATACAACTTGTACTGTTTGTACACTGTTCTTCATAGGGTTAAATGTATAACAAGTATCATAAGCCATGCAGAATGTACCCTGCATTGGTCATTTGTAATTTACATTAGTGGACATGTAGATCAACTGGAATGGATTTCTTGAAATGTATGGTGGTTAATGCAATTAAAATAATAGGCTTAGCACTTTATACATCCCTTTATATTTTTTACAAGTACTGTTAGTTTTATAAAGCAATATAGTAATTAAGTACAGACACAAATATACACTAACTTTGCATGTATGAGAGTTTTTACACTGTACCTAATGAACATGAATTACCCCTCTTGAGGCGAACCTGAATCAGAAGGGGCATTCAATAATCTGTATTAAATCAGCACCCTTGACAGGAGGTGGTCATACAGTAAAAGTGGATATTGAAGTGTTTGAGTGTACATAGATCATATCTATTTAAACAAATAGATGTAAAATACTTAATCCTATGTGAAGGAAAAATAAATGACTTACTATTTTTGTTTTTGTTTGATGGATTAGTTGCAGAGAATATGACTGTTTAAAAGACAGATGAAAGTAAATTGGTTTTACTAGACTGACACTTGCCTTGGAGAAAGGAAAACCAAAATGTTTTCAAAATTTCATCTCTAAATCTAATAATTGTCAGTTATCAGTAACATATTTTCTTTTGTTTATAACAAGAATATTTGTTCAGAGTGCAGGGACTAGTTGGTTCTCTTGAATTACACTGTTCTCTCTCTGAATTCAGGTGCTATTTAACCCTGGCATCTTTTGGGCTGGCAACCAAATAAATGCTTCAAATACATAGATAGGTCCAGTCTCTGATGATTTAACCCACATATAAAAGGAAAGTGCATGTTGACCACTGTTTCTGTTTTTCTGAGGGCATAGAAAATGAGGAGAAAACTAATTGCTGGAAAAGTTTAGGTACATTCTGTTGTCTCGTCTTTTTAGAGTTGTGTAAACCATTATTTTAAATGAAACAGTGCCATGAAAGCTCTTACAAACCAAGCTGTCATTTAATCTTAATACAAAATGTGCCTAGGTATAAACAATACAATTTTATTATTGGAAATATGATACATGAAGAGGATGAGAATACTGCAAGTTAAGACCTAAGCAGTTTAACTTAATTATTTTTTTTATTTATGGCTTTGTCAATAACTGTTATGCTGGAGTTAGCAGATATATAATCTAAATGTTTAGAGTTAGCATTTAGTTTTGACTAAAATACTCCATTTATTGTTCTTAAGTAATGGTCAGCATTTTCCTTGTAAACCTAGAATACACACACATTGAAAATGCTGTTCATGTTAACTGGGATTTCCTGTATCTTCTATATAACAAATAGCAGTTACAAATTAACTAACATTTTTGTGTTTTCTAAAGATCAGCTTTAACCGAAAGTACTCGAAAGCTTGGGTTTTTTGTTTTCATTTTGTTGTTTTGACTGAAACTCATCAGTCAAGTTATGCTAGGAGCAAATATGCGTTTAAATCAACTTCCAGGCTCTAGACCCCCCTACCTGGCAACTTCTTTCTTGGATAGTTAAACAACTTCTGCTAAGATGGGACAGTTAAAAATGGGAAAAGACATTTTTCAGACAAATGGACAAAATTATAGCAGTTTAAGCTAAATTTAAATTTTTAATCGAATATAAACTTATTGATAAGTTTCTATAAAACAGTATAAGTACATATCTGGGTGGCGAAACTCACTAGCCAGCTGAGCTGCATACAGTAATCGTCAGAAGTTTGAGAGCCAGAGCGAACCTGCTGGGAGCCAAGGCTTGGGGCTTCAGCCCCACTTCTGCTGAAGCCGCGAGCCCCAGCAGGTGCATTCCACAGGGCGGAAGCCCTAAGACCCTCCTCCCCACTGGACAGAAGCTCCTACCCCACCATGCCACTGCAAGGCATATGTTCCAAGGTCCAGTCTGGTAGGCGGATAATGGGGAAGTGGAGTGTGGCTTGTGAGCCACACTTTAATGGTAAAAGAGCCACATGTGGCTTGCAAGCCAGAGTTTGGCCACCCCGGTGTGTATACATTAGTGTTTGCAGCTATTCCCACTTAAATTTTGTTTTTTTTCTAGTTATTCACTCATTTGTTGCTAAACCTTATCGTACTCTGTTGTGCAACAAAGGCCACGTTTCTGGTGCTTGACAAATACATCGGACATCTTTGTATTATTATAGCTTGACTTTGGCGGGGGGGGGGGAGGATTTTGATTTATGCATCTAGATAATCACCTTGTTTCAATTTCCATACATTCATTTTAAACAAAAAATTCAAGGAAAATCTTGTAAGCAGTTCCTTTAAAAAAAACAAAAACATAACCATTCATTTCTGCTGTTATGAAGCTATAAGTCATTCATTTTAAGAAGTGAATGTTGAAGTACTATTAATCTCTTAAATGGTGTTAAGTGGTAAACTGTGAGTTACAGGAATAAAGTGACCAGATGGCCTAGTGTATCTGGCAGGAAGATTCTCTTGTATCTGTGTTTGGAGCAAGGGAAAGGGGAGATGTGATGAAGAATGCTGAGACTATTTTACTGCACTCACAGCTTTCATAGGGTTTGCAAATATGTTTTTGTTTCTGAGAGGTCACTTTACTCTTCAGCCAAGGAAAGTGTGGGCCCCTTATTGAATGAGGGAGGCAACCTAGTGACAGAGGATGTGGAAAAAGCTAATGGACTCAATGCTTTTTTTGCCTCTGTCTTCACTAACAAGGTCAGCTCCCAGACTGCTGCGCTGGGCATCACAAAATGGGGAAGAGATGGCCAGCCCTCTGTGGAGATAGAGGTGGTTAGAGACTATTTAGAAAAGCTGGACGTGCACAAGTCCATGGGGCCGGACGAGTTGCATCCGAGAATGCTGAAGGAATTGGCGGCTGTGATTGCAGAGCCATTGGCCATTATCTTTGATAACTCGTGGCGAACGGGGGAAGTCCCGGATGACTGGAAAAAGGCTAATGTAGTGCCAATCTTTAAAAAAGGGAAGAAGGAGGATCCTGGGAACTACAGGCCAGTCAGCCTCACCTCAGTCCCTGGAAAAATCATGGAGCAGGTCCTCAAAGAATCAATCCTGAAGCACTTGCATGAGAGGAAAGTGATCAGGAACAGCCAGCATGGATTCACCAAGGGAAGGTCATGCCTGACTAATCTAATTGCCTTTTATGATGAGATTACTGGTTCTGTGGATGAAGGGAAAGCAGTGGATGTATTGTTTCTTGACTTTAGCAAAGCTTTTGACACGGTCTCCCACAGTATTCTTGTCAGCAAGTTAAGGAAGTATGGGCTGGATGAATGCACTATAAGGTGGGTAGAAAGCTGGCTAGATTGTCGGGCTCAACGGGTAGTGATCAATGGCTCCATGTCTAGTTGGCAGCCGGTGTCAAGTGGAGTGCCCCAGGAGTCAGTCCTGGGGCCGGTTTTGTTCAATATCTTCATAAATGATCTGGAGGATGGTGTAGATTGCACTCTCAGCAAATTTGCGGATGATACTAAACTGGGAGGAGTGCTAGATATGCTGGAGGGGAGGGATAGGATACAGAAGGACCTAGACAAAATGGAGGATTGGGCCAAAATAAATCTGAAGTTCAATAAGGATAAGTGCAGGGTCCTGCACTTGGGATGGAAGAATCCAATGCACCGCTACAGACTAGGGACCGAATGGCTAGGCAGCAGTTCTGCGGAAAAGGACCTAGGGGTGACAGTGGATGAGAAGCTGGATATGAGTCAGCAGTGTGTCCTTGTTGCCAAGAAGGCCAATGGCATTTTGGGATGTATAAGTAGGGGCATAGCGAGCAGATCGAGGGACGTGATCGGTCCCCTCTATTCGACATTGAGGCCTCATCTGGAGTACTGTGTCCAGTTTTGGGCCCCACACTACAAGAAGGATGTGGATAAATTGGAGAGAGTCCAGCAAAGGGCAACGAAAAATGATTAGGGGTCTAGAACACATGACTTATGAGGAGAGGCTGAGGGAGCTGGGATTGTTTAGTCTGCAGAAGAGAAGAATGAGGGGGGATTTGATAGCTGCTTTCAACTACCTGAAAGGGGGTTCCAAAGAGGATGGCTCTAGACTGTTCTCAGATGACAGAACGAGGAGTAATGGTCTCAAGCTGCAGTGGGGGAGGTTTAGATTGGATATTAGGAAAAACTTTTTCACTATGAGGGTGGTGAAACACTGGAATGCGTTACCGAGGGAGGTGGTAGAATCTCCTTCCTTAGAGGTTTTTAAGGTCAGGCTTGACAAAGCCCTGGCTGGGATGATTTAACTGGGAATTGATCCTGCTTCGAGCAGGGGGTTGGACTAGATGACCTTCTGGGGTCCCTTCCAACCCTGATATTCTATGATTCTGTGATTTAATGAAGGAAAGCTTGAAATACTTTCTGTTGTGGGAGAGGAGGTGGATTCCAGTGAACACACAGACTTAAATGTGTGACATACTAGATTGATTTTTTTTTTTTAGAAGATTTGAGCTCTTAAATTTGGGGTGCTATTTCTTCCCCCAAAGGGGGGTTTCCAGCCATTTGAATTTCTTTTTAAGGGGTGAGTTACCTTAGCCAATAACTGACTGTAATATTGTGCTCAAACACTTATCTCTGAAGGCTTGTGCTGACATGGGTGTGTATGACTGAGATATCCCTGTGGCACCTTAGAGACTAACCAATTTATATGAGCATAAGCTTTCGTGAGCTACAGCTCACTTCATCGGATGCATGACGATGTAGCTCATGAAAGCTTATGCTCAAATAAATTGGTTAGTCTCTAAGGTGCCACAAGTATTCCTTTTCTTTTTGTAAATACAGACTGACACGGCTGTTACTCTGAAACCTGAGATATCCCTAAGCATTTGTCATTGTTTGCATAATGGAAAAGTCTAAATATAATTTTGTTTATAATAATAAAAAGCGCCTGTACACAGGCTCTCTGTGCCCTGCTAATTATTTAAAATGACAAAAACAGTTTGGCGAAACCACAATTGGGGTAGAAATACCAAAGGAAACTACCGACAGTCTGACGCATACTTGAAGGGTGGATAGGATTGGTGAAGATCCTTGCCAGAGATGGGGAGAAGTTATAGCCGTGGTTCTCAACACCTCTTCCTACTCATGCTATCAAATCTTTACTTTCTTTTTTTCTTCCCTAGGAGCGCTTTGTTGTTGTGTAACAGTGGCTGCCTGTTTTGTGGCTCCTCCCTGAGGTGGTGGTCAGAGCCAGTTGTGGCTGCCTTTTTTTGATGGGGGCAGAGCTACCCTTTTCCTTCTTTGTGGGCACGCTGGCCTGGCGGCAGCAAGGACCTGACACTCCTACTACTGGAGCTCATGCTCTGCTCATTTCATCAAGTGGCAGCTCAGTGGAGCGGGGGAAGGGGTGGGTGTGTGTAAGGGGTGTATTCCTCACATGGTGGCTATTGCACTGGCTTTGCTCCCCTTCTTATGGCACGAGGGAAAAGGCGAAGTATTTGTATGAACTTCCAGTGCTGCCAAGTGCGTGGGTTCTTGGTAAGAGCACTTCTAACTGGATGCACCGAGGGCATCATGAGAGATTTGTCCCATAAATTGGGGCCTAATCCAGCAACTTGCTGACATCCTGTGAGGTACTGAGTGCTCCTTGGGGACCATCCAGCATTGGAAAGGAGAGGAATAAATGACCAGAACATTATCTAATTTTCACAAATCCAGAGTAATAAAGAAGAATGTGGGGTGGTATGGTAGTGGGAATGTGAGAGAATGTTGTGGTGTGGAGTTATTTCTTTAATGCCCTTCATTCTTCATGAAGGCCAGACGTGCATGATCAACTGAAAGCGTAATGACTACAGGAAAATGGAGGAGCCATTATGTGCTCAGAAATTACTCCCACACCTACATTAGAACATCTTTTATTGAAGATGAATATTGGTCAGTACACCAGAGTTATCCCTTACTCTTGTCCTTGGTAAGCAGTTATATCTTCAAGTCTTCCCCAGACAACCACAGACTGGCAGCAGGGATCTTTTGGTCTAAGGCCAATTTCTAACAGTACAGCATGCAAATAATTTCAGTAGTGGCTTGTCTGGCTTGGAGGCAATTGCTCTCTTAATTGAGCCATATTATATCCTTTGGTTTTTCTTCAAAGGTATTTGGATTTCACTTTTCATTTTATTCTGAAAGCAATTGGTAAAATACAATAACTTCTCAAGAACTTGTCTTTTAAAAATATAAACAGGACTTCAGGGGATGAAGAAGGTAAAGTTCCTTTAAAGGGATTCTCAGTGAACCGCATATTGATCATTATGTATCGATAGCTTGAACTGCGTTTTGTTCAGACACTGTGGTCCTTTTTTTGTGTGTGTACGTGCGTGTGCATGGCTCACATTAGCAGAATTTATGGGTGGTGCTAGTGTGGTAAGGTAGGATGTAAATGAATTTTTAAAACTCTTGAATATTTAACTTCTGTGGTTTTCATTGCTAATGAAATAACAAATATAAAAGTTATAATTCAAACAACCTATACGTTTCCTCCTTCTCTTTACATGGAATTTAAGTCATTAGGATATTCAGTTATCAAAATGTGTGCCGTTATACAACAAAATCATTTTTCAAGTGTCATTATTCCTTTAAGAAATTAACAGAATTTCTCCCCTTTTTGTCTTTCAATATATTCAATATCTAATGGTTATCTTAAACTAGTTTGGATGTTACAAATCTAAAATATGTAAATTGGTCCTCTGGGACTGGATATTTAAAACAGGGACTGCAAATCTTTGTAATTCTTTCAAATTTTACTTGAAAACAACCATGTCTAAGTAATTGAATAACTCGTACCTTTCTAAAATCTGCACTGACTTTTTTTACAGTAGTTCCTGTCAGTCTGAAATTGCAATATGAGGAGAGATTCCTTTCCAAAAGTATTAACAAGAACTTCTTGTTCTTTCACTCTTGCAGGAAGCAATCTCAAAACAGCATGGAAGTATTGATGTAACTTGCCTTTGTAAAGATCTTAGAAGTTATTCAAATAGCAGTTGAGGGTCAGCTGGCAAGCAGAGTCTGAAGCATGTAGGTGAACAAAATAAAATTAGAACTAGAATCTTTGCTGGCTGTTTCCATCCAGCCACTCACTCTGCACCTGTCATATCCAAGTGGTCGCTGACAGTGGTGCTCACAGTCCCTACAGATGCTGCAAAAGGCTGGTCCCCTTCACTCCCAGCTTTCCAACTGTCTCCTGTCATCCTCACAGACTTTGGTTGTTTGTCATTAAATCAAGCCCTACAGGGTGTATTTGGCAGGTAGAAAAGATATGGAATGTCTCCGCAGACAAACTACCCCACCCTCGACAAAAGTCTGGTAATGCAGCTGGATGGAGAAATGCCCAATATCACTCTCAGAAGTTTGATGCGTCAAGGGAAAGCCACTATATATAGACAAGTAACAATGTCTTTAGTGGCTTTCCCTTGACGCATCAAACTTCTGAGAGTGATATTTGAACTGTTCATGATGCCACTCGAGAAACCCAAAGATATTTATACCCCTTTCTGTTTGTTTCTATAAAAACAGTTGGGTCCTACTTGCCATTTAAATTAAAAAGAAAATGGTCCCTCCTGCCTCTTTAGAAGACCTCTTGTTTTATCATCTGGCCAAATGATGGTGGTAAAAGATCCTGAGAGGTGTTTAAAACTGACTCTGGGTACAGAGAAGCATAATACTTTTAATAATTCACAAAATATGTGCTATGTTATAGCTATACAGAATATAAAAGGTCATAAAGATTACCAATGACTACTACTTGGTGGCTCTCTGTCTCATCCCTGGAGATTGTAGGCCTTTATTATAGCAGTGATTTGTGTATAGATCTCTACACTATGAAAACTACCTTAGAATTTATACTGAATCACCTGTTTTACCCTGAGATTATTGCTACTGCTTCTAAATACAGACATATCAATTAGGATAATGACACAGGGACAGGTTTCAGAGTAACAGCCGTGTTAGTCTGTATTCACAAAAAGAAAAGGAGTACT
Source organism: Lepidochelys olivacea (assembly GCF_965140295.1). Classification (NCBI taxonomy): domain Eukaryota; kingdom Metazoa; phylum Chordata; order Testudines; family Cheloniidae; genus Lepidochelys; species Lepidochelys olivacea. Next base: position 112,028,389 of record NC_140411.1, read on the forward strand.
TGTGGCACCTTAGAGACTAACCAATTTATTTGAGCATGAGCTTTCGTGAGCTACAGCTCACTTCATCGGATGCATACTGTGGAAACTGCAGCAGACTTTATATACACACAGAGATCATGAAACAATACCTCCTCCCACCCCACTGTCCTGCTGGTAATAGCTTATCTAAAGTGATCATCAAGTTGGGCCATTTCCAGCACAAATCCAGGTTTTCTCACCCTCCACCCCCCCACACAAACTCACTCTCCTGCTGGTAATAGCCCTTCCAAAGTGACAACTCTCTACACAATGTGCATGATAATCAAGGTGGGCCATTTCCAGCACAAATCCAGGTTTTCTCACCCCCCCACCCGCATACACACAGACTAACCATAAAGAACTTATTAGGAAAAATGGGGAAATTTAGGAAATCACCCTGGAGAGGATGGAAGTGAACAAATAGGAGATGCAGGCACTTCACGCAGGGCACATCTCTTCGCTTATTCTCACCTCATTCATTTTACACCTCCAAACCCAATCTCAACTCTGGTTACAAGGAAAAAAAAGGCAACACCTCTCAGAAAACTCTTGGGTGTATTGGTGGTAGATGAACATCCTGTTATCTTTTTATAAGATACTGGGCCTGTGATCTGAAAATGAATTTGGGCTCCACTATTCCATGTGTTTTTAGTGAACTGACATAGTTGCACTTTTCTTAGCAGTTTGCGGAGAGAGCAGGGTTGACTTTGTGGAGATGGTTAGCACTAATACAAACCCTATATAGGATTTTAATTTGTTTTTTTATGGAAATAGGAATAAAAATATTTGACCGTTAAATTTCAAATCGTTCATAGACAAAGTACAGGCTGTTTTTTGTACTACATATAACTAATTGATATGCAAGTTCCAGCCCAGACTGGCCATAAACTTGCCCAACCAGTCCTGAGACTTGCTTTTATTGAGTCATTAGATTTTAGAACAGACTGCAAATCTGAAAGTGGGTACTTGGAGGTATGAGTCAGCTGAACTGGCTACTTGAACTGGATTCAAACTACCTTATATAATCTTGTACTGTTTCTAGAAAGTATTTTTAAGGTAGAGCCTCTTGCTTTTGTTACACGGTAGCAGAGGATGTAATGTGAAGGATTTTTTCCACATAATTAGGCAAGGCTCTTGGCTGAGACATACCTTGGGATTTGACACCCATGCTGTTGGAAACAGGTGACCTACCATTTTGAGATCTGTGAGCTGGTGTTGGTGAGAGACCTTGACATGTTTTCTGCCATAACAGATATTTTTCTGTTCTGCTGTGATGTGGTAAATTGGCACTTGCAGAAGTCTTACAGTAAAATTAATCCAACAATGTGGAGGAGGGTTGGGCGGACTTCTCTGTTTCTGATGGAGTTCACCACCTCTCTGGATACTGCTAACTCCCCAGGACAATGATTGTTTTTATCCCTGGATTCCTTTTTAGATTAAATTATGAAAAGCTGTTAATACAAGTATCCTGTGAGATAGCATGAGGGATCTCAGTGCCACCTTCTTGGTAGACTGTAATGTGTCGAAAATTGAATCTAATGGTTTTCTGTAGCTCCGTCAGTATAAGTGCTTTGCACAGGTAAATTAGTGTTTGAATAGTAACTCCATAATGCACGTAATAAAGGATTCTGCTCTTTGTTCTTCTGGGGGGTGTTGGAAGCTCAAGTTGGGGTAAGTGTTTTGAGGGCATGTATTTTTACACTATGGTTGCTGATACAAAGCAATCTTGACTGTGTGGTAAGCTGGCCTCAAGCAAACTATGAATTTTAATAAAGCCAAATGTATACAATTAGAAACAAAGAATGTACCCCATCCTTACAGGATGGGGCACATCTATCCTGGGAAGCAGTGACTCTAAAAAGCGATTTGGGGGTCGTAGTGAATAATCAGCTGAACATGAGCTCCCAGTGGGATGCTGTGGTTAAGAGGGCTAATGCGAATCTTGGATGGATAAACAAGGGAATCTTGAGTAGAAGTAGAGAGGTTATTTTACCTCTATATTTGGAAGTGGTAGAACAGCTGCTGGGTTTCAGTGTCCAGTTCTGGTGCCCACAGTTTGAAAGATGTTGATCAATTGGAGAGAGTTCAAAGAAGACCCATGGGAATGAGTAAAGGATTAGAAAAAATGCCTTGTAGTGTAGATTTAAGGAGCTCAGTCCACTTAGTTTAACACAGAGACAGAGAAGGGGTGACTTGATTAGTCTATACATACCTATATGAGAAACAAATATTTAATAATGGGCTCTTCAGCCTAGCAGAGAAAGGTATAATATGACCCAATGACTGAAAGTTGAAGCTAGACAAATTCATACTGGAAACAAGGCACACATTTGCTGCACTCTCTACTCCCTCTGTCATGTAGACTGGTCAGCAATAGTTTGGTCAACCTGGGTTAAAAGTTGCAGGCAGGTTGACTACTCCAGGCATTGAGATAGTGTCCATCCATTGCCATGAGGTCATTGTATGTTAATGCTAGCCACACTACCTATGTGCTGATCTGAAGCTCAATTATGAGGCATTTAAAATATCAGATTTTGTATATTAGAACTTTCTCAGTGACTTTGCCTCAAAATAGGAGGTTGGAGACAAGGTTGAAGTTGGTCAGACTTTCTCTATATGGTGTTTTGTCTCTTGGAGAATCAGACTGAGTATTGTGTGTGTTAATGGGTTGGGGGGGGTGTGTGTGTGTGTGTGTGAGCTTCTCTGAAGGTGTCAGATTCCCATTAGCAGTGGGCATAACTGTTCTTCTGTGGCTCTCACCAGCTGAGTGAGGTATGGACCTTTTTTCCTCAGGTAGTAGTGTAAATATTTCTTGTTGCTTTTAAAGGTTCATTGGATGTGATAGTGCCAAACTCTGTCAGAGAAAGCTAGTGGGCTGCTGCATTTCACTGAAAGATTTTCCTTTATTTTCTTCCGCAAGTGTTGAATAGCATTTTTATGTTTTGACACAAAATTACTTCAAAAGAACAGTTATTTTTAACTTTAAGCTGCTTTTTTTTATGGTGTCTTGGGGACAATATTTTTAATGAAATCCAGAATGCCAACTTTCGCTTTGCATTTTCTGGCTATTATCCAGACCATTTGCCATCATCTTACCATCTAAATGTAGTTCTTATATCTATTTCTAATTTATAATATTTCTATGCAGTGTTTCAGTGAGGATGCTAAAACAACCATATGGTAAATATTTAATAACAGTAGTAAAGACTACTTGTTCTCAGCAGGCTGAAGTCCAGTCCAAAAGGAAAGGAAATAGACTTTTGAAATTATTTATGAAATGCTGCATATAACAAGATTGTTGGCTTTATTGTTCAGTTTACTCATGTCATCTGTATATCAGAATGCTTTCAGCTTTAAGACATAAATGGTGCAAGTGAGCTTTAGATTTTTATTATGCTTTAAAAAAGAAAAAAAAAGTCCCATTGGAAGCCGTGGATCTTTTAACAGTGCCAATTGAAGGTGATGTAGTTCCATATCCAGGATGGTACGTCCATGATACAGTAGGTGATCTCATGGCCATCTGAAACCTTGAAGTCGAAATATGGATCAAGTAGATGACTCATCTCAAACTCTAAAAAAGCCTTTAAAACTGGAATTACCACCATTCAAGTTCTATTAAGTTTAACAGTGAAATTGTCACTTGATTTAGGTGTGGCCTCAGCTCTCTAGGGAATGTTACATCTCTTTAATTTACTGCTATTTAAAATGTGGGTCACAACAAAATTAATTTTGATTTGGAGTTAAAGCAACCTTTTAAACTAAAGTTAGAACTGAATTAAAAAAAAACTTAATAGAGGGAGGAAAGCCACAAACTCTAAATTTTTGCACAGTACAAACCAGAAGGGAAGTTCTAGTTAAAATATAGAGTTCAACCTTACCTAAAAGAAATTAAAAATTGGTGGAGGATATTTAGGATCTTGCTATAGTGGATTCAGTGACCTTTCATATGCTGATTATCAATAAGGTTTATACGCAATATAGAAAAAGCCAAACAACTTAAAATTCAAGGTGGTGTTGCCAGAGTATATTACTGTTCTCATAAGACTTGTGAAATAATGCAGTTTACAAGTATCAAAGTCCTCTTTGGAGCAGGTGAGTAATGGCTTTACAGTAAGGACATCTATCAAAGTTAAAATATCACTTAACTGGAATGTGGATGCCAGCAATCTAGTCTAGGTCACTGGAATATTATGGAGGCATTTGTAGCAGCTCCATGGTTAGTTATGTTGAGCTATGTACTCTTAGTGTGACCTAATATATTTCTGTTCCTTGATCTAGTTGTAGGCATGGATGTGTGGTGTGGGGGGGCATCAGGCTATGTACAAGACTTCTGGGGCTTTGGGGGAAATAAGAGGGATGAAGAGGACCAGAGCAGTGGCAGAGGGGAACAGAGCTGTGGAGAGCAAGGGGCCAGTTCAAGGACTCTACTTAGGGCTGCCAACTTTTCTAATCACACAAACTGAATACCCCTGCCCTCATAGGCGCTGACTTCCCCTCTGCCTGATGGGTGCTCATCCCCACCCCACCCCTGCCCTGCCTCTTCTCCGCCTCCTCCCCTGAGCACACCACCAAACAGCTGTTAGGCGGCGGGGGTGGTGGTGGTGGTGCTGGGAAGTGCTGGGAGGGAGGAGGAGGAGCAGGGATGCAGCACTCTTGGTGAGGAGGAGGGGGGAGCTTGGCTGCTGGTGGGTACGGAGCACCTGCTCACTTTTCCCTGTGGGTGCTCCAGCCCTGAAGCACTCATGGAGTCAGCGCCTATACCTACCCCACCTCTTCTGAGACCCTGCCCCTGTTCACTCCATCCCCTCTCCCTCTGCTACTTGCTCTCTCCCATCCTCCCTCACTTGTTCATTTTCACTGGGCTGGGATGCAGGAGGGGGTGAGGGTGCTGGCTGGGGGTACAGCTCTGGGGTGGGGCCAGAAATGAGGGTTTAAGGTTGCAGGACAGGACTCGGGGCTGGGGGGTTGGGTGTGGGGGGGTGAGGACGCTGGCTGGGGGTGCAGGTTCTGGGGTGGGGCTGCGGATGAGAGGTTTAGTATATAGAAAGGGGCTCCGGGCTGGGGCTGAGCAGTTTAGCGTGCAGGAGGGGGCTCAGGGCTGGGGTTGGAGGGGGGGTGGGCTCCGGGAAGGAATTTGGGTGTGGGATGGGGCTTTGGGCTGGGGGATGCTGGCTCTGGGTGGGGCTGAGGAGTTTAGGGTGCAGGAAGGGACTCAGGGCTGGGGTGGGGGTGTGGCCTCCAGGAAAGAATTTGGGTGTGCGAGGGGACTCCAAGCTGGGGGATGCAGGCTCTAGATAGATCTGGGGATGAGGGGTTTGGGGTGTAGGAGAGGGCTCAGGGCTGGGGCAAGGGGTTGAGGTGTGGGAGGGGATACAGGCTCTGGGATGAAGTTTGGGGTGCAGGTGCCAGGCAGTGCTTACGCAAGGCAGTTTCCAGAAGTGACAACACATCCCTCCAGCTCCTAGTGGGAGGGGCAGGCAGGGGGCTCTGTGCTGGCCATGCCCGCATGTGCTGCCCCTGCAGCTCCCATTGGCTGCAGTTCCTGGCCAATGGGAGCAGCGGAGCCAGCACTTGAGGCAGGGGCAGTGTGTGGAGTGTCCCTTCCCCCCAGCAGCCCAAGACGATCCCTCTGCCTAGGAGCCAAGGGACATCTCACTGCTTCTGGGGAGCTGTGTGGAGCTAGGTAGGGAGCCTGCCAACCCCACACAAACCAGACTTTTAACAGCCTGGTCAGTGGCGTTGACCAGAGCTGCTGGGGTCTCTTTTCAACTGGATGTTCAGGTCAAAAACCAGACACCTGGCAATCCTAACTCCACTGTTTCTGCATTGTGGTATTGGCGCTTAAAAGGAAATGTCAAATACTGATGATTTAGTATGCGAAAGACAGACTCCCATCAGCGCTGCAACCTCGGCCCACTTGCATGGAAGGGGAAAAAAGTGAAACCAGTGAATATTAAAAAGGAAGGAAATGCAGAGTCTGGGTTTTACTTCCCAAAAAAGGCATGTAACCTACCTTAGTTATGGCCTTGCACCAAAGGGCCAGCTGCTGAGAAGGTTGTCTCTAACTAGTGTCACTCTTTTGTTTTGTAGGTAAGTCTGTTCCAGAGGAGTACATTTCACTTCTCAAGGACAATGAAACTACCTAAAAGTATAAGTCTTGGTTGTGGGTAGGAAACAGTCCCTGAGGTGATGACTGCCCAGCTCATTGCAAGCTTTGAAGATCCAGACCGGGATCTTAAACTTAATCCTATATTTGACTGAGAGCTCCTGTAGTAATGAGAGCACTAAGGGGGGTTGATCATGACCTATGCTGGTCTGCAAGTAGAGAGCCATGGCTTTCACTAGTTTGAACTTTCATTTACTCTGGGTTTTTACTTTAATTCCATTGTGCCTTAACGGTGTGATCTATTCTTTTGGTAGTAGGGCTTATTTCTACTTGATGCTATTCTCTTCTATCCCTGATATTCATGGTTTTGTTGATCATAAACCATTATTTTAAAGATACAATATGCCTCCTGAATGAAAGGGCATTTTTTTTTTGAAAGTATAAACTCAGTTAGAAGCGCTCATAAGAATTCTCAAACTTTTGACAAGGGAGGGGGGTAACTTAGAGAGGTTGTTAAAATATGTAGAACTTAATACATTAAGGCTGGGATTTTCAAAGGAACTTAAGTGAGGTAAATGCCCAACTCCCATTGCCCGCCACTGCACTAGGGGAATTAAGCACTCAAATCCAATTGCAATGCAACCTGTGGGCCGCAAGACAGTTTGTTTACACTGACAGTCCGCAAGCACAGCTGCCCGCAGCTCCCAGTGGCCACAATTTGCTGTTCCTGGCCAATGGGACCTGCAGGAAGCGGCGCAGGCTGGTTGCCACTTCCCACAGGTCCCATTGGCTGGGAACAGCAAACTGTGGCCACTGGGAGCTGCGGGCAGCTATGTGTGCGGACAGTCCATGTAAACAAACTGTTTTGCGGCCTGCCAGCAGATTACCCTGACAAGCCACAGGTTGCCCACCCTTGCTTTATAGCCTTTGAAAATCTCAGAACAAAACACTTCGAATGCAAATTTTCAAATGATAAACTTTCCCACTCCTGGAAAAGACAGTTTTCAAAGAACAGTTATGAGAACAAAGATCAACCCACTCCTCCAAAAGTAACAACTCAAGGCAATGAGGAGAGGCTCAAACAACAAACTGGAATTATTATTTAAGTATTGTCCTGTGTTGGGCAACACAGGACGATGCAATACCTGCTGTGAGGCACTTACAGCTTAAATACAACTTAATTTTGTCAAATTTCATTAGTGTACATAAAGAATTAATGCTATGAAATACATATTACATGCTCTGTTGCATTTTATATTTCCGGAGTTGGCCATCAGATTGACTTGAAAATGTTAGCTTTTTTTAGTTTCTTTAACAGTAATCTGCCTCTGTAAAAGAGCAGACTCACCCCTGCGGCAGCTCTTGCTGGTCATTAGGAATTTAGCTCTTTTCCAGCTTGGAGCACCCTCTGCAGGCTGGTGATCCACACAGCTCTGGCCCCCATGTCCCTCACAGACCCCAGTGCCCCTTTCTCTGAGATTCTGCCCCCTGGCTGTACCCCCATACTCTGCTTCTGAGTCTCCCCTTCCCAGGGGAACCCCCAACCCACTATCCCCATTTTTCAGTCTGGGCTACTGCCAGTCATCACCAAGTCCCCACTCCCTGAGGCAGACTGCAGTGTAAAGGCCACTCATCATAGGCAAGGGGGTTCGGACCTGTTGCCTTCCTCTACCTCCCAGTACCTCTATCAGCCTTGGACCAGGCCTTACAGCCTGGGGAGTTGCTAGCCTGGAGCACCCCCGCTCAGCCTGCTCCTTCCCCAGCACTGCGCCATCCTCAGTACCCAGGCAGGCCCTGCTCTTTCCCAGCCTGGAGAGAGACTCCTTAGGCCTCCGGCTCACAGCCTTTTTATACAGGCCAGCTGGGGCCTGATTGGGGCGTGACCCAGCTGCAGCTGCTTCCCCAATCAGCCATCCCCAGCCACAGCCCTCTCCAGGGCTGCTTTTAACCCCTTCCATTTTAGGAGTGGGGTAGCCACTCCGCTACAGCCTCAGAGCGTGTATATGTGTGTGTGTGTGTGTGTGTGTCTCTCTCTGTCTGTCTGTCTCTCTTCTCCCCCCACCCCTTTGCTTTAATTAAAAAAAAAAAAATCCAGCACTTAAGAGAAGTGGAGAATTAAGGGTGTCTCAGCACTGCAGCTGGGAGTAAGTCTCCCAGCCCAGATGGACAGACACATGCTAACTCTATTTGAACTAGTGTGTGAAAAGTAGCAGTGTGGATGTTGCAGCATGGGCAGTAGCTCAGGCTAGCAACCCAAGTATAGACTCAGGAGGATTGTACTTGGAAGATATCCCGTGTCATTGCCCATCCCACAACATTCACGCTGCTATTTTTAGCACGCTAGCTTGAGCTATGCTCCCAGCTGCTGTGTAGACATACCTGAAAGATTGGTTGCATCAATCTCAGTTGCCGAATGCGCCTGTAAGTAGGTCTGAGACTTGAACTTGCATTTAAATCTGGTCCCTAGCCTCTGCTGCAGATCTTAGCTCATTCTTTTACTCCAAGTCTGTATAGTCCTGTATTCACTATGACTTTAAAACCTTTTCAAAGGATGTTAACCACAACTTTGCATCATTCTAAAATCCTGTCCATAGTGGGGGGAGGGGAAATAAGCATGTTTGGAATAACTTGAAACATCTGTAAAATTTTCTTAAATATTTATAGAACTCCAACATCACTCTTGCACTGAAATGCTGTGATTCCTTGTGTGCGTATTCAGAAGTTGTGTGCGGGATTTTGATGCGCTGGTCTCACACTAGTTTGCAACACCTGGGATTCTGTTTAACCTTAGGTCCTAGTGAACCAGTGCAAGCTACAATTTTAGCCAAGTATGGACCTGGAAGCCACAAAAATTATACCTGCATTAGTTGAACTGTTTTCTTTAGCTCATCATGCCTTAAATTTGTAAACTGCTAGTATGCTTCTTGCATAAGTGCTGGTGTAAGTACTTGGAGATTGGTATTTCATGAGTCTGAGAATGCACAAGCACATCCAATGATTTGTAAGGGGTGCTCTGAGGATGTGCCAAAACTACTGTAGCAGAATCAGGGTTGCTGTGTGAACAACGCATCAAATGTGTAGATCTGCCTTAAAACTAATTAAACTCGGAAAAATGTTTGCTAAACTGTACTTGAAAACCAAACAACTATTTTTAAAAGTATAAGTGTATTATTTGATGTGGCAATTAAAAAAACAAACAAACCGCACCTAGAGAACAGAAGAAAACAAATACTGTGTAACGCAAGCAGCCTTAAGCTCATCATAGGCAGTTGTGGCACACTCCTTGTCTCAGAGTTTACAATCCAAGGCCCTCCACTTGGGGTTGCCTGTTAGGGTAACTGCTAATTGCAGTAGCAAGTTTATGAAGCATTTGGCCATTATACGCAGGCAAAGCAAGATGTACTGAGTCCCAGAAGATGGTGTTAACGTATCCTAGAATCTCAGCAGAGCGCTTCCGAAATGGAGGACAAAACTGATAGGCCTGAGGATTGTTTGTTAGGCTTCCAAAAATGAGTTATTGAATGAGTAAAAGAACAAACTGCCAGACAAACCAATGCAGTCTTTAAATGTGAGATGGGGAAACTGAAATTGGTTTATATTATAAAACGGGCCATTTTAAGCTCTCTGAATGTACTTAATTCCTGATATGCACTGTCCAACCACTCCAGTCCAAGACCTCTCCTCAACGGGAAGGCTGCACTGTGGCACAGTTTTGCTAGCTAGTGATTACAGAAATACACGCATGGCAGCTTCCAGCTCTCAAGAGGAGATGAATACAGACTAGCACAGCTGCTCCTCTGAAACCTGTCATTCTAAGGTAGTCTCTTATTTTGAAAAAGTCCTTGCCACTTCCCACTCTCAAATTTCAGCATTATTCCCATTGCTGAGACAACTGAATACAGAGTAGAACCTCAAAGTTGCAAACACCTCAGGAATGGAGGTTGTTCATAACTCTGAACAAAACATTATCATGGTTCTTTCAGAAGTTTATATCTGAGCATTGACTTAATACAGCTTTGAAACTTTACTATGTAAAAGAAAAATACTGGTTTTAACCATCTCAATTTAAATTAAACAAGCACAGAAACAGTTTTCTTCCCTTTTCAAATCTTATTTTTTTAAACTTTCCCTTATTTTTTAGTAGTTTGCTGTATTTCCTTTTCCCCCCTCTGCTACTGCCTGATTACTTACTTCAGTCAACCACACGCCTCATTTGGAACTGGGTCAGTTCGTAACTCTGGTGTTCGTATCTCTGAGATTCTACTGTACAGCCTTTTTGCAAACCCACTGTGTGACACTGGCAAACGAGCTGCAGTTTATGCCAAGGTGCTCATGCCTCATATGGATACTGACAAATACATAGGTGGAATTAATCTGACTCACCTATGTGTCAGTATTGTTAAAATAGATATTAGAATTATAAAAAGGTGGTTAATGTTTAGAGATTATTGAATGCTTGTAAATTGCTGGATTCATTAATCTCATTAATAACATCTATATCCCATGTTACAAGGTAAAATGTAAGTTTTTTGCATTGTAAGCCTCTGTAACTATGTAAGTCACCCGAGAGGGACCAGCTCTCGTAAGCTTACCCAGGTGACAAGATAAACCAGAGTACCCAAGAGGACTGTCTGTGCCACCATGGTTAGACTGTTATAGTGCTGGAGGAGTTTACACTTAATAAATGATTGGTGAAATCGAAGTCTAGAACTCACAACCAGTTTGGGGTTTGTCCCCTGCTTCTTAATAGTCTGCCCTGAAGTTGGTATTCATGCCCTTGAGTCACTGGAGGACAGCTTGATGCACTATTTCTGTTGTTCCAGAAAATGGCCTGGCAGGAGGTGTCCAACAATATTCCCCTCTTTCAACACTGCAGGTGCTACTTATGTAATAATTGATGCTTCTTCAAGAGATGTCCCTGTGGGTGCTCCACTCCAGGTGTTGGTGCACCCCTGCGCCTTCGTGCGGAGATTTTTACAGCCGTGCATGTGCGGCGCTTGCCTCGTGCACTGACTGTGCCTCAGTAACGCCTGCGCACGGCCCAGGCTCCTCAGTTCCTTTGCTATTGTCTCCGGCCTGAGGCGGAGCTCAGCTGTCTCGCTCAATTATTTCTTGCTTTAGATAGTTGTTTATACAGTTTATCTCGCTTTTTTTATTAAAATTAGATACATTTAATTTCCCCTTCTCTTAAAAAATAAAATTAAATTAAATTTTTTTTTCCTTCCCGTTTTTTTTCTGTCAGTTAAACAGTTTATACTATGCCTGGCTCTCCAGGTTTTAAGAGATGGACTGCATGCAGAGAGGCCATCCCTATCTCTGATGACCATTCTCCATGTGTTTGCTGTTTGGGGGAGTCCCACATCCCCCCCCCCCCAAATGTGCCCACTGTACTAAACTAAAGGGTAGGGCACTAAAGGACCGAGACCTGAGACTCAAGTTAATTCTAATGGAGAAGTGCCTTAGACCTGCCTCTGACTCGGGTCAGGAGTCCTACTTGAAACAGAGTCCTCCTAAATCTACTAGGGACAAGAAAACGACAAAAAAACTGCCAGCTTCATCACCTCAGAGAGATGAGCCGGTATCCAAAGGGTCTCCAACCAGGTCTGTCTCGTCGGTGCCGACAGCTCCGCGGCTAAGCATGTACGACATTCTGGGCACCTCCAGCACCGTCCGTACCTCAGCTGCTGCCAGTACACACTGCTCCGGTGCCGAGGGTATGTGCTTAAAGTTGCCTGCCTCTTCGAATACGGCACCGCACGGCACCGCAAAGGACTCGGTGCCTACTCACCTGTCCCAGCACCGACACCTCAACCACTTATCACACCGCATACGGTGCCGCGCCAATTGGCACCGGCCGACCCTGTGGCCCCGATGCCGCACCCAGCGCTATGTATTCCAGCTCCATCTACCTTGGCACTACAGTTTATTCATTCCAGTGATTTGCTAATCTCGCCAGCTCCAGATTCCCCATTACTTGGTACTGATCTCTCACCGGGACCGTTAGCACAGCACCGACAGCTATCCCCCATTCCCTCTCACTTTTTTTCTAGTGATAAGGATGATGACGTGGAGGGAGTTTTTTCACCATACCATTCCTCCCCCCTTCACACTCCTGCTAGCATGGGACCAAGGTCCTTTTATTCCAGGGACTTACCACCCTGGTGTGGACACCTGTGGATGGGACCACCCATACCCTTCCCCGGACAATGGCATTATTGGAACCCGTGGGGGGTCCTACAGCAGGCACCACAGTAGCCAAGCAGAGGACAGTGCACGTAGACAAGGAGTCACCTGAACCCTCCCCAAATAATAATAATTAATCCATCTCACCAGAAGAAGCTATTCTGCCCCCCACCCCCAACAACAGCAGATGATTTTACTCATTTTCAGGACCTCTTCAAAAGAGTGTCTGATGAGCTCAAGATGACTCTGGAGGAGGTGTCAGAGACTCGGGATGAGCTGACCGAAACATTACAACCTTCGACCTCCTGCAAGATTGCCCTACCTATTAATGGAGCCATTATGGACCCTGCCAAGAATATCTGACAAATCCCAGCCACCATACCCCCCACCTGCAAAAGGGCAGACCAGAAATACTATGTCCCCTCCAGGGGCTCAGAATTCCTTTACTTACACCCCTTTCCCCCCCCCCCCCAAATTCACTGGTGGTAGAAGCAGCCATCCAAAAGAACAAACAGCAGCCATTTCTGGTCCACTCCCTCTGTCAAGGACAGCAAAAGAATGGACCTACTCGGCTGCAAAGTTTATGCATCATCCACGCCACAGTTTAGAGTGGCAAACTACGTGGCCCTACTGGCCAAATAATATGATAGAAATCTCCATGAGTTTCCTGTCTTTATTAATGACATCCCAGAGGACAAGAGACCACAATTCAAAGCATAGTCTCTGAAGGGCAGATTATTTCCTGCATTGCAGGCTGCCCTCGATGCTGTGGACACAGCTGCCAGGTCCACCGCAATGGCTGTAGTGATGCGTTGGGCTGCTTCTTTCCCTGGTGAGATACAAAAGATGGTGGAGGATCTCCCCTTCAATGGCGAGAAGTTATTTGTAGCAAAAACCAGCGAGGTGCTGCACACCATGAAGGATTCCAGAGCGATGCTCAGATCCCTAGGCATCCATACACCAGCAACTAGAAGAAGACAATACGGGTATCTGCCTTATCAATGCCCACGATACCCAGCTTCCACACAACAGCAAAAGAGGCCATACAACCACCAGCAGCAACACCGCCAGAGACCCAGGCATAAACAATGATGCACCACAACATCGGCACCGTCCCAACCTGCTCCATCTAATAAGCAGATTTGAAACCTTGGTCAAGACCTTCTACCCACTCCAGCACTTATACTTCCCATCCAACCTTTTGGTTACCGTTTACTCCCATTCTACCACAACTGGTGAGCCATCACTACAGACAGATGGGTCCTAGAGGCCATCTGATTGGGTTATTCCATCCCCTTCCTCTCCATACCCCCATCCCTCTTCGGGGACCCCTCTCACGACCACTTGCTCCACCAAGAAGTGCAACGTCTTCCACAAATAGGAGCAGTCAAGACAATGCCCAATCGGCACAGGGAAAAGGGTTTTTATTCCCACTACTTTTTGACAGAAAAGAAAAGGTGGGGAATGGCGACCCATCCTCGACCTCAGGCGACTCAATAAGTTTGTCAAAAAGCAAAAATTCAAAATGGTTACTCATACCCATAATTCCAGCGCTGGAGCAGTGCGATTTAGTTTTCAGCCCTTGAACTCCAGGATGCTTATTTTCATGTAACTATACACCCCACCCACGGGCATTTTGTCAGATTTGTTTTGGGCTCAAATAACTACCAATACACGGTTCTGCCCTTTGACCTCTCAACAATACCCCGCGTCTTTTTCCAAGATTCTCATGGTGGTAACAGCACATCTATGGAAAAAAGGAGTCATAATTTTTCCTTACCTGGACAATTGCCTGCTCAAGGCACAAACTCTTGGGGCGGCCATCCAAGCCACACAGATGACTATCGACTGCTTCCAAGGTCTGGGCCTACAAATAAACAAAACCAAATCCACTAACTCCTACCCAATGACTACAGTTCATAGGCGCTCACCTCGATTCCACAACTGGACTTGCATTTCTTCCATTTTACGGATTCAATACCATAAAGAATCTTGTTGCCAAGTTGCAAAACAGCCTGCAGGTCACCGTCCAGGACTCTCTGCAACTTCTCAGCCATATGGCCTCGTGCACTTTTGTGGTCAAGAATGCACACCTCTAAATGCGGTGCCTGTAGGCTTGCATGACCATTATCTACAGACCCAAATGTGCATGGCCTAAACAGACTTCTCTCCATAACTACCAAAGTCTAGGACTCACGTGGTGGACTCTTCCTCTGCTCCAGAGTTCTGTTCGTGCAGGAGTCCCCCTCCATTATAATTACCACAGATGCTTCCCTCTCAGGCTGAGGAGCACACATGGCATGGCACACCACACCACTCAGGGACCCTAGTCCCCTACAGAAGTCCCACTACAGATAAAGCTTTTAACTTTAAGCGGTCCACAGTGTCTGCCTCCAATTTCTCCTACACATCCAGAACCAACACATCAGGATCATGACCAGCATCTCCTGCATGTTTTATATAAACAGACAAGGGGGAGCTCGATCCCACTCGCTCTGCACGGAAGCTACGAAACTTTGGAATTGGTGCCTCCAAAACAATATCCAAATTTCAGCCTCCTACCTACTTGGTTCACTAAACACCACTGTGGACGAGCTCAGGAGTTCTTTTCCCCTAAACGATACCATCCTACACAACATATTCAAAATATGGGGCTACCTGCAACTGGATCTTTTTGCAATCACAGCCAACAAAAAATACCCAGAATTTTGTTCCAGAGCGGGCCTAAGAAAGCACTTGATGAGAGACGCATTCATCAAATGGAATGACAATTTCCTATATGCATTCCCCTAGATACCCTGTGAACAAGTGGTATTACAAAACATATGAGCGGAGAGAGCCAGGGTCATACAAATAGCCTCTACATGGCCCAGACAGGCGTGGTATCTATTTGTAACGAGAATTTCAGTTTGTCTGCCGATTCCACTTCCCCGCCTCTTCTGAACCTATTATCATAATTATCAACTACACCACCCCAACGTAACAATGCTGCACCTCAAAGCATAGCTCCTCAGTGATTCTCTAATGAGGAACTAGACTGCTCTGAACAGGTACAAAGAGTACTATTACATAGGTGGTATGTGGATTGTGTTCTGCTATCTCCATAAATGGACTAGGTTCACTCACTGGTGCTCTACCAAGCAAACCGCACCTGTTTCCGCCCCTCTTTCACTAATACTAGACTATCTGGGCTCTCCTTCAGCTCCATAAAGGTACATCTAGCAACAATTACGGCGTTTCCTAATAAGACTGGAGACACTACTATCTTCACCCACCCCATCACAAAGCAGTTCCTCAAGGGCCTCCAGATCCTATACCCGGACATTAGACCACCCACTCAACCCTGGGACCTACATTTGGTCCTCTCATGCTTGATGCGTGATCCATTTGAGCCTCTTGCAACATGCTCTCTCTTACATCTATCCACAAAAACTATTTTTAGTTGCCATTACATTGGCCAGACGTAGGAAAACTTGAGTACTTAGAGCTGACCCACCGTATACTATATTTTTTTAATGGACAAAGTCGTGTTCCAAACGCATCCTACATTTCTCTCAAAGGTACATTCCTCCTTCTACCTCAATGAATCTATCCATCTATCAACCTTCTCTCCTAAACAATATGTGACTGCTTTCGAATCGGCAATGCACACACTTAACTTGCACAGAGCATTGTCTTTTTATTTGGATAGGACTAAGCCCTTTAGGGCTTCCCCTAAACTTTTCATTTTAGTTGCAGAATGATCCAGAGGCAAATCCGTCTCTACCCAGAGAATATCCAGTTGGATAGCAGACTGCATCCGCTTATGCTACCAAGTAAAGAAGATGAATCCTCCAACTTCCGTTAGAGCACGCTCCACCAGATCTGTGTCAACGTCTGTGGCATTCTTACATAACGTACCCCTCACAGATATTTGCAAAGCCGCCACCTGGGCTTTAGAGCATACTTTTTTGCTTAAACATTATATTCTTACTCAAGGACCCCTGACCGATATTCAAATGGGCTGAGCTGTGCTGTCTATAGCTTTCTTACCAGATCCAAAGTCCCTACCTCCTTAAGAGACACTACTTTTCAGTCACCTGGAGTGGAGCACCCACAGGGACATCTCTCAGAAGAAGAGGAGGTTACTCACCTGTGCACTTCCCACTCTCCTCTCCTCTACTTCGGAGTTCGGAGCGGTCTCCATTATAGAGAAGGAACTGACGAGTCTGGGCCACGCGCACGCATTATTGAGGCACAGTCAGCACGTGAGGCAGGCACCATGTGTGTGTGGCCCGTGTGAGTACTGCTGTAAAAATCTCAGAGCGAAGGTGCGGGGCATGCCAACACCTGGAGTGGAGCACCCACAGGGACGCTCATTTCGAAGAACATCAGTTACTGCACAGGTGAGTAAGCTCCTCTTCTTGAACAAATGTAGAAGTCTCAAATGTAGAAGCCACTTGGCTAGAGGTCCCCCCCGTCCCCCTTGTACTGAGCTGCATGCTGCAGTGTAACCTTTTGTCTGATATTAAATCACAATGGGCAGTGTTCACTGATCCAGCAAAGGACAATGTATGTGTATAACTGAAGACTGATGAATCAGTCTGAATAAAATACAAAACATTGCAGAACCTGTTTTTGCCATTTGAAATAATGTAAGCTCCCATTTTAATCATTTTATATGCCTCTGAGCTCTTTGCTTTCATCTGGAAGTAGAAATAACCACAGGTGTTTTATGGAAGGGAATGTATCTTTCTCTGTGTTTGAAAAGGACTTCGTACATTATGGGTGACACAGCATCACCACTTATATTACAGTATTTTTTTTTATTTGAACCAAACCAGGGAACTTCAAAGACCCTGATCTTGCAACAGAAGTGGTATGAATACAGCCTCTAACAGAGGTCTGCGCTCACTATAAAATAACTGCAGTATAAATTTTTAATCAAGGAAAGTAGGTACAACCTGAAAGAGGTTGCTACAGTCCTATCTGGCAGCACTACAAGTCTTGCCTATACTACTACCAAACAAAGAGTAGCCCGCAGTTCTGCACTTCTATAGGTTTGCTTTCTGCTACTCTATTAGGGAGACTTAATACACACACAAGCCCACACCCTGCCCCACTGACCCCCTCCTACTTTAATCTCTCATTGTCTACTACTAAGGAAACTAGGGAGAAACTTAAATACACAATACAGAAGTTCCTCCCTGGACTAACAAAAGTGATACCTGTGCCCCAAAAATTCATGCTGCATAAAACCTTGAGAACAAAGTGATTTTTTCCAGCAAAAGTGTGACCCAGAGAGTTTGTAGCGTATGACTATTGAATGAACATAATCTGTTTGTTCTAGTTTCATTTAAAAAATACCCAGCAGTCAAACAGGTTCTTGTTTCTTTCATTCAAGTAAGTTTTCCTCCGTGCTCAATGCACTCAGACATTTACTCCTGCCTGCATACTCCAAGCTTGTCTACGCTGTGGGGCAATATGCCGTGGGAGAGAGGAGAATTTAAAGTACATGCAGAGTATTAATTGATCTGTGTACACCCATTTGAGGCACACTAACGTGTGCTACATTAAAGTTCCCTAGATACTTAATGTGCAGCACATTAATGCACTTCAGAAACAATATCCCCATAGAGCAAAACGTCTTACTTTACAGACAAACTCTAGTGAAATAATTTCACTAATCTGTGGTCACTTGGGCAACACCACTCACTACATACTCATGGCTCTACTTGCTGATCGGAGTCATTGTTTGTATTCTGTGCGATCTGCCATCAAAGACTACTCCTCGCTTGGACTTCAGCTTCATTTTACACACCGAGCTGTAATTAACCAAAACCCTACTTAGAGCAATGAGTGATCACAGCAATGTGCATCGTGACGACCTTTTAGTTTTTTGCAGTGCTTAAAACACAACATTATTGCCAATTTCAAGAGGTCAAAAAATCATTAATCAGGGCTGAACTTTCCAAGGGGGTGGAGCGTCTCCTGTCATCACGAAGTAGGCTTCAAAACCCCACCACACATGATGAAGTAGCAAGAATTGGCAACACTTAAGGTTGCCAGATATTTCGCATTCTAAAACTCTGTTTTCAGTTGCTTATAAATTTGCCGAACTTTAATTATTTAGGCAAATATTTTCCATGCCAGGTATTTGCCTCAAGTTATTAAAAATAAATAAAAAAAAAAATCAGCTAAACAGTGTAGTCATTTCTAAGAACGAGACTAAGGGAAAATACTTTTTGAAAAATAATAGTGAACTGAGAAGCTCTAACACCCCATGCTCTGGAATAGTGACCTGGAATTTGATAGGTGTGGTTTTTGTATCAAGGATGTGCCTTTTGCTGTCCCTATGAAAATCCACCCAATTTGGCCAGGTTGTAAGCCTCTGAAATATAGTAGTTTGCACGCGCTCAGTAGAGATGCCTTAAATTTTTAGCAGCTAAAATCTCCAAAGATTCCCTCCTTGCTGCCATCCTCTCTCAGCTCCTAGTGCCAGACTGCACGTGTGCCGTCCCCTCACAGAGCAACTGAGTATGCTCCAATCCAGGGCTACAGGAGTTCAGAAGGACTTTCTTCTGTAAAGACTGGTAGGGCCAGGCACCAGAACGGAGGGCAGGGAGCCTGTCTCTCCTGTGTTTTCAATGATCCTCCTACTGACATCCAGGCAGCATGGAGGAGGAAGGAGCAGCCAGATTTTGAATGAGGAAGGCACAAAATAGACTGGGGTTGGGGAGAAAAAGGAGTAGATTGGGATAAATGAATGTAGTGAGATTGGGTTGGAGGTAGGGTAGAAACTGGATTGGCAGAGCAAGGAGACTGGGAGCTGTGGGAAGCAGGGGAGGTTCGGGATGGTGTGTGGTGAGGTTTTTTGGGGTTTTGTTTTTTTTTTGAGGAGGGGGAGACAGGCATGTTTTGCTCTTTCTCTGTGTATCATGCTGAGCTTGTACCAATGCCATGAAGTAGCACATGATTAGAATAGCGATGGTGAAGTGGGTTAGATTGGATGTGGCACTTGAAAAAAGAGAGGACCCACTAGCAAGTCGTGTAACTACCATCACCTTTGAGATTTTGCTAGTTTGTCTACAGTTGTTCTGCTCATCTGTTTAGATCATGTGCACTTCAGTGTGAGTGGTCTGTTTTACTCAATGTAGGTGCAGCACCTGGCGCATTTGGTCACTTCTGCAATACACAAGTAAATAACATCTGCCTTCAACACACCATTCTCCTGCTTTGCTGAAACAACTGTTTTTTTCTTGTATCTTTCAGAGGTGTTAAATTGTATCTTATGTGAATATAAATTAACTGGTTTATAAATTTTAATCTAACAAGCAGTAAGTATTTAGCTTCAACATCCCACATACAGTTCATTTAGAAAAATAAAACACAGATGAATCTCAGTATTGTTACCTGAGAGCACTGAAAAATCACAGCAGTGCAGGCTAGAAACTTTTAAAAAAAAAAAAAAAAAATTAAAAAAAAAAACCACCCAGCTACAGTTGAGGTTCTGGTATAGTCACATAAAGCCAGGGCCTAGAGCTTTAAGAAAAACACTGAATACTGTGAAGCTCCTGGTTTGTGGTTTTTTGTTTTTTTTGGGGGGGGGGTTTTTTTTTTTTTTTTTTTTGGAAAGTTGAGAGCTGACAACAATGCAATCGCTTGAATCAAGAGTTTAAAAAGATTTAAACCAAGAAATAGTTGGTTTTCCAGTCACAGGACTAAAACCACCTCTGCATGTTGACTGTCCATCAGTTGAATGTCTGAATTTGTTGCTGGGTATTTGTCTTGGGTTCAAACTCCGCCCCCCCCCCCCCCCCCCCACACACACACAGAGTGCTTTGGCTTAACAGCTCGACTACAGAACTCTATAGGAGACTAAAAGCAGACCTGATGTCTTTGCTATTCTCCTATAACTAACTGAAACAAAAGCTCCATGCAAAAGAGTGAGTTGAATGTGCTGCAACCCTATTCGATCTTTGAAGATCTGTGCAAGCGTAACCCTTGCCTGCTTGGTGTGTGACGCTTTTTGTTCTGGTCTAGTGGCAGCTAGACCAGCTAGAGATTGATGAGTCTGCTACAGCCTTGGCTAAGAGAGAGCTGTCTTTTAGCTCATGCAGTAGAACAGGGGTGGGGAGCCTTTTTTTCTATCAGGGCCCTTGACCTACAGAAAAAATCAGTGGCAGACCCCACACAGCCCTGCAGGGGAGCACAGAGGCTCCGGGCTTCCCTCTGCAGCGGGGCGAGCCAGTTCGCGCAGCTCCAGCCACACAGGGAGGCGCAGAGGCTTGGGGCTTCCCCTAAGCTCTATGGTGGGGCCAGAAATGAGAGGTTCAGGGTGCAGGAGGGGGCTCTGGGCAGGGGGTTGGGGTGCAGGAGGGGGTGTGGATTCTGGCTGTGGGTGCAGGCTCTGGGTTGGGGCTGGGGATAAGTTTGAGGTCTGGGAGGGGATTCTGGCCAGAGGCAGAGGGTTGGGTTGCAGGTGCGGGAGGGAGTTTGGGTGCAGGAGCTGGATCAGGTCTGGGGGTTGGTGTACGGTTAGGGGTGCTGAGTCTGGGAGGGAGTTAAGGTGTGGCAGGGGTGCGAGATGCTGGTTCCAGCCAGGTGGCCCTTACCTGAGGTGGCTCCTGGTTGGCAGCACATCGGGGCTAAGGGAGGCTCCCTGCCTGCCCTGGCCCTGTGCCGCTCCTGGAAGCGGCCAGCATGTATGGCCCCTTGGCGGAGGTGTGGCCAGGAGTGTCTATGCGGTGCGCACTGCCTGCACCTGTAGGCGCCGTCCCCACAGCTCCCATTGGCCCCAGTTCCCAGCCAGTGGGAGCTGCGGAGCCAGCACTGGGGGCCGGAGCAGTGTGCGGAGCTTCCCTGATCACCTCTCCACCCAGGAACTGCGGGGGGTAGGGGGATGCTGAGGCGCAGGGCTTCTGGCCCACAGCATGGAGACTTGCTGTGGGCCAGATTAAATTAAGCAGCAGGCCGCATCCGGTATGGGAGCCAAAAGTTCTTCTCCCCCCCTCCCTCTCCCCCAGTAGAAGCTCATGCATTGCGCATCCATTGCGGAGAGTGGACCAGATGATATGTCTGGGGGGAGAAAGCAGAAGGAGACTCCGCTGGTTGGAAGGCATGAGATGCACTGTCGTGAGATTGGGGGTTCCACGACCACCACTCCCAAGAGAAGGAGGCAGGTGGTGGTGGTTGGGGAATCTCTCCTCCGGGGGACTGAGTCCTCTATCTGCCGCCCTGACCGGGAAAACCAAGAAGTCTGCTGCTTGCCAGGAGCTAAGATTCGCGATGTGACGGAGAGACTGCCGAGACTCATCAAGCCCTCAGATCGCTACCCCTTCCTGCTTCTCCACGGGAGCACCAATGATACTGCCAAGAATGACCTTGAGCGGATCACTGCAGACTACGTGGCTCTGGGAAGAAGCATAAAGGAGTTTGAGGCGCAAGTGGTGTTCTCGTCCATCCTCCCCGTGGAAGGAAAAGGCCTGGGTAGGGACCGTCGAATCGTGGAAGTCAACGAATGGCTACGTAGGTGGCATCGGAGAGAAGGCTTTGGATTCTTTGACCATGGGATGGTGTTCCATGAAGGAGGAGTGTTGGGCAGAGATGGGCTCCATCTTACGAAGAGGGAAGAGCATCTTTGCGAGCAGGCTGGCTAATCTAGTGAGGAGGGCTTTAAACTAGGTTCACTGGGGGAAGGAAACCAAAGCCCTAAGGTAAGTGGGAAAGCGGGATACTGGGAGGAAGCACAGGCAGGAACGTCTGTGAGGGGAGGGCTCCTGCCTCATACTGAGAATGAGGGGCTATCAGCAGGTTATCTCAAGTGCTTATATACGAATGCACAAAGCCTTGGAAACAAGCAGGGAGAACTGGAGGTCCTGGTGATGTCAAGGAATTATGATGTGATTGGAATAACAGACTTGGTGGGATAACTCGCATGACTGGAGTACTGTCATGGATGGTTACAAACTGTTCAGGAAGGACAGGCAGGGCAGAAAAGGTGGGGGAGTAGCACTGTATGTAAGGGAGCAGTATGACTGCTCAGAGCTCCGGTACGAAACTGCAGAAAAACCTGAGTGTCTCTGGATTAAGTTTAGAAGCGTGAGCAACAAGAGTGATGTAGCGGTGGGAGTCTGCTATAGACCCCCGGACCAGGGGGATGAGGTGGATGAGGCTTTCTTCCGGCAAGTTGCAGAAGTTACTAGATCGCACGCCCTGGTTCTCATGGGTGACTTTAATTTTCCTGATATCTGCTGGGAGAGCAATACAGCGGTGCACAGATAATCCAGGAAGTTTTTGGAAAGCGTAGGGGACAATTACCTGGTGCAAGTGCTAGAGGAGCCAACTGGGGGGGAGCTTTTCTTGACCTGCTGCTCACAAACCAGGAAGAATTAGTGGGGGAAGCAAAAGTGGATGGGAATCTGGGAGGCAGTGACCATGAGTTGGTTGAGTTCAGGATCCTGACACAGGGAAGAAAGGTAAGCAGCAGGATACGGACCCTGGACTTCAGAAAAGCAGACTTCGACTCCCTCAGGGAACGGATGAGTAGGATCCCCTGGGGGACTAACATGAAGGGGAAAGGAGTCCAGGAGAGCTGGCTGTATTTCAAGGAATCCCTGTTGAGGTTACAGGGACAAATCATCCCGATGTGTCGAAAGAATAGTAAATATGGCAGGCGACCAGCTTGGCTTAACGTTTAAGATCCGCTAGGATTTCACCATAAAAAAGAAGCTCACAAGAAGTGGAAGGTTGGACATATGACCAGGGAAGAGTATAAAAATATTGCTCGGGCATGTAGGAATGAAATCAGGAAGGCCAAATCGCACCTGGAGCTGCAGCTAGCGAGAGATGTCAAGAGTAACAAGAAGGGTTTCTTCAGGTATATTGACAACAAGAAGAAAGCCAAGGAAAGTGTGGGCCCGTTACTGAATGAGGGAGGCAACCTAGTGACAGAGGATGTGGAAAAAGCTAATGTGCTCAATGCTTTTTTTGCCTCTGTCTTCACTAACAAAGTCAGCTCCCAGACTGCTGCGCTGGGCATCACAACATGGGGAGTAGATAGCCTCTGTGGAGAAAGAGGTGGTTAGGGACTATTTAGAAAAGCTGGACGTGCACAAGTCCATGGGGCCGGACGAGTTGCATCCGAGAGTGCTAAAGGAATTGGTGGCTGTGATTGCAGAGCCATTGGCCATTATCTTTGAAAACTCGTGGCGAACTGGGGAAGTCCCGGATGACTGGAAAAAGGCTAATGTAGTGCCAATCTTTAAAAAAGGGAAGAAGGAGGATCCTGGGAACTACAGGCCAGTCAGCCTCACCTCAGTCCCTGGAAAAATCATGGAGCAGGTCCTCAAAGAATCAATCCTGAAGCACTTGCATGAGAGGAAAGTGATCAGGAACAGCCAGCATGGATTCACTAAGGGAAGGTCATGCCTGACTAATCTAATCGCCTTCTATGATGAGATTACTGGTTCTGTGGATGAAGGGAAAGCAGTGGATGTATTGTTTCTTGACTTTAGCAAAGCTTTTGACACGGTCTCCCACAGTATTCTTGTCAGCAAGTTAAAGTAGTATGGGCTGGATGAATGCACTATAAGGTGGATAGAAAGTTGGCTAGATTGTCAGGCTCAACGGGTAGTGATCAATGGCTCCATGTCTAGTTGGCAGCCGGTGTCAAGTGGAGTGCCCTAGGGGTCGGTCCTGGGGCCGGTTTTGTTCAACATCTTCATAAATGATCTGGAGGATGGTGTGGATTGCACTCTCAGCAAATTTGCGGATGATACTAACCTGGGAGGAGTGGTAGATACGCTGGAGGGCAGGGATAGGATACAGAGGGACCTAGACAAATTGGAGGGTTGGGCCAAAAGAAATCTGATGAGGTTCAATAAGGATAAGTGCAGGGTCCTGCACTTAGGACGGAAGAACCCAATGCACAGCTACAGACTAGGGACCGATTGGCTAGGCAGCAGTTCTGCGGAAAAGGACCTAGGGGTGACAGTGGACGAGAAGCTGGATATGAGTCAGCAGTGTGCCCTTGTTGCCAAGAAGGCCAATGGCATTTTGGGATGTATAAGTAGGGGCATAGCGAGCAGATTGAGGGACGTGATCGTTCCCCTCTATTGGACATTGGTGAGGCCTCATCTGGAGTACTGTGTCCAGTTTTGGGCCCCGCACTACAAGAAGGATGTGGATAAATTGGAGAGAGTCCAGCGAAGGGCAACAAAAATGATTAGGGGTCTGGAACACATGACTCAAGAGGAGAGGCTGAGGGAACTGGGATTGTTTAGTCTGCAGAAGAGAAGAATGAGGGGGGATTTGATAGCTGCTTTCAACTACCTGAGAGGTGGTTCTAGAGAGGATGGTTCCAGACTGTTCTCAGTGGTGGAAGAGGACAGGACAAGGAGTAATGGTCTCAAGTTGCAGTGCGGGAGGTTTAGGTTGGATATTAGGAAAAACTTTTTCACTAAGAGGGTGGTGAAACACTGGAATGTGCTGCCTAGGGAGGTGGTGGAATCTCCTTCCTTTGAGGTTTTTAAGGTCAGGCTTGACAAAGCCCTGGCTGGGATGATTTAATTGGGGATTGGTCCTGCTTTGAGCAGGGGGTTGGACTAGATGACCTCCTGAGGTCCCTTCCAACCCTGATATTCTATGATTCTATGATTAAACTCCAGGGGTCCCAGGTTAGGTCCTGGTTGCTGCTGACCGGGATTTGTCGGTTTTACACCAGGACTTCATCTTTCATCACAAGGAAACTGGGCTAGGAGTTGTACATGTTGCTGGTGACCTGAAGCCAGGGAGTGTCTTGATCTTACCTCCTCTCCAGCATTGCTATAGAAATAAATTCTAACAACTGTGCAGGGGAAAGTAGTGCACAGGGAGACATGCCGGCGAATAGGAGAGCAAGGCCACAAAGAGGGGAATCCAAACATTACAGAATTGGACATGGAGGATGGCTAGGGAGAAGAGGACAACAGGACTGAATTGCTCTAATTTTAAAGGTGGAGGTTCTATTTGAGTTTCAGTACTAATCCAATTACAGCAGCATTAATTTAGATTAGTACCCAAAAGAAACTCAGTAACGTCCTCCCAAAATGTTAATCCTTAAATAACTTTTTTTTATTATTATATTTATTAGAGTGTATGTAAACAGTGAGGTGGTGGGGTAGAAGAGGAGTAGAAAATGTGTAGTTAAGAGAGAATGCCATTAAAGCTCAGCTTATATCCATGTGTTCATTAGGGTAAATTGCTGAAACTGATTATGTACCAAAAAACCTTGAAAATTCTGGTGGCGTGTGGTGTTTTGTTTGTTTGTTGGTCTTGCCTAAACTTCAGATTTAAAAAAAAAAAAAGGAAACTAAATTTTCAAACTTCACAGTAGCACCAAAATATAGTGTAGACACCGCTCCCTTCCCTAACCTACATGCATACACATGCTTGTACACATACAGTCTACTACATGATTATTGGTCTAAAGCTATTCCATTTTCTGTTTGGTTTCATACTACTAACGAGACATCCCCACTAGATTCCTTGGTTTCTGAACATGACTTAAAAACTCCATGCACATTGAAGCAGGCTAAATTTAAGGATCTAATTCCTATTGCATTATTTCATATGCCAGGTCAAATAGTATGACAACACAGCTGCAGGTTCTGAAACCTTGGCATGTCAAGGCCAGTCTTTTAAGCATGCAGAACAAAGGCCATTAGCATAATGTAATCCAAAACTACTGGGTAGTGTCAAAAATATCTAATAATTGAAACATCACACCAGATTATTTGATTTGATGCGATACTGAAAGAATACAAACTAATAGATTATGGAAATGCTACACTACTTAGCATTATAAAGTTTAACACGGGGTTGGGGTTTTATCCTATTATGTTACACAAATCTTTGGATTATATCAAGTATTAGCAGCCTGCTCCAACAAAAAACAAATTGAAAATGTGTTTTTCACAAACTGACAGATTTTAAATAGGTTTTAGTTCAACAGTAGATGGGTTTATAGTCTCAAATTTATACCCCTCAGATGAACAGGTCATGCCCTAACTATGTATACAAATGTATCTGTAAGAGAATAATTCTCCTTGGAAAAATGCCCCATTATTTTATTTCGTTGTATTGTACAAAGCAAGTACAGCACTGAAATAAATTATCAAGATTTCGCTCTGTAATAAAAACAAGTCACGGGATGCTCTCCCAACATATAGTGCCTTTCAAAAGAGCCCTTTCCATGTTTATAAAATCAATTCTTATTCTCTGTGGACTACATCAATGATGGGAATATTTAGGGTTGTACCGGGGAAATCCTACTGTGTATAGGATTTATCATAAAATTAAAGCTTCAGTCAGCTACCTTTCACAAAGGAATGTCTTATTTTAATCACATGGTAAATATTATATTATCTTACAACTATAAAACTGCTTAGAAATGTATTCTTTACTCACA
The DNA here is from genome assembly GCF_965140295.1 of Lepidochelys olivacea. Taxonomy (NCBI): domain Eukaryota; kingdom Metazoa; phylum Chordata; order Testudines; family Cheloniidae; genus Lepidochelys; species Lepidochelys olivacea. The sequence goes on from NC_140411.1 coordinate 112,055,124, forward strand.
TAAAATGTCAACAGGGAAGAAAGGAGAACTGGTAATCTAATATAAATGTAGAAATCAATTTGGCAAAACCCTTCCCTGACTCCTCTATAGAAGAAGGGAGGAAACAGGTTTGCTTTGTTGCTTAGCTAGTGAAGGAAATTTAAGGAAAAGCTAAACTCCAAAGTATCTGAAGAACTTTTACTTATAATTTTTTTTTTTTTTGGAAAATTCAGGATTACATGGAATAAACTCTAATCCCATAGTATTGATTTGCAAACTTCTTTGATCAAAATACTTTTAAACAAATCACACCACTGTTGGGGTTTAGCACTACAAATGTTGACAAGAGGTTCTTGAACATGTGCATTCTAAAAATTATAAGAAGCAACTCACTCTGTTTATATCAGAGAACTTAATAGAATACAAAATAGCTAATTATTTATTTACTTTATTTATACAGAAGCATTGTGTGCTTACAAAAGTCTTTTAACCAAAAAGGAGAGACACCAGACATTTGTGTTTAATCTAATTTCCCCCTTTTCTGTAGCAGATCATTTAGAAAGTGAACTTCTCCACTTCTAAAAAAGTTTATCCAACACTGATGCCATCTTGCACCCCCCCCAAAGTTACAATTCTATAGATAACCAACAGCGTAAGCTGTATCTCAACATTATTTCAAAAGGACACTAAAATCGTCATGCCTTTCCTAGTAGGGGATGTAACTACAAAGTCAGCGATGGTCATGTTGGACATTGTGCCAACCGATGAGCAAAGTCCTACTGATGGTGTGCCTGCTAATGTAGAAAAAATTCATTTAGTATGTAGGCATACACTTCAGTAAATGTCATTCCATTATAGCCATATCTGAGAGGGTTCATGATCCAGGTTTGTCATAAACTCACAAGGTGGTAGGAATCTTCACCACACAGATCAGCATGCAATGCTGTAGAAACATTTTACCATGTATATGGCCAGCTAGGCAAAATTACTGATGCTTATGGAGCCTTAATTAACCAGTTTTTCTATTTAGTGACACTGATTTGGACTGATACCACGCTTTTATTATTTTTCCCTTTTTTAACTGGAAAAAAAGCTAGTGTCCTCTGTGTGCTTCCTTTCACAAAACCGAGATTGGATCATGCTGCTATGGCAGTGTCCTATCCTGATCAGAGGCCCCAAGTCATGTTTTTTCAATCTTAAAACAATGAATTTCCATCATGCACTGAATATTATAGGAGCACATGGCCCTGGGTTTTATAATAAAAATTTAAACATATTTCAGTCTTGGAACAGAAGTTGTACTTAAACTAATTATGTTTTAAAGTGTTCAGTAATTTTTATTAAATATGTGAAGAATGACAGACCCTCAGTAACCGCAGCAGTTCCAAGCACCATTATAACTGTTAACATACATGTAAGTTGAAAAGGTCTGACATTATCAGTCTCCATAGATTCACATGTTAATTCATCAGAAAATATTTCTTCAGGAAATACATTATAGACCCTTTGGATCTTAAGAAATTTTCTTTTGCCCAAAGAGCTTTCATTGCTCCAGCAGCAGAATAAATGCCTACAGTTGATCCATTTTTTTTTAACTTCACCTACGAGGTCCACTTCTTTCAGTGTGATATAAAGTGTGACATTTAATAAAGCTTAAAATCAAGATTTACTTCATACATTGTGTAATTTAGACTATCAACATGTTTGTAATATTTCAGTTTCCAGACTCTGGCCATCGCGTTCATAAATCTCTTAAAATGTCTTTGCATTGTTAAAAGTACAAGCTACAGAAGAACCATCTCTTTAACCAGGAAGGGTTAAGAATCGGCTAACACAGAAATAAGGTGAAGATGGAAGATCTTACCCAAGGGCTGAAGCTTTGTCAGAACAGAAATCTGATTGAAGTACTCAAATGTATTCAACACAGGGGATTACAACTTGGGATGCACAGGATTAGTTCACCAGGCAGACACTTGAAAGGCGAGCAAGTCAAGTTGGGACACTGAATTGTTATAAGCAAAGCTTGAGAGCTGCTTTCATCAGATGAAGGAGCATAGAGTTTAACCTTCCACAAATTTAGAGTCCTCTAATTATCCTTGTGAAGAAGGATGGGGGAATGAGATGGTGTGGGGACAATTGGTGGCTGAATAAAGTTTCAGAAGGACACATGCCCAAACTTAATCTGTTGTCCAAAGCTTCCTGTTTTACTACACTTGACCTAGCCAGTGGATACTTGTGACTGGAGATTCATCCATATGATTGGCCTGAGGCCTATGTGGGATAAGAGGGGGTGATTCCTAGAACTATAATGAAGGTAAAGCATTGCTCCCAGTGAGTTGTTCAAGTCAGCTAAATATTCTCTGTTCTCAGTCTTCTCTATTCTAATCAATACCTCTATCCCAGGAGACTTAAGTGAGAATGTCAGAGATCTGGAATCCCTTTCCTGTAAGGAAACAAGAAAGACTCAAGATTACAGGGAAACTACAGTTTATTGTTAATGTCGGGTGGGTTATTAGGAGATTGGAGACTCCATTCTCATTTGACGTTTATCTTTACTTTCTAAATGCTTTCTAAATTGCAGGGTAGGCCAACATCTCTGCTTACCATTTTTCTATAGTAGAACACACAAGCAGATGTAAATACTTATTGTAGTTACGAGAATTATGTATTGTAAATATATTTCTTTTAACAATTTATCTTGAAAACCTTTGGAGAAAATGTATATAAAAATCAGGAACAAAGAAGTAACTGGCCTAGAGAATCAGAGTATGAAACCACAATTCACCTCAGAGGGGAGCCTGATGCAAAGCCAGCAGAGTCCACGAAACTTTTGACTGCAGGTAGAAATCAAAGAGGACGTTTTCAGTTCTGTCATACATTACACATTTTTAAATGAATTTGAATGTAAGATGAAGAATTAGAAACTAAATTAAAATGTTTTGAGATACTTGGTACTAGAGATCCCAGAAAATATTTTTGATCAGAGCTCTATATTTTGTTTTGCCAAATATTTTACAACTGTCTCCAAAAATAGAGGTCTCTAAAAGATAAAAGACTGTAACATCCCCCTCAAATAGATTAAACATTTTTTAAAAAAGATACAAGACTTGTGATTCTGAAACCCATGAAGTTCCAGAAGTTTAACACTAAGTTCTGGAAATTTCCTTTTCCATAATCTACACCAATATTTAAAAATAGGGACATAGGTTAACATGAAAGCCTAAAGCTTAAACCACCTAAACTTGCAACTTGGTACTTAAATAAGAGCAGCCTGACGTTCAGAGATGCAGATACAGCTGCAAAGTCTTTGAAAGTCAGGCAGCTTTTTGCTAGGTGCTTTACGTTAGTCACCCAAACTTGAAAAGGTTTAGCCAAATCTTTAAACTTCATTGGCCACAAATCTCTTTGGATGGTGTGCAGGGGAAATTCACATTTTGTAGTAATTCTGTGGATTGTCCCTTTTGAGAATTTCAGTGTGTACAAGACTTGCAAAGTTAAGTACGCAGAAGTGAAGAAGTGCCAAAATTAAAGTTGCTCATTCAGCTGCTTTGTGTGTATGCATTATGATACAGTCTTTAGGTACACAATCACGTACTATTTTTTTCCACTCCCACTCACTTATCTTTGTTGTTAGGGTAGGAATATATCTTTGCAATGATTTTATTTGACTGAGACAGAGATAGTCTGTTCTCTCCAGAGAGTACGTGTGTGACTGCTTCTGGTTAAGCAAAGTAACTTGAGAACAATGAGTATATAAATAAATGTTTGGTTTCTTTGTACCACATGCCTAGATCCTGTAATTGTTTAAGAGTCAAGTAAACACATTTCAGAAACCTACAAACAAAAAGCAGTTTGCCCTAATACACAGAGCTGGAGTCAAGGTAAACAGTACAAACAGAATATGTCCAATATCTATTGTACATGGAATATCAAAAACAAAATAACAAAATTGAACATATACAGAAAACTACTGAGGTATTAAATGCCAACATTTAACCAATTTTAAAGGAAACTTTTTTGGCATCTTTTCATGATTTGTCCACTAAAAATGACAGGAACGTAAGAGGTGGTTTTTTTTGGATACGTCTATCACCATTAATTTTCTTATGACCTTCATGGAACTGATAATATAGGGAATAGCGGTTTCCTTTGTCTTAGTACCCTTCAAAATTACCTTTAATTGCATCTGTTTTAGAAACATTTTGAATTAGAACAGAAATCTAAGTCCAGTTCTTCACCACATCCTGCTCCTTACATTTCATTGGAGATTATTTTCTTAATGAAATAAAACCACTATAAACTAAAAATGACACATTCTGTGACCATTAGATATTGTTTTTAAAATAGAATGCTAAATTTAGAATTGTGTAAGAGAGGGGGAAGGAAAAATTGATAAGACCAAGGATTTCTCTTCATGGTGTGCTAGCCTCTTCAGGAGGGTAGCATTGCAGTTCTAGCTGGAACACTTATAGAAGATAATGTGCATGTTGACCTGAAATTAAAACTAATGGAAAACTGTATTAAAACCATTACTAAGATTTTTGGTATTCCCCAAAAAATTGCTGTTGAGGATCTGTTAGTTATATATAAATCCTTTTTAACTTCACTGATCGTAACTGACCCTTCTTTAAACACACTAAAAGCGTATCATATATGTCTTGAAAGAAAATCTCCATTTTGATCATTCAAGTTCCATTAGTAGCATCTGTTTTAGTCATTTTTGTAATATTGCCCACCAACAATTTGTTAATGCGAGAGGTCTGGAAATGAAAAGAGAAACTGAAGTTTTTCTTTGAGTGCTTGCTCATGTCAGTTCCATTCATGGTCGTCGGAGTTTTTTTGCCTTAGCGGTATCCGTAGGGTCAGCAGTGGCACCCCCTTGAATGCCGCGCTCGTGATACTAACCACCAGTATATCAGGCGCCGCCGACCCTACACCCTCTCAGTTCCTTCCTGCTTCTCATGGTGGTTAGTCAAAGTGCCTTTCCTTGCATTGTAAGCACTAGAGGTTTTTCCTCTACTGACATCAAGCTTTAGGGCCTTGTAAATAGTTTGTTTATAGTTGTTAGTGTTAAGTAGTTAACTGTAGTTAGTAGGTAGCAGTTAGAGTCCCAGCAGGGACTTTGCCCCAGGAAGAGCATGCCCCGGTCTCCTGGGTTTAATCCCTGCGCGGACAGCAACAGGCCTATTCCTGTAAGTGACCGCCATAGCAGCTGCTGCAAGTGCTTGGGGGAATCACACATGAGATAAGTACTGAATTTGTAAAAACTTCTGGTCCCGCACTCAAAAGGAGCGGGATATTCAGTTACAGGCTCTCCTCATGGAATCCGGCCTCCATGCAGCCCTGCCAGGCATCGCCAAGTACCTCGGCCTCAATGCACAGTGTGTCCCCGGCACCGGGCTCTGCCTGGCATCGTTCCCAGTCACCAGTGCCCAAAAAGAAGGCCAAAAAGCGTGGCTCCCTGGATGAGGCAGTGGTGGGACCCTCGAGCGTTGTTGCTGGAATGCTTTTTATAGTGCGGTGCTGAAAGCCAGCAAAACTATCCACAAACTTTTTACCTCATGCCACCCCTCTCAGATCTGAGGCCAGGAGCAGGGCCGTGTCTCCGGTTTGGGGGACATGGACAGGGATAAGGGGGCCGAGGCTGGGGTCAAGCATGAGGTCTGTAGTGGAGGCATGCGTGGCCGGGAGCGGGGCCGGCAGCTGGGACCTTGTGTGTGCAGCCGGCAGCTGGTACCCCTCATAAAACCTGAGGGTTCTGCAGCACCTCCTGCACCTCTACTTTCCGCGCCTATGCCATCAAGGGTCAGTCCGCCAGACGATTTCAAAGAGCACCAGGCCCTGCTGTGTTGGATGGCTGAGAACTTGGGCCTGGAGGGGGATGAAATGGCTGAGCAGGTGGACACCTTATTTAATGTCCTATCAGCCTCTACCCCAACCCGTATCACGCGACTGGTGCATGATGGTGTCCTTAAGATTGCCAAGGCCCTCTGGCAAACTCCTTCCTCCATTCCTCCCACCTCAAAAAGGGCTGAAAATAAATACTTTGTGCTGGCCAAAGAGTTTGAATACCTCTGCACTCACCCTCACCCTGGCTTGCTGGTGGCCTCCGCGGCCAACAAAAGGGACAAACGGTCATACCAGCTCAACCCCCCAAAATAGAGAGGCCCAAACGGTTGGACCTGTTTTGGGAGGAAAATTTATTGGATGGCCAGTTTTCAGTTCCGGGTGGCAAATCATCACCCCCTCTTGGGCCATTACAATTTTAACTTATGGAACTCCCTCCATAAGTTCAAGGAGTCCCTCCCACAGGATGTGGTCCAAGAATTTGGCACCCTGGTGAAGGAGGGCACTGCGGCTGCCCGTTGCTCCCTTCGGATGGCAAGGGACACCACGGACTCAGTAGCCAGGGTGGTCGCTTTGGCAGTGGTAATGAGACGCAGTTCCTGGCTTCAGACCGCCGGACTTTCCCAAGAAATGGAGACCTCTGTTCAGGAGTTCCCATTTGATGGGAATGATCTCTTTTCCAACCAGATGAATGCGATGCTGCAAGGGCTAAAGGACAACAGGGCCACCCTTCGCTTGCTGGGAATGCATACACTGCAGCCTGCGAGGAAGCAGTTCCGGCCGCCCCCGCCACCTAGGCTTGGCAGTCTCATTCAGGGTCTGCAAGGAGAAGGGACTGAGACTTTAGCTTCAGCCGCCGCCACCTTTCCTCCTCCTGCTCACCCGTGCAGCCTGGCCTGGCAAAACACTCTGGGGGCCAGAAGCGCTTGTTTTGAGGGTGTGGTCGAGAGCAATGCCCCAGTCACCTTCCAGGATCCATCACGCTCTTTCCTCAACCATCTTCATCCCTTCCGTTCAGCCTGGTCCCAAGTCACCTCAGACCATTGGGTGCTGGACATAGTGTCTCAAGGTTACACTATGCAGTTTACGGCCGCCTCTCCTTCCTCCCCCCTCTGCTTCTGTCCCTCTTCAGGGACAAGTTTCATGAGTAATTCCTTGTTCAAGAGGTCAAGAACCTCTTGCGCATGGGGGCCGTGGAGGAGGTCCCTCGGGACATGGCAGGGAAAGGTTGCTACTCCTGTTATTTTCTAATCCGGAAAGCAAAAGGGAGCTATAGACCCATTTTGGACCTGCAATGCCTCAACAAGTCTCTCTCAAAAAGTTGAAGTTTCGCATGGTCTCCCTGGCCTCCATCATCTGCTCCCTGGATCCAGGAGACTGGTACGCTGCCCTCAACTTGAAGGACACCTATTTCCGTATCGCCATATTCCAAGGTCACAGACGTTTCCTCTGTTTTATTGTGGGCGAACCCTATTTCCAATTTAGAGTGCTCTCCTTTGGCCTCTCATCAGCCCCAAGGGTCTTCACGAAACGTATGGCGCCAGTGGCCGCTTATCTGAGGGGTCCAGGTCTTCCTGTATCTCGATGATTGGCTCATCAAGGCCAAGTCTTAGGATCGAGTGCAGAGAAGCCTCGATCTGGTGCGTTCCATGTGCCACAACCTGGGCCTCTTGATAAACAAGAAAAAATCAACCTTAAGGCCAGTCCAACACATAGAGTTCATAGGGGCGATTCTCGACCTCATGTGAGCCAGGGCCTTCCTCTTGGAGGCGCGTTTTCAGGTCATGTTGGATCTGTTCTCCCATGTGAAGAACCAGCCGCACACCACGGCTCACACCTGCCTGCAGTTGCTGGGCCACATGGTTGTGTGTACGTAAGTGGTCAGTCATGCCCGACTCTGTTAGCCTCTGCAAGTGTGGCTGGTGTCAGTTTACACCTCCAACAGACACGATCTAGACGGGATAGTCAGGGTGCCAAATCACATCCCTGGAGTGGTGTTGCAGAGAGTTCCCTTCGCAGCCCTCTCCCCATCGCTGACCCTGGTCTCAGATGCTTCAGTCCTAGGCTGGGGAGCCCACCTGGATGAACTCAGCACTCGGGGCCGCTGGCTGTGGGAGGATCTGGCCCTTCACATCAATATCAGGAAGCTATGGGCTGTTCACCTGGCCTGCCAGGCCTTCTTGCCCCACCGGAGGGGCCAGATGGTGCAGGTCCTCATGGACAATACCACTACGAACTATTACATCAACAGGCAGGGCGGGGTCAGGTAGTCACCCCTTTGCCAAGAAGTTCTCCGCCTTTGGGACTTCTGAGTGCAGCATGCCATTTATCTGGTAGCCGTGCGCTTGCCTGGGACTAAACATACACTAGCAAATTGCCTCAGCAGAACCTTCTTGTCTCTCCATGAGTGGTCGCTTCGTCCAGAGGTGGCTAGTATGATCTTCCAAAAGTGGGGGACTCCCCAGGTGGACTTGTCATGTCCCACCAAAACCGGAAACACCACGAGTTCTGTTCACTCCAGGGGATGGACGGGAGATCCCTGTCAGATGCTTTTCTGCTTCCATGGTCAGGAGCTCTGGTGTATGCCTTCCCATTAGTGCCATTGATCCACAGAGTCCTCATGAAGATCAAGCGGGGCAGGGTGTGAGTTATCCTGATAGCCCCCGAGTGGCCTCACCAACACTGGTTCGGCACACTGCTGGACCTTTCTGTAGCCATGCTGCTGTGACTCCTTGTCTGCCCAGACCTGCTGTTCTAGAACCATGGCAGTCTCCTGCACTTGGACCTGGAGGTGATGCACTTGACAGCGTGGCTGCTGCGTGGCTGAATGCAGACTAGCGGGAATGCTCAACCAGGGTGCAACAGGTGGTGTTGGGCAGCAGAAAGCCCTCCACCAGAGCAACTTACCAGGAAAAGATTCACATGCTGGGCTTCAGATCAGCGCGTCCGGGCTGAGCAGCCTTTGCTGCAGGAGATCCTGGATTATCTTCTGCACCTCAAACTTCAGGACTTGTTCCTGTCATCGATCAGGGTCCACCTGGCTGCTATTTCGACTTTCCACCCCCCCGTTCCAAGGCCGGTCAGTCTTCGCTCATGACATGATGGCCCAGTTCTTAAAAGGTCTGGAGTGTCTTTACCCTCACATCCGGGATCCTGTCCCTCCCTGGGATTTGAATCTCATGCTGTCAAGACTCATTGGGGCCTCCCTTTGAACCTCTGGCTTCCTGCTCTCTTCTCCTTTTCTCCTGGAACGTTGTGTTCCTGGTGGCAGTTACTTCTGCCCGCGGAGTGTCTGAGATCAGAGCACTTATGTCAGAACCACCCGATATAGTGTTCTACAAAGATAAGGTCCAGTTGCAGCCACGGTCATTCCGTAAGTCAACGCAGCTGTTTGTTGTGGCAGTAGTCAGGATGAAAGGTCACCTGGTGTCTGCTCAAAGGATTTGGATCACAGCCTGCATCCAATACAGCTACGATCCGGTGAGTGTGCCTCCACCGGCAATAGTCAAAGCACACTTAACTAGAGCGCAAGCATCAGCAGCAGCCTTCTTGGCCCAGGTGCTCATCCAAGAGATCTGCTACCTGGTCATCTGTCCACAGGTTCACATCCCATTATGCAGTGACCCAGCAGGCCCAAGACAATGCTGGCTTCAACAGGGCAGTGAGTGCTGTGAACTGCCAGATTATGAACTCCGAGCCCACCTCCATTGGCACTGCATGTGAGACAACTAGAATGAAATCGACATGAGGAAGTACTCGAAGGAAAAAACAGTTACCTGCCTTTTGTAACTATTGTTCTTCGAGATGTGTTGCTCATGTCCATTCCAAACCCACCCTGCTGCCACTCTGTCAGAATTGTCGGCAAAAAGGAACTGAGAGGGCGAAGGCCCGGCAGCGCCTGATATACTGGTGCATGAGCGTGGCCCTCAAGGGGGCGCCAATGCTGACCCTGTGGATACTGCTAAGGAAAAAAATCTCCAACTGCGCGCGTGGGTGTGCGCACACCTAGAACGGAACGGACAAGAGCAACTCATCTCGAAGAGCAGCAGTTATGAAAGGGAGGCAACCGTTTTTTCATTGAAATATCACTTCCCTGGTATTGCTAAAATAACTCCTAATGGCAGAAAAGTAGCTACATTATCTGAATTCTCGTCTCGTGTTTCCAGACCTCCGTATTTACCCACTAAATTTAATCAAATTAAAAATGTCTATTTTATACTATGTCTGGTTTTTAAGCTGAGAGAAAACTTTGTTTTTGTACATGAAGATCTGGATTCAGATGTCAGGTCTGATATATTTTTGTTCCCTGAATATAAGTAATGTCATGTTAGCTTAGAAAAACAAAAACCCCTCAGCTTTTTTATTTTCATGTTTAATTATTTGTATGGGTCTCATTTTTGAGCACTCTTCTAGCGGGATTTGATATATTATATTTCTTGTTTGATAAATGCATACTTGAAATAATTTCACAACCATGAGTGGAGTTACTGAGTGGTTGAAATAACATTTTAGTAGTAGTGTTTGTAGACCTAGTTGCCATGTAGTATTCCTTGCCTTGTCTTTAAAAGAGAGAGGTTAGCTCTCCAGTTTAAATTTTTCATTGAAGTATCTGGATCTAGTATGGACTAGTTTGCATCTTAAACTTAAAAATTCTAGCTGCTTTTTGTGTTTTGTTTGCAACTGTGGTAATACAATCTTGGCAGATAAGTCTTTTGAAATATTTTCCTGGTTAAGTATTCATAGTTGTGCTTTTGTTGGATGTTAAGAAATTCTTCTTTTATGCAAACTTCATTACTTTGAACAAACTCTTATGGAAATGGCTCTGACAGGATTAACATTTCAGAGGTCTGGAACAGGTCTGTTTTTAGGGACTGTGACTGCTGGAAAGATGTTATTTAGAGGCAAAATATTATTTGGCCTTATTTTGTGTGTGTGCGTGAGAGAGAGAGAGAACCCCCCCACTCTTTGTCCCATAAGTGCCCCCTCCTGGGACCCCCGCCCCTAAGCGCCCCCTGGGACCACCCCATATCTAACCACTCCCCGTCCCCTGACTGCCCCCTCCAGAACCGCTGCCCTATCCAACTGCCCCGTTCCCTGTCCCCCATCCAACTGTCCCCTGACTGACACCCGGGACCCCCTGGCCCTTATCCAACCCACCAGCCCCCTTACCACGCTGCTCAGAGCAGCATGTCTGGCTGCCGTGCTGCCCTGCATGAGCATGGAGCCCCACTACCCAGAGTGCTGTCCACACGGTGGCGTGGCTGCAGGGGAGGGGGGCTAGCCTCCCGGGCCAGGAACTCAAGGGCTGGGCAGGACGGTCCTGCGGGCCGTAGTTTGCACACCTCTGAACTAGAACAAAATAATTTACCAAAATGAGACTATTAGATTTTTCTGTATTTTCTGCCCTTCATTGTGGTTTATCACTTTTTTTCTTTTTACATGTAAAAATACCGTCTCCTTTCCAGTCAGTGGTTGTTTTTTTCCTTCTTGATGTCCGAAACACCACCTGTTTCCAACCTTCCCAACACTATCCTGTTGTTTACCTTCGTATCTGAGGGAAGTTATTGCTTGAGCAATTAATAGTGTGTCATGGAGTCACCTGGCTAAAGTGATTTATACATTTTTAACGCTAACTGAAGGAACCATTTTACTTTCCTTATGGGTTAACGTCATTATGCCTTTCCAAAAGTAGATTAGCATTTCTTTGTGCCTTTTCCCCTTTACCTTAAGGTACAGAGTGTATTGAAATGTTCATGAGACTTAAAAACAAAATAGCTGGTTGTAAAGACAGTCCTTGGAATATTTCCTTCTGTCCATCTCAAAAGGAATCTTTGAAATTCTGCAAATATCTTACGTAAATATTTATCTTAAATAAGAGTAGCCTTTCCCATATCATTCCTACAGGATATCAGTATAGTGAGAATGACTATCTGAAATATTGTGTGGCTCACTGAAAGATCCTTCAGAATTGGGAATATCTCCTCCATTAAAACCTGAGGGTACTCTCATTTATGCTTTGTTTGAGAAGGGAGAAAATTTCCAGGGATACTGTTCACTTTGTTAAATCCAGATATAGAAACATTGTTGTAAAATGCATCTGAGCATTTGTGGCAATGTATGTAAATAGAAAATCTCTCCTATTGTTTTTGCGAAAACATGTGAAGCCATTGGAACTAGATAAGAAAAATATTGTAAGAAGCTCAGGCTTGGTGGCTTGTGGGCCTTCTGAATTAAGACCCCACATAACTGTTGTTGCTGTCTCATTGTAATTTACCAAGTACCTCGTAGAGAGTGCATCACAGTTCCCAGAGACCCTCTTGGGATTCCTGTCAGGCTTACAGTAGGATTTTTGTTGTTGTTAAATTCCCTGTAGAACTGATATTTACTCTCCAAGGAACTTTACATCAATGGGAGCTGAACGTGCCTAGCATCTGTCATGATCCGTTCCTATGAAACTAACATTTTTCAAGATGCTCATTTTTTTCTTCTCTTGGGGAAATGTATCTCTTTCTGGGGTAATGGAACTGAATGAGTGGACAGGTGTTATCTCCTTTTTAACACACAGGTAAACAGAGGTTAAATGTCTTGACTGGTGGCACAAAAATGGGAAATGACTGCCTAGGAAGTAGTACTGCGAAAAGGAATCTGGGGATCATAGTGGATCACAAGTTAAATATGAGTCAACAGTGTAATGCTGTTGCAAAAAAAGCAAATATCATTCTGGGATGTATTAGCGGGAGTATTGTAAGCAAGACACGAGAAGTAATTCTTCTGCTCTACTCCGCACTGATTAGGCCCAAACTGGAGTCTTGTGTCCAGTTCTGGGTGCCACATTTCAGGAAAGATGTGGACAAATGGGAGAAAGTCCAGAGAAGAGCAACAAAAATGATTAAAGGTCTGGAAAACATGACCTATGAGGGAAGATTGAAAAAATTGGGTTTGTTTAGTCTGGAGAAGACTGAGAGGGGACATAACAGTTTTCAAGTTCATAAAAGGTTGTTACAAGAAGGAGGGAGAAAAATTGTTCTCCTTAACCTCTGAGGGTAGGACAAGAAGCAGTGAGCTTAAATTGCAGCAAAGGCGGTTTAGGTTTAGGCGGTTTAGGTTTTCCATTAGGAAAAATGGCCTGTCAGAGTGGTTAAACACTGGAATAAATTGCCTAGGGAGGTTGTGGAATCTCCATCATTGGGGATTTTTAAGAGCAGGTTGGACAAACACCTGTCAGGGATGGTCTAGATCAGTGCTACTCAAAGTGGTGGTCCACGGACCGGTGCCGGTCCGCGAGCCATCAGCTGCCGGTCTGCGCGCACATTGGAAAAAAAAATTTTCCTGTCCCCAACATCAGATAGCTTGAGAAGCACTGGTCTAGATGACTCTTAATCTTGCCTTGAGTGCAGGGGACTGGACTAGATGACCTCTTGAGGGCCCTTCCAGTTCTGTGATTTGTTAGGATATAGCTATTCAGGCCTGTCTGCAAAGGCCTGTACTTTAAGAATTTAGGGGTATTCTTATCACTTGGCTAGTTCTAGAGGTATAAAAGAAAGAATCAAAATCACTGTCTGCTGGTGTAAGGGCCTTCTCTTACTGTGACAGTTTGAGGCCCTGTTCTTAGGCTAAGGCCTTTGGCTAAGCAGCAGAGGCAGCCATAAGCTAGGAAGCGAACAGTCACATCCTCACATTCCAAACTAGTCACATTGAAATAAGGTGCTATTGGGCTGTCAGGCACTATCAGGACAGGATTGTATTCCTATCACCTCCAGAGAAAGGGAAGTGCCTAGAAAATGTAAAAGGAAACTTAGTTTGATAGCATCCTGTCTGGCAAGAACTCACTTATCAATAGCTGGGATGTGAAATCCTCACTTCTGTATTGTTTTGTCATTATAGTTCCCACTTTGCTATTGTTTGTCTGTATAATCTCTCTGGTTCTGTGATTGTTCCTGTCTGCTGTATAATTAATTTTGCTGGGTGTAAACTAATTAAGGTGGTGGGATATAATTGGTTACATAATCATGTTACAATATGTTAGGATTGGTTAGTTAAATTTCAGGAAAATGATTGGTTAAGGTATAGCTAAGCAGAACTCAAGTTTTACTATATAATCTGTAGTCAATGAGTAAGTGAGTGGGTGTGGGTGGGAGGGGATGGGAACAGGGAATGGGGGTGCGGAAATTGGAATCATGTTTTGCTAAAGAGGGGAAAAGGGAATGGGGGTAAGGAAATTGGAATAATGTTTGACTAAGGGCAGGAATGGGAACAGGGACACAGGTGTAAGGCTCTGCGGTGTCAGAGCTGGGAAGGAGGATACTAAGGAAGGAAACTGGAATCATGCTTGCTGGAAGTTCACCCCAATAAACATTGAATTGTTTGCACCTTTGGACTTCGGGTATTGTTGCTCTCTGTTCATGCGAGAAGGACCAGGGAAGTAAGTGGGTGAAGGAATAAGCCCCCTAACATGATTCTATACCAAATCTGTAGTAGAGTTGGGCGGAAAATCCAGGTTTGTGGTCTCCCAGTCCACTATGCTAACCAACAGGCAATACTGTGGCCCCACAGTTGTTGTCCATCACATGGAAAATGAGGACACCAGTTTTACTTTCCTTGCATACAAACAGAGCACTCTACCTTCTCAGCAAATTGTTTTTCTACACATCAATTCCTTTCTCGTCCTCACTCACTCATATCCTTTCTCTGAATTTAGAATTTATTTTGATTTCTGATTTTGGTATCAGATCTATATCTCCATGTTCCAGAAGAGATCAGTCTTTCCCTCTGATTGATATCTCTGAACAACCATGTCTGAAATGTACTTAACAATCCTAATAAAGTTAGGCAGCACGATATAAACTTTTATCAACCACTACAGTCTACTTGATATTGTTTAAACCATGTTAATGTGTATGTAGGGCTGTCAATCGCAGCTAACACGTGATTAATTTAAAACAAATTAATGCTTTTTTTTTTTTAACAAGCATTAATCGCACACTTCTGAAGACAGGACTAGCAGCGACCAGGCAGGGAGGAAGACACAGCCAGCCTTAGGGGTGAGTGAGGAGGGACCACTGCCCAGGGTGCTGTGCTCAGGGTGTGCCCCTCTGCCTGCTGCCCTGCTTCACTGCTTCTCCTGCCTCCTCCCTCCCCCTGAGCCATCCCTGCTCAAGCCGCTCTGGAGCGGTCGGGAGCCTGCCTCCTGTCTGCTGCACAGAGTGGGGGCAGTGGGGAGGCTGATGTTGGGGTGTCCCCATCCACTCAGTCATTGCTGAGCTGGGGTCAGGAAAAAGGGAGAGCCTGTCTGTTGCTGGCTCAGGAATTAGTGCTGCTCCCAGCAGCTGCTGCTGGCTGAAAATGCATTCAGGCTCCTGAGTGTTCGGCTGAAAGAGACAGCACTCTTCCCCCACACACCCCCCACCCCGCGGGCGCACACACACACTCTCTCTTCTCCCCCCCCCCGCCCCCAAATCTGAAATGGTGTCCCTGGTGAGCCAGGAATGGCCAGAGGGGCTGCGGAATGGCCATGGGCTCTGGAAAAATGCAGCCCCTGTGTGAAACCATGAAGCCTGCCTTGAGCTGCAGGCCGAGTGCCAGGCATCATGAGCTGCAGCAGCTGCGCAGAAGTAGGTAACATTCAAGAATATTTAAATAAATGATATTCTATTGTTGTTTTAACAGTGTGATGAAAACTGCGATTAATCACGACTTTTTAAATCTTGTGATTGATTAATTTGTTTAAATCGTTCAACAGCCCTAGTTTATAGTTGTGCCGAGTAAGACACTTTAATAAAAAAAAAAAAAAGTCAGAAAATGAGGTAGAGTGGTAGTATAATCAACAGTAGAAAGCTTAGCATTGGCATAACCAGGTCTTGAGAAACAGGTCTGGCCACAATAAATTAAAGTTTTGCCAAGTGGGATATGTAGGGAATTGTTCTTTCTCTGAGAACGAGGAACTGGACTGGATTTTATCTTGTACTTAATTTGAGCCAGATAGCCTAGGGTTGAAAGGATCTATATATCGTCACTCCACTAGTTACCAACAAATATTTTTCTGTGAATGTTACTTTTAGCTAAGGATTCATCATCTGAAGGCAGCAATATTCCTGCACACATCAGTGTATCATTTTATTAATGATAGTTATTTTATACAGTTTGCATAGAATCTTATTCTTCAGCTAATCCAAACTTGTATTATAGAGAAAACTAAGAAACCTGGGGGAGTCATGCTCTCCCCTTGTATTTTGCTGTATTTTCAGAATCCAAAGCTTTTATTAATTACAAAAAAAAAAAGCCCTTCTAATTGTTAAGATGATCTTCAGAATGTAAACAGATGAACTGTTACATTGCTTGCAGCCTGCCAAACTGAGATAATAGTAATGAGACGTGTGAAATGCTTCCATTAATCTAAATGGGGTACTAATTTAGAAACCTTATTATGATGTATTGCCAGTGCTGTTAACTACTTGACTATGTAATGATATATCAGGTACATTCAACAAATATGACTGGATACATTCAGTGTATATTGTGGCACAGGAACATTTCAAGCAATGGGAAAGGATAGCTGAGAAATTGGGTTTATCTTTGATTGTTAGAGGATTTATATCAAACAAAGCAAAATTCCTACCTACAAAGGTGGGCTTGCTCAGTGAACTCTATTTAAAGCATTTTTCTGAACAGCTGTTTCTAGCCTTTCATTTATATTTAAAATTGTGTATAATTATTACTTGAAATGCTGTTTTTTTATCCAGTATACATGAATTTTTTTCTAAAAGAACTGAAGAATATGAAGGAAAAAACCTCTCTGCAGATCTTGCTGTGGGTGACCACAGTTTAACCTGCTTTCCAGAAAATTCTTAGTGACAGGTTGTGTGTGTAGGCGGGGATGGATACAAGCAAATTATTTAATGCCTCTAGGTTTTTACATTGTCAAACAAAATTTCACATCCACTGTAGGCAGCGTGCCTTTATGTGTGAATCTTCCAGGGTTTGCTGTTCTTTAAATTTCAAAACTTCATATTTTCTTTGCAAATTAATTTGTAATCGAGTCTGTAAAATTTATGGGGGAAAGATAGAAAGAGTTTGGGCTTGTTCTTTGTTTCCTATATAGCAGTTTCACTGACAGTCTTATTTCTGCTGAGCTTATATTTAGATCTGATGGTTTGGAGTGTTTGTTTTATTAAAAGCTGCATTTTTGTAGTAGTTACAGAACACCAAGGGAAAGTTATTTTGAATCTTTGTTTGTAGTGGATTGATACTCTTAAGTCAATAACTTTTCGATTTGACTGTGGGCTAGTGAGGGATGTTCTTATTTGTTTTAAAGAATGTCCATGTGCAGATGTCATCCCCCAACATCTACAAGTGTACTCCTTTAAAAAATATAAAGTGTGGCACAGTATTAATGACATATACTTATTCTTTTCGGAGATAATAGTACACTTTTATTTTAAATCAATTGCACCATAAACCACAAGTTAATATAATATGCAATCAGTTCTGCTGCCTAAGTTATTTTGAGCCATGTTACACTCCTATTGGAGGGATTTATATATTGTAACTTACCAGAAGACTGTTGGTTTTTTCATGTTCTCTTTAAAAAGAAAATGTTTAAAAGTAAAGTAACTTTTTAAAACTTTTCCCTAAATATTGGAAATGTAAAAAACAAAAAGAAAAACAAACAAAACCCCTAACCCTGTCTAAATATGTGTTAAATAAATAATTTTTTTTTCATTAAATTCATAATGAGGATGACAGTTCTCTGGGGGGAAAAATGTTCCCCTGCTTGGAATAAAACAATTGAAAGCTGGTGGGATTCCTACACTGACAAAAAAACCTTTTCTGGCGGTATGGGCTGTGTCTATACTACAGGGCTATGCTGGCATAGCTATACTGCTACAGTGTCCATAGTGCAGACCAGGGTTTTTGCCTGTGACCACCCACCCCACATTTTGAGACTTACTGTTTCCTATGGCCCCAGACAGCAACATAGTGACCAAGGAATTTACACATTAAGTACACTATTTGATGCTCTCTAATGTGTCATTAGAGAACACCGTGTGACATAGCAGGCAGTTTGGCCTTTCTTCATTCTTGACCAAAACACTGGTGAAGCATAATCGAAGAAAGCCTCGTCATATTTTCAAGCATGTTTCTTGGATTCTAGTTTTTCGTTCATAACTGCATCACTAGACTTGCTGCTGGAGGTTGACGCAGATACTGTCTGTAAAAATGAGTGCGTTGTGCCTCTTCTTCAAAAAGTTAAGTAAATGAGGCCAGGACTTCCGAAGGCCTTGTGTGTTGATATTAGGGCAGCACTGAGACAGTCATTGTATGTCACTGTCATTGAGAGATAACAGAATACTCAAGGTGACATAAAAGAAGATATGGGCCCTGCCTTAGCTTACAAGCCACTGCAGGTTCCATCTCAGAAAAGGCTAGCACAGGCTCCTACCAGCTCGAACAGAGAGGATGCTCTGTTAATGAGGCTGGTGCCCACAGATAAGGCTCTTCTGCATTCAGATACCTCAGCTGGATGCTTGCATAGCTGGATGCTGCAAATGACCAAATTAGCGCCCACACAGCTATCTCTGCACAGCCAATGCGTCCGATTTTGCTCCACAAATGCTGCATCAGGTATTGTAAAAGGGCCTTGCTATTATGGCAGCTCGGCTAAGAAGACAAGGAGCAGTCTAGGTGTATCCTTACTAGATGACTGCCTAATACAGAGCTCCTCCCAACAACATCTCTTGACATCTTCACTTCTAAGGGTTTCAAGGTCAACAAGGACAAATCCACACTGAACCCAGTGCAAAGCATCAAATTAATAGAAGCAGTATTAGATTCCAGGTTGGGAAAAGCATATCTACCTGCGAGATTCGAAACAGTGGCAGACCAGCATACATCGTTTCCAAAAGTGCAGCCCTCAACATCAGTGAGAACCTGTCTGAAGCTTCTGTGACATTTTGTTGTACACGTTTGTCACACAGCATACCGGATTTCACCTTTGTCCACTACAGGGGTAGTTGAAGTGAGCATATCTACCCAACAGCGACAGCCTAGACAAGATGGGCTCCCTCCCTGGCTCCTGGGCACCCTGCCTGCAGGCTGCAGCTCTCTGGACTCCGAGACTCCCTAGCAGCCCATCTGGCTGCCAGAGTTGGGGCTTCAGGGATGGCCAGCTCCCCAGCTGGTGGAATTCGTGGGCTTCCTGGCTTTGTGGGTGGCCAATTCCCAGATCCTGGGGTCCCAGACAGTGGAGGTGACTGGCTTCCCAGCCAGCAGGATCCCTGCTCCCGGGGTTTTTGAGCGGATGTCTCCTTTGATAGTCTGGCTCCTTGGCCTGTCCTACTGGCGGGCAACCTGGGAAGCCAGCTAGCTGGGCAACTAGGCCTTCCGCCCAGCAGTTTGGAGGCTGGGCAGGTAGCTGGCAAGCCAGAAACCTCCATGCTGATTCTTCTGAAATGGATTTTTTTCCACCTCTTTCCTGCCTGTTTAAAAAAAAAACAAACAAAACCCTCTGTTCCCATTCAGAACAAAAACCCCTCAATCTTGAGATTTTTTATGGAATGGAAGATCTTTTCCCCCACACAGATCTACTAGTCACTTTTGAAGACCTGAGGGCCAATGGAGTACATCACACTCAGTTCTCAGTGTGCTCTATAGGCACCCAGTTTTGTTCAGGATCTAGCTCAAAATTTTTATTCATCTTTAGAGTGCTATCTTAGAATTCCTTTTCTCTGACTCGACCTAAGGAGTGGGCTCTTAGGTGACTTGTTGGTGAATTATTTGTTATCTAGGGGTAAGGCATTCTTGGGCTTTTGTTAATAAGCTTCTTACTGCTGAAGAACAGGATGGCCCTGACAGTCATAAGAACACAGGGCAAGACTGATTCTTTGGCAGAAGCCTTTTCTTGGAGGGTGAACCAGGGGAGAGGAAATTTTCTCATAGGAGAAAGAACAAAAAAGGCAAAGGAGAAAACTTTCAGTATGTAATTGAGGCAATGGTAATTCAAACAGTAACAGAACCGAGGATGCCTTATTAGACTACTCATTTTTTTAATTTAGTCTCCTGCATGGCACATAGATACCATGGTTATGAGAGCATCAGAAATGTATAGATGGAACTATCGCAGCATTACTTGGCCCTTATATGCACTTTACAAAAAATAAATGGCCTTTAGTAGTACAGGATATGTGTAGTTTACTGCAGTATTTTTCTTCCAGTATACAAAGGTTATAGTGACAACAGTTATAATGAAGATTTAATAAGTACATGTGACATAAGAGGCTGTTCCTTACTGCATTGTGTGGTGACTTAACAGCTTATGCTATAGCTTACTTTTCCTTCGTGAAAGATTAACTGCTTTTATTAAAGGCTCTTTCTTCTGGAATAATGCTGAATAAAATTCCTGTTGCTGCTGCTTACGTCATATTGCTTTCAACACAGTTAGAAATGAAACTGTGAAATTTAAAACACTTAATCTTTTTTTAACATGACATTTTGTAGTAGTGTCTCTGATGCAATCTAATTGAAAAGATCCCCCTCAGAAACTCTCAAGTAATGCTTAGTTTATAGGCTTTATTTTTACAAAAGCAAAGCTAGTTTTTTTTCCTCTCTATGGAAATGTCTTAACACTAGATTTAAACATAATGTTTGTAGAAATTTTATTTTGCTCTAATGAATAAGTCTTATGTGTAACAATTGGTGCATTGTTAATGTCCAGTCTCTTATGTGATTTACCAACACAGTTTACGAGCTCAAGTTTAAACTTCTGTCTGCTTCAGGCTTTCAAGAACAAAGAAAGCAGCATAATCTTGTAACACAACAGTTTTTTTGTTTGTGTGCATAGAAATAAAAAGGCAAATTTGTATTCTCGATCTTTTTTTAACAAACAGTATCAATAGATTATATATAGAATATTTCCTATCTTGCTTCGTACTTAAGATTTGTTTTTTAAAAAAATCCAAAGTTTGCTACAGTTTGACCCTTACTACAGCACCATCATGTTGAGAGGTAAAGAATGGATCTGCATGAGATTTTGAAGAAGCCTTTAGAGAAAGAAAGTTGTTTTGTTTCTACACTGTTACAATGAATATATAGAGTGCAGCAACTGATCCTTTCAGATTGCTCTAGCCATGAATTAAAGCCTTTATCTATGCTATAGGCCTAAAGAAGTAATTGATAAAAAGGCAGCAACGCATAGTTGTGCTAGTAATAGGTAAAAACATAAATTCGTAGACTGTCTACTTCTATCAGTGCAGGCAGAATTTGCCCCACTAAAACCAGTATCTCGACAGCAACTTGTTTTTCCAGTGGGATAAAGATTTGGTTTGTTAGATGACATGCTTAAATAAATTAATTGTAAACCGACATTATGGTTAACTATTTGAAGTGTACAATAAAATATATATCACAAGTATTTGATCACATACACTTATACTGTACCTGAGAAACAGTATCATACTTTTTTTTCCTTAAGAACTTTGCTACAGAAGTGTAGCATCTGGTAAGGTAGTACTGTTTCAGACAGTCTATGAAAATAACGTTTTATAGACAACTACGCAGGGGAAGTTTACTTAAGTGTTATACAACTTCTGTGCGTGGCTCTTGACTAACCAAGATCTCCTGACCTTTGGAACTTGATCCCCCAACTGTTCTTCAGAGTCTTTAGATCATGCTGTAAGATTTGTCTGCTCAGCATGAAAACTTTGTATGTTTCATTTTCATTTTTGATTTCTCTTCTGGGTAATTGGATATTGGATGTGGCCAGGTTTCTAAGTTTTTGATCCAAGTTTCTATAAAGGGAAGGACTGACCAGGGTGAGCTGGAGCCATTTCGCTGGAACTGGTTGTTAAATTCTGAAGCCCTTTTAGAAGCGGTTGTCCTGTTGTCCTATGAGGGACAACCAGTTCTAAAAGGGCTTCTAAATTTAACAACTGGCCAAAAGTGGCGCCTTAGGGGAAAATTTGGTGGGTGCAGAGCTCCCCACCTGGCCCCAGCTCACCTCACCTCTGCTCCGCCTCCTCCCCTGAACACATCGCCCCGCTCTGCTTCTTCACCCTCCCCCTCTGGTTTCCCGCAAATCAGCTGTTCGCGCAGGAAGCCCGGGAGGGCTGAGAAGCAAGCGGCAGCTTTGCGCTCAGGCCCAAGGAAGTGGAGCAGAGGGGAGCTAGGGAATGGGGGGTGAGGAGGGCCGCCCACACCGCAGCAAGTAACCCGCGGGGCGCGCAGGGGAACCACTCCCCGCCCCAGCTCACCTCCGCCTCCCTGGGCCTGAGCGTGAAGCCACCGCCTACTTCTCAGCCCTCCCAGGCTTCCCGCACGAACAGGTGATTCGCAGGAAGCCGGGGGTGGGGGGTGTGGGGCGGGCGGAGAAGCAGAGCGGGGCGGTGCGTTCAGGGGAGGAGGTGCAGCAGAGGTGAGGTGAGCTGGGGCCAGGCGGGACCAAATTTTCCCCGTGGGTGCTCCAGCCCTGGAGCACCCACGGAGTTGGTGTCTAAGGCGCCCCTTTTGATGTGATCAGTGGGGGGAGTGGCCTCCCCCTGCTTCCCCCCAGCTATGCTACCCCACCCCTAGGAAGCAGAGGGACCTGCCAGATGCTTCCTGGGAGCCACCCCAGGTGAGCCCTGCTGGGACTCCCCACCTCACCCCCTGGCAGATCCCTCTGGCTCTTAGGGGCGGGGTGGGGTGGGCACCCACTACGGTGGCCCACAAGACCCTCCTGCCCGGTTCTGGGGGCAGTCAGGGGACAGGGGAGGGGGTTGGATGGGGCAGGGGTCCCGGGGGGTTGGATGGAGCAGGGATCCCTAGGGGCACGGGCGGGTCACGACTCCCTTGTGGGTTGAGGAGGGAACCGGTTGTTAAGATTTTAGCAGCTCATCACTGGGACTGACTGAATTGAATTCTGTTCTATCATTTTGTTGTAGATACTACATCATACAAATTGGACGTGTTGTGTGGATTTGTTGGTTATATCTGGCTGTTCACTTAAGATATTGGGAGGAACTTAGCGAAGTAACAGCTTAGTGTAAGTGACAGTGGATTGACTGGCTATATTTGGTGGCAATCATTTTTATCATTTTTGCAGTCGATTACAGTAGTTACTAAAATCCAAAAAGCTAAGGTAACTGTTTACAAAATCTCTGCAGAAAGCAACTATAAAGCTTCTCTTGGATCTTAATTTAATTATGATCAAACTGAAGCATCTCCTAACCACTGTCACCACTTACTTTGTGGGGAGAAAAGGCAGCCACTGTAGGATTTGGAAGCCGTTTTCTATTTATAAGATAGTTTGGCTGAGATATTCTAAAGTCACTAGTAATTTTTGAGTGTTTAATTTTTGGGTGCTCATTTTAGGGAGCATCTTAAAGAGTCTGATTTCCCCCCAAAAGTGTTGAGGATCCAGCTTTTAAGGGGGGAGGGGGTCTGAATTTTAGAGTGTTTGGCACTTAAAATGACTAATAACTTCTGAAAATTTTGGGCTTTCCTCTGGAATTATAAGTAATATATCCTCTTACTCAAAGCCATGCTCATTTTACTTTAAATTTGGTCTTATACCATTGGTGGTGATAGCTTTAGTTACAGAGCTTGTTTACAAAGCTGTAATTTTTTCATCTAATACAGAAAGGCAGATAAAAAAATAAACGGTTAGGCATCAGTGGGGTTAATAGCAAACAAATGTGACCAATTTATAATCAACTCTTTTTTGTCAGTTCAGCATTTAGTGTCTGCTCCCAAAATAAGTTGCTAGTATCGATAGGATTGCTCAATTATTATTATTTTTTTTAAATCACCCAGGCAATTGATTTGTTTAGCTTTGTTGTGTAACACAGAGTGTGTCTGAGCTGGGGCAATAGTTTGGGCAACCTAATAAAATTGATCTAAGTTTAATGTAAACCTCTGTAGTATAACTTCTGAAACAATAGGATTTAGCACGATTTGCTTTAGAAGAAATTGCACCAGCCAATAATGACAAGATAGCAATCAAAGCAAAATAGCCTTTTTGGAGAGGTTTCAAAAGTGTAACCATGTTCTTAGATGATTCAATATGTAGTCATTTGAGAGATGCTGAAACTACTTAACTGCTGTTTGCGAAGTGAAAAACAGAAAGCTAGTGAAATGCTGGCTCTACACGAGATGGAAAAGGAGACATCGTGGGCTAGATGATCAATGAAGCTATCTTCAATAAGCTTTTGTACCTGTACAATGAAATATAGAAATGGAGACTTTCAAACTTTTGAAAATAGAAACTTAATAGAAAGATCCATGCATTAGTGAATTTCTGGGCATTGCAAAAGTAAATATGCTGATTGCACAGAATGCTGGATGTGGCTCTTAATTGAATACTTGAACATCGGGGGGGGGGGGTGAATTCATGCAAAGGAGTTTTCCCTCATTGTTTAAATTGGAAAGCTGTCCAGAGGTATAGTCAGTTGGCTTGACTAAAGTCTTGTTTAAAGCAGAATTGTTGCCAATAGCTGTACTACAGTGGCTGCTAAACTTCTTCCAGATACGCTCTGTGACAAGTATAGTGTAACTGATGCAGTCCCTGGGACATCTAGTATTTGCTGCATCACTTTTAGAGGTTGAGAAGATTTGCATTGTTTCTTGTAACATGTATTTCAGCATTGCAACCTATAGTAATTGCTTCAGAGATGTAGTATGTCCTGTTGATTTTGGAAAATTTGGACCTGAAAATATTGAAAGAAGTTGCAGAGTTTCTGAGAATTATGTATGACTGTTCTCAGCTACCTGTCTGTAAATCTGGAGTAACTCGAATGAAGTAATGTCACCTAGTGCAGAATTTGGTCCGTTACAGGCAACTCCCATTAGGAGTTAGAAAAATGCTCACTTCAGTTACATTAATGTATTCCTTTGTACCTGAGAAGGCTTCTGTAATGCGCTTCTCATTTGCAACATTGTAACTTTAAACATTGTGTGGTGTTTTTGTTCTTAATTACAGTGCACAAAACTTCTTAAAAAAAAAGCACTTACAATTAATATATTTTTCTTTGAGATCTTCATGGTTAAACATATAATCTACTTATGTACACACATGTTCAAATTGGAGGAAGAGATGTCTGCTTTTGTGGGATGGGGTTAGAAGATTTCGTTCCTAATCAACCAAATGGGTTTCGCTTTTCTTCTCTCTGGAGCCTTGAATTACGAGAAGAAGAAACCTCCTTGCAAAATCTTTCACCAGCATTTCTTTCCTACTTGCAGTGGCAGAGTCATGAAACTGAATGATAGAACAAGTAATGTGCTACCAAAATTTTAGCAAGGTGTTCCCTCAAAACTTTCCACTTCGTGAGGTGATCTATATGACATTCCGTGGGTGAAATACCTTGCACATATATTCAGCAGTCTTATCCCTATCCCCTAAAATTCATCAATCCTTCCCGTCCCAGTCTTCATGACTGTCCCCCACACCTCTTTGCCTTCTGCTCCCCAGCACCTCTCTTGAGGCTTTTCAGTGGTGGTGGCAGCTAGCTTGTCTTGGATGTGGCCTTTGTTTGCTGCAAACTGGCTGTCCAGTGTTGGCTTTCAGATGGCTAGTGTGTTGTGGTTCATGAGAACTCCTGGGACTGGCAGCAGCTTGGTATTAAAGGCATGGCTCTTCTCCTAAGGTCTGTAAATGGTTAAAATGCACATATCATGTACATGCTGGCCTGGACACACATTCATGGGCTTGTAGTAGTGTCTGGATTATGTCAGTTGTGCTGATTCTTGACTTGCCAAACAAGATGGTAAGTGCTTTATTACATCATGGATTGAGGCCTTCTTTTTCTTAAGGCTTTCTTTAAATTCTCTTAATTGTTTGAGAGACTCACTGCCAAACGCATTTCCTTCATCCAGAATTATGCATTTTAAAATGTTAAATTGTGGGGGGGTGTTTTGTTCCTCTTCTGTAGGTCAGGAAGTTCTTTCTAAGATTATGGGTTGAGCTCCCACTGCAGGTTGAATATATCACCTGCTACATCTTAGAGCTAGGCTTTTCCAGTACGCTGAAAGCAAAATAAATTAACCCCTCTCATTTGAAAACTGCCCATGTATGGATCTACTGCTGTTGGGATAAGCAGTGCCTCAGAGTTTCTAGAAAGCTGTGTCCGTTGGAACTCTTTTGCAGAGTTCCGATGATATAAATCAGGGAGTGACACCGGCCACCCTCCATTTCCTTTTCAACAGCAATGCAGCATGTTCAAATGCTGTGTCCTCAACACTTGCCTAGCTTCTCCTCCCCTTTTGGGTGTTATTTTTAATTTTTGTTCAATGTCCAACTTGGAAGCACAACCTTGTGGTCACTTCTAACCGTAATACTCAATCCATTCCTGGTTGTTTAATCATCCACCTGTGAGTATCCACGTGGGCAGTTTTCAAAGGTGAAAGCCTAGATGGCTCCACACTCTGCACCCACTGCTTTGGAGCCTCAAGATAAGGGTTCCTGAGTTCGTGGCTGGAACTAGGAGGTGGATGGGCCACTCCTGCTCTGACGTTCTTGGAACCCTACATGACGCAAAGGGTTGGGGGAAGTGACTCTAACGGGCAGCACTTTCTAGAAGATTCTGAGATGGTGGGCCAGACATGCAGAGATGCTCATGCTCTAAGAGCGTGGCTCCATATGGGCAATATTCATCTTGCAGAACCACAGTCACTATGGTGAGAACCCTTTTTCTTTCTCCTCATGTGGGCTAACTGGTGGTCTCCAGAGGTGAGTAAAGAGGGGATTAGTGACTGCCAGCCTTCTGTAAATGCCCTGGTTTGACAGATTAACATGTAACTAGCTCTCTGAAGCCATAAATTTGCATCTACAGACATCTGTGTATCTTTTAGTCTCTCTAGGATGTCCTGCTCTCTAGTATGAGAGAAAGCATTCCCCCCGTGAATGGAAAACCTTCAGTTAGCCCAAGGAAACTTTTTTTTAATGGGCCTAAATTCTTCTTATATCGAACCATATGCACTGACTCTTCACTGCTTTCACGAGTTAACGCCTCACTCTTTAATTTCAGTTGCTTAACACAGGCTGTCACTGCTAAATTAAGTAAAGTACAAGTTGTAGATAACTCACTCTGTTATACTGAAGAATTTCACAAAACAAGTTGGAACTGGGTTTGAAAGACTTGTACCTTTTTTGTCTCTTATATTATCTCAAGACTGTTTTGATTGCTGTCCACTTACATTACAGGGTCCCTGAGTAAAACTGCATTTATTATAATAAAATGTTTGGCAAAGCTAAACACTGTGTTCTACTTTAAAATACTTAAACTCAAGAACTTTCTCTTCAGGTTTGGAGGGCTCCATAAAGAGGTTGTTTCCTTTCTGAAAAGAGGCTGATGAAAGGAAGGAAGGTTTCAGGGAGTTTAATTGTTGGGAAAGGTGCCAGATTTGACATTTCTAGAACTGAAGTATTAACAAATCTTTTCCCCTTTAACGGGAAACCACCTTATCAATGCAGTTCCAGTTCACTACCCTTCTCCACACCAATCAGGCCATCTTCGAGAGGGGGATCTTGGGTATTAGCAGTATAGAATGGCAAATTGTCCCATACCGACTCTGTAAGAGGGCTGTCTTAAAAAGGGTCCAGTACTTTTAAAAGGCATTCCAAATAGAAAAATATTTTTTCTAGAGGAAAGTAAATACTCAAAGTGTGATGCTAATCTGAAGAGAGTTTAGGAATGGCACCATGGAGTTCAGTTTTTGTGCCTCAACAATATTGATTCAAAGACACTCTGTTCACAGGTGCTAGTAGTATGGTTTGCTTTTTTTTCTCTTACCTGACAGCCCTGCAAACTGAACATGAAAGTCCAGCTGGAATATTCCCATCTTGTGTATCATCCCCAGGAACTGACCATGTCTGCATGCCCTCAGTTACATCTGTGCAACTTCACTACAGGTGAATCTGATTGGAAATTGACCAACAATTCTCTTCATGGTACTCAAGAAGGGAATAGAATCCAATTTACCTCATTTGTCTCTGTTTGCTCTGCAGAACTAACTGGAGTGAAAAATTAAAAAAAAAAATTTGTCAAAGTAAACAGCTATGACTGAATACACACACAGCAAATCTGTTAAGACAGTGATTTTTCCACACGTTCATTTTAAAACTAAGACGTCACTTTGATGCCTTGTCTACACTAGCAAAACCATTACTATATTCAGCAACTGTGCAGCTGCAACAGAGTGCTAAGTGCTAAAAGATAGCAAAGTTACCCTAGACTACAAAGGGGAAGGAATGCAGATCAGGATAAGTAAAGAACACAGAACTGGAAGCCATCGGAGTAGAGTTGGACGCAGGGTGCCAGAGATGATACACTTGGTGGCATGTAACTGCGTATCCACCAGTTTGGTGTGTGATGATCGAATCCAAACTGGTGCGCAGTACTCCGCCACCAAATATGAGATGGGAAGACCTGACGTCCTCCGAGTTGGAGCATGAGCACCACATGACGAACCTGCCAGTTTGCTGAGAAGATTGTTATCCGTCTTAACTTTAGCTGCTGTCTTCTTCAGGTGGGCATGGTAACTCAGTATGCAGTCTAAGGTCACACCTAGATAGACTTGTTCTACTTCGTGCTTCACCTTCTGACCATTCAGATAAACATTCAGTTCTTGTGTTTCGCTGGCGTGATGAAGATGGAACAAACTGGAGACTGTTTTTATGATGCTTGGCTGGAGGCACCAAGTCTTACAATAGAGTCAGCTAACTTTATCATGTTCCGGTTTAAGGTGGCACCAAGGATGTAGAGAAACTGGAAAGGATCCAGAGGCAAGTGATGAAGATGATCAGTGGAATGGAATCCAAGCCAAATGAGCAAATGCTGAAGGGACTGGGTATGTTCTGTTTGGAAAAGAGGAGATTAAGGAGGGACATGATGGCGGCCTTGAAATACTTGAAAGGCTGCCATAAAAAAAGATGGAGAAAAGCTGTTCTCTCTTGCCACAAATGGCAGGCTAAAAGGCTATGGGTTCAAACTACAGCACAGCAGATTTAGATTAAATCTCAGGAAAAACTTCCTAACCGTAAGAATGGTAGGACAATGGAACAGACTGCCCAGGGAGGTTGTAGAACAGGGGTCTCAAACTCAAATGACCATGAGGGCCACATGAGGACTAGTACATTGGCCCGAGTGCCACACCACTGACCCCCCCACTCTGCTGCCCAGGCCCCGCTCCCACTCCACCCCTTCCGTGAGGCCCCACCCCTGCCCTGCCTCTTCCCACCCATTCCCTGACAGGCTATATTTTGAATTTTTATTTTTGGCACTATAGTTCTGATGTCTTGCCCCACCTTCTCTGCCTCCAGAATAAATGTGTGCCAGGATAAGTGTTCTGGCTTAAGTAGCATGCATCTAAAACCATTTCCAAATCTACAGCTGTTTATATGGGTGTTTGCTTTTTAACGGATCAAATACTTCAGTTGCTGAAGCCCAACTTACTGCTTCATTCAGTGCCATTGGTGGCAGGGGGAATGACTAGACTCGAGGTGTTTTTACCTTGAGTTAGTTTATTATGATGATCTTGAACTAGGTAACATGCTTAAACATGCTAGTCGGGACACATGGCAAACATTTGTTCCACAGCATGCATGTTTGTGGTTTATTCTAGGTTATCCCCCTAAATATCAGTATTTTGAATAGGGTGAAGCATTTTGTGTCTTAGGATAAGTGTCCAGGCTAGCATTTAGAAACAGGTTTGCTGATTAATTGGTAGTCAATGAATTAATGTTAAACTCTAGTCTAGACTAATCCTCAAAAATGCCAAAGAAAATCCAAACAGTACATGTTAAACAAGAGGTTTATACATCCAGTTGCTCAGTCAACCTGGAGTCTTCTGAAAAGACCTGTAACAGCGTGGAACAAGGTACTGAATTTTCAGGGTCATACATTCTCAGAAGAAGGTGTTGAGTGCAATATATAACCAGTTTTCTTTGATATTCAATGTAAACTTAATTTATACTAATTTATTTTGTAGTCAGTCTTATAAAGGTAGTTTGAGTTTATTTCATCACTGCTTTTTGTGGCTCCACTTTGCAGTAACTGAGTGGTTATGGTTTCTGTGCTGTTTGCTGTTATGGTTTCTGTGATTTGGCTTAGTTCCATAACGCCACTTAGACACCAGGAGCAGACTGTATGGCCAGGGAAACACCCTGTTGTTGGAAGAGGCTCAGTAAAACTTAAAAACACTTTTGATTGTGTACTCAGGACAAGGCTCAGAACAGAAAGCAAATGATTATAAAATATTTTTTTCATTAGATTAAAAGCCCCTTTCTGCTGAATTTCCCTCATTTGTAATTGTATTTGTGTGTGTGTGTGTGTGTGTATTTTTATATATATAAAATACACACATTCTTATATTTGTGCTTATAGGATTCAGCTGCACCAGCTTGTAGGTTATTTGGCTTGTCTTATGCAAAAAATCAGACATTATGATCAGAGTCATCCCCTCTGGTCTTAAAAACCTATAAATTTCATCATCTTATTCTTGAGCGTTTGAGGAAGCAACTCTGAGTCCTAGATTTCCTCTTCTCTGTCTTCATAAGAGAAATTTGAATATGTAGAACTCATAACTTTGAGGCTTCATTTTGGGCTCTGAAAGGTTTGTAGCATTTCATACTCTTATGTAAAGTTCCTTATATGAAAGAAGGTCTTGCCTCTCAACAGGCGCATTTCCCTCCTGATCCCTTTTACAGTAGAGCAGCCGAGCATAGGGTGCAGCACAGTCTCAGTGCAAGTTTTTCCTATTCTGCCCTGCTAACATAATGGGTTGAGATTGGTTACATGTTCCTGAAGGAAGGCTCAGTTTTTAAAGGTTTCTTTAGGGAGCAGGCAAAAAGGATTAAGGATGTGGGTTAAAGAGTTTTGGAAGACCTTTTGGTTAAGGAGCACATGGGGAGATATGGTAAGAAGAGACCACCATTCCATGACCAGCTTGTCTCTACAGCATCTCTTCCTCTTCTATAACCAGGATTCTCTTCCCCTCCCCTAGTCAAACAATGTATGACAGCAAATCAGAGACTGGAGGTGTATGCTGTCTCATGTATTGTTTATGTATGTTTTTGCTGTTTGAATAGGAAACTGCTACATCAAAATGTTGTTTAGCCTTTTTCTATATCATTGAACAACAGACGTATCTGGAGGCTGTGATTACACTTATCTTCTCACCTCAGACAAAACTACCTAACCTCCCTTGCCGTTATCAAAATCATTGCAACTCAAAATGTACTAATATTAAAGTACAGTTCTATACATGACTTTATAGCAAAATCTTTCTCTAACAATATCTTGGCTTTCCTAGATGAGAGACAACAGTTTTTTCATATATTAAATGCTCTTGAAATACAGACATATATTAAATCTCTATCCAAATATAAATGAAGGTACATGGTACGTCAAAAACATTTTTCCCATCTCCATTCCCCATGTTGTGTAATTATATTGGTGTCATCCACACTGTGATATTCAAAGGTCTGTTACTCTGAGCACATACATGAATGATATAATGTATAGCTTATATTTAGAGTGGGAAGTGGCTACTATTTCATTAAAATAAAGAAAATTAGTTGAACCCCATCAACCCCCATAGTTGAACCAGCCGCTAAAATGGCAGTCGCAGTTTATAATACAGTTTGATGTGTTACAATTTGAAGCTTACAATGCTTACCAGGATTTACATTAGCCATGTCCCTCCCTTGAGTCACTACATACAATCCCACCATAATACATACACATTTACATTTTTAATACCATGAACTCCTAAGGTACTGAAAGATTTAACTTAATAAGATTTAGCCAAGCAATTGCCATATTGTCACAGGCAGGTACTGTTCTCCTTTCAGTTTTAAATGTCGAACCACAAGCCCTTAAGTATTATCTAACATTGACGGTAATTCGCCTCAGTGAGCCTTTCTGAAAACATCTCGTATCATGCGACCTCGTGTTTTGGGTTTAAATCCTTTCAGGGGAGGGATGATGGTAGGGCCCATATATTCCCCCTCTCCACCTTGAAGTTGTGTGATCTCAGATTGCTACCCAATATCTCAATTAGGATATAACACTCTCTTCCTCTGCCATTAAATACAGCCCCATTGCAAGCAGACACCTTTGTCACACCATCATAGCAATAGAATACACATGCACCATGAATTCCATGGGTCTCTAGCCCAAGTATGCATGTGCCTTTGTAGGCCAGGCCATGAAACATTGGATTAGTGGGTGTGTATCAATAACAAGAACTACCCTTTCACCCCTTAGGAGAAAGGGTAGCTATTCTTCTCTTATTCACATAAGGTGGGCCATATTGGGTGGCAACAGAGCAGGCAGATTACAAAGCAAGTATCACTTTATGGCTCTCTAAAATGAATTAAGTATCGCTATAAATTGGGTTTATGGCAAATTATTTATTCAGAATGCACCAGAACGATTGATCTCCCAGAGTAGCTATGTCTTCTACCTGAAAAAAGGGAGACACCGAATACTGTGTGCGGGAAAAGACACCTTTGTTATCCTAGTTTGTAAATGGATGAAGGTGGTGGATGGTAGGCAATTATTTACTGTACCTGGTACCCAATTAACCATGTCTTATTTCTGTTACTTTAGCCCAAACCTTAAATAAGCGAACACTGGTATTTTGAAGGATCACTACACGTTTAACACAACAACTCTTCTTTCTCATGATTTCATTCTTTTTGGTTTCATGCTTTGGGCCTATTTCTCAAGTGCCCCTCAATTTCATTGTCAGTAGTAAAAGTTCTTTAACGTGGAATATGGTAAACTTCTGATATTCAGTGTTTGTACCAAAACTGCATCAACAAACATTTAGGCTCTTGTTTATATTCTCAAGAGTAGGTACACTCAAAGATAGGACAGGATGTTCCATCCTGGTTATTTTGCCTGTGTACACTTTTGAAATGTAGTTCTCAGCAGCAGATGAATTAGGTATTGAATTTTCTTTACCTACCTATGGTAAGATATATTTAAATGAGTGGTAAGTTCTGAACTACCTTTTTGTGGTTATGAAGTAAACTGGATATCATGATCCACAGTTCAGTGTCTAATTATATTACAAATATAGGTTTGATATTTTGTGCTGAAGTCTGGCAGAAGAATGTCTATATTCAGTTCATACTTCTGCAAATATATTCACATTTTTTAGCTTTTTTGAATTGTGGTGGAACTCCTTCCTAAATAGTCAAAATAAGCGTTTGCATCTGATTTCTCCCGTTCTCATGTTACTATTATTTTTTTGGGAATTATACTTTCATTGCTTTGAGAATATGAATGTCAAAGAAAGATTAAGAATGCAAAGGAAAGTTTGGGATGTGAAATTGAAAATCTTTGTTGAATATCCAACAAACTTCTGAAATGTAAATAGTACTGAAAAATAATAAATGTTTATTATGTTAAATATTTGACTGGCTAGTGGATAAGTGCTTATCCTTAAAATGAATCTTTTGATGTCATTAAATGCAATACATTGTGAAATATTCGTACTTTGATTTGGTATTCGGTTGTAGATGGAAAAAGCTATACTCTTTGAAAGAATGAAAAGTAAACAGGACTTAAAAGCTCAGTACATCAAAGGAATTTCTTAAATATTTAATCTTTAATTGAATTGTTTCTTTTCTTCAATTGCTGTGAAAATCAAACTTATTCTACAAATGCTGCGATTAGCAGTATTGTAAACCTTTTTATTTATTAGGGGTATGTTTCTCCATACTCCTGACGTTAACACACACTAGAGGTGTCAAACATGAATTTTCCACTCTGTCAGCTTCAGACATTCACCAGCATAGGTATTACATGAAGTCTGTGATCTAGACGCTGTTAGTTTGAGGTGTGTATTAAAGATCCCCACAGCTATACTCAGGGATCAAAGGGATATATCATCAGCATCTAATATATAAAATGGTAGGTAAAACTATCAAATGTAATTTGTGGGTGGTATTAGAACTTGAGTATTTTTCTGCTGATATATTTAAAATTGGAGTTCTTCCTTTATATTAAAGGGTCTGATTGATATTTTAGGTTCCTTTATCATGGTAAAATTGCAGTGGAGTATTGTTTTTGTAAATATGTGAAATTCCGTCAGAGGACAGTCTTGTTTTTGTATAGCTCTGAACAAATTTCTCATCTAATTTTTATAACTTTCTAGAGTTAGGGTCCTTCTTCACATCATAGCAGATCAAATGTGGGTTACCATTTTCTAAACCAGACATTACATAACCAAGGATTTGCTGCCAGTCTACTGGAGATAGTCTGGAAATGCAGGGAACTATTTAATAATACATTGTAGGATAATTTTTATCACTTATTCTGAAGAGACAAGTGATTTTAAAGCTATATGTACAGGAATAACTGTGTGCAGGCTGAAGTGTAGCTA
The DNA here is from genome assembly GCF_965140295.1 of Lepidochelys olivacea. Lineage (NCBI taxonomy): Eukaryota > Metazoa > Chordata > Testudines > Cheloniidae > Lepidochelys > Lepidochelys olivacea. Next base: position 112,089,312 of record NC_140411.1, read on the forward strand.
CCCTTGTGTTGGAACATGACAACTGTATAATGTTTCAGAGTTGCTAAACCATTATATGCTATCCAACTGACACTGCAGCGGGAATTTAAATAGGAAAAATGTAATAATCCATATTAGAATTTGGCCAGCACATAAGACAATGCCATAATTTTGCCTAAAGGAGAGGGTGGGAACTATAACAAGTGATCAGGACGTTGGTTTTAATCTTTATCTGAAAAAGGCAGCCCAAGCAACAAAGTGTCTAATGTATTGCTAGGGCATTTGGTCTATACTACCAGATAGTGAAGAGTACCATCTACTCAGTAATACCACTCCCAGAAGCACTTGGATTTGCTTTGGAGAATTCCCATTAGTGTCTCTACTTAGTTTAGGAGATCCGATGAACTTGCAGTTCAAGTTGGTATGGCTATACACATTAATCAGGAGAACCTTGAACACCACTACCTTGTTCAAAAGAGGTTGAAGGTATGACGGTTTCCTGCAACAGTGCATTATTACACAGATTATTCGATAGTGGCACTTGTCTTGCCTATATATAAATACTTTGTAGGTTAGATGAATGACTATATATAACTTGACTTCTGTATTCTACAAATATATTGCCAGTTGTAATATAGATCACATTTCAATGTCATTGTATAATATTTGTATATCTGGAACATACAATACTGGAAGCATTTTGATGAAGCTTGGTGCCAAAACAGATATGATGGTTTACAGTCTGAGTTGTGGGATTTTGGCAGTTTTGATTTAGTAATGTAAAACTGCATAAGTAACAATTTGTCTGCCAAGATTCATTGAGCATATTCAGTTGTCTTTTGAATTTCTGAGACAGGCTAATGTTTGAATATGGTTACAAGAAAGCAATGCCTGAATAGCAAAGAAAATGTAGATGTGTTAAATGATGAACTGTTCATTTCAGAATTGGTCCAGTTCATTTTGTGGTAAGTGTCCTTAGCATAAGGTCAACATCATTATTCTACAAAATATCTTATGGGGGGGGTGTCTGTCTGTCCATCTATCCATACACATACACACACACACACACACCATGCACAGGTTGGCTAACTTTTATAATAGAAATAGTCAACACAAACACTAGAGCATTGGGATTTTACATATAGAACACTTTGACCAACTGGGGCATTTTTAGATTTATATTACTGTTAGAAAGTATTGGAAGGCTTCAACTGAGCAAATTTTAACCAATTAATTACTTTGTGAGTTGAGATATTAATTGTTGTTGCTATATGTTTGGTTGCCATCATTAAATGAAACTGTCTTTCCTAACTGCATAACTGTAATCATAATCACTGGGCCTTTGATTCTGTTAGGGAGGAGTAGTTTGTGATATAGGCCTAGGTCTTGCTAAAAAGTTTAGGGATTTTTTGGGGGGTATCTTTTTAAAAAAGTCATAAAGGTCATTGAGTTACATCCTGTCTGGGATGTAATGACTAGGAAAATAATTAGACTATTGTAATTGAGTGTTGAGGCAGAATTTAAGCTAAGTTCCAGCATATTCACACACAATAAATGAGGCATATGAGGCGATAGTCTTATTGCTACAGAGTTTTGAGGAGATCTTTCAGCGACGGTTGTCACAGGAACAGGTTTTTCTTAGGAAGCCTGCGGATGGGAAAAGCCTCAGTGGAAAGAAATCTGGCTCATATGCCCTTAATTCCTGTCTCCCCAGTTGTGCTCCCTCTCCCCAACTGTTTCCCCAACACCCCCTTCTACAACCGGCCCACAGCAAGAGAGACCACAGCAGCCACCTCGTCTTCCTCCCCCACTGGCTCTTCTTTTCTGCCAGGCAGTTAGCTAGCAATGAACAGGGGCAGAGAGGCGTCTGGTTGCCTGTTCCTCCCCACAGTGCCTAGAAGCACCTGCTTCTGCATGCTCCCAGGGACCTTTATCTCCTGGGTCAATGAGGAAGACCATTATATGGAGGTGTCTGGGTCAGCTGGTTGAGTAGCCTAGTGTGTTGCCTGTCCAGGCAGCTGGAGTAGTTGGGTAGTAGAAGGTTGCTAGTTGTGTGGGGCTGCTGGGGAGTGAGGGGGATCCTGTGGTAGCTTATACTGTGAGAAACCCTGGACCAGTATTGGACTCCTCTCCCTTTGCTGCTGCAGTCTCCTCCCTGGTTAAGATCCAGCAGGAAGAGCGGTGAGATGGGAAGCAGGCATCACAGTGGCCCCAGGTGGTGGCCAGACAGCACAACTGGAGGCAAATGCCTCCTGCTTTTCCACAGCTCATTAGCTATGTGATCATTTGGCTTGGCAGAATTTATAATTGATGGTCAATGTTTATTTAAGCATTTTAATGATTTTATTGATGTAAATATTTACAGTTGTGTGAAATTATGGGGTTTAAGCATTTTTTTGTTTTCATCAATTTAAATTGTCAGTTGTGGGGAAATTAAGGGGACATCAGCTCATAAATATTTAATGACAGTTGCTGAATTTCCAAAAGTTGAAGCTACCTAAATGGCGCCTCTGTTCCAGGTCCACTAAATGCCAGCATAACACATTTTATATACATTAAGGTGGGACTGTAAGTTCTCAAGGAGCATTTTTCTTTTTGTCTGTCTGTAAAGTTTGATAATAATCAATAAAAATATTATTCATTGGTTTGTGTGTACAGTGAAATTTACATTTGCTGACATTTATTGATTAAAAATCTAATCCTTATTAGTCTAGTGATATTGCATTTGTGATGCAGGTTTGGACCCCGTTGTAAAGAGTGTAACAAAGTCCTTGTCTTTTTTTCTTAATTGTCTCTTTGCCAAGGTTTGTTACAGGAGGTCTGACCAAAGAGTCCAATATATGTTTCCTTCTCTCTATGTTGCTTAATATACTAGTGCTAGGATTCTGGTCTGAGGCTTGGGGAAATCTGCGTCTCTCTCTCTAGTGCAGTGATGGTGGTAAACATTGTACAGCAAAATTTATTTACAGTGAATATTTTATGAACGAAAACTTGGTCAATCAGTTGCTTGCGAAAGAGCTGAATATAAAAGGGGTATAAACAACAAATTAAATTTGCGTTTATTATTTGCCATAGCACTTGCAAAGAATTTTCCCACTACTGCTTACTTCTAGTCATGACTCTTCGAAGGCTGACAAAATATATTACTTTTACTTAATACATTTTTAGAATGCAGCCCCTCTGGACAGTCTGAAAGTACTCTAAAAGCAAGAACCTTGGTTCAGACATGGTCCTGTTTTATCTAATCGCCTGAATTTTTTTGTATGGGGAGAATACTTGGCCCCTCCCCCCCATGCATTAAACTGTGCTTTTGAAAGGGTTGTTCACTGGAACTGTTGCTTGATCTGTCTTAAAAAATTAATATCTCAGTATTAAAAACTTAAAATACAGAGATTTTGATATTTCCAGAATTTTGCTACTTACTTTTGCATGAATGAAGGGACAAAATCACCCCCCAAACCCAAACAATATAGACACTATTTTCAGAATTTGATATGCTGCAAATAACAGCAATACATTTAAAAAATTGAAATGTTGAATTTTGTAGCTTGACATTGTCTCCTTACTTTCTTTTGAGGAACAATTGTAAATTCAATGTTCCCCTTGCAACCAAGAGGATGAAGTTGCCAGTCCTCTGAGGCATCTTATGCAAGTTCTCTTAGTTTAGCCACTACTGCATGTAATTCTTAGCACCGCTATCAGTTATCTTGTAAAAACTGAAAAGGTTTCTCGATACTCTCTAGTCTTCATTAGCTCCAGGAGCAGGAACTCCGGATCCTCTTCTCATAAACTCAAGTTTCAGTTATTGTCATTGTTTAAGGGCTAGCTAGGTATAAACTTGACTTATAATTAATTTAGATACCAGGGCTGCCAAGTATCATGCATCTCATGTGACATCTTAGGCCTGCCAGCCCCCCTTGTCACTCCTGCCCACAGTGTAGTTGGATTCTCATGCATCCATCTGGTTTGCAGACAGGCAGGAAAGGTTACTCTGCAGTGACTCCTCCTAACTGTTGGGGGCCACGCAGCCTCTCTGCCTCAGCTCTTTCTGCTGTCTTACAGCCACCATTGAGCACAATATGGAGCAGGCAAGAGTGAAAAAGGTGAGGCCCAAAGCACTCCCTTAGATGCCCCGACACTCCCATGTTCCCCAGATGTTTACTTCATGCTGTTTTCCCCATATTTCCTTGATCTGGGGTCCCAAGAGTGTGTATGAAGGGACCCTAGGGAGTGTTGGAATAAGATGCTGCTTCTCTGTACCATGTCCATCACTACTCCTTTTATAGAGGGGAGGGGGGAGAAATCGGGAACACACACTCAGCCATCCGAAGTATCACAGGTGCGTCCATTCTAAGCCTTTAATATAGTTGTACTTTGTTTGGAGTTAAAGATGACCACATATTAACAATCTGCTTCTTGTTCCAGTAATTTAGATTTGTTTATGACCTGAAACAAATTACTGTAAACTCTGCTGAACAAGAAAATGGATGAACTAACCTTGTCAGTTCAGTAATCTGGAATTAAGTATGGATAGCATGGAACTGCAGTTCAAGTGTAGATGTTTAAAATTTAAAATTTGTGAATATAAAGTGAAAGTGGTCTGAGGTGCAAGTACCCCTAATAAAAGACAAGATAATTACTTGACTGAATAATTTCATCTTATTAGTGCATAATAATATTCTAGTGATGTCACAGCAAACATGAGGTGAGAAAGGCATCTCAATTTTTTGAATTAGGTCGGAAATTAGAAATGATGGATTCTGATTATTAGTTTACTGGAGATGCACTGATAATTTTCTGTTGCAATTCAGTTGGGGTTGGTCCTGCTTTGAGCAGGGGGCTGGATTAGATGACCTCCTGAGGTCTCTTCCAACCCTAATCTTTTATGCTTCTATGAGTAGGCAGAACTAGATCTGCCATGTGGTGTTGTGCTGGATATCACTGTGCTTGATGGCTAATCTGATGTGAAATAGATTTTAACTAGATCTATTAGATGATCTTCTGAGCAAATGGCTGTGACAGGGCTTTCTGCTTACTGCTCGAAGGTGCCTCCTCCTAGCTGTCTGGGGATTAGCTTTGCCAGGCCAATGTCCCTTCCTGCTGTCACACTCTGTCTCTCTCTAACTGTGGCCCCTCTCTCGCTCCAGGAGCTAGTACTTCCTCTTCGTGACTTGGCCTTATTTCCAGGTCACTATGCCGTTTCCCCTCTCAGGGTACAGCCCTTCAAAGTCTTCCTGTCCAAGCAGTGTCAGGCAGTCCTCAAGCCCACTACCCTGACCGTGTCACTCCAGCAGTGACCTGGGCAGTCTTCTAGTTCACTGCCCCAAGCGGTACCACTCTGCAGTGGTTCATCTACTCTGGGTTTCTGTCCAGGGCCCTTTACCAAGCTGTCACAGTCTGCAGCATCCCTAACCTTACTGCTCTCACCACTGGACTACTTCCTACCTTGCTTCTGCCCATTCTAGTCAGACCTCTCTCCTAGGGTTTGCTAGGTCTCAGGGATTCCTATCCCTCCTTCCTTCAGGGAGAGTGATTGCCACTCTTCACCCTGTAGCCATTTCTCTGGTGCCAGTCTCTTGACGTTTATGTAAACCCTGCCTGTTCCCTCACAGGTGACTGTGCTTCCAATTAGCAACCTCCTTGTAGCCTAAATCTCTCCCCCTGTTTGCTGCTTAATTGGTCAATTGATTGGGCCTGCCTAGCCTAATTCAACCCTTTCAGGGCTAGTGTGGGAAGCCCATCACAATGGCCCCAAAGGGGAAGGAGTCAAATACATTTTCAGTACAATCCCAGCAATGCTAGGCTTTCCACAGAAACTAGAATGTTTGCTTGTTTGTCAGGATATATGTTCCAACAGGTGTGACAGAAACTTAGTAGTTGCATTATGTAATGTTTTGTATCACCTGTGCCTATGCCTGACATTTTCTACAATTATAATCAGTGTGGGGCTTTGCAGACACCCATGCAGTCTGTGGATCTGACCAGAGCTCTTTGCACTCTCCTGGAGCACCAGTGACTTACCATTGCTCTATGCAGTGTTGTTATAGCCATATAGGTTCCAGGATATTAGTGAGACCAGATGGGAGAGGTAATATCTTTTATGGGACCAACTTCTGTTCGTGAGAGAGACAAGCTTTATAGAAAATATTGGAGAGCTCTGTGTAGCTCGAAAGCTTCTCTCTCTCTCTCTCACCAATAGAAGTTGGACCCAGAAAAGATATTACTTCCCGCACCATGTCTCTCTAAGGCCTTGTCTACACTACGAAATTAGTTCGAATTTCTAGAATTTGGTATTGTAGAAAGCGTTTTTATTCAGTTGATATTGTGTGGCTAAGGTTACCATAAACGATATCACTCTCCTGAGGATAACCCAGAGAGATAAAGAATGGATGTTGCTTGAATGCCAGCAAACAGACAGACAGCTGCAGCAGCACAGGAGCTAGCAAACAGAGCTGTAAACAGGGGAGTTTGAGTGGGAGTTCTGTTGGAGGAGAAGGTATTTGTGTTTGTTTGGCTTTGTATTGGTAGTATTTGTATGTGTAGAGGCTTGTAGGGGCTTTGTGCTGGGAGAGAAGCTGAGCCCTGATTAGGGGGCGGGGCTTCACTGACTAGGGGTCCTATAAAGGCAGCAGCACAGACAGCTGCAGCAGCACAGGAGCTAGCAAACAGCTGTAAACAGGGGAGTTTGAGTGGGAGTTTGAAAGCGGAGTTTGTCTTGTGGTGCTTGTGTGGGGTTTGGTTTTGCTGTGGGTGGTGGTGTTTTGGTGTGGTTTGTGTTTCCCAGATTAACAGGATTTAGGTGGGAAGGCTATGACAGATTCAGAGGTGGCAGTGGGAGTGACCCATGTAGCAGATGACACAATGAAGATGACTGGATGTGGAAGCTGTGGTATGTACATGATCCTGGAGGGGGCACCTGGTAAGAGTTTTGTCTGCATGAAATGCCGTCTGATAGAGCTGATGGAGGAAAAGATCAGAGGTTTGGAGATGCAGGTGGAAAGTCTGGTAGAGTTTAGGAAGGGGTTTGAGCAGATTATGGAGCAAAGACATGAGGTATCTGAAGGGAAAAGCTCAGACTTGCAGATGGAAGCAGGACTAGGGAATTCTGAGGGGAGACTGGGTGAGGAAAGTGGTCAGTGGAAGCATGTGACTAAAAGAACTAGGCAGAGGAAAAGACGGGCTAGTGAAGGAGAAATAGAGCTTCAGAATAGGTTTGCAGAGTTGGAAAATGAAGAAGGGGCTCAGCAGGTAGTCACTGAAGGTGACAGGGCAAGGAAGAAGAGAAGAGCGGTTAGTCCTATAGGAAAAGGGGAAGAGTTAATGGAGATTACACCAAATATGAGCCCCAGGAGGATACAGGATGGGTTAAAAAGGATTACAAGGGAGAATGGGAATGGAAAAAACTTGCAGCCAGAGGGAACAGGGGATAGACTGGAGAATAGCACCGTCACTAGGAAAAGGCAGGTCTATGTGATTGGGGACTCTTTATTGAGAAGAATAGATAGGCCTGTAACCAGAGCTGATCCAGAAAATAGGAGGGTGTGCTGTCTTCCAGGTGCTAAGATACGGGATGTAGACCTGAGGTTAAAAAGGATTCTAAAGGGAGCGGGAAAGAATCCCCTAATTATCCTTCATGTGGGAACAAATGATACGGCTAGATTCTCACTGGAAAGTATTAAGGGAGACTATGTTAGGCTGGGGAGGACGCTTAAGGAAATTGAGGCTCAGGTGATCTTTAGTGGGATTCTGCCTGTTCCTAGAGAAGGGCAACAAAGGTGTGACAAGATTATGACTATCAATAGATGGCTTAGGCAGTGGTGCTATAAGGAGGGCTTTGGGATGTATGGCCATTGGGAGGCATTCATGGATAGAGGACAGTTCTCTCGGGATGGACTTCATCTGAGTAGGGAAGGAAATAGACTTCTAGGATGGAGGCTGGCACAACTGATTAAGAGAGCTTTAAACTAGGAATTTGGGGGAGATGGTTGGGAGATGTCCAGGTAATCTCCACGCCAGAATTTAGCATAGAGTGGAAAGAAAATGAAGTAAGAGTGGATACAGCTGTAGGTAGGAGGAAGGGCAGTGTAGATACAAGTCTAATAGGTTATACTGGTAGTAAAATAACCGTGCCTAATAGGGTACAGAATGTGAGTGAGGCCAAACAGCAAAAATTAAGATGTTTGTACACTAATGCAAGGAGCCTAGGTAACAAAATGGAGGAACTAGAGTTACTGGTGCAGGAAGTGAAACCAGATATTATAGGTATAACAGAGACCTGGTGGAATAGTAGTCATGACTGGGCTACAGGTATTGAAGGGTATGTGCTGTTTAGGAAAGACCGAAAAAAAGGTAAAGGTGGTGGAGTAGCACTGTATATCAATGATGAGATAGAATGTAAAGAAATAAGAAGCGATGAAATGGATATGACTGAGTCTGTCTGGGCATTAATTAAATTGGGGAAGAAAACTATTAGAGCCTCCCCTGGGATAGTGCTTGGGGTGTGCTATAGACCGCCGGGATCTAATTTGGATATGGATAGAGCCCTTTTTAATGTTTTTAATAAAGTAAATACTAATGGAAACTGTGTGATCATGGGAGACTTTAACTTCCCAGATATAGACTGGAGGATGAGTGCTAGTAATAATAATAGGGCTCAGATTTTCCTAGATGCGATAGCTGATGGATTCCTTCAACAAGTAGTTGCTGAACCGACTAGAGGGGATGCCATTTTAGATTTGGTCTTGGCGAGTAATGAGGATCTCATAGAGGAAATGGTTGTAGGGGATAATCTTGGCTCAAGTGATCATGAGCTAATTCAGTTCAAACTGAATGGAAGGATTAACAAAAATAAATCTGCAACTAGGGTTTTTGATTTCAAAAGGGCTGACTTTCAAAAATTAAGGAAATTAGTTAGGGAAGTGGATTGGACTGAAGAATTTATGGGTTTAAAGGTAGAGGAGGCCTGGGATTATTTTAAATTAAAGCTGCAGAAGCTATCGGAAGCCTGCATCCCAAGAAAGGGGAAAAAATTCATAGGCAGGAGTTGTAGACCAAGCTGGATGAGCAAGCATCTTAGAGAGGTAATTAAGAAAAAGCAGAAAGCATATAGGGAGTGGAAGAAGGGAGGGATCAGTAAGGAAAGCTACCTTATTGAGGTCAGAATATGTAGGGATAAAGTGAGACAGGCTAAAAGTCAAGTAGAGTTGGACCTTGCAAAGGGAATTAAAACCAATAGTAAAAGGTTCTATAGTCATATAAATAGGAAGAAAACAAAGAAAGAAGAAGTGGGACCGCTAAAAACTGAGGATGGAGTGGAGGTCAAGGATAATCTAGGCATGGCCCAATATCTAAACAAATACTTTGCCTCAGTCTTTAATAAGACTAAAGAGGATCTTAGGGATAATGGTAGCATGATAAATGGGAATGAGGATATGGAGGTAGACATCACCATATCTGAGGTAGAAGCGAAACTCAAACAGCTTAATGGGACTAAATCGGGGGGCCCAGATAATCTTCATCCAAGAATATTAAAAGAATTGGCACAAGAAATTGCAAGCCCATTAGCAAGAATTTTTAATGAATCTGTAAACTCAGGGGTTGTACCATATGATTGGAGAATTGCTAACATAGTTCCTATTTTTAAGAAAGGGAAAAAAAGTGATCCAAGTAATTATAGGCCTGTTAGTTTGACATCAGTAGTATGCAAGGTCTTGGAAAAAATTTTGAAGGAGAAGGTAGTTAAGGACATTGAAGTCAATGGTAAATGGGACAAAATACAACATGGTTTTACAAAAGGTAGATCGTGCCAAACCAACCTGATTTCTTTCTTTGAGAGAGTAACAGATTTTTTAGATAAAGGAAACGCAGTGGATCTAATTTATTTAGATTTTAGTAAGGCGTTTGATACTGTGCCACATGGGGAATTATTAGTTAAATTGGATAAGATGGGCATCAATAGGAAAATTGAAAGGTGGATAGGGAATTGGTTAAAGGGGAGACTACAACGGGTCCTACTGAAAGGTGAACTGTCAAGTTGGAGGGAGGTTACCAGTGGAGTTCCTCAAGGATCAGTTTTGGGACCAATCTTATTTAATCTTTTTATTACTGACCTGGGCACAAAAAGTGGGAGTGTGCTAATAAAGTTTGCAGATGATACAAAGCTGGGAGGTATTGCTAATTTAGAGGAGGACAGGGATACCCTACAGGAGGATCTGGATGACCTTGTAAACTGGAGTAATAGGAATAGGATGAAATTTAATAGTGAGAAGTGTAATTCATGCATTTAGGGATTAATAACAAGAATTTTAGTTATAAGCTAGGGACGCATCAACTAGAAGTAACGGAGGAGGAAAAGGACCTTGGAGTATTGGTTGATCATAGGTTGACTATGAGCTGCCAATGTGATATGGCTGTGAAAAAAGCTAATGTCGTCTTGGGATGCATCAGGAGAGGTATTTCCAGTAGGGATAAGGAGGTTTTAGTACCGTTATATAAGGCACTGGTGAGACCTCACCTGGAATACTGTGTGCAGTTCTGGTCTCCCATGTTTAAGAAGGATGAATTCAAACTGGAACAGGAACAGAGAAGGGCTACTAGGATGATCCGAGGAATGGAAAACTTGTCTTATGAAAGGAGACTCAGGGAGCTTGGCTTGTTTAGCCTAACTAAAAGAAGGTTGAGGGGAGATATGATTGCTCTCTATAAATATATCAGAGGGATAAATACCAGAGAGGGAGAGGAATTATTTAAACTCAGTACCAATGTGGACACAAGAACAAATGGATATAAACTGGCCACTAGGAAATTTAGATTAGAAATTAGACGAAGGTTTCTAACCATCAGAGGAGTGAAGTTTTGGAATAGCCTTCCGAGGGAAGTAGTGGGGGCAAAAGATCTATCTTGCTTTAAGATTAAACTCGATAAGTTTATGGAGGAGATGGTATGATGGGATAACATGGTTTTGGTAATTAAATATTCATGGTAAATAGGCCCAATGGCCTGTGATGGGTTTTTAGATGGGGTAAGATCCAAGTTACCGGGAAAGAATTTTCTGTAGTATCTGGCTGATGAATCTTGCCCATATGCTCAGGGTTTAGCTGATCGCCATATTTGGGGTCGGGAAGGAATTTTCCTCCAGGGCAGATTGGAAGGCCCTGGAGGTTTTTCGCCTTCCTCTGTAGCATGGGGCACGGGTCACTTGCTGGAGGATTCTCTGCTCCTTGAGGTCTTCAAACTACAATTTGAGGACTTCAATAGCACAGATATAGGTGTGAGGTCTTTTTTAGGAGTGGTGGGTGAAATTCTGTGGCCTGCATTGTGCAGGAGGTCAGACTAGATGATCATAATGGTCCCTTCTGACCTAAATATCTATGAATCTATGAAACACCGGGACCATACGCTGCCAGGCTTTGTCATGCAATGATACCAGATTACTTGCTACTAGCATGGCGTGGTAAAGTGTCCTACCATGGAGGACAGAATAAGGCTGCTCTCCCCAGAAACCTTCTGCAAAGGCTTTTAGAGTACCTCCAGGAGAGCTTCATTGAGATGTCCCTGGAGGATTTCCGCTCCATCCCCAGACACGTTAACAGACTTTTCCAGTAGCAGTACTGGCCATGAATGCGTCCCAAGTCCTCAGGGCTACTTAATCATTAAAAAACACTTGCTTTTATAACATGTATTATATTTTAAAAGGTACACTCACCAGAGGTCCCTTCTCTGGCTTCGTTGGGTTGGGAGGGTATTTCAGTCAGGGTGATGAAAAGATCCTGGCTGTCGGGGAGAACGGTGTGCTGTGTGCTCTCCCCAAGCTCGTCGTCGTCCTCCTCTTCATCTTCCCCATCTGCAAAATCCTCAGGCATGGCGGAGAGTATCCCATCATCGGAGTCCACGGACAGGGGAGGGGTAGTGGTGGCGGCCCCCCCTAGAATTGCATGCAGCTCAGCGTAGAAGCGGCATGTCTGGGGCTCTGTCCTGGAGCGTCCATTTGATTCTTTGTTTTTCTGGTACGCTTATCTGAGCTCCTTAAGTTTCACGTGGCACTGTGTTATGTCCCTGCTGTAGCCTCTGTCCCTCATGGCCTCGGAGATTTTTTGAAATGTTTTGGCATTTCGTCTTTTGGAACGTAGTTCTGATTGCACGGATTCCTCTTCCCATACAGCGATCAGATCCAGTACCTCCCGTTCGGTCCATGCTGGAGCTCTTTTTCGATTCTGGGACTGCATGGTCACCTGTGCTGATGAGCTTGCCTGGCCAAACAGGAAATAAGATTCAAAAGTTCCCAGGGCTTTTCCTGTGCACCTGGCCAGTGCATCCGAGTTCAGAGTGCTGTCCAGAGCAGTCATAATGATGCACTGTGGGTTAGCTCCTGGAGGCCAATATCTTCGAATTGTGTCCACACTAACCCTAATTCAAAACGGCAATGTCGATTTCAGCGCTAATCCCCTCGTTGGGGGGGAGTACAGAAATCGGTTTTAAGAACACTTTATGTCAAAAAAATGGCTTTGTTGTGTGGATGGGTGCAGGGTTAATTCGGATTTAACACTGCTAAATCCGATATAAACTCGTAGTGTAGACCAGGCCCAAGTGATTTAACATAGTCATTCATCGTCATCGGGCCAGGGAAAGCATGAGAATGACTCCATAGTCTGGTACTTAGGGCATTTTCCTGCAATATGGGAGACCCAGGTTCAAGTAGTTGCTCCAATGACTAATTAATTATTAATACAAATTGTAACAGATTCAGCAGGTGATTGAGAAAGAGCCATACCAGAATATCCTGTAATGGCTAGGGTACTCTCCTGCAGTGTGGGGAGTGAAGTTCAAATCTCTTCCCCACATCAGGCAGTGGGGGGAATTCTGGATCTCCCATATCCCAGAAGAGAGCCTTAACCTAGAAAGGGTTATAGTAAAATTGTGATCCATAAACAAATTGAGCATAATCTCACTTTTTTATCTTGGTGTAACATTCTGTTATGATTAAATTAATTTCCTATAATGTTGAGAAGAGAGATTTTCAGATATTCTCAATTAAGAAAGTTATTCATGGAGATTTTAAAAATGTTTCACTGTTTCTAGCAATATGCTATAACAACAGAATGAGACATCAAATCCGATGATACTAACATTGTCCAAAGGACCATGCTCATTAAAGTCCTTGGAGTTCCTTAGTGCTTTGAGCTTTGTTTTGATGGCTGCCTCCTCTGTGCTTGATTAATTCGTAACTGATGATGGCAAAGTCTGCATGCTTTCTAAATACATTATCCCTATGGCTTGTTGTAAAGTGCTAAAGAATCTATTTTACAATTTGCGCCACCAGTTTTTGTACCAAGATGATAAATATAAACATAATTCTTCATTTTACTGGTTGATTTTTGTAAGTAACCATTGATTTAAGGAATTTAAGGTATTTTGCATCTATAAATTAGGTAAAGACTTATACTTAAAGTAGGTGATCATACAAATGATTGTGAAGTTTACATGGTCAAATTCAGCCATCCACATGCCTGTCATATGGCTCATGTGGACTTTGATAAAAAAAACTTTTTCTTAATCCCAATACATAATCTGGAAGTCTTGCATGGAAAATTATTTTAACTTTATAGCTCTTGTAACTGAGTACTCTTGACTTTTTTCTGAAAAGAGGGGAAAAAAACTATAATAAAAAACTCTATTTTAAGTAATTCTATAGTTCAATCATTTCTGTTTATAATTCTACCACCACATAAACACTGTTAAACCAAACAAAGGAAACCTTCTGCTTTAACGAGCAAAGATATAGTGGGGTTTATGCAAAGCAGTATACCTGTAAAATAAACAGTTGTTTTATTAATAATTGATTTATTTGCAGATACCTAACAACTCTTCCTTACCTCTGCCCCTCCCCCTTAGGTAAAATGAGGTAAGACCCGGTAGAGATTTCTTTTTCTAGAAATAAGTCTTTAAACATACACAACTGTCAGATATTTACCTGGAACTCTCATTGAGTTAAATAGCAATCAGGTGTAGTGTTTTGGGGATTTTTTTAGCCCTCTCATGAAAACGTGATGAAAGGTTGCCAACGCACAAATTTCCCCTTATTCAAAATGGCCACCATCTCCCATTATTGTCATTGTGGCTGAAACCAGGAAGATGGCTGCCATTTTCCTACATTCTATCTGCATGTAGAAGTGAGGCTGCCATTATTAAAAATTGGCTGCCAACTCCCACTATCTTCAGTGATATTGTAGCCATGTCCACAGGCATAATGTCTGCCACTCCATAGTCTGGGGGCTAGACAGGATACAGGAACTGTGAGGAGCAGGAGACAGACTTAAGGGCTACAGGGGAATGAGGTGCAGGGGAAATGAGGGTGAGGAAGAGAGTGGCGGGGATGAGGGTCCAGAGTACTGAGAAGCAGGGCATGAATGGGGTTGGGAAGGCGGGTTCAGAGCAACAGAAGGCAGGGATGGAGTAGGTGGGGGAGTGCTCCCCAGTTCCAGGCAGAGAAATTTCTGGGAGGGAGTCAGGGAAGTACATCTGCTTGCAGAAGGCTAAATCAATCCCGTATTGTTTTTACTGTGACATTTTGCATATATCAATCATTCATATAAGTGATCAAGTTTTTTAATATGTGTATCTGTAACTCATCACCCCTAAAAACTAATGTAAGGGAGGGGTGTGCGTCTGTGTGTGAATCATGATTAAGGTTACGATTTAGTAACAGGTATTTTTAGTAAAAGTCATGGACCGGTCACGGTCAGTAAACAAAAATTCACGGCCCGTGACCTGTCCATGACCTTTTACTGAAGGTACTGGTGACTAAAAGTTGGGGCCACGGGTGCTCGGGGGTGGGGGTGTCCAGGGGCACCGGAGGTGCTGGGGGAGGTGGCCTGGGACCCCTGCTGATGCTGGAGGTTGTGGGTTGGTGGGGCTGGCAGGGGCTCCTTACCTGGCTCCGTATCCCTGCAGCTCCTAGGCGGCAGAAGGGCACAAGAGCCAGCTGCTGCAGTTCCCATTGGCTGGGAACTGCAGCACACAGTGCGGAGCCCCCTGTGACCCCTCTGCTGCCTAGGAGCTGCAGGGCCATGTCAGTGGGAGCCCCACACCCTGAGGTAAGCACCTCCCGCACCCCACAACCCTCTGCCTCTAGCCCTGAGCCCCTTCCCACGCATCCAAACTACCGCTGCTGGCTACCCTCTTGCCCTCATTCTTTCTTGATGAATGATGACCACAGCACTGCCCCTACTCTGGTTGAGATACAGATCTCTGTATAGTGCAGCATCTGTTACTCATTTCCCATGCAAACATGTGGTGCTCAGGATCTTCAGTTCAGGAAAAACTCCTTATGGAGAAGTCTGTGAGGCCTCACTCTGATCTGGTCCATGAAGATCTCCCTGTACATTGGCCCCAGCCAACAAGTAGCTCCCTTCTGGGCATGAGCTTGGAAGTGGTGCCTAGAGCTGTGTAGGCCAAAGACTCCTCATCCAAGGCTTTGCATGAGTGCAAGGGATACTCTCCTGGTCATAAGGACCATAAATAATGTAGAACATTACCAAGTACGTACTACTTACATTAAACTGTAGGTTACCAACACATTAACCTTTGTGAGCTTATACATGCTACTCGTCCTTACTCTGTGCAGTCAATACCAAATGCATTGTTGTTAACAAAAATAAAAGTGATTACTCAACAATATACTGTGTCACTTCAGAGAAGAAACAACTTTTCCTCTCCTGGGCAGCAAGTCCAGCTCTACTCTTGCTGTCCTGTTCTTTGCTTCCTTTCAGCTTGAAGTGCTCCTTAGATTTTATTTGCCTATGGCTGTACCTCTTTTCGCTGAGTTTATCCACGGGTTTATCTTCAGCTTGTGGACCCTCATTTGTCCATTAGGCACCTTTTGAACTGTATTCCTTCAATAGATGTTTAAACAGTCATTCTCTTTGTTCATAGAATCATAGAATATCAGGGTTGGAAGGGACCTCAGGAGGTCATATAGTCCAACCCCCTGCTCAAAGCAGGACTAATCCCCAATTTTTGCCCTCAATCCCTAAATGGCCCCCTCAAGGATTGAACTCTCAACCCTGGGTTTAGCAAGCCAATGCTCAAACCACTGAGCTATCCCACCCCCACTAAAGTTCATATACTTTAGGTTCTTTGTGGGTGGGCTTCTCATTTACTGTTTTCAGGATCTGTTTTCATTGAACAAGCTTTTTGAACAATTCCCTTTTTCACCACTTATATTTCCTGTCAGTTTTCCCCCTTGACTCTCTCTCCAGTACGTCTGTAGATTTTATTTCCCTCTACTTACCTTTTCTATTATGCTGCTGACATACCCAGGTTTTTTATTTCTGCCTCTCCTGAACTGAAACCGTTCCTATTTTCCTTCTTCCCTCCTTCCCAGTTCCATATATTTATTCTCCTGTTCTTTTATCACCTCACCTCCTACCCCAGCTCCGCTTCATCCACTAGCTCAGCATCTAAAAGAGTTGAGACATGCTATTTCATCCTGATCAAAGGATCTGAGTTCCTTTTCAACCATCCAGCAGCCAACTTGCCACTGTTGCAAGCAGCCATAGAGAGAGCAAGGTCACAATATCCTAAGACAGTGGTCTCCAACCATTTTATGCACAAGATCACTCTTTGAATTTAAAATCAGCCCAGGATCTACCCCACCCCTTCCCCAAGGCCCTGTCCCACTTACTCTATTTCCCCCTATCTCCATCGCTCACTCTCCCTCACCCTCACTCATTTTCACTGGGCTGGGGCAGGGGGTTGGGGTGTGGGAGGGGGTGCAGGCTCTGGGCTGGGGCTGAGAGGTTTGGAGTGTGGGAGGGGGCTCCGGGCTGAGCCTGGGGTAAGGGGTTGGGGTGCAGGAGGGGGTGAGGGGTGCAAGCTCTGGGAAGGAGTTTTGGTGCAGGAGGGAGCTCTGGGCTGGGGCAGGGGATTGGGGTGCGGGAAGGGGTAAGGGGTGTGGGTTCTGGGAGGGAGTTTGGGTGCGGGCTCAGGGCTGGGGCAGGGGGTTGGAGCGTGGAAGGCGGTGCAGGGTCTGGGAGGGAGTTTGCATGAAGGAGGGGGCTCTGGGCTGGGCAGGGGTGCAGGAGGGCATAAGGTGCAGGCTCCGGCCAGGAGGCACTTACCACAGGTGGCTCCCAGTCAGCAGCGCAGTGGGGCTAAGGCAGGCTGCCCTTGCTTCCCAGGGAATTTACAGCAAGACCCTCAAGCGAAAACACTGCAGGCATGGGTATAGACCAAAGCCACCCCCTCCACAAACTTTCTACCACCAGAGTCCACCAGAGCCTCTGTGCAAGCATCAGAGAGTAGAGAGCCTTGATTTTCAGCTCCCTCTACTACCACAACCTCTGTCCATTCCCATCCACCCACTGTGAGGGCTACTTCTAAAGCACCCACTGTTATTGATGCTGACCATTTCTACTCCTCTCCGTCTTCTTTGATGGTTCTCTCTCACTTTTTTTTTTACCACAACTGGGACTCAGTCACAACAGACAATTGGGTTTGAGAAATCATCCACCATGGTTACTCCATCAAATTTCTCTCCCTTCCTCCCAACAAACATAAGGAGGTAGATTCTCTTCTTCAATAACAGGCAATAGAATGATTCCCACCTCAGTATCAAGGGAGAGGATTCTAGTCCCCATACTAGGAGATTTCCTCCCCAAGGCAAGATTTCAATTATTGGGCAATCTGATAGCATAAATTACTCACAGACCAAAGATTATGGTCCTAGTATGCCTTTCTCTTCTCGGCCTCATGGCCGTGTGCACTTACGTGCACCAGATTTCATCTATGCTGCCTACATGCTTGGCTCCAGTCAGTCTACTCATCAGACAAGGACCACATGAACACCAGCCTGACTGTTCACACGAGAGTAATCACCTCTTAGCTGGTGGTCAAACCTGGCACAAGTGTGAATGGAAGTTCCCTTCAGCACTTTCAGCCACCCACCATGCCACTGTCATCACAGATGCATCCCTTCTGAGTTGAGGTGCTCCCCTGAACAACCATACCATAGAGGGGATTTGAACCCCACAGGAAGCCAGACTTCACATCAACCTGCTAGAACTGAGAGCAGTGTGCCTGGCTTGCGGGGCCCTTTCCCCCACTCATATGTTCACTCCATATCCAAGTAATGTCGGACAACATCCCCATGGTTTTTTATATAAACAAGGAGGGTCAAGCAAGATCCCTTCCCCTCTGCCTGGAAGGAGTCAGGCATTGAAATTGGTGCATCAGAAACCACATTGCTATCCAAGCCAAGTATCTTCCAGGTGTTCAGAATTCTTTAGTGGACAATGTAAGCAGGCACCTCTCTGCAGATCTCAAGTGTAAAATATACAGCTTTGTCCTGAGTGAGATATTTGCTCAGTGGGGAAAACTTCAATAGGATCTCTTTGTGTTCCAAATGAATAGGAAGCTTCCCTTGTACTGCTCCAGAGCAGCTATGGGCAACTACTCCCAGGGTTATGCTCTACTGCTGTCAGGTACAGACCAACTGAGAGATCCATTTTAGCCCATTCCCCTGCTACCACAGGTCTTGAGAGTGGCTCTGGCCCTGTCGAGCCAGATCTTTCTCACAGCACCCAACAATTCCCAGAACTTCGGAGACTATCAATCTGTCCTCCATCAGGATTTGTCCCGTCCCAGATCTGCTAATTTAAGAAGTTGGTAAAATCAGTCGCACCAATCCAGACCCACCTCACCTCATGGCCTGGTGTCTGGATGGACATCAGGCCTACAGCACTCATGTTCTGAAGCTGTGCAAGCCATTCTTACACAAAGTAGGAAAGATTCAACTAGGAACTGCTACTTGAGGACGCTTTCCTACCTGAGTATGGTGCAATGGATCTTCCTCAAACTCTGCAGATATCCCAGTCATTTTAGACTATCTTCTGTCGTTGAAGAACTTGGGTCTTTCCCTTCGCTCACTGTGGATACTTCTTGCAGCATTCAGTGCCTTCTTCTTCCAGTAGGGGGATGTTCCATTTTTTACTCACCCAGCAATGCTTAGGTTAATGAAGGGCCTAATCAGGATCTTTCTACCAGTGGTAAAGTCTGTACCTTAATGGGGCCTTAAACTCTCCTGTCAGTGCTGACCAGACCACCATGTGAACCTTTGCAAACGTTCTGAGTCCCACCTTTCCATGATAGTTGCATTCTTAGTTGATATAAGTTCAGTCAGAAGGGTGAGCTAGGTGGGGGCACTCCTGACTGACCTACCATATACCACTTTTCACAAGAAGAAGGTCTTCCTTCACCTTCATCCTAAATTCCTCCCTAAGGTAACTTCTGAATTTCATGTCAACCAACCTGTCCATGGTTATCATGCTTCCACTGAAGAGAAAAGACTTCATTCCCTGGATGTCAGATGTGCCCTGGCATTCTACCTGCAAAGGACCAAATCAATTAGAAAATCACCAAGGCTGTTTCTCACTATAGCAAAGAGGTTGCGAGGACAAGCAATATCTTAGCAGAGAATTTCTGAATGGATTTCTGGTTGCATCATCATGTGCTACCAATTTGCATGTACCCTTCCTCCGGATGGAGTAAGGGCACACTCCACAAAGGCGTAAGCTGCTTCTACAGCATCTCTGCAGGAGGTACAGATACCGGACATATTCAGAGTAGATACCTGAAGTTCCATTCACAAGTTTACAAAACATTGTGTTAGTTCAGGCCTGCACTGAGGATGCAGTGGAGTTCTTCAAGCATCTTTACTGCTAGCATCCTTGCACCCCCCCCCCCCCCCCTGGTCTGAGCACTGCTTGTCAGTTGCTCACATGTAGAATATACATAGGGACCAGCACTTGAAAAAGTGGAGGTTACTTACCTGTAACTGGAAGTTTTTTCAAAAAGAAAAGGAGGACTTGTGGCACCTTAGAGACTAACAAATTTATTTGAACATAAGCTTTCGTGAGCTACAGCCCACTTCATCGGACGCATTCAGTGGAAAAACTATGGAAGTTTTTTGAGATGTATGATCCCTGTCTGTATTCCACTACTTGCGCTCTGTCCTCTTTGCTTTGGATCCTGTTGGATTCACTGTAAGGAGAGGCACTGACCCGCACTGCCTCTTATGTCCTTGGTTTGGAGCACAAGGTGGGCAACTGCTACGTGCGAGCCAATGGACGCTGCTTGTTCCGAATCTCCAGACTCAGGTGCCTGGGGTGCAGGCATATACCCATGTGTGGAATACACACACAGACGGCACATCTTGAAGAACTTCTAGTTACAGGTATGTAATCACCTTTTAGATTACTTTTGGCTCTGTTCCAAACTGGTATTCTTTTTATTTGAGATTTCTGGAAAGGTCATTCTTTGTTTCCATTGATTTTTCCAGTTTATAGCTCAAAACCCTGTTCCTTAAAATTATCTAAGATTCTGAATCTTTCAAGATCAGTTACTTTTTCAGACTCTGCTGTTGCAAGCTAACAGAGTTGTCAGTACCTTAATCAAAGTTGCCTTTGGACTGGAAGAACTAAAATTACATGTGAAGAATAAGCTGATTTGTTATACCCCTGGATTTTATCAAATTGCTTTTATTTCTCTCTCTTATTAATATGAAAATGTCTTTGTAACTTAATTCTCAGAAAGCATTGTTTTTTAGCTCACAGACGGTAACTTATCTCTCTTCACTCCCAGCCCCCACCACCTGTTGAATATTTATACCTTGTCTGGTCAATCTCTAAATGTACCTAGTTAAAAATTAGCAGAGTAGCATACAAGTGATTCAGAAGTTTGTCATAGTTTGGAATTAAACCTGGAAAAAAATGCTTAGTGTATTTTGTGTGACTTCCTAAACTGTCAGATTTTATGAAGATCATACTAGATCATCAGCCTTCTTTTATGTGAAGTACAGACAATTTAATGGATTTTTCACCAGTCTTTGGTTTCTGTATTGCTGACAGTGCTAAAGAGCGCAGAACATAAGTAATGTTGCTTCATTTATGTGCCAATGAAACTAGGTTTCAGTACATTGAGCTTTGTACTAGTAATGGAAACACATAATGCTTTAGGTTTATTTATTGTTTCTTGGACATATCTGTAATGGGCTTAAGCAACAGAATATAAAACACTGAATACACTTCACTGCACTGGCCACAGTGCAGAGTTCCTTTTTTCTATTATCCTGGTGTCACTCTGCAAATGATGTCTAATATCTGGTACCTGGACATCAAAAGAATTCCTTGTTCAAAGTGTTCTCTTTGTAGGACAATATTACTGTTAATAAAAACATGGTGTTTTGATCTCTGCAAGTGGCATACATTAGAGCTTCACTGTGCCATTTTCCTCCATATACCTTTTCCTGATTAGTAGAGATGAGTGCCCTTGTGGGATAACTGTATTGCAGTGTTATTGAATAATGCATGATGCTTCCTTTTTTATTACAGTATTACTTCACTGAACAATGCAGTTGCACATTTTATGCAAAATATTCCATGTATATGTTGTGAAATGTCTTTTTGTTTGGAGTAGACCAGTGATGTACATTAATTCATCACTTCTACAAACAGATGGGAAAAATCAAATTAATTCTGCTGTGGCGAGTGGTTAAAACTGTATGTAAAAAGTTAGTTGACTTGTTTTTAATCCATTCTCTATGGTGAATTTATTTTAAGAACAAAAATAAATCTGATGGACTGAGTAAATGAGCCTGTCTTAATTTATATCCCTATGTACAATTAATCATAGAATCATAGACTATCAGGGTTGGAAGGGACCCCAGAAGGTCATCTAGTCCAACCCCCTGCTCAAAGCAGGACCAATTCCCAGTTAAATCATCCCAGCCAGGGCTTTGTCAAGCCTGATCTTAAAAACCTCTAAGGAAGGAGATTCTACCACCTCCCTAGGTAACGCATTCCAGTGTTTCACCACCCTCATAGTGAAAAAGTTTTTCCTAATATCCAATCTAAACCTCCCCCACTGCAACTTGAGACCATTACTCCTCGTTCTGTCATCTGCTACCATTGAGAACAGTCTAGAGCCATCCTCTTTGGAACCCCCTTTCAGGTAGTTGAACGCAGCTATCAAATCCGCCCTCATTCTTCTCTTCTGCAGACTAAACAATCCCAGCTCCCTCAGCCTCTCCTCATAAGTCATGTGTTCTAGACCCCTAATCATTTTTTGTTGCCCTTTGCTGGACTCTCTCCAATTTATCCATATCCTTCTTGTAGTGTGGGGCCCAAAACTGGACACAGTACTCCAGATGAGGCCTCACCAATGTCGAATAGAGGGGAACGATCTCGTCCCTCGATCTGCTCGCTATGCCCCTACTTATACATCCCAAAATGCCATTGGCCTTCTTGGCAACAAGGGCACACTGCTGACTCATATCCAGCTTCTCATCCACTGTCACCCCTAGGTCCTTTTCCGCAGAACTGCTGCCTAGCCATTCGGCCCCTAGTCTGTAGCGGTGCATTGGATTCTTCCGTCCTAAGTGCAGGACCCTGCACTTATCCTTATTGAACCTCATCAGATTTCTTTTGGCCCAATCCTCCAATTTGTCTAGGTCCTTCTGTATCCTATCCCTCCCCTCCAGCGTATCTACCACTCCTCCCAGTTTAGTATCATCCGCAAATTTGCTGAGAGTGCAATCCACACCATCCTCCAGATCATTTATGAAGATATTGAACAAAACTGGCCCCAGGACTGACCCCTGGGGCACTCCAGTTGACACCGGCTGCCAACTAGACATGGAGCCATTGATCACTACCCGTTGAGCCCGACAATCTAGCCAGCTTTCTACCCACCTTATAGTGCATTCATCCAGCCCATACTTCCTTAACTTGCTGACAAGAATACTGTGGGAGACCGTGTCAAAAGCTTTGCTAAAGTCAAGAAACAATACATCCACTGCTTCCCTTCATCCACAGAACCAGTAATCTCATCATAGAAGGCGATTAGATTAGTCAGGCATGACCTTCCCTTGGTGAATCCATGCTGGCTGTTCCTGATCACTTTCCTCTCATGCAAGTGCTTCAGGATTGATTCTTTGAGGACCTGCTCCATGATTTTTCCAGGGACTGAGGTGAGGCTGACTGGCCTGTAGTTCCCAGGATCGTCCTTCTTCCCTTTTTTAAAGATTGGCACTACATTAGCCTTTTTCCAGTCATCCGGGACTTCCCCCGTTCGCCACGAGTTTTCAAAGATAATGGCCAATGGCTCTGCAATCACAGCCGCCAATTCCTTCAGCATTCTCGGATGCAACTCGTCCGGCCCCATGGACTTGTGCATGTCCAGCTTTTCTAAATAGTCCCTAACCACCTCTATCTCCACAGAGGGCTGGCCATCTCTTCCCCATTTTGTGATGCCCAGCGCAGCAGTCTGGGAGCTGACCTTGTTAGTGAATTAATTGTATTGTATTAATTGTATTGTGCCTCTATGTAGATGAACAAATGTTGGTCATAATACTTGACTGGCAGCCTGACAGAAAAATACTAGCTTTCAAATCAACAGAGTACTGTGGGGGAACTTCAGCTCTTTAAAGGACTTTAAATAAATAATATTCAATATTATATGAGCTCCTATTGGTAATCCAGTTAATGGGGGAGGGTTGTGCACTTGTAATTGGCTCATGGCAAAGACCAGTTTATATTGCAAAATGAAGGAATTGGTTACCTCACCTACTCATGTTCTCTCCAAATCCCTTTATGTGGACTCATAAACACAAGGAATATGTTTGTCAATCTTGCTCAGTGTAGAAGGAAGAAGCTAAATAGTCAATTCTTGATGTTCAAGGATTTATGCATTGAATTCCCATTAGCTCTAATGGAAGCTTTGTACTTGCATCCCCTGTGTATCTTAAAAATTGTACTACAATACAAAGAATTGTTCCCGTTTTTTAAAGTCCTCCTTAGTGTAAAAACAAATGCCAATGTACTGTATAACTTAATAGACTATCCAGGCCTATACTGTATCTCTGTTTTCAGCAGTATTATTTGACACAAATATCCATAAATCTTTCAAGTGTTTTGTACATCCTCAGGTACTGAAAAGGTGATATGTATGGCAATTTAGGTATAAAATATACATTTGTTGAACCTATTTGTTTCTGTTGCCACAGAAAAGCTGCCATATCAGTATAATATAGAAATGTTTTCAGTACAATTTCCTTTTCCCTCAAAATTCTTTGACTTGCCACAAAATCCTGGGTACCTGGGTGGGGGAAGTGGTATGAACTATAGCTATCCTAGGGTAAGTTAAATATTTGGAATGGCAACAAGCTTTTTAAATTGTGGCAACTCACATTAAAGACATGGGGAGTTGACTTGTTGGAGAATTAGACTTGTTTGAGATTAAACGTTCTTCTCTTTCCCTTATTCCACTTTTCAAAAGGGATGCGCTAAATGTTTTTTAGATCTACACATTTGGGGCTTGATTCTAAAAGATGCTGAGCACCTACAATACCCATTTGAAGTCAGTAGGAGTTGCAGGTACACAGTACTTCTCAGGATCATGGTCTTCCTCTGTCTTGAGGCAGTCTTCATTTCTACAGTCTTTGCATCTGTAAATACATTGTCAAAGTAGTTATTTTTAAGGTGTGCCTCTCAATGTACTGCGTAGGATAGAAATAGAAGAATAGGATGGCGAAAATGCCAAGAAACACTTTATCTTCTTATCCTTTTATCTTATTTAGTTTTGTATACCAAACTCACTATTTTGGCATCTGAGTGCCATCTCTTCATATTTCTGTATGATTTCAAGAATGAATACTAATGTAACTTTTTTGTGGACTGTTTTCAGTACAGACATATTGAAACGCATAGATTAATTATATAAAGGTACAGTTAAAACTTAATGGTTCATAGATTTAATTTTCATAGTCTTAAACTTTTCACACTTTTTCCCCAAAAGAAGCTTCAATTCTACACATTTGCAATTAGACATTTACTGATTTTTGTACACACAACTACTTCAGGTTTTTCTTTTTCCTTTTTTCTCTTTTGTAATACTGCATTAACAAACAGTTGAACTGAAAGTTTTTTTCTTAATATAAACGTAGTATTTAAGTCATTAACTTGCTGTAGTAGTGAACCAGTGTGGGCAAGTCTAAGTGTAGGCAATCTAAGAGCAAGTCTCTTTTGCTTAAATGTGAGAATGAAATTCTATTTTCAGAATTCTGGGGTTATTGAGGAGGAGGAGGAGGAAAGCTAATGTTCTAAGACGCTAAACACAAGTATGTATAAAATACAACATTTCAATATAAGGTAATGTTTGTGTTTAAAACAGATTGAAACATTCTCTAAATAAATAATTAAATGTAAACTTAATCCTGTGACATTTACAATACAGTGAAACTCCTATCTAAAGATACCAAGTACTACACTCTGTGCAAATACCGAAGAGTTGGTGCACTAGGATAAATTTTAGATATATGTGGGAACTACTAAAACTTTTTTTTTTCTTAAGAGGCAAGTACTTTCTATTCTAAACTCTCTGAAGCAACCCCTCAAATCATAATCCCAAGGGAAAGGGATCTGTGTCCTCAGATAGTAGTACTTACAAACTGTGAATACATAAATGCTAATTTGAACCAATTATATAGAAGCTTTGTGATGTGGGTGTGTGGGGACTAAATGTGGGCCCCACTCATACTCCTCTTTTTTTCATGATCATAGGCTTTGAACCCAGATATATTCAGAGATGAAAAGCTAATGCATTGCCCTGGTGTACAGCATATCCCCAGTGTCTGGATTATGAAAACTATTCTGGGTATTTCTGGATATGCTACTGTGGCTTGGTGCCTATGGGATTCACCATTACTAGTATTTCAGACAACACAGGGTGGGTTCTGTGTAGAAAGTAACACACTTTTCTATTACATTTGCTTTAGTGTTGGGTAAAAATGGAGCTATAGCTGGCTATTCATCCAATCTAGATTGTTCTTGTCATATGACTGAAATGTTAATATTATCAGTAATTTTCTCAGAGTAGTGAGATAAGCACTGGCCATGTGGAAATTTTATAAAACTCTATTTAATGGCAAAATTGTAAATCGTCTCTTCTTTTTCTTCAAAGGCTAGCATTTCAAGGATATTACCTTATTGCTATAGGGGGAAAATGTTACTGAAGACAATTAAAGGCAGAGTTTTGATAGCTTGCTCCTATTTGTCATTTAGGGTTCTTGGGAAGACTATAGGCAGAAATTTAGGGACGGTACATTGATGACTGTGTGAAAATGGCATCTGTGTTGAAAAATGACAGGACTAGCGGACTCAATCTGACTATTTTTATACAGAAATACTGGGTGAACTGAGGATAACTCTTTCTTTCTTTTGCAGTGTGCTGGGGAAGAGAATTGGGTGGACAATCGGACTATTTATGTTGGGCATCGTGAACCTCCTTCAGGCACCGAAGCATACATTCCACAGAGGTATCCAGATAACAGGATAGTCTCATCAAAGGTAGAAGTATTTCCTTTCATTCACTGTTAGAAAACACATCATTTTCTGCTTTGTTCTGTTCATTTTTTATTTCCACAAAAATCTTTTTTTGCTTCTTAATTCATCATCATCTTGACTGTGACAGTTTCTGGAAAAGGTAAAATGAAAAGTGCTACAAGTTTCCTTCACCAAATTGCCTCTGGCTTGAAGGGGAATAAAATGACTCATTCTGTGTTAATATCAGTGGTGTACATTAAGCCAGTAATATGACTCCACATGATTAATCAAAAATGTGGGCTTTTTTATTTTATTTTTTTTAAAAAAAGGCAAATATTAGTTTGGAGACAAGTTGGAAAAATGGAGGAATAAATCTTCCTTCTCTTACTTTCTATTCCCCTGCTGTATATCCAAGAATAGTGTTAGCTTTCTTAGCTACAGCATTGGACTGGGAGCTTGTGCTTAGTTGGTTATATGCTATGATCATGGGCAGTGGATGAACCCCTGCTTTGCAGAGGCTAGCCCGCTGGCCCCCCCACTTCTGGCCAGGGCCCTGATGCCTGCACGCCGGAGCCCCCGAATTCCACCCCACCCCAACAGGAGAAGCCCTGAGGGGCACCCCCATGACTGGAGGAGCCCCGGCCTACCTGCCCCAGCCACACCAGGCCGAGCCACCGACCCCCCTGAGCTGCTCGATCCACCACCCGCCCCCATCCAGCTGCCGGGCTGGCCCCCCCCACCCCTGAAGGCCGTCCCCTGGCAAAGCAACTGGCCCCCAGTGCTGAGCTGAGCTGCTGGCCCCCCGAGTGCCAGGCCCACCCCAATGCTGGGCCAGCCCCCCCGAGTGCCTGAACCCCCCGGGCTGAGCCTCTTTACTCCCCAGCCCACTGCTTACTCTCTGCATCCCTCCTCATTCCCCTGTCCCCGAGGAGGAGGGATGCTGCGAGCAGCAGGGCCCTCCAGAGTGGGGGTGGAGTTGAGGAGACATGGCAGGCAGGCAGGAGCAGCAGCAGGCAATGGGGGCCTTGGGGAAAGAGTGGGGCCCAGTGGTGGGTGGGCAGCAGCGCCAGGGAAGGCTAAGCCTATGGCTATGATCCCCATAAGTCCCTTTCAGAGTTGATACATTCTAGGATATTGTCCCCCAACCTGCACGGGCGGCGGGTGGAGTTGCCCTTCAGGGAGGCTAGCCCCCAGCTCCGCCCCTTCCACCTGCACCCATTTCTTCCCCACACACCTGGAGGAGCTCCGGGCGCCCCCTCCCCTTGGCCGGAGAAGCCCCGGGCCGGCCGGAGGCCCAAGTGCACACCCCCCCACACATCGGCCGGAGGAGACCTGAGCCAGCTGAAGTCCTGAGGCGCCCCACCCAGAGGGCCCCAAGGCGAGCCATGCCTCCACAGACCCTAAGCCACCCTGGGGAAAAGTGTCTCGTCTGAAAAAGCGTTTGCTATGCCCTATGCAGGTTCCGGGGTAGCTGAGGAGACAGTATTCGCTACTCAGCTTCCTGGATTCATCAGTAATTTCTCTGAAGTCTTGGGAGATTACTGATGAACCTGGGAAGCTAAATAGTACATACCGCCTCCTCAGCTGCCCTGAAACCTGCATGAGGCATAATAAAGCAAAAACTTCCTCGCCAAATCCTGCACCTGTGGGTTCAGCAACAGAGGCATCACTAGGCAAGGCTGAGCCATCCTGCAAGCATGATCTACATTAGATGATCCTAAATTAATGACCATGCATTTGGCAATATTAAAATGGTTATTGTTCAAATGAGCCCAGCTTACCAAGCAATCCAGATCATGCTATAAAACTGTTCTGTTCTTATCACTCCACCATTTTTTGTCATCTAATCAGTAATTTTTCTACCTCATTGATAAAAATATGCAAATTGTATTGGGCCAAGAAGAAATCTATGCAGGATCACACTAGAAACACGTCCCCCTCCCAGAGTGAATGATCATTTCTTTTGAAATGTAGTCACCAGTTTTAAATCCTCATAGTATGTTGCTTCGTTAATTTGTGGAGTGCTTATTTTATTATCAAAATAATATGCATACAATACTAAGTCAGATGCCTCACAAAAGTCTAAAAATATGTCAACGCAGTTGTCGTTGTTAGCCAAATTTGTAATCTTATGATAAAACATGACTAAGGGAGTGGGATGGGGATAAAGGTGCAAAGGGAAGGGGGCAGGAGCCAGGGGATGTGAGGGTGGATAGGAGCAAAGAATCAGGGAGGCAGGAACTGGAGAGAGGGCAGGTTGTAGAGAGGAGAGAGAGAGGCAAGACTTTGGGGAGAGGTGGGTTAGAAGCAAGGACATGCTGGGTGGTCAGAGCAGAAGGGTCTTGTAACTAAAGACCATATCCTAATGCATATGTATAGTGAGACCAAACTAAGGTTATATGGGCAGTTCCGGCATTTCTGAACATTAGAGTGTCTGACTTCACAACTTTAACAACCTTATCATTCTTCATAACATTTATTGGGGTGTAATAAATTAGTGTACTCTACACTTACATAGTGCACAATTAACATCTCTGGGGTGGAATGCTGAAATTGTAGTATACAGCAACTTCATTTCCTGTGCTAAGGAAATATGTTCTCATAGTGACACTGTGAAGGGAATTGAGCACCAGCAAAATGTGCTATTGTGTCTTCAGTGACCACAGGTGCTCACAACTTTTGTTTTGTGTCTCAGCTGAAAGATGTTACCTCAAGTAGAATCACTGTACCACAAAAGAGGTACCCCCACTGCCACCATTTCTTGTCGTATCTGGGCTTTCCCTGAAGGATAACCATCCAAATATTGACACAGCTGCTGATCTTACGAGATGTAGCCAGAGCTAGTAACACTGTAGTTTGAAAATCCTCCAAATATCCTTGTTCTGCAAATGAGTCCTCAATTGCATCCCACAGAAAAACTAAATTATAGTTTTTTGAAGATACTAGTTATTTATGAGTCATCTCAGACCTTCAGAATCACAGTGAATATCTATCTTTTCTTGTAGCTAAAGAGGTCTCTCTGTTCTCAGTAAATAATTTTAAGATGTCACTGACAGATATTACAATTACATGGAGTATCTTTGGGGATCATATTGTATTAAATCTATGAATAGCTTATGTATGATTGTGTTCTACATGGGGGAGGGGGAGTTACCACAGCACCTTCAGGAACTAAAAACAGTGGAGGGTGATTAAGGTAAATCACTGAAAATGAAAAACTCTAGGGAGGTACCACCCCCTGGAGTGGCTTGCATATACTATTCATATTGGGTTTTCCAGAGACTAGGGGACAAAGAAAGGGCTTTTGGCGTAAAAGGATGAGCTTGAACTGACCCAATGTGTTCCTTCTGATCCAGTAAACAGACAGGTCCAAGGGGGGAGACCCTTGTGGAAGGTGTGGAATGACTTTGGACTACAAGGGCCCCATATGGTTGGTGGGTGACCTCTAGTGAGCTTTTAGCATATGTACAGGAACTTTTATTTTTTAAGTTTTTCTCTGTAATGCTTTTATTTTAAGAATAAATGTACTTGCTTATAAAGTACCATGAGGTAACTTGTGATTTCTGGCGATACATTATTTATAGACTTTGGAGAGAAAGAAAAGCACAGACTCTGACATTTAGGCAGACTGGCTTGCTAAGGCTATCACAGGGTAAGGCAGGGAGCTGTACAGCGTTAAAACCCTGAGTCAGAAGGAAGTGGGACAAGGGTCCCTGCCTGGAGACAGGTGTGGCTGGAGACCTGACAGGGAACTCCTGGAGTGGACCATGGAGAGGGGATACAGGTGCAGTTACCTATCACTGTTTCAGGGTATGTCTACACAGCAGCTAGACACTCAAGGCTGGCCTGTGCCAGCTGACACGGGCTCGCAGGCCTTGTGCTGTGGGGCTGTTTCATTGCTTTGTAGATTTCCTTACTGTCATTGTCACTTGTTGCCAGTGTTCAAAAGTGTGCATCTAAAAGAGCAGCTAGTGATGAATGCATGTGTAGTTCATTCTGTATTAGGAGCACACTTAATGAGCCTACGCTAAAAGCCAGCACTACATGTCGTCAGTAGGTGTTTTCAGACCTACATAACTTAGTCAAATAAAATGAATTTTCTTCTGAAACAAGGCCATGTTCTGATCCGCAGTGAGGACTCTTTCTGGGACAATTGCAGCTTTTGAAAACCAGACTTTTCAAGTGGACGCCCATTCAAACCTCACTTAAAGATTTAAATAAGGGCTGTGAAGTGCAGAGGTTATGAAGGTCATTCAGGAGGAGGGAACACAGGACTCCTTGACTCCAGCTTTGTGTGCATTCCCTACTATGAAGAGGACTTCTTCTGTGAATAAAGCAGGAGACCAGGGAAGGTTTTCAGAAATATTTGGACAGCTGTCCATGTTGGTTTGGAGTCATTCTTGGAACTAACCAGTTTTGTGGGAAGCTAAGCTAGCTACAAGTTAAGTTATAATGGAAACTGTTTTATCAACCACCATTGTGCCCTCCAGAAGGCTAGACAGTCTCTGTTCTTTGTTACTTGCTTTTTAAAATGTGGCTAAGATATTTGCACATTCATACATTTTTATTTGTCTCCTGCAAAGCACTTTACACAATTGCCGAGGCATTATTATCTCAGTTTTATTTGTTACATAGCTGAGTTTAGAGGTCTCAAGCAAATTGCTTCAGACGCTTTAGTTGGGGGCAAAGACGTAAGTCTAACACATTAAAGATCAGAGTTCAGTTCTGCCACAAACTTCGTATATGGCAAGTCACTTAATGTCTGATTTCTAGAAAAATGGGAGCAGTGAATGTTATCCCTCTTTGATTGTTAGTGTGAGGACTTTCTAAGAAGGTTTGTGAAGCACAAAGACATAAAAATATTGGAGGAAGAGGTGGGATTAAATCTCTAAGCCCTGTCTGTGCACATTTCTTTTGGCTGTGGGCAGCATTTTGGTGTGTCTTCCACAACATTTGAAAAATGCATCCTGGCTAGTTGGCATAAATTTAAGAATGAGCAGCTCAGTGGGTACTTAATTAAACAGTGCATGCATATTTACTAGATTGGCAGTGCACCCTTCTATAGGTGGGCTTAAAAATTTTGGCAAAAAATCTCTACTGCACATGTTCAGTATATGATTTTGACTTGTCCAAGTGGTGAGCATTTGAAATACATCTTCCAGAATAAAGATGTGAACTGCATTTGACAAATTCCGTGTCTGAAAAGTGTAATTTTATAAATTTAGAAGTTCTGAAAACAGAACAACTTTCTCATTATGGATAAAGTATATTGATTATAAACTGTATAATTGCAGCGGGCATTTGAGCTCTCTTGCTGAAGGCAGACACCTTGTTTAAAAAAAAGTCATTTGCTATTTTGGCAACATGAGAACCTTACATAAGAAGTTGTAAACATTTTCTTTAAATTTTGTGTGTCATAAAAATCCATGTGCTGGGAATATTGCTGTTAATACATAGGAATCCAAATATTGTTTAAATATCTTGGTCTTTTCTGATGTATAGTTATACTTATTTTAGATGTTGGTACCTAGCATTTGTTTGGCTTGTTGTAAGAAAAAAAATATTTGAAAATCTTAACAAATAAAAAGAGATTGAATCCATCATGGTGGTGGCTAGAATTCAGGATGTGGCTGGAGGTTTACCATTGGAGGGTTAGATAGAGAGAACACAGGGTTGAGGGTGGCACAACAGCCTGGAGGTTCTCAGGAGCACGGGTGAATGGGTATATATTTGGTTATAGGAGGCAGCAGGAAGAATCCAGTAAGACTGGGGGAGGGAGAATCTGATTTGTGTGAAGTGGGAGAAATTTGGAAAAAGTGAGGATGTGGTGGTAGCTGCTTGGCCAAATGAGCTGTGGGAAATTGAGGAGGCAGCTGTCATCAAAAGGATTCTGTTACTCTTGGGGGGATTATGTGACAAATTAAAAATCATGCACCAAAAAATTAAAAATTCTGCAAAATTCTGAAAATTTTATTTGTCAAAATAATCACACCAGTTTCAATTATTTTGATAAGTTATTTAAACTACAGTACAGAAAAAAGTCACAATAACTATTCAGGATTTCCTTAACACATGAAAGTTAAGTTACAAATATTTGGTAACTAATACCCTGCATTCCAGTTATAATCCTCAATTTTCATTCAAATTACATTACAGAACACCAAACAGGGAACAAAAATATTAAAATGTCATTTTAAGTTGCTCAGACTTTCACACATGAAAGTCGTATTGTTTTCCTAATCATTGTCCTGGACCTAGCTGGGTACTTTGGAAAATGCTTGGTTCTGATTGTCCTGACATTTTATTGACTGCTTGGTAAATGTTTTATTTGCCCTCAAAACGCTTTTTTTTTTTTTAAATGGGTAAGTAAAAATCTAACTCGTGCCACTTTGGCACAGGAAAAAAGTGAAAGAGTGAATAGATCTTCCTAGCTGATTCCCTTATTGCCATTTATAAGGTTTTACATCATTTTGGCAATGTAGGGACCTTAAAAATTGTACAGATTTTGCTCCTGGGGGAATTGACTGAGAATGGGAACGGTTAACTAACAATAGAATTAACAATGTTACTATGCAGGCAGGTTACTATGCAGAAAAGGAGGACTTGTGGACTCAAATTTATTTGAGCATAAGCTTTCGTGAGCTACAGCTCACTTCATCAGATGCATTCAGTGGAAAATACAGGTTGCTATGCAGACAGGTTGCTACATTTCTGTCTCCGAGAATGAGATCAATTAACCTTTTTTTTTTTTTACAAAAGCTATTTTCTTTAACTTAAAAACAAATAATTTTCCGTAACATGATGCTAATATTTAATTACATGTTTTTTTCAGTTCTCAAGAACTTACATTTTACTAGGCAGGCAGGCTGCTACACTTCTGCCTCAGGGACAAAGCCTTCCTCCTGCATAACAAAAAGACCTACCCTCCTCCACGCCCCTCAAGCCGCAGTATCAAGAGAGACTGACAGAGTCTCTCTCACTTGTTGGCCAGCCCCGCCCCGTGACAGTGATCAACGTCTCGCCCGCAGGCAGGCACGCCGAGTTCCCCATCCCCCACAGTGATTTGTGTCTCTGAAGCTGCTCCAGGCAAACTGGAACAGATGACAGACACGCTGCCTGGGCTGCCAGGGAAGAGACGAGTGTCTCTCCCCCCTGTCCCCCGCCCACAGTTTTAGTTTGCGTTTTTCTGCACGGGGGGCACAGAAATATGTGGGCCATATGAATTCTGCGTCCCTGCATCGGCGCAGAATTCTGTCAGGAGTAATTCTATGCATACAGGAGCACTGCTACAGGATGCAAGAGCAGCACAGCACTGTAGGAGTGTGCTAGAATTACAGAGGAAGGTTGTTACTACAACCTGGAGAAACACTTCTATGATTGGTTTCAGAGTGGTAGCCATGTTAGTCTGTATCAGCAAAAAAAAAAAAAGAGGAGTACTTGTGGCACCTTAAAGACTAACAATTTTATTTGGGCATAAGCTTTCGTGGGTTAAAACCCACTTCATCGGATGCATGCAGTGGACAATACAGTAGGAAGACATATATACACAGAGAACATGAAAAAATGGGTGTTGCCATACCAACTGTAACGAGACTAATCAATTAAGGTGGGCTATTAGCAGGAGAAAAAAAACTTTTTGGAATGATAATCAGGATGGCCCATTTCCAACAGTTGACAAGAAGGTATGAGTAACAGGAGGGAAAAAATTTAGCATGGGGAAAGTGTTTTTACTTTGTGTAATGACCCATCCACTCCCAGTCTCTATTCAAGCCTAATTTAATGGTGTCCAGTTTGCAGATTAATTCCAGGTCTGCAATTTCTCGTTGGAGTCTGTTTTTGAAGTTCTTTTTGTTGGAGAATTGCGACTTTGGGTCTGAAATTCCATGACCAGAGAGGTTGAAATGTTCTCCGACTGGTTTTTGAACGTTATAATTCTTGACGTCTGATTTGTGTCCATTTATTCTTTTGCATAGAGATTCTCCAGTTTGGCAAATGTACATGGCAGAGGGCTATTGCTGGCACATGATGGCATATATCACATTGTTAGATGTGCAGGTGAACGAGCCTCTGATAGTGTGGCTGATGTGATTAGATCCTATGATGGTGTCCCTTGAATAGATATGTGGATAGAGTTGGCAACAAGCTTTGTTTCAAGGATAGGTTCCTGGGTTAGTGTTTTTGTTGTGTGGTTGCTGGTGAGTATTTGCTTCAGTTTGGGGGGCTGTCTGTAAGCAAGGAATGGCCTGTCTCCCAAGATCTGTAAGCGGGAGGGATCGTCCTTCAGGATAGGTTGTAGATCCTTGATGATGCGCTGGAGAGGTTTCAGTTGGGGGCTTAAGGTGATAGCTAGTGGTGTTCTGTTACTTTCTTTGTTGGGCCTGTCCTGTAGTAGGTGACTTCTGGGTACTCTTCTGGCTCTGTCAATCTGTTTCTTCACATCAGCAGGTGGGTATCTGTAGTTATAAGAACGTTTGATAGAGATCTTGTAGGTGTTTGTCTCTGTCTGAGTGATTGGAGCAAATGTGGTTGTATCTTAGAGCTTGGCTGTAGACAGTAGATCGTGTGATGTGGTCTGGATGAAAGCTGGAGGCATGTAGGTAAGTATAGCAGTCAGTAGGTTTCTGGTATAGGGTGGTGTTTATGTGACCATCACTTATTAGTACTGTAGCGTCCAGGATGTGGATCTCTTGTGTTGACTGGTCCAGGCTGAGGTTGATGGTGGGATGGAAATGATGAAGATGTCATCAATGTAGGGCAAGTAGAGTAGGGGCGTTAGGGGACGAGAGCTGAGGAAGCGTTGTTCTAAGTCAGCTATAAAAAAGTTGGCATACTGTGGGGCCATGCAGTTATCCATAGCAGTGCCACTGACTTGAAGGTATACATTGTCCCGAAATGTGAAATAGTTATGGGTGAGGACAAAGTCACAGTCATCTTACGCTACATTGATGACATCTTCATCATCTGGACCCATGGAAAAGAAGCCCTTGAGGAATTCCACCATGATTTCAACAATTTCCATCCCACCATCAATATATTTACACCTGAGATGGAATTTGTCTGTGCATAGTTCAAGGATAGATATATTTGGAAGGATTTTAAGGATTAATTTACATATTACCTGGGCTACCTCAGTTACTAGGGTTCCTGATCAATTATGCTGTTCCCCTTTATTCTAAAAATATAACAAATAAATCTGGCCCAAGCAAAAGCATATATAATATTTGAGGCACCTGAGACCTGTTAAATTGTAGAAAAGTAGGGAGAGGCCTATATGGGATTGGAGAGATGATGTGCTGAGGTTGTAAAGTGGAAGGTGTCTTCTTATCCAGAACTTCTCTCAATCTCAAACCCTTGAGGAAAGAATGAAAATTCATATTTTTGTCTGTTTATTTAAACTACTTGAATTGGCTTTCCCATTTTGACATATGAAGTGTCTAGACTGATGAAGGTGATATGCTTCCAACTTACATTATTACTCATAATTGTTTACAGAAGAAAAGTCATTCTATAAGCTGTTGAATTTTGACTTGATAAACAGTCTTTTGGGGAGTTTTAGTGCTATCAAAAAAACCTGT
The DNA here is from genome assembly GCF_965140295.1 of Lepidochelys olivacea. Classification (NCBI taxonomy): domain Eukaryota; kingdom Metazoa; phylum Chordata; order Testudines; family Cheloniidae; genus Lepidochelys; species Lepidochelys olivacea. The sequence continues at coordinate 112,125,241 of NC_140411.1, forward strand.
ATGTTAAAATGGTGATCAAAAATATATGTTTTCCTTCTATAATTAATTTTCAATGTTGATGGAATGAAAAAAAACTGTTTATTCCAGACACATTAAATTTGTAGTGTACATAATTTTTTCTCCTCCTTGACTGATTTGCCTTGATAATACTTGGAAGTAAATTGGTTCTCTTATATTGAATTTCTATTATGTTCCCCAATCAGTTGTAGCTATCTTACCTATGAAAATGCAATACCAACTGAGGACTGGAGAAGAAGAATTGTATAAATCTTCGGAGACTGTGATTTATTAGGAAGTGATGACTACAAGATCTGAAAAGGATAACTTTTTCCTGTTAGTCAAATTTAACAATGAAAGTGTAGAATTACTTAAATCAGTCTCTTCCCACAAACCATCATCTCCAAATTTAATATAACTGAAAGGTCACATTCAGGTTTTAGTGTTTAAATAGTAGAAAATAAAGTTTCAAGTAAAACTTCAAGTGGCCTACCTGAGACTACATTTTGGAATATATGACTTAGCTGCAGATTTTGCCTCTTGTAGAGCAACAGTGACCAAAGATGACAACAATAGGGATCAGGAATCCAAAGAACCTCTTTTTAGCAATCCCTTCTCTTTAAGTGTTGCTAAAGAGTTGGTAATATATCTTCTTGCTCTTCTCTCTTTAAAGATGTCACCTAGGAGATGAAAAGACTAAAGATAGGAGCTGCAAAGAAAGATTTATATTCTCCCCACAGTCTGATATATCATCATTTTATTAATCTAACTGAATGCCCCCATGGCTGCCTCCTCATCTCTTTCAATCCTCAGCAGGTTATAACTATTATCCCCAGAACTGGCATCAGCAGTTTCTTAGAATCATAGAATATCAGGGTTGGAAGAGACCTCAGGAGGTCATCTAGTCCAGTGCCCTGCTCAAATCAGGACCAACACCAACTAAATCATCCCAGCCAAGGCTTTGTCATACCGGGTCTTAAAAACCTCTAAGGATGGAGATTCCATCACCTTCCTAGGTAACCCATTCCAGTGCTTCACCACCCTCCTAGTGAAATAATGTTTCCTAATATCCAACCTAAACCTCCCCCACTGCAACTTGAGACCGTTGCTGCCTCTTCTGTCATCTGCCACCACTGGGAACAGCTGAGCTCCATCCTCTTTGGAATCCCACTTCAAGTAGTTGAAGGCTGCTATCAAATCCCCCCTCTTCTCTTCTGCAGACTAAATAACCCCATTTCCCTCAGCCTCTCCTCGTAAGTCATGTGCCCTAGCCCCCTAATAATTTTCCTTGCCCTCTGCTGGACTCTCTCCAATTTGTCCACATCCCTTCTGTAGTTTGGGGACCAAAACTGGACTTAATACTCCAGGTGTGGCCTCACCAGTGCCGAATAGAGGGGAAGAATCACTTCCCTCGATCTGCTGGCAATGCTCCTACTAATACAGCCCAATATGCCATTGGCCTTCTTAGCAACAAGGGCACACTGCTGACTCATATCCAGCTTCTCGTCCACTGTAATCCCCAGATCCTTTTCTGCAGAACTGCTGTTTAGCCAGTCGGTCCCCAGTCCATAGCGGTGCATGGGATTCTTCCTTCCTAAGTGCAGAACTCTGCACTTGTCCTTGTTGAACCTCATCACATTTCTTTTGGCTCAATCCTCCAATTTGTCTAGGTCACTCTGGACCCTATCGCTACCCTCCAGCATATCTACTTCTCCCCCCAGCTTAGTGTCATCTGCGAATTTGCTGAGGGTGCAATTAATCTCATCATCCAGATCATTAATAAAGATGAACAAAAATGTCCCCAGGACCAACACCTGGGGCACTCTGCTTGATACTGGCTGCCAACTAGACATCGAGCTGTTGATCACTACCCGTTGAGCCCGACAATCTAGCCAGCTTTCTATCCACCTTGTCCATTCATCCAATCCATACTTTAACTTGCTGGCAAGATTACTCTGGGAGACTGTATCAAAAGCTTTGCTAAAGTCAAGTCTTTTCAAGCAGTGACTTTCTCCTCTATTTTTGTTAGTTAGTCTTTGTCCTTAACTGGAATTTTAACTTCATCTTACACTTGGTTGCAGTAGACTTGGATTTTCAGTTTTTATTTTTATTCATTTTCTGTGTTTATAGCTACATTAAAGTCTTGTAACAGACTAGAAATTTTTTATAGGTTCATTTGAATTGTGATTTCACAGTTTTGATTAGAAATCTGGTGTTTAGTTAGGAATGAAATAAAAACAAGCTTTTTTGAAGTCTCAATTATTTTTGCAATCTGCATTCCCATTCTGAGTGTAACCTCATATAAAAGAACCACCACTTGCCATTGTGTTGCTATGTGCAACCAAATGTGCTGCTGAGAGACTTGAATGTAGTTGGAAACTCGTCACCCTGGTTTTATTTCTCAATCATTTTTTTCTATTATTTGTTTAATTTTAAACAGAAAATCAGAATCCCAGGTAATCTAATACCCCTGTAATTGTAGCTTCTACATCTGATAATTTCAAAACAAAACAACACCTTTTTGTAATCTTGTCAGTCTTCCAATTACCCGTGGCTCTTGCCACATCCCTCTTCTGGATCATTGCATCTGCCATCCTCTTCCCCCTTACTTCCCCATTGGCTCCATTTCCCCATACATGTTAACCTCACCCCTATAAAGTTTCCACCAGCTCTCCTTGCTCTTCTTCCCTTCTCCATCCCCATCTTCCCCATTCTTCCACCAATACAAATCCAGATGTCAGATCCCACATCCACATTCTCCTTTGCCTCGTCACCTCTTGTGACATTTTCCTAACCCTGGCTTTCCCTCCACACCAACCCTCTCCACCATCTTTTCCTCTTGTGCCACCATTCCTAATCTCATGCCCATCCACCTACTACCCATCTCCCCCTTCCTTTTCTCTTGCTGCCTCTGGAACCCCCACTTGATTTCTAAAAAGATCTCAGCCGTCCTCATCCTCATCCTAGCTCCCTCCCTCCAGCTACTGGATCCCTTCATCTGACATTGCCACTGCAGCTGTCCTCTTTTTATGAAGGCCTCTCCTTGCTTTCTCCTGGCTGGATCAGACAATAATGGGGGTGTTGGGCTTTTCTCCTCCCATTCCTGCCATTTCCAACCTCTCCCTCCCCCCTTCCCACACATACTCTTTTGAACAGTACTGCATCCAACTCTCTTCTTCCCCTCCATGTTGCTTCATTCACCCAACTCCTCCCCATCAGCCTGCCTCTCTGATTTCAACTTCAGACTCACTCTCTCACACTTTCCTTACAATCTCCCACACTCACCCTTTTTGATTTTGCCCTATACAGCCCCTTACCTGAACATTTCCTTACCCTCATATTTTCACTTGACCTGCAGTCCTGTTTCCCTGTTCCCACTCCCCAAGATGGCCATTCACATTCACCAAGCACTGCTCTTTCTGTTGCCGAGTTCCCTCTATCCAACCCAGCTATCAGCTGATCTCTTTTTCAGCATCACCCATAAACCTCTTCCCCCTTCCCCTCACGCCCTATCACTTGCCCTTTTTGTGACTTTCAGTTCACCAGGGTTGATTTCGTCTTGTCTGCTGACATCTGCTCCTATGTGCCAGCTTTTGTGCTGAAGAGAAATCCCATGACCAGTCTGACTGACTTAATTACAAATTAGTTCTCTCCTTCAGTTCTGCCATATTCTTAGATAAACAGCTCTACTTCTTCAACTTACTTGAATCCCACATGTGCAGTCACAGCCATTTTTTTACCACTTTTGACTCCCTCCTCAAATCCTTCCCTCTTTTGCCTCCACTTCTCTCCGCACTGGATCTCCAAGAGAAAATTATAAGTTTATATAGTCTTTATTTGTATTTTCATATTCTGTAATTTGTATGTCACATTATATTCATTACAGTTTTGCTATGTATAACACTGTTAAATAAAGGTTTTACAACCATAAACTGTTAGTGCTCTTGATTGTTTTAAGGGATGCATGTGTAACAAAACCAAAGAACATAAAGGGGGCTGATAACTTTTGATTTTGTCCCTGACTTGCTGACAAAGCAGGTTTAGCATAAATGAAAAAAGAAAATGGAGATTAATTAAATACAGCATTAGAAGCAATTGTTTTAATATTTTAAATGTTTTTCAGTGGCTTTCAACTAAATATACCGTAACTAAATATCTGGGTATCATTGCCATAAAAACTTATTTCAGTCCATAGTACCAAGATGTCCAGATGTCAAATATTTCTGAATGAAACTGTGGAGTGCTACACTTCTGCTTCGGGTAGCCATGTTAGATTCAATCATTCAATTAATAACTGAAATTCTAAGAATGCATGAATGCCAATTGCATAAGTATATTTGCCTAAATAAATTAACAAAAATTTCTTCTAATTTGCATTTAATATTTAAACTTAATTTGTGAATTTTAAGCTTGTTTGATTCTTAAAGTACTTGTATATATTTTGCTGCTGTTAGTGATGTGGCAGGGCACGCAGTATTAGAGAAAACAGCATTATCATCATAAATACTTAAATACTCTTTACATTTTTTTTTAGTACACATTTTGGAACTTTGTACCGAAGAACTTGTTTGAGCAGTTCAGAAGGATAGCTAACTTTTATTTTCTCATCATTTTTCTTGTTCAGGTAAGCCATTCCCATTTCTTAAATAGGTTCATATGAACATTGAAAAAACAGAACTTGTAAAATTCAGCTAAAGCTTGAAAGAGATTTAGAAAAAACAAAACGAAACCACCTGCATCCTCCAATCTACCAATTTTGGTAGCAGGAGAAATTGGATGGTTAAGATTGATTGGTTTAAAGATTGGGTGATGATATGCTAAAGAACTTTTTCAACTGTTTCTAGTGTGAATCCAATCATGGTGGGAAATGGCACTTACTTATAGCTGATGATTAGTGTTTATAAAATGAGTGGTTTTTATGTTGTAATAAACAGGTTTTCACCTCACTAAACCCACCATCATAATTGGCACTAGCTGGCATCCATGTTGGTAATACTCAGGATAAGTGGTAGTCTAAATGGGTATGGAAACTGGATTATCCTCCATCAGCAAAAGGTAGTCCCTCCAGGCCAGGGTCAAGGCACACTGACAGGGTAGTGTGGGTAGGCTTTCACTGTCACTGTGCATGTTGACATGTTTCAGTAATTATAGGTTGTCACTTTTTAAGTCCCTTAATTTTGCACCTTGAATGAGCACTGAAATACACTAAACGTAATGGAAATTCACTGGTTCGGAATGAAAGACCTTTTCTATTTCTTAACTTCTCTAGACCAGCGTTTTTTCTGGTCAGCACCACGGACCAGGATCTTAAAAGTCCTGTTGGCAGTCTTGCCCAGCTAAGGCAAGCTAGTGCCTACTTGTTTCGACAGTGTGCTGCACCCCAGAAGTGGCCAGCAGCAGGTCCAGCTTCTAGGCAGGGGGGCACGGGGCTCTGCTTGCTGCCCAAGCACCAGCTCCGCACTTCCATTGGCCAGGAACCGGCCAATGGGAGCTGGTGCGGGGGGAGTTATGCCTGCGGGTGACAACTGTGCGGAGCCACTTGCGCACCTCTGCCTACGAACTGGACCTGCTGCTGGCTGCTTCAGGGGCAGCGCGGTCCGTGGTGCCAGGACCAGTGGGAAGCCTGACTCCGCACCCCGGCTGCGCTGCTGACTGGGAGCCTCCAGAGGTAAATTCGCACCACAACCCCACGTCCCAATCTCCTGCCCCAGCCCTGAGCCCCCCAGAACCCCTTCCTGCACCCCAAACCCCTCATCCCTGGTCCCACCCCAGAGCATGCACCCCCAGCCCAGAGTCCTGACACCCTCCTGCACCCTAACCCCCGTCCCAGTCCAGATCCCCCTCCCACATGCTGAACCCCTCATTCACGGCCCTACCCCACAGCCGTCACCCCATACCCCAACCCTCTGCACCAGCCCTGAGCCCCTCTCACCCCCCAAGCCCCTCAACCTCAGCTCCGTTGGGTCACAGGCATCAACAGTTTTCTTCAACTGGGTCCCCAGAAATTTTTTTTGAAAACCACTGATCTAGACAGTAGCAAGCAATATTTATGTAGGTTCTTAGAACATTTTTTATTTTTCCCATTGCACTGGGACCCCAGTCTGTGTTCTGCCTCCTTACCATCTAAATGCAGTAGTTACAGTTTGGTATTTTTGCATTTTCTCTTAGGAAAAGAATAGCACTGTCATGAGGGCTATGAAGAAAGCCCTTTTGCTGCCACTTCGCAGCTAACAATTACTACAGTCTTATTTCCAGTTCCTGTAGCCTTTACTCCTTAACGACTAGAAGGAGGAGTAAGCATTCCAACCCACATGTTTTAACACTTGATTAATTATGTGTTTATTTTGCACTTAAAAATTCTTCCAAAGGACAAAACAGGTATTATGTTTTAAGAAAATGTATAGAATCATAGCATTAGAAGGGACCTCAAGGATCACCTAGTCTTAACCCTTTGGCAAGAAGCAGGATTTGTTGTCTAAACCATCCAAGACAGATGTCTATCTCGCCTCCTTTTTAAAAGCTCCAGTGAAGGAGCTTCCACTACCTCCCTAAACAGTCTGTTCTATTGTCCTGCTGTTTTTCCTGAGATTTAATCTAATCCTCTATGCTAAAGTTTGAACCCATTGTCTCTTGTCCTGCCCTCTGTGGCAAGAGAAAACAACTTTTCTCTATCTTTTTTATGGAAGCCTTTCAAGTATTTGAAGACAGCTATCATGTCTCCCCTTAATCTCCTCTTTTCCAAACTAAACATACCCAGTTCCTTCAGCCTTTGCTCATATGGCTTGTATTCCATCCTTTTAATAATCTTTGTTGCTCGCCTCTGGATCCTTTCCAGTTTCTCTATAAACATCCTTTCTATACTTGAACAAAACTGGACACAGGTCTCCAGTGGTGACCTAACCAACGTCGAGTAGAGTGGTACTATCACCTCCCGTGACTTGCATGTTATGCCTCTGTTAATGCAACCTAAACATGCATTAGCTTTTTTTGCGATAGCGTCACATTGCTGAATCATGTTGAAGTTGTGATCCACCACAACTCCCAAATCCTTCACAGCAGTGCTGCTGCAAAGCCAGTTATCCCCCATTCTGCATTTGTGCATTTGGTTTTCCTTCCCTACATGTAGCACCTTACATTGGTCTATGCTGAATTTTATTTTGTTGTCTGTAGCCCAGTTCTCCAGTTTATCAAGATCCCTTTGAATTTTAACTGTATCCTCCAAAGTGTTGGCAAGCCCTCCTAGCTTTGTCATCTTCAGACTTGATCAGTATGCTGTATTCCTACATCCAGGTCATTAATAAAGATGTTAAACAACACCGGACCCAGAACAGATCCCTGTGGAACCTCGCTTGAGACCTCCGTACAATCTGACATCATTCCATTAATAATTACTCTGTTTGCGGTTGTTTAACCAGTTATGTAGCCACTTAATGGTAGTTCCGCTGAGCCTGCATTTCTCTAGCTTGCTTATCAGAATGTCATGTGGGACTGTCTCAAAAGCCTTGCTGAAGTCCAAGTATATTATGTCCACCACATTCCCCCTACCCACCAAACCAGTTATCTTGTCAAAGAAGGAAAGCAAGCTGGTTTGGCATGATTTGTTCTTAGTAAATCCATGCTAGCTGCTAGTGATTACCCCTTCATCCTCCAGGTATTCACAAATTGAATGTTTTATACACTGCTCTAGTAGATTCCCAGGTATCGAGGTCAGGCTGACTGGTCTATAGTTGCTTGACTGGTCTATCGTTGCTTGACTCCTCCTTTTTCCCCTCTTTAAAGATGGACGCTATGTTAGCCCTTCTCCAGTCTTCCAGGACCAGTCCTGTCATCCATGGGTTTCCAAATATTATTGCTAGTGGCTCAGAGATTTCCTCAGCTAATTCCTTGAGTACCCTGGGGAGAATAGCATCAGGCTCTGCTGACTTGAATTCATTCAAATTGGTTAGAAGATCTGACATGTTCTGTACTTATCCCTATCTGCATCCCTTCCCCTTTATTGTCTGTAGTAATTTGACTAATTGTCCAGTCACATTTTGTTTTTTGTGAGAAGACTGAAGCAAAGTAGGCATTGAGCAGCTCTGACTTCCTATCATCTTTGGTTACCAAATTACCTTCTCCATTGAGCAGTGGACCCACACCATCCCTGATCTTTCTTTTTTGTCTGACTTATTTGAAGAACCCCTTCTTGTTGTCTTTAACATTTCTTGCCAGCTATATCTCATTCTTTGTCTTAGCTTTCCTGATTTTATGCAAACACATTTGCGCTGTTCCTATGTATACTTCCTTGATGATTTGGCCCTCTTTCCATTCCCTGTATGTATCCATTTTGGTTTTTATAGCTAAAAAGGTTCTTGTGCAGCCACATTGGCCTCCTGTTGCTCTTCTTATCTTTCCTCTGCATTGGAATAGCATGATGTTGAGGCTTTAGTATTACATCTTTTAGGAACTGCTAGCCCCTTTCAACTCCTGTACTTCCTAATTTGTCTTTTCATGGGACCTTGCCTACTCTTTTTCTGAGTTGGTTGAAATCCACCTTTCTGAAGTCCAGTGTCTTGTTTTGCTGTTCTTGTGTCTTGTTTTCCTTAGCATCTTGAATTCCATCAGTTCCTGATCCCTTCCTCCAAAGTTTCCGACCACCTTCATCATAGCAAGCATTTACCCTAATTAACTACTTTCACTATGGGGACAGGCTTGGATATTTCCAAAAGATAGAAACTTTTACCCAATTAAAACAAGGATTCATTCCATTAGGTTCCTACTAATCTTTGAAATGGGTTTTATATGGTATTTTAAAGGGTACCATTTGAAAGAACATCCAAGTATTTAGCAGATACCGATATCTAAAACTTAGAGGATACTTTATATGCTCAAAGTACTGGGCAATCATTAACTAATCATCACAGCACCTCTATAAAGTAGGTATGTAAATGTTGTTCCATTTTAGAGATGGGGATATAGAATAAATATTTATTGACTTGGTCAAAGTCACACAGCAATCAAGTGGCAGAACTCTGATTAGAATTTGGAGTTCCTCATTCCCAACCCTACACTCATTCCTCTTAACATTAAACAAATAAAAGACTGAGTGAGTGAGTTCTTAAGGATTTTTTTTCTTGTGCCTGCCTGCCTCAAAAGAAGATTAGAGATCAGAAAAAATAGTCACCTGTGGTACTATTAAATGGACAAGCAATTTGAAAATGGTCCTTAGTGCAGGTTTCACTATATTTATTCAGAACTATTGTTTTTTATTAATCTAGAACAGGGGTCTCAAACACTTGGCCCGCAGGGTTATTTTCTGTGGTCCGCGACCTCCACGCGGCCCCCCCAGTGTTTACCTAGAGTGGCTCCGGCCCAGCCCGGCCCAGCACACACCGGGGGGAGGGGGAGCACAGGGGTCTGTGTGTTGCCCTGGCTGCGCCTCCAGGTACCTCCCCCGAAGCTCCCATTGGCCATGGTTCCTTGTTCCCAGCGAATGGGAGCTGCGGGGGGCAGTGCCTGGAGGTGCGGCCAGGGCAACACACAGACCCCTGTGGGCCTCCACCCCAGGTTCCAGTCTCATCGCGGAGCGGCGTGGGAGCAGGGCAGGCAGGCGGGGAGCCTGCCCTGCCCCCGGTGTATGCCAGGCCGGAGCCTGCCCCCCGAACCCCTCCTGCAGCTGAAACCCCTGCCGCACCCCTCCTGCACTCCAACCCCCTACTGCACCCCACGCCCCTCCTGCACCCCGACCCCCTGTCCTGAGCCCCCTGCTGCACCCCACAACCCGACCCCCTGCCCTGAGCCCCCTGTCCCACCCCACACCCCTCCTGCACCCTGACCCCCAGCCCTGAGCCCCCTGCTGCACCCTGCACCCCCTGGGGGAAGGGAGGGGGTGGAGTTGGGGTGGGGATATCGGGGAAGGGGTTGGAATGGCGGCAGGGAAGGGGTGGAAAGAGTGGGGCAGGGGCCAGTGATTGTGCCATCAGGCCAACGTACTAGTCCTCATGTGGCCCTCGTGGTCATTTGAGTTTGAGACCCCTGATCTAGAACTAGAGTGATAGATTTGAAGGTCCAACCCCAAAAAAAAAAAAAAAAGGAATATTGGAAGCCACTCCGTTTGATTTTTTTTTTTTTAAATGGAGGGGACCTTAACCAGATAACTCAAGGTTTTTTCAACAAGAATGTGCTCAGATTTTCTTTCGACAAAATATTTTTTCAAAGAAGTGCCTCATAGGTTTGAAAGCAAAGAATAAAAATTCAGACATTTCCAGATACCTAACTTGTTGAAGACTTATTGCTGTTGCAATCTTGCAAAACTTGTTCTTTTTCTTTGAGTGATGGTCCCTATGTGTATTCCACACGTGAGTACACATGTGTCTGAATCTAGAAATTCTTCAAAGCAATATCTTTTGACCCGCACTTGCTCAGTTGCTCCCCTCATGTTTCTGACTGAGGGTATAAAAGGCAGTGTGGGTCAACACCCGCCCTGTTCCTTCTTACCTCCACATGGCCAGAGTCAGAATTGCGTCCTTCACTCCATGTATAAACTGTAGCATAAAATACTTGTAAATAGTTTGTCTATCTTAACTTATAGAATCATAGACTTTAAGGTCAGAAGGGATCATCATGATCATTTAGTCTGACCTCCTACACATTGCAGGCCTCAGGACCTTGCCCACCCACTCCTGTAATAGATCCCTAACCTCTTGCTGAGTTACTGAAGTCCTCAAATCATGATTTAAAGACTTCAAGTTACAGAGAATTCACCATTTACACTAGTTTAAACTGTAAGTGACCCGTGCCCCATGCTGCAGAGAAGACGAAAACCCACCATGGTCTCTGAAAATCTGACCCCAGGGAAGATTCCTTCCTGACCCTAAATATGGTGATCAGTTAGAGACCCTTAACTAGTTTGTAGTTAGTATAGTCTATGGTTAGTATAGAGTAGTTCCCTCACTCCCAGTTGGGGGAAATCTTCTCCAGGCCCAGGACTATGTCCAGAGACCTGAGCTTCAAGAATTGCATTTCCTGCCCTTGCTCCTTCTCCATCAGCAACGATCAACTGTGCCTGTACTGTCTGGGAGAAGTATATATCTCTGCAGGTGCAGTATCTGTTGATCCTTTCCACCAAGAACATAAGAGACCTGGCAGCCCTGACTTAAGTTCCTGATGGAGGAGGCTATGAGGCCCCGCTCTGATCAAGGCCCAGGAGACCTGCCTGTAAATTGGCCTCCACCAACCAGCAGTGCCCCTCCAAGTACATGGCTTGGAGCGAAACAGTTAACCTCAAAGCCCAAGGACTTTTCCTTCAGGGCTTTCTATGAGAATAGAGGGCACTCTCATGGGTGCAAGGACAGATCCTCACAGAGGACTCTCTCTAGCAAATGTGTTTCCTCCACAAGCCGGTCCAGGTTGGGTGAGACATCACGTCTGGAACCCATGGAAGTGGCTCTGCAGAAGATCCCCAGGTTGGAGGGCAAGGCATGCAAAAAGAGGGATTCGATGGTGACTGTGCTTCTGAAATGGAAGGACAGATGCTTACCAGTTCCATATTTGAGTGTGGGTCCAGACTCCTTATTGGTACTGCCTTGTTCACCTAAAGAATGTTCGGCTTCAACAAATGAGCCGGGTCCTTCAGACATATCTGTTGGAACTCCCTGGATCCCAAGCCATACAGGGACCTATGTAACACCAGAGGACATACTCCTCCCCTACTCACAGTCTCTTTTCTGGCCCTGCTGTCTTGAGGAATGTCCTTTCTCCAGAGGAGGAATCTTTACTGATGTCTCAGGTGCAGTTCCATCTCCAACCATTGGACGGGAGCGACCTGGAACCTGCTACCAATGGAACAGTCCTCGTAATCGGAGGAGTCAGAAGAGATAGCCACACAGTATCTCCGCTCAGGCACAGGAGCCCCAACAGACAGCCGAGAGGCCATACTTGCCATCTATCCAGGTATGGCCCTCCTAGGCACTGCTGGTACCGATTCCCCTGGGAGCCACTGCAATGGATGGATCCTGCCTTCTGGACTTATTGGGGCCTGTGGGATCCTTATGGTGGGCCTCTGGATCCCTTTCAGAAGTTGCACCCCTCCTCCCCTTCTCACCAGCCAGCTCCATCTGTGTACAAGGAGGAGGAGCCAGAACCAGTTCCACTGGTACCAACAATTCCAATAGTCATCGTCTTCATTATCCCCAGACAGTGCTGTCATTCTTTCATCGCCTCTTCTGCCAGGTCATAGAATCATAGAATATCAGGGTTGGAAGGGACCTCAGGAGGTCATCTAGTCCAACCCCCTGCTCAAAGCAGGACCAATCCCCAACTAAATCATCCCGGCCAGTGATGATCACTGTCAGTACCAGCAGCTTTTACAAAAGGTCACAAATGATCTACAGATCCCAATAGAGGTGGTTGAGGACCTTCCACACTAGCTCCTACATATTTTGCAACTACAGGGATGGAGTAAGGTGGCCCTTCCAATTATACTCTGTACTAGAGTCAGCCAGAGTGGCATGGTACACACCAGCATCTTGTGGCCCTACACCAAAAAGGGCCCAGCGACATTTTTTTGTTCCTGCCAAAGGAGCTGACTTCTTGTTTTCTCATCCTACCTCCAGTTCTTTGGTGGTACAGACAGTCATGGAAAGAGCTCAGTCGCACTATCAGAAATCCATCCCAGCACATAAGGGCTCAACGAGACTGGACCTCCTGGGAAGGAAGGTCTTCTCCGCCACATGTCTGCAGTTTCGCGTAGCTAACTACCAGCATTGGTAGCAAAATATGATTTTAACACCTATGCCAGGCTTGCAGACTTTAAAGATAAACTTCCCATAGGCAACCCAGTTCCAGTCCCTTCTAGATGAAAGGAAGTTAATAGCAAAGATGGCCCTCCAGGCAGAGATGGATGCTGCAGACACAGTATCCAGGACTTTGGCCACAGGACTTGTATTGTGGCGGGACTCATGGCTACATTTGTCAAGGTTTCCTAGAAAGGTCCAAATCACCATCCAGGACCTCCCCTTTAATGAGTCCAATCTTTTTTTAATGGAAATACAGATGAGTCCCTGCAGTTACTAAAGGACTTGATCTACTTTGCGGTCCCTGGGGATTTCCCCTCCTTCCCCCAGGAAGAAAATACCAGAGACAGCCTTTTAGACAAAGACCACTCCCTCTACACCCTCCCTATTGCCAGCATCCACATGAGCCTCTGTACAAATGCCAGCAGACTCATAGGTGCTGTTTCTCGGCTCCGTCTACTGCCACAGCTTCCACTCACTCCCAGCTGCAGGTCAAGGGCCATTTTTGGTTGAGACCTGCATACCACATTGATGCCACCCACATTTGTGTGCCATCTTACTCTTTTTGCCCACAGCTGGAACCAGATCACCCCGGACAGTTGGGTCCTGGAGATTATGCATCAGGGATACTCCACAGAGTTTCTCTCTTTCCCTTATCACAAACCCCGTTCCCAATTTCCCTTTGGGGACCACTCTCAGCAATTGATTTTTCATCTGGAGGCAGAATCCCTTTTACACCGGGGGTTATGGGGTGGTAGCAGCCCAGATCAGGGGTCTCAAACTCAAATGACCACGAGGGCCACATAAGGACTAGTACATTGCCTGAGGGCCGCATCACTGACTCCCCGGCGCTGCCCCCGCCGCGACTCCACCCCTTCCATGAGGCCCAACCTCTTCCCACCCCTTCCCTGCCCCCATTTCAACCCCTTCCCCGAAATCCCCACCCCTACTCTGCCCCCTCCCTGCCCCCAGGGGGTGCAGGAGGGGTGCAGGGGGCTCAGGGCAGGGGGTTGGGGTGCAGGAGGGGTGCGGGGTGGGGCAGGGGGTCGGGGTGCAGGGTACAGCAGGGGGCTCAGGGCAGGGAGTCGGGGTGCAGAAGGAGTGTGGGGTGCAGCAGGGGGTCAGGGTGCAGGAGGGGTGCAGCAGGGGGCTCAGGGCAGGGGGTTGGGGTGCAGGAGGGTTGTGGGGTTTACTAAGAGCCGCTCCGGCCTGGCGCGCACTGGGGGCAGGGGCAGACTTCCCGCCTGCCTGCCCTGCCCCCGCGCGGCTCCGGAAAGCGGCCGGAACCTGGGAAAGGGTGTGGGGGCCACAGGGATTTGTGTGTTGCCCTGGCTGCGCCTCTGGGTACTGCCCCACGCAGCTCCCATTGGCTGGGAACGGGGAACCGCGGCCAATTGGAGCTTCGGGGGAGGTATCTGGAGGCCCAGCCAGGGCAGCTTCCTGGCAGGTCCCGGGCGCTTCCCGGAGTGGCCTGTGTGCAGGGCAGGCAGTCGGGGAGCCCTCTAGGTAAACGCTGGGGGGGCCGCGCAAAGCTGGCAGGTCGCAGAAAATAGCCCCGCGGGCCGCATGTTTGAGACCCCTGGCCAAGATAAAGTGGCAGGGCTACACAGTGTTCCCATACCTGGACAACAGGCTTCTGGTAGGCTGATCTCATGGGGAATTCATGTCAGTGACAGGATCTCTTTGGCAACTTCTTGCTACCTTGGGCATTTGTATAAATAAAGTCCGTTTTGTCACCCATGAGGACAGTAAACTATTACCAGCATCCACCTGAGCCTCCAGGCAAAATAGGAGCACGACTGGATTCCGTCTCTGCAAGAGCATTTCTTTCCACAGACAGATGTCACATGATGAGCAACCTGATTTTCTGCATTACCCGCAAACCGCGAACTATGATGCACCAGCATCTCTTGCTGTTGGGTCACGTGGCTGCATACATCTACGTGATGCTGTTCGCCAGACTCGATTTACTGTGTCTGTAAGCCTGGCTCCACTGGACTTACCAGCCAAACAGGGACCACATCAACTCCAAGGTGACTGTTCCCATCAGAGTTCTCACCTCCCTAGCTTGGTGGTTGAACCCAAACAAAGTCATGGTGAGAACTTCTTTCAGCCCCCCCATACCAAGGGCAACCTTTGTGATGGACGCCTCCCTCAGGGAGGGGACCCTCACCTGGTCTACCACACAGCTCAGGATACCTGAACCCCCAAAAAGGCCAGACTGCATATAAATTTACTGGAACTGAGAGCAATCTGCCTTGTGTTCAAGGCTTCTTTCCCCTCATATGCCCGCTCCATGTACAGATAATGTCAGACAATATAATCATGGTGGGGTATATAAACAGAGGATTAAGATCTTGTCCTTTCTGCCTGGAGGCAGTCAGACTTTGGAACTGGTGTACCAGAAACCACCTTATGATACAGGCCGCATACCTTCCAGATGTTCATAACTCCCTATCAAACAAACTAAGCAGACCACAAATGGCAGATTCACAACACAGTCCTAACCAAGATATGTAGGAAATGGGGTACTCCGCTATGGGACCTCTTTGTGTCCTAGATGAACAGAAAACTTCCCCTGTATTGTTCCAGGGGAGCCATGGATTGCGATTCCCAGGGTGATGGTCTCCTGGACAGGTAGCCTCAGATACACCTTTCTTTCCATCTGCCTACTATTGCACGTCGTAGGGAAGATCCATTGTGACAGAACCCCCATCCTCCTCCTAGCACCCTGCTGGCCCAGACTATCCTGGTTCATGGAACTTCTAACAATGTCCATACACTCCCGTCAGGATCCTCCCTTTTCCAGATCTCCTAACCCTGGACAGGGGGGAAAAATCAAGCACCCCAGTCTGGGATTACTCCACCTCACGGCCTGGTGTTTGGATGGGCATCAGAAATAGAATGCCCATGTGCCACCCTGGTTTAGGAAATCCTTAACCAAAGTAGAAAGGATTCTCTATTAGAGTCTGTTATCTAGCTAAATAGAGACACTTTTCAGCCTGGGTCCACCTCCACCAACTTTCGCTGAATACCACGAGCATTCCAGAAGGATCGCGGAGCTAGCAGCCATTATGGCAGATCCTCCCTATAAAATGTTTCACAAAGAGAAGGTTTTCCTTACATTATACCCCAAATTTCTTCCCCAAGATTGTTTGTTTGACTTCCACATCTATCGGACAACACCATTACCTATATTTTTCCTCAAAACCCATGCTTCTTCCAAAGACAAGAGACGTCACTCCCTCAACATTAGGCTCACATTGCAGGCAGAATGCCAAACAACCAAACCAATTAGAAAATCTCTGAGACTCTATTGCCATAGCAGAAAGATGGTGTGGGCAAGCCATATCCTCCCAGAGGATTTCTAAGTGGGTTTTGGAATGCACATAGAATGCTACAAAATAGCAAATATTCCGCTCCTGGGTGTATTATAGATCACTCCATGCAAGCACATGCTGGCTCCATGGCATCCCTATGTGACGTTCTACTGCAGGACATTTGCAGGGCAGCATCTTGGAATTCTGTTGACATGTTCATAACACACTACACTCTAGACCAAGCAGCAATTGCAGATGCAGCCGTAGGAAGGGCATAACTACAAGCAATTCTGCTGCCACCTTCCTTGCACCTTTCTCTAGTCTGAGCACTGCTTGCCAGTCACCCATGTGTGAAATGTAAATAGGGACCACACATCGCAAAAAATGTCCAGCTACAGTAAGTAACCTCTATTTCTTCCTCAAGTGATGGTCCCTATGTGTATTCCACACATGGGTGACTGGCAAGCAGTGTTCAGACTGGAGGAGGGTGTGAGAAGGCGGCACAGAGATGTTTGTAGTGCTTCCTTTCCTATGGCTATGTCTGTAGTTGCTGCTTTCCATCCTCCATCCCTTCTGCTTCAGATCTGGTTGGATTGCAGTAAGAGGAGGAACTGGAGAGGCGTTGATCCACACTGCCTTTTATTCCTTGGTTGGGAGCGCAAGGGGAGCTACTGCACAAGTGCAGGTCAATTGACACTGCTTTGAAGAATTTCCAGATTTGAGCACATGGCGCACATGCATACTCACATGTGGAATACAGATAGGGACCACATATCTCAAAGAACCTACAGTTACAGTAAGTAACCTCCATTTTGACTGAGTGCATGATCATGAATTGGTGGATAGGCTTATATGTATTTGCAATTACAGAGGTGTCAGGGAACGGTATTGTCAATAGAAATAACCTTGATTTCTTATTGCACTTTCCTTTTTTTAATAAGTTGCGTTGTGTGTGGTATGTGTATGGTTATATTTTTTAAAAGCCCAATATAAATTTCATGCTTGGAAAATGATTGCATTAAATTCACAGAACAGTATTCAGGAAATGGTATGATTATTCTTTGTGTTGCAGTTAATTATTGATACGCCAACCAGTCCAGTAACAAGTGGACTTCCACTTTTCTTTGTCATCACTGTAACAGCTATCAAACAGGTGAGAGTTTCTTTGGGGGAAGCGGGGAAGTGAAACTGAAGAGTGTATGAAAATGTAAATTTTTTTTTTTTAAAAACAACTGCCAATGTTACTTTTGTTTGTTCTTAGGGATTCATGGGAAGGGTTATCCTTTCTTTGAGGGCTTTGCTTTTATTTTGAGGGCTTTACTTTTTATTTGCCTCTGTTTTAAGTAGAATTTTATTGGTTGTTAAATGATGCTGGCTTTCATTTATTCAACAGAACTTTCAAAATTATTTTGTAATGTTAGTTTGTACTTTGTGTAACTGTGTTCTGAAGAGTAGTTTATACAGTTGTGTCTATTAAAAGTAGCCAGATGTTTGTTTTTAGTTCCTAAATATTTATTCACCTACCTATTCAAAAAAATTAAAATATGTGGAGGAAGAATTACAGCAGTAGGTTATGGGAAAAAATTGTTGCTCTTATTGGTGAGGAAATTTCCAACATACATTTGTTGTGATATGTATAGACAACCTTTATACAGCATCCACAAGATGGACTTTTAATGGATCACATTAATTTTTACTCAAACTATTAACAGTTTATAACTAGATTTAATGGATCTTACAAATTATTGAGTATACTATATAATAATGCTTCAAGTATATTTAAAAATTATCTATAAAACTAAAATAATAAAATTCAAGTAAGTCAATACTTGCCATATCAATGTAGCTTGGAAGATCCTAATAAAGGTTCCCCTAATCTAAGTAAAATAATACTATAATATTATGGAACTGTGTCAGCCTTCCCTTTCTCTTTTGTATATTTTAAATTAATATTGCCATAGAGAGTGGATTACAGCAGTTTGTCACTCTGTGACCCCAGTACTGCAATGGTATCTGCTAGAGTGGATTGGTACACGTATCTAGAATCCCAGTAAAATCAGTGGGGGACCCTACACAGAATATATGCTATGACTTATCTGTGTAAGAATTTCGTATCTTCAATTACACTGGCTCAGCCTGTTCCCATTCAGACTCCAGTCTGCATTCTGCCATAGATCAGGACACCAACAGTTTCATTCAAACAATAGAGAGAGAAGAGAGTAAAGACGTGTTGTGATAATTGGGCTTACAAATTTACCCTAATTGTGAGCTCTATTGTGAAAAGTGAGTAAAAGTTCATAAAATGTTACAATAACCTAGAACAACAAATGTTGCTGGGAAAAGGTGCGAAAGAGAGATCAATTGAATTAATCCGAACAAAAAGGCCTACTGACATAATTCAAGGACTGAGTTAAAAATCATGTCTGGTAAACAAGAAAAATGTTGGACCAGAAATCAATTTAACCAGAATTGGTGTATAGGAAATTAGGCTTAATTAGTGGATAAAATAGTGAAGGGAAGAGCTATTTTACCAATTACTATCTTTTGGGGTCCTCAGAAAGACTTTGGAGGAGAATTAGCGGTAGTGGGCTGCCAACAACCGCTGACTAAGAGACAGAAGATCAGGAAATGGGTGAGCTTTACCATCATAGCTGTCACCTACTCCATTTCCTGAGACCTCAGGATCCACTGTAACACAGTTGGGCCTTCATCTTGACCCTGAGAGAAGTCCTGACCAAGTCAGGCCAGAGAGAGGGACCAAAATGACATCACCCCCTCTATTGAGACTGACTAAATCCCAGCCATCACCTGGGATGTGAGACTTCCTTCTGCCTCTCTGCACATTGTTTTTTTTCCTTCCCTACCTTATTTCTTCTATCTAATAAGAATCTGGGTTAGCTGGCTAAAACTGTGTTTTATGGCACTGCTATAACCCTGTGACCAGAAGGAGGCAGCTAAAAGCAATGCCCTAAACAGTCCTAGTACAAGTTTGTCAAGTCTTGGAGTAGCTAATAAGACAATATGCCATGCTTTTGTTTTTTCAGCAGTGAGGTGCAAGTTAAAGTCAACATGAGACAGAAGCCTGCATTTTCTGTCTTTTTATAGTTTTTTTTCTCTCCCCTTTTGAGTGTGTGTTTGTTTTGTCTTCTAAGAAACAGAATCAGACTTTAACACCACAACCACCACCACCACCTCCAGACCATCTCAACTAACTTCTTCTCTTTTCCCCAAAAGGGCCGTTATTACCACTTTAATACCTCTAAGACACTGTCAGATGGGGATGGTGCGTTTTGGTGGGATGTCTTTCTTAAAACTTTCTCCAGCAAAAGGGAAAGAGAACAAAAAATGTTGTTAAAACGAAAGCCCTACTTAATACTTCACATTTCAAAACTTTAACTGTTTCCTTCTTTTCTGCATCTTTATTAGAAGGTTAAAAAAAAGGTAATGTGTTTGCCATGGTACTAAGCAGGCTAAGATCTCGGTCTACCTAACCTTATTTAACACTGTTTAATATTGGACAGTGACAGGACCATGTTGACACCTTTAATTCTTTGGGCCAATATATTCCATCTAACATGATACAACAGAGGGTACAATTGTTTGAGACTCTGTATTAACACTTTCTGCTCAAAATTGTGTGATGCTATCTGCTAAGTGCCAGGAGTCAACACTCTTCGTACAGAAATTAGCCAGTTATTTTTCTGAACTTCTTCAAACACAAGTATTCTTTGCTCAGAGAAAGAAGTTGAGGAGATTATAGGACATCGAGAGATTCATATGTCAGCCTTCAGTTCAAAACTTCTTGGCTTGCAATGGGGCCTCTCTATTCCAATATTCCATGCCAACATTTGGGCTTGCCCCAATTGTGATCTCTAGAAAGAAAGTAACTTCAGTTGTGTTGTGCTGGGATAACTGGCTACCACAGTAGTTGTTTCAAGTCATGTGGCAGTGATGAATGCAGAGAATACTTATTCTACAAATTTCTCGTTCATTAGTTGTAAAAGAAATTACAAACAGCAGCGTTTTCAGTCCTTCACACTGCATGACTGACCGTACTCTGCAGTCACAGTCAGTATTTGCTGACACTAGGTGGTTGTGGGGAGCACAGCAGCTAGCTTCTTACGGGTGGCTTTTCCGCTCTAAGATTTGTCCTTTTAGCTCTGATGTGTCCGATGGAGCAAACAGGTCCCTGTCAGCACTTAGACATGGGGGAGATTTATCCACTGGGAGTACCCCATGGCTTATTTCTGGGGGGAGGGTCAGTAACGGGGAAGAGTTTAATATGGAGAATTAACACACAGCCCCCATTCTTCTGTCTCCTCTGTGCTGCATCTCCTCTCCCTGTAACCTCCCTCACTGGGCAGAGCTGGTTAAATCTACCACCTTGCACTGTCTCTCCCACTCTGCCTTTTAACACTCCGTTGTGGTTTGACCACACTCAGAGACTGGATTATTACAAAGTGTTCCCCATAACACGACACTTGTATCTCCTTGTGACTACCCTCAGAAGCTACAGCTGGTGTGGACTTTTGTGGGCCGCTTGTATACCCATGTGAGCTGCTGGGAGCATGTTACACAGGGCTCCAAAGGCTACATTGGTTCCCTATTCATTTCTGGGTGCAATTCAAAATGGTGATATTGTTCTCTTAGGCAAGGAGTTTCAAACATGCCTAAGGAAACTAAAAGTAAAACTCCCATTGAATTACAATGAAATTTTAAATCCCAGCCTTTAAACCCACTGTTTTTTAGGCTCTGTGTGTCTGGGGAATCACCTGCAGTAGAACCTCAGAGTTACTAACACCTCAGGAATGGAGGTTGTTCATAACTCTGAAACATTCATAACTCCAAACAGAACATTATGGTTGTTCTTTCAAAAGTTTACAACTGAACATTCACTTAATACAGCTTTGAAACTTTACTATTGTGGCAAATTACCAGCACTACTATGATGGGTCCCGCACTCTCTCTTCTTGTGGGGGGAGTTCAGGGCTCCATTTCTCACCCCAGATCTGGGGTATTAACTGTCCCACTAGTATCCCAGAGAAGGGGAATGGAGAGGGAGAGACTCAGGCCCGCCCTCTACTCCAGGTCCCAGCCCAGGGGCCCTAGGGATCGCAGCAAACTACTTGAACTAGTGATTCCTTTCCCTGGGCTACTTCCCTCTCCGGCCCTTCAGCTTCTGGGGCTTCCTGCCCTTTCTCTGCTTGGACCAGGTTTCTCCCAACCCCTTGTGTCTGTGGAGTCCCTCTGCTCTGCACAAGCCAGGTTTCCCTTTACCTAGGGTCTTGGTCTTCTGGCCCACCACAGCACTTCTCCAAACTCTCCTCTGCTTCCCTTTAAGCTGCTCTCTGCTCCAACACCAAACCACTCTGCTTCAAGTCCTCCAACTGTCTGATTGGAGCAGGGGGGTTTTATCAGGTGACTGGCTTCAAGTGCTCTAATTGGCTTCAGGTGTGCCAATTAATCTATAGCAACCTCTCTTCCCTCTACAGGGAATAAGGCTCTCATCATCCTGGGGCTTACATATCTCTCCTCTATCACCCTCATGCTGCCCTCTGGGCATGCTGTATCACACTATATAGAAGAAAAATGCTGCTTTTCACCGTCTTAATTTAAATGAAACAAGCACAGAAACCGTTTCCTTATCTTGTCAAATCTTTTTTTTTAAACTTTATTTTTAATCATTTACATTTAACACAGTACTGTACTGTATTTGCTTTTTTTTCTCTCTCTCTCTGCTGCTACCTGATTGCATACTTCTGGTTCCAAATGAGGTGTGTGGTTGACCAGTCAACCTCATAACTCTGAGGTTCTACTGTGTTTCTTTAACACAACAATTGAGATTAGCTGATTGGAATTTCTGACGACTAGGGCAGGATGTTTTAAATTGATGGCCATAGACTCTGGAATTTGCTTTTCCTGCTGGTCTAACAAAGCCTGTGGAGTATGACCTTCAGTGGATCTAAAGGTCATCTGGCCTTTTCTCATTCATTAGTTAGTAAAGAAATTACAAACAGCAGCATTTTGATTGCTCCCATTGCTGGGGTATATTTGTGTCTTCAGCTGGATTTTGGAGTTATCTTTTCATATTTGGTTGACATGTAAAATTGCTTTTTAATTTGTGTGTATGCTCCTGCACACATGTAATGGGTGCATTTCTAAAAATAAAAAAAAAATAAATACAGCCACAGAAAATCCTTTATAAGCTTGAAGTTACCCTTTCTCATAAAAAGAATGGAAAATCTGTGGGGTGAAATGTCACTTGATATTGTTAGCAGCTGTTGTTGCATCTTCCAGTTGTCATTAATCATAAGCAATATGCTGAATTCTGCCCCTGGATATATGGCACCTATTGCTTGTGTCTAGGAATTTCCAGGGAATTTAAAGCAAAAGAGCTGCTTAGGTCAGCTCTCTGTTTAAATATCAGTTCTAGCATCTGATCTTCTTGTGTATATTAGGGGCTTCCGTGGAATTAATGCAAGAGAGATTTTGGGAGGATGGGAAGTAGGAGGAACTTTGACCTCCCCAAAAAAGGATCCATTCATTTTTTTTAAAAAACTAATAAAATAGTAAAACTAATTTTTTAAATTTTATAATATGGCTATACAGATTTGAAAGCAGAGTTATCATTGTATTGCTGAGATCCTCAACCATATTTATATGTGTTCCTCTCTAATGT
This sequence comes from Lepidochelys olivacea, assembly GCF_965140295.1. Classification (NCBI taxonomy): domain Eukaryota; kingdom Metazoa; phylum Chordata; order Testudines; family Cheloniidae; genus Lepidochelys; species Lepidochelys olivacea. Next base: position 112,148,010 of record NC_140411.1, read on the forward strand.
AACCTTATAAATTGGTGAAATAATGCATCAACCAAAATAAGCATCATCAAGGTCACTTTCTCAAAACTTATTCTGGAGGGTTGGTATATTGTGTACACCAAATAATAGTTCAGTGTAATCAGAAAACAAACAGGGAAACTCCCCAGTTTGTAGTTCATTCCAGCCCTGTAATCGCTTCATGTTGAGCCCAACCTTACCAAATGCATTCTGCACACTTTGTCTCCTGAGTAGCCACCCTTATAGGAGACCCCTCAGAGCGCTTGGGCAAGGAGTGGTGGAAATTGAGCTGGAGTTTACCCATTATTCACAAGAGACCAAGAAGTGGCTCTGCATTTTTTCACAAAGCCTACTCACACCATCAGATTATCTTCACTTATGTTATTTAAGCACATCTGATTTGCTAAATACTAAACTATTGAAGATTTTAGTGATACGCTTTACTTTTTATTATCATTTTGTAATCGAAAATTCTTTAACTATTTTTGTAAGAAAGCTTTGATCTACAACTGCAATGTAAAGTGTGGCTAGCTGCATTTCCTTAACTTTATGCCATTCCACTTCACTTTTTTCTAGGGTTATGAAGATTGGCTTCGACATAAAGCAGACAATGCAATGAACCAGTGCCCTGTTCATTTCATTCAGCATGGCAAACTGGTTAGAAAGCAAAGCCGAAAATTAAGAGTAAGTAACAACTAACACAGGGTGTTTTTTTAGGGATCAGGCTTATCTCTCCCCGCTTTCCCCACTTGCAAAACAAATTAGACAAAAATGTAGAGCACTCAAGATCACAGTATTCACTACATCAATATGGAAAATAAAAGTTTAGAAAAATATTTTAAAACGATTAAATCTGAATAAAATATTGTTAAAAGCTATAGCATTTCCTTCCTCATCCTTGCTTTGCTAGGTTCTCCCCTATTAATTCCCTATGCTGGGTTGTCTCTCTACCCTCCTTGGTCCTTTCATTATCTCCTTCTTAACTTCCAGCCCTTCACTTGTGGTTTTTCTTCTGTTTTCATCTCTCTCTCTCTCTCTCTCTCTCTCTCTCTCTCTCTCTCTCTAGGAAAGTAAAAATGATTAGCAAGATATCTCTCTTAATCCAGTTTTGATGCAAAATTCATTGACTAATTCCTCTCCTTCCAAAGAGGACACAGCCCAATCAGAATACAATCCTCGCTTTGTACCTTTTCAGCATCATAAAGCCTCTCCTTTAGATTTCTACCTTTGTACCTGCACCCCTGATATTTTGGGGATTATTTTCAGAAACTAATGTCTGTAAATTCTCATAAGCAAAGCAACTTGCCTACCTGGTTTTAATTTTCAGAATGTCAACAGTTTGAAACAATTGATGGGCATCTCTTTGGAATACCTGGTTTTTTTTTCCCTGGTGCCTCTTACTTTGCCAGAATTGTCTTGTCAGAGCTCTTGGCAAAATTCCTTGTGACCCTTCCATTTGGTGTTCTGATCTCTTCACTAGCCTAGTATTTTTTTTTTAAGACCATTTATCCTTATCACACAGTTCGTTTGGGTCTCTTCATCTTTCCCTTTTCAAACAAGCAGCTGTAGCTCTAGTGCCAGTCAGGTATTCTTAAATCCTCACAGTCAAAAAAAAAAATTACTCTTGCTACCATTTTCAGTATAAATATAATTCACTGTTTGTTTGTTGTAAACATAAGCACATTTAATTCTGGTGGTGCGAGTTCTGTAGTTGCTGCATTGGAGTGTTGCTTTTTTTAAGACTTCTGAAAACATGCTCTATACCTTGTCCCTCTCAGATTTTGGAAGCACTTCAGATTTTTAAACCTTGGGAGGAGTGCTATAGCTATCTTTAGAAATCTCACATTGGTAGCTTCTTTGCGTTTTGTCATATCTGCGATGAAAGTGTTCTTAAAATGACCAGCATGTGCTAGGTCATCATCCGAAACTACTATAACATGAACTATGTGGCAGAATGCTGGTAAAACAGAGCAGGAGACGTACAATTCTCCCCTAAGGAGTTGAGTCACAAATTTAATTAACGCATTGTTTTTTCAACTAGCAATATCAGCAGGGAAGCATGTCCTCTGGAATGGTGGTCGAAGCATGAAGGGGCATACAAATGTTTAGCATATCTGGCATTTAAATACCTTGCAATGCTGGCTACAAAAGTGCCACGTGAACGCCTATTCTCATTTTCAGGTGACATTGTATATAAGAAGGTGGCAGCATTATCTCCTGTAAATGTGAACAAACTTGTTCGTCATAGTGATTGGCTGAACAAGAAGTAGGACTGAGTGGACTTGTAGGCTCTAAAGTTTTACACTGTTTTATTTTTGAGTGCAGTTATGTAACAAAAAAAATCTACATTTGTAAATTGCACTTTCACAATAAAGAGATTGCACTACAGTACTTGTATGAGGTGAATTGAAAAATACTATTATCATTTTTATAGTGCAAATATTTAAAATAAAAAATAACAATATAAAGTGAGCACTGTACACTTTGTATTCGTGTTGTAATTAAAATAAATACATTTGAAAATGTAGAAAAAAATCCAAAAATATTTAATAAATTTCAGTGGATATTCTATTGTTTAAGAGTGTGATTAATACTGAGATTAATCACGATTAATTTTTTTGAGTTAATCGCGTAAGTTAACGGCGATTAATCGACAGCCCTAATTTTTATTGTTCCTTAACTGTTTGGTGAAAATCGATGTTATTACTCCTTTGTCTTCTAGGTAGTAGACTTCTGCAACTTTCTTGTGATAAGAGGTCTGTGACCAATGTGCTTTACATGTTCTTAATATTCCTTCTTTTCACAGTTCACTCCGTGCCTTTATATGACTGTGTGTTTGTATCAAAGAGCTTGTTTAGGCTAGTTCCTTAATTTTGCAGCCTAATGACTGTATCATAAATCTAGGACATACATATTTAATACTAACTGTATTCACTTTAATAATGATTCAGCCCAAATCAAAAAGAACAGTAGAAAAATTAGTAGTTTGTAGTACACTAATTGAAATTTTGCTCAACATAAGTATAAACAAAAGAAAAAAGTTACTAAAAGGGAAAGTCCTCTTTTCACCAGTGCACTGGTAAATGAAATCAGAGGTGCACTTAACAATTTTGGTTAACAGGCTTCCTGTTGCTGAGCTTTATTTTTACCTTTCTAACTCTTGTGTTTTCCCTTCTTGAATTAATACTAGGATAAGTTTAATTATTAATCATTCACATTTTGGCAGGTTCTTATTACAGGTTGCTCAGTTTCCTAGATCAACTCAAGTTTTTTGTATGCTATGGATTGCAGAGTGAACCCTTGCTAGAATCAATACATTTTATTTGTAGTCTGCGACTCTTGGAACTCAAGAAACCAATCTTTATGAATTTCCTGCATACATTCTCTTTATGATTTTAAAATACCTTCAGTGGCAAGCTGGAACCCTATAGAAAAAGTGTCAGTGTGGATTATGCTCATTCATTCCTGAGTTTTACTGCTTGAATCCTCAGCAGGCAAGCTTGTCAGTGACTACTCAAAAGGGTTCATGGTTTTGAAGCAGCAGATTGGGTCCAAAAACTACTGACAAAAAAGTCTAAGAAATCTATTTTAGAGACCCTTTGGATGCATTGAAGACAAAGAAAGGAGGAGGCAACAGAGACCATAGCCATATGGTCAGACACACACACAAACAAAATGGAGGATACAAGGATTCTAGATTTATTACGCCTTGGCACCAACATATAAATTAGTGTGATACACCTCAATACTCGGCAGATACAGAAGTTGGGTAGGCAGCTGAGCTAATTCATTTGGAATTCCTTCCATAATCTGGGAAATGTAAAAATACATTTTATGAAGTACTACCTAAACTGTCTTGATTTTTACTTTTATACTTACTTGGTCCTTGTCAATTACCAAAATATTTGTGTATCGTTAGAATTGCTCACCTCCTAAAAGTTTGTTTTGGTGATGTCAAAATTCAGTCTTTACTGTCATAATTTTCTGTTATGAAATTCATTGTGACCACACTAAATCCTTCTGACAAGAGGAAAGATTAACTAGAAAACTATTTAGACAAGGACATCTTAACATGATAAAGTAGGCAACCCAAGAAATCCACACTAGTCGAATGTTCAGCTCGTCAAAATTCCAAAATTTATTTTTTTTATATTTTTCATTGAACCTTTGATATTTTTACAGCCCCCTGACTAAATTCTTACAATTTTTTGACCTTCTTTGACCTGCTGTACTTAAATTTGAGTATAAAATTATATATCAGAAGCTGCCTCTATGGGGGGAAAAAATCTTTAAAATAATCTTTGACTGTGGGAGCTGGTTTGTTGAACGATAGCACTCTATAAGAAGCCTATAGTCTTGTTGACAAGGTCTATGAAAGTATCAGTTATGGTTACAGAAATCTGAATTAATTTACTGGACACCAATATGGATGGGAGATGAGATGAACTTTTCATGAAAACTTTTGCTAAAAATTTCTTTCAATTAAAAAAAACCGAACTTCAAATTTTTTCAACCAGCTCAATATCAACAGCCAGTGATACTGGGTCATCCCCAGTTTCGGCATAGAGTCAGACTCCAGAGTCACACTTCTGACTTGGCTCATTGTGTAACCCGGGGTTGGCAACCTTCCTCACGCGGTCCATCGGGGTAATCCACTGGCAGGCCACGAGACATTTGGTTTATGTTGACCATCCACAGGCATGGCCCCAACAGCTCCCAGTGGCTGTGGTTCATCGTTCCTAGCCAATGGGTGCTGTGGGTGGCTGTGCTTGCAGATTGTCAACGTAAACTAAATGTCTTGCGGCCCGCCAGCAGATTACCCTGATGGGTCGCGTGCTGAAGGTTGCCGACCTCTGGTGTAACCTATCTGTGCCTCAGTGTTTTTATCTGTAAAATAGGGATAATACCATACATGTGTATATCTAAAAGGGATGTTGTAAGGCTTAATAAAATAATCTGCCCTTTGAGGATCTCAAAGTACTTTTGAGATCCTCAGAGGATAGATACTATCCCAGTGCTAAGTATTATTTATTGTCTTACAGGATGTAGTACTTCTTTTGAGAATTGTAAATGCAGTTCCTTAGTCTTGTGATGAAATCTCAGCCCTATTAAAGTCAATGAAAATTTTTCCATAGACTTCGATGGAAGAAGGATTTCATCCTTGGAATCTGATCTTTGGGCTATTTAACTAATGATAAACATGTTTTCTTTTCTATTTTTTTTAGGTTGGAGACATTGTGATGGTAAAAGAAGATGAAACATTCCCATGTGACTTAATATTTCTGTCAAGCAGCAGAAGGGATGGAACATGTTTTGTTACAACAGCTAGTTTGGATGGTGAATCTAGTCATAAAGTAATAAAATACTATATTTTTTTATTTTAAAAATGCTATTACAAACTTTTTTGCATACAATGCACAGTAACATCCTATATAATAGTGTAAACAAAATATTGGTTTGTGTGATTTTTTTTTTCATTTAAGCTATCATTAACTTACTTCTGTACCATTGAGCCATTTTATGAGGAATTTCCTAACTGGTGCTTGCTTATGTGTACTTGCACTTTTGTATGCGCCCAACATGGGCACTCAGAGGTGAAGCACAAGCTAGTGTTGTGCATGTGTATACATACGTGCAATACTGATTTGTGCAGGATTGGGGGCACTGAGGCATGCACCTATTATGTAAAAGGTTAATAGGTAAAAGGTTAAGAGAAAGCAAAAATATTTCACTTAAAAATTTGGGCTGCTTAGATTAGAGGAAAAGAGAGTTCATACTGCAAAGAAAACTGAATCAATCTGTGAGTTATGACAGGCAGAGGAAAATTCCATATCTATATTTGGAAGTGCATATTTTTTAACAAGAATCAGGATTACGTGGCTCTTGACAGTCTAGCACAAAATATGAAAAATTTACCTACTTCATGGCCCTTCTTTTAATTACATACATAACTTGGTCACCGCATGTGTTTTGGCTTATTATTTTTGTTGCACCTTTTTCATTCATTCTAGACTTACCGTGCTGTTCAAGATACAAAGGCATTTCATAATGAACAAGATATCGATGCACTGCACGCTACCATTGAATGTGAACAACCTCAGCCTGACCTTTATAAGTAAGAAAATGACTTGTATTTTTATAGCTTTAGTATATGCTACCAAGGAATCCTGTAAACAAACTATAAAATAATGTAATTATTAAAGGGATGCTATCAATTCAAACTTAGCCCAAAATTTAATTTAAGACAATTAAATAAAAATCCAGTGAAGTGGCTGATTTTTGTAAACAAATGGTCTCCTACAGTATTTGAAACCTAAGCATTGCAGTCTAAGAAGATCAAAGTGAAACTGATTTTCATTGTCCCAAGCAGACAGGCAATTCAAAGGCAAGTAAGGAGCATAAATAGTGACATGTAAATTGGATTTTTAAAAAATCTTTCTTCTATATTTTTAGATGTTCAAAACATGGGCTAAGAAATGTGTGTTTGCAACCTCACAATCCCTCAATTTTTTACTTAGTTGTTCTAGTTGCGTATAGTTAGTACTCTTAACTAAGCTAACTAATACTAAGTGTTTTCCCTGGTGATGCCCTCACCAAGGTTCAAACGTTGTCCATCGTGCAGAGGGGTGATTCCTAAATGGTTTGTAATTGTATGTATGGACGATCATTTGGCAGCCCTGCAAATGTCCAGTATTGAGATGTCACTTAAGAACGCCATTGACGTAGCTTGTGCTCTCGTAGAAAGGCTGCCTAGCCCTTCACACAGTCCACGTACAACACAAGTAGATGAGGCAAAGCATGACAGGGTTTAGTCTAGAAGGATAGATGTCATCTGATGTCTAACCTGTGAAGGTGCTGCTCTTCCAGGGATGAATGTGGCTTAGGAAATAAAACAGGTAAATATACCACCTGGTTCAAATGAAACTGAGAGACTTCTCTAGACATAAATGTTGATTACAGCTGCAATGTCGCTTAGTCTTTGGACAACTGCGTATAAGGAGGCTCTGCCATCAAAGCCTGTAATTCTCAGACTCTCCTTGCAGATGTTATCACCACCAGGAATGCTGTCCTTTTGACACAAGGAAAGGAAAGTGACAAAATGACTGACAGGCTCGACCAGAGGTCCCATCAGAGCTGCTGAGACTGTATTAAGATCCCAAAAAGGAACTGGTTCTTGCCCTGGCAGATGGAGATGAAACATTCCTTTTAAGAATCTTGTTACCACTGGAAAATACTGCTCTCCCGTGAATAGGTAGATGAAACCTTGAGATCATTTCCAGATGCACCTTCCATGAGCTAAGCATAAGGCCCCATGACTGAGGATGCAGCAAGTTCTCCAAGATGTCCTGGATGCAAGCCAGCATCAGCTGAATTCCATGGGCCAAGGTCACATTGAAAACCACTTCCATTTTGCCTAATAGGCTATTCTGGTATTGAGTAGGACCTGTCAAGCAGCTGGCAAACATTGCTCTTCCTCTTCATTCAATTACTGAGCAGCCTTGCAGTGAGATGCAGGGAGCTGAGCGCAGGATACAAATTGAAACTGTGATTCTGTGTGAGTGGGTTAGGATGGAGAGAAAAAGATATGGGAGGCTGAATGACAACATGAGAAGATCAGAAAACCAACACTGCCTCCTTGGTCATGCCAGGGCAATGAGGATGAGCTTGACCCAATCCACTTTCGGCTTGAGGATGACTTGTGGAATGATAGGATCAGAGGTAAAGCATAGAGGAGTGTTGATTGCCACCTGATTTGGAAGGTGTTGATCAGAGAGGCTGGACTGAGGGCCCCCTCTGTAACCCCCAAGATCAGACTCCAGGCTCCCTTATAATGGCCTGCCTACATTTGTAACTCAATCCTCAATTTGTCTGGTTTTGGTAGGTTAAAGGGGTTGGCCTGCCCCAGAGGAATTGCCAGGGTTTTACCAGAGGGTTTCTCTCTGACCTTTGGAGGACTCCCCAAAACAGACTAGATCTGTTAACCCCCAGGAGGACCCGGATACAGCCTTCCGCTGAAAGGATTTACACTCAGATAGTAATCCTTCAAAAACAAAAGTAACCTTTATTTAATGCAATATTTCCTAATACAATAACTCTAAAACACATAATAATATTAGGAAAACATGGCAGATCTAAAACATATACTAAAGAAATAAACCACATGTTTTCTTAACAAAGGTATAAAATCCTGTTAGCACAGATGCACATTAAAGTATGCAAAATTGCAATATCCTACAATTGGAAAACAGCTTTAAGTGATTGCATTCTATATGGGATGGCCAGTCACACAGAGGAGGCTGACAGCAAGTTCTTAAACATTAAAACTATACATATAACAACAAAGTATACATACACAATCATCCAGCTTTAACATCCCATACATACACATTTACATATTACCTTATATGTATATTGGAGTCATTATGCTTTCTACTTTGATATCTTCCCCCTTCCCTCTGACTGTTCCTTCTGTTCTGTCAAAATGGCATTGTTATTGCTGCTGTTTTTCCACCGCTTACTGATACATAATGATTTAGCTTTTTTAGTGGACTTCCTTCTCTCCCGTTTCTATCCGCTATGATTCTTTTTTCCCACACAGATACAGGTACTTTTCCACTTTCACAGACAAACTAACTAAAGCCTCTCAGCTCCTTGCCTTATATACAGATTTTGATCTGTTCTGATTGGTTGTTTCTTCAATCCCTATCATTATCAGCCAATCAGCTTTGAGCCCTCTCTCTGTCAATCAAAGTTGGACCTGATTGAAAACCTGCGCTTTAAAGATGGACCTGTTTGAAGACCTGTGTTCTGCCTAACTGACCCCACTCTTCAGGTTTCTGGAGTGACCTTTATTTCACCCCAACCAGCCTTCTTGCTGCTATTGGCTGAATCGTTCTAAGGCCTCCATTTTGGTTTTCACAGCTTTGGTTTCTTGCGACCACCATCTTGCTTTCTCTAGCTGTAACTGCTTAAAACTTTCTTTATTAACGATCTAAATCCTTATAATTACCAAATATATATATATATACACACACACACTTATATGTACCTTAACATTATGTTTCACTGTCACCAGTCCAATTTCACTAATTTACATAAACCCCAAATTCGATCTTTCTCTCCTTCAGCTAATGGTGACAGATCAGTACTATTGATGCTGGACAGTGCCTCAGTGCTGATCAGTGTTTGCAGCACACAGAGAAGCTGGAAAATCCTTTGTATCACCTTGAGAGTAGAAGAGACAGCATTTCCTGTTTTCTCTTGTAATGAATAGGTTGATTGTCAGGCTGCCCCCAAGCTGTGAAGTTGATTTGCAGAATACTGGGCTTCATAGACCACTTGTGACTCAGGTTAAAATTCCTGCTGAAATGGTCCATGAGATGGTTCTGGGCTCCGGGCGAGTTATCAGCTATCAGAGTGATACTCTACTTGATGTAGAACTGCCACAGCCTGGTTGCCTCTTCGCAGAACACTCTGGAGTGTGTTCCCTGTCGCCTGCTCAAATAATACACAGCAATGGTAATGTCGCTAAGTATGTGAACCACTGAGCCTCTGGTGTGGTCTAGAAAAATGTGACATGCATTATGATGTTGATATGCCGTGGAGCATCCTGCTCCGATCACAGATGCTGAACATTCAGTGGAACCAGATGTGTTCCCCAACCTATCAGAGAGGTGTTGGTGACCACAGTCCTGGTTGTTAAGAGCCAGACAAAGGGAATGCCCTGACATACATTCCTTTGAACCATCCATCACTGGAAGGAGCCCAGGATCAACAAAGGGAGGCAGACTAAGGGGCGACGGGTTGAAGAGTAAACTGTCCTGAGCCACATTTGAAGAGGAAGAAGGCAAATTGAACCACCTGAGTGTGATATAAGAGCCTCAGACATGTGCAAACTGTCTTGGAAGGCTGGAACTGTAGACCCCAAAACAAAAGTGACAAGTGGTCTGAGAATCGTCAGTTGTCAAAAAAACCTCTCAAATGTGTAGAGTCTATTAGGGCCTTAGTGAACTCAATTTTCTGAATGGTGACAAATGTTGACTTCCCACTGTTTAGGATGAGACTCAGATGGTCAAGCAAGCACAGCGTAATGGGTACATGAGAATATTTTCTCTGGACCTGTCCCTTAGTAACCAGTTGTCAAGATACAGGAAGACATGGGTTCCCTTGTTCCTGAGGTCTGCCATCAGCATGATCATACATTTGGTTAAAAACCCAGGGACAGAAGACAGACTGAAGGGGAGGACTATGTATTGAAAATGATGGTTTGCCACAATGAACTAGAGGAATCTTCTGTGGCTTGGGAGGATCACCACATGAAAATAAGCATCCTGAAGGTCCAGAGCAGCAAACCAGTCATTGAGTCAACCCAGGAGGATAGTTGACAGGGTTAGCATTCAGAGCTTCATGTATCCTATATATATGATAAAGCTGCATAGGTCAAAAGTAGATCTGCCCCTCCTTTTGGATTTGGGAACCAGAAAGAACCAGAAATAAAAACCTTGACGCTGGTGCACCAGAGGAATTTCTTCCACTGCTCCCAGAACCAGTAGAGATTGGACCTGCTCAAGGAGCAGTATCCTGTGAGAGGAATCCCTGAAGAGAGACTGGGAGGGAGTGTGGGGAGGAAAGGTGAAGAGGAACTGGATAGCGTAGCCTGATCTGACAATTCTTAGGAACCAGCTGTGGGTGGTAATCAGGCCCCAAACATTGAGAAAGCAGGCCCCAAATGGTGGGGGGGGAGGGGGAGAAGAAAAACAGGGAAACGAGATAATTGAAGTCCCAACTGGAAAAAGGAGTCACACTTGATGCTTGGGGGTGCTGGCGTAGGTCACGTTGACTGGCAGAACCCAGAGCCGGAATGCCCCCATTTGGGACATATGTCCTTTTCTAGGTAGTACTGCTGACTCAGGGGAGAGGAAGATTGCCCAAAGGGGTGTTGAGGGCAGTGCTGCTGCTGGCACTGTTGCTGGGTGCTGTAATGGCACATTTTGGCCACCAGCATAAACACCCCCAAGGAACATAGAGTAGCGCTAGAATCCTTGAAGGAGTGCAAAGGTTCATTGGTTTTGTCTGAAAAAGCACCCGACTGTTGAAGGGCAAATCTTCTATTGCCTGCTGCACCGCAGGAGAAATACCCAAACTGTGCAGCCAGGATGCCCTTCTCATGGTCACGGCTGAAGTCATCACTCTGGCCAAAGTGTCGGCCACGTCAAGCACACACTGCAGTGACATCTTCGCTACCAAGCAGCCTTTGGTAATAATCACTCGAAATTTCTCCTTGGAGGCTTCAGGCAGGTGGTTTGTAAACTTAGACATAGCTGTCCAATTTACAAAGTTGTACTTGGACAACAATTCCTGCTGGTTATCAAACAACATTGGCGGGGAAGAGGAGTTATAGATCTTTCTACCATTTAGTCCAGTCATTTAGAGTCCTTGTCCTGAGGAGTGGACTTAAATTTGCCCTGCTGGGCTGTGTTGTTCCCAGCGGTTATGACCAGGGATATGGGGTAAAGTGGAAGTAAAACCCCTCAAATCCCAGCGTCGGGACAAAGTAGCATTCCCCTCGGTGGCACCAAAGCTGGCGTGCTCCAAAGAACCTTTCCAGGTTCCAGGTGCGCATCATTAATGGGGAGAGTCACTCTCCATGGGGTCTAGCAAATTACAGATGTTCTCCTGCAAGAACTCCCTCTGGATGCTCAAGGAAGCAGCCACACATCACAGCGGGTCCTTGAAGGCCTTGAAATCCTCAGGCATTAAAGGAGAGCTGGGCATCACTGAATTTGTTCAGGGACAATGAAGAGACCGTTAACTGTGCCAGTGATGGGTCATGGACCTGGATGGGACAACTCTGGAGGCTTCATATGGGGAAGGACAACCCCAGCCACTGAAGTGCCCATTGATGTTGCCTGGGAGTGGATTGAGAAGGACAGCCTCCACAATTGAGGAGCATCCCACAGATTCTATGGAGGCTACAGAGCATAAGGATAAAGCATTGGTGGCCAGTCGGCACCAGGCCAGAATGCTGAACTCAGTACCAATGCTGCTCGGTGAACAGTCCTGGATATGGGCCAGGCGATGGAGAGCGGAAGAGGACCCTGACCTGGATGCCGAGGAAACTTGGGTTACAGGGCATAAAGGTGGAGCCAGCCCAGGAGGCACAAGCAACCGGCCTGACTTGTCTGTCACCCATAGCGAGGGAAGGACTGGTACAATGGTGGAAACGGCACAGCCACCACAGAGTATGCCTCGGTTCTCTCTGGTGCTGGGAGTGGTGTCAGTACGAAGTCAGCGGTGGTACCAATGCTGCTGATGGTGCTGAGGTGGAGGGCAGGGAATGCTGCCACAGTAACACTGGCACCACAAAGGAGTTTCCCAGTGTCAAGGAGATCCCTTGTGCTGAGCCCAGCAATGGCCTCACTTCCACAGTCTGCGGTGCCCGTACACCTGAAGGTTCAGCTGCCCATCCAGGCAGTGAGGCTGAGGATGCCATAACCCTGGTGAAGTCCTGGACCAATGGTGAGCTTGGGATGGAAAGGCAAAGGAGGTCTGCCACCTTCTGATATGCCGCTAGTGTGGAAACAACCAGTGCCGGCATCGCCGTCAATACTAGACTCAACAGGTGCCCCAGGACTGGAACTGGAGTCAGTGGTATGGGGTCTCCCACACCCCTGCACAGGACTGGGGAGCAGTTGGAAGGACCTGCTTCTTCCCGCGTGCTGGGGTGGCAATAGCCATACTCTTCCTGGAAGAGGAAGAAGAGTCTCCACAAGGTCTGGAGCGATCTTGATTGGTCTTGACACCTTTTCTTTGGCGCACTCAATGCGGAGTGTTTTCTTCACCTCTTTGGAGAGGGGCCAGTTCCAGAGTGTAAGTCAGTACCACTCACCGAGGTTGAGGGCGACTTCCAATCCTCTATAGGCCTTGGTGCTGAGACAGACTTCCTGGCCTGCTTGAGAAGATGCTGCTTTAGGAAAAGGTGTCTAAGCTAACTAACATTAATATTAAGGGTACTAACTAACTATATGCAACTAGAACAATTAAGTCAAAAACCAAGGAATTGTGAGTTTAAGAACTACACACAGTTCTGACTCTGGCCACGGTTAGTAAGAAGGAACTGAGCAGAGGCAGAGGCAGTGTCACCTCATTATAGCCGGGGAAGGGGCTATGGCCATGAGGCACAAGCGCCGATTGCTACAGGTACTGCTAGGCAAAATTGTTCGGCTCTGGTGTGCTGGGCGTGCACACATCTAAATGAAATACACAGCTGCATCACTTCTCGAAGAACTATAGTTTTGGTAGGTAACTGTATCTTTCAGGAATTGAAAATGAATGAAGAAATGTGCTCTAATTAGAAGGTCTGCAAGTAACCTTAGAACCACATTCGCCTTTGTTACACACAAAATTTGTATTGACTCACTGTTATAACTGATGTCTTCAAATGCTGGCTTATAAAAGTGAAGTTTATAAAAAGTTTAATATGTTTCAAATAATCCAAATTTTCAGGCTTCCTTCTCTATTATTTTTATTATATGTTGTCCATATAACATTTAATGAACTTTTATAGCATACAGAGCCTTCATAAGAGAATTTTAAAAATAATCTTCATCTTAATGTATTTTTGCAAGTTTTTTTACAAGTGAGATGCTGTCTCTCTATATAAAATTTCAGATCGTCATAATACAGATTTTTAAAATGTTTTATAAATACTTCTCAAGTTGTATTTGCGTATGTTCTATATAAAATAACTTAATATCTGGGATTGATACTAAAGTACTTTTCCTCTTACAGATTTGTTGGTCGAATAAATGTTTACCAGGATAGGAATGAACCTATTGCAAGGTAAATCAGAGAGAGGGTTTTTAACGTACAATACATAGGTTTCTTTTGTCCCTGAATATGTAGTGATCCTGAGGGAGAAGTATGTTGTCTTGATTTTACAGTAGAAATTTTTATTTTAAAAGTTTACAAAATTCAATTTTGTGTATAGCGAATATTTTATGCTTCATGTATTCAATCATCTTTTTTATATTACATTTTGTTTTTAATATTAGGTTTGTGATCTGTTTTGATGGTACTTTGTGGTTGTCTGTATCATAGATGTCTGAATGTAAGGTTAATAATTGATTTAGTGCATTTATATAGTGTTGTTTACAATCCCAAATTGCTTTGCATGCACAGAATGTAGATATTTCAGGTATTGCTTACTCAAATAGCTTCATTCTGTTCTACTTGTATTGTTCTACATAGGTTCTTACACTGCCCTTCTCACTGTAGGATTTCGTTACTTTCCAGTAACGTCTGTCATATGTAGTTCATTCTTTCTTGTCTTCTCTGCAGGGGAAGAATTGTGTGTGCAGCTTAGTGTTTTTTGTTTTGATAGGGGTTTGCAGGGGGGGTGGGGTGTTGTTTGTTTTAAATATACGTATTGCTTTATTTGTTAGAGAAGGCAAGTCAAAGAAGTACAGCTTGCTCATGGAATAGAAGGTGATGGTACTGAGTTAATTCCTCAGTCCGTCTCCTGCACAGACAAACTTCACCCATACGGTAGAAAGTTCCATTCTGCCTGAGGAATGGAGTTGTCAACCATGGTCCTAATCTAAGGAGGTTTTAGATATACTGGGCCTAGGCCATTGAGCACCTTGAAGATCAGGACCTTAACCTTGAACATGACTCAGTATTCTGAGGAACCAGGGAGAATAGGAGTCATATACTCTTATCCTTCATATTTCAGTACATTGCAAACAATATGCAGGGTGCACAACTGAGGGCTGTGATCCTGCCTCATAGACAGAGTGCTGTCAGAGTCCACAAGATTCCACATAGGCAGACAGATTGCTTTTCAGGATAGGGGTCTAACATTGCAGACAACACTGAGCAGTCACAAATTTAGTGTTTCTTATAATAACAAGACTTTGTGAAATATAAAATGAAAATTTTCAGAGAGAGAGAGACTTAACTCGCCACTGGTGTGAAACGTGGCATCATATAATTGTGCACAGCAATACCACTCAACACTTCGGAACAGGAAGTGAAGAAATTTTCAATTGAAACTATTGGAGAAACTTGGAGAAACAAAACATATTGGCAGTGCATCTTCTCCTGTTCTGTCTGGCAAGAGCCCATATACACAGCATTCATTTTCCACCAATCAATTTATCGGTGGAATATAAGCTCCAATTTGCCCACTTCCTCTCAATTTGTTGTCTCCTGCATGTTGGAAGCAAGGAAGAGCAATTGTCTCTTTTTCTGTATACTTTCTTATTTGTTATAATTCTTGTTCAAGAAAAGAGAATGAAGAACCACAGAATCAAAGCTATAGAGGAGAAGTAAAGATGAACAAAGCAGCACAAAGAGGCACCATTCCTCCTGTCTGCACTGTCAAGAAGATTCCCCATCCTGTAGGTGCTTCTGTCCAGATCTCAACCCAAAGAGAACAAAAGCTTTTCCTTTTGTGGCTACTTGCAGAAGCCCAGCAACCAAGGAGCCAGCCAGAGCTCTTTCTCAGAGTGGCTCCTGTTAAGCCTTCTTTTTAACCTCTGTAAGTGACTGCAGGTTGTCGGTTCTCTGTATCAGTGAGCCCAGTGGATGAGGGGAATTTCTGCTATTCCAGATCTTCCTGGCCCTCCTTGCTTAGTTTGTGGCTCCATCAGGATACCTGTGTACCTCATTAGCTGTAAGTGCTTGCACAGGTCTAACTGATAAAATCTGAAAACAGGATTGCACAGGTATATCTGAGAAGCCTAATTACAGGCAGCAGAGCAAACCATTGCAACTTGAGCAGATTTGAAATGCAAATTAGTGAGACAGTGAATTATAGAACCCTACAATGCCATTTTTACAAAGGTGTTTCAGTACATACAGTGCTGTAAGACCAAGGCCTGTCCTTCACTTATGACCCCATTTTACCTTTTGGTTGCTTTGGGGGATAATCCCTTCAAACATAGCATGGATTCCAAGGCAGACTCTGGCCTTCCCCACCACTCTGGGCTCATTTCCATCTTCAGAGGTTCCCACTCCTTTAGTGGCATTGGCCTTTTCCCCCTCATTCTATCTGTCAAGGAATCAGTCCTATGTGGTACTTCCTCCTCTCTGCATACAATGGGTCTGAGGTATGTACTGCACCACCCCCATTCTTGCCATGATACTTGCCTCTTGAACTCAGACTTCTTTTGAGTCTAGGAAATGATTCTTTCCCTGTAGTCTCAATACCAACATGCTGGAGCTTTGGGTTATCATTTGTGACCTGGAGCACACCCTGCCTCCACACCTCTCCTGAACCATGTGGGGTTGAGGAAGAGGAAAAACTCCTGGGTGGAGCCAACCAAACAGTCACCCTCAAGCAAACTCAGGTAGCTCCTGAAGGCACTGTTGGCTACTTTCTACAGTTCTTAGGCGGGTCATTCTCTCCCCTGAGCTGACTGGTTATTTGCTTTAATCCCTTTACGCATAATCTCTTCACCTCAGTTTAACTCTACCTGCCTTCCATTTTTTTCTTGTCTCTGTTCCTTCCTTCGATATCTTCTGTCCTTTACATTTAGCTAATCCTTTCCCACCAGGACACCTCACCTGCCCCCTCCCCGCCACAATAAAGCCAAATCATGGAACTAGCTTGATGTTTGCAAATGAAAACTCAGTTCACTCTGCTTGCATGTTATTGCTATTCCCCTATCCTTTTTTGTCTGTTTAGATTATAAAATCCTTTGGGACAAGGACTGCCTCTTGCTCTCTGTATACAGTGCTTATACAGTGGGGCCCTAGGGACTACATAATGCAAATAACAACAAAACTACAGTAAAAAGGAACACATAGCTCCGTGTTCCTTCCTTTCCCACTTGTCCCATCTGTGTTTGGACATAGCCTTTCCCTGCCTCCCTCAGAACAGTCTCTCTCTTAGGCCAGGGGAGCTCCTGTCCAGGACATTGGGAAAGTGGAGCCTGCACCTCAAGTCTTCCAGGAGGTGTGCCAGCAGCTGAGTCCAAAACAGTCAATTGGCTTGACTCCAGCAAGACAGCCACACTAACCGCATTTTGGAAAATACTTCTGTCCCGAAACGATGGGGAAGATACATTGGCCTGAGATTGAAATAAGGAACTGGGATATTATTTCCCTGTCCTAATAGTGTTCTGTAAAGCTGCAAGAGAAATTAGGCTAGATATAAATGATCCTGCTGGCTTCTTGGTGGCCCCATCATCTTTGGTTTTCTGACCTCCGGAGCATCACCGTATACTTCTACATAGCTGCTACTTAATAGGCCAGAACTGCTATCTGAGATCAGCCAGCTTCCCCAATTCAGAACACCTAGCCTTGAGGGATGGCCTGGAGATTGAGCAGAGCTATTTAATTGTAGATTTCTCGGAGGAAATTGCTGAGTGGCATTTGTGAGCTCTGATGCTGAAAATAATCAGCCTTGACAACGTTCTCTTAGGTTAGTGCATCTTCATTCACTGGACGTTGGAGAAAGGGGAGGATATATAATGATGCTTCTTTCAGTGTGTCCTCAGCATTTTACCAGCAGGCTTCAAGAAGGTCCTGATTCAGTAATATTTCTCTTTTCAGTAGAGTTCATAGCTAAAACTCAAACTCTAAGCAACTATTCTCTTTGCTTTGAGAGTTGCAATAAAAGCAAGGCCACCAGTAAAAATACTGTAGCCGAACTATGAAAAACTTGTCCTTACATCGTAAGTGTCGCATGGTATGGCAAAATCTGGTGCATGGAGAGTTGAGATATCTGCCTCTTCTATTTGCAAGGTGACAATCTGTTCATAGCTGTATACTTTCAACTGTCACTACCAGCTGGTTGTCTTTTGCCACTGACACTTAGTTTGGCTAGTTGGTTTTCCAAGCTTCACTACATGTAAACCCTCCTTTGGGATGACACCATATACTATATCCACTATCTCTAAGGGCATTTGCCGATTGGAATGGGAGAAGAGGGACATATGACATTAGTAATCCTATTTGTTATAGTCTTCTCCCATTCTACATTCCTCCCACCTCCCCTCAGCTATTTAGGGATGCACTGGGCCTTATGTACTGACTATGATTGACAGATATTTTCCTCCTGCTTCCTGATTTGGTAGAGTCTGAATGCTGTCCATAAGACTTTTTGCTAGGAAGGATAGGAGAAAAGAAAGAGATGATAAACAAGATTACTGGGAATAACCTTCCCTTATACAAATTGGCATTTGGTCCAGACACCAGCATTTACAGCTGATACCTTACAAACAATGTCATGAAATGTCTACAAGTGGTCAGGTCCAGGCTTTACATCTTTTCTAAAACACAGCACCTTTTAGCACAGTGCTAGAGCACTCTTCTAGTTCAGTGCTGACTCAAATTAAAAGCACCACTTTTTGGATATCCAAACTTCCTTTCCGTGAAGAACCAAGCAAAATAGATCTTTAAATTCAACAAGATTACAATATAGTTTTCAATTCCTTGCTTATATTTAGCACACATATTTCCAGCATGCCATATACAAATACTTGCTTTTCACAAGATATATTTGAAGTACTGTATAAATTCTCAAACGTTTGGATGACTTAAACATTAGTTTATAGCAATCTGAGTCTAAAACTTTTGTTCCATCAAATTTCTTTGCAGCTAACTTGAAACGGGAGGGAGGAAGAGAGCTTGAAAGCAGCAATCTTTCCCATTCTAATGAGTTTCCCATCCTAATCAGTAAACAAAAGTAGACTGTACAATTTTCAGGGGTGAGAAGTAAAGCAAGATAAGTTGGTTACGATATGCCATGTATATCTTGGATAGTGCTGTTGGAACAAACTCCGTAATGCATTTTTCAGTTATCTTTGTATATTGAGGTTTGTGGTCCAAATTCAATCTGAAGTCAGTGGTAGCTGCTGGATTTGCAGTGCTTCTGTAAATCAGGTTATAGGTGTCTAAGTATGAATTTAAGAGCTTAACTTTAGGTATTCATATATCTAAAAATCTTGACCATAATACTTCAATAAAAAATCCCAAATGCAAACCGCAGATGTTGGTTGCTTGTTAATTGTGGACTTTCACTAAATAAAATGATCAATACTTTATTTTCTGTAGCTAATACTGTCTGTTATGTTTCATGTGGCTTTCATAACAATCTGTTTTCTATTTCTGAACACTTAGTATATTTTTGGTAATCCTTTATCTTTTGTAGGCCATTAGGATCTGAAAATCTGCTTCTTAGAGGAGCTACTTTAAAGAACACAGAGAGAATCTTTGGTAAATATTTGAATTAACAAATGATGAAAATGTATTCTCAATTAAAATGTAAACGTTAAATCAAGTTAAAAATCTATAATTACAATCCCATGAGCATAAATCGTCCCTTGCATTGCCTGAACTACATCTGCACCACGGAGTGCACTTTTGTCATCATTAAGAGAACTGAGATAATCACAACTGACATACAATAGCAATGACACCCTTTTTTTCTTGAAATAGCAATTGATTTAGTATGTAGTAATCTCTAATACTAGCCATCGGCAAGAGACCTTGGAAGGAAACGTTTTCTAAATTCTGCACGTAAATATGTGGCTTTAATCCACAAAATTGTTGATGCGATGTGGATGTGACAGGCTAGCAGTGTGTGCTCAAAAGCCCAATTGTGTTAGAAGTTAATGAGCCACTGGAAAACGTTGAGTCTCTGTTGCTGAATCATTAGGGCAGATGAATTGTTACCCCAACCTAATATACGAAGGGCTGGCCAACATTTTCTCTTAAAAGTGTTCTTCAACAGAGTTGGATTTTCATCTCAACATTTTTTCCCCTCCATAAAGTGTCTGCTTTCTGCAGAAAATTTCAGTTTTATGTTTACAAACCAATCACCGAAAAACTGAAATATTTTTATTTGGAAATGCCACGATGAATCATTGAAGTTGTAGTTCAGTTGCTTCATGTCCCCATTCTCCTCTATGGGTCGGGCGCCTTGGCCAGACCACATCTCCCATGATGCACCA
The DNA here is from genome assembly GCF_965140295.1 of Lepidochelys olivacea. Taxonomy (NCBI): domain Eukaryota; kingdom Metazoa; phylum Chordata; order Testudines; family Cheloniidae; genus Lepidochelys; species Lepidochelys olivacea. The sequence continues at coordinate 112,167,968 of NC_140411.1, forward strand.
CCTTCTCTTTCCAAGAGGGAAGACTGTGAATGGCAAGGAATCTAGAAAATTCAAATTTTGCAACTTTCTCTCTCCAGAAAAAAACAGCAGGAAATGATTAGAGGAGAGATGTTGTCAAATGTCCCTTATTTACTTGGAATAAAGAACAATGTAATAAGTATAATTAATGTCTTTTTATTATTATTTTCAATTTCATAGGGCTATTTTATAAACTCAGTGAAGATGTGTATCAAGCTGAGATATTGCCACTCCTTGAGCAGTTGCTGTTGACCTTGTTAATAACACACCCAACATATGGAATTATCCCAGCACAGCACACATGCCAGAGTGTCTTATTTTTAGTAGTGAGTTATGACCCAGGATACATTAGATCTGATTTAATGTGTACTTCGAATATATTTTTTTGTTTATAGCTGATTATAATTGCTGTATTTAATCTTTTTTTTTTAGTCTCTGAAGCTGTTATTAATGGGGCTGTGCAAAACTATAATATTTTTTAAATGAATGAGTAGGTTCTGCTGAAGAGAGCAAAATCTGTAGATTTCTTTTATTTTTGGATACATCATGTAGTTTAGGCTTGTTTCGAATACTTCTTATAACCTATCATTTAGTTTCTAAAATTGAAGCTGGACAAATCTAGAATTACAATATGGACTATTCAAAAATACTTTGTACAGTTGCATTTGGTAACATGTCAAAAGGCACTCCAATGCAAGAATTGTGAGGAACATGGTGTAGATTCAAGATGGAAAAATGTGAATTAGAAATGGAATGTGAATGTTGCTGTTTCTAGTGCTGGTCCCTGTGTGCGTTTCGCTGTCGATACATATACGCTCAATGTGCCTGAGTCTGGAAGATTTTTGCCAGTAGTGTCCATTGGTCTGCACCACATGACCAAAAACGGTTTCAAGATCTGTTGGAGTTGTGGATGAGCTCCAGATTCTTCTGGAGCAAATTCAGGGGATACCTTACAGACTCCTGGATAGTTTACAGACTGCAGGACCTAGCAGAATGGCATTTGCCATTAACAGTGCCATCCCTAAGCTTGACAAGCTTGTGTGGCATGCTCCAAGAACAAGTGCACCTTACTCCTCCAGCAACAAGTGCACCTTACTCCTCAGAGGTGAGAAAAGAGATACTTTGTCCCAGACAGGGTAACAGCATTTTTATTTACTCATCCTGCCCGGAATCCTTTGGTGGTTCAGGCAGGTTACAAGTAGGTAACAGCACCCAAGGTCTGTCCCCCCCAGGTAAAGAAACCAAAAGTTTAGACCTCTTTGGAAGAAATATTCACGTCCACCAGCACGTGATTCCGAATAGCCAACTACCAGACCTTACTATCGAAATACAATTTGTCAACTATTCAAAAATTTCTGAATTCAGAGATGAGTTCCTTCCAGAGAATAGGGCATAATTTGAGGTCCTTATTGAGGAGGGTAGATTGGTGGCTAGAACATCTCTACAGGCTGCAGCTGATACAGCTGGCATGGCCTCAAGGTAATAGCACCTGCTGTTGTGTTGCAAATCCTTGCAGCACTTGAGATTTCTCAAGGAGGTTCAATCAGCTGTAGAGGATTTGCCATTCAATGGGAATAATTTATTTAGTGAAAAGACAGATGAGTTTTACACTCACTGGAGCACTCCAGGGCAACAGTATGCTCCCTGACTTTATATACGCTAGCACTGAAGAGGAAGTGTCATAGACAGCCCTATGAACCAAGTCCAGTACCACAATCCTTCTACCACCAAAGGGGATACAAACCACCACATAAGCAATAGAGGATCCAGAAAAGTAAACACAACACTCATCCTCCTTCCTCCTCCTTTCAGCAACAACTTCATGTCAAGAGGTACTTTGATGAGACCAGAAATCCGTTTTGGTGGCTGAATAGCGAAATTTTTCCATGCCTAGTAGATAACAGACAAATGGGTTCTTAACATTGTCAAGTTCAGATGCACAAAGAGTTCCTCTACCCTCCCCCTTGAAAACCCTCTTCCCTATTCCTTTTTAGGGGCCACTTTCATAAGAAGATACTCATTCAGGAGGTAGACTTCCAACTTCAGCAGGGAACTGTAGAGCTGGTACCACCTCAGTATTGGGGAGCAGGGGAGGCAGGATTTTATCCAAATATTTCCTCATAGCCAAGAAAAGGAGGGTGGAGATCCATTTTAGACCTTCAACAACTATCTGTAGATTGAGATTGTGGATATGGTTGCCAAGTCTGACTGAAGCTGGTCTGGGAGATTTTTTTTTTTCCCCGGCATGACGTAATGTCATTGTCTTAAAATAGCCTATTAAAATCTCCTGGATTGCTTTCAATAGTCACTGTGAGATCAATGCTGATTCTGGGAGACTCCAGGCCAATCCTGGAGGGTTGGCAACCCTAATTGTGGATGTCATCCTGGCATCAATAATTATGTCCCTAAACAGAGACTATTGGATCACGGGTCTTGGCATGAGAGATATCTATTTTCATATCAACATCCATCCCTCTAACTGAAGATTGCTGAGATTCACTATAGGTCCTAATCATTATCAGTACAGGGTGCTCCCTTTTGGACTAGCAACAGTGTCCAGAGTGTTTACAAAGGTACTTTCTGTCATGGCAGCATGTCTGACACCACAGCTCAATAGTCTTTCCTTACCTGGACAATTAGCTATTGACAGGGAGATCTTATCAGTAGGAGGCACTGACATCAAACTCATCTCTCCTCAGTTTTTTCTAGTGTCACTGGAAATCTCTGTGAACACAGAAGAGTCCATTTTAGTTCCATTGCAGACCACAGAATTTATTGGTGCACCTCTGGACAGATTTCAGTCACTGAATAATTTAATCAATCAATCCAGAGCCCTCAGTCATTGATTTGTACATGTTTTATTTTCCTGTGTCACATGGCATCCTACCTACTTGACACCATTTGCAAGACTTCAGCTTCACTGCCCATAAGCTTGGCTTCAGATGGTATCTGTGCCAAGCAGGCGATGGCAGTGCAACAAGTAGATGTGCACAGGAGTTGCCTTTGTTCCACCCCCAGAAGATGATTATTAGACACCTTCCTCCTAGGATGGGGCTCCCATCTGGACAAACACACAGCACAAGGGATGTGGACTCCCCGAGAGTCCAGGATATACGCAAATGTGCTGGCACAGAGAGCTGTCTGAGAGGCCTGCAAGCAATTCTTACTGCTTGTACAATCCCAATGTATTCAGGTGATATCAAACAATATCACAAAAGTGCGCTACATCAACAGGGAAGGGGAAGCAAGGTGCATATACCTGTTAATAGACATGGTCAACCCATGGAATTGGTGTATTAGTCATAAAATCACTCTATCATCAGTACATCTCCCAGGATACACAGAACATTAGTGGCTCAGCATACATGTCACGATCAACCACAAATGAGAGCTACATGAGCCTGTGGTGCAGAGCATATTCAAGCAATTGGGATTCCCTTCTTGGGCTCTTTTAGTAGGACAAGAAAACAGTAAATGCAAGACCTACTGCTCCAGAGGAGTTAAAGGTCAGGACTCCAAAGGGGATACCATCCTAATCCCTTATGTACCCCTTTCTCCTCATTACTCTCTTACCTCGAGTCCTCAGGAAGATCCAGCAAGATGGAGTGGTGATCATCCTCATTGCTTCCAGATGGTCCAGACAGTTTTGGATACCCAACCTTCTCCAACTGTCAGCTCAACCCCATCAGCCTCTGATCTTTCTGGACCTTCTGACATAGGACAATGGCAAGATCGGACATCTCAATCCAGAGTGACTCCACCTCACAGCCTGGTGTTTGGATGGGCATCAAATCTAGAACGGACATGTTTGTTAGCAGTTTAAGCCATCCTTAACAACAGCAGGAAGGAATCCATCAGAAAGTGGCTAAGTGGAAGAGATTTTCTATTTGGGCCTGACATTGTCATATGGCCACAAATGACTGGACATTCCCACTATTTTATATTATCTGCTTACCCTGAAGACCTCAGCTCCCTATGAGTGCATATGGTGGCAATTAGTCCCTGTCACCCTCCAGTCAACAACCTCTCTATTTTCACCCATCCAATAATTATGTTTTCTAAAAGGTCTAGTTCAGGGGTCTGCAACCTTCGGCACACAGCCCATCGGGTAATCCGCTGGCGGGCTGCAAGACATTTTGTTTCCATTGATAGTCTGCAGGCACGGCTCCCCGCAGCTCCAAGTGGCCGTGGTTTGCCATTCCCGGCCAGTGGGAGTTGCGGGAAGTGGCGCGGGTGGCAGGGACGTGCTGGCCACCGCTTCTTGCAGCTCCCGTTGGCCAGGAACAGTGAACCGCAGCCACTGAGAGCTGCAGGGGGCCATGCTTGTGGATGGTCAACGTAAACAAAATGTCTCTCAGCCCGCCATCAGATTAGCCTGATGGGCCGTGTGCCAAAGGTTGCTGACCTCTGGTCTAGTTAAAGCCTTTCATCCAGTAACTAAACCCACTCCAGCATGGGACCTTAATTTGGTCCTCTTAGCATTAACTGAGTCACCGTTTTGATGATTGTTTTCATGACATGCTTCTCCCATCTCTTTGTGAAGGTCACCATGTTAGTGGCCATCCCATCAGCAAGAAGGGTTGTTGAACTAGGTGACATTATGGCTTATCCACCTTATGCAATTTTCCATAACAATAGTTACACTGAGGCTACACCCAAAATTCACCCCCAAAGTCCTCTTGGGCTTTTGCCTAAAACAGACTATACATCTACCTCTTTGTTTGTTTTTTCTGAAGCTACATGCTGCTAATGAGGAGAGGAGACTTTATTCTCTGGATATATGCCAGGCACTGACACTCCACCAACAAAGAACAGTCTTTTAGGCAATCATCTACGTTGTTTGTTTGTTTCACTGGGAGAATGGATGAAGGGACAAGTGATATCTTCTTGGAGGCTTCCTGAGTGGATTTCAGGCTGTATCCTGCTCTGTTATCAATTAGTTGATACCCTCCCCTGCAAAATGTGAGGTCCCATCAAGCATCACTTCATCTGCCACTGACTGACATCTACAAAGCACAAGGTGGAGTTCTATACATACCTTCACAGGACATTATGCTTTAATCCAAGCCTCTGCAGCCAATGGTTCATTTGGATCTGCAATCCTTCAGTTATTCATACTGCATAGGTCCTCGCATCCGCCTCCTTCTTCAGCAGTGTGCAGTGGAATACACATAAGGACCATTACTTGAAGAAAGAGGGGCTGCTTATCTTGTATAGTAACTGGAGTTCTTTGAGATGTGTGGTCTCTAGCTGTATTCCCCTATCTGTCCATCTTGCCCTCTACTTGGATTCTCACATGATTCGTGGTAGAGAAGGAACAGGAGAGGTAGTCAGTCTGCACTGCCCCTTATGCTCTTGATCTGGACCACAGGTGGGGACCAATGGAGACTACTGGCAAAAAAATGAAATTCTGTCTCAGGCGCGTGAAGTGCATGCGTCCCCACAGTGGCATACAGATATGGCCACACATCTCAAAGACGCTCCAGTTACTATACAAAGTAAACAACCTCTGTTTCTTAAAATTTGCCTGGACTATCCATGATGCTACAACTGTTTTTAATTTCTGAATATCATCTGAACCAGTGTTTTTTTTTCTTCATATGGCCAAGGCAGGATGTAATGGTAGGATATGTAAATACCAGGGCAATCAGAGATTTTTATTTATTTTTTTTTGTTGCTGTCAGGATCATATATCCTCCTTGATCTTGTGCTGTTCATTAACACTTGCATTCACAACCTTCAATCACAATCTTTACTAAAATAGTTTTTCTTGTTTCAGGTGTTGCTATATACACTGGCATGGAAACGAAGATGGCATTAAATTACCAGTCAAAATCACAGAAACGATCTGCTGTTGAAAAGTAAAGCTTTTATTATCCTTTTTAAGTATTTATTTTGGGGTGAAAAGAGTACGTTTGGATTTAAAAAAATAATATTCGGACACATTTTTGTTTACACTAAAACTGTATGTTACATTGACTAGAATATAAGTGGAAGAAAGAGACTTGGTAAAAATTGCATCTTTCTGTGTGTCACCATGGGCGCCCTTTAGATTTTTGTTCCTCTTATTGAACAGATGACTATATTTTAAAAACAACAACAAACACTTATTAATTCTAGTTACCTTTTCAAAATCAGCTGTTCTTTACCATTCCAGAGTATAGTAACTCTTCCTGCTTAGAGTAGATCCACTGACAGAATCAGCAGATTGTGCCATGTTCCAGTACCCTTACAGTTCCCAATTTTTAGCAATTACATGTTGAGTTCAATAGACAAAACTCCTTTGAGGCACTTCAGTCTGGAACAGCATACTAAAATACAATAAAATGGAACCAAACTGCAGAAACACTGTGTACTACCAGTCTGTTTCTGGCAGGGTTTCTGTGTTTTAACTAAAATGAATGGTGGTCTACACAAGCAAAATGAATGCTATTGAAAAGGAAGCCTGTTGTTTTCTGAACACACTGTCATCTGTAAGGGGAGTAGCAGCTACTTGGGCTGATATTGGTTGTCTGTTACCACAGATATCGGGGATTCTTATATAGTCTCATACCTTACCCTGGTGTCTGAGTGGCAGATAGGATGCCATTGCTTAAAGCAAGCTACGGTAATCAGCCTGTGTACCTCCTTTTTCCTTTCACAACTGCTGGGAAGTGGTGAAGGAGCTCTTCTTATTGTTAAAGGTGTACAGGTCAGAACGTTCAGTTCATGCCCATCACTGATGTTAATAACAACATTTTTGTTTTCTTATGCTTTGAGAAGAAAGTTAGGCCTTATCTGCACTAGGACGTTTTTGCCATTATATTGGTATAGTTATACCAGCAAAATCTTGAGTGTGGATGCGGTTATATCTGTGTAAAAGTGTTTATACCAGTATAGTTTGTGCTGGTTCAGGGAACTGGCTTAAGCTGTCCTGGTATAAGGATAGTTATGCCAATGTAATTGCATCTACATAGTGGGTTTACCAGCATAGTGGTGATGGTAAAACGTGTATAAAATTTGTGATCAAGTTATGTTGGTAAACTTTTAAGTTTAGACCAGGTCTTAGTAATATTATTCTCCACTGGAGAAATACTGTACAGAACTTATTTAACATCATAACATTATTAGATTTGTTAATGAATATTAATTAGACTTAAGGAGCTTCAGTATAAAGTTTTTATAAACTCTGTACATTTTTATATACTAATGGAAGAGTTGTTTTCTTTTGTTTGTTTTAGATCAATGAATGTATTCCTTATTGTATACCTCTGTATTCTAATCAGTAAAGCACTAATAAATACTACCCTGAAGTATGTCTGGCAGAGTGATCCATTGCGTGATGAACCATGGTATAATCAGAAAACAGAGTCAGAAAGGAAAAGAAACCTGGTACGGAAAATTACTGTGTGTTTGTGTAACATAATTTTCTCTCAAGGTGTTCAAGAGTGACACATATAAAAATTATAGTGTTCTAAACAGAAGAGCATGGAGGATCATATAGCAACTAGGAAAGTGTAAACTTGCCATTTTTATTCTAGTGTCCCTGAGATTTACAGTTCCATTTCACCGTAATCCCAGAATATGTGATTGTATGACGTTACTGATAACAGGAAGCCCTGCTGTTGAAGTGTATGATGGATTGATGTAGAGTTAGAGACATGTTTTATTTTTAAAATATTTTTAAAAAGCTATTCTATAAAAAATTTAAAAAGCTATTTTTTTAAAAAGTATATGAAATATTTTTTCAAAAGGGCACCATATTACCAAAAAAGTGTCCCTTACCAGACCCATATTGACTGGCTCTATTAGTTAATGACGCTTCATGGTATGTGTGACATCACAATGGAGTCAAATTGGCTAGCATAACTTTAAGAAGATTGGAAAAACTAGTTTTTCATATCTGTTATTTTTTGAATGACTCTTTGCCCTCTTGTTCTTTGTGCATTTAGCACACACTAGATAAAATATATTTCTGAATGTTTTGGAGGTCACTTTTAAAATGCTGAGCGTTAAGTGCAGATACAACACTTGACCATATTATGCTGATCTGTTGTTTTCGTTCTGTTTGTTTTTTAATTCTAAGTCTTTGGATAACATACTTCCTACTATCCTAAATTCAGATGGAGGTACCCAGCAATCTTTGTTTTTATACATTTTCTGTTTCGTTAACACTTGTTTGATGAAAACCTTTTAAGTAGTGATTGTTAAATAGTATATAGATAATAGTAAAACTGAAAAGTTTAAAGAGGCTATAATTTCTGTATCAGTTAAAGGGAAGCAAATCCCCTAGGCATAGTAGCTAATTACTTTAAAAAATAAATATTGAATAAATAGTAGATGTTTGTCTAAAGTAAACATTAAAAATTAGATGGCAACGTGTGGGATATGATATATTTTTATATGGTAGCTTATGAATAGATCTCTGAAGTTGGGGATGAGCTCCTATTGATTAGAAGTAATTTTGACTGTCTGAGGGGAAGCCATTTCAGGACTTTTGAGAATCACTTAGGGGATTACTAGAGCCACTGGATAGCTACTGGAAAATTTATAAAATTCAATGGAATTTAAAACAAATTGAATGAACTTGTTGGATATTTTTGTAAAGCAAATCAAAATAAAAGTGAGAATGCTAGTGATTGTAGTAAGTTATCTGTATCTTTTCTGGATCATTTTAAAATAAAATGTATTTTGCCCTCTTCTGCCCCAAACCTTAACCTGGAGTCCTTTCTTTATGACTTCCCACCCCGATCTCTTCCCAGAGGTCTTCCCATATCATCACCTGTCTCTCTCTTCTCCCTTCTATTCCCCCATAAGGACCAAAACAAAATTCAAATATTTGATACCATATTCCAGTGCAACCTGATTCGTGGAGCATGTCCTTTTGAATTAATCCAGCTATACTGCATAAAGCACATTAGCTAGGTTTTTATACTAAAATGAACAGCAGTAAAATAGTAAACAGTATTGACATTTTAAATTGGTATGGTCATATACAAAGTTAATGACCCCAAGGTGAATGAGGCAATATACACCTGTTAGCCCCTCGTGCTGTAAAAATGCACTACTGGTGGGACTGTTACATCATGCTCCACCATGTCCTATATAAATGGATACTGGCTGTCTTGTCTGTTCCTATAGATCGATAAATACAAAACTGTCATTGTTCTTTCAGAAGTAGATCTGTGCAACCATAATTCGCAGAATATTTTTAATGAAAATTTATCTTGTGAAGAAAACACTTGAAATACCAAAATAGTTTCAGAATACCCTAAATTCACATTTGTTTCCAGTGATCCTAGTGAAGAGTGACTAAAAGTCATGAATTATTTCTCCTGGTCCTTGCTGAGACTACTGGCAGTACAGTTTGGAAAAGCTTTGTATTTTGGCTTTCTGCACTTTAAGCTGGATGTTTGTTCAAATGTAATTTTAAAGAGACTATATAGTAATAGTGTTTAGTATTCAGTCTGTACAGTATCAAAAATCCACCTAAATTGAAAGTGTGTGTTTTCTTGTTGCTGGTATTAGTTACTGAGAAATCGGTATTAAACTCTGAGCTCTTAACTTTGGGCCTCACTTTGCAACCTTTCTTCACATAAATAAATTTTCTTACAAATAAGATTGGATTTTGCAACCTTTACTCCCACAAGTAATACTTACTTGTGTGATCTTAGTGACTGTGATTGCTAGGTTTACGAATTGGAGTAAAGGTTGCACAATTCAGTCCTTTATTTCTAAATTGCTTAAAATCTGTCATTTATTATCTATGGAGAAAACATCAAAGTATTAATATATACACATGAATACCTTGCTATTTCATTGAGACAGGAAGCCCTTTATTTGAAATATGGGAAGTGTTTGTAACCTGTACAAATCGGCAAACCTTGCCTCCTTTTCTTGCTGTTTGGTTTTTCTCTTTTATGATATTCTGTGAATATTAATTTTTCATCATTCATAGGTAGTCATTCATTCGACACTCTAGAACTTTGTAATACATTAATATGTAACTGAAAATATGTACTCTAAACCTGGACTCACGAGAATTACAAAGTTGGTTTCTCCTTCAAAGCTCTTTCTTCCTCATGCTTGATTAGTAGTGAAGTTGGAATCATAACAGATGTATAAAAATGTGCCAGATTCTGACTTCACTGTATCATGAAGCATGGAGAGAAAATGACAGTGATGGAGAAATGCAGAAATGCAAGCTTAGGGTTGAGAGTAACTGAGAAGATTTTTCTTTTAAATGGTTCCACTTAATGTTTGAAAGACATTTGAAAGATAAACTCATAAATAACCATTTGAATCTTTTAATTTCCACTGATTAATGAAAAATCAATGTTTTGGTTTTGTTTCTTTGGCAGATACTTCGAGCATTTACAGACTTCCTTGCATTCATGGTTCTTTTCAACTACATTATTCCTGTATCTATGTATGTCACAGTGGAAATGCAGAAGTTTCTTGGTTCTTATTTCCTCACTTGGGATGAAGAAATGTTTGATGAGGACACAGGTGAAGGACCTCTGGTGAATACTTCTGACCTCAATGAGGAATTAGGACAGGTAAATTGATTATAAAAATTTATCAATCGTTTCTAACACTTAAAGAAAAATAACCCAATTGTGGTCATTTTTGGCTTAATTAATTTTTGTCATTTCAAAATGTGCTGTTCAAGATTTAATCTGGAGTTTAAAAGTGTTCTTCAGTTTTAGATGTCCAACTCGATACCCATGAGGCTCAATTTTCAGAGGTACTGACCATGCAAGTTGGTGAGAATTGTAGGTGCTCAGAGCCTCTGAAGAACAGGCCTGAGGTTTGTCAAGTTGTGCAACCAAACTTATTGGACACATTCATTGTTGATGCAGTGTTGTTGTAGCCATGTTGGTCCCAGGGTATTAGAGAGACAAGGTGGGTGAGGTAATACATTTTATTGGACCAACTTATTTCTTTTAACGTGTGATAATTTCTAAGGCTTTTAAACAATATGATCAATAGTAATTGAGAGAAGTATTGCTTAACCCATTATAAGCACCATTGGCTTAAATGATATATTTGGAACTGCTTGCTGTCAGTTACTCAAAAAAAAACAAAAAAAAACACCACACCCCACCTTTGAGCTGTTATAGTAGTCTGACATATCTGTTGTCCCTGCTACCAGTCACTTTTCATTTTCTTTTTACTGCTGTGGGTTTTGAATTCCATGAAGTGCTATGGAAGGTGAAATAAAAACTGATGTTCAGGTGAAGAGTGCAGTTGCTAGGCCTACACTGTAACACTATAACTACATTTTGTTTGTTTTTCCACAATTGCTATGGTCCTATTCTGATCTCACTAGTATCTCACTTACATGCACATTAGTATGTAATGCTTGAGTAATTCTGTTGACATTGTTGTAGACATTGTTGTAGGCACTCGGGATTTACATTGTATAACTATAATCGAAATCTGGGCTTATGCATCAGATATCAAAAGTCATTGACAAGTGTAAGCTATGTGCAATGTGTTTCCAGAAATAGCTCTTGCAGATAAGGGATTTAACCTGGGAAAGGAGGAGGATGGAAGTGAGAAAAATGGATTAAGTGCTTCACTACTGTCTCACATACTTTCTTTGTCAGGTGAAACATAGTTCTGCAGCTATCCCATGTACTTTAGAACCTTTCAGGTGCTGCCTGTATTTTGACAAAAGTTGACACCCCAAAGGAAAGCCACTGTGTTCTTCTTTAGTGAGGACCAGTAGCTAAGGGCTTGAAAATTATACAACTTGATTTATGAACAGAGACTTTCTCAGTGTCTGATAATAAATCCAGTTCTCTTTAATTAATGTATTTCTTTGCAGGTTGAGTATGTCTTCACAGATAAAACGGGAACATTAACTGAGAACAATATGGAATTCATAGAATGCTGCATTGAAGGGCATGTTTATATACCTCATGTCATCTGTAATGGGCAAATCCTCCATGATTGTACAGGCATTGATATGATCGACTCTTCTCCAGGAGGAAGCGGGAAAGTACGATGCCCCTTTAAAAAAATATGAAAATGGACTGATCTTTATGTGGAAAAGAAAATTATAAATGTCCCAGAGATTTTAGTAAACTAAGTGGGTTTCTGGTGGAATTGTATCACAGCATAAATATTTTCCTCTTGTAGTTTAGTCTAAGGGATTCATTTGGTTAACAAGAAATGTCCAAGAGAATCCACTTAACAGAATTGTAAAATATCGTTAATTGAAAACTAAAATATGAAAGTTTATCAAGTTAATAGCTAAACATCTATAATAATAGTTAGTTGACTGATTAAAGTGATAATATAAGACAAAAACTATGATAAAATGGGCAAAAATGAATGCTAAAAGCATATTGTATAGTCTTCATAAATTTAAACTAGTGCAAAAGTTTTTTTTCTGGGTGACTCTATTCTCTACACAGTTGCAGTTTTTGCTGTACAGGAAAGAGAGACAGACACCGAAGTGTGATTAGAGCACGGGCTGCAATTCTTCTTTGGCTTAACTAAGCAACCTTCATTGGGATAAAACAGAACCCCAAACAACAGCCCAGGAACTAGCAGTTACCTCTTAGATATGGTTCCCAACCTGCACTCAGAGGCCTGAGATACATAAAGAGAGGCTGTCCTTAGTCAGTCCCTGCAACTGACTGTAAAGGTTTCACCCCAGCTCCCAAAATCGCCTACCAAAGCATACCTTATATGAGCAACCAGAAAGGGGCTGTTTCAAGCTATGCAAGACAGGAAGTCCACACACTCAGCTGACAACATCAAAGGTCCAAACCCAATGCTTTTCTGGCTCTCAGCTTGGATTTAAGGCCCCTAAAAACATGCTCTGTTATTGTGCAGTAAACACTTGTCAGAGTAGCAACAGAACAATCAGAAACTCACCCCACAGTAAGACCTGGGTGCTGAGAGAAAATTTATCATATCACTCTTGTCCTTTCTCTGTGACCCACAGCCTTCTGCAAGAGCCTGTCTACTCCCTACATGATTATATTCCACAGGGCATCTGCCTGAGAGTCAGGGCGAGCCTGTCTCTACTCCCCTTATCTTTAGCCTGCTGCCTGCAGAATCATATGTAATCTGTGTTCCTTCCCCTGTCCTAGGGACTCCCGCAGGAACCTTCCTACAACCTGCACCTCTCCATTCTGCTCCTTTTAAGATTATACTTCTTTCAGAGAGTTGCATATGAAATAGGCCATTTCCCTTGATCCAGGGATTCTTACAGGAGTCGTCTTACTTCCTGCTGCTCTCCTGAGCTGCTTGGTGGCTTTTATGAGGACCAGGTAATCTTCAAGCCGTCACCTGATCCTGGCTTTGACATCATCTAGGAGGAAGCTTAATTAGTCATGGGTAGGGCTCGCATCCAATTCCCTCGTAAAGGATTAGCCACCATGTGAGACTGTATTACCTATCAAAAATATTCATAATTGGTTGTAGGTACAAGCCCAAATCAAATAAGTGGTTCCAATCTCCTACAGAACAGAATAATTTAGAAGGAAGATTGGGTTTTATTTGTTTTTGTTTTCATTTTTCGTATCCCTTTTCAAAGTAATACTATATAATGACAATACTTTCCTTTTTATTTATTAGGAGAGAGAGGAGCTATTTTTTCGGGCTCTTTGTCTTTGTCACACTGTTCAAGTGAAAGAGGATGACAGTGTAGATGGATTAAAGAAAGCCCAGTTGTCCGGAAGATCTTGTGTGTATATATCATCATCACCTGATGAAGTTGCTTTAGTTGAAGGAATACAGAGGTACGTGTGTAATTTGATCGTTTTTAGGTCTCCAAAATAATTTTGAATATGGATATTCAATTCACTGAAGCTGAAAATATATTTCAGCAGCAAAATATTATTAATAAGCAACTTAACAGAATCATATCAACATGTGATGTTTACTATCTTCTTAGCATACCTTAGTGATTCTTTTTCTTAGCTATGAATGAAATCAAAACGGAATATTTCTATTTCAGAAGATAAAGTCGATTCTTAAGTACTTACAACGTGCTAAGCTGTGTAATTATAAATGTATTACTTGTAATCTCTCCTTGTCTGAATTTGCATTTAAATTTGCAGGCTTGGTTACACATATTTAAGGCTGAAGGACAACTTTATGGAAATTTTAAATCCAAAAAATGATATTGAGAGGTGAGTGGTTGTGGAAATATGAACTGGTTGGGTCTGAGGAAATGGATTTTATCAATGGTGTATACAGCAATTTTTTCTTTCGCTAAGTATATTCATTTGTAAACCAAAAATTTTGAGAAATAATAAACCACTTAGTTGAAGAATGCTAATGCTTTACTGATAGTTATAATTTACAGGACTTCTCATTTTCTGTTTTCACTTACTCTGACAGTTTGAGAAACTATGTAGTTGGAAAAATGGGAAAACAGCAAAGGTATAACAAGGTAGTCCGAGGCAAAATGGTGTTTCTCTGGTATATAAAATTAATATGGCTTCATCTGTTTCTATATATTTTATTTTAAACAATCCTATTTAGTTTTAATGGAGAATTATATCCCTGTTGGAAAATCGTTTAGGTGGTTCAAGTAATTTACAGAAAGGGTACTCTACTTTGTTAAATAGTCTGGGACTGTAGAGTAACTTCTGTAGAACATTTTTATGAGTAAAATTTTCAAAACCACTTAAATCCCACAGAAAGTTAATAGGATTTATGTGCTTTTGAAAATGTTAATCTATATTTCTGTAGAACCCCATTGGTTTCATTCCTGTTAAGTAACATAGGACTCTGATATTTATAGCTAAATTCATAAGCAAATGGAGGCACAGTAATAATTTGGCAGGTAAAGTATGGAAGTACTAAAAAATACTTGGAACTTACTCCAATTTTCATTGCATTTTGCAATCATAAGCCTGATCCAGCTTCCTGCTAGATTTGTACCATTGACTTCAACAAAAGTAGTATTATGGCCTTACGTAGTTTTTTTTTTTTTTAATTCCAGACTGTAAAAACATAGAACTGAGTAAATTCTCTGATTAAACAAGTGAAAACAATATGATATGGTCTGTCTAATGATTAGAGCATTTTTCATGAGTAAAATATTTACGGAGAAGGGCCTTTCAGAGGTCAGAACTTGGGTTAAAGATATGTTTATATTGAAAAAAAAATTGGGACTCTTTACTTTATAAAAAATTAATAAGAGACCTAATAAAATACATTAAATGAATGGTATGGAGAAGGTAGAGGGGAATCATTGGGTCGAGGGGAATATTGGTGTTGGATGGAGATTTATTGGGGGTAGGAGTGCCTTTCCCTTTGAGGAAAACAAGAATATTCAGAGTTATAATAAATCTTAAAAATCCTAAAACATCTGAGGGATAGAAACCCTCATACTTCAAGGCATAGGACAACCTCTAGCTATTAGGGACTAGAAGGAAACTTTCCCTGTGGGCAGTATGTTCCATATCCCTGTGTTATAGGGTTTCTTGCATCTTCCTCTCGTACTGGCTGCTGTCAGTGACTGGATACTGGACTCCATCATGCAGTCATTACCCAGCCAAAACTCCTGGTCTAGTTGCCAGGGGATTCACCCATTTTTCCTTAACTGACTGCATCTTACTTTGTTCCACGGGGCAGAACTTATAAATTATTATCTAGGATTAGTAACAAGCTTAGCTGTGTGAAAAAACAGGCTAACTTCAAAATGGTTTTTTTTTTTTTTTTCTCTTTCAGGTTTGAATTGTTAGAGATTTTGAGTTTTGATTCGGTAAGGAGGCGAATGAGTGTGATTGTCCGATCAGTGGCAGGTAGAGATGTCATATCCTGGATTTGGTTTGCTTTGGAGGGAGGGGGTTAGTGGTTTGTGAACTTTGTCTTGATTTTGAATTCAACTGGGTCTCACCAGAGTGTTCTTTTCTTCATGCTGTGCTCTTTTCTGTTCTTCCAGTGATACTTTGGAATTTTAAGATGGTAATTAGCTCTCTCAGAACAATGTATGTCTGAAGAAACTGTCTTTAAAAATATTTAACCTGTTTAAAAACTTTTTTTTTTCTTGAGAAAATAAATTTTAACCATTTTAAACTTCGTATTTTGTCTCTTTTAGGTGACATTTTTCTGTTTTGTAAGGGAGCAGATTCATCTATATTTCCTAGAGTTACAGAAGGCAAAATAGACCAAATACGATCCAGAGTTGAGCGCAACGCAGTGGTAAGATTAAATATTAAATGGCATTTCCTGACCCTGCATTGTGTACCAAGATGGGGAGGAGGGTTCAGGGAGCCTCCACCATTGTGCGAGACCTGGACACAGCTACAGTCCTTCTGCCCTCCTGAGTGCAAGGATTACTCTTCATCATAGCCTCTGTAGCAGTAGCTGCCGACAAAAGTGAGCCCCCTCTCTCCTCTGCCCCCTGGAGATCTTTCCTCTGAGGTATGATTTTTGCCCCAATGCTTAATAAACACCAAGAACTCATATTTTGAAGGATATTTACATGTTAATTTTGTGGTTAGGATAATCTAACTAGTAGTTATCTATTATTACCCAGAACTAGTTAATTAGCAGTCAAAGGTGAGGTTTTTAAAAAGTGCTCAGCTTTGGCCTAACTTTTCCCCATTGAAGTCAGTGGTAAAACTCCTATTGAAAATCCCACCCCCACTTTCAGTCTCCAGCTTGGCATCTGATATTTTTACCGACTTTAGAATACTTCACAAGATCTCCTGAGAGAGAAAACATTAGAACATAATTTTGCTGTAAATGTTCTTGTTATGAGGAAGCAATACAACAATAATGCCTGTACGTACATTTTTGCTCGCTAAAAAGGAAGTCTGAGCTTGCTCGATTCCTTTGGGAAAAAATATCTAACTTGGTTACTTGAAAGATAGGATTAGGGGTTATAAATACTTGTCTCACATGCCATTAAAAAACAATAAAGGCCATTTCAATGAAATATTATCATCTCTTTTAAAATAAGATAGCATTGACTGGCATCAGATACTCAGACTGAAAACAGGTATTACTACAGAAAGTGAAGAAATGTCCATCAATGTTATCTGCTGTTTTAGAGGAAAACTGGATTTCCTCTTTAAAACTCTTTCCCAGAGCACATTACTAAGCTTTTACTATATAAAATAGCTTTCTCCCCTGTGAGAGAGTGGTTGTTTGGAGGTGGAAGAAGCTAATAAAACTGAAAGAGCAATTTAATATTACTATATCCATCCAAATTCTGGCAGAGTCTGAGAGAGAATCAAGACCCTCAGTCTCAATATTTCTTCATCCTGGATAATTGCATTTAGGCCAAATTCTTAAATATAGCTGCTTCTTCAAGAGCATACAGGCAGCAAATTGGCTCACATGCTATGATAAATGATAGGTATCTCATAGATGTCCTGATGATTGTCCTTTTTGGATTGCATATAAGTAACTTTGTAGAGAGCTCGTCTATCTTTATTTTGCTTGATTAATCTTCCATACGAACATTAAATGCCACTTAAAATATATTTCCTCTGACAACATCATTTAACTGGGAAATAAAAATCTTTCTTATTCTAATACAGTTCATAGTTCAAAAGTTTGAACCAACTTGAAAGGTCGTTGCTGGAATCTAGTCTTAGCAGTCAACTAAACTGGAACAGTTAGATTGAGTCATGCTTTCAATATTGATCTGGTCCTTTCCCTCTCTTTTGAAAGATTACTAAGACTTTATTATTCATTTTGTCCATTTTGTCATGTAGACTTTACTGACTAACATTAAAATAACACTTCAGATTCTGTGTCCAGGACAATATACTGCTTTTTTACAAGAAGCAACATCAATTTATCAATAAAATCACGAAGTTGGTTGCCCAAATTGTTGTGACTGGAAGGAGTAAAATTACTAGAGCCTCATCTCAAGCTAACTTCTTCAAAAAGTGTCTATTAATGCATTCTGTCTCAAAGTGGAAAACTAAATTGAGAGGTGGTTGTAGTTGTTAATTGCTAAATACCAAAGTACAAAAAATACAGAGGATTCTATAATCAATACAAATTAATAATCTAAGGTGATGGGCAAAGCGCTATCACCACAAACTGCCCAGGCTTTAACCAGGGGAAGATTAGCCTAAAACATTCAGATTAGGAGCTAGGATTTTCTTATTTACTAAAGCAAAGTACAGTAACACCAAGGGCAAGACCTTGCTGTCCTTCCATTTTCAATTAACTGACTTGCTCTTCTGTCCAAGTAAGACAGTCCTGTTGATCTAACAAACCAAAAAAATAACATTCATTTTCTTCTGTCTATGCATTATGTTCATTTTTAAGTAAAATTCACCTTTGTGCAGAGAGCCAGCATCAAGATCTGTACATGGGTTATGTGGCATTTAATGCATTGGCCTTGTGCTGATCATCTTCATAGGGATGAATTTCATCTTCTTATGTGTATGTTCCCTTCCAAAAATGAAATAATGTTGTTTCCTCTTCAAAAATTGAATTCAGTCATCTTTGGCAACTGGGTTCTGGGCATTGGCTCAGATGAGTTAATCACTTTATTAATAAACATTCTTGGCTTTGTTGCCATCAGCTGTTTCTTTCCTCATGGCTCCTTATAGACATAATTCAAAAAGAGCACATTGCACTTCTGATTTGTACATTTTCCCATCATATTTTTGATAGCGTGACTTTTTTTCTTTGGAGAAGGGTACATGGGTTACCTACCTTCTATTTAGTAAATTCTACTCATGGATCAAAATATATAAAGCCAAAATGGTAACAGTGGTAGGTTATGTTATAGAGCAGAATCGTTCGGTAGTGCCCATCAAACTGTAAGAGACTTGTTTGTATTTATTTGTCGGTTAGATTCATGGGAAATTCCTTTAACTTTTCAGGTTACATTAAAGGTACTCATTAACAGTATAAAGGGAACTTGCAATGATAGTTTGTCATAAATAGTACTATTCTTTCTAAGGATGTGTAAACCAGTTCAGATCAAATCAGAAGTAATCTCGCTCAAAATAATATACTCAAATCTGTGCTTCCTGGTCATGATCAAGATAGAAAGTGGAAACATCAAATTACTAGGAGTATGATAATTACTAATCTTGCAGTGCTGTTCTGTGGAGAGCAATATCCATATCTCAAGGCTGGAAGTGGTGTTGATCAAGTGAAATGCTGTTGCCATAAAATTTCTAACTCATTTTTGGTGATTGTTACTTGTTTTTATCCTTGGCACTGTGGTCTGCTATTTTGGGGACAAATAGGGAGTGGGAGGATGTGATCTAGGTCAGACGTTCTCAACCTTTTTCTTTCGGACGCCCCCACCGATATGCTATAAAAAGCCCAAGGCCCAACTGGGAGTGGAGCGGAACTTCAGAGCTCTGGGCTTCAGCTGCTAAGCCAGGGGGCTCAGAATTTCCCCCCCCCCCATGTGTGCCAGGACTCAGGGCTCCAAGCTTCAACCATAGGTCCCGATCAGTCTGATGCTGGCTCTGCTTCATGGACCCCCTGAAACTGCCTCGCAGTCCCCCAGGGGGCTGCAGACCTGCAGTTGAAAACCATTGATCTAGGTGTTGTGGGCAGTCATCGGGATGCTTAAGGTACTGTATATTAGTAATAGAAGCCACTGTGAGCCAGTACAAAAATATAGTAATACCCAATCCCTGCAGTAGTGCAGTGTGAAGGTGAACACATGACATTTACACACAGTGAAATGCTTTACTGCTAGTCCTCAAATTCAACTGCTGCATTGCAGCAGGGCTCTTTTCAAGTTCCAAAATGTAACTGAAATAAAAATGGAATGCTCTCTCTCTCCTGCCTTTTCACTTTGTGATCACCACCCTCTCTAACATGGGCTTCTGTTATTCTGTCCTTTCTTGGCTCTCCTGCCTCACTGATGTTTTTTTCAGAGGATCATCTTCCCTTCCCTCTCCATTTCTATAATTGCTGACCAGAATCTGCCATAGGTTCCCTCCTTTTCTCCTTATACCCTTACTCTCTTGGTGATCTCGTTGACTCCTATGATGTCTTGTCACCACTGTGCTGATGACTGTCAGATCTACCTGTTTATTCCAGACTTTACCCCTTAGTCTAGGTTCATGTATTTTTCCTCTCATCCTGAATGTCATAGTACTTATTTTAAATTAAGTATGGCAAAAACTGAATGTTTCATCATTCCCGCAACACTTCCCTTTCTCTGTTTCCATTGATAACTCCACTATCTTCCCCATCTCTCTAACTGGAAATGTCGGAGGGGTTTTTTTTGGGCACTTCCTTATTTCTCTCTTCAACTCTCAGGCTGTCCAGCAATCTGCAACTGTAATGAACTTTTCCTGCCATTTTTACCATGTCCCTTAATTGGTTCTTTGTCTCTTTCTGTGTAAAATTAAAAACTTTTGTCACTGAAAGCTTGAGAGAACTCCTGCCTATACATGTTACTTATCCTCTTGACCCTCTCCATCTCGTACTATGCAATCTGCCTACTCTTAACTGCTGATTGTTCCCACGCACTCATTCCTCAAACTGGAATGACCTCGCTCTGTAATGTGTCAAGCACCTTCAGTCGTCTTCAAATGCCTCCGCAAAACCCATTTCTTTCACCCTGATTTCTGTCACTCGCTTCCACTCGTGTGCTATCCACTTGATCCTTCTTGCACTACCTCAGCCTCATTTCAAAAATCACAAGTTATATAATTCAACCACAATATAACATGACTCATGTTATCATTTGGCCTTAATCCTTGGCCCTCCTTTCACTGCTTCTTCCTTTATCTTCATTTCCTTTGTTTCTCTAAATAAGTATGCAAACTCCTTGGGGACGCTTCCATTTATAATTCTCAGTAAAGTACCATTCAAAGTTTTGGAACTACATAAATATTTAACAATATCTGACACCAGCAAGAAAATAATTGATCATACTCACATCGAAAATGGTCAAAGGGAAATGTTCTTGTTGTATTGCTTTCTGAACACTTGACATTCCACCTGACTTTCAGTCCAATTACTGTGGTGCATTTGCTGAAGTGTAACGTTATGGTGAAAAAGGTACTGATCGTTCACTAGATCATTCACCAGACCAGTACATACAAGAAAGTAGCTTCTTATTTGATTTCCTTTTGTTAATGAGATACTTGACATCCTGCTTTGTTTTATATGTGCTTGCTTTCTCTTCTTCTGTTAGAATTAAACTATTGTAAATTAAGAAACGATATGTGCAGTAAATATAGGATTGAGATTATCGTGACATTCAGGTATTTTGTGCTTTACTTCACAGAATAATATAACTATAATATTTAGTTATCTCAGAATTGGATGATGCCTGCCCTTTCAGTGTATAAGGAGTTACTGAGAAACATGAATTGTTTTAGATTAGACAATTGTTTATAGCTCTCAAAAGTGAGGTCTATTTGTACAGTTTTAGTATTTTTTTCATTTGTACCTATTTAAAGATAATCTCGCCAAATGAATCAGAATTTTAAAGCTGATCTTTTTAACATGGAAAATATATCAGTAAAATCAGCTGAAAAAATTATAAACTTGAATCCCTTTTAAATAGACATAAAAATGCTTGCCTACAAATTAAATCTTTGTGCATATAATGTAAAGACCAGCCAAGAGCCAAATTCTATCCCTGCTTGTGCAGCAGCACAAGGGATTAAGAGTGAGAAGCACCCCTTTGGACCAGGTTGCAGGTAGCAGCTGAGGAGGGGCAGCAGGCTCCACAAAGCGAGTACATTTCCTCCTCTGTGCAGGTAGGTAGGAGAGGTCAGAAAGGGGAACATATAGCCTTAGTTTCCCATGCTTTTCCACCTACCTATCATACGCACTCAGCAGGATAGTTGCCTTGGCATGTCAGGCAGCATGTGCTGCAGTGGGTATAGACCCAGTACAATTTACTCCCTACTTGGAGGGTCACAATGTCTCTCCCAGGCTGCTCTCAGAGCAGCATAACATCCTGATGCCTCTTGTTCTGGCAGATTATATAGTCATCATCGAGCCCTAAACTGATATAGAGAAACCAAAGAGGGACTCTTCATATTAATCATAAATATTAGATAATATTAATTTCTTCTATTTTCAGAAATTTTCTTAATGGTGTTTAAGACTTTCACAGTATAAACATTGTTCTTTGTTTTTATCATATTCTTTAGGAGGGACTGCGAACATTGTGTGTTGCATATAAAAAGTTCACACTCAAAGAGTATGATAATGTCTGCAGGCTGCTTCAGAATGCAAAGATAGCCCTTCATGATCGGGAAAAGAAACTGGCAGAGGCATATGAGCAGATAGAGAAAGATCTTATTTTGCTTGGTGCTACAGCTGTTGAGGACCAGTAAGTATATTGCTTTGGATATGTTGAATGATGTATACTAGCAAATGTGATAAATGGGAAGATGCGCCTATTACCAGAGGAGCAATAATTATACCTCTTTTTTGTATGAGGCACAGATCTCTTTATTTGTATCCATCTCCTATAAATTAGCTACCTACATTCTCAGTTATGCATAATAAATACACAGAAATCAGTATTTTCAGATAATCAATGTTGCAAATTATTACTTTTACTATTATGTTTCTAAGACCTACTACAAATAAAAATGTTAAATATGGCTTATTTCTTTCAGTCATAGATACCATACTAAAATAAAACTTTGAAGAATAACATGTCGTGAATATTACCCAAGTATTTCTATACTCATTTGATTTGAGTCACAAATGGTAATGAACATTTTGATTTATATCAAAGTCAGCATATTCCTAGAATTGTTTAATCAGACTATACTGTATATTCACACACAGACCATAATTAAGGTTGTATGAGCTACCTTAATTCTGGCATTTCCTGAGTTTTGAGTGCTTAGCTTTGCAATAATAATTTTCTTTTAATTTGTTTTTTATGGAGTTTATATAAAATCTGTCACCCATGTGGAAAAGCGGATACAAAACTCAGCAAGGTTAGGTCTGCTCAGAAGACATTGCTTGGAATTCTTCATTTGTCACTAGTTCTGGCTATGAAGGCTGTGGAGCCCCAGAGGAACAAAAAAGGGAATCTCACACTTTTGAGAACATCACTGATGTATGACAGGGCTGGGTGGTATTCCTGTGTACCCTTCATCTGCTGGAGGGAAGATCATGGAGAAGCAAGTCTCTGAGATGGGCAGTCTGAGGAAATGAAGGCAGAATCTTTAGGGGTTGGTGAGGAGAGCAAAAGATATGCTTATTGGGTGCTGTGAGGGGCATGTGTGTGTCTGACTTTTATCACCCAGCAACTTAGATGTTTCATTTTTTTAACACAACTAATTGAAGATACTGGATATGTCCTGCTTTGAGCAGGGGGTTGGACTAGATGACCTCCTGAGGTCCCTTCCAACCCTGATATTCTATGATTCCATGATTCTATGTTGTGTGTTTGTACTTGGCCTGGAGCTGGTGAGATGAAACATCCTATTCTTTAAGTAATAAAGATGAAAGCAGAAACCTTTGAGTAGCTTGAAAATGGCAAGACACATTACTTATACAGTACATGCTGATCTTTGTCTTTAAGCATTTTCAGATTCCCAGCTATGATTTTCCTCATATTAGAAACTTCTTGTGTCTAAAACCTTTTACTGAAATACTGTTAGTGTCATGGAAACCTTTTAGTAAGGACCCTGAATTTCTCATTTCCAGTCAGTCTATCAATATTTATTGTCAATTGATATCCACAGGCTGCAAGAAAAAGCTGCTGACACTATTGAAGCACTCCAGAAAGCTGGCATTAAAGTTTGGGTTCTGACCGGAGACAAAATGGAGACTGCTGCTGCCACATGCTATGCCTGCAAACTCTTCAGAAGAAACACACAGCTACTTGAGCTAACCACAAAGAAAATTGAGGAACAGAGTTTACATGATGTATTGTTTGACCTAAGCAAAACTGTCCTAAAGCACAGTGGCAGCTTAACCAGGGACAACTTCTCAGGGTATGTAGAAAGTTCAGCTTTCAGGCTGAGAAAAGAATTGTTGGGCATTTCATAATTACTGTAATTAAATGGTTGTTAGAACAGCAATGGCAGCAGTATACTGTAGCTCAATTTATGTTGCCAGAATGTGAATTACTGTGTAGCAACTAATACCTAGTTTAGGCTTGTTACGTGCCAAAAATCTTTCCACTCTTCATCCTCGGGCTTGTTATGTGACTTACGTTATTTTAACCATTCCACTGCTAAAAATAGATCATGGACAAAAATCATGGTTATGAAAAATATATTGTTTTTATTTTTAAAAGATACTATGAACAGTATGTTCCTGAATTAATATTTTGTGTGCTCTGGGACTTCCCTGATAAGCCCATGTGCCAGGAGGTTTTGTGTACTATAATTAAGGAAGCCTGAGAGTACACCTACATGCATCTGGGACAGAGCAAGCGCACTGCGGGATCTCTTGGCCCACATGTGAACCTTGAAACGTTAGTGACTTAAATATGAAGGTAGAGGAACCAGAGAATATTGAATTATGTTTGTTGGGTGGCTAAGTGGCAGCTGCCCATGATCTGGGGAAGAGTGGTTGATTTCATCAGTTTAGAATGTGTCATGAAGGGAGAGAGGATGGTCAGAAAGTCAGAAAAATGGGATTTGGAATCAGAAAATGTCTGAATAAAACTTCAAAAGGTTAAAACTCTAAAAGTGTTTGTTTGTCTGAAAATTTGGGGGGAAATCAGTTTCTGGGTTTTCTGGACCTAGTAATACAGCGTGTATGTTTGCTTTGTTCTCTTTGTTAATTTGAAAACAAATAGCAATTTCACCCTAGTGATAAGTTTGTAATAAAGGGACAGCATCAGTTAGCAAGCATTGTTACGTTTTGGCAGAGTATTGCACAAATGTCGGTCTTGTTGCTTGGAGTTGATGGTTACTGGTTTTCCTTGGCTCTTATTTCCTAGATATTAATTCTCTCTCTCTCTCTTGTCAAGGGTTTGGGTGTGTTCACTTATGTATATTATTTTAACCTTGTATTGCAAAGGTCTTTGTACATTGGTTTTCTCTGTACCATTTGATTCATATATGTGTGAATCAAACACATTATTTATTTATTTTTATTTTAGTTGTAGGGATTCTGTGTGTGTAAGGCTAGAATGAAAATATTTCATTGTCCTGTCAAGCATTCAAGCTCATTGTCAGCTCTTAATAAATACCTCATTTTCTAGTTAATTCTGACTCAGTAGTGTGCTACTTTGATGCTTCTGTTGTTTTCAAGGTGTGAGGGAAATTTTTAATATGTCAATAATTTATCATTATAATGGGTAGCTTAGGCAGTTTATTTTTGTCAAAGATAAACAAAAGGTTGTATATTGGCAGTGGAGACAGAGGGAGGTGTTGGGAAAATAACTATTATAATTAATATGTAAATGTTTACAGACTTTTGAAAACCACTTGTTTTTCCCCCATTTTTGTTGTGAACATTCCCTTGCAGTGTTGGAAACCCAAACACAGTAGCATTATACAGTGCATGGAAGTCAAAGCATAAATTAAACGGAATCAATCTAGTTTCATTGTCCAAGCTAGGTGGTGAAATGCAAAAGTAAATAAGCAGAATGAGTCAAAAGTAAACTAGAATTTAAAAATATTTTGCTAGGAACAGCATAGAAGGATTTTCACTTTAAATATATTTACCTTGGTAGTGTCCCTTTTAATGTTGCTTTTTGGTAAATAAATTTGTCACCTTCTCTTTCCAAATCAAGACTCAAAATATGTATATTTGTACAGTAGCTCTTCACTTGCATTTTCTTCCTCAACAGACTTTCAACTGATATGCAAGATTATGGCTTAATTATTGATGGAGCAGCATTATCATTAATAATGAAACCTAGAGAAGATGGGAGCTCTGGTAACTATAGAGAGCTCTTTCTTGAAATTTGCAGGAACTGCAGTGCAGTGTTATGCTGTCGAATGGCACCTTTGCAGAAAGCACAGGTTTGTGTTTCATGATCAATTACTTGTTAACTATGCATCTATATAAATATTGAAAGTCATTACTGTTTGGGACATGTTATGGTAATTTAAAATGTTATCTTTTACTTTTCTATCCTATAAAATGGAATAAAAAAATTAGAAAAAGAATGAGAGGAGAATTTTTGCTAGAAAGCAATTAGATAATGGCACATTAAAAGAGAACCCTGCTGTGCACCTGATTTTGATTTATGTATATGATCAACTTTTATGGTTGATACATACTGGTAAATGAAACATATTTAATGAACTAATTGCTTCATCTTCTATTCATACTACATGATACTATTGGAAGAATGAGTTACCTATTATTGTGGAGTGTTAGTTCTTGTTTTTTAAACACAAATAGAAGTAAAATCCAGATGGAATAGGTAGATGGTGTAAACTATTTGAAATACTGTCCGACTCCTGTTTGCTCATTGATGTTAACATAAACATATACATTTCTGTAGATATTCCCAGATTAAAAACTCTGTTTTACCTGGAGTTCAATTTGTAAACAATATTAATAACTCCAGGGAAGGAAACGTTAAAGCATGTTGATATTTAAGACACAAAACATGGGAACATTAATATCTTGAATCCCCATATCTTTGTTTTAGTACTCATATACAGTACACATGCATATTCGTTTAGTCTAATCAATGTATTTAGTCACTCTTCTTTTCATCCTGGGGAAGTCTGTATAAGTATTTAGTTTGAATAGACCAGTTTATTAAAATTATAATGCTTGCTAGTTAAAATGGATAGATCTATGCTCCCATATTTGGTCTTCTATATCCAGAAAGACATACAGGACCCTATTATCTTTGTTCATTGTCAAGTTTGATATTCATTTTGCCAGTCATGGAATGATCATGAGATTAATATTCAAGAAAACTATTCAATAAGAAAAGAAAAGCAACTTTACTGGCTTTGGAAGCATTTGAGAAGGTAAAAACCTTTTTTTAAAAAGGATTTTACTGAAAATGTACAGTCCATATCTTGGGAATTGTTTTAATTAAAGCTTTCACAGCCTATAGATGATGACTGTGCATAAGCAAAACTTCTGAATAATTTCTACATTAGTCTCCTCAACAGTCTCTCTCCCCTACCCCTTTTAAAATGCACTAATAATACTTATAAAACCAGAGGACTATTCATACCCCAGGTTTTTCTAGCCAAAGAAAACCTATTGGGTTTAATGTATAATGATTGAATTGGACAAAAGTGGTTTTCTTCACTTTCACAGAATTTCCTTAGTAAGCATGTTGCTTACATTTAATTAACTGTACACCACGTGCCATCTCACAGCACAGTAACCAAACTGTAAACATGTCAGGAAAGAGATTTTTAATGCTAGTTCTTTTTCAGATCGTGAAATTGATTAAATTATCAAAGGAACACCCTATCACATTAGCAATTGGTGATGGAGCAAATGATGTCAGTATGATTCTAGAAGCACACGTTGGTATAGGTAAGTGTGCAGTCTAGATTTTAATTTACAAGGAAATAAATATAATTTAAAAAGTAATAAGAGGTTGCTTCAAAGAATTAGTTCCCCATTTTCTTAGATACCTTTTATATTTTATACACTCCAGCTAATTATAAGGCATAGTGAAATCTAATAATATTAAATTAACATCACCGCATGCCCTGCAACTTTGCCAGTATTTGTTTGTATGCTTTAAATAATTTGTTACCTTTCTGAACAGCTTCTAATGACTCTTTCTTCCAGGAATCACGGGGAAAGAAGGCCGCCAAGCTGCAAGAAATAGTGACTATGCAATACCTAAATTTAAACATTTGAAAAAAATGTTACTTGTTCATGGGCATTTTTATTATGTTAGGATATCCGAGCTTGTGCAATACTTCTTTTATAAGGTAGGGTGACCTCATGTAATCCACGAATATGCATATGGTATTAACTAACTATATGTAATAGGTACCCTCAACTGTAGAAAATGCTGTAATTCCACAGAAAGTCTGTTGACTCCTAGATACAAATCCCCAGGTCGTTTGCTCATTGTACTCCGGGGCGGGATTCTGTGCCACTGTGCATGCACAGAATTTATGTCCCCCCACATACTTCTTTGTTTCCCTGAAGAAAAATGACTTTCTGATGGGGAAGCAAAGGGAAGCCACAAGAGCAGTCATGCAACCCTCCCCAGCAGTATGTTTCGGCTGCCCAGGGCAGCCAGCAGAGAAGTAAATCACTGTGGGACAGGAGGCGGGACTGGGAAAGACCCAACGGGTGGCTCCTACTCTGCACCGGACTCAGGTGCTAGTCCCATCTGGGCTGGGGAGAACAGGATTTCTTCTTCCCCTGTACAGCATCTGGGGCCGAGTCAGACCTATTCCCAGATTTCTCCCCTGGCTGCAGGATAAATTGGAGAGAGTCCAGCGAAGGGCAAAAAAATGATTAGGGGTCTAGAACACATGACTTATGAGGAGAGGCTGAGGGAGCTGGGATTGTTTAGTCTGCAGAAGAGAAGAATGAGGGGGGATTTGATAGCTGCTTTCAACTACCTGAAAGGGGGTTCCAAAGAGGATGGCTCTAGACTGTTCTCAATGGTAGCAGATGACAGAACGAGGAGTAATGGTCTCAAGTTGCAGTGGGGGAGGTTTAGATTGGATATTAGGAAAAACTTTTTCACTATGAGGGTGGTGAAACACTGGAATGCGTTACCTAGGGAGGTGGTAGAATCTCCTTCCTTAGAGGTTTTTAAGGTCAGGCTTGACAAAGCCCTGGCTGGGATGATTTAACTGGGAATTGGTCCTGCTTCGAGCAGGGGTTGGACTAGATGACCTTCTGGGGTCCCTTCCAACCCTGATATTCTATGATTCTATGAAGCATTGCAAACTCCTCCCTTTCCCCTGCTGCCTGCATGCATCACTCCTCAGCCACAAGGGGAGGGATCTCTGTACAGGGAGCTGCTCCTCCATCCACCCAAACTCCGTGCATCCAGACCCCTCGTACCCAGACCCTCCCACTGAGCCTCACCCCCCACACACTGAGAAGCCCCCAATGAGCCCCACTCCCCCTACACCTGGACCACCCCAACGAGCCACCTGGATCCTCACCACACCGAACCCCAACCAGATGAGTCTGTGTCCCAGGCAGGGGAGGCTCTAGAGTGATCTCCCATCTCTGTGCAGCCAGTGGTCTGGTGTCCCCAATGCCAAGCTGGAGCCTCCACATTTATTTGTCTGAAGAACATAAATTCACACCGTGTAGAGGTCAAGCACAGGAGTTTATTACGTACAGCGCTTATGGAGTGTCACCTCGCTTATAAGGCTTAGAGACACTGTTAATCAATGGATTACAATAGAATATATGGATTTTCCATGAGCGGGGAAAGTGACAGGTAGGCAGTCCCACTTTCCCAGATAGGTTTAGCAGCAAGACATGATAGCACAGTAGCCAATGGTTAAAGGTTACATAATGTCTTCGCCCATGGTCTCAAGTTCACAAATTAACATTTAACATTTAATTAGTACTTTAATAAATGTATTTGTATAAAATATATATGTTGAATTTTTATTTGGGGTTTATAGGAATGAAGTAGCTCCTTTGATTGTCCAACAGATGCATATCTAGGGGTAAAAGCAAAGGAACAGTGAAAGTATATGGGAATAAGATTGTCTTTCAAGTTGTTCATTTGTGTTTTAAGGCAGGCATTGGTCCCTGGGAAAGGGAGCTGGGAGGAGGCCATATCATATACTGACATGCTTGAACCTTTTATAAACTCAAGGTTGGATGTGTGGGAAGAATATCTTCCTACAGAAGAAACTAACACAAGAGAAACAGGGCTTCTTTGTTTTATTTGCAACTTTGAATAAGACACAATTATTGCCCCCAACATCTGGCGTTTTGCTGACCAGGCATATATTAGCAAAAGCAAAGTTGTTTTTCAGTTATTCTGCTTTCTCTAACCTCTACTGCCTGGTTCCACGCCTTCAAGTACTTTACATTGGCCTGGTCCACAGTTTTTCCTATTAGGGTGTACCTTAGACCCTCTGGGCCTTGGCCGCCAACTCCTTGATTTTTGCCTGCAGGGCCTGTAGATCCTCCTTTAGATACTTACTGCCGTAGTGACATTCCGGATTTTATGTTAGGTTACCCATTATTGGCAGAGTATGGTGGAGCTGCGTCCTGTTAACAGTCAGGGTTGCCCTTTGGGGAACTGTCGTGCACACGGATGGGTGCCTTGAGGGGCAGGGCTTTTTATTTAGCTTTATGGAGTGGTTTGGGGCAGTTACACACCAGTAGGTACCGTTTATTTGTACCAGCTCCATGTGCGCCAGTTTTTTAGTGATGGCCACTTTGAACCTAGACAGAGTCGTTAGAATATTATATGGGCAAGTACACAAAATTTTCTTCTTAGAGTGGGTGCAACATTCACTAGGATACAATGCTTTTCCAGTGACCTCGGAGTATGCAACACCTTCTATTTTAATAACATGACCCCTCCTCCATACTGGCAGGGAGGTCACCATCCTGGCTTGCTGTAAATGAGGGATGCCCAGAGGTACCAAAAGGTTGAAGAGTATACTGTGACCTGTTCAAACTGGTTTTGGACTTTTATTGATTTTTTTTGTTTCCCCATACCCATGGAGGGGTACTGGAGAGATAGGGTTCCACCACTTTTATAAGGGCTGGGTGGACCCGCCCATTAAGGAAATCTGTTACAATTCCCTGTGTGGTGCGGCCAAAGTTTGTTTTGCTCTTCAACAGCTCTCCTCCAGGGCCTTTATTTTGGTACCATGTTAGTATAATTGGCACATGATTTTTTACGAGTGTTTGGGGGGGGTTTTTTCACAAAATTCCACACAAATTCCAGTATTGAGGTTTGTGTATTTTCTTCCAAGCCATTGTGGCAATATGCCATGTAATTGTGTTTAAATGAGGGATAACCCAGGACCTTGTAGTCCCCTTCAGTAGTGGGACGCAGCTGGCCCCCTTTAAAGGTAATTTGGACACTAGTTACATTAAGTATAGGCACTGTCCCTCTAAGAGGGCCACAGCATTGTTTAAGGGTGTTACTCTGCTTGAAGGGGTAGCTTATGCACTGTCATGATTTTTTTCAAATGCCTTCATTAAACTCCATGATCTCTGGCACCTGACACCAGCGAATAACAGGGCAGTTAGCTGTTATTAAAATTGTGATGTTACTAGTCTCCCTGTTTATTATGAGCATCAGTGTATGATTTTGTTTGGACCTTTTTACGTTTTATTGTGTGCTCATGTCCTAACTGTAGTGCCATCTTTATCTCTGGCCAGACTTGTTTATTGGCCATTGCGTGTGTTTTGCAAAAGCTAAGTGTTTTTTTAGTGTGGCAATTAAAGCGAAGCAAACCTGAAGGAGGGGGGTTGGTGACCCATTTTCATTCCTTCTTTTCACATGGCACACTACTTGCTTTTTTTTTTTTTTTATGCACCACAGGGACTGCAGGAGCCACAGCAGGAGCCTTCCCCTAGTCACTCTGGTTGTTTTGGTTACCCTTTAGTTCTTTGTCCTTTACTTCCTTTTGTTTACCTGTCGAGACACTTGTGGAAACATTGTTAGTATTGACAGATGCTGATTTAAACAATTTTAACTGATTTTGGTGCCTTCAAAATGTTCCCAATTTTCCCCCAATCTTTGCACATGTATTAGTAGTTAGAAGGACCCTTATTGGGCCTTGACATTTTGGCTTGAAAATTTTTTAACTTCTGGGTAAATGTGACACATTACCAAATTTCCAAATTTAAATGCCAGTTTCTTTAAAGTGCTGTTATTATTCAGTTGGGTTTGATTTTTTTTTTTAAACTTGGTTGTACAAATCCTTTAACTCTCTGTCCAATGCCTTGATGTAGTTTTGCAGCCTGTCTGCAAAAAGTCCAGACCCCACCCCACCCCACCAGGAGGATTACAGTGCTAGGCATTCTTATTGCTCTTTCTGTTATTAACTCAAAGGGCGTTAGCTGGGTCAGCCTGTTTGCTGCCTCTGATTCGATACAATACATCAGGGAGCATACGAGCCCATCCTTCTCCTGTATTCAATACTGCTTTTGTTAAGGCTGCTTTTATTGTTTTATTTATTTTTTTCACCATTTCTGAACTTTCAGGGTGGTATGGTATATGGAATCTTTGCTTTATTTCTAGTGCCTTACATGCCTTTTTCATCACTCGCCCTGTAAAGTGAGCTGTAAAGTGAGGTCAGAGTTTATTGACAGGGGCAGACCCCATCTGGGTATTATTTTTTTTGCTAGGATTCGAGCTACTGTTGTGGCAGTGCAGTTCTTGGTTGGGAATGCCTCTATCCATCGGGTAAAAGTGTTAATAATTACCAAAATGTAAGTGTATCCCCTGCTTCGTGGCAAAGGGTTTAGTAAAATTAATTTGCAGATTTTACCACTGTCCCTTTGGCCATGGTTGGTAGTTTAGAGGCACCTTTTTTCTTCTACCCAGATTCACTTGTGCGCACGTTACACATGGTTTGAGAAATAATAAAGCATTTTTTTTCATAGAGGGCGACCACCAGTGTTTTAGGGTAGCTCTTATTTGTCTCCACCCCAGATGAGCTGGAGAGTGGATGGCATGGAGCAGCAGAGCCCGTATGCACTCCCGGGCTACCAGCTCCTCCCCCCTACCCCCCGGCCCATACCAGAGGTGATTATTATACACACAGCCTTGCTCTTTCCATTTTTTTTTCTGGGCTTATGGTTGCATATAGCTTTTTTAAATTCACTTCCTTTTTTGACACTACAGTTGCACAAACCTTAATAGGACTTGTTTGTGCAATTTTTTTGGCCCGTTTATCTTCCCAGTAATTTTCCTTTTGTTCCTTGCTTGAGATTTTATTATGTGCTTTTATCTTTACTACTGCCAGTTCTGATGGTAGTTTGGCAGCTTTTGTCAGTTTTTGAACTGCCTCCATATTATTAATTGGCTTGCCAGTTGTTGTTATAAACCCTCTGCGTGACCACACATTCATGTAGTTATGCACTACTCCGAATGCATATCTGCTGTCTGTGTATACAGTGAGCTTCTTGCCTTCCCCCACTCTCAGACATTTAGTGAGGGCTGTTAGCTCCGCTCCTTGTATTGACTTTGATCCTTCCATCTGACCTGATGCTATTACTGTCCCATTACTGAGTACCACCGGCCATCCGGTGTGTGGCACTCCATTTTTATACTTTCTTGATTTATTTACATACAGAATTATATTTGAATTCTCTAATGGCTCTTCTTTAACTCTCCCCAACACTTCCTCTTTCCTATTTATAAGACATTTGTGTACTTCTCCCTCTATGTTTAGACATTCAGCTACATTTATTTTTTTGTTTCTTACGATAGAGAAGTTGGGGTTTTGCAAGCACAATGTTGATTCCCACTGCCGCCTGCGGGCATCTGTTACAGATCTTAGCCACCTGGTATTAAGGAGATTAATAAGTGTATGGGGTGTATGTAGCACTAATTTTTCCGTGAGAGTGTATGATTTACAAGCTTTTACCGCCCATGTAGCGCAATCTAGAGTTGCTATGCACTCCGCGTTCCGGTAGTCCATGGGATACAGGGGGTCTTAAGGTAGATAGGTATGCTACAGACCCTGTTTATCTTCCTGAAGTTGTGTTAATACAGCTGAGTATTGAGTTTCATGATGGCTGCAGTAAAGGTGGAATGGCTTTTTCACATTGGGTAAGCCCAGGCTGGGGGTAGAGGCTAAAGCCTGTTTTATTTTTTTAAATGCCTACTCTTCTTCTGTGCCCCATATTACTAACTCATTTACAGGCTTTCCTCCTCTAGGGAGGCTTTGAATTGGTTCTACTGTCTCTGAGTACTCCGAAATATATGTTTTGCAGAAATTGCGGAGTCCCAGCACTGTTCGGACTTCCTTAAGTGTCCATGGTTTTTTAACTCTCAAATTGCCTGTTTTTTTGTCTACAGTGAGTGCTTTTTCTCCCTGTGATATGCTGTTGCCATTGAGCTTTTTTTGCGCTTAATTTAAATTCTGCCTCGCGAAGATATATAAACAGTTTGTTTAGGGTTTTTAAATGGTCCTTTTTATTTGAACTGGCAATTAGCAAGTTATTTACATACTGCAATATTACAGTATCCACTTCCAAAGGCACTTGTGTTATTACTTCTGCGTCGCCCTGTGGAAGTTAGAATGGAACCCATGGGGTACTTGGGTTCAAGTATAGTGCTGGTCTTCCACTGTAAATGCAAATTTTTCCTGACTCTCTTTTGCAAGGGGAATACTCCAAAATTCAATAGCTATATTCAGGACTGAGAATACTGAGTGTTTTGGTTTTAGCAAATTAAGAATAGTGGCAGGGCTTGCCACAATAGGGTGTGCCTTTGGATTCACCTGGTTAAGGTAGGTGTAGTCTATAGTTAACTACCAGGTCCCATCTGGCTTTCGGACGGGCCAAATTGGGGCGTTAGTTGTGGAGGTGGTTTGTCTAATCACCTGTTTAGCTTTTAAATTAGTGACTATAATTTTAACTGCCTTTAAGGTTTTTGGTTTCATTGGGTACTGCCTGTGGGCTTTATGTGTTGGTCTTTCTACAGATATAGGCTTCATGTTTACTAGCCCACAATCTTGTTTATCTGTTGCCCACACTTCAGGGTGAAGGAAAACACAGTGTTTTTACTGGATTTCCCCCCACTCTTGTATTATTGCCTTACTCTTGGCAATTATGGCTATATTTTGAGATAATCTCTCCTGTTTGGACCCTCCGGCCCATTCAGTACAGCTGCCTCTGGGGTTGATTGCTCCCCCGAGCTCCTTAAGGAGATCTGTGCTGCAAATTGTGTCTTCCTGCTTGGGGCAAATCCAGATTTGACTGACTGTGACCATATTTTTAAATTTTATTTCTACTGGCTGGCTTACGGTTCCTTTTAATCTTCCCTCTGCCACTCCTTTAATTTATATGGTTCGACGGGTGAGGGGGAG
Organism: Lepidochelys olivacea; assembly: GCF_965140295.1. Lineage (NCBI taxonomy): Eukaryota > Metazoa > Chordata > Testudines > Cheloniidae > Lepidochelys > Lepidochelys olivacea. The sequence continues at coordinate 112,202,806 of NC_140411.1, forward strand.
ATTTTGGCTGGTTATCGATACCGAGGCTCCTATGTTTATCAAAATTGTTGCACGGTTGGCCCCCCACTCGTGCGTTAAGAAACATCCTGGGGTCACTTTCGGATCCAGCCACAGAGGCCGCAGATACCTATTTGCTAGCCAGTAGTTTGAGCAACTCCTGGATTTGTTTTTTTGTTTTTGGGTACTAGTTGTATCAGTTTTATTTTGCTTGTTTGGCACTGGCCCTCCTTACGCCCCCTCTCCCCCCTGGGGTGGAAGCAGTCTTCCTTTATGTGGCCGCTCCTTTTACAATTGCTGCATGTTTTGATTTTATTTTTACAATTACGTGCCAGATGTCCAGGCTTATTGCACGTGAAGCAAGTAATGGTTCTGATTGCATGAACTGCTGTCATTTCCTGAGAGGGGATGGTTGCTGCTACCTTCCTCTTTTTTCTGTTTTCTACTTCTGTGTCCCTTTTCATTACTGCTGAGTGTGTTTCTCCCACTGAGGTGCCTAATGCCAGGACCACTTGGTGGTTTGCAGACTGCCCCTTCCTTTAGGAGGAATACATCATGGTTTTGGGATGTTATATTCTCCAGACCTGAATAAGCTTGAAATGCATTCCATTTCTTTTCAGCATAAGACATGGCAGACTCCCCCTTCTGCTGAACCACTGATTGCAGAGCCCCCCAGTTAGTGGTCTGGGCTCCTAGAACAGCAGATAGTGCATTTCTGAATTCTGTTACACTGCCTGCATCTGGGTTTGGAATTCCTGCTGGTTCTCCGGCCTGATCCCCTCCCGCAGGGTTGGGGTTATGATTTTTAGCCCAGTGCCCCATCTTCCATTTATCTTTCAAGTTGTCCCACACATTCCTGGGGCATTTACACTTGGCCAGGATATGAACATCCTTCCTGTGGAGGCTGTGTATTTTAGCCAGGCCATTTAGCTTGTCCCAAAACTCAGTATTTTTGTTGTCATGTTTGAGTTTGGGTAAATCAGATAGTAATGCCTGTTTTTCCTGGGGGGTGAAGGGATGGTAGATTTTAGTTGTTTCTGTTCTGAGTCTCCTTACTGGTTCACCCTCCGCATTAACATTTCTGAACCTCCTTAACTGCGTCTTGATTGGAGCCATACGCTGTACTTGCTCCCCTTGGGCAATTAATCCTTGTGATGCTCCTTTATTATCTTTGTGGGTGCTTAAATTTGGCCTTTCACATGAAGAAATGTATGGAGGAGGGTTGGATTCCTCCCCTTTGCTTTGTGCTGCTGAGTTTTTTCACACATAGTTAATTGGTGATGCAGTTGGCTAACAAATGCTGGGAGTGGGCTCTCCCCCCTCCCAGTCTGGAAGCGTGTTTTAGGCATGGTGAATGTAATTCGTTTGCTCTGGGATCTTTTCCAATCTCCGGACAATTACACATTTGAAAGCACAAACTCTTATTTTTTAGAGCTTGGTTTTTAGATTTAAAAATTGCATTTTCTTTTCTTTTATGTTGAGTATATTCAATAACACTATTACCGCCTTGTCTGTTTTGTCACTTTTCTAATTATTCCACCAAGTAACCAGATCCGCCTCTGGTCCAGCTGCAGAGTAGTTTGTTTTTTTAGCTGCTGTTTGCCGAGTTTTGGCATGTTTATATTTCAAATATTCTTGAGGGCTGATTATCGCCTCTCCCTTTGATGCCATGGGCTTTTACTCACCCCGGCTGCTGACCTTGTTTTTGGGAACTTGCATTTTCCCCTCTAAATGCCGTAGTTTCAATCTTTACAGCCTGTCAGCCTTGATCGGGATTTATCTTTTCTCCTTTTTCTGCTGTAGTCTCAATCTCCACAGCCTTTTATGAGGCCGTCTCCCCCCCTTTTTTTAAATAGTGCATGGTTTTAAGTTACACACAGCTGCCGGCCTTATTGGTTGGAGACTTTGTGCTATTCGAAAGCATGTACATTACATGCCTGCGGGGGGGGGCACTCCCCTAGGACTTGCAGTGTTACGTGCAATGAGGAAATGGGACCACCAGTTTGCACTGCCTATCTCTTGCGTACCCAGTCGGTCCTGGGCTTAACTCAGGGCCAATCGCTTGCTGGTGGTTTATTCAAGTTCCCCGAAACATACCCCTTAGTTTAAACAGTACATGACCCTTTTGCACTTGTCTTCCCTCCCCTTTGATACCCTTATTTAACCCCTCTGCTTGGACTACACGTGCCTAAGTTCCTTCACACTTAAATTTAAAAAGCAGAAACAAGATGTGTTTGAAAGGGGATGAGAGACTTCTATCCCTGGCCTAATGAGGTGGTAAAGTAAACATACTCACCTCCTTGGATTTCAGTCTCAGATCCTCAATTAGCTCAAAAGCCTGAATCCAGGACGATCCCCCAAATGGAAGGACATAAATTCACACCGTGTAGAGGTCAAGCACAGGAGTTTATTACGTACAGTGCTGACGGAGTGTCACCTCGCTTTTTAGGCTTAGAGACACTGTCAAACAGTTGATTACAATGGAATATATGGATTTTCCATCGGCGGGGAAAGTGACGGGTAGGCAGTCCCATTTCCCCGGATAGGTTTAGCAGTAAGACATGATAGCACAGTAGCCAATGGTTAAAGGTTACATAATGTCTCTGCCCATGGTCTCAAGTTCACAAATTAACATTTAACATTTAATTAGTACTTTAATAAATGTATTTGTATAAAATATATATGTTGAATTTTTATTTGGGGTTTATAGGAATGAAGTAACTCCTTTGATTGTCCAATAGATACATATCTAGGGGTAAAAGCAAAGAAACAGTGAAAGTATATGGCAATAAAAATTGTCTTTCAAGTTGTTCATTTGTGTTTTAAGGCAGGCATTGGTTCCTGGGAAAGGGATGTTGGAGGAGGCCATATCTTATACTGACATGCTTGAACCTTTTATAAACTCAAGGTTGGATGTGTGGGAAGAACATCTACCTACACAAGAAACTAACACAACAGAAACAGGACTTCTTTGTTCTATTTGTAACTTTGAATAAGACACAATTATTGCCCCCAACATCTGGCATTTTGCTGACCAGGCATATCTTAGCAAAAGCAAAGTTATCTTTTGGTTATTCTGCTTTCTCTTAGCTATTGCTAGGCCTTTGACCTTTTGACCAAACTCAGGACTTTGGGCCTGTACACAAATCCATATACCAGGTTATTACATCAGCAATGGATTTTAACCCTTCATTGTCAAATAAAATTTGCAGAATTTTGCAGAATTTTAAAATATTGTGTATAGAATTCTAATTTTTTTGGTGCAGAATGATCTCAGGAGTATCATTGTCACCAAACTCTGAGGCAGAACAGCTTTTATTTATATGCACTGTGTGATCTTTAATACGGTCACAAATAAAATTTTCATTTTTTCTTTAATCTTTATTCCCTTATGTATTCCAGCAACTCCCTCCTCCTCCTCTACCCTCCGCCCCCCCACCCATCTTTTAGGCTCCATATACAGTGGCCTTTTAAATCAAGTCTGAGGAACAGTGTTTTAAAAGTTAACATAATTCTTACTTAAATCAGTTTCTAAGTTCAGTTGACCAGTGTGGATGGAGAAACCCATTTTACTGTTTATGTCCACACTGACTGGCCACCGTATATCAGAAACTAGTTTACCTGAATCCCATTGTTGATATGACCTTAATTTCCTCTTTCTGTCTTCTGTGCCCACCCACCCCCGGGTAGCATCTCATTTCCCTCCAACTTGATAGAGTACTTATAGTTTTTCTTTCAAAATTGTGTTTGTCTGTGCTAATGTAAAAGGAGAATGTGAATGCCCTATTTCTATAAATCTGTCACGGTATTTTCTGTATTCTGTGTACAGTACAATTAGTATTATACAATATTATAATATACATGGTTGTAATAATGCATGATATATGTTGTTGATGCATCACTTGATAACTCTCACTTTGTCTTCCAGAATGTCTGCTTCATTTTTCCTCAGTTTTTATACCAGTTCTTCTGTGGGTTTTCACAACAGGTTAGTCAGTCATTTTAATTTTTCTGCTTTGTGTAAAACCTTCTCTTTGGCCTTTTTTAACTAAAAGCGTTGGGCTGTTGTATATTCTTAGGGTATGTCTACACTACGAAATTAGGTCGAATTTATAGAAGTCGGTTTTTTTGAAATCGGTTTTATATATTCGAGTGTGTGTGTCCCCACAGAAAATGCTCTAAAGTGCATTAAGTGCATTAACTCGGCGGAGCGCTTCCACAGTACCGAGGCAAGCGTCGACTTCTGGAGCGTTGCACTGTGGGTAGCTATCCCACAGTTCCCGCAGTCTCCGCTGCCCATTGGAATTCTGGGTTGATATCCCAATGCCTGATGCGGCAAAAAACATTGTCGCAGGTGGTTCTGGGTACATGTCGTCAGGACCCCGTTCCCACCCTCCCTCCCCCCGTGAAAGCAAGGGCAGACAATCATTTCGCGCCTTTTTTGTCTGCTGCCAGCCAAAGATGTAAAGGATCGATGGAGTGGGTCAGAACAAGACATAGACCAGATTTGTTTTGGACTCATTTTCCTCCTCCCCTATCTAGATCACACTGCAGTCAGTCACAGAGAAGGCGCAGCGAGGTTAATCTAGCCATGTATCAATCAGAGGCCAGGCTAACCTCCTTGTTCCAATAAGAACGATAACTTAGGTGCACCATTTCTTATTGGAACCCTCCGTGCAGTCCTGCCTGAAATACTCCTTGATGTACAGGCACACCCTTTGTTGATTTTAGCTCCCTGAAGCCAACCCTGTAAGCCGTGTCGTCAGTCGCCCCTCCCTCCGTCAGAGCAACGGCAGACAATCGTTCCGCGCCTTCTTTCTGTGCGGAGACGCCATACCAAGGCAAGCATGGAGGCCGCTGAGCTCATTTTGGCAATTAGGAGCACATTAAACACCACACGCATTATCCAGCAATATATGCAGCACCAGAACATGGCAACGCGATACCGGGCGAGGAGGCGACGTCAGCGCGGTCCCGTGAGTGATCAGGACATGGACACAGATTTCTCTGAAAGCATGGGCCCTGCCAATGCATGCATCATGGTGCTAATGGGGCAGGTTCATGCTGTGGAACGCCGATTCTGGGCTCGGGAAACAAGCACAGACTGGTGGGACCGCATAGTGTTGCAGGTCTGGGACGATTCCCAGTGGCTGCGAAACTTTCGCATGCGTAAGGGCACTTTCATGGAACTTTGTGACTTGCTTTCCCCTGCCCTGAAGCGCATGAATACCAGGATGAGAGCAGCCCTCACAGTTGAGAAGCGAGTGGCGATAGCCCTGTGGAAGCTTGCAACGCCAGACAGCTACCGGTCAGTTGGGAATCAATTTGGAGTGGGCAAATCTACTGTGGGGGCTGCTGTGATGCAAGTAGCTCACGCAATCAAAGATCTGCTGATATCAAGGGTAGTGACCCTGGGAAATGTGCAGGTCATAGTGGATGGCTTTGCTGCAATGGGATTCCCTAACTGTGGTGGGGCTATAGACGGAACCCATATCCCTATCTTGGCACCAGAGCACCAAGCCGGCGAGTACATAAACCGCAAGGGGTACTTTTCGATAGTGCTGCAAGCTCTGGTGGATCACAAGGGACGTTTCACCAACATCAACGTGGGATGGCCGGGAAAGGTGCATGACGCTCGCATCTTCAGGAACTCTGGTCTGTTTCAAAAGCTGCAGGAAGGGACTTTCTTCCCAGACCAGAAAATAACTGTTGGGGATGTTGAAATGCCTATATGTATCCTTGGGGACCCAGCCTACCCCTTAATGCCATGGCTCATGAAGCCGTACACAGGCAGCCTGGACAGTGGTCAGGAGCTGTTCAACTACAGGCTGAGCAAGTGCAGAATGGTGGTAGAATGTGCATTTGGACGTTTAAAGGCGCGCTGGTGCAGTTTACTGACTCGCTTAGACCTCAGCGAAACCAATATTCCCACTGTTATTACTGCTTGCTGTGTGCTCCACAATATCTGTGAGAGTAAGGGGGAGACGTTTATGGCGGGGTGGGAGATTGAGGCAAATCGCCTGGCTGCTGGTTACGCGCAGCCAGACACCAGGGCGGTTAGAAGAGCTCAGGAGGGCGCGGCACGCATCAGAGAAGCTTTGAAAACCAGTTTCATGACTGGCCAGGCTACAGTGTGAAAGTTCTGTTTGTTTCTCCCTGATGAAACCCCCCGCCCCTTGGTTCACTCTACTTCCCTGTAAGCTAACCACCCTCCCCTCCTCCCTTTAATCACCGCTTGCAGAGGCAATAAAGTCATTGCTGCTTCACAGTCATGCATTCGTTATTCATTCATCACACAAATAGGGGGATGACTACCAAGGTATCCCAGGAGGGGTGGTGGAGGAGGGAAGGAAAATGCCACACAGCACATTAAGCACAGCACTTTAAAAGTTTACAACTTTAAAATTTATTGAATGACAGCCTTCTTTTTTTTGGGCAATCCTCTGTTGTGGAGTCGCTGGTTGGCCGGAGGCCCCCCCACCGCGTTCTTGGGCGTCTGGGTGTGGAGGCTATGGAACTTGGGGAGGAGGGCGGTTGGTTACAGAGGGGCAGCAGTGGCAGTCTGTGCTCCAGCTGCCTTTGCTGCAGCTCAACCATACACTGGAGCATTCTGGTTTGGTCCTGCAGCAGCCTCAGCATTGAATCCTGCCTTCTCTCATCACGCTGCCGCGACATTTGAGCTTCAGCCCTGTCTTCTGCCCGCCACTTACTCTCTTCAGCCCTCCACCTCTCCTCCCGGTCATTTTGTGCTTTCCTGCACTCTGACATTATTTGCCTCCACGCATTCGTCTGTGCTCTGTCAGTGTGGGAGGACAGCATTAGCTCGGAGAACATTTCATCTCGAGTGCGTTTTTTTTTCTTTCTAAGCTTCACTAGCCTCTGGGAAGGAGAAGATCCTGTGATCATTGAAACACATCCAGCTGGTGGAGAAAAAAAAAGGGACAGCGGTATTTAAAAACACACATTTTATAAAACAGTGGCTACACTCTTTCAGGGTAAACCTTGCTGTTAACATTACATACATAGCACATGTGCTTTCGTTACAAGGTCGCATTTTGCCTCCTCCCACCGCGTGACTACCCCCTCAACCCTCCCCCCTCCCCGTGGCTAACAGCAGGGAACATTTCTGTTCAGCCACAGGCAAACAGCCCAGCAGGAATGTGTCCCTGAAGAAAAGCACCCTATTTCAACCAGGTGACCATGAATTATATCTCACTCTCCTGAGGATAACACAGAGAGAGAAAGAACGGATTTTGGTTGAATGCCAGCAAACATACACTGCAATGCTTTGTTCTACAGTGATTCCCGAGTATGTGTTACTGGCCTGGAGTGATAAAAGTGTCCTACCATGAAGGACGAAATAAGGCTGCCCTCCCCAGAAACCTTTTGCAAAGGCTTTAGGACTACATCTAGGAGAACCGCAAATGCCAGGGCAAAGTAATCCTTTCACATGCTTGCTTTTAAACCATGTATAGCATTTTAAAAGGTACACTCACCAGAGGTCCCTTCTCCGCCTGCTGGGTCCAGGAGGCAGCCTTGGGTGGGTTCGGGGGGTACTGGCTCCAGGTCTAGGGTGAGAAACAGTTCCTGGCTGTCGGGAAAACCGGTTTCTCCGCTTGCTTGCTGTGAGCCATCTACAACCTCCTCCTCCTCCTCCTCATCTTCTTCGTCCCCAAAACCTGCTTCCGTATTGCCTCCATCTCCATTGAAGGAGTCAAACAACACGGCTGGGGTAGTGGTGGCTGAACCCCCTAAAATGGCATGCAGCTCATCATAGAAGCGGCATGTTTGGGGCTCTGACCCAGAGCGGCTGTTCGCCTCTCTGGTTTTCTGGTAGGCTTGCCTCAGCTCCTTCAGTTTCACGCGGCACTGCTTCGGGTCCCTGTTATGGCCTCTGTCCTTCATGCCCTGGGAGATTTTCACAAAGGTTTTGGCATTTCGAAAACTGGAACGGAGTTCTGATAGCACGGATTCCTCTCCCCAAACAGCGATCAGATCCCGTACCTCCCGTTCGGTCCATGCTGGAGCTCTTTTGCGATTCTGGGACTCCATCATGGTCACCTGTGCTGATGAGCTCTGCATGGTCACCTGCAGCTTGCCACGCTGGCCAAACAGGAAATGAGATTCAAAAGTTCGCGGTTCTTTTCCTGTCTACCTGGCCAGTGCATCTGAGTTGAGAGTGCTGTCCAGAGCGGTCAGAATGGAGCACTCTGGGATAGCTCCCGGAGGCCAATACCATCGAATTGTGTCCACAGTACCCCAAATTCGAGCTGGGAACGTCGATTTAAGCGCTAATCCACTTGTCAGGGGTGGAGTAAGGAAATCGATTTTAAGAGCCCTTTAAGTCGAATTAAAGGGCTTCACTGTGTGGACGGGTGCAGGTTTAAATCGATTTAACGCTGCTAAATTCGACCTAAAGTCCTAGTGTAGACCAGGGCTTACTGGACCAAGTAGGCTGGGAAAGCTGTTAGTTTAGCTTACAGCTGTCACTAAAGAAGGCTATTACCTTTGGTTAGTGTGGCTTTCAAGAGCTCTCGTGACTGTTACTGAAATGAATTTGATGAATTATCAGAAAACCCACGTTATTTTCTGAGTCAAAGACTTAATGGAAAAAGCAAAACTGAGAGTTAGCTGTGGAAAGCAAAATCTCTATGGAAAACATGCAGTTCAATCTTTTCATCGATTTTTTTTTGCTCACAGAGCATGGATAGAGGAAAATCTAAAAGGTGTGGGTGTGAACAAGCAGTTTGTCTTTTGAGGCAGGGGTGAAAGTGCAGAAGGCTGCTGTCCTGATCTGGGGGGCCTCTCAGGCTGAGCATGCAGATGCCCACACCGTGGAAATCCGTGGTGGGAGAAGGGAAAATAAACACACCAGTTTAAGGAAAAGGGACCTAATTCTCCAAAAGAAAAAAAAATAAGGCATTCTTGGGGGATGGCAAGGTCCTCTTTCTTCTAAATTCTTGTTTCTTTGCTCCTCCTCGGCTGTTCTCAGCTATCTAAGTTGTATGGAAGGCTCCTTGTCACTCCTCCCATGAAGTAAGGGAGATGAAAACAAATTCAGGAACTTGGAAGAAAAGGAGACCGGACCTTTGTCAAAGATTTTCCCAGTAAAGCTCTACTGAGCTTAACAACATGGAGTTTGGGTTAATTTTAGGGATGCGCTGAAACCTATCTAGCATTTTGCAAAGCACTCTCTGGCTAATACTAGATGTTAAAGCATGTGTTCATGAACTTTGACTGCAAAATTTGCCATTCTTTTTCATGAAAAATAACACTACTTTTTTTTAAGAGAAGCCTTTGTAGTAAGGATTTTCAGTGCACATGTTTCAGGGCATAGGTTGATCATGAGGCAGGGTCTGGAAAAAAACCCCACTTTATAGGGGTAAGGAATAGGTTTGTTGTTGATGATAAACGTTATGTACCTAGAATAAGACCCAGAACAGGGAGAAGGGGAGAAAAAGTTTGGTTCATACCCATTCCCTTATGTTGTCAAGGAGCTGATTTGATCCCCCTATTCAAGCTGTTCTCTAGAGCCGCTTTAGCTTAAACTTGCTAGCTACAGCCCCACAAGTGACCATTATGGCATCTGAGGATTACTGGAATGTAACAACACTCCAGCCATTACACCTGAACTCTGCCCTACATTGGGTGAGTGAAAAGGGGGTGGAGTGGAGCTGGCTATGCCTGACAGAGATTTCCTCCACCAGAGGAATCAGTTGTCCAGCTAGGGTAGCTTTACAGCTCCTTTGCACAGCTGAAACATTGTGAGGCGGCCACTGACTATTGTCAGGTCAAATTTTGATAGACTTGTTTGCCCAGAGGAACCTGGGTGAAAACTGACTTTTATCCTATCTCAAAAGCTGTCATCCAAGGATGTTATGTGGAATTTGTCTTCGTTTTAAGGAATGTGCTTTTATGGCTTTAAACAAGACAACGTTCTCCCGTTAAATCAAGCATAATATGGTGTATTGTGTTTGAAAATATAACTGGTTAATGTAACTCTTTTTTCCATCTGCAGCCTTTGTATGATACTGCGTATCTAACACTATACAATATCAGCTTCACATCTCTTCCTATCCTCTTGTACAGTCTAATGGAACAACATGTCAGTACAGACATGCTCAAGAGAGAACCTTCACTGTACAGGTAAAGGTAATCATTTAGCCCAAAATGTTTGGCTATTCATTTGTAGACTGTCTTTTTTGGAATGTGTCTCCAAAATACCTTTAGCGTTTACCTTTTCCATTGTGCACAATATAAGAAATTCAACATCCTCTAACAATTAAATGCGCTGCACCTGAGATGGTAGTTCTGTAAATATTTTGGAAATGACCGGATGTATATAGTATACTATACAGCATATATATGTTTAGGGCTGTTGATTAATCACAGTTAACTCACGCTATTAACTTAAAAAAACATTAATCACGATTTTAAAAATTAATCGTGATTAATCGCAGTTTTAATTGCACTGGTAAACAATAGAATACCAATTGAAATTTATTAAATATTTTGGCTGTTTTTCTACCTTTTCAAATATATTGATTTCAATTACAACACAGAATACAAAGTATACACTGTTCACTTTATATTATTTTTATTACAAATATTTGCACTGTAAAAATGATAAACAAAAGAAACAGTATTTTTCAGTTCACCTCATACAATACCATAATGCAATCTCTTTATCGTGCAAATGCAACTTACAAATGTAGATTTTTTTTGGTTATGTAACTGCACTCAAAAACAAAACAATGTAAATCTTTAGATCCTACAAGTCCACTCAGTCCTACTTCTCGTTCAGCCAATCGCCCTGACAAACAAGTTTGTTTACATTTATGGGAGATAATGCTGTCCATTTCTTATTTATAATGTCAACAGAAAGTGAGAACAGGCGTTCACATGGCACTTTTGTAGCCGGCATTGCAAGGTACCTATGTGCCAGATATGCTAAGCATTCGGATGCCTCTTCATGCTTCGGCCACCATTCCAGAGGACATGCTTCCATGCTGCTGATGCTCATTAAAAAAATAATGCGTTAATTAAATTTGTGACTGAACTCCTTGCGGGAGAATTGTATGTCTCTGGCTCTATTTTATGCGCATTGTGCCATATATTTCATGTTATAGTAGTCTTGGATGATGACTCGGCACATGTTCATTTTAAGAACACTTTCACTGCAGATGTGACAAAACGCAAAGAAGGTACCAATGTGAGATTTCTAAAGCTGGCTATAGCACTCAAACCAAGGTTTCAGAATCTGAAGTGCCTTCCAAAATCTGAGAGGGCCAAGGTGTGGAGCATGCTTTCAGAGATCAAAAAAGAACAGCACTCCCATGCGGAAACTACAGAACCCAAATCACCAAAAAAGAAAATCAGCGTTCTCCTGGTGGCATTTGATTCAGATGATAAAAATGAACATGCATCGGTCTGCACTGCTTTGAATGGTTATTGAGCAGAACCCCGTCATCAGCATGGACGTATGTCCTCTGGAATGGTGGTTGAAGCATGAAGGGACATATGAATCTTTAGCACATTTGACATGTAAATATCTTGCAATGCTAGCTACAGCAGTGCGATGTGAACACCTGTTCTCACTTTCAGGTGACATTGTGAACAAGAAGTGGGCAGCATTATCTCCTGCAAATGTAAAAAACCTTGTTTGTCTGAGCAACTGGCTGAACAAGAAGTAGGACTGAATGGACTTGTAGGCTCTAAAGTTTTACATTGTTTTATCTTTGAATGCAGTTATTTTTTGTACATAATTCTACATTTGTAAGTTCAACTTTCATGATAAAGAGATTGCACTACAGTATTTGTATTAGGTGAATTGAAAAATACTGTTTATTTTGTTTTTTGCAGTGCAAGTATTTGTAATAAAAATAAATATAAAGTGAGAAGTGTACACTTTGTACTCTGTTATAAATGAAATCAATATCTTTGAAAAGGTAGAAAACATCCAAAAATATTTAAATAAATGGTGTTCTATTATTGTTTAACAGTGTGATTAATCGCAATTAATTTTTGTAATTGCTTCGCAGCCCTAATATATATATTTCAATAGCTGGATAAACTCTGTAGATCATGTACAATCTTGGACAGAAGTTCAGAATTATAGTAGAAAATTATTGCCCTACAGAGTGGAAAAAAACGTATTCGTTTAGTATTGTTTAATGCCTCCATCTGTGGAGGACAGCAGATTCCTAGAAACAAAACACACTATATATCTATTTATAAACTTTTCTTTTGAGGGGAAAGAGAGACTGATAGCTGCAGTTTCTCGCTCCTTTTTCCTTAAATATTCTCTTTGCTGGATCTAATTCCATCAGTGAGTTCCTTGTTTCTTGCAGAGGTGAGTGGTGCGGGTATAGTCAAAGATATCTTTTATGCAGCAACATGTTTTTCACAATAGACGCCATGTGAACAAGTTTTTTTGAAGCCCCATAAACATATTGTTGCTGCTTGTTGAAATACCTCAAGCCTGCTTCCAGTATGCCATAGTGTTTCCTTGAAACTTTTATCAGTTTTACATGTCCCAAGATCCTTTTGGCAGGGAGACTAAAATAGTCAACGGCAAAATGTTGACTAGCTTTCAGGACAGTAATGCTAAAACTATTTTAGATTACTCTTCTCTGCCAGTTGGATGACTATTTCTGCCAATAAACTGCATTTGGCAGTCCACATTAGGATGAGTGTCTGGTTTGGATTGCTGAAGCTGCAAAACCCGTGCCTTATTTTGAGAGTAATTGTAGATGCCCAAAGCATAAACTTGAAAAGTGTAATATGGCTCCAGGTATTTATTTCACAATTGGGTGAACTCTTAGATCCTAAGGGCAATATGACATACTGCTATTGAAAACTCATTTTTATTACACCTTACAATTTAAAAAAATGCTTGTTTTGGAGAGTCACATTTTTGTTTGGCTTTTGAGAGCATAGCATATTTAATGCCCACTGATCTTCTGAACTTATTTTGTCAGTCAATAGCACAAAATTATTGCAGGCCACATGAGACACATGATGCTCTTTTAGCCATTTATAGTGATGTATTCTTTTGAAAAAATTCCTGTTAAATGAATGGGGTAATTTACTCACAATGAAAAATAATTTAAGATCGTCCTGAGCCCAGTTTTTTTTAAAAGCTATTTGGATGAAAATATTGATTGATATGATCACTGATGGAAAGGGAGAGAGTGTATAAGTGCTTTTGTTTCCAGCTACTGTTTATATCTTTATAATTCACATTTTTCATTTCAGTTTTGCTCTGACCCATTTTATGATATTTTATGATAGGCCATGTCCCAATTTTCTGTGTATGAGAATTAAACAAGTACCATTCAAATTCATATGTACTGTGGAAAATTTACTATAGCCAAATACTTTTGTCCAACAATCAATCAATCACATTTTCTAAAGGAAAGCATTCTAGTAATACTCTTTATGTTAATATACTCTTTGATTCTGGTAAGCGTGACTCCACCTATGTTGTTAACATTCCATATCGTAGTAATAAGTTTGTCCTGTGCTCTCTTTGTTTACAAAGAGCACCACCTGGAAAAGAAAACAAAGTCTCCAGAGACCTCTAGTGTTTCAGTTTATTACATATCTTTTTAGGTCATCAGTGTGTACAGCACTTTATAAAACTTGTACTTTAAACATGTCCCTTCCCTGAAGAGATTGAAATCTAACTTGCACTGGTACAGTACAAATACAGAATTTACCATCAGAGTGGGAACTGGTAGAATTATAGTCAATGAGTAGTGGAGAAGGCTAGAAAAAAGTCGTAGATCTTACGGAGAGAGATGAATGTGGGTCTGGTAGACACCTGTCGCATGGGAAGCGTTTAGCTGTTCCAAATAAAATATTTTAAATATTTCTTCTCACAGAATAATTTGTTGACTTCATATTTCTTAGATCTTTTTAGCATGCCACTCTGAGTGCATATGTCTTGTTTTGTTCAGGGATATCACCAAGAATGCTCTTCTGCGCTGGCGTGTATTTATTTATTGGACGTTCTTGGGACTGTTTGATGCTGTGGTATTTTTTTTTGGTGCCTATTTCTTGTTTGACAACACTACTGTGACCAGCAATGGACAGGTTAGTATTTAGTTTGATCAAAGTAGACTTGGGAAATGAAGAAATTGTAACTTTTAAAATCCCAAATGTTCAATTATGATTTACATAGGCGTAATTCATTAAAAATAACGAACTATTGTCATAAAGGCTTCCTGTAAAGTTAACAACTTTTATGGGTGGCAGTGAGATAGGAGTGATCTGTAACTCTGTGTTTAACAGAAGCAGAATTATATAGCTAAAATACTGTGGATCAGTAATCAGCATGTGGCTGCATGCTACTTTGTGGGAGTATGGGGGAGTTTATAACCTGAACTCGAAATATCCTGTAAGAATTTACATTATAACTTTGCTATTTCATAATTAACACCTACTTCATCAATATCTTGATAATTTGACTCATTTAATTAATTTGTGTATATTTTAAAAAGATAGACACCTGAATATCCTTGTGATGGGTACCACGCAAGAGCCTAAATATAAAAGACTAGAATTACATGTTTAACATTTATACATTTTACGTGTCTTTTAAGATATTCTATTTCTACTTACTGTACAGTGACATGAATATAAATTCTTAAGGACCTTTTGCATTTTAGTTATTTATACATTAACATTTTTTGGTCTATTTTATTTGTGTCTTGCTTTTTTTTCTTTTTTGCTACTTGCTTCTCTTCCTAACCTCAGCTAATGACAGCCAACACTCATATGGTAAGACTACTGTGGTTTTGTCATGATGTGCATTTTCTCTTTCCCAATTCTTGAACTAAAGAACAGTTAAAATATTTCCTACAAATATTTTCATGACTTCTGTCCTTTATAGAAATATTAGCCGTTGCTGCCTTTTTCATTTCTTTAAAAATTGTTACGGCCAGGGAGTTGTATTAGAAAGACTATAATTTTTTGACAATATTCATTTTCTGCTTTCCTTTGCGTTATGTTGTGTTTTCATCAGTGCTTCCCACTCAGCTTTTTTGTCTTATTGAAAATCTGTACTCTAGTCGATTTATAATATCTGACATTTCCAAAACTTTAGAAAAGATTCATTGAATGACAGTGAGAATACAACAGTGAAATTTTTTTACCCAATTTTAAGTGAAACAGATCTGTCCACAAATGTCACTTGTAATTCTACATTTACTAGAGAAGTAATATTCGAGTAGAATGGATATTGTAACATCATTGAATGTAATAAACTAAGCCACTATGTGAGAAAAGATAGGAATCTTCTTTTTAAGATTGCCTGTACACTGAAAAAATTACCATTGGGCAGTGCAGTGTGCTACAGTAGTTCTGTTTATCCTGTACTTATGTTTTCAGTCTGATGTTGAAAACTCTATATCGTTTCAATTTTTGGTATACATAAAATTGTCTTTTTCAGACCTGTGGGTATCGCATAGCCTCTCGTTGTTGCCAGATGTGTTGATTCAGAGTCCATCTTTAATCTTTTAGTTCAGTCTTGTTGTGTAGATAGAGCCAGCTTGCTTTTAACAATGTTCCCAAAACACATTAAAGCCTCATCCCAAAATGTTCAAAGTTGGGTGCTTAAGGTTAGGTACCCACATTAATATTTAGGTACCTAAAATAAGTAGCCTAATGACAGAGGTATTGAGTATCCTGAGCTCCATTTGAAGTCAGAATTTAAGGGGAAATTCAGCACATTTTGGAACTCTGACCTTTTATTTCAGTGTTAAGCATGGATTTTGGGTGCCTGAAAATGTTGGCTGCCAGGGATAAGTTATCAACTGAAATGTGGACATCAACCTCAACTCTAAACAATGATTGAGTGTCCGATATGTGCTAAGTGCCTCACAAAATCAAGCTTTGAGTGGCTTACAATATCAATTCAGTATCTCACAACAAGTCAGTCAAAAACAAGTTAAGGGGGAGAGGAGAGACAAGTGTGACAGTCTCATGAAGCTACACTAGATGATCCACCTTAGGTTCCAAGTTGTTAAAATGGACAACTTCTAGATTATTGCATCAAGAAGGTATTTTTTTTCAGCTTTTCACCCCAAATCTCCACTTCCGCCAAGGCTAGTAAAAATGTGAGGCAAGTTAATGTCCTTTACTGTGTGAAAAACTCCAATGTGACAGGCCAGATAATGGCATGACATTCAGCTTAAAAATAAATCACAAACCTAAAGCATCTAACTTTATTTACAAATCTTATTGAAGGTCCACTACAATCCCTAAAGTGATATACTGTTAGAATTTTGGGTGTCCTTTATCACCCATCGTCTTTCATTTCTCTTGGCCAGCTGACTGCAAAATGGCTGGCCCAGAGCAATTGGCTGACAAGCAAAATTCAGGTGTCCAAGATCTGTCAATAATAATAGTAGTCAATTTACTACAGCAATGCCTAGATACCCCAACTGAATTGTGGACCCCATTGTGTTAGGCACAGTACTAACACATAGTAAGAGATGTTCCCCAAAGAGCTTGCAATTTAAACAGAGAAGGCAAAGAGTAAAGAAAGGAATGCAACATAGAAGCAGAGTGATTGCAGGTGGTAAATGTCATATAACTTATACAGTGTGTTTTGTGTGCTCTTGATTTGGTGTTTTGTTGTAGGATTTTTAAAATTGTATTATTGGGGTCGGAAAAGTGGGAAAAGGGCAGGAGAGACGATGGGTTAATAGGAGCAAAGGAGTGGGAAAGACAAAAGAAGGGAATAGGGACAATGAAGGAGAAGGAGAGATGGGAGAAGTAGGATTGAAAATTGTAGAGGAACTTGGAGGACAGGGACAAAAGTGGATGGGAATCTGGGAGGCAGTGACCATGAGTTGGTTGAGTTCAGGATCCTGACGCAGGGAAGAAAGGTAAGCAGCAGGATACGGACCCTGGACTTCAGGAAAGCAGACTTCGACTCCCTCAGGGAACGGATGGCCAGGATCCCCTGGGGGACTAACTTGAAGGGGAAAGGAGTCCAGGAGAGCTGGCTGTATTTCAAGGAATCCCTGTTGAGGTTACAGGGACAAACCATCCCGATGAGTCGAAAGAATAGTAAATATGGCAGGCAACCAGCTTGGCTTAATGGTGAAATCCTAGCGGATCTTAAACATAAAAAAGAAGCTTACAAGAAGTGGAAGGTTGGACATATGACCAGGGAAGAGTATAAAAATATTGCTCGGGCATGTAGGAATGTTATCAGGAGGGCCAAATCGCACCTGGAGCTGCAGCTAGCCAGAGATGTCAAGAGTAACAAGAAGGGTTTCTTCAGGTATGTTGGCAACAAGAAGAAAGCCAAGGAATGTGTGGGCCCCTTACTGAATGAGGGAGGCAACCTAGTGACAGAGGATGTGGAAAAAGCTAATGTACTCAATGCTTTTTTTGCCTCTGTTTTCACTAACAAGTTCAGCTCCCAGACTGCTGCGCTGGGCATCACAAAATGCGGAAGAGATGGCCAGCCCTCTGTGGAGATAGAGGCGGTTAGGGACTATTTAGAAAAGCTGGACGTGCACAAGTCCATGGGGCCGGACGAGTTGCATCCGAGAGTGCTGAAGGAATTGGCAGCTGTGATTGCAGAGCCACTGGCCATTATCTTTGAAAACTCGTGGCGAACGGGGGAAGTCCCGGATGACTGGAAAAAGGCTAATGTAGTGCCAATCTTTAAAAAAGGGAAGAAGGAAGATCCTGGGAACTACAGGCCAGTCAGCCTCACCTCAGTCCCTGGAAAAATCATGGAGCAGGTCCTCAAAGAATCAATCCTGAAGCACTTGCATGAGAGGAAAGTGATCAGGAACAGCCAGCATGGATTCACCAAGGGAAGGTCATGCCTGACTAATCTAATCGCCTTTTATGATGAGATTACTGGTTCTGTGGATGAAGGGAAAGGAGTGGATGTATTGTTTCTTGACTTTAGCAAAGCTTTTGACACGGTCTCCCATAGTATTCTTGTCAGCAAGTTAAGGAAGTATGGGCTGGATGAATGCACTATAAGGTGGGTAGAAAGCTGGCTAGATTGTCGGGCTCAACGGGTAGTGATCAATGGCTCCATGTCTAGTTGGCAGCCGGTATCAAGTGGAGTGCCCCAAGGGTCGGTCCTGGGGCCGGTTTTATTCAATATCTTCATAAATGATCTGGAGGATGGTGTGGATTGCACTCTCAGCAAATTTGCGGATGATACTAAACTGGGAGGAGTGGTAGATACGCTGGAGGGGAGGGATAGGATACAGAAGGACCTAGACCAATTGGAAGATTGGGCCAAAAGGAATCTGATGAGGTTCAATAAGGATAAGTGCAGGGTCCTGCACTTAGGACGGAAGAACCCAATGCACAGCTACAGACTAGGGACCGAATGGCTAGGCAGCAGTTCTGTGGAAAAGGACCTAGGGGTGACAGTGGACGAGAAGCTGGATATGAGTCAGCAGTGTGCCCTTGTTGCCAAGAAGGCCAATGGCATTTTGGGATGTATAAGTAGGGGCATAGCGAGCAGATCGAGGGACGTGATCGTTCCCCTCTATTCGACATTGGTGAGGCCTCATCTGGAGTACTGTGTCCAGTTTTGGGCCCCACACTTCAAGAAGGATGTGGATAAATTGGAGAGAGTCCAGCGAAGGGCAACAAAAATGATTAGGGGACTGGAACACATGAGTTATGAGGAGAGGCTGAGGGAGCTGGGATTGTTTAGTCTGCAGAAGAGAAGAATGAGGGGGGATTTGATAGCTGCTTTCAACTACCTGAAAGGGGGTTCCAAAGAGGATGGCTCTAGACTGTTCTCAATGGTAGCAGATGACAGAACGAGGAGTAATGGTCTCAAGTTGCAGTGGGGGAGGTTTAGATTGGATATTAGGAAAAACTTCTTCACTAAGAGGGTGGTGAAACACTGGAATGCGTTACCTAGGGAGGTGGTAGAATCTCCTTCCTTAGAGGTTTTTAAGGTCAGGCTTGACAAAGCCCTGGCTGGGATGATTTAACTGGGAATTGGTCCTGCTTTGAGCAGGGGGTTGGACTAGATGACCTTCTGGGGTCCCTTCCAACCCTGATATTCTATGATTCTATGATTCTATGACAATGAGGTCAGAAGCAGAATGAAAGTGAGGACAAAGGGAGTAGGAGCATATCATAGCAAACCAGCAAACAGAACACAATACCCAGAATTTGAAGTAAAATGTTCACCATCTGGGTTTGATACACCTTCTTTTACTGGGAATCTGGACTTGCCATCCCACAAAGTCTGCTGAGCACTATACATACAAGCATTCAAACTGGTACCAGATCTTCAAGTTCTTATTCTGTCAGAGAGGTGCCTAGACCAGCATCTAATTACTTGAATATCTAATTGCTGGAAGAAAGTCAGCATGTGTTGGCATGACCCGAAGTCCTGAACAAGTCAACTAACTAAAGGGTTAAAGAGTCCAGCCTAGCCTCTCTAATCAAGAAGTGAACTGAATTTTTCAGAAGTGGCACACACAATAGTACAGCCATGAGCATGGCCATGTCAAAATCAAGTTGATTACCAAAACGAAACCTCAGTAAATCAAAATCCTTCAGGTTGTACAGGTAAGAGGATTAAATGCAGAAGGTCTGACTAGTGAATGAAAGGTGCCACATAGGCTTAAATAAAGAAATTAGATAGATGTGAAAGTCCTGATTATGGAGGAACAGACAATCACTTTAATATTTCAGTCATTCATTGCTTTAATGTTTCTTCGTCTTAAACACCATGCACACAGATAAATTTGGATGAACTGTTGAAATGTTGTATTGAATGTAAAATATCAAGAAGTTAAAATACAGCCGCATGTGATCTTAGTTTCAATGGAATTAACTTAAGATAAATGAGAAATCAACACTGTGGGATAACATATGGTTGAAGGTATCCTTTCTAACTGAGATTCAGAATCTGATATTGGGTATGATGAAGTTTGAGTACTGGTCTATGTAAAATGAGTGGATGGTGTCTGTCTACTTTCTCGTGGAGAGGTGTCCACATCAAAGAAACTACTAGCACAGCTGGCAGTGAGGCACCATTGCTGGAAGGTTCAGTGGAGATACAAAGGATCACCATGTGAAAAAGGGAAGTTATCATCCCTGGAGGTGACGCCATGTGTTATCAACCCTTCAAATCAGAACTACATCAAATTGAGTGAGCCTTCACAGCTTCATATGCTCTAATGGTTATGGGACATAAATCTCTAAGGATAGTAATTTACACTTTTCATCAACACTAATAATTATTTCTGCAGAGAGCCTACTAGTCTGGAGTAAATGTGGTGAACGTCAAGGCCTGAGCAACTCCACACCTTTCTCCTCAACATGTAGTTGAGGAGGTCCACCAGATCAAAGTATAGCTGGGAGGAAAGACCCTTTCTACCTGACTGTGTGCTCCTTCTAGTCTCTGCTCTGGTGCCTCTCCTGTGGAACAGGTTGCCTGCCTGATATCTTCTCAGGAAGTTGTCCAAAATCTTGTGGAGTCTCTTACCATTTGGTTTAGGGTGAAGATTCAATGAGGTATAAGGGGCTGGTCAGGCCAGGCCTGTTCCAGTCACTGCAACACTCCATGCACAGTTTCAGTCCTACTGTCATCAGTATAGCTGTGGGAGTACTACTGCAATAGTTCTTGTCTCATTGTGAAGTAAAGGTAACAGAGACTGGTGGGAGGCATGTTGCTGGTAGAGAGGACTTTGCTGGGCAGCAAAAGCCTAGCAACCAAGTAGGGAGAAGAGCTACAAACAAACAAACAATGTATCGAGAAGCAGCCCAGATTCCAAACTGGTGGTTTCCTTCACAGGAAATCAATTTAAAAGACACACCAAAATCTCTCTTAAACAAAATAGAAAACCTGGGATATTTTATCATAATACGTGTTGTTCAGTCTATTAAAGTACATTATTTCAAGATTTATTGTACCATAACTATAATTTCTGATAGTAGCTCAGATACCATGGTGAGGGGTGATCTTATGAAAACCTAGTTGAATAACTGAGTAGTGAATATACATAATACTATGGATTTGACCGAATATTATTAATAATCATAATATTTTGTTACAGTAGTATGTAGAAGCCTAACTGAGATTGGGACTTCATTGTACTAGATAAAACACTTACTTAGAAGTCTCTACTTTGCAGAATTTATAATATATATGGTCTTTATTTCCCTTTGTGTAAAAGCCAAAGTTATTTTGGTTGGTTGGTGGTGTTTTTGTTTTGTTTTAAGGCTCTATGTTAAAGTTGGTATCTGAAATAAATGACTTACAGTATGTCTGAAGTTTACTTAAGTAACACCTAATCTCTATTACAAATACTAGTATATGGAAAATATGCATGCCACTTCTGTGTCTTGGTTTAATAAGGCAGAAGTCATATTTATCAATTGCAACACAATTATATCTTAGTATAAAATAGCACATTTTTCATAAATCTTGGAAATGGAATGAAGTGGAAAGAAATTGTAGCTCATGTAATCTTTGCATGTCTGCCCTGCCCTCATGCAACCAACTAGCAGCCTCTGGTGCAGCATGCTGGAAGTCTACAGTCACTACATTTGAATAAGAAAATTCAGCTCAGCTCATCTGCTCCTGAGCTGTATGCTGTCTCTATCTGAGTAAGCAGCAGCTGCTCCCTCGTGTGTTGTCTGTGTTCATCTCTCAGATCCTCTTCACATCATTTTCAAATTTCCTTCTCTGTGCCATCTATCTGAAGAATCTCGAGCATGAGATACTTCAGATATTGCATCATTATCACAGCTTCTAAAATAGATATATGTGTAGGTGTTAAAAGGTATTATGTTGGTATCCTGAACCATAAATATTGTATGCTACATAAAGCAGTGTGCATTTAGGGTAGTTGAGGTGATTTTATTTCAAGGTGCATGTAGTGAGGAATAAAAGGAAAAAAATCTAGTATCAACTACTCAAAGCTATTTTTTTTTAAAACAGTGAAGTTTATACATACCTACATTTCTATGATGCATATCACATTCTTACTTGTCCTGTTACCAACCTGATGCATTCATCAGTCTCCATGAAGACATGTGACTCCAAGAGCTAGAGAGGAGGGAGGTCAGAAAGATGGCTGTTGAGAAGACTCTGAAGATATCATCAGTGCTGTCATGGGAAACAGCGCGATGACACGCTAACTGTGCTTCAGTTTTTCTTTACGCAAAGAAAACTACCAATGAGCTTTGGGCTGAGTGTTCTGATTATGTGTATTCTGCTTGTGTGCAGCCTGAAATATGAGCAAAATAAACTGATATCCAAATAGTTTTTTCTAGATGGATCATGATACAATGAAGTACATTACCTATAATGACTTTGGACCCTTTTTTATAGATGTTTGGAAACTGGACCTTTGGAACATTGGTGTTTACTGTGCTAGTATTTACAGTTACATTGAAGGTAAGATATTCTATATTAATATTTCATCTACTGAGACTCTGGGATTTCCATCAATAGCGACAGTTGTACCCTATCGTATTTACTAAAACCAACTCTCCCAATATGGTATTTTGACTATAATCCTTCTACTTACGGAGAACTAGACATGGTTTCCTTCGGAGTTTGTCGATGCTGCTCCTGTCCAGAGCTGTTGGTATATGAAGCTATAAAAAAAACTCTGTACATTGGTTGAATCTGTGCAGGGTTACTGGCAGCTCAAGAATGAAGGATTTAGCTGGAGTTCCAGAGTTGGATCTTGACATATCATCACATTGTTGCCAATGAATTGCCAGATTGATCCTGTTTGTGGTTTGGTTTTAATTTTTAAGTTCAGCTTTCTAGCTTGTTATGGTGATGTATTCCTTTTCAGATGCATCCCTTTTCAGATGCCCTATCAAAGTTGGTTTATGTTTAAATATACTGATTTCTTACACATTCTGTATAATGAAATGAAAATTTCTGTGCAGAAATGCACATATACTTATATTTTGCTTGAGTTCCTTTCATGTGACTTTTTAGCCAGGGTATTCAAAATAGCTGATTTTACTGAGTTAATTGTTGGAATACTTTCTCCAGTAGATTTTCACTGTCAAAAGAGAGAAGCGTTGGGAGTTCATGACTTATATTTCTATCATCCAATAAGTACAGCCTATTAGATGAAAAGAGAGCATCAGTAATGAGCATCACTATGTAATTATTTGTTTGTTATAAGGGGGGAGAGAATTCTTTTAATTGTTGAGGCAGTTTATAATTGCCAATTTTCAGTAATTATATACATAAGTTTTTAACTGATATAAAGTAGGACAGTTACAGCCTAATTATAAAGAGGAACAAGAGGGAGGACGGTGAAACAATAGTCTGGGGCTGTGCTAGTAATATCTCAATGTTATAATTTCCTAATGAATAGTCAAGCCTTTGTCATGACATATACTAGATCTCAGTACAGATTAGTACTTAGGTATGGGAACTTTCTTAGGTATGGTAGAAATAGAAAGGTATCATTGTTCCCTAAAGTTCTGCAAAGATTTCTCAGATTAATTCTTTAAATAGTTCATTGATTTTCTTTGTACCTCATCTCCTGTTGAGTCTTTTATCACTTCTAAAAAATAATATAAACACCAAGATGACCTGTTTTCTTTCAGCTTGCACTAGATACACACTACTGGACATGGATAAACCACTTTGTGATCTGGGGATCGTTGTTGTTCTACATTATCTTTTCCCTCCTCTGGGGAGGAATTATCTGGTAGGAACCTAGTGTGAATTGTATTGCAAATGTTATTTTCAGAAGCATAAAATAAGTTTATATATTCAACTGTGTTTTTTTTTTCAAATAAAATTCATTTAAGCTTTTATAGGTACTGTAATTTACAATACGAGTTACCAACTGAAACATGTCAGTCATGGCGATTAATGAATACTTGGCTTTTCTTTAGTTTAATAGCTGCTAAAAATGTTCTTAAAGAAGAGAAGAAGAATAGCACTCAGACTGAGTCAGTAAGCACCTGAGTTTCTGGTTGTTCTATTGTTTTAAGAAACCAAAACCTCTATTTTTAATAAAGGCTTAAGTACATATTAAAGAGGTCCCCTGTTGTGCTAATATACATACTGCAGTACATTTTCTAAATTTGTAAAATGAGTTCATGTTAAAAGGCAAGGAGTTAACGTTGAATTTCAGACACAAGCTAAATGTGTTAGTGAGTACTACATTTGTTATGATAGCTAAATATTTCTGCTATTCACCAGATGTGAATAACGTTTTAGTAAATGTTTTTCCTTTCCTCCTTCTTTGCTTAAAATATATATATTATTATTGCAGAATTTATGCACCACCTACTGCTATTTTTGTTACTTTATTTGTGTATTTTTATGAATACATTCTGGCAAGGTTTAATATCCACTGCTAGCAAGGAAAATGGAAAGCAAAACTCATATTACAAAACTCTTGGATGTATATAGGAGAGAATAAAGAAAAAAGAAAAGGAGTACTTGTGGTACCTTAGAGACTAACCAATTTATCTGAGCATAAGCTTTCATGAGCTACAGCTCACTTCAGGAGACTTGTCTGGTTTCATGCTTTTGGCTGCAAACAGACTATAAAGGCATACGGCTTTAGATTAAATACATTTTTAAAAAATAGCTATAAAGTGCTTTGTTTTATCCATATTTACATTTTAACAGGATAAATCAGTTGTATATAACTGAAAAATCACTATCAACTTAATTACATTATTAAAAATTGTGGGGAGGAGAATAAACATGTATGTTATAAATAACTTGATTCTCATTCTCCACCCACATACTTCCCATGGGATTCCCATGCCCAA
This sequence comes from Lepidochelys olivacea, assembly GCF_965140295.1. Classification (NCBI taxonomy): domain Eukaryota; kingdom Metazoa; phylum Chordata; order Testudines; family Cheloniidae; genus Lepidochelys; species Lepidochelys olivacea. The sequence continues at coordinate 112,227,586 of NC_140411.1, forward strand.
TGAACTTTTGACTACCTTCTGGATGGGAGACCTGTGTCATTTATCTCCAACAGCATATTCTGACACTCTTATTCTTTTGGTGTCTTAACTGAGTGAGCCAGCTGGTTCCCCTCCCAATCTATAAGTGGAGAAGGGGACTGTTGCTAGCTTGCATCTTGCATACCAATTTGGGACTGGGAAGGGTGGTCTGCTCCCCGCTCCCCCCAGATCAGGAAGAATCTTCTGGGAGGCAGCCTATCCATTTCTCATTTCTGCAACAGCAGGGCTCAAGGTTCCCGTTGGCCCTGTTCTTCCCTTTTGAACTGGGTCTATACGTCTGAGGTTCCCCATGTTAATGACCTGGATGTAGAAACAGAAAGAAAATTTGCAGTGATACAAAGCTGGGAGTGGGGATTGCCAACACTTTGGAGGATAGAGCTAAAATTCAGAGGGATCTTGATAAATTGAAGAACTGGGCAATAGATCACAAAATGAAATTCAAAAAGGATAAATGTAAGGTGATACACTTAGGGAAGAAAAAACAAATGCAGAATGGGGGATAATTGGCTTGGCAGTAGCACTGCTGAGAAGGATCTGGGAGTTGTGGTGGATCACAGCCTCAACATGAGTCAGCAATGTGATGCTGTTGCAAAAAAAGCAAATGCAATATTAGGTTGCATTAACAAAAATATCACGTGCAAGTCACGGGAGATTAGGCCTCAGCTGGAGTACTGTGTCCGGTTTTGGTCACCAATATATAGAAAGGATGTAGAGAAACTGGAAAGGATCCAGAGGCGAGCAACAAAGATGATCAAAGGGATGGAATGAAAGCCATATGAGTAAAGGCTGAAGGGACTGGGAATGTTCTGTTTGGAAAAGAGGAGATTGAGGGGGGGACATGATAGCGATCTTCAAATACTGGAAAGGCTGCCATAAAAAAGACAGGAAAAAGCTGTTCTTTCTTGCCACAGAGGGCAGGACAAGAGGCAATGGGTTCAAACTACAGCATAGCAGATTTTGAGTAAATCTCAGGGGAAACTTCCTAACCATAAGAATGGTAGGACAATGTAACAGGCTGCCTAGGGAGGTAGTGGAAGCTTCTTCACTGGAGGTTTTCAAAAGGAGGCTGGATAGTCATCTGCCTTGGATGTCTCTTTTACCTTTGTTGATAAAAGTGACAGTGGCTTCTTAGTCACCATATGATCATGGCCATGTACGAGATAGAATGAGTCTGTGAGGGCCGCAGGGAAAATAAATGTGTTGGGGAGCTGGTCAAGGAAATATGTAGAGTCTGGGAAGTAGAAGGCATGAGATGGATGTGGGGGGAATGTGGGAGGCAGCAGGCAGACTCAGGAGGAATGCAGGACTATGTGATGACGAGGAGACTGTGAGGAGAAAGAGAAATATGGGGGGCAAATGAATGTAGGGAACAGATAGGGTACATGAGCATACAGGGAGAATGAGAATGGGGCTGTTCCCTATCCTTTCAAAGGAGGGAGGGGGATAGAATGGCGAGTTCCCCACGCACCAGCAGATAGACGAGGGTAAGTGTAGCTCTCTCCGATTAATGAACAGGGAGGCTACATTCTTGTGAGTGTATTTAAGGTTGAATTTTAAACCTGAGGTAACATACAAGTTGTGGAGGGGAGGTGTTCTTCCCCCTTAAGGTGAAAAAAATCAAAAGGCGTGTGAAAATGTTATATGTTTTTATATCCTAATTTTTCAGCCAATCATGAGTGGGGTATTTTGGGGGCATTAGGGGTCTGAGTCATGATTTTTGAACATTTGGAGTTGGCAATATTGAGGACAAATTTGGAACATTTGGAGGGGGAAGGGAGACCTGTTGAGTATCCCAGACCAGGCTGAAGTCTATTCTGTGGTTAATTTGGGGGCTGGAGTTGCTGATAATCATTCTCCTTCCATAGCCAGGGGAAGAATGATTTAGGCTAAAATATTGTACAAACTACAGTGGTTTTGATGCTAAGGGCTTGTCTACACTTACCGGGGGACCCACTAAATCGTCCGCAAATCGCTCTCTTGTTGACTCCTGTACTCCACTGTGTCGAGAAGAGTAAGTGGAGTCGACAGGAGAGCATCTCCTGTCGACATCACATAGTGTGGACCCCGCGGGAAGTAGATCTAAGCTACGTCGACTTGAGTTACACTATTCATGTAACTCAAATTGCGTAGCATAGATCCACTTTTCCTTGTAGTGTAGACAAGGCCTGAGCCAGGCAAAAGGTGGAGGCCGTTCGAACTAAGCTTGTCTGAATTTTCTGGTTTGTTTGAATCTGAAATACAGAGTGAAACTCTGGTGGATGAACTCCCACAAACTGAAAAGTGAACTATGTGCAAATTGGAAACCGTTTCACACAACTCTGCTACTCCACTTTTTATATTTAACAATGTTAGGAATTTTGTTCTTAGATGTTCCATTGAGGTTTAATTTCTTTTTTCTTTTTCCCACTAGGCCTTTTCTCAATTATCAGAGGATGTACTATGTTTTCATGCAGATGTTGTCTAGTGGTCCTGCATGGTTGGGTATCATTCTGCTCATAACTGTCAGCCTTCTTCCAGATGTACTCAAGAAGGTTTTATGCAGACAGTTGTGGCCCACAGCAACAGAAAGAACCCAGGTAAAAATATCTTTCTAAGTAGATACAGTGATATTTACTATGAATCCTTAAAAGTTAGAGCCCTTTAGCATTTTAGAAGCAATAAATGGAAAGAATAGAAATCATGTTTATGTTTAGTGAGAAGTATGTGTTAGTCAATTTCTGCAGTGTTGAAATTTCACTGGGAGAACTTTTTGATCAACTCTTTCATAATTTATAAGACTGTTGAGAAATAGTTGATGGTACTGATCCAGGCAGTTCATTACAGCTATATACAATGGAAAACCATGTAAAGGTGTTTCCTGAGCACAAAATAAAGCCAATAGCAAGAAGGCAAGTTTTCTTAACCAAATTCAAAGTAACTCTTTGCAAAAGCAGTTCCACTCCAATATCAAAAGAAGACTATATGAATGTTTGTTTAATTAATCAATCTAGGATTTGTAAATTTAAAAATTAATATGCATAAGATGACTAAGTAGTTTACTACTGCTAAAATATCATGTTACATGACCTATGTAATCTAATCATTTCCTAGGAAACTATATTACTCTTGTTTGCTGTCTCTAGTGAGGCTGTAGTTTTTATGAAAAATCGTGCATTTAAACCAGTTGTTCTCAACCGATTTACCATTTTGGGCCACGTATGCAGCTCTCTCTGTGTTATGTGGGCTGCATCCACACAATATATATACTATCTGTATAACACAGAGGATATCACATGGGCCACAGCTGTGTGATAATTGGCTGCAAGTGGCCTGTGGGCCGTGGGTTGAGAACCACTGATTTAAATATTACTAATTCATAATGCTGTTAGCTCTTTTCATCTATAGTTAAGCTTATCTTTATTTTTGTTTCTTTCAGTACTCTTTCTAGAATTAATATTCACATATATGAGATGCATATATTCACAACATACTGAAGTACAAACACACTGACATGCACTGTAGTCACATCATTGAAAGACAAGCCTGTTTTCAGATCTCTACTTTCCCCATTCCTTTGATCAGCCAACAGGAGAAACTACTGTATAGTGTCAATGCAAAACTCCCTTACTGACGAATGAGAATGGAGCCAAACTCAGGTGGTTTGGATGGTAGCCCACAGCAGTACTGCCGAGGGCCATCAGGCCAGTTCCAACCTTAAAACTCTCATATCTGTAAGGTTTCAGAGTAACAGCCGTGTTAGTCTGTATTCGCAAAAAGAAAAGGAGTACTTGTGGCACCTTAGAGACTAACCAGTTTATTTGAGCATAAGCTTTCGATGCATCCGATGAAGTAAGCTGTAACTCACGAAAGTTTATGCTCAAATAAATTGGTTAGTCTCTAAGGTGCCACAAGTACTCCTTTTCTTTTTGCATATCTGTAAGGCAACTCTTAATGCCATTATTCTGCATTCCCTGTATGTATAAAACTATAACTGACTGATTTCTATAGGAAAACCAAGCTTGTAGGAATAGCAGAATATTGGAAGAAGATTTCTGCACAGATCAGATTATAGAATTTTTCCATTTGGACCTTTGAAGATAGGACTCTTCAGTATATAACTGCTACTTACAGAAGCTCACTATATCAACAAATCTCTGACCTCTATTTAGGCTGTGGGTGCTCAAGCTAAAACCTCTAACGAGAGAGAATGAGGATGGGTTATAAAACAAAAAAATAGAAAGAGGGTGGGGGGAGGATGTATATCTAATGGCATTTCTCAGTGCCATTATGTGTTAATGTTGGAAAATGAACCAGCTGGAAAGCAGAGTGGGCTTAACACTGGCAATGTTCATTTTTTAATAAGCTCTAATATCACTAGAAAATCTTTAGCTTTTAACCAGATTTATCCCTTGTATTTCTTTCTTCTCTCTCTCTCCTCCTATCTTCCAACCTGCTTTTGCCTAAATAACCACTACCTTGCTTTAAACATACATGATGTGCACGATTACTTCCTACAATCTTCTGGGGAAATCAGAGTAAACATCAGTGCCTTTCTGTTGAGCAGTCCACCATCTTTATGCTTTCTCAGACTTCAAGCAGTCTAAGTTTCTAATGGAATAAAAGGTGATTTTTTTCTGCCTTTCTGCATGCTTGGCCATTTCATTCAAAGGACAGTAGAAAGCTTAATTATCATCAAAACCTGTTTACTGTTATCATTGTCTCCACTTCTGACTCACATATAAACTACTAGACTTAAGAGAAAAATACTTTTTTGGATTAGATTTTTCCTCCTTATGTTTATCCTAAAGTTTTTACACATCATTAGTGGTTATCTGAGTCATCTTTGTCACAGTCATTTGCATTTTATGCAGTAATATTTCTGCTTAAGGAATCAGAGATCTGTGACTGTTTCCCTCCTTTTTGAAGCACTGATGTTTCTATAGATGAATGCACATAGTGCTTGCATTGTAACTGACTATGTTGACTGTTCACCACACAAAGAAGTGATAAAGCCCTTAAGCAAGATGATATTGGTTTTACCATTATTTCTAACTTAATACAGAAATGATGGTATTAAGCTATTTAATGGCTCTTTTGTAATGTGTCTACTCCACTACCGTGGGGAAAAATGCTGCAACTCTGATCTTTTGTTCTGCAGCCATTATTTCCAGCAAACATGTTCCATTTTTTAAAGGAAAATTTCCTTGTATTCTATTTCATGAAATCCTATGCTGCTTTCTAGAAAGAAAAAACATCCATAAGATCAGAAATACTGTTGAATTCAAAATATTTAAATTAACAAAAACATTAATAGGAAATAGACTAGTGATAGATGCCCTTTTATAGAACAATTTAAGGTGAAATCATGTCCCCATTAAATTCAATAGCAAAGCTCTCATTGACTTCAATGGGGCCAGTCTCTATTTCAGATTTCATATTCATATTTTCTGACTGACCAACATAATAAATAGAATTTTTTTTAAGTGTGGTCATTTAAAAATGAGTTGTTGCATAAGTCACAGGGAGGACATATGAAGCTAATTTTGAAGTTCAAATTTTTGGCTAAAATTGTCTTCTAAATATGCTAGAATTGGTTTGAACTAGCTGCTTGAACAGCAATGATTTTTAGTTTTTGAGTCCCTTAAAATGATAAAGCCTTCTTTATAATATAGTTTAGAGGGCTTCTGCAACAGCTGAAAATATACTGAACCAATTCTGGCTCTACTGAACTTTGTATTTCTAACCTTGAGATTATTTGTGTGTGGTGAACAGCTATTTACCATCCGTTACCATTAAAAAAAAATTTTTAAATATCATTTAAAGTCTGTCACCATTTGAAGTTCACTATCAGAGGGGTGTTGTATATGCTGGGATAAAACTATCGATAATTCTGCAAAAGCTTTGGAGGAATCTATTGCTATGAGTAATTTCAGGCCAAAACCGGCATGCACCTCTCAGACAAGTAGGCTCAATAATTACAGTGAAACTATTTGCCTGTGTGAGGCAAGCTGAATTTGACCCTTTAATTTGAAATTACACGTGTATGGTGTTTTCTCTGTTATCTATCATACACTGTGGTCATGTGTTATACCCAAACTGCATTAATTTATTACATTTCCACTACCATTATTCTTTCTTCCCTCTAACTAACAGCAGAGATGTCTAATATCTGGCAACACTCATTTGAAAAATGCAAAAGCACTTCAAATTATCTTCTTCCCACTTTTTTATTGGCTCTGTAACTGACCGTTATTCTAGTAATTGAAAATATTTATCTAACTCAAAAATGTCAAGCATTTTATCTGAGAGTGGTGAAGAATTTTACATTTTTGACCCATTTTTAAAAAAAACACCTTTCCCTTCCATTTGGTTGCTGACTGATATTTTCTCTTTAATATTTTGCTTCAGTCCCAATTGCAGGTCATCCACCTTGTTGTTAAATCTTTGCCCTTTGTTGTTTCTAGAGGAGCCAAAAATGGTACTTTGCTTTAGAAAGGAATAATGGGGACTCTGCATACTTCCACTTTCCTATGCGTATAGCCCTGTTGAACTAGAGTGCTTTTATTACATCAGTGACCAATAAACTATTATCTTTGTCAAGTCGTTGGCTTCTTCTCTTTTGAAAAAAAGAGGACAGGATTCTGCTGTGGAAGAACTTGAATCCCATGACAACTACATTGACCCTGAGTAGTCTTCAAAGTGACCTCCTGTAGCACCAACCCTCATCAGTTTTCAAGTGCAACTGCCTACTTCTTCAGTACAGAATCATTCTGCAAATTAGTAAAGGGGACAATTTGCTCCTTAATTTTGGTGGCTGAGCACTTTGAGCTGACAGCTCATAAATAAGGCTACGATTTTGTCAGGGAGGTCATGCCAGTCACAGAATCGGTGACTTCCAGGGACCTCCGTGACTACAGTCGGTGGCACCCAGGAGCTGCGGGGTCCTGCGGCAGATCATGGGGGGACTCTGCAGCTCCTCATTTTGTCACCGATATTTTTAGTAAGAGTCACGGACAGGTCACGGCTTCCCTGAATTTTTCTTTATTGCCTGTGACCTGTCCGTGATGTTTTCTAAAAATATCCATGACAAAATCTTAGCTTTACTCATACATAAACATTCTACCAGCATAGCTAATAGCCTTGTTCCAGGGCAGTTTTGACATTCTTATAAGCACTGTGCTCTCAAGTCATTTGATCATGTCATAAGGAAATCTCTTGTTAATACAAATAACTTTTTCTGCTGTAATTAATAAATAGTCAAAAGAGTGCAGCAGAACACATACTCATTACTAGTTAGTTATGGTACACTGTATATATCTCTGAGAGAGTGATTAGTATTCTATCAGTGGAGTTCAAAATGGGATTAAAGCCACTCTGGGTAGGCAGTATGGCTCAGGAAATTAACCTCAGGATTAGGAATATGCATTTTGCTTTAAACCTAACTTTAAAAAAAAATCTGTATTGGAAAATTTGTTGCTTTATATGACCTTGATACAACAGTTAGATTTTTATTCTTTACATCTTGACAAATTCACTCATTTCACTCATGTATTCAGCAGTAGTCTCAGTGTTTTTCCTCATCCTTGCAGAAGAGTATGAAACATAAAACAACTCTAAATGCACTGGCGAACAGCGATGGGCCACTTCTTGAAGGAACTCTTTCAGCTTCCGAGGCATAATTAGATCAATGCTAGGTAACAGTATTGCACATGTTGCCAGTTTGGAGTCATTTCTATTGGTTTTCTGTGCTATTTAAAACTAAAACTATTTCCTCCAGAGTTTTTGTTGTGCTTTACCAGTTTTGATATATGATATCATTACCCTTTTCTTGGAGATCCAAGTTTTTGTATGATGTATGTCATATCACAGGTAAGGTCTTTTTGTCTCAGACATGTAACAGTAAAGGGCCCTGATCCTGCAAAGCAATCTGCCTGCGTGGATCCATACACCCACAAGGGGTCCCATTGAAGAGGATTGGGTTTAAGAGATTAAGTATTGTATGACAATTGCTTTCATATTTATAAACTGCTTGTTCTCATGCTGTATCTGGGGTATTGAATACATAGTATACAAAGAAATAATACTTAATCATTAGCAGTTTATTCGCCATAGCCCCGGTTCTTCTCAGACACATGTATAGACCAAATGCAGACAAAACAAGACGTTAGACGTACAGAGTCTTAAAATGCTGTAGGTACTACTGAAAACTCAAACATGGAGCTCCATGTATTATGTCTTTTGTGTGATATATATTCCTGGATGAAAAACTGCATTAGAATGGCATTCAAATTGAAAGTACATAGCAGTAATTTAAGGTAAAAAAAAACACAGGGATTTTGTAATTATCTCCAAAACAGGCATTATAAACCCAGAAAATTTGGAGTTTAACATGTTTTGATTTCTTTTAAGGTTAAAGTACAGAAAAGCGTCGTTAAAACACAGGAAGAACCTTAATTCTGCCCTGTGGTGACACCATGCAATAACGATATAGTTACTATTAATGTATTATTCTGGTGTCTGGGGTCCCTGATTAGATTAAACTGCTTTTCAGGTTTTTTCTCTCCTGGTGTCACAACCGAAGTCACCATGGGGAACCTGTGAGGGGCGGTCAGGAAGGGTGAGTGGAAATATAGAGGGTACAGGGGTGTTCATTGGTCTTCAAAGATAGTTGTGGGAGAGGGTGTTATGTACGAGAAGGATCTTGTGTTGAGACCAGGACTATGTATCAAGCAGGGACCTGGAGTGGGGATAGAATTCCTGTGTGCCCAGGGCAACAGTGTTTTCCCATGGTACTAGTGGAAAAGCAACATAGGGTCATGAGCTCTTCAAGCACAAAGACATTGAGACTCAGGATCTGGGTCTCCAGTATCTCCAGTCTCATTAATACCAGCTGCCTTACCCAAACAAACTCCCACCTGGACCCATGAATATACCTTGCTTCCCACTTTACTTCTTCCCATGGTTGCCTCACTGTTTCCTGATACCAGAAAACAACAGTGGGGTAATCAAGGGAGGTCAGAGTGACAGTGTGTGAAGAGAGTGATAGGTGTGTGGGGGAGCCAAGGGGAAGCATGCAGGGAAGTGGGCTCGGGCGGCAGGGAAGCTGTGTTTTCAGATATCTTGTAACCCTGCAGAGCAAAACACAGGCACTTTATACCATTCTTAGGGGAGTTTCCCAGTTTTGCAGTGTGGACACACAAATTCTTTCTAGCCCTGGACAATCCCAAAATAGAAGACCTTGAGCTCATGACATTTTATATATAGAACAACACATCATTTTTAGAGGTATTTAGGGTAACTGGCTTTGTGGGTTGAGGGATATGAAATATAGTTCCTGTACACTTCTTTTAAAAAAAATCCTTTAAAAAAAATTTATAAAATGCTTTCCCATAAGATGCGATGTATATTTATCTGTTTTTTTCCCCTTAATTAATGCCTGTCTTTGGTCTATATATGTTGAAAAGATTCGGGGCTATATTAAATACCCCTCTGCTGAATAATTCCCTGTATTTGTCTCACTGTTTGTCTTCAAAGAGTGATTATACTGTGGAGTTAAAAAGAGAGCCTTATTGCTGGTCTTGAGCATATACAACTGGTATTTGAGGGTTGTGATTGTTATGAAAGAAATAATGTCTCAGGCAGGTTTTATAAACAGAAAGGGGATGAAATTACTAACATTGATGTTTTTTACCTCCTTTTGCCATTTTTTGTTTTGAACAGAGGAGATAGGTTTTATTAATGGTTTATTAATTTGTTAATGGTTTAGTTATTACTCACGAGAAAGTGACTGATAGCATTGGCTTGAATGCTTAAGGTTAAGCATTGGTTTAAGGTTTATTTTCCTCTCTGATATAGCTTCTTTAACCCATAAATATTAGTTATATGTGCATTTGCAGAGGAGAATAGACCACTGCTTTGGGAAGGCCCAGTGCAAATTTCCCCTCAGTCAGTGCACATGTACTTCAGTCTTGTCATGCAATACTGCTATTATTGTAGTCCTGAGTATTTCCTGGGTAGATGTTACCCATTGTGCTCAGTTATGGGGTGATTTTGTAGCATAGATAAATATTAATGGAAGATTAGACTAAGATAATACTGTGATGTGTAGTATAAATTGCTAAATAGATCCATATGTAATCCAAGCAAGATCTGAATTTAGATCTGCAGAAGTAAAGAGCTAGTGCATTTAACCCCACTGTGCATTATCATCTATTAACATAAACTAGTTGAGGAGAATTCTCTCTTTGGAAATGCTGTAGAAAATATATTAAATTATTCTGGCCTTTTTAAAATTCCTGCTACACTGATAAAAGGTCAAGGATGAAATGATATTTAAAGCAATATAGCAAATTATAATGTAAACCTGGTAATAATTCTCAAATTGAAAATAATCCTTCTAATCCCCACTCTGCTCTTTAATGAGACATTATCAACTTTATATATGAAGAATAGCTGGCTCTCTGATCTCTAAATCTAATGTAAATTAATCATGTAGAAATTGGCTGATTGCTCATCACTTTGGGATTGAAATGAACAAGCCAGACTGGTGCTCTAGTGAGCACTATGTGTGTGCGAAAGGCATAGTGCGTCTATTAAATGACATTTTTTTAGGATATTTGGCTATTTTATTGTCAATTTACTGTGTGTTATTTCTTTGGTTTTCTTGACAGATTATGTCCAGGCACTGTCGGGACCACATTTCAGAATTCACACCTCTTGCATCTCTGAAAAACCCAAGATATAGGAGCAGTGACTGCAGCAATTCCCCAGCCAGGAGGTCTAATTCTCATTCTAAAAAAATGATGTTTACGCACTGGAGAGGCAATGATTATTCAATACTTCCATCCATCTTTGGCTATTCAAATAACCGTTGCAATTCCAGTGCAAGATACTGCTACAGTGGGTCAGGTCTGGAAACATCCGTATGACAGATCACCAATTCAAGCCTTTAAGAACTGCATTTTTCTTTCTTTTTTGCAAAAACAGGAAACGTCACAGAACTGTACTAAAATACACTTGGCTTTTCCTGTCTGAAATAATGTTCAGACAAATAGGATCAAGAGCTAGAAGTATGAATCTTTCCAGGCCTGCTGGCCCCTTTTTATGTTTTGAACTGCTGCAGCAATGAACAATCTGCACAGTCTGGTACTGTGAGACTGATAGCACTAGAAATTTTCTTCATGCTATGTCAAGACGTTTGTGCGTTCATTGCTTCTGTTGTCATTAGTCATTTCTGTATTACTTGAAGTGTATAATTTAAGTCAATGACCTACATTTTGAGATCAACAGTTTTAATTTTCAGCCAGAAGCAATGACCTGAGATAACTCCAGTGAAAGTCTCTTAAAGAATATTTAACAAGTGCGGTTTCTGATTTTCCTCTGTACTTTTTTCTTTCTTTGCTCTTTCTGTAGAACAAACTGGTGTTTCCTCTGTGCAAATCTGCTTTCAAGAAACACTCTCTAATATTCACTACCTTGTAAGTGGCTAAATCAGGTCTAATATGGTTTTAAGTTAGTTTCCCCTGTAGAAAGGTAGACTAAATAAATTTTGCTTAGACTAGATACATACCATATGGAGTCAAGCTGGCTGTCAAATACATAAAACCATCAATATTGACATTTACTCAGTTACTGAATTTAAGAATTCAGCCTAAAATGTCTGAATTTAAGAATAAATTAACCAGTGTTCCTATCACTTAGCTACCTCTCTGGAAAAGTGCATGTGCATGATTCTAAATTATTCATATTAGGAAATATTGGTGGGTTAAGCTTTTTCCTGTCAATGACAGGAAATAGTTGTTCATAACCAATCTTTTATGCTACCCAAATAGAATTTTTTTAACATCTCCATTTTTGTTCCTTGATTCTTATTTTGACTTAATGGCTAATGGATCCACTATATGTATCTTATTCTGAAGAAGCCAGTATATGTTTGTTAGTCTTTTGAGACAGAACCACTCGATGGCATGTGTCTATTACTGTGGGTTAAAACATATTTCTGGTAGAAATGAGTCTGACTACAAGCTGTATGAATTATTTAAAGCATTACAGCCAGCTTGTGCTTCCAATTTCTCAGCAGCATTAATTTTACCTTGCACTGTTTTTACTTAGCTATGTACTTGCTTGGTTTTTGGCCAGTGTTTTATTTGGGGTGTAAAAATGCCTCAAGGTTTAATCGAACACTGATCAATTTTAATGTACCTATAGTTAATACCAGATAAACAATTGTTTCCATTAATGTTTCTGGCAGGCCATTAGTTAAATGTTTATTTCTAAATGGAAACTAAGTATTTGGGATGAGAGCTGCTGCCTTTATTAGAAAACTTGACCAGGGTATTGTTTGCAGACTTTTTAGTGCTGTAGATAAGGGGGAAAGGGGAGGATTTCATTTTTGTGTAAAATAACTTAGAAGTACATGTTTTTTAAATACAAGTAAAATCAATGCACTAGGAAATGTTTCACACAAACATTTACAGTGATCTCTTCATAAGAACCAGTGACCTACTGTTAAGAAACACTGGGGAAAACAGCTAGAATTTTTAAAAAGTGAATTGTGAAAACTTCATTATACCAAAGATTAGAGAGAAGAAGAAAAAAGTCTGACAACCTATTAATTGCCCTATAGAATGATATTAGGGCATCTTTACCATTTAACATGTAGCAGTTTTCAGTTTCAAACAATGCCATCATATTGGTCACATACTGTAATATTAATAAATATAAATTTATTTATATTTGCCATTGCATATTTGAATGTCGGTCAGTTAGAACTGTCCCCTATATAAAACACTGGTGTATATATTTTAAAAATATATCTTATATGGGTATACGTTTTATACCAGTAGTAGTGACAAATTTCCTGTGTGCAGTTAACAAATTATTTGTAATGTATTTTTTAGAAATCTTAAAATTGCCTTTGCACTGAAATATTTTTCATACTGTAGCTATTTATAGATCTGGTTTACACATACATTTGTTAACACACCATTTTTATTATTTTTAAATATCTGTTTTGAAGGCTTTTTTAATATTTGAGTTTTGGCCACTTAAATTTTAGCTTACAGAGGAATTGTGGCTGAATGTTAAAATTCTAAAGAATGTTAAATTAGAAATTTAGGTGTCTTGCTCTATCAATCTCACCCAAACTACTGATGTTTTGATGCTGTTTATTATAGTAGTGATTAGTGTGATACATTTTCCGCTTATATACTATTACGCTCACTTTTTTTATTCTGTAAAGCCTCATCCTTTTCGATTTTTTTCTCATTTCCATCCTTCAGCCTTAAATCAGAAGACTTTGGCTTGATCTTGAAAATGCTTCATTCCTGCGCTGCCTACTAACAAAACAGTTTACTGCAACCTTCTTACGGCCCAACTCTTACCTAGAAATCATTGACAGAGATTTTATACAGGCTGAAACACTTTGTGTTTGGGGAGTTGTTTAAAGAACAAAATAGTTTTATTTAACAAAGTCATTTTTGGGAGGGAGAGAGATGTTTCGCATTTACTAAGTCAAAGCAGAAATATCTATTAAAACTTTTAGTTAAATAGTTGTACTATATTTGTCTGCAAAAATATGCCATCTAAATGAAAAAGGCATATGTTCTCAAAATTAATTTACACTTGATACATCTTTCCTTCAGTCCCTTGTTACTATAGCCAACCTAGTCCAATGCAGCAGATGTTAAACTCAAGAATTTCATTGTAAATGGATCAGATAGGACACACGTGTAAATGTAAGTTATATCTAAACAACATTAGAAGGTTGTATTATTAATGGGACATGGTCATTTGATGGACTTTTGTATGATGAAAGAAATTTCAGGAAGACGAAAAGAACAATTCATATAATTCCTCACTTGCCTTGTTTAAATTGTTGCAGCTTTAACAACAAAATACCTTCATAACTGCTTTTATAAATGTATTGGAATTGGTAGGCATCAACCAAATGTTTGTGAAGACTTAAAGTATTTCAAGCTTCTTAGCTACTGAAGTTCCTGTATTCCTGCAGTGGCTACTAGCAAAATACTGGAATCATTTTCATTGTATGGTACACAGTAATTAATATGGTTTGTTCAACCACTTAATATAAAAGCTTACAGTTAACTTTCTTGCTTGCATTAGCCTGTTTGTCTTGATCCCACTGGCTTGCAAGTATAAAAGGAAACAAGTTTAATTGAGGAACTGCACTATTTTGGAAAGCCAGTGGGATCATTGTGATCATGCTACTGTCTGTGAACAAAGCTTTAATGGAAATTTGTCGAAGTATTATGAAAGTGTAAGTATACATGATTCTACTTTGCAGAATAATCTAAAAATCAGTTTATGTAGCTTTAATTTTTTACCATATGAACGTATACAGACTTTAAATTGTGGTGCTTCTGACTTGTTGTATTGTGTGCATATACTGTCACTTAAAATGTCCTCATTATATAATGTAAAGTAGACTCTGCAAAAGTGCTGTTGGGAATGGGGGGAGAGTTATCAGTGCATTAACCATTTAAGATCTCTCTAGTCATCTGCACCAAATACTGACATTTATTTTTAATTGTACAATGATAGGTGCATTTATCTGAAAATAAATCAGCCTTCAAATCTAAGGTTTAGATTATCCTGTAACACTTCATTCACCTGACCTAAACAGTCAAATAATCATACATTACTGTAAAGTTTATTTTCAGTGCTATTTTTAACTTTTGTTTCTATAGATACCCACACATAACTTGTTTATATATACTCATTCATATTTTGGACATTTCTATAGAATATATAAGCAGGAGATATGAATCTGTTTGCAATAAAATAAAAATTAAAGACTGGTTTAGCTTGTTGATAAGCAATTAAAATCATTTAAGGGTCAATATGAAATGATTTCTTATTAAACTGTAATAAACTGTAAGTAGATAATAGACTAATAAAGTAGTGTTTTAATCTTACATTGATGTGTTTGTATTCACATTTTATTTTAGTCGTCTGATCGTGTCAGCTTCAGTGAGCTTTGTTCATCGTGACCAAGACTTTTTTTTCTTTTGCAGTAGTTTGAAAAAGGTGTTACATTTTCAGGAAGCCATATGTAGCCAGAAGAGGAGCAGAGTGATAAAAATGAGAGTTCACTGGAGGCTTAGGTGTAAACACAAAATCACTCACTCTGGATTGGTTTTAGTGCAGAGGTTCTGGGTTAATACAAATTGGCACCAGTCTGGCAAAGCTTCATTCCTTACATGCAGTTTTACAGCCATCAAGCTGAAAAAAATTCCAAACAAAAACTATAAACCATACCGTGTAGCATATATTTTTCCCTAGTATTCTTTTCCCTGGAAAACCTGGGTTTTTCCCCCCCTGAGTAAAACCCTTCTTTTAAGGTGTTTTCCAATAGGTAGAGCACTACCAAATTCATGGTCCATTTTGGTCAACTTCACAGTCATAGGATTTTTAAAATTGTAAATTTCATGATTCTAGATATTTAAATCTGAAATTTCACGGTGTTGTAACTGTAGTGATCCTGACCCAACTCTGAAGGCAAGAGTACAGAAGTAAGGGTGGCATGGTATGGTATTGCCACCTTTACTTCTGTGCTGCTGCAGGGGGAGCGCTGCCTTCAGACCTGGGTGCCCGGCAAGCAGCTGCCACTCTCCAGCTGCTCAGGTCTGAAAACAGCACAGAAGTAAGGGTGGTGATACCGACCCCCCCCCTAAAATAACCTTGCGATGCCCCCTCCCCCCACACACACGACTCTCTTGGGTAAGGACCCCCAGTTTGAGAAATGCTGGTCTCCCCCATGAAATCTGTATAGTATAGGGTAAAAGCACACAAAAGACCAGATTTCACAGTCCATGACGCGTTTTTCATGGCCAGGAATTTGGTAGGACCCAGATCAGCTGCTTAATTAGCTTTCAAATGGTAGTTCCTCCCTGAGCTGTCTCTAAACTATGGTTGGGAATTAACCCCTGAAGTCCCAGGCCATTGGCTGGCTTGTCAAGGACTCCTCTGCAAGATGCTCCTGGGGTAGACAGCAGCAGGGACCTGAGGTTCCCACCAGGGACCACCAAAATATTTGTATGCACCATCACCGTGTAAGGGAGATAATACATTTGTAGACCGCTAGTGTTAAAATAGGTGTATTAATATTGCCATGACTTCAAAATAGCTCATTAGAAGTCTGAAAGACACAGTGATTAATGAGTCCATAGCACAATGTATGGGTCAGATCAAGTGTACAGGAAAACTTGGTTTTATTGATTTATTTATTCATTTCAGAGAATATTGTTAGGATCATTTCTTCTCTTTTGATCAGATTTAATTTTTGCATAACATTTAGTCATAATCCTGGACAAAAGAAATTAGAGATTTTTATGAAACCTGAAGATTTTCCTCAACCCCATCATATGAGGTCAAAATATGAGGTCAAGAAATCCCATGTTTTATTTTAAGACACACAATCATTCAGAAATATTTATTAGTTTAACTGAACTGCTTCTGTTGCTGACCCAAGTTTTAAAGAAAAGCTACATCATAAAATACTTTAGATTATAGCTATCCCACTCCTTTCTTCAAACTGAAATCTTGGTAAGAATTAATTAAAAACCCTGCTAAACAGAATTCTTACTGAAACATTCTAAAGATAAATATTTTATATCCGAACAACAGAAAAGAAGTAGAAGAACTGTCTAAAAACTGGAATTCTCAAAACAATACCTAAATTTTCCATAAGTATTAATATTGCATAAGATAAAATATTGTTTAATAATTTCTAATCTGCCTAGTCTTTGTTTCAGCATTTATGCACACTGAGCTATGGAGAGGTTGCAGTGGGAGCACCAGTGACTTCGTGACTTCTAAGGTTAGAGTAAAAATCATTATACAACCTAACTCCCTGATTTTAGTCATTCATAACGCTGAAACTTTTACCTTTTGATGTTGATGTTTATCGTACTAGGTCTCTGCCTCAAAGTGAATTTGTTTAGGAAACTTTGAGCCAAAATAATTCCATTTTTCAGTAGAAGAGAAATGGAAAAAATATACACTTTTCCCATAATTTTTAAAAAAAATGTTGTTTGACTTTGTTTTGAACAGAGTTACAGTCAAAATGGCTGGGTCTGAAATTCGGAATAGAAATAGTCCTCGCTGAAAAGAAGTGTGTTTGTGTTCTGCAAAAATTTGCAAACTTTTGTAAATTGTATACTGAGGTATGCAGTATATATTTTTGTTAAGTTGGTAAAGTGCAGAAAAAAATAAAAGTTCACTAAACGTATGTGTGTAACTAAGGTAGCTATAGAATGAACTGTGTGATGAAACATTGCTTTGTATCACCAGGGACACCTATAACTGGGACTTCGTAAGTTATGCAAAATCTCCTTGTAAGGCATGCAGAAGCTGAGGAATTCTTAGAGAGAATGAAGTTCCTTTTTGTTCTTTTTAAAATCTTTGAGTTAAAAACCTAGGAATTTCCGTACCAAAACTGTTAACAGAATATTAGGGTTGAATTATGATTTATGGTCACAGTAAGCAGCTCAGGCCCTCCTCTTGGCATAAACCAAATTGTAGTGTTTATACCTCTGCTGGCAGTGGCCACTAACTGACCACTTAATTAAACTTCATAACCCCCCATGTTCCCATTCAAACAGTTTGAGCTGTTCAGGTATCATGGCTTTGAATTCCACATGCCCCTCTCCCCCATCCCTTTGGCTAGGGGAAGTTGGAAATTGAAACACAAAAAGTTAAGATTTTCTTTGTAATGTTACTTTGGCTAATTTGTGGTATTTTATAGACTGATACATATGTAAGAACTATCTTAATATATTGCTTATATTTTAAAGCCCTAAAATATGGGATGCAGAATATGGCAGAGGTAACATTATTCTGAGAACTTTTTCATTTCCACATTTCTGAGTATTTAAATTCATAAACATAACACTGGAGTCCCAGACAAAAAATATGTTAAGACAGAGTTAAGGTTGAGGGCACATGTTCATATTTTAGGATACAACACCACTGTAGAGTATTTTAATTATCCCATAACAAAGCATTAGAAACCTAGGAAATTCAGAGTTAAGGTTAAACCTGAAAGAAATCAGAAATTATTAAAATATAGAAAGGTATGGTACGCATGGTTTTCCTGTCCCATGAACATTTTTGAGATTTCAAAATTTTTCCCATTCTCCATTGGGGCCCCTGGTGGTGGATATTTTTCTCTGACCAGAAGTTCCCTCGTGGACCCAAGAAACCTGCCACAAAAATTTTCTATGAAAAGTTTCAACAAATTAGCATTTTCAGCCATCCATGTGCAAATTACTTGGCTACAACCTGTATTTGTTTCCACCGTACATTTGAAATGCATTTTACTGCTTTGATATTGTTCTGAATACTGGGGATGATGAGGTACATCTACTTAGCATTGCAGTTGCTTTTATACCCCTAACAAAGGGGTTTACTCCATAGGAAGAGGGATGAGATCATCACAATGTGTAAATGAAGGAGCTTCCACTGCTGCACAACTGTATTCTAGAATAGATATATTTTGTGCTTTGCTGGAGTATGTTTAACATACAAGCTCAAGAGGAAAGGGCAAAATATTATTAACTCCTCCTCCAGGTATCACAAGCTAAAAATAGTGGAATAAAGATATAACGAACAGTAGCAAATAGGAATGTCGGGGCTTCAGCAAAGACTCGTGCACAAGCTAAGAGCTAGATGGAATTATAGCCTCATCCTTCAAAATGTGGTTTGTTCGACTGCTGGTCTGTATGTGTATTCCACATGTAGGTACACATGTGCTTCATGCACCCGAGACCAGAGATTTGTAGCCAGAAATGGTGTTGGTTTGTGCATCTGCAGTTACTCTCTGAACCAAGGGCCTAAACAGTGGCACAGACTGATGCCTCTCCAGTTCCTTCTTACTGCCACATCGTCTGAGGATTCTGTGTCCATTTCGATCTTCCTCTGCTTTTAATACCTGTAAATAGTTTTTAGTAAGTTTAAACTTTGTGTTTTTATAGCTAGTATAGTTAGTGCTCCCTGCCTCAGGGAGCCTCTCCCCATGGAGGATCATGCCAAGACTGTATCTCCTGCCCCTGTTTCTTCTCCATCAGTGATGAACACCTCTACTGCCTTGGAGAGCTTACACTGCCACCAAGTGCAGCATCTGCTGCTCCTTCCTGCCTCAAACCCTTGAGGGACGAGAACTCCACCTGCAGAAGCATCTCATGAAGGAAGCCATGAGACCTCAGTTGGATCCAGGCCAGAGAGACTACCCTGTACAGTGGCCTCAGACTGCAAGTAGCACCCTTCTGAGCATGAGCTCTGGAGTAGACACCAAAATAGTTGTCTAAGAAACCCCCTCATAGGAGTAGGGGAGATGACCATAGCAGTAAGGACAGATCCCAGTACAGATCTGCCTGTAAAATAAATAAAAGGATCCTTCCTTATTTTGGTCCAAATCAGGTGAATCCTTGCACGCAGGTCCTAAAGAATTAGATCTACATAAATCTTCTGTCCAAGAAGGTAAGGTGCAGATGAAAAAGGAGCCCATAGTTCCAGCTGCATCCCACAGGCCAAAAGAGGAGTACGCACCAGTCCCATCTGGGAGCTTCATGTTGGACCCCCCGTTCAGTGGTTCCAGCACACTCTGACTGGGATCCTCTGATTAATCAGTCCCCATCTCAGGGACTCTGCAAGCTCCAGGAAGGACTGAAACCCTTATCTTGCTGGAACATATTTTCACTCTGCCTTATCCACAGTCCTCTCTTCTGTCAGGCCTGGTCCCCCTTAGAGACATTTCAATGCCAGAATCCACTTTGAGAAGAGGATCCTCCCCTACTGCACCCACAAGTTAGAGCATTCTTCCACTGGAACCAGTGGCACCTCTGGTAGAACAGGAGCCTACCTTTTCATTGGACGTATCTGATGCTCCAGACTAGCCTTCCCCCAGGCCCTCTAGCAAACAAGCCCA
Source organism: Lepidochelys olivacea (assembly GCF_965140295.1). Classification (NCBI taxonomy): domain Eukaryota; kingdom Metazoa; phylum Chordata; order Testudines; family Cheloniidae; genus Lepidochelys; species Lepidochelys olivacea. Next base: position 112,247,552 of record NC_140411.1, read on the forward strand.
ACCATCCTCCTTCTCCAGGTTATGACTACATAGGGGGCTGTTGGTACTCTATGCCTTGGGGGCCCCTCTGAATGGTTGATCCTTCCTACTGGCCTTACTGGGCCCCAGGGAATCTGCATCACAGACAACCCAGATCCATGCAAGAATTCCACCAACTGTCTTCTCCCAGCTGTCAGAGTTTGCGGAGAAAACAGTCAAACAGGTCCTAACGAGTGTCTTTCTCCTGACTTGATAAGGCAATTGCTCCATCATCTCCTTCCCCATCTGATGACCGTAGGCAATACCAGGAACCATTACAGAAGGTGGCAACCGAGCTTCATGTAACTCTTGAGGAGGTCCAAGACACACAGCATGGTCTATTGGACATTCAGCAACCCCTTTGACCTTAGTAGGGTGGCCCTCCCAGTCAACAAGGCCATTGTGGAACCCACCAGGTCTGTGTCATACCCCTGCCTCCTGTGCCCCTACTGTAAAAAGGGCTGACAAATTTATTTGTGCTGACTAAAGGGCAGAGGTTTTTAGTTACACAACCAGTGCCCAAATCCTTAATCGTGCAGTAGTTACAGCAAGGTCCAGGATGCGACACAACCAAGACTGCTCCAACTAACAAGGGTGCTAAATGTCTTGATCTCTTGGGGAGGAAGGCATTGTTATCAGCTAGTCTCCAGTTCACAGTTGCTAACTACCCTCAGTACTGTTAGCAAAGTACAATTTCCTAAATTATTCTCAATATTTGGAATTCAGAGACAAACTTTCCCAGGGAGACATAGCTCAGTTCCAAGCCCTCATTGATGACTCAGGTTGGTGTCTAAAACATCACTCCAAGCAGCTGCTGACACTGCATCTAGAGCCATTGCCACAGTTGTAGTCATGAGGTGCGAATCATGGCTTCACTCCTTGGGTCTCTGTGTTGGAGTGGATTAGGCCTAGAGCCCCTTTGAGGCTTGAGGGTCCTACCACACCCCATCCCAGACAGGAGCAGTAGAGAAGTCCTCTAAGTGGCCTAGAGTGGCTGGGGGAAGCAGCCACTCAGGGAGCAGTCAATCAGGGCCTAGGAAGGCCATATAAAACTCTCTGCAGAGCTGGAGATAGTGAGTTGCTGCCTAGAGCTGGAGGCGTGAGGTCTGTGTTCCTGGCTGGCTGGCTGGCTGGCTGACTGAAAGAGCAGCAGGACCACGGACAGCTTAGTGCTGGCAGGGACCAGGGCAGTGAAAAAGAGCTCTTGGCTGGCTGCTAGGCCTGAACACAGAAGAGCCCTGAGCTAAGGGTGAAGCATTGGTGAAGGCTGGGGCCAAGGGGAAGTGCCCCAGGGAACTGAAGGCAGCTTTGTTAAAGGGACAGGGTGGCGCATGGCTGCTATTGTTAGGGTCCCTGGGCTGGGATCTGGAGTAATGGGCAGGCCTGGGTTACCCCTGTAGGTCACTGGGGAAGTGACTTGCAACTGGACAGTGATAAACCCCCAGAAGGGGATCTGAACTAGTTAGCGACCCAGCTGGAGAGCTGGGCCCACAGAGGGCAAAACCATTGCCTGCAGTGAGGAAACCCTGGGGATACGGCCTGACACCAGGGCCAAAACTGTTTAAAGATTGCAGACACACCCAACCCAAAGGAGCGCTTGCAAGAAGTGGTTGCCATGCTGTTACAGTTCCCTAGGGTGGGGGCAGAATACCATTGAGGAGTTGCCCTTTGATAAATTTAATTTCTTGAATGAGAAAACCAACAAATCCCTACACTCTCTTGATGCTAGGACAACTGTCCACTCTGTAGAAATTTGCACCCTGACCCAAAGAGAAATCACCACAAGCAAACCTACAGATCCAGCTTTACCCCCCAGGCATTTTATCATCAATGCCCTTATAAACCACCACACAATGACAAAGGGTTCAAAGATCTACATCTGCAGCTTCCTCTGCCTCCATGACTTCTGCCAATCCCCACCTGCTATCTAAGGGTTTCTTTGACAGATGCTCGAGGACTGCATACTGATACTGATGCCATGCCATATTGCCCCCCAAACCTTTGGCTACCTAACCAACTTTGCACACAACTAGAGGGCAATAAAAACAGACAAATGGGTACTAGAGATCATCCACTCTGGTTACACAATTGACTTTAGCTCCCCTCTCGGCCTCTTCTGGATGAAGGGACATCCTTCATCAGAATGTGAACTCTGTCCTCCAGTGAAGGTCCATAGAGCAAGTTCCATTCCAACATTAAAGGAAGGGGTTCTACTCCTGCTATTTCACAGCTCCCAAGAAAAATGGAGGCTGGAGACCAATTCTTGATCTACGCCAACTAAAGATCTTTATTTGCAAATCAAAATTTCTTATGGTAACACTGGCATCAATAATTCCCTCCCTGGAGGAGAGCACCTGGTTTGCGGCCCTTGATGTGAAAGATACTTGCTTTTACGTAGCTATTCACCACTCCCACAGAAGGTTTTTCAGATTCATGATAGGACAAGAGCACTACCAGTTCGGAGTACTCCCATTCGTGCTGGCAACAGACCTGGGTTCTTCATGCAAGTCTTCTCTGTGTTGACAGGCCAGATGAGAGGCAATGGCTATACCATCTTCCTATATCTGGATGACTAGTTACCAATGAGCAGATCAAGCTAATAGGTCCAGTCAGCAGCCCTATTCTTACTCCACCTCTGACATCATTGGGGATTTGTATAAACAAAAGTCCACTTTGACTCCCATAAAGACTATGGATTTCATAGGAACAATCTTAGACTCATCCTCAGGAAAGGCCTACTTCTCTAGAGATAGATTTCAGACTGTGGGCATATGGATAAATCAAGTCACTCTCAACCCACAGTCAACATCTGTCTTTTCCTCCTAGGCCACATGGCTGTATGTCATACATAATGCTGTTTGCCATGCTCCTCCACTGCCTGCAGGCCTGAGTTTGGTCTGTTTACTCATTAGACAAGGAAAACATGAATCCCACAGAAGGTCAGAGCCTCTCTCATATGGTGGACAAAAGTAGACCAGGTGTGAGTGGGAGTTGCTCTTCTTCCAACCATACCCAACACCAACCGTAATTACAGATGAATCCCTCATAGGTTGTAAAGCCCATATTGACAATCATATTGCACATGGTCCCCATGGGAAGCCAGAATGCATATCAATCTGCTGGAGATGAAGGCAGTTCACCTATCCTGCAACACATTCCTCCCCCTCATATGCTTCCAGTACATCCAAATAATGTCGGACAACATGACGTCAGTTTTTTATATAAACAGGATGGATCAAGATCTCTTCTTCTGTGTATAGAAGCAGTGAATTTATGGAACCACATCACACTCTCAGCGACATACCTACCAGGTGTGCAGAACAATCTAGCAGACCATTTCAGCAGGCATTTCTCCACAGACCATGAGTGGGAAATTCTCAGTTCTGTCTTTACCGAAATCATTACCCAGCAGGGAACACCATCTTGGGACTGTTCAGATCCCCAAAAAATAAGAAATTCAATCTCTACTGATCCAGATCTGCATTAGACTGAGACTCCTTTTGTTATCCTGGATGGACTATCTAAGGTGCACCTTTCCTACCATCCCTCTGCCACCCCAGGTTCTCCAGAAGATTTGCCAGGGTTATTTTCATTGCACCCAATTGGACCAAACAGTTGTGGTGTCCGAACCTTCTATGTATATCATTCTGTCCTCCTATCTATATTTGAGCCTTTTTGGATCCATTAATTCAAAAGAATGGCAGGATCAGACATCCCAACCCAGACCCTCTTCATCTTCTGGCATGATATTTGAATGGGCATCAGACCTGGGACGTTCATGTTCAGAGGCTGTCCAAACTATTCTCTCTCATAGCGGAAAAATCTCTATTAGAAAATGCTGTCTGTCTACATGGAAGTGTTTCTCTACCTGGTCACAACAGAAACAGTTATCACCAGAATGGGCCAGTATCCCAAAAATGTTGGGGCTTTCCATTAGCTCGTTGATGGTCCACCTGGCAGTCATCATTTTGCATTCCATCCTCTGGTGGAAGGCCACTCTATTCACACTGCCACAATTCAGTTCCTGAAAGGCCTCATTAAAACCTTCCTCCTGGTGACAAAACCCACATCACAATGGGACCTCAGTGTTGCACTCTCAGCTTTTACCAAACCATCCTTTGAACTGATGGCTGCATGTTCTATACCAGACCTTTCCATGAAGGCTGCTTTGTTAGTTGCTATCACATCAACCAGACAGATGAGTGAACTGGGAGCACTCACAGGTGACTTGCTCTGCACCATATTTCATAAAGAGTCTCCCTTCATCTCTACCCAAAACTCATCCCTAAAGGTAATTTCAGAATTTCACGTGAACCAACCTATTCAGTTAACCAAAACATCATGCTTCCAGCAAAGAAAAAGGCTGCACTCCCTCGACATCAGGTGGAGCTTGTCCTTCTATCTACAAAGAATGAAACCAATTAGGAAAACACCAAGGCTGTTGGTTGCTGTTGCAGAGCAATTATGATGACAAACTTTATCGGCCCATAGATTTTCTAAGTGGATCTCTGGATCCATCATTCACTGTTTATCAGTTGGCATGTATTCCTCCCCCAGATGGGGTGAGGGCTCACTGTACAACAGCACAAGCAATCTCAATGGCATCTCTTCAATATGTACCAATACTGGACATTAGTAAGGCAGCTACTTGGAGCTCCATTCTGCACCTTTGCAAAGCATAACACCCCATTTCTGATTTCTTTTGGCGGATGTAGCTGTGCGGTCAGCAGTTCTGGTTATCCATACCAACTGCATCCTTGCACCCTCCTTATGTTTGATTACTGCTAACCAATCACCCATATATGGAATACACATAGGGACCAGTACTCTAAGAAGAAGTGGAGGTTACATGCCTGTAACTGGAGGTTCTTTGAGATGTGTGATCCCTATCTGTATTCCACTGCCTGCATTCCTTCCCCTCTGCTTCAAACCTTTTCTGATTCATGGTAGAAGGAACTGGAGGTGTGTCGGTCCGCACTGCCCATTCGGATCACGATGAGCAACTATGCAAGCGTGGACCAATGGACGCTACTTGCTACAAATCTCCGGTCTCAGGCACATGGTGCAAATGCATACCCACAGGTGGAATACAGACAGGGACCATGCATCTCGAAGAACTTCCAGTTACAAGTAAGTTACCTCCATTTTTCTTGTCTCTAATACATAGATTAGAGGGTTGACAAGAACTGAATATTGCACCATGAGGATGTAGGTTTGTGTAGAAGCCACGCCTCCCTGAAAACTCACCACCACCCCGCCATCCTCAGGCTGTTACTATTTCTTATTATTTGTATTACGATAGCGCCTAGGACCCCTCGTCCCAGACAAGGCCCCACTGTGCTACGCACTATACTAACACAGAACAAAAAAACAGTCTATTAGATGTCTTCACTCACCTGGGGCTTGTGTTGGATTCTGTGTAGCTGCTCCAACTCCACACACGTGCACACTAACACATGTATTCTTTCTCTCTGTCTCTCTTTAATGCGTATGGGTCTTGCAGGAAGTGACACTGCCTCCTATAATGCTGCAAGGAACTTCTTGGTGGGGGGAAGGGAAATGGAAGAGTAGCCCTCCACACTGCCTATGCTCTCTCTCTCTCACACACACACACACACACAGCAGCAGGTGCTGGAAAAAGTCCCCAGGAAGCTTTCCGGGGCAGATCTTTCCCTTACCACCCCAAAATCCCTACCCCCTAGTTGTAAGTATCTCTCCTAGTATATATTTGCTGGAAGCTCAGGGGTGGAGAAGCCTTTTGTGATGGTAGGGGCTACCTGACCCTGCTTGGTTCCTCAGCAATTGCAGTCAGACTAGCTTCACACACATGGGTATGCTCTCACAGAATTTGTGGTGCAATCCAGACCAATAAGGGGTTGTCATCTCTTATTCTATAACCTTGAATGCCTCACAGGGCTTTGCTACTGTAATACCTGCCCTGGGACACTAACAGTCAGCAAACAAACAAACATGCAGGTCACACCAAATGTTTGTATGACTGCAGCCCTGGTCCAGCAACTATGACCCCAGCAGTCTGCCAGCAACACACCCGTCACTCTACTAGCCTTGGTTTTACTACTTGCAGGGTAACCCCAACTCACTCCCAGTCCCAAATTTTCCCAAATGTGCTCTAATATGTCTAGTCCTCTCCTGAACAGTTCCTCAAAAGGCACACAAGTACATCAAAGCTTATTAACTTCACTGGGTTAAATACACCCTTCCATTTAAACACAGCACTGAGTTAATTTATAGTAAAAATAAATGTATTAACCATAGGACAAAAGTTAAATGATGCCAGGTAAAAGGAATAAAGTCAGAAAGGGTTGCAAACAAATAAAAGTGAAAACACACATCTAATAGTCTAAAAAATTTAATCTAGCAAGATATAGCCTTTATACAAGATGATTTATCTCAGTCAGTCATTTTTCTTCCCAGCCATGACTGACTTTGCATCAGTCTGGACCTTCTACAGAATTACAAAATGCTGGTTTCCCTTTTCATACTAGGTGAAAAATCTTTTCCTAAGCAGAGTTCTGACCTATATTCAGTTTCCAGAGACTTCAATCCCTCCTTGGTTGAAGGGACCATCTTTCTCACCTTGTCTAGTAATGGATGCCGAAGATGGCTTCTGTTTTTGCTCATACCTTCTGAAGTTCAATCACTTTATTTCAAGAGGCAGGATGATCTCATGTTGTTCTTACCTTCCTGTGGACTTCCCATCCCTTTGCTGATTTCTATGTAAATGGGGTTTCCATTGTTTTAAGTTTACATCTTGCTTAATCTCACAGGAGACCGGTAGATAGTTACCTTCTCTCCTGGCTGGTAGGGAACCTGTTTGGCCATAGACTTTAAAACATAATATCATCAAGTATCCATATTTCATCATATAGTGTGCATACAAACATTTCACAATATTAACCACCAGTATGGCATTAACTTTCAGAAAAGACTACACTCTATACACTTTTATAAACACAATAATATTGTATAAAATCAGTTGGTTCAATTGCTTATAACTTGAGGTTCAGCCTCCTTGTCTTTTATAGAGCAATAAACCTTTGCAATATATTCTTTGAAAAGTAAAACCTAGACCAAGCTTCTCTCTTCTGCAGGGGTGTAGACACCATGCTGTCTTCTCCCTCACTGGTTTGCTTGATAGCTTTGTTTACCTATTATGTAAAAATGGACCTTCATTGTCTTTGCCTGGAGACCAGGGTAGTCAAAAGAAATACACATTCTTCTTGGAGTGCTTGCCCACGTCGAATCCATTCTAGGTGTGCGTGTGCCCATGTGTGTGGTCGTCAGAGTTTTTTGCCTTAGCAGTATCTGTAGGGTCAGCAGTGGTGCCCCCTTGAGTGCCACGCTCATGCGCCAGTGTATCAGGCGCCACTGACCCTACGTCCTCTCAGTTCCTTCTTACCGTCCATGGTAGTTTGTCGGAGTGCCTTCCCTTGCATTGCAAGGACTAGCAGTTTTCGTCTGTTGTCTTTGAGCCTTAGGGCCTTGTAAATAGTTTTGTTCAGAGTAGTTAAGTGTAGTTAGTAGTTAGCAGGGTCCCAGCGGGGACTTTGCCCCGGGCGGGGCATGCCCCGGTTTCCTGGGTTTAAAACCTGCATGGACTGCAACAGGCCGATGCCTGTAAGTGACCCCCATAGCAGCTGTCTCAAGTGCTTGGGGGAATTGCACGTTAGAGATAAGTGCTGAATTTTCAAGAACTTCTGCTCCTGCACACAAAAGGAGTGGGATATTTGGCTTCGGGTTCTCCTCATGGAGTCTGCCCTGAGCCCGGCCTCCAGGCAGCCCCACCAGGACTCACCGAGTGCCTCAGTCTCATTGCACAGTATGCCTCCAGCACCGGGCTCCACATGGCACTGTTCCCAGTTGCTGGTGCCCAAAAAGACTAAAACCCCGGCACCAAGCAAACAGGGCCATGGGCCATTGCACAAAGGACCCGCTTTGGGCCGCCAGGCCACTCTGGAGCCATGCGCTCACACGCCTCCAGCTGGGGCTTTTAGTCCCATGAAAGGTCCACCGCCGACTTCCAGGAGCGGCAGAGGGCCCAAAACCCTGGCGGCGCCGACCCCTTCACAGGCTCCCCCGGAACCAAGAGCACAGGCCTCCACCCATGCTGCCAATCCAGCATGTGCCCCAGGAACTGGCAAAGGCTCTCCATGAGGACAAGCCAGCCCCTAAGACTCCTCAGGGGACAGTGGGGCGCTGCCGATCCCCCGAGACAAAGCAGTGCTCTCCACCTCTGCATTGCAGGTCACTGAAGCCGCAGCCCAGATGCTCTGAGACTCGTCCTCGGTCACTGGCGCCACATTCCCAGTCACCGCCATCTCAACATGGATCACATAAAGCAAGACATTAGTCTCCGTACTACCCACACCATTCACCCTCCCGCAGATCGTCTTCTAGGCGCAGGTCACGGTCACCCATATCAGGGGAACACTCCCCGTCGCATCTCTGGTCCCCCCAGCACCGATTCCCTCGATACGAGCACCCGTCACCTCGCTCCAGCAAGTGGACCCAGGCATTGGCGGCCACCGAAAGGAGTCCTCCAGCATGGAAGCCCAGTTCAGCCCCTCACCTAATCTGCACCAGTGCGAATGGGCACCTGAAGCTGCGTCGACATCAGTGCCAACTTGGCAGCATGCCCAGTGGCCAATCTGGTAGCCTTATTGGGATGCGTGGGGAATGCCACTTGTGGCGATGCCCCCTTCTCACCATTCATCGACTGTCACCTCAGAGCAGCAACTGGCAGCACTGATGGCACCGGGCTCTGTGCCCGAGGCATGCCCAGTGGTCAAAGCAGAGGGAACGGTGCCCACCCCTAAGCCTCCCCCTGCTCGCAGGGGAAGATGCCTCAGAACCTCCCCCGGCAGTACAATCATCCTTTTTCCCAGATTAGGAGGTTGCAAGACCCTCAAGGGCAAGCCCGCAGGACTTTTAAAGGAACATCAGGCCCTGCTGAGTTGGGTAGCCAAGAATGTGGCTCTGGAGGCGGAGGAAATGGCTGAGCAGACAGACGCCTTTTTAACATCCCATTAACCTCCACCCCGACCCGTGTCACACTACCGGTGTCCTTAAGATTGCCAAGGGTCTCTGGCAAAACTCAGTCCTCCATCCCTCCCACCTCAAAGAGGGCTGAAAAGAAGTACTTTGTTCCAGCCAAGGGGTTTGAGTACCTCTATATCCCCCTGCCCCGGGTTTGCTGGTGGTCTCTGTGGCCAATGAAAGAGAAAAAGGGGCATACCAGTTTGACTCCAAATGGAGCCAAATGGTTGGATCTGTTTGGGAATAAGATTTATTTGATGTGCAGTTCCAGGTGGCAAACCATCAGGCCCTGGTTGGGCTGGTACAACTTTAATTTATGGGACTTCCTCCATAAGTTCAAGGAGTCCCTTCTACAGGGGTTGGCCCAAGAATTTGGCACCGTGGTGGAGGAGGGCACTGTGGCTGCCAGGTGCTTCCTCCAGACGGCGTGGGACATGGTAGACTCGGCAGCCCAGATGGTCACGGCGGTGATGAGGCACAGCTCCTGGCTTCAGACTGCAGGTCTCTCCCAGGAAATGCAGACCTCTATCCAAGACCTCCCATTCAATGGTAACAGTCTTTTTTCAGAGCAGACTGATGCAATGCTGCATTGGCTGAAAGACACCAGGGCCATCCTTCGCTCACTGGGAATGCATGTGCCACAGCCTGCGAGGAAGCAGTTCTGGCTGCCCCCTCTGCCTAAGCCTTGGCAGTCTCGCTTGGGACCTGCAAGAAGAGACAAAGATGCTAATTTCAGCTGCCATTGCCTTTCTTCCTCCTGCTCACCCAAGCAGCCCAGTCTGGCAAACATTCTGGGGGCCAGAAATGCTTGTTTTGAGAGTGTGGTTGAGAGCGACACCCCAGTCACTGTCCAGGATCCACCCCACTCTTTCCTCAACCATCTGCATCCCTTTCGTTCAGCCTGGTCCAAAGTCACTTTGGACTGTTGGGTGCTGGACATAGTGTCTCACGGTTACACCCTTCAATTTTTGGCTGCCCCTCCCTCCCAGACCCCATCCTTCCCATACCTCTTCAGGGACCCTTCTCATGAGTAACTCCTCGTTCAAGAGATCAAGAACCTCCTGCACATGAGGGCGATGGAACAGGTCCTGCGGAACATGAGGGGAAAGGGGTTCTACTCCCACTACTTCCTAATCCCAAAGGCAAAAGGGGGCCTCAGACCAATTCTGGACCTGCAACACCTCAACAAGTCTCTCAAAAAGTTGAAGTTTTGCATGGTCTCCCTGGCCTCCATTATCCCCTGCCTGGATTTGGGAGACTGGTATGCCGCCCTCGACTTGAAGGATGCCTATTTTCACATCTTAATATTCCAAAGTTACAGGCATTTCCTCCAGTTTATAGTGGGTGAATACCATTTCCAATTCACAGCACACCCCTTTGGCCTCTCATTGGCTCCAAGGGTTTTTACCAAATATACGGTGCAGGTGGCCACTTACTTCAGACTTTGCGGGGTCCAGGTCTTCCCATATCTCGATGACTGGCTCATCTGGGGTAGGTCCTGGAACCAAGTGCAGAGAAGCCTCGATCTGGTGTACTCCACCTGCCATGACCTGGGGCTGTTGATAAACGAGAAAAAAATCCTCCTTAAGGCCGGTTCAGTGCATAGAGTTCATAGGAGTGGTTCTTGACTCCATGTGAGCCAGAGTCTTCCTCCTGGAGGTGCATTTTCAGACCATGTGAGGAGCTGCCCTCCCATGTGAGGAGCTCCCCGCTCACCACAGTTCACACCTGCCTGCGATTGTTCTGCCACATGGCTGCCTGTACATATGTCGTCAGGGATGCCCAGCTCCACCTCCGGCCTCTGCAAGCATGGCTGGCGTCAGTCTACACCCCCAAACAGATATGTTCTAGACTGGGTGGTCAGGGTGCCAGATCACAACCTGTCATCCCTGGATTGATGGTTGGATGCTGAGTCAGTATTGTCGGGAGTCCCCTTCACAAACTGTCCCCATCATTGACCCTGGTCTCCAATGCTTTATACCTGGGCTGGGAAGCCCACCTGGGCAAGCTGAGCACCCAGGGCCGATGGGTGCGGGATGATCTGGCTCTCCACATCAACATCAGGGAGTTCAGAGTGGTTTGCATGGCTTGCCAGGCCTTCTTGCCCCACCTGAGGGGCAAGGTGGTGCAGGTCCTCACAGACAATACCACCGCAATGTATTACATCAGACAGGGCAGAGCCAGGTTGCCAGCCCTCTCCAAGAAGCTCTCAACCTTTCACATTTCTGTGTGCAGCATGCCATTCAGCTGGTAGCCGTGCACCTGCCCGGCACCAAAAATGCGCTAGCAGATCCCCTCAGTAGAGCTTTCTCGTCTCACCACAAGTGGTCGCTCCATCCAGAGGTGGCCAGTATGATGCCCCAGAAGTGGGGGACTCCCCAGGTTCATGTCCCACCAGAACAGGGAATGCCACGTGTTCTGTTTGTTTCAGAGGATGGACAGAGGTTACTGTCAGATGCTTTCCTACTTCCGCGGTCAGGGGCCCTGATGTATGCCTTCCCACCTGTGCTGTTGATCCACAGAGTCCTAGTGAAAAATCAAGCGGGACAGGGTGAGGGTTATCCTGATAATCCCTGAGTGGCTCGCCAGCACTGGTTTGGCATGCTGCTGGATCTTCCGCCTGCAGAGTTTCTGAGCTCAGGCACTTACATCAGAACCACCCTTTACACAGTGTTCTACAAGGACAAGCTCTTGTTGCGGCTACACTCGGTGTTCCTGCCCATGGTAGTTTCCCAGTTTCATGCCAGCCAGGACATTCTCTTACCGGTCTTCTTTCCGAAGCCGCATAATTCCGATGAGGAGTGCAGGTTACACGCTGTGGATGTCTGGAGGGCGCTGCCCTTCTATATCAACAGGGCACAGCTGTTCCATAAGTCATCGCAACTGTTCGTTGCTGTGGCAGACAGGATGAAAGGTCACCCAGTGTCTGTTCAAAGGATTTCATCCTCGATCACAGCCTGCATCCGATCCTGCTAGGAGCTCGTGTGCGTGCCTCCACCAATGATAGTCAAAGCACACTCACCTAGAGCACAAGCATCGTAAGTGGCCTTCTTGGCTCAGGTGCCAAGCCAAAAGCTCTGTAGAGCTTCTACCTGGTCGTCTGTTCACATGTTTACATCACATTACACATTGACTCAGCAGGCCTCCGACAATGCTGGCTTCAGCAGAGCAGTGCTGCAAGCTGCAAACCTGTGAACTCTGAGCCCACCTCCATTGGCATTGCTTGTGAGTCACCTAGAATGGAATGGACGTGAGCAAGCACTCGAAGAAGAAAAAACAGTTACCTACCTTTCATAACTGCTGTTCTTTGAGATGTGTTGCTCATGTCCATCCCATTACCTGCCTTCCTGCCACGCTGTCGGTGTTGCCAACAAGAAGGAACTGAGAGGGCGTAGGGTCAGCGGCACCTGATAAACCAGCACATGAACGCAGCACTCTAGGGGGCACCACTGCCGACCATACAGATACTGCTAAGACAAAAATATCTGACAACTGTGCACGTGGGCGCGCGCACACCGAGAATGGAATGGACGTGAACCACACATCTTGAAGAACAACAGTTATGAAAGATAGGTAACCATACATTTTAAGAATATAAGTCTTCCATATATTCATAACTTTTTGTACACACCCTGTGCATACATCTTGCAAGAATATTAATCTGTTAGTTACTAGTTTTCCAATCATATTTTACATGACACCTTTTAGATGCAGTTTATAACCATAGTGAGTTGGGGTACAATGTGTTGGTCAGGCTAGCTGAAACTCATTACTTGATAACGGTGAGCCCCTTACCCTCTAGCACTGGGATGCTCTTAGTCACACACACCCCTGTTGACAACAGGGGGCGCTACTATCTCTGAAATATATCTTTACTGGCTCCTTGTGAAGCAGATCACTGTCATACCAGTAAAAAGGGTCCACAGTAATTATTTGCAATATACAGCAGTTTATCGAGAAGGAATTACGCAAGCGGTAAAGGGTTTTGGCTACTCTGTCTAGCAGCGTTGCTTCAAGTGTCCATTAAGGAATCCCAGATCACAGTAATTTACTTTGCTTGATTCTTATACTCTTTTTCCTCAAAGGAGTCATATGACTTAAAAGCATGCCCAGTGGGCGTGTGGTTACTAATTTTTACCTAATTAGTGTTTTAGAAGAGGGGCTGAGGGTGGTGGTACCGAACGAAGATCACCCCACGTTTACTCAGTCATCAGTCACTCCCTCTGGCTCTCTGCTCGGTGTCCTTGCTGTAAGGTCGCTACAATCAGGTGGACCCGTGCTCCATGCTGGAACTTTATGCATGTGATATTTATTTTTGCATGGGCCCGTATTTGCCGACCAATAGGTTCAATATCGATCCTACGCGCAAACTTGGCCAGTTCTTTAATCAAATTTGCTTCTGCTTAAAGGGAACCTGCTCCCAGGATCCCCTGCTGCCATTCAGCCACGTTTAAGTCATGTCAAGTTATGTTCACACCCTTCATTCAGTATGGCCACACCATACTGGCACCATCCCAACACCCCCTTACAAAACTGCAGGAAGGTTAGCCATTGGCTGACCCAGAGGCAGTAGGTCAGAGCCCTCTTTCCTGGATAGGGCATCAACTTTGTCTATTAAATCTCCATGGTACATCTGAGGTAATCCATAATTTGACCTACTGAGGAGGAGTTGTTGTTTCACAGTGATATTAAGGACAAGGGTATTCTTAATTTCAAACAATATATTTCGTCACCTTTTAAATACATATCATGACACCAGTGTGATGTGCAGTGAAGATGTCAGGCCTGACAAGTTGCTGAGACAGAGTTGTGAACCACAAATGGACTTCTGTGTTGCCTGTGCACAAGTGGCTTCCCCAAAGACCTTACAGGATTAGGAAAAAGGCGATAGCATTTTTTTGGCTGCTCCTGGCTGTCCCACCATGCAGGATCGGAACACACATGACAAGGGAATAGTTTTCTGTATAAAACATCAGACTAGATCTAATTCTTTGCATCCCTAAACTGGTGTTGATTTGGGTAGAATACAAATTCACCATGATTTTGGAAGAGTTTGGGTTTCTAACCTGTTTTTACCTCAATATGGATGTCAGTCTTGCTCCTTCTGTACAGTCTCCAATGCCTTGACTGAACCCATTAGTGCTATAATCCCCTCCTTTTTTGTTGCTGCTCTCCCCAGTAGATTCCAATATGTAGTTCCAACCAATGTTTTCCTATCTTTTCTGCTATAGCAGGTTTCCCTCCTTTTTTGGCGACTTCTCTTACAATAGTGGAGAGTCTCTTTACATCACTCCACTGACTTTTTCATAGGATCATAGAAGGGAGCAATGAAAAAGACTGACTTGATCCCTGAGTTTATCCCCATAAATCCAGGATACAGTCCTCCTAATAATGGCATCATGCGTCACTCATGCTGCACTTCATCACAGTCAAAAGGCCAATATAGTGGTAGCAAACTATTGCTCGAGGCCAATATTTTCAAACCTGAGTGCCTAAAGTTAGGTTCCTGAATACAAGACTTCACTTTCAGAAATGCTGAGCACCCCAACTTCCATTTAACTCAGTAGGAGTTGCAAGTGATCAATATTTTAAAGTCAGGCCATGTGTATACACACACACACACACACACAGCTGTATCGATCAACATGCATACACATGTATTAGGGCTGTCGATTAATCAGTTAACTCACGCGATTAACTCAAAAAATTAACTGATTTTTTTAAAATCGCAATTAATTGCACTGTTAAACAATACCAACTGAAGTTTAATATTTTTGGATGTTTTTCTACATTTTCAAATATATTGATTTATATTACAAAATAGAATACAAAGTGTACAGTACTCACTTTGTATTAGTTTATTACAAATATTTGCATTGTAAAATAACAAAAGAAATAGTATTTTTCAATTCATCTCATACAAGTACTGTAGTGCAATCTCTATTGTGAAAGTGTAACTTAAAAAAAAATCTACATTTGTTTGTGTTACATTTTTGGTTTTGAGTGCAGTTATGTAAAACTTCAGCATCTACAAATCCACTCAGGCCTACTTCTTGTTCAGCCAAATCTCAAAAGACAAACAAGTTTCTTTAGATTTTCGGGAGATAACGTTGCCTGCTTCTTATTTACAATGTCACCTGAAAGTGAGAACAGGCATTTACATGGCACTTTTGTAGCCATCGTTGCAAGGTATTTAAGTGCCAGATATGCTAAACATTCGTATGTCCCTTCATGTGTCAGCCACCATTCTGGAGGACATGCTTCCATATTGGTGGTGATAGTTTAAAATAAAATAATGAGTTACTTAAATTTGTGACTGAACTACTTGGGGGAGAAATGTATGTTTTCTGCTCTGTTTTACCCACATTCTGCCATATATTTCATGTTATAACAGTCTCAGATGATGACCCAGCACATGTTCATTTTACGAACACTCACTGCAGATTTGACAAAACACAAAGAAGGTACCAATGTGAGATTTCTAAAAATAGCTTCAGCAGTCCACCCGAGATTTAAGAATCTGAAGTGCCTTCCAAAATCTGAGAGGGACAAGGTGTGGAGCATGCTTTCAGAAGTCTTAAAAAAGCAACACTCCGATTCAGAAACTACAGAACCTGAACCACGAAAAGAGAAAATCAACCGTCTGTTGTTGGCATCTGACTCAGATGATGAAAATGAACATGCATCGGTCCACTCTGTTTTGGATCATGATTGAGCAGAACCGTCATCGGCATGGATGCACGTCCTCTGGAATGGTGGTTGAAGCATGAAGGGACATAGGAATCTTTAGCACATCTGGCACGTAAATATCTTGCAATGCTGGCTACAACAGTGCCATGAGAACACCTGTTCTCACTTTCAGGTGATATTGTAAACAAGAAGTAGGCAGCATTATCTCCTGCAAATGTAAACAAACTTATTTGTCTGAGTGATTGGCTGAACAAGAAGTAGGACTGATTTGACTTGCAGATTCTAAAATTTTAGATTGCATTCAAAAACAAAAGATTTTTTTTTACATAGTTCTACATTTGTAAGTTCAACTTTTATGATAAAGTGATTACACTATAGTACTTGTATTAGGTGAATTGAAATATACTATTTTGTTTTTTTACAGTGCAAATACTTATAATCAAAAATATATATAAAGTGAGCACTGTATACTTTGTATTCTGTGTTGTAACTGACATCAATATATTTGAAAATGTAGAAAACATCCAAAAAATTTAAATAAATGGTATTCTATTGTTTAATAGTGCAGTTAATCATGATTAATTTTTTTAATCGCTTGACAGCCCCAATTTTTTTAAATTTATATATATATATATACACACACACACACACACACGTGTGTGTATATAATATATGCAACAGCACATATGCAGTAGTAGTAGCAGGCTGGCTGCAGCTTTCCATCTCCCAGAATAAAACAAATAACCTCTCCACTTTCAGTTTCTGAAAGTTACAATCCAAACAAAGATTTGGAATGAAGTGAGAGCTATTCGGCCATGCAACTAAACTGCCGTTTTACTGCATATCTGTTTTTAAAATTCATGAATGTATATTGCTTTTTGTTAGTGAAATGGGGTCAGGAAAGGTATTTAATGGCAGTTTTCACCACTAGGTTTTGTTCTTGAAACTCATCAATTTATAGTAACCCACTGATACATTTGAGTGAATTGTTCATTTGATTCCTCCACCCACCAGTGCACTTCAATACAATCCGAGGTAACGTCTCTTGTTTCATTAAGGACTTGCATGGGCACCAAAGCAGTCTGGTGAAACACCAGGGTCGTCCATCTATAACAAGTTAAATCTTCAACAGCACCTTCTTGATGGAAACTAATTTACTGTAGGCTAGAATGTTTATAGGCTATTATAGTTTCTCTGATTCATTCACCCTTGAATTACTCAGCTTTAGAGTAACCCTGAAATCAAGAGCCTCCATTATTAATGGAGAAACTGCAGGTATTTCCAGTGAATTCTCAGGATTCACATTCTGTTTTTTTATAGCACCCAGCACAGAAGCTCAAAGGCTAATATTTTCACCTCCCGGAAGGAAGGGGTTCTAGTGCCTTCTAACCCTGAGTGTCATGTTTGTACAGCACTCTAGTACATTGTTGAATAAAAAGGCAGACTAGTGTCATGATGAAAATAAATGTTGTGCACAGCTTGCTTAAACATAGAACATTATCGCCTGAGATCCCTATGAGCAGGATTGTCTGTGAGGTCACTTGTTTTTCCTCTCATTTTGCTGCCTTGCAGCGATTATAGCTGCTAATGCATCTTTTGTCTAGTGCTGCATTATCCAGGGTTCTTTTGCGTTTATTTTGTTACTTTCAGCTTTTATTGTTTAATCAAAAATAATTTGACACAACTTAATCATTTCTTATCATATCACTACTCCAGATCAATTCACAACTTAATGAAAAAGAAATTGACAGTATTTTAAACTACAAACATAGAATCGTAGTAGTGGAAGAGACCTTGAGAGGTCTTCTAGTCCAGTCTCCTGCACTCAAGGCAGGACTAAGTAGTATCTAGACCATCCCTAACAAGTGGTTGTCTAACCTGCTCTTAAAAATCGCCCATGACAGAGATCACAGCATCCATAGGCAATTTATTCCAGTGCTTAACCCCCTTGATATAAAGTTTTTTTTGAATGTCTAACCTTAACTGCCCCTTGTTTCTTGTCCTATCCTCAGAGGTTAAAGAACAACTTTAATATATTTGAAAACTTATGTCTTCTTCTCCAGACTAAACAAATCCAGTTTTTTCCCCCAATCTTCCCTCATAGATCATGTTTTCTAGACCTTTAATCATTTTTATTGATCTTCTCTGAACTTTCTCCAATCTGTCCACATCTTTCCTGAAATGTGGCACCCAGAACTGGACAGAGTACTCCAGTTGAGGCCTAATCAGTGCAGAGTAGAGCTGAAGAATTACTTCTTGTCTTGCTTACAAACACTCCTGCCAGTACATCACTGTGGACGGTCATTAACATTGACCCTCACATCCCTAAGTGTTTCATCAAAACAAAATCTTTCCCATGAACCTTTTGTCCCTGGACTTTATTGCTACCACCACTCCAAGCGTCTAACAAATATAACTGGGAAAGAGCCCACTTGGCAACGTCTTTCCTCCCAAAATTCCCCCAAGCCCTACACCCCGTTTCCTGGGGAAGGCTTGATAAAAACCCTCACCAATTTGCATAGGTGAATACAGACCCAAACCCTTGGAACTTAAGAACAATCAGGTTCTTAAAAGAAGAATTTTAATTACAGAGAAAGTAAAGAATCAGCTCTGTAGAATCAGGATGGTAAATACCTTACAAGGTAATCAGATTCAAAACAGAGAATCCCTCTAGGCTAAACCTTAAGTTACAAAAAGACACAAAAACAGGAATATACATGCCATTCAGCACAACCTATTTTATCAGCCATTTAAACAAAACAGAATCTAATGCATATCTAACTAATTGCTTATTAACCCTTTACAGGAGTTCTGACCAGCATTCCTGCTCTGGTCCTGGCAAAACAACACCACAGTCAGAGAGAACCCTTGGTTCCCCCCCCCCTTCCAACTTTTGAAAGTATCTTGTCTCCTCATTGGTCATTTTGGTCAGGTGCCAGGGAGGTTATCCTAGCTTCTTAACCCTTTACAGGTGAAAGGGTTTTTCCTCTGGCCAGGAGGGATTTAAAGGTGGTTAGCTTTCCCTTTATGACAGACTTACAACAAGACTTAACAGACACAGATCACACTAACAGAACTTTTCTTAGTTGTATAAGCACCTTATTAATATTACTAATTCCAGCATGCCTTTAAAATTTTACCACCTGGACTGCCAAAAACATAAATATACTTTTAAAATGCATTATAAACACCATAGACTATACTTCTAGAATATTATTTCTTACTCCTTACCTGTGTAACTAAGCCTTATTTTTACATTTTTCTTCAGATGGAGGCATTCTCCAAACTTCTAATACATTTAATTGCTCTTTTCCATTTCCACAATGTCCTTTTTGTGAAAAAAAAAGCACAAGATCAAATCCGCACAGACACATCCCTGGAACCCCGACCTGGGATATTCTATCTACTACCCAAGATCCATAAACCTGGAAATCCTGGGCACCCCATCATCTCAGGCATTGGCACCTTGACAGCAGGATTGTCTGGCTATGTAGACTCCTTCCTCAGGCCCTACGCTACCAGCACTCCCCGCTACCTTTGAGACACCACTGACTTCCTGAGGAAACTACAATCCATCAGTGATCTTCCTGATAACACCATCCTGGCCACTATGGATGTAGAAGCCCTCTACACCAACATTCCACACAAAGATGGACTACAAGCCGTCAGGAACACTATCCCCGATAATGTCACGGCTAACCTGGTGGCTGAACTTTGTGACTTTGTCCTTACCCATAACTATTTTAGATTTGGGGACAATGTATAGCTTCAGATCAGTGGCACTGCTATGGGTACCTGCATGGCCCCAAAGTATTCCAACATTTTTATGGCTGATTTAGAACAATGCTTCCTCAGCTCTCGTCCCCTAACGCCCCTACTCTACTTGCGCTATATTGATGACATCTTTATCATCTGGACCCATGGAAAAGAAGCCCTTGAGGAATTCCACCATGACTTCAACAATTTCCATCCCACCATCAACCTCAGCCTGGTCCAGTCCACACAAGAGATCCACTTCCTGGACACTACAGTGCTAATAAACGATGGTCACAAACACCACCCTATACCGGAAACCTACTGACCGCTATTCCTACATGCCTCCAGCTTTCACCCTGACCACACCACACGATCCATCGTCTACAGCCAAGCTCTGCGATACAACCGCATTTGCTCCAACCCCTCAGACAGAGACAAACACCTACAAGATCTCTATCAAGCATTCTTACAACTACAATACCCACCTACTGAAGTGAAGAAACAGATTGACAGAGCCAGAAGAGTTCCCAGATGTCACCTACTACAGGACAGGCCTAACAAAGAAAATAACAGAACGCCACTAGCCATCACCTTCAGCCCCCAACTAAAACCCCTCCAACGCATTATTAAGGATCTACAACCTATCCTGAAGGATGACCCAACACTCTCACAAATCTTGGGAGACAGGCCAGTCCTTGCCTACAGACAGCCCCCCAACCTGAAGCAAATACTTACCAGCAACCACATACCACACAACAGAACCACTAACCCAGGAACCTATCCTTGCAACAAAGCCCATTGCCAACTGTGCCCACATATCTATTCAGGGGCCACATCACAGGGCCTAATAACATCAGCCACACTATCAGAGGCTCGTTCACCTGTACATCCACCAATGTGATACATGCCATCATGTGCCAGCAATGTCCCTCTGCCATGTACATTGGTCAAACTGGACAGTCTCTACGTAAAAGTGTAAATGGACACAAATCAGATGTCAAGAATTATAACATTCATAAACCAGTCGGAGAACACTTCAATCTCTCTGGTCACACGATTACAGACATGAACAACAACATTACAACAAAAAACTTCAAATCCAGACTCCAGCGAGAAACTGCTGAACTGGAATTCATTTGCAAATTGGATACAATTAACTTAGGCTGCCTTGCATAATGACTAAGCTACTCCCAGTCTCTATTCAAGCCTATTTCCCCTTGTTTTTTCCTACCCCACCCCCGCCACCGACGTTCTTGTTAAAGCCTGGATTTGTGCTGGAAATGGCCCACCTTGATTATCATACACATTGTAAGGAGAGTGATCACTTTAGATAAGCTATTACCAGCAGGAGAGTGGGGTGGGAGGAGGTATTTTTTCATGCTTTGTGTGTATATAATAAGATCGTCTACACTTCCCACAGCATGCATCCGATGAAGTGAGCTGTAGCTCACGAAAGCTTATGCTCAAATAAATTGGTTAGTCTCTATGGTGCCACAAGTACTCCTCCACTTAAGGAAAGCTATTCCCAGCGGGGGGGGGACCTTTTGTCGTGATAATCAAGGTAGGCCATTTCCAGCAGTTGACAAGAACGTCTGAGGAACAGTGGGGGGTGGAGGAAAAAACATGGGGAAATAGTTTTACTTTGTGTAATGACCCATCCACTCCCAGTCTCTATTCAAGCCTAAGTTAAATTGTATCCAGTTTGCAAATTAATTCCAATTCAGCAGTCTCTCATTGGAGTCTGGTTTTGAAAGTTTTTTTGTTGAAGAATTGCCACTTTTAGGTCTGTAATCAAGTGACCAGAGAGACTGAAGTGTTCTCTGACTGGTTTTTGAATGTTATTCTTGCTGTCTGATTTGTGTCCATTTCTACTTTTACGTAGAGACAGTCCAGTTTGACCAATGTACATGGCAGAGGGGCATTGCTGGCATGATGGCATATATCACATTGGTAGATGTGCAGGTGAATGAGCCTCTGATAGTGTGACTGATGTGATTAGGCCCTATGATGGTGTCCCCTGAATCAATATGTGGACACAGTTGGCAACGGGCTTCGTTGCAAGGATAGGTTCCTGGGTTAGTGGTTCTGTTGTGTGGTTGCTGGTGAGTATTTGCTTCAGGGTGGGGGGCTGTCTGTAAGCAAGGACTGGCCTGTCTCCCAAGATCTGTGAGAGTGATGGGTCGTCCTTCAGGATAGATTGTAGATCCTTGATAATGCGCTGGATGGGTTTTAGTTGGGGGCTGAAGGTGACGGCTAGTGGCGTTCTGTTATTTTCTTTGTTGGGCCTGTCCTGTAGTAGGTGACTTCTGGGTACTCTTCTGGCTCTGTCAATCTGTTTCTTCACTTCAGCAGGTGGGTATTGTAGTTGTAAGAATGCTTGACAGAGATGTTGAAGGTGTTTGTCTCTGTCTGAGGGGTTGGAGCAAATGCGGTTGTAGCATAGAGCTTGGCTGTAGACAATGGATCATACGGTGTGGCCTGGATGAAAGCTGGAGGCGTGTAGGTGGTCTAAGGTCCCACAAGTGCTCCTTTTCTTTTTGCGAATACAGACTAACACGGCTGCTACTCTGAAACCTGTCATTTTGTGATAATGTAATACATACTTTGTTAGGTGATGAAGATCCTGTCCCTTTTAAAGTCTACAGAATTGTTGCTATTGACTTCAGTGGTGTCTGGTTTACTCCATCCTCTTCTTATTGCAGCTTAACAGAGATTTTGGTGAGATTTTGACTTCTGTTTCACATGCTGCAGACATCTGCATTGAGATATCGGGCATATCTACAGTGACTTTGTCTGTTCACCTGAGAGATCACAGTTAATGCAGAAACCTCCTTGTACAGTTATTTTAAATTGCTTCTTCCTACATGATTTACCTTGCACTCTTCTCTGTCAAATTTCATCTGCTGTCTTGTTGCCCAATTTTTATTATTTATAGAGAGATTTATGATGTACCATTGGCACATAAGGTCTCTGGATACATTTATAATATAAAACAATACTTTCTCCCAAAGGCAGGTGCAATCATCAGACACCTGCTGATTAGCCACTCTCCAGGCTTGAAAACATGGCACTCTAATCCAAACTCATGAAAATGCATGGGTAAACAGGCCAGCTTTGCATCAGGCTTTGGTGGATTAACAGAGGAAGTTAGTTCTAGATCTGAGGCCTCCCCACTGGAAAGACTGCTGCCTGTCCCCTATACCTCAAAGCTAAGGCCTGGCAGCAAGAGTACATCAGCTGCTATCAAACAGTTGGATGGCAGATTGCATGCTCATAAACAGCCAAACAGGCTGCAGGTCACACCCCGAGTGTCTGTGTACAGCTGCAGGACTGGTCCAGCAACTCTGCTGTTGTTGACCAGTGAGTTATAAGTTTTCAAATGATACCTCACAAGCCATATTTTGTACATAGATTATTACAATAGTGCATAAGGTATGAATACAGACATGCATTTGGTCAAAATTGGGGAAAAATCATCTCCATAACGATAGAAGACTAAGAAAAAAGGCATTTATCATTAAATAAGCCCCTTTTACAAATATTGCCACTAATGCTAGTTATTCCATCTGTTCTTTCAAGTAAAGTTTTCAGTAGAAGTCCTGCTGAATCAAATAGTTTTCAGTCTTTGTATTGCTTTGTTGTTTATTACTTGTATTAGGGTAGTGCATAGAGGTTCCCGTCAGGGCCTAAAGCCCCATTGTATCAGGCACTTTACTTGCATATAACAACGGACAATGCCTGCTGCAAAGAAGTGAAATAGCAAATATCTTATTAAAGTCCCTCTCACACTACAAAACCTTTTTTGATATCTGTCTTCTCTGCTATTTCATATCTTCTTTAACTGACCATCATTGGGGTAATAGAAGATCCACTTGCTTACTCATGAGGTTTTTGTGCTATACTGAAATATTTCTAATGATTAGTTGACATCCTCGTTTCTTTTTGTTCGTTGATTCTGTTATTCTTATGCATCATCCATATCCAGTCTATGGATTTTAATTTCTTTTCCGCTCAACTGGTTTCAAATTAATTGCTTCATTTTCAAAAATCCCTCATCTTGTACTTGTCATAGTGCTACCCTTTCCTATAGGATAGCATAAGATGATAGCAGGTGTGAATTTATATTATGATTACCAATGCACAGTGACTCAATCACTCACTCCTGTCCCAGCTCCAGTTCAAGAGCTTTTGTCTCCCAGAACAAGCTTTTTCAAGAAGAAATAATTTGATAGTGAGAGATTGTCTGTAAACTATTCCCTGATAGCACATTGAGTCATTTCAGAGTAGGAGAGTGTATGGACAATTATGAAAACATCTGTAAATTCCATATCTGTGCCACTCAAATACTAAAATTGGTCCCTGGTGCCTCCTGCAACTAAGCAGTGGAGGGTGCAAAGAATGCCTGTGTAGCTGCTTACTAGACAGAGGAGCAGCTTGAGTGAACACATGCTGTCCAGTCATAGGGGTTATATTTTTTAGGCTCTAGAGACCTTAGTACATTCTGGAATGCTGTTAACACGAGGTTGGAAATTTTCAACATGAACATGTGATCCAGTAATCAGACATTTAAAACAACACTACTGGGGAAGGGGGTAGGGAATAAGAAGCCTGAAACACAGGCTGTTGGGCAGGAAGACTGGTTTGAGAAGTATGCACTTTCTGAGCTACCCAGACATGCTCAGGGCCCTTCTCCTGACACATTCAGTATGTAGTTTTCAAATATTTATAAACCAATATGTTCAAGCTTATGAAAGCATGTACTCTTTAATGAAGACTTTCACTTACATTCAGCAGAGTTGGGACCTTTAGAGCTACAGCTTCGCCCTCTATCAGTTGAGCTAACAGAGTAACTGGTAGTAGTAGAAGGGTATCTTCTCTGTAGACCTGTCACTAGGGGGAATGCAGTCACACATTTTCCAGCAGGTTTCATAGATATTTGCGAGACAGCAAGTGAATGGCGAGTCTCAATGTCTTAACGCTCCCCTCCAGAATCTGGAATTTATCTAGTGGTTACAGACCCTTCTGCTCCTATCCCTCTAGCCTCTCCTGCTCCTATCCGCAGGTCTTGCCCTGTCCCCTGCCACCTTCAGATACACCCCTTGGCTCCTGCCTATTCCCTTCTACTCCTGTCCCATCCTCTGCCCTGCCCTGCCCCGCCCCTATTCCCCACTGTTACCTGACTCCTGTCCATATTCCCCTCCTTTGCAGCTATCATCACCAATCCCTAGCTCCTTACCGCAATTTCGTTTCTGCTCCCCTCATCTCCTCAGAATTCCATTTGTCATGGCCGGCATCTCTCCCTCCTCTCCATCTGAGATCTTAAATCTCTGCAGGTCTATCACTCCTCAGTGCCTGGGCACTAGCAGGAGGCACTGAGAGCAAAGCTGAAAATCTCCCTGTTCTCAGTTCTGGTGCCCAGTGCCATAGCAGCCCCAGTTGCCAGGTGAAGCAATTACAAGGAATTTCAGCCATATGTCCAGGATTGGACTATGGTCAGTAGCTGTGAGAGGATGCCTTTTGGTTGCATGAAGGAGCTGTGAGGGGGTAGAGCATGCTCAGTGCAGGTGGGACCTTCAGGGAATTTAGCTGGCAAACTCTAAGAATCCTCTGCTGAGCTTGTGCAAACAGATTTTTTGGAGGCTTGTAACTTTCCCAAATGTAGTGAATTTTCATGTGAAGGGCAAAAGGCTGACACTTGGATAAATATCAAATTTCAAGTCCCTGCTCTAAAGCTGGGAGGCACTAGACTTCAATAAAAGTCATGGGCAGTAACATGGACAAAAAGATATTTTTCCCTAATCTCACTCCTGGAAAGGGCTAAACTATTTTAGCTGAAAGATTCTTAAAATATTCAGCCTGAGGCAAACATCTGGTATGGAAAATATCAACCTGCACAGTTTAAGTTTGGCAAAGTTACAAGCAAGTGTAAGAAAGATAGGGTACAATAAACCTCCGTTAAACAGATTACTCATACCACCTTTCTTAGGGTTCTTTGGATACCAATTGCTTAACCAAAGAAAAGACACTACAATTAGATTTGATTTTACAGAGTTTTATCATCTGCCCTTAACAATAATAATCAATAGTATAGGATAAAAGAAAGCAAAATAGCATTGATTATTGGACTAATATATACTAGAAAAATTGGTAAACATGATAACCATCCAACTTTTAAGAATCACGTAACACAGCCATAAAAGAATACAACATTACCATTCAACAATTATCCTGAGAAAGTGACTTGTTTGGAATTTTGAGTGAGTGCCTCAGAACAGATCCTCACTTGTGCCAATTAGTTATAAACTCCAGTTATTTAACACAGCACAGGAAAACACCTAAAGCTAACGCACAAGTCAGTGTGGTCAATTACTCACATGCCACTTCACCTAGATTGCCTACCCAATGGATCTATAGTCAACCCTTTTAACCTATACCCACCCGTATCACATTAGCCCCAGGATATGGTTAACACTCTTAAATATCTAACACTAACACCTATATTTTATTCACAGATTCTATAGACAGAGTACAATTCATGAGATTTTCCACACTTAATCTTATTTTGTATCCATATATACTGTGACAAAGCTCTGTCCTTGTCTCCGTGGGTCCTACATTTCCTGGCAGATTTTACTAGCCTCAGAGGCTCACTGTATCTCTCAACATAGCCCTTCTCTCTCTAGGGACAAGGGTCATTCTACTGAGCCATTTGCATCCTAAGCCAGTGAGGGAGATGAGGAGAAGCTATCCTCCCTTGCACAGTCTCGGTTGTCTCCCAGTCTCAGTGATTAATTGCGGGGGGAGACAAAGGGGGGAGCCCAGGCCTGCCCTCTACTCCAGGCTCTAGCCCAGGGACCCTAATAGTATCAGCTATGATAGCTGACCTTTTAGAAACATGACACATACACTTCCCTGGGCTACTTCCCCACAGCAGCCCTCCACTTTCTCAAGCTCTACTTCATCCTTACCTCAGGGCCTCCTTCCTTGTGCCTGATATAGTGTGTACTGCTCAGTCTCTCCAACATATAGAATCATAGAATATCAGGGTTGGAAGGGACCTCAGGAGGTCATCTAGTCCCACCCCCCTGCTCAAAGCAGGACCAATCCCCAATTAAATCATCCCAGCCAGGGCTTTGTCAAGCCTGACCTTAAAAACTTCTAAGGAAGGAGATTCTACCACCTCCCTAGGTAACACATTCCAGTGTTTCACCACCCTCCTAATATCCAACCTAAACCTCCCCCACTGCAACTTGAGACCATTACTCCTTGTCCTGTCCTCTTCTACCACTGAGAATAGTCTAGAACCACCCTCTCTGGAACCACCTCTCAGGTAGTTGAAAGCAGCCATCAAATCCCCCCTCATTCTTCTCTTCTGCAGACTAAACAATCCCAGTTCCCTGAGCCTCTCCTCATAAGTTATGTGTTCCAGACCCCTAATCATTTTTGTTGCCCTTCGCTGGACTCTCTCCAACTTATCCACATCCTTCTTGTAGTGCGGGTCCCAAAACTGGACACAGTACTCTAGATGAGGCCTCACCAATGTCGAATAGAGGGGAACGATCACGTCCCTCGATCTGCTCGCTATGCCCCTACTTATACATCCCAAAATACCATTGGCCTTCTTGGCAACAAGGGCACACTGCTGACTCATATCCAGCTTCTCGTCCACTGTCACCCCTAGGTCCTTTTCCGCAGAACTGCTGCCTAGCCATTCGGTTCCTAGTCTGTAGCTGTGCATTGGGTTCTTCCGTCCTAAGTGCAGGACCCTGCACTTATCCTTATTGAACCTCATCAGATTTCTTTTGGCCCAATCCTCCAATTTGTCTAGGTCCCTCTGTATCCTATCCCTGCCCTCCAGCGTATCTACCACTCCTCCCAGTTTAGTATCATCTGCAAATTTGCTGAGAGTGCAAGCTACTCCATCCTCCAGATCATTTATGAAGATATTGAACAAAACCGGCCCCAGGACCGACCCCTGGGGCACTCCACTTGACACCGGCTGCCAACTAGACATGGAGCCATTGATCACTACCCGTTTGAGCCCGACAATCTAGCCAACTTTCTACCCACCTTATAGTGCATTCATCCAGCCCATACTTCTTTAACTTGCTGACAAGAATACTGTGGGAGACCGTGTCAAAAGCTTTGCTAAAGTCAAGAAACAATACATCCACTGCTTTCCCTTCATCCACAGAACCAGTAATCTCATCATACATAGCACAACTTCCTCCCACAACTCCTGATATCCACCCCCACCTGACTAACTGGGAGGCTTTTAACTAGTTTCAGCCAGTCCCTGTTTGGCTTCAGGAGTCCCAATCAATCTAGCATTCTCCCTGCCTTCTGGAAAGTTCTTAATTGGCACCAGGTGTCTTAATTGACCTGGAGCAGCTGCCATTTAACTTATCCTGGTACTAAGGATTTGTTTAGCCTGGAGCTAATATATCTATCTCCCACTACTTTTCTATAACCATCTGGCCTTGCCCTAGAATACCTAGAACTCAAAATGCAGTATCTAACCATTAATTTATAATTGACACATGGACAGTGTGTCGCAATCCTAGTTAACAATAGTAACTGATTCAGTTTTAAACTTCCTCTATAACAATCTTGACTGGAACTTGTTACCAAACAAGAACAACACTGACAATCCTTAAAGCACCTTCACAAACATGTACACTTCTCTACTAATTAGGCACCTGATTTCAGGCAGTGCTCAATTGACTGATCTGGATTGCCACCCAAGAGAAAGTCTGCATCAACCAAACTTTGATCAGCCATTCAGCTGAGAGAGATACTATTCACCAGGAGTTAATCCTGCAAACACACACTTGCAAACTACCTAAACTGCTGGGAAAAAAAGACAGTTAACGTTACCTATTCAAGATAGGTACTCGGTAACACCAGGAGGACTTCCAGATAGCCCAGGACCTCAGTCTTCTCCCTTTGCTTTCTGAAAGTAGAGGACCCAATGTGCTGAATGAAACAGGTCATTTTATCCTGTTCTGTTGGGCAGCATAACTTCTTCCTAGAGAAGCTGGTGTATCTCAGGGTGACCCATACTCTAATGTAGACTTGAAAGGTCCAACCCAAATGAGTGTTGTTTCCCACCATCCAGCCAGAGAATGAGGCATCATTTTTGAGTTCTTACAACTGGTTTTTGAAAATTCCAGTCTTTCTGTGTAAAAGACCTTCTGTCATACCAGTTTGTGGAACAGGCCTGAGAGCAGCTCTGATCGTGGGAAGTATTAGGCAATCGTAGCTACAGGTAGTGCTCCCTATAATTAATAACAGAAAACTTCAGCCCCAAAGCACACTCTTCAGAAAAGTTATGAGTGGCTGAGTGTGGGTTAGAATGGAAAACAAAAACTTATCACCATGTGTCCATTTGTTCAGCTACATAGAGATAAATTTAAAAAATCCAGAAGCCTTTCAACAATTTTAAGTTTTGGCCAGACTTTGAGTCAAAAAACCCCATGATTGTCTTCTCCCACTGAACATACTAGGTGAGTCCTGCTGGTTCAGTGGTTTCTCTGGAGCATTAAAGTGGCTTGTAACACAGCAGGTGCGGTCACAGGCCCAGCAGCAAAGCAAGGGGAAAGGAAGTTTGCACGGAACTAAGATCTTCTGTGTAACGAAGGAGAAACTACAGCGATTGTCAGCTCAGTGCAGCGTGGGTGGATGAAGTGGACAGCCGCCTATTGCAAACAGGGCGGGGGAGCAGGGCTGCGAACAAGAGACTGGGACTTGTTCCCCGCGTGCTCGGTCGGGGCTGGCTGCGTGACCTCCAGCAAGTGGCCCAGCTCTCCCGCGCCCCAGCCGCAGCCGCCTGCCTGCCGGTGGGTCCCGCCCCCACGGCGGCGCGGGAAGGCAGCTTATGTTCCTGCCCATTGTTCTTATTCGTGTCACCGACGGAGCCCCCCACCCCCGCGACTGGAGGCGGCTGCATTGAAGGGCTGACCCAGGTACGCCAGCTGCCACGCCTCGCCGCAGAAGAAAGCCGCGACCCCCGGCAGGTGCCTGAGCAACCGGCCGGCTGGAGAGCACCCCGGCAGCGGCTGCTCGGCTGCGGCTGCTCCCGCCCGCCGGCGAGGGGCTGTACGGGGCGGAGTTGCTGCGCTCGGCCGGGCGCCTCCTGGTGCTCCCCCCCCAGCCACCACAGCCCCGCCTGTGCTGGGAGGGGGCGGGAGCGGCGCTCATCTCTCCTCCCCCCGCCGCTTGCAAAGGCCAATCGTTGGCAGCGAGGCGTGGGCCGGCTTTGTGCGCGGCGCTCAGCCCTAGCAGCGCTCCCAGGTGAGTGTGCCCGAGGCGCGCCCCCTCCTCGTGCGCCGGGCTTGTGGCTGCTCCCCTGGGGAGCAAACAGCGGCGCACCCCCCCCTCCCGCGGTCTGCTTGTGGCTGCATAGGGCAGCCCGGGGGAGTTGAAGCCCCTCTCCTGGCTCTTCTCCGTGGGGCAGGATCAGCCGCTGCAGGGGGTCAGCGGGCCGGTCCCAGCTCCCGGCAGGCGCGCAGTGTGCGAGGCGCGGGCGAGCAGACGCACGCCGAGGTCTCTTGCCTGAGTCCGGCCCATTCATTCCCTTGGCAGCGCGGCAGAAGCCTGCAAGTGCCCCAGCCCGGGCCGCGCTGCCCCTTTCGGGGCTAGGGGCGCTCCGCCTTCAGCTGGGGCTGCCCGGGCTGAGCTGTAGCTTGGGACCAGGGCTGGGGCTGGCGCCACATCTCCGGTTGTGGTGTGGGTTAAAGCAGAGCTGTGGGGATAGTTCCGGGCTGCTGGGAAAAATCCGCTACGCGATTGTCAAACTCCGGGTAAATCTGGTAGCTGTTGCAGGGTGTCGTCTCTTCAGGCTGCATTAGAAATGAGTGAGAGTGCTCGGGAAAAAAACAAACCTTGTATTGCTTTTTCCGTAGTTGAAAAGAACAAAGAATTTTTCACATCAGGAGGCACTTAAATTAACATTTATATTTAAAAACCTCTCATTCGTTGTGTGGCTAATAGTACGTGGTATTATTAAATGTGAAATAGTCTTTTTTTAAATTACTTCTTGTGCTGTTTACATTTTATATTTCACTCAGTTTGTTTGGTTTCAGAGTAACAGCCGTGTTAGTCTGTATCCGCAAAAAGAAAAGGAGGACTTGTGGCACCTTAGAGACTAACCAATTTATTTGAGCATGTATCTCAAAATAGATTAGCTGTCCTTTTATTTGTAGTCCTTTTCCAATGAGTAGTTCATTCTGGTTTCCATTTGGGAAAAGGGTTATTTACAATCCAAAGATTACAAGGAAAGATGTGTTTAAAAACATCTTTTACTGACATTTTTAAAAATAATGGAAACATTTCTTCTGTTAGGTTTTGTAAAAGATTTGCAAGCCCTACACTTTGGGGCCTATATAGGTCTAACAGTGTCTCTTTTTAAGGGCCCAATCCTGCAAGTAATATGTAACTGAACGAAAGTTCTGTAGTGCCAGTGAGTTCAGTGGAATCAGCATTGCCAGCTCTTGCAACGTTTGGCTTGTGTCATAAAGCCCCAGTCCCTGAATTCATTAATTTCATAAGGTTATGTAATAATCTCAGCTTTTATTTATTTTTAAGTAAATTTCTAGCCCATATTATTGCAAAGGAAAGGTTGAAAATGTGAACCATGAAGGCAAATAAATAGAACCCAAAGTTTACTATTTAAACACAATCTCATGGTTTTTAAGATAAACTCATGAGGTTTTTGAATGGTTGGGGCTGACTACTGGAAGTACTTGAATACATAAGATTAATCACATGGCTGTTTGCAGAGTCAGAGTATGTGTTAGTACTGACTAAGCTTTTTTGATTACAAGTACAATGTGACTATTAAACAACAAGGAACAACTGTCATGACAGACTAAATATATTGCTAATGTCAAATACTGTATTAAAAGACAAAACCAACTACTATTGATTTAGTTCACAACTCAGGAACACACTTGAGCACCGTCTTAAATATTGTTTATTTCAATGGGATTTAACCTCATGTTTAACTTTAAGAATATGCTTGTGTTCTTCCTGAACTGGCATGCTTTGCTGACTCAAGAATCTACTGTACAAGAATAATTGAGCATTCATAGAAACTCTTTTTTTTATTGACTTCTGTATCTGTGGTGGAAGAAGGGCCCACCTATGCAACACTGAAGAAAGTTGCATGTGTGAGTAGTTGAGGGAGGAAAGGGACGCACATGAGATACTAGGGCGGGCACGGCCAAACTGTGGCTTGTGAGCCGCATGCATCTTTTACAGTTAAAGTGCGGTTTGCGGTGCTCTCTTCTCCTCTCCCCCTGGCCCCAACCTCCTTTCTCCTCCCAGCAGACTGAGAGGGATTGGGCAGCAGGGCTTGTGGCTTCTGCCTTGTGGGGAGTATGGTCTTGAGGCTTTAGCCCTGAAGGGGGGTATCAGGGCAGAAGTCCCATGCCCCCGGCAGGTGCCACCCAGCAGCTCTCAAACTTCTGAAGCTTGTATGCAGCTCGGAGGGCCAGTAAGTTTGGCCACCCTGTACTATGCTGTAATACTGTAAACTTATTAATGTGAAATGTTAATTTTCCTAAACGCTTTTAAGTAATTTCTGTAGTTCTGTTTTAATGCTGAAAAAATTATGTCCATTACCATCTGTTACAAGGTAATAGAACCTGCCTATTAAATCTATACAAATTTCGTAAACAAAGCGTTCAACATCCCATTACTTTATTGAATTGAAAAAACAAACAGATCAGAAGTCCGTTAACTGATTTCTTCCTACAGGGGCAGAGTGCATGTTTTCCTCTGATCCTGCTACAGCAGTCGGATGCTGTCAAATGAACTTTATGCAGGGGAGGGTCCCTGACATTCAAACTTACTTTTTCAAGATGATAAATTCTGATATCTCTGCAATAAGTAAAACACCAGTAATAAATCACGCAATATATATATTAACACTAAGGAAAGCAGAATACATTCTACATCAGGGGTATTGGATAGGCAGACCACAGGCCAAATCCAGATTGCCAGATGGTTTTGAATGGATCGCGAAATCCTTTTATTTACTTACTGTTATCGTTGCTGCTGGTGTTCTGTTGTTCTCTCTGGACTTGACCTTGACCAAGAAATTTGGACTTTGACGAAAAATAATTGATTACCCCTGTTCTACATTCTAAATTGAAAGAAATCTAGTCTGTTTTTTAGGATTCACATACTTAGCCATTGGTGAGCCTGTGTTAAACAAATCTGGTGTAGAATATTGGCAGCATCCTATTTGGGTATTTTTGTCATATCTTTCATATAAGAATAATGCGCTATTGGTCAAGGTGTTCTCATGGCAAATTATCATATCAGGAGACTTATCAGTGTTTCAAACAAGAGTCTCAAACATCCAACCCACTTGATTTACTTAATTGATCTACATAGCATATTCAAATTCTGCAGTATTAACGTTTACTATTTAAAATAAGAAGTAAATTTCTAAGCCTCCTGGTTGTCAAGATAATGTCCAAAATGTGAACTAAGTGTAATCTGATAGTGTTTATCTTCCTGAGTCTACAGACAGTCTTAAAGCAAGACTTGGAGAGGTTTAAACCAGTGGTGGGCCTGTGGGCCGCACGTGGCCTGTCAGGGTAATCCGCTGGCTGGCTGCGAGATGGTTTGTTTACATTGACTGTCCGCTAGCACGGCTGCCCACAGCTTCCATTTGCTGGGAACGGCGAGCCACAGTCACTGGGATCGTGTAGACAAACTGTCTAATGGCCCGCCAGCGGATTACCCTGACAGGACATGTGCGGCCTGCAGGTTGTCCACCACTGATTTAAACTGTGTCTTTCTCTTTAATCTCGTTGGGGTGTAGACTCTGAAATCTAATGATGTTATGTAAATGTCAGTGCAAACTATTTCATTGCTAATAGATTCCGTGGGTGAAAGGAGGTAGGAGTGAAGTCTATGTGAGGTGGGAATTGGGCATAGTTGCAGAGAATAAAATACAGAGGGAAGAAAGGAGACAAAAATGGGAAGGGAGCAAAAAGGTGGATGGGGAATAAAGAGGAAACAGTGGGGCAAAAAAAGCAGCCCTCCTAAAGGGGAAAACCTCATTTTTCCAATGAGTGAGGATATTGTGATGCTTTGGGGGTTAAACCAGATCAGTAAGGGATTATGTCCCCACCTGCCAGGTAACCCTGGCTTCTTCTGTGCTGTGCAGTTTTGGCTCAGAGCCCTATCACCAATAGCAAGCTCATGGCACAATGGCCTCATCCTGGTTTCCACAGCCTGGTTACTCCTTGCCACGTGGCCCCAACAGCCCTTCCAGACCCAAGTTTCCCCCAAACTGTTTTCCCTGCACTGTTCAGTCCCTCTCACTGGACTCATAGAAGTTATTCAATTTGCTGTCTCCAAAGAGAGACAGAGGCAGGAAGGCTTCAGAGGGAAGGGACTGAACAGAGCATTGAGTGATCATCCACTCCCAGCTTCTGGCAGTCAGAGTTTTGGGGACACCTGACACAGAGCATGCATTTGTGTCCCTGACCATCTTGGCTAATAGTTGTTGACGGACCTATCCTCCATGAACTTATCTAGTTCTTTTTTTTTTTTAACCCTGTTATACATTTGACCTTCAGAACATCCCTGGCTAGGAGTTCCATAAGTTGACTGTGTGTTGTATGAAGTACTTCCTTATGTTTGTGTTAAAGCTGCTAATTATTAATTTCATCGGGTGACCCCTGGCTCATGTGTTTATGTGAAAGGGTTAATTGTACTTCCCTATTCGCTTACTCCACATAATTCATGGGTTTTTTTAGACCTCTATCATATACCCCTTAGTTGTTTCCTCTTTTCTAAACTGAACAGCCCTGGTGTTTTTAATCTCTCCTCATATGGAAGCTGTTCCATACCCTTAACAGGGTCAAATTCATGTAAGGCTGCTTGGGAAGTGGGCAACTCCTTTACATATATTCACTGTCACCTATGCAGGTAGGAGATGCAGAACTGCTTGACAATGCTGATCCCTTTTGTGTTCCCTTTGCTTTGTGCTCCAGGTGGACTGTCCTTAGTCAACACTGTGTGTAGTCAGTTTGTGACTATGTAAAATGGGTGCATGATTTGATGTCGTATTTTCAGTTGTATACAAGCAAATTATTTTCCTAGCATACACACTATACAAATGGGTTCCCCAAGTTCAGAGCATGCACATCCATGCTCTTGTGTTGTGGATGCTGCATTAAAAAAAATTCTTCTCTCGAGTTTTGTAATACTTTGTCAGATGTCTTAAACTATGTCATATTTTGGATTAATTTGCAAAACATGTAATTCACTTGTGGAGCTGTCCTCACTGGGTAGGAGGAGAGACTGAGAGAAACCACTTTAATGTATAAATATTGTCGATCTTCATACTAAGAAGAGGGAAGGCTACCTGAAAGATGAAAAGATTAACATGAGAGAGAGAAGCTTTTTATTACACACAATTGCACTTGGTTATCTTAATCCCCTTTAAAGACTTGTGAGGTCTCAGTTTTACTCACACCGTAGCTGCAACTGCTCTGAGATTAACTTTCCCTTATTTAAATCATAATGGGAGGTTGATAATCCTCTACAGGGGACTTTTTTTATAGAAAAAGTTTATCTTGGAGGAATAGGAATCTCTGGTAGTTTAGATTAAAGTGATGATCACAGTACGCTTCTGAAGTAGAAAAAGAGCTCTTCAATCTTTAAAGTATCCTACACCTTTTAAAATCAATTTAAATATACCTTGGAGATAAAATATGCTTTTTTTCTCTCTCTTTCCCCTGCTTAGAGCAAAAAGTAATAGGGATGTGGGGGGTGGGAGACAGCATATTTATGAATTCAAATGTGAATATCCTTAGGAAGAAGGTTGTCTTGGTAGAACTTAAGAAATAAGGCTTGCCAGTAGTTTAATTGACATTGTTTTGCTAATAGCTTTAAAATGCATTGTATTCCTTATTAGAATTTCATGGAAAACAGTCCGTCATCTGTCTGTAGTATGTCATACTGCATTTAGGCAGATAGTTCCTATATTGTTTTGTGTACAGTGCAACCTTCCTAATTGAGAATCATGATTTGTAGACCATTGCAAGGAAGGAAACAAATATGAATCGTGAAGAATATTGCATCGTGTTCATTCACTTATTTTGACAAGTGTACTTCAGTTTTATTTATAATACTGCATAGTTTTAAATAACAGTGAATGTACTGGAATATATAATTTAAAATAATGAAATGGTAGTACTATGAAACCATGTTCCAGCAATGTGCTATTAAATCTTTGCCGAAAATTGGGTACAAACTCAAAATTATTTGAGAGAATTACTGGGTTTGCAGATTATCACTTCATCAGTGAGGTTCCACTATATTTCCCTTAGTATGGATATACTGAGCATGGTGAATTATTATATAATCTCTAAGTATGGGGTTAGGTCAGGGATCGGCAACCTTTGGCGGTAAGCCCCTGGTGTGCTGGGCTGGTTTGTTTACCTGCTGCATCCGCAGGTTCAGCTAATCGCAGCTCCCACTGGCTGCGGTTCGCCGTTCCATGCTAATTGGGGCTGTGGGAAGTGCCGCGGGCCGAGGTATATGCTGGCCGCCGCTTCCTGCAGCCACCATTGGCCTGGAGCATCGAACCGCAGCCAGTGGGAGCTGCGATTGGCTGAACCTGTGGATGCGGCAGGTAAACAAACGGGCCTGGCCGGCCAGGGGCCTTACCCTGGCGCGCCACGTGCCAAAGGTTGCCGATCCCTGAATTAAGTAATACATTATCCGATTTCTTCTTAAAGCGTTGGAATGAAAGTTGCATGTTTTCTATGTGGAAACTGAGGTACGGAGTGTTGAAGGGCTCTACACTGGGACCAGCACTATTGGTTTTTATGCTTTTTTAATGATTTAGACAAAGTTACTGTATAATATGTAAGATGATACTAAAATAGGTCAAGTGGTTAAAACCCAGAGTGGTGTTATTTACCTAGTAATCAGGATAGATCAGGCAAATGGGCACAGAGGAGAATTAGACACATTAATACTTTTTAGGTATAAAGTGTTGCACTTTCTTAGAAATAATGCACAAAATTAAATGGTGATCAGTGAAATAGCTCATGCAATATAGATCAGTTCAACATGAAACAGAAAAGAAATCCAATAGTACCTTGGCTTGTAATAGGAGGGATGTTATGGAGCATATACTTCCCTCCATAGCTTAGGCCTAATCCTTTGAACTTTTGTTTTCAGGAAGTGCTCCTATAGACAAGATTTTGCAGGATCTAGATCTAAGGTCGCAAGATACGTTCGAATCTAAGCTCCCCTCTCCCCGTTCCCCCATGTTTTTGGACAGATAATCCATCCAGCATGAGCCACCACTTAGCTTTCAAGGAAATAAATCTTCAAACAACTTTGTTTTGGAGTGACATTTCCCTTCCTTAGGCCTGAGGACTGTTTTGGGTAGAGAAGGTTGAAGTAAATCCAATAAATATTTGAGTTATTGACTGTAAAATATGATTTTCACTCTTATAAATTGTTCTTGGGTGGGTTTTTTATCACTTTGAATTTCAGGAAGAGTTTGTGCTGGAAAACTACAAATGGTCTTAAGTCTTAAAGTTAAAATTCCAGCTGTTCAGTGAGTTAAGAGAGCTCATAGCCAACATACTGTGTGTGACACTTTCAATAGACATCAGAATAGCTTGGGTAGGTATTTATGGATAATCTAAGCACTATACCCAGATGTACACACATTCTTTTCTTAACCTGTGTACTATATGTTTTTTTACCATTCACCTTAATAAAGTCACAGCCAAGGAAAGGTTGGTGACAATAGAACAGTGAGCTATGTTAACATGCTGAAAGACCATACAGATTTCATGTATTGTCTGGGTAAAACAGACTGGACCAGCTTTACCTCTTTGAGAATAATGAATTCTCATGTGTCCTGTCCACAGTGTGCAAGTCTTTGAGCACAATCTTCATAACCCAAGGTGTGCACACCCACATTTTCTCTCCTCAAACCATACTGCATATAACTTCCAAATGTCATATACTTCCTGCAATAAACATCTGTTACATATGCCACCAAAATACTTGCATTCATTGCACACCTTGCTGTACATCCATTATAAATGCTGCAGGCTAGCTTTATAGACAGTGAGCTTGATTCACACATTTCCTGACACGGAGATGGAGGTGCAGTTTGCAGCTCTGCCTTCAGGGATGGATTCATCCCCTCAGGTTTGCACTAGGGATGTAAAAGGTTAAAGGGTTAACTGGTTAACCGGTAAGCATTAGGCTTACTGTTAATTGGACCTAACTGTTAGCACAGGCGGGCGGCTGCACGGGCCCCAGCTCCAGCACCCGGGCTGGGCGGGACCCTGGCCAGAGCCGCCCCCGTTAAATGATATAATTTTAATCATTTAACCAGTAAACGTTTTTAACCAATATTTATATCCCTAGTTTGCACCGTTCTCCTGGGGGTCTGCCAGGGCAAAGCAGCCTTAACTTATGGTTAGGGCTCTATAGGAGCCCTACGAGCTGTGGTGGTGCACTGAGTCATTGCGTCTTCTGGAAGCCCTGGCTATGTCTCTTTCCCAGCCAACAGAATCCACTTACAATCTCTAGGCAACCTTTTCAGAAGTCATTTATATTCTGATTGTGTTGCTTCGTTGACACATTGACAGATGGTTCCGAATTCCTCCCTGACTTCTCCCCTTTGCAACAACACTGAAGTCAATTGTTGTGTTACATGTTGTAATTTCATGTATATAGTTATGAGTCTGAAAATGTGTCCTCACGGCTTAAAGCAAGCCCAGGCAAAAACTCTCAAGAGCAGAGGGGCAGTTCACACCTCGTCAGGGCATGTATGGGACAAGCGCAGCCCAGCCTCACAGGCACAAAGGACACTGGCCTAGGCAGCAACACAGGATCTGTTGGACTCTTGAGTGAGTCACCCCACATTCCTTTGGTCGGTTTGGGACTGCGATGAGGTAATGCTCACCTGACTCTAAAGGGTTGAGGTGAGGGGGCAAAGCCAAGAGGGAAGAAAGAACATAATAAAAGGGAGAGACATTTGCCATGCTCTTCCACCTCCATCTGCAGACATCACCACCAAGTGACTGAAGTGCTGATCAAAGGGGAGAGCCTGGCTAAAGGGCAACCAGCCAGCCTGTGGTGAGAAGAATCTAAGTTTGTAAGGGCACTGAAAGTGTTATGATCATCTTAGAATGCATTTTGCTTTTGTTTCATTTGACCAAATCTGACTTGTGCTTTGACGTAGATTAAGTGATTATATCTCTGTAATTAGTAAGTTTGTTCTGCCTGAAGCAGTGCATTTGGTTTGAAGCATGTCAGAGACTCCCTTTGGGATAACAAGCCTGGTACTTATCAATTTCTTTGTTAAATTGATGAACTTCTATAAGCTTGCAGTGCCCAGTGGGCATAACTGGACAATGCAAGACGGTGGTTCCTATGGTTGTGTCTGGGACTGGAGATATTGGCTGGTGTCATTCGGTTGCACAATCCAAGGAGCAGCTTACATGCCAGAGGCTGTGTGAGAATAGCCCAGGAGTGGGGGGTTCTCACAGCAGAGCGGGGTAAGGCTGGCTCCCAGAGTCCAGGATTGGAGTGACCTAGCAGCTCACTGGTCTAGATAACACCAGAGGGGAGCGTCACGGTAACCCTACTGCATTTCACTTCACTCTTGAGAAGGAAAAATTACTCTGATGGTCTATGATGGTGTCCTCCTCAAGGGATATTTTTCTTTTTTTTTTCTTTTTTAAATTTCTCTTGATTAGAAAATTCCAAACATTAGCCAAGAAACTAGGGAGAAATATTGCCTTAAATATACCATGTGAGATAATCAAGAGAAACAATGAATAGTGCCGTATCAACAAATAAAATATAAAATGCTGTTACACTTTGTAGTATTTATCTTCTGCTGAAATTCCAGTATCACATAGTTATCTCTGCATGTGTAGTCTCTTGTTTTCATTGTTGCCTGTGATGTGTTTAACCCTCTTCAGGTGTTCAAACCAAATTTAATTTATCATAATAGTTATTCATTTTTGTGAATCTCACTCTTGTAATGCTGCACACACTCCAATAGAGGTCTCCTAGAGAGTAAGTTTGTTTACTTGTA
Organism: Lepidochelys olivacea; assembly: GCF_965140295.1. Taxonomy (NCBI): domain Eukaryota; kingdom Metazoa; phylum Chordata; order Testudines; family Cheloniidae; genus Lepidochelys; species Lepidochelys olivacea. The sequence goes on from NC_140411.1 coordinate 112,287,180, forward strand.
TTCTTTTACCACTGGGAATGGCTTATTGCTTTAAAAAAAATATTTATTGCCCTAGGGGTACAAAGCATATGCAGCTTCCATTAAATCAGTGGGTGCTCTGGATGCTCAGCACCTTAGAAAATCAGGTACTCCTGCTTTTTATTTTAAAAGTAGATTTAAAAGTACAGCAAAGCCTACAATATTTGGAAAGTTTGTCATGAGGCGGAGGCAGGAGAAGAGGGAAGTTGTCAGCAACATGTTAGCTGCGAGTAAAACAAGTTATTTTTATACACTGAGAAAATATAGCTTATAACAGTGTTTAGAGCAGAAGGGCTTTGGTAGGAATGATGTGTAGTGTGTGTGGGAAGTATAGTAATTAACTCTAATTAGATAATACTTAATCCTTCTCAGACCATTCCTGAGGGATTCATGGTTAAAACATTGCTAGTCTCATTCTTTATTTACAAACAGTCATTTTATTTCAAGCTAAATTGGCTGAGTTAGTTTTCTTTTAAATCATAAGATTATCTGCATTATACTTGAAGGTGACAATCCTGAAGTATATCAGTATTACCATCTATACTCTTGGATAATATTTTTATTCTGAGGCAGTCAAAGTCAGCATCTGGAAATATGGAGAAGGTTAAAGGAAAAGAATCAACTAATATTTTCTTGCTATTGTAATAAGTGGAGATACAGTAATCCTTGGTCACATCCTTGTCCAGTGCATGCTAAATGTGAGTTTAGGAGATATCACATGTCCCTTCTTCCCTCTTGTTTACTTACCCAGAGTGACTTAGCAAAGCTATTTTGGTCTCCAGCAGCTTTGTTCTCTGCTTTTCCTTTGCAGAGTTAAGTCAAAAGATGGCCAAAGGTGTTTACTAGACTGCTAGGAAAAGTCAGGGTGCTTCGCTGATGTAATGTGATGGATGTTGACAACAGGGGGCACCACTACCCCTGAAATGGATCTTGACTGGCTCCTGGTGGATTACTGTCTATACCTGTGAAAAAGGCCCACAGTAATTCTCTGCAGCACACAGCAGTTTATTAAGAAGGAATTACACAAGCAGTAAAGGATTATATTAAGCATCTATCTCCTATGTAAGACATTAAGAGCTATACATTCCTCTTAATGAGTGTCTTTCACAAACAGGCCCTGCACTAGCCTCATGCAGTTCCTGCTTGGCAAACAAAGAAGGTGGTCACCAATTTTATAGATAGCTTCTTTCCTCCTGGTCTGTCTCGGGTTCCTCCTGAATCAAGCCTTGGTTGCCTTGAGACCCCTCTGGTTCACAGTCCTACTCTAGCTCACAGAGCAGAGTTTTGGCTACTGTGTCTAGCAGTGTTGCTTCTTCAAGGGTCAGTTAAGGAATCCCAACCAAGAGTAATTTACTTTGCTTGATTCTTACACTTTTTTTTCCCCCTCAAAGGAGTCACATGTCTTACAAGTATGCTCAGTAGCCGTGTGGCTACTAATTTTTACCTAACTAGTGTTTTAGAAGGGGGTGTGGGGGGAGTGCTACCAAACGCAGATCCCACATTTACTCACTCAGTCATTCACTCTGGCTCTCTGCGTGGTGTCCTTGCTGTAAGGTAACTACAACCAGGTTGACCTGTGCTCCATGCTCGAACTTTATGCATGTGATATTTACTTTTGCATGGGCCCATATTTGCTGACCAATAGGTTCAGTATCGATCGTACAAGCAGACTTTGCCAGTTCTCTATCAAATTTGCTTCTGCTTAAAGGAAATCTGCTCCCAGGATCCTCTGCAGCCATTCAGCCATGTTTAAGTCATGTCAAGTTATGCTCGCACCATTCACTCAGTATGGCCACACCAATTTGGCACCATCCCAACAATGGAGGGGAAACTTCCTCTTGCTAGAGCCTTGTTGCTTTCTAGACTTTTTCTCAATGAAGAGCTCTGTGGAGCTTGAGAACTAGTCTTTTTCACTAACGGAATTTGATCCAATAAAAGATATTAACTCACCCACCATGTCTCTCTCATATCCGGGGACCAACACTGCTACAACACTATAAACAAGTATAACTTGGCAATTATAAGTATCAAGAACTAAGATGTCTCCCACAATGTGAAAAATAATATAGCTTTATTCCCTGGTTAATGATGATTTATCTTTGATTTCAAGAACAGGTGACTTTGAGGTCAAGGTACATTATTTCCACCCATCTATTTCTGTAAATGCACAAACCTGCAGGTGTCTCTCCCATCCATAAACAGTTAAATCTCTTACCTTTTGTCTAGACAACTAACTTTTACATCTCCCCCTTCCCTCCAGTTCTTCCCTTCCAGGAATAGGGCAGCCTCAAGAGGCTCAGACCCCGTGTTAAAAGCCAAAACAAGTTAGTAATATAATGCATTTCTTCTTCCCTGACTGGTCTTCCTCCCACCACCAAAATGCCCTCTGAGTTAATTTGTTTCCTAACATGTACCTTTCAAATCTGTAACAGTCATTTTACCTCTTTTCATGTTTCAGGAAATAATTTAATATTTAAACATTTATATTTTGCTTTTTGCAAATCTTGTATTCCTGGGACATTTTCTCTTTTATCCAAGCAACCTTGTTCGAGAGATTTGTTTTGTATAAGCATTGGTGTCTCACATTGAAAGTATATAGAAGTATCTTTGGCTTCCATGCACTTGTTTTTAAGGTTGTATGTTGTTTTCCATTAGGAAGTTAAAGTTTGTAGTTAAATTGACTTAATCTGTGTCAAGGCCTCTGGTTCAAGACTAGGTGAAGAAAGGGCCTTTTTATACAAGGAAACCTGATGTTTGTTTTGGATGAAAGCTAGTTCTACTCATCTGATATCCTGGATATACACCTGTCATCTTAAATAAGTATAAAGTAGCTTTATTCTATTCCAAAAATCAAAGGTTCTGGTAATGTGTGTAGCGATCACTGTTTTTAAACTTACCTTGAATAATGCTAAATGGTTTTAATTTGTCTCACTTTTGGCAGAAGTCAACATAAGATACTTTAATGTCTGTCTCTTGGCACTGGAGGGTGATCCTATGTAAGGAAACTGGCAGCTGCAGTTGTTTCGTAACAGACAGCCAGTCTAATGAGAGGAAAGAAGAAGATATTGAGCCACAAATTGTGGTATCTGACATCATCCAGCTTGTGCAAGAGAAGCAGCAGGTGCCAGCAATGCAAGCAGGTGAGAAAAATCTACTAAATGTTGTGAACGTTTCTTGCTGGTGCCAAGCTATAGAAAACCTTCATAACATAATATCCAAGTGTTGGCTGGTGGGATGGTTTTAATAAACTACTATTAATTTAAAATGTTTAAACTTCAATTTCTAGTAGTTTAAGCAAGATTCTTATGCTAGGCTTACACAGAATACTTTTGCTTTAAATATCTTGTTGTTAATTTCCTAAATTGAAACACTTCAGTGGCTTCAGGGATGGTGGGTTGGTTTTTGGCTTTTAAACAAGACTTCAGCGATTCCTAATAGTTCCTTATCCTTTGGACATTGTGGATATCCACAATTGCGTATACCTATATCTGGATATCTCTGCTTGGGGTGTACTTAAGTTAGTAAGGAAAACTAATGTACTGTGCATTCAAGACTCTGGTAATTTCAATTGTTAACTTTGGTTCCAGTGCTGCTCTTAAGAATTTTGCATTAAACTTCACTACAGACTTCAGTGAAAGCAGGACTGGGCCATTCTTCATCAATATTGTCAGTTCAGTACATAGCAGATTCTTCACCTGAGGACTACATCCATCCCAAGTTTGACACTTGTGTTCCAAACCATTAATCACAGTGCAAAAAAAGCACCTTAAAATTCATAATTGCTTCAAAAATTGTTTTCATTCTAAAAAGTCAAAAGATATAGGAATATATTTTCTTGAAACTAGATGGCGGGCACAGCTGCTGAGAGCAAGCATAAGACATTTCAGCCATGAATGTGATTTTTTGGGGGGGTGGAAGTTATAAGACTATAAAACTAAGAGCTCAGCATGAAAGCTCCTTCTCCATCATCGCTAACAGTGTTGCTGGCAACACTAATCAGACTAAAAGAAATTGAATCATGTTTGTGGTCATTCTTAACGAAGTTTTGATTTTAATAAATTAGCCTCATTGACAATACAGAGTTCTATGACTGTCAAAGGTTGCTTAAAAATCAATTCTAGAAAGAATTACAATTACAAAATATTTTACATATTTAAAACTAACAGTTTATATAGTGGGTTGCGTAGGAGGTGGATGATGGATTAACAGTTTCAATGCTTGTTCAAATGATTTCTTCAAGACAAATTAACCTCACCCCTTTGAGTTCTGATTTAAGAAAACCCGTGTGAGCATAGCCATTGAAGCTGAACACTCTTTTTGTGGGGGAATACTGCTATTAAAATATTGCTATGGGGAATAAATTACAGAACTTGTAATGGAGTATTCTCTTTTCAGTGGCCATTTTTTGGCTCACAACACGTACTGGGTTTTTAAATCTCTCATGCAGCCTAGTAATCTGTGATAGATCGTATTAGAGAGCATTCTCACTGCCTTTATTTGTTTAACCATCTGCTGTTAGTGTTTTAACCTCTTGCCTCGTTTTCAAAAGTCAACCTCCCTATTGTATTAAGCATTATTTATATTGGAATATCTCCCAGGAGACCCAGGCAGGATTGGGGCCCCATTGTTCTAGACACCACATAAATGTAGAGCAGGGGACAATTTCTGCCTCAAAGGGTTTGGAGTCTAGATTAAGATGTGACGTGGGGAAACAAACAGTGGAAAGAATAGAGGGCAAGGGTAACAAGGACAGAAGCGTGATGTTGCATAGACAGGTTGTGTGCACAATTACTGTGAAGTTGCATCTATAATACTCACTCTTTCCTCGGTTGCCTGTAGAGCTGGTTTGGGGGAAAAAAAGTTCATGATTGTTTTGTCCCTGTGTGGTGGGGTTGTTTGTTTTTTTTGTTTTTGTGTTCTTTTTTTTTTTTTTTTTTTTTTTAAGTGGAAGAATTTCAAAAGCTTTCAACCGATTCTAGTCAACCTGCCTTCTTTCCCTTAGGGCACAATGTCTTTGAGGTGGCACTGCCTCCTCTCACTGCAGCTCCACCTGAGTCAAGCTCCTTGAGTGCTGTGCTTGCAGGCCAATGTCAAATGCTGCCACCTCCTGCAAATTGTGTTTCAGGGTATGCTCATGTAGCAATGGTGTCTTCTGACCAGTGGGCTGACCCAGCTCACTTCCACGCCCACAGGCTTTCTGGAGCCTGATCTTCCTGCAGTTTTTTGTTCCACTCTCCTCCCATGGCTTAGAGTGAAGTCAGGGTGGCTCTAGAATTTGTGGAAAGGTAAATAGTGCTAGTATGGCATACTGGTGAAAACCATTGTAAAAACAGCAAGTAGGATTGCTGTGACAAACCGCTCCCAAACGAGGGTGCTACAGACAAAGCTTTTACCAACGTTAAGACCTAAGCACAGCTCAGTTCGGGGTTTAAAGACTCAAAACAAGTAAAGATCTGGAACAGAAAATAAAGCATGAAAAATCACTCTGGTGCAAAATTATGCAATAACAACATATATTTACCGAATAGAAAATACTTTTTAAAATGTAGAACTGAATAAAATGGGCTCCTTTTCTGTTTAGTTTTTATGTGGAAAAATTACAGGAGAACTGAAAAAGCAGCTGAAGGCACATGTGCATCAGCAATTCATATAGAAGCACAAAAACTTGTTACAAGAATAATTAAAAACCAATTTAACCATTGTAAAGCTGTAATTCACAGACTCTTGAAATGCTTAGCTGTTACGTTCATAAACTCTTTGAAGAATGTTCTTGGCCTCAACTAAAAATGTTAAATTACATAGCTTTCTGCAAAAAGAAAAGGAGTACTTGTGGCACCTTAGAGACTAACCAATTTATTTGAGCATGAGCTTTCGTGAGCTACAGCTCACTTCATTGGCATCTGATGAAGTGAGCTGTAGCTCACGAAAGCTTATGCTCAAATTTTAGTCTCTAGGGTGCCACAAGTACTCCTTTTCTTTTTGCGGATACAGACTAACACCGTTGCTATTCTGAAACATAGCTTTCTGTGTACAGCAACCAATAGATTTTCAGCCTTAGATTGCTGAGATTGCTTGTTTTGAGATGTTCTAGCAGGTCTAGTTCAATAAATCGGAAACAGATTTTCAGCTAACATTGTATTACCAAGCCACTGGTATGTACTCCTCTTGATAACAGCCTAATGGAAGTACAAGCCAAAAAAGAAATAACCTATTAAGCCTTTATAAATTCTGCTAAATCCACTGATGCATTGCACTCAAGTGATTCACCCCCAGGAGCAAATCAGGATAAATGCAAGAAGTGGTAATGTTTGTTGTTGCTCACTAAATAGTGATATACAACTGTTTTACCATATATTATCCCAGAATTGACTGCCCTCTCAAAAAGGGATGGGAAATAATGCATTTGGATTAAATCCATTCTACTTTTGAATGTCCTGAATGTAACTAATTTCCCCCACCACTTAAAAAAAAAATTTTGGAATGCTGAGAGTGCAGGAAAGATAAATTAGCCAGTCTAGCTAATCCTTTACTTGCACTTTATCGGAGAAAATCTCCTAAGAAACTTCCGTGGAACAGGTGCTATTCCCCAAGAAGCTTTACCCTACTTGATATTTCATTGGAATTAACCTTGGTTTTATTTGGAAGGCTGCAAGGGACAATCTGGAGAAATTTTTTTTCAAAGGGTTTATCACAAGAAATACAACTGGCATGTGTACAGAGAAAATATTGATTAAAAACAATAACCAGAATGGATGACCAGGTTGCTTGATTATAGAAAGAACTGTAAAATTTGTATATTGTCCTCAACAGTTCTGAGTCCTATCTTGGCTTTGTTTTATATTAGAAATCACTATGTGATATGGCATAGCAGCAAAAGGATTGTTTTAACTCTGATGAGCAGAAAACTGAGCGAGTACCAATATATAGGGCTTTAATTTGGCCTTTCGCACTCATTTAAGAATGTTGGCATATCTTTTATATAACAAAACAGGTTCGTGTGTATGGAGTTGTGCATATGAGAGCTTGTAAACCTAGGTCCAGTAGATGGAAAATATCCCATTCATGTGTTTTTTTTTTCTTTTTTTAAAGACTAGAGATGTGTGCAAATATCTGTGGGTGAAAATCTCTTTCCTCTCCCCCACTCCACCTGTGTGCCAGTGATCTATCCTTAACCTAGAGGTGGCTGAATTTCATTGGTGAAACTATATGTATGTACATTGAAAAGTGTGTTAATTTGCATTAATGACTGGAAGACCTACTGTGGATAGCTGAATCTGGTAAGTGAACAGGTTTTTTTGTAGATTTGGGACAATGGTGATTGACTAATCTGACCACTGGCATAACACAGGGCATAGGATTTCCCTGTGTTTCTTCCTGCAGGTCCAATAGCTGTGTTTGAACAAGAACATACCCCTGTGGTATGGTTTGTGGGGGTTTTTTTTGGTGTGTGTGTGTGTGTTTCTTTTTTTTTTTTTTTTTTTTAAGAAAATGCCATCTTGATTTAAAAATGTCCCTGTGATGGAAAATGCACCATATCCCTTAGTCAGCTGTGTTGGGGGGGGGAGGGAACCCCCCCATTTTTTTGTCCAGTCTGAATTTGTCTAGCTTCAACTTCCAGTCACTTACTCCTGAAGGAATTCTGCACCAAATAATTCTGTGCACAATATTTTAAAATTCTGCAAATTTTATTTGTTAAATAAATGTGGAGGCTCTGGCATGGCAGTGGGGAGCACAGCCCATTAGCTGCATGCAGGTGGGCAATCACCCTGCAGCCTCCACCTTGGGACACAGATTCAAAAGTGAGACTGTGCCTGACACAACGCAAGGGCTGGGCCTGCCCCAGAAACACCCCGGGGCCCTCCCCCTCTGCGCCAGACATACTAGGTTTGGGCAGGCAGATTCAGTCTGACAGAATCCAAGTGTAGAGGGGTTTAGTGTGTGGGGGATCCAGGTAACAAGTGATAGGGTTCTGTGTGTGGAAATCTAGGTCCAGGTGCCTGTGGGGGCAGGAATCTGGATGCACAGGGGCTCGTTTGCGGGGGGGGCGGATTCTGGTTGCAGGAACAATGAGAAGCTGCAGGAGGGTCCAGCTAAAGGTGGTTAGGGATTAGTGGGGGGGGGGTCTGGGTGTGGGAGGGTTAGCAGGATGGGGGGTCCGGGTGCTGGGGGAATGGGGTGGGGGTTTGGGTGCAACTGGCTGCAGCTCAGTGGGGTGGCAGTCTGGGTGCAGAGGGCTGGTTGGGGTGGTGCTCATCGGGATGGGGATTTGAATGTTGGGGTTCTGAATGCAGGGGGTGAAGCTCAGCAGGGGACTCTGGGAAGGGGGTGTCTGAATACACAGGGGTTGGGCAGACAGGGGAGCAGCTCCCTCACAGTGACCCCCTACAGCTGAGGAGCAATGGGGGGCAGGAAGTGCCCTGCCTGTTCCATGCAAAGGAAGTGCGCTCCCCCCTCAGCCCAGCCAGGAGTAGCAGCTGAGTCTGGCGCAGGGTAGGAGTCACTGGGTAAGACTGGGGAGAGCCAGGTGCATGGGGGTGAGGCTTGGTGGGGGTAGGGGGGCACTCTGGGTATGGATACATGAAAATTGAGTCTGACCCAGCACAGTGGGGAATCCCCAGCCTTCCCCCTCCCCTCCCTGGTAGTGATTTACCTCTCTTCCAGCTGCTCTGGGTGTCTGCAACAATGTGCCTGTGCTGCTGGGGAGAGGTGCATGGCCTCCCTTGTGGCTTCCCTTTGTTTCCCTGTCAGTCTTTTTTTTCTTTTTTCTGCAGGGAAGCAAAGAAATCTGTGGTGGACATTAATTCAGCACATATGCATTGGCTCAGAATTCCCCCACGAGTAAGTCATTGGATCTTGTAACATCTTTCTCTGTTTAGATTATAAAATTTCCGTTTCCTGTGTAGGTGTTTCTAGACTGCAGTCCACTCATTCCTGAACCTTCTCTTTGATAATCTAAATGGATAGACTCAAGGAGCACAGTTGCTATAAGGCATGTTTTCCAATCCTTTAATCATTCTTGAATTGTGGGTATCAAAACTGCACACCGTTTTCCAGTAGAGGTTGCACCATTAGGAGAAAAAAGGCAATGGAACTGCAATGGGGTGCACAAACCCCACACAGACTGGGAAAGGGTAATTGAACTGCTATGGACTCAGTAAGCCCTGTCCTGCTACACCTGCAGTAAGTGTCAGGCTTGGAGAGAGGAGTTAAAGGGGGGGCTGGCTAGGCGGGAGAGTAGACTTCAACCTCTCTCTCCGTAAGAGGGAGCCTAGCAGGGGCCAGGAACTAACTACAGACTGCTGCCTTCTAGAGCATTCATGAGGAAAGGTAGGCTTGACATGGGACTATTGTTTTGAATTTGCTACCAGCAACTTGTCTTGTGTTTGTGTTGCTGAGTATGAGTGCTGTAGGTGCTGCCCTGCCTGAAGGGGGCGACACCTGAATAAACAGCTTGTCCTTTTGCACCTGACTGGGAATCCAGCCGTGGTTTGTTGCAAACTCAGGACCAACCTTGTAACAATAACCTCTCTATTTCTACTCTCTATTTCCCTGTTTTATGCATCCAAGAATCACATGAGCTCTTTTGGCCACAATGTTGCACTCAGAGCTCGTGTTCAGCTGATTATCCACTATGGACTCCAAATCCTTTTTAGTGTCACTGCTTCTCAGGATAGAGTCCCCTATCCTGTAAGCATGGCCTGTTCCTAAATGTATGACCTTCCGTGTGGCAGGCAGTCCTCAACTTGATGATGTTCAACTTATGATGAACGGCTCTTACAATGCTTCTGAATTGATACCCTGATTTGACTTAGGACAATTGGTTTAGACTTCACAATGCTCCGTCCCGCAACGGAGAGGATTGTGGTTCTGAGTTACGACGTTTCGACTTAGGATGCAATTTTTAGGAATCAAGTGTGTCGTAAGTCCGAGGACTGCCTGTATTGAAATGCATGGTAAGCTGGGCACAAGCAAACAAAGTGATCCAGCTTACTCTGTATCACTGTTCTATCCTCTTCATTATTTACTAGTGCCCCAATCTTTGCGTCATCTGCAAACTTCTAGTAGCAATGATTGTTGCCCCTGTCCCGTTCCCCTTCCCCCCCCGCCCGGAGTAATTGATAAAATTACTAAACAGTGGCAGAGGCAAGAACCGACCCCTGATGGATCCCACTAGAAACACAGCTGCTCAGCAGCGATTCACTGTTAAATTATCTCAGTGTAATTATAATTTTACTTGTTTTAATCCATTTAATGTGAGCCGTTTGATTTTTGTATCATTCTCATTTATTAATCAAGATATATTTCATTTGATACTGTAAGACGTTACAGAAATCTATTCCATCAACACTATTACCTTTACAAACCAAACGTAACTTTTTTTTTAAATACCTTAATTTGACAAGACCTATTTTCCATAAACACACATTGATTGGCGTTAATTATATTATCCTCCTTTAATTCTTTGAGTCCCATATCAGCAGTGCTCTGTGTGGCATGTGCACATGTAAGATCAGATATACAATCTATATATACACACAATGTACAGGTGGAGTTGGTGGCTTTCTAGAATACTATGAAATATCACATACAGTAGTGTGATATATTTATAGTAGAGTGATGAACTCTTAGTAGTATGAAATTCATTCTTGTCCTCTGCTAAATATTAACTGTGAAGTTGTGTGATAATGTTGGGTTTTTCTTGAATTTTAGCAGGTTTGCAGACTAGTAAAATGACGCCTGGCAGGTCACTTCTGAGTACCGTATATACTTGATCATTAGCCGGTTTGTTTATAAGCCAACACCCCCCCTTCCCCCCAAGATGGATAAGTAAAAATGGAAAAAAATTATGACCCATTCATAAGCCGACCCCATAATTCAGGGGTCAGCAAACTTTGGCTCCCGGGCCATAAGGATAAGCTGCTGGCGGGTCGAGATGGTTTGTTTACCTTGAGCGTCCTCAGGCATGGAGGTAAACAAAGTGTCCCAGCTCACCAGCTGCTTACTCTGAGGGGCCAGGACAGCAACTGGTGGGGAAATTTTTTTGTGGAGGAGAAGCTGGGGGCCAGGGGAGTAACCCCTGTGATCACCCCCCACATGACCCCACACTCTCCCCATCCCTTCTCACCTTTAGGATCCTTTGGGCATGAGAGATGCAATTTTTAACTTTGTTACGCTCGTATAGCAAATAGTTATAATTATGTCCTGAATAATTACTAACACATTCAGTTTAAAGTAAGGAATATAATATTTCCTTAATAGGATGCAGGCATTTTCTTTACTAAGGTATTCTCATGAAGATGGTGAAAAGAAGTGCCAGTTGGCTAATTGTTTCTTTCAATATGTCTATAAAAGCTCTTCAAGTTGGATTGGAAGCATTCTTATTTGTCACTATTTATCTTGAGGAAGGTAGCAACACTTTCCTTTGAAAGGAGATCTCATGACACCGTGAAGAATTCTAAACTCTGCCACTAAGAGTGGTTTTGTACTGACATGTTTGCAGAGATGCATAAGCGTGGTAGCCAAGTATTATGTTTTTAAGATTTAAAGTGGCTTAAGAATTGAATTTGGAAACTCGTTACTATTTAAAAAGCTGTTTGTTCAAGTAGGACTACAAATGTCCTTTGTGCATCAGCCAGGGATGTGTCGCTCCCCACAAAACCCTGTCTTCACAAGATTAAAAATACATTATTACTTTATTGAATTGTGTAATTTGACAAATGATAAACTTTTATCTGGTAAAAGCTTTGTTCTACCACATAGATGTATAGTAGAAGCTTATATCTTCAGTTAGAGAGATTGTTACATTATATTAATAATGTATTTTTAAGCCATGAGTTGATTGTGGCTGAGATCTAAGAATTATACATAATTGTTTTTAATGTATTTTTGTCACACTGTTCAACATTATTCATATTTTTTCCTCTCGTATCTTTAGAGCTTGTGTTTTTGTTTTGTTTTTCCCTCCTGCATGGGTATTCTCCATCACAGAGATGGTAAGGTTTAAAAACAAAAATAATACTTGCTATACATGCTTAATTCTTGCTGAATAAAAATAGCCTCTTAACTAGCCTGTTCCTTTTTTGGTATCGATTTAGGGTGAAATTCACCCTGGTGAAGAGGGCCTCTTACAAGATCCTCCACAGTTCATACCACTCAGTCCCTCAAAGTGTGTTTCTGCAGATGGGTCAGCTATGCATATATCTGGCTTAAATGTAGGTAAAGTGAATTTCACCCTTAGGAAGGTGCACATATCACCTTTCGTAGTGGAGTACGTGTGATGCCAACTCCACTTTCTAATGAACTTCACCTTATCTGTTGGAAGTAAATGGAAGAAATATTGTTTTTTTTAAATTTCCATTCCTAGCTGTCCATTTCAAGGCAACTGCACCTGTATACCTCTTCCATGGTCCACTAAGGATACCCACTTCCAGATTTCTGGCTCCTTTGCTGTCACTCTCTCTTGGGCAGAGACTCGCATCTCTCTCCCTCCTGACGGGGTTGTTAAGGCTGCATAGCTCCTTGATCATGCTGTAATATTCGTAGCAAGCTAGTTTACCTAAACAGGCCAGTATCTGCACTTTGCTTTCTCACCAGAGGTTATGAATAGTATAATTGCGGGCAGTTATGAGTTTCCACACCAGTCTTTCTAAGCAAGCCCATTTGTTCTAGAGGTTACATACAATCCCAGCCCACAATAATACATAAACTTTGCATTTAACAGTCACATACCAGGGTGCTATCCAGACCAGCGGAGGGCTGTGTCACCCCTGCCTTGCAACCTTGTGTGCCTTACACTGCCTTGCTGAAGTAGCTCACACCTGGCTGCTTACAAACAGCCTTCTGGCATGGAAGCTACACCCTGCGTGTCTGGGTAACTGCAGCCTGCCAGCCACACTTGGATTACACTCTGGCTTTTACCAGCCTGGGTTATACTGCAGGGTGACACCAATGCACTCAGTCCCAGGTTGTCCCCCTTCCCCCCCCACCCCCGCCAGAAATGTAAATCTTGCACTGCACAGCCCTCTCCTGGATGGTCCAAATATAAGTCCACTGTTCCTGTAAGGAATAATACACAATGGTTTGTTACCCAGACACTTCAATTTGAACACACCGGATTAAATAAAACAATAAAAAAAGTTTCTTAACTACAAAGAGAAATTTTAAGAGAATACAAGTAATGATCCATAAAAGACACGGTTACAAGAAAAATAAAGAGAAAACACTTTCTAGTGCCTAACTTTTAACAAACTATGTTAGATTAAAGCAGTTTCTCAACACATGCTTGTAGTAGCATTATTAACCCAACTCTTCAGGTCAGGACCCTTCCCCCAGAGTCCAATGGCTGTTTCCTTTGTCTTCTCAGGTACAGAGCATGAGATGGGTAGGGCGAGAGAAATGGTTGTCTTGGGGTGTTTCCCCCTCTTTTTTTTATAGTTTTTATTTTTTAAGTTCCTCTTTGTAAAGCATTTCCAGTTGAGAACCAGGAGACAGGCAGTCTGCCGGAAGGAGGAGATACCATGCTGTATCTTTGCCAAGATGCAGATCTCTTTGCCCTGTCCCCACTACTTTGCCAATGAGTGGCCACTTTGTAGGTAATGGCGCATTAGCTTTGTTGACACTTAGCTGTTGTCAGCTTGCCTTTTGTCTTTGGAAAACTGGTTTAACCACTCCCCAGACTTATTTGTGAAACATGCTTTAGTCATGATTTCAGCTTGCGTTCATAACATTACATCTAATGTTGCTATATGCATTTTACCATAATATTACTGATAAGCAAGTTGTGAATTTTCAAATGATACCTCACATGGCATACTTTGTACAAAGATTATTACAAAAGTGTGTAGAGTGTGAACTTGGATGTATTCTGTCACAATAATACAATAAGGTTTTTCGAGGATATTGCAGGAAATTGCCATAGCACACTAGGTACTCCTCTGAAGGACCAGGGCTCTATTGTACTTGGCATTGTACAAAGAAGAAAGTCCCTGAATTACAGAGCTTGTAATCAGTGTCTGTGTATGGGGCATGCTCTCTCGTATATTCATCATAGATATGCTGACAGTCCTTAATTCTAGGTACGACTGATACTATTATAAAAAGATTATACAGTCAGTAGTAAAGGGACAGACTTCATAGATTTTTCACAAGTCTGTTCCTTTACTGACTCTAGAACTTTCTTGTAATGGTGTCAGTAGTGCCCAGTTAAGGAGTTAAGGAGACTGTCAACTGTCAGTTAAGGAGTTAAGGAGGACAGTTAAGGAGTCTGTCAACATGTCTATAATGAGCCAATCTTTTCAGAAATTTATCAGCTGACGTTTTTCTGCTGTTTAGTATAAAATAGTTGTAAGTTTTTGGCACGTTTAGAACTCTGTATCCTCAGGGTGAGACATACTTAATGGCTAACTGGAGCTATGCATTTAATCACATGGAAATAGACCCACCGTACGGCTAGTCTGTATTGTCTCATTGCTTCAAATAATAATAATAAAAAGGGTTGAAATCCTGAAGTCTGTGGAACTTTTTTGCCAGGACTTCATCCAGGATGTTCAAGTTGTGCAGGTTAAATCACACCTTAAACCAGTGGTTTTCAAACTTTTTTTTTTTTCTGGCAACCCAGTTAAAGAAAATTGTTGGTGCCCATGACCCAACGGAGCTGGGGATGAGGGGCTTGGGTGCGGCAGTGAGGGCTGTGGGGCCGGGAATGAGGGATTCGGGGTGTCGGAGGGGGCTCTGGGCTGGGGCAGGAGGTTGGGGTGCGGGGGGGGGGGGCAGTGCAGGTTTTGGGCGGGGCAGGGATGAGGGGTTTGGAGGAAACTCAGGGCCGGGGCAGGGGGTTTAGGTGTGGGAGGGGGTCAGGGCTCTGGGCTGGGGATGAGGGGTTTGGGTGCAGGAAGGGACTCTGGGTTTGGGGGCTCAGGGCTGGGGCAGGGGATTAGGGGTGCAGGTTTGGGGCACAGGCTGACCTCCAGCGGCTCCCAGTCAGTGGCACAGTGGGGGTGCTAAGGCAGGCTTCCTGCCTGACCTGGCTCCACGGACTCACTGCGCACTGGAAGTGGCCGGCAGCAGGTACAGCTGCTAGTTGGAGGCATGCGGCTTTTGCCTGCGGGCACTGCCCGCGCCTCCCATGGGCCGGTTCCTGGCCAATGGGAATGTAGTGTCAGTGCTGGAGGTGGGGCCAGCATGCAGAGCCCTGTGGACCCCCTGCCTAGGAGCTGGACCTGCTGCTGGCCGCGTCCGGGGTGCAGTGCAGTATTGGAACAACTAGCGACTAGCCTGCCTTAGCCGGGCAGCACCGCCGACGGGTTTTTCAATGGTCCAGTCGGCGGTGCTGACCAGAACTGCCGCAACCTATTGCCTTGCATTCTGCGACCCCGTACTGGGTCGTGACCCACAGTTTGAAAAACCACTGCCTTAAACTAATAAAACAGTCCATAGTTAATACTGAAACATCTTTCTTGAATCCCCTGTTTGGCTAGGTATTACAGCATGTATGGTATGTAAAATCAAATCTTATTTGGGTAGGAATATTAAAGTCCAGACTTTAATAAATAAAAAAAAAAAAAAAAAAAGCGTAGCAAAAACTCAAGTCTTATTAGCTGAAAAGGGAAATCGGAATCTACCAGGAAAAAAAAATCACACTTCAGGTAAAATTTCAAGCTATTTTTTTTATTCTAGTAAACATGTATGTTGAGTAGAACTGTATCTGAAAAGCCACCTCATTTGTCCTCTTTCAAGTCCCACTACCATGATGCCTACATAAACACAGACAATGATTAAGCAACTTTACTGCTGTGACCACTGTCTTGCATGCTGATCATTATGGTCTCATTTTTTCCGTGTGCTCCCTCTGTTTATAGTCATATACACTGACCCAAAGTTCATCAGACTATACTTACTACCATCTGTAGTTGCAAGGGCTGTATTTTTGTTGTTTCTCATCTGGTTCAGTGGACTGGAAGTTAGATTTAAGGTAAAGTTTCAAGTATTGCATGCTGCAGAAAATAGTTCTAATTGCACACTTGACACAACTTAAGTGTGAGATGTATCTGAAGTACTGCTGCAGTACTCTTTCTTGGACTATTCACATATATTGTTAAAAGGCAAAGAAAAATCTTTTTCAAGAAGGGTTTGCCTGCATCTTGTGGGGGAAAAGTTTTTTTTTAATTCTTATAATAAATAACACATCAAAAGCAATGGGTTTTCACATTTGTTCCTTTCCTTCAAAAGTTTCCTGCAGAAACTATTTGCTCACCAAAACTAATATTAATGGGATGGCTTAAAACCTCCAAGATAACTTAGCAGTTATAGTTCAAATCCTGTGTTTTGACTCACCTGGTTTTGCTACTTAAGACCACACATTCCTCTGAGAGAGGAGCTCACAGAGTGGCAGGGGGTTATATAGAGTTATAAGCCTTCGCTCAAAACTTCCTTGCTTTTTGCACGCTTAAAGGGAAGCTGCACCCATTTTGATCAGGATGGACTTCAGAGACTTCTCTTGGTAAAAGAAGCATAGTTACCAAATATAAATATAAATTGAAATTTTTAGAATATTTTTGAGGCCTCTACAGAAGGCAGCTGAATTGCTGAAAATCCTGTATTTTACACAGGACCAATAAAAGCAATAAATAAAAAATGAAGGCCTCTAGGGTTCTATCCAGTGTATCAGATGCTCTTAAATGTCATCTGAGCAATTTCTTGTCACTTTTTTCTTGAGTGGTAGATTAGCATTTGTAGAAGAGGCTAATGAGGGGGAAGGTCCCCCATTATATCTACTTGCTCATTTCAAAGCCAATAGTTTAAAATGCTCTGTCATCACTGATTCAGAGAGGGGGTTAAACATTTCTGGTTTGCTTCAAAGTTGGCCTAGGAGAGAATTGATTGAAGGTTATCTGACTACTGTTTGAAATGAGTTCCTTGTCTCAAACCACTTCCTCATCACATAAAAACCATCAGCACAATTGGAGTCCTTGTTAGAAGCATCAGTAGAAAGACACATACTGAATTGCCTCACTCCTACGGGGAAATTGGGAAGGTCACTGCCTTGGGTGTGGCCAGAGACCTCTGAGCTGTTAGAGCTATTAATCCAGCCACTGTCGCATGTGCTAAAATATTAAGAAATGCTAGTTTATTTTTAAAAAATCCTGTTATTTTATACCAATTTGTTAGACATAAAATTTTCTTTTTTAATCAAATTAGGTATAGCTTTCTTTAAGTTTCTTCATGTTAGAGAAGTGGGTGATTCTTTTGTTACGTACTGTATAAAAGATCTCTTTTTAAATGTGGAAGGGGGGAAAAAACAAGTAATTTTCTTATGTAAACTGATGTAGCTTTCATGGTAGCAAAAGCTTCTATAATTAAGATTGCAATGCAATTTCTGTTATAAACCTTCACTTTAATTCACTCATCAGTTCCTCAGATATTCACCTTATGTGCAGAAACTTTTGATGCTTGTTCAGAGCTGAAATAGGAATATTTCTGGAAGCTTTACCAAATCCATTTAGTCAGTTGGCCAGATTTTCAAAGGCATTTAGGTGCCTAGTGGAATTGATAAAAGGGCCTAAGCAGGTTAGGTGCCTTACTCCCATTGAGTTTCAAATCTGTAAATCTGGCCCACTGTCTACTTTAGAAGGCAGAGGAACCCATTATTTCTTATTTCTAAAATTTTATTTTTGTGAATGGATAACATCTAGAACTTTTTTAAAACTTTATACCTCAGATGTGACTCATCTATAACGACAAGTAAGTACATGGTAAGTTTAGGATTGTTGTAATTTATTAAAATGAAGTGATTAAAAGTGGCTTCTTTGTATAGATAGTAAAAATTTTGTATTAGATTTTGAGTTTTATTATTGCTCATGGCACTTAGGAGTTGACACAGTATGTGTTTTGTAATTTTTTTTTAAAAACTCAGTGAAATAATACATATAAAATCTGTAATACTAAAGTTATGAACTTGGGCCCCAATCCTGTATCTATTTGCTGGAGTGGACCTGTGCAGCATTCCACTAACTGACATGAGTCAAACTATCACCACCTAAGGAGAGAGAATTCATAACAAAAACTGTGTGTACACACACAAGCTGTACTGTAAAGTTGTAATCTTGCATCTTAGTATGGCTAGAAACAAGTGTCTCCTCCCAATGGAAAGAGTTGTGCGGAAAAACTATATTTTTATAGGTGAAGATTGATGGTTCCTTTTATTTTTCATCCTGTTGGACAAACTCCAGACAAAATGCTTATCATTATTGAGTTTTGTCTCTTTAAAAAACCTATAGTTTGTATTTTTTGAATTGCTTATAGTTTTAAAAATGGTGATATGTCAAATATACTTTTTGCTTGAGGAAAAGGTTTGTGTTTTTTGTTTTAATAGCTAGAGTTTAAAAGCAGGATATTTAATCTGCAGAGTCACTTAATGAATTGTATTTTCTCAGATCAGTTTATCAGATTGGTTTGAACATATTTGATTATAAGGTACATTAGAAAAATTGTGATTCTTTGAAATTAGTTTAAATTGTTCATAATTAAATTACTGTCTAATTTCTTAAAATGCAGGCTAAGCTAACCAGTGAACAAGTTATTCTTCAAAACTGATAAGTTTAGCAATTGCACATGGAAATATATTTCTTGTGTAGGAGATCCTGCTCATGTTACATCTGTTGTTTTGTTAAGTTTAATCCTGTCAAAAGTGTATGACCTGTTTTTGAAGAAGCTCACCTGGTGAGAAGTACTCTCACAAATTACTAAATGTATTGGAAGAAAAAATAACCATTGTAACAACCCTCTTGTGTGTGACTTTCAGTCAGGAAGCACCTCAGGGTAGAGTTGTTCCTAGCTATTACCATGGAGATGGTGATTGATTTCTGCTTCCTCTTGAGACCCTGCACTAACGGAAGATTTGTCCGTGCTGAACTGCTGCTGGATGATCCCTAACTCCAGTAATCCAGAGGGGATTGCTGGTGGTGAAGGCAGGCTAGGGTGGTGAAGGCACTCCTTCAGTGCTGCCATTGAGGTCTGTGGGAGGTGGAAAGTTGATCCCTAAAAGACTGGGAAGTTGTGCTGATAGAGGCTTCCCCAGTCGTGCCTCCACAACTGATATATGATTGGGCTGTGTGTGGAGGTTGTTTGGCTACCTTTGACAGATCCCAGTTTTGACATCTGAAGGATCCAGAGGCAGACTGACCCATCTAACATAAGAACAGCCACACTGGGTGAGACCAATGGCCCATCTCGCCCACTATCCTGTCTTCTGACAGTGGCCAATGCCAGGTGCTTCGGAGGGAATGAACAGGTGGTAATCAAGTGATCCATCTTGTCGTCCTTCTGGCAGCCAGAGGCTAGGGACACTCAGAACATGGGGTTGCATCCCCGACCTGGCTAATAGCCATTGATGGACTTAACCTCTGTGAACTTATGTCATTTTTCTTTGAACTCCATGATATTTTTGGCCTTCACTGCTGCAAGTGAGTTCCACAGGTTGTGTGAAGAAATACTTCCTTTTGTTTGTTTTAAATCTATTGCCTATTAATTTCATTGGGTGACCCGATTCTTATTATGCAGTGGAATAAATAACACATTCTTTTTCACCTTCTCACCATTCATGATTTTATAGACCTCTGTCATATCCCCTCTTAGTCATCTCTTTCTCCAAGCCAAAAAGTTCCAGTCTTCTTTAATGTCTCTTTATATGGAAGTAGTTCTACACCCCTAACAGTTTTTGTTGCTCTTCTCTGTACCTTTTCCAATTCTAATATATCTTTTGAAATTGAGTGATGAAAACTGCATGCAGATATACCATGGATTTATACAGTGGCAATAAGACAGAAAATATATTTATCCCTTTCCTAATGGTTCGTAAGATTGTTAACTTTTTTTGACTGCTGCTTCACATTGAACAAATGTTTTTTAGAGAACTATTCACAATGACTCCAAGATCTTTCTTAGGTGGTAACCACTAATTTAGATTCCATTATTTAGAAAGTTTTTTGTCTTTAGTCATCCTTATAAAGTGCCAGGGGTGACGGATTCTTCCTAAAAGTGGGGGGCCTTGCCCCCTCTGTTGCCACGCCTTTGCCCTTCCTCTTCACCCCCTCCGACCCCCTCCTCGAGGTCCTGGCCAAACTGGAAGCTGGGGTCAAGCTGGGAAACTTGCCCCCTCCCCCCCCACCCTGGGCAGGTGGAGGGTCCGCTGCTCTGCACAGATTCCTGCATGGCTCTACCCTGACCTGGCTCCGGCCTCCGGCCTGGCCTGGGGCGGGGTCTCGGGGGTTGAAGAGCTGCAGCCTGGCCATGGGCCGCCCCACCCTGGGCAGATGGAGGGTCTGTGGCTTCTCACAGGTGGCTGGGCCTGGGACAGGTTCCAGCTTCTGGTCTGACCAGGGGGTGGGGCCTCAGGGAAGAGGAGGGGCAGGGGGCGGGGCCTGTGGCGAAAAGTGAACAGGCTAGGCCTGTCTACTTGCAAAAGAATTATGAAAGTGAGGTTATAGAAAGCAGCATTTACACTAAATGAATGTATCCCACAGCTTTTAAATGTCATCATACATGAATATTTTTCTGTCCCTTATTTGGGGGCTTTTTTCACACAGTATGGCCCATATTTGAGCCTTGGCATATGACATATGTTTGTCAGTTCACTTTCTACCCTCTTTAAGCAGTTAGCCCTTAATGGACCTGCACATAGTCAACTTCCTCTGAGATGTTTAAGAGAACCTTTTCTTGATATGATAGCCTGTAGTTGAGGCTGTGCTTTTTGTATCACCCATTTAATTAGCCTAACTATGGGGAAGTTGAACTAGAAAAGTTAAAGTAAAGCTCTTCATTGCATACGCTGGAGGCTGTTCAAATTTTTCTATTTGTGCAAAGTTCACAGGTCCCGCTTAAGGACAATATTAAGGACCAATGGGGATAATCCATTGCACTCTTTGCATCTGGATATGGAGGGTCTGGCGCCTTAACCATAATTCCTTCCCATTTCTCTGAATGCAAATCTCATAGCCCTGCAAATCTATCTTCCTAAAAGGTCTGCACTGACCTTGAATCCTACTTCTGCTCAGCCAGCAGGTGCTGCTGTTGAATCAATAGGACTGAGGCAGTGTAAGGGTGAGAGGTTTTGAAATATTCTGGGGACTTGGATTTAACACAAGGGGAGAGAGAGAGACAAGGCATTACTATAAAACAGCAAAAATAGTGTACATAATGGTTTCCAGTAAGGTATGAAAATATTGCAGATTGGGAATCTGTTATTTAAGAGATCTGCAAGTATATTTATAGAAATTAATTTATTGAGGTTATGAGTTGAATGCCCCAACAGTAAGATATGGGGTGGGGGGGAGAGAAGGAACTTTAAATTTGCCTTTTTACTGTATAATACAGTTTTGCCAAATTTGTAAAATTATTTTTACTTGCATCCTAAGAGATAAAAATGTTTCATCACTGATGATGACTGTAACCTATGAAACAACACAACTTTGCAGAAACAGTCCAGGGAGATCACTGA
Organism: Lepidochelys olivacea; assembly: GCF_965140295.1. Classification (NCBI taxonomy): domain Eukaryota; kingdom Metazoa; phylum Chordata; order Testudines; family Cheloniidae; genus Lepidochelys; species Lepidochelys olivacea. The sequence goes on from NC_140411.1 coordinate 112,308,691, forward strand.
TTAACCTAGGAAGCTGAGTAGCACATACTCCCTCAGCCGCCCCAGAACCTGCATGGCACATAATAATAAGTAAAAACTTTCCCGTGCAAACCCTGAAACTGGCATCTGATGTCAGCAGCTGTGCCAGGGGAGGCTTAGCCTGCCCTGGCCTATTATACCTGCTGTCCATGGAGCTGAAGTTTTCAGAGAGCTATCCACATGGACTTCAAGATCTTTCCTGAGTGGTAATGAATCCATCATTATATATGTGTAGTTGGGATTATTTTTCCAGTGTGCATTACTTTGCATTTATCAATGTGGAATTTCATCTGCCATTTTGTCATATAGTTACCCAGTTTTGTGATAGCCCTTCGTAACTCTTTTAAAGTCAGGTTTGGATGTAACTATCCTGAATAATTTTGTATCCTCGGCAATCTTTGCCACTTCATTGCTATATTTCCTTTCCAAATCAGTAATGAATATATTGAACCACACAGGTCCCAATACAGATCCTTGCGGGACTCCATTGTTCACATCTCTCCATTGTGCAAACTGACTCTTTATTCCTACCTTTTGCTTCCTATTTCTTGGCCAGTTACTGATCCATGGGAGGACCTTCTCTCTTAACCCACAAGAGCACAGGAGCCACTACTGCTGTAGGTAGCAATGAACAGACACCAGTGTCTGTAAATATTGTTTACAAATTAGTGTAGACCCCGAATGAAGAATTGTGATAGAACATGCATGTTGATTAATTCAGATTAGACATTTATTTTTTAATTCCCCCCCAAAATTCACTTCTATCAACTTTTACCTAAAATAAGAGAATAAGTTTTCTAAAAATACTATCCATCACCCTGAAAATCACCAAGTTGCCATTCTGTATCATAGCCTTTCTTTTTCTTGGCACAATTCAGGTCAAAAGAAACAAAGTATACTGCTCCTAATTATAAGGTATAAAAGTGAAGTTATGAATTTGCTGCTCGCAGCAATAAAAGGCATGTCTGTGATGTTTTATGTGCATGATGAGATTTCGTGCTGTGTCTTTAAGGGAGCTTAGCTTGGGGAGAGTGGGAGCTAAGGTGGCTTTATGGCTGGACAGTCCTGGGGGATGTACGGGTTTGTTTATGCTGCAATAATAAACCCGCGGCATGAAGCCCCAGAGCTTGGGCTAATTGATTTGAGCTCAAGAAACTCAGGCTGCCTGGCAAAAAATAGCAGTGTAGATGTTTGGACTCAGGCTGGATCCCAAGATCTGAGACCCCTCCCCTCCTTGTGGGGTCTCAAAGCCTGGGCTCCAGCCTGAGTCCGAATGTCTACATTACAATTTTATAGTCCCATGAGTCTGAGCCCCATGAGCCTGAATGAGCTGACCTGGGTCAGCAGCCACGGCTGTGCTGCAGGTCTTTTATTACAGTGTAGCCGTACTGTAAGGTACATCAGCCTCTTTAGGCTGTTCTATGTCTGCAGCACTGCCTGCAATCTGCAGCTCTGCCCCTTTCAGGACCCATGTTTCAGGGTTTGTGAGGGGATCCTTCCAATGCCAGATGGAGTGGCATAAAGGGGCACCGCATGCCTTTTACCCAGAGTAAAGAAGTCGGAGCGAGGATGAAGATCTTCCCTCAAGGATTTGGGTAAATGGTGTTTGCAAAAAAAAGAAAAAAAAATGTTGCGGAATTCTGTTTTGCAAGTCAGCAAGGCTCTCACTGCAGAAATGTCTTTCCCTATTGAATGGTAAAGCATCTGCAGCCATTGGTTTCCGTGGAAACCAATTTTGCTGGGAACACACTGCACTAAACTGAATATCTCAGTTTTTCTGAACTTGAGATTTATGTTATCTCTGGAGTTTAACACTTGTGCGTGGAGTGTTTTATTTCATTTGGCTCTCAAATGCTGTGTACTGTACCCTTTTTTCAAATTTACAAAGTAAATGGTCAAAGGAAGAGATTAGCTACACGCTTGGAATTTGTGACAAAGCAACAAGAAAGGTTGGTATTTATGAAGCTAAAAGTTAGGGGTGTCTTGTTTTTGAGTGACTTGCAGAAAAATATTTTTGACTTAACTGCCAAGTCAAAAGTTGCTTCTGTGTTACAACATAAGTTATTTTTTTCTTTTTAGCAATATTAGTTTAATGTTGCCATTTGTACATAGCTACAGCTGCTTTGCGGAGTCTGGTATTGGAGAGCTGGTGGAAGAGTTACTAATGTGTTTGTTTCCTAATAAGATTTTGGCAGGAAGTTGGTCTTATTTGTAGTTTGTTCAGATTCATTCAGTGTGAACTGCATGACGTGCTCTGACAGAATGGTATTTTGGTGTTGGTTGTAAGGTAAGTTTGATTTCACATTTCAAATAATGCTTGTTGCAAAGACTTATTTTGGCTTGGAAATTTGAGACTGGTAATTTATAAACATTAAAATATGCTAAATGAATTAGTGTGGTGTATTTTGCTTGACACAATATCTCTGGCAGAAGCTAACAAAATGAATAAAAATTGTTTAACTGAGAAGAGCTTGAAGAGTGAGTAATTGTATTTATGTATGTATATTCATGTTTTGACTAGAACATTTAATGTAGCTTCATGTGAATTACTGAGTCACGGATATGTGAGGTAGAAGTCAGTTTTGCTAACAGGAGGACAGACACAAATCTGTTTCCCATATGTAATTGGAAAATAATGCACAGTACTGAGAAAAGTGTCCTCTCTGTAGAAACACTTTTATAGGTATGTTGACAAAACATTGGTTACAGCTTGGCAAATATTATGGAGGCACTGGTCATGATTTAATAGCTGGGGTCGCATTCTAAAGTAGGCTTAAAATGGGGCTTACATTTCTGTTTTTCTCTTAAAGGAGGCAATCAGTCAGTGTGAAATTTCACAGAGGTTTTTGTGGTTTTAGGTTTTTGTGCCCTTTATGAAGGGGAAAAAACAAAAACGTTCAGACTTTTAATAGGAAGCCTTTGAACTTTGGGCTCAGGCTGAAAATTCCCCTGACCATCCCCCCCCCTTTCATTGTTGATGATTATCTCTCTTGAAGTGTTGTCTGTCTACGAAGGACTTGATAGAGAAGTTGAACTATTGCAATGGGGACGTGGTGTTTTTTGTTCGGTTTTTTTTTTTAATGTTTGGATTTAAGATTTTAGCAGTTAGTCATGTTGCAGCTAAAAGGTTGTGCTTTTGTGGTTGTGTGGGTGACGGTAGTGGGGAGGGTACACCTGAAATCTTTTCCATAAGGAGCTAGACTTCTGTCACTTGTTCTTATGACAGAGAAGGATTCATGGACAGCTGCTGACACATTTAAAAAACAAAAATTCTCCCACTGCTTTTCTACCCCAATACTAGTCTGTCCCCAGCTCATCCAATGCCCGCTATCAATTAAACATTTAAAAAAAACCCCTCAAAAATGTCATCGCGAAGCAAATAGTGTTGCTACACACACACCATTACTGACACACATCCACAAAAGTAATGAAAGGCCAGATTAGCAGTATATATCTTCTACCCTTCCATCCACAAGGGCACACCTTACAATTACCATAGCTATCATATACTATAGACCCTAGGCCTCAACCATAGCTGTCCCCCAGCCTTATAACAGCCTTCAGTCACCTCCTTTAACTGCCCTTCTGCGTACAACCATTTGCCAGTCTACAGTACTTTGTCCCAGCACAGCTAACTGCTATACCAGACACCCACAACTGCTAGTGTGAGTGAGGGCAAATATTCTGGTGTACAGAGGGTGCAAACTGGGTGGAGTTCCTATGAGGAACAAACTATTGGACAAAGCTTTGGAATGGATATCAAAGCATCTGATCTCAGCTTTTAAAACTTTTAAGATCTTCCTTTCTAGGTTATTTACCTTTCTTTCCTTTCTAAAGTTTCTCTTTATGACAGATTTAGAAGCAGTTAAGTGGTTTCTGAGGCAGATGTTAATGTAGATCTGTACCTAGAGACAAAGCAGGTGACTGTCCTCTTAAATGATTTTATTGCCTCAGTACAAATTCTGTGCATTTGGGATCCTGAGTTGTGCTTCCCAGTGCATTACAGTGCATCATCAAGCCCATCGCTGAATGTTTTGCCTTGACGATCACAACTTTTTGAATAGATTTCACATGTTTGGAATCTCTTGACAATAAAATATTTGTCCATGTTGTATTGTACACATTAACAATATCCAGTTCTGAAAATGCTCTTCCTCTTCCAAACCTGCAGCAGATTCATAGAGGAGCATACCCTGTGTCTTGTGTTCTGGTGCAGTAGGCAGGAAGCACCCCAGGGAGAATGCCTGACCAGATAGAAGCTGACATGTGTCAAGTTTATCATAGCTCTACAATAGTGGCACTTATTATGGATGAGGATGAGCAAAAGGGAGTCTGGGGGCATGCCCTCTGCTGGCCTCCTCCCACTAGTTCTTTTCTCTTTCTGCACACACTGTGGCCCACTCCTTGTACTATCACCTGATCTTCATTTTAAAGGATAGCCTGTATTTCATGACTAATGTAAAGTCAATGTAAGAGACATTTTTGCATGACTGTTGCCATCAATCAAATGCATGGTTTGTACCATGCAACATCATATGTTTCATTTTGTCCTGTATTTTTCATACAGTTCTCCTTCATTTCCTTGGAATGTAGATGTCTTCTGTATATTCTAGTATATCGTACTTGAGAAAAGGAGCAAAATGAGCACTATAAATATGCTATTTGGGCATGACATAGATCCAGTGTCCTGTTGGAAGGAAATCTTGGTGCAGCAGTAAAGTATGACATTTCATTCCTTAATCTGGTGAATTGCACAGAAGAAATATGACAGGACTATGAACTGTACTCAAAACTCTGGGGTAAATAGTTTAAAAATTAACAAAAATAGATGTCGTTTCAGCCTGTTTAAAACTGGGCACCGTGGGGAAAAAACTGTGGTAGCAAACCTTACAAAAAGAACAGACAGAGTTTAAATATCTATTTAAATAGAAAAAGAAGCTCCAGGATTGTGCTCTGGAAATGAAAACTTCATTGACTTACATTGATGGATTAAGTCTTGGTGGAAACACACTGCCAAACTTTGATCACAGTTGGACAACTAAGTTCAAAGGAGATTCTTCTACAGATATAGATATTATCATGTTTACAACAATATGATCTGAGACTGGAATATAGCCCAGGCAACATGTTGTTCATGGCAGCTAGCCTATCACAGAAATTGCTCTCTAACACAGGATCAAGGCAAAGAAAGGGAAAACAAAACAGTTCAATTAAGTCTAATTGACAGTGTGTGTTATGTGATGAAAGAAAATATGCACCACAAAGATGAATTTGTTGGTGAAAGGAATTGAACCGTAATTCCATCTTTCTTAAGATAGGTTTTGCAGCATGGACAAGGACATAACAGTATAGGGAAAACTGAAAAGCATGTGTATCAACCTAGCTTAAACAAGAAGATACAGTAATACTACAAGAATAATTCAAAATATTGGGGGGGGGGAGCAAAATTCACTGCTCTTCCAACAGAGTTGTGGTAGCATGGGGAAATTTGGAGACCTGCATGCTTGTTAATTATGGGGTGGTTTTTGAATTTTCTTGAAGTAGCAACGTTACCAGATACAAGCACAAAAACTCATTTTATAACCCATGTTTGCAAGACATGCTATATCATAGTAATTGCTGATAATGGACCACTATTTGAAGATTCATAAGGAGTAGCTGACAAATGAGAATTCCAGCAGCTCATTTCAAATTAAAGCTGTCAACAATCAAATGGATTGACAGTGTATGGAATTAAAATAGTAAAACATCTCCTCAGAAAGTCTCTAGGTAGGTGGGGGAAGATCCATACCTATGTTAAAGATTCAAAGCAACACTTTTTGAAAAACAGTAAACCTTCAGAGCTGCTATTCTGAAAGAACTTTATAACAGTGAAGCCTGTTAAAACTCTCTGGGAGCAACAATCTGATGTTTCTATTCAAAATACAAAGCACAAAGTAGTGGCCTTATACCAGGGGTAATCAATTCCCCCCCTCCCCCCCGGTCCAAATTTCTTGGTCAAGGTATAGTCAAGGTCCAGAGTCCTGAGAGAAATTTTTCACACCGCAATAACTATAAAAAGTTTTCGTGGTCCATTCAAAAGCATCTGGTGGTACGGATTTGGCCTGCAATCCGCCTATTGACTACCGCTGCCTTATACTGTAAAAGAGGAACAAAGAAATTTTCCTGACAGATCTACAGTTATAAAAATAGAAACTGTAATGTGATGAGCAATTTCTGTCAGGGGCATTTAGTATACGCTAATTCCTAGGAAAGGTCTAGGTTTTTTTTGAATAGTTGAAAACTGACACTTTTTTTTTTTCCTCACAAAAAGTATCCAGTGAAACAAATTTCATTTCACATGAAAACTTTTACAGTCTGATTTTTTTTAAAATCAGTTAAAATGAATTTTAATTCTGAATTGAACACCTTAATTTTGTTTTGACAAAAGATGGAAAAATTGGAATTTTCTTCAAAAACCATCATTCCCTTAAAGTGATTTTTTTAACCAAAAACCAAACAAACAAAACTTCTCCCTTCCTTCCCACTACCACAACCATACCTGTTTGGACCACATGTCATCTAAGTTTTCTCTCATAAATAGCAACCAACTATAACCCACCTGGGAATTAATGTTCCTTTATTTAATGAAAGTGTTGTACAAGAAAATAAATGGATGGAAACTCCATATAACAGATAAATGTCAAACATTTTGTTATCAAAAACACAGAAAATGAAAGAGCAGTTGATGGTATAACCATTATTCTGGTCATGCTGTTGGCCATCTTTGAAGAGAGAACATCGTGAAGTGATTCTTGTAATGCTGAGTGTTAATTTAATTAATATACTGCAGTAGGACTGAGACCTTGATCAGGATCTGAACCCCATTATGCAAGAGGCTGTACAAGCACTAAAACATGGACCAGTTACTGACAAAGGGGTGTGTGTTTTCAGTTTCTTCTGGTCAAACAAATAGGAAGCACTCTAAAGAATGGCCACAACCAGTGAGAGGTTGTGTTTAAACCAGCTGATCCAGTGGTAGCAGTCAGAGACCAACTACATACACCTCCGTGGTGGTGGTCTGGGTGCTGCTTGATTAAAATGTTCTGTTTGTAAACATTAGCAAAGCGCACACTTTCAGAAAGGAAGAAGCTGTCATCTCATTAAACTGTGAAGGACCCTGATTTTTCAGACAATACTCAACAAGCCACCCTCAAAAAATCAGCTCTTGTTTTGAGGCATCCAGAATTGGTAGAAAATTTTGGATATTAAATCAAAATGTTTCCAGACCATCTTGTGTAGACTTTAAGTAAAGCAAATATTTTTGTTGTTAGGCATCCTTTTTATGTTAAAAGGAGTGAGGATCAGTGTCCCCTCTGTGTTGCATGTAATTTATCTAGTTGATTGATTCTCTCTTCAGTTAAGGGTCTTTGCCTATTTGCTGTTTGCTTGTGTAGAATTATTTAATTATAGCAAATTATTTTAGCCAAAAGGTCTGGATTTTGTAACACTCATCACCTAAATAACTTATTTGCCATGCTTGTTCAATTATAATATGTCTTGATTTTATGACTACTTGACCCAGAAGTCCTACTGAAGTATATTTTGACTGTTTCTATGAAGCCGTACTTGTAATGACCCCAATGTATAACCATTCAGAACTCTGAAACATAAATAAAATAAAAGCCATGGTTTTGCTAGTTTTCCTCATGTACGTTACATCAATCATAATTAAGAAAATAATAAAATAGATGCTAACTTCAATATTTAAGGCCAAAGAAGCAGGCTGGGGAGCTGAGATCTATTTATCCAATTACTTCCACTTTCCTACACTTCAGCTTACTCTTCTGCTGAAGCACAAGACCTTTCAGGACAAAGATTTAGCATTATACAGGATTACACTTCTGAGAGAGTGATATACAATTTTTCTCTTCTCTTTTTTTCTCTTTTCTGTTTATTAAATTTAGAAAATCTACAAACAATATTTACATTGGTTGTGAATATGTCTCACAAAGAACTCTGATGTGGTAGCCCTTTGGTGTTTCTCATCCAAATTTCCACACTTGATGCTATTACAAAATATTGAAGAAATATGTACCTTGTACCCACTTATACATATGCTTCCCTCTAACTTTCTCCTGGGGGAGAGTCCTCAGCCCTTCTTGCAAGGTGTGAAATTTAAAATGTATATACGTCCTTTCAGTTTTTTACAGGTGGAGTGGGTGGTAGTTCCTTGTTGTCTTCTAACTCCACAGCGTCCCTTCAGCAGCAGTCTTAAACTCTCATAACCATTGGTGACTCTGTGTCTCCTCTGGCTCCTAGTAAGATAGGAAGAACACCATCTGGACCCAGATGGATGGGCACAGTTCTTTGAGACCCTGACCTTGCAGGGGACGCTTCAGTCTTATTTCTGCGTGGTTCAGCTGCTGAGTTACACCAGGCTGTCTCCAGCTTCCCCTATTTATAGCCTCTTCCTCACTGAGCTCCAGTTGTCTCAGTTTCAGATGGTAATTAGGAGTGTCCCCTGCCTGTCTGTTTGCCCACAATGAAAGCTTCCTTGATCGTTTCATTGTTTGGTGGTTGCCATCCTTGTGGATGTTTCTGCCTCCTTTTGACAGTCACTTTGCCCAGTTCTAGCAAGTCTGTACCAGGTATGTCTACGCTATAGCTGGGCCTGTACCTCCAAGCCTGGGTAGACACACACACTAGCTGTGCTTGAGCTAGCATGCTGAAAATAGCAGTGTGGATGTTGCAACTGAGGCAGCAGCAAGGGCTAGCTGCCCAAGTACAAGCCTGCCCCAGCCCCTGGTTCCACACTCAGGTGGCTAGCCTGAGATGCCATCCATACAACAATGTGCACACTGCAATTTTTAGCATGTGTCTGTCGACCCTGGCTGGGAGGCACATTCCCAGCTGCAGTGCAAACATACTCCTAGAGACCCCAAAACAAAAACTCTATAATCTACCCACTGTTTCTTCCCTTATTTACACCACTAATGCAATGCAAGTATGTAGGTTACACAACACTGACTACTGTAATTTTCTTGTTGGCTGACCTATTTTTCTTTTACTTTAAAATACCGATGTATTGACTTACAGACTTTGAAGAAAACCAAACGAACTGAAAGACGTATACTAGAAAAGAAAGTTTAAAATTAAGTGACATTTTGTGTGAGTGGAAGAAGAAGAAAAAAATCTTTTTTTTTTCCTATGGCATATAGTCAAGTTGTCTGCTGTGCAGTCAAATTGATGTGGTACCAGTAGTGTCCTCTTCTTCTCTTAGAAATTCTTTTAAAATGACTGTTGTATGTAAAATCAACTGTAAGTTAATTAAGTCTCTCACATTTCATTAAAGGGTCACTTGTCAAGCTCGTTATAGAATTAGCCTGGCTCTTTAATATGCAGATCACTAGATTAGTGAATGGGCAGTATTAAAGCAAATAGTGTTCTTGAACTTGTATGTTTTACCATGAGATGTGCAGTAAAATAGACACTTTTCTCCTTCCATCCAAATTTAACTCCCCAGAAAAGACCGGTTTTAAAGTCCAGTATTTCTTAGGAATCCTTGAAAGGTTTGGCTTAAAAAACCCCCCAAAACAAACAACTTTCAAGGTTGGTTAATTTAAATGCCTAATAACCTTGACTGTCTTCATTTAAAAATAAAACTATTATCAGTAAGGGCAAATGGCATGTTTTTTGGCTTAATTTAGTTATTTTAACTATAAAATGCTAAGTCAAGGGAGAATGGATGGAAAGCTTGAACAAATAATCACTGTTTTTTGAGGTTATTGCTCAAAAGATCTTTCAGCACATTTTATTAATGGAGACTATTCTTTTACACAAGAAGTTCTGTCTCCTGAAACTCTGTTACTTAAATCGTGGAGGAAGCAAGCATTATTTAGTGATTAGAGCACAATTTCCCTCCAGCACCCATTCCCCCAAGAACATTTCACTTTGTGAAGTTTTCGGGGTGGGGGGGGGAAATCAGCGTGATGGCAGTTGATCTTCCATATTCTTCTGGGTATAGCTAGTCTCTTCCCCTGCCACACATGTGCTCCCCATCTTTGGGTTTCAAGGGAGGTATTGTTTTCCTAATATATATAAAGGCATTTTCAAGGAAGGAAGCACAGCTCCCACCCTAGTAAGTTCATGGTTTGCTATTAATTGAGCTAAGGGGCAGCATTCAAGCATTTTAAAAGCCTGTTCCTGTGACATTCTGTCCGAGAAGATGAGGTGGGTGCCCAAAGTTACTTGTGCGTTTATGGTTGGGCTCGCTGGAGAAATCCTTCCCATTGATTGTGGGACTGCAGGCAAAGCTTCCTACCACTCCTCTCTCCACGATGAGAGGGAAGAGAAAGGTACAGTACTCTCATCACAAACCATCTCCAAAGACACAGGGGAATTATTGCAGTATTCTTGGAGAAAAGCATGTGTGTGGAACAGAAACTGAGCCTACTGTGACATGGAGTGGTGTTTGTCTTCACAATCTGTGCCCGAGAGTTGCATACCGTTGTGCGTGTGAGAAAAAGATGGGGGGGGTTCTCTCTCTGTGACCTAAGAACCTCTTAATGCCAACTATTAAGGAGACGTAAAGAGGTTACAGGAATGTCCTGATTCTGGTGTGTACATTCTGGTTCTCCAAAGAATGTCATGTGGTCTCTCATGAAAGCCAGAGTCACACTGGTCATCAATGTAACTGTGAAATGTATGCACAGCTAAGATATAAAAAGGGGGGTGTGTGTGTTGAAAACCTATTCCTAAAATCTGTATCAAGTTATTAGTCACCAGCAAAGGTGAAAAACAGGTTTTCTATCAGATAACTGACAGATGAATAATCAAATCTTCACATATAAACTGAGTGTTGTCCCATTCGCAATGGGACACCTCTCACCACTCACTCACCGCAAAAGGAGGTTTGTGAGGACTTCAGAGAAAAAAATTGAACAGGAAGAGAGAAAAGCAGAGGGGGAACCCTATCTGGTGGCTGCGCTTCAAAGATTTGCTCTGCTATATTTGGGAGATTAAGTGAAAGGTGGTAGGGAGTTTTCTTTGAGATAAAAGGACAGAGCTTTTGCTTCATGGACAAAGGTGCCTCAACCAGGCTTGGTTGAAGAGGACTTTGGGTGATAAACTTTAGACAAGTGAATAATTTGTTTAGTCTCTTGTTTCTAGAGTAATTTTAGTCTCTAGAAACTGACTTATGATTTCATTTTATATGTAAACATTTGTTTCCAATATTCTTACTCATTATCACTTGATTCTTTAATCTTTGATAAATTTTATTCTTGTTTTCACTATAAATATAATTAAGAACAGTGGTGTTCAGCAAAGTGCTGGTCCTGAGTTGTATCTGACAAGCTGGTATGTTCTGTTCCTTTGAGAATATCAGGCCTGGTAGTTCTGTGAGCATTCAGTGGATAAGGGACTGGACATTGCAGGGAACACTCCAAGGGGTTGAGGGGTGCCATGTGCCTATTGCCGCCACCTGGGGAGAGAGCGCGAGGCCTGAGAGGGCCTGGAAGGTAGAGCTTCTGCTGTCCAGAGGCTGTTGGTTTCAGGGAACTGATCCATCACAGACGGAGGCAAGACTCGTTCATGATAAGGGCTGTTGGCTATCCTAGAATATCAGGGTTGGAAGGGACCTCAGGAGGTCATCTAGTCCAACCCCCTGCTCAAAGCAGGACCAATCCCAAACTAAATCATCCCAGCCAAGGCTTTGTCAAGCCTGAGCTTAAACTTCTAAGGAAGGAGATTCCACCACCTCCCTAGGTAACGCATTCCAGCGTTTCACCACCCTCTTAGTGGAAAAAGGTTTTCCTAATATCCAACCTAAACCTCCCCCCATTACTCCTCGTTCTGTCATCTGCTACCACTGAGAACAGTCTAGATCCATCCTCTTTGGAACCCCCTTTCAGGTAGTTGAAAGCAGCTATCAAATCCCCCCTCACTCTTCTCTTCCACAGACTAAACAATCCCAGTTCCCTCAGCCTCTCCTCTTAAGTCATGTGTTCCAGTCCCCTAATCATTTTTGTTGCCCTCCGCTGGACGTTTTCCAATTTTTCCACATCCTCCTTGTAGTGTGGGGCTCAAAACTGGACACAGTACTCCAGATGAGGCCTCACCAATGTCGAATAGAGGGGAACGATCACATCCTCGATCTGCTGGCAATGCCCCTACTTATACATCCCAAAATGCCATTGGCCTTCTTGGCAACAAGAGCACACTGTTGACTCATATCCACCTTCTCGTCCACTGTAACCCCCAGGTCCTTTTCTGCAGGACTGCTGCCTAGCCATTCGGTCCCTAGTCTGTAGCGGTGCATGGGATTCTTCAGTCCTAAGTGCAGGACTCTGCACTTTGTCCTTGTTGAACCTCATCAGATTTCTTTTGGCCCAATCCTCTAATTTGTCTAGATATCCTGGGGGAGCGTCACACTCTTCCACTTGTGGTGTACAGCTCCTCTCCTGGGACATCATATGTGTTGAAGGAGATCTCAGGAGCAATGGTGATAGCATCTGTTTGTACTGAGTCAGATGGGAATTTCATGGGAGTACTCTTAGATTCCTATTTCCCTTTGAAATTGGTAGGGTGATAGTTACACGTTGAGGCCTCATTCCCTTTCCTCCTACCCCCCCAATGACCAAGTTAATGGGTCCCCAGGCAGAGATCTCACTGTCCCAGTCTGGGTGTTGCATGGGATTTTGCTTCTTTTCCCCAGGGCTCTGGTTACCTGCCTGGAGTTCCTGCCTCTTCCTCCCATTGCTCATGGGGAAGAGAGTGAAGTGAGAGACTCCTCTGTGCGTGCTTGCAGGAGAGAGGCCTCAGATGACATCAGAGGGGAAGCAGGCCTGCTGGGACCATCCTTGAAAATGCAGCTAGTAGGTGGATGGGCACATTTTCATAGTGGGCACTAGGAATTAATAAGTGTATGGTTTGTGGGTATTTTCTATTGCACATATAAAATACTGTGATAAAAGTTAAAATACAACAGTGTAGTAAATGTTGGGTTTGTATTATTTGGGCAAATCTGGAGTCTTGTTTACTCTGTGCTCCTGTATTAATTTTGCTAATGCAGTGGTCTGCTGTTTGGTGTTTGAAATGCAGAGCTGGGGGTTTTTTAATATCTTTTAATTTATTTCCTCTTAGTCCTAGAAGCAGGATAGCAACTTGTAAAATGTAAAAATCTCCCTATTCATCTAAGCTGTGGATCCAGGGACATCTTTGTCCTTGTAAAGAGCTGGGGTATTGCCAAAACTAGACTATTACCATCTCTGTTTATGATCCTTGTTTCAAAATAGCACCCCAGATTCTTTGCATAATAAAGACAAACTGGGCTCAATGCCGAGAGAATTTAGTCATTCAGAAAAATCAAGGGGAAAAACCAGTTCCACAAAGGAAGAGCTGGTGCCTAAAGAAGGATAAAATGGTTAGAAATGTACCAAACCATATTATACCACAAATGTAGTTTTAAAATATCTGGAAGCTTGTATCTTTCACAGTGTGATCTTTTCCCACCCTAGGGTTAGGGACAAATATTGATGTTGACTAAGACGTGCTGGAGCTTGTGTTGTAAAACATGCTATAGGAAGAGCAAGGATAGTCCAGTGGTTTAGGCTCTAACATGGGACTCGCGAGACCCAGGTGCCATGGGACCACAGACTCCCATGTTACCATAGGCAAGTCAGTTGGTCAATTTGTGCCTCAGTTTCCCATCAGTAAAATGGGGATGGCAGTACTACTTTGTTCTCATGCAGGTGTTTTGAGGATAAATATGTTAAAGATTGTGAAGCATTCAGATACCGTGTTAATGGGAACCATGTAAGTACCTATGACAGGGCAGCTCAAAGTAAATTTCAATCTAGGCTTGAGCCTTTTATTTCTTTGAAAGCAGCTTATGCCTTATGTCTTATGTTTCTTATATAATTTCATAGATATTTTTTTAAGGCCAGATTGAACCACTAAGTTCATCTACTCCTAACCTCCTGCGTAACAAAGAGAAAAGAACCTTGTCCAGTAATTTCTGCATCAAGCCTGTAATTTCTGTTTAATATCATAGAATATATGTTTTTAAATCAAGACAGGATCTCCTTTAAAGACTACAAGTGATGGAGAATCCACTAAGTCCCTAGATAGGTTATTCCATTGGATAGTTAATGTCCCTGTTTACAAAATTGTACCTTATTTTAATTTATATGTTAAGACAAATGTAAATAATATTTTATATTAATCATAGCTTTGTCCATTGCTGCTGCTACTACTGGCAGCTAATATAGGTTTGCCATTACATACTGCACCTTGATAAGTAGATCTGAGGGTCTCTTGTTCATTTTGCAGCAGGATGGATTCCTGACACTTCGCAGTTTATTACATGTGTACAGAGCCTATTGTCACAGTTCAGGGTAACTGCACCTGTATTCCCCCTCTATCTGGTCCACTATGGCCATTCACTCTCAGGTTTCTGGCTCTCCAGCCATCACCTCTCTTGGCGGATGCATGTTTCTCCCCCTCCTGAGCAGGGCATTTCCAGGCTTCATAGTTGTTGTCTGTGTTGCTGATTCCCCAGCAAATCAGACTGTCTCAGCAAGCCTGGTTTGCCTTCCTTTTTCAAAGGCTATAAACAACCTAAGTGCCTAAAGTTATAAGTTGCTACACAGCTTTTTCTAAGCAGGCACAGTTAGTCTTAAGGTAAAAGTATTACAGAGAGAACCTACTAAAAACCATAAAAGAACCTACAGACAAACTAATAAACTTACCAGAGATCACCCCAACTCCAAAAAGGACTCTAGCAGGTGTAGGTTCTTCAAACACCAGCAAGGGTTTTTTTCCCTGTGGTCATAAATGTATAGCTCAGAACAAGCACCCCTATGAGTCTAATATTCTCCTTCATACCGTTTGGGTCCTTGATTCTTAGAGACCGCGGGTTTCTCTTCAAGGTGTAGCTTCAAAATCTTGTGTCCAAGGTGAGGCATCTGCATTCCCTTCTCCAGGTATTTCCTAGGAAATCCACTTTACTTGAAAAGTTGACATTGTTTCAAAGAGTTCTTTGAAGCTCCTAACACTTCCCAAGGTTTAGATTAGTCAGGTCTCCTCCCTGGAGAATTTGCATACAATCCCACAATAATACATCAACATTTGCATTTTAATACAATGAATTCCTAAAATATTTAATTCAATAAGTTTTGTCCAAGATATTGCAGGAAAATGCCATATCTGTCACACCTATCAGTGGGGCTATCAACTCTGACAGTTGCTTTTAGGTGTTACTGCAATTTATATACTGAATAACAATAATACCTAAACCCTAATTTCTGATTTGAATCCTTTTCATGAAGTCTGATGCAACTTAGTATTTACTGGAGAAAACATTATCACTTCTAAAGATAGGCATAAACTGGAGCACTTGAGTCCAGGCTACCTTGAACTCTGGGGAAATTAGGTTCTGGACTTGGACTCTAGTTAGAACATCTTTGTTGTGACTTTTTTGAAGCTGAATACTTGGTTTAAGTGTGGGGAATACTTGATATTCTCTCTTGGAAGTAGATAGAAGCCTGTAAAGAGGACCTAAGTGCTGCTACTGCTGACAGATAATGGAGGTGGTTCCTCAGTTCAAGTGGTAGCAGTACAACTGTTGCATTTACATTTGAGGGTCAGCAAATGTAGGTCCTGCAAGGATATTGCCCCTACTTGGTCAGTGGCTTTTAAATAACGATTCATTTGTATATATCCGCATTTCTACCTTTGCATATTTGAAGTTCCTGTAATTTAGGTGCTGTACAAAGATCATGTATAAAAACAAAACAAAGGAGATCTGTCCTTTTGATTTTAATTTCTTTTGCGCTGATTCTCTGGGGAATGCTGTGATGAAACAATGAGTCTGACAGCATGATATTAAGATAGTGAAGGGCTCTTTCTGATTTCCTTGGGAAAGTGTTCTAGAACCTTGGGCCTGTTGTTGATGGCTTCCTGGAGTCTACACCTGAGCTCTTTCAAACACAGTGTGCTGGGTAATTGCAGCTGCCGTGGTGGCCCTGGAACAAGAGGTTGTCACTGAGATAATGTGGGGATATCAAGGTAAGGGCTTGGCATATCCATATCAGAACTTAGAATTGGATCTGGTAATGCACTGGCTCTCCATACAAGTTGTGACTGCCAATGAAATATACTCTCTTCAGCTCGCTCCGTTTAGAGGATGGACTGCTGTGTTGTGTACCAGCTGCAGTGTCCTTGTCTAGGCTGAGGAAGAGTGAGTTACAGACAGTCCAGCCTGGAGGAGATTAAAGCGTGAATTACTATGGCTAGGCTATGATACAAGTGGAAGTGGTGGAATTGTCTTGCTAACCATAAATGAAATCAGAGCTTTATGATGCAGGATCACTGAGTCCAGCAAAACCTGTGGAGAGCAGATGCCACCCAGTTGAGGATAAGGTGTTGGCTCTTGTTGATTCCTCAAGTCAGTGTGAAGAGAGAAGCAAAACCTTGTATAAAAACACAGAACTTATCCATCCCATTGCTTAGCTGCTAGTGCTGTAGGGCATGCAACTGTTCCTATTCTTTATTCTCTTATCTTTTTGTCAGTGAGAAATCTTGGTGTTCTGAATGCAGAGCAAAAAAAATTGGTATTTCCTACGTTTCCTCAGACAATCCAAATATAAGGATGGGAACATGGGATTGTAGCTAAAAATCTTAATTATGATTTAGGAAATCTGGTTTCTGTTCCCTGCTCTGCCATATTCTTCCTGCGTGACCTGGGGCAAGCCACCTACACTCTGTACCTCTATTCACCATCTGCAAAATGAGGATG
Source organism: Lepidochelys olivacea (assembly GCF_965140295.1). Classification (NCBI taxonomy): domain Eukaryota; kingdom Metazoa; phylum Chordata; order Testudines; family Cheloniidae; genus Lepidochelys; species Lepidochelys olivacea. The sequence goes on from NC_140411.1 coordinate 112,325,489, forward strand.
ATAGTACTTCTCTACCTCACAGAGATTTTGCTGCCTGTTTAAATGAATGCTTGTGAAGAATCAAGATACTGTTGTGATAGGGGTCATATAAGTACCGAGATACGGTCAGATGTGAGAGAGCTTACCTACAGAGCAGATGGAGGGTGAAATCCTGTCCTTATTAGAGTTCGGGCAAAACTCCTATTGACTTCATTGGCACCAGGATTTTACCTAAGTCTTTAGATATATTGTGGTTATGATTTTATTCCTATTCAAAGCTCTTTATTCATGAACAGCTGGGTTCACAGTCATAGTACCTTGTGTGACCCGAGGTGCCTAGGGTAGCCCACGCTAAAAATGCCAAGGTCAGCGAAGGCTGCAAAAAGGAGAGCCGGTTTCCCCCAAATACTGGTGGTTAACACTGTAGTTTAATTCACCAACCAGACACAAACTGTACTCCTGATCTCTCACGTTTGTTATCTAGAAGCTAAATTTAAAAAAGAAGAGAAAAGAAATCTCACAGCCCCCTTATTGCATTCCAATCTCAGGCTCCCAATCAGCAAATAGGTCCAATAAAATGAGAAGTTACTTAAAGCTCTATTCATTGGACAAAATGTTCTTCTGAACCCCAAAAGGCCAGCACCATTACCAGGTCAATACTAGTTTGGATTTTACCCGAAATACCACCCTGCCAGCCAATCCTTTAGTATCTAAAACCAAAGGTTTATAAGAAAAGAATGAGAATTGTTACATGGTCAAAACAATCCTGATATGTAACTTCAGAATACATATATCAGGTTATTAACAGCATTGGTGAGTTTGCTGGCTTGTAAAAATCCCTCTGGAACACATCCGTAGCTTTAATGAGTCATTAGGCCCTTTGTTTAAAGCTTCAGTTTGTAGAGAAGTTGCTCCAGAGGTGAGAAGCAGGACTGAAGACAAAATGGAGGTGATGCCGCTGCCTTTCTATATTCAGTCATGTGGCTTGTACATCCTTTGTGCCAAACACAAGCTCACAGCACATGCACATGGAAAATTATTTGGAGTCCCCTGTCCATAGGCATGTCACTACATTGTCCTGCTGACTCGGGGGTAGCCCCTGGCTTCTCTCAAAGGGTTAATTATACAACTGATGGTCTTTGATGGGCCATCAAGCAGGCTGGATAGTGCTAATGCCAATATGCCTGGGGGTGTTATCGAGATGTACAGCACAAGTTTGAGATCAATATAACATATATGTATAACTCATGATACAAAGATAATAGATACATATACACAAGCTTATCATATTTAGCCAATCATAACTTTTCCACTGATACCTTACATGATGTATCTTGTATAAGATTCATTGTAATTTTGTAATATTGGTATTGATAATATAAATGGTCGCTCATACTCTATACAGTGTCACTCCTTTCCTCCCACCAAGGAAGCATGGCTGTACAGTCTTTCTGAAACTGTTGATGCCATGCTGTGAATTATTTGGTAGGGGCCACTAAAAGATCAGTGTGTCTAGCACCATCAACATGGATGCCAAGGACATCTGCTACAGTGTATTCCAGGTTCATCAGCCCAAAGTGCTGGAATAGATTGTTTATTCTTCAGTGGTCTCCCAAAAAAACCAGTATCTGCTAAGTGACCAAGCTGATGTGCTTTTAAAGATAACGATTGAAGTGTAAAACCTTTGAGGGATCCATATAATACAGCTATAGATGTTCTGATGTACATAATGGTGGCCAAACATTTTACAGGTTTTCCATGTTCTACCTGAATTCAAGTGAAGGCTTCTCACTAGTAGAAAACTTCAGGTATTCCTGATTGTGCAAGAGTCTTTGAAACAGATGTCACTCATTGCCTGGAACCATGTGAAAATTAGGAAGAGGTAACTGTCATAAAAATAAAGGGAAGGGTAACCACCTTTCTGTATACAGTGCTATAAAATCCCTCCTGGCCGGAGACAAAACCCTTTCACCTGTGAAGGGTTAAGAAGCTAAGATAACCTCGCTGGCACCTGACCAAAATGACCAATCAGGAGACAAGATACTTTCAAAGCTGGAAGGGGGGAAACAGAGGGTCTGTCTGTCTGTGTGATGCTTTTGCTGGGAACAAATCAGGAATGCAGTCTCAAACTCTGTTAAGTTAGTAAGTAATCTAGCTAGAAAATGCGTTCGATTTCCTTTTGTTTAATGGCTGGTAAAATACGCCGTGCTGAATGGAATGTATATTCATTTTTTTGTCTTTTTGTAACATAAGGTTTTGCCTAGAGGGATTCTCTGTTTTGAATCTGATTACCCTGTAAGGTATTTACCATCCTGATTTTACAGAGGTGATTCTTTTACCTTTTCTTTAATTAAAATTCTTCTTTTAAGAGCCAGATTGATTTTTCATTGTTCTTAAGATCCAAGGGTTTGGGTCTGTGTTCACCTGTACCAATTGGTGAGGATTTTTATCAAGCCTTCCCCAGGAAAGGGGGTGTATAGGGGTTGGGGGGATATTTTGGCGGGAAGACATCTCCAAGTGGGCTCTTTCCCTGTTCTTTGTTTAACACGCTTGGTGGTGGCAGCATAGGGTTCCAGGACAAGGCAAAGTTTGTACCTTGGGGAAGTTTTTAACCTAAGCTGGTAAGAATAAGCTTAGGGGGTCTTTCATGTAGGTCCCCACATCTGTACCCTAGAGTTCAGAGTGGGGAAGGAACCTTGATAGTAACATGCCTGCATTTGCACATGATCTACAGACACGTAAGCAAAGCTATAATTACAAATTGAATTAAATAGTGTATGGGTGTAATAGGAAAGAACAGTAGTAAAGAAAAGTTTATAAGACTAATCTATCGCTGACGGGGCTCTTGAAAATGTACCAATACTACTAAATTTCTATAAATTATGCGAGCTACTGTGCTGCTTCTTGAGTAAGCCAGTGCAAAGCCAGATGGAAAACTAGTTAACCAAACTGAATTGTTTGTTTCCCCTCAGCCCATTTTCAGCTCTAAGGAGTAAAACTGCATTATAATGGATGCCGAATCCTGTTTTTATGAACAAAATGTGAACCAAAATACAAAGTAGGTGGTGTTAGGAAAAACGAATTCTCTTGCTGCTTTGAAGCTCAACATAGCTTTAAGAAAAGTCAGTGCAGACCTGCAGAAATTGGGTCAGGTGTTGCATTCATGTAGCCCTCTAAGATGACTGATCTCATTAAGATCAGCAATATTTTTTTTATTCCTTGCTTATTTTGTTGTTTTCCCTGAGCATGTAGGAAATGGGAATGTAGACTAGATAACAATGTTTTCTATCCACGCTTACCAGCTAACAGCGAATGAAGGGCATATACTGCAGTGCACTTCATGTAACTGGCATTTTCTTGTGTAGCACGGCAGTTTGAGCTCAATCTCCCTGCTGTAATATAGTCTTGCATAGGAATTGTTGAACCTTTCTTACTAGTGATGATGTATAGGCTGGAAAGGATCCCGCTAAGCTCTCATAGCCTGGGCCGAGTTTGCAAAGCTGTCTGTTTTTTAAAACAATAATTTTAAACTTGAAAACAGTACATTTGATCTGAAATCATTGAGAACGTGGAATCCCCCAGTGCCACTTTTCAAAGTAGAACTGCTCATTAAGCTTTCCTACACAGACCCCCAAATTTTGATTTAAAATGAGACCCGCTGAAGAATGCGAGTAAAAAATGCTAATGAATCAATATTCTCTACTACTCATTTTGCACAAGTGGAAACAATTTCACAGGATGCATGGCAGCAGTGGAGCATCAGGCCCATTATATTTACTGACTCCGTAGAGAGTTAAAAAATAACTTGTAAGCTGAGGGCAGACAACATAAGCGAGAGCCACTGCTGAAACAGCACACTCAGCGCCTCTAAATGGTTGTGAAATCGTGTGTGTATCTTGCATTTCTTGCTGCCCAGGAAATGGTGTAATCTCTGGGTGGCCTTCACTGTTCAGTACAAACTATGATTTCCTATTCCTTTTTGTATTTTACTAGCAGGAGTCAACAAGTCCATCTGATCTCCTGAAATCTGGAAATCCTCACAGAGGATTTCTTGGACATGGTGTTCCATGGCACATCCTGTTTCAAAACAAACTTCAGATGTTAACAGACAAGCTGCGGGTGTGTTGTGCTCTAAGTCATTACCCAATAAACTCAGAAATAGAACTGTTACAGAATCATCCTCTTACTATGGATCTTCTTTCCCTTGCCAGGGTACGTTCTTAAATGGATGTCAGATATATGAAATATTTATCATACGACAAGCTTTATACACACAGTATTTATCATATAAAATCTTGCTACAAAAACTCAATAAAGGGAATAAAGTTAATCTGTTTGAATAAATAAACCCAAAGAATACAAAACAAAATGAGATGTTGTAGGCCTATTTAAACTTGGAATTACTATATGCTGTTAAACTTTGCAGAAATTAATATCTAAATAAGGAAAAATCCATATGACTGCAGAGAAAGACCTGATACATTGAGGAGTATCTCTTTTCAATTCATTTTATTACTCCGTGCCCTACTCACCTTTGTACTGATTAGTCACCACAGGGATCCATGTCTTTTTCTAGAAAGGACCATTTTCTTTTAGCCAGCTGCATGGTGGTGTTGAAATTAAGTTTATTTACCACTTTGCTTGTGCTAAATAAAACAGTCCTTTACAAAAATGAATGTTTGTTCTTTACTTATTATTTTAGAAGCAGAAATTTGAGAGAAAACAAATCATTAAAAAAAGTAGTTAAAATTACATGAAGGTTTTGAGATACAGCAAAAAGCTGGACATTTGCACTCTTGTGAGAATAAGGTCACTGTTTGTTCTACTTCTTACGGTTTATAGAGGATCACATGAATGGCAATATCTAGGCAGTCGGTTGAGTTCAAGGAGGATGCATTAACAGCTTTAATTCTGGATGTCCTTGCTGTATGTATATTTAAGCCAGATCTTTACCACTTTAATTATTGAAAGCCTTATATTTAATATTTCATGTTTTTACATACGCAAATATTAGGATCTAATAATATTGTGCTCTTGCATAGCACTTTTGATCCATACATCTCAGACTTTATAAAAAGAAGGTATTATTGTTTCCTTTTCCTAGGTGGGTAAACTAAGGCACAGGGCGGTGAAGTAACTCCCCCTAAGGTGTCCCGTGTCAAAGTATGCCTAGGAACTAGACTAGTACAATGGGGCTGATCCTGGCCCAATGAAAAGCAAAGCTCCCTTTGACATCAATAAAAGCAGGATTGGTTTCAGTGAAAAAAAATAATATGGAAATGATATTCTATTTTTTTTCTTTATATAAATCCATCCTAAAAAGTGGATATCCAGCTGAGAGTGCATTAAGCATGATGTATTAGTTCAAAAATCTGGTATGACAGTCACCTGCTTTTTCTTCAAGAACCAATACAGTTATACAGACTTTCTTTAAACTGCAGGCATGTGTGAATGTGAAAGAAGCAACATAGCTCTGGTAAAGCACGTCCTATTATTACAAAGCAAACTTCCATTGAAATGTATCAGAAAAATTGGGAGAAGTGCTAGTAGGTAATCTAGCATTTCTCATTGTCAATGCAGAATTGCTCACTTCAGGATATTCTCCAGCACTTTTGCCCCAGTTTTAAAAAGTTCAGGTGATCAGGCATCTCTCGCTTCCCTTGGGAGACCATTTCAGTTTAGTAGATTTCACCATAAGGACACCTAAAATAGGTGTTTGTAGACTGAAAAACTTGCTGTGCAATATAAATTGTAATGTTGACTTGACGCACGCTAAGGGCCTTATTTTGCATTCCTTCTGCAACCCAGACTCCTATTAGCTTAAGAGGAAAGCTGCCAGAAGCTGAGAGCAGACAACTGGGGATGGATCCCTCGCCTGTTCTGTTCATTCCTTCTGAAGCACCTGGCATTGGCCTCTGTCAGAAGACCGAATACTGGGCTGGATGGACCATTGGTCTGACCCAGTATGGCCATTCTTATGCTCTTAGGAGTCGGTGCTCTAAGAATGTGCTGTCTCATCCTTACGTTTTATAAAGTAAAATAGTGGCTGCATATGTTCAATTGGTTTTTTTGTTTTCTCAATAGTAGATTGAATCCCATTATACACAATCTAGTCTTTTTACAGTTAAGGTTGAAATCCTGTTATATTATAAGCATTAGTTTTAGCTATTCCGTACCCAGCCAAATTACCTCGGTTAGCAATATTGTTTTCGACTGAAAAATGCCAGATTTGCTCAACTGCTAAAGAGAAATCTCTGCACAATTTAAAAAAAAAAATCAAATTTTGGGTGTCTTCTGGGTAAGTAGACCTGACCTTCCCATACTATAAAGCTGTCCTTGCACCTTTGAATAGCATCAGGGTATGCTCTGGGCAAAATTTCAGAGGAGAAAGATGCCCCTTGGTGGCATATTGGGGTTTAGAAGAAACAGGCTAATTTCATGATCAGAATTGGGGACGGTTTCTTACAGATCTACCTATCATTTCTAGAATAGATCAAAGATAAGAAAGACCAGGGTAATACAGAAGTTTTATTGTAAAACCAGTACAGTATATTGTAACTTGAAATGAAATGGAATATCTTTTCTCTGTCAGGAAAATATAAGTCTATAAACACAATTTTGAGATATGTCATGATTGTAGTCTTATTGTCTGTAGCTCAAAAGTTGCTTATTACTATTTCTTCAAATTTTCCACACAGCTACATCTCCTTTTATAATTATTGTAGCTGCTTGTAGTTAATCTTTTTAAAAAGCTTATTTTCCAAGTATCTAAAGTTTTAGGTCCACCTACCCTTTAAAGAAATAAGCTTGATTGTAAAACTTCAAACTTTACATATTTTAAATAACATTAAAATCTAGGACATAAGTTTATTGTTTTTAAAATACTTATTTACAAAATTTGGTTATAATTTGGCACACTGACATATCTTAAGTATCCTTAGGGCTTTATATGCAGGGCAAGAAGAAGTGGAGGAGAAATGTTTCTACTGCAACCTTTATGCAAGTCTATCTTTATCCGGCTAGCTGGAAGAAAAGGGGCATTGCCCCTTTAAGTGCTCCCTGACAGCTGGTAGGAGAAAATGCAAAGTTTATGGGGATGGACAGGAAGGGAGGAAGAACTTGGAGCCAGGTCAGGACAGGGTCACTGCATTGCCCTTCCTGTTGACCAGAAGAGTGGAGAGGTATTTATACCCTATGCAGCCACAAAGAGTCTCTCTTGAGCAGGATCAGGATTTGGCACACTGACAGGTATCTTACAACACCCGAGGGCTTTATAATGCTTATGCAGGGCAAGGAGAAATGGGAGCCTTGCAAACAATTCCGATGTGTCACAGAGCAGTGACAAGGCAATAGGAACTGGAGGTCCCAGGACTAGAGAGAAAGATCAAGCCAGGAACTCCCTGGAGATCTTAAGTTCTACATTGGGCCAGTAGTTTTAATAATAATTTATAAAAGGCAATAGACTGAAAAATATGAGTAAAAGTTACGGTTGCTACAGTGTGTGTGCATATGCTGAGGAATGTACAATTTGGGAGTGGAAACAGCAGTTGGTTGGAAATGAACAGTTAAGAAAAGGCTGATAAATATTCAAATGCACCATTAGATCAGCAATCTCTTTAAGAAATGTACATATGTGAAATACTGTGCTGCACATTCCAAAAGCAACCTTGCTCTAGCCCTTTATAGCTACCCATTATCCGTTTATTAAGTTCAGTTACATCATAACTGAACACATGTTGACTCCTTTCATCTTCCTGTGGTAAATAAGTAACTTGATTAGACAAGCACCAAAGAAAAGCATCAAATACTTGGGATGGCACAAGGCAGTATAACTGCAATTAATAGGATGAAAGTAAGGAGCCAGTTTAGCTGAATATCAGCAAAAGCAAGCATCCTGACAGTGAGATTTATTAGACTGTGGAATAGTCTCCCAAGGGAAGTAGTGGAAGTCATTGCTTATGACTTTAAAAAGAAGATTGGATACAAGCACTGAAAATTAACTTCAGGGAACAACCATATGGAGATAGTGTAATGGACTAGGTGACTTAGATCTTGTCCATATCTAATGTCTATGAATCCAGTGCCATAAAGTCAGACATTTTGGATTCTTGAAAACAGAGATGTAGAGGATAAATGGGCTGTTATTGGACAGGATTTTAACAGCTAAGCTCCTCCAAACTATCTTGAAAATGGTTCTGATATCATTGGGGATTTTTTTTAAAGCAAACACTGAGGATATCGGGCACAAACGCAAAAAGTAATGTGTTAAATATAACTAGAAGAATGTAAATCTATTGTGGAGGATAGTAAAATTGTATTGCCCCTCTGTCTGCAATGAGTGAATTTTCCTATATAGCAGTTGAATTGGCAAGAGGGTAAAATAAAGACTAATGCTCTCCTAAGAAAGAGGATACTGCTTTGTTCAGGTTTGCTGAATTGCTTAAGCTCGTACGGCTTGCTGTTACCAAAATATGCTGTTGCTTCAATGCAGCTCTCCCCAGTGCTTGCTTCAGTCTGATATAGAGATTTGTGCTACTGTCTCATCAGTGCTTCATATTAATTTTGACATGTAATAGTGATGCTGCAGACAAACCAGTGCACAGAGGAGAGAAGTTTGTGATCCTGAGGTAATTAACATTCATGACTCCGGCTTGGAGCAGCATCCGCCAAGCCTATGCATTGCAGGGGGGGAATGTGCACTCACACCTCCTTTTGTGCTGATAGGGGATCTGTGTGGAGTAATTGAAATGCAGGGCTGTGAAGCACTGCTGTAGTTTTTTTATTTCTGGAGCAGAGGAAAACATGTTTGCTGTGGATCTTTTTTGTTTTACCAGAGAATATGTTTGCTGAGAATTGAAGAAATGGCCCTAGAAGAATTGGTGCAGAGATTAAATGCGGTTTTCCAGTGCACTGGTAGGAGGAGCTGCTGGTCTGAAATAATGTTTTGTTGATGCTGTCAATGAATTTATAGGTGTGGGGTTTTTTTGTGTGTGTGGGTTTTTTTTAGTAAATCCCTGTGACTTGAATAGCTTTCTTTATGTTCAGCTGTGTTAGAGAGAGAAAATCTTTTGTTATTCACATAAGAGTATCTCGCGTTTACGTTGACACTCACTATTTTTAGTAACATTTCATTATGTTTAGAAAGGTTTTAGTTATTGGAAATTAATGAAGCCAGGTTTAGAAAGATCCTGTTGAATTGATTCTTAAATAACTTATTTAAGTTATTCTTAAATAACTGCTAGCACAGTCAATTAGTATAAACCAGTCTGGAGTCTTTTGCGGTTCAGACCCAGCTGCAGCTACAGAGTGGGCAGGGGAGCTGTAAAGCAGGCTTTAAAAAAGCAGATATGTGAATTAATGAAAATCTAAGGCACAGCAACCTCTATTTTAGGTAGTTCTAAGTTGCACTTCCAGGAGGATGAAGTCATGACTCCACTAGTCATAGGAAATTCAGTGGTGCATCTAAATAGGAATAAAACCTGCAGCAAATATCTGTAAATGGTTTTAGGATTATAAAAAGATTAGTATGATTTCTGACAATTGCTTAGTATTTAAAGGTTTCTGAAAATTTAAATATTTTAGAACTGAGTAGCAGCATATAATGTTTTTATCTGTGGTTGGATTGAGGTCCGGGAGAACTTTCATGGGCAATTGCAGAAATGTGAACACATTATAGAATCTACAGCATACACCTTTGCATAACGGATCTAATGCTTATCTTGACAGTGCAGGGAAATATTTTTTACATCCTTTAAAAATATTTTCTTTTGCTAGTTATTCTTAGGCAGATTTTGCAAGTTTTGCATCTCCTTGTCGTCCAAAGCGTACTGGTGGGTTCTTAGTACAGAAATTTCAAAGTATCATTCCTTGCAGATATTGAAATTTGGAGGATTTATTTTCTTGGGATGAACAACACTCTCATTCCCAAAGCATGAATATAGTATTTTTCATTCTTGCATACTGTCCTTTTCATTTTTAATCTGATAGTAGGAGATAATTTTCAAGATGGCTGATGCCATTTTCCAATGAAGAGATTAAATACCAAATTTGAAACATACAGATGAGCTGCATCAATGTTGTTGACTAGAGGGAGTGCTCGTTTAATAAAAGGTATTTTAAGGGAAAAAGAGTTTAAGATGAGCACAAAACATTACATTATAAGAAAAGGTCATTGTACTCGTTGTTTTCTACTTACATTGCTTCTCACATGCCTGTTTCCACCAGATATCTTTATCCTTTCTCTGTTCAGAAACATTGGGGTCTCTCTCAAATTCACAGGTATTTCTTTTTTTAATGCCTCTCTTAATTTAGTGTGGTTTTTTATAAAACACAAAGCCGGTGACCTTATTTTTGTGTACTAGTCATCTAATCGCATAAGATGCTATGCAGTAACCAAACTGTTAGCTTAAATAATTCCTATATTAAAAATGTTTCTTTCCCTCTCAGTTGTGGCTATACTTTTGTCTCGGGTATGACCAGCTATAAAGCACACCTTAGATCAGTGATGCCCAATGTATATCAATATAGGTAATAGACTTGTGACTTGTATGGGAGGTTTTTCTTCCTGAACTTTATTATGAGTCTGCAGGCTGGGTGCTGGGCAGCCTGGGCACATTGTCTGGCACATCTCCGAACCATCCAGCTGTGTGCATCCTAACCTACAAGAGTGCAAACAGCTCCCAGCCCTAATTTCTCCCACTGGGGCAGGCACTGACTTGTATTGCTAATAATTTATGCAAATGTATATCTATCTCAAAATGGGGTGATACTTTAAATAGAGTGACATCTGCATGGTTATATGATTTAGCTGTACTTGTGTGCGCTGTCTGTGTCTGTCTGTCTTCTCTCTCTCTCCATTTCTAAAGTGCCAATCACTAGTATCTAGGAACAGTCTTAGCAAAAAATACCCCTGCGTCCTCTTTTCTGCCTTCCATGAGATTGCATTTATAGGTAACCTTACTTCAGTTGTAGTACTATTTAAACTGAGCTTTAATTTTTTTTCCCATCCCCTTTTTATTTTTTTCCTTAAGACTGATTTATTGTAGTCTTCTCAAAGGGCTCTGTTGGCCACCTCCTATTTTCACATTGTGCTCCTTGAGTAAAGCCGTCTACTCACATGACTTCCACTACCACCTCTCTTCACTGACCAAAAAAAACTTCATTACTGCAGAGTTAAGGTTGCACAGTAGTGTCTCACACCCTTTCAGGAAGTCAAGTTCAGCAAAACTCAAACTTCTGTAAACCAGGAAATCTAAAGTTATGGTGCATACCCACGTAACTGTAACTCTGCCCCCTGGAGCTGGAAGTAGTCACTGGGAATTTGTGTGTCCACTCCAGCTGCGTTCACCATGATAAGTGCAAGTGTATTGAACAGTGGAGGGATTAGCTGGGGCAGCTTGGAAGAGCTGTAACTGTGATATGAAGCAATCGGCGGGGGGAATGTAAGGCCCTCTGTCTGACCCCCTATGTGTGTGATCAAAAGAAAGAGATGGAAGTGTATCTTGAGAGATCCAGTATGCCTTATTTCAGCACTGTGTTGTGTAGGTTGTGTCAGTAGCAGGGCACAGGGGTCTTCTTTCCCTGGGGATTGTCAGCAGTGAGGTGGGAGATGAATGTAATCTGTGGGTTTAATGAAGGGCAAGTGAAAGTATCGTGTTAGATGGCATCATGTCCCAAAGGGTGAGGGAGTTGTGAAATTTTGCAGATATGGGGTGGTCTTTTTGTGGTGTAAGGTAAGGGAACATCTACACTTCAAGCTGGAGGTGTAATTTCGAGCATGGGGAGACATACGATGCTAGCTTTGGTTGAGGTAAAATGCTAAAATTACTAGTGTTGCTGCAGTAGTGCAGGTGGTAGGATTGGCTAGCCACCCCGAGTACAGTCCTGCCCAGGACCCTAGGTACTCACTCAGGTGGCTACCCCAGCCAGCTGCCTGCACCCGCAACAGCTACACTTTTAGCAAGTTAGCTCTATCAAACCCAGTGCACATACATTTATCCAAGCTGAAATTTATACCTCCAGCTCACAGTGTTAAACATACCTTAAGAATTGCTTGCACTTGTGGGGGTACCCTGCCAGGCATCCTGACCCTGGAGACTTCCACAGAGGCCAGGTCTGACTTGCTGGGAATGCGGCCTGCATATCCCTGTCAATGAAAGCTAGGCAGGGGAAACCACCAGGTGTGAGAAGTGCCTGGTTGGTGGAAGCAGGCAAGAGAGCTGCAGGAAGAGCTGGCTCATCTATGTGGCATCTGGGAGCCCGAGGACTTCATAAACAGGACACACATGGAGACATGTGGGATGGAGAGTACTAGCTGACTATGGATAACTACAGCAGCACCAGAGGAGGAAGGAGAACTGTCTGCTTTGCGAGGAGGAAATCAGCTGCGGTTCACCTCAAGCAATAGACAGTTCTCCACCCCCACTCAGGTCCCCTCTCCATCAAGGTGAAGAACCGTATGCCATACTGGCAACAGGAGGTGAGGAGCAGACCCAGTAGCTGAGGAGGAGGAGCCATTTGCCCCCATAACTGAGAGGCTGATGGCAGCTGCACCCAAGGGGAGGAGACAGAGTGCTGGTGATTGGTGACTCCTTCTGAGGAGAATGGAGGCATCCATCTGCCAGCCTGATGTGATGTCCCAGGAAGTGCGCTGCATGCCTGGAGCCTGCATCCAAGACATTACAGAAAGGTTGCCATGGCTCATCCATCCTTATGATCACTACCCCATGCTGCTCACTCATGTGGGCACTAATGCCAGGTCTGACCCTGAGCAGATCAGCAGTAACTACTGGCTTCTGAGTGCAAGGGTGAAGGGGTCGGAGTGCAATTTGTGTTCTCATCCAGGCCCCCGGCAGAGAGTCAGGGCCCAGGCAGGGATGTGCTCATCCTGGAGATGAATGCATGGCTGCACGGATGGTGTCTATGGGAGGGTTTCAGCTTCCTCAACCATGGGATGCTATTCCAGGAAGAAGGTCTGCTGAGAAGAAATGGGGTCACAAGACCAAGAGGGAAAAGAGCATCTTCATGCACAGACTTGCCAACCTAGCGAAGAGGGCTTTAAACCCTCTTTTAGCCCTTCAGATTGGGCAGGTGACAAAAGTCCACTGGTAGATATATAAAAAAGGCTACCTTAAGAGCGGAATCTGATGATAAAGAGAATATGCATATCAGATAACAGAGAATATCTGTAGGAAAGCGTAATCTTCAAGCCCTGGGCAAAAAGTGTAAGTTACACTAGCAACATTCTCTTAAAGGCGTCATTAGCTTAAACTGACAAGCCAAAGAGAGCTAAAGGTAGGAAGAGTTCAGAATGGGACATGTGACATAGTGCGATGGAATAGACACATACAATTTTGTTGTTGCTGAATCAGACTGAAGACTTTTCTATACAAGATTTTCAGGTATCTGAAACCAGACATTTTAATGGGAGATTTGAGCCTGCTTCATAGAATCTGTCTGGCAAGTGTGTTTTTTATTTGTTTTTAGTTCATGATTTCTTTTGTCTCATCCTATTGTGCCAGTAAAATCTGCTTTTAAGACAACTTGGATGCTGTTAAGTGGATCCGTCATTGGTGGGTCTTGTGGAAAGTGACTGAATTTAGACTTTGGGAAAGACGGAATCAGGAATGAGTTTTGGCCTGAGTACAAAGTCAGGAACAAGGGTTTTGTGATATCCAACATCAACTGTGTTATTGTATATGGAGGCTGGCACTAGCCAGTGTGAGTATGGAGAGATCCGAATAATCCAAATAACCTAGGCCAGACAGTAATATTTCTAAGGTGCAGGGAGAGATTGATAGACCGCTTCCTAGCAGAATGTCTTCCTCAAATAATTACATGATAACATTTAATGTAAGAGTACACACTTTTGAGGATCACAGTCTAACTCTTTTTTCTGTCAGTAGCCTGATTTCTTTTTTAAATGTTGTACCTGGAGTAAAATAAGATTTGAAGAGTACGAAAGTAAAACATGCTAAGATGATTGGTGTCACTGAACAGCGTTGTTACCATAGAGCACCTAAACACAATCACCTTTTAGTTTTGGGGCTTTCACTGTGCTCCATTCTTGTTGCAGTCACTGTATTACAGCACTTCTTGTAGTGAGCCTTGCTTCCACACCTATGACTGACAGTGCAAGTTGGTGCCTTTTTATTCCTCACCCACCTCTCATCAGCAATTTTTCTCTCCCTCCACCCAACAACTGTTCATATCCCGATTAATTTAAAGGGAGGATTATTTACAGTAGAATTAGAGAGAATCAAACTAAACTGAAATGAAGCAGAGTAATAAACTTGTCTGATTCTAGAAATAACACTCACCAAGCTAAATTCTTTACGTTTAAAAACATTAAATTACTGTAAACAGCCCTGTCTGACTTCCGGAGTGGGCGAAGTCCCTTATTTTGATTAGTATCATATCCCAGCCAGTGTCATGTCTTCTCCATGTAGTACAATCCTTTAACCCATGCCACACTCTCTCTCGCTGGCTGCTTTTCAAATCCAATTTCAAACTATATTCTGGGCAGTGTAACACTCTTGCAAAACCTGTTTGGTAGGTAACTCTCTCTCTCTCTCTCTCTCTCTTCTTGGTACTTCTACTGTACTCAGCACTATAGTGCCTGAGCGCCCTGCTGCTATGGCGGGAAAGGTGTGCCAAACATAAGGCTCTTGTGTCTTGTCAGGAAGACAACAAGTTTTAGTGACCCTTCTTAGCGTTTACATGAGGGAGTTCCATAGCCAAGCAGAGACTGCTTCCATTAATCTTGTTGGTGTCATAGTCCTTTCTCTCCTTAACTCTCAACGCTTGTGCATCAGCAACCTGGCCAACCATTTTCTGTTAATGTCAGTGTTGAGATTAGTAAGATAGAAAGGTATTTATGCTACTTAAAATCCATTGACAATGTTTTTCCATTTTCCTTTGGAAGAATTATGGGTTTCCATTATTTCAGTCTGCTCAATCACAGGTTTTAAATAAAAAAAAAAAAAAAAAAAAAAAAGTAAACCAACACATAATGATTCCTAAGAGCTTAATATCTGGGCCCATTGAATTAAATGTTCAGTGTTAAGCTTCAACTCTAGAATCTCCCTGTCCTTCCCCCCCCCCCAAATTATACAGTGCTTGATTTCCACTTTGATCTAAAAGATAATCCTATCTATTTCTCTGCTTCAGTAACATCGTTTTCTCTTAAATCAGTTTATTTGAAAACACTAGACTTTGAGCTGCTCTGAGAACAGACAAGACAGGAAGCAAGATGGTTATTTTTAAGAATAGTTCCTATCGTGTGCTGCTGGGAGGGTGGGGGGGGAGAAAGGAAGAGTTGTCTCAATGTGATGGTTGAAGGTCTTTAAATATAGACTGATTTTTTTTTTAATTTTATTGAGCGATATGACAGGAAAGTAAGAAGGTTGTGTAAGGAATGCAGCTCAAAGGAGAGCACCATTATTTAAACATTAGGGGAGTGGAAACGTTTACCAATTTCTATGTTAATTTTGCACAGTGTGCTTTGCACAGTTCCAATTTATTGTATCAGTGAGAGATCCCTTCCTGTTCTTAAGAACTGACTGGACAGGGAACAAACGTTTCTACATCCTCCACCTCTGATCTAGTATTTGGACACAAGAATGATTACTTTAGGTTTAGATTGACATATTTAACTTCCTCCTTTATTTTTCTTTTAGTTAGCCATTATAAGGTGCTGATCTAGTGCTGAATTAAATACACACTCCAGCTGTCATGTGTGGATTTCTTTTATTTTTTAATTTTTTTTTTTTTTAGGCCCTGAAAAATTGTTGCTGGGGGCTTATGTAAGCTCTGTGTTGTAGAACAGAATTCATTTAATCATAACTGCTAAGTTTTATGCAACTTCATGTGTCACGTATTATGCAAGTTACTTAATTAGCTAATTTGCACACTTAGTCAAATTTGACTATGACCACAAACATCAGTGTTGAAAACACAGTGGATTTAGTGGTGGTGAGAGGGTGTTCAAGACTACGGTTCCCTTACAGGGTTTCTCCCAAGTGATAGAAGCCGGTGTGGGGAGGCAGGACCTTTATTCGTTGCCCCCCTATGTTCGGGCAAGGATTTGTGGAGATCCAGAAGCACTTTGCATAATGAATCCAAAGCTCGCTGTGCTACTGATATATATTGGAGTATGCGTTAGTAAGGAAAAAGTTATTAAAAGGATCAAGGTTTGTTCTCTGACACCATTACTGCCAAAACAGAAGGCTGTGAACACTATCATTAAATCTATGGCTTCCTAATTGAAACACCTTAGTTTTAACCCTAGGCATTAGTTTAAAAAAAAAAAAGATAGTGATTAAAGGATGTTCTCAGGATAACATCCTATTTTAAAAAATATGAATGTGTCACAAATAACTAAGTGAATTTTTAAAAAAATCTTAATTTGCTTTTCACTCTTTGCTTGCTGTTAGTTTGCATTTTGTATTTTGTGCAGACTGTAAACGGGGCAGACCTATTTCTAATTATTTTTGCTTTGATTCTGTCAGTGCTAGAGAATATGGGCATTGCCAGCATCGTTGCAACTGCCTAGCTTGCTGTTAACGAAACGTCTGTCCACATGCTGGTGTGTGCATTTGACTGAAGTGGAAGGAAGTGGTAGGGAGCAAATGATTGAATTCACGGAAGTAGTAATAATAAAAGATAATTGTTCTAAAATTAAATGTGCATATGATACGTAAGAGTGCTGGGACTAGAGCTTCCTGAGGCACAAGCTCTTTTTCTATCCCTCTCCCCTCAAAGAGGGTACATGGGAGGTGTGGGGCCATAGCTCTCCATCTCTCACACCAGCCAGTGGAGTTAATTACCATGGAGAGGACTGCTCACTGCATCCTTCTTTAAAGGTTGCACAGCAGGCATGAATTTCGTGCTGGGGAGATTTGCAAGACATTTTGACTAGAGCTGGTCAAAAAATGGAAAAACTTCACACAAAAATGTTTTCCTTTTCATTTTTATTGTCAAAAAAATTCCAAATTAACTTATTTTATTTTGGACCAGCTGTAATTGTGATCTGAATGCAGATCAGAGCATACGTGGCACAATCCAGCTTGTAAATAAATCTTTAGTATAGGAAATGCTTGACTAACTTACTGAACATATGATATACTACCTGTCTTCCGCAATTTGTTAACTTTTCCCTACCATGACTGTCCATTATGACCTGGGCGCCTCAAGATAGATGTCCCTGTTAGGTTAACAATTTAAATAACCAGGATTTTCAGGCAAAGTGAGAGACAAATAAAAAATAATGGTGTTATCATTCTATGTGGGGCAGGACTTCCATAATCACTCACTTGTGACATAACTCTGGTCCCACAGAAGTTACTGGGAGTTTCATCATTGAGCTCATTGAGAACAGAGTTACACAAAACTGGAGCACTTTGAAAATCTCATGCATTGTGTAATAGTATGTTGTACATCATTTGTGTAATATTTACTCAGAAAACTTATCACTGCTGAGTGCAATCATCCACAGCACTATGATTGAGTATGGGGACTGTGTTTTTATATAAAATAAACACACACACACACACACAGAGCCAGAAATGTGCGTGGTACTTTGTAGATGAGCCATACTTGACAGGAAGGAAATTGAAATCTAAATTAGACTCAACAAAAGATGAAAACGTCAGACAAGGATGTACAGTCTGGAAACGTACGATAGTCATCACATAAAATAAGGTCACAGGCATTTGATTTTACATAATGTGCACTGTGATTTTGGTTTTAGTGTTTTATTTTTGTGAGGGTTGGAGATGGAAGGCTTCCTGAGTGAAGTTGGTTTCAAATAGGTATTTGAAAGACAAAAGAGAAACCAAGTGACACATGGGATTAGGGAGGTCTACAAATTGCAGTGGGCCACAGGGGATTAAATATAGCAGTACCTGAGGAAGGAGGACCCAAACGGACCATGAAAGAAAGGAGGCATGGTGAATGTGTGTGTCAAAAGATGGGAGGGGAAGGAGTTAAGGTAGCCCCACTTGACATATTGGAATTTTGTTCCAATATTGCTACACTAGCCACCTTTGTGACACCTTTTTTATTAAACTGAATGGAAAATGGCATAAAATAACACCTTTGAAATTGCTCATTGTGATTTTAGTACAATGTAGAACTGCAGGGTACAACATGCTTCTGAAAATCTGGCCACTTCATTTAGGTTTGTAAATATGAACTGTGCTTTTTTGAAAGTCTGGGCCTTGTAATCTACTTGCGATAGTGTGCTTATGTGATGTACTGAATTTTCTTTATCTAGCAATTAGTAAACCTAGAGAACTTTGAGGGTGGTGGGGAAGAAACTTGTATTGCATTCAGTCTCCATGGTCTATAATGTTGCCTCTATAATCATAGAATCATAAAAATGTAGTCAGCCTCCTGCTGTGAGACCGGGCCAAGTGAACCTAGACTGTCCCTGACAAGTGTTTGTCTGTGTTCTTAATAACCTCCAATCATGGGGATTTCCCAGCCTCCCTTGGAAGCCTGTTCTTGTACTTAACTATCCTTATAGTTAGGAAGTTTTTTCTAATATCTAATCTAAATCTCTTTTGCTGTAGATTAAGCCTATTACTACTTGTTCTACCTTTAGAGAACATGGAGAACAATTGATCACCATTCTCTTTAGAACAGCATTTAAGATACTTGTATACTATTATCAGGTCCATCCTCAGACATCTTTTCTCAAGACTAATCATGTCCACTTTTTTTTTAACTTTTCCTCATAGGCCAGGTTTCCTAAACATTATCACTTTTGTTGCTCTCTCCAATTTGTCCATGTCTTTCCTAAAGTGTGGAGCCCAAAACTGGACACACAATCCAACAGAGCCTCACTAGTATCAGGTAGAGTGGGACAGTTATCTCCTGTATCTTACCTTCAACACTCCTGTTAATTCACCCTAGAATTATATTACCCTTGTTTAGCAAGTGCATCACATTGTTGACTTATAATCAATTTGTGATGCACTATAATCCCTTCCCACCCCCATCCTTTTCTGGAGTATTACTGGTTGTCCAGTTGTTCCCCATTTTGTAGCTGGGCATTTGATTTTTATTTTCTTCTAAAGTGTAGTACTTTGAACTTGTCTTTATTGAATTTCATCTTGGTCTACCTGGGACTGAGATTGCATGAAAGACTCTTATGTCAAAAGATGTACAATTAAAAGAAAAGACAATGTAGATGGTTCATTTTCTTAAGCACTTGGAGAGGAAGGTGATCAGGAACAGTAAACATGGATTCACCAAGGGAAAGTCATGCCTGACCAACCTGATAGCCTTCTATGATGAGATAACTGGCTCTGTGGACACAGGCACCAACTTCTTCTGGCGCCAGTGGGTGCTTGACCCCCCCCTGCCCCGTCCCTTCCCGCCCCCATTCGACTTCTCCAAATCCTTGCCCCATCCCTGCCTCTTCCTTGCCTCCTCCCCTGAGCACGCCACATTCCTGCTCCTCCCCCCTCCCTCCTAGCACTTCCTATAGCTGTTTGGCAGCATCAAGAGCTGAGAGGGAGGGAGGAGCAGAGATGTGGTGTGCTGGGAGGAGGGGGCGGGGCGGGGAGCTTGGCTGCCAGTAGGTGCAGAGCACCCACGAACTTTTCTCCGTGGGTGCTTCAGCCCCGAAGCACCCACGGAGTTGGCACCTATGTCTGTGGACATGGGGAAAGTGGTGGACATGATATATCTTAACTTCAGCAAAGCTTTTGATACAGTCTCCAACAGTGTTCTTGCCAGCAAGTTTAAAGTATGAATTGGATGAATGGACTATAAGGTGGATAGAGAGCTGGCTAGATTGTCAGGCTCAACGGGTAGTAATCAACGGCTTTGTCTAGTTGGCAGCTGGTATCAAACTGAGTACCCTGGGGTCAGTCCTGGGGCTGTTTTTGTTCAACATCTTTATTAATGATCTGGATGATGGGATGAATTGCACCATCAGCAAGTTTGCAGATGACACTAAACTAGGGGGAGAGGTAGATATGCTGGAGGGTAGCGATAGGGTCCAGAGTGACCTAGACAAATTGGAGGATTGGACCAGAAGACATGTGATGAGGTTCAACAAGGACAAGTGCAGAGTTCTGCACTTAAGAAGGAAGAATCCCATGCACTGCTACAGGCTGGGGACCAACTGGCTAAGCAGCAGTTCTGCAGAAAAGGGCCTGGGGATTACAGTGGATGAGAAGCTGGATAAGAGTCAGCAGTGTGCCCTAGTTGCCAAGAAGGTTAATGGCATATTGGGCTGCATTAGTAGGAGCATTGCCAGTGGATGGAGGAAAGTGATTATTCCCTTCTACTTGGCACTGGTGAGGGCACACCTGGAGTACTGCATCTAGTTTTGGGCCCTGCACTGCAGAAAGAATGTGGACAAATTGGAAAAAGTCCAGCGGAGGGCAACGAAAATGATCCGGGGACTGGGGCACGAGACTTACAAGGAGAGGCTGAGGGAACTGGGATTATTTAGTCTGCAGAAGAGAAGAGTGAGGGGGGATTTGATAGCAGCCTTCAGCTACCTGAAGGGGGGTTCCAAAGAGGATGGAGCTCGGTGTCAGATGAGAGAACAAGGAGCAATGGTCACAAGTTGCAGTGGGGGTGGTTTAGGTTGGATATTAGGAAAATTATTTCACTAGGAGGGTGGTGAAGCACTGGAATGGGTTACCTAGGGAGGTGGTGGAATCTCCATTCTTAAGAGGTTTTAAGGCCTGGCTTGACAAAGCCCTGGATGGGATGATTTAGTTGGGGTTCGTCCTGACTTGAGCAGGGGATTGGACTAGATGACCTCCTGAGGTCTCTTCCAACCCTAGTCTTCTATGATTCTGTGAACCCTTCCCGTATTTAATTGGCAGGCTGAGTTGTTTGTATGGTTAACTGGATTTTTGTATGGCTTGTAATATAGTTTTTATTTTCTATGGAAGCTGTTCAACTCTGGCTGTTTCAGAAGAGGCTTTTTTTTCCTTGGTTTACATTAAAACCTACACATCGTTGTGTGATGGTTTTTTTGTTTTTTTAAGAGCCTATCTCATTTTCTTATTGCATTTAATATAGTGATTTTAGACCCCAGTACTGCAACAGGCTCCGTGCAAATGGACTCCTGTGCCCACATGAAGCCAGTTATGAGATCAGGGCCTTAGGCTTCTTTACAGTGCCAATCACTGGAAGGGTCCAATTCAACTCTCATTGAGTGTCTGATCAACTTTGTGGGGAATTGGATCAGGTCCTAAGTGCTTCCCTGGAAAATAGTTCTGCAATATGTGGAGTTTGTGTTGTCTTGTTCTCTGCCTAACCTTGACAATTGAAGGAGAATTTAATTTTATAAGAAAAAAGATGTCATTTATAAAATATAAAATCACAGTGCAAATCATTTTAAACCAGATTTAACTTTAGTGTTACTGTATAAATTAATAGCTTGTATTTTGTATAGTACCATTTATCCAGCATCTTCCCAAAGTTCTTTACATACCTTATACAAATATACAAGGTCAGTGCACCATTTAACATCTCTGGCAACACTCTAAAGCTGGCAGTGAAGGTGAGTAACTTAATTCAGTGAAATTACAGGGAGAATTTAAATAGAATGTGGTTATCCAATTTGGAATTTGTTTATTTCCAGTTTTGTACTCTGTGTGAGTAAATAGTGTGTGGGTGTAACGAGCAAGCTGCCTAGTCTGGGTATTGTTCTTTAGCATCAGTATTCTGACAATCACAGAGAATCTTAAATGACCTTCGATAAGGCACATATAAAATCTTGTCTGAAGGAATAAGTCTGTGACAAGATGGTGATCCATGAAGACATGGCTGAAAGCTTATGTACAGTAAATGCTTTATTTTAGTAAGCATTTATTTATTTATTTTTGTTCCGAGCCAGTAAGTTTTGCTCTCATTCTCATGCAGGAGTGATATGGTATACGTCAACGATGGTTGTACAGATAGTTACATTAATCCAAAACACAGATATTAAATGGGAGAGAGAAAGCATTAATGCCTAAAGAAACAGAGGTATAATTTAGAGTGGACATTAAAGTGTTTAAATATTAATTAGATATAACTTGGAAATTTGTTTGTGGAGCGGGGCAGTTACCCCACTTCTGGGATAGAAGGAGTGAGAGCAGCTGAGAGAGGCTGGGTGGGGAGCTGGCCCTGATAAGAGGGCTGTGAGTAAGAAGCCGGGAGAGTTTCACTTCAGCCCTGGAATGAGAAGGACCTAGCCACCTGGGAGAGTCAGGGTACCTTCGACAGAGCAGTGCTGGGGAGCTCAGGCCTGGCTACCTCCCAGGCTGAGGCCTGGCAGGAAGGCCTAAAGAGGTAATGGGGCTGCAGGAAGACAGCTGGGGCTAGAAAGGCAGCAGGTCCAACCCCCTTGCCAATGATGAGTGACCATTACAGACTGCAGTTTGCCCCAGAGAAAGGGGGCTAGATGACGACTGGCAGTAGCCACAGAGGCAAGGTGGGCATAACGGGAGGGGGTTCCCCTGGGAGGGGAGACCCAGAGTGTGGGGGTGCTGATGTGGGGCAGCACCCCAAGATAAGGGGCACCAGGATCCAGGAGGGACACAGAGCCTGAAGTACAGTGGTGGAGATGAGGAAGCAGGTACTGGTAAGGAGATACCAGCCAGCAGGAGGTGCTCCGAGGCAGGACTGAGCTAATTTCCAGAGTGACCAGCAGGAGGTGCTGCGGTGGTGAGTGTGCGCGATGCTACAGTTTCAGCAAAAATGAACATTGTGGTTTGAGGTAAAATGAAGAGATATGTTATGGAGCAAGGTGGTGGTAGTTCTTGTTTCTATATGACTCTGGTGCAGTCACACCTGCCATCGCAATTCCAAAATGCACTGCTGTTCTGTCTGTCTCCGACATGGGTGCAGAGAAAAGGCTTTCTGCGCCTTCTCTTGATTCCAACACCCTTGCACATCGGTGTCCAAGCAGCCACAATATAGCTCTAGTTATCTTCTGTTTTACTTTGATAATTTGCTAACTATTTATATAGTTCCTTATAAAGGTAGTTCCAATAACTGTTCTTTACGTGCAATATATGCAGTTTTCTGAGGCGTGCAAAATATTTTATTGCATTTTACTGGTGAGGGACCCTATTTTAGGTTTGAGCCATACATTGGCAACTATAGATATCCTAGTTATAGGTTTACCATCTGTCCTGGTAGGACCAAGACCATCCTGATTATGTCGTGGTTGCATTAGAGTCCATCAGACACATGCTGTGCTTTTTTTTTTATTACCCTGCATAAAAAGCCATGGAGTTGGGGACAATTTTTTGAACTGTGAAATATTCTACACACACGGATTTGATTACTAATTGTCTTTTGGAACTGTAGTACACCTCTACGCTGATATAACGCAGTCCACGGGAGACAAAAAATCTCACTGGGTTATAGGTGATACTGCATTATATCGAACTTGCTTTGGCCCCCGTGTTCCTTGTTCCCTGACCGCCCCCTCCAGAGACCCCTGTTCCTAATCACCCCCAGGACCCCACCCTCTTCCCAATCCCCTTGCTCCCTGTCCTCTGACTGCTCCAACCCTTATCTGCACCCCCTCCCCCTGACAGGCACTCACTGGCAGTGGAGGGAAGAAGAGCAACACGGCCCCAGCCCGCTCCACTCCGCCACCTCCCAGCCATGGTGCTCTGCTTCCTGTTGCTGGTGAGTGCGGGGAGGTTGGGAAAAGGACGCCCCCTGTACTCACCGGCGGCGGGAAGCGTAGCACCGTGGCTGGGAGTAGAGGGTGGAGTAGAGCGGGCTGGGGCTGGGCTGCTCCGCTTCCACTGCTGCTGGTGAGTGCAGGGGGGATCGCTTCCCCCAAGCCCCCTCCCCCAAGCGACACAGCTGGGGCTAGGGAAGTGGAGCGGGTTGGTCCTGGCCCCGCGCTAATCCCCCGGGCCACTCTGGGACTGCGGAGCCCCCAAAAGTGCCCACTCCCCAGCTTCTGCTTCCCAGACCCTGGAGGTGGGGAAGCCCCTGACCGCCCCCAAGACCCTCTGCCCTTATCCAACGCCCCGGCCTGACCCAGCACCCTTAACACGCTGCTCAGAGCAGCGTGTTGGAGCTTTGCTGCGTTGTATGTGAACCCACATTATACTGGGTCGCGTTATATCGGGGTAGAGGTAACATGCACGGTTATTTCAATTTAAAAATTCTAAATCACATTATACTATGCTTGGTCTACTGTTGATACCAAAATCCGTATAAGATCCAAGAATATATTGTTTTGTATTTACTTCACAAATAACTTCTTGCTGTACAGTCATTGATATGCAGAATCTGTGTTTGGTCTGAAATACTAAACTCTTAGGATAGACTGTAGCTTCAGCAAGAAGTATTTTAAAGGAAAGCAGTCATGTGTGTTAAACATAACATGTGACTTGTGTTAAGTTTACAGTTTGTTAGAAACCATTTTGGATTATCATCCTGATTCTACCCCCTCTCTGCCCCCTTTGTTTACAAAAATAAATCAATACATCTCCAACAGATTGAGGAGAAAACGCTCAGACCTTGCTCTCGCTGCAAGGTTTTGAATCTGGATTCCAAAAGACATTTTTCAACATTTTGGGATGTTCAGGTCCAGAGTTCTACTTTGGGTCAGCCTTTTTAATTTTTTTTTTTTAAATCTTCAAAAAGAACATTAAAAAATTCTTCAATTTTGCAGAGCATCTTCCATCTGATTACTTTATAGCACTTCTAACCATTAATGAATTAATGCTACAGTAATTCACACCTTATGTATGCTTGGTTGGACATTAGCATGGTTGTGCAATATTTTGGAGTTGTGCTGTTGAGTAATATATAAATTACTTTTATTAAAATATTTAATAATCTGACAAACAGTTTTATGGCATTTCTGACAGTACCGTTGTTTGCATTTCACTCAGATAGAAACTGCACAGATATTTTTATTAAATTGTGTCCTTAAATATTTTTTTTAAAGGTAAGACAGCACTGTTGCAGGTAAAACTCTGTCAAAGCTGTACTAAAAGATATGCTTTAGTTCAACCAGAAGTTATGGCCTCAATATAGGAATTACTGGGTGAAATTATTTGACCCGTGTTATGCAGGAGGTCAGACTAGATGATCATAATGGCCCCTTCTGGCCTTAGCATTTATGAAAAGCCTTGATTGTTTATGACGGCCAGGGAATAGCTAAGAGCTAACATCATGTACATCAGACATGTGGATGTTTGACAGCAAGACATGGAAATTAAAGGGGTTTTGTATCTTTACAGGTTTAATAGATTTTGCCACTGAGTTTCTAAGAATGAACGCTACTCTGATGCACTCTGCTACAGAGGGGTTCACTTTAGAAGAGAAAGTGGAGCTTGTTCAGATGACCCTTTAATGGAAATGGGGGTGGAGGTACTAGATAGCCAATGGATTGTTCACAGAAAGGCCTTTGTGTGGAGATTACAACAGTATATATTCTGAAGATGAACAGACACTGAGGAAGAAACCTTTCTTTAAAGAAATTTTTAAGAAAATTTCAAGTTATAAACCAGCAAATTTATGTTAAGGTTTATCTTGTTCTATACCAGAGTTATTTTATGTTTTCGAATAAGAATTCTTTACTGTTTCAGATCTGTTCCTGGTTCTTAACCTTATTTTTGGTTTAATTATATATGAGAAAAAGTTTGTTGAACTGCGTGAATAAAAAAAGATTAGCTTCATAAAGCGTTATAAGGGGCTGGATATTGAGGAAGTCTGTTCCCAGCACTTGTTTGCATCATTTGTAGAGGTTCTTTGACTTTGTATAGAAGTTCAACAATTGCCTATTTCCTAAACTTTTGTTTCCAGAAAACTGAAAGAATACATAATCTGATGTTCAAGCAAGCTGAATGGAGTTGGTAAATTTGAGAGTGAGAGCGGACTTCACATCTGTTCAGTATTTTATAGCATTATCCATCCATTACAAATGAACTTAGTATTTACTCCATTTGTCTTTGATGACCTAATCAGCTGCTTGTGTTTGATAGTACTGAGCACCAGTGACTTGTTCAATTATGTTCCATGAAGATACTGGATAGAATCTTAATTGACTATAGTAGAAAATTCTTCCAATAGAATTGCAAAATCCCATTACTTTACTTCCAGCCAGAAGTGTATTTATAGACTAGTACTGTTGAAGTTGGCTGTATAGGTACACTATGTTAAATGTATTTTTCCAGCTCTTGCTAGTACAAATAATTAGCTAATACAAATCTGAAGACCGATTTTGTGTCTTTTGAAGAAGGAGTTTGGCTGCCATGCTTAGAAATTGCTTGTGACCAGCGGGTAAATATTTCATGATATTTCTACAGTGTATGTAAATAATTTAAATATTTTTCTCTATTCTTTCCCATCACTCTCAAGTAAACAAGATATAATTTTATTAAATTGTTCAGGGAGAAACTGAAACAGCCAAATAGCTAAGGGCCAAAAGTTGCTCTCATCCTTCTCTGTGGATGCACAAAGCCCTGAATTCCGCTGGACCATAGTGGTACTTCTACATATGTGAGGCAGACTGCACACATGGACTCTACATCTTCTATCAGCTTAGGGTGTAGCGATCCACAGCAACTTTTTCCAAGGCAGTCTGATGGGGAAGCGGGTGTGACCAGTGGGCTGACCATTACACAGATCCACTGCCTGAAACCCCCATGCTGGGAAATTACAATAGCTTTTCATAGGTGTATGCTCTTCTAAAGTCAGCAGAAAGTGGCAGAGCTAGTGCTCTGAATTCCAGGGTGGATTGACTGAAATCACCAAACCTCAATTTAAATAATCAGTTTTAATCAACTTTTCCATTTTTACTTTATTTTCTAAAGAAAGATGCATTCTCATCGGCTGATCTAACCATTAGAACATGTTGATTTACAAATAAATAGAACTTTGCATTAGATTTAGTACATCTTACTGATACCTTGAAGGGTAAAACACTATATATACATTTATTAAATAAAGAATCTGAAAATATTAAGCAATATAATTGCTTAATGGTACATTTTTGAATATGTTAGAAAATGGTGAATTACATATTGCTTATTTACTAGATAATTTAACTTTTTGCTCATGATTTGTATCAAGCTGCATTAGGATGGTAACTGGAATTTTAAAACAAAACAATATATCAAATTTATTTTTCTTAAACAAAACAAGCCCTTAATACAGTACATAACTATTGTGCCATATTTATAACTAGGGCCCTACCAAATTTATGGTCATGAAAAAAGCTTCATGGACCGTGAAATCTGGTCTTCTGTGTTCTTTTACCCTACTATACAGATTTCTTGGGGGAGCCAGCATTTCTCAAACTGATAGTCTTGACCCAAAAGAGGGTCTCAGTGGGGGAGGTCACAAGGCTATTGTAGGTGGGTTGCAGTATTGCCACCCTTACTTCTGCACTGCCTTCAGAGCTAGGTGCCCAGAGACCAAGGGCTGCTGGCCAGGTGCCCAGCTCTGAAGGCAGCGCCCTGCCAGCAGCAGCACAGACATAAAGGTGGCAATACCATACCATGCCACCCTTACTTCTCTGCTGCTGCTGCTGGCGGCGCAGAAGTAAGGGTGTTAATACTGCAATCCCTCTACCATAACCTTGTGACCCACCCACCCACCCCCTTTTGGGTCAGGACCCCTACAGTTACAACACTGTGAAATTTCAGATTTAAATATCTGAAATCATGAAATATATATATATATATTTTATATCCTAAAACTGTTAAATTGACCAAAATGAACCATGAATTTGGTAGGGCCCTATTTATAAATCATGACCTCAGAAGTTAGATATTCCCCCCCCATCCCCCAATTCTTTCTTTATATAGAAAGCAGCCTTTAACTCAGTGTGTGATAGAGGCTCATGGATTCTGTGTGTGTAGGATACATACTTATAATCTCTTAAAACATTTAAATTTTATATATGTAATAATTGTTTTAAGAGATTATAATCTTAGTATTTGGTATTAAATTCAGATTTCATTTTAAACAAGTTTTATTGTATTTTATTTTTTTAAACTTGTTATTTAAATAAAATCTGATTTAAATAATCAATTTTTATTCACTCTGCTGAATTCTGGAGAAGGATTTTGTTCCTCTCCCTAGTGATGACCTTACCGATCTTCTAATCAAAGCACCTTTACACTGCCTTTATTCAAGGTTCCAGGACTTTGACTGTTTACAAAATAAGTTGATCTTTTCTTTTTGTTGCAGTCAGTTGTTTTCTTTTTTTGTTTTGTTTTGTTTTATGTGGGTTTTTTAAAGCAGCGATTGTTTCTGCAGTGTCCAAGTATTATGGATTTTAGCAATTTTCATCATCCTAGTTCAAGTGTTTGAAGAAGGGAAAAGACATAATTTGATTGTGGTAGAAGTTGCTACTATAAATCTTTAGAAATGTCTAGTTCAGCAGCAGTGTCTGTGTAAACTGATAGTTAGAGCTAAAATGGGCCTGAACTGAACCCCCATTTCTTTGTACCTGGATTTTGGAAAAGTTTTTATCTAGATCTGCATTCTGCAGGCAAATTATCAATAAATCAGCATTCTGTGATTTTTCTCTGATTGTGTATTAGCCCCAAAACTTTTCCCAGAATTATTTTTGTTTGATTGGGTTCACTATACTGTATGTTCAAAACATACTCTGTGTGTGTGTGTGTATGTGCATGCGTGCATGTGCGCTTATGATGATTGGGTATCTGTCATGGGAATTGCAGTTTCTATGACTTTCCCATTTCATTTCCCTTCCCTGCTTGAATACATCCCTCAGGATGCATCAGGAAATCCAATCTAATTTTGTAATAGGGGCAGGTCAATAGGTGTAGTGCTCTCCACTTCTATTTTCCCTCTCTCTCGGGTATAGAGCAGAGTTATTCAATGCAGTAATGCTCAGAGCTAACGGAGGATCCCCATGGTCACCGTCTCCATTTGTTACAAATAGGAGCAGAGACAGCTGATATGGCCAAGTCTGACTTGGGCTTTCTGATTGCACAATGCAGAGGAGCACTATATTGGCCATCTCTACTTCTCACATGATGTTTACAGCACAGCAGGGATGGCTGACACGGATGTAACTTTGACTTGCAAATGGGAAGCACCAGTTATAATATTGGAAAAACAGTCTGGACACAGCAAATGTGGCAACTCCCTTATAAGGCCTGATTTTTGCGGTCAGGGAGATATTCATTGGGATGGACCTTTAGTTTATGGAGATCTTGGGCATGGAGGTTCCCAATTTCCATACCATTTGTTTGAAGGCATTACTCTAATGTAAGATCTTTCATGTGAGTGTAGAATATCTTAGATGTAGGATAAGTGGTGTGGTTTTGTTTTTTTTAGGGATTCATTTGTTGTGCCCTTTCTTTATTGTTGCTCCCATCTTGTCTGCAAGGCTTCTTCCATAGTGAGGTCATGTCATTTCATATCTGTGCGTTGAGTGTGTGTAGTTTATTGGTGTTTTTCAACATCCTTTGACTGGCCTTTGACTGACTGAGTAGTACAGCAAATCACTTAAGTGCTCTGTACATTTGGGTTCTGGAAATGCCCTGGCACAGTCATAGATAGTGCTTAAACCTGATTCAGTAAATCTCTGAAGAAGTCTCTCTCTAAAAAGAGTCAAAAATCCAAAAGCAAGAAGAATTACTGAATACAAGAAAAAATTATATATTCAGCTGTGGGAAATCAATAGGTCTCCTTTTGTATCAAAAAGCTTGGCATGTAACACATTTCAGTCAGCTTCAGTGTCATGTTTGCTTACTGAATTACAAACAGCACATTCAGGCAAATCCACTAAGGATAGAATGAGCTGCTCACTTTCTCTAAGAATTGTAACCATGGTAACTGCATCATCATATCACATTTGTGCCAGGCTTTGAGAGATAGAAAGATGGCTATTGATTCCCAACTGTCAGAGAGGTTTTCCTTTTTACACCTTGACTCTTCTTAGTGACAATTCCAGATGACCTAAAAAGGCCTAGTCTCTTACTCTGTTCATTACCTGTGGTTTTTAAGAAGTGACTGGGATAGTTCTCTAACTGATAAGCAGGCTGGAAAAAGAATTCTGATCAGGCAGTTTAGAATTAAAGTTTGCGTTTCTGTTTTGGAAACTGGCAGACCTCACACTGACAACTCCCTCCTTTCCAGTTTAATGTTTCTCACAATTTTGTTTAATTATATATATTAATTTGCGTAAAGAACCTGTTGGAGGCTCACTTGGGTGATGTTTAAAATAAGCAGTTCAAAATGAGTTCTGTGTGTTCATTATATTATGAAAATCTCAGCCTTTATTCAATGTTTTACATAGCCCTTTATCTGATTTGTCAATCTTGCATCCCTATGGGCTTTGTCCAATGGAAGGAAAACACACTGCTGCATTATAGCAATGATCTAAGAAAAATTCTTTTGCCTTCTGTCAGTTCAGGGATTTTCTTAGTATTTCTTAAAGATCGCTAAAAGATATTATTTATAACATGCCATCTTTATAAGATATTAGAAGTAATACTATTTCTGTGAAAATGAAATATAGCTAATATTACACATTTACAATTAATGTAATACTACAAAAATATGAAGAATTTCTAAACATATACTTTAATCTAAAACAGTCGTACCTAACAATATGCCAGATAAAACAAGAAAAAAAGAGGATTATTAAAAGCAGGAAAAGGATTAGGACAAATAGTGGAAGAGGTATGAATGGAATTCAGGCTCACTTGACTCCTAGGTCAGTGTATATTGTCCTACCCGTAACCAGGGGGAACATTTTTTTTTTCTGAGGAAAGCAGTGGTAGCAGCAGAAGCATCCTTTTTAATACTCCCTGCATTTAGCTGTGAGTCCTGGCCTGATTGGAGTAATACAGCTGACTGAGAGGGAGAAACTAAATAGTCTATGTACGTAGCCACAAAGCAGCCATCCTCCATGGCACGCTTTATTTGTGTAGATTTATATAAACAAAACCTATCCCCAGTAGGGTTGCCAGGCACCTGGTTTTCGACTGGAATGCCTGGTCGAAAAGGGACCCTGGTGGCTCCAGTCAGCACTGCTGACCGGGCGGTTAAACGTCCAATTGGCCGTGCGGTGGGGCTAAGTCAGGCTCCCTGCAATTGCTGTAAGCAGCAGCATGTCCCCACTCTGCCTCCTAGGTCTAGGGGCAGCCAGGTGGCTCTGTGTGCTGCCACTGTCCCAAGCTCCCACTCCGCAGCTTCCATTGGCCAGGAACCGCGGCCAGTGGGAGCTGCAGGGGCAGCGCCTGTGGATGGGGTAGTGTGCAGATCCACTTGGCCGCACCTCCGCCTAAGAGCCAGAGTGGGGGACATGCTGCTGCTTCTGGGAGCCGCCTGAGGTAAGCAGCACCTGGAGCCTGCTCCCCTCCTGCGCCCCAGCCCTGATCCCCCTCCCGCCCTCGAACCCCTCTGTCCCAGCCCAGAGTGCCCTCCTACACCCCAAACCCATCATCCCCAGCTCCACCCCAGAGTCTGCACCCCCAGCTGGACCCCCCCCCACTCCCCAGCCTCCTGCCTCAGCCCAGAGTCCTCTCCAGTACTCAAACCCCTCATTTCTGGCCCCACGCCAGAGCCCATACCCCCTCCCACACCCCAACCCCCTGCCTCAGCCTGGAGTCCCTTCCCATACTCCAAACCCCTCAGCTCTACCCCCCAGCTCAGAGCCCTCGCCTGCACCCCCAGCCAGAGCCCTCACCCACTGCCTCAGCCCCTTCCTGCTCCCTGAACTCCTTATTTCTGGCCCCACCCCAGAGCCTGCACCCCATCCTGGACCCCAACGTGCTGAGTCAGCCCAATAAAAATGAGCGAATGAATGAGGGTGGGGAAGAACAAGCGAGCGGAGGGGGAGTGGGGGGATGGAATAAGTGGGGGCAGGGCAAGGGTGTTCGGTTTTGTGTGAGTAGAAAGTTGGTAACCCTAATCCCAGGCTCTAGGAGCCCCTGCCAACTATTTAAAAGTACTGATCCAACAGCAATCTGCAGCATATACAGCAATAATTTGCTAAACCTTACAGCAAAATAATTCTCTCCCTTCATAGTTTTTACTCTCAAGCAGCATCCCTCTCCTGAAACCCCTCATATAATGATGGGCTTTGCAGTGTCCTTGAAGCCCATGAAGTTTAGGCCTTTTAGAATAACTGGGAAATGAATTCTAAACTTGCCCTCATGGAGAATGCTTCGCCTCTTTTTAAATGAAAGAAGTGCCAGCTTGACTTCCCTCACTAATCTCAGTTGTGACAGAACAGCATGAGGAGAGAGGCTTATCAGGTTTTAGGAGCTTAGCAACAAAACTCGCTAAAGGTGTACTGTGCACCTGTTAAAAGCTTATAACTGGAACCTGTTTACTTCAGAACACTCAAAGCCCCTTCTCTCCTGCTGTTTGTGTCAAAATTTGGCTTTTTGCACCCATCTTGTCCTGCATAGTGCTGTTTTGGGTGGGAATGGGGAGGGTCAGAGAGAGTTGTTAAACAATCTTCTCTAGAGTGGCTTGTGACCAGTGCCCCCATTATAGTTTGTGTAATAAATAATCCCCCTTCAGCCCATCTCATTACCTGTGTGACCAGTACAAACTGCTACCCATATGCCATCTCCAATCATAGCATTAGCACACAGGTCATAACTTTCTTTTTTTAATCCAATACAATGCTAGAACTGGAAGTTCAGACCTACAATATGGGACAACGTCCAAAAAAGGCAAACTTTAGGCTTGACAGCCTTTGCCTTTTAGGTATTATTTCAAGAAATATAAATATTGCCAAGTTTCTCTAGGATACTGGAATCCTTTTATGGATAGAAGGGAAGATACATGATGGAATTTCTTAAGTTGTGAAATGTTTTGCTTCGGTTTTAAACTGAAGTCATTAAACTAATCTTTACTGTTTAGCCATGCCCTAAAAATCACTATTGTGGTTAAAAAATAGTTAGGTTTTTTGAGAGAGGTAACTATTTAAATGCCTGAGAGTGAGGGATTGGCAGCTGTGCTATAGTGACACAATATGCATATGTAAATAGACAAGTGTAGAAGTTGTCAAGTTACCTCAGTCCTGAACAGCTTATATTCACCTGCTATTACGGTCGTAGTCCACCTTTGGAGATAGGCTATCAGGACTAAGATTGGACAACTAACCTAATTTTCACATGCAAGCTAATTCAGGGTTTGTGTCTGGATTTCTAATGAAGTCAGGTAGTGCTTTAATAATATATTTGCTAACCTCCAATATTTACTGGCAGTGTATTGGGGATTTGTGATACATGAAGGGATGGGGGGTAGCTCCCTTTTATGCAGCCAGCCAGCCAGTTAGCTATAAAATCCCTCTTAGTAGTTTTCTCTACTTGCTCTACCTGTAAAGGGTTAAAATGTCTCCCTGCATAGGTAAAAGGAAGGGAGTGGGCACCTGACCAAAAGAGCCAATGGGAAGGCTAGAGCTTCTTAAAATTGGGGAAAAACTTCCCCCTTTGTCTGTGTTGTTCTCCAGGAAAGAAGGGCCAGAGTAGCTATGCTGTAAGTTTGGGCCAGGTATGAAAAATCGTATCTAGAAACTACTCATTTTAAAACCCCACATAGGTAAGTAGATCAGGAAACGTCTAGGAAAACGCGATTAGGTTTATCTCTGTTTATTTCTTTATGGCTTGTGGACTTCTCTGTGCTAACCCCAAATGCTTTCGTTTTGCTTGTAACCTTTAAGCTAGACCTCAAGGTTATTCTTGATACTTAATTCTTGTAAGTGGTTTTTTTTAAATCTAGCAATAGCCTAAGTTTTCAAATGTATTTTCTTTCTTTTTGTTGTTAATAAAATTTACCTTTTTTAAGAACAAGATTGGATTTTGTGTCCGAAGAGGTTTGTGTGTGTGTTGTTTACTTAGCTGGTGGCAACAGCTGATTTCCTTTGTTTTCTTTCTCAGCTCTTCCTTGGGGGGTGGGGGAGGTGAAAGGGCTTGAGGGTACCCTACAGGAAGGAATTGCCAAGTGTGCCTTTCTGGGTTCTCAAAGGGGTTTTTGTACTTGAGTGATGGCAGCATCTACGTTCAGAGAAAGTTCAAGTTCAGAGAAAAGCTGCAACCTTGGAAGGCCTCACTCTCTCAGCTAATGCAAAGCCAATCTCTTTTGCCTAGGGTATGTGTTCATCTTGTGAGTTTATTTAAAATATATATATATGTATGTACAATCACATCATCCTTTGAAAGAGCTATCACGCGTGTTTATAAAACAAATACAGTACAGTGCAAGATAATATACAGGTTCTATAGTTAGCATACCTCTGTTCAGATACCTGAAACAAGTAAAAATACAAAATAGGAATCACTTTATGCTAAACTTCTTATCTACATGTAATGGAACCAGTTTATTGGACAATATAATATAATTCCAGTTGAGATGATTTTGTTTGTATGTCAGTTTTTCAGCAAGATCAATCATCATTCGTGTGCTGTGAGCTAATTAACAGCTTGAGCTTTTTTTTAATAAATATCTCTGTTGTGCTTTCTCCTCCGGTTCACTGGATTCTTGATCTCATTGAGCATGTGCTGCTGTTGAAGGACACACACAGCACCTTAACATTTTTTCCCCCCCAAATACACAAAATGTAAACTGGCGTACACTCTTTGATTTAGAGTGATTGCAAAGCTGTGCTTGCAGCTCTGTCTGCAGAAGCAGCTGTAGGTTTAAGGTATCCCTCCTGCAGGATGAGTGGGCGAGAAGATGGACTCCTCCACAGAGCAGCGGATCCTTCAGCCCACCCCACCACCTGTGTGCTGGGAGCTGGAGGGCATATAGGGTATGTTTGCCTCCTGCGTGCCTTGCATCCTCTTGTGCACCAGAACTGCACTGGTGCTGATACCAGAACCTTTTGCACTCATGGAAGAGGGTCATTTTGTGCTACATCTGAACTTTTCAGAGCTATATGGTTAATACAAGGTTGTAGGAAATAACTTACTCATCAGTGTTGGGAAAATGACATCAGGGATTTCAAGATCTTCAGCAAAGATAAGACACCTGTGTACACACAGGTGAAAGAAATAACAAGAGTGTCAAACAGCAAATTAATTTCATGAGCTCAAAGAAAAACCAAAATCATTTTACTGTGTGTGGCGGGGGGGGGGGGAATGTTTGGACAGTCATAAATTCTCAAAAGAAGAGTCAATGATAACTTATAAAATGCAAGTTAATGGAATGATATTCTTGTGTGCAGCTGAAATTAGAAATTATTCAAATAAGTAAGTGGAAAAATTAAACCTGCTCCATTCCATGATTTTTCTGATTCCACCACTCTGTTCATAGTCATTAACTGTAGTCACAGCGGTGTTCCCCTGTGCGTATTACTGTTTACAAAGCAGAAAGAGGGGATCAGGTGCAGTTTAGTTAGTAGTTCCAATTAATGTTCAAAGAATATAGCTATCTTTTCAAAACTGCTAATTAGCCTGTTGATGCAGTATAGAGCACAGAAGAAATCCTGTCCATGTACTTTTTTGTTAAAGTAACCAAACAGCAAGGAAAATACTCAGATTATTTTTCTGGTGATATGAGAACGGCTGCTGTTTGGGAAATGCTGCATCACACCATCTGTTTCCTTCTGATTGTGCATTGCCCTGGCCATTGTTGTGATTAATTTCTTTGCTGCGAAGAACAAATTTTGAATGCATGAACGAAAATTTAAAAGCTACTTGTAGCAACGTGATTGTGGCTTAATGCCCTGAATTGATTGGGATTTTGTGTCCTTGGTACTTTTGCAGTGTGAGTCATAAACCTTTAATCTTCAACAAGAAGGGGTACAATCCATCCTTTGTGGCACAGGGTACATAGGAGGTAGGTGGAGAGAGCATAGAGAAATTTTGCTCCCGCTTAAGCGTAATGATTCCCCACATGGGTCCTCAGCAGAATTTGAACCAAGAGTCCCACAGCACAATCCAGCACCCTTTGAACTAAGAGTAATTTATTACTTGGTAGCAGTAGACAGCTGTTGGTCTCCAGGGAGTCAGATGCTATGGGGGAACATTGACACACATGATTTGGCAGTATTCCACATAAGCATCCGGCAGCTCAGGAGAATGCTCAGCTAGCACGCACCAGCAAGCACACAGCCCAAAAACGAGCAGTGGACTGCCAGCTATGGGGAATGTCAAGTTGGCTGGCATATACTGTCTGCAGCAAGTGCTAGCTGATCATGCATAGTGCTTCTACTCAGAAGCTGAGTAGCAAGCTGTGAGGTGCACTTGCTCTCCCTAAGCCACCCTGCTGTGTAACTGCATGTGACCAGCAACATCTTACTGCCCCTTCTAAGTCATTTACACAAGAAAAGGTGGAACTTTGATCAAAGTGTTTTGTTTTTTATCTGTCACAAAAGTTAAATTCCATTCTCACGCTTTCTGATATTGCTTAGGCATTGAACAGCTAATACAATGAACATGATCAGTTTAAACATGTACAATTGTTTTGTACATGTTTAAACTGATTTTCCCCTCGCCCCATTTTCTGTTTGTGTGTAATGAGTCTTTGGTTGAGGGTGATCAATCTAGCCCCACCAGTTTTGTACTGGTCCAAGTATTGTAGCAAATTAATAATCAACATGGAAAGGAATGAAATTTGCATAAAGTAAATCAGTGTGTTAGTATTTCTGTGTCTCTTCTTAATTACCGGATTTTGCAATTGTCATATTTGTCATTGGTTTTTTTAGTGAAAGTTTAGCATTCGACAGGCCGCAACTGTAACAATTCATCTTTCTCAACGAGGCAGATTCAGCCTGTCCTTTCTTTTGTGCAGCAAAGATGCAATAAAAAGTTTATGCACAGCACTTCATCTGTGGGGCTCCTGATTTCCCTGTGCAAGTGTGGGTTTGTCAGCACAAGTAATTTGATATGAATCCTTCTTGCTCTATTTCTTGCCATCCAGCCTTCAGCAGCTCTCAGGGCTCAAACTGCGACTACAGGTGAAAAGGATGTAACCATTAAGAATGCCCTTTTCAGCCACCCCTAAGAGTTCCATTGTGTCATAAATTGCATTTAAAGTAAGGATTGCAGAGGGGTTTTTATCACTAGTGAACAAGATTTTACTGTTTGTGACAGGGTTGGGCCAGATGGCTACAGGAGAGTGATGGAAGGCAGATATATTAGCCCCAGGTTAAGTAGGTCCCTTTTCCCTGGGTAAGGTAACAGGGAAGGTTCCAGAACAATCAGGAACTTTCTGGAAACAATTAAGTTAGGCTGATTAGAACACCTGCAGCCAATCAAGAAGCTGCTAAAATCAATTAAGACAGGCAGGCTAATCAGGGCACCTGGGTTTAAAAAGGAGCTCACTTCAGTTTGTGTTGTGTGTGTGTGAGGAGCTGGGAGCAAGAGGAGCAAGAAGCTGAGAGTGAGAAGGCGTACTACTGGAAGACTGAAGTACAAGCATTATCAGACATCAGGAGGAAGGCCCTGTGGTGAGAATAAAGGTGGTGTTGGGAGGAGGCCATGGGGAAGTAGCCCAGGGAGTTCTAGCTGTTACAGGAGCCCCTGTAGACAGTTGTAATCCGCAGGGCCCTGGGCTAGAACCCAGAGTAGAGGGTGGGCCCGGGTTCCCTCCATCCCCCCCAACTCCCTACTTGATATCGGAGGAGTTGACCTGCACTGTGGGTTCCACCAGAGGGGAAGGTCTCTGTCCTGTTCCCTGATCCACTAGGTGGATCAGCAGAGACTGTGGGGATTGTTCTTCTTCCTTTTCCCCATGCTGGCCAGTGATGAGGCTAACTGAGTGAACGGCAGATTTGAGCCACGAAAGTGGCCAAACTGAGGGCTGCCGTGAACCTCGGAGGTGAGCAAATCCGCCAATAAGCGCAGGACCCACCAGGGCAGAGGAGGAACTTTGTCACATGGTCTATTAGTATATATGATAGAATTAAAATAATCCCCACCAAGAGCAGAAACAGGTTTGCTGAGAGGCTGCCGTTGGAGTGGAATACACTTTCCAACAGAAATTGGTTTTAAAATAAAAATGCCTCACCTGCCTTGTATCTCTACAAATATTCTAGGAAGTTAGTGATATTCAGTATAATGGGACTTGAAACAAGGATTCAACCTTCAGTTCACTTACAAAATTTCATAGAGGGATTCCTTTTAAAAAGAGAGAGCTAGCTGATATGCTGTATCTCAGAATATTTTTTCTGATATATATATAAAATGGGATTGTGTTAAATCTGTTACCACACAAGGTATAGTTAAACATAAGTCAGTGGAAAGAATTGACTGCCAAGTAAAGCAGTGTTATCAATTTCCTTTCTCCCACACTGAAAGAGACACAGGAGTGGACAGTGCAGAATTTCCTGGTATGTTTTAAGAAAGCAGCGATCCATTTCCCCCTTCCTTCCTTCCCGTTGTTAGCTGTTCATTAAAGTCGCAGGAAGATTCAAGTTTCTTTTTTAAGCCTTTCAGCTTGCTTAGTATGAAAACTCACTTTGACTTTGAAAGGCTCAGGTGCGTTCTATGCAGATTTTCTGTGTTTTAGGGGGGATGGAAATCCCAGTCAGACTAAATTGGTGAAAAAATGCACCATTTCTAGCGTACAGCATTGTATTGTCATCAATATTTTCTTCTGATTTGCTGATATCAGCACAGTGCTGGCCTCGGGCATACAGGCTGGTGCAGACGCAGGCACAGAAAGTGTAGTGAGTGTCAGCGTTAGATTTCTGCCTGGCTGAATGCTGATTTGTGAATGCATAAAAAGGACCTCCAAGTGCCCTTCTTCACTGAAAACCTAAGATGTCACTTTGCAACAGTGGAACATTCCTGCACTTCAGCGAAAAGGATGCGAACATAGAGGCGGTGTTACTTGGAAATGGAAGAACAACTCTTTGATACTGTGGGACAGTGCATGCTGCGGTAAAGAATTATCTAACTGGATGTGTCTCTTGATTTAATCAAAAACAGCATGAAATTGTTTTAAAAAATTGCAGCTCAGTATCTCATTGAAAAATAGGTATTGTTGAACACTTTTTTTTCTGTTTGTTTTTCTGCTAGTCTCACCTGCATAAGTGAGAAACTTTTTTTTTATCTGCTCCCACTGAAGATGAGAAAGCTGTGAATGTATTATGGATTTATTCTCTATCAAGATATCATATGTTCAGTATTAAGGTGTTAAACACACTTGAAATTGAAAGAATCTTGTAGCTTCATCTAGAAATTATCTTGGCATTTTCTGTTAGTGAGAAACAACTGCAGTAGTTTATTATACTCTATTTGGTAAGGAACATGCTTTGTTTTCTGAGGAACAGCATGAACAGTACAAATTAACCTGCACCTATTTCTAGTTCTTAACCTCTGTCACTTTTTCACACACACCCCTTTCTATAGCATTTGAATGCCTCCCCCTTCCCCCCCCCCCACATACACTGGGATTACTGAAGGAGAAATTTTTGGTGGTGCCACTGGCATAAACTTCTTTTGGATGTGTCATCAGAACACAGGTCTGAAGAGTTAACTTTTTCCCCTTGTTGAATAACTTTGTAAAAATAGAAGAATACATCCATGTCTCTACACGGGTTTTTAAGGGAAGGACGAGAAGGTCATTACAGATTACTAACAAGAGTCAGCCAAACCCTTCGCAATGTCTCATCCACAGTACTTCGTTCCCTTCCAAAGAGACACTCGCGAAATAACGCACGTCGAGCATGGTCTGGTGAGATGTTTTCATGTTTGGGGGGTTTTTTTAGTTACAATATTGTATCTCTTATGTCATTGAATATTGAATTCTAAACTCCTAGTCCTAAATTATGGTGACA
Source organism: Lepidochelys olivacea (assembly GCF_965140295.1). NCBI lineage: Eukaryota > Metazoa > Chordata > Testudines > Cheloniidae > Lepidochelys > Lepidochelys olivacea. The sequence continues at coordinate 112,365,186 of NC_140411.1, forward strand.
AGTTACTAGGTTTTGCATTTTTCTTTTTCTTAAATATTTTTTAAAAATGCATTAAAAGTTGGAAGTCAGAATGAAGAAAAACATGTTTCTCTTCAGTCTGGAAGGACTGTCAAAATAAAGTTGCATTGAGACATCGCAAGTCATACACTTGTTTAATTGTATTGATAATACAAGAACCACCTTGTGAAAGAAAAGAGGGAAATTATTTTATTTTTATATTATGCCTATGCCAGTTAAGAAGTATGAAGTGACAAATGCAGCTGGATTTCATGTGGGTTATTTTGCTTTTTGTTTTGTTTTTAAGATCAGTAAGTGGTATGATACAGTATTTTGGTTACGGTTTTCATAGCTACCATGATTCCTCCATTACTGATGTTTTTTCTTAAATATCAGAATATTGAGGAACAGGTATTTTCTAAATTCAGAATATATACATCTGTTAGAATCCAACAGCTGTTCAGAAATTTGGGATTTCTTGTGTATTATTATTATACTATTTATTGAACAGTGTTTTGCCTCCTCTCTCCCCACTTCCCTTTTTTTTTTTCTTTCACTTTTTAGTATTTACTGGGATTAGTCCATCTCTTCGGAGACATACAGGAACAAACACACTGGAACATATCTCTGATTTTGTTTTTCCTTATAGTCCTGGGTGTATTATACAATTGATATCCAGATAACACGGCTTCTTAATAGGGCTGCTGATTAATCGCAGTTAACTCACGCGATTAACTCAAAAAAACTAATCACAATTAAAAAAATTAATCATGATTAATTGAATTTTAATTGCATTGTTAAATAATAGAATACCGATTGAAATTTATTAAATATTTTGGTTGTTTTTCTACGTTTTGAAATATATTTATTTCAATTACAACACAGAATACAAAGTGTACGCTACTCACTTTATCATTTTTACAGTGCAAATATTTGTAATAAAAATAATATAAACAAAAGAAACAATGTTTTTCAATTCACCTCCTACAAGTACTGTAGTGCAATCTCTTTATGGTGAAAGTACAACTTACAAATGTAGAGTTTTGTTTTGTTACAGAACTGCACTCAAAAACAAAACACAAAATTTTAGAGCCTACGAATCCACTCAGTCCTACTTCTCATTCAGCCAATCCTAAAACAAACAAGTTTGTTTACATTTACAGGAGATAATGCTGCCCACTTCTTATTTACAATGTCATCAGAAAGTGAAAACCGGTGTTAGCATGGGACTCTTGTAGCCAGCATTACAAGGTATTTACATGCCAGATATGCTAAACATGCATATGCCCCTTCATGCTTCGGCCACCATTCCAGAGGACATGCTTCTACGCTGATGACACTCATTTAAAAAAAAATGTGTTGATTAAATTTGCGACTGAACTCCTTGGGAGAGAATTATATGTCCCTAGCTCTATTTTATGCACATTCTGCCATATATTTCATGTTATAGTAGTCTCAGATGATGTCTCAGCACGTTGTTCATTTTAAGAACACTTTTTCACAACAGATTTAACAAAATGCAAAGACGTTACAATGTGAGATTTCTAAAGCTAGCTACAGCACTTGATCCAAGGTTTAAGAATCTGAAGTGCCTTCCAAAATCTGAGAGGGATGAGGTGTGGAGCATGCTTTCAGAAGTCTTAAAAGAGCAACACTCCAATGTGGAAACTACAGAACCCGCACCACCAAAAAAGAAAATACCTGCTGCTGGTGGCATCAGACTCAGATGGTGAAAATGAACATGCATCAGTCTGCCCTGCTTTGGATTGTCATCAGCATGGACGCACGTTCTCTGGAATGTTGGCTGCAGCATGAAGGGACATATGAATCTTTAGCGCACCTGGCATATAAATATCTTGCAACACCGGCTACAACAGTACCATGAGAATACCTGTTCTCACTTTCAGGTGACACTGTGTACAAGAAGCAGGCAGCATTATCTCCTGCAAATGTAAACAAATTTGTTTGAGCAATGGGCTGAACAAGAAGTAGGACTGAATGGACTTATAGGCTCTAAAGTTTTACATTGTTTTGTTTTTTAATTAGTTATATTTTTGGTACATAATTCTACATTTGTAAGTTCAACTTCCATGATAAAGAGATTGCACTACAGCATTAGGTGAATTGAAAAATACTATTTCTTTTGTTTTTTACAGTGTTAACATTTGTTATATAAATAAATCTGAAGTGAGCACTTTACATTTTGTATTCTGTTATAATTGTAATCCTGAGCCCTGAGGTAAGTGGGGAAGCGGGATACCAGGAGGAAGCACGAGCAGGAGCATATGAGAGGGGAGGGCTCCTGCCTCATACTGAGAATGAGGGCGATCAGCGGGTCATCTCAAGTACCTATATACAAATGCACAAAGCCTGGGAAACAAGCAGGGAGAACTGGAGGTCCTGGCAAAGTCAGGGAATTATGATGTGATTGGAATAACAGAGACTTGGTGGGATAACTCACATGACTGGAGTACTGTCATGGATGGGTATAAACTGTTCAGGAAGGACAGGGAGGCCAGAAAAGGTGGGGGAGTAGCACTGTATGTAAGGGAGCAGTATGACTGCTCAGAGCTCAAGTATGAAACTGCAGAAAAACCTGAGTCTCTGGATTAAGTTTAGAAGCGTGAGCAACAAGGGTGATGTCGTGGTGGGAGTCTGCTATAGACCACTGGACCAGGGGATGAGGTGGACGAGGCTTTCTTCCGGCAAGTTGCAGAAGCTACTAGATCGCACACCCTGGTTCTCATGAGCGACTTGAATCATCCTGATATCCCTAGTGTTGCCTTAGATAGTACTCCTCTCTGTAATTCTGATTATGGGTGGGTGATGACAGCTGTCAAAGTGAGGGTTCTGGAGGACTCCAGCCATGGAGATGTGTGGCCTAAAGCAACTCTCCACAGGTCTGTGGCTCTCCCATCTCTATGGCAAGCGTCCCCTGCACACTGACCTGCCTCTACCCTGATATGGGTGACTTCCTCAAGTGGTGCCAGGGGTAGATCAGTCTCCATGGCCCATGCAGTGTTCTCTGAGCCTGGCAATAATGGAAAGCATGGTAGCAAGTTTGTGATGGGGGAGCTGAATGGAGAAACTCAAAACCTCTCTCATATAGGGGCCCACAAACATCCATTGGATGGGAACAACTGTCAGTTCCTAAGGAATTTTACATATATTCAAGCTGAAAGACCATAGCTAATTAGCAATATTAACACTGCCTCCAAGCCACTTATTTATTAGTTTATTGATGATGATTGATACAGTGGTGGTGCTTAGAGGCACCTATTGTGCAATGCAGTGAAGGCAGTCCATGCCCTGACAAGCTTACAGTGAAAGTAAATGAGTGCTAACTTAAGTTATAAATAAGCACTATTGTAATACAGATATTTATTAACAATAGTAATATACCTATATTAAAATAACACTAAATTTGCAAATACAACCACTTAAAAATTAGGAAAGGCCAGAATTAAGGTTGCCCTTTCTGTCTATGTGCACATGCATTATACTAGTATTTAGTTACATGATTCCTTTTTCTTTCCATCCCTCTGTGGATTGTAAACAGGATTTGAACTCAAGACCTTCAGGCCCACAATACAGACCTCTGCAACTTGAGCTCAAGGAGTATAACTGACAGCAACAGAAAGCTGTTATAGCCTCTATTTAAACTGGCCACCAGATGGCGGTGTGACACATGCTTTGCCAGCAGGTTACACAGCTATTTGCTAGACAGCAGTAGAATGTTGGGAATGGACTGTGGCCTATTGTTTGGAAACGGAATAGCCAAATACTTAGATTTGGCAGCGTGCTTGAGATTGGGGTCTGCCAGATTAGAGATTTGGGTGCTATTACCAGCTCTGCTAGAAGTGCCATAACTGTTAACTTAAATGTAAAATAGTGGGAAAGTATAGAAAACCTTGCTCAGTAACTGTTATGAAGTGTACAAGAAACATTAACAGCTGTCAATGGACAAAAAGAGACCTGAAGAAGAGCTTGGTGTTGCTTGCAATCTTGTCTCTTTTGCAAACAGGTTGGTCTAATAAAAGAGATTACCTCGTCCACCTTGTCACTTGAACTCATGGTCCTCTGACTTCAATGCATCTTCTGCAAGAGTACAAAGTGTTTTGTGGGTCTCACTTGCAGACTACCAGCATCTGCTCAGTCCTGTCAATGCTTAAAATAGTAAACAAAACCCAAACCCAAAATATTTTCCTGAAACAAGTACTAAGACTTCAAGGCTTAAGTCTATTGCCAACATGTCAGATGTTGTGTATATCTACAGTATATCTAAATATCCGGGGTGGAGGCAGAGAATATTGTGATTTAAAGAGATAATTACAAGAAGCAGTGGAATTACTGCAGGAAAACGTATGATAAAGTCGTCTTGTCCCTCCTCTTGCATTTAAGGAACAAAGTTCAGTCGATAAGGAAACTGTATGCACAGCAGGATAGTGTGATAGGAGCCCAAGCAGGGTAAAGTGGAGGTTTATTCCCTTTATGATTTTGCATCATCCTAGAGATGAACGATCTAAGAATTTCTGTGTCTGAAATGAAGAGCTATTATTTTTTCTCCGAGTGGTGTTCTTTGTTGGGTGCTCTGGTTCAGGGTAAGTCATAATAACTTTAAAATAAGTCCCTGATCTTGTAACAGTAAAAGTACAATCTGTTTAGTAGGGCTGTGGGACGTATGTGTCGTGTGTGTGCAGGAAGAATTTTGAGGTAAACAGCCTGGTTTATATAAGCCATAAAAATACATGTTTAAATAATCCTTCCTATAGATTTTTCTAGTTCATTCTTTGAATCTTGAAAACACATCTCTTCATAGAATGCGTTGTTTGAGGAATCTAGACAGCTTATGGTATTGATCAGAGCTTTAAAAATCCACTCCTCTAGGAAGAGTAGCGACTCTTCCTGGGCAAGTACCATCAAATTCTGCAGGATCTAAACTTTCGTTTAAAAAAACCAAACCGAAAAAAAACCAAACCCACAAGTTTCTAACACTTGTATTTGGAAAAGACTGGCTAGGTTTCGCTGTTGCTATTTAGATTCTTGTGGGCAGCAGTAAACCTAACAAGAATCACAGCTTGAGAAAGCTATGAACAACTGCAGAGGTAGGAGGAATTGGAACTAATCACTGACGAGGGGGACCAAAAATAAAGGCTGCAGGAGAGGTGGAGTATCAGAGACCCCTGGCCCCACCCACCCATCTCTGTGGTAGGAGTGTGGGGCACACCCAGAGCTCCTTCTCCCGGTGATTGTAAAAGTCTTCACGTTTATCAGACCTGTTAGCCAGAGGCTTCTGCAAAATATGAACCCCCCCGGACTGGACCAGGGGGATGAGGTGGATGAGGCTTTCTTCCGGCAGCTCACGGAAGCTACTAGATCGCATGCCCTGATTCTCATGGGTGACTTTAATTTTCCTGATACCTGCTGGGAGAGCAATACAGCGGTGCATAGACAATCCAGGAAGTTTTTGGAAAGCGTAGGGGACAATTTCCTGGTGCAAGTGCTAGAGGAGCCAACTAGGGGGGGCGCTTTTCTTGACCTGCTGCTCACAAACCGGGTAGAATTAGTGGGGGAAGCAAAAGTGGATGGGAATCTGGGAGGCAGTGACCATGAGTTGGTTGAGTTCAGGATCCTGACGCAGGGAAGAAAGGTAAGCAGCAGGATACGGACCCTGGACTTCAGGAAAGCAGACTTCGACTTCCTCAGGGAACGGATGGCCAGGATCCCCTGGGGGACTAACTTGAAGGGGAAAGGAGTCCAGGAGAGCTGGCTGTATTTCAAGGAATCCCTGTTGAGGTTACAGGGACAAACCATCCCGATGAGTCGAAAGAATAGTAAATATGGCAGGCGACCAGCTTGGCTTAATGGTGAAATCCTAGCGGATCCTAAACATAAAAAAGAAGCTTACAAGAAGTGGAAGGTTGGACATATGACCAGGGAAGAGTATAAAAATATTGCTCGGGCATGTAGGAATGTTATCAGGAGGGCCAAATCGCACCTGGAGCTGCAGCTAGCCAGAGATGTCAAGAGTAACAAGAAGGGTTTCTTCAGGTATGTTGGCAACAAGAAGAAAGCCAAGGAATGTGTGGGCCCCTTACTGAATGAGGGAGGCAACCTAGTGACAGAGGATGTGGAAAAAGCTCATGTACTCAATGCTTTTTTTGCCTCTGTTTTCACTAACAAGGTCAGCTCCCAGACTGCTGCGCTGGGCATCACAAAATGCAGAAGAGATGGCCAGCCCTCTGTGGAGATAGAGGCGGTTAGGGACTATTTAGAAAAGCTGGACGTGCACAAGTCCATGGGGCTGGACGAGTTGCATCCGAGAGTGCTGAAGGAATTGGCGGCTGTGATTGCAGAGCCACTGGCCATTATCTTTGAAAACTCGTGGCGAACCGGGGAAGTCCCGGATGACTGGAAAAAGGCTAATGTAGTGCCAATCTTTAAAAAAGGGAAGAAAGAAGATCCTGGGAACTACAGGCCAGTCAGCCTCACCTCAGTCCCTGGAAAAATCATGGAGCAGGTCCTCAAAGAATCAATCCTGAAGCACTTGCATGAGAGGAAAGTGATCAGGAACAGCCAGCATGGATTCACCAAGGGAAGGTCATGCCTGACTAATCTAATCGCCTTTTATGATGAGATTACTGGTTCTGTGGATGAAGGGAAAGCAGTGGATGTATTGTTTCTTGACTTTAGCAAAGCTTTTGACATGGTCTCCCACAGTATTCTTGTCAGCAAGTTAAGGAAGTATGGGCTGGATGAATGCACTATAAGGTGGGTAGAAAGCTGGCTAGATTGTCGGGCTCAACGGGTAGTGATCAATGGCTCCATGTCTAGTTGGCAGCCGGTATCAAGTGGAGTGCCCCAAGGGTGGGTCCTGGGGCCGGTTTTATTCAATATCTTCATAAATGATCTGGAGGATGGTGTGGATTGCACTCTCAGCAAATTTGCGGATGATACTAAACTGGGAGGAGTGGTAGATACGCTGGAGGGGAGGGATAGGATACAGAAGGACCTAGACCAATTGGAAGATTGGGCCAAAAGGAATCTGATGAGGTTCAATAAGGATAAGTGCAGGGTCCTGCACTTAGGACGGAAGAACCCAATGCACAGCTACAGACTAGGGACCGAATGGCTAGGCAGCAGTTCTGTGGAAAAGGACCTAGGGGTGACAGTGGACGAGAAGCTGGATATGAGTCAGCAGTGTGCCCTTGTTGCCAAGAAGGCCAATGGCATTTTGGGATGTATAAGTAGGGGCATAGCGAGCAGATCGAGGGACGTGATCGTTCCCCTCTATTCGACATTGGTGAGGCCTCATCTGGAGTACTGTGTCCAGTTTTGGGCCCCACACTTCAAGAAGGATGTGGATAAATTGGAGAGAGTCCAGCGAAGGGCAACAAAAATGATTAGGGGACTGGAACACATGAGTTATGAGGAGAGGCTGAGGGAGCTGGGATTGTTTAGCCTGCAGAAGAGAAGAATGAGGGGGGATTTGATAGCTGCTTTCAACTACCTGAAAGGGGGTTCCAAAGAGGATGGCTCTAGACTGTTCTCAATGGTAGCAGATGACAGAACGAGGAGTAATGGTCTCAAGTTGCAGTGGGGGAGGTTTAGATTGGATATTAGGAAAAACTTTTTCACTAAGAGGGTGGTGAAACACTGGAATGCGTTACCTAGGGAGGTGGTAGAATCTCCTTCCTTAGAGGTTTTTAAGGTCAGGCTTGACAAAGCCCTGGCTGGGATGATTTAACTGGGAATTGGTCCTGCTTTGAGCAGGGGGTTGGACTAGATGACCTTCTGGGGTCCCTTCCAACCCTGATATTCTATGATTCTATGATTCTATGATTCTAAGGTCCAGGGACAGCACCCTGATAGAATCCCTCCCTTTCTGAACAGCTGTGAGAGGAGCTCGTGCATTCTTACCTGAGCATTGCTCTTGGACAGTGGAAGATACCTGGACTGGAGGATGTCTTCCCTGTCAATGTGAGTTTATTAGTGTTTGGTAAAATGTCCAGGCTCTGAATGGATGCGTGAATTAGTGTGAGGGTAAGCATGTGATGGGAAGGGAGATACTGATGGGGTCAATTATTAAAGAGAAGCATAGCGAGAGATGTGAGGACACCAAAATGCTGTCATTTCCTGACTTCTGAGTGCTGGACTTTGTAACTCTTAACATTCTTTTAACGTAGATTTGTATATATAACTAAATTGAGAATTGATCAATAATATGCTTCAGTTAAACACAGTGTACAGTTAACTATTTTACTCATTTTTAATAGATGAGGCATGACTTTGGGGAGGCATGGGCTGCTGATGGAGGTACAGAACTTTCCTCATCTCTAGGTCACTAGAAGTGAGAAAAAAGTTGTTAGCGTTTTGGTAACTGAGTGTTTATGTGAAATGATGCATCGGTCTCAGTCAAGTTCTTCGTCAGAAAGCGGATACATAAAACCAGCACCACAACTGGCATCCTTCTGGCAGTCAGCAAAGAGGCTAAGGGCCATGGATACTGATCTGTTCTCTCACCCAAAGTCAGCATTTAAGCATATTGACAGAATATTTTCCGGCAGTTTAGCTTGCTGCAATCTGTTTAGTCCTTGTTATGTGATAAACTGGCACCTTCACTCTCCAGAGCTGCCAATCCAGCAACTAACATGGGCAGCACCAACTCTGCATTAGATCTTTCCTTGTAAGTCTATACTGACTGACTTTGCAGTATTGGAGGGATCAGACTTTAAAAAAAATTTTTTTTTTCCAGGCTTTGTTGTAGATTTCACTTTTTTAAACATAAAAAAGGATATAAAGATTTTGAATGAGAAAAACACGTGATTTGGAGTTTTATGATACTTGAAAGACAATCTTAGGCTCATACTGTGATAGAAAATAGAAATATCTGGAATGGGTGAAGTAAACCATAGGTGGGTTTTGGGGTGGTTTTATTTTTCCCCTGACTGGCCTTGCATATAATGAACAAACCTCTGACATTGCCTTTAATAAAATATAGGGGGCACCTAAAATGCATAAAATAGAAATTGTAATCTATGAAAGCATTTTGCATTGCTTTAGTAAATGTCTACCTTGAAAAGGTGGTGATGTAATTTTATTTGCGCTTGCAGACTAATTCTAGATATGCACATTTTCAGTTGTGGGTCAAAAGATACGTGGTAAAATCCTGGCCCCTTGGAGGTCAGTGGCAGTTTTGCCATTTACTTATTGGGGCCAGAATTTTACCCTAGATCTTTGAAAACTAATTTTTATATGATGAGAAATTGGAAGTATGATGGCTTTAGTGGTTGGCAGCTTGGAGGGCTACCCAGAGTACTGAAAATTTAGGGGCTGGAATCTGAGTGATTGAGTATTTATGTCCAATTGCTCACATTTTGTCTTGCCAAGCCACTTCTTGACAAATAACCAGCCTTGATTGGACATTTTTTCCACTGCTGACAATTCTGTTAAAATTATATGATTCATATAGTCCTGTAATCTCCTTTTCTTAAACAACTAGTAAATTCCAGTTTGAATGGAGAGTTTATAAACTATTTCAGAAAAGTTAAAAGATCTCTAGATAAACTATGCAAAAGAGATGTCATACAATATCTGGTAAGTGACTGGGATTGATTTAACACATTATCAGTAGAAACAAGAACCGAACCCTACTTATTCGGGACTGAAGAACTTTAAGAGGTTTGCTGCGTATATATGAACAGTTATCATGTGAAACTTAATTTCAGTTCACAATTAAAATGTTCTTTTACCATAACAGTTATGATGTTTCATTAATTATTCAGTGTGCTTTAAATATTCCAAGAGTTTGTAAAATGGTTTGATATTGTCTTTTAAATGATAGAAATACAGCTTTTAGTGCTATAGCATTGTGTGTGATGTCTAAGTAATTGTAACTGTGTTTTGCAAAGCATGTATGGTATTTGTTTTGTAATTAAGTGTAACCATTGAGATACTAACCTATGAGGCTACCATTTTTATCCAGTCTGATGATTATCCATCCAAGAAAACTGATGGATTCAGTGGAGTGCTAGATCTGATACTGCTTGTTCACTGAAATTTCTTTATAGTGATGGCTTAATGGGCTATTCTAAGAAGCTGTCATCTAAATGTTTTACTGTAGGAAACTGAAATCAGTTGCCATTTCCTGAAAGTTTTCTCTACAGTGTAATGTTGAAATCTGAGGAAGCGGAAATCCATTGACTGTATCTGCATTCTGTGTATCAGGGCTTTCTTTATAGTTAAAAAAACCCCTAAACAACAACAACAAAACACCACCACAACAAAACACTTTTTAAAACACCTTATTTAAAATTAACATTTAACTTAAAATATTTATTTGCTTTTACTACAAACATTTTGAAAAATGTTTTGTTGTACACTTTTCAAATGCATCGTTGGTAAACAAAATCACACTGTACTTGTATCTGGGTTTGTCCTGAAACTCTTGAAATTGAAGATAGAGACATCCTGTTTGATGAATCTGGATTACTGCACTTTTAAACTCTCATCCTAATGAATGGCAATAATGTACAGTGTCTAGCTAATTTAAGTAATAGGAAATTTGTTCTTGTACATTTAGTTACTGAAAAAATTGAGCTTGTATGAAGAAGGGAAATGGAATTGTAGAAAATGACACTTTTATTCAATTACAAGAGAGATGTTTTATTTCTTTAGAATGTAGAGCAAAAGTGACTTTCCGATAATCTTTGGAAAGATTTTTTTTTTCTGTTCGCCAACAAGCAAAATCACTATTTACAGTGTGGGCAGGGCTATTCCCAGACCTGGAGTATAATTTTACTGGTACTCTTTATCTCTTGTTATTTTTACATGTTTACAATCTTTTATGCTTGTTGCAAGCTGTTTAAGTTACTCTCCCTATCCTAAAGCAATGGTTTGCGTGGTGGCTGTACCTACTTCCTCCTACTATATATATACTTGTTATGTGTAACAAAACCCCATGTGTTCATGAAATACGTTGCACAGATCTCAAAAGGTTCTCAGGTTCAGTACACCCACATCACCTTGTTTAGGGAAAGTGGGCTGGAAACTAATCTTTTTGGTGAGATTCCTAACGTTTTGACTGGCCAAATTACCACAAGAACAGCCTGTCTTCTATTTTAGTATTTCTACCTCTGTTCCAAGCCAAAATCAGGAAGTACAAAGCCACACAACTTTCATCAGTTTGTTTGGTTTTTATTAAGTGGCATTTGTAAAATCCCTAAAAATATTATGCTTCGGATAGTTTTGTGTATATATTATACATGACTTAAATTTCTTGCAGTCTGGTTTTTGAATTGGCTATGGCATGGAGGCTCCATTAGTCTTCTAGGCTGGCTAATATTTTTTCTGAAAGCAATAGACAAAGGTCTATTGTCCATGGGGGATGTGGGGGGGAGGGGTGGTTTTGTGTAGTTCTTTTTTTTAACATCTGTTACCAGTCGGGTTGCCAACTTTCTAATGGCACAAAACTGAACACCCTTGCCCCACCCCTTCTCCGAGGCCCTGCCCCCACTCCATTCTCCCTCCCTCTGTTGCTCGCTCTCCACCAACCTACTCTCATGCTTATTTTCACGCGGCTGGGGCAGGGGTTGGGGGTAGGAGGGGGTGAGGGCTCCAGAGTGGGGCCAGAAATTAGAGGTTCAGGGTACAGGAGGGGCTCCCAGCTGGGGCAGGGTGTTGGAGCATCCCTGGCCAGTCCTACATCAACAAGATGAGGGATGTATCGCCGCTTCTGGGGAGCCACGCAGAGCCAGGTAGCGATCCTGCCAGCCATGCACCAGCCAGACTTTAAACAGCCTGGTCAGCGGTGCTGACCAGAACTGCTAGGGTCCCTTTTCAACTGAGTGTTCCGGCTGAAAACCGGATGTGATGGGTTGGACCCCCTGTCGGGTATTCCATCTGATATTCTGGGGTCACACTGAGACCACCCGTTCCACTAGCCTGTGCCAGACCCTCAAGCCTTCTCTAGCACACACACAGATAAAGCCATACCCAGCTCCAGACACAGACTGAAATCAGTTCTGTGTGGGAGGATTCAGATCAGGGATTTACCCAGCACTCACGTGCACACCTCCTTTGGGGTGTAAACTCAAAATTATATTGTCTTGCGCTGTTTAGAGAGATCTGTACAGCGCAAGCTCATAAAAATTGCCCCTTCCCTCAATATGGAGGGAGATATGCACAGTTTTTTGACCCCCTCCCCCAGATATGAATTGTACAGACTGGTTTATAGAAAACAAATTGAAGTTTATTAAGTACAAAAGACAGATTCTAAGTGATTATAAGGGATAGCAAACCGATCAAAGCAGATTACCAAATAAATAAAACAAAACACGCAAACTAGGTTTAATACATTAAAGAAATTGGTTACAAATAGTAAGTTCTCACCCTAAATGTTGTTTTATGCAGGTTACAGAGTTTCTTGAAAGTAAACACTGCTTGCAGCTTAAATCTTCAGGTATACCCTTCACAGGCTGACCTTTCTCAACCTGGGTCCCAGTCCTTCTCCCCAGATCAGTCTTAGGTATTTCCAGCAGTCATTCTGAGCAGGGGTTCAGTGAAGTACCAGTGACCGTGATTAACACACTGTCCAGCCTTAAATAGAATTTACATATGGCGGGAATCTTTTGTTTCGCAGTCTGACTCCGAACCCCCTCTTAATTGAAAAACACTGAAAGCCCAAGATGGGGGTCTAGTTCCAGGTGACATGATCATCTGAGCCTGTAGTGTTAAAGCAGCAACCCAGGAAGCTTCTCAGGTAGGCGGGAGATTAGTATCTTCGAAGTCTAATTGTTCTTCCTAACCCATTCAGGCTGATTGCCTACTGTCTGGTGGGCATTTCCCAGATGCGAACACTTTTGCACTTGATACAGAGCTTATCTTCCTAACTTCAGATACAGCAATGATACATGCATATAAATAGGATTATCATATTCTGTAAATCATAACCTTTCCAATGATATGTCACGGGACTCATCTTGCATCAAATACAACTTAATTATGACTTATTTATATCATAAAAATATTTCCATGAAGAATATGGGCATGATGTGATACTGGACACCTCGCAACACTCATTATCAACCTTTGATCTCATTGACCACAAGGTTTTATTAACTTGCCTGCAGTCCTTAACTGGGTGAATGCTGTTGCTTTTGTGTGTTTCAGCTCTTCCTTCTAAAGGGTGATTTTAGGCCGGTGATTACCTGCCTCTAGGAATCTATTATATGGAGTTCTACAAAGTTTTTATTCTCCTCCTTCTTCTTTACATGTGAGTGTGAGATTTTGTTTGTTTTGATCTGAGGTGTCATCAGCATGAAGTGACACTCATCTGTCTAACTTTTAAAATCGGATGCGGATTTGTCTGTGGTTTCCTAGTGTTTGGCTGAGATTAGGATTTGAAGGAAGGTAAAATGACTGAGCCTGAGTCCAGAGAGGATGGAAGTGATGCTAGGAAGGCAATGTCTACATGGGACACCTTACAATGGCGCAGCTGTGCTGCTGCAGCCATACCATTGTAAGTTGTGTTGTGTGGCCTCTCTTTATCACTGGGAGAGAGCTCTCCTGGCGACAAAATAAAACCATCTGCAATGAGGGGCGGTAGCTTCGTCACCGGGAAAGCATCTTCCACTGACAAAGCGCTGTCCGCACCGGTTCTTTTGGGCGCTAAAACTTTTGTCTCTCAGCGGGGTGTTATTTCACACCTCTGAGCAACAAAAGTGACAGTGTCAACAGCCTAAGTTAGGAAAGGAGTCTGGAGGATATAGTGTGAGTAATTATAATTTTCTGTTGAATAATCTTGTACACCCTTTCTCTGAGATGTTCAGAATTTGCCATTGCTTTTTAGATTCCCAAATGTCCTTATGAGGCCAAAATCACATTTAAAAAAAATAAAAACAAAAAACTGTGACTGGTAAGAGGATTGTGAGGATTTCTCTCCGAATTGGCCCTTGTCACAATAAGTGTTCCCTGTGGTACTTGTAGATCACATTGCAATATTTTAAGCTACACTTGAAGGGTATTCAGAAGCTTCAGCTGGTATGTAAAATTGGTGTCATCCAGCTTACTGGTGTTAGTCCCAAAGAATTCTCTAACAATTGCTCTAGCTTCAGATTTAATTCTGGCTATGTACAGTTAGGATTAGGAATTTCCCTACACCATCCCTGAACTCCCCCATCCTTCCATAGTAGTCAATTAGTTACATGAAGTGTTGCCAATTTAGTCATTTTTCAACCATCCCTATAAATTTGACCACCCCCTCTAATTTCAGTTTCCGGGAAAGACTCTGATTATGGCTGCCTGAGAAATCACCCCCTGAAGTCTCCGCAACAGTTGAGACACACACCATGGAAATAAATATTAGAGGACTTGTTGAAGGGCTTGTGCTCTGAAATGTGCATCAGATGTTGGTCCATTACAGTCTGACTGTTGCCCCTTTTTGACCCAAGCAGCTAGCAAACTTTGGGACCCAGGAGATATTCCAGATGGAAGCAGAAATTAATGGATTATGGTATTTAATTTGAGGCAATCTTGTTTGTTTACAAGAAATGTACATAATTTTGCTTCTCCGAACACAGGAGGAACCAAGAACAAAAGAAGCAGTTTCTCAGCTTACAGCCCCTTGTCTCTTTAGCCAAAACCAGACTCAAAAGCGCTCTCTTTCTAGCTTTTTCTGTGGTCACACCATATTCACAAGCTGCTGCTTGGCTGTTTTGCTCCCACCTCCTTTTGTTCTTCTCTGTTCTTGGTTTCTGTGTGTTCCCCCACCCCCTCCCAGACACACACAGTGGAGTAACAAGAACATTACTCTGGTAATAAAAATGTTATATATTAACATTTCCATTATCACAAATTTTATTTATACCACATTTGTTATATCTAATAATTCTTCTTTGCCCTTTTTGGTCCCCTACCTTTTTTTATTCTTTGAAGTACATTGCTTATTTTGGAAACAATGACATTTGTATTTTAGCCTCCCCTCAGAAGAGGATTGACATCCAGTAATACGGGGTTTAAAGAGAAGTTTTAGCTTTTTTGCAATTCCAGCAATTCATAAGCACATTTGGTACAGGGATTGGTACTTTTGAGCAAGCATCTGACATTAAAATAAAATTGTAACAATAGTATGTTTTGGAGACTCTTCTATTAAATATACTTTGAAAATCTCTTTTTCACATGATGAAAAAACACACTGCAAAGCTTTTTAATGCTTTGTGTATGTTTAGAATAGATCGTTATTTCAAGATTGGAAAGTAAAATCCTATAACATTATGTAAGCAAAATCTTAAACTGTGTTTTTCCCTTCAGAAATATAAAGTGATTTCTTTCCTAAATCAGACTGGACAAAAGAAGCACTTCAGATGCATGGACTGAATAATGATAAAGGACATTGTTCTATTATTTCATGCAAATGTAGTCAGTTCAACTAGATGAAATATGTGTGTCTTTTTAATGAAATCTTGTCATGCTTCAGATTAGACGATTTGTAGGTACAACAGAATGCCTTGTGGCAGAAAAACAGTCAGTTGGAAGAGAACTTAGATCTAGTCATCTTCGTTTAACTCAACCAGTGAGACAGCACATTTTATCTTACAAATAGCCTAAGGGGTTGTGCCCCCCCGCCCCCCACGATTTCAATCATAAGGGTGACATTGTCATGCTGAAAACAGTGTCTTATTGCCATCAGAAAGGAGCTGGACTGGTTTGGTCAACATACCCAATGCCTTAGTCGTACAGTACTGTAAGTCACTAATTTACTACCTGAACTACTGGAATTTGTCTAGGGTATTGGGATTAAAACTCCATCTCCTGTGAATAGAGCCATGGAATCTTTAATACTCACAAGAGGTCAGGATCTTGGTTTTATATCTTCTCCATCAGAAGCACCTCTGATAACCCAGCACCTATTCATGGCATTCTGGACAATTGTGATGTAGGACTGACTCAGATAAAACAAGGACATTATCTGAATCACCAGTACTACTTCTACAGCATCCAGTGATATGTTTGGGGGTTTAGGATTTATTTTATTTATTTTTTGGAAAGCAGTGGAGTCATGGAGGAGGCATTCTTGTTAAAATTCTGCCACCAAATGGAAGGCAGGGTTGGAGTGATTTCCTTGCCTAAAGTTCATCTGGTCTTTCTATATAACACTAAAACATCCCTGCTGAAAATTACTTATCTTGGGGACATAAAAATGATTCTGAAAAGCAATAGTGTTGCCTTCTGGAATTCCAGAATGCATTAACTGGCAGATAACTTTTTGAAAATATTTCCCTGGGGAGGATACTCCTGAAATCCCCAACATGGTTTTCAATTATCTGCCCCCAGTTTCCAATTTCACAGGTTGAACCCTGTGTTTTACTATTAATATATTCAGCATATTTTTCAGGAGGCAAGAGCTATAAACATTTCCACTACAGTGAATGCAATATAAACTTTGTTGTTTTTCCTTGCCTCCCTCCTTGGTTATATGTGTGTGTGTGTATGCATTTTTCGCTATTTAAACAATCAGATTCCCCAGTCCACCCCTCCCCATGTGAGCATACTCGGACTTTATGAACAGTATTTATCACAAGCTAATGCAGTGAAGTTGATAGTACCTTACTGCTTTGAAGTGTCCCATACAAAAAGTGGCCATGCCCAATCCTGGTTAGTTTGAGGGTTTTTTTGGCACAGTTCCCCTCCACGCTCCCCAAAATTGTATAGTTGTTACATGTTCTAAAAAAAGTAGTAGTATTTGCTAGATTCAAATGGTTACTTATACCTAGGCTCCGTAGAACAAGAACTTTAAATACAGGCAGATGCACTTTATAATATTTTGGTATTGCCACCAGCTAAACAATTGGAGTAAAGACTTGTGATGGCAAATGAAGTAAAATGACTAAAACAAGAACAAAGCATACCTGAATTACAGTTTGCCAGGTTTTGGAGTACACCAGGAGTATATTGACTAGGTTCTGTTCTTGGTTACTGGTGCAAATTTAGGATAATTCCATTGAAGGCCAGGACTTCAGTGGAGTTGTCCTGGATTTGACCTTGTTTAACTTAGATCAGAATCTCTGTTCCTTGGTGTTTTTAAGGTTCCAGTAGAAATCTCAGCAGTTGGTTTTACATTCTTTGGGGAATCTGCCTGAAGATCAGGGTTCTGCTGTAGAAGAGAATGCTGATATCCCTCATTACCTGCTAAATGATTATTCCTGCACCTTTGCCTCTTTAAATTAGTCACAGCTGGGCTGTCTGAAGCCTAAAGATAGTCAGTTGTCAGGAAGTAGATGACCAATTCAGACTTCTCTCTGGACAAGCTGAAGAGGGAACTACTACTGGGTTTTTTTTCCTCACTGCCTCCCCCTCAGGGATGGTAAGAGCTTCTACCTTCATGAGCTGAGGAAGCACAAGAGACGCAAGCTAAATTAACAAAGGCTTTCTCTACAGGAAAGGAGGTGTGCGTAGACCCAGGGCTGCAGGAGAACATCTTCAGAATCTTAAGAGGGGAAAGAGTGGAATCTTCTTGGGCCCCTCCTGCATCCTTTTCCCCCAATGCATGTTAGGAGCTCTGTTCTAGGGATTTCTTCATGAGAAACCCTGCAACTTGCCATGCAGTTCCTTGAGAAATCACCTTCCCTGGGCTCCAAATTAGTCAAAAGCAGAAAAAACACTCTTGAGGAGACTGCTTTGCCACCTTTTTCCTTTCCCAATGTTTCTCTGCTCTACTCTCTCTGTCACACATTTTGGATCTTGGTTATGCTTTACAAATTAGATACATGCAGCAGCAAGGACATACAGTGAGCTCAAGAGTGATGGTGGTAGTCAGGTGAACCAGACACTACTGAACACTTTGGAAGATGGATTTTAGTCAATGATACTATACACCGTCTCTTGGATTTTCACTGTCTGTGAAGAAGAGACAGGACTTTAGTTATCAAGGTCATGTCTGAGTGATCCAGGCACAGAACTGGAAGGAGTTCAGTTTTACTTATCTTCGTTGAATTAAAAGCTTCCATATTGGAAGGAGGTATGCTAGTACGAACGCTGCCATATTTTGAACCCGTAGTTTCAAGGATTCTTTCATAGATGGCAAATCCATCCCTTTTTGTCTTCAATATAAATGTATTCAACCAAAGTGAACAAGCCTCAGCACCCTGATGACCATCACCACTGATGAATAGATGACTTATTTTCTATCTAACTAGGTTCTTTCTTTGGATCCATCACCGAAGTAAAGGAGAACCTTAACATTTTTTTTCAGTTCTAAAGCAAGACTATAACTATGCCACTATTCCCGTACCCCATCCCCGATTGGCTTACCCAGTCTGTCTTACTGCAGATGCAGGAGTAGAAAGTGATTTAAATACACTGTAACTGGTCAGTGATGCACCCTATAAGTAAGTTTACATCTCTGTGAGGAGAGTTGTAGAAAACAGATTTTGCTGGTGGTGGGTGGAGTCTGTGGGACTGAGAAACTTCTGTAAATGGCTGGTGGTTCAAATGCAAATTCTGGTATAGGAAAGAAGTTGCAGTATCAGAGGATTATTTCTTTTACTTTTCTGCTAGCACACACTCTAAAGAAATAAAAATTCACCATAACTAGCAAAATAACTCTTCATAGAATTTAATTTTCCATTTTAATTTTCATTTGAACTTGAAAAAATATTTAGGCACATGTGTCTGTTATCTTTCTGAGAGTCTGAAGCCCTGTGATAATGATCATGACACAAATAAAATGGAAGAAAAATGTGGTAGTGGTGGGAAACAGAGGATAGAAATAAAATATCCCCCCCTTTACTAGAACCAATAAAGCATGTTAGGTTTTTCAGTTTGTTTTAAAAAAAAAAGTGGAAGGGGAGCCAGAAACAGGAAAAGATGGGTGCAAATGCTTAGAATCTTTGCAGAGTAAACAACAACAAGAAGAAGAAAAAGTGTGGGGGAGAGAGATTTGAGGGCTGTCATATTAGTCACGTGTATTGGCTCAACTGATGAGCATGTGTCAGAGCTCCTAGAATTCATTTTGGAATCTTCAACTCATCCTGATTGTGGCAGTCAAACATTTTTTGTTTTCCATTCTAGAGAAACACAGCAGCACAAAACCAATTCAGTGGACTTTTTGGTGGTGGGGAAGAAGTATTCAAAGTCTGAAAGGGGCAAACTGCCAGTTTTGCTTTATGTACAAAAAGTTTATTACAAATCTATGATTATTAGGTTAGGGGATTTTATGGTAGTTTGCAAAATCTTATTTCCTTCCTCCACCATCCCAACAGATTTGCACTTTGATTTTTTTTCCCTATTGGTAGTATGTTATACTAATTACTGCTTAGCTGGACAAGCTGAACTATAAGGATTTTGATGCATATGCTGGAATGTAGGGTTGTGAAATTAAAGCTTTTGACTAACTAGACTGCTCCTCAGCTGAGGTGGTTCTGCTGCCTGAATCAGAGCAAGAGTCCCACCCATTCTGTCACACCTAGTGTAAAAGTAAACAGTGTAACCGTGCAAATAGCAGTTCTTAAAGTGGTAAGTGATAGCTTGTGCTTCTGTGGAGAAAGCTTTTAGTCTCCATGCTTTTACCTTGGACTGGCCAGGAAACACCACAGGAAAAGAAAGAAAAATGACCATTGTTTTAGGGTAATTACATTTCGTGGACTGGCTGCTTTTTCAATCAGGTAAAGGTATATGCTTCCTGTTTGCTTCACGGAGAATAGGCATGGGACACAGTGACAGCTGCTGTGTGTCTTTGTTATAATGTCCATAAACAATCCAAACTCTCTGTAGGTTTTTTATTTTTTTAAATTGTATGCAGCAACCTATACTTGCAGGATTTTATAGCTTATTAAAGTGGTTCTTTACAAAGACGGTGTCTATAAAGAAGAAGAGGGGTAAGTATTGTAGCTGATATTTTAGCTGCCATAAGCAGCATCAGTTTGGTTTCTCCTTATACTAAATACATGTAATAACTGAGATGCGAATTGTGTTTCAAAAGCAGAAAAAAACATTTGGGACTAGGATTTTAATTAATTTGTTATACTGGGATTTTTCTTCAAGGAAGAAACCTGAGCTTTGGCCTCAGAATCTGAAGAGAGTCGTCCTAAAATCTTCTGGAGGACAGAATTATCTGTGCTCATTTGCCACTTCCTCCTCCACTTCCTGCTCCCTGGCAATACTGCTCCAAATGAGCCCTCCACTGGCCTTTCGCTGATTCTGGACTCCCTCTCCCTCGTTTGGGGACTGTGGAACCTACTGAAGCCCTGGAGAGGGAGGGCAGGTCAATGAGAGGAATTCAGACCTGGCTTTTGAAAATGTTAGCTGGTGCATGGTGAGTTTTGGGGGCTACGTGGGGCTTGTGATGCCCTTTTCAGCCTTGTCTACTGCTGGACTGGTTAGGTGTGTGGTTCTGCCAGCCTCTAAGGTTCCAAAGCGTGAGTCAGGCCCTAACGTTATGGCGATTGGCTTAGGAGAAAGAAATGTGGGGTTCTTTTTATTTGCCTGCTGGTTTTTGAGCCTTTATTGCTCATGTTTTTTTCAAGCTTTTCTACGCAACTGAGAGCTAGAAACATAATCTTTTTTTTAATTTCTGAGATTCAGCAAGAGATGGAGCATTTAAGAAAAACTCCAGATATCATGAGTTTTGTGATTAATGTTGACAACATAGCAGTGACTGTGGTGGGGAATCTTGGACTCTGGGTGCAGGGGTGAGTGGCCTCAGAGCAGCTCCACAGCTGAAAGGAAGTTCCCTGTTCTGGATGTGACTAGCATATCATGGACAGGGAGCCTAGTAAGGCTGGAGAGCTCTGGCGGCACCCACTACCCACTAACAGACTCAGAATTTGGCCCATGATCCCCATCTTACAGATGGCCAGGTAACTGAGGCAGAGAAGTTAATGGGCTGATTTTTCAGGTCCTTTTACCCCCTGACTACATAGTTATTCTGTAAACACTGTGAAGGGTGTAATCTTGCATCCCAAGGAAGGCTCCATTAGTCAAAGGTTTGTTTCTGATTGATTTGATTCATTGAAGTGTGGGGGAGGGTGGGTAGAGAGAGAGGACCTGCACTTCCTCTATTTTAACAGGTCTGTGTTTTTTACTGTTGTACTTGTCAAATACGTACATAAATATTTTTGAAATCAACACTTTAATCAACAAGGCTTTATTAACCCTCTTACAAAAACAAAACATGTCAACTGTTCTTTCAGTCTTAGGTTCCCTCCTGTTACCGTTCTGACCTAAGACCTTTTTCTCTCCCATTTCAGTTTCCATTCAACTTTCTTTCTACTGCAGATCCATATCAAAGCCAAATCTTTTTCTGGTCCCTTTCAGTGGCTCCCAGCCTTTTGCCACTGTAATAAACGATCCCATCTATCTCCACTTTATTTGAACTTCTGGCTCCCACCTAAGACATTTGGTGACCCTGCTGCCATCCAGACTGCCTCCCTCTCATGAAAGTATCCAGTTCCTGCTATCACTTCTTCTCCTGCTCCTTCATGTTAAATGACCCATATAACCCTGCAAGACTGGCATCCTTTATCCTTGGGCGAGAGATGCATGCCAGAAGGATGTTGAGTGTACAAGTGGGGGAAGAATATTCGCTTAATGATGATCTCAAAGGAGTTTGGGCTTGAATCAAAATATTCAAAGATAAGTGAAGATTCAGATAACCAACTCAACTTTTGTATGCTTAATCATACTGAACCTGTGAACCTATTAAGCTTCACACATCACTACTGATAATTTCAGCATAGCCCTAGGAGTCTTCTCATGTGATTTCTTCCAGTGGAGTTTCAATGGCCAACTTTGGTAGTAAACATTTCCTTATGCTGTTATTCGTAACCATGAAACATAATTCCAAGTAGTACAATATATGGACCAAATTAAGTTAGAAGTGATAAAGGCAGGTTATCAATTTGGCTGCTGGGATGAAATAACTGTGACCAAATGTCACCTGATAACATGTCATATGACCAAATGTTGCATGATAAATTTGGAATGAAGAAATATCCCATTCTGAGAGCTCTTTGTGGAAAAACCCACAGTGAAAATCCTGCAGCAAACAGAGGTAGGTCTAGGCCTAATTATATATAGTTCTAGGCTTAAATACTTAACCTGTTCAGTGGGGGACATAAACAGGATCCTTTGACTCTCTCTTGCTTTTAATTTTAAGCATTTCTTATCTAAAAACTAGAACTGGATTTGGAAATGTACTTAATGAATCTTGAACCAACTATACCTTTTATATCATATAAGCTAGAGACTGCTTGTGCTTTATTTTGTGGGGGAGAGGAAGTGGTGCAGTGTAATCCCTGAGGGTGGCTTTCTTCTTCTGTGAACCTGGAACAGGGAAGTCCAGTCCCTAAAATAGTGTCTTGCCTCATTCTTTACTTATCTGCTAGCAATGATAGAGTTTGTGCCTTTTCTTGAGAAACACCTTTTTTGCTGCTATAATCATTTGCAAGGACTTCTTGTTTTTATCCAGCAAACTATCAATTAACAGTCAAAATGTGATTGCTTAGTAGCTTCCTCTGCAATGGTAGCCTGTCTCATTAGTGGGGTCTAGATTATTTCAGGATTCACCGTACTATTTTAACAGTGATCTTCATATTTTGAAGTGGTGAAATAAGTATTGATAATATCAGCACCATCGTTCAAACTTCATGTGATAACGCTACTCTTTTGAGGTTTTTCCCCCTCATAGTTTTATCAAAATTTCTGACTGAATTAAAACTAGGTACAACAATCAACACTTTCAAACGTCAGTGCAGTGAAGGACTTTATTTAGATGTTTAGCTTTAAACAGCCCAGTTTGAAAATTGCTATTGCTGTGTCAAGGTCTGGCAAACAGCTGATACAGGTTGGCAAATAATTATTTGGACAGTGGACTTGTATTAAAAGGAACATGAAAGTAAAAACTGATTTTCTTAAAGTGCTTTGGGATCCCTTGTAAACCATATAAAATAAATGCAAATTATTGTTTGGTGGTATGAAAAAGAATAAATACCTTTTTCTAGTTTTCATTCTTTTAAATACCATCACAGAAGGTTTCAAATGTTTTAAAACCCCTATTAATTTTGTCTTTTTAAATCAACCATTGCATTCAATTACAGTTTGCAAGAGGTGGCACACTAAATCTTTTAGTCACTTTAAGAATCAACCCTATTATATCTCCTCCTGAGACAGTCATTGTCAGGGAGGTGTGCCGGAATGTATTTTGCTGATTTTTATACAGTCTGCCAAGAATACAGTATACTTCCTCCAATGTGTTCTATAAATGACTCTGTGGAGAGATGATGTGTCATGTCAAATCAGGAAATTAAACTGGTGATTATTATTATTTTATTCTTTAGGTTAATTGCTCTTTTAACAGACGCTTTCTTCTGTGTACCCATTGTGGGAGGAAACACATCTTTAATTGTAACATTTTAATGTTAAAGTTTCATTAATATTAAGGCCCTCATTTTGCAAACAAACATGCTTAACTTTACTCACATGAATAGTCTCGTTGTCTTCAATGAGACCACTCACCTGAATGCTGTTAAGCAAGTCATTTTTTGTAGGATCGGGCCATAAATTAGTATTTTCATGGCTGACCTTGACCCCTGGGGTTGGTTACCTCTGTCAAGCGCTCCTTCAGTGTGTCAAGAGCATGAGTACCGATCTCAGCGCACATGGTTATAGAGCAGGGCAGAAACCCGAAATTGGCTGATAGTTCTATACTTAAATTTCACCAACCTAGTATCAAGAGTAAATTCTTCAGGCACTGTAGCAGCCTAACCATAGAGTCACAGACTGTCCCCTTGGGCACTCTGATCTGTCTTGTCACCTAGGCAAGCTTACGTTTGTGATTGATGGTCCTTTACACCAAAAAACAGGATATTCAGGTTACTCCCAGTCCCCAAAAAACAGTTACTTACCCCAGGTCAATTGCATCTCAGATCTCACACCAAAGACAATGCTTGCAGCCAATCCTGTAATAATCTAAAGATTTATTAACTAACACAAGGAACTAAGAGTTATTTACAAGGTAAAATCAGGTAAACGTACACATACCGGTATGAGTTAGTATTAAGTTTCAAAAGGTAATAGAAGCTTTTATACTAAGCAAGCTTTATGCATCCTTTAGGGCTCACCCAGGGCAAGCAGTGGGGATCTTTTGCTTATGCTTAGTAATCCTTGTCTCTCAGAGCCCAAGAAGCAAAAAAGATACAGTTCCTCCTTGTTAGGGCTTTTTATTCCTTTCTCCCTCCTGCTTTCAGTTATGAATTCAGTTGCAAGTCTCTTCATGGTGGGAGGAAGGGGAGAGGGAAGAAATCCACAAAGTCTTTTTTGTCTTCTGATGTTCCACAATGGTTCATCTGGTATTGATGTAGCTGTAGATGTCTGTCTTTTGTTAGGCAAGAGATGATATCTCCTGTTGGAAAACGCTTCTCTCCTGTCTGATTTACAGTTACAGAGCAAACATTCACATATTTCCTTATAACATGGAGGTAATATAAGTGAGGTTAATGCATGCAGCAACTTACAAGCATTTCATCAAGTCTAAACATGAAACTGATTTTTGTATTTAATACCTATTTTAACAACATTAATATTACAAGTGAGTCTGACTAGTTCCAGCTATGTGTTTGTCAGTGTTCAGTTGAGACCTCGGGGCCTTGGCATAAACTAGCACCTGGTCTGCCAGCATCACAACTTGTTTGGGCTTCTTGTTGGACTACTTTAAAAATAACAAAACCTTCTCCCTCCCTTGACAGTCGACACATCTTTATTAAACCCCTTTTCCCTTTCTTCAGTAGAGTGACTGTGATGAACTTTGAACCCTTCACTTTCAGGACATGCCGAGGTGTAAGGGTGAGCTTTATCTGGGTTTTGCATCAATCTGCATTAGGTTTTGTTTCAGAGTAGCAGCCGTGTTGGCCTGTATCCGCAAAAAGAAAGAGTACTTGTGGCACCTTAGAGACTAACAAATTTATTTGAGCATAAAATTTGTTAGTCTCTAAGGTGCCACAAGTCCTCCTTTTCTTACTAGGTTTTGTATCAATCTGATCTTTTTTTTTTTTTCCCCTGAAGCACACAATAGGAAGCCAAGTCAAAAATAACATTTTCAAAGGTAACTGCTTCTCTTAGTGCCCCCTTATCTCTTGCTCTTGGCTGTCTCCCTCCCACAACAATTTTACATGTAACTGAAGAGTTCTACAGAACTAAAGATTCTGAAATTTACAAGGAACCTAATTACCATCATACTGATATTCTGCTTTCACCCGAGATATTGGTTAGCTCTACAACCTCCTCTGCATGGGAATCCCTGTGCTCTGAAATCCTTGTCTGTGATGAGGTTTGTGTCTGCCTTTCTCACAGTCTGAAAGGATTCATAAAAAAGCAGTTTTAATCTACACAAACGTTTACACTTCATCTTTGCTTTTAGTTTTACGGTCAAGTTAATCAACACCATGCAAGTTGGTTTTTAAAAAAAAAAGAGACCCAGAGAGAGACAGATGCAGATTCAACTATGCCAAAGTGTCAGGTTATTGTGTATTTATAAATGTTTGTTTGTTGACAAGATACATATTTCTGGTTTTGTGACAGTGGTTTAGCCCCCTCTTTCACTTTACTTCTGCTGTTTTTCCACAGATGCCATTAAAGGCAGTCCGTGTCTTTCCTCCACGTAATCTAAAAGGAATGTCATCACTTCTGTGTAGTTAAATATATTTTATGAGGACTCAATTTTCAGCATGCTGTGCAGCAGGTTAGACCAGTGGTCCCCAAACTTTTCACATTGCGCCCCCCCTTACTTCCGTCTGTTTGTGCCCACCCATGGGAGATGGGGCCAGGAGTAGGACCATGGCTCTGCGTGGGGAGTGTGTGGACAGGGTAAAGAGACGAAGGCTGGGGCTGCAGCTGGGTGGGGTAGGCCTGGGACCAGGAGTGGAGCAGCTGCCGGGGGCCAAATCTGGGAGCAGGGCTGGGAACAGAGCTGAGGCAGGGGGCAGGGCTGGAGCGGGGCCCCCGGCTGGGAGCCAGAAATTTTCTGTTGTGGATGGATCCACTGACTTCCTTGTTGAAAGATCCAGTGTGGATAGCTTTGAGAAGGTCTCGGATGAAGTGAAAGCTGTTAAGAAAGTTAAACAGTCCTATAACCAAGTGGCTGTGTTTGGCCAGCTTGTTGAGGAGACAAGGTTATTGAGAAAGGACTATCTCCGTGCTAGTTCTATAAGTGAACATTATGTGGCCCAGGTCAAGATGGGGGCTCTTAGCCAAGAGAGCCCCAATTGAGCGCTGGGAGAAGACCCGATCCCAGTTTGACCCCCGGGGCTTTTGGGGTGGCAAAAGGGCACGGGCTGCATAAACATACCCATATGCAGCAAGTAAGTGCCATCGACCACCCCCGACCTAAGGGAGGGTGTGAAACTGGAAGGGCCTGGTGTAACTCCCACCAAGGAACGGGAGAGATGCTGGGGCATCCATGGGACGTTGGTGGCTTTGAACTTCCCCAGGTCACTGGCTAAAGTGACCTGTCTCAGTTCGGTCTCGAAGGGGGGAGAGATGTGACGAAGCAGGACTGTTCTTAATGTTTCCTCTGAATATTGTGGGGGTGCCTCAGTTTCCCCTATGCAGTTCTTAAGTATCTAGGTGGTGGGATAAGGGTATATGATTGTTGCAGAGCCATAGAGGGCAAGTGTGTGCAGGGGTCTGGACACAGAGAATGGCCAACACCCTGTTTCCTGGCAACTGATGGCCTGGGCCCTTTTTCCCTCCCCGCAAGGTGAGAGCTAAAGGGTTGGAGAACCAAGGAATCAGGTGACCTCCTGGCCCAGAGGAGGAGGGGCGGAAGAGAGTTTCAGTTTGGGACTGGCTGGGGACGAGGAGTGAAGTGCAGACGTGGTTGTCTGGCTCACTGCCCCCCCCCCCCAGAATGGACTCTGCTGAGGGGTCCTGTTCTCTGCACCAGCAAACTCTGTTTTAGACCATGTTCCTGTCGTCTAATAAACCTTTGTTTTACTGGTTGGCTGAGAGTCACATCTGACTGCAGAGTTGGGGTGCAGGACCTTCTGGCTTCCCCAGGACCCCGCCTGGGCAGACTCACTGTGGGAAGCACACAGAGGGGCAGAGGATGCTGAATGCTCCGAGGTCAGACCCAGGAAGGTGGAAGTTGTGTGAGCTGTGTGTCCTGAAGACAGTCTGCTCACAGAAAGGAGACTTCCCCAGAGTCCTGACTGGTTTCGTAGGGAGCAGTTCCAGAGCATCACCCAGGGACTCAGTGACAACTGGTGGCAGAGGTGGGATGTACTGCACCCCGTGGATGGCACTTCCTGCAGTAAGTGACGGGGGAGCAATAAAACCAAGGGGGATTGACGAGGACCAGGCGTGCTGAAGGCTCAGAGAGGAGTGGTTTCGGGGGGTGGTTAACCCCTGGGAGAGTGTGACCAGTGAGAAGGGCTGTGCAGTAGTGGGGTCCCCCTAGGGACTGCGGTGAGCAGTCTCGGGGCGGAGGAGCCTGCGACTTGGCCCTTGGAGAGAGAAGGACTTTTGCAGTAACAGGGTTCTCCTGGGGATTGCAGCGAGCGGTCTTGGGGTGGAAAAGTCTGCAGCTCGACCCTGGCAAAGAGGTGGTGACCTCGGGAAGGCTGGCACACTAGGGGTTCTCCCTGGAGACCGTGGGGAGCTGAGAGCACACAGGCCTGAGAGTCCACAACAACTTGGGAACGGCGGAGTGATGGCCTATCACCATCTCCTTAAGAAGGACATTGTAACACTGTGCAAAAAGAGAGGGTTGAGCATTGGAAAGTTCACCAAAGCACAGTTAACCGTGCAGCTGGAGGAGGATGACTGCTCTCAGGAGC
The DNA here is from genome assembly GCF_965140295.1 of Lepidochelys olivacea. Classification (NCBI taxonomy): domain Eukaryota; kingdom Metazoa; phylum Chordata; order Testudines; family Cheloniidae; genus Lepidochelys; species Lepidochelys olivacea. Next base: position 112,393,010 of record NC_140411.1, read on the forward strand.
AGATTCCTGACCCCAATGGGGCTATAGCACCACCCTTTGTGAGGGCTGGCCCAGGCCCTGCCATGCCCTCCTGAACATTCCCCTGTGCCTCCTTAGGGGGTGCGTACCCCACAGTTTGGGGATCACTAGGTTAGACTGTTGACTCTCATAGCTGTTAGTAATTGTCTAATCAGCCAAATATAGTGCTGAGTTCACACTAGCTGTTGCATCTGAGTGACTTTGTGCTGCTAAAAAAGAAAGAAACAGCAGCATGCGCCCATGCATATATTTTAAGAGTAATAGAATTTCTGATTTACAAAATACTGTGTTGATAATGCTCTAATAGGGAAGAGGAGTAGCTCTGCCTGGGACCATTTTGTACTGCAAAAACTATAAATAAGGTAATTTTAATTACAACTGCTGTCTGAGGATTGGAATTCAAGGTCTTGATCCAATGTACAGACTCCTCTCTACATGCCTTCCAGGTGGCATCAGGTGATAATCTGTGTGCCAATCTGTTAAACTTCAAGAGGGAATGGGTATGGGCGGCGCATAAACCGTTGGCTGGGGGAGGCTAGCCCCCCAGCCCCACCCCTTCTGTGCCCCCTGCTGGAGCTCAGAGCCCCCCCCACCATGGCCACCAGCCCCCACCCCAGGCTAGAAGCTGGAGCGCTGGGAGGGAGGGCAGCATGGCCCCGGTCCCCTCAGCCCCAGAGTGCCTTGGGGGGAGGGGCACGGCATGGCTTGAGCCTGAGCCGGGGCCCCTGTACAGGAGGAGACACAGGGCAGGAAGCTGGGAGGGTCTGGGGGAGGAGAGTGGCTGGGACCATGCCTGGCTGTTAGGGGAGACTGTCCCGCCCCAAGCCTCTGATACTCACCGCCCATGGGAGTAGGGTCTTAGGGTTGAGGCAGAGGACTGAGAGTCAAGAGATCTGGGTTCTGTTCCTGACTTTGTTGTAGATGTATTGTGTGACATAGAACAACTCACTTCAATCTCATTGGTTCAGCTTCCACATTTGTAAAATTGAGGTAGTATTTAACGATTTCACAGGTGTGATGTAAAAATTAATTCACTAATGTTTGTAAGTCGCTGTCCTGGGGATTGTAGTGAGCGGTCGAGTCTGCAGCTCGACCCTAGCAAAGAGGGGGTGACCTCGAGAAGGCTGGCACACTAGGGAAACTGTGGGGAGCTGAGAGCACACAGGTCTGTGAGTCCACAACAACTTGGGAACAGTGGAGTGATGGCCTATCACCATCTCCTTAAGAAGTACATGGTAACCCTGTGCAAAAAAGAGAGGGTTGCGCATTGGAACGTTCACCAAGGCACAGGTAATCATGCAGCTGGAGGAGGATGATCTCTCTAAGGAGCAGATTCCTGACACAAATGAGGTTACAAGAGGATCTGGGAGCAGCTGGAGTGGTAGCCAGGCATCCCCAAGATTCCTGTCCCCAACCAGACAGGGGTCTTCACGATCGGGTTCCCCATCAGGGGATCAGAGACGGACGGGATTGGAGCTGAGTCCAAGTGAGCAAGAGGGCTGTGAGAGACAGCGAGAGTCCAAGAAAGAGCTGCAGAAGCAGCAGCAGCATGAACTGGCGATGGTGGAGCAGAGAGGCATAGGGGACCTCCCAGAGGTGAGTGGAGATAGACCCCGGGGTGCCAGTTCCGCAGGGAACCTCGATACTAAATTGCTGCCCCTGGTTAAGGAGGAGGGGGATGTGGATACCCACCTCACTGCCTTTGAGCAGGCTGGAGATTTGAACGAGAGGGATCCTGCAGAAAAGCCCCAGTGTCTACCTCCCTTGCTGGGTCCCAAGGCCATAGACTCAGTCAGCCAGATGGGTGGGATGGTGGACAGGCTCCCACTCCTGACCCCAACCTATATGTCTGTGTGGAGTTTCCTGGGGTCAGGCCCCTCGGACCCCCAGTGGGAGTGGAAGGTGATGGTCAATGGGGAGACATTCCTGGGGTGGCGAGATCCTGGGACAGAGAAAACTGTTGTCAGGACCTGGATGGTGTAGCCCCACCAGATGCTGAAGGGCTGTGTGACCTGCGTGAAGGTCCCAGGGATGAAGCCCATCGCCCTGCCTATGGCCCAGATCCCTGTGCAGACACAGGAGGCGTCGGGCTGGCTGGTTGTTGGGGTTCTCCAGAATATCAGCTGTGAAGTCCTGTTGGGGGGTGATGGTGTCTCTTTGTGACAGGATCCAGGCCCTGCTCCTCTAATGGCTGAGGATTTGAACTTGAAGCCAGGGAACCAATCGGCAGAGAGGGAAATGGTCAGTGAAAATGCAGATGACCTGGCTGGCAGGGGGGAGGAGCTGCTAGGCTTAGGCTACCTGCCTGTCTGTAACCAGACCCCTGGGGCTGGGTGGGACAAAGAGAAGTTCCCTGCCCCCCTGCACACCGGAAAGGGGGCTCACGCTGGCTCTGATGCTATAAGGAGAGCAAAGAGCTCGTTGCCTGCCCCCACTGGAACAGCAAGGGCAGCGCTGAGCAAGGAGGGAGATAAGACCCCAGCTGAATGGGAGGGACCCACAGGCAGGGCAGGATGGCTGCCAACCAGGTTTGCCTTGTCCAGAGGTGCTGCTGGGAAGTGAGTCCACGGCAAGGATGGAGCTACCAGGGACAGGGCTCAGTGGGGCTGTGACCCCAGGCCCAGCCAGCGAGAGGGAAGACTGGGTAGCTGAGCCTGCAGAGCAGAACAGCTGGGTAGTTAATCTCTTGAGAACGCAGGGGATGGCAGGTCTACTCTCATCTCTAGACGCTTTGGGTAGGACTTGTAGTCTCTCAGGAATTTAACATCTCATTCCTTGTGGAAGTAGAGGTTGGTAAGGGAAAGACAACAGAACTTTGAGAGTACAGCTTGTAAAAATGAACCTGAGAAGGGTAGTTAACCTCCTGCAGGGAAATTCACAAGTCTTCACGGACCTGAAGTTGTTTTTTTAGCTAAGAGCAACTAGAGGGGTTTTCTGTCTATTTGCCTGGAGACAAAGGTGTTAGTTTTTTGTTTGTTTTTTTTTAAGGATTTTTCTGTAGGCTGACAATCACTATCAGAGAACATAGGTATCCGATTACAGCACAACCTATATATATATTTGACAAGCCAAGTTTTTTTGTTTTGTTTTTATTTCTAACTCTCAGGTGTAAAGTTAGTTAAAAACAGAGGTTAACATGACAGAAACCCAGGCACAACACAAATTGGAGTTAACCAGACTGGAGGCAGTGAAAGAGGCAGAAAAAGCCCTAGAGGCTGCCCACAGGAGAGCTATGGAGGCAAAAAGTATAAAAGAATCACCTCTGTAAACTCAGGATGGTAAATACCTTACAGGGTTATCAGATTCAAAACATAGAGAATCCCTCTAGGCAAAACTTTAAGTTACAAAAAGACACACAAACAGGAATATACATTCCATTCAGCACAACTTATTTTATCAGCCATTTAAACAAAACAGAATCTAACGCATATCTAACTAGGTTGCTTATTAGCCCTTTACAGGAGTTCTGACCTGCATTCCTGCTCTGGTCCTGGCAAAAGCATCACACAGACCGAGAGAACCTTTGTTTCTTCCCCCTTCCCCCCCAGCCTTCAAAGTATCTTGTCTCCTCATTGGTCATTTTGAGTCAGGTGCCAGCGAGGTTATCCTAGCTTCTTAACCCTTTACAGGTGAAAGGGTTTTTCCTCTGGCCAGGAGGGATTTAAAGGTGTTTACCCTTCCCTTTATATTTATGACAGATGCTTTGAGTTTTTCAGATGGAAGGCACTATGGAAGTTCAAAGAGTTATATGTAAGATCTGGAGCAGTTAAAATATTTTCTATAGGCTGGCTGGTTTTTTAGTCCAACTCTAATTTTTCAAAGAATTCTTTAAGATCCAGCCACATTTGTGATTCCTTACAGATCCTGGAAGCATAATAGTGAATGCTAAGAATGAAATAGCTGAATTTCTTTAGTTGTGGTTTAGTTGCACTCTCAAGCTGTATTTTAATGCAGTGTACTGTAGCAGCTTGTTTGATATTTATATTTAAGGCCAATGGCATTTTGGGCTGTATAAGTAGGGGCATTGCCAACAGATCGAGGAAAGTGCACTTAATCTTGTACTTAGGACGGAAGAATCCCATGCACTGCTACAGACTAGGAACCAGGTGGCTAGGCAGCAGTTCTGCAGAAAATGACCTGGGGTTACAGTGGATGAGAAGCTGGATATGAGTCAACAGTGTGCCCTTGTTGCCAAGAAGGCTAATGTCATTTCGGGCTGTATAAGTAGAAGCATTGCTAGTAGATTGAGGGACGTGATCATTCCCCTCTATTCGGCATTGGTGAGGCCTCATCTGGAGGAGTGTGTCCAGTTTTGGGCCCCACACTACAAGAAGGATGTGGAAAAATTGGAAAGAGTCCAACAGAGGGCAACAAAAATTATTAGGGGGCTGGAGCACATGATTTATGAGGAGAGGCTGAGGGAATTGGGATTATTTAGTCTACAGAAGAGAAGAGTGAGGGGGATTTGATAGCTGCTTTCAACTACCTGAAAGGGGTTCCAAAGAGGATGGATCTAGATTGTTCTCAGTGGTAGCAGATGACAGAACAAGGAGTAATGGTCTCAAGTTGCAGTGGGGGAGGTTTAGGTTGGATATTAGGAAAAACTTTTTCACTAGGAGGGTGGTGAAGCACTGGAATGGGTTACCTAGGGAGGTGGTGGAATCTCCTTCCTTTGAGGTTTTTAAGGTCAGGCTTGACAAAATGTTAAGTGGGTTTGAGATTATAGGCATTTCTGCCTCACTGAGGATGGATGTGTGGAAGGCAGACTAGTAAAACTTTTGCAGGTAAGCAGTTAAAATATTCCATGCACTCCATTGGTCACTTGTTTTCCGCTGGTTCTGCGTGTATAAAATTGGTTGATAGCCTGGATTGCTGAATATAGAACTGAACTTTTTCCCCATGTAAATGGATTGTTGTGAACAGATATAAGCATCAATCAAATCTCTTTATTGCTGCTGTTCTATTTTCTTGGCCTCTCTTGTTGGAAAAGAGCTCTTATAACAACTAAGGGGGAGGGAACCCAGGAATTTTCATAGAGGACATCTAATTGCTGCTGCTGCCATTCTCATTTATCTTCATACTCTTCATATTAGTGAGTCTGGATTGCTGCTAAATAATCTTGAGACCATTAATTAACAGATAATCTATCCTTCAGCAATTACTTTAAAGGATCAAGTAAGGCAAGACTGCTAAATATTAGTGTGTGAAAGGTCGTACAAAAATAGTTGGTCATAATGGATTTTCTAAAGATTGCCTTTTTTTTTTGAAAGCCTGATGTAGGTTTTCACCAATGTGACTTTGTAAGTAAAATAGGGTTCTTTTTTAGAGAAGGGAGCTGTCTGTAGCACATTTGGTGGATTTATACATCTTCATAAGGAACAGATGCTTTATGGATTTTCTACGAGGCAAAATATTCTGATCTATTTCGGTCGAAGATGCAAGGGTGAGATTTCCCTACTAAATATGAAATGCCCAGTTAAATTCCAAGGGATTTGCTAATCAGAATGGTCTTTGGGGAAGACAGCTGTCTGTTGGACAATATATTTCATTGTGTTGGGAGGAAAAAAAGATAGTTTTACTTGAGAGGTTACCATTTGTTAAATGTAGGGCTCCTAAAGGAAGGTTTGTGACATGCAACATTGAGAGCTTTAATTAATTTTTTAACACATTCTTGTTCTGACAGTATTTGAACAGTGAATGTGTTCACACTCTAAGTAAATAAACTGAGTGTAATACATGCCAGTTCTTTATACAATAAGACTGAAACTGATAAATATTCAGTAAACAGCTAACCCTTTGCCAGACCTCTGATCATGTTGAAAGGCACACTTGCTTTGCATGTAATTTGAGGAAAGGTATTGTATCCTGCAGAGCTTGGCTTTGACTGAAAGATGGAATTTTCTGCTTGCTTTGTGTTCTGAAGGCAGGCTTACAGATAAATAGGTCACTGTCTATGGAACTGCTTTTCACTAAATTGATTTGTGGCAATATGACCTTAAGTCTGATCTCTTTGCTGTACAAGGATATTGCAGAACTGTGGCTCCTTCTGAAGAAAAGCACAGGTGTGTCCAGCTTTATATTTGTTTTCCGCTTTTTCCTAGTGACTTAATTGCACTGAAGTTGCATGTTACCTGGTAACTCTGGCAAATAACACTATCCTATTGAGGAACATGTGAGGTGGGGTAAAGTAAGGGCACAAGAAATTGAACTCTTATGTTTTCAGCATTTGCAATATTATATATACTGTCAGGGGTGGGGAGGGGGTTATGTATATGTAAATCTGCAATGTATCCTTCTATTCTTAGATGTATTACACAGTATATCACACTTATCAACTATATTGCTTTGCAGTTGTTGCAAGAAACCAGTTTTGTTAGAGGTACTGTACATTAGTAAATCATTATAAAAATTAGATCCACTGTTACAGCTAGTGGAAAGAGGGTGCTATCGTGGAGAACTACTCTGCTCTACTTAGACTACACTGCTTGAGCTGTAATTCTCACTCTGACAAATATTTATTTTTGTACTGACCTCCGTGAGAAGCCCTGTGCAAGAAGAGGAGCATGGGGAAGACCATTGCTTTTTCAGGGCGCATTTGTCATTCTAACACTGTTAGCATTGGAGGCACAAACAAAAGTAAATTATTTTTTAAATTCCTTAATTAAAGATTTCCACAGAAATCTTGTTTCACTTGGGAGGGAAATGAAACATTGAGATATTACTTCCTATAAATAGTGCAGCTGCAGTCCATTCAAAACTGAAAAGCATGTTTTGTGGCAATAGTGACATTCAAAAATTACTTCCTTATTCTCCTTCCTCAATTCACATTTCCAGTTCTGTTTTCTATTATTTGGTATGCATGATTGTTGGTGAGGAATACCAGAGGAAGGACTGTAACTTGCTGGGATGGCATTTTACATTCCAATGTTGCTGCTTTTCAAACGTCATATTTAAATGAAACTGGTATGCGTAAGGAGTGGCTTTTCTGTTTAGAATAATTAATTAAATTATCTGTGTGTGAGCCTTTACTGCACTCTGTGTTCATCAGTAGCCGTTCCTATTACTGCACTTGGTATGGAGGAGCATGCTACAAGGCATGCTGCATATGAATGAAGAAAGGAATAATTAAAGGTAAGGCTAGAAAGATTAGAAGGCTGGGAGGGTTAATCATTAGATGAAACTTTTAGTGTTTGTGTGTGTTGGGGGGAGGTGTCTATATTTAAGAACATGCTGTATATTTAGAATATATTTTATCTTGTAGGATCAGTGAATATTCTAGGTAGAATAAGATCATTTTATGAACTGTAGCTATCCAGCCTAGCAGTGACAGTGGTGTAGAATTTAAATGTATAGGTCTGAGTTAAGTGCTAAACAATGGTGAGAGTTTCTGCATATCATCACTGAGCTCCCTCTTTCAGTAAGGTTTGATTAAAGTTGGACAACATGTAAACACATTAGGAGGCAGCTTTGACTAGCAACTTCCAGGGCTCAGTTCTGATCTCAGATGTGTAGCTACATATTGTGATCCTGTTCATTGTGGCCCAGATCATCCCTCCCTGGGATGCATGTATGATAGGGGTCATTCCAGAGACAGATGGAAGGGTCAGCTGTCTTCATGGCACTGTTACCCCCCTCCTCCAGACCCCATGAGAGGAGCTATAGGGTCCATGAAAGGGAGAGAATGAAGACTAGCAGGCTGGGGCAGGACTGGGGAAAGGAGCGGAGAGAGACACTGTCCTCTTTCACCTTATGAGGATTCTCCGGAAAGTAAAATACAGAGGTGGGGCCATGTTATTTTCCCTGCTGAGCTTCCCTAGTGGGGGCAGCCCTGGTACCAAGGCTCCAGTGGAGCAGGCAGAATGATCGGGGCAAACAGAGAAGGATTGTCTGGAGGATAGGGCACTATTGCTGGGACTCAGGAAAGTGGGGTGTAATTCTCTGCAGCTTTCTTGTGTGGCTTTGGGTAAGTCTCTGTTCCTCAGTCCCCACTCTGTAAAATAGAGCAAAGTAATAGTTCAGTATTTCAGGGGGGATGTTGTGAGGACAACAGTAAAGATTGTGAAGTGCTCAGATACTGCAATAATGGGGGCCATTATCAGCCCCTTCGATAGGACCAAGGGGCAGGCTGCCTGGGATTACAGTTGGTGCCTCCTGCATCTCCCAGGGGAGCCAGGCAGATAACTGGCTATGGAGGAGCGCCCCCTAATGGGACCATGTGAAGGGATCATTCTGCAGGTTTTCTCCCCAATGGTGGGGATCTAGGCCAGGAGAGAGGCTACATTCCTGAGTATTTGAAATCAGTATAAAGCCCTACAAACTGTAGGTAAGGGCAAAGCCAATGGCAAGGGCTAATTTGGAATAAAAATAGGTATGTTCCAGTTACTGATACATGCCACAGAACACAGGAAGGTCACATGTTTGGGAGCAGAGTGGAGGCTGAATCATCCACTTCTGCTATAGCTCAGCATTTAGAGTGAACTAAGGCCCCTCTCGTAAAGGAAGAAGACAAAACGGAGCCATTTCTCTGTCTTAGAGGGAGAGATTCAGTGGAGTGTGGGGTGGCCTGGCCATGGTCAGAGCCCTCCTCCTGTAGCTATGTGGGATCTGCCATCCCTCCGGGAGGGGCTGCATCCTGCTAAGCCATGAGTTCTTAATGTGAGGACACAACCCCAGAGAGTCATGAACAGGCTTCAGAAAGCAATCTGTTTACAAGCTTTCTTTCAGAAATACTTTCCGAAGTTACCTGATTGTGGCATTTGAATATTTTTCTCTTTCCTTGCTTTTTGGAAATATCAAATCTTCATTTGTTTTGTCTTTTTATCCCAGACCTATACCAGACCCTTCAGTTTTTGTTGCAGTTGTCATATGGATTTTGTTAATCTTTAAGGTAATTAAGGCAGATGGACCTAGATAACTGAATTTTCTGTATCCTATTTTGAATGGATTTTTACATTATTTTTACAGTTTTGCAGGCCAAACACCTGTAGTTTAGGTTGCACATGTTTCATGTCAGTTGCTTGGTATTTATCATAACACTGCTTTTGCATGTTTTTTCTCAACCCAAGAACATGAGCGGTGGTGTGTTTGTTTTAATGAGTTAAAATGGTTTAACCATTTTAGTAAGGAAAGAGAATAGAAAACAAATACGTCTGCTGTCGTAAATAAATGTTTATGTCCTTTTTTGAATCTCTTGTACCTGAGCTGGGAGGCCATTGGAGCTTGACATCTGGCAGGGAACTAGTCCCTAGGGAGCAAATATGCCTTTTGATGATCCAGTGAGTCTAATAATCATATTTAATTACAAATATAGCTCAGACAAAATCCCAAATCTGAACACCCCTTAACAACTGAGGAAGTTCAAATCTAAAGTTTGCTGTTACACCTCTTTACTGCATTTGATCTATTAAAGGTTCTGCCTCTCGTCATGTAATCTTATCTGGAAAGAAGGGGACTCCTGGATAATGTCTCTTTTTAAATGAGTTTTTCAGGGAGCTCTGAGATGGGCCTTTGGGATGTTGAAGTTGTCATCTTTTGCTCTCTGACACTTTTTTTAAAATTTGAACTGGCTTGAGCAACCTACATGATCTTCTGGGAGCATTTCCTCTTCAAAGCACGGTCCCAGTGCAGTGTCTTGGGTGTTCTGTTCTGTGCAGAGAGCCAGGAGCCTTTGAAACTTAGGGTATGTCTCCACAGCAGCTAGACACCTACAGCTGGAATAATAATAATAATATAATAATCTGCTATTGGTTTGTTTTCAAGCTTTGCTCTTTAGGTTTCTCTCACACACACATGCTTAGAATAATCAAATGTAATTTCAACTTTCTTCCTATTACATGTGGAAGGAAAACTTTGCATCTTTCCGATCCTGGGTGAAGAGAAGAGTCAGAGAGGACTGAGAAAAAATTTTCCCCGTTAATTTGCTTTTCACAGTCAGCCTTCAACAAAAGTAACTTGGAATCCTTGCTCAGAAGTGTGGAGTTTATGGCTGAATTCCATACAATACAGTGTACCTTCCATAGAATTTTTTTTTTAAAGTTTCATAAAAGGCCATATGCCAGATCAGATCAGACACTGAGCAGGTGCTCATCTTGGAACTCAAGGGAAGGGGGAGAAAAGATAAATCCTGCCGTGCCTAATGTGCCAGCCCATCTCCAACATGCCATCTGTGCTGAAGAACAGGAAAAACTTGGAGTATGTGAGATAGAGCCAGCGTGGTTGGTTACTTCAGCCCCTGGGAATTCTCTTACATCGGGAATCCTTAAGTGCTTCATTAGAGAAGCTAGACTAGGGATCCTGTATCTGCTTCTATTTCTTTAACCTATAACTGTTAAACATGGGCAGTACTTCACAAATACATTCAGATGGGTCAGGTAGAGCTCATGTATTTATATTTTACTTGGATTTTCACAGGCTCAGAAATGCCAGAAAAGCTTGTCATACTAACTATAGCAAGTAAATGCTAAGGAATGACTAAGTTACTTAGTAACTGCTTAGTAAATGTTTATCTCTTCTTTCACACATCCACGCTGCTCTTTATAAATGAATCGGCTATTCAGCTGGACAGTTTATAGTGGTGTTTTTGTAGATAGGCGCACTCTGAAGCGCAAGTACCACAAAATATATTGATCAGCAGTGTTGTTTTCATCCATTGATTGAAACTGCTAAGCTTGTGAGTGTACAGGAACATATCCTGTGATCAACTTTCAGTGAGGTAAATACCTCACATCTGCTTCCCCAAATGGAATACAGCACAAGTTCATACTGGGGCAGTGTATGAAAATTAGCTCAAATTGTAGTGAAAAAAATATAGCAATTTTGCACTTTGGCTCAATGTGTTTTTGTAACCACGTAAGATTAAAAGTTTAAGGCAGACTGCCAGGTGGAGAACTAGGTGGCTGTGGTGCTAGGGCTCCCAGGCTGCAGGGGAGCCTGAAAGTACTGGAAACCCCCCAACTCTGAGACAGTCCTCCTGGCAGACTGTCTGGGAACCAGCAAGCCTGTAAGCCTGGGCTCCCCAGCAGCCTGTCAGATGGCCTGCCAAAGAGCAGGGGATCCCCAGAGCTGGGAATGATTTTCCAAATATCACAATTTTCAAGTAAAACTGAAATTTTCCTCCAGAAAGTGCATTTTCTATCAAGAAATCATTCCAACAGAAAATTGGAACTGATCAGGAATTATCTATGCTGTCACTGATGTACAGTGTTTTGTTCAGCTTCTGTGGCCACCTTGATGGTACATGATACATTGCAGCTGAGATCCTCTTAGGCACCCAACCCAGCCGTTTCCTTGAGGAAACTGGAGAAGGAATTTTGGAACTTGCTCCCCCAGCTGGTCCCGCAAAGCCTGATGCTGTCTCTCAGGGTATGCTGCAAGGAATGTGCTTTCCCATTGTTTTGAGGATTGTTGATGGAGGATGGATTTAATGGGGAAATAGTGTTAGGGTATTAGGCTGGAAAAGACCATTTTGAACATATTTTTAATGTAATTGTGCAATTGCCTCAAGTTTTAAAGGAAGATGTATTTTTTTAAAAATCCTGGTAAAAACAACCCCCTATCATTTTGATAGGGCTCTTATCACTTTTTCTTAATACAGTAGGTCTCTCCAAAATCAGTAGCTGAGGTACTAAGAATTTTCTTTCCTCTTAATTCTCATTTTAGACTTTAATATTCAGAAAACTGTATTAACTTTGAGTCTTAAATCTGACTTCAGTCAGTCAGTTAGAAAAGTGTAATATTCCATTCAATCCACAGAGGCCTGTTTGATAAAGTACTAAATTAGACACATTTGGGTCGAGTTCCATTTTTGTTCCATTAGCAAGTGCTTAAATGAGAATCTTATGTTCAGTCTATCATGCTTTTTTTGTGAACGTGTTTTCTCTTGCTTCTTCAGAAATATATCTGTCATATGTGATTATAAAGACACTCGTATTTAGAATAAGATGAAATAGCTAAAATTAAAAAATGAACATTCCAGAAATGATTTTATTATACACTGTGTGCGCACATATACACAATAGTAATTGTTTAAAATATTGTCTATTTCAGAAATGTTCCAGCTTTTATTAAATTTAATTTTGTGGTGGAGGTCCTGAGGAATCTGAAGTTGTAGTACTGATGTAGATAACTGACTTTGAGATAGACACAATCAGTGCTCCCTCTTCTCCAACTGCTCAAGGAGAATGAATTATTTCTAATCTCTTGATATGCAGTTTCTTTTTGCTTCAAACCTGGGTCTTCCATGCATCAGCCTCACTATGCTGGGTCATTGTGAAGGTCTTGAGCACAGGTCTGTCTGCTGCTGACGACATACTGTAGCTACCATACACGATAATGTATATGTGACTTAGTTCATGATAGTCTATGAAGTAATCAAGAATTCCTGCTGTCACCTCACATTGGCAGTAACTACCATTACTTGGAACAGCACAGGGCATCTAAAAGTGCCATCAAGACAGTGTTGGGACACTTGAGAGCAGGATAAAAACCAAAGAGCATTGAAGCACATTATGATCCAAACCAAGATGATTAGACTTTGTATATATGAAAACTGGAAATCTTGAGGTGGTTCTGACACATCTGCAATTCTGTGAAAAGAATTCCCTTTTTTCCCCTCATTTTCTATCTTTTTTTTTTCCCTTTTATCTTAACACAAAACAAAAAAGTATGTTAAAAGTGTTTGGGATAGTAGAAGCCATGCTGAATTTCCTCAGTACAGGGAAAAACAATAAAGGAGTTTTTGTTTCTGATCTCTAAATTGATGTGTACTTATTTCTTCGAGACTTTCCTTAAACTAGAGATGATTAGTGTTTGGACATGTCCACTTGAATGACCCCATTTTAAGTTTGTTCTGAATTACTCAAGAGCTTCAGCTTGTTCTGCTGGGTGGACATGGGTGAAGTAGTAGAACTGACATGGTTTCTTCTGCCAGGATGTGTGGTGTGCTGTTACATGCAGAGTATCTTGCAAGTGCAGTTAAGCTAGACTGTAGATCCTAAGGAAAGGAGCAACCCTGAATCAAGAAGTGCCTCAAAGATGCAAAGCCCACATCTGCCTGGAGATGGAAGTACTTAGACAAGGTGAAGCTAAGGCACCAGTATCTGGGGCTCGGTATTGCAAAGAAAAATAGTAAAACATAGACAAGCATTTCTAAAATGATTTTAATACTGATTTTAGGTGTTTGGATTAGAGGTCCTTAGAGAAGCATTTGGAAGAATCCAAAAACCGAGTTGGCTACTGACACTATCAAAACATACATGTAAGTGACTATTTCATCACCGGAAATACCGGAACAGTGAGTGTCTCACGTTCTGCGTTGGGTCTTGCTGTGCTTGTGCACCGCTATCAATAGGCACTTCAGCAAATTGTTTGCAAGAATGATCAGTGAGTAATCTCCGTGTACGAAAGGTGACGGTGATCATGCTGTGAATGATTCCTTGCCGAAGCCTCAATTTACGATTTTAATGAAGAACCAGATGGAGACTTTTTTTAAAAAATGCCTTGTGCTCATGGTAATAGGAAGCCCTAGTTCGTGTGAGCAGAGCAGGTGGTAATCTGCATCTGTGCACTGTCTTTTTTTTTTTTTTTTCATCACATGCATTGCAAGTGCCTGCCCTGGAATGTATTTTTATTACTGGTACAGTTGTCTCTAGGAATTAAGCTATGTGTTTAACATATAGTCTCAACAAGTTCTCCTGCTCTTCTCTCAGTGAGAACAAATTAACAAGAATTTAAAACTCGCATTGATGGGGATTGTTTAAATGATAGCACTGAAGCTTAGTGTCTCCACATTGGCTGCTGAGTCTGTAATGGAAGGGTAACTATCTGGTTCATTTTAGTTTCTATTCACTTATAGCATTAACATTTACCTTTTAATCTTCATATCCTCCTTGCTTGAGCAGTGTGCTGAAGTTACTGCTGGTGCTGCTCAGCATAACTGCTGACAGTGCTTTCAAAATGAGCCTTCAGCAGGTGTTCCATGATCAGAATCCTCAGTTAGCAAAAATATCCCTCTTGTTATAGTTGAGCCCACTACAAGGTTCTTCACCATGCTTGCCATTAATCTCTTTCCACTATTTAACCACACCAAAAATACTCTGTTTTTAATAGAACACTGGTGTCAAGCAACGCAAAATACATTTTTACTGTGTAATTGTTCATGTGTGCTCTTTGAACATTCAAAGTGCTGTGTAAGTGCTAAGTGTGAGTGAGGAAAAAAGTGGTGGGGTTCTACTCATGACACCACATGCTTTCCCCACTCCCCAGATGACTGCTCCCTTTTTCCTTCTTGGGTCAGCTGCGCTCTTTCGCAGATGGTTGCTATTTACTTCCCCTTTCACCATTAGCTGCTGACTCTCTTCCACACTACCCCCCAGGCTCCAGCCTACCACCTTCTCTTCCCTAAGGACTCTCTTCCTGCCCTCAAACACTGGGGACCTCCATAGCTAAAAACATGAACTGCTACATCTTTAGCTAAAGAGCTGAGCTCCATTTAAAAAAAACAAAAATTAGAAGTACATGGAAGGGAATCTCACAGGTGCAGCCCCTATGCTGATCTGCAGGGGATATGATCCTGTTGAAGCCTCATTTATAAACTATATCAAAACAAACATGAATAAATTATAACTTTATTAATATTGATCTTATATGGATTCAAAATGATCTTGAATACTATAAATAACATACATGTATCATTATTTAAAAAATCTCACTAATCCTTTCACCACCCTCATTGAAATGCAGACATCTCTAAAGGGAAGACTAATAGCAACAGTATGTCGCAGTTTCAGAAATGAAGATAAGGGGAATTCCATATCCCGTTGACAATGGGAACTCAGAACTTAAGAGGCCAGAAGGTAGTTGTCCAAATTAGAACTCCTCCAAGATGCAAAGACTAGCACCTCTCTTCTTGAGAAGTGTCATGGAACCTTTTAATGACCAAAAGTGGTCCTGTAAAACCTGTTCAAGCAATAAAGTGCCTCATATCAGCATGCTCTGGCTTATAAGGGAAGGAATGCCACTTACTGAATTCCCAGGACCACTTCCTCTAGCAACCTGGGTTTACTTTCTTTCCGAGTATTGACAAGGCAAGACCTTGATTAGCTTGTACAATTTTACATTACTACCCCAGGTGGCATGGCAGCAGGCTGTTTCAGCCCTTCAGAAAGTACATCCTTCCCTCCTGTGATGAGGCCCTTAACTGTATACTTCCCAACACTTCAAGTGGCTAAAGCAGGGGTAGGACCTGCTGCTGGGGGTTGGGAGGTCTGTGAGCTCATCCTGTAGTGGCGGCTCCTGTCCCAGAAGGCTGGCTGGGCTTGGCTTCCTGCTCTGGGTGTTGCAACCTGACCTCTGGCACACAGTTGCAGCACTGCTCAAGTTTGAATGAGTGCTGCTGTGACCCTGTGCATCAGGTTGCACTCCCTTGTATTTGGCTCTGCCTCCCTGCATCAGGAGCCAAGTTGTAACGCCCAAAGCAGGGAGCTGAGCCCAGCCAGCTCGGTGGGACATGATCTGCTTCAACCACGATGGGATTTGGGGGGTCAAAGCAGGACAGTCCTGTGAACCGTAGGCTGTTGGGAGGTATGAAATCACGATGTTTCTTAATGTGAAGTAAATTAGAAACTATGTATCAAATAAACTGATATTGGTAGGATTAATACCATGGAAGTGGAGTTTCTGTAGAACATCATTCTATTTAAAAAACTCGGAATGTGAAGTTCTGTTTTATTCATCGTGGCTCTAAAGAGGAACCTGTCTCTCCTGAATGGGTGGAGAAATATGAGCTGTCTCCTAACTGTAAGCGTCAATCAATTGTCTAGTTTTAAAAATAAGACTTTAAATATTTAAATGATTCAGCTATGCATCAGACACCTAATGCTGAATCTGAACTGACAGTGCTATTTGTTTTCCTTAGTAGCTGGAGTTTAAAGATACTTCTTTTCAGGTATATAACCTTGCTAATTTGTTGGAATGTTGAGGAAGATGAAGCTTTAGTGTTTTTAAGTTTACATGCCCTAGCCTGACTTCAGTGTAGCAGAAACAAGCTATTTCTGATGGAGCTGTTTTATATAACTTACAGCTTTCCTTCTCGTGGCACTTCATAAATTATTTTAAATGGAAAGAGTCCTATTGTGTGTAAAAATCTTGGGGGATTGGTCACTTAGTTTCTGATCCAATAATAGAAATTTAGGTTGCAGAGGAGCTAGAGTTGGGTGAATAATTGATTTGTTGGTTCGGTGGCAGTTCTGAAAAATTGGGTGGGGGAAGTGGTTTGTGTTGAACCCAATCCAAAATATTTAGCAGTTTTTGTTGAATCAGAAAAGTTAATTTTGGGTCTCTTCCAGAGCGGGGGTTTGAACATGGGTCTCCCATATCCTCAATGTGTGCCCTAACCACTGGGCTAAATGTTATAAGGGGTTTGGGAAGTGGCAGTCACCACTCCTCCTCTGGCCATTTGGGAATGACCAAAACTATTTATGTCAAATGCAAAATTATCTTTGGGTCAACCAAAATGGCATTTTTCATCAGATAAAATATTCATCCTAAAAGTTTTGCCCAGCTCTAACTGTAGCTGAACGTTAATTCTAGAAAAGTTCATTTCCATTGAATAAATTGTGGACTGCCGGTCAGGCTAATACTTAACTGTGAAACAATTCAACATGGTTACAAACAGCACACAAATCAACCAGGATAATGCACTACACGGTCAGGGATTGAAGCGAGAAACTCCTGTTGCATACTGGCCTAATGGTTCAAAACAACTTCTTAACTTGCTTTATTTGTGGAGCTAACAAATATCAAGACCGCTACAAGCAGCATTTCTAAAAAGAGCTACAGTCCCTGTTTAAGTAAACAAGAGCTTTTAGGAGAGAGTTCCCTCAGTGTCGTAACTGGTTAATTGGACCCAGTCCCCCACTTTCAGGGCTACACAAAGAAATTGACTGTTGGTGATGGGAGAGGCGGAGATGAAGAAAGAATGGAAAATGAAAGCTTTGCCACCGGGCTTATTTTCCCACCTGACAGAGTTGAAGGGAATGCTCTGCAAGTCATTCTGTTGAATATATAATCACAAGACTGGATGGTGCTTTAATGAAGATTTTCTGTTGTAGAGTTTCCTAGTACAGTACTGTTTGTGTAACTTGGTCCAGAGGGGACACAACAAAAGTGTCCTTTTCCTGACCACATTGGTCCAATTTTGTGTTCTGAAAAAAAAAAAATTTTTTTTGTTTAATTTTCTAGTCAGACCATCAAAAGTATCTTACGGGCTAAGCAGCAAAGTTTTGGAGCTTTTATTAAAGAGACAAAACAATCAACCCAAAACTATTTACAGTTTGTTTTCAATCATGTTGGACTTGGTTCAGAAGGACCATAATAGTTTCCAAGAGTTGTACAAAAGAACCTGCCTTGAAAGCCAACCTGTTTCTCCCTTTATTTTTATTTAAAGTCTGTGTAAAGTAAAATACCACTGCATATTGCAACTGACTCCAAAAAGCCTGATCCAATTCCCATTGATTAAATGGGAATAGGATTATAAAATAGGATTATCTACAGATCCACCTAAATATTATTTTCAGCCTCTCCTCCTTGTTCAGCTGTGTTGTAAGAAAAGATTTTGCTTTCTCATATTAGAAAGCTGAACTTTCTCTTACCTGCAAAGAATTTGAGCTTGAGGTGAAAAAGCACAGAGGCCTTTGTACCAATAGATATAAATTCTAATGTAAGCACCTTCAATCCTTTCTTCAAATTTTTGTTGTTCTAGCTAAAGGTTTTGGCCTTCACAACATCCCCTGGCAATGAGTTCCACAGGTTGACTGTGCATTGTTGAAGTACTTCCTTTTGTCTGTGTTTTGTCACAGCTGCACCACTCGGGTGTGGATTTTTCACACTCTGAGCAATGTAGTTAAGCCAATTAGATTTCCTAGTGTAGACCTGGCTTTAGGCTCCAAGCCCCAGATCCTACAGACTTCTGCATAGGGCCTCTGTTCTGGTGCAGGGATCTGCACTATTATGTCTTCTGGCAGGACTGGTGCTCAAGGCACTCTCTGCATATATGCAGCATGGTTTATTTCACCTGAAATAGAATATTACTGATTTTAAGAAGAGTTCACACTGTTTGTGAGAGGACTTTTGGCACTGTTAGGTAATTTGATTCACCCTTTAAGATGACATCAGATAAAGATGAAGAGCTTTCCAGATGGCAAGCAGCTGTAAATTGCTAGCCATTAATGGGACCCATGGTCAGGACAAACTGAACAAAAGAACCATGCTGATGGAGTTGAAAAAAAAAGTGTGAAGAGAGATACCTTCCCTTGGCAGAGCTTTATCTCCCCAGTCTTTTTCAGTGTACTTGGCCTCTCCAGAGAGGGTTGAGATTTGCTTCTTTTCTTTTTTTCCTCTTTTTCTTATACTGTGGCATGAGAAATAAAAGAAAAAAAAACATAAATTGATTAGTGGGTGGTCCCTTATCTCCTGGAGATATATCTTGACCTTTCCAGGTCTCTAACTGATCTGAGGGAAGAGAATTATTTATATATCCAGCTACAATCCCAGAAGGCCCTGCCAGAAACCCAGATTATAGTCCTAGCTGCCCTGGAGACAACTCCTGTCCTACCTTGCTGTTCTGGTCCTCTGTGTGAGGGAGGCAGCTGGAAGAGACATTTTGATCCACCCCATTGTGGGGGAGGGAGTCTTCAACTCCCCCCCCCCACACCTTTGGAATGTTGGTCCCCAGCCCTAAACCAGAGTCAGCAGTAGGATCGCTCTCCTTACAATGTATATTTTTTTCATGGTCTGTGTGTATGTATAAAATCTGCTCCCTGTACTTTCCACTTTATGCATCCTATGAAGTGAGCTGTAGCTCACGAAAACTTATGCTCAAATAAATTGGTTAGTCTCTAAGGTGCCACAAGTACTCCTTTTCTTTTTACACACTGTAAACTGAGACTACAGCATCCTTCCCCTCAGTGACTGCATCTTCTGTCCCAAAGGCATTGTTATTAGAATGGCTTGGGAGGGAGTGGCCTAGAAGTCCCCTCTCAAACCTTCAAAGGCCAACACACCCCAAGACAGGACTTCTGGCAGTTACTGTAGACCCCCTACTTTGTGGTAACCAAATGAGGATTCCCAGACTCTGAGGGAGACACCTGTCTCTAGAATTTCTGGAGTAAAGCCTATAGTAAAAGGGGGCTGGGGGAGGGGGGTTTATAGCATTACATTCCCTCTCCAGCACATATAGTCTAACTTGGCGACCTGTGACAAATAAATGCTTGCTTCTCAGTTGGCTCCAGAATTTTTTCTTTGTGTCGACATACTGTAAGTTTCATTGAAAGATTCCTAAGTTTCTTGCGTACTTTTGAGAAGTTTTGAGAAGTTTTTTAAACATCTTTTAACTTTCTTGCTTTACCTTAAGTCAGAACTTGAACATATTGATCACCGATTGTTTTAATGTCCTCTTTTTAATGACAGGCCTATACACGTAGGGCCAGATTTCCAAATGTGTGCTTAGTAGCTGAAGTGGGGGCTTGATTTTTTTCAAGAGGTCAGATCTTGCTTAGGCATCTACTTGAAGTGGTCAGACTTTCAAATGAGCTCTGCACACAAGAGGTCCCATTGTACTCAACGTCTGAGTGCCATGGGATCTGTTGGTTGCTTCGCTTATTTGAAACTCTGGTCTCTACCTCGCTACCCCTACCTACCTTTTTCTCAGTGTGGGAAAGACAGGCTGGCCAGAAATCCCTCCTGTGATGTAATTCCCCACTTCCTGCTCCCGTTGCTAAATTTATGTTTATCTAAAGTTAAGCTTTGTGGGGCATTATGGTTTTGAAAATCAGTGGCCACTATTAGAAAGGGCCGTGCTATGACCGAGGCGAGTTCAGTCAGCACTTTAATTCTGTTCAGTCACTGAGTCCCTTATGTATTTATTACATTTAGTACCTTTTCAAATATAGGGTTAGCAGATAAATATCTAGAACTGGGAATCTGATCTACAGCCCAAGGCTACTCTAAAGCTGATTTGTTTTTGGCAATCTCCATCATTTTTGTTTCGAAAATTGAACTTTCTTCTAGCTACAATAACTGCATCCCGGAGAGTCCTCCCTGATTTCTGTAAAAATCTGTTAGCTGAACCACAGGATTTGTTTTTACATCCCATCCCATTTTAATTGATTATAAAAATAAGACAAAAGACCTGGGACTTCCCTTTCAGGGCTAGGGTTGATGCTGTATTTGTGGAGGAAAGTACCTGGCCATTTGGATGAGATCTGCCTCATCTAAGGTGGAATCCTGAACCCATTGATATCTGTGGGAGTTCCCAATGACTTCTGTACATCCAGGTTTTTACCCCAAGCATTTTGTCATTTTTATTGTGTTTGGTCTCCTGCTGGACTACATTACAGAGCTGAGATTTTGTGCTGCTGGGTGAAAAAAATGGATGTTACTGAACAGTACCATAATCTGATTCCTACTCTAATATAGCACAGACTTGATTGTGTTGCTGTACCGAAAACCTGAGGCAGCTTGTGGAGGTAGGATTCTGGCATGTGATGATGTTAGTTATTTTATTTTGCACTGCTGAATGTCCTCACTTCAGTTATCGTGTTAATACAGCCAGAGGAGCGTCTGCTTTTTTTTTGTGGGAAGAAAGTGCTGCAGCATCGTTTATTTGGTGTGCTTCTTTTGTGAACTGAGCCGGTTAGACTGAGATTTTCAGGTTGTTTTGTCCTCTGGTACTTTTTAAAAGTAATTTTACCGCTGTTTGATTCTGACTCTGGACTGAAGAACTGTGCAACAGGACTATACTTTCAGATGGCAAATAGAAATCACAGCTCTTTCTATATTTGTTTGCTTTTCCAATGTCACAAATGACACTTTCTATTTTTTTACTCATAATTTTTGTATAATATCTTCTCTGGTGGTCCTCTGATCGATAAGATACTTTGAACCATTCAGCATAGGTTTCTGTCGAGCTTTGCCTTTGCTTTTTACTGCTTTTTGGCCTTTGTTCTGGTGGTTCATTGCAGCATTTTCATGGGAGGGTATGAACACATCAGGAAAATCTGACATAAAACATTTAAAATAACTTCTGTTTACCCATTCAAACAATTGTCTAAACCAATGGCTGTCAGCTTTTTCCATATTAGGATACCTGTTCCATCCATCAATATGGAATGGACAGGGTGGTCATAACCCCACGTGTCAAACTTAAAAAAAAAAATTCTGGTTTTAGAAATTTTCTGTCTTTTTGACAACTAATTAGGCTTATGATGGTAATTCAGAGAACTGTACTCTAGCACATTTGTACAACATTTGATCGATTTTTTTTTAGCCTTATATTTCATTCCATTTGAAGATCTCAATGTGCTTTACAAACATTAATTCCTCTGCATAACATCCATAAGAAGTACAATAGGCAAGTATTATAATCATTTAACAGATGAGGATACTGCGATACAAAGATGTGTGACCTTGGGAAATTCACAGCACTTATGTAGCAGAGGCAAGAATAGAAACCGAACATGCTCATGCAGTCCTATGATTTAACCACAAGACCATCCTTCCTCATATGTCATGGTGGTTCTTGATTCTAAATTGATTGTTTATGATGATCCCTGTTCCTCTTTATTCTGTATTTGGGCATCTGTATTTGTTTCTTACATTTCTTTCTTAAGATGGTCTTCTATTTTAAAGGGACTTTTTTCTTCTTGCTTAATTCGTTTGTCACTGAGAATGGCTTCAATATCCACTGTGAGGCTTCTAAATATTGACTTAGGTGAGTTACTAAAAATTGTCTCCATTTATTAACTTTGTTACTAATGAAATAACTTTTTAACCATTTCATCCTTGCCTTACAAATACTGGTCCCAATCCAGCAACCTCTTTCCTGCCTATAGTCCTATTGATGTCAATAGGGCTACTGGCATGAGGATGAACAGAGATGAAGGATTATGCCTACAGTGGCTATTCTATCTATCCTGTATGCTGTGTAACTTGACAGCATCTTTCTAGTGCAGGAGAACCAGAAAAGGAAACTGACTAGACACAAAACTGAACTTGATTAAAACAAAAACGATAGTATTTTATCTTACTGTCTGACTTCAGTGAAATTCAAAGCTTAGCGTATATTAAATATAAAAAAAAATCTTTCGAATAGTCATAGGTTCAGATTCTGCAAGCCACTTCATGCAGCTGGGCCACTCCACCCTCGCTGACATCCTTGCCAGATTGGGGTCGAAGATGTTGTTAGTTACCCTCTAAACAACGTGTTTTTAAATTAAATAATCTTGATAGTGTCCCTGTTACTTGATAGTGTCCCATCATTTTAAGCCATATATTCACCACAGTCAATCTTTGATCTGCTTGCTTTCTTTGTCAACTCTTTCATTCTCATTTACTAACTGCAGTTCACATGTCATATTTTGATGTATTGGACCATTCATTCAATCACATCTTAAGCACTCTGGAAGTGAGAACTCCCTCGTGCTTCCCTGGTATACAAGACAAAGATGAGGTGACTTTGGATATGTCTACACTGGAGCTGGAAGTGTAATTTCAAGCTTGAATAGACGTACCTGCACTAGCTCTGATTGAGCAAGCATCTTAAAAATAGAAGGTCGGCTGTGGCGGTGTGAGCAGTGGGACGGTCTAGCCGCTCCAAGTACAATCCCATCTGAAATCCAAGGCACATACTCAGTTGAGGCCAGTTAGGCTGCCTGTGCATCATTAGAAGCATAAACCCCACATATTCCAGAGATGAGTTGAGCAAAGAGGTACTTCTCCCTCCCCCAGCATTTCTCATTTAATTCCTCTACAAACAGAATTCCCCCTCAGATCTGTTCGGAAGTACTGAATAATTTACATTCAATGTCATAAATCTATAATGTGATGTCATGAGTTTCGTTGTTACTGCAGATAAAATTAGTCTGAGGCAATTTTGATGACCAGTGATTTGCCTTTGCAGTTTTGATGTTCCCATCTTTGTTTTCTCCTAGCAACCTTATAAAGAGTGATATTTTATTACATTCTGAAGTATATTCACACGATAAAGTGCATGCAGGAAATCATTTTGTAAACCAGGTAGTTATACAAATTATGCATTACTTAAAATATGCTATTGTGCACTGAGTATGTTACTTTAGACCATACTTTTTGAAATTCAGGAACAATAGTAAGAAAAAGAGAGACATATAGGAAGAAGAGGAGGAGGAGGGAGAAGGAAGAACTATCAGAGTCCAAACTAACATACCTGAGAGAGTTAATCAGCTAACATATATACAGGTCAGATTGTTCTAAGCAGAGCTGGCTGAAACTTATGTCCATGCTGTGGAAAATTCCAATATTTCACAGCAGTTTTTTGTTCTGATTTGGAATGAGAACTCGAAATTTCCCACAGAAAGAACATTCCAAAATTCTGGAATTTGGAAAAATCTAATAGTTTTGGGTTGTATTCTTCCCCCACTCCCCCAAAAAAGGAAATGGAACAGCTGGCTGCCCTAAGTCCAGGGGAATCCTCAAGCTGCCCCTGAATCCATGGGGGTCAGAGGAGTGCCCTGCCATGGAGCAGAAAGTCTAGAAGCCCTGAAAGCCCCATCTTGAGCTTGTGCTTCCAGGGTGGCCAGGTTCCTGGCTGTGAGAGTCCTACTTCGAGCCTCTGCTTTTATGGTAGGGAGCCTGGAAGCCTTGGGGTCCCCAATCCTGGGGCAGTCAGCATGGCGGGTCTACTCCAGAGCCACAGATCCTGCATATGTTTCCATAAAATGTTTTGGGTTGTTTGAATCTGCATTTTCTGACACAAATTCCCAACCAGCTTCAGTTATAAGTCTTGTGGTATGCATGACTTAAATGATTAATATATCAATTTGATGATGAAACTGGCCAATCTCATGGTTGTAGGCAGTGGTGTTGTAGTCATGTCAGTTCTGGGATATTAGAGAGACCAGATGGGTAATGTAATGGCTTTTATTGGACCACACCTGAGGAAGAGCTCAGTGTAGCTCAAAAGATCTCTCAACAACAGAAGTTGGTCCAATAAAAATTCTTTCCTACTGCACCTTGTCTCTCCAATTTTACAATGTAATCTGTTGATCTGTCTGTCTGTTGTCTCTAGGTATGTGTGTTTGCATGTATACATATACATGCGCGCACACAACAGGTGACATGACAAAGCAGAGAACAAGATTTGTCGCTTCTAAATATTTGCCTGGACACCAGGATTTACAGGGCTGATGGTCAGAAGAGCAGGCAATAGGAGAAAGCCATGGAGTGATTTATTTCCGCAATGTTCCTATGGAAAGGCTTTTCTGAAAAAATATGCAAAATAGTTTTAGAAGACCTTCATATATCCTCATCCTCACCCTGTGTGTTTGGGGTTGTGGGAGGAGAAGGAGGAACAAGCAAGGAAAGAAGGGCTTCATCTGCTGGTTAAGTAGGATGCAATGGGAAACTGTTCTGAATTTTTTTGGAGTATGTAATTTGGTGGTATTGGTTTAACCAACTAAGGCTCTAATTCAGTGATGGGATTCAACATAGGCACTGATGTTTTGGTCTTGGCATCAGTGAAATTAGGCTGTCTTCTATTTTTTCTTAGGCTTCAAAGGCTGTTGTTTGGATGAAATTAAGAACGAGCAATCAAACTCCTTTATCTAATGCAAACAAGGGCACTAACAGGATTGTTCACATGTGGTGATCAATGTGCAATTGGGGGCATGAAAACGTTTCCCTGAATTTTATGAAAAATGATATCTTGGATGCTCAGTTGCATGCCTGACTGCTCAATTTGTCAAAAATTGGGCATGCAGAATCTTATTTTCAGTTTTACTAGGAGCTTAAATTTCTGTTATGAAAATATTTGTTTGTTCCTGCAGATGTTGGATACCTTACTGTGTTTGTGTATATTTTTGGAAAATGTAGGCTTTGAACCTGTAATTAGATCTGTATGGGCAAATTGGTTCACCTGTGCACATCTGTTTGCAGGGCCAGAATCCTAGGTTTTAAAGTACGTGTAACACTGTGGATGGAATCTTCATTATGTTTCTGTTGTCCAACAGTAAACTTGCCCTGCTTTTGTTAGACTGGATTTTTCTTCTCTGTGGGAGAGCTGATCATCCCAGACAGATCTTTCAAAAGAAATTAAAGAACTTAATTCAGTTATCTCCTGTACATATCAGATACTTGCATAACAGGAGGCCCCATAGTTAAATCATAGTTAACTGTTAAACATATTTTTCTTGTGGATTTGAAAGTAAAATATGCAGAGGTCTTTTGGCCAACTAGAGGTTCACCAGTTACAGAAAGATTGTTTCAATCGCTGTGTGACCTTGAACGAAGTTATCAGCGCTGCTTCTGCCAAGCTGCCAGAAAGAGAACAGTAAAGTTCTGTTTAATAAAATAAATTGCTACTTATCAGGAAGAAATTAAACTGATAATTCTTTGGCTACTCTTAAAAATAGCACTTCTCAGAATTCTGCTCGAGTGAGGTTCACTGAATTAAAAAATATTGCGTGCGTGCGCTCACTTGCACGTGCGCGCGCTCTCTCTCTCTCTCTCTCTCTCTGTTTTAGTCTTCTACGGATTTCAGTCAGTATGTTGTTGCTGTTTTGCCACTTTACTAGTCTTTAGGTCCACTTCTTAAGCATTTTTCTTTGGTGGCTGAGATAATTTTAATTTTCTACTCCACACTGTGCATGATCCAATTGTAAGAAGTAAATTCCAAGTATCTATACAGGGTTTACTCTTCTGAAGAGAAATGACAAATATCTCAAACGCTTACAGATTTAACCAAAGGGAAATGCCAAGTTAGAACTGAAACTCCATCCTTACTTTGATTGATTAATCTAAGTATTAGGTATAATTAGAAACATGTGCTTTAATAAGGCACAAAAGTGCATTTTTGATTAAGTTCTTTAACTTTTTATTATTTCTGTAGGTTTCAAATCTGCAAAAAGCATAGAAATTAATTGAAGGTTTTATGTTTTTGATCCCTTGGAATGATATTTTTAAATGTTCTCTTATGTTGGCATCAGTGCTATTTGAGCTCCAAAAACATCCAGGTGGTTAGCACTCTGTTAATTATGAACAGACAGATGACAATGAGCCATAGCTTTAAAATTTTAATGCAAAATTCCAAGTGTTTTTTGACTGGGATTTTGGTTTGAACCATTTATGTAACGATAAGGGTTAGCTGTGAATTTTGATGCAGCTCAAGACTTGATAAAGGTTGCAGATTCTTCAGATTTGGGGTGTTGGTACAGACCCATTTCTCAATTCAGATCATAAATCAAAAGAAAGTTTAGAAAATCGGATCACTAATTTACATAAGCGGTTATCTCTAAAGTTACACTTAAATACCATCCAATCCACAACAGATGACAGAATAGATGCATACTCAACATGTCTTTTAATTACCAGACTACTTGCAGTATATATAGCTCTTGTGAAAAATACTTCTCATTGTCCTGTAGTTTTACAGTGGTAGACTAAGCGCCTTTCTCCATTAATGTTAGCTAAATACACCTCTACCCTGGTATAACGCAACCCGATATAACACAAATTCGGATATAATGTGGTAAAGCAGCGCTCTGGGGGGTGGGGCTTCGCGCTCCAGCGGATCAGCATGTCTGGCTCCGACATACTGCTCTGAGCGGCGTGTTAAGGGTGCCGGGCTGGGGCCGAGGGGTTGGATAAGGGGGGTCTTGGTGGGCAGTCAGGGGACAGGGAGCAGGGGGGGTTGGATGGTTCGGAGGTTCTGGGGACAGGGCAGTCGGGATGGGAAATGGGGGGCATTGGATAGGGCGTGGGAGTCCCGAGGGTCCTGTCAGGGGGCGGGGGTGTGGATAGGGGTCGGGGCAGTCAGGGGACAGGGAGCAGGGGGGTTGGGTAGGAGGTGGGGTCCTGGGGAGGGGGTTGGATGGGTCAGGAGTTCTGAGAGGTCAGTCAGGGGGCGGGAAGTAGGTGGGGGTCAGATGGGGGAGGGCCAGGCTGTTTGGGGAGGCACAGCCTTCCCTACCCAGCAAGTTCAATATAAAGTGGTTTCACCTATAACATGGTAAGATTTTTTGGCTCCCGAGGACCGTGTTCTATCGGGGTAGAGGTGTATGCCCAAATGTTATTTACGTAGCAAAAGCATACTCCAGGACTGGAAGCAGAAACAACAGGACAGTCTGAGTATAACTGTTTTTATCCCCGTTCAACTCTTCTCTCCTGGCTTAGACATATCAGGAACCAAACATATTTGTGGACCCTGTCACAGTGAGCGTTCAATAACTGCAGGTAGTACTAGACTGGCACTATTCTATTTGATCAGATCTACATTTTAAAATGGATATTATCTATAATATTATTTAGGGATTTTAATTGACAATTCACTGTCACACATTCTCAGTTCTGTCTGTCAGACTCAATCATGTGCTGGCACTAGTATTTCAATGCATATTAATGTGAGGGCAAAATGAAATATAAAAGACCAAGTGGGTGTCAGACACATTTAAAAACAGGTGGATGAAAATGAGGAACGGTGGCATGATGGTCCACAACAAAACAAGAACAATGCAGAGAAATACTTTCATACAATCACAGGAGCAACAATATTTAATTTTTAGATTACCTGAGAGAATGAGACCACAGCAGGAAGAAAGAAACCACAAATCTAAAACTGGGACAGCCATGCTTCCTTGTCTGACAATCATATTTGAAGTTTTAGCTGTGGCAGGAAATTAAAGAATTGGTAAAGCTTGGTTATATTTGTCATTAAGCAAGCTAAAATAGTAGGTATTAAAATCCCATGCTTCCAGGAATAATTTGGTCACTGAAGGTATCAGGAAATATATTCTTCCATGTTTATTATAGCTCAGTTAACCCAGGTGCATTACCTGTGGGGAAGGCTCCTTCCTCTGAAGTGTGTCTTACCCATCCGATATAAGTGCCAATCATTGCCCTGCTATTTAGACACCGGACACCAGGCTAGATGGACCAATGGTCTGATTTGGTATAGTAAATCTTATGTTCCTATCATAAAGAATATACATTGTAAAACCTTTTATTATTCTTAAAAATATTCATTCAACTACATTTGGATTTAATGGCTAGTGTAGTGAGTGCAATTCTGAATGTACATGTTGCTTCTTCATGAAAACTTTTAGACATATTGAGAAGTCTGGAGATGCCTACATAATTTTATCCAACATTCTGACAAGGTTACTCTGTGTACATTACAGCAGGGTCTCAGGGAGAGTTGACTACATATGAATAGCACCATTTTCTGCTTTTTAAAAAAAATATCTGAGCAGGTTGTAATGAAATTTGAGTTTGAACTTCAAGTGCAAAATCAGATTTACCTCTATCACATAGTATAATCACATAAAAAAATATTGGACTCAACAGCCATCCTATCCTCCTTACTATCAGCAAAGCTGTGTTACTTGTAATTATTTGTGAATGTATCAGTCCTGCTCCACATGGAAAACCAAATGAATTGCTCTTGCCAGAAGACTGAATGATTTTCTTCAAACACGTGACAAGTGTTTCAAAATTTGAATAGCTCTGTCACTGCTCTAGAACTGAGAGTTTGTGTGGACCGTGATTCTCTGTAAAATGACATAGCATTGTTTTTTGTTTCAGAAGAAATCATGCATCAGGATATCATTCCCCTCTGTGCTGCAGATATTGAAGACCAGTTAAAGAAGCAATTTGCCTATCTGTCAGGTAAAGACTGGAAAGTTCCTACTGTATCGATTGTTCAAATGTGCGGTTTCAGCTGTTGGTTTCTATCCATACTTTCACATAGTCACTGAACACTATTATCAGGGCATCCATCATTTTGCGATCTGTATTTAGAATTATTCATAAAGAGATGCAGTTCTGGAATTTATAAAAAAAAAATTAAATATGATTGACACTTGAATTATTTATATCATCTCTAGTAGTGCTAGCTGGTTGGCTTAGTGGGCAACACCACAATGCTCTATAGATCTGTAGATAAGGAGACCCAGGTCTGAGGCTAACCTCAGATAATCACACATGGGTCAGCAGGAGATGATAAAGTTGTAAAAAACTGAAGGAGGACATCAGGATTTAGCCTACTGTATAGAGAACTTTGTGAACTGAGACTTGAAAAACTCTGTATTTGATTAGTCTTAACCCAGTTACTAAAAGGAGCTTTTTTAAAAAAAAAGAAACAAAACCCTAAATATATATTAGATTATGTTGCAAACTTACTCACTTATCGTGGGTCAAGAAACAAGAAAAAATTAGATTTCTTACCCTTTGACATGCAGAGAATGTAATCGTAAGTATACATGTCCCCAACGGATTACACGGAAAAAAATGCCCCATTAGTTTCTCCTTGCCCCACACAGCTGCTCCCCCAACAGAACTAGACTTCTTCCGCCTTTCTACCCATCTCTCAAAACCACCCACACAATGTTGAAAACTAGTCATTCCTTTCCCTCAAAAAAGGCCAATTCATTCCTAATCCCATCCTGTCCCCAAATCTCCCACCTTGTTATTAGCCAGCCATATGATTCTGCTTTCTCTGTGTCCATGAGGGTTCATTCCTAGACACTGCCTTCCCATCCTCCAACTATAAGAACATAAGAATGGCCATACTGGGTCAAACCAGTGGTTCATCTAGCCCAGTATCCTGTCTTCCGGCAGTGGCCACTGCCAGGTGCTTAAGAGGGAATGAACAGAACATGTTTTGCTGAAGCCACGCCATATCAAGTAAGCCTGACCCCTTACTGAAACCACTGAGCAGGTCTCTACACAGAACTGAAATACAAAAGAGCGTTGACAATAGTCAGGACTCTGTTTCTGAGAAACTACTGACAATGCAGTAAAATCATACCATAAATGTGCCATAATGCTTATTGAAAAACATAATTTCAACTACACATACAAAATGATGGGTCTAAATTAGCTGTTACCACTCAAGAAATAGATCTGGGAGTCGTCATCAGACAGTTCTGTGAAAATATCCACTCTGTGTGCAACGGCAGTCAAAAAAGCTAACACTGTTAGGAAACATTAGGAAAGGGATAAGATAACAAGACAGTAAATATAATGCCACTATATAAATCCATGGTATACCCATACCTTTAATACTGTGTGCAGTTCTGGTCACCCTATCTCAAAAAAAGATATGTTAGAAACCAAAAAGGTACAGAGAAGGGCAGCAAAAATGATTATGGGTATGGAACAGCTTCCACATGAAAGATTAAAAAGACTGGGATTTTTCAGCAGAGAAGAGACGACTAGAAGGGGATATGATAGAGGTCTACAAAATCATGAATGGTGTGGAGAAAGTGAATAAGAAAATTTTGTTTACTCCTTCTCATAACACAAGAACCAGGGTGTCACTCAATGAAATTACAAGGCAGCAGGTTTAAAACAAACAAATGGAAGTACTTCTTCACACAACACACAGTCAATGGAACTTGTTGCCAGGGGATGTTGTGAAGGCCACAACTATAGCAGGATTCAAAAAAGAATTAGGTAAGTTCAGGGAGGATAGGTCTGTCAATGGCTATTATCCAGGATGGTCAGGAACACTCCGCCTACCCCATGCTCTGGGTAGCCCTAGCCTCTGATTGCCAGAAGCTGGGAGTGGATGACAGGGGTGGTTCACTATCTGATTGCCTGTTCTGTTCATTCCCTCTGGGGCACCTGGCATTGGCCACTGTTGAAAGACAGGTTACTGAGCTAGATGGACCATTGGTCTGACCCAATATGACCATTCTTACGTTCTTATGCCTATCCCAGTCTCTGTGGGAGTGATGTTAGATAGACCCTGAGGCCCTTGGAAGGGGAGGTGCAGGCTCAACTGCTCCAGACCCTTCCCCCACTAGCCCAGAGCACATGGAGTTTTTGCCGAGGTGGAAAGGGGGACAAGAGAGGCGAGATTTCTCCATCAGTGCCTGCTTCCCAATGGCCAGATTGTGGGCGAAAGGACAGCCGATTGGCTCCCCGAGTTTCCCCCATCCCCTTTCTGTACGTAAAGCCTTTGTTGGTGTGCAGCAGCCATCTTGCTGGAGTTGCTGCCCTGCCCAATAATGGAGGTATAGTTTGAACTGCAATTAGCACCTCCTCTCCATTAAAATGAATAAAGTTGTGGCCTTTCTGTGCAGAAACAGAGATGGATATGTTTCATTCTCCTGTGTGTCCTGATCAATGCAGTGCATTGCTCAGTACAGGTGCATTAAATCTCATTGTGTTCATTGTTGTTCATTAGTTATAATGACTGTTTCCTTTCTATTGTATGGGCTGAACTTGAGGTTTATTTCTTCTGTGATGCTGATCATTTTTTTTAGGCTTTGTCTACACTGCGCACCTTTTAGCAACCTGGCTGTGTTGCTACAGCCATGCCACTAAAAGTTGTGCAGTGTAGCCGCTGTTTGTGGGCAGGAGAGAGCTCTCCCACTGACCAAAAAACTTCCATCCCCAACGAGCGGCGGTAGCTTTGTTGGCAGGAAAGTGATCCTGCCAACAAAGCGCTGTTCACACCGGCGCTTTTCGTCACCAAAACTTTTGTCTTTCGGGGGGGGTGGTGGTGTTGTGGTGTTGTTGTTTTTTTAACACCTCTGAATGACAAAAGTTTTGTCGTTCATTTGCCAGCGTAGAGAAAGCCTTAATGTCTGGGGAAAAATAAGCGGAGGTATTTTGTCTTAAAGTAAAGACGTACTCGATATTGGAGGGGCCAGTTGGAAGTGAAGGACCCTCTGGTATTTAATGTAAAATTCTCTTGTCATGTGTGAGGTCTGTGATGCTCCAAGGGCTTGTCCTACACTTAAAACTAAACTACAGTGTCTCCTGTAGCACTTCAGCATAGACCATACCTACGCTGGTGGGAGAGGGTCTCCCATTGCTGTAGTTAGTCCATCTCCCCGAGAGGCAGTAGCTCAGACTATAGACAAATTCTTCCATCAGCTTAGTGCTGTCTGTGCTGGGACTTAGGTCTTCTTAATAACACTACTCCAGGTGTGGATTTTTCATGCCCCTTAGCAGCATAGTTAGGGCCCTACCAAATTCATGGTCCATTTTGGTCAATTTCACGGACATAAGATTTTAAAAATCAATAATTTCATGATTTCAGCTATTTAAATCTGGAATTTCATGGTGGTGTAATTGTAGGGGTTATGACCCATAAAGGAGTTGTGGGGGGGCCACAAGTTTATTGTGGGGGTAGGTGTGGTTCTGCCACCCTTAACACTTTGCTGCTGCTGGAGGCGGTACTGCCTTCAGAGCTGGGATCTCTGCTCTGAAGGCAGCCCCACCAGCAGCAACTCCCAAGTAAGGGTGGCACGGGATGGTATTGCCACCCTTATTTCTTCACTGCTGCTGGTAGGGCTCTACCTTCAGATCCGGGTGCCCGGCCATCAGCCACTGCTCTCCAGCCACCCAGCTCTGAAGGCAGCACAGAAGTAAGGGTGACAATACCACAACTCCCTTTTGGGTCAGGACCCCCAATTTGAGAAATGCTGGTCTCCCCTGTGAAATCTGTACAGTATTGGGTAAAAGCACACACAAGACCAGATTTCACAGGGGGAGACCAGATTTCACTGTCTGTGACACGTTCTTCATGGCCGTGAATTTGGTAGGGCCCTAAACATATTTATGCCGACCTAATTTTCGAGTGTAGACCCAGCCTAAGTTTCTGTTTCCTAACTAGGGGCAAAAAAAAAATGCTCGTGATCATGTTATGTAAGAAACAGTCTTACTAGATAACTGCAAGAAGGATTTACTACTTTTTTCCAACTGCTATGAGTTAAACCTATTATGAATAGAATAGATGCAATCCAATTGAATGCAATTTAAGATTCCTTAGCGCCTTCCCTCCCCCCCCAAGATTACTTTTCACACAGCCACAAGCATCTTCAGCACTCATTGTCCACAGTGCAGTGGAGCTGAATAAGAGCAGCCATTTCTCATTCCAGTTTATTGAATTTGTACTTAACCGCTCGATCTGTTATGAGTAGATGTTTTTGTTTTAAAAGCTAGTGCAGCTGTTTAATGATGGGTTGTGAGCATTATTTACCTTTTTTGTTGCAGTTTATCGTTCTAGTGCAATTTGACTTTTTAATGCATTGTGTCTATTTTTGCACTCCATATTTATCCTAGTGTTCATATTAGTGTGCTAATAGTTAACTTTCAGTGCTTTCCGATACAGTGTTGCTATGGGTTCTGGGAACACAAGAGCAGTGTTTAATATTCTGTCACTGAAGTTATGTAACAGCTTACTCACACTTGCATTGTGACTTTGCTGCTATGCTGTGTAGGATATTTATTTTTGTCTTGGGAGTGCTGGGATTTTTTTTAATACTTGTTTGATCTTGTAATGTAAAATAAATTACAATTGAGGAAAGTATATAGATTTAAGAATATTTTTATTAAATAATTTCCCTTTAAGAGCTTTTAGGCTTGGTGTATTATTTATTGTCTTAGGTAGATACACTTAAAATGTAGCAAAAAAAGCAGTGCTGCATATAGTTGAATATGCAGTATTTTCTCTAATAAAATATATTATTTATTTAGCTCGAATGTAGGACTGTAACAGGAAGTCACTGAACCTCAGCACAAAGTCCTATCACCCCTTATGAGTAGAGACCACGGCCTTTTCCAAACCTCTTTTTGTGATCGTGGATACCTCTGGATCAGTTAACTCTGTTGCCTCTTTTTCCCTTAAGGGTAACAATTCTTTCATTTCCTGGGGTTGGCAGACAGCATTTTTCTCCCTATGTCAATAGCCCCAGCCAAGTTATACTTGAAATTAAACAAAATACTTTGTATTTAAGAAATAGAGAAATGAAATAGTAAAACTAAAAAAAGCTTTTAAACGTAACCCTGTTTAGTGACAAGCTTCGAAAAATCATACTAGTACAGACTGAGTTTAAAGACTGTAGCTGTTGCTCTTAGTATGCAGACATTCGTTCCACCTAATCTATGGGTAGCAGTCCGTCCAAACTCCAGTTTAGCTCCAGACGGGTCCAAGTGATCCATTTATGTAGTAAGTTCATGCCCACACCCTCCTTCCCCACAATTAAAATGTTGTTCCTTGACATGTCCCTTTATTTTTCCGTTTACTCATTGTTCTCTCTACAGAAGAACTTTTCTTGTTTTGGAAAACAAGTAACATTTTCATTAGAATGTTCAGACATTCGACCAGCTGTTCTTCTCAGACATCAGTTTGAATAACTCACTCCCTATAGCAGTATTTTTCTTTTACTTCACTGTCTCTTCTATTTTACTTGGTATTTTACTCTATTTTTTTATCTTTGTTACTCTTTGATACACAATCTTCTAATTTCCTTCTGTGCTTCAAAGAGTTCTCTCAAGCCTTTGTTACCTTTTCCAAGGACATTCTCTCCCTCTGTGGGTGATAAACACCTTGCTAGGGCTTTGTTCATTAGCACTTCATGTTATTTTCTCACTCAGACACTTGCTCAGATTTTTTTTTCCTCCCCTGAGTGAGAAGTTGCCATATTTCCTTTATATTCACACTTAAACTTCCTGCAGTTGTTTACGCACAGGTACGTTATAATAGAATATAGATGAGTAAGAATAGACAGACAAGTGTATCTTATCAAAATATTATCTGCACAAATTAATTGTCACAAGCACCTTGAATATCATAAAACATGATAAAATACAAATGACTTCTGGCCACCACAAATAGTGAACCACTCATTCCAGCTGCCTTTTCTATGTCTCGTTCTCGGGTACAACATATAATGTCAAACAAAATGTAGATTAGATAATAATGGTAAGAGATTCACTATCTCCTTTAACATAACTGTTCTATAATACACATTTACACCTTTGTTTGTAATTCCCGTATTACCTGTCTTTTCTGATAATTATGAATACTTTTTGCAATTACAACTTGAAAATTCACCAGCAGAAATTGTAATAAAATATATTACTTCCCCACCTTGTCCCGCTAATATCCTGGGACCAACACAGCTACAACAACACTAAACAGATCTCCCCAGTTGGGGATTCCCTTACCATGGTGGAGTCCTGAGCAGATGTACAGCTATGCCACCCCCATTGCAGCCCCAGGATAAGGAGGGGGTGTAAAGCTCTGCTGTGCTCTGGCAGTTCTTGGCTGGTGGACAGTCCCTTGTGGGGCCCTATCCAGCCAGCATAAATTAGTACTCATAGAACTGGCCACCAGATCAGCAACTGGCTCCTTTGCCCCAACTAGCGGCAGACAGAAGGTGCACTGTAGAGAACCTGTGCCCTTATTTTCATGTTCTTTGTAGTCTCTTATGACTCCCCTGAACAGAAGGAAAAGGTGCTTTACAAATTAAAGGAAATGACCGCAAACTACTTATTAAGCCTCTATCTGGTGGGAGGCATAACTGATTTATAGCTGTAGGGTTCTCTACATTTGATTCTCTTTGATTTTGTTCTTCTTTTGTCTGTTAAAGTAGACAAAACCCCCATTGAACGTGTAGCCATGTTGAACCTGTTTTATAGTATATGCTTTCAAGAAAATAAAAAAAATATATAGTATGTTAAACCCTCAGCAAAAGAAAGACTGGAAACTACATGTGTGCAGACTAGCCAGAGCAACCTTAAATTTTGGAATTTTGTGCTTTGATTTAACAGTTTTAATATTGTATTCATGCTAGTGCTTTGTATTAAATTAATCTTGTTTTCAAGGGGGCAATAGAATGAATCTAAAGTTTAGAGGTCATCTTGGATATCTTACAGCTTCTGGTGGTTTTCAGAAACCAGACAGGTGGTATAAGTTAAGATGAAATTTTGATGAGCAAAGTCAGGAATTAAACAAATCTATCTATAGATAGATATAATATACCAGGTTCTCAGGTGGCGTAAATTGGTATAATTCCTTTGACCAAAATGGAGCTGAAATGCCCAAACTGAGGATCTTAATCAATACGTTGTGGGGCGGGAGAAGGGGGAGGTTAAATCCACATTGTCAGTGGGACAGCTGTTACCACTTTCCTTGCATTGTTCCAGAGTTTTAAAATTTTAAAATAAAAAGTTGAAGTACTAAACTTACTTTTGGTGCCATACCCAATTTTTTTAAATGGATTATTTGGCCAAAAAGCATTAGATTTCAAATACATTCGCACATTTGGCTAAATTGTAATCCAGTGTAGTTTGTAACTACAGATACTTTTGAATCCCTCTGGATTAAATGCAACCTAAGAAGAAACACAATATGTGTAAAACTTCTTTCTTGTTCCAAAACAAATGTTTCAACACATTTTTCTTCTCTGATCTTTTTACTGTCTAAGGAAAGCAATATAATGAATAAGAATAATGAAGATTTTAATCAACTCATACAGTTAAAATTGTTCACGAGTATGTTGAGTACTTCTGTTAATAAGTCAATTTTTTCATTATAGAAAATGGAAATTCCAAATCAGGAGGAAGCTTATTTCCAAACACTGGGTCTTCAGGCTTGCATTGACTTAGGAGTTAATTATATGAGTCCCAAGTGCTTGATTCTTCCATTCCTCTGTATGGAGTGATGCCAATACAGCCAAATTAGGGCTTTTAAACTACTGGTCTAGATTTGGGCCACTTAAGCATGCTAATATTTTTGGGTTTTGTCTACTTATATCAATCAATGGAGGGACACCATCCATTTTTTGAAAACCTGAATCAGTTACAACTTCCCACCATGGATTTAGGTCTGTGGATCCCTGTCCTTACTCTTTTTAACTAATATCATTTGCTTTCTAATTACCCCCTTGCCATATCATGTCCATTACCCTTCCTGACCAAAAGGACTGGAAAAAGTGCTTTTGAGAATCCATTAGTACCATCCCTTACTCAAGTGGAATGGTCACTACTGAACGTTGCACAGCTGCCCTCCATCTTTCTCCTATCATTTCACCAAAAAATCTGAGAAACCTTCTTCACTATTCCCAAACCCTTCTAGCCCTAAGAAGAAGAATCTGTGTGCAGCTTATCTGTTTGGGGGCTTTTTTCTTTCTGTAAAATGATTTTTGATGCTAGCCTATGCTGCTCTTCTGCTATGACTGAATCGACAAGTGTATTAATCAACGATTTAAGCAGAGAATTCTTCTTTACTTGAAGTCTTTTATTCATTTTACTGGAGTGCAAGTAATTCCGTCACTTTGTGATTTCACGTTAGCACCATACTGAGATGAAAACGTTATTAATCATTTCTTGTTTGAGATTGTACATCAGATAATTGATGGCAAAATGCTTGGATACCATTGTATAAGAACCTGAATAGAGCAGAGCATCATGAAGTCTTAGTTTGCTATGTCTATATCCACCCTACAAGTCCTTCTGTAATCACGCTTCTTCCATGACATTTGCAAACCCTCATCCTCCTTTCATGAAGTGTTACATTACAGAAAATAAAATAAAAGTAGAACTTCAGTATGTGTAGAAAACACCACCACTTTGTCACCCATATGTTGTCTGTTTGGATTTTAAGTTTTTCAAGGAAAGGACCTTGTCTTTACACTTATCTGAAAGGTGCTCTGCATGGTTTTCGGTAGTATATCAACAATGAGAGAGACTGGGATTTTCAAATGAGTCCAAAGGAATTAGGCACCAAACTCCCATTGGATTTGGGTGTCTAGCTCTTATGGTCTCTGTTAAAATTCCCAGCCCTGGTGTACCGTAGTTCTCTAGTGAAACAGTTATCTATTTATTTTTATTTAAATAATTAAAACATGCCTATACAAAGCTCATGGTGCTTTTGTGCATAATTAATATTAAAACTTAAGCCCCCAGTATTATTAAAATGGTCAAACAGGAACTCTGCCTGCCAGCCACCTACAAAAAAAAAATCCTTTCTACCCCTTTGTTGTTGCAGGAAATATAAGCTCAATTTTCTCTAAAAAACCTATCAGATAGATGTTGTATGCAGCCGGCCTAGAAGATTATCAAATTCAAGCCACTTCAGACTGAGGAGGAAGAGCAGAGTCCCGAGTCCCAGAGCCCTCGCAGAGAACACTCTACTGGCAGACCCCTCTCTTTTAAAACAAGAGGGATCCGACTCAAGCACCGCAGCTGGCTGCAGCTGGGTCAGTGTGTCACAAAGAGAGAGGCTGTCCCTCAGATAGGCAGGTCCAGGCAGGCTCGATTAGTAATTGAGGAATTGGTTCCCATTAAAAATTGTTAATAGTTGAAAGAACAGGAGTACTTGTGGCACCTTAGAGACTAACAAATTTATTTGAGCATAAGCTTTCGTGAGCTACAGCTCACTTCATCGGATGCATAGCTCATGAAAGCTTATGCTCAAATAAATTTGTTAATCTCTAAGGTGCCACAAGTCCTCCTTTTTCTTTTTGCGGATACAGACTAACACGGCTGCTACTCTGAAACCTGTTGAGAAATCTAGGACTTTCACGCTTATAAATGGAAGGGGGACAAATGTATTCTTATCTTTTTGACATTTTGCTTTTATCCTTCATATACATCAGAAATGAAAAAAATCTCACAAGTCAGCTGCTTGAAAATGTGAGGCTACTTCTACAGAATATTCCTCCGTTGTTTTTTCCCAGTCTGTTAATCCCTTGGGAAACTGTTGTAACATCTCATAGATTTTAGGGAGTTACACTGGCATAAAACTGGAGTTATGCAGCAGTGAATCAGGCCCCAAAGATCTAAATTGTAACTAGCTTCAATAGAATGGGCTGTTTTTATGAATCAAGATTGTTCATGAGAGTAATAACTCCTGCAGATTCAAATCCCAGGGTTGGGAGTTACCTGTAGGTAAATTGAAAAGATCCGGGAAATGTTATCTGCCTTTCCTTCATATACATAGGATCATGATGTTCTGTACTCACCTAACCTAAATAGGAGCTGGTTCATGAGGATGCTTTCAGGCATGTGCAATTAACAAAATATTCATAAACACAAGTTAAGACTTATTAAAAGGTAGATGAATTTATGCCTCATTCATAAGCAGCTTCACTCAAAGAATCAAGATCTATGGAACATCAACATTTAAAAAAAAAACAGATTACCCCAGAAAAATATATGGCATACAAATAATAATTAGAAAAGGAGTACTTGTGGCACCTTAGAGACTAACCAATTTATTTGAGCATAAGCTTTTGTGAGCTACAGCTCACTTCATCGGATGCATACTGTAGCTCACGAAAGCTTATGCTCAAATAAATTGGTTAGTCTCTAAGGTGCCACAAGTACTCCTTTTCTTTTTGTGAACACAGACTAACACAGCTGTTACTCTGAAACCTGTCAAATAATAATTAGTACTTCAAGTCAAATGACTCCAAAATTTGTTTCCTGCAGGAGGGCCCTGAAGCAGAATATCATTTAATCACATGCCTAGCTTTAAGCATGTGGTGATGTGTTGCTAGATAAATATTAGTGTTACAGTAAACTGATAGTTTTAAACTTTAAAACATATATTGCAACCACATTACTCTTTTTTTGTTTGCTTGTTTCTGGCTTTCTGATTTGTAGAAATTAATTGAGGCAAAGCAAACAGCCAAGAGGAATACCACAGGCTATTTATAGTGGATATCTGTTTAAAACTGCTACATTTCAGACTTTGGAAAGAAGTCCCTCCTATAGTGAAAAAATATATTCTAGAGAAACCCAAACACTTACAGAGTTTAGGATTCTTTGAGATGTAGAAATAAAAATTATTTTGAATAGGAAGAATATTTTTACTAAAACTAATAGAGGAAAATATTTGCTCACTGGGAAGGGAAAAAGGAAAAGAGATTAAGATCATCAAAACTGACCTTGACTTATGTTTGTTTTTGAATATTTATATGGTTAAAATTAACTTTCATATGCTAATGCTTGGCTCAGTCATAAAGGGTATGCTGCGAAGCCATGCTATTTGCACAGTAGTTATCATTTTTCCTCTTGGAATGCATCCTGGATGATTCATTTTTAATACAGTTTACATTCAGGAGTTTTACAGAGATATCACGGTGTTGCATGAAAGTAAGCTGACCATAGTAACACAAAGTAATCAGAGTAACACAGAGTAGCAATATATACGCTTTTCTGATTACGGATGTTTTGGAGCAAAAAGCTTATTTTTATCAAAATAACTCTATGAATGTAGATATTTCTTTCTGAGTTAATGTCAGGTGCACATAAATTGTTTCTTATATAATCCTAAATTTACAGCAACGTTATAATTGTTGTTATTATTGTTTATATTAATAATGTTTAGAAATAATATTATAGCTAATTTATTCACAGTTGTCAGCTGTGAGGTTGAGACAGAATTTCCCCAGGATTTTGGCAGGGACCTTATTGATTGTTTTGTTCTCTACTCCTTTTGTAGCATTGAGCAGGGATAATCTTTTAGGATTAGGTGGGTCTGTCCCACACTATTAACTTTGTGCAGTTGCAGGGGGTTAAAGAACCTTGGCCCTTCTTTTATATATTAATTAATCATATTTGTAACCGCATATAGTGACATATATAAAAATACTTAGCTATAAAACCTGTGGGAAATACATTTTAAACTATTTCACTTCCCCTTTTCTTAATTTAGATTCTTTGTAGTGGTGGACAAATCACAAAAGGTTCAAATAAACACTCAGAAGCTCAGATGTTTAATTATGCTTTATCTCTTCCACTTCGGTCTGCAGAATTGGACAGGAAATCTCACCAGAAACAGACTCTTGTTGTTCTGCCACTTCTTCCAGACAAGAGTGGAAACTGGAAGTGTAGAAGCCTTGCAAAAATAAAACGCGGCAGGGGGAATTACATGAGCATTTTCAACCCTGTGAAAGGTTTGGCTCAGCTCTGAGTGAAGGTTCCAACTGACTTTAGTTTGGGTGGTTTTGTTTTGAATTGATAGGTTTTATTTTAAATAATTTGTCCATTTCTCATTTTATGTGGAGTATCTTTGCAGTCAGGTAAAGTAAATTGTATGCAAGGCGCAGAGCTATCTGGTGTTAAAACCAGTTCACAAAGGGAACAAAGACACTTTACCCTTTTATTTAAAAAAAAAAAAAAAAAAGTTGGAAGTACTGGATATGGTGGATTATATTTCCTAAATTGTACTTGAAAACTAGATTACTCAGAGTAAATATTCCCATTTCTGAGGACTACATAACAATTATTTTAAAAAAATTAATCAATAATTGGTTTGCCAGGAAATATTAACTACATAAGGTGAT
Organism: Lepidochelys olivacea; assembly: GCF_965140295.1. NCBI lineage: Eukaryota > Metazoa > Chordata > Testudines > Cheloniidae > Lepidochelys > Lepidochelys olivacea. The sequence goes on from NC_140411.1 coordinate 112,434,145, forward strand.
TAATTACATATCAATACTTTTGCTTATGCTTTTTAGGTGGTAGAGGGGAAGATGGTTGCCCTGTTATCACATTCCCAGACTACCCAGCTTTCAGCGAGATCCCAGAGAAAGAGTTTCAGAATGTCCTGACATATCTAACTAGCATTCCAAGGTAGGTGCTTGTTGTGCCAGAGAAAACAGCAATGGTTATCAAATATGTTTACGTTCAATCACCTGTGTCATACAGGTTGCAAAGTTCAGACTCTGTGACCAATTATATGGAGAAAAGAAACAATACAATTTGTCTCATGATGAATTATAGTCATTAAGAGTTTTTATTGGTAATATAGCTCGATATGAGAGTTAAGAGGTAGTATTTATGCTTCACCGGCATGTCAGAGAAAATAATTCTCTGCTGCAAGCAAATGCAGTTTTTGAGCTATGCCCCTCTATTCTGTGAAAAGAATTGGCTGGGTCCTGTTGTTTCACTGCATTCTCAATTTCATTAAAAATGTACACATGCTTGGGGCAACATCTCATTCTTGTTAACAAAACCAAACCTGGAAAAGCCCGCATTATTCTGTGGGATCATCTGTCTCCCTTCTGGACTTTTGAGGATTCCCTGTTGCACCAGTCACTATTTTACACCCTGTTACCTTGTTGAGGCCCCACAATGGAACAGCAGCCTTCCAGGCAAGGAAACTCTGGGCAGGACACCCCTCAGAGCATGAGAATACTACTTAGTTATTCCCAACTTCTTCTACTGATCAATGTGCATATTCTCTTTTTTCCCCCAGCAGCTGAGCACACTATCTTTGCAGAACTTTCATCTCCTTCTGGTTGTGGTGCACAAAAACTGGCCAAGCAATTTACCGTGGTTCTTTTACATAGCAGTGTGGTTCCTTTTATTAAGCCAGTGGGCCAGCCCACAGAAACCATGTTTTACTGTAAGCTTATTGTGGAATCAAGATTATTCCAATTTTTCTGACCTCCAGAATGAGAGAAACGCATTTTATTTTATTATTCTTTTAAGTTCTAAAATCATCTTTGTTGCCAAATATATCCCCCTATTCTCAACCATTGGTTTTGCAAGGGTCAGATGTAGGAATTGACTCTTTACTTGATCAACCTGAGGTCTCTTAATAATGGATAGGTTCCTTGTGTGCAGAGACTACTGCCTATCATGTTGACCAACATTGTCTTATTGTTGACTTGTACGCCTCCATCTGCCTATGTCCATCTTTCATCTTTTTTCCTATACTTAAATGGCCCTTGCCTGAAGGGGCTTACGATCTTTTTGCTCTGTTTGCAAAGCACATAACACAATGGGGTCATGGTCTATGACCACGTCCCTAGGCACTACAATAATACAAATTATAAATAACAATAAATCATAGAATCATAGAATCATAGAATATCAGGGTTGGAAGGGACCCCAGAAGGTCATCTAGTCCAACCCCCTGCTCAAAGCAGGACCAATTCCCAGTTAAATCATCCCAGCCAGGGCTTTGTCAAGCCTGACCTTAAAAACCTCTAAGGAAGGAGATTCTACCACCTCCCTAGGTAACGCATTCCAGTGTTTCACCACCCTCTTAGTGAAAAAGTTTTTCCTAATATCCAATCTAAACCTCCCCCACTGCAACTTTATTATAATCAATAATAGGGTAGAATGCATTTGTCATAAATATAAAGGGAAGGGTAAACACCTTTAAAATCCCTCCTGGCCAGAGGAAAAACTCTTCATCTGTAAAGGGTTAAGAAGCTAGGATAACCTCGCTGGCACCTGACCAAAATGACCAATGGGGAGACAAGATACTTTCAAAACCTGGGGGGAGGGAGAAACAAAGCCTCTCTCTCTCCGTCTGTGTGATGCTTTTGCCGGGAACAGAACAGGAATGGAGTCTTTGAACTTAGTAAGTAATCTAGCTAGATATGCGTTAGATTCTGTTTTCTTTAAATGGCTGAGAAAATAAGCTGTGCTGAATGGAATGTAGATTCCTGTTTTTGTGTCTTTTTGTAACTTAAGGTTTTGCCTAGGGGGATTCTCCATGTTTTGAATCTAATTACCTTGTAAGGTATTTACCATCCTGATTTTACAGAGGTGATTCTTTTACTTTTTCTTCAATTAGAATTCTTCTTTTAAGAATCTGATTGCTTTTTCATTGTTCTTAAGATCCAAGGGTTTGGGTCTGTGTTCACCTGTACCAATTGGTGAGGATTCTTGTCAAGCCTTCCCCAGGAAAGGGCGTGGAGGGCTTGGGAAGATTTTTGGGGGGAAAGACATTTCCAAATGGGCTCTTTCCCAGTTATATAGCTGTTAGACGTTTGGTGGTGGCAGCAATAAAGTCCAAGGGCAAAAGGTAAAATAGTTTGTACCTTGGGGAAGTTTTAACCTAAGCTGGTAAAAAATAAGCTTAGGGGGTTTTCATGCAGGTCCCCACATCTGTACCCTAGAGTTCAGAGTGGGGAAGGAACCTTGACGGCATTACAAATATTTGGTCAACATACTGTACTACCCCAAGGTGTGTTGTTTTGTTGCATTATTTCAACAATGTAAGAGAAATGTAATTATACTATACATAGCTTTCTGAGTTAGAAACAGCTCACTTATAAAAACATGATTATCTAGCACTGTCCCTTGAGCAGTGTTCTTTCCTCTGTGCATCACAATAATAGCAGTATTTGAGCAGGGGAGACCAAAGTAAATTGTGTATCTGCAGCTACTAGACTATTTTTGAAATAACTGTTGGTGGTAAGTGGCCTCTGTATAAACTGTTTTATTTACCCTGTACTCTTTTTAAGAGAAACATTTGTTTTTGCATATTGTTTAACTTTAGTCTCACCTTTTTTCATACCTTGCTTGCTACTCTGTAAAGAGACACCATAACTGTTATACACACCACAGAGTTACTGGCAGTGGTCTGAGCTGTACTTGGTGACTCTGCAGTGTACCAAACCGTGGATAGGCCAAGTAAGTTGCCGGAATTGAGAAATCAGTCTGACCAAGTGTGTCTGTAGGGCGCTGGTGCTGTGGAGAGAGAAGAAAATACTAAACAGGATGGAGATTTAAGGAACAGAGCAGGGAGTTGAGGAGGACTCACAGGGAAACACAGGAAGAAGGCTTTTTGGAGGAGTGGGAAGCTTTGGGGAAGAGACAAGCATGAGAGGGGAATAGTTGGGCATACTTTCATAGTGGGAAGGGACCTGACTGAGCTGTGGGATCAACCAAGGTTAAAGCAAGCTGACCTGGAGAGAGAGAGAGAGGGGCACTTCCTGGTTCAAAAGACAAACCATGTGCTGCAGGAGAATAATCCTGGATGTCCTTGTAGGACCCTGGCCTCATCCCAAAGAGTGCTCCATAGTGGTGAGGAAATGGAGGCAGGGAAATGCACGTGTAGGGTTTACTATTCTGTGCATATCTTGTGTTAGTAAGTAAAGAGCAATGGCGTGTTAGTGTCCTATGCAAAGTGCATGTGTGCGTGCGCATGGGAGACCAACCGCATACCCCCCAGGAGGTAAACTCTAAAGCCAGAGTGCCCACACAACTGGAGTTCTGACAGAGGGTGTAATTAAGCTACTGGAAGTCTAATGAGTGGGAGGGCAGCACTACTTCTAGGGGCCAGACTGTCGGACTATGGGTCCCAGCTCTTAGGCGGGGGGTGCTAGACAGAGGGTCTGCACCCTGAGCATGTACCGAGAGACTCCAAGCTTTGGGCAGTGCCTGAACTCTGTTCAGACTCTGAAGGCTTAAGGCCCGCTGGATCTGGAGAGAGCCCAGCTAGAAGGAGCTTTACCAGGGCTGTGTGCATGACAGTCCTCTTCATCACAAGCCACAAGTCCTGCCTGCCCAAATAGTGGATACAAACCTGGGCCTCCAAGGGAATGGTGAAGATGAGTGAGCTGGCATGATGCTGTGTGTGTAGGTTTATATGTATAGATATTGCAAGCTAACAAAGGAAATGGGTTGGGGGGAGGTCCTCAATCCCTTAGCAGTTTGAAATGTTATCTTAATTTTCTACATTGAGTATTTTATTTAATGCAGTGCAACTCCCTCAAGTGGATATGGCTGGAATTACATATTTTATAGATACAAGGATGTAATACAGTGAACAAAATCCTCTTGAGAGCATCATCTAATGTGCTTTGTAATCTTTGTAAATATTAAATACAAAGCGCTTTTGTGACCAAATTTATCAACCGTATACATTTAAGTCGTCCTGCTATAGCAGTGCAACTCATGGATTAAGGATGAGTGCTGTAGATCAGTGGTTTTCAACCAGGGGTACGTTACCCCTGGGGGGTACACAGAGCTTTTCCAGGAGGTACATCAGTTCATCTAGATATTTGCCTAGTTTTGCAACAGGCTACATAAAAAGCACTAGCAAAGTCAGTACAAACGAAAATTTCATACGCACAAAATGAGAATGTAAGCAATTTGTCAGTAATAGTGTGGCTGTGACGCTTTTGTATTTTTATGTCTGATTTTGTAAGCAAGTAGTTTTTAAGTGAGGTGAAACTTGGGAGTATGCAAGACAAATCAGATTTCTGAAATGGGTACAGCAGTTTGGAAAGGCTGAGAACCACTGCTGTAGAGTGTAGACTATGAAGGATTGGTAGCTAATCCCTTTACTGCTCCTGTTTTGATAATGAGATGTGGTGTGGGTGCGTATCTGTGTTTTAAGTTTGTCTGTTTAAAGAAGACCTTTAAAACCATTGTCTTCATCGTAGCTACTGATATTTTTGATAGATGATACTGAATAAAGTAGGGTTTTATCTTATGTAAAGGGTGGAGTTTCATGTTTCTGTTTTGCTTTGCTTTTCTTGTAAAAAAACTAAATTTAATCAAGCCACATCAAGTTGCTTTTTAAAAGTTTTTACAGTAGTGTAATCCCTCAGCAACAATTCAAGCAACAATGCATGGCAGTATGTAACTTACTAGGGAGATGCGTCCTAACAAAAATATTTAAAAACTAAGGGCTCGACACTGCAAACATTTATACAGATGAATAACTTTAGTCACAGGAGTTAGTGCCATTTGAAATTAATGGCACTGTCATTTTAATAAAGAACTCCCTCCAGGGCTAATCTCCTCGTCTGGTGGAGAAAGCAGAGGAGACTGTGTTTCTTGCTGTCTCACCTCTTTACAGGGTGGGTACTGTGATCATAGCTGCTGCTAAGCTGTAGAGAGGAAGATGAGGTAGTACTGCACAGTGATAGTTCATAATTAATAAGTGGGTGAATGCCAGAGGACCCCAATTTACATTGTCCAATGTCAAGTATCAGTACCCTGAAGTGGTACAGGCACCCTTGGGATGTACTCTTAGGATATGTCTACACTGCAAGTAAAAACCCACAGCTGGCCTGTGCCAGCTGGCTCGGGCTCATGGGGCTGGGCTTAGGAGCTGTTCCATTGCCGTGTAGACCTTTGGGTTTGAGCTGCAGTCTGAGCTCTGGGACCCTCCTACCTTGCAGAGTCCTACAGTACGAGCCCAAACATCTACACCGCAATTAACTGCCCCTTAGCCCAACTCCCAGGAGCACAAGTCAGCTGGCACAGGCCAGCCCTAGGTTTTTAATTGCAGTGTAGACAAACCCTTCATAAGTTTCATCAAGGTGGGGCAGAGTACAAAGAAAGAGGCTTCAAAACACTCAAGGAAGTAATTTCAGAAGGACATACATTGTTCTCTCCTCTTTCACTCTCTCTCTCTTTTCAAAACATTTTTTTTCTTTACTGTAAAATGTGCTCTTTTATCTCAGTAAGTTGACTTTTAAGGTGTGGGATACACCCAGAGGCAAATGCTATGTGTATTTATTTTGATCCAACACAGCTGTCATTTAAACATATGTTTTGTTAAATTATTAATGTGGACACATTCTCGGAATATACATTTTAAAAAGATACGGTGTAGCACAAGTCCTTAGTCCAAAGATTATGAATAAATTACCCGTTGTATAGAAATGACAGGAGGTCTCAAACATATGGTTTTGCTTCTGGGTCCTTAGCAGTTTCTACTGCAGCCAGACTATTAACAATGGTCAGTATATTCTGTGAGAGAAAAAGTGTACTTTTTTGTTGCTATTTTATGTTCACCTCTTTTTTAACAAATAAATAAAGCTAAAATTTCTATTGATCCAAGAAACTTTGAGATTAAAACCCTAAATACCTAAGGTGGATCCTCCTGGAAACAGGCAATTTCAAAGTTTGTATCATTCAAGAGAAATGGAAAAACTACAGTACAAAAAAATCTACCAAATATGGGAGCCCACCCTGACCTCTACACTAACTATAAATACAATACACAAGATTTTTTTATCTGCACGCAGAAGAAATGATCTTGCACAGCATCTTACTTTTCATAATTAACTTGCTTAGCCATGCACAGGGGTTAGTCCCATTTTTCTTTTCCTTTTCTGTCCTTTTAATTTTTATTTCATTGAGATAGATAACAAAATAATAAGCAATGAATAAGTTTCAGTTGACTCTACTTTTTCATATGCAGTAGCTACAGCACAGAGAGAGTCGCTGACTTTTCTGGGGGACCCTATGGCCTAGGAGCTTAGGCATTGGCTTCTAGTGTTAAGTCTGATGCTTAACTAGATATAATTTCTTCTTTGAGGGCTTGCTCATGTCCATTCTTCTTAGGTGAGTGCACGCTGTGTGCAGCATTATCAGAGATTATTCCCCCAGTGGTATCCAGAGGGCTGGCTCTAGCAACCTCTGAAGCCACTCACTTATGCACTGGCCTTGCATAAGTTCCTTCTTACAGCCCGTGATGGTTGCTGGAAGGACCCTTCTTGCGGTGGCAAGACTTCTTCCCAGAGGTTTTTGGACTCCCTCCTTCATTCGTAGTTATCCTAGTTTAGTGTATATAGTTATTACAAGTAGTTTTAGTGTATATAGTTAGTGTAAATACATAGTTCCTATTGTTGAGGGACTTCTTTGCCCCACGGGCCAGGCATGCCCTGGTCCCTGGGCTTCAAGCCTTACACCTCCTGTGGCAAACCTGTGTGTGACCTGAACTCCAGTTGCTTAAAGTGCCTGGGGGAAACCCAGGTGAGGCACAAGTGCCAGATCTGTTGGGACTTCAGACCCCACACTGAAAAGGTCAGGGACATGAGGCTGAAGGCTATTCTCATGGAAGCTGCACTCAGACCAATTTCAGAACCGAGCTGCTCGACTTCGGCGCCAAGTCCTTCAGCATCGGTGCTAAGTGCTCTCCTGGCACCAAGCTCTTCCTGGCACTGTTCACCATCTCCGGTGCTGAGGAAGAAGCAGCGAACCAACAGAGGGCGCTTGCCAACGCAGAAGAGAGACAAGAGCGGGGAAGGCAGCATAGTGAGATCCATGTGGGCCACTCTTCTGCTGCTGGACCTGTGTCGGCACCGTTGATGCCTGGGGCATTGAGTCTGGTGTGGGACCCTCTGCATTGGTGGTGGGTGAACCCCTTCTTTGGGAATGCTAGCCCACCAGCCCTGCCCCTTCTGCTCAAGACCCCCCTGTTCCCCGGCCAAAGGAGTCCCGGCCCTCGGGTGCCAGGCTGGTCCAGCCCCAGTGCCGCGCTTGGCTGCCAGTGGGCCCGAGCTCCAGGCTACCAGCTGGAGCTGAGCTCCTATCAGCTTCAGAGTAGAGGGGGAGTGAGAGCGAGGCCTCTGAGCAGAACATGGGGCGGCGGGGAGCCAGTGTCCAGAAGCAAGAGGGAACATAGAGCGTTGGGTGCCTTCCCAGCACCGGGCCCCTCGGCACCTTCTAGAGGTAAACCTTCCCTGCTCCCAGTGTCCCGCTCTCTGATGCGTTGCTGGTCTCCAGAAACCCACTGAATGGAGGCAGAAGCGGGTACCACTCCACCATGCTCGCTGACAAAATACTTTTCTTTTGAGTCTGAAGGGGAACCTTATCTGCTACTGAAAGCCCACCACCCGTACCCAGTGTATGCACCACTGGACTTCAGTGCCAGTCCCCCGACTGGCACCTGGTCAACAGGTCACTGGTGGATGCAATGGCCTTTATTGGAACTCCTGGGGTTTTCTCCCAGTACAGGGTCCTCCCTCGCAGTGCTCCAGCTCACTGGTTACAGAGAGATGGGCTACTGCTCCTGCCTGCTTGGGACCTGACCCTGACTCTGGTACTGACCTCAGTACCAATGTCCACTGGAGCCATCTCCAGGATGTAGTTGAGGAAGACGAAGGAGCCCCTCCTCTGGTGGAAGCCGCCTCCTCCTCCTCCCTAGATGAGGCCATCATGGGTCTGAGTAACTTGCTTCCACAGGATGGTTTCAGGGCCTGTCAGGACCTTTTGAAGCAGGTTGCTGCAAACCTCGGCCTGGAAATTCAGGAGCTCAAAGTGACATTGCACAGCCTTGTTGATATCCTGGCTGCAGCAGCTCCATCCAAGATGGCCCTGCCCATCGATGAGAAGGTGATGGGACCAGTCAAGGCCCTGTGGCAAACTCCTTCTCTGCCCTATTTGAGATGGGAGGTAGAGAAGAAGTATTATGTGCTGGCAAGCGGTTTTGAATACCTGTACTTGCATCCCCTCAGGTCTCTGGTGGTATCTGCAGCTAACGAAAGGGGCAGGCAGGGCCAGTCGAGCACTACCCCAAAACAGAAAGATGTGGAGAGATTAGACCTTTTCAGAAGAAAGGTTTATTTGATGGGTAGCCTCCAACTACATACCTCCAATCAGCAAGCTTTGCTGGTAACATAAGATTTTAATTTATGGGACTCCTTGACTAAATTCAGAGACTCCCTGCCCCAGGAGTCAAGGAGATGGATCACTTGATGATTATCTGTTCTGTTCATTCCCTCTGAGGCACCTGGCATTGGCCACTGTCAGAAGACAGGATATTGGGCTAGATGGACATTTGGTCTGACCCAGTATGGCCGTTCTTATGTTCTTAGGAGTTTGTGACCCTTTTGGAAGAGCCTAAGAACATAGCCAGAACCTCTCTCCAGGTGGTTCTGGATACTCCCAACTTGGCAGCCAGGATTATGTCCTCTGCGGTCACCATGAGGGGCAGTTCTTGGATCCAGTCCCCTCCAGATGTGGCTAGTGTCAGTTTAGTCACTGAGCAGACACCACTTGGACACAGTGCTCACATTTCCTTCTCTGGTCCTCGCCCCACTGGGCTGGTCGAAAGGCCCGAGATTGGTGATGAGGGCATGCCCATTGGTAACCTTAATCTCAGACATGTCTGACCTAGGGTAGAATGCCCACCTCAACAGTCTCAGTACTTGGGACCTCTGGTCCAAGAACGCTCCGTGAACATAAATGTCAGGGAACTCAGGGCGGTACGCTTAGCATGCCAAGTGTTCCTCCCCCAGATCTAAGGCAAGGTGGTGCAAGTCCTGACAGACAAAACTATGGCTGTGTTTTACATCAACAAGTAGGGAGGGCTCAATCTTCAGCCTTGTGTCAGGAGGCCATCCGTCTGTGGGACTTCTGCATGAAGTACGCCATTCATCTTGAGGTGTCACTTCTCCTGGGAGCCTGGAATGGAGGATCACCTCAGCAGATCCTTCTCCTCTTACCACGAGTGGTTGCTTCTTCGAGAGTCACCAGATTAATCTTCCAAAGATGGGGGGCCTCCACAGGTGGACCTGTTCACCACCAGGCAGAACAGAAAATGCCATCGGTTTTGTTCTCTGCCCAGACACAGCCTGGGCTCCCTTTCTGACATCATCTTGCTCTCATGGAGAGACCACCTACTTTATGCCTTTACCCCAATCCCCTTGGTTCACAAGATCCTCCTAAAAATCAAATGGGACAAGGCAAGAGTTATTCTGACAGCACCAGTGTGGCCACACCAGCATTGGTTTGGCACACTCCTGGATTTCTCGGTGTCAGCTCCCACTCTGGCTCCTGCTCCCGCTCTGCCTCCCTCTTCGTTCAGACCTGATTTCACAAGACTATGGCCAATTACTTCACCCGAACCTTGCCTCCCTGAACCTAACCACATGGATGCTGCATGGGTGAACCCTGAAGAACAAGCCTGCTCAGAACAAGTTCGGCAGATCTTGCTAGGCAGTAGAAAGCCTTCCACCAGGGCTATCTACTTGGCCAAGTGGAAGTGTCTCTCTTGTTCCGCTTCTGAATGTGCTCTCTTTCCATCTCAATCTTCCTTTCAGTCTCTCTTCAACTATTTGCTCCACCTAAAACAGCAGTGCCTGGTCCTCTCGTCCATTAAAGTATGTTTGGCAGCAATCTCAGCCTTCCGCCTTCCAGTTAACAGCAAGTCAGTGTTCTCCCACAAGATGATGGTTTGGTTTCTCAAGGGGTTGGAAAGACTCTACCCTCAGGTCCACAAGCCGATTCCTCCCATGGGACTTGAACCTGGTTCTGTCGAAGCTTACAGGCTCCCCCTTAGAGCTGTTAACATCATGCTCCCTGACACGTCTGTCCTGGAAGGTCGCCTTCCTGGTGGCGATCACCTTGTCCAGAAGGGTTCCTGAGATCAAGGCCCTTATGTCAGAGACATCCCACATGCTGTTCTTCCAGGATTTGGTCCAACTGCCAAAGGTGGTGTCACAATTCCATAACAACCAGGTCATTTTATTATCCGTCGTCTTCCCAAAACCTCACAAAAACGTCAAAGAACAATGGCTTCACTCGTTAGACAGGCCCTTGCCTCTTATATTGAGAGGATTAAATGCTGCCACAAATCCACACAATTCTTCGTAGCAGTAGCAGAAAGGATGAGAGGGCTACCTGTGTCAACCCAAAATATCTTGTCCTGGATAACTGCCTGTATTTGAGCTTGCTGCGAGCAGGTGAATGTCCTGTTTCCACCCATCTTAACCTCTGCATTCCACAAGAGCCCAGGCTTCGTAAGCAGCGTTCCTTGTGCAGGTCCCAATGCAGGACCCCTGCAGAGCTGCGACCTGGTTATCAGTGCATACCTTTGCATCCCACTACGCCATCACCCAACAGGCCTGAGATGACTCCCATTTCTTTGGCAGTCAGCATGTCCATGAACTTAAGCCCACCTACTGAGGTACTGCTTTTGAGTCACCTAATGGGGAATGAACATAAGCAAGCACTTGAAGAAAAAATGGTTAAAATCTAGCTATGTATCTACTTACGTGGACCTTATCCCCATAGTTTCTGAGCACCTAATGTGTAAATAAATATATCTTAATTTACCTATGCATGGAAATGATAGCTGTTTTAAAAAAAAAAATCCAACTACCAAACTTAGTTTCAAAAGCTAGTTAAGGTTGTTAAGTAACAACTTGTTCTTCATTTCTACCTCACTTGTATAAACTTTTATGTTAACTTGGTATGTTCTGCTCTTGCCCCTCTTGAAGACCATCCCTTTTGGTCTCCAATTTGGGAGAATGTCATTGTCCCTGGGTCCCAATTGCTTTAACTCTAGAACGCCACTCTTTTTATTTCAAGAAGCTCTCTTGAGTTCCAGGAACCTCCATTGTCTGTGACATTTTTAAACCAGATATTAGGGAACAATCCTGCACTGGATCTTTTGCATTTCATAGGTTCTGAGGTTCTGTTACTTCAGTTCTCCCAAACTTCAGGGAAACCCTGCTTTATTATTTATCTTTTTATATAGCACCACAGATGTACATTACTGTATGGTGAGTCAATGGCACCAAAAAGCGCACAGACTAACAGCTCAAGTTGATGCAATATGCAACAATTTTGCAGCTTCAGTGTCCACTTCCTTCTGCTATATTTTGGCTGCACTCACTTCTCTCCGTCAGTTTACAACCCAAGGTAAAGATGCAGAACCAGCATCGTTCTGTTACACTCACAATCCCTTTCCCAGAGTCATTGGCTAGTGTCCCAGGTCTTCCAGTTAAATCTATTGTGCTTTGTATCCTATTCCTTTCACATGGCACAGCTGCTGAGCTGTTGGAAATATCATATGTTCCATATGAAAGAGAAAATAATCAAATTTGAAATTTATGTTTCAAATGATTGCATTCAATCATAAAGCTGAATAGAATTCAAAAGTTTTTTGTACCATTCATGTGCCAGTTGTTCAGATGTGATGACATTTTGACAAACATTATTCAGAGCAGTGGCTCTCAACTTTTCCAGACGACTATACCCCTTTCAGGAGTCTGATTTGTCTTGCGTACCCCCAAGTTTCACCTCACTTAAAAACTACTTGCTTACAAAATAAGACACAAAAAAATACAGAAGGTGTTGCAGCCACACTATTACTGAAAAAATTGCTGACTTTCTCATTTTTACCATATAATTATAAAATAAATCAATTGCAATGTTAACATTGTACTTACATTTCAGTGTATAGAGCAGTATAAATAAGTCATCATACATATGAAATTTTAGTTTGTACTGACTTCACTAGTACTTTTTATGTAGCCTGTTATAAAACTAGGCAAATATCTAGATGAGTTGATGTCCCCCTGGAAGACCTCTGTTTACCCCCAAGGTTGAGAACCACTGACTTAGAGAATGTCTCAGTTTAACTAGGTTTGGAATTGTTTTGAGCTTGGTTCGAGTGGGTGAAATTCACTTCTGTGTAGACAAAACCTATGTATCGATTAAATCCCACTTTTATATCTTCAGGGTTCAAGAGGGATTTAAGCGGTAAATGGCTTTTATAAAGGCCCATTGCCCACAGGTAAATTTTTTTCTCTCATTGAAAACAAAGGGCAAAGTGAGCATTGTAAAATGATGAAAGTTAATTATTAAAACTATCAGACATGGTACAGGAACTCTGTCAACCACCATTGTTTCTCTTGTTTGAATCACTCAAGAATTTAACAAATGTTTATTTCCCTTCTTCTTCTTGTCCTTTTCCATTTGACACATGGTGACTGGCTATTTTTCCTCCTCTGTTTCTAATGAAACTTTAACGTAACTTTGTCTTTTGGACTGGCAACACTTATTATTGGATAGATGTAAATATTTCTCGGGTTTTTTGTTTCATTTGTTTGATGTGGGTGCCACACAAGTCACATTCCAAGATTTGTGGATTTTTTTGAATTACAAAACCAGGAATTTAAAATCTGAATGCAAAATAGGGATTTAGAATCTGGTTGCTATTACTTGCTTATGACTTTTTTTAAGAATTGTCACATTTTGAACCTAAAGTATTAGTTAGTGTCTCCATAAACAAACATTTTTGTTTGTGTAAAACATTCACAATAAGACGTTTGTTTTTAATTCCCTTTGGTTTCTAGGCTTTTTAAGCAAAGATAAGTATAGAAATTCTCCCTAAAACTCCTGGCTGTACATTTCAGTAGGAAGAGTACTTGATCCCTGAGTAGTTGCTGTTATGATTGTTTATTTTGCCACACCTAGGAGTAATCTCAAGGAATTCCCTAACATATCCTGTATGTTCAGCTGGAAGATCCTGTGCTTACAGCTTTATTGTTTTGATACACTCTTTACTATGTAAAGACAGCTGGATGTCAAAGCCAACTCCTTGCCTTTAGTAAACATTCTGTATTGTAAATCAGACTTTGTAAGGGGTGTGGTGCACCAATGAAGCAGCCCCATGCTGAGCCTAACCCCATAAATGCAGGCATTTCTTAAAATCCAGAAACATAAGAGAAACAAGCAAAGGGAGTTCCTCACAGCTTTGGAACTATAATAAATGCTACAACCTGAGCAGATCCAGCAGAAGATGAAGAGAAGTGGAATAGGACTACTCATTACTAGTGTAAGGGGATGTTGGCCTGTTACTAAAACTCAATGGGTGTGTTTTGGTTGGCTAGCTCCCAGTAGCAAGAGGAAGGGGAAGGGTCAATGGGAAATCAGGACCCTGACAGTACCCAGGAGCAATGGGGAGAGACCAATGCTCCAGGTCAGCATGATTGTCAGGGCGGGCAGGCCTAATGAGGGAGTCAGGAGGCCCGGAGGGTCTACTCCTCCGTGTGAGCTGGAATTGCCTGGAACAGAGTAGGGCCAAGCTAAGGAGAGAGCAGAAGCCCAAGCTGAGCTGGGGAGCCGAGCCACGGTGGCCAGAGAAAACGCAAGAAGCAGCCCAGGAAGCAACTCCACGCTGGGAGCCCTAGCCCCTGTCCTAGTGACCACAACAGGGTTGGGGATCAAGCCCCCCAGGAATCCTGGACCCAGCCTTGTTGGGGTTACCAGGACTCTGCCACACAGGAGAGTGGAAGGGGAGCCCTTGAGGTCAGGCAGGCCTCTGGGTAAAGGAAGTGGGAGAGAGGACTCGGATCCTTTTACTAGCCCATTTCACCAGGTCATATATAAGCCAGAAAAGTTCCCCAAAATAGCAGGACCATTCCCCCACTCACACTAAGAAGCTTCACTGCTCCCTTTGACAGGGTTAACGATGGTTTTTTCCCCCCTCTGCACATTTCTTTTCATGGTATGCCAATCTTAATCCTAAACAGGTTAGTCCCAGAAAATCACATAACTTTCCAGCTGAATTAGAGCCCTTTAATATCCAAGGTGTACTCCATTTGGGGGCAGAAAAAATATTGCTAAAGAAGTTTAAAGTATCATTGTTTTTATGGATATACTTTTGAAGACTATCAGTCATATTTACAGTAGTGTTTAAGAGGTGCGACAGCTTTGAAGCTGCTCTCTAATTCATGAATTCTGTGTGCTGGCCTACTTATTGGGATGTTTGATTGTTCTCTCCTCTCCACAGAAGAGTTGATAATTCGGTACAGGAGAATAATACCAGTTGGTGTAGGGTAAGAAAATTAACACGGGTCAAATATCTTGAAGTCTGGGGGAGGGGGCACAAAACCCACAACAATCACCACAACCACCTTGGTCAAAGTGTTACCTGAGAAAGTGCTGCAAAGCACTACAACCCATACGGCATAGAAGTTCTTTCCTTTTTTTTTTTTTTTTTTTTTCCACAAATACTGTGGCAAAACAAGGCAAGGTCTGGAAACCCCTAAATGTGTACTGCTGTTTCTACTTGGGGAGCACACTTACATGTGCAGGTGTAACATCTTACAGGCAGAGTTGCCAGCATGTGGGTTCACTGTGGGGGGAACAGTCTCTAAATTGCACAGTTCTGTTGCGATGCTGGGACACTGGTAAAATAAAAACAGTCTCTGGCGGTGACAAGTATGAGGTGGTAGCTGAAGAGGACCACTCCTGGCATGGACCGAGGGAGTGTTATTTTGATTAGCCTATGTTCTGTTAACCTAAATTTCCTGTAGCAATAAATACTTTACATTTTGTACAAGTTTTTTTTAATGATGTAATTAAAATAAAAGCAAAGTTAAAATTAGAGAAGGATGCTTTAAAGGCAGAGCCATCTTATACTGTAGAATTATACCCTGGTAGATTGTACCATAGAGGGTGAGCTTGTACCCCCAGTTCATACTTTAAGCCTAGTATTAATGGTGGTTCAAATAATTACAACTACTACAGTCTTGGAAATGTGTTGCTGTGTAATGAACTTAAAAAAATACACAAAAAGACAGAAATATAATGCAAATAAACACATGCGAATGTAGAAAAGAAAAACAAAAGCAGTGGCATGCAGGCCTGGCTTGGCATGAGTAATTGGACATGGGTGAGGCCTCATTTCTTGGGAGACAGAATTAAGAAGGAAAATAAGTCTGCAGGCTGGAGACAGAATGTCTGTAATAGCTAAGATAAGCGGGAACACCTGGGGAATCATTTGCAATGGACAAGATAAGTTGGGAACATAAAGATGAGGTAAAGAGTAAGTCGTACATGGGCAGTGTGTGGGCAGAGCATGCTGTACAGGGATTGGTTCATACAGAATAACCAAGCCAATCCCAAAATGAGTAATGCAATGTATAGTAAGTGCAATATAACTAATAAATGTATATAAAGGAAGAGGTTTGGTTTGTAACTTTTGGTACATCCTATACCCACTCCCTATGCTTGAGTCTGATCAACTCAATGTAGCTTTGCTGTATGCCAAATAAAGGAACCTAAGTGATGAGACGAGTTGAACTGAGTTCTTTGGGAACTGAGCGGAAGAGGTCTCGGGGGAATCCCAACACTGTATTGATTTGACATAAGAGTTTGTCTGGGTAGACAAGCAGGAAGGAAAAGAATGACTCTAGATAGCCCCATCTTGCAAATACTGATTGTTAAGGGACAATGCCAGAACCATTGGCACTAAGGACTCGGCTCAGACTCCTGTTTTGATCAGAAGGGTCAAAGCCTGGGAACACTGAAGAACAAAACTGTAGCAGTGTTGGAAAGGGGCAGCAGCTGTTTGTGGGAACCAGACTGAGACAGGACCCTCTGGGGTGGATTGAAGAAGTTAGGTCTGCCTAAGTTACCATTCAGGGATGGTAAAACTTTCGGTAGGATAGACGTGTGTAGACTGGTTTTAAAAATCCTTTTTCTAATGTTTATTACAACTGATAAAATAAACTTTGGTGGTAAGAAGGCTGTCTGATCACTGTATACTGCTGGTCACGGTCTTCTGAAGAACAGAAGTGTTGGTGCTGGAACTCAAGCTGAATCTGCAGCTTAGGAGTGGTTGATGTGCGGAGTAGCCCGAGGCCCAGTCTAACAGTGGGAGAATTTCTACATTCCACCCCAGGATCGGTGAAGGCACCAGACTTGACATCTTGGGACAGAAGTGCAGCTAGCTCTGGAACCATGACATGGTGTGTCAACTTAAAGGATCACCCTTACAGCTGACAATTGTGTGCCTATTATTGTTAAACTAACACCTAAGATCATTATAATTGAAAGATGAGAAAAGAAACATTTATAGATATATTTTCGGTTGGCTTGCTCTTTACATTTTGACAGTAGTTTATGCACAATCAATTTCACTGTTTCCATGTATTAGTCAGTAATCTCTTTCTTTGTGTAACTTTTTACGTATCTACAAGGGACATATCTCTCCTATCGGTCGGGATATCTTTCCTATCTGTCACTAGAAAAATCTTTGCTCATGTCCTCCTGAACCAACTGATTTCATCTGTCTCAGAAGCTAATCTGCCTGAGACTCAGTGCGGACTAAGACCTGGAAGTAGCACCATAGACATGATTTTCAGTTTTGACCAAAATATGAATCTTCAGTTTTCATTGATCTGACAAAAGCATTTGATATCGTCATTAGAGAAGGATTAAGGATGATCCTCAGCAAACTTGGTTGCCCAAAACTGGTAAAGATCATTCATTTATTTCCTGAGGGGATGCAAGGTCAGGCACTTTTTAATGGAGATCTCACTGACTCCTTTCCCATTTCAAATGGAGTCAAACAAGGCTGTGTCCCTGCCCCGTACTGTTCAACCTCTTCTTCGCCCAAGTTCTCAACCATGCTACAGATGGGCTTAACAGAGGCATATACATCAGATGCAGACACGACAGCTCAGTCTTCAATCTTACAAGGCTTAAAGCAAAAACAAAAGTAACAGAACTACTAATAAAAGCAGCACTCTTTGCGGATGATTGTGCCCACCTAGCACACATGCAGGGAGATCTCCTGTGCATCATAGATCACTTCGCTCAAGCATCAAAATTGTTTGGCCTTACAATCAGCCTGGAAAAAACTCTGGTATTGCATCAATCATCTTCATCGCTCTGTGCGATATCCCCTAGCATATCCATTAGTGAAAGCCAAGTAAAGCAAGTTGACAGTTTTACCTATCTCAGCAGCAACATCTCCAGTGATGGATCTCTTGACAGAGATCACGAACACGATACAGAAAATTTCTCCGTCATTAGGAAAGCTGAAATTCCACAACATAACCCTCTCAACAAAAATAAAACTTTACAATGCTTTTGTACTCACATCTCTCCTCTACAGCTGTGCAACATGGACACAATACAAATGGCATATCAAACAGAGGCCTTCCATATGCAGTCTCTGAGCTCCATTATGGGGATCCGCTGGCAGGACAAAATTACCAACCTGGAGGTTCTCCAAAAGTCAAATGCCACAAGCATTGAGGCCACGGTGATAAAAGGCCAACTACACTGGGTTGGACACATCATTAGGATGCCTGAATATCGACTCCCCAGAAAAATTTTCCATGGAGAATTGGCACAAGGACATCGGAATCAAGGCCACCCCAGAAAGCTCTATAAGGACAGCATCAAGAACAGCATACACTTTGGTGCAATAGAACCAGATTATCTCAAGACGGCTGTATTAAATAGATCAGCATGGCAACACACAACTCTCAGAGCTTTCCAAGCCTTTGAAGAGGACAGATATAATGTTAGTTGCAAGGGAAAAGCATCATACTACTGCTATAGCTACCAAGATGCTCACCAATGACTTTGTCTGCCTGATCTGTTCGCAAGTCATGCTTTGGACTTCAGAGTCACTCCAGAATCCACAAAAAGAGCATGAAAACGTCGTCATTGAGCCGATGGACTAAACACAGAAGGAAAGATTTTTTTTTAAAAAAAGATAATGTAATTCTAAAAGCACAAAAATGGCAGGGAGGCTATAGGACATTTGTAGTACTTGAAACAACTTGTAATTTTTTTTAAATGGATTAAATTTCAGACTGATCTTGACTAACAAAAATGTGGTAAACTTTTCAAGTTTGACATATTTGAATAATTATAAAAATGAAGTCTGTGAGTTAACCGCTCTAAACGAAGTGTTGCTTCAGCTCTCTGCAGCTCCTGTTTACATTAGCCAAAAGTGCTCCATGTTGGTTAAGCTTTAGTGACCTATATATTTGTAGTTCTCCAGAAAAAAGCCCCTCAGGGATAGTATGTCCTGCTTCAACCATCTGTACGTGAGACAAGTCTGTTTCTACTCTTCAAAAACACTGCAGTTCTTGGAATAGTTCTAATAAAGACAGGTTAATTTATGATCTGAAGAATTTATCAATTTTTCATGTACAATATGGAAACATTTTTAATTCCTTTCTTTTAAAGGATTCAGTCCACCAAAAACCAGCCACAGTTTAAGTATGTAATCTTTTTAAAAGATGCAAGGTCTGTTAAGCATGAGCTCTTTTAATAGCTATTTGTTTGTGCGAACACCTGCTTAAATTTAGGCATGTAAGAAATCCTATTGAAAACAATTAAACTATTCACTCGTGTACATGTTTGCAAGCTTGCAAGTTTGCAAGCTGTCTAAAAGGACAGAACTAGATAGTGTGGGAAGAAAATCAATATGCACAATACAAGCGGAATGGTGAGGGGAATGCCTGGTTATGTTAGTTCTTTTTTTATTTATAATGTTAGCTTTATATGCTCCACTTCATGGCACCACTGTAAGCTTTTGAGAATGGAAACCATCCCTACATATATGATGGGAAAGCATCTAGTGCTACTGTATTATAACTAATCAATAATAACGAAGTGAATATTTAGGAGGGATTTGAAAGTGGTTTGGCGAACAACTTGATAAAGGGTGTTCCAAGAATAAAGAGCAACGTGGAAGATGTCAGAGACCAGTGAAAGAAAGACGTACAGGATGCTGATACTATTGGTGTAGCAGAGGGAGCAAGGGGAACAAGCAAAAGAGAAGGTCAGGTCAGAGGTATAGGCAGAGGCTGTGCACTGTTGTGTGTTGCTGATGAATGATATAAGGGATTTATCAGTTAGATTTGAGATAAGGGAAGGCAGTATGTGGTGTGGAATAAGGTTCAGGTATGAGGGCATGGGGAGAGGATGACATGGATTAAGGTTCTTGTTCAAACTTATCCCTAAGACAAAAATCTTTCAATGCCAGGTACTTAAATCATTTAAAAAGAATGTAAAACTACTTATCAAACCTAAAATAAATGCCATGTTAAGTAGTTACAGGCATTTAGGAATAAAGTTTCAAAGCAGCTTGCAAAAATATTAACCATGTGACACCTAGTACAGTCCATGGAAACCATATGCCTAAAATGCTGCCTAGCTATTTTGAAAATGTATCCCTTAAATGTTGTTGCCATCAATATGAGTACGTTGCTTTATTCAGTTGGATAATATTTAATCAATGAGAAACTTTTTCTCGATCTAGAGCAATGTTACTCCTTTGGCTAATTAAGCCAGGTGGTTGGGTGGAAGTGCATCACACAGTGATGTTGTCAAAATCAGTCGATACCAATTTGTGTTGTGGAGCAGTCCGGAGGAGCCTATTTCCCAGCTTAATAAAGAATTTGATCTCTACAGGGATTAAGAATAGCCATCCTCCTTCTCAGGTGTCCTTGCCTTCTGATCTGCAAAATATTGATGATAACCTGTCCTTAGTTGTATGTTGTTGCTGGGGTGGCAAATACAATAAGCTGTTACTGCTATTGTGGCTGGTACAATAATTAGATGGGGTTCAAAAAGCAAAAAAGGTGGAGACAAATGAACGAACCTTAGGTATGTCTAGGGATGGAATACTGATGGACAAATTTCAAGAGTCTGAAAGATCTGGATACGTCCCTACAAAGTTTTGCTTTAATTTTTCTTCGCCTCTGCCATATCTGACCTCTAAATTGTCCTGCCACAACACAATCCCAGACTTAGCTAGCCTATCTATAGCCGTCCCATGATCACCTTTCCAAGAACAGTTCTGCCACATTGTTCTTCTTTTCTTCCCATGTCATCACAGCTGTGTGACCTCCCTATTCCTACTTCCCACTGAGGCAAATTACAGCCTCATCCTTTTCTATGCTACACACAATGCAATATTGATGAAAATTCCTCTGTTCTTGTATGCTACTCACACCTATGCTTTGAATGCCTGAACTATAACCGTACACATCCTAATTCAAAGAGATCCTGGAATACTTTGTGTGACTCTGAAAAGTACTCATGCAGCATGAGATCACAATGCAGGAGACCAATAGCAAGCACAACAGCAAATGGAGCAGATGACAGTTTTCATCAATGGTGCAATCAGGATAGAATCTAGGAATGGGAGAAGGGGCAGGGAGAAGGAGGAAGGAAATAGTGTTTTAAAGTGTATATGTAACTTCTTATCTGAGTCAATGAGAACCTTAAAACAGGTTCCTTTTCCTTTAGATAAACAGGAAGGCCAAGATTAGGGCTGGTTCAGATTTTTTCTGTGCTGCTTCATCCATGACTAGTAAGGGAAAGGAGTAGCTACCAAAAACAAAGCAAAGATAAGGCCCTGCAAGGCGCATATTTTTAATGCACATTTCTAAAAAATACTGATACTTACATGTACAGGATTCTAGTGTAGCATGAAAACAGGAAATTATAGCATGCACACTGCTGTCATAATACTATTCACTCAGACTGATTTTTCTCCAATAGACTACTTTTATAATTTTGATTTTTAATATGACTGGTTCTGAGTTATGTGGATATTATGCTTTCTCTGTTGGCTGCTAGTTCATTAGTTGTTATGGACGAAGTTTAGCATTTATTGCCGGGAGTAGTCACAGAATTTTTTTTACTCTGTATTCAGTTTTTAGCACAAACCACTAGAGGCCGCTATTGGACATACAATGCCCTGAATGATATGGTTTTAAATTTCTTTAACAAACTGGAATCTTTTCTCCCCTTTTTCTCTCTCTCCTGTATATTCATTCTAATGGGAGTTCCTCCTTTATTAAGGAGCGCAGATCTCCAGAACTGTTATGTGACCATCATAAATATGCTTTTAGCACAAGTTCATTGTAAATCATATTTCAGATGGAACATTGCATGCACATGAATTGGCAACTTTAGGCTCGAATAATACTCTAGCTGTGGTTGTAGGTACGTCTACACCTCAAGCTGGGCGTATAATTCCCAGCTCGAGGAGACATAATTGCTCTAGCTCTGATTGAGCTTGCGTGCTAGAAAGAGTATAGCAGAGGCAACAGCAGGGGTTAGCTGCCCTGAGTATGGTCCCGTCTGAAATGCTATGCATGTAGGAGGGGCAGCTGGACGCTCGCACCATTTTGCTGCTGTGGCTACACTCTCTATCTCTTCAAGCTGGGAATCATACACCCAGCTCATTGTAGACATACTCTTTGCAATGTGAGCTAATTTTTTCTTCTTCCCCCTTCCTTTGATGTTCTAGAAGTGCTGCAGAAAGTTCTGAGATGACAATGAGAGAGAATTCAAATGATCTAAGATCCAATAAGTGATTGATTATCATTAACTCACATTTGTATAGTGGTCTACTTGTTCAAAACACTCTATAGGCACTAACTAGTTAAACCTTACAACATACCTATGAGAAAGGTGGATAAGTATTTGTCACAGATTGTCACAGTTCAGGGGTGCAAATCCAGACCATTAAGGGGTTGTCATCTCAATTCCTGCAACCCTGGGTGCCTCACAATGCTTTGCTGCTGTAGCTCCCAACCTTGGCTGCTCACAGACAGCCTACCAGCATGCGGGCCACATCCTGAGTGTCTGTGTGCTGCTCTGGGCCAACTGCTGTGACCCCAGCAGCCTGGCTGCAGCCCCACTGCCCCACTCTGGCTTCTGCAAGCCTTGGTTACAACCAGCAGGGTAACCCGAACACACACCGCAGTTCCAGATTTCCCCAGAACTATGTGCCCTGAAGTGTCCAGCCCTCTCCTGGACAGCTCAGAGATATAAGGTTTGTTGTTGTTCTAAAGGTGCAAAAGTACATCACAGGTAAACCTAACTGGGGTGAATACATCCTTCCCTTTAAACGCAGCACTGAGTTGGTTTATAGTAAAATAAAACAAATGTATTAACAGTAGGACCTAGGTTAAGTGATGCCAGGTAAAAGGAATAAAGTTAAAAGGGTTTACAAACAAATAAAAGTGAAAACTTGCATCTAAAAGTCAAAACCTTAATTTAGCAAGGTACTGGCTTTGTTCAGGATGGTTTCTCTCACCAGTTGTTGTTCCCAGCCATGGCTGACTTTCCCTCAGTCAGGACCTTCCACAAAAGTACAAGACACTGGCTTCCCTTGTCATCTTAGGTGAAGATCTTTACCTAAGCAGGTTTTTCACCTATATTTAGTTCCAGGGACTTCAACCCCCCTGTCCTGGGTTGTCTGCCTAGTACTGGATGTCAAAGGGGGCTTTTGTCCTTGCTTATATCTCCCAGAGTTCAATGACTTTGTTTCAAGAGGTAGGATGATCTTATTCTGTTCTTCTGTTCCTGTGGGCTTTGCATCCCCTACATGATTTCTTTGTAAATGGGGCTTGCATTGTTTCTGATTCCACCATGCTTAATTTACATAGGAGACAGGTAGATAGCTGTGGCATTCTCTCTTGCCTGGGCAGACTGTAAAGCCTAATATCAATGAGTATGCATCATTCCTCATGTGTTTAATACATACATACATTTCACAATGATATTAATCACCAGCATGTCATTAGCTTTCAGGAAAGACCTCACTCCATACACTTTTATAATCTAGTAATGTAGTATACAGTCGATGCAGATGCTTAACACTGGAGGTTCATTTCCCCGCCCCCCTTCTCCCCCCCTTTTTATAGACCAATAAACCTTTGAAATGGATTCTTCTGAACAGTAAAACCCAGACCAAGCTTCTCGTGCTGGGTGTAGACTCCATGCTGTCTTCTCCCCCACTCGTTACTGTGGTGGGCCTTTGTTTACGATAGACCCACCCCTTTAACATCTCCCCCTGACACACCTGGGCTGAACACATTTTAGTTATCATTCCAGCATATCTCTATAACTCTTAATACCCATCATGACACATAAATACATGATGCAAGAATATTAATGATCAGTAAGTTATTCGTTTTCAAATGATATCTCATAAGCATGGCCCTACCAAATTCACAGCTCATTTTAGTAAATTTCACAGTCATGACATTTTTAAAAACTTGAATTACACGGTTTCAGATATTTAAATCTTAAATTGCATGGTATTGTAACAATTCATGAATATGTATTTTAAGATGGCAAAATATAAACAAGTAAAGCCATCAGGTTAACAAAAGCAGGTGGGGAGAAAAAGTGCTCGTTTCAAGTGTCATTATTTGAATGTGAGCATGGAACATCCTGAAACTGTTTTTCTTCATTCCCTGTCTCTGCACTGAAAACACCTATCCGTGTTTAGGCATAGCTCTCTCTGCATCCATGAGTTTGTTGGAATTGTCAGACAGCGCCGAGCTATCCTTGCAAGATGGGAGATACTGCTTCCACTGAGTTCCAAAACTGCAGCACAGACGAAGTACAGTCCACTTCCTTCATGATATTTTTGTAAGCAGGAATCTCCAGCCTACAATTCTCCCCAAAGCCAGGAATTGCATGAAGCGAAGTTAAACTGCAAGCCTCAGGCAGGCAGCCTTGATGTGCAAGAGAGGAGACAGGAGACTGCTCCCAGCTTGTGCCCCTGAGGCAGGGAGTCAGAATTTTGTTTATAAACCGTGATTAACAGGTGATTAAGATAAGAAAGGTCTGTTAGAATGTTTCCTAAAGCTTATGCTCAAATAAATTGGCTAGTCTCTAAGGTGCCACAAGTACTCCTTTTCTTTTTCCTAAAGTTAAATCATCTGTTCCAAGCTTGGTGAACTGCAAAAAGTAAGTAGCCTAAATGATCTAAAGTAATTGTAGATTTTTCTATAGTTGTTCCAATTGTTGTATTCAAGAGGTAGAAACAAAAAATT
This sequence comes from Lepidochelys olivacea, assembly GCF_965140295.1. Taxonomy (NCBI): domain Eukaryota; kingdom Metazoa; phylum Chordata; order Testudines; family Cheloniidae; genus Lepidochelys; species Lepidochelys olivacea. The sequence goes on from NC_140411.1 coordinate 112,458,553, forward strand.
ACTCAGGGATCCTCAGGGATCAGTCTTGGGACCAATCTTATTTAACATTTTTATTACCGATCTTGGCACCAAAAGTGGACATCTGCTAATCAAATTTGCAGATGACACAAAGTTGGAAGATATTCCCAACACGGAGGAAAACTGGAATACCATACAAGAAGATCTAGATTACCTTGTAAACTGGAGTAATAGAAATGGGATGACATTTAATAGTGCAAAGTGCAAGGTCCATGCATTTAGGGACTAACAACCAAGAATTTTTCCTGTAAACTGGGGACTTATCAATTGGAAGTGACGGAGGAGGAGAAAGACCTGGGTGTATCGGTTGATCACAGGATGATTGAGCCCTCAATGTGATGCATACATGAAAAAGGCTAAAATGGTCCTGGAATGCATCAGGTGAAGTATTTGCCTTAGAGACAGGGAAGTGTTAGTACCATTATACAAGGCACTGGCGAAACCTCATCTACAGCACTGTGTGCAATTTTGGTCTCCCATGTTTAAGAAAGATGAATTCAAACTGGAACAGGTGCAGAGAAGGGCTACTAGGATGATCTGAGGAATGGAAAACCTACCTTATGAGAGGAGACTCAAAGAGCTTGGCTTGTTCAGCCTAACCAAAAGAAGGCTGAGGGGAGATATGGTTGCTCTCTATAAATACATCAGAGGGATAAATAGGAGAGGGAGAGGAGATATTAAAGTTAAGCACCAATGTGGACCCCAGAACAAATGGCTATAAACTGGCCATCAACAAGTTTAGATTTGAAATTAAGTGAAGGTGTCTAACCATCAGAGGAGTGAAGTTCTGGAGCAGCCTCCCAAGAGACGCAGTGGGGGCAAAACACCTAACTGGCTTCAGAACACCACTTGATAAGTTCATCAAGGAGATGGTATGATAGGACTGCCTACAGTGGTGTATGGCCCATCGCTGTTTGCCTGTAGCAAAAAATCCCCAACAGCAGGAGACAGGACACTAGATGGGGCGATCTCTGAGTTACTACAGAGAATTCTTTCCCAGGTATCTTCCTGGTGGGTCTTGTTCACTTGCTCAGGGTCTAACTGATCACCACATTTGGGGTCAGGAAGAAATTTTCCCTCAGGTCAGATTGGCAGGGACCCTAGGGGTTTTGCCTTCCTCTGCAGCATGGGGCACAGGTCACTTGCAGGTTTAAACTAATGTAAATGATGAATTTGCTGTAACTTGCAGACTTTAAACCATTATTTGAGGACTTCAGTAACTCAGACAGAGCATAGGGGTCTTTACAGGAGTGAATGGGGGAGATTCTGTGGCCTGCAAGGTGCCGAAGATCAGACTAAATTATCATGATGGTCACTTATGACTTCAGTAAGCATATCTGAGTAAGAATATATATTACAATTTTAAACCTAACCAGTGTCCCTTAAATAACTTGCCACAAGATGTCAGAACATGTTAGTATTACAGCTGAGTTGTTTAATATTGAATTTTCTTTCTTGATATAGGAATTAGATACAGTGCTCCTGTCAGATAATTTCTAAGTTATTATCTGCAAAACAAACCATAGAGTTTTCAGTTGCCTAAATATCCCCTGGAATCATGGTTAAAGTGTCCCCTTCCCTCCCCTGCCCACAAAAATCTGAAATGGCGCACTGGGCAGGCATGGAATTTTGCGCGCGCACACGTGGCTCCGTTGGCCTGACTGAAGCCTCCCTCTTCCATCCCCCTCCCCCCTGAATATAGAAGTCAAACTACACCTATGGTTAAATCCACCATCAACAGGTGCATTTGTGCAGGATCAAAAATATGCATAGCTTTTAGGATCCCTGCTGCAGGTTGTTGAAACTTTTGAGACATTTTTTCTACATCACTTGACTCTTCCCCATAGCAGTAATATTGTCTGAGCTTCTTTGCCATGAAAGAAAACATCTGCTGAGCACTACATTTAACTCAGCAATGTCAGTGATTTTTTGCTTAACTGCACTTCAGCCCGGAATAGTATGTCCATTTCTTTGTTGTAAGCTTGGTGGATTGTGACATGTTGAGATTTGAACCAAGTGATTAAGTCCACTAGTCCTGTGGCATTCTTGGCAACAAACTGAACTTCCTCATTCAGCTGAGCATCGTTTAGAAGGATTGAAAGTTCTTTTAAAACCTGCATCTTCAGTGTCAGTTCTTCTGAGATGAACTCTGAGTAGTTCTTCAGGTGAGTTGCATGGTATTGTACAGCCTGAAACCAGGAATTCCAACAAGTAATTACTAGCTTTGGGGGAAGTGCAATGTTTTGTTCCCCGATTTCAGTTATGTTTGCAATGTACTGCCTGGATTGAAGATTGTGGCTAGGGCGGTATTTAAATATCTTTTTTTAATGTAGCTGACCAGTTTATCAGGTTTACAAAAGAGACGTACAAAAAGCAGAAACTATGTCAAATGACAAAGGATGAATATAAACAACTAACTCAAGTATGTGGGGACAAAATTAGAAAGGCCAAGGCACAAAACGAGATCAAACTAGCTCAAGACATAAAGGGTAAAAAGAAAACATTCTACAAATACATTAGAAACAAGAGGAAGACCAAGGACAGGGTAGACCTGTTACTCAATGAGGGGGGGAAATAATAGAAAATGTGGAAATGGCAGAGGTGCGTAATTACTTTTGTTTCGGTTTTCACCAAGGAGGTTGGTGGTGATTGGATGTCTAATGTAGTGAATGCCTGTGAAAATGAGGTAGGATCAGAAGAGGCTAAAATAGGGAAAGAACAAGTTAAAAATTACTTGGACAAATTTGATGTCTTCAAGTCACCAGGGCCTGATGAAATGCATCCCAGAATACTCAAGGAGCTGACTGAGGAGATATCTGAGTCATTAGCGATTATCTTTGAGAAGTCATGGAACACGGGAGAGATTCCGGAAGACTGGAAAAGGGCAAATATAGTGCCAATATATAAAAAGAGAAATAAGGACAATCCCAGGGAATTACAGACCAGTCATCTTAACTTCGGTATAATGGAGCAAATAATTAAGCAATCAGTTTGCAAACATCTATAAGATAATAAGGTGATAAGTAACAATCAGCATGGATTTGTTAAAAACAAACTATGTCAAACCTTGTGGATAGGTAGACATGGTATACCTTGACTTTAGTAAAGCTTTTGATACTGTCTCGCATGACCTTCTCATAAACAAAATAGGGAAATGCAATCTAGTCTGACCTCCTGCACAAGGCAGGCCACAGAATCTCACCCACCCACTCCTGCGAAAAACCTCTCACCTATGTCTGAGCTATTGAAGTCCTCAAATCGTGGTTTAAAGACTTCAAGGAGCAGAGAATCCTCCAGCAAGTGACCCGTGCCCCATGCTACAGAGAAAGGCGAGAAACCTCCAGGGCCTCTTCCAATCTGCCCTGGAGGAAAATTCCTTCTTGACCCCAAATATGGCAATCAGCTAAACCCTGAGCATATGGGCAAGAGTCACTGTATTAGACAACTAGGTCTAATACATTGAGCGATTTACTGAAAACCTGATTCACCATATATAAGGTTCACCAATCCCAAAGGACCAGACGCTTGTGCCCAAGTCCATATGAATCTCAGATCTTACCCAAATATCACACTGTCAGCCAATCCTTAACTACAGTAGAACCTCAGAGTTACAAACACCTTGGGAATGGAGGTTATTCATAACTCTAAAATGTTTGTAAATCTGAACAAAATGTTATGGTTCTTTCAAAAGTTTACAACTGAACATTGACTTAATACAGCTTTGAAATTTTACTGTACAGAAGAAAAATGCTGCTTTCCCTTTATTTTTTTAGGAGTTTGTTTAGCACAGTACTGTACTGTATTTGCTTTTTTTATATTTTGGTCTCTGCTGCTCCTTAATTGCGTAATTCCAGTTCCAGATGAGGTGTGTGGTTGACTGGTCGTTTCATAACTCTGAGGTTCTACTGTAAATCTAAGATTTATTAATAAAAGGAAGAAAGAAGAGAGTTATAAATAGTTAAGAGATCAATGGACATACAAGCGTATGTAAAGTTCTTAGGTCAGTTTACTAGAAAAGATAGTGAGGCTGCTGATTTGTAAAAGTTTTTCTGGAATCAATTCAAAGGGTTATAGTCCAATAGATAGTTCATGTGTAGAGTCTGTTAGTTTTCCCATGAGAATTCCAGGGTAATCCAGGTATCTACCTGGAACCCTCGGTCGTATAGTTTAGACCTTTCCTGTTAAAGTTTAAGCAGGCCTGATATGAAAGGATCAGGCCTGAGGTTTGTCTTTTATAGCTCTTCTAGCAAGCTGACAAGCCTCCTCACAGAAATAGTCACAGCAGGGCTTTCCCCAGAGGAAGAATAGGCCATGTAGATAGTTTATGGACCATTTCTTTGAAGTTAATCTTCTATTTCCTATGCATATACAGGTAAACTAGTTATATTTATTTACATAAGGTAATTAACCGGTCCTCCATTATAACAGAGATAGTTAAGCTGAAGGCCATGTAGTTGGATATTATTAATTTCCTGCAGTATCTCACATCTTTGATTTTAAGGTTAACTGGACATAGATACATATATAATATAAGGCAATTAAGACACAAAAGGGAATTAGCATCTAAAAGCTAATTGGGTTAGATTGGTAAAATTCTAACAAGATACAGGTAAACACAGACCAATACATGTAGCAACTATTCTTTGCCATGGTCTACACTACGTGGGGGGAGTCAATGTAAGGTACGCAACTACAGCTACGAGAATAGCGTAGCTGAAGTCGATGTACCTAGATCGACTTACCGCGGTGTCTTCATGGTGATGAGTTGATTCCCACCGCTCCCCCGTTGACTCTGCTTGCACCTCTCGTGGAGCTGGAGTTCCAGAGTTGATGGGAGCATGCTTGGGGGTCGATTTATCGCATTTAGACTAGATGTGATAAATCGACCTCTGATATATCGATCGCTACCCGCCGATCCGGCCGGTAGTGTAGACCTACCCTTTGATTCTCATCAATACAAAGTGAATGAGTTGGGGATTACTAGCCTAATTAATGTTTCTTTGATACCCATACATAAGTGGATTGTCTTGATTACAGGTGCAAAGCCTCTTGTTAAGTTGTTGTGGGTCACATTCTGGTTGGCTGGTCTGCCAATGTCACAAATGCGCTATCTGCAGCCCTTCCTGCTTCGATGACTTTCCAAGTCTAAGTGGCGCTGAGCTGTTGGCTGCCCTGTGTGATCCTACAAAACAATTTGTCACCATTGACATACAGAAAATTTGGCTTCCAAATTCTTTCACGTGATTTGCTGTAGTAATGATAGTAGGGTTTTTTTATTTACTTTGGACACTCATTTTACAATAATTTCACTTGTCTCATGGTAGGCTACCAATTGAGACCGGTATGCTGCAAAACCGCCCCAGATGCCCATATCTACCAATCAGTGAGTTGAATCCTAAGTGGTGTTTGCTGCCTTAAAGTATCAGTCAATAAATCCTGACAAGTTTATGACCTTTCTTTTTTTATATTGAAATAAGATAGTAATTGTACCTGTAACGGTACGTATAACTGCACTGGATTTTACAATAGGGTAAAAGTACACAAAAGACCAGATCTCATAGTTTGCGATGCGTTTTTCACGACCATGAATTTGGTAGGGCCCTATTCATAAGGTATAGTTTGTACAAAGGTTATTAAAATAGTGTGTGAGGTGTGAATACAGGGATGCTTAGTGTCAAAGTATTATTCCCATTTTATAGATGGGGAAGCTGGCAGAAAGGTGAGATGACCTGCCTGTTACTAGAAACAGCAAGCCAGTGGCAGATAAAGATTAGACTTTAGCAAGACATGAATCCTATATTGCACTTGCCCCTTCACATCACATTCTCTTCTTTTGATGGCTTTCTAGCCTCCAACCAGAGCAGGTACAACTGAGCAAGACCTGGATATGCCAATTCCCATAATTTTGTGCAACATCATCCTTGAACGTATCAAGAAACAAACAGTCCTTCTACTTAGAGAAGAACAAGTAGGTTTTAGACCAGTGAGCTCATGTGCAGACCATATTATTGTTCGCAGACATATTATAGAACAAAGTGAGGAGTGGTAAGCACCTCTTGTGATAGATTGACTCTTCTGTCTACATGAACATATTGCTGAATGGATGCAAGGTACAGTTATTAAATAAAAATCTATTTTATTTTCACCTAAAACAGATTATTATTTATCAGTCATTTTTCAGGCAAAATTTGACTTGTATGTGCAACATGTGCCAGAACCTAAAATTAAAATGGAGTTGGCTGTCCTTGTACCTTGTTTCAAGATAACAAACATCCAGAATAGAGATCTGAGAATACTGAAAGTCTCGTGAAATTGTAATTTAGGAATCCTTCATTTGCCGGCTGGTAGTGAGAGCAGGCCTCCAAAAGTTAATGTTCAAGGTTATTTAAATCACTTAATGTGAAAATAGATCTGAAACTAGACATTGCTATCAAAAGGATTTTCCATGTTTCTCTGTAGTGGCATCCTTCAATCTTCCCTGTGAAAGAGTTTTTCTCAAATTCGGGATCATAATCTTTTTAAAATACCCTATTGTTCTTCACTCAGGTTTTTGCTTTGCAGTGAGGGGCAGGGTGGAGGGACTTAAACATCTTGCAAGCTGAAAGAATTAACACAAAACTTTTAAAGAAATATTTCTGTTTTTGGGCTTCTCACGTTCTCCATACATTTGCCATATTCAGTATGAAATTATGATGGATTATATACAGTTAAATTCGGGATGGTTCACCAAAAGATTAAATTTCTGTTCAAAGATCAGGATGCTGCTATACATTTTTTTGGAGTGTAGAGTTTGAGGTGACGGGTCACCAACACGAATCAGATTTGAAATGTGAGGATATAGTTTGCTTAAGGAGACAGCTATGCACATAGCTCTGTGGACCTGCCAGATATTTAAAGAATTTATCTGGATCTTTTAATTTTATGCTGCAGTGACTTATTATTATTATTATTATTATTTATTATTAGAAACAGTTTTGCCCTCAGATGTGTGACCTCGCTGAGAGTCTCATACACGCATCCATGGAAAGAATTTGGCCCTAAGTTATTTTCTGTCTAACCAGTTAAGTGTCATGATGGTATCATTCGGTTGTATTTATAGCTATCACTGGGGAAATGGTTTCATTATATTTGCTTTCTACCTATATTATTTCTTTGCTACAAATATTCTGAGATGTATACCAACCTAAAATTCTTGTGTGCCATAAAAACAGTAATACTGGGGTGGGGAGAGGAATTAAAAAGAGAGCTAAATGTTTAAAATGGGTTCAGTAGTATGTCAACATTACAGAGTTTTGGAGGCCAGCAGCAAAATTACCTGTCCAAAAGGATGGATAACTTTCTGCTTTTGTTCTGAGGGTTAAGATAGTGTACCACCCTTAATATATAATACCCCCCCCCCAAAAAAAGGAGTGCTAGAAAATATAAGAGTCTATATTGATGGAAAATGTCCAGAGGCTGAAGATGCTAGCCAAAGAAGTGACCTTATAACCTTGTACAAGACAATCAAACAGCTCACGGGAAACTTTAGCTGTACTAGAGGCCCTGTTAAGGATGCAAATGGAAAGATTCTTAGTACAGAAGAATAGCAAAGGAAAAGATGGGCAGAACATTTTCTGGCTATTTTAAATAGACTAAGCCCAAGCAAACGATTAGAAATATGTGATGAAGACCTACCACTCTAGACCTTGATACGTATTGGGAGATATTACAATGGAAGAAGTTAGAAAAGCCATCAGTAAGCTCAAAAATGGGGAAGCAGCTAAAGAGGATAACATTACTGCAGAGATGCTCAAAGCAAGTGATGAAACAGCCCCCCTGTCTCTTTGGGTAGAATGTGGAATGAAGAAAAGAACCTAACCTAGTGGAAGAGACCTTTATAGTAAAATTGCCAAAGAAGGGTGACCTTACCACCTGCAGTCACTGGAAATGAATCACATTACTGTTAGTCCTTCTTAGAGAAGAACAATTAGGTTTTAGACCAGTGAGCTCATGTTCAGACCATATTATTGTTCTCAGATATATTATAGAACAAAGTGAGGAGTGGTAAGCACCTCTTGTGATAAATTTGATAGATTTCCATAAGGCTTGTGACAGTGTACACAGAGACAGTCTTTGGAAAATTAAGGCATACTATGGAATATCAGCAACAATAATTAGAATAATCAAGGATCTATATGATAATGCCAAATGTGCAGTCAGAGATGGTGACCATATCAACCAATGGTTTTCAGTGACATCTGCAGTATGGCAAGGGTGTATTATGTCCCCATTATTGTTTGCACCGGTCATTGACTATTCTTGAGGAAAGTAACCATAGAAATCAACCAAGAAATTGTATGGACAAATGATAAAGCAGAATTGGATGACCTCCTTTTTGCTGATGGCATTGTCCTGCTTAGTTCAGCACATCACTTAATGGAAGAAAAGACCCACCTTCTGGCTGATACAGCAGAACAAGTTGGTGTGTTCATCAACAACAGAAAGACAAGATATATGGCTATCAAAGATTTGGAAAAGTAGTATGATTGGCACCTCTGTATGACACAAAATTACGGATTTTTAACATCAGCATTGTCTGCCCTCCTTTATAGAGCAGAGTCATGGAAATCTATTAACAAATTCATTTCAAACTAAATGCCTGTGGAAGAACTTCACAGTCCATTAGAACTTTTAGAACATTAGAACAAAGTTTCTTCTAACATCAGACATTCTGAGTAGACCAAACTAATCTAAAGCATCAAATATGGTAAGACAACAGACATATTTAGGACATGGTTTAAGGATCCCACCAATTTGACTTCCATGGCAAGTGAAAAGGTGGACACTACCTAGAAAGAGAAGCTACAGTTTCCAGAGAGATACTATGCAGAACAATAGGCAAAGAAGCCAAATCCATCAATATGGTACTTGGAAGCCTGAGAAAACCAGCACAAGACTGAAATATACGGAAGAAACTATTGGATGTCCTATGCACCTGAGTGTGTGCGAGGATAAAGAAAGAATACTGTGTTTTGCTTTTAAATAATTTCATCATTTAGGTATTATTAAAAATTGAGATGGGATTTCTTTTGTATACTTCTGACATAAAGAAATGTTAATGTAGTTATCGAAACTATTCTAATATTTTGTCTCACAGCCTATTCCTTAAGAAAACTGCTTAAAAACGTTCAATTAATATGGTTTTTACAAGGTAAAGTGTCTAAAATATGTGTACAGCATTACAAAGTTCAGTGCTCAATTTAGACTTCATGTTTTAAAACATGCATAACATATCATCTTAGTAACTGTTGACTCTAGAAAGTTTATGCCTTACCCAGGTGAAAGACCAAACAACATACATCTTCACCGAATAACATTACTTCTTAGTGCTTATTATTTCTAAATTGAACCTAACTATATGGTTTCCACAGTGAAGCCAGAGCTAGTATTATGAGTTATAGAACTACTTCCAAAGTCTAAGTCCTGAAGCATTCAAAGTAGAGCTTTATGGAGAATTATTCCATCATTTACAGAAGAAGGTGCAAGACAATTTCACTCTTTTGCAGCAATAATTTCCCAAGTTAACTGCCCTTGACCTTTGCCTGTTTTAGATGGTTAGCAATCCTCCTTCATTGGATCAAAACATAAAAAACTCCCAACAGAATGGGGAGGTAAAGAGCTAGATATAAGACATCTTATGGAGTTCACGTCAGGAAATTTTTTAGGCACTCAAATACCACAGTGGTGGATGCAGTATAAGAACCTAAAAACAGATTTTTAAAAAGCCAATTCTGAAGTGGTGGTAATCTTTGATGGAGAACAAATTAATAGTGAGACCTCTTCAGATACAGTTGTTCAGTGTCTAGCTAGTGGTCTTGATCTTGCAATTTGGGTTGTATAGTGTATTACCTTAAGCTATGAATTTCTTCTAATATTTTTAGTATGCTACATAGCACCCTAATATTTCAAGTAAGTTACATAATACCCTAATGTTTTGCATCTGAAGTTGCTGTAGAGGAGAGTTCTATTTTACCTAATTTACACCATAGTCATCTCCATGTTTTCGAGTGCTTTACAAAGCTTACATAGAGTGGATGAGTAGATTCTTGCTTCTCTTCTAGTTATTACTAGGACATATTAAAGGATTTATTTTAGTGTTGTGGAGCAGCTGTGACAAAAATATGGGGTTTACGTTTTGTCCTGGAAGTAGCCATTCTCATCAGCAGTAAAAGGAGAGTTCTAGAGTCACAAGCTGACTGGTGAGAGAAGGTTTTTCCACTGCTCCCAGGAGTCTCACACTTGTAGCCAATGTTTCCATTGTCTGAGGAATGCAGACATTTTAGCAGATCTTTGAGGTAGCTCAGGTCCTGCCCATTGAACTTTTAAAGATCAGGACTCTTCATTCCCCCTGGAAACAAATCTTGCCAGTTGTTATCTGGTTTCTAAACGCCCATTCCTAAACAAGGTAACTGAGATTGATGATGTTGGTTACCATTCCCAGTCTTCTAATAAGGAAATGAAGAATCATCTCTGACTTCAGGTGGCCACATCTGCTGGAAATGCCTTTTACCATCAAAGGTGCCAGGAGACTCTCTCGTGTCTCTTGACACATGAAGATCTGCCTTGGCAATCTGTTTATCCGTTACCTCCAGGCTTGACCTCTGCAGGGCATTCTGTCTGGGAATGAAACCAGGGGTCCTGAGAGAGCTCCAGCTGGCTCAGAATACAACTACTCACCTGCTTAGGAACACAGATTGCTGTAAACATGTCACCCTGGTGCTCTGGTCACGGTGCTGGTTTCTCACTGAATACCGCTATTATTTATTATTTGTATAACTGTTGCTCCTAGGCACCTATTCAATGACTAGGACCCCATTGTGCTAGGTGCTGGTGAAGCACCTAGCACAATGGATGCTAGGACAAAAGGACAAAAGGATGGTCCTCGCTCATTTAAGTCTTACTGCCAAAATATTTGTTCAGCTGTTGAAAGTTTTAAATACCTAGCCCATTAGTATAACCAGGCAGAGACTGTAAGGGCAGAGAACAACTGACATGGATTGTCAATTAACTTCCATTTGTTCTTAATTAAAAAAAAATAAGCAACTTGTTAATACTGAAATACACTTTATTAAATCCACATCATTTAGTTAGTTATTTAGGTCAAAAATGATGTAATCCTGTCCTCTGTTTGAAATGTCTGATCTCTGCTTTAGTGAGTTACTGTAGCAAGGCAATCTCTGTGTTGTTGTCAGTGTGGAGAGTAATATATGTAAGCAGTATTCATACAACAGTATAAAAGCAGCGGAAACTTTTGACATCTTATATATGTACCAGTTATTACCACCCATACCTTGGAGAAATGTAAGGATCTTTCAAATGATGAATACAGAATTGCTTCCACACGCCATCTGGGAAAGTTGCTTTCTGAAAGAGCATGTGCTATAAGCTCTCCCACCCTTTCCCCTGGTACATGAGATCATAAATCTTACAACAGAAGACAAAGGCGGGAGATGTCCCCATAGCATAAAGCAGAAGGTTCACTGAATGAAAACTTCATCCATTGCTCTACACTGTCTGAGATATGTGCTTGCAGGGAAGGGAGTAAGGGGTTGTTTCAGTACCCCTCAGCCATCTGGCACTGCATTATGGGATACTGGCCTTGGAAAGGTGAGACCCAGCCTACGGTATATTGTTTTTTTTGTCCCATTTACTTTCTTCTCCCTCTCTTCACTCTTCCTTCCGCCCTTTCCTGCCTGTAGTCTGGGAGCACTACTAATGTAGCTGATTCAGTGCCTTTTTAGCTACTCTTTTTTTTTTTCTTGGTCCTGTTCTGTTTTGTCTGCTTACAGTTGTGCAGAGGATAGAGAATGACGCTCACCCGTGGTGTGTGCTTCTTTATTTTGGGAAGGGTGGGAGATGGAGGCAGCACATTGTCTGCTCGGTGGTTTTTGTTGAGTTTTACACATTTATAAATTGCCTTTCAGAGTACAAATAAAGTACATAAAAGAAACATGTATAAACAAATATCAGGGTATATGTGTATTCACTGAAAACAGGGTCTGACCTGCTCTGCTGCTATTAAGGTTGCCCATAACTTCCTATTCTAATACCAATTTCCAGTAGCTTATAATTTTCACACATGTTAGTTATTTTGGCTGAAATTTCCCATGCTTGCTGTCCAGTCTGTTTGGAAAATTTCAACCCAAATGGATCTGCAGTTTGAGACCTAGATGAGGGGAAAATCAGTTGTTCGATCAACCTTTTATTTGAAAACTCTAGCACCCCCAAGGTTCGGAGCAGTGACTTGGAATCTGGCAGATGGGTGGCCTTTGCCATCCCTGTGAAAATCCATTCAAATCTGGCCACGTTATTAGCTTTTAAAAAATTGCAGTTCATATCTGCTCAGCGTAGATTTGCTACAGCTTCTCAGCCAATAACTCTGAATATTCTCTGCACTGAGCATTCTCCAGGCTAGGGCTGATTAATTTGTAGGTCTGGTCTGCTACGGGCTGGGGCCAGGCACCAGAAATGAGAGCAAGACTTGTCTCTCCTGTGCTATCAGTGCCTCTCCAGCTTCCTCCTCCAGCCAGTGAGGAGGAAGTGGCCCGATTCAAATGCATAAGGGACAAGATCCAAATGGGGGGACAGGAGTAGAAGACTGGGACACAGAGTTGTGTGGGGAGACTGGGACTGGAGACTGACAGGTGGGGGGAAGAGAGGAATTGGGATGAGGGGAGCCTGGGGTTAGCTGGCCTACGAGACTGGGAGCCAAAGGGGGTGGGGACTGGCTGGGGAAGAAGATGGGACTGCATAGGTGAAGAGAATGGGACTGGGATGATGGGGGAAGAGACAGGACTGGTACAAGGACAAGATGGTGGGGACAGGATAGAAGGGATCAAGTCTGTGCCCACTGGAACACTCTCCTCTCCTGAGCCTGGAATGGAACCCAACATTCCAGTGTCTCACCATTCCTCTGAGGTTAGCAAATACAGGCAAGCTCATGAAGAAATTAATAATTCTGTATTCAGAGCAGGGATTGAATAGTATGCAGCAAATAAATCCTGGTCCACACATTGAGCAATGAGAAGGAAACAACATATTGAATAGCTGCTCCTTAATTGATCACCATCCACCCTGTGCACTGAATGAGGCAAGGATGTTGTGGAAAAAATAGCATATGATCATGTAATTAGACTGTAGCATAATGCATATGTATAGGGAGGTGAACAGGAAAAGGTGTGTAGGAAAAGACAGTGCTGCAGAGATTGCTAGCCCCCTCTCCACAATTTGCTGAGTCTCTCTCTCTCTCTCCAGATGGGTATTTGAGGGAACAATTAAAATCTTAAGAGCAGATCTGCATACAATAGGGCCTTAACAGTATGTTCCCAGTATTACTTGGTAATGAGACTTGAATTTTGACAGCAATTCTCCCTTAACTTTCACTTTTTTTTTTTTGCACTCTAGCTAACCACACAGCACTAACTTTGTTATCCAGATAGGCATTGTGTGTATTAACTCAAGTATTTTTCCTGAGGTTTGCCATTTACTTCATCATTATTTTTTATTAATTATATGTATTATTGTAGTGCGTAGGACCCCTGGGTCACAGACCAGGACTCCTTTTTACTAGGTGCTGTGCAAACCCAGAACAAAACAGTGGTCCCTGTCCCAAGAATTAAATCACTGGAGTAGCATACAAAACCATATAGAGAGGCAAGGATAGCAGCAAAAAGAAAAGGAGTACTTGTGTTAGTAAAGTAAATTTGTTAGTCTCTAAGGTGCCACAAGTACTCCTTTTCTTTTTGCGGATACAGACTAACACGGCTACTACTCTGAAAAGGATAGTGGCAGAGTACTTTAGATTTGTTGTTAATAAGTACTTTATAGATAAGTTGCATCAAAAAACTATATTAAGAGAATGTTAAAGTTGCAAAGCTAAGTGCTCAAAATTAAGAAACCCCTGAATTAAAGTTCTCCTTGCAGCAACTACTAGTCCAGTGCATATTTTGCCAGGAACTTACGTAAATATTTTCTGGACAGCCAAGGAATGTTGGAAATAGAGCATCCTGTATTCCGATTTTGACAGTGCAAAGGTGTAGACAACAGAGCCAAGCACATAGATTTGTCCATTCATTCTGAAAGGCGAATTGGCTAAGTATACTTGGGTGTTCTATGTTAACAGACCTGCTTTCTATTTTCAGCTCTGCAAGATGTGGCTGTGTGAAACTTTTCCACTACCCTATCTGAGAAATGGGGGAAGGATATTTGCCTCCTTCCTGAGATAGGGTTATGAGGTCTTGCTCAGTCATAAGAGCTGTGAAATGCACAGAAGTATTAACACACGTCTGTGAAAGAGCTGGAACTAGAACTCCTCCTGGCTCCCAGCCTACCTCCTCTTCCCCTCAAGATGGGGCTATGCTGGCATCATGTCAGATGCTCTAGTTCTGTGTCTGTGTTGCTGGAAGCTATGCAGAGCCTGGGAGCATGTTAAGTGAAGATGGCACATGGGGAGCTCTGTGTGGGACTTGGCACCATGCTTAATGCAAATGGAATGTTAGAAATTTTAGAAGCAAGTTTCTGATAAACTCTACTGAACCTGTGGAAACGGCAATTTTCAGAGGTTTAAAACTTTGTCAAATCTGAATGATTTTTCCTGGGGACAGCAAAGGGGACACCTCACTCCAGGAACATCCCCATTCCAAATTACAAGTCTTTGGAGGCACCCAAGCTCTTCAAAGAATCAGTAAAAAGGCATTTCAACATGGTCAAAAACTACTTATTTTCCTATATACCCCCCCCCTTTTCTTTTTTCTGAAACATTCAAATAAATTTCAACATGAGGAAGGGAGCAAGCATGGAAAATTTCAGCCCGAATGCTTTGTGTGCAAAATTACAATCAACTGAAACAGGGAATTCTGAGTGGAAGGTGTTATACAGCCTTAACCATAAGGTTCACTACCAGTTTCACCTATAATAAAATCCATGTGGTGGTAGTATTTATTTATTTATTTTATTTGTACTGCTGTCATGGCTAGCAGCCTTAGTCCTGGATCAGGACTCCACTGCGCAAACACAGAACAAAAAAAACTGTCCCTGGCCCAAAGAGTTTATAATCGAAGTACAATACAAATGACAACAGATGGAGTACTACAACGAAACAGTATTGATCAGTATGAGGGGTTGTGGTCTTAGCACACCAGTGAAACTTGACAGCGGTTGGACCACTAGTGTGCTAAGACCACAGTGAAGGAGAGTTTGAAGGCAGATTTTGAAGGAGGATAATCAGGTGGCTTTGGAGTTGTTTACGGGGAGCTCCTCCCAAGCATGAGAGGAAGCACACAGGCTGCTGCTTGTTTTGAAAACTTAACAAGTAGGTGATGGAGGCTGGCATGATTGGCTGATAGGAGGCAGAAATTGACTTCCTGATAGTGAATGAGAGATGCTAGGCTGGATAGGAATGGGTCCTGTTGTCATGTGGTAATGCATAGAACTAGATGAAAACTTGTGTTATCATGTACTTTTGACCATCTTACCTGCCCTCTGCCTATTGATCCATCTTTCACTGGACTTAGTCTAACTTCCAAACCTCTGAGCCATTTCAAACAGCTGCCATTTTTAAAATAAAATTGCTTAAGAAATGTATTTGTATTTTTCCAGACTATGTGGAATTTCCTCTTCAAAATCACACTGGTAGTATTGAGTCTTGGACCAGTGACATGTGTAAGGTCTGATATCTTGAAAATCTTCAGAGCCATTAGGAGGAACATGGTTATGATTATTAGTAGTATTTCCAATTATTGTTTGTTTTTGTTTTAGTGCCCACATATGCTTTCCAAGAAAAAATGGTAAATTTTACACAGCCCTAGCTACTATAGTAATAGACAGTTAATGAAAATTCTCTTATAGTTCAAGTATTAAACCCCGCTACAGTGTTTTGTATCTGAAAGTCTACAGCTGAATCTTCAGCAAAAATAGATGCCCGGCATGGTGTATTGTGGGTAGAATTTTAAGACAAGAAGTTTGATTTCAATAGAAATGTTATTGCTTTGAAAAGCAGGGAAAGTGGGTTTCCTCCAAAATAGAAAAAGAAACAAACTCCAACTGTTACAATACAAAATTGTAAACTGATAGTGGTTTGGAGCCATACTGTTGAGATGGCCAATCTGAAAGCTATGTGTGAATGGTCCCTGTGGCTCCATGCAGGCACATGGATTTGCCTGTGCAGAACAGCTTGCAGGATCAGGGCCTTAGAATGGATGCAGGAGCAACCCTGAGGTTCCTTAACTCTGAGCTACTGGCATGCGTTGTGGAGATGACTCCCTTGATCTGCAGCAGTGGAGTGCATCCTGTCATTAGAACACAATCAGGGATCAGTGTGCGAGTTAGCCATGTGTGGGGTCTAGTGAACCACATGGCCTCAGGCATTAACGTTTCCTTATCCATTTAATAATTAAATGATTTAACAATTCGAATCTGACCTAATCGGATATCAGCATTCCCTAGGTGGAGCATATAGGTTAAAAAAGTAAGAAAACTGATCAAAAATATAAAGACGTAAAGCATCATGAATACCAAAATAAGCTATAGCTCACTATTTGAATATTTGCATATTTTGCATAGGTTCATGTACTGGTAAATTTACAGGGCTAGAATCCACCCCAGATGGAGTGGATTGGTCAAGCTTATGAGTTAAATGCTCAGAAGCTGTATGTATCAATGATACAGACGCTCCCCAGGTTACGCGAGACCCGACTCTTATGCAAATTCGCACTTACGGAAAAAGTTCCATAAGCCAGAAATAGGATTTTTGAGTTTTGGAAATCTTTGTGTAACGTATGGGGGTATACGTTTCCAACTTGCACAAAATTTGAGTTACGCAGGACTTTCTAAAATGGAACGATTGCGTAAGTCAGGGGGCGTCTGTACAGTTATCCTAAACCAGAGATATGAGTTAAAGGCTGCATGTCTTGGTTCTGAGAAGCTCAGGGGAAGCTGAAGCCTTTCTGTGGTAAAAGAAAATAAATGTTCTGTTGATACATATGTTGTGTAGATTTTTTTTTATTGTTAGTATTGTTTCTTTCCTTTCTCATTACTTTTGGAAGCCTAGTTTCACTTTTTTGTTCCAATAAATATTTAGCCCATGCTTTTGGCCAGTTTGCAGTGAGGAAAAAAAGGAGGCGGGTACTAAGACCTATAATAGTAAATATTAATTCAGGAGACCACAGTTGGATGCCTGGAATTTTCATCCACCATAACACACAATAGTTATCTCTACTGAATGTAGCTAACAATATGTAACTCATTTATGATAAACCATCAGTGCTAAATAAGCAAGAAATATTTCCATACCATTTTACAAACCTGGAATAAAAAAGCACCATCATTACAATGACAATAAACAAACCACGATCATATGTAATATTTACAAGCACAGCATACAGAGCTCCCTACAAACTATATAGTTCTGCATCAATTTATATTGGATTTTTTTAAATTAATGATTGCTGTGTTCAGCTACAGTGTATATTCTAGCATATACAAGTTGCCAAATATACCAAAAAATTAGCAATTCAAGTCAGTCTGTCTTGTACTTGCCTGTCATTTTTCATTTCTGTTGTGATTGGCTGGCAGTCAAGTGCTGGCTTTACACAATTGGTTTTGATAGGAAATTACAAAAAACGGAGCCGATCTCTTTATTTGTACTCCGTGACTGTAGCACATGAAGCTGAACAGAGCAGAGAAACAAAGCTTATCTTTACACAAGGATTCAAGTGTGATCTTTCTCACAGATGTTTCCATTTCAAAGAAGTGCATCTTATCTTACCTTTCTAGTGTGTGACTTTGAACTCTTAGATGCCTTTGGGATTTTTTGTCTTGGTGAATATAACAATTGCCCTAAGAGAAGATTTCTAACATGGACGACTATGAGAATTTCAGATGGAAGGACTAATGTAATGCATGGATCACAAAAGCTTGAGTTTTTGAAGGGATTAAGAAACGAGTAAAATAAGAAGCCAGTCCAAAAAAGGAATAAGAAAACAGATGGAAAAAGAAAATGATTTTGTTTTTATCCAGGAATAGTGATACAGAAAACTATATGAAAGATGGATTATACTGGCAACAAAAATCCTGAATAATCAAAGGGGTTTATATTCCACTGAAATAATAATTGTTCAGGGTATGTGAAACCTTGCCTCCTGTGGGTAAGCGCAATTTATGGCTTAACTGACTGACAAGCTGCACAGAATTCTTTTGGGAGTGCTGCATACTCCTAATGGCATATCAGAGATATTCATGTGTATATTTTAAATAAATAACTTGAGGCTCAGCACAAGAAAGGTTAACCTACTATTTTTTTAACTGTGAAATATTACTAGAGAATATCAGACCGTTTCATCTGTATGTTTAACTACAGGTTTTTTTGCTCCCCCAAACTTAGTTTACAAGATGCTGGAATTGGATTTATCCTTGTCATAGATCGAAGGCAAGACAAATGGACCTCTGTGAAAGCCTCCATACTGCGAATAGCGGTGAGTTCTTTTTTCAGTTAAGGCCTTTATGGCAGGTCCTTCCAGGTTGAACCTATCTCATATATAAAATGCAGTAAACATTTTTTCTTTTACCAAAGTGTTACAATATAATTTTTTTTAGAGATACATTCGAACTGTTCTTACTTCTGTTCTGATTTAACCCATCAACACCCAGTGGTATGGCATACAGTATGCTTGTAATGTGGTCTGCAAAGTAGCTTCACCCCTACCTAGGTTCAAATGGAAAATAGCTTTTGCATTGGTAACCCAAAGCTAATAGAGCTGAGCCATGATCATTTCACTGATCAAACAAGCTTTGCTGATTTTGTGAGGAGGAGGATTTTTTTTAAAATGCCAGTTTTGGTTTAAATTGAAACCGCCTCAGTATTTGTTTAAATATATGAAACTCCATTTACAAAAGTACATTTATAGGAGTAGTTCTGTGATTTAATATTTCAAAAGGTAAATGCTACGTACATTTAAAATCTGCTAATTCTGGTAACAGTTTTTAAACAGGTTTCAAAGAAAACTCAATAGCAGGTGTTTTAGGTTGTTTCAGCATGCATTTCATACCTTTTAAAAAAAAGTTACCAGAGTTTAACTAACATACCGTTCAGTTATTAATTTTTAAAAATTAAATATAAACAGAATTGTTAAACAATGCAAGTTTGTATTACATAAGCTGTAAAAGAGAGGCATATCTAATAATAAAAAATGAATATTCACTTGTATACTGGTCGGGTACTAATCATAACCCTTTCTTATATTTTTTGCCTCTTTCAATCTTGTCATGCTGGCATTAATTACCAGTATTTCAGAATGTTTACCAGTAAGTGCAAAAGCATAGAGCTGTAACCAGTTTCTGTGTAAGGGGTTCTCCTCGTGGGAGGTAAAAGCAAGTCAGAATCAAAGCTGCAAATTATTTGTCATCTTAGTATTGCTTCCTTGTTCTTGTGGCACTGCCAGAAGGCTTCTTGTCTACTGCAGCTTTGCAATTTGTTTAAATAGGCTTGACAATATGATATTCCCATAATAGGGCTTGGAATTTTCTGGATGTTAAAATATGTTTAATAAATCATCAAAAAATGCTGCAAAAATGAATCCTGATAGTACTTCATGAAAGTTTGAGATCCAGCATTGAGAAGATTCCAGTACTGAGACCTGAAAAGAGTTGAGATCGGAGTGGTTGGGGTGATTAAAGAAATGGGATTCACTCTCACAAAAATCCAGCTTTTCTGCTTGATGTTATAAAATCACAGTTGGTTGCAAAATTGCCTTTGATGTTGGTTTTTTTAGCAGCCATGATAAAGTTTAGAGCTTACACTAAGCTCTAATGTTGTGGTTTTAAGCACCAAGTACATATACAGTGCTCCATGTGTTGAAGAAATGGGAGATTTTTGTCTTTCACAGAACATAGAACCTGAATACCTACTCACTACGATACATATGAGACCTGTGATTGCAATGGTCGCTGGAGTCTTTGCTTGAAGAAGGAAGTTAAGTTTCAAAGGCAGAACCTGGCAAATATGTGTAGGCTGTTGCAATGGAATCATAAATGTTTCCTTCTCTCGTTCTGTACTGTTCTGTGTGCTACTTTAAAAAATAATTTTAAAAAAATCAATGATTCCTTAGCTGAAGTTGCACACGTGCTCAGCTTTGGCCTAATGCTGCTTCCATTGATGTCCGTGACAAAACTCTCATTGTCTTCAATACTGAGCCCTTTTGAAAATTCCATTCTACAATCCCAAATAGAAATGTCATCGCTGGATAGCGATGACATTGTGACTAGACTGGATGTGTATCATGGGAGACATTTATGAACGTTTTAGCAACTGCTAACTAGAAATTCACTTTGCTAACAAGAAATGCACTCACTTATATTTGTTTGTTGGGACTGCTCCTGTATACAAGTTTTGTCTGCGGCCCATAGATTCATTTAATCATGAAACAAAAGTAACTCAATGACACATTGAAATTTTGTTTCAGGTGCAGAGATTCTGCATTAGCAGTGGCAAACGAAGAGCTAATGCCCCTTATAACAGGGCACACTCCCCGCTAGGGTGTCCTTTCATGGCTGCGTATGGGGATTAGTTCTGCCCAGTGTGATGCCCCCTTCCTTCTCTCAGCTCATGATGTAGCCCCTCATGCTCTCTAGAAGTTGCAGTGTTTCCTCTTCATGGCTGGGCCCTCTGACCAGGCCACTTTACAGTTTTCCCCTTCCAGAGTAACGAAGTCTCACCAGACCAGCTGTCCCGTGCCATTCCAGATAGTGTTCTGATTCAAGACTGTGCCACTTTCCTAATAGCTGGTAGGAGAATTTGAGTCCACTTGCTACTCTGGGTTCCAACCCAGGGACCCTACTATAAGTAGCCAAGGTCTGTACCATCTCAACTTTTGCTGCCATTTCCCTGGGCCTCTTCCTACTCTGCCCTCCACAGGCTTTCTTCTACACCACCCCTCTAGGTAAACCCTTCCCTCAAGGTCAGGATGCCAAGGCTTCTGGTGCACCTCTGGGTTTCCTCCTTTTCTCCTCACTAGGCCCAGAGAGTGACTGCAGACCTCCCCACTACAGCCCCCTTCTGCTCTCACTTCCTGGCTTTATACAAGCCCTCTCCTACTTCTGTCCAAATGGCCTCCATCTCCAGTTAGGGCTTGTCAGTCAAGCCTAAATCTCTCCCCAGGTGAAATTAGCAACTCTGGTTAATTAGCAACTCTGAGCCACCTTAACTCCTTCAGGGTAGTGTGGGGTGAACACCCCCATCACAGCCCTGTTTAACTGTACTGCTTTCACAACCTGAGAAGGTGGATAGGATTGTGAAAACGAGGCAAGACTTCTGTCTGAGGATTCAATTAGGAGCAAAATATTTCAGCTGTGGAGTTTTATGTAACACCCCTTGATGGTCAGTGTTGAGAGACGAGATTATCAATGAATCTCAGAAAAGAGAGGCCCTCACACCAGAGTTGAAAAGTGGATCTTTCTTTTCCTATCATATTTTAGAGTTTTATACTGCCATCCATAAGCAGCGTATCAGAGGTGTCTTCCTCCAAAAGTCTGTTAGCAGTGGTGAAGTCCCTGATGGACTTTTCAGTGCCTCTGGCTCTCTTTCAGTTTATAAGGATATAACTTGGGGTAGATTTTTTTAAAATTTTTGTTGTTTAATGGGTTGGAGGGAGTGACTGATGATGTGTGTGCCCTCTGTTTATGATAGAAAAGCTTTATCAAATAGTAAAGCTTTGCAGCATTTCCTAAAGGTGACCAGACTCTTGATTCATCTAATCTGCTCTGGAAGTTTGCTCCATGGCTGGTTCCCCTTGACTAAGAATGCTTTGTCCCTACTTCTTATGCCCTTCATATCAGGGTTTGTGAGCTGCATTGTCCTGTAGGAGTGCAGCTCCGTTAGTGGTTCATGGCTCAGTCTCTCGTGTAACTGGGGCTTGATCTATTAATTGCTTTGAGGACTAGGACCCAGGCCTTGAACTGGCAGCAGAAGTGGACTGGTGACCAGTGGAGGGACTAGAGCATGGATCCAATGTGCTGACCACAGCCTAAAAAACCCATTGACAAGCCAGGCAGTCACATATTGTACTATCTAGAACCTTTGCGGGTTTTTTTACAGTCGGCTTCAGATACAGTGAATTAGGTAATCTAGACACTGATCTCTGTGGCCAAGGCCTGGGAGTGAAATTTCCTAGTGAGCTGGAGATAAAAGAATATGTTATTAGTAACCGATGTTACAGTCATACAGGTTTAGTGACGAGTCAAACAAGACTCGTCCTGTTGAATCATTTTGATGAGTGGGGGTTGTATGACTTCATGGGACTGGGAGTTGGGGGGAAGTGTTCCAGCTAGTTCTTCACAGCATGCCCCCAATCAACCACCATCACTTTGGGCTTGCATGGATTGAGTTTATACAAGCTGCTCTTCATTCAGAAGCTGATATTTTATAGGCATTGTGGTATCTTAGGAGTGGTAGTGATTGCGTCAGCAAAGAAGAATACGATTGTTAATTTTCTATCTGTATATTTTGTTTCTGATTGTATAAAACTTAGGTTTTTTAAAAGATAAAGCTGTTTTATTACACTTGTTTCAATTTAACTATTATTTCCTTGTTTTGTTTGTTTACATTGTGTATTTAACAGCACTTTGTGTATAGACCTTTTCACTATTTCCCTGATATAGTCAGTCAGTTTTCCCTTTTATTACATGGGTTTTTAACACACAAAAAGAGGAGAGAAAAATACATTTTAAATGGGGTTGTAAAGCCACAAGCATTTACCAGGGAAACTTGAGAACAGACCTAGTGCATAGAACTGCTTTTAATTACGTTTTTTAAGCTGACTAGAATTTCAAATTAAAGATATCCCTCTAAGCTCATCTAATTGAAGCTTCCGGACAATAAGCCCATATAAGAGAGCTCATCTTGTGCAGGATTCTGCCATTAAACCATGTTGGGTGATTCTGGCAATTTACACTGTTAATGTAGTTTCAACAGATATACCTGCTTGCTGCTTTATATACAGGAATTCTGACATACAGTGTCTTCTGACTTGCTGTATACAAGTGAGTGTAGAAGGAATAAAATTGCATAACATTTTCTATTATTACAGGGAAATGTAGATATATTGAGTACTGTACATAAAATGAGATTTCACGACTACTCGTTGTAGTCCAAGTACTGTAAATAACTAAAATATGGATCTGACCTTGTCACGTGAAATGCGTGATACTAGTCCGTTTCTAGCCTTCTCTGTCATTTGGTTCACATATTTGTCATGTATCATCTCTGAATGCAGTTATTTATTCAGCTGAAAAGTAGGAAGTCTTAAAAACTGTCTTTTTGGATTAGCCAATTGTCAGTCAGAATAGAACAAAGTCTCACGGTGCCACTGCTTTTCTTTCTGACCTTGGGCAGAAGATCGAGTTGTACTGTAGTTCCTTGGGGAAAACATGGATTAATGAACTGTGAACTGTCATCTATAGAAAGTGGAAATTCTGCTCTTCCCAGGTGATGTTTACTCTATGTTTTTACCCATGTGTTTACCCATTCTACAGTTGCTTATCATCTTAGTATCCAGCATAGTAATGAAGCATGGAATGCTTCTTTATCAATCCTCCGCAAGAGCTTCTTAATCCTAGGGTGAGTTTTGGTGCCATAGGAAGCTTGCATTTCAATAACCTTCCAAGCTATCATTAAGATAATATATAAATTTATCCACTTTAAACTCTGCTTTAAACATAGCTGGATTTTGTTTTTGTAGGTACTTTCGCTTTCCACAAATTGGAGCATAGTGGGAAGCTTCCCGTCACTTCAGAGGAAGGGAGCAGCTCAAAGGCTGCTTCCTCAAGTCTGGCCGGCTGGAGAGGAGCAGCCTACTTCCCAGCACTTAACAGAAGCCTTGGGGAAGCCAGTAGGTGGGCTGCTCCTCTTTCATTCAGCCAGCTGGCAGCTCTGTTGTGCTCCAGGTTTGGGACACCCAGAGGACAATACAAAGCACAGTACAATTCCTGGGGATGTAACTGATCTTCATTTACTGGAAAGCTCCGACTTAGTGAATGCACTGTATGTAAAGAAATTTCCACAAATCTGAAAGGCCATGCTGTTCTCCACTGGACTGGACATGGATGGTGTCAAAGCCAGGAATCTGTATGTGTTTAAATGAACAAATGGAATAGATTACCCACTGGGACTAAGAACAGTGTTAAGGGCTGTGCTGACCCCTGAATCCCTCGGCCAGTTTGAGTGGTTTTGCAATATTTTTTTCCCTCTCCCATGCGGTATGAAAAGCTCATACAAACACAAGCTGAAAATGACTAAAGCTCCAATGCTCCATGTGGATGACCCCACCATTGAAGCCAATGGGCTCCATAAGGGCCCACCGCAGTCACCTGCATGGAATCTGCTTGCAAGATTGGGACCCACCTAACTGGCTCTGTACAAAGTGCAGTCAAACAACAGTAGAGAAAGTATTTTTTTCTCTGCTCTCTTTCCATTTTAATCATCTTAGAGGTTATTTCTGACAATAATAGATGAACATTTCAGCTGGAAGTATGATTTTTTTTAAAGGATTTTACATAATCTGAAAAACTTATGACCATTGAGGTTATCCAAAGGTGACGTGTGGGCCTTATGAGACCTCTCTATAAATGAGCTTTAACTTGCGTGCACTTATGTTTACATTCTGCGGTGTCTCTAACTTGTTTATATGGATTCAGTGATCAAATTGCCACTTTTTTAACAGCTTCATAACTGTGGCAGGATCTACGAACATTGACTCAGGCATACAAGAGGAGATTCCCTTCATTTTTTACTTATCAAGAAAATTGGCATCCTTTTCCGTATGAATTCCTTTCAAAACCTTCTTTTTGGCTTCACTGTGCATTGTGACAAAGTTCCTGCTCTACCTTGGTGGGTCTCACGCTAATTGGTGGATTTGCTCGTCTTGGAGCTTCACGGCAGCCCTCAGCTTGGCCATTTTTCTGAATTCACAGTCCAGGTCGACTCCTCCTGTGTCTGACCAGGAGTTGGGAGGATTTGGGGGGAACCCGGGCCCGCCCTCTACTCCAGGTTCCAGCCCAGGGCCCTGTGGAATGCAGCTGTCTAGAGTGTCTCCTGGAACAGCTGTGCGACAGCTACAACTCCCTGGGCTACTTCCCCATGGCCTCCTCCCAACACCTTCTTTATCCTCACCATAGGACCTTCCTCCTGGTGCCCGATAATGCTTGTACACCTCAGTCCTCCAACAGTCCGCGTTCTCACCCTCAGCTCCTGCTCCCAGCTCCTCACACGCACACCACAAACGGAAGTGAGCTCCTTTTTAAAACCCAGGTGCCCTGATTAGCCTTCCTTAATTGATTCTAGCAGCTTCTTGATTGGGTCCAGGTGTTCTAATCAGCCTGTCTTAATTGTCTCTAGAAGGTTCCTGATTGTTCTGGAACTTTCCCTGTTACTTTGCCCAAGGAAAAGGGACCTACTTAGCCTGGGGCTAATATATCTGCCTTCTATTACTCTCCTATAGCCATCTTGCCCGACCCTGTCACAGCATATAAATACTACAGGGAGTGGGCTGGTCCAGCGGTGTAGCAGCTATTTACTGTGGTAATAGAGAATATAAGTCATGGAATGGATTCAGGATTCTCCTAGGCCACTATAAGCTGCTTTATTGTAGCCTGTAGGGGTATATCTATACTACAGCTGGGAGTGAGCCTTCCTGCTCTGTTAGACAGACCCACGCTAGCGGGGCTCGAGCTAGCATGCTAAGAATAATTGTATGGATGTTGCAGCTTGGACTGGAGCCCACCTGACCCCCTAAGCTTGAAAGCACAAGCCCCAACATCTACACTGCTATTTTTAGCATGCTAGCACAAGCCCTGCTAGCACAAATGTGTCTGCCTTGGCTGGGAGGCTTGGTTCTAGCTGCCGTGTAGGCAGACATACCCAAGATAAGATCCACTCAGAAACTTCATTGTTAGCCTACACAATGTAAAGCACAAACATGGATTTTGGAGAAGGAGTCTTAAACAGCATTGCCTTCCTAGACAGAAGTGAGGCACCACTGTGTAAAGATGGTGAATGTTAAACATGAGAGATTAAAGAGATTCTGTCATGATTTAGTCATAGAGCAAGGTAATATCTTTTATTGGACCAGCTTCTGTTGGCGAGAGAGACAAGCCTTCAAGCTACACAGAGCTCTTCCTCATAGGTATTTTATAATGTTAACTTTATACAGAACAGATTATTAAAGAGAAATAATTTAAAATAGGTATCTTTCTTTTCATGTTAGGTTATTTGTTTAAGTATTTCACTCTGCTTGGACAATAAAATTAGTCTGGTCATTACCACTCATGTTTGTAGGTACTTTCAACTTTTGGTTCGCCTATTCGAGCATAATGTTTCACAACAGTGCAGGGAATGTTTTTAAATTTTAAAAACAAAAACTGTTTTTACTCTGAATTATTTTTAATTTAATGAAATAAAATCAATTATTTGGTTCTGTAATGCACTTCAGAAATTACAAATGCTGAATTTTGATTCTAAACTGCATTGTGTCCCTCTAAAAGGGCTGTGGGGTATACTTCCTGAAATAACATTTTAGGGGAAAATGTTAAACAGGTTAATTCAAGATTTTAGACTTGGAAGATACTGTTTGTGGAAATTATTCCTGGTTATTTAGGGTTTCTTTTTATTTTTCTTATTGATATCTGTGGTAATAGGTGTGAGAATACCTTACAAGAAATTGCAAATTCCCATGGACACTGAAACTGTACTACCTTCAAGAAACAGAACTCGGATCAATAAAACGATCTAATAAAAAAGCCCTGTTGCTATGAAAAGGCCATTGTAGTGTGGGTTAAGCAAAGAGACTATTAGTAATAGTATACATTAGTTACAGAACATTAAGCATCTAATTCAACTGTTTGAAATACTATTCAGTGCATCCTCATTTCGTGGTTTGTAGCATCCTGCTTGAGCGCCACAGAAATGGATATCATGGAGTCGGAATACCGTATTGCCTTCTGTGATGTTGAGAAGCTCATACAGTAAATTCTTGGACATTCTGTATATTAACTTGTTTTTACTGCTGCAGAGGTTTGCTTAGTGGTTAGGCATCAGGAGTCAATCCTGCTTCCACTGAAGTCAGTAGTAAAACTCCAGTTGACTTTCAGTCTGATTCTGCTCTCACTGACCTCCAAGGGAGCTTTGCCATTGACCTGAATGGAAACACAATGGGATGGGGTCAGGACCTAGGTTTGGGATACCTATGCTCGCTGGAATTGCTAGTTAAATTCTTAGCAGGTCGAGTCAGCTTTTCAGACATACAAGACAGATAAACTGGGTACCATGCATTTTACTGTGTTTCAAATGAGACCTTGAAAGCAGCGTTCCTGTCCATTTTGTGCAGGCACTAAATATCCCATGGCACTGTTTGTAAGAGTAGAGGTTTGCTCTATTGTCACGTGCCAAAATGTCCTCTCCTATTATTGATGTGCAAAGTTGTATGCCCTGAACAAATCTGTAAGGTCACTACGCTCTCTTCATTCAAATCCCTCCATCAGACCCGCTTCTGTTGTAATATCCACAACATATCAGTGATGACTAGGTTGTTCAGCAGGTAATAGCTGATTTTATTTTTATTTATAACTATGGGTAGAAGATACGTTAGGTGTTGCTCTGTTTGAACTCTGTGTAGCCACATAATCTTATGTTCATTGCCTTTGTCATCCTTCCTTCCGTAGTTTATAAGACTTCTTGGTTTCATATTATTTCATATTAGATTGTACATTTTCAGGGCAGGACCTACATCTTCCTATGTATTTGTACAGCACCCCACATAATGGGCCTCCAATTCTTATTGGGGCCTTTGAGCTGTACCATAATTTAAATAATAAGAATAGCTGGCTGCTATCTTCCACTCCACAGGTGGCTACATTTCAGATGATGTATATGGTTTGGGAAGCATGGTAGTAGATGCACTATATAAATTATTATTACTATTACACAAATATTTCTTAACACCATTGTAAATAGTGTGTATGCATAAAAGATGGTTTCAATCACCTGCTCATCGAAGGGGTTCTGGTCATGGAATATACTGTGTGTGGAGGAAGTATTACATCAGTTGTACATGGATGTGAATATTTAGGTCCTCTGGTGAGGTCAAAAGTTTATATATTGTGAATGCTGACTTTTTTGGCAATGTTTACCTTCCATTAGTGCTCTGATATTGACAGCACATCTTGGCTGCAGTAATTTCACTGCATCAATTGCCAAAAAGAGACGTGGTGCCGGGAAATAATGTATCTTCCTAAATGACAGAACTGATGGAAATGTTGAACTGGTGAAGTTTCAGGAACCTTCTTTTGACACTTAGTGATGGACAGCAGAGGAAGATACGAGATCTTTCTTTCACACGCCTGGCTATCCTACAAATATCCAACCTATCTATGGGAGGGTAACACTATTCCTGGAATGACTCACTTCATGGATCAGTACTGCCTGTAAGGATGTTAATACGTGATGCTGCTGTTTACTGGTATTGCAGCGAATTGATTGATATGTCTGTGTACCATTGCCATCTACTGGGTGGCATTTGAAATGTTCCACTGTGTCAGTTCCTTTACTGCTAACAACTAATGGCGATTCAGTCGATAGTGAGGTGTGCTTTTAGAGTCAGGTGCTCCAAAGTCTGTCCATGGTGCTGATGTGACGTTCCAAATGGCCACAGCGTGCACCATAGTGATAACAGTGAAGTCCTAGACTGTGAGCTGTTTGGGACACAGACTCTGTCTTAATGTGTGTGGAGAGGACGTACCATGTTGCGGGTACTATCACAACACGAATAATAATAGCTTGGGTGACCAAGGATTTGTTAGTGTTGTATGAAAAAGAACGTACAGTAATTTTTTTTCCTGCATATTGTAGGAATCTTTCTACCAATTTTCTCATTTCCTGACCTGGAAATCCATAGCAGTGTCCTCTGAGTGTAAAATGTTAACTTTTTAAGTAAAATTGTTCTATATTTTTGCTTCCCTCTCTCTTACATTGTGAAGAATTTGACACTTATACAATAAATGAACATTAACCCATAAAAGTATGACATTAGTAACCACACATTAAATTAATCCATGGTTTATCTTTGTTCTTAATAAGTTGGCATGGAGCACTATTAAGAAAGCACTGCGTGGTTTGTCTGCTTACTACACATTGGGCTTCATAACATATATGTTGCTGGATTAGAGTGACATGGGTTTTTTTCTGTCCTTTCGTCTTTGCTCGTTCTAAAGTTGGCTAGTTCACAAAGTTAAAATGTGTTCTAGGAATGTCTCTTATGTCATGTCCTTGTCTCTGCAATTCTCCAGGACTTTCTGAAAAAGGCATAAAAAGAATGCAGTTATCTAGATAGTGATGATATGAGCTCAGATAAAGAGGAACAGCAGGCACCTGCCCAACACGGTTTACAGTAGCAGTTCTCCAATGTTACCACTTCACATAGAAAGCTTTACATATTCCTTCAACTACTACCTCTTGACTGATGCCCTCCCTGCTACGCAGAGTGTCAGTTACAGGTGGGAAAGGGAGTGTGCAGATAGGAGAAATGGAGGCAAGTGGAGATGAGAGCAAATATGTAGGCAAAAGTAGAGTTGTACAGAGCTTGCACTTAATGCAGAAGGAGAGGGGAAACTACTGGACAGTTTTGAGTGTGGAGTGACTTAGTCTAAGCAGCAGGAGACAAAAATGATCTTGGTAGCATTGTTTCAGATAGACCGGCTGGGGTGTAGAATAAGTTTATACATCTTTCCTGTATTTCCCTTGGATCAATAATGATAAAAAAAATAAAAAAAACCCTCACTTGATTCAGATTAATGACTACTTAGTTTGACATTTTAAGCTAATGCCTGAGAGAGAGTCAATTATGGTGGTAATAGTTCACATGGCTAGTGATAGGCAAGGTGTGCAAACGGACCAGAAAAGATAATCACAATGCGTTCAAATGGCAATGGGAAAAGATAACTGTAAAAGAACTACAGCTGTAAGTTTTAATGAGCCTCCTTTTTAATCAATCTACTGTCCTTGAACTAGAACATTTATTTCAACTACACAGCAGTAATAATTGCTCTGGATGGTATAATTCATCATTCAAACGCTTCACAGTCCAGGGTGGAAAATAGTTAAATCCTAATTCCCATAGATGAGTGGGTTTTCAAATGTTCTGATTACAGGCCTTGTTGAGTTTTTATTCAGTGAAGCATTTACATAGGCCTTCGGTACACTCAGGACGTGGTTTAGCATGGGTTTCATATAGTCTAAAGATACATTTATAGACCCCAGTGATACAGAAACTAATGGCACAAACCTGTTTAATGATACTTACAGGCATCTTTCCCAGGAAACCTGCAGCTGGTCCTTGTTCTGCGTCCAACAGGATTTATCCACCGAACTCTCTCAGACCTCGCTTTCAAATTCAACAGAGATGAATTTAAAATGAAGGTACCTGTAAGTATTTCTTTGCCTCAACTATACTAGCAGTGAACTGTTAAAGTACTTAATCTGGACAATGTGCACATCAGCAAATGGAAAAAAAATGCTTACATGTTACTTTAACAATTTGTCTATGTTGTTCCATGTTACATTTGTAACATCTTCCAGCATAAACTACTATTGAGTTGATGTGATGTTGTATACACGAAGGGAATAAATCCACCCTATGCTTCTTCCCTTGATTTCAATCTCCTGAGTAAAGACTGCAGGATTTGCCCCAAAATTCCTAATATGAGTCTTGTCATTTATTTGGTCATATTAATTCTACTCCTTTATGGTTGCAGATCATAATGCTGGGCTCGGTAACAGAATTGCATGCTTATATTGACAAAACACAGCTAACAGAAGACCTTGGTGGCACTCTGGATTATTGCCATAACAGATGGCTCTCTCACCGCACTGTAAGTCTTAGTTGTTTTTGTTTTTCGCAGTTTAATGGGCCCTTCTGTGTTATACTCTGTCATTTATAAAACACATTCTAATTAATGCAAGCTGACATCAACTGAGTGAGGAGATGATCTCAGTGGAACTTAATCATTTTAGAGAAATAACATAAGTAGTAACTTTGGGAGTGGTTTTCTTAAGGTTTTGGAGCAAAGGAATATTGTTGTTTGGGAACTGGGAGGCAGGGCCTGGGTGGGTGGTGGTGTTACAAGAGCGGGGGAAAAGCTCAAGTTAAAAAATGATTCCAGATTATAAAAATGTTCGGAGAATGCATCCGATGTAAGCATAGAGAAAATATGCAGTTAAGAAGCTAATGGTGAAGGTGTTTTATTTACAACTTTTGCTAGCAAAATAGTCTTTAAAACAAACTTTTAAGCCAAACTTTTTAGTTGTAATCTAAAGTTTGCATTTTACTGTGGGAGGGCGGGATGTGTGTGTGTATTCAGAGCATCAAATGTCTTTAATGGTTTTATATTCCAAAGGCCATAGAAAGTTTTGCCCTAATGGTTAAGCAAACAGCTCAAATGCTTCAGTCCTTTGGGACCGAATTGGCTGAAACAGAACTACCAAATGATGTGCAATCAACCAGCTCCCTTCTTGCAGCACATAGTGAAAAGAAGGACAAAATGAAGGTAGGTATGTCATAGGAAAATACCCTGCTTTTAGTTAGCACATTATTTTAATTATAACTAGCAATAAAAATACAATTGAAAAATTGGAGAGCTTTTGAAAATATTTGGATAATATTAAGAATGTGAGACCTTTGAAATCTTCTTAAAGCTGTCTGGCTATATTTGAAGTTTAAAGCTGTCTGGCTATATTTGAAGTTTAATAAGGATCTTTATTCCTTGCAAAAATAATCCTGGAGGCTAAGATACAGCACGTACAAATTATGATGTTATGTTTCTGTAATGGAAATTGTTGTACAACCAAAGATGTAGTAATGGGGATGTTCATTTTTTTTTATTTGTAGTAATGTGTGTGCATATATATGAAATTCTGATTAGGAATGGACAAACCAGTTCAGATAACATTTTTTTTAAACATTAATAATTTGAACCAAAACTAGTTTGCCAGCAGTTTCAGAATACAGCAGCAAAAATTCTCTAGGTAGTTGTGACACAACCAGAAGCACTGGAAATCTTGAGAAAGTGTCTGTCTGTTATCATGAAACTTCCAAAACAGATTTGAGAGGTTGGAACAAGCTTGAAAAATGTTGAGGTTTAACCTTCGGTACCTTTAATTCATTACTTTTAATCATAGAAGATTAGGGTTGGAAGAGACCTCAGGAGGTCATCTAGTCCAACCCCCTGCTCAAAGCAGGACCAACCCCAACTAAATCGTCCCAGCCAGGGCTTTATCAAGCTGGGCCTTAAAAACCCCTAAAGATGGAGATTCCACCACCTCCCTAGGTAACCCATTCCAGTGCTTCACCACCCTCCTAGTGAAATAGTGTTTCCTAATATCCAACCTAGACCTCCCCCACTGCAACTTGAGAGCATTGCTCCTTGTTCTGTCATCTGCCACCACTGAGAACAGCCTAGCTCCATCCTCTTTGGAACCCCCCTTCAGGTAGTTGAAGGCTGCTGTCAAGTCCCCCCTCACTCTTCTCTTCTGCAGATCAAACAATCCCAGTTCCCTCATCCTCTCCTCGTAAGTCATGAGCCCCAGCCCCCTAATCATTTTCGTTGCCCTCCGCTGGACTCTCTCCAGTTTGTCCACATCCTTTCTCTAGTGGGGGTCCCAAAACTGGACGCAATACTCCAGATGTGGCCTCACCAGTGCCAAATAGAGGGGAATAATCACTTCCCTCGATCTGCTGGCAATGCTCATACTAATGCAGCCCAATATGCTGTTGGCCTTCTTAGCAACAGGTGCACACTGCTGACTCATATCCAGCTTCTCATCCACTGTAATCCCCAGACCCCTTTCTGCAGAACTGCTGCTTAGCCAAATTACTTTATTAAATTGTTCTTGCTATTCTTCCTATAAAGAACACTTTATCTATGGTACTTTGCAAGATTTCTTTAGAAACACCACTAAAATGTGTTATTTTTTGTTTTCTGCAGGAGGATTTGAGGTTAGCATTAAAACAGGGACGTGATATCCTTGAAAGTAATAGAAAGCCAGTTACTGAGAACCCAGACTACAAACTCAACCAAGATCAGCTTGACAATCAAACCACTGTGGAAAGGTGAGTTGAATGAAATATGGAGCGTACATTCGTTTTTATTTTACACATTTTTAATTTTATTATCTAGTATTTAATTTTTATGCATGTAATTAGCTAATCGGCAAAGTGATTTAAGGTGGTAAATATTTAGAAGGTGTTACTGGGCAGTACCTCGTCTGCTCCAAATCCTCTGTTGAGCAAAGTGCTGCAGGGTTCTATTTTGTCGTCTTTGTGGCTCAGTCTGCATGTGAGGGAGATAAGGCTTCAGTTTGGGTTTCAGTACCATCAGTATACTGATGACACTTTGCTCTCCATTCCATCTGGCTCAGATGATGCAGTTGATCAGCTGTCCCACTGTCTGGAGAAGATTGCTACTTGTATGAGAGATGGCTGACTGAAACTCAATCCAGATAAGATGGGTGATATTGTTTTGGGGGAAGCAGTAAGAGGGAGATAGCAGAAGTGATATCTTCTTTTGGGTGTGTTTGTCCACCTTTTATGACTAAGAACCTAGGAGTTGTGTTAGGTCACCAGCTGTTTCTGCATGTCCGTATAGCAACTGTAGCAGTGTGTGCTTTTCTTCCATTATCATCTGGTAGAAGGTTGTAGTCTTTAAGATACAGACTTCATCAGACAGATTCATGTCCTTGGTACCTCTAAATCAGTGGTTCTCAACCAAGGGTACGTGTGCCCCTGGGGGTACGCAGAGGTCTTCCAGGGCACATCAACTCATCCAGACATTTCCCTAGTTATGCAACAGGCTACATAAAAAGCAGTAGTCAGTACAAACTAAAATTTCATCCTGATAATGACTTGTTTATACTGCTCTGTATACTATACACTGAAATGTAAGTACAATATTTATATTCCAATTGATTGATTGATTTTATAATTATATAGTAAAAATGAGAGAGTCAGAAATTTGTCAGTAATAGTGTGGCTGTGACACTCTCTTGTATTTTTATGTCTGATTTTGTAAGGAAGTACTTTTTAAGTGAGGTGAAACCTGGGGGTACGCAAGACAAATCAGACTCCTGAAAGGGGTACAGTAGACTGGAAAGTTTGAGAGCCATTGCTCCAGACTGAGTAGTGCAATGTGGTCTGCTTGGGATAAGTTAAGAGGCCACCCAGAAACTTCAGCTAAAGCAGAACAGAATGTGGTTGTTCCTTGCTTAATAATGTGTGATGCAGGGCACATAACGTTGTTCTATAGTCTACTGTGACTGGCAATGCAGTGTGTAGGTTTTGACCATTAAGCCCTTTATTATTTGATTCCTGGCTAGTTTAGAGACTTCCTCAGACTCATACCAGACAGTTGAGATTGGCTGGGACTATCCAGCTGACAACTGGCAGAGGCAAGAGGGTCTCAGTGAAGGGCTCTTGACTCTGGAACTCTCACCCTTTGGGCTTAAGAGACCCACTTAGCTGACCTTGGGGATGTAGAGAGAGCGCTATATATTTACTCAGACCTTGCCTGAGAAGGTGATTGAAATGGAGAGAGTTCTTTTCCCTTAATTACTCCTGGGGGAATTCTGCGCCACTGCGCAATGCAGAATTTTGCAGAATTTAATGTTGCGTGTGCAGAATTTCCTTTCTCCCGCAAAAATTGACTGCAGTGCTTCTGGCCGCCAGTGGGGGCCACTGGATCCGGCAGAGCCCAGCTTGCACACAGAAGACACTACTGGGGGGAGAGCGAGCTAGAGGGTTCCTATCAGCTGTGGTTCCCCACACACCGTGAGGGAAGGAGACAGCAGTGTGCAGGAAACTCCACAAAGTCTGGGTCCCAGCATCAGGCTGTTTTTCCCTGAGCTCTGAGGTGTAGAGGGTGTCTAGCTGGGGCAGGAGGCACCGCTGGGCTCTGGGGGTAGGAGGGTGGGTATGTGGGCTGGGCTTTGGTGGGGAGGGGGTGTGGGTATCTGGGAAAGGGGGGGCGGTGGCTGGGCTCTAGGGGGAGGCTGGGTATCTGTGCTAGGCGTTCCCTGCAGCTGGGGTCTGGGGAAGAGGGGGTGCGGGTATCTGGGCTGGGGAGGCCCCCTGGCTGGGCTCTGAGTGCTGGGGGCGTATCTGTACTCTGGGGGGAGGGGGAGGAGTCCTGGTGTCTGACGTCCTGGCTGGGCTCTGGAGAGGGAGGGGTAGAGAAACAGAAACTGGGTTGTCATAGGGGGTTCTTTAGCTCTCTACATCTGGGGGAATTTTTTTTGTGCATATATATATTGTTACAGACATACTTGCTGACAGGTATTTTGAAATAAATTACCAAAATAATTACGGCTCTCGATTAATCACAGTTAACTCTCGTGATTAACTCAAAAACATTAATCGTGATTTAAAAAATTAATCTCGATTAATGGCAGTTTTAATCGCACTGTTAAACAATAGAATACCAATTGAAATGTATTAAATATTTTGGATGTTTTTCTACATTTTCATATATATTATGTTCTGTGTTGTAACTGAAATCAAAGTGTGTATTTTTATTACAAATATTTGCACTGTAAAAATGATAAAGAAATAGCATTTTTCAATTCACCTCATACAAGTATTGTAGTGCAATCTCTTTGTCGTGAGAGTGCAACTTTCAAATGCAGATTTTTTTTGGTTACATAATTGCA
The DNA here is from genome assembly GCF_965140295.1 of Lepidochelys olivacea. Lineage (NCBI taxonomy): Eukaryota > Metazoa > Chordata > Testudines > Cheloniidae > Lepidochelys > Lepidochelys olivacea. The sequence goes on from NC_140411.1 coordinate 112,494,347, forward strand.
CTCAGAAACAAAACAATGTAAAACTACAGCGCCTGCAAGTCCACTCAGGCCTACTTCTTGTTCAGCCAATCGCTAAGACAAACAAGTTTGTTTACATTTACAGGAGATAATGCTGCCCTCTTCTTACTTAGTGTCACCAGAAAGTGAGAACAGGCATTTGCATGGCACTTTTGTAGCTAGCATTGCAAGGTATTTACATGCCAGATATGCTAAACATTCGTATGCCCCTCCATGGTTCGACCACCATTCCAGAGGACATGCTTCCATGCTGATGATGCTTGTTAAAAAAATGTGTTAATTAAATTTCTGACTGAACTACTTGGGCGAGAAATGCATGTCCCCTGCTCTGTTTTACCCACATTCTGCCATATATTTCATGTTATAATAGTCTCGGATGATGACCCAGAACATGTTGTTCATTTTAAGAACACTTTCACTGCAGATTTGACAAAACGCAAACAAGGTACCAATGTGAGATTTCTAAAAATAGCTACAGCATTTGACCCAAGGTTTAAGAATCTGAAGTGCCTTCCAAAATCTGGAGGTGTGAAGCATGCTTTCAGATGTCTTAAAAAAGCAGCAGTCTGATGCAGAAACTACAGAATCCAAACTACCAAAAAAGAAAATCAACCTTCTGCTGGTGGTATCTGACTCAGAAAATGAAAATGAACATGCATTGGTCTGCGCTGCTTCGGATGGTTATCGAGCAGAACCCATCATCAGCATGGACACATGTCCACTGGAATGGTGGTTGAAGCATGAAGGGACATATGAATCTTTAGTGCGTCTGGCATGTAAATATCTTGCGATGCCGGCTACAGCAGTGCCATGAGAATGCTTGTTCTCACTTTCAGGTGGCATTGTAAACAAGAAGCATTATTTCCTGTAAATGTAAACAATTTGTTTGTCTGAGCAATTGGCTGAACAAGAAGTAGGATTGAGTGGACTTCCAGGCTCTAAAAATTTACATTGTTTTATTTTTCAATGCCTTTTTTTTGTACATAATTCTACATTTGTAAGTTCAACTTTCATGATAAAGAGATTGCACTAAAAAAAGAAAAGGAGTACTTGTGGCACCTTAGAGACTAACAAATTTATTTGAGCTGTAGCTCACGAAAGCTTATGCTCAAATAAATTTGTTAGTCTCTAAGGTGCCACAGGTACTCCTTTTCTTTTTGCAGATACAGACTAACACGGCTGCTACTCTGAAAGATTGCACAACGGTACTTGTATTAGGTGAATTGAAAAATACTATTTCTTTTGGGGGGTTTTTACAGTGCAAATACTTGTGATCAAAAATAAATATAAAGTGAGCCCTGGAAATTTCGTATTCTGTGTTGTAATTGAAATCCATATATTTGAAAGTTGTAGTAAACATCCAAAAATATTTAAATAAATGGTATTCTATTTTTGTTTAACAGTGCAATTAATTGCGATTTTTTTAATCGCTTGACAACCCTAAAAATTATTGAAACTGGCGTGATCATGTAGTGTTATTTTGACAAATAAAATTTGCAGAATTTTAAAATATAGTGCACAGAATTTTTAATTTTTTGGCAGAGAATGTTTGATTTTTTGATGCAGCATTCCACCAGGAGTACCTTATGCATGGGTGAGGGCAGATCTTTTGGTGTATCGCTGGCCTTTTTACATAGGCTTAAGCTTTTTTTAAAAACAATTGCCTGATTTAAAAAAAAAATAGAATCAAGCCTATAGAATTAAGTGTTAGATATTAAGGCTTTTCCTCTGTGTTTTGTCTTAATTTACTGCCAAATTTTAAGCCCTTATATGACCATAACACAGAGATACAAATTTGCACAGTATTATCAAAACATAGAAAATTTCCACAAGATGGTATTTTAAGTTGTTTCTGTGTGTCATTTTGTGTTTCTATATATTTGCTTTGGTTCCAACATTTTCCATGCAGTTTCATTTTGAAGAGCTTGGCATTCCAACTAACAGTTTGGCAGAAGCAACTTCATTTCTCCCATCACTGCAATTAGTTATCTACAAGCCATCTGTTCATTGTTTTGAGTAGTTTGTCCAAAATGTCCCGTGTAGCTGTGATATCAGAGGAAAGCTGGAGTGAACTACAGAATCCATATAAACTCCTCTTCTGAATTAATTTTAATTCAACTCCTAAATGCATTAAAATCTTTTTCAGAATTCTGGTGAATTTTTGTGATGCTGTAAGCGAGGCAAAATACACCTCAGACCTGATCTGCAGCCATCCTGTTATACCCTAATTACAGTAATGTACATTGTGAGGATAAGCACTCAGATACCATAGTGCTAAGTGCAATATTCATGTCTGTATACATAGGTAGACTGAACAGTAAAACAGGCATAAAACACTTGGGTTCAAACCTATCTTAAATTACAAGTGAAACAAGTTCTTATTTATGACAGCCACTACTACACACCTTGTATATGGCATAAAACTGCAGATTGATCATCTCTGCTCAGGAGAGAGAAGTATAAAGGGTATCACAAACCGGAACTTAGACGTGGGTATGTGCTGCATCTAGATCTAGACGTTGCTATCGGTTTTCCATAAATGCTAACATTCATGGTGGATTTCTGTTTTACGTCAATATTATTCAAGAAACCACTTACATGCAATATCAAAAATGAGGAAAAGCTACCTAGTAGTATAGGAACACCTGGCTGCTGTACTGCTAACATTAGTCCATCTGATTGCTTAGAAAAAGATTACTTAAAGGGAGGCTTTGAGTTTTCCACTAAAAGATGCTATTGTCTCTTAGACTGTAACCATCACTTTGATCCTGAACTTTCTTTTAGGCTTCTGGCTCAATTAGATGAAACAGAGATTGCCTTTGATGAATTTTGGGCTAAACATCAACAAAAGCTTGAGCAGTGTATACAGCTTCGGAATTTTGAACAAACTTTTAGAGAGGTAAGGGTTTCTTGATGTTGTGTTAATATTTTACATTTATGTCACCTCCTTCATTCCCAAAGGATCCAAAAACCCAGATTATTTACATTCAACACTCTCTCTAATCCTTAAGGCAATGTATTTTTTCCTTACCTATTTATGCATCTCTCACATGCAATTGAAAGTTTTCTTCCAAACTTTTCTCTTATACTTGCCTTGGTCTTACATTCCACTATCACAGTATGTACCCTCTGGGCAGTCAATTACTGTCAGTGATACTTCAGGGATTACCATTAGGGTACGATGTTTGCAGTGTTGTTGCAGCCATGTTGGTCCCAGGGTTTGAGAGAGGCAAGGTGGGTGCGGTAGTACCTTTTATTGGACCAATGTCTGTTGGTGAAAGAAACAAGCTTTTGAGATGCACAGAGCTCTTCTTCAGGTCACTAGGGAATGATATAAGTAGGAGCCTCCTTGGCTTGAATGCTTCTGTCTAAAGATAAAATGTATTCTCCTTGCAGTGTTCTGATCTCCACTGACCAATGGGCACAGGTGTTCAGTGGTTCCTTCCAAACCAGTTCTCATGTAGCAGCATATTATGCTGGCTGTCTAGCACTGGTCTTATTACTGAGGCAGGTGAAATCACCTTCTTGGATATATGGTTGTCTCTCATTTCAGGTCAAAGCAGCTTTAAGTCTTGTGTCCGAGAGGTTATCTGCTTTCACTGATGTGGGAAACAGCTGTTCACATGTGGAGCACATTCTGAAGGATCTTGCCAACTTTGAAGAAAAATCATGTGTAAGTTCTTGTAATTTCTCCATATTTCTTAGTCTACAATATATTTTCGCTTTTTGGAGAGAAAAAAGAAAAAGCAGGAATTAGTTACTGAATATGTTTTATGACCCAGAGCCAAAACTCAGAATTGGGTAGAATGAGTGTCTTTTCCTCCCAATGATTAAAACAACCAATGTCATTAAAATTTGGAACTGATAATACTATCAGAAAAATTAAAAATGTGACTGGCAAACATTTCTAGTGTGGACACACAAACGAAGAACATTTTTTTTCAGTTTTCCTATGTATATTTTGTGGTGGAATAGTTATAGAGTTATGTCCATATAGATAACCATTGTAAGGTCTTGTGGTTAAGGCACTGGTCTGGGATTCAGGAGATGTGGGTTTAATTCCTGGCTGTTCCACAGCTTTCATGTGTGACTTTGAACAAGTCATTTCATCTATCTGTGCCTCAGCTCCCCATCTGTAAAATAATAATGATGGTACTTCCCACTGCACAGGTGTTGTGAGATTAAATCCATTAGTGTTTGTGAATCGCACAGATACTACATTGAAGAGGAGCACGGAAGTATTTGGATATCTGGAAAGACAGGAAAACACCTTTTATTTATTGGACGATGCAACAGTTAGCAATTTAACAAATGAAATTATTTGCATAGCAAATAAATGCACTTTTCCATAACAGAATACATGTTTGAGCTTTATTTTGGGAGCTTTTTAAAGAATGTTAACCCAACATTCTAACTAAATCTAGTATTTTTAAAATGTTTTTCTTTCTTAGGAATCCTTAGAAAAAGCTAGGGTGCTAGCTTCTCAAGGTGACCAGCTTGTTCAAAACAACCACTATGCTGTGGACTCCATTCTTCCAAAGTGCGATGAGCTCCATCATCTCTGTGATGCATTTGCTACAGAGACGGAAAAGAGGAGAGGTCTTCTTAACAAATCTCTGGAACTGCACAGTCTATTGGAGAAGGTAAATTTTATATGAAATAGTTCTGCTTCCCATCTCATTTGCTAATAATATTGCAAACGTGATGACCCCATGTGTTTGAGAAGTAAATAATGACCAGTAGAGGAAGAATGTTTCCAGTGTAAAATGGGCATTTGCTAATAGGGAGAAAAAAAATCAGAAATCTGACTTTCCCCCTCACCTAGCTGAACATTTTGTAAATTATATTCTGCAAACCATTCAGTTAAGTGTTTCCACTGATGTGTGTTCTTTCCTGTTTTTGTTGTGTTTCCAGTCCATGAGGTGGTGTGATGAAGGCATTTACCTGCTAGCATCACAGCCTGTAGACAAATGCCAGTCCCAGGATGGAGCAGAATCAGCTTTACAGGAGATTGAGAAATTCCTGGACATGGGGGGAAACAATAAAATCAAGGAACCGAATAAAGTTTACCAACTATATGAACCCATTCTCAACCAGGACCTAATGGTACCCTTAGGATTTATGCATGTGCACATACATTTACAGTCGCTGTTCATTTGAGATTTGGTTTCTTGCAGGGCTGATGTTAATGGTAAGCCACATAGCTGGCCTCCGAGGGCACTGAATTTTTATTGGCACTTTGAGCCTGGTTTCTCATTCTACTCACCAACTCCACCTGCAGTAGCCAGCAGCAGCACTGGGGGCCCGCTGGGAACTGCAGCACCAGTCTTGCTCTAGCCCAGCCCTACTTTTGTGTGGACCCAGGACTGCTTTTATTTTTTGGGATATGGAGGAGGAAGGGATGTTCTTCCCCTTTACAGACTTCCCCTGCAGCAGCCAAGACCACCCACTGGGACAGCTTTAATGTAGAATAGTTAGCAGTCCTACCTCTTCCAAGGCACCGTGCACCAGTGGATGTGACTGAGAGTCACAAAACAAACATGCCTCCAGCTTGATTGTGTCTCTCCCCCAACTCCTGCCTCTGGTCTGCTGCCAAAGATATCAGGATATGTAGCATTGCCCTAGTTTCTTGGATAGTAGTGTTCAAAAGATATTCTATCAAATGAGTTCTTGTAGTGTGTTACATGTTAGCAAATACTGATTCTAAGAAATGTGTACTCTCTTTAGAAAAATGAATTGTTCTAAATGCCATGTCACTTTCATGTGTGACTCTTACCATGCTTAGCTATTCTATTATGTAATGTAATTAAGTTGTCCTAAATCCTTAAGTGACATAGGAGTTTAGGTCCCATTTTCAAAAGTGGCTCTGGCACTTAAGTCAGTGGAACTTAGACTTTTTCAATGATGATTAGGCTCCTAAGTGCTGAAGTCAGTTTTAAAAATAAGAACTTAGACTCATATGTCACTTACGTACTTTTGAAACATTTACCCTTAATGTGGAAGTTTGAATCAATCATTATTTATTTCATTTCCCTAAATTTACAATGTGGTCAGCAGTGAAATGTTTTGATGGTGATATACACTAATGTAATTGGAACTGGTCTACACTACGATTTTATGTCGGATTTAGCAGCGTTACATTGAATTAACCCTGCTCCCATCACCACAAAGAAGCCATTTTTTCGACATAAAGGGCTCTTAAAACCAATTTCTGTACTCCTCCCCAATGAGGGGATTAGCGCTGAAATTGACATCGCCGTTTAGACTTAGGGTGCTATCCCACAGTGCACCATTGTGACCACTCTGGACAGCACTCTGAACTCGGATGCACTGGCCAGGTGTACAGGAAAAGCCCCGGGGAACTTTTGAATCTCATTTCCTATTTGGCCAGGCAAACTCATCAGCACAGGTGACCATGCAGTCCCAGAATCGAAAAAGAGCTCCAGCATGGACCGAACGGGAGGTACTGGATCTGATAGCTGTATGGGGAGAGGAATCCGTGCTATCGGAACTACGTTCCAAAAGACGAAATGCCAAAACATTTCAAAAAAATCTCTGAGGCCATGAGGGACAGAGGCTACAGTAGGGATGCAACACAGTGCTGCGTGAAACTTAAGGAGCTCAGACAAGCGTACCAGAAAACCAAAGAATCAAACGGACGTTCTGGGACAGAGACCCAAACATTCTGCTTCTACACTGAGCAGCATGCAATTCTAGGGGGGGCCGCCACCACTACCCCACCCCTGTCCGTGGACTCCGATGATGGGATACTCTCCACCATGCCTGAGGATTTTGCGGATGGGGAAGATGAGGAGGAGGACAAGCTTGAGGAGAGCACACAGCACACCATTCTTCCCAACAGCCAGGATCTTTTTCTCACCCTGACTGAAATACCCTCCCAACCGAATGAAGCTGGAAAAGGGACCTCTGGTGAGTGTACCTTTGTAAATATAATACACATTATAAAAGCAAGTGTTTTTTAATGATTAAGTAGCCCTGAGGACTTGGGATGCATTCGTGGCCAGTACAGCTACTGGAAAAGTCTGTTAACTTTTCTGGGGATGGAGCAGAAATCCTCCAGGGACATCTCAGTGAAGCTCTCCTGGAGGTACTCTAAAAGCCTTTGCAGAAGGTTTCTGGGAGAGCAGCCTTATTCCGTCCTGCATGGTAGGACACTTTACCACACCATGCTAGTAGTAAGTAATCTGGTATCATTGCATGACAAAGCCTGGCAGCGTATGGTCCCGGTGTTTGCTGGCATTCAAGCAACATCCCTTCTTTATCTCTCTGGGTTATCCTCTGGAGAGTGATATCGTTCATGGTAACCTGGTTGAAATAGGGGAATTTAATTAAGGGGACATTCAAAGATGGCTGTTCCTACTGGGCTGTTTGCCTGTGCCTGAAAAGAAATCCTCCCTGCAGTTAGCCACGTGGTGGTGGGGGGGATTGGCGCTGAGCTGTTAGTGTTTGGCTAGCAGAGATCTTCCCTGATACCAGCCAGCGGTGGGGGGAGGGATAAAGCGATCATCCCAGAGAATTGGATGCAGGGCAGGGTTAGTTTGATTTCTGCTGCTGCAGTTTAACAGAAAAACCACAGCACTAAATGGCCAACTCAACGTGCTTTGCTTGGTATGGGAAAGGAGGGGGCTGCTGTTACGAAGTTTGCAGAAGCCGAAAGACCTATGGCTTACCATGGCCACCTGCAAGCCGAATTCTGTTGCTCGGCACTGCATGTGTGATCTCTAACACCAAAGCCGCAGGCACTCAATATAAGATGCAAAATGCAACCTTGTACCAAAATCACATGTGCTATGTAATGTGAATAGTGTTGTTCACCGTGAAAGAGTATAGCCATTGTTCTGTAAAATGTATCTTTTAAAATACTTCACTCCCTTTTTTCCATCCAGCAGCTGCAAATGTTTCAAGTCTCCCTCCTCCGTCCCAAAGGCTATCTCAGATAAGGCGGCAAAAAAAACGCACGCGCGATGAAATCTTATCTGAGCTCATGCAGTCATCCGGCACTGACAAAGCTCAGCAGAATGTGTGGAGGGACACAATAATGGAGTATAGGAAAGTGGCCGATGAACGTGAGGAGAGGTGGCGGCAGGAAGATCAGAGGAGGCATGAGGCAACGCTGGGGCTACTGCGGGCTCAAATGAACATGCTCCAGCGTCTGGTGGAGGTTCATGAACGGCAGCAGGATCACAGACTGCCGCTGCAGCCCCTGTTTAACCGCCCTCCCTCCTCCCCAAGTTCCATAGCCTCGTCACCCAGACGCCCAAGAACGCAGGGCAGGAGGCTCCGAGCACCCAACCACTCCACCCCAGTGGACAGCCCAAGCAACAGAAGGCTGTCATTCAAGAAGTTCTAAAGTGGCCTTTTCCTTCCCTCCTACCCTCCTCCCGCACCCCACCCGGGCTACCTTGTGAGTTTTCTCCGTATTTTTATAATTAATTAATAAAGAATACTTGTTTTTAAAATGATAGTGACTTTATTTCCTTTGCAAGCAAGCTGTGATCAAAAGGGGGAGGGCGGGTGGCTTACAGGGAATTTAGAGGCAACCAAGGGGGCGGGTTTTTATCAAGAAGAAACAAACAGAAGTATCACACAGTACCCTGGCCAGTCATGAAACTGGTTTTCAAAGCTTCTCTGATGTGCAGCGCTTCCTGCTGTGCTCTTCTAACTGCCCTGGTGTCTGGCTACGTGTATTCAGTGGCCAGGTGATTTGCCTCCCACCCCACCGTAAACATCTCCCCCTTACTCTCACAGAGATTGTGGAGCACAGAACAAGCAGCAGTAACAATGGGAATATTGGTTACGCTGATGTCTGACAGAGTCAGTAAACTGCACCAGCGACCCTTTAAACGTCCAAATGCACATTCTACCACCATTCTGCACTTGCTCAGCTGATAGTTGAACAGCTCCTGACTACTGTCTGGGGTGCCTGTGTACAGCTTCATGAGCCAGGGCATTAAGGGGTAGGCTGGGTCCCCAAGGATAACTATAGGCATTTCAACATCCCCAATGGTTATTTTCTGGTCTGGGAAATAAATCCCTTCCTGCAGCCATTTAAACAGACCAGAGTTCCTGAAGACGTGAACGTCATGAACCTTTCCCGGCCATCCCATGTTGATGAAACGTCCCTTGTGATCCACCAGTGCTTGCAGCACCATTGAAAAGTACCCCTTGCGGTTTATGTACTGGCTGCCCAGGTGGTCCGGTCCCAAGATAGGGATATGCATTCCATCTGTAGTCCCACCACAGTTAGGGAATCCCATTGCAGCAAAGCCGTCTAGTATGACCTGCACATTTCCCAGAGTCGCTACCTTTGATAGCAGCAGCTCAATGATTGTTTTGGCTCCTTGCATCACAGCAAACCCCACAGTAGATTTGCCCACTCCAAATTGATTCCTGACTTACCAGTAGCTGTCTGGCATTGCAAGCTTCCACAGGGCTATTGCTACTCGCTTGTGAACTGTGGGGTCTGCTCTCATCTTGGTATTCTTGCACTTCAGAGCAGGGGAAAGCAAGTCACAAAGTTCCATAAAAGTGCCTTTACGCATGCAAAAGTTTCAGAGCCACTGGGAATCCTCCCAAACCCGCAACACTATGCGGTCCCAGCACTCTGTGCTTGTTTCCCGGGCCCAAAGTTGGCGTTCCATGGCATGAGCCTGCCCCATTAACACCATGATCTCCAAATTGCTGGGGACCATGGTTTTAGAGAAATCTGCGTTCATATCCTCATCACCGCACTGCCATCGTCTCCTCGCCTGGTTTCTCAGGTGCTGGTTCTGCATAAACTGCACTATAATGCACGAGGTGTTTACAATGGTCATAACTGCTGCGGTGAGTTGAACGGGCTCCGTGCTTGCTGTGCTATGGCATCTGCTCAGGCAATCCAGGGAAAAGGGCGCAAAACGATTGTCTTCTGTTGCTCTGACGGAGGGAGGGGCAACTGACCACATGGCTTACAGGGAATTAAAATCAACAAAGGGGGTGGTTTTGCATCAAGGAGAAACAGAATGGCCCCCTCAAGGATAGAACTCAAAATGCTTGGTTTATCAGGCCGTTGATTTCACAGAGGGAGGGAAGAGAAAATGAATACAAAATAAATCTGGTCTATTTCTTGTTTTGATCCACTTCATCTATCTTTATACATCTTGCTGGGAGCAGACTGTGCAGTACGACTGCTGGCCATCGTCATCTCCTGGCTGCTCATTAAAAGATGGTGTAGTAGGACTATCAGCAGGACTGAATTGCCATGAGACAAAACTTAAAAGGGTAATGACCTGGCTGAGTCACTCCCATGTTTGCCCAGGCGCCCCTGACCTCACTGAGGTCAGTTAAAAGAGCACCCTGGAGTACGTTGACGATAGCTACCAGTCATACTGCACTGTCTGCTGCCAAAAGACAATGAGGAGCTGCTGTGCAGCAATGCAGTACCGCATCTGCCAACACCCAGGAGACATATGACGGTGAGCTGAGCGGCTTCATGCTTGCCATGGTATGGCGTCTGCTCGGGTAACTCGGGGAAAAAAGGCACAAAACAATTGTCAGCTGTTGCTTTCACGGAGGGAGGGAGGGAAGGAAGGGGGGCCTGATTATATGTACCCAGAACCACCCGCAACAATGTTTTAGCCCCATCAGGCATTGGGATTTCTACCCAGAATTCAAATGGGCAGCAGAGACTGCGGGAACTGTGGGATAGCTACCCACAGTGCAAAGCTCCGGAAATCGACGGTTGCCTCAGTACTGTGGATGCACTCCGCTGACTAAATGCACTTAGAGCATTTGTGTGGGGGGACACACAATTGACTGTATAAAAACGCTTTCTACAAAACTGAATTCTATAAATTCGACCTAATTTCGTAGTGTAGACATGGCCTAAATGTCTCAGTCTGGCATTATAAATTATATTTTAGTTAGAATGAAGGAAGAATTTTTCTTTTTAAAGTTTAGAACATTATTTCTACATGCTCCTTTTTATATGCTGTATAAAAGCTTCACATATTGGAGGTTATTGTACCATAAATGACAGCATGACTTGTAGGTTTATTCAGAATTGTGATAATTTTATGCTATTTCTACAGGAACACGTGCAAAAAGTTTTTCAAAAGCAGGAAAGCATGGAAGAAATGTTTCAAAAGAGACAAGTGAGCCTTAAAAAACTGGCAGCTAAGCAGACGCGTCCAGTTCAGCCAGTGGCACCAAGACCTGAAGTCTTTGTAAAATCTCCTTCTGTGTCTCCAGGTAAATTGCTGCAAAAAGCTATTAAATCAGGTTCCTGCACTATGCCGATGAACTTGAAGAGAATTTAAGCTGTTGTCTGTGGTTATACAAATGACCTGTGTCAAACCTGTTCTAGATTAACAGCTGCTGTTTGATTCTAAACCAGGTCTTCGAAGAGGCTCGAACTATGTGTCCAACACAGAAGATAACATGCTCCGGAGAATGAACTACAGAAGACTAAAAGTAATTCTGAATTTGTTGTTTCATCTTGATCATTCTCTCCAGCATACGTGCATGCACACACACAGAGAGCTAGAGAAAGTCGTAATGCTTTGTGAAGTCACAGAACTCAAAGAAATACAGAGAGCCCCAGACAAGAGCTCTGGTAACAAGTTTTTGTTAAAACAGAGTTCCATTTTGTCCTCTCGGGTTGTACAATTGCCCCGAGATCCTTTTTGCTGGAAAGAAAAGCAAAAGCAGAACCTTTCTAAGCTGGTGGGCTGGCTTCCTCTTTTGTGGGACACCCCATTTATCCAAATGTTCTGATGTTCCCCAAGATCATCTGATGAACTTTCATTCTTTTGCCCTTGAATTTGCCTCATAGGTTACTTCATTGTTAATAGTTGCAGCCTTTCTTGTAGATAAAGGGACAGTCTGTATGTCAATGGTATTGCAAATAGACTGGGAAGTACATTTTCCTATTTTCCTTCTGACATACTTTTTCATATTGTGTTCCAGAGTGAAATGAGTGAAATCCGTCAAAGCAGAGGTGGATCTGTGATGGATGATGAAGAAAACCTAGCTGTGTTACGAAGGTGGGTACAGCTTCGTATACAACAGCCAGCATGTTATTCTGATTGGACTGATCAAGGTCTACCATTACCATTTGGTTCAGCAGATTCATGTGGCTATGATGTAGCCATGATGGTGCGTAAAATGGACTTCCATCTTGCATCGTCCCTTACAAATCATCTTCCTTCAGTAAGAGTGATATGGGGGGATTTAGGTTTCTTAAACTCCTCAAAATTGCATCTTCCAGCCTCATTCGTGGTTGGTTTTGTCCTCTGCTTCCTTCAACCAGCTTTATAAACCTTCTGTAAAAGCATACCTTCTACTGCACATGGAGCATGATCCCACCATTGTAGTTGTCATCTTCTCCACTGGCACAAGACTGCAACTTGCTGAGATTTTCTAAGTATCCCCTTGTTCGTGACCAGATTAAATCCGCAGATATTAAGACGAAGCTGTAACTTTTGAAAAGTGAATCTTAAGAAAACTGTTTAGTTTTACATTTGGTTACAGTTCAGAGAAGGGTCTGAGCTTTCATATGTTTCTCTGAATCAAGCCTCCAAACTTTGAGGTGTACTTATCATGGAAGCTACTCTAAACTAGTGGAAATGAATCACTTGTGCTCTGTGGTATACATTGAACGATATTTTCCCATTTTTAGTCTACAGATTGTATTCTGTTTGGACCATGTACCTAATTTCACATCCTCCAGGCCAACTTTCCATGATAAATGCATTAGTGAAAGGGGATTTTAAGGATTCAGTTCAGATAACTATTCAAACCTCTAATACCTATCCGGCCTTAAATAAACTACCAAAGGTTTTGGTCACCATACTTCAAAATTGTTTAGATCATTTTACCTGAAATTTGTGTGGTTGGTTGATCTGTGTTTAAGCTGAAGGACAATGTTGGCAAAAGGGAAAATGCATATAAACTGGCCATCAATACATTTAGGCTGGAAATTAGAAGAAGGTTTCTAAGCATGAGGAGTGTTTCTGAACAGCCTCCTGATAGGAGTTGTGGGCAGCAAACAACTTAATCAGTTTTAGGAGTGAGATTGACAAATTTATGAGTGGGACTGTGTGATGGGGTTGCTAGTGGCACTAGAGGTCAGGGTTCAGCAGACCTGGGGGTCACTTCCAATTCATGTTGTTTGTTGCTAAAATCTAATTCTTCAAGATTTCAGCTAGTCTCCTGCAGGGGTCAGGAAAGGTTCCCCTTGCCCCAGTGTATCCTGGTTGGGGTTTTTTCTCCTTCCTCTGAAGCATTAGAGGTGGCCACTGCTGGAGATGGGACACTGGATTGGGTGGGCCGGTGCTTTGAGGTGGTACTGAGAATTCTCTCAGGGGCTTACTAGCTAGTCCTTGCTCACATGCTGAGCATATGTGGGATCACGAAATAATTTCTTCACATTTTCTGCCTGTAGGACCTAATGGTTTGGTCTCCTACGGGCTGTGGTGCTTTGTTCTAGTTTTGGTTGTTGGGTGTGATGTTAGTGGCCCGTGATATACAGAAGGTCGGACTATACGATCTGTTAGTCCCTTCTGGCCTTAAACTCTGTTAGGGAAATCTCAAGGAAGTCCCTAGTATTCCTTTGTCCGCATCACAGAACCACCATATGAATTCCAAAATTAGTAATCTTGGTCCATTACAGATCTGGGATTGGCATAGCAGGGTTTGCAGACTGAAGTATATTGGCTCACCTATCTGAAAAACCCTTCACTGTCGCTGACTGTAACCATCACTCTTACTTTCACGTGTTCGTGAGCATGTGAAACTTCCCCCACCCAAAAGCGTAGTGAGGAAAAAAAATCCATGTGAACTGTGGAAAACAATGTGACAGACATATGGCAGGACATTTCTTCATTATATGCTGTCATAAATATCAAGGGAAGGGTAATCACCTTTCTGTATACAGTGCTATAAAATCCCTCCTGGCCAGAGGCAAAACCCTTTCACCTGTAAAGGCTTAAGAAGCTGAGGTAACCTCGCTGGCACCTGACCCAAAATGACCAATGAGGGGACAGGATACTTTCAAATCTGGAGGGGGGGAACAAAGGGTTGGTCTGTCTGTGTGATGCTTTTGCCGGGAACAGATCAGAAATGCAAGCCTTCCAACTCCTGTTAAGTGAGTAAGTAATCTAGCTAGAAAATGCGTTAGATTTTCTTTTGTTTAATGGCTGGTAAAATACGCTGTGCTGGAGGGAATGTATATTCCCGTTTTTGTGTCTTTTTGTAACTTAAGGTTTTGCCTAGAGGGATTCTCTATGTTTTGAATCTGATTACCCTGTAAGGTATTTACCATCCTGATTTTACAGAGGTGATTCTTTTACCTTTTCTTTAATTAAAATTCTTCTTTTAAGAACCTGATTGATTTTTCATTGTTCTTAAAATCCAAGGGTTTGGGTCTGTGTTGACCTGTACCAATTGGTGAGGATTCTTATCAAGCCTTCCCCAGGAAAGGGGGTGTATAGGGGTTGGGGGGATATTTTGGCGGGAAGACATCTCCAAGTGATCTCTTTCCCTGTTCTTTATTTAAACACTTGGTGGTGGCAGCATACTGTTCAAGGACAAGGCAAAGTTTGTACGTTGGGGAAGTTTTTAACCTAAGCTGATAAGAATAAGCTTAGGGGGTCTTTCATGCGGGTCCCCACATCTGTACCCTAGAGTTCAGAGTGGGGAAGGAACCTTGACATATGCCATAAATACTGATGCATAAAATGGCTCGAATATCAAATGACCAACTGAATTTAAAATGTAAAAATCTATCTTCAGTAACATATTGCAGCTCTAACCTCCAGCTCCTGCAGCACTTGCAAATGAAGTAGAACCCAGGCTTAGAGCATTTGATGTCACAATCTGCTGCATCAGTATATAATCTTCTGATTTAAACGGCATCCACCACCCCTCTATTTTTAGGAAAGACAGTTTGACATAAAATATGGATATGCAAATATACGTATTATATTCAGCATTAATTATTTTTCAGAGTAACAGCCGTGTTAGTCTGTATTCGCAAAAAGAAAAGGAGTACTTGTGGCACCTTAGAGACGAACCAATTTATTTGAGCATGAGCTTTTGTGAGCTACAGCTCACTTCAAGTGAGCTGTAGCTCACGAAAGCTCATGCTCAAATAAATTGGTTCGTCTCTAAGGTGCCACAAGTACTCCTTTTCTTTTTATTAGTTATTTTTGTGTATGTAAAATAGGCTAATAAATTTTAAATGGAGATTCATTAGTCTGGGAAATTAACAGGCCTTTCTTAATTATCTCTCTGTTAACAGCCATGTAATTAATGAACTTATTGAAACTGAACGAGCATATGTGGAAGAACTTCTGTGTGTTCTTGAGGTAAGTCTATTTATCCATATATCTGCTGGTGGAGCTACTCATCTGAGGAGCTGACACCTGCAGTAGTTTATCCTTAAATTAATAAATTCTAGCAAATGTACAATACAAAAAAAAATTGTTTGCCCTATGTATTATCTATCTGGAAATCACTTTGGGGCAGACTGCCCCAGTATCCCCAGGGCTTAAGGAATAGCAGTGATGGTCTAAAGCCATGTTTGCATTCTCCCCTCCTGACCTATGCTAGGTGATCAGACCAGAGAATCTGGCTCATCAGGCCCAGTGGATAATGTCTACATTTGAAAGTCAGACTTAAAACAACTTTGCATGCATTTCTTGATGTGTTAAAATGCTAACAGACAGGATCTGCAATGATTTTTGTTACCTGGGGTAGCATTATAAATGTGGATGAGTAAGAACAGTAATCTGAAATATCGGTGTTTAAGATTGTATAGACACTATCGCTAGCTTTGAAACTATCAGTTGAAATGTATAAAGACTTACCAAAAACTCTTGCAAATTACATAGGAATAAATGATGTGGAAATATGCTAGCTTTGCCTTGAATGCGGTGATTGTGTAAACTTCACTGCATTCTTATTTAACAAGAACATTCAGTAATTCTTCAAATTAACTCTTTAGAGATTTATGAATGTATGTGTACAATCCTTCTGAGCATTCATTTTGATGGCAGCAAGAGAAGAGCAATGTTGCAAGTGTTAACATTGCATACTTGAAGCAGAAATCTTCTGTGCTGTTTATCAGCTGCTAGTAGACTTATTTGTGGAAGGGAGACAGGTGTTGGAACTAATTAATCTGCCTCTCTCCATGTCACAGGGTTATGCGGCAGAGATGGAGAACCCTTTAATGATGCATCTCGTTTCACCAGGGCTCCTAAATAAGAAGGATATTTTGTTTGGGAATATGGAAGAAATTTATCATTTTCATAACAGGTTAGTGTTTGTGTTCAATCAAAAAAGCCTTGAGTGGATGGGTAAAGGGTAAGAGAATGAATGTTTTCAGTTGTATGTTATACCATTTTACATAGTACTGCTTGGGGGAGGGAGGGGTCTCGTAGTTTTTTTTAATCATATTAAAGGACCCTGATGATCCTTCCTCAGTATCTGATGGATTTAAATCCATATTGCATAGGAGAAAGAAGGCAAAGTACCTAAGGGAGACAAGGAAACTTGCATAGAGTTGTGTGAAGCTATCTAATATCTGCAAAAAGCATAAAACAACCAATGTTTTTCTGTGTGCAGTCTGTCCTTTCACTCACTCAATTAATGGAGGAAGTTAAACAGTTTCAAATACAAAAAGAAAAGGAGTACTTGTGGCACCTTAAAGACTAACCAGTTTATTTGATCATAAGCTTTCGTGAGCTACAGCTGATGAAGTGAGCTGTAGCTCACGAAAGCTTATGCTCAAATAAATTGGTTAGTCTCTAAGGTGCCGCAAGTACTCCTTTTCTTTTTGCGAATACAGACTAACACGGCTGCTACTCCTGAAAAGTTTCAAATACAGTATTATAGAAACTGTCTTACAACCATTACAAAGTTACTGTCGTCACTCCATAATAACATGACCGATCCCTGAATATGGGGCGGGGAGTTTCCTGCCACTAAGTATTAACTTCTTGCGTCAGCCACTAACCATTTTGTCCCACCCTTGTTACTCTTCTGTCTGGTGATGGCTGCTGAATTTACAAACTGTTATGTAAGTTGACCTTTCACAGGAGTTTGAATTAATGGTTACTGTTTAGCAGATCTTCCTCCCCTTGGGCAGAATTGGAATGGATAGGAAAGATAAAAGTATAATTTCAAAAAGTTAAGTATAAAAGACAATTGTTACATTCCTTATACCATCATGTAGGATTTGGGGAACAATTTTTAAGGGAAAATTGCCAACGTGTGATGCAGTTAGATTTTTTTTAAGTTAAAAGTAGTTTTACATACTGTACTTGCCCGTGGGCCAGTGTATGTGGTTTTACAGTCACATTTTTCTATTTCTTTAAATGTTTTTCTCACTCTTTTTGGGTGAAAAGCCCACACAAATAAAATGTGAAACTATCTAGAGGAAATAGCGCAAAATACTTCCAGATGCACGAAGTAAACAAACAGGAAAACATTTTTCTCCAATCCTGTTCAGTTATAGTAATCTTCTGCACCATTTCTAACAAGAAGAGGTTAAACAAAAGATTCAGAAATGTAATTTTTTAATTGGTGTCCCTTTCAAATAATGATTTCGGTGGGTGTGTTTAGTTTTTTAGTACAGGTTGAACCTCTCTAGTTTGGCACCCTGGCACCTGACTGGTACTGAACCAGAGAATTTGCTGAACCACGGGAGGTCAAGGCAGAGTGCCAGCAGGTCTCTATAGGTGGGAGAAGTAGGACTGTGGGGGTGCTGCTGCACCCCCAGGCTTTGTGCCCAGCATGGCCCCCTGCCTGATGGCCCCGCTGCCACCTAGGGTCCTGGATGCCAGCCCCCTGCCTGGGGGCTCAAATGGCTGTCCCAGCCACTGGCCCCAGGTTCTCCCCCTCCCTCCTGGAGCTTGAACGCTGTGAATCAGCTGTTCGCAGTGCTCCGGAAGTGCTGGGAGGGAGGAAGAGGAGATGGAAAGCGCAGCACGGGGGGAGGGAAACAGAGGGGGTGCTTTTCGCCAGTGGATGCTCCACACACACTAATTTTTCCCTGGGGGGTGCTCCAGCCCCAGAGCTCCCACGGAGTTGGCACCTATGCTGGACCCGGATCCAGGGAGTGCTGGAATAGAGAGGTTAAACCTGTACAATGTTACAGCTCTGATGTTTCCTAAAGTTTAGAAAATGAATTCTATGGAAAAAGTCTAAGGAAGTCTAAGTTATTACAACTGTTTTTTATTTAGGATATTTTGTCATATGACCTAACAAAGTTATCTTCTTTGTAGAATATTCTTGAAAGAACTAGAAAATTACATAGAATACCCAGAGCTGGTGGGAAGGTGTTTTCTGGAAAGGGTATGTATCTTATATACAGTGTATTTTACTGCATGTTCTTGTCTCACCCAGTGCTGATGACTGCTTGAATTAGAAGCCCAACATACTAGTTATAGACCAATGTATTACTACAAAAGATGTGGGAGATTTTCACATGGCCATTGTTATTAAATCCTTTTCATTTTAATTTGAGTGAGTAGCAGAGGAACCAAAAGGGTAGACATTAATTTGATTTATTTTATTTTCAGATGGGGGTGGGGGGGTGGGTAGGAGGAATTGTTTACTCTTGAATCAGTTCCCTTTTTTTCCATCAGCTCCTAATGAACCACAGGTATGGTGAAAAGTAAAGTAGAGTTTTATTAAGCTCATGGTTAAAAAAAACACATTGAAGATGAGTTCAGGATCAAGTCAGTAAAAATGACTGACTTGTTAGATCAGGTCTCTTCTGTGTAGAAAAATTAGCTTTTTTCAGTTTCCTAAGGAACACATCTCAACATAATACATTGTAACCTTCAGTCATTGCACTAAATTAATACTTTGTACTTAAACTAATTAGTTTGAGATTAAATACAAATGAACCCCATATTATTGTACTTGAAGCATTCCTTTATGGCATCTAGATACAACAGTGAAGCGTGCATTAAAAGTACTGAAATAGATATAAATCTCTTGATACTCATCTCCACTGAAGTTTTGGAAATTCCTAGGAAGAAACCTCACTCCTTTAAGGGTCACGTCACACAAGCATGGTGTACCTAGATGGTCACAGGAACAATGTATATGCTACCCTTACTGATTTTTCCCTCTGATAAATCAACACAGTCACGCCAGTAGTTGCACCCTAACCTAAACTTCCCTCTACTTACTACAGATTACCGCACAGGTGGAG
Organism: Lepidochelys olivacea; assembly: GCF_965140295.1. Taxonomy (NCBI): domain Eukaryota; kingdom Metazoa; phylum Chordata; order Testudines; family Cheloniidae; genus Lepidochelys; species Lepidochelys olivacea. The sequence goes on from NC_140411.1 coordinate 112,513,590, forward strand.
GTGATGTTTAGTTACCTAGCGCATTATCTAAAGGAATAGGAAAATGTAAAGGTGACTAATTTAGCTTTCACTGTTGGAATCAATAACAGAAGTTTGGATGAAATGAAAAGGAATTCCTTGTGGTCTTTTAATTCCATTTATCATTCTGGAACTGAGACTGTGATGATACTCCCTCGGAGGGAAGTCATAGGGCCAAATTCAGGCCTTGTAAATGTAACCCTCTGAGGTCTGGCTGCAGCCTTCTCCATTTTCTGTTCAGCGTTCTTGGTTCACCTATAAGGGCACCACTCAAGGAAACCCCTCATAGTAAAGAGAACATAAATGGGCTTCAGATGCAGTAGTCAATGAGCCAGTCCGCTAGAGGCCCATTGCGGTATTTCATGAGCATTCCCCTCTAAAGGGGGACATAAAAATAGGTGCAATGCCATTGTAATTTACTGAGTGTACCTGTTCATGCCAAGACTAAAATTGGGCCATTGTTTGCTGCAGCCATTAATACTTTATAATGCATTTGTGAGGGTTTTTTACAATACTGTTTTTCTTTGTAAATAAGGACAAATATCCATTTTTAAAATCGATGCAAATTCTTCAATTCAGAGGTTAGAATTGAATGACCCATTAACTGTTCCGCTGAATGAGCCAACATACCCTTTAAAGCATTCAAATGTTAGCTAACCGAGTGAACCATGTGGATGAATATTTTCAACACTATTATAGTTTATAAATGTGACTTGAAGCAGTTGTTTAACACCAGCGTTGGCTCCTAAAATCGTGGGCTAGACTCCATAAGTGTTGCTTTAAAAAAAAATGAATAGGTTTGCTTGATTTAAAAACTAGCTTCTTCCCAAAGTTAAACTCAAACATGATATTCAAGATGCTTGCCACAAAGAAACTGGGCTTGGGATGAACTCAGCAAGGAAATTGAGCTATCTTCACAGAGGAAATAGAAAAGAAACAGAAAATAGAGTAGAGCTGGGTAAATACTACTACTATAAAAAAAAAACCCTAATCGCAAATATTCATTAAAATAAAAACTTGCATTTGCTTTCCTAATATTCACAATCTGTAGCACTTTTGGTCAGAAAATGAAACTCACTACTCTGCAGAGGGCCAGCATAAAGCCTATGTAACATGTAAGCCCCATTTAAACTCCTGTGTAGAGGGCTGAAGAAGAACTTATGTATTGCATAAGCTTTGTCTTGGCCCTCTGTACAGGGGCAAATTTGATCCAGAAGATGATAGGTTTATAAATACCTATGTGAATATAGCACAAATGTTTCTCTACTTTAAAAAGTTTGAGTCATACAGTCAGGGAGCAGAAATAATACCACATGGCTTACATGATAATAAAAAGTAAAACCCTTGAAGACATTGAATAATGCACAACCAGATGGGTGATATGTTAGTGCAAAGTGTTTGAACACTTTGCAATAACAAACAAATTCATCAAATTCAAATCTGTACACAGATAGCTCACAAACAGAAAAACTGCAAAAGTATTTGAATAAATTATGTGCTACTGAGACTTTGCCCCACTCCACAAGAGAATACCACATGATTCTATTGATGGTAGTAGCACTTACCATTTCTGAATAGATAGCAAAGGTTTGTTATGGATTAGCCATCAGCAACATTTACCACCTGGATGCAGCTGGTGACATAGCAACCTACCACTAAAGAACACCTCTCTTTATTTTATTACTGTTCGCTTAGAGTTACGGTTACTATTATAATGCTATATAGACTTATTTCTTTTTCAGATATTAGTTTAAATAAGGGATTTATATATATGGCTTGTATTTATTTAACAGACATTTAATGTTAAACTGAAGCAAGAATTAACAAGAAAATGTTCTCTTGAAATTCTGCAATACAATGTGCAAATTAATATCCTTTAAAATGATAGTGAATATTTTAACAATATTTTTTGCCAATAAGGTTCCAGGGAATTATACTGTTGTTTGTCCTGGTTTTTCTTAGTCTCATAAGCAGGCATTCCTAAGAATTTTAAGTAAAAGTTCAGTACTCGAATTCACAACAACCTTTTCCCCCAAATTCAGATGGAAGATTTCCAGATTTATGAAAAATACTGTCAAAATAAGCCCCGATCTGAAAGCTTATGGAGGCAGTTTTCAGACTCTGCATTTTTTCAGGTATACTTATTTGTCTCTTCAAAATATTTGTATTTGTAAATTGATATATTTTCTCAATGTTTCTAAGGCTGAAAGAAGAAAGACTTTATTAATGAAGTGCTAAATTCATTTTAGGAATGTCAGAGGAAACTTGATCACAAGCTGAGTTTGGATTCCTACTTACTGAAACCTGTTCAGAGAATAACCAAATATCAGTTACTGCTGAAGGTAGGGGATACAGAGTGGTATTCATGCTTATGCTTTTGAAAGTTTCACATTTTTTAAAATTACATTATTTTGTAATTGTGTGTCACTACTTGTCTCATCCTACCCAGAGAAAAGCCTAAAAGACATTAGAAATAAGAACATACTTGCACTTTCAAGTCATGAAGGCTGATGGACAGATCCCAGTCTGCCATCTTCTTGTTCCCTTCTCTCGTTTTTCTGATTCTAAAAGCAGGAAGTGGGCAAACTAGTGTTTCTGTCTATAGGCTTTGCTTAACAGTTGTTTTTGCCTTTATTCTCCCTCTGGGTAGACAGGAGGAGGACTAGGACAAATAAACTTGTAAGGAATACTTCCCATTTGCTTAAAACTTGTGACCATTGGAGGAATTTGCACCATGGCCTCCAAAATGTGCTCAGAAAAATGCCTCTGTAGTTAAATGGAAACTCTGCAAGATAATGCAGAGGGATACATTTCAGGTATCAAATACTTTTTAATTGACACCCACTGTATGTTTTTAGAAAATACATGATAATGTTGAATTTTATGGTTTTATATTAGAAGCCTGAAATTTTTGAAAATGCTACACCAAATTTCCAAACATTTAAGACATGTCTGATTTTTCCATCATAAATTATTTAATGGACATTCAAAACATAACCTTTTCCATGCATGTAGATTACTTGTTTTAACAAATACTTCGCACACAAGCAAGTTAAGATTCCAAAATTAGCTTTTAAAATTATAGTACACTAATTTATTTTAAAATAACATTGGATCAAATTTGCCCTGGTCACAAATCCATTGAAGTTTATCGAGCTATAACAGGGATGAATTTTGCTGACTATGTTTAAATATGAAGAGTGGAATAATCGAGTGATTTCAGAAGTCCCTCTTAAAATATTCTTAGTTCCTGCAATTTGACCTGCCTGAGTGAACCCTAATTCCTTTGTGATCTCCACCTGAAGTTAGTGGAGCTCCCCATTGGCTACATGGATCAAACTGCAGGACTGGTGCCATAGAACTGAAAAGAGCATCTTCACTTCGATTGAAAAGTCTTTGGTGAAGGACTGCCTCTTTGTTATGTTTTTGGGCAGTGCCTAGCACAATGGGGCTTCAATCCGTGACCAGGACTCCAGGCCGCAATATAAATAATAACAGCAGCTTAAAATGAGCATGACCTATACTTCAGTTTTAGAGCTAGGTAACAACAGATAGATTTTCCACAAAAATTTATACCAATTTTTCCACCATTTTAATAGTAACTGTTTGCAAGATTGGGCTGCATAAGCCTTATTTACAGATATTTACCCAATTTATAATTTACTAATGTTTGTAAAGTGCTCTGTGTGTGAATTGTTAAGTCCTGTTAGTGGTAGAGGTGAGAAGTAGAATTTAGAACCTTCTGACTCCCAGACTTATATTTAATCCACTGGTTTTTAGAGATTCCCACCTTCTTCTCCTCGGGCTTTTTTCAAATGTGGCAAGTGGGAATTTTTGGTTGAAAATGTCACAAAGGACCAGATTTTTGGTTTTTGTTTTTTTACACAAAATTTAATCAGATAATTTTGAAAATTTGTCTGAAATTCAGTGTTGAAAGTACACTCATCTTGAGTATTAATAGTTATCTATTTACAAAACTGAATGAGCATCACGTCATTGTTTTTTCCACAGGAAATGCTGAAATACAGTAAAAACTGTGAAGGAGCTGAAGATCTGCAGGAGGCATTAACTTCTATACTCGGTATTCTCAAAGCAGTCAATGATTCCATGCACCAGATTGCTATTACCGGCTATGATGTAAGTGACAGCATTTTTTAATTATTTTTATACAGATACAAAAAGAAATGAGGTGTGTGTATAATAATGCAAATAGGATTGTGCAACTGTTTCCTTTTAACTAATATCTGAACTGTGTTGTCAAAAATATGGGAAAATGAATTTCTTACATATTTCTCACCAATCTCATTATTAATACATACTTTTAACATGTTTTATTACAAGTCCAAATCCCACTTTGCAGATCCCAATTTTCCTCTTTAAATTTTCCTCTTCAAATACATACGAAGTGAGGTATAAAGTCTGTTTTATTCAGCAGTGTACCTCAGAAAGAAGAGAATAAGAATTGTCATGTCAGTTGTCCATTTCTAGTGTTGCACACTGCCTGACAGTAGACAGTGCCACATGTTTCAGAAGAAGACATTGTTAACCCATGTGTAATACTTCATCCTTGGAGGGAAATTTCCTCTAGAGATGAACTGATGGGGAAGTTGTGTTGTAAAACCAACCCCAGTAATGATAGCATCCTGTATCTTGGAAAGCAGTGACTCGGGAAAAGATTTGGGGGTCATGGTGGATAATCATGAACATGAGCTCCCCAGGTGACTCTGTGGCCAAAACAGCTAATGCGATCCTAGGCTGCATAAACAGGAGAATCTTGAGTAGGAGTAGAGAGATTATTTCACCTCTGTACTTGGCACTGGTGTGACCACTCTGAAATACTGTGTCCAGTTCTGGTGTCCACTATTCAAGGAGGATGTTGATAAATTGGAGATGGTTCAGAGAAGAGCCATGAGAATGATTAAAGGATTAGAAGACATGCCTTATAGTAATAGACTCAAAGAGCTCAATCTATTTGTTTTAATAAAGAGAAGGTTAAAGAGTGAACTGGTTACAGTCCATAAGTACCTATTTGGGGAACATATATTTAATAATTGGCTCTTCAGTCTATCAGAGAGAGGTATAATACAATCCAATAGCTGGTATTTGAAGCTAGGCAAATTAAGACTGGAAAATAGGTGTAAATTTTTAACAGTGAGGATACTGAAACATTGGAACAATTTACCAAGTGTCATGGTGGGTTCTCCATCACGGACAAGTTTTAAATCAAGATTGGATGTTTTTCTAAAAGATTTGCTCTAGGAATTATTTGGGGGAAGTTCTGTGGCCTGCATTATACAAGAGGTCAGACTAGATGATCACAATGGTTCCTTCTTGCCTTAGAATCTATGATTCTGGAGGGTTCCCATTGATTTCAATAGGGTCAGGATTTCACCCCCAAGTTCCATTTTGTCTGAACCATCAAAATAAAAAGGTTCAGATAAGACTTTTTTTGTCTTTGGCTAATCTCACATCATTCTCTATCATATTTCTCTTCGGTATTTGATGTGTTGTTGGATATGTATAATGTTATGTGTGATTTGTTGATATGAATGTACACGTAATGGTGGATTCCTCATCCTTTCTTTGCTGAGAATGGTTAAACTCTAAATAAGAAACAGCATTGCTGCTCTGGTATGCTGCTTTTGTTCTCTTTAGGCTAATTTGGACCACCTTGCATCACATAACTTTGTGTAAATTCTTCCACTTTCAAGATTAATAAACAAACAAATTATGTATAAAGGATCAATGTCAACCATTTTTATTATTTAAAAAAAACATTTAGATAACCTTTTTTCAAATATATATATTTTATTTCACACACACACACACACACACACACACTACAAGGGATTTTCTGCTCTCCTATCTAACGCTATCAGACATTCTTGGGTCCACCCTCCCTTACTGATCGTGGGAGTTTCTGGCAACAACAACAGTATTGCCAGAACAACGTTTTTGGATGGAAATGTGTTTTCAAGTTGATAGTGTCTCTTCAAAATGTAAACAATTTCACTGTTCTTGTTTCAGGGAAACCTGAATGAACTAGGCAAGCTTTTAATGCAAGGATCCTTCAGTGTATGGACTGATCATAAAAAGGGCCACTCAAAAGTGAAGGATTTGGCACGTTTCAAGCCAATGCAAAGGCACCTGTTCCTCCATGAGAAGGCAGTGTTGTTCTGTAAAAAGAGAGAAGAAAATGGAGAGGGATATGAAAAAGCACCTTCCTACAGTTATAAGCATTCCTTAAACGTAAGATATTTAGCAATCATATTAAGAATAAGACAAAAGTAGTACCTTAGTCTTTGAGCTGCTTTAATACAGTATATTACATTCACCCACTGAAGACATTTTATACCTATAACTTTATTTGTAAACACACTATGTGCCCAATATAGTTTATCTTAAACTCCTTAACAATTTTTTGCAGTATGGAATTTGCACTTTGAAGCAAGTCTGGCCAATATTATTATCATTTCTGCCTTTTATGCTATTTACCGTGTCTTTCCTGTCATCCCCATCTCTCCATAGCTTCCCTTTTTTAACTCCAATATCTTCTGTTTTGAGATTACAAAACCATATTAGCCTAATGTAGTCCAGATTGTGATCCCCTTACCCATATTAAATTGGTAATTGGGACTGCTGGGGGAATAAGGTCATCCAAAATGTAAGGGTGTCCAAATCTGGCCCTTAAATATGAGATAAATTATGGGTCTGCCGTGATTAATTTACAGAAACCCCCCTTTCATCCTGGCACATCGGTGACAGCTGAGAGTAAAGCCCTAAATCTCTCCTGCTTCAGCTGCATAATGCCCGGGTTGTACATGATCAATATATTCTTTTGTCTTGAGTGCAAAACCTCAGATCAGTGCTGAAAAGATTACTCTGCTGAATAAGTTTAAACGGTTCAGTGTATTGGGATAAAAGGAGATGACTAATGGGCTTCTGTTACCATTATTTTAATTGATATTAAGCATGTCAACTTCAGTTTGTTGTGTTTGCCAGATGACAGCTGTTGGAATAACAGAGAACGCTAAAGGTGACTCAAAGAAATTTGAAATCTGGTATAATGCGAGGGAAGAAGTTTACATCATTCAGGTAATGGTGCTTCTCTTCAGTTTAAATGAACTCATTGGCTTTTATTTCTGTTTTATGTACGAATCATTTTTAATTTCTGAGCCATGCACTTACACAGAATAAATGGTGAGGTGCTTTCTATACCTACTGTATGTTTGGAAGTATTGCTCCTATTCACAGAAATTATTATTTCAGTCTTAGAAATGTCACTTGGACAAGGAGCCTAAGTAGAGACTTGCAGCAAGTCTTGTGTAGCCTGAAGAGGATTAAAACCTGTGAGACTCTTTTCTGGTTTGGGTATGAACCAGTAATGCTTTCCAACGTCCAATAAGAGAAGTAAATGGAGCCTATATACATCACTATACAATCCAGATTCACAAAAAAAGTGCCTGGTGAAGCATTTTTCATGTTCATGCATAAAGGTCTGTGAATGTGTGTAAGGTTCATGAAACCAGATCCTCAATATGTGCAAATCACTACTTAGTTGAAGTCAATGGAGCTACAATAGTTTACACCAGCTGAGGGTTTGGCCCACTGACCGTAATAGGAGCCATTCAGCAGAAAGACAGGAAAGAGAAAGACAGAAAAATATAATTCTTAGTTTCTCTCTTCTTCTGTTAAATTATGAAAGTAAATCAACACTATAAAGCTTTTTGGGACACAATATGTAAGATGTTACAAGGTGTAATGGGTTTTTACTGTATTACTGTGTACTGGTATAATGAGAGGAGACTAGAACCCACACACACAGGTGAATGCAGAATGTACTTTAAACAGAAGAGGCACTCCTTCTTTTAAAAAAAAAAAAAAAAAAGAGAGAGGGAGAGAGAGAGAAAATAAGCGTTGTCTCATTTGATAACCTACTAATCTACAGCTTGCAACTCAATCGTTTTGTGACACAGTTCCGATGTCATTGACCGAAAAGTGGAGTAAAACTGTGTGAATTTATTCCCTGATCCTGCAAGAACTTACAAATGTGCTTAACTTTACACACCTGAGCTACCCATTGACTTCAGTGACACTGCTCAGGCATGTAAAAGTCAGCATGTGTGTGTGTGCAAAATCCAGGCCTTTATGATGAAAAATATAAGATTCCCAACATTTCACAAAAACAATTAGCATTAAAAAAAAAAGTCTTGTTAATTTTCTCATTAGAGAAATGAAGTTTCTATGACCATGACAAAAGCTCCAGTCCCCGCCCCCCAGCTAAAAACTTAAAATAACTCCCCTTCCCCCAAGACCCTGAGAGAAAGTTCTGTTTATCTTTTCTTTAGGGCTCTTCCTAGGTGTGTTTTTGCATGCACTGTTTAGTGAAACTAACTTTCAATATTTGATCACTGGTTTCTTTTTTGTGATAGGCACCAACCCCTGAAATTAAAGCTACCTGGGTAAATGAAATTAGAAAAGTGTTAACTAGCCAACTGCAGGCATGCAGAGGTAAAACATTCTCTTTATCTTTTTCCTTCTCCATTCTACACAGTGCAGTTTTGTACTGGAAACCCCATTCTATACATCTGGTTTCTAAGAAAATTCTGAATAGAAAGGCTCCAAGTTCAAATAGAAAGGCTCCAAGTTCAAATAAGTTATTTTGATAGGTATTTTTCTTCCTTGCAGAAGCTAGTCAGCACAGAACACTAGAACAGACACACAGTTTACCTGTACCTGCCTCAACTTGTACAAGGTAAGTAAATACGTCGTCGAATCAATTTGGTGGCCTAAGACCTAGCAGATAGTTACAAAATACATTAGGCTTACCGGTGAGGTTCATCTGTAGTTCTTTTGTCCACTTGGCCTCCTACTATACATTTTACTTCTTAATTTTTCTTTGGTGCTGCTGCTTTTCTACCACTGTAGAAGTACAGACATGGGGTTTAAATAGCTTTTGAACTTTTACATATTGTTTTAAATGAAGAGCTAATAGCAGTGGCATGAACTAGAAAATAGCTCAGTCTAGTACACCTATACGTGCCAAAGCAGACCAGGTTGCGTGCGCCCAGAATATAGCATTATTTATTATATATTATTGTAAAAATTTGTATATTAAACTCCAAGAAACAAAGAAAAAAGTGCTATTCATCTTTGATTTGGACACAGCAGTGAAATGACAACTAACATGTGGATTTTAAACAGCAGGCCACAACTTTTATTACACTGACACAGAGGGGGGGCACTACCCACCCATCACCCACGCTATCATTCACGAGGCATTTAATTGGTTTTAGTGCAGGGTTTACGGGCTCTACCATATAACCCATAACTCAGTCTTGGGATGCATCAGGAGAGGTATTCCCAGTATGGATAAGGAGGTTTTAGTACCGTTATACAAGGCACTGGTGAGACCTTGCCTGGAATACTGTGTGCAGTTCTAGTCTCCCATGTTTAAGAAGGATGAATTCAAACTGGAACAGGTACAGAGAAGGGCTACTAGTATGATCCGAGGAATGGAAAACTTGTCTTATGAAAGGAGACTCAAGGAGCTTGGCTTGTTTAGCCTAACTAAAAGAAGGCTGAGGGGAGATATGATTCCTCTCTATAAATATATCAGAGGGATAAAGACTGGAGAGGGAGAGGAATTATTTAAGCTCAGTACCAACGTGGACACAAGAACAAATGGATATAAACTGGCCACCAGGAAGTTCAGACTTGAAATTAGATGAAGGTTTCTAACCATCAGAGGAGTGAAGTTTTGGAATAGCCTTCCAAGGGAAGCAGTGGGGGCAACAGATCTATCTGGCTTTAAGATTAAACTCGATAAGTTTATGGAGGAGATGGTATGATGGAATAACATGGTTTTGGTAGTTAAATATTCATGGTAAATACGCCCAATGGCCTGTGATGCGATATTAGATGGGGTGGGATCCGAGTTACACAGGAAAGAATTTTCTGTAGTATCTGGTGAATCTTGCCCATATGCTCAGGGTTTAGCTGATCGCCATATTTGGGGTCGGGAAGGAATTTTCCTCCAGGGCAGATTGGAAGAGGCCCTGGAGGTTTTTCGCCTTCCTCTGTAGCATGGGGCACGGGTCACTTGCTGGAGGATTCTCTGCTCCTTAAAATCTTTAAACCACAATTTGAGGACTTCAATAGCTCAGACATAAGTGAGAGGTTTTTCACAGGAGTGGTGGGTGAAATTCTGTGGCCTGCGTTGTGCAGGAGGTCAGACTAGATGATCATAATGGTCCCTTCTGACCAAAATATCTATGAATTAGTGACAGGCTCTCTTCAGCCTACTCCCCAGGACTCAGCTCGCTCTGAGTCCTACCCCTTTCCCCTCTGCAAGTGGAACAGAGGGGGCAGAAAGATGGGGACCTTGGCCCACAAGGAAAATGTGCCAGCTATACAGGGTTCTAGAGACAGCCCTCTCCTCCCCACTCTGGAATCTAACATTGAGATGGGAACCCCTTCTGGCTCCACAACTCCATTTGTGTTTCCTCCTTCATCACTTGCCTGTCTGCCCAGTGGAGTCAGCTAGCAAGCTGACTCCTCTCCATCATTCTTAGCAGACGGGATGTTCAGGGCTCTGCTAAGGCAGAGATCACCAGATTAGGGGCATGTGGGGGAGGAGTCCTGAATCCTTTCTCAGCCACAGCAGCAACCGTAACACACATGGCTGCAATTATTGGGTGACAGTCCCCATCCTAGCTTTCCAGGGAGCAGAAGCTGTGGTCCATGCACAGTCTTCAGCATGCATGTCTGCAGGAAGGAGTAAAAGCAGCCTTGTGGCCTGCAGAAGGGACAGATATCTGCCATCCCTGTTCAGACTTAGAACTACAGGAGGTTTATTGTCTTAATTTTCTTCTGATAAACAGTCCTTCAAGGAATCAGGGAAGAACTGTCAAACTAGAAGAGAGAAAAACTGATCCCACAAGTCCAGAAGGTTGTGTCACCTCAGTAGCACCAAAGTACCCTGAGAAAGGCAAAGGTGAGTCTCAGTTACAGTTAAATTATCCATGGACGTATAGTACCTTACCAAGGGGGAATGGAGAGTGTCCAATGTAAAGCGAGAGCTAGGAGTATGCTTTTGGGGGTTTTTTGTTGCAGGGCCAGCATTGTAGATAGACCCTGCAGATTTGATTTGTTTCCCAGATTTCTCTTTTACAGGACAAATGTCTTGATACTACCTCAAAACTCTCTTAAAACCCTGCCGAGAGTGTTCTGATGAAGAGCCCTTTATTCCTCTGTGATTTGGTTCCCATCACTGAGTTCAGCTGCTAGACCACTTTTAAATGTAAAGGTCTGCACAGAGGTGATAAACTGTTGCTTGGATTCTTTTGCAATGCATGAACTTCCTGTCTTTTATTTCTCCCTCAAAATGCTAGTTCCCTGGCATAGTGTTGGATGATTTTGCCTTGACCTTTTCATGTGTCTCTCCCCTTTCTTTCTTTCCATCTCTTTCTTCATTTGTAGATGATACAGTAATTAGTTCTACCTCAGAATGCTCTGCACTTTCAAAAAAGCGCTTTACACTTCAGGGCTTTACTAACCTGAAAAGTCAGAAAGGTAATTTTTTAACAAGCTAGATCCTGTTTTCCAAGCAAGGCTGTAGTTGGTCTATCGTGGGTGTGTTTCTGTGTGAATATATACACACAGATAGGGATATATTGCTTAGTTCCTCTCCTAAGTTTAAGTTGTTTTTTGCTATCATAGACCCTGGCCAAAGGGCCCTGAGGTAGAAAGTCCACTGTGGGAGGTAGACCGTACCAAGAGCCTATAATCTACATTGCACTTGGTGATGGGGTGTTTTAGGGCATGGTGCTAGCCAGGACGGTGGAGTGGTCAGAGTGACATGGGGGGAGTGCTGAATCCAGTTTATGTACACATCAGTTCCCTCCATGGAGTCCCCAGAAAGAGTTTAAGCTGCTCATCTCCAGTGGGAACACTGAAGGAGGGTAGCAGTGGAAACCTCCTTTGCCTACCCTCAGAGTGAATGAGCAGCACCATGCTCCACCTTCAGTGAATCTGATCTGGTTGTTATAACCAGTAGGGAACCAATGTTTTGTTAGAAGCGTTTTCTTCTTAACTTCTTATTAATCAAATTTGCTGTACTTAATGCAAGGCTGTGCAAAGGGTGTTGCTATTTTCAAGGATATAAGGAAATAAGAATTCAGTTCTTTTCAAAAGAGGTCTTCAGTTTTTGCTTCCTGCTGCCAAATAAATGCATTTGTAGAATTGTAAAGTCCTTCTTGCTTTGATTGACTCCCTTTAAATAGTCTGCATTGCACTAATATGACGACAAATAGTAGAACACATGATTTTCAAGCACCCTCTTAACATGTCTTTTTAAACCCTGATTACCTTTGAGTTCTTTCTGGAGACTGTATCAGCATAGTATGTCTAAAGCACATATAAGGTAAGCACTAATATTCCATGCTTGCTTTGACAGAAACTCCATCTCCTACTGCTAAAAACCAGACATTGCCAATGATCCTTCTGACAGGACCAGGTACTGATGTAGAATTAGTTTTGCCAAAATAAAATGATCATGTTCATATAATGTTTGCACCTAAAATGCAGATTAACTGTATTCTGTTGATTTACAGTTTTTAGAAAAAAAATCATATATTTGTATCCTTAATTGTAAAAATGTCTTGCCAATTTAGCACATAATGGATGTAAAAAATTAATTCCTTTTGTTATAATCAATAATCAATCAATGGCAACTAAAATAAATTAGATTAATCAGGAACCATTTACTATATTCCAGTGTAAACTCAAAGGTACTTAGCATGCAATCTACCTATTCTGTTTTTTCTGGTTCTTCAATATCTCTCTTCTGTGTTTTTTGCCTATTCATCCTACTGCAGCTTCTCCTACCAGCCCTGACAAAAAAGCTAAACGACATGAAGTAAAGAGTGATCCAACTCCTTTTGGTTTAAGAGGTAGAGTGATGATATCACCTTTTGTACTCCACAATAAGCCATAGATGTCTAATGTAATATTAATATCAAATAAGTGTGGGTGTGCATACGACAGTGTGTGCACAACAGTATTGTCATGATACTGGTTCCACACCCTTCTTGTACTCTCAGGCAATATTTCCCCTACAGCCACACTCTTCTTCCAAACCCCACTTTCCAAGGTTTCTTCAACCTTTGTCTTTAACCATGCCGCCTGTGAAAGCCCAGCTGGTGTTGCAGGCTTTTGGGTGTGGCATTATCCAACAGCATTCACTTTGCCTATACTGTGGGGTGTTCAATGCACTCTGACTGTGTACGCCACCTCTATGCATGTGGAATCTGAAGGTCTGTGACATCTGAGCTCTGTAGGAAACCAGCCAAACCTGCTAGACTTCCCAGCTAATATGAAAGGTCTGGACTTCGAGGATATTACAAAGAAGAAAAGTTTTGCTCAGGAGTCTTTGCAAGGAAATCTAAGAGGGGGGTTCCCTGAGAAGATGCAGGGAGAGGTGCAGACAATCCTGTGGGAGTCTGTTGCAGAGTCAGAAGGGAAAATGGATGTCCAGTCCAGTACCTTATGCTCTGTAGAACTCTATCTGGGTTTGGAGAGAAAATGATTTTGTCCTGGTGGCTCAGATAATCCAAACCCAGTTCACGTGACAGCTTCTGCTTTTTGATGAAAAAGAAACGTTTAATTCATATATTTGGGTGTGAGTTAGATCCTACAGCCATGTTTTTAGAAAGCATGTACCTTAGAAAACACTCAGACAATGATACTGTTATATCATTGAGATTCTCTGTCCTATGAAGAAATTAAGTTTGTTCATTTCCATTTGTACCATTATAATACAAGCTGCATACCCTGAGCTCCCAACAAAGATTTCATATACAATCCTTGAATAGACTGTTGATTTGAGAAAGAAAATAACCAAGAAACTAAATTAAATTTAAAACGTCCTGCCATCCCCCCTGTCGCGCACCTCTGTCCCCATTTTTTCCTTTCCACCACTTCGCCTTCCCTCTTCCCACCAAAGCCTTGGGAGGATAGATGGGCTGTGCCACTCAGTTGAAATGACTGGTGTAAAACTGGTGCAAGTTCAATAAAAATCAGGCCCTGTAACTGAATTATATCCTCCTCCTGATTTCCTTGCTAGCAATCTCTTTTCTCATAGGTTCTCTGCCTTTTTCTTTTGCTTCCTTTCTAAGGTTCCTCAGGTAGAAAGTTCTTCGGGGGGAAAAGGGCATTTTTTTTCTCGTTTGGTGTTTTGTCAGCATTGGGCTAGTGCTGCCTGAAAGTAATAGGAAATCACTCTTGGAAATTCTGTGAGCTTTTGTGTTTTTCCCCAACATGGATGCAGAATCACTTTCGACTGTTTCTTATTTTTTAAATTGAATGCTACCCTTCATGAATGGTAACGCTACAGTTATCTGAATTCCCGCAGTGTCTAGCACCCCAGCCAAGATTTGGGGCCCAGTAGCGCTGGGCACTGTATGAACACATGATGAGAAGTAGTCCATGCCCCGCAAAGAATTTAGCATCTAAAACAGACAGGATAGAGTGGGAGAAACAGGATGCAACATATGAGCAGTGATAATTGGCAAACACCAAGTTTAGTCCCCTGTTTTTTTGTGTGTATTTTTTTTTGTTCTGTTTTTATAAATGATAGCCTGGCAGAATTGAGGACCAGGGACAGACAGCAAAATTACTTTCCTCTATTATATTGTGGGTTTTTTTTATTTAAAAAGAATGAAAAGGGTTCTAGTTGCATCTCCACAAGCCCAGCAATAAAGGTAACTTTTAAGCTAAAAATGAAATTTGAGTGGAATGAAGCAGGAACTTATTACTCAGTTCTTTCACAGATGCAAGTTCAGTATTAGCATTGGACAGGGCCAAATGGGTCAGTACTTCTAATCTTCTACCAGCAGCCCAGCGCAGGCAAGGTAAAGTATCAGTTCTGGGCCACATGAACCTATGTTTTTGGTGTGCTGTGGATTAGAGATTGGTCTGGCTTTTACTCTGCTAGTACTAGAAGACGTTTTGTAACATGTATCGTCCAGTGGTGCAGGAAATAGAAACTGCCTCACAGATTCCATGGAAAGCAAAAATTCTGGGTTCCCCCCCCGCAAGTATAAGTGATTATTATCGTGCTTTTATATTTAGAGTTGGCTTGGGGAGTGTTCCTCCTGTCATTCTTTTCACTGGGTATTAATGATATAACTGTTTGTCCTGAACAGAAATTTATCATAAAAGACGAATTCTGAAACTTTCCTAATCTGTTTTATCATGATTTGCTTTTATGATTGAGAACCACATGCATATGTTTGTGGTTACTTTGGGTTTTTTTAAGGACCTGCTGACCTCAGTGAAAAGCAACCTTAGTTTGATTTTTATTTGGAACGGCGAGTTGTGCACCCTGGATGTGATTCAGCATTGTAAATAAGTGAAATGGGTTAGCCTGAATTACTCGTCATGGGAAAAATAGTAACACTTTACAATGTGATAAATACGTCTTTGTTCCTGGGGTGGTCACTGCAACAGTTTTAATCATGATGAATTCTCTTAGTATTACTGTGCAGTTTGTCACCCCAGTTTGGCTTTGAACAATAGCAACCTGACCTGATGACAGGTTTCAGAGTAGCAGCCACGTTAGTCTGTATCCACAAAAAGAAAAGGAGGACTTGTGGCACCTTAGAGACTAACCAATTTATTTGAGCATAAGCTTTCGTGAGCTACAGCTCAATTCATCGGATGCGATGCGAGCTGTAGCTCACGAAAGCTTATGCTCAAATAAATTTGTTAGTCTCTAAGGTGCCACAAGTACTCCTTTTCTTTTTGCTGATCTGATGAGGTGCTGAACTCAGTGACTTCAATGGGAATGGCAGGTGCTCAGCAATTTGGAAAATCAGACCACTATTGCCATCTTCTAATTATCCAGTTAAGCTTCTTTGATGATGTCACACCTACCCACCAGCCCTCAGCAACACATGAATTGGAAGTAATTTCTGTTTCTACTGCCTCCCAAGAAAAACAGCCATATACCTATTGTGTGTGTGTGTGTGTGTGTGTATGTAAAAAACAGAGGGACTTTTTCTTTTCTGCTTATTTTCTTTTTAAAAACATTAAGGCCCAAATTCACCACTGCCATAAAATAGCACAACTTCACAGGAATTGTGCCAGCTTATGCCAGCAATGAATTTGGCCCCAAGGGTATAAATATTTCCCCACCTAACATTTTCCTCCTATTTCTACTTGATATGTAAGTAACTATTACAGACTTTGGGTGCTATCCTGGTCTCATTGAAGTCAGTGGGAGTTTTTCTTGTTTCTGGGATATTTTCACAAAGTTGATAACTATAGGCTATTTGTTTCCCCAGGTTGGGCTAAAACATCTCATTCACTTGATGCCTCTGAAGAAAATGATGGTTGGTCTAGTGCTGAGGACCCACTTAATTCATCAGATGCAGAGGAAGAAGAAGGAGAAGGGGGAGGAGAGATGAAGCTGGTAACCAGAAATATTTTCCGACCAATTTAGTGAAATTTGTATCTCTAATTAATATAGTAAAAGTATCTAGTACATGGGAATTTTGCTGGAACTTGCAGCTAAATAAATAAATAAATAAATAACCCCAGGCTTGAAGTCCTTAATCAGGCAAAATTTCAATTTAAGGTTGCACTTGCATAAGTACCTTGTGAAAGTTTTTTGTCATTTGGACTCATAGCATCTGCAGTTGTTTATATTACATACCAAAGAACTGTGAAAAGTAACACAGGTGTCTATTGTTTACTGCCTTAATGAATAATAGTGAGTTAGAAAGCAATATTATCCAATGAAATCACATATATAAATCTCTGGTTCACTGACTGGTTCACCTAAGCTTTTTCTGGACTTTAAATTTAATCTCCTGTTTAGAACCTGAATGAGGGTTGAGGGCGTTTTTTTGTTTTTTTTTAATTCATTGACATAATGAGAGAGGTACAGATGTTTCTCAGGAAGCCATTCAGGCTGTTTATGAGAATACATATATTGACTTCACATTTTGGGTGAATAGCAAGGTTTATTGTCCCTCAAAGTAAATATTCACCTCGGCTTCACTGTGGTTTTAAAAAAAAACAAATTACCCCAGCAGTACAAAAGTCAATATCTGCTTAATATCTATTATTTTTACTGTACAGTTTAATTTGTTTGTTTTTCCTTCTGTGCATTTAGACTCCTGGTAAATACACTGTTGTGACTGATTATGACAAAGGAGGTTCTGAAGATCTTGCAGTGAAAAGTGGAGACCTTGTTCAGCTGATCCGTGAAGGGGAGGACAGACTTTGGTATGGAAAATTGCACGTAGCTGCTTGAAAATGCACACAAGTACCTCATCAATTTTGATGTCATATACTCTGAAGAATTTCTGTGTGTGTATAAAGAGCATATTTTAAAAAATGTAAACAGTTTGACAGTAAAATTCTTTTCTTAGGTATGTGAAGAATCTGAGCACCGGGAAAGAAGGTTTGGTGCCAGCCAACAATTTATTGATGCTCATTGGCAACTCAAAATCAGCTCAGTCTTTAAGCAGCTCTGGTAAGAGAGTAACTGTAAATGTGGCAATGGTCAGTTTAGCTAAACATTTATATAGTAAGCATTTTGAAAGAACAAATGACATAGCATGTTTCTTGTGATTTGTTTTCCCTCCTACTCCAGAATCAGGCACTGGGTGCAGTACTTTGAGTTCATCATCAAGTTACAATGAAAGTTGCAATGCTGGCAGCACCAGCTTCTGAGACATCAAGGGCTAATGCTAATGTTTCCCCAAGTCACCTGTGAACTTCCAGCATCTTGTGCAGACTTTTGAACGTTGGACTGAAATGGAGATCCAGCATGTGTGTGTTGCCTGTCTCATGTTTTAAATGGTGATTTACAGAGCCAACCCTAGGAAGAGGTCAGTGAAAAGTATGTGGAGTCTGAGATTATAAAGAAAAGTAAATTATCTGAAATGGGATCTTCTAGAAGCTTCTGATCTGAAGTCTGAATCTCAACATAAGTTTTCCCAGGGGTATTGCCATCAAATTTCTACAGACACACCATTTAATCACAACCAGAAGAAGAACAGGACGAGACAGGAATGTGTTCCTCTGTGGTAAATCCTATTGTAAAATAATGAAATAAAAAAAATGTATAATATAGAAATAAGGATAAGAAATCTGAGTTTACAGTTCACTCTTCCAAAAACCTTCCTGTAAGGATACTTCTGGGTTAATGCAGTATATGGAGTCTCTTTTACAATAACCGGGAATTAATTGTAGGTCCAGCCATTATCTTGTCTTGAATTTTTAGCACGGTGCTTTCTGCAGTAAAATGCATCTTCACAGGCTGTGGTGCAAAAGAAATGGACAATTCACTGACCACAATAGCATCAAAAGAAAAGACTCTTTTATCTTTTCCAGCATTTTTTACTGTGTGCCCAATGGCCATTTTTGAGGTATTTTGGCCTCTGAACCAAGTCCTTTACCAAGAATCACTGTGTTTACATAACACTGGCAATTTAATAGCATCTTTGATACAAAATTATTTTTCATTACTAAGGTACACATTGAAACACAAAATGTTTGTATTACTTAAGTGATTTCTTAATGATTTGTAATACAATGTGGTTATCTTCAGCTCTAACAGTTAGAAGATGGTTACAGGCAAATGAAACTATGCCAGCTACACTATATAGCTCAAGAGCTTTCCTAATGCTGAAGATTTATTGTGAGGATTAGAAACCTGAACCTTTTAGCTAAGGATGTATGTTTGTAGATTTACTCAAAAGGATGGAAAAATCTAAACAATTGTATATTTTTTCTATAAAATAGGAGGGTGAGGGCAATTACTTTATTTTAAAAAGATCTGGACTACGTTGCGGACAAATATTTTAAATCCTTTTTTTAAAGGGAGGGAAATCATAAACATACAGTTTTTCAGGGTATAATGTAAATGCTGTAAATTATCACCTCCTCAGATATTCTTTGCAGTTCAGCCTTACCAATGCAAACAGTGCATCAATTTTGATTTTTTTTTTTTTTTTTGCTTATACTGGAATATCATTTTTTCCTGGTCTGTGTACTGTATTACTTAAAATAATCTGGAGTGTTGAGGGCTTAATTTTCAGAAGCACTGAGCGCAGTGAGCTGCTATTGCAGTCAATGGGAGCTGCTGGTGCTCCGCACCTAGAAGTCTAACTGAATATAAGAAATCTTGATTTTACTCTCTATCATGCGAACAGCTAAAAGAGAAATGCCTCAAAAGAATTATCTTACTTTTCTAGTTTTCAGAAGTGATTTCTGTCCCAGTTACAATCAAAATACAGCTGGCTGTGGCCAGTGCATAAATGTATATATAAATATGTATGTGTCTGTGTGTGTGTGTGTGTGTATATATATATATAATATCAGTGTAAAAGATGTATTTATAGTCTTCATGCTGCTGAAAATGTGTCACTTTACAATTCATAAATACTTCGGTTTCTTGCAATACTGCAGTATGAAGGCTGGTCAGGGTTTTTACTTTATGCATCCTTTCCAAAAAAGGATTCATCTGTTCCTTCTTAAATATCCTATACTAAACTGTGCTGGCCAGGACCGTTTAGCCTGATATGTGATAATGAAATAGCAATGTGCAGAGATATTGGTTTGCCTTCTTATTTGTAAGTTATTTTGTAAATGATCTGTAACATAATTTACTTAAATATATTGCTCTCAAACAGTCCTATAATGAGACTGTGTTCTTTCAGCTGTCTCATTGCAGCATCCTTTCCATTATTTTTGTGATCTTATATACACCATTGCACTTTAATACAGCACATTTCAGTTTCCTTTTCTACAGCTGTTGTAAATTATACGTACAAAATCAGAGGTCTTTATTGGATGTATGAAAGTTTGATGAATAAATTTCAGCATTTCTTGCTAGATGTCCTCAATATGGAGGTGCTGTTTGCTTTATTGTCTCAAGGTGCTCAGACACTATTGTGCTGTGCGTCATATAAGAGCATAAATACCTCAGTAGGACCCAACAAGGCTGTAATGGCTGGCTCCAAAAGCCAAGTTAACACCTTCTTGAGTAGCCCTCACAATTCCACAGAATGAGGCTTTTGAAAGATCACCTTTGTTTGTCCAAACCTTTTGCTCCCTTCTTTTAATCCACCTTTCAGAATTCCATTCCTACTTCTCCCCTGGTTTGCTCTTCCAACTGTCCGTCGCTTCCACAGGGCTGGGGAGATGGGACCAGCCTGATGATTGGATAATAAATTTAAGATGCTGCCAGATTGGCTTGACAGCAGCCAGATTTCTTGGCTGCTTGTTGCAAATGTTTGGTTTGGTTTAATTTTGGGGAGTGGAAGGGGTGTCTTTCACAGATCTGTTTGAGTTCCCCCTGCTGGACACTCACCAGACTGGTATGACTGGCAGGGGGGACAGTGAAGCCCAGTTGCCTAGTTCCTGGAAGCAGTGTCATCTTCCCCTAGCTTCCCCCGCATCCAGTGCGTACTCCCCAGGATCCCACCAAAGGTGTGAGCTTTCGGGTTTACAGTTTACCTCTTCAGGGATACACAGTAGTGAAAACCTACAGACAGACTTTGCACAGTCTCTATTACTCTTTACTTAGTAGCATGAGAAATACACAGAGCTATACAAAATAACAAATATACCTCAGTGCATTTCCCTGGCTCAGATTCTTCACCACTCTGCAGAGTTCTTTGGACTTGGGCAGAGTCCTCTTCTTCACATAGACAGAGCCAGATTCCCTCTCCTGCACATGGCTTCTCTTCATAATCTTGCCACCCCTCTGTCTCCTGTAGCTAGCTCTTTCTGATCTTGGCTCATCCTGTGGTTAATCCAGACTGCCCCGTTGCTATGAAAGCCTGCTTATCTCTTGTCCGAATGCTTCCTGTGTCTCCAAAAGTCTTTTCCCTTTCTTCTTCCCATGGGTCCTTTTTAAAGCCCTGCTTTGTCATCTTTGTACTGTTTGGGAATTTTCCACTCTGTCCACTTCCCCTCCCTGCAGACTAGTTGCAAAAACTAGCTTCAGCCAATCTCCTTAGCACACCCATTGTTCGGTCAGCACACAGTTGTTAATGATTCTACATTGTCCCTGTTCTGGGAGGTACTGTACTGCAACCCATGTCAGCAAATGTTTAATTCCACATCCACACAGAGACATTCCCAGATACAATAAATTCATAACAACCAGAATTCATAAGTTGTACATAGACAAATTCCCGAAATCGTCATGGAGGGTCACCATTGAGAAGTGTATCTTGAGGAAGGTGGAGGTCCCATGCCGCCACCTCCTTATACCTGTCATGATAGCTGCCTGATAGGTAGGAGAGATTGGGTGCTAAACTCTAATTTACAGCATCTGAAGAGGAGTATACTTTAGTGCTCTAAGAGTTAATGATATCTTCAGGGCACCCCACTGTGTCTAGGTATTGGAAGGCAGGATGTGATTTTACACTAAAATGAGGTATTCTGGGCTAGACCTGTGGCCAACCGCTGCCATGTGACAAAGCCAGGTTTAATTTCATGCCCTCTCTCTCCCGCATCCACACTGGATGTGCTGCCAAGGCAACACTTCGATCCATTGGATCAAAGAGCGTATCTTGTGTACTCAATAGTGGCCTCTGTGTAACCAATTAGAGAGCCCCAGTAATGGGCTCCAAGAGAGTCCAATGCTCCTGAGCTACAGAATGGCAGCCACAACATGGATTCTACGGCATTAAAGAAACATGTTCCTAGGCCAGTTTTAGTCCAGTGAATGTGGAAAAAATCATGTTTTTATACAGAACTTTAAATAATGACAGAGACAACTATTTAACTCATTTCCCACTGTAAACACCGTCATTTCTTTTCATGTTTCCTGTATTCTAGATAACTGGCTCAAAGTAGAAGCATTCTCCTCTAGTGGGTACAAAGCTGGGATCCCAGGGAAGACTTCAGGATGAGTTTATTGTACTGTGTAGAACTATATTCACTGAATTAAACTAACCTTTCAGATAATCAATCTCCAATTCTTCAAAGACTACACTGGCTTTCAACCTTCTTCTAGGTGCTATCTAAGGGGTTTATTTTGAAGTATGGTGTAAAGTCCTATCTGATATGCATCAGGGCTACCTGAGAACACTACCTCCCTCCATAAATGTAGACACAAAAATTAAGATTAGATTTGTGTAGATGAGGCCAAGTGCTTTCAGATCTGGAATTTGCTTCTCCCATTCACTGTAACAAAGCGGAGTTTGTTGACCTTCAAGACTTTGGTGTCAGTCCA
The DNA here is from genome assembly GCF_965140295.1 of Lepidochelys olivacea. NCBI lineage: Eukaryota > Metazoa > Chordata > Testudines > Cheloniidae > Lepidochelys > Lepidochelys olivacea. The sequence continues at coordinate 112,535,869 of NC_140411.1, forward strand.
ATCTAGAGACTGTACTACCTAAATGCAATCGATGGGTGCACTAGAAATACCTAAGATGTTGAAATAGCTCCATTTGTTCAGGCTTTCATCTGTGGGAGACAGGTGGGGTGGAAGGTTGGATACAGCTCAAACTAAGGTGGGAATCCATTTATGTTGACAATAGTCAATATGTTTATTATTTAGCATGTGATGATTGTGTCAATATTGTGCATAGAGAAAAAGGCCTTTTCTGTCAGGATAAGGAGACCAAGATGCTCTCTTGGGGATCCATAAACAAGGAATAGAAAGGCCATGTTATGGCTTCCAATGGAGAAGCAATTTTCAGAGCTGTTATAGTAGAGTGCTTGGTAAGTGATCTCTGCCCTTCACAAACAGCTTGAAAGGATAAGGGACAGCTGCTGCATGAGACTAACCTAAGGTCTTTTGCCAGAGATATTAACTTCGCTCTATTTGTTTTGTTCTAGGGAACTTTCAGAAACCTGCTTTTAATTCAATTTTTATCTAATTATTTTTAGAATTTATCACTGACCAGTCAATTTCAGAAAAAAAGTTAGGACCTTTCAGACCTTTTAAAAGCATCTTATTGCAATATTATGTGTAAAATTACATTCAGTTAGAAACAGGGCCCGAGATATGCTGTTCACTTTATTCGGAAGCGTTGTGTTTGACTTTTTTTAAATGGCATCAAAATCTCTCAATCATTTCTCACATGACTTTGATTGGCAGTAGTTGGAAATCTGGTCAAATTGTTCTCTCAAGATTTCCACCATCCTAAGAATTTGGCCTGATCCAAGCCAGAAGCAAATGCATACATATGCCTAGAAGTTTAGGGTCTTTTCCAGAAAAAAAACTAACAAGGTGGATTCAGAACAGAGCTTTGAATATGTAAAATTGAAACTCAAGGATTGGCCAAAATTTTTATTAATGTGTAGATCACATCTGAGATGGGCTCAAACCAAATCCCAGATTTGAACACCCCCTCTCCCCCTCAGGCCCCCAATTTTGGAGTGTTCATAGTCCAGATCTGTATTTTTCAGCTTGAGCCCACTTCTTATACAAATACTAGACCAGTTAAGTACTAACAGTAAAAGGGCGGGGGGTAAAAGGGAGAGAACCAGTACATGTAAGAAATTCTGGTACCTCTCACTAATACCCCTTTCATCAGGAGAGTCCTAACGTTATCTGTAAAATGTCTCTGAAAGGGCTGCCATTGAGTTAATTTAGCAACAAAAGCATTACAGTGAGAGAAGCTCAAGGATTAACAGGACATGACAGCTGCAAGGGGAAGTAGATTGTGTTTTAAAACAGTTTAACAGCAAATGTTTTTTGGCAACAAAAAGCTTTATTAAGATCAAGTTTTGTGGAGTTGTGACATTATCCAGGACTATGATGTATCTCAGAAGGCAGCAGTGCTCCGGTGATACAGCTCAACCCACTGTTTGTATATGTTTGAATATGTCTGCCCTAAAATCTCTAAACATACAGTGTCTATTTGCAAAATTAATGTAACATATATTGGCTCTCTGCTCTATATGGTTGTCATAAATATAAAGGGAAGGCTAACCACATTTAAATCCCTTCTGGCCGGAGGAAAAACCCTTTCACCTGTAAAGGGTTAAGAAGCTAAGATAACCTCGCTGGCACCTGACCAAAATGACCAATGAGGAGACAAGATACTTTCAAAGCTGGAGGGATGGTGGGGAACAAAGGGTCTTCTCTGTGTAATGCTTTTGCCGGGACCAGAGCAGGAATGCAGGTCAGAACTCCTGTAAAGAGTTAGTAAGCAATCTAGTTAGGTATGTGTTAGATTCTGTTTTGTTTAAATGGCTGATAAAATAAGTTGTGCTGAATGGAATGTATATTCCTGTTTTTGAGTCTTTTTTGTAACTTAAGGTTTTGCCTAGAGGGATGCTCTATGTTTTGAATCTAATTACCTTGTAAGGTATTTACCATCCTGATTTTACAGAGGTGATTCTTTTACTTTTTCTTTAATTAAAATTCTTCTTTTAAGAACCTAATTGCTTTTTCATTGTTCTTAAGATCCAAGGATTTGGGTCTGTATTCACCTATGCAAATTGGTGAGGATTTTTATAAAGCCTTCCCCGGGAAAGGGCGTGTAGTGCTTGGGGGGATATTTTCGGGGGGAGACATTTCCAAGTGGGCACTTCTCCTGTTATTTTTGTTAGACACTTTGGTGTTGGCAGCATAAGGTCCAGGGACAAAAGGTAAAATAGTTTGTACTTGGGGAAGTTTTAACCTAAGCTGGTAACAATAAGCTTAGAGGGTCTTCCATGTAGGTCCCCACATCTGTACCCTAGAGTTCAGAGTGGGGAAGGAACCTTGACAGTGATTCTTTAAAAACAAGTTGCTAGCAGCTCCTTTGCCCTCTTAACAAGATGGGGAGCATACCCATGAGGGGGAAAAACTGAACACAAAATAACAGATTTCAGTTCCAAGAAGCCAGAGTGAGTTTTTTTTTTTAAGTGTTTAGTAAAACAATGTCATTTTAATGGAACTGGAGCTAGATGCCAGTCTCTTTAGGCCACACTTCAGACTAACAAAAATCCACTGGGGGAATCCAGTAGCACTGTGAGCCAAGACCTGTTTGACTTCTGGCCAGTCCCTACAGTCCAGGGTGGGCGAGGCTGATACAGAGGAAGGAACTTCTGGCAAGTATGCAGTTTGCTTTGATATTGCAGGGACACATCTGTTCATTTACTCTTTTATAATCATGCCAGAAGCAGTAGTGAAATAACCAAGAGAGGAAGAGTTACTATCTGCTTCTCATTCCCCTGGCTGTACAGTTAGGCAGAGGGGGCCATGCAGAACAGTTTATGTGCACTCGGATGTCCTGTGAATCCTCCGAAGAGATCTCGAGGAAACTTTCCTGGAGGTAAGTCTGCAATCTTCCTCCAAAGATTTCCAGGGAGGGCTGCCTTATTTCTTCTGCCATGGTAGGACACTTTTCCCACGCCAGTCAGCAATTACTTCAGCAGGCCCCAATGCAGCACACAGGCTAGCAGCATACGGACCCAGTCTGCAGCTGGATGCTTGCACGAGCTGTTACCCTCAGGAGTGAGATATCAGCTAACATCACCACTGCCTGTGGAAAACTGTTTTCCAGTATTCAGTTCAATTGTCCTATCCACATGTACTCTTGCCCGTGAGGTATCACCCCACCTTATTGTCCCCACTCACCCACTTCCCCTAGGCCGTACTCACCATAGCTGGGACTGCCACCATGCTCTATGAATCCCAAGGAGAAATGCGAATGTAGTGCTTTGAACTTGCGTGCTGAACTCAAGGGGAGTGAGTTCAGGATAGCAAGTTTCCATTTATCTTGTGAATGCACTCACAAGAGGACGTCTGTGCATCTTTGCAGCTGGAAATGTGGCCTTGAGGGTCTCTCCATCTACACCGGTGGAGCAGCTCAGCCAGATGAGGAGGAGGAGAAGTAGAGGAGGCAGGATGACTTGTTCCACGAGATCCTGCAAGCCTCTGGTGCTTCAGATGCCAAACACGGGGCTTGTAGGATCACCCAGTGGTGAGCTGGAGCTGGTATGCAGTGGTTCCTGGGAACCGGTTGCTAAATTTTGAAGCAGTTTTAGCCCTGGTCTACACTAGGACTTTAGGTCGAATTTAGCAGCGTTAAATCAATGTAAACCTGCACCCGTCCACACAATGAAGCCCTTTATTTCGACTTAAAGGGCTCTTAAAATCGATTTCCTTATTCCACCCCTGACAAGTGGATTAGCGCTTAAATCGACCTTGCCTGGCTCGAATTTGGGGTACTGTGGACACAATTCGATGGTATTGGCCTCCGGGAGCTATCCCAGAGTGCTCCATTGTGACCGCTCTGGACAGCACTCTCAACTCAGATGCACTGGCCAGGTAGACAGGAAAAGAACCGCGAACTTTTAAATCTCATTTCCTGTTTGGCCAGCGTGGCAAGCTGCAGGTGACCATGCAGAGCTCATCAGCACAGGTGACCATGATGGAGTCCCAGAATCACAAAAGAGCTCCAGCATGGACCGAACGGGAGCTCCGGGATCTGATCGCTGTTTGGGGAGAGGAATCCGTGCTATCAGAACTCCGTTCCAGTTTTCGAAATGCCAAAACCTTTGTCAAAATCTCCCAGGGCATGAAGGACAGAGGCCGTAACAGGGACCCGAAGCAGTGCCGCGTGAAACTGAAGGAGCTGAGGCAAGCCTACCAGAAAACCAGAGAGGCGAACGGCCGCTCCGGGTCAGAGCCCCAAATATGCTGCTTCTATGATGAGCTGCATGCCATTTTAGGGGGTTCAGCCACCACTACCCCAGCCGTGTTGTTTGACTCCTTCAATGGAGATGGAGGCAATACGGAAGCAGGTTTTGGGGACGAAGATGATGATAATGATGATGAGGTTGTAGATAGCTCACAGCAAGCAAGCAGAGAAACTGGTTTTCCCGACAGCCAGGAACTGTTTCTCACCCTGGACCTGGAGCCAGTACCCCCCGAACCCACCCAAGGCTGCCTCCTGGACCCAGCAGGCGGAGAAGGGACCTCTGGTGAGTGTACCTTTTAAAATACTATACATGGTTTAAAAGCAAGCATGTGAAAGGATTACTTTGCCCTGGCATTCGCGGTTCTCCTAGATGTACTCCTAAAGCCTTTGCAAAAGGTTTCTGGGGAGGGCAGCCTTATTGCATCCTTCATGGTAGGACACTTTACCACTCCAGGCCAGTAACACGTACTCGGGAATCATTGTAGAACAAAGCATTGCAGTGTATGTTTGCTGGCATTCAAATAACATCCGTTCTTTATCTCTCTGTGTTATCCTCAGGAGAGTGAGATATAATTCATGGTCACCTGGTTGAAATAGAGTGCTTTTCTTCAGGGGACACTCAGAGGAGCCCATTCCTGCTGGGCTGTTTGCCTGTGGCTAAACAGAAATGTTCCCCGCTGTTAGCCACAGGGAGGGGGGAAGGTTGAGGGGGTAGCCACGCGGTGGGGGGAGGCAAAATGCGACCTTGTAACGAAAGCACATGTGCTATGTATGTAATGTTAACAGCAAGGTTTACCCTGAAAGAGTGTAGCCACTGTTTTATAAAATGTCTTTTTAAATACCGCTGTCCCTTTTTTTTTCTTCAACAGCTGCATGTGTTTCAATGATCACAGGATCTTCTCCTTCCCAGAGGCTAGTGAAGCTTAGAAAGAAAAAAAAACGCACTCGCGATGAGATGTTCTCCGAGCTCATGCTATCCTCCCACACTGACAGAGCACAGACGAATGCATGGAGGCAAATAATGTCAGAGTGCAGGAAAGCACAAAATGACCGGGAGGAGAGGTGGCGGGCTGAAGAGAGTAAGTGGCGGGCTGAAGCTCAAATGTGGCGGCAGCGTGATGAGAGGAGGCAGGATTCTATGCTGAGGCTGCTGGAGGACCAAACCAGTATGCTCCAGTGTATGGTTGAGCTGCAGCAAAGGCAGCTGGAGCATAGACTGCCACTGCAGCCCCTCTGTAACCAACCGCCCTCCTCCCCAAGTTCCATAGCCTCCACACCCAGACGCCCAAGAACGCGGTAGGGGGGCCTCCGGCCAACCAGCCACTCCACCACAGAGGATTGCCCCAAAAAAAGAAGGCTGTCATTCAATAAATTTTAAAGTTGTAAACTTTTAAAGTGCTGTGTGGCATTTTCCTTCCCTCCACCACCACCCCTCCTGGGCTACCTTGGTAGTCATCCCCCTATTTGTGTGATGAATGAATAAAGAATGCATGAATGTGAAGCAACAATGACTTTATTGCCTCTGCAAGCAGTGATTGAAGGGAGGAGGGGCGGGTGGTTAGCTTACAGAAAAGTAGAGTGAACCAAGGGGCGGGGGGTTTCATCAAGGAGAAACAAACAGAACTTTCACACCGTAGCCTGGCCAGTCATGAAACTGGTTTTCAAAGCTTCTCTGATGCGTACCGTGCCCTCCTGTGCTCTTCTAACCACCCTGGTGTCTGGCTGCGCGTAACCAGCAGCCAGGCGATTTGCCTCAACCTCCCACCCTGCCATAAACGTCTCCCTCTTACTCTCACAGATATTGTGGAGCACACAGCAAGCAGTAATAACAGTGGGAATATTGGTTTCGCTGAGGTCTAAGCGAGTCAGTAAACTGCGCCAGCGTGCCTTTAAACGTCCAAATGCACATTCTACCACCATTCTGCACTTGCTCAGCCTGTAGTTGAACAGCTCCTGACTACTGTCCAGGCTGCCTGTGTACGGCTTCATGAGCCATGGCATTAAGGGGTAGGCTGGGTCCCCACGGATATATATATTTGCATTTCAACATCCCCAACAGTTATTTTCTGGTCTGGGAATAAAGTCCCTTCCTGCAGCTTTTGAAACAGACCAGAGTTCCTGAAGATGCGAGCATCATGCACCTTTCCCGGCCATCCCACGTTGATGTTGGTGAAACGTCCCTTGTGATCCACCAGAGCTTGCAGCACTATCGAAAAGTACCCCTTGCGGTTTATGTACTTGGCGGCTTGGTGCTCCAGTGCCAAGATACGGATATGGGTTCCGTCTATGGCCCCACCACAGTTAGGGAATCCCATTGCAGCAAAGCCATCCACTATGACCTGCACATTTCCCAGGGTCACTACCCTTGATATCAGCAGATCTTTGGTTGCGTGGGCTACTTGCATCACAGCAGCCCCCACAGTAGATTTGCCCACTCCAAATTGATTCCCAACTGACCAGTAGCTGTCTGGCGTTGCAAGCTTCCACAGGGCTATCGCCACTCGCTTCTCAACTGTGAGGGCTGCTCTCATCTTGGTATTCATGCGCCTCAGGGCAGGGGAAAGCAAGTCACAAAGTTCCATGAAAGTGCCCTTACGCATGCGAAAGTTTCACAGCCACTGGGAATCGTCCCAGACCTGCAACACTATGCGGTCCCACCAGTCTGTGCTTGTTTCCCGAGCCCAGAATCGGCGTTCCACAGCATGAACCTGCCCCATTAGCACCATGATGCATGCATTGGCAGGGCCCATGCTTTCAGAGAAATCTGTGTCCATGTCCTGATCACTCACGTGACCGCACTGACGTCGCCTCCTCGCCCGGTATCGCTTTGCCAGGTTCCGGTGCTGCATATACTGCTGGATAATGCGTGTGGTGTTTAATGTGCTCCTAATTGCCAAAGTGAGCTGAGCAGCCTCCATGCTTGCCTTGGTATGGCGTCCGCACAGAAAAAAGGCGCGGAACGATTGTCTGCCGTTGCTCTGATGGAGGGAGGGGCGACTGATGACACGGCTTACAGGGTTTGCTTCAGGGAGCTAAAATCAACAAAGGGGGTGTCTTTACATCAAGGAGTATTTCAGGCAGGACTTCACGGAGGGTTCCAATAAGAAATGGTGCACCTAAGTTATTGTTCTTATTGGAACAAGGAGGTTAGCCTGGCCTCTGATTGATACATGGCTAGATTTACCTCGCTGCACCTTCTCTGTGAGTGACTGCAGTGTGACCTAGAGGAATGAGTCCCCTAGACGGGGAGGAGGCAAATGAGTACAAAACAAATCTGGTCTATTTCTTGTTTTGATCCACTCCATCTATCTTTTACATCTTTGGCTGGCAGCAGATGGTGCAGAAGGACTGCATGCCATCCACATCTCATGGCTGCCCGGCAGAAGATGGTACAGTACAACTGCTAGCAATCCGTATCGCCTACCTGCTCACCATAAGACGGTTCAATAGGACTGACTGCAGGACTAAAGAGAATGACCTGGTCAAGTCACTCTAAATTAAGTCCCTGCGCCCATGTCTGTCCAGGCACTCCCAGCCGATGTGGCCAGGAGCACCTCGGACATGACGATGATGGCTACCAGTCGTACTGTACCGTCTGCTGCCACAAGGCAAGGGGTTGCTGCTACTGTGTAGCAAAGCCGTACCGCACCCAGGAGACATAGGGTGACGGTTACCTGAGCGGGCTCCATGCTTGGCATGGTATGGCATCTGCGCAGGTAACTCAGGAAAAAAGGCACGAAATGATTGTCTGCCCTTGCTTTCATGGAGGGAGGGAGGGAATGGGGGCCTGACGATATATACCCAGAACCACCCGTGACAATGTTTTAGCCCCATCAGGCATTGGGATCTCAACCCAGAATTCCAATGGGCAGCGGAGACTGCGGGAACTGTGGGATAGCTATCCACAGTGCAACGCTCCGGAAGTCGACTCTAGCCTCGGTACTGTGGAAGCACTCCGCCGAGTTAATGCACTTAATGCACTTAGAGCATTTTCTGTGGGGACACACACACTTGAATATATAAAACCGATTTCTAAAAAACCGACTTCTATAAATTCGACCTTATTCCATAGTGTAGACATACCCTTAGAACCGGATGCTAAAAATTGTTAGGAAAACAAATGTTATAAAACGAATAATCTTAATCTTATAGAATAGTGTAGAAAATAATAGGGGAGGGGTTGGCAACCAGTGGCACACCTGCCAAAGGTGACAGGCGAGCCGATTTTTACCAGCAAGCTGCTGCCAGCCGGGGTCCGCTGGCCCCACTCAGCCCACTGCCTTCTTGGATGAACGGAACTGAGCGGGGCCGGTGGCTGGGACCCTGGCTGGCAGGAGCCAGCGGCCGGAACCCCATACCGGCGGCGGGTGAGCCGGTGCTGGTCTGGGGTTCTGTCCACCACCCCACTCAGCCCACTGCTGGACTGAATTTCCGGCCACCGGGCCCTTGCCAGCTGGGGTCCCAGCCATCGGCCCTGCTTAGCCCGCTGTCATTCTGGGGTTCCGTGGGGGGCTCATGTAAATGTAAAATTTATAACTGGCATGGGAAACCTTAAATTAATGAAGACTTGTAATATGGTGTACAAAATAAACTTCAAATGCAGAGGGACGTGGAATTCTAGCAGTTAAAGAGCCGTTTCTACAACAGATAGGTCAAGATTTATGTTGCTACGCGCGTGTGCATGTAACGTCATTGCAGGCTGCGACTCGGTCGCATCCAAGTTCGTCCTGATGAGAGACAAACGTCTTGTTTATTATGTTATTAACAGGGGTTGCACTTGCCTCGTTCGTGCACTTGCTCGACTGTTTTCTATACAATTCAACACGACCAGTGAGTCATAGTCGGTCTGTTTCATAGAATCATAGAATATCAGGGTTGGAAGGGACCTCAGTAGGTCATCTAGTCCAACCCCCTGCTCAAAAGCAGGACCCATCCCCAATTAAATCATCCCAGCCAGGGCTTTGTCAAGCCTGACCTTAAAAACTTCTAAGGAAGGAGATTCCACCACCTCCCTAGGCAACGCATTCCAGTGTTTCACTACCCTCCTAGTTTGTTTCTAGTAAATTGTGTGTGATATTTCAGTGTGTAATACTAACTGGACTGTTATTCGAAGACTAAAGTTTTCTATTCAATATTATTTACCCTTCATAATAAAACACCAGAAAAGCATTAGTGACTGGTTTTCCACTAAAATGACAGAATCATCGGTCAGTAGTTCTAGTAGTGAAAATAATAATTTAAATACTGAAAACGCCAATGACAATAATTTTGGTGATGAAAATATTTTAAATGTTGAATCATCTGAAAATGTGTCCGCAATGGAAGAGGATTTACATGACTGTGCAAATGTAGTACCCGATTGTTGGACTTCCGAGCAGGCACAATATTTTTTTAAAGAAATATAATGGCTTGATCATTGAAGGCAAAAACCTTGGCTGTTTCCACTGTTCAAATATGTCATGTTTGGGGGTCCTTGGAGGAAAATCTTGACACATTTCTTCGGAATGGCAAAAGTGTACTATTAAAGCCTCTGGAACTGATAAAAATGTTCAGCAAGCTTCATGAAGAAAAAAAATGAAGGAACATTTCGAATCAAGCTCTCATTTGAGAGTTATAAATATTTTAAATGAATCTAAAGATTCACTACAGTGATTGATAAAGTTACTGAAAAAAATAGCAATAACCAGCAAAATTTTCAACATAGTTTACAACTTAGTAAAAAGAAACCAACCAATGGCAGATATGGAGGATGAAGTAGAGCTACAAATTAAGAATGAAACCGATTTAGGGAACTGCCTACATTCTCGATTTTCGGCCATCAGAATCATAGAGCATATTGCTGAATCAATAAGAAAACAAATTTTTAGCAAAATCATTTAAAACAATTCAAAGATTTGTATTATTATTGATAAAGCTTCTACAATTTCAAGTAAAACTGTGCTTGTAATTCTCATAAAATGTGAATTACAAGATTCTTCACCAACAATTTTTCTCTATTTAGTGGAATTAGAATCAACAAAAGCAGAAAATATTTATAATGCTTTGAGAAATACATTAACCGATACAGGATTTGACACAGAATATTTAAAGAAAAATTTAATCGGATTTTGTTCTGATGGCTCGAGCACCATGCTTGGACATAAATCTGGAGTTGCTACAAGACTCATTCAAGGTTTTCCAAACATTATAATTTGGCATTGTTTGAATCATCAGCTACAACTGGCTTTAGATGATGCTATAAATGATATCAATGAAATAAGCCATTTCAAGATTTTTTGGACAAGATTTATGCAATTTTTCATCAGTCAAATAAAAGTCAGTTTTAACTTAAACAAGTTTCTGAAGAACTATATATTGAAATCATCAAAATAGGCTGTGTCTTTGGTCCACGATGGGCTTCTTGTAGCCTTAGAGCTGTCAAAACGGTCTGGAGAGCTTATCCAGCTCTTTATATTTATTTTTCCAAAAATAAGAAATTTTCTGGCATGGAAAAAAGATTGAAAAACAAAGAATTTTTAAAAGACTTGGCTTTAATGATTGATATTTTGGATGAACTTGCATTATTATCAAATTCACTGCAAGCGAGACAATTGAGTTTAACAAAGGCAGATAAGCTAATCAAATGAATGATTGATTTTTTTCATACAATTAAAAGATAGTTTTGGTACACATGAAAATAAAATTAATGAAATGATAGAAAGTGATGCTTTCAAATGCATAGAGTTTGAAGATAATGTAAGGTTTAAATCACAGCCACGAGACAAAGTAATAGAATGTATTATTGAAAAAATGAAGGCAAGATTATTAAACAAAAATCACATTAAATATAAAGAAGATAATTTAGGTCATTCTAGTAATACACCTAAAATAGTTGAATTATTCAATGTTATGGATCCCACTTCCTGGAATATTGAAGAAGTCAGGTTACCTTGGAAATCAGGAGAAGAAAAAGTGCATGAATTAAACAAATTCATAAAATTTGTAGTTGACTTAAATGATTTTCATGACTATGTAGAGAATAACATTCAATCAAAACATCTTCCTGATCCGGAAACAATAAGGAAAACAAAGCAAATTACGAACATAATTGCAATTAGTTCTGCAGAAGCAGAAAGAACTTTTTCGTTGACGAATATTATTTGTAGTGATAAAAGGGCGAATATAACAATTACACATATCTCAAGCTTTATGACCATCAATTTGTTGGGAAAACCACTAAGTTCCTGGAACCCAATACCATATGTTAAAGCATGGATGAGAAGTCATCGATCCGCATTAGATACCAGAGTTCGTATATCCAACACCAAAGATTATGGAGAAGATGATGAAGCCATTTGGAAATTACTACCTATTTAGTAATAAATAATGTACTTAAATATTCTTTAAAATATTGCTTGTTGCATTGTATACTTCAACATGAATATATTACACTTTTTATTTTTAATAACTTAAGTAGTTCACATGTAATATTTTAAAATACAAGAATAATAGGCATTTCATTCTTAACTATTAGCCTATGCTTACTCATACATCTTCTTTATATTTTCTTTTCAAATGTATTTTAAATTCATTTAAAAAAGCAATACAATACTTTGTTTCTATTGTAATAAACATGTAAAAATGTTTGTTTTTTATTGTTAAGTATGACTCCCAGTGACGCAATGCAGTGCCGCTTCTTATGGAAAAAGGTACAAAAAATACAGACTGTGGCACATCCCTTAAATCAGAACTTTTGATAGTGAACCGGTTGTTAAAATTTTGGCAGCTTATCACTGGGATCACCCTCACAGACGGCATGGGTGGGGATTGAGCAGAGAGGAGAAAGACACAGGAAAAGGAGAGAGATGTGCAGCAGGAGATGCTAGCGCTTCTCAAATGTCAGACAGAAATGCTGGAGACTCTTGTTGACCTTCAGATTCAACAGTCCCATGCTCGTCTCCCTCTGCAACCCATCAAGAACTGCATGCTGGGACCTCCCTACACACCCCTGCCACACATTCTACCTGCTGTCCAGGGCTGCTGCACAATCCCTATCACTCCATCACAGGGGAGAGGACAGGCAATCACAGCCACACATACACTGACCTGTGAGAGACAAGGCTGATGTATGTGTTTGTGAAATGGATATGACTGTTCTTTCCCTTTCAAAGGTTCTTTTCCCTGTATTTATGAAGTTTCATTCAGTTATAAATATGTCTGTTTTCCTGGGTTTGGAATAAAACTTATGGAAGCTTAAGTAATCTATATTAGTTCACAATATATGCTGGCTTGGGCTGAAATAATTCAGATAGTAGCAATAGGGGCATTTGCAATGTTATATTACTACACACAGAGCACTCATTACAACAGGAATGGGCAAACTTTTTGGCCCAAGGGCCACGTCTGGGAATAGAAATTGTATGGCGGGCCATGAATGCTCACAAAATTGGGTTTGGGGGGGGTGAGGGCTCTGGGGTGGGGCCAGAAATGAGGAGGTCAGGGTGCAGGAGGGGGCTCCGGGCTGGGGCAGGGGAGTGGGGTGGGGAGAAAGGCTCTGACTAGGGGTGCAGGCTCTGGGGTGGGGCTGGGAATGAGCAGTTTGGGGTGTAGGAAGATGCTCTGGGCTGGGACCAAGGGGTTCGGAGGGCAGAAGGAGGATCAGGGTTGGGGCAGGGGGTTGGGAAGGGGTGCAGGCTCTGGGGTGGGGTTGGGAATGAGGGGCTTGGAGTGTAGGAGGGTGCTCTGGGCTGGGATCAAGGGGTTCAGAGGACAGGAGGGGGTTCAGGGCTGGGGCAGGGGGTGGGGACGTGGCTCAGGGGTGCAGGGTCCGGGCGGCGCTTATCTCAAGCGGCTCCTGGAAGCAGTGGCCATGTCCCCTCTCTGGCTCTGACACAAAGACATGCCCAGGCGGCTCTGTGCACTGCCCCGTCTGCAGCTCCCACCCCTGCAGCTCCCATTGGCCACAGTTCCTGGCCAATGGGAGCTGCGGGAGCATCGTGCAGAGCAGAGCCCCCGGCTGCCCCTACGCATAGGAGCTGGAGCGGGGCCATGCTGCTGCTTCCGGGAGCCGCAAGGAGCAGCCCCGACCCTGCTCTCCAGCTAGAGTACTGGAGTCGGGCAAGCCCCAGACCCCACTCCCCAGCAGGAGCTCAAGGGCTGGATTAAAATGGCTGGTGGGCTGGATCTGGCCCGTGGGCCATAGTTTGCCCACCCCTGCATTACAAAGTACATACTGGGGTGCAAAAAAAAATTCCAGGTAGAATACACTACAGCAAAATAAATACTGTGGCTCACTATTAAAATGGTCTTTCAAAGCCTCCCTGAGCTGTATAGCAATAAAAATATTGCTCAAGCATGCAGGGGTGTAATCAGGAAGGCCAAAGCACAATTGGACTTGCAGCTAGCAAGGGATGTGAAGGGTACCAAGAAGGGGTTCTTCTGGTATGCTAGCAACAAGAAGAAGGTCAGGAAAGTGTGGGACCCTTACTGATCAGGGGAAGCAACCCAGTGACAGATGATCTGGAAAAAGTTGAAGTACTCAATGCTTTTTTCCTCGGTCTTCACAGACAAGGTCAGCTCCCAGACTGCTGCACTGGGCAGCACAGTATGGGGAGGAGGTGAGCACCCCACAGTGGTGAGAGAACAGGTTAAGGACTATTTAGAAAAGCTGGACATGCACAAGACCCTGGGGCTGGATGCACTGCATTTGAGGGTGCTGAGGGAGTTGGCTGTTGTGATTGCAGAGCCATTGGCCATTATCTTTGAAAACTCGTGACAATTGGGGGAGGTCCCAGACAATTGGGAAAAGGCAAATATAGTGCCCATCTTTAAAAAAGGGAAGAAGGAGAATCTGGGGAACTTCAGACCGGTCAGCCTCACCTCAGTCCCCAAAAAAATCATGGAGCAGGTCCTCAAGGAATCCATTTTGAAGCACTTGGAGGAGAGGAAGGTGATCAGGAACAGTCAAATGGATTCACCAAGGGAAAGTCATGCCTGACCAACCTGATTACCTTCTATGATGAGATAACTGGCTCTGTGGATATGGGGAAAGTGGTGAACATAGTATACCTTGACTTTAGCAAAGCTTTTGATACGGTCTCCCACAGTATTCTTGCCAGCAAGTTAAAGTAGTATGGATTGGACTCCTGGACTATAAGGTGGATAGAAAGCTGGCTAGATTGTCAGGCTCAATGGATAGTGAAAAATGGTGCGATGTCTAGTTGGCAGCTGGTATCAAGCAGAGTGCCCCAGGGATTGGTCCTGGGGCCAGTTTTGTTCAACATCTTCATTAATTATCTGGATGATGGGATAGATTGCACCCTCAGCAAGTTTGCAGGTGACACTAGACTGGGGGGAGAGGTAGATATGCTGGAGGGAGGGATAGGGTCCAGAGTGACCTAGACAAACTGGAGGATTGTGCCAAAAGAAATCTGATGAGGTTCAACAAGGACAAGTGCAGAGTCCTGCACTTAGGATGGAAGAATCCCATGCACCGCTACAGGCTGGGGATCAACTGGCTAAGCAGCAGTTCTACAGCAAAGGACCTGGGGTTTACAGTGGATGAGAAGCTGGATCTGAGTCAACAGTGTGCCCTTGTTACCAAGAAGTTGGTGCTGGTCCTGCTTTGAGCAGGGGGTTGGTCTAGATGATCTGCTGAGGTCTCTTCCAACCCTAATCTTCTATGATTCTATGTCCTGCCCACTGCCCAGAGTCACAGTCCTTCATAGCAAGACATGATTAATGGCCCTTCACACTTGCATCACAGCAACCCCCATTGTGGATTTCCCAGCTCCAAACTGATTTGTGACTGATCAGTAGCAATCTGGCATTGCATGTTTCCATACAGCAATTGCTACTCACTCCTCCACTGTCAGTGTAGATCTCATTTTGGTGTTGCTACACTGGAGGGCTGGGACGAGCTCCATACGCACATCCAGTAATGTGGCCTTACGCATCTGAAAGTTCTGCAGCCACTGCTCCTCATCCCATACCTGCATAATGATGTGATCCCACCATCAGTACTTGTTTCTTGGGCCCAGAACTGGTGCTCCAGCATCTGCAGCTGCTCTCTGAATGACGCCAACAACAACTCAAACCCTAACTCTGGTGAACGACCCTCCTCTATAGTAGCCTGAGTTTCCCCCAGAACATCAGTGTGTGAAATTGGTCCAACTTCTCCAGATTGTGGCATTGTCCCCTCCAGCCATGGAAGTTGCCAAGCCAAGCTGTTTGCTCTGTGAGAAACTTGAAAAATTCAGCATGGTGAGAAATATTTTACTCTGCCTCTGGGCAATGGCAGCCTGGCTTCACCAAGCCGTTCCACGATAGTTCAGCTAGAGCAGCTTTGGCAGGTGCTGTCGGAAAGGCAAAAAACCCTTTTTGCTTCTGCGAGAACATAGGATTTTAAAAGCTGTCTTGTAGTCTGACTTAGAAGGTGGCAACTGCTGTCGGTGCTCTAACCTCTGTCTTGTCTAGTTAAATGGTCACAGGTCAACTGCATACCACAGTGACCTATAAGAATGGCTGGGAGATCTCAGTGGTCATGGGAAAGAAATGCTCATGATAATCCACTGGGCAGTCAATGGAATGGTCCATTGAGCTGTGCAGTGGGACTAGTGTAATAAGTGTTTATGTGAAAAGCTATGTGATACCTTGCTTTGACTGTTCTGAGCCATAGAATAGCCCTGCCTGTCTCAGTCTCCATGGCATTCTCAGACTTTGGTCCATAGATACGTCCCTAGGCTGGGTGCTGGCTAGCCATGACATTAGCTCACCCTACCTAATTCTGTCTACTGAACTGCAATATCCCCCTATATCTCCCCAGTCTGAAGTAAATCAAAAGCTATTCACTCTCCTCAGATCCACTCTGGCTCAAGCGCTGACTTATCTTGCAGCACTAATTCCTCCCCATCTGTCTTGGGCTTCCATCTGGATCATTCATCTGCTGTTTCCAAACCTGATGATGGGCTCTGCCAACAGTTGCCCTTCCTCAAGGGCTTTGAAAAAATCAGGGGGAGGGCTTTCTGTTTCAAAGCTGGCACAGCTCAGAAATGGGTTTCAGAAACACCATTTTGCTGAGCTGTCTTAAAGCAGAATTGAAGGTAAAACCATTTATTTAATAGGAATGCTGACCGGTGCTCCTATCGTTTGTCAGATGGATACAAATACGATCATCAGGAATGTTCTAAAATATTAGTTTCCTTACATGTATTTTAAGTTATCTGACATGTTTACAAGGAACAATTTTTGACTAGCCTTCAGTTGAAGGTATGGGCTACGTTTAAGTGGATTGTTCTAATGGGTGCTAATAGCTAGCTAAATTCTGCCCTTAAATAGGTGGATGTTTTTAAAGAATTTATTTTACAGCTCTAGTATGAAGAGGTGCCCTGCATCTCTCTCCGTTTTCCTTGGTTGTCCTGTGCTGCTCTATTAGAGTACTGCTCCAGTAGTAGCCTGCTGGGCGTCATTAGCCTGGTCTGGTATGCCCCTCTTCTGTTGTCACTGATTCCATGCTTGTTGATAACTTCCTCTGCAGTCTCGTTGGTTGTTTCTCTTAGAGTGTAGTTCTACTGTAAAAAGCATGGCTCTCTAAACGGCAGGTAGGGTTCCATGCTGTTTCGGTCTCAATGATTCAAGATCAAATGTTCTATCTGCCTGGCCTCACAGTGCACCCAGGGCTCTGAAAGTCAAGCTGGGTTTTCTGGTGTGTGCATCACCACCAATAATGGCTTGTACTCTGCTGAGCTGGTGGGGGCTGGCGTGTGGCGGGGGGAGGAATAGGCAATGGAAGAGAGTCTCAGATTTTATTTAAAATAAATAAAGCAAAGTTGCCATTTTCAAACCTGGGTGCCCAAAGTGAGGTGTCTAAATCCATATTTAGGCAGCTAAATAGAACTGGCCTTATTTTCAAACCTGATCAGTTCTCAGTCAATTTCTCATTGATTTCAATGGGAGCTGGGTTTGCTCTGTGCCTTTGAATACCAGGCCCACTTACATTTAGGCATCAAATACTGATTTAGGCACCTAGCCAAAGGAGACTTACTCACTTCAAGAAGCTGGGGAGACTCCTTCACAAACTAGCCATCTAGCCCATGACCAGAGAAGAGCTGCTTCCACCAATACCCTCCTGCCCCCAGCCAGCCACCCTTGAGCCAACTCTCCCTGTCACCACTTCTTTATTGTGAGGAGCAGATGCCAGATAGAGGAGCCACCTCGTGGTACACCCAGGAGTTACTGGGGTAAGGAAACATGGTGGGTCTAAAGGTGTGGGGCCCAAGATTGGGAGGTGGAAGAATTGATGTAGTTGGGAAGGACATTATGGAATTAAGGGATATTTCTCGAGGGGAGAATGTTAAATTGATGAATTGGGGTGGGGTGAGGGGAGGCACCAAAGTTTTTTACCCAGAAAATGTCTTGTACCGTTGATTGAGATGGGAAGATTTTAGAGGGAGCCCATTGTTTACATTTTTGTAGCACATTACTGTCCTTTTAGTAATAAAAAGAACATCTGCAAGCCAAATCCTAGCCTCAATCACACCTGTGCAAACCCAGTGGGGAGGGAACCAAGGGCAGAATCTGGTCCTGCGGTTGGAACAACAGGCAGGTTGACCCATGAGCCAGAACAGAATCCAGCTCACTCTTCTACAACTGAAATATCACTAAAGTCAGTGGATCATACTCAGATTGTGCACAGTGAGACTAATAACTCGTTTATAATTAAGTAATAAGGTGCCTTTTTTACAGACATGCTTCGCTTGGTCGTTCAGTAAGGTTTGTACTATTGTTTACCTGTACATTTATTCACCTGCCCATTCACGCCTGCCAGCGCACAATCAGCTGAAAATGCTTGGTCACGTCATGGCTACCTTTACGTGAAACAAAAAACTCTGCATGAACTAGCGATGGACTCAGACTGGCGTGACAGCAGAAACAAACCTTTGTCCTTAACTGCAGGAATTATTTTCTTCCAAAGGCTACACATATTTAAATGAATGTTGATATACATAAATGTACTAAAAGCTTTGTGTGTAAAAGACCCACTCTCAGCAAAAAAGAAGAGTGATTTCTGCAAAGAGCAGGGTAAAAAATGGAGAGTGAAAAACAGCTTCTTGTTCTTTCTCTTATACCTCTGTACAAACAAAATTAAATCAACAGAAATCAATGGCATTATTATGGATTTAATTCAGTGTAACTGGAACCAAAATCTGATCTTGATTGTCTGCTCTTTAAGAATGATTTATATAACAGAGTTAGAACCTTGAAACCATTTCAGAAGCAGGAACTTCTTTATCCACAATGTAGTGCAGCTGAATGATCAGACCTCTGGAGTCTTAAAGTGGTGGGATGGAGTCACATATAGAAAACAGACTACACTTTGCTGGATAGAAACATAGGTGTCAAGGTTCCTCTCCCACTCTGAACTCTAGGGTACAGATGTGGGGACCTGCATGAAAACCTCCTAAGCTTATCTTTACCAGCTTAGGTCAAAACTTCCCCAAGGTACAAAATATTCCACCCTTTGTCCTTGGATTGGCCGCTACCACCACCAAACTAATACTGGTTACTGGGGAAGAGCTGTTTGGACGCGTCTTTCCCCCCAAAATACTTCCCAAAACCTTGCACCCCACTTCCTGGACAAGGTTTGGTAAAAAGCCTCACCAATTTGCCTAGGTGACTACAGACCCAGACCCTTGGATCTTAAGAACAATGCACAATCCTCCCAACACTTGCACCCCCCCTTTCCTGGGAAATGTTGGATAAAAAGCCTCACCAATTTGCATAGGTGACCACAGACCCAAACCCTTGGATCTGAGAACAATGAAAAATCATTCAGTTTCTTACAAGAAGACTTTTAATAAAAATAGAAGTAAATAGAAATAAAGAAATCCCCCCTGTAAAATCAGGATGGTAGCTACCTTACAGGGTAATTAGATTCAAAACATAGAGAACCCCTCTAGCAAAACCTTAAGTTACAAAAAGGATACACAGACAGAAATAGTTATTCTATTCAGCACAGTTCTTTTCTCAGCCATTTAAAGAAATCATAATTTAACACGTACCTAGCTAGATTACTTACTAAAAGTTCTAAGACTCCATTCCTGGTCTATACCCGACAAAGGCAGACTATAGACAGACCCACAGACCCTTTGTTTCTCTCCCTCCGCCCAGCTTTTGAAAGTATCTTGTCTCCTCATTGGTCATTTTGGTCAGGTGCCAGCGAGGTTACCTTTAGCTTCTTAACCCTTTACAGGTGAGAGGAGCTTTCCCCTGGCCAGGAGGGATTTCAAAGGGGTTTACCCTTCCCTTTATATTTATGACAATAGGACTGGAAAGGACCTACTGGATCATCAAGGCCACTTCTCAGGCAACCCTGTCAAGTAATCCCTATGTGTGGATGTGGGACCAAAAAGAGGACATGAGGAGAATGCCAAACTCTTCGGTTTCCTTAGCTTGTAGTCTGCAGGAAGACAGACCATTGTCCACACCCTACATGAAGTCCCTAGTATAACAAGAGGCATGTGTAGCTCTTCTGTCAGTTGCTGCAGGCAGCAACAAGGGGCAGGTTCCATATCCAGGGGTTCCACTTAACATTACCAAACAGAACCATCTTGAGCCCCCCCACCCACCCAGAAATCTGGAAAAATGAAACCTCACCCCGGCTGCATCTGCGAGGCAGTGCTCAACCCCCCATGCAAGCGCCATGTCCGTGTATAACCAAAGAAAACGTTTATGAAAAAGGAGAAGGAACACAGCATTAATTTGGAAAAACTCTGCAACAGTGATTCAAAAGTAGATAAACACCTTCCCCACAGTATCTTGGGGCAGCAGTCCTGTGCCTCAGTTTCGCACCTTGCTCTGTGAAAGTCTCTGATGGACGAATGTCCCTTTAACATGCCACGCTCCTTTGCCCTCCGCTGCACCCCACTCAGAGTTGGTTGTCTGAGGTCAGTGAAGTCCCAGAATCCAGGGGAGTGTTCGAGTGGGATCATCATCTGCCTTGGGGCAGCAATCAAGCGATGTCTCCACAGCTGCTTGCTGCTGCTACCTCCTGCCACTGCCCACCCGTGTCACTTCCACCACTTCTTAGTGAGTTCAGCTCTTCGTGATGTCACTGGCTAGTAGGGAACCTCACAACTGCTGCATCTTCTTCATTGCTTTTCTCTGTAATGCCATCCCCTGCAGTCAATTCCACCAGCCTCCAGGTGTTGCTAGAGCATCGGGAACATTCATGATAATTTTGAAGGGTTTAACTAGTCGAGGCAGTAGCTAGTTTGACATTGATTATAGATTTGAACCAATTGACTGCTTGTCAGCTGTCCCTGTTTGTCCCTCATGTTCATCTTATCTTTCCTTTTTATGCAGAATTTGATTGGATAGTGGGGACCCCAGTAGACTTTAAAAGAACACTTCTTTACTTTTTTTCACGTCTGTTTTTTCTGTTTTTCCCGTGCTGCTTGTTTCCTACATGAACTGTGTACCTTAAAAAGCAAAACAAAACATCTACACTCAGGTTTAAAAAAAAAATCAATAACTCAGATTTAGAGCTGGTCAAAAAATTTTGCACAGAACATTTCTTTGTGTAAAAACAATAACTTGAATGGGAATACAGACTGTGAGGTTTTTTTAAGAAATATATTTTAAGTAGGTTTCATCTTGGTAGGCTTTAAAGTAACTTTTTCTCTTTCAGGCTGAAGATTCCAGAAGACAGGCAGTTTGAGCTATACCTAGCTCCAGAAAGCTCATTTGTCTGTTTTTAGATTAGCGGAGAAGAAACTAGAAATGATTAAATTGATCATAAAAGTATGAACTTAGTTTTAATTTTGTTGATGAAAGAATGTTCAGTGACTGCTAGGGTTCTTTTTAAGCAACCAATCAGCTTTTATAGTCAGTGTGACAAAGTTCCTCCTCTACCTTGGTGGGTCTTGCGCTTATTGGCAGATTTCCTCACCTTGGAGCTTCATGGCAGCCCTCAGTTTGGCCGTTTTCATGAACCCACAGCCCAGGTCAACTCCTCCTGTGTCTGACCAGGAGTTGGGAGGTTTGGGGGGAACCCAGGCCCGCCCTCTACCCCGGGTTCCAGCCCAGGGCCCTGTGGAATGTAGCTGTCTAGAGTGCCTCCTGGAACAGCTGTGCAACAGCAACTCCTCCCTGGGCTACTTCCCCATGGCCTCCTCCCAACACCTCCTTTATCCTCACCATAGGACCTTCCTCCTGGTGCCTGATCACGCTTGTACTCCTCAGTCCTCCAGCAGCACGTCCTCTCACTCCCAGCTCCTTACACGCCTCTCCCTAACTGAAGTGAGGTCCTTTTTTAAACCCAAAGGTGCCCTGATTAGCCTGCCTTAATTGATTCTAGCAGCTTCTTGACTAGAATACCTGCAGCAAATCAGCCTGTCTGTCTTAATTGTCTCCAGAAGGTTCCTGATTGTTCTGGAACCTTCCCTGTTACTTTAACCAGGAAAAAGGGACCTACTTAGCCTGGGGCTAATATATCTGCCTTCTATTACTCTCATATAGCCATCTGGCCCGACCCTGTCACAGTAGACAGACAGAGTTCTGTAAACTGATGATATAATGTCACCGCAAGACCTTTTCAGCCAGATATGACCATCGATGAACAATGTTACAAGGAGGATAGCACTAATTTGAAAGTGAGAAAGGATGGTGATGTTGCATTGGCTCTTAGTAATATTTCTAAAGCACAAGAAAGACAACAAATACATTATGCTAGAAGAAAGGCTAGTAAATATGGGAAAACAACATTCAAGGCTGGGGACTGTGTCACATAAAGGGTGGAATCTCTGTAACTTGAAGTCTTTAAACCATGATTTGAGAAGTTCAATAACTCAGCCAGGGGTTAGGAGTGGGTGGGTGAGGCTCTGTGGGCTGCAATGTGCAGGAGGTCAGCCTAGATGATCATGATGGTCCTTGGAAGTCTGAGTCTATGCCAGCTTCCTCAGAAGTGGTCTTGTGTCTGGATTTTTAATTTGCAGGATGGGCATCTGTGATCACAGACGTAAAGTCTGTGGTATGTAAAACACTGAATATTTTTCAAGTATTGATTTAAGCTGGACTTTTCCAGCTAATGCTTGCAAGTGAGGACTTAAGTCAGACTTGATTGGATTGAGCTGTGTGGCTCCAAGGCAGGCCTTACACCTGATTTGTCTGAAGACCTTGGAGGGAAGTGCTGCAGGGCTGAACAAGTGAAGGTCTCAAACTATAAGAGTCAAGGGTAAGGCTGCAAAGTCTTGATTTTCATGGTAACGAGCCCCTGGAGGGAAGACTGCCATTCCAGAAGCCCCAGAAATGATCGCCTTGATCAGAGGAAGTCACATCATCCACAAACACGCCACCCCAGCCTTTGACCAGTCTCTCCCAGTGCCCAAAATAGGCCCACGAGTGAGAAGCACTGTGCCTGCAGAATATCATTGTCTGGCTCCTTGACTGCAGGTCCAACTCCTATTCCTCAATAGACTAGAAAACTGGGAGAGCTGAAGTGTTTTCAAACCTTGTTATCTTAAGTGTCTTTTCCCCCTTTTTCTATTTTTGTCATTTATTTTTATTAGCTGGGCAACATCCCAGCTGTAGTTTCAGGCCATGAAACTGAGATTGTGTGAGAGAGAACCCAGGTAGCCCACATGAGGAAGGCACCACAAAGAAAATTCCTCCGCTTTAAACAACCCTAAGTATTGTCTCATAAAGCTATTCCTTGATATGTGTTTCTTTGGTTTGTATTCAAAAGTCCTAAGAGAACTGCCATGGTCATCCATAATTTCTGAGACAAGGTGGGTGAGGTAATATCTTTTATTGGACCGACTTCTGCTGGTGAGAAAGACAAGCTTTTGAGCCATACAAAGCTCTTCTTCAGGTCACATTTATAATTTCTGGTATATAAGAGTTGTCAAACTTTTGATTATCAAAAGTGTTTTGTTCTATCATCTCAAAATGGGAGTGGGATGGGCAGCCACCACACAAGAAATGAAATCCAAGGAGGAAGCTCTGTAAGTGGGTCTGAGGTCATGGTTCAGACATTAAGTAATTTGGTTTTAATATTTATTAAAAGCGGCACTTTTACAGATCCAGACTAACATGGCTACCCCTCTAATATTTATTAAGACATCTAACCAGCTCCAAGTTATAGATTTGATTGACTTTGGTAAAATTCCTTTGTTGGAATTCATAATCACATGAACAGCCGCTTCTTTAGAATGCTCTTTAAAATTTGTAAGGATTGGTTATTTTTTGCATTCTTTTGGCGGTTTTACTCCAATCCAATATTGAGATGAGCTTGTTGATTTGATTTAGTTTTGATATTGATTTATTACTTGTATTGTTTCATTCTTAGTGTGACTTTGGTGATACATTTTCTTGATCTTATTTTTGTTTGTCTTTTAATGAAACTTATTAAAAGATATACTGAGTCACATTTCTTTCAATAAGCAAAGAGGGTCCAGAACAGTTGAGGTTCTGAGTGGATTCCAGTTAGTCAACCTAAAAGCCTGACTAGCTCCCCATAATTAGTTTTTGGTTCTCTGACCTGGGAAAATGTGGCGGTGAAATGTCAATGTCGGCTAAAGTTTTTTATTTTTCTGACTGGGAGAATTGAAACAAAAACATTTTTTGTTTTAAAATGTTGATTGGAAAGGAAAATACAATTTCAACAGGTTGAATCATTTTGTTTCAATAAAAAATGTCAAAATTTTCCAATTCAGCATTTCCAATTTGAATCTTTTGGAATTTCTTTTTTATGAATGGTTTCAGAGTGGTTGCCGTGTTAGTCTGTATCAGCAAAAACAACAAGGAGTACTTGTAGCACCTTAAAGACTAACCAATTTATTTGGGCATAAGCTTTTGTGGGCTAAAACCCACTTCATCAGATGCATGCAGTGGAAAATACAGTAGGAAGATATATATATATATATATATATATATATACACACACATACACACAGAGAGAACATGAAAAAATGAGGGTTGCCGTACCAACTCTAACAAGACTAATCAATTTAGGTGGGTTAGAGTTGGTATGGCAACCCCCATTTTTTCATGTTCTGTGTGTGTGTGTATATATATATCTTCCTACTGTATTTTCCACTGCATGCATCTGATGAAGTGGGTTTTAGCCCACAAAAGCTTATGCCCAAATAAATTGGTTAGTCTCTAAGGTGCTACAAGTACTCCTTGTTCTTTTTGCTGATACAGACTAACACGGCGACCACTCTGAAACCATTTATCAAAAAGAAATTCCAAAAATATTCAAATTGGAAATGCTGAATTGGAAAATTTTGATCTTTTTGGAATTTCTGTTTTGTGAATCTATAAATCTAATTTAGAAGCAAGTCAAATAAAGTAGATGAGAATCCATATAGTCTTAGTACACAGAAGTACATAGAAATGCTGGTTTGTGAAGCCAGCTTCTTTTTTTACGTAAAAGTGTTGAGGGAGCTATGTATCCAAACGTCTATCTTTTCTTCCAACTGGCCCATTACGGAGGGTTAGTAACAAGACAAAAGGTGGCACCAAGCAAGTGCTCCAGGTAATACCTGCTAATAAATTCCTACCCTATGGCTTTTTTGTGTAAGTACCACCATTTTTACAGGGTTAGTCAAAGCAGGCAAAAACAAATGCCATTGCACATGGTGCTAGATCTAGAAATGTCAGATACGCAGCCCTACACTCTCACTTGCATGACAGGAAGAGAATTGCTCAGACAGGACAAATGGCTTTTCTGCTCTAAGAAGATAAGATAAAGGAAATTGCAAAGTGGCTCTGGCAAACTTATTCTTATCTTAATTCTTGGAAAACTGAGGCTAAGAATACGGTCTTGCTGCTCCACACGGAGAGCTGCAAGCAAGTAAACACAGCTTCAGTCTCTCCTCCTATCCCCTGCCCCACCCTCAGTGGAGACAGATTTCCTTCCCAGTTTGTCCTCCTTTTTCTGTCCCCTCCTCTCTTTCCCTGAACACAAGGCCCCTCCCACCTTGTCTACCCACCTCATGAGCCCCCAGTAAGTAGCAGACCCTCCCCCCTCCAGCTCACCTCATCTCTTACTCTCACCTGCCTTGCTTCTGCCAGCAGCCCCAATTCCCTGCTGATCAGCACTTCTCCAGGTGGTTTTACCTCTGAATGCCTATCATGATTTTCTCCCCCTCTCCAGCTAGTGCCAGTCCAAAGGAGAGATTGGGAACTGGAAGGACAGGGAGGGGATTATATTCAGGGCAGGGAGGCTGGGGAATAATGGGGATTTCCAATAGTGGAGAGGTGGAGTATTTTGGGACTCATTCTATGTTATAACTTCTCATGTCTTCCAGCAGTCAAACTCCCTCCCCCTTCCCTGGAACAGCACCCACCATTAGCCTCCCCGAAAATCCCAGGAAATGAGCTTTCCGGGAATTAGCCAGATTCCAATAAACAAAAGATGCCCTAAAAGGCCAGTTTTTTCTATGTTGTAAACCAGATGTCCAAAAGGGATGTACCTCACTGTACATAAAGGCTAAGTTACAGGCACAGTATAAATAATATGCAAGTAGATGGGCTGGGATCTTAGACTTCTCAGTTGAGCGAGATTTCTTCTTTGCTAATCAGGGAGATGATGATGAGAGCTGGCAATAGTGTAAAAACTGCCCTTCCCTTCATTGCTCTGATGGCACAGAGGAGCTGCTTTCCTTTATCTTAATAAAGTGAAGGATCGACTGGAAAATACACCAGGCCCTATGAAATGCTCCAATCCTCACGGACAAACATGCTCCTAACCTTGCTGATATCTTAGTCAAATCTTTACTTAAGAATTTTGTAAACTCTGTGTTCTGATACCATTAGTCCTTGATATACATGTATTCATAGGAATGCTTATTTTTCCAGATACAACTTTATCTGTTGATTCAGTCAAACTGCTACAATTATTAATGAAATGGAATTCTGCTCCTCTCCTCTTCTTTTCTTTCCAATATAACTTAAGTCCTTTGTGTAGTAGTACCTGGTGATAAGGTACATAGCTCCTTCACTGAAACAAAAAGAGAGCAAAGCAGAACTTGGTATTTCTTGTTAGTTGATTAGTGTCACAATATAAAGTCAGTCAGCAGTTCAGGGTTTTCACTGGGAACCAAGAAGAAAAAGAACATGGTACATTTTAAAGCATCAACAATGTGACCACATTCAAAGAGACTGCAAATCTTTACCTTCCCCAATCAGCCTACTCTTGGCTTTCTGATTCACCTGCAAACTTCTCGGATGGCTATATACAAAATGTAATGTTGTGCTATTCAGGCTGAGGCCTGTAATTTGGCACTTATGTTTCACATTTAATAGCATTCTGGATTGTTAATAAGAACATACTGCAACATTCACAATAATCAGCATGGCCTTTGCACACTGTGAATGGGAATTCTTCTCAACCAAGATCTTTGCCTATTTTTAAAGAGAATGTATTAAGGGATTTTGTTTGTTAGTTTCTTCATGAATAGAATTATTTGCACGAGTTTCAGCTCTCTCTGTTTAATGACTCCCCTCCTCCAGGTCAAAGCCTTTGAAACAGAGATCTTTCACCATGCAGTTCTTGCTGAAATGTCAACATGATATTGGGACACTGGCATTTCAGTGTCATCATGGTTTCCAACCACTACTTGGTTTTGCTTTTCTGCTTTTTGCTGCTGCTTCCTCTTTCGCCAGCTGCAGGTATGTCCCAGAAACTGTTGTAATGATTATTATTATATTGTTAGCCAAATGATTTTCTTGTGAAGAGTGTTGGATCATCCACAGCAATGGCAGTACATAAAGATTACTAATGAATGTGTCCAAGTCTGCACAGTGTTCTAATGTGCTCATAGTTTTGGGTGGCGATTGTGTTCACGCACTTATTGTGTCAACTGGGAAAAATTATTTCTAGGCTCATATGTGTAAGTTATCTCACCATACAGAAAGCTACAAACCATCAACTACCTGTGTACTAGATGAAACCAGCAGGAATTCAAGCCTATATGTGGTATTTTAAAAGCAGAGAATCAATTATCAGTCCTTCTCATTCAATCCACAAGAATTTACAAAAGGGATATTACAAAAAATGCAGTGTAATATGAGGGTGAACCACGACAACTGAAAGTCGGGTGCCTGGTGTTTAATGTGTGCCTCAAAATCAGCTCCCAGGGAACCAAAGGGCACTAGTGATCACAGAGCTCAGGCTATCCACAGACTAACACTCTTCAGCAATGGTGGTCAAACATTTTAGAAAAAATACAAAAAAGAAAATTCTCAGATGATTCCAATACATCTCCATCGTATACAGAAGTGCGTGTGTGTGAGTGTGGGCACCCACAGATAGATAGGTATTCCTTTACTTTAATAATTTAACAAGGACAAATGCAGTAAGAAAACAATTGCAAATAATTAAAAATAACAATACTCAACATACTGCAAGGATAAAACCTGACATGAACGTAAGCAAAAGACATTGTGCTATGTGTAGTGCAGCAAATGCTATACAGCCGGTAATTATTGTTTTAGGGGGATCTATAGTAATCACGTCTGTATTTTTAAATGAATATATATTTTAGTGATGTTAATGCTGATGTGGAGGCTGGTAGACCAGGAGACTGAAGTCCTCTATTATAAGTATCATGATCAGTGCAAACTTCCCCACCCCTATCCCATCAGTGTGGCTTGGCACCGCCCTACAGAGATACCTCCAAGTGCAAGACAGTTCATTCTCTTTAGGAATTATCTTGGAGAGGGAATGGATTGGAAGTACTCTGCTCAAGCTCCATCCTCTATCCCCAACTTTGCCCACCATCCCAGAGTAGTTGCATGTTTCTGCCAAAATCCTCAGGAGAGGAATAGTGAGCAATATTGTCATTTAAATTGTCATCACTAGGCTTCAGAATTAACGTTTAATATGTGGTAGAACACTGTATACCTCACAGACTGATAGTTTTTACAGTCTACTGTGTAGAGATTCAGAAATACACTGAGTCACATTATTTATTATCAGTTATTATATATCAATTTAGCATTTGTTTAACAATAGCACCTAAAGACACCAGTCAGGACTGGGTCTCCACTACAGCACAACCATAACTCTTTTTTTAAAAGAAAGTTCACATTATTCACAAACTGGTGTAGACAAGAGATGTGCCGTCTTGCATACCACTCCAGTCTGACTTCTGCTCTCCTTGCCCATTAACCCTGACTCAGACTGCCAGGAAGAGTGCCACATGGTACCAGTTTGCTGAGTTTAGAAGTCACATACAAGCTCCTCTAGCTGGTGCAAAGGCATGGTGATGACTGGCTCAGAATGGAAACTCATCCTGCTCTCCTTTGCCAGCAAAGGTATTGCCATGGCCCAGAGTCTTTTCAGAAGAAAAGTAAGTGGGAATAAATTAGAGCAGTTGTTCTCAAGCTTTGCTTTATGGACCATTAGTGGCCTATGGACTCCATCCTGCTGGTCCAAAGAAGGTAAGAGTAGATGAAAGAAGTGGGGGAAATGGAGTGTGTGAGTGGAGGGGATTGGGAGTCTGGAAAAGTTGTGATCCATCCAAAGATCTTTATCTTACCAAGTGAGTTTATATGGAAAATATAGTAAAACACAAGGGTCGGCAGATAAATTGGGTAAATATGAAGGCTACGTGCCACTTGTCTAATTGTTGTTTGGCTGCCAGAACTAAAGGAAATCCTGTCCTACTTTTTGGAAACCTACCACATGGTGCATGGTAAGTCTTCATGAATTATTTGGTTGCAGAACTGCTATAATTCTAGAATTACTACCATTTTCTCTAAAGCTTTGGCCTACATAAAAATCTAGCATCTGTCACTTTACCTCATGTGCGGAAGGGTAGGTAAATAATGTCTCTACAAGATTGTGCAATGTTGCACAATGGGAATGTGCTTGGCGTGGCCTGGCCTGCTTTAAACATTGTTGCAAACAGCCCAGATTTAAAAAGTAAAGGAAGCTGAAATCTCATTGGCTTACAGAACTTCAGCGTTACAAACACCTCAGGAATGGAGGTTGTTCGTAATTCTGAACAAAACGTTATCGTGGTTCTTTCAAACGTTTACAACTGAACATTGACTTACAACAGCTTTGAAACTCTACTATGCAGAAGAAAAATGTTTTCCCTTTATTTTTTGAGTAGCTTACATTTAACACAGTGCTGTACTGTATTTGCTTTTTTTTGTTTTGTTTTGTTCTCTGCTGCTGCCTGATTGCGTACTGTCGGCTCCAAACAAGGTGTGTGTGGCTGACTGGTCAGTTCGTAACTCTGGTGTTCGTAACTCTGAGGTTCTACTGTACTTTGTTTCTGGAGAGAGAAAATGTGCCTGCAGAGTTCCAATTATTTCAATTTTTCAGTCTTCTTAAAGCAGGAGCAGGCAAACAGCTTGTTGAAAAGACAAAGAAGAGCGAATAGCTTCTTTGAAGAGTTAAAACTTGGGTCGCTACAACGGGAGTGCTTTGAGGAAATGTGTTCATATGAGGAAGCCAGAGAAATCTTTCAAGATGATAAAAGGACAGTAAGTAAGGGGTGGGGGAGGTTCGGGGGTCTTCTGTTGGCCTGATTTTTATCTTGCATCTTCCCATCTTATTAATAGAAACATAAATGGATTTTGACCCTTAAACCCTGGAAGCTGAAAAGTGTCTAATATAGTACTTTTGTCTTATATTGCCTGTGTCTTAAAATATACAGAGAGCTGCAAATTAATATTGTGTTAACTTTTAGGCATGTTCTCTAAGTAGGCACAACTTTATTCACCCTTCAACTACCATGTGCTATACCTCTATAATTTGTTTGTTATGGTATTAGACAACATACTTATCCTTTGTACATGAAATGATGCATAATATTGTCTGGATAATTCCTTATGCCCTTTTTTCCTCTTTGTTCCAGATGGAATTCTGGCAGAATTATGTTGGTATGAGAATTTCATGTGTTCTAATAATTACTGAAATTGCACCATTGTAATCCTTCTTGTGAGTCTTACTGATACTGTGTGTTTTTACAGATGCCAACCAGTGTGACTCTGACCCCTGTCAGAATGGTGGGACATGTGTTGACCAACTTCAGGCTTACGTTTGCCTTTGCCCTGAGGAGTATAAGGGCAAAAACTGTGAAAAAGGTCAGGTATTAAATTTTTAAAAAACAAAACACTATGCAAATGCAAGCTGCTCTGATAAATACATTGTTATTTTTAAAAAGGACTGGTAGCAAACATTATTATTATTGGGTATCATTCTAGCAGAGAAGAGATTGTTGCCACAGTTAACATTGCTATGTTTGATAAAGCATTCAGTAAACGGGTATTGCAGTCACTCTACATAGCAGCCACATAAGTGTTACACAGTGTAGATCTTCTAAATTTACCTTCTCAACCACCTGAGGGAAAAGGGGCATTTTTCTAACTGGATTATGGTAACCCTTTGGTTTAGAAATGGAAATATTGTATGGTGTGCGTGACATGCCCCCGGGTGCAATCTGGACTGCGTAATCACTGTGCCCACTTTAACTCTTCTCCCCAGACTGTCTCCTACACTGCTATGCGAGTGTACAGCAAACCCCTCAGGCTCTGTTCACTTAGCCATCAGTGTGAAGAGGCACACCCAGCAAAGTTACATGAATGCTCTCCCAAGCCACTCATGAACTGCACACAGGAAGACCCCAGCGAATTTCCCCAGCCTTGCACCCCAGAAATGTCGTCTTATACTGCTCAAGGCCTTCTTGATTAATGCAAGCTCACCAGTTAGTTCCCCACTCCCTCAAAGGACAGTGCACATACTCCAGCCTCTGTAATCTGAGCACTTGAGACAAACTCATTGGTTTAGATTAAACATCAAAATAATTTTACTAACAAAAGAAAAGTAGATTTTCAGTGATTATACGTGGTAGGCATAAAGGTCAGACTTGGTTACATAAGAAACAAAAACTAAACACACATTCTAAATCCTACATTTTATCAGGCTGAGCAAGATTTGAATCCAACAGTTTTTCTTGGCCTACTGGACATTGCAGGCAGTTTTCAGTTCACGGTTTATACTAACTAGTTAAAATCACCCCTTCCTCCCAGTTCAAGGAGACTTCTCTTTGTCTTCCAAATGATCTTGCTTCCAGGTGTTGAGATGGGGAGGAGAGAGAGACCCTGTAGTGATGCCACTGTCCCTCATTTATACTTTTCCCCACGTGCTGGAAAAATCCATGCTGTGTCATGGGATTAGGTAGCCCTCATGGTGTACATGTGCTGCTGACTATCCTTCATTATGAATTGCAAATTTTTCTTTGCATCTTTTGGCTACCTGAGGTTTGGCATGTAAGACCTCTGTGTTTGCAGTTTCTTTGTCCTCTCTGAGGGGCTAGTCTGTGGACATTTCCCAGACTCTCAACATGTTTCAGTAGCAAATATGTAGCAAAATCTCATAACATCATGTACAATGATGATGCATACAGTTCAACAGGACAGTAATGGTCAGCAGATTATGACTTTCCAGTGGTACCTCACAAGGCATACTTTGCACAAGATTTATCATAATTGTAAAAGGGGTGACCATATTATAGATTGTCACAGTGTATAAATACATGCACATGAAAAAGGTCCTTGCCTACACTTTCATTAAAAGAACAATGGGCCAGATCCAATGCCCAGTGACATCAGTGGGAGTCTTTTAATTGATTTCAATGAGCATTGGATCTAGCTCTATATACTGACTATTAAATTTAGTACATAAGTACAGTGTAGACCCAAAGGAGCTTGTCCGATCTAAATGCGTTGCCTAACTAGTGGCTTTAACTACTGTTAAGCATCTGTAATAAAGCATCCATGATCCCAGTCCAGCCTATATTACTCTCACCTCCTATAACCCTTCCCATTTCCTGCTCATGCTCATGCTTCTCTCCTGACCGCTAGCTCTGTCTTCTTTGCCCAGTCCTAACTTTTTTTGTCACCTTTTCATGCTGTCCCACACTAGAACAGCCTTAGTCAATATCTGCAAGGTTCCTTCTCCCCCACTTTAAAAAAAACTTGTGAAAACCAACCTATTTGCTAGTGTTTCCCATCTGGATTATTACACGACCTCCATACTTACTTATTCTGTTTGTTTGTCCCACATGGTAGCAGCTTGTGTCTCTGGGGCAGGTACTGGATAAATTATTATTATTATTATTACTATTACTATTATTTATTATTTATTATTATTATTATAAAGCACCCATAAATGTTCAGCCATTCAGATGGCTTGAATTACTGACCATTCAGGCATATCTTTTCTCCAGAAGAGAGGTCTTCTGCTGCAGTGGATTATCCTGTAGCCTTCCCAGTGCACTGCTGTGGGTGAAAGGAATACAGTGGTTCCAATTTTTAAATAGACATATTTGATAACAGTTACCATACAGTGACAACAGTGATATCCTATTCTAATTATTGTGAGGATTGCTGTATGTCAGATACCATACTGTGGTAACTGATGACAAATGCTAATTATTTTGAATAGCAATCACTGTATGATTTTTGGTGCATTTTCTGATCTCTTTAATTTGTGCTGGAGTACAAATTAGTTCCCAGTTCTGTACAGCTCTGTCATTAATGTTTGCCTACCAGAAGCAGCTTTCTCTATCAATATATCAACATTAGTGAGTTGCAGGTCACTCTTGGTCAAAATTTACAAACATAATTGACTCGAGTTAAACATAAGACACCACATTCAGGAACTAATATGTTCTTTTCACGTATTTAGGTCTGAATGACACACTGAAGTGCATTCATGAAAATGGTCACTGTGAACATTATTGCATTGACAGTCCAACCACGATACGACAATGCTTTTGCTCAGATGGCTACATGCTAGCAAATGATGAAGTGTCCTGTACTCCCCAAGGTAAGGTTATGCAAACCAAGTCACTACAGCAACATATTTTATGGGTAACTTCTTTTTACAGTTGTCTCCAGGAGATATCAATTCTTATCCAATGAATAGATGCTTCATAACTGTATTTATTTCAACATACGAGTCAAGACCGGAATAACCCTAATAAAACCAGTGAGAAATCAGTGTTCTTTTTTACTGCTGAATAAGACCAACAAACTCAGATACTCTTCTCTAGGGAATAGCAAGATGATATTCTCGCTCATCTGAAGAGATAACAAACTACAGCTGGGTTTTTAAAGGAGGGGAATTAACGGGTGCCAAGCTCCCTTGTAAAATCCCTACTAAATTATTTTCCACTGAATGTATCCGATGAAGTGAGCTGTAGGTCACGAAAGCTTATCCTCAAATAAATTGGTTAGTCTCTAAGGTGCCACTAGTACTCCTGTTCTTTTTGCGAATACAGACTAACATGGCTGCTACTTTGAAACCTACCTAAATTATTTCATTAGTGGAGCAAGGGATTAAATGCCTCAGATTGCCCCTTCAAGCACAGGCCTGGGTACTATGTGATTATGTGGCCACATAAATAACTGCATCTATGTTCTTTTTTTTTTTTTCAAGTTGCGATATAATTATGCTCCAAAACATCAGCTTTTATTTTCAAAATATTAAGGAGGAGATTTTCAAAGCTGAAATGGGAGCCAGGCACCTAACTCCCATTTACTTTCACAAGGAGTTGGGTGTCTAGCTGCCCTTTATGCATGGGTAAATTTCCCCCTGTAGCTCTTTTGACTGCAATTAAAACCTTTAGAGTGTGAACTGAGTGTAAACTGCTGCAGTGGTGCACGACTGAGTTTGCAGAATGCCTGGACCAGTGGTTCTGAGCGGAGGTACTTGCTCCCATTCATCTCACCGGGGTATTGACATTGAAGACTAATGGTAACAGTTGAACAATTGGGGTGTCAACACTGGAAATGATTTCACTGAGGAACATCAATCCAATAACGTGTTTCTCCATTCTTGGCGGTTGCAGCAGATATTGGAGTGGGGCAGTTGGTTTCTGGTTAGGGTTGTTAGGATGAGGACCAAGAAATTCCAGACTCACCACAAACCTCTGACCCTGCCAAAATGGGGAAGAAAATAAGATGTTTCCCTTCTTCAGTGCCCAAATCATCAGTTGTCTCCTTGATTCCAAAAAATCAACACCGTCTTCCATGCCTTCCCATATAGCAAGTGTTCCTACCCAGCTGTCAGACCCTCCAACTCACTCTGACAACTTCTACAATGCCATTATGCATTTTCAATACCAAAATCCACATCACATTTTATTGTTTATAAACTTCATATGCCCCTCAGTATATCTGAGGGTATGTCTATATTGCAATTAAACAACTGCGGCTGGCCTGGATCAGCTGACTCGGGTGCGGCTCTGGCTCCATGGTGTAGCCATTCAGGGTAGGGCTGGAGTCCCAGAGCCTCATCTGCAGCCCAAGCCCGAACAACTTCACAGCAATTTTATAGCCCAGCAGCCTGATCCCGGGTGAGTCTGAGTCAGCTGACCCAGACCAGCCCCAGGTGTTTAATTGCTGTGTAAATGAGCCCTGGGTGACATCACCCTGCCTGAATGATTAGAGTTAGATGAAAAGGGGTTGTTAAAGGAAGTAGGCTGGAAAGGTAAAAGGTAAAACAATGGCCTAAAAGATGCACCCCAGTAAACGCTCAAATACAAGAGCCAGGTTTATGGCCTATCCCGGCTACAGAGATGTTTTACAAAGGCTAAGAATCTGGAGATCAAAAGACACCAATCTGTTAACAGATCTACCCTACAGAAAGGGATGGGGAGAAAGGGTTGTCAGCTGCTGTAGGAAGACACAGGCAGACTGAGAGTCAGGGATCTGCAGCAGGCATGCTTTAACAGCCCCCAGATACAATGGGGAGCACCATGGCTGACTCGTGTACTCACGGCCTTGAGAGGAAGGCCAAGTATAGGTGAAGCAGTTGGGGTGCAGGCCTCCGTTGTTGTAAATCCATTTTTCTGAGTACTGTGCACCTATGGGCAAAATAAATGGTACTTCTTTTGGGGAAGCTGCTTCTGTGGCCCTACTTACAGGTGCCCAAAGGGAAACTCATGCAGATGCCAAGCCCATTGGATGTGCTAGGTGTCATGGTTGGCAACCAGAGGGATGCCACCTAGAGACCCAGTCTGGGAGTGATTGGATCACAGTACAGGCCTGTCACTTAAAAGGGGAAGTGATGAAGCTACTAGTTGGGGGACAGGGGGACATCTCTCCTTCCACCCCCAACTGCCTTTAGGTGTGTGTAAGTGTGGTGCCTTTTCAAGCTTATTATGCAATTGGCAAAAAGAAGTGTATGACCCAAATTTTCATATGGGGCTGGGGAATGAGCCGACCTCCTGCTCACCTGTCAGAGGCAGCTCCTGTGCTGCAAGGCTGGGCCTGGCTCCCTGCTCCAGTCATTGCAACATGGCACAAAGGGTTACATAGTGTGGTGACCCCATACACCATGTTACAACACCACTCACTCAAATTTGTCTTGGCTGCTCCTCCAGCATGATGGAGGGGTGGCTGGGCCAAACCTGAATGGCGCTGTGACCCTGTACGCCAGGTTGCAACTCCCATAGTGAGGAGCTGGGCCCTGCCCTGTGGGCCAGGACCCATCACTGCAGGGTGAGTGCAGTGCGGGCTTGCTCTCCAGCTTCCTCCCCACACTGTCCCCTGTGGCCTTCCTTCTGCTCCAAGCCGGGTTTAGGGTTGCAGTGCGGGGGCAGAGAGTGCAGCAGGCATGACAATGTGTGAAATTAGCAAGCCACTGGGTATACCTGAAGGTGGTAACACCAATGACCCGTCACATACACCCCACCCTAGCTGCAAAACCTGGCTTTGCCAATGGAAAGGGGTAGACCAGGGGGGACTGGAAAAGGTCTCAGCTGGGTCACCCTACCCAGGGACTGTGACAACACTCAACACTGATCATGTGGGGGCAGCACAAATTATGTTGAATTTAATGTCCAAATAAATCAATGAGATACTAATTGTGTTATTTATATTCCCATTTAATTCACTAACAACCTAATTTACCTGAGTCTGTAGTGGAATTTCCTGTCTGCTGCTTCAGGGGCCAGAATTGACTTCAGTAGGATCAGGATTTCATCCTCAGAGTGCTGCAGAATCCTGCAGATTTTAGCTGCCGCTTGTCATAGAGGACATGGGGTCTTGCTTCCTAAGTGGGTAGGAGACGGGACCTCTCCACGTGCACCTCAGGAGGTCAGCAGTTTTTTTGTTTTGCGGGGGGGAATGACAGGAAGTCTAGTAGCAGGAGATCAGGTGTGACGGAGGATTCAAAGGGACCCAGTTGTCCTGCCCGCTTTAAAAGATCATCATGAAAACCCTGGAGGAATTCAAGAGGCACTAAACACACTATATCAAAGCCTTTTTCGGAGCCTCCTGTGGTACCTGAGTGCAACTTCTTAACCAAAGGGTCTATATTGTAAAGTAACACCACTTGTGGGCAGTGTCCAGCCAGAAAAAAAACATTTACTCACTGGGCGATTTAAAATACTCGGTGATTAGCAACACCATTAGACTACTGGCTGAATTCTCTGCTGGCATGACTCATGGAGGGAATTTTCTGGAGTAACCCTAGCAGAGAATTTGGCCCTCTGTGTTTTCCAGTGGATTCGTTGTATTTAATCACACTTAGTACTGTGATTTATTTATTATTTTTCACAGTGGATTACCCATGTGGAAAAATACCTGTTTTGGCAAAGCAACGTGCAAGTCAGCAGGGGAGAATAGTAGGTGGTTCTGTCTGTCCTCCAGGCGAGTGTCCGTGGCAGGTGAGTCTTCTATTTCATTTTCTGTCATCAACTGAGACCTTGAGAAAGGAGTTGGATGCACAGTGCTGGATAACAGACACCTCTCTGCAGCCACAGAATAGCTAGGGTACATCTAAAGGTAATACAAGCTCCCCACCCACCGCCACTGCCTCCCTGATAATATACCTTATCCCTCTGCTGGAGTGACTGCTTTTCCAGGCACGAAATGGCAATTCAGCCTCCTCCATGCTCTGCCCATCCAGTCTTTGGCCTTATTGGTGAGATTGCCCACAAGCGTGTCAGCTGTAGTTACTGGGATGTGAACTCTTGGGCAAAATAGGCAGAATCAATAACATATGCTAGCAAAATTATCCAAGGGAAGATTTTTTTCCCCTCCCATTTACCATGCAATTGGTGTGAATGGTGGGTTCAAGCATGAGGGAATAAAAAAAGAGAGAGAGTAGCAATGCAAAACTCTTCCCTAAATTCTGTGTGTAGAGTAGCCAAGTTGTCAATTGTCTACTTTGAGGCCAGGCACGAAGTTTCTCTTTGAGCAAATAGGAAAATAAAACCCTTTATTTCAGGACTAATAATTTTAGTAATTTAGATCCAAACACATTCCTGTGTAAGATTTAAATTCTGAAAAGGCAAAGCACAAGACATAGAAACATTGCCAAGATCTCAAATGCTGATACCTTTACTCTCACTGTGTACCTTCTTCCATGAGTAGTCCTAACATGATACCTTTGCTTGTAGATTAAGGAGCTTCTCAGCATGAGCATTTACAGCCTACTTATAAATGTGTTTGCATCTGAGGCTGGGATTTTCAAAGAGCCCAAGGGAGTTAAGTGCTCAACTCCTATTGACTTTCAACGGAAGTTGGATGCCTAGTTCCAATAAAACCCTGAATTACTTTAAGCCTGAGTTACTAACATGATTCGTCTAAAAACCTAGGTCCACCTGGGCTATGCACCATAGTCCCTTCCTTGAAGATCTAATGGTACCTTCACCAATCAGCAGTTAAGAAAATGATGACTACACATGGTCCTTGCAGGCTAAATAAGATTAATGTTCTCTGTAAATTCTATAGAATTTCAGGTCAAACAAATTGGTATAATGTAAAAGTTTCTTTTGCATATTTCAGGCTCTGCTAATAGAGAATGGGAAACAAAAGTGTGGGGGTTCCCTGCTGGCGCCGAGCTGGGTGGTTACTGCCGCTCACTGCTTAGAGAACACACATCCCAAACAGCTCCGAGTAAAACTGGGTAAGTCTTTCGCTTGCCTCACTTTTTCAAACTTTGTGGCCCAAAATTTGTTGTCAGCTTCGCTTGTGTAAATCCACAGTGATTCCTCCCAAGTCAGTGGAGTTATGCCACTTTTACACGGTGTGACTCTGCAAACATTTGGAAGGGTTAAATACAACCAATATCTGTCAAAAACTGATTACAAACACAATGGCCATCTGTTTGCTTATGACAGAAGCAGTTAGCGATTCCTAAATGACCTCTCGGCCATAATGTAAGTCTCAAAAAACAGAAGTCTTACAAAATGACAATTCCACGGCTGGGATCAAAATGGCTCTAAACTTGCTGAACTACCCCCATTGTAATGGGGATGGGTGAACAGATTAATTACAGTGCAGAGTGCAAAGGTGTGAATGGCGTCTGCCTCTGCACCATGGAACCCAGCCTTGAGAAGGGTTTGGGGCCGCGGCAGTCAGGGCCAGTTAGCAGCATGGTTCCAGGAGGAACTCTGCTGTCACGGAGTGGCAGAGGAAAAGTTTTCCCCATGGACAATCAGGGAGAGCCCGGTCAACCCCTCAGTCCCTCCTGTTCTTGGCCCACTCCCTGATTGGCTCATGGATCCTTCAGAGTGTGGGGGCAAGTGGGGTACATTCTGTGGATGTGATACTCTGATTTCTTCTCCCCAACTGCTGGGAAATGCAGATGCCAGTGGAGTTACACTCAGGATGAATTTGGCTCCTAGTGTCTGGTACTTAGGGGTGTGTGTGTGTGTATATGTATGTATATATATAAAAAACCTTGTCATGGAACCTAGTCTAGTCTTTTCTGTGCTAGAATTTAGTCCTGGAATAGCCAAGCTGGGTAGTTCTAATGCAGTAATAGGCCCTCTTGAAGCTGCACCCTTACTTTGCTTGTTTCTGCTGTAATTCTGTCACTGAACCCTATTCCACGTCTTCTGTCAAGGGAAAAAGCTGGAATGAAGGAAGAGGTACGGTCTCTGCTGAACCAAAGAAAAGAATGAATAATGCAGGATTCAGTAGTGGCCATGGAAATGTAGTAAGAAGAGAAGAAATGTCAGCTTAGTGATCTCTTTCCATAAGAGCTGTGTGGAGTTAAGGAGCTTACTATTTATGTGAACCTGATGGGTTTAATTGCTTTTCTAGGTGAACACCGAATAGATCACAAGGATGAAGGGGAGCAAGAAAGGAAGGTTTCTGAAATCATAATGCATGAAAAATACATTCCAGGCACAACTAACCATGACATTGCCCTGCTGCACCTGGAGGCACCTGTTAACTTCAGTGACTATGTGGTACCGATATGTTTGCCTGAGAAACAGTTCGCAACATCTGAGCTGTCCGCCATTAGATTCTCCACAGTGAGTGGATGGGGGCGTCTAATAGAAGGAGGTGCTACCGCTGCTGTTCTGATGAGAATTGATCTGCCACGTGTAAAGACACAAGAGTGTATGCAGGAGACCCACTTAAATATTACAAAGAACATGTTCTGTGCAGGAGACCTCAGTGGGACTAAAGATGCCTGCAAGGGGGACAGCGGCGGACCTCATGCCACAAAGTACAAAAACACCTGGTTTCTGACAGGGATTGTCAGCTGGGGGAAGGGCTGTGCTACCGAAGGCACTTACGGGGTTTACACAAGGGTGTCTAAATATCTCGAATGGTTAAACAATCACATGGATTCATAAGCTGCCAGGCTTCCTCTAGTCAGAATGTTTCCAAACTGCAGAGTTGTCTTTGAGTCCCACCTGGGACACTTCCTTGTTTGGCATTCTTCCAGGATCTTAAATAAATTACCCACACACTGAAATAATGATTTGAAACCAATCTCTTTCCCGTTCAGTCACAGTAAACTCATTCACCTAGCTGCATTGTTTGTACATTATGTTAAAAGAGAAATTACTCTGCAGCAACCTTATTGAAGGTTGTAACATTTGTAAATGATATTTCCACAACCTTACCTTACATCACACCTGCAAATGCAAAAGGCAAACCTTCATATGAGTGATCTGTCCTAAGATCTGTCCAAAACGAAAGAAGTAGGAAAAGACTCTTTCAAGGTTTCTAAGTCTTTACTGAGGGCTTTGTTTCATTTTTCTTAAATCAAATAATAATATAATATTGGTAACAATTATAATATTGACCCATATTTGTGACTGATACATCTGACTTCAAGGTAACTTTGCTCTGGTATAACATTATTACATTATGAGAACAAAGGGAATTTGAATGCTTATTATGCAGCCCTGTACAGCAACAGTGTTCAAACTGTGGCTTTTGTCATTTCTGTGTGTAGAATGATACATTTTAAGGCCAGAACCATTATGTTCTGACCTCCTGCATAGCACAGGCTATTGCTGGTTGCACATGCCAATAATTGTTTTCACACGCAATTGATAGTATGTGAAAAAGTGGGAATGCACAATGAGAGGCTGCACTGTGGTCTCTCTGAAAATGTGTCTCCAAATGACAATATGAAGGCAACATAATATATTAAGGGAGAAAGGTAGATATAATAGATCTGAATTTTAGAAAATCATTTACTCTCCAAATTAATTCAAATCAGTCTGAGTAGCAGCACTGTCACAAGGACTGGCTGAAGAACAGTTAACTAATGATACATGGCAATTCACTGAGATGGGACGATATTTAGGGGGGTTCTGCAGAGATCCATGTTGGTTAACATCTTCATTAATGATACAACGGTGGCAGTATAAGAATCATATTCAAAGCTGCAGATGCCATTGAATTGGGAAGAGCAACAAATTCCAGTGAAGACAACGAGATAATGCAAAGGGACCTAGAAAGATTTTTAAAAATGGAAGAAAATAATGAAGGAAGATCCAGCTTGGAAAAATGAAAACTAATACATCTGGGGGAAAAGATAATCCAGATCACAGATATTTAATGTTGGGTGAGAAATCTGGTAAGTAATAGTGCAGAACAGGCCTATAGGTTATAGTGACCAGCAAATAAAGCATAACCTTTCAATGAGGCAATTAAAAAAACAAACAATCCAGTTCATTTTGAGAT
Source organism: Lepidochelys olivacea (assembly GCF_965140295.1). Taxonomy (NCBI): domain Eukaryota; kingdom Metazoa; phylum Chordata; order Testudines; family Cheloniidae; genus Lepidochelys; species Lepidochelys olivacea. Next base: position 112,577,081 of record NC_140411.1, read on the forward strand.
TCTTGAGGCAGGACATCTTGGAGCAGAGAGTTAATAGTTCCTCTATGTAGGGCTCCATTGTGAATGTTATATAACTTCTGGTCCACTCATTTATAGAAAGATACTGACAAACTGGAGGGTATTCAGAAAAAAACAAGAAAAATGATGAGGTGGCTAGATGGACTGCTTTACAGAGTACGTTTTAACTACAATTTTAATATGTGTATCTTGGCTAAAAAATGATTGAGGCAGAGCGTGAAAGTGAGCTCCTACGGTATCAAAGGTGTGAACTCAAAGGAAGCAATTGTTTAATGGGGTGAATGGGGCGCTACCTAGGTGCAATGGGGTGAAAATATAAAAAGGAAGATTGAGGCAAAATATCCTGACAAATTTCCTGACAACAGGATTTGTTCAATTGAGAAATAGTCCCCAAAATATGTAGTGGAAACCCCATCCCTTGTGATATTTTAAGCTTGACTGGACAAAAGTCTACAAAATAAGTGAGGAAGCATAAGAAACAATCCTGCCACAGCCAAGAGTAGGGACTTCCTTGAGGACCAACACACTCTGGGGGATCTATAGCACTTCCACTCCTGATGCTGGAAAACAGAAGAAAGGGTTCAGCTTTAAAAGATCCTTCCTGGCCTGGGGGCTGGGGCAACAGGTCTACCTGCCACTCCCCTGGCCCCAAATACTGAAGTTGTTGAAAATGGGTCAGCTGGGTCCAGTCCTTCACCCTGAAGATGCTGGAAGAGAAGGGTGTAGAAAGCAACTGAAAACTACTAAAGGTAACTGGGTGGATACCTCGGGGGTCTGATTCAGGAGCAGGTCAATTCCTAGACTCCACAGGAGTCAGGGAATTACTGAGCTCTTCAACCTTCCTCCCCACTGGACCAAGAGAAGGGAGAGGGCACTCTTATCACCTGCCAAATGGTCCAGGCAGTGGGAGCGTTGAACCCAATGTAGACAACCCTAGCTCTGAGCACCTCTTGCAGCTAGCATGGATGACAACAGTGGCCTATTAAACAAAACCATCTAATCATGAATATTAGCTGTAAATTTCCATCTTATTTAGACAGCCAAATATGGCCTATTTTGTTGCCATCCCGGTCATTTTTATTCAGTTTGCTTATTAATATATCCTTTCCATCTCTAGGCTATTTATAGCCTATCTATAAAAGCTTTGTCGTCTTATACTGAAAAATCACAGAGCAACCAATTAGATTTCTTTCAAAAATATTTAGCTTTTATTACGCATAGAAAAAGTTTCCAAGAAGTTTTCTGACTAAAATAGCCAGCTTCCAAAAACTCACCTACTCCAGCATCCCCAGCTCTTCTTCTGCACAACTCTGTCCGGAGCATATAATTAAGCAGACGTGCAGATTAGAGAATTAGTTGCAACAGCATTTCCTCTTCAATCTGTACTCAGACCCCATCTAACCAATAGAAATGCAACAACTCACATGGATCCTAGGCTTTTGTACATGTACTTTGGAATAATTAGCACCCTGCAACACACACTGCTAAGACCCTGCAGGACATGTTTTCAATTTAGATTCAAAATGCAACATTTCCTAGAAATGTACTTCAGGAAAGGACTTCCTTCCCTTTAGTGTTCCTTGCATGGAAATCTATAGGTGATTAGTCCCATAAATACAGATCAGCTTTCCCGCTTCCTGTATGTCAGGGCCAGAGGTAAGTAGAAGAACATTTCATTTTTCCTGGGGTTAGGACTCCAGATTTCTTTAATTCAGTTCTGGCTATGACATCGCCAAGAAAGGCCCAGCCATCCAATCAGCATGTTAAGTTGGACAATCCACGTCCAAACATGCATAAATACTATTTGTTGTGATAAGAAGTACAGCACAGCAAAGCACATAACAGGAAGTCTGGTACTGATTAAACCTTGGTCAGTGACAGCCCTGCAGTGTGGGAAGAGAGAGAGAAAACTGTTTTCTACAGATGAGTGTCATGGCTGGCCAGTTGCTCCTCATACTGCTTTCCACTTCCATAGCAGGTCTCCTGCAAGCTGAAGGAAATGGTAAGAGAATCTTGACTTTTTGCCTCTGAGGCTGGTTTGGGGTTCTACGTGAGGAATGAGCTCTTATGTGGCAGGACAGGAGCAGAGTAAGCCCAGGGAAGTCCCCCCCCCCATGCTTGAGTGTCTCAGACATCTTACATGTTGGCGTTTCATACCTGCAGCGTGTGTGTGATCAGTTTCAGCACCAGGTACTGTCGCTATGAACTGGTTTGCCTAGAGTTTTAATGTCATGGCCACACTTTCAGTTTTCCCAGTCAAGGTGTGGGGCAGATAAGCGTGGGGCAGAGGCAGTACCTGGAGATAAAACCCTGTCTGTGGCAAAGAGGAAAAAAGAGAGGAAATGTTTCTTCCCACAGAGATGAGGTAGGCAGAAAACAACACCTCCCACCTTGGAGAAAAACTACCCTTCAACCCAGAAGCTAGTGAGAGGGAGTGTAGTCCCTTTCCACCCAGCAGACTGGAGGAGGGGGAATGGAGACATAAAAGGGAAGGGGGAAATGCATGGGAGAGTGGAGAAGGGAAACCAACAATTAGAAGAAATGAGATGTGGCTCCAGACAGTAGGAAGGGAAGTCTCTGCCTCTGTGCCTCCCCCGACTTCTTCAAAGCATGTGAAAAGGAGTCTGAGGAGAGGCAGATAAGCTTGTGAGAGAACACTACAGGGAAAGGAGAGACAAAAAACAAAATGGGGGAGGGGGAAGGAAAAGGAATAAAGATCTGTATAAGAGTGGGAGAGAGGGGAGAGCAAGAAGACAGGCATTTTAGGGTTTAGTGTTTGCTGTTGTTTATATTTTAATTTAAAAAGGGCTAATGTCAAACTGCGTACGCCCCCAAAGCTACAATACCATCTTGTAAGGAATGTACATCCTCTGCAGCTTCCTGGGAATGAGTTGCCAGGTTGGTGGATAATTTCCTAAATCAAATGAGACCAGAGGGAGCTAGCGCGGGACTCCAGAAGCCAGGGGTTCAATTCCCTGCTCCGTCACAGACTCCCTGTGTGACCTTGTGTCAGTCACTCTGTGCCATAGTTCCCCATCTGTAAAATGGGCAAAAGAGCACTGCCCTACCGCAGAGGGCACTTGTGAGGATAAATACATTAAAGACTTTGAGGTGCTCAGATCCTATGGAAAGGGGGCCATCCTGGGGACCTTAAATAGACCAGAAGATTTGCTTTTCCTTTATCCATTCTTTAAGTCCTCAGTGCTATTGTGCTGCAGTTGCCAACAAGCCAAACACTGCTTAAAACAAACAACTACCCAATAGTTCCTAAGTACAAAATCAGCCTCCAAGGATTCTGCCCTGGGCGATTTCTTTGCCAGCCTGTTTAGATTCCAAAAAGACTCTCTTTGCATGTTTCTCAACTGTTTTGCTTTACCAGGCAAACAGCCTACTATGTTTTGAGGCAGGAATATTTAGGGATGCAAGAGATCAGCCTCACAGACAGAACAGACTGGGTCATAAATACACCATTCCTAGCTGTAATAATCGGCAGTGGTGGCAACATTTAGCGATTAAAACCACACTAGTACATAGCTGCCTCCTGTCACTTCCTCACAACTACAGAGCAGGAAAACTAATTTAAGGATAAGCAAGATAATGAGTGAACTATGGGCTGTAAATCATTTAGCCAGACACCAACAGCTACACTGACAAAGAGTTAGACCACATCCTGGCTGTAGTTCTACTGAAATCAATGGGAATCCGTGAGGCAGTAAGGTACTACCCAATGTGGGTAACGCTGGCAAAATCTGGCCTGCTGAGGCTGATCCAGCCATTCCCCCTGAAAACAAAACACCAACTGTCTCAAATCTAATTAATAGAATCATAGGCCTGGATGGACCCTTGAGAGGTCATCTAGTCCAGTCTCCTGCACTCATGGCAGGACTAAGTACTATCTAAACCATCCCTGACAAGTGTTTGTCTAACCTGCTCTTAAAAATCTCCAGTGATAGAGATTCTATAACCTCCCTGGACAATTTATTCCAGTGCTTAACCACCCTGACAGGAAGTTTTTCCTAATGTCCAACCTAAACGGCCCTTGCTGCAATTTAAGCCCATCGCTTCTTGTCCTATCCTGAGAGGTTAAGGAGAACAATTTTTCTCTCTCCTTGTAACAACCCTTTATTTCCCTTAGTGATCATTAAAGTGCATAGTTAATAAAAATAATCAATTAATAATAATCAGGTGTACAACAAAACAGTCCAGGAACTGCATGTTCTATGCCAAGGGAGGCCGCATGATCCACTGGATAGGGCATGAGGCCATAAGACTTGCATTCTAGCCCCAACTCTGCCACTGACCTGCGGTGTGAAAAACACTCTTTCTGAGTTCAGTATGTTTATCAAAACCCACCAGCATGTCAGCGTTTACAGCACAGTAACTGATGATGATTAGTACACTCAATAGTTGACTCTGGTAATAATATAATGATTTACGTGCATGTATTCCTGCCCCCTTCTGGAAGTAACAGCACTGTTCATGCATTCAAGTGGCTGAGATGGACCTGTGGGAACTGCTTCTCCAATTTAATAAAATAGCAGCTGCCCTTTTAACCTCTGGGGCAGCCATTCTCAAATATTTACCATTATGCTCTGCTCTTATTAAAACAAATGAGCTCAGACCCCACCTGCGCTAAACACAATGTTCATATGTAGCCACTGTTAGTTAAATACCAGAATGCAATTATAATCACCTTACCCTGACATTTCAATTAGATGGGGATATTATTGAGGGCAACCTGGGGTGTTATTGGGTCTGAAAGGAGAGCCTGGGACAGCACAGGAGCATTTGGGAAGATGCGGGCGGAGAAAGCCTGGAGTCTTGGGGATTGTGTTGGCTGGGGCAGGGCTCCTGGAACAGTCTCACCCGTGAGCTCCTTGAATCCCTGTCTTACCATTTCATTCCTCTTGGAGTCTCTGTCCCATCCACCTCCTGGCCAATGAGCCCCTGAAGCAGCCACTGTTGCTGCTCGCTCACCAGCTTTCAGAACAAAGCAGGCGGACATGGTCTTCCCGTCTGTCAGTGCCACAGCAGCCCCCGGCAGCCAGGAGGAATTGCTGTGTGGGAAACCTGGCTTGGGCTGTGCAGCCCTGGTGGGTGTGTGAGAGACTTTATTTGGTGCTAGAGCAGGGAATCAAAAAGCAAAACGTAAGCAGCAATTTGCATTTTCTTATTTTCAAGATTAAGTGAAGTAAGACAGAATTTCAGGGTCCATCCACACCCTGTCAAGGGGCAACTGTTTGAACAGGCTTTTCGGAGGGATACTGGGATATACCTTGCTGGCATAAGGAGTTGATACATATGGGTCAGAATCTTTTATTCTGCTTTGGGTAATGGTGCCTAGAAAGAGATTCGGGTTTGTTATGTGTTTTTTTACTCAACTTATTGACTCCTTTCTAATGGAGTTCTTTGGCATCAGTTTTAAAATGATACATGTCATTTCCTTTCCATTTAGTGTTTTTACAGGAAGAAAATGCAAACAAGTTTTTGGGAAGAACAAAGCGTGCTAATTCCTTTTTCGAGGAGCTGAAGAAAGGGAACATTGAAAGAGAATGTTATGAGGAACGCTGCTCAAAAGAAGAAGCCAGAGAAGCCTTCGAAGACACAGAGAAAACTGTAAGGACAAATCAACATGAAACAAGTAGGCCTTCAGGTGAAAGGCCCCTAATATCACTAGTTACTTATAGCATTAAACCCACAGAGTGATTTAGAGCTCTTTCTGTTTTAAATATTAGAAGTGGGCTGAATGGCAAAGTTTAGTTTTATAACATCAGAGGAGCAGAGTGAAACGTACAACATCTGAAAAGGCATCCAGTCCTAGTTCAGGTCTTGCCAGATCAGATCATGTTAAAGCCACCTGTTCACTTTTACCTGGTTCTGATCTGTTTAGTTTAGACAGTGACCTACTTAGAGCATCTCTAACACTGTTAGAATAAAATATTGAAAGGATGGATTCTCAACCCCTCCTGAGCTCTGCGTGTGTTCAGTGGAGCCCCTTTCTGCATTAAGAAATACAGGCCAGGCAGAACAGATGTCTTCAGATGAGATTTGAAATGAGATGGAAAGAGTACAAGAAGGCTGATTGAGATGGCAACCACTGCCGAGGAGAAAGTTCTCGTAAGATATTAACCAAGCTTATCTCAAATGCCTGGTACTTCTCAGACATTTAAGGGCTGGATTCGCTATTCCACATAGAACTTGTCTCTGTGGTGTAAGATAAAGCTGCTGCTGTGCAGCTGTAATTTACGCTGAGGCTCATCAGCTGAGGATCAGGGACCTTGTAGCAGGCTGGACTCGATGATCTGATGTCTTTTCATGGGCTCAAACTGAGGTCGACTGTGCTACTGGCCGTTCTTGTCAGCCTGGCTTACTGACTATACTGGATGATGACCTCCTTTCAGTGTCCTCATGTGATAATCTGACTCTCCAGCTGGCTTTCTGCCTGTGCAAAACCAAAGCGTCCCCTTAGGTCTTGGAGAGGGAGAGTGACTCCTTTGGGCAGCAGGAATGTTATCTATTAGGCTGGCCTTGAAGAGTCCATGTCCCCTTCCTCACCAGAGAGGAAGCTTATCCCAATGCTAGTTTTAGAGCCTATGTTCTGAGTCCCAGCCTTGCCCTGACTCTTGGCAGCAGGAAGAAGGCTGAGCCAGCCAGAGAAGAAATAGGAGGCCACAAGTAGGGAAACCAGGAATGAGAAAGGCAAAGGAGCAGGAAAGAGATGTGGGAGTTAAGGAGAGGGACGGAGAGATGGGGACCAGAGAGACTTCAGGGGATTGGGGTGACTAGAGAAGGGAACACAAAATGTTTGGAAGGCAAAGAGTGAAATTTGGTGAGGAGACGTATTTCAAAAGGTGGGTGAGGCATTGGGGGAAGAGCACAAAGAAACTAGGGGGAGGGTAGAGGCAAGATGGAACAGAAAGTGAGAGAAAAATCAAGAAAGCAGAGCCACATAGCCTGAAGGTTAGTAACTTGGATGTAACATTTATATTCCCGCATTTTCGATGAAGTGAGCTGTAGCTCACGAAAGCTTATGCTCAAATAAATTTGTTAGTCTCTAAGGTGCCACTAGTACTCCTTTTCTTTTTTCCACATTTTATACTGTATCCCTGGCAGAAAATAGGGAGTCTGCTCTGAGCCATAGGGCATAGGAGGATTTTAAGGGAAGATTGTGGTTCGGGTTATGGATTGTAAATGGAGTGTAGGGGAGGATCTTCAGGCTGACTGTGACCTGAACATGGGTTGTTGTCACTTTTCTCTTTATAATTGAGCATTATGGCCCTATTCTTCCACCACAGGATTCAAATAACTTCCATGAAGTCAAACAAGTTCACTTCTTACAACTATTCTTCTCCTAAGGCAACAAGGTCTGTTAAAGCATTGTTTGGGTTGCACTATGAAATTCACAAAATATTAGGAAGTGGACTAATTAAGAAATGTTAGCTCAGCTGTGGCAAACATCTACAAGAAGCAATATATGATGATAAGCTATATATTTAACCAGGAAAACTGAAAGAAAAGAGGCCATGAGAGAGAGAGGAAAAAAATAGCACTTTGCCTTCTTTCAGTGTTAACTTTATATAGGATCATAGCTAATTGAGATACAAAACATCACCAGGGCCATATTCTCCCACCATAGATTGCAGTGTTGCCAATTCTCCCTGTATCTGGTGGGTTTTTTTTCTTAAAACCCCCTCTGGGATCAGGTTATTAGATGAGTAGCTCAACTTTCACTGATACAAAAATGTCTAGACTTCATGGTTTTCTTTAAAGACTCAGTTAAAGTAGAACACTGCACTGCAAGGGCCTGTATTTACATCCAACTTAAGAAGTTCCACTTTAACTGTGTCTTTAAACAAAACTATTTTTAGTATATTTGTATGAAAGCTTCTGTGTTAGAGTCTGATTCACTAATCTCTGCCTATCTGTTGTTTTTCCCCATTAGGATGAGTTCTGGAATAAATATATAGGTAAGGAATACTTTAATTGTACTTTGTTCTTAAACCTTAGAGAATATATATTACAACATTTTGGACACTGAGGCCTTGTCTACACTACAGGGAAAAGTCCATCTAAGCTATGCAATTTGAGTTATGTGAATAGCATAACTCAAGACAACATAGCTTAGATCTACTTACTGCCGGGTCCACACTATGCAACGTCAACAGGAGATGCTCTCCCGTCGACTCCCCCTACTCTTCTCGGTCAGATGGAGTACAGGAGTTAACAAGCGAGCGATCTGCGGTCGATTTAGTGGGTCTTCATTAGCCCGCTAAATTGACCGCTGATGCATCAATCGCCACAGTGCCAGTCCTCTGGTAAGTGTAGACAAGCCCTGAGAGAAACACACTTTATAAAAAAAAAAGAAAAGAAAAAGAAAAGATTTGTTGACTGATAAGTAAACAACGCAGCTGTGTGACCCCTAGAAGCTTCAGTTTGCAATGGTGTTTGCATGGTGACCATTACTGATTTAGTAATTTATTAAACCGGGACTGTGGAGTCCAGTACACAGGGATTTCACAGCAAATCAGCCCTTTCGCTTAGGTCTGGACTTTCAAGTTCCCCAGACTCAAACCTAAAGGACACATCTCACACGCACACCACTCCCAAGCCCTGGGACACCACTACTTACCATTTTCTGATTTTAAAAGGAGCCCATTGGCTTCCTGTACCCGTACCCCATCGCGCCTCTCCTTTGTTCACTAAGTCAAATCTTCCCCTACCCAATTCCAAGGGTCTTCTTCATGATGGCAAAGAAGCACCTGGCCTTCCTCATCACTCCTAACTAGGGTTACCACCTGGCCAGTATTTGACCAGCCTGGCCAGGTTTTATTTAATGGATTTGCCAGTTGCCAGAAAAATAATTTAATCTGCTGGGGTTTTTTTTTTACATGGGTCTAAAGATTTACATTATTATCATAATACACTGGGATATCTAATGTTAAAGGCTTCTGTGTCCAGCTAAAGAAGCTGCAGTGTTCCCACTTGCGCAGTTTAAGCAATAACAGATCAAAACAGTTGGAAAATATGGCAGCTGTCTGGCCACCAACACGCAAGCGCACCGCACGTGTGTGAGAGAGGGTATGAGTCATGTGAGAGCAAGGAGATGTGCAATATGATCAATCTTATCTATGTGTATTATCTCTCTAGATACTGTAATTGACTATAGAAGCGGGGGTTGTGGAGTTGCCTTTTGTTTGAGGCGGACTTGCCTTGGAGGGGGGTTGCCTTTTTTTGCATTTCAAAGGTAGTAACCCTACCTCCAACACACACAGGACAGCACATATGTCTTCACTGCAGAGTTAGCGCAAGCTAGCCTAGCCCAGGTAGAGCATCCCCAGTGCAAAGCACCAACTGTGCCAGACCCATGTGCTGGGATGGGTTTCTGGTGGGATATTCCATGGTTCTTAGCAGTGCATTAATCTGAGCTGCTCTATGAATTCATTCACAGGGTGAGCATGCTCTCTCTCTGCCCCTGGCATAGAGCTGCTGTCTGGCAGTGACATGAGAACAATACTGTATGCAAATGACTTCCAATCAGAGCTATTCATTAATACAGACAGTTCTGAAAGGGAAATCAAACAGCATGTGGCAGCAGGCACTTTTAACAAGAATGTCATTACGGAATTCACTCTGCAAACCACAACGTGATTTGTAGTATACCAGGCTGACTTCTCTGCTCCTCTGGTTCTTTCCTGTCCACTAGACATAAAAGTGTCATTTGGGGTACATTTCCCCAAAGGATGGGTCTTACTGTTATCACATCTTTACCAGAAGGCCAGTGTCCGCTTCTGGCCAACTGGCAGCGCAGGAAGAGGATTTCTTGAACTGCATCTCAGTTCAAACGCAGTGGAAATTCAGCAAAAATGGAGCAGACTAATGTAGGGTTAATACGCTGAGCCAGTGTAGGTGATTTACAGCGCAGAAAGAGCGGGGAGGTAGAAGAGAAAGTACAGTCCAGGTAGAATTGTGGATAAACTTAGAGGTCCAGCAGCACCTGGGTTTGATAAGCCTGCATTCTCACTGCAAAGTAGGTTGGTTGCCAGCCCAGGCTGAAGCAAAACCCAAGCTCAAGCCTATATTCTCAATCATGCCTGCTAGCACAGGCCTAAAGCACCTTCAGGACCAAGTTAGAGGTTTTTCTGTGTAGACAGAACAGGGGTTGGGGCAACACCCAAGCTATAGCCCAGGCTAACTCTTCAGTGAAGATATACCCTAAGAATGGGAAACGAGTTAACTGTGGTTATGACCCTGTGGCAGATAAGCCGGAAAGTCACTTGGTTTCCTGATTATCCTGTAAAGAGGCAGCCCAAGGAGAGGAAGACAGGGGATAATGGTGGCAGCCCAAGTTCAAAGAGGCACAGAGGGGAGGTAATTTAGTAATAAAGCACTGCAGGTATACCACTCTACTCCCATGTTCGTGGTTGTCTTTGCGTCCCTGCTGCAGGGGTGTCAACTGTCACAATATTTGGTGTTTTTCTTAAAACCCCAGATTAGGTAAGAATCTCAGTTATAATTTTAAAAAAAACATCGTGGCCGTGGAGAAGAGTTTGAAAATGTGACCCCTAAAGGCTCAATGGCTGCAAGACAAATCATAGGAACACCAAATTTATTAATTTTTTTTTAAATCTCATGAATTTTCAGCCAATCACATGATTTTGTAGGGGCCTGACTCACGATTTTGATTGCTTGGGGACTGCAATACCACGGCTAGATAATACAAGGAAAAATACCAGCAGAATAGGGGACACTCCTGAGCCATCTCTCCTGTTATCTGAAGATTTTGGGTGTCCCCTAAGATCTTTGGGGTTATCTGGCCTTCACAACCCTCAGCACAAATGTTGCACTCTCTGACAATGAAGTAGTATCGAAGCCTTTTCTGTAGGAGGCAGAGTTATGCTTTACAATACATGAGTAGAGTTGGTCAGGAGTTTCTAGCAGCCTTTTGTCAGAAAATACCAATTCTTGGAACCCAAAACGTTTTGCGGAAACTTATCAGGTTTGATGAACTTTCAGTGAACCACTTGTTTGAACCACAGCTCACCTGGGGGCTGCTGGGGAGCCCAGGGTTTTCAGGCTCCTTGCCATGAAATGTAAGCCTGGGAGCACCTGCTGTAAACTGGCTCGGCTCCCAGCTCTGCATCAGGGAGCCTGGAAGCTCTGAGAGGCTTGGCTTGAGCCAGGGTTCTCAGGGACTCCAGGCTTTCTGCTGGGGAGCATGGAAACCCTAAGAGTCCAGGCTCTAGCCAGGGGATCTCAATCTAGGTTCCTGAGTCTAAGTAGGGATCTTGGAATGCCTGGGAGCTCCATCTCAAGATGGGGTTCTCAAGGCTTCCAGACTCCATGCTGCAGAGCTAAGAGCCTGAAAATCCTGGGACATGTTTCAGGAGCTGCACCTCTGGGGCAGCCCTGGCATGTGGTTTATCCCTGGGCTGGGGGCCCCAGTGCTTCCAAACTTCCCGGCCAGCCAGCTCGCTGGACTGCCCAACTCCCACAACCTAGTGATACAGCTGTCCTGACAGCTGGGCTGCCCAGGGAGCCAGCTGGCCTGAGACCCTGGAAGTCCTGGGGTGCCCAGCCTGGGGCAATCTGTGTGGTGGGCTTGCATAGGAATTCTGTCACTTTCGCAACCGCTGTTCAGTGCTAGGCATCTGTGAAACTGGCAATTATCATGTAAATTTCAGTCAGGGGCTGCCAGGGTCCGCAGAGCATATTTCATTTCGATACACCATGTGGTGGTGGTTCCAAAATGAAAATTTTCGGGAATTTCCAGTTTATGGGAAGTTTTGAACATTTTGTTTCTGTTCGGAACATGATCCATTACATACAAATGTCAAAGCAGCACAAAATGTACATGCATGATAAGGCTAGTGCATGATATTAAACTGTATTCCAGGTGTCATTGTTTACTGTTGCTCTAGGACCCTTTGGGAAATGCAGTTTTAAATCTCATAGGGTTATCTTGAGATAACATTTTAAATACAAATAACAAAAAGGACAGTAACAAAGTTCATCATCCAGGAATACTTCAAATCTTAATAAAAATGTTTATGCTGTATCTTAAAAGCTTCTGTGGCCTCTTTTTGTAGATGGGGACCAGTGCAAACTCAATCCTTGTCAGTATGGTGCAACGTGTAAAGATGGAATTGGCACATACACTTGTACATGCTTGGATGGATATCAGGGCAAAAACTGTGAATCTGGTAGGTTTTTGTTTTTACTGTAGGATGGTGATGAAATATTCAAAGAACCAATGGGTAGACAATATTTCTCATTTCCTTAGAGTTAAGGAATAAATGATAGAATATGGGTTGGAAAGTTTTGACAGGTCTGAAACCAACAATACCTGTTGTAATAGACCCAGGCCAGCTGGGTACAGCAGACTAGCCTTATTGGGATCCAGGAAGTGGGCGGGCGAAGCCTACAGCAGAGTAGCAGAAGGCAGATATACTGGCCACTGGATTAACAGTTTTCTGTTCCCTGACTGACCAGAGCAGGGGCTGTTCCAGGCTAATAAGAACACCTGACTCCAATTAACCTGCAAAGAGTCAGGTGAGGCCATTAAGCTAATGTGACCACCTGATTCTAATTAAGGCCCCTCTGATAATATAAAAGGGCTCACTCCAGTCAGGCAGGGAGGAGCCAGGGGAGAGGAAGTGTGATTGAAGGGCTGGTTAATGAAGACACCCTCAAGTCATTGGTAAGGGAGCCCTAAGGTAAGGGTAAAGAAAGAAGAAGCAGGAGAGCTGTGGGGAAGTGGCCCAGGGAAATATAGCAACTCTGGCAGTAAAAGGTTGGCTGCCAACAGCTGCTATCATTAGGGTCCCTGGGCCGGAACCTGGAGTAGAGGGCAGGCCCAGGTTCGCGCCCCCCCCCTCAACCCGCCACTACAGAAACACTTCCTGGGAGGGGAAAACAGGTCCCTGTCAGGACAGGAGGCTAAACTGTTTTGGCATGAGGCCATAGTAGCAACAGAGACTGTGGGAATTTTCTCACCAACCTCCATTGCTGGCTTATGATGAAAAAGGCTCAGTAGACTGTATCCCTGGTCCTAGAGAGAAAAGGGCTACGTGGAAGGTTGCAGTGAGCCTCTGAAGCTAGCATAAACCGCCTGGAAGCGCGGGACCCACGGGGACAAGGTCAGAGCTCTGCCACACTGGCTTAGGACCTACGCCAGTGCAGTAAGCCATTAAACTACCATGTCTTTGCAAATAGATATGGTTAAAAAATGCTCAAAAACTTCTGTTAATGTTGCAAAGCAGGTGCCCAGTCCTACAACCCTTATTGATGTGGGTAATACTTACCTCACAATCAGGCTGAATTCAGTAAGAATGCTCGGATGAGTAAGGATTGCAGGACCTAACTAATATAAAAGCACCTTATTTGCGCTCCCAGATACAATTCATCTGGTATTACACTACTTATTGTCTAGCAAGAGGAGGAAGAGGCAAATCAGGGGAGACTGATTTACAGAAGATAATGCAGTGACTCTCTATCCTGGGCACCCCATTCTCCTTGAGGTTCCCTCTCTTCATCTAAATCCTTCCTGAATACTCACTTCTACTGGGACAGCTACAGGAAACTAACGATATCTCTATATGTACAGTGCTTCACAGCGCAGCTGTACCGATACAGCTGAACTGCTGCAGCATATCTGGTAAAGACACTCTCCCCTTGGCATAAAAAAAACCATCTTCACCAGTGGCATAAGCTATGTCAGCAGGAGAATTTCTGCTGTGCACACAAATGCTTCTGTCGGTGTAACTTATGTCACTCAAGGGGGTGGAATATTCACACCTCTGAGCGACATAAGTTTTGTCAACATAGGCTGTAGTGTAGACATAACCAAATGGAAAAAGTCATCCACTTATTTATTTATCTTGTGAGTGAATGGGTAATGTTTCTCAAATGCTGGGAGAGAAGGGTGAAGGTTATCGGAATTGAGGCCTGGAATTGGTTTGGGGAGAACAACGAGGGATATGAAGTATAAGGGGAGGGAGGAATAACATGCCTACCAGCACCCTGATCTCTTTGCTTGTATGTTATACTCCTTTCCCCCACCACTTGTTTGTCTTTGCCTTTTTAAACTATCCATTCTTTGGGGCAGAGACTGTGTCTTCATCTGTGGTTTGAAAATGTCTAGCACGTTTTGGGCACTATTGCAACATGAGGAATAATGCATCTGCCAGAGGCATGTTTGAAACATTGCAAAGAAAAAGACAAAGGCTCTGGCCCAAATTTACAAGAATTATCAACTGCATATGCCTTTATAAAGTCACCATTTCTTTGTCATTTTCACACACACGTGTCTTTTATGTAGTTATACCAAAATACTGCAAGCTGAACAATGGCGATTGTGGCCACTTCTGCAGACCTGAAAGAAACGGTGTTGTATGCTTCTGTGCCACTGGCTATATTCTGGGACCAGATGAAAAATCTTGTATTCCGACAGGTATGAAGTAATGCATTGATGATGATGGATACTCACTTTGCTTTGATGGATGAGAGTTCAGCTAGTATTGACTTGAGTTCTGGGTTGGTTTGGTTTTTATTGCTTCTCACATGGGAAACAAGTCCAATCGGGGAGTTGCAAATGTGGTTGCATGTCTTGCAAGGGTAGTCGCCACTGGGGGGAGGGTTTGAGGTGCTGGCTTTACGACATGCTCTTGTCTTCTGCAGAGACCTCACACGCCACTCCTCAAAAGTGGATGTGGCCTCATGGCACAGACCCTTCCATCAGGGTCTGCCCAGTGCAAAGAGTTCCCAGGTTTTAATGTCTATCTTGCACACTATGAAATTGGCCCTCAAGATGTCTTTATACCTGAGGATGGGTTGACCCTTAGAGCAGGTTCCCGTGCTCAGTTGGCAGAAGAGTGCCGCTCTCAGTATACGGGAAACCTCCATGTGGACCATGTGTCTGACCCAGCAAAGTTGAGCTCTGATGAGCATGCTTTCGATCCCAGGGATTTGGCACTTTGCAAGGACTTCAGTGTTGGGGATCCTGTCCTGCCACTTGATGTTGCAGATGGTGATGAGATTTCTAGTATATTGAAAACCAGCCTTTTGGTGGTCTAGGATACTTTGGTGGCATGAACAATTTGGATTTGGCACTGGTGATGCCTAGTTCGCATTTTTAAGGCCTCCTGCCTGTGATCCTTGGAAGGGGCTGAGCACCTTCAAATCCAACTGAATGGGAGTCAAAGACACTCATCCTTCTGCAAGATATGGCCCATAGTGATTATCTGAATGCACAGAGAGCACAGGTGACAGAAAACTATACTTGCAATTGTTTCTCATTTAAACAGTTTTCCCTCAAGTAGAGCTTGGTCCATTTAAAAAAAAAAAAAAAGTGAACACAAAATACTACATTTATAAACTGCTTGGGTCATACTAATATAGATTAACCTTATAAATTAATATACACTTACATTATTTATAAAACAACCAAGCTCTACTTACATAACAATGATGGTATTCAGTTCCTCAGATATTATTAATCTTAAATTAAAAAATAATTTATTTAATCAGAATAAATGATGGAGTTTATGACATCCTTTATAAGTTTTAAAAAAAAACACCTATGTTTAAAGGAGTCATATGAGTTCTAAAATATAGCACTTTGCCCAAATACTCATTTTTTGTAAGAGTGGATGCATAATCATAACAATTTGAATAATTGAGAACATTTCATTTTAAAGATTTTGAAAGCATACTTTCAGTGAAATTGTTTGCTCACCATTGTCTCTATAGAAATTGAGCACTGTGCATAAAACTTAGCACTGTGGACATGCCTTAGAACAACAGAAATGCGATTGGTTTTGGTCCAATCTGGTCTTAGGCTCTGTGCTGTCTGCCAAGCCCCTGCTGGTGTCTTGAAAAATTTCATGGAATCTGCTGTTCTAAAGATAACCTGGTAAATGATTCAGCTTTTAAAGGACATGGTTACACTATTTTTTTTTTGTCATTTATAGAGTATGTTTTCTCTTCTTTCTATTATTTATACAAACATTTGAAACCCTGAAAGTGATACCTATTTACATACAAATCATTTTCCTCCCTCCTAGGCACACATTTGTTTACTGTAGGACTTCTTATGAATGCTGAGCTTCTGGAAGTTTAAAAAAAAGTGCACTGAAATCGTTTGTTCAGGATAAAAAACAAACATCAATAAATGTACTTGGACATTACAAATGAATAGAAGAACAAGAAAGGTCACATATTGAGCTTTCTAACCATGAAACTCTCCACTCAACTTAGCTGTCCTGAAGGGACTAGTGTACATTTAAATGTCTAAAGTTACCGTATTGTTAGGACATCAAATCCTAACTTTTCATCGTTGTCCTTACAGAGCCTTTCCCATGTGGGAAAGTTTATGTGAAGAGAAAAAAGAGGTCAGTGATTTCATTTGGTAACAGTAGCAGTGTTACCAGTGAACAAGATGGCAACCCCAATGAACTGTATAGCAACAATGGGACAAGCCACAGAAACATCACCAGTATCGCAGACAGTCCAGATCTTCTTCTTCAGAATGAAACAAAAGCTCCCAATAGAACAGAGAATGATCCTAAAACTAACGTGTCTCCAAACCTTCATACGAGGATAGTAGGTGGTAATGACTGCTTGCCTGGTGAATGTCCATGGCAGGTAAATATATATGTTTTATATCTTACACATAGAGAGATACACAGTAATGTTGTAGCTGTGTTGGTCCCAGGATATTAGAAAGACAAAGTGGGGGAGGTATTATCCTTTATTGCATCAATTTCTGTTGGTGAGAGACAAGCTTTCAAACGTACGCAGAGCTCTTCCTCAGGTCTGGGAAATGTACTCAGATGAACAAATTGTTTAGTATAAGTAGTTAACACACATTGCGAGGGACCATTCATGGTGAGGTGGCCTGTTACCAGCTCTCCAGTCATGGGGCAGGGGGGGAGAAGGAACAAAAAATGCTGGGCTGAAGGCAGGAGGGGTGGGGAGAGAGACTGTGGGTTAATGGGTTACAAATTGTTATAGCGAGCCATAAATCTAGTGTCTCTGTTCAGTCCATGATTTTTAGTCTCTAGGATAGTTATGAATTTAAGTCCTCAGGCTCGTCTTTTGAAGGTATTGTGCACGTTTCCTTTGAGCATGAGGACTGATAGGTCAGATATAGAGTGATCCCTTTGTGAAAAGTGTTCACCCTCAGCTGATGTGGTATTTTTGTCTTTTATCATTTTTCTGTGTGTTAATTCGAAGAGTAGTGACTGTCGGATTTCACCCACATAGTTGTTGGGGCATTTAGTGCGCTGGATGAGGTACACCACGTGTTGTAATAGGCACGTGTCAGACCCACGGATCTTGAAAGGTGTGTTGTGGGAGATAGTGATCATTGTAGCAGTGGGGATACATCTGCAGGTTTTGCATCATCTGTTCTGGCAGGCTCTGATGCCAGTTTGAGTTGGTGTGTCCTGGCCTGTAGGGAGCTTGCTTCTGATGATGGCTTGGAGAAGTTGGGGGGTTGTTTGAACGACAGCAGGGGTGTATATATACTGTTGCTGGGCAGATACAAATACACGCAGTCCTTGACTTTATGATGTTCGAGTTATGACGGAACAGCACTTACGACGTTTGTAAATTGACATCCCGTTCCAACTGTACAATGTCGGTTCTGACTTTGATGCTCGATCCCACAGTGTTCCTATGGGATTTGAGTTGCAATGTTTTCAACTTACGATGCGATTCTCAGGAACCAATTTGTCATAAGTCCAAGGACTGCCTGTATATACACACACCGGGTGTATGTATTGTAGTTGTATGTATGTACAGTATGTAAAAACCTGTTACCTATGAAGGAACGGTTGCTTTAATTTTAACCAGCTATTTATGAATTCTTATGTTTTTCTATCCTCTGGAGTCATCCATTTTATCTCCTTGCAGGCTCTTCTAATAAATGAAGACAAGGAAGGGTTTTGTGGAGGGACAATTCTGAACCAGTTCTATATACTTACTGCAGCTCACTGCATAAACCAATCTAAAATCATTAAAGTTGTTGTCGGTAAGTGACTGTTATTATTTTATTCCTTTAGTACAAGAACAGGTATTAATGACTAACAATCTGTCCTCTAATCTCCATATGCAGGATGCTTTCTACTTCTTTCCTCATAGATTTTCATTTTGTCTTGTCAGCTATCATGATTGCCTCAATTTGTCCCTGGACTGGTACGGAAATGAGTGATTCACTTTGTAGCTGGCATCAGTGGAAATTCTTTTTCCTCTTGGTGAACTATGTGGACATGATAAAGAACAATAGTTCTAGCAATTTTACCCCTCCTTTCTCTCCTCAAGATACTAAGAATATGCCTTTTCCAAAATCTCACCCTCTTTACCAGCCAGAAACTCTGAAATCTCAGGCTTTAGCTACACTAGGACACTCGGGAAAGTTAAGATGAATTAACTGAAACAGGTTTAAGCTAAAGGAAACTTAAGCTATGGCTACACTAGAGAGCTTACAATGGCACATCTGCGCCGCTGTATGGTCTCCCATGTAGCCGCTCTAAGCCGATGGGAGAGTTCTGAAACTGCACTGGTGAGACTGACAGGGGATCTCCTGGTGGTGATGGACAGAGGTTAAATTACTCTGATGATAGAATAATATCCGCCATTTTTGGCACCATGAACCATTGGGCACTGCTGCTGTGACCATGAATTCTGGCAGAAATCAATGCAATCACACTGAAGATGTACTCAAGAGAGTACCACTTCAGCAACTATCCTGGTGCATTTCAAAAAGCCAGCATAGCAGTATCTAATCTCTAGTTCACATACAAAATCACCTCCAAGACCTTGGAACACTCTCCAAAAGAATGCAAGAAAGAGCCCTTGCCTCACCATCTTTAGATCACACTCTAAAACCTCGTATTGATTCTTCAATACGAAAGTCTTCAAAGGAGCAAAGAAAAAGAAGCAGCCCATTCCAAAACAATAGCTACAAATTAAACCAAAGCCAGAATGGAGGAGTTGTCTGTCCCATCTGAACAGACCCCATTTTTCCTGCAAGCCATATATAGTACATAGGTGATAGTGATAAGCCAGTGGTCTGCTCCAACCCAGCTCTTTCAGAGATTACCTCATCCCTTATGGACTTCTGCAGCAGCTGCAATCAGTAGAGGTGTGTTGACCCAAAGCTCCCTGGTAACAGAGAATATGCCTACATAGCAACTGAGAGGTGTGACTCCCAGGTCAGGTAGACGTATATGCACTAGCTCTGCTCAAGCTAGGGCAACCAGATGTCCCAATATTAGGGGCTTTGTCTTATATAGACAAGTATTACTCCTCCCTTCCAAAAAGAAACCAGTGTCCTGATTTTTTACACTTGCTGTCTGGTCACCCTAAAGCTAGCACAGTAAAAATAGCAGTGGAGCCGTGGTAGCACGAGCGATGGCTTGAGTACATACCCAAGGGGTCAGGCAGGATTGCAGTCAAGCAGCTAGCTAACTCATGCTGCCACAGCTATCATACTACTTCTAATACGCTAACTTAAGCAGAGTTAGTATGTCTGTCTCTATCCAAGCCAGGAATCACACCTCCCTCCCAGCTGCTGTGTAGACATGTTCTGAGAGTGATAGGGGCTAGGCAGTCTCAATAGAGACCTCAGCTATGAAATTCACTCCTGACCGAGATAAGCCAGGGTCCAAGTGCCATCGTCTTCAGGTTGTGATGGACGACACACAATGCTCTTTTTGTAAGCTTGCTCCACCCTGTAAGTATTGGTTACCCTCTGGTGACTGACTCCTGTTTGGTCTACCATACCCTCCCACCCTGCCCTTAGGGATGGGCCCTGTGCAGTTCGTAGATTTGGAGGAAGCTGGGGAGAAGGGTATTCCAAAATCTGAGAAATATTGATTTCTGTTAAATAAATTATAAGAGCCCACAAATACTACGGCAAAAGGTGCTTTGAAAATACACACAAAAACGTGAAAAGTACAAAGGTGGTCAGTTCAGAATTAGGTTATTTGCATTGTTATCAATCTTTGGTTTTGGTTTTTATGGGGGCTTTTTTCTGTTTGGGTCTTTAATTTTTTTCACAGGATCTTTATTATATATAAACAATGGATTATATCTGTTTATCTATAAATTATTAAAATCATATTTCAGGTTCCCATAGCATTACATAAATATCAGCTCTCCATCTGCTTCTGCCTCAAACTCAGAATCCTAATGCCAATCTACAAAACCCTCAACAGAGTAGGAGTTGATTATCTTGGAGAATTTTTGCAGCCAGCTAAGACGGTCATATTTCCCAGGAATGCTGCAGCTGGGGAAGCCCAGACCAGACTTACAGACAGTGGGCCAGAGGGTCTTGGCAGAAAGACCAAAAGCTGTAGAACCCCTTCCTATAGTACTTCATATGGATTCAAGGTCTGACAGATATACCTTCTTAGATGTAGAAGTGGCGGCTTGACTGTGGATGAACCCCTCTCTCTGGGAAGTTGCCTACATACAAAGGTACACCGAAAGGTGTGATGTTAAACCAGTTTGCCTAAACTAATACAACTTTGCGTGTGGACAATATTACATTGGTTTAGACTTAACTTAAACTAGTTTAGTTTACACCCGATATAAATTACGTTTAAACCTGAGCATACATGCATAAAGATGCACTAGTTTAGCTAAATCAGTTTAATATCACACCTTTACTTCAACTGATGTGACTTTGTGTGTAGACCAAACCTTGGAGAATTCATCAAATAGCATCAAGGTGGTAATAATATATGTATTTGACAACATTTAGATATTGATCTGAAATATGCTGCAAATTTGGAAAGGCCTAAAAATGACCTGTTCAATAGTTGTTGTTGTTTTAATTTATCAAAAAGAACTCATCGCAAGCTTTAGGCTCCCAAAAATATAGTTCGTAGTTATACAACAAAAGCAAATAATGCCCTTTGTACAACAGCAAGCCAGAAAATTTACAAACATTATCAAACCCAAAGTCCCAACCCATCCAGTTCCCAAAGAAACCCCATGCAACAACACTAAAATATGTGGGACACTGTTATTTTTTGCTGATAGCGAGAATGTTAAAGAATTTTGAAACACAAAGAAGCTGTGTTTCCAAATTATTTTGTATGTTGCCATATAAAGGGCCAAATCCCATTTACACTTGTGAGAATGCCTATCCTATATGGCCCAAGTGGTAGGCAATGGCGAACAAAACATTGTATTACATTCCTAAATAAAATCACCATTTTAACGCTAAGGTCCTAACTCGCCACTTGTTTAGCACTTTCTGTAGTCATCTATTCCTGTGCAAAGTGCAAGTAAAATGCTCCCAAATCAGGTTGGAAGGATTGTCCATCTGATTTGCCCATAGAAAAGACTACAAAAAGTGCAAGGCCATGGAGTATTGGTCCCTTAGTTTTTCTAGGAAGTGTTTTCTTTCATTTGTTGTACTGTGTCTCATAATAATTATATTTTTAATGATTTCACACAGGGGAAGTGGACAGAGATAAGGAAGAAAACACGGAAATGATGATCTCTGTGGAAAAAATATTTGTACATGGTAAATTTGTTTTGGCAACTTATGATTATGACATAGCCCTTATAAAATTAAAGGAACCTATAAAGTTTTCTCGGTATGTTATCCCGGCATGCCTTCCTGATGTGGAATTTGCTAACGAAATTCTGATGAATCAAAAATCTGGAACTGTTAGTGGTTTTGGACGTCTTTTTGAACATGGACGGGTATCCAACAAACTTAAAGTGCTTGAAGTCCCCTATATTGATAGAAATTCATGCAAGCAAACTACTAACTTTGCGATCACAGAAAACATGTTCTGTGCTGGCTATGACAATGTAACTAAAGATGCATGTCAGGGAGACAGTGGGGGTCCACATGTTACTAAATACAAGGACACCTATTTTGTTACTGGTATAGTCAGCTGGGGAGAAGGATGTGCAAGGAAAGGCAAATATGGAGTGTATACAAAAGTGTCAAAGTTCCAAGGCTGGCTAAGAAGGACATTAAGACATAACCCTTAATTATATGAAATTAATTTAGCATTATGTTTCGGACACTCAGCTGATCCATAAATAAGAGTTCAGTTTTTTTTAGCACTTCTGCTGAAATTCTTTCCAGACAGCTTCCTATTTCCTTTAGAGAGTTACAACACTGTTTCTTCATGAGTTAACACATGGTTTTCAGCATGCGTACTTGCACTTAAAACAATGCTCTGTTTGATTTAAGGACTTTCATGAAACAAGATTGTGGTTTTTTGTTTTTTTTTTTTTTTAGATTCCACTTCGGGTTCCTGATTTACAGTTTTCCAAATTGATCTGTAGGAAACGTAGGGTTGTTGTGGGTTTGTTCGTTTGTTTGGATGAACATACTCTAGTTATAATGAGTGGGAGAGACAAGACAAATGTACAAATAGCATTTATCTAAAAATAGGTGTGGGTCATTGCTGAAATTAGACAGAGCATTTCCAAAGCCTTATGGCCTCAGGGCAAACGGTCTAATCTTCCAAATGACACTTACACACATACATACACACACATTAAAAAGCTAAAGAAGGCAGAGAGGTTACTCATTGCTAAAACTGTGCAGCAAATAAATCTTAGACAATTGATACTAAATAACTGGGTATTTCATAGAAACAAAATGTCTATGTTTCAATTAAACATAGAGTACAGTCAATAGAAAAAAAAACTTGATTCTTATCCAGAAATCATATATATTCATCATATATCTGTTTGTTTCTCTTTTTAAAATACTTTATCACTCTTTTCAGAGTAGCAGCCGTGTTAGTCTGTATTCGCAAAAAGAAAAGGAGGACTTGTGGCACCTTAGAGACTAACCAATTTATTAGAGCATAAGCTTTCGTGAGCTACAGATCTGAGGAAGTGAGCTGTAGCTCACGAAAGCTTATGCTCTAATAAATTGGTTAGTCTCTAAGGTGCCACAAGTCCTCTTCTTTTTATCACTCTTGTTTCTTTTGTGGACAATTAATTAATTAATTTAGTATTAATGTGGATGTTGTAGGTGAAATGCATGTTCTATAGAAATGCAATATTGTTGTATATCTGCATTTACCAACAAAATAAAGTGTTATCTATATTTATTTAGTAAATAGGCGTTTGCAAATATATATATGAACAAAATCTCTTTGAAGACTAGAAAAAGCCTGTGTCCTCCCAAACAGCTGAGTCTGACACACTGCATCTGCTTTATGTCAAGTTGGAGAATAAATATGGGCCTCTTCCCACAGCTTAAAAATAAGTCATTACATAACAAGATGACGGGCTCCTTATAAAGAAGTGAAACTCTGTTATGGCCTTTGATTAATTTGTAATCAAATTACATAGTTCTGGGGGTTCAATACTTTTTTCATTCCCTCTCTTCAAAATGTCAAATTTTCTAGCATTTTGTCCAGCAAACATTTTGAGCTGTAAGTTGCTCCATTTGAGATAAAACCTGCAGCAGAGGCCATCATGGAGTTCCCACCAAATTGTTCCACCTGAGGTAGGGTTTGACCCACACACATAATGCGCCATGGGATCCAACCCCTACTTGACAAATGCTAGGGGATCCCCGGGAGCATTAGGGTCTCTGCACCAGCTCCTTCAAACCCCCCCCCCCCACGCACACATTGGCCTGCTCTCTGCTTCCTGCCATTATGGCTCTTAAGGATGACCCCTGGTTGGCTGCCCTGAGGATCTCACTTAAAAGGACCTACACAGAGGCCTTCATGGGAAAGGTAATACTCTAGGTAAATCCCTAAACTGTATAAACTTATTGCTGTAACTTCAGTGGGGATGATGTGCAGGCAATGCTGTTCCCACCCAGCCCTGTCCCTACTCAATGTGGGGTGCTGGTCATACAGTCCCCACCCTAGGCACCGACTCTGTGGGTGTTCTGGGGCTCAAGCACCCACTGAAAAAAATAGGGGGTGCTCAGCACCCTCAGGGCTGAATTAATCTTTTGTGGGCCCCAGCACCTGGCCCGAGGCCGCACACACTGCTCCACCCCAAGGTCCTGCTTCTCAGCCTCTTCTCCTCCAAGGCCCTGCCCACCACTTTGCCACAAGGCCCTGCCCCTGGTCAGCCTCTTCCCCACCCCCACCCCAACACCCTGCCCAACGCTCTCATGGGAGGGGAGGGGGCGGTGAAGAGCATCCACCAGCAAAAACGAAAGTCAGCGCCTGTGGTCCCCACCACTTCTGCATAGATCCCAGCCCTGAAGAGAGCCCTCTCTGCTGCGTCCAGAGAAGGTGGTGGAGTGGGAAGAGTTCTGCAGAGTGCTGATCCCTAGTCTCCAGGCAGGAAGGGTGAGACTCAGCAGCATCTAGCTCTGAGTCACGGGGCTGACTGGCAAATGAATTCAAACCTAGTCCACGTTAAGGGGTTTTTATTTTCAATATAGAAATGGATTGCTTCATAGCGATGGAGTTCAAATTAGACTTTTGAATGATTTGCCCAGCTGTGGTACCAACAATAATCAAACTGAATGTGGACCATGGGAACTGGGCTGATCGCTAGAGATTCATTTTAACATGCACAACACCACCTCCTCTCTCCCATCTGTAGCCTCTTTAAAAAGTGTGAACCAAAACCTCTTTTTCCCTGTTAGGCCCATGTTGAGTTTGTGCAGAGCCATATTCAAAAAAAGAAAACCCTCCTTCTGAAGCCACGAGACCTTTGTGGTGGGGTCAGTTAGAAAATAAAATGAGCCCGGTTCTTTGTTGAAGACATGATCATAAAAGGGTCTCAAGCTATCAGAAGATGGGAGATTATGTGAGAGTTGCAGGTGATTGGGGGATCAGAGAGAGTTCAGATAAATAGGGGGAAAATAATAAAATGGATCCATTATAGTGACAGTCACAGAGATGCAAAGAGAGAATACCAAAAGAACATGTAAGTGCACAAAATTAATGTGCTTGGAACGGAAATGTCAGCCTTCTATGGATGTGTTTAAGTGAATTTATCATCTCTTGTGTTCAGAGATAGATTATCTTTAAAAATCCAAACATAGTTCTCAGGGTCAGCTTTCATCCCGCTCAGCGGAGTCAAAATAGTTTCTTGTCTCAAGCAGTTTCCCCACCCCGCAGCAGCTACACACTGCAGCTGTGCAGCCCCACCACTGCAAAAGTACTAAATTACTTGTATAAGTCTGCCTCCCACCCATCTTATTTCATATAATATCCTGCAAAACCTACAACCAGCTCTAGTGCTACAAGGATAACAGAAACGAGGAAAGAGTTACAATAAAAACACATGTTTACGTAAGTTAATGTTTTGTACAATCTCGTTTAGCAAAGTTTAAGCAGTTCAAGACCAAAGCCAATCAATAAGCACATGCTAGCTATGTAAGCTAGCAGATTTTAAAATACTGACAATGATCAAGGTGAACAAATGTACGTGGTCTGAGAACTAACATTAAGCAAACACTGGATGGACTTAAAGCTCAATCCCTAGGTGGATTTAGAACCCACAGAAGCTAATAAGAAAACTCCTCTGACTTTAATGGGTGCAGGATTTTTTTTAACGTTGTTTTTAAAATGTAGACTCCAGAACTGGATGCAGTATTCCAATATCTGTCTCACCAATGCCATATACAGAGGTATAATCACCATCCTACTCACTACTCTACCTTTTATACAGCCAAAGATCACACTGATCTTTTTTCCATAGCATCATCCTCGGAGTTCATGGGTCACTTGTTTGTCCACTACCACCCCTATATCCTTTTCAGAATGACCGCTTTTCAGGACGTGATCCCCCGCATTCTGTAGGTCTGACCTGAATTCTTTGGTCCTAGATGTATAATTTTCCATTTGGCTGTTTGAATGGACCCAGTTTACCAAGACATCCAGGTCACGCTCTTTGACTGCCTTGTCTTCACTCTGCCAATCTTTGTGTCATCTGCAAATATTAACAGCAGTCAATTAACATTTACTTCCAGATCATTGATGAAAATATTGAATAACGTTAGGCCTAGTACCAATCCCTGCAGAATCCCACTAGAAATACCCCCAATGATGATTCCTCAATGACAACTTTTTTTTTAAGATCTGTCAGCGAGCCAGTTTTTACTCCGCTTAAAATGTGCTCGATTGATACTGTATAGTGCTAATTTTTAACAGTACAGCACAACATTCTAAGTCAAACACCTTACAAAAGCCTAGGTATATTACATCTATGCAGTTACCTTTATCTCGTTATTTTTAAAATGTGAGGGGTTTTAATTTTTAATGGCAAATCCTACACTAAGGTGTAGTCAAAGGTGGACCCTGGGCTAAATCTGGACCTCCAGATGCTTTTGAATGGATTCTGAAATCTTTTTATTTACTTATTATCATCATTACTGTGACTTATTTATTATTTTCTCTGGAGTCCAGACCTTGACTACACCTTGACCAAGAAATTTGGACCTTGACAAAAAGTAATTGACGACCCCGTCCTACACCTACCCCACCCTGCCACTTTTGTGGCCACAGTGTGGTTTCACTGTGTAGGAGGAGGAAGGGTTTGGGGAACTTGTGCACAGAGTTTGCAATCAGCCAGAGAGCCCAGCTTTCATGGAAAACCAAGTTTTGGATGGGCAGGATGGGTTGAGCTGGGAGATGAACTGGCTTTGGGGTAAGTAAATCTACTGCTCTAGAGCTCTGCAGACCATTTCCCCCTGCAAAGCACAGCTGCTGAAGTGGCAGGGTGTATTACATTCACAAGGCTTCACTGCTGCTCTGTTTTCTGTGGTGGATTCCTTCCATCCAAGCCTGGTGCCAAGGCTTGCTGATCAGTTCTTGGTGCGCAGGGGAGGGGAAACTGTTCCAGGTGTATGGACTAGCATGGGAAAATACACTGTCATGAATGCAAGGATCCAAAGAGAATGGTAAGGTGAGAGAAGAGGACAGAGCAAAGGGTACAAGATGCGGAATAGGTGGATCAAGAATTAAGATGTAAACAAGACAGAACTGTGAAGACCCTTGAGGCTGATGGCAAACAATTTAAACTCCATTGTAAACTATTGCTTCTTGTTGCAAAAATTGTTGACAGAACTTCAAAACTTTATGATAAATATTTTTAGAACCTTTAAGTGGCTTTGGTAAAATAATAAGCTGACCATCAAAATAAAACCCCACTAGTATCCAGTATTTGGGTTTTAGATCGTGGCAATCTTTTTAGGCTCAGACCACTAGCAGACTTAAATGCAGCTTTAACATTTTATTAAAAGTAAAGACCTAGCAGCTGATTACTTCCAGCACCACTAGTAGTCTACCCCAAATTCACCAAATGGTCAGCATCTACTGCTTCTCATGAAAAACCTGGGATAGGTTATTTGAGGGTGTCTCTACATAATTTCGTCCAAAGTTCAGGCCAGGAACACAGAGAAGACTTTTTCCAGAGCATTGCACAACCCTAGATCAAACAGACTTAGCCAGCAAACAGAATTTTTTGGGCTTGAAGCAATGACCTTTGCTTATGCACACAGACTGATGCACACCTGTGTTGAAATTTACCACTGTGCACAAGGCCTGCACAAGACCCTATGCACTACTTAACCCTCATGTTAATGGTTTCAAAGGTACATAATTCCTTGTGCAGGCTTGATTTAATCAGGTGAATATTGCCCATAAGGCCCAATCCTCTGAAGTTGTTTTGAAGTTGCTCAGCACTTCATTGGACCAGACCCAGCAAAAGGGATTAGATACAAATGTTCTTAAGTAAGGATAAGCTTATTCAGTGGAATTACGGGTCTATGTGCTTTTTCAAACTTTTCTGAAATTTTTTCAGACTTACCCAACACATTTGAGTTTTGTGAATCCTTTTGTCCCCAAAAAGGAAATCCATGTTGTTGTCAACAGCGAATCAATTAAAAAACACATTTTTTAAAATCAAGGAATGGTATGTAAAACATGTATATAATCATGAAAGATAATTGTATGCTACTGTATTTCTCTACAGGCCTGACTAGCCACCAGGCGTTCTACAGATGAGATAATGTAATGGTTTGCACTGGAAATCAATTTGCCATACAAAGAATGTGAAATATATAAATAAAAGGCTGGCAAGAGGGCTATTATCTTGTTGTCTGCACCAGTCATTGCCTTGCTGGTATATGACACTTAAAGAATATTTCTGCCCCAAAGCTTCTCTGTGTGCTATATGATTAAATAGATATATATACCTTCTGATAGGCACCAAGAAATTTCCATTGCTCCTAAGCAGTAGTCTGTAAATGATATTTTCTTCCCTGATGTGGAAAAACTAGAATCCTTTCCTTTGTTTCTGACTTTCTTGCTTCCATTTTCATTTCATCTGCACAAACAATGGCAGGCAACTACACAGCAAAATGCTTCTATAGATTCACTGACAAAAAACTTAATTAATGCAGAGTTAAGGTTGCCCTGTGTTATCTCATGCCCTTCCAGAACACTGAGTTCAGCAAAACTCAAATAGCCGACAACCAGGCCGTAAAGAATGAAGGTTAGTAAACTTAAACTTCTAAAAAACACAAAATACAGAGTTGAGGTACACACCCACTGTGACATTATGAGTATAATATAATATCTCATTGAAAGGTGACAGGGCCAGCAAGAGTTAATTAACTCAGACTGACCTGACCCATGGCCGAACTTTAGGGTATGTCTACACTACGAAATTAGGTTGAATTTATAGAAGTTGATTTTTTAGAAATTGTTTTTATATAGTTGATTGTGTATGTCCCCACACAAAATGCTCTAAGTGCATTAACTCGGTGGAGTGCTTCCACAGTACCGAGGCTAGTGTCGACTTCCAGAGCGCTGCACTGTGGGTAGCTTTCCCACAGTGTCTGCCGCCCATTGGAATTCTGGGTTGAGATCCCAATGCCTAATGGGGCAAAAACATTGTCGCGGGTGGTTCTGGGTGCATGTCGTCAGGCCCTCCTTCCCTCCCTCCGTGAAAGCAACAGCAGACAATCGTTTCACACCTTTTCTCCGGGGTTACCTGTGCAGACACCATACCATGGCAAGCATGGAGCCCGCTCAGCTCACTGTCACCGTACATCTCCTGGGTGCTGGCAGAAACGGTACTGCATTGCTACACAGCAGCAGTTCATTGCCTTGTGGCAGCAGACAGTGCAATAGGCCTGATAACCATCGTCATCAAGTCCTAGCTGCTCTTGGCCGCTTCGGTAAGGTTGGTCAGGAGTGCCTGGACAGACATAGGCGCAGGGACTGAAATTGGAGTGACTCGACCAGGTCATTTTCTTTAGTCTTGCCGGCAGTCATATTGCACTGTCTTCTGGCGAGCAGCCAGGAGATGAGGATGGCTAGTAGTCCTACTGCACCATCTGCTGCCAGCCGAAGATGTAAAAGATAGATGGAGTGGATCAAAACAAGAAATAGACCAGATTTGTTTTGTATTCATTTGCTCCCCCATCCCTCCCTCCGTGAAATCAATGGCCGACAATTGTTTTGGTGGGGTCTGTCAGGGGAACCTTGAAAAGTTTAATGGAGATTCAGTACTGCCTGGAATACTGGGGGGAGGGATAGCTCAGTGGGTTGAGCATTGGCCTGCTAAACCCAGGGTTTTGAGCCCAATCCTTGAGGGGGCCATTCTGTGTGACAGTTGTTTTTGTTTTTCCTTGATGTAAAGCCATCGCCTTTGTTGATTTTAATTCCCTGTAAGCCAACCCTGTAAGCCATGTCGTCAGTCGCCCCTCCCTCCATCAGAACAACAGCAGATAATTGTTCCATGCCTTTTTTCTGTGCAGACACCATACCACAGCAAGCATGGAGCCCGCTTAGATCACTTTGGCAATTAGGAGCACATTAAACACCACACGCATTATCCAGCAGTATATGGAGCACCAGAACCTGACAAAGCAAAACTGGGCTAGTTGGTGACATCAGCGCAGTGACGACAGTGATGAGGACATGGACACAGACTTCTCTCAAAGCACGGGCCCTGGCAATGTGGGCATCATGGTGCTAATGGGGCAGGTTCATGCGGTGGAACACCAATTCTGGGCCCGGGAGACAAGGACAGACTGGTGGGACTGCATAGTGTTGCAGATCTGGGACAATTCCCAGTGGCTGCGAAACGTTCACATGCATAAGGGCACTTTCATGGAACTTTGTGACTCACTTTCCCCTGCCCTGAAGCACCAGAATACCAAGATGAGAGCAGCCCTCACAGTTCACAAGCGAGTGGCAATAGCCCTGTGGAAGCTTGCAATGCCAGACAGCTACCGGTCAGTCGGGATTCAATTTGGAGGGGGCAAAACTACTGTGGGGGCTGCTGTGATGCAAGTAGCCAACGCAATCAAAGATCTGCTGATATGAAGGGTAGTGAGTCTGGGAAACGTGCAGGTCATAGTGGATGGCTTTGCTGCAATGGGATTCCCTAACTGTGATGGGGCCATAGACAGAACCCATATCCCTATCTTGGGACTGGAGCACCAAGCCAGAGAGTACATAAACCGCAAGGGGTACTTTTCAATAGTGCTGCAAGCTCTGGTGGATCACAAGGGACGTTTCACCAACATCAACGTGGGTTGGCCGGGAAAGGTACATGGCGCTCGCATCTTCAGGAACTCTGGTCTGTTTCAAAAGCTGCAGGAAGGGACTTTCTTCCCAGACCAGAAAATAACTGTTGGGGATGTTGAAATGCCTATAGTTATCCTTGGGGACCCAGCCTACCCCTTAATGCCATGGTTCATGAAGCCATACACAGGCAGCCTGGACAGTAGTCAGGAGCTGTTCAACTACAGGCTGAGCAAGTGCAGAATGGTGGTAGAATGTGCATTTGGACGTTTAAAGGCACGCTGGCGCAGTTTACTGACTTGCTTAGACCTCAGCGAAACCAATATTCCCACTGTTATTACTGCTTGCTGTGCACTCCACGATATCTGTGAGAGTAAGGGGGAGACGTTTATGGCGGGGTGGGAGGTTGAGGCAAATCGCCTGGCCACTGGTTATGCGCAGCAAGACACCAGGGCGGTTAGAAGAGCACAGGAGGGCGCGGTACACATCAGAGAAGCTTCAAAAACCAGTTTCATGACTGGCTAGGCTCTGGTGTGAAAGTTCTGTTTGTTTCTCCTTGATGAAACCCACTCTACTTCCCTGTAAGCTAACCACTGTCCCCTCCCCCGTCGATCACTGCTTGCAGAGGCAATAAAATCATTGTTGCTTCACATTCATGCATTCTTTATTAATTCATCACACGAATAGGGGGATAACTGACAAGGTAGCCCGGGAGGCGTGGTGGAGGAGGGAAGCACTGGGTGGGGTGGTGGAGGAGGGAAGGACAAGGCCACACAGAACTTTAAAACCTTAAAACTTATTGAATGCCAGCCTTCTGTTGCTTGGGCAATCCTCTGGGGTGGAGTGGCTGGGTGGCTGGAGGCCCCCGCACCGCGTTCTTGGGCGTCTGGGTGAGGAGGC
Source organism: Lepidochelys olivacea (assembly GCF_965140295.1). Classification (NCBI taxonomy): domain Eukaryota; kingdom Metazoa; phylum Chordata; order Testudines; family Cheloniidae; genus Lepidochelys; species Lepidochelys olivacea. The sequence continues at coordinate 112,608,502 of NC_140411.1, forward strand.
TATGGAACTTGGGGAGGAGGGCGGTTGGTTACATGGGGCTGTAGCAGCAGTCTGTGCTCCAGCTGCCTTTCCTGCAGCTCAACCATACACTGGAGCATATTAGTTTGATCCTCCAGCAGCCTCAGCATTGAATCCTGCCTCCTCTCATCACGCTGCCACCGCCTATCATCTTCAGCCCGCCACTTCTCCTTGCATTCATTTAGTGCTTTCCTGCACTCTGCCATTGTCTACCTCCATGCATTTGTCTGTGCTCTGTCAGTGTGGGAAGACAGCATGAGGTCAGAGAACATTTCATCACAAGTGTGGTTTTTTTCGCCTTCTAATCTTCGCTAGCCTCTGGGAAGGAGAAGATCCTGTGATCCTTGAAACACATGCAGCTGGTGGAGAGAAAAAAAGGGACAGTGGTATTTAAAAAGACACATTTTATAGAACAATGGGTACTCTCTTTCACAGTAAACCTTGCTGTTAACATTACATACACAGCACATGTGCTTTCGTTACAAGGTCGGATTTTGCCTCCCCCCACCATGTGGCTAACCCCTCCACCCTTCCCCCACCGTATGGCTAACAGCGAGGAACATTTCTGTTCAGCCACAGGCAAACATCCCAGCAGGAACGGGCACCTCTGAATATCCCCTTAAGAAAAGCACCCTATTTCAACCAGGTGACCATGAATGATATCATTCTCCTGAGGATAACACAGAGAGATAAAGAACGGATGTTGTTTGAACGCCAGCAAACATACACTGCAATGCTTTGTTCTACAATGATTCCTGACTACGTGCTACTGGCCTGGCGTGGTAAACTGTCCTACCATGGTGGAGGGAATAAGGCTGCCCTCCCCAGAAACCTTTTGCAAAGGCTTTGGGAGTACATCCAGGAGAGCTTTATGGACATGTCCCTGGAGGATTTCCGCTCCATCCCCAGACACGTTAACAGACTTTTCCAGTAGCTGTACTGGCCGCGAATGCCAGGGCAAATTAATCATTAAACATGCTTGCTTTTAAACCATGTACACTATTTAAAAAGGTACACTCACCAGAGGTCCCTTCTACCACCTGGAGGGTCTGGGAGGCAGCCTTGGGTGGGTTTGGGGGGTACTGGCTCTCCAGGTCCAGGGTGAGAAACCGTTCCTGGCTGTTGGGAAAACCGGTTTCTCCGCTTGCTTGCTGTGAGCTATTTACAACCTCTTCCTCATCATCTTCCTGGTCCTCAAAACCTGCTTCTGTGTTGCCTCCTTCTCCATTGATGGAGTCAAAGCACATGGTTGGGGTAGTGGTGGCTGAACCCCCTAAGATGGCATGCAGCTCATCATAGAAGTGGCATGTTTGGGGCTCTGACCTGGAGCAGCCGTTTGCCTCTCTGGTAGGCTTGCCTCAGCTTCTTAAGTTTCACGTGGCACTGCTTCGGGTCCCTGTTATGACCTCTGTCCTTCATGCCCTGGGAGATTTTGACAAATGTTTTGGCATTTCAAAAACTGGAACGGAGTTCTGATAGCACGGATTCCTCTCCCCATACAGCGATCAGATCCCGTACCTCCTGTTTGGTCCATGCTGGAGCTCTTTTGCGATTCTGGGACTCCATCATGGTCACCTCTGCTGATGAGCTCTGCACTCTCCTGCAGCTTGCCACGCTGGCCAAACAGGAAATGAACTTCAAAAGTTTGCGGGCCTTTTCCTGTCTACCTGGCCAGTGCATCTGAGTTGAGAGTGCTGTCCAAAGCGGTCACAATGGAGCACTCTGGGATAGCTCCTGGAGGCCAATACCATCGAATTGCGTCCACAGTACCCCAAATTCAACCAGGCAAGGCCAATTTCAGTGCTAATCCCGTTGTCGGGGGTGGAGTAAATAAATCGATTTTAAGACCCTTTAAGTAAAAAAAAAGGGCTTCGTTGTGTGGACGGGTGCAGGGTTAAATCGATTTAATGCTGCTAAATTCGACCTCTACTCCTAGTGTAGACCAGGGTTTAGAGACTGGTGAGGAAGCGATGTAAATGAATAGAGCTTTGAAATACAAGTCTGCACTGTGAGAGATAGAAGAGTAGATGTTTGTTCAGGTCTTGTGATGTAAGCAAACAAGTCTTGTCTATTTCTATACCTTTGATTCAAAGATGAAAAAAAGGAATATTAACATTTAGGAAGACACTTGAGTGAAACAGTATTATTGTCTATATGTCTCTTTGAAGGTTGTGGTAACCTGTATCTGAACTGTTTAATGGATAAATTACCTTGTGCTAATTGACATGATGTTTGGGAGAAGGAAAGATAAGCCTATTGTTTTCTCAGGCCAAAAGGCTGCTGGAAATGTATAAAAACCTTGGGACACGATCCTTCTTCATCTCAGATCTGCTTTGGGTTTCAAGAAGGGGAAACCTTGAGCCATAACGATTGAGATCCCCAGTCACTGACTGGAGTCACCCTGAACATGGACATTTGACTTTCACCCATGGACTATTTCTAAAAGACGTTTGGCAACTACAAACTCATCTCTGCTGTGTATCTGAACCTCAAGAATTGAACTCGTCTGTATGCATATTGATCTTTTAACCAACACACTCTCTCTTTTCTTTTTTAATAAATTTTAGTTTGGTTAATAAGAATTGACTATAAGTGTGTATTTTGGGTAAGATCTGAGTTATCATTTGGCCTGGGTCTGGGGCTTGGTCCTTTGGAATCAGGAGAACCTTTTCTTTTATATGATGAAATAAGATTTTCAAAATTTGTCGTCATATGTTTGATGTGTGTCTGGATGGAGGCCTGAGGCTGGGTACTTTAAGGGAACTGCATTATTTGGACTTCTGAGTAACCAGTGAGGTACTATAGAAGCTGTTTTGTGCTGGCTTGATAAATCTAAGTATTGGAATATCCACCAGTGTTTGGGGTTTGTTTGCCCCATTCTGTTTGCAGTTCACCCTGGGTGAGTGACCTCTGCTGACTCCCACAGGCAGCACCATCACACCCACACAACCTTAACTCTGCCGCTGGAATAGCCACTCTGAATTAGCTGCATGTGTTTCAACTGCATACACTGTGTTGTGCGTTGCTGTACAGAATGGTGGAGGGATTTAGTTGGAGTGGTTTGGAAAAGCTGTGATTGTGATATTAAGTGATCTGGGAGGCCCTACCTTTCTGGGTCCTGTTCCCTGTCTCTTCTCTCCTTCCCTTTCCCCTCCACCATATGTGTGATCAAAGGAAAGAGGTGCATGTTTACCTTGAGGGATCCAGTGTGTCTCATATTGCTGCTGAGTTAGGTATGTAGATTGTGTCAGTAGTAACACACAAGGATCTTCTTGCCATGGGGATTGTCAGCAGTGAGGTGGGAGATAAGAGTGGTCTGTGCATCAAATGAGGGGGAAGTGAAAGTATACAATTAGATGAAATTGTGTGTGTAAGGTTGAGGGGGCTGTGAAATGTAGCAGGTGTGGGGTTATTGCTGTGGAGTAGGCTAAATGTTTGAGTGTAGGGCAGATGTAGGTATCTCCTGTTCAGTCCAGCTCACCTAAACACAAGTTTTGTGAGCAATGATAAGGCATTAGACTCTGTCCTACAGCAGTCACATGACCTATCCCATGAATGTTCTGGCCTATCTGTAAAGACAGTGTGTGAATATGTGTGCTATGGGCATATTGGGTCATTGCTGAAAGAGGGCAAAGTTAAGCTTGCATCGTTGTACCTTAATTCTGTATTTCTTGCTTTTCAAAGGTTTGAGTTTTGCTGAACTCTACATTCTAGAATGGCATGGGATCCTACCAGGCAATCTTAACTCTGCATTTACTATGGTTTTGGTCAGTGAATTTCCTTGTTGTCTGAACAGAAAGAGAAATGTTTTTTATAGGCATTAGTGGTCATTTAGGCAGTTGTAGTTATCACATAAGTTTGCAGTGGAGGCACTATTGTGGCCAGCTAAATGTAAAGGATACCATGTGATTGCTAAGTGCTCCTCCCACCTCCTGTGCCGTTTGTAATAATAGAATGGGGATAATGTTTGTGCTTTGTAATCTTTAGAGGGTGGAACTGCCCAGTACCAGGTTTACCATGGAGCCAGTGGCGCCATGGCTTCGGGCCCAGAGTCAGAAGAGGCCCCAGCCAGCTGAGCTGGCCAGGAAAACTGCCCCAGCCCCTGCTCCGCCCCTGCCCTGCCTCTTCCTGCCTCAGCTCTGCCCCAGTCCAGCCCCCACTCCACCCCTTCCCCTGAGGACTGTAGCAGGGGTAGGGCCTGCCCTGAACTCACTGGGCGGCTGTAAGTGCAGTGACCCAGACCCAGCCTGCTCTGCTGGCTCCCAGCCGCACCACCGGTGAGTGCTGGTGGGGCAGTTCCCCTCTGCCCCCCAAGTTCCAAGGCTGGGAGCAGAGTGGAGTGGGCTGGGGCTGGGTCACTCCACTTCCCACCGCCCTGTGAGTGCGGGGTCAGGCCCAACCTGCAAACACCGGGCGGCAGGAAGTGGAGCAATCCGGCCCCAACCCGCTCCGCTCTGCCGGCTCATGCTGGGGGGTGAGGAAGCCTGGAGAGGAGATGGAGCAGTGGGGAAGGGGCATGGGATGGGGAAGAGAAGGGGCAGGGGAAGCGGGGGCTGGGGGAAAGAGGCAGTGGGGACAAAGGGGGTGGCGTGGGAAGGAGATGGGGCAGTGCGGAAGGGGCATGGGATGGGGAAGAGAGGGAGATGGGCAAAGCGGGGGCAGGGGGGAAGCTGGAGCCCAGCATGCGGCCTCCCCTTGGCAGAAGCTGGGGCTCCCCTGTTAAGCAGGTCCATCGAACTCTCACCCTGACAAGCTCCACCTCCCCTGCATCTGTCCCACCCTGATGAGCCCCCCCAAACACCCTCCCCACTGAGCCCCAACCACCTGCACCTGGACCCCCACCTCCCCTGCACCTAGACCCCCCCGTTGAGCCCCAAACACCTTTACCTGGATCCCCTGAAGAGTCCCATTGCCCCTGCACCTGGAACCCCCCCAATGAGCTTCTGTGCATCCAGATCCCCCACTGAGCTGCCCATACCAGATTGCCCCACAGAGAACTCTCTTACCCCCACCTGGATCCCCCCACACTAAGTCCCTCTGCACTTGGATCCTGCTGCCGGGCTGAGCCTTCTCATCCACACTTGGTGCACCTGGCACAGGGGGGGCAGGGCCCCAGGATGTTTCTGGGGCAGGCCTGGCCCTTGCACTGTGTCAGGGTCAGGTGCAGCCACACTGCCGAGTCGCTGTCCCAGGGTGGGGTGGTGGGATGCTGTAGGGTAATCTCCCACCTCCATGCAACCAGTGACCTGTGCTCCCCTCTGCCATGTTGGAGCCTCCACATTTATTTATTGACAAATAAAATTTGCAGAATTTTAAAATATTGTGTGCAAAATTTTTAATTTTTTGGTGCAGAATCCCCTCAGGAATATGGGGTGTTGTGCAGCTGTGATGGTGGCACTGTGAGGAAGGTGGTGGGCAGTGGGGAGGTCTATGGGCGGGGGGTGCTGGGCAAGCAGTGTGGTGTGCAGGGTGCTGTGCAGTTGTGGTGGGAGGCCAGCAGGGGAGGTCTCTGGGAGGGGTGGGGGCTGGCCATAGAGATCTGTGGTGGAGGACTCTGGATGAGGGGGCACTGGGCGTAAGGGTGGGGCCCTGGGAAGGGGGGCAGTGTGGTGTGGTCCCACCCTCTAGGGGAAGGGCCATGCTGGCAGCACAGGACTGAGCAGGCCAGTGTGCGTCTGGCAGCTGCAGGTTCGTAAACAGTGGCCTCCTGCTGGGCTGCGCAAAGCGGGGCAGCTCCCACCACACTGTGCCTCATTGCCCCCTGCCCTCCCTTCACTCTGGAGACTGACCATCCTGACCCCCTGCTCCTTGCCCCATGGTGGCCCACAGATATGTTTGGCATCGGGCCCACAAAAAGTTAATCCGGCCCTGCTTCTCCCGCCCCATAGAGAGGCAAACCTTAGCATAGGACTCACTGGTTAAGGAGTTGATACAGGAACAATGCCGAGACTAGCATGGAGTCAGTGGGGACATATTTTTAAGGGGAGTGGGAGAGAAGGTAGCCAGCCAGTCAGGCAGCGGCATAGACAGCTGCAGCGGCACAGGAGCCAGCAAACAGAGCTGTAAACGGGAGTTTGAGTGGGAGCGGGAGTTTGCAAGGGGAGTTTCAGGGGAAGACTAAGAGACACAGGCAGAGGAACAGACAGGCTCGTGAAGGGAGTGTGTGGTGGTCTGGCAGTGTTGTGGTGCTCGTTGGAGGTTTGTTTTGTTTTGGTTTGTGTTTCCCAGACTAACAGGATTTAGGTAGGAAGGCTATGACTGACACAGAGGCAGCAGTGGTAGTTACCCAAGTAGTGGAAGACACTATGAAGACGACTGGATGTGGAAGCTGCGGCATGTACATGATCCTGGAGGGGGTACCTGAAAAGAGTTTCATCTGCATGAAGTGCCACCTGATAGAGCTGATGGAAGAAAAGATCTGAGGATTGGAGATGCAGGTGGAAACTCTGGTGGAGGTTTAGAAGGGGGTTCGAGCGGATGATGGAGCAAAGACGTGAGGAGGCTGAAGGGAAAAGCTCAGACTTGCAGATGGAAGCAGGACCAAAGAATTCTGAGGGGAGACTGCTGGGTGAGGACAGTGGAAGCATGTGACTAAGAGAACCAGGCAGAGGAAAAGACGGGCTAGTGAAGGAGAAACAGAACTCAGGAACAGGTTTGCAGAGTTGGAAAATGAAGAAGGGGCAGAGCAGGTGGTCACTGAAGGTGAGAGGGCAAGGAAGAAAAGAGCAGCTAGCCCTATAGGAAGAAGGGAAGAGTCAATGGAGATAACACCAAATATGAGCCCGAGGAGGGTACAGGATGGATTGCAGAGGATTGCAAGGGAGAATAGGAATCGAGAGGACTTGCAACCAGAGGGAACAGGGGATAAATTCGGAGAATCGCACCATCACCAGGAAAAGGCAGGTCTACATGATTGGGGACTCCTTACTGAGAACAGACAGGCCTGTAACCAGAGCTGATCCAAAGAACAGAAGGGTATGCTGTTTGCCAGGTGCTAAGATATGGGATGTGGACCTGAGGCTGAAGAGGATCCTAATGGGAGCCGGAAAGAATCCACTGATTGCCCTTCATGTGGGAACAAATGATATGGCTAGATTCTTGCTGGAACGTATCATGGGAAACCATGCCAGACTGGGAAAGACACTTAAGGAAATTGAGGCTCAGGTGATCTTCAGTGGGATTCTGCCTGTTCCTAGAGAAGGCCAACAAAGGTGTGACAAGATTATGATGATTAAACAGATGGCTCAGGCAGGGGTGCTACAAGGAAGGCTTTGGGATGTACAGCCACTGGGAAGCATTCATAGACAGAGGACTGTTCTCTCGGGATGGACTTCACCTGAGTAGGTAGGGAAATAGACTTCTAGGATGGAGGCTAGCACAACTGATTAAGAGAGCTTTAAACTAGGAATTTGGGGGAAATGGTTGGGAGATGTCCCGGTAATCTCCATGCCGGATTTTAACATTGAGAAGGAAGAAAACGAAGTAAAAAAGGATACAGTTGTCGGTAGGAGAATGGACGTAAGGAGGAAGGGTAGTGTAGATACCACTCTAATAGGTGATACTGGCGGCAGAAAGTCTGTGCCTAATCGGGTAAAGAATGTGAGAGAAGCCAAACAGCAACAATTAAGATGTTTGTACATTAATGCGAGGAGCCTAGGTAACAAAATGGAGGCACTAGAGCTATGGGTGCAGGAAGTGAAACCAGCCGTTATAGGGATAACAGAAACATGGTGGAATAGTAGTCATGACTGGAGTACAGGTATTGAAGGGTATGTGCTGTTTAGGAAAGACAGAAATAAAGGCAAAGGTGGTGGAGTAGCATTGTATATCAATGATGAGGTAGACTAAAGAAATAAGAAGTGATGGAATGGATAAGACAGAGTCTGTCTGGGCAAAAATCACATTGGGGAAGAAAGCTACTAGAGCCTCCCCTGGGATAGTGCTTGGGGTGTGCTATAGACCACCGGGATCCGATCTGGATATAGATAGAGACCTCTTTAATGTTTTTAATGAAGTAAATACTAATGGGAATTGTGTGATCATGGGAGACTTTAACTTCCCAGATATAGACTGAGGAAAGTGCTAGTAATAATAATAGGGCTCAGATTTTCCTGGATACGATGGCTGATGGATTCCTTCACCAAATAGTTCACCAACAAGAGGGGATGCCATTTTAGATTTGGTTTTGGTGAGTAGTGAGGACCTCATAGAAGAAATGGTTGTAGGGGACAACCTTGTTTCGAGTGATCATGAGCTAATCCAATTCAAACTAAATGGAAGGATAAACAAAAATAGATCTGTGACTAGGGTTTTTGATTTCAAAAGGGCTAACTTTAAAAAATTAAGGAAATTAGTTAGGGAAGTGGATTGGACTGAAGAATATGTGGATCTAAAGGCAGAGGAGGCCTGGAATTACTTCAAGTCAACATTGCAGAAACTATCAGAAGCCTGCATCCCAAATAAGGGGAAAAAACTCATAGGCAGGAGTTGTAGACCAAGCTGGATGAGCAAGCATCTCAGAGAGGTGATTAAGAAAAAGCAGAAATCCTACAAGGAGTGGAAGATGAGAGGGATCAGCAAGGAAAGTTACCTTATTGAGGTCAGAACATGTAGGGATAAAGTGAGAAAGGCCAAAAGCCATATAGAGTTGGACCTTGTGAAGGGAATTAAACCCAATAGTAAAAGTTCCATAGCCATATAAATAAGAGGAAAACAAAGAAAGAAGTGGAACCGCTAAACACTGAGGTTGGTGTGGAGGTTAAGGATAATCTAGACATGGCCCAATATCTAAACAAATACTTTGCCTCAGTCTTTAATGAGGAGCTGTCAAGGTTCCTTCCCCACTCTGAACTCTAGGGTACAGATGTGGGGACCTGCATGAAAAACCCCCTAAGCTTATTTTTACCAGCTTAGGTTAAAACTTCCCCAAGTACAAACTATTTTACCTTTTCCCCTTGGACTTTATTGCTGCCACCAACAAGCGTCTAACAAATATATAACAGGGAAAGAGCCCTCTTGGAAATGTCTTTCCCCCCAAAATCCTCCCAAACGCTACACCCCCTTACCTGGGAAAGGCTTGATAAAAATCCTCACCAATTTGCATAGGTGAACACAGACCCAAACCCTTGGATCTTAAGAACAATGAAAAAGCAATCAGGTTCTTAAAAGAAGAATTTTAATTGAAGAAAAAGTAAAAGAATCACCTCTGTAAAATCAGGATGGTAAATACCTTACAGGGTAATCAGATTCAAAACATAGAGAAGCCCTCTAGGCAAAACCTTAAGTTACAAAAAGACACAAAAACAGGAATATACATTCCATTCAGCACAACTTATTTTATCAGCCATTTAAACAAAACAGAATCTAACACATATCTAACTAGATTGCTTATTAGCCCTTCACAGGAGTTCTGACCTGCATTCCTGCTCTGGTCCCAGCAAAAGCAACACACAGACCGAGAGAACCTTTGTTTCTTCCCCCCCCCTCCAGCTTTGAAAGTATCTTGTCTCCTCATTGGTCATTTTGGTCAGGTGCCAGCGAGGTTATCCTAGCTTCTTAACCCTTTACAAGTGAAAGGGTTTTTCCTCTGGCCAGGAGGGATTTTAAAGGTGTTTACCCTTCCCTTTATATTTATGACAGGAGCTTAGGGTTAATGGTAGGATGACAAATGGGAATGAGGTATGGAGGTAGATATTACCACATCCGAGGTAGAAGCCAAACTCAAACAGCTTAATGGGACTAAATCAGGGGGCCCAGATAATCTTCATCCAAGAATATTAAAGGAACTGGCACATGAAATTGCAAGCCCATTAGCAAAAATTTTTAATGAATTTATAAACTCATATGGTTGTACCATATGACTGGAGAATTGCTAACACAGTTCCTATTTTTAAGAAAGGGAAAATAAAATGATCCTGGTAACTACAGGCCTGTTAGTTTGACATCTGTAGTATGCAAGGTCTTGGAAAAAATTTTGAAGGAGAAAGTAGTTAAGGACATTGAGGTTAATGGTAATTGGGACAAAATACAACATGGTTTTACAAAAGGTAGATCATGTCAAACCAACCTGATCTCCTTCTTTTAGAAAGTAACAGATTTTTTAGACAAAGGAAATGGAGTGGATCTAATTTACCTTGATTTCAGTAAGGCATTTTATACAGTTCCACATGAGGAATTATTAGCTAAATTGGAAAAGATGGGGATCAATATGAAAACTGAAAGGTGGATAAAGAACAGATTAAAGGGGAGACTACAACAGGTCATACTGAAAGGTGAACTGTCAGGCTGGAAGGAGGTTACTAGTGGAGTTCCTCAGGGATTGGTTTTGGGACCAATCTTATTTAATCTTTTTATTACTGACCTTGGCACAGAAAGTGGGAATGTGCTAATAAAGTTTGCAGATGACATGAAGCTGGGAGGTATTACCAATACAGAAAGTGACCGGGATATCCTACAGGAAGATCTGGATGACCTTGTAAACTGGAGTAATAGTAATAGGATGAAATTTAATAGTGAAAAGTGCAAGGTCATGCATTTAGGGATTAATAACAAGAATTTTTGTTATAAACTGGGGATGCATCACTTGGAAGTAACAGAGGAGGAAAAGGACCTCGGAGTATTGGTTGATCACAGGATGACAATGAGCTGCCAATGTGATATGGCTGTGAAAAAAGCTAATGCGGTCTTGGGATGCAACAGGCGAGGTATTTCCAGTAGCGATAAGGAGGTGTTAATACCGTTATACAAGGCACTGGTGAGACCTCATCTGGAATACTGTGTGCAGTTCTGGTCTCCCATGTTTAAGAAGGATTAAGTCAAATTGGAACAGGTACAGAAAAGGGCTACTAGGATGATCCAAGGAATGGAAAACCTGTCTTATGAAAGGAGACTCAAAGAGCTTGGCTTGTTTAGCCTAACCAAAAGAAGGCTGAGAGGAGATATGATTGATCTCTATAAATATATCAGAGGGTTAAATACCAGGGAGGGAGAAGAATTATTTAAGCTCAGTACCAATGTGGACACAAGAACAAATGGATATAAACTGGCCACCAGGAAGTTTAGACTTGACATTAGACAAAGGTTTCTAACAATCAGAGGAGTGAAGTTCTCGAATAGCCTTCCAAGGGGAGCAGTGGGGGCAAAAGACATATCTGGCTTCAAGACTAAGCTTGATAAGTTTATGGTATGATGGGATTGCCTAATTTTGGCAATTAATTGATCTTTGACTATTAGCGGTAAATACGCCCAATGGCCTGTGATGGGATATTAGATGGGGGTGGGATCTGAGTTACTACAGAGAATTCTTTCCTGGGTGTCTGGCTGGTGAGTCTTGCCCACATGCTCAGGGTTTAGCTGATTGCCATATTTGGGGTCGGAGAGGAATTTCCCCCCAGGGCAGATTGGAAGAGGCCCTGGGGGTTTTTCGCCTTCCTCTGCAGCGTGGGGCACGGGTCACTTGTTGGAGGATTCTTTGCACCTCAAAGTCTTTAAACCACGAATTGAGGACTTCAATAGCTCAGACATAGGTTAGAGGTTTGTTACAGGAGTGGGTAGGTGAGATTCTGTGGCCTGCGTCGTGCAGGAGGTCTGACTAGATGATCATAATGGTCCCTTCTGACGTTAAAGTCTATGAGTCTATGATGGCAGAGCACAGGGCACGAGAGGAAAGCTGGTCCAGTGGTTAGAACCTGGAACTTGGGAGGCATGGGCTGAATTTAATTCCCTGCTTCATGACAGACCTCCTGTGTGACCTCAGTCTCTCTGTGCCTTAGTTCCCCATCTGTAAAACAGGGATAATAGCACTGCCCTGTCACACAGGGGGGTTGTGTGAATAAATACATTAAAGACTGAGGGGTTCAGATATTATAGAGATTGCATCCCTATAAGTACCTTTGATTGACTGATTGATTGATGTATATGGGGACTTGGGGGGCACAGAGCTGAAGCTTCCCCCAACATTCCTCACTGCGCAACCCTGACCCCTCCTTTCCACCTCATTCTTCCCTGCACCAACACTCCTCTCACTGCTCTGACCCACATATTCACCCACAACTGCTCAGACTCACATACCACTGCTCCATCTCCTCCAAAGTTCCCTCAATTGTGCCCATTGCTTCAAGACTCTCCCACACCCACCCACACCAGCCCCTCCTCCCCCCGCCACTTCATACCCTTGGTAAGCTCAGAGGGCCATGGGGAGGTGGGAACATACTGGGGCTGTGAGGACTGCACATACTAGCTGGAGGCAGGAAGGAGCAGGAAAGTAGAGGTGCAAAGTCCTAACCCCAGATCTGGGCCTTGTTTGTGAAGAAGGGACATTATACATCCATGTGTAGCACAAGGGGCTCAGACAGCAGTGCAGTGGCTCAGTTATCTCAATGAAATGTTTTCAGCTGAATGAGAACAACTCGTGGATGTGAATACAACCTGAAATAATAGCTCTGAAATGTGTGAACTGCTCCATTCATGTCAGTGGGTTGTCCCCTCCCCAGTGGAGTACTTGTGAGCCTGTGACATGCACCAAGCATGCTTGTTCTCACCTCCTCACCATTGTCACAGCAACCTGTTTCTGGTGCCTACTTCAAGTGTTTCTGTACTCAGCTTCCCCAGATGTGAGTTCACATGGGGGACAGGGAGAGAGGCTCAGAGGGATCCAGAGAAGCAGGCCCTCCCAGACCCTGGCTTGTGGGGGAGGGAGGGAGGGAAGAGAGGGGCTTAGATGTTCTCCAGAAGGGCAAGAAGCCCCTAGATCTGGGCTTACATGGAGGGATACAGAGAGAGAGCTCCCACATGGGAGGGGAGAAGGTGGGGCTGACAGTTCCTCAGCTCCTAATCCCCCTGATTCCCCCTGCCACCCATCACCATGTTCCTCCTCCCAGTGTCCTGTCCCCTCCATTCCCCGCCCCATTCTCCTCAAGCCCCATCCATATTTATCCCCTCTCCTTCCGAAAATTCCCCCTTCCTCTCAGTCCCAAACCCCGTTCCTCCAGTTGCTTTTCACTCCTCTGTCCCCTTCTCCCCCATCCCTCTCAAACACACCCACTCTCCCCCCCCTCCCCCATCAACTGCTCTGCCCTCTACTCCTATTTCTTTAGCTTTAAGGCTATGTCTACACTAGCACTTTTGTTGATCAGGCTGTGAAAAAAACCACACACCCTGACCAGCATAAGTTACACCAACAGAAGTGCCAATGAAGACAGTGCTATGTTGGCAGGAGACGCTCTCCTGCCGACACAGCTACCACCACTTGTTGGGAGTGGTTTAATTATGCCGACAGGAGAGCTCTCTCCCATCAACATAGAGTGGCTACAGGGGAGACCTTGCAGTGGTGCAACTGGATCGGTACAGTTGTGCTGCTGTAGATCTCTAGTGTAGACATGGCCTAAACATCTAAACCGTTTATGAGCACATCATGTTACTGGGCTAGTTAGGATAAACCCCTGGACCTTAAGCACACTAAGGTCTGTTATTGAGGAAACATGATTACATTAGCCATACTGTCTTTCCTCTTCCCTCTAGTTAATCAATGCTAATTGATTAATTAAGGCTGGCGCTCTGCTATACTAATCCCCCAGGTGGAAAATTAGCACCATGCCCAGCAATCCTTCTCACATATCTGCATAAAATGTGTGTAATACATTATCGTTCAGAAAACAGTTAGTGCCCCTTCTAAATTAGCTGTGCAAATAAGTAGGGCACATTTCCCAAAAGGAAACAAAAACTCTTAACAGAGGCAGATGGTAGCAACATGCCTGTAGATCATTTCTGCCAATGGTAGGCTTTGAATTTACTGTGCATGGGTCTAGCTCAAGTTCAATGACCATAGCATGTCCCTTGGAGCCATCCAGTTACTGTAACAATGGACTGTCTGCAAACCCTCTGGCCTAGGCTTGCTGCACGTTCACATTTCAATCTCTTTGACTTGTGAATGTTTGGCACGTACCATACTAGCAAGCCAAACCTTTTCAGGGACAGTGGGTGCCATGCACTAGCTGAGATAAATATCAAGTGACTGAGATCAGTAGGAGAATGGGGGAAAGGTGAGCATTTGTTTGGGGGATTGGATTGGGAGGGGGGTTGTATCTTGAGCTATTCCTTGCTCAAATGACCCCAAATTTGGATCACTAACATCACCCAGCATCCTCACAAGACACAATGGATTTCAAGATGATCTGAGAAAGCCTGTGGATTTTAGAGCACATAGAAGAGTCCTTCTAAAGAGAAAACACTTCTTATCCTTCACAACAGCAGAGCTGGTACTCTGCCCTAATGAAAAAGGGAAATAGCCTTTGGAAGGGGGGGGGGTTATCAATAATGGGGTCTCTAGGTCCACATTAATGTGCCATCTCTCTGAGTGCTCACAGTGTTATTTACAAAAAAGAAATCCAAGTGAACAAGAATAAAGAAGGCTGCTACTCTGAAACCTGTCAAGAATAAAGAAGTGCCATATGGGGAGACACTAGAAGAGTGACTTTTTTAAAAGCTTTCTTGAATTTTCTATAATAATATGAAAATACAAAGTACAGATTGCTGCCTTGATATTACTGCAAAGGCAATGCTATATGTGAGTGGATCCATTTTGATTTATGTCCAGTGAAATAAAGGTATAGGACAACTACTCAGTAGATTGAGTTTTCTTTAAAAAAAACAAACCCAAACAATAACATAAGGAAAGCCCAACATGCAACCAAAACTGCAAATAATGTAGCTTCTGACACACTGTTTTGTTATTAACTGGATTGGACTAATTATCTTTGTATCCAGAGTAGATTCTTCATTGACCTTAATGTGCAGAAAGAATCAACTTGTACAAAAACATATTTACAATTTCTCTTTAGTTTCACCGGTGAGTCCTGTGACTATGGTGACATCAAGTGGTGACATGTTTTTAAGCTAACTCCATTAAGCAAAAAGAACAGGAGTACTTGTGGCACCTTAGAGACTAACCAATTTATTTGAGCATAAGCTTTCGTGAGCTACAGCTCAAGTACTTGTGGCACCTTAGAGACTAATCAATTTATTTGAGCATAAGCTTTCGTGAGCTACAGCTCACTTCATCACTTCAGCTTCAAGTGAGCTTCACTGTAGCTCACGAAAGCTTATGCTCAAATAAATTGGTTAGTCTCTAAGGTGCCACAAATACTCCTTTTCTTTTTGTGAATACAGACTAACACGGCTGTTACTCTGAAACCCATCCATTAAGCAAGCCAAACTTGCTGCGCTGTATTACTAATTACACACACCACACCCAGTACTGTGAGAGAGCAAAGAGGAACAAAGCAAACCCTGAAGACTCTGAGCATTTTTATTTGTCATAAAGTCAAATATTGTGTGGGTTTTTAACCATGAAAATTTACACCAGTTTAGCTCAGTTTAGATGAATCAGAAAAAAGTCTGTCAAATGATAGTAATTGGGAATGCAGTACACCACAGAACTATGAAATGTTGTAGGACTCTAACCAGACAAAAGCCTAATGGTTTCCCTTTTTTATGCTGACTATGCACATGCTTTTGTTAGTCTCTAAGGTGCCACAAGTCCTCCTTTTCTTTTTAAGGTGTCTGTGTAGTCTGGGAGCCAACCTTTCTCAGACTATCAGCCAATCCTCAGATGAACTGAGCTCAATGGGCACAGGTGGGTGGGAGTCAAAGGCCCTAAACTACCTTTGATCCTTCCCTTGATCCTTCACCAGGCAGGGACCAGACTTGTCCATGGTACATGTAAGAGTAGCCACAGGGATGCTCTAACTTGTGCCAACTAATTGTTTATGGTTCTAGTGTTTGTACAGATATGTACATGTGTTTGGTATGTCTGAGAGCAATTGGAGAAGCTACTGTAGATTATACACAGATATCCCATGGCCCAGTTCCCACTCTGCATGAAACAGAAAGTGGAGAGCTGTTAAAGTGGGTTCTTCCTTCATCTCGTCTGAGGGCGTAGTACTGCCGCTGGCAGCCGAAAGCGAGAGGGGAGGTGTCGTGAAAATATAGCCTTACAGAACAAATTCTGCTCCTGGTTATTCAATGTAACCCCAATAGTCAATGGAGTTTTACTGGGGTACAATGGAGTTGAGAACATTTTCAGAGATTCGGAAAGGCAATGTAAGGAATTTCCTTAACCTGTTATTGCCCTGGTAAACAGTTTATGGGAACAGTCTTTTTGCTAAATCCTAAACCAGTCTTACTGTGTACTCTTCTCCGACCAGTTATCCTCCAACTTGTACCTGTATTGCACTGATGTATGGTACTAGCGGTCAGCTTTTTAGCAGCTCTCCCCTTTTCGTGTCAGGCGAAGTGGGGACTGGGTTATGGGATGGATGTTCAAAATGTGGTGCTGCCCAGCAGTTTTCAGGGTAGCTGGCAAATCTGCTCCACCCTATCTGTCCAAAAGATAAGGGGTTGCCTCTTTCCTCGAATGGGAGCATTGTTGTACCACTACAAAAATAATTTTTTTTTTAAGTTGTCATTTGTTGACACTGAACCCAGGCATTGCCCTTAGAGTTACTGAACTTTAAACTTGAACATTTCTCGTTTAGTGACTTCCCTGAAAGCTCTGCAGGAATGCAGGCAAGCTACAGTTAACTATTACAGTGGATCAAAAATGGCAACTCACCTTTGGACAATATGCTTTCTTATTTTTGTCCTCCTTTTCCTTCAGACAGAACAGACAGGTATGGCATTTGCTTTGTTGTTGTTTTAATTTGGCTTTGTGGTGATCTTCCTAAAACACAAAAATATTATTTGCCTGGTTTTGTTTTAACTTTGTAGTACAGGCTGTCATTGAAGCTGGCAGTTCCTCATTTTCACCCACATTTCTCTTGCTTTTCTGATGCACTTTGGCAAAAACTACAATACAGTTACTGATGCAAAAACCTTGCTTTATTTCACAGTATGTCATTCTATTAACATCAGCAGAATGCTTTTTCTGTACTCCTTACTTATCATCCATAAAGAGTGCCCATATGTGCAATAAAGTGCCTTCTCACTTGGTCTTCCTAATCATCATTCTGATGAAAATCGAGTTTATGTAGAAGGCCAAAAGACATTGCTTTTACGTGATTTGCATAGATGCACTTTTCTGCATTAATGCTCTAGAGTATCTCAGATGGATGGGAGAAGGAGAAAGACGCTCTGCATTTATGCATTACGCTCACAGTGATAATAGTAATGATTTTCTTTGAATTTCTTCAATCATGTACCACAATATGATTTTTAAAAGATATTTTAAATGCACCAGAAATCAAACTAGTGACAAAAATGCATGATCAATCATGCAACAAAAATGAGAGAGACACATTTTTTAAAAAATATATTGTGGCACTAGATAGCTTTTTTTTTTTTTAATCATGGAACTGATTTTTTTAAAACAGCGTAAACAGTGCTAGAATTAGTCTGGTCACTTGTTTTTTTTTTAAAGGTTTAACTAAGAAATTACATACAATTTCACAATATTGTTCCGTTACTAAGTATCATGGCCCCCAATTCCTTGATCCCTCATCAGATCCAAATGGTTCTAGCCTCCACCACCCAAGGAACTGGTCTTTTTTTCTGGCCATTGTACATTATATTTGCTTTCCCTAAACATGTAAATTAAAAACCAAATTTGGCTATCTTTATTCAGCCAAGACTGTTGGTGGAGTCAGTCTGAGTAAGGAGTGGAGGATTGGGCCCTTAAATAACAACTGAGGCACAGATCGTTCCCTCCATCTTTGCAGAAGGATTTAAAAACCCCATATATCCTCTCCCAATGGCTATAAAGTGGGGAGTGTTGCCTTTATGGTAACATTTCTCCTCCCTTCCTTGCCCTGTAGAAGCCCCTTCCACACGTTTTGTGAATTTGTTTTGGAGGGGTGGCATGAAGCCAGGGTGAGAGAAGAGGTTGTTAGATGGATTTGCCTAATTCTCCCTCCAAGAAGAATTCTGCTGGCAATTAAATATGGAGTCAGCACTCACTTTACCATGCAACCCGTCTGTACTGCAGAACTCCAGTTGAAGAAGAGGGTTCTGCATAAGTGTGCTTGTTACAGAGACCCTGGTATCATGACTCCATCTGAACCAGATTGTCATGGAGTCCAGGACAGAGCCAGGGGCAATGGAGGCAGGGTAGGAATACAGGACTGCCATGTGGATGGCCCTGCCTCTGGTGGACTCCCTGAGATCTGGGGATTGGCAAGGTTGAACTAACTTCCTATTCTACAGAGTTCAAATCCTGCACTTCCCAATGGAAAATAAAGACAAAACTTAATTTGTGTCAGAGCTTTCCAAGGCTGAGCCCTGGCACCTCTAGGCTTGGCAGTTCAGAGCCCTGGCACCTCTGGGCTTGCTGCATCAGTTACGAAAGTAAAAAAATTGCACCTCTTTCATTACAAATTAAGCACTGGGACAAAATTCCATGATTTCCCAGCCCAATCTGGGCTAAGAAAGGAGTGCTGGTGCAGTATATGCACTTATGCAACTTCAACGTTGATGCAATTCCTTCATATTTCTCTTCATATTAAAAACTGCCTGCTTCCTGACCTATTTTAAGAAGAGACAGAAGTAGATAACAAAAACGTCCATATATTTACATTAGTGCCTCTTGTTATCCAACTTTTCAGTCTTTCTATCAGCCAACAATGCGAATCAAGTTATCTCAAGACATAAGCGTGGGTCTTTCCTAATTATTGAGGAGTTCTTTCAAGGCAATTTGGAAAGAGAGTGCCTAGAAGAAAGATGCACATATGAAGAGGCACGAGAAGTATTTGAAGACAATGAAGAGACTGTAGGTATTTTTTTATTGTTTGTTTTTCTAAGAATTGCAACACTTGCTGCTTCTTCGCCGATCAGAACCTGTCTACGCTGCAGCAATGTTTGATTCTTTGCGACCTAACAGTATTGCCTAGATTTCTCTGCAATGTGAAATCAATCTTCCATTGCCCCGCAACACTTTGTTTGCTACAGTGTTCCAATAAGGGATTGATGATGGGAGAAGGGGCCAAGAAAGAGGCGGTGACTCCCTGGTAGGGCCAATCAGCAGCAGCTACGAGGGGAGGCCCCCTGTCCTGACCAGCGGGCAGATGCCTCCGAGTACAGCATTGTGTAGCGCGCTACCTCCCTGCAGTGCATGGGGTGCATTTTAAGGGAACCTTGCCAGGGGCCCTATCTGCAGTGAGAGTGAGGGAAACAGCTGGGGGAGGGGGGGTGCCAAGGCCAGCAATATGGGTAGTGGGGCTTCAGGGGGAGTTTGGGAGGGGTTGGTGATGTTGAGAGGCTGGTGCCGCTGGCGTGTGTGTTGGGGGGTGAATCCAAGAGCAGTGTTACACACACACACACACACACACCCCCCTCTGCTCCCAGCTGCATCTTTCTTGGCTGGGATCCAGCAGGGGAAGCAGCAGGAAAGAGGCTTGCTCAGCAGGCGCCACAGCGCACACCAGTGGCCAGGAAAAGTCCGCTGCCTGCTGCGAGATTCCAGTGGGACCAAGGGACCAGATGCAGGCCTGAGTGACCGGATGGTGTGAGACGTGTGACCAGGGGGCAGGAACAATGCATGTGGTGGGGGGGGTGCTGAGAGCCAGTGAACCAAACTGTAAACCCTGTATAGAATGGAAGCCACTTCAAGCCAGGGGGGTGCATTCGCACCCCCAGTGCCTCTCGTTCCAACACCTATGGGTGTGACACTTGGCATCCTTGTATTTTAATGCTTGCTACAACTCCGTTAACGTTAAGGGAAGTGGTCCAAAGCCACTAGTCGTCACTAGACTAGAGTCCTAGTCGTCTCGCCAATTAACCAGCACGATCAGTATTGCCAGTTCTGGGAGAGCAAACATCATGAGAGGGACCAAATAAATCAATCATGAAATTGGCATAAATATCATGAGATGTTTTTTAAATTATATTTCTTTTTCATCTGTTCTGATGCTTGAAATGTTAGGATGGTTTATGCCTGCACTTCAGGAAACTCAGCCTGAAATGTACAAAAATACACACACACCCTGGAGGAACTCCGCTCTTTCACACATCCTTTAAAACAGATTTTATATTTAAAAAAATTAACATCTGTCACTGATGGTACAATATACAACAAATCACACACTTCTCAACTTTCTGCCATTTGGGGCCCAGGTGACAGAGCTTGGGGCTCCCTTCCTAAGCTGATGGTGTTGGTGGGGGAGGATTTCAAGTGGTGATCACTGCCAGACTTGGGGACAATGGGGTTAGGTATTATAATTGATACATTGTCACATCATTGTCCAGATGTTTCTTACATGCCACAAGTATTTCTTCTTCCCTCACTAACATTTTTTCATAAGAAATAATTATTTTGAAATAAAGCAATAGGTTCTGATCCTGTACTCCTGACTCAAGGAAAAGTCTGATTGTGTTCAGTGGGAAGTTTGCCTGAGTAAAGAGGGTAGGACCAGGACCAAAGTTTGTATGACTGTTTAACTTTTAAGCATAGACTATAAGATTTGTTCTCTTGCACATTTTTTGTTGTGACAAAGTATTTGTGGGAAAAGGTATTAGCCAAGAGATGTAACAAGATTTCTTTTTAATTTTTTCAGAACAAGTTTTGGGCTCGCTATTTCGGTAAGTTGACTGTTCAATCTCTTTTTCTAAAATGATTTTATGAAGTGATCATTACAGTTAGGATTATGGAATTTAAAAGACTCTCAAGTAGTTTATTCAATTTGCACTTTATTTTAAGTATCCTACTACTGTTTATCAAGCATCTGGTGAAGTGAGGGGAGAAGAAATACACAAAAAAAAGAGCAGGAGTGGAGTCATTAAAAGCAAGCCATCTGAGAAATAGTTAACAGTCAAGGCTGTAAATCAAAAAAATAGTGTTAGAATATTTGGCTAGATGCAATGACATTAAATAGGCTGTTTCTTTTATTGTTTTCCCTATGCAAGCTGGACTAAGTTAAACTGGGGCTCTGG
This sequence comes from Lepidochelys olivacea, assembly GCF_965140295.1. NCBI lineage: Eukaryota > Metazoa > Chordata > Testudines > Cheloniidae > Lepidochelys > Lepidochelys olivacea. Next base: position 112,629,436 of record NC_140411.1, read on the forward strand.
GCACTCCACAACATGGAGCCTGGTGTGGCTCCACTCACCCAGCACCATCCTATACCATTACCTTGTTCCTTGCCTTGGAATGGCAGTGGTAAGGGGCCGCTTCTTTCCCCCAGGAGCAACAGCAAGAGCCCTTTTTCTCTCTAGAAGAGCCAGGGTTGTAGTAGGGGTCCACCTCCCCCCACTTCCCAAGATGTAGGGATGGCAGCAAGAGGGTGCAGGCAGTACTCAGCACAGCACCCAGGATATATCTGCATGGGTGGGTAGTTGGGCCAGCCCTGCATGCACCCTCCTCACCCGCTTCAGACACACACAGGCAGGGCATTCCCAGAGCAAGGGTCTTAGACCAGATCTACACTACAAACTTTTGCTGGCATTCCTGGGTTGGTCAGAGGTGTGAGGAAATGTGATTTGTGACCTACCAACAGCTGTGCTGGTAAAAGATTCCATGCTGGGAAGAAAGCTCTGTCATTAATAGGCGTGTGTCCCTGTTGGTGACTCCGATTGCTCTTACTGATGCAACGTTCATTCAGGTGGCAGACAGTGCTCCTCAAACCCATGCCAGCACAATGGTGTGTGTCAGGACAGCATTCGCAACTACACCTGCACCTGCACAGATGCCTATGAAGGACAGAACTGTAATTTCGGTAAGGCAACATTTCCCCTAGAGGCTACAGTGGAAACTATATGGACCTCATGCAGACAGTCTATATTGTTTATTTTATGTTAAAACATGTGATTCCTAGCGGAGGATGCATGACAGTGACACATGGAAAGAGGGGATATGAATTGTTCATCTCAACAACCTGGGGTAAATCCATTAAAATGTTAATGCCGCATGCGGCTGCATTAACTTTGCTGTGCCCTGTCACCTTCCTTCTATCCAGGAGAGATTGAGGAGGCGGCAAAGGGCACGAGAAACCCTGGCAGCATGACACCAGTGAAGCCACAATGGAGGCAGGATTGAGAGCCTGGAGCCAGGGCAGAGGGCCTCTGTGTGGATGGCCCTCTGCTCATCATCCAAAGGTTCTCAAAGCGTGGTCTGCAGATCGCTTGTTAGCTGGTCACATGATTCTCTCTCTACTCCTTGTTTCCAGATGCTATTGAATTGAATAATCTAAAACTACCTTAAATATGTTCCTAATATTACTTCTCCAGGTTATTTTGGCTGTAGTTGCCAAAGGGAAACTGTATGATTGTAAATAGCGGGGAAGATTGTCCCCACCATCATGAATGAGAGGTCAGCAGGTGCCCCCACAGGACAATCCAACTTCTGAAAATGTTTGGCAACCCTGCTGTAGTGGATCCCTCTCAAGGGACCCAGGGAGCGTGTATGGGAGCTAAACTACTGCCCATCTGATCAAATGGTCTGGGGGAAACTCAATGGGGGAACTTTGTGGAGGTTTCCTCCGTGGTTCCCAGGATGCTTTTTCTTTGGGTTTTTTTGTTAGAGGGGGAAATCCACCTCAGTTTTACTCTGTCCTGACTCAGGCAAATATCCACTGACTTCAGTGGGAGTTTGCCACAGTAAGAACTGAGTAAGGACAAAGGAAGACTATCCTAAAAAGTGAATTTCTCCATGTCGATGTTATCCTTTAGAAAAGACTGAAAGATTCAAAGCTGAAAATTTCTGGGAGCCAGAATTAGGAGTCCCAGCAAGGCCTCTTCCAATGTGAACAGGCTAATTAGTCACGAAGATCTGACTCTTTAGAAAGTATTTTGTTGGGATTCAGACTCACGGACCCCCATTTTCCACATCAGATATGCAGCTTTTTGATTAATAAAGATAACGTAAATAATACTTGTGCTCTTCTTAGGTCTACTCTGCATTTTACAAGTGCTTTTGAGCAATTTGCTCAGAACTTGAGCGCATCCTTTATAATTAATCAATTGTTAATATTTACTGTTTTATTTACATGATAAATTGGAGGACAGAGGCAGTCTCATTCACATGGAGCTGACTACTTTTTTTATAATTCTCTGTTATAGAAAGTCCTTTACACCGATAAACTGACTGATGACAAAGCTTAACTGTTTTTCTGGTCCACTTAAGAATGTGAATGGATATAAATCTAACTAGACAAGGACAGAAAAAGTAATGGTACTTAAAAACACGTTGGGCCAGGTTCTTGAATCCGCTGCTTAGTGCTACTTCACCAGCCTTAAAACCAGTGGAACTGGTTATTTGGAGGTTTGCCCTGGTATGGAGGAATCCCTGGGTGCTGTGGGCCAGTGTAGCCCCTCTGGCATAGGTGGTGTAGCTGGAAAAAGGGGCAATAGCAGGGTGATCGGTCTCATCCGCTGGGGGAGGTTGTGCGTCCACAAACAGCCTGGTGTGGCCCCACCATGCTCCGCCCCTAGGAGGCCCCCTCCTGCAGTGCCTGGTGCTCTGCCTTGGCCCAGGATGACAGGGGCTGAGGCTGGGCAGCCTACCATGGGGACTCGGGGCGGCTGGGGCTGCGCTGCCTGCTGGGTGCTTGGACCGTGCTGCCCGGCACTCCGGGGCTGAGGGTGCTGTTGCCACACCGCGAGGTGCTCCGGGGCTGAGGGTGCTGCTGCCGTGCCACCCAGCACTGGGGCCGGGGGCCACAGTGGGGGGTGCTCTGCGCTCCTGTGGGGGAAGGGGGCACAAGGGGAGGGGAAGGGGCAGAGCCTCAGGCAGAAGGGGAGGGGCTGGGGGCTAGCCTCCCGCAATGGCCAGGTCACCGGCCGCTCATTGGCAATGTCCACAGTCATCTTTAGCTCTGGCAGTCCCCAACCATGGAACGTCTCCTTGGGGACCATTGCCACTGGCACAACTTAGCTCAGCCCTTGCAGCTGGACCTGCACAGCCCCAAGCCTCACAGAGCCAAAAAAACCGGCTTAAAGGCAGCTTTGGTGCTTCCTCATCCCTGAGCTGTGCCAGGTACCAAATGTCCAGTCCTGGGGATCTTCCCATTATTTTTAATATTGTTTAGTGCCAAAGCAACTCTCAAGAGTTTGCCCAGCTATGGGAAGCTGAAGAGACTGGCACTGTTTCAGAGGCAATACGTGCTTCTTTTATTTTCCATTCTCTTTTACATTGGTTGCTATTAAGTTTAAATTTTCTTGGCATGAGCATAAGAAGAGCCAAAAAAGAACAGCTTAAGTCCTTTATCTTTTAAGCAACTCCTGCTTCCATAAAAAGTACAATCATTCTCTTTTTTCAAAGACACCTGGCACTCAGTGCCAATACATACAAATATATGTCATGGCATTTTCCATGTGGAGAAGAGCCAGTGTTACTTTAGCTAGTATAACCTACAAATGCAATCCTGAAATACATCCAGCCTGATGTGGCATAAGGAGCAATTCACTTTACAATGACTTCATGGGAGTTGCCGGGGCTCAGTACCTCTCCAAGAAGTTAAAAAGAGGGAGTAGCAAGAATTACTTAAATGATGAGCTCAGAAGAGCATGAAAAGTGAGCAAACGTTATTGCTTAGCAAAATAGGGCCCATGATGTGCAAGAAAATCCCAGTTTATTGCTCAATTATTGTTTCTTCGTGCTTTGCTTTTGTTATTCTCTTTAGCTAAAAATGAGTGTCAACACAAAACTAGAGAGGGATGTCAACACTTCTGCTATCCAGGATCTGAGTCCTACCGCTGCTCATGTGCAAAAGGCTATGAACTTGGGGAAGATAAAAAATCATGCATTCCAAGAGGTAAGTATAAAAAGAAGACAGAAGAGAGCATGCTTAGTCCCAGGGTAGGCAGGCTGGAGGAACAGCATCAATAGGAGCTATTATTACTGCACTGAGACCATTAGAGTGAACCAAAAGGAGGTGTCCTGAGGGTTCCAGTAATGACGACTTTCCAGAGGAAAAATAAATACAAGGTTGATCAAACACAGCTTCAGAGCAAAGCAAATCCTAAAATTCATTCACTGGCCCAGATTTTCCAAACACTTCCAGTGTAAAGAGCGTCTCCTCTGAAGTCAATTGAGTTACGTCTTTAAAACAGGTTTCAGAGTAACAGCCGTGTAGTCTGTATTCACAAAAAGAAAAGGAGGACTTGTGGCACCTTAGAGACTAACCAATTTATTTGAGCATGAGCTTTCATGAGCTACAGCTCACTTCATCGGATGCATACTGTGGAAAGTACAGAAAATCTTTTTATACACACAAACCATGAAAAAATGGGTGTTTAAAACTACAAAAGGTTTTCTCTCCCTCCACCCCACTCTCATTATGCAAGGTAACCTATTTCCCCTTGTTTTTTCCTACTCTCCCTCCCACCTTGATTATCATACACATTGTAAGGAGAGTGATCACTTTAGATAAGCTATTACCAGCAGGAGAGTGGGGTGGGGAGAGAGAAAACCTTTTGTAGTGGTAAACACCCATTTTTTCATGGTTTGTGTGTATAAAAAGATCTTCTGTACTTTCCACAGTATGCATCCGATGAAGTGAGCTGTAGCTCACGAAAGCTTATGCTCAAATAAATTGGTTAGTCTTTAAAACAGGAGTGAGAGGAGAATCAGGCCCATTGTTTTTATTTTGCCTGTGTCTTTTTTTATGGTTGCTGCCATGAGATCAACTCTTCCTGCTGCAGTCAGGATAGCACATGCCTACGCAGTGAATAGCTGTGAGAGCAGCACTGATCCTCCTACATCAGTGGGGCAGTGCTCTGACCTCTGTGTACAGGCTGGCATGAGACTATCCACTCTCAGAGTGGGAAGCCCAGTATCAAGCGGGACAGTCCTACCTCTCTGTTCCCAACTACCATGAGGAGAATACCCTAGCCTATGCAAAGAGGGCTTTGCTGGGTCCAGCTGAGGGAAGGAACAGTGTCTCAAAGGCAGCTGAGCTCCCTTCCAGGTGTGGAGGCCCCTCTACACATGTATGAATGGGATTATGGTCTGGCACCAAGGTTTTAGCTCCTTGGCAGCTAGGCCACTTTTTTTCTCCCTTCCACCAGCTGACACACCCACACTGCTCAGTATCAAATAGCCCTCTGATTTAGGGTGACCATATGTCCTGTTTTGGCTGGGACAATTCCATTTTAAAGCCCTGTCTCAGATATCTTGATTTTTTGGGGGGGCAAAACTGGGTATTTGTCCCAGTTGCTCTTGCCAACTGATCATCACGTGGCAAAAGCAAATGGGACAAGTGCTCAGTTTTGCCAAGAAAGTGGGGCGTGCCCCACGAGTGAGGTGCAGAGGAATGTTGGGCGGTAGTGGGGGGGGAAAGGGCAACGCCAGCCGTGCACGACCGCAGTGATGCCAGGTGGCTTGAGCCAGCCCCACACAGGGGATGGCTCAGGCAAGCCCCATGCGGTCTGCCATTTTCCCTTTGGGAAATATGGTCACTCTGTTCCTACTTCCATCCCTCTCCTCTCCCCAATGGTAATTCGTCACACACAGTAGCCTCTAGACATGTCTGTCTGACGGCTGTTGAATCACAGCATAGCTCCAAACTGACATTTATAGCCATACCACAGAAACAACACACTTAGGCACAACTGGCAAATTATCTCATAGGCAGACAAGCTGGGAAAGCAAGAAAGACACTTCTGTGGTGATATAGCAGCGCTACTTTGTGGGGGTGGAGGAACAGGGAGGATGGGGCCTACGCAGCACCTGCTTGCTCTTTGGAAGCCATGAATAATTTGACTCAGTGGTTGGAAAGGGTGGGGTCCTTTTAGGCCATGTCATCATTTTTCCAACTGGAGAAGGGCTCATGTTGGGCCTCCCTATATAGGCTAGAAGAGCAGGGCCACATTGCTTATGAAAGGGACTTTTGCTCCCCCAATCCAGAAGATGGCTGGAGTCCCTTTGGAAGTGAGGTGGATGTTTCACTAATTCAGTATATATATAAGCTCAATCCCTGCCTCCTATTAGGCAGTTAAATATTTGACAGGGTAAGGGAAGCACCTGGTGTAACGTATTGCAAATGTTCACTAGTTGGAAGTGATGTTACTGGTTTAAATCTTGTAGTAGAGGAGCGACCTTTTCTCCAAAACTGTACCTCCCAGCAGCACATGGTAGTATATTCATAATTAGTGTTTTGAATTGCTTTGACCATAGCAATAAGAGAGAATATTATTTTGTCCAGCCAAATAGTGAAACAAGGTCCCTATCCCCAAGAGCTCACAAACTGAAAAGGTAAGTTTCAAAGGGTTGGATTTTGTTTGATATAAATATTAAGCACTTGTTGCAATGGGAAATTATGAAAGAAGCAAACAATAAACCATTGATCTTCCAAAGTCATTAGCAAGTTACTAGAAACTGAGGATCTGGCCCCCTATTTTGGGGGGTTGGCAGGGGAGGGGAAGAACCAGTGATCTTAAAGCGTTAATGTGGGAACACCACAATATGTTCAGGGTAATGGTTATCTTCAAACATTGCCACAAAAATTTTGCATGTCTTTTTCTTTTAACCATTCCTAGATCAGTGTGCATGTGGCAGACTTGATGATGCTAAAATAATGAGGCTGAAGGAAATTAAGACGACTTGCCACAGAGGATTCCCTTGGCAGGTATTTATAGAGATCTTTGGAAGTACTGTTATTGTAGAAACGTCTATAGTAAAGCTGTGTTCTCAGATGCAACACACCTTATCTTTGAGTACTTAAAATGTTTTTTTTTTTAAAGTTTTAACTAAACAAGAGGTCAGATAAATAGAAGCAAAAGGTGATAAAAGACAGCAAGACCCCTTATTACAAACTTTTGTAGTCAACCTCCTTGCAAAATAAAAAATTTACTGTATTTAAATGTCACAATTTATAAATTACTCTTGGCAGCATATCATTCCTTGCACTTATCTTTGCCCTACTAGAAAACTTACTAGTGCATCAAGTATCAATATAGCAGGATTCTACCATTTTTCAATATAATTTGGAAGTCCTATGACTCCGTACTTATGTAAGGGGAGCCCCTTCTGAACTGTCAGTTTCATAATACATGGTATATTATTTGATATTTAGTGCTAGGTTCTTCTCCCTTCACTACTACAACCCTATTTGATTTCTTTGCAACTGCAGCTGTTGATAGGTCCTATCCAACTCCCATTTAAATCAGTGGGAGGTTTTCTGCAGCCTTAAATAGGAATAGGATCCCTGGGGCTAACAGGGCAGATTATGGACATTTCATTTTAAAGATAATTAAATTACAAATCTTAGCTGTTTATAATAATTCAATATTTTGCTCTTATCCCATAATACTACAAAGTTAAAGACAACAGCAGAATTTACTGTTTTTTGTTTTATAGGTCATGTTGCTAAATTTGGAAGGAAAAGGATTCTGTGGAGGTGTTCTTTTGAAGAGCAACTTCGTGTTGACTACAGCTGAGTGTGCCCTTCTGCACAATCATTCTGGTATCAGGGTTAGGACTGGTAGGTGATCACGCTTCTTTTCCTCCTGATTGTCAATCTACGTTTTTGTGTTGTCAAAGCATACTTTCAAAGAGTTTACATATAAAAATTGCCATTTCAGAACATTTGGTCTATCCTAGGAAACAAACTGTCTGCATTTAAAAATATTTTGCTTATAGGGAACAATTAGCAATGTTAATTCATCATCATTCATCCCCATTTTTGTTGTATATTTTACTTTGTCATCCTGAAATTATAGTTTCTTCCTATTCACTCTCACCTATATGCTCCTGAAGAGTTAAAAAGCATCTTCAAAATTTGTATAACCAGGATCTGATATGCTTAACTGCTGTAAAATCAACTCCTACTACTAGCCTCTGTCTTTACTGCAAAATAAGGGTATAATCATGGTAGTAGCTATGTTGGCAGAATAACTCCCTTAACTATTAGCAATTAATCTGTGTTCAACTTTGGTGACAGATGCTAAAACTATTTCTAAGAGCAGTGACCATGTCATAACTTCACAGGGAATAAGAGCATACATGGAGTTGGACAGGTAATAGATGTGACTGAGAAACACATACATATGCGGTACGACGAAGCTACTGGTGAGAATAACCTTGCATTGCTACAACTTCGAGAGCGCATTGAGTGCAACAACTATCAGCATTTTATATGTCTTCCTGACAAAGACTTTGCAGAACATGTTTTGATTCCACAGCTGACAGGCACTGTCAGTGGCTGGAAACAGGAAGAAAGTGAGGTGAGAGGTTCACTAGTTGAGTTGCAGGTCTCCTACCTTCCTGAAAGGGAATGTGAACAAATACTCAATACAAGTCTTACGAACAGACAGTATTGCGGACATCACCCAGAGCCTGTGGATGGGCAGCTGGCAGGAGGAAACTTTATCGCCCATGACTACAAAGGCACTTGGTTTCTGACAGGTATTTTTGGAGCTTGGCCAACTAATGTAAGTAACTGGGAACCATTTATTTTCACAAAGACTTCAAGATATATGATGTGGTTCAAACAAAAAACAGAATAAAAGAAAAAAGTCCTGACAGCACCAAATCCATAACTGCAAATACAAAGACCACGTGGATGCAGCAACTTGGTTTCAGCAAGGTCAACCTGCATTGTGTTGTAATGGTAATACTGTAAATATTTAACTGTAGTTCATCCCTCAAAACAAATCTATTGTCCAATCTGTCTTTTCTCTCCCTTTCCAAAGACAGGATTGAGGACTGTTGTGGTAGACATGGCTACTTCACTTTGAAAATAATTAGGAGTTTGAATTTGTACAGCACTGTTCATCTACGCTGATCCTAAGAGCCCTTAACTGATTGTGTATTACAAATAAATGAATCACTTTCCCCTCTCACTGAAGTGTCCCCATTGCTAGGGGGAAATGCAGCTACTGTTTCAGAGACAAGTGGAATATGGTCAAATCCTGCACAACTTTATTCATGTAAGTACTTGCAAAGCATCCCCCTGACTTTCTTAGGATTACTTGAGTAAAGTTTTGCTGAATCAAACCCTAGAATAGGAATAGTCTAAATCAGACATAGGTGAAGTGATTCCTTAAGTCACAATCACCCAGGTAGGCTGCTCCAGGGGCAGCAACAAACTGGCCCTTGCTCTGGCCTCGATTGCCACTTGATAACCTTGCCCCATTTGAGCAAAATAAAAAGTGAATGCATCACTACCCTGTGCTTTGTTCATCTGACAAGCATAATTTAGTTTTAATTATTGCTGATGCTTCATTGTATATTTTGTAAAAGTAATGAAATCTCTGTAAGAGAAGAACTCACTGCAGTGCTCTGCATCTACATTCTTGCTACTGAGTAGGGACAGTCAAGTCAGAACAAGATAGTTGAAACAAAGTACTCCATTTTGATGCAAATCCTTCTGCCCCAGAGAACTGACATGCTAAAGACAAGACAAACAGGTAAATGAGACAAGTGGGCTGAGGTGGAGGCCAGGGGAGATGGAGTTACAGAAAGAATAGGCTGTATGCTACTCTTAGCCAATCAGGAGCAGTGATCACAACCCAGTCCCTGCCTCAGTTTTCTTTGTGCCCTACAGAAGAGGGGCATTTTGAATAGAGCACATCTATTTTCCTCACGGATCTTGCAGCACTGATGTCAATGGGAATGGGATTCAAAAATAAAGAGGCTTGGATCCTTTTTCCAGTACTGCATGTTTTAATTATCCACTCTCAAACACTCATTAAATATATACTCTTCATACTAGTACAACCTGCATGTGACACTTTCCCAACACTCTTAACAGGACACTTTCAGAAGTTAGATCATAGAATCAATCATAGAATATCAGGGTTGGAAGGGACCCCAGAAGGTCATCTAGTCCAACCCCCTGCTCAAAGCAGGACCAATTCCCAGTTAAATCATCCCAGCCAGGGCTTTGTCAAGCCTGACCTTAAAAACCTCTAAGGAAGGAGATTCTACCACCTCCCTAGGTAACGCATTCCAGTGTTTCACCACCCTCTTAGTGAAAAAGTTTTTCCTAATATCCAATCTAAACCTCCCCCACTGCAACTTGAGACCATTACTCCTCGTTCTGTCATCTGCTACCATTGAGAACAGTCTAGAGCCATCCTCTTTGGAACCCCCTTTCAGGTAGTTGAAAGCAGCTATCAAATCCCCCCTCATTCTTCTCTTCTGCAGGCTAAACAATCCCAGCTCCCTCAGCCTCTCCTCATAACTCATGTGTTCCAGTCCCCTAATCATTTTTGTTGCCCTTCGCTGGACTCTCTCCAATTTATCCACATCCTTCTTGAAGTGTGGGGCCCAAAACTGGACACAGTACTCCAGATGAGGCCTCACCAATGTCGAATAGAGGGGAACGATCACGTCCCTCGATCTGCTCGCTATGCCCCTACTTATACATCCCAAAATGCCATTGGCCTTCTTGGCAACAAGGGCACACTGCTGACTCATATCCAGCTTCTCGTCCACTGTCACCCCTAGGTCCTTTTCTGCAGAACTGCTGCCTAGCCATTCGGTCCCTAGTCTGTAGCTGTGCATTGGGTTCTTCCGTCCTAAGTGCAGGACCCTGCACTTATCCTTATTGAACCTCATCAGATTCCTTTTGGCCCAATCTTCCAATTGGTCTAGGTCCTTCTGTATCCTATCCCTCCCCTCCAGCGTATCTACCACTCCTCCCAGTTTAGTATCATCCGCAAATTTGCTGAGAGTGCAATCCACACCATCCTCCAGATCATTTATGAAGATATTGAATAAAACCGGCCCCAGGACCGACCCTTGGGGCACTCCACTTGATACCGGCTGCCAACTAGACATGGAGCCATTGATCACTACCCGTTGAGCCCGACAATTTAGCCAGCTTTCTACCCACCTTATAGTGCATTCATCCAGCCCATACTTCCTTAACTTGCTGACAAGAATACTATGGGAGACCGTGTCAAAAGCTTTGCTAAAGTCAAGAAACAATACATCCACTGCTTTCCCTTCATCCACAGAACCAGTAATCTCATCATAAAAGGCGATTAGATTAGTCAGGCATGACCTTCCCTTGGTGAATCCATGCTGGCTGTTCCTGATCACTTTCCTCTCATGCAAGTGCTTCAGGATTGATTCTTTGAGGACCTGCTCCATGATTTTTCCAGGGACTGAGGTGAGGCTGACTGGCCTGTAGTTCCCAGGATCTTCCTTCTTCCCTTTTTTAAAGATTGGCACTACATTAGCCTTTTTCCAGTCATCCGGGACTTCCCCGGTTCGCCACGAGTTTTCAAAGATAATGGCCAGTGGCTCTGCAATCACAGCCGCCAATTCCTTCAGCACTCTCGGATGCAACTCGTCCGGCCCCATGGACTTGTGCACGTCCAGCTTTTCTAAATAGTCCCTAACCGCCTCTATCTATGAATCCACACTACTATAAGAATGACTTAGGGCAGGTCTACACTTAGAGTGACGTGTAGTGGACAGATACTCTACAGCCAGCTAGCTCTGGTATAAATAGCAATGTAGCTGGTGAGGCATGGCTTAGGCAAATAGAGAAGAGGCAAGCCAGAACCCAAGGTTATGTATCTACATGCCTCTCTACACACCCAAACAGTGCCTCCCTGTCTACACTGCTACTTTTAGCAGTGTAAGGTCCCCTGTTCTGGAGCCTTTCTCTGCTAAAGACTCTTGCAGCAGAGAAAGGGACTTCATATTTGAACTGATAATGAAATATCTCTCACCACTAGAGTCATGTTATTGTTGAAGTATGCAAAATCATTTTCAGCAGAAACAAAATAAAGCAAATGACTTTCTCACATGTCAAAACTAAGTCACTTGAACACCATTAGAAGCAAATTGCACAGAAATCAGAAGCACTGTTCTGTTTTCAAGTGCTACTGAAGTATATTTGTTGTATGCAGGTGGCAAAACAACCTGGGTTTGTAACTTTTAGTTCTTGTACTGTACAGAATAAGTTAGAACTTAACAGAACAATGAAAGCAGCCTGAATATCCCATTAAAATAATGTCAATCTAGGAAACTACTTACCTCACAAGTGCGTTAGTTTTTTTTTTTAAACCTATAATAATTTTATTGAAACTTTCATTATAAAGACTGTTAAATATCTTAGATGGTGTGTGCTGGTGCTAAAACAGTCTGGAATAAAATCATCACTGTCACCACCAAGAGAAAAATATCACATTTGTTTTATTATTTTTACAAAACCATCAGCATGAACAACAGGTATGCCGTGCAAAAATAAAGAACACTTAAAAGAATGGACCTACTGGCAGAAATATTCCACAAAATCAGAATTAAAATGGAGTTGGACTAGATTACCTAAATAAAGTCTTATGCCTCAAGGGGAAACTCAAACAAGTGTTAAGTACAGTTACTAAAGGCCAGTTTTGAGCAGCAATAGGTAACTACACCTCACACCCTGCTGTACACTCAAAAATCCTATTGAAATTGAAGTGGAGTTCCAGGGGTTCAGCACCAATCAGGCACGGGTCCTTAATGTTTCGAGAGGCTTTGAAGAATGTCATATCCAACCAAGATTACTAAAAAAAACCAAAGTCTCTCATAACTGGGAGTTAGGTCAAGGACAGGTGAAATAAAAATCATTCTTTGTAGGCAGAAACAATGCTAAGTGCCACCGATGGACACTTCCTTTTGACAGATAAGGACAAATAGTTACGGGAACATAAAGGGGTGTCAGTACACATGACATCTGAGATAGTTGAGGCAGGCTTTTTAAAGATTGTTGCTGAAGTTTTGCAAATGTTTCAACATGAATTGGGAATGTTCTTGTTTCTTTTCCAGCCACAATACTTCAGGGTTTGTAGAAACTAACTTTAAAAAGGGAGCATTTTGTTCTCTGTGCTCGCAGGCCCTGTCCCACTGGGAAAGGAGTCATGAACAGTTTTTTTTGTATTCCAGTACTGAACATAACCAGGTCATTAACAGTTTTCACTGAACGATTTAAGAAACAGTTCCATTGACAAGTAGAGTCTTTTATAAATACTCCTCCATCTAAGGTGCAGTAAACTCAACACACTGTAGAAAGTGGAGGGAATGGGTTCTGCTTACTGACCACAAGCTTCTGATGTTGATGAGATATATATCCTTTAATATGACCCTGACAGAATTAAAAAGAAAGAAGTTTTAGTACTGGAAATTGGCAAGAAGTTTTTTTGCTACCTTCAGTCTTGATCCAGTAAAACGTGTGCGCATGCACTTAACTTTAAATTCGTGAGTAGTCCCATTGACTTCAAATAATATAAATAAAAGATAACTTAAGTGTGTGATTGACTTAATAAAAGTACTTTGCTACATAGGGACCTTAAACATGCCCATGAACTTTGAATTTGCTGTTTCTGAGTAGCAGCCGTGTTAGTCTGTATTCGCAAAAAGAAAAGGAGTACTTGTGGCACCTTGGAGACTAACAAATTTATTTGAGCATAAGCTTTCATGAGCTACAGCTCACTTATGCTCAAATAAATTTGTTAGTCTCTGAAGTGCCACAAGTACTCCTTTTCTTTTTGTTTCTGACAAGCCTTCCTTGTAGTTCCCAATTTACATTTTGAGCTCTCACTACAAGAAAAGGACTATAAATTTCAAATCTATTCCTGGATTAAGATTTTAAGACCAAAGTTTTAATAACCTTTACACATAGAGCTTAACTAACTCATCTTTGTTCATGTGCACTAGACCCTTACAAGAGTCCAGTAAAATAATTTGTGTCTCTCCTTTTTACATCTTTTCCCTATAATTCAGCTTGTGAACTCTTATGCGTGCCTCTATTTTTAGGATGTCAAATCAGGAATCCCATGTCCAACTGAACTCAAATTTAGTATAAATATACTACCTGAGCCCTAGTCATAATTTACCAATTTTGTAACTGTGTTTGTGCATTTTAGCAAAAGGGCAAAGATTGGCTTTATAGTGGAAACTCAATTGTAATCCTTACTGTTTTGCATATAAAAGGCAAGAATTAGAGCATAAGAACCTTCACTGTAGTAAGATACATGAGAGGCACAAATGAGTACAACGCACAAGCAACTCCACAAAAACCTAAACCCAGTACACTTCCTATTATTATTGCCCTTCTGTAATTAACCTTCCTGCTGTGTGTAGTCATTTCTAACAACTATCGTTTCCAAGGCAAGCTAATGAACGATGAACACATACCATGTATATAAGATTAGCCAAAATACACTGGACTTCATCAATATCAACATCTTCCACCTGCATGAATTTCAGGGCAACCAGAAAGGCATCTAGAGATAGCTGATGGGTTTTAAGTAGCAAATATCTGAAAGATGCAAACAGAAATACATTTCAGTTATTTCAGCACAATTACCTCAAAATTCTGCTTCTCTGAGCAAAAGGGCCCTTCTACCATAATTCGCTTTGCTTAAGCTCTGGTCTCTAAGGGACAAATAGGGAACTAGGGACCCTGGATGTTTTAAACTGAATTCTGTGGTGAAACCAAATGAAGATTTCCCTTCCACAAAATAGGATTTCTACTTTGCTTACACTTTCTTAAACAGGTTCCTGTAGGTGATGATTTTCAGCTTCTCAAGGATCAGGAAGATACCACAACGAATGAAGAAGGTCTCGTGTTTTGTCAGGGCATCATTCAATAGCAGAAGATTTCCTTCACTAAAATGACAGAAAATATGCAAGTACCATGAGAAGGTATGACTCTGGGAAGATGAAATATATAATTCAATGGGTATTTTCCACATACTATAAAAACCTTTCACTTAATATTATTTTAACAAAAATACGTGATCCAATAAATACACTGTACCTCACAGCCTTAGTTACTTCAGCAAACTGCATAAGCTCATATTTTTTCAAAAGCTGAATTGTTGGCATATGGCCCTGAAAAGCAAGCACAGTTAAAATTTTTCAGGATAAATTTAAATACATTTCCAAATCAATCATCTATAAAAACAAAAATCGAAATACAAATATTTATCTACTTTACTTTTACAGAAAAAAATAAAGGAGGTGAATGAGGTATTTTTAGGCCCCCAATACACTACATCACTAATCATGCCAACAAACGTTTATCTGGCATAGTTACAGGAGTGTGGGTTTTAAAAGCTTTAAAAATATGGTAGTGTGATAAATTACAAAACTTGTATTACAGAGTAGGTCATGCTTCACATGATCTAGACTGTTACAAATTTTATACTTGTGTTGCACTCCACTCTGCAAACAGAAAACTGTTTTAGAACACACCACTAATCATGACAGGTGTGTGTCAGCACAGTTAAGATTATTGATTGTCTAACCAGACATATTTTCCTTAATTTCTCTTTGTGGATTTTTAATGTCCTTTTATTTAAAAAAAAAAAAAAAAAGTTAGTTTGAAGAGAGAAAACTCATTCTCATTGTATCAGGTCTGATGAGACTTTGAACCACAGACAGTACCAAAAAGGAACTCCTTTTTAATTTACACGGCAGAGATTAGATTGCACACCAACCCAGTCAGCACTGAAACATAGCTACTTGGCTACTATGCCAGTGGTAGCCCCTTTACTGGTTGAAGAATCAGATGAGATGTGCAACAGAACTCTACGTTGCATGTTTCTAGCTAACTCTCAGTGAACAAAGAGCCACTTGTGCTATTTTAGTACATTTTTAAATAAGTGTAAAGTTTGGAAGCTGATAATGATCTTGCCAAGTGGGGCTTTCTTTATGGCAAAACTGCTCTAGAAGAGAGAAGACAGTAATTTAAGGTACTAAATGATTTGGTTATCAGAAGCCTTGCATTGCTGTTTCAGGCCACTAATAATGGGTTTAGCATTCTCATCCTAGTCCCCATTTCACAAGACTGCCTCATTTAATGTAATTAGTCATAACTGCTCAAAAGAGCTCCAAGACTGGGGAAAAAAAAGGAAGGAATGAATTTATCAAACATCAGAATTGAAGTTCTCTAACTGGAAATTCCTCTAGCACCTTCAGAGGGTATATACACACCAGGTAAGGGAGGGGCATGATGGAAGGAATCTTCCTCTTCAGGCTGTGGACCTGCTCAGGTAGACTATGCAGGCCTTTACATACACACTCTCTCTTGTGGGGTGAGAAAATGGAAGGATCTGCTGTGATGGACCTGCGCGTGCACGCAGACACAGTCCACACTTACACAGGGGACTCCTAGGGAGCTATAATCCTGCACTCCTCTTACACACCGAAATGGCATCATTTACACTGCTATGGGTGCCTTTGTTGCTATGAAGCTAGGAGCAGAATTTGGAATTAAGAGGTGTGTGGAGAATCATGCTTATTAATTATTTAAGGGGGTAATTTACAAGTTCAAATTTTTTTAGGGTTGTAATTTTATTCCCCCTTTTCTGCCATTACAAAAATTACAATTCAACAGTTTCAAGTAAGTGCTTGACAAACCGTATTCCTCGGCCTTGACCATACAAGGTCTGCATGAGCTGACTCCTGCATCTGGATGGGGCTCCAGACAGCTTCTGAATAAAAATCAGGGGAAGTCATGCCATAGTGTGCGTCAGCTTGGTCATTTGTCCCACAGTGACTGATTTGGAAGTAAAGAGCTAAACCACTCACCAATAACATTTTTACTGGCAAAAGGTAAATCAAAATCATCCTTTTGTTTTTCTGACTTGAACGGTGACAATGCTCAAAGGCGAATGACAGATACTCTTCAGCTGTAGACACAGAAAGAGGATCAGCACTGCTGTTGGTAACAGAGACCAACAGCAAAAATGGGTTAAACATACAAATAGTCAAACAATAATATGTTTAACTGAGCCTGTCAGAATATTTTCTCCCATATTTAGAATAACCTAGAAGTATTCACACAAGAACTATGTCAATCTAAATTGCACACTAACTAAAAGGGTAATATAAACATAAATGCCTTAAGAATTGTTAGATTCACTGAAAATGGGACATTATCATAAAAACTATTTCCTTTTTAAAAGATATGCTGACACTCTACATTTCGGATGGAGCAGTTGCACAATCAAACTACATTATGAAAACAATTCCAGCTCAATATAGCAAGGTTATTGTGTTACTGTTACAGGAGAGGGAGAATTTCAGGATATTTACGTTTCTACATGCTATGACATTTTCCAAAATGATGTGTTAGGACTCTTCTTCAGGGGAGTTAGATGGCATATAATGTGTAAACGTATGCCCAAGTTGTGCAAGTGACTATAAAAGACTGACGAGCAAAGGATTAGAAATGTTCTTACCTGCAAAGGGCTATATTGTGCAACCTTACTCATGGGGCACTCAAGCAAGTAGCCCCAGCACTCACCAACATGAGTGAAGGCTGCACAGTCTAGCCCTAAAGCAGTGGTTCTCAACCAGGGATGCGTGTCCCCCTTGGGGTACTCAGAGGTCTTCCAGAGGGTACATCAACTCATCTAGATATTTGCCTAGTTTTACAACAGGCTACATAAAAAGCACTAGCAAAGTCATAGAATCATAGAATATCAGGGTTGGAAGGGACCTCAGGAGGTCATCTAGTCCAACCCCCTGCTCAAAGCAGGACCAATCCCCAATTAAATCAACCCAACCAGGGCTTTGTCAAGCCTGACCTTAAAAACTTCTAAGGAAGGAGATTCTACCACCTCCCTAGGCAACGCATTCCAGTGTTTCACCACCCTCCTAGTGAAAAAGTTTTTCCTAATATCCAACCTAAACCTCCCCCACTGCAACTTGAGACCATTACTCCTTGTCCTGTCCTCTTCTACCACTGAGGACAGGACAAACTAAAGGTCATTACAAACTGACCACTGAGGTCAGTACAAACTAAAATTTCATACTACTTGTTTTTACTGCTCTATATACTATACGCTGAAATTTAAGTACAATATTTATATTCCAATTGATTTGTTTTATAAGAATATGGTAAAAATGAGAAAGTAAGCAATTTTTCAGTAATAGTGTGCTGTGACATTTTTGTGTCTGATTTTGTAAGCAAGTAGTTTTTAAGTGAGGTGAAACTTGGGGTAAGCAAGACAAATCAGACTCCTGAAAGAGGGACAGTAGTCTGGAAAGTTTGAGAGCCACAGCCCTAAAGTATCATATAATGTTATTACTGAGAAAGGTTAAATAAAGCTACAATGTGCCTTCAAAATCAGTGCACCAAGAAGCTAAATTGTATGGCAAAATTTGTTGAAAGTCTGCTGAACAAGCGACATCCGAAAGGGCAAGAAAGCTGTGAAGTTCTACAAACATCTCTTATATACATAAATCACAAGGTATCTTGCTGGACACTCACCCAGAAAACACATTTTAGTAACTTGTGTACTAAATGTATAAAGTGTACGCTAAAGAAGAGTTTGGAGAAGTAAATAGTTCAAGACTGAGTGTATGTTGAAATGAGAATTGTAATGTAATCCATACTCTAATCTGGTTGAGCCTGCAGCAAATCCCTTTGGATCTTGTCTTTGCACTGACGGAACGAAAGTCACGCTTCACAACAACTGTGCTTTCCACAACAGGTTTTGAGTCACACATAGAACACGTCAGCTGGAGGTCACTCCCAGCAGTGAGAATATAAATCTGTTCTACTGGCATATAGTACCTTGCTTAAAATCACTGTCAAACATGGCCTTGCGTCCAACGTAGTATTTGTATGTAACTCTCTGTGCCATGCTGTAGTCATCTTTCAAATTTGAGCTGTCAATAGCTCTAATTAATGGTTTACACAGATGAAGTTTGTTAATCTGAGAAGAAAGTCACATGATTGAAAGGTATATCAATGTAGCACTATGTGAGGAACAGGACTTGATTTAGAACATGAAATACAAAGAAAACAAGCTTAGTAGACTTGGATCATACCTTAAAATAGATTTTGAACAGCTGATTCACCAGAAACAACATGCCCCACTTTTTGGAGTCATCAATGCCAGCTCGACTGTAACAAAAGATAAAACATTAGAAATGAATGTTTTAGGAAAATACATATTTTGCTTTTAGAATGAAATCCCCTCACACGCCTTTGATCCATATTTTTTAAAACAAGTGGTCTTACATTACTACCAAACAAAAACAAGCCAAAAATTCCTTGTAAATTTTAGACCATGCAATCTTCATCAAAATAGAGCGCCCAATCCCATTTCTGTCCTATAATCCTCGTTAATTTTAAGATTGCTCAACTGTGTTCCCCCATCAATGCAATCACTTCAAATCAAGAAAGTCATCTAGGAAGACAAGGGTATCCACCCCAATCTCAAGTCACCTGTCTTACCATTCACACACTTCCAAAATAAGCCATCAACAATGTATACGTCCACCTCCTCAGAATTTCACTCAATGCACAACCTTAACTCCAATCACAGCAAGATGAAGGATCTTACAGAGAGACATGATTTTACTCTGAAATTCTACATAGTGTTTATTTCTTCTTAAATACTCAGACTGGAGTTAAGTTTGTATACTTGGCCCTGGTCTACACTAGGAGTTGAGGTCGAATTTAGCAGCATTAAATCGATTTAACCCTGTACCCGTCCACACAATGAAGCCCTTTTTTTTTTTTTTTTGACTTAAAGGGCTCTTAAAATCAATTTCCTTACTCCACCCCCGACAAGGGGATTAGCGCTTAAATTGGCGTTGCTGGGTCGAATTTGGGATACTGTGGACGCAATTAGACGGTATTGGCCTCTGGGAGATATCCCAGAGTGCTCTATTGTGACCGCTCTGGACAGCACTCTCAACTCAGATGCACTGGCCAGGTAGACAGGAAAAGGCCCGCAAACTTTTGAATTTCAATTTCCTGTTTGCATGGTCACATGCAGCTTGCCACGCTGGCCAGAGCTCGTCAGCAGAGGTGACCATGCAGAGCTCATCAGCACAGGTGACCATGATGGAGTCCCAGAATCGCAAAAGAGCTCCAGCATGGACCGAACAGGAGGTACAGGATCTGATCGCTGTATGGGGAGAGGAATCCGTGCTATCAGAACTCCGTTCCAGTTTTTGAAATGCCAAAACATTTGTCAAAATCCCCCAGGGCATGAAGGACAGAGGCCATAACAGGGACCCGAAGCAATGCCGCGTGAAACTGAAGGAGCTGAGGCAAGCCTACCAGAAAACCAGAGAGGCAAGCGGCCGCTCCGGGTCAGAGCCCCAAACATGCCGCTTCTATGATGAGCTGCATGCCATTTTAGGGGGTTCAGCCACCACTACCCCAGCTGTTGTTTGACCCCTTCAATGGAGATGGAGGCAACACAGAAGCAGGTTTTGGGGACTAGGAAGATGATGATGAAGTTGTAGATAGCTCACAGCAAGCAAGCAAGTGGAGAAACCGGTTTTCTCGACAGCCAGGAACTGTTTCTCACCCTGGACCTGGAGCCACTACCCCCTGAACCCACCCAAGGCTGCCTCCCAGACCCAGAGGAGAAGGGACCTCTGGTGAGTGTACCTTTTAAAATACTATACATGGTTTAAAAGCAAGCATGTTTAATGACTAATTTGCCCTGGCATTTGCAGCTCTCCTGGATGTACTCCCAAAGCCTTTGCAAAAGGTTTCTGGGGAGGGCAGCCTTATTCCGTCCACCATGGTAGGACACTTTACCACACCAGGCCAGTAGCACGTACTCGGGAATCATTATAGAACAAAGCATTGCAGCGTATGTTTGCTGGCATTCCAACAACATCCGTTCTTTATCTCTCTGTGTTATCCTCAGGAGAGTGATATCATTCATGGTCACCTCGTTGAAATAGGGTGCTTTTCTTAAGGGGACATTCAGAGGTGCCCGTTCCAGCTGGGATGTTTGCCTGTGGCTGAATAAAAATGTTCCCTGCTGTTAGCCACGGGGAGGGGGGAGGGGCTAGCCACATGGTGGGGGGAAGCAAAATGCGACCTTGTAACGAAAGCACATGTGCTGTGTATGTAATGTTAACAGCAAGGTTTACCGTGGAAGAGTGTACCCATTGTTCTATAAAATGTGTCTTTTTAAATACCACTGTCCCTTTTTTTTTCTCCACCAGCTGCATGTGTTTCAAGGATCACAGAATCTTCTCCTTCTCAGAGGCTAGTGAAAATTAGAAGGCGAAAAAAACACACATGTGATGAAATGTTCTCTGAGCTTATGCTGTCCTCCCACACTGACAGAGCACAGATGAATGCGTGGAGGCAGACAATATCAGAGTGCAGGAAAGCACAAATTGACCAGGAGGAGAGGTGGCGGGCTGAAGAGAGTAAGTGGTAGGCTGAAGAGAGGGCTGAAGCTAAAAGGTGGCGGCAGTGTGATGAGAGGAGGCAGGATTCAATGCTGAGGCTGCTGCAGGATCAAACCAATATGCTCCAGCGTATGGTTGAGCTGCAGGAAAGGCAGCAGGAGCACAGACCGCTGCTACAGCCCCTGTGTAACCAACCACCCTCCTCCCCAAGTTCCATAGCCTCCTCACCCAGACGCCCAAGAACACGGTGCAGGAGCCTCCGGCCACCAGCCACTCCACCCAGAGGATTGCCCAAGCAACAGAAGGCTGGCATTCAATAAGTTTTAAACTTTTAAAGTGCTGAGAGCCTTGTCCTTCCCTCCTCCACCACCCCTCCTGGTGCTACCTTGGTAGTTATCCCCCTATTTGTGTGATGAATGAATAAAGAATGCATGAATGTGGAGCAACAATGACTTTATTGCCTCTGCAAGCAGTGATCGAAGGGAGGAGAGGAGGGTGGTTAGCTTACAGGGAAGTAGAGTGAACCAAGGGGCAGGGGATTTCACCAAGGAGAAACAAACAGAACTTTCACACTGTAGCCTGTCCAGTCATGAAACTGGTTTTCAAAGCTTCTCTGATGCACACCGCGCCCTCCTGTGCTCTTCTAACCGCCCTGGTGTCTGGCTGTGCGTAACCAGCAGCCAGGCGATTTGCCTCAACCTCCCACCCCGCCCTAAACGTCTCCCCCTTACTCTCACAGATATTGTGGAGCGCACAGCAAGCAGTAATAACAGTGGGAATATTGGTTTTGCTGAGGTCTAACTGAGTCAGTAAACTGCGCCAGCGCACTTTTAAACGTCCAAATGCACATTCTACCACCATTCTGCACTTTCTGTAGTTGAACAGCTCCTGACTATTGTCCAGGCTGCCTGTGTATGGCTTCATGAGCCATGGCATTAACGGGTAGGCTGGGTCCCCAAGGATAACTATAGGCATTTCAACATCCCCAACGGTTATTTTCTGGTTTGGGAAGAAAGTCCCTTCCTGCAGCTTTTGAAACAGACCAGAGTTCCTGAAGATGTGAGCGTCATGTACCTTTCCCGGCCATCCGACGTTGATGTTGGTGAAACGTCCCTTGTGATCCACCAGTGCTTGCAGCACTACTGAAAAGTACCCCTTGCGGTTTATGTACTCGCTGGCTTGGTGCTCCGGTCCCATGATAGGGATTTGGGTTCCATCTATGGCCCCACCACAGTTAGGGAATCCCATTGCAGCAAAGCCATCCACTATGACTTGCAATTTCCCAGGGTCACTACCCTTGATATCAGCAGATCTTTGATTGTGTTGGCTACTTGCATCACAGCAGCCCCCACAGATCTGCCCACTCCAAATTGATTCCCAACTGACCGGTAGCTGTCTGGCTTTGCAAGCTTCCACAGGGCTATTGCTACTTGCTTCTCAACTGTGAGGGCTGCTCTCATCTTGGTATTCTTGCGCCTCAGGGCAGGAGAAAGCAAGTCACAAAGTTCCATGAAAGTGCCCTTACACATGCAAAAGTTTCACAACCACTGGGAATCGTCCCAGACCTGCAACACTATGCGGTCCCACCAGTCTGTGCTTGTTTCCCGAGCCCAGAATTGGCGTTCCACCGCATGAACCTGCCCCATTAGCACCATGATGCCCACATTGCCAGGGCCCGTGCTTTGAGAGAAGTCTGTGTCCATGTCCTCATCACTCACGTCACCACGCTGATGTCACCTACTCGCCTGGTATCGCTTTGTCAGGTTCTGGTGCTGCATATACTGTTGGATAATGCGTGTGGTGTTTAATGTGCTGCTAATTGCCAAAGTGATCTGAGCAGGCTCCATGCTTGCCATGGTATGGTGTCTGCACAGAAAAAAGGCGCAGAACGATTGTCTGCCGTTGCCCTGACGGAGGGAGGGGCGACTGACGACATGGTTTACGGGGTTGGCTTACAGGGAATTAAAATCAACAAAGGGGGTGGCTTTGTGAGAAACTGAATGGCCCCCTCAAGGATAGAACTCAAAACCTCAAGGACAGAACTCAAAACTGGGTTTAGCAGGCCGTTGATTTCACAGAGGGCTGGGAGAAAATGAATACAAAACAAATCTGGTCTATTTCTTGTTTTGAGCCACTTCATCTACCTTTATACATCTTGCTGGCAGCAGACTGTGCAGTACGACCGCTAGCCATCGTCATCTCCTGGGTGCTCGGCAGAAGACGGTGCAGTATGATGACTGCCCATCATCTTCTGCTAGCTGCAGGTTAAAAGAGAGTGCACTGCCGGTAGGACTCAATCGCCACGAGACGAAACAAGGGAAATGACCTGGCTGAGTCACTCCCATGTTTGTCCAGGCGCCCGGCTAAAAGAGCACCCAGGACTATGTTGACGATGGCTACCAGTCATACTGTACTGTCTGCTGCCAAAAGGCAATAAACTGCTGCTGTGTACCAATGCAGTACCACATCTGCCAGCACCCAGGAGACATATGGTGACGGTTAGCTGAGCGGGCTCCATGCCTGCCATGGTATGGCATCTGCACAGGTAACTCAAGAAAAAAGACGAAAAACGATTGTCTGCCCTTGCTTTCACGGAGGGAGGGAGGGAGGGAACGGGGGCCTGATGATATGTACCCAGAACCACCCGCGACAATGTTTTAGCCCCATCAGGCACTGGGATTTCTACCCAGAATTCAGATGGGCGGCGGAGACTGCGGGAACTGTGGGATAGCCACCCACCGTGCAACGCTCCGGAAGTCGATGGTTGCCTTGGTACTGTGGACACACTCCGCCGACTACATGCACTTAGAGCATTTGTGTGGGGACACACACAAACAACCGTATAAAAACGCTTTCTACAAAACTGACTTCTATAAATTCGACCTAATTTCTTAGTGTAGACATACCCTGGGATGAGATTTTGAAGAACATGATGTGTGCATCTGAAAGGGAGATTGTTGTAGAGGAGAGAAATCTAAGTGTACTTTGGTATTATGGTATCTGGGAGGTATGAAGAGTAACTTTAGACTTTTGTGGATGCTAATACTACTTAGCTGGAGATTTCGTGGGTTTCTAGTGATTGTGTTGATAGGAAATATTTGAGTGATCTTAAGGGTTTTTTTTTGTTTTTTAAAAGGAGTTTCCCTGGATTTTAAGCTAATAACAGAAGTTTAAATAACTTTGGTGCATAAAGTCTGGAGGAGGACAGCCTTGTTATGATAGAGGCTACAAGATCATCCAGACCACATCACACAATCCATTGTCTACAGCCAAGCTCTAAGATACAACCACATTTGCTCTGATCCCTCAGACAGACACAAACACCTACAGGATCTCTATCGAGCATTCTTAAAACTACAATACCCACCTGGTGAAGTGAAGAAACAGATTGAGCACCTGAGATCACCTACTACAAGACAGGCCCTACAAAGAAAGTAACAGAATGCCACTAGGTGTCACCTACAGCCCCCAACTAATACCTCTCCAGCGCATCATCAAGGATCTACAACCTATCCTGAATGATGATCCCTCACTCTCATAGACCTTGGGGGACAGGCCAGTCCTCTCTTACAGACAGCCCCCAAACCTGAAGCAAATACTCACCAGCAACTACACACCACACAACAAAAACACTAACCCAGGAATCAAACCCTGCAACAAACCCCGGTGCCAACTCTGTCTGCATATCTAGTCTAGGGACACCATCATAGGACCTAACCACATTAGCCACACCATCAGGGGCTCATTCACCTGGACATCTACCAATGTGATATATGCCATCATGTGCCAGCAATGCCCCTCTGCCATGTATATTGACCCAACTGGACAGTCTCTACGCAAAAGAATAAATGGACACAAATCTGACATCAGGAATCCTAACATTCAAAAACCAGTCGGAGAACACTTCAATCTCCCTGGTCACTCAATAACAGACCTAAAAGTGGCAATTCTTCAACAAAAAAACTTCAAAAACAGACTCCAATGTGAAACTGCGGAACTGGAATTAATTTGCAAACTGGACACCATCAGATTAGGCCTGAATAAAGACTGGGAGTGGCTGGGTCGTTATAAAACCTAAACCTAGTTTCCCTGTACTGTTACTCACACCTTCTTATCAACTGTCTGAAATGGGCCACTCTCATTACCACTTCAAAAGTTATTTTTCCACCCTTGCTATCCTGCTGTCAATTGAATTGTCTCATTAGACTAACCTCACACCTGGTAAGGCAATTCACATCTTTTCATGTATTGATACCTGCTCCTGTATTTTCCACTCCATGCATCCGATGAAGTGGATTCTAGCCCACGAAAGCTTATGCCCAAATAAATTTGTTAGTCTATAAAGTGCCACAAGGACTCCCTGTTATTTTTACAAGATATACTGTAATAGAGAGAGACTGGGGTTCCCTACAGTGGAATTCCCCTTCTATGGCCTTCTGCACACCTGTATGTAGCATGCGCCTGAGAATTACAGCTGTTTGCAATACTGGAAGGGGAGAAAGAGTGAAGAAGCCTTTTCTCCATGTTGAGAACATTAAACCTGTTAAGAATGGAAGATTGAAGTAAAACTCCCTCTCTCCCAGTCCCACTGTGATGGCATGTACAAACTCCACACTGGAACAGGACAGAAAGAATTAATTGTTTGCCTTGAGAGACCAGGATGTAAATTAGTCTCTTCTGCAACACCTGCTAAGACTATCAAGCCTAAAGAGAAGCCTCTCCAGCTGTAGTTGATACTCAGGAGAGAACAAGAGAAGGAGGCAGGCAACAAAAGTGACTACCTTGACCCAGATATGGTCTTGGCTAGTGCAGAGAATTAGTTCTTATGCTTTACAAATGGGTAAAGTTATTTACATTTCTTAATGATTCAACACAAGATCTAGAAAGGATCTTTCACTTACGTGTCACTGGCACAGACACGAAAACAGCTCATCAGCAATTCTGCTGCTTTTTCCAACATATCACCAACTTTGCTTTTCCCTTTCTTCACCAGCTGTTGATCGGCCTAGCATGCAAGGTGAGAGACACAGCATGTATTCCTATGTCCAGGCTCATCTTTTAAAAGCAATAAGTAGACTAGTTCTGTAAATACAGTATCTTGTAAAGTAAAGTAAGAGGTAAGTTCCTTACACCTGTCACCCCAACATACTGTACGTATTAAAATATCTCTTTGGAGGTTCTGAACACCCCCCGCTCATTAACTTCAGGCTGAGCCCACATGAACAGGAGGCAGGGAGGGCTCAGGCTGGCACAAGTGTGGGGAGGCGAGGGTGGCCACCGGCAGCCCGGCACATGGGGATGCTGGGGGACCTCAGAAGGCCTTGGGCCAGCCCCGTGCTGGGGCGGAGGGGCTCGGGCTGGCCCACGGGTGTCCTGTTTTCCCGTTGGGAAAATATGGTCACCCTAGGTATTGCCAACCACAAGCCTTCAAAAAAATCATGATTTAGGCCACCTCCAAAAAAGTTATTTAAAAATAAATTTGGGTTCTTTTAAGTTGCCTTCTGGTGTATGAGCCTTCAGGGTTCGCTTTTTCAACCTCTCTCTGCAACTATGAAGGCCAGCAATTTTTCTTGGGAATGAAAGCTGAGATTCTCAGGCATTCACAGGACTCCAGGTGCTGGAACTTGAAGAAAAACACCAAATATTGCTAAGCTCATGATAAATCATGATCTGGCAACATAACATGTAAAACTGGAGAGATCTGAAAGGTGGATTAACTAATGTACAACTTTATCTCCGAGTAAGGATAACAAAAGACAAACCAATGGCCTTAACATGCACTGGAATTTGCCTCGTGAATTAAGTGTTGTTTTAATTTTGACTTTTGTTTACATTCTCCCCCACTTTTAACTACCCTGAAAACAAATGCAAACAGGCCAAAAAAAAAGAAAAAGAAACGGAGACTCATCCTTGTTATTGAAGACATATCTATTAAAATGCCCCATCAGCTCTCATACAGTGCCAATCTAGTTAGTATACAAACTTCTCCAAACCGATAAACCAAAAACTCCCATGCAGACCCTCCGATTCAGGTTTCTCACAGGTAATATATGCGCCCAAATACATAAATGGCCTTATCAACATTGGATCCTCAGGCTGGATAAATGTAGAATCTACTTACTACTCTGTTCAGACCATTTCCTACTCCAGGCAGAAATAAAGTTTTTCCCCATTGCAACACAAACTACCACCATGGTCCATCACAGAGAATTTTTAAACCCTATCTAATTCAAAAAAAGTTTCTTGGAGAAAATTCTACCCAATCATGAAGCCAGGGAGTAAAAGCATTACTGATGCAATTAAGGCATGCCCCACAGAGCCTTTCTGAACCATAAATAACTTCAGAAACCCAGACTGACATCAGTGAGACTTGCAAGTTCTCAGCACCTCCTAGGTTAAGGGCCAAAAATAACAGGTAGGTAGAACAAGCAACTTATATTATTGCAAGTATAAAATGAACTTAGCAGTGGGTGAAACTCTGAGTATATATCATTTTTAGGGCTGTTGATTAATTGCAGTTAACTCATGCTATTAACTCAAAAAATTAATCGTGATTAATCGCAGTTTTAATCGCACTGTTAATAGAATACCAATTGAAATTAAATATTTTTAAATGTTTTTCTATATTTTCAAATATATTGATTTCAACTACAACACAGAATACAAAGTGTACCGTGCGTACCGTGCTCACTTTATATTTTGTATTACAAATATTTGCACTGTAAAAATGACAAACAAAAGAAATAGTATTTTTCAATAAATCTCATACAAGTACTATAGTGCAATCTGTATGGTGAAAGTGCAATTTACAAATGTAGATTTTTTTTTTTGTTACATAACTGCACTCAAAAACAAAACAATGTAAAAAAAACTTTGGCTGAACAAGTACCCTTGTAGGCTCTAATCATTAAGACAAACATCCTCTTAAAAGATGGCTGAAGCATGAAAGGGACATATGATTCTTTAGTGCATCTGGCACATAAATATCTTGAGATGCCAGCTACAACAGTGCCATGTGAACACCTGTTCTCACTTTCAGATGACATTGTAAAGAAGAAGCAGGCAGCATTATCTCCTGCAAAAGTAAACAAACTTGTATGTCTGAGAAATTGGCTGAACAAGGAATAGGACTGAGTGGACATGTAGGCTCTACATGTGGAGTTCTGCACCACTGTGCAATGCAGAATTTTCTTCCCCCACCCCCTGAAATGGGCTGCAGAGATGTTGGCTGCCACTAGGGGTGGCTGGACCCAGCAGAGCCCAGCTTGCAAACAGAAAATAATACCAGGGGACGGGAACTGGAGGGTTCCCAGCAGTTGCAGTTCCCAGCATACCCTTTAGGAAGGAGGCGGCGGCGCACAGGAAACTCCGTGCAAGCCCAGGACCCAGCATCAGGCTATTTTTGCCTCTGTATCCCTGGACTCTAGGAGGATAGGGGATGTGAGCGTCTCAGCCAGGGAGGGCCCCGCAGCTGGGCTCTTAGAGGCAAGAGTGGGTGTGAGAGTCTGGCCCCCCGGCTGGGCTCGAGAAACAGGAACGGGGTTGTCATAGGGGTTTCTTTAATTCTCTACTCCTGGGGGAAATTTTTATATGTCTGTATTGTTACATACTTGCTGACAGGTATTTTGAAATAAATTATCAAAATAATTGAAGCTGGTGTGATTATATAGTGTTATTTTGACAAAAAAAATTTGCAGAATATTAAAATATTGTGCACATAATTTTTAATTTTTTGGGGCAGAATCTCCCCCGGAGTAACATGTGCAAGTTCAGCTTTTATGATAAAAAGATTGCACTACATTACTTGTATTAGGTGAACTGAAAAATACTATTTATTTTCTTTTTTACAGTGCAAATATTTGTAATCAGAAATAAAGTGAACAGCGTACACTTGGTATTCTGTGTTGTAATTGAAATCAATATATTTGAAAATGTAGAAAACATCTACAAATATTTAAAGAAATGGTATTCTATTATTGTTTAACAGCACAATTAATCAAAATTAATTTTTTAATCACTTGACAACCCTAATTATTTTGTAACACGTCCTTACATAAAAGGGAGAAGATTAAGCGAAGGATGAAAGTTTAAGACACTTCAGTCAAATAAATTCCTTATTGACAGATAGAATACATGAAATTGTTAAACTGCAAGTTTCCTGTCTACTCACATTATTAGCAAAAATTCGAAGGTCAAGTGCTACAGCATACATAATAGGCAAAGCCCTACAGAAACAAACAAAAAAAATCAATAAATTTATTATGCATGAGTAACTAACCCCATATTGCAGGTTAAGCCACACAAGTTACTTTTTAGTCCATATGGACGTAAGTGTTGCTGGTGGCTATACAATTCCCTATATATCCAGTTTTCCTTTCCTTAAACCTTATAAAAAAAAATCACATTTTATAGGAAAATGTCTTTAAAAGGTCAGTGTTTCACACATCATTACTTGCAGTAAATGAATAATGCAGTTAATTAATCTCCAGGTGACAAACTGTCAAGCAGAATATCATTCTGCAATCAATGCTTTACTTAAAGGGAAACAAAGTACGTTTGCTAAACAATTTGAATCGACAAATGAACAGATTTTGGGCTTGAGTCCCTTATAGAAATTCGAAAGAGCAGAGTGACATAACAGTTTTAATTAGTAAATACCTGGTGTACACAACTGAAACAAATCATTATAGATAATGAAAGTTATTTTTATGGTGGTATCTTAATTGAACTATGGTCGCATTTTGGGATGAAAGGTAGCAGTAACAATCATCTAGATCTGTTCACCTGCCTAGTTACTAACATAACGACATTTATAAAGTACTTACCAGTTTTCTTCTTTATGTGCTTGAAATGCTCGCAGGAATGATGTGTTATATTTAGGAGAACATAGCACACAATTTACAAAGTGACCCAGGAAGTAAAATGGGATAGGTGTAAGAGGCTGTATAGTATGCCCTATTTCTGAGTGTAGAAGACTGCAAAAAAAGGCAACAGATCAGGAATCGGAGTGTAGGGGCACATAAGGGATGAGTCCAGCTCTACTGCATGCTACCTCTTTTACCCTGACTGAGGGAGCACAGTGCCCCGCACATGGGAGTGGGAGAGGCCCAAGGAAGGGAACGGGATAGTGGCTCTTTGCAATATCATCATCCTCTCTACATTATGTGGGGGACTGCAGAAGACTAATTCTCTGGCTTGGGGGCAAGTGTACTTTTCTTTGACCCCAAAGAGAAGGGGGAAATTTTATTTGGATTTCATTGGTTACAAGTCTAAATAGCTAAAATTTTAGACACACACATACACCAAACCACATTTATATTTCGTAATCCCATCACATTTGAAAGCATTTCGCCCTCCTCAAACATGAAGTTATCCCAGATACACACATTTATGAGCTCTCAAATGAACTGATGGAAAAGGATATTGTACTATAACAGTCTGGCATTTGTAAGCTTCAATAAAGTCATGGTTTCCAACAGCGTAAGTACATCTGTCAAAAAAAAAAGCAGTAAGGAGGAAACTGAAAAGTGTTTTATATTTAAAGAGTAGCTTAATATATTAGTCTCTCTTTCTCTCTAGCTAAATTAAAGCTTTGCAGTTTATTTTAGTAACAGGCTTATTAGAAGTATTCTTAAACAGCAATAAATATGGGAATTGAATACTGAGTGACAATGTAAATAAACTGGCAATTTCACACAATACATTATGCAGCAAAAGATCTGAACGCATCAGTTTTAAATGACCTCTCTACAATTGTCATTCAACATAACCTAGATAGATAAATTTTCAAGATTCTTGAAATGAGAGAAAATTAAAAAAAGACGTCAACTTGACCTCTATTTAACTGTAAAAAATATTAAATAATATTTAATAATATTAAAGAATATTAATTAAAATAATAAGTAAAGAAATATTTTGCATACTAAAGATGCATGAGAGAGCTCTGCCAGTTTTCATAGGTCTAGAATCACTTTTTCCTATTTAAGAAATGTCTCTTTCCCCTGTTGTTGTTTGTTCACTTTTGTGTCTGTTATTGCTATTAAAAGCAATAGCACTTTTGCAACGCCTGGAAAAGGGCATTCATCATCAACAAGGTGGTGACATGGACTATACATAAAGTGCTATCAAAATCCACATAGTAAACTCAAAAAAAAAAAAAAAAAAAGCAATCAGTAAATGTTTTCTGTATCATTTATTTATAGCAATTTTAGGGATTATTTATAACAGTAGCAGGTACACAATTTTCAGATCAAGGTGTGATTCCCCCTCCCCCCCCAATTTGACAGTGACCTTTCAAATAAATCAGATCAATTCATGGAGTCCCTTCCTCTTTCTACCTGGATACATCAAAATTCAAACTCTCATTCTTAATCCATCTTTACCTTAAGTGAGCAGCAAACATTTCATCATATGGTGGCTCCAGAACTTGTTGACATTTGTCTTCTGGAGATGGAAGCTAATCATAGAACAAATCAATGGAACATAAATGTATAAAATTGCACAAAAAACATATGCGTTTTTTAATCAAGCTAGTATTTTTATACATACACGCCTTCGCTATATATTAGAACATTAACAGTCACTCATTGTAGAGGAAAAATGGAAAATTAAGGAGAATCAATGTTAAGGATGGGGGAGGGGAGGGAAAGAGCATACCGTGGAGCGAGATCAAGAGATAAACAAGGGAAAGAGAGAGAAACCAAACCAGAAAGGTGTGCTGCTCTGGCTTATTAAACAATTTTTTCAATAAAAGAGCCATATGACAGAGCAAAAAGAAACAGTACACACAAAAAGGGAAGGGGAAAGAACAAGTGACAGATTAGTGACAATGACAGAGTTTACTTCTCAAATACTACAGTGAAGTATAAAAACCTGAACAGAATAGAATTTCCATGTTTCATTGTATTTCTCTGGACAGCATCCTACAATTGTGTTAAGTTGTATTGTGGAGGGAAAGAGGAGAGATGGATGCTAATAGCAATAGTCACTAATGGAATAACATTATATTGCTGCTTCAGTTGACCCTGGGTTAAGTGCAGTTTTTTAAAACTGCATACAACACCATTAAGTCTTATAGAATTTTAAAAGACATTTTAAACCAACCAAAGGAATTTTATAATAAGGATGTCATTCTCTGTTGAGGTCTATAGCTAGTATAAACACTCTATAGATAAAATATAACTTGATTAAACTCTAATATTTTGAAGAGTTATTTTCTACAGAACTGCTGCTCACTTTTATATTTTGTAAGATTTTGTTTTTCTCTGTAAGAGCAGTGGCAGAAAATTGTTTTTCCCTAACTAGGCTCCCCTTTCTGCAGCAAGAGAGTTTGGGTTTGTTTTGTGGGGGATTTTTTGCTTACATGGTTGTTATGCACACTATTCCTTTCTGTGTTAATTTCTTCAGAACTACCTGAATATTTCCATCTAAGCTCCCAGAAATTTCATGCAAATGAGCAAATTCCTGGACCTTTCAGAGACTCTTTGAAGTTAATAGAGGTCTGCCTGTGCACCTCACCTTGCAGCATAGATGCTGACTTTTGGTTTTGCTGGTGGATACCCCATCCTGGCCCCTCCCCCTTCCCCACGCCCACGCCCCTTAGATCCCCTCCCCTGAGCGCCTCCCACTCACTCTTTTCTGCCCCCTCCTGCCGTAAGGGCGAGGTATGCATGTTTGGGGGGTGCCCAGCCTCCCCCCCCACCCCAAAACTGGCAATTTTCAGCATATTTATACACTTCTTCCATATTCTAGTCATTGAATGTGTGTCTATCGTTGGTATCTCTATGTAATCATTATTAAAATAGTAATGAACTACATAATTACATCATCATAAATTACAGTATAATTAAAATCATTACACTCAGCTACAAGCGGTCTTCACTAACATCCCAGTGTAAAGACATTACATTGGCTCTGTGCTTCACACCTACTTAGGGCCAATTTGGGATCTGAGGGCCACTGATGGCTGTGGGAAGGAGGCAGATGGGAGGGACAAGCAGTAGGGAGTCTCTCCCCTCTTCCTTCCTGTCAATCTCTCTCCCTCTCCTTTCTTCTCTAAGTCCTTGTCCCCTTCCTGATGTTCCCCCTTCTTGCTTCCCACCCCGTGTCCCTTTTCCCATCTCTCTCTCTCTGTTCCCCACCTCCTGGTGGCTCTGTCTAGTGCCTGCCCCACCCACACACTGAAAGCAGCAGAGGCGGCTCCCCCTCCTTGGGGTAGGAAGGGTTGCCTTGTGGTTAAAGCACACGTCTGGGGCTCAGGTGTTCTGGGTTTGGTTCTCTGCTCTGCCACAGACTCCTTGCTTAGCCTTGGGAAAGCCACTTCACCTCTTTGTGCCCTAATCCCACCTGCCAAATGGGGTTAATACTGACCCTGCCTCCTAGGGTAAATCCATTCATGGCTCTGTGATGACGGGGGAAATGGAGATACCAAGGTGGGTAGATCTGGGCTGAATTTCTCCACAACCTCAGAGTGAGAGCCAGCTCCTCGCAGGGCGGATGGGAGAAAGAGGGGCTCAGGCCACCTCTGCACAGAGGCGGGTCGGGGCTTTAGCCCTGAAGCTTCTCTCACTAAGGTAGCTGGGGCTCCCAAGCTGGGGTCTTCAGCACCACATCTTCTGCTAGGATCTGGGGCTTCTCCCAGCTCCACCCAATGCAGCTCCTGCTGGGGTCAGGGGGGCGCTTCTACTCCCCCCCACCCAGAGCAGCTCCTGACGGGGTCTGAGCTTTTCCTCCCCTGTCCCCCTCAGTGCAGCTCCTGCTGGGGTCCAGGGCTTTTCCTCCCCTTAATCCGCCGCTGCACCCATCAGCCCTAACCTAGCTGGGCTCCCTTGGGTCACCTAATGCCTGCTGTGGCCAGAGTTGAGCCTGGCAGGGAGGGAGAAACCATACTGGTGGACACCATGGCCACCAGCCCAAGAGGTGTGTGCGGCGTGGCCCCAGGTGAGCAGGGGCTGGCTGCACCGCTGCTGATAGCCCGGCACTCCCACCCACCCCTAACCCTAAGGCTTTTTTTTTTTTTTTCTTTTTTTTTGGGGGGGGTTGAGGCTCACTCAGCCCCTGCTGGAGCAGGGAGGTGCGAAACAGCTGATCTGAGCCTGCCTGCCAAACAGCTGACTGCAGCTGTGCCCAGGCAACCCATACCAAACAGCACATCTGCAGAGGCACCCGCTCAACAGCTGCTACCTGGCTGCCTACAACTGGTCATCCTGGTGGGTGGTGAGCACGCCCTATTTTTTTTTAATGGGTGCTCCAGCCAAGGAGCACCCACAGAGTTGGCGCCTATGCCTTGCAGGATTGGGGCCTTGGTTTGTTAGTGTAACTGATTCTTGTACCTGAAGCCTGGGATTTGCAACATGAGGATGCTTAAATGACACCAATTCTGCACAAAACAATCCATCTCTGGAATCAATGGCTTCTAGAACCTATTGAAGAAAAAATTACACACCTTAAGGAACAAGATCTAGCCTTAGCTATGTAACACACATTGCCACATAACTATTAAAAATCATCCTCTTGTGATGACATTTGCATTCTTGTCAATGACTCTGTGAATATTTTTCAGAGTAACAGCCGTGTTAGTCTGTATTCGCAAAAAGAAAAGGAGTACTTGTGGCACCTTAGAGACTAACCAATTTATTTGAGCATAAGCTTTTGTGAGCTACAGCTCACTTCATCGGATGCATACTGTGGAAAGTGTAGAAGATCTTTTTATATACACACAAAGCAAGATCTTCTACACTTTCCACAGTATGCATCCGATGAAGTGACCTGTAGCTCACGAAAGCTTATACTCAAATAAATTGGTTAGTCTCTAAGGTGCCACAAGTTCTCCTTTTCTTTCTGTGAATATTAATTTCTCATATGTTATTCCCAAGACGTTTTAGTTTGGAAGATACATTAAAATTCTTGAACAGGAAAAAGCCATACACATTTATTTTTCCTTAGTTGTACAAAGTGGCTCAGATCAGTGACCTCACAGGGTCATTGGGGGGAGGGATAGCTCAGTGGTTTGAGCACTAGCCTGCTAAACCCAGGGTTGTGAGTTCAATCCTTGAGGGGGCCATTTAGGGATCTGGGCCAAAAATTGGGGATTGGTCCTGCTTTGAGCAGGGGGTTGGACTAGATGACCTCCTGAGGTCCCTTCCAACCCTGATATTCTATGAACTCTATGAACAAGGCAATTATATGGGTCTACTGTCTTTCACTGGCAGTAGTTAGACAGAATTAGAAACTTTGTTTAACAACTATAGACAGACTTTAATGAATAAAAAGTATACTTGCAGCCATAAATCAAGTTTTAAATATTTTACACTGGAATTGCTGAAAGGAAGGATAGTTTGGATTTCATTAATAAGGACCCTTAAATGTATTTCACATACATATTAGTATTTAATAACACAACCTAATCATAAAAAGATTAATCCTGCCTTCCCTACTAAGAAAAACTTCCCCTTTAATTAAAGGGGAAGATTGTCTTAAGTAGGAATTACAGGACTGGACCCAGAGCATCTTTGCGAACTCCCTTAAATTGGAGTTTTGGGTATGGATGGGATACAGGATTGGGCACATGGCATTATTCTTGTCTACACTATTCAGGAAAAGGTATTCCCACTTCTAAATCAGCAGCAGAAACCAAATTAGTACTAAGGTCAGCTAAGAATTTCAGTGAAGAAATAAAGCATTATTAAACAGTTCAGTATAGTCCATATACAATCAATTAGTTTAGTTCCATGTTGACTTTATCTTCAGAGTTTACTTTGTAAAAAAACCAACAAAAAACCCACGTTTGATGCAAAATTCTCAAGAATTAGAAAAATCTAAAAATATGAACATGTGGTCAATAATCTGAAAAAATTTGGACAATAAAATAGCTTATCTTTGTTATTTCAGTTAAAAAGCCTGATGACAGACCTAGAAATTTAAGTTTCAATAATGTCCTATCATGATCAAATATACTGCAATGCAAGGATTATTTAAAGGGACATGATCAATTCAAAAATCACAATGTTTTGCCTCATATTTCCATGAATGACATTTTAAACAACAACAGATTAAAAAAAGGAAGTATTTACAGTTTTACTTCTTACATTTGACAACATGTTGTAAACTGTCATTTCACAGATTCATTTATTATATTAAATTTCCTATGGTTTTGTGGGTCTGTCACTTAGCAACAGATCGGGGAAAAACCTTTTCTAAAGATATAAAAACATGACTGATAAACCACAGAAATTGGGAAAGGGGCTTAGGCAGCTAATATTTAACTTTTGGCTCCTTTTGCGGAACTGACCAAGTTTGACATGTCTCATTAAGGTGCTTAAATAAGAGTGTGTATTACATTTGACAAAGAAGGAACCTTTATAGCAAGTATATTTGGGCCTTGATCCTACAGTTGCGTCTATTAATGTAGACCCCAGTATCTGTGCAAAGCCTCACTGGGTATGTTTACACTGCAGCTGGGCGCAAACCTCCCAGCTGGAGTAGACAGACTCATGCTAGCAGAGCTTGAGGTAACATACTAAAAAGAGCAGTATGAAAGTTGTGGGTCCAGCGGAAACTTGGGCTAGCCCCCAGTCTCAGAAGCAGGGAGGCGGGTGGGCTTGAGAGCCTGAGCTACCCTCTGTGCTGGACCATCCACGCTGGTGTTTTTAACGTGCTAGCTTGAGCTGAGCTAGTGTGTC
The DNA here is from genome assembly GCF_965140295.1 of Lepidochelys olivacea. Classification (NCBI taxonomy): domain Eukaryota; kingdom Metazoa; phylum Chordata; order Testudines; family Cheloniidae; genus Lepidochelys; species Lepidochelys olivacea. Next base: position 112,666,108 of record NC_140411.1, read on the forward strand.
TGTCTACTGGGGCTGGGAGGCTTGCTCTCAGCTGCAGTACAGACATGCCCACTTCCTAAAGATGCCAGAGCCCACACTAACAGATCCTATCACACGATTGGGGGCTACATATTTATATAGGCCCCGCATTTTTTAAGCGCCATACGAATGTTACTTTGTTTTCATAACAGCCTTAGGAGACGCTTCCCTAATTATCACTTCCCATACTCTCGGTTGCCTTTTCTTGAACAGGGTAACTTATCTGGAGCGTGGAGAAAAACAGGGAATGGTGCCGGCAAATAAAACCCACTTACCTGCTGCAAATACTGGTTGATGGTGATGTGCGCCATGGACGGACCAGCGGGCCAGGCAAGTGCTGGAGATCAAGCGCGGGGCGTGTCCTGTGCGGCCAAGGAAACAGAAGTGTCACCGCGAAACGGAGTTAGCACGACTGTCCCCCACCTCCCCGCGGGGCCAGCGTGGGGTTTCCACCAACTCACTCAGCCCGGAGCAGCCCCCGCAGCCCCACCCCCCAGGAGCGGAGCCAGGCACAGGGCACAGCAACGGGGCGGGGGGGGGTTCCCAGGGCGCGCGTCACTCCCCTCCCCCGGGGCTCCCCCGCACCCACTGACCAGGCTCGCAGCGCCGCGCCCGCCTCACTCCATCACACCACGTGGGTGGGGCAACCGCCCGGCGCTTCCGTCTCCCGCCCGGCGCGCCAGCCCGGCGCGAGTCACGTGACGCGGGCCGGGCAAGCCGCTCACGTGATGACCCGTCCTGGCGCCCCGCCCCGCGCGCCCGGCTTGGGTTAAAGCGGAGTTGTTGTCACTCTTCGTCCTGTAGAGTGGGGGCGGGGCTTGATTCTTCTCGCGCGCAGCCGGCGGGACTGGGAGACGAGCGTCGCGCGCTGCAGCTGAGCGCAGCGTTCCGCCTGCTGCGGGGTGGCCGGGCTGAGAGCCCCCTTGGGAGCCTAGTGACTGCTGTGCGTGCTGGTGCTTCTGCCCGGGCGCTGCTCCCGCACGCGTCCGTCCCTGGGGTGCCTCTGGCTGCGGCGAGCTGGGAGGGCAGCTGGCTCCGGGTGCTGGCTGTCCTCTCCCTCTGTTATATGGAGTTTGGGAGCGTGGGCCCAAAGCCTTGCCTTGTCGTGAGCTAGTGACACTTCTGTTTTAAACACAAAATGCATAGTGTTGTTTTGTAGACCATCTCACTGTGCATGCGTGGCAAAAAGAAAAAAGCATTGTAATACATTTTAATCCGCTGTGACACGCTCTTAATGGTTGTATGCAGTCGGGGGGCTGGAACTGGGGGTATAGGAGTACCCTGTCTTGAAGTAGTAATAACCAAATACCTGGTTTCCATCCTAGGGTTCACAGTTTTGTACAATGGCTTGCAGCACCCATGCTATAATAGCTGTTCTAACATCCCTGCAGGCAGGGTTGTAGCCATATTGGTCCCAGGGCATTAACAAGAGAAGGTGAGTTAAGACAGTGGCTATCAACCTTTCCAACTATTGTACCCCTTTCAGGAGTCTGATTTGTCTTACGTACTCCCAAGTTTCACCGTGCTTAAAAACTACTTGCTTACAAAATCAGACATAGAAATACAAAAGTTTCATGATGCACTATTACTGAAAAATGGCTTACTGTCTCATTTTTACCATATAATTACAAAATAAATCAATTGGAATATAAATATTGTACTTAGTGTATAATCTATAGTGTAGTATAAACAAATAATCGTATGAAATTTAGTTTGTACTGATGTCACTTGTACTTTTTATATAGCCTGTTGTAAAACTAAGTAAATAGCTAGATGAGTTGATGTACCCTCTGGAAGACCACTGTGTACCCCACAGGGGTACATTTACCCCTGGTTGAGAACCACTGGGTTAAGTAATAGCTCTTTTTGGTGAGAGAGACAAGCTTTTCAGCTGCACAGAGCACTTCTTCGGGTCTGGGAAATGTACTCTGTCCCAGCTATATACAAGGTGGAACAGATTATATAGCATAAATTGTTAGTACATATTTCAAGGGACCATGCAAGGTGAAATGGCCTATTAACACCCTTCCAGTACTAGGGAGGAAAGTTGGGGGAAGGGAGTGGCAGCTGGGGTGCATTAGTGGGTTACAGATTGTTGTAATAAGTAGGGTTGTTGATTAATTGCAGTTAACGCACACAACTCAAAAAAATTAATCACGATTAATCACAGTTTTAATCGTACTGTTAAACAATAGAATACCAATTGAAGTTTATTAAATATTCTGCATGTTTTTTACATTTACAAATATTTGCACTGTAAAAATGATATAGTATTTTTCAATTCACCTCATACAAATACTGTAGTGCAATCTCTTTGTCATGAAAGTGCAACTTACAAATGTAGATTTTTTGTTACATAACTGCACTCAAAAACAAAACAATGTAAAACTTCAGAGCCTACAAGTCCACTCAGTCTTACTTCTTGTTTAGCCAATAGCTAAGACAAACAAGTTTGTTTACATTTACAGGAGATAATGCTGCCCTCTTCATATTTACAATGTCACCAGAAAGTGAGAACAGGCATTTGCATGGCACTTTTGTAGCTGGCATTGCAAGGTATTTACATGCCAGATATGCTAAACATTTGTATGTCCCTTCATGCTTCGGCCACCATTCCAGAGGACGTGCTTCCCTCCTGATGATGCTCGTTAAAAAAATGCATTAATTAAATTTGTGACTGAACTCCTTGGGGGAGACTTGTATGTCCCCTGCTCTGTTTTACCCACATTCTGCCACATATTTCATGTTAGAAGAGTCTCGGACGATGACCCAGCACATGTTTGTTTTAAGAACACATTCACTGCAGATCTGACAAAATGCAAAGAAGGTACCAATGTGAGATTTCTAAAGATAGCTACAGCACTCGTCCCAAGATTTAAGAATCTGAAGTGCCTTCCAAAATCTGAGAGGGATGAGTGTGGCGCATGATTTCAGAAGTCTTAAAAGAGCAACACTTCAATGCAGAAACTACAGAATCCAAACCACCAAAAAAGAAAAATCAACCTTCTGCTGGTGGTATCTGACTCAGATAATGAAAATGAACATACGTCAGTCCACACTACTGTGAATTTTTATTGAGTAGAATCAATCATCAGTATGGAAGCATGTCCTCTGGAATGGTGTTTGCAGCATGATGGGACATATGAATCTTTAGAGCAGCTGGCACATAAATATCTTGCGATGCTGGCCACAACAGTGCCATGAGAACGCCTGTTCTCACTTTCAGGTAACATTGAAACAAGAAGTGGGCAGCATTATCTCCTGCAAATGTAAACAAACTTGTTTGTCTGAGCGATTGGCTGAACAAGAAGTAGGACTGAGTGGACTTGCAGGCTCTAAAATTTTACATTTTATTTTTGACTGCAATTTTTTGTACATAATTCTACATTTGTACATTCAACTTCCATGATAAAGTGATTGCATTACAGTACTTGTATTAGGTGAATTGAAAAATACTATTTCTTTTGTTTTTTACAGTGCAAATACTTGTAATGAAAAATAAAAAGTGAGCACTGTACACTTTGTATTCAGTGTTGTAACTGAAATCAATATATTTGAAAATGTAGAAAACACCCAAAAATATTTAAATAAATGGTATTCTGTTATTGTTTAACAGTGTGATTAATCGTGATTGATTTCTTTTTAATCACACAATTAATCACGATTCTTTTTTTAATCACTTGACAGCCCTAGTAATAAGCCATAAATGTAGTGTCTCCATGAGGATGGATTTGATTTAAATCACTAGTCAGAAAGACTCAATTTAATCATGGATTTCTACATAAAAGTGTATTCTTGTTGGTTGTAATAATCTTAATACATATTCTTCACAACTCAGAGATAGATGTAGGTTTCATTTTTAGAAGATACACATTATACATTTTTAAAGTGATTTATTTTGAAAACTTTTCAGATTAGTTTTACAGCTAAATGAGAAAATGAATGATTGTTTGGTTATTTCATTTACCAAAGGTAATTGAAGCAGATATTTATGAAGTCATTGGGAGGTAAACTATCTCCAGTTCAACAGGTTAATCATTAATATTTGGAGGATTTTCTTGCCATGCTGTTTCTGGAGGAGAACATCCCCAGACAGACATTTAAATTGTTTTATTGAAGCAAAACAACAAAGTTATGTATTCTGTATTTTTTCTTCAACAGCAAACATATAATATTTTAACAATGCAAGCACATGAATTTTTGAATTTAGTTAAACATCCAATTTTTTTAAAATCAGGTTTGTTTTTGTTAAAATTGTTTTTAACTAAAATAGTTAAATGAAATATTAAAAAAAAACCAAAAATTAAATCTACTACATCAGCCAGGTCAACATGAGAAATTTAAAATATTGGCTTCTGCAGCTAACTCAGTCGTCTTCACCTTCATTTTCCTGTTTGTTCATAATCTGGAAAAGAAAAACAAGCTTTCCTGCTTTTTCAGGTCCTAAATGATTTATCAATTTGGAATGAATGAGTCCAAAGGAAGAAAATATTCCTTCTATATGGGCAGAAGAAGCTAGTGCTGTTAAAAGTGAGATTATCACTTCAACAGTCTCTGAATCCAAGTGCTTAAGTGACTTCCACCAGTTCACTATTGTGACTTTCTTTAAAACATCATCAGCAAACATGTATTTCTTGAATGGTTCTTTTTCCCCAAACGGGCCATTATAGGTTTTCCTTTCTAGTGAGCGAATGGTATAGTAGATCTCAAAGCAATGAAGGATACACTCAGAAAGACCTCAAGCCTTCTGGAATATGCTGCTCAAATAGTTTCACTTACGTTTTGACTGCCTGTACCTCCCTTCTCACATTTATCTCCAGACTTCTTCTCCTTGTCCAGATCTATTCTGCCCCCAACAATCTTCTTCTATTCACTGAACTTTTTGAAACTTTGCACTTTTAGAGAGAGGTAAGGGATTGACTTTGTGTACACAAATTTGCAGAGGGACAATAGGGTTGAGTTCTGTTATTTCTCACCTCTATATATTATTTATTTAACAACATTTTTGCTGTTAACAAGCATGTTATCTCTGGAGACACAAATCCACAATCTGAGAACTGCAAAACTAAGGATCTCTGCTGGTGTCTTCTAGACTTAGCACTGAGTCCCATTGGATAGATAGAAAGATTAACCTAAATAATCTATACAGAAGCCCCGTAGCCCTGTAAAATTGGTCCCTAATCCATGAACTATAGGAACTCATTTACAAAACTTTTCTTAAACATTACAGGAATATACTGTCTCATACTATAGAATTAGAATTTATAATCCCTATTCCATGATATCTTTGAGATACATTATATCTTAATTAAAACTATTGTTAGTTTTTTCCCTCAAAAAGCATTTTATAAAAAAAAATCTGATTTAAATAAAAAAATCTGATTAATTTTTTTTTTAAAAAACCATTGATTTTTATCCACCCTGGTCACCATTCAGTCCAAGATTTTTAGTCTCTAGCATAATTATGAATTTAAGCTCCTGGGCTCGTTTTTTGAAAGTGTTGTACAGGTTTCCTTTGAGGGTGAGGACTGATAGGTCAGACATAGAGTGATTGCCTTGTGAAAAGAGTTCACCCACAGCTGATGTGATGTTTATGTCTGTCTTTTATCATTTTCCTGTGTGAGTTCATTTGAGATCTTAGCAATTGTCTGGTTTCACCCACATAGTTGCTATTGGGCAACTTATTTCTCACAAACAGAAGCTGGGCCAATACGAGATATTACCTAATCATCCACCTTTTCTCCCTCTAAGTTCTTAATGACACATTTGAGTCAAAAATTTCACAAGTGATCATTAACATGAAAAAAGACTTATGTCCAATTCTCTACTGGGTTGTTACTACTTGTACAGTGTCTTCTATGGTAGGACTACTGAGCTGTAGCTCATGAAAACTTCTGCTCAAATAAATTTGTTAGTCTCTAAGGTGCCACAGGTACTCCTTTTCTTTTTGCGGATACAGACTAACACGGCCGCTACTCTGAAACCTGATTTTAAACAGTGTGCTGTCTAGACCTGCTCTGAGTAGATGTAGAATTTTTAGATGACATGATGGTTAAAACACGGGCTGGTCTACACCTGTGCTCCTATGACATTTACCATTTTTGGAGCTGCTGCAACAATAGCAAGAGTGGGAAGTTAAGAAAAACAGCTAGTGAAGCCCTCAGCCCTTCTTGTCAGAGGCACCATTTAATTAAGTGCTTAATGTCCATCTCTCTGAAAATAAGGATGCGTTTTGGGCTGGGAAGAGGAAACTAGGAAAACCAGAAAATGTTGGGCTTTGTGTTTAGAAGGGTGAAAGGTATAAACTTTTACTGTCTTGGCCTGTTTTCTTCCTAAGAAGATGTGTGATGTTACCTAGTTACCGAGATATCTATCTTGACGTAAAAGCTGAGTAGAAACAAGCCACTGGTAGATTCCACCTTGATTGTAGCTCTTCAAGGGCAGCACTATCCCCCCTGGGGTTGACCTCAGCTACAGACAGTGGCAGTTTAGTCACTGGGCCAATGGAGTCTGTGTCCAGGGGCCCCAGCCGGTGCTCCTGCCAGGGAGCAGGGTTGGGATACTGGGGCTTGCCCTGCTCTGCCCGGTGCTCCTGGCCCCATGCCCTGACCCTGCTCCCCAGCAGGAGCACCGGGGTGGTGCGGGGGAGGCTAGTGGGAGGACAGCAGGCGGAGGGGCCCCCACTTGCTCTGGCCCAGGGCTCCAGAAAACTGTAATCCATCTCCGGCTACAGAGAGGTACAAAATTAGTGTTTGGTCTCCACTCGAATTTTGTACCTAGGTGGCTGCCTATCTCAGTGTGAAAACTACAGACTTTTGCCGAGAAGACAAAGCCTTGATGGACAAAAGTTGGGATTTCCAGTGGCGTTAGTGTAAACAGAATAGCAAAATAATTGGATCGGCTGAAACACGTGGTCGGCTAAGGCCATGGAGCTCCTCAGTAAGGTGACGTTACCGTGACTGAACTAGCGCGGCTGGAGAGCAGCCCCGCTTCGGCCCGGGGAGAAGGGCCGGAGGGAGACGCGCCGCTCACGGGGGATCCGCCGCTGCTCCTCACCCGCTGCGTCTCGGGACCCTGGCCCGGGCTGAGGCCGCTTCGCTTTCTTGCGCGGCCTCTGGGGGAGCCGGGCGGCGCCTCCTGCCGGCTGCGCCCGCGGGCCGACGAGCGGAGCCGTCGCTCTCCCCACGCCAGGGAGGGGCCCGAGTCCGGCCGGGGGCGCCTCGCGGGCGCTTTAACCCCCTGCGTCCGGCGCGAGGGCGGCAGCGGCAGCAGCAGCGGCCGCCTCAGGCCTGGTCTCGGGAGCCATCTTGTGAGCGAGGCCGCGCTGCCTACGCGGCGGAGCCGGCGGCAGCCTTGGCCGGCCTGCCCCCCGCCCCCTCTCCGCGGGGCGGGGTTGATGGGGCCCCCGGAGCCGGGGCGACGCGGTGGGAGGCCGGGCTGGCGGTGACTCTCCGCCCGCCGGACAGAGCAGCAGCAGCCGCAGCCGGCGCTTCCAGCCGGCGGCCGGGCCCGGGGGGGCGGGAGCCGCGCTCCGGCACGAAGGGGGCGGCCATGGCCGGCGAGCCGCAGAAGAAGCCGCACCTGTCGGCCCTGGTGGGACACACCAACGGGCTCACCAAGCCCGCCTCGCTGGCGGCGGCCGCGGGAGCCCGGGCCGGGGGCGGCGCCGCCGCCGCCGCCGCCTCCAAGAAGCTCGTGATCAAGAACTTCAGAGGTGGGCCGGGGGCCGAGGGTTTGGGGGTCGGGAGCGGGCGAGTCCCCAGGGCCTGGCGGCGGCTCGACGCATCCCAAGTGTCTCCCGCACGGCCGGGCTCGGCCGCAGCCACTGGACCCCGCGGCCCTGTCCTGACCTGAGTTTACTCTACTCCTGGCCCTGCTGCCCCCGCCCCTTCCCCAGAGAGGGAGGCGGCTGGGAGGGGCCCTGACTGCGGGCTGCTGCGAACAGTGACAGGCAGGGCAGGGTCAAGAGCGGCCGCCTGAGGACCCTGCCCTGTGGTGCGGGGGGGGGGCGGTGTGTGTAGCCTCCGGACCGCTCTCCAGCCCGAGCTCCAGGGGCCTGTGGTGCACCCTGCGCCCCATGGAGGGCAGCAGCCGCCGCCAGCGCCGCTCCTCTGGTCATGTGCTGTGGGGTCTGCTCCAGCTCCTTCCTCACTAACAGATAGGTGCCAGGCTGGGTTTGCTCTGGAAACGGACTGCGAAAAGGTCTTAACTTGGCTAACTTGCGCTCGGTGCCTCCCTCCACAGCTACAAGGGCCCTTAGTCAGCCAGCCTGTTCACTGTGTCTAGGCAATCACTTTTTTGGCAAACAAGGGCCTGATCCTCAAGGAAGTTAGGTTTCAGAGTAGGAGCCCTGTTAGTCTGTATTCGCAAAAAGAAAAGGAGTACTAGTGGCACCCTCTCTAAGGTGCCACTAGTACTCCTTTTCTTTTCTCAAGGAAGTTAATTCAGCTTACTTACATATATGAAATTCTGAGCACAGGGGCCCTAGTGTAGCTCTCATCTTTAGGTCTCAAAGACAGGTTAATATTACTGGGGTACTGGAACAGTTTTTCTACTGGGGGTGCTGATGATGGAAACCATGTATTTGGTTTCAGAGTAACAGCCGTGTTAGTCTGTAGTCACAAAAAGAAAAGGAGGACTTGTGGCACCTTAGAGACTAACCAATTTATTTGAGCATGAGCTTTCATGAGCTACAGCTCACTTCATCGGATGCATATCGTGGAAACTGCAGCAGACATTATATACACACAGAGATCATGAAACAATACCTCCTCTCACCCCACTGTCCTGCTGGTAATAGCTTATCTAAAGTGATCATCAAGTTGGGCCATTTCCAGCACAAATCCAGGTTTTCTCACCCTCCACCCCCCCCCACACACAAACTCACTCTCCTGCTGGTAATAGCCCATCCAAAGTGACAACTCTCTTCACAATATGCATGATAATCAAGGTGGGCCATTTCCTGCACAAATCCAGGTTCTCTCACCCCCTCACCCCCCTCCAAAAACCACACACACATTACTTCAAGCGAGGGGGTGCAGCGGCACCCCCAGCACCTTAAGTTCCAGTACCACTGAATATTACCATCACTGTTTTACAGAGAGGGGAAATGAGGCATAAAAAAGTGAAGTGATTTGTCCATAATCACGCAGCACATCAGTGGTGTAGTTGGCAGCAGAACCCAACTTCCCCTGTCTAACCAGTCCTGTGTCTGGCATCTGTACTGCCTTAGTATTCCCTTTCCTCATCTCAACTAAGTGATGCAGCTTTATATATAGACAACAGTTTTAGTTGCAGTCTTTTCCACTGAATGCATCTGATGAAGTCAGCTGTAGCTCACGAAAGCTTATGCTTATGCTCAAATAAATTTGTTAGTCTCTAAGGTGCCACAAGTCCTCCTTTTCTTTTTGCGGATACAGACTAACACGGCTGCTACTCTGAAACCAGTCTTTCTGATGTTTCAGTTAACATATATTTTATTACAGAACATGCTGTTATGTGTAGAAAGTTCTATTACCCACAGTGTAGTTAGAGATTATGTATATCGATGGTTTGGTGGTCAGTTACTCTTTAAAGAATATATAGAAAATAAATTTAGATAGTGTTGAAACTAGAGTGGTGTCAAAGATGTTGCAGTAGAACACATTAGTTTGCTAGTGTTTGGAATGTAAGTTTAAGCTTTATTAAATAAAAAACCTTAAATTGCAACACTTACTTCTTGTGTGCATTCTGAGGTACTATCCTTGGAGTTTTTACAAATTTTGTCCAGAATCATGCAAGCCGCTCTAGCTGGGCAGATATATTTTAGTAGGGACCTGTGCATGTGAAGAGGGGCAGCCCCCGTGAAGCTTCTTACAGGAGCAGGGCCTTTGTATGCCACCATTCAGAGATAAAAATGGCACTTAGTGGCTTTTGCCGTATTATATGTTATTACAAATATTCCTTTATTTTAAAAAAATATTTCAAGCTTAAAGTGTGAAGTGAAATCCAATACGTCTTTCACTTTATTAAATTATTCCAAAAGTATTTTAAAAGATATAGCTTTAAGCAAGCTTGTATTGTGGGTTCAGTTTCTGCTTGTATCTGGTTTTACAGAAAGACCTAAATTGCCTGATAATTATACACAGGACACATGGCAGAAGCTTGATGAAGCAGTGAGAGCAATACAAAGTAGCACCTCCATTAAATACAACCTTGAAGAGCTCTACCAGGTAAGAGTCAAGGTTTTGTGGGGTTTTATTTTTGTTTTGAACTAGGAAAGTGTTAGAGCATAATACTGATTGCTTTGGAATTTTTATTGTCATAAACATTTAAATATAAATGGGATTTTTGTGTTTGCAATGTATATCATCAGGCTACTGATAAAGTCAATATTCTGCTCCTAACGTATGTTTGCCATTTTCTAGATCAGTGTCTCCCCAAATGTTGTCCTTGGAACTTTCTGGTGGTCCATGGAGAGCCAGCAGGATTGGGGCCTGTGATAAATTAAAGTTGGGGGAGGGGGCAGGGAGAAGCTTCGTTTTATGGACACCCAGCCAGCCAGTTAGCTATAAAATCCCTCTTAGTAGCTGTTCTCTACTTGCCTTACATGTAAAGGGTTAAAAAGTCTCTCTGGGTTACATAGGTAAAACGAAGGGAATGGGCACTTGACCAAAAGAGCCAATGGAAAGACTAGAACTTTTTAAAATTGGGAAAAAAACTTCCCCTTGGTCTGTCTGCTGTTGTTCTCTGGAGAGAGGGAACAGAGCAACTATGCTGTAAGAAGCTTTGGGCCAGGTATGAAAAATCACCCGAATCATATCTAGAAACTACTCACTTGAAACCCCCAGATACGTAAGTAGGTCAGGAAATGTTTAGGAAGACGCGATTAGATTTATCTCTTTTTATTTCTTTATGGCTTGTGAACTCCTCTGTGCTAACCACAAATGCTTTTGTTTTGCTTGTAACCTTTAAGCTGGACCTCAAGGTTATTCTTGATGCTTAATTCTTGGTTTTTTTAACTCTAGCAATAGCCTAAGTTTCCAAATGTATTTTCTTTCTTTTTGTTTTTAATAAATTTTATCTTTTTAAAACACAGGATTGGATTTTGTCCTGAGAGGTTTGTGCACATGTTGTTTAATTAGTTGGTGACAACAGCTGATTTCCTTTGTTTTCTTTCTCAGCTCTTCCCCGGATTTTGTTTGTGTGTGTGTGTGTGTGTGTGTGTGAAAGGGCTTGAGGATACCCCACAGGAAGGAATTCCTGGGTTCTCAGAGGGGTTTTGCACTTGGGTGGTGGCAGCATCTACCATCCAAGGTCAGAGAAAAGCTGTAACCTTGGAAGTTTAATATAAGCCTGGAGTGGCAAGAATTAATTTTTAGAGTCCTTGTTGGCCCCCACCTTCTGCGCTCAAAGTGCCAGAGTGGAGAATCAGCCGTGCTGGGGTCCATCTAACTAGCTAGTCATATTGAGGGCTGTGGAAGGATACATTTTGGCAGGGGTCAGAATGGGGAAAAGAGAGGGGAATAAGTGGTCATACTCTCCCAAACTCTGCTGGTTCTGGATGTTGAAATGAGATGTTACTCTCACTAGATTATGTAGATACCCATAGTAATAATTGGTTCTCTACCTTGCATGCTTTGGTCTGCAGTGAAATAGTTAACAATGTTACAATATTCATTATCACAATTAAGCTTCAGAGTCAACACCCCTGGTTCAGACCTGGCTGGGCAACAACACATTTTGACTATTATATTTACATGACAATTAAATTATTAAAACTCTTGTTTAAAATAATGAAACAATATTGCATGAAGGGGTAAATGACATATCCATTACTTGTTTCCTTCTTTACTCCCTTTCTGTTTTGTTTTTAAATATGATCAGTTTTCAGTTGTTTTCCTCAATATTCTTTTTTACAGCTTGTGTATTTTATGGCACATAAAATAAGAATATTTATAAATTTCAGTAACTCCGGCATTGCAGAACCAAGGCCCTCGTCCTGCAAGATGCACCACCTCTTTGTGCAACTGAAATGAGTGAGTTTCTACATGGGCATGCATGGAACTCATTGCTAGAGCCCTGTGGGGATACAAAACTTGTATCCAAATCCAATTTACAAACATGATCTGCAGATATCTGCATCCACATGTGTTGATATAAAGCAGATATCCTCATTTTTGCAGGGCTCTACTCATTGCAGTATTGCGGCCTAAGAAATTGTATATCACCAGAAGTGGTCTACAGGTTTCATTGGAGTTCTGTGGTGGTTTTGGGGTCATTAGCAGAAAGCATGCTGGGAGCTAGCAGTCTGCATTGGGTGTGAATGTTAAAGACCTAGAAATAATAATTATTGGTAAAGGCTTGATTGCCCTTTCCTCCCTGATCCTGTGGGGGCATTTAACATATAGTTCTAAAAATACTTTCTTTTTTTATTCAGTACTACCTTTAGAATAAATGGATGTAAATTGTTCTTTTAAATAGACAACTTGACTTGTAGTATTTACATTCTGGACATTGTAAGACAGCAACATTTCAATTGAATAACATTGATCCGTATTTAAGGGTTTTAAGCTCAAGGCTGAAAAATCGTAACTGTTTTTTGTGCATTCTTATTTGAAAAAAGTCCAGATGTTTGTCATTTCGTTTGAATTGCTTTCAAAAGCTGAGAGGAGATTATAGTAGCATGGGCATGAAATCATCAAGGCCTGGACAAGAATTTTGGTGGGTGGGAAGGAAGGGAAGGGATGGGGTGGATTTTTGGATATGTCATAAAAGAAAAAGCAAGGAGATTGCTGTTTTACCTGTTTGCACGCTAATTTGCAAAACTTAATTCATAATGGCAAATCATTAATTCATAACGGATCTTCCGGTCATGAGTGCTAATTAACAAGGTTCCACTGCGTGTTTCTGTGCACGCTTCTTCATTCACCTAGAGAAGGAGAGAGAAGATAATTCAGACTTGACTAGAAATGTGATTACAGATCATTTTAAGTGTCTGATGTTGGATATGAAATCATGCACAGGGAGGAATTTGTGCGTATAGGTTCTCTTTATCCTCTGATCTTTGTGGTCTTTACTCATCATTATGAAAGGAGACCAGCATGCCTGCAGAAACCCATGTGTTAAGCAGGTTGGTCTGCCACATAAACAAAAGCTATAATCATCTGTCATTTCCCATGTTGTTGTTGATTACTGCAAATAATTACTGGTGAGTAAAGTCTAATTAAAATCAGTCACTGAGTTTTGAAATTTGGGAAGAATTTGCAATAATGATGCCTAAGCCTACAGTGCTTGCTAAAATATTTAGCTTGGAGATTTTTGGAAAAAGTAGTGATTTTGTACAAATAATAGTTGTGCCATATCTGAAGTCTCACTCTTCTTCACCGATCTGAGCCTTCAGCTAAGCTAAAAGTAAAATAAACAGAGCAATGCTTTTCAAATGTTTTGTAATCCCTTTACTCCGGGGTTGGTGATTTCCTAATATAGAATCATAGATATGTAGGGCTGGAGGGAACTTGAGTCATCTAGTCCATTTCCTCCTCTCCTCTCTTCCCCCTACCTCCGCCCCATGCTGAGGCAGGGTCAAGTATACCTATACCATCCCTGACAGGTGTTTTTCTAACGTGTTCTTAAAAACCCATCATTAGTTCGGTCTATGGGGGTTTGAATAGCAGTGCTCACCAAAGTGCTGTGCTGTAAATCCCGTGTGGATGCCGTGGGCACAAACTAAAAGGTCCCTAGTTCGTATTAACCTAGTCCAAATTGCATGGTAATGTAGACAAGTACTATAATTCTATAATAGAAAATCACCAGTCCTAGGGTGATGGCGTTACAAAGCATTTGATAAAACATAGCTTTGTTTGTTTTTATATATGGTGCACTAGAGAGGAAATGCACTGCTGCTTCCACTGGTGATGATTTATCTTCTGGCTCCAGTGGATTAATTGTATTCCCTTTTCCCTTTGTGACATACTCAGGGTACAATCTAGACTAATGAGTAGCTGTGTCACTCCTGTCTTCTTACCTGGGGTGCCCTTTACACTGCATTGCTATTGTAGCCTACAGTCTGGACTGTTCACAGCCTCCAGCATGTAAGTTACTCCAAGCTGTGTGTGAGCTGTAGCTAGACAGACACACTGTGGCTCTGACCACCAGGGTGACCTCAACTCACTCGCAGTCTTAGACTTTCCCTCAGAAATATATGTCCTGTACTGTCCAGCCCTCTCTGGGACAATACAAGTAAGTAGAAGTCCATTATTTCTTTAAGATAGAAAAGGGCCAGCTTATTATTTCAAATAGTTCTTCAGACACTGCAATTTAAACACTGGATTAGATAAAACAGTAAAACAAATTTATTAACTACAAAGAGAGATTTTAAGTGAGTACAAGTAATGAGGCATAATAGTCAGAAATGGTTACAAGAAAATTAAAGATAAAACACAACTAATGCCTAACTTAACAAATTGTTAAATTCAAAGCAAAGTTTTTCTCCCCACATGTTTTCAATAGTCTTACTGGTCAAACTTCTTAGGCCAGGACCCCTTTTTCTGCTTAGTGGCTGCTTTCTTTGTCCTTTTTTTGTGCGGTACATCAATGGACAGAGAGAGAGCAAGAGGGAGGAGTGGGTGCCTTGGGCGTTTATTCCCTCTTTTTATATTGTCAATCTCCCTCTTGGAAAACATTTCCATCTGTGAGTCAGGAGAAAGAGTGTCTATATGTAAGGATATTCCCTACTGTTTTTAACACCTGTTTGAACTCCCTTTGTCTCCCTTCCTGCTTGATGACTCTGTTCACTGCTTAAATGCAAATTAAGCAGAGCACAGATTCCTTTGTTTGAGATAGACCTGTTTGCCCACCTTAGTTTGGAACATGTGTTAGTAACATCATATGGAGAAATCTTATAACTTCATGTACAATATTGCCACACATTTTATCAGGACAATATTGACCAGCAAATTGAGTCTTCAAATTATACCTTACAAGACATACCTTATTACAATAGTGATAGGGTGTGGCCACAGGGGTTCATTCTGTTATACGTACCCAGGGTACAATCTGGGCTAATGAGTGGTTGTGTCATCCTGCCCTCTAACCTGGAGTGCCCTTTACACTGCTTTGCTGCTGTAGCCTCCAGTCTAGATTTCTCACAAACGGCTTCCAGCATGCAAGTCACTCCCAGGTAGAGGTGTGTGCGTGCGTGCTGTCGCCCGCCCACCCTCCAGCCAGCCAGCCACAACTTGGCTCTCTCCAGCCCCGGTTATATTTCATGGTGACCCCAACACACCCCCAATCTTAGACTTTCCCCCAGAAATGTATGTCTTGTACTGTCCAGCCCTCTCCTGGATCTCTCCTGAGGCCACTAGATGGTGCTGCAGCATCGCATTTTCCCATTCTCCAAGCTATCTGGGGTTTTGATTATCTGATCTGGTCCCGGTCTCAATTAAACTGGATAAACAGGGGTCTGCTGTATATATGTGAGGCAACTTGGATTGCAGTACCTTTATTGTGCAACTGACACCCAATTATATATCTCTTTTCCATCATTTCTAGAGGATAACTAAGCAGCATTCTGTCTATAGAATGTCTAATGCAGAAAACATGTTTGTTGGAGGAAATAAAAGTAATTCTTTTTCCTCTTGATGGAAATAATTAGTGTGCCATTTGTCACTCATGCTTGTTACTTGGTGCTCTTGTCAGACCCGTGGTTGCTTCTGAATGTTCACGTATCAGCTGTCGTCCAACATATTTTTCCTTGAAACCATGCTTGGCAAGGAGATTGTGATCATTCTTGAATATGACGCTCCCTTTGGTTATCCACCACAATGTCACCTCCAGATTGCAGAGAACTCTACTTGTGTCTAAACAAGCCTGTTCAGAATATGGCTGCTGAGGTGGCGTGCTTCATTTGGGGAGCATAATGCACTTGTGCTTCACATACTGCACTGGCTACCAGTTTATTTGAGTGAAACTCTAAGGCTAGTTTTGCTGAGTTCCCAAACAGTATAGCAAACGGTTAAGGTTGACAAGTAGTACTCCAAACAAAACTTACTATTATAGCCTCATTATTAAAAACTATGGTTATGTTCAGTTAAGTGCATAATTCTGCAGCAAGGTTCATACCACTCATTAACATACACACAGAATTTCTGTCTGAGTAACGACAACACTAATTCTTCCTCTTAAAGACACCACCCTCCAGTCTTTACTTTTTTTTGCCTGACCCTGAGAACCCTTAATTGTGTGAGGAACTCTCTCTCTAAAGGCTTTAGGAAAGTCTCTCTAGATGGTTGTAGGCATATGAAATTTTAAAATAGTACCAGTATAGCTACTGTATCAGCGTAATTCTATTTTTCCTTCATTGTACTTGTCATAAGGGGTTTACATAGTCTGTAGTGTCTGTAAGATGAAACCTTAAACTTCAAGAGTGATCTAGACCTAGGAGGCATACACGTTTGGATACACTAGATCTTTATTTAATGATGCTTGCATGCTTGTTATATCACTTGGTAACAGAGTAAATAACAGTGTGCTTTTTGTGTCTAGGTATGTTGAGGTTATAATAGTATTAAAGAATGGAAAATAATGGCTTTCTCTGTGCTGTTGGTCCAATTAGAAATTTATAAAATATACTTTTTTTTTCCAGAGGACTCTGTGTGGAAGTAAAGTAGTTGCTGGGCAGCAATGGGACAATCAGTTACTTCAGAGGGAATTCTGCTCCAAAAAATTAAAAATTCTGCGCACAGTATTTTAAAATTCTGCATATTTTAATTGTCAAAATAACACAATATAATCACACCACTTTCAATTATTTGCTGACAAGTATTTTGAAATAAATTACAAACATAATTGAAAGTGGTGTGATTATATTGTGTTATTTTGACAATTAAAATATGCAGAATTTTAATTTTTTTTTTTTTTTTGGTGCAGAGTTCCCTCGAGTACCAGGGTTCTGTGTGGTACAATCTGAGTGCAGGCAGCTCAGTGTGGGGGTCTGGATGCGGGGGGAAAATCTGGATGCACAGGGGCTGGATGCAGGGTTCTGGGTGGAAGGGGAATGGGGAAGGGGAGTCCAGGTGAAGGTGGTAAGGGCTCAGTGGGGGAGGGGTGAGGGGGTCAGGGTGCAGTGGACTGGGGTTCAGTGTGGTAGTGGTCTGGGTGTGGGGGGCTCCTGATGCAGGGGGTGAGGCTCAGTTGGGTGGGAGTTCTTGGTGCAGGAGGATCCTGATGCAGGTGGAGGTTGACTGGGGGGGCGGTTCCGGGTGTGGGGAGCTCCCGATGCAGGGGGTGAGGCTTGGTTTGGGTGCAGGGGGGGCTCAGTGGGGAGTTCTGGGTGCGGGGAAGTCTGGATGTGGGGGGTTCCTGATGCAGGGGGTGAGGCTTGGCAGGGTAGGAGTTCGGGGGGCTTAGTGAGGGGGTTCTGGGTTCAGAAAGCTCCTGATGTGGGGGGGGTGTTTGGTGAGGGATGGTTTTTTGCTGAGGGAGGGGTCACTGTACGGGGAGTTGCTGCCCTTGTCCGCCAAGCTCCGTAACTTCCCCCCACAGTGCAGAGCTTCCTGCAGTCAGCAAAAATTTCTGGGGGTTGATCTGACCCAGCCCTGGGTGCTCTGTGCAGGGAAGGGGCAGCTCCATCTCCATCTTCCTCCTCCCTCCCCCCCCCCCCCCCCCGGGACTAATATCCCTGGGTGGCCGAGATATCCCCAGCGCCCCCCGCCCACAGTGATCTACCTCTCCTAGGATGCCCAAACAGATATGTTTGAGTTGCTGGAGAGGGATGAGTGAACATTGGTGCAGCTTCTTTTTTCTGTCCCACTATCACTGTGTCTCTGTGGGTCACACCTGAGAATACCAAATTCAGGACAGACTGCTGAGAAATAGGGCAGACACATCCCAAAACTGGAGGTTATTCTCCCAAAAGATACACCAAACCAGCAACAAAAATAAACTTCTGTTTCACCACACTGGCTAACAAGAAGTCAAAAAAGCAGTCTACTTAGGCATTCCAGTCCTGGATTCAATACCCAGACACTAGACTTAAAGATGAGTGGTTCTTTTAAATCATAGAATCATAGAATATCAGGGCTTGAAGGGACCTCAGGAGGTCATCTAGTCCAACCCCCAGCTCAAAGCAGGACCAATCCCCAATTAAATCATCCCAGCCAGGGCTTTGTCAAGCCTTACCTTAAAAACTTCTAAGGAAGGAGATTCTACCACCTCCCTAGGTAACGCATTCCAGTGTTTCACCACCCTCCTAGTGAAAAAGTTTTTCCTACTATCCAACCTAAACCTCCCCCACTGCAACTTGAGACCATTACTCCTTGTCCTGTCCTCTTCTACCATTGAGAATAGTCTCGAACCATCCTCTCTGGAACCACCTCTCAGGTAGTTGAAAGCAACTATCAAATCCCCCCTCATTCTTCTCTTCCGCAGACTAAACAATCCCAGTTCCCTCAGCCTCTCCTCATAAGTCATGTGTTCCAGACCCCTTATCATTTTTGTTGCCCTTCGCTGGACTCTCTCCAATTTATCCACATCCTTCTTGTAGTGTGGGGCCCAAAACTGGACACAGTACTCCAGATGAGGCCTCACCAATGTCGAATAGAGGGGGACGATCACGTCCCTCGATCTGCTGGCAATGCCCCTACTATACATCCCAAAATGCCATTGGCCTTCTTGGCAACAAGGGCACACTGCTGACTCATATCCAGCTTCTCGTCCACTGTCACCCCTAGGTCCTTTTCCGCAGAACTGCTGCCTAGCCATGATTTGCAGCAGGTTATGAAAGACGACTTGATTACTGCAATAATTTTTTACAGACTGAATTACAAAGGATTCTAGTTTGTATCATTGTTGACATTTAAATTGTTTTAAAAGTCTGAATAAAAATGTTTTTTCAAAATTACAGTATGCACTTTTTTATTTAGTTAAAAATTAATTTGACTCTGAGCGAGGAGCGGAGCTGGAGTAGTCACTATTGGCGCTGGAGCAGAGCAATTCAAAAATTTGATTGCTCCAAATCCCTGATAGAACCAATACTCATAACTTCAAATACAAAAATGATACCTACATGCAAATAGCAAAATCATATTCAGCAAATCATAACCTTTGCATAGACACCTTGCTTGATATAAGTTGTACAAGTTTTGTTGTAATTATATAACCGTGGTAACAACGTTGATCTACATGGTCAGTTTTAATCAGAGGAATTTCTGTAGGTGTGACATTTTCTGCTGTGCAGCGGTGGCATAGAATTTCCTTAGGAGTAATCAGTGTTGCTGCTCTTCATATACCCCTAACTTATTCTCCTCCCATTCTTCCATATCCTTCCTACCCTGTCCTTTAGTTTTCAACGTTTATCAGTTAAATATATGAAAGCAGATGTTTGATCTCCATATTTCATTTCTGTTGATCTCAGCTACCCATGCATCTGTATCTGAAATACTGTGATCTTCAGCACTAATGTGTTTTCCATTGAAATCACATTTTAAAACTTACTTTCATCCTTGTTTTGTTCTTGGTTTCATTTTCACCTGTCCTTTCTTTCACTTCATACATTTTGACTTTGTATTATTGTAGGAAATCTTTTAAACGTATTTTTTCCCTCTCGGTATTCCACACTGTCATTTATAACTTTTTACAGATTTTTCTGTTCTTAGTCTCAATTTTCTAACCTTAGTTTTTTCCTTTTCTTTTACTTCCCGCCATATTTTCCATTTTAATATCTTTGTTTTAGTTCTATTAGTTTCTACTTAATTTTTCACTTCTTGTTAAACTCTCTACTCCTCATCTTCCCTCTTCACTTTTACCACTGTCTTCCCTTTCCTACCCTTGTGTTCCTCTCTCTACTACTCACCTTCTCTCCCTCATTTTGCTCCACGTTCTTGTTGGGTATTTCCCAGGATAATAAAACTGGTTTATCTAGCATGACCCCTTTCTAGTCTCCATTACTATAGTCCAAAAGAGTTATAAATCATTCTCCTTCAAAAATTTTTCCTTTCATATACACCTATAATTTTGTATAAGTGAATTTAAAAAATCTAAATAACTTACTTAAAATTGTCAAAACTAATTTAGAGAGAGAAGGTGGGTGAGGTAATTTCTTTTATTGGACCAAGTTCAGTTGATGGTGAGAGAGACAAGCTTCCAAACTTACACAGAGTTTGAAAGCTTGTGTCTCTCACCAACAGATGTTGGTCCAATAAAAGATACTTCTCAACTACTTCATTACATGAATTTTATATTATATCTAAATTTCTTTCTATTCCACAGAAACATTGTGTTGTCTCCCTGTTTAATAAAACTGTCACGTATTTTGAAACTGAGGTTAATGAAACACTGTATACTTGTTAAAGAACCCCACATCATTTCAAGCTTCTGCTACTATTTTCTTTTTATCTTGTATTGGGTCTTTATTACACATTTTGGGTTATGTTGTAGGGAAGAGGAGCTGAGAAGCATGATCTGAAGACTCCAAATATACAGTATGTGTTGCTAATTAAGGGGTGATTTTATGCCACCAAACCTTCATGAAAATGACATATGATAGAAAACTGAGTGAGTTTGTGATGTGATCTTTTAATTATGCCATTAGTTGAGATTGTTTACATTTATTTTACACATTCCAATTGTCCGTCAATGCATGTAATACTGTTCTGATAACTAATCATGCTCTGCCCCTTGTCATTTTTATCAATATCATTCCAAGAATTTTCTACTAGTAAATACTTAAGAGAAAATCTAGAACCATTTTTGCCCTATGTCCTTTCGTAGTCTGTTTAATCTAACATCTTGTTACATTCAGAATTATTTCTGGCAGTCCTGTTTCATGAGGGTCAATATGATTTTTAAATATATTAAAGGCACTATATGAACCTTAGTCTTTTTCCTCACGAAAAAGTGCAGCAAAAATTTCATCATATGTTCATACTTATGTTAACTAGCAATCTAACTCACTACTTTTGTGTCTTCAGTTAGGCCCATTACTCTTAATCTTAAATATTTTAGGAGCATAATAACCTTCCATGCATTTTACGAATAAATTGGAAAGTATTTCATACACAGTTTGTGTGGACTTCTAATTATATACACGTATGTGAGACAGCACTGTGATCGCTACTTAGAGATTGTTGAACCTACACAGGTTGTCAAAGCATACAGAGGAGCTGATGTCTGAGGTGGCCACAATTTGTGTGTGTAAAGACCAGTGATCCACTCAAGAAAAACAAACCACGCAAAAGCATTAAGAAAATTGACAGTAAAAAGCTAATAGACAACATATTGCAGCAACAATTTCAAACTGAACTGAAGAACCGATTTCAGGTGCTACAAGAGTTAGATACCATAAGAAGTCAACATCCATCTGTCAAGATGGCAGCTGTTTAAAAATAACGCCACAACAACTGCAGCTGGTTTCCAGACAAAGTAACCTAAAATCTGGATAAGTAAAGATATGTGGAACTGTGTGAAAGAAAGGAAACAAGTCAAAGCAAACATAAACAACTCCAGAAAAAGGAGCAGCAAAAAAAATTTTTTTTTAAAAAGGACGGAGCAGTGAAAAGCAGTGTGTGAGGAACAAGAGGAAGTCCATGACTAATGTTACCAGTTACTGCTGAAAGAGGTGATTATAAAAACACTTTTTCATTGGCTCAACAAGTTCCTAACTGGCAAATTTACACCATCAGGAGGGCCTGTCAAGGATAAACCAGGAAAGAATAACATAAAAAGAACAAAAAAAGCAAGTGGCAGATCACTTTCCAGGGATGCTAAACAGATCAAGGGTACAAAAAACTATTGGACTTTGACAAAGAAAAAATACCCAGAACTAGACATTGTAACATCTCACATTTCAAAGTGAAAGACATAATAAAGAAAGATAGGCAAGGTGAGTGGGGGAATATCTTTTGTTGGATCAGTTTTTGTTGATGAAAGAGACAAGCATACACAGCTTCATTTTCACCAACAGAAGTTGGTCCTATAAAAGATATTACCTCCCCTAATTTATGTCTCTAATATCTTGGGACCAACGTGGCTACAGCACTGCAAACAACAATAAAAAAGGTTAAAGCTTGGGATAGAGGCATGTGAAGACCAAGACACCAGGGAAATGTTGAAAGCTTGAGGTGAGTCCACTGATAAAATCAACAAATTTGTCCCCAAAGTATGGGACCAGGAAAAGCCTCCAGAACAGTGGGAAATGGCATTATAATCAGATTACCACGGAAAGGTGACCTAAGCAATTGGTAAGGTGTTACATTCCTTTCTTGGTAAAGTCTTCTACAGTATTGCCTTAAGGAGAATAAAGAAAGTGACTGAGGGTAAGTTAAGGGAGGAGCAGGCTGGTTTTTGACCCAGAAGATTGTCAACCAGATTTTCACCTTAAGAATAATCATTGAAGAGAGCATCAAATGGTTTAAACCACTCAGAATTCATAGATTTCAAGGAAGTATTTGACAGCTTCCATCACTATTCACTTTGGAACATCTCGTGGTATTATGGCATGCCAATAAAAATGATCATCCTCAAGGCTTTCTATCGTGGTCCAGTGTGCACAATTTAAATAAATGCAGGCTTGAGCGAATGGTTCAGCATAGACATAGGTGTCAAACTATCTCTTCTAAATGACAGCTCAGCCAACATGCATATGAAGACCAAAAGACTGTCCAGCATTTCAAAAACTTTCCAGTTATGAAAAAATAAATTTAATGAGAACCCTAGCAACACCCAACTCAAGCATTAGACGGCAAAGGAATGCAAGAAGTGAGTCAAAATACAGAAGAACCTCAGAGTTACGCACTAACCAGACAACCACACACCTTGTTCAGAACTGGAAATATGCAATCAGGTAGCATCAGAGACCACCTTCTCCCCCCCCACCACCCCCCTGTCGGGGAAAAAAAAGCAAATATTGTACAGTACTTTGTTAAACCTAAACTACTAAAAAAATTTGATAAGGTAAGGAAACTTTCTGTGCTTGTTTCATTTAAATTAAGATTTAAAAACTGCATTTTTCTTCTGCATAGCAAAGCTTCAAAGCTGTATTAAGTCAGGGTTCACTTGTAAACTTTTGAAAACAACCATAGCGTTTTGTTCAGAGTTGCAAACATTTCAAAGTTACGAACAACCTCCATTCCTGAGGTGTTCGTAACTTTGAGGTTCTACTGTACAAACCTTCACAGTAATGTGCAAGCCAGTGGGGATATCCAGGAGGAGTTAATGTCACAAAGTGGCAATGTGGTAGATGCATTCACCAGCTTAAACCATATTTGGTCACTGCCAATGTACAACTTAAAGACCAAACTAAGAATCTTCAACTCCAAATATTAGTTCTGTCAACATATGGATATGAAAGCCAGAAATCCACCAGTTACACACATGTTTTTATGCTTTTGAAAGCAAATGCCTCAGAATTACCTAATACTAGGTATTAAATTGAATTAATTTATAACAAATGCTGAGATTTTTTTCAGAGTTGAAAAAACCCTTATCTTTAACGTTATCCAGAAGAGGAGATGGAAATATTTGGAACATGTTAAGAATGAAAACATAGCATCGGCCATGGCAGGCATGCCGTTGGGCAGCTGGAGGAAAGCAAACAAGAGGCTGACAGAATCTCTCTGAATGCTCCTCAGCAAGGGAAAACTTATGGAACTCAACAATATTGAGGATGTTCACAGTGTGGCTCGGGATAGATGGGTGTCAGAATCTAGTTTGTGCCCTAAGTGACGTGATGGTGTGAGAAGGATTCAGATTTAGAAATGAAAAATTCCATGAAATGTTGATTTCTCCCCCTTCCCTCGTAATTTGATTATAAACACATTTTAACAATAGTTCTTTTTTAGTTTAGATGGATAAATTTGATTTTTTTCTTTCATCTGTGATGTTTTTTCCTTTAGCATCCTTCATTATGTTAATTATGCTGGAACATGCATTCTGTACAGGATATCATTTGCTTGCTTGTTTATTTGTAACTTCCTTTGTTTTTTAGGCTGTTGAAAACCTCTGTTCTTATAAAGTGTCCCCTACACTGTACAAACAGCTCCGGCAAGTCTGTGAAGATCATGTGAAAGCACAAATTCTTCAGTTCAGAGAATATCCTTTTCTTGTACACAGTACAGTCCCATAATGCTCTTAAAATAATTTTATATGGTAACACAACAGCAATTAATAATACAAATGTAAATAAAAGTGTAGATGTTATATAAGCATTCAATATAGATCTTTAAATCAGTCTCACAAAATGCTAGTTACCTGCTTGTCTTAGTTGAATAATTTCTGTGGACCAATAAAATATGAATAGCATTTTCATTGTCATGGTAAAAGTGACTGTCAGCAATGCTTTGTTAACCTCTTTTTAAACAGCCCTTACAGAAGGAGGAGAGTGGTTGCAGGGAGAAAGTTGTACAGCAGTCCAGCTCCCTGGCTTTGAGATAGGGTGTCGGGTATTTTTACCTTTCAAACTCTCTACATGCCACTTAATCCTGGTTTACACTACAGAGTTAGGTTGATGTAAGCCATCTTGCGTCGTCCTTTATGTGCATGTATCTACACTTAAATTTGTCTTCCACTGAGGTAAGTGATGTAGTAACACCACCTCCCCAGGTGGTGTTGAGCCATGGTCAATGTTCTGAGGTCAGCGCAGCATGAGTGTAAGCACTGAGGGCTTGTCTTCATTACTGGGATAAATTGACCTAAATTATGCTACTCCAGCTACTTAGCTTAGGTCGACTTTACCCTGGTGTCCTCACTGCGCTGCGTCAATAGGAGATGCTCTCCAGTCGACTTATCTTTCTCTTCTCAGAGAGCTGGAGAACCAGCGTTGACCAGAGAGCACTCTGCCGTCGATTTAGCAGGTCTTCACTAGACCTGCTAAATTGACACACACTGCATTGATTGCAGCAGCATCAGTCTTCCTGGTAGTGAAGACAAGCCCTGAATTACCTATGTCAGCCCTAATAGTCCTACAGCAGCTGTGTCCCATAATGTCCAACACTGACTGCTCTGGTCACAGTTGTGAACCCCACTGCCTAGGGATTACAGAGACTGGAATGCCCCCCTTTCCCTCTTTAAAGCCCTGTACATTTTTGAAATGCCTGCTCCTGATTATCCAGCTTGGCAAGCACATCCAGCAGCTCTTCTTTGTTGTGTGCAACTGTCCAGCTGACCGTGCCAGCTACATGCTCCAGATGCACTCCAGCTTGGAGTAGACAGGAGGTATAGGATTTCCTGGGCCTGTGAGGAGAAGAGGCTGTGCAGGTACAGTTGTGGACCAGCTGTGGAAATGTGGACATCTATGAGCAGATTGCCTGGAGGATGCAGGAGAGAGGGCCATGATACAGATCACCAGCAGTGCTGGGTGAAAGTGAAGGAACTGCGGCAGGCATATCAGAAGATTAGGAGGCCAACAGTCGATCCAGTTTAGAGTGTGCAGACCTGCCATTTTTACAAAGAGCTGCATGCCATACTCGATGGAGACCCCACTGCCACCCTGCACATCATTGTGGATACCTATGAGGAACCTGAGTCACAGACCCCTGCTGTGAACAGTGAGGGCGAGAAGGAGGGACATGCAATTGGCGGGGGTCCACCTGTGTCACAAGCCAGTACCTGTTTGAGAATCTACCACAGTCCAGTCAGGCCCAGCAGTTGAGCATGGGAAAGCCTGATACAGGGGAAGAAACTTCATGTAAGTGTGTAATTGTATTTCACATTCAATGATGTACTGATAAGCTGGGGGTACTATAGACCTTTCATTAATTTACTCCTACTAGAAGAGGTAGGGTTACAACAGAGAGAGAGCTGTCCCCTCTACAATTAGGTGTGGGGATGGACACGCAGAGCAGTTTATGTTCAGAGGGATGTCCCTTCAATCCTCCTGCAAGATCTCAGTGAAACTTCCATGGAGGTACTCTGCAATCCTCTCTCGAAGGTTTTTAGGGATCACAGACTTATTTCTTTCTGTGCAATAGGACGGTTTCCCATGTCTGTTGGCAATATCTTTGGCAGGCATCATTTCTGTAAACTGGGTAGCAGCATGTGGGCCTTCGTGGCTTCAGGACGCCAGTGCTCTCTGTGCCTTTGTCACCCTCGAGCAAGATATCAGCTAAAATCACCACTGCCAATGGAAAAAATGGTGCCAGCATTTAGTGCCATTGCTCTATATGCATAATTTCATGCAACCGAACAATTCCCTCACCTCTGGTGGGTCATACTCATCACAGCTGGTGCTCTGAGTGGTGCTGTGCACAAGCACTCTGAAGAAGAAGTGTCAATAAGCGTGTGTTTAAAACTTTAGGGGAGCAAGGAAAGGGAGTTCTGAATCTTAATTTTCACTTACCATTATGACTGTTCTGGCAATGGTACCTCTGTGTATTTTATTTGTAGTTGCTGCCATTGCAGCCTTAAGGGGTTCCCCCTCTGCACTTGCAGGATGTTTGAGCCAGATCAGGAAGAAAAAAAGAGGACCCGGGAGGACATGTTCAATGAGGTCCTGCAAGCCAGTGCTACATCAGACCATGAGCAAAGGGCCTGGAGGGTGAATAATGCAGACAGCCTGGAGAAAGAAAGAAAGAATGGATAGGGGAAAGACCTAGGAGTCCTAGCAGGAAAAGAAGAGGGAGATACACCAGGACATAATGGGGCTTCTCTGGCAGCAAATACCGATGTTGCAGACCCTTATGGACCTAGAGGTTCAATAATCATGGGCTCACTTCCCTATGCAGTCCCTGGAGAACTTCATTACAGCAACTTCCTACATCTTCCTTCAACATTTTTCATGACATCAGACGCTGCATCCCTTCCCCTACCACTCTATCCCATGGGACATTAAGAACAACCACAGCTTCACATACACTGACTGTGAAAGCCACAGTTGGTATGTGTTTAGCTAAAATGGACATAAATGTTATTTCTGTTCCATAACTTAACTATTTAACATATTTGCTTTTAAATAGCAGAAATCTTTCTTTGCACTGGTTTTGTTACTGAATAAAATTCTAATCTTTTGGCAAATATTTCATCTTTATTAGTTCACATCATATGCTGCAGAGTGCCTAGCAGTACTAAAAGCACCCACTTGTTATTGCACAGTGTGACACAACTCATAGGATCAGTGACACAGTATAATAATCATAAATGTACAGCAAACACCACAAAATTACACCAAGCACCACACAATTCCTAACAGGTCCCAAAAAGAACAAGGCCAGGTGGAGCACAGTACACCCCAAAGCACTAGTGTGGCTCACTCTTACAATATTCTTTCAAAGCCTCCCTGAGCCATATAGCTCCATGTTGAGCTCTTCTCGTAGCACTTGTGTCTGGCTGTTCAAACTCAGCAGACAGACACTCCACCTCTGCCTTCCACCCTGTCAGCATCTTTTCCCCCCTTTGCTTCACAGATATTACATAGGACAGAGCAGGCAGCTATAACTATTGGGATATTTTTTTCACTGAGATCCAATCTGATGCTGGTGTCCCTTCAGTCTACCAAAAGCACATTCAACTGTCATTCAGCACCTGAACCGGTAGTTGAATCTTACCTTGGTGCTGTCAAGGTGGCTAGTGTACAGCTTCGTGAGCAAGGATTAAACTGTGTCCCCCAGAATCACTATGGTATTTCAACATTGCCAATGGTAATCTGCCAGTTGGGAAAGATAGTCCCTGCTTATAGCTTTCTGAACAGTCCTGTGATCCATGCACCTTCCCTGACCAGCCAACACTGATGGCTTAGGGAGACGTGAGTTGCTATTGTATTTGAAGGGAAGAGTAGCCACATTTGGATTTCTTCATAAATGGTTTAATGGAACTCCAGAAAGCTTGAATCACCACTAGAGTCTGCTGTTGTGTGAAGTAGCCTCCACAGTAAATTCATGAAGATCTGGGATTTTAGGTGAATCCTGTGTGGGTTTAGTGAGGATTATGTAAGCCCTTGAAAGATTTTTAAAAGAATATAGCTGTTTGAACTATGTCTGATGTAAACCAGTTTAATGGACAGAATTGATTTTTAGACACTTCCTCTCACCTTTTCTCAATGGGAAGGAGAGTTGTGTTTGATATAAGGGGGACCCCTCCTTTAACCTGTCAAAGTTATGTAGTGCAGATGGAAGCTCAGGAGAGCAACGTGAGGTATTCACTCAAAAACTGAGTCATGCCTTTGGAAGAGTTCCCAGCCCTCTGGTGGTCCAGCACTTTTTAGCAGCTGAACTCTGATCTCTAACTTCCAGCACAATTTCATTTGTGTCCAGAGAGCATCTTTACTGAATAACTTGCTGTACAAAAATGTACTGAATAAAGATAAAAAGAAAAGGAATACTTGTGGCACCTTAGAGACTAACCAATTTATTTGAGCATAAGCTTTCGTGAGTTACAGCTCACTTCATCGGATACATGCTGTGGAAAGTGTAGAAGATCTTATTATATACACACAAAAAGCATGAAAAAATACCTCTTCCCACCCCACTCTCCTGCTGGTAATAGCTTATCCAAAGTGACCACTCTCCTTATATTGTGTATGATAATCAAGATGGGCCAT
Source organism: Lepidochelys olivacea (assembly GCF_965140295.1). NCBI lineage: Eukaryota > Metazoa > Chordata > Testudines > Cheloniidae > Lepidochelys > Lepidochelys olivacea. The sequence continues at coordinate 112,694,633 of NC_140411.1, forward strand.
TTCCAGCACAAATCCAGGGTTTAACAAGAACGTCTCGGGGGGGTGGGGTAGGAAAAAACAAGGGGAAATAGGCTACCTTGCATAATGACTAAGCCACTCCCAGTCTCTATTCAAGCCTAAGTTAATTGTATCCAATTTGCAAATGAATTCCAATTCAGCAGTTTCTCGCTGGAGTCTGGATTTGAAGTTTTTTTGTTGTAAAATAGCGACTTTCATGTCTGTAATTGCGTGACCAGAGAGATTGAAGTGTTCTCCGACTGGTTCATGAATGTTATAATTCTTGACATCTGATTTGTGTCCATTTACTCTTTTATGTAGAGACTGTCCACTTTGGCCAGTGTACATGGCAGAGGGGCATTGCTGGCATATATCACATTGGTGGATGTGCAGGTGAACGAGCCTCTGATAGCGTGGCTGATGTTATTAGGCCCTGTGATGTGTCCCCTGAATAGATATGTGGGCACAGTTGGCAACGGGCTTTGTTGCAAGGATAGGTTCCTGGGTTAGTGGTTCTGTTGTGTGGTATGTGGTTGCTGGTGAGTATTTGCTTCAGGTTGGGGGGCTGTCTGTAGGCAAGGCCTGGCCTGTCTCCCACGATTTGTGAGAGTGTTGGGTCATCCTTCAGCTCTCGTCCCCTAACGCCCCTACTCGCACTATATTGATGACATCTTCATCATCTGGACCCATGGAAAAGAAGCCCTTGAGGAATTCCACCATGACTTCAACAATTTCCATCCCACCATCAACCTCAGCCTGGTCCAGTCCACACAAGAGATCCACTTCCTGGACACTACAGTGCTAATAAACGATGGTCACATAAACACCACCCTATACCGGAAACCTACTGACCGCTATTCCTACCTCCATGCCTCCAGCTTTCACCCTGACCACACCACACAATCCATCGTCTACAGCCAAGCTCTGCGATACAACCGCATTTGCTCCAACCCCTCAGACAGAGACAAACACCTACAAGATCTCTATCAAGCATTCTTACAACTACAATACCCACCTGCAGAAGTGAAGAAACTGATTGATAGAGCAGAAGAGTTCCCAGAAGTCACCTACTACAGGACAGGCCTAACAAAGAAAATAACAGAATGCCACTAGCCGTCACCTTCAGCCCCCAACTAAAACCCCTCTAACGCATTATTAAGGATCTACAACCTATCCTGAAGGATGACCCAACACTCTCACAAATCTTGGGAGACAGGCCAGTCCTTGCCTACAGACAGCCCCCCAACCTGAAGCAAATATTCACCAGCAACCACATACCACACAACAGAACCACTAACCCAGGAACCTATCCTTGCAACAAAGCCCGTTGCCAACTGTGCCCACATATCTGTTCAGGGGACACCATCACAGGGCCTAATCACATCAGCCACGCTATCAGAGGCTCGTTCACCTGCACATCCACCAATGTGATATATGCCATCATGTGCCAGCAGTGCCCCTCTGCCATGTATCCAATGTATCCAACTGGCCAAACTGGACAGTCTCTACGTAAAAGAGTAAATGGACACAAATCAGATGTCAAGAATTATAACATTCATAAACCAGTCAGAGAACACTTCAATCTCTCTGGTCACGCGATTACAGACATGAAAGTCGCTATTTTACAACAAAAAAACTTCAAATCCAGACTCCAGCGAGAAACTGCTGAATTGGAATTCATTTGCAAATTGGATACAATTAACTTAGGCTTGAATAGAGACTGGGAGTGGCTTAGTCATTATGCAAGGTAGCCTATTTCCCCTTGTTTTTTCCTACCCCCCACCCCCCCGAGACGTTCTTGTTAAACCCTGGATTTGTGCTGGAAATGGCCCATCTTGATTATCATACACAATATAAGGAGAGTGGTCACTTTGGATAAGCTATTACCAGCAGGAGAGTGAGTTTGTGTGTGGGGGGGGGTGGTGAGAAAACCTGGATTTGTGCTGGAAATGGCCCAACTTGATTATCATACACATTGTAAGGAGAGTGATCACTTTAGATAAGCTATTACCAGCAGGAGAGTGGGGTGGGAGGAGGTATTTTTTCATGCTTTTTGTGTGTATATAATAAGATCTTCTACACTTTCCACAGCATGTATCCGATAAAGTGAGCTGTAGTTCACGAAAGCTTGTGCTCAAATAAATTGGTTAGTCTCTAAGGTGCCACAAGTACTCCTTTTCTTTTTGCGAATACAGACTAACACGGCTGTTACTCTGAAACCTGAATAAAGATAATCACTAGTATCTGGACTCAAAAAGGTGTTGATGAACTAGTTTTCCTTAGCAGGTGTTGCACAGATTCTCTGGACAGTCTTTTATTTTTAAAGAAGGTAAATAAATGCTGGCAAGATCACTGCAGACAAATGGTAAGTTGACTATTTGCTCAAAATGCAAGTCCCTGAGACATCAAAGAAATCTGGTAAATTCTGGGGACACTGTAAAAAATCAGAAGTGGAGAGGGAGTTCAAACAGTCCTTCAGCCTTGACTGAAAGGGAATTTTCTTAAAAAAATCTAACCCCCCTCCCCACAATTTTTTATTTATTCATTTCACTCCAAACAGTAAGGGGGTCTGCACTTATCCTCCACTTGCAGTTTTTTTTCTGGGTACTTCCTGGTTGCTTATAAGCAGCATTCAGCAGCTCTTGGGTGCTTCCCCAACCTATAAAATTAGAATGGTTCAAAGTTAACATTGAAAGAACAGACAAAACATTAAACTCACAAACACATGGATAATTTCCCTCAAATTGGTTTTGATATCTTCACAGGCAGAAATGTGATATAGGACATTGGGGCATGAATCACTAATAAAATAGTCTTAATTCTCCATATCACTCGTAATGTTTAAATGATAAGATAACGGCACTTTGCAGGGATGGCAGACGGGCAGTTACGAAAATGAAGGAACAAACTGGTTGGCAACGCCAATCTCTGCACTCCTGCCACCCCAAATTAAAAATGCTGCAGGAAAAATTACCGTTCAAAGGTTTTCATGGGAATTTTCTAAACAAAACAAAAGTATTTAATTTAGTTTTCACATAGTATTCTGAAAAGAAAATTTTATTTCCTCTTAAAATGATATTTTGCTTTGGTTTATGAAAACTAAAAATGTTTGGATTTTCATTTTTTAATTTTTTTTTCGTTTGGAGGTTTTATTCTCCTTTCTCTTTTACTTTTCCCTGTTTTCCACTGGTTTAGAAAAAGAAAAGGTAGGAGGGGAAGACCTCCAACTTATTTACTGCTTTCCTCTGAGAAAACGTTAAGAAAATGTTTCTTTTCAACAGAACTTAAAAAAAAAAAAATCCAGTCAGAAAATTGAAAAATTTTGTTGAAATTGGAGCTTTCCTGTGAACAGATATTTAGACTAAACCACATTTTTCCAGTGGGAAGATTTTTCAGTCAAAACATATTAACTACACATATCAGAAAGTGAAGAGAAGAGAAGGTGGCAGTATTAAACTTCTATCTCTTCCCTTCCCCCTCCACCCCCAAGAGTGCCAAGTTTCAGTGTGTGGCTTCTTTAGCCACTTCTAATGTAGGTTCTAGCATGAAATCTAAGCTGGGAAGAGGTCAGCTTTCCATATTTAATTTTTTTATAAAAGTTAAAATTGGTTGTTGGATGTGAAACTGTTGCTCAGCTAATGGGGGGTGAGGGGAGAGGTGGAAGGGGTCTTAAATAACCTACAGAATCTCTTGCTTAAAAAGAGAAGAGAGATATGGAAAAATTAAGACAACAGATATATTCATATTGATAATGAGAAGTATTTATAACCTTCCCCTATCTTCTCATCACTTTACTGGGAACTGATTTTCATAGGCAAAGGATATGTTGCATAACCCACTTTCTTCCCATCATAAAACTGCTTTTTAAAAATACATTTTTAATGTCCAATTAATAGCAGTACACCACTGCATAGTGTGCATTGGAAGTGTATTGGTGCACTTCTTGGGTGGTTGAAGAGTAGAAATAATGCAAAATATTATACCATCTTAATAGCTCTTAAAATTGACTACAGGGTTTGGAATTATTTGTGATACATCTTACAATACAGTTTGTGCTTAGGTAGTATTGGTATCAAGGTCTACAATTTTAAAAAACATACCTTTTACAAATCTGATTTAATACATGTAAAAATTACAATGTGTAATTAAGATGTCTTACAAGTCAATTAACTAACACGGATTCTAATATAAAATACAATCCTGTGTGCTTGTAAACAGGCAAATTGATTCAATCAGTGTTTTACATTTGCAGATCATGATTAGAAGCATTTTCTTATTTTTGGATCGTACATACGTGCTTCAGAATTCATTGCTTCCTTCTATATGGTAGGTATCTGTGTAAGTACACTGCTAACATAATTGTTGAACGTGAATTTATTGTTTTTGTAAAGATTAAACTTTACTTTTCCCCCCACGATTATTTTGTTTTGTATATGTAACGCATGTAATATCTTTCATTTCTGTAAAATTCCCTGTAAATGTATGGAGTTAAATCATGTGTGAGATCAGTTTTTGTCTGGGAATGTTATATAAATCAAGTTATATTTCTGATTTTTTTTATTAATTTTTAATATTTATACAGGGATCTGGGGCTAGAGCTTTTTAGAAAGCACATTATTAGTGATAAACTAGTTCAAAACAAGACCATTGATGGAATCCTCCTCCTGATTGAACGGGAACGGAATGGTGAAACTGTGGACAGAAGCCTGTTACGAAGTCTGTTAAGCATGCTGTCTGATCTACAGGTCAGTATAGCAAACCTTACTAATAGCTGCCATGCTTAAAGGCAGACACAAACTGTGGACCTTTCTAATTCTTCTGGTCCTACAGGAATAACTTTTTTCTAATTAACATGTGCTTTGGAATTAAAACCATATTTACCATGTTTTTAGGATTATGATTAAGTTTAGTATCTATACATATAACTGTTCAGTGTCTGTCTATAGCTTAATTAATTTTCCACTAAAAATCTATTGTAGGTAAATTATTCAGTAAAATAAAACTGAACATGTCATTTATTCTTGAATACCAGTGGCTAGATTGAAGTTTTAGTTCAGTGAGATTTTTTCCAAAGAAAGTTAATTCCATCCTGTAGTAAGTCTCTAATAATACACTTAAAAATACTGTATCTGCATTAATGTGTCTGGTTTCAGAGTAACAGCCGTGTTAGTCTGTATTCGCAAAAAGAAAAGGAGTACTTGTGGCACCTTAGAGACTAACCAATTTATTTGAGCATAAGCTTTCATGAGCTACAGCTCACTTCATCGGATGCATACTGTGGAAACTGCAGAAGACATTATATACACAGAGACCATGAAACAATACCTCCTCCCACCCCACTCTCCTGCTGGTAATAGCTTATCTAAAGTGATCACTCTCCTTACAATGTGTATGATAATCAAGTTGGGCCATTTCCAGCATAAATCCAGGTTTTCTCACCCTCTTCCCCCCCCCCCCCCAAAGTCACTCTCCTGCTGGTTAGTGAGTTTCGGGGGGGGGGGTGTGTGCGGAGGGTGCGAAAACCTGGATTTGTGCTGGAAATGGCCCAACTTGATTATCATACACATTGTAAGGAGAGTGATCACTTTAGATAAGCTATTACCAGCAGGAGAGTGGGGTGGGAGGAGGTATTGTTTCATGGTCTCTGTGTATATAATGTCTTCTGCAGTTTCCACAGTATGCATCGGATGAAGTGAGCTGTAGCTCACGAAAACTTATGCTCAAATAAATTGGTTAGTCTCTAAGGTGCCACAAGTACTCCTTTTCTTTTTATTAATGTGTCTGTATCTTTGTATGAACTAATTTGGGTGGCTTGACACACATTTATAAAAGAAGCTTAAATAGGGATGCTCCTTTGGGTGGTACAAGTAAGTGGCCGTATTAGTTGTAACACCTATGCCTGTTGCTCCCCTCCAACCAAAAAAATCTGGGAAACCTCATTTTAATCCATATTAAAATGATTAAAGAATAGAAGTCTAGTACTGATTTCCTTTCAAAAAAATGAGTTGCATTGTATTGAAATGCTCCTTTTTGTTTTTCAGTGTGTCAACAGCAAATCTAAACTTGTCAGTTGAAAGTATTTGAGAACTCATTATTACGATAGACAAAAAGTTATCTCCTTGAGACACATGTGACTGTGTCCTGCTTATCGCTTACTCTGTCATTCTCTTCTCCTTTTGTCCTCTAAATGAGGCAATTTTGCTTTCCCTTTTTTCCCAGCTATAGGCAATGACTAACATAGGTCAGCAGAGCTTTGATATCTTAATTCTTAAATCATGGGTATGCAGCTCCCAAACAATATATGTCCACTGTAAATTGCTATAAATGAGACCAAATCCTTCTCATGAAGCATGTACCCAAAGGCAAGTCTCAGTCCTGGTGGTGAGAAAATTGACTTTGCTTCCAGACTTGAGTTTCTAGCATGAGTCAACGTTGCAATGTTCTCAAGCTACTGGATTGACTTCAGAGTTGTATTTTTAAACAGTGTAATTCTGTATTAAAATATGTGGCCTTTAATTGATTCAAAAGTCTTTTTTTTCTATTTAATCTTGACACAGATTAAATGTAATAACAAAAATATATACCACTGGCATATGTAAAATAATTTGGGCTTAGTCCAGATCCCAGTGGAAAAAGGTTTTGTGATGTAGACCCATCACCGCATTCTGGCCTCTCTAAGAGATAACCAAAAAAGATTGGGCATGAAGTCCAAGCATTCTATATGTGGACGCAGTCAAGATGTAATTTCATGGATTTTCATTTAGATTATACTTGAACAGGCGTGAGTGACCAAGTGGGCTAATAATTTTTGCACCTTTTATTCAAGTAAACTAGAGCCTCCTGTCAGCATTCCAGTCATGCTGTCCATTCTGTGTTTGGTACAACCAAGATCATGAGCCTCCTTTCATCCTTCCAGGAAATTCTTTAGCTTGGATCTCCTTAGTTTAGTTAGGTATTCCCTGTTCACAGGGTGTTTAAATATGTCTGAGATATTAGGGGAAGGGGAAGAGAAAAACCAATAACTATTCCATTTTCTGATAAGGCACTGCAAAGCCAATCTGGCTCAGTTTCTGCCTTTCATGCTAAGCCTCCTAACTGTCATCCATAACGGGCTCTGGTATATCTGGAAAATAAATGCGTAATAGTCCTTCTTTGAGTTAGTTACAATGGGTGAAGATAAGCTTCTGTCAGTCATTGACTTTAGACCATGTAATGCTCCATGAATGTCCATGCTGGAAGATGTGGAGCTGGCTTGTGTTCTCTTTTGCCAGAGCTTTCCCCTTTATTAGCCCAGGTATTCATAGCTGCATCACCTTTTTCATGTCTGTCAGATTTTTAAGAGGCTAGGGTTTAGTAGTAATTTTTTGATCTCTACTAAAGGTAAATATACCCCCTTTCTTGGTTCCTTCCGATCATGTGTGCATTTAGATATGATTTTCTCCTTTGAATTATTTCAGACTGATACTTTTAGTTCTACTCTAGATAGCCTCTAATCTAGGTATTTTTACCATGGCTGCTGCTATAGTAGGTGAAATCCTTTATAGATTCTCCAGTAAATAAACATGGATGGCTGTTTCTCCCTCCACATCCCCACAGAAAGAGGTTGGTTATTAAGTGAAGGCCAAGTTAATGAAATGAGTTGTACAATTGGTTTGAAAGCTGTGAGGCTGCTATTCAGTCTAATTTCCTTAGATATCAGTTCTGTAGTTGAAGGCCAGCTGCTGAGAAGGTTCTGTCTTCTGCTCACATGGCTCTCATTCTTTTGGCTGACTGTTCCAAGGCAGTGTGACTGCATGAGGTCATAATCCCAGAAAGTGGGGGTGTCCCTTCAGATATTTTGGGCCAGTTCCCATGGAGGGTCTTGAACATAAGGAATGAAACCTAGAATGTGAGTCGCTCTTCAACACAAAGCCAGCGTAAAGAACCAGGGCTGGGATGATGAATTGGTGGACTGCTGTACTCTCAAATGTTTGTAAGTAGTCATTTTGCAGTAGTCAAACTTAAAGCTTACAAAAGAATGGATTCCTGTGACCAAGTCTGAATTTGATCAGAGTGGGCTTCAATCTGTCTGGTTATCTGTAGATATAAAGAGTGTTTTTCACAGCTGTGGCTACTTCAGCATACATAATAGAGGAGTCTGACAGTCCGAGGGCAGATGCCCTCCATGGTGGGTTGATGTTACAGTAGCAGCAAATTTTCAAAGTGCTTTTCTCTCCCAACTGACATTGCCCTGTCTTGCCTGGGCCTAGTTTCAGCCAGTGGCTCTTCATCCATGTGCTGATATCTCCCAGGCATTACGATTACTAAACTCTGAAGCATAACATTTAATTTCACTTCAACAAAATATATCATTAATTATCATAACTAGATATTTTTGATATCCATACAAATCTTGTTAAGCTTCAGCAACTTCATGTGGCAGTGAGTTCCATGGTTTAATTGCACATTATATGAAAAAAATATTTCCTTCCATTGGTTTTGAATTTCTCACCTTTTTTAATTCCAGTGAATGCCCCCTGGTCTTGTTATGAGACAGGGAGAACAGAAGCTCCTGGTCTGCCTTGTCCAGGCCATGAATAATTGTGTATACTTTTATCCTGTTCTCTCTACTAGTCTCCTTTCTAAAGTAAACAATCCCGGTCTTTTCAACTGTGTTTAATATGATAGTGTTTCATTGCCCTTGATCATTCCTGTTACTCTTCTTTGAATCCCCTCTAGTTCAGCAGTAGACATTGAAGAGGGAAAGGATAGTCCAGTTCGTCTGCACCTCACTTATCTCAGTGAGCTAGAGCAAGATGACAGACCCCAGATTTCTTGGATGAAGATTATTTTGGAGACGGTGTTCCTAATTAGTCCAAGCATTTCACCGAAAAGGAGTCACCGGTTCTGTGCTGTGATTTCACTAATTTGGAGCTATTGTATTTAGTGCAGGAATGCTGGCAGGAGGATCAAACTCAGCTGGACTAAGGTCCCATAATTGTGTTATGTTGGTTACTGGTGTCTGTGTGATTTAAACAGAAGCCCATTGATTTAGACAAGTAAGACACTGAATCCCTGATTGAAGCACGCTTACGATATATATGGTGTGGGAAAGCTCCCATTGCATTTGGTCATTCTGCACCTATTCTACAAATAAACCAAGAACTTCATTATCCAGTAGTGTCACTGGCACTTTTCTTGAGGACAGATAATTTTGTGTCGTGGGATATTTTGTTTCTTTCATCTTGACAACTAAAAATGAAAAAGCCAGCCTTAAGCATGAAGTTAATAAGTAACTAAATTAATAATTTCATTTTTACCTAGGTTTACAAAGAATCATTTGAACAAAAGTTTTTGGAGGAGACAAATTGTTTATACGCGGCAGAGGGCCAAAGGTTAATGCAAGAAAGAGAGGTAAGTACAGTGTGAATGAGCACTAGGAATTAATTAAAAGACAGTGGGGCCCAGTTCTGTACTGAGGTTACACATGTACGCCTCCATGTACTTCAGTGTGAACTGCATTGGTGTGTGTGAGAGAGAGAGAGAGAATTGAATCTAGTGTGTTGAAGTATCTTTATGTCAGTGGTTTAAGTCAGTGGTCCACGGATGCCTAAGATTTCCAAAAGGGTCCATACCTCTATTTGAAATTTTTTAGGGGTCTGCAAATGAAAAAAGGTTGAAAACCACTGCATTAAGTGCATGACTAGAAGTGAGATAACCCAGTGAAATTTGATCTCCCTAAATCATGATGTTGGAGAGCACAATAGTAAGAGCTATGGACGGTATTGTCAACATTACTTCACCCAAGAAATTGTAGTGTGCTTCTACTGTCATTCCAGTCTTTCTTTGATTAATACCTAATTAAGCAGTTGAGTTTTAAAAAAGGCTTATTTACTCAATAGACTATGACAGTTTTGTTTTCTGTTCTTTCGGGTTAAAGCGATACTGTCCTGTGGACAGGCCACAAATTTAGACACTTCTCAAAATGTAAAACAAATAAGTGTCCCCTAGTTAATATAAATGTATTGGCTCTCCCAGACAAGGGCTGTGAAAGTTAACTAACTCACCACAAATATTCTGAAAGCAAGTGTCTACATGACACTGATGTAAATTGCCATGTCATACCTGTGTCTCTTAGCGTTAGAGAATAAATTAAGGATGGAATAATCCTATCTTGTCAGTACTCTGCTAATGTATAGTTAAGATAATTGTTATGATAAAAAGGTTATGCATATGTCATATTCCTTTGTGTTCAATAATTAAATCATTGCATTCTTTTCTTTTGCTAGGTCCCAGAATATCTTCACCACGTTAACAAACGTTTAGAAGAAGAAGGAGACCGAGTAATAACATATTTAGACCATAGCACACAGTGAGTACAATTTTTCTTCCATTTTCAGTATAGGCCAAACCTGCTTGCTATCCATTCATAAAGTAATGAGATTATCCTTCGTTCAAAAGAAGGCAGGATTATTTCAATAGTATCTAAAAGGGTAATAATATTGAGCTTACCTATAACAAACTTTGTTTTACGAAGACTATGTATCTTGATTAAAATTAAAATACACAATAAAAAGAAAAAATGGGAGAGAAACTCATCTGGAAAGATCTAGCAATATGAGTTTCAGGTTTTTGAAATCTTTGGGTTATTATATAATGTATCATTTGGACTTTCAAAATAGTAGTTCGGTTAACCATTCATGCTCTCATCATGACATTTAGCTCAAACTGCCTGAGGGAAGGGAATGTGCTTTTTGCCTAATGCAACTGTTAGGTATCATCACTCATGAGCTCTATTTAAAATGGCAGTCCACTTTAATAAAAGTGTTCTAGGCTATATTTGGCATTTGATCGTGTTACAATGCTGACTTTATTAAAGTATATCTGTTATTTCTCATTACTTGAAATTGAGAAATTGAAATCAGAAATAATGGAGGACAAGATAGGTGAAGTGCTGATAGAGTACTCTCTTAATATCCTGGGACCAGCATGACTATAACAACGCTGCATATCAAGAATAATGTCAGGTTAATTTAAACCCTTAAATTAGGTTTTGTAAAAAACATATTTTCTAAAATTTAAGACCAATACAGTTGTTCTCTGATTTGTTGGCTTACAATCTATTAGTGTAAAGCCAGGATTTGGGTGTTTTGTTTTGCTTTAGGGTGCTTTTTTGTTGAAAAATTGCTGAATATTGCTCTGCAGTATTTTCAACCTAAGCATTGCAGCACTTTACTAGTACATAAAAGACAGAAAAGGAAACTGACCAGTCTTAGTCAAATGCAGTAAGTAAGTAATCTGCATTATAGGTGGAAAGTAGAGATGAGCCTACATTGCAAACTTCAGAACCAAGTTTAATATCTTCTCCCAGAGTTTGGTGGTTTGATATGGGGTTCTAATTCAGTTCACAAGTGTGCTTCTTTAACCATGAAACCTTAGTTCAGAATTTGGGTTTGAATTTTGAACCACACTAATCTGGGTTGTTCAGTTTTGAGGTTCCAGTTTAGAACCATCTCTTTTTCTATAAAAAGTAGTAGTAAATAAGAATCTTTAAAACTGTTCTAATTTTTAGTATCTAATTTTAAGGTGTTACAAATAATAGCAAGAGCTTGTTTTTTAAAATAACATTTTAATTAGAATCTCCATTTCTTAATTGCATATATTTTTGCAGTATTTTATCTTGTTTATCCCTGTTAGAATTTTTTTGTATATGTAAAATACAGACTGCAAAATTAGAATAAACTGAAAATTTTCAATGTTTTGTCATGTAATAGTGGGAGTTATTCACAAAGCATCCTGATAAGAGAGTAATCGCCCTCAACTGTGCAGTATTTCTTATGTGCTTTTTCTTGCCTTACACAGGAAACTACTAATTGCTTGTGTGGAGAAGCAACTACTAGGAGAACACTTAACAGCTATTTTACAAAAAGGTATATCTTTCTTAGTTCTTGTAACCTGCACTGAAGGGCAGATTCTCATACTCTGCAATTATGGTAGATTGTACAACTATTACGTTAGTAAAGAATGTGGGCCGTAGCAGCGACTTCCATGCATACTGAAAGTCAACGCCGAATAAAGTTATGTCAGCCACCAGTGCAAGAAGATTGTGTGTGTGAGAATATAAGAAGATTCTGATCAGTTTTGTAAAACTGTTTAAAGGTGGTTAAACCCTTCACCCTTACTTAGAGTGCCACTAGTCATTTCCAAAATAAAAAGTGCTAATGGCACAGGATTATATAAACTTCCAAAACAAGCACTTAAATTACTGCAGTAATTCTGTGTAAATTACACAGCACAGGTGGAATTAACTTCGTTTGATTGTCACTATATAATTTAAAGGATCTTTGTACAGTCAAATACAGCCGAGTCCCAGTGAGGAAACCTGTTAAGCCAGTACAATATATATTCTCTCTTTGCATCCTTTGGTGCATCTCTGGAAATCTCAGATTTGTCCAACAGTCTTCTTCAGAAGTACTTGTTAAGTGATCAGTGCCTCTGATATCCATGTGTTTTTTTTTAAAAATTAACAGGAACAATCATGTCAGTCTTCTTCTTTCACTGGATTTTTAGGCTTGATTGATGTTTCCTGATCTAGTATACGTTTTGATCTAAAATATCTTCTCTGTTCTTAGCTCTGGGTGATCTTTAGGTTCTGGGTCTTCTGGCAACTTAGCCTCACCCCTCTTTGTTTCCTTCATGTTTCAATAAATGTTCCTCCCCTTTTCCCCCACTTATTCTTCCTTTGTTTTCCATAAAATACTTGGGATACTTTTCTCAGAACTTCTGACATTGACTTCTTTTAGTTCTCTGCCTAATCAGATGAAAAATTATCTGCTTTGGTCTACTTTACCAGTCTGCCCCTTTCGCTAACTGTCTCACATGTCAGTAACTTACCCTCAGAACCCATGAGTATTGCTGACTAGAGGTGAGTGAATAATTGATTTTTATTTTTTTTTTTTTGGTTTGAGGATGAATCAAAATATTCAGGGGGAAAAAATTCAGTTTGGTTTGAAGCAAAACTATTTTTTTCTTTTTTTTTCTTTGCTGAAACAAAAAAAGAAAAATATTTGATTTTGGGTCAAACAAAATTATATGTTCAATCCAAAACACTTTTCACCCGGTATTTTATTTCAGGTGTTTTTCACCCATATTTTTGTGTGTTTTTTTTTAAATACAAAATTTCCAAATGAAATGCTATTTTGAAATGAAAAGTCAAAATATTTAATTTCAAAATAGGAAAAACAAACTGTTTTTTGACATTTTTCCATTCTGTGGACCAAAATTCAACCTGAATTCATAAATAGTTTCAGTAACCCCAAAAAAGTCAATGTATAGCCCAGCTCTGTTACTTGCTGTCAAGCTATCTGTAACTGACTAGCTGCCATCCTCTTCCAGAACCTACTTCTTACTGTATCTATCTTGCTCTCTGTCAGAGGGCTTCTAGCACCAGACTTCTATTATTTTTTTTTAAAGCCCTAAACTGTTTTCTAACCTCCATCAGTGTGTGAGTCTATCAAGGTGGTTTGTATAATTGACCTTTCTCATTTGCTGTGCAACAACCAAACCATTATAATGTTTATATGCTGAATTAGACATCTTACTACTTCTCTTCCTCTTTCTTTGTCCCTATTTTAATGATATAAATATACTTGTTCAATCTTCGGCCTTCGCTGAAGTGCTTCATTTTATTTTAACTGTTTTATTCCATCTTAAACTTATTTTGAAATACAGGGGTTTAGATAGTTAGTTCTCTTGTTGATATAGGAATTGATGTCATTTGTCAAAGTGTTACTTTAAAAGGTTTTCACAGTGACTTTTTTATGTAGCAGACATCTGAGTAAGAAATGGTATGCAGTCATGTTTTAATTCTGAACTCTTTCCTAGTTTATAATATATATTAATTGTCCCTATCTATGTGGAGATATATGTGCAATTTTCAGAATAGAATTGGTTTTTATATTTACATTTTGAGATTGTGATATTTGTAGATTTAAATTAGTTCAGCTTTCACATTCTGTATCTGCACTTAGACTTACCCAAATTTAAATTTTTTAACACCCATTGACTTACATGACTTTTTGCATTCATTTGATCTAGCAGCACATTATAATCTCCTTAACATCCAAGCATGCAAATAGAAGAAGACACTATCTTTTGTAGGTTTTGTTCCTTAGGAGAAGGCATGTGGTGTAGTCAGCCTGATACAGGAAAAGAAAAGCTTAAAAATGCTTAAGAAACTTTTCTTGTATTAGTACAGCTGCCACTGACCAGATGTTGGGTTTTTGTCTTGTGAGCGTAATAAGACATTCCAAGGCTATAGCAGTACTTTCAAGAAGTTGGGTGCCGCCTTCCTGTTAGAGTAATTTCACATATATTTTCCTTGCCTATCAAATGTGTGATATAACACAAGTTGTGTGATATGGTCCAAGCACATGAGATGGAAAGAAAAAGGGAAGTATTACTATATTGGCTTGAGGGAGCAGGGGAGGTTGTCACCATATTTGACTTTCCTTTTAACTGACAAATATTGAAAAAGAGAGCACTATGAGATGAAATCGGTTGTTCATGTGCTGAACAAAACTAATAGATGGGTGTGAGACTTCCCTGTACTGTTTAGTTGCTGCTATCTCTGACTTAGGAGGAGGCTACCCTCTGATGCGGTGGAGTATAATTTTCTTCATTGCCCGCTACTCACCAAAGAAAACCTACCATATATTTTCAAGACATTGTAATCTATCTATTTTAGGTGTTTTTATGGTTTATATTGCTGCAATAACTAAAGACTAAGCAAGCTAGTTTTATTTGCATTTTCTTATCCAGCATCATCCTTGAATTGCTTCTCGTTTATTTATAAAAGTAGAATAAGTTCCTGGCCTTTGTAAAAGTAGACTAAGTTACAGCACAAAATGACAGTGCTAGTAAGAATTGGATGATTCAGGTTTTCAGGAATTGATCTGAACATGAGATAATTCAGCAGTATTTGGAATCAATTCCAATTTGGAGTCATTACCAGACATCCAATTAAATTTCAAAATTCATAAATAGAAGTGTATGTGTAATATGTTAGAACATGACACAAAACCTGAGTGTAACATCAGCTTAATTGGTGAAATGAATTCTGTTCTAATTTGGGAGGGGATGCATTAGTAAAGGCAAAAGTTGAGCCTTGAAAGAATTTGTGGTAATTTGTGTAGATACTTGTCAGGGTTCCTTCCCCACTCTGGGGTACAGATGTGGGGACCTGCATGAAAGACCTCCTAAGTTTATTTTTACCAGCTTAGGTTAAAAACTTTCCCAAGGCAAAAATTCTGCCTTGTCCTTGAATAGTATGCTGCCGCCACCAAGTGATTTAGACAAAGAGCCAAGGAAAGGACCACTTGGAGTCCTATTCACCCAAAATATTCCCCCAAGCCCTACATCCCCTTTCCTGGGGAAGGCTTGAGAATAATATCCTCACCAATTGGTACAGGTGAACCCAAACCCTTGGATCTTAAGAACAATGAAAAATCAATTAGGTTCTTAAAAGAAGAATTTTATTTAAAGAAAAGGTAAAAGCATCACCTCTGTAAAATCAGGATGGTAAATACTTTACAGGGTTATCAGATTCAAAACACAGGATTCCCCTCTAGGCAAAACCTTAAAGTTACAAAAAACTGGGATAAACCTCCCTCTAGCAAAGGGAAAATTCACAAGTTGAAAACAAAAGATAATCTAACGCGCCTTGCCTTATTTACTTACTCGTTTTGTAATATCAGAGACTTGTACAGGATGGTTTATAGGAGAAGGAGTTTTTTGACCTGATGCGTCTCTGCTTTCCCCAGAGAACACACCAACAAAGCCTTTCCCACCCCCCCAAGATTTGAAAGTATCTTTTTGTCCCCATTGGTTCCTTTGGTCAGGTGCCAACCAGATTATTTGAGCTTCTTAACCCTTACAGGTAAGGAGGAATTTTAGGCTACCGTTATGGTTATGACAATACTATTTTAACAGAGTTTATGCTAATACTTAACACAGGAAACATAATCACCACAGCACCCCGAAAAGAAACTCTCACAGGATATATATTTTTACTGCTCTAGAGGTGGGGCAGTTTTTTTAGTTTAGTTACTGATCTTCTGTTTAGTTGTGTTAGATCTCCCGATGAAAAGTGCTGTATAAAAGCTAGGTATTATTATTACTTTACAGCAAGCTCTCAGTAGGCAGCAGCTGGTAGGAAAATGTAAATACTTTAATTCAAATCAGTTGTTTCTTTCAAAAATATTTTACCACAAACTGCTTAAGCCTGTATAAATACAGACCTAGATCCATAAAGGGGACTTAGGCTCAGCTTTGGAATGCCTGACTTGAGGCTGTTGGTTCCCCCAAGTGGCAGGGCACGTAAAGTTAGGTACCTAGGCTCCCTATACAGTGCACAGGGAGAATTAGTTACCTAAGGATGGAGTTCCCAAAAGCCAGGATTCTTATCAAGGAGCCACCGCAGCTAGTCAAGAACAGAGCGGTAGCTTAAGCCCCAATCCAGAGAGACTTAGGCATCTCTCTCTACTTGGAATTCACAGACATGTACCCTCTCCTGGAGTTAGAGCTGATCTTTCTTGCAAAAAAAGAGGTGGTAGGGTGCCCTCTTTAGGCCCTATAATGTACTGATTAGAGCACTCACCTAGGATGTGAGAGACCTGGGTTCAAACCCACACTCTGCCTGATTTGGAATAGGGATTTGAACCCAGGTCTCCCATATCCCAGGGGAATACCCTAACCATTGGGCTTTGGAGGATTCTGTGGTGGGCTCAGCCCAGTCTTTCCTGTTGAAGCTGTTCCACTTCGTATAAAATAATTAAATGTTTTTCGAGGAGTGTCCCTGCGCATGTAATGGGAGATTTGTAGTAGCAGTGCCTGGTTGGGTCGCATATGCGTAGTCCCCATCTTGCGCCATCTTAGGTAGTAACATAGTGCCATACGACCAACACCCCCTCAGTCTCTTCTCTACCACCCTCAGTTTCAGACAAGGCCTCTGTACTTTAGCTTCTTTAGTCTAACTTAGATTTCTAGTTGTTTAGTTAATAGTTAGTTATTAGCTCATTTAATACTTCCCTTTCACAGTTTATTTTTTCTTTCTATAAAAAACTAACTTTCTTCTCTTATATTAGGAAATTAAATTTCAGTTGTTAGATACCCCTTAGAATAGCATTGTTACCCTCCCTTATGGGAGAAAACCCTTCTCTGAGGGTTATGCCCAGCTCCCCAGGTTTTAAATGCTTCCTTACGTGCAGACTCTCTGTACTGGTCCCTGATGGGCATTCACAGTGTGTTCGCTGCCTTGGCGATACACACATCTTGCAGGAGTGCTCACGTTGCCACAACTTGAAAGCTCAGGCTAGGAGGGTGAGAAACCTGCATTTGAAGCGCCTCATGATAGAGAATTCTCTGCACCCGGCTTCTGAGCCCAGATCAAAGATCATCTCATCTACCCCCTCCCTCCTCCCCCCCCTCCCCCCCGGGGTGGACACTGGTCTTCTGACAGAGGTTCCCCATCACCCACTCAGGCAAAAAAGTACTCCGCCAGGAAGACGACTAAAAAGTGGGCTCCGAACTCTCCTCCTCAGCCAAGAAGTGTTATTCTCCAACTCGACAGACCCCATCAGTACCAACTGCACCAGGACCTTCCACCTCCAAGGGACATAAGAACAGCCACACTGGGTCAGACCAAAGGTCCATCTAGCCCCCCAGTATCCTGTCTTCCGACAGTGACCAGTGAAGGAGTAAATAACACTTCCTTATTTACTTTCTCCACACCAGTCATGATTTTATAGACCTCTATCATATGCCCCTTTAGTCATCTCTTTTCCAAGCTGAAAAGTCCCAGTCTTATTAATTGCTCCTCATATAAAAGCCGTTCTATATCCCTAATCATTTTTGTTACCCTTTTTCTGAACCTTTTCCAATTCCAGTATATCTTTTTTGAGATGGGGCGACCACAACTGCACACAGTATTCAAGGTGTGGGCATATCATAGATTTATATAGAGGCAATATGATATTTTCTGTCTTATTATCTATCCCTTTCTTAATGATTTCCAACATTCTGTTCACTTTTTTGACTGCCATTGCACATTGATTGGATGTTTTCAGAGAACTATCTACAATGACTCAAAGATCTCTTTCTTGAGTGGACACAGCTAATTTAGACTCCATCATTTTATATGTATAGTTGGGATTATGTTTTCCAATGTGCATTACTTTGCATTTATCAGCATTGAATTTCATCTGCCATTCTGTTGCCCAGTCACCCAGTTTTGTGAGATCCTTTTGTAGCTCTTCACAATCTGCTTGGGACTTAACTATCTTGAGTAGTTTTGTATCATCTGCAAATTTTCCCATCTGTTTACCGGATAATTTATGAATATGTTGACTAGGACTGGTCCCAGTATAGACCCCAGGGGGACACTACTATTTATCTCTCTCCATTCTGAAAACTGACCATTTATTCCTCCCCTTTGTTTCCTATCTTTTAACCAATTCCCAATCCATGAGAGGACCTTCCCTCTTGTCCCATGACAGCTTACTTTGCTTAAGAGCCTTTGGTGAGGGACCTTGTCAAAGGCTTTCTGAAAATCTAAGTACACTATATCCACTGGCTCCCCCTTGTCCACATGCTTGTTGACCCTCTCAAAGAATTCTAGTAGATTGGTGAGGCATGATTTCACTTTTCAAAAACCATGTTGACCCTTCCCCCCAAAATTATGTTCATCTATGTGTCTGACAATGTTGTTCTTTACTGTAGTTTCAACCAGTTTGTCTGGTATTCAAGTCAGGCCTGTAATTGCCGGGATCGCCTCTGGAACCCTTTTTAAAAATTGGCATCATATTAGCTACCCTCCAGTCATTTGGTACAGAAGCTGATTTAAATGATAGGTTACAAACAACAAAAAAACTTCAAAAATAGACTCCAACGAGAGACTGCTGAATTGGAATTAATTTGCAAACTGGACACCACTACATTAGGCTTGAATAAAGACTGGGAGTGGATGTGTCATTACACAAAGTAAAACTATTTCCCCATGTTTATTCTCCCCCCTCCCTCCTCCCATTCCTCACATGTTCTTGTAAACTGCTGGAAATGGCCCATGTTGATTATCACTACAAAAGGTTTTTTTTTTTTTTCTCTCTCTCTCTCTCTCTCTCCTGCTGGTAATAGCTCACCTTACCATATACACTGTAACGAGAGTTACCAGGTAACACGCATTGTTTCATGTTCTCTGTGTATATAAAATCTCCCTACTCTATTTTCCACTGCATGCATCCAGTGAAGTGAGCTGTAGCTCACGAAAGCTTATGCTCAAATAAATTTGTTAGTCTCTAAGGTGCCACAAGTCCTCCTGTTCTTTTTGCAAACTACAGTTAGTAGTTCTGCAGTTTCACATTTGAGTTCCTTCAGAACTCTCGGGTGAATGCCATCTGATCCTGGTGACTTACTGTTGTTTAGTTTATCAGTTTCTTCCAAAACCTCCTCTAATGACACCTCAATCTGGGACAGTTCCTCAGATTTTTCACCTAAAAAGAATGGCTCAGTTTGGGAATCTCCCTCACATCCTCAGCTGTTAAGACTGATGCAAAGAATTCATTTAGTTTCTCCACAATGGCCTTACCGTCCTTATGTGCTCTAGCATCTCAATTGTCCAGTGGCCCCACTGGTTGTTTAGCTTCCTGCTTCTGATGTACTTAAAAAAATGTTTGCTATTACTTTTTGAGTCTTTGGCTAACTTTTCTTCAAATTCTTTTTTGGCCTTCCTAATTATATTTTTACACTTCATTTGCCAGAATTTATGCTCTTTTCTATTTTCCATTTAACTTCCACTTTTTAAAGGATCCTTTTTGTCTCACTGCTTTTTTTACTTTGTTTAGTCACAGTGGCACTTTTTGGGTTCTCTTACTATGCTGTTTAATTTGGGGTATACATTTAAGTTGAGCCTCTACTATGGTGTCTTTAAAAAGTTTCCATGCATCTTGCAGGTATTTCACTTTTGGCACTGTACCCTTTAATTTCTGTTTAACTAACCTCCTCATTTTTGTGTAGTTCCCCTTTCTGAAATTAAATTCTACAGTGTTGGACTGCTGTGTGTTTTCCCTGCCACAGGGATGTTAAATTTAATTATATTATGGTCACTGTTACCACGTGATCCAGCTATTCACCTCTTGGACCAGATCCTATCCCGCAAGGTAGCGGGACCATCTGGTACCGTGGGTACCGCACGAGCAAAAGACCTTAAGCTGGCTAGCTCGGACAAGGCAGCAAAGAGAAACCATAACCCCTGCCTCGATACCATCGGAGCCGATAAGGCATATGGCGCTGAGTAGCTTGGCACAACTACAAGCTGTGGCGCTACCTTCTGCCTTTACAACGCACAGTGCACCATACTCAGCACTGACAACCACAGCACATACATCCGTACTGTCGATAACACCTTCTTCTTTCCCGATGCTCTTGGTACCGCAACGGTTCCTCCACTACAAGGATCTTCTGGTCTCCTCAGGCGCCAGAATCTTCTTGGTACCGACCTCAGTCCAGCACACCCAGTACCGAGCTAACTCACCACACCGCCCAGCTCAGATCCTCCCCTGTTGAGCGATGAGGATGAAGGGGAAATCTACTCCTCCCATCACTCCTTCCCTGTTTATGTATCTACTAGACCAGGTCCACTGCATCAGTGGGATTATCGCCCAGGACCTGAAACTCAGCGCTGGTACAGACACTCAGAAGCTGGTACAGGCCATTTCCACCACAGTGGCCTTAATGGGACCCAGGCGCAGTGTACCGCCCACTATACTACAAGCCTCCCAATTCACCTAGAGTGAGGCCAAGGCATTCTCCTTCATCCTTTGTACCGGGACTCTCTGAAGCCCCAGGAGAGGCAGTTGAAGAACTAGAGGATACTTCAGACCAGGAAGCTGCACCAACAGTCATCATTCATCCCCCTCTCCGGATGAAGCCATCATATCCCCATCCCCCACCACAAGGGATGATTTCAAACAGTTCCAGGAACTCTCTAAGAGGATGGCAGATTCCCTGGACATACCATTAGAAGTAGTGGCTAAATCCCAGCATATGTTTCTGGACATCCTGCAGACTTCAACTTCTTCCAAAATTGCCCTACCAATTAATGGCGCTGTCATGGACCAGGCCAAAATCATCTGGCAGACGCCAGCAACGGTCCCACCCACCTGCAAAAGGACGGATACAAATATTATGGTTCTTCTAAGGGAATGCAATTTTTGTTTTTGCATCCCACACCTCACTCCCTTGTGGTGAAGGCCATGAATGAAAGGGGCAGACAGCATCATTCTAGTACTACCCCATACAATAGAGACAGGAAGAAACTAGATCGTTTTGGCAGTAAGGCCTACTCGTTGGTGACCCTACAATTTAGGATTGCCAACTACGAGGCGCTAATGACCAAATATAATTATACAAAGTATTCAAAATTATTCAAGTTTGTTTATTTTCTGAGGAAGCGATGATCACTACTTCCCACTGGCTCAGAATGAGGCTCAACTTCAATGAAAAGGTGGAGAAGAAAATGTTACAAATGGCAAATCAGAGACAGCAGCTGAAAATATTTGACGAGGCAATCCTGAAAGCGAACATTTCCAAGGAAGACTGGAGTCTCATAGACAACTGTGACTAGGACAATAAAAACTTTGCTGATGAGCTGAAGCAATGTGTGAAATTAGGCGAGAAAGAGAGACTGAAAAGAGCAAAGGGAAGAATCTTGGAGGAAATGAGGAACATGCTAGAGAAGCGGAGGAACATGAAGTGAAATGATAGTGACAAACTCGAGTATTCCCTCCTCTGCAAGCTGATAAGACTAAAGGACTTTACATACCGAAATGAAAGGCTCTTAAATATGGCTGAAGATTGCAGAAGCCTAGAAAAATGCAAACGGAAACTGACGCTGGCTGTACGGGTCGACGACGATGCTGAAGAACAAGGACCGCAAAGCAGTAATTGACAGAATAGGGATGGAAATGGTCTGAAAAGATTTCTACACCAAACTGTTCACGTCTCAAATAAATGTCCCACTGCCAGTAATTCAACAGACCAATGAGTATGCTGATGAGGACCGGGGGTACAAAGTTCGACATGCAGCTTACCAAATGAAGGACAGAAAAGCTCCAGGAAAAGTCAGATTGATAACCGAAATAAGAGCTGGAGACCAAGGTCTCTGGGAAACCCTTGCTCAGAAGTTTAGTCATTATTTGGAAATGCAGAAGATACCACCTAGCTGGAAGGAATCCAACACCATTTTTCTGTACAAGAAGGGCGATTGTGAAGATCTAAAGAACTATTGTCAAATATGACTGAGGTCACATGTCGACAAGCCAATCACCAAAATAATAACAAACCTACTCTGAGTCTGGATGCGCAGCAGCCGAGAGATCAGGCAGGTTTTTGAAGGAATTTCAGCACAGTGGACCCATCTTCACTATAAACCAGCTATTGGAGCACTCAAGGGAATACTTCGTCGACTATAAAAAAGCATTCAGCGGCGTAAGAGATCAGTGCTGTGATGAAAGCTCTTGCAGAGCAGGGCATCAACACAAACTACATCAAACTACTAAAGGAAGCAAACTCTGACTGCACTGAAGACATAACTGTTCGACACTGCCTTTTGCATCCCAGTCAAAACAGATGTGAAGCAAGGAGACGTGTGATGGGTTGGACACCCCTTTCATGGTGCCACCTGATGTGCTGGGGTCCCACTGGTTCCGCCTTTTTCATTAGCCAGGGTTTCCTCACCCAGTCCTAGCTGTGCCAGGCCCTCAAGCCTTCTCTAGCACACACAGACGTAAGGCCACACTCAGCTGCAGACACAGACTGAAATCAGCTCTATGTGGGAAGATTCAGCTCGGAGATTTACTCAGCAGTCACGTGCACATCTCCTTTGGAGTGTAAACCCAAATTAATATTGTTTTCGCTGTATAGCGAGATCTGCACAGAGCAAGCTCATAAAAATTCATCCTCTCCCTCAATGTGGAGAGAGAGATGCACAGCTTTTTGCCTCGCTCTCCCGGGTATGAATTGTACAAACTGGGATTTGTAATAAACAAAAAGAAATTTATTAACTACAAAAGGTAAATTTTAAGTAATTAAAGGAATAGTAAACAGAACAAAGCCGATTACTGAACAAATAAAACAAAACACACAAACTAAACTTAATACACTCAAACAGGTTACAAAATGTAATTTCTCACCCTAAATGTTGTTTTAGGCAGGTTGCAGAGTTTCTGTAGCTTAGAGTTCCAGTTATTTATCTTTACAGATTGGACCTCTGCCTCAGTCTGGACTCAGCCCCTGCCTTTCCCTTCAGGTCTTTTTAGCAATCTTCCTTCTTGGGGAGGCAATGGAGAAGAGTTTTGATTCCCGCATTATGTAAATTCTATTTAAGGCGGGGAAGTAAGGCAATCTTTTATTTCCCAATCTGACACCCCCCCGCTACCTCTGGCTCCTCTTAATGGTAAAACACTGAAAGCCCAAGTTGGGGGGGGGGGGTCTAGTAGCAAGTGACACCATCACCTGACCCTGTAGTGTCAAAGGAGCAACGCTGAGAGCTTCTCAGGAAGGCGGGAGATGAGTATCTTTCAAGTCTTATTGTTCTTCCTAATGTTTACCTACTGTCTGGTGGATGTTCTCCCAAATAGACACACACTTGTAATTGTTACATAGTCAATATTCCTAACTTCAGATACAGAAATGATACATGTATACAAATTGGATAATCACATTCAGTAAATCATAAACTTTCCAGTGATACCTTACATGTCCCATCTTGCATAAAACATACCTTAGTTATACCATATTCATATCACAACAATATTTCTATGAAGAATATCATAGAATCATAGAAGGTTAGGGTTGGAAGGGACCTCGGGAGTCTCATCTAGTCCAACCCCCAACCTGCTCAAAGCAGGACAAATCCCCAATTTTTGGCCTAGATCCTTAAATGGTCCCCTCAAGGATTGAACCCAAAACCCTGGGTCTAGCAGGCCAAGGCTCAAACCACTGAGCTATCCCTCCCCCCTATGGGGTGTAATGTAATATGGGGTGTAATGTCACACACAGTTTCATCAAAACTCTTCACATCCTGCCTCGAAATGGTAAGATGGTGGATGAACTGGAAGGGTGGAATCAGTGTCAACAGAGAGCAGTTAAACCACCTCAGATTTGTGGATGATATTGTGTTGATTGCCAAAAACACTATCAAACTACAGAAAATGCTACGAGAAGTCAACACAAAAAGCAGCCAAGTTGAACTGAAAATGAACCGCTCTAAAACAAAATTTATGCAGTCTGATGCCTTGCCAAAAGCTCAAATAATAGTCAAGGGAGAACAAATAGAAGAAGTTGAGTAATACATCTGTTTGGGGTCAAGAAATTAACATGCGCCACGATCAGGAAGCCGAACTCTCACAAAGAAAGAAAGCTGATTTGGCATTCATTCAGTTCTGTCAAGGATGTCCTCCAAGGAAATATCAATAAGGCAACACACGCCAACCTCTTCAACTCAACAATACTGCTGGCAGTGTTGTACGGCAGTAAAACATGGGCTCTGACAAAGATAGAGGAGCAACAACTGGCTGTCACAGAGAGGGTGATGGAAAGAAGGATTCTGGGGATTTCAATCCACGACAGAGTCCTCAATGAAGTGATCAGACAGCAGAGTGGGGTGCAAGACGTTACTGTTGAAAGCAAGTGCGGTAAAATGAAATGGGCTGGGCATATAGCTAAGTTCACTGACAATCAGTGGACTGTAGCAGTCCCATGGGAACTGAAACCACCACTCGGCCGACCTCCAAAGAGGTGGGAAGATTTTATTGTGAAAAGGCATGGCTGCACATAGAGAAGAAAGACCAGGATAAAAGAAGAATGGAAGACGTGTAGTGATCAGTGCAATCTATATGAGGACTGAAGGACCAATTCGTCAAGGTGATTTTGAACAGCCTTGCTACCCTGATAGTTATTTACAACTTTTTATTAATTCTAATCTCCACGACACTAACCAGTCCCCAGACATTGGCCAGGACTTGCCTCCAACTGTTAGGCCACATGTTCGCAACAATGTTTATCATCAAATATACCAGGCTGCACATGCGATGCCTGCAAGGCTGACGCCGAACTGTGTGTGTTCCACACAAACACAGTATAAACATTTGTCTCGTGATGCCAACCAAAGTAAAAAAAACAAAAAAAACCACCTCTCTACATTGGTGGACACAACCAAACAATGTTTGCGCAGGAGTCCCCTTTGTACAGAACCTTCCAGCAATGATAATCACAACGGATGCTTCCCTGCTAGTTTGGGGGCACACCTGCGCAATCACAGGGTCCAAGGCTGCTGGTCCCCATTGGAATCCACTCTACACATAAACCTACTGGAACTACGGGCAGTTCACAGTGTATGCTCTCACTTCCTACCCATGATCAAGGACAGAGCCATAAAGATTCTCTCAGAAATATTGCTTGCATATTTTATATAAACCGACAAGAGGGGGCACGGTCATACTCCCTATGCACAGAAGCCATAGAAGTATGGAATTGGTGCATTAGCCACATCATCATTATCTCTGCCTCCTACCTACCAGGATGCCAAAACACCATTGTAGATGCACTAAGCAGAAAATTTTCCCAGAACCATGAGTAAGAAATGAATGCTGGAGTACTACAGAGCATGTTCAAACAATGGGGGTTCCCAACTATAGACCTTTTTGCGACCCTCTTCTCTGGGTGATGCTTTTCTCCTCAAATGGGATGCACCTCTATTGTACATCTTTTCTCTGACCCTTCTTCTATCCTGGGTCATACACGAGATCAGGACAGACAACTCCAGAGTTGTCTTCATAGCCCCCATGTGGCCCAGACAAATGTGGTTTCCTTACCTTCTAAAGATGGCTGTGTGCCCACCACGCACTCTTCCTTTTCTGCCACATCTCCTTTCTCAGGATGCAGTTCAGGTCCACTGCCCAAACCTGGCAAGACTTCACCTCAAGGTGTGGCTACTCCATGGCTCTGAGAAACCAAAGTGACCTGTTCAGATGAAAGAAAAGGAGGACTTGTGGCACCTTAGAGACTAACAAATTTATTTGAGCATAAGCTTTCATGAGCTACAGCTCACTTCATTGGATGCATTCAGTGCAATCACAGCATTTCACCACAAGGTGGATGAGTTCTCGATCTTCGCTCACCCGACCACCATGCATTTTTCTCAAGGGCCTTTGTAAACTTTTTTCTACTGAATGCATCCGATGATGTGAGCTGTAGTTCACGAAAGCTTATGCTTAAATAAATTTGTTAGTCTCTAAGGTGCCACAAGTCCTCCTCTTCTTTTTGCGGATACAGACTAACATGGCTGCTACTCTGAAACCTGTTCAGGTGAAGTAAGTTAAACAGTTATAGACCAACTACACGACATATATACCTGCACAAATGGAGGCAATTCAATACATGGGGCCAAAATAGACAAGTCATGGCAGTTTCCTATTGTCTACCACTGGTACTGGACTGGGTATTGGAACTTAAGAAATCGGGTCTTTCCATGAGCTCAGTCAGAGTACACCTCGCAGCAATCACAGCATTTCACTACAAGGTGGATGAGTTCTTGATCTTCGCTCACCTGACCACCATGCATTTTCTCAAGGGCCTTTGTAAACTTTACCCCGAAATATGAGCCTCTACTCCCATCATAGGACCACAATCTGATATTACGAACCCTTGCTGGGACCCCCTTTGAACCACTAGCGACATGTTCACTTCTCTGCTTCTTGATGAAGGTGGCCTTCCTCGTCGCTGTCACATCTGCCAGAAAAGTGGGGAAGCAGGGGGCTCTCATGGCATACCCTGCCCCACACAACATTTTTCAAAAACAAATTTACTTTAAGACCACATCCCAAGTTCTTACTAAAAGTTGCATCCTCATTCAATCTGAATCAGCCCATTCATCTCCCATCGTTCTTTCCAAAACCCCAGGAGAATAAATGAGAAGCAGTGCTCCCCACTCTGAATGTCCAAAGGGTACTAGCTTTTTATATTGAAAGAACCAAGGCTTTCAGAAAATCACCAAAATTATTTCTTTCCGTCACAGAACAATATAAGGGAGACGCCATATCTAAACAGAGACTGTCTATGTGGATCTCCAGCTGCACTGACTTTTGTCCTCAACAGCAGCTGCAACCCCCACAGGGGACCCGTACACATTTGACTAGAGCACCATCTGCCTCGATAGCCCTCTTCAACAATGTCCACATTATGGACATCTGCAAAGCAGCAACGTGGGCACCTGCCCATATATTCACACAACATTATGCCATAGAACAGCATTCATCATTAGATTGCTTTATTCGGACTTAATTTTATCATCTGCCATGACTACAACTCCGAAGGCCCTCCATTCCACTGAGAGGCACTGCTCTACAGTCCCCTAAAGTGGAGTACCCATGGGGACACTCGTTATGCCATAGAACAGCATTCATCATTAGACGCTTCGAAGAAGAAGAGGTTACTCACTCTTTTCAATAACTGAGGTTCTTCAAGATGGTTGTCCCTGTGGGTGCTCCACTACCCTCCCTCCTCCCTTCTACTTTGGAGTTTTTTCACACCAGAGACTCTGTGGTAGAGAGGGAACTGAGGAGGGTTGATCGCACGGTGCTATGTAACCACCTGAGGTGGCACTGCTATTACAAATCCCCGATTTTACAAGTGCAGGTGCGTGCAGTCACCTAAAGTGGAGCACCCACAGGGACAACCATCTTCAAGAACCTCAGTTAGTGCACAGGATGAGTAACCTTCTCTTCACTGAAGCAGGGATTGGAACCTGAATTTCCCATATCCGAGGACAGTGCCCTCCCCACTAGGCTACAGAGCCAGTCTCTCTCTCTCACCTAATGAATATTTAATTATATGAAGTAGAACAGCTTCAACAGGAGAGATAGACCTTGTAGCCTAATCTATATGTTATGCATTAATTATATGGATTGCTTAAGAACTCCCAGTTATCACTTTGAGGGTTGACAGGTTCTTATCTAAAGATCAGGCCCAGTATTATTCAAATTATTATATAGTTGGCAACCCCGATGTGTACAGTTGGAACACTCTCACTATAGGAACTTTTCTGTATTTTTACAAATGGTTTATTAATACATTTAGCACAGTCACAAACACTGCAGCTCAGTAAGGTAGATGAGACACTATAGAATGTACATCTGCACATCCATATACTCACACCATCCCTTGCAGAACAATCTGAAATGTTAGCCATCATCTTCCTCATCACGGTCACCTTCCCCCTCATCACCAGTGGCCAGCATTCTGGCACATCCCAAAGGCTACAGCTTTCTCCTACTACCCATAGGCTGGGATGCAACTTTTGTAATATGTTACGCTGATGCCACTGTCTGATGCATATTTAGTAGGGGTTTCTCCCCTGTTCCTTTTTTGTATTTCCTTACCTTACTAATGTTGGATTGTCCTTCTCCTACATGTTAGTATATTAATGATCTCAACTTACTATCATATATGTCAATTCGTTGCCATGGGCCTCTTGTGGTTAGGTATCTGCAGATGTAGCTCATTTGCTGCTGCTGCTGCTATGTACATCAATTTGTCTCTTTGACATTCTTGTGGTTGGACCCATGTTCCTGTGGTTGGACATTCCCCTTAAACACTATATTTTCAGCTTCCCTATATTTGGGGTTTTGCATTGGGCCTTTTATCTATGCCAAAGTTCATAGGCCTCAAGCCTTATTTATGCTAACTATGCTCACTGCTGTGTCTTACAGGATACAGGCCTGTGGGCAAAAGTTCTGGAACTACGGGTACTGGGAGGGCTGCCATACCCCCTGGCTTGAAGTGGTTTCCATTATATATAGGGTTTACAGTTTGGTTCAATAACTCTCAGCACCCCCACTATACAAATTGTTCCAGCACCCCTGCCTGTTAGGTTCCTTGCATTACTGCTGAATCGAATAAAGGCAGACTATAATGAAGGCAAGACAGTGATTTATAATAAATTCAAGCTAGCCCTATGGGCTACCATCCCCACCCACCCAATACTCCTTAGCTCAGTGATCAGGACACTCACCTGGGAAGTGGGTGACCATCATTCAAGTCCCTGCTCCAAATCAGACAAAGTGGGGTTTTGAATCCTGGTGTCCCACATCCTGGCTGAGTGCTTTACCCACTGGGCTACAGGGCATAAGGGGGGCACCAACACCTCTCCCTCTCTTCCCCTGCAGTGTTGGACCTCACAGGTGAGATAGGCAGGGGAATGCCTATATTATTAATCCTGCTGGGACTTAGGTGTGAGCTAGTTTTGGGCATCAGGACTTAGCTCTATTGTTGTCCATCTGCAGAAATTTAGGCCCTATGGGGACTTTATCAGTGGAAACATAGGCACCTAGGGCATTTAGATGTGCGCAGAGTTAGGTGTCAACTGAATGGAGTGTTCTGAGAATCTAGATTTTGGACTTTGCTGCCTAAAGTGGCAGGTGCCTAAATCCCTTTCTGGATCTAGTCCATAGACACTTGTCAGTACTGAGCATAATTCTTCTTTACAAAAGAAATTGTAGCTGCCATAATGTTATAATTGTATTGATTATTTCATAGAGCCCCACATACCCTCTATTCTGTCTTTAACTGCATATATATCACTACATTAAAGTTGGTTTATTCTTATTTTAGGACTTGATAATCTGCTTGATGAAAACAGAATATCAGATCTCACCCAGACATACCAGCTCTTCAGCCGGGTAAAAGGTGGGCAGCAGATCCTGTTGCAAAACTGGAGTGAATACATCAAGGTATTTCAAACTTTATTGCATCTTACTGTCCTCATATTTATGCTGTTCACAGTGGAGTGACTGCTTGGCTTTTAAAAACAAGTAATGAGAAGCAATAAAACACTCAACTGATTCATGAAAATTATAGTTTAAGCAGGTATGTGGGTTTTTTATTTGTTTTGTTACGGCACCCATTTTGTTCAGCA
Source organism: Lepidochelys olivacea (assembly GCF_965140295.1). Taxonomy (NCBI): domain Eukaryota; kingdom Metazoa; phylum Chordata; order Testudines; family Cheloniidae; genus Lepidochelys; species Lepidochelys olivacea. Next base: position 112,724,637 of record NC_140411.1, read on the forward strand.
ATATTCTGAAAGCTCATGTGATGAGAAACCACAGTGAATACACATTTCGATTTAAAATCATATTTAGGAACTGTTTACTTTACAGGACTGAACAGTGCAAACAGGTTTTTTAAAATCAGAACTGCATATGATTTGAGAAGATGTTGGGCAGGAAAGTTGGCTACGTTTGGTTCAAAATAAATAGTTCTCATTTCCTCCTGGCACTCCAGTCACACTCCTTTGAAACTACTGGAACATCAGATCTCGGCTGATACTTCCAGCAGCACTGCAGATTTGTTATGCTATAAATAACTGCTGCTTGTTATAACAGTTAACCGGCTAAAGGGTTTTTTTTAAAATTATTATTTTGAAAGTGAGAAGAATTCTCTCTCAAAAATCTATTCTGGTGGCACTTAGAGGTCTCATCTCCATTGTGCTAGACATTGTACAAACATACAACAGTTTACTCATCCTGAAGAACTTGCAGTCTAGCACACATGGAGATGCTTTCAAATTGTAACCTTAAGCGGGGGCTGACTGTATGATGAGAAAACATTGCAGTGAAACTCCTGGAATCATGTGTCTTACGTTGTGAGGTAGTATTACGGGAGGCACATCAGAAACATTATACGCTTGGTTTCCCAAATGCTAGTCATATCATTGGTTGTAACCACTCAACTACTGCTTCCAAGATAAAAGAGAGACTGATGGGCATTTGAGACTGTGTAGTCCAAGATATAGTGAGAGAAAATCCTATGTAAATAGGATGACCTGATGCCCCTGAAAAGTTGATACATCCCAGATTTTAGGACTAGACTCCCTTTTCTGGTCAAGTTTTAATTAACTTGTACATTTCCCAGTTTTGAGGACTCCTGGAGGTGGAGTTCAGGGAGCCACGAACACCAGGAGGAAACTGGTCAGAAGCGCTGGTGAATAGGTGGGGGAGGGGTCAGGTCACTGGGAAGGTTTGACAACTTTGGAGAGGGTGAGTCCTTGGGGTATGAGAGCATATAGGGCAAATTAAGGCACCTGGGATCAAATCCCTGCTCTGCCATAGACCCTCTCTGACCTTGGGCAAGTTACTTAGCCTCTCTGTGTCTCAGATCCCCATCTATAAAATGGGGATGGTACTTCTCTGCCACTTTGGGTGTTGTGCGGATAAGTACATTAAGGATTGTAAATTTCTCAGATACTATAGTAATGGGGGCCATATGAGTATGTAGACATTAGGAGCCAGGGGTTGGATTCAGGCAGGATCCAGGCAGTGCATCAAGTATCATATCTATGAATTATTGCTCTGGCTAGTTAAATGTTAAGAGGGAAGTCTGAATTGTCTTGCCTTCTTTGGTTTTTCAGCTGTTACAGTGGCTAAGATAGAAGCGAATGGAAAAATATGCTGCCTCTGTGCGGTTGTCCCAGTTTTTCCACTATGGAAATCTGGTCACTCTCCTTGTAACAAATATCGGATACTAATATTCTTAAGCCATCTTAAATAGCAGGTCAATCAAACACTGTTGTGTAGACTGTCTGATTCAGTAGACAAATAGTGTTACAATTCCATTGGAGAGCTGGGCATAAGTAGAAACAAGATAAGATTAAAAGATGATAAAGCAAGAATTTTGTCTTTACAAGTCAATAGCTTCCCCCCCACAACCAAACCTTGTGATGGCTGTTTTTCCACTTTTGTAGCCCTTGTTGACATTAGAATCCTGGAGTGACCAGAAGCAGCTAAATCATATCCAGTTATTTCTGCAAATAAACAGTTCAGTGGGTTTAAAAAAAAGAGTCATACAAAGTTTTTCATTATGCTGAACATTCTTACTACACTTTTTTCCACGTACTCTTTTATATAAATCATGTATTTAACTGTAAACTTGTGTGTGTACAACCATGTCTAATACTTAATTTTTGTTTAGCTTCTGTTTTAAATGTAAGTGATCTCTCAAACATTGCTGTTTGAAATCCATTAATGTGTGTTCGGATTTTTTTGGTTTTGTGTTTAAATTTCAATGCATCTCATCATTTTTGAACAGCTTTAAGATTTCAATTATTGTTAAGCACCTCTATGATAAATTTTTCCAATTGCTAAATTTCATAAGGGTGTATGTGTCTGTGGGGGGAGATAGGTAGCAATGAAGTATTTGATTATCAAAAGTGTTTGTTTTTACAGAACTTTGGGACAACTATAGTGGTTAATCCTGAAAAGGACAAGGATATGGTGCAAGAGCTACTAGATTTTAAGGATAAAGTGGACCATATCATAGAAGCGTGCTTTCAGAAAAATGAGAAATTTATAAACTTGATGAAGGAATCCTTTGAAACATTTATCAACAAGAGACCAAATAAGCCTGCAGAATTGATAGGTACAAAATACTTTTCTGTAAAATATTTTTAAAACCTCTAGAAAGCATAATAATATAAAGCATACTGAGTATGCTAGTATAATTGCAATGCAATGCATAGCCCACTGGAAGAATTGCTTTTGGGATACCAGGCAAAAATTAGTCTGGATATGTCATGGGATCCAGGTAAAAGTCTGGATGTGTTTGTCAGGTGTATGCTCAGTCACGTGAAGGAGCATGTTAATTCCTGCTATTGCTGCACCCCTATTTGCTTACACGGTGACTGATGAGGACAGTTGCTTAAAAACCCATATGGCTAACTTCCTAAAGCAGAGTAAGTTGCTAAGGGGAAAGAGTAGCTATTAGAAAAAGAAATTTAACTATTTCTTCAGAATAGAATAGTGGGTATGTCTTATGGATGAGGCTTATACTGGTGTTAAAACCTCAGTTTTCCATACAGTCTGACGGTCAATGCTAAGAAAAACATGCCTAAGAAGGAAGAAGTAGTGGGGTGTTTTGGTTGGCTGGTTGTTTTTCCCCTAAACTAAACTCAGGAGAACACCCCATTTTAATAACATTCAGTTAAAGGAAGACTGAATTGTAAAGAAGAAAATTGTTCAGGACCTCAGAAGTCAGGAAAGGAAAGCTTAATCATTTAGTGTACATTACACAAAGAATATTTAAAATGTTTCAGAATAAGTAATATGGGGACAGATCCACAGGTGGTGTAAATTATCATAGCTCGGAGTTTGAAGTCAGTGGAGCTACTACAATTTACATTAGCTGAGGATCTGCCTCTTAGTTTCTGTCCTTATCATATTCTTTTGCTTTTGGCTGCTAACTTGAAAAATGGCTTTCTAAAAAATACCCTTTTGTAGGAAAGGTGACTGAATACTATTTGACATGTGCAAAGCAGTGATATGGGCTTATTGCCACTTGTGGGTACTGTATCCTCAGCTGTTACAATGGCTTCCTTCTCATCCCACTGACACGTAACCTAGTAAGACCCAGAGTAGGGATATTCATACGGCTTTCTATCCCTTTAATTAAAATTCATGGCATAATTGTATTTTTTTCTACCATTATCAAGCTACTAACTTGAAAGCATCGCTTCTGTTTAAGTTTTGGTGAGAGCCAGAGGGCATGGTAAAGGTCTACAAAAATAGTCATCTGTGTGTTTATTTTTGTTTTTCATATAATACATTCATATGCATTGCATAATTCCAAAACATTGTCTATCAACAAGTAATATTCTTGTAGTGAACGTAACATGAAGATTCTAGTGTTTTAGTACATTAATTTTAAAGCTTATTTGTTGTATTAATCTTTATCTTGGTCAGTTCCTTTTCCACTAATAACATAATACTTGAGTATAATTCCACTGACTTTGGAGGAGGGAAAACTGATTACAAAACAGAACGTTTTGAATTTCACCAATGTTTTAATATCTAGTAATATTAGAAATGGAAACATTGCAGTAATTTTAGAGGGATTTTTATTTTAAGTGCCTCAATTTTTTTATTTATTTGTAGCAAAACATGTGGATTCAAAGTTAAGAGCTGGAAATAAAGAAGCAACAGATGAAGAGCTGGAAAGAATCCTTGACAAAATCATGATAATATTCAGATTCATTCATGGTAAGAAATGTTTAAGGTGTAAGAAGGGTTTAAAATTGTTGTGATTTAAAATATGATCTTCAGTGCTACTGCTAGAATTGCTAATTGATTTAATACAGCAGTGACAAACTTGTTACATGTTTGAATCTATAAACTGGGACTACAAAAGTAGAGACTGATGTCAGTGGGAGTAAAAAGGATAAATGTGGCCTCTGACCAGGAAGCTGGGAGGGTCACTCATAGGATTTTTCTCTCCTTGTGGTTTTCCTCCTGGATAGAGTATGTGGGAGCCCAGCGAATAGTGGCTAATCCTTTTCCTTTTCCTCAATCCCTGAGTGACCCTCCAGTCGTTGGGGGTTTACACCCCAGTAACAAAGAGGAAACCATTTAAACCTCAGTCATACTACAGGACCTCTTAGCAGATGTCTCAGGATACTTCCAAAGGAAGTGTGATGGGGCAAGGCCAGATGGCTATAGAAAAGTAGTGGGAGACAGATATATTAGTCCCAGGCTAAACAAATCCCTGTTACCAGGATAAGTAAACGGCAGCTGCGCCAGGTCAATTCAGACACCTGGGGCCAATTAAGATTTCTCCAGAAGGCAGGGAGAATGCTAGGTTGATTGGGACACCTGAAGCCAATTAGGGGCTGGCTGAAACTAGTTAAAAGCCTCCCAGTTAGTCAGTTGGGTGCATGTGTCAGAAGCTGTAGGAGGAAGCCACGCTGTTGGAGAAACTAAGCAGTACAAACTATCAGGTGCAAGGAAGGAAGCCCTGAGGTAACGGTGAAGGGGCTATTGAGTGGGGGCTGCTGTGGGGAGGTGGCCCAGGGAATTGTACACATTCTATTTCCAAAAAGTCAGCTACCATAGCTGCTACTATTAGGGTCCCTGGGTAGAAGCCCGGAGTAGAGGGTGGGCCCAGGCTCCCCCCACTCCTCCCCTCCCCAATTAATCACTGAGGCTGGGAGACCACAAAGACGGTGCAAGGGGGGGTGGCTTCTCCGCACCTCCCTTGCTGGCCTATGATGAAAATGGCTCAGTAGGCTGTGACCCTTGCCTCTAGAGAGAGAAGGGCTACGTGGAGGGTCACAGTGAGCCTCTGAGGCTAGCGAAATCTGCCAGGAAGTGCGGGACCCACTGAGACAAGGGCAGAGCTTTGTCACAGAAGGTTTAAACCTCCTAGAAATGTCATCAGTTGCATTCATCAATGATAGGCCTTTCTCACCAGACCACTGCAGCTTTGAAGCAGTTGTTTTGACTACTCCATTGAGGACGGTACACCGACTATATCTCTCCTCCCTCCCTTTGGATACCAGCGCGCGCGCTCTCTCTCTCTCTCTCACAGTGCTTGGAAGCAGATCACATCATACAAGTGGGTGTACAGCTGTAAAAGAGGAATACTTCACCCAGTTCAGCTCCTTCCTCTTCCCTAGTCCACCTTCCCTGTTTTTTAAGGACCCATTTCACAAGACTCTATTGATTCCGGAAGTGCAGTCTTTTTGGAGCTGGGAGCAGAGAGGAAGTTCCTTACCAGTATAAGGTTTCTATTTCCAGTACTTCCCGATTCCCCCCAAATCTTGTGGTCTTTGTCCCATTCTAGACCTCAGAAAACTAAACCGCTTCATCAGTAAGATCAAGTTCAGGATGGTCACCCTTGCTTCTGTTATCCCTTCCCTAGAGATTGGTATACTGCCCTTGATTTGCATGATGCTTACTTTCATGTGGCAATACATCCTGGCCACAAAAAGATTCTTCGGTTCATAGCAAGCAACAACAACTGCCTTTACACGTCGCTTCCCTTTGTGTTATCTTCGACCCCAAGAATCTTTGCCAAGTGCATGATAGCGGTGGTAGCCCCCCTGCACTGCGTAGATGTTCAGATATTTCCTTACCTGGACAATTGGCTAGTTCGGGGAAGATCAAGTACCCATGTCCAACGCAGTATCTTTGTCATCAGACCACTGCTCTCTGGTCCAGGCCTGAAATTTAATATAGACAAATTGAAGTTATAACCACACAGTGAATAACTTTTCATAGGGGCAGTACTTGACGCCATAACCACTGTGGGTTACCTTCCTGAGGACAGGATTCAGTCCATAGTTTTTTGGTCCTAAAATCTCACATCCAACTCAAAGACAAGTTTATTTCTGCTTACAACTATTGGGGTATGTGGCCTCATGCACATATGTGATTCTGCATTGCCAGATCTCACCTCCACTGTCTGCAAGCCTGGCTTTCCTCAGCATACTGACTGAGTGGCATTCACTTGTTGATTTGCGTACCTGCATAAGAGCTTCAGTCCCTGGACTACTGGATGGACCCTCTGAACGTCTTAAATGGGGTTCTCTTTTTGCCACCAGAACAGACTATGACTCTGGTAACAGATGCATCCACCAAAGGCTGGGAGGGTCATCTCGGTCAACTCCAGGCACAAGTTCTTTGGTAACCTCAGGAGGTCTCACTCCACATAAAAGTGTTAGCTCTGTGCTATTCATCAAGCCTGCAAGACGTTTGTATCCACCATCAGGAACCAGTTGGTTTAAGTTCTGATGGACAATACCACTACTATGTTTTATCTGAACAAGCAAGGGGCTGCAGGGTTATCTCAGTTGCTCTAACAAGCAAATTGCCTGTGGAATCTCTGTATAAGAAACACGGTCTTGCTAAATGCTTTACATTCCAGAGGTGAGGAACACTGTTGTGGATTCCTTCAGTAGGAACTTGAGCAACACAAGTGGTCAGTCAGGAAGGATGTTCTTCTCCAGATCTTCCAATAGTGTGGGTACCTAGTAATAAACTTATTTGTGACCAACCTCAACAACAGATGCAGGGGATTTTGCTTCAGAGTGGGCTGCAGCCCAAGTTCCTTGCTGGATGCTTTTCTTCTTCCCTGGTTCAGTCATCTGCTCTATGCATTCCCCTCAGTTCCTCACATTCCAAGAGTACTCCAGGAAGATGAAAAGAGACCAGGCAACATAAATCCTTGTGGCACCAGCTTGGCTGTGACCATATTGGTTCATGGACCTACATCAGCTATCTATCAGGCCACTGATAATTTTACCCTGGTCCAGGATCTCCTATATCAAAACTTGGACAGGTCTCTGAATCCTAACCGTAAATCTCTCTACCTGACTGCATGGATAATTTCTGGTTGAATATGTGTGAGAGATTATGGTCCTGAGAAGTCCAAGCCATCTTGGTGAGTAGCAGAAAGGACTCCACCAGGGCCACATATGCTGCAAAATGGAAGAAGTTTTTTATCTGGGTGCCATCCCACCATTATTTCCTCATTAAATAAAGATTACATTCATACTGGACTACCTACTGCATTTGAAATAATCTGGCCTTTCAGTTAGTTCAGTAAGAATCCACTTCACTTCTTCTCAGCAATACAGAATGACTTTTCTATCTTCTTACCTTTTGATTACCTTCCTGAGCAATATTCCTAGACATCTGCAAGGCAGCAATGTGGTCACCTTTACATACCTTCTCCACGTACGACTCTCTTTCTCAAGCTTTGTGAGATTACGCCAACTTTGGTAAATCAGTGTTGTGATCTCTTGTTCAGATAATCCAAAGTGGAATGTATATGCACACAATCACTCGAAGGAGAGAAAGTGTGTACTTTACCTGTACGGTAATTGTTATTCTTTGAGATGTGCTGTGCACATATACCTTCCATAATCTCTCCTACTTTCCCCACTGCTTCGGATGTTAGACTGTGGTATGCAGGAACAGAGAGGGAGATGGCAATAACCCTTGGCTAGGTGCATGAGGAGAGCAGGGGGCATATGAGCAGCCTAGTGCAGGCAAAAATCTACAACTCAAGTGCATTGGGAGCACTGACAACTCTAGTGAAACATATATGTGCACAGCACATCTTGAACAGTTACTGTACAGATATGTAACTGTGTTCCACTTTTCAGCAAGTCAAGAGAAAGGACACTTCTGTATAATTGAAGATAAGTAGTAAAGGTGTAATGTTTGATTTCTCAGGTTTTTTTGTTTTCTCTCCATACAGGTAAAGATGTGTTTGAGGCATTTTATAAAAAAGATTTGGCCAAAAGACTGCTGGTTGGAAAAAGTGCATCCGTAGATGCTGAGAAGTCAATGCTGTCAAAGCTTAAACATGGTGAGCAGCTGCAAATGTTGAATTTTTTGCTTCTTTTAGTTTTTAAACCTGAACCTTTATTTTTATTTGTTAAAGTGACTGGGCCAGATTTTCAAAAGAGCTGAGCACCCTACAGCTCCCACTGTTCAGAGTAGGAACTGCTGATTGCTATGTACTCGAGGAAATGTGCAAGTTTAATTTAGGTGTATAAATGGGAGTGGAGTTCTTTTTGGAAATCTGTGACATTAAGCTGTGCTGTGCTTTTGGGACTTTAGAGAACAGATTAACCTTATAATTTCTCTGATCTGTCCAGGAGCGGGCTGGACATTACAGAGCACATAGTTTGGGGAAAATTTGGGACTGGCAGTGTGTTGGGGTGAACCCTGTCACACTGGTATAGTTATGCTGGTTTTGCACACAGCTTGCTATTTTAACTGAGGTTTACACTTCAAGCACTGGTAAAATAGTTTGACGTGATTTTCAGGTGAAAAGGCTGCGAACAATTAAAGAAAGTTCACAATTTTATTATTTTCTGTTTGTTTCGGGTAAAGGAAGTGGAACAAAGGAAAGTGTAAAGATGAATAAGAAGCTGAAAAGGCAGGAGCCTCGGCTTATCTGGATTTGCATCCCAAGGACCGTCACACTAGCCCAACATTAGGCTTAAGCTTTTATTACTTGTTTTATGTTTATTGCAATCATGGAAACTTTGCTTTAATTTATGTGACAGAATGTGGTGCTGCTTTCACCAGTAAACTGGAGGGAATGTTCAAGGATATGGAACTTTCAAAAGATGTCATGATTCAGTTTAAGCAGGTAAATTTAACTTCTTATACTTATGCATGGTATATTTACACTAGCTAGGATGATGTCACATAATTGTATTAAATTAAACCGTGACAAAACAGATTTTCCACAGATTATTTATAGTTCAGCGAATCTGCTGGGACGTTATTTGACCCTATAGTTTCATTTGATTTTCTTTTTGACTCTTAATAATAAAGCCTGAATGTAGTGTTGCCACTAAATTTATTATTAGACCCATCTCTAAAATTGATTTTAAGACTCCATTTTATCATGTGAGAATTATTGCCAGGCTGTGACTAGTTCAGAATGAATGATCTGGTGATGAATGTTCTTGTGCCATACAGACTGGATTGTCGCTGTTATGTTCTCTGGATGCCCAGCCCAAGTGCTGTCTAGACTGCATTTCTTTCAAAATGTACCACCGTGTATCTTCTTAACATCCCTTAAATGTTTTTTATGGAATCTTTAAAATTCTTTTGACTTTGAAGTCCTTTAGAAGAACAGATCTAATAGACCTAATTGATAATCATCTTGTCTGTTTTGTTCCCAACCATTCACTATGTTCCGAATTGCCTAGGTATGTAGTGTGCCTTTGCACGACTTTTAGACAGTGGGAGCCAAGAGCATTTTCCAACTGTGGACATCACCTCTAGAAAACTTCCTGACTCTGTCCATAATTTCCAACTGGAATCAGTATTTTAAAAAAATTAAGAGCGCCTATATTAGCTGTAGGAGTTAATTGTTTTTGATCACAGATTTTTATATTGCGCAGTGCTCCAATGAGAAATGCTTTATAAATTCAACTTTGGTTTATAGTCAGCTCTTCGGGTGTTTTAATAAATTGCCGGAATTCATTGTGCCAAAACTAATTCACTGTTTGTTTGCTTTTTTAAAAAAACAGTATTCCAGATAGTAATTAGCAGAAGCCATTTATTGATATACTTTTCTACGTTTATTTTTAATTTATTGTGTTAGCAGGGTTTTTAACAGGTTTGGGTTTTTTTAATTTAATTTTATTTTAGTATATGCAGAACCAAAGTGATCCAGGCAATATAGACCTGACGGTAAATATACTTACTATGGGATATTGGCCAACGTACACACCCGTGGAAGTCCACTTAACTCCAGAGGTGAGTCTTTTAGAACTAGAATTTGCAGTCTATCATGGTGGAGGGGTAGGAATCTCAATATTTAGGTTGCCTAACGCATCCAATTTTAACTGTTTTCAATTACTTATAATTAGACTAGTACTCCTGAGAGAATTCTGCACAAAAAATTTAAAAATTCTGCACCAAAAAAAAAAAAAAATCTGCATACAGTATTTTAAAATTCTGCAAATTTTGTCAATAAATAAATGTGGAGGCTCCAGCATGGCGATGGGGAGCACAGGCCACAGACTGCACGGCTTCCCTTTGCTTCCCTGTCAGAAAGTAATTTTTCTGCAGGGAAGCAAATAATTCTGCGCATATGCAGTGGCGCAGAATTCCCCCAGGAGTAAACTAGAATAGGTCAAAACTTCTCAAATTACAAAGGTAGGTGGGGGAGAGGAAGTGATTGAAAATTCACAAAATGGTTAACCAGTCAGCCTTCAGAACATAAAATATTGTGAAAAAAACATTTTGAAAACAATAAAACAGCTTATAGACATGCCTGTTTTACAATATAATCAAGTAATCAGAAGTTAGACAATGCCAACATTATGGTTGCATGTGCAATCATAATTCTGCCACATGGTGCGTTTTGATATAATCTCTAAGGCCACGTCTACACTACCCGCTGGATCGGCGGGTAGTGATCGATCTATCAGGGATCGATTTATTGCGTCTAGTGTAAATCGATCCCTGATTGCTCCGCTGTTGATTCCGGAACTCCACCATGGCGAGAGGTGGCAATGCAGTTGACAGGGGAGCGGCGGCCATTGATCCCGCGCTGTGAGGACACGAAGTAAGTGATTCTAAGTTGATCTAAGATAAGTGAACTTCGGCTACGCTTTTCTCGTAGCTGAAGTTGCATATCTTAATCGATTCCCCCCTTCCCCCCCCCCCCCCACCAGTGTAGACCAGGCCTAATAGGGTGACCAGATGTCCCGATTTTATCTTGTATATGTGCCTGTTACTCCCAACCCTGGTCCTGATTTTTCACATTGGCTATCTGGTCACCTTAGTCTTTAATTCCACAAGACCCTTCTTCTTTCAAAAAAGCAACCACTTTATTTACTTGAAATGATCCTGAAAACAAATATTCTTCAAGTGATTGCTCATGTGCATTCCAATAGGTGTGTGCGTGCGCTGCATGCACGATCGTCGGAGGGTTTTTGCCCTAGTGGTACCCTTTGGTCGGCTGTGGAGACCCCTGGAGTGGTGCCCCATTGCAGTGTATATAGGTCCCTGCCAACCTGCCGCCTGCTCAGTTCCTTCTTACCTCCAGTGATGGTCATTGGAGCAGCTGTCTCTTGCATTCTCAAGTGCCTGCCTAGTGGTTCCCTTTTCTAAGTTGTACATAGTTGTGAGTTTGTTAGATAGTAGTTTGTAGTTAGTTGGACTTACTTCAGAGGGCTTCCCCCTGCCCTAGTTTCCCCAGGCATGGGGGCATGCCTCGGTTGCAGGAGTTTAAGGTGTGCGAGAAGTGTGCAAAACCTATGCCCACAGGCGATCTGCACGCTTCCTGTCTCAAGTGTTTAGGAGAGGGCCATCAGACAGAGAAGTGCCCAATTTGCAGGAACTTTAGACCTAGGATTAAGAGAGCGGGACTATCATTTGAAGCTCCTCCTGATGGAGTCGGCCCTCCACCCACAGCTGGCACTGGAAGAGACACCGGCATCTTTGGTGTACAGCACCCCGGCCTCAGTGTGGGATGTCCCAGCACCGAGGAAGGACTCCTCTAAGGAGTACCGGCACTGCTTCCCAACTCATAAGGCCAGTGCCACCAGGCAGCACTGCTTGCAGTCCCTGGTGCCGCATAAGAAAAAGAAAGCGGACAGAGGTCATTCATGGCAGAAAGACCCGTCAAGAAGCCATGAGGGGACTCCAGTGGGGTGCGTCCTCCGGCAGGACACCCATGGGCCTCAAGACCCGGCACCATTGACTCTGGCCCCAACAGGATGCCCGTCGAGTCTGGTGCTGGTGGACTCCCTGACTCGTGAGGATTTGGAGGAAGAGCTCGATCTTTCTGCCATGACGGTGCAGTCCCTGGTATTGCAAACCCAGGCGCCGGCGGTAGCACCAGCTGCAGCATCTATCCCTACATCTCATGTGGCTCCGGCACCCTTTGCAGCACCGATGGCGGCACCGCCTCTGGTTCATCATTGTGGCAAACCTATCATGTTACAGCGCTGCTCACCATCTCCCCGTGATCCCCCCCATAGCCACGTTGCTGGCTCGCCACACCCACAGGGCTCTGGAAGATCCCATATGAGACAGGGACTCTGGCCCTGAACTCCTGAGGCGTGGAAACTCCATGGCTGAATCCACTTAAGCTTCAGTGTTCAGACCCAGTGAGGGAGGTCTTGCTGGGGAGTGGGAAACCCTCCACTCGTGCCACATACCTGGCAAAGTGGAAGAGTTTTTCCATTTGGGCTCGGCAAAGGGGAACCAAACTGCAGCTAGCGCCAATTTCCCTTATTTTGGACTACCTGTTATACCTTAAGCAGCAGGGATTAGCAATATCATCTCTCCGGGTACACCTTGCTGCCATTTCGGCCTTTCACCTGGGGGCAGCGCATGGGTCAGTTTTCAGTAATCCCATGGGGGCAGGTTTCTCGAAGGCTTAAACAGACTTTATCCCCAGGTACGATGGCCCATTCCCCAGTGGGACCTCAACCTGGTCCTGTCTGCGCTCATGGGGTCTCCTTTCAAGCCCATGGCAACCTGTCCTCTGTCCTACCTTTCCTGGAATGTGGCTTTTCTGGTGGCCATGACATCAGCCAGAAGGGTATCTGAGCTCAGAGTCCTGACTTCCGAACCCCTCTATACGGTATTTTATAAAGACATGGTGCAGCTACGCCCTCACCCTGCATTTCTGCCAAAGGTAGTCTCCCAGTTTCATGTGAAACAAGACATATTTTTACCTGTGTTCTTCCCTAAGCTGCATGCCAGTAACAGAGAGCGCATGTTCCATTCCCTGGACGTTAGACTTGCCCTAGCATTCTACATGGAGCACACAAAGCCATTCCGTAAGTCACCACAGCTCTTCATAGCAATCACAGAAAGGATGAGGGGGCTCCTGATCTCATCCCAGCGCATTTCATTATGGATCACATCCTGTATCAGGACTTGCTATGACCTAGCTAAAATTCCAGCCCCTCCACTTATGCCGCACTCCACGAGAGCGCAGGCATCGTCCGCAGCATTCCTGGTGCAGGTCCCTATCCAGGACACATGCAAGGCAGCAACATGGTCTTCTATCCACACCTTCACGTCATACTATGCCATTACCCAACAGGTAAGGGACGATGCAGCCTTTGGCAGGGCAGTCTTGCACTCAGCAACCAGGTGAACTCTGACCCCTCCCCCAGGGAAACTGCTTGGACGTCACCTATTGGAATGAACATGAGCAATCACTCGAAGAAGAAAAAACGGTTACCTACCTTTCGTAACTGTTGTTCTGCAAGATGTGTTGCTCATGTCCATTCCAAATCCCGCCCGATTCCCCTCTGTCAGAGTATTCCGGCAAGAAGGAACTGAGCAGGTGGCCAGTCGGAAGGGATCTATATACACCACCATAAAGGCGCCACTCCAGGGGACTCCACAGCCAACTCGACGGTTCCACTAGGGGAAAAACCTTCCGATGATTGTGGACGCGGCGCACGCACACACCTATTAGAATGGACATGAGCGACGCATCTCGAAGAACCACAGTTACGAGAGGTAGGTATCCGTTTTATTTATGTTACCAGATATTGCAAAGCCTATTTTGAAAGTGATTAACATAATTAGGTTGTAATGTCAAATATATACACAAACACCTTTTTTTTCTTTTTTTTTTTTTTTAACCCCTCACTTTCACTGAAGGGAGGCAGGCTGAGTGTTGGGACCCAACAGTGGTTGTAGCTGTGACACTGGATTTACAGGCAGGGGAAGCTTTTGCCCTTTCACTCCCCTAGCATCTTCGCTAGAGGAGCGGGCTACTCTGCAAGGGTTCAGCCATGGCAGACAGTTGATGGAGATGGGAGGCCTTAAACTCTCCACTGACTGCTCCTAATGGGGGTGGAACAGGATAGTGGGGGAATGGGACATAAAGTACTGACAACAGCCTTGGCTGCAGTTAGGACGAACCAAAGGCAGGAGTTGCAGAGAATTCTTTCCCAGGTGTCTGGCTGGTGGGTTTTGCCAACGTGCTCCGGGTTCAACAGATCATCATATTTGGGATTGAGAAGGAATTTCCCCCAAAGTGAGATTGGCAGAGACCCTGGGAGGTTTTTATCTTACTCTGCAGCATGGGGCCTGGGTCACTTGGTGGTTTAAACAAGTAAATGGTGGATTCTCTGTAACTGAAGTCCTCAAATTATGATTTAAAGACTTCAAGTAATTCAGCCAGTGGTTATAGGTCTGTTATGAGAAGGGGTAGGTGAGGTTCTGTGGCCTGCAATGTGCAGGAATTCAGACTAGGTCCAGGGTGGGCAAACTTTTTGCCCCGAGGGTCACATCTGGGAATAGAAATTGTATGGTGAGCCGTGAATGCTCACAAAATTGGGGTTAGGGTGTGGGACGGGGTGAGGGCTCTGGTTGGGGGTGCAGGCTCCAGGGTGTTGCCAGAAATGAGTTCAGGGTGCAAGAGGGAGCTCCAGACTGAGGTGGGGGAGTAGGGTGTGAGGTGGGGTGAGGGCTCTGGGCTGGGGCTGGAGATGAGGAGTTTGGGGTGTAAGAGAATGAGCCGGGCTGGGACCGAGGGGTTCAGCAGGTAGGAGGGAGATCAGGGGTGGGCAGAGGGTTGGGGTGTGGGAAGGGATGCAGGTTCCAACTGGGGGTGTGGGCTCTGGGATGGGGCTGAGGATGAGAGGTTTGAGGTGCAGGAGGGTGCTCCGGGCTGGGATCGAGGGGTTCAGAGGGTGGGAGGGGGATCAGGGTTGGGGTGTGGGGAGAGGCTCAGGGGTGCAGGCTCCGGGCAGCGCTTACCTTCAGCGGCTCCCAGAAGCAGCGGCTATGTCACGGCTCCGGCCAGGCAGCTCTGCGCACCGCCCTGTCCGCAGGCGCGCTGCCCCTGCAGCTCCCATTGACTGCAGTAACCGGCCAATGGGAGCTGCGGGGGCAGCGCTTGGGGCGGGGGCAGCAAGCGGAGTGGAGGCCCCTGGCTGCCCCTTCATGTAGGAACCGGAGTGGGGCCATGCCGCTGCTTCCAGGAGCGCTGTGGCACAGCCCTTGACCCTGCTCCTTGGCTGGAGCAGTGGAGCGGGGTAAATGCCAGACCATGCTCCCCAATGGGAGCTTGAGGGTCACTTTAAAACGGCTGGCGGGCCAGATTTGGCCTGCGGGCCATAGTTTGCCCACCACTGGACTAAATGATCACTATGATCCCTTCTGGTCTTCAAGTCTGTGAGGACTTGGCAGCAGAGTGCAAAATGGGAGTGGGGCTTTTCAGAACCTTCTCTCCTCCTCCTCCTCTAACTACATCACATGTGGGGAACAGATGTTGGTAGGCCCAGGATGAAATCACCACTTTGGTATATGTTCTTATTCTTTTAATGGGAATTTGGTTTTATCTTAACTAAAATTTATTTTGTTTCAAGAAAATTATATTATATGAATGTCTGGCATCAATTTTTGCTCTGTTTAAGCTGGAACCAATGTAAATGAGGGCAGATTTGGCCCTTGAACTTTACTTTTGTGTCAACTTTGATTTAAAATGCTAAGATGAGCCTAACACACTACTGTGAAAATCAGTCTGTTTGGTTACATTTGGTACAAGATAAGTAACTTTTTTCCCTCTTTTTTCTTCTTTGTTTACAGATGGTTAAGCTTCAAGAGGTATTTAAGACCTTTTATCTTGGAAAACACAGTGGTCGAAAGCTTCAATGGCAGACCACTTTAGGGCATGCTGTCTTGAAAGCAGAATTTAAGGAAGTATGTTTGCTTATTTAATGCTTAATCATCTGCTTTTAAATAAAATAACTTATTTGGCATCTCTTTCCTTTTTAAGCAGTACATTAATAAAACAATTTTTTGCAGAGAAGAATCTAACAATATTCTATATTAACTATTTAGAAAAGTGTTTTCTTTGCCATTTATTTAGAATGTGGTATTTTAGTTAAACGTGTCAAAACTCCAGTGTGAAACATCTTTCAGCATTGACTGTTGTGGGTCAATAAGTCTCATTCATTGATGAAAAGAAGCCTGTAGCAGGCAGGAAACTAAAAGAATGGGGTGGACATTTTTTTAAATAGTATTTTGAAGGAACCTAGTGATTTGAATATTAGTCCTAGCTATTACAAAGCCATGCTGAAAAGTATCAGTGGTATAATTTAATGAATGTGGTTAAATTTAAATGCTTGTTGAATTATTAAACAATTGAAATGTTTCTTAACATAGCTTTTGTTCTGTCTGATGAGATATCTTCATCAGTAACGCAACCTCATTGTACCAGAGCACAGATAAAAATTTTACTCTGATGTTAATGATGACTAGTTATAAATACAAAATTTAGAGCCCTGGGATCATGTGAAGTTAAGATGACTGACAAGTTTGTAATAGACTTAAAATGTTGTTTGTGCATGGAGATCCTGAGTTATTAATCTCCTTCCCATTGCCTAATTTTACAAATGCCACACTTCTGTTAAGGCTATTGCTGCAGAATTGCATGAATTAGAGAATTTGTGTTCCGTCAAGTTTTATCTGACACTGATATCTTTCATGTTAGTTTGCTTATCTCTATTAAATAACTCATTGGGTGAAATTCTAGCTTCATTTAAGTCAATGAGAGTTTTGCTATTGACTTCATTGAAGTCAGGATTTCACCCATTGTATGTACCTAGAAGAAAATGCTGTTAAATGAATACTGGGCTATTCAGGTAATCTGTTAGTGTGCTACACTACCAATATAATGTCCAGGGTTGTTGGGTTTTGGTTGGTTGGGTTGGTTTTTTCTTTTTTTGTTTTTGTTTTTTTGTAATTTGTCTTGCTATTGTTACATTTCCTTGGCACCACATACTAGGATACATAATCAGGCTGCAGAATCCTTTTAAATACACATTTCTTTTCATCTAGAACGGGGGTTCTCAAACTGGGGGTCAGGACCCCTCGGGGTCACGAGGTTATTACCTGGGAGTCGTGAGCTGTCAGCCTCCACCCTAAACCCTGCTTTGTATCCAGCATTTATAATGGTGTTAAATATATAAAAGTGTTTTTAATTTACTGGGGGGTCACACTCAGAGGCTTGCTATGTGAAAGGGGTCACCAGTACAAAACTTTGAGAACCACTGATCTAGAAGCTATTTATTAAATAATCTATAGATTGTACAACTTGTCATCAGAGTTGTTTTTGAAGTTTTCCACTGTATAGAATACAGTTGATACTCTAAATGTTGTACACAGCTCTAGAAATCATTTATAGTTACTTGTGGGTTTTTTTGTTTCCTTTGTAGGGAAAGAAAGAGTTTCATGTGTCACTCTTCCAGACATTAGTGCTGCTTATGTTTAATGAAGGAGATGAATTTATTTTTGAAGAAATTAAAATGGCTACTGGCATAGGTATGAAAAATTACTTCATACATTCATTATTTTCTTTCATTTGAATAGCTTCTAAATAGTACTTTGGATGTAAAAGTCTAATTTTAAGTACAGCAGAATGTTGCTAATTTCAGTGACTTGCAATGGCTATTTTTGTGAATCAGCGAGTACGTAAATACCAAAAAGATAAGCCAAATATACTTCTACTACTTTGTGGATAACATTGATACTTCATAAATTTATTAGTAAATGATCTGTAGTATATTTTGTAAAAACTGATGCATTCTTATTAACAAGACCTCACTACAGCTTTTTTTTAGTTCTTTGAGAAGTCGAGAGACTCCATTTTTTTCTGTGCAGATTATAAAATGTGCAGATTATTAAGGTTCTATTGTAGTTTCAATTATCATACTTTAAAATGACCTTTTTAGAACAATTGCATTAGTTTTGGATTGGAGAGGGGGTTTTGAATTAATAATGTCTTTGCGTGATTGTCCATGTGTATTCTGCTTCTGGTGCACATGCACCCCATGGGCACAAGATCAAATTTTTTTTTTTTTTAATACCAGTGCCTGTTGAGACTGTGCCTGTGGCCCACATGCCTTCTGGCACTCCACAGCTGAGGGCATAAAGGGCGGAGCAGCTGTAACCCACTTCCAGTTACTTTTTACTACCCAAGGCAGCAAGATGGAACCTCTACACTGTCCACATCTCTGCACACTGTGCACTTGTTTTCTCTAGTTTTTAGTTAGTGTTCCTTAATATATTTCTCTTATAGTTAAGCCTGTTGGCATTTTTGTTTTAAAAGGAGGGAAAAAATGAGAAGACAAGTCTTCAACTTCCCAGATATTCCCAGTACCAGATCCCCTGGATATGGTGCCGTTGAAATCCCAAGGATTCAAATCCTATCCCTCTTGTGTGGTAGCCATTCCTATCAATCCTGACACTCCATGTGCTGCTTCTGCCTCTGTGAAGCATATACACAAGATAAAATGCTTGATATGTTTCTCTTTTTCAAAGAGGACACACAAAGAAAGGGAATCCTGCCAAAACTTTTTCTCTTGGAGAGATCTGTAAGGGCATTATCTGAGCCCGAGGAGAAGACAACAGCCAAACTAGACCAGTCTCTGTGAGTGCTCCAGTAAGTCCCAGGTCTACCTTGAACTTCAGGGCTCACTTGTTGACTAGACAGAGCTTCTAACTCAGCCTCAGTTCAATCTTCTGAGGAGAGAGGGAGGAAAGAATACTGGTCTCATTGGAGACACCGATTTTCCTCATCAGCACTGAGTAAGTCCAAACCAGGGGGCAGTTTAAGGCTCAGATTTAGTACTGCTGATGTCTCTGCACCATTTTGTCACCAGATAACCTCAGCACTGCTTTTGGAGTCTGTTCCTGACTCTACCAATACTGATCAATTGGCCACAAAACATCCAGCATTGATACACCTGGCACTGGCATCCAAACACCTTGCCTTGGCACTAGAGTGCTCCATACCATAGCACCCACCATGCTACCAGCTGATCTGGAGGACAAGCTGTCAGTCCTGATGAGATTCGCAGTACTGATTGACTTGACAGTAGCCAACCCGCTGGAGTCACCATTGCGGACAACTACTAGGAAGCTCCTAGCCCTGGTGCCATCTGGATCCACCATCTCAATTCCTGCACAGGATACCCTTGGGCCTTGTAGAACTTCTGAGAAAATTGTTCAACTTATGGAGAAGATATGCTCCTTCTCCACATCTGAGCGAAGTGAAGATATGTCACCCACCTACTTGCCATGCTCGCCTCTCTATGGGTATGTCTACACTACCCGCCGGCTCCGCAGACAGCGATCGATCCAGCGGGGATTGATTTATCGCATCTAGTCTAGATGCGATAAATTGACCCTCGAGCGCTCTCCCTTAGACTCCTGTACTTCGCCGCCGTGAGAGGTGCAGACAGAGTTGATGGGGGAGCAGCAACAGTTGACTCACCGTAGTGAAGACACCGCGATGAGTAGATCTAAATACGTCGACTTCAGCTACAATATTCACGTAGCTGAAGTTGCGTTACTTAGATCAATTTCCCCCCCTCCCACCCCTACCTCACAGTGTAGACCAGGGCTATGATGACCCAAGCTATTCCAACGGGGAGTCCAGAGGATATCCCAGTACCCATTGTGATATCTTCCTTCTCTCCAAACCCCTAGTTTAAGCAATAATGGCCATGCTGAGCCTGTTTGGGGATGCCACCCAGTAGAAAGACTTCATTGGTTCTCCTGCCTCCAAAGCCAGGTCTGTGTTCCCTCTTAATCCATTTCAGGAAGGTCAGCTGGTCCACTGTACATCTCAACATCAGTACCAGGACACAGAGCAGGATGATCTACAAGAGACAGATGTCTAGCCTATCTCAATAGTGATATTATCATCTTCGCCTGATGAGTCTGTCCCCCTTACGTCTGGCAGTGCTGAAACAAACTATCTGATCTTCCAGGAGCTTCTCCAGCAAATGTCAGTTACCCTGGAAATTGCAGTAGAGAGAATGCAGGAAAAGTCTCACTAACTTCTGCATCCTGTGCTCCTTGGGCTCTGGTAGATTGGCAATGCCAATAAATGAAGGCTTGTTGGAACCAGCAAGAGACCTATGATAGACCCCAACTTCAGTGGAACCCACTTCAAATAAGGCAGATAGGTGCTACCAAGTCCCCTCAAAGTAGTTTGAGTACTTTTATAATGACCATACACCTGGGTCCTTGGTGGTTGCAGCCATCCATGAGAGGTCCAAACAGCAGGGACCACCCAAAATGACACCATGGCACAAGGACCCCAGCAGACACCTAATAGATATGATGGTCATGGTCTCACAAGAAGCCCTCTCCTTGTTAGATTAGTGGAAGGATCCTCTATATGTGCACAGCAGAGTGCCATTCTTACTGCCTCTATCCACTAAACAGCTGGTGACTAGACGCGTCCACTCTTGGATGGGGAGCTCATCTGGACCATTTTAAGATGCAGGGACTATGATCTGTCCCCCACAAGGAGTAAATCTCCACATAATATCCTAGGGCTAAGAGCTGTTAGCCAAGTCTGCATGGCATTCCTACCCACCGTATTCTGAGGAACCACAATCCAAGTACTGAAGGACAATACTACAGCAATGTACTACATCGGTAAGCAGGGAGGGGCACACTCATTACCTCTCTGCCAGGAAGCAATCCATCTCTGAGACTGGTGTATCAGCCTCCAAGTAACACTTTTGGCCCTACATCTTTCATGCTTGCAGAACACCGTAGCAGATCAATTCTGCACACAATACACAAGCGTTCAGTCAAGAACACATTTCTGCAAGACATCTACATCTACAAATGGGGATGCCCAAGGATAGATCTGTTTGCCATAGACTAGAACAAGCAATGCCAAGTATTTTGCTCTAGAGGAGGATCTGGCCTTCTGCATCCCCTGGATTTTGGGACTCGTGTTTACCCACTCATTCCACTGATACAGAGGATCCTGAAAAAGCTCAAACAGAGTGATAATGACAACACCAGCATGGCCCAGACAGTTCTGGTAGTCTGAGCTGATGAGCCTGTCAACACAGCCCCCAATCACACTTATGGTTCAGCCAGATGTAATCATACAAACTGAGGGCCAGATCCTACACCCAAACCCAGCATCGCTGCACCTTGCAGGCTGATGCTGGCTGGCTAACAGCCACAGACAGAATCTGCTCCATGGAAGTCCAGAACGTTCTGGCTTGTAGCAGAAATGATTCCATTCGAGTAACTTATTCAGCTAAATTGAAGAGGTTCTTTTTTGGGCAATGTAGAAGCACCTACTCCCACTAGAAAACCCAGTAGCAACTATTACTTACTGGCCCTAATGCATTTGGGACTCTCAATTACTTCTATGGAAGTCCATCTAATGGCAGTTTCTGCTCATCTTCCAACTGAAGATCTGTCTTCACACCAAACAGTTGCTAGGTTCCTCAAGAGCTTCAGGTCTTTCCTCTAGTCCGAGAAATCCTGTCCCTCTGGAACCTCACTGTTGTATTATCAGGGTTAATGAGGCCTCCCCCTGAAACTTTTATTTACTTGCTCTTTATATTACCTGTCTATGAAGACCATCTTCTTAGTGGTTAAAACTTCATCCAGAAAAATAGGACAGATCCAAGTCCTCATAGCAGGACCCCTGTATACAGTATTCCATAAGGGCAAAGTGACATTAGGACCTCACCCAAAGTTCTTTCCTAAAGTTGTCTCAGATTTTCACCTGAATCAGGTGATTCACCTGTCAATTTTCTTTCCCAATCCTTGTGCTAATCCAGGGGAAGTTAAATTTCACGTTAGATGTTGTTGGGACTCTCTTATTTGGACAGAATAAGACCATTCGGGAGCTTGCCTAGACTGTTTCTGGCCTTTGCTGAGGGGATGAAAAGTCAGCCTATATCCACCTAAAGACTATCTAAATGAAACTCAGACTGTCTTGCTCTGAGTGTGTGTTTGGACCCACCTATGCAGATAGGAACCATTCCACCAGAGCTCCAGCAACCTCTGACGCACACTTTGACAGAGCTGTCTTACAGACATCCTTTCAGTAGACTGTGATCACCCACTTTCAGAATGTGATATCACTGCTTGTGAGTCACCAGAAGTAGACATATGGACATAACTTGAAGAAGAGTAGAGTGGTTACTTATGGTGTAGTAACTGGTTCTTCAAGGTATGTTGTCCACATGTATGCCATGATCCGCATGCCTTATCTGCTAGTTTGCAGCCCTAGATCAGGTGGATTCTGTTTTAGTGAAGAGTGGTTGCTGCCACTTCCCCTTTTCATCCTCTTCTATGCAGCACCAGAGAGGCTATGTCTAGACAGCAATGTAAACCTAAGGTTAGTGGGACTCAAGTCAGCTGATGTGTGTCAGAGAACCCTGGGCTTTAACATCTATCCTGCATTTTAACCCTAGATTAAGAATTTTCTGACCCGTGCTCAAACCTAGGGCTTTGAAGTCCACACTGTAGAGCACAAACCCAAGTCAAAGTAACCCTATCCCCAGTAACCCTATACCTAGCATCCTCAACCCCCATGTCGACACTCTAGCCCTTCAAATGCGTAGCACTGTGGACAAACTCTCTTGCCCACCCTGTTTCCTAACTGCAGTGGTGCTATTAATGGGACTCGGGTGCCCATAAGGAACACATGAATACATAAACGGCATAAGTAGCTCCTTTGGTGGCTGTCTCAGTAGAAAGACTGCAGTTTGAGAAGGCTTGCTAGTCAACTACCAACTAATGTGAGAATTGGGCTCTCCAGCTCTAAGCTGAGTCATATTGGCAGGAAAATGCCCATGTGCATCTATTCTGAGGATAATTAGAACATCAATCTCTCCAGGACTGTCAAATTATTAAATGAAATGTTGCCATTCTTAATTTTTAAAGTGGGAAGTTCAAAGAAGGTGTCTGTCTGTTTTGAAATTTGACATAAAATGAAGGTATCAGAGGAAAACACACACACACCAGTCTGGCTGCTGCCGGCTGCAGAGTGATGAAGTGCATGCCCGAGGCTTGGGGTGCAATGTGCTCCAGCACCGCCTGAGGATCCCCTATCCCTGCTCCTGCTGCACCCTGGGAGGCAGGGATAATGGATCTTCAGGAGGCTGCGGGGAAGTTTTGGGGTTGGCTCCCACTTATCACCCTCACAGTGCGCACTGCCTGGCCGTTCCTGTCCCACAGCCGCAGATAGGGCAGGGTGGACCCAGGAGCAAGAGCCACTGCGCTGGCTGCCTGCAGCACTGCTCCTCTGCTGCCAGGAACTTCGGGATATATCTGGAGGACATCTAGGACCTAAGTCAAGTTGGGACCACATACCCACAGGAAACCAATAGGGCTCGGACCCTAGGTCCCAGAGGCTTGGAGCCTCTAGCCTGGCAGGTCTTGGGACCTTGGGTCTGAGCCCTAGATTAGCACAATTGCAGTATAGACACAAGGGGTGTTTGGCTTGAGCCTGGGTTCAGACCTGGGCTTAAATTGCTGTATAGACATACCCGCAGTTTACAGGGCACAGTTGTGGCCTCAACTGCTATTCAAAAACAATCCAATTTTCTGTGCTTGGGATGCATGCACACCAGAAGTGGAATGTGGACAATATATCTTGAAGAACCACAGTTAATGGAGAGTAACCATTCTTTATAGTGCTTCAGATATAGTGCTTCAAAAACATAAAGCGTATAGGTGATTGTTTAATTATTGCAATCTAATATTTTTGTAAATTTAATATCTTTATAAATAATTGTCCGTCCACTCCCTTACATCAAAAGAAGGAATAAAAAGGGTTTTCTTAATGGTGGTGTTGCAGGAATGTGAAAGCTAAACTATTCTCTAACTAAAAGGGCTAATTTTAAACCTAATGATGTTATCATTTTACTCAACTCTTCCAATGCACTTCAGCTCTAGCTTGCAAAATCTTTGCTATTTCAGTTCACAGGTCTACACACAGTGCTATCCTAACTCATTTTATTATGGTTTTTATATTGCAGGCAATGGTATTCAAGAGACTAGGCAGAGAACAACAAAATGCATATTCACTTAGAAATTTTCAGGGCTTTAACAAAAGTCTTCATGAAGTTTAATGTTTAGTGTATTCATGTTTGTTTTGCCTAACACCAAAGTTGCTTTTGACTTTGCGTTTTACATATTAAGATTTATTATGTCATTCCTTGGTTTCTAGTTCTTCCGTATCGTATTATTTTTAGTGCATAAATGTTTTCCTGGTAGCATGAACAGTTGTCCACTTGTTTCTGTTAGCATAATATTCATGTTAGAACATACTCATATCACAGTACCCACTGATGAAGCTCAGGGTAACACAATTTACCCCCTTTTTTTCTTTTTTTAAAATCTCTAAGTCTCCTAGTACATTCTTGTCTGATCTTTGGTTTTTTTGGATTGTAAACTCCTTGAGGCTGGGGCCACGTCTTTGTTCATGTCTTGTACAATGTTGAAATACTGTTAGTTCTTAGGTATAAGTAAGATCTGCAGGATTGGGCCTTTAAAGTTGTGAATTACATTGCATAATTAGGAATGAGTTAGAAGAAATTATTAGCAATATACGTCAGAAAAGGAGGAATGTTTTAACTTGTATTTTATAAATTAACAATTTAATATTTCAAAGTTACAGTCAGCTTTTTATTGTATTTTTAACCTGTTTACAGAGGACAGTGAATTGCGAAGAACCTTGCAGAGTTTGGCCTGTGGGAAAGCACGGGTATTGATTAAAAATCCAAAAGGCAAGGATGTAGAAGATGGAGACAAATTCATCTTTAATGGTGACTTCAAGCATAAATTGTTTAGAATAAAGATCAACCAAATACAGATGAAAGAAACAGTATGTATTAAAATACTCTTACTCTTTGCATTTATTTTGATTAAACTGATATTGTACCTTGCTTACCTATATGTCCTGGCTGAGTTGACACAGTCTCTGCATTTCCAGCAATATTTTTCTCATCCTGGGAGGGGAGAAATATTTCTAGTCTCATTGGTAGTCCGTTTGTGTCCTAAATTGGTATGAGCTCACATTCCTTTCAATATATCTTAATTGTTTGGACAATGTAGTTGAAGTATTGACATCACATTGATTGAACAGAACAGAAGTAATGCTGTTAACACATCAACGGTTTTTATTTGGAGATAAGAGAGTTATTGAAATAATTATCATCCCCTCTGTTGCTGTGAATGACTTTGGGAATGGATCCCAATTCCTGGGGTCAGCATGATTGACGTGTTTAATTAGCATGTCCAGTTGTTTTCTTTGTCTTTAGCATACAGAACTCCTTGAAGCGTACAGTCCTGGAATTATTCTCTATTTCAGAAGGCTCATATACATTAAGGTTTAGTAGAAACCTCATCTGTATTGATGTATTTCTTAATTAAATAAATACTGTTGTTTTTTTAATTGTAGTTTGGTTTATCAAGTTTACTCTTTATAAGAACTATGTGAATTTGCTTTGCATATGCTTCATTTGTATCCTTAGTTTCCTTTAACAGCATCAGAACATCCGAGAGCCCAGGTTTTAGGTGTGTGTGCTTGTCTGTCAGAAAGAGAAGAATAAATGAATGTTGTTTCCTTCCACTTATTAATTGTATATTTCCCTAAAGCTTAAACAAACATTCAGAGACAGGAAAATTGGCAATTGAAAGACTGCTTGATGCATGTTGTCTTGTCCTTTAGGTTGAAGAACAGGTTAGCACAACTGAAAGAGTGTTTCAAGATAGACAATATCAGATTGATGCTGCTATTGTACGAATAATGAAGATGAGAAAGACACTCTGCCATAACCTTCTTGTTTCTGAATTGTATAATCAGCTGAAATTTCCAGTAAAGGTAAGTGAACTCAATTTCCTTTCAATCCATACTAGAATTTTTTTTAAATGTCTGGTTCGAGTGCTCACTCATGTCCATTCCATATTAGGTGTGTGTGCTCGCCACATGCACTGGTACTGGCATTTTTTCCCTCAGTGGTATCCGTAGGGGAACGGCTCTGGCGCCCCCTGGAGTGGCGCACACATGCTGCGGTATAAGGGGCGCTGCCGGCTCCCCCATCTCCAGTTCCTTCTTGCCGCCAGTGACAGTGCTGGAACATCTGCTGCTTCGGCTATCGTTTTGTTTCATTCAGTGTTTCTTCCAAACGTTTCCTGTAAAGTAGTTGTAAAATAGTTAATAGTTCCCTTAGTGCTAATGCTAGCCTGGTCCCCAGGCTTTAAGCCCTGCGATTATTGTAAGTGGCCTATGCATATCAGCGACCCGCACGCTAATTGTTTGAGGTGTCTAGGCAAAGGACACACAAGCGCCAAGTGTCGCATCTGTAAATCCTTCAAACCCAAACAAAAAAAGGACAGACACATCTGTCTGAGGGCGCTCCTGATGGAGTCAGACCTGGAGTCGCTCCTGCTGGAGTCCCTGACCCCAGCATCCAGGTCCAACTTGGCCTCAAGCACTACAGCGTCCGTGCAGAGCACCCCGCCAGCACCGTCTTTGAGCCAGCACCGATCCCCCCTCCCCGGCTCCGGTCAAGAAGCCAAAGAGAACCACAAGGGGAAGATCCCCCATTTCCCATAAGGGAAAGGACAGGCCCAGAGGAGAATAAAGACCCGTGGCGGGTGGCTTGATGCCTCCATCAGGGAGTCGGGCCCCAGCTCAAGTTCAGTGGTCCAGCCCACTGGGCACTATGCCTGCCACCTGAGACAGTGACGAGGACCTCCGTCATCTAGATGTCCCGTTGACACCAGAGACCCTGCAGGCAGTGTAGGAGATCCTGTCGTTACCGATGCCGCCCACACCGGCTTTGGCGGTAGCCCAGTCCAAGGGTAAACCTGCTTGGGGACCTTACCGTGTGTCTGCATCTCAGTGACACCGCTCCCCATCATGGAGTCCCACCAGCGCTCGCCTGCTCTGAGCTGTCATGCCTCGGAGGCACGCTCAACGAAGTGGCCAGTATGCCAGAGAGTATGCCAGCTCTCTGGGCAGCTCTCTCAAATGTGGCTGACTCTGCGGCTTGTGCTATGGCCTTGGCCATCTCCATGCAGTGGGCATCCTGGCTGCTCCTCTTGGGTCTGTCAACAGAGGCTCAGCAGTCAATGCAGGACCTTCCCTTCCACAGCCAGGCCTGTTTGCAGAAAAGACATCTTAAGGCCATTGAGCTTACTGACTCCCGCACTACCCTGAAAACTCTAGGGCTGTACATCCCCGGTCCAGTCTGTAAGCAGTTGAAACCACAGCCAAGGGAGCTGCCCCACAAAAAGAGCAGGGGCTACTAACTCCGCGCAAGCCACCCACCCGCTCCCTCCACCCAATCAGGCTCGACCCGCAATAAGCAGGGGAGCAAGCAGGCATTTTTAGGGTGCACTCAGACCTACCAGACTATACCCCAGATCTATCTATCCCGCCTTTTTCCAACAGCCTTTCTTTTTTCCTCCTGGCATGGACCACCATAACCTCAGACCGTTGGGTCCTCAGTACAGTGGCGCAGGGTTATATCCTACAGTTTCTGTCTACCCCCCACCCTGCTTCACCATCCCTCTTCAGGGATCCCCTCTCACGAGAGTCTCCTCGCACAGAAGGTAGAAGGATTGATGCAGCTGGGTGCGGTGGAATAGGTTCCCCGTGAGTACAGGAACAAGGGGGTCTATTCCCAGTACTACTTAATCCCAAAAGCCAAGGGTGATCTACGGCCCATCCTGGACCTACGAGATCTCAACAAATACCTAAAGAAGTTGAGGTTCCGCATGGTCTCTGTCATCCCCTCCCTGGATCCAGGAGACTGGTATGCCACCCTTAACTTGAAGTACTTTCATATAGCGTTCTTCCAAGGACACAGGCGCTTCCTATGCTTCATGATGAGATCAGACCACTACCAGTTTGTGGTCCTCCCTTTCAGCTTTGCGACAGCACCAAGGGTGTTTATCAAGTGCACGTCAGTGGTAGCAGCTTAACTCAGGCATCAGGGTATCCAGATCTACCCGTACTTTGACGACTGGCTGATCAAAGGTCAGTCCAGGTCCCAAGTCAAAAGGGATGTTGGCCACGTGCAGATCCTGGGCTTGCTGGTAAACGACAAAAGTCGACGTTGGTTCCAGTGCAGAGGATAGAGTTCATCTGAGCGGTGCTCGACTCCACCTGCACCAGAGTGTTGCTGCTGCAGGAGAGGTTCCAAGCATTGATGGACCTCTGCATGGTAGTCTCCATGTTCCCCCTAGCCAGGGCCAGGGTTTGTCTGCCCTTGCTGGGACACATGGCAGCATGTACATATGTCGTCTGCCATGTCAGGCTCTGGATGCGACCCTTACAGCAGTGGCTCGTGACTGTCTATTCCCAGTCCAGAGATCACCTGGAAAAGGGCCTCCCAGTGTCCTCGCAGAGGGTTTCCAACTGGATCACCTCCTGCATCTGGATCTGTTATGAACTGGCACAAGTTCCGCTGCCACTGATTGTGAGTGCCCACTCAACCAGAGTTCAGGTGTCTTCGGCAGCCTTCCTGGCGCACATCCCTATTCAGAACATTTGCAGAGCCCAGTTCACACGTTCACAGCGCACTACGCCATCATTCAGCAGGCCAGAGATGATGCTGAGTTCGGCAGAGCTGTGTTGCAATCTACGCGTTGGTGAACTCCTACCTGCCTCCATTCGCACTGCGTGGGAGTCACCTAATATGGAATGTACATGAGCAAGCACTTGAAGAAGAAAAGAATGTTACCTTTTCCGTAACTGGTGTTCTTTAAGATGTGTTGCTCATGTCCATTCTACAACCCGTCCTCCTTCCCCACTGTCAGAGTTTCTAGCAAGAAGGAACTGAGGGTGGGAGGAGCTGGCAGCGCCCCTTATAGCGCATGTGTGCGCCACTCCAGGGGGCACCATAGAATCATAGAATATCAGGGTTGGAAGGGACCCCAGAAGGTCATCTACTCCAACTCCCTGCTCGAAGCAGGACCAATTCCCAGTTAAATCATCCCAGCCAGGGCTTTGTCAAGCCTGACCTTAAAAACCTCTAAGGAAGGAGATTCTACCACCTCCCTAGGTAACGCATTCCAGTGTTTCACCACCCTCTTAGTGAAAAAGTTTTTCCTAATATCCAATCTAAACCTCCACCACTGCAACTTGAGACCATTACTCCTCGTTCTGTCATCTGCTACCATTGAGAACAGTCTAGAGCCATCCTCTTTGGAACCCCCTTTCAGGTAGTTGAAAGCAGCTATCAAATCCCCCCTCATTCTTTTCTTCTGCAGGCTAAACAATCCCAGCTCCCTCAGCCTCTCCTCATAAGTCGTGTTCTAGACCCCTAATAATTTTTGTTGCCCTTCGCTGGACTCTCTCCAATTTATCCACATCCTTCTTGTAGTGTGGGGCCCAAAACTGGACACAGTACTCCAGATGAGGCCTCACCAATGTCGAATAGAGGGGAACGATCACGTCCCTCGATCTGCTCGCTATGCCCCTACTTATACATCCCAAAATGCCATTGGCCTTCTTGGCAACAAGGGCACACTGCTGACTCTCATCCAGCTTCTCGTCCACTGTCACCCCTAGGTCCTTTTCTGCAGAACTGCTGCCTAGCCATTCGGTCCCTAGTCTGTAGCGGTGCATGGGATTCTTCCGTCCTAAGTGCAGGACTCTGCACTTATCCTTATTGAACCTCATCAGATTTCTTTTGGCCCAATCCTCCAATTTGTCTAGGTCCTTCTGTATCCTATCCCTCCCCTCCAGCGTATCTACCACTCCTCCCAGTTTAGTATCATCCGCAAAATACAAAAAACCGGCCCCAGGACCGACCCTTGGGGCACTCCACTTGATACCGGCTGCCAACTAGACATGGAGCCATTGATCACTACCCGCTGAGCCCGACAATCTCGCCAGCTTTCTACCCACCTTATAGTGCATTCATCCAGCCCATACTTCCTTAACTTGCTGACAAGAATACTGTGGGAGACCGTGTAAAAAGCTTTGCTAAAGTCAAGAAACAATACATCCACTGCTTTCCCTTCATCCACTGAACCAGTAATCTCATCATAAAAGGCGATTAGATTAGACCAGAGCCAGTCCTCTACAGATACCACTGAGGGAAAACCTTCCCACAAGCACACACACCTAATATGGCATGGACATGAGCAACACATCTCAAAGAACACCAGTTACGGGAAAGGTAACTGTCTTTTTTATTATTTTTTTTCTATTCTTTTCTATCCTTCTAAAAGATGAAAAAATAAGTAGTGTAGAATTTAATGGTTGACTCAAAATCAAAGATTCAAATGTTAAAATGTTTTCTTTAACAATGAGAGGGGGAAGTCAGCAGGTTTTACCAGGAGTTTATATATTTTTATATTTAGAAATGCATTTTTAATTTGATGTATTTTGTTATACAATTTATAGAGCCAATTTTGAAAATAAAGATTACCGCCCTCATTTTACTATAGTGGGATTGAAAATAAAAAATTCTTTTTATATTTCATTTATATTACTAAACAGAATACCAATTTGATCTTTTCTTACAGCCTGGAGACTTGAAAAAAAGAATTGAATCTCTCATAGATAGAGACTACATGGAGAGAGACAAAGACAACCCCAATCAATACCACTACGTTGCATAACGGAGAGAACTTTTTTTTTCTAAAAAACACCAGAATAATGTATTCAGGACATTGAATACCTATGCTATTTCCAGACTTTACTTTTAGCAGATCTCAAGTTGATGTATACTATTGAACCAGCTGCATGCACTGGTGTGGATGAGAAGCAAAGGAAAGGTTTCTTGGATCATCCTTGTCAAGACTCCTTAGTGATTTTTAAATGGCACATCTTTTATTTTTTAGTTCTTCCATTTGTTCTTTTGAATACTTCAAAATATGTTTGCTCTCCTTTGTTTAAAATTAACTTTTTGAAGTTGGAAGGGAAGGTAAAAAAATATTCTCTTTTTCTGTGACAGAGATGCAAGTCTGGCTTATTTATGTATGTGTTCATGACAGCACATCCATAAAGACCCTTAATGCTGCATTCTTTAGCTACAAAAATCACTCGGGTATCTTTTAAAATCCCTTTTAATTGATTAACCCTTTATGTACCAACACTCAGTGAATTTTTGAAATTATGCACCTTGATACTGTTTTCATGTTTGTTTAATTTTCTTTCAAAATAGTTCTAAACTTCAGTCTGGTTTGGATAAATCAGGTTTTGAAGTGAAATCTTCAAAGTGCCAAGAGGACAACTGTGTTAAAATGTCTGTAGTGAGCTGTCTGATTACTTAGCTAAGGTATTCATTTGTGGAATTTTTTGCTCTAAGGCAAGTGATTTTGCATTACTGTTTATGTAAAACTTCAGTAAAATTTAGTGTTGCCTTTAGAGACAAATATAAGATAATTACTGTACAGTGTACTCAACACAGGAAGAGAAGATTTCAAAGGCTTTACAGTTTTGATGTGAAGTAATAGATTTTTGTCTTGAGAGACTAAGGATTTTGTGAGTTCCCTGTTACATATTGTATATATGTAAGTTGATTTGAAATAAAGAATGAAGAACATGTAGATCTGTTAGATAATTATAACTCTAAGGAAGATACTTTCTTGTGGTAATATTTACAAGCCTCTGTTTTATTTTACAGGATTTGCATAATGGTGTTTCATTCTGATTAAAAGCTACCAAAGGAGTTTTGATCATGGTCTAATGAGAATTTAACTAAGCAATATTTTCTTGGAAAAAAAATTACTAAATTTATATAATATGATTTTTGTGCATAAATTATAAGTCCACGACCCTTTCTTAAGTATCCATTGCTAAAAGCTGACATCTTGTGGGTTTCTATATTAAAGTCCTCATTCTGTCATCTGGTCTCACTAATTGTATTGCATTCTTTGAATTATTTTTATTCCCTTTCCTCTGTGTTAGAAATCAAACTCCCTATCATATGTTTAGTACAATAAAAGTATTTAAAAGCTATTTAATATTGTAATTTAATGTAGATTTATATTTTAACTTGCTTTAATATTTAAATCTTTAGTTAATTCAAATAAAATCTCATTGATATATATTAAATATTAATTTCTTAGCCACCATGTGAATTTGACACTTTATCTCAATCTGTCATTGAATATTAATTAACAGACCCTAACTTTTAACTAATTTATTTATTCCCTATTCACATCACAATCTGCCAAAGTCAGTTTGCTAAAACATACTGCTGTTTTTGGTGATTTAAAATAAAAAGCTTTATGTAATAAACACACAAATGTAACGTGGCAGAGGTTTCATCAGACTACAGACTTGTGAGTGATGGGCAGTAATCCAGTAACCTATGCTATTTGAACAATGCTGTCTACCTCAGGGGTTCTTAATCTTTTTCTTTCTGAGCCCCCTCCGCCCCCAACATGCTATAAAAATTCCACTGCCCACCTTGTCACAACAACTGTTTTTCTTCATACAAAAGCCAGGGCCGGCAGTGGGGGTACCAAACAGGGCAACTGCCCATGGCCCCAAGCCACAGGGAGCCCCCCGCAAAGCTACATTGCTCAGACTTTGGTGTCCGCCCTGGGTGTCAGGGCTCAGGGACCCAGGCTTCAGCCCCATGCGGTGGGGCTTTGGCTTTCTGCCCTGGGACCTAGCAAGTCTAATGCTGACCCTGCTTGGTGGCCCCCCCAGGCGGCCCCGGACTCCTGATTGAGAACCACTGCTCTACCTTATCTTTCCTGCCCTCCACCCAAAAAATAAACTCTTAACTTTCTGACTAGTGTTTGATTAAAAACAAATTGTTAAAAAAAATTGATGCTATTAACGATAAGATATATTTTCATCAACAAGTGAAATGGCTCTCCCTGTGGAAGCAAGGTAATTGACAGACAAGAATTCTGAGCTATGTAATAAAAAAAAACATACCTAGAGAGTGGTATTTGTTAGCCAAATTACTCTCACTCGTATAGCAATAAGATTTTTTAGAATCTTTTTTTGTTAGAATTTTTGCAGCCCAAACAAATGAGTAACCATTTTAAAACTAATACATTTGCATCCAAGTCACTAGTGACCGGATGTTTATTGGCTTATGTGAAATGAGTTGATCTTAGTACAGTTCCTTGTGTTTATATCACAATGAGGACTTTTGTTGCAGTGACTGAGACTGAAGGTTGTACAGTCTCTGTGCCACTATAATGAAAATGGCATATGGTAATAATATTGTACAATAATACTGTAATTGTCTGATTATGGTACCAGATATACACATCTCTAGTATTAGAGGCCAAACATTCTTTATTCACCCCTGATATGGCAGTAGTATATCGTGTAAATTAAAGCCAACCTATTATCTAAATTGTCCCTAAATTAGCACAAACAGTAATTGCCACTCAAGCCCCAATTTCTCCGCTGCTGATTCATATTCAGACACTAATGAAAGTGTTCATTAGATGCTTGTTTAAAAAATTGGTGAATTCTGTGGTACAGATGTGGGCACCCGCATGAAAGATCCCCATAGCTTATATTTTACCAGCTTAGGTTAAAAACTTCCTTAAGGTACAAATTCTTTTCTTTGTCCTTGGATGGTATTGCTGCCACCACCAAGTGATTCACACAAAAATTCAGGAAAGGGTCACCTGGAGTCCCTATTCTCCCAAAATATCCCCCCAAGCCCCTTCACCCCCTTTCCTGGGGAGGCTTGAAAACAATATATTAACCAATTGGTTACAATGTGAGCACAGACCAAACCCTTTGGGTTTTAGGTCACTGAAAATCAAGCAGGTTCTTAAAAGAATAATTTTATTTATTAAAAAAAAAAGAATCATACTTGCAAAATCAGGATGGAAGGTAACTTTACAGTTATATAAATAAAAAGACTTAAAATACAGAGGATTCCCCTCTGACTCTGCTTCCCAGTTACAAAACAGGAATGAAACTACCTCTTAGCATAAGGTGCCTCTTGAGGACTCCAACAGTTAAATACCATATCTGGGCTCTGGGTTTTTTTTGGAGAGGGAGAGTTTTGGGGGGTTGTTGTGCCTTTTTTTTTGTGGGGAGGGGAGGAAAAAGAGGTGTAACTATTTTTTCGTGTACTAGGAAGAGGTTATGTTGAAGCATGCTGCCTGTAGCCTATCTCATAGGCCTCAAGTAAGACTATAGAAAAGTAGCTCAGGACATAAAGGTTTCTCTCCCAGGATTGATTAACATGATGAGGAGAGTAACCAAGTGATTTACCTTCCTGATGAAGAGCTGACCCTCCTTCATTCTCTGCACCATGAAACTTACTAGAAACAGAATTTCAGGGGTAAGACAAATAGTTCTAAAGCATGAGAGAGAGGATATCCTTTAACCAAGCTGGGCAAGCGAAATAATCATATTACAATGTCCTGTGCTCCATATCTTCTTTTCCACTACAGCATCTAACCATCTTTATGACAACACATTTTTATGGACTAAAAGGTATAGCCAATTAATTGATTATACTTGCCATTTGATATTAAGAATATTCAAGAGACTACATAACCAAGCTCAGCCAAATTTATTATCTAAAGATAAAACACACTACGGTACATGAAAAAGTTAATACATCACCAATCCTGCCCAGGAACTGAAGTCTTGCAGTGTGTTCAGTTCATCTTGTACAGAGAATGTGCTTCCTAAGTGCCCCCTTAAACTGGCCATCTTTTATAGCATAGCTGTTTACAAGTAACAGAGCACTTAAAGTTTAACAAGCCAGCTTTGTCTTTGGTGCCTCCTTGTACTTCCCCATCTTTCGTTTGAATATTAAATACCAAATGTTAAGGGGCATGAAGATACTCCCTAATACAAAGCATTCATACATCTTTCATTATTTCCTTGTACTACATTCTACCTTTGTTTCATAATGCTCGTACATCTAGTTTTTGACAGTTTTTGTATTTGCTTAAGCCAAGTGCTGAGCTATACGTCTCCCAGGGCATCATGGGATATATGCCGAAGCATAAATGAGTAAAAATAAGTAGTGTACAACTTAGCATAATTACCCAGCACACACACATGTATATGGTATTTATATAATAAATAGCTATTCATGTCGTGTATGTAAACATAACCTAAATGCACTGGCTAACACTACCTTGCTGCTTTTTTGCACTGGGTTAGCCAAAGAAGTCTTAATAGAATTTTCTAGTTTTTTTCAAAACACATGAATTTTAGAAAAATCTATAAATCCTAAACTATGATTCTACTTTACAACACCTTCTCCCCCCTTTTTTTTTTTTTAAAGTATGCAAAAGTGCAGTTAACTTCACACAAACAGCCTCAACTAGGATCCCTTAACCTAGAACTATGAAGCATATCTATCCATTATATGGTCATCTTCAGTGTCTACTGAAACTTTCAATACCTTTTAATCATACAGTGATTGTGTAGACTTGACCTTCCTTAGGATTATCTTTTAACAATTTCTGATTTGGCAAAAGCAGACTGAGGCATTTCCCATAGTTCCAGATGGAGGAGGTAATCTCTTTTATTGAACCAACATCTGTTGGTGACAGAGACAAGCTTTTGAGCTTTCACTAAGGTTGGTCCAATAAAATGTATTACCTCACCCACCTTCTCTGTAATATCCTGGGACCAACATGGCTATAACAACACTGCATACAAAGATTCCATGGGTCGTACAAAGAGTTACTGCAGTGGTCCCCACATAAATGTCCCATGGTGCCCGCCAGGGCATTTACGCACGCCCGCCTAGTGCCTAGCAGGGAAGAGAAGCCACGGCCTGGTGCCTGCTGGGGACAGAGAACTCTGGGGCTGCAGGCTGCGGTCACCGGTGTTCTCTGTCCCTGTCAGTTGCAGGGCCGCAGCTTCTCTCTGGTTTCTCTCCACGCTGCCCAAAACTGCCCCCACCAAAAAAAAAACCCTGCTCGGACTCTGCTGCCCCAAGAATGGACGGAATGCCACCCTGTCGCATGTGCTGCCCCAGGCACATGCTTGCTCTGCCGGTACCTGGAGCTGGCCATGTATGTGAATATTCTTCCACTGCACTGATACTTCTGTTTTCTTGTGCTTTGCGATTTATTATTTTTTGAACATTTTGCCCCAAAATGAGTGGTTCAAATAAAAGACAAAGTAGGAATTATTTCACTACAGAGTGGGAAGAATCCTATTGTTTTATTGAAAATAAAGGAAAATGTGTTTGCTTATTGTGCAGTGGTACTGTTGCAGTGCTGAAAAAACTTAATGTCGAACGCCATTTCCAAACTAATCATGGCTCTTTTGACTTTAGCCATCCACTTAAATCTGAGTTGAGAGAGAAGAAAATTAATCAACTCTAATCAAACCTATCTGCTCAGCAATCTGTTTTCACTAGACAAGTGGTAAAGTCTAAAAGTGCTACTATTGCTTCCTTTAAAATTGCGCATCTGCTCGCAAAGAAGAAAAAAACATTTCAAGATATTGAATTGTTGAAGGAAGCATTTTTGACTGGTGCTGATAGCCTGTTTCAAGGATTTCCTAACAAGCATGAGATTTTATCGGTAATACAAGACTTGCAGTTATCAAGCATAGTTACGAGGAGGATACATGCAATTTCAAGCGACATGCAAACTCAGCTAAAGGATGACTTGGAAATATGTGACTGGTTTTCACTGCAGTTTGATGAGTCGACAGATATATTGGATACAGCGCAGTTGGCAGTTATGGTGAGGATGGTATTTAGTGACTTCACAGTAAAAGAAGAGTTACTAAAAGTATTGCCTATGAAGGGGTGAACAAAGGGTGAGGACATCTATCATTTATTCAAATCATACACAATGTCAATTAGAATGCCACTACACAAGCTGTCTGCGATCACCACAGATGGGGCACCAGCAATGATGGGCAGCGCCAATGGATTCATTGCACTCTGCAAAAAGAATAAATCCTTTCTGAACTTTGTCTGATCATTGCATTATCCACCAAGAAGCTTTGTGCGTCAAAGTTCTTTCTTTTCAACACGTCATGAATGCCGTTATTAAAATAATTAACTCTATTCGAGCGAAACGTTTGCAACACCGACTTTTTAAGGCCCCGTTCGAAGATGTTGATGATAAACAATCTGATCTTATCTTGCACACAGAAGTATGATGGCTGAGCAAAGGTAAAGTTTTTGCACGTTTTGTAAGCCTAACTGAAGAGATCTGAAGTCCACAAAACAGAACTTCAAGCAACTAGAAGACTCCAGCCGGTTAATGGACTGGGCTTTTCTTGCCGACATCACTGACAAATTGAACATTTTTAAATCTTGAGCTCCAGGGACAAGACAAACATGTGGCTCAAATGATAGGTTCTGTAAAACCATTCAAAGCAAAACTGATCCTGTGGATGTCACATATGAAGCCTAAGTCTCGCTACATTTCCCAAGTATGAAGAAAATGGTATGTGACAGTGATTTTAACCCATTACCATTTGTTATCCACATTCAAACACTTTGGAACAATTTGAAAAGAGATTTCAACAGTTCACCATCACTGAGCCTGTAGTTTCCTTTCTTGTGAATCCTTTTACTTGCCAAATAGAGGTAACAGAAATGGCTACATCAATTGTGAGTCTCATTCAAGTAAGAACTGAAGATGTGGAACTGGAGATTTTGGACCTTCAAAATGATACTGTTCTAAAATTCTGCGCAACCGATGAAAACTTTTGGAATCTGGTTGACAGAAAAAAGTTTCCTGCCTTAAAAAATGTAGCATACTGTAATAAATATAAAGGGAAGGGTAAACCCCTTTAAAATCCCTCCTGGCCAGAGGAAAAATCCTCTCACCTGTAAAGGGTTAAGAAGCTAAAGGTAACCTTGCTGGCACCTGACCAAAATGACCAATGAGGAGACAAGATACTTTCAAAAGCTGGGAGGAGGGAGAGAAACAAAGGGTCTGTGTCTGTCTGTATGCTGCTTTTGCCGGGGATAGAACAGGAATGGAGTCTTAGAACTTTTAGTAAGTAATCTAGCTAGGTATGTGTTAGATTATGATTTCTTTAAATGGCTGAGAAAGGAACTGTGCCGAATAGAATGACTATTCCTGTCTGTGTATCTTTTTTGTAACTTAAGGTTTTGCCTAGAGGGATTCTCTATGTTTTGAATCTAATTACCCTGTAAGGTATCTACCATCCTGATTTTACAGAGGTGATTCCTTTACTTATATTTACTTCTATTTCTATGAAAAGTCTTCTTGTAAGAAAACTGAATGCTTTTTCATTGTTCTCAGATCCAAGGGTTTGGGTCTGTGGTCACCTATGCAAATTGGTGAGGATTTTTACCAAACCTTTCCCAGGAAGTGGGGTGCGAGGGTTGGGAGGATTTTGGGGGGAAAGATGTGTCCAAACTACATTTCCCAGTAAACCCAGTTAGAGTTTGGTGGTGGCAGTGGATATTCCAAGGGCAAAGGATTAAATTAATTTGTACCTTGGAGAAGTTTTAACCTAAGATGGTAAAAGTAAGCTTAGGAGGTTTTCATGCAGGTCCCCACATCTGTACCCTAGAGTTCAGAGTGGGCGAGGAATCTTGACACATACAAAATAAAATCTTATTTCGGTTCCACTTATCTATGCAAAGTTCTGTTTTCAACAATGAACATCATAAAATCAAAATACAGATCTCCGCTTACAGATGCCCATCTTGACAATTGCTTATGAACGGAAATATCATCCTACTCTCCTAACTACGAAAAATTGGCTGTAGAAATGCAGTGCCAAAAATCACACAGACTTTATTAGAAAAAACACGTGAATTAATTATACCTATTTTCCATTAAGTGCTGATGAGCGTGTATGATTAACTTGTGTTTAACTTTTTTCATATTTGTTTGTTACTTGTAAACAATACAAAGAATATTTTTTAATTAACCATTACCGGCTATCTATGTTAAAGTAAGAATAATAAATGCTGAACTGCTGGTCCAAATGTAATGTTTTACTTTTTAAAAATAAATAAAATGAAAACTGTTTGTTTATTTTGTAAAAACGCCTTAATTTTTCTTACAGGTAGATTAAAAAAGAGCAAATTCACATGGTAAGGTGAAAGAGTAATTGCAGAATAATTTAATTAATACCTTTTCCATGTAAAATTACCTTTTCTATCATGGATTCATATATTACATAATATTAAATATTATTTTTGTACTATTTAATGTACAAT
The DNA here is from genome assembly GCF_965140295.1 of Lepidochelys olivacea. Taxonomy (NCBI): domain Eukaryota; kingdom Metazoa; phylum Chordata; order Testudines; family Cheloniidae; genus Lepidochelys; species Lepidochelys olivacea. Next base: position 112,763,769 of record NC_140411.1, read on the forward strand.
TACAAAATAAGCTTAGAAAAATTGTTGGCCCCCGTCACACCCTTCTGAAAACATGAATGTGCTATTGGCCACAAAAGGGTTGGGGACCACTGAGTTAGTATATCTCTATATCCAAACAGCTGGGTCATGTAAAATTAAATTATGGTAGTATATGGAAAGTTCAAAAGTTATGTTGATGGAATATTGAGATATCAGAAATGTATGAAACGAACTACAGTATGAATGCTCTGTAGCTCACATTTCTAATATGCTACCTGTGACTATAAGTATTGTGTCTTTAAAAAATGTAAAGCTAGAAGGGAAAATGAAAGGCTGACAGAACTAAGCGGGCTCAGTTAAAAATTGTGATTTTTCCATAGTTTCCAATCTGTGGTGGTTTTGTTTTTATAAAGCAGAATCAATTTTTAAAATAAACCTTGACTTTCTCCTGACTTTTGGGAGCTGGGGCAAACCTTCTCTTAAAGGAGCTTTCTGGCTGAGGATGTGGCAGATAAGTTTCAGCTTTAACTTCAGGTTAAATATTAGTTTTTCCCTTCTTAGCCCTAGGGTTAGTCAATAATCAGGTCCTTGCAGGTTGTTTCCCATAAGAAGAGACACCTTTGAAGTCCACTACTCTTGTGATAGCACCTGGTTTACCTACAAGGAATGTACCTAAGAGCCTGTCTCCCCAGGCCCCAAACAGGAGCCTACGGTCCTCGCGCCAAATGCCCCTGGCGCCCCTCCAGCCTCGCCTCGCGGTCGCTCAGCCTCGCGCACGTGGTTTTCTAACCGACGTCTTCGCCCCCCGCTGCTCCGAGGCAGGTATAACCCGCCCCGCCCCCCCGGAGGGCACCCTCACCGCGCAGGCGCGGGCCAGCCCGGCCGGGGCCCCCTATTGTTTCCACGGCCTGACTCCACCAAGGAGCTGAACTGCTCCCTGAGGGCGCCCCCGGCCTCACTCCCGGCCTCACTCCCGGCCCCGAGAAGCCGGCTGGGCCGGGTTATGGTCTAGCCACCTGCGACCGGAGCTACGAGCCCGGGGCGGTTTTAGTCCGGCCGCGGCAAGGGTTGCAGGGGCCCGGGCGGAACTCAGCTGGCGGGCGGGGGACGCCGGATGTGTCGGTCCCACCCTTCCAGCAACGCCCGCCCCGCCTCTGCGGAGGTCCCTGGCCAGCCTAGGAAGCCGGCCAAGACCGAAGGGGGGGGAGGAGGGCCTCTTCCCCGCCATCTCGTATCCTCTCGCGATAGTCTCCCCGCCCCCTCTCTTTGGCGGCCGAATCACGTGACGCCATGAGCGGTTGCGTCAGCAGTCATATGACCGGGCGAAGTTCGGCGGGGGGAGGGGGTGTCTCTCGTGCCCGGCAGCAGGGGTAGCTGTAGTGCGGAGTCTCTCCTGCCCGACGCGGCTCCCTCATGGCGCGGATCGGCTGCGGGCTGCCCCTGGCCGCTGTGCTGCTCGGTAAGAGGCGTCGGGCCCGGCCGCGCCGCTTCACCCCCGGGAGGGGCCCCGATCTTCGGTCCGTGGCGGAGGCGGTCGCGGTTCGCCGGCGGGGCCTTGCCCCGCCTTTCCCGGCTGCGCAGCCCGGCGCGGGCAGCTGGTGGCTAGGCAGGGGCTCCGGGCCCGCCCCGCGCTGGGGCCGCGGCCTGGGGCTGGCCTGTGACAGGTGGACGCGTCGGGCCGCGGCGCTGTGTCCTCGCCAGCGGCTGCCCAGAGCGGGGCCGGGCTGTGGCAAGCGGCGGCGCAGGCAGCGAGTAGCGCAGCCTGCCTCGGGGTGGGGGGCGGTCAGCGCCTTGTCCAAACCCGTCCCGTTTCCTTCAGCCCCCGTGGAGCCCTGAGCGAGCAAATCCGCCCTCCGGCGCTGCCGTGGGGGCTGGAGAGGGGCTTGTGGCGTCAGGCCAGAGGAGTTTGGGCTGGATGCGGGGCTCTCTTCCTGCTCCGCACTGAAAATCTCTCTTGCTCTGATCTTGCTTCCCTCTGCTGTGTTCTATTTTAATGTTGTAACTTTAAACTTGTTCGGGTTCAGGTTTCTTGGAAAGATGCTTAACCTTGTGTGGTGTTCTTGGATTTGCCAGATAAACGTACACTACAGTTTAAGGGCAAGCTTCTTTCCTAAGGCTGAGTGGAGGGTGAGTCCTCAATGGACCCTGTCCCTGGAGGCTAGGCATACCAGGTGGAACCCCTGATACCCTCTCCCATCTCCTTTGTGTTCCCCGGGGCCAGGAAATGAGAGGCCGAGGCACAAACTTGGAAGCGATGTAGCAATACCCAGCAGAGCTCCCCTGCATGAGAGAAATTCTTTGGTCATACACAGTCAGATTACAGCCTTTTATGTTGTTTGGCCCTTAGATGTCTTAAAATCAAATATCTAGAGAACTTGACTGCACTACAAAGTTCTACTGCCTGAATATGGCTGTGAACCATTAAGTTAAATGACATGGTGTTGACAACTTTAATGGTCAGTGTAGATAGGACACATATAGTCAATGTTGTGTTTGTAACACATTCAGAGCATCACCAATGCATTGATATCTGGCTGATTCTGCAGACTGATGAAACAGTAGCTCTCAGGTGTAGTGAACTTTCCCATTCATTTTAGGGGCTTGTTGTCTAATGTGACTATTTTAAATGACAACATTAGCTCCCTGCTGAGTATGTTCAGCAGAAATAGGGGAGGGTGCAGTGGGAATAGAACTAAACTTCCATCCCTCAAATGTAGTTGCTACTGCTGAAATGTGGAGGGAAAACTTGCAGGGAGAGTAAAACTGAAATCAGTATCACTAAGTAAAGGATCCTCTATTGGATTTGGGGAAGCAGTGAAAGGAATGGGTTTGTGAGGGCAATGTAGCCTAATTTTGGCTTTCCTGATGCATGTTGTAAGTGCTCCTTTCACCTAATTCCAGTCTAAGGTGCAACTTTGAACCTTGCCAGTGATGTATTGGCTCTCAGTTCTTGCATTGGATGTACTGATTAAACATGGTAATCTACCAGTTACTTGCTGGAAAGCACTAACTCACGAGGGCAATTGAGGAGATGTGCATAATCCAGTTTAAAAGGCCAGTAAATACTTTTCAGACACAATAGATGCAAGAACAATGTCATTAATCTATTTGTTTTTCTTTATAATGTGCATTGGTCATACTGGGGGACAAGACAGGGATTCAGAGTGGTAATCGTGTTAGTCTGAATCAGGAAAAATAACAAGGAGTCCTTGTGGCACCTTAGAGACTAATAAATTTATTTGGGCATAAGTTTTCATGGGTTAGAACCCACTTCATCAGATGCATGGAGTGAAAATACAGGAGCAGGTATAAATACATGAAAGGATGGGGGTTGCTTTACCAAGTGTGAGGTCAGTCTAACGAGAAATCAATTAACAGCAGGACACCAAGGGAGGAAAAATAACTTTCGAGGTGTTAAGAGAGTGGCCCATTACAGACAGTTGACAAGAAGGTGTGAGTAACAGTAGGGAAGAGTTAGTATTGGGGAAATTAAGTTTAGGTTTTGTAATGACCCAACCACTCCCAGTCTCTATTCAGGCCTAATCTGATGGTATCCAGTTTGTTAGGCTAGAAAGCTATTATCATAGGTTCATAACTGTACAGAGGGGCTGGATACCAACACTGTAGAAGTCTGGTGTTTGAAAACCCATATCTGAATCTTGCAGCTTTGGGTTTTTTTGAAAACTTAAGTTGCGGGGAGCTTGTATGTGAATGTTTCAGATCAACTTTGTACTGTTGCTAATCTTATCTTCACTGGTGGCTTGTTGAAGCATGCTGTTCTTGACATACAGATCCTGTATAGTTTACAATGTCCCCTAATATATCAAATCTTGATGAGCCATTCAGAGTGGACTTCTGTAGTTTTTCTGGGCTTCTGAAGAAACAGGGTTCTGGGACAATGCACAGTGAAAACTCTTGAAGGTGTAATAAAGTGCAAATGCTAAGTGGATCCTGTAATCCTCCTCGTCCAACTGAGATGTGCTTCCTAGATTTCTGTTCAAAGCCATGTGAGTTGTGGAGTTAAGGGTTTGGCCTTTGACCAAATGGCCTTACTAAATTTTCATGGGATGCATGGCATTGGTTACAAGTAGCACTACATGGTCTGCTCGTGAGCTAACTTGGTAAAAACTGTTTTGATTGAGATGCTAATGCCAGGAGCTGAAACTAAACCACTGAGGGCATGTCTACCTGGCATGTTGGAGTAAGCCATCCAACCCAGGTCAACAGACCAGTGTTAATGGGGCTTGCTCTAGAGCTTTACACTACGACTCTTGCTCTGAAGCTTAGGGGTAGGGTTGGGCTTAAGAGCCTCAGCCCCAGCCCAAGCTGCAACTTGAAAGTACTGTCTATGTGGCTGGTTTTAGAGCACTAGCCTGATCTCTCGACCCAGGTATGACCCGAGATGCCTCAGGTAGCCCACAATGAAAATGCCAAGGTCAGGGCATGCTGCTAAAAGGAGAGCAGATTCTGCCAAAACTGGTGGTTAACACTGTAGCTAGTCACCAACCAGCCACAAATTGCTCCTGACCCCCCACGCTGTATTATCAAGAAACAAAGCAAAATAAATCACACAGCCCCCTTTATTGCATTCCAGTTATCTGGCTCCCAATCAGCAAGTAACACCAAAGACTGGCTGTACAGGGTCAGACCAGAGGTCCATCTAGCTCAATATCCAGTCTTCCAACAGTGGCCAATGCCAGGTGCCCCAGAGGGAATGAACAGAACAGGTAATCATCAAATGATCCATCCCCTGTCACCTATTCCCAGCTTCTGGCAAACAGAGGCTAGGGACACATCCCTTCCCATCCTGGCTAATAGCCATTGATGGACCTATCCTCCATGAATTTATCTAGTTCTTTTTTGAACCCTGTTATAGTCTTGGCCTTCACAACATCATAATGTCCAGTAAGGTGAGGAGTTATTTAAAACTCTACTTACTACACAAAATGTTCTTCTTATCCCCAAAGGGCCATCCACATTACCAGATCAGTACTAATCTGGATCTTACCCAAAATATGCTGCCAGCCAATCCTTTGGTATCTAAAATTAAAGGTTTTATTATAAAACAAAGAGAAGAGTTGTTAAATAGTCAAAACAACAGGGTGGATTTGATTTAAATCACTAGTCAGGAAGACTCGATTTAATCATGGATTTCTACATAAAAGTGCATTCTTGTTGGTTGTTATAACCTTAATACACATTCTTCACAACTCAGATATAGGTCTAATTTTTAGAAGGTATACACACTATAAATTTTTTAAGTGATTTATTTTGACAACTTTTTAGATGAGTTTTACAGCTATATCAGAAAATGAATGATTGGTTATTTCATTTATCAGAGGTAATTGGAGCAGATATTTATGAAGTCATTGGGAGGTGAACTATCTCCAATTCAACAGGTTAATCATTAATATTTGGAGGATTTTCTTGCCATCCTATATGAGGAGGAGAACATCATCAGACAGACATTTAAATTTTTATTTAACTAAAACAACGTTATGTATTGTGGATTTTTTTCTTCAACAGCAAACATATAATTTAATAAAGCAAGCATATGAATTTTTGAATTTAGTTAAACATTCAGGTTTTTTAAAATCAGGTTTGTTTTTGTAAAAATTGTTTTAACTAAAAAAAATGAAATATTAACACGCCCCCCCCCCAATTAACTCGACTATGTCAGCCACATCAACATGAGAAACTTAAAATATTGGCTTCTGCAGCTAACTCAGTCGTCTTCACCTTCATTTTCTTGTTTGTTCATAATTTGGAAAAGAAAAGCAAGCTTTCCTGCTTTTTCAGATCCCACATGATTTCTCAATTTGGAATGAATTAGTCCAAAGGAAGAAAATATTCTTTCTACACCGGCAGAAAAAGCTACTGCAGTTAAGAATGAGATTATCACTTCAACAGTCTCTAAATCCAAGTGCTTAAGTAACTTCCACCAGTTCACTGGTGTTGCCTTTCTTTAAAACATCATCAGCAAACATATATTTCTTGAATGGTTCTTATTCCCAAACTGGGTCTCTTTTACAGCCTGCTACCATTATAGGTTTTCCCTTCTAGCGAACGAATCGTATGGTAGATCTCAAATCAATAAAGGCTACACTCAGAAAGACCTCAGGACTTCTGGAAAATGCTGCTCAAACAGTTTCACTTCTGTTTCTACTGCCTGTCCTTCCCTTCTCACATTTATCGCCAGACTACTTCTCCTTGTCCAGATCTATTTCACCCCCAACAATCTTCTGTTCATTGAACTTTTGGAAACTTTGCACTTTTAGAGAGAGATAAGGGATTGACTCTGTGTACACAAATTTGCAGAGGACAATAGGGTATGGTCTCTTATTTCTCACCTCTATATATTTATTTTAAAAACATTTTTGATGTTATCTATGATATCTGAAGACACAAATCCACAGTTTGAGAACTGCAAAACCAAGCATCTCTGATGGTATCTTCTAGACTGAGCACTGAGTCCCATTTGGTAGATAGATTAACCTAAATCTATACAGAAGCCCCTGGAATCCCATAAGATTTGGATACCTAATTCATGAACTATTAGGTTTTGTAAATGTGTTCTTTCTTAAACATTACATAAATATATTCTCTCTTACTATAGAATTAGAATTTATAATCCCTATTTCACAATGAGATTTCTTTGAGCTATAATGTATCTTAATTAAAACTATCTTTTGATCAGTTTTTTCCTCAAAGCATTTTATCTAAAAAAATCCAATTTACATTTTTATTTTTTTAAATCATTGATTTTTATCCACCCTGCAAAGCAGTCAGATACGTACATATGACATCAGAGTTCGTAGCAGCACTGGTGAGTTTGCTGGCTCTTTGAAACACATCCACATGGATGGGTCTGTCAGTCCTTTGTTAAAGCTTCAGTTTGTAGAGAAGTTACTCCAGAGGTGAGAAGCAGGATAGAACACACAATGGAGAAGATGGCAGCTGCTTGTTTTTTATATCCTTGCCATGTGGCTTATACATTGTCCCAAACACAAGCTCACATGGGCATGGAAAAGCATTTGGAGTCCATGTCTACAGACATGTTCCTACATGTTGTCCAGCTGACGCATAGGTGTAACCCCTGCCTTTTTTCAATGAGCTCATTGTACAGCTGATTGTCCTTCATGGGCCATTAAGCAGGCTAGATACTGCTGATGTCAATCTGTCTGGGAGCGTCCCCCAGAAACACAGCACAAGTTTGATATACAAATATACCACACATAATCAGGTTTATATGTATTGAGTTATGAATATCCTATTTAGCCAATCATAACTTTTCCAGTGATGCCTTACATGGCATATCTTGTATGATTCATTGCAATTTTGTAATACTGATAGCAATAATATTATAAATGGTCACCTATATTCCATACAGTGTCACACTGGGCTTGGAGGCTTGCTGTAAAATGCTGCATAGATGTACCCTGAAAAGACACAATGCATAAAATTGTAGAAAAGTTACCTTGCTAGAGAGGCAACTAGCATTTTTTTCAGCTAAGCTATATGCCCATATTTTGATGGGATTATGGCTGTTTCTGGTACTAAAGATGCACACTTTTCCAGTAGCTATTTTCATTTTAACTACTGTCAGCTGTATTTTTTCCTACCAGGTCACATATAATTATTTTTAAATGATCAGTAGATTCAGAGATGGGTGTCGTGACCAATTCTGCTTAAGCATGTAAAAGAGTCCACTGCCAACCATAAAACCACAAAGCTTAGTACCACTTTTAAAACCTATCTGAATGCTTCATTGCACTATCTTTATACTGATTTGTACGTGTATTTCAAACTACTCTTTTATTCATTTGGTTAGACTTTGGTATGCCAAACATGATATTTATACCATACATTTTTTGTGCTTTTGCATAGTACCTTGGAGGCATGTCTGTAGTTGAAATAGCCTTGGTTGTGGTGTGGATCACAAGCTGAGCATAATTGTATTTTTATTTTTTTTCTCCTTTGCTCAGCTTTTCTACCCTTCATTGGCAATGAATAACGTAGTACCAGGTAGTATGGACAGCCTAATTTTTAATGAAAATTTAACAAGTGTAGTAGCACTCCTTCCCTTTGGTCCTAGAACATATATCATATTTGCAGCTGAAACATTCCACAATCTGTTTCAGAGTAGCAGCCTGGACAAGAGTATCCGCAAAAAGAAAAGGAGGACTTGTGGCACCTTAAAGACTAACAAATTTATTTGTGCCACAAGTCCTCCTTTTCTTATTCCACAATCGGTAATGCATAAGAAACAGACAATCTTTGGCATTCAGGCTTGGGCGTGGCAATCTGCATTTTCATCAAGTGGAAGAAAAATAATTAAGGGTATTAAAATTCAGTTCATTTCTAGGTTGGTCAGATGGCCCTTTCTAAACAGCCATCTTGAAAAGAGCACTTACACAGGAAGTGAACTGCAAATATGTTCTGTGTGGGAAGGCATGCACAATTTCTGTATGAAGGCTGAAGGTGCACCAGATTGTTTTGTTTAGATTAGAATGTGAAGATGGTTCACTGAACCAGTTTGCTCTGCACCTCTTCTGTTATCTGTTTTTTTCTGAGGAGACGTTTCTGTTGAGTTCACTATCAGCCCTGAGTCTGAGGGTATTCCCCCACCCCATCCCAAAGAAACAATGTTATTGTGGGCTATCAACCGGACAAACATTTTTCATTATTTTTCTGCTCTTTTAGAGAGAGAACCCTGGTTTAAACTCTTGAGTCGAAACTTTTTAAGTTTCTGATACCAAATGGAACTTGATGTAACTTCACAATGACTTGTCAAACCACACAGGCAGCTGCTAAATGGCCTTTTTCTTGTTTTATTTAAGCTGGAAATGTTGAGTGAGACATTGTAGGAGACTTTGACCTTGTCTTTATAGTGAACTTGAGAGCTAAGAATCTACGTAAATATTTTCCCGCATAACTGATCTGAAACATTTATTACACTAACATGCTTGAAAATCACGAGTCAAAATTAAAAATGGAATCCTTTGTAAAACTTGCACTGCATGTTGCTATTCCGCATGAATTCTGCCCTGCCTCTGTGGCGAGACTACATTTCTTTAGCTCTATATGGAATATGATGTAGCCCTTTCTGCTTTTTTACCTTTTGGCTAATAGTTCGGTTACCTTAGGGTAAAACACTTTTTTGGAGAGTATTTACGCTAGCCTTTACAAACCTGTTAACTACCGAGAGCAAATTGGCTATCAGTTAACTCATGGTGGAAGTCTAATATAGACTGCTAATTATTGGTATCTTTATCTAACACAACTGTGAAAAGTATAGCATAAAAAAACCCTACATTCAATATTCTGTTCACATTTAATATATGCTGTATCACTTCCAATTGAGTTTGGAAGACCAAATACCTATTCGCATCAGTATACCACTTAGGATTTCACAGTTACTCATCCTTCCTCAGGAGGGAAGCCTGACCAGGCTGGGTGCTGCAGCAAATTCTCTTGTTCTCCTGGAATAAGGGGAATCTTTCAGAGTGGGGTTTTTTCAAACTTCCTCTGACTCTTTAGGTTCATCTACAGCAGAGAGGAAAAAATGTTGCCGCAGCTGCAATGACTGCAAACTACTTCTGTGTCTGAACAAAGCTTGCACCTGCACTGGCCCTCTGCATTCTCTGTAACGCCAGTGAACGGGTAGTGATCAATGGCTCCATGTCTAGTTGGCAGCCGGTATCAAGTGGAGTGCCCCAAGGGTTGGTCCTGGGGCCGGTTTTGTTCAATATCTTCATAAATGATCTGGAGGATGGTGTAGATTGCACTCTAAGCAAATTTGCGGATGATACTAAACTGGGAGGAGTGGTAGATACGCTGGAGGGGAGGGATAGGATACAGAAGGACCTAGACAAATTGGAGGATTGGGCCAAAAGAAATGTGATGAGGTTCAATAAGGATAAGTGCAGGGTCCTGCACTTAGGATGGAAGAATCCAATGCACCGCTACAGACTAGGGACCGAATGGCTAGGCAGCAGTTCTGCAGAAAAGGACCTAGGGGTGACAGTGGACGAGAAGCTGGATATGAGTCAGCAGTGTGCCCTTGTTGCCAAGAAGGCCAATGGCATTTTGGGATGTATAAGTAGGGGCATAGCGAGCAGATCGAGGGACGTGATCGTTCCCCTCTATTCGACATTGGTGAGGCCTCATCTGGAGTAGTGTGTCCAGTTTTGGGCCCCACACTTCGAGAAGGATGTGGATAAATTGGAGAGGGTCCAGTGGAGGGCAACAAAAATGATTAGGGGTCTGGAACACATGACTTACGAGGAGAGGCTGAGGGAGCTGGGATTGTTTAGCCTGCAGAAGAGAAGAATGAGGGGGGATTTGATAGCTGCTTTCAACTACCTGAAAGGGGGTTCCAAAGAGGATGGCTCTAGACTGTTCTCAATGGTAGCAGATGACAGAACGAGGAGTAATGGTCTCAAGTTGCAGTGGGGGAGATTTAGATTGGATATTAGGAAAAACTTTTTCACTAAGAGGGTGGTGAAACACTGGAATGCGTTACCTAGGGAGGTGGTAGAATCTCCTTCCTTAGAGGTTTTTAAGGTCAGGCTTGACAAAGCCCTGGCTGGGATGATTTAACTGGGAATTGGTCCTGCTTTGAGCAGGGGGTTGGACTAGATGACCTTCAGGGGTCCCTTCCAACCCTGATATTCTATGATTCTATGACTGGAACAGGTGTTGCAGCTGCACCGGTGCAGCTGGTCTCTCCCTCCCACTCCTGGTTCTAATTGGGTCCGAAGGCAGTCGACGTTAGTCTACTCTTGGCTCTACCGTTGCTGTTCCCTGCTGTCCTTCTTGTGTTCTTCCCCCCCCCACCCCCAAAAAAAAGGTGGGGAGAGTTAGACTCATAACTTCATGTATGCTTGTATTGATTCTAACTTACATGTCAGAAAACATCAAACCTAACCGGGAACTGTGCTGTTCTCATCTCCTGAGAAACAGGAGAGTTAACAAATGCACATTAAACACCTGCTTAAAATAAACCTTGCTGTTTGATGTCCCATGATCCAGGTACTGCTGTTCTCTCGCATAGCTCTCTTCTCTCTCCTCAGTCCTCTAACAAAGGGCTTGTACTGGATGTGCCCCTGGGATGCTATTACGGGGGGAGGGATTTGGAGGACCTGGAATGAATTCCTCTAGGGGGAGCTCTTCTCTCAACTCTGGTCTGGACCACTCCCCTGTCTGGATGTAGGAGGAAACGTTAAAGAAGCTGTTAATTCAGCTGTAAAACAGGGCCTTAGGCTGCAGGCTCTAGTCAGCCATTGAAGTGACTGTGGGTTGCAGGCTCTAACCCACAACCAGAAGTACAATAAGACAGACAAACACCTGAAATATTTAGACAAAAATCAAACCAAATTCCTTATCTCCTTGGAGCACTGTTCTACCAGTAAGCACCACACCACTTGGGGATATGCCGATGGACCACAGTCTGTCTGACAGAAGGTGCAGGGTACTTCCTGCTATGCTCAAGCCATAGTATCTGCATACACAGCTCTTTCACGGTGGAAAACAAATGTTAACAGATCCAAATAACATACTGCCAATTATCCACCAACTCCAGAGAGCTGTACAGAAGTTATAGGACAGGCACCAACTTGCACAGGTTGTGTTGTGGCAAGTATTGTGTGTGCAGTGCCTTCATTTGCACACAGACGGGGTTTATGGTTATGGCATGCTGAACCATTGCAAGGTCATAGTATTCTGGCAATGTTTAGCTACGCTACTCTGAAATAGTGCCTTTTCCATAGCATAAAGACCTTAAGTGACACCTGTAACAGGACTTTCATACTGTAGTGAAACAGATTACAATGTGAGTTTTGAGTTGAGGTGGATTCTGGTGGCTAATCCCCTTCCTCCCCCACCAAAAGCATAAAACTACTAGGGGGAAACCCCAGCTGCGCAGACTATGTGAATTCAAGATAAACAAAACTACATATCCTGAACTCTAGTTCTTTTTTTAAAAACTAATCTGCTGGCTTGAGATCTCTAGAATCATGGAACAACCTTAATAATGAAACTGCAGCAGCAGAGTAAATCATTAACTCCTGCAGGCAGCAATCTGGACAGTTTTCTTTGGGCACAGATACACGATCCAGACATCAAGATACTTTTGAACTGACCCTGGAATCTTTTTATTTAATTATTTTCTCCGGAGTCCGATCCTTGACCGTCTGGAGTCCGGACCATAACAAAAAATAATTGACTACCTATGGCATACACTGTAAACAACTGAAAACATGTTTCAACAAACATTTCAGTTTCCGTAAGCGCTAAACACTAGTTTTTTTTTCTCACTTAAAAAACCTGTTCTCTGTCAGAGGCAGGATATTGAATTTAGTGCACCCAATCTGGAAGGGTAAATCCTATGTTACTTACATCTATAAAAGGTTGTAATATTTGAAGCTTTCTCTGAGAGTGGAGAAAAGGGCAATCCTGACATTCTGTTTTAGCATCAAGGGAAAGATACTTAGCAGTGAGAAGTTACACAACTAATATTGTTTCTCCTAGTGAATTGCCTGGTGGTCTGTGTGTCTTCACATGATTATTTTGTATTTAACAGGGAACTGAAATGGTAACTAGTAACATAATACTCCACCATTGTGTTAACTTGGAGTCATAGCATAACAAAGGCAGTTCTGAAAATAAAGGCTCCTTTAGTAAGAGATTCAACATACACATGGAAACAAAGACTTCAGGTAGAAATATAAGTTGTACTGCTTTATTCAGATAGGCAACTGGTCAACCGGTAAAGATTCACAGCTGGGCCTTCAGAAAATCATTCATATTTATCACTCGCATGTTTACCTGCATTAAGTTACAATTTCTTGAGTATTGTATTTATCTAGCTGTGGTGTAAATCAGTCTTTAAAATTACAGTGTCTTTGAATTCATTTTACATTTCTCAAAGCTGTTATCCACTTTGCTCTGTACAGTAGTAGCGGTGCAATGAAAAATATTTCCCATGGAAATCATTGGCTTCTCTTTGCTTACTGTGATAGTGATAAGGTTTCTCTTAAGCACTAGTCTCTAGAGCTATTTAATTATATACCCTGAAAGTAACCACCAACTTTATGGAACCAATGCTCTATTAGTTACAAATTGCAGCAGTCTTATTTGGAGGTGTCCGCTATTGAACTGACAGTCAGAAGGTCACATCACCAATTGCTTAAAGTAAACAGGAAAAAATAAAGGTCTGCTGAATTAGCCTGTACTACAGTAAGCACAAGCAGTGTTGTAATTGTATAGTATTCCTTAATGAGATACGTTAAGTAAGGCTCAGTTCTATAATAGAATTTCTTCCTAGCACTGACTCATTGTAGTACGTGGATGTGGATGTACGGTCCCTTCTTTGGCATTCTGACAGTTTATAAATTCTCTTACATCTTGTAGATGGGCTGAGACTGTCTCATGTTCGAAGCTGTTACAATCTGTACTGAAACTGTCCCCACAAAATCCACAAACAGCTTCTTCCTTGCAGACTCAAGGGGCTTGAGGCTGCCTTATTTTGGTTTCCTTGACTGTTTTTTTCCTAACTCCCCTCCTTTCTGACTTGTCCTTTTGGCATGTTTTGTGTTCCCCTGCCACTGATAATCTTATACATCACTCTGCCCCTTCAATGACCTAATCAGCTCCCATAGTCTTGAGCTTACACTGTCTACCCTCAACCTACTTTTGACTTCTTCCCCATGTCTATGCTTGCATATCCTTCTGGATGTCCTGTTAATTTCCTAAATTAAACCCAACAAAAGCTGAACTGTACTTTCCCTCCTAAATTAGCTTGACTCCTCACTTCGTCCATAACTCCACTGTCTTCTGTCAGTCTCGTAATGCTGTAGTTACTCTTTCCCTCTCAGTAAATCTAGTCACTTCCTAACACTTCCCGTGGGTTCTCACTGGTTAAAATGCTGATTCATGCCATGGCATGAACTCTTACAGGGGCTACAGTAAACTGCTCTTCTCCTGCAACTTTCTCCTCCTACCTTGACATCACCTAGCAACTAAAATAATCCTCTTGCCACTTTTTAGCAGTTGAGCCTCCTCCTTTTGGCCTCTCATTCCTCTTTGCTTAAAGATCAGTATCCTCATCTTTGCTAAGGTTCCACTCCTGTCTCATCTTCCACTCTTGGTTTTGAACTTTCACCTTTTGGGGCTCTCTCCTTTCATTGTTGCTTCCTTCATCTCCAACTCTGACATTCATGCCTCTCTTCACATTGCTCTCCTTTGGCCTGGAGTGACATCCTTCCAGTGTGCCAAGCCTTCTCTCTCCCTGCAATCTCATATCAAACCCCATTGCTTTCCACTGCTGGCTTCTGTTTCTGTGCCACCTGATCTTAATTCTAATAGCATCATGTTTGTTTAAAGGCTAGAATTCCAGCAGTCTGACTGCATCTCAGTGGCACCTAAATATACTGTAGATTGTCAACCCATAATTCTTCACTCTTTTCATTTGTAGCTCTCAAAGCCCTTTCCAAGTATGGGCAAACCCCAGTATCCCTGTTTTACAGATGGGCAACCTGAGGCATAATTTAAATATAGTGCTGGATCCTCGGCTAATGTAAACCTGAGCTGTTTCAGAGCGTTTAATGGAGCCACATAGAATTGGTCAACTTTTTCCCCAAAAATGCAGCTTTTTGACTAAAACTTTCATGGAAAAGCCTCCAATTTGGTCAAATCTTCCTGATTTTATTGAAAAACTGAATGTTCATTGGTTTAAAAACTCCTAGTTTTTGGGAGCCAAAAAAAATGTTTATGAAAATCAAGTAGTCCCTGGTTATGGCTTTCATTGGAAAAATGTTTCTCCCCCAAAGTTCCCTGTAAAGACACACACAATCCTATGGAAAAATTGGCACTTCTCAACCAGCTGCAGAACTGCCCTGAATTCTACCAGCTAAGGATCTGGCTTTTAATATGATAAAACCCTGGGTACTCTCTAGCAAGCTGGACCTAAATCCTGTGGCAAGACTCCTTGCTCTCTTTTAGCACTCCCATGTAGAAAACTGAAATATCTGACAGATTCCAATTTTTTTTTTTAATGGAAGCTTTTTAATTCAAGTGTGGAAACAATCCAGTATTCCTGGTTTTTAGTCAGCTTATTTGAAGCAGCCCCCAGCTTTTCAACACGTTTAACTATGAGGAGAAAAAAATCTGGTGCACAAACCTGCATCCTGGCTATTAGGGAAAGCTGGATTTGGATAGCTGGCTCTTTTGGTATTTAGGAAAGTGGGGAAGCAGTTTAGTTTTTTGGTACCCAGGAAGCTTTTGATACTGGGGGAGGCAATGGATTCCGTGTTGACTGGGTCAGAAGTGACTAAAACTCTGAAGCTGGAATTTATATGCCTCACTCTGACTTCTTTCATAGAAACATCTGGCCACACCCCAAAATTATGAACAAGCCCACTAGCTGGATGTTTCTGCTACAGTCAGCAGTTGACTAGTTAATTGGTCGTCTGGCTTCAGTGTTAAGGGCTGCATCCATTTCAGAATATCCACAATGTTGGGGAGATAATGTTGCAAATGTTACTCCAGAGGAAATTCTGTGCCACTGTGTATACAGAATTTGTGCAGAAATTAATATTGTGGATGCAGAATTTCCTTTTTCTCCCACCGAGAAGGGCTACAGAGCTGCTGGCTGCCACTAGGGGCTGCTGGACCCAGCTCGCAAATAGAAGACACAGCTGGAGGGTTCCTGGGAGCTGTAGTTCCTTGCCTGCCCTGAAGGAAGGAGGCAGCATGCAGGAAACTTAGTACAAACCCAGGACACAGCATCAGGCTGTTTCTCCCTGTGGATCCCTGGGGGTTAGGAGGTGTGGATGGGCTCTGGGGGATATGGGGTGCAGGTTTCTGGGCAGGGGTAGGCCTGGTGGCAGTGCTTTGGGGGAGGAAGGGGCATGGGGGGGTAATCCCCACAGTTGGGCTGTGGTGGGGAGGAGGTGTGGGTGTCTAGGCTCTGGGGGGTACAGGGTGTGAGTGTCTAGACTGTGGTGGGCCCTGCAGCTGGGCTCTGGGGTAGGAGGAGGTACAAGTGTCTGGGCTGGGGGTTAGGGCGTACAGGTATGTGCCTGCCCCCCCCCCCCATGGGGCTCTGAGGGGGAGGATGCAGAGAAACAGATTTCTTTAATGCTCTACTCCTGGAGGAATTTTTTTGTCTGTATTGTTAGACATAGTTGCTGACAGATATTTTGAAATAAGTTATGTAATCGTGCCAGTTTCAATTATTTTGGTAGTGTTTTGACAAAATATGCAGAATTTTAAAACACGCACAGAATTTTTAAATTTTTTTAGGTTCCGAATTCCCCCAGGAGTAAAATGTGAGCCCAGTGCAGTGCTACTGTCAAAATCACAAAGGTTTAGGTACTACCTCAAAGTGTGTGTTTTGTGATGAACCCTGATTGTGGAATCATGGAATAATGGAGATCCTGAAATATAAACACAGCTTACAAAATTCTACAAAAACTATCAATATTGGTGTGATCAAAAGGCAACTAAACAGTGTCCTTCACCCTGCTAATCCTGACTGTGTGCCAAGTCATGTTGATGACACTTGCAAAATAGTCATACTGGTGAGATGGAATCAGATTGCTGCTTGGCTGTGTGTAGGTGCCTGGCTTTATCCCCACAACTCTTTCCCATCATGTATGGGGAAGGGAAGGAGAGTGACAGATTGTTTTTGTCAAGGGCTGCTGGGTTGGGAAATTGAGAATGAGAGGATTCTTCATCAGTAGTGTGAGGGAAGGCAGGTGTCATTCCTATCCTCCTGCCCTTTTACTAACTAACCAACAACTCTTACCCATTTTAGCACTGACTTTTGTGTGTGTCAGCTGCTCCAGTGCTCCAGGTGAGGGCCAGACTGACATGTATTGGGAAAAATATTTGTTTCCACTACTAAAGGCAGTGGAATGGGAAACTGACCATTGGTAGCTTAAAAAGGCATTCTGTACTAAGATAATGGGAGAGATGGCTTCCACATGGAAGATTTAAAGTAGGGCTGTCAAGTGATTAAAAAAATTAATCGTCATTAATTATGCAATTAATCGCACAGTTAAACAATAGAATACCATTTATTTAAAGAAATGTATGTTTTCTACATTTTCAAATATATTGATTTCAGTTACAACACAGAATACCAAGTATACAGTGCTCACTTTATATTATTGATTATAAGTATTAGCACTGTAAAACAGCAAAATAAATATTATTTTTCAATTCACCTAATACAAGTACTGTAGTGTAATCTCTTTATCATGAAAGTTGAACTTACAAATGTAGAATTGTATAAAACAAAACACTGTTTTATTTTTGAATTCAATATAAAACTTTAGAGCCTGCAAGTCCGCCCAGTCCTATTTCTTGTTCAGCCAATCGCTCAGACAAATAATTTGTTTAGCATTTGCAGGAGATAATGCTGCTGAAAGTGAAAACAGGCATTTGTATGACATTGTTGTAGCCTGTATTGCAAGATGTTTACATGCCAGATGCGCTAAAGATTCATATGTCCCTTCATGCTTCAACCACCATTCCAGAGGATATGCATCCATGCTGATGACAGGTTCTGCTGAACAACGATCCAAAGCAGAGTGGACGGATGCATGTTCATTTTCATCATTTGAGTCAGATGCCACCAGCAGATGGTTGATTTTCTTTTTTGGTGGTTCGGGTTCTGTAGTTTCCGCATCAGAGTGTTGCTCTTTTAAGACTTCTGAATGCTCCACACTCATCCCTCTCAGATTTTGGAGGGCACTTCAGATTCTTAAACCTTGGGTTGAGTGCTGTAGCCAGCTTTAGAAATCTGATATTCAAGCTGCCTTTGTGTGTTGTCAAATCTGCTGTGAAAGTGTTCTTAAATCAAACGTGCTGGGTCCTCATCCTAGACTACCATAACACACACTACACGGCAGAATGCAGGTAAAACCATAGAGCAGGAGACGTGCAATTCTCCAAGGAGCTGAGTCACAAATTTAATTAACGCATGTTTTTAAACAAGCATCATCAGCATGGAAGCATGTCCTCTGGAATGGTGGTTGAAGCGGCATATGAATGTTTAGCGGCATAGCATATCTGGCACGTAAATACCTTGCAATGCTGGCTACAGAAGTGCCATGTGAATACCTGTTCTCACTTTCAGGTGACGTAAATAAGAAGAGGGCAGCATTATTTCCCATAAATGTAAAGAAACTTGTTAAGCCATTTGCTAAGAAAAACAAGAAGTAGGACTGTGTGGACTTGTAGTCTCTAAAGTTTTACTTTGTTTTGTTGTTGATTGCAGTTATGTAACAAAAATCTACATTTGTAGGTTGGACTTTCACGATAAAGAGATTGCACTACAGTATTTGTATGAGGTTAATTGAAAAATACTATTTCTTTTGTCATTTTTACAATGCAAATATTTGTAATCAAAAGCAATATAAAGTGAGCACTGTACACTTTGTATTCTGTGTTGTAATTGAAATCAATATATTTCAAAATGTAGAAAAACATCCAAAAACATTTAATTTCAATTGGTATTCTATTAACAGCACAATTAAAATTGCGATTTATCATGATTAATTTTTTTGAGTTAATCGCATGAGTTAACTGCGATTAATCAACGGCCCTAATTTAAAGTATTTTCTTCCCCTGAAAGTACAGAAGTACTAACTAGTGTCCTCAGGACACACCCACAGATCTCTCTGCAGATAGACATTAAACTGTTTTCATCATAGACTCTCCGGACCGTACCTTGTCACTTCAAGACTTTTATTTAAAGCTTTTCTTGCACCAGCTGGAGATTGTATGTGCTGGCCCTTCTCTTGGGGTCTAAAGTGAGCACTGTATGGGTATGTCTATACATACAGTGCTGCAGTCGCGCAGCCAATACAGCTGTGCTGTTGAAGCATGTGGTGAAGGTGCTCTATGCTGACGGGCCGGTCAGCCTAAAACTACCACCTCCACAAGCAGCAGGAGCCGTGTCTGTGGGAGGAGCTCTCCCACTGATGTAGCGATGTGCACATGAGCGACATTGTTCCGCTCCCGAGCGCTTATGTTGGTGTAACTTTCAAAACCTTGAGTGACACAAGTTTTGTTGACATAGCCTATTGTTTCTTCAAGTAGCACTTCGTTTGAAACTAACTTGCCACTCTTAACAGTGTTTTTACAGATGTCGTCTTCAGCATTTGAAGTGAAAGATCAGAGTGGTAAAGTCTGCATAATAGCTAATCTGTCAGTGTCCTTCTCAGTGGAATACACCACCAAGAGCAGTCAACAGGTAGGAGCAGTAGCTCAATGTTTACTTCTAATTTGCATTTTAAACAGGCAGACTGATGTTGGTGCAGGTGGGTTCTGTTAGGAGTTAGATCAGACATTAAGCCAGAAAAGCTGCTTGCGCAAACAATGCTCTTTAAATCTTTTATTTCTCCTGGCTTCTGGAATAATGGCTCTCTGACACTTTATTTCCTGAGTAGACTTTGGGAAGAACTAATAGTACGAAGACTGCCAGATGCTGCATGAACTTGGGTGATTTAATTTGTCAATTTGGGGTCCTAACATCGATACTAGAAATTGTTGTATTTTGCTGCTGCTGAAGGGTGCATTTAATACTTCAGATTACATCATACACTAGACCAGTGGTCCCCAAACTGTGGGGCGTGCCCCTCTAGGGGTGTGGAGGAATGTTCAGGGGAGGGGGGGAATGCAGCAGGGCCCAGGCTAGACCCCACCGGCACTGCCCAGTTCTGGTCCCAGACCTGGCTTCTGGGCGGGGGCATGGACAGGGATAAGGGCGGGGTGGGGGTGCAGTTGGGGGACCACTGCACTAACCATGAGCAGCAACGCTTAGTTTGCCTTACCTCTGTGTAGACAGTCTCTCAAATCCTGCAGATATTGCTGCTGGCTCCTTTCTTAAATTGTGACCTTCAGTTCAGTGGACAGCATGCCCTTCATACTGTGATTCTCCTGCTTTGTGTATGCACTTAATCCACTGTTATGCCAAGAAAAATTTTAGATCCTATGGACCACTTCAGGAGAATTCTCTAGATGTCTGTCTGCCAGTTGTATAGCTGGACTCTACTTGAGTCTGTTTGTTTCTTTTTTTTTATGAGAGCTCCAGTGTATTGGGGCAATTGCTGAAGCTGTTAGGTTTGCCTATCCAGTTTGTAGCTCAGTTATTAGGTCAACAAATGATATGTGCTCATTAAATACCCATTTGAATATTTTAATTTCTACTGCTTTTAGTGTTCAGATGTGGTGGTGGTCTTCCTTTGGAGACAGCATGATACAGCTAGAGTTACCACCTAGCCAGGTTTTCCCAGCATTGTCCCTTTTTTGGTATCCGTCCCAGGAAATCTGTAAAGATGCTTAGTGTACACTGCAAGCTGTCTAGTCTTAGGGGCTCAGGATCATCCCAGATGTCTGTTTTTTGTATCTCAGAGGTGACAGCCCTAGGTCCAGTGGACAGGGCACTGGGTGGGGAGTTCAGACCTGGGTTCTATTGGCTCTGCTCTGCTACTGATCTGCTGTGGCCTTCAAATAATTTTTGCCTCTGTGCCTTAGTGTCCTCATCCGTAAAATGGGGATGATACCTACTTTAGCCCTTATATCTTAGGAGCTCTCAAAGCATTTTACAGAGGAAAGGAACTATTGCCCAAGCCAGTTTTTTCCATATATAAAGCAACATCTATAACACTGCATTGTCTGCATTATGCCAGTTTCAGTACAGTGCTGCCAATTGAATCTGCTTATTTCAGTTGAAATGAAGAGCTCTTCAGAAGCAGCTGCAAACTGTGTTTCTGTAAGATTGTTTTGCTTCCCTTCTTCTGAAACTTGGAACACTCACCTTCGAGCATACTATACCTTAGCTTAGTTCATATCTGTCTCATAAATATACCATCCCTAAAGCTGAGAGTAGGTAGCTTTAGCAATTTAAAACCTTTTTGCATGACTTCTACAAAAGTCTTCAGCAGTCTCAGTGAGGAGTTTGTTGGTTCAAAGTCTGTTGTCCACGTTCTTCATACATTCCAGTGTACTTTATTTGAAATGTTGCTTTAGTTCTAGAATTGAAAGATAGTTAACTTGTCTACAAATGAACTGCTGTTACTTTGTGCTTCACTTGACTTGATCCAGATTTTACACTAACAAAATAATTATTCCTAAGGTGCTGCAATGATCATGCCAGATAAAGTGATATATAGAAGTTCAGATCTTGAATTATTTAATTTTTATAGAGAAAACAGTCTAATAAAATCTCCATAGCAATAAATAGTCCATTAAATCCAAGTCCATTTTAAACACAACATCTTTTAAAACCACGGCAGTTAAAGTTGTAATCCTTGGTACTGCTGTTGCAAGTTGTAGAGGTGTATAATGGGTAAGATCTTGTCTGCCCTTCTCTACTTGCCTTCCAGGATATTGCCCCAAATTCACTGCATATCCTAAGGCTAGGAATCATGCTAAAAATCTTTCTCAATCATTCAATTGAATAAATTGCACCCGCCACAGGAGAGAGAAGAGAACTGAGAAGTGCTGTATACTTCAGCACTGAAAACTAAAAGGGAATCCTTATGCTGATTGGCAGGATGTCTATGTTTGGGCTGCCTGTTGGTTGCCACTTAATCAGTCTGGAAAAGAATTAAAAGGTGAGAGTAGATAAATCTCTAGGCATACACTTTGAGGAGGAATGCAAACTGACATCCCTAGTAAGGGAAGAGAGAACTGCACAATGGGCAGAAATTACTGGATTGTGCGATATGGTTGAAAGAAACAGAAGAGAGAATGAAAGTAAAACTGGAGATGACTTCCTGTTGTGTGAATGCTCTTCCTCAGTCTCTTACAAGTTTCATAATATTCTAGCGAAGTGGTGAGCACAGACAAGATGGAGCCAAATGTCTGCTTATACATGTGTATAAGTGCCCTTTTGAGCAGCTAGCTTCCCTATCAATCTGTAATCTCTCGAGCTTCATGCCTTATTAGTGGACAGTACTTTCGAATGTCAAGCTCTGGCCTAGCAAGATTCCCCTTTATGGCATGTATGAGGAGTGAGCTGTGGAGGGCCCTAACATTCTGAACTATTTCAAAATTGCACCCGGGTTAAGTTTGGCATACACTAACATTCAAAGGAAGCTGCTTTCTTAACTTAAGCCAACTGGTCCTTATAAAAGATCAACTACACGGTGTTTCTCAATGACTGGTCCATGGATTGGCACCAGGCCCTGAGATCTCCCTGACCGTTTAAGAAGGCAGCAAGCCGGCCCCTGGTATCAAAAAAGGTTGAGAAATATTAGTACAGCTTGTTAACTTCCCAGTGTTCGCTTTTGCCTTCAGTGCCGATGTAAAACCTTGTCATAGCTCCTCCTATTGCTCCTTTTCAGAAGTTAAGTAAAATAAAATTAGTAAGAATCATAGACCAGCAAGAGTTGTGCAGGCCGTACTGCTTAATTTAGTCCTTGTTACCCAGATGTCTTAAAACACCAGAGAACAAAGCTTAAATTCTCCAAACTTCCACTGAGTTCCTGTACCTCTGCTTCTTTAGTTCAGGAAGTTGGGTACAATCCGACTCATGGTGCTAGTGTGGAGGAGATTGGGGGCAAGGGAGGGTTGTTTCCTTAATTGTTCATGGAGCAAAATGCTATTCAAAAAATTTTAAACCTCAAACACTAAAGTATTTTTTGAGGGTTAAGTACTTGAATGCTGAGAATGTTCACCCTGTGGTAATGGACTCTGGCTGTGAGCGCTGGAGTAATTGCATAGGATAGCTGAAAAGTAACAGTAGGGAAGGCATTTACTAATCCCATTTAAAACTCTCGATTTTACCCACTTTAGTTGGCAGCAAATTTCACACTTACACAAAATGCTGAAGTACTGGCAAACAAAAGCAGTTGTGGTAAAGAGAATGTATCGGCTCCTGTACTGGCGATTGGATTTGGAGCGGGACATTTGTTACAAATGAATTTCACAAAGGCTTCAAAGCTGTACAGCGTTGACAAGCTAATGTTCCTTTACAATTTGTCCGATACAACGGTGTTCCCCAACTCAACTGGAGGTGAAGTAAAAAATTTTCTTGGCTTTCTGTTGTAATACATGTGGAATAGCACTTTTTTTATTTTTCTGTACCGTGTTGTCTGGAGACATACTAATCTTCGCACAACTGTAAATTTTTTGTTACAGAAACAAAGGAGGTTTCACAAAAACCTAATATTCGGGCAGACTTGGACACAAGATATAGATGTTTCAGTACCAACCAGATTAATATGTTGAATGTGACCATAACTCTTAGCAATGTTACGCTTCAAGCATATCTTGTGAATCATACCTTAAGCGGAAATGGTAAGTATCTCCTGGTTTATTGAGAGAATATACTGAGACAAGCAAACCTCCTTTGTTGTTTCCACTAGGTGTGTGGAGGCCTGCGTGAGTAGGTAATCAGAAATAGAAATATCCTTTCACCTTGAGATGACGTCTGTTCAGTGCCAGCATAGGCTGGACATGAAAGCCACCATCTGACAGCTGTACAGTGAACTCATGTGGCTTCAGTTCAGGCACACATTGGCAGCCTTGGTACAAGCCAAGGATTGTATCTGCCTGGACATCGTAAGTATTACAGAAGGGTCCCTGAAGCATATTAGTGGTGCGATATAGGAGGCAGTGACGGCGGCTGCTGCCTGTTCTGCACCTGATAAACAGGACCAGCCATCAAGAGGGTGAAATCCCACTCCCACGGATGTTGATAGCAAAACTCTCTCTCTTCAGTCGGGTCTGGATTTCACTCTAGCTGTCGAGTACGTTCCATGAACATTACATTTAAAAAGTTACTGTTGCTTTCAGTATGAATGCTCCCTATCCGGATATCCTCAGCTGGGTCCAGCATAGTCCATGGAAAACTGGGAAGGAATTTAGAGGGGAGATGACTGTACTTCCCCATACAGCAACATCTTTCTAGTGCAGGAGACTAGTCTGCAGTGACAGGGCTGGCGAATGTCTGTCTCCAAAGCCCTCTTTGGTCAATGGGAATTTCTGAACGGGTGCTGAATGAGGCTTGTCCTTGTGCAAATACAAGTGTAGACTGTTCTTCACTGGTTCAGCTACGCCTGTATTCATTCTTGTCAGTGTGCAATTCTGATCGTGTAGTCACAAGTTAGACCGGAGATTCTCACTGTGTTGGTCCCCTCCCAAGAGTGTCTTGGGATTTACTTAGTTATATATTCCTGGCTCTTCTTTCAGATGGGGAAGTGGGAGCTGCTGCTGCAGAAAGGGAGACCTGACTCCTACCTGCTGGTGGCAAATTGCCTACTTTCCTGAAGATAGATGTGCAGGAAGTTTACCTGTTCAATTTTTGCCTTGGCCTAAGATGATACTGAAGGATCCAAGCTCATATTCAATATTGGCCTCTGGTGACCAGACAACTTGGCATCCTTGCTTTAAAAAGGTGGCTAGTTGTTATGGGGAACCATCTTTTATAAATCGCTGAAAATAACACATCTGTACTGTATTTGGGACTTATTCCCACTTGCAGATGGGATCCTTCCTTCTACTGCGATACACAAGCTAATCAATTTCCCCAAACATACTAAAGGCCTCAATATATAGGGCTGTGTAGCTGCAGTAACTATAGGAAGATCTTCCATGTGGCACCATGTAAACCCACTGAATAGCGCTCTGGCTTGTCCTTAAGCTCAGACGGGGGAATGATCTCATAGGCCAGGGTGTTAGCTCAGAGAGCAGAGCCAAACAGGGCTTCCATGCAGCATCAACACCAAGTCCACTGTGGACTGGAAAAGCAGGCTGGTCCGGGGGGATGTAAGCTCCTTGGCACACCTTACCCTGAAATGGGCAGGAGATGCTAAAGAACATATGGGGCTCTGTGTTACTGTGTGTGCTTTGAGGGTTTAATTAGCTTGAAGTTTAAGTACAACCCTTCTTGACCTGCAGCCCACAATAAAACTTCTGGAGACCGGAATTGTGCAGCATGTTTGTTTAAAACCACTGCTAAGGAGTTAAGTAACCAAAAACTACATACATAGCATGGAGACTAAACTCTACGAGTGGTTCCTCAGACACAGCAGCCAGATCTGCACTACAGTGTTTGCTGCTTGGTCTCTTTTATCCACATTAAAGTGTCACATTTACTATTTTTAAGGGTAGTGTTCTTGGAGTGGGACATAATCATGGCTCAAAGCTTACGGTCCTATACTACAGGGATTTCCTTTCCCTGACTTGCGTGGCTGGTTTAGAAAAGGAGCAGAATGCAAGGGCCTTGGGTGAAGAGTTGCTAAAACAAGTCAGGAACTTGTGTTAGGAGACCCCTGGCATCTCTTGGCAAACAATAGGGATGGGGAGTCTGCGGGGTCACTGCTCCCCTATGACAACTTTTCCTTCCCATTTACCACCTGGATCCTGGCTTTGAACTGGACAATAACAGAAGCGAGGCCGGCAAGCTGAAAGTGCATAAAACAAAAATTGTTCCCTTCAGAGAAGTGGCGGGGGGTGGCTACTAATGCAAGCAGGTCTGATTAGGAATTGACCGAGGGAATGAACCTCACAGGCTGTGCCTGTGCTAGGGGGCCAAGGTGTATTTTGGACAACCATTAGAAGGAGCAATGCAGAGCAGCCTGTGAACAAGCTCCGTAAGAAGCTAGATCGGGGTGGGCAAACTTTTTGGCCCGAGGGCCACCTTGGGGAATAGAAATTGTATGGTGGATCATCAACGCTCACAAAATTGGGTTTGGGGTGCGGGCTCTGGGGTGGGGCTGGGGATGAGAGGTTTGGGGTGCAGGAGGGTGCTCCAGGCTGGGAGGGGGATCAGGGGTGCGGGAAGGTATGCAGGTTCTGGTTGGGGTTGCAGGCTCTGGGGTGGAACTGGGGATGAGAGGTTTGGGGTGGGGGAGGGTGCTCTGGGCTGGGATTGAGGGGTTTGGAGAGTGGGTGGGGGATCAAGGCTGGAGTAGGGGGTTGGGGTGTGGGGAGAGGCTCAGGGATGCAGGCTCTGAGCTACACTTACCTCAAGTGGCTCCTGGAAGCAGTGGTATGTCCCTTCTCTGGTTCCTATGTGGAGGTGCGGCCAGGCAGCTCTGCATGCTGCCCCATCCGCAGGCACAGCTCCTACAGCTCTCATTGGAGCTCCCAGGGGGCCACTGGTGCACATAGGAGCCGGAGCGGGGCCATGCTGTGGCTTCCAGGAGCCATGTGGAACAGCCCCTGACCCTGCGCCCAGGCTGGAGCGGGGCCGAGCCACATGGTGCGGCCCCCGACCCCTCTCCCTGGTGGGGGCTCACAAAGCAGCTCGTGGGATAGATGCAGGCCGTCGTTTGCCCACCTTTGAGCTAGATACTAGTAGTGATGCCATGGAAGTGCTCGGGAACGCCACTGGTGCTAAGCAAGTCCCCAGCTGCCAGCTATTCAGTAAGACCCTCAGTCCCAGAATTGTACTCTACTAGAAAATGGCTTTCAAGGAGAACACAAGGACCAGCTTCTGCTTTCCAGTGTGCTGGCAGCCAACAGACTAGGGCTGCAACATGAGCCTAGCTATGTATATGCCAGCAGAGGGAGCTAGCTGCATCATGATAAATCAGGGATACGTGTAAACTTGATTTGATGAAAATAAGTAAATGTCAAACTAATGGATGGATAGCTTCTATTTCACCATAAACTGCTGTTCTGCTAAAACTAATAGAGTAGGGATGTGTCATCTTGATACCTGAAATAGAATGGGTTTTGAGAAACCTCCTTTTGTGCTAGGCACAAGGCATTATGGAAGAAAGTGAAGCTGACCAGCTCTGTATTGAATCTACTATAGTAAAAAGTAAAAGATTCTTGAATTTTTCAGTTGGTGGTAATAGGTATTAAGACTAAAACTCCTTAAAATAAGGGGATGTTCATTCTCTCCTCTCCCTCAAAGATAAATTAGTCTTAAAATCTTTCTGTTGTGTGAATGACTTCCTTGTAATTTTGTGCAGTTGTAGTTGATTATCACCTTGTACTCTTTTCGTTCCAGAAACTCTGTGTGATGCAGATAAGACGCCCACTACTCCGGCAGTCACTACAACAACAAGCCAGGCACCTACAACAACAAGCCAGGCACCTACAACAACAAGCCAGGCACCTACAACAACAAGCCAGGCACCAACCTCACCTCCACAAAATCCAGGGACTGGGAAATATAATGTGACTGGTACAAATGGGACCTGTGTACTTGCTCGTATGGGGCTACAGCTTAATGTCACGTATCTAAGAAAAGATGGAAAGGTATATCTTGTTTGATTTGTACACTAAAACCTTACACAGCGAACTAGTGAAAATATTGCTTCCCTATGCTTCGTAGACTGGATTGAATGTTAATAGTACTCAATTATGGTTCTCCAGTTGAATTGTTTAACACTTTAACTTGATAGAGTGAATATTCAGACAATACAGAATTAGTGTAAACTTGCTATGAATAGTGTGTTCCTGATGTACTGGGAGCTGCCCTGAATAAGACACTTAAATATGTCTCCATTACATAGCAGTACTCTATAACCTGAATATTGAAATCCAACTAAAATATATTTGTTCAAGCCATAGAAACAGTTGAAAACATCAAAAGGAGAATCTGGAAAATGAAGATGTTACTTAAATGTGTTTGCCTCATTTAGACACACAAATTAGTGTTTGAAAATGAGGCATCTGAATCTGAACAAACTTTCAAATTCTGTGCAGACAATTGACAGTCCTTTGATACTATGCTCTTGCAATTTGCTGAGTTTCACAGTCTGTAATTTCCAGTTTCACACAGTTTCAGCCAGTGTCAAAGGCCAATACACGTGAATTTGGGGGCGCAGAACTGGTTCATAGACAAACTTAGTAGTCTTCCCTGTAACTGTATTTTTGCCACAGAATCTATTGGCTCTTTTCAGTCTGCCTCCTGCCTACTCTTGCTTCCTGGCTCCCTTGGCTCTATACTTTGGCTGCAAAGCTCAGCTCACCAGCTTTGGTGTCAAGTCTGTACCTTCCTACACACATACTTAGTTCATTAACAGGTCTGCTGGAGGGGAATAATTGGGAATCCCACTCTGGTAGATTGGGCTCTTCCCTGGCAAACCACAGTAAGACTTACTGGACAGACCAAAAGCTCCCATCCTTAGGGGACTTTGGTTGCAAGATCCCTTTTGCTGGTCCATGATTTGGATGCAAGTCAAAGGAGATGATTGCAGTCAAACTTTGGATACTGTGAGGTCCAAAAGGTAAGATGTGAACTGCTTTGTGGATGTTAACGTTGCTGGTGACTTGCTTGACCCCTAATGATTGTATTGATGGGAAATGCATTTCACAACCTTAGCTGTAAGTTACAGGTCACCTGTATGGAATCTAGTAAGCCATTTCCTGCAACATGAACTTCTAGCCCCACTGAAATGGTTCACTTGTCCCCTAATGCAGTGGCTCTCAACCATTCCAGACTACTGTACCCCGTTCAAGAGTCTTGCATACCCCCAAGTTACACCTCACTTAACTACTTGCTTACAAAATCAGACCTAAAAATACAAAAATGTCAGCACACTTACTGACAAATTGCTTGCGTTCTCATTTTTACCGTATAGTTATGAATCAATTGGAATATAAATGATGTACTTACATTTCAGTATGAAATTTTAGTTCGTACTGACTTCGCTAGTGCTTTTTATGTAACCTGTTGTAAGACTAGGCAAATATCTAGATGAGTTGATGTACCCACTGGGGTATGAATAACCCTGTTTGAGAATCATTGCCCTAAAGAATAGCAGGAGTTTATAAAAGGTCTCTTGTAGGGCCAGCCAACCAGTAAAATTCTACTCCCAAAACCTGGTTCTCAAGAGTTCTAAGTATTGCTGAGACAGTTTGGTGATTCCTCCTTACCCCTAGGTTGGGTATTTTGCCCTACATCAGTCAAGACACAGGTGTTCAATCTTGCCAAATTACTCTTGTAAGAATTGTTGTTTTATCAGAAAGCTTGTATGCGCACATTTCTGATTCAGTCCAACAGACTTAAAACCTTTACCTCCTAGCACTCTGCAAACAGGATTGTCTGAAATGCTGAGGTGTTACTGTTGTGTAATTAACCCTTTCAAACTGTCTTGCCTTTACATGAGTCAGTAATCAGCAAGATAATCCCTTATGGCCTTTGTCAGTTTTCCTTCATGTGGAAGCAGAAGAGCATTCATATGGTTGCTTTAATCTAATTTAATAAGCCTTAGTGCATTGGTGGTGATGGCTGATGTTTCCATCAGGCTCCTTCAATGCAGTACTAGCTTCCTTAGCCGCAACATGTTTTAGCTGGAAAATACTGTTTCAGACTGTAGCCAAGGGTCTGGGTCTTAAGGAGAGCACGGCGAGGCTTGAATAGTGGTGTAAGCACAAGGAACCTGTGGCCACATAACCAGCACTTTTACATACACATGCAATTTTTCATGCATCTGAGGGGAAGCCAGGTAGAAATGAGCTGAAAACTGAGGCAGGGTTCACCTCTTGCTGTAAAATGTAATAACAAGCCCTTCTCTCCTCCATAGACTGGATTGGATGTGCTGAATATTGTTCCAGTGAATACATCTTTCTCTGGGAGCTGTGACCATTCCTCTGCCTTTCTGAACCTGACTTTTGGGAAAACCAGACTTTTATTCCATTTTCTACTGGTAAGGGTGTTTAAATGTAATATTGTGCACAGCTCTGGCATGCTTTTTAGATGTGACTAAATTGTTCTGGACTCAAGATAGGTTTATTTTTGTTTTGTTTGTGACAGTCCTTTTTTATTCCAAAAAAGTTTTACATCCCCTACTGAATGTATAACCAAGGAGGAGGGGGAGGATTTTTTTAAGTAGAAGAAATGTTGGGAAATAAAGGAGTACTCTGATGGACAATTGCACAACATATTAGTAACAATGAGACTGTTGGTAGCTCTGTTACTTGAAAAAACCTTTAGGGGAACAGACTGCTGTAAATAGGTGTTTCATCTAATTATATATGACCAACTTGCAGAAGGAATTGGATTCCAGGCCTCCTAGTTATACTGTTTACAACGCATGACCGGTGTACCTGCTGCTTCGCTGTCTTCTGCAGTGATTTGTTAGGTACAATGTTTCCTTTGTTGCATCAGCAGCACATGTGACAGAAGGGTTGATCGCTCTTCTATTTCCCAGGTGGGGGTGTTTGTATTTGCTCACTGACTTGAGCAAATACGATCAACCTGAAATTTCTAACTATCAGCCTTTAAAGGGACAAATTGACTTTGGCTTGAGTTAAAGCCATTCATGTAGGTCCTGGCTCTCTAGCCCACTGGTGGCCAACCTCTGGCTCCGGAGCCACGTGCGGCCCTTCAGACGTTAATATGCGGCTCCTTGCACAGGCACCGACTCCAGGGCTGGAGCTGCAAGCGCCAACTTTCCAGTGTGCCGGGGGGCGCTCACTGCTCAACCCCTGGCTCTGCCCCAGGCCCTGCCCCCGCCCCACCCCTTCCCGCCCCCTCCCCTGAGCCTGTTGTGCCTTCGCTCCTCTCCCCCCAGAGCCTCCTGCATGCCACGAAACAGCTGACAATCTGTGATCGGCAGGGTGCTGAGAGGGAGCTGACGGGAGGCTGCTGACATTACTGTGGCTCTTTGGCAATGTACATTGGTAAATTCTGGCTCCTTCTCAGGCTCGGGTCAGCCTCCCCTGCTCTAAGGCCTTCCAGTGGGCACTTGTGCTGTGTCCTTGCCTGTATTTTAGAATAATTCCTCACTTAACGTTGTAGTTCTGTTCCTGAAAAATGCAACTTTACACAAAACGATGTTAAGCGAATTCAATTTCCGCATAAGAATTAATGTAAGGGGTGGGGGGGAGGTTAGGTTCCAGGGAGAGGGAGATTTTTTTGTCTGGCCAAAAAAAAATCAGATATAGATATTTTAAAAAATAACACACACAGTAAGTTTTAAACAAACAATACTGTACGCAGTGATGATGATTGACTCCACCACCTCAACCAAGCTTCACAGAGGGTGGGATGTTTTCCAGGAAATGCCTTCCTGCTAAATGATTAACTAGCAATTGGCTGGCCCTCAAGGGTTAACTCATTGTTAATGTAGCCTCACACTCCACAAGGCACATGAATGGAGGGAGGGGAGACAACATGGCAGACAGATGCGCATTTCCCCTTTAAGTAGGCTGACACCACTCTTAAGTACACTACCTTGTTAAGTTAATCAGCAAGCTGAGAGCCAGCAGCTGCTGCCAGGAAGTTCCCTCTGTTCTCAGCCCTGTCATGTGTCCCCCCTGCTCTATGGAGATGGGGTAAGCAGGGTGCAGGAGCAGGGGGAAGGGGGACACCCTGACATTAGCTCTCCTCCCCAAGCAAGCAGGAGGCTCGGGGAGCAGCTCCAAGGCAGAGGGCAGGAGCAGCACATGGCAGTGAGGGGGGATAGCTGAACTGCCAGCAATTGATAGCTTGCTGAGCAGCTGCTGCACAGGGAACTTAGGGGAGTGGGGGGGCAGCAGCTGCTGGTCCACCCTGGTTCCAAGCCCCCACCAGCTAGCTGCAATGGGATGCTCTTACTGCAAGCAGTGGACAAAGCAGGCAGCTGCCCTATGATGTTAAAGAGAGCATTGCACAACTTTAAATGAGCATGTTCCCTAATAATCAGCAACATAACGTTAACTAGGATGACTTTAAGTGAGGAGTTACTGTACAGATTCCCATGCTGACCCAGGATGGTGGGTTGTGCTTTTGATGTGGTGTTGAGTGTCTGTCCTGTTTACCATGTTCAAATGCTAACTTGGTAGCTCTTCAAAAAGTCTCAGGGCATTTTCAGCCTGACCACTTCACCTAGCATATTCTTCCCTAAGTTGGATCCCTCTCCAGGGTTTTTGCTAAAACTGTAGTTGGTATCACATTCTAGAATGTCTTGGGTTTTTGTTTTGGTTTTTTTAGTGAACTCGGCAGTTCTAATGAGGGTGCATTAAACTCTTCAATCGCAGAACTACATTGTACTTTGACTGTTTAAAATGTTATGTATGGATGCCAACTTTTTTTTTTTTTTTAGAATACGAGTACTGATAAGTTTTTCCTGCAAGGTGTCAGTGTCACCACAACTTTGCCTTCTGAAGCTAAAGGTAAAAGGATTTTTGTTAAATAAAGTCATAGACTAGCTCTATAAATATTAAGGGAGCCTCGATATGTGCACACAAATACTGAGGGCGAAGTGCGGGGGTAGGGGGAATGTGTGTGTTCTGGTTTAACAACTTGAATTTTCTTAAGCCTTTGCAGCTTCGGTTTTTCAGATGTATTTTATGCTGCTTTTTGTTGCACAGAACCAAAGTTTGAAGCTGTTAACAACAGCATGAGTGAGCTGAGAGCTACAGTGGGGAACTCCTATAAGTGTAATGCAGAGGAGAAACTTTGGGTCTCAGCCGGTGCCTTTGTCAACTTATTCGATGTTTGGGTCCAGGTTTTCAAGATAGAGGGAAACCAATTTGGAGCAGGTAAAAAACTGCATACATCTACACTTTAAAGTGTTGTTAAAGGTTTTACTGAACTTGCATGTTCTACTGATTTAAGCATATTTTTTCCAGAATCTAGTCTTTGGAGTTAGTAGCCAGTTGAGTAAATTCAGCTTGGTCTAAGCTCCTATTCACAGCATGCCTCCTTACAACTGTGATTCAGACCAACAAGTACAGCTAGCTGAGTGTCTGGATTAAGGCTAGTGCATTACGTGTAAATAAATGCAAATTTCTTGAAATAATGCATATAAAGACAGAAGCGCACAATTGTGCACAGAAAAGTTTAGAAGATCTATAATTAGAACACACCAGTGTTCTCTTGGGCAATCGTACCAAAGGAACAAAGATCTGAAGCTGAGTTCCCAACTGGTTAAATCATCTCTATGGTTATAGTCACAAGGGAAGGTGTTAGGTGAGAGTTGTGTTTTGGGTAGCTAGGAAGGAGAGGCTACTTGTGGCCTTGTGTAGTATTGGCTGTATTAATTGTGGGAAACTTGTACATATAAATCCACTATTACACTATGTGTACAACGTGTGATTTACTGCACAATCAATACTGTTTATCAAAAGGGTACAACACAACAAGCTGTTCGTTACTGATCTTGAAAAGCAAGCTGACTTACAGTGGCTATGGTAAGGGAGCTCCTTCCATTGTTGCTGGCAGGCTAGAAGTTAACTGGCTCAAGTTTAGGATTTATCTATATGCTAGGAGTAGAATCTTCCAACATGAAATCAGAGTTTGGTACCTTTCCTGTCAATGGACCAGTGCCTAATGTGAATTTTTTTCATCTACAGTGGAAGAATGTCAACTGGATGAAAACAACATGGTGATCCCTATAATTGTTGGCGCAGCCCTTGCTGGACTTGTCCTGATTGTCTTGATTGCTTATTTGATTGGCAGAAAGAGAAGCCATGCTGGATATCAAACAATCTAATGACTTACACTTAAATGAATCCAGGGGTTGATAAAGAGCAGTTGCAAGAAGTGGATAAATTAATTTCCCCTAAACTGAGATTCCTTATTATAAGGGAGCACAGTCTTTTACAAAATGCTTCTTGTTAAATTCTGCTTCATTAAATGTGAATCCATCTTGCAGCATTTAACTATGCATGAAGGAATAACCTCTCAAATTCTGGTGTTTAATTTTGCTAACTGGTTAAATATTTAACTCCCTAAGAGTGCTTTTCTGAATTGGCATGAATTTAATGTCAGTTAGAAATATTCCAGACTGGGGTGTAGCTAATTCATTCACTCAGATTTAAGTCTAACAAAGGGAAGTTTTCACTGTTGGTACTACTACCCTCCTGTGATGAAGTTAGTAATTCTGCTGATACCTTTTAAAGTAAGTAATGACTGACCAATCAAAATCTAAAAATTAATTCCCCTGCCCATGTCCCCTCATCTGTGTTTTACTAAGCTTTAGACACAGCATATGTGGCATCTGCGGGGTATGAACAATGCAATACTCAAATGTTCTAGGAACTCATATTTACAATTGGGCAATTCCATATTTGATGCTCTGCCAGCTTAAGAGCTGGCCCTTTTTAAAATATAAAATGGGTTTGGTTTTTTTTTTTGTAAAGTGAATTTCAGTCTCTTCTGGTGGATGTTGCAGTGCAATCCTGTTACTGCAGATATGTACAAGATCAATTTAATCTGCTGACTCTCTTGCTTAAACTTGGCTGGGGTTGTACACTAAGGATTTGTTATGTATGCATTGCCTATAACAATGCTAATAAAGACACGTTTTTCTGTAGAGTGTCCAGTACCTTTCTACATAACATTGCTCTTGCTTTTTTTAAAAAAATATTTGATCAAATAGTGAAGCTGCATATATTCCTTCCTCCTCACTTTAAAATAATCAGGGTAGGCGTACTCCTTTTAATCAGAGCTGTACACCATTGGTTGGCATGGGCTTCTGCACAGGTTAGAGATGTTTGTACATATCCAAGGTCACTGCCAGGCTTGTGATGCTATATCTTCACTGACACTTCTAGCTGCACTAGCTAGAACAAAACTATGGCAGGTATACCTACTCATGCTGTAGTCCCACTTCTGTTTGCAGCGTACCCATCAGGTTTACATTAACTAAAGTGTTCTAAGTAACATTGAAATGACTGGATTACTATTTCAAGGAGTAGTATAGCATTATAGGGAGTCTGGGAATAGCTTGACTTTCTACATTTTTCTCTGGCAGGAAGATGGCCAGACCTCTTTAAGAGGAGATGCATCCACTGGGTGGGGGAATCCTTTGCCATTTTGGAAGGGCTGGTCATTTGTGGCAACTCACTACATTCAAGCAGATCAGAGCTAGTTTTATTACAGACCTGCCAAAACTTTCCATTTCTTCTCCTACTGAGGGGCATAAAATCCTCTAATTGTGCAGGCCCATCCCTCTTTCAGGGGAGTCTGACTCCTGCAGCAGTTGCTGAGGTCTTGCAACACAATTCTCCCTTGGTCCTTTTTTTTTTTAAATAGGAGTTGGAAGCTGTTTGTTCTTCCCCAGTTCAAGGGTGTGTTGGGACAAATTAGTAACACTTTTAAGTGTAAATGAAGTCTGAAAGATATGGTCTGGGCTACTGAGGTGGTGTGGCCATAGACTTCACAGTTCAGCAAAATAGTTGGAAGAAGCAGAAATCTGACAGTCTCTGCAAGATGCATCACCGGTGCAGTAAAGGAAGCTAGGACTGTGGCTTGCTGAGCAAAGGGTCTGTTTCTCATGCACTACCCTGCCACCATTTGTCATCAACCTGGTCAACTGCCCACCTGTATTAGGCTCTCAGAACCAGCACTCCACCCCACCAGTGTAAAGCTTCTGGTTTACAGTTTAATACGCTCAGGAAGCCCATTGTAGAATCCTGTGCAAAGCATCTCTGTTTATATGCAAAAAGAAAAGGAGGATTTGTGGCACCTTCGAGACTAACAAATTTATTTGAGCATAAGCTTTTGTAGGCTACAGCTCACTTCATCAGATGCATGCTGTGGAAAATACAATAGGGAGATTTTATATACACCAAGAACATGGAATGACAGGTGTTACCATACACACTGTAACAAGACTGATCAGGTAAGGTGAGCTATTACCAGCAGGAAAGCAGGGGGCAAGAAAGCCTTTTTTTGTTGAAAAATTGCCACTTTTAGGTCTAATCAATCCAGACCACACCATGTGATCCATTGTCTACAGCCAAGCTCTACCCCCTCAGACAGAGACAAACACCTACAAGATCTCTATCAAGCATTCTTACTACAATACACACCTGCTGAAGTGAAGAAACAGATTAACAGAGCCAGAAGAGTACCCAGAAGTTACCTACTACAGGACAGGCCCAACAGAACACCACTAGCCATCACCTTCAGCCCCCCAATTAAAACCTCTCCAGTAGATCAAGGACCTACAACCTATCCTGAAGGATGACCCATCACTCACAGATCTTGGGAGACAGGCTAGTCCTGGCTTACAGACATCCCCCCAACCTGAAGCAAATACTCACCTGTAACCACACCACACAACAAAAACACTAACCCAGGAACCTATCCTTGTAATAAAGCCCATTGCCAACTGTGTCCACGTATCTCTTCAGGGGACACCATCACAGGGCCTAATCACATCAGCCACACTATCAGAAGCTCATTCACCCGCACATCTACCAATGTGATATATACCATCATGTGCTAGCAATGCCCCTCTGCCAAACTGGACAGTCTACATAAAAGAATAAATGGACATAAATCAGATGTCAAGAATAACATTCAATCTCTTTGGTCACTTGATTACAGACCTAAAAGTGGCAATTCTTCAACAAAAAAACTTCCAAAACAGACTCCAGTGAGAGACTGCTGAATTGGAATTAATTTGCAAACTGGATACAATTAACTTAGGCTTGAAGAAAGACTGGGAATGGATGTGTCATTACACAAAGTAAAACTATTTCCCCATGTTTATTCCCCCTTCTCCTCCCCCCACCCCCATTCCTCACATGTTGTTAACTGCTGGAAATGGCCCACCTTGATTACCAGTACAAAAGGTTTTTTCCTGCCCCCTGCTGGTAATAGCTCACCTTACCTGATCAGTCTTGTTACAGTGTGTATGGTAACACCCATTGTTTCATGTTCTGTGCATATAAAATCTCCCCATTGTATTTTCCACTGCATGAGCCAGTGAAGTGAGCTGTCGCTCACAAAAGCTTACGCTCAAATACATTTGTTAGTCTCTAAGGTGCCAAGTACTCCTTTTCTTTTTGTGGATACAGATTAGCACAGCTGCTACTCTGAAGCCTGTGTTTATATGCTTTACCCACTAACATCATTGCTCTTATATTTAATAGGTAAAGCAGATTGATTGACTCCTCAAGCATTACCACTTAGTGTTCCCTAGGGCAGGGCCAAGGCAGAATACTGAAGACTCAAACCTGCCAGCATATGGTGGATAGAGGCTTTCCCTCATACAGCCATTTCATGGTCACTTCAGAATATATTTACTGTATACATTATCATGAACAGACAGAGCTAAAAGTCAAAGCAATACTGTAAGAGAAACAGGCAAAATAATTGGAGAACTCTGTTCCAAGTAAGCATTACAGTTAATGCAGTGGCAAATGAGAATCTGGAACAGACTCAGCCCAGAAAAACATCCTTCAGTTCAGAGCAGAGGGATCAATGAGTATCACTACTGACTAGGGGGGGGAGCAAGGACAAGCCTACACCTTCTTGAAAAGGGCATAAGTACTCCCAGGGAAGAAAAGGTAAGTAACATCAAAAGGAAAAGTATCAAGAAAATAAGATTTTTGCAGCTCTGGTATAGGTTCAAAAGCAGCAGTGAGGCCTGTTGCTTAGGAAATACACATTTAGCTCTAGCCTGAGAAAGTACTGTCAATGCATCTAGGAAGGAAGGAAACTTGCTTTAGTACATCCTGTTAATTACTGGGTAGAACACAGTTAAAGCTTGAAGTCCGCTGAGCCACCAATCACCTGCTGAGAATACAATGGGACCTGTATCATTTTAGAAGAGTTAGCAAGGTGGGCAGGGAGACTCCTCTAAGTTGCCTACACTGCTCTGATGCCAAGCCTTACAAACAGCCCACAATAACAACCTCTCCTACTTTGCTCCCTAGCATCAGTCCATCCGAAACCTGAGATGTTTGAGCTCACACTAACCACATACAACTTTGAAGTACTTACACCTTATATATGGTAATGACGCTGCTGCTTCACACTTAATGAGCTGATCCATAATCTGTCAAATACAGTAAAAGGAAGTTCTTCAAGTGATGGTCCCTGTCACGGTTCCTCCCCCACTCTGAACTCTAGGGTACAGATGTGGGGACCTGCATGAAAACCCTCCTAAGCTTATCTTTACCAGCTTAGGTCAAAACTTCCCCAAGGTACAAAATATTACACCTTGGACTGGCCGCTACCACCACCAAACTAATACTGGTTACTGGGGAAGAGCTGTTTGGACGCGTCCTTCCCCCCAAAATACTTCCCAAAACCTTGCACCCCACTTCCTGGACAAGGTTTGGTAAAAAGCCTCACCAATTTGCCTAGGTGACTACAGACCCAGACCCTTGGATCTTAAGAATAATGAACAATCCTCCCAACACTTGCACCCCCCCTTTCCTGGGAAATGTTGGATAAAAAGCCTCACCAATTTGCATAGGTGACCACAGACCCAAACCCTTGGATCTGAGAACAATGAAAAAGCATTCAGTGTTTTACAAGAAGACTTTTAATAAAAAATAGAAGTAAATAGAAATAAAGAAATCCCCCCTGTAAAATCAGGATGGTAGATATCTTACAGGGTAATTAGATTCAAAAACATAGAGAACCCCTCTAGGCAAAACCTTAAGTTACAAAAAAGATACACAGACAGAAATAGTTATTCTATTCAGCACAATTCTTTTCTCAGCCATTTAAAGAAATCATAATCTAACACATACCTAGCTAGATTACTTACTAAAAGTTCTAAGACTCCATTCCTGTTCTGTCCCTGGCCAAGACGACTACAGACAGACCCAGACCCTTTGTTTCTCTCCCTCCTCCCAGCTTTTGAAAGTATCTTGTCTCCTCATTGGTCATTTTGGTCAGGTGCCAGCGAGGTTACCTTTAGCTTCTTAACCCTTTACAGGTGAGAGGAGCTTTCCCCTGGCCAGGAGGGATTTCAAAGGGGTTTACCCTTCCCTTTATATTTATGACACACCCCCCAAATCTCAGCTAGGGTGAAACACTGGCTGGGATTTCTTCCTGGAGCTCTAGGAAAACAGAGTTAATAAGACACATGCATCTCTAAATATACTACCAAGTACATAAAGACTAACAATATTTTCCACATCTCAAGGACGATTTTAACCAGTTGATTCTGGGAAACTTTCACGGGAGAGTGCATCAGCCACTTTGTTAGAAGCTCCTGAGATGTGTTGGATGTCGAAATCAAAATCTTGGAGAGCTAAACTCCACCGAAGAAGTTTTTTGTTAGTTTCTTTGATGGTGTGAAGCCACTTTAGTGCAGCATGGTCGGTTTGCAGGTGGAAACGCCGTCCCCAAACATATGGGCGTAGCTTTTCCAGAGCGTAGACAATGGCATAACATTCTTTTTCAGTGACTGACCAGTTGCTTTCCCTCTCAGACAGTTTTTTGCTGAGAAACACTACAGGGTGGAATTCTTGATCAGGTCCTTTCTGCATTAAAACTGCTCCCACACCACGCTCGGATGCATCTGTGGTTACTAGGAACGGTTTGTCAAAGTCTGGGGCCCTTAGTACAGGGTCAGACATGAGTGTTGCTTTAAGCTTGTTAAAGGCCTTCTGACACTTTCCGGTCCACTGAACAGCATTTGGCTGTTTCTTTTTGGTTAGGTCTGTCAGTGGGGCAGCGATTTGGCTGTAGTGCGGTACAAATTGTCTGTAATAACCGGCCAAGCCTAAGAAGGATTGAACCTGTTTCTTTGACTTTGGGACAGGCCACTTTTGGATAGCATCCACTTTGGCCTGTAGGGGGCTGATAGTTCCTTGACCCACCTGGTGTCCAAGGTAAGTCACTCTGTTTAGGCCTATTTGACACTTCTTAGCCTTAACAGTTAGTCCTGCCTCCCTTATGCGCTCAAGGACTTTTTGTAGATGTTCCAGGTGGTCTGCCCAGGAATCCGAAAATATGGCCACGTCGTCAAGGTAGGCGACTGCATATTCTCCTAATCCCGCTAGGAGACCATCTACAAGTCTTTGGAAAGTGGCGGGTGCATTTCGCAGCCCGAAAGGGAGTACATTAAATTCATACAGCCCGAGATGTGTGATGAAGGCTGACCTTTCCTTGGCAGATTCATCTAGCGGTACCTGCCAGTACCCCTTGGTTAAGTCCAAGGTAGAGATGAACTGGGCCCGTCCCAGTTTCTCTAATAGTTCATCTGTGCGTGGCATTGGATAGTTGTCTGGGCGAGTTACAGCATTTAGCTTACGGTAGTCCACGCAAAAACGTATTTCCCCATCTGGTTTGGGAACTAGAACCACTGGAGATGCCCATGCACTTTCAGAGGGGCGGATTACCCCCATCTGTAACATATCCTGGATCTCCCGTTCTATAGCAGTTTTAGCTTGAGGAGACACCCGGTAAGGGTGGACCCTAATTGGGTGAGCATTACCTGTGTCAATGGAGTGGTATGCCCGTTCAGTCAGTCCTGGGGTGGCTGAGAACGTTGGCGCGTAGCTAGTGCACAGCTCCTGGATCTGCTGTCGCTGCATACGCCCAAGGGTCATGGAGAGGTTCACCTCTTCCACACCACCAGCACATTTCCCTTCGTAATAGACACCTTCAGGCCACTCAGCGTCATCTCCTCCCTGGGCTGTAAACTGACAAACCTTTAATTCTCTGGAATAAAAGGGCTTTAGAGAATTAATATGGTACACCTTAGGCTTTCGGTTGGAGGTGGGGAATGCTATGAGATAATTAACGGCTCCCAGGCGCTCCTGGACCGTGAATGGCCCTTCCCACGATGCTTCCATTTTATGGGCCTGGAGCGCCTTTAAGACCATGACCTGGTCTCCTACTTTGAAGGAACGCTCTCTGGCATGTTTATCATACCAGGCTTTTTGCTCTTTTTGAGCATCCTGTAAGTTTTCTCTAGCAAGGGCTAAAGAGGTTCGGAGGGTGTTTTGTAGGTTGGTTACAAAGTCCAGAATGTTAGTTCCTGGAGAAGGTGTAAATCCCTCCCATTACTGCTTCACCAACTGCAATGGCCCCTTAACCTCATGGCCATATACAAGTTCAAATGGGGAAAACCCTAAACTGGGATGTGGTACAGCTCTGTAGGCAAAGAGCAACTGCTGCAATACTAGGTCCCAATCATTGGAGTGCTCATTTACGAATTTACGTATCATGGCCCCCAAAGTCCCATTAAACTTCTCCACCATGCCATTTGTTTGATGATGGTAAGGAGTGGCAACCAAGTGATTTACCCCATGAGCTTCCCAAAGGTTTTTCATAGTTCCTGCCAGGAAATTAGTCCCTGCATCTGTGAGGATGTCGGAGGGCCAACCTACCCTGGCAAAAATGTCTGCTAGTGCCTGGCACACCTTTTAGCCCTGGTGTTGCTTAGAGCTACTGCTTCCGGCCATCGGGTGGCAAAATCCATGAAAGTCAGTATGTACTGCTTTCCTCCGGGTGTCTTTTTCGGAAAAGGACCCAGAATATCCACAGCTACTCGCTGAAATGGAACTTCAATGATGGGGAGTGGCTGGAGAGGAGCTTTGACCTGGTCTTGGGGTTTTCCCACTCTTTGGCACACCTCACAAGACTGGACATAGGTAGAAACATCCTTGCCCATTCCCTCCCAGTGGAATGACCCCCCCAAACGGTCTTTGGTCCTGTTCACCCCAGCATGGCCACTAGGGTGATCATGGGCTAAGCTCAAGAGCTTGGCCCGGTATTTAGTTGGAACTACCAACTGTCTCTGAGGATGCCAGTCTTCCTGGTGTCCACCAGAAAGAGTTTCCTTGTATAAAAGTCCTCTTTCTACAACAAACCTGGATCGATTAGAAGAGCTGAGAGGCGGTGGGTTGCTCCGTGCCGCCGTCCACGCTCTCTGGAGGCTTTCATCTGCTTCCTGTTCGGTCTGGAACTGTTCCCTTGATGCTGGAGACATCAGTTCCTCATTGGATTGGGGACATAGGCTTGGTCCCTCTGGAAGCGATATAGGGGATGGAGCTGTTTCTGTTGACTGTGAACCGCTCTCCGCTGGTGCACTATGTTGGGATTCAGGCTCCGGCTGAGCCTCTTGTGTAGGGTTATCGGCTGCTGCCAGTTCAGGTTCGGTGGGGCCCTCTGGTGTTGAGGTTGCAAGTACTGGATTCAGTGCTGGCACGGGGTCTGGTGTTGGTTGTTTGGCTGTTTCCGGTTCTGGGACTGGTTCCGTCTGGGTCTCTGGGACTGGATCCACTACTGCTGTTGCAGACATTGGCCTGGGGTCCGGGTCCATCACCTCTGACCGGGCCCTGATAGAAGTTTCCGGAACAGAGCTAGGCCTCACGGCTTGTTTAGCCTGGCTGCGGGTGACCGTTCCCACCCTCTTGGCCTGCTTCACGTGATTGGCCAAGTCTTCCCCCAACAGCATGGGGATGGGATAATCATCATAGACTGCAAAAGTCCACATTCCTGACCAGCCCTTGTACTGGACAGGCAACTTGGCTGTAGGCAAACTGAAAGAGTTTGACTTGAAGGGTTGAATCGTCACTTGGATCTCTGGGTTGATTAAATTGGGGTCCACTAAGGAAGCATGGATAGCTGACACTTGTGCTCTGGTGTCCCTCCACGCGGTGACCTTCTTCCCGCCCACACTCACAGTTTCCCTCCGCTCCAAGGGTATCTGGGAGGTATCTGGGCCTGTGGACCTCTGGTGTGATTCCGGTGCAATGAACTGTAATCTGTTGGGGTTCTTGGGGCAGTTGGCCTTTACATGCCCCAGCTCGTTACATTTAAAACATCGTCCAGCTGACGGGTCACCGGGGCGAGGTGGGTTGCTGGAGAACAGGGTGGTGGGACGATAAGGGGTCTGGAGGGTTCTTTGGGAGGTAGGTGGGGCTTTGGGCGGCCCCCGGTAATAGGGTGTGGTCTGGGGTGGTCCCTTCTGGTCTCTGCTCCAACTGCGACCAGTTTTCTTCTTCTCTGCCACCTCCACCCAGCTGGCTCCAATCTCTCCTGCCTCGATTACAGTTTTGGGTTTCCCATCTAGGATGTATCTTTCTATTTCCTCAGGAACACCCTCTAAGAATTGTTCCATTTGCATTAGGAAGGGCAAATTTACTGGAGATTCAACACTTGCTCCTGATATCCAGGCATCCCAATGTTTCACAATGTGGTAGGCATGTCGGGTAAATGAGAGGTCTGGTTTCCACCTTAGGGCTCGGAACCTCCGACGAGACTGCTCGGGTGTTATCCCCATTCTGACTCTCGCCTTGGATTTAAACAGTTCATACTTGTTCATATGTTCTTTAGGCATTTCAGCTGCCACCTCAGCTAAGGGTCCACTGAGCTGCGGCCTCAGCTCTACCATGTATTGGTCAGTAGAGATGTTGTACCCAAGGCAGGCCCTTTCGAAGTTTTCTAAGAAGGCCTCAGTATCATCACCTGCCTTGTAGGTGGGGAACTTTCTGGGATGGGAAGTGGTACCTGGAGAAGGATTGCTAGGGTTTGTTGGTATATTCTGCTGGGCCTTTATCCTCTCCATCTCCTCCACATGCTTCCTTGCCTCCATTTCCCTCTTGTGGGCAGCCTCCTGTACCTCCTTCTCCAGCCGCATGAGTTCTATCTGTCTTTCATGTTCCCTTTGTTTTTCCTCAGCCTGAAATTTGGCTAATTCCATCTGTAGTCGAGCCGAGGATTTGGCCATTCTAACCTCTCTGTTTTTAACTAACTTTACACCCGAGGTTTAGAAATAAACAAACAAAACTTGGCTGTAAAATTTTGCTGTGCTGGAATAGAATACCTATTCTCTGATAGTGATTGTCAGCCTACAGAAAAAGACAATTCCCTTGTCTCTGCTCTGGGCCCAAATTAAAGCAAAAAACCTCCAACTACTTGGAAACCTGCTTACCCAGCCCAAAGAAAAAAAAATTTCTTTTCAAACCTGTGCTCCTTGTAAAACAAAAAAAAAAAAATCAAAATCCTAAAAAAAAACCCTGCCACTTTTGTCTCCAGGCAAATGGGTAGAGCACACACCCCCTATTTACTTTTAGGAAGAAAAGAAAAAAAAAACCTCTGGGTTGGAAGACTGTGAATTTCCCTGCAGGAGTTAAGAAAACCTGCAATTCACAAGATAATCCCCTTTTGTCTCTGCTTGGCCACAAAGCAGAGAGAAACCAAGCTGCTTTCAGTTTCAAAGCTGCTTCCTGGACTTCCTAAAAATTCCTTTTTAAAATCTGTATTTCTAGTTCAAAAAATCTCAACTGGATCTCAAAATGATTTCAGGTTAATCCCACCGCTGTGCCACCATGTCACGGTTCCTCCCCCACTCTGAACTCTAGGGTACAGATGTGGGGACCTGCATGAAAACCCTCCTAAGCTTATCTTTACCAGCTTAGGTCAAAACTTCCCCAAGGTACAAAATATTACACCTTGGACTGGCCGCTACCACCACCAAACTAATACTGGTTACTGGGGAAGAGCTGTTTGGACGCGTCCTTCCCCCCAAAATACTTCCCAAAACCTTGCACCCCACTTCCTGGACAAGGTTTGGTAAAAAGCCTCACCAATTTGCCTAGGTGACTACA
The DNA here is from genome assembly GCF_965140295.1 of Lepidochelys olivacea. Lineage (NCBI taxonomy): Eukaryota > Metazoa > Chordata > Testudines > Cheloniidae > Lepidochelys > Lepidochelys olivacea. Next base: position 112,807,965 of record NC_140411.1, read on the forward strand.
GACCCAGACCCTTGGATCTTAAGAATAATGAACAATCCTCCCAACACTTGCACCCCCCCTTTCCTGGGAAATGTTGGATAAAAAGCCTCACCAATTTGCATAGGTGACCACAGACCCAAACCCTTGGATCTGAGAACAATGAAAAAGCATTCAGTGTTTTACAAGAAGACTTTTAATAAAAAATAGAAGTAAATAGAAATAAAGAAATCCCCCCTGTAAAATCAGGATGGTAGATATCTTACAGGGTAATTAGATTCAAAAACATAGAGAACCCCTCTAGGCAAAACCTTAAGTTACAAAAAAGATACACAGACAGAAATAGTTATTCTATTCAGCACAATTCTTTTCTCAGCCATTTAAAGAAATCATAATCTAACACATACCTAGCTAGATTACTTACTAAAAGTTCTAAGACTCCATTCCTGTTCTGTCCCTGGCCAAGACGACTACAGACAGACCCAGACCCTTTGTTTCTCTCCCTCCTCCCAGCTTTTGAAAGTATCTTGTCTCCTCATTGGTCATTTTGGTCAGGTGCCAGCGAGGTTACCTTTAGCTTCTTAACCCTTTACAGGTGAGAGGAGCTTTCCCCTGGCCAGGAGGGATTTCAAAGGGGTTTACCCTTCCCTTTATATTTATGACAGTCCCTCTATGTAATCCAATCACCAGTGCACCCTGGACCAGAGGTGGAAGGCTTTCCTAGCAGTGTCCATTGACCCAGCCATGCCTCTTCTGTTCCCTCTTACCACTGCAAGGCCTGAGTCAGAACCCCTGTGCCTTCATGCTCTTAGCCTTTTCACTAAGGGCATGTCTATGCTACAAGCTCAAGTCAATTATGTTAGGTCAACTTACAGCCACTGCAGTAATTACTGGGGTGGCATGTCCACACTAAGCTCCTGTCAGTGCTGTGCATCCTCACCAGTAGCACTTCCACTGACTTAAGAAGGGCAGCGTGTCAGAGGGGACTGAGGACCTGAGCTCGCTATCCCACGGGCTCCAAGCTTAGGAGTCAGCGCAGCCAGGGTCCCAGTAGGAACCAGAGCCTGGGCAGCAGCCTGGCTCCAAGCAGAGCACCTGGGGGCAGTTGAGCTCTGGCTGGAACCTCCCACCTTCCCCAGGGTGACAGCTCAGCCTGTGAAATTGACAAGAATGACAATTGATGGAAGCCACCTTGAGCGTCTACACGGACACTGCATCATCCTAACTACACCGCCATAAGCCCTATGCCTCTCCTGGACGTGGAGTTATTATGGCACTGTAATAGGGAACTTACATCCACAGGAGCAAGGCTTGAGATAAGCTGCCTTAGGTGGACTTGACTCAATAGCGTAGACCAGGCCTAAGAGAGTAATCTATTCCCTTGTGTCTAGTTTCTTGTTTGGGATTTTTTCAGCATAGTTAGTGTATATAGTACATGGAGTTAGTTGCTAATCAGCGATAGTTTGTCCCAATTGGGACTATGCCCCACATTCCAGGGTTTAAAACCTGTGTTTTGTGCCTGTGCTCATTCTCCATGAGCAATGCGCCCCAGAGCTGCCACTATTGCCTCAGGGAAGCTCATATCACCAATCACTGTGCAATATGTACATCTTTCCTGCCCCAGATGTGGGAGGCACAGGAACGTCATCTCAGGGTATCTCCTAGAGGAAGCCACAGGATCACATGCACACACTGACCTGGGACCATGAGAATCACCACTGCAGCATCCGTCACTGCCGGTAAGGTTCCTCCCACACCCTGGATTTGGCCCCACTGGCACCCCCAGACAAGCCTGCTTTGCAACAGAGCCACAGTGATGGACCTACGCCACAACCCTTGCAGTGCGATCTGCTGTTCTCTCCCTCCTCGGATGTATGGTGGCCTGCACCTACATGACACTGCACTGCCTCCAACCGTGGTTCCTCTCCCTTTACAGACACCACATGGACCATCTGCAAGCAAGTCATCACCCAAACAATTCTGGCTTCCCTCACATGGTGAACTGACCCCTCCAAAGTTATGGTCAGCACCCCATTCACCTCCCCCATCCTGCAAGGGAAGCGTCTGTTGTGATGGCCTGCAGGATGAGGGAGCTACCCAGACCATCACACAGCACAGGGCATCTGTACACTGCGAGAGGCTGAAATCCACATAAATGTCCTAGAAGTGTGGGCAGTTCATTTAGCATGCCAGGCTTTTCTTCCTCTGATCCAATCTCAGCACTGTCAGCTACTCTCAGACACTATCGCAGCGATCGTCCACACGAAGCCATCCTTTGAGACACTGGCAACATGCTCCCTCTCCCATCTAAAGGTAAAGTTCTTAGTAGCCATACCTCAGCTGGACAGGCCAGCCAACTAGCAGCCATGATGGTTGCCCCCCCTCCCCCACACACACACACACCATATTCCACAAGGATAAAGTTTCTTTATGGCTTCACTCTAAGTTCCTCCCAAAGTTGGTGTCAGAGTTCCACCTCAGTCAGTCTGTTCACCTCCCTGTGTTCTATCCCAAACCGCACACCTCCCATGTGCACAGGAGCCTTCACTCCCTCACTATCCATCATGCACTAGCATTCTACCTCCACAGGATGCGTGCCTTTCGAGCATCCATGAAACTCCTTGTAGCCATTGCCAACTGGTCCAAGGGCCAAGCCCTCTCTTCCCAATGAATCTCCAAATGGGTCTCCAGGTGCATCCAGGAATGCTACACGCTATCCAACATGTCACCGCCTGAGTTATAACACACACTACGCGATGGCAAGCAGCCCCATCTGCATGCCTAGCAGACATCTCATGGCAAAAGATCTGTCATGCAGCAACATGGAGCTCAGTTCACACCCTCACATCCCACTACACCATCACCCAAAGGGTGGCTGAGGACCCTACAGTGGGCCGTGCCGTACTGCATCTCCTCTTGCATCCTCACATCCACCTCCATGCTGATTACTGCTCACTACTCACCCATGATTGGAATACATATAGGGACCATCACTCAAAGAGGAGGAAATTACTTACCTTTAACTGAAAGTTCTTCAAGAGGTGTGGTCCCTATTTGTATGCCAATACCCACCCACCCTCCATCCCCTCTGCTGCGGACAGCACTACTCAGTGGTAAGAGGGTCACTGGAGAGGCATCGGCCTGCACGGCCTATTATAATCTCGTCTAGGAGCACAAGGCTATGCACGATGCATGTTCAGGTCAATGTTCAGGCACTGCTAGGAAAGGACACCTACGACTGGAATACAGACAGGGACCACACATCTCGAAGAACCTCCAGTTACAGGTAAGTAACCTCCTCTTCTATCCTGAGGGCAGAGGAGAGTAGGCTGAGCAGAGGCTGCAGCAGGAAAGCGGAGAGCCAGGCATATAGGACTGACCAGTCGCTGACAAGGAATCAGCAGTTACCACATCAGGAAGTGTGGGCTAACTGCACATGTGGAGGGCAGGATGAGACTGCAGATGGACTGGCAGGCTAGAGGACTGATGACTGGCAGGCACTAAGTCTGAGAAACCCCATGTGCTATGGTTACTTTTCTGCCCCTCTCCTGGACTGGCCCCAGGGGGTGGCTTAGGAACAGTCAGGCTCATCTTTTATAATAGTGTTTAAAGAAAGGTAAATGTAGCTTAATGGCAGCCCTGCTAAAACACTCCTGTTGCTTCCTCAGAGCATTGACAGATGCACCCAGGCCTAAAGTTGATTGCTTAAAACAGCTGCAGCATTTGTCTCCAAGCTTGTGGCGGACAGCACCATACCACACACTGAGGGGGTGACCACTGTAACAGCTCAGTTACAGTAGCACACGCATGACAATTCCTGATTTTACTGTGATTCATCCCCCTACCTTATCCCTCTCTAGCTCCAGAAAGGTGATATAACCTACCCCTACAAAGACCTAGAGGAAGGACAGCACCAGGGTTGAGTGCAGGCTGCTATTCCTTCCCTGTGTCTTATTCTTGAGTTCAGACGTTCAATCTCTATGCCTGCCTGTGTGCTCCTGTCCTTCACTCCCACACTTTCCTCTCTTATTTGTTCAGCCCCCTTACCCACTCTTCCACCCTTCACTCCCCTCCCACTTTGTCTCAACCATATAGAAACATCTTGTAACAAAAGAACATGCTGCAAACCACTAGTAACTCCACTGTTTTATAACTGCAACCCCCATTTCTCCTCCCTCCCTTTCCTTCCACTCTTCGGAGTAGAGGGCATGCCTATTTGTCTAAAGTACCTACGAAATTGCTGAGAGCTATATAAATAATGGTAACGTCTGGTGAAAATATCAGGCCACCACTCCATTGGTATGTATTGGTGCTAGACTATTTCAGTTTTTTAAATGCTTCTAGGAAGCAGCCACCACATTGCAGGCCAGCACCAGGGAAGAGTGAGAAAAGAGAAAGGAAGGTAGTCGAGAGGGAAGCAGAGAGCAGATCTGTAATGGCAAGTATAGGGAAGAGAAGCAGCTAAGAGCAGTTCATAGTTAGGGAAGATTGAGATAGTGGGGCTGTTCATTTTCTGAGAAGGTCTGTCACTGCCAGACCCTGGGAGTCAGATACCAAGGTACATATAGCAACACTGAACTCTGTAAAACAGATTTCGACAAATAAATATAATTTATTTTGTACAAATGGCTGTGGTTTCATGAATAATATACAGAATTGTACATACAGTCTATCCAGCTATTTACTCAGACATTACAAAATGCCCTGAAGAGAAACAAGAGTAGTGACTTTTTAAAGACGTCGCCCACATTGGTCACATTTTACTCAGATAATATTCTCAACCATTTGTAAAAGGTTCAAGTTACCAGATTACTGACAGCGTACAAAACGTTTACAACACTTACTTGAAAGGCAGGAAAAATTGGTCAAGTGTCAATTGACACTCATGGAAAGTTTAGAAATTGTGCTTCCCTCAGTGCAGTTAAAGTAGAGGAATGTGTCAATTTCTGTGGTAACTGACCATCTGTTTAAATATTGTTGGTTGATCCCTGAGCAACCAGCTTTGCTCTACAAGTCTCTCGAAGTTTGTTAACTGTTGCCATGGACAAGCTTCCAGGTTCTGTAAATATTTTCTAAAACAAAGAATTGTTAGTTAAAAACATGATCCCAGACAAAAATGTATGAAAGTCTTCCTAGATTTCACCTACAGATGAAAGGAGCACTAATGAAATGCTTAAGTCCCTACTGTAAATTTCAGCACATGGCACTGTTAAGACTCTTCAGCCACAGATCAGAGTGCTTTCATAAGGTGGGTAAGTATTATCAGCTGCAGTGTTGGGAACAGAACTTAAGTCTCCTGACTCCAAACCACGCAGTTATCCAGAGGATCTTAATTAGTGGCAATATTCAAGGTAAGTGTGAAAATAAAGTTCCAAACAATGTAGTGAATTCTGAGATATGTTCCGTAGTAAGCCAATAAGCCAACTGAAACCATATTATGTTGTCCTTAATTTTACACACTGTAATTCTGCCATACGCTGTAAAATTTCTCAATGGTTCTATGAGTAGCAGCTCAGTACTGAACATAGACATGTCTGGCTGGAAGGGACCTCAAGAGGTCCACAAGTTCCACCTCCTGCACTGAGGCTGAACCAAATAAACCTAGACCACCCAGGACAGGTGTTTGTCCAACCTATTTTAAAAAACCTCCAGTGATGACAAATTTCTTGAAAGATTAATCCAGAGTTTAACTACCTTACAATTAGGAAAAACTTTCCAATATCTAACCTAGATCTCTCTTGCTGCAAATTAAGCCCATTACTTCTTGTCCTAACTTCAGTGGACATGGAGAGCAATTGATCAATGTCCTCTTTATAATAGCTCTTAACATATTTGAAGACTTATCAGGATCCCCTGCAGTCTTTTCTCAAGATTAAACATGCTCAGATTTTCTAAATCTTTTATTGTTTTTGTTGCTCTCCTCTGGACTATCTCCAATTTGTTCATTTCATGCTTTGTATGTATAAAAAGATCTTCTATACTTTCCACAGTATGCATCCGATGAAGTGAGCTGTAGCTCACGAAAGCTTAAGCTCAAATAAATTGGTTAGTCTCTAAGGTGCCACAAGTACTCCTCATCTTTCCTAAAGTGTGGCACCCAGAACAGGACACAGTACTCCAGCTGAGGCCTCATCAGGGCCAAGTAGAGTGGGACAATTACTTCCCATGTTTTACATACAACACTCATGAATGATATTAGCCTTTTTCACAACTGTAGCACATTGTTGCCTCATATCAGTTTGTGATCCACTATAATGCCCAGGTCCTTTTCAGCAGTATTACTGCCTAAGCAATTATTCCCCAATTGGTAGCTGTGCGTTTGATTTTTGAACACGTATCTAAATTCACCAAAGCCAAACTGTAAATAAAACCAATCCATTTTATGTGAAAAATAAACAGTAATCTGGGCTCCATGGTTCCATTTAGATCTTTTCACTATGTCGTTTCTACCCCATTTTTACTATAAAACACCTGTACATTTACTCCTCCCCTAAACTATACTTTTAGGGAAGTGTTATGCAAAGACAGTGTTACAGAAGGGACATAACATGATTTTAGACAGAAATATTTCAGATGCTAGCAAACATACACAATAGTTGTTGCTTCAACTGCATCGTGACCTCTGAAGACATAGTAGTCAAACATGAGATGGCTTAAACATAAATATCAAAAATTTTGTCTCATAGCCCACATCAGCCTTCTAATTGTTCAAACAGGTCATTTATAAGCGTGCCACAGATGAGACACTGTATTCCTTTAGGAACAGTTATCTGTTTTGAATAGGGAGAAGGAAAAATGAGATGCCCACAGAACTGAGCTATGAACTCTAAGTAAACTTTAAAAACCATGCTGCAAGTTTTGTTCAGCGCCATGGTGAGGAAGTTTGTATGGCATTATACCTCAAAATAAAAAAACAGTTACTCTTCTGCAGTAACTGTTGTTCTTTGAGATGTGTTCTGCGTGTATACGTTCCACTTTAGTTGTGAGCCCAATGCACACAAGTCAGAGACTTTTGCCAGCAGTACCACTAGGTGGCACATGCGCCCCTGTTCTCCTCATGCACCCAGCCAAGAGCATAAAGGGGTGAGTTTGCCACCTCCCTCTTTGTTTCTTCCCACCACCTGTGAAATGCTGTCTGAAATAGTGGGAAAGGAGGGAGGGTTGTGGAAGGTGTATGTGCACAACACATCTCAAAGAACAACAGTTACTGTACAGGTAAGTAACCATTTTTGGTGTATTGTGCACATAGACATTCACTTTGGGAAGTTACGAAGTCACCTAAACAGCTGGTGGGATTTCAAATCATTGGAAGAGAGACTGCAGCACTAACTTGCCAAAGCTGGCACTGTCTCAGGAGGCTCAAATGATGGGATAACGTCTTGAAAAAGAGTCCAAAGACAACCATGTTGCTGATATGCAGATGCCTGTAATTACTATGTGAAGTGTACTCAGGAAGGCTGAAGAAGCAAACTGAGCTCTGGTAGAATAAGCCATTATTATTCTTCGAAGATTGCTCATATCGATTCCAATTAGGAGCGCACGTGCCACATTCACAGTCGTTGGAAAGTTTTCCGCCTAGCAGCACGCCTCGGGTCAGCTGTGGAGCCCCCTGGAATGGCGCCTCCATGGCGCTCAATATATGACCCTGCTGACCCGGTGCCTTTTCAGTTCTTTCTTACTGCCAGTGACGATCGTTGGAACTGCAGTGACTTGCATAGCAAGCTCTCCTTGTTTCTCTAGCCTTTCAGTTTAGAGTTATCCCCAGTCGAGTTAAGTTTAAGTAGTTTTCTGTTGTTACAACAGGTAGCTGTTGGAGTGGGGTTTTCCCCTCCACCCCAACCCACGGTCTCTCCTTGGGGACTTGGGGTATGCCTAAGTCCCAGGGGTTCAAACCCTGCAAGTCCTGGAACAAGCCCATGCCAACGGGGACCGCCACGACGCTTATATGAAGTGCCTGGGGGAAGCACACCAAGCGGACAAGTGCAGGATTTGTAAAGGGTTCCCCCCAGAACAAAAAAGGAGTGAGACTTTCACCTCAAGCAGCTACTTATGGAGGCGGCACTTAGACTGCAACCCACACCGGCGCAGCAAGACCCGGCACCAAGCTCATCGGTGCACAGTGCTCCGGCAGCAGAGATAGAAACAGCATCACGGAAGGACTGTGGGAGAGACCTGTGGGAACAGCCCAGCACCGGTCCCATTCCCTGGTGCAGAAGTGGCACCACAAGCAGGGAAGGAGCGGATCTCCGACTCCAAGACCCACCCCTTCGGAGCCAGCCAATGGGGTTCGTCCCAGGGAGGAGCACCCAGTGACGAGAACGTTGGTGCCAGCACCATCGACTTCAGCCCTGCAAGGGAGACAGTCAAGCCCGGTACCGTTGGACTCCCCAAACCAGGTGATTGAGGAGATGGAACTGCCGTTCGACCTAGACACCTTCCGGGCCCTTCAAAGTCTATTTGGTTTCATAGCTTTTACCTCTTCTGCACTGTAAACTGGAAACACTTACCTGCATAAAGCTGTGGCACTCTGTTACAAACGTCCCTCTGGTGATCTGCTTAAACTTATCACAAACGTCAGGGAGATTTGTGGCTTCCAAAATAAAAGCTTGGTGTTGCTTAATTAATGCTAAGGCCACACGAAAGATGATTTTTGATCCCTCATAGAACAAACAGTCCCAAATTCGGAGAACAGTCTGTAGAAGAAGAAAGCTGTTAGAAAGGACAATGATCTAACAAATCAGTTATCAGGCAAATCACACCTTAAACCCCTTTTTGTCCCTCCTCCAGTACACCCCTCAGGTCAGAGGACTGGCTTGCTGTATCTCACTCTGGGTGGAAACCCAGTCTAATCACTTCTAGACTGGATCTCTGAGCTGTAGCCCATTTCCCCACCTTATTAACCCAACAGGCCCAACTGGGTTTGGCACCTGTGATTCCTCCAGTAACCTGCAATAGGGATTGATTAGTGACACAAAACCAGCTTCTTCAAAACAAAGCATTATTTATTCATCCATCCAAAAGTACATAGTTCACAGAGCAAAGGGTCTATATGCATATATCCTCTTAACTAATCCTAAATCTTTCCTTGCCAGCTTTAGTAAGCTCCCCTCAGCTGGGGGAAGCAGACTGTCCTGTTCGCAGCATGCTCTGTCTGTCTGCGTCTCCCTGATGCTCCCTGGGTTTTTGGTCTGGGAAGAATAAACCTTGTCAGAGTAGTGGAGCCATGCTAGGGGTATTCCCCTAATTAATGGTATCCCTATTGTTTTCTGGGGACTCTTGGTATACCTTATCATAACCCGCTATCTTTGCCATTATTTCATTTCCTGTTGGTTTCTCTCAGAGCTCTATGCATTCAGACAGGAGACCACTACACAGGTAACCTGAGGGGCATATGACATTTTTAAAAAATACTGCACAAAACTCCCCTGTTCTCCACTCATGTATATTAAAACATCTTCAAGTTATACTTACCTCTACTGGAAGAATGTCAATAAACAAGCATATAAACCAGCGTGACACTATCAGAGTCCACATGACACCATGTCGATCTATTAACTCTGCCACTGCTGGAACTTTCTTTCTCACAAGTTCTCCAAGGACTTCCTGATCGGTCTTCAACCCCATCATTTCTGGGCTAAAATAATCTTTAGAGGAAGAAAACAAAAATTTGTCAGTAACCAGCGTGAAAACTCCATAACAGTAATTTGAGAATTTATTGTAAAGTTTAAAGAAAAGGAGTACTTGTGGCACCTTAGAGACTAACAAATTTATTTGAGCATAAGCTTTCGTGAGCTACAGCTCACTTCATCGGATGCATTCAGTGGAAAATACAGTGGGGAGATTTATACACACAGAGAACATGAAACAATGGGTGTTAACTACACACTGTAACCAGAGTGATCAGATAAGGTGAGCTATTACCAGCAGGGGAGCGGGGGGGGGGGGGGGCGACCTTTTGTAGTGATAATCAAGGTGGGCCATTTCCAGCAGTTGACAAGAACGTCTGAGGAACAGTGGGCGGTGGAGGGGGGGAATAAACACGGGGAAATAGTAACTTAGGCTTGAATAGAGACTGGGAGTGGATGGGTCATTACACAAAGTAAAACTATTTCCCCCTGTTTATTCCCCCCCCTCCACCGCCCACTGTCCCTCAGACGTTCTTGTCAACTGCTGGAAATGGCCCACCTTGATTATCACTACAAAAAGGTCTCTTCCCCCCCCCCCCCGCTTGCTGGTAATAGCTCACCATAAGCGATCACTCTCTTTACAGTGTGTATGGTAACACCCATTGTTCCATGTTCTCTATGTATATAAATCTCCCCACTGTATTTTCCACTGAATGCATCCGATGAAGTGAGATGTAGCTCAAAAAAGCTTATGCTCAAATAAATTGGTTAGTCTCTAAGGTGCCACAAGTACTCCTTTTCTTTTTGCGAATACAGACTAACACGGCTGCTACTCTGAAACTTGTAAAGTTTAAGGTACTGAAGTTATAAATCACTTTAACCATTTGAGCCCTGAGCACATAAGTAAATTACACTGAGGAACAAGGGTATTTGCACCCTCAGATCATCAACTGTGCCTCAGCAACCGCTGATCCCTCCACACAAAAAATTACTTCCTCCAAGTCTGGCACAACCACTCCCTATCCCAACTCCCAACAGTTCATTCCTCAGCTTTGCTAAATGTTTTTGTAATCCCAACCACAGCTGATCGCTCCCAATCCAAGCAGAAGGAGCAGTTAAAGCCAATTAGGGGTTGGTAGCTACCCCCATCTAAACAAGAAACCTAAAAAAGCCTGTGTGAACACCTGCAGACACATACATGTGTGTGTATATTATATTTAAAAGAGTTAGTGTTCATAGGTGTGGGTCTGACAAGACCTCAGTTATTAGTATTATTTACTCATGGCGCAAAACAAGCACACCAACTGGTAATGCAAGCATCTCACTGTACCTTCACTTACAACCTCATGGGATAAGAGGATTAATAGTTAAGTCCTCATGTCATTTTTGTTGGTCTCTACCAAGACTCCCAAACACACAGGACAAGTACAGAGATGGTTTAAGTGAAAATGAAACAATACGGGGGAGAAAAACCCACTAGCCTTAAATAATTTTATAACCCTACCAACCCCTAAACAGTAGATTTCCAAGTATCCTTGAGAAGCCCAGAAACAGCAGACGGTATGAGAACACAACACAAATTTCCACCTGCAGAACTCTGAATTCAAGAATAGTAAATTATAATGGAAATTTTATTATTATTATTAAGTTTAAAATGTGTGCTAGGCACTTTACAAAGACCTATCCAAACAACCTCACCCTCCCTTGCTTACAACCCAATAATATTTATCTCTACATTTTTCATATCCAACTTCCAGAGCCACTCTCATGGCACAACAAAGCACAACACAACCTTTCGGACTCTTGCCCTTTATTTGTAATCTATAATTTCTTCCTTCCCACCCAAGATTCACCTGCTTCTGCAGAAAGCTTTATCCATGTGCATTATTGCTACTATATACATCCCTTCAGCCTCCACTCTAGGATCAGTCATAGGAAAGCTCTGAGTACTGAAACAAAACAGTCAGTAAGATGTATATGGACCCCTCTGAAAATTTTGGCTGCCAGAGTGGAGTGAAAATGCAGGGTGGATAAAAATCACAGTCAAATAGCCAATACAACAATTCTCTTCCTTCATGTTTTATGCTCCTCTGACTCACTTGCGACTTGGAACATAGGTAAAGAAAATAAATCAAAACGCTCAAATGTACAGAAGCATTAGTTTTCTGTAAACCAGGAATTTAAAAAATGCTACTTCAAAGAAAAGAATAAGCACTTTAGCAATGGGAGAAGGAAGCAGGAAAAACAAGCAACCCGCCCCAAGCAATTAAACACAAAGCAATTTTCTTTTTTGAGCATGTTTGAGATTCAGGAACATTAAATAGACTCTAACCACTGCAGAGTGTAGTGGTACTGAAGTTTCACATGCTCTCTGCTATGTATTGCTGTGATCATCTGATATGCTGAAATCAACAGCAGCTGCTCTTTTCAATCTTTATGGTACTGCAATAAAAGGAATGTCAGGATCTCAGTGAGTGTCAGGCCACCAACCCAACTTGTTAGAAATGCCAGAGTAAAGTTAGATAAGTCATTCCTCAGCTACTGGGTCTTCTGAATTAGAAACTGCTGATTAAACAGTCGCAGGGAAACCTTGTTTAGATTAAAAATATATTATAAACTATAAACTAAAATGTTACATAACAGTGCTACACGGCTGAGCAGTGTCTTCCTTTTCTAACTAGGGTACCCTGGTTGTTCCGAATGTAACAGTTTCCTTGCTGGCCTTCATAAGCAGAAATTGAATATTAAATGTAAAATGAAGAGAGCGTTGCAAGACAAATGAAAAAAATAAAGATTTATAATTTTAAACAGATTTATATCACAGATTATCAAGCCTTTTCCAGGATATTATAGCCAATACAGAAAAGAAAAGCATATACTAGAAGTGTCAGGGCCTAAGGTATTTATTTTTTATACAGACGCTCCCTGGGTACGCAAGACCCGACTTACGCAAATTCGACCTTATGCAAAAAGTTCCATGAGGCATAAATAAAATGTTTGAGTTGCGGAAAATATTGCGTAGCATACAGAAACGCAAAGTACTGTAGTGCGGCGTGCGGAGGAATACAGTAGTAGCATCTCCTACAAAGGGAAGGCTTTGCACTCTCACATCTTCTCAGTCTTGTGTTATTTCAGTGATACTGTATTTCTGTTATTTCACCCTATTATTTCATTCAAATCATGCCTGGAAAGTGACCAAGTGATAGCAAGAGTGCAGGAGCAGTTGGTCAGCGAAAGAAGATTGATTTAGAGCAGAAAATGAAAATAGTGAAAAAGTATGATGGCAGACAAAGCCTGTCGTCAATTGCTTGTGAACTCGATTTGGCTACCTCAACAGTGAAAAGTATTTTGAATGATAGTGCACGTATAAAAGAGTATGTGAAAGGCTCTGCTCCTTTAAAATCAATAGTCGTAATGAAGCAGCGTTCTGGTGCTATGAAGGAAATGGAAAAGCTATTACTGTGGATGGAAGATCAGATTCAAAAACTAATGATTATTCAAGCGAAGGCTAAAAGTATTTTTGAAGACGTAAAGGGAAAATACAGTGATCCTAACGCAAAGTTTGTGGCTAGTCATGGGTGGTTTAATAGATTTAAACAATGTGCAAATTTTCACAATGTAAAAGTGAATGGTGAGGCTGCTAGTGCTGATACAAAAGCAGCTGAAAAGTATCCTAAAGTGTTATGAAAACTTACAGAAGAAGGTGGTTATACAGCACAGCAAATCTTTAACGTCGACAAAACTGGGTTGTTTTGGAAAAAAATGCCAGACAGAACATACATTTCAAACGAGGAAAAGATGATGCCAGGGTTTAAGGCTGCGAAAGACAGGCTAACACTTTTGCTTGGGGGTAATGCAGCTAGAGATTGCAAATTGAAATTGTTGCTTGTTTATCATTCAGAAAATCCCCGGGTGTTTAAAGGCATTAGCAAGGCTACCCTTCCAGTTCATTTCCGTTCAAATCAAAAGGCTAGGATCACAATGGCACTTTTCAAAGACTGGTTTATAAATTTATTTATCCCTGAAGTGGAGAAATTCTGCAGAGAAAACGACATCCCATACAAGACTATGCTTATCGTTGATAATACTCCTGGACATCCCGCACATTTAGACGACTTTCACCCTAATGTAAAAGTCGTGTTTCTGCCTCCTAACATGACTTCGATCCTACAGCCCATGGATCAGGGGGTCATTGTTAATTTTAAAGCCTATTATCTACAAAGAACATTTGCACGAGCAGTAGAACCAACTGACAGAGAGACTGGCAAGACTTTACACGATTTTTGGAAATCATATAACATTTACCAAGCCATCATAAACATTGCTAAGGCCTGGGCAGAGGTTACCCAAGTTTGTTTGAATGTCGTATGGAAGAAAGCGTGCCCACAGTTCGTACACAGCTTTAAAGGTTTCGAAAGAGACAAAACATGTGAGGAGGTGACAGATGAAATTGTGAAGCTTGCCGAGAAGCTTGAGCTGGAGGTTGATGTTGGTGATGTGGATGAGCTTATCGAATCCCATGGAGCTGAATCATCAAATGAGGATCTCATGGAATCAGAAGCAGTAAAACAGCAGACTGAAGCAGAGAATGAAGTTGAAGAAATAGAAGAGCCACGATACTTCAACACCAAGGAGATGGCACTTGCATTTCGTGAGATTGACTCTGCAATGGCAAGGTTTGAGAAGATGGACCCCATTTCCTCATGATTCTTGAAAGTGAACACAGGCATTGACGAAACGCTGGCCTACTATAGACAGATATATGAAGAGAGGAAAAAGGCCACACTATCCAGTCATCTCTTGGTAAGTTTGTAAGGAAGGTTGAAAGACCCTGCAACGTCCACATCTCCACAGCCTTCCACCTCCAAAGCCCCCTCTGACGACCCTGATGATGTAATGCCTGTCTCCTCCTCTCTTTCCTCATCTACAAATTAAGCCCATTGTCATCCACCACCAAAATGCAGCCTTCAATGTGCCAAGATAACAATAGGATTAAGGTAAATGCAATATTTTTGTTGTAATTGCTTGTTTTTTATGCTTGCACAATATATGTTTCCAATTTACATAAAATTCAGGTTACACAAGGCTTTCCGGAATGGAACAATTGTATAAGTCAGGGAGAGCCTGTATATCAAAATTGGGAGCACGGTATTCAAGTACAACCCAGAAGTGTTCCTGAAAGTTCCTTATGTAAAAAACTACCTACAGATTTTCAGTCATTTACAGTGATTTTAATGACAAATGTAATACGTTGGTGAAAATATAGCTTTGATGCAGGGTGGATAAAAATCAATGATTTTTTTGATAAAATGCTTTTTGAGGAAAAAACCTAGCTAAAGATAAAGATATATCTTTGAGCTATAATGTCTCATCATGGAATAGGGGATTATAAACTCTAATTCTATAGTATGAGACAATATATTCATGTAATGTTTAAGAAAAGTTTTGTAAATGAGTTCCAATAGTTCATGGATTAGGAACCCAATCTTAAGGGTTCCAGGGGCTTCTGTACAGATTATTTAGGTTAATCTTTCTACCTACCCAATGGGACTCAGTGCTAAGTCTAGAAGATACCATCAGAGATGCTTAATTTTGCAGTTCTCAAACTGTGGATTTGTGTCTTCAGAGATAACATGCTTGTTAACAGCAAAAATGTTGAATAAATGAATAAATGAATGAAATAACAGACCTCAACCCTATTGTCCCTCTGCAAATTTGTGTACACAGGGTCAATCCCTTACCTCTCTCTAAAAGTGCAAAGTTTCAAAAAGTTCAATGAATAGAAGATTGTTGGGGGCGGAATAGATCTGGACAAGGAGAAGAAGTCTGGAGATAATTGTGAGAAGGGAGGGACAGGCAGTAGAAACAAAAGTGAAACTGTTTGAGCAGCATATTCCAGAAGTCTTGAGGTCTTTCTGAGTGTATCCTTCATTGATTTGAGATCTACCATACCATTCTCTCACTAGAAGGGAAAACCTATAATGGCAGCAGGCTGTAAAGGAGACCCAATTTGGGTCTCATCTATCTCGGAGTTGTGAAGAATATGTATTAAGGTTATAACAATCAACAAGAATGCACTTTTATGTAGAAATCCGTGATTAAATTGAGTCTTCCTGACTAGTGATTTAAATCAATTTGATTTAAATTAAATCCACCCTGCTTTGATGTTAACATTCTAATTCTAGAAAGATATGGCATTAAAAGAAAAGCAGTCCGTCACAGTAAAGCCTAAATTCTACAGGTGAACTTTAGTGACCACAGAATAGAGCAGGGGCGGGCAAACTTTTTGGCCTGAGGGCCACATCGGGTTCCCAAAATTGTATGGAGGGCCGGTTAGAGGAGGCTGTGCCTCCCCAGACAGCCAGGCGTGGCCCAGCCCCCAACCCCTATCCAACCTCCCTGCTTCTCACCCCCTGATGGGCCACCCAGGACTCCTGCCCCATCCACCACCCCCTTCTCCCTGTCCCCTGACCGCTCCCAGGCCCCCCGCCCCTGACTGCCCCCTGCCACCTCATCCAACCCCCCCCCTCCTTCCTGACTGCCCCCCCAGGACCCCTGCCCACTCCCTCAAACTCCCCTGCCCTCCATCCAACCTCCCCCCGCCCCCTGACCATGCTGCCTGAAGCACCGGTGTCTGGCGACGCTACAGCCGCGCTGCCCGGCAGGAGCCAGCCATGTCACCGCGCCGCACAGAGCACCGGGTCAGGGCGGGCTCTGCAGCTGCGCTGCCCCAGGAGCTCGCAGCCCCACCACCCAGAGCATTGGGCTGGTGGTGCAGTGAGCTGATGCTGCGGGGGAGGGGGAACAGCGGGGGAAGGGCCGGGGCTAGCCTCCCAGGCCAGGAGCTCAGGGGCCGGGCAGGAGGGTCCTGCAGGCCGCAGTTTGCCCACCTCTGGAATAGTGAGTGTCTCCATATACAGCCACCTGGACTATGCAGTCACAGATGCTCCATACAAAATGTCTTCGGTTTTCACAGAACCATTTGGGTCACAGAGGACCTCTAGCAGGTCCTCTGTGACCCAAATGACCTTTTGTAACACAGCAGGATGAATCTAATTGTCCATGCCACCTTTGACAGATGGGCATCTAGTCTCATCACAGTGAAGGTGATTTTCCAACCTCTCTGCAGCTTGTTTCTTGCTCTCCTATTTTGGCATTGTTTACTAATGAGAATTGATCCCAGGCCTTTTCTGTAAACAACCCTTCACATGTTTTTTAATAGTTCTTTGCAGCCATGTCCACAACAGTTTTGAATTCATATCAAGTTACTTTTTGGAGTAGCATTTTTACTACTCTCTCTCTCACACACACAAAGTCAGTGGTTTAAGGATATAAAAGTGTTATATGTGGTGCTTTTTATTTTTGGATCTTATTCTTAATCTATTTGTAACTGAGAACAAGGCATTAGAGTCCTTACAATCTTTATCCTTATTTCCTGCAAATCTCATTACTGCTCTATAGCCCTAGCAGGCAATTCCATCTTCAGCAACTTTGTATTGGACACATTACTTGTAGGATTCAAGCAGACACAAATGATTATGATAGGGACAGATGAAATACAATTTAAAGCAGGTTTCCACTGTCTTATAAATTCTTAACTGGACTAGACCATTTTGCAATAAAAAAAAAATTTATATATTTTTGATAGTTCACTAAGCCCCAGGATTAACAAGAAGAAAAGGAGTACTTGTGGCACCTTAGAGACTAACCAATTTATTTGAGCATAATATATGCTCAAATAAATTGGTTAGTCTCTAAGGTGCCACAAGTACTCCTTTTCTTTTTGAGAATACAGACTAACACGGCTGTTACTCTGAAACCAGGATTAACAAGACCACTTAAAAAAAAATAGCTTGGAACCATCCCTTGTCTAGTGATCTCCCTCTCAAATGTATGTCTAAATACACATACCAGCACCATATAGTAATGGTAAAATGTGTGGGAAGTTTGTGAAGATGGTTTCAACATTTTTTTTTTTATTACTTATAAAAAAATCTTTATCCTGAGAAGTGATGAGCCCCACAACTCCCATTGACTCCAATGGTGCGATGGGAACTCAGCAGTTCTCAGGATCAGTACTTTATATCTTTGATTAACAGATGAAGTGGATGGCTCTGTGTTTGATCACTGTGAAGGAAGTGAACTTGGGTGCCATCTTGACAGCTGGGAGCATTATACTACATCATAACTTTAAGATTAGCAGCTTCTGATGGTGGCTGCAAGTCAAAAAGACAGTAAAAATTACCTAAATTAGTAATGAGATACCTGCAGTAAGTAATGGAAAGAGACGCTATTAGACAAAATGGGGGGAAGAGCTGGCTAAGAGCTGTTTAACCTGAGGTATTAAAATCAAATTGGTCTACTGGAGCTCACCCTAGAGTACTACAGGAACTACTAGTATTTGCAGTGTTGGAACCATGAACTCCTGGAGGGCAGGTGAGGTCCCAGAGGGCTGGAAAAAAGGGTAAACATCATGTTTGTATTTTAAGATGAGTTGGGAGAATGAATTGTAGGTCACTAAATTTAACTTCAAACCAAGTAAATTCCTCGAATTGTTAATAAAGTGATGAATCTGTCAGCACCTAAAGGGGAAATGTTGAAAAATAATAGGCAACATCATCTAATAAATTTTACCATGTAACTTGTTTTCTTTCACATGAAAATTTAGTGGATAAAGAACCCAGGTGGCCTAGTATGTCTTCGCCCTCTGAAGACATATCAAGATTCATTCTCCTAGTGAAATTATACCATATGCTAATAAAAAAAAAAATCTAACATAGTATAATTAGTGCCTGTGTCAAATTGGGAGGAGATTTTGATTAAGGTCCATTCTGGTCATTTACTAATCAATATTTTTGTAAACTACTTGAGGACAAATAAGAGTGTATGTTAACGAAATTTAGAAGTATAAAGCAAGGAGGAATTTCAAATAATTTGGAGTACAATATTAACATATGGAAGGATAAACTTTAAAAAGAGTTTAACATAAATTACACTGGTTGGGGGTAAATATAAATGATTCTTACAGGAAGGATTAAGATAATATATAATGGGGTAATATGGGTAGTAATACACAGAAAGATTAAATATTTTAGTGATGTTTTATTATTAAGAATAGTAGTGGGGGTGTGTGTGTGCGGTGAGACAAATGCTATATTGCCTTTTATAAATAGTAACGTCCTGCTTATAAGCTGTAATTTGGCTTTCATTGAAATACTGTTTAGTTTCATGTATTATTATTATTATTATTATTTTATTTTTTTTAAGACTTGGAGATAGATCAGAGAGGAGCCGCAAATTATAGAAGGTTTGGAAAATAAGGCACATGGGGAAAAGTTATGTGAAATGGAGAAGAGACAGAATACAAAGTTTCCACACAGAAACTTTACAGGTGGTTAAACTATTACATGTATACTCTAAACACATACACATCACAGGAGCTTTGAGGCATCACTAAGGTTCGGAATTTGAGGCACTAGCCAACACCTGTGACAGTATTGTAGTTCTGTTGCATACCCTACATACATATCACCCCAAGAATGGGAGAAGACATGTCCAGCTATGTGGCATAGTTTTGATGCATGAAGTAATTAAGGAATTAAAATCAGGTTTTGCAGAAGACCTCAAAAGATTTTGTTCACAAGAATATTTGTACGATGTTCATGACAAAGGGGAAAAAAAGCTACCACATTTTGGGAGACTGAGATCTTTGAAAATGACCCAGATGTGTGATTAGCAGATAATCTGATGCATAAGGTGCTCAGAACAGTATTTTAAGAGTGTATGCCATATGTAAGAGTCACAAACCACAGAGGTGCTAAGCAGGAGCCTGCTTTGTTACTCCTTGAACTAAGACTTACTATATTTCTTTAGTTTTGTGTAGCAATCCACCACAATAGACCACCTCTATTTCCAAACCTTTGCTGTGGGTAGGACTATGAAAGTTACTTTAAAAAACCACTACTACAAACTACCAATTACTAGATTCAAAAAGTGATCTGTAAAGTATTACTGATTACTTCTGTGTTTATTACCACCAAATTATTTGTCAGAATGATAAAAATCAAAAGGCAAAGATTACAAGTCATTCAGATCACTTTCTAATGTTTACTCTAGCCTGTATGTTAACTAGTAACAGACTTCTAAATTCTACCTCATTTAGAATTTTTCTATCATAACAAAAACAATTACGAAAAAAATATTCAATGATCCCTTTGTTAAATGTAACAAAACAAACTTTTCAATTCATGCATCAGATAGCACCCAGGCCTAACCTAAAAGGGTTCAACAGGAGAAGGTAGAGAAGTGTTGCAAGTGCAAACTATTTGCTTTAACAAGAGGTACTTGAAGAAACAAGAAAGGCTCTTGCCCTTCTCTGACACCAAACGTTTCTCTAAAATTTCCATTACTGAAATTCATTGTCCCGATTGTCCAACATCGCTGTATCTACACTCTCCAGCCCTGATTTTGGGTGTGTCCAATTTGTTTTATGGAGTTTGTGGCTGGTACGTGCCGGACTTGCCACTCATCCCAAAATGGACAGGATCATCACAAAATTAAACAATTGTGTCCATCATTCAAAACATTAGCTGAGTCTGTATTCAGTCCCCCCCCCTTTTTTTTTTTTTAAATCAACACTGTCCCTGCCTGTCTTACCAGAACAGGTGAGACTGAAGCTGGGGCTGCCTCTGCAACACTGAAAGAAGGTTGTTTGGTGCAGGGCAGAGGCTGCTGTTTGAGGCTGGACTTCCCTGCACTCCATATTCTGGGATCTAGGGAAACACTGGGTGCTGGAGAGAATTAGCTGGAGGTAGTAATTGGCAGAAGTAGTGGAAAGAAACTGTAGATACTTTTTATGTAATGAAAGGAATAAGATCCTTCGAGATTACATTTTTATAAGTAATTGCTTTAAAATGAATAGGATTACACGTTACTTGAAGATTGTGAAGCATTACTTTAACAACCTGACAGTGGGAATCTCTCTTTTCTAAAAAGATACCCCGTAGCTCAAATAGAAGTTATAGGTTTAATGCAAGAATCACTGGGTGAAGTTCTATGGCCTGCATTCTGTGCGGAGTCAGACTAAATGACAAAATAGTCCCTCTTGGCCTTAAAAAAAAAAAAAAAAAAAAATCTATTAATCTTACTCACGCAGCTCCTACATGGCTCATTCATTCACTGCAGCTCTCTGGTTGGAAATCCATGGCCTGCTTTGCCCAATATGGCAGAGCAACGTTCTACTCCCTGACCAGCTGCATGGGAGCAGAATGAGTAATGCTCTAACACCATCATGTTTGGGAGGAAGTGGGAGAATCACAACAGGAAGGGGAGGAGGAAGACTTAAAAGTTGCCAACTCATGTGGCAATATTTGGGGTTTTACTTAAAGCCCCAATTCTTGAAGACACACGATTCCATGATAAAAAAAAAACTCAGCTGTGATGATTTTAAGTAAGTTTCTAACTCTCTGCGTTGTGGAGACAAGCTTGAAAACAATGACCTGAATGCACCTGAAAGGCTCAAAACTTGGAAGGCAAATAAAAAGAACCAAAGTTTGCTATATTTAAACAGTCTCATGATTTTTAAGCCACTCATAGGGAAGGGGGGGTCCTAACTCATTTTTGAACATGTGGGGTTGGCAGTAGTCTGTGCAGTCTGTCTCAGTAAATTAGTCATTT
This sequence comes from Lepidochelys olivacea, assembly GCF_965140295.1. Taxonomy (NCBI): domain Eukaryota; kingdom Metazoa; phylum Chordata; order Testudines; family Cheloniidae; genus Lepidochelys; species Lepidochelys olivacea. The sequence goes on from NC_140411.1 coordinate 112,829,243, forward strand.
CTCCCTAGACAGCACAACAAAGAGTGGAAACCTTATATTTACATAGCTGTGTTGTGTATCCACCTAAAAAAATACAGTCAGTGTCATAAAAATGAAAAAAGCTTGGAAGTTGGCTTGCCTCCACCTTCTCAGTAGTGTAGCACATAGAGCCTGGTACAAGGACATAATAAATAAAATCACCTACACATTTTAATGTGCCTAATTCATGATGTGCCAAGTTACTATATGTAGGCACAGGGTGTCATAAGGGATAAAGAACAGAATGTAATTTTCTACTCATTCTGAAATGAAAAGACAGATATTCTATAGCTCAATGCTATAAGTGAACATCCTCCCCAGATGTTACACAAAAATACTAACCAAGACTCTCAATAAGGATTAGTTTTTCATTATGGATACTTTGAGGGGAGGTTAACGGTCAACTCCTTTTTAAACAACCATGTCCTACTGGTGAGGAGAGGTAGAGAAGATTATTTATGATAAAGATAACAGAGTTAGAGAGAAAAAAGGGAAAGATAATATAACAAATTGTATTTCATCTTTGTTTGCTGTAATAAGCATGCCCAGACTGAATTCTAAAGTCACCTCACAGACATACAGAGTCAAAACAAAACCAATTGTATGTAGTAATGATATCTGCAAGTGTTACAGACATTGGAGAACGTGACCTGCTGTTTTGACAAAGTCTACCTAGGACAATTCTAACCAGATTAATATTAATTTAAATATCCCAGCTACTCACGTCATTGATATATCTACGTCTAGTTTGATAAACTTTGTACAGCCTATTTGAAAGTGCTTAGGTAGCCAAAATTTAGGAAGGAAAGAGAGAAAGCAGATGCTCAGCGTCTCCTCCTCCATGAATGATACGAATAGCTCCTTTCCTAAACAGGATGCTTTTCATAATAGCGAGGAGCTGGCAGATAAAAAGTTACATAGATTATTCACCACCTGGATGTTTCCAAATAGTCTGGCTTATCTCCAGCCACTGAGCCTGTGTCACTTATATGGTGTAAATAAGTGAACATTTTATAGTAAGAGTGTTTAGGGTCACCCAATTGCTAACTTCTGAAGTGATGTTTAAGAAATTCATTCATAAATCATTTTAGTCTCGTACAGCATTTTAGCCTAAACTACCCAATTGATTGGCGTTATTAAAAAACAATATAATTTAGCAAAAACTTCTTGATGTGTTTATTAGAGAGAGACAACTGCTCTTTAATGAATTCACAGTTGTACAAGTAAGTCTTAAGGACTCATGCCTTCCAACTAAACAAGGATTCCTGGCTTTCTATGTTTGTTCATAGGATCATGGAGGACAGCTATATTGTCAGTTAAAGATCAAGTACAAGAAGATTACCTATTCTTAACATAGCTAAGTGAAAAATGCTGTGCTGCTAATCAGATTATTTGTACTTAAAAATAACCCTACAAAGTTATGTTTGCTTTACAAGAGTGCTATAGTCACACTGTGGGACATACACTGCATGCAGTGTTCCATAAAAGACTCGGATGGGTGGATGAAGTTTAAAATAGGAAGTTCAACACACTCACACTCGACTCTAGTTTGATATCTGGTGAAGGAAACCAGTCCAATTCTTCAAACTCTTACTATATAGCAAAATAACACAATCCACTTATTTCAAGATTAAAGAAGCAATCAACAGAATTGATTTTAATCTCAATATACCAGTTTACAAATATAGCAGGCACAAGTGAGATTTCATTACCAGCAGCAAGATAGAAAACCTAGTATATTAAAGGCTTCTAGCAAATCAGACAGATAATCCATAAAATGACGAATAAAGTTCCTACATGATGCTTGACTCTCCTAGCTTCTCCTTGGTGGTAAATAACTAATAATTTCTTATACATATAAGTGGACAAAAGTTACATTACTTACTGTATAACAAGTTCCTCATTCTTCCATAACACTGGGCAAACATGTCATTTATGTATAAACTATATTGACATCAATTCAGTAGCATCTATTGCTAACAGTTTAAATTTATACAAAATAATAACTGACCCAACTACATTGTGAAACAGTAAATCAAAATTTTAATTTTGCAAACTTTTAAGTTTCGAATATAATGAATCCCTAGTAAACCCTACAAACTACACAGCATTTCCCAAACTTTTGAAAGTTCAGCCCTCCTTCAGGAAAATGAAATCAATTACTCTACCACCACGTGCCAAAACCCCTCCAGCTCTGCCATCAATAGGCTTTTAGCACCAGAGATGGAGTGATCACTCAGAGTCCTTACCACTTGAGTTAGCAGCTACTATACGCTAGAGTAGTTGTTTCAGTCTCCGCAAATTCTGGCAGATAAAAGTGCATTAGTTACACTTGGGTCACGTTTCCAAGCTTTTCTTCAGACTCATCACAACAGAGACTTTTAAAAAATTAAATCAGAGTCTCTGGAAAAAATTGAAAAGCCTATCCATTCCCTGCCACTCCTCAAACCCCCAGAAGGCATAGCATGCCCCACACTTCGGACACACTGCTGTGATGCTTCCCAGGGACAAGAGCACCAGAATCTTTGTAGAAGTAGGGGACCCAAGGCCAAAGTGCCCCCCTCCCTCTCACTGGCTAGCTGCTCTGGTGGTGAGCCAACTGACTTCTCTTCTGGCGCTACAGCAGCTCCTGGTGGGCAAAAGGTGTAATTACAGCTCCTCCCCATCAGAATCTATTATTTTGCAGGGGTGGAGGGGTGGCGCGGAAGGAGATTTGCAAGGGACATGAATTCTGCAGTTATATTTCTTTTGTTAAAAAGTGGGGGGGCCACGGCCTCCTTACCTCCCTGGTTTCAGCACTGGTGCCCAGAGATACAGAATTGTGAGGCACCTCCCCACACCTGCCCTTAGTGTGAGGAAGTCTTACCAGTGCCTGCTGTGGATCAGCTCCCTGACGCCACCAGCCACTGGCAAAACAAGCACTACTTTTCAGGCCTCTGCAGTCCTCATACTCTCTGTACAGATGAGCAACAGGTACACACCAACTCCCGAGTCCTCCAAGAATTCCTCTGGAGTGCTCAGCCTTTATTCCACTGAACACTTAAAGAATTCTTAGATCCACTATTCCCACACAAATAGTACACACCACATTCAACTCAGGATCACCACTTAATACACAGCACATCATGTATATTCACACACACGTGTACACACACACACACACACACAGAGAAAACAAGAATCAGTTTATTATTAAAAAAAGATTCAGTGATACAGAGTGACAATACTGTACACAAATGGTTACATATAAAATGAAATCATAACACGCTTTCTGAAGTCTAAACTTAACTAAACATTCCCCTATTTCCCACAAAATAGCTTACCCCAAGTCCTCTTCTCAGCATTTTCAACCAGTTTGGCTGAGATCCCTTATCAAGCCTGCTGGCAGGTTGTCCTCACAGATCAAAGGAATACCCCGGGGTTCATCTACACTCCAGATATAGTTTCAAAAGTACACTGTCTTACTCCTAAACAGGACGACCCCTGCTGTTTTTGTTTTTCCCTGCGATCGCCTTAAGCTCCTCATTAATATCTGACTTAGTGTGTAAATGGACATCCATTATAAAGCTTACAATACTTAATTTACATGTTGCCAGAGAGATAAATGATTGTTACTTCCTGTTTGGGGGAACTCGTCTAAGCGGGTCACCAAATACATGCTTTAAGAACATAGATATCTGTACAAAAAGTAACTCCTTAAATATCGCCCATACATATATCTTGTGATGATTAAGACGACCGTATGACACAGGCTTTCATTAGAGACCCTACATAACATCTTTAGTGAACTAAAATGTAAATACCATATCTAGGGGATTCTTGTAACACCAATACACCCCTTATGCATCAAGAAGTCCCTGGGGCACAACTGCATTTAGACTAAGTCAAAGTCCGAGCATTTAATGGAAAGCATAAGGAAAAAAAGATGGGATGAGGGAATCAACATTGTCTCAGTGGTCCCCCACCAATATCATCTCCCACTCATCCCCATTCTCTAGAAATCTTCTTTACACTCCTGCAGTATTTTAAATCAAGTTTCTCCACAATTAATTATTTTATTGTAGTTGCTAGAATAGAATAAGCTGTATTTAAGGTTCATGGTACACAAAGAGTGGTTGGGTAAAGGTGGTTCTTTAGAGTGTATTTGCAGGATTAAGTGTCTGACCCTTAATAAAAGAGTGCATGAACTAAATTTAGTGGAGTTGCCTAAGGATTCAGAAAAAAGTGGATGAGGAAGTATGACCTGTTAAAAACCCCACTTACGTAATAGTAATTTTATCTGGTGTGGGTTTGATTTGTTTAAATTATGGAAACACCAGTCCCAATTCCACAGTTAAAGTTGAGTTCTGTTTTGAAAGGGATGTGAAAAGGATTTAGGGGTCATGGTAGAGAAGCAACTCTACATGAGCTGACAGTGTGATGCTGTTGCAAAGAAAGGCCAATGTGATCCTTAGATGTATAAACAGGTTAGTGCTGAGCAGGAGTAAGGGAGGTTATTTTACCTCTGTATATGGCATTGGTGTGATTGATACTGGAATACTGACGTCCACCTTTTCAGAAGGGTGTTGAAAAATTGGAAAGAGTGCTGAAAAGATTTAGGGCTATAAAAAAATGCCTTATAGTGAGAGACTTAGAGAGCTCAATCTGTCTAGCTTAGTGTATAAGTACCTTCACAGGGAGAAAATACCAGGTGCTAACAGGCTCTTCAATCTAGAAGGCTTAAGCAGCAGCAATGGCTGGAAGTTGAAGCCAGACAAATTCAAAATTAGAAATAAGGCTTTAAAAAAAAAGTGAAGGAGATTAACCATTGGAACAAACTACCAAGCGAAGTTGTGGATTCTCCATATCTTGATGTCTTCAAATCAAGGCTAGATGCTTTTCTGGAAGACATGCTTCAGTCAAACCCAAACAACTGGGCTCAATGCAGGGGTAACTGGATTTAAATTCTATGGCCAATGGCATATAAGGGGTCAGACTTGATGACTTAATGGTTTGAAACATACACACAAACTTACAGCACTTATTCTGAGTATATAAATGAATTTTCGAAGAATTTACAAGTAAATCAGTAAATTAGTCTGAGTTAAAATTATGTTTAGACTAGGCTGGCATTAAACTTTAGCCAACCATCTGTAGTCTCATTTTATATTCTGCCAGCATGTGCCCTATATTTCTTGGGTGATCTCTCAAAGCAACATGCTTAGAAAGGCTGTATCGACAAAGCTGTAACTCAGACTAATGAACAAAACGAGGGAGTTTTTATTAATCTTTTTCAGAAGTTTGCAATACCATAAGTCAGCTGAAAAATAAAAACATTAATGATCATTTGTTAACAATGCGAGGAACAGATAAAGAGACTAATGTGTGTTTGGAAATACACCAGAGAACTCAACCAGGAACACACACAGATCAAAGAAAAAAGGCGGCATACTGACACAAGGTTGAGATAATCAAAATATAGCTCAAAGCAATAGCTGGTAACATCAAAGACTAGAGAATTCTAAAATGAGCTTTTTAGGAAGATGCATATATACATTCATATGTGCATAAGAACATTACATGGAGCCCCAAAAATGGAAGTTCTGCTGTTAGAAAGTCAAAAGATGTCTGCCACAAGGAACAAGGTAAATTATTCACTTTGGCCTTGTCCACCCTAGAAAGTTGTATGGCTTTAACTATACCAGTATAATTAAAAAAAAAAAAAAAAGGAGTACTTGCGGCACCTTAGAGACTAACAAATTTATTTGAGCATAAGCTTTTGAGAGCTACAGCTCACTTCATCGGATGCATTCAGTGGAAAATACAGTGGGGAGATTTATATACACATAGAGAACATGAAACAATGGGTGTTACCATACACACTGTAACCAGAGTGATCACTTAAGGTGAGCTATTACCAGCAGGAGAGCGGGGGGGAGAGGGGGGACCCTTTTGTAGTGATAATCAAGGTGGGCCATTTCCAGCAGTTGACAAGAACGTCTGAGGAACGGTGGGGGAGGGGATAAACAGGGGGAAATAGTTTTACTTTGTGTAATGACCCATCCACTCCCAGTCTCTATTCAAGCCTAAGTTAATTGTATCCAGTTTACAAATTAATTCCAATTCAGCAGTCTCTCCTTGGAGTCTGTGTTTGAAGTTTTTTTGTTGAAGTATTGCCACTTTTAGGTCTGTGACAACCTCTTACTGCAGACGCAGGGATACCAGTACAAGGTGCTTTACAGTGGTATAGATATTCCTGTACAGAAAGGGGAATTACTATATTGATAATGGGTACTATACTGACATTTTTATACCAGTGTAACTGTATCCACAACAGGACTTTCACTGATATAACTGTTCACATATCTAGGTCATGGAAACAGCTGTGGATCTCTCCAGAGCAGTTCCACAGAAGGCTTAACAGATTCAACTCAAGCCTCGCTAATAGAGGCAGCTACCAGGAATTTCAGAGAGTAGGTAAAGTGTGTGTGTTTGGAGGTCACGGGACATGTGGGCAGTGCATCTGGTCCACCTGTGGGCTATTTGGTTTGTTCTTTGCATACAGGCCGCATAGCTAGATAAACCATGGGCCCCTGAGTAAGCAGGGTCCCTGCTAAAGGCCACAAGGCTCTGACCCTCGGAACTTTGATCAGTGCCTGAACAGAGCTGGCCACCAAGAAATTGGAGGAAGAGGAAATCAGAGAAGAGGTCTAGTGATTTGTAATCACCAGAGGCAAGAGGCCATGGCGGCTTGGCTGAAGACAGAGGAGGATGGGCAGACTGAATACCACAGAGAAAAGGACCAGGAGGAATTCCACACAGATAGAAGTTTGGAATAGATATCAGATCCTCAATGTGGAAACTCTGAAGACACCTCTCAAGATCCAGCAAGTCCAAGGGAATGGAGAGATGTGCGGGATACACATGTGGATGGCAGCTCGGCACAACCTGTAAGAAAATAAGCTTGCCTAAAAAGTGTTCTCCAATTGTACAAGAGAAAGAATCCTTGTTGGAGATTCAGTTCTCAGAAGAATCAAAAGAACATTCTGCAAGGACAACAGACAGTGTACTACCTTCCTGGAGCCAAGACACAAGATGTCACTCTAAAATTGGATAGGTTTCTGAAGTCAACGGAGAAGGATCCATTGGTGATGTTCATATCTGCACTAATGACATTGTGTTGTGGGATATTTCACAGATAGATTTCAGGGTAATCAGAAGGATGCTGAAGAAGAAAAAGAAGAAGAATGTCAAAGTGATCTTGGAGGTCATTCCTGTCTTAGAAGCAAAGGAAGACAGAAAGCAGAAGATTCTGGAAGTGAACTGCTCGCTAGGTAAGTGGTGTAGGGTAGAGGATTTTGGTTTTGTGGAACATTGGTACGCCTCCTACAGGTAACGGGGACTGTATAGTTTGGATGTCCTCCACCTCAGTAGAAGGGAGACCAGTCTCCTTGGGGACAGGCTGACTAGAGTAGTCAGGAAGGGGTAAAACTAATTGCAAAAGGAGAGAGTAAGAAGAGGGAAGATATGAGCACTCAGCACAAAATCAAGATGTTGAAAACAAAATCCATCAAGGAGCCAAAGGATATGAAGACAAGACATTCTTTAATTGTCTACACAACAATGCTAGGAGCCTGAGTAACAAACAAGAGGAATTGGAACTGCTCATTTGTGAGCATAAATTTGGTCTAGTTGGTGCTACTAAAAACGTGACACCACGTTTCACACCACTGGAATGTTAAAAATCAATGGCTATAACCTATTTAGGAAGGATTGAGTAGACTAAAGGGAAGAGGGAACGGCACCGGATGTCAAAAATGGCATTATCTGTTTCCGAGTCACTGAGAACTCAGAAGAAAATGATCTTGAATGATTATGGATCACTGTCCTCACAGATAAAGCACAAAATAAGGCATTAATTGGTGTCTGCTACTGATCACCAAATGACACTAAGAAACAGAACAACTGCCTCCTTATGTACTTATCTATAATATATAGGAGGAAAAATCTGGGCAATCACGGGACACTTCAATTTGACTGATATATGCTGGAGGTTTCATGCTGTCAGTATTAAAATAGCCTTTGAATTCCTAAATATTATAGATGACAATTTCCGAACTCAATAAAATGTTGCCACCAACAAGGGGGAATTCTGTGTTATACCTTGTCCTAAGAGATAAAAAAGAACTGATCACAGAACTAAAAATTAATGGTAACTTAGGTACAAGTGATCACGACTTGATCACACTTGTGATGTGCAAGCAGAATGAAAGTCCAGACCAGTAATATATAAACTTGGTGCTTTAATAAGGCCAATTTCACAAAGCTAAAAACAATGAGCCAAATCAGGTTGAAGAGATAACTGAATTCAAAGAGTGTGAATAATAATTGGGAATCATTTAAGAACACCGTATTGTATGCTCCAAAAAAGAAAAATCCCACAATTGAGAAAGAAAGCCATGCTGATTACAATAAAATGACCTGGTTTAGAGGGGAACTGAAGGCAGCTATCAAATATATAGATATAACAAATGGAAAAAAGGGGAAGTTGATAGTAATGAATATAAATAAGAAGTTAGAAAATTGATAAGGAAAGCAAAGGGAAACATGGAGAAATCTATGGCCAGCAGAGTGAAGGACAATAAGGAGTTTTTAAAATATATTAGGAATAAAAAGTATCCCGACAACAGTATTGGTCCATTACAAGATGGAAATGGTAGAATTATCAATACCAATGCAGAAAAGGCTGAAGTGTTCAAAAAATGTTTCTGTTCTATATTTGAGGATCTGGACCACTTGGCAAACTGGGTGCAAGCAAACAATATGCATTTTAATATGGTTAAATGTAAATGTACATATCTGAACAAAGAATGTAGGCCACTTACAGGATGGGGGACTCTATCCTTAGAAGCAGTGACACTGAAAAAGATTTGGGGGTTGAGATATATAATCAGCTGTACACGAGTTCCCACTATGATGCTGTGGCCAAAAGAACTATCAGGATCCTGGGATGCACAAGCAGCAGAATCTTGAGTGGAGAGGTTATTTTACCTCTATATATAGCACTGGTGTGACAGCTGCTGGAATACTGTGCCAAGTTCTGGTGTCCACAATTCAAGAAGGAAGCTGATAAGTTGGAGAGGGTTCAAAGAAGAGCCATGAGAATGATTAAAGGATGTGATTTTGAAAGATTGTCTCTCTCACCAACACAAGTTGGTCCAATAAAAGATATTACCTTATCAACCTTGTCTCTCTAAAGGATTAGAAAACATGTCCTACACTGATAGACTCAAAGAGCTCAATATATTTAGCTTAAGAAAAAGAAAGTTAAGAGATGACTTGATTACAGTTTATAAGAAGCTATATGGAGAACAATCATTTACTGATGGGCTCTTCAATCTGGCAGAGAAAGGTATAACATGATCCAATGGCTGGAAGTTGAAGCTAGATAAATTCAGACTGGAAAGAAGATGAGAGTAATTAACCACTGGAACAATTTACCAAGGATCATGGTGGATTCTTCAACACTGACCATTTTTAAAATCAATATTGGAAAGATATGCTCTAGGAATTGTTTTGGGGAAGTTCCATGGCCTGTGTTATAAAGGAAGTCAGACTAGATAATCACAATGCTCCTTTCTGGCCTGGGAATCTATGAATCTATAAATGATATTAATATAAAACCCTCAACAAGGAAACAGGCATGCTTAACCTTTACAGGGAATAAGCCATTTAGATCTTGATTGCAGTATAAACACAACCACATCAAGGAACCTGACTCAACACAGCAGTCCTCAACTGACTAACATTGTTCCAGTTTGTAATGTGGACTGGATCTTAAGTATATTTCATAGCCAGGCTAAACCTAAGGATTTTTACATTCTAGACTCCTCATGTCCACAGAAAACTTGGGTTTTAGACATAAGAACGTCCATCTGGGTCAGAACAATGGTCCATCTAGCCCAGTATCCTTTCTTCCGACAGTGGCCAATGCCAGGAGCCTCAAAGGGAATGAACAGAACGGGTAACCATCAAGCGATCCATCCCATCGCCCATTCCCAGATTCTGGGAAAGAGGCTAAGGACACTTCAGAGCACAGTTTTGCATCCCCCTGCCCATCCTGGCTAATAGCCATTGAGGGACCTCTACCCTCCATAAACTTATCTAGTTCTTTTTTTAACTCTGTTATAGTCTTGGCCTTCAAAATATCCCCTGGCAAAAAGTTCCACAAGTTGACTATGCGTTGTGTGAGGAAATAATTCCTTTTGTTTTAAGCCTGCTGCCTATTAATTTCATTTGCTGACCCCTACTTCTTGAATTATGAGAAGCAGTAAACAACACTTCCTTATTTACTTTCTCCACACCAGTCATGATTTTATACACCTCTATCATGTCTCCTCTTAATCGTCTCTTTTCCAATCTGAAAAGTCCCAGTCTCATTAATCTCTCCTCATCATTTTTGTTGACCTTTTCTGTACCTTTTCCAATTCCAATACATCTTTTTTGAGATGGGGCAAACAGATCTACATGCAATATTCAAGATGTGGACGTACCATTAATTTATACAGAGGCAATAGGATACGTCCTGTCTTATTATCTATTCCTTTCTTAATGATTCCTAACAAAAGTGAGGCACTCTCTAACACCCTGCCCAAAACAGACTAACAAAATATCCAACATATTCTCTTACTATTGAGGTATTGTATGATTTTTCACAGAGTTATGCACAGTAAACAAAATTAGCCCAAGACTTAAAAAAACGAAGGAGTCACATTAAAGCAGAGAATGTAAGTCAATAATCTCCCACTGTCCAAATCTTCTGAATTTTCTAACAGTTCAAATTTAGAAGTAAGTAATATTTCAGGTTCATCAGGGTTTCTAAATATATACATTAGACCCATACATGCCACCTTCAGCTTAACAGGACAACATATTTAACTCCTAGATAATACAACTGTCCTGTAATGTTCAAAGAAGCTTGCTTTCATTTTAGTTCCTAAAGGCTAGTAGTCAAATATATATGCTTCCTTGCACCTGGCTTATAGACCATAATCTGGTCTATAAACCGTGTATGCCTGTCTCCTTGTGATGGGCCTTATGTTATGTTTCAGCGACAACTATGCATGGTTAGTGTCTCACTCCTGATTAAACAGCAGCTCTCAAAAGAGGAGAGTGAGGCAACTTTGCCAGCAGGCAATCTTGTAGCTCAGAGCAGCTGACGCAGCAGGTTCAACCAGTAGCACAGAACAATTCAAGATGTGCAGATTCTCTGTTTTTGTGGGGATATATCCACAAAGTAAAAGCTTTCAACTTTTGCCTTCTTTTCCAGGCCATTCTACCAGTGGTGGAAAGCCTGCTTGTCATTAGTGACTTTTGTAAACATAGCATCAAAGTCTCACAAGGATCTTCCTACACCACAGACATCCATCTCTGGTTCTCAAACCTTGTCTCAGAAGGACCACATTCCTGAAACACATTATACTCTCCTACATGCCACCAAGCTGCTTGTGAATTCAGTCTAGAACTTTTGCTATTCACGTCTAGCAAGTATTTTTCCTACCCAGCTGAATGAAATGTTCCATGAAGATTCCACTTCCCTTTTGAGGAAGATATTTTAAACATACAACTACTTACTCACCTAGCTCTATGCTTAGGGATTTCACAGTGTTCTGTCCAAGTATTAAAACAAATTTGCTAAAAGGAGGAAATAAATGTATGACTAATTTTAGTTCAATAAGATGCTGAATAAACATTAGGATTATTTTACAACACCTACAAGAATGCTAAATGCTTCAGAAGTGACAGGTCCCTGCTCTGAAGTGTTTATAACCTTGATGATGGACTTGAGAAGTGAGGATGTTATGACACTAGGAAGGCAAGAGACAAGGAAGCTGCAGATTATAGGTATGCAATTATGCAGTTACTCAGTTTAGTATTTAATATATGCATAATTAAATTGAGTAACTGCATAATTGCATACCTATAATTTGCAACGTCCTAGCCTCTCACCTGACTAGTACCATAACATTGTATCCAGCACCTTTGCTGTAGATAGGCGTTCCACTCAATCTAAACTGATGTTGTTTCATCACACATTTTCTGCCATAACAAACAACACAGGTTAGCCTCTCTCTCATCTTCCAATTGGCTGATAGCTCCATAGTTTGAAACATATGTTCACAGGACATGGCAGATGAATCATCATTTTTCGTTGCTCATGAGGCAAATGGGCAGTAAAATTTCCCTTTTCCTGGGCCTACATTTCATAAGCACCCCTGCTTTCAGAAAAATGGCCATAAGAAAATCAAAACAATCACAACCAAACTGCTGTTTTCAAGGAGTATCTGAAATCCCAGTGCAAGTTTAATGCAATCTTCAAGTTTCTCAACATATTTTTTTTACTCAACATAACATTTATTCATAAGCACAGAAAAAGAAAACTAGCCAAATAATACATGTCACTTTGCTAACCTTAGTAGTTGATGATAAATACAAAGTTAACCACTATCTGATGCTTTCTAAAATAAAAGTATACAAAATACTAAATTTGAAATGCTAAGTCTGAGTCAGTTTTATGCTTGTCAACCCACAGTAGTTCCTTGGAACATTTAGCCCACTCTCCGTCATCAACTGCTCTAGGCATATGCTTGCATACAATATTGCAAAATGAATTTGTAGATTAAGAACTCCCCTGACCACACAATACTTCAGTTTGCTAGAAACAATTCTGGTATCCCTCTCACTGCTTTTAAGGAGTTTTACTCCTAACCCCTGAACTTCTAGAATTTACACAACTCTTCTACAAGACTGTGGCCTTGTCTTCAGTAGAAACTTTAATAGTTTATGCTTCATATGGTTTTTGCTTATGATTAAGGCCAAGATTTTGTCACGGTTATTTTTAGTAAAAGTCTCGGACAGGTCTTGGGCATAAACAAAAATTCACAGGAACCTTTGACCTGTCCATGACTTTACTAAAAATAACTTGGGGGGGGAGGAGGAGGAGGCGGCGGCGGCGGCAGGGCTAGGTAGGGGGGAGGAATGGAGTCCCATGCGGGAGGAGACTGACAGGCCAAGCCCCCCCAGTCATGGCAGGAGGCACAGCCCACACTCCAGAGCTGGCCGCAGCTGCGGGGCAGGGGTGCGCAACCCCAGCTGCAGCCCCCACCAAGCCCCAGCTACAGCCAGGGCAGGTATAGGCACAGCCCTGGAAAGCCGTGAGAGGGGCACATGGCCCGGCTGCAGCCGCCGGCAGAAGCTGCAGGGCAGGGAATGCAGGGTTCTGGTTCCAGCCTCCGTTCCAGGGCAGGGGTACACAGCCCCGGCTTCAGCCCCTGACAGCTGCAGCTGCAGAAGTCACTGAGGGGTCCATGGAACCCATGACTGTCGACACCTCTGTGACTAAATCATACCTTACTTATGATCCACAGCTGACTCATTGGCTTAGGGTATCAGGAAGACACTAGAAGAGGGGAAGGCATTTCCAGGAGGACTACAGGGGATGGCATGATCTGGAAGCATTTCTGGTGTGATGCAGGGGGAACAGAGGTAGATTAGATGGAGTGGAGGTGGTACAGCAGAGGGAGGAACAAAGAGTGAATTCTCAGCTGGCAAACTAAAGGAGATGTGCCAGGCGTTGAAGCTGTCAGAATTAACAGCCCATCATCTGTGCCACAGCAAGATGCATCCACACTCGATCAGTTTGTGAGTGATCAACTGCAGTGAGTGAGACTCAGTTATTGCTTACCCTCCCCGCACAAAGTCCTGCAGTAAATGCCATGTTTATTTGCTTACCTGACATACAGCTGAAGCACTTTTGCTTGAAATATGCCTCACGTTAACATACAATTGAGGGGGAGCAATCACTTATCAGGGTAAATTTCTCCAGCAGATACAAGGCCTAAGACACTCATTACACTTCTGTGCAATTACTCCAATTATTTTACCTGTTATGCTATGAGCTTTATAAAGAAAACAATTCAACTTCTGGTAGTCAGAGTAAATGCCAAAAAATGGGATCACCAGCACTGATAACGTCAAATAACTGTCTTGGAAATCTGCAACAAAGCTGTTCAACCACTGATAAAAATTCTTAAAAGGAAGTCTTGCATTACCCAATAAAAATGATATTTTAAAAAGATGAAGTCTAGATCCCAGAGAGTGTATAAATGTGTCTATATTTATTTTAAATACTCTGTTTAATGTGATCTGTCCCATTGCCCCTCACACTATGAGTCTGTACTAATCAATGCCGCTATTAGAATAGGAAAAGGGCCATAGAAACAACGAAGAAAATGAAACAGGAGTGCCTTTTCTCATTAACATATTTGCCAAGTTTAGGAGCAAGGTGTTGAAGAGCTACAGGCTTCATGGAGTCCTATCAAAACAAATTCCATAAAAAGACTGATGAATAGAGTCCTGAATCTCAGAGACCTCTGAATCCACTCCTCTATCCCAGAGAAAAATAAAAGAAATTATAAATGATTAAAAACAAAATCATGAAATAAGTGCTAAACTTCACTGTACAATCATGCTGCCTTTCATCAGGTGCCTGATCCAATGTCTACTGAAGTCAAAGAAAAGACTCCCATTGGATCACAACCTAGATAACTTCAGTTCTATATGTTCCAACAGCAGGCTTGCTATATGCAGTATAGACTATATAAAATAGCAGTAGCCAATTTCACTGTATTCTACTGACTGTTCTATAATTACAAAAAAATTAACAAACGTAATCATAAGTTTTATAGCAGGGGTGGGCAAACTTTTTGGCCCGAGGGCTACATTTGGGTATGGAAATTGTATGGCGGGCCATGAATGCTCACAAAATTGGGATTGGGGTGAAGGAGAGGGTGAAGACTCTGGCTGGGGGTGCAGGCTCTGGGGTGGGGCTGGGGGGTTTGGGATGCAGGAGGGTACTCCGGGCTGGGACTGAGGGGTTCGGAGGACAGGAGGGGGCTCAGGGCTGACGTAGGCAGTTGGGAGTGAGGGCTCCAGTTGGGGGTGCAAACTCTGGGGTGGGACTGGGGATGAGGGGTTCAGGGTGCAGGAGGCTGGGCTCGAGGTGTTTGGAGGGCAAGAGGGGGATCAGGGCTGGGGTAGGGGCATGGTGGGGAGGCTCAGGTGTGCAGGTCTGGGCGGCACTTACCTCAAGCAGCTCCCGGAAGCAGCAGCATGTCCCCCCTCTGGATCCTATATGGGGGCGTGGCCAGGCGTCTCTACTTGCTGTCCTGCCCGCAGATGCCGCCCCTGCAGCTCCCATTGGCTGGGAACTGCGGCCAATGGGAGCTGCGGGGGCAGCACTTGGGGCGGAGGCAGCGCACAAGACCCCGGCTGCCCCTAAATGGAGGAGCCAGAGGCAGGACATGCCACTGCTTCTAGGAGCCATGCGGAGCGGCCACCAACCCCGCTCCCCAGCTGGAGCACAGAAATCCAAAGCTCCGGCAAAAAGTTAAGCATAATCCTGGATGTTACCGTCATGCAATAATTTGAGATTTTAATAATATGTTCAGTCTCCAGCCCTTCAGGGTAGCAGTTCAAGAAAGCTCTTCAACAGCAAAAGTAGGCCAGATAAAGGAATGTCAAAACCTACCCTTGGTAAGCCACTGTACTAAATTTTAGGCACAATATACACCTGAATAAAAGTGTAGGACATAACTGGCGCTGTACATATGGGAATTCATGGGGCAGCCATTCCTCCTTCATAGGCTTTAGTGCTAAATCCCCGTTGAAAGGCTCATATAATCTACTAAAAAAAAAAAATGTGAGGAGGAAATGTCCACTTTGTCATATTTGAATAATTTAAACTCATGGTTTCTAAACATAGGGATCATGACCTCTAGGAAGGTGACAACCACCCTCCTTTTCTTTACAGCCTGATCGGAGAGGGATCCTGCAATTTTTTTGTTGTACAATGGGGTCACGGGTGGAAAAGGCTTGAAAACACTGACTTAACAGTTTCTCTGCCTGAATACAAACTTCTTGCAATCCCTTATCAACGAGCTGTAAAGAAAGGCCAGGCTGCTTCCTTGTAGTAGCATCATAAACTGCTACTTTATGTAATGGCCACCACAGATGCTCACGCTGCAATGAGACTCATACCCTTCCTTCACTTGAGACCAAGTGCTTCATCTTTCCATCATATTGTTTCCCACAGGCCAAGGAAAACTGCTAAAGTCCCAGGCATTCCCATAAGCCCTAGCCTCTTGCCTAGGATTGAACCACTGGAAATACAAACAAAGGTAGTGGTGGGTGAAAAGCAAGATGTGTTACAAATTAAACCAATTCTACACCAGCTGATCAGATTTCAGTTTCTTATTGCTTTGTCGTCTAAAGACCAGAGTTTTAATTTCAATTTATTTCAACTTGCTTCCTGTATACCCACACTGAAATCATGGCAGAATCAGACCCCTACAAACTAAGCAGACCATTGAAGTTAAACAGCAAGGCTTATCTTGCCACATAGGGCTTCTATAAATAAAAATGAATACAAAGAAAAAATAAAACCTAAGCTCTAATGTACAGATAAAATAAGAGCTGCTAGCATACCAGGCAATATTCGTCCAATGAGAGCATCTAACAACCAAAAGGATTCCTCTTCATTCTTTGTAATAAGAATCAGGTATCCAGCTATGAAATTCATGCCCTGAAATAAAAAGAAAGCTTTTATAATTTCTCCACTTACCTCAAAATTTTCTTGTTTAACTTTATAATACCCATGAACTTCAAAGTACTGATTGAGTGAAATAAAGGGAAAAGCATTGTGCCTGCAAGTTCCTTGAAAGATACCAGAAACAGAATTATTACAATTTACAAAATGGACAGGATAGAGGAAATCTACTAAGACAGTCTACCAATTATTAACCCTGCTACACCTGGGCAATGAAAGCCCATGGAAGCCAGGGGAGGGGGGAAAAAAAATTAAAGCACTAAGAAATTAAAAAGTAATGTAAAGACTGCTTTTTATTTTAAAAAATCCCAAAGCCCTTTCCAAACAACAAAACCGATGATTACTTTGACCAACACTGAAATGTAACTATCCCTGGAGTGAAACTCACAAAACAGCTGCTTAATAATGTGCAGTGACACTACCTAACAGTTCTAGGTGGAGCATGGCCCATCCAGTTGAAACTACAAATGCAGTTTAGGAAAGCAAATAGTAAGTAGCAGAGTTGTAATTCCACCAGGTTTTCCAGGTGTAGTTTACGCAGCTATTTAAATTATTTTTGTCCAGAACTAACGAACAGTATTTATTGTTTCTATCTGCACCTATATTATGCTAGATGCCTTTCAAATCACCGGGGAAGCCATAGTTCCTGCCTTACAACCTACAATAGGCAGACACACAAAGTGTGGGAGATAGGGCTATATATGTAAAGCGTTAACTGGTCACATCCTTACAGTACAATGTGTTGGGCTTTTCATGGCAAGGTTTCAGTGGACAAAAGATGCATAAAATATATAGGCCCTGATTCAGGAAACCAACCCTATTCAGGAATAGCATGTGTTTAAAATCAAGCATATGCTTAAGCAATTTCCTTAGAGACTATCTCTTAGTAATCCATAATATTAGTTTAGTCAACCAGTTAGTTTTAGCAACATTATTAGGTTGATTTATAGCATTCTATTGGCTTTTAGAGTGAGAGGATTTTTTAAAAAGTATATTTATTGTGATTTAAACAAGATGGCATCTAAAACAGTACATAGTGCACCAGCATGAGAGTACACAATTCCCAACAATTTTTTAAAAAGCCAATGTAAAATTGTCTTTAAATATTTACAGGCTGTGGAGGCTCATGCCAGTTACATTTGTTTAGTGCTAATCTTAGAAATCCTCTCTAGTTTCATCCTTTTCTTTTGTATTCTCCTTGACCTCTTTCCCCCGAACTCTCCACTCCAGGGTCATCTATGGGGACAGGCGGTAACATTGTCTCACTGTACCCAATAAGCAATGCCAGCTACAGCTCAAGCAAGAAGAGCACTGCCAAAACTGAAACGCTCAAAGGATTCTGGAAACCAAAAGTTCTTGTCTTGACTGAAATCCAATTTTTTGGATACAAGTGGCTTTGCTCACTTGTCTTTTGATATACAATGCCAAAACAGTCTCTGCACATTTGAATTTTAAAATATTCACTCTGTTCTAGACATTTCTTTTCAATCCTTAAACCTCTATATTAGTTGTTGAACTTTTACAAATTGCTGAAGTTGCCTGGATCTGTGTTGCATCTGGGGTGCTTGGCCTTCTGCCTATGAAGACAGCTATTCAGTTCCCATGCTACCAGATAGTTTGATAATTGCATCCATGGTGATAAGAGAGTATTTGGCACTTAACATAGCAGGAACAAAAGCCTGCTCTTTAGAAAATATTCACAAAGCAAAGAATTTCACTAGCTGTACACACATTGGTAAGAATTCTATAGGACTACAGTACAGAATGGCAATTCAAAACTTAACTCACTCTTTGGTTGGGAACTTTTCAGTGGTGACTCTCCAGATAAATGTTTTGATAATGCTAGTGAGGTGTGGAGGATCTATACTTAGTATATAGTGCAAGCCACGAAGAGCTACACAAAGAATTGGGGGGAGGGGGGGGGAGTTCACTTTAATTGTCTACTGTTTCAGAGGAATCCTGGCCCCATTATATGATATACATCACCATTTATCTTGATGAAGTCTGCTGCTTCACTAGGACAATAGCCAGTTTTCTAAGATATACACTGATTTATCACACATATAGGAGGAGAGGCTCCAGCCCTTGGTTTATGTAGTTACACCCTCGATATATAACCCATCTTTTGAGGGAATAAGTGGGGGGGAGGGAAGACCCTTGGTCTCTTTTTAATGGGACTTAGATGGGTGTTTCTGTGCAGACTTAACAAGGGTTTAATGTAAAGTAATATGCATCTCTTCATAGATCTGTCTTGCTTTATTTAGAGGCCTGATTCTGCAAACACATGGATCAGAGATTGACCCTTTGCATTATTCTCAAAAATCTTAAAAGAATGTAGTTTTAAAAGCTTTGTTCTCTTTGGATGAAATGTTATATATGGAAAAAACACAAAGAACTTTTACTCCCACATTTCAAATTACCACTATTAACCTCAGTACTGCAATATATCAGGGCCAAACAGTAAGTCAGATTTCAGCGACTCTGATAATGATTCTTAAACCTAGATCAATCTCTTCTATACTAAATTAAATGAGCTGCAATGCAATAAATGTAATTTATATTCTTTAATAAAGGATTGTTATTTTTATTTTATTATAAATTTTTTTGACTGGTACAAGACACATGTAACTGCATATAACTGCAATGCAACAGGGAAGGAGAAAGGAGAGACTTCAAAGCTGAACTGAACAGAAGAGAAGACACATTTTTTTGATTATGCTAGTTACCGTTCATGATGTGTAAAGATGGCCACAAAGTTATTTCTATTTTAAAACATTTTTCTGCTTGTTTTTTTACCTTAGAAACATCATGAATCAAATATTTTCTTTTCTTGTATCTTCTACAGGAACCTGTAAAGGACTAGGGAACTGGAGCAGGAGCAGTCTCAGTCCCTTAAGAGTTATGAGGTTGAATTTTACACAAATTTTCCTGCTCCATGTTTGTCAGAAGTTTGAGTTAAACAGATGTAATAACCAAATCCACTAAAATTAGATTTAGACCATTTGACTACAATGTGATATGACCACTAGTTCGCCTCTACCCAAAAAAGTTCTCCAGAAAGACAGTGGAAATCAAGACCTGTTAATTCTCTTGTAAACACAAAGGAATCATTTACAAATAAATAAAGAAGTTTTTCATGCCTTTCTAGAACACCAAGTAGCAAAACGGGACACCATTTTTTTAGTTTACTGTTCACCTTTAGTGAATGAAACCAATTCATTCACTTGAAAAGGAAGGAAATTGGGTAAGCACGCATTACATTTGAAAATGACTCAAATATGAGATCGGAAAGATACTATTAGCAACTGTTTATATGACTACATTTAGCCTTCCCCACAACCTTGACTATCACCCAAAAATGTACTTTAAAATTAGCAACAACAATCTTGCAAATGTCTTGGAATATCTTTTTAAATATCTATAATAAGTTACATACCTGGCAGTATCCCACTGTTTTATTATGGTGCCCATACGCTACTAATACATTGTAGAGTGTCTGCTGTAAACAGGGATCAGCAGTTTTGCGGAATTGTACATTATCTGGAAATGTTCTGTTCATGTCTAGAAAAAAAATGAAAGGACCAAATTTAAGCCATGTTGCCATGCTCCCTAATAAATCTTAGCCTTGTAAGATGTACAACTGAAATCTGACCATGGGCTCACAGAAAAGGAGTCTGGTAGATGAAGTTAACAAGAAACGACCTCAAAGCCCTATTTTAGTTCATTGGCCTACGTTCAAATGAGATCCATTCCTAGAAAGACTGATCTCTCTAGGCCAGTGTGGCTTACAGTCTCAAGCAGGATTCAAGGCAGAGACTGATCCCAGGAATTTATTACATTTCACCTAACCCTCTTCAGCAATTTAAACTAACACATCATGTACCGAATTTATCTAGTGCACTGCTAAGTTATTAGCTGCCCTGCTGGGGAGTGATATTCTCACAACAGATAAGTTCAGCAAAGGACAACTCTGATTCACTGAAAACTAAACCTATCTATGTGGATTAGCCCTAAACAGTTCATTTTTAAAAGATTCTGTTCTCATAACTGATCATACATGTTTGACTCTAGCCTCCCCCCTATCCCCAATTGCAATTACACATTGTCACACTCTGGAAAAAAAAAAAACTGCTTCTTTACTCATGCAAGGTCATACAGAAGGAGATTTTTCAAAGAAAGCAGAGATGCCTACGCATGTACTTCAAGTTTAGTCTTGTATCTGATCTGTGATTAAGGAATTACTGCTTTGAAATTATTTAAAGAGCCACTGTCAGGTCAAATTTGGTCCAAAATTTAATTCTGTTAAAATATGCTCATACTAAAGGAAATAAAAATATCTCCATGATTTTTTTAATTTTAATTCTAATGGAAAAACTTAACCTGTTTGCCGCAATGTTTGCTACACACATAAAACAATGAAAGTGTCTAGAAGTGGATTAAATACAAAAATGGTCTATAGTTTAAACAGAGAGAAAAGCAGGACATTAACAAGCAGCATGAATAGTGAAAAATAAATTTAAGCTTTTCAGGGCTATTTAAGGAAATAAGGAAGTTTGTATAAATTAAATGAATATATAATTACACATGCAAACTCATGGGTGTATGTGCACATGGATCTACATGTAACTGCACATATTTTACACACACACACGTGTCATCAACTTGTTGCAGGATCTTTACTGCTCTCTGGAGCACAGTGCATACATCATCCATACAGATTTTTTAAATGGATACTGTCCTGTTAATCACCACCTACTCAGCTTTAAGGACCTATGACCTCAATTTGCAAAAAAGTCTCACACTTTCTGAAAAAATCAGGCCACTTTAAGAGGTCTCAAGTTGAACACCTAAAAATCACTACTCGATTTTGGAAAATAAAGGCCATTACGCAAAAACAGGACAATATGCTGGTAGCTGGATTTAATTTAAAACAACAAAAGCAACTTCACTTTTATGGTGTTCAATACCCAAGGGCACACTAAATTATTTAAAAATATACAAAATGTTTGAACAACTATAAGCAATTCTAACTATAGCATCCCACACAGATATGCCTGACCTCTGTACATACTAGGAGATATTTTATCTTACTGCTTTTCCTTCTTAAAGGAAACTGTTTGTAATGACTGGCTTCCATGACAAAAGCTTAAACTGGGAGAGGCTATGAAGAAAACCCGTAAAAATCATGGTTTGTGCCATGGAATTCAGAGCCAAGATAAATTCATTGCCCTAATCACCACTTCTTCCTTTTAAAGTCAATAAATCAGTTCTGGAGTGGTGGGGGATAGGGAAATATCGTAATTCACCTCCCATGCAAATTTAAAAATCAAGGTGAACAATAACCCTAACAGGCTTGTGTAACAATCTGATAGTCATAGGCTACAGAAAACTTGTTTTGTTTCTGTTGGTAGAAATAGCAGTGTTGTATCTGCATAATCAGAATACTTTTTTAAAAAAAACAAACTCTTTCTTACAATAAAGAATAATAAAATGTTAATACACTACATTGCACATTACTGATTACTTATTTGGGATGAGGTTAATATCCAATGAACCAGGCTAGAGATTCTGGCTTGCTGGCGGAGGAGCTCTCTTCCTCTGAGTATGCTAAAAAGGATGACCAAATTTCTAAATACCTATCCTCTTGTTGACACATCTCTTGTGAACGTACTTTGTGTGAAAGCTTTTCCACCACAAAGACAATCCATATTTTACTACACCACACACATTTTTCCAATAAAGTGCAATATAAAATCTTCTTGCTAACAATACAAAAAATGAATTTGTTGTTCTGTTTAAAATGTTCATCCTTTACTGGAGCATTAAAGTAAACAGGTCAGGGGATCTCTAGGATGTTGGCTTTTTGTCATATAATCAGAATAGGTTTATTAATGTACAATTTGGAAGTTGCTGGAGAGATTAGAGCTGACATTTCAGATATGGTGTTTCCCCTTCAGTTATGTAGATTAAAAAACTATATTATATATACATATATAACAGAAGCTGATCCAAACAAATTTATTAATTGTACAACCTGAGAAAGGCTCCATGGTAAAAGCGTCAACTCTAAATTTTATTTTCCATTGCCACAGCACATTTTACAACAGAGGTGGGGAAAATTTGCCTGATTTTATGTAGGATTTTAACACATCACATTACACATCCAATGAAGTGAGCTGTAGCTCACGAAAGCTTATGCTCAAATAAATTGGTTAGTCTCTAAGGTGCCACAAGTACTCCTTTTCTTTTTGCGAATACAGACTAACACAGCTGCTACTCTGAAACCTGACATTACACTTAGTAACAACTACATCATCCTGAGGGCTAAGGCCTTTAGAGTATTATACAGTGGTTTAAAAAAGAACCAGGGTACAATAGCTAAAGTATCAGTAAGAGTGCAAAATTTACCCACCTTTTCTATAAAGGCTAAAACCAATAATCAAGAAAGACTGCAAGTTTTCTAGAAGGATGTAGAAAAACTTCATATCCAAGACAGAATTTAAAAAAAAAAAAGTTTTCCATTAACCTTAATTTGGTTTTTGACATACAGATGGGAAGGCAACATTTAATTTAAAGAAAAGAAAAAAAAACCCTACAGTTTGAAATAAATTTGACCAGGCAGTGAAGACAAAGAATCCAGTATGATAGTTTTTACTGACAGTTAAGCCCTGATCCTGCAATGAGCTCTGCAGAGCCAGACCCTGGGGCCATGCGTAGCCCCAGTGACCTTAACAGAGCTGGACAAGGGACTGAGGGTCAAGAGGGCGAGAGCAGAAGGGGCATGTTGGCAATCCGTTCCTAGTAAATGTTTTAAGTCCTATTTTGAAAAAATTAAAATAATGGTGCGTTAGTAATACAAGCTGGCAAAACAATGCCTCTATCAAATGCAGGAAGCAAATCAACTAAGTAATTACTTTCTCAATTTATTTCTTTGCTGTAATCCTGATGAGGAAAACCCTTTGCATGTTTCTCTCTCCTTTGTCATCATTACAGCATTTTTGACACCTCATTCAGAAACAAATATTCAGGCCCAGGACCATGCAGCATGAGATGACGAAATGTTTTTAAAAACCTGGAATTAGAACTGTAGAAGCAATTTTTGCAGCAATTAGATAAAAATATTCAGACCTAAAGCTGAATGCCTTTCTTCAGAATTCTGAGACATTTAGGGGATTTTGACAACCAGACATGCATTCTCTCTTCATCTCAGTGTTCTACACTTTTCCAGCTCATCGTAATACATGGATCCTTCCCACTCCACACACAATGCCCATCATCATACTGGACCATCCGTCTAGTTTAATGACAAAAGTTACAGGATTAATGTGATGGATGCTACATTGTTCTGTTCATTCATGCTGCTTTTGGTTGCTCTTCCTCCCCGTCCTTGCATTTGTAGATAGAGTTGCCAGTTTTGTAATTGCACAAAAGCTAGCACCTTGCCCCACCCCAAGACCCCAGCCCTGCCCTGCCCCATCTCTGAGACTCCACCCCACCCCACTCACTCCAGTCCCCCTCCCTCCGTCACTTGCTCTCCCCCACCCTCACTCACTTTCACTGGGCTGGGGCAGGGGGGTTGTGATGTGGGAGGGGGTGAGGGCTCCAGCTGGGAGTGCAGGCTTTGGGGTGGGGTCAGAAATAATGAGTTCAGGGTGTGGGACAGGGCTCCGGGCTGGGGCAGCGGATTGGGGTCCAAGAGGGGGTGCGGGCTCTGGGAGGGGGCTCAGTATCTGGGAGGGAGTTTGGGGCTCAGGGCTGGGACGGGGTTTGGGGTGGAGGTGCGGGGTCTGGAAGGGAGTTAGGGTGCGGGAGGGGGTTCCGACCTGGGGCAGGGGGTTCACGGCATGGGCCCTGGTCATGCAGCGCTTACCTCAGGCAGCTCCTGGTCAGCGGCACAGCAGGGCTAAGGCTGGCTCCCTGCCTGACCTGGCTCCGCACTGCTCCTGGAAGCGGCCGCCATGTCCGGCCCCTAGGTGGAGGCGCAGTCAGGTGGCTGTGTGCAGTGCGCGCTGCCCATGTCCGCAGGCGCCACTCTCGCAGCTCCCATTGGCCACAGTTCCTAGCCAATGGGAGCTGCCGAGGCAGAGCTCAGGGCAGGGGCAGTGCGAGGAGCTTCCCTAATTGCACCTGTGCCTAGGGCCCAGAGGGACATGCTAGTTGCTTCCAGGAGCTGCGCAGAGCCAGGGCAGGCAGGGAGCCTGCCTTAGCTCTGCTGTGCCGCCAACCAGACTTTTAACAGCCCAGTCAGAGGTGCTGACCGGGGCTACCGGGGTCCCTTTTCGACTGGGTGTTCAGCTTGAAAACCAGATGCCTGGCAACCTTACCTACCTACCAGAACTGTAGGCTCTTCATGAGCAGAAAGAGACTTTTAACATGTCTACAATATTTAGTATACTGCATGTGCATTATTTCTGCATTTACAGAAATAATAAAATATATTGTTGTATTTCTTCCTCCACTGCAGTCCTGCCAACCACAAGCATTCAAAAATCATGAGTCAAGCCCTCAAAATCATGAGTTTTTAAACATAAGTAGTTTGGGGTTCTTTCTTCTTGTCTTTGAACCTTTAGGTCCTAAGTTTTGTTGCCGTTGTCAAGTTGTGGTAATGATTAAAGTGAGATTCTCAGATTAATTTTCCTCCCTTTGATGGTGCTAATAGTAGTATCTTAGGTAAAACTATTATCTTAGTGCTAAAACTACAGCACTTTATGGAGCATGATTGCCAGAAGATTTTGAGAATCATGGGAATTACAGATTTGTGAAGCAAATATTAACAAGATTACATATTTTTCTTTACTTTTTAAATCTATCACAGCATTAGAAATATTTAATATAAAGCAGGAACGCACTGAATGGCTGAATATTAAAATTAAACTGCCATTTCAGTGTAACTTGTCTTTCAGCTGATGCCAAATATCTAAATAGTCGACAAGAACACAAGGTTTCATGAAAATTAAAAATGGCGTATATCTTAATTTTTTTCTATTTTCTCCTACCCTCTCACAGATGCTCATGTTATTCTTTCACCTCTAACAATTTTTTCCTATGGCCTCCCAGCTATTGTCTTCTATTCCTTATACATCTACACAGAGATAAAACCATGGCACGGCTGTCACAGGACTGGGTCAATTGACTTGGGCACTAAATATTGTTGTACAGATGGTCAGCCTCAGGCTGGAGCCCAAGCTCTGGGACACTCCACCCTCACCATCTCTCTTCCTCTTTTCAGAGCTCAATCCTGTTTTTTCAGTTGCTCATTCTCTTATTCACTTATTCATTTTAATTCCCATGGTCTCCAATTCTGCTTGTCTGTCTTTTCCTCCCTCCAGTGCGTCTCCCAAGTCCTTATTTCTTCCTATAACTCACTTGTGTTCCCTTTCCCCCTCATCCCAACACACTGCTTTGTTTCACAGGCTGACTTAGCCAAACAGTCACCTGCTGTCCTGGTAAGATCCCTGGTTTTACTGCCTAACATTGCAGAGGGATTGCTGTCATTGCCTTTGCTCTCTAGAGGCCACTGGTGAGGCTGACCTTGGATAATCATCTTAGTTGCTCCCTCTACACACCCCTAAACTGCAGCTCATGGTTCAGCATGGGAATACTGAAGCCTGATGATTTCTGGTCTGGACATTCTTCCTGCAGGAGTCTGGATATGCATGTTCCAAAATGCCTTACTCAGGTATGTAACACCAAACTCCGACAAGCTGCTATTATTTAGTTTTCGCAAAAAGAAAAGGAGTACTTGTGGCACCTTAGAGACTAACCAATTTATCTGAGCATGAGCTTTCGTGAGCTACAGCTCACTTCATCGGATGCCTGCTGCAGTTTCCACGGCATACTTTATTTATACACAGAGAATATGAAAAAATACCTCCTCCCACCCCACTGTCCTGCTGGTAATAGCTTATCTAAAGTGATCATCAGGTGGGCCATTTCCAGCACAAATCCAGGTTTTCTCACCCTCCACCCCCCCACACAAATTCACTCTCCTGCTGGTGATAGCCCATCCAAAGTGACAACTCTTTACACAATGTGCATGATAATAAAGCTGGGCCATTTCCTGCACAAATCCAGGTTCTCTCACCCCCCTCCCAAAAACCACACACACAAACTCACTATCCTGCTGGTAATAGCTCATCCAAAGTGACCATTCTCCCTACAATGTGCATAATTAAGGTGGGCCATTTCCAGCACAAATCCAGGTTCTCTCACATCCCCCCCACCCCCATACACACACAAACTCACTCTCCTGCTGGTAATAGCTCATCCAAACTGACCACTCTCCAAGTTTAAATCCAAGTTAAACCAGAACATCTGGGGGGGGGGGGGGTAGGAAAAAACAAGAGGAAATAGGCTACCTTGCATAATGACTTAGCCACTCCCAGTCTCTATTTAAGCCTAAATTAATAGTATCCAATTTGCAAATGAATTCCAATTCAGCAGTTTCTCGCTGGAGTCTGGATTTGAAGTTTTTTTGTTTTAAGATAGCGACCTTCATGTCTGTGATTGCGTGACCAGAGAGATTGAAGTGTTCTCCGACTGGTTTATGAATGTTATAATTCTTGACATCTGATTTGTGTCCATTTATTCTTTTACGTAGAGACTGTCCAGTTTGACCAATGTACATGGCAGAGGGGCATTGCTGGCACATGATGGCATATATCACAAATTGGATACTATTAATTTAGGCTTAAATAGAGACTGTGAGTGGCTAAGTCATTATGCAAGGTAGCCTATTTCCTCTTGTTTTTTCCTACCCCCCCCCAGATGTTCTGGTTTAACTTGGATTTAAACTTGGAGAGTGGTCAGTTTGGATGAGCTATTACCAGCAGGAGAGTGAGTTTGTGTGTGTATGGGGGTGGGGGGGATGTGAGAAAACCTGGATTTGTGCTGGAAATGGCCCACCTTAATTATGCACATTGTAGGGAGAATGGTCACTTTGGATGAGCTATTACCAGCAGGATAGTGAGTTTGTGTGTGTGGTTTTTGGGAGGGGGTGAGGGGGTGAGAGAACCTGGATTTGTGCAGGAAATGGCCCAACTTTATTATCATGCACATTGTGTAAAGAGTTGTCACTTTGGATGGGCTATCACCAGCAGGAGAGTGAATTTGTGTGGGGGGGTGGAGGGTGAGAAAACCTGGATTTGTGCTGGAAATGGCCCACCTGATGATCACTTTAGATAAGCTATTACCAGCAGGACAGTGGGGTGGGAGGAGGTATTGGTTCATATTCTCTCTGTATATATAAAGTCTGCTGCAGTTTCCACGATATGCATCTGATGAAGTGAGCTGTAGCTCACGAAAGCTTATGCTCTAATAAATTGGTTAGTCTCTAAGGTGCCACAAGTACTCCTTTTCTTTTTGAAAAAGAAAAAGAAATTCCTGCTGGATCTGTCATCCTAAAGAAACAACTTTAGAGCTTTGCGGACACTGAGGACGGCAGTGCACAATGAAACAATCACAGAACTGTGCCAATTTTTGTGTCAGCTTCTTTAGAAAAATGTTATTATTACAGTTGGATCAGTTTGAATATCAAGTAACCGCAATCTACTTACCACCACCACCCGGCCCATTCATTTTAAGTTTGGAAGGAGCATTGTTAAGTCTGAAGAGAGTGGTGTTATTACAGAGTTTGAGACTATTTTAGTTTTCACATTAATCATTATTAAACTACTACTAAACATTTACAGAAACACAACTTTACTGCCACACACAATTTAATCTGTCACTCTTACTTTATAATACATAGTTATTGACTATATGTATAAACATTAGGACATAACCTGTCTTGATTGCTTCCATCAGCGTGTCACTTTTCTCTCCCTCAAGTAGTTTATTATAGTATCCAGGGTTTTGTTCCATCTTGGCCTGGGCTCCACTTACAATCATCCATATCAGTGCACGATGCTCATTGGGAACGCCTTTCCTGATATATCTCTTCACTGCAATGCAACAAACAAAACCTTATTTTTCTTCTGGAAACAAAACAGGAAGTTGAGAGGTTCTAGGAGAACTCTTGACAAGCATTCATTGATTACAATGCTTCCTCCCTCCTCCACGTAAGAGCCAAAAGTGAAGACAAACATTTAGATTTACTTATGTAGTATGCAGCAGATTTAAGTGGCCAGAATATACTGTACTATGCTCAGTGTCAAAATACAGCCACAAACACACACACAAAACCCCAATCTCCCCTCCCACAAAACACACAATTAAACAGGTGGTTTCCAGTAACTCCACAGATCCATCAGAGAGCAGTCCTTTTCCACAGGTTTAACGTATACGTACTACAGGGAGAGTAAATTACTATCAGCTGAACACTATCCCATATATTAGAGTTTTAATGTTTCCCCCTCCCTTTTCATTGTGATGTCCTCTTGAATGGAGATCTGAAAATAAAGTGGTTTTCCCATTGATTTTTCTTCTTTTTCCATTTGGAAAATATTGATTTTTCTTCTTTCCTTGTACTTCTAACAGAGGTTGACATTGTGGTTTTCTGTTTGCTCGATTATGCATCAGCATCACTGAGGACGTTAGCATGACTCTAGGATTAGGGTTTGGCAGTTCACTAGTGCTGCTGCAAAGCCCAGTAATAGAAACACTAGACCCCCCCAAGTGCATTTTTAGTCATCAGGGCTAGTGGCTACTGTCTGAATGACCCTGTTGGAGAGCCAGGAGGAATGAGAGAGAAACCATGGATTTTTTCACGATAGCTGAAGAGGTTTTTGTTTTTATAAATCCAGACCAATTCCCTCTCCTAAAATACCAACCACATCATTTAAAAGTCACTGTGAATTTTGAAGCTCAAGAAATACTGTAGATAGGTTCTGCACTACCTAATTTCAAGTGATAAGCCCTGCCTAAACCAAGAGGTATGTCTATTTGAAATAATCTATGCATGCCCCTAAAAGTGTACTCACTTGTTAGGTTGAGGATTATTTGGTTTTATCCTAACTAATATCATGCCTTTTTCTTAAAAGGATTATTCCAAAAATATACTCCCCCTTGTAACTGGTCTCCTCCTGGTATAACTATTTACTCTGAAAGCCTCGCCAGTATCAGACATAAATCTAAATCAAATGCAGGAAACAGGGACAAGCCTTTGACTTTGGTATCCAGTACAAGGGGACAGCAGCCCTGCAGCTTAACATACACATTACTCCTCAGTGTCATTGTCCTCACGACAACAGATGTCCTTAGGCTTTCAATGAGAAAGCCCAAGTATGTATCTATCTAATATTATACACACACACACACACACACACACCTTATATATGGGATATACTGTTGACCACATACCCCCAAACTCCGTTATAAACAAGGCAAGTTCTCATGCAAATGTTAGAACTACACATCAGAGCCTTTTTACAGTGCTGCCTCCCTCACATCATTAAAATGCTTAACAGTGGATTTTACTCTTTCCTCAAACAAAAAAAAACCCAACAACAAAAACCACAAGAACATTTCATAGAGTGGAATATTCTCCAATTACAATACTTGTAATGCTCCTTGAAAGAGGTTACATCTTGCATGATTCTTCCTCCCTCACCTGACTCAGGCTGCAAACTAAACCGAAGGTCCTGATTCCACAGAAGATTCCAGATGAGCAGGCCCCTGCATCCACACAAAGCTCCATGGACTATCAAGGTTAGTGACACACATGGTGTCATTTGCATGAACAGCAGTACATATAACCTCAATTTAAACTGCACCTGCCCACTTGTATAATAAAGGAAAAAACCTTTAATCAAGGTATGTTGTCGGTATAACACTAGTGAAAGGATGCTGCCAACCTGAAATCTAGTCCATTTTTTTTTAAATGAGTGTAAAGTAGTTCCCAGTACTGCACTTACCTCTGGCTCACCATGCCAGGTTTAGTCGATTTACAATCACATTTTTGAATATATTTCTCTCTCTGTTACAGGATAAAAGATCCAGAGAGGGAAAGAGAATATATTTAAAGTACTGCCAAGTGCCAAAAGTAAGTGAAATAAAAAAAAAATACAGCATTTCTCCAGTATTGGACATTACTTATAACAACAAGAGGTAAGAGAACTGTGACAGAAGTGCGATTTTTAAGTAGACAACATTCCCTTAATGGTAGAATTTTCACATTCACTCAGAAAATTCCTATTTCCTTTGCCTATAGACAGACATGCTTTTGGTATAGCATGACAAATTAAGTCTGTCTATGGTGTGGTTAGGCAAAGTCATGTGGGAATGTATTAATTAAAAACAAAAAAGAAAGACTTATTTTAGCCAAAAATATTATCAAAGTTCCATTATGAAGTATTTCATATTTGCAGCATATTTCTGCACATAAAAAACAAATTTAAGTGTTGAGGAAACTAACACATACTCTAAAGAAATATACCCAAGAGCACAGCTGAAGCCAGGAGACAAACATATGGAATTTTAAAAGTTGCTTATTTTATTCTCAACACATCAAAAAGAAACAAAGTGGATTTTGTGTACAGTTGGCATTCAAGTTATGGACAAGCATGAGATCGGAAATAGTTTATATTTTCTTTGTAACATCTTCATTCCCCTCTCACCACACAAACCCCCATCTCACCCCATGTTTTATACTCTAAACAAACATGTTCCCGTTTCATTTTCCAGTACCTTCTCTAATTTTAAATGCTATGATTAATTTGGCCTATTACCCTTCAAATAAGACTGAAGAAGTTTAAAAGGTGTATTTAGGTATAGAGAGACAGTGAAAGCGAAACTAACAGGCACAAAACCAAAAATGGCACAAATAAAGAAAAATGAAGGAATTTCTTCATGCAGAGTAAAAAACTTACAGAACAAACAAACAAAGGCAGGAATTGAAGCTGCAATTGTTTTGACAATCAACAGACAAGCACTTAGGTCACACACACACATTATAGGATTACAACTTGAAAAGGTACTACCATTTTATATCATTTCCTCATTTAGTTCTTGAAGAGTACTGGGTACAATAGCATGACTAAGTGGAACAACAAACAAGATCCAAAGCCTTTTAGAGAGTAATTTGGACTGTACAGCTGTATTCTCTTTAATAGGATATTGAAAATTACTCTAGTTCACTTTGAAAATTATTAGAAGAAAAACTGACCCGTGTCCAAATACCTCATATCTGAACATGCCATATCCAGTTTGGACAACAAACTACAAAGTGGAAACAAACAGGAGACGCCTGTGCCTTCATTCAGCCTTTGATAAGACATTTCTGACAAGTTGCAAATCATAGAATCTGGTTTCACCAATATTCTGTATGTCCACAAACTGCAGACCCTTTTCCAACCCACAGCACTTAGTGCATTCGCATCAGAAGGCTGATAAGTTTACACTAAGTACTTTCTGCTACAAGTTGTTTCCAGCAGCAAGTAGGTTACTTGAATTTCTTACACAGGCACACTGTAGGTGGGAATTAAAGTAACTTTCAGTGGTCATGTAAGGCTCTCGTATTGCACCTCTGGTGCTTGTTGACCAGCTGTAAATGAATCAAAGCAGCAAGCTGACTTGCGACACTGTAAAGAAAGCACAAATCACAGCAGTTGAAGAGATTGCAGCAGAACCTAGAGCACGGTGGGAGGGGCAGGGACTTGTCAGGTAATGTGGGGGTGCGGGGAGGAGGAGGAGAGAAAGAAAAGAAGAGCAAGAAGTGAACCTAGGGTGGAGAGAGGAAATGAAAGACAGCAGAACTGAAATAGCGAGGAACAAGGTGAGAGGGATAGCAAATATGGGATGAAGAAAGAGCAAATGGAATGATGATAAAAATTCATATGACCCATCTTTCTGGAACTCTGTGATCAAGGGAAACAGGATATACAGCATAACAGTTGTTAAAGCACCCTAATTAGTTTTCTTTCAAGCAGAACAGAACTATGCATGTACACATGCCATGTCAGACACGAGGCATCTGCATGAAACAAATCAGCACATAAATATGCTGTATTTCCAAATTAAGGAATTAGCATTACATCCCTTCTTCTTGTCAGTATGATAGGAATTAGGAGCTTTTCTGGGGCCTGAGGATATATGGGCATGGAACTGCTGAGATATCATACATTAAATGTCCAGTAAAACTACACTACACAGTCTGAAAGGGTCTCAGATCTTCCCTGGGGAAGTAGAAAATTAGGGTGTGGAGGTTCTCAAAGGGACTGTACAGAAGAACTGTATGTTAAACACTCCTCTCTGTTTTGTATTACAATCAGTTTGCGTTTGGAATAGACATTATTAGGATTAGCAATTCAGACTCCTAAAGCATCAGAGCAAAGAAACCAAAATGTGGGGTTGGGAGAGATGAAGGGTTCAGAGGATTAACAGACTGACTTGCCACGGTTCCAATGGATGAGTGATCCTGCAGGATAATAATGTCCTCACAAACTGGAGACTATCCATATATGTTTGTGTCCAATATGGGAATAGACAACAGACATGGTGGATCCTAGTAGCAGTATCCTGGGGCTAGTGCTTAAATCAACACTTTTACAGAATAAAAGTAATCTGCCACTTTCCTCCTCCAGCGTTTCCAGCTTGAGTAATTTTGGGGTGTCACTGCACAATGGAGCATGGAAGATTTGTCGTTAATAATGTGTGTTTACAGTAACTCCAAATAGACTGCCTCAGCTCTGCTGTATTCCTTTATATTGGTCATATTCTTTCTAAAGGTGTGTAAGAAAGTGTACTGTAAGCAATTCTGATGATCTTTAGTAAAAAGTTAGTAACTGAAAATTTGATGCAACAGCCATCCAGGATCCTCTCTATTGCCATCATGCTTCATGTCCTTCATCCACACATCAGATTTAATGGAACCCCTAATTCCAGAAAGAGTGGCAGAGATTTTACAAGTATGATGTAATGCCCCTTAGGCCCGCAGTGCTTCTCAAGCTATCTGATGTGGGGGACCGGCAATTTTTTTTCCCCAGTGTGCGCCCAGACCAGCAGCCGATGGCTAGCGGACTGGCACCAGTCTGCGGACCACCACTTTGAGTAGCACTGCCTTAGGGAAAGTTAACACTGTAGAAAGAGCTATCACTTTTCTTGCTGCATTGCAAAAATTCCCCAAAAGTAGTAAGCGAAGCCTAGTGCTGAAGCACACCTCTAAGGATTCAGGTGCAATTCAAGGGCTTGTCTACCCAGGGACACTCAGGAAAATTAATCCAAATTAACTTTTCAAGTGGATTAGTTGAATTAAACTAAACCATATTAAGGCCACTTTAATGTCTGTGCTGGGCATCATTGTGAGAATTCCAAACAGGATCCCCAGGAAGGACATATTGGATACATCATTAAGTGCAAAGGGAAAAATAAGAAGCTTACACAGAAAAATTTCGCTCCCACAAGGAAAGGGAAGAGAACTTGCAGCCCCGCATGATTCCTTGCCCACAATACCTCCCTTTAATTACATTGCCCCCCTCCACTTTCACATCCTAGGCTATCATGAGAGGTTTTCCTGCTTCTTGAACTGGCAATTAAGAGTTCTGTTAACATCTTCTGAAATATTTGCACCTAGCTCTTCTGTTAATTTTACTTTCTCTGTTTTTAAATTTTGATTATTAAGTCTTAGCACATACATAGTGCTTTTTAGCCATAAGACAACCCCCGTTTCACAGATGGGGAAAAACGAGGCACAGAAAATTAAGCAACTTGCAAAATGTCAGAGAACGAGTCAATGTCTCGTCAAACCTGGGAGAAGAACTCAGAACTCCTGATGTTCAGTTCTTTACACTTTCTGCTGCACCATGCACCTATCCTTTAATGAGGTCATTTGAGCACACAAATATGTAAAGTAGTATAAGCAATAGTAACAAAAAATCCAGTCTCTCGCAGGTATAATCCTTCTTGATTACAGACATAGTGACTAAGATATTATGATGCACATCAAATAGGATTACTCCCTTGTGAACTTTAAATCAAACTGATTATCCCTAGAACAGCACCAAATTTGTTTATGTATTATTACTGAATTCAGTCTGTTATTACTTAGAGCAAAAAAGACATTTAGTATTGTGTTCTCAAGTGCAAGCCAATTTAAACTTAAGTTCTATTCTCAACACTGATTTACATTCAGGTCCAATAAAATACAAACATATAACTTACCTTTTAAACTTTTCTGTACCCCATTATTCCCCTTTAGAAGCTTTGACCATTTTATTGCTCTTCTAGTGAGTATCACCAGATATCTAGAAAAGAATTCTTCATATGACACATAATCAAAGTCTTCTGGCCTTTCAAATCCATATGGATCAACCCTACAATATAAAAAGTTATTGTACACAAAATTTCTCCACACACAGACTTAAAAAATATGTAAGTATGCTTTAGTAAACTAAATTGAAAAACAGTTATGGAAAATACAAAACAATGAACTGGAACTTATGTAAATTTATGGTCAATGCCAGACTTCCTTGCTTTTGGCAATTGGGAGATTTAGAGCCAAAGATCTATTTTGTAGACAATTGGCTTAAACTGTGACTAACTGGAATGAGGTTTTCATAATACAGAAAAAATAGGCAACAACAAATGCAAGGAATATAGATTGCAAAGGTAAGAGTCTATGATTCAAAGATTAAAAAAAATTAGTTTTTCCACTAGTGCTGTGCTAGTAAATACAGATTGTAATAACTCATTCAATTACAAAGATTACCTTAAAAATGTGCTATTTTTTTGTAACTTTTTGGCAATAACCTATTTAAAGAAAAACACTGTTTGAAAATTGATTACATAGTAATGGCCTCCATTTTGCCCTTCACCAGATCTACTCCATGTATGTGTGTGGCATCAGGTGTACTTATTTACAATAATCGGGGGGGTTGTTTTTACAATTTTTTATTCCCATTAGTAATGAAGAACCAACATTGGCTATTGAAGAGTGAATTGGATATTATTCTGGCTCATACATCAACTGAAGTGGTGAAAGATCCCACCTGTGCAAAATACTTTGCATGGAAGGACCATTACACCTACCCCAGTGAAGCCAATGGGTCTTTGCCTGGGAACAGGGATCCACTCATGCAGAGCAGCTTGTAAGATATGAAGGCCTAAATTCCAACTGTGAGGGCAAATTCAACTCTCAGTTTCACAAGTCCAACCTCCAATAATGACAAATGGAATTGTACAGGTGTAACCATGGGGAGAATTTGACCCATTGAATCTTTTATTGGTGGTGATGCATGAGTCAGAAGAAGCACTACTGCATGTTCAGACCCACTGAGTTTACAGGGCTAAAAGTAATCTTTCATTTGTATGCTGAACAAATTTGATGTGGAATCAGAGAGACAAATACAAACATTAAACCCTATAATACAGTTTTTAGAGTCACTAATCATTCAGTCATGATCTTCCTTGGGAAAGTTTTTTTTTTAATTCTTCATTACTTTTATGATTAAAGAAACCTTTCACACTCATACACAGAGCATTCAGACAATTCAAGAAAGCATGACACTTCAACCCACACATCACGTTTAGGATTCTGATAATGAAGGTAGGGAACACAGATTCATTTCATAATTCAGTCTGATTGTTGGGAAGCAGGAAGGAGACAGGTTTCAAAAATTATGAAGATATTCTCAACAGTTAGATAATCCCATATCTACAGGCACTGTGCCTTATCTGAAGTCCTGGGTGGTCTCCTGATTTTACAAAATTTTCTTGTCTGTTTTTAACAGAAGCTTGTATGTATGTCAAAGCCATTAATCTCTTACTTTTAAGAGATTCTTTGTTCCAGTGCATCACTAATGGTTTTTTGGGAAATGGAGAGAATGACACTGACAAACTTCCCTTCGGAATGTATTCATCCTCTCTAAATCCCCACAGCACGACACCCTTCCAAGCTTTGTTTTACAGTAGTTAATTTTCACATTTCTATATTTAATTAATTGTATTGTATTAATTAATTAATTGTATTAATACAATTATACAAAACTGTTTCACTTCTATTTATGGAGAATGTCTTGTAAAACAGATATTTAATTACTCTTTATTCATCTCTTCCAAAGTCTTTCTTTCATAGACTTTGCTTTGCCCCAAACCCTTCATTGTTCCATGTAAGAAACTGGTAGAAAAGATACCACTCTGAAGGCCCACTACCCAGAAAAAGTATCTCTTTCCAAGGACTGAAAGTTGGGTTTCATAGATCCTGCTTTTTTTCCTTCTTCCAATTGAGGAAATAGTTTAAATATAAAAAATAAACAAGTAAATGATTAAAAAATATTTTAAATTACTGCACCTCCTTTCAATTTTTGTGGGCATTAAAGGTTATCTACCAAGACACAATCTTAACAGAACATATGCCCCTGTGTAAGAGGCTTTTGAATGTTAATCTCAGTTTTCAGAGTAGCAGCCGTGTTAGTCTGTATCCGCAAAAAAAAAAGAGTACTGAGTCTCTAAGAAAAGGAGTACTTGTGGCACCTTAGAGAGACTAACAAATTTATTTGAGCATAAACTTTCGTGAGCAACAGCTCATTTCATGGGTGCCACAAGTACTCCTAATCTCAGTTTTGTTTGTTTGGGGGGGAGGAGACTTTAGAGCCATTTAATCCAGTAAAAAGAAAAGGAGTACTCCACAAGTGCTCCTTTTCTTTTTGTGAATACAGACTAACAGGGCTGCTACTCTGAAGCCTGCCATTTAACCCAGTGAAGCTCACAATATAGCCCTCCCTAAGTGAGAAAACCTCAAAAACACGGGCTTACTCAGCACAGTGAAATGCTATTACTAATACTTAAGGAAAATCTCAATGGTGCTGTTTAGCTGCGACAATGGGAATGAGGACAATTTTGATCAATAAGTAAAATTACAGCGAAAGTGCCATTCCTTTGAAAAACACCCACCAAACCCGCCCTTCAGCACAGAGCCAGCCTTTGCCAGCACCCTCAGCTTCAACCCAGACTATGGAGGAGTCTCCCCCCACGAACAGCCCCGCTCCCCCTCTCCCTGCCTGCACCACTCCCGGCACCTACACAAACACACAGGGGAGCCAAGTACAGCGCTAGGACGTGAGCGCTGAACGAGGGAACGAAGCCCCCCCAGCAGCGGGCCCCCGCCCCAGCCCGGGCATGTGTACCTGGGAATGCCGGCCCCAGGCTCCGGCGCGCCTCCTTCGCCCTGCTCCATGGCCGGGCAGCGCTCGGGGCTTCCCCTAGCAGAGTCGGTCCCGCGCCGCGCCTGCCGGGCGGCGGCGGCAGCAGCAGCAGCAGGGGGTGCGGACCTGAGCGGAGTTTCTCCACAGGGCCGCCCCAGCGGGAGCGAGCTCGCCTCACACAGGGCAGCGGCGGCGGCGGCAACAGCGCCTCCTCCTCCGCCTCCTCGGGACCGGCCCCATCAGGAGCAGAGGCTCCAAAGTTCAGCCCCTCGGCGCCCCGGGCGCGCCTTCCTCCTCCCCCGCGAGAGCTGCCGTGAGACGCCAGAGAGACACGCGGGGAGCCAGCGCTCGGCCGCGGGCCGCTCCCGTGCCAGAGCCGGCTCGGCGCAGTGGCAAGGCAGCTGCCCGCCGGCCGGCCCCCTCCCGCCCACCTGGGCTGTCACCTGAGGCGCTGCGGCCACCGGCAGCCCCGCGCCCAGTTGCGGAGGCTGCTGCTCCGGCAGGGCAGCGCTACGCAGCCCCCTCGGGGCCGGGCCGCCTCCGGGGCGGAGCCCGTGTCTCCAGTGACTCCGCCTCACCTGCTGCCACTGCCGCCGCCGCCGCGGCTCTTTCCCTCACTCCGGCCTCTCAGAGGGGCGGGATCCCGGGCCCCGCCCCGCCGACTCCTGTGCCGCCGGCCGGGAACCAGCGGGCGCTGCAGCCTCTTCCCGCCGCCCGGCCCGCACTCGGGGCCCAGCCGCCCTTGGCAGGGTCGGGCTGGCGCCCTGGCGAAGAGGGGTCTGTGCCTGGCCGCTGCCCGCGCTGCAGCGGAGCGTCTCCGTTTGCCCCTGAGCGCCAGCCTCGCCTCTCTTGCTGCAGCGTGGGACTTGGCCAGCGTTGCACCCACCCATGGCCCCATGAGAGTTTGGCTGCAGAGCGGGCGGGATGATGCCCCCAGACTCCGGCACTTCACTGGCTCAGCAGCTGCAGGCTTCGCCTACCCAGGGTGGCATACAAGGTTGTTATAAAGAGGAGGGGGAACAATTATTCTCCTTAACCTCTAAGGATAGGACAAGAGGTTCTGCTGGAGGGAATTCTGTGCCAAAAAATTTAAAATGCTGTGCACAATATTTTAAAATTCTGCAAATATTATTTGTCAACATCACACTATATAATCACTAGTTTCAATTATTTTGATAATTTATTACAAAATACCTGTAATCAAGTATGGCTGTAACAATACCAGACACCTAGCAACCCTATCCCTGGCCCAAACACTCACACATCCTACCCCCCCAGAGCCAGTGCCGGGTTTACAATGGCACCAGTGGTTCCATGGAGCCAGGCCCATGGTCAAAGGGGCCCCAGCCTGCTCTGCTTGCACTGTGTCTTGAGACCCCCGCCAGCCCCTGGGTCTGAGGGGGGGGGCTCTGGCCATAGGGAATCGGGGAGAGGGTATTCTGGTGTTGGGCAGGGGGGCTGTGTGGCATAGCATGGGCCCACCCCCAAGGGCAAGAGGCCTGCTGGCTACACAGGGCCAGGTGGGCCATTGTGCATCTGGTAACTGCCGGTTTATAAATCGTGCCCTTGCACTGGGCTGGGCGGAGCAGGGCTGCCCCTGTCATGCCATGCTCCATTGCCCCTGGCTGGCCCCTCGCTCCGGAGATCGACCCCCCCACACACACACCATGCTCCATTGCCCCTATGGGGGGCCCACAAAAGGCTAATCCGGCCCTTTCCAGAGCTTAGCCGTGGGGCCCTCCTGGCCCAGACACACCCCATACCCCTGCACGCCTCCCCCCAGCCCAGACACTCACACGCCCTACACCTGCACCCGCCGCCCAGCCCACACACTCACACCCCCTACCCCTGCACCGCCCCTGCTCCGGCCCACACAGTCACAGACCCTACCCTCCTACAGCCCAGTGATCTAGAGGGAGAAACAGCCTGATGCTGGGTCCCGGGGTTCCATGGCATTTCCTGTGTGCCACCACCTCCTTCCTTCAGGGCATGCTAAGAACTGCAGGTATTGAGATGGTGCCAAATTGGTCTGCCATACTGAATGAATGGTGTGAGTATAACTTTACATGACTTAAACATGGCTGAATGACTGCAGAGGATCCTGGGAGAAGGTTCCCTTTAAGCAGAAGGAAATTTGATAAAGGACTGGCAAAGTCTGTATGTACGATCAATATTGAACCTATTGGTCGGCAAATATGGGTCCATGCAAAAGTAAATGTAAAGTTCCAGCATTAAGCACAGCTCGACCTGGTTTTAGCGACCTCACAGCAAGGATATCATGCAGAGAGCCAGCATGAATGATTGATAAGTGAGTAAATGTGGGGTGATCTTCATTCAGTACCACCACCCCCAGCCCCTTCTAAAACACTAATTAGGTAAAATTAGTAAGCACACGCCCACTAGGCATGCTTTTAAGATGTGACTCCTTTGAGGAAAAAGAGTATAAGAATCAAGAAAAGCAAATTACTGTGATTGGGATTCCTTAACTAACATTTGAAGAAGCAACGCTGCTTGACAGAGTAGCCAAAACTGTGCTCCGTGGGCTCGAGTAGGACTGTGAACCAGAGGGGTCTCAAGGCAACCAAGGCCTTGCCTCAAGGGAATCCAAGACAGACCAGAGGGCTGAGGAGAACAGACCTGGAGAGAAGCAGCCATCCATAGATTGGTAACCACCTTCTCTGTTTGTCAAGCAGGAACTGTGTGACGCTAGCACAGGGCCTGTTTGTGGATGTTTGTGAAAGAGAGGCTCGCTAAGAGGAATGTATAGCTCTTAATGTATAGTTCTTAATGTCTAACATAGGAGTTATGTGCTTAATGTAACCCTTTACCACTTATGTAATTCCTTCTCAATAAACTGCTGTGTATTGAAGATAATTACCGTGGACCTTTTTCACTGGTATGACAGTAATCCACCGGGAGCCAGTAAAGATCCATTTCAGGGGTAGTGGTGCCCTTTTTCAACACTGGGATCCCTCCAGTTCCTTCCCCTCCCCCCCCCCCCCCGGCTTTGTCTTCTGTTTGCAAGCTGGGCTCTGCTGGGTCCAGAAGCCCCTAGTTGTGCCAACATTTCTGCACCCATTTCACGGGGGGGGAGGAGAAAATTCTGCACACCCAACATTAATTGCTGCAAAATTCTGCATTGTGCAGTGGTGCAGAATTCCCCCAGGAATAAAGAGGCAATGGGCTTAAATTTCAGCAAGGGAGGTTTAGGTTGGACATCAGGAAAACTTCCTAATTGTCAGGGTAGTTAAGCACTGGAATAAATTGCAGAGGGAGGTTATGGAGTCTTCATCATTGGAGATTTTAAAGAGCACATTAGACAAACACCTGTCAGGGATGGTCTAGATCAGTGGTTCTCGTCCAGGGACCCTTGGGGGGCCACAAGTAGGTTTCAGGGGGGCTGCCAAGCAGGGCCAGCATTAGACTCACTGCGGCCCAGGATAAAAAGCTGAAGCCCCACCACTTGGTGCTGAAGCCAAAGCTTGAGCAATGTAGCTTCGGTGGCATGAGGCCCCGGGCAACTGCCCTGCTTGCTACCCCCTAATACAGGCCCTGGCTTTTATATGCAGAAAATCAGTTATTGTGGCACAGGTGGGCCGCAGAGTTTTTATAGCATGGGGGGGGGGGGGTGGGCTCAGAAAGAAAAAGGTTGAGAGCCCCTGGTCTAGATAATACTTGCCCTTCCATGAGTGCAAGGGACTAGACTAGATGATCTCTCAAGGTCTCTTCCAGTCCTATGATTCTATGACTGGGACTTGTGCTGAGCCCAAGTAACAGGGGCTTGTAGGGCAAAGCAGGGGAGTTCTGCAATGGGCCTTTTCTCCTCCCACTGGAGTGGAAGACCAAACTCTCACCAGCAGGCACCTGGTCCCTTTGTAACATAAGGACTTTATGTTAAACATCCTTATTTTTGATCCCTGCCTTCCAGCCCAGTACAGCTGCTCCCTGCCGGTCAGTGGCCAAGTTCCCAACATGCAGGATTGGGCCCTTCAGGAGATGCGTGAGCTCAGGATCAGCTCTAAGGGGCTTGTGTGTTTTTCTCTGGTCACAGACGGAGATGAACTCTAAGTAATAGCCTTTCATTGATGCTAAAAGCAGAAACTCCTAAGCTGCCAGGGCAGTTTTAGGCACTGTGCTGCACATGGCCCACCCACACAGAGCAATTTGCAGGATTGGGTTCATTATGCTGACAGGTTTCAAAGATGGAGCAAAAGTGTAACCTGTATGGCAGAAATATCAATTGCATTTTACAAAGTAACCAAAACAGGTCTCTGATTTTTCATTTTTTTCTTTAAAAAAAATGTGTAATATTAGTTTGATTTCTTTTTTGTTCTGTTTAAAAACCATGTATTGTTATTCTTGAAATTTTCTTTGGTTTATTAGTTGCAATGAATTCTTCTCCTCTCTTAGGTCTTAATCCTACAGTGGCTGCATAAGTCTTTGCAGGATCAGGGCCAAAGTGAATTGTCCAAGGCCACACAATCCTGCCCTTGGTCACACTGGGGCAAACCTCTCAGCCCACAGGGAGCCCCACTGAAGTTGTTGTGGTTCAGCACAGGTGCAGGTGTCTGCGTCTGCTCATGCAAAGCCATTTGCAGGATCTAACCTTCAAGCATGTGAATAGTCCCAGTAACTTCAGTGTGACTATTCAGATGAATAAATTACAGATCAACCTAAGGGTTTTCAGGATGAGGATCATGTTTTAAAAAGGGACCTCAATTTTTGCAGCCCAAAATTAGATACCTAGGACATGATATTCAGAGGGGCTGAGCAACCACAACTCTTGCTTACTTCAATAGGAATATGGATATTCACCATCTTCGAACATCAGATCATAGGTCCTATTTTAGTACCCAAAAACCAAGACACTGAAATTAGGCTCTGTAAAGATTTCTGCATGCTAAAATCAATGGACATAAGTTTTTGCAGGATCAGGGCTAAATCCTGTGGTAGAATAGGGAATAGACACCAGACCTACTGATTCCCATCCTCTACTTTAACTACAAGTCAATCCTGCCACCTTTTCACTATACTTTGTCTCA
Organism: Lepidochelys olivacea; assembly: GCF_965140295.1. Taxonomy (NCBI): domain Eukaryota; kingdom Metazoa; phylum Chordata; order Testudines; family Cheloniidae; genus Lepidochelys; species Lepidochelys olivacea. The sequence continues at coordinate 112,872,025 of NC_140411.1, forward strand.
CAGAACAATTATAAATAGGTGTCATTTTGATAAAAGAACAGAAGTACTTGTGGCACCTTAGAGACTATCAAATTTATTAGAGCAAAAGCTTTCGTGGACTACAGCTCATTTCATCGGATGCATAGAATGGAACATATAGTAAGAAGATTATATATATATACACACACACACACACAGATAAGTTGGAAGTTGCCATACAAACTGTGAGAGGCTAATTAGTTAAGATGAGATTATCAGCATGAGAAAAAAAACTTTTGTAGTGATAATCAAGATGGCCCATTTAGACAGTTGACAAGAAGATGTGAGGATACTTAACTTAGGGAAATAGATTCAATATGTGTAATGATCCAGCCACTCCAAGTTTCTATTTCAAACCCAAGTTAATGGTATCTAGTTTGCATATTAATTCAAGCTCAGTGGTTTCTCATTGGAGTCTGTTTCTGAAGCTTTTTTGCCACCCTTAAATCTTTCAACTGAGTGGCCAGAGAGGTTGAAGTGTTCTCCTACCAGTTTTTGAATGTTTCCTGATGTCAGATTTCTGTCCATTTATTCTTTTGCATAGAGACTGTCTGGTTCTCCTACCAGTTTTTGAATGTTCTGATTCCTGATGTCAGATTTCTGTCCATTTATTCTTTTGCATAGAGACTGTCTGGTTTGGCCAATGTACATGACAGAGGGGCATTGCCGGCACATGATAGCATATATCACATTGGTAGATTTGCAGGTGAACGAGCCCCTGATGGCGTGCCTAATGTGATTAGGCCTGTCATAAATATAAAGGGAAGGGTAAACCCCTTTAAAATCCCTCCTGGCCAGAGGAAAAATCCTCTCACCTGTAAAGGGTTAAGAAGCTAAAGGTAACCTCACTGGCACCTGACCAAAATGACCAATGAGGAGACAAGATACTTTCAAAAGCTGGGAGGAGGGAGAGAAATAAAGGGTCTCTGTCTGTCTGTATGCTGCTTTTGCCAGGGATAGAACAGGAATGGAGTCTTAAAACTTTTAGTAAGTAATCTAGCTAGGTATGTGTTAGATTATGATTTCTTTAAATGGCTGAGAAAAGAATTGTGCTGAATAGAATGACTATTCCTGTCTGTGTACCCTTTTTGTAACTTAAGGTTTTGCCTAGAGGGATTCTCTATGTTTTGAATCTAATTACCCTGTAAGGCATCTACCATCCTGATTTTACAGAGGTGATTCCTTTTACTTCTATTAAAAGTAGTCTTGTAAGAAAATTGAATGCTTTTTCATTGTTCTCAGATCCAAGGGTTTGGGTCTGTGGTCACCTATACAAATTGGCGAGGATTTTTACCAAACCTTCCCCAGGAAGTGGGGTGCAAGGGTTGGGAGGATTTTTTGGGGGAAAGATGTGTCCAAACTACGTTTCCCAGTAAACCCAATTAAAGTTTGGTGGTGGCAGTGGAAATCCAGGGTCAAAGGATAAAATTAATTTGTATCTTGGGGAAGTTTTAACCTAAGCTGGTGAAAGTAAGCTTAGGAGCTTTTCATGCACGTCCCCACATCTGTACCCTAGAGTTCAGAGTTGGGGAGGAACCTTGACAAGGTCCTATGATGGTGTCACTTGAATAAATATGTGGACAGAGTTGGCATCGGGCTTTGTTGCAAGGATAGGTTTCTGAGTTAGTGTTTTTGTTGTGTGGTTGCTGGAGAGTATTTGCTTCAGGTTGGGTTTTAAATGTTAAACACTATTCATACAGCCTCTAAAATTGTTTTAAAGGACATTTCTTCTGCAAGAGAAATCTCATTGAAATACTCACAAAAAAGGCGAGAGATTTCTCGCATTGTCTTAAATTCCATTCAAATGGAGGGAATTTGCCTCCCAATGAGTGAGACTTAGCAGCTATATTGGATTTAAGGGTTGTGGTTTTTTTTTTTAAACTGCAAGTCTGGTATCCTCTGCTTCTGCAGCTTCTTTTATTTTTCCCCTGAAGAGCTTACTGGTAGTAAAAGTCAATATTTTATTATGCTGAGATGATATTATTAGCTTACGGTTTTATTTCCTTAGTCTGTTACCTGATGATAGAAACTAAGGGCCAGATAAAAACAACAACAGCAGCGAGTGAGTTTCCCTGTTTCCCCAACCCCTCTGTCATTGCAAAATCTGCAGCACATGGTTTCCTTAAAAAGGTGTTTTTCTTCCTTCTGTGACCTAGAGCAAACCAAAAACATACCCACTGCAATAACCAGTCACCTGAAACATACATCTTAAACTGTATGGGAGCAGTGAAATGATATTCCTACCTGTGCATTTTTAATCAAGTCCTGACTTTCCAGAAGGCAAACTCTTCAAAAATTACAATTACTGCCAGAGAAACATCATATAGTGGAGTCAGCACGCAAATGGTTGCTGAAGAGACTGGCTGATAAGATTTCACAAAGGAGATAAACAGCTGATTCCTCCCAACATGATCCTCAAGGAGGCTGCCTCCTAAATATGATCTGTCAGGGTTCCTTCCCCACTCTGAACTCTGAGGTACAGATGTGGGTACCTGCATGAAAGACCCCCGAGGCTTATTCTTACCAGCTTAGGTTAAAAACTTCCCCACGGTACAAACTTTGCTTTGGCCTTGAACAGTATGCTGCCACCACCAAGCGTCTTAACCAAAGAACAGGGAAAGAGCCCACTTGGAGATGTCTTTCCCCAAAATATCCCCACAAGCCCTACACCCCCTTTCCTGGGGAAGGCTTGATGATGATAATAATGCTCACTAATTGGTACAGGTGAACACAGACCCAAACCCTTGGATCTTAAGAACAATGAAAAATCAATCAGGTTCTTAAAAGAAGAATTTTAATTAAAAAAAAAAAAGGGTAAAAGAATCACCTCTGTAAACTCAAGATGGAAAATTCCTTACAGCATAATCAGATTCAAAACATAGAGAATCCCTCTAGGCAAAACCTTAAGTTATAAAAAGACACAAAAACAGGAATATACATTCCCTCCAGCACAGTGTATTTTACCAGCCATTAAACAAAAGGAAATCTAAAGCATTTTCTAGCTATATTACTTACTCACTTAACAGGAGTTGGAAGGCTTGGATTTCTGATCTGTTCCCGGCAAAAGCATCACATAGACAGAGAGAACCCTTTGTGTCCCCCCTCCCCCCTTCCAGATTTGAAAGTATCTTGTCCCCTCATTGCTCATTTTGGGTCAGGTGCCAGTGAGGTTACCTTAGCTTCTTAAGCCTTTACAGGTGAAAGGGTTTTGCCTCTGGCCAGGAGGGATTTTATAGCACTGTATACAGAAAGGTGGTTACCCTTCCCTTTATATTTATGACAGTAACACTTTTATTTTTTGTATTACCAGGACCCCATTGTGCTAGACACTGTACAAACAGAACACAATGATTGTCCTTGTCCCTAAGAACTTACAATTTAAGACAAGAGACAGATGGATACAGACAGGTGGCGAAGTACAAGGAAACAATGAGACTGTATTGGTCAGCATGACAGGCAGTGGTCAGAGCCAGGGGTGAAAGTGGGCCAGTTTGGTGTACTGGTAAGAAGCCAGTACCGGACCATATGCAGCTGACATTAAAGCGCTGCCATGGCCGCTTTTGCCCCCTCCCTCCCATCGGCGGCCCTGCCCGTAGGGACCCTACCGGCAGGGCCGCTGATGGGTGGAGGGGGTCAAAAGGGATAGTTGCCCCGGGTCCAGTGATTTAAAAGGGCCTGGGGCTTGCAGCAGCAGCTGGAGCCCCAGGCCCTTTTATATCGTTGCTGGAGCCCTGCGCAGCGCAGGACAGGCAGTGAGGATGGGCTGGCTGGAGGAGGCTGACCACCCCCACCCTCCCAGCCCTGCCCCTTCTGAGGGCCCAGAGTTCAGCCCCCGTACCAGTAAGTGTTTAATATTACTTTCACCCCTGGTCAGAGCACACCAGCGGCCTAACCATTAAGTTTTTGTTGGCATCATGGCATAAAGTTTTAAGGAGGGTTTTGAAAGAGGATAAGGAGGTGGCTTTGCAGATGTTTATGGGGAGCTCATCCCAAGACTGAGAGGTAGCATAGGAGGAAGCACAAAAGTGCTCGTTTGAGACTTTAACAAGAGGGCAATGAAGTCTAATATCACTGGCAATTTAAAAGGGAGAGTCAAAATCTTGAAAGTGAAGGAGAAATGGTACATAGGCTGAGAATAGGCCATGAAGGGCCTTGAAAGTGAAGACCAGTAACTTACATTTGAGAAAGTGGAACTAGTGGAGGGATGGAAAGAGGAGAAGGGATGACCTTTCAAAGTGGTGGGCTAGGTAAATGATCTTTGTAACAGCAATTTGAATAGATAGGAGTGAAGCAATATACTCGGAAGAATCAACAGGCCTGTCATCAAACCAGATCCAGAGAACAGAAGAGTGTGCTGTCTGCCAGGAGCAAGGACACAAGATGTGGACATGAAGCTGAAGAGCATCCTGATGGGAGTGGGGAAAGAGACACTGATTGTGCTGCATGTCAGAATGAACAACACTGCTAGATTCCCATTGGAATGGATGAAGAATGACTATGCTTGGCTGGGTAAGACGCTTAAAGAAGTGGAAGCTCAAGTGATTGTCAGTAGAATACTTCTGATCCCTAAAGAAAGAGCAAAAGTATGACAAGGTAATGAAGATAACTCAATGCTCCCAATCCATTAGCACCAATCCTTTAAAGGCATTAATTGAAAGAAGATTTCTCAACTGATGGAGTTCACTTGAGTACCTGGGGTATTAACCTTCTGCTAACAAGGCTGGCATGATTGATAAGAAGGACTGTAAACTAGGAGATAAGGGGAGAAGGCTGGGAGAGACTCTCAAAATCTACTCCTGACTTCAGTGCACAGGAACAGGAAAATCAGCTAAATGAAGACACAACAGAGCACCACAAGCTAGAAAACTGGGTGAGGTTCAAAGGAAACTGAAATGGTTGTACAGAAATGCAAGAAGTCTGGGCAATAAAATGGAGAAACTGGAACAACTGGTGCAAGAGGCCTAACCAGATTTTGTAGGGATTACAGAAACATGGTCAAGTAGCACTCAGGACTGGAATACATCATACTGAAGGATATGCTGTTTAGGAGAGAGAGAAGGTGGAGTTGTGCTGTATATGAAAGAAGCACTAAATGCTAAAGAAATATGAAGTGATAGCATAGACAAAACAAAATCTGTCTGGGTCAAAATCACTTTGGGGAAGCAAATTCGGTTCTGTTGGGATTGTGTTAGAGGTTTGCTATAGATCCCTCCCCCCCCAGGGTCATCTTCTGACATGGATAGTGATCTCTTTATTATTAGAGAGAAATACTTTTGGGGAATTGTCATTGTCAGGGTTCCCTCCCCACTTTGAACTCTGGGGTACAGATTTGGTGACCCGCATGAAAGACCCGCATATCAGCTTAGGTTAAAAACTTCCCCAAGGCACAAATTCTTCCTTGTCCTTGGATGGTATCACTGCCACCACCAAGTGAGTTAGACAAAGATTCAGGAAAAGGACCACTTGGAGTTCCTGTTTCCCCAAAATATTCTCCCAAGCCCCTTCACCCCCCTTTCCTGGGGAGGCTTGAGAATAATATACCAATCAAATAGGTAAACAAGGTAAGCACAGATCAGACCCTTGGGTTTTTAGGACACTAAAACCCAATCAGATTCTTAAAAACAGAACTTTATTATGAAGAAAAAAGTAAAAGAAGCACCTCTGTAAAATCAGGATGAAAGGTAATTTTACAGAGTAATAAGATTTAAAACACAGAGGATTCCCCTCTAGGCAAAACTTCAAAGTTACAAAAAAACAGGAATAAACCTCCCTCTTAGCATAGGGAAAATTCACAAGCTAAAACAAAAGAATCTAACATTTCCTTGCTTTACTTACAATTTTTGTAATCTAGATGCTTATTTCAGGTAGGGTTTTATGTGATGGTTTCTCCTGCCCTGGTCCCTCTCTGTCCCGGAGAGAACAACAAAAGACCACACAAACAAAACCTCCCCCCACAGATTTGAAAGGATCTTCTTCCCTTATTGGTCCTTTTGGTCAGGTGCCAATCAGGTTATTTGAGCTTCTTAACTCCTTACAGGTAAAGGAGGGATTTTATGCTATCCCTAGCTGTATGTTTGACAGTCATAATGGGAGACTTTGATATTGAATGGAGAACAAATGCTACTAATACTGACAGGGCCCAATTATTCCTACATGGGATAGATGAGAGTTTTCTTCATCAAATTGTGTCTGAACCAACAAGAGGTGATGCAGTTTTATACTTGGTTGTATTAAGTAGTGAGATCATCATAGAAGAGATAATCATAGGAAACAAACTTGGATCAAGAAATCACAAATTGATTCCATTTAAATTAAATGGAAGGATAATCAAAACCCAGTCATCAAACTACAGTTTTTATTTCAAAAGCACAGACCCTGGGAAATTAAGGCAATTAGTTAAAGAACTCAGCTGGACAAAAGAGCTCAGAAACTTAAATGTGGAGGAGACATGGAATTTCTTCAAAATAATGATAGGTTTTTTTTATATCTGAAATTTCCATCCCAAGATGGGGGGTGGAGGGAGGGAGTTGTAAGAAAAGGCTCTAGACATAGCTAGATGAATAACCACCTCAAAAAGATTATTAGGAGTAAGCAGAGAGACTATAGGGAATGGAAAAAGGGTCTGAATCAGTAAAGAGATGTAGGAAAAAGTGAGAATTGCTTAAAAAAAAAAAAAGCCTAATTAGCTCTTGCTAAGGAACTTAAAATAGGTTTTTTAGTTTTATAAATAAGAGGATAAGGAAAGATGAGGTTGGGCCAGTGTGATGTTCCCCTCTGGTGTTATCTGGACCGGTGATCTGCTAGGTCATTCCAATCCTTGATTCTGGGAGCCAGCCTTACCCTGCTCTGCTGTGAGAACCCCCCACTCCTGGCCTGCTCACACACTGCCTCTGGCATGTAAGCTGCTCCTTGGATTGAACAACCGAATGACACTAGCCAATATCTCCGATCCCAGACACCACCCTAGGAACCTCAGTCTTGCAGTGTCCAGTTATGCCCACTGGACACTGCAAGTTTATATGAGTTTGTCAATTTAACAAAGAAATTGATATGTATCAGGCTTGTTATCCCAAGGGGAGTCTCTGACATGCTTCAAACCAAATGCACTGCTTCAGGTAGAATCAACAGATTTATTAACTATAAAAATAGATTCTAAGTGATTATAAGTCAAAGCATAACCAATCAGATTTGGTCAAATGAAATAAAAGCAAAATGCATTCTAAGCTGATCTTAACACTCTCAATGTCCTTACAAACTTAGATGCTTCTCACCACAGGCTGGCTGGCCGGCTGCTCTTCAGCCAAGCTCTCCCCTTTGATCAGTGTTTCAGTTGCTTGGTGTGGTGGCTGTAGATGTAGGTGGAAGAGAGAGGAAGAGCATGGCAAATGTTTCTCCCTTTTATCATGTCCTTTTCTCCCCTCTTGGCTTTGCCCCCCCTTCAGAGTCAGGTGAGCATTACCTCATCACAGTTCCAAACTGACCAAAGGAAGGGGGGTGACTTCCTCAAGAGTCTAACAGATTCTTTTGTTGCTGCCTAGGCCAGCGTCCTTTGTTCCTGTGAGGCTGGGCTGGGTTTGTCCATACCTGCCCTGATGAGATGTGAACTGCCTCTCTGCTCTTGGAGAGTTTTTGCCTGGGCTTATTTTAAGCCACGAGGATACATTTTTCAGCCTCATAACTACATACGTGAAATTATAATCTATAACCTTACTATAACCTTCCTGTAACAATTACTATAACATCACTAAAACAACTATGCTCAGTGCATTATGAGCCTTCCGAAGACACCCGACATGACAAACTTTGCATTGGATACCACATAATCATTTTACAAGGATTAACATAGGGGTGCTGCGTGTTCCCCTGAGGTACAGAGCGTCACAGCCAGTATGCCATGAGAATGGGAAGGAGACTAAAGATAAAGTAGGTGCGGCCCAAAAACTAAATGAATACTTTGCCTCACTTTTCAGTAAGGATGACAATATGTAACATGTGCATGAAAGTATGATCTACAGAATGGATCTACTGGTCCATTCTGACCTTAAACTCTATCACTCCTTTTACCAAGGCCAGAGAAAAGAATGTTGGAGGAACAGAGACAAAAAATGAGAGCCTGTGAGACAGATATCACAATCCCATGCAAAATCTTTGGGGACCATATTTTGTGAAGTGTATGTATTGCTGTGAGTCAGAGATTATATGCAACTCCTCAGGGGATGATTATGATTGCTCCTCCAGGGATGATTAAGGTGAAATACTTCGGTTGTAAACCCCTCCAGAGAGGTACCATTCCTGGGGAGGCTTGCATATATTGGTTCAAACTGAGTTTTCCAGAAATCAACAAAGAAAGGGCTTTTGAAATAAAAAGATGGGGTTTAAACTGATTCCATCTTTCTGATCTAAATGGACAGGACCTTCTGTCCAAGGGAGACCCAAACCTTGTGGACGGGTTGGAAAGACTTTGACCTTATAGGTTTCAGAGTAGCAGCCATGTTAGTCTGTATTCGCAAAAAGAAAAGTACTCCTTTTTCTTTTGACCTTATAGGGTCCCTTAAGACTGATGGGTGACCTCCAGTAAGCTTTTAGCATGTGTATAGCAACTTCTCTATATGGTTTCTCTGTAATGCTTTACCTTAAGAATATATGTGCTTGCTTAGAAAGAGCTATGTGGTAACTTGTAACTGCTGGCAACACACGGTTCATAGACCGTGGAGAGAAAGCAACACATAGGCACTGGCCTTTAGGCTGGCTTACTGGGGATATCACAGTGAAAGGCAGGGAGCTCTGGAGCTCTAAAACCCCCAGTCAGAATGCAGTGGTACAAGGTACCCTGCCCAGAGACGGGTGATGGCTGGAGACAAGACTTGGAACTCCTGGAGTGAACCACAGAGCAGGGATAGAATCATAGAACCATAGGGTAAGAAGGGACCACAAGAATCATCTAGTCTAAACCCCTGCCAAGATACATGATTTGTTGTGTCTAAACCATCCAAGACAGATGGCTATCCAGCCTCTTTCTGAAAAGAAAATAGGTGCAGCTGCCCTGAAACTGTGACAGTATGGACGAGAGTTTAGCTGTGTGGTTAGATAGGAGAGGAGGTCTCGTCTCAGGGATATTATTCAGAAAGAATGGGGATTTGGACATAATATAGACATGAGGACCTAGAGAGAGATCAAAGATGACACCCAAGTTACAGACCTGAGTGATAGGCAGGATGGTGGTGTTTTCCAGAGATCAAGAAAGGAAGTAGGAGAGCGGGCTTGTGAGAGAAGATTAAAAGCTCTGTTTTTTGATTCTCCCCTACCCTGGCTGACTGCTATTTATTTGTATTGTTGTAGCACTTGGAGGTCCCAATGTGTTAGACAATGTACACATCATTAGAAAAGACAGTTTATAATGGCGGCTGCCTGTATCCCTTACCCCATGCTAATTAAAATAATTAGCATTTAAATAGTACCTTCCATCTTTCAAGCACCGATTGCCTTTTTTTTTTTTTTTTTTTTAACTTAACACACTAACAATGTGTTGTACAGTAGCTGGAATAAATGTTCTGTGGCCTTGTCTATACTCAGTCAATAGAGGGAGTAAAGTTCAGCCTTCCTTGGCTGGAAGGACAGCTGTCATGGCATAGGGGCCTGAGAGCATGAGGAGTAAAGGGACAAAGAATGGAACCTGTGGGATTTTTCTTTTATGGATCTGATCCAGTAAGGTGTTGAATTCCTACTGATATCAGTGGGACATGAGGGCATTCAGCACTTCAGTGAGTGATACTTTCGTGTTCATGTATGTGGAGCATCCCCTTATTAAATATAACAGTGTACACAGAATTAACAGCCTAGGAAGAGGGGGGTTAAAATGGATTTAAGTTGGAGAGGGCCTCAGGAAACGGAGACAGCACTGAAGTCCCAGCTAAGTTATGGCAGCCTTTCAGGGCTCCTCTATGGGCCACATAGCTGCCCAGAATCTTGCTGTGGCCCTGTCCCCAGAGTGCCCCTCCTCTACCCCTGCACAACCTCTAGGCCAGGGTTTTTGAGGGGGAAAAAGAAGAAACCTTACATCTTAAACCTTCCACAGGGCCTTTGTTGAGTGAATCCTCCCCTTCTTGTATATGGGGATTTTAGAGCCCCTCTATGTCATTCCCAATGTGGAAAATACGGGAAATATGTATGTTATTTTGAATGAATATTGTATATATCTCAGTTTACCTGCCTGCTATTATTTGGCTGATTGCACAGAATTTGATCAAAGGAGGCTGTTAAGGAGAAACAAGCAGGAAAAATGGCTGATAGGGTAACTGCAGGGATAATACCAAGGGCCTTTAAGAGAACAATCAGTGAGCTTTTCATTGGGAAATACCTACTTGCCCGTCTCAAGCCAGGTTAAAAGGTCAGTTTTTCCAAGGTCAGAGCTTAAGACCCAAAGAACACAAAGAGTATGTCTACACAGTAATAGTTGTGCATAGGCTAGCATACCTGAGCTAGCTTGAATGCAGTTAGTGCAAGTAACAACAGCAGCAAAGACACCACCATGAGGACTTCAGAGTGAACTAGCAAGCCAAATACATAGCCAGGGTCCATGCCAGGCTTGTACTACCTCTGTTGTCTTCACTGCTCCTCTTGTTACCCTCATTAGCTGGATTCAAACTAGCTTGCATAAGCTGGCCTGTGCTCAGTTTTTGCTATGTAGATATATCTTAAGCCATTAAAACCCCCTGCATAGAGAGTAAAGTGGGTGGAGTGAGCAGCAGCTGTTCAGGGAGATATGCTGACATGTGGCTGAGTGAGGCAGCTAGGCTTGTGAGGGAAGTGATAAGTTTCAGGCCCTGTAGGGGGATGCAGACCTTTGATAATCCTAACCCTTTTCCTGTGCTTGCTGTGAGTCTTTGAGTGACCAGACTGTCTGTTTGAGTAGCTTTACATTAGGGGACCTAGGGCCAGCCCCCTCCCCCCCCCGGCCTGCCCCCTCCCCCCCCCCGGCCTGCCCACCCTTGTTTGGAGACTGGTTTTTGGAAGAGGTGTTCGACCCTGGGAGAAAGGATTATTAGACCCAGATGGCATCTGGTGATTCCTGTAAAGGGCTGAAGGAGCTCACTTGGAGGAGCTGCTGGAAACAGGTGGGCTCCTGTGGCTGACTGTGGAGTGGGAGAGATGCAAAGGGAAAGGCCTCTGGGTTTTGATCAGACTACATGGGAGAGACACCAAGAAGCATATTTCACAATTTATATTTAATCAGCCTACTGCAGCTTTCAGCCACCCACTACCAGTTTCATGCGATGAGGCCAATGAATGTTAGTAGTTGGCAAGACAAGTTACAAGCCAGTGATCAGCACTGCAGGTGTCACTGCTTCGATTACTCGGTGTGACTGCTGGCTCCAGGAATCCAAATATATTCCACCCCCTTAGTACACAAGGTAGCACCTGAGGTTGCTGCAATGTAGTAACAGCTTGGAGAATCATTACCCATTGAATTCTCTGCAGAAACATTTTCTTGCTCAGTTGCCATCTTCCTGATCCACCACAAAAGAAGGTTTGAGACAATGTGATGATCCTGAAAACAGGACAGGGGAAGAGAAATGGACCGATAGCACTCTGTTTCTCCTAGCTTCTCTAAAATAATGAGGCAAAAGTGAAATGATATTCAGATGTTTATTGCTTTAGGTTAAATTTGAAACCATTAGGAGACTCCACACAGAAAAGGGTTAACGGCCATTGCAGACCAATCCATCTCATTATAGGGTTGAATTAACTAAGTTTTTATTAATTAACAAAACCGACAATTTAAGAGTCTGAGATTGCACTTTCCTCAAATACTGTATATATCTGTTTTGAATTGACTAAAAGTATTTTGTAAGTGTCAATTGATAACTGCTTGCTGAAAGTATTCAATATTTGAATACTTGTGATGGGAGGTTTAAGTCACCTGATATTTTTTTCTTCCCTGATTGGACAAGTAGCTCCTGAAGTTTTGAATTTATCAAGGAGAGGTAACAGACAGGATTAGAGAATGTTAAGACATTTTCCTTTCTGGGCCCTACAGGCCTTGCCTGAAACATCATGCCTAGAAAAAATTAGGCAGCTATAAGATCTATTAACTGGGTGTAGAATTAAATTGAATTTTCTCTTGTCACGTACCTGGATAACTCTGTGTGCAATTTGAGATGAGTCAAATCTTTGTCTGGTTTTAATTGCCTCTGTGCCAGGGCTGTAGCAATTTGTTTTGGGAAACCTATCTTCCTCCTGCCTTGACCAATATACTATTAAATAAATGACGGACCTAGTTGTCATCATAGTCTTAAATAAAGTAATCACATGTAACTGCAGAGTACTAGCAGTTAAGGGAGAAGTCAGATCCTTGTCTTTTTCATTTAATTGGCTCTGCTCTACCATTCTGGTGAGTTCTGTGAACACTTTCTCCTGACTGTGTCAAGCATCAAGTCATTCTATATGAAGCTGTCAAGGTTCCTTCCCCACTCTGAACGCTAGGGTACAGATGTGGGGACCTGCATGAAAAACCTCCTAAGCTTACCTTTACCAGCTTAGGTCAAAACTCCCCCAAGGTACAAAATATTCCACCCTTTGTCCTTGGATTGGCTGCTACCACCACCAAACAAATACTGGTTACTGGGGAAGAGCTGTTTGGAAACATCTTTCCCCCCAAAATACTTCCCAAAACCTTGCACCCCACTTCCTGGACAAGGTTTGGTAAAAAGCCTCACCAATTTGCCTAGGTGACCACACACCCAAACCCTTGGATCTGAGAACAGTGAAAAAGCATTCAGTTTTTTTACAAGAAGACTTTTAATAGAAATAGAAGTAAAGAAATCACCTCTGTAAAATCAGGATGGTAGATACCTTACAGGGTAATTAGATTCAAAACATAGAGAATCCCTCTAGGCAAAAACTTAAGTTACAAAAAAGATACACAGACAGAAATAGTTATTCTATTCAGCACAATTCTTTTCTCAGCCATTTAAAGAAATCATAATCTAACACGAACCTAGCTAGATTACTTACTAAAAGTTCTAAGACTCCATTCCTGGTCTGTCCCTGGCAGAAACAGCATACAGATAGACAGAGACCCTTTGTTTCTCTTCCTCCTCCCAGCTTTTGAAAGTATCTTGTCTCCTCATTGGTCATTTTGGTCAGGTGCCAGTGAGGTTACCTTTAGCTTCTTAACCCTTTACAGGTGAGAGGAGCTTTCCCCTGGCCAGGAGGGATTTCAAAGGGGTTTACCCTTCCCTTTATATTTATGACAGAAGCATTACAGTAAAAAAAAGTATTTTAAAATAATGAAGAACCCCAGGTTGAATGATGAGGCTTAAATTTTTTTTGGCTAGCTACCCATTCAAGGAGCACCATCCATGCTGTGCCCTGAATGAAATAGGTGTCCTGGACAGAAGATAGTATAGGATCATGTAATTGAACTGTAACAAGGGAAGTACTCTTGCAGCACCGCTTGTGGGTAGAAATGGCCACATTGGCACCCCCAAGTTCCATTTCCCCCTCATAAAGGTGCCTCAAACTCCATCTTCACTCTTCAGTTCAATAGTGCCCTTGCTGCAGGCTAATTTATTAACATTAATGCTTCAAAGTCATGAAGTATACTCCATCACCCTAGTGCAAAAGCTAGGCTCTTCTGTGACCTCCCTCTTCAATCAGAGTAGTGGATTGCTAGGTTTCTCCTGTGTTCCCTAGACAAACTCAAAGACCCAACATGAAGCTCCCCCAACCCCCACTATTCCTCAGACATTCTTGTCAACTGCTGGAAATGGCCCACCTTGATTATCACTACAAAAGGTTCCCCACCCCCACCCTGCTCTCCTGCTGGTAACAGCTCACCTTAAGTGATCACTCTCTTTACAGTGTGTATGGTAACACCCATTGTTTCATGTTCTCTATGTATATAAATCTCCCCACTGTATTTTCCACCGAATGCATCCGATGAAGTGAGCTGTAGCTCATGAAAGCTTATGCTCAAATAAATTGGTTAGTCTCTAAGGTGCCACAAGTACTCCTTTTCTTTTTGCGAATACAGACTAACACGGCTGCCACTCTGAAACCCATAATATAAACAGTATCCACCTACCCTGGATTTAACAATGCAGAGTAACCAAGATCCTCCCACTCTGGGCTTAAACTCTTACTCCTCCCCTGGGTTCTTCCCAGCTCCCTGTTCCTTGGCTGGAACACCAGCCTATGGGACTGCTTCCCTGGACCTTCCTTCCAGAGCTCCAACTCCTCTGCTGCTGTCCTGACCCTGAGCCTTTTCCAGCTCTCTTCTCCCAGCAGCTCCCCACTACTGCTCCCTGGAGGAAACTCTAGTACAGGGGTTCTCAAACTGGGGGTTGTGACCCCTCAGGGGGTCATGAGGTTATTACATGGGGGGTCGCAAGTGGTCAGCCTCCACCCCAAACCCCGCTTTGCCTCCAGCATTTATAATAGTGTTAAATATATAAAAATGTGTTTAATTTATAAGGGGGGGAGGGTCACGCTCAGAGGCTTACTGTGTGAAAGGGGTCCCTAGTACAAAAGTTTAAGAATTACTGCTCTAGTAGCTCTCATTCAACCTTCTCCCAGCTCCCCATTTCTGTCTCTCCCTTTTCCAGCTGCTGCCTGATGTTTTATATAAACTGGGTGTCTTCTTTCCAGTCCCAATAGAAGGCAATTAACCAGGCACAGGTTGACAGGGCCCACTCCTTCTTAAAGGGGCATACAGGGTGCATTATAATGCATATGCACAAGAGGGCTGAATCAAGATTGCATTAGGAAATGCCTACATTAATTTTTCTAACTTCTGAGTGCTTGACTTCACAACCTTAACATTCTTTTAATGTAATTTTCTAGATATTTAAAAAAACAAACATTGAAAAAACAAAAAGTTCCATCTTGTGGAACTATACTGACCCACTCACATGAGTCACCAGCACAGTTGATATCTTTAGGTCCTCTTGTACTTGAATTAACAGAGTAAATGGTAGCAGTAGAAGGCTGTTATCTTCTGTGTGGACCTGCCACACCAAAGCAAGGGGCAAGGAGTCACACTTCCCCCAGGGGTTTCACAGCTATAATTTGATAGACAGCAAATGAATGTTGAGACTCAGCCAAGAATAGTGGGTTCACCTCCAGGTTCTGGAGGGCAGTGTTCTTTAGTGGTTACTGACTTTTCTGCAGCTGTTCCCCCCACAGATTCTCTAGGTCCCTTCTGCTCCCTCACCTCCCCAGCTCCTGTCCTTGTCCCTGCCCTCCTGTTATCCTCCCATCCAACTTCTTGCCCATCTCATTCCTGCTCCTATCCTCCCCCTGGCTCCTACCCTGCCCTCCCACCCCCCCCATCCCTCATTGGCTCCTGCCCCATCCACCCCCTCACTCCTGTCCACCCCAGCTCTTCCCCAAGCTCCCTGTGGTAGAATGCACCCCTGTATTCACACCCTACACACCATTGTGATAATCTTTGTACAAAATATGCCTTTTAAGGTATGATTTGAAAACTAATACTGTAACTTGCTGGTCAATATCATGGTGAAAATGTATGTAGCAACATTATATGTAAAGTTGGGAACATAAGCTGAAATCATAACTGAAGTGCGTTTACCTGACTAGTCTGGGGAGTGCGTAAACCTGTTTCTCAAAGACAAAGGACAAAGCTGATGGGCAATCACCTGTCAAGTGGCCATTCTTTGGCATGGAAGGAAGACAGGAGACAAGGAAAATTGGCATTTCAGCAAATGGAGGCAAGAAGAAACAGCACAGAACATCTTTCCCCACCGGACACCCTGTCGCCTTCTTTACTGAATAAACTTTAACTAGGGGTAGCCCTCAGGAAAATGCATTTCAAAGGGTAACTGAACTATAAAAGCAAGTTACAGTACCTCAAGTTCTCTCTCCCTATCCACAAGGGCAGAGTTTGTGGATGGCATTGCTGCCGCCCCCCCCCCCCGCCCTTACAACTGCAGTGCCATAACCAGAGCAGGGCAGCCGTCCAGGGTGCAAAGCCACAGGGTGAGCTACGCCTGCCGACCCACCCCTCTTCATCTCTCTCCCTGAGGCACTGCCCATTGGCCAGGTCAGAGGCCAGAAGCTGGAGCCGGGCAGCGCAGGGCAGCTGTTGCTCTGGCTGGTGCCATGGAATGGGTGGCCAAGGTGCTCCCTTGTCTCCTGCTGCTGCTGCTCGTGCGCAGGGCTGCAGCTGCTCCTCAGCTCCCAATCCCCCCTTTGATTGCTCACACAGCCAGGAAAAGCCATCCAGGTGAGGAGACTTGGCTCCAGGGCTTGCAGAGCCCTTGGGAAGCAGTGACCACATTGGGGGCCCTCCTGGCACACAGCCCCTAGCTACTGCCTTCCTGCATCCTGAGCTACCCCCCTGCCTGCACACAGCCCTGAGCTACCCTCCTGCCTGCACCCTGATCTACCCCCTGCCTTCACCCTAAGTGGTTTTCAAACTTTTTGAGCTGAGCCTCCCTCCTGCCTTTGAATTATAATTTTTGATTGCGCCCTTCCCCAAACAGACAGGCTGGGTTGCCTGATGAAATGAGTCAGGGTGCAGTGGTGCTCCCTCCCCAGGCCCTGCCGTGTGGAGCTGGCCAGAGCCCTACCAGGCCCTGCCTCCCAAATATAGAAGTCAAACTACACCTATGCCTATCCATCTCTTGTGTCACCTAAGATGAGAAAAGAAACAGCCACTGGAGTTTGGAAGCAGATCCTGGCCTGAGGATTTGGTCAGCAACGTACTGAAAACATGTGTTAAGGGACTTCACCTTGAGCCAAGGCTAATTTGTTCTGTTTAAAAAGTGTTATCTTTATTTTTCTTGTCACCCTTTGACTTTAATGCCTTAATACTTGTATTGACTTAAAATCCTATCTTGTTTTGTTTTATTATTTAATTAAAACTAATCCAGTGTTGTGGCTAAGTTGGGCTGTGTGGTAACTCCATTTAAAAGAAGCAAGTTGTTGTATATTGTCCCCTTACAGGGACAATGGACCTTTGTTACCTGAACTGTCTAGGAGAGGGCTGGACAGCGCTGTAAAAACAAACTTTTGGGGGCGGGGGAGGGAAATCCAGGACTGGGAGTGTGTTACGATCACCAGGATGTGGTAACCCAGGCTGGTGGAAGCTAGAGTGTGACTGATGCGTGCCTGGAAGCTGCAGCTATACACAGACACTCAGGCCGTGGCAGGCAGACTGTTGGGCTGTTTGCGAGCTGCCCAGGTGGGAGCTACAGCACCATGGTGTTGTGAAGCACCCAAGGTTGCAGGGCAGGTGGGGACACAGCCCCTCACTGGTCTGGACTGGACTCTCTGGAATGTGACACCTCCCCCTCTCTCCTATCCTTCCTCCCTGACTCTGCCGCCCCCAAATGCCCCACCCCCATCCCCCTACTGTCCTCCTCCTGTCTGGGTTTTCTGTTCCCCCCCTTGCTGGCACCTGCCCAGGTCCCTTCACATGTCCCCTCCCCCATGCACCTTCCCCCCGGTGCCCCGGACACTGGAATCCAGCTGCTTCTCCCTCCCAACCTGGGCACTGCTAGGGGAGCATAGAGAACACAACAGAGTCGGTCTTTCTGCTCTCCAGTCCAGTGCCTGGGACCACCATGGCCCCTGGTGGACAGGAGGAGGAGCTGCATGGAAAGCTATGCCCAGCCCCTGCAGTCCTGGGGTGGAGCATGCTCAGTGGCTGGATCATGCTCAGTTAGTGTGACCACATATCCCAATATCATCAGGAACATCCTGATATGAGGGGCTTTGTCTTATATAGGATCCTATTATCCTGTCCTGATTTGTCACACTTGCTATCTGCTCACCCTATGCTCAGTGAAGATGGAATCTTTAGCAAATTTAGCTGCCAAACTCAAAATTCTCTACCAAGTATGTATGAAATGAAGCTTTTCAGAGGCCATATTAGGGTGAATTTTCACAGATACAACAAAAGGCACATACCTGACACCAGGTTCTCTCTCTCACCCCCCTAAATTTCAAGACCCTTCTCTAAAGCATGAGAAAGTTAGAACTTTTCAACAAAACACTTGGAGCAATTTTTAAAAAAAAAAAAAATGGGCAAAATAACATTTTCCCCTAACCTTGTTCTTGGAAACAGCTGATCCATTTTCACTCATACTTTTCCGGAAAAACTCAGCCTGATACAGACACCCAACATGGAAAATTTCAGCCTAAACAGTCATAGTCTGGCAAAGTTGTAAGCAATTGAAAAAGTCTTATAATGAAAAGTGCTGGGCAACCTTAACCATTCAGGTCACTACCTGTAATGCCCCTCCTAGTGTAAACCTCAAGCTTAAAATCTGAGTTCTATGAGCATTTGTGAGTAAATTTCCCACCATCTGTATGTTCATGAAAAGCAACTCCAAAGGGGTACAAGTACAGACAAAGTGAATTCACTTGTAAATCTGAGCAAATGCTTATGGAAAATGTTTTGAGCTACTATTTAATTATTATTCACCAGCTCTATAATAGAGTCTTTGTAGATGGTTGTCTTTGAATCTGATGGGCAGTTAAAAAACAGACCATTGAGCCCTTTTGTTAAGGGCATGGAATTTAAATGTACTTTATTTTGTATTGCAAAGCAGCCAGCAACAACACCAGAAAGTAAAATCAACACTGGCTGGAAGTGGTTTTGACTGGTGCCTGACTGGGGGTGATTGTGAGATCGTATTTTCATAACGCAGAAGCAGTCTGACTGGGGTATTGAAACCAGAGTTGTGTTGTAGAGGTGTGAATCTGTGAATTACTAGCTTCACTGCTTTTGCCATCTAATCTCAGTAACACTGTAAGTTTAAAGGGAAAAACATTTTTCACCTCTCATGTGTTTCAGTAAGTTTTTTTTGTCCTGAACTAAGGTTAAATGAAACTCACAATACAATTAAGTTTAGTTGTGTTCTCAGGACTGGATGGTATCCCTCAGCTGTAAAGAGGTTATGCTCTATGTAATGTACCCAAGCTTGGATTGAAGAGCAAAGAATGGTGTTTGGCTTAGTGGGCAGACTGGCTATGTTCTGATTAACTAGTGGCCTCTTCACTGTGCTGTGATATTTGGGGCATGAAGCACAGACTTTTTAAAGTCTTCTGGCCAGGCAGTTTAGCTCTTTATTTCCCTCTCCTCCCCATTTTCTAAAGGTTTTAGGAGCCCCCTCATCCTGCTCTAACTGTGGAAGATTTGGCTTATATGGCTAGACAGATAAATACAATGTTCTTTTAAACTCTCAATCATTTGTAATACTCACACAACTCAGCAATCTTTCCCCAAAAGGTTTTGTTCCTGACCATTTGGCAAACACTGTTTTTTCTGTGTTTGGAATGTTAATAAAACTAACATGCCTTTATTGTTTCATACACAGCAACTTCAGCTGAAGCATTTTGCCAGACCATCTCTTGATATAATCACCCAATGTCAGCACAGCTCTGCTAAGAGTGTTAAGCCCTGACCCTGCAAACACTTAGGCAGATAGAATCATAGAAAATTAGGGTTGGAAGATAACTCAGGAGGTCATCTAGTCCAATCCCCTGCTCAAAGCAGGACCAACCCCAACTAAATCATCCCAGCCAGGGCTTTGTCAAGCTGGGCCTTAAAAACCTCTAAGGATGGAGATTCCACCACATCCCTAGGTAACGCATTCCAGTGCTTCACCATCCTCCTAATGAAATAGTGTTTCCTAATATCCAACCTAGACCTCCCACACTGCAACTTGAGACCATTGTTTCTTGTTCTGTCATCTGCCACCACTGAGAGCAGCCTAGCTCCATCCTCTTTGGAACCCCCCCTTCAGGTAGTTGAAGGTTGCAATCAAATCCTCCCTCAGCCTCTCCGCGTAAGTCATGTGCCCCAACCCCATAATCATTTTCGTTGCCCTCTGCTGGACTCTTTCCAATTTGTCCGCATCCCTTCTGTAGTGGGGGGACCAAAACTGGACAATATTCCAGGTGTGGCCTCACTAGTGCCGAATAGAGGGGAAGAAGCACTTCCCGCGATCCACTGGCGATGCTCCTACTAATACAGTTCACTATGCTGTTGGCTTTCTTGGCAACGAGGGCACACTGCTAACTCCTCCAGCTTCTCATCCACTGTAACCCCCAGGTCCTTTTCTGCAGAACTGCTGCTTAGCCAGTCAGTCCCCAGCCTATAGCAGTGCCTGGGATTCTTTCTTCCTAAGTGCAGGACTACACATTTGTCCTTGTTGAACCTCATCGGATTTCTTCTGGCCCAATCCTCCAACTTGTCTAGGTCACTCTGGACTGTATCCCTATCCTCCAGTGTATCTACCTCTCCCCGCAGCTTAGTGACATCTGCAAACGTGCTGAGGGTGCAATTCATCCCATCATCCAGATCATTAATAAAGATGTTAAGCAAAACCAGCCCTAGGACTGACCCCTGGAGCACTCCGCATAATACCGGCCACCAACTAGACATTGAGCCATTGATCACTACCTGCTGAGCCTGACAATCTAGCCAGCTTTCTACCCAGTTTACTTCTTAACTTGCTGGCAAGAATACTGTGGGAGACTGTATCAAAAGTTTTGCTACGGTCAAGATATATCACATCCACTGCTTTCCCCATATCCACAGAGCCAGTTATCTCATCATAGAAGGCAATCAGGTTGGTCAGGCATGACTTGCCATTGGTGAATCCATGTTGACTATTCCTGATCACCTTCCTCTCCAAGTGCTTCAAGGATTCCTTGAGGAGGACCTGCTCCTGCTTCCCCAAGTTCTCTTTCTTCCCTTTTTTAAATATGGGCACTATATTTGCCTTTTTCCAATTGTCCGGGACCTCCCCCGATCACCACGAATTTTCAAAGATAATGGCCAATGGCTCTGCAATCAGATCAGCCAACTCCCTCAGCACCCTTGGATGCATTAGCTCTGGACCCATAGACTTGTGCGTGTCCAGCTTTTCTAAATAGTCCTTAACTTTACTACTTGTGGCACCTTAGAGACTAACCAATTTATTTGAGCATAAGCTTTCGTGAGCTACAGCTCACTTCATCGGATGCATACTGTGGAAACTGCAGAAGACATTATATACACAGAGACCATGAAACAATACCTCCTCCCACCCCACTCTCCTGCTGGTAATAGCTTATCTAAAGTGATCACTCTCCTTACAATGTGTATGATAATCAAGTTGGGCCATTTCCAGCACAAATCCAGGTTTTCTCACCCTCTGCCCCCCCCGCCACACAAACTCACTCTCCTGCTGGTAATAGCCCATCCAAAGTGACCACTCTCTTTACAATGTGTATGATAATCAAGGTGGGCCATTTCCAGCACAAATCCAGGTTTATTCTTTTACGTAGAGACTGTCCAGTTTGACCAATGTACATGGCAGAGGGGCATTGCTGGCACATGATGGCATATATCACATTGGTGGATGTGCAGGTGAACAAGCCTCTGATAGTGAAAGAATAAATGGACACAAATCAGATGTCAAGAATTATAACATTCATAAACCAGTCAGAGAACACTTCAATCTCCCTGGTCACGCAATTACAGACATGAAGGTCGCTATCTTAAAACAAAAAAACTTCAAATCTAGACTCCAGCGAGAAACTGCTGAATTGGAATTCATTTGCAAATTGGATACTATTAATTTAGGCTTAAATAGAGACTGGGAGTGGCTAAGTCATTATGCAAGGTAGCCTATTTCCCCTTGTTTTTTCCTACCCCCCCCCCCCAGACGTTCTGGTTAAACTTGGTTTTATGCTGGAAATGGCCCACCTTGATTATCATACACATTGTAAGGAGAATGGTCAGTTTGGATGAGCTATTACCAGCAGGAGAGTGAGTTTGTGTGTGGGGGGGTGAGAACCTGGATTTGTGCTGGAAATGGCCCACCTTGATTATCATGCACATTGTAGGGAGAGTGGTCACTTTGGATGGGCTATTACCAGCAGGAGAGTGAGTTTGGGGGAGGGGGGACACAGAGGGTGAGAAAACCTGGATTTGTGCTGGAAATGGCCCAACTTGATTATCATACACATTGTAAGGAGAGTGATCACTTTAGATAAGCTATTACCAGCAGGAGAGTGGGGTGGGAGGAGGTATTGTTTCATGGTCTCACGAAAGCTTATGCTCAAATAAATTGGTTAGTCTCTAAGGTGCCACAAGTACTCCTTTTCTTTTTGCGAAATCAGACTAACACGGCTGTTACTCTGAAACTTTACTACTGTGATTACTTCAGCTGACTTCAATAGGACTATTCACAACAGTAAAGCTAAGCCTGTGAGTAAATGTTTGGCAGATTGGGGCCATAGTTAATTCAAAGCCCAGCCTGCAGGTTTAAATGACATGCTTAGATATCAATTGTGTGTGTGTTTTCATACTAATACTACTTTGGAAGTGTGCAGTGTAATTATTCTGTTTACCAAGTAATCTTTCTTGTATTGTCCCTGACAGCTAGGCTGTTTTCTTTTTTTTAAATTAAATATTTATATCCTAACACACATACAAGGCCAGATACATTCTGGCTTTCAGGTGCCCATGCATATGTCAGGAAACTTGCAAAGTGTAGGACAGATTACAAGGCAGATGAAAGCAGACCCTCTTGTGACATGATATATGGAGGATCATTCCAGTGCAAGGCAAACAGTTCAGAGGAGTGACACTGCCAATTCTCCCCACCACTAATGCAATTTAGGCTTCTGGCAGGAATAATCTGTGATTGAGGGGGGGAGATATTGTACATCCATGTTCTAATCAGCAATGTATGGGTTTGGGGCTATTCATTTATTGGCCCTGAATTTGACCCATGGCTTTAATTGCATATGTCAACGTGAGAACTGCTATGTTTAAAGCAGAGTTAATTCAGGAAGCGTGCTCCGTCAGTGAAACAGCAACAACAAAAATCAGCTGCTTTGGATGATCCACAAAGATTTATTCCTTTTTGTCCGCTACATCTTAGGATCAAATGTAAGTCAGAGCAGACTTTTAACTCCAGCATTTACATACACGTTGAAAATACAATGGCCAGATGTGTGATGAGGACCATATAATTGCCTATGTCAATAGAAAAATTATGGTTTCTTCACGGCTTTTTTGGGTTTGTTCTGAAATCCCTTCAGAGTACTGATCACAGAGTATTATGAACTTGTTCTGTGTACAGACCAATTGCTAGTGGTTTTAACTGCAGTTATTGCATTTCAGTATAGTGATGCAATGTCAGCAGTGGCTGTTGTGAATTTAATCCTGTGTGTAACAGATGGCTCGTGATCACCGCAGTGTGGTAAACAGCTTTCACATTGCACTGTGCCTACTGTGAAGAAAGAATAGCAGAGGTGCAGTACATCCCACAGCAATGTGGCAGTGTGTCTCTTTCATGTCCATTCATGTTCTCATGAGGGAAAGTTACATTGGCCATTATAGTCCAGCTGGCACAGTGCATTAATTGGAAAGCTCACAGTTGTGTGAAAGTGTCCTTAAAGCTCATTTCAGAACAGACAACTCTAATTTATCACCACATGGGAAAAACTAATTAACAGGCAATACCTATATGAGAGTCAGGGACTATTTTAAATATATTGAGTATTATATTTTCCCCGCAGCAGCACCCCCTAGTATCTTGTGTGTGCTCATTTTCCTGTTGTGACAGGGTCAGGCCAGATGGCTACAAAAGAGTGGTCGAAGGTAGATACATTAGTTCCAGGTTAAGCAGGTCCCTTTTCCCTGGGTAAAATGACAGGGACTATTCCAGAACACTCAGGAACTTTCTAGAGCTAATTAAGGCAGGCAGGCTAATTAGGACACCTAGAGCGAATTGGGAAGAATTCTAGAACTGCTAGAATTAAGGCTAATCAGGACACCTTGTTTAAAAAGGCTGTCACTCCAGTTAGTGAGGTGTGCGCAAGGAGCTGAGAGTGAGAGGGTGTGCTGCGGCAGGACTGAGGAGTACAAACGCTATATGACATCAGGAGGAAGGTCCTGTGGTGAGGATACAGAAGGTGTTGGGAGGAGGCCATGGGGAAGTAGCCCAGGGAGTTGTAGCTGTCACGCAGCTGTTACACAAAACACTATAGACAACTGTGATCCACAGGGCCCTGGGCTGGAACCCGGAGTAGAGCGCGGGCCCGGGTTCCCTCCCTCCTCCATCCCCCCAACTCCCTATTGGATACAGGAGGAGTTGACTTGGACTGTGGGTCCCACCAGAGGGGAATGTCCCTGGCCTATCCCCCGACCCACTAAGTGAACCAGCGGAGACTGTGGGGATTGTTCTCCTTCCTCTTCCCCATGCTGGCCAGTGATGAGGTTATCTGAGTGAACGGCAGATTTGGGCCACGAAAGTGTCCAAACTGAGGGCTACTGTGAAACTCTGAGGCGAGCAAAATCCGCCAATAAGTGCAGGACCCACCAAGGTGGAGGAGGAACTTTGTCACACTGTGTACAATAAATTTCAGTGCAATTTTCCTGCAGTGTCCACATATACTTGGAAGAATCCACTCAGAGTATTTAATATTTAAAATTTGTTGCTTTTTGGACAAAAATAATATTACAGCAAATGAAATTTCAAGAACTGACAGCAGATGATTACAAAGCTACTATGAATGTTGGCTTTTCAACAACAAGGGCTGGGGGGGAAAAAAGTAAAACTTTCCCTTTTGATTTGCTTCGCTTACACTTTTAGATGTCATTTAAGGTATGGGTTCATAACAGGTCCCTGTGATCTCCTTGTGGCAGAGTTCAAGATACTAATTTAATCTTATTGTCCCTGGTATTGAAAAAGATAAATGTATTTTTCAGTATCAAAACTAGTGAGGAAAACTGGCAAATAATATCAGTCAAAATAGATCCCTCTTCAAAGAATTTAAGAACTAACTTGGAGGGACAGCACAAAGTAAATAATTGCATCAGAATTATAGCAGCTATAAATTGAACAGAGCTATTTTGAGACACCCTGTTGTACGTAACAGCCTACGAACAGCCAGCAGAGAGAACCAGGATCCTAAGGCCAGAAACATCACATGCAGCTGCTGGGGATCAGCTGGTTCCAGGCATGTGTCTGCAGAGAGCTGACAAATAATTTGCTCCTTGTCCTTTATCAAGTTTCAATAAGTTTTGCTCTTATTTTACTTCCACCTCCCCCTTCTTTTGCAGTTTATAAGTATAAATATGTAGAGTTAGGGGCATCTAAAGTACAGGAGTCAATGAGTAGGGGAAGAGGCACTTTCATGGGTAAGATTAGCTGGAGACAAGCAATGTAGTGTCAGCTCAAGAGCTAAACCAAAAGCATGAGGGTTTGGCATGCATAATGCAGAAAGAGTGGTAGACATGGGGTGCATTACTGTGGGTCAAAGAGATGAACGAAGAGGTCTGGGTACCCAGGATTAATCAGAAATTAAAACCATTAAAGTATAATGAGAAAAAGAATGTTAGCATGATGGAGGAGGATGTGGTATTGGGGAACTGCACCTTTAAGGACTGAGCTTCCCAGACAGAGTCTGGGCAGGGCGCTGCAAAGCTCTTGTTGCTATGCACTGCAAGTTGGAACCAGACACAGAATAAAGCACTTTTGCAAGCACCAGTGATTACTGAACATCATATGATATGAGGAATAAAAAGTTAAGGGTTTGTCTACCTAGGGAGTTATTCCAGATAAACTATTCCTTATTAACTCTATGTATGGACAGTTATTCCAGAATGAGTGCACCTTATTTTGAATTATCTTAATTCACTACCTACAAGGGGATAAATTCTGGGGGAGATGGTTGATGCCAAATATTTTTCTATGCCAGATGAGTTAGCAGGATTCTGGCAAGTGCTCTATTTTTCTCAGGTCACATTTTAATGCACATGCAACATCCTCTTCGGGAGACACCATGCCTGCAGACTGCATTTGGGTTGTGTTTGGCACCCAAGGTATTTCACCAGAAAACACAACACATTTTTCTGTGATAGAGAGGACACTAAGGTATTAGAGGATATTTGATTGGGGGGGGAGGGAGAAATAGTAGCGCATGACTAAAGGCTCTGGGCAGCTGTGGAAAGAACAAGACCTGCTGGGCTAAAGCTAAACAAAATGATTTGCAAATCAAATACAAACCTGAGGGAGATTTAGTGCTTGGAGACATGCTCTCTAAAGCATTTGACAACCGTGCAATGTAGCAAAGTCTAGAGCTAGATTTTGTACAGCTCACTTTGTACATGATATAAAGAAGTCATGTTCCATCTCTGATAAAATGTGACCTGTGATTGCCTGAGCTACTGCTCAGGATGAGACTTGCAGAAAGTGATTATGGCTATTAGTAGATGGCAGCTGGGACAGCATCTTCGCAGCCCCTACCATCAATTTAAGGGGGAGCTCTTAGTCCTAGATGGTGTTTTAAAGGCGCCAGAATGGTGATTCCTAAGATGTTATAGAAAATGTTAGGATACATGAAGAGATTTAAAAAAAACATCTAATAAGGGCTAAAGAGATGTTTTATACTGGTCTTCAGTGAACAGTGACAGAGAAAATTGTTGAGGTTTGTTGCATAGGCCAAATCAGGCAAAAGAGCCCATGATGGTGGCACAGGAAAAAATGGGCCCCCTGGAGCAAAGTAGGCATAGATTTGTTTACATTGGCTGGAAAAACTAGGACTTGTTCTCGACTAAAAGAAAAGGAGTACTTGTGGCACCGTAGAGACTAACAAATTTATTTGAGCATAAGTTTTCATGAGCTACAGCTCACGTCATTGGATGTATTCAGCGGAAAATACAGTGGGGAGATTTATATACACACAGAACATGAAACAATGGGTGTAACCATACACACTGTAACGAGAGTGATCAGGTAAGGTGAGCTATTACCAGCAGGAGGGGCAGGGGTGATAATCAAGGTGGGCCATTTCCAGCAGTTGACAAGAACGTGCGAGGAACAGTGGGGGGGGGGGAATAAACATGGGGAAATAGTTTTACTTCATGTGATGACACATCCACTCCCAGTCTTTATTCAAGCCTAATGTAATGGTGTCCAGTTTGCAAATTAATTCCAATTCAGCAGTCTCTCGTTGGAGTCTGTTTTTGAAGTTTTTTTGTTGAAGAATTGCCACTTTTAGGTCTGTAATCAAGTGACCAAAGAGATTGAAGTGTTCTCCGACTGGTTTTTGAATGTTGTTCTAGACTGTTGTTCTTACTTCCCTGAGGTAGTCTTCCTAGAAGATACTGCAGCTAAACAGGTGCTTGTGCATGTCAAATCTACTTTTGCTGACTAGTAATATTTGACAACAGACCACAGTTTAATGGACATGAGTTTGGGTTTAGACATTCTTCACTAGTCCCCATTATCCTCAGTCCTACAGGCTGCTGGAAAATGGTGTTTATCTCTACTGAGAGGATGTGGAGTCAGGCTCTGATCCATATTTAATATCGCTAAATTACAGAATGGCACAAGTGAAGCATGGTGTGACAGGGTGGATCACAGAAACCCCCTGGAGGCTACCACCTGATGTGCCAAGACTACTTCTGTTCCTGCTTTCCTGCCCTGCCAGCTTAGGACTCCAACATGCTGCCTGGTTTGAGCCAGACCTGCTAGCCTGCTGCAAACCCAGACCAAAGTCTGAACCACGTCCCCTAACAGCTGTAGGCTTAACTGAAAGCAGCTTACAGAAGTGTGCCTGTCTTTAACACTGAGATGCCCAACTCCCAATGGGGTCCAAACCCTAAATAAATCTATTTTACCCTGTATAAAGTTTATACAGGGTAAACTTAAATTGTTCACCCTCTATAACACAGAGAGATATGCACAGCTGTTTGCCCCCTCCCCCCCCAAGTATTAATACATACTCTGGGTTAATTAATAAGTAAAAAGTGATTAAATACAGCAAGCAGGACAAGTTTCAGAGTAGCAGCCGTGTTAGTCTGTATCTGCAAAAAGAAAAGGAGGACTTGTGGCACCTTATGCTCAAATAAATTTGTTAGTCTCTAAGGTGCCATAAGTCCTGCTTTTCTTTAGACAGAACAAAGTGAATTACCAAGCAAAATAAAATAAAACATGCCAATCTAAGTCTAGTACAGTAATAAAAACTGACTACAGATAGAATCTCACCCTCAGAGATGTTTCAGTAAGTTTTTCACAGACTGGAGCTGGACATCTTCCTAGTCTGGGCACAATCCTTTCCCCTGGTACAGCCCTTGTTCCAGCTCAGGTGGTAGCTAGGGGATTCCTCATGATGGCTGCCTCCCTTGTTCTGTTCCACCCACTTATCTTTTGCATGAGGTGGGAATCCTTTGTCCCTCTGGGTTCCCACCCCTCCTTCTCAGTGGAAAAGTACCAGGTTAAAGATGGATTCCAGTACAGGTGACATGATCACATGTCCTGTGATACCCCAAGCCCTCATTCCTCCCACCCTGACTCACAGGAAGGCCTGCCTGCAAACAGAGCCATCCACAGTCAATTGTCCTGGTTGATGGGAGCCATCAAGATTCCAGACCACCATTAATGGCCCACACTTTGAGGGCCTATTGTAGTTATGCAGAGTTATATTTCATATTTCTAGTTTCAGATACAAGAGTGATACATTTATACAAATAGGATGACCACACTCAGTAGATAAGCTTCGTAATGATACCTTACAAGAGAATTTTCATGAAGCGTATTTTAGTTACATTATATTCACACTCTATATATAGAGTGCATCACACATGGGTTGCCACCTGATGACATTTTGTTCAGCAGAAAACTGAAGAGAATGCCTGCTGTGTAGAAACTGACATCAGAGGCACTGGGGAGTAGTATAAAGAGTCAGATATGGCAACATTAAAAAAAAAAAAAACTAGACTGGGGATCATGGGAGCTGCCACCATGTCATGAAAATGATTGTTTGTCTCAGTAATCAGAAACAATGGTTGCAAGCAGCAGTGGTGTCGCACGAAACAGCCCCACAGCCAGAAGTGATGCTTGGGGAGTGTCACTGCCTCTCAGCCCCACAATTTGCTGCTTGGCATGTACTGAGCATGCTCACACAGACTGAGCATGCTCAGTAACATCTGCTGAAGCCTCTGCCCTTACTCTGCCCCCTCACTATTGGCAAGTACAGGTCATCTCTGCCTGCAGCCATATGAGATTGTCTCCCCAGATGGACACATTATGGAGGAATAGGCAATACCATCTCCAAATCCCACAAGGGAGGGAGGATACCGGCACCGAGTTTGCTATTTTGCCTGCAAGGGTCTCAGATAGGAAATAACTACAGCAGGTTGAGACAATGGAGCCCTAAGACATCCAATAACCAGAACAAGTGGCCTTACGGCTTCCTGAGAGCAGGAGGACAGCAGCAGTGCTGATGTTCATGGGGAGCGCGGGTCCAAGTGACAGCACCCGGCACATCAGAGACCAAATGACCATTGCTAGCAAGTTTAGTTATTAGGTTGGTTGTAAATATTTGTAATTATTATATTAATATTGGCTTTTAAAATGTTAGTGTTATTAAGTGTTGGCTTGAAAGGGAAGATGTGGTATTGAGGACTATGCCTTTAAGGGCTGAGTTGCCCAGACAAAGCCTGGGCAGGGTGCTGTTAAGTTTTTTATTCTTATGCACAGCTTGCTGGACCCAGAAAAACAACAGACAGAGTTACCTTAAGCCCTGAGTGATCACTGAACACCATGGAGTGGAAGGATATATAGCATCACACACTCTCTTCTCCATGAGAGGGGAATGAGAGATGGGCATAGGAACTACAAGTGACAGTAGTAGAGGACTCAGTACATAGAAATGTGGAGTGAAATTCATTTCACACTCACAAACTCAGAGCAATTAGAATTCACCCTGTATTTATTAATATTGAATGAAGTGATTGGGCTTTATGCAAAATATGTGTCTTGTGATCAGTTATTTTTTGTGTGTTTTTATAAAACTATGCTATTCCATGGCAGGGGTAATATTTTGGGACTGTTATTGATCAACCTTCGTAACTGTTTAACCCCGAGAGAGAGAGAGAATCAGATCTCACCCCTGCCAATGGACATAAAAGCATATTAGCTATGTAAAACATTTTGCTCTAACGCAGGCATGCTTAGCTCCCATGAAATTCAAGAGGCAGTGCACAAAGGTGTCAAAATACAGAACTAATGGAGCTCTCAGTTTCATATTCCTACTGCTACTGCCAGCAGCAGTTGTCTTATTGCCATTTACTCTTAGCAAGCTTTTTGCTCACAAATCAGGAAGCAACTTTGGACAATTTTCACAAGGAGCATTTCCATGATTAATAAAATAACCTTGCTAGAGACTGGAGTCGAGAAGGTGTTCTGCTAACTGGGGTAACAGACATACCAATAGACTGGCAAGCAATAGCAGGTCAGAGAGCGGGAGGGAAGCTTGGCTGCCGGTGGGTGGGGAGCACCCGCTAGTTTTTTGCCCTGCGTGCTCCAGCCCTGTAGCATCCATGGAGTCTGCGTCTATGGTGTCAGACATAACTGTTCTGATCTAGCAGCATATGTACACTCAGTTACATGTGTGCAAGGTGCAGGGCATCAGGCGACCGGTCATCAGTGGGAATGGAGGGAGCAAATGCCCTTTCAGGATCAGACCCATTAGGATGATTTGGCATGTAATGTTTTCACAAGGGGGCATTCTTTGCCAGGTTCTACATCACTGCCCAGTGTAAGTCACAGAGCAAAGTAATTGTTATTACTGCTGGGCCCCAACAGAGTTATTTCTGCTTTCGGAGACATAAAGGAAGACAAGGTCCCTCAGTGATTTTCAGGATCAGAGAGCAGGAAAGAGTGCACTGGGGAGGTGTGTGAATTAATAAAGTGCAGGTCTGGGAGAAGGAGCAAGCAGGGCTGATCAGACAGTACTGCTAATCATGTAGCCAAAGGGCACTTCCCGAGGTAGCCTCAGCCGGTAGGGGCAACGTGGTGAAATTCTAGTGAGAAAATTTTTGCTCCTGTTCCACTGCTGCAGAGCATCAAGTAGGGACTACTTGTGCAGCCTGAGCACTTTGGAAATAATCTGAGCCGGGGTCGGTGGAAGCCTCCTAACAGTGGGCGGTCACTGTTGCCCAAACTGTCACCCCTCCCATGCCCCCCCCCGAACGACCACCCTCGCACTGCCCCTTCCTCATGAGGCCCTGCCCCTGTGCTGCCTCTTCCCTCCCCCCAGGACCTCTTCTCCTCTCTCCCCCACCCCTCAGTCACTCATCCTTATGGCTGGTTAAAGTGTGTGTGGGGGGGGGAATGGCCCTCTGTTCTAGTGTTCCTGATCTGAGACTCTAGGGGGGAAATCAAATGTCATTCCCTTTGTCAGGGCTCAGAGTCCATAGCAGGTTTCTCCTCCTCCTGTGCAACAGGAAATCTCTATCCACTGCTCCCCTAGCTCCTGCCACAAATAACCACACCAGTTATTTGTTATGATTATTAATCATTTGTATTGCAGTGGCCCCCAGAGGCTCCAGTCAGAATAGTGGCCCCACCATGCTGGATGCTGTACACACACCACCTACATGGGACGACACAGTCAAACATACTAACTTTTGTCCCTGCCCTTGTGGGAATGAACCACCCCAGCTGGCAAGATAACACCACTTGGAGCAAGTGCAGTGGAGAAATGGTTGGTGGGGGGAGAAGATGGAAATCACATATTGAATCTTGGGCCTCAGATCTAACCCTGGGAACTTCAGCACCATCCCAGAGCTCTGCACCCCATTTCTCCTGGGGATGGGCCAGGAGATGACAGGGTAGAAAGCCCATTGTACTATGAGGAGCATGACATCACATAGATTGCCTCACCTCACTGGCCCAGCATCAGACTCTAGTTTTTGCTTCAGTAAAGCACAGAACTGATATGACTTCCTGAAGTGCATGTTAATGAAGTGGAAATCAGGAACTTCACTAAGAATTGTTAATTGCAAAACATGTACTAGCAGCTCTCTTCAGAGCAAGCCCTTACTGAGTTGTTTAGGCGTGGCCCTGAATAAAGATTAAGTACCTGGGAAGAGCCATTTAAGTACATAAGGGATTAAACTTTAAATCTTTTCATGCAACATTTGTCTGACAGTTATGTACTGAGCTTGAGCAATTTTTTCCTACACTTAAACAGCCACTTCAGGAACATGGGAAATGCACCATCTACAGGTCACTGGGAACACCACAGGAAAATCTGAGAAATGATAAACCAAAATATTTGCTCAACAACTGTATGGAGAAACAGGGACACCATTTCAGATGGGGGGAAGCGGGGGAAGAAGGAGGAGGAGAGAGGCAACTTTAACTGTGATTCCAGAGCCTAACAATTCAGACAAGTAGATTTAAACCGAACACCATTACACTACTTTAAACCTTTTATGGTACTGCGACGATTTGGATGATGCACATGAATGATATTTTATTACACCCCCAACTCAAAGATTGTTTCATAATACCCCACAACTGAAGTGCTTTTCATAGCAGCAGTTTTTGTATTCTTACTTTTCCATTGCACAAATGAGTGAAATTCTACTAACTTTAGAATTTCAAATCAATGAACCTCAGGTTTTTATTGAGGTCAAAATATATTGTTCAAAATTTTGTAGTAGGAAGATCAAAACTAAAAATGAAATAAGATGGACCATATTCTGGTCTCATTCACACAACTCCAAATTCAGAATAATGGTTGAAACCCATACAGTTACTCCAGATTTACAGCAGTGCTAAGGAGAGCAGAATTTGCCCCTCTGTGTTCGTTAGTTGCAATTTCTATTGGAAACTGTGCTAGACATAGCTATGGATAGGGATTCTCTGGTAAAACCCCTCCCTATGTGGCACGCTATATTGAAGAATTCATTTATCACAACTTACTGTAAATTAGTGTACCTAATTACTAGAACATACTTGATTGTGTTTCTTTGTAAAACTGCTATAAAATAAAGATTGGAACAAACATTGCCTTCCAGTCAGATTAGAGTAGGCCTTTGTGTAGGACCAGTTGCAATCCCTGAAGCACATTTGTCACACAGCACTCAGATAGGAATTGTAATGATCTTTACAGGTCTTAGTGCTCTCACTACGTCTAGAAATGAAGTTGAACTATATTTTACCTCTAGAAAATGGGAGCCTGACTCATCTTACTCCAGTCCATGAAACTTGTAAAACACTGGTTTATCTAGATTAAGGTTTCTAAAAGGGTTTTCAGAAGAGTAAGGTTGAATTACCTTAACTCTTATTTCCTGGTTTTTAGAGGTTTGAGTTATGCTGAAATAGTTGTTCTGGAAGGGCACAAGATGCCACCAGAAAGCCTTGGCTTAGTGTTAAAGGTTGTTGGGGGTTTTTTTGCCAGTGAATTATAATAGCAAACACTAGATTTTTTCAGTCTGTGACCCTTATATCGCTAGGTGGTAGCAGAATGTGTATGAGTGGTCTGGTTTCCTTGATCATTGTGGTTACTGACCTGTTCTGCTATCATCCATTCACTAACAACTGAATCTGATGCAACCAATTAGTGGTGTCAGATTAGAGGGATTAAATTCAAACCTGCATTTAATTTGCAGAACAGACAGTTGCTTCACTTCTGACAACCCTGACCAGCGACTGTGGGTTGCCTGGCTATAAATGTATAATCTAAAGCCCTACAACTGATTATCTCAGTCTTCTCCACCTCCTTCTTTAAATCATAGATTTGTACAACACAAACTCTTCAAGGAGGCTTATGAACTAACTACTCTTTTACATGTTGGGTCAGGTTCTACTTGGATGCCGAGATGCTATTTGGAACAGAGGTACCCCTGAGCCCTCTGACTCACCAGCGTGGGCTCCCTCTCACACTGTGCTGCTGTGAGAAGCTACAAAGCCCTCCAGCCTGCACTTTCACCAGCATACATCCAGATAGACGCCCTGGGGCAGACTGCAGTATAAGCCACTCATCACAGGCAAGGTTGGGTTTGGACCTGCTGCCTCTGCCTATCCTTGGGCTGTCCCCTGCAACCCCAGTACCTGTTGGGCCTAGAACTAGGCCGCAGCCCAGGGCTTTCCTGGCTGGCCCTTCCCCAGCCCTGCTCCAATCTAGGTATTCTACTTAGGTCCCTGCAGCCAGGTCCTTCCCTCTCAGAAGCTAGAGAGAGTCTTTTGAGCTTCGGCCCAGCAGCCCCTTTATAGGGTCAGCTGAGTCTGTTTGGGGCATGGCCACAGCTGAGGCTTCCTCCCAATCAGCCCAGCCTAAGGCGCCCAGCCCTGGCCCTCTCCAGGGGCTGGCTTTTAACCACTTTGGGCCGGGAGCGGGTGACCACCCCGCTACAGGAACCTATATTTATCTGCATTCTAAAGCCATGTGCCCAACTTGGATGTGTAACGGTTGCAGACTCACCACCGCAGCGCCTCCTGATGGTGCTCCGGGAATTAGCTCAGTCCAACTCTGAGCACCCTCTGCAAGTGGTGTCTTGCCCGTTGTCTGCTCTACTCTGCAGTTGGGGACCCACATTGCTCCCCCACTCGACAGTGTCCTCTTCAGGACGCTGCCCTCTGGCAGTGCCCACTGCTTTTCTCACCCCCCCCTTCCTCTTCTGAGCCCAGCAATCACTACATTCCTAGAATCCATCAATTATCCCCCACCCACAAATTTCATTCCCCAGTATTTTATGGGACTGGTGTATCTTATTTTCCCCTCTGTCCATTCATCATTTTTCAGATGGCACCCCTTAGTCCAGCTAGTTTTTCCTGTGTACACACACACACACACACACTCTCTTTCTCTCTCTCGTCTATGTCCCAATTAGCAGGTCACTTTTCATGCAGAAGTGAGAAAGAGGGAATTTTTTTTCTTATCTTTATTTTAAAAAAACCCTAGGGCTGCTGTTTAATCGCAGTTAACTCATGTGATTAACTCAAAAAAATTAATCGCAATTAGAAAAATTAATTGTGGTTTTAATCGCACTGTTAAACAATAGAATGCCAATTGAAATTTATAAAATATTTTGGATGTTTTTCTACATGTTCATATATATTGTATTCTGTGTTGTAATTGAAATCAAAGTATATTTTTATTAAAAATGATAAACAAAAGAAACTATATTTCAATTCACCTCATACAAGTACTGTAGTGCAATCTCTATCATGAAAATGCAACTTACAAATGTAGATTTTTTTGGTTACATAGCTGCACTCAAAAACAAAACAAAACAATGTAAAACTTCAGAGCCTACAAATCCACTCAGTCCTACTTCTTTTTCAGCCAATCACTTAAGAGACAAACAAGTTTGTTTACATTTACAGGAGATAATGCTGCCCTCTTCTTATTTACAATGTCACCAGAAAGTGAGAACAGGCATTTGCTTGGCACTTTTGTAGCCAACATTGCAAGGTATTTTCGTGCCAGATACGCTAAACAGAAGTCTTAAAGGAGAAACACTCTGATGCTGAAACTACAGAACCTAAACCACCAAAAAAGAAAAATAACCTTCTGCTGGTGGCATCTGACTCAGATAATGAAAATGCAAATGCATCCATCTGTACTGCTTTGGATTGTTATTGAGCAGAACCCATCATCAGCATGGACCCATGTCCCCTGGAATGGTATTTGAAGCATCAAGAGACATATGAATCTTTAGTGAATCTGGCATGAAAATATCTTGCGATTCGGGCTACAACAGTGCCATGCGAATGCCTGTTCACACTTTCAGGTGGCATTGTAAACAAGAAACGGGCAGCATTATCTCCTGCAAATGTAAACAAACTTGTTTGTCTGACCAATTGGCTGAATAAGAATCAGAACTCAGTAGACTTGCAGCCTCTAAAATTTTACATTGTTTTATTTTTGAATGCAGTTTTTTTTGTGCATAATTCTACATTTGTAAGTTCAACTTTCATGATAAAGCGATTGCACTACAGTACTTGTATTAGGTGAATTGAAAAATACTTTTTCTTTTGTTTTTTTTACAGTTCGAATATTTGTAATAAAAATAAATATAAAGTGAGCACTGTACACTTCGTATTCTGTGTTGTAATTGAAATTAATATATCTGAAAATGTAGAAAATATCCAAAAATATTTAAATAAATGGTATACTATTAATGTTTAACAGTGCGATTAATCGCAAGATTAATCACGATTAATTTTTTTAATCGCTCGACAGCCCTAAAAAAACCTCAACAAGATTGGTTTTTAGAAGATAATTGTATGTTGTTTTGTGGAATCCTTGAATCTTTTGGAAAAGGTCCAGAGGCTGTGTGTGTGAAACCCAAAACTTCTTCAGGTTCCTTTAATTATTATGCAGCCAGCTAGAGTTATCAAACTTGCTAACTTTCCCTACCGTCATACCACCATAATTCTAATAATTCCAGCCACATTATTCTTGATTTCCAAAATGTCAATACATTATTTGAATAAAGAAAAGGAGTACTTGTAGCACCTTAGAGACTAACAAATTTATTTGAGCATAAGCTTTCGTGAGCTACAGCTCACTTCATCAGATGCACGATGAAAAGCTCACGAAAGCTTATGCTCAAATAAATTTGTTAGTCTCTAAGGTGCCACAAGTACTCCTTTTCTTTTTGTGAACACAGACTAACACGGCTGCTACTCTGAAACCTGTCATTATTTGAATAGTCACTTATCACTCCAGCATTAAGACATGACAAGAGATGTTTTCATGGCCTAATAATATCATTACAGCATTAAGAGGTTGATCCTGCAAGTTGCTGAGGCCCAGATACTCAAGGTTCCTGGTTTCCATTGAAATCAATGGAAGTTACTAGCCTAAATACCTTTGAGGATCTGCATTAATGCTAAGGGGAGTTGAGGGTGCCGTGCCCCTCTTGGAAGCACTTGGCACCTTGAGGTATTATGTTCAGGACTGAAATGCATTATGCAGCCTCGATTGCTAGCTACTCAACCTGTGTTTATTAAGCACAATACATCTTTTCAGGTCTTACTGCTTTTCCAGTATGGGTAACTAGTTTTGATTTTTAATCTTAAGAATTATTGTCTATATCTTTCTCTAGAGACTAGCTCATCCCAGTGTTGACTTGTTTTAGGATGGCCGGAGACCAGCCAAGAGATTCGTCTCCCTACCCACATCTATCATCGTGTTTTAAGATCACCCAAAATAAAAACCAACAAGGAAGTATAGGAGTAAAACGCAGGTATGTTTATTAGGAACAAGGTAAGCAAACGGGGTATGCTATAAAGGACTCCCAACACACGTAAACAAGGTAAACAGGTAAAGTTGACACTATATACTGACTGTGACCAAAAAGTGTTTATTCCCTTCCCAAGATGGGTCCCAGGTAAGGGGTATGGAGGACTTAAAAGGTCTCTACTATTTCTTGCAGCTTGTGTCTGGAGCCTCCTATCTCACAATGCAGATCGGGTCTGGAACCGACCAGGTGACTCAGGAGGGTGAGGAGTGGACCTCGGGCAACAAGTAGGCGGTAACTCTGCTTGATGCTGGTGATTCTTCTTCCTCCTCCCCTGCATCGTCATGTGTGCAAGTAAAATCCAGATGAGAGGGTGGCAGCTAGCAGTTCACCCTTGCTGGCAAGTGTGTTAAACCCTCCCACAACCCTAAGGTGCTGTGCTCTGGCTTACACACCTGAGTAGAACTGATCCAGCACTCTGCCACTCAGATGGGCAGCACCTTCCCTCTGACGTGCTGACCCTTATATGCCCTGCTGTTACTGGGCAGATCACATGTCACATGGTTCCTCAGTTTCAGTAGAAAGGGCAGGAAACTATACCTAAGGAGAGGGAAGAAAGGCAGCCAAGATGGATTCCTAGTTGTTGTTGTCAGAAATACAGAAATTCTCCCCCAGCACCAGAAGGAGAGTGGAAATAAATGATTGGTTTATTCAGCTGTCAACAGTGTGTCATTTTTTCTTCAGGGCACAAACACAGTTCATATATTGCAACCTCAGCGTTCAACAGTCAGTTACAAGTAGCCAGGCCACTCACTATACAAATCGATTCCAAGGCACAGCACGAAGACTGCGTTGCTCTTTTTCAAAGCCACAAGTCTTGCATAATTTCTCCCCATGTTACATATCCCATCTGCCCTGTGCAGCCCTGTTTGTGTCAGCCCTCATGGAAAATAGCAAACAGGTTGTGTCTGGTTAGATAGTTGCAGGCTGTTTGTCTTCATTTCTCATGCTTCTTGATGTTCTCATAAGGATTATTACAAGACAATTACTGTATGTGTCTTTATTATTCTAATCTTCTTGCCACAAGAAAGCCTCAGTGGTACAGATAAGCAACCAGTGGTGAGCTGGAGCTGGTTCGCACCGGTTCCCTAGAACCGGTTGTTAAATTTAGAAGCCCTTTTAGAACCGGTTGTTCCACGAGGGACAACCGGTTCTAAAAGGGCTTCTAAATTTAACCGGCCAGAAGTGGCGCCTTAGGCGCCGACTCCACCTGGAGCACCCAAGGGGAAAATTTGGTGGGTGCAGAGCACTCACCGGCAGCTCCTCACCCCACCCCTGGCCGCAGCTCACCTCCGCTCCACCTCCTCCCCTGAACGTGCCTCCCCGCTCTGTTTTTCCACCCCCCAGGCTTCCCGCGAATCAACTGTTCGCGCAGGAAGCCAGGGCAGGCTGAGAAGCAGACCGCGACTTCCCGCTCAGGTCCAGGGAGGCGGAGGTGAGCTGGGGCGGGGGGGGGGGGCGTGAGGAGGGCCGCCTGCGCCACAGCAGGTAACCCGGGGGGCAGGCAGGGGAACCGCTCCCCACCCCAGCTCACCTCCGCCACCCTCGGCCTGAGCGCGAAGCCGCCACCTGCTTCTCAGCCCTCCCAGGCTTCCTGCCGAACAGCTGATTCTTGGGAAGCCGGGAGGGGGTGGGGGCGCGGAGAAGCAGAGCGGGGCAGTGCGTTCAGGGGAGGAGGTGGAGCAGAGGTGAGGTGAGCTGGGGCTGGGTGCACGGTGGGGAGTGATGTGGTGTGATCAGTGGGGGGAGTGGCTGCTCCTTCTGCTCCCCCCCCAGCTACGCTCCCCCACCCCTTGGAGCCAGAGGGACCTGCCGGATGCTTCCTGGAAGCTGCCCCAGGTAAGCACCTCCGGGACTCCCCACCTTGCCCCCCGGCAGGTGCCTCTGACTCTTAGGGGTGGGCACCCACTATGGTGGTGCACAAGACCCTCCTGCCCGGTTCTGGGGGCAGTCAGGGGACAGGGGAGGGGGCGTGGATGGGGCAGGGGTCCGGGGCGGGGGGCATCAAGGAACACGGGGGGGTTGGATGGGGCAGGAGTCCCGGGGGGCAGAGGTGGGCAACAACCCCCTCGTGGGGTGAGGAGGGAACCCGTTGTTAAGATTTTGGCAGCTCATCACTGTAAGCAACCTAGATAATAAGCAAAGAATCATTATTAAGGAACACCCATATTATTCATGACAGCAACCAGCTGTGATTTCCAGTTACAAACACTATCTATATACTGCATAATGTGTATCACGGAAAAGATTAATAAAGAAAACATGATTTGAGACAATATATTGCCTAAATTGGAACTGGGCTTTTGTTGTGTTCTGCAGATATGTCTGCTTGATGCAGGATGCAATTCAGCTGGAATACATTGGCAGGGCCTTGTTGGGAAGTTTGGCCCACGGACACCTGCACTATGCCCTTTCTTTATACGAAGGAAGGATCTCAGTCACCAGGTCTAGAAATCCAGATCTTTTTATGAGCATTAAATTCACATGATTTAATTTTAAAGTTTTATAGGGGCTCAAATATTCTGTCTTGATTGTGTAATCAGATTAAACACTGCTGCTTCTTGGTAATGATCGGTGGCTTCTGAAGTGTCATGCAGTGTTATTTTGCTCAACTCACCCTAGGACCTGTGGGGAAATAGCAGATGAAAGCAGCTTCCTACCTCTTTCAGCTGCTCCTTGACTAAGTGCTCCCACCTTTCTGCCAGGACCAAGGTGGGCTCGATTCCCTTCCATGCTTGGTGTAGTACTGGACAGTGCAGCATGCACCCTGGGGGGTGGGGTGGGTTACACTTTCTTGTGATGAAAATGCCCTGCCTTAGCCACACTTGCAGACAGGATACTGCATTCCTGATTTGTTCCTATATGGCAGCTCTCCTTATGTTCGCCTTCGTTTTAAAATCTTTCTCAAGGTGATCTGGGATGTTTCAGTTCTTGGCTGTGCAACATGAGACACCTTACAGGGGTTTGATTTTTCAGAGAGCAGTTGCTTAGCACTTTATGAAAGTCAGGCCTCTTTAAGTTAGAAAACCAAAACCACTAGTCAAACTTGAACATATAACCCCTAATCTCTAATACGCTAGAGATGAACAATACAATACAATACATTTATTTTCATGCACAGGTTTTATTATTTCTATAGACTCCCTCTGCTGGTAAGTTTCTGCAGTTCAGTTATACACGTCATCAAAGCTCTTCTGTAGCTCTTGCTGGCCAGCCAAGGTGCCGACCATTTTACATAGTCCTCTAGGTACCTACAGTGCAATAAGATATAAGTAGTGGTAGAACCCACAAGCACAAACCAAGGAAAGCCATTTGACGTGCATAATAGTTCAAAAATCCTACCAGGCCCTTCAGGTCATAAAGCAACCATAGAACCAGCTGCTCATTATTTTCATATTTGACAGAGAGGAAGTCTTTCACCTGATAGCAAAGCAACAACTCTTCTATGCTGAAAACCCTCATCAGGGAGTGAAAAATGCTTAGTTCCATAAATGGGGATGTTTGCATAAGTGAAAAAGAGAAACAGAATTCAAGGACATTATGCATTTTGAAGACATTATGCAAAGTGAACTAGTTAAACTAGCTTCTGTGTGTTTATTGCTAAGATATCCAGCATTTACTTTCAGTGTCCCACAATATCCCAGCTAGAACCCTAAGGATCCCTACACTTTCCCCAACAGCTCCTTAATCAACAGGACAAGTCACTTTTGAGAGATGCTCTTCCAGAGTGCAATCACTGACAGAGTGCAACCCCCCGCGTTCCTTGACCCCCCCCCCCCGGGACCCTGCCCCATCCACCCCCCTCCCATGTTCCCTGACAGCCCCCAGAACACGGCAGGAGGGTCTCGTGGGCCACCGTTGTGGGTGCCCACCACATCCCTAAGAGCCTGAGGGACCTGCCGGGGGGCGAGGTGGGGAGTCCTGGCGGTGCTTACCTGGGGCAGCTCCCAGGAAGCATCCAGCAGGTCCCTCTGGCTCCTAGGAGCGGGGGAGGATAGCTAGGGGGGAGCAGGGGGAGTGGCCGCTCCCCCCACTGATCACATCAAAAGTGGTGCCTTAGGTGCCGACTCCGTGAATGCTCTGGGGCTGGAGCACCCACAGGGAATATTTGGTGGGTGCAGAGCCCCCACTGGCAGCTCCCTGCCCCGCGCCCGGCCCCAGCTCACCTCACCTCTGCTCCACCTCCGCCCCTGAATACACTGCCTCGCTCTGCTTCTCTGCGCCCCCTCACCCCCGCCCGGCTTCCCATGAATCAGCTGTTCGGCGGGAAGCCGGGGAGGGCTGAGAAGCAGGCAGCGGCTTCCCCCTCAGGCCGAGGGTGGCGGTGGTGAGCTGGGGCAGGGAGCAGTTCCCCTGCGCATGCCCCCCCCCCCCCGGGTTACCTGCTGTGGCGCGGGCGGCCCTCCTCGCACCCCCCCTCGCCCCAGCTCACTTCCACCTCCCTGGGCCTGAGTATGAAGCTGCTGCCTCCTTCTCAGCCTGTCCTGGCTTCCCGCACGGACAGCTGATTCATGGGAAGCCTGGGGAGGCGGAGAAACAGAGCAGGGCGGCGCGTTCAGGGGAGGAGGCGGAGCGGAGGTGAGCTGGGGCCAGAGGTGGGGCGGGAAGCTGCCGGTGGGGGCTCTGCACCCACCAAATATTCCCCATGGGTGCTCCAGCCCTGGAGCACCCATGGAGTCGGTGCCTAAGGCGCCACTTTTGGCTGGTTAAATTTAGAAGCCCTTTTAGAACCGGTTGTCCCTCGTGGAACAACCAGTTCTAAAAGGGCTTCTAAATTTAACAACCGGTTCTAGCGAACCGGTGCGAACTGGCTCCAGCTCACCACTGGAGGTAACTGTCCTGCTCTAGTCAGCACTGGTGAGTTCTCAGCTGAAGTACTGTGTCCAGTTCTGGGCACCACTCATTAGGAAAGACGTGACCAAATTGGAGAGAGTCCAGAGAAGAGCAACAAAAATGGTAAAAGGTTTAGAAAACCTGACCTATGAGGAAATGGGCATGTTTAGTCTTGAGAAAAGAAGACTGAGGGGGGACCGGATAACAGTCTTCAAATATGTGAAGGGCTGTTAAAAGAGGACAGTGATCAATCGTTCTCCTTGTCCACTTATGATAGGACAAGAAGTAATGGGCTTAATCTGCAGCAAGGTTGATTTAGTTTAGATATTAGGAAAAACTTTCTAACTGTAAGGATAGTTAAGCTCTGGAATAGGCTTCCAAGAGAGATGGTAGAATCCCCACAACTGGAGGTTTTTAAGAATTGGCCAAACAGACACCTGTCAGGGATGGTCTAGATTTAATTGGTCCTGCCACTTCGCAGGGGGCTGGACTTGATGACTTCTTGAGGCCCCTGCCTGCCCTGCATTTCTATGATTCTATTATTCTTATTGCTAGTTCCACCTCCATTTACTTGCAGCATGCTATATAAATTAGACCTCAAGATGGAGCTTTTCCACCGTGGCCAGTGGAGAGCTCCAGGATTTGACTGATACCATCATTGGTCTAGAGAAGGGTGTTCTACTGAGCTATTGAAACAGCACAGACCTCTTGGTATCTGTTGCCTAAAAAGGCTAAAAGTGTGAACAAATATTGTATTTTTAATCTGAGATATATGTTTACTCTGTTGTTCTCTTTTATTGTCTATGATGTCATCTGAAAAAGCTTGATGGGGAAAACTTGGGGAGGAAATTCTTAACAAGCAATCTAGGGTCTCAGGCCCCCATCTCCTTGTCATTTACAGTATTTTAGAGGTTGTTTGAAAGTCTTAAGAGATATACACACACATCAATACGTTATTTTGCAATTCAGACACAGACATATTCCTCCTTGAGTTCATTAAATGTTCGTTACATTGGAACCATTTTTACCACACATGTACTTTTTTGGTTAGTTTGAAACCTGGAG
Organism: Lepidochelys olivacea; assembly: GCF_965140295.1. NCBI lineage: Eukaryota > Metazoa > Chordata > Testudines > Cheloniidae > Lepidochelys > Lepidochelys olivacea. The sequence goes on from NC_140411.1 coordinate 112,915,019, forward strand.
AAAATTACGGAACGTGTTTCCGTTACTTTTCCTAATTTGGTGTTGGACTGGTGTATCACATAGTGCGGCTTCAGATGCCTTGCTTGGCTAAAACCTACCCCCTAAACCCTTTGGGCTAATTTTTGCAGCGAGTAGCTGTATTTTATATGCTTTCTCTGAACGAATCAGAAAAGAATTCTTGGTAGCATCAGGAAGTGACTTTATGCTGCAGTGTAATGGGGATGACCGTTCATCCTTCTTCCCCACCGATCATCTAGAATTTGAGATAGGCACTTGCTCTTCCCATCAGCCCCTCAGAATTACTGTGGGGGAAGGGGCGGTCAAGCAGCCCATTCACTGATGATGGTGGAGGAAGGTAGTACTCATTGCTCCTGGCCAAGATCAGTCTGAGCTGACTCAGCTGCTGAAGATTCAGGAATATTGTTATAGCAACATTCATCAAACTCTTCCAGAAAATAGTGGTCTCCTTTTATGAAGCTGATTGATAAACTCATCTTGAAATAACCTAGATGCCTGTCTTGCAAAAGGGGAGCTTTTTTCCAAAACAAAGCTCAAACTCTGAAACTGACCTTGGTGAATGGGTTTGTCAGAGATGGTTTGTTACAGGGTCTAATGGATGGAGGGGGACCATATGGGGACAAATGGCCATGTAGCATGGGAGTGGGGGAGAGGAAATAAGCTAGATATGCATACTAGATTTTTATGTGTTTTTGCTCTAGTGAGACTGGTTTACTATGTGCTCTTACACTATATATAGTTTACTGATGCTAGATGCTGGGGCTTGCATGTGGATTTTATTATACTTTAAGAGTACAGGGCATGCTTTGTAGGATGCTGGTGAAAAACAGGCTGGTTTAATCTTCTCCTTACCAGCACTCCCCTCACTAACCACCATGTGATCACTCTCATAGATGTTAAGGTCAGATGGGACCATCGTGATCATCTAGTCTGACCTCCTGCACATTGCAGTCAACAGAACCTTGCCCACCCACACCTGTAATAGACCCCTAACCTCTGGCTGAGTTACTGAAGTCCTCAAATCATGGTTTAAAGACTTCAAGTTACAGAGAATCCACCATTCATACTAGTTTAAACCTGTGAGTGACCCATGTCCCAAACTGCAGGGGAAGGTGAATCCCCCACACGGTCTCTGCCAATCTGACCCTGGGGGAAATTCCTTTCCGACCCCAAATATGGCGATCAGTTAGATCCTGAGTATGTGAGCAAGACCCATCAGCCAGACACCTGGGAAAGAATTCTCTGTAGGACCTCAGGGCCCGCCCCATCTAGTGTCCTATCACTGGCTGCTGGACATATTTGCTGCTAGCAGTTGCAGATCAGCTGCATGCCATTGTAGGCAGCCTTGTCATGCCATCCCCTCCATAAATTTATCAAGCTCAGTCTTGAAACAAATTAGGTTTTTTGCCCCCATTGCTCCCCTTGGAAGGCTGTTCCAGAACTTCACTCTTCTGATGGTTATAAACCTTTGACTAATCTCAAGCCTAAACTTGTTGATGGTCAGTTTATAGCCATTTGTTCTGGGGTCCACATTGGCACTTAGCTTAAATAACTCCTCTCCCTTCCTAGTCTTTATCCGTCTGATGTATATATAGAGAGCAATCATATGTCCCCTCAGTCTTCTTTTGGTTAGGCTAAACAAACCAAGCTCTTTGAGTCTCCTCTCATAAGGTAAGTTTTCCATTCCTCAGATCATCCTAGTAGCCCTTCTCTGCACCTGTTCCAGTTTGAAGTTTTCTTTCTTAGACACGGAAGGCCAGAATTGCACACAGTATACCAGATGAGATCCCGACAGTGCCTTGTGTAATAGTAACAACACTTCCCTATCTCCACTGGAAATACCTCACCTGATGCATCCTAGGACCACAGATGCTGGAACAATTTGTATAGTGGGGGTGCTGAGAGCCATTGAACCAAATTTAAATCCTGTATATGATGGAGAGGATGCAGCAGCACCTATGCCTACGGCTGCATTAACCTTTTTCATGATCGCATCTCATTGGCGGCTCATAGTCATCCTGCAAACAACCAACACACCCAAGTCTTTCTCCTCCTCTGTCACTTTCAGCTAAATCCCCAGCTTATAGCAAAAATTCTTGTTGTTAGTCCTAAGTCCATGACCTTGCACTTTGCACTATTTAATTTCATCCCATTTCTATTACTCCAGTTTTCAAGATCGTCCACTGTGTGGTATTCCAGTCCTCCTCTCAAGCCTAATTCTCTCACTACAAGTGCCCCAAACCCCTAGTCTGAAGTCATGCTTCTTGACTGCCTTCTTTTTCATGACCTTTGATATTCAATTAAAGCAAAGTTACAAGGACTCAAAAACAATGCAAAATGCACTGGAACATGAAAAAATTGTCATAACGTTTGCTTGGAGTCCTAGCAAAAATAACAGCATATACAAATGAGGAAGATGCTGTTAACATTGGAAATTCTAAATAGTAACACATTTGCAGGAATTGCTTTGGCGAAACCCTTTGCACTCTTATTTCTTTTCATTTGCAAGAAGGTTGTTGTGGGTTTGCTTATTTTGTGTGTATCTAGGTCTATGTTGGGATTTTCAAAAGCAGCATAAGGGAATCAGATACCTAAATCCCATTTAATTCAATGAGGTCTGAATACTTCATTCCCTTAGGTGAATATCTAATTCCCTTATGCCCTTTACAAATCCCAGCCCTAGTGAACTATTATATTCTACTATATTATAGTAGAATATAAAACAATAACATTGTACAGTAGCAGTACTGCATATGATTACATTAATAATTCAAATATAGAAAAGCAAACATAAGACGTGCCAACAAAAATAGCAAATTACTTGTTTGGACAAGGTGAGCAGCAGTCTAGAGAGGGTTAAGAGATCCCTGCCTACCACACAGCTGGAGGCAACAAGAGAAAAAAACCTCTGGGGCTTGTAGCCAGCAACTAAAAGTTGCTTTATTTTATGTCTTTTGTGTTCAAACAATAAATGGTGCCCTGAGCCAAGGGCCTTAAAGGGAGTTGGGTGTGGTGTTCCCTTCCCTTCCCAGGCCAGTGATTCATCCCCCTCTCCCAGCTTACACCTGGTTTTTGTTAAATACCTAGGCTCAGTTTTAACATTACCTTAATAATTATTGATACTAAAACACACGGTTTACTTTACTGGGCCATCACACATTACTCTGCAGTAGGTGCAAGTGTCTGCAGTGTTTTAAGCTTACTTGTGGTAGATGACAGGGATGCTGGAACAATTTTCAGAGCAGGGGTGCCGACAACCATAGAACTAAACTGGAAGCCCTGTATATAATGGAAACCACTTCAAGCCAGGGGGTGCAGCAGCACCCCCAGTGCCCCTAATTCCAGCACCTGTGGTAGATGATCAGTTGATGCTAATGGATCTATCACTTTTCTAACTCATATAGATTGACACGTACAGAAATGCAAAAATCACCCCCTAAAAATTACTCTACCCCACTAATATCTGACTTGTACTGAAAGGAAAGTGTTCCAGAATACTGTGATAGCACTTCGGCAGTATCAAAAGAAGCAGGCATGTAAGATATACACAGAGAGGGGTTGGGCTTCCTGGTACACATAGATAAAATGCCCTGTGCATTGCCCAAGGAACACTTTATCAATTTCCAGACAGCTAGTAAAAGCTCCCTAATTTTTGCTGGTGATTTTTCCAGCCATGTGAACTGCAGGTTTTTATTACAGAAAATAAATACTCTTTCTTTTTTTTTAAATCATCCCTACTTCAACCAGCTCTATCTGCAATTTTTAAAGCCCAACTAGAGAACAGGCAAACAGAGAACTTGCTATTCTAGTTTGATGTGATTTTTTTATGTTACAGGGCACTTTCAGACTAGGTCATGTAATACTGAACAATAATATCAATCATGCTTAGTTCAGTTCTAAGGAGCCTCCATGGCTGCGGGCTCAAAAAGTCTCCATGGATGAAATTCCCCACTGTGCAGAGGTCCAGTATTATACAACCCATAAATTCTACTAACTCCCAATTTTGAGGCTTTAAGGGGTGCACTGGCCTTTTATCCAGCCCTCTGCAGGGGGGGTGGGGGTGGGGAGGGAAAGATTTCATTCCATGAGCTTCTTGCTGCCAGGAAGGCTAATGCTATGTCTTCAAGGAAAAATTTTAAAATAATCACCTCCTTTAGCTATCAGGGAACACTGTGTTCCATGTCACCTCTCAAAGCAGTGTCCCCAGCCTGCCCAGCCCAGCTGTCTATCTGTGCTCTTTACACTGTCATCAAAGGGATTTGAATTTAGCATGCTGCCAGTGTGCCCATGTCATCATTCTCTTGGCTGGAGTCATAGAGGAGCATTCTGCCAATCTGGGAAACAAGCTATAGTCAGACCTCTTAAACATACTGCATAGCTGCTGACAGTGTCCAACATATCCAAAGGAATGTGGTGCAGTGGACTGTGGGTAAAGAAGAGCTTATTTGCATAAACTCCACCCCTTCTAAATTAGCTCTGCAACTTTCAGAAGCTTACTGCCACTTAAAAGATTGAGGTTTTAATTGGCTTTTCAGGCAGGCTGACTTTGGCTGTCAAAGAGCCAGGATCTGTGTGCGGATGGCTGTGGATAACATTTAACGAATCAAAGCTCTTAGGAAGTGCCCTTTAAAGAAAGGCCTTTTTAATTAGAAAAGGCTTCTCTCCACGGTAATGCCCAACTTATGAAAACAAGGCAGATATGCTGGCACATGTGAGAGTTGACTTTATTATATTAATATCTGCCTACCTACCACAGGGTGTTATGTGGCATTAACAGCAAGATTCCATTTTGCAGCTACATTCTGTTCAGCAGCTGGGCAGAAAGAAGCAAACATAACAAACCGATCCCATCTACCAAAGCAAAGCCTGGGACACGCAAACTTTACGCAGAAGTTGCTATTATTGTCCACTCTGAACATCACATTCCACTGGCACGTTTCAATTGACATTGGCTGCTCATTATTATCAAGTTTCATATCGCACTAAACACTTGCTACACTTGACAGGAAAGCATGAGCAAGATAAGACTTTCCAATGAGTAACTTTAATATCCGTGGCAATGCCTGCCTTGGGCCTGTGTGCCCCTGCTATGCCACAAAGGCAACTTAACCCCAATCCTGCAAAGTGATGAATCCCTCCTGCAGCATTCTCAGCACCCTGTTTTCATTGACCTGCTCAGCACCTTACAGGACTGGGCCCTTTGTGAGTACTTGTAGTTGCTGCATTATGGCCCTTTGTGAACACAGGAGTAGCTATAGAGTGACATGCATGAGGAAATAACCTCTCTCTACAAACATACATCAATACTGTACACACCCGAAAGTGTAAATATCTTGATAGAAGGTTCAATCGATATTTTCCCAACATTTATACGACAGAACATAAGTGCCCGATAGCAAATTATTTAACATATTGTCCTTTCAGGACTTTCCTACAGATAAAGAAAGCATCTACCTTTCCGCACATTACCCCTGAAACATTATTCATGTTAGCAAAGGATCATTTGCATTTACAGCTTTAAGGCTAGAACTTAAGTGGTCATTTTTGACCTAATGAAGGCTGACATTGTCTAAAGCCATAGAAGGAGTAGTAACAGCGTTTTGTTAGAATGAGTAAATACAAAGGAATGTTTGTCCTCAAAATACCCTAGGTACAAACAAAATTGAGCATTTATCAAGGAGCGATTGGAGCAGGATTATATTTTTGATGATCTCTCAGCCCCTCTCATAATAAATTGATGATTAATCTGATGACATATTTGCAGTGATCTTCAGGCCAGTGTTTAAGAAAGGGAAAAGAATCCCACCCTAACAAATACGCATCAATATCCATGCAATTACAAAGTGATAATTTAATTCAAGTGTCTTGAACATTGAAGGAAAAAAGAAAGATCTGATTATACAAATAATTGAGGTAATTAGTTTACCTGTAGATATATTTCAGGTATGATGCTTAAATGTATCACTTACTCTAACTATCATTGGTTTAAAAGATGAATTTAGGGGTCCTTCACTGTAACTTTCTGCTATGTATTTTGCTTGTGCTGCTGTTCTAGTGCCGTCCTGGAGTTCTGCTTCTCTGTCATTTGTTTGGTCAGACCCTGGCCTCCTGGCCTTTCCTGCAGCAGCAACATTTTCATGCTTTGCTAAATCATTTGATGATAGTTTACGGTACTTCTCAAAGCCAAGCTGGGTTTTCCTCAGTTCTACAGTATTTTTATCATGTTTGGATACACCATTTGATGGGGGTAATTTTTGGTAGTTATCAATGTCATGCCAAGTATTCTCCTCTAATGTTGAATCACTTCGATGCATCATGAGATCACTTGGCAATGGAGCTTGATACTTCTCAAAGTCACACAAACTATTTTTCTTTCCTGAACTATTAGTTTCATGCTTCTCCAGTTTACTTGAGGAGGGTAACTGGTATTTCTCAGCTTTGCGATGTGGATTTTTCTTTTCTGTAGTACTATTTTCATGCTTCCCAAAATCATTTGCTATTGGTGTTCGTTGCTTCTTCTCTACTGCAGTATTTTTTCCATGCGTCACCAATTTATTTGATGCGGCTAATTGGTACTTCTCAGAGCTATGATGTTTATTCTTCTCTTCCACAGTGTTAGTTTCATGCTTTCTAAAATCATCTGATTTTGGTATTTGTTGCTTCTTCTCTACTGTGGTATTTTTTCCATGCTTGACCAATTTATTTGATGAGGTTAACTGGCACTTCTCAGAACTATGATGTTTATTCTTCTCTTCCACAGTTTCAGTTTCATGCGTCACAAAATCATCCGACAATGGTGTTTGTTGTTGCTTCTCTACCGTAACATTATTGTCATGCTTCACCAATGAACTTGATGATGGTTTTTTATTCTTCTTAGGGTTACACAAGGTATCTCTCTCTACTGCAGCTTTCTTTCCATGCTTCTGTAGTGCATTTCTTGAGAGTAACTGGTACTCTTCAAAATTATGATGGGTACTCTTCTCTTGGACAGTTTTGTTTTCATGCTTCCCTGTACTTCTTGATGATGGCTTTTGGTAATTCTTAAAGTTACTCTGGATATTTCTTGCCTCCGCAGCATTATTTTCATGTTTCATTGATTCACGGGATGAGGACAGTTGGTATTTCTCAGTATTACAACAGGTGTTTTCATCTTCTGTTGTATTATATTCATTTTCCACTAAATCTCTTGATGGCATTTGGTATTTGATGTTACACAAGGTATTTCTCAGTCCTGGAGTGTTAATTTTATTCTTTGATGAGGGTAATTGGCAAGTCTCAAAACTAGAAGAATTCTCTTTTGCATTATTATCCTCATGCTTCATAAAATCACCCGATGTTGGTATTTGGCACATCTCAGAGTTACACAAGGTATTTCTCTCTGCTGCAATAGCTTTCTTCTCTACCATCGTATCATTTTCATGCTTCAAGCCATCATCTGATGACAGCATTTGGTACTCTTCATATTTATGTAAGCTATTTCTCTCATTTGCACTATTATTTTCATGTGTCACCATTTCATTTAAGGAAGGAAACTGGTTTTTCTCAAAGTTCTCATCTCTCATCTCATTTTCATACTTCAGAGTATCATTTGAAGTTGGCAGTTGGTTCTGCTCCAGATTACGCCAGGGTCTTGTTTTTACCACAGTATTATTTTCATGCTTCTCTGATTCATTTGGCAAGGGTAGTCGGTACTTTTCCCAGTTAATCAAGGGACTTATCTCTTCTGCAGTATTATTTTCACACTTCCCCAATTCATTTGGTGAGAGTAACTGATTCTTCTCAAAAACATGAAGGATATTCTTCTCTTTGGCTGTATTATTTTCATGGTTTGTGACATCACTTGATGATGGTAGTGTCTGATAATTCTCACCATTATACATAGCATTCTTTGCTATAATATCATCTTTATGCTTTGCTGACTCATTTGAAGAAGGTATTTGATACTTATCAGAATTATGACAAGTCTTCTTATCTTCTACACTATCAGTTTCATCTTTCACCAAATCTTTTGATGATGTGATCTGGGGCTTTTCAATAGCATGCCAGATTCTTTGTTCTGTAGCATTGTTTTTGTGCTTTGTTAAATAATTTGATGATTGACATGTCTCAGAATTAGGCCAGGGATTCTCTTCTGCAATGTCACTTTCATGCTTCATGAAATACTTTGATGGCATTTGATAAGTCTCCAGATGACACAAGGTACTCCTTTGCCTGGCAGTATTGTTTTCCTGACTTGCCATTTCATTTGATGAGGATAATTGGTCCTTTCCAAAATTCTCTTCTGGAATATAACACCTGTGCTTCACTAAATAACTTGACAATGAACTTTGGTCCTTTTCAATATCGGAGCAGATATGCTTTTCTTCTACAATACCACTTTTTTCCTTCTTTGAATCATTTGATGAGTGTACTTGGTATGTCTGATTCATAGTCAGATTTGATACATTAGTGCTGAAATTATCAATGTTATTTTGTGGGCTGAGCATTTGATGTGCTTGTGATTCCTGGTTTATTTGTTCAGTTTGCATTTGACAATCAGACAGCTTGTTTGGGTTTATCGCTGGCTCCTCTTCTTGCTTAGCTGTGACTTTGCAATCATTTTTTCTAGAACTAGGAAATATTTCCTGTTTATAGTGAAATTTCTCTCTTTTTACAGCTGCTTTTGAATGTTTGCCTTTAAAATCTGATGCATTTTCTTGCCTTGGCATGAGTGGTGGCATTTTGTCAGTACCTGGTATTTTGACAGTTAACTGCAGGTCATCATTTGGAGGCACTACATTCTGCGATGCCTGAGCTACTGGAGAGCAAAACGATGGAATATTTTTCAATAGTTTCTCCTCCGGGAAACATTTTTGGCTTGTAAAGAGAGTATCCTTTTCTGACTCTGAGAACTCTATTTCTGTCTCCTTTGAACTGCACGCATTCACTGTTATTTTAGGAATCTCAACCTCTTTAATATCCTGGGGTCTATGTGCACTGGATCCTTCAGCTACATCAGAATAAGGCGAGTTAGTAGATGGATTGTCTTCACTAACATTTTGAGCAGCTTTATTATTTCCTAATGAAGATGTATCAAATCCAGCTAATGTGCTATTCCCCATGTGAGATAGGCTGGGTTTAGATAAAGTAGGAATGCAGTCTGCAAGGGCTTTATTTTTACAGAAAGTAGAAGAGCTGTCTTGATTAGGAAGAAAATCAGGTCCTTGGTTTGCGGAATCTATTTTAGTCTCAGCACTATCCTTGTCGTCACTCATGACCTTGGGCATGACACATTGTACAGTTTGCATCTGTCCTTTGTACTCTCTGTCTTGTGCCCTATTTTCTGGCATTTCATTCTTACCAGGCTTAAGATCATGTTTGCTGTCAGAGTCACTCATCTCTCCCATTTGAGTGCCATGATCAAAAGGCTGATTACTATCAGTGTTGTTGGTCAACCAGCTCCAAGGATGGCTAATTTCAGTCACAACACTGAATCTAGGCATTGGAGCAGTCGTACACACTAAACACTGGGGCTGAGGGCTATTTAGAACCGTGGCTGTCACAGTGTGTAGCACTGTGACCTTTGGTTTGTGAATAGCTATTCTATTTGGGACCTTTGTATTATTTTTCTCACCTTTGTGCAACAGCAATGTTTTCACCTCTGTGGCTGAACAAACAGAACTAGCTTGTTCAAACTTTTCCTTCAGTTTGGAGAGAACAGAATTCTTGCTGATTATTTTTGGCAAATTACTGCTTGGCTCTTTCTTTTTCCAGACAGAAGCTTTCTCCTTAGTTTCTTTCTCCTCTGCAGCTAAAAATTTCTTCAGAATGTTTTTCACTGTATTTTTCCCACTCAGGCCATTCCACTTGACCCGCTCATTGGGCATTATCTGTTTGGTCTCGTCTGGTGCTTGACCACTTCCTTTTTTCTCCTTATTTTTGTCTGATTTGTTAACAGGGGCATTTAGACAGCCCCTGTTTGCCCACTGCTTTTCTTTAATGATTAGTTTGCCAACTTCTCGTGTCTTCTTTATGTAAGGTTCACGATTGTTGTTCATGAACTTGGACTGCAAAAGCTGGAATCTTGTGGGGCGCTTGCTGTTGTTTGTACTTTGGCAGTCAGGATCACAAATCACCTTGTTTCCTTTGCCTTCTGCCCATTTTGCTTTCTTCCTCGGCATCTGTGGATCGCAGGCCACGAGGTCTGTGATGTAAAGAAGCAGGCTGCTGAGGACAGCAAAAGCCCCTGGTTCTGTTGCCATCCTATTTAGCTTCTTCTTCAGCACCAGAGGATCTATCAGCAGCTTATCATCGCAAAACTTTGTACATTTAGTGCTGCATAAAACAAAATGAATGCTCTTTTGAAGTCATCAGTATTGCCTCTACTTCCTTACTCTGTATTACTTTTATTTTATTTATTAACAGATCCATTCTTTTATAACAGAAATCTTCTAAAACTTCTTTTACAACTTAAATCAAGACAAACTTAGTATTATACACAAATACACAATTAGAAATTGGTCTGTGGAAGTCCCTACAGCTGTACTGACAAGACCCAAGACCAGTCACTTTCTTCTAATCTTATTCTTTTTAATTACATGTACAGTGCATTAAACAGAATACCTTACCCTACAGTTCTTAACTGGGTCATAGTTAGTTGCCTGTTAACAGCATGCAAAATATTTTAGAAGCCTTATGAAGCATCTTATGGGGTGTGTGTGTGTATGCAGGTTTTTAATAACAATCCTACATTGTGCAGCCTGCAATTTGTCCTGTGTTTTGTGACAATTGTTTTGTGACAATTGGACAGTAACTGGCAAATGTTCATGAGAATAAACAACACTAACAATGGTGAACAAAGCTCATCTGTGCCATTCCTGACTCTCTTTAAGTACTATTGTCCCCTGGTATGCAAATGTTACCAAACATTTCCACTCCTGATAAACAAGAAAGAAGATGAGAACACACTCAGTATGGAAATACAGCTGTGCCTCTGGCTTAACATAAAAACAAAACCTGAAGGCTGAAAAGTGTAGATCAGCCACAGACTCAGGTTTCACTGTAGATACAATTTAGAAATTAGCAGGAACCTTTCCAGTTAACGAGGGGTCTAATCTAATTTGGGACATTTGGCGCGTGGGAAATGCCCCATTAAATCTATTTTCCAAAAGGATCACACCAATGACAAGTAGGACAGAACCAGAGATAGAGCACTTTATGTAATGACAGCCATGGCAATGTCGCTTGACTACTGCCCCCTTTCAGTATTTAGCCTGGAGCAGGAACTCTGGCATGCTGTCTCTACAGTTCAGTTTGGAGAATTAAGCCTTCAGAGAGTCGAGGATCTTAAAAAATGGTGCTGATTCGTTACTAAATAAAATACAGAACTTAGTGCAAAAGCTGCAGAGTGAAGTCAATAACATAAGACAGTGCTTTGGAAAAAAACGCAAAAAGTGTCAGCTTTCTAGCACACATGAAAAAATGGATTACTTCACTGTGCAGTAAAATAGTGTTGTGAATGGAGTCCAGCCAACATGCCAGGCGAAGATTCGGAGTATTCATTTTTATGTCCTCTTCATTTATGAGCAGAAGTGGGACAACAAATTCTGTAAACTAAACCTGATGTACATGCATAAGGTGCATAAATAGAATGAAGAGAAGTTGCAAAACTGTTCACATTTTATGTAGTATCAATCTTCAAAACTGTATTCTTATAGGGCCAGATCCTGCCACTTTTACTGACAGCAGGTTTGTACACCATTGATTTCAATGGATGGAAAATTAAAACCAAACCTATGTTGTGATTTTAATGGGGCTACCTGCAGAGTAAAGGTACTGCTCATTGTCAAAAAGGGTGGCAAAATCTGGCTTTCAGGTGGCTACATTTCAAGTATACAGAAGAGAAGGCACTTAAAAATTACATACAACAGAATGGGTTCTATTTATAATGACCTTCTGGGTATTTTAAAAGACCAAAACAGATTTTGACAACTGGCTGATGTCTGTATAACAAACAACTAGACTCTGGGTTTCAACTCTGAATGACTACATTTCACCATAGCACAGGTGCCCTCCCCTACACAGTACATGGTAACACAGATTAAATACCCCTTCACGTAAGCAGTAACACACACAAGGACAGAAATATAATGAAGCCAGTTCTGATGTCATATTGAGAGTTCCATTTGTTACAACTGGTGTTTATTTCAGAAGGATGCCCTCATTGGCTATCATTGGATTGCAGTTCCTCCTCCTATTATGGAGAATGGCATTTAAGGCAGGAGGAGATTAAGTAAAGTCACTCTTTTAAAAGGATATTTTTTTGGATTGCAATGGGCAGAGAAAAGCCAAATGTTCAATGTATTTCAGTCAAGAGTTCTGATGGATTTATAATTTTGAAAACTCTGTTATCATGACATTTGAGCTGATTGTTACCAGTTTAATTTGAATTTTTTTGGTGAGAATTAAGAAAAAAAAGAAAAACTCAAGAAAAACTTGCACTAGCCCTGCCCTATTTTTCTGTCTATCTGACCTCTGACTGCAAGCTTGCCAGGGTAGGGGCTGTTCCTTATTCTCTCTAAAAAGTGCCTACCACACTGTGGACATTCCCATAAACATACAATAAAGTATGGGCTAACCTGGCTTCCACTAGCATCAAAAGCAAAAATCCAATTGACTGCAATCGGAACAGGATCAGACCCTCTTGTTATTGGTTTGGAGTTCGTTAAAATAGCATTAATCAATCAGTTGAGGACTATGACACAATGATCATTAGGTGGTAAAAGAAACAGTAGTGAACTCTATTGAGGGTTTACCCAGAAGTCAAATCAATAGGATGTATTTTAGGGTGTTTTCATTAGGGTGCATTTTCAGAAATATTAGACTGTTTTATAGGTACACAAAATAATGTTGTGTATGTCCTATGTCAGAATGTCTGGTCTATAGTCATCAGCTAGTAACAGAAGATGAACAAGAGCTACTCTACCTATTCAGGGCATCTGAAGTTTTTCCAAGATGATCTCACCCACAAACAATGCATTTGTGAAAAAGTCTGCTCTCTTGGATGACCATGTGCCATGAAATATAAATCCTGGGTTCGCGATATGAAGTTATTTCTCTAAAATAAACACAGGTGTGTGGGGACATGGGGGAATGCTGATACTTTTGTCACAGCATTAAAACCCCCCAATACATTTCCTAAGGGAGCGTCTACTGCATGAAGTCCTGCAGGGAAATCTTGACCACATTGAATGGGAGTTTTGACCTTGATTCCAATGGGTGTCAAGATTTCATCCCTAATATTATCCCAGCTACTGTCCTTCACACCTTGGACTATAACCACCTGTCATTACAGCTGAGGGGAACTGGGCAGAATGGTCCCTTAGGGCTGTTGTGCATAGTGGGAGGCTGTTAACACCATTTCATAAACAGTCAGAGGGTTCTCTGTTGAGAAGTGGAAGGCACTACCCCAGGCTATGAGCTAGGCCAGGGAATGAGGTAATAGCATTCTGGAACTGCAACCTGGAACTCCCCCATGGCAGCACTAACGCATACAGAACGTCAGAGTTACAAACACCTCAGGAATGGAGGTCGTTCATAACTCTGAACAAAACGCCCTGGTTGTTCCTTCAAAAGTTTACAACTGAACATTGACTTAATACAGCTTTACTATGCTGAAGAAAAATGCTGCTTTCCCTTTATTTATTTTTGTAGTAGTTTATGTTTAACACAGTACTGTACTGTGTTGTGTGTGTATCTGCTGCTGCCTGATTGCATACTTCCGGTTCCAAATGAGGTGTGTGGTTGACTGGTCAGTTCGTAACTCTGGTAGTTGTAACTCTGAGGTTCTACTGTACCTGGCTTCTCTTCCCTCCCCCCAAAAGCCATTTTTAAAAAGTAGGCTGCCATCTGCCTTAGGAGATCTAGATAAGCTGTTTTCTGGATATTTTTATCCTAACTACATGATTTTAAATGTCAGAATGGGTTGATCACATGTATGTCTAGGTGATCTAAGACCAGTTGCAAAAGATCTTGTTCGTTTGCTTATTTTAAATGAACTCCCTTCACCCCACCCACTCAGCAATAATATATTTTCAAAAGGCGAGCAGGCAATTTACTTATTTATGCATAGTTGTTTGCAGTGGTGTTATAGCTATGTTGGTCCCAGGACATGAAAGACACAAGGTGGGTGAAGTAGTAGTTTTTATTGGACAAACTTGTGTTGGTGAGCTTTCAAGCTACACAGAGCTCTTCTTCAGGTCTGGGAAAGGTACTCAGAATGTTGCAGCTAAATACAAGGTGAAACAGATTGCTAAGCATAAGGAGTTAACACATTGCAAGAAACCATTCAAAATGAAGTGGGCAGTTAACACCTCTGCCGTCACAAGACAAAGGTGAGTTAGTAGTTTACAGAGTGTCCTAATAAGATATATACTTCATGGGTCAGTATATTATTTATGCCTGTATCTGTAATTTTCACTCCATGCATCTGAAGAAGTGGGGTTTTTTTTACCCACGAAAGCTTATGCCCAAATAAATCGGTTAGTCTTTAAGTTGCCACCACACTCCTTGTTGTTTTTGTGGATACAGACTAACACGGCTACCCCTCTGGTACAAGCCATACACTAGTATCTCTATTGTATCCATGATTTCTGGTGTCTATCAGAGTTATGAAATTAAGCTCCCAGGCTCGCCTCTTGAAGGTATTGTGCCAGTTTCCTTTGAGGACGTAGACTGAGAGGTCACATATGGCGCTATTATTTTGGGACAAGCGTTCACTCCTGGGTGATGTTTTTGTCTTTTATAATTTTTCTATATGAGTTCATTTGAGAGTGTAGTGATTGTCTTGTTTCACCCCTATAGTGATTGCTAGTGCATTTGATGCACTAGATGAGGTATACCACATGTTGCCATAGGTACTTGTCGTACCCATGGATCTTGAAAGGGGTTCTGTGAGGGATATTGAACATTGTAGCAGTGGAAATATGGCTGCAGGTTTTGCATCTGTTCTGGCAGGGTGTGGTGCTGCATTGAGTTGGTGTGTCCTGGTCTGTGGGGAACTTGTTTCTGATGATGAGTTTGGCAAAGTTGGGGGGTTGTTTGAAGGCCAGAAAAGAGGTTTGGTAAAGATTTTTCTCAAGATGTGGTCCCTATCAAGTTTGGGTTGTAATTGTTTGATGTTACCTCATATGCCTTCCAGCGTGGGGTGATAGGTGACAACTAGGGGTGTGTGGTCAGTGGACTTTTTTTCTGTATTGAAGCAGGTTCTCTCGGGAAATTAGGATGACCCATTCCATGATGCAATCTAGTTCTCTGGTGGAGTGTCCTTATTTGGTGAAGGTGGTTTTACGTGTGTTAAAGTGTATATCGTGGACTTTCTCCTCAGAGCATATTCTGTGGTATTTGAGTGCCTGGCTGTGGATACCAGATTTCTTGGTGTGATTGGGGTGGTTGCTGGATCTGTGCTGGTAAGTGTGCTGATGTGAGGGTTTCTTGTGTATAGTTGTCTGTAAGGTTTCTTGCAACATGAGTTAACTCCTTATGCTTAACTATCTGTTCCACCTTGTCGTTAGCTGTGACACACTGATTACCTTTCCCAGACCTGAAGAAGAGCGCTGTGTAAACTCGAAAGCGTGTCTCTTTCACCAACAGAAGCTGGTCCAGTAATAGATATTACCTCCCCCACCTTGTCTCTCTTATGTATTCACAGGCACTTCTGTGACACTCATCACTGTACTATGTGAGTGCCAAAAGCCTGATACACTAGCAGGCTGAAATGCAATCTAATCCCAGTAAAAGCCTTTGTAGCAGACACTGTCATGTCACAGACCTGAGGACAGTCAGACCCTATGCCTATGGGGCAGAGGAAATGTGTTCAGCACCTGAGCAGGAAGAGCTGCTGGAGGTAGGGCGGGGAGAGGGAGCTCATACAAATGCGTTTACTAACCCTCTGAACAACCCCTGGAGCCTGGCCCCTTCTTGCCTCTGTGCTGGGATTGTAGGGGTTTCTGGAGCCCTAGACCAGCAGTAGTGCCTATGGGGTCCTGCCGAGGGAGGGTAGTTTCCAGCAAACATACACTTTAGAGGCTTGGGGAGCTCTCCTTTTTACCATCAGTAGGTGGGTGCTGGGCGTTGCCCTTCTTAGTGCTCTTCAACCCACACTAAGCCCAGTCTCGTTGGCTGGCATGCACTGGGAGCACCATGGTTTGCCAGCGCTGCAAGGGAAGGCTTGTGTTAACAACAACAACAACAGTGTGTCCAGGGGTTGTTAACAACAACAACATCAGAACTTTTATGAAATATTCACGGTAGATTTTGTAAAAACCTTTTGTAAAAAGAAACAAAACAAACGCTTGGCCCTCAACTACTTGGGTTTCCGTTTAGGCATTATTGTTTCAATGTGTCTCAGAGAGGACTAGCTGAGCAGGGAGTGCAGAACAGGGTCAGTGCAGGTTTCCCCCATGCCACCTTGCTGACATGGCAGGACTGCAGGGGTACAAATGGTTTCATTGCCTCGAAGAGGCACTCAGCTTTTAAGAGGCCAAGTAATGCTGCACGAGACAGTGTGAAACTGTCATCTCAACTAAAGAAGGCAAGTAAACAAGTATTTCCAACTACTCTGTTCCATTCTCGCCCCCACTACACAGTAGGCAGCCCCAGCCATTCTTGCCAGGGTCATCAAGCAAGGACTACAACACCTCCAGCCTGGGCAGCCAATCAAAACAAGCTGTTTCACTATGAGCCGCATGACTGGTCACCCCATTGACTCACATAAAGCTCCCACTGCCTGGCTGAAGGCGGCTATAGGTAGGGGAGAGAGAACACCTGGCAGGAGCTATGCTGCTTCTCATGCCCACTTGCCCCTATTAGAAAGCTTTTCCTGCCTGCTCACACAGCAATGTTCAGACAGACAGGCCTGGCCATATGGTTTGTAACTGCTACATGTAGTTTAAGTTCTGATAAATTAGAATATTTGCATCCTATTTGCACTAGCCGTATTTTCTTTTGTATTTTCTTTTCTCTACATTGGGTAATGTTAAGTTATTGTCTGGTCATGAGTACTCAGTGAGTTGGCTCTTGTTTCAGCACCTTTTTCTTAGTGTTAGCAAGTTTTAATACATTGAGTGAAGAGAGGGTTCAACAGTAACACTGGTTCAAAGTTTGTTGGGAAAGGTAGTTGGTGTTTGGTTACTGGGAAATGAAGGTTAGTCTGTACCACAAGATAAACCCACTTATAGAAGTTTCCAGGAGCTGACTATCAGCAGCTCTAACTTATTGTTAGTTGAATCTTGGCTTGAGTCAGATGGCCATGACAGGGGAGCAAAAAGGTTGTTTTAGTCTTGGGACTACACGTAGTATTTTGAGGTCACGTGGCTTTGCAGTAATTTGGTTCAAGGAATAGCCTACAGTAAGGAAAGGCAACAACTGTGTTCCTTTGCGGTAGTGGTTACTCTTATTAACGCTGATATTTAAACCTTGTTATATCTTTAATAAAGTGGTGGTCAATGGCCTATTTTCCCCTATAACTATGGAAACAATGCTTTGCTAGCATTTGCCAACTTTATAGCTTCTGTCTATCTGAACCATCTTTGCAAAATTAGATTTGCTTTTCTGTCCGTGAAATTAAGTTTGGGTCCTTCTCCATCATGAATGTAAGGTAAGATGAATAACGGGATAGCTGTGATACATTCTAGAAGAACAATATGGACAATTGTTAACTTTAAAAACACAGCAACCATATGTTTAGTTCAACCTTTCGAAGTCTAATGATGAGGCATGCTGTCTTTGTGGAATGATGATTTCTTTTCCGCTGGAGATTTTTTCATGGGTAAAGGAAAAGTTAGATGTACAAAAGAAAATCGTACCTTATGAGAGCTACATTCTTCTCTCTTCTTAATTGCTGAATTTATTATGGGAAATGTTAGAGGCATCATAAACTAGAAAGAATGTTTTCAGAAAGTCTTGATGTTTTCTTATATAAAGTCATAAGTTACAAACAAATATCCTTCTTTGTTTAAACTTTAACATATGCTCAAAATGAGAAAGCAGCAGATAGCAAAGATGCAAAGAGAGAGCATGCTAAAACAAGAACTCAACATTGTTCTTTGATTAGCCCACATTTTAATAAAAAGATTGGTGTGTGGCCCATCTCCCCGACTAACCACAGCAACATGGATCA
This sequence comes from Lepidochelys olivacea, assembly GCF_965140295.1. Classification (NCBI taxonomy): domain Eukaryota; kingdom Metazoa; phylum Chordata; order Testudines; family Cheloniidae; genus Lepidochelys; species Lepidochelys olivacea. The sequence continues at coordinate 112,933,194 of NC_140411.1, forward strand.
CCTGCTCCCCTTTCTATCATATAACATCCCAATGGCAATTGCTTATATGGAAAAGCAATAGGAAAGTATTTATGTATTTTTAGCTGCCTTTTTAAATGCAAGTCAGCAGGTGGAAATAGAGAGGCGAAAACAGGACCACGTGACCAGTCAGCTCTCTGCGGACCATTAGAATGTTCTCTGTGGACCACAGTTTAAGAATCTTTGTGCTAAAACGTGGAATTAATCACATGGGGCTAAATTCTGCTCTCAATTACTCCAGAATTAATACTGGTATAATTCCACTAATGGAAGTTATTCCAGATTTATGCCAGTATTATAGATCAGAATATGATTCAGTAAATTCTACTATTAGTTTTATTCACATCAGATACTAGTTTTTAACCTGGCCATATAGTTAGTTGGTTTTCTGTTTTAAAAGCCAAAGTAACTGTTTTCTCTCCAGGCCTCTTTGGGAGAGGAATCTCAGTCACACGAAACACATTATAGCCTGGCTGGTGACGTACTACAGCTCTTTAATGGCCTCAGACAAAAATTCTGATACTGACACAGCAACATATAAGTGTGATCTGAAAATGAAGAAATGATGCTTATGAAGAGCATAAGATTAATTTATTTACAAATATTTCAGCCAGTTGACTTTTTAAAAGAGTTTTGAAGAGTCTAGAGTGAAAAAAAAAACATAATAATGCAGAAATGTTAAACACAATGATGCTTTGCTGTACCTTGGAAGTGTTGCTAGTGTTGGCCTTTCCTTTCTGGAAGCTTCTCACATAACAATACATATACACCATAGTGCTGACAAAGGGTTAACATTTCATTAATGAATAATCTGTGACACAGTAGAGTTGCAAATATTACAGAGGCATGAGATGTGAGGCGGAGGAAAGAGGGAGGTGGAAGAATTGTTAAAAGTTTAAAATCTACAGGGAATGGAACATCCTCACAAAAGGATCATACTATTAGTTCAGAAGAAAAGCATTAGTTTTGAAAATTAATTATATATGTGTGCAAGATACTACTGATGATAGCTTTTTAAGGGTGGCATTAGTAAGGTAGGCAGAATTTTGATAATAAGAGGGTTTTAGTTATTTATATATATTTTTATTTAAAATAATCTCACTGACCTGGATTGTACTATAAGAGCAAGTTTGGTACTCAAAAATCCCTGTATCTATGAAAAACTGAACATTTACAGTGTCCAGTTACTCTTGAATGACTCAGCTAACTGCACTTATACACATTCCACATAGCCTTTTAGAACTAAACCTCACCAGCCTAGAACAGCGTTATTATAATTAGTCAGTTATCTACAGTGTTTGACAGAGTCTTTATAGAAAGAGAAAAATGGCAGAAACTGCTTTACTTTTCCTCTGTGGATCGTCGGTAAAGAGACTCGCCCAAGTATTCTAGCCTCTCCCTCTGTTCAAGATCCTGGTACAAGCCTTTGGGAACCTTGTTCAGGCCGTAAAGTAATCCATACAAGCAGCCGGCAATAGATCCAGTGGCTGCACTCTCACCTGTAAAATTAAACACAACCGTGTGCAGTTCTGTTGTTGTGAAAAATGCACTCTCCTTTGCAGATATATCACTACACAGAGAAGGAAGCTTTAAGCCACTGCAGAACAGATTTTTACTTATATGTGGTGTGCCAAAGAGACTCTCAGAATGGTAGCTCTAGGGAGTTCACCAACCAACTGGAATTTCAAGCCTCCACCTTTGCCAGCAGTAATGGGTCAGACTGCATAATGTACTCCTGGGGAAATTCTGCCCCAAAAAGTTAAAAATTCTGCACACAATATTTTAAAATTCTGCATATTTTATTTGTTAAAATAATGCAAAATAATCAGGCTGGTTTCAATTATTTTGGTAATTTATGTAAACTACAATACAATGGATGGAGTTCGGGAGTAAGGAGCATTGGAGGAAATCCCCAAACCCCCTCTGTCTAATAGTAATGTAGCGAGTATTGACCCTTTACTTCTAGTTATTAGTCAACAAATATATGCACCCATATGCTCAGTGTTACATCATAGGCAACGGAAGAGCAAGCAAGGGCTGGGTATTCAAACTCACAATTTATATTGGCTACTGACCATCTCCAGAAAGGTCAGTAGCAATCAGTTCATGGAGCACATTTTGCTAGGAAATTTTAAAAATTTAGACCAGTTCTACTCTCTAAAACACCATAAGCATTTATAAGGCCACACTGTCCTTTACAGTAAGGATCCTTTACACCACTCTGGCAATGTAAAGGAGCCTTAACATTTTTACACCTGTTTTACACTCTTGGGGAAATTCACTAAGAACAATCGGAACAATTCATTAAGCAGGCAGGTTGCTACATTCTGCTCTGCCTGACAGGATAGAGCCTCCCCCATGCCTCCCTCCTCAGAAACACGCCAAAGCCCTGCCATGCCAAGCATGCTGCAATAGTGAGTGAAAGGGATAGAGTATCTCTCTCTCTCTCATACACACTGCCCAGACTGCCCAGCCCCCCAGTGGTGATTTACATCTCTACCGGAAGCTCCGGGAGGCCAAACCGACCTGTCTGCACTGCCGGGGAGGGGCGCGTGACTGTTCTTGTGCCTTCCCTTTGCTTCCCCACCAGAAATAATTTTTCTGCAGGGAAGCAAAGAAATTTGCGGGGACCATGAATTCTGTGCATGGGTTGAAGCTTCAGTGCTGCTGACCCTTGAGCTAATAATGCAGTGGGTATGCTGCAGCTTAAATGACAACTACTCATCAGCTGTTAAATCAGTCACTCTGCTAATCAAACCATGCTGCGTGGCTCAAATGTTATTTCGCAGTGTAGCTGCTCTCACTGAGCTAGGCTAGCTCACGTGGAGTAACGCGTGTGTACTAACTCACACTAACAGCTGCAGTGAAGACCAGCCTTAACCATGAGTTTAATATGTACTGACACATTCATTGTGATACCAAATGAACACTTGGGTTGGCCCCAATATTCCATTTAGTGCAGATGTTGTGGGGCAGAATCCCTGCCTTGCTTTGTGTGCTAAGTGGCACAAAGGGATTGGAAACCTGTCGCTCCCTTGCTATGGATACCCCCTCCACAGGGGAGTCTCCAGCAGGCAACAAGCTAACAGTACTGTCTCCTGCTGCTGTAGAGAGTGTACAAAAAACTTGGTATTTTCTGCCCGTGCTCCCTCTACCTCACTGATTACGTTGGTTCACAAGCAAGGAAACCTGTGTGCCATTAGAATCATGCTGGGAGGGCAACAAGTCCATTTGCCAAATGGACAAAAGTCAATTCAGTAAGCAGCAATGCTGTCCGGCTGCTTAAAGGGCAGCACATTGCATCATTTCGATTAGAAGGGACTTTTCGTGGGGCATCTAGCTAATGCGCTGCCTCACAAATACAGGATCAGCAGATTTTATTTTACAATTATTATTAAATGGTGAAAGCAACAATCTTTACATTTAAAAGGTAATAGTTAATCCAATGAAAACAATATATTTGATATTGTTTCAGAGAAAGAGAATGTGGTTAACGCAAATAAAAAGCAATGATATCAGCTGCTCATCTGATCAAATAAGGGAGCCATTGGCTGGGGAGGAGCCAGGGGACAGAGAAAAGCCAGGTCCTCCAACCCCGAAGTCCCTGACTTACTGCTCTTTTCCTTTTGGGAGGAAGCTTCTGCAACAAAACATCCCCCTTCTCTTAAATGGCTCTCAGGGTGCAACAAACCATCGCAGTTAACCCAGTGCTAGAAAGGAAGAGTAGCTACAGAAGAAACCACTAGATTGCAAGATCTTTAGGGCAGGGAAAGTATCTTATTACTGTAATTAATCATTTAAAATCACATAATGGCTGTGTGTATGTATCCATGGTATCTTGTGTTGAGATCCCATTAACTCTCCCAAAGCTAAGTCGGGGTGGGTTGGGTCAGCAGCGCACACAGAGGGTCTCCATGGAATGCCTAGGTTGATTGTTGATGGCATCCTGCTGGGTGAATCTGCAGTGTTGGTGATTCAGCATGAGGGTAGGGGGCAGGGCACAGTGATGTTGAAGGAGCTATCTTTGGCATGAGTTGCAACACAAAGATATTAACCACTTGTGTCCCTTAAAGAATACATGGTGTTTTTTATAAGAGTAAGGATGTTAAACCAGTGTCCCAGACAAACTACTGCTTAAGTAATTACATACTACCTGCCTGAAAACTCCCTGCAGTTTTAATTGCATTCAGTATTCTTTTTCTTCCCCCATCTTATGCCCTTGTGTTGTTTTCCTGTGTGTGGTTCTATAGCAGCCATCCCAGACAGAGGTTGCTGTTTATAAGTGGTCGTAAAGTGAACCGTAGACATGGATATCCTTAATTTACTTCACAAGCATGTTGTGAGGCTTAATTCACTAATGTCTGTAAAGCACTTTCCGAGTCCTGAATGGCAGGTACTATTGACATAATAACAACACTGATCATGTGACATTGATAAGGAATCAATAATAGGCAATATGGCAGATTTGACTTAGTCAGGAGCTTTACTGCTGAGATGTCTTTTTCAACAGGAGTGAAATTTGTGACTTAAAGGTTGCATCTCATACAATAATGACCATTTTGCCATTTAAACTCCAGGGGATTCAAACACTCGATATTGTAAAGGAACAACAGGATTACTCACCCCCGTGGAACATTGCTCTGTTGCAAAGTTCTGTCCAGTCACCACCACATCCTAAAAGAGCATCATATGCAATCATGGGAGCATCATGGCCTCTTCTTCCACCCCGGCCTTCAGAACTCCACCGCCTGTAAGTCTAAAAGAATAGCTGTCGAGTTGGTCGGAAAATGTTGCAAGCGCTCACCACTTTTCACATGCAGAATGATATACTGTTAGACACTTTTACCCTGAGATGGTTGATAAGGATCTGCATTCAGGGGAAGCTCACTTCGATGTATTTGTGACATTTCGTATGGAGCAACGGAGGAGCGTCTCTGATCTTCCCATTTACAAATGCAACCACAATATTAATTTGAGTTGATATTTTTTCAAAGCCTCCTAACACTGACAAATTTCCTGGTTCCTCTGCTGAATAGTCCCCCCAGAAGCAGCTCTGACTCTCAGGGACAGAGAGAGGCTTTAATGCCAACAGTCATGTAGGCCAGAAGGAAACAAAATACTTGTAACTACTCTGCAGGCTGGATCAGGAGCAAAGGTCTCTAGGATTCAAGTGAGCCAGGAATTTCAAGAAGCTCATCAAGTCAGAGTCTCATTTCACATCTTAAAAGTTCACACTCATAGAAATTAGAGGTGGAAAAGACTTATTAGGTTGTCTTGGTCTCCTCTCAGACAATGAGGAATTGTTCTCCATTCCCCCACCACATATTCTCAAATGTTTTGTCCTGCCCAGTTTTAAATATGTCTTTACTGTGTCCTCTTCCACATTTGTTCAAATGTCTCCACTTCTAGATATTTTATTTCAAATCATTCTTTCTCACCTTGTCCTGCCAGGCTTCCCTTCCTCTCAAAGACTGCTCTGAACAACAATAGTGAAAATGATCTTCAAATACAAGAGGCAGAATACTTCCTCTGCAACAAAAACCCTGGGCATTGTGCACTGGCCCATCAAACAGGCCCTAAAATAGGTACATCCAGACTTTACCTTTTTTACCTGCCCCAATTTCCAAACCACACCCAAAGTGCATGTGTTATGCTTAAAGCAAAAACATTATTTTGATTAAAGATTGGCCTGCAAGCCTGTTTTTTAACCCCTTAACATATAAAATACAATATAGCAATTTGAGTTGTACCTCCTTCAAGTAGGGCTGAATTTAGCCTTGAGCTTCTTGACACATGAGGCCTTTCCTTGCATTTCAGTCTATTCCCTTTATGGTTTACTGAGGACTGTGTTGGAACTGCAAGCTGTCGTGTTAAGAGCAGTGTGTGTGTATTTGTCTGTCTGTCTCTAGTCCCATGTGCAGACTAGTGGGCTCTGTAGCAAAGTGTGGGAGCATTCAGCAGAGTCAGTGTGCAAACCGCCAGCTAGAGTAAGGTGAGATGAGCTGTATCTCTCTGCTTAGGGAGCAGCCAGTTTTGTTTCTCTCTGTTTTGGAGTTCTTGTGTGTTCTGAGAAATAAAGTAGTGTCACATTGCAGCCTTCCAGCAGGACTATTATACATTTTATCTAATTTCTCTGTTTGTATGCTATGAAAATAACTTTCACTTAAGCTTTATATATTTATATACTGTGCACCCACACATATACCAAAGTGGGAGGGGTATCCAGCTAGACTGTAGCATCACTTTCTCCTTACTTTCATGTTTGCAAACAATAGGCAGTGCCTATCTGCTTCTGCTGTCATCTTACACAAGTAGACTCTAAGGCCTTAGTTCTGCATCCCTTATTCATGTGAAGTAGCATTGATTTACACATAAAGTCCCATTGGGATTACTTACATCAGTGCTATTCTGGATCAGGGCTGCAGACATATGTCTCAAGTATCCTTTACTTTGAGAGTTGTCACTCATTTTACTCCTGATGATACCTCCAGATTTGGTGTCTCCGAGCTTTGTTGAAAATTGTTTATCTCAGAAATAAAGAATCTTGAAACTCAGGCTATAGAAAGTTATTGACACTCAAGGAATGAAACTCCAACATTTTAAGCTTCCTGTATGACCGCTTTTTCAGTCGCTCTCATTTTGGGTCTTTATCACACATTGCTTCCAACATTTGAGTCCATAGCTTGAGAGCGATGATTGAAGAATCAAGTCTTAAAATGAGAGTGAGCTACAGTGTCTGTCTATTTGTGCAGTTTACTTAATACACAGTTGAAGAATCAAACTCATATTTACTGCAAGATGATTTGTTCTGATTGTGCCCACTGCCTGCTTCTTGTCCATACAGTCAGGCAGAGTTAACTTATCTTTCATTGCCCCAAATTTCTGGGTATCTAGACATGGCAGCCAATTTTATAGAAACTACTGTATATTCCTTGTTAATCTGAAGAGTATTTATTTTTACAAATAAAAATGGTCTTTTCAAATATATTCCAATAAATAAAATCTGGCTATGTCTGCCTAATATTAAAAGCTTCTGCAGTTTTTGTGTGCATGCTTAAATGGGGGCTTTGCATGGACTGGAGATGCACACATGATTTTAGAGACCTGTTTGAAAATTTAGCCCCGGACATTTCTCTTTATTGTTGCAATACAAAAGGAGTTCCACGCGCAACTGACAAACTGAAAGGAATGCAGGGAAAAGCACCAAAGAGGATCAAAGTGCAGTTCTACTTTGAAAAGAGGCTGTGAAAGTGGCACAGTGAGGGTTCCATGTATTTCACATTCAGGGAATGCAGATCCAATGTGCTCAGTTTACAAGTAAAAAGATGTAGTTTCCAACTGTCAGTCCTGCAGACAGCCAAGGCGCTGCAAGTCAAGCAAGGGTCTTTCCTTCCTGTGCATCATCAATAACAAAAGCTCAACCTGCCAAAGTGGTCACACAGGTGTAAGTAGAATTTGGTCTTGTCAACTGTCTAAATGGGCCATCTTGATTATCACTACAAAAGTTTTTTTCTCCTGCTGATAATAGCTCATAATTAATTAGCCTCTTACTCCACTTTTTCATGTTCTCTGTATGTCTATATATATCTTCTTCCTCTGTGTTCCATTCTATGCATCCGATGAAGTGAGCTGTAGCCCATGAAAGCTTAGGCTCAAATAAATTTGTTAGTCTCTAAGGTGCCACAAGTACTCCTGTCCTTGTAACTGGAATTTAGTCAACTATTCTGTTGATAATGAATGAGGAGGAATGTTATTCAGCTCAGCCTCCCATATAGTAGTTGTATTTACACTAGTAGGAGATAAAACTAGTAAAAACTTATTGTCACTAAAGTAAGAAAATATGACTGAATACACACAGGGAACAGAGCTGTTAAGTGAGCCGGTGCCGTCTTATTATCTACTAATGAATCTACTATTCATTATCATCCATGGGTGCCCTCTATCATATTTCAGAGCATGGAAAAGTTTACGGAGCACCCCATGTTAGTCACTTTTCAGAACAGAACTATGCTCCAAGGGACTGGAAGAACTGACATATGGGGAAAGTTGAAAAGAATTTCATATTTATTGCCAGGCTGCTAAGTAAATTGGAAACATGAGAACTATCTTCAAATACTGGAAAGTCATAAACACCAAAGAAGAAGAGGAATTTATTTAGCTTGGTTCAAGAAGCAATAACTAAAAGTAATGGGATTAAATTAAAAACAGTGTAGACTACAAAACAAAGTACCCTGGGAAGTGATGAAACACCATCTCTTGAGATACTTAAAACAAGACTGGACAAAACCAGTGTAGGAATCGACTCTGTATTGATCAAGGAATGGACTAGGATGGGGATTTTCAAAGAGCCTTGAGAGAGTTATGTGCCAAACTCCCATGGGAATTTCTATGAGAGCTGGTCACCCATTTCCTTTAGGGACCCTTAAAAATTCCAGCCTAGATCTCTGAGTATGTCTTTTCCATCTTTAATAGCCATGATTCATTGCAATTTACTTCTCAATTTCACCCCTTCTCTAGATGTTTAAACATCTGGCCAGTTTGACTTCCCTGCTTATTGTATTTCTCCCTGTAATGGTTTATACTGTCTTTAAAGAAAAGAGAAATCATGTTGGGGGATGGGAGAGCAGGGTCCAGGCTACTCTGTTCCCCTTTCGCCCTGATTCCTCTTTTCCTTAAAGTGCCAGTATATGCTGTTTCACTCCCATTCCATGACTGTCGCTTAGAACCTTATTCCTGATTCAGTTGTAACCATTTCTTGTATTAACTCACATATTAAGTAAAGATGGAATAATTTTTCTTGTTAGTAAATAAGCAAAAAACCTTTTCAGAAGAACCCCCATCCTATGGGGCAGAAAAGACATTTAACAACCATCTCAGATTATCTCTCTGGAAATGTGTCTATTAGTAATGAGATTTTCTGAGCTCTTCTTGAAGTTACATTTACAGATTTTTACCTTTTCTCTCTCCTCAGCATCATAATTATCAGGAAAGACGGGTTTATTCTGATTATCTTCAGTGATTTCTCTCTCCTCCAAATAAAACTGCCATTTGGCTTCAAAGTAAAACCAGTGCTCCTGATACTCTGAATGCAAAACAAACTAATGGTGTAATATTTCATCTTGACAAGACTTTCAGGTGCACTTAAATAGCTTTTAAAGAAAGAACAAAACAGGGTTTTCCCAGTAAAACTTTGTATTCTACAGGAATATAACTTTAACAATTCACACACTCAAGCAGGATCAAACTGCATGTTCTATTTGATTATATCAGTGGAACAGGTAACAGAAAGGCAAGAAAAATTAACATGAAAAGAAAGAAAGAAAATTAAAAATGGTAAGAACTGTAGAATTATCTTAAAAACATCCAACAAACTAGAAATACAACATGATATGACATTGAGACAGTGCAACCTTCTTCTGAAACACTATAAAGAAAAAAGATAAATGTGAATTACACGGGAGAAAAATTAGTCTGTGCCTTTGTTTGCTGGTGTTCCTTTATGGCAAATCACGAATACCTAAAACATTTATTTTTGTTTGCTTGAGTTTCTTTAAAATGAAATAATTGGGTGGGAGGTGGGAATGTGCTTTTTTACCTTAGAAATATGAGGACTGTCAAGGCTTACCTTCCCTGGTTTTGCTGGGGGACTCAGAGGTGTGGAATAGAGAGCTTTTCTCCCAATTGTTTGAATTAAACAGGTGTTGAAGATACCAAACAAAATACAAAATCTTTTACACAGCCTGAATATAAATCACTTTCCATCTCAATTATTCAGATTTTATATGTATGATTTCTCTAGTGTAATGAACCTACTAGTTCTTCAGTCATCCATAGAATCTTCCATTAAAAACTGGGTAAACAAAGACCAGAACTTGCACTACAAACAAAACAGGAGGAGAAAACCTTCAGCCCATCTTTATATATCACCTACTTTTTGCTCTGGTCAGTGAGAAAATACAGTGAGTCTTGAAAACTGCAAACACATGCTTAACTTTCTGCGTATGAGTAGCCCCATTATCTTCAATTGGACTACTGATGTCCTTGATTCAGCAAAGCACTTAAGTGTCTGCTTACCTTTTAAGCAAGTGCTTAAATCCAGTCCTATTAACTAAAACACTTAAACATGCAATTAAGTCTTATTGATATCAATGGGCGTACTGTACTCATGTGTAAAGTCAAGCACATGCATATTTATTCGCAGGATTGCGACCATGAGGGGAAAGGTGGAAAAAAGGGATAGGAGGCAAAGACGACTAGAATTAAGAATTCAAAAAGCAGGGAGATGGAGAAAGCCATGAAACAAGCCATTGGAAAGTTGGCACTTCTGTATAGGAGTATGACTGCAGGTGTGTTCAGCATCACTGCTGCTCCAAATTAAATACGAACCAAGTCTGACCTTCTGTTTTTTAATGCCTTCCCTTTCAACCATGGTGACAATCAGGGTACAGACTTCCCAGGGGGAGATCAGAGGGTCGGAACCCAAACCAATAAGCAACTGAATCAAATGACTGTATATGATGTTATTGTATTATGAAAGTGTATCAAGTAAGATATCATATACAAACTGATGACATGCTGGTCATGAATATCCCTGTGTGATGTATGTACCAATGGTGTGTAAAGAGATAAGTACATGCTCTGGAAATATGTTCCTAAAATATGTTGTGGAGAGAGCTGATAAGCAAGCCTGCCTTAGACAAAGGAATGTGGCTTTACATGTCTGGATCAAGCTTTGTAAGCCAGAGGACAATGAAAGTACATTTACATGTAAGATAAACAAAGCCACCCAGCTAACTAGCGGAAAACAGCCTAGTGAGCACACTGGGAAACAGAGTCTGCACCCCTCGGAATTTTTCCTGGCTCTTGAGGTAAAGACATTAGACTTTGGGGAAATATAAAAGGAGCACAAAAAGACATTCTAGTTATCCATCACTTAGGGAACAAAGAGGACAGCACCCTAAGATTCTGTGAAAGTGGGGTCCTCTGACCTGGAGGGCTAGAGTTGCTGGTAACCTGATTTAAGTGAGAAAATTGGTTAGGCAAAGATAACCTGCTAAAATTAAGTTTTAATCACTAGAAAGCATGTTTTATTTTGTTTTGTTTGCAACCACACCTGTCTCCCTTTTCTCTTGCTTAGTATCACCTAAATCTCTGTTCTTTATTTATAAACGTATTCTTAATTTTACTATAAACCATCTCAGTGCTGTTATTTTGAAGTAGAGTGAGTGCTTGGTGAACTTAACAGGCTGGTGTGTGCACTGTCTCTTTGGAGGCAGCGAACTTAGTAATTTCTGTAAGCGTCCAGTGAGAGGGACTGGACGCTGCAGAGAGACGTCTTGAGGGGAAGTTGGGAACTGGGGTTCACTGATTGTTACCTGCAAGGCGAGGTTCAGACTGGCAGAGTCTTGAGGAGTTTGCTGGTGAGGAAGAGAGACTGGTGTGGCAGGGAGCTGACACACAATCTGATCTCCAGCAAAGCTCACTCTTGCTGAGGCAAGAGGGGTAACACAGTGGCTTCCGGCTCTAGGTTCCTTGAGGAGAGTGTCACAAACACTCAGACCTGACAGAAAATTAGCAACTGTGCACACATAGTAGTCACTTTTCTAAATGAAGCAATTTGGTTGTTTCTTTTTCTTTTCTTTTTTTCCTCTTCCAAAAAGGCTAAGCAAGTGCTCCTCATTAGGGATTAATATCCTGAAAACACTTCATCTTCATATATCAAAAAACAAAAGCTATTTTTGTATACTCTGGTATTTTCTACCTGCTGGTAACTCTCCCACCCCGCACTTCCCAGCAGAGGGGGTGAAAGTATAATGATAGTAGAGACTACAGCACTCCTGATGCTGCAGCAGTTGCCACAGATCGCTGGGTGGCAGGAGGGAATCCAACCCCCCCACAGAGTTCCCTTGCACCCACACCAGGACCCAGGGTTGCTGCAAAGGGAAGGATTTTGCCAAGGCGCAGGACCTGGAGGAGTCCAACACAGAGAGGGTCCTGTTGGCATTTGCTGACCCTGGTGGTGTCATGCCGAACATACCATGAGGTACTTTCATTCTGTTACAGGAAGCCCAAGCAGCAGTTGATTAATATCTTAAAAGAAATTCTATGTTTGAAAAAGCAGAGTGAAAATGTCTACCTGCCCCTTAAAAAACAGGAGAGTATTTTAAGAGAAAAATAGTTCTGGTTTAAATAAACCACCACACACAATTGATTTGATCATCATGTGATTTTAAAACTGGCCTAAAAACTCAAAAGACCTAGCAATTATCTCTGCTTTTCTGTTGCACTCATCAGCATAGTACCCTGGTGCTAAAAACATAAATGATTCTCCTCCCCCGCCCCCTCCGCAACACTGCTGTAAGGTAGGAAAGTATTATTATCCCCATTTTACAGATGGAAGACGTGAGGAACAAAGTTAAGTGATTTTCCTAGTCCGATGGAAAATCTGTAGCAAAGCCAGAAATTAAACCCAGACCTCCCAGAGTCCTGGGCCTGAACCACAAAACCATCCTTCCTGTCTTTCGGCCCAATTTTTCAACCCTTACGGGTGTTGAGTACTTACTTGCATGCCATGAGTAGTCATACTGAAGTCAATGGAGTACACATGAGAGTAAGTGTAACTTAGTGAGAGCAACAGACCTTTTGTGATTAAATGGGTCTCATTGTCTTGTGACTGAAACAAAAAAAGGCTTCTCAGAAATGGTTTTCTAAAAATGTGGGGCTCTGTTCAGCAGAAATTCTCTTCAGTGCATCTCAGCAGCCAAGGGACTCGCGCCTGAGGTGGGAGATATTTTTCCCCTTCCAAAATAGCCCCAAGCTCCACAATGCCATTATTATACAATGCATTCTTCAGGAGTCCCACATATCTTTACACATCTGTGGGTTCACCCTGGTGGAGTGACAGGACCCTTCTGTAAGGTCAGTCAAAGAGAGACCTCTATATACTAATCCTGCACCTGCTGCTGTTAGGTCTAGTCTATAAAAAAAAGAACAACAACAACCTTAGAGCAGAAGAGGCTACAGTAAAAGAATTCAGTGTGTTCCAGAAAAGCTTCTTGTTTGTCCACAATTTTTTGAGCTGCAACTTTATCTCGCAAATAAATCTTAGTTCTTGGACGCTCCAAGTAAAGATTTATATGTAGTCTAATCATTCCCCAGCATTCCCCAGGCCCCTGTAACCTTTTAGAACAGATGGAAAAAACATTTCATAGGTAACACTTTTACATCAAAGTGACTTTGGAAGTGTATTAAGTTAAATCAAATTAAGGACCCTTTAATTCTGAGCAAAAGCATCTACACAGGAATTTAATTTGGTTTAACTAATCCACTTTAAATTCACTCATTGAGCTACTTACAATTAACTTTCCGAAGCGTCCTCCTGTAGACAAGCTCCTATAGACATTTGTTCACATTAGGACAACAATACTACAATACGGTGATCCTAGGCAAACAGGCACTAAAAAGCTGTTATGTATAAGATGCATTAACATTATTTATCACAGGAGTCCTGTTTCACTCAGCTGTTTTGAACAATGAGTACAACAGAACATATTCCAAATGTTTGCACGGAATAGCAACAGCCAGATTTGAACATGCAGACAAAGGATGAATTAACTGTTCTCTAAATATATGCATCTCCAAATGCGTTATGGCTTCCACTGGCAAAATGAGGAGTGTCTATTGAATTTCTAATGGAAAAAGTTGTACTGATCACTTGGGTCTCTTCTACTGTACCATTTGATGGAATGCAGCTGAAACAGCTTAAATCTCAGCACACATGCTTTGCAAATGATTTGCTGACCAACATTCTTCCTACCTTGTAATGACATCGGAAGACTCCTTAAAAAATAAATCTGTGCAGTTTAGCATTATCATTATTGTTTTGTCTGTTTATATAGTGCCATTAGTGTGCTAGGCAACTTGCAAGCCATATGAAAACAAGGCCCCTACCCTGAACAGCTTGCAGTCTAATGTGCAGACAATGTGGAAAGACAACATGTTAGCACAGGAGATGATGTGAACTAACAAAAGTGGCGCAATTGAGCAGTGAAGTTTAATGGGTGTCTTTATAGGTGACTGGTTTTTTAAAAAAATAGTTTTAGTTTAGGAGTGTTACCTGCCATGTGTCGAATGGTCTTTTTGCAATATTCTTCAGCCATTGGGACCACCTTCATCATTTCCCTTCCCCACTGCACAAGTGGTTTTCCTTGTATTGCATATGATACAAATAGAGCTGTACAAAAGGACCCTAAAAAGCCTAGAATTAACATATAATATTAATAATTACTAACATGTGATCTACATTTCTACTGTAATAGTAATAATAAAGACATCTTTAACATAGCCTCAGTAAAATCATTACTAGCTGTGTCATATCTTTAGGATGGTTTAACAAATCCATCTGACCTATGTCTTTCTGTTTAACAGGTTGACACTTAGTCTGTCAGGACTCTTGGCTGAAGCATGCTGCTCACTGGATGACGACTTATTTGACATATCAGGGAGATTCTGGTGTCAGTGGTACAACATGACAGCAAATAATGCAGACATCCAAAATAAATATCATGTGTTCATATGATACTTAAAAATCTTTTAACTCAAGTCACATGGAACAACTGACATGGACCAAGTAATTCAGTTATACTCGAAATCACTTGTTTACAAAATCATTCAGCTTGCAGACTGATTACGATTTTAGATGTAATACTGTTTCTTGCTCATTTTACTCTGAGTAACTAAGTCATTTCTTCATAGACATTGTGCATGCTACTATGTTCTGTACTTCAGGGTTCTTCCTATTTTGTTTTGGGATCTAACTGCCCTCAATAGGAAGCTGTGCAAGTAGTCTATGGTGTATATCTGCAGGTTGCGGATCATGGAATTTCACTGTGTTCAAGATAATATTGTCTTTTAAGAGACACTCGCAATGTAGGCTGAGTCAGAAAATGACTTGCTTGTTTTCTTATATCTACTTGTGAAATTTTTGAGCTTTTTTTCAAACACAGCCAAAAATACTGAGTGTAAACTTGAAAATAAAGCTAAGAAACCAGCTCGGTAATTGTAGACACTAAAGCCCCAATGCACAGCACTGGAACATGTGCTTAACTTCAAGCATATGAGTCAATGGTACTGCTCACATATTTAAAGTTAAGCACTGACCTAAGTGTCTTGCTGGATCAGGGCCTTATTCCTTATAAGAACATCCCCACCTTTTGGGCCATTCAATCTTTTTAGCACCTCAAGGTGTCAGACTATGCCATAATTCTGCTTCTCCCCACAGAATGCATTTTCCTGAGAGCATGGTCAAAGAGCAAAGGTGCAATAAGAAGCATGCCACTCACTGGTGCAGATTGTGTGTTTGTTAAAGACATGGTCAACATGAAACATCGAAATAAAACAGTACAGAATGCAACTAGTTGCATTAAGTTAGGAATACAATCATAAAGCCCTCATATGTGATTTGATTTGATATTTTGTTGGTGGCACTAGATTTATTAAATATGAAACTGTGCTATAGGGAAAAAGTTTGCTGATAGAGTAATGCTGGTCTTCAAGGAATTGTCAGGAGTAAAAATTGTCAGGAGTATTTTACAAAGTTACATCTCCAAATGAAACCATTACACCTGCTCCATGTCATAGTTCATTGTGTGTTTCTCTACTACTGTTTAAGTGGCACAGAAATATAAAAATGAACCTTCAGAACACAAACAAATGACATATTTGGATTTCTTCCTAAAACATGTGGATTTGGAAACATCTTGATATCCAATTTGCTCTCTTCACATCTATAGCTAACATAATCTGATGAGGTAAGACCCCATAACAGAAAAACAGTATCTTCTGAAGGATAAACCTGCGTGTTCACAGGGTCTTCTGGATAAAAGTGAAATTGTTACACAGTAATTTGAGCAGGATAGTAACATGCAAATTCTTCAGTCATTACAAGTGATGTTTAAGGGGGTTTTCCACCCTACAGCTGGAGTTGCTATGTATTGAACAAATACCTCATGGATGGCATGGCTCAAGTCAGAACCTAGGGGTCTCCAGATACGGCAGTAGTTCAACCAAGTGAGCTAACAGGAGCTGTGCTAGTCTGTTCCAAATTGATTATTAGTCATACATATCACAGGCAAATAATTTTATTTCAGTGGATGTTACCTGTAGGGTGATTATGAGTCATTCGTCCACATTCGATGCTCACTTCAATAAGAGTTTCTAGCCTCTCAGGCTTCCAGTATTTCATCCCTAAACACATGGCTTTTGTAGCAGCTCCAAATCCAGAACCTACGTTAAAAAATGTTACAGGCTTTAAAAAGGAAATAATTATACACAAAATGTAGAATGCCATTGGAAACAAGCATATTTTGCTAATTCAAATAACATTTAGGGAACAGCAAGCTATCAGTCAAACTGTACCGCAGTTTTCATAGCCTCACACATGGATCCGTGCCTCCACATGTGGAAACCTCATTACAATTGTCATTAAAAGTCCTGTAAGGAACACTGTAGGTGCACAAAAATAAGTGTTCTCCCTTTTCCCTTATTTCCCAGTGGGAGCAGCGATTGGCCGAACCTGTGGACGCGGCAGGTAAACAAACCAGCTTGGCCCGCCAGGGGCTTTCCCTGAACAAGTAGTGGACTTTGAGAACCACTGCTGTAGTGGTTTTAGACTCTTTTGCTCTGTCCCATAGGGTTGCACCCTTTTGTTCCAGTCCCACTTTGCCCACCATTTCTGGTCCCCCTCTGTTTTTCATTCTTCTACATTCAAGTCAGGCTGTTTTCTTCTTCTCCTTCAAGCTGACATGGGCACCAGTGGGGGGAACATTGAGACCACGGGGGAGAGAGTCTTCCTCATCTCACTTCCATTCCCTAGTGCCATGATGGCCTCTAGCAGCTGAGTGGTGTAACTGCAGGAAAAGACCCCCTCAGTGCCTGTAGCCCTGGCCTACAGCATGCTCAGTGCAGAGAGAAACTTGGAGAATTTAGCTGCCAAACCCTAACAAGACTCTCCATTTAGGTGTATTGGCAGAGTTACAGCAAAAGGTACATCTCTGATACCAGGGTGACCCACCTGTCAAATTTCAAGTCTTTGGTCTAGAGCATGGAGGGCCCAAAGCTACTCAATTAAATGGTTAGGAGAATTTTTTTTAACACTGGCAAAACAACATATTTCCCCATAATCTCTTAGAAACAGCTAAACCATGTTTGTTGAAGCCTTAACAAAAATTCAGCCCAAGGCAAATGCCCAGCATGGAAAATTTCAGCCTGAACGATTAAAGTTTAGCAAGGTTCTGAGTCACTGAAAACAGGGTCTTACAATGGAAAACATTAGGCAACATTAACTACAATCACTGCCAGTTCAGCCTATAATACTAGAATCACTTCATCCTTTAATAAAAAGAAAAGGAGTACGTGTGGCACCTTAGAGACTAACAAATTTATTTGAGCATAAGCTTTCGTGAGCTATAGCTCACTTCATCCTTTAATGTAATTCAGCTACTTCTGAAACAGAATATGGCCATTATTTGACAGTGTACAGAAACAGCACACAACAGTTTATCACAAGAAGTGACTAGGATCACTGTATCCAGAGGAAATTGAGCACACAAAATTTATGTAGGCAATATGTAGTTACCCGCTCTGCAATTTTCTCCAGGACATGGAGGCCAACATAGCAACTTTTGCAAAAGTGAGACACTCTAGAATGACCACAAGAAACCAAGAATTTGGTTCTAACCTCATCTGAAAGATTAATCTCATCACCAGACTTTCAGTTCTACTGGAATCTTCTAATCTCGTGAAGACATTTAGATGCTTGGGTATAGGGAATCCCTCACCTCAATTAAATTGTGCTCTGCTCTCAAGATTTAAAAAAATCCTTCTTGAAATATACAGATCTGCATTTTTTATCTGCAGAATAGTTTGGCAAAACACAAGATGAAGCAGTGGGGGCAAAAAACTTAACTGGCTTCAAGACCGAGCTTGATAAGTTATGGAAGGGATGGTATGATGAGACTGCCTACAATGGTATGTAGTTGATCTGTGACTGTTAACAGCAAATATTTCCAATGGCTAGTGATGGGACACTAGATAGATTGGGCTCTGAGTTACTACAGAGAATTCTTTCGTAGGTGTCTGACTGGTGCATCTTGCCCACCTTCTCAGGGTCTAACTGATCACCATATTTGAAGTTGGAAAAGAATTTTCGTCTGTGTCAGATTGGCAGAGACCCTGGAGGTGTTTTGCCTTCCTCTGCAGCATGGGGCATGGGTCACTTGCAGGTTTACACTAGTGTAATGGTTGATTCTCTGTAACTTGAAGTCTTTAAACCATGATTTGAGGACTTCAGTAACTCAGCCAGAGGTTAGGGGTCTATTACAGGAGTGGGTGGGCAAGGTCCTGTGGCCTGCAATATGCAGGAGGTCAGACTAGATGATCAGGATGGTCCCTTCTGACCTTAAAATCTATAAGTTTTCATTTTAGAGAATTCTAGTTTAAGGCATCCTAAGAACCATACCTCCAGCATGAGAAGAAGAAGAAGGAGAAGGCTGAGAAGAATAGATAGGAACCCGAAGAGCTAATTAAACTATGTAACGGTGATACTCTGTTTCTAGAGGTATATATAGCTTTCTCAGGGTCACCCATGCAGTCTCCGTCTGCTTGAATTTCCTCAGCCTCGACTTAAAATCAGCTAGAGCATGCATAGTGCCCATCACAGGGGCATTGCCCAGTCCCTGACACACAGGAGGAGTAAATGGACTGGAGTTGCCAGGATTACTTTCCTTCCCTCCCAGAAGCTGTGTTGAGGAACTGAGCATGTGAGAGCAGACCTATTCATGTTGAAGAGAGTTGGCTGCAGAAGGGCAAAAATAAACAATGATGGCATGCACTGCAGTGTTTTGGTCCTGATATTGCATCAATATTTGATGCTGTTGAGTGGTGTTGATGCAGTGTCATATCACAGCGATACAGTATCATATCAACCCAGTGAGATTTACATTACTATATTTTAGTGACTGTGACTATTTCATTTGTTGATAAAGTGGCTCTCCGGTTCTTCAAGGTTAAACTGTATGTATATGTGTGTATATATTACTAAATGTATAGCTTATTTAACCTTGAAGACCTGGAGAGTCACAAATTAAATAGTCAGAGAGACCCTCAAATATATATTATGTATATACACCAATCTCTCACTATGTGACAGAGAACAGTGCTAAAGGATGGTAGGGTTATCAGTGAAGAAAAAATTGGTCTTGGGAGTTTAATGCTGTAGCTATCTGAACGAAGATAATATAATCAGATCTTTCGTTTTCCGCCACTGAAGAGTTACACTGAAAAGATTATCTATCTATAGGGTGACCAGACATCCCATTTTAAAGGGACAGTCCGGTATTTAAGTCCTCCTGCAGGTGTCCTGACTTTTTCTTAAAAACAGGCAAATTGTCCGGTATTTTCTGTCTCACCCCCATCAGTACTGGCAGGTCCTGTTGCTGGCCAGATCCCTGATTGCCAGCTGCCTGCCCACCACCGGTGAGTGTGTTTGTGTGTGGGGGGTCAAGTGGCCAACAATAGGGGTGGGTGTGCAAGGCTGTTGGCGGGGCAAAGCTGCAGTATATGGGGGTGGCCGCTCCCACTGCGAGGCCCTCAGTGCAGCCCCCACTGCGTGTTGGCTCTTGACCAGCAGGGTCCCATCCCCCAACCTGTTTCTGGATGGCACTGGCTGGGCACTGCGAGCTCTGGTGGCTTGGGAGTGAGGGCAGGCACCAGGTAGTGGCTGGCTACATGTTGCCTCTGCTGCCCACCCATTGGCCCTTTACATGCTCCCCTTCTCACTGTCCTCTCCCTGCTTTGCCCCTTCACCCTCCCCACCTGCCCCAGCCCCGCTGCTCCTCCATATCTCCCTTGGCAGGACGTGTCCCATTCCCAGCGGTGTGCTGAGAACCAGCCCCTGGACAGAGCGCTCAGCTCATCAGCAGCCTGGCTGGCAGGCTCCTTCTGTCCCCCACTGCCTCTGGCTGGGCTGGCGCCCCAGGAAAGCCCAAGACCCTCCAGCCCTCAGCACTGGCCCGGAGGAGCCGAGCCCTGGTGCACAATGCATCCTAAAGGGCGTAGCCACTTCTTGCCCATGCTGTAGACGGGGGACAGGAGGCAGCTGGGTTATATCGGTGGTCAGCAGCAGCCTGGAGGTGTTAGCTGCCTCTCAACACTGTGAGGGCAGGAAGAGACAAGCTACTTTCAGCCACAGGAGAGCAGGGAGGGAGGGAAGAGATGAGCTCTTCAAAGACATGAGCCAGGTCATCCCTTCTCCCCACCTCCCCTGTGGCTGGAAGCAGCTCCCATCCTTTCCCTCCCACACAGTGCCAAAAGGCTGCCGCTGGCCACATTCTGGTGTGAACCCTGGCAGAAATCTAGAGAGGGGAGGCATGTGACCCTGCTTGCCCCACCCATGTGTTGCCTTGGGAAGATGCAGCGCCAGTTATCAGGAGAGGCGGGTCCATCCTGGGGGTCCAGCCAGGCATGGAGCATGGAGAGTGCCAGGCAGGAAGGGGTTGGGTTGGTCAGTCACCCCCCTCATGTGAGAGAGGTGTACGGGAATGTGTGTGTGTCACCTCTCCCTGTGTGAACCCTAAAGCCTTAGGGGTAAGAAGGTAAATAAAAAGAATCCAACTACGCTGCATTTATTTTAACAGGGGCTCAGTCAACTTGATGTTAATTTGAACGTTTGTACTGCATAGTTGTGATTGATTGCCATTGAACTCGCTTGAATACAAGTAATTTTACCAGGTGTCCCGTATTCAGCATAGGGAAATATGATCACCCTATCTATCTATCTCAACTGCAAGCTCAACAATTTGTCTTTTTCAGTGGGATCATTAAAAAGATCAAAAACTAGAGAAACAAAAATGGAAACATGGTGGAAAATAGTCTTTAAAATAAACATGAAATTCAGTGACAAAATTCTGGACCCAGAAGCATACAGCCGGGAATAAAGTTTCTTTAAATAGATGTTAAGCAGGCCAGAGTTGATTTACAAAAGGACATAGTGCCCTACAAAAGGAATTTCTTGCATATCACTTGCCATTTTTGGACAAACCTAGCATTGTTACAGTAGTAATATCTTATTTGTGGAGGGGAAAAATAATCTATTTCTAGATATTTAACTTTAAAATAAATGTGTTATTAACTATCAATATATAACAGATAGAAAATACTGTACCCTTTTCATTAAATGGTGTGTGCCAAGCTAGGAGATAGTTATCTGGTTTTAACTGTGAGCAACCTTCAATGGTAGCGGGGTCTGACCATTTCCCTGGAAGTTTGTCAATAATCTCAACATAGCGTTTTACCAAGTCACGATACAGGTCTTCTAAACACCAGTAATCTGTTCAGAATAAAGAATAAAGGACCATTATAAGTGGTAAAAAGAAGAGGGGAATCATGCAACCCAATCATGCATTTTTCAAATACTACTATTTTTCATTTCTAATTTATGTGAAGATTTGTTAAACATAAATGAATACAAACCCGTTTATACAAACCATTAAAACAGTCCTGGAGAGGGTACATCTGCATCTCCGTCCAAATTGCAATAAATAATATAAACAAGCAAAAGCAGAAAACACTAGAGAGACATATTTTCATTTAGTTAGTTAGTTATTATTTTAATTCCCTCCAGTGACTGTTGCTTCAGCACCCATTTAGGCCCTCATTGAACAAGGTACTTAAACATGTGCCTCACTTTAAGGCCGTGAGAAGTCCCTTTGACTTTAATATGGCTATTCAAGTGCTTAAAATTATGTACATGCTTTAATACCTTGACAAACCAGAGCCTCTGAGTTTATATGTGGACACTAGTCCAGTTCAAGACTGAATTACCCTGTTTAAAAAATTGCCACTCGCTAGTTTTCAATTCTACTGGTTCATGCGTAATTAAGCACAGGGGCAAATTAGTGGTTTTTAATATATTTTTATTAATTGTAAATTTTATATAATTATTGATCATTTATTTAGATTTGCGGACTTTTTGGTGCAGAGGTCCATGTCTTCCTATATTTCTTCAGTGTCCAACACAATGAACTCTTGATCCTCGGTGGGTGTTACCATGATATAAATTATGATGATGAGGATGGTTAATAATAATAGTGAATCTCTATACTCTTTGTGATTTTCTTAGCAAATGCAGGGGCGGCCCTAGACTAGCTGCCTGCAACTGGTGCCATAGGTGAACCATGCAGTCATGTCTCCCCACCCCCAAGCCCCAAGGGCAGATCTAGGCTGAGGTTTTTGGTAAACTGGGAAACATTTTGCCCCTTTTTTCCTTTTAATGTTTTTTAAGCATTTTTTTTAAACATTGGCTTAATTATTCGGTTTGTCCGTAGGTCCAACCAATGTTTCTGAGATCAGATAAAATAGAGACACGAAATTTTCAGAATAGATTTGTACACAACAGCTAGATGATATTTCAGTCCGATTTCAAATAGAAATGCATTAAAATGTTAATTATAATTTTTTATTACAAATCCAAAACTATCCATTACGCTATCCTGCTTTAACTGCCATTACCACCACATCCAATATAGAAAGAAATAAGAAAACTCTTCAATGAATTTTAACCTGTATTTAAAAAACACTCCGAATAAAAAATGCTCTGGGCTCTTAAAACATGACTTTTCTTGGTTTAAGTTTTGAAAATTCAGTCACTAGTTCTTTTAGATCCAATTTTCCAGCTATTTCATGCTCTATTGACATTGTCGCAAGTCCAACAAGTCTCTCTTGCACCATTGTTGAACGCAGATAAGTTTTTATCAATTTTAACTTGCTAATGTCCCCACTAGCTACAGAAACTGGCAAAGTTAAAAGGATGCGAAGAGTTAAAAAAATGTTTGGAAAATTGTCTGTGAGTTTATTTTCACAAACAAACTTCAGTACTTCTTCAGGAGTGGAATGTGTCTTAAGTCACCTTGTAAAAGCCTGAAGCTTACTACACAAATCTGTAGCATCAATGTCTTTTGAATTTTCACGAGTCAATGCCAACTCCAGTTTTATACAAAATTCTCTTATCTGTTTTGCTGTTTTCTTTTGCAAGCTGTGGATATCATACAGACAGCCAAATACTGACTGCTGCATCTGTTGAAATCTTTCGTCAACCGAGTGAATAGCAGTATCAAGGACTGTGAAGTAGAAATTCACTTTGAACCTTTGTTTTGGGTTCTGAATGGGTGTGTCTCGTCCTTCATATGAAAACTGCGGTTTCTTTTGCCGAATGCGAACTGGCTCTGGTTCAAATTCTGTCGGAAAGTCTATTTCTTCAGCAAGCTCAAGAGAATCTATCAGTGTTCTTTCGAACCCTTCATCACTTCTGAATTTCTCCAGAATATTTTTAGTTTGCTACAATTTTTGAATAGCAGAATGTATGTTCAAGTTCTTTTCCTGAAGCTGCTTACTAGTGAGGTTAATTTTGAAAAGGATATTATACCACAAAATGAGTGAAGTCACAAATTTGAACTTGGAAAGGCCATTTGCAAGAGCTTCTGCATCTGAACATACCACATTGTCAGATGATCCAGAAATTTCAATTAGGGCATCATAAATGTTTCCAAGTTCATAGCAAAGAGGCTTCAAAGCATCAATGCAACCCTCCCATCTTGTCTGACTACGTGGTTTCACAGTTAGAGAATTCACATGGCAAGTCAGAATCTCCCAACGGCGTGTTGAGCCTGAGAAAAACACATAAACATGTTACACCAGGTCAAAGAAACTGCTTGCCTCCAAACAGCATCTAGCAGCATAATTGACAACCAAATTCAGAGAATGCACACTGCAAGGAACAAAAAAGGCCCTAGGATTGATTTCCATCATTCTCCTTTGCACACCTTTGTCTTTACCCTTCATATTACTCCCATTATCATAGCCTTGGCCATATAAATTTTCAACAGATAACGACATTGTTTCAAGCTCTTGTAGAATAGTTTCAGTCATAAATGCTTCAGTTGTCTCCTTCAGTGGTACGAAACCCAAAAAATGTTCCCTATGAGCACTTTAACATTATCTTTGTCAGCAGACTTTTCCATAGCCACAAAACGAATGATCATCATCATTTGTTCAATATGACTCACATCTGATGTACAGTCCAGTATTATTGAAAAGTATTTTGCAGAATGGGCAGCTTCTACAATTTTCTTTTTAATGGCATTTGCTAGGATTTGAATCAGTTCATTCTGCATATTTTTTCCTAAGTAATGAATCTGTGTTTCATGATCAGTTATTTTACGTAGGTACTCCTTCATGACTGGATCAACCAAAGCTAGGTATTCAACAAATTTTAAAAAGTTTCCATTACCTGGAGTGTAATTTTTCATTTCTACTGCAGCCGTGGAATGCTAAATTTTGCCCACTGAGAATACTCACTAAACAGACACTCTAATACTTGTTGCCAATATTCTTCTTTTTTCCTTGATCACACATACATTTTCTTCATCAGTAGTTTTTCCTTTTTTCAATCATAATTCAAGTTCTTTCCAATTTTGAAAACATTCCACATGTTCTGTACTCTTTCACGTGAAGAGAGAATTGAAGATATGTTTTTCCAGTCCTTCGAACCATTTTCAGTAAGTGATGTACCAATTGCTTGATTTCTAAACAACTTGCAGCAAAAGCAAAACACAGAGTCCTTTGACACTGAATATTGTAACCAGTTTCAATGAATTTCTTCCCCATTAATGAGTTTCCTCTTGTAATGCTGAGCAGAGAATTTTCTTTTATTTCCATCCTTAGGGAAGGGAAAATCATGAACTGGTTTGGGTCCATGTTCCACGAGAATTTGCTGCACACTGTCATCACATCTGGGCCATGAAGCTGGGTCCCCATATGGTAACTTGTTTGTAACTTCCTCATCCTTTCTTCCTTCTACTTTATTTACTTCAATTTCTGCATGTGTCTCTTAAGGTGAATAAATTTTCTCCAACTTCCATATCAGTCTGATGCTGTGAGCTGCCTTCATCTAGAAATAAGTTTCTATCATCTTGAGTTTCCAAACTGTTTTTTTGTGGATGTGAGCTACCCTCATCTCGAAGTAATATACCTTCATCTTGATGTTCCAAACTGCTTCCATGCGGATGTGAGCTAACCTCCTCTCCAAGTAAAATTCCCTCATCTGGATGCTGTGAACTGCTTCCATCTTTATTTGGATTAAAGTGACGATACTTCAGGAAGGATCCCTACTGTTTTGCTTGGTCCTTTTCTTTCTCAGCCTTTCATTTACGATACTCAGCTCCTGAGGGTTTTCTTTTCCTCTTTCTGACATGGGGCATTTGAATATTGTAATGTACTGTGCTCCTGACAGCAAGCATTATAGCTTTAAGGATGGCTGGCACACCCACCACATAACTGGCAATTTAAAGCACATTGCAGCCATCCCAACATGTCTTTTCACTGCTTAAAGGTTCAATGATTAGTAACATACACTCACTTACCTATTAAAACAGTCAGTTACAGCATTTACATGGAAATAAAATGACCTTTTTTGACGTTATAACCTGACACCGGTTGTTTGGAAAGTAATCCGCTTCCTCGCGGTTACCCGCTTGGAGTGTGACGTCATCACTTTTGTAGTCTATTAAGCATTAATACTGTTACTTTTCTTTTATTGACCTTATTTATTACATGTGAACCAGTTATAACAAAGAAAAGTTCATAATTATACAGCCCGATAATAACACTAAGGTTTAATAACTCTTAAAGATACTCACATTTTGGATTTATAACACTGAAAGATGTTATTCTTTATTCTTTGGCACTAAGAAACACAATTTTCCACAGTATTCGCTTGATTCTTAACCATCTACCTGTGATGTGTGTTAAAATGACCATTTGACGTGTATCAACTCACAACATCTCCGCTCTACATGAATTTCCGGCTATGCGATCTTGATGTATATTTGAGTTAGGTGTCACTAGCATTGCAGCTCTTGCTGCTGGCAGATGTGTTTCATTGTGGCTGAGTTATTGCTTATCAAAATTGCAGAGTGGGTCATCTTGACCCTATGTCGCAAATTTAAAAAAAATTTCACTAAAATATTATTTATTTTTGCAGTAAATAAAGGATCTGACATATTAATAAATTCTCAGAAATGTAGAGAAATGAATTATAATTCATATTTCCTCCGTACGCGCACAGGAATTGAAATAATGACATCATTATTTTATTTGTATTTTTTTTCATCTTTTTCTTTTTTTTTCATTTTCTTTTTTTTTTTCATTTGATTTTTCTCCCCTCGAATTTGGCACCCAATTTAACTTGGCACCCTAGGTGACCACCTAGTTCACCTATATGGATGGACCACCCTGAAATGATTCTCTGAAATATGGTCATTAACTACATTTACTTGTTGGTTATTTCTACTGTGCTGAAACCTGAGGTCTTCACTGAGAGCCCTTAGTCATGTTGAATAATACATTGCTTCTTCAGTAGGGCTACCTGTTGGAGTAAATTACTAAGTACACCAACACCTCATCAGCTCATTCCAATTGGGCTTAAAAGAATGCACCTGGACCCTTGAGGGAAGAGAGACCTGGTGAGTCAGGGCTGCCTGGGTCAGTTAGGAAAGGGCTGATGAGATCTGCCAGAGACCGGGGCAGGGGCAGGAGGTCCCTTTAGGAAGCTGCAGATGGTTCCTGGGGAAGGCTGGAGAGCAACAAGGGGGGGTTTGCTGGCTAACTTCCTCAAGCCAGAGAATCAGGGCTGGAGACCAGAAAGCAGCAGAGGGAAGTACCTGCTGGCTCTATGCTGGAGAGCTGAAGCGGAGAGCCAAAGAGGGCTGAAGGCAGGGAGCAGCTGATGCGCTTACTCACTGACATCTCCACACTGGAGAGCTGGATCCAGGGGAACTGTGGGAGAGCTAGGGGGACAGAGGGATGCTCTCCTGGTGAAGATGCACTTCCAGCAGAGAGGCTGTGGGGATTCCTGCTGGGAAGAGAGGGGTTGCACTCCATCCGGCCAGAGCAGAGGGACGGAAAATTACTGACTGGGAGCCTCAGTGTGGTGGAAGATACCAGAGTGTTGTATGGAAAGACTCACAGCAGAGATGCTGGTGGGCTGCCCACTGGGAAGAGTGGGGTGTTAAGGACAGTATACACTGGGTGTAGGAAACTGATTATGTTTGGGACTTTTGTTGGGGATTTTTTGAATGATGTTTTGGTAATAAACTGGCCCCAAGGAGGGCTGTTATTCAAGCAAGACAACCTGAAATTGAGTTACTGGGAACTCTGAATGGGGAAACTGAGGCAGGAGTACCTGTTGGGCTGCAGGATGGTGCTCTATGACAGGAACAAATAGTGAAAATCACATGCCTCAGGCATCCTGTGGGGAAAGCTCATCTAATAACACCTCTATTTCAGTCACTGTCCAGTTCTTCAGAATAATGGAAGAGAGTCAATTTAAGGCAAGGAATGCAGGCTCATAATCCAGGGATGTTCTTTAAATGACCATATATGCAGTAAAACAAGGTTAAAAACAGCAGTTTCCCTTCTTCCATCTGTAGCGTATCATATAAAACATATCCCTCAACCCACATGGAATCCCAGAGGAGCAAGGACATCTTCAAGCCACCCCCTGCCCCCCATTTCAGACTTAGCCAGATGCCATTTTATGTAGGTGGGAAACAAGAGGCAGAAATGTATCAGTTGGGTAGGCACATGCTTCCTTGCACATCAGCTACCTGGAGCTAATGGAAGGGCTTTTGCCACCAGAAGGTGGATTAAGAACCAGGCCTGTTCTTGTATCCTTTTAAAAAGAACATGGTAGCATAAACTGCTTGGAGATGAAATCACAGAGATTGGCAAATATTTGCCTACTA
Organism: Lepidochelys olivacea; assembly: GCF_965140295.1. Taxonomy (NCBI): domain Eukaryota; kingdom Metazoa; phylum Chordata; order Testudines; family Cheloniidae; genus Lepidochelys; species Lepidochelys olivacea. Next base: position 112,961,069 of record NC_140411.1, read on the forward strand.
CTATAAAAGCTGTCTTCAATACCAAATCTATCTTCAATACTCTGGTCTAGAACATCCTGGGACCGCCTCAGTAGTAGTATCTTGACGGGTCCTGTATCTGCAGACTCACAGGGGAAGTTTTCAAGTTGTTATCTCAGCAATTAAGCCCACTAGAGATAGAAGCTTGTTTTTCTTCAAAACTGAAGCCTGATTATTTAAGTGCTTGTTCATGTCAGGAAGGACATGACTGGTTTCAGTCATATCTGTATGGTTTCTCCTGCTCTTGGTAATATCAAGAGGTATCTTGATCTTCCTTCCATGCAATAAAGCATGCACTGAAAGAGCTCCTGGGATTGCTTCAACCTTTGTTCCTGGATGAGACTTTCTGCTTGGATGTTTGGCCAGATTCATGGGACCTAGGCTTTAGCTGAGTCGGTATGAGTATCAGCTGCCATTGCTGCTTGTTGCATATCCTTTCTCAGGTGCTCTGGCTGGCAAGATTGCAGTTCTGTGGTCATGCAAATGGAGAGGCTGACTGCTGTAGGAAATGTAGATTTGAATTGTGGTTTTACCATCTATGCTTTTGACAGCAGTAATTAATGGGACTCAAATAGCACTTGAATGTTGAAACTCTATGCTTTGCCTTAACAAAGTGAAGAGTAAAAAAGAATCATTGTGATTTTTTTCCTTAGAGGGATGTTACCAGAAGAAAAAAAATCAAGATTTTAAACACCAAAAAAGGTCCTGTTTAAGGAACAACTGAAAGCTAAAGTGCTGATGACTGTTGTGGTGAATACATTACAGAAGAAAAGGCACTTGTCTGTCACTTCCCAGTCTTTATTAAAATCCTGACTTCCTGGTATAATCTCTCTGGGAAAAAATCACACTTACACATTGCTTTGTTGGAGAAGATGTGAAGGAGTATAAGAATAATACAGTAACATAACTGATAACAGTTACCATTCTTCATGATTCCTCATTCCCCACTCACTTGCTCTATGTCATCAACATAGATGCTTGAATGAATACTGCCATTATAATGGAAAAGCCATTCAACTTCAGTACTGGTTTTGTGTCCATTTGATACAAATCTTTCAGCTTTTAGAATCACACTACAAACTCTAGGCCCTATCCTGCCAACTGACTCTCATGGGAGACCCTAACTTCAGTGTGGCTGTGTGGGAACAAAAGACCACCAGCACTGAGAAGCTGACAGGTCCTTCCATTGTAAGGTTTTCACAACACAGATCATGTCTGCTCTTGTGTTTATACAGTGCTTAGAGGAATGGGGCAGACTCCCAGTTGGAACCTCTGGATGCTACTAATAACAAAACACATACACAAAAGGTGAGGTGAAAGAAGAGGAAATAATGAAATGTTCTTGCAGCTGCAACAAAGGATCACTAAGTGTGTTATTAACCAATACAGCTAATAGGATTTTTTCCCCGTTTTTACTTTTTTGGGATCAGGGGTCTTCCAAATCTCTGATGAAGTTTCCCCCTTCTATGTACATTCAGCCTTATGCTCCTCAGTCTGCATCAAGGCCACCATCTTGGATGAGGAAGGCAGGAGCCTTCAGATGCTGACAATGCTGCTCCTTAAGCTTCAAATGAGAGAAAACAATCCATTTAGCAGCAGCTTCACAAAGTCACAGGTACAAGTAGTAGCTGAATAGGCCCAATAGACCTGGTTCCACTGACTTGAGTTTTATTCCATTGACTTCAATGCTTTGACACAACTCTGAAATGAGAATCGGGTCCAATATCTTTTATTTGCTTTCAGCCCACCATGGTGTTATGGACTGCTCTAGTTCTGTTTTTCTTCAGGTCATACGATAAAAGTTCATTCATTATGCTTGTGTTCTTTCCAGGCATGTGGCTGTGGGCTGAAGAGTCTTCACTAAAATTCCCGTCTCCAATTTGCAACTGTCTCAGTAGTCCAGTCACGCATTTTGTTATAGTTTCTCCAGGCAGTGTGTACGGCATTCAAAGTGCAGGATAAACACAGTCGGACATTGATCCTGGGCAAATGAGTTGAGTGGATGATATGAACCTCAATTAATCAATAAATTAAAGGAGGGTAATGTAATTAAAGCCAAGCAATATGGCTTTATAGGAAATAGATCCTGTCAAATTAACTCAGTATGTTTTTGGATGAGATTACAAGTTTGGTTGATAAAGGTAATAGTGTTAATGTCACATACTTAGACTTCTGTAAGGCATTTGACCTGGAACCACGCGACATTGTGGTTAAAAAACTAGAATGATAGACAATTAACATGGCACATATTAAATGGATTAAAAGCTGGCTAACTGATAGGTCTCAAAATGTAATTGTAAATGGGAAGTTGTCATTGAACGGGTGTTTCTAGTGGGGTCCCACAGGGATTGGTTCTTGGCCTACGCTTTTTAACATTTTTGTCAATGACCTAGAAGAAAACATAAAATCATCACTGATAAAGTTTGCAGATGACACAAAAATTGGGGGAGTGGTAAGTAAGGAAGAAGACAGCTCACTGATACAGAGCAAACTGGGTTGCTTCATAAGCTGGGTGTAGACACACAATATGTATTTTAATAAAATTACATGTAGCTATATACATATAATAGACTGTAGGTCTGGAAGGGACCTCAGTAGGTCATCTGATCATCTCCTGCACTGAGACAGGACTAAGTATTATCTCTCTAAGCCATCCTAGACAGATATTTATCTAACCTGTTCTTAAAAACCTCCAGTGATGGAGATTCCACAAGCTCCCTAGGAAATTATCAGAAGGGTAGCTGTGTTTGCTGCTTTTACAGATCCAGACTAAGAGTCCTGTGGCACCTTATAGACTAACAGATGTATTGGAGCATAAGCTTTCATGGGTGAATACTCAGAGTGGAAGAAAGACTTCTGTTTTACTTCCAACATTCCTGCTAATACATCCCAGAATTATGTTTGCTTTTTTTGCAACAGTATTACATTGTTGATTCATATTTAGTTTGTGAGCCACTATAACCCCTAGATCCTTTTCTGCAGTACTTCTTCCTAGGCAGTCATTTTTCATTTTGTACTTGTGCAATTAATTACTCCTTCTTAACTGTAGATCTTTGCATTTGTCCAAATTGAATTTTATCCTGTTTATTTCAGACCATTCCTCCAGTTTGTCAAGATCATTTTGAATTCTAATCCCTTCCTCCAAAGTGCTTGCAATCCCTCCCAACTTGGTATCATCCACAGACTTTATAAGTGTACTCTCCATACCATTATCCAAATCATTTACAAAGATATTGAACAGAACCAGACCCAGGACAGGTCCCTGTGGGATCTCACTTCTCTTCCACTTTGATTGAAAACTACCGATAACTATTCTCTGAATAGGTTTTCCAACCAGTTGTTCACCCACCTTATAGTAGGTTCATCTAGGCTGTTTCTCTAGTTTTCTTATGAGAAGACCACGTGAGACAGTACCAAAAGCCTTACTAAAGTTGAGATATATCACATTTATTACTTCCCCCTATCCACAAGTCCCCCTATCCCCTGTCAAAGAAGGATACAAGGTTGGTTTGACATGATTTGTTCTTGACAAATCCATGTTGACTTTTACTTTTCACCTTACTATTTTCTAGGTGCTTACAAACTGATTGTTTGATTATTTACTCCATTATCTTTCAAAGTACTGAGGTTAAGCTGACTGGTGAATAATTCCTTGTGTTGTCCTTATTCCCCTTTTTATATATAGGTATTATATTTGTCCTGTCCAGTTCTTGGGTACCGATCCTGTCCTCCACGAGTTCACAAAGATAATCGCTGATGGCTCAGAGATCTCTTCAGCCAGTTCCTTAAGTATTCTAGGATGTATTTAGTCAGGCCCTGCCAACCTGAAGACTAGTTCTTAAGTCCTTAAGTCCTAATTTGTCTAGTTCTTAAGTTGTTCTTTTCCTATTTTAGTCTCAGATCCTACCCCATTTACACTGAAGTTTGCTGTGTTAGTAATCTGACCATTGTTAACCTTTTTGGTAAAAACTGAAACAAAAAAGGCATTTAACATCTCGGTCATTGCTGCATTTTCTATTGTTGTATTTCCCCTTGAGTAATAGGCCTACCGTCTCCTTGGTCTTCCTCTTGCTCATGTATTTGTAGATTTTTTTTTTAACCCTTTATGTCCCTAGCTAGTTTCATCTCATTTTGTGCCTTGACCGTTCTAATTGGCCATTTAGGAACAAAAAATGTAGGCCATACTTGCATGGGAAGCAGTGACTGAAAAAGATTTGGGGGGTCATGATGGATAATCAGCTGAACATGAGCTCCCAGTGCGACATTGTGGCCAAAAAGGTTAATACAATCCATGGAAGCATAAACAGGGGAATATTGAGTAGGAGTAGAGAGGTTAATTTTACCTCTGTATTTGGCACTCATGCAACAAATGCTGGAATATTGCTTCCAGTTCTAGTGTTCACAATTCAAGAAGAATGTTGATTAAATTGGAGAGAGTTTGTAGAAGAGCCATCAGAGTGGTTAAATGATTAGAAAGTATATTTTATAGTGATAGACTCAAGGAGCTCAATCTAAGTAGCTTAACAAAGAGACGGTTAAGGAGTGACTTAATTACCGTCTAAAAGTACCTACATGGGGAACAAATATTTGATAATGGGCTCTTCAGTCTAGCAGAGGAAGATATGACACCATCCAATGCTGGAAGTTAAAGCTAGACAAATTCATACTGGAAATAAGGCATACATTTTTAACCGTGAGGGTGATTAACCCTTAGAACAATTTACCCAACATTGAGGTGGATTTTCCATCACTGCCAAATTTTAAACCAAGATTGGATGTTTTTCTAAAAGATCTGGTCTGGGAATTATTTTGGGGAAGTTATACTGTGCTTGTGGTGATTTGTTGTTGTTGTTGTTTTTTAGGAATAGCTGTGCTTCTGTTGTATTTTAATAATACAATTTACTATTACACTACAGCATAATGAAAGGATTACAAGCAGGACTTGTCAGGCCTAGCAGATATAATTTAGACTTTTATAGAGCTTAAGAAGCAGGAAACGTGATGTGCATTTAATCATTGACCATATTCAGAAATATGTTAGACTGACATCTTGTCCTTATCTTTAGTGTATTAGCTATCCCTCAAACCATTGGTTAGCCAGTAGCCAAACATGAAGTATCCAACATTCTCTTCAACTGATCTCTGGACACTAAATTTAGAACAGTTCAGCAGCAGGCAGATAAAACATGAAATATGAGCACAAGTGAAATTGCATTAACTTAGACGATACATACATGTATCTATACATGCTAATACTTAGTTATATGTTATTATATTATTATATATATTATTACTTAATGTTAAGAGAAACAGACTAATTTTAAGAGAGGTATAAATATTTGCTTCATTTTGAATAAAAAGATCTCGCTAAACACTGTTACTATGTGCTTAATGGTGAGTTTTTGATGACAAGGACTTGCTAATCTTAAAAACTTTAGCTCAATGGGCAGAGAGTAGACATAAAAACCATTGCTTCCTAAAGAAGAAAATTAATAACTTAAGAAAATGCAGAAGTACTTGTTCAAACTTGTGTGATTTTAGAGAACGATGCATATAAATAGCAGTGACTGTTGTAATATATTTTAGGTGAAAATATAGTAATTTAAAATGGCTCTCTGTAGATCAAAGATACACATTTTTCTAACCAGGTTACTCCTTAATGAATTTAAGATGGCCCAGTGACATCATGATGTACTGTATTAATGATTAGTCTATATGCATTTTTTCTGCACAAGAGCGTCATTCTTTTAAATACGTTTATTCCCAGAGGGCAGTACTGTTCCCTGAAACTTAGGGCACAGAAAATACTTATTTAACCAACTTTTCACTTTGATAGGTACCAAGTGCCCCACTGTATTAGTATTTAATTTTTATTAGCTTTGAACCTTAGAAAAAATATAGGGAGACACTCTAAACCTAAGAAATCAAACCTTGTTATTTTTTGTGGCTATCAGAACATTACTTTCCCCTGGGAGACAAGTTGTGGGCTTATACTGTTATTCAGTAAAGCTGTGTCTTTAGACTCTGAATAGGTTCTCCCAAGCTCACTGCTCCCATATCATTTAGTGCCTATTTTAAGAAAGCTAGCAGCTCCACAGCTTTATTCCCTCCCAATCTAGGTTCGCTAGTCAGCCATTACTTACCTGTGATGACAGCCTCTGCTGTAGCCATGTGCATGAGGGTATTGTCACTCACTGGCCATTTGTCTCCAGACAGCACCAGGTTCTCAAGTCCTCCAATTTCCTTTAGTTCCTCTTGGATCTTTGCACCTAAAGCACTGTTTTCTCGGGTGAAATTTCGATAACCAAGAGCATCCCCTACCCCTGCCAGCAAGACAGCAGCCTTAAATTTCTCCATCACAAGGGACTTTGACACTTCTCACTTTCCTTTTGTCTAAAGCAGCCACTGAGTCTGGATCTTTCTTTGTTCCTTTGCCTTCAGCTGAGTTCAACTGACACTTTATATTAGACATTGTGTCACTGCACAGATCTCGCTGTATAAGGCAAGGCTTGCCTTTTCTGGCTTTGCAGGTGCCACCTCTTGTCCCAAATCCAATGAAGAGAAAATATTTCTTAATCCAAGTATATTTTACAGGGGGTTAGTTAATTGTAAAAACATGTGTGTACAACATGCAAGAAGTGAAATGTAAAGATCAAAATCATTCCTGCAATGCAGCATAAAGCAAGCCAGAAATACTTTGACGATCCACTTTAAGTAACTCTACACCCAGATAAACAAATGTGTGGTGGGGTGTTAATTTTTTTAATGGCTTGTAAATGAACATGTTTTTCTTTAGTTCTGTAATATTTTAGAATTAGTTTCTCTTTGTGGAACTGATTAAGAAACAGAAGCACAGTCTGCTGTTACAAAAGGATGTACAGAGCCCCTCAAATGCAATAGATTCAAGGTTGGAAAATTAGGTAGAAAGAAAATAAAATTCAGTAGCGCTTTCACATTTCTAACTATATCCAATGGCAAAGTTTTATTATCTGGAGGCACAGCTGGGTTTGTTACTGAATTTAGACAGGTGACCCAGAAAACACTGGCTCCAAATTAAGCTGCCTGATCCATTAAAAAAAACAAAACACCACACACACACACACACACACACACACTTTTGCTCTTCCCCTTTACAGTAGGAATGATTAACTAATTCATTGTGTCCTTGGATAAAATCAAGTAAAATAATAATTTATACCACACCGTGGACTGGGTCCTTGGATAAAAGCAAGCAAAATGACTTATACCACACCTACGAGTATTCTCCTCTCTAGAAAGGAATGTACTTTTCATACCAGCATGTCCACAGGCTGCATTTTAGATGTGACAGGAGATTAGCATCATATGTTTTGGAATCAATATTAAGTGATGATCATGGGGCCCTAGGAAAATTGTTTATCCAGAAAATGTCCAACTTGATGGATAATCTTATATTTTGATAAACACTCTTGTACTCAGTGTTTGGTTCACTCTGTGGCTATATATATATGACCAGCCCTTCTGTGGCATAATTTGGGGAGGGAGACTCCAGTCTTTGTACCCAATACCTTGCACCTGAGCACAACTATCCCTGTCCACTCTGTCTACACTGAAATGAAAAAACACAACACTGAGTCCCATCCCACAGCATGACAGCAGTCAGGAGGTCCACAGACTCAAAGAAGCCCAGGGACCCCTGCTTGTCATCCAGCTGGCCTCTGTCAATGTCCCTGTGGCCCCTGGCACAGCTACCCCTCCCTTAATAGTGGCTCATCACCAGCACAGCACCACCCAGCTCAGAGGGCCCATCTTGTCCCCTGACAATACTGAGCAGCGGAGGGAGCACAGCAGCTCCTGGTGGAGTGGGCAGAGGGAACACAAATACCATCTATTGAAGGTGAACTCTCAAGGAAGGGAGGATGGCAACCCCAGAGGTGGCAGCAATGGGGGAGGGTCATCTGTGGGAGTAGGATTGGGGACCCTAACAGCCATGCCACTGAGGCATTGGTAGCACCATACCAGATACAGGGGTTAAAGGGACAGGGTGACACTGGTCTGAGGTGCCATGATAGAGAAGAAGGAGAAGGGGGCACTGCAAGGGACTTGGCACCTAGATCAAGGCCTGCTGGCAGACAGTTGTCTTCCCCTGGGGCTACAGAGGTCAGACTCATGGCCTCAGATGGCCCCAAGGCCCTCCTCAACACCGCCAAGAAGGCATCCTCCCCATCAGCCACCAAGGTAAGCTCCACCTCAGCACTGACTGGAGGGCCAGGAGAAGAGCGACAGGAGCAGAGTCGTCCCCCCTCCGCTGCCAGAGCATCCCCGGTCAGCTCCTCCCGCTGGACCAAGGTGGCTCAGCAGTGCCCACCCCCAGATGCTGTGTGGGAGGCCTCTTTCCCCCCTTTCAGGTCACCAATGAGGTGCTGGGCTTACAGCTTACGTCTGTTGTGCTGACCACCCCACCCCCCATTACCAGTACCCAGTCCTCATTGGTATTGTCTGAGGGTGGGCCAGCAGGGGTAGGCTCAGCAGGCAGGACTGATAGGATGGGGATTAGAGGAAGCACAGATGGGACAACTGCACGAGGGACAGTCTCCACCTTGGATGGACCCACTCTCATGCTCCCTGACATTGCCTCAACTCCCCGCCATGGACCCCACCCTGATGGCTGGCGGTGGCGCTGCCCCAGGAACCCAAGCGGGGTTGTTAGCTGGGGAGGAGCAGGGACCAGGTGGGCAGTCACTGGTGCTGGCGGGGCTGGCACTCTCCCAGGACACAGGGAGTGCCTTGCACTGCTCCTTGCCAGACCAAGCAACAGTCCTTCTGGAGGTGCCTCAGAGCCTGCAAGAGGAAGCACCAAGCCTCCCAGGTTGGACTTGATTTAAATCACTAGTCAGGAAGACTCGATTTAATCATGGATTTCTACATAAAAGTGCATTCTTGTTAGTTGTTATAACCTTAATACATATCCTTCACAACTCAGAGATAGATGTAGGTTTCATTTTTAGAAGGTACACACTAGACATTTTTAAGTGATTTATTTAGAAAACTTTTCAGATTAGTTTTACAGCTATATCAGAAAATGAATGATTGTTTGGTTATTTCATTTACCAAAGGTAATTGAAGCAGATATTTATGAAGCCATTGGGAGGTGAACTATCCCCAATTCAACAGGTTAATCATTAATATTTGGAGGATTTTCTTGCCAAGCTGTATTAGGAGGAGAACATCACCAGACAGACATTTAAATTGTTTTATTTAATTAAAACAACAACGTTAAGTATTCTGGATTTTTTTCTTCAACAGCAAACATAGAATATTTCAACAAAACAAGCATATACATTTTCTAATTTAAATATTCAAGTTTTTTAAAATCAGGTTTGTTTTTGTTAAAATTGTTTTTAACTAAAATAGTTAAATGAAGTATTTAAAAAAGCAACAACAAAAATTAAATTGACTATGTCAGCCAGGTCAACATGAGAAACTTAAAATATTGACTTTTGCTGCTAACTCAGTTCTGCTGCTAACTTCATCTTCCTGTTTGTTCATAATCTGGAAAAGAAAAACAAGCTTTCCTGCTTTTTCAGATCCCAAACGATTTCTCAATTTGGAATGAATTAGTCCAAAGGAAGAAAATATTCTTTCGACACCGGCAGAAGAAGCTACTGCTGTTAAAAGGGGGATTATCACTTCAATAGTCTCTGAATTCAAGTGCTTAAGTGACTTCCACCAGTTCACTGGTGTGACTTTCTTTAAAACATCATCAGCAAACATATATTTCTTGAATGATGCACCCTTAGCTCTGAAGTTTATTATAATTGGCATTATGGAGGGATGATTGCTGGATGTCTATGTCATAGCCAATTCTTCCTTTTCAGCAGTTAAGGTTTGACCCTGGTACCGAGTACTGAAAATATTTAGAAGAAAATGAGCTGGAGACAGTTCTTGTCCCATTTGTTTTTTTAATGCTTATAATTTAACTCTGACATGGCATATTTCTCTTTTTAAGATCTCATTCAGTTCCTTCCAATTTCAACAGCGTCAGCAGTAAAGCCGCTATTTCCCTGCATTTTGTTCAATGCTACAGCAATAGGCTTCAGGGGACTCAGCATGTGTTCAACATTTCTCTTAGCCCAACGTTGAGAACTTTGGCTGTGACGGTGCCATCTATTTTTTCATGATTTTGTTCACAGACTGTCATCGGATTAGGTCAGTTCTTGAGATAGTGCTCAAAACCGTCCACTACTGAGATCCATCACACGTCTTGTGGGAGAGTTAGCTTGGTTCCTCCCACTTTTTTCAGAGCAGCTGCTGCAAAGTGGTTGTTACGGAAGTATATTGCAATTTTAACAACATTAGCCTTTATTTCTGGAACACTGAAGTCTCTGGCTAGGAGGTGCATCAAATGAGCACTGCAACCGTATGTTATTACCTTGGGACTCTCTTCACTCTCTTCTAAATAATTTCTTCTCATCTTGGATACATTTGCAGCATTGTCTGTGACCAAGCTGCCTACTAGACATTTGGATTTTTTTCAGTTTGTTAAAACTTTTACTGCTACTTCTTTTAAGTATTTTGCTGTTTGTGCATTTCCTGATGTATCAATTGTTTCTGTAAGGAAGACATTCCCTTCTTCTGTTGTCACAGAAGCACATACAACGGGATCATTGTGGACATTGCTCCACCCATCAAGACTCAGGTAAACAATTTTACCCTCTAGACCAGGGGTGGCCAACCTGTGGCTCTGGAGCCACATGCAGCTCTTCAGAAGTTAATATGCAGCTCCTTGGATAGGCACCAACTCCGGGGCTGGAGCTACGGGCGCCAACTTTCCAACGTGCCAGGGGGTGCTCACTGCTCAACCCCTGGCTCTGCCACAGGCCCTGTCCCCACTCCACCCCTTCCCTCCCCTGACCCTGCTGTGCCCTCGCTCATCCCCCACCCCCAGAGCCTCCTGCATGCCACGGAACAGCTGATTGGGAGGTGCGGGGAATGACAGGGAGGCACTGATCCGTTGGGCTGGGAGGCTCTAGGAGCGGGTGGTGCTGCTGACATATTACTGTGGCTGTTTGGAAATGGACATTGGTAAATTTTGGCTCCTTCTCAGGCTCAGGTTGGACATTCCTGCTCTAGACCTTTTCGACACTGCTCAATTTCTCTTTCATACACTTTATCCAGCAATTTGACTGCAACATCTGCGCTGTTGGGAGGACTGTATCCTGGTCTTAATGACTGAACCATGTTAATGAAGTGTGGGTTCCCAATCATATGGAAAGGAGAGTTTGTTCCATAAACAAACCGGGCAATTTTTTCATCAATCATCTCTTTTTGTAATCTGCTGGTTCTTATCACAAAACTTATCTGTGGTTGTTTCTGGATGATGGGGATTTTTTTTTCTTTTTGCTACAGGTGATATACTATGGCTATGTGACATACATGATGTGACTGAAACACTGTCATTGGCAGATAACTCTGAAATTAGAGAAAATGATGGTGATCTTGAAGGTGGATAGTCTTCAGAATCCTATACGTCGAGGATGGATTCTCCTAAACAAAACAAGTCAATGCAGTTATTTAATTATTATTCCCATACTACTCCTTTAGTATTACTCATTGCATTTACTGACACTCAGAACTACTTTAAAGATGAAATTGTAAAAGGAAGATCTGCCTATTTCAGCTATTTATTTTTTATCACAATTGCATCTAAAATGATAGTACCATAGAGTAACAAACTATTTTTTGCTCAAACGTGACAATTCAAGAATAATTCAGAAGGGAGATAGACAGTCCTTAAGAAAAAAGTACAAAATAAAAAAGTTTACCAAGCTGAAGATCCTGCATGTTCAGACATGTTCCTTTCACCATCTTCAACGCAACTTCCTCCTGAGAAGGAACATTTCTTATGATGTTGTTTCATTTGGGCAACCAGGCCTTGCATTTCTTTGTTACACCGTTTGCATTTTGCACGCATGCCTGTCTTACCTACAGGTAGAGGAACTTCATTAAAATATTCCCAAACTGGGTCTCTTTTACAGCCTGCTGCCATTATAGGTTTTCCCTTCTAGTGAGAGAATGGTATGGTAGATCTCAAATCAATGAAGGATACACTCAGAAAGACCTCAAGACTTCTGGAACATGCTGCTCAAACAGTTTCACTTTTGTTTCTACTGCCTGTCCCTCCCTTCTCACAATTATCTCCAGACTTCTTCTCCTTGTCCTTGCCCCCAACAATCTTCTATTCATTGAACTTTTTGAAACTTTGCACTTTTAGAAAGAGGTAAGGGATTGACCCTGTGTACACAAATTTGCAGAGGGACAATAGGGTTGAGGTCTCTTATTTCTCACCTCTATATATTATTTATTTTTAAACACATTTTTGCTGTTAAACAAACATGTTATCTCTGGAGACACAAATCCACAGTCTGAGAACTGCAAAACTAAGCATCTCTGATGGTATCTTCTAGACTGAGCACTGAGTCCCATTGGATAGATAGAAAGATTAACCTAAATAATCTATACAGAAGCCCCTGGAATACTATAAGATTGGGTCCCTAATCCATGAACTATTGGAACTCATTTACAAAACTTTTCTTAAATATTATATGAATATATTGTCTTATACTATAGAATTATAATTTATAATCCCTATTCCATGATGAGATATCTTTGAGCTATAATCTTTTCCTCAAAAAGCATTCTATCAAAAAATCCTATTTAAATAAAAAAAAATCTGATAAAAAAAAATCATTGATTTTTATCCACCCTGCAGCCTCCCCAGTGAATAATGCATATGACGAAAGGCCCTGAAAGGGCACCACAAAGGACCCTTCCAAGCTCCCCCTGCCATATGCCATCTCCAGCAGCTAGATGGTAACTTCCAGTGGAATGCGAGCACCTGAATGTGTGTGGGGCCTCTGAAGCCCTGTAGGAGATGGCTGATGGTTTCCCCAGGGACACAAAGGGAAGCAGATGAGCAGCACTGGGGCAGAACGGAAGTGAGAAACACCCATAGGCCTGTAAGGGCTTGAGGGGAATAAAGACTCCCCCCACCAACCAAAATGCCCATTTTCACCATGTTATAGTCAGACCCAGCAGCAAAAGAGGAGGGGAATTTCTTCCCCTTTTCCTGCCCTGCTCCTGCTTGCTGACTGAGGGGGTTCCACTGATAGTGATTTTGGCAGTGAAGTCCCTGCCTGTGCCTTCTGCTGCCAGAAGACATGATGGGGATGGCCGTGGGAGTGGATGGGGAAAAAGCTGAGGTGGGGCAATGACAGTGGTTGGAAATCCCCCTCCCTCAGTCTTCCCCCCACAGATGAAGCCTCTGGAGCATCTGCCATTGAGGGCAAGTGATAGGAACATCTGGGGGGAGGGTGCAGGGGGGAAGAGGATGTCAATAATAAAGGGACAAAGTGAATGGGAAGGCCGCTAACCACTCCTCCACACGAAGCCACATGGGAGCTGGAGGACAGGGGAGAGGGGAATGCAGCAGTGTGCACGGCAAGGAAAATTGACTTCTCCAGCTGCATTGGGAGTTTGGGGGTGTATATAAACGAGGAGAATGCACTGAGTGAGAATCAAAGTGCGGGGTGGGGGGAGGGAGAAGAACACACACCTGGGTACAAGTGGGTGCACAGGGCAAGTGGGATTGGGCGAGGCAGGCAAACAGCAAGGGGAGGTGGGCCAGGTGCAGCAGCAACAGGACTCAGAGGCCGGCAACAAATCACAGGGGAGAGGGAATCACAAGGGGGACCACCCAAGATGGGGGGAAGGAAGGAAAAGAAAGGGAAGGAGGGCCTACAAAACAGGGGGATAGAGTACTGCAGGGTGTGGGGAGGGGGGAAATCATACAAGTCAGGGAGGGGGCAGCAAACTGCAAAGGGGAAAAAAGCCATGGGGCGGAGAGGAGAAGGGCAAACCACAAGGGGGAACCGTGCAGGAGTGAAGGGGGAAGGAAGGCAGCAAACTGCAAATGGGAACAATACGAAATGAAGGGGAAGGAGAGGCAGCAAACTGCAAAGGGTGAACAACATGAAATGGGGGCAGTAAACCGTAAGAGGGGGCTGGTGAGCAGGCTCTGTGTTGAGTGACTCCCTCCCACATGCCTTATCTGATTTTAAAAGCTTTGTGCAGGTCACTTTTAAGGGAGAGTCTTTTCCCACCATGGTGCTAGAGGTGAAACAAGTGGAAGCATGGATGGAGTATGGAATCACTCTTACATATTTACAGAGAAGGTGCAAGTAGCAGCTGAGGAAGGGGTCCACACATCAGTGTCTCATTCCCCTCCTCTCAGGAGGCTCTTGTACTGTTCCTGAGACATCCACTGTTCTCACTCCTTCAATAGTCTTCCTATTTAAAAAAAAAAGAGCATCTTGGTTTTCTCCTCACACCCTCCTCATTTCACTATGAGCAAGAAGGGCTCCCATGGCAAAGGGGCAGCACGTGCTACTGCATTATTCTAGTCAGATTTCTATACCAGACCCATCTCCCTAGTATTCTAGTGTTGCCTTAGCACCAGCTTTAATAGAGTGTCCACCCTAACTTTGATGCTACAGGCACTTGATTACATTTTCTACCTTGCTCCAAGACTGCTTCAGTGACAAAGAACAACTACCTGGTTTACTTATTAAAACCATGGAGCTCCATATGCCCATTGTCATAAGTTACATACCTTGCTTTTTTAAAGAAGTTGTCTGCCACCTCCCATTAGTGCACTTTCATATCAATTATTAAAAACCATAGCATAACATGTCCACATGATTTAAGGCTAGATATATGCGAGATCAATAAAAAGAGATAGGGGCCTAGAACTGCTCCCTAAGGAGTACAGGTGGTGTGCTGGAAAGAATGCCATTGGAAATCAAGATCTATGAGCGGATAGAGAATTGAGGCGGAAGGAGTTGATGCTAGGAAGTTTATTTGGGAGTTTGCAGCCTGGACCTGAGACAGATGTTTGGTCAACTACATTGTATCTTAATGATTCCATCACTGCAGTTAAACAGCGCAAGAAGGATTTCTAAACTTTTTGAAATATAAGACTGCCCAGCTAAGCAAAATGGACAATTTTCTTTTAAGCTTAAATACTAAAAACCTCATTTTTGTTAGATCTTTGTAATCTGCTGAATGACTTAATAAGAATGCAAGGATCTAACAAATACGCTGAACTGTAAAACCACAAGATTTCCAAATGAGAAAAGAGACGAAAACCAAACACCAAACAATTTATTGTTTTTGATGCATTGTATTGAAAGTCTATTTATTCTTTTTCCATTATCACAAAATTTACAGATGTACAGCTTACTTAGCAGCAAGACTCTCATGAGGTGCATTGCATGAGTGAATGCCTGCAGGCTTGTTCTCCTTAACATGACACATGATAAATCACATTGATTTAGAACTATCAAGTACAAACTCCATGATTAATTTAAGATATTCTAACAAGTCAAACCAAACAAATTGGCACCAACTTTAAAAAAAATACACAGTGTGTCTAGGCACTAATATTGTATGCAGTGAACAACCTGATGACAGATTTTTGTATAATTTTTCTGTTATAAACAGGTCAGCTTAGATGTTATCAATATACCGTTTTACCTAAATGCCAAATCATAGCTAGTCCCCTTTGAATAAGTTTGAACAAAGGACAAAAGCAACCAGTAAAGTAAAGTAATTATGTGAAAGCAAGGTATTTATATTTAATATGTCTCTGGCTTAACAGCCAAGAGGTATTGTTCTGTGCTATTATGTAAGAGGATCTAGGCTAAATTCCAGACACAGCCTCAGAGGTGCAGAAGACCAGTAGCAACAAGGAAGTGGGATACTCCACCTAAGCAATAATGAAGTGCCTACTGGCCAGCTAATTTCACAAACTGCACTGTGGAACTCCTGTCCAGTCTTCCTTACATGGAATCTGTTTTCCAGAAAGAGCCCTAATAGAAGTAAGGCTTAAAAGTGGGTGGATAAAGGTGCGTGTGTCCAGGGAAACTATAGATCCTCTGGAGCACTGAGCACCCCCTTCCTCTCAGAGTCAGAAGGGCAAAAGCAGACCAGCCCAACCTGGTTGCAAGACTCAGCTGAATGGTAACCTCTGTATTTTTAAAATGTTTTCCTTTAATACAGATGAATTTTATATAGTACATAAATTTAAAAAAAGAGGAAGGGGTGTCAATTAGATTGATTCTAGCAAGTGTTCAGCATGACCAAATGTTTCACAAGCTCTCCTGTAACGGAAGCTACCCAGTTGCCTATAACAGAACTATAGATGAACGCAATTCATGCTTAGTTTGTAACGTACATAACTATATTTCAGGTCAACATTGTTTGATAAAGGACTATGCTATTGCATTTGGTTGGATAAATATAGTTGAGGATATTGGAAAGTGTTAAACATTTCATATCTAATAGCTACAGACTATTCACCTGTTTGGTTTTGTAAAAACAATGCAATCCTTTTTGCTTTTCTTGCTTTAGCTGCATTTGATTTCTGTAAAATAATTTAAATTATGCATACAAATGTATTTCTAAGCAGAAGCTTCAGAGGTTAGTTAAAGTAAAATAGTTTTATTTCTTAGTTACTATAAATATTATATACTAATTGCCCATACAGATAGGAGAAAGTTGTCTAAGGACAGAGATACTGACATCTAGTGGATACACTGTCAAGCAAGATGTGTTTACAAATGCTCAATATGGGTAGAACTAGACTAAGAACAATAAAAAAAATGCCAATGGTTTAGTTAGAACACTTCTGCTATGGAACTTATTACAGGACATTTCAGGATTCAGACAAATACAGATTCCCATCCTCACTTTTTACCAGCATGCACAATTTAAATTCATACAAGTGGAAGAAAGAATGGGGTAATATTTCCCTTGTCAACATGATATTTATGGAGAGATGCTTTATTACTGGAGGTTGTCTTGACATATTAGAAGTCAAGTACTTATTAATAAGTCAAAATGTTAAGAGTTTTTTTTAAATATGATGAGTCCTGCAGATCTTCATGACTGATGAAGCAAAATGGTACAACAGGTTATGAAATGTTTACATTATTGATATAGAATATGATCTAAAGATCAATCAATCAATAAATTACATAGCTCAGAAGATTAGCTAATGCCTTTAAGGGTCTTGTGACAATTCAACTCTGACTAAAGGAAAGATCAATCATAGTTGTAAGTAACTTACAGCTCTTTGCTTTAACAAAAACTTTTACAATGATGACGACATACTCAGCAGGATGAGGTAGTGTTTACAAGAGCCCTGTATGTTAAAGTAATATGTTGAATACTTTCCAATGAAACCTCTCTATCATATGCACTTTTTGTGCTTATGGATAGGAAGACACTGTTAAGAAAGACAAGATTAATCCCTTGTGCTAAACCACAGCAGTCACCTGCGGAAAGGTGCAGATCATAGGAAAACAGAGATGATTGACCAGATTCAGACTTGGTATAAACAGATGCAACTCCACTGAAGTCAGTGATATTGCATGGACTTACACCATAAGAAGATGTTAGTCACCCTGTGGAGTAACTATGCTTCTTTGAGACATGCATCCCAATGGGTGCTCCATTTCAGGTGCTCATGCTCCTCTTGAGCCCTGGATCCGACATTTTCCATTATCATGGTCCATTTGGCCTATGAATGTGTCTTATGTATCCTTGCACCTCGCACTGAGGCTATGTAGGGCTGTGTGAATCCCTCGGTTCCTTCTCCATCCAAACGTTGCACAGAGAACAGTCTGAAGCAGAGGGGAAGGAGGGCAGGTAGTGGAGCACACAGAGCAACACACATTTCAGAGAACCAGTTACTGCACAGGGTAAGTAACCTCTTCTTCTTCGAGTAGTGTCCCTATGGGTGCTGCGCTTCTTGTGGAGATACTACTTGGGAGTCACCTGGAGCAGGGAGCTTCAGAATTGAGTCCAGAACTGAAGACAGGACCACAGTACCAAGTGCTGCTCCTGAACTGGAGGCATGGAACAAGACTTCGTGTAGTATGTACTAAACGTATGTACTGAAGATACTGGAATGTTTTTGAGTCATGCCCTGGATGTTGTGATCTGGTAGAATATGCAGTCACCGGGGGGGGGGGGGGGGAGGAAGGATTTGAGCACCAGCTGCACCATAACAAGTGACAATGCACACGGAGATCCACCTCGACAATCTCTTGGCAGAAGTCATGGACCGCAATGGAAACGAACAGTCTAGGTGACTTCTGAAATTGATTGGTCCTGTCTAGATAGAAGGGCATTGTCATCCTAATCTCTAAGGTATGAAAAGAACTCTTCTGTTGAGACTTTTGTGGTTTTGGAAAAAGCCAGAAGATAACTGGACTGGTTAAGATGAAATTCTGATAGTACCTTAGGTAAGAACTTATGGTGTGGATGTAAAGAGACCTTGTCCTTGAATAACTCCATAAAGTGGGAAGGAGGGTCTGCCATCAAGGCCCCAATTTCTCTGTCCATACCGGCCAACATAATAGCTACTAAACAGGCAGTCCTCCCTGGATAAGTGAAGCAAAGAGCAGATTGTCCTTGGTTTGAATGGAGGTCTTGAGAGACATCTAAGTACAAAGTTGAAGTTCCCAGTTGGAGTGGGGTCCCTAACTTGGGGAAGAGTTTTCCCAAAACCTTAATAAATCTAAAGACACGGGGTGAGCAAATACAGAAACTCCTTCTACTGGAGGATGAAAAGCTGATATTGCAGCCAAATAAACCTTAAATCAAGCTAACTGATAAAGAAATCAAACTTAAGTCCAACAGGTAGTCCAAAATAGCTGAAAGCAACAAGGATTCAGACACGAGTCGGTGGCGCCGACACCAATGGCTGACTCTATTCCACTTCTGCAGGTTAATAATTTGGGTTGACTGCTTTCTACTATTCAGTAACATTTATTGTAGTTCCACAGAACAGGTAGATTCTAATCACACGAACCATTAAGGAACCATGCCCTGAGATGGAGGATCCGTAAGTTGGGATGAAGTAAATGACCCTTGTCTGGGGAGAGGAGATGAGGAATGATAAGAAGTTTGGTTGCTGTGTGGATGTACAGCTGAAACAGGTAAGGATACCAAGTTTGTCTCGGCCTGGTCGGTACTATAAGCATAACGCTGACCGTATCATGTCTGATCCTGTTCATTAGTCTCCGTATTCGCACTGTTGGAGGAAATGCATAGAATAGACTCTTCGTGCAAGATAGGAGAAAGGTGTCTCCCAGAGACTGATAGCTTAGACACCCTCTTGAGAAAAAACATACAATACTTCTTGTTAGCTTTGGTGTACTGAACTCCAGGGAGGTAAACGGTTGAAATTTGGATCTGATGGGCTGTACAACAGTTCCACAGCTTTATTGCTTCAGTGCACAAGGAGTGGGATCTTGCTCTCCCCCTTGTTTGTTGACATAGAACAGGCAGGCCAAATTGTCTGTCATGATCTTAATGCATTTGCCCTGATGACGGGTAGGAAATGAAGACAAGCATTCCTGATTGCCCTGAGTTCCAACAGGTTGATGTGGAGACTGGTTTCCCTCTGCCCTGAGCTGTGATGGCACTGTGGTGAGCTCCCCATTCCAGCAAAGACGTATCTGTTGTCACAATTATTGTTGGAGTTGGGTGAACAACAGGAGTGCCTACATAAACGTTGAGTTGATCTTTTCACCAGTCTAGGGACTTCTTTATATGGAGAGGGACTGTGACCTGCTTGTCCAAACTGTGTCTGGTTTGTGAACAGAATGTTCTGAGCCAGCCCTGGGAGCAGCAGTCATAGTCTTGCATGATTGGTCATGAAGGCGCAAGCTGCCATATGACCCAGAAGCTGTAGACAGTTTCTTTCTGAGGATTAAAGTCTCCCTTCAATGGTCCTGATTAGATGTAATAAAGTTAAGAATCTTTCCATGGGAAGGTATGCTATGGCTGTCATTGAATTCAAATACACTGTATGAACTGTATTCTCTGTACAGGGATCAGTGTGGATTTTCTTACATTGAGCTGAAGACCCAATTCCTGGAAAAGAGAGAGTGATGTCTGAGCAGATGACAGCACTACTTGGTAAGACTGACCCTTGAGCAGCCAGTTGTTGAGGTATGGGAAAACTAAAATCGCTTCTTGACGAAGATAAACAGCCACTACCGCAAGGACCTTTGAGAACACCCATAGGATCAAGGAAAGGCCAGAGGGAAGTATTCTGTATTAAAAAAGTTCCTGGGCTATAGTAGAACGTAGATATTTTCTGTTAAATGGGTGTCTCACTATATGGAAGTTGGTTTTCAGCCCTGGACCTACAAGACACCTCTCCGCTGCCTCTGATATACGGATTATATCAGAGTCAGAGTCGCCATCCTGAATTTCTGAGACTTTACAAACTTGTTTAATAGCCTAAGATCCAAAATCTGGTCTCCACCCTCCATCCTTCTTTGGCACAAGGAAATATCTCAAATAGAGTCCCCTATCCCTGTGAGGAGCTGGGACTGGCTCTATTGCTCTTAATGGAAAGAGAATCTATTTCTTGCTTCAGTAAAGGCTTGAGAGAGAGAGGGAGGGATGGATAAAAAATGGACAGGGTAGCCTGATGTTATGACCTTTATGACCCACTTGGCTGTAGTGATCCACCTCCAAGCATGCTGGAAAGGGAAAAGCAGTCTTCAAAAGGGGAGAGATAGGCAAAGGGTTACAAGCTGCTGAATCAGAGGTGTGGGAGGATTCAAACCCTTGACCAACTGGTCAAAATTGTTGTTTCAATGATGATTTGGAACTTTTGGAAGAAGGAGGAGCTGCTTTTTTTCTCTGGAACATATGCCTCTTCATGGGGGGTTTGGTGCATCCAGAGATCTTAAAACGGCCATGGAGTCTGTCAATGTGTGAAGAGACTCATCTGTGGTTTCTGCAAACAGCTTTCAACCATCAAAGGGGAGACATTCAACAGTGTTCTGAACCTCTCTCGGAAACCCTGAGAGTTGGAGCCATGGCACCCTGCGCATAACTACTACCACACAGATGGAGCTGGCATTGGTGTATGTAGCATCCAAGAACGCTTGAGAAGTTCTAGCTAATAACTGACCCTCGGCAATAATGGCATGAAATTGGTTCCTCTGTTCCTGTAGAAAATCAATAAAAAGATTGTAAATGCATGAGTTTGTGAAATTATTATTTGGCCATAACCGCCTGATAGTTTGCAATCTGAAACTGCAGAGTTGAGGAAGAATAGGACTTCCATCCAAAGAGGTCTAAATGCTTTTGGCCCTTGTCATATGGGGTAGACTGAGTAGTGTTGCTTATAGTAGTGTTGCAACTCATTCACCACATCTACCACCCGAGAATTAGGTAAATGATGCGAGAATAAAAATTCAGAATCCTTTTATCCACCTGTTTTCAAGTTAGTGGAATGTTACAAGATGTTTGTCAAACTGTCTTTGCTCGGTCCAGGAACGCCTCATTAATGAGTAGTGCAACTCTAGTGAGTGTTGCAGATTGCAAAAGGTCAAGCAATTTGTGTTGCAAATCCTTGACCTCTTTGAGTGGTATCTGAAGAGTACTGGCTACTCACTTTATAAGGTCCTGAAATTGTAGGAAATCATCAACCATCGGTGGTGGAGGTATAACTGCCATATCTGGAGATGATAAAGAGATAGGAGTGAGGGCTGGCTTCTTCATCTGCCCTAGACTTCTGTTCTTCAAACGTTTCCTTGTATTGGGGACCTGGTTGGGGAGTAGAGGATTGAACATCTCTAACCTTCCAATGTGTCAGAACTGGTTATCTGACAAGTTGCTATCAGTACTCAGCCCAGGGATCCCAGTATGGCCATTGGGAGGAACCAAATGGGAGAGAAAGTGGCATCTAGGGTTGGTCCCACCATCCTTGGTGTCAAGCCTGAGGATCTTCCCTATGGGAGTCAAATAACAGATTTCTATGTGGATGTGCAAGAGAACCCTGGATGAGACTGAAGGAAGTCTTCCTCCTCCTTGGGTATCCTCCAATGGCGGAGCACAAGTGGAAAAGGGTGGAGAGTCCAGCAGTACCAGAGAGCGATGGTAGTCCAGAGACTGGGCTTTTGATACCAAGAAGCATTTAGTACCCATGAGCAGTAGAGATTCTGGTCCATCAGCCATTGATAAGTCATTTGAGTATCTGAATTCCTGTGGTACCAAGCGAAGGATCGGTACTGCCATGGTAGCGTGCTTGGCAATGGAAGCAGACAGTACTATAGATTTTGAGCATACCAAAGTAGGTACCGGTGGTGTCACACACTTCGGTTGTGTGATATTGGGTTGTCCCAACTGGGGAGGTGCCAACAATAAAACCATGCTCAGTGGTAACGGGCTGAAGAAGCGCTTATCCTTGTCCTCCTTGTCCCCTATAGTCAGTACCGGGGCTCTGTCAGAACTCTGGGACTATTTGGACTCACTGGTATTGGAAGAGTCTTTCACCTCTATGGTATGAAGCAGAGAGGTTGAGGCTTCTGATACCATGGACTTAGTGGGGGACCAAGATCTTTTGAGAACAGTCTCCTTATGATGGGATCCAGTGCTCCTCTTTTTGGGAGACTTCACTGTGGCCTCACAAGTCTTCCCCTTATTAGAGGAGATCTGTGCTGAGGTCAAAGGGGCATTGGATCTGTTCGGAGACAGATGTCCAAAGCAGGGATATCCTGACATGACTCTCTAAAGCAGGTCGAAGGGAGTGCTCCATCAGCAGCAGCCTCAACTTGATCTCCTGGTTCTTCCTTGCCCTGGATTTAAGGGCCAGGCAGAAGTCTCCTTCTAGTAGACATGCGACTCTCCCAAGCGGTGGACTTAAGAGTGGCTGCCGCTGACTGGGAGATGTTTGAATCCTGTAGAGCTAAGTACACCATGCCAGGAGAGAAAGGCTTCCCAGAGGGAGGGAGAGGCAAAAAGTTAATCCTCACGCTACTTATCTACTAACAACTATTTAATGCTAACACTAAACTATAAACAAGAAGTTAGCCAAGGCACGTTCCAGGCAGACGCATTAGGGGTCTAGCTCAGGCCAAGGAGGAACTGAGAACGAACTGAGGGTGGATTGCCTGCACAACCCTATGTAGCCTTGGTGTGAGTTTTAAAGATATTTAGGATGCTTGTGTGGGCCAAATGAACACAGCTAATGGAAAATCTCTGATCAAGGGTTTAAGGCACATTCGCACCTGAAGTGGAGCACCCACAGGGACACTATTCAAAGAAGAACTATTATTTGTTTTACAGAATATTTAGAACAAGAAGCAAGAGGCTTCATAATGTAGAGAAAAAAAATCACCCCCCTGCCAAAGGTTTTTGAGAAGGGGAGTTAAGATATACTGTCCATAGTGTGGTTGTGTGTTTATTTTCCCCCTTCCTTTTTGGGGTTGAGATCATATCAGGAACTGCATGCACAGAATATTGCATTTAAATGGAACCTAGCTATTTTACGGTAAATTGAAGGCTACTAAAATCCTCAAATCCCACCAATTCATTATTCACAAAAAAGTAAATGGAAAATGTAAAGATGAAGAAAAACTGAATTACGTTTATCTATCAATTATGAATTATAAAAATGTGTCTTTGGTTGTTTTAGGGTCTATTTAAAAAAGACTAATCAATCAACAGTGTAAATAATCATATTCAAACCATTCTTGGAGTCAAAACAATGTAGAGCAGTCCTTGTGCAGCAATGCTATTGATAGCTAACATAACCACACACACATCAGGTGAACACTGTGATGAAGAAGTTGATCTTACAAGGGGAAAAAAACAGTCATGGTCTGTACATTTCTGAGAGCGTAAAAATATAAATCTAGAATCCTGGCACCAAGAAAAAAGTGTCAGTAAGTGTTTTGTTACAAGTTTATATTAGGGCAGATACTTACACAGAGCTGACTTGTATAAAAATACACCATACTACATAAGTTTTATTTAGGGATTTAATTTATATACCACAAATACTGCTTTTAATATAAGTACAATATAATACAGTTTTAATTATGTAACTGCTGGTGTTCATCTTGGATCATGAACTGAATGGCATGCCGTGCTGTCAAAACTTTAAAATGGCTTCTAGTTAAACTTCTCCAAAGTATAAAATCATGCAAAATCTACATCCTATATGATACAACCAGCACAATAATTGAAGCCAATATCCTATGAACAGCCTGGGCTATCTTGAGTTTCTTCTTGCTGTGTCCATGAGTCAGCCATCATTTTCTTTAGGCAGAAAGGCGCAATTTCAAGTTTTGTCAGTGGCATCTTGCCACGACTATTAAAACCAGTGACGGTGTGCAGTTATTGGAGAAAAGGTCTTCATTACCTGATAGAGTTCAGACTGCAAACTTAGTCCATTTGGAAGTGTCTGTGGTTAGGAGGTTTTACGCTTTACTCCTGTGACTACTGGTCGTGCATATTCCACAAAATCATCTATGAGAACAGGCCATGCTCCTAAAGAGAAGTCAAACAATGTAAAAAGTCATAAAACTTAAAATAAATCTATTTAGTTTTTAAACACAAGGGATATCAACTTCGCAGCATGACCTATATCTTAGTCATTGGACTGGATATAACAAGGTGATGGCATGGGCAATCTGCACAAAAAAAAACGTGCCTAACTAATAAAAGAAAACATTAAAGCATGTTCTCTCTGAGCTATACTTCATAGCGAAAACTATTTGCAAGTTGTATCATAATTCATATTATGAGATGTTTATAATAAACTTGAGTTCAAAGCAAGATCATGGTACTCCTATTAGAGACATTCATATAATGGGAACTATTCACATGCATAAGGATACTCAACATGTGTACACGTTTGTAGATTTGGGACCACAGCATAACATATGTTCGTGAGAATATCAAAATGCAGAAAGATATTTGTCCTTAATATTTTTTTACTAGAGGAGATAATGTTTAGTTTTTATTATTAGACATTTACATCGATTATGAACTAATGAATATTTTCATAAACTTAATTTTCACTTCCAGACTTCTATATGCTATTAAAAAGCTATTTTTGTGTAGATATTTTTCTAAGTTTAGTAGCCTTAGAATCATAGAATCATAGAATATCAGGGTTGGAAGGGACCTCAGGAGGTCATCTAGTCCAACCCCATGCTCAAAGCAGGACCAATCCCCAATTTTTGCCCCAGATCCCTAAACAGCCCCCTCAAGGATTGAACTCACAACCCTGGGTTTAGCAGGCCAATGCTCAAACCACTGAGCTATCCCTCCCCCCCACCAGCTTAGCTTTAATTAAATTAGCTTAATTTAAAGCTAATAAAGATTTTTGTATGAAAATACACAGTATTATTTTGGCTTCTGTAACATAACATGTTAGATAGCACATACTATCCCGGTGCTGTCCAGGACTGCTTACCTTCATCTGCATATTAAAGCAAGATCCTGTTCAGCCTACTTACAGGCAACATTCTCGGCAGCAAATATGATCTAGTATATTTGTAGCTCTGCTCCCGATAGTAGACATTTTAAAACATTGGGTGTAAATTGTGTTTTGGCGTTTATTCACAGCATTATTTCAATTTTGCTAAATCCAATTTTTAAAAATATTAAAATTCATATTAATTACCTTCTTCATCATAGTTTGACATATCATCTGCAATCATATTTCCAAAGTCTAACAGAAGATTCCAAGTATCTTTTGGGATTGATCTTTTATGGTGTTCCTATGCAATATGGAAACAAATTATATTGTTTAAGATACAAGTTATTTTCAAATTCTGCAGTTACCTTAAATCCAGATTTCACTAAAAAAAAAACAAAAAAAAAACAACTTACATTGTTATATACTAACACCATCTTGTAGAATCCTCTTTACTAACACTGAAAGCTTTCTAAGAAAACTACTAAATAAAATATTTCTAAAAAAGGTAACTGTATAGAGCACATTTAATAGTACTGATTTATTTCTCCTGATCCACTCACATCAATTAATTATTATTATTATTATTTTAAGAACAGTGACTGTTAGGATCAAGCACTCAGACAAGCAACCAGCCAAAGTCCAGATCCCTACTCCCCATTTGCAATTCTGGTTGCTTCAGCAGGAGATCAGACTATATTTCCTAACTTCCTCCCCAATTTGGAAAGCTGCAAGATCAGCTCCACTTCTGCCCAGCAGGGGAAAAATAGTGTCACCAGATGGCATGAGGAATCAAAAAACTGGTATGTGGGTGGGTGGGTACAGAGGGTACAGGCTGAGACAGGCATAAGGTTGCTGGAGAGAGGCCAGGAGATTGTGGATGAAAACAGTCAATGGCAAAGGGGAGAAACCCAGTCACGGGTGGGCAGCAGGCTAGATATACCACCAAAAAAAACTAGGGAGGTGCTATAATGGAACCAAAACAAACCTCTGGTGCTTCCATATGTATGTGAGTCCCTATTAGATCATAAGCATTTCAAAAAATACTACCCCTTTCCACTGCCTCACACAGCTTTTAGTGGAGTAGCAGCAGAGAAATATCTATAACAAATATGTTTTAAAAACAAGAGTATTCTTCGGGTTTTGCACTGGGACTCACAGGTCAGAGCACCTCAAGATTTAAGCCAGCAGTCCCCAAATTTTTGAGGGCCATGCTGCCTCCGCCCCCGGAGCCGGGCATGGCTGGGGGAGCGGGGGAGAGACGAAGCAGACATGGGTAAGGGGGCCAAGAGCGGGGCCAGGGACCGAACTGCTGCTCAGCTCCTGGCCCCGCTTCTGGCCCCAGCCTCGGCCCCAGGCGGGAATGGAGCCGTGGCCAGGGGCTCACGGGCTCAGGGGCTCAGGGGCTGGCCTGGATCCGCTGCGCACCCCCCACCCCCAAAAGACCCGCCGTTCCCCCCTAGGGGAGCAGGCCCTGTCCCAGGCACAGTAAAATTGCTCCCCCGGGTAAGCACCAGCATTGTATATTGCTAGCGCCTATATACACATATGCATGGGAAAGGATTTTGGGAGGGGTTGAAGGTGTGAGTGTGGAGCGAAAGATTCCTTTGCAGGTTGCGAGAGGCCAAAGGGGGAGGAAGGGAGAAAGGAACGGGTTAACTCAACGATCCAGCTAGGTCTGAAAATAAGAAGCTGACTCCAGCTGCCCAAGGCCAATGCACACAAGCAGACTCTCTAATGCCAAGAAAGACGGGAGCCTGGATTCCAACCCCGACCAGCCGTGAGAAAAGAGAAGTAAGCTGAACAAGACTGCAGGGGATTGCAAAAACTAGTGAGACGGTGAAGGCCAGCGAGGGGGAAAAACAACGGTTTTGCGTCCCTGAAGCCGAGGAAGCCACAGAAAGCCAGTTTGGACTGGTACAAAGAACACGGGGGACAGAGGTCCCTTAACGAAATGCCCCTGGAAGAACCCAGGACTTAAAAATCCTCTCAAGAGTCAAAGCAAGTCAGAGATCAACAGCGGATCCTGGACGGCCTGTGCACAGGACAGAATTCTCGTCCACCCTTCCCCCTCTTCTTCTTATGTTACAACCAGGCTTGGCCAGCCTTGGGTTGAGCGTGTGTGAGTATGAAAGTGGGTTAGGGCACGGGCACTAACACTTTCTTCCTTCCTTTGAGTGATGGGGGGAGCCCCCGCGCTCACTGCTGTTATTTTATTAATAACGTGACAGATTTATGTTACCAATATGCCTGAGGCATCAGGTGATTAGGCTGAGGCCGCAGGATCATTAGGGGAGGAGATGAAGGAGCACACCAAGTGACTAAGTTTTAAAGTTTTATTAATAAAATAACAGCAGCTTTCCTGCACTGTTGATCGGAGAACTTTGGTAGCAGTCGTCCCAGCCACGCATGCGCTGCTCCCTGCCTGCCACAAGGCTAGCCAGTGTGCACAGGCAATCCTTCCTCAGTTCCTTCTCTACTGCACAGTCAGCAACTAGAACTCTGAAGTAGAGGGGAGGAGGGTGGTTCGTGGAGCACCCACAGAGAGACACATCATTATTGCACAAGGTGAGTAATCTTCTCTTCAAGTAATGTCCCTATGTGTGCTCCACTGTAAGTGACTCCCGAACAGTGCCCACCACTGGAGGCTGGGACTTTGGAGTTGAGTCTGATATGGATGATAGTACTGTGGCACTGAATTTGGCATCTGCAGCCAAATCCCCCAGGATGGCACAGTATTCTGCAAAGGTATGTGCAGATGCCCAGGTAGCTGCTCTGCAGATTTCTGATATAGGGATACCCTTGGAGAACGTGATGGAGGAGACCGACCTCCTAGGATGCGTCTGTATTAAAGACAGGGGTATTACATTACCCAATCGGTAACAGAGTTTAATACAGTCTGAGACACACTTGGAGAGTCTCTGAGCTGAAATCACTGTACTTTTTGACCTATTTGCAATGCTAGATGAGCCTTTAGTGAACTGATAGAGCCCTGACGTCTTGAGAGTCAACAGGTAGTCTAGGATCACCGGTAGGGTGGATGTATTAGGGATGAAACCTTTGGGCTGGAATCAGATTTGGAATCTCTTCCATTTTTGTAGATAGGTACAGTGAGTAGCTCCTTTCCTACTATGGAATAACACCTCCTGTACCTCCTCAGAGCAAGATGTCTCTATGTGAAAGACCCAGGCTTTGAGATGTAAAATCTGCAGGTCAGGATGCAAAATACACCTCTCATTCTGCGACAGACAGTAAGGAGTGACTGGAAGAATCATCGGTGGACTTAGTGTCAGCTGTGACAGGTAAGGGTACCACATCTGTCTGGGCCAGGTGGGAGCAATCAGTATGATGTTCACTCTCTCTCTTTTCACTGTCAATATTAGTATTTCAGTATTAGAGGGAATGGGGGAAAGGTGTAAAGAAGGCCCTTGTCCAATGGAGGGAGGAGGGCATCTCCCATGGAGTGTTGTCTGATCTCCGGTCTGGAGCAGTACTGTGGTCATTTCTTGTTCTGGTAAGTAGTGAACAGCTCTAACATCAGTGTCCCCCATTGTTGGAATATGTTATGGAGTACCACCAAATCTATCTCCCATTTGTGGTCATGTGGGAATTGGTGGCTGAGACTGTCCCCCATTGTGTTGTGAATTGCCAGTAAGTAGGCCACTGATATTAAGATATTGTGGGAGATGCACCAGTTCCATAGTTTTAGTGCTTCTACACACAGGGAATGAGACCTGGTACTTCCCTGATCGTTTATGTAATACATACAGGCCATATTGTCCATCATGACTCTTGTGTGCGTATCTTTGACCGTGGGAGGAAGTGAGTGCACACGTTTCTGACCTCTCTGAGTTCTAGTAGGTTGAGGTGAAGACATCTCTCGGCTGGAAACTATTTGTCCTGTATTGTGCGACCACTGAGATGTGCACCCCATCCTCTGAGGGATGCATCGGTGGTCAGAAGCAGAGATGGGGAAGACCGAACAAATGGGATTCCTGTATAGACGTTCACTGGGTCCTTCCACCACTCCAAGGATTGCTTGCCCCTGGTGGGCATCAGTAGCAGTTTCCTTATGTTGTCTGTTCAGCCTGTAAACCAAACCAAACCAAACCATTCTTGGAGGCATTTCATGCGTAGTCTGGCACGAGCTATAACCGATGTGCCCATAGCCATGTGTCCCAAGAGTTGGAGGCACTGTCTGGCTGAAATATGGGGACTGGATTGTACTGTCTCCATCAACGAGGAGAGACTAAGAAATCTGTAATGTGGGATGAGTGCCTTCGCCTGAATGGAGCTGAGGTCGGCTCCTATGAATTCTAGCCTCTGTTCTGGTGTTAATGTCAATTTTTGTTCATTGATCTGTAGGCCCAGATTCTGAAACAGATCCAGTGTGGTCTGAGTGACTTGCTGGGCTTTTGCAAAGGACCATGCCCTTAAAAGGCAATCGTCCATGTCGGGATAAATCATGAAGTCTTGAGAGCATAAGTGGGCTGCCACCACCGAGAGGACTTTGGGAGAATACTCTGGGGGTCAAGGAGAGGCCAAAGGGGAGTTCTCTGTATTGGTAGTGGTCTTGGTCCAGCGCGAACCTGAGGTAACGTCTGTGGCTCGGTATAACTGAGATGTGAAAATAAGCATCTTGGAGGTTGAGGGCTGAGAACTAGTCTTCTTTTTCTAACGCTGGAATGATTGTAGATAATATGACCATCTTGAACTTCTGAGCCCTGATAAACTTGTTGAGCACTCTGAGGTCCAATATAGGTCTTCAACCCCCTTTTTTCCTCCAGTATCAGGGAGTAATGAGAATAGAAGCCTCTGTCCCTTAGATGTGCAGGCACTGGCTCTATGGCTCATATGCTGAGAAGGTGGTTTATCTCCTAGGCAGCAGGCTCTTGTGATAGGGGTCCTTGAAGAGGGACTGGGAAAGGTATTTGGGATGGGGGAGAAATGGATGGAGTATCCATCTCGGATGATCTCCAACACGCATTTGTCAAAGGTTATCCATTCCCAGTGCTGTGGAACGGGGTGAGACTATCTCCGAACAGATGGGTGGGGTTTTCCAGTATGAAATGAGAAGAGTGTTCTACAGGTACCTCGACCATCCCGTCAAATCTATCTCTTTGAGGTGGAGGGCTAAGAGGAAGTTTGCTGAGATCCCGATGTCTTTCATCTGGAGAACCTGGGCTTCTCCCTCTGAGGTTCATACAATCTCTGTGTATATTGAGATGGAAACTAGGATGAGTATTGAGAGGAGTATTGTGAGCAGCGCTTGAGTGGTCACTGAGTGCTGTGCCTTCTTTTGTACCCAGGTGTATAGATACCGGGGATCGAAGAGGGGCCCTCGAATCTTTTAGTGTGTGGAGGGAGGAAACAGTCTTTTCAGCAAATAATTTCATCCCCTCAAAGGGAAGGTCCTTCACCATCATTTGAACCTCCTTGGGGAAGCCAAACAATGAAGCCAGGAGGCCCGTCACATCACAATGGCATTTGAAATAGAACATGCTGCCGTGTCAGCTGCATCAAGTGCAGACTGGAGAGACCTTTTTGCCACCAGCTGGCCTTCATTAATCCAGGCTTTAAATTGGTCCTTGTGAGAATTGGGGAGTTGTTCAATAAGAGAACTAAGCTTAACATACTTCTGATAATTGTGTTTAGCCCACAAGGCTTGATAGTTCGCCATTATGAATTGGAGGGTGGCCGAGGAGTAGGTCCAGGTGCTTCCAATCCCAGTCATAAGTGGTGGACTTAAAGTGGTGTTGGTGGCTTCAAGAGTAAACCTCATCCACAATGATTGAATTGGGAGGCAGGTGTGAGAACAGGAACTCCATGTTCTTTGCTGGCACATGTCTTCTCCTCCCTCTTATAAGTTGGTGGGATGGATGTGGGGGTCTGCCACATCACCCTGATGGGATCCAGTAGAGCCTTATTAATAGGGAGGGCCACTCTGGAGGAGGTGGAGAAATGCAGAATTTCCACCAGTTTGTAATTTGACTCAGACACCTCTTGTAAAAATATTTGGAGTGTCTCTGCCATCCTCTGTGCCAAGCCCAAGAACAGTTTAAAGTCATCCTCTATACATGGCGGAGGAGGCATCACCATCTCATCTGATGATAATGACAAGAAGTGGGCTGAAGAAATGACTTCCTCCTCAACTTTGGCCTTCCTTTCTTGCCTGTTCAGGGAGTTCAGAGGTCCTTGAGGCAATGGCTGAAGGAGGGTACTTCCTTGGCTGTGGGTAGGCCACACTAGCAGTGATGGAGGCCTGTTACCTTTGGGCCTGCCAGGGGTCCCAGTACAGCCATTGAGATGGGAAGGGGCTCAGTGATTGGTACCACAGTTGCCCAAACCAGGGAGGCTGCAGGTCAGAGGGGTGATATGCCCAGTGTCCATAATGAAACTGGGCTCCATATGGTGGGTGAGAAGAGTGAGGGAAGCTGGCTCACATTCTGATTCTGACAACCAAAAGAGCAGTGTGTGGCAGGAGGTCATTAGTGAGTCAAGGGCTCTGTGTGAATTTGGTACCGGGCCCCCATTACTGAGCAGAGGAGAGTCCAGTGTGTTGGACACTAAAAGATCCATCATGCACCGGAAATCTGTCAGCGTGGAGGGCATTGGTACTGGCAGAGGCTGTTGGTGCCAAAGACGCTTGCACCTACAGTGTCGGAAATGCAGATCTGACAGCAGGGTCCGTCAGTGCCTGGTGTATCGCCAGCGGTAGTGATGTTGATGACCGCACAGATGGAGCCTTCCCCGCGGCAGATATTCTACGTTTCTCATGTACCCCCGCTATTGATGCTTCTTTCCTTGTGCCCATCGAGTCTTCAGGCATTCCAACTTGCCCTGTCGGTTCGGTAAAGCACATGCCCTGGATACCAGATTTCAGTGGCTTCGGTGCTGTTAGTACTGATTATACTGATTGAGCCGAGGATTGTTTTTCGCTTCATTGGGGCTTGCTATGGGGAGGCACGGACCTTTTCTTAGATGCCTTATGTGAGTGGCTCACAGGTGTCTCTCTGAGTTTACCTCCTTTCAGAGTGGAGGGCTGTGGCGAGGGCTCCCACGAGGACTCCGGAGGTTGAAGGGCTGACTCCACAAGTAGGAGTCTGAGCCTCAGTTTTCTCTCCTTCCTGGATCTGGGCTTCAGTTGCTTACACAGGCCACACTTCTATTTCTCTCCCACCTAGCGGATGCACTAGGAGTGTCTGTCAGTCACTGGGATAGATTCCTTGCAAAGGCTTCCTTTTTGAAGCCCGGAGAGCCAGGCATATCCCTGTGGGGTGAGAGGGATCCCACCACAGGGAGTTGATGAAGTCCCTTTCTTTTCTTCTTTCTTTTTTTAAAGGCAACAGCCAAAATAAAATGTAAACAAAGCAAAGAAAGATAAAAGGGGCTTCAAAAGAAGCTAAAATTAACAATTCTAAGAGAACTAACGATCTGCAAATGGACAGCTCTAGCTCAGTCTCTAGCCAGGGGGAGTTGAGAAGGAACTGAGGAGGGATTGCCTGCCCATGGCTAGCCTTGTTCCCCACCAGCCAGTATGCATGCATGGGCAGGACTACCACCAAAGTTCTCCGATCAACAGCGCAGAGATGCAGATACATGTATAGTGGAGCACCCATACGGACAATACTCGAAGAAGAATCATATGTTCCTGAGGATAGACAGGATGAGGGCTCAATCTACAATTTAGGGTGTCAGATTGTATCTTCAGCCTTTACAAGTAGAGGGCACAAGGTCAAGTGGTTCCCAGACTAGGGAGGCCTGCTCCTTAAGGGCCAAGAGGCCTGTTCAATCAGCTCCCCCCATCCCTTTGCCATAATTAGCTACCTCCCAGAGTAAGGCGGCTGAACTAATTGGAGTCACTTGACAGACTGATAAATATCAGGACCCCATAAAAGGGCAGAGAGAACTCAGTTTGAAGGAAGAACTACAAGAAGCAAGTTGGTCTCCTGTGTAAGACCCTAAAGTAGATTCTGGTAGGACTCCAGGGAAGAAGGGTCAGATCTATATCCCAGAGCATAGAAGAGGAAAGGTGGCCCAAAGGGGCTGAGGCTGAGAGTCATAAGAAACACCCTGGGAGTCAACACTCTATCCCAAAGCAAAGAGATGTAAAGGGAGCCCAGAAGTTGTTATGAAGAGGAGCTCTGAGCCACATGAATTCCTGGGAGACAGAAAACCTTAGTAAGGGGAAACTGAGCCAGTGTGTTTGCAGCATCATGCTCAGCTAGCAGGGGGGGTGCTGCGAGGCAGGCATACCTCATGGGACTGCCTCTAGGTACCATTTCACTTTCCCTAGTGAGAGAAATTATAGAGAGGATTCATTTAGGGTCCATTAACAATGTTCCGGATCAGTTCTCATAAAGCAAAGATGCTGAAAAGGAAACTGCTGTCATTCACTGTACTCTCATCTTTTTTTTTTTTGGTGTGCGCGTGCAGTGGGAACACAATCTTACAAGCTGTGGGGTTCACCTGACTATTGTGCATTAACACATACAGGAATAGAAAAATATACTTACCAACAAAAATTTATTCCAAAGATCTAAAAATTTAAACCTTCCCGATAAGACTAAATTCCAATATGCAATTGCCATTTCTAAATCTGCAAAAAACAAGACAAAAATCACATATTACAGTGCTTTATACACAGTTTTGATTTTACCCATACATCTCACTATACAAATTTATTGGCCAGTTTTTAAACCACTTTTTATGATGAATGGTCTTAAGACCCAGTTAAAAAGCTGCCTGCATGTTGAGATGTAGAAGCCTAGGATATGTCTCCATGGTACACAGTGACAAAGATGTATTTGTTAAGTGTAGATCTGGAGTGCTCAACTGTTAAACAGGTCATACTACTGCGTGCGACTTTGCTCAATTTCCTTTAACTTGTAACGAAAGCCTTTTCAAAAACTCACATTTTGAAGTACTGGTTCACTGTGAAGTTATATATAATCAAATCAGCCTGGTTTGATTACCACTGAAGATAGAAATTCAACAGTAATAATGGCATATGGAACAATGTAGGCATAAAAGGAATCACAATTACATACAGAGAAGGATAAAAGACGGAACAAAACATTGAAGCTATCATTGAGCACGCTAATGTATCTTTACCTATATAGCTAGCACTCAGTGATTATCAGTAATCCTGGCTAAACCCCAGTTTATAAAAAGTATTGATATAGTATCCATCTAGACATGCATAAAGCAATTCACATGAAGAAAATGGTATTGACTTAACATTAATGTTTGGATTTAAATCCACAAAAATCAAGATATTCAGCTTGAAAGATGCTGGATGCCTTGTCTCCTTGCCCATTTTGTGTGTTAGATTGGCATTTCTTAGGGCTTTTAAGGAAAAGAAAAAAAAAAAGCTTTCAGTCATCTGGAGCACAATATTTCTGCAGCAACCCTCATGACAGTATAGCTTTTCTACAAGTCACTTATAACAAGAAGGCCTATGCCCAATATTAAAGACCTATGCCACAATTTATCAAAAGCAACTAATGATTTTGGGTGCCTCACTTTTGGAGTACTCAACTTGAGATACCTTCAAAGTTGGGTATAAATGTTTTAAGGTATTTGGGTACCCAAAAAAGGTGAGGTATCTAAAATAAAAGAACGCTTTTGAAATTCTGGGCTGTGGACTACAGTAGTTAGTTGCTTAAGTGAATCATGGCAAGAATAAAACAAATTTTAATATCATGGATACTAGAGTTCAGAATTTAGCAAAGTAACCACAGTGTTAAATGAGTGATAGTCCTTTGCTTAGTTCACTGGGGGTGGGGGGATGACACATTCAGATGGAACCTGAACAGGGGATTTTTGGATGCTAAAGTAGTTCTGTTTGTTAAGTTAAGAGACATTTCACTAACTTTTATTAGTAGTAGTGCCGTCTTTTCAAATATCTACTGTGAGAGAGATTGGTTTTAATAATGAATTACAGCGTACTTGTCCAGGAGTCCTAGTCCATAAGGAATTATCCAGAAGTTCTGGCTGAAAACATAGGTTTATGATAGACGTGTCACCTTGCCCACACCCCTCTATTCTACAGTATACTTAATCCTTTTCTTTTTGCGGATACAGACTAACACAGCTGCTACTCTGAAATATGCATGTGTGTGTATATTAATAGACAAACAACTGCATTAAAGTTGTGAAGTGAAGCTGTCAGGGTTCCCTCCGCACTCTGAACTCTAGGGTACAGATGTGAGGACCCACATGAAAGACCCCCCTAAGCTTATCTCTACCAGCTTAGGTTAAAAACTTCCCCAAGGCACACATTCTTCCTTGTCCTTGGAACAGTATCGCTGCCACCACCAAGTGAATTAGAGAAAGATTTAGGAAAAGGACCACTTGGAGTTCCTGTTTCCCCAAAATATCCCCCCAAGCCCCTTCACCCCCTTTCCTGGGGAGACTTGAGAGTAAACAAAGTGAGCACAGACCAGGCCCTTGGGTTTTCAGGACACTAAAAACCCATCAGGTTCTTAAAAACAGAACTTTATTATAAAGAAAAAGAAGCACCTCTGTGAAATCAGGATGGAATGTAATTTTACAGGGTAATCAGATTCAAAACACAGAGGAGTCCCCTCTAGGCAAAACTTTAAAGTTACAAAAAACCCCCCACCAGAAATAAACCTCCCTCTTAGCCTCGGGAAAATTCACAAGCTAAAATAAAAGATAATCTAAAGCATTTCCTTCCTATTACTTAAAATTTGTAATCTTAGATGCTTAGTTCAGGTATGGCTTTAGGAGATGTATTTTCCCTGCCCTGGTTCCTTGCTGTCCCAGAGAGAACACAAAGAAACACAGAACAAAAACCTTCCCCCACAAATCTGAAAGTATCTTCTCCTCTTATTGGTCCTTTTGGTCAGGTGCCAACCAAGTTATCTGAGCTTCTTAACCCTTTACAGGTAAAGGAGGGATTTTATGCTACCGTTAGCTGTATGTTTATGACAGAAGCATTAAAAGGTCAGAAATTAACAAAGATAAAGGTGCCCGACCACCTTCATCTCTGTCCTCTTGACTGTATGCATAACAGTTAGATTATATCATCATACACTGTTTTCTGCAAGATTCCTGCCTTGTTCAGTGCAGTAGAAGACAAGTGCTCAACGAATGAAACAGCTGGTTCAGTATTTTTTGCCATCCTTACTGTTATTATCCCCCATTTTCAAACCTGGAACTACTATATTTCCAGATAGAAAAATCTGTGGCAGAGCCCGTATTTCCTACATCTCAGTCCAGTGCTCTGATCACAAAGCTATTCTTCCTCTTCCAGCAGACTCCTCTCATTTGCTACACATCATGCTATGACAATCACTAAGGCTGAGGTGCTATAGACCCAAGGCCCATACACCAAAGAATCCTGCTTAGTTATCTGACATACACAATGAATGAGTACAGGGACCTGTGCGAGGAGGTGGCAGGAGAGAAAGTTTGTCATAAAAAACTATTGTCATACATTCATAAGAGGAGACTAAGTTAAGACTGAGCTGGTTCAGCCTATAACTCTGACTGGCTTTAGAGAAGAAAAAAAAAAGTCTTGCTAGGTAAGGTGCCTTCTTTTCCCAAGGCATTTTGTTTGCAACATAACATATTGAATATCTTATGTTCTTTAGAGATTAAGGTAACATTTAATAAAACAAAAGTTTTAAAGAAAAAGCATAAACTCTGATAGAGCATTTCCAACCTTCGCCGTGTGATGATCTGGCACTCATCTCCTCATTTTATGGACATGATGGTCCACAATCATGCAATACATGAACTTATTGTAAGAAAAATTATGAATGTGTTTAAAATGCACCAAGACAGACATTTATTTGGAAAGAGTTAACATATAATATAGTCAGAACAAAAATTACATTAGTACATGCAAGGGGATATTATACACAACTATTTTATTCCACTACCCATGTATACTTAATGTTGAATGAATAGAGATGGAAACAGGAAGGAACTAATGTGAACAACATTATAGTTTCAATGATTCATTATGAGTTGACTGGTTTTGGCAATGGTCAGTCAGCTCATAATTATGAAATGTTATCCCATCTAACAGAGAAATCAACCTTCCAACACAACCATATGACATGTTACATTGAAATGCACATTGTAGGAAAGCACTACTTTTATGAGACAAAAGTTTTAAAATATTAGATTAAATACACCTATTACGAAGGAAGGGGTGCAAAGGAAGTTAAAAGGACGCAGGGGTAGAAGTTCTTTGTGATTTTATTGATTATAGCATCTATATTTAAATAGAATGTCTCATTTATGAATATGTTTATTGTTAATTAAAGTGAACCTGATTATTTCAAGATTGTATTTAGTTTAATATGGTGAAAATAAAGCTTTGGGGAATGTTAAATGTTATTCTAACATTAATACTATACTTTGAGGGGAATTCTCTGTGTGTATGTGGCAAGCAATCTCTTGCAAAGTAGGCAACAAAAATATAGGACAGACTTGATATAACAATGTACAATAAGCATACTTCTCATGCAGAAGGTGGAACTACACATTCATATTTCTAAATTCTCTTTTATGTAGTGATTTCTGAGACAGATAGCAAAGAGAAAAATTCATAATGGGTAGTAAAGTTAGCATTAATGATTATCAGGGGTGTTGTATGTAAGACACAGGAGGCAGTTGTCCCTGTATCCAGTTCTGGGCACCACCCATTAGGAAAGATGTGGACAGATTAGAAAGAGTCCAGAGGAGAGCAACAAAAATGATAAAAGATTTAGAAACCCTGACCTATCAGGAAAGGTTAAAAAAACTGGGCATATTTAGTCTTGAGAAAAGATGACTGAGAACTCATCACAGTCTTCAAATATGCTAAGGGTTGTTATAAAGAGAATGGTGATTAATTGTTTTCCATGTTCACTGAAGATAGGACAAGAAGTAGCTGGCTTAATCTCCAGCAAGGGAGATTTAGGTTAGATATTAGGAAAATATAAAAAAGGGTAGTTAAACTCTGGAATAGACTTCCCAGTGAGGTTGTATAATCCTCATCATTGGAAGTTTTTAACAACAGTAAGAATAAGCAACTGTCAGGGATGATCTAGGTTTACTTGGCCCTGCCACAGCGCAGGGGGCTGGACTTGATGACTTCTCAAGGTCCCTTCCAGCCCTACATTTCTAAGATTCCTCAGCCCTAACACTGCAAAAATCAAGCTCTCCAAAAGTCATAACATTCCAAAAGTTAAGTTTGTTCCTGCAGTGTTAACTGGTCACATTGCATATCCTATACATTTTATGCTATATAGTAATAATTACATTAAAATTACATTAAGAGAGAACATAGGACTAGAAAATATACTATGCATGGAGAGATCTAAAAAATCAAATTCATGGGGGAGAAATGTAAATCTTAGGACTTTCCTCACTTAAATGTCTGATTTTTCAAACTTAATGTTGCATTAATGCTTTTTTTTTTTTTGGCATTTAATCTACTCTTTCCCCCCCACACCTAAAAAAAAAAAAGGTAGAAGTGAGATATGAAGTTATTTGGGAATTTTACATTCTTCCAGCCTCATCAGAGCTTCTAAACTCGATGGACCTAGCTTTCAGTTTAACTGTGCCAGTAAACTAAAGGACTACTAGGCATCATCAGCATTTTTCTTTAATGCACTGCAAAACTCCTTAAAGAAAAACTCCACAGCAAATAAGCAAAATTGGTCATTTACATGCTCATAATTTTAAAACCACTGAAATAACAGCTTTTTTGAAGTCTCAGTGAAACCTACAAGACAAAAGAACTTTGCATTTTGTAGTTTCAGATATTTAAAAAAGTTTTTAGTATGCAAAAATTTTTAATCAGAAAATTTGGAAAAAAGTCTTTTCGTACTTGAATAACTCAAAATTGGCTGACCTGATTTTTCTCCTTTGGGCTGAGAATCGAAGCATGGAAAAAACTTCACATCAAAAAGGAATTTATTGGATAAAGTTATGAGCAACTGAAACATGGGGATAGGAATGGAATTTGGAGCTCAACTTCAGTGATAACAGCTGCTACCCATACCTTCAATAATACACATACCATGCATACACTACCTGCTTATGAAGTTAGGCCTAACTCAATATCTCCCTATTTCCTCAAACATGTTTGGCTACTTAAAAAATCCATACCTCCTAATGGAATACAAAGTTGCCAAAAGCTGCAGGGGGAGGTCATACAACCACTACAATGAATTTGGAGTACTTAGAAGTTATGAGACTCCTTAGGCCATGGGTGTTTTATGTCCTGCAAGAGCATTCCCTGTGTGGGCTTAGATTCAGTGTGTAGGTCTTGGGACTATTTATTTTAACATTGTACAGACATAAAAGCATCTTCATAAATAAGATGAAATTACTTTAGGAACCACTTTAGGAAAAGGATAGATAAAAACACAGAAAATATCCTAATGCCACTATACAAATCCATGGTACACCCACCCCTTCCCCGCCCCCATTCCAACCCCTTCCCCGAAGTCCCCACCCCAACTCTGCCTCCTCCCTGCTCCCAGGGGGTGCAGGAGGGATGCGGCGGGGGCTCAGGGCAGGGGGTTGGGATGTGGGGTGCAGGAGGGATTCGGGGTGTGGGCTCTGGGGTGGCACTGCCTTGCTGCTCGTCCAGGTACCTCCCCCGAAGCTCCCTTTGGCCGCGGTTCCCTATTCCCGGCCAATGGGAGAAGCGGGGGGCGGTGCCTAGAAGCCATTGCAATGCACGGAGCCCGCCCCCGGCTGCAGGGACATTGTGCCGGTCGCTTCAGGGAGCGGCATGGGGCTCACGGGTCCACGGGGAGAAATCCTGCAGGCTGGATCCGGCCCATGGGCTGTAGTTTGCCCACCGCTGGCATGGAGGTAGGCCGTGGCCGGGCTGCTTGGCAGGCCGCAGGAAATAGCCCTGCGGGCCACATGCGGCCCACATGCGGGCCGCGTGTTTGAGACCCCTGTTTTACACCATTTTATTTTAGAAATGTCATTTTAAAATACTTAGAAAAAGGAAATTTAACCATTCTTCATGAAGCAGAAGTTAGTTTTAAGCATTACACTTTATGATTTTTTTTATAGACAATTATGAGCATATATCAAGCACATATTAATCATGATCATTAACAGTCCATAGACTTATGCCCGTTGGTGTCCACTTTCACCTTTCATTCTATACACATGTCCGAAAAGATTTTGATAAACATATAATAAAGACAATTTAATAAATATGCCATTATGTCAATTTATATGGGTTTTCAGATAGAGACAACATAAGTAAAAAAAGAAAAACAAGAGTTTGTGTTTTAAATGAAAATTTTCCTAAAAAATATCAATAAATGATCATTAGCCAAGAATAAGATATGTAATTACAAATGCATTTTAATTTCCTTATTGGTCAAAATGTCAAAGACTGCTAAACTAACCTTACTGTTTTTCCCTGCGATCTTTTTCATTTGCCCATTCAATATAAACTCTGACCAGATCTATCAGTCCTCCATCCAGCTGGTAACTCTTAATACACATCAGCATGTCCAAATGATCTACTTTTAAACGATTCCGTAGTTTGTTTTTTAGAGTGTTCATTAAGCTAAAGCCATGCTCATAGCCTGCACTTGATGCTAGGAATGTTCCTCCAATATCCATCAACTTTGCAAGATCCTGAAACTGTTCGTTCTGGTGAGCAAATGTCACCATATCCAGGAAACTTAAAACTAATTGGCTTTTGATTCTTTCAGCTACTGCAAACTTGAAGTCATTGTACTGACTGACTATAACAATCTGTTCAGCAAGAAAGTCTTTGTATTCTGAACATAGGGATTTGACAGATGATGCTTTAAGAAATCCAACTTCCATATATCGTTCCACATTCTTCCTGTTGAAAATTCTCCCGAAGCTCTGGCATCTCGACAATATACACAAACCATTCTGTTGTCTTCATCATATGAGAATATTTTACGAAGTTTAACAAGCATTACACTATGTGACTTCGGTGTAACTGTCTCTATAGTCTCATCCAGATTTAAATAAAGTCGCTGTTCTTTTATGCTTTAGACTTCTAGACAGTGACATTTTGGGATTGATTTTTTACCAGATTGGTTCATATAAAATTAATATTTTTATTATATGGCTACTATTTCAATACGCTTAACAGCGTGACTCGACAAAGGGCAAACGAGAGATCATTCATATCAGGATATCAGAAGTTTATGCATAGCTCCAATCTCGTCCATGCATCTGCGGCAAAAAACAAGGGAAAATGGAGATGTGTCGCTTCCGACGTGATCAACGTTCCATGTTCGAAATGCTGGTGGGCAGGGGTATGATTCACTGCCCTCCTCTCCCCCCCTTGCCAGCTAGTAGAATCTGGCTGTGTTGATAGATGGCGGGCGAACAATGTCAAAAGTTGCCCGTAAATGATATTTCAGCCTAGCTCTGATGTAGTATTTCATTT
Source organism: Lepidochelys olivacea (assembly GCF_965140295.1). Taxonomy (NCBI): domain Eukaryota; kingdom Metazoa; phylum Chordata; order Testudines; family Cheloniidae; genus Lepidochelys; species Lepidochelys olivacea. The sequence goes on from NC_140411.1 coordinate 113,002,852, forward strand.
TTTGTGCGTGCGGTGTTTCGCCGTGTGCACACGTGCACAGCTTAGAGGGAACAGTGACCACTACATAAATCCATGGTATACCCAACAACTTGAATATTGTGTACAGTTCTGGTCATGTTATCTCAAAAAGATATATTAGAATTGGAAAAAGTACAGAGAACAGCAACAAAAATTATTAGGGCCATGGAACAGCTTTCATGTGAGGAAAGATTAAAAAGACTGGGACTGTTCATCTTAGAAAAGAGGCTAAGGGGGAATATGGTAGAGGTCTGTAAAATCATGAATGGTGTGGAAAAAGTGAATAAGGAAGTGTTATTTACCTCCCTCACATAACACATGAACCAGGGGTCACCCAATGAAATTAACAGGCAGCAGGTTTAAAAACAAACAAAAGGAAGTACTTCATCACAAAATACACAGTCAACTTGTGGAACTCATTGTCAGTGGATATTGTGAAGGCCAAAAGTTTAAGTGGATTCAAAAAATAATTAGATAAGTTCATGAAGGATAGGTCCATCCAAGCCAACATGATCAGGGATGCAACCCATGCTCTGGGTGTTCCCAAACCTCTGACTACCAGAAGCTAGGCCTGGAAGACAGGGGATGGATCACTCAATAAACTGTCCTATTCTGTTCATTCCCTCTGAAGCCTCTAGCACCTGCCATTGTCAGAAGACACAACACTGGGCTAAATGGATCATTTGTAAGACCTAGTGTGGCCATTCTTATGTTCCTTAGGTTGCTTGTGCAACCTTAATTCAGTCCCCTTCTGCTTATTATTCCTGGAGGAATTCTGCGCCACTGCACATGCGCAGAATTCATGTCCCCCGCAGATTTGTTTGCTTCCCTGCAGAAAAATCACTTTCTGACAGGGAAGCAAAAGGAAGCTGCAAAAGCAGTCACACACCACTCCCTAGCTGTGCAGGTACATCGTTTCAGGCACCCAGAGCAGCCGGCGGAGAGGTAAATCACCGCAGGGCTGGGGACACTCCTGCTAGTGGATCCTACGCTGAGCTGGGATCAGCTGCTAATCCTGGCTGGGCTGGAGGCAGAAGAGGATGGGACTTCCTTTTCCCTTGCAAGGAGTGGCTGGGGATGTGTCAGACCCACCCCCAGAAACCTCCCCCAGCTGCAGGAAGCTCAGCATCCTCCTCTGCTTCCTGCCCCCAACGCTCCTCAGCTGCAGGGGGAGGGGTCACTATATGGGGACCCCTGTGCATCTTGACCTCCCATACCCAGACACCCCTGCCAAGCCTCATCCTGTACACCCAGAGCCACCCTAGCCCTCCATACCCAAACCCCACCCCATTGAACCTCAACGCCTGCATCTGGAGCCCCCTGCACCCAGACCTCCTGCCTCTGGACTCCCACTCCTGCACCCAGATCACCACCCTCTAAGCTCCCTGCACTCAAACCCCTACCCTGATGCCCCACCCCCTGGCACCACCCTGAGCCCCTACATCCAGACCCCCACGCCACTGACCCCCAATTAGCTGTGCTCAGACCCCCACCCCACCATGCTCCACTCCCCCAGCACCCAGACCCCCCTGCTGAGACCTCCACACGCAGACCCCTCTGCTGAGCCCCAACCACTTTAATCTGAAAGCCCCTGCAAAGTCCCATTGCCCCTGCACCTGGAACCTCCCCAACAAGCCTCTGTGCATCTAGATCCCCCCACACCTAGACCCCCGCACTGAGCTGCCTTCAGCCAGATTGTCCCACACAGAACCCTCTCACCCCACACCTGGATCCCCCCACAATGAGCCCCTCCACACTTGGATCCTGCCCGGATGAACCTGCCTGCCCCACTCCTGGTGCAGAGGAGCAAGGCCCCAGGGTGTCTGTGGGGCAGGCCCAGGCCTTGTGCTGTGTCAGGGTTTGGTGCAGCATCACCACTGAGTCCATGTTCCCAGGGTGAGGGGGTTGGGGGGAGGACTGCAGGGTGATCTCCCACCTTCGTGCAGTCAGTGACCTGTGCTCCCCACTGCCATGCTGGAGCTTCTGCATTTATATACTGACAAATAAAACTTGCAGAATTTTAAAATATTGGGCGCAGAATTTTTTTTTGGGGGGGGGGGGAAGACACAGAATGCCCTCAGGAGTAGCTTGTGCAATATGATTCAATCTTTATTACATGATCACATATTATTTTTACACCTACAAAATAAAGGGCAGCATGGGATTTCCTCAACCTTATCCGAAAATTCTAAAGATGTATTCCCGAGAAGCTACAACTTCATTAAGAAAATGACTATAGCATAGATTTAGCTGGTTTGAGAAAGAAGCAGGGAAGAGGAGAGAATGTTAGCATCTTCATTCTGGACTGTCTTTTCCCTCTACTTCTGAACTTATTCTAGGACTATGAAAGAAAGAGAGTAACTATCATATCATGCAACATATCCCCCTTCACAACACCCTCAACCTCAAAACAGTAGAGTCAGAGAGTGACTCCTATGGCTAAGTGTCATACACGGAAGCATACTGCACCATTCAGTATCCTTACATGTAAAGGGTCTGCACACATAAGAGCCAGAGTACGTCTCCACATCAAAAAAAAAAAAAAAAATCAATCCAACCAAAACCCTGCAACAGCAAGTCTCAGAGCCTGGATCAACTAACTTGGGTTCATGGTAGCAGGGAGCTAAAAATAACAGCGTAGACATTAGGTGGACCCAAGACCCTCCTCCCTCACCAGATTTCCGAGTCCAGGATCCAGCCTGAGGCCAAACATCTACACTGCTATTTTTAGCCTCGCAGGGTGAGCTTGAGTCAGTTGACCAGGGTCTGAGACTTGCTGCCATGTTTTTCGGGGGTTTTTTTCCCCCCTGCGTAAATGTACCTTAAGCTTGCAAAGTATTCAAACTGTTGGGTGTTAATTTTTTCTTCAAGGTACCCTGGATTGGTCTAATTTGGTCTTTTTCCTCTTGTTCCATGACTATAACTTCATGTGAGATGACATTTCTTTCTCCTACAGCTCAAACAAGAGCTTCACAGCATAGTCACATCTATTTTTTGCTTCAATTAGTCTTTCTGACAAACTGCAGTAAAATCTGGCTCATGTGCCTGTAAAGAAAAGGATTTTCTCAGAATAAGTCAACTGATTATGTGCAAGATGTGATGAGCTATTGAATCCCTCCTTCGCCCTTCCCCTTTTGATTAATCATAATACTTGACTTTAAACTACAAGCTTGCTCATGATGGATGTGGAAAAAAGAACCCTTTGCTCCATCTTCTAGGCAGAAATAAAACTCTGCATATTGCCAGGCAAGATTCACCACAAGTATGGTCCACTCTGGAAACCTGTCTGCCAGATTCTCAAAGACTAATAGAAAGATTTACATAAACAAACGACCAAAGAAGCAGAACCTGAGGCATTACTAGTATTAGTAAGCCATTCCCTAATTCCTGTGACAGAATCTAGTATCAAAGAACTGTGTCCTACACCAGTGCTTCCACAGATTGCCATGCTTTTCAGAATACCAGCAAGAAAAATGTGAAATGGAAGAAAACAGACTGAGGCTATGTCTACAATGCTTATCTTACAATGGCGCAGCTGTGCTGCTGCAGCCGGGCCGTTGTAAGGTAGCCGCTCTTTGGTGCCCGGAGAGAGCTCTCCTTACGACAAAATAAAAACACCCCGAATGGGTGCAGTAGCTTCATCAGCCAGGAGAGCATTACTTTAAATGTAAGCTGCAGAAGCTATCGGAAGCCTGCATCCCAAGAAAGGGGAAAAAATTCACAGGCGGGAGTTGTAGACCAAGCTGGATGAGCAAGCATCTCAGAGAGGTGATTAAGAAAAAGCAGAAAGCATACAGGGAGTGGAAGATGGGAGGGATCAGCAAGGAAAGCTACCTTACTGAGGTCAGAACATGTAGGGATAAAGTGAGACAGGTTAAAGTCAAGTAGAGTTGGACCTTGCAAAGGGAATTAAAACCAATAGTAAAAGGTTCTATAGCCATATAAATAAGAAGAAAACAAAGAAAGAAGAAGTGGGACCGCTAAACACTGAGGATGGAGTGGAGGTCAAGGATAATCTAGGCATGGCCCAATATCTAAACAAATAGTTTGCCTCAGTCTTTAATAAGGCTAGAGAGGATCTTAGGGATAATAGTAGGATGACAAATGTGAATGAGGATATGGAGGTAGATATTACCATATCTGAGGTAGAAGCGAAACTCATACAGCTTAATGGGACTAAATCGGGGGGCCCAGATAATTTTCATCCAAGAATATTAAAGGAATTGGCACCCGAAATTGCAAGTCCATTACCAAGAATTTTTAATGAATCTGTAAACTCAGGGGTTGTACCATATGATGGGAGAATTGCTAACATAGTTCCTATTTTTAAGAAAGGGAAAAGAAGTGATCTGGGTAACTACAGGCCTGTTAGTTTGACATCTGTAGTATCTTGGAAAAAATTTTGAAGGAGAAAGTAGTTAAGGACATTGAGGTCCATGCTAAATGGGACAAAATACAACATGGTTTTACAAAAGGTAGATTGTGCCAAACCAACCTGATCTCCTTCTTTGAGGAAGTAACAGATTTTTTAGACAAAGGAAATGCAGTAGATATAATTTACCTAGATTTCAGTAAGGCGTTTGATACTGTGCCACATGGAGAATTATTAGTTAAATTGGAAAAGATGGGGATCAATATGAAAATTGAAAAGTGGATAAGGAATTGGTTAACAGGGAGACTACAGCGGGTCCTACTGAAAGGTGAACTGTCAGGTTGGAGGGAGGTTACCAGTGGAGTTCCTCAGGGATCAGTTTTGGGGCCAATCTTATTTAATCTTTTTATTATTCACCTCAGCACAAAAAGTGGGAGTGTGCTAATAAAGTTAGCGGATGATACAAAGCTGGGAGGTATTGTCAATTTAGAGAGAGACCGGGATATCATACAGGAAGATTTGGCTGACCTTGTAAACTGGAGTAATAGTAATAGGATGAAATTTAATAGTGAAAGGTGTAAGGTCATGCATTTAGGGATTAATAACAAGAATTTTAGTTATAAGCTGGAGACGCATCAATTAGAAGTAACGCAGGAGGAGAAGGATCTTGGAGTATTGGTTGATCATAGGATGACTATGAGCCGCCAATGTGATATGACAGTGAGAAAAGCTAATGCGGTCTTGGGATGCATCAGGTGAGGTATTTCCAGTAGAGATAAGGAGGTTTTAGTACCATTATACAAGGCACTGGTGAGATCTCACCTGGAATACTGTGTGCAGTCCTGGTCTCCCATGTTTAAGAAAGATGAATTCAAACTGGAACAGGTACAGAGAAGGGCTACTAGGACAATCCGAGGAATGGAAAACTTGTCTTATGAAAGGAGACTTAAGGAGCTTGGCTTGTTTAGCCTAACTAAAAGAAGGTTGAGGGGAGATATGATTGCTCTCTATAAATATATCAGAGGGATAAATACCAGAGAGGGAGAGGAGTTATTTAAGCTCAGTACCAATGTGGACAAGAATAAATGGATATAAACTGGTCATTGGGAAGTTTAGACTTGAAATTAGACAAATGTTTCTAACCATCAGAGGAGTGAAGTTTTGGAATATCCTTCCAAGGGAAGCAGTGGGGGCAAAAGACCTATCTGGTTTTAAGATTAGACTCGATAAGTTTATGGAGGAGATGGTATGATGGGATAACATGATTTTGGCAATTAACTGATCTTTAAATATTCATGGTAAATAGGCCCAATGGCCTGTGATGGGATGTTAGATGGGGTGGGATCTGAGTTACTACAAAAAATTCTTTCCTGGGTATCTGGCTGGTGAATCTTGCCCATATGCTTGGGGTTTAGCTGATCACCATATTTGGGGTTCGGAAGGAATTTTCCTCCAGGTCAGATTGGAAGAGGCCCTGGAGGTTTTTCGCCTTCCGCTGTAGCATGGGGCGCGGGTCACTTGCTGGAGGATTCTCTGCTCCTTGAAGTCTTTAAATCACGATTTGAGGACTTCAATAGCTCAGATATAGGTGAGAGGTTTTTCACAGGAGTGGGTGGGTAAGATTCTGTGGCCTGCGTTGTGCGGGAGGTTGGACTAGATGATCATAATGGTCCCTTCTGACCTTAGTATCTATGAATCTCCCTCTGATGAAGCGATGTCCATACCAGTGCTTTTCGTCATTAAAACTTTTGTCATTCAGGGTGTGGTTTTTTCACACCCCCAAGTGACAAAAGTTTTAACAAAAGTGCAGTGTAGACATAACCAAAACTCACACACATAAGAGAAATGAACAATCATGGAACTACCCACTTTCAGGACTAAATAAAGAATATATTGCTTCAATTTAGCTTTTCCCTCAATAATTTCTTCACCCACATACAGAACATACTCAGCCTCTTCTCACAAACAACCTCTAAGCTAATTCTCCTATAGGTTTGTAAGGAAGATTGTTATTTCTATTTTTAAATACTTGGGAGGTGCACAGAGTGCCTAGATAGAGCAAGCATTTGTCTTGTTATTCTGGCAAACATTGTAAAAGACAAAGATAGTAGAAAACATATATGCTGTCACTTTTTCAATACTAGTAATTCAAAATCTTGGTCAGTAATTCAAAATCTTGGTCACTAATTGTAGAGAGATGACTCCCACACACACCAATGTTGAAGTAATCTTTCGGAGAGCTGCAGACCCAAACAGTCTACTCAGAGATTACTACTATGGAAGGTAAAGATGCTGCTGCAATTAAAAAGAAGAGCACGTAATACCATCTACTTATGGAGGATGCAACCTCGTTGGAGTCCTCATCCAAAGATGATCTATCTCCTGATCAAGGATACTTCTGAAACACAAACCTGAATGTCCTTCTCACAATCAAAGTTCTCTTGCTCATTCCTGGTAAAGTGGCAGAGTGAAGAAAGGACCCCCCCTTGAACCAGGTGTATGGGTGAAGAGATTTCAGCAGAGCCACGAAGACCAATCTGATCACTGTTTCCTGGTGGGTAATGGAGGGACTTCTAGAGGAAATGATTGAAAGTTCCTCCATTCTTCTGAAACATAAACTATCCATAGGAAAATAGTCCTGAGCACAGGCAAACTCTCAAACGTTACTGCTTAGAGCTCAAAAGTAGGATCCATTAGGATGTTCAGGACAAGCTTCAGGTCCAAGGAAGAAAGAGGGGGCCAAGACCTCATTCTGATCCTGGCTGCTGTCTCTATGATCCTGACCATCTTTGGGTATAAACTGACCAAGGAACAATTAAGCCTGTCCCTTTGAACAACTGTGTCATCTAAGAGCTAAGACTCAAACCTTTATTCAGACCGCCCTTGACAAGAGCCAGAAGGCATGAAGCACAGGTGAGATTAACCTCTCTAGTCCTATACCAAGCAAACCTTAAAGATACTCCAAGTTCCAGACTCAGTAACAAGATCATGAGGTGTAGATTAAACATAGGCAGAACTATGGTGAATCCCAAAGTCTGAAAAATCACTCTAAAAAAAAGGTCTTGCCAAGTCCTACGGGTAAACTAGACCTTGACAAAACAAATCCCACCTGAAAGGTATAGGAAGCATTCAAATGAAATTTAACAATTCTAAACACCACAGCTGCCAGGTCTAGGCTGGAGCCATTAAGATGGCTATGGCGACCCTTTACAGAAACCTGCCTACAGCTGAGAGAGGGCATCAGCTCTAAGGGCCAAAAAGTCCCTGAAGCTGATATAGTAGTCCCTGATCTTTGCTCTCCCAGGCAATCACCAGGTCTACTTGAGAGTGCTCCATTTCTTGCAGACCTCCTAAAGAAGTTCCATTCTCCAGGGCAAATTTGATAGATTTGGTGTTCAGGTCCCCAGTAATATGAATCAGTGAGAGAAAGATAATGATTTTTTTCCCCCCAGCTCACAGAATGCAGAACTCAGTCATTGTGCCTCTGCTCTGTCTTCCCTACTTCCCTTCAGTGGTCCAAAATATCACATTGACCCACATGTGGGAAAACCTTTACTGCCACTGGGAGAAGGGAGGGATGGGTCCCTCCCCTTTCCCCATGACTCCTTTACGTAGAGAAACATCTATAGGTAAAGCCTCTCCAACACCTGCCCCAAGACAGAAGGCTCAAGACTTAGCAAATATACTGAAATCTGAGCCTGAGAAAGTCGGTCTGTTCCCTTATAATCCCAGAAAGAACTTTAAGAGATTCAATTCCCAAAGTACTGACCCCAAAAGGAAATCTTAGGCTCAAGAAGAACGACCTGGGTGTTGTCTTTTATGGATCAGTTATATGTCTTATGAAGAGTATGTTACGTGGGTGAAGTAGATGCTAGTTCAGCCCCATTTTAGGCAGAGGACAACTTTGGTGTCTGCCTCTAAGAAAGACAGGAACACTGCACTGCTACACAGGTAGTAGTGTTTTCTTGAATTTGGGTGGCATAGTATACTTCTCCTTAGTGACCAGGAAAAAAAAAATAGCACCTGTTGTACCAAAAGGGAAATAAGCTCCCTTCATGTACAGTATCTTCACCTGTACCAAAACCTCTACAGTTTAATTAAATAGAAGTTATGGGATTGATGTAGAATTTTCTGAGTGAGGTTCTTTGGCTTGTGTTATGCAGGAGGTCAAACTAGATCATAATGGTCTCTTCTTGCGACGTGGGCTACAACAGTGCCATGAAAACACCTGTTCTCACTTTCAGGTGACATTGTAAACAAGAAGTGGGCAGCATTATCTCCTGCAAATGTAAACAAACTTGTTTGTCTGAGCGATTTGGCTGACCAAGAAGTAGAACTGAGTGGACTTGCAAGCTCTAAAATTTTACATTGTTTTATTTTTGAATGCAGTATTTTTGTACATAATTCTATATTTGTAAGTTCAACTTTCATGATAAAGAGATTGAATTACAGTACTTGTAAAAAGAAAAGGAGTACTTGTGGCACCTTAGAGACTAACCAATTTATTTGAGCATAAGCTTTCGTGAGCTACAGCTCACTTCATCGGATGCATACTGTGGAAAGTGTAGAAGATCTTTTTATATACACACAAAGCATGAAAAAATACCTACTCCCACCCCACTCTCCTGCTGGTAATAGCTTATCTAAAGTGATCACTCTCCTTACAAATACACACAAAGCATGAAAAAATACCTCCTCCCACCCCACTCTCCTGCTGGTAATAGCTTATCTAAAGTGATCACTCTCCTTACACATTTTTTCATGCTTTGTGTGTACATAAAAAGATCTTCTACACTTTCCACAGTATGCATCCGATGAAGTGAGCTGTAGTTCACGAAAGCTTATGCTCAAATAAATTGGTTAGTCTCTAAGGTGCCACAAGTACTCCTTTTCTTTTTGCGAATACAGACTAACACGGCTGTTACTCTGAAACCTTACAGTACTTGTATTAGGTGAATTGAAAAATACAATTTTTTTTTTACAGTGCAAATGCTTGTAATCAAAAATAAATATAAAGTGAGCACTATACACTTTGTATTCTGTGTTGTAATTGAAATCAATATATTTGAAAATGTAGAAGACATCCAAAATATTTAAATAAATGGTATTCTATTATTGTTTAACAGTGTGATTAATTGCAATTAATTTTTTTAATCGCTTGACAGCCCTATTTATAAGCATACTATCCACTCCATTATAGAAGTCATTAGTGGAAGTGTTGAAAAGTATCAGGACAGACCCTTGAGGGACCCCACTAGATATGCCCTCCCAGTTTAACACCAAACCATTGAAAATTACTCTGAGTATGGTCTTTCAACTGGGTATGCTCCCACCTTAGAGTACTTTAATCTAGAACATATTTCCCTAGTTCGCTTCTCAGAATGTAATGTGAGACTGTGTCAATGCCTTACTAAAAATCAAGATATTTCATATTCACTGCTTCCCCCCATCCACTAGGCCAGTGACCCTGTGCAAGAAGGAAATTAGGTTGGTTAGGCATAATTTGTTCCTGACAAATCCATATTGGCTATTGATCATACCCTACTGTCCTCTAGGTATAGCAAACAGCCAGTTTGTAAAATTTGTTTCAGTATCTTTCCAGGTATCAAAGTTAGGCTGACTAGTTTATAACTCCTCGGGTCTTCTTTATTCCTCTTTTTAAAGATAGGTACTATATTTGCCCTTCTTCAGTCCTCCAGGACCTCACCTGTCCTCCATGACTTCTTGAAGATAATTGCTAATGGTTCTGCAATTGCTTCAGCTAGTTTCTTAGGTACCCTATGATGAATTTCATCAGGCCCTGGGTTCTTGAATACAGCCAGTTTATCTAAATATTCCTTAATCTATTCTTTCACTCAATGTTAATTGTGTTAAATATCTGGTCACAATTAACCTTTTCAGTGAGGACAGAAGCAAAAATAGATGTTAAACATCTCAGCCTTCTTGATGTTATCCATTATTAGCCCACATTTCCCGGTAAGTAGTGGACCTACACTTTCCTTTGTCTTTCTCTTGCTCCTAATGTATTTATAGACCCTCTTCTTATTGCTTTTTATGTCCCTTGCTAGGTGTTACTCATTTTGTGCTTTAGCCTTTCTGATTTTGTCCCTACACACTTATGCTATTGTTTTGTATTCATCCATACAATTTGTCCATGTTTCCATTTTTGTACGATTACTTTTTGATTTGCAAGTCATTAAAGAGCTCCTGATAGGAAAAATAGTAAGAGATCATTATGGCTCTGTCTTTCCTTCCCATCAGGATAGTTTGCCGCTGTGCCTTTAAAACTGCCTCTGAGAAACTGCCAGCTCTACAGAACAGAGTAGCTGAGTCCCCACTACATTATAAGCTCTCGAGTCAGCAGCACTCAAGCTTCAACTCTGATGGGCCAGCTATCTGAATTTAAAGAACCACTTAACTTGAACTCAAGACTTGTATGCGTACAGGGGAATAAAATTAGGGGCAACACTCAAGCTACAACTCGAGCTAACACTGCAGCGAAGACAAGCTATAAGAATTTCCCCAAGGCATAACAGACTAACAGAAAAAGCAATTTGCAAACTAGCCTGACTCTTGAAGATTACTGCTTGTCTGAAGCACTTGGCATCATGGAATTCACTGACTTTCATAAAGACATAAAAGTGTGCATTCTAATATACATGCTGATTCTGGACTTCCTCCCAATTAAACCAACAGTGGACCAAGTTCAGACCTGTTGAAAGTGGGTGTATCTCCACTAAAATCAAAAGAATTACACCTGCTTAAATCTGCCTGAATTGATCCTTTTCTTAAAAATACTAAAAAGTTAATTTTCCAAAGGCTGAAAAACCTACCAGCTTTCAAAAAACCCAACACTACCCCATTCAAGTAATATCAACCATTACTAGAATTGTTAAAGCTCCCAAGACCTCAAGTTAGCAACAATATAGTCATCAGTTTCTAGAGTCCTCTTTAGATTAATTTTTATTTCTGCTCTTCTAAGCTTTGTCACATAAGTATTTCAAGACATTCGGGTGTTCCTTACCAAAAATACCATTTTTCAGGATAGAGAGATACCATACACCTATGGGTTTATCCAGGGTCAGTAGCTAACTCCTTTCTCCTCAGACCAGATAAATTGGGGTATGAGAAAACTGCTCAATTCCTTTTTTCTTTTGTGCCACATACACAAGTATATCCATTGCTGTAATTCTGATTGTGGTGACTTTCCTATTTCTTGGTACAGATTTAGGTAAACGTCTTCTGTAATATATATTAAATATATTGGTTCCTCTTTTGCATTTAAGCCAACTGAAACAGCAATATACTCTTTCTTTAGGTATTCCAAGAAGTCAGATATTATGCAAACTAAACTTATGTTTGATAAGTTTTGCTCTGTCTCAAAGCACTACGATTTTTAATAAATGGTGTGCAAGACTTCATGCATTTTAGAACATTAACTTTTAACTGTTGATCTCTAGCTCTAGTAAAAGTCACATACCAATGCTTTACTCTTTGTCAATTTTAAAGTGGACTGATTCAAGTTGCTTAGGAGCCCTCATGATATGATGTTGGCTGCAGGGCTTTGCCAAACACTTAAGCTGCATGATGGTATCTGGTCTGTATGACAGTAGCACATGGCATGAAAAAAATATCTGGTAAGAGGGAGAATACCTAAAGGAAAATAAAGCTGATAAAACACATCATAGTTGAATAAAACCTCCAAAGCCAGTGGGGAAGGCAAGAACCATACACTCAAAGTAAAACCAAGGAAAAAATGAACAAACCCCTCAGCCAAGATTCTCTGAAACAAAGTTTTTGCTCCTATTCTTGTCCATCTTCACTCTCCTTCCCTTCAAGCTATTTTTACTACGAAAAAATGTCTGTTAACATCCACGCCAATTTCAAAGTGATACACAATTAAAATGGCCGGAATAAGTGATTACTTTCTCCCAAATACTGTGCATATAGCAAAAGAGAATGATGACAATATTGTTAAATTGATGACAATACAATAAATGTTTTATTAGCCCTCATGTTATCTGTTTTTTTCCAAGCTGTTGTCTGTTCCATGGATAAATTCCTTTGGTATGTGTTGGACAAAGACTTATGAATTTATTTAATACCAAAGATTTGATACTTTTAGATTTATCTACTTATAAATCTGGTAAACACCCTTGACTTCACAAAAGTCATAATGAAACAGCAGGTGAGAAAAGATATCTTTACAGTACTGCATCAGGCAGTGAGTAAAGAATACCAGTTGTTATTCTGAGAGCAACAGCAAGGTATGGGTTGGGATGAACTCTCAGACAGAGTCTCGTTAAGAGAACAGTAAAAAAAACCTGATACTGTATGCTGATATCAACCTACTAATTTGGAGCTGATCCTACAATGTCTTATGCCAAATTGGATCAACATAAAATGTAATACCAAAGCAGGCCTACTTTAGTGTCAGCCTACAATTTTCACCTTTGTGTAAAGTTTTTGTTCAGAATAGTGGGGTTTCCAAGGTTTTGCCTCCACTCTGGGATTAATAATGCAGCAAAAGTTTAGTTAGTGCTGAACAAACCAAGGAAGACAATGTGGTATTCACACCAGGGCAGCTTACAGTCTAAGTATCACCTTTAATACTAGTTATAGGCTTGCGTTAATTTTTCTAAGGACCTTCTTGCCCTGTGCACTTCTACATTGAATTTATTTAAATTCATAGAGTAGATAGGATGTCAAACGTGGTAGGAAACCTAGTTAACTTACCTCACCCAAGGCACTACTAAAGAAAAGATTAAATGGGGGGGGGGGGAGGCAAAGAACTCTTTAAGTGAACTTTACTATAGTTATCATTTGCAATTTGTGACTAGTATATTATTGAAAGCACATGAATCAAGCTTGTTGTTTTACCCTTCTCTTCTTGGTTTTTATACTCACCTAAACCTTTTTGTCCAGGGTTTTTAGCAAAGGTAAAGGTAAACTGATAAAAATCTTTGAACTTTATTGGATCCTTTAGCTCTTGTTCCAATCTTGGCAATAGAGCTTTTAGCTTGTCTGTGGTGTCACACCTGCCGCAGAAGAGATGACAATATTTGTATATAAACCAAACATAAACCATTTTAGAAAAGAAGCTTACAAATATTTATTATAAACACACAAATGAGTAACATTATTGTAAGATTCAACTACAAAGTATCACTTTCGTTTACTTTACTAAACATTTAAAAGCCCTAAGCAGAAACAAGGGGTAATATTATACACAAGCACCAAAAGTATACAGATTGAATAAGATTGAGCCATTTAGTTCAGGTACTTTTCCCCCCATAGATTTCAACAGCAGAATGGACCATCATCATCTAGTCTGATCTCCTGCATAACAGTGCAGAAATTCTCACCCAGCAATCCTTGTATCCAGCCCAGAGCTGCTGGTTGAGCTAAGAGTACAGCTTTTAGAAAGATGTCCCATCGTCGTTTTAAAGACTCCAAATGAGGGAGAATCTCCCACATCCCTAGGTAAGTTGTTTCAATGGTTGATTACCCTGACTGTAAAAATTTTACACCTTATTTCTAGTCTGAATTTGTCTAGCTTCAACTTCCAGCCACTGGATCTCAAAATGCCCTTGTAGGGTGATGTAATGTATGGGAATAAGTAACAGCTTTCCCAACTGTGTTGCTGTGGCTATCGTAAGTTACAAGTTGTTGTTTATTGTATTTCTTGGCTGTTGTTAATATTTAAGACTACTTTTGTGAACATGTTTGTTTCTGCACGTGTGTGCATTAGTGTGAACTGATGGGTATGTGAATGTGTGCATGTGCGCACCCCTCAGACTGCAGATTAGAGCTGATCAGAAAACTTTCTTAACTGGTTGAGCTGATGGACTAATGAATATTCTTCTATCTTAAAGACACCACCAGAATCAAGTAAAATTTAAATATAACTAATTGCAATCCTATTGAACTGTGATGTACTGTTTCTTTATTACTTTTATTGCTGTTACCCTAAATTTGTGGTTTTTTAAATTTACGAAACCACCCACTGTAGTCTACGTACACCATATGGGAATTTGTACTACATGTTAAGCTTGTGACCAATGTTAACTTCAGAAGACTTTTCAACCACTACACTGTATCATCCACACAGTCACGTTCTTCAATCAAAAACCAGGAAAAAGACGAGTCCTCCACTGTGACCTGAAGACTGACAGATTGGTACTGGCAGACCAAGGTGGAAGCAAATTTCAGAATTGAGACCCTTCTGCTTAAAGACAATAGTATTGAGGCATTGCCAGTTACATTACCCAATTTGACCTCAAATGACTCAGTATCATATAGGAAGAATAAGGGTTTCTCAGGTAGCGAGAACACAAACCAAAAGACAGATTATTGGATATAGCCAATACTATGAATTGAACCTGGAAACAAATGAAGAACAACAGAGGAGCTGGAAGCACATCTTGAATCGGAGAGGGGAAATAGACGGATAGGAGGGGAAGAGATCACCCCAGCTCCTACCTGCTCCCCATCCCAATCCTAGGCACTGCTGCAGCCGATCTGGGTCCTACCGTCACCTCCGTCTCCCCATGTGTGCACACAATTACTACCTCCCCACTGGTGGAGGTGTGCCCTGCCCCCAGCCATTGCGGGGGTGCTGGCCACAATCTGATTGCTTGGGAGCTGAGAGTCAATCAGCCAATAGGGAGGGAGCCACTGGAGCTGGATGGCACCGGGCAAAGTCAGGGGGGAAGCAGAGCTGAGCAAGGACAGAAACATAGATAATCCCCCACAACATTTCTATTGCAGGAACTGTTGTGATAATTCAGCCTACAAAATTGCCTTAATTGAGAACTCAATGTAAAAAGTACATAGGAGTTCAGAAGATGTCATAATAACTTATAACAACGAGAAAAGGTATGAAAGAGAGACAGAGAATTAGTCCAAACAAAAAGGCTACAGATATAACTCAAGGACTGTGTTAAGATCATGCTTGATAAACAAGAAAGTGTGGAACCAGAAATCAGTGAACCAAAATTGGTATGTCAGAAATTAGGTCTGACTGGTGGACAAAATGATGGGACAGGCTATATTGCCCATCACTCCGTTTCTGGGTCCGTAAAGAACGAGACTATGGGGAGAAAAACAGGCAACTAGAGCGAGCCTCATTATCATGGCTGCCACCCCTACCATCTTCTGGGATCCTACGCTTTGTCATCCGATCTTGAGAGATGTCCTGACCAGAGGTCAGAGAGAGGGACCCAAATGACATTGCCAGCTCAACCGGCTCCAGCTGAATTCCAAACACCACCTGGGATGAAATGGGATCAGACTAACAACAGCTCCAGCTCATCTCAACTAACCTCTTCTTTTTCCCCCAAAAGGATAGTTATTACCATCTTTGATACCTTCTAAGAGACTGTTAAACAACACGGGTTTTCCTTCTAATGCTTTCTCCAGCTAAAGGGAAAGGAAACAAGAGATATTGTAAAAATGAAAGCCTTATTTAATACTTTAGATTTAAAATGCTTGAACTGTTTTTCCTTTTTTCTTTAATAAAAGTTTTAAAGGATTTTTAATGGTGTATTAGAGCATATTGCTGAAATCTATTTTGGAGGTGAAAGACATGGATAGTCATGGCAAAGATCACGTTATGGAGAAATGGTCACAACTGCGTTATGTAGTGCAGCTAAAATAACATCTTTGACTTCCAATACCCTCTGATAGTGAGCAATCAGGGATTCAAACACTTCTTTACATCAAAAACTTCTTGTCTGAAGGGTAGGTCAACTCCCTAAATAATGGAGACAGGTGCCATACTCTAGAAACTTTCTGGCAGTATCATTTTGTCTGGATTAAGCCTCAGTAAGCTTCCTTTCATCTATATCCCAATCTATGCCTACTGCTAGGAAAGCAAAGAGCCTGCAGAACCTGCGTTCAACAAGAAAGGTGTCAAACCGCCTATGATCAGCATATCAATGGCACTGCAGTCCAGACCATGAGATTATTGGCCACTTACACACACAAAGCCTCACATACATGTTGAGCAGAATTCTGTCTAAAACAGTTCTCAGCGCAGAAGAGCAATACTATCAGGAAGAGGTGAAACCACTGAAGTCTGCTGGCAGGTTTAAAAAGAATCAGCATGAACACCTACTGCTGCCCAGTGTTAGATGATCAAGCAATTATCCTAACAGTCTCTAGCCAAAAGCAAGAATGAAAGGGATAAAATAAATCAGAGGACTTCATATAACATCAAAGTTTTTTCACTCCCTTTTTCCCCCACATCTATTACTTACCCAAAAAGGAAAACTTAGAAAGAGGTTGGAATTGATGAGATCACAAGCAACAGATGGTTTCTTGAGCAGGGGCCTAATAACCACTTGTGTTTTACAGAAGTTGGCACCTTATTAGTATCTTCCTGCAGTACAACAATCTCAAACCAACCTAAATTTTATTAGCAACAAGAGGTATGGGGTCAAGTCACAGGCCAAAGCTCTTCATGCACCTCTACAACAAACTCAATTAATGAAACTCAATGTGACCCTTCTGGGAGTGGATCAGTCAATATGAGAAGAATGTATTTGATACATCTTTTCCATGAAACAGGTGTATATGTGTGTGTGTGCGCGCACGTGTATGGGCTGTCAAGCGTGCAATTAAAAAAATTAATTGCAATGAATCGCGCTGTTCAGCAATAAATGTTTTGTTTAAATGTTTTGGGATGTTTTCTACATTTTAAAATATATTGATTTCAATTACAATGCAGAATATAGTGTCCCTTTATATTTATTTTTTATTACAAATATTTGCACTGTAAAAAACAAAAGAAATAGTATTTTTCCGTTCACCCGATACAAGTACTGTAGTGCAATCTTATCAGAAAAGTTGAACTTATAAATGTAGAATTATATACAGAAAATAACTGCATTCAAAAATAATACAATGTAAAACTTTAGAGCCTAGAAGTCCACTCAGTCCTACTTCAGCCAATCACTCAGACAAACAAGTTTGGTTACACTTTGCAGGAGATAATGCTGCCCACTTCTTGTTTACATTGTCACCTGAAAGCGAGAACAGGCGTTCACATGGCACTGTTGTAGCCAGCGTCGCGAGACATTTCCATGCCAGATGAGCTAAAGATTCCTATGTTCCTTCGTGCTTCAACCAACATTTAGTTCAGTCACAAATTTAATTAACGCATTATATTTTTAATGAGCATCATCATCATGGAAGCATGTCCTCTGGAATGGTGGCCGAAGCATGAAGGGGCATAAAAATGTTTAGAATATCTGGTACATAAATACCTTGCAACGCAGGCTACAAAAGTCCCATGCGAACGCTTGTTCTTATTTACGTCACCTGAAAGTGAGAAGCAGGCAGCAGTATCTCCTATAAATGTAAAGAAACTTGTTTGTCTTAGTGATTGGCTCAACAAAAAGTAGGACTGAATGGACTTGTAGGCTCTAAAGTTTTACATTGTTCTGTTTTTGAGTGCAGCTATGCACAAAAATATCTACATTTGTAAGTTACACTTTCATGATAAAAAGATTGCACTACAGTACTTGTATGAGATGAATTGAAAAATACTATTTCTTTTATCATTTTACAGTGCAAATATTTGTAATCAAATAAAAATAATATAAAGTGAGCACTGTACACTTTGTGTTCTGTGTTGTAATAGAAATCAATATATTTGAAAATGTAGAAAAACATCCAAAATATTTAATAAATTTCAATTGGTATTCTATTATTTAACAGTGCAACTAATCACAATTATTTTTTTTGAGTTAATCGCGTGAGTTAACTGCAATTAATCAACAGCCCTAATATATAATTCCTTTCAGTGATAAATGCAGGGCTCTACTCTGAGGGCTGGGCTGAGGCTCCGAGGTATACCCCCACCGGAGCCCAGTTGGGGAGAGCCACGTGGGCAGCTGTGGGGAGCCCGCGCAAAGATGCGGACCCTCCACCTGCCCTCGGCCAGGCAGGGATCTTGGGGACACGGTTGCGGGCTATTCGCAGCCCCCTCGTTCCCCCGCACCATGGGCAGATCCGCTGTGGCTCCCCATGGCTCCCTGGCTGGGCTCCACACTGGCCTGGCTGGGGGGAGACTTGTGGAGCTGCCCAGGGGCTGCTAGGGCCCCCCGCTCAGGGCAGGTAGAGAGTCTGCCATGGCTCCCCACAGCTGCCCACCCTGCTCTTACTGTGGCTGGGCTGTAGCTCCGAGCTGGGTCGGAAGAGCCATGCTGGCAGCTGTGGGGAGCCGCAGCAGACCCTCCACCTGCCTTGGCTGATGGGCCCAAGCAACTCGATGCCCAGTGTCCCAGTCCCCCACCCAGGGCAGGAGGAGGGATCCAGGCTCCCCACAGCTGCCAGCGTGGTTCTCCCTGACCCGACTCCGGCCAGGGTGGGCAGCTCAAAGCCAGAGCCCAGCCACAACAAGAGCCAGGCGGACAGCTGTGAGGTGCCGCAGCAGACCCTCCACCTGTCCTGGGCTGGGGGCCCGAGCAGCCCCCGACCCGTGTCCCTGTCCCCCTAGCCAAATGTCCCAGCCACTCTGCCTAGTGTCCCTGCCCCCCAGCCCCTCCGCCCAGGGCTGGTGGAGGGACCCAGGCTCCCCACAGCTGCCAGTGCGGCTTTCCCCAGTGCAGCTCTGGCTGGGGCAGCTTGGAGGTGCAGCCTTGCCATGGTAAGAGCCAGGTAGGCAGCTGTGGGGAGCCACAGTGGATCCTCCACCTGCCCTGGGCATGGGGCCCAAGCAGTCCCCCACCCAGTGTCCCTGCCCCCAGACCTCCTGCCCAGGGCAGGTGGAGGATCCATGCTGCGGTTCCTCACAGCTGCCCGCCCGGCTCTTACCATCAGAGCCCTGCGTGAATACAAAATTTGTATCTGAATCTGTGCTATCTGCAGAAATGATCCACAGATATAAAGCGGATACCCATGGTTTTGCAGGGCTCTAACTATTTCCACTACTCTTGCCCTAACTTCAACCCCAGATACCTCATCTCTCACAGGTTCTCAGAATACTAAAATGACCAGTACAGAGAACATCTAGAAAGATGGAGCTTATGTACTGCACAGTTAGCAAACAAACATTTAAAGACAGCTAAGGTTGCAGTAGGATAAACCCCACCCATATAAAACCTTAAAAGTAGGATGGCTAAAAATTAGTGATAAAAAAGAATCCAATTTTTTTTGTTTAAATTACATACAGATTTTTTTTAAAGTAAACCATTTAAAATAGATACCTTATGTTAAGGCCTAACCTTTTAACAAATGATTAAAATTATTTACATTAAATACAAAAATAATATTAAGCATTTTTGCTGCCATATTTTAAAGAAAGTCAGTCCACTGAAATGGTGGAAGTCACGGGCTAAGCCTCTGGAATCAGAGTTTGCTGAAGTGCTAAACTAGCTTTTGACAGCAGTAGCCTATTTGCAAGTGCAGAGAGAATATTTTCTCTATTTCAGTTTATTCAGCTAGTTCAGTTCAATGACAAGTTCATTTAAAGTTGAGAAACCAATTGGGAGTTGAAAAAGAAGGAAAGCTTGCTATCCTCTTCCAATCTATGAATAAAAGCTAGGTGTAAGAGGATGAGATCTACTAGCTCTAAAATTTTGAAGGACATGGTGGCCAGAAACAATCAGTTCAATTCATTAACTACAGATAATACTTCCCTTCTTTCATAAATCAGTATGTTTTAAATGCAAAACATGTCTAAGAAAAAAAACTTTGTATCTAGCACAGTGGTTTTCAAACTGTGGGTCGTAGAATGTAAGGCACTGAATTGTGGCGGCTCTGGTCAGCACCGCCGACCAGGCTGTTAAAAGTCCCATTGGCAATGCTGCCCGGCTAAGGCGGGCTACTTCCTACCTGTTCTGACACTGCAATGTGCCCCAGAAGCAGACAGCAGTAGGTCCAGCTCCTAGGTGGGAGGGGCCACAGGGCTCCGTGTGCTGACCCCGCCCTGAGAACCAGTCAATGGGAGCCGGAGGGGGGCGGAAGAGTGCCTGCAGTGCCTTGTGTGCCTACACACCCTGCTGGACCTGCTGCTGGCCGCTTCCGGGGTGCAGAGCGATCCGCAGTGCCAGGACAGGCAGGCAGCCTGACTTAGCACCCCCCTGCACTGCTTCCTGAGGTAATCCCGTGCCCCAATCCCCGGCCCTGAGCCCCCCCCCCAAACCTGGAGCTCAGTCCTGCACCCCAAATCCCTCATCCCCGGCCCCACCCCAGAGCCTGCATCCCCAGCCAGAGTCCTAAACCTGTCCTGCACCCTAACCCCCTCCCACTTCCTGAACCCCTCATTCCCAGCCCCAACCTGCACTCCAACCCTCTGCCCCAGCTGTGAGCCCCTCTCATACCACAAACCCCTCATCCCCAGCTCCGCTGGGTCGCGGGCATCAATTTTCTTCAACTGGGTCGCCAGAAAAAAAAATTGAAAACCACTGATCTAGCACATTTAAGGTAGTTTTATTTAATTTTTTTAAAATCCTGTTTTTGTGCATTTTTAATTGAATTTGAATATCCATCCAAATAGAGGCTGAGACAAATCACAAGTAAAAAAACTAGTCATCTAGTAAATAAGAAATACATCATTCACCATTTTCCAATAGAATAAAAAAGTAAACATTAAGAATCTGAATAAATGCAAGTTAAACTATACAACTGTTTAAATAAATGTGCACAGATATAGTGTATCTTCCTGGTTAGCAAAAAGCAGCACAAATTTAGTGAAAAGGCCCTATTTAGCTCCAAATTCACTTGTTTTAATGGTTAACAACAAATAAGAATAAACCTTTCTTTAAGGTTTATAACTGAAGTAAAAATGCAAAACACAATTAAATTAGATTATTTAAACCAAGGTTCCTACTTGATGATTTAAATCGTTTTGATTTAAATCAATCCTTCCTGCTTAGAAAAATGGAAAAAACTCATACATTCTTTTCCACCTTTATATTGCTACAACAATTTCCGTAAGGCTTTCACTTCCACTTTCCAACTGACAGCCAAAAGCAATACATACCCTCTACTTCATCAAATATGCACTCAACACAAAACCTTAACAATGACCTCATATGTTTTTATATCAACAGATTAAAACATCTGACTATCACACACTCTATGCATTTGGGAAATTATTTTGCCTCAGCCCTACTGAGGTCAATGTTAAGGTTTTGCATTAAAGTGCCAGTTCGAAGTCTGGGCAAATATTTTGGTGAACCTGAAAGTGTGATGGCTGCCATCTTGGCCAAAACCAGGCATTGAACAGATGACCTCCAGAACTAAAAGCATTCTTGTGTTAAAGAGCGAGGCTCTCAGAGCTGTCACTGACTTGCATCCACAGGTCAACATACACACTGACTAACGGGTGACACAAGCAAAATGTGTAACAAATTACTGAAATGTGAAATGTATATTTCAGCAATTCACGCCATAGTTTACAAATCATAGTTTTCAAAGTACAAAATTGGTGGTAAAGTGGTCACATGAATCCTGGATTCTATAATTGGTTCTGGGAGGCGTGTGGTGTATAGCGATACAGATAGGATAACAAAAACTGGTTTAGTCACTGTGAAAGGCAGTGAATAAGACTCGTTTTTGTCATGTTGGAGACCTAGGTTCTATGCCTGTAATGACTTTGCATAAGCCCTACTAACTTGAAAGGGGAGAGGTAAGACGACGACTGTTTAGTAGCTCTTCCCTTTCTCCCAGGCTGGGGTTCGTACTTTCAATCAATAATAAGGGGCTTTAAACAACAGTTAGCAGAGATGAGATTTCAATTCCTGAACTATTCATTTCCATGTAAGTGACTAGTATTACTGGGCATCCCTAAATCAATCAGACAGGAAGAGCAGGCTAATTAGAAAGGGCCACTACTGACATGACTATCTAAGTCAGTAATCATAGGAAAGGAAATCAAGAAAAAACACATGATGCTTCAGTGAAATTCTGGTAAAACTCAGATGTACACATTATACAAATGAGCTACAGTCACATTCAGAAGTTTAGCTTCTTAAAACTCTTCACTTATTTTACTATTGTTAGCTTTGCAGAGGCAACACAGTCATGAAAGCATGAGCTGGAGTCTACTGTAGCTTATTTATCTTCAAAATTGTCAGCTAAATTTGAGCTGTAGAAATTTCATCCCACTGGAACACTCAGCTATTACAGTGACAGATGCTGCTGAAATGAAAAGAGTTACAAGTAGTGCTGAGAGAAACTGCAGGAATGCAGCTCAATTTAAAATTCCAGGTTTAGTTAGACAAATCATCTTTTAAATTTGCAGTTTGAGCAAATCAGCAATGTAAGCCACTGAATAAAAAATGAATACGAACCACACAATACCACTTTTCACAAAATCATTTTTCAGACTGCATAAGAAATTTACCTAATTGGAGTGGCAATATAGTAGAGTGGAAATGTCACTGAACTGGGAGTCAAAAGACTGGATTCTATTCCCCGCCATGCCAATGACCTGCTATGTAATTTTCAGCAAGTCATTTCACCTCTGTTTCTGTTTACATTTTGCTTACGCTGTACGCTCTCTGGGGACAGGCATTGCCTTTTTATTATGCGTTTGTGCAGTGCCTAGCACATTAGTGCTCTGGTCCATGACTGGAGTTCCTAGGGTGCTAGTGCTACCTTATACAAATAACTACAGCTGGAGTTCTTAAGTTTAATATCATGGAAATATTTATTTTAATCTAATTAGACCATTAGCAACTGTTAAGAATGTTGCTATTGCAGCATTTTAGCAAAAATACTAACATCTGAGATCCATGGTCCATAAAGGTGGAATTAAGAGAGAACACTTCACAGAACTGGGTACAGCAACTATCATACAAATAAAAGGGAAAGACGTATGGGGAAGGAAAAAATAAGATGAAGCTGACATATAGAAGTATTTTCCTACTAGCTATAGTGAGTGAGTGAGGAAATGGCAAAGAAGCAGAAAAATTAGACTTAAGATGAGATGTGAAAAAAAGATGTTATTAAGATAAATACCCAGAACAAGTGAACAAAAATGAACAAACAAACTTAGAGGAAGGTGACAGGGAGGATGTAGACTGGAGAAGGGGAGACTGGAGAGCAAGTCAATTCAGTCTAAATTAAGGGTAGCACGGAGCAAATCCATGGAATGTTTTAAAAGCTTGACGTCTGATCCAGCTTTCCATTGACTTCAGTGGGAGTTGGCTCAGGCCCTAAAGTTTTGAACTACACAGAAAACTGATACACTCACCCCAACTCTGCCATGCCATCTACAAATTCCTTTTTACTGAATTCACATTGAGTGGCTGCCCTGAATTTCCATGCTATGACCAAGACGCTGATACTGGCAGGGTCCAGGCTTAAATCATCACAAAACTGCTGAATTCCATCAATACCAATTTTATTTTCATCCTGTGGGTCTGCAGTCAAAAATATAAAAAGTATTACAATACATATTAAAAACTTCCCTTCAGACTAATGATCTGAACAGTTTTGATATGCTGCAGTGCAGAAGCTATTGTATGAGTACTTCTCAAATATATTCATTCTTAATTAGGACATCAATTTGAAATCTAGTCTAGTTCAAAAAGTGAGTTAAAAGTTATATCTTCCAAAGACCCCCTGCCAATTTTTGTGGGTTTTTTATTAGTTTTTTAAAAATAACGATTACCCCTTAGATATTTTTCCCTTCTCCCCATTGCTTTGTGAAAGACCCACAAAAACAACAGGTGGAACTGCCTAACTATAGGGAGGAAATACTGAAATTGATTATACTCAAAGTGCTATAAAATGCACAAGAAGATTAGGCATTTACAGGTTAGAACACTGCAACAGGTGAAGGAGAAACACCAAATTTGGCCTACAGATTCGTTATCCTGGTAGTGATGTATGAGAAGGGAAGAATTTATCTAAATGTCAGAGCCCAGGGTTAATTTAGGAGGCAGGAAGTGAGGGGTTGTTTTTTTGTTTTTTGTTTGTTTTTCTAATACTTGCAGAGTGACCAAATCAGTGAGACACGATATTTATTTAGTGCCTAGCACAATAGGCCTCAACCTCGATGAGGCCATTCAGCAGCACTGTGACATACATAACTGTTTAATAAGAAGTGGTTACTAATTAGGATAGAGCCACACATTGTAATTGCCAGTGTCAGTTTATGTCACTACCATAATTATAAACATTTAAATATGGAAAACTAAATACAACAAAAAACCCCAAACAAACAAACCCCCCAAACAAATCCTTCATGAAAATTATATTGGATTTTTAATTAGTCTGACCCTAAGAAATTATTAAAAAGCAGTTACTGTACTATAGAGGCATGGCAGCTATTTTATTTTGCTATAGAATATCAATTAGACCAGGGGTTCTCAAACTGGGGGTCAGGAGTCCTCAGGGAGTCACAAGGTTATTATATGGGGGGTTGCGAGCTGTCAACCTCCACCCCAAACCCTGCCTTGTATCCAGCATTTACCATGGTGCTAAATATATAAAAAAGTGTTTTTAATTTATAAAGGGTGGGGGGAGGGAGTTGCACTCAGAGGCTAGCTATGTGAAAAGGGTCACCAGTACAAAAGTTTGAGAACCCCTGAATTCGACTATAATACAGGAGTCTCTTAAAAATGTACTATGGTTACAAACACATACGTAGTATCCTCAAACTTACCCTTCTATTTTTCATATACAATATGTACTACTCAAAATACATAAGTGTTTTCCCCAAATTTAGATGCAACAAGTCCTATGTCTTTCTATAATTACAATAGCTTACTATATTGCAGCTACAATTAAAATGCAACTTAAATATTCTTTTAAGTTTCATATTTTGGATAACTAACTGGTAAAGACTTCAACTGTTCCATTCTTTATTAGACCCTGATCTTGCAATCCGATCAGACTGCAAGATCAGGGCTTTAAAATGCAGCTTCATTTTAGCATCACACAGAGGTTTCTGAATGACTAAAAATTAAAAGTAGCCAATAATTAAATAAGGACTTGATGCAACAAACAGTTGCTACTTGCTTATCTTTCTCCCGGGTGTAATTCCATTGAAATCGATGGAACTGAGCGTTGAAGGAAAGAGTAAAGCTATCTAGTCTGTTTTAAGGATCAGGCTCCAAGAGAATATCTTGATTTATTAAGTTTTAAAATTATTCTTAAAATATTTTAGTGAAATTGTGTCTCCAGTGAAGTCAATGATAAAACTCCCACTGGTTTCAAAGAAGACAAGATCCCACTCTTAGCGTTATTATTCACATATCTGGGCAACTGAGGGAATAATAAAAATGAACATGCATTGATTTGATTTGGATGTTATTAATTAAATAAGCAAAAAACACTTAAGAAAGGATAGTACAGTTGGACAATGAAAGATGTGTCATCTCACATTTCAAACATGATGGCATCTACACATTTTTCTTCAGGTTCTATAAGCAAACCCTTTCTAAGGGCTTAAAAAGGAACCCTGGCCAGGCAGTTAACATACAAAGTTTAGTTTCTGTTTAACAAAATAAAAAGGTGTTTAAAAATACTAATATGAATAGAAACGCTTTCATGATGAATTTTTTCCTTATTAATTTATCTGAAAATTTGTTTAGATTTACATATGCCCTAACAGCATTTTCAGTCCTAACAACATTGCAATATTGTGCTGATGCATGAAAACAACAAAACTGACTAGACTATTTTCTTTCACCAAAGTGAAATGAAGTAGAAAAGTAAACAGCACAAATAATGAAAGCTAAATAAGATTCATAAAATTCCTTCAGTATTCAACTATAGGTAACCGTTCAGGATTTTTTCATATATATTATATTTAACCTCAGCATCCTTTAAAATTGGCAAACAAAAGCCAAGAAAAGGACTGATATAAATAAAAGCAAAATTAAACCAAGTACACACAAATGTTCCAGTTTTGCCGGAATCTCTGTGCTCCTACAACTCAATGCAACCTTATGTTTTTAAAATGAAATTTTGAAGATCATCTGTCTGTAATATGGAACAAGACTTTATGGTGTTTAAAACCTTTCAAAATAGTGTATTTATTAATATGAAAGAGACTAATGTACATACAAAGTAATTCTGGCAAAAAGCATAACCATACAGTAGGTTTACAAAGGATTTAGACTAGACAAAAGTCTGGTCAAATATCCATTTAAAAGAATTTCTAGATGAAGATTTAGATTTTAAGCAACAGATAGTAATGATCAGAGCTGCTTCATTCTATTTATTAAACATTTACATGCATTAATATAAAATATTAACATTTCAAAAGGAGCTCTTACACTGGATCACGTCAATTCTTACACTTCCATGGCCATTTTTTCCCCTTTTATTTTTCCTCTTCTTTTAAACACTACCATAAAATAAAAAAGAAATGGAAAATAAAACACAACTCCACCTTTAATTCACTTCCTTGTGAGTATGTTTTTCCTAGCATATCTAAACAGCAGGTGGTCTGGCATATCGTTTATGATGGAATATGCAAGCACAAAGGGTAAATTAAGGATGGAGTTTCAACCTTAATTCTGAGTTTCCTTGCTTGATAGTGTTATCAGACCCTTTCTTGTAGCTGAAAGTGTTCTTGTGGTTTAAAATAAAAGATTACCCCCTTTTATCTGAACTATACTTAAACATTTAATAGAGAAATTACAGCCATAATTTTACCATGCAAAGTAACATCACATACCAAAATTCCTTAACAAATGTCATGGACAAGTGATCAAATACAATGCATAATGTGCTTGTACAGAGCCATGGTCAAGTCCAAAAGTAACTGATTTTAGTCCATTTTTTCCTAACTTCATATGCAGTAGTTCCTATTGTTAAGGTGTTCTATAGTTTATAAAATAAAATTTTGGACTTCCGTAGTGAACGTTATAAGACATGCAAGAAGAAGAAGAAAAACCAGCCTTACATTCCTGAGAATCTCCTATTACAGCTTCATACAGATAGACAATTAAAAGTAGGATATTGCATTAGCAGTCTTAAAAGATGTCATCAGTGGCAAAAATGTAAAGTAGAAACGTAATTCAAATGAAATAGTGAAAAAAAAAAGTGATCCTTACCTTTGTACCTGTTATACAATTGTTCTAATTTCTTTCTGTCTACTGAATTTTTCATGGATTCTTTGTAGTACAAGTCTGGGTTCTGGAAGTAGTTGTCTGTTGCCACTTCTAGTTTCCACTCATTCTGCATTAAGCAATATATAGCAGTCCTTTCACCAGCCTGGGTAAATGCCATAAACTGGCGGACCTTGTCCTTCTGAGACGATTTAAGCTTATGCTTTGGGATGCAAAAGAAGCAGGAAAGCCAATGAAGCTAATCCAGAAGTTTGTTTCAGCATTCTACTACTAATGCCTATCTTTTAAAGGGGTTTAGTTTTCTCCGTGTGTGACAACTTTCACTTCAGAATTAAAGGAAGACAAAGCCTTGCTCTTCTGCAGTTAAAAAGGCAGCACTTCTGGAAACTGAAATGACAGCATCTGTATGTACATTTTAGTAGCAAATATTCTGGCAAAAATAAATTCAAATTTGTGTTACTGCTCTCGTACACACAATTGTTTTGTACGAAAACTGTTTGATCTCCAGATATTTCCCATTAAATTCAGAATTTATTTGGTTATAAACTCTAAAATACTATTGTTATGACAATCGGGTCTATTTGCTGAAAATAAGTCTACCATTAATGATAAAATACATTTCAAAGGTATGAATCATACAAAAATCAGAGATTCTGTAAATAAAGGCCTTGAGAAATATCTGAAAAGTTTAACAGTTGACTTAAGAGTTTTCCTAATTAATTTCTAGTGCTAATGAACAATAGTGTTTTCCAGTTAATTATTTAAGACAGTTAAAGTTACAAAGCACTTTTCAATTTTAACACTGGGAACTGTTCATTGTTGCTTTCAGAAAAAGTGAACTCAAAAGAAAATAAAACTGGTAAAGAAGCCAAGCAAGAAATTTACTCATTATTACGAGTTTCCAAAAAGTTATTGTAAATCTAATCAAAAGCTTTAATATGTTCTGACAATAGAAGAGATGTTTATATCAACCAATGCAATTGGTTACTTTGTTATTCAGTAGAAAATAGGGCTTATACGAAACATGAAATGTTTTTCTCAATGGCAATGAGTTGCGGCAAACCATAGCTCTACATTCCCAGAGTATACTTCTGGAGAATACAGGAATGAGGGGAAAGAGGTTTGAAAGAGAGCAAAAATCTGCTACCAATGTGTTTTACCATTATTCTCTGCTGTACTTAAAGTAACTTTTTAAAAACCAAACTCTCTTTGGGTTTCAATACATCTGTTTTACTCATCATAGTTAGTACAAGTTATGTTTCTGGGTAGATAACTAAGTTATCTGGGTAAGCACTTCATCATCTGCTCACCCTAGTATTTAAGTCAACAGTGTAAAGCGACGCATTGACTTGCTGATCCCTGAGTACTAGAACAAGCTGTTATGATGTATTCTACTGCACATCACTGTTTCATGTTCAATGTGACACTACAGTATAAACATTCATACATCTTCTAGTCCACCCTTATCTCTTTTACACACTCTACATATAGTCATATCATTAAAAAATTATTGCAGATGGTCATATAAGACAAGAAGTGCATCATATGCAGAAGATACAGACTTCATTCTTTCCTTCATAAAGTTATTTTCTAAATATTGAAAAACTACAGAAAAGGATACTCATAAAATGGGAACACCTTGATAGCCACAGAAATAATTGCAATTGATTTTTCAAAGGAAACGTTAAATTATCTTTGTTGTTTCCCTACTGGAGATACTGTGTACATCTATTTATATTTTTAAAAATCCTAAATTTTCCTTGAAGTGGAAATATATCAAATCTTACTACAATAAAATCTTGTGTACACATTTAAACAAGTGTCTTTCTAAGTTACAATTAATTTAGTGTTGGGTCACTTCACAATAGGAATCTGTGATACAACCATGACAACTAAAAGTTTTTAGAGACAAGGTGGGTGAGGTAGTATCTTTTATTAGACCAACTTCTGGTGGTGAAAGATACAAGCTTTCACCACTAGAAGTTGGTCCAATAAAAGATATTACCTCACCCACCTTGTCTCTCTAATATCCTGGGACAACATGGCTACAACACTGCAAACTAAAAGTTATGTCATATATATAAGTTCTACAAACTTCAAGTAACCTGTGTCTCTTTTCTGCTTCAAAAGGACAGAGATGGAAAAAGATCATTCACTTTACCTCTCTGCCAATGCAGAATCGTTCTCCAAAATACAGTTTAAATTACATACGTGAACAGAGTCTTTATTTTTAAAAAAGATATATAGAAATCATTTTTTCTAGCATGTCTTCTTTCTAAATGATCGCAACATAGTACGTATATTTTGTAATAGGTCACAATGAGGTGACATGCTTTATGTACTCTGACTTGAAAACTACAATCTGCCTCATCACCACCACTTTACAAATTGTTAAAATATATCATCTATTAAAAACAGATGTTGCAAGATAAGGCCTAATTTGGACTCTTTGTAAAATAGCTTTGATCACCTTTTTATTAATTGTAAATTCCTATTGCTTTTCTGGGCTTTCCAATTATGCACTTGCACAGCGGTGATGGCCTTGGAATGTTGCTCAGTGGGACATAAACCTGCTTTCTTTTGCATGTGCAAATATATATTCCCCCTATACTCAATCAAATGTTTATTCCAATAACAATCTATACATGCATTTCCATTTTGCCAATTATAGTCACATCTAGGTGCCCAAATACAATTTAAGCGTTGGTATTATCCTGCTAGAACTGTTTCCAGTGCAGTGGATTTGTACTCGCTAGGCTCACTTTCTCTGGGGACTGTGGTGGGCTGGAAGAAAACTTGCTAGCTCAACTACGGCAGCCTTTCCTGAGGAGAGTGACAATACCCTTCTTTGACAGCAGTTTATGGAGTCACAGTTGTGATTTCACAGTGAGGGCTGAAAGAGGGTTTCCATATCATGGATGATTTTTCATTCTCGTCTAACTTTCTTTCCTAACAAAACAACAACACCGAGCAAGTCAGCGAGGAACGAGGGTGGCGGAACCACTCCAAGAGATTTGGGGGACGGAGGGAGTTCCCCTGGAGCTCCCTCAACCACCTCCCCCACGCTCAGCACAGACACGTGCAGCACAAACGCAGAGACACCCCACAAGCCGACTTAAATCGCCCCCTCTAGCAGGGAGCTCCTCGGTGCTTCCCAAGGCCCTGCGAACTCCAGGCCCCACCCCCAACAGACGGACACCGGGAGAGGGAGGGACTCGGCTCCAGCCACCTGCCCTGGAAGCCCAAAGCAGGGCAAGTACGTGCCGCCGCTGCCAGGCTCAGCTCTCAAAATACCCACAGCCTCGCTCCTCCCCGCCCTCTGCGGGACCCTGCCGGCCGGGCGCCTCACGCCGCGGGCTCGGCCCCCCAGCTCCGCTGGACCCTCACTACCCCCCCTCGGCCCTGGCGGGGCCCCCCGCGCTGCTCCGTCCCTCTCGCTCCGGCCCCCCGCCCGGTGACCTTCCCTCCGCCGACCCCGGCAGCAGGAAACACGGCTCCCGCGCTGGCAGGGGCGGCGGGCGCGGCGCCCACTCCGGGCAGGGCCGGGGCGCTGGGATCGGGAGAAGCGGGGAGGGGCTGGGAGGTATTTTCCCACCTACCATCTTATCCCCGGCGCTTTGACCAACTTCACTGCCCAGCGCCGCCGCCGCCTCCTGCGCAGGCGCGCACCGGTTCTCCTTAGCCACCTATCGCTGAGCGGCGAGCGGGCCCTAGGCCCCGGCCGCCTCCCTGGGAGCAGCGAGTCCCCGCCTCGTCGCCGCGCCACAGGCGCTGGAAACTCAGCACCCGACTGGAGGGGCACAGGGGACTACATCTCCCATGATGCACCGGGCCGACGAGCCGGAGACTGTTACCCACCATGGGCTGCGCCGGCGAGTCGGGACTACATCTCCCAGAGGGCACTGCGCGCGAAACGGGCGGCAGTTTGATCGCAGGCCGAGCGAGGAACTACAAATCCCGTGTGACATTGTGCTTAAAGGAGCCGCATCTGCACTCAGCAACCAGCGCTAAGGGTGGTAGCGGCTTGGCAGCCAGCGGTGTCGTCATTTCTCACCAGGGGGGCCGTCGAGGCGGTTGGGTCGGGCGCCCAATAGGAGCAGGGATAACGGCACGCGGCGCCACTCGGGCTGGCCTCGTCTGCGGCGCCTCCCGCTGCAGGTGAGCCGGGCGGATGCAGGCAACGGCAGCCGGAGCCTAGAGCGGCCACCTCGCCCCAACCCGGACGCGAGAGCCCGCGGCACCCGGACTGGCCGCCGCCCTGAGGTAGGAGCGGGCCGGGCCGGTTACCCCTGCGCCGGGAGGGCGGGACCCGGACCCTACAGCTGCGAGCGGGTTCCGGGCGCCGGGCCGGGTCACTCGCAAGTGACAGCGAAAAGCGGGGCTGCAGGGCCGGGACAGCCCGCCCTGGAGAGACTCCGACACGCACAGCCCACCCCCCTCCCGCCACCCCCTCCGGGGTCCGCTCCGGAGAGACCGTGAGACACACAGCACAGCTCCCCCCTCCTCCGGAGAGACTGTGAGATGCACAGCTCTTCCCCCTCCTCCGAGGTAAGTGCTGCCCGGCGGGAGGTCACCCCCCCCCGCCCTGAGCCCCCTTCCAGAGCCAGCGCCCTGTACCCCCTCCTGCACCCCAGCCCTGAGCGCCCTTCCAGAGCTTGCACTCCTCACTCCCTCTGACACCCCCTGCCCCAGCCCTCTCAGAACCACCCCCCATACCCCATCCTGCACCCCCAACACTGTGTCCCAGCCCCCTCCCACACTGTGAACCTCTAGGTCCCAGCCCATAGCTTGCACCCCCTCCCAAACCCCAAATCTCTGTCCCAGCTGGGTGAAAATGAGTGAGGATGGGGGAGAGCAAGTGATGATGGGCGTGGGTGGGGCTTTGGGGAAGGGGCAGGGTAGATCCTGGGTTGCTCTTAGGTTCAAAAAGTGATCTTGGGCATAAAAAGGTTGGAAACCACTGCTGTAATGGAAAACTACAAACTTTTGCTCCTTTCCTTATCTCTAGAGGGATTGAAACTATATAGAACATGGTAAAATCTCTTTCAGATACATCCAGAAGCAAAAGTTGTCCCCTTCACACATGTGCGGAAATAGATTTAGGACAAAACCAGCCAAATCCTGGTCAAACACTGGTTTAAAATCTGTTCCCAGTGAGACAGTTTGTTACACTACCTATTCCCGTATGTCCCCC
Source organism: Lepidochelys olivacea (assembly GCF_965140295.1). NCBI lineage: Eukaryota > Metazoa > Chordata > Testudines > Cheloniidae > Lepidochelys > Lepidochelys olivacea. Next base: position 113,035,475 of record NC_140411.1, read on the forward strand.
AGTCTCCTCCAAAATTAGTGAGACTTGATAGCTTTGTCTCTTTAGAAGTTCACATTCCTTAATGGGATGATTTCTGCACCTCATTCCCATATGGGCAACTTGGACCATGACCTTGCAAACACTTATGCATGTGTTTAATTTTACTATTGTGAATAGTCCCATTGACAATGCGGCCACTGTTGGAGACAGGATACTGGACTAGCTGGACTGTTTGCAGTGTGGTTGTTCTTATTTTCTTGACTGAACATCAACAGTTTCTTCTTATAATTTTAGCTGTATTGGTATAGGATCTTCTCAGCACTTCTCTGTCCTACCCTAGTCTTTCATTACTTACATTCAAATAAAACTAGTAATTTAAATTCCACACTATGTGCTACAGTTCAGACATTACAGTTAACGAATTAAATATTCAAAATTAAGGCAATCCTCCTTTTTTCATATGACTTAAAATATGATGTCTCAGTATAATAAAATTTACAAATTCAGTTGGTAATATATATTTTTCATTTTTTAAATAAAGCAAGGGAATGCCATACAAGGGCTATGGTTAATGTAACTTTAGTTTTGAAAATTTAAACTGAAATCATGAAAGGCAGAGTAAAGTTTGAATGCTTATTCCATTCCCTTTGCTTATGCCTCAAAATATAGGATTTCTTCATATTTTTAAAGCTACTTTTCTGATGTTTTCCAAATTTTTGAGGGGAAGACTACCCTGCAGTGAATTATAACATGAAATTTCAGAGTAGCTTCTCTTGTTTTTTCCTCCCCCCCCACCCCCCCGATGTTCTGGTTTAACTTGGATTTAAACTTGGAGAGTGGTCAGTTTGGATGAGCTATTACCAGCAGGAGAGTGAGTTTGTGTGTGTATGGGGGTGGGGGGGATGTGAGAAAACCTGGATTTGTGCAGGAAATAGCCCAACTTGATGATCATGCACATTGTGTAAAGAGTTGTCACTTTGGATGGGCTATCACCAGCAGGAGAGTGAATTTGTGTGGGGGGGTGGAGGGTGAGAAAACCTGGATTTGTGCTGGAAATGGCCCACCTGATGATCACTTTAGATAAGCTATTACCAGCAGGACAGTGGGGTGGGAGGAGGTATTGCTTCATATTCTCTGTGTATATATAAAGTCTGCTGCAGTTTCCACGGTATGCATCCGATGAAGTGAGCTGTAGCTCACGAAAGCTTATGCTCAAATAAATTGGTTAGTCTCTAAGATGCCACAAGTACTCCTTTTCTTTTAGTAGTATGGACTGTTGAGAATTAAGCTTATAACTGGATGATAAACTGAACCTTAACTATGGAGTAGCTACTATCATTCCACTCTATAAATTGCTTATCATTTAATACACTATTATGGTTTTTAAAAAAAATCCCTCTCATTAACTCTTTGAAAAATCTTTTAACATATTTGGTTCATCCTATCTCCATGGTAGGTTGGCCTATGAATTGCAAATCCATTTAGTTGCCTGTGATGCCCCATTAATGTGTGTGGCTTGGTATTTTTGTTTGGTTTTGTTTTGGTGTGTTTTGTGTTTGAGGGGTTAGTGGAAGTATACTACAAAGATATATTAAGTAGAAAGGGAAAGGACTAGTGAAGGTCTCTTTAGAGCAGTGATGTAAGTCCCTGTTCAGAAAAGAATTCCTATTCAGGATAGCACTTAAGCACAGGCTTAACTTTTAGCCTGTGCACAAGTCCCCTTGACTTAATGCTTGCATGCTTTCCTGAAACAATGTTATAAAGAGAAGGCCGTGGACTAATGGGCAAGGTCTTTTGGGGGAGAGGTGGCTGTGACACTTTTTGGGATTGGAAGGCACCTCCCTATCACGTGCCTTTAGCATGGGGAAGCCTTGTCTGTTCCTGCAATGGGTCAGCTCCGCAATTCCAGTGGCTATGGGCAACATAAGCACTCGCCTCTAGTCCTAGCAGTCCCCACAGTCAACTTTACTGCAGAGGCCCCCAAAGTGAGGGGCATGCCTCTTTAGGGAGGCATGGAGGACCATCTGGGGGGCACAGCGGGACTCAGGCCAGCCAACACGGGGGCAGGGAGGGAGCGCCACCCAGCCCCTCCCCGCCACCAGTTCTGTTGTGGTGTGGGGCAGAAGTTGGGGGCAAGGCCGGGAGTGGAGTTGCACCTGGCCACGGGCCCAGCTATCAGCCCCCACCACAGCCCAGCTGCGCCTCTGCTCCAGCCCCCAGCCGCAGCCCAGACCCACCCCCAACTATAGCCCTAGCCTTGGTCCCCTTCCCCCTGTCTGTGTCTCCACCTGCCCCCCCATCATAGTCCCGCTCCTGGCCCTGGCTTGGGGGGTAACGGAGGGAAGGCACAGACAGGAGGAAGGCGGTGTGACCCTCAAAAGTCTGGGGACCACTGTTTTACAGGTTAGTGATTGGCACACTTCAACCTTTGAGCCCCCACCCAAGCATCTCCTTAGAGTGTCCAGTCCCTGGTCCACTGAACACGTTAGTATTCACAGATTTGCTGCTTCCAAAGTACCGGTACACCCCAGCTATCCAGTTCCACCTCAGATTACATTTCTGCTTAAACACATTTAAGTGCTGTGTGTTATAATGAAATCAAGTATTAAGTTTATTTAACAAAGCACAGAGTCAAATAGTAGCAAATGGAAGTACTGGAAACAAATGGTTACGTATAAAATCATAACACACATGCTAGAGCCTAGATTTCATAAACAAGGTACTTTCGTGTCTTGTAAAGTATTGCTCACTCAAAATCATTATAGCTAGGATGGCTGTGACCCTCCTTTCATGACACAAACACTCTGTCTCCTAGGTGAAAGACCCACTGTGTCTCTTTCATTGTCAGATATACCAAAACAATCCTTCATCTTTACTCATAAACAGGGCATCCTGCTGCTGTTCCTGTAGGTTTCCTCTCTTGTAGATTTCACAGTCTCTTATTTAGCCCCTGGCATAGTCTGTAAGGCATACCTATCCTCCATCTGGCCATTTGTGTATTGTATCTGTAACCTCCTGCCTGAAAGGGACATTTCCGAGGTTTGTCACCTCCTGGTGACCTGCCATAACTTCAAGGCTTTAGGAGCATAATTTTCAGAATAGATACATAACTTTAAATTTTATCTGTACATACATTTCACAATGATTGCGACGAGAATGGCCATACTGGGTCAGACCAATTGTTCATCTAGCCCAGTATCCTGTCTTCTGACAGTGACCAATGCCAGGTGCTTCAGAAGGAATGAGCAGAACAGGTAATCATTAAAAGATCCATCCCTTGTTGTCCACTCCCAGGTTGTGGCAGTCAGAGGCTAGGGACACTCAGAGCACAGGGTTGCTTTTGGTGGAGACCTTACCTGTCACCGTTTGGTGAGCTATTATTAGGGTCCTACCAAATTCACGGCCATGAAAAACATATCACGGACTGTGAAATCTGGTCTCCCCTTGTGAAATCTGGGCTTCTGAGTGCTTTTACCCAAAACTGTACAGATTTCACAGGGGAGACCAGTGTTTCTCAAACTGGGGGTCCTGAACCCAAAGGGAATTGCAGGGGGTCATGGTATTACCACCTTACTTCTACACTGCTTTCAAAGCTGGATGGCTGGAGAGCAGCCGTAGTTGGCCGGGTGCCCAGCTCTGAAGGCAGTGCCCAGCCAGCAGAAGCGCAGAAGTAAGGGTAGAAATACCATACTGTGCCATCCTTACTTCTGCGCTGCTGCTGGCAGCGACTCTGCCTTCAGAGCTGGGCTCCTGGCCAGCAGCCTCCGCTCTCTGGCTGCCCAGCTCTGAAGGCAGCACCACTGCCAGTAGCAGCACAGAAGTAAGGGTAGCAGTACCACTACTCCCCCTACCGTAACTCTGTGACACCCACCCCTCCCCCTACTCCTTTTTGGTTCAGGACTCCTTCAATTATAACCCCATGATATTTCAGATTAAAATAGCTGAAATTGTGAAATTTACTATATTAAAATCTTATGACCGTGAAATTGACCAAAATGGACTGTGAATTTGGTAGGGCCCTAGCTATTATGAATATATCTGACCCAGGGGATCTCTGTAAAACCCTATGCACCTCCTGTGCCCTCTGCCAGTTGACCCCGAGAGGTTGCTGGGCCACTCCTTTCCAGTTCAGAGAAAAAGAATTTGGAAGCTCCCAAACTGAAAAGCAATAGACCCTGGGAAACCGATCATTTTGCTTACATAGAAGGTCTTTCTGCCTACTAGTGTCTCCTAAGTTAAGGAGTTGGGGTTTTGTCCCTCTCTTTTTCTTGACTTAAGCAAATCACCCTTTGTTTGCTGTTCTGCTCTTTATTCTTTGGACCAGATCTTAAGCACTGGTTTATAGTGAGCAATTAAGGAATGTATGCAGTGTTAAATGCTTGGATCTCTTAACTGTTCAATTCCAGAGTAACATTTTAAATGTATTAGAGAGACACGGTGGGGAAGTAATATCCTTTATTGGAACAACTTCTGTTGGTGAGAGATACAAACTTTCGAGTCACACAGAGCTTTTCTTCTGACCTGAAGAAAAGCTCTGTGTGGCTCCAAAGCTTGTCTCTCACCAATAAAAGATATTACCTCCCCCACCGTGTCTCTCTAATATCCTTGGACTGACACAGCTGCAACAACGTCATTTTAAATGTATAGCTTTTTTTTTTAAGTATACATTTTGGAGAGGTGTTAGCTGGACTCCATTACTTTCATAGGTTATGGCTACACTAAAGAGCTTACAGCTGCACAGCTTAATTGCTCCAGCCCCTGCGAGTGGTGGTAGCTGTGTCAGTAGGACAAGCTCTCCCACTGACATAGCGCTGTTCACACCTGTGCTTAAGTTGGCATAAGTGATGTCGATGGGGAGGGTGGCTCATTCACACCCCTGAGTTACATAATTTATGTTGAGTTAAGCTGTAGTGTAGCCTTAGCCATAGTAATTCTTTCCACTATTTTTTTGTTTTGTTTTTAATTTTGGAATATAATACCCAGGTCCACCCACCAATTTTAAGACCCTTCATTGGCTTCTTCTCTCCCTATTAATCAAATCAAGTTTCTCATCCTTGTTTTCAAAGTGCTCCACAGCTCAGGTCCTTCGTATATTTCCAGTCATCTCTGTTCACTCACTCAAGACCCATCTCTACCTATGCTCTTCATGTCCTCTTACTCTCAAACTCCTATTTGTGCCATATTCTATGATGCTGCTACCTGGAGCCCCCAATCCCTCACTCACTATATTACGTCCACAAGTATAAATCTTTCAAGCTCCTTAAAAAACATTTGTCTTCCAAATGGTCTTTAAACTCTAGCCTTATTGGCAATTTTTCTCTGGTTTAAAAACAGAATTTTAAAAAATGACAAACGCAGATATTTTTCACTGTGTGTATATATTTTTCACTCTTTGTGTGTATATATAATATTTAGAATAATAAAGAAACATTCATTTCACGGGCTCTGAGCACATTAATTATTTGAACAACAATTCTGGTTTTGTGATTTTTTTTTTTTTTTTTTTTTTAAATCCTTACACCTCTTCTGCCGCACACAAGGTCAGCGTCAGATATTAGCACATTTATATTGTTGTGAGTGAAGGCATGCTTTAGGCCTGATTGAAGCCTGCTGTGATTTTTAAGACTCTGTTTTGATAACCTTTAACAGCTTAAGCTTAAGTAGAACTGTGCATGTGTAAAGACATTGCAGACTAATTATGTTTAGTATTGTGCCTGTGTAAGAAAAACGCAGAGTAATAGTTTGTTTAAAAAAAAGTGTAGCCACAAAGCTAGAAAAAATTGGTTTGCACTAGCACAAAACCTGTGCTGACAGGACAAAAGAGTTAACAAAAAAAAATAAAAAGAACAGGAGTACTTCTGGCACCTTAGAGACTAACAAATTTATTTGAGCATAAGCTTTCGTGAGCTACAGCTCATTTCATCAGATGCATTCGAGTGCATACACTGAACGCACCCGATGAATGAGCTGTAGCTCACAAAAGCTTATGCTCAAATTTGTTCGTCTTGAAGGTGCCACAAGTCCTCCTTTTCTTTTTGTGAATACAGACTAACACAGCTGCTACTCTGAAACCTGTCATAAAAATAAACTAATACATAAACATACCCTCCCCGCCTTCCTTCCTCCAAAATATAAAGAAGTTAGTCTAAACAATGGAAAGCAGAAATTGTATATGCTCCTGTGTTGGGGGTGACTTTGTGGTGAAACTATCCTAATGAGCTTCCCACTTGTAAGTAAATAAGAATTTCTTACTAAGTGTTTTGCCTAATAAAAATTTGTTAAACCAATCTGCTGAGTAGTAAATCTCTCAGTCAAATGTATACATTGGCTTATATCTCAATCCCCCATCTTTCTTCTATAGGCCAGTTGAAGCAAAGGTCCCTGTGGCATGACCTGAAAGTTGACAAATCTAAGCTATTTAGAACGGGGATAGGAGTGAATTCCAGAAGCTTAGGGCCCTTATGAAGAGCACTGTGCCAGCCCTTCCTCCTCTCTTATATCTAGTGACCTAGCATCCAGGGCCGTCCTTAGGATTTATGGGGCCCTACGCAGCATTAAACTGGTGACCCTGTGCTCCACTGAAGGCGGTCCCCAGTCGCCGCCACTGACCCCAGTGTGTCGAGGAGGCACAGCCATCACACCTGCCCGCAGACCCACAGAACCTCTCCCCATTGCTGACACACCCCGAGCTTTGTACACAGCAGATGCTGTGGCAGTGGCTTACGGCAGGCCTCACACTGTCATGTGAGGGCTGCATCTTGCCAGAGCCTGCAGCCCCTTGCCACTCCTGGCTCACCACAAGCATTTTAACAGGAAGTACCAAGCAGTAATAACAATAATACGTGTGTATGCGTGTGCATGCGTGAGAGAGAGCCAGAGAGAGAGCCTGTGTGTGTGTGTTGGGGGACTGTATGAAAGAGTGTGTTTCAGATTCTGTGTGTGTGTGAGATAAATATAAAGGGAAGGGTAAACACCTTTAAAATCCCTCCTGGTCAGAGGAAAAACCCTTTCACCTGTAAAGGGTTCAGAAGCTAGGATAACCTCGCTGGCACCTGACCAAAATGACCAATGAGGAGACAAGATATTTTCAAAGCTGGAGGGGGGGAGAAACAAAGGCTCTCTCTGTCTGTGTGATCCTTTTGCTGGGAACAGAAAGGAATGGAGTCTTAGAACTTAGTAAGTAATCTAGCTAGATATGCGTTAGATTCTGTTTTGTTTAAACGGCTGAGGAAAATAAGCTGTGCTGAATGGAATGTAGATTCCTGTTTTTGACGCTTGGTGGTGGCAGCAATAAAGTCCAAGGGCAAAAGGTAAAATAGTTTGTACCCTGGGGAAGTTTTAACCTAAGCTGGTAAAAATAAGCTTAGGGGGTTTTCATGCAGGTCCCCACATCTGTACCCTAGAGTCCAGAGTCGGGAAGGAACCTTGACTGTGTGTGTGTGTGTGTGTGTGTGTGACTGTGTGACAATCTGTATTGGGGAACTGTGACTCATGAGAGACAGTGTGTGTGTGTGTGTGTGTGTGTGTGTGTGGGAAGCATGAGAGACAGTGAGTGCACTGTCACTAAGTTCCCTCCTCTCCTTGACCCAGCTACCGCCCCCTGACTCACCTGGACGTTTCGCTTCTCCTGGCCTGGTCTCCGCCAGAGAGCAAGCAGCGCAGGAAGGCAGGGTCCAGGGAGGGACTCTGCTCTGGGCGGTGGTGGGCTGCCAGTGACCAGCTGTGCCACTCTGGACTCCCTGGGGCTGGGGTAGCAGAGCCGGAGACTGGAGCCCTCTGCCGGCCAGCTGAGGACCAAGTGAGGGAGGTGGCAGGATTGGGGGCAGGGGGAAGCCCATTGGCCCAGTATGCAGGAGGAGCCAGAGAAGAGAGGATTCCAGCCATGGCCAGTGAGGGGAATGGTGCCTCAAATTTTCGGGTGCCCTACACAGCCAAGTATGCTGCGTATGCCTAAGGACAGCCCTGCTAGCATCATTAATGTGCTCATTGTAATTGGCAGTGTATCATGAGTAGAGAGGTGGTGTCTCAGTTGGACTGATCAAGTTATTTGTACTTGTAATCTTTCTTGACTATGGTTATTGCACCGAAGTTCAAAATTGCAGCTAAATATTAAGGCAGGTATTTTACCTGTTCTACTGAAATTTGCTAAAATTTAAATTCTGCAATTCTAGAATGGCATGTTTAGATGGCAAATACTTTTTTTTTTTTTTTTTTTAAGGAAATCTAAGGCCTTTATTGGGTACCATGTTTGCACATAATTTCTGAACTAATGCAGACTGTGCACGTCCTTTGTCCATTATTTGAAATCCTACCATAGTTAGTGCTAAAGACACATAACTTTGACTATCTTTTTAAATGTTTATTTTGAATTATTTATTATCAGCACTAGGAGTTTGGTTTATAAATGATATTGACTGACATTTTACAATGTTTTCCTCAGAAAGGCACTGAAAAATGATGTTGAGAGATACTGGGATAGCTTAGGGAAATTGGTCCAAGTCTGTCTCAAGCTGGAAATGACAAAACGTCAGGAAAATCTCATTGCTATGTGTCCTATGTGAAATGAGAATTTTGCAAGCATGTAGTCTTATATGACTTATTTGTAGTCTCTTTGAGGCAAAGAATTTGTTTTTCTGTATCTTCTATAGAGCAGCTATTATATGTTGAGGTGGTATCCGTAATTTGACAATGGCATATTTTTTTAAAATGTAGGCTTGAAAACCACAGATGGTTCATGGATATTGTAAAAAGAGCAAACTTACATACTAGTAACTAAGTCCAACCCTTAGCTTAACAAATAAGTTTAAAGAAACAGTCCGCATCTCATCCAAAAGAAGCATGAGTGACCAGTGTGGTACTGCTAAGCTTTACAGCTTGATGGATTTAAAGCAAGGTATTATGTTTTGGAGAACCGGTAGCCCAGGAAAATAAAAATGTTGCTAAACCAGAAAGATTTGGTGGTTTTGACTATCTATTGATCAGGGAGAACTCACACTTCATTTGAGACTTTTTTTTTAAATTGGATTTGATCCAGTGGCCCAATACTGAACCATGTTTGACAGCTAATGTGTATTATCTTTCAGCACAACATGTATATTCGAAATGCAAAAAGCATGTTATAGAAGGCTTTGGACTGTTCCTGGTTGTATACAGTAATACAATGAAGGCAACTGAATTAAATTCTCTATGGATATTGATTTCACTGCTTTGCTGCCAGTTATTGAACACTGCGGAGCATGAAGATGTAGTAAAGCATGCAATAAAGCTGCATCGTGGGAAAGGTGCTGCTGTCACACAGAGAAAACAATGGGTCTTAGAAAACTGCAGAAAGCTATCTGGGCTCCTTCGTCAAAAGAATGTGGTTCTCAACAAACTAAAAAATGCAATAAGATCAGTGGAGAAGGACTTGGGGCTGTCAGATGAAGAGAAACTTTTTCAGGTGCACACATTTGAAATTTTCCAGAAGGAGCTGAATGAAAGTGAAAATTCAGTCTTTCAAGCAATCCATGGACTCCAAAGAGCCCTTCAAGGTGACTACAAAGATGTTGTAAACATGAAAGAAAGTAGTAGACAGCGATTGGAGGCCTTGAGAGAAGCTGCAATAAAGGTAGTACTTTCCAATTTTACTAATGCATTATGGAGGGTAATATGGTGAAGGTTTCATAGGGATTTCTAATGATTAAAAAGAGGTTTAAATTCTTTTGTTTTGTATGAAAAATATGGATCTATACCAAACTTTCAACACTTATTCCTAGTGTAAAGATGGAATTTTGAGCAAAGCTAGCAGTAAATCTGTTCTCAGATAAGTTAGAAGTAATGTAGTAGTTACAGGGAGTTAAAAATATTCATTATTGAAATTTAGAGAAGGTTAATAATTAGTTATAAAAAACAGTCTAATGAGAACCCCTGTAACTCCCAACCCGAGCATTACTTTAGAAGGCAAAGGAATATGAGAGGTGAGACTATTCATATACTTTGGCAGTAATATAGCATTCTGTGTCGTAACTGCACTTCTTTGTGTCAAGACAAGGCAACTGAGATTGCCTTCTTTATAAAATAATCACTTTAAAGCACAGAAGTGTGATAGTGAAGCATGAGTGTTTCACTGACTATTGTGGCTCTCCAGCCTCACCTTGATCTGTTAAGGTTTACCAAAGAGAGCCCCAGTCCAACAGACCTGGCAAAATTTAGAGAGACAAGGTGGGTGAGGTAATATCTTTTATTGGACCAACTTCTATTGGTGAGAGACAAGCTTTCACGCTTATACAGAGCTCTTCTTCAGGTCTCGGAAACTTACTCAGATTGTGGGAAAAGTTTGTCGGAGCAGGGCTGCTCTCTGGGGAGCCAAAGCAGGTCTCTGTGACACTCTACCTCAAAGTAGCACCCTGGAACCCCATATTCACTACTGTGATATGATTAGGATATGTTTGGTTCAAATGCATGCCTGGCGAGGTATCATTTTAAAAGTCTTAATCTATTGAACATTAATAACCTGTTGGGTTGTATGTACTATCAGTGTTTGTGGAATTATGAAGTATTGCAATATGTGCTATTGAAATATGTTGTGAGGTTGGGGGAGACTGACAATGAAACTTTCAGTAAGGACAAAGGAGCACCCATCACTGGCCAGATGGACGTTGATGGCCCATTAAGAAAACAATCGACTATCCCAGATTTCAGAGTAACAGCCGTGTTAGTCTGTATTCGCAAAAAGAAAAGGAGTACTTGTGGCACCTTAGAGACTAACCAATTTATTTGAGCATGAGCTTTCGTGAGCTACAGCTCACTTCATCGGATGCATGCCGTGGAAACTGCAGCAGACTTTATTTATACACAGAGAATATGAAACAATACCTCCTCCCACCCCACTGTCCTGCTGGTAATAGCTTATCTAAAGTGATCATCAGGTGGGCCATTTCCAGCACAAATCCAGGTTCTCTCACCCTCCACCCCCCCACACAAATTCACTCTCCTGCTGTGTGGGGGGGTGGAGGGTGAGAGAACCTGGATTTGTGCTGGAAATGGCCCACCTGATGATCACTTTAGATAAGCTATTACCAGCAGGACAGTGGGGTGGGAGGAGGTATTGTTTCATATTCTCTGTGTATGTATAAAGTCTGCTGCAGTTTCCACGGCATGCATCCGATGAAGTGAGCTGTAGCTCACGAAAGCTCATGCTCAAATAAATTGGTTAGTCTCTAAGGTGCCACAAGTACTCCTTTTCTTTTTGCGACTATCCCAGAGGCTCCTTACAGAAGGCACGTACACAATGGAGACTGCTTGACCAATGGGAACTGACTGACCCCAATGCCACTGCAAGGATCTTTCTAGCAGCTAGAAGAAGGTGTAAAAAGACAGACAGTGACATCATCACTGGGCCTCTGTCCCGTCCCCCCCCCCCGGCCCCCATCTCAACACCTGGAAAATCTTCTGGAAGGAAAAGACTTTTTGAACTGTGAAATTTGGTCCCAGTCTGGAAAAGGGCTCAGTCTGGGTATTGAGGAACTGTCAGTTGCTTGTACCAGCTGTCAGGGTGAGACACTGCTTGATTCAAATCTTGCTTAGTCTCTTTAACTTAGAATTTAGACTGAGAGTTTATTTTTGTTTAAGTAACCAAGTTTGCTCTCTATGCCTGTTACTGATGATCACTTAAAATCTATCTCTCTGTACTTAATACATCTGTTTTATAATTTACCTAAAACAGTGTGTTTTTGGTTGAAATGCTAGGGGAATCTCAGCTCAGATTACAAAGGCTGGTGCATGTCCACTTTTCTATGAGGAAGTGGCAAACTTATTAATGGGTTTGCATTGCTCAAGAGAACCTTGAGCAGTGCAAGATGGTGTATTTCTGGGGTGCAGTGCTGGAGACCTGGGGGAATTGGCTGGATCCTTTATTGATGGTTCATAAGTGGCAGGGAGATCATTTATGTAACTCAGTTGGGTGCGTCTCTGCCTGTGGACGGCGGTGTGAATGCAGAATCTGTCAGAGGGTTGTAGCTTGACATCAGCATCACTGTGTGAGAGGCAGCCAGCCCAGGTTGGTGAGTTTGGAGGGCTCAGCAGTCCTACAGGTCAGCTTATACCCCACTGACCCTGTCACAGTCTCCCATCCAGAGAAAGTGCCATTATAGTGGAGTTACATGCCGTGCTTCCTTGGGCACATTCACTGTAATCCTCTTGTTTTCCTTGCCCCCTCTCCATCTAATCAGAAATGTTCTGATGTTTACAAGATAGGAGGGAAGGAAATGGAAGTGAGTTGTTGTGGAAGGCGGAGAAGAGGGGAAGAGTGTGAGGAGGACATGGCTTATGTGACTGGGCAATCCTTGCAGGGGATGTAAGTGCTGGAGACCTGGAGGCAGAACAGGGGCATAGATCAGGGTTTCTCAGCCCATAGGTCAGAACCCAAAATTGAGTCACCAGAATGTTTCAAAGCGGTTCCAGTCCCACAGTGCTGGCTGGGCTCACCTCCTTGCTCCAGACACTGCAACCTCTGGGGTCTCAGCACCATTCAGCTTTGGCCCAGCTGTCATGATGATCGGAGCCTGGGTAGGCAAATTTGAATGAATGGCACTTCAACCACATAAGAACGGCCATACTGGGTCAGACCAAAGGTCCATCTAGCCCAGTATCCTGTCTTCCAACAGTGGGCAATGCCAGGTGTCTCAGAGGGAATGAACAAAACAGGTAATCATCAAGTGATCCATTCTCTGTCGCTCATTCCCAGCTTCTGGCAAATAGAGGCTAGGGTGGGCAAACTTTTTTTGGCCTGAGGGCCACATCTGGGTATGGAAATTATATGGAGGGCCATGAATGCTCATGAAATTGGGGGTTGGAGTGCAGGACGGGATGAGGGCTCTGGCTGGGGGTGCAGGCTCTGAGGTGGGGCCAGAAATGAGTTCAGGGTGCAGGAGGGGGTTCCGGGCTGGAGCAGGGGGGTTCGGAGGATGGGAGGAGGATCAGGGTTGGGGCAAGGGGTCAGGGTGTGGGAGGGGGGCACTTACCTCAAGCAGCTCCCAAAAGCAGCAGCATATCCCTCTTCCAGCTGCTATGCGGAGGCAGGGCCAGGTGGCTCTGCACGCTGCCCTGTTCGCAGGCACCGCCCCTGCAGCTCCCATTGGCCGCAGTTCCTGGCCACGGCACTCATGGAGCGGGGCAAGCCCCGAATCCCGCTCCCCGGCTAGAGCTCAAGGGCCAGGTTAAAACTTCTGAAGGGCTGCATGTGGCCCCTGGGCTGTAGTTTGCCCACCATTGATTGACCTAGTTTCCGTGAATTTATCTAATTCTCTTGTGAACTAGATACTCTTCCTCTCGTCTGCTCCCTTCCATGACAACTCACTCCCATTTTCTTCCCTCCTATCTTGTAAACATCAGAACATTTCTGATTATATTTTCTACAATAATGGTTGGAGAGGGGGCAAGGAAAACAACCCTGTGAGCCAGGTCACAACTTCACTCTCACAAATTTTGGTCCAGTTGAGGGTGGCAGGGCCAAACCTGAGCAGTGCTGCAACCCTGGAGGTTGCAATACCCAGAGCAAAGAGCCAAGTCCAGTCAGCCCCACAGCACAGGAGCTGCAGGAGCCAGTACTGTGGGGTGTGTCAGGCAGAACTCAACAGGATCCGACTGAAACCACTCTAGGGCAGGACTGCAACCAGAGCGGGGCAGCCATCCAGGGTGTGTGGTGGGGCTCGGTGGGGCCAAGGCTTGGAAAGGGAGCATCACCTATGTGTTGGTGTCTGGAGTGGCTCACTGCTAAGAGTGCCAAACTCAGGTCTGACTGTCAGAAATCAGGGCAGACACCCCAGATTGGTGGTATAGTCCTCCGGGATCACTATATTAGTTTTACTGTGGAGCCACATTTGGTTACTTCCAGCCCCAAAAGGCCAGTCACTTTCCCCAGGTTAGAATATGCTCTAGATCTCACCAAAGGCAATGCTGCAGCCCGGGGGTCGGAAGCCTTTTAGAAGTGGTGTGCCGAGTCTTCATTTATTCACTTTAATTTAAGGTTTTGCGTGCCAATACTAAATTTTAACGCTTTTTAGAAGGTCTCTGTCTATAAGTCTGTATATTCTATAACTAAACTATTGTATGTAAACAAGGTTTTCAAAATGTTTAAGAAGCTTCCTTTAAAATTAAATTAAAATGCTGATCTTACACCGCTGGCACGCTAAGTTCACTGCTGGCCTGGGTTTCTGTTCACCTAGGCCGGCAGCGGGCTGAGCGGGGTCTGTGGCTGGGACCCTGGCTGGCAAGGGGCCGGCAGCCAGAACCCAGGGCCTGCAGCAGGCTGAGCGGGGCCGGTGGCCAGGACCCCTGAGCAAGTCAGCTCGCTGCCAGTCTGGGGTTCCGTCCGCCGGCTCCTGCCATCCAGGGTCCCAGCTGCCGGTCCCGCTCAGCCCGCTGCCGGTCTGGGGTCCTGGCCCTGTCCATACAGAGTAGGTACCTACTTTCTCCCTGGTTCTGGCCCATTCTCTTCCTCTCTCTGCACTGAGCTGAGGGTGGGAGTGCACTGAGAACAGGGCTGGGGGTGAAGGAGCAGGCTGGGGATTGGGATGCAGGGTCTGGCCAGGAGCTAGAATGAGGGAGGGGGCTCATGGTTGGGGCACGAGGTTTGGGTGTAGAGCACTTACCTGGGCAGCTCCCATTTGGTGCGAGGGGTGCAGGTGGGATTGTGTGTGTGTGTGTGCGTGCAGGAGCTCCCGTTTGATGTTCAGGGTGGGGGTAGGGATGTGGGGGTGCAAGAGTCAGGGCACAGGCTGTGGGGGGGCTGTAGGGGGGCAGGAGTCAGGATGGGGGGCTGGGTATGTGTGGGGGGTGCCGGAGTCAGGGCTGGGTTTGGGGGGCTGGGGTGTGCAGGGATCAGGGCACGGGGCTGGGGTGTGCAGGGATCAGGGCAGAGGGCTGGGGGTGTGCGTGTGTGTGTGTGCAGGAGCTCCCATATGGTGCTCAGGGTGGGGATGTGTGGGGTGCAGGGGTCAGGGCACGGGGCTAGGGTGTGTGGGGGTGCAGGGGTCAGGGCAGAGGGCTGGGGTGGTGGGGGTGCTCCCAGCCCCCTGCCCTGAGCGGCTCAAGGCTGGGGGCTGGAGGGGATATACCAATTCCACCCTTTTCCCCAACGTCCCCGGAGCAGAGAGCACCGCGGCTCTGCTTTTCCCTCTCCCCTCCATAGCAAGGGCCGTCAGCTGATTGGCCGCAGGGGGGAGGAGGGGCAAGAACCCAGCACGCTGAGGGCGGGAGCTTGCCTTCCCTGCAAGGAGAGAGTGGTGGGAGGGGGCGGGCAGGATTTTTAATTGTAAGCTGCTGTCCCTGGCAGACAGCAGTGTGCCATTAAAAATTGGCTCGCGTGCCACCTTTGGCACGCATGCCATAGGTTGCCGACCTCTGCCGTAGCCAATCCTTCAATAAACTAAAACTAAAGATTTATTAGTTGGGAAAAAGCAATGAGAGTCATAGCAAGTTTAAAGCAAATAAAATACATTTCAGGTGAATTAGGGGTTTTAGGTTCAAAATAAAAGCAGTGATGTAGCAATCTGCCAGTCTCATAGGGTCTTTTCACAAATTCTCTCAGGGTTTTTCCAAAGCGGATTTGCGGAACTCTGTCTGTATCTAGAAAGCTACCAGACAGCATCCAAAAAGATCAAAGATGTCAGGATCATTCCCAGCATCCAGTATTTATAGTAGAATATAGCCTGTGAAGTGTTTTTAGCACAGCATGTGTCCCTAGATTTCCCTTTGACTTCAAAGCATAGGTGTTGTGTGCTCAACAATGTTCCTCCTTGCTGAGCAACTTTAGACAAATGGATATAGATAAACGGGAACAATGTGATAGCCAAAAACATTTAGCTTTCATGCAGTTTTACGCATCAAATGAATTCACAACTAATCACTAACACACAATATTGCTCCAGGATTAATTAAGTATACAGACAACAATCACAGGTAAACTTAGTGTAAGTTTACACTTACACTAAGTTTACCTGTGCCATGTAAACACAGTGTGGCTTTGTTCTAGTCGAACAAGTGGATACAATAACCTTAGCAACCAATAGGTTCATAGCCAAGTGGATACAATAACATTAGTATTTCTTATGATCTAGGGTTATTCACTATAGGGCATGCTTAATAACAAATAAGCAACAGGATATTGCCAAAATTAACAGATCAAATTTTACAATATTTTTACAGATGTTATGAGTGAGTTGCTTTGCACGTTACAATACCTCTTGACGTTCTTCTGAGGTTCACAGACAGGTGAACTGCCTATTGCCTTTAATCTAAGCTGGTTTGCCTGCATCACAACCTCCATCCCCGACTCACCTTAGCGGGCCACCCAGCCTGACTGGGTTGCGGGGGGTCACAACCAAAAAACCTGGGGGTGGGGTGAGCACATGACCCCGTGTACCCCCCCCCCCATCCCCTATCATCACCTCTAGTAGGAGGTGCAAATATGCTTGCTTGCCCTGGGCGCTAAAATGCCTAGTTATAGCTCTGCCCCAGGGCCTCTATCCCCAGACTATTTGATGGCTCACAACAGGCAATAAACATTTATAAATAGGCCCTGAGCCCAAAAAGGTTGAGGACCACTGGCATAGATGATGCAAGAGACTGAGGTATCCAAGAAGGAGGTGCAAGGGGTGATGTGAACACAGGGTAGGATGCAAGCTGAGACACTCGGAGAGAGTCTGTTCTCTAAACACGAAGAATGAGGGGTATGGAAAGTTTGGCAGAGAGTACCTTGAACACAGTGTTCTCCAACCAAGCCCTTAGCATGTCTCTATGCCAGTGCTTAATGGAAGTGCAGGAGATGGCCTCTGCAGCATATAGCTTTCTGAAGCTGTGGTAATCGTTATGAAATTAACATGATTTTTGACAATTTCACTGCTGTACAAAACATCTTTAGGTGAAAAAATGCACATTCACATCAACCAAACCATTTCGTGAACTGTTCTAGTTTTTTAAAAAAATGAAAAATCAAAATGTTTCTCTGACATTTTAAAAATTAAACTTTTTATTTTTTGATTCAAAATGACTTTTTATCTAGAAATTGTCTCAAGTTTAATTACAAAAAACCCTAAAATTTTTTTTTTTTTTTTTTTTAAAAAGCTCAGTTAAAATGACACCTTTCATCTGACTCTAAAAGATTTTTTTAAAGTTATTTGGAACTGTCAACAAACTAAAACATCAGTTTTCCCTTCGGATCTAGTTTTAAATAGCAACTGTGAAGCTAATAAGAATCTTACACATTTCACTCTCCTGCTGCTTGGCAAAGGTACTAGTAGCTAAAGAGGTACTGGAGAGATCTGTCTGCAGGCTTGGGAATAAATCACTGCATTATATTACATTTTAGTCACATTTTGAAGATTCTTTAGAACTATCAAATCTAGAAGCGTGTTTTTTTTGTTTTTAAGAAAGCTTAGATTCTGCTGAAGTGGAAGGTGTTCCCCTTGTGTGTCATGTCAAGCTTACTACTCACTTGGGACAAGTAGATTATTTTAAACCCTCCCTTTTCTTATATTTGTAAAATATTAGTATGGTGATTTAACAATCTTTTATAAAGCAGAATAATGAGAGATGACTCTGGAAAATGGTGGTTGAAAAGAGAGCAAAGTTTACATGAGGTAGGTTTAAGGTTACTTGTTTGCACATTATTCCGGTTTTGTTCTAGTTTATTTGTATTAAATGTGTGAATTCCTTGGTTAATATTGATTTGTTCTAGAAAGCACTTTTTCACTTTCCCAGTGGGATGTTAGCTGCAAAAGCCAAACTTCTGGGTGTCTGTGGCCTACTGTCTTCACCTCTTACTCTTAGTAGGCTGAAGCATATAGCTTCTAGCTCCTGAGTGTCATGTCAGTTTCATATTGTTGTTAATTGAAAAAAAGTTTGTTATTCACAGAGGCGAGCCAAAAGAGAAGGCTGGGACAGGGTGCAGTACTGGAGGCTTCTTATGTCTTCCATTCTTCTGCCTTTGACTCTTTCTTACAGCAGAAAACTATGGAGGACAGAGAAGTGACTGAAAGGTCCTTCTATCTTTCAGTAACTTCAGTTTTACCAGGCACCTACTAGCCAGATGCTGATACAAAAGATAAAGCTGCCAAGCAGGGTCCAGGGACATATACTAATAGTAATTCTACCACTCTCCCCTTTCCCTAACAGCAGAGGGTGGGTTCTCAGCAGGGGATTGCCCTTAAATCTTGCTGATGGGTCCCATCATAGGTTCCAAGTCCGTGGGTGCTCCGGGGCTGGAGCACCCATGGGGAAAAATTGGTGGGTGCTCTGCGCCCACTGGCAGCTCCCTGCCCCCCGCGACCCAGCTCACCTCTGTCTCCGCTCCGCCTCTACCTCCTCCCCTGAGTGCGCCATGGCTCCTCTTCTCCCCCTAGCTCCCAGCGCTTGTCACTGCGAAAGCACTGGGGGGGAGGAGGGGGAATGCGGCATGCTTGGGGAAGAGGCAGGGCCAGGGCGGGTATTTGGGGAAGGAGTCCAATAGGGTCAGAGAGGGGGTGGGGACTTTGGGGAAGGGGTTGGAATGGGGGCGGGGTGGGAGTGGCGTCGGGGTGGGAGGGGTTGAGCACCCACTGGTGCCAGGAAAAGTTGGCACCTATGGGTCCCATTCTTGTTACACACACACTCTAGGGCACTCACCTTTACCCAGTTCCTAAGGCTCAAGGAGTACCCCAGTTGATTTAGGCACCCCTACCCTTTCTCAGTTCGTAGGGCTCTAGGCAAAAGGCACACACCCTTACCTACTTCCTAGGCTCAGGGCATACTCTTCTGTGGGCAGAGCCGTCCCTACCCGTACGCAGCTGCGTAGGTCACCAGGAAATTTGGGGCACCAAATTTTCTGGTGCCCTGTGCAGCTGCATGCTGCTCCAGCCCCTGCCATGCCTCTTCCCACGGCCCCTGCCCCTGCTCCGCCTTAGCCCCACCTCTTCCTGCCCCTGCTCTGCCCGTGCCCCAGCCCCGCCCCTGAGGACTGCAGCAGGGCTGGGCCCACACTCACTGGCGGCAGGAAGTACAGCAACCCAGCCCCTGCCGCACTGCCGCTGAGTGCTGGGGGGCGGTTCCCCCCCTGCCCCCCAAGCCAGCCCCGCCCCCTCCCCCAGCGGAGGCCTGGGGCCAGTCCGTCTCTCCCCACTTCCCCCCAGAGGTCTTCTCCTTCTCCTCCCCCGTTCGGGGGAGCTGTGTAGGGCCCCAGAATAGCTTGGAATGGCCCTGTCTATGGGTTTGCAGGATCTTTTTATCAGTGAAAGAGCCTTACGCAGTAATAGCCTTATAATCTATTTATTAACAATTACCAAGCAAAATACACATGCTAAGCATAAAGTGCTATGCTCACCAATCCTGATCATGTAGGCAGACCTTCCCTGTTGGCCCGGCAAGGTCCATCTCATCTCAGTTCTGGTTGCTGCATGTCAAAGTGGTTGTGCAAAGGATTCTTAGCAGCTCTGATTTTAGGCTGCCTCTTGGTGGAGGGGTGGGGTGAGATCTTCTTCTTTTAGGTCTTTCCTCCTCCTTCCCTTTTCCTTTCTTTTTCCTTCCAAGCTGGTCTCTTTCTTCAGCCTGTTTATGTAGTGAAACTTGAGTCCTGCTTAGCTATACCTTAACAAATCAGTTTACTAAGATATTACAAAAGAATTCTTTGACCAATCCTAACATATTGTGAAATAATTCTTTACCCAATCATACCCCACCACTTCAGTTTATTTAAATCTTGTAAAATTAATTATGCAACAGACAGAAACAATCAAAGAACCAGACAGAAACCATACAGATAAACAATAGAGAAGTGGGGACCATAAAAGCAAAACAATAAAGAAGTAGAGATTTCACACCCACCACTGTTGTTAAGTGATTCTTTGCCAGATTAGAATGCTATCAAACAAAGTTTTCTTTAAACATTTTAAGAGATTCCTTGCTTATCTGATGATGGTTGGTACTGTTAGGAGGGGTCCTTCTTAACAGCCCAATATTACATTGTTTTGATAATCCAGGAAGTATTTGGAGAGTGTTGGGGACAACTTCCTGGTACAAGTCCTGGAGCAACCGACTAGAGGCAGTGTTCCTCTTGACCTGCTGCTTACAAACAGGGAAGAATTGTTAGGGGAAGTAGAAGTGGGTGACAACCTAGGCAGCAGTGACCATGAGATTTGTTGAGTTCAGGATCCTCACAAAAGGAAGAAAGGAGATTAGCACAATATGGACCCTGGACTTCAGAAAAGCAGACTTAGACTCCCTTTGGGAACTGATGGGCAGGATACCCTGGGAAGCTAATATGAGGGGGCAAGGAGTCCAGGAGAGCTGGCTGTATTTTAAAGAAGCCTTCTTGAGGGCACAGGAACAAACCATCCAGAAGTGCAGAAAGAATAGCAAATATGGCAGGCGACCAGCTTGGCTTAACGGTGAAATGTTCGTTGAGCTTAAACTCAAAAAGAAGTGGAAATTAGCACAGCTGACTAGGGAGGAGTATAAAAATATTGCTAGAGCATGCATGGGTGTAATCAGGAAGGCCAAGGCACAATTGGAGTTGCAGCTAGCAAGGCATGTGAAGGGTAACAAGAAGCGTTTCTACAGGCATGTTAGCAACAAGGAAAAGGTCAGGGAAAGTGTGGGACCCTTACTGAATGCGGGAGGCAACATAGTGACAGATGATGTGGAAAAAGCTGAAGTACTCAATGCTTTTTTTGCCTCAGTCTTCCCAGACAAGGTCAGCTCCCAGTCTGCTGCACTGGGCAACACAGGATGGGGAGGAGGTGAGCAGCCCTCAGTGGTGAAAGAACAGGTTAAGGGCTATTTAGAGAAGCTGGACGTGCACAACTCAATGGGTCCAGATCTAATGCATCCAAGGGTGCTGAGGGAGTTGGCAAGTGGCTCTGCAATCACATCAGCCATTATCTTTGAAAATTCATGGCGTTTGGCGGAGGTCCTGGACAATTGGAAAAAGGCAAAAATAGTGCCCATATTTTAAAAAAAGGGAAGAAAGAGAATCCAGGAAGCTACAGACTGGTCAGCCTCACTTCAGTCCCCACCAGAATCGTGGAGCAGGTCCTCAAGGAATCCATTTTGAAGCACTTGGAGGAGAGGAAGGTGATCAGGAATAGTCAACATGGATTCACCAAGGGCAAATCATGCCTGACTAACCTGATTGCCTTCTATGATGAGATGACTGGCTCTGTGGATATGGGGAAGCGGTGGATGAGAGATATCTTGACTTTAGCAAAGCTTTTGATACGGTCTCCCACAGTATTCTTGCCAGCAAGTTAGGAATTATGGATTGGATGAATGGACTATAAGGTGGATAGAAAGCTGGCTAGATTGTCAGGCTCAATGGGTAGTGCTCAATGGCTCAATGTCTAGTTGGCAGCTGGTATCAAGCAGAATGCCCCAGGGGTCGGTCCTGGGGCCAGTTTTGTTCAACATCTTTATCAATGATCTGGATGATGGGATTAATTGCACCTTCCGCAAGTTCGCAGATGACACCAAGCTTGGGGGGGAGGTAGATACACTGGAGGGTAGGGATAGGGTCCAGAGTGATCTAGACAAATTGGAGGATTGGCCAAAAGAAATCTGATGAGGTTCAACAAGGACAAATGCAGAGTCCTGCATTTAGGAAGAAAGAATCCCATGCACCGCTACAGGTTGGGGACCAACTGGCTAAGCAGCAGTTCTGCAGAAAAGGACCTGGGGATTACAGTGTACGAGAAGCTGGATGAG
This sequence comes from Lepidochelys olivacea, assembly GCF_965140295.1. Taxonomy (NCBI): domain Eukaryota; kingdom Metazoa; phylum Chordata; order Testudines; family Cheloniidae; genus Lepidochelys; species Lepidochelys olivacea. Next base: position 113,057,165 of record NC_140411.1, read on the forward strand.
AGTCAGCAGTGTGCCCTCATTGCCAAGAAGGCCAACGGTATATTGGGCTGTATTAGTAGGAGCATTGCCAGCAGATTAAGGGAAGTGATTATTCTTCTCTATTTGGCACTGGTGAGGCCACACCTGGAGTATTGTGTCCAGTTTTGGTCCCCCACTACAGAAGGGATGTGGACAAATTGGAGAGAGTCCAGCGAAGGGCAACAAAAATGATTAGGGGTCTGGAACACATGATTTATGAGGAGAGGCTGAGGGAACTGGGATTGTTTAGTCTGCAGAAGAGAAGAATGAGGGGGGATTTGATAGCTGCTTTCAACTACCTGAGAGGTAGTTCCAGAGAGGATGGTTCTAGACTATTCTCAGTGGTGGAAGAGGACAGGACAAGGAGTAATGGTCTCAAGTTGCAGTGGGGGAGATTTAGGTTGGATATTAGGAAAAACTTTTTCACTAGGAGGGTGGTGAAACACTGGAATGCGTTACCTAGGGAGGTGGTAGAATCTCCTTCCTTAGAAGTTTTTAAGGTCAGGCTTGACAAAGCCCTGGCTGGGATGATTTAATTGGGGATTGGTCCTGCTTTGAGCAGGGGGTTGGACTAGATGACCTCCTGAGGTCCCTTCCAATCCTGATATTCTATGATTTGATAGCAGCCTTCAACTACCTGAAGGGAGGTTCCAAAGAGGATGGAGCTCAGCTGTTCTCAGTGGTGGCAGATGACAGAACAAGGAGCAATGGTCTCAAGTTACAGTGGGGGAGGTCTAGGTTGGATATTTGGAAACACTGTTTCACTAGGAGGGTGGTGAAGCACTGGAATGGGTTACCTAGGGAGGTGGTGGAATCTCCATCCTTAGAGGTTTTTAAGGCCCAGCTTGACAAAGCCCTGGCTGGGATGATTTAGTGAGTGTTAGTCCTGCTTTGAGCAGGGCATTGGACTAGATCTCCTGAGGTCTCTTCTAACCCTAATATTCTATGATTTTATCGTTCTAATTTGGAAGGAATGTGAGGATGTGACTTTGTGCTTCTCGGCTTATGGCTGCTCCTCTCCTAATATGACTTCAGAAAAATGCCTCAGACCTTACATCCTCATTTTGCATATCTATCTCTAGGTGTTCAGTCCTGTGGCTAGTAGGTGGTGTAAATTTTTCAAGTGCAGATAATACTGGTGCAGATTCTGCCATTTTGTGGTCTGGTGTCTCATTCTAGCCAATGTGAGGCACCGTGCAGTGTGTACTGTCCTATGCTTTTGACTAGGTCTGGTCAGAGCAGCAGCTTTGAAGCAGCACTTGCTTTTCATGCAGGGCTGGCCTTACCATGAGGTGACCTGAGGCAGCCACCTCAGGTGCCAGACTGTTCGGGGGCACCACTAGGACCCAGAGTGTAGAAAATTGTCTACTGCTGGTGCATATGTATTCTCTCTGCTCTAGATGCACAGAGATGGTGGAGTGCTGTGCTGGAGGAAGGAGAAAAGGTGAGAGAATAACAGAAAGCAGCAGGAGCTGCAGGGAGAGAGAGGAGGAGGAGCCTCTTATGTACCTCTCTAGCACCCCTGGTGCCTGGACTGATTAACACCAGCTTCTCAGGGAGCTTCCTGTTTCCTGCTGCTTCCCTGAACCCACCTGAGGAGAACAGGCAGCCAACTGAAGTAGTAGGAGCCAGTTAGGCCCTTAAGTCGCTGATATCTTCCCTTACTCAGGCCCTGCTACCAGCCTGCTTATTTGTCCCCTTCAACTGAGTGAGAGCCACTATAGCTGGCACAGAACAGCAGTCATGAGTGAAAGAAGAAAACATCACTCTGGAGCAGCATTCAGAAAAAGAAAGAAAGCAAAGGAAGTTTTTCTATCTAAGCAGGAAGGAGCTCTCCTGAGATACATAGACACAAATGTTTATGGTGAGCCTTCCGGCCCCAGTGGGTGGTGAGGAAATGCCTGATCTTCTAGTTAGTCAGAGTGCAGGTGACCTGGCAGCTACTGCAGCATCCATATCTCCATCTCAAATGGATGTAACCACTTTTCTTCAGGAATTTGCATGTAGATCAGAGAAGAGTGTGGTGGAGGCACAAGAAACAGCTGCTGCTGAGTTTAGTTCCTTAAGTCTAGATGATTCAGGACTGTGGACCCACTTGAGCAGTAGCCTGGGGGACTTCCTTGTACTGCATGGACCACAGCAAGTGAAAAACTTCATGTTCCCCAAAGACAATGAAAATAGAAGTTTCCATCCAACACATTACTGGCGTGAAATCCCCAATGGTGACAAAGTGGAGAGGCCATGGCTTATGTACTCAAAAACTCAAAATGCTGCCTACTGTTTTTGTTGCAGACTCTTCCAGTCTAATGTTCCAGCCACATTGGGTTCTACAGGAACAAAGGACTGGAAAAATTTGGCTAGAAATCTGACATGCCATGAGAAGGCAGCAAATCACCAGAGAGCATTCCATAGGTGGAAAGAGCTTGAGATGAGACTAAGGTTAAAGGCCACCATAGATGATGATCATCAAAAGAAGATTGCATCAGAGTCTCTTTACTGGCAAAATGTTCTGAAAAGGCTCATTGCCATTGTGAGAATGCTTGCTACCCAAAACCTAGCACTGCGTGGCACTTCAGATCAGCTGTATGTGCCAAACAATGGACACTTCCTTACAATTGTGGAGCTGATGGCTGAGTTTGATGGTGTACACCAGGAGCATCTAAAAAGAGTCCCTACCCAAGAAATGTACACACACCACTACCTTGGAAAAACAATTCAAAATGAGCTCATACAGTTACTGGCAACAAAAGTCAAACAGAAGATTGTGGCAGATCTGAAGTCAGCAAGATATTACTTTATTCTGGACTGCACACCTCACATCAGCCATACGGAACAAATGACTTTAATGGTGCGTTCTGTAACAACAACAGAACCTAGTGAAAATGTCCCTGCAATGGTGACTGTCAGAGAGCATTTCCTAGAATTTATTAACATTGATGATACTACAGGAGCTGGTATGACAAATGTGCTTCTTAAAAAGCTGGAAGGTACGGGAATTGCGATAGCTGACATGAGAGGTCAGGGCTACGATAATGGTGCCACATTAGAGGAAAGAACAGAGGAGTGCAGACACGGATCCGAGAGTTTAACAGTCGAGCTTTTTTGTCCCATGCAGTTCTCATTCTTTGAACTTGGTGGTCAGTGATGCAGCATCAGCTTCCAGTGAGGCTGCTGAATTTTTTAATGTAATTCAAAGCGTCTATGTATTTTTCTCTGCATCAACTCGTCGATGGCAAATTTTGAAGAAACATCTGGGAACATCCTCTCTGACACTGAAACCACTGAGTGCCACACGACAGGAAAGTCAAGTGGAGGCGATAAAGCCTATCAAACACCAAATTGGGAAGATAGATGATGCCATAATTAGCATTATCCTCCATAATGGCAATGACAGGAACTGTTTGTGGGAGAACAGTGGCAAAGGGAAATAGAATCACCAGAAACATATATAACTTCAGATTTCTGTGTAGCTTAGTATTGTGGCATGACATACTGTTTGAAATAAATGTTGTAAGCAAGAGAATCCAAGGTGTTGACCTTGATATATCTGGAGCAACGGAACAACTGGGCAAAGCGAAGTCATACCTACGGTCTTACCGGTCAAAAGAGGGATTTCAAAACTTTCTGAAGAGGGCACAGAAGTTGGCAGAGGAACTTCACACTGAAGCTATTTTCCTACCCATTCAAGAATATAAGAGTAACTGAAGAAGGAGGCATTTTGATTACGCGGCACGAGATAATCCCATAAGAGACTCCAAACAACAATTCAAAGTTGAATTCTTTAACCAGGTGCTAGATTCTCCAACTGACTGTAAGGCACAACATTTCATGCAGCTCAAGGAACACAGTAGTGTATTTGGGATGTTGTATGATATTCCAAAACTCCTCGCTATACCTGAAGAAGACCTACACCAGCAAGGCACTAGAGACAGCGTTGACACATGATGACATGCGCGATATTGATGCGAGTGATTTAGGTGATGAACTGAAAGCCCTTTCAAGATACATTTCAGCAGGATCAACTCCAAAGGCTTTTCTGGAATATATGTGCACAAAGAAGATGACCACCCTCTTTCCAAATGCTTTTGTCGCTCTGCGCATACTTCTAACATTTCTTGTAACAATTGCCAGTGGAGAACGCAGCTTCTCCAAGCTGAAGTTAATCAAAACACATCTATGCTCCATAATGACACAGGAGAGGCTGGTTGGCCTGCAACCATCTCCATAGATCATGAGCTGGCCCAGACTGGGGACCTTCAGGAAGCAGTTCAAATCTTTGCAAGCAAGAAGGCATGGAAAGGACCACTTTGATTATTCAAACAGATAAAAATGCCAGTGTTTAGTATGCAGACAAGAAAAGTTACATTTACTGTTCAGGCGTTTGAAAGTTAAATGTTACTTAATTTTTGAACAAGGCATTTTAAGTTGTTCTCCTTTATTGGGGTAGGTAGCAGAGCAGTACCATGAGAGGAGTAGAACAGGAAGAAGGCAGAATTGAGACGTTTCAAAGTTTTGGCCCAAGCAAGTCAAGTCATGGGGGCATCATTTGAGCTCCCCGCCTCAGGTGCCAAAATGGTGTGGGCCAGCCCTGTTTTCATGGACCCACCTGCCATTCCTTGCAGATGGCTCCTTCTACTCCATTGCAGGATTGGGGCATTTGCAAAGCTCTGGCAAGGGTGGAATAGTAAAGGACTCTCTGGATAAATATTACAGAAGTTCTGCCTCCAACTGTCCTTCAAGTGATCAGAGATCTTTTGTGTTACTGTTCAGATGTAGCTAATCTGTTTTCAGTTTATAGCCTTATTTACTTTACCACAGTTGATCTCTAACTTGTTTTTTCTACAGTTTTGTCCTTGTGATGTTGCACTCCATATGTTTATTGAAATATGCTTGAGTGTAAATATAATGTAAATGGAATATGCTTTATGCAAAAGGTCTCTTGTAAAGAATCATTACAAAGCTCATCATGTACTGAGCGTGTTCATCCTGTTCGTATGAATGTATCAGAAGCTAGAAATATAAAGTGTTACTCTGAACTCCAATTGTAACTATGCAAAGTGTGGGCCATTAATGGTGGCTTGGAATCTTGATGGCTCCCATCAAGAAGGATAATTGGTGGTAAATGGTTCTGTTTACTTGCAAGCCTCCACTGCACACATGCAGGCCAGTCCTGGAGGAAAGGAGCCGGGGCTCGCAGGACATGTGACCATGTCACCTGTTACTGGACTCCATCTTTAACCTGGTGCTTTTCCATTTATAAGGAGGGGAGGGAACGCACAGAGAGACAAAGGATTCCCACCTTGTGCCAAAGCTATAAAAGGGGGTGGAACAGAACAAAGGGGATTCGAGTCATGAGAAATCCCCTAGTTACCACCTGAGCTGGAGCAAATAAGAACTGTACCAGGAAAAAGGATTGGGCCCAGATTAGGAAGGAGTCCAGTCTGTGAAAGAAGCTTACTGGAACATCTCTGAGGGTGAGATTTTATCTGTAATCAGTTTCTTAATGTATTAGGCTAAGACTTGCATGGTTTTGTTTTATTTTGTTTGGTAACTTACTTTGTTCTGTGTGTTATTACTTGGAACCACTTAAATCCTACTTTTATATTTAATAAAATCACTTTTGCTTATTATTGAACCAGAGTTAGTGACTAATATCTGGGGGAGCAAACAGCTGTGCATAGCTCTCTATCAGTGTTATAGAGGGCGGACAATTTGAGTTAACCCTGTGTAAGCTTTATACAGTTTAAAACTGATTTATCTGGGGTTTGGATCCCATTGGGAGCTGGGTGTCTGGGTGCTAGAGACAGGAACACTTGCTAAGACATTCTCAGTTAAGTTTGCAGCTTTGGGGGACATGGTTCAGACCTGAGTCTGTGTTTGCAGCAGGCTAGTGTGTCTGGCTCAACAAGGCAGGATTCTGAAGACCAAAGCTGGCAGGGAAAAAGGGCTCAGCGGTAGTCTCAACGCATCAGGTGACAGTCCCAAGGGGGTCTCTGTGGCCGAACCTGTCACAGTCCTGACCTAGGGGAGGAGCTGGCATGAATTGCTCCTCTTGTAAGGAAAAACCACCAGGATTCTAAAGGCATCCTATATTTCTCTCACAGTACAAGGAGAGTGTCTGTGCATCAGATCCAGAGCTGCTGGGAGACGTTTTTACCCTTCAAACAGTGCTTTCTAGCAGAGAGCTATAAAGGGTTGGGAAGCATACAGCCTCCCAGAAAAGTATGAAAGTGCAAATAGTCTTTACCAGGGGACTAGATAGAAAAGCTAAAGCTATTGACATTTGGCCTGGCCACATTTGCTGTTAATTTTTCCCCCAACACCACTTATTCTAGGAACATTGTCAAAGATCTGTCTGGCAAAGGGTAATTTTCATCGTGCCAGTGAGACTGTGGGTTCTGGCAATTCTAAACATGACAATAAACAAATCTGTACACCAAGGCCAGGGTTTTCGTCACAACCTGGAGTCTGTGACTGGAAAGAGTTTTAAAGGGGTAATCTGAAGTGACAGGGTTGTTCTGAACAGATTGTTGTCACAACATTAACATCAAAGAAGCTATTCATGATTTGTCACTAAATGGGATGGACTTGTTCTCTGTGTAAAGGGAGAACAATGTCATTTATAAAAGAAAACTGCTCATGTCTTCTGCTACATGCAATACAATTTCTTATGCTTGGTGTTGGTGTTAGATCCATTAAGGTCCAGATAGTGGCTGTTACTAGTGTTTTGGATCCAAACAAAAGCAGAAGCCTGGCATCACATTCTATTTTCCAAATTCTTACATGCTCTCACTAAGTTAATGCATCTCAGTCTTTTAAAAATGTTTCTCTCTACCACCTTCATTCTCTTCCCTATTCCAAAGAAACTCATGGTAATGTTTTGTGCTCTGACCGAGAGAGTGGATTTAAAATCAACAATTCTTTTGGAAAAAATCAGATTTTTTTTTAATTTTATTTAAATTATAATAAATTCAGATTTCATTTTAAACAGGTTTATTTTTAAAAAGAAAACTTAATACAAAATATGTTAAGGCCTAAACTTATTAAAATGTTTTAAAACATTAATTTTAAAATAAATATGCTGGTTCCATGAGCCTTTATCAAAAACATTGAGTTAAAGGCTGCTTTTCTATATGAAGAATCGGGGAAAACATCTAGCGTTTGAAGTCAAGCTTTATAAATCTGGAACAATAGGTCAGCCTAAGTAATTTTAGGAGACTCTCATTTTGAATAGACTTAGGTGAGTAGGAACTTAAGCTTCAGTCATTTTCACTTAGGCATATTTGAAATTTTTCCCAAGGCTGACTTGAAATATTAATTCACTGGCTATTGTTAATCCTGCTGTTTTAATAAATCATTTAGTTGTAAATGTGATGCATGTTGTGATAAGAGATTTATCCAAAACATTTAAAGTTGTTTTGTTTAATAAAAATAAATTGGATATACGGTTTTGTGTTTTTAATTAAATTCCAGTTACCATCCTTAGATTGGTGAGGCTCATCTGGAGTACTGTGTCCAGTTTTGGGCCCCACACTACAAGAAGGATGTGGATAAATTGGAAAGAGTCCAGCAAAGGGCAACAAAAATGATTAGGGGTCTGGAACACATGACTTATGAGGAGAGGCTGAGGGAACTGGGATTGTTTAGTCTGCAGAAGAGAAGAATGAGGGGGGATTTGATAGCTGCTTTCAGCTACCTGAGAGGTAGTTCCAGAGAGGATGGTTCTAGACTATTCTCAGTGGTGGAAGAGGACAGGACAAGGAGTAATGGTCTCAAGTTGCAGTGGGGGAGATTTAGGTTGGATATTAGGAAAAACTTTTTCACTAGGAGGGTGGTGAAACACTGGAATGCGTTGCCTAGGGAGGTGGTGGAATCTCCTTCCTTAGAAGTTTTTAAGGTCAGGCTTGACAAAGCCCTGGCTGGGATGATTTAATTGGGGATTGGTCCTGCTTTTGAGCAGGGGGTTGGACTAGATGACCTCCTGAGGTCCCTTCCAACCCTGATATTCTATGATCCTAAGGCACCTTGACACAAATCATGAGAAAGTTAATTAGTTAATAAGCAATATATCATTCACCATTTTCTAACATACTAAAATGTACAGTTAGCTTAATATTTTCATATTCTTATTATGTAATTGCTTAAATAAAACAGATATAGTTATAACATACCCTCCTAGGTAGCAAAAAGATGCACTAGATTTGGTACAAAGACTCTAGTTGTAAATTAAGGTGTTTTAATGGTTGTCAGCCAATGAGAATGCACCTTTCTTTAGAAAAGAACAAGTACAAATAGAAAAGTTGATTTAAAATCAATTATTTAATTCAAGGCTTTCCAGTTGGTGGTTTAAATCATGATTTAAATAGCCTTGATTTAAATCACTCCACCCTGTTGACAGAGCATTCTATGAATCTCTTGCTTCAGTAACTACTTACTAGTTAAAGGTTGCAATCTTAGTAGTTGTAACCTTGACCAGTAGCCTATTTGAGCTGGTACATTGTCAATAGATAATATTGCACCTTCCATTGTTCTGCTATCCTTTCTGCACCTAGAAAAGAAGTACTTGTGGCACCTTAGGGACTAACCAATTTGTTTGAGCATAAGCTTTCGTGAGCTACAGCTCACTTGAGCTATAGCTCACGAAAGCTTATGCTCAAATAAATTGGTTAGTCCCTAAGGTGCCACAAGTACTTCTTTTCTTTTTGCGAATACAGACTAACACGGCTGCTACTCTGAAATCTTTCTGCACCTGAAATTCCAGAGGAGGAGAAACAGCTAAAATTTGATAGTGAAGCCATAACAGTATATTTGTAATGTACTGAATCACCAGATGTCAGCACTTTGTTCTTCCTTACATCTGAAGTGCAGGGACCAAAACACTTCAGACTAAAAGCATAAGACATTGACTTGGAAAGGTGCACAAGAAATCAGGCATTTAATTGCCTTCTGACATCAGGACATATAATGCAGCAGTGTCTTTTTATACAGAGTGAGCAGGAACCTCAACCATTTTATGCAACACAGCTACTTGATTGTTGATCTCTACTTTTTCCACGTGCTACGAATTAGATCTCTGGTATCTGAAGCTTTATTTACCAAAGCGATCTCTAGGTCACAGCCAAACCAAACACAGGCTTACCTTTTTGTTTCATCTTGTTCTCTATTTAGAATGCTTTTTCTCAGTGTAAACACTTTTTCTGATTATCTACATCCCATTTGTAAGGGTTAGCGGATGCATCTTTGAAAAAGAAATATTTTCTTACCTGCTAATTTCTGTTGTTGGAAAGCATGCTTATAAATCTCACCTTCCCTTTTCTGAGTTCACTTGACATGTTCATGTTTTTTCTGTTTATGGTTGCACAATTGTGGCCTTTAAAAAAAAAAATCCTGATTTTATATAGAGGTTTATAAAACTTTGAGCATATTTTCCATTATATTTGTTTGCTTAGTAATAGCTAGTGAAGTCATACTTTTTAGTTCACTATGCTCTAATTTCCTTGCTAAAATATATATTTTTCAATTGTACTTGGCTTTGGAATTAAGAAACTCTCTAGAAGATATATTAGGGTGTCCCCTCTGTGATACTTCCTGGTCCTCAGCTTTCCAACTGCTTTTAAATGTTATAAAAGAACAGAGGAATCCACCTGTAAGATGAGTTTTCTCAAGTAATAAATAAAAGGTAGAAAAATAACTGTGAAGTCTCAGTAGAATTATTTGCATAAAATTTGCTATGAAGTTCTAATTCTTGTAAAATGGTTTGTTTCAAAAATAGTATAAATAAATGTTAATAAGGTGGAATGTTGTCCTGTTCAAAGATCAAATAAAAACTTCATTCGTATTTGCTGTAAAATCCAACAGGAGGAAACAGAATATGTTGAACTTTTAGCAGCAGAAAAACATCAGGTTGAAGCCCTTAAGAACATGCAGCATCAAAATAAAAGCCTGTCCATGCTAGATGAAATTCTTGAAGATGTTAGGAAAGCGGCCGATAGGCTGGAAGAGGAAATAGAAGAACATGCCTTTGATGACAACAAATCAGTAAGTGATGTAGAAATCGTTCTGCTTTTTAATTCATATACTTTCATTTTTAGATCGAACTAAGCATTGCATTGATGCTACTTTTATGTCAGATGTAATAAATGGTGGTGGTAATTTTAGTGACAACTTTAAAATATTTGACCTTATTACATATCTTTCCTGTCCCTTGATTCCCACAGAAGAAATTGTTTGTTTAGAGCTATTATGACTGCTTGCCAGGAAGCAGGTACTCTGTCATCTCCCATATCACTAGTGTGTTTTGTCTCTTATGGTCTGGAAGTCTTAAATATGATTGCAACTTTTAACTATTATGTTGTGGAACAGACTTGCACATCGTGATGTTGACATAACCGTTCAGGGTCCTCTAGCCCAATGATATTTGGAGTGTCTAGGCTCTCAAAATACAGGCTCACCCTGTTAAAATTAGCCTCCATTTTTATTTCTGATTTTTTTTCTTCCTCCTTTTTTGTTGAGAATATAATGGGAGAAGGAGAACCCTTGAAATTAGGTTTCACAGTCTGAAAAAAGGAATAGTGTACAAGGTAAGGGCATGAAACACCTCTGTTGCATTTGCAGTGGCTTTTTTCCATGGACTTCATCTGTTTTCAGTATCTTGGACTAATTGCAATGGCTCTGTGGGTGTGGGAGACTCGGGGAAAGAAACAATCCTCAGGTTAACCTTGTGCGTGTGTTGGAGTAAGGAACACATCCATTTCTCCATGCCTTCTCCATCAGCCTTCCTTAGAGCCTCTCCAGTCAGTCCTGTTATCTGAACATAAGGTCGCAGCTCTTTGGCCTTGGCTTCTACTCTTGGAAGTTCTGGTGGGAAAGGTTTTTGTTGGCTTGCAGTACCTGGTGCAAGGTCTGTGCAGTTCATGAGTTGTGTTACGGGGGACAGGAAGTTGTCCTTTAGGAGGGAGCCAGGGCCTCTCTAGGCCCCTTTTGTGGTGGCCTCCTGCTGGGAAACAACTAGCTGTTATGTTTTTTCTACTCTAAGCTGGCCCATCCTTGTAGATGGGGGGGTCATGGTTAGCAGGAGCACAAGTGACCAGGGAGTAGTTGGCAATAGCACTGTGTTCTGTTACCCCTGCTAGTAGTGGTACAGCCTAATGGTGTCAGGCTGTGTGGAAGGAGGCCAGGTGTGTCTGCAGACCCCTTTCATGCTGCATTTCCTGCTAATTGGCAAGAGGTTGAATGGTTCCTTTTTCTCCAATATATTTCTTTTCTCTCTTCCTCCCTCTGCTTCTGCTGGTGGGGGAGAAGGAATAAAGTATCAGTCAGAGGCCTTCTCAGGTCCCCACTTCAGTTTAGCAAGAAGCATTCAGTATTTTCTTGTAATTTTTCTTGAACCAAAGCAAAACATGTAACTAATACCAAACCTGGGCTACAAACCAGACTTTTGTAAGGAAAAGAGCACTATTAACGGAGAATCAGTAATCTAAACATAAGTTTTCATCAAAAATATAGCCAACTAGGATAACACAATAGGGATGGTATCCCTAGCCTCTGTTTGCCAGAAGCTGGGAATGGGCGACAGGGGATGGATTACTTGATGAATGTTCTGTTCATTCCCTCTGGAGCATCTGGCATTGGTCACTGTTGGAAGACAGGATACTGGGCTATATGGACTTGTGGTCTGACCCAGTATGGCCATTTTTATGTTCTTATAAAAAGGAAAGGAAAATAATTCTATTAAGCCTCCTATGCAAGATAATAGCAATCGCACATAAAACAGGCAAACAGGACTTGTCATGTGCAATCCACATACAATAAATACTCCTTTTAGGAGACAGACTCCAGAAGTGTTCATATTGGCCCATTAGATGTTCAGAGTCTTCAACACTCATTGTTAATTAGTAACACCTAGTGCTTATATAGCGCCTTTCATCTGTAAATCTCAAAGCGCTTTGGAAAGACCCATTTTACATACGGGGAAACTGAGGTATAGGGAGGTGAAGTTACTTGCCCAAGGTCACTCAGCAGATCAATGGCAGAGCCAGGAATAGAACCCTGTCTCCTGAATTCCAGTCTGGTGTATTATACACTAGGCCATACTGCCTCCCTTCCAACACTGACATCACTCTAGTGCCATTCATGCCTGTCCCCATCAGTGTCTTCATTCCCTAAATTCCTAATTGTGTTATCTTTATAGTAACAAACCCTCAATATCTAATCAGTATTTGAACTTGTTTATATGTTTGTTATAAAAAGCAGATTGTGTAAAAAATATCAGTCTGAGACTTGAATATCTACTTTTCTACTGAGAAATGCTTGCTTTCTGCCAGGTGAGAGGTGTCAACTTTGAAGCAGTTTTAAGGGTGGAAGAAGATGAAGCAGACTCCAAGAGAAATATTTCAAAAAGAAAAGTGGAAGATGACTTAGGTCTTAGCATGCTTATTGATTCCCAAAACAATCAGTATATACTTACCAAGCCCAGGGATTCAACCATCCCTCGTGCTGATCGCCATTTCATAAAGGTAAATTGTTATACATTTATTTAGAGTATTGTCTATCTTGATCTAGTAGATGGAAAAGTTCTCAAATTCCACCCTTGTTCCCTTATCAAAAACTTAGTGTTGCACTTACCTTGATCTTCCTGAAGATAAGGAAAAGAATGTATTTTACATGTTCAGAACACTATTATCAGCCCTTAACTTTTAAAAAACAAATCTTTTAAACATTTTTAAAACAAATTTCTTCAGACAAGGCAAAAGCACTCGTCTTCTTTCAGCCCTTTGAACTGTACATACTAAGACTGTAGTTTAAAATAAAAAAAATTCTGCAATCTGATACCACCAGTCTGGAAAACTTGTATCAGTTGTTCTCATCATGTGAGCTTCTAGCAGAAGCACCAGTCAACATGTACCAGATGTTTTGGTGTAAAGGATCCTTGGTCTTGCCCTGTCTCTCCCAAACACACATTTCTTGTGTTTCCTCCCTCGTAGTGAGTCATTTCCCCTTCATCAGGACTGTGAACCATTGCCTAAAAGGGTCATAGAGCATCCTCTTGTTCCAGGACCCTCAATCTTCAGATCAGTTTGCAGTTCCAATGAATCGGTGGTGGTGGTGGTGCAGAATCTTTTGCAAGAAGTAAGAAACTCTGTTCTGTTTATTCACTTTCCGGTAGGAGACATAACGCTTCCTTTGTTTTTCTCTAGCTAAAATATTAGAAGAAAGAAATGGGCAAAGAAAAATGCAAAGGTTATCTGATTTTGAGCTTGTAGTATGAAAGCCTGGGGCCGCCTCCTTTTTGGGATGTGAGAGGGGATAGATCTGGATAGAATTAGAGATGCAAACCTGTAGTTTATACTTTTTCACCAGACCAACACTTTATGTAACTACTGAGACATTTTTGGCCATGTTTTTGCCACATTTTTGGCCAGTTTTGAGATCAGTTATCGAAAGACTTTGCTGCATGCACCCCCGCCATTCTCTTCTGTAAGGGACTAATTCCAGACTGATGAATCCAGAAATTAGAATGTTTTATATGTAAATGATGTTTCTGTATTTTGGATACACCAGTTTGGAAGGTCTCTCATTAGTATTACAGATATTAATGCTTTGATATACGTGGTTCATTAGCATTCTTGTTGTTCATTTTGAATTTTTTTGCGACAGTTGGTTTGTTTTTCATTTGGGAATATGAGCTACTTCTGGCTGATACTTTTTAATATTATGGATTTAGCTCTTCCTTTAATATTTCCTTGTATTTCTCTCTTATGGAAGCTTCATTTGGGAAGGTCAAGAGAGACATGGCAGGATTCAAAGTCCTCAGAGCCAAAACTTTTGGCATAATATCACTGTCTGATCTGTGTCAGATCTTTTTGTCTGACTTGTGTGCTGAGAGCAGCTTTCCAGAGCTGTGTGTCTAATATACAGAAACATCAATTACAGGTTAAAAAAATTACTTTTTTAATCCTCTCAGCTGCAAAAACGGGCAAGGTATATTACATTTACAAAAACACAACTCTGTTCCTCAGTTTCTTAATCTGTAAGTGGCAGTAGTGATGCTTACCACATAAGAGTTTTGAGGCTCAGTTCATTCATATCTGTAACGTTCTTTGAACTCTGCAGATGGAAGATATTGTCTAAATTTATTTTTACATTGCCACTAAACTTTAAGGGTTGGAAATAGCCCTTAATTTCACCACAACTTCCTCATGACTTTTATATTAATATATTAATCAATTTTATACACTAGGATATTGTGACCATAGGAATGTTATCTTTGCCGTGTGGCTGGTTGTGCACAATGATAGGATTGCCAACCATGTTTGGGTACATCATCTGTGGAGTACTCTTGGGACCATCAGGGTTAAACAGCATTAAGGTAAGAAAATGACTTTTTTTTTTAATACCTGTCTTCATTTTTAGGGTTGCTTTAATAATTTTTTTAAAGATTTACAGTATTGCCAACTTCCATTGTTTGAAAATCATGAGACAGGCCCCAGAAAATCGTAGGATTTTAAGGAGACTACGTCTGATGTTCTTTTTATTTGCCTTCTGATTTCAGATCCTTTAGCATTCATTCATGTTTTCGAGTTTTTCTCCAGCCCCAGGAAGGGTAAAAACTTACTTTTTTTAAATGAAAGCAAGTGAGTTTTCTCTAGGCTAATTACAGTGAGAAATTGTTTTCCTGTGGAGTTGGAATAAAACCCTACTTTTCCGTATTATAGTTGTTCCTACTCAGGGGCTCTGCTGTGATCTGTGCTGTGTTGTTGTAGCCATGTTGGTTCCAGGATATTAAAAAGACAGGATGCGTGAGGTAATATATTTTATTGGACCAGCTTCTGTTGGTGAGAGAGACAAGCTTTTGAGCTTACAAAGAGCTCTTCAAGTCTTCTCCTATGATCTGTCATGTTTCTCATGAGTAAATAAATAAAATTCACTAACCTAAGAATTGTTTCACACTATCGCCTCTGAGTTTTAGAAGGATGCGGCCTGTAGGAGGAAGGGAGAGGCAGGCCGGATTCTAGTCTGGGAGGTACAGAGAACATCTCTCACTTCCCCATAATCAATGGTGTTCTTTATCCCGTTTTCTATCTACCTCTCTTGCTTTGAATCTTCTAACTTCTAAGTATTAGGTGGTGATACTGTTGCTATGGGAAGAGAGGCATCTGCCTTCTCCACTTTGCTGTCACTGTGTCATTTTCTCCCTGCAATGAAAAGCAAAGAGGTGGCAGAGTGATCAGAGATACAACCACAGGGCTTCTGAATAGCAGAGAGAAGAGCACCAACTTCAGTCTATTGGAATGAATTATAGGTCGAGAAAATATTCAACCCTGCAAAGCAATATAGTAGCTAGGCAGAGGCTCCCTCCCTTATGAAGACATCAGAGACATGTGTCCCCTGAGGTGTGATTTAGGACTACCTTTGGCTTCATGTACATTTAGCTCAGGAGACATCAATCCATATTCAGTAAGTGCAATTAATAGGCATTTATTTACAAATTTACCAAGTTCAGCCCTTTTAGAATCTCTAATTTTAAATTTAATTCTGTCAGAATTATTGCCAAAAACACAAGAGAAATAAACACTGTGAAATTCTTGTCTGTGTAAACAGGAGTTCTAGGCCTGTCTCCCCTGCTATAAAATGGGAAATGAGATGAGTAAAAATTGATCTATGGAATTGTAATCAAAAGATCTCAAAGTGCTTTACAAACACTGAAGAAGTATTTAATGCAAACCACATGAGGATTGTTATGAATTCCTTTTGTAGACAAAATACATTGAACATTTTTAGAATTCAAATCTTTACAGCTGAAAATAAACTTATAGATGGTATTTTCAAAAGTACTTGGCATTGGCTTAACTCTGCTCCCACTGACTTCAGTGACCATTTACATTTTCAGAACACAATGTTTCCACTAAATAATGGCACTGGTCTCTTCACCTTTACATTAATTTTAATGCAGTTAGTCATGCACTTGTCAGGTTCTTACAAAATTATATTAGTGCATTTATTTATAATCACTGTCAAATACTGAAGGATGATAATGTTATGGGTGGGATTTTCAGCAATGCTCAGCATTGGCCTCTGCAAACTTGAGTGCTTTGAAAACTTTCTTTGCTTTCTGCATAGCCACAGAATAAAATCTTTTAAAAAAAATGTATTTTGTAATCTGACTCAACATAAGATTTGTCACTGACTCTCTAGTTATCTCCATCTTGCTTCATCTGTCACAGGTAATCTGTAAACTGTGAGGACGAAGCAGGGGAGGGAGTTTAGGGACTATTGTAGCAATAATGGAGAACAGAAGATTAGTTTGGTGGGACTTAAAACATAGATAAAATAATCTGTTGGAGGAAGAATAAACTTCTCTTAAACTCAAATTTTCAACTTCCTTCATGCATTCCTAGAAGAATACAAACAAAAATGGCAAAACTCATTTCAGCCAATCTTAGCAAAAGTCCACTTCCAGAGTAAGCACGCAAAGCTTTAGTTTCCAAGAGAGAGATTTGCCCAATAAGTGAGGGATTGAAAATTGGAGAGAAGGTAGTTAATGAATATGTAATTACAAAAAATTCTGTGTACTTACAGTAGACACATGCTTTAAAAATTTGACTGTTTAGTGATAAAGATGTTTTAGAACAGATCAGGGGTTCGTTATAATTTTCATAGTGTGCACCACATGTTAATAGAGAGGTTGTCTTGCAGGACACCACCTCTGTGCGATTGCACAGGCCATCACCCTTTTGTTTCCAGTCACATAACATGCCAATATCACTTTTCAAAGTAACTGCTGTAGCTGCTGCAAGGAAGTATTTATGTATTTTTAGCTGTCTAATGTGAAGTGTTCAGTCACTTGTGAAAAAAACTAATACCTACTTTTGCTCTTCATTTAATCTGTTCTATTATTCTCTCCCCTTGCTGCACCTGTACATGCTTCTCTGCCACCTGGTCCCCTTGTCTTTGTCCTGCACCTACTTCCCTGCTGGTTGGTTTCCTTCTCCTCTGGAAATGTTGCCCAGCTGCTTCATTATTTTTTTCCACTCTTTGGGACATTTGTCTCCGATTGGTGGCGCCAGTTCCTGAAGGCAGCTCTTGTTCTGTTTTCACCACTCCTTATGTAGCAACAGCCCCTAAAAAGAGGCAGGTAGGCAGGTTCCTTCTTGTTTGTAAGTCATCTTTGTAAAAGAGAGCCTGGCCACCTTCAAAAATAGTTGTGAACAAAGAGAGCCAGCACCATATGACTACCAGTAAGTGCTCCACAGACCACAATTTGGGTACTGCCTGTCTAGAAATTTGTACATGTACCATCCTATGTCCCATAGCACTGCATAGCTAAAATAGTAATGTAGATGTGATTATATTCTCGTAAGCAGACTAGTACACTGAACATTTTATATTCTTATTTTGCAGTCTATTGTACAAGTGGAGACATTAGGAGAGTTTGGTGTGTTCTTCACCTTGTTTCTAGTTGGTCTGGAGTTTTCCCCTGAAAGGCTGAGAAAGGTATTTTTGTATAAAACTTCTGCATTTCAGGATTTGATTGGTCGTGATGAAGTTATCAATTATATTTCAGCATTTAAAAGCCTGTCTACAATATATCTTAATGTAGTTTGACCATGATCTTTAAAAGTAAGAGAAATATCTCTG
Source organism: Lepidochelys olivacea (assembly GCF_965140295.1). Taxonomy (NCBI): domain Eukaryota; kingdom Metazoa; phylum Chordata; order Testudines; family Cheloniidae; genus Lepidochelys; species Lepidochelys olivacea. Next base: position 113,074,820 of record NC_140411.1, read on the forward strand.
GTTCTTTCCACAGATACTGAGAGTGAAGGGGGAGATAGGTGGAGGAGAAAGAATGCAAAAAATGTTATCCTAGTGCCTATTTTAATATCCCTCTTGATTTTCCCAGAACAGTTCATGATTTCTAGGAAATTAAGACACACACTTACTGCAGGGCAATCCAACTATATTACACTGTGGTGTTGAATCCAGTTGTAGAGGTGTAGACATCACAATGTTGTGATGCAGGCATGTGTCCTGCAAGGCACAGTTAACGGATTAAACACCATATGATGGATTTACAACATAAAGTGTACTGGATGAAATGTGTTGTAAGAGCCTGTTGGCCCTTGATTAGACATGTACCATAGTATAACCTAATTTATATATTGAGACAGTCAGACTACAGCAAAAAAGAGACAAATATGTTAAAGAAAAGTTGACTTGTTAATGTAGAGAGTCAGAAACTGCAGCTAGTTTTATGATGCAAGGTTAAGATACATTATTTTTAACTGAAAATATATTGTTGCAAAATAAATTATTAAAACTAGCACAATAATACAAATAACAGTAATAGTTTAAAAGACACATTTTGCATGGCTTATGTTTGTTTTAAATTGATGGTTAAAAGTCAGCTCATAAAAGGAGGTCTATTTTATTGATATGTGGACAATTATATGGGTATCTAAGTTTAATTATGTAAATTATATTCACTAGACACTCATAAATTACAGCTCTTCAAGATGAAGACCTATTAAACCGTATACTAATCCATACCTTGCCATTGCTGGATTAAGTTGTACCTGCTACAATATATTTTCTAGTGTTTTGTCCTGTCTAGTTTTAAATAATTTTGGGGGGTGGGGCTTTTCTTAAAAGCTGTTCCATAGCATGGTAGTGCTCATATTTGGGAGGCTTTTCCTGATATGTAACTTTTTTTCCTTATTTTATCCCATTACTCCTAGTTATACTCCTTGCATCATGCTAAATAATTCCTCTGCCTATGTGGTGTTTGTATAGTTCAATTTGTCAACAATTACCATGTCAGGCCATCTAGCCCTTTAATTATTTTCATTTCTCTTCTCTGAACTCCCTCCAGTTTGTCTAATACATCTAATGAGGTACCCAACACTGGACATAGTCTCAGCAGAGCTGTGTAGTGGGGGGCTATTACTTGTATGGCATAGTTCTGCAGCCCAAAATCACATGGATCTATTTTACTACTCACTTGCATTGAAAACCAATGTAACATTCATCAATGAGAGAATAGCCCTCGGGTTATACAATACAAATCTAACTGTGTTATCCTCAAGGTGTGGAAGATATCTTTGCAAGGACCCTGTTACATGACACTTCTGATGATTGCTTTTGGCTTACTATGGGGACATTTACTACAGATTAGACCAACACAGAGTGTCTTCATTTCTACTTGTTTATCCTTATCCAGCACACCCTTAGTATCCAGATTCCTTGTAGGGAGTGCTCGAGGAGATAAAGAAGGTAGGTGCAATTTACATATGGATTGTCCCAATGACAGCACTGATTAAAAATGTCTGTAATAAATTCTCAAAATGGTTGAGCATCATACTAATGACCTGACACAAAATAGAAAAAAGAACATTGCCTTTACTATTTAATGTACTAACTTGATGGGGAGCCTGGAGTATTATTTGATAATACCAAGCATTGGTGCTTGCTTGTTTTTGTATGGTTTGCACAGGCTCACTTCCTCTAAAATATCAATAGAAATATCTGAATAGATAATAACATCATTTACTTATAAGGTGTCATGTTCTCTTTTATGACATCCCTCTGTAATGGAGTCCCACACTGATTTTTAACCCTTTCGGCCACAGGTGATTTTCATGTTTGTGCTAAATCGCCAGTTTAAGACTGCTACTACCAATCTGCCATGAGGGCAGAAAGGCCTGACCCAATAACTTGCACCTTCTTTCTGCAGTCTGAGGCCTGCTAATTAGTCTATCCCCCAAATGCTTTTAGCTTCTGTAGCACATCCACCTACATGGAAAGTTAAGACAGCATTCTCAATTAATAGTTTTTGGTTAAATAAATATCTAAGAAAATTATGAATGGAAATTTCAGGGCTCTGAATCTGAACGTTTTCCTTAAATTATGCACTTGTTCTGCATTTGCTAGTTTTTTCCTTTTAGAAGAAATGTACTCCCATTCCTACACACTTCACTTAGTGTAATTCTACTCCATGTGACTGTAAAAATTCCAGTGTGTGAATTCCATGTTTAATTATTTGCTCAGTTTACAGGTGAAAAGATTTTTGTTTTGTTTTCAAACTGTCAGCCCTACAAGTCAACCTGGATTCTATTAATCAAAATTTGTTGTTTACTTCTCATTTATCATTACTAAGGCTACTTTAACGTCACAGAGGTCATGGAAGCAGAGACTTCCAGAGAACTCCATGACATTTTCTGCTTCAGCCCCTGGGTCTGTGGGACTGGAGCTGGCAGCCAGTGCGGCCCCGGCAGGGTTCCAGCAACAGGCGACAGCCGCCTCAGGTTCCAGCAACTGGGGACAGCCTTGTGGGGTGAGGTGGGGTGGAGGTGAAAACCCAGCAGCTCCTAGCCACCACAGTGGCAGGGGAAACAATGGAGCCACATCAGCAAAAGTCACAGATGACGGGTCACGGCTTCCGTGATATTTTGTTCATGGCCCATAACCTGTCCATGTCTTTTACTAAAAATAACCATGATAAAATCTTAGCCTTAATCATGACCAGTAATAAAGGTTATTCAAGTCAAATGATTACTCCTAGGGGAATTCTGCGCCACTGTGTGTCCACAGAATTCATGTCCCCCAAAGATTTTTTTTCTCCCCCGCAGAAAAATGACTTTCTAACAGGGAAGCAAAGGGAAGCTGCAAGAGTGGTCATGTACCTCTCCCCAGCAGCACAGGCACGTCACTTCACTGCTGGCTGCTTCAGGTACTTGAAGTAAATCACTATAGCGGGGGGAGTGGCAGGGCTAGGGATGCCCTAGCCAGTAGCTCCTACCCTATGCCTAACTCAGCTGTTAATCCTGTCTAGGCTGGGGTTAGGGGAGGATGGGACTTCCTCTTCCTTGCAAGGAGCGGCTGGGGCTGGGTCAGACCCCCCTCAGAAACCTCCCTGGGCTGCAGGAAACTCTGCACACACACTGATTCCTGCCCCCATAGTTCTTCCGCCCTGGGGGAAGGGTCACTGTATGGGGAGTTCTACCCCCCGTCCATCCAACTCCTGTACATCCAGTCCCCCTGCCAAGTGTCACCCCTCCACACCCAGAACCCCCATACCGAGCCCTCCACCTGAATCCCCCGTACCGAGTCTCACTTCCTGCATTCAACACCCCCCTGCACCCGGGCCCTACACCTGGCCCCATTACCCTGTATCTGGACCACCTCCCTTCCCCCTGAGCTCCCCACACTCGAACCCCTATCCTGATGAACCTCATCCCCCTGCACCTGGACCACCCCAATGAGTCCCCTACACCTGGACCCCCCTCTGAACCCTACACACTCAGACCCCTCCTTCTGATCTGCAACCAACTTCACCTGGAGCCCCTGAAGAGTCCTATTGCCCCTGCACCTGGAACCCTCAACAAGCCTCTGTGCATTCAGACCCCCTATACCTGGACCCCAAACTGGCCCACACAAAACCCTCTCACCACACACTGGATCCCACCCACACTAAGCCACTCCACACTTGTATCTGCTGGGCTGAGCCTGCCTGCCCGCACGTGGTGCAGCTTGCGCAGGGGGCAGGTCCAGGCCTTGCGCTGTGTCAAGGTCAGGTGCAGCCTCACTGCTGAGTCCATGTCCTGGGATGGTTGGGGGTGATCTCCCACCTCCATGCAGCCAGTGGCCTGTGCTCCCCATTGCCATTTTGGAGCCTCCATATTTATTTATTGACAAATAAAATTTGCAGAATTTTAAAATACTGTGTGCAGAAAATTTTAATTTTTTGGTGCAGAACCTCAGACAACTGTGCAACTTGTTGTTCTTTTTCGAGTGCTTGCACATGTCCATTCCAGTGTAGGTGTGTGCGTGCCCTGAGCACAGTTGCTGGAATTTTTTCCCCTATTAGTATCTGTCTGGTCAGCTCGAGCGCCCTCTGGTGCTGTGCGCTCATAGCACTGGTCTAAAGGGCCCTGCTGACACCACTCCGCCCACTTCCTTCTTAGGAAGGAAGAAGTACCACAGGTCTTTGCTGACATTGAGGAAGTGACGGAGGCTGCTTGGCTGGTCATAGCCTCTTTATCGTCCTCCCCAGACAAGGCAGTGGTGGCAGCAGGGGTGTCCCCACCACAAGATGACCACAAGCATTCCAGGATTTGTTAAAGTGGGAAGCCTCAAACTTTGAATACAAGCAGAGGTGGTCAAGGAGACAACACATAGTTTCTTAGATATTTTGTCTGCAGCAGGCCCCTCTAGAGTGGCTCTACCACTTAACGAGGCCATTATGGACCCAGTCAGGGCACTGTGACAAATCCCTCCCTCTATCCCTCCTACAGTGAACCATACAGAACGTAAATATTTTGTACCAGCTAAAGGGTACAAGTTCCTTTCCTTGCATCACCCCCAGGGTCCCTGGTTATGGCGACTGCCAACAGAAGGAATCAACAAGGTCAAGCAGGGTCCGTGCTGAAGGTGAAAGACCCAAAGAAATTGGACCTTTTTGTTCAGAAGGCCTACTCCACAGACTTCTACAGCTCAGCATAGCAAGCCTTGCTAGGCTGCTGTAATTTTAATATATGGGAGTCCATGCTAACATTTAAGGACTTGCTCCCCCAGGTGTCTAGACAAGAGTTCTCATCCTTAGTCAAGGAAGGGAAGACAGTGGCACTGACTTACCTTCAAGCAGCTTTGGATGCTGCTGATTTTGCAGCCAGATCAACGGCCACAGCTGTAACCAGGTACAGGAGCTTGTGGTTGCAGTCCTCAGGGTTTCTATATGAGGTGCAACAAATACTTCAAGACCTCCCCTTTGAAGGCTCATTACTCTTTTCAGAGCAAATGGATGCTAGACTAGATAACCTTAAAGACTCTAAGGTGACCTTGAAATCTTTGATCTGTATACCTTGCCCTCGAAGCTGAAAAGAGAAAGAAGGAAGGAGAAAAAAAAACTTTCTCCCAGCAGGCAGCTGACCTACCAGGAAATGTCTACCTACTGCAGGCAGATCTGTGATTCCAGGATAGGGCTCCTGAGTCATCTCAGGACCCATATGTAAATTTGTGGTAGAGAATCAAGGGATTGTCTGATGATGATATCCTGGCTGTATCCAGAAAGCACCAGAGGCCCCAACAGACTGGCTTCTGCTTTGCCCAGTCAGCAAGACAAGATCAACAGAGGAGGAAGAGCAGGAGATTCAGATGAAGGGCTCCCTCCATCAATCTCCTCAGCAGGACCAATACAGGTTGACCCCAGACACTCGGGGACCTTGAAGCACTCATTTTGATGAGACGCTCAAGGTCAACATTACAATCCCCTCAACACAGGATCCAGCTTCCCCTTTGTTTTCCAACCGACTCTCATGCTTCCTCTATGCCTGGACCCACATCACCTCGGATCATTGGGTTCTAAGAACAATTGAAGTGGGATACATCATCCAGTTTTTGTCTACCCCACCGTCTCACCCCCTTTCCCTGTCCATCTTCAGGGACCCTTCTCATGAGCAACTGTTGGAACAAGAAGTCCAAATCCTCCTTTCAGTCAGAGCCGTGGAAGATTCTGTTCAACCTAAGAGGAAAGGTGTTCTATTCCTGTTACTTTCTAATCCTGAAAGCCAAGGGTGGTTTCAGACCAATCCTAGATCTGCGTTGTCTCAACCGCTATCTCAAGAACTTAGTTCCACATGGTCTCCTTGGCTTCCATCATTCCTTCTCTGGATCCAAGGGATTGGTATGCTGCTCTCGATCTCAAGGACGCATACTTCCATGTATTGATTTTCTGAGGCCACAGACGATTCCTAAGATTTGTCGTGAACCACGTTCATTACCAGTTTGCAGTTCTTCCGTTCGGCCTGTCCATCACCCCATGGGTCTTCACTAAATGTGTGGCAGTGGTGCCAGCTTTTCTCAGAAAAAAGGGAGTTCATATCCCTTTCATATCATATTCGTATTCCCATATCTCGACAACTGGCTGGTTAGAGGCCGGTCCATAGCTGACATCCGTCTCATCCAATCGACCTTCCAGCCACTAGGCTTTCTGGTAAATGACCAGAAATCCACTCTTATTCCTGTCCAAAGGATAGAGTTAATTGGTGCAGTTCTCGACTCCGTGCAGGCAAGGGCCCTTCTTCCAGATGATCACTTTTGTTCAATTTACAGCCCTGATAAGATCCCTCCAGGCTTATCTGATCAGGACTACATGAAAGAGTCTGAGTCTTCTGGGCCACATGGCTTCATGCACATATGTAGTGCAACACGTGAGGGTACGTCTCAGACCTCTCCAAGCCTGGTTGGCTGCAGTATGCTCTCCCTCATGACCTCACCTGGACTTGGTGCTCACTGTTCCCACTCAGGTCCTCGATTCACTGACATGGTGGCTGAACCACTGTGTGGTATGTGTGAGGGTACCCTTTTTTTCTGCCTCAACTGTCCATGTCTCTAGCATCCGATGCATCAGACCTCAGCTGGGGAGCCCTCCCCTCAGGACTCATGGCCTCTGGTCTCAAGAAGAGCTTTTCCTCCATATCAATGTCAGGGAGCTCCAGGCAGTCTGCCTAGCCTGTCAGGTGTTCCTACCCCACATTACAAACAAGATAATTTTGGTTCTCACAGACATGATGGCCATGTTATACATCAACAGACAGGGCAGAGCGCACCCTTCCACCTTGTGTCAGGAAGCAATCCGGCTGTGGGAGCTCTGCATCGCACACTCAATCAGTTTAGAAGCGTCCTACCTTCCAGGAATGCAGAACCAGCTGGCAGACCTGCTGAGGTGATCTATCTTCTCTCAACATGAGTGGTCCCTCCAACTGGACATCACAAAGGACATCTTCCAAGCATGGGGAACTCCCCTTATAGATCTGTTTGCTACCCACAACAACAAGAAATGCCATCAGTTCTGCTCCCTGGGAGGCCACAGCCCAGGGTCTCTCACAGACACGTTCCTGTTATGGATAAATCACTTGTTTTATGCTTTCCCTCCTACCCCGCTCATTCAGAAGGTTCTGATGAAGATCAAGCGGGACTGAGCGCAAGTCATTCTCCTAGACCCAGCATGGCCCAGGCAACATTAGCTCACCCCGCTCGGAGGCCTTTCGGTGGAGACCCTGCGACTGCTTCCTCTCCACTCAGACCTGATCTTCCAAGACCATGGTTGCCTGCTCCATCTGAACCTAAGCTCTCTTCATCTGATGGCCTGGAAACTCTATGGCTGAATCCTGAGGAGCAAGCTTGCTCGGAGCAGGTCCATAGAGTCCTACTTGGCTGTAGAAAACCCTCCACTAGGGCCACCTACCTTGCAAAATGGAAGCTGTTCTCCAGCTCGTCCTCCCAACAGGGAATTCTACCTACGCAGTCCTCTCTGCAACTCGTTTTGGAGTACCTTCTGCTGCTGAAACCAGGCCTGTTCCTCTCTTCAGTTCAAGGTTCACCTAGCAGCCATTTCAGCCTTTCATCCTAAGGTCAACAACCAATCCATTTTTTCACTCGAGATGGTTATCCATTTTCTCAAAGGCCTGGAGATGGCATGCCCCCAGGTTAGAAAACCCATTCCTCTCTGAGATCTAAACCTTGTCTTGTCGAAACTCATGGGTTCACCATTTGAGCCACTAACAACCTGCTTGCTGTTGCATCTCTCCTGGAAAGTGGTTGTCTTAGTGGCCATCACTTTGGCCAGAAGAGTTTCAGAGATCTGTGCCCTTACATTGGAATCCCCATATACTATCTTCTTCAAGGATAAGGTTCAGCTGCGTCCACACCTGTCATTCCTCCCAAAGGTGGTTTTGCAATTCCCTTGCAGTCAAATAATCTTCCTACCAGTATTCTACTCTAAATGTCATGTGAACAGAGAGGAACAGTGCCTACAGTCCTTGGATGTTAGATGGGCTCTGGCTTCCTACATACAAAGGAACCAAACGATTCCACAGATCAACTCTGCTGTTCATAGCAATAGCAGAGAGAATGAAGGGTCTTTCCATTTCTGCTCAGAGAATTTCATCCTGGATTATTTCATGTATCCAGGCATCTCACCCTCAGATAATCTGACTGCTCATTCCACAAGATCACAGGCCTCCTCTGCTGCCTTCTTAGCACAAGTCCCTATTCAGGACATCTACAGAGCAGCAACATGGTCGTTGGTGCACATGTTCTCAATGTACTGTGTTATCACCGAGCAGGCTAGAGACGATGCCAACGTCAGCCAGGCAGCCTTGCAGTCGGTCTGACTTGGAACTCCAAACCCACTTCCTGTACAACTGCTTGTCATAGAATATCAGGGTTGGAAGGGACCTCATTAGGTTATCTAGTCCAACCCCCAGCTCAAAGCAGGACCAATCCCCAATTTTTGGCCTAGATTCCTCAATGGCCACCTCAAGGATTGAACTCATAACCCTGGGTTTCGCAGGCCAATGCTCAAACCACTGAGCTATCCCTCTTGTGAATTATCTATATTCGATTGGAAGGAAAAACAGTTACTAACCTTCCTGCAACTGTTGTTCTTCAAGATATGTTGCACATGTCCATTCCAAAACGCACTCTCCTACCCCTCTGTCAGAGTCCGTCGATAAGAAGAAACTGAGGTGGAGCAGGGTCCTTTTACTGGCGCTATGAGTGTGTGGCACCAGAGGGTTCTGGAGCCAACCTGGCAGATACCAGTAGGGGGAAAAATTCCAGCAGCTGTGCTCAGGGCATGCACATGCCTACATTGGAATGGTCATGTGCAACATATCTGGAAGAACAACCGTTACAGAAAGGTTCGTAACTGTTGTTTATCAATGGGTTTGTGTAGATGTAACTGATCGGAAATTAACAAACAATTCTGATACAAAGAAGTAATAGAATGCAGCTCAATCTCTTAATTGTTTTGACTCCACTGTGCTAACAGGACTGAAAAGCAAACTTATTTTTATCTCTAAAGAAGCAGATATGATTCTGAATGCACATATGGAATAGATATGGAAAGTCAGAAGAGTTTTACCTGAACACATTTCAGAGGAGAAATGTACCTTGCATAATGGCTGCTTATTTTCCCAATGATTCCCAAAATTTTCCCCTCATAAGCTTTTTGAGCATCTCCTTTCTTCTTCCCCACAGGTCTATTTTAATTAAGAAAGAAACTGCATATCTCCTTAATGGACATCGACTTAGATTTATTCACATCCCATTGCATGAAACTTAAAATAAATATTTTATGCATGCTATGCCTATTCATCAGGCTTCTGTGTCTATCATTCTACAGCATCTTAGTTAGTTTACAGAATAGAAATGATATACCCAACAACTGATCAGCTGGCTTTAGCAAAATCTTATTTTTAATCCATGATAAAAGCTTCCTGTAAATGGCTTATAATTATTTCCGTAATTAGATTGCCATAGTTGATTTAAAAAATATAACACTGTATTCTATATCTTCAGTCAATGAAGAAGTCTCTCGATATATGGTTACTACTAACATTGTTACAGATGCCATTAAATGTTTTGTCTGCATCAAGCTATATTTTTATCAGCTTCTTTTTCTGACAAACAGGTGATATTGATTACAGTAGTGTACTACTTGGTATGCTGGTAATGCAGGATGTACAACTTGGTTTGTTTATAGCTGTTATGCCGACCCTTATTCAAGCAGGAGCCAGCACATACTCCAGGTAAAGGGGTTTTAAAAATGTATTTATTTTTGTACTTTATTTGTCTCTGAAGAGAGCCTCATTGTTTTGTGGCTTATAGAATTTGACCACCCATAAGCTTAAGGATCTGTGTATGGCTATGACAAAACTATATTTAGAATTTTTAATGTCTGTTATGCTGTACAAAGCACACAGGATCTTTTTATAAGAGAGAAGGCAAATATGCCATATGTATTGAGAATACAACAGTTAGCGTATGCTTTTTAATCACACACACACACCCTCTGCCAGTTGATGTTTATAATTACCAGTCCAGAGTCTGGATCAATCTAGTGGCCAGACAGATTGGTCGCAGAAGGGAGCAGGGCTCTGTCGGTCACAATCTGATGCTCCTGGAGTGTGGCAAGATGAACCCAAAGTCCCATGACAAAGGACCCTGTTCTTATAGTCCTTTTTCTCTGTTGAAGTCTATAGATTTTGCTGTGTCAGTTTCTGACCGGTTACTCCTTGATGGGTGTTAACATTCCAAAACACCTCTGAAAGGGTCATCCTGTCCTGGTTTCGATTTAATCAATTGTCTTTAGGGGGCCAGCCTTCACCTCAGGTTTGTCAATTTGCCCTTCCTCAATCATGGGTACGCATTGATGGTTCTTTGGCTTCAACAAATCTCGATAAGTGTCTTCACTCCCCCTTTCTTGACCATCTGGTTAACAATGGCCTTCACACTTTATCTTTTCCTGATGCATGCATTCCTCATTCACACAGGTTTCAGAGTAGCAGCTGTGTTAGTCTGTATTAGCAAAAAGAAAAGGAGTACTTGTGGCACCTTAGAGACTAACCAATTTATTTGAGCATAAGCTGTCGTGAGCTACGGTGCCACAAGTACTCCCTTTTCTTTTTGCTCATTCACACAGTCTTTCACAGAAACCTTCAAAGGTAGCAGAATACATTGTAAACTAAGCCTTGCTAAATCTTATAACTAAAATGATTCACACTGGCTTCAAGCTCTCAACAATTCTAATCTATTTATCATAGACACAATACAAAATCCGGTCTTTTTACTAACTAAAATTTATAACAGGTCCTAATTGTAATGCATATGGGAAACAGGATCTCAGTCTCAGACAGTCATTCCTTTCTGTTATTCAAAAAGAGTGGATGGCAGAATGAAATCAAAGTTTACATCAATTCTTACAGTACAATTATAAATTCCTGTCCCTACAGGTTTCTCAAAACATGGTCATCCAATGCTATGTGCACCCTTATATTATTTATATGTATAATATTAAATCAGAACACCTCACCCCAATACTTCACGTAAAAACAAATGATGGGGAAAAAGTTATTTGTGTCATGAAATTAAATGCCTTCCATACCATCTCATTATATCCCATAATCATCCTGTTGAAATATAAGCCTGAGTAAATTATTGAGCCATATGCTGTGCCCTGAAGGTCAGCCAATACAGGCTGTGTTGGACCATAATGGGAGTAGATTCTAGACTTTAGCAGGAATTACTGGGTGCGTTGCAGTTTTGATAATTAAGACCTGTATTGAGTTTCCTAAATATGAATCTGGGAAGCTAACTAGCAACCCTTTTTGAAAACTTTTGTCATTAGATTTTTCACTTGAGGAAAACTGGTTTAAAGGCAAGAGAACAGGTAAAATAACATTTTTTTTTTCTTTTTTCTTTTCTAGCACTGTCATGGAAATACTGAGAATACTGATACTGATTGGCCAAATTCTCTTTTCTCTGGCTGCTGTTTTTCTTATATGTCTTGTTATAAAGACTTATCTCATAGGACCATATTATCGCAAGTTGCATGTGGAGAGTAAAGGGAATAAAGAAATCCTCGTTTTAGGAATATCTGCTTTCATCTTTCTTATGTTAACGGTAATCTTTTAAAATAATAAAACATTTTTGCATATCTTTGATATACAGATTAATATGACATCAATACCAAAAACGCTGACACATTTAACCTTTATTACATATTTTCACAGTTCTGTAATTGGTATTTTAAAACCAAGAATTAAAGCCAAAACTCAAGTGCATGGAGGATCAAAGCATCTAGCACATTTTAAGTTCTACTGCAATATAAGTGATAAGTAGTAATTGATTAGGAGTTAAGGGACAATAATTTTAATTTTATTTAACCTAAATAAAATCAGGTTGAACTTCAACAGATAATTTTAAAGTAAAACTGCTTGTGTAAATTATCATATTAGCTTGTATTGCAACTAAAGGTCTGTTAATCCTCATTGTGTGCCCCAATTTTCTAAAAGTCTAAAATCCTATTTTCCAGTGCTGAAAACTGCTCTTGTTTGTTTGGGTTCTTTGCAGTGTTCTTATTTTTATTTTTTTTTAACAAATTTGAAAAATAATTTGAGGAGGGGTTTTGAGTTACTGAAATAAAGTCAGCTTTTTTTCTGTTTGTTTTTAACATTATTGGCTGACCAAATTTAGTCTTTACTACAAATTGTTTGTTTTTTTGTGGGTGGGACTTTTTTAACCATACTTTTTTCTTTAAAGGCTATAATGGATCCTTGAAGACACTGTAGTTTCTTAGGACACATACACACATTAAATTTTAATAAGTTCTTGATAGATCTTAGAAGTATATTTCTCTTGTCTCAGTGTCCCGTCCATTAATTTAGTGTTTCATATTCTACTCATTGAGTAGAGCAGACTGTTGGAGAACAGAAAGTGGCTATCACCCATAATCTTTTATGAACGGTGCGTTTGAAGTAGTATTGATATGGATTTGCGGAATCTGTTCATGCTCTTTGAATTTCTACTGGTGTTACCACGCTTTAGATTGTTGTTTCAGTTCTCCAAGTTTATTCTTGAGAACTAATAGTGTAAGACAGAAGCAGAGTATGAAACTGACCATAAAAGTGAGAGGAGCTTGTAGACGTGCTGTTTGTATTAATTTAGAAAATATAGTGAGCTTTTTAAAGCAAAATGTTGGCACTAAGACATTTTATAGGGAGCAGAAGCAGGATCAAGATGGAGTAATGAAAACAATTAAGTTCAGCAAAATGTGCACAGAAGCTTTCAGATACATCCTAAGAAAATCTTGTCATTAGGACTTTGTCTACACTTGCGGTGTGGTGTGGGATACATGTAGTTATGTGCCATAGTAAAAGGCAAGGCAGGTTGTGTCCACATTTGTAAGTGTGGTGTGTATCTACATGTGGCAGTGAAGGGCTCAGGTAGCTCTCTACTGCTAGAGTCTTCCCTGCTGTGTGGAAAGGTTCCAGCAGGGTGGAGGCAGTAGGACACTACATTGCCAAATATAGCAGTGTAGACGTGGGAGGCGCTGCTTAGCCATGTAGAGAGCCATGTAGGGTACTCTACTCGATTTGCCTAACCATGCCTCACCATCTACACTGCTAGCTGGGCATGCATTGTCTGTATTGTACACACCACCCTAAGCGTAGATGTATCTTGGGAAAGGACTTAGGTATGCACGGCACTTTTTGCTAAGGGAGAACATCTTTTAATCTTTATAATTTAGGTCATGGAAGAGGTTAACAGGAGAACCATTTCACAACTCACAGACTTCTGTGTAATTTAGAAAAATGTCATTGTTGTAGAAGTGCTTGAGATTCTAATCCTTTTCTAAACAAGCACAGCAGATTGTTAGGTCATATAAGTAAGAAAAGAATTTATTCGTAGTTTCTTGTAGATTTCCATTAACAAGCAGACATAATTTCTGTGAAGCACTCTTAATGGAAAGGCAATAGAGAAACTTAAAACAAAGTGTGCAGTGGTGACTTTAGAAATCTGCTTAATCACACAAACATACACTGATGTCTATAATAAGGGGTCATATTTTATTCGAAATGGACCTCCATTAGAAACATTAACAGAAATTGTGCCTATCTGAAGTGTTAGTAAAAGAGGAGTAGCACTATGTATACACAAGGATGTATATTAGTGGATTTAAGCCATAAAAGAAAGTGGAGTCCTTTTTCAGCACTTAAAGTGGAGAAAGCAAATGTATACTATTGCTTTGAATACTTTTGAATGAAAACTGTTAGTTTTATTTCAAATATTTTATTAATGTATAAAAAAGTCGTTACAGAAATATATCAGATGTATCATATTGACGAGTCAGGTTTGAGGCTGGAGGGAGATGACAGGTGTACCTCAAAATTCAGGTCTGTTCTGAAAAATGGCTGTGAAAATGGCATTGTGTGAATATCTGTCTTTATTGTTTTCTTAATTATCTCCCCACTAAATGTACTCAAATTAGGGGAAAAAACATCCTTTTACTTGTAAACTGACAGCCTCACAATCTCAGTCTGGAATCTTTCCGCCATGCATATTATCACCACTAATAAAGGCCCAACAGATCAAATTTGGCCTTGGTGTAAGACCTCTGTCCAGATGTTGTTCATCCTTCCAGTAGTGGTGTCTGTTTTCCTAATCTCACATAAATATCTGCATTGCAGTTACCTTCAAATGTCATCACACTCCCCAGATAGCAGAACGCATCTACCCATCTGATTTCTTTTCCATCCATGTACACTTTTGTATCTGTTGTCCAGTGTCCTACCTTTATAATCTTGGTTTTCTCTGCATTTACTTTCAATCCAATTTTTGCTGCTTGCTATATAAAAGACCTCTCAGAAAGAATCAGACTATCACAGCTCATGCCCATCAGGGACTCCTGTGGACAGATACTGAAAACATATGAAGAGCAAGCCAAATTATGGAAAGAATATTTCCTTTCTATATTACTGTCCAGAGCTGACGATCATCCACAGGTTCAAGAGAAATGCCAATGCTAAATTAAAAACGAAAGAGGGACCAATAACACCCGATGAAATTAAGCAACCATCAAAGGCTTCAAACAAGGGAAAGCTTCTGGGTTTGACTGAATTCAAACAGAAGTAGCACAGGTGGGAGGTGAAATTCTGATTGAGCAGCTAACAAAACTTTAATGAAATATGAGTGAAAGAACCAGTGCCACAAGACTGGAAAGATGGGGGTATTGTGGCATTGCCAACAAAGAGTGATCTTACTCAATGCACAAATGGGGGAGATGCTGTATTGCTATCAATCCTGGGCAAAGTATCAGCTACTGTTAGGCTGAGTAGAATGTAGAAGGCAGTGGATGAAATATTACTACAACAGGCAGGGGTCCATGTGGGTAGATCATATTGTGAACAAACATTCACTCTTTGCCAGATCATCGAAAAAAGCTACCTCTTGGCAGAAACCCATCTTAATCAACTTCACTGACTTTAAGAAAGTGATTGATAGCATCCACAGAGACCCCGTGGAATATTGCTGGAAGCTACAGGATACTAGGCAAGCTGATTAAAATAATGAGTTTTTATGATGAAAGTAGATGCACTGTAAGATTGGTTACAGGCTTGGGTAAGTGGTTCAGTATTGTGGTTGGTGTTAGACAAGGGTGTGTGTTATCATCAACACTCTTTGCATTAGCACTACACTGGATAATGATGGAGGCAACAAAAAGCACTGCAGAGGGTACAAAATGAGTTAACGGATACGAGTTACACAACCTTAACTTTGCCAGTGACATTACTTTACCAAATAAGATGTGGAACAGAATGATTACCCTTACATCAGAGGTAGAACAGGAAGTAGCATCAATTGGATTGGAAATTGGATTAAAAATATTAGCATTGTCAAATCTTATCAACCCCTTTTTGCTGTAGGACTTCTTGAATAACTGTGTTGTTTTGGGAGCTTTCTCAATTCTTTAATTAAAGAGATTAAGAAAGAGCTTTCATCTCATATATGTTACTTAAATAAGTATGCTGTAGATTTAATTGAAGAAACTCATTACCTTATTGGTACATATTTGGGATACAGGAGAACTGGTAGGCGCAGTTGAACAAAGAAGAATACAAGGTTTCTGGCTAGGAATCTAACGGTGGTATTTAAATAATCCTCATTCTTGCATTTTCTTTTCTCTTTCCTTTAACCCGTCCTGGCCATTCATACTGGGACGTTGATTTGTGTCATATTTGACAGTTGCATGTTTTTGTCTGAAGGCATGAGTGAAATGAGTGCTTTAGTATAAACACTTTCAGTGGGGTAGTTTTGCTCAAATGAAGAATCCTGGTTTATTACGGTTTTATAAGGTTGTTTCGTGACATTACAATTGTCAAGGTTTGAAAACTTTTCCAAGGGGAAGTCCCCAAATAAACTGGGAGCCTGGAAGCTGCTGGGCCTTCATCTGCCATAAAGTTGTATAGATATTCTGGTGAATTTTAGTTTTTTAGAATAGATTATCATCAGGAGTTCAAAACTTAAACTCTGTTTTGTGATATGTATTTTTTCCAGTAATACTGAAAACCTTAAAAGGTTTGGGCTCACTGTAGCAATCCTTGATGGTGGGAGGTTGGCATTGCAGAAAACACATTGCAAATGCCACAGTTGTGACTGCAAGCAAAACAGAACAGTCCCATTCCTCCCTCACCATTCCACTGCAGCCTCAGATGTGGGAGGGATAGTTTGGGCCAGCAGGAAGAAAAGCTCCCCCTTCTCCACCCCAATTTGGGATTAATATAGGATCAGGTTTTTTGGACCTTGTTATGGGCATAATACTGGTTGCCTTTTTGAGGCTGGGGGGAAAAATTCCCTCCAATTGGCCTACGCAGTGTGTGTTTTTGTCACTTTCCTCTCAGGAGCCCAGGGATCTTGTGTATAGATTAGGTGGCAAAATTCATTTTTGTTGCAGTTTGGCAGGCGTTCAGTTCAGGTTATCGTTCAGTGGGGATCTAATTTCCTGATGAACTGGAATTGGAAGTGGATTACGAGAAGGCGGGAAATGGGGATGGGGCTCCTAATGACTGATAAAGCAAGGAGACCTTCCTACTGCTTAGCTCTCTGATGGAGGAAGTGGGGGTGATGGAGTCCCAGCAGCATTGCTGGGATCAGATTAATGGGGTGGGGGCACAAACAGTGACTCTCCACCAGGTGCTATGGGTTACAAAAGAAGGATGATCTGGACTGGATTAGTTATTACCAGATAGATACCAGATGCATTACGTAATAAAGTTGTGGTCTGGTTAAATCCCATTTGTCTTGTATTTTTTCCTGCAGTATTAGCTACTTTATGTGTGATACTAATACTGTAGGTTTTCCCCAGGTAGAATAGTAGTAAATATTTTGTGTGGCTGGGGGTTTTATAATACTGCTTTCATTCTGGTGCAGTGGTTCTCAAACTTTCCAGACTACTGTACCCCTTTCAGGAGTTTGATTTGTCTTGCTTACCTCAAGTTTCACCTCACTTAAAAACTACTTGCTTACAAAATCAGACATAAAAATACAAAGTGTCGCAGTACACTATTACTGAAAAATTACTTACTTTCTCATTTTTACCATACAATTATAAAATAAATAAATTGGAATATAAATGTTGTACTTACATTTCAGTATGTAATATATAGAGCAGTATAAACAAGTTTGAGTAGCAGCCGTGTTAGTCTGTATGCGCAAAAAGAACAGGAGTACTTGTGGCAATTTAAGAGACTAACAAATTTATTAGAGCATAAGCTTTTGTGGACTACAGCCCACTTCATCGGATGCATAGAGTGGAACATATAGTAAGAAGAAATATATATATACATACAGATAAGTTGGAAGTTGCCATACAAACTGTGAGAGGCTAATTAGTTAAGATGAGCTATTAGCAGCAGTAGAAAAAAACTTTTGTAGTGATAATCAGTATGGCCCATTTAGATAGTTGACAGGAAGGTGTGAGGATACTTTACTACAAACTACAAAAGTTTTTTTTGTAAAACTAGACAAATATCTAGATGAGTTAATGTCCCCCCGGGAAGACCTCTGAGTACCCTCTGAGATATGTGTACCCCTGGTTGAGAACCACTGGTCTGGAGAGTGGACAAAAGAAAGACAAAGCTACCATTTTCAGTGACATGTGTTTTATGCTCTGTTTTAACTTCTGCAGCAAGTGGATAGATTGAGGCTTTTATGTTGGAGGGGAAAATCAGGGTATTGTTTGGTGTATATAACTTCTAGTTGGTTATCGTGTTTATGCATTGTTGACTTGTGGATGGTATGTCTCTCATTTTATTTTAAGTTGTTACCTTGCTGAACAGTGATTCTCATGACACCACAGTAGCGTGACAATCCAGTTGAAGAGATTGTAAATTCTTTCTTAAACACTGAATTAACCATCCCAAATGCAAATAATTAAAATGTAAACATTAATTATTTTGACACACAGCTCTTTTAATAACTTGACGCATGAGCATGTGTTATATCTTAGTAGCAAAAGCATATTTCAGTTGTGTGCTGAAAATGCTGTTTTTAAAGTATGATTATTCCCTACAGTGCTGTTTCTTTTATAAATAATTTAAAAAAATTCTGTAAAATTTCTTTGACTCATATCTTCCATCACATCCACCATCATGTGTTGGGTTTTTTTGTTTGTTTTTCTCTGCCAAAGTGGTTTGAAGCTTTAAAACTTCTCTAATAATTTTAAATTCCTGATAAGAGCAGTCCATACTTAGAAAATAAAATTTAATTTAATTCTTAACATATGGGGTATCCAGATGTGATATGGCAGCCTACATGGGCTATAATTTTCTTTTATTAGTTTGATTACTGATAAATAACTATATTGTGTGATAGACCAATCCATATGATTCAATGTTTTGGAATTGCTTCAAAACTGTGGACAAATGGAGTTGTTTAATCAGCAGTCAATTAATTAATACTGACAAATACCCAGGTCTGGTTTTTTGGTTTTTTTTTTTATTATTATTTTATTTGTTGATTCCAGTTCATAGTAAATAAGACATTCTAGGCAGTGCATATCTCGGGGATTAATGCTTTCCTCCTTTGATTGTAGTTTCTTGGGTTTAGGCCTCTTACTTTATACTGCAACACCATCCAAGGCATAAATGTACTGTGTAACATGTTATTGCTTAATCTAAATTAGGATGGAAATTGTCAGTTTACTGCGTTCCCTCAATATTTATGACATTGTCTTTCAGTAAGATGTCTGCCTGCAGCAGCAGGATTTTAAATACCAGTTATATTTATATATATTATTTTTGAATACTTTTATACGTGATAAAAAGTGCTACTCACTATTTGAACACTCAGAGCATTGTCTTCATTTTGCATGGTGCAATTTCCTTGATTTTGTAAGCTTAAATTGAACTCTTGACAACCATTTTCTTTCCTTTTTAATGCCATGGATCATAAACGGACAAGCAGCAACAGAAGAGCAATGTGTAACATCTTTCAAGTATGATAGGCTCCACTTCAGCAGAGCACTTGTGTATGTGCTTAAATTCATCCCTATTCAGCAAAGCACTTAAGCATGTTCTTAAATCCCATTAACAGAATTTAAGCACATGCTCAAATCCTTTGTTAAATCAAGACCATAATCTTGTCCTAGATTATAAATTCAGAGTATTTATCCTTGTTTAACAATTGGCAGGAAATTTGCTGGTTTAAATTAGTTAAATTAGGTGAAATCCTATCTCTGTTAATATCAATGGGAGTCAGTGGGACTAGATATTATTCCTGGAACATCATACAAGAAGTCTTAAAGTGTGGGATAGAAAATTTACAATTATGTTTCTAGAGGGTGTCTAGTTTATTAATAATCTAGATTACCACAGTAAATACATTACTGTAGAATAATATATTGAAATCTTGTAAATTCCTTTCATTGTTGAAATTGTATTGAGATGCAATAAGTAATATGTTAAATCCCAAAGCAGTATTTTTGTAGTCTATATCTGTAAACTATTATAATAATTGATGACAGCCAGAGAATAGGAATAAACTTTCCATTCTTCTTTAACAGATCACAGAGCTATTGGATGTTTCAATGGAATTGGGATGCTTCTTAGCTGGAGCACTGATCTCTTCTCAGGGTCACATGGTTACTGAAGAGATTATGTCCTGTATTGAACCAATACGTGACTTTCTTGCCATCATTTTCTTTGCATCTATAGGTAACTTTTTTAGGAAGTTCATTAAGTGTCAGACTGCAAGTGTGGGGGGGGAGTTTTACGGGATTTTTATTTTGTAAAAATATTAAGAAATGTATTCACTAACTACATTAACTTATTAATGTTTTATTTTTAAATACAGTATTTATTTATTGATGTGTAAATTAAATCTGTAATAACTCTGGCCTCTTACTGGCATTTTTAAATGCCAATTCTTGAGTAATTGTTAAATCTCTCAATTAAATTGGAGCTGTTTTACACACGGAGGGGGAGGGTGAATTTGGCAGGCTAGTGTAAACCTGTTGGTTATGTACAAGTGACTGGGTTGGAATATTCATAGCCAATAGTTCTCGGCTGAACTGTTAAACCACCAAGGGACATTTCAAGACACAGATAGCCTCAAGCCGTTCCACATCCTCCTTAGTATGAGTAAGCTTGGGTGTCTCCCCACACTTCCCTTTTTGCCCCCCTCAATGGCCATATTGGGATCTTTGGGCTGCCTATCAGCAGCAGCTCTCCAAGGCATCTAGCTCCCGGATTGAGCACCAGAATCTGCGCTCTTCTGTTCCTTCCACCCTCCACCTCAGTCCCCACCACAGGAGGAGTTGTTGGAAGAACAAGAAAAAAGAGCTAATGAGGCAACCCCTTAAACAAATATTTGTCGTCCTCTGATGAAGCATTTATCTCACCCCCACACCCGCACAGATGATTTCAGACAATTTCAGGACCTGATGAACTGTCACTGACACTCTCCACATTACCTTGGAAGAAGTCCAAGAGTTCCAACATAGATTATTGGATTTTCTTCATACTCCCTCTCTACTCAAGTAGCCTTACCCATAAATGAGGCTTTTCTAGAGCCCACAAAAACAATTGGCAAATCCCTGCCACAGTGCCACCAACTTGTAAGAGGGCGGATACAAAAATACTACATTCCTGCTCGAGAATGGCATTTTTCTTCACACATCCAGCCCCCAACTCTTTGGCTATAGATGCTGTGAATGAATGCAACAGACATTATTAAAAAGGACGCTCCCTACCCCATGATAAAGATCTAAAGCATTTGGACCACTTTGATTGCAAGAGCTACTCATCAGCCTCTGTGCAGTTCAGAATTGCGAATTATCAGGTGCTCCTTGCTAAATACAACGACATTAAGTATAGCAAGTTTAACTCCTTTATTGAACATCCCCTCCAAGGATAGTTTAAGGCCATCTTCACTGAAGACCGGCTCCTAGCAATAACTTTTTTACAAGTTTCCCTCAAAGTAGCTGATATGGCAGCTCACTCCATCTCCGCAGCTGTTGTCATGTCGTGAGCCTCATGGCTGTAGTCTTCAGGAATCTCAAGGGAGTAATATAGTGGAAGGCTTTCCCTTTGGTGGTCTCAATGAGTCCACAGATGAGTCCTTACACTCTCTGAAGGAATCAAGGGCTACCCTTTGTTCACTGGAGTTCTGTACATCTGCAAGCAAGAGAATATTCGATAGGTCACAATGGGCTCAATTTTCTACTTACCGCGAACCCTGAGAACTTCCTAGAAAGAAACTTACACTACAGAAAAGAAAAGCGTTGGCTACTTTGACAGCAACAACTCAGCTGTCCTTGTCAGCCAACCATACATTTTGATACCTTTGTCCCACTTTTTGCATCTGACATTGCATCATCCTACTGTGATCTGCCCACCTTTTGGCAATCATCTCTCTCATTTTCTCACCTCATGGGAGTAGATTACTTCCAATAGATAGGTTTTGGAGGTTATAACATGAGGCTGCTCCATCCATTTCAAGTCCATATCCTCTTCCCATCCCCTTCATTGTCCCTTTCAGGAACCCATCTCATAAACCTCTGTGGAGACCAGAGGTTTTGTCCCTTCTGCATATAGGAACGGTGGAACTAGATCCCACCGAGCACAAAAGGAAAGTGTTCTATTCCAAATATTTTCTGGTTCCCAAAAAGAAAGGCAGTTGGAGACTGGTCTAGATCTCAGGATGCTAAATGCCTCCATCAAGGAGAAGAAGGTTAGGATGGTGATACTTGAAGCTATTATACCATTTCTAAATCCGGGATGACTGGTTCGCAACCCTCGATATACAAGACACATACTTTCATATTTGCAATACATCATTCTCGTAAGATGTTTCTATGTTGTGTCGTAAGTCAGAGGAGCACTTTAAATGTCAAGTGCTCCTCTTCAGGCTTCCTACTGCCCTCAGGATATTTACAAAGGTTATGGTGGTAGTTGCCACCAAATTTCAGTAATGGGGAGTAGTTGTCTTCCCCTAGCTTGATGATTTGGCTACACCAAAGTTCAAGTCACTATCGAGAAAGCTGTGACTCTGTTCAACATGCTAGAGCTTCATTTTAATACTGAGAAGTCCTCTCTCTCACCAGTTCAGCAAATAGAATTCTTAGGGACCATTCTGGTTGCTACAAATCCAGACCTTACCTACCAAAGGTCAGATTTACTATATTAACAAATTTGGTTATGCAAGTACAGAGGAGTCCTCAGATAACTGCCAGGACTTCTCTGCAGCTCCTCAGCCACATGGCAGCATGTACCTTCCCCACATCACATGCCAGGTTACAACTCTGCTGCTTCCAGGCCTGTCCAACAAACAAAGATTGAACAAGTTACTCTCCATTCCTCATCATCCATTCCTCATCATGTACTAGTGTCTCTTGACTGGTGGAAGAATCCCAGCAAAGTCCCCTTCACCCATCCACCCCCCACCATCACTATTGTTTCTGATGCTTCCCTTCTAGGATGGGGGGCTCATCTTCAAGAGCACACTATTCAGGGCACGTGAACCTCTCAGGGATCTTTTAACCTTCTGGCACTCAGGGCCATCAGAGTTGCCTGTCAACACTTCCTTTGTATGATCTAAGGACAATCTGTCCGAATGTCAGACAATAGGATCAGTATGTATTACATACATTCTCTTGGGGAAGCGAGATCCTCTTCCCTTTCTGCAGAAGCAATAAAGCTATGGAACTGCTGTGTAGTCCATCACATCCTTATTGCAACTGTTTGTGTACCTGGCCTCCAGAATGCCATAGCCAATGATCTAAGCAGGCGCTTCTGTCCAGATCATGAGTGAGAACTCAATAACACCATAATAAAACAGATATATCTTTCTTGGGCTTTCCCAGAAATAGATCTTTTTGCCACCACCACCAAGAGACCGTTTTGCTCAAGAGGAGGTCTAGGTTGTCATTCCTTGGGAGATGCCTTTCACATCTCCTGGTCAAAGAACTTGCTCTATGCTGTCTTCCAACACCTCTCATCCTCAGAGTCCTACACAAGATTAAACAGGACAAAGCCAAAGTTACTGTGATTGTGCCGACTTGGCTGAGGCAGGCATGGTTTCCATACCTAATTTGTCTCTCATCTCACCCTGCTATCAATCTTCTGTTAATGCCCGATCTTCTCACTCAGGACTTCGGGATGAAGAATACTTCCCAACCTGAACATTCTATGAATCAAAGCTTGGCGGCTGGTTGCTTCTTGGGAATAGAATTATCCTATTCTATAGAGGTTCAACAGGTACTGTTGAATACCAGAAAAGAATCAACTAGAAAAACTTACCTGCAGAAATGAAGAGGTTTTTACCACTGGGGTATGCAACAACAACTCTCTTCCACCAGCTCTCCTCTCTTGGAGATTATAGAGAACCTTTTCATTTTAAAGAACACAGACCTTTCTCTGGGTTCTGTTAATGTTCACATAACAGCCATCAGTGGGTTTCATTCTCCTGTGGAAGTGTGTTTGGTGTTAGCTCATCTTGCAACTTCAAAGTTCCTCAGAGGGTTATTTAATATATTTCCGCAGGTCAGGAAGCCCACCACCGCGTGGGATTTGAATTTGATCTTCAACACTCAGTTGAAACCTCCCTTTTGAGTCACTGGCCATTTGCTTGCTTTTCTAGTTATGCATGAAAACAACTTTCCTGGTGGCTATCCCCCTGCTCACATAGTTGGTGAGCAAGAGGATTGATGGCTGATCCTTCCTACAGAGTTTTCTTTAAAGGCAAAGTATTTCTCTGACCACATCCCTTGTTCTCACCACAGGTGACCTTGTATTTTCATATTTAATGTACCAGTTTTTCATCCTCAACCTAATTGGTGGAGGGAGGAAGCCACTCTTCACCTTTTATTAGCCTTTTATTTGGACAGGACTAGATCCTTTCGTGCCTCTCCTAGATTATTTATCTCTTTCACAGACAGAGTTAAAGGGATACCTGTGTTCACCCAAAGATATTCCAAATGGGTTTCTAGTTGAATTCTCTCCTGCTGCAAGGCTGCTAATGTCCAGCGTCCTCCTAGGGCTATAGCCCATTCTACCAGATCTCAGTCCACTTCTGTACCCCTACTAAAAAAAAATGACCTATTGTAAAAATTAACAAAACTGCCACATGGGCCTCCATCCACACTTTCTCAAAGTACTATACCTTAGTGCATGTATCTCAGGCAGATGCTGCCTTTGGAATTGCTGCTTTCCAGATAGTCTTAGACCCTGCTCCAAAACACCCACCTCCATTTGAGGAGTACTGCTCATGAGGCACCTGAAGTGGAGCACATGTAAGAATATAACTCAAAGGAAAGGTTACTTACCTTGTACAGTACCTGGAGTTCTTCAAGATGTTTGTTCATATGGATGCTCCATTACCTGCACTCCTTCCCCCCAACTTCAAAATCTTTTTTACATGGGATAGAGAAGGAACCAAGTGCTGTTTGTCCATCACAACCCTATATACCCTTGTCCTCCTGCGGGAATTCTGTGCCAAAAAATTAAATTCTGTGCACAGTATTTTCAAATTCTGCATATTTTGTCAAAATAACACAATATAATCACACCAGTTTCAATTATTTTTGGTCATTAATTTCAAAATACCTGTCAGAAAGTATGTCTGTAACAATACAGACAACAAAAAAATTCAGGAAATATTTTTTGACAGATTCCTTACAAGGCATATTAATACAGAACTCTGAGAAATAATTAATTTAAACTATAATACAGAACCATATTTCCCACACCCCTCAGAAGCAGTGCAAAGGCTTGGGGGAGTCAGAGGTAATGGAGGAGCTGAGGGAGAGGGAAGTAAATTATTGGGAAGGAGCTGGGGTGTGAACTTGGAGGGTTGTTGGGTATGTGTGGGGGAAAAATATGGAACAGGTTTTTTTGGGGGGTGGAGAGGGATTGTTAGGGAGCTTCCCCCATGCAGACCCTGCTGACTCCAGCCTCTCCCATTCGGTCAAGCACATCTGCCCCTGTCCCCATGTGTTCTTGCACCCCTAAGTGTCACAACACCTCCTGTCCACATGTCCCTCAGCCCCCACTCACACACCCATTCCCCCATCCCTGTGTGTCCCTGTAGCGCTTCCTCCAGTCCCTATATGTCTGTGTCCCCACCCAGCCACCCCCTGTCCCTGTGTCCCTGCACCTCCATCCCCATGCATCTTTTGTGCCCCCATTCAGCCACCCCCGTCCCTATGTGGCGCTGCATCCTTTCCCCCCATCACCATGTGGCCCTGTGCCTCCACTCCCATTCAGCTCCTGCCCCAGTCTGTCCTCCCCCACTAGCCCTTATGAGCCCCTCTCTGACCCCCTCCACCACCCCACGCTGTCTGTCTCCTCATAGCCCCTGTCTCCTGACCTGGTCTGACAGGCACTGTGAAGAAGGCAGGTTCTTTCTCTTTCCTAGCTGTCCAGGAACTGCTGCTGTGTTCTATCACCACATCGCCTTCTGGTGGGTAAAAGGTGGAAATGCAGCAACATTTCGGCAGAAGCTTTTTTTTTTCCCTGCACAAAAAAATAAAAATATGTGCAGCTCATTAATTATGCACGTGTGCAGTAGCACAGAATTCCTCCAGGAGTAACCCTTGGTACAAAGCATGAGGATAGCTACGGTGTGTGCATGGACCAAACAGGCTTTTCTATCACCTACCAAAAATCTCTCATCAAAGGGGCATGGGGCACATACACACCTAAAGTGGAATAATCATAGGGACAAACATTTGAAGAACTCCAGTTACTTTACAAGTTAAAAAATCTTTCCTAATCTTGTAGCTTCCCCCCAGAACAACCAACTAAACAAAAGCAAAAGAAATCACAATTATCTTGTAACATAACTATGTTGTTCCAGTGATTTCCACAGATGTATTTAAGAGAAACTATTACAAAGAAAACCAATCAGGAATTCATCATCCTTTGTATGTTTAGAAATGTACATGTAAATGTTCTTGTGTTATATTCACTATTACTGGAAAATGATATGGTAAAGCAATAATATTTCTAACCCATTCTCGGTTTCTCTTACAGGGCTTCATGTTTTCCCCACCTTTGTAATATATGAACTCACAGTCTTACTATTTCTTACATTATCAGTGGTAATAATGAAGGTATTTTTTATTTATCTTTTGATAACATAGTATTTTAAGTGCTGCATGCCATATAATACATGTAATATTTAAAAAGAAGTGCGTAAGTATAGAATTGTCATGTTGGCAAAGATTTCTTCTGAATACAGTGAGTAGTGTCTGTGAAATATAGTAAATGTTTTATATAATAATAATAATAATAATTAATACCTAGTGCTTTTCATCAGTAGATCTCAAAGCACTTCACAGTATTTGATGTATTTATCCTTGCAACACCTCTGTGAACTAGGGAAATATATAAAGTGTTATTACTTTGAAGAATGTGTTTAATATCAGTTTTTGCTATATATTCTGTAATTTTTACTTAGTATTATATTTTGATGTGAGACTCCCAGTATTTAATGGG
This sequence comes from Lepidochelys olivacea, assembly GCF_965140295.1. NCBI lineage: Eukaryota > Metazoa > Chordata > Testudines > Cheloniidae > Lepidochelys > Lepidochelys olivacea. Next base: position 113,101,360 of record NC_140411.1, read on the forward strand.
ACTTTTTAACATTAAAGGGGGCTGTTAAATTTAGATTGACATCCATGAGTCTAGATTTTGCAGGATGTATGCCAGCATTATCAAATGTTTTCACTAAACCAAATTCTGTACTACTTGTAGACTGTATAAAGGACAGCTGCTAATGAACAGTCTGATTTAAGTGTTTAAATGCACAGTAACTGTTGGTTCAGAAGACCATTGTGCTGTTCAATACACGATAATAGAATACCTGGTGTAACTGTTGTTGTATTGATTACAGAGAGCATGCTGTTTTATCTACCATACTTCTAAAAACAAACTTTGTTTTTTAAAGTTTGTTTTGGCAGTGCTTGTCCTTTCTCTGATTCTTCCAAAGAGCAGCCAGTATATCAAATGGATTGTCTCAGCAGGGCTGGCTCAAGTCAGTGAGTTTTCTTTTGTTCTGGGAAGTAGAGCACGCAGAGCAGGGATCATTTCTCGAGAGGTGAGCTCCTTAGAGATATCCACTTCATTTTTAGAAACTGAGTAGTTGATTGGGTTTTGTATACTATATTGTATCTGAAACATACAGTCTAAATTGGTAATCTTTTGCTATCATCTTGCACATGCTAACTAAATGAAATAGGCCTGCATAAATCAGAAGATATTTGATGCATGCAAGTCTTTCATAAATGTAACTTCGCTAAATAATTTATGCATCATTCATATAATTTCATATTGGGCTTCCATATTTTTAAAATGCAGCTTTCCCTGTTGGGTAACTTGTTTTTAATTTAGCACAGTCTTTAATTCTATAAAGAATAACAACTCTAAAGTTTTGTACTTGATGGAGAATTTCTGATGACACCCAAATTATTAAAGCTAAGATTGAAGACCCTTTAAAATATCGTAGATCTATATGTAACTGATAGTTATTGAAAACGACTAATGAAATAACAGTGGCCTACAGCTACAGAGTGTGGGGACAGGAGACATACTAGTTTCCCAAACACATCTGTCAGCATACCTTAATCTTGACTTCCAAAACCTGTTGACTTAAATTGTTTTAAGCAAAAATGGCCAGCTTTTCCATAAGTTATGAAAACATGCACTACAGTGAGACCATCAGACTTATTTTCATTTTCAAGCTATTACAACCTTGTTCTCTAGAGGGAAAGCTTGTTGTATGAATTGCAATGAACTGTGGCTGCAAACATAGAATCATAGAATATCAGGCTTGAAAGGGACCTCAGGAGGTCATCTAGTCCAACCCCCTGCTCAAAGCAGGACCAATCCCCAACTAGATCATCCCAGCCAGGGCTTTGTCAAGCCTGACCTTAAAAACTTGTAAAGAAGGAGATTCTACCACCTCCCTAGGTAACGCATTCCAGTGTTTCACCACGCTCCTAGTGAAAAAGTTTTTCCTAATATCAAACCTAAATCTCCCCCACTGCAACTTGAGACCATTACTCCTCGTTCTGTCATCTGGTACCACTGAGAACAGTCTAGATCCCTCCTCTTTGGAACCCCCTTTCAGGTAGTTGAAAGCAGCTATCAAATCCCCCCTCATTCTTGTCTTCCGCAGACTAAACAATCCCAGTTCCCTCAGCCTCTCCTCATAAGTCTTGTGTTCCAGTCCCCTAATCATTTTTGTTGCCCTCCGCTGGACGTTTTCAAATTTTTCCATATCCTTCTTGTAGTGTGGGGCCCAAAACTGGACACAATACTCCAGATGAGGCCTCACCGATGTCGAATAGAGGGGAACGATCACATCCCTCGATCTGCTGGCAATGCCCCTACTTATACATCCCAAAATGCCATTGGCCTTCTTGGCAACAAGGGCACGCTGATGACTCATATCCACTTTGTCGTCCACTGTAACCCCTAGGTCCTTTTCTGCAGAACTGCTGCCTAGCCATTCGGTCCCTAGTCTGTAGCGGTGCATGGGATTCTTCAGTCCTAAGTGCAGGACTCTGCACTTGTCCTTGTTGAATCTCATCAGATTTCTTTTGGCCCAATCCTCTAATTTGTCTAGGTCCCTCTGTATCCTATCCCTACCCTCCAGCGTATCTACCTCTCCTCCCAGTTTAGCGTCATCTGCAAACTTGCTGAGGGTGCAATCCACACCATCCTCCAGATCATTTATGAAGATATTGAACAAAACCGGCCCGAGGACCGACCCTTGGGGCACTCCACTTGATACCGGCTGCCAGCTAGACATGGACCCATTGATCACTACCCGTTGAGCCCGACAATCTAGCCAACTTTCTATCCACCTTTATAGTCCATTCATCCAGCCCATACTACTTTAACTTGCTGGCAAGAATACTCTGGGAGACCGTGCCAAAAGCTTTGCTAAAGTCAAGGAATAACACGTCCACTGCTTTCCCCTCATCCACAGAGCCATTTATCTCGTCATAAAAGACAATTAGATTAGTCAGGCATGACTTGCCCTTGGTGAATCCATGCTGACTGTTCCTGATCACTTTCCTCTCCTCTAAGTGTTTCAGAATTGATTCCTTGAGGACCTGCTCCATGATTTTTCCAGGGACTGAGGTGAGGCTGACTGGCCTGTAGTTCCTTTTTCCAGTCGTCTGGGACTTCCCCCAATCGCCATGAGTTTTCAAAGATAATGGACAATGGCTCTGCAATCACATCTGCCAACTCCTTTAGCACTCTCGGATGCAGCGCATCCGGCCCCATGGACTTGTGCTCGTCCAGCTTTTCTAAATAGTCCCGAACCACTTCTTTCTCCACAGAGGGCTGGTCACCTCCTCCCCATGCTGTGCTGCCCAGTGCAGTTGTCTGGGAGCTGACCTTGTTTGTGAAGACAGAGGCAAAAAAAGCATTGAGTACATTAGCTTTTTCCACATCCTCTCTCACTAGGTTGCTTCCCTCATTCAGTAAGGGGCCCACACCTTCCTTGACTTTCTTCTTGTTGCTAACATACCTGAAGAAACCCTTCTTGTTACTCTTAACATCTCTTGCTAGCTGCACCTCCAGATGTGATTTGGCCTTCCTGATTTCACTCCTGCATGCCCGAGCAATATCTTCCCTGGTCATTTGTCCAGTCTTCCACTTCTTGTAAGCTTCTTTTTTGTGTTTAAGATCAGCAAGGATTTCACTGTTAAGCCAAGCTTGCTATATTTACTATTCTTTCTACACATCGGGATGGTTTGTCCCTGTAACCTCCAATAAGGATTCTTTAAAATACAGCCAGCTCTCCTGGATTCCTTTCCCCCTCATGTTATTCTCCCAGGGGATCCTGCCTATCAGTTCCCTGAGGGAGTCAAAGTCTGCTTTTCTGAAGTCCAGGGTCCGTATTCTGCTGCTCTCCTTTCTTCCCTATGTCAGGATCCTGAACTCGACCATCTCATGGTCACTGCCTCCCAGGTTCCCATCCACTTTTACTTCCCCTACTAATTCTTCCCGGTTTGTGAGCAGCAAGTCAAGAGCTCTGCCCCTAGTTGGTTCCTCCAGCACTTGCACCAGGAAATTGTCCCCTAAACTTTCCAAAAACTTCCTGGATTCTCTGTGCACCGCTGTATTGCTCTCCCAGCAGATATCAGGGTGATTGAAGTCTCCCATGAGAACCAGGGCCTGCGATCTAGTAACTTCCGTGAGTTGCCAGAAGAAAGCCTCGTCCGCCTTGTCCCCCTGGTCTGGTGGTCTATAGCAGACTCCCACCACGACATCACCCTTGTTGCTCACACTTCTAAACTTGTAATAAATTTGTCAATAAAAATTGAGCCTACAGTCTCAGCACAAAAAACAATATAAATAAATCTATTACTTGAGCTAAAGAACTCCTTTATTCTGTGATAGCAGGAAGCTGTATAGTTGTTGGGGCCAGTTACATATAAGGGAGACATAAAAACATAGTGTATTATATAGGCATTCTTACTAATGGCAGTATGCTCCCCTCCATAACATGAAGAGTTATAAAAACTGCACTTTTGTAAAATAGTTGCAGCCTGTGCAAACAGAGATCACAATTGTGTGTGCATCCGATGAAGTGAGCTGTAGCTCACGAAAGTTTATGCTCAAATAAATTTGTTCATCTCTAAGGTGGCACAAGTACTCCTTTTCTGTGAGAATGGTTTTTCAACCAGTTATGCACCCACCTTTAGAGTAGCTCCATCTAGGCTATATTTCCCGTGGTTTGTTTATGAGACGGTCATGCACAATCAAAAGCCTTACTTAAGTCAAGGTCTAGCACTTAAATTTCCAAAAAAACTATTTGTTTTTAAATTTTTTAATTAAAAGTAACGATTTTAAACTCTTCAGGATGTACAGTCATATAGTTATGCCTTTAGAATGAATGTAATCACTTATGGTATGGATTATGGCTTGATTTTTATCTGTAAAATGGCTAGCACATTTTGGTGTTAATTAACACCAAATATAGTTTGTGGTGTTTTTTTTTTTTGTTCGTTTTTGTTTTAAATGTGGTTGATACTTGGCTTTTGGTCTTGTCCAATATTGCATCCTGTGGGTTGCAGTTTTAAAATTGTCCTGTAAAATATACCAATAATTATTTGCATTTCACTACTTAATTTGTGAATACATTTGCATGTGCAATTGCAGGCACAGAGTTGGAGGCCAGTCTGAGGCCTCTATTAAAAGTGGTCCAGAAATTCCCTAATTGGCATATCTCATTAACCTTCCCAACCCTTCCTTAGTTTATTGCATAACTATGAATATGAACTGTAGAGAAGTAATGGCATTCTGATCTCTAATTTTCAGGTATACCTCCTTATTTTGAGTGTAACTACTCTAAGCCTTTTGCTTGCTCCAGCACTGTGGAGAGCTGCAATTATGAAATGTGTACCAAGACCAGAGAGACGATCAAGTACCTGACAAGACTTGTATGGAAATAATAAATTTCTTTGGAAAGAATCTCCTCATTGCTCATTGTGTTTCTATGCAGCTAGAAAACAGGAGGTTTTGATATTCCTCTAAACATGCACTTGGTTCTGAGCCTTATACTGATTTTAAGAAACAAAACAGTACATAAAAAAGGTTGGTATTTTAATGATTGCACAGCTTTTACAGGAAACTTTGTCACATATTAGAATCTGCCAGAATAACTTTTGATTTTGATCCAATCAGTTACACAGTGTAGAAATTATTTTTTTAAATATTGCATCATGCAGTCGCCTTGAATATTTTGCCTGGATGTGCCTTTTTATTACATTGATTTTCATCATCTACTGTTCATTCATCACAAAATTTTGTTTTTAAAAAAAAAAAAAGAGGGGGAAGGACAAAGAAAATTCAAGTTATTTTATCGTGCCCATGGTACCTTCTTAAAATAACTCTTGAGAAAGTTAAATGTAACATTCAAGAGTTAATATGCTGGTCCGACATCAGCCACAAAACATATATATCCAGTAGTGTGTAAACTCTGGCCCTTTAAGGGAGAGATGAGGTTTAACAACTCTAGCTTTCAGCTATTTTAAGCATTAAAATATATATCCCCAAATGATGCAGCCAATATTGTATGATATTGTACTTTTGATTTTTGTTATACCTCTTAAAGCAGATATTATGTATTTGCTTAGGGTTGTAACTTTAATTCATTTTAATTTGTTCACATATTTATTGACTACATTTGTGACTAAAAGTTAACTGTGATCAGATGGTGTCCTGACTTTTAAACTGTTTTTAAGACTGACACCAATTATCAACATCTCCCGCTACTGATTATTGTTATACTAATTGTTTACATTTTTTAATTAATTGTGACCAAAATAAAATGGTACAAAAAGAAAGCCTAAATATTTCAGAATTGAAAATAGATGTGAAAACATTTCAATGACTCTCTAAAAGTGCTTTTGGATGAATGTAGTTAACTTATTCTACATTAAAAATGATTTTGTATAAATTATGTTTCACAAAAGAGGGACAATTTGGATGTGTTGAGAACATGCATAACTCAAAACTTCAAATTTATACTGAATAAAATGCAAGCTTTTTAAAGTGATATTAAAAACATTTTATATTCATATTTGTGATATACGTATGTGCTTCTGTTTTAACAAATTCTTAAAATTTAGTCTGTGTAATAGAGTAAACCTTGTGAAAGCCGCTCTTTAAATGTCATAGTATGAGCTAACAGAATGTAGTTTACTCTGACAAACTATGAAGATTTAGCTTGTGATTTTTGTTTAAAAAAAATGTTTTTGTTAAAATAGAAAGATATATAATTTGTCAACATTTTAGATCCAGTATTATTACACTGCCATATGAAATACCATTTTTGAGAGTCAAAAATAGAAAAATGCACATTAAATATGCATTGTAGAATTTCTTAATTTGCTAGTGAAATCTAAAAAAATCTACCAACTGAAGCACTGTTCAATTAATAAACATACCATCTTTAACAGAAAATAACTTTGAAGGCTCTTTATTTTAATTTTTTCATTAATTTCAGCTATAGTTTTCAGCTGCAAATCAGCATTTGACATTCTAATTACAAAAGTAATTGAAATAGACTGGCAGCATTACCGTACATTTGTTTAAAATAATTTACCGTTCTTTGAGTGATTTGTCTATAAGTATTCCACTTCTGGTGTGCCTGCACTTGAAATTGGAATTTTAGCTAGTGGTGTCCATTGGGCCTCACCTGCACTATCCCACCAACCTGAGGGCATAAAAGGTGGAACAAGGCCAATGATCATCAGTTCCTTTACACCTGTGGCTGCGAGATGTAAGAGAGCAGTGCCCATCTGTTGTACTTGTGCTTCTTCAAGAGAAATTGTATAGTTATCTTTAGCTTGGGTTAATTAGTGTGGGGAAATTTATGTAAGCTTTATTCGTGTGGATCTTGTTTTTTTTCTTTGCCGGGTACTGGGTCTTCAGTCTCATGGCTGATCAAAAATCCCTCATTTTTTAAATACGGTTTGTGTGAGGTGGCTGTTCCTTTCAATAATGGACACTCAATGTTTATTTTATCTTGGTGAGCAGCATATCACCAAGGAATGTACTTTGACATTTTGTTTTTAAAACAGACTTGCTTAAAGGTTTTTCTTTTAAATAAGTCTGAGGCTTTCCTGAGACCAGGATAGGCAGGATTCATCTGATTCAAAGCAGTTCTCTACAAAAAATGCCCTGGCAGCTATTGCCACTGACTCAAGTTTTAGGGATCCTGCTTCTTTACTGAAGCATTCCTCTGCTACTCCTGCTGTCATTCCTTCCTTCCTGAGAGGTCTGACAAAATTCCCTCTAAATTCTTTTTGTACTGAGTGGGCTACTTTAATTCCACTGAGTACTACTGTTTTTGGAAGGGGTGAGGAATAGAGGGTATGGGTGGGTGTAGTGAGAAGTATGCAGGGGCACTTGCCCCCAGAGTGGCTTTTCCGTATCATCACACAAAAGTCCCTGTCCCCACCATTTGCAAGAGCCCAGAGGGAAGCAATTCACTCTGCAACAGCACTTTCTGGAGCTAGGTGGGGGGAGGGGAAAGAGGGAGTACAAGAGAGGTGTTCTTGGGTAACATGGGTGGGGTTACTTAGAAGGGGATAAGCTAAATGGGGGGGGAGGGGCAAGGGGAACAGGAGAGGAGAGGGTAAGAGGGACAGGTATGGAATGAAGCTAAGTTGGAGAGCAGTGATGGTGGGGAAGATGGAGCAAACAGCTGATCAGCACAGGGCAGAGAAAATCCAATCAAAACTGGAAAGTTCTCAATGTCTGAAATCTCTGCTTTGGCTGCTTCTGCTCTTCCCGTTGAAGTTTCTGGCTGGCTTCTCCCTGAAGTTGTCTCCAAGCCCACCAGGACGGGGGGGAAGCATCACCTTCATCCTAGTGTCCCCAGAGTGGCCATCCTGTGGAATTGGATATCCTATCAAGTAACAATTTCAGCCTTCATCTACCAGGGTTACAAAATACCTTAGACTGCTAAACCACTAATGGTCAATAAAGCACCCCCTCACCCTGACAGTGTTCAACCAGTGGGGATTCACAAAAATCCACATTTTCCACACCTCAGCTCTAGGTAGGATAGCTGTGATGTTTTGGGGATAACCCAGACCAGTAAAGGGTTCTGTCACCCCCTGCCCTGTAACCTTGGGTGGCCTTAATGCTATGCTGTTATGGTTCAGAATCCTGACACCAGTAGCCAGCCCACAAGCGTAAAGGTCTCATGCTGGCTTCTGCCAGCCTGGTCACTCCTTGCAGTCTCTCCAAATCCCGTCTACCCTGACTTCTTAACTACCAGACACTTGGACTTTTCCCCTCTGGTTCATCATCCCCAAAGGTGTGAAACTGCCCCCAGTTACCAGTTCACTTTGGCACATACACTCCATACAGTTTGCACAACAGAGACCACTTGGGGTAAAAATAAACAAAAGGTTTATTTAATAGTATGACACAGACAGACCAGCCAACCTAGGTATGACCCATAACTTAACAAGAGGCACGGAAATGTAATCAAGGCAATCTACTTATATGTGAATTTCAAAGAGATGTACTAGACCAGCAATCATTAACCCATTTATTTGTAGTAACAGAAATCAAGGGTAGATGCAAAGTGTAGCTGTCTATATTTACCTGTATCTTGTTAGATGTTTAACAATGTAACCAGATTAGCTTGTAGATGCTAATTCTCTTTCATGTCTTAATTGCCTTGTATTATGCATCCAGATGTTTCAGTTAACCTCAAGATCAAAGATGTAAGATACTGCAGGAAATTAATAATATTAACATTGTCTTCAGCTTAACTATTTGTGCTATAATGAAATGCTGGCTAATTGCCTTGTGTGAATGAACGCAACTAGTTTACCTGTGCATGCATTGAAAATAGAAGATTAGCTTCAAAGCAACAGTTAACAGACAATATACACTGCCTATTCTTCCTTGGGGGAAGGTCCTGCTGTGAGAAGAGGCTTGTCAGCTTGCTGGAGAGCTATAAAGGAAAGCCTTGGGCCTGATCCTGCCATCTCTAGTCTAAACTTTGAACAGGGAAAATACCAGTTGTAAGATGAAGATCTTCCATATAATGATTTGGTATAACCTGGAAAATGCACGGAAAGCCTTGAACAGACTCTGCACCTAGGCTGCCCATTGGACTATAACTCTTTAAATTGTTTCCAGAAAGACTTCTACAAATCAGCAGCCTCGCCATCTGCTATGAAACTCACCTAAGAACTTTACACACATTTGTATGTATATCGATCTTTAACCATTTGGAACTCTTTTCTTTTTCCTATTAAACCTTTAGTTTTTGTTAGTAAAGAATTGGTATCAGTGTGATTATTGGGTAAGGTCCGAGACTCATATTGACCTGGTGATAAGTGTCCAGTCCTTTGGGATTGCTGAACCTCACATATGGTGAATCAGGTTTTCAATAACCCCTCACTATATTAGATTTGGCTGTCTAGATGGGAGTCAAGGGCTGGAATACTTAGAGGGAACTGCATTTGGCTTCTTGTTTACTGGTGTGGTATTACAGAATCTGTTTTGTTACTGGCTTGGTGAATCTAATAATAGAATAAACCAACAGTTTTGAGAATTGTCTACCCTATTCCTTGCAGTCTGCCCTGAGTGTGGCATTTTCAGTGTGGCCCATCCAGGCACCTGCTCACAAACAGAAAAATCACTGATTCAAAGATGAAATAGCAAGGGAAGCAAACACATACAGTTTACACAGAAAATAAACATAAAGATGCAACTTTAGGCTATACACTTATACATTAGATACATTCCCTTTTCTAATACGAGTTACCTATTGCCTTTGAACAGTTTGGCAGCGTACCCCTCTGCCATAGAGGGGATATTGCATTCACAAACAGTCCCCTGCCTTTGAGACTGTCCCTCACTTTTGGAAGACTTTCATTTCAAAACCCTTCCCTTTTAACAGGGTTTGCAGTTTATTTTCCTTTCTCTCAGACTATAGTAATTCATGGTTATTCAGAGCAAGTGGGAAATTCCCTCAACTTGATAGCAGAGTCTCAGTGTCTTCTCATTAACTGTAATGGTACATTATTTGTCTTTTCATGGATTGTTAGTTGCGTCTGGTTTTCTGTAAACACCTGGCCTGAGAGTAGTCCCTCCCTGCTGTGAGGTATATTTTAAATTGTAGTACAAGTAATGAGCATCTTATTCTATATACATAAATACATATAGATTCACAACAGTCTCTATACATATTGTGACAGGGTCAGGCCAGATGGCTTCACCCGCCCACTGCTAAAGGATCCCCCCCAGCTGAAGAGGGGGATCCACAGGATCTGGACACCAAATAAATACAGTGGACAACTAATGAAATAAGAGGGACAGGAGTGTGGTCAAAGGATCAAACGAAGGGAACCGGACGGGGATACTGAGCAGAGAACCCCGGACAGCGCCCACTGCTCCTTAAAGGCATCAAGGGAGTCAGTGGACGCCACCTAGAGGAACTCTGCCCGGATACGTTAAAGGACAGAGGATTGGAAATAGGCCCCACAATCACAGGAGACTCCATCGGCCAATCTCCTCACTCTGGTTTTATAGATGGCCATTTTATCTAGGGCCAGGAGGGGGTTGACCAGGAGATCCTGTAACTTTGTGGGGCCACGGATAGGGAGTGCATAAATAAGAAGGTGAGGGGAAAAGTGTAACTAAAAGCATAAAGGTATTTTGCCATTTTGTATCGGGGCAGGACGCGAGGGTGAGGACATGAAGGGAGTGGAGCACGAGCATGTATAGATGTTTCCTTGGCGCGGTCTGGAAGCAGACCAGCTGCAGCTGGTGCAGCCAGCTCGTGGTGAAGGGGCAGTGGAGTTGGTTGGGTCCACGGAGCAGGGGCCCGATCAAAACGTCTGGTGGGCCTGGGGTGGAGGGTGGGAGGGGTGTGCCCTCGTGCAGGACCCGTTCGAGGTAAACACGGGCAGCAAAGCAGCCCTCACCTCCTGAAGTATGCGCTGGGGAGTACAAGGTCTGGAGAGCCCCATACGCTGAGCAAGCATCAGGGGATCCAGCCAGTCTCCCCAGTCATAGTCCAGGAGATCTCCGACTCTTGTGACTTCTGCCAGGACCAACCTACAGGAGATTGTTAGAAGGCAGATATATTAGCCCCAGGTTAAGCAGTTCCCTGTTCCCTGGGTAAGGTAATAGGTAGTTCCAGAACAATGAGGAACTTGCTGGAACCAATTAAGGCAGACAGGATAATTAGGGCACCTGGACCCAATTAAGAAGTTGCTAGAATCTATTAAGACAGGCAGGCTAATCAGGGCACCTGGTTTAAAAAGGACCTCACTTCAGTCAGTGAGGGGCGTGCAAGGAGCTGAGAGTGAGAGGGCATGCTGCTGGAGGACTGAGGAGTACAAACGCTATCTGGCATCAGGAGGAAGGTCCTGTGGTGAGGATAAAGAGGGTATTGGGAGGAGGCCATGGGGAAGTAGCTCAGGGAGTTGTAGCTATCACACAGGTGTTACATGAAACACTGTGGACAGCTGTGATCCACAGGGCCCTGGGCTGGAACCCGGAGTAGAGGGCGGGCCCAGGTTCCCCCATCCCCCAAATTCCCTATTAGATACAGGAGGAGTTGACTTGGATTGTGGATCCCACCAGAGGGGAAGGTCAACCAGCACTGACTGCGGGGATTGTTGTCCTTCCTTTTCCCCATGCTGGCCAGTGATTAGGTTAGCTGAGTGAATGGCAGGTTTGAGCCACTTGCAAAAGTGGCCAAACTGAGGGCTACCGTGAATCACTGAGGTGAGCAAATCCACCAATAAGTACAGGACCCCCCAAGGAAGAGGAGGAACTTTGTCACAACTGGTGTTAGGGGTGGGATTTGGAGTACGCAGTGCGGCGGAAGGAGGAGGGTGCTATTATATATTAAAAAAAGGGTAGGGGGAAGAGGGTTTATTTTTTTCCACCACAATGGATGACGTAGTGTGGACACTGATACAAGCCACGGCTGCCCAGCAGGAGGCTTCCCCTGTCCAGGCAGCTGCCCAACAGGAGGCAGTGCGTCTGCAGCAAGAGACCAATCACCTGTTGATGGACCAGACTGCTCAAAACCATGCTATGCTGTGGGAACTGGTAAACCAGATAGAGGCCCTTACAGAACTGAACCGCTGACATGATGGGACGCATATAATACAGGCCAGCAACTGGCTGCAGAAAATGATGCGGGAGGATGATGTAGAGACGTACCTCCTGGCCTTTGAGAGGACAGCCCTGCGGGAGGCTTGGCCCCAAGAACAGTGGTCTGGCATCCTCGCCCCATTCCTGTGTGGGGAGGCCCAGAAGGCCTACAATGACCCGTCTGAAGAGGCTGCAGCAGACTACCCCAAGCTGATATCAGAGATCCTGGCCAGATCTGGGGTAACGACTGCAGTGCGGGCCCAACAATATCATGAGTGGAGGTACCTTGAAAACAAAACCCCGCGGTCCCAATTATATGACCTCATCCATCTCACATGAAAATGGTTACGAACTGAGTCCCAGAGTCCAGAAGAGATACTAGAGGTTCTGGTCATCGACTGATACATGAGGGGACTACTGCCAGACCTTCGTGCCTGGGTAAGCCAGAACGAACCCTCCACCTACGACGAGGTTGTCGCACTGGTAGAGAAGCGAAGGACAGCAAGGGAACTGACGCAACCAGTGAAGGAAGAGGCACCCCAGATTAAACTAGCAGCACCAAGCCCCAGAGCTCAGGCGAATGGGCCCCTTGGAGGGCCTAGGTGGAAAAAGAGAGAGGCTGAAGGCCCATTGGAGGCCACAAAGAGTCGGAGCACTGAGGGGGAAGAGTATAGTGTCATTAGACTGCCCAAACTGAGAGACTGGGGAATGCCTAGGGCCCCATACAGATGTTACACCTACCGGGAGTGGGGACACATAGCTGCACAGTGTCCCAAAGCTGAGGAGCCTATGCAGAGTAACCTGGGGAACTGGGCAGACCCATGCTCCCTAATTCACCTGGTGGGGGGCACACTAACTCCGCATATGTACACCAGACCAGTAAAACTAAATGGGGCAGAAACCACGGCACTGGTTGATTGGGGGAGTGCTATCATGCTTATTTCAGGGAAGTTTGTGAAGCGTAGTCAGCTGCTGCAGGCAAAGTACACAGGGGTGACATGTGTCCATGGGACAGTTAGTTATTACCCCACCATCCCAATAAAAATTGAAATCCAGGGGAACATTACTGAAGTAGCAGCAGGTGTAGTCCCTAAACTCCCATACCCAGTGCTTATAGGGAGGGACTTTCCAGGCTTTGGAGACTTACTCCCGGTAGGGAGATTGGAGAAAGGAGGAAACCCTGGAGTTAGTGAGACATCCACAATACTGTCAACCCCCAATCTTCTCTGAAATATTCCCAGATTTGTTCTCCGCTCCCAGGCAGGAAAGAAAGACGAAAAGGGAAAGAAGGGCAGCTAAGGCCTTGGGAACCCAAATTCTGACCCAAAGCCAGATGGTTGCTCTCATAGGTAGGCAGACCTGAGCAGCTGAAAAGGAGGCCGCCCAGGAGGGAGCAGCTCCTGAGTCTGACCTGCACCCTAATGTCTCTGAAACAGTAGCGGTGACCGAGACTTGTCCCCTAGATCTCGGGCAGATTAGCCCCGGGAGAGAAAATTTTGGATGGGACCAGGCTGAAGACCCAAGGTACGACAACATTAGGAAGGAGGTGACCAAAATAGTTGGGGTCGCCCTGGAAGGGAAAACCCAGGGACCAGGACCCTACTTCATAATGAAGAAGGATCTCTTCTACCGGGTTGCACCAGTACAGGGGCAGAAGGTACAGCAGATCCTAGTACCTCAAAAACACCAGAATGCGGTATTAAGTCTGGCCCATAGTCATCTTTTTGGGGGGCATTTCGGGGTAGAGAAGACCCTGGCATGGGTCCTTCTGGCCTGGAGTACATGAAGAAGTGCGGAAGTACTGTGCCTCCTGCCCAGAGTGTCAGCTGCACAGTCCCTGTCCCCACCTGAGGGCACATTTATTACCTCTTCCCATCATAGAGGTCCCCTTTGAGCAAATAGCCATGGAGCTAGTGGGATCCCTGGAGAAGATGGCTCAGGGCGACTAATATATACTTGTTGTTTTGGACTTTTGGGACACCCTACAACCTTACCTTATGTTTGCCATCCGGGAGGTACCTCAGGCCTCAACTGGGTTTTCCCTCTTTGAGTTATTATATGGGCGCCACCCTCGTGGCATACTAGATATTGCCAAAGAGATCTGGGAAGAGGAACCCAATGAGGGGAGAAATATAACTGAACATATGTTGTAGATGCGAGACCGGATAGCCCGGGTCACCCCTATTGTATGGGAACATTTGGAAAAGGCGCAGGAGGCCCAGCAAACCCATTACAATCACCAGGAAAAAGTCCGACAATTCCAACCAGGGGATCGGGTAATGATGTTGGTACCTACGGCAGAAAGCAAGCTTTTGGCTCACTGGCAGGGGCCCTATGAGGTGGTTGAAACTGTGCCGGAAGTAACCTACAAGGTGCAGCAGCCCGGACGCTGGAAACAAGAACAGCTTTATCACATTAACCTCTTAAAACCTTGGCACCCATGAGTGGCGTGTGTAGTGGCCCAAGAGGCCCCAAACCAGGGAAATAACCTGCATGAGCAGATCAGGATATCCCCTGATCTGACACCGAACCAGAAAAAGGCGGTTTCGGAGATGATCAGCCAGTACCAAGACGTGCTTTCAACTAAACCAGGCCAGACCACAAAAACATATCACCACATTATCACAGACCCTGGGGCGAAGGTAATTTTAAGGCCCTTCTGGGTCCTAGTGGCAAAAAGGGAGGAGATCAAGGCAGAGGTAAAAAAGATGTTGGCTCTGGGAGTCATTGAAGAGTCCCATAGTCAATGGTCAAGCCCGATTGTGTTGGTGCCCAAACCCAATGGCAGCACTAGGTTTTGTAATGACTTTCGCTGGCTGAACGAGCTATCCAAATTTGATGCAAACCCCATACCCTGTATTGATAAGTCAGTTGACTGCCTGGGCAATGCCCGATTTTTGACCACCCTTGATTTAACAAAAGGATATTGGCAGATTCCCCTTGTCAAAGAGGCGAAAGAAAAGATGGCATACTCTACATCCGAGGGTCTGTTTCAATATACTGTTCTTCCTTTTGGACTGCATGGGGCACCTGCCACCTTCCAGCGTCTTATGGACAAGCTCCTGCAGCCCCATACCAGTTATGCAGCTGCGAACCTGGATGATGTGATTATTCACACCCCTGACTGGGAGACCCACTTGGAAAAGGTGGAAGCGGTACTGGACACGCTAAGACGGGCCGGCCTCACAGCCAACCCAGCCAAGTGTGCTATAGGGCTAGCTGAGGCTAAATACCTTGGCTACATTGTAGGAAGGGGCGTGGTCAAGCCCCAACTAAACAAACTGGAGGCTATCCAAAATTGGCCCCAGATTAACTGGAAAAAGCAAGTCTGGGCATTCCTGGGTGTGGTGGGATACTACTGGCGATTTATTCCCCATTTCGCCACCAGAGCAAGTCCCCTGACGGACCCGATAAAAGCCCAGAGTGCAGAGTCGACAGATGCCGGAGAGAAAGCATTCATAGATCTACAGACAGCCTTCTGCAGTAACCCTGTGCTTGTAGCCCCAGACTTCAACAAAGAGTTCGTTTTACAGACAGATGCTTCTGAAGTAGGATTGGGAGCTGTCCTATCACAGATGGTTGGAAACGAAGAACACCCGATACTCTACCTCAGCAGGAAACTCCTCCCGAGAGAGCAGAAGTATGCAGTGGTTGAGAGAGAGTGACTTGCTGTGAAATGGGCCATGGAAACACTACGTTATTACCTGCTGGGACAATGGTTTACCCTTGTGACCGACCATGCACCCCTCCAGTGGATGCAGCGAAATAAAGAGAAGAACCCAAGGGTGACCAGATGGTTCCTGTCCCTACAACCTTTTCAATTCACCATGCAACACTGGGCTGGAAGCCACCATGGCAATGCAGATGGCTCATCACAGGTACACTGCCTGACATCCCAAGTTGCCGAACCCCATGGTGTTGAGGGGGGAGGAATATGTGACAGGGTTAGCCCAGATAGCTACAGGAGAGTGATAGAAGGCAGATATATTAGCCCCAAGTTAATCAGGTCCCTTTTCCCTGGGTAAGGGAATAGGGGCAGTTCCAGAACAATGAGGAACTTGCTGGAACCAATTAAGGCAGACAGGCTAATTAGGACACCTGGAGCCAATTAAGAAGCTGTTAGAATCAATTAAGACAGGCAGGCTAATCAGGGCACCTTCTTTTTAAAAGGGCCTCACTTCAGTCAGTGAGGGGTGAGCAAGGAGCTGAGAGTGAGAGGGCATGCTGCTGGAGGACTGAGGAGTACAGTCTATCTGGCATCAGGAGGAAGGTCCTGTGGTGAGGATACAGAAGGTGTTGGGAGGAGGCCATGGGGAAGTAGCCCAGGGAGTTGTAGCTATCACACAGGCATTACATGAAACACTGTGGACAGCTGTGATCCACAGGGGACCCTGGGCTGGAACCTGGAGTAGAGGGCGGGCCTGGGTTCCCCCCATCCTCCCAACTCCCTATTAGATACAGGAGGAGTTGACCTGGACTGTGGATCCCACCAGAGGGGAAGGTCCCTGGCCTGATCCCTGACCCACTAGGTGGACCAGCAGAGACTCCTTCCTTTTCCCCAGGCTGGCCAGTGATTAGGTTAGCTGAGTGAACGGCAGGTAAGCAAATCCACCAATAAGCGCAGGACACACCAAGGCAGAGGAGGAACTTTGTCACAATATTTTATAATGACCATCAAGTTCAGAACATTACAATCTTTCATTAAAGCCTTTACTCAACATATTTTATACACAGTAACATTGCATACAACTAGTTGATTCAATTGCTTACTCTTTGGGGATCAGGCCTTCTGTTCTCTGCTTGGGGTGCTGGATTCTGATTGTCACCGTAGCATTACCCATTAATGAGCCTTATTATACTGGAATCTATAAAGTTTCTCCAGCAAACTCCCTCGTTATGCCTCGTATGGCTAAGAGAACAGAGTGCAGATACCAGGTCTCATCAGAGGGTCATGAACATTTTTACTCTCCCAACTCCCAAGATCCTTGATGCTCACTGCAGTGAATGAAAAGACTTAAGAGGGGCATTCAAAGTCTACCCCAAGGATAAAGACTTGAAAAAGCTGGACATATTTGGTAGAAAGATTTATTTTAACTTCAGGGCTACAAATTTGTAGAGCTAACCATCAAGCACTGTTGGCTAGGTATGATTTCTTCAACTGGCATGCACTATCCAACTTCCTGGATAGAATACCAGAGGAATCCAAGGAGGAGTTCCAGGAAATGTCCATATAGGTCATCTGGTGGAGAGAACATCCTTCCAAGTAGCCTTTGATGTGGCAGATTCAGCAGCCAGAGTGATGGCAATTGCAGTCACTAAGTGCCACTCTTCTTGGTTGCAATTTTCCTGTATGTCTATGGAAGTCCAACAAACAATAAAAATAAAATAAATAAAAAACTCTACTTTTTGAGAAAACTTAACCCCTTTTCTGGGAAGACAGACAAAGCCCTGCGTTCCCTCAAGGATTCTAGGGCTACCTTTGGGCATCTACATTCCATCTTCAAAGAGAAAACAATGCCATTCTCAATTCCAACAGAAGCAGACATTCTATCCCACAAGACAGCCTGAATAAGCTAAAAGGTGGGATGAGTCTCAAAGGAGTCCACCACCACCTCCTCCTCCTGCATTGGCTGTGTCTAAACAACCGTCCACCCTGAAGCAGTCCATTTGATTCTTTGGTCAAGATCAGCATATCAATCTATCCAGATCTACCTTGTCCTCCTCCTCCCTTTTGGAACAGTTGTTCCTCAGTGCTTGGAGCCTTGTTACAATACACCAATGGATTCTAAACACTACTGGATTATACTCTGCACTTTCTCTGAATTCCTTCCTTCCACCCACCCCTTCTTTGTCCGTTTTTCAAGGGCCAATCTCACAAGGCTGTTCTCAAGCAACAAATACAGCGTCTTCTCAAGTTGAGAGCCATAGATGAGGTGCCTCTGCAACATTGGGGAAAGGGGTTTTACTCTCATCATTTCTTCATGCCAAAGTCCAAAGGAGATCTGAGGCCTATCCTACCTAGATCTACAAAACAAACAAATACATTAAAAAATATAAAGTTTTGCATAGTTTTCCTAGCTCCTGTTATTACTTCCCTGGATCACAATGATGGGTGTGTTTCCCTTAAGTTGAAAGATGCTTATTTTCATGTGACTATCTACCTAGGCCACAAAAGATTCCCTAGTTTCACGGATGCAAATGCTCATTATCAATGTATAGTCCTCCCCTTTGGCCCGTCATCAGCCGCCAGGGTCTTCACAAAATGCATGACAATAGTGGTTGCTGACCTCAGAAGGATTGATTTGAGGCTGCTCCAAGCAACAGACAGAGGACATCATCAGACAAATCCAGTGCCTTAGGCCTGATAATCAACAAGGGCAAGTCAATCCTGTAACCTGTTCAGCTGATCGAGTTTACTGGAATTGTCCTCAGTTCAAATACAGTAGCAACTTATTTGCCCCAGTCTAGGTTGGAAGAGATTCTGGACTTATGCAATGCCCTGCAGGCCCATCTCTCTGATGAAAGTAAGAAACTGCCTAAGACTCCTAGAACATATGGCGGTTTGCAGGCATGTACTCAGCATGCCATCCTCGACCTCTTGTGCATGTATGGGTGGTTGAAGTCTGTGTACCATTCATCAAGACACTTGCTGGACATGCTAATTCATGTACCTGCAAGATTTCTTTCTTCCTTGAAGTGGTGGAGTTGCTTGTTTGCCTCCCTCAGGAAGCAGATTGCTCTGTGGTAGTTCAAAATATTTTACTGAACATGTTAGGGGAAATCAACCTAGTTAGCATATGTGACTCCGTTTTGGGTTTCCTCTCGGCCATTAACTAGAAGCGAGCACATCACGTACCAAGGAAGGATCCTTCAAGGTGGACAGCAGGACAGTTTCAAGATAAGGGAAACAAAGGAGACAGGAACCAGCTGACAAGCCTGAAATAGTTGCCACTTCAGCTTTTTTGCATGGGGAAGGTGGCTGCAGGGGATTGGTAAGGAGAAGGCCTGTTTATTGGTTTAGGACCCCCGAGGCACACAGGCAGGATATTTTGCCAACAGTATATAATCTTTGTGTAACCTGTAATCGGGGTCCCGTTCTGCTTAACAGAGCGGTACGACACTCAAGCGTAATAAACCCACAAACTTTGAGATACTCTGCAGTTTGTCTTTATTTGGTTGCCTCAGCCTAGAAACAAACTGTACGTGTCCTAACTGGAATAATTCGTAACAAACAGCAGAAAACCTTCTACAGGATACATTACTTTATTAAATGAACGTGTTTCTCCATCTAGTCTTAGCAATGAGGCATCCTTTCCTTGCAGACTTAACTCCATGATATCCTGGAATATTTGTTGTCCCTGAACAAACAAGGTCTCTCAGTTAGTTCCCTGAGGGTTCACCTGGCTGCAGTTTCAGTTTTCCACCCTCTGATAGGGGGTAGATTGGTGTTTTCTAATCCCATGACTATTAGATTTTTAAAGGGTATAGATAGACTCTATCCACCTTTCACCTCAGCCAAAAAATGTACTTACAATCTCTCTTCCTCAAGACACGTAATCATGAGGATGAAGAGAGACTCCATATTTTAGATGAGTAGAGCCCTGGCCTTCATCTTAGGTAGCAGTAAGCCATTCTGTGCATTTCTTCAGCTGTTTGTCTCCTTTGAGAACAGAATGAATGAGCATGTGTTGCACATGTCCATTCCACAATCCACTTTCCTTATCTGCTTCTATGTTTAATTCATTCTGTATTCCAGTGCAAAAGAACTGAAGGGGGGTCAGAGTGGCTCCACCTTCTGCAGACACCAGGTGCATGCATTGCCCTGACAGCTACTGCTATGGGGAAAATCTCCAGCTTTGAAACACTGGATGTGAACACACCTAACATGGAATAGATGTGTGCAACACATCTTGAAGAACCACAGAAAAGGTAAATAACCATTTTTCCACACATCCTCCCCGAATAGTGATACCACTATCCCTGGACATGATTTCACAGGACAATGGGAAGTCTGTGCATCCAGATCCAGCATCCCCGCAACTCAATACCTAGATGCGGTCTTGTTGACTGATTTGGAAGAGATATGTTCCAGAGGGCTGCAGTACATCTGAATACAAAGTAGAAAGGATTTGGCAAGATCTACTTATGCTACCAAATGGAAAAGCTTTTCAGTCTGGTTGTCTTAACATAACCTGTTTCCAACTCATACTGCAATTTTTTTATATCCTCAACTACATATTATCACTTAAGAATTTGGGTCTCTCTATTAGTGTACTCCAGGTTCACCTAGCAGCCATATCAGCACATCACACACCTATTCAAAACTACAATATTTTTTCTCATCCAACAATAGTCAAACTTCTCACCAGTATAAGAGCCTTATCCCCCCTAGGATACAAATGCTGTCCTCCAGGGATTAATGGGTCCTCTGTTTGAACCCTTAACTACTAATTCTTTACTGCAACTCTCTTTGAAGACAGTATTCTTAGTAGTAATCACCTCAATCCACAGAATAAAGGAGTTGCAAGCCCTCATGATTAGACCACTGTATAAAACTTTTCATACAGACGAGGTCACTCTTAGATCACATCCTAAATTTCTCCCAAAAGTAGTTTAGGATTTTCACCTAAATCAAATGATATACTTACCATTCTTTCCCCCCAAGCCACATTCTTCCTGAAGGGGAACCAAGATGTCCTTACAGTGCTATACTTTTATTTAGATAGAACAAAGACATTTGCTGAAAGATCAAAGCATCAGGCTTTTCAAAGATTGTCCAAATGTGTTTCAGAGCTGCACCACCTTTCACCAACTGGTCCAAAAGGTGTTACTTTACTCAGCGTTGCAATGCCTAACTCATTTAGGAGCCTAAATCTTATTTTCAAAAGGGATTTAGGCATATAGGAGCCAAAATCCTATTAACTGTCAATGAGTTTTAGGCTCCAAAATGTCAAAAGCACTTTTGAAAATTATATTTAGGCTCCTAAATCAGTTAGACATTGTAACTCTAAGGTCAGCAATGTCTAATTTCCTTTAAAAATCTTAGCCTTATTTCCTAACTTGGATCAGTTAATGGAAGGTTTGCCAACTCCTTCACATAGCTGCTCTAATTTCCAAAGCAGTTGTGAAAAGTATATCCTTTCCTGAGACATCTCCCCAAAGAATCAGCTACATCTTCCATTTTCCTCGCAAACATTTCTTGGGGCTAGAGGGTAATTGAGAGATATTTGGATCGGGAACACACACCCTATAATAGCCCAGATCTCTCTCTCAACTATTTACCTTGTAGATTCCTGGACTATTCTTGACTCAATCAGCTATCTTAGCTAACTTCTCTAAGAACTAGGGAAAATAGCATGGGCGGCGGGTATAATAGACCAGGGAAGGCCTTGCTTTCTTTGGAGCTGCTGCTGGATACCTGGGCCGTGGTGGCCCTAGCCCTTCCCTGAGACCCTCACTGCCGCCTCCTATTCCACACCACCTCCCATCCCCGCTGATCGCTGCGTCCCTCCTCCTCCAGATGGGGGAGTGAGGAGGAATGTGGAGGGCCAGTGGACTGAGCAGGCTTGGCCGGGTGCTGGGGCCAGTGGCTCAGCGGGCGGGGTCATCAGGGGCGGGAGGAGCTGGTGGTAGGTGGCACTGCCTGGCTCTGGCAAGTGGGCCGGTGGCTCAGCCCGGCAGGCACTCGGGGGCTGGCAGCTTGGCTAAGCCCAGCCCAGTGCTGAGGCCGGTGGCTCGGCCCAGTGCTGAGGCTGGCAGCTTGGCCCAGAGCTGGTGGAGGTCGGCAGCTTGGGCCAGCCTGGTGCTGGGGGAGGCCAGTGGCTCGGTGCGGCTCGGGGGAGGGAAGAGACGTCAGGGCAGAGGGACCAGTAGCTTGGCCTGGCGCTCGGGGGGGCATTGGGTTCCTGGGTGCCAGCGGCTCTGCCCAGTGTGGCTGGGGTGGGCGGGCCAGGGCTCCTCCTGTTGCGAGGGCCCCTCAGAGTCAGGGCTTTTCCTTTTACAGAGTGAGAGGAGAGTTTCGGGGCTCCAGCATGTGGGGCGGAGCGCAGGGCCGGCAGGCTTGCTTCCACAAAGTAGGGTTGTCAAGGTTCCTTCCCCACTCTGAACTCTAGGGTACAGATGTGGGGACCTGCATGAAAACCTCCTAAGCTTACTTTTACCAGCTTAGGTTAATACTTCCCCAAGGTACAAACTATTTTACCCTTGGACTTCCACTGCCACCACCAAACTTTATCTGGGTTCCTGAAAAAACATAGTTTGGAAACTTCTTTCCCCCCAAAATCCTCCCAACCCTTGCACCCCACTTCCTGGGGAAGGTTTGGTAAAAATCCTCACCAATTTGCATAGGTGACCACAGACCCAAACCCTTGGATCTTAGAACAATGAAAAAGCATTCAGTTTTCTTACAAGAAGACTTTTAATAGAAGTAAAAAAGAATCATCTCTGTAAAATCAGGATGGTAAATACCTTACAGGGTAATTAGATTCAAAACATAGAGAATCCCTCTAGGCAAAACCTTAAGTTACAAAAAAGACACACAGACGGGAATATTCATTCTATTCAGCACAGCTATTTTCTCAGCCATTTAAAGAAATTATAATCTAACACATACCTAGCTAGATTACTTACTAAAAGTTCTAAGACTCTATTCCTGTCCTCTCTCCAGCAAAAGCATCACACAGACCCTTTGTTTTTCTGCCTCCTCCCAGCTTTTGAAAGTATCTTGTCTCCTCATTAGTCATTTTGGTCAGGTGCCAGCGAGGTTACCTTTAGCTTCTTAACCCTTTACAGGTGAGAGGATTTTTCCTCTGGCCAGGAGGGATTTTAAAGGGGTTTACCCTTCCCTTTATATTTATGACAGGGGGTCACCCTGCCGCCCATGGAAAATAGGATTATCCTCTGTGGGGCCACGGTTTTGGTGCTTCTCCTCTGTGGAGATCTATTTGGCATCAGATGAATCCACCAGTAAAAAAAAATAAAAATAAAAAAAAATGCTCCCAGCTGCACTGAGGTCCTTTTTACTTCAGCCTCTTGTTTGGAAGGTTTACTTCATCAAATTAGCTGTAGATCCACATGTCATGGAATGTGGGAGAGTCAGGGCCCTGCACTCTCCCCTTCCTGCGATTCACTGTGACTCTCAGTCAGCCAGTAAAACAGAAAGTTTATTAGACAACAAGAACACAGTTGAAAGCAGAGCTTGTAGGTACAGACAACAGGACCCCCTCAGTCAGGTCCATCTTGGGGGACAGGGAGCCTAGACCCCGGTCCTGGGTCTCCCTCCATTTCTCCAGCCAGCTCCAAAACTGAAATCCCCTCCAGCAGTCTTAGCCAGACACACAACCCAGCTCCTCCTCCAGTCACTGTCCACTTTCCTGGGCAGAAGGTGTCACCTGGCCCCATGCCCCTCCTGGGCTCAGAGTCATCAACTTCGCTGATGTTGGCACAGGGTACTTCAGTGATGAAGCTACCCCACTGGGTTTATTGGGGGTCTTGATCTGCTCTTATATGGGTGATAACTGAATTCGAGAACTCAATATCCTTTGCTGCCACAGAATTTAGTTTCAAGTCTTTACCCTTTGAAGCAATCTGTGCCTGCATCACTTGGACTTTCAGTCTAATCGGAATGCCACAAGTTGGGATATTTCTTCAGTGCATGAGGCGACATCATTCTGCAGGCAAATCAGGCATTTCTGCATATTGTGGTCAACTCTTGAGATAGATGATGCAAAGAAAAGAGGCTATTTTGTACATAGTTTTGCCACACTGACATAGTTTGACGTTGAGTGGCCTATTCTCCTCCTTTGAAAATATACTTGAAAGAAAATTGAGTGGCAGAGCATAGAAAAAGCCAACACTAAAAGATTTCTGGCACCATGAACAACCAGGTGCTGATGCTCCAAAATATCTGAGAAATGCAAAGCACAGGAGCATTCTGAGTCAGGCATTAGTGTGCTGAGAAACACTGAAGACTCGTGCTCTGAAGCAAGCACTGGAGCTCTGGGGCAGATACCATAGCGGTAAAGAAAAGCCCACTCAGGTGTGGACATGCCAGTATGGGAGCTGGAGAATTCAGGGGGGGAAAGCATTGCCTAAACACTGCAGCAGGCATAAAGCACAACATAAAACAAGTGCCAAACCTCCTCAGAGCACATTAGAATAGTTAATCCAATTACCTCACAAGTAGTTTATGCAACTGCACTGGACTGCCTGGAAGATATGACTAATATGGTAAGGTTATATAACAACTGTCAATAGAACAGCGATTCTCAAACTCTGGGTCGGGACCCCAAAGTGGATCGGGACCCCATTTCACTGCGGTCACCAGGGCTGGCTTAGAGTTGCTGGGGCCCGGAGCCCAAGCCCACGCCTGAGCCCAGCCTCAGGTTTCAACACTGGGTGTCAGGGCTAGGTTACAGTACGCCTGCCTGGGGCTGAAGCCTTTGGGCTTTGCCCCCCTCCTCTCCTTGCCTCGGGTGGCGGGGCTCAGGCTTCAGTCCCCCCTTCTGGGGTTGTGTAGTAATTTTTGCTGTCAGAAGGGGGTAGCGGTGCAATGAAGTTTGAGAACCCCTGCAATAGAAGAATTTGAGCAACCAAAAAATATTTTCTCTTGATGGTACTGCTTTGCTGACTGTGATCAAGAAAGAACTGACTCAAACATTTGGAGAGAAGCAGGATGGCATGCCATAGCTGGTAGTAGACCTGTTTCATGCTACATCCTACTACTGCTGCCCTCAATGATCTAAAAGCCTCTAGAGCTAGGTCTCTTTTCCCAGTCTGCACAGATGTTATCTCTAAATATTTTTTCCTTACCTATTCTTTCTTTGTAACGGGATAAATCAGTCACCAGTTATTCTCAGTCCAAAAATAATCTCTAGCGTATATTTTTCCTCTTTGCTTTTAAGCTGTCACTTGCTGCTTAAATAATTGCTGCCTTCCTCTTGCACAAAAATCTAAAACATTTTTCAAAGTCTTTGAACCTTACACCATGATTTTTACATTTTTGAAAGCAGTTTTATTTGTGTACCAGCTCCTTTTTCTACAGTCACTGCTTCATTCTTCTAGATTTGAAGATTCGAAGGATGCTCCATTTTGCAAAAAGGTCATTGTTTATTCTGATGAAATCACAGTTCTCTAAATTTTAAAAACCTAGCATGGTGGAGAAGAAAAAGGAGTCTTAAAAGATGACAAACCATGCTATAGAACTTACTATGCAGTACAATTCTGTCATAGCTGTCATGAGTACAGTATCTCACTGTGTCTGCTTCAACCAGCAGAGCTTGCAGAGGAGCAAATATGCCCTCTAATTTAAACTACTTTAAAATTACATGTTTAAAATGGGGCATTCTAAGTGCTCCTGCCCTGATAATCATGAGGCAGTGGGTGAGGAGGAAGTAACATGAGCATTATTCAGAGGTTGGTTAGGGCTGGTTACTAAAATGCTGTTGCAATGGATGCAGAGCCCGTACATGAGACAACACCCTCATGCTTTGTTTTGACAGTGAGCTCTGCCATTAGTGTGCCCAGCAATATCATTAGGGCAACAGAAATGTTCTGCTAGTGAACCTGGGGCTAGGTCTGCTAAGACACCTGAAGACCCAGCACCTGGGCAACAAGCCCTCGCCTGCAGCCAGGGAAGAAGGGGATATGGGCTGAGTGCCCCAACCCAGCCATAATCAGCACAGGTGGGTCACTGTACAGTCTTGATCTCGTCTCCCTTTGCTTGACGCCCACAGGTGGGAGGCAGACAGCTCAGCGCTTACACAGCCCGGGCCCAGCCACCCCCTCGAGTAACGCCACGTGCCACAGCGCAACGGCTGCTTTTCACTGACTAACCGCCAGCTCTCGCGCCCGTGCTTCCCGCGCACTTGTTCCCAGAGGAGGGCGGGGAACCCATGGGCGCGAAAAAGCCGCGCATGCGCTTTTCACGGACGGCGGGTGGAGGGACCACTGGTCTCTCCGCGTGTGCCCTGTGCGAGGCACGTTACACCTTGTGACGTCATCGCGCAGCATCACGCGGGTGGGACGTACAAAAGTGTAAGTTTCAATTTTTTTTTTGTGCCAACGGAAAAATTCTTCTAGGGCCGCATCCGCGTGTCGGAGCCGGGGAGGGGCGGCTGCGCCCCCGCCCCCACACAGGGAGCCCTCCGAGGGGAGGGGGGAGCCTGCGCAGGTGTGCGGGGAGCGGGCGGCTGGCGGGGCAGGGGGGGTGGGTTAGAAGGGAGGGACGCGGGGACAAGGAAGAGTGAGACTGACACGTGGGGGGGGGGGCGGCCGGGAGCGAGACCCCACGATTGGGCCTGGGGCCAGTGACAGCCCCGGAGCCCCCTCCCCCCCGACATTGGAGGCCCGTGAGCTGCACATGTGCAGTCGGCGCCCCCCGCCGTGTCTCCGCAGAGCGGCGCTGTGGGGGCGGGCGGGCGGAGGGAGGCTGCTGTCCGCCGCCGGCCGCTCAGGTGGAGGCACCGTTCGGCAGGTGGGAGGTGCTGCTGCGCCGGAGGATGGGTTTGGGCGGGACGTGGGGAGGGGGCGCGGGATCTGCCGGGGTGGGTGGGGGAGATGGTGCCTCCGGCCCCTGAGTCAGGCGAGCCCAGTGCCTCGCGCGGCCCCGCGCCAGCTTGGGCGGGCTGGCGGGCCCCCGGCGGGGGGGGAGGGGGGTCTGAGGCGCTGTTGGGGCTGCCCGTCTGTGAGGAGCCTCAGGGGCGCCGCGTCCTCCTTCGCCTCCCGTCGCAGCTGCGGCCCGTCTGCCTGCGCCCGCCGCCGGGTACGGGGGGCTGTCAGGGGGCTGGCCGCAGAGGCCTAGTGTCTGTGGCGAAGCTGACAGGTCCGGCATAGAGGCGCCCCCACTCCTCTGCAGAGGCCTGGCCTGGGGGGTGGGAGTAATGTTGCAGAGGGCACAGCTGGACCGTGACCGGCCCGGTGTGGGCTTAGACTGCCAGCGCAGGCCGCCTGCCGCCCTGCTGGGCTCCTCCGTGTATATATGGG
Source organism: Lepidochelys olivacea (assembly GCF_965140295.1). NCBI lineage: Eukaryota > Metazoa > Chordata > Testudines > Cheloniidae > Lepidochelys > Lepidochelys olivacea. The sequence continues at coordinate 113,128,369 of NC_140411.1, forward strand.
GTGGGGAAGCCCCTGGAGGTAGGGGGCGAATTGTGACAGCTTCCCCGAGCTGCAGGGAGGTCGTTCCCCTGTGGGGGTTGTGCGGCTGTTCACCGAGAGTAAGTTGATGATGCCAGAAAACTTTTTAAATATTGCGAGACACGTTCTAAAGTAAAGGAATATATGCTTGTAGTTAATAAATTACATTTTTACAGACTTCTGCAATTCACTATTATAGCTGGTGTTGTCTTGACTTTCTTTTTAGAAAATAACATCACTGTTCCTGTTTTCTTCTGTGGGCATCAAGCATTTAAGCGCCTTGATTTCTAGGCATAGGTAACATGGCAAAAGATGTAAGTATATTTGTTTTCATATTATATGTGGAAGTATGAGTAATAGAATATTTCCTTGTTCTTGCTAATAAAAATAAAGCAGGCCATACATCCCACAGATGGCATTAGGGGATATGAAGACCTCTTTTTGTATCTTATTTAAAATAGGGTTTGCAGTGCATCTGTCACTGTTTTCACATAGAAAGTTTAGAATAGAATTATTAGCTCTTGTACTATAAAAAGGCTTTAGATTTAAGAGAATCTGCAGACATTTGTTCTGTGCAACAAAACAAAAAGCCACCATCTTGCTGAAAAGCATTTTGTGATGCAGGCATTTTGTATACTTGTAGTAGAGGTTATGAAAACTGCTTTTCACTGCTGTGCTTAATACAAAAACAAAATAATGAAATTGTTGTTCAGTCTGAGTGTTGTCAGTGAAGTACCTTTCATTAAGTTACCTGTTTGTTGATAAAACAGGTACACCGGGAGCACCACTGTCAGTGTTTCCCTGCAATTCAACCCTGTTTAGGGGTGAGAGGGTCCTTCAGTCTCCATTCCCTTTTCTTTTCCACCCCTTCTCTTCTGAGACAGACAAAATGAACCTACTTAATGCCAACAGGAATTGCCCTCAGGCAACTATTTTTTTTCCACATAGTCCATCAAATTCATGCCACTAACCTAGAGGTGAGTGATAATAAAAGAGGGTTTATCTCTTGAGCCATCTATTCTTACAATTCCCTTTTTAATACCTCTGTAACTATCAGAAAAATTACATTTAAATATAAGACAGTATTTTTAAATGTAAACAAACTTCTGTTCACTAGCAGTCCTCATCTAATATCATTAGGCTTTCATAATTGCATGTTACATTGCTAGTAAAGTATTCTGATATTTTGATTTGCATATGGATATGTTTTTTGCATATTTTCTAAAAAATACTAAGCAGAACAGCATTTTTAAAAAGGTTTTAGATTATGGCATAAGGTTTGATGTGAGACAGTATTGCAACCTTCCAAACAGTGTGACACAGATAGAACTTAAGTAATCCTTGGTTTAAAGAATTAATATTATAGAGCACTGGTGTGGTTTAAAAACCACTTAAAAAAAACCCCTAATGAGTGGTGTGGCAACCAAATAGAAAAAACAGTCAGTCAAGGCTTGCCAGGAAAAGACAAAGGAAGTGAATTACGTTAAAGATAGCAAAAGGCCTTATGGGTGGGAGGGAAGAAAGTAGGCCCATTGAGAGGATAACATAAAAGATGGTGTGTATATAAAGTCTGCTGCAGTTTCCACTGTATGCATCCGATGAAGTGAGCTGTAGCTCACGAAAGCTCATGCTCAAATAAATTGGTTAGTCTCTAAGGTGCCACAAGTACTTCTTTTCTTTTTGCGAATACAGACTAACACGGTTGTTACTCTGAAACCTGTCATAAAAGATGGTTGAAAATGACGGAGATACTGAAGTCCTTCTGTTTAAATCCCTCCTAAGCTATGTCTACACAACAGATACAGCTGTACTGCTGTAAGGTCTCCCATGTAGCTGCACCACACTGGCGGGAGAGCATCTCATGCCAGCATAGCGCTGTCCACACTGGTGCTTTTATCGGCAAAACTTACATTGGTCAGGGGTGTGGGTTTTTTCACACCCTTGACTGACAAGTTTTGCTGACCCCCCCCAAAAAAAGAGTGTGTGGGAGAATTTAGAAAACTAGGAAATGAGGAGGAACTTACTGAATATTGATGAAGAGCATGTAAGGAGCGTACTTGGGGAACAAAAGTGTATACTACTCATCCAGTTCAGCTGATATGGACCATAAGATATTAGGATAACTTGCAAACTTATATGTAGTTATGTATAGTTTAGTGATAGACAACTGATGGGGTACTAATTGCTTTTTTCCAATTTTCAAAAACGGAAAGAAGAGTGAACCTGATGATTACGGTTCAAAGCTTAACTTCTGTCCTTAGTGAAATAATGGAACAATTTACAAGAGGAAAAAATCCCTAATTTTTTAGGTCTTGATCCTGCAAAGATTTGCACATGCTTAACTTTAAGTGGGTGCATAATCCTGTAGACTTCAGTAGAACTGTTCATGTATGTAAAAATCAAGTATGTGCATAATTCTGCAGGATTGGGATCTTACTGGATAATTTGCACTGTGAACAGTAAGCAGTATAAATGTATAAAGAATATTTCTTTCCAAACAAAATCTATTCCTTTTTAAAAAAAATTACAAAATTAATAGCAAAGCAGGGGGATTAAAGAAAGAATATATGGATTTTACTAAAACATTTGGTGAATCTTCCAAAATCTTTATCTGAAAATGTTAGTGACATAGATATAGTGTCATATAGACTGAAAACTGGCCAGAGGATTGTGAACAACTGATAATGATAAATGGCAAAGTATTGAGTTTGGGGAAAGTACTAATGGATTTTTTTCTAATGGATAAGGCCCAGAAGCTATTGCAAAGTCTGCTGTAGCTTCAGTCATAAATAACATCTTCATTGAAGAAGAGGGAGTAAAGAGCACATCACAGTTAATATTAAATATAGAGGAGTTGAGAAAACACCAGTGAGGATAGAGAAATAATGCAAAGGGGTGTAGAGAGAGTTAAAAACACAAGTGGGTGAATCCAAATGAATTAAAAAATAAAATAAAATGCAGGCTAATATTTGAGGAAAATAATTCAGAACACAAATGTTTGATAGGGAGAAACCTTGAAATCTGTAATGCTAAAAGAGATGTAGGAGAAGAGCAGCTCATTTATGAAATTCCAGAATGATCTGGCAGCAAAAATGACCAGTGTCATGTTGACTAAAGATGCAGAGATACCACATCAAAGAGTGGAGAGGTAGTCAGCAGAACTATACAGAGAGTAACTTGACTCATTTACTGAAAGACCAAAGGACACACTCATTACTAAAAGACTTTAAATTGATTAAATTCAAAGAAGAGATGATAAAGTTATTTAAGGGGAGGAAGGAATAACTTGCTAGGGAGAGTTAAGATATTGAAAATGTGTAGCCTGGCTCATTGACAATAGAGAGGGAGCAAAGACCATGGTGTGTGAAGAGTGTTTGCAGCTTGGGGATAGGATAATATGATTTCCCTTTACTTTGGCAGTGATCAGTTTCTGATGAGAGGAATTGGAGTCCCAGAGTTGGGTGTGGTGTAACTTTTTTTTTTTTTTAACACTGTGTACATATTCTCATCTACGCTACTCCCATGAGTCCTGTTGATCTTAAACCAAATTAGACCCAGCCATGCTTGGGGAATCCCAGAAACCTCAGCTCAGTCACCACTCCTGTTTCTGTCACTTTAGAACATAAGAACAGCCATACTGGGTCAGACCAAAAGTCCATGAGCCCAGTATCCTGTCTTCTGACAGTGGCCTATGCCAGGTGCTCCAGAGGGAAGAACAGAACAGGTGATCATCAAGTGATCCATCCCCTGTCGTCCATTCCCAGCTTCTGGCAAAACAGAGGCTAGGGACACAGTCCCTGCCCATCCAGGCAAATAGCCATTGATGGTCCTATACTCCATGAACTTACCTAGTTACTTTTTGAACCCTGTTAGTCTTGGCCTTCACAACATCCTCTGGTAAGGAATTCCACAAGTTGACTCTGCGTTGTGTGGAAAAAATACATCCTTTTGCTTATTTTAAACCTGCTGCCTAGTTAGTGTGTTGTTTACTCCTTCTCATAACAGTTTCTTATTTACTTTCTCCACACTTGTCATGATTTTATAGACCTGTATCATATCCCCCCCCTTAGTCATCTCTCTTCCAAGCTGAAAAGTCCCAATTTTATTAATCTCTCCTCATATGGAAGCTGTTCCATACCCCTAATCATTTTTGTTCTTTTCTGAACCTTTTCCAAGTCAATATATCTTTCTTTGAGATTGGGGGGACTGCATCTGCACGCAGTATTTAAGGTGTGGGCGTTCCATGGATTTATATAGAGGCAATATGATATTTTCTGTCTTACTATCTATCCCTTTCTTAATAATTCCCAACATTCTGTTGGCTTTTTTACTGCCGCTGCACATTGAGTGGATGTTTTCAGAGCATTATCCACAATGAATTCAAAATCTCTTTCTTGAGCGGTAACAAGCTAATTTAGATATACATCATTTTATATGTATACCTCTAACCTGATATAACACAAATTCAGATATAACACGGTAAAGCAGCGCTCTGGGGGGCTGCGGCTGCGCGCTCCAGTGGATCAAAGCAAGTTCGATATAACACGGTTTCACCTATAATGCGGTAAGGTTTTTTTTGGGCTCCCCGGGGCAGCGTTATATTGGGGTAGAGGTGTATATATGTTTTCCAATGTGCATTACTTTGCATTTATCGGCATTGAATTTCATCTGCCATTTTGTTGCCCAGTGACCCAGTTTTGTGAGATCCTTTTGTAGCTCTATGCAGTCTGCTTGAATATCTGTCTTGAGTAGTTTTGTATCATCTGCAAATTTTGCCACCTTACTGTTTATCCCTTTCTCCAGATTATTTATGAATACGTTGAATAGGACTGGTCCCAATACAGATCCCTGGGGAGACACCACTGTTTACCTCTTTCCATGCTGAAAACTGACCATTCATTCCTACCCTTTGTTCCCTATCTTTTAACCAGTTACTAATCCATGAGAGGACCTTCCCTCCTGTCCTATGACTGCTTAATTTGCTTAAGAGCCTTCGGTGAGAGACCTTGTCAAAGGCTTTTTGAAAATCTAAGTACACTGTATTCACTGGATTCCCCCTTGTCCACATGCTTGCTGACTCTCTCAAAGAATTCTAGTAGATTGGTGAGGCATGATTTCCTTTTACAAAACACATATTGGCTCTTCCCCAACAAATTATGTTCATCTATGCATCTGACAATTTTGTTCTTTACTATAGTTTCAATCACCTTACCTGGTACCGAAGTCAGGCTTACCGGCCTGTGATTGCCAGGATTGCCTCTGAAGCCCTTTTTAAAAATTGGTGTCACATTAACTATCTTCCAGTCATTTGGTACAGAAACTGATCTAAATGATGTTACAAACTACAGTTAGTAGTTCAGCAATTTCACATTTGATTTCTTTCAGAACTCTTTGGTAAATACCATCTGGTCCTGGTTACTTATTACTTTTCAGTTTATCAATTTGTTCCTAAACCTCCTCTCGTGACACCTCAATCTGCGTCCGTTCCGCAGATTTGTCACCTAAAACGAATGGCTCAGGTGTGGGAATTTCCTCACATCCTCAGCCATAAAGACTGCTGCAAATAATTCATTTAGTTTCTCCGTAACTGCCTTATTGTCCGCAAGTGCTCTTTTAGCATCTTGATCGTCCAGTGGTCCCACTGGATGTTTAGCAGACTTCCTGCTTCTGATGTACTTAAAAATGTTATTACTTTTTGAGTCTTTGGCTAACTGTTCTTCAAATTCTTTTTTGGCCTTCCTAATTATATTTTTAGACTTCATTTGTCAGAGATTATGCTCCTTTCTTATTTTCCTCAGTAGGATTTAACTTCCACTTTTTAAAGGATGCCTTTTGGTCTCTCACTGCTTCTTTTACTTTGTTGTTTAGCCATGGTGGTACTTCTTTGGTTCTCTTACTAGGTTTTTTAATTTGGAGTATACATTTAATTTGAGCCTCTATTATGGTGTCTTTAAAAAGTTTCCATGCAGCTTGCAGGGATTTCACTTTTGGCTTTTAATTTCTGTTTAACTTCCTCATTTTTGTGCAGTCCCCCTTTCTGAAATTAAATGCTACAGTGTTGGGCTGTTGTGGTGGCTTCCCTGCTACGGGGATGTTTACTTATATTATGGTCACGATTACCAACTGGTCCAGCTATAATCAGTACTTGGACCAGACCCTGTGCTGCATTTAGGACTAAATCAAGAATTGACTTTCCTTTTGTGGGTTCCAAGTCATTTAAGGTGTCAAGAAACTTTATCTCTGCATCACGTCCCGATGTGACATGTACCCAGGAAATGTGGGGATTGTTGAAATCCCCCATTATTACTGAGTTTTTTTATTTTTATAGCTTCTCTAATCTCCCTGCGCATTTCAGTCACTATCACCATCCTGTGCAGGTGGCTGGTAATATATCCCTACTGCTATATTCTTATTAGAGTATGGAATTACTATCCATAAAGATTTTTTGGTACAGTTTGGTTCATTTTTTTTTTTTTACAAGCTTTTTACTTCATTTGATTCTTTGATTTTTTTATTTATTTTTTACATATAGTGCCAGTCCTCCACCAGCACAACTTGTTCTGTCCTTCTGATATATTTTGTACCCTGGTACTACTGTGTCCCATTGATTATCCTCATTCCACCAAGTTTCTGTGATGCCTATTGTATCAATATCCTCATTTAATATGAGGCACTGTAGTTCACCCATCTTATTATTTAGACTTCTAGCATTTGAATATAAGCATTTTAAAAACTTGTCACTTTTTAGCTGTCTGCCATTTCCTGATGTAATTGAATGGGCCTCTTTTTCATTTGACTGGTTTCAGAGTAGCAGCCGTGTTAGTCTGTATCCACAAAAAGAACAGGAGTACTTGTGGCACCTTAGAGACTAATAAATTTATTTGAGCATAAGCTTTCGTGGGCCACAGCCCACTTCATCAGTTGCTGTAGCCCACAAAAACTTATGCTCAAATAAATTTGTTAGCCTCTAGGGTGCCACAAGTACTCCTGTTCTTTTTTTCATTTGACTGTTTCTCATCAGATCCTACCTGTATTTTATCAGCTTCCATCCTCTCCTCCTTACTAGGACATAAAGAATCTCCATCAATAGATCCTCCCCTAAGAGAGATCTGTCTAAACCACGTGTTCCTCCACACCTGTCGGCTTTCCCGCAGCCCTTCTTTTAAAAACTGCTCTCTGACCTTTTAAATTTTAAGTGTCAGCAATCTGGTTCCATTTTGGTTTAGGTGGAGCCCATCCTTCCTGTATAGACTCCCCCTTTCGCAAAAGTTTCCCCAGTTCCTAGTAAATCTAAACCCCTTCTCCCTACACCATTGTTTTATCCATACATTGAGACCCTGCAGTTCGAACTGGCCCTGCGCGTGCAACTGGAAGCATTGGAGGTCCTGGACTTCAATCTCTTACCTAGTAGCCTAAATTTGGCCTCCAGAAACTCTCTCCTATCCTTCCCTATGTCATTGGCACCTGCATGTACCACAACCATCCGCTTCTCCCCAGCACTACACATACATCTATCTAGATGTTTTGAGACATCCGCAACCTTCGCATCAGGCAGGCAAGTCACCATGCGGTTCTCCCGGTCATCGCAAACCCAGCTATCTGTGTTTCTAATGATCAAATTTCCCCATAACTATTACCTATCTCTTCCCAGTAACTGGAGTTCCCTCCCCTGGAGAGGTCTCCTCAGTGTGAGAGGATACCACAACATCATCTGGAAGGAGAGTCCCAACTATGGGATTGTTTCCCTCTGCTTCAGTTGGATGTTCTAGTTCCCTGAAACTTTCATCCTCCTCAGCAACACAGAGGATGTAAGGCTGCTGGTGGGACCGTTCTGCTGTGTCCCGGAAAGTCTCATCTGTGTACCTCTGTCTCTTTTAGCTCCTCCATTTCAGCCACTCTGGTCTCCAAAGGCTGTATGTGGTCTGTGAGGGCCAGGAGCTCCCTACACTGAATGCACACGTATGCCACCTGTCCATATGGCAGGTAATCATATATGCTGCATTGGTGCAATAAAATGGATAGCCCCCACTCTGTTGCTGGACTTCTGCCTGCATTCTGTATTTTTACTCCTGCAGCTCATTCCTTTGTTGATGTTTGGTTTTTATCAATGGCTGTTTCTGGCTTAAGTTTAAAGAAGGTTAAGTGTATTTAGCACCCCCTCTCGCATTCTCCCTCTGAACTCCCTTACGAAACTCCCCTGTTAGCCGCTCCTGTTTGCTAGCTCCTCTTGTCGCTTAGGAGTGGGTTTTTTAAAGCTTTCCAGCTGTCCTCCCAACTGCCCTGGGATCTTCCCCTCCAGTTTGGCCTATCACCCTTCATTCAGGAGACATAAGAGCTTTAGCAGATATAACACTCTATACCCTGTTGACCTGTTAACACTCAGATTCATCACAACACAGTGAAGTCTAGCAAGATTAATAGGGTGCAGTTAAGAAAGGGGAATACTTGGGAATTTTTGTCCTTGAATAAACTTACTGTGAGCATTATCAAGCTATCCAATATTCTCCTAAGGGAAGTGGGTGAGATTTCCATCTTTTGGGAACTTAAAACTAGACTGGACACAACACTAATAAGGGGAGTCAGGAATAATTGTGCATTGGTGGGAAGATAATTAGTAACCTAATGGCCATCTACCATCTCTAACCCGATATCAGGAAAAGGTGTTGGTCACTTGTATATTGGAACTGATGTCTGAAAATAGAGAAGGAAACACTATTCCTCCTAAATGGTTCAAAAATGTAATCGTGTAGCAGTTCTTAAACAGATTGGTGGAAAACCAACTGGCAGAATGGTGCTAGTGCTTCTCGTTTTCAGTTACTTCAATTGCAAAGAAAATCCTGGAGGCCTGCAAAAGCAGCAGGAAAACAGGTGGTTTGTGTCTGGCTCTCTGTTAGGAGTCACTGCTACCTAGGAGGAAGAGAAGAAACAGGAGCTGCTCTCAAGAATTAGAACCATTAGTTAGCAAGGAATGCTCAAAGGAGAGGAGTAATACAGCCTTGCAATGTGCCCATGGGAGAAGGGGACCAGGTAGGAGGAAGTCATGTATGGGGAGAAAACACTTACTGCATTAAACAGTCAAATATGCATAATTGCTTTTTTCATATCAATTTCTGTGTAGGCAATTGCTATAGTTGTCACAGGGATACTTTGTGACTCTCACATGGACCATCTCTTTCCAGATATGGTCTTTAGTAAAATTCTGTCCGTGCTAGGAGAGAATTTGCAAAATCTTGGACTGATTGATTTCTCAAAGTTTTATTTTACATTGTGTGTTCTACCAACATTTTTATTTTTTTACTTGAAAATATTTTGGCAAAATTATTCTCTTTATCTCTAGATAGGTAGATACCTCTGAAGTATTTTAATTAACAGTATTTTAGTGTTTTATGTATTTTAGTTACCGAATGAGACTGACCCTATACCTGACTCTGAGCAGGTGGACCCTTGTGCCCGTATGGAGCCCTATTGATTCCCTGTACAGGATTCTGCCACACGGAGCTTGTTGCAGGCTCAATGCCTGATATTACTTCCCCAGATATCTAAAGATGGAGGGGTGAGAGAAGTGTATTCTCTCCCTTTTAAGGGAGGTGTTCAAAAGAAACTTGAATAAATTATTTCATTCCACTTCACTTATTTTTTATGATATCGTCTGTAAATATGTTGGCCAAAGAAAATATTTTAAAATGTACACTTGAAAATGAAAAGGTTTAGAAAAGGGCAACAAAAATTATTAGGGGTATGGAACAGCTTCCGTATGAGGAGAGATTAATAAGACTGGGACTTTTCAGTTTGGAAAAGAGACGACTAAGGGGGGTACGATAGAAGTCTGTAAAGTCATGACTGATGTGGAGAAAGTAAATAAGGAGGTGTGTTTTACTCCTCCTCTTAACACAAGAACTAGGGGTCACCAAATGAAATTAATAGGCAGCAGGTTTAAAACAAAAAAAGGAATTATTTCTTCACACAGCACACAGTCAATCTGTGAAACTTTTTGCCTGACGATGTTGTGAAGGCCAAGACTATGACGGCTTTTTTTAAAAAAAAAAAAAAAAAAAAGATAGGTCCATCAATGGCTATTAGCCAGGATGGGCAGGAATGGTGTCCCTAGCCTCTGTTTTCCAGAAGCTAGGAATGGGCGACAGGAGATGGATCATTTGATGGTTATCTGTTCTGTTCATTCCCTTGGGCACTTGCCATTGGCCATTGTTGGAAAACAGGATATTGGACTAGATGGACCTTTGGTCTGACCCAGAATGGCCGTTCTTATGAAATGCTGAGGAGTGGTTTCCTGCATTGCCATTGAAGGCCCTAATCCTGTGATAAGATCAGTGTGAGTGGACCCTGGCACTTTCACAGGGCACTACTGAAATCAGTAGGGTTCTACAAGAGCAAAAGAGCTCACTTGCACAAATCTGACTAGGGTAAAGGCCCATGGCTATTTTTTGAGTGAAGATACATTGTTTGTAAAAAAGATAGCAAGATCCACAGGTCAGAATTCAGATTCATGTGTTTTCTTTGCAGAAAAGCTTGGCCAGTTGTGGTAACTGATGTAATCATGCAGCCTTACGAATAAAGTAAATAAGTTCTAATGTTTGAGGGCTATTTACCATTCATTGTAGCATCATGGTACTGAAAATACCTGATACAAGACTGCTGAAGTTGTTTAGAAGAACGTGTATTTTGTATACCATTCTCAGACCTATTTGATGAAGCCTACTGGCAAAGACATACGTTCGGTGTATAACAATAACAACCTCACTATTTTATGCAGACTGCCATCTCCTATGAGATCTGTGAAACCAATGCATGTGCAACAGTTTTTGTTTTTGAACAAAATCTTCATTATGAATACCTTGACTATTTATATCTGTACGAACTAGATTTACTCCATTATCTTCAAGTTTAATTGTTTTCTCATGTTTTGCAGTTCTGTAATTAAAATAATGTGAAGCCTATACTTTGATAATTTAAAAGTACCATATGGAAAACTAACTGAACTTAAATCTGCTGTCTGAGTCCAAAGGTTACAACTGGGCTAAAATTTAAAAAGTCAAAATGACACTAACAGTAATGGAAATGAGGGCTTTATGATGCACGAAGAGGGCCTAAAAAGAATTTTATATGCATTTTTTCCTGGCTTTCTTTCTTTACATATCAGGAACATCTAGTCTGATGTTTTTGCTTTTTGGTTTTTTGTTTTGTTGTTGGAGATTTCCAGTACATATTGGAAGTTTTAATTGAAGAGGTTGAAAATTCAGTGTCTCACAAACAGATCTTGTTCGAGTTGTTTATGGACACTGTTTTGTTAATGCTTACTTGCCTGAAAGATTTTTTTTTAAAAAAAAATCTGAATTAAAATCATTCACCCTGAATCATTTTTTCACTTGCTTGGTGTTTGATATCCTAATACTACTTGTTCTCCCGTCGTTCGTTATGTCTTTCAAGAAAGAGTATACAAGACCGGACATTTCTAATGTTAAAAAATTTTTAAAAAGGTAAAACATTGCACATACACCCTTTTTGGATGGAGGCAGGAGGGAGATAACTACAGCGTTAAGTGAGGAGTTACTGTAAAAGGTTATGTTCCTGAAAAATGCGACTTTATGCAAAATGATGTTAAGCGAATCCAATTTCCCATAAGAATTAATGTAAATAGGAGGGGTTAGGTTCCAGGGAAATTTTTTTCACCAGACAAGACTATATTATTATTTTTATATATAATATATATATAAAGAGAGTGTGTGTGTGTGTGTATGTATGTGTATATATATAAAAATAAAATGTATGTATAAAAAATATAGTGATACAGCATGGCCAAAGGGAAGAAAGTTTGCTGTAGATGAATTAAATCGCCTGAAGCCAATTAGAGCACCTGAAGCTAGTTGCTGAATAAAACCCACCTGCTTCAATCAGACAAGGGAAGGAGTTGAAGCAGAGTGGATTGGTCTTGGAGCAGAGGGGAGTTTAGAGAAGGGCTGCGGTGGGCTAAGAAGACCAAGACCGTAGGTAAAGGGACACCTGGTTTGTGCAGAGGGAGGGCAGGAAGCCCCACAAGCTGAAGGACAGGAGAGGGAAGTAGTCCAGGGGAAGGAACTGCTAGTTCAAGCGGTTTACCACTATCCCTAGGGCCCCTGGGCTGGGACCCAGAGTAGAGGGCAGGCCTGGGTCCCTCCTGCTCCACTCCCCTCCTCTAGGACACTACTGGGGCAGTTATTACCCCAGTTCAGGGGAGAGAAATGGTGCCCTGAACCCTCCCCAAGAAGAGAGAGTGCGAGACCCCATCAAAGTAGTGCCAGACATTTGTCACTATATATACACACACACACACACACACACACACAGTATACGTTTCACACAAACAATTTAATACTGTATGCAGCAATGATGATTGTGAAGCTTGGTTGAGATGGTGAAGTCGGAGGGTGGGATATTCCTAGGAATGCCTTACAGCTAAATGATGAACTAGCACTCGGCTGAGCCTTCAAGGGTTAACATGTTAATGTAGCCTCACACTCCAGAATGCAGCACAAATGGAGGGAGAGGAGACAGCATGGCAGACAGAGACACACATCCTACCTGGGAGAGAGAGATGCGCATTGCCCCTTTAAGTAAGCTGATTCCACTCTAAGTACGTTGCCTTTTTAAGTGGATCAGCAAGTTGAGACAGCAGCTGCTGCCAGCAAGCTCCCTCTGCCCTGAGCCCTGTCCCATCCCCATCCCCCCCGTGGGGTAAGCAGGGGGGAGGGGGACACCCTGACATTAGCAGAGACGCACACCCACCCCACACAGCAAGCAGGAGGCTCCCGGTAACCTCCTAAGGCAGAGGGCAGGAGCAGCACATGGCAGTGGGGGAGGACAACTGAACTGCCGGCAATTGATAGCCTGCTGGATGGCTGCCCCACAGGAATCTTAAGGGAGCGGGGAGCTGATAGTAGGGCTGCTGGTCCACCCTGGTTTCAAGCCCCCACCACCTAGCTCCAACAGGCTTCCCTTCCTGCAAGCAATGGACAAAGCAGACAGCTGCCAAAAAACGTTATAAGGGGGCAATGTACAACTTTAAATGAGCATGTTCTCTAATTGATCAGCAATGTAACATTAAAATGACATTAAGCAGGACAACTTTAAGTGAGGAGTTAGTGTATTATCATAAATGAGGAAACAAGCAAAATCCCAATTATTTTTGCTTTTTGAAGTCACGTCTAAAGGACCAAGGAAAAATGCCTTCTAAAAAAGTCACTTGCCAGTTCTGGAACTTATCTGCGTGGTTGTAGTCTTTTTGCCACAGTCTCAGTTCTTTAAAATGCTTATCTTCTTCATTAATAATTTAATAGCATAGTTCAGTATATAGCAATGGACTTCTGGTGTATGTCTTCAGTTTTACCTGTGTTAGGAACACAGCGGTACTTACTAGATAACTGCTTTTAATGGCTAGTTATAATAGTCATGTTAATGCATCACAAATTTTAGTTTTGTATTTGCTTGATTGTGGATGATTGATTTATTTGGGTGACCTATATGTCCCGTTTTGGCTCGGCCAGTCCATTTATTAAACCCTGTCCCGACTTTTTGGCAAAAGTGGGCACTTGGTCAGTTTGCAAGAGCAAACAGGACAAATGCCCACTTTTTTTTTTTTAAAAAAACACAAAAGTGGGATGCAGAGGAACGTGGTGAGGGGGAGCAGCTACCCCCAACCTCACATTGGGGGACAAGCAGGGCTCGGGCGAGCAGCAACGCCAGCCCCAGCCTTGTATGGCGGGGACAAGCAGAGCTTGGGTGAGTTGCTCTGGCCAGCCCCGTGCAGTGTCCCGTTTTTTCATTTTGGGAAATATGGTTGTGACGGGTTGGATCACAGAAACCCCCTGGGGGCTGCCAACTGATGTGCCAAGATTACTTCTGCCCCTGCTTTCCCTGCCCTCCCAGCTTGGGACTTCAGAGCCCTGCCTGGTTTGAGCCAGACCCGCTAGCCTGCTGCAAACCCAGACCCAGATCTGAACCACGTCCCCTAATAGCTGAGGCTTAAACTAAGAGCAGCTTAAGAAGTGTTCCTGTCTTTAACACTCAGATGCCCAACTCCCAATGGGGTCCAAACCCCTAATAAATCGGTTTTACCTTGTATAAAACGTATACAGGGTAAACTCCTAAATTGTTCGCCCTCTAGAACACACAGAGAGAGAGGGAGATGCACAGCTGTCTGCCCCCCCAGGTATTAATACATACTCTGGGTTAATAAGTAAAAAGTGATTTTATTAAAAACAGAAAGTAGGATTTAAGTGGTTCCCAGTAGTAACAGACAGAACAAAGTGAATTACCAAGCAAAATAAAATAAAATACGCAAGTCTAAGCCTAGTACAGTAATAAAACTGAATATAGATAAAATCTCACCCTCAGATGTTTCAATAAATTTCTTTCACAGACTGGACGCCTTCCTAGTCTGGGCACAATCCTTTCCCCTGGTACAGCCCTTGTTCCAGCTCAGGTGGTAGCTAGGGGATTTCTCATGATGGCTGCCCCATTTGTTCTCTTCTACCCACTTAAATATCTTTTGCATAAGGCAGGAATCCTTTGTCCCTCTGGGTTCCCACCCCTCCTTCTCAATGGAAAAGCACCAGGTTAAAGATGGATTCCAATTCAGGTGACATGATCACATGTCACTGTAAGACTTCATTACCCACTTGCCAGTCCACAGGTATACAGGAAGACTTACAGGTAAAACAGAGCCATTTACAGTCAATTGTCCTGCTTAATGGGAGCCATTAAGATTCCAAACCACCATTAATGGCCCATATTATGCATAACTACCATAAGACCTCAGTGTTATATTTCATATTTCTAGTTTCAGATACAAGAGTGGTACATTGATACAAATAGGATGACCACACTGAGTAGATTATAAGCTTTGTAATGATACCTTACAAGAGACCTTTTCCTTGAAGCATATTCCAGTTGCATTATATTCACACTCATTAGTATATTTTTATAAAATCATAGAGTGCAATGTCACAATGGTCACCCTATTTATTATGTTTGGGTGAAGTCATGTGCCCAGATATCATGTTGATCGGCACATAATTATTTCAGAATATTATTTTATAAACCTATAGGCATTTAAAGATTACATTGCTAAGGATGTAGGTGAGGTAATGGCTTTTAAATGAATAGTGTTCAACACTTAATGCTAAAATATTGTATAGTACAGGCACAGTTATATAAACTGTTCTAATAATTTTGCTGAAAGAACAAATATCTACAGTACAGACCCATTTACATGCGGGTGTCGGGAGTCAAGCCGCTATGACCGCGTGTTAATGGACCGTGGCTTAAGAGGGCCATGCTGAAAGAAGTGTCTGATTCACTTAGAAAAAAGGGCTGTTATTTTCTGCTCTTTCTGACTCGCATTTTTTTTTCTTTTGAACTCTGTCATTTTCCGCAGATGAATGATTTTGATACTTTCCACATTTTACTCCTCCATAGATCTTGCAACAGTTTCTACAGCACTAAGTGGGTGAAATTTTGACATTTTCAACAACATTCTCGTCGTCACTGCCATTTAGGCCTGCGTTGTTAGAATTCTTGCCATCACTTTCGCGGTCTGATGTAGCCTTGCAGCCCGTTAGTATTTCTTCCTCGGACAGAAATTCTGAAGTCGGGCAATCTTCATCCATCTCCAGCCACTCGGTAATGATTTCTGGCAATGTATCCAAACTAAAATCTTTTATCATTTGAAAGAGAAGTTTACCTTTATCCTCTTTTGTCTGCGTGCATGTGTGTAGGACGTCTTCTTCCAAAAATCCTTCAAAGTCTGGTTCTGAATCAGTGCCACTGCTGGAGTTTTGAATCTGAGCCAGTGTTCCCTCTAATTCTTGACAGGCCGTGTGAGCAAAAATTTCTTCTGTGCAAATTTTTGAAGCAGAGTTCAAATTTGTGCACCATGAGGCAAATGCGCCCAAGCGAGTAAAATGCTTATACATTTAAAATTTTAATTTGAAGTTTGTGTCAATTTATATGGGTTTTCAGATACAGACATCGTAAGTAAAAAAAAAAGAAAAGAAAAACAAAAGTTTGTTTTAAATTTAAAATTTTCCTAAAAATATCAATAAATGATTATCAGCCAAGAATAATATGTAATTAAAAATGCATTTTAATTTCCTTATTGGTCAAAATGTCAAAGACTGCTAAACTAATCTTACTGTTTTTCCCTACGATCTTTTTCATTTACCTGTTCAATATAAACTCTGCCCAGATCTATCAGTCCTCCATCCAGCTGGTAACTCTTAATACACATCAGCATGTCCAAATGATCTACTTGTAAACGATTCTGCAATTTGTTTTTTAGAGTGTTCATTAAGCTAAAGCCGTGCTCACAGTCTGCACTTGATGCTAGGGATGTTCCTCCAATATCAATCAACTTCGCAAGATTCTGAAACCGCTCGTTCTGGTGAGCAAATGTCACCATATCCAGGAAACTTAAAACCAATTGGCTTTTGAGTCTTTCGGCTACTACAACCTTGAAGTCACTGTACTGACTGACTATAACAATCTCTTCAGCAAGAAAGTCTTTGTATTTTGAACATAGGGATTTGACCTGATGAATTCCAAAATTGAAGTCACACTTAACTATTGCTTCACGATCAAAAGCGGACCACTCCTGGACTTCATCCTCTGGAAACCTGTCTGCCAACTGTGCACACAAGATGTTTATGAAAGTTATTATAGAAATTGGTATAGAATTGGTATTGATTTTCATTATTTTCTTGAGAGCTCATATCTAAGAGAGCCTTAACTTTGTCACTCCATAAGACTGAATATCCAAGGTACTGTCTTCTGATATTGTTCAGTTTACCTCGGGCAAGGTGAAATGCTTCAAGAGGTGTAAGGCCCCGTTTCTGGAGCAGTGTGGATAGTGAAGCCAGCTCTGACAAAGCATCATTCAAAACTTCCAATGTTATTCGGTATTCAGCTTTTTGTGGCAGTATTTAGAAACTGGATCAGTATCTTTATCTTGCGCAAAATATTCCAGAAGAAGATTATAGTTGCGAATAATTGCTTGAAGTGCAATGTGCCTAGATAACCAGCGCACTTCATTGAGTGGCCTGAAAGCCACTGACTCGCATTCAGAAGCATCCACTATTTTCTGAAATTTGTATTTTCTCTTGGATGACCGACAGAACGCCATGTAGACAGTTCTCATTAAGGTTTCGATTGTCTCTTATCAGATTGACCTCTTTCCATGCATCGGAAATCCCCAAGTCTTCCTGGTGTGCAACGTAATGTTGCTGGACTAAGTGTGGAATATCCTGTTTCAGCTGAACCGCCACATCACAGAGGCACCATCAGATGTGAACATCACCATTTTCATTAGATCAAGTTGGTGTTTTTTAGAAAACTCTTTGATTGCAGACATTATTGAAACAGCATCACATTCTTGCAATCTTAATAGTCCACCAAACAAAGTTTTTTATAATCTGCAGAATTTATGGATCTATATTTAAAGTAGAGTATCAAATATCTGTGAATGGATATATCAGTGCTTTCATCAACAGCTAGAGTATGAAACATTGCCGATGCTGTTTCACACATGAGGTCATTTTGGACAATGCAGTTGATGATTTCAAGAAATTCAAAAGCATAATTTTTACTTCTCCAGCTCGCTGGTCTGTGCACATTCTTTTCCATATTGTCATTAATATCCTGAACAGAAAGCACTGAGCTGTTCATTTTAATAGCCAACAACACATTGTCAATAAGTACCTTGATTTCTTCTGGGTTTGAGAGCTTGCGTTCAAGATTAATTTGCCTCCTCTGCTTTTCAGCTGGACTTTCAAGAATCATGGAAACCATTCCATTCCGTAAGGAAGGGTTTTTGTTTCTAAGTCTTGTTACACCATCTATATGAGACTTATTTGACAGATGGTGCTTTAAGAAATCCAACATCGTTCCACATTCTTGCTGTTGAAAATTTTCCCGGAGCTCTGGCATCTCAACAATATAAACAAACCACTCCATTGTCGTCCTCATGTGAATATTTCATGAAGTTTAATAGGCATTACACTATGTGACTTCGGTGTAACTGTCTCTATAGTCTCATCCAGCCATCCAGATTTAAATGAAGTCGCTGTTCTTTTACGCTTAGACCTCTAGACAGTGACATTTTGGGATTGATTTTTTTACCAGATTGGTTCATATAAAATTAATACTTTTTATTATATGGCTACTATTTCAATGCACTTAACAGCGTGACTCGACAAAAGGGCAAACGGGAGATCAGGATACCGGACGTTTGTGCGTAGCTCCGATCACGTCCATCTCTCTGTGGCAAAAAAACGACGGGAAAATGGTAAAACATCACAAGTAAATGTATGAAATCCAATGCCTTTGAAAAATTTCAATCACGAAAAAAAACGCTTACCTTTGTTCATTTCTGGGAACTCTTTGCAGTTCCTTAGCAACTACCACCAGGCATTTTGACTTATTCGCATGTGCTTGAGTTTGTACATAGCCAAATGAACAGACTACATGGAGATGTGTGGGTCTCCTCCTCCCGACCGTTCCGACGTGATCAATGTTCCACGTTCAAAATACTGGTGGGGAGGGGTACGTTTCATTGCCCTCCTTTCCCTTTTCCTCCCCACTTGCCAGCTAGTAGAATCTGGCTGTGTTGATAGATGGTGGGCGAACAGTGTCAAAAGTCGCCCATAAATAAGGTGACCAGATCGCAAGACTGAAATATCAGGACACAATGGGTGAGCGGGGCGGAGGGGAAAGCTCCCCTGACCTGCACCCCCTGAACCCACTATGCCCAGAGCCTCCCCCAAAACCCCCCACATTTGATACAAATGCACAGTGCTGTGCAAACCACCACCCCTGCCCAGTGCCCCCCTGCCCACAGCCCCACCACAGCTGCCGAGCACCTCACAGAACCCCCCCACTCGCTAGTTTTCCCAATACAGATTTCTCCTCCCTCCCTCCCAGTGCCCTTCCCCCACAATTAAACAATGCTCCACAACAGACTCCCTCTTCCCAGTGCCCTGTCACACACACACACACACACACCTCCCCCACTGTCTAGCACCCTAAAACACACAAACCGCCCTCACTGCCCAGTGCCCTCCAGACACTCACTCCACCATACCTTGCTCCCTTCCCTGGCTGCACTCACCAGCCCTGCTGGGAGGTCTCTGGCTCCTAGGGTCAGGGCGCGGTGGGGGGGTTCTCAACTCTCCATGTGCTTTGCCCGCCACAAGCACAAGCTCTGTGGCTCCCATTGCCTGGGAAAAGCGGGCATCCCGACCGATGTGCGATCGGGATGTGAGACAAATGTGTGCGTGGGGTTTAGAATCTGTGTGTGTGTGCACAGGCGCACAGCTTAAAGGGAACAGTGGTCTGAGCCGTCTTTGACAGAAAAGGCTTTACTGAGAGCCTTCATCCAGCAGTTCTCAATGGACTTTTGTTTTACTCCGTCTGAAGCTTTTTTAACTAAATAAATTTCCTTCCTGTTTAACTGTTTCAGGAATTCGGAAGTGCCTGAAGACGTGCATGACACGATCGCCGAAATCAGCTCCTGTCGATAATTGTTTTAAAAATTCTAAATAATGCCCTGATCTAAAGGTTGAATTTTTGATGTTGTATTGAATGGTAGGTATAGCACTCACATTTTTCCATCGCTCGATACCAGTGATTCGGCTGGAAGATGGGCTGAACAATTGTCAAGTAGCAAAAGTGCTTTGGCTTTGAGTTTCTTCGACCACAGATGCTTATGAACAGCTGGAACAAAGCTGTTGTGGAACCAGTTGTTGAAAATGTCTTGTCATCCAAGCATTTTTGCTCTTCATGTATATTACTGGTAGTTTGGCTCTATTGAGGTGATTAAAGCAGCGAGGGTTATGAAAGTGGCCAATGAGAAGAGGGAAGGGGCAAGCTTTTGGCTGCCTGTCTTATTACTACAAAAAAGAAGTCACATGATCTTTTATCTTTTTAAATCCAGCTGTTTTCTTTGTGTCGTAATTAAAGGCTAAAGTCTTATCAGATAGCAGTTTTGCAAATAAAGCTGTTTCATCACAATTATAAAGTTGTTCTTCATGGTAGTCTTCATTTTGTAAAATAGATTTTAACTCGGCGGGAAACACGTTTGTGGCCAATTAATTGGCTGATCGGCTTTCTCCAGAAATAGATACCTGCGCTATGGCATGATGCTTTTAAAAATAATTTATAAGCCCTTGCTGGCTTGGAATGATTCATCCCCCGTTAAATTTCCAAATTTTGTCGCTTGGGCTTGAAGAATTGGGCCACTTAATGGCATTCCTTTCAGCCTTTCCTGAGCAAACCGTGTGCGCATGGCTTTGTCTGTCATGGGTTTTGCTGAATAGCGCACATGTTTTCGCTTAAGCCCCGTGACAGAATTGATATTTTGTACAAAGCCATTCAGTTTAGATTAGCCTAATTCTAATTCTAATTAGATTAGATTAGTTTTTTAGCCATCCTCGGAGAGTAGATTCGACAATTCCAGTATCTTTTGAAACTTTGGCCTGGGTTTCTCTGCTGTTTACTCGATCTATTGCAGCTAGCTTTTCTTCTACAGTGTAGGAACGCTGACGCTTGCCTTCTGCCATTATATTAGGTCTACAGTTAAAATTTTCTAAAGTAGTATATAAATTACTATATAACTACTATATATATTATATCTCTCTAGCGTGACAATGACTAAGTGTGCATGATACATCTTTACCAATATCGGTGAAGACATACAACACGTTTCTGCTCTGCACTTCCTGTCGATTTCTATGTCAGTGAGTAAGTGAGCAAATCTGTAGCGCTACATAGCAAGTTCCTGTACTGCATGTTAATGAGTCTCGCGTGTTAAATAGATAGCACTGGGAGGCGTGGCGCTACCGCGCTTTAAACGGATTCACGCGTAAACGGTCTGTACTGTATTTTGTTCAGGTCTAGGGCAGCAAGTACCAAGAGCTTTTTATGGACATGGTTGTTGCTACTGCTGCCCTGATAAGATGTCCATTGGCATTGCAGACTGTAATATATACTGTAATATCGTGAGTTCTCGTGTAGGAGAAAACACTTGATGATTTTCTCTGTACGTTAGTATGCCTGGTAGAGTTGACTAGACAGTGTTCTGTGCATGTGAAGTATCTGGGATGAGCATGACTTGAGTGCATAATTAATGAGTTATGCATATTTTTAATTTTTAGAGCAGAAAAAGCGTCTGCTCACATGTTGCTGCAGTTCTGCCTTTTGATCACCCGAGGGCACTGTGGCAATAGAACACAGCAGCAGCTCCCAGCTGGCTAGGGAAGAGAGAGAACCTGCCTTCTTCACAGCTCCTGTCAGGCCAGGTCAGGAGATGGGCTATGGGAAGACAGCATGGTGCTGCTAGGGGGCCGGACAGGGGCTCATAAAGGCTACTGGGGGAGGACAGACCTGGGGCAGGGGCTGAATGGGAGTGGAGGTACAGGGCTACGGGGGAGGGAGAATCAGGGCCACATGGTGGTAGGGAAAAGGGGTGCAGAGCCACATAGGCACAGGGGGTGGATGCGTGGGGGGACAGACATATGGTGGCAGGGGTAGGGGGTACAGGGACACATAGGGACAGGGTAGTGGCTGGGTGGGGGCATAGAGCCACATGGGGATGGGGAGAGGGATGCAGGGTCACATGGGAATGGGGGGAGTAGATGTCTGAGTGGAGGTGGAGGAACACGTGGATGGGGTGCAGGGACACATGGGGACAGGGGCAGATGTGCCTGACTGAATTGGAGAGGTTAGGGGTCAGCCAGGGTCTGCATGGGGGAAGCTCCCTAACAATTCCTCCCCGCCTCCCCCAAAAACTTGTTCCATACTTTTCCCACACATACCTAACAACCCTCCCAAGTTCACACCCAGGCTCCTTCCCAGCAATTTACTTCTCTCTCCCTGAGCTTCTCCGTTACCCCTGACTCCCCCAAGCCTTTGCACTGCTTCTGAGGGGTGTAGGAAAAGCAGTTCTGTATTGTAGTTTAAATTTAATTATTAATACAGAACTCTGAGTAATATGTTGTGACAGGGTCGGGCCAGATGGCTACAGGAGAGTAATAGAAGGCAGATATATTAGCCCCAGGTTAAGTAGGTCCCTTAACAGGGAAGGTACCAGAACAATCAGGAACCTTCTGGAGACAATTAAGACAGACAGGCTGATTCGAACACCTTCAGCCAATCAAGAAGCTGCTAGAATCAATTAAGGCAGGCTAATCAGGGCACCTGGGTTTAAAAAGGAGCACACTTCAGTTTGTGGTGCGCGTGTAAGGAGCTGGGAGCAAGAGGCGCTAGGAGCTGAGAGTGAGAACGTGGACTGTTGGGGGACTGAGGAGTACAAGCATGATCAGACACTGGGAGGAAGGTCCTATGGTGAAGATAAAGAAGGCGTTGGGAGGAGGCCATGGGGAAGTAGCCCAGGGAGGAGTTGCTGTTGCACAGCTGTTCAAGGAGGCACTCTAAACAGCTGCATTCCACAGGGCCCTGGGCTGGAACCCCGAGTAGAGGGCGAGCCCGGGTTCCCCCAAACCTCCCAGCTCCTGGTCAGACACAGGAGGAGTCGACCTGGACTGTGGGTTCAGAAAAAACAGCTAAGCTGAGGGCTGCCGTGAAGCTCCAAGGCGAGCAAATCCGCCAATAAGCGCAAGACCCACCAAGGTAGAGGAGGAACTTTGTCACAATGTCTAGTAAGGAATCTATTTGTCAAAAAACATTACCTGAATACTTGCTGACAGGTATTTTGAAATAAATGACTACAAATAGTTAAAACTGGTGTTATTTTGACACCTAAAATATGCAGAATTTTGCAGAATTTGAAAATATTGTGACATAATTTTTAATTTTTTGGCACCTGATCCCCCAGGAATAACAGTGTAGTAGTGACAGGTTTCAGAGTAGCAGCCGTGTTAGTCTGTATTCGCAAAAAGAACAGGAGTACTTGTGGCACCTTTAGAGACTAACAAATTTATTTGAGCATAAGCTTTCGTGAGCTACAGTGTAATAGTGGTAAAGGAGTGAAATATGGGAGAAGCAGCCCAGTATAATGAGTTAATGAAACTCTTGTCACTCCTGCTCTTTAGACTAGCAGACCAAGTGCTTAAGTCACTTGCAGGAGATTGAGTTCTATATGTAGTCTTGGGTGAATGCAGGAGATTCTATGCTCATTTGGCTGCTCCCTACAAGAGAAGAAAACCATTGGTATTAGCAACTTGTCCACCAGAGAGATCTGTTATTGGCCACTGGCCCATGTGCATCTTGTGAAGATATTTTTAGGCTCCTGAGAAATTGTTGAACTCTGATAAATATGATTTGCACTGCATTTTAGCTATGGACTCTTAAAAGTTTTTCTTTGGTGAAAGAAAGAGACAAGGCAGTGATTTAACTTGTCCATAGCCCACATAGTATAATATTCGCTGTTGCTGAGCAGAGTGATTTAAGTGGAAACAAAACTAAGTTTCAGAGCAGTTAGATAATACAGGTGTGCAGAGGCACTGACTTTCTGGTTTCCTCAGGGGTGCTCGCCCTGTGCTTCACCCTAGGCCCTCGCCCCAATTCTTTTTGCCCTTGCCCAGCCTCTTTCTGAGCAATTAGATAAGACAAGTATGCAGAGGCACTGAGTTTCTGGTTTCCTCAGGGGTGCTCGATTCCCTGCTATGCCCAAGGCCCTTGCCGCACCTCTTTCTGCCCCCGAGTACACCCTGCCCTTGCTCTGCCTCTTCCTGCCCCCACTCCTCTCCTTCCCCTCCAGCACCTCCTGCATGCCGCTGAACAGCTGATCATTGGCAGGGCAGGAGGTGCTGGGGCAAAGGGAGAGGAGCTGATCGCCGGGGCTGCTGGTGAGTGCTGAGCACCCACTATTTTTTCCCCAGGGGCGCTCTAACTCTGGAGCACCCACAGAGTCAGCGCCTATGCAAATGTGGCTCAAAAGGAGAGGATAAGGAGCAAGATGTAATTAAAGCAATAAGCTTACCTTTTTGCAGATCTGAACTATAAGTACAGCTAAGTATTGCTTCAAGAATAGTCTAAAAGACCAAAGTTCTAGGAGGTATCATAGTCCTAGGTCAGAAGTGGGCAAACTACAGCCTGGGGTGCAGGATGGGTGTGGCAGGGGGGCTCAGGGCAGGGAGTTGGGGTGTGGCAGGGGGTTTGGGGGTGCGGTGGGGGCTCAGGCAGGGAGTTGGGGTGCAGGAGGGGTGCGAGGTGCAAGCAGGGAGTTGTGGGGGAGGGGTTCAGGCTCCAGAGTGGCAGCAGCGCACACCTGGGCCAGGGAATGTGTGCCCTGGTCCCACACTGCTCTGGGAAGCAGCTGGCACCATGTCCCTGCATGGCCGTGCACACTCCCCTTGCTACGTCTCCAGGTACCTCCTCCGAAGCTCCCATTGGCCACAGTTCCCCATTCTCAGACAATGGGAGCTGCAGGGGACAGTGCCTGGAGGCAAGGGCAACACACTCTGCATGCTCCCCCACCCCCCAGGGCTCCAGGGTGCTGGCCGCTTCTGAGAGTGGCAAGGGGCCTGCAGCGCCACGGGGGGCAATCCTGCAGGCCGGATCTGGCCCACGGGCTGTAGTTTGTCCAGCCCTGCTCTAGACTGTGTGGTGGCATGGCTGGCTCTGGCCGGGGGGCACAGCTGCCAGTCCTGGCGCTCTCAGTGGCATGGTAAGGGGGTGGGGCGTGGGGGGGTTTGGATAAGGGGAAGAGGGTCTTGGGGGACAATCAGGGGGCAGTTGGATAGGTGTGGGAGTCCTGGGGAGCCTGTCAGGGTTGGGGTGTGGATAGGGGTCGGAGCAGTCAGGAGACAAGGGGGGGGGGACTTCAATAGGGGATGAGGTCCTGGGGGGGGCGGTTAGGGGGGAGGGGTCCCGGGAGGGGGTCCCGGGAGGGGGCTGTCAGCGGACAAGGAACGGGGAGGTTTGGCTGGGGCAGTCAGGGGGCAGGAAGTTGGATGGGGATGAGAGCCAGGTTGTTTGGGGAGGCTCAGCCTTCCCTACCCAGCCCTCCATACAGTTTCGGAACCCTGATGTGGCCTCCAGACCAAAAAGTTTGCCCATCTGTCCTAGGTTTTTACTTACAGAAAAATTAACTCATTTTTGTGATCTTCTAGAAGTCAAGCTTCACTCAGCACAGCTATAAAAAGCTATCTGAAAAGTTGCTTGATTTGAGTTATCTTGAATAAAATAAATGAAACTAATCAGGAAACTGCACATGTGCAAAGGAGATCTGATTGACAGCAATCTGTTGAGCTTGACTAACTCCTTATGGTATATGGGAGTTTTAATTGCAGCCTTCCTACACCAGCTGGAGCATCTATGTTTGGAAAAGAGAACTTATGCCGGAAAATGTGCTGTTGGTTTGTACTGCTTCAGTCCCTCAGGATTCCGCTGGGGGTGGGGGTGGGTGAGGGTGAGGGTAGTTTTAATTTACATTTGAGGCTCCATTGGAGTGTTGCTGGCCAGGGTGGATTTGATTTAAATCATGATTTAAATCACGTCAGGAAGACTCAATTTAATCAAGGATTTCTACATAAAATTGTGTTCTTGTTGGTTGTTATAACCTTAATACATATTCTTCACAACTCAGAGATAGATGTTGGTTTCATTTCGAGAAGGTACACACGAGACATTTTTAAGTGATTTATTTAGAAAACTTTTCAGATTAGTTTTACAGCTATATCAGATAATGAATGATTGTTTGGTTATTTCATTTACCAAAGGTAATTGAAGCAGATATTTATGAAGTCATTTGGAGGTGAACTATCTCCAATTCAACAGGTTTATCATTAATATTTGGAGGATTTGCTTGCCATGCTGTATTAAGAGGAGAACATCACCAGACAGACATTTAAATTGTATTATTTAAACAACAACATTAAGTATTCTGGATTTTTTTCTTCAACAGCAAACATAATATTTTAACAAAACAAGCATGTGAATTTTTGAATTTAGTTAAACATTCAAGGTTTTTAAAATCAGGTTTGTTTTTGTTAAAATTGTTTTTAACTAAAATAGTTAAATGAAATATTTAAAAAAAAAAAACCCCAACAAATGGACTGTCAGCCAGGTCAACATGACAAACTTAAAATATTGGCTTCTGCAGCTAACTCAGTCATCTTCACCTTCATTTTCCTGTTAGTTCATAATCTGGAAAAGAAAAACAAGCTTTCCTACTTTTTCAGGTCCCACACGATTTCTCAGTTTGGAATGAATTAGTCCAAAGGAAGAAAATATTCTTTCAACACCGGCGGAAGAAACTACTGCTGTTAGAAGGGAGATTATCACTTCAACAGTCTCTGAATCGAAGTGCTTAAATGACTTCCACCAGTTCACTGGTGTGACTTTCTTTAAAATATCATCAGCAAACATATTTCTTGAATGGTGCACCCTTAACTCTGAAGTTTATTATAATTGGCATTATGGAGGGATGACTGCTAGATGTCCATGTCATAGCCAGCTCCTCTTTTTCAGCAGTTAAGGTTTACTCTGGTACCGAGTATTGAGAATATTTGCAAGAAAATGAGCTGGAGATAGTTCTTGTCCCATATGGTTTTTTAATGCTTGTAATTTAAACTCTGCAATGGCATATTTCTCTCTTTAAGATTTCACTCAGTTCCTTCCATTTTCAACAGCGTCAGCAATAAAACCGCTATTTCCCTGCATTTTGTTCAAGGCTACAGAAATAGGCTTCAGGGGACTCGGCATGTGTTCAACATTTCTCTTAGCCCAACGTTGAGAACTTTGGCTGTGACAGTGCCATCTATTTTTTCACAATTTTGTTCACAGATTGTCATCAGATTAGGTCAGTTCTTGAGATAGTGCTCAAAACCTTCCACTACTGAGATCCATCACACGTCTTGTGGGAGAGTTAGCTTGGTTCCTCCCACTTTTTTTCAGAGCAGCTGCTGGAAAGTGGTTGTTACATGTGCCAAATTCACAACTACAAAAATAGGGAATAACTATTTAGGGTTAGTAGTGATGAAAAGGTTCTTTAAGTTGTAGAGGACCACAAACTGAGTTGTCAGTGTGAAGCACCTGCAAAAAAGGTTTAGTAGTATTCTCGGGTATATTAACAGGAGCATTGTATGTTAGACACAGGAGGTAATTGTCCCTTCTCTACTCAGCACTAGTAGATCCCAGCTGGTTCTGTATCCAATTTTGGGCACCACAGTTTAGAAAAGATGTGGACAAATCAGAAAGAGTCAAGAGGAGAACAAAAAAAATGATTAAAGGTTTAGAAAATTTGACTTATGAAGAAAGGTTTAAAAAACCTGTAGTCTTGAGAAAAGAAGACTGGGGGGGGGGACTGGATAAGTCTTCCCTCTACATAGAGGGTAAATGGACACACATCAGACATCAGGAATGGTAACATACAAAAGTCAGTAGGAGAACAATTAAATCTCCCTGGACACCCAATAACAGATTTAAAAGTAGCCATCCTTCAACAAAAAAACTTCAAAAACAGACTTCAGAGAGAAACTGCTGCGCTACAATTTGCGAACTTCATTTGCAAACTTAACACCATCAATTTGGGCTTGAATAGGAACTGGGAGTGGCTGGCTCACTACAAAAGCAATTTTCCGTCTCTTGGTATTGACACCTGCTCATCAATTATTGGGAGTGGACCACATCCTCCGTGACTGAATTGGCCTTCTGCATTGGTTCTCCACTTGTAAGGCAACTCCTTCTCTTCATATGCCAATATATATTTGTACCTGTATCTGTAATTTTCACTCCATGCATCTGAAGAAGTGGGGGGGGGGGGGGGGTTAAACTCATGAAAGCTTATGCCCAAATAAATCTGTTAGTCTTTAAGGTACCACCAGACTCCTAGTTGTTTTTGTCCTTTTCTACAAACTGTTGCGATATGGGGCCTGGCTACTAACCTGTTTAGCAGTTAAGTTCAGGAAGTTGAGGTTTATTGATCATTAAGAGGAAGCACATATATGTATACTTATGACATTTATTCTTTACTCAAGACTTACTATAATTTTACTGGCTGTCAATTTTATAAGTATATTCTGGATAATGAAGCAGAAA
The DNA here is from genome assembly GCF_965140295.1 of Lepidochelys olivacea. Classification (NCBI taxonomy): domain Eukaryota; kingdom Metazoa; phylum Chordata; order Testudines; family Cheloniidae; genus Lepidochelys; species Lepidochelys olivacea. Next base: position 113,156,434 of record NC_140411.1, read on the forward strand.
TCTGTTTTTCTGTCTCCCTGCTTTTTCTTGTGGGATGGTCTTAGTGATTTTTTTTCCTGTGGAATATGTCACCGGTATAGTTGTTAGTATGGTATTTAAGTATTTTAAAGAACAGACGTTTTCCACAAAGCTTTATTTAGTACATACTTTACCATACTGGCCATTATGGGGTGGAGATACTATTGTTATTGAGTTGCAGTTTTAATTTGGAAACCTGGGTTGGGGAAGTCTTAACAAATTACGTTAGATCTTTCAAAATTAATAGTAAAGAAAGTAGTTTTCTATAGATATTGTAAATCTTTTATTTTCTTTACTAGGCTGGACTAATTGAAGCCAATGGAGAACTTAAGGTTTTTATAGACCAAAACCTTAGTCCTGGAAAAGGTAAGAAAATACTTTATCAGAAAGATACTTCCACGTTTTGGCCTTGTATATACTTGTGTATTATGGGCAATAGAAGCCCTTGACAACTGCTTCCTTAGCACAGTTTTTTATAAAGCTTTTCTTATAGCTCATTTTTATACTCTAGTGAATCAATTCTGCAGATTTACTATGGCTACAATTGTGTGAAGTTCATTGGTGGTTCAGCTGGCATTCCATAGGTGGCCAGTCATTCGTGTAGCTGCACAGGTGCAGCCACCTAGCTTAGACAGGCAAAGGTGCTGTAAGCCATGATTTGCACCAGTGTATTTTATCAGTTGGAGAAAATGCGTTCGTGCAAATTGCCGTTTAAATTGTCTTTGCCTGTCTCGGCTAAGTGCTTGCTAATCAGCATGGCTACAGTAGTGGTTGGCTGTCAGTATCTACCCAGGGAATTTGTCCAAGTTACAGCCAAGGCCTGGGATAGTGTTCTTAATATAAATCTTCTTAACTAGGTAATTCAGTTAGATAATAGCTGCATTTGTCTAAGTCTTCACTACTTCAGTGATCTCAACATTTTTTGTACTCTCATAGGCTATAGAATTCTATTTCTATGTGACACATGATCTCTGATACTAAACTCCAAAACTGTTGCAATATTATGTGCTGAATGCTTCAACTAGCAAAGGCAAGAGAAGCACACAGCTTATAACTTACCAGGAAATTTGATTCCCTTATTTCCCCCTGATTCTCTGAGAGAGATTCTATCTGTAACCCTTCAGTTTGTACTCTACTTGTCAGCAGGAGTATAAAGCCAGACTGGTGAGTGTAGGTGTTGAGCATTAATTGTAATATATGGGTTCATAGTTTTTTCCTTTTGAAAACAAAACAAGGGCTTGTCTTTGATTTTTGATTTTTTTTATTTATCTTTTAAAATATCCTTATATACTCCTATCATGCCGAGCTGGTCCTAGTGGCTTTTCATGGTAGATGTGATATTTCCAGCATAGTGTACTCAGAGCTGTTGACATGAAGCAAAAAGAGTTAGCAGTCTGTATCTAGGTAGGTGAGACTTCCTTCTGCCATGACCCTTCACCCCCATAATTGAAGTGAATGCTTCATTCCCTTTTCAGTTCACTTAGCACATAACGCCCACACTTTGTATATTTTCTTGATATTTGTGAATCATTTTTAAAGAGTAGAATAAGGAGAAGTTTATTTTGAGTTTCAAGGGCAACCGAAAAGTGACTGGAAAATAAGTAGGGCTTCATTTCAGTGCCTTAAGTGTAATTCCATATAAGATTTTCTCTAAGTGGTTTTAAATAAAGTTTGTGCTAGCTCTGCAGACTCTGCCTGCTGTCTAAAAATCAAGCTTTGTTCTTTTTGGCTTGTGCGTCACCACCAACAAGATTCGGCAGTCCAAATTGTGGCCTCAGTTATCCTGTGCAGTACTTTCAATGGGGTTACAGGTGTAATTGAAGGCAAAACTTTCCCTGTTACTGGAACTTGTTTAATAGCTCTTTTTATAGAGGAGCTAGAATGGAATCCAGCAAACTTGATCATAGTTATATACACTCTACAGTGTTAACAGGAGTTTAAAGTAGTAAATATTTTTGTCACTAAAATATCCAGGTACCTCTTAAGATCTGTTGACAAAGGAGGTGTCAGTTTTACATGGCTGCTTTTTTGACAATATCTGTACCTTATGGTTTGGTAGGTATTTTTTTTAAAACGGACATTTCAAATCAAACTGTATATGATGTAGCAAAGAAGAGTGTTTTCATTGACTGACGAATCTATAAATTGCGTATCATTTTTTAAGAGCCCCATCCAGCTCCCACTAAAATTGATGGAAAGACTCGCATTGATTTCAGTGAGCAGGAATCAGCCCTCAATGTTGGATTGAAACAGTGAGATGACTATTGGGCTGCAATATTTCTATACTTGTCTATGTTTATTATGAGTTGCTACTTTTGAGTGTGTGATCAGATTTTTCTCCATTCTGGTTCCATGAGGAATGTGGTGGCAAAAAGGTATACCTAGAGTCTGCTGTTGAAGGCTTTACCTCCTGATCCCTCAAATTTGTATTTCAGTTCTGATAAATTTTAGCATGGAAAATTGATTATAGCTACCATGAAGTTCTTGAAGGATGTCTTTGAGAAAACATGAACCTATAACAGGGAGACTTTGGGCATGGGTTCTGTGTTGTATAAGCTGTGGACACTACCCAGGCTGGGAAAAGTCCTGTTGTTCAGAAGTCCAGGACAAGTAGGAGTGCTACCTCCTCATGAAAGTGTCCATTTTCCTCAGTTCTAAGGTGCAGTAACATAAATCTGCCTGTCAGATAGGGAGAGTAGCTGGAAGGGTTCAGGGGGTTGAGAGGACTTAATGGTAAGGAAGAGAGAAGATAGAGCAGAGCAATAGAACCTTCTAAACTGTAGACCACAGTTAGATCAAAGGCAGTTGTTGTCTTTGCCAGAACACAAGTGATAGTTTCAGTTGCCAACCAAAGCTGAGTGGGTAAAATTGGCTACAATTTGATTGTCTGCTGTGAAACAGTTTGATTTGGGGCTCCCTAATATTTTGTTACAGCTGACTTTAAAAAAAAAATTGAAAAATGACTGGAATACATCAAACTATCATTAGAATTTTAATGGCTGATCCAGTGACAATTCTGTAGCTGAACAAGAATTGGTACACATCAAATTCTGCTACAGCTGATCATATTGCACAGAAAACTGCTTTGGGAATTGCAGGTAACAAGATTGAATAACTCAAGTCAGAACAGTTGCTCTGAATTCAGATTGTGTAGCAGTGAACATGAACTGTTTAAGTGTCATGAAGGCCAACTTTAAACAAGAAACTATTCATGCTGTGAACTGCATCAATCGTAAATTTGAACCTTGATATTCAGGATCGCAAGAGATTATCTAAACAGCTGAAATGTATTTTGAAAGATCTTTTCAGATCTTATTTAAGTCCCAAAAGACCCCTTCAGTTAGTGTTGCCTTTGATGCAGCAGTGAGCTATTTTGGAATATCTTCAGTATAAACTGAGTTAGTAGTCAGGCCAAAGCATAGCAAAAATGACTAAAAATTATATTTTGCCTGTCACCAGTTTGAATCATATTGCAAAAAACTGTATGAGGGAGTGATGTAGCTCAAGTTATAAACATTCTTAAGGATAATTTATGAATGTCTATCTTGGAAATACAATTGTAATCACCATGGCAGTTGAAGACTCTGAGCCTCTCCTTGAGACATAAAAAAATCTCTAGTTTGGTGCATTGCAAAGCCTAGAAAATGCTTGATGGAGCTTGCAGCAGTGGAAGGCAATATTGCTGTTTGTCTAAAAAGTTCTCCTTAGGGCTGACAGATTTGAAGATTTGGATCTTCAGAGACACAGTTGTCAAAAAATAAGATCTATATGTTTGGTATCTGTGTTCAGTAGCAGATTCAGATTCATCACGTTACAACAAGCAATATTCATATGGTTTCAGTACTTTGGCTCCATAAAGTGGCTTATTCTTTGAACGCCTCTGTGCATTCTCACTCATGAGATATGGTGCCTCTGGTGTTATACTGTGCAGCTGTGTAGAAAAGCAGTGTCTGCTGAGTGCAAGGTGCAGGAGCACTCTTGTGCTAGGATGATGTCATCAGCTCCATCTGTATATGGGAGTGCACCCACGCACACACCTCAGTTCCTTCTTCGCAGCCACAGAGAGCTCATGGAAATACCTTTCCTGTTCATGAGGCTAGTTAGGAACTATTCAGAGAAAACAAGCTGTTAGTTTGCTGTTAGTGTTAGGTTACTTGGGACAATTGGCCTCGAGTTATCCCCAAAATCATGGCAGGTCCTGAACCCCATAGAGGGTTCAAAAGAGATGCAACCCACTCAGCTATCTTCTCTGAGACAAAGACATGTTTGGTGTCTTCTGTCCCTGGGAGAATTGCACATAGTATCTCAGTGCACAATTTTGCCATGCTTTTATTCCTTGACTGAGGAATGAGGGGCATCTCAGGGTGCATGTTCATTTGACTTTGGTACGCTTCCAGTTGGACTATCCTGGTACTCCTGTGGGAGGTTTTGAGTTCTGGGTCTTTGCCAAGGTCTTCTGTAAAGACACCTGAGATGCATCAAGCTGCTCCTGATTTGTTGTCTTCCCTCATTGTCGAGCCTGAGGTCCAGCTCCCCAAGACCAATGCCTACAGTGGCCAGGCTTCCTATCCAGTACTTTCTGGAGCTGCAGACTTCACCTGGGCAGTCTGCACTGGCACCAAGGCCTATATCTGCACTGAAGACTCATTTGTGCCATTAGTTAACTCCGTGACCAAAAGAGCAGTTTTCCAGATCTGTGCGATCCTGATCTGAGGAAAATGAAAAAGTATTCAAACTCACAGAGAGTTTGAGGAGGAGGCAGCATTATTTTCCTTTTCTGCCGCTGGCATGTTTCCTTTAGGGACTCTTCCCAGAAGAGGGCTGGACAGTGCAGAACACATGTTTTGGGAAAATTTGGAACTGGGAGTGTGTTGGTCATGCTGCTAATAGTAACCAAAGCTGGTGGAAGCCAGGGTGTGACTGAAGTCTTGCTGACAGGCTGCTGGGGTCAGAGCTACTGGACCAGGACTACAGCTATACACAGACACTCAGGGTGTGACTTTCATGCTGGTGGACCATTTGAGTAGCCCAGGTGGGGAGCTACAACAGCGAAGCATAGTGAGGTACCCAAGGTTGCGGGGCAAGCAGTGACACAGCCCCTCACTGGTCTATATTGCACACTGGAATGTGATAACCCACTTTTCCCTTAGAAGCTGTTGTCTGTGTCTCAGCTGCTTGACTCTGTATATTGGTGTTTGCCACCAACTTCAGTCAGGAACATCCTGGAGGAACACTGAATCCCTTCAGTACCAGTGTTACTCTGGGTTTTCTGAACCCAGAGCACTGGTAACTTACTTGTTTCTCTCCAGACACTGTCAGGAATAAATCAATGGGGACACAGCTCTTTTGTCTTAGATACAAACCAGAGTTCTTTTACCTAAAGCTAATTTATTAGGTCTCAAGCGCACACACATAAATGCTATAGCAATAGGTTCAGAGTATCCTGAACATTATAGGTGATGGTTTCAAGTGATCACCAGCTAGGCTTCCAGGGGCCCTCCTTTCGTACAGTTGATAGGGGGTTTAGGTGTTGGCTCCTTGCCCTAAGAAAAACTCCTTCAGACTGCTCTAAAGTCTTTTGCTTAACTTTTTATTGTTAACTTAAACAAAGCACATAACTCCTAGTAGGACACCAATTCTCCTAGTTCCAGCAAATAACTTCTTATCAAAGCATTTCTAGTATTTCTAGTAATAACAATAAAACTTGTATGTTGGGGCACTTAAAACCAAGTTCAGCTGTCCAAACAGTCCTTCCACTCTCATGGTTCATTAACTTTGTTCCATCCTCCCAGTCTGATTAGCAAAACTGCAGTCATGCAGCTATTTGGCCTTGCCTCCCAGAGCCCTAATGATGATTCCTGGCTATGTGGTGTTTGGTTTTATGCTAGTAGTGGCTGGAGACACAAAATGGCTGCCTGCTGTAATGTCAGGTTTAATTCTCCCATAACACCAGCTGTGCATGTTCTGCCAGCCTGCTGCAGAGAGCTCAGTTGCATTCCTTTGCCAAAGAATCCCATTGGCATGGAAAGACGTGCAGAGCCCTCTTCAGTTACTTGTGTGGTCCTACATAGAGAAGTCCACGACAAATCTCTTAGATGCCACCAAACTCAGCATGACGCTGGTGTTAACGTTAGCATTGATACCCCTCTTGGCACCAGAGATGCCAGCGTGAAGAATTTGCCTGGTGCCAACCCTACCCCAGGTGCCATTTTCTTTGAGTATGCACGTGTGCTCTGTATACCCAGCACTGTCAGTGGAGTCATTAGACCATGGCTGACAAGAGTTTATGTAACCTGTGCTTAAAAAAACCCTCCAGTGATGGATACTTCATAGCTTCCCTATTCCAGATCTCACTTACCTTTATAATTAGAATGTTTTCCCTAATCTCTAACCTAAAGCTTCCTTGCTGCAGATTAAGCCCATTACTTCTTGCCCTACCTTCAGTGAACATGAACAATCGACCAGTCGTCTTTATAACAGCCCTTAACATGTTTGAAGACTATCAGGTCTCCTCTCAGTCTTCTTTTCTCAAGAAACATGTCCAGTTTTTAACCTTTCTGTGTATGTTCAGTTTTCTAAACCTTTTCATTTTTGTTGCTCTCCTCTGGACTCTCTCCAGTTTGTCCATATCTTAAAGTATGGCACCCAGAATTGGACATACTACTCCAGGTGAGGCCCCACCATTGCTTAGTGGATTGGGACAGTCACCTGCCTTATTTTACATATGACAGTCCTGTTAATGTCTCAGAATATTAGCCTTTTTTGCAACTGCATCATATTGTTAGTTTGTATTCAATTTGCAATCCACTGTAACTCCCTGTCACAGGGCGACGACTCACCAGTGCGGCGCCTCCTGTCAGTCATCCTGGGAATTAGCTCTTCCAGCCAGGACTGCCCTTTGCAGGCCGGTGTCTCGCCTGCCGCTGGCCCGTGTCCCTCCTGGACCCCAGTGCCCTTCTAGATTAGGGTTCTGCCCCCTGGCAGTATCCCCTCAGTCTGGGTCTCCCCTCCCAGGAGAATCCCCAACCCCCTATCCCTTCCTTGCCTCAGTGGCTACTGCCAGTCATCGTCTAGCCCCCACTCCCTGGGGCAGACTGCAGTCTATGAACCGCTCATCGGCAAGGGGGGGTTGGATCAGCTGCCTCTGCCTATCTCTGGGCTGCCCCTTTGCAGCCCAAGTACCTTTTCATAGGCCTTTAACTAGGCCTGCAGCCTGGGGTTTTGCAAGGCTGGAGTTCCCTAGCTCCTTCTGCCCTTCCCCAGCACTGCTCTATCCTAGGTACCCTTCTCAGCTCCCTGGCAGCCAGGTCCTTCTCTCTCAAGAATCTAGAGAGAGACTCTTGAGTCCTTCTGGCCCACCGCCCTCTTATAAGGGTCAGCTGGGCCCTGATTGCACTGGCTACAGCTGTGGCTGCTTTCCCAATTAGCCCAGCTTTCCTCGCTGCAGCCCTCTCTGGGGCTGCTTTATCCCCTTCCGGCAGGAGTGGGGTTACCACCCCGCTACACTTCCATATAATTTTCTGTGGTACTATCACCTAGCCAGCTATTCCCAATTTTGTAGTTGTGCATTTTAATTTTTCTTTCCTACGTAAAGTACTTTACACTTGTCTTTATTTAATTTCATGTTGGTGATTTCAGATCAATACTCTAATTTGTCATGGCTGTTTTGAATTCTAACCTTATCCTCCAAAGTGCTAGCAACCCCTCCCAGCTTGGTGTCCTTTGCCAATTTTATAAACATACTCTCCACTCCATTATCCAAGCCACTAATGAAAATATTGAATGATACTGGATCTAGGACTGACCCCTTAGATACTCCTTCCCAGTTTGACGGTGAACAATTAATAGCTACTCTGAGTATGGTCTTTCAACCAGTTCTGCAGTCACCGTTATAGTAATTTCATTTAGGCCATTTCCTTCTTTACTTTTCATTTAATAATGTCAAAGTCGCATTCCCCATGGTTTCAGGATTTTTTAACTAAATGAATGGCATTTGTCTATTCCCTACCTTCTCCCCAACTCTTAGCCCTCTTGGACATAGCTACTGCTGCTTGTTGGCGATGGTTTAATTGGAGGTGGTCTCCCATTTTCATAGAGCGCCTGGGGCTCTGCTGTCACCCGGCATCCTGGGGCGCCTGGGTTCCCTGGCGGCCAGCCCCATGTCCAGCGGGGTCCCCGGCTGCCGGGTGGCGTTTAACCATTAACAGAAACCAATAAGCATCAAGCTTACCGGTTAAACTCTTACATCCCTACCCCCCGTCTTCACCTCTGCCTTGGAGTTTTCTATTTCCAGACACTATATAGGCTAGGGAAAAGAAACTGAGGTGGGAGAGCATGCTTTCTTACAGAATGATCTGATGGTGACATCTTAGTGCAAGAATGTTCTTGAGCTCCCTTTCCCCTGCATTGGACACTACTCTTCTACATGATTCCACAGCTCATAGGCAGAGGCACCATATCCTTTTAATGTGGCTGCATAGACACAGCTCTTGAAGAACAACAGTTACTAGTAAGTAAGTCCTTTTTTAATTAATTATTGTTTTATCCAATTATTGTGGTTTTGCAGCCTAGAGGTGGTCTTTGGTCAACAAGTTGGGCCATTTTGACATTAGAAGTAACGCAGCCATTCACCATTTAGAGCTAACTTGAATGCAACAGTTTTGTTAATTTGTAGGAAGGAGATTGGAAATGTGTCAAAAGTTCTCACTGATAGCTTACTTAGCCCAGCTGTAACTGCTCTCTAAAGAGCATGCAGTCACAGAATATCTTAAGCATTGGTAGCAGAAAGATTTCCCATGACACTTAGGCCTTGGTTTCACTGTGCATTGAGACAGTGCTACCAGGGTAACTTGGGCAAGAGTGCAGGAGAGCCCTTGCAGCATAGAGCCATTGGGACTCGGGGAATAGGCTTTCCGTGTTCCCCCATCACCTACCACAGGGCTCACTAATACAGCTGCCTAAACAAATAATCAATTGCAAATAAAAGGGTAGCTTCATCAGTAGGTTTTCACCTGCTTTGTGTTGTGCTGGCAATGCAAAGCCTCTGGAAACTCGGATTAATTGGCTGGTATGCTCTTACAGCTTTGTACTGCATGGTGAATCTGCCCTTAAAAAAAATAAAGTTGATACAATCGGTCAGGAATATTGCATGGTTTAATTAATTGGGTTTCTTGCTTAGTGTTCATGTATGAAATAGTAATTTTAAAAAAAAAATTCCCAGATACTCAAACAGTTAAAATGGAATTAAGGTTGAGAATATGTGTCAATAATTTAAGAATAAAAGAGGAATACTGTAAAACCAAACATTATGAGATTTAAGTTTGCATTTAAAAGAAAGTCAAACATGTTAAGGTAAGAAATGTGCCGTAACTCTGCTCTGTAGTAATGTGATGAGGGGGGGGCAAACTAAATTTATTTTTATAAAAGACAGATAAAACCAGGGTTTTATCTTGGACCACAAACACTAAATTACCTTACTCATAATTGTTCGACTACATTGTGTATCACTACAGGGCAGAGCTAAACATGTTTGGGTGGCTTAGTTGTGTTTTTAACTTGTTTGGACTTCTTCTAAGTGTAAACTTAACTCTGAATTTCCTGGATTTATAATGCTTGGCTTGGGAATAACTACAGCATGCCTTCTTTTGTGTATGTGTGTTGTGACAGGGTCGGGCCAGATGGCTACAGGAGAGTAATAGAAGGCAGATATATTAGCCCCAGGTTAAGTAGGTCCCTTTTCCCTGGGTAAGGTAACAGGGAAGGTTCCAGAACAATCAGGAACCTTCTGGAGACAATTAAGACAGACGGGCTGATTTGAACACCTGCAGCCAATCAAGAAACTGCTAGAACCAATTAAGGCAGGCTGGGCACCTGGGTTTAAAAAGGAGCTCACTTCAGTTTGTGGTGCGCGTGTAAGGAGCTGGGAGCAAGAGGCGATAGGAGCTGAGAGTGAGAACGCGGACTGTTGGAGGACTGAGGAGTACAAGCATGATCAGACACCGGGAGGAAGATCTTATGGTGAGGATAAAGAAGGCGTTGGGAGGAGGCCATGGGGAAGTAGCCCAGGGAGGAGTTGCTGTTGCACAGCTGTTCCAGGAGGCACTCTAAACAGCTGCATTCCACAGGGCCCTGGGCTGGAACCCCGAGTAGGGGGTGAGCCCGGGTTCCCCCAAACCTCCCAACTCCTGGTCAGACACAGGAGGAGTCGACCTGGACTGTGGGTTCAGAAAAACAGCCAAGCTGAGGGCTGCTGTGAAGCTCCAAGACGAGCAAATCCGCCAATAAGCGCAAGACCCACCAAGGTAGAGGAGGAACTTTGTCACAGTGTGTAACCTTGAAGTTTCTTATCTCTCTACTTCTCAATCTTAACATAGTGGGGAGGGTTAAAATAATAGAGTCCAGTTTTCAGCTTTGGCAATGCTTCACTATGCCAGGGGAAAGGGAGAGAGTCTACTAGAAAGTGATTGAGAAAGTTCAATATTTTCACTAGCATATCCAACCTGTTGGACTGGTGTAAGAGGAGCCATCCCGGCAGAAGAGAATTAGCAAATAGTTTCACACAGCTTTACTGTTTTGGAGGTGTTAACTTTGAAGAAAGCTGCTTCATTTTTGTCTTCATTAGTACATTCAGAAAAAAATTGTTAAATTCCGGAGGCATATTTAAATACTTGGTGAGATGCTGTTTAATTATAATCCTCTCTCCCCCCCAACCCCTCTTTTTAGGATTTGGGATGATCATAGAATCAGTTGTTTCAGATGGGTGAAAAGGAAGAGAACTAATCATTCTATTTCATTGTGGTAAAACAAAATTGCTTGAATTAATCTATAGGCTGTCTAGTGAATGTGGCTCTTAAGATTTGAGATAGGCACTTGCAGCTGCCATACCAGTAGGTGGCAGTATTGGTATACAACTAGAAAATATTTTATGAACAAGAAGGTCCTTAAAATGTATTTTAAATGGAACAAAAACTATATTTCTATTAACACTATAACCAGGGTCTTCCTTGTATGTAAATCCTATTTGTGAGCCACAAAATATGGTTTTGCTTAATTTTATTAAATTTTAGTGAGTGGACTATGAATAGAAAAGGACAATTACTAAATGAAGTTGCAATTTTTAATGTATGGAATTATTTAACTGTAAACTCCATTCAGCTCCCACCCTAGTGAATATACACATTCTCTGGAAGAAGAGGGGAGAAAGTACTTCAGTTTTTTCCCCTAAATACTTCTTCTGTTACAACAATTTCATGGAGAGGAGAGGAAAAACATGATGCAGTAACAGAAGGTTGAAACCTTCATTTAATCAAAACAAGATATTCTGCTCATATCCAGAAGCTTTTAAGTACTTTTTTTGGTCTTTTATTTCTTTAGCATTCATGAATGATATGTGTTTGACAACTATTGAGACTAAGGGCATGGCTAATCTTGCAGATGTAGAGCACTTCGAGTTAAACCAGCCTTCCAAGAGCGCAGTAGGGAAAGCGCTGCAGTCTGTCCACACTGACAGCTTCAAGCGCACTGGCATGGCCACATTTGCGGCACTTGCAGCGGCATTGGGAGCGATGCATTATGGGCAACTATCCCAGCATGCAAGTGGCTTTAATGTATTTTTCAAATGTGGTGGGGTGGTGTCGAGTGTGACAGGGAGTGTGTTGTGTGTATGTGGGAGGAGAGAGAGTGGGTTTTGAGGGGGCTGAGAGCATGTCAGCATGCTGTCTTGTAAGTTCCTCTCTCTCTCACACACAGCATTCCACGCTAATTGTTGCTTTGTCTCGGAGAAGATAAGCAGCCGACTGTCAGAAACGGAGCTTTCAAAGGGCATTTCCGCAGTCCTACAGCCGATTCCAAACAATGACAAGAGTGGCCACTTGACTTAAGGGGATTATGGAATTTTTCCGGAGGCTGATCAGAGCGCAGTAAAGCAACACCTCGTTCACACTGGCGCTGCAGTCCTCCAGTGATGGCGCAGCAAACGTTATTCCACTCGCCGAGGTGGAGTACCAGCAGCTCTGTAGCCGCGGAGTCAGAGCACTCTATATGCCTTGCCAGTGTGGACGGGTAGTGAGCTAGTGCACCCGGGGCTTGTTTATTGTGCTGTAACTCGCAAGTGTAGCCAAGCCCTAAAGTCCCTAGCTATAACAGAATTGATAAATCACATAGTAGAAGTTTAAGCGTCTTACTAATGTGGTGAAAATGTACCTCAGCCCTTACGAGGCAGTAATGCCTGTAAAGAGGAGAATGTTATGTGACGTTATTGAGTTGAACTGGGACCGTATAGAACACTGTTGCAACCAAGGTCATGTGGTGGCACCAAATCTTGTATGAAGGGGGTCAAATAAGGTGTCTAAGACAAGGTTATGGTTTGCTGGTTATGATTATGCTATCTGTTTGCATGTATCATTTTTGTATTTAAACATCTAAGTGTTGGCTCTATACTGTCTGTATTTCAAACTTATGCTATGCTTCTGGGTGACACCCCAGACAAGTTGGTGTCAGCTCTACCTAGCCTGCTTGATGCCCCATTAAGGACCATCATCTATACAAGTGACCCATTGAGAGAAGGCAGACACGCCTTGTGACTCAGCAAGGTATGCAGGGTCCTGCCTATGGACAGAACTCTGAGGTTTTCCCATGCCATGTGATGGACAGCTTGTCTTTGGAACAAAGAAAGAAAGAAAGACCACATGGCAAGAGAATATAAAAAGCTGCTGCAGCTCCTCCATCTGGTCTTCAATCCTGCTTCTTACCTCTGGAGGGACTTTGCTACACTGAAGCATTGAACAAAAGACTGATGACCCATTTCAGCTGTGGATGTACTCCAGAGACTTGATTTGAACCTGCAGTTTATTCTGTCACTGCTGCAAGCCTGAACCAAGAACTTTGCCGTTGCTGTATGTAATTGATTCCATTTAGTCAATTCTAGCTCTCATCTATATTTCTTTCCTTTTATGAATAAACCTTTAGATTTTAGATTCTAAAGGATTGGCAACAGCGTGATTTGTGGGTAAGATCTGGTTTGTGTATTGACCTGCGTATGGGGCTTGGTCCTTTGGGATCAAGAGAACCTTTTTTCTTTTACTGGGGTATTGGTTTTCATACCCATTTGTCCCCATAACGAGTGGCACTGGTGGTGATACTAGGAAACTGGAGTGTCAAAGGGAATTGCTTGTGTGACAGTGGTTAGCCAGTGGGGTAAAACCAAAGTCTTCTGTGTTTGGCTGGTTTAGTTTGCCTTGGTGTGCATAGAAACCCCAGCCTTGGGCTGTAACTGCCCTGCTTTAAGCAATTTATCCTGAATTGGCACTCTCAGTTGGGTCCCACCAGACTCAGCATCGTTACAGCCATCTTTATCATTTGGGAGAGGATCAGACACTTGCAAGAATGGATAAATGAGGCTTATCTGCTATCTATGTCTTTTATGGAGATAAGTGTGTCTTCCCCCATCCTACAACATAAGAAAGATTCTTTGCTCTTGACTTGTCCAGAAAACATCCAGAGCGGGGATCCCATTTGTTCCCTTGGGTCATGATAGGAAAGGATGCTTCAGATTTAGGATGGGGAGCCCCCTTTGAAGCACTGACTAGTTAGTATAAAAGTAAAGATATTTTCTAAGGGAAGGTGCTCCCACGTTGTTCAAATGAGAAAAAATTCTTTTCCTCAGGAAGACGAATGTCTATATAAATATTTTTGAACTGAGGGCCATAAAACTGGCCCTCAAAATATTTCCCCCTCAAGTCGGTGAGAAATTGGGTCAAATTTTTACAGACAAAATGGTTACCATGTACTAAGTGAACAGGTAGGTGGAAACCCAGTCTCCCTTAGTAATCCATTGGTAGAAGTGGAACCTCTAGAACCAGTTCCTTTGGTCATTCACCTAATGGAGGGTAAATTTTAAAAAACAAACTAAAACCAAATCTCAGTGGAAAGGTGCTGACCAGTATGCATGGTCATTAAAAACTTAAGTGGCACATTTGAGTTTTGCCCTGTTGGGGTCAACTACAAGTCACAATGCTGTATGTGTTGTTCTGCTTGAGAGCATCAAGGGGGGGGGACAAAGTCTGACAGACTTCTCTTGAATTGGGATGAAGCCTTCTCACTGATTTTCCCCCAATGTCCTTGGGAAGGTTATCAAGACTACCAGCATGATTGATCACATTAGCTTGGATGCAATATACCTAGTGTTCAGATCTGCGGTTTCTTTTATCTTTCGTCAGGACCTGTTGCTGCAGTGTGGCAAAGTGGCCTACGGAGTGTTAAGATTTCTTTACCACAGAGAATGGCTCATGGATTTCTATGGTAGTGACCGACACTTCCTGGAAGAGATCAAGACACTCCCGTTGGAATCCAATAAGCCCTCGGCAAGAAAACACTGTTGCCAAGTAGAATGAATTCAAAAGATTTGTTCAAATGGGCTGGATCCCTTCTCTCATCTGGTTCCAACTCTTCTGGAATTTCTGCTCTTTAATGTTGAAGCTCTCTTTAGCAATTGTGATGGCATCTAGTGGCCATTCTGCTTACCTTGTTTCTTTTAGAGGAAACTGTTTTGCCCCACCCTCTGGTGAAGCAGTTAAGACCTTTTAGAGCTTGTACCCTCTGATCAAAGAGCCTGCTGACCCTTGATACTGAGGCCCTGTCTACACTGGCAAGTTTCTCCGCAGTAAAGCAGCTTTCTGTGCTGTAACTCCTGAGGTCTACACACTACCAAGCCACTGATGGTGCCAAATGCGGACAGAAGCACAGGGATTGCTGGGATGTGAAGTAATGAATCACAGGGCATTGGGACAGGACCTACCTAGGATACCTTCGGACCCCCTCCACCTTCCCACAACTCTTAGCGGTAGAAGAGAAGGAGGTGGTCTGTGGGATACCTGTCCAGAGTGCACTGCTCCGAATACCGCTGCAAGTACCGCAAGTGTGAATACACTATTGCGCAGGCAGCTGACAGTGTGAACACACAACAGCGGTTTCCCTTCAACGCTCTCTGAGCATCACTGTAACTCACAGCGCAGTAACTCTGCCAGTGTAGACATACCCTTACTTAGAGATATTGTGCACTCTTCCGTCTCTCACTGAAAGTTTCTTTCTTGATAGCCCTCACCTCTGCCAGGAGGGTGTCCAAAGTACAGACCCTGATGGTTAGTACACCTTGCGTTATCTTCCACGAAGACAAGGAGGTAACGTTGTCTTAGCACATTCCTCACAAAAACTCTCTCAATTTCATTTGAGTTGATGTTCGCTAGGGCAAGCAGACTACATGTTTTTGGATATAAAGCCATCCTTAGATATTTAGATAGGATCAAAGCCTTCAGGAAATCTAAAAAACTGTTTTAGGGGAAAGAAACAATAGCCAGGCATCTCACCTCATTAGTACAAGCGAATTAGGCTGTGCAAGTGTTTGTCTTGCAAAGCCCTTTTGCCAGAACACTGTAGAGCTCCTTACTTTACTGTTGAGGGGGAATGGCAATATCCATGGCATCTCTCTGTAATGTGCCTTTATAGGAAATCTCTAGGGCTGTTATGTGAAGCTTGGTCAAGTTTTTCAAAATCTTGCTTTTTATGTTGGATTAGAGAGTAGATTCTAGCTTTGCGGGAGTGGTAATTAAATTGTTGATTAGCATGGCTCCTGAACCACGTCCTCTGGGAGCTCACTGTTAGCTGATCTTCTACAATGGGATTCTATGTTGGCAACATCATGAAGGAGAAATTCCTGTACTCTGAAGGTGCTGCCTCTACAGAACCTCAGTGATATCTTTCAGAGCCCAGCTATATTCTGGATATCTTGCGGTAGAGAGGAATTGGAGACTGCTCATGGACATTGTGCTCTTGAGTCCATGTTCCCAACTGGACCAAGGGTTTTAAGGAGCATACATGCACCCCCAACTGATATTCAAAAAAGCCTGATGACTGCTGCTACCGGTACAGGGTTCTCCTACAGAACAGTTCTGTGGAGACAATGTATTTGGAGAAGAGGAATTATGGAATGTACATTATTAATTTCTATTAGTGTGGCACTTAGAAAATTTATCCCCACATTTCATAAAGTGAGTTAAATCTTCATTGATTCTGCCTGCCTTGTTTTGGATTATGTACATTATGATCTCTGGCTGCTCCCGTGTACTTCCCCTCACTGGTCTAACAAGGGTACCTACTGTCAGGCTTCCAGCTCCACAGTCCTGAGTGGAGACCTGCATCTCAGTCCCTTCTCCCTGGGGTATTTCTAGGCTTCAGTTTCTGGCCTTTACTGTGGTGTTCCCAACAGACAGGCTGTCCAAGCATACCTGCTTACTTTCTCTTCAGAGGTGGTTTATAGTAAAAGCACTGCAGAGAAAACATTAAAAATAATGAAAGAACTTACTTGCATGCTAATAAGATTACCAGGGATTACCGTAACCCTAATGTAGGCTGTAACTAGAATAGTCCTTCCAAACCCCAACGATGGGTTTCTTTTGAGGTCAGAGGTTTATCACTGCTTCAGCTCACAACAAGCACAGTCATGACATGTTTAGTCAGCCCTTTATACAATTCAGGAGTCTTTTGATCTCAGAAACAACAAAGAGTCCATTGGCACCTTAAAGACTGACAGATTTATTAGGGCATAAGCTTTCGTGGGCTAGAACCCACTTTTCCAGAAGCAGGTACTGGGTAAACAATGTGTTTTGCTTCCAAAAGGGTGGATGCAGAGTGGGTCACTTGCATTCCTTAGTAAACCCACTTTACACAAATTGTTCTGTAAAAAGCCTTTTGAAATTCATACTTTTCTGAGATGACATAAATCAGTCCCCTAGCAAAGTTGTATACAGTTCCACAATAACACACACTTCAAGGAGTACTCCACTATGAGTACTCCACTGTAGGTGTGTGTGCTTCTCTGTGCTGCTGATTGGAGAACTTTGGTGGCAGAGTTTGTTCAGCCCCCACATGCATTGCTCCTTGCATGCTACAAGGCTGGACAGCTGCATGGGTGAATTCTCCTCAGTTCCTTCTCAACCACCCCTGGCTAGAGACTAAGCTATAGCTGTTTCTTTGCGGTTAGTTAACTCTTTTAGAATTGATAATTTTTAGCTTCCCTTGAAGGTTTTCTTTCTTTACTTCATTTACATTTTATTGTGGCCATTGCCTTTTAAAAAAAATAAAAGGATTTCGTCTTTTGCCAGCCCCCTGTGAGGGGAGCACCCCCTTCTTGATAAGGGTATGCCCGGGAACCGGGCTTCAAAAAGTGCCTCAATTACAAGGAATCTATCCCAGTGACTGACGGACACTTGCAGTGTGTTCTCTGCCTGGGAGAGAAACACATTTCACAGAAGTCTGGCTTGTGTCAGCAACTGAAACGCTGATGCAAGAAAAACCTAGAATTGAGCCTCAAACTCCTACTCATGGAGTTTGCCCTTCAGCCTCTGGAGTCCCCCAGGAGCCCTCCCCACAGCCCTCTACTTCAAAAGGAGGTGAGCCCAGGGAGATGCCCGTGAGCCACTCACATAAGGCCTCTAAGAAAAGGTCCAGGGGTCCCATAGTGAGCCTTGATCCAACTGAAAATGATCTCCGGCTCAATCAATATAGTCTGTACCAATGGCACCGAAGCTGTCTAAATCTGGTACCCAGGGCATGCACGGTACTGACCAACAGAGCTAGTTGAGTTGCATAAGAACCCACTGGGCACAGGCAAGGAAGCACCAGTACCATTGCGGCGTGAGAAGCACAAAGATCCACCCCAATTCTGTTGTTATAGACGTCAACACCAGTACCACCTGTGGTACACCAAGCAACAACGGACCTTGCTATCAGGTCCACATCTCCAGCCTCATCAGCACAGGCCTCTCGGCACCAACAACCCCTGCTGGTACCGACACCTTCTGCACTTCTAGACTTCCAGTGCGTGACAGATCTTTCAGTGTCTAATGCACGGGACTTGTGTCTACTCAGTACCGGGCCCCTGGTACTGAGTTCACCCAGAGCCATTGACAGATGAGTTCCTGCCATGCACCGCCCTTCTCGTTGTTGGAGAAAGTGAGCAACAGGATGTGGTTTCCACTGTTCTTCTCCCCCCCACCCCACCCCGCCCCATAGGGCCCAATTTCACTATGAACATCAGGCATATTGTCAGCCTGATCCACAGCATCCCTGGTTTGATCAGCTGTGGTAACAACTAGCAGGTCCCTTTCCATCGCAATGGCAATACTGGGATCCCTGGCAGGATCAAAGACATCAGTTCTCCCTTAACTCAAAAGTGACCCTCCCTCAGCTGCTGCCTTGAGGGCTTCTGAACCCCCTGAGCCAGGCAAGAGAGGAACTGGAGGCTGAAGTTGAGGAGGCCTGCTTCTTGTCTCATGTGGCAAGGGTGACTGTGATGCCCCCTTTGCCATCTATGACAAATGATTTTAAACTGTTCCAGGACCTGGCATAGAGGGTGGCAGAGGCTCTACACCTGCAGGAGGTGACAGTGTCACACCACAGGCTGGTGGACATTTTACATTCTTCCACCTCATCCAGAGTGGCACTCCCTATTAATGAGTAGGGCCCTACCAAAGTCATGGTCCATTTTGCTAAATGTCACGGTCATAGGACTTTAAAAAATCTTAAATTTCACAGTTTCAGATATTTAAATCTGAAATTCTTCAGTGTAGTAACTGAGGGGGTCTGGACCCAAAAGTGGGTTGTTGTGGTGGGGGGTTAAAAGGCTATTATAGGGGGGGTTTTGTGGTATTGCCACCCTTACTTCTGTGCTGCTGCTGATGGCAGCGTTGCCTTCAGAGCTGGGCATCCAGAGAGTGGCAGCTGCTGGTTGGGAGCCCAGCTATGAAGGCAGCACTGCTGACAGCAGCGGCACAGAAGTAAGGGTGGCATGATGTGATATTGCCACTCATTTCTGTGTTGTTGCTGGTGGCAGTGCTGCCATCGGAGCTGGGCTTCCAGCCAGCAGCCACAGAGCATCCTGCTGCTGTGGGAGGTTCCCGGAGGTGGGTGCGACCCATGCAGGGGAAGAGGAAGTCCCGTCCCTCCCCAGCCCAGCCAGGACTATCAGCTGGAGCCCAGTGTACAGGAAAAGCCTCGTGGCTGGGGCACCCTCTGCCCTGCCCCTCCCCGGCTCCAGGCCCCATGCTCAGAAGTTAAAGGGCCCTTAGCTGTGCATGGGATGGGGGAGGACGATCATGGTGCCTTGGGGGGTTGCCCACATTGCCCCCCGCAGTGACAGCCCCCCATACTGTGCCACACCCACTTCTGTGCTTTTGCTTGCTGTGGTACTGCCTTAGGAGGTGGGTTCCTGGCCAACAGCTGCCACTCTCTTGCCGCCCAGCTCTGACAGCAGCACAGAAGTAAGGATAGAAATACTGTGACCCCCCTACAATAGCCAGATTTCACAGGGGAGACCAGATTTCGCAGTCTGTGATGCGTTTTTCACAGCTGTGAATTTGTTAGGGCCCTATTAATGAGGCACTCCTGGCAAACCCCTGTGTCGGTCCCGCAAACATTCAAGAAATATTACATGCCAGCTAAAGACACGGAATTCCTCTTCTCCCATTTTCTTCTCAATTCAATTATTGTGGATGCAGTCAATTCAAAGGGCCACCACACCAGTTTAAATCCGTCCCTTTATGAGTGGGACAAGAAGCACTTGGACCTTTTTGGCATGAAGGCCTCTTTCTATGCCACCGTCTAGTTCTGCATTGCAAACTATCAAGCTTTAATGGCAAAATACAACTATCAGAACTATGTGAAACTCAGTTTTTATTGAGCAGCTTCCTGATTCCGATAAGGAGCAATTCAAGGCTACAATCAATGAAGATCAGCTGTTGGCTTCAGAGGGTTTTTTTTCCATTTTCAATCCAAAATGAATTATATTTAGCAAGAAAGTCCTAAAGGTGCCAAAAAGTTTCAGATTGTATAACAATTGATATTAACATCTACTTTACCGCTTTACATAATATGTCAGTTATTCTCACTTGGGCCGAA
This sequence comes from Lepidochelys olivacea, assembly GCF_965140295.1. Taxonomy (NCBI): domain Eukaryota; kingdom Metazoa; phylum Chordata; order Testudines; family Cheloniidae; genus Lepidochelys; species Lepidochelys olivacea. Next base: position 113,176,402 of record NC_140411.1, read on the forward strand.
ATCAAGATTCAGTGTACAGATACAAAATTACAAAGTTTTTTGGAGATATGTTTTATTAAAGAATCGGATAATTATCAGACATCTGGCAACACGGTAGACTGCTCCCATCCTTGCACCAAGGTTAGGCAAGTACGTACTAGCGTAGATTAGTTAGATTAGTATGTGTTGATACTTCTTTTGTAAGGGTTGATCAATGAGACGCGCTGAGTGCTGCGATTATGGAAAAGTGTGACGCGGGACGCAACATTTAAGATATCACAAACAGGTGTATTGCAAAAAAAAGTAATGTATTTGTTTATTGATATATTAAGATATCGCAAGAGATATTAACCACTTAAGCTCATTTCTCACACGGGCTCCCGTTACTGGTACATTTGTTCATTTGTACATGGTCCCATATCACTCTGGCGGACTTATTTTATATGTCATCTGTTCAATGGTCTTTTGGTAGCGTTGTTTGTAATTTTAAATTTACTGAAAAAGTTGCGTGCAGCAGGCATATAAATATACAGTAAACATTTTTGCATAAATTAAGTGATTTTTGTGATATATCCAGAGCAATTGGAAAATGTCCAACACAACTTTCGGGGTGAATCCTTAGGTCATTTTAAGAAAAAACGTTTCTGTGAACACGTGTCCTAAAATTCTTCCTAAGAGAGCTCTGTCAAGGATGTGATGAAAAGTTAATGTCTGATTAATATCTCAAAAACGCTTTAATATAAAGTAATGAAATTATGTCTGTCTCTTAGCGTTAGTATGTGCTACCATACTACATCATCCAAAATTTTTGGAAAATTTGCTCTCTTTACTAAAAGGACTGTGCTTGCAATTTGAATCTGCTTTCCTGTTGGTTTATTTTCAACCTTGTAACATGTAGCCTCGTTACTTCCCAACAATTAATGTTGTAGAACAGCGATAGCATGTACTAACGCTACGGCACATACCAAATTTCATTGATATATCTATATTAAAGCATTTTTGAGATATTAATTAAAAACTTTGAAAATATTTCCAATATTTTTACTGCAAAATTTCATGAGAAAAAATAACTTGCAATTTATAAATAAAATTTATATTAATTATGTATATTAAAATACTACTTCATTAAAACTGCAAGAAACGTTAAAATATTAAAATATACTTTAATAATAATTGTGTTTTAAAAAAAAAAGCGATCATTTTTGTCCAGAAAATCCAAAATAAATTTGAAGTACCTTAAGTGGTTAAGAGATCACAAGCAGGTACATTATAAAAAAATGTAATGCTTTTGTTCATTGCTTTTCGAAAATCATAACAAGAAACATTTGGATGCGGTAGCAGCACAAGAAGATTTGGCCATGGCTTTAACAAAAAAATCAAATCTGCCCCCACGATTGATAACTGATTTATGGAAAAGGATCTCGGTGATGTCTTTACTTTTGAATTTAAAAAGCCCAAATTTGGGAAAAGCAAAGAAGAAATCGGCAATGTGCAAGATGGAAAAGGAAGTGAATGGTGAGCTCAAAGACAAGTGAAGCAAGTGCCGTGAAGAGTTGCAACCTTTGGTTACATTTTACATACCGCCATCCTGAAAACTATGCAGCTCTGGTTACAAAAAAGGGACCAGGAAGATGAGGCAAAACAGAAAGCTGATGCAGCTAAACGACGTTCATCTAGCTTTTTGAAAACTCCTGGAGAAAAGATTTTTTTGCGGAGCTTCATCTGAAAAGAAACTCAAAATTGAGCAAAAAAACTTGACTCATATTTGAAGTCCTCAAAGGTTACAGTCATCAGGGATGCCAATACTTTCCGTGAAGGGCTGATGGAAATGGTTTGCTTGAGTTCAACACCGCTCACTACCTTCAGGCTAAAGAACAAAGGATTCCAAAAAATTGCAGATGAAATTGGTCGGCAGCTTGGCGTTTTGACGGGGCACAATGCAGTTCATCATTTAGTTGTCGGCACAGCTGAGCCTTTGTGAAGAGGTCAAGAAAGCTTTGGAACAAAAATTGTTTTACCTGAAAATGGATGTGGCAACAGAAATTTCCTTGTAATCAATGCTCAGTGCTACGAAGAAGGAAAAGATAAAACTGTGGTAAAAACCTTGGACATAATCGACACTGGAGGGCATCATAAGTCTTCGTATGTGAAAAGTCAAGTAAAAGCTATTTTAGAAAAATTTGGGATCAGTGAAATGCAAGTGCTGAGCATCTGCATTGACAATGCAGCAAACATGACGTGTGCTGTCAAAAATTTCAGTGAGGGCAATGAAACCATTTCTACCTCTGAGAACAGGGATGTGGACAGAACTGTCAAAATTCTTGCAAGAAAATGGTGGACAAATTGCAGAAGGAATTCTATCCTCCATGCAGAAATGCGAAGAGAAGCTTTTTGACAATATTCATTTCCTTGCTGGAGTTTGTTGACCCACGGTATCGGATTCTTCTTACCTCAAGGGAAATATGAAAGGCAAAGGAAGGGCTTCTTGATATTGCTCGATGACTCGAAAAACAAAATCTATTGCTACATTTGAACTCGGCGGAAGAGGTTGAAGAAAACGAAACACAACAAAGAGTCATCAACAATTGAATTTATGGTTTCAGAAAGTTCTCATCCTTCAGAAATAGCAGGCTGTTCTCAAACTTCCGTCTCCATTCTGAACTTGTTTGAGTGTCCATCCCTGAGACGTCTTCAACCATCACAGGGAAATGGAGGTAATTCAAGCATCAATTCTTCAGAAGATGACTCCTTCGAAAAGGAATTGGATCAACAAGAAAGACGCCGGCAAGTTTCTGTGATTCATAATTGTATTGAAGCATTATTCGAGAGAAACTTTTGGGAAGATTGGTTTCAGAGTAGCAGCTGTATTAGTCTGTATTCGCAAAAAGAAAAGGAGTACTTGTGGCACCTTAGAGACTAACAAATTTATTTGAGCATAAGCTTTCGTGAGCTACAGCTCACTTCATCGGATGGGAAGATTGTGAGGCGATGGAGCCTATTGGTAGGCTAAAAGTCGTCTGTTTTTGAGGCCATTCACAGCTACCCACACCACATTCAAGCTGCCTGTAGAATTGCTTCGAGCATGCCAACAACTCAAGCTAGTGTAAAGCGACTGTTTTCGGCTTTAAAGTTAATTTTAAATGATTTGCGGCAGGCTGTGAAAGATGACTTGATTGCTGCAATAATTTTTTACAGACTGAATTACGAAGGTTTCTAGTTTGTATCATTGTTGATATTTAAATTGTTTTAAAAGTCTGAATAAAAATGTTTTTTCAAAATTACAGTATGCACTTTTTTATATAGTTAAAAATTAATTTGAGTAGGAGCACGGAGCGGAGTCAGAGCGGAGCTGAAGCAGTCATTTATTGGTGCCAGAGCGGAGCAATTCAAGAATTTGATTGCTCCAAATCCCTGGTTCGTACAGTGACAGAAAAACCCCTTCTTTCGCTGGAGGCTGCATTTATGTAACAGGTTATTCCAGCATAGCTACAGCACTGTAGTTTTGCCACTATATGTATATAGTCCCCGTAACACATACATGGCCTGAAAGGGTTGGGATGAGGAGAGCGTCCTGCCCAATAGATTTTTCTTGTCTTTCTGACTTAAACTCTGGAAGACAAGGACACCATATTTCACCTCAGTCAGCTGGGGGGGCGGGGGGGGAGCCAAGGACCTCTGGCTTGTTGCTTCCAAAATGCCAGGTATCAACTAAATTACAGCCTTAAGCGCTTGAAGGATTGCCTACCGTGTTGTTGCTGTTGCAGCAACAATTGACTCCAATGTTTCACCTTGTCCTGAAGCACAGAATAGTTAGGAATATATGGCTTGGAGATTATGCAAAGCCAGTTTCTGCTGCTGAATTTCTGCCCTAAATAGCTAATGGCTTGGCTACTACCTTGCTGTTGAGTGGGGGGAGGCCCTACAAAATTGCACAGCTGAGCAGGAAGGAGCCCCTTTAATTTTAGCTGGGCCTGCTACACTGCTCAGCTTTCTCTCTTCAAATACCAATTTCCTGCAGGTCCTGGGGTGCTGCAGTAGGCAGTGGACTGGATGTTGTGGTAGTCGGTGGGTTCGGGCTCCTCTTCTCAAAAATTCCCTCACTGCTGGGGAGGGGGAGAAAGGGACCTATCAAGGACAGAGAAAAATGGGAGACACACTGCCTGGAGAGAGTCTTAGTAGAACGTTTTGCTTCTCTGAGCAGAGGTGAGACAGTTCTATGAACAACTCCACCTGTTGGTACTACATTGTGAGGCTAGGAGAGAGTGGGTTTTGGGGTATTTCTTTTTTAAAAGCTTGGAAGATTTAATGGATCACAGAGCATCAATTGTCCACAGCAGAGAAAGATTGGGAGGGCATACTGGGAATCTTAATTTTGTGTTTGTTTGAAGGAAGGAAAAATATATTATACTAGTATATATTTCCATTCGTAGGGTGCTTTTATGCACATCTTCAGAAATTTTGTTTTTGATGCTTGTGTAGATGCCTATTGAAAACTAGTTTTCACTGAATTTTATGTGCTTTGATATTAATATAATTTAGATTTACTGAAAGAAACAAAGCTGACCTGAAAATTTGTATTTATATTTGTTTTAGGGGTTGTTTCATTAGTGGCTGTTCATCCTTCTACAGTAAATACACTTGGAAAACAGCTCCTGCCAAAAACGTTTGGACAGTCTAATGTCAACATTGCACAGCAAGTGGTAAGGAGAGTTTAAATTTTTTTTGCCTTTGGTTGTACATATGAATCTAACTGTGTGGTTCAGTGTAAATGCATCATATAAAGCATCAGTTGTTACTAGTTCTATGTAGAACATACCGTCTCACTTTTCTGTATAGTAAAGGCTTCTTAGTGTGACTTTAAATTGTACTCGGAACATTAGTTGTTTTTGTGGGGAGAGGGAGCACGTGTTGGGCTAATCATGAAAGTTATTGACAAAAAAGTACATCAACCCTCAATACTTCAGACTACTGAATATTCAGATTCCTCTATTGTCTGTCAATCTTTCTGTGATAAATCCATGACACTTTCAAAACACACCAACCTGAAACTTTATCCAAAAGCCCATTTGCAAATATGTTATTGAGATCAAAATTGGAAAATCAGTGGGATTTTATAGATTTTTTTGTCCGTATTTTAAAAAATAGTTATTTCAGACATTTCTGCTGAAAAGCGTATTGTAATTTTAAAAAAAGCAAAATGTGTATAGACTGGATAACTTAAGGAGCCGGTGATCAGATAAAATGATTGTCTCGACAATGCACGTTCCAAGTGCAATCCATATTACTGCAATAGCATTTGGTGAGCCATGTGACATGAACTGATATATTTATTCTGTTACGTAGGGAGAGGTGTTATAGTTAGCGTCTCTGCGGAGTAACTTTTTTGCCAAGGATTTTAGTTTGCATAGAAACTGAATTATATTCTCATCTGTAAAAGTGGTTCAGGTTGTTACATTTGCAAGACACTGAGGGCACAACTGCTGCCTTTACTGTACTGTTCTCTTGGGAAAAACAGGACTTCAGCATAGCACCTTTCATAAGCATTTCATTTTATAAAAGAAAAAATAGGTGCCATAGTATAAACACATTTGAATTTGTATGTGCATGTGCGCGTGGTTTAACGTGGATTGATTTTCAGTATACAAACACAGCACTAAGAGAATTGGTGGGGAGGGGAACTGAGCAAGAGGTGGTGTTATTGCTGAGAGAATTCAAGAAGCTACAGAGTTTTGCACGCACACACTGCACTTTATACTTCTGTAGCTAAGACAGTTCAACAATCGCCTCACTCCCCAGTTTAGACTGTACAGTTATACCAATAAGCTAAACTGATTTGAATGCATCCACAGTAGGGATGTGGTAATTCACAGAAGTTGCATTTGTATAACTATTTCAGTCACGGGTATGATTGATTTTTTTTTAAACTGAAATAGTTATATAGGTACCAAGTCTTTGTGTACACGGATCCTAAGACTGTTCAACTGCAGACAGTTCTCAAGAGTCTCCACTGAGACTGTGGACTACGACCTAATGAAATGTTTGTATGACTGCAGACTATTTTATTGCATTGCAGTTCCTGTTATGAATTAAATCAGCTATTGATTTGATGTCACAGTGTAAGTCGTATGTGGTAATGACTGAGTAAAATTGGTCCTTTGTATGGGGCATTTTATCCTTTAGGTTTTCAGACAAGGAAATTTAAAAATTCTGCAGCACTTACATTAGCTTTATTAAGCTTAATTCAGTAACCCAGTGATGAAACTACTTTTAGAAGTATTGGTATCAAAGCAGGGGATAGTCAGGTTAGTCTGTATCCACAAAAACAACAAGGAGTCCAGTGGCACCTTAAAGACTAACAGATTTATTTGGGCATAAGCTTTCGTGGGTAAAAAACATCTGGAAAAGTGGTTTTTTACCCACGAAAGCTTATGCTCAAATAAATCTGTTAGTCTTTAAGGGGCCACTGGACTCCATTTTGTTTTTGTTATCAAAGCATAATCATAACGTCACAGTGTGGATTTGATTTAAATCACTAGTTAGGAAGACTCTATTTAATCATGGATTTCTACATAAAAGTGCATTCTTGTTGGTTGTTATAACCTTAATACAGATTCTTCACAACTCGGAGATAGATGTAGGTTTCATTTTTAGAAAGTACACACTAGACATTTTTTTAAGTGATTTATTTAGAAAACTTTTCAGATTAGTTTTACAGCTATATCAGAAATGAATGATTGATTGTTTTGGTTATTTCATTTACCAAAGGTAATTGAAGCAGATAGTTCACTTCCCAGTGACTTCATAAATATCTCCAATTCAACAGGTTTAATCATTAATAATTGGAGGATTTGCTTGCCATGCTGTATTAGGGGGAGGAGAACACGAGACAGACATTTAAATTGTTTTATTTATCTAAAACAACAATATTATGTATTCTGGATTTTTTTTCAACAGCAAACATACAATATTGCAACAAAACAAGCATATGAATTTTTGAATTTAGTTAAACATTCAGGTTTTTTAAAATTGGGTTTGTTTTTTGTTAAAATTTGTTTTTACCTGAAATAGTTTAAATAAAATATTTAAAAAAAAAAAAAACAACCCAACAAATTGACTATGTCAGCCAGGTCAATATGAAAAACTTAAAATATTGGCTTCTTCAGTTAACTCAGTTGTCTTCACCTTCGCATTCCTGTTTGTACATAATCTGGAAAAGAAAAACTAGCTTTCCTGCTTTTTCAGGTCCCACACGATTTCTCAATTTGGAATGAATTAGTCCAAAGGAGGAAAATATTTTTTCTACACTGGCAGAAGAAACTGCTGCTGTTAAAAGGGAGATTATCACTTCAACAGTCTCTGAATCCTCTTAAGTGACTTCCACCAGTTCACTGGTGTGACTTTCTTTAAAACGTCATCAGCAAACATATTTTTTGAATTGTTCACCCTTAACTTTGAAGTTTATTATAGTTGGCATTATGGAGGGATGATTGCTGGATGTCCATGTCATAGCCAACTCCTTTCATCATCTTCAGCACAGCTTCTCAGGATGTTGTTTCATTTGGTCAACCAGGCCCTGCCTCTATTTTTTTTTGCTCAAACGTGACAATTCAAGAATAATTCAGAAGGAAGACCGGCAGTCCTTAAGAAAAAAGTACGAAATAAAAAAGTTTATCAAGCTGAAGATCCTGCATGTTCAGACATGTTCCTTTCACCATCTTCAACGCAGCTTCCTCCTGAGAAGGAACACTTCTCATGATGTTGTTTCATTGGGCAACCAGGCCTTGCATTTGTTGCACTGTTTGCATTTTGCATGCATGCCTGTCTTACCCACAGGTAGAGGAACTTCATTAAAATATTCCCAAACTGGGTCTCTTTTACGGCCTGCTGCCGTTATAGGTTTTCCCTTCTAGTGAGAGAATGGTATGGTAGATCTCAAATCAATGAAGGCTACACTGAGAGAGGCTTCAAGATTTCTGGAATATGCTGCTCAAACAGTTTCACTTTTGTTTCTACTGCCTGTCCCTCCCTTCTCACATTTATCGCCAGACTTCTTCTCCTTGTCCAGATCTATTCCTCCCCCAACAATCTTCTATTCATTGAACTTTTTGAAACTTTGCACTTTTGGAGAGAGGTAAGGGATTGACTCTGTACACAAATTTGCAGAGGAACAATAGGGTTGAGGTCTGTTATTTCTCACCTCTATATATTTATTTATTCATTTATTTTAAAACATTTTTGCTGTTAACAACGAGGTTATCTCTGGAGACACAAATCCGCAGTTTGAGAACTGCAAAACTAAGCATCCTTGATGGTATCTTCTAGACTGAGCATTGAGTCCCTTTGGGTAGATAGAAATGTTAACCTAAATAATCTATACAGAAGCCCCTGGAACCCCATAAATTGGATCCCTAGTTCATGAACTATTGGAACTCATTTACAAAACTTTCCTCATATATTACATGAATATATTGGCTCATACTATAGAATTAGAATATATAATCCCTATTCCATGATGAGATATTTTGAGCTAATGTATCTTAATTATAACTATCTTTAGATAGGTTTTTCCTCAAAAAGCATTTTATCAAAAAAATCTGATTTTTTTTATTTTAAGTTGTTGATTTTTATCTACCCTGAAAATAACTCTAAATAGCTCTGAATCTGAAAAAATATATATATATTTTTGGTTTTGACCCCCATTTTCTTCTCTGTAACACATGAAATATTTTCTCTGAAATAAATACAAGTGGCCAAACAGGCATCAAAGATGGCTGTATTTAAAAAAATGTATTTACACTTAGATTATAGTCATTCAGGTGGAGTGATCTAACAGACGTAATATGGAGTCTTAACAGGATGATTTTGCTCAGTGAAAGAGTACTGTGGCACATAAGAGGAGTGCTACAGACCTTGTGAATATTTAATAGTACTTAAAATGAATCTCTGATCTAGAACAAGTCAGAAAATGCTTATATGTAACAATAATCATAAAATTAAAGGGCTTGTGCCTTGCTTCGATTTTCAAAGAAGGCCTACACCTTCTTTGAAAGGCTGTCTTTTACACTAGCATATCAGGTACTAGCTAGGGAGGAAGAATCTATGGTGCCTGGAGAACTGAGGAAACGGGAATGTTGCAAGACCCAAGAGTGTGAAAACTGGGCAGTTTAGTGCGGAGGGGATTAAACACAACTCACTTTCCCAGTGCAGATAAAGATTTTGAACTTTCAGACTCCTCCATTATCCCTGCTGCTGCTGCCGACATTGCCTGAGGAAGCTACGAAGTGCAGCAGAAGTGCTGGGGCTCTTTGAGGAGGAAAATTTTATTAGCTGACATGCAACCCTTTTATGCCTCTTCTTCTGTCAGCAACAACTAGCAGCATTGTGGGTAGGGGTTCCAGGGGCGTGACGAAAAGGTGACCTTCCACATTAGTTAGAAACTTCTGGATTATGTGGGGAAGGTAATGGGGGGGGTGGGAGAAGAGAATTCAGTGCTTTCCAGCAGTTGAAAGGGAGCACAACTGATATGAGAGAGGGAGTCCCTGCATAAGGTATAGAGACAATACCCTGGTAGGAATCCCAAGAGTTTCCCCCTTCTAAGCCTGTAGGGGCTGCAGAGAAAATGGGCTTGGTTTCTCACCAGGGCTTTTGCTAGTGGGCTCCCTGATAATTGTTCATATGGACATCTGGTTAGCAGGTTTAGTCCTGTCCAGTGGGTGATGTGGAAAATCTTTCAAGCTCTGTGATCTTAGTTATTAACACTTGTACTGCCAAAACATCACATCAGGGTAACTCTATTGAAATTGGACTGGGGAAGATGCTTGAGGCAGCTGGGTAGAAGGATACGGAGGCATTTGACACTCAGGAAAATATGGGGGGTGTTTTGAGGTTTTAGCTTTCAGGTTCAATTTAATGCCTTTGTTGGGGAGGTAGATGCAATTTAGATGAATAGGCAGATTTTTCTGCAAAATCAGGAAGGCTATGCTGTATCAGTTCGTTTTAGAGGCTTTTCTTCATAATTATATGCTTTCGAAAGTTATATTGTTATGCAGGATTAGATGTGAAGCACCATCCTACAGCAGAGATGAGGGTTACTGCATCATCCAGTTCTACAAATGTAGAGAAAACAGTGTTCCATATGTACTGCGAAAACTGGCTCTGTTCATGGTAAACCTGAGTAATCTGAAGCGGACTGGAAGAGTGACTTTTACCCAAGTCCAAAGCTGTCTGTGTTGGTTTTGTGTTTGATGCAGTAGCAGGAAGGAGAGAGAATCAGAAGAAATGATGGGGTTGTTCTTTGCAGTAGGCACTACATTTTATGCCTACTTACCAGAGGAGTTACTGGCTTTAGAGTTCCTTTTTGTTTGCTTTCTATTATAAGCTTAGTTTATCCTTTTCTCTTTAATTTTTTTCTGACTTACTAGTGTTAAGTTGTTGAGGCTTGCTTTGACTTTTGTCAGATTTGTGCCAAATTTTGATCACAAATCAAGAAAGCAGATGAGGTTGATCAAAGGAAGGAAAAATAAAAACTTGTCACCTGAACATACAGTAGTCTAAGCCAATATGTACAAAACCCATGTACAACTGCAAGGGTTTTCTTTGGTAGGATGATGGTACTTTATTTATCTCATGGAGATAGGTGGAAATAAAGAAATGGCTCCAGAAAAGTGGGGGAAATGCATCTGAATAATGTGGGAGTCTTCTGACTGTATTCCAAATTATTTTGTTTTAACTGTAGGTTATTGGTACACCTCAGAGACCTTCAGCGCCAAATACTATCCTGGTAGGAAGTCCACATACACCCAATTCACACTTTGTATCACAGAACCAGACTGCAGACTCTTCGCCTTGGTCTGCTGGGTGAGCAAAATTCTGTTAAGTTACAAGGGATTCATAGAATTGTTTGGAAATTTTGTCCTAAAGTTCTCTTTTTTGGATTAATGTGCTCTGTAGGTACACTGATATGAAGGAGGGATTTAATTTAAGAGATCTCTAAGTTTTTGTTTACTACCTAGAGTAGAGAGAGAAATAAGAATACCTTTTCACTTCAGTGTAGCAAAAGTCAGATTTCTGAGGAAACAAATGGACACATAGTGTTCTGATGTCATGTTTACACTAAGATAGTGGCTCTTAAAAGAACAAGTGAAATCAACTGAGATTTTTCATCCTCTTGTACTGTCAGATAAAATATAAATGCAATATATTGTTTCAAACCAAACAAGCATAATTCTGTAGACCATTTTAAATGAGAAGCATAAGATCGTAGCTCAACTTGAAGAAAGCTTCACTTCTGGATTTCACATAAACGTGCTTTGGGGGTTTATTACGCACACGATTGTTTTGAAGGACCCACTGATGAATGTAGTTGCTTTAAAGTTAACATTTATTGGGGTGTGTCTTTTTGGGGGGGCCCTAAGAAATATTTATATTAGGGAATTATGGAGTTGTGTTGTTCCTAAAGTATTTAAGCACCCATATATGCAGAAATTGAAAGCTGTTCCATTTGCTGACTTTCATATTTACATTTTATTGTAACAAAATATTTTTTAGTTACCCAGACAATTTTTCATTTGAAATTTATGCTGAGAACTTAACTATCATATTCTTCTAAATGCTTATGCAATAATGCTGAAAGTGCTGTAGGACGCATCTACCCTAGGTTTGAAATATTCATAGTAAAGTTGTATTCCATGACCATTCAAATCCATATTTTGGTTATTCTGTAATGTTGAATACAATATCAGATTTTCAGTATAACATACTTGACTATTTTAACTGTCCTGAATGTCAGATTATATATGCTCTAGAAAAATAAATTTTAGCTCCTCTAGTTCAGAGGGTTTCTAGTTTTAGCCCTTTCTTTTTTCCCCTCAACTTGCAGATGTTCATATGAAAACACATTCCAATTACACTACTCTCCTCCTTTTCAGAAGAAACTTCTTTACCACTAATTTGACATCTTCTAAAAGTAATCATCCAAATTCATCTCTGGTATTGAAACTAGCAGAGTTACAGCAGGGATGAATTTAGCTTGACGTGTTTCATATTCAAGATAAAACCAAGAATTAGTTGTAAATTTAATCAGATCCATGATTCATAGAATCATAGAATATCAGGGTTGGAAGGGACCTCTGGAGGTCATCTAGTCCAACTCCCTGCTCAAAGCAGGACCAATCCCCGATTTTTGCCCCGATCCGTAAATGGCCCCCTCAAGGATTGAACTCACAACCCTGGGTTTAGCAGGCCAGTGCTCAAACCACGGAGCTATCCCTCCCCCCGCCTACTCAGGCGAGTAACTTTTATTGTCCTGTTCTAGGAGTACAATGCCCTCTGCTGATTAAAATTTTAAAGGGTTATATTTCAGAACAATACGTGTTTAACTGGCAAACCAGAAAACTTTGGAATATTGATCGGTTACTTTAAAACATATTTTCTAGGAAGCGCAACAAAAAGGGAGAGAAGAATGGCAAGGGTTTGCGACACTTCTCTATGAAGGTTTGTGAGAAGGTACAGAGAAAAGGAACCACCTCATATAATGAGGTGGCAGATGAGTTGGTTGCAGAGTTCAGTACCACTGATAATCACATTTCACCAAATGAATCAGTAAGTATGTTGCTGGGTTACATGCCACTTGAGTGGGGGAAAATGTGACTTTTTTGTTTTTCCTAATGCTAAATGAAACAGTTGAGACACTACCTGAGTTTACCCATCTACTGTAATACATTTTCAAACGTTTTTGTCACTAGTATGTTTTTAATTAATTCATTGTGTCTACAGCAGGCTTATGACCAGAAGAATATTAGACGACGTGTCTACGATGCCTTAAATGTCCTTATGGCTATGAACATTATCTCTAAGGAGAAGAAGGAGATCAAATGGATTGGTTTACCTACTAACTCGGCTCAGGAATGTCAGAATTTAGAGGTATACATGTGGGAAATTCAGTAGTTGATATTTTTGTTTAGCTAAATCTTAAAGATTTTTAATGTGATCTAATCCTACCTGAATATGGTCTTCTGAGCTATTGGGTATTTGAGTCCCTTTGGGGACTGCCTTTCCAATTCCAGCAGGCGTGAGAGCAAATCACTGTGGACAAGTGTGGCTTGGAGATCGCAATATCAGAATGTTTTATCCACTTTACCTTCCTCCCTCTACCCTATCCCCTCTTCCCATCTCTCTTCTGAGACTGTCCTCACAAGCACCTGCTAAGACAAGATTGTGACTCCCTTCTGACCATAGGAGCTATAGAACCAGTGCCTGTTCAGCACAAAGGGAAGGGGTTCTATTAAGGTACAGTAACTCCTCACTTGACGTCATCCCGGTTAACGTTGTTTTGTTGTCACGTTGCTGATCAATTAGAGAACATGCTCATTTAAAGTTGCGCAATTCTCCCTTATAACATTGTTTGGCGGCCGCCTGTTTTGTCTGCTGCTTGCAGAAAGAGCAGCCCATTGGCGCTAGCTGGTGGGGGCTTGTAACCAGGATGGTCCGGCAGCCCCCCATCAGCTCCCCTAAATTCCCTGTGCGGCAGCCACCCAGTAGGCTATCAATCAGGGTGGATTTGATTTAAATCACTAGTCAGGAAGACTCTATTTAATCATGGATTTCTACATAAAAGTGTATTCTTGTTGGTTGCTATAACCTTAATACATATTCTTCACAACTCCACAATAGATGTAGGTTTCATTTTTAGAAGGTACACAACAGACCTTTTTAAAGTGATCTAGTTAGAAAACTTTTCAGCTTAGTTTTACAGCTATATCAGAAAATGAATGATTGTTTTGGTTATTTCATTTACCAAAGGTAATTGAAGGGAGATATTTATGAAGTCATTGGGAGGTGAATTATCTCCAATTCAACAGGTTAATCATTAATATTTGGAGGATTTTCTTGCCGTGCTGTATTAGGAGGAGGAGAACACCAGACAGACATTTAAATTGTTTTATAAGTCAGTCTTCACCTTTGTTTTCCTGTTCATAATCTGGAAAAGAAAAACAAGCTTTCCTGCTTTTTCAGGTCCCACACAATTTCTCAATTTGGAATGAATTAGTCCAAAGGAAGAAAATATTCTTTCGACACTGGCAGAGGAAGCTACTGCTGTTAAAAGGGAGATTATCACTTCAACAGTCTCTGAATCCAAGTGCTTAAGTGACTTCCACCAGTTCACTGGTGTGACTTTCTTTAAAATATCAGCAAACATATTTCTTGAATTGTTCACCCTTAACTCTGACATTTATTATAGTTGGCATTATGGAGGGATGATTGCTGGATGCCTGTCATAGCCAACTCTTCCTTTTCAGCAGTTAAGGTTTGACCCTGGTACCAACTCTTGAGAATATTTACAAAAAAATGAGCTGGACATAGTGCTTGTCCCATTTGTTTTTTTAATGCTTGTAATTTAACTCTGTCATTGCATATTTCTCTTTTTAAGATCTCCCTCAGTTCCTTCCAAATTTCAACAGCGTCCGCAATAAAACCGCTATTTCCCTGCATTGTGTTCAAGGCCACAGAAATAGGCTTCAGGGGACTCGGCATGTGTTCAACCCAATGTTGAAAACTTTGGCTGTGATAGTGCCATCTATTTTTTCATGATTTTTTTCATGATTTCACAAACTGTCATTGGATTAGGCTAGTTCTTGATATAGTGCTCAAAACAGTCCACTACTGAGTTCCATTGCACGTCTTGTGGGAGAGTTAGCTTGGTTCCTCCCACTTTTTTCAGAGCAGCTGCTGAAAAGTGGTTGTTACGGCAGTATTTTTCAGTTTCAACAACTGTATGTTGTTAGCTTGGGACTCTCTTCTAAATAATTTCTTCTCATCTTGGATACATTTGCTGCATTGTCTGTGACCAAGCTGTGTACTAGACATTTGGATTTTTTCCCCACAGTTTGTTATAGCTTTTACTGCTGCTACTTGTAAATACTCTGCCTTTTGTGCATTTCCTGATGTATCAATTGTTTCTGTAAGGAAGACATTCCCTTCTTCTGTTGTCACAGAGGCACATACAATGGGATCATTGTGGACACCCATCAAGATTCAGGTTAACAATTTTATCCTCTAGACCTTTTGCACACTGCTCAATTTCTCTTTCATACGCTTTATCCAGCAATTTGCCTGCAACATCTGTGCTGTTGGGTAGACTGTATCCTGGTCTTAATGATTGAACCATGTTAATGAAATGTGGGTTCCCAACCATATGGAAAGGAGAGTTTGTTGCATAAACAAACCCGGGCAATTTTTTCATCAATTACCTCTTTTTTGTAATCTGCTGGTTCTTATCACAAACTTATCTATGGTTGTTTCTGGATGATGGAGATTTTTTTTTTCTTTTTGCTATACTGTGGCTATGTCACCTACATGATGTGATGAAACATTGTCATTGGCAGATAACTCTGAAACTAGAGAAAATGATGGTGATCTTGAAGGTGGATAGTCTTCAGAATCCTGTATGTCAAGGATGGATTCTCCTAAACAAAATAAGTCAATGCAGTTATTTAATTATTATTCCCATGCTGCTCCTTTAGTATTGCTCATTGCATTCACTGACACGCAGTACTACTTTAAAGGTGAAATTGTAAAAGGAAGATCTGCCTATTTCAGCTATTTATTTTTTTATCACAATTGCATCTAAAACTCTCTTTTTTGCTCAAACGTGACAATTCAAGAATAATTCAGAAGGAAGACAGGCAGTCCTTAAGAAAAAAGTACGAAATAAAAAAGTTTACCAAGCTGAAGATCCTGCATGTTCCGACATGTTCCTTTCACCATCTTCAACGCAGCTTCCTCCTGAGAAGAAACACTTCTTATGATGATGTTGTTTCATTTGGGCAACCAGGCCTTGCATTTCTTTGTTGCACTGTTTACATTTTGCACGCATGCTTGTCTTACCCACAGGTAGAGGAACTTCATTAAAATATTCCCAAACTGGGTCTCTTTTACGGCCTGCTGCCATTATAGGTTTTCCCCTCTAGTGAGAGAATGGTATGGTAGATCTCAAATCAATGAAGGCTACACTGAGAAAGGCCTCAAGACGTCTGAAATATGCTGCTCAAACAGTTTCACTTTTGTTTCTACTGCCTGTCCCTCCCTTCTCACATTTATCTCCAGACTTCTCCTTGTCCAGATCTATTCCTCCCCCAACAATCTTCTATTCATTGAACTTTTTGAAACTTTGCACATGTCCCACTCCTGCCCCCCACTCCTTTATCCCATCTCCACAGAGCGGGGAAGGGGAGGGACATGACAGGGCTCACGACGTGGGGAGCTTGCTGGAAGTAACTGCTGTTTCAACTTGCTGATCTACTATTAAACTGTTTGTTAAAATTTATACTCTTTTGACTGACAAAAACACTAGATACTTGAATTGCTATATACTCGTCCTCACAAGATCACCCTACACGTTAGCTTGCTGGAACTCAGCAGTCAGAAATGCCTGTCTCCATTTTATGCCATTGATCAGAGTCAGGTGCATCAAGAGCATGACAGAAAATGTGGCCTGCATGTTTTATGTTGACCAGCAAAGGGGAGTGAGATCGCATTCCCTTTACTCTAAGCCATAACACTATGGAATTGGTGCATACTCAGTCATATCTACATATTTGCAGTGTACCTTTCTGGCATTCAGAACCTCATAGTAGACTCGCTAAGCAGAAATTTTGCACAGGATTATGAATGGGAGCTAGACCGTTGGATTCTCAGTTGCTTATTTTAGATTTGGGTCTTCTGTAGGGGGACCTCTTCATCATTACCATGAACAAGAAGTGCACTCAGTTCTGTTCAAGAGAGGGACTGGGTCGCCACTCCTGGGGGATGCCTTTCTCCTTCTTTGGACACTGTGGCTATTGTTTGCTTTTCTCCCATTGTCTCTAATATTGAAAGTAGAGAACAAGACAGAAGAAGGCCAACTTTATACTGATAGTCCCAATGTGGCCAAGACAGACATGGCTTCCTTACCTCATGCAGCTGGCAGATCATCAGGCAATTAGTCTCCCAGTCATTCCCCATCTCCTCTCTCTGGATACTGGTTGGTCCTTCATCCAAACCTCTGCATTCTTTGCCTCAAAGCATAGCTCATCGATGGTTCATAGGGATAGAAACTACCTGCTCTGCAGGTGAAAAGGGTATTTTAAATAGCAGGAAGGACTCTACGCACAATACCAACCTGCAAAAGTGTAATATATTTAGCCATTGGCACATTCTGCGACATCTTTCACCTTTCATCATCTTTGCTATTGGTCTACATTCTATAACTGAAGAACTCGGGGTTATCTCAGAGTTCTGTTAGAATTCACTTGGCAGCTAGCATGACTTATTCCATTCTCTGGCAGAAGGTTTCTCAGTGTTTGCTCACCCGATTAAGGTGAGAATTGTCAAAAGTCTGGGGAAACTCTTCCCTCAAATTAAACATTCTACTCTGGTTTGGGACCTCAGTGCTCAGGTGCCTATGATACCTACCTTTGATTCAATGGTTCCCTGTTCACTACTGAATTTATCTATGAAGATGGCCTTGTTGGTAGCCATTAGGTCTGCTCAAAGAGTTGGAGAGAGAGGGGGTCCCTACAGGCAACCCCTGTCTTTGCTGTATTTGTCAAAGATAAATTTTTGCTACAGCTTCACCCAAAGTTCTTAACTAAGCTATCAGCAGAATTCTGTATTAACCAGGTTATTCATTTCCCAGTTTTCTTCCTCAAACCATATCTGGCTAGGGGGATGCTGCATTGCGTAAGAGCGCATTAGTCTTTTACATGGACAGAACTAAATTATTTAGAAAACGTCCCAAATTGTTTGTATCAATTTGCTGACAGATGTAAAGAATCTACAGTTTCCAGACAAAGACTCTCTAGGTGGGTATCTGGATGCATCATTTCTTGTGATCAGTATAATGATATTCAGCCTCTTCTTAGGGTATTAGCCCATTCAGCGAGGTGTGTCTCTACCTTAGTAGTTTTTCTCAAGAATGTTTCCATCACTGAGATCTGTAGAGCTGCAACTTGAACCTCTATACACACTTCTTTTCAAAGCACTTTGTAGTAATCTATAATTCAGCTTTGTATGCTGTGTCTGGCTCTGCACTATTATTTCAGTATTGGACTTGACTCCAAAGCCCCCTCTTTTTCATGAGGATACTGCTTGGTGGTCACCTGAAATGGAAAACCCATAGGAACACTGCTTGAAGAAGGAAAGGTTACTCATCCTGTGCAGTAACTGTAGTTCTTCAAGATAGTGTGTGTCCCTATGAATGCTCTAGCTCTGCTTTGGGGTTTCCTTTAAGAGACCTTGCAGTCTAGATGGAACTGAGTGCAGTTCACCTGCACAGCTCTATATGACCTCGGCGCAGGGCATGAGGCCAAGTAGAGGGCATGTACAAGCTGAACGGGCACTGCTACTGAAAATCTCCAATCCAAGCTGCATCCTTCTGAAGAGGAGCACCGATACATAGGGCCCTACCAAATTCACGGCCATGAAAAATGTGTCACGGATGGTGAAATCTGGTCTTGCGTGTGCACTTACCCTATACTGTACAGATTTCACAGGGGAGACCAGTGTTTCTCAAATTGGGGGCCCTGACACAAAAGGAAGTTGCAGAGGGGTCGCAAGGTTATTTTAGGGAGGTTGCAGTATTGCCACCCTTACTTCTGTGCTGCCTTCAGATCTGGTGGGCTGGAGTCGGGCGGCTGTTAGCTGGGCACCCACCTCTGAAGGCAGTGCACCACCAGCAGCAGTGCAGAAGTAAGGATGGCAATAGTATACCATGCCACCCTTACTTCTGTGCTGCTGCCTTCACATCTGGGCAGCTGGAGAGTGGCAGCTGCTGACTGAGGGCCCAGCTCTGTAGGCAGCAGCACAGAAGTAAGGCTGGCAATACCATACCATGCCATCCTTACTTCTGTGTTACTGTTGACTCCGGCTCTGCCTTCAGAGGGGGCACTTGGCCATACTCATCATAACTGGTACTGCAGTTAGTATTGTAGCAGCCAGAATTAGCAAATTATTGCTGTTCTTCTTTCTGTGCAAATTAAGACCCAATCTGAATTTCAAACTTTCAAATTCTCAGACATTTGATTCTTACATAAGAAAAAATTATTTGTTTCTTTTTATTTGGAGGAAGTGTGTAATGTGGAAATGGGTAAAAAAAAAATTTTAACTTCCAAACAAAACGCAGCATTGCCTCTAGACTGAGCCTAACCAGCCCAAGAGAGTAGCTTTTCCAGGAAGTTTTGAGTATTTGGAAATAGAGATTATAATGTGAGTTCTGTTGTAATTTTAGTTATAACTGAGTTTACCCAGGTACCTTTTATAATAAATGTGGGGTTTTTATAAACTTGTAAAATTGCACTGCTTAATGCACAAACAATACTGTCCTGTATCAACGGAAAATGTGTAGCTTCACCCTTTAAATAAATGTTTCCAAAACAGGCCAAGTATTCAGGGATATAGGTTTTTCTGAAAATTTTACCCCAAACCCCATTTTCTAAAGCATCGTACTCATTTAGGCCTTCATCCCTGTCAATGGAATTGTGTCTTGTAAGTGCCTACATTCCTTTTGAAGATGAGATTTAGGTGTATAAATCAGTAAGGCAGTGGAATGTTGAGTGCAGCAACTCCTGAATACCTTTAAAAATCTGGGCCTTAAGATAAATCCTCTTGACTGCTAGGTACTTCTGAAATTATCTATAGTGTATATGTTTGCTGGAGTTTGTTGTTTTGACGCCTATGATTTCATAACACACAATTTGCTGTAATGAGTAAGGTCTTTGGCTTGAAATAATCTTGCAAATAGTTTTAGTTTAATTGTGTTAATATGTAAATATCTGAATTAAACTGTCAAAGCACACCACATATGAGATTTCTCTTTCACTAGCTTAGATAGTATATGCCATAAATTTAAGTTTTGAGCCTGGGACTATCTTTTTATATGTGATTTTAATATAATGTCCACTCTCTAGTTTCCAATTGATGTAAAAACTTTTGTTTTTTGAGACCGTACACTAAAAAGCAGTATAAAATTATAATTTATTAAAATTCAGTGGATGGCATTTTTAGACATTTTTAATGTCAAATGTTTTCATCATAAAATATATTTGAGTATGAAATACTGTTTAAAATAAAACCCCTTTTCTTTCTGAAGGTGGAGAGACAGAGAAGACTTGAAAGAATAAAGCAAAAACAGTCTCAGCTACAAGAACTTATTCTACAGGTACAGTCAAGGTACTCTTGTCTGTAGGGCAAGGTAACTTGTATTTGTATACCAGTTTTCTTACACATATTAAAAACAAAAGATCTAGCGGGAGATGGAAGAATATACACCCATGTGAATTTAGCACTGTAGCCAAGATGGTTGTCAGCTTCTCCTACAGCACAAGAACCCAGTGTTCTGTGTTAAATTCTGTGGCAGCTTCAAGTGCATTTTAACTGACAATGACAATATAACCTTTTTATTCCTTGAATTTTGACATTCAGTTCAGATCTCAGATTTGAAATGTATGTTTATTTTACAGCTGTTCTCATATTTGAAAATTTTATTTATAACGAGTACTGGCATTTTATTTTCTGTGATTCGTGACCTAAGAATACAGCCCTGTCACCAAATTTGTCTGCCAAATATATTACAGTAGAAAATTAAGTTTTGAGTCCTCATGTTTGGAAAAATAACTTTCGGTATGTGAACCAGTTCCATGTTGAAACACTAATTCTAAAAGATGTGAGATACACCACTTTTCATCTCAATGGAGTAACTCTGAAATGTAATTTATGTTAATTTAAAAGCCAAATTTAAACTCTTTCTTTGCTTATCACTTTAGCAGAAAGATCTAGATAATGTTCTTCTTCCAGTAATGTTCTTATGGTTCCAGTAGTGTTCCTACTGTAGGTGTGCTTGTGTCCCTAAGCTGCTGATCGGAGAAGTTCAGCAGTAGTGTCCATTAGGCCAGCACATCTGCTATGTCTCCTCATTCTATGCCATGAGGCTAGTCAGCTCATGCCGGCTAAACCCTCTGTTTCTTCTCAACTGCCCCTGGCTAGAGACAGAGCTATTCACAGTCAGAAATAACTATCCTAACCATTTGCATTTTTATAGTTAGCTAGTCTCAAAGGGCAGGTCTACACTGCAGCAGGGATAGATGCTCTGAGATTGATCCACTGGCAGTTGATTTAGCAGGTCTATTAAAGACCTGCCAAATCAACTGCAGATTGCTCTCCAGTTGATCCCTGTACTCTACCCCCTGACGAGAAGAGTAAGGTAAGTCGACAGGAGGTTTTCTCCCATCGACCCCCTGCGATGTAGACCCCACGGTAACTCTACCTAAGGTACGTCGACTCCAGCTACGTGAATAACGTAGCTGGAGTTGCATAACGTAGGGCGACTTACCACGGTAGTGTAGACATAGCCTTAGTTAGTAAAGTTGTGGGGTTTTTTCCTTACGTCATTTTTTTCTGTTTAAAAAAAAACAAACTTTTTTTTTTTTTTAAATACCCCGCATTTACTTCCTCACTGTGGGGACCCTTTCCCCTACGAGATATGCTTGGTTCACGGGCTTCAAGAAGAGCCTTGCTTGCAAGGAGGCAATCCCGGTTGCAGACAAGCATTCCCAATGTATTTGCTGCCTCGAGGAAAGCCACATCCAGCAGATGTGAGGTCTCTGCCAGCAACTCATGCCATGCTCACGTAATGACACAGAGCTCCGACAGAAGATTATCTTCATGGAGCCGGCTCTCAGACCCTCTCAGGACATGCTCCATGAGTCACCTGGCAGATGTGAGTCTTTCTCACAACCCTCTACATTCTAAAGGCTGTGGGTTGAAGAGAAGCAAGCTTCTGACCCTTCTCACAAGTCATTGGAGAAGAAGGTGGGAAGCCCCCATAGTGAGCCCCGAGATAGGCATAAGTGATCCCAATCACGCTCAATATCTTTGGCACCAACACCTTCCCAGCATGGTACCCACACCTCACAGAAAATGACAGCAGCAGGTACCATTGACATACCCATGGACCTAATGGGTACAGGCACTGAGTCATCGGCACCGATGGACAGGAGTAAGCTCTCCACTAAAATGGTGCTCCTGGTTCGTGAGTGTCTATCAGTACTGTCAACAACACCTCTTCTGGCACCTGAGTGAGTGGTACGGGCAAGATCCTTGTCCCCCCGGCACCATGCTGGTCAGTACCAGCAGAATTCCGTCATTCCAGAGACCTCTTCATATCGGATGTACAGAAGTCACCGCTTCTCGACATCGGGACCTCCACACTGAGCCTCTGCCTAGCACGGTAATCATCCCTGTTGCCATGCCACTCTTCTCCGCTGTCTAGCAAGGGTTCAGACAGCAAGCCAGAGGAAGTGGTAGTACTCCTTCCAGGCTCCGTGTGGTGCCCAGTATGAAAAGGATCCTAGAGTATACCCTGAGATGGCTCCACCAACACCATCCTGATATGACCATTCACGGGCACCATTGCTGGGCTCTGTACCCACCACCCCAGTGGCCATATTGGGACCAGCATATTGCCAGCATGCCTCTTGAGCTTTGAGGCTCACCCAAGAACCCTTGATGCACACTCCCTTTGCTGCAGCATCCAGAGCTCTGGAGCCTGTGGAAGACGTTATGGAGGAACATGAGGGCAGTGCTGAGGAAGAAGTGACCCCAGTGACCATAGTTTTATCCGGGGAGGAGGAGGGTATTATACCTTCCCCATCATCTTTGGCTGATGACTTTTGCAGATGCTCTCCAAATACCACTGGAAGAAGTCAGACACCCTCCATTCTTTCTCTTATTAAAAGATCACCCTTCCTATTAACAAGGCCATCTTGGACCCGGCAAGAACAATCTGGCAAACCCCAGCATCAGTAGCACCTACCTGCAAGCAGGCAGACAAAAAATACTATGTCCCAGCTAAGGAAGCTGAATTCCTCTTCTCCCACCATCCATCCAACTCCATCATAGTGGACGCTGTCAACTCCAATGGCCATAAACTCCAGATGGGGTCCACTCCCTATGACAGTGACTGGAAGCACCTGGACCTTTTCGGAAGAAAAGCATACTCCTTGGCCACGCATCGATTCCATATCACCAGTTACCAAGCCCTCATGACAAAATAAGATTATATAAATTATTCAGAACTGACTGATTTTATTGAATAGCTGCCAGAGTCACAGCATTACCAATTTAAGGCCATTATCCAGGAAAGCCAGTTAGTGGCAAAGACAACACTGCAGTCTGTCCTCGATGCAGCCGACACAGTGGCGAGGTCCATCTTCATGGTGGTGGTGATGCGACGAGCGTCATGGCTTCATTTGTTGGGCTTTCCCGAAGGAGGTACAGTCAACTGTTGAAGGCCTTCCTTTTGAGGGCATGAAGCTCTTCACAAAAAAGACTGATGCCTCCCTTCACACCCTGAAGGACTCTAGTGCCACTATCCTTTCACTGGTCATCTACATGCCAGGAGACGACAAGGAGGTTCAGTCACTAATCCCAGCATAGACCATGCACACCCCAATATCTGGCTCAATGCCACTACAAGCCAAAGAGAAAGAAAAGGAAATTTTCTAGGTGTAAACCACCTGGCCTGCAATCTTCCTCATCCCAGCCGTCTTTGTCCAAACACTAATTTTGGCAGGTTGATCAAGGCATGGATAGACCACTCTTCCAACCACTACAGCTGACCAGTGCTATATACCTATTTAGCCACCCATTGGCAGTGTTCCGCAGTGCCTGGGAAAACATAACATTGGACCAATCGGTCATAGAGATAATTCACACTGGGTATTCCATCCATTTTACCTCCCTACGCCCTCTACAACACCTTTCCCCATCCCTCTTCAGGGACCCTTCTCACAAGAGTTTACTACGACAAGAGATAGATCGCTACCTCCAGTTAGAAGCCATAGAACCAGTACCTCAACATCTACAAGGCAAAGGGAGGTGGTAGAATCTCCTTCCTTAGAGGTTTTTAAGGTCAGGCTTGACAAAGCCCTGGCTGGGATGATTTAACTGGGAATTGGTCCTGCTTTGAGCAGGGGGTTGGACTAGATGACCTTCTGGGGTCCCTTCCAACCCTGATATTCTATGATTCTATGATTCAAAGGGTTCTACTCTCTGTATTTTCTAATAGCCAAGAGGAAGAGAGACTGGAGCTCCTATACTAGATCTCAGACCGCTCAACAAGTTTGTCGAAGCTCAAAAATTCAAGGTGGTCACTTTAGCAACGATCATTCCAGTGTTAGAACAGGGAGACTGGTTTTTGGCCCTCAATTTTTAGGATACCTAATTTCATATCTCAATCCTACCGTCTCACAGCCAATTTCTCAGATTCACTCTAGAACAAGACGACTACCAATACGCAGTGCTCTCCTTTGGACTATCATCAGGCTGAAGAGTATTTTCCAAAGTTGTCTCAGTAGTAGCCATGCACTTACACTCCCAAGGGATCATAATTTAGCCTTATCTGGATGATTGCTTCCTCAAAGCCCCATCTCTCCTAGAGGCTCACCGAGTCACCAAAACTATAATATGCCTGTTTATAGAATTGGGCCTACAGATAAACGCCCAGAAGTCAACCCGCATTCTAGTACAGCACCTGGAATTTATAGGCGCAGACTTTGACTCGCTATGGGCCACAGTTCTTCATCATCATAGATTTCTCTCCCTGGTTGCACTCATAGAGACCATACAAAGCAGCCTGCTAATATCAGCCAGACACTGCCTCCAACTTTTGGGGCATGTGGCAGTGAGCACAGCGGTAATACCACATGCCAAGCTTCACATGTGATGCCTTCAGCTGTGGTTCAGCTCAGTTTGCAGACCAAACCGGGCCAGGTTAGAGAAACCCCTATCACCACTCTCCAGGATCAAAAACTTCTTAGTCCACTGGAAAGACCCAACCAACATTTGCAGAGGGATTTCCTTCTTGCAGCATCATCTGCTATTGCTTATCACCACCGACACATGGCTCATAGGGTGGGGTACACATCTAAATGACCTTACCACGCAAGGCAAGTGGTCACCCACGGAGATGTCCCTTCACATCAGTGTCCTCAATCTCAGGGTGGTCCAGAATGCCTGCATGCACTTCCTGTCATTGATCAAAGGATCACACATGAGAATTCTAACAGACAACATAGCCTGCCTGTATTACATAAATCAACAAGGGGGAGTCAGGTCACCCTCTCTTTGTACAGAAGTGTTAAGACTGGAACTGGTGTATCTCCCACAACATCACACTGTCTGCAGCCTATTTCCTGGGCACACACAACTCAGTCAGTCTCAGCCCTTGTCTACACTGGGGTGGGGGGATCGATCTAAGTTACGCAACTTCAGCTACGTGAATAACATAGCTGAAGTCAACATACTTAGATGGACTTACCGTGGTGTATTCTCCGTGGTGAGTCGACTGCTGCCACTCCCCCATCGGCTCTTCCTGTGCCTCTCGTGGTGCTGGAGTACAGGAGTTGACGGGAGAGTGCTCGGGACTTGGTTTATCACGTCTAGACTAGACACAATAAATCGATCCCTGCTAGATTGATCGCTGCCCACCAATCCGGCGGGTAGTGAAGACATACCCTCAGTTGCAAATTCCCACACAACCACGAATGGGCGCTAGACCTAGTAATACTTCACGATGTATTCAGGCAGGGGGGAATGCCAACCACAGACTTGTTCACCACTTACCTGAATAAGAAAATGTCCATGCTACAGCTCCAGAATGGGGATAGGACAGCACTTCTCGGGCAATGCTCTTGTCCTCCCCTGAAAAAGGGGCTTCTTTGTGCCTCTCCTCCTTTTCACCTGCTATCGAAGGTCCTGCTGAAAATAAAGAGAATGAGCATATGTCATTCTGATCACTCCTACTCGGCCAAGACAAATCTGGTACCTTTACATGTCACAGCTCATGACATGCCTACCGATCTCTCTCCCAGTCATTCCGTACCTCCTCTCCCAGGACAGAGGACGTACCCTACATCCCAACTCGGGGGTCCTTCACCTCAAGGTATGGCTCCTTGGTTCAAACACCTAGAAAGCTTCTGTTCGAAGGAGATGTAAGAGTAGTATTACACAGAAAGTCCTCAACACAACGTTCCTACCTGCAAAAACGGTCCAGTTTTGGATTTGATGTACTTCCCAACAAATCTCCCTGACATCCTCAACTCTTCCACATATCTTAAACTGTGCGCTGGCCCTAAAAAATCAGGGTGATCTCTAAGCTCTCTGAGGCCACCTAGCAGGTATACCCCCCTTCCATCAGTAATAGAGGGACACTCTGTGCTATCACACCCAACTACTGAAAGGTACCTCACGGGTATAATAAACCTCTTCCCACAACTTTGACTTCCTACTCCTACATGGGACCGAAACCTGGTACCAAAAGTACTGACTAGGCCTCTCTTTGAACCCATGACCACCTGTTTGCTTATGTACCTCTCAATGAAAATGGCCTTCCTGATAGCTATTACCTTAACTAGGAGAAATAGCAGCTCTGATGGCGCATGGTATTCTTTTGGGATAAGGTTATGCTCAGGCCACATCCGAAATTCATTCCTAAAGAAACCTCCCTGTTTCACGTGAATCAATTGATTAATATTCCAACCTTCTATTTCAAGCCTCACAGAGACAACATGGAGGCTATATTACACACTCTAGATGTCAGGAGAGCCCTAGCCTTTTACAGGATAAAGATGGTCAGGAAGTCCCACAGGTTTTTCCTTTCCATTGCAGAAAGATCCAAGGGCTCAGCAATATCAGCCCAAAGACTCTCCAAGCTAGTCTCCAACTGCATCAGACACTGTTAGCAAGTTTGCATTATGACTTCTCCAGCTAATATTTATACACACTCAACAAGGTCTTCATCCGTCACCTTATTCAAGAATCTCCCTAGCTCAGAGATCTGTAGAGTGGCGACATGGGAATCAGTCAACATTTTCACAGAACATTGTGTGATCACTGGGACTACACCTCCAATGCCATCTTTGGCTCCACAGTGCTGTCTTCTGTAACTTACCCCACTTTGAAGTCCCAGCCCTCCAGAAGGGATACTGTTCAGGAATCACCTACAGTGGAGCACCCATGGGGACACTACTTGAAGTAGTTATTCACCTTGTGCAGTAACAGTGGGCTCTTTGAGATGTGTGTTCCTATGTGTGCTCTGCAACCCACCCTCCTCCCCTCTACTTTGCAAAGTTCTTGTCAATGACTCTGCAGTAGAGAAGGAACTGAGGGGGCTTAGCCCATGTGCACTGACTAACCTCATGGCACAGCACAAGGAGAGACAGCGCATGTGCAGGCCTAATGGACACTGCTACTGAAGTTCTCCAATCAGCAGTGCGGGGCACAAGCACACCTACAGTGGAGCAGCCATAGGGACATGCATCTCAAAGAACCATCGTTACTTCACAAGGTGAACAACTACTACTTCTGTTTACTATTGTAGGTGGCAGGAAAGAGGAGTTAGAATGGAGTCTGGTATGTCAGGAATTGGGAGTTCAAACTAATTTTTCTTAAAGAAGCTTTACCACCACTCCTCCTCTGTTGTCAGAAGCTACAACTGCCCCTCAAAAGTGGTTAAAACTTCCAGTTTTCCCCAAACTTTTATGCATTTTTCAGTGCATAATTCTGTGACACCTTTACAAATTGAAATCTGAGGGCATTCTGACACTGTCTTGTGTGTACTTATAGTTGCAAATATTGTTAGGCGCGATCAGCAATGGTTCTGGTTTGTAGTGTAGACATAACTTTAGGCTAAAGGTTCAGAAAGAAAACTGACTGTATTGCTACAAATGCTGGTGTGACTGGGTGCTGGTATGGGCTGTTTGGAAAATGGATTTTCGACTAAACTAAATTTTCCACAGAAAGCTTCTATTTTCCATGGAAAATAAGCCAATTTTCTAATGGAAGCTTTTCAGCCAACCCTAGTGTTGGGTTATGGTAGGGTTTCTCAAATTCATTGTACTGCGACCTCCTTCTGACAACAAAAATGACTGCATGACCCCAGAAGGGGAGACTGAAGCCTGAGCCCACCAAAGCCCCATCACCCTAGGCAGGGGGACCGAAGCCAAAACCTGAGCTCTGTCAGGGGGGCTGAAGCCCTTGGGGTTGGAGCTTTGGCCCTGGGCCCCAACAAATCTAATGCTAGCCCTGGCGACCCCATTAGAATGGGGCCACAACTCACTTTGGGGTCCTGACCCACAGTTTGAGATCTGCTGGGTTATGGTATCGTTGACTTGTGTTTAGTAACATTAAAGAAGTGGTGGAGCATTTAAATGATAAATGTCTGCTTCTTTAGTTTCAAAATATTTTAATTAAACTAAACTGGTTAATTCCAAATGTTATATTTTAGTTATTTACAAGTTTGGAAAAAGTTGACAGTGTCAAGCATATTTCTTTTAAATACTGAGATTCCTAATTCTGCTTTAGTTTCTTCAGAGACACCACAAATAATTACATTTTAATAAGAGAACAAAGAAGGAATAACTGTTAAATGTGTAGTTTTGTAAGCCACTATTACTTTTTGCAGCAAATTGCCTTCAAGAATCTAGTTCAACGAAATCGTCAAACAGAACAACAGGCAAACCGACCACCGCCGTCCAATTCTGTCATACATCTGCCATTTATCATTGTGAACACCAGCAAGAAGACCGTGATCGATTGTAGTATTTCAAATGACAAGTAGGTTGTTCATAAATTTTTTAAGTATCTCATCAGAAGCAGGAAGCCTGCTAAACAATCAGTTGGGGCCACTGGACTATCAAGGTGCTAAAGGAACACTCATGGAAGATAAGGTCGTTGCGGAGAAGCTAAGTGAATTCTTTGCATCAGTCTTCACTGCAGAGGATGTGATGGAGATTCCCACACCTGAGCCATTCTTTTTAGGTGACAAATCTGAGGAACTGTCCCAGATTGAGGTGTCAGTAGAGGAGGTTTTGGAACAAATTGATACATTAAAGAGTAATAAGTCACCAGGAACAGATGGTATTCACCCAAGAGTTCTGAAGGAACTCAAATATGAAATTGCAGAACTACTACCTGTGGTATGTAACTTATCATTAAAATCAGTTTCTGTACCAGATAACTGGAGGATAGCTAATGTGATACCAATTTTTAAAAAAGGCTCCAGAGGTGATCTTGGCATTTGTGGGCCAGTAAGCCTAACTTCAGTACCAGGCAAATTGGTTGAAACGATGGTAAATAACATAATGATCAGACACACAGAGGAACATAATTTGCAGGGGGAGAGTCAACACTGCTTTTATAAAGGGAAATCATGCCTCACCAAAAAATGTTAGATTCTTGGAAGAGGTTAACAAACATGTGGACAAGAGTGATCCAGTGGGAATAGTGTACTTACACTTTCAGAAAGCCTGTGACAAGGTCCCTCACCAAAGGCTCTTAAGGAAACTTAGCAGTCATAGGATAAGAGGGATGGTCATCTTGTGGATCAGTAACTGGTTAAAAGACAGGAGACAAAGGGTAGGAATAAATAGTCAGTTTTCACAGAAAAGAGCTGTAAATAGGAGAGTCCTCTAAGGAGCTATACTGGGACTAGTGCTGTTCAACATATTCATAAATGATCTGGGAAAAAGGGTAAACGCTGCAGTGGCAGAGTTTGCAGATGATAAAAAATTACTCAAGATCACTAAGTCCAAACCAGGCTGCAAGGAGTTACAAAGGGATCTCACAAAACAGTGACTGGTCAACAAAGTAGCACATGGAATTCAGTGTTGATAAATACAAAGTAATTCATAGTGGAAAGCACAATCCCAACTGTACCTACAAAATGATGGGGTCTAAATTAATTGTTACCAAACAAGAAAGAGATCTTGGAGTCATTATGGGTGGTTCTCTGAAAACATCAGCTCAGTCTGCAGTGGCAGTCAAAAAAGCGAACAATTTTAGGAACCATTAGGAAAGAGAGAAAATAAGAGACAGTAAATATCATTAACTCCCCTCTTAAAATCTGTGCTATGCCCACATCTAGAATACTGTGTTCAGATCTGGTTCCCCTCATCTCAAATAAGATATATTAGAAACTGAAAATGTACAGAGAAGGGCAACAAAAATTATTAGGGTTATGGAACAGCTTCCATATGAAGAGAGATTAAAAAGACTGGGACTATTTGGCTTGGAAAAGAGACTAATGAAGGGAGATGATAGAGGTCCATAAAATCATGAATGGTATGGAGAAAGTGAATAGGGAACTCTTATTTGCCTCTTCACATAACGCAAACACCAGAGTCCCCGATAAATAGGCAGGAGGTGTAAAACAAACAAATGGAAGTACTACTTCAAATAACACAGTCAACCTGTGGAACTTGTTGCCAGGAGATGTTTTGAAAGCCAAAACTATAACTGGATTCAAAAAAGAATTGATAAGTTCATGGAAGATAGGTAAGGCTACGTTTTCGGCATGGGTATTTTTAATAAAAGTCATGGGCAGGTTGTGGGCAATAAACAAAAGTTCATGGTCTGGGAGAGTAGTGCAGGTGCTCTGGGGGCAGGCCTGGGGGGGGCACTGCAGGTGCTGGGGGTGAAGGGGGGAGAGACAAGCACGGGAATGCCAGGCTCCCTACTTGGCTCCGCACCTCTCCAGAATTGGCGACATCCCTCAGCTCCTAGGCGGAGGCGTGACCATGCAGCTCTGTGCACAGCCTCCACCCCAAGCACCGCCTTCGCAGCTTCTGTTGGTCGGGAACCACGGCCAATGGGAGCTGCGGGGGCAGTGCTTGCAGGTAGGGGCAGCACTCTGAGCCCCCTGACCGCTCCTCCACCTAGGAGCTGGGATGTCGCCAATTCTGGGGAGCACCCCCAAGGTAAGCGCCACCCAGAGCCCTTACCCTCTCCCACCCAAACTCCTGCTGCTGTGGGCGGGGGATTTAATTGGGGATCGGTCCTGCTTTGAGCAGGGGGTTGGACTTGATGACCTCCTGAGGTCCCTTCCAACCCTGATATTCCATGATTCTATGATGCGGTAGCCTGAGACTGCCCCAGCAGTGGCCAGTGCAAAAGTTCCGGAGGTCCCAGAAAGTTATGTCCATAACAAACTCACAGCCTTAATCATAGGTCCCTCAATGGATATTAGCCAAGATGATCAGGGGTGCAACCCCATGCTCTGGGTGTCCATAAACCTCTCATTTTCAGATGCTGGGAGTGGATGAGAGGGGATGGATCACTCGATGATTGCCCTCTTCTGTTTATTACCTTTGACGCACCTTGCATTGGCCACTGTTGGAAGATGGGATCCTGAGCTAAATGGACCATTGGTCTGACCCAGTATGGTCATTCTTGTGTTCTTATGGGTCTGCAGCTAAATCTCCTGTTAATGGTTTGGGTGACATGCAACGTTTTCATGATTTGTCTTATATAGTTAAGGTATGAATTTTGAGACATTGGAATTGCTCACTAGAACAAAATATTAAGGCTACATATGTTGTAATGCCATGCTTTCATTTTCTTGAAGTGCCACTCTGTTGGAAATAAGAAAAGGAGTACTAGCGGCACCTTAGAGACTAACCAATTTATTTGAGCATAAGCTTTCGTGAGCTACAGCTCACTTCATCAGAATGCATCCGATGAAGTGAGCTGTAGCTCACGAAAGCTTATGCTCAGATAAATTGGTTAGTCTCTAAGGTGCCGCTAGTACTCCTTTTCTTTTTGCGAATACAGACTAACACGGCTGCTACTCTGAAATCTGTTGGAAATGTTTTGGAAAAATTAGTGCAAGTAATTCAAGCTGATTGAATTTCTCGCCTCCAGGTTTGAATATCTGTTTAATTTTGACAATACTTTTGAAATTCATGATGATATAGAAGTACTAAAGCGAATGGGAATGGCTTGTGGGCTTGAATCTGGAAGCTGTTCAGCAGAGGACCTAAAAATTGCAAGGAGTTTGGTTCCTAAAGCTCTGGAACCATATGTGACAGGTTAGTTACTCAAAGTAAGATCTTTCTGCTGTTTTTCTCTTTGAAATAGGACTTGAGGAAAAACTGGTTGAACTACAACTCTGACTTGACCCATCTATAAAATGTTTAGTTTGCTAACTTCTGATTAGCCAACAGTGTAGATATTTAACTTACTCTTAAATTTGTATGTTGTTGTAGGATGTAAGTGGTAAGAACAAGACTGAATTTTTTCCCTTTTTCAAGTGATTGTCCTTATGTGTACTGCACTTCAGGATGCACATGCACCCAAGTCTGAAGATTTTTCTCTAGCAGTGTCTGGTCATCATGTGTGCCCTCACTCTCCTGCTCCTCACTCAAGAAGATCAAGGAGCTGCCGGACTGCCACTGTCTTATTTCTTTCTTCCATTGGTGATTGTGGATGGAGCTTCACAGTTTGTGCCAACTTTTTCAGCTTCTCCTCGTAAATAGTTTAAAAAAAATAAAATTCAATAGTGTTATAGCAGAGTGACAGCTCTGCTATATAGTTAATGTTAAGATCAGCTTTCTGTTTAAAGTCTGTTTATTCTAGGGGTTCTAAAAGCCATAGTTAATGAGATTGCCTTGAAATTTGTTGTGCTTCGTAGAGGTGCGGGGTACAGTCAGTGACTGAAATTTGGGGTCACCTGACCAATGGGTTCCAGAGAGATAGTACCATGGGGAAAAACAGCTTGTTTTAAAAATTGGCACATTCTAAAAATTGAAAATGTTTTTTACTCACAAATAAGGATTGAACCAGGGCTCAGATCATTGCACCAGGTACTCAAATGCTCAAAGGTTACCCCAACAGAATGCATGGCACCTACCACCCTTATGGGGGAAATCAAATTAAAATGTTACTTGAAAAAGTTTGCTTCTCCAGTTAGGCTTACCAAGGCACACATGCCTAATGGTTTATGCTGAACATGTACAGAGAGAGAGGATATCTGGAAAACTACCTCTAGATAGAATCACAGAAATGTATGACTGGAAGGAATTTCAATAGATCATCTAGTCCAGTCCCTTGCACTGAGGCAGGACTAAGAATTATCTAGACCAGAGGTCCCCAACGCAGCACCCCGCTGCCGAAATGTGGCTGCTGAAGAACTGCCCACCGAAATGCCGCCGAGAAGCGTTGCCATTTCTCGGAGTCATTTCGGTGGTGACGCTTCTCGCTGCTGCTGCATGCCACAGTCATCTGGGAATAGGAATATGCTATTCCCACAGAAAGGTTGGGGACCACTGATCTAGACCAGTGATGGGCAACCTGTGGCCTATCAGGGTAATCCGCTGGTGGGCTGCCAGACCATTTGTTTACATTTGCATGGCCGCTTGCAGCTCCCAGTGGCCATGGGTCACCGTTCCTGACCAATGAGAGCTGCAGGAAGCGGCGTGGGTCGTAAGTTGCCCTGATCTAACCATCCCTGCCAATGTTTGTCTAACCTGTTCTTAAAAACCTCCAATTAGGAAGATTGTGGAACCTCCATAAGGAATTTTGTTCCAGTGTTTAACTACCCTTACTGTTAAGAAGTTTTTTGTAATGTCTAACCTAAATCTCTCTTGCTGCAATTTGAGCCCAATACCTCTCCTCCTGTGCTCAGCGTATAAGGAGAACTATTTATTACTGTCATCTTTATAGCAACCTATGACCTACTTGAAGACTGTTATGTTGCTACTCAGTCTTCTCTTCTCCAGACTAAACAAACCTTTTTTTTTCCCCTCAATTTTTCCTCATAGGTCTCATTTTCTAAACCTTTAATAATTTTTGTTGCTCTCGGCTTTCTCCAGTTTGTCCACATCTTTCCCGAAGTGTGGTGCCCAGAACTGGATGCAGTACTTCAGCTGAGGCCTTAACAGTGCTGAATAGAGTAAAATAATTGCTTCTTGTATCTTGCTTCCAAGATTCCTCCTAATACAACCCAGAATGTTTACTTTTGTAGGAACAGTATTCCATTGCTGACTCATTTAGTTCGTGATCCACAATAAACCCCAGGTCCTTTTCTGCAGCACTCCTTCACAGGTAGTCATTTCCCATTTTGTATTTGTGCAGTTAATTATTCCTTCCTAAGTGTAGTACCTGGCATTTGTCCTTACTGAATTTGATCCTATTTATTTCAGACCATTTCTCCAGTTTGTTGAGATCATTTTGAATTCTAATCCTGTCGTCCAACCCCTCCCAAGTTGGTATCATTGGCAGACTTATAAGTGTACTCTTTATGGTGGTATTCAGATAATTTATTATAATCCCTGTGGGATAACATTCAATATGCCTTCCAGATTGATTGAGAACTACTGGTAACTACTCTGAGTACACTTTTCCATCCAGCTGTGCACCCACCTTATGGTAGTTTTGTCTAGGCTGTATTTCCCTAGTTTGCTTATGAGAAGATCATGTGAGACTGTATCAGAAGCCTTACTAAAGAAGAGATATATCCCATATACTGCTTCCCCCCCACATCCACAAGGCTTGTTACCCTGTCAAAGAAAGATGTTAGGTTGGTTTGACATGATTTGTTCTTGACAAATCCATGTTTACTATTTCTTATTATCTTGTAGGTGCTTACAAATTGATTGCCTGATTGTTTTCTTCATTATCTTTCTGGGTACCAAAGTTAAACTGATTGGTCTGTAGTTACATGGGTTGTCCTTATTTCCCTTTTATAGTTAGGTACTATATTTGCCCTTTTTCAGTAGTCTGGAATCTCTCTTGTCCTCCACCAGTTCTCAAAGATAATCACTAGGAGCTTAGAGAGCTCTCTCTCCAGCCAGTTCCTTAAGTATTCTAGGATGTATTTCGTTAGGCCCTGCCAACTTGAAGACCTCTAACTTGTTGAAGTAATTCTTTACTTGTTCTTTCTCTATTTTAAGCTCAGATCCTACCCAGTTTTCATTGATGTTCATTATTGTAGTTGTCCAATCGCTGCCAACTTTTTTGTTGAAAACTGAAACAAAAAAGGCTTTTTTTTTTTTTTTGGCCATTGCTGTGTTTTCTGTTACTGCCTTTCCCTCCTCATAGAGTAATGGGCCTACTGTGTCCTTGGCCTTCCTCTTGCTTCTAATGTATTTGTAAAATATTTTCTTGTTATCCTTTTTCCCTAGCTAACTTAATCTCATTCTGGCCTTTCTAATTTTGTGCCTACATGCTTAGTTGTTTTTTTATATTCATCCTTGATAATTTGACCTAATTTCCAGTTTTTGTGTGACTCTTTTGAGTTTCAGGTCATTGAAGATCTCCTGGTTTAAGCCAAGGTTGTCTCTTACTATACTTTATCTTTCCTACATGCTGAAATAGTTTGCTTTTGTGCCCTTAATAATGTCTCTGTTTTAGAAAAAAAAAAACCCTGCTCATTCTCCTGAACTGTGTTTTTCCCATTAGACTTGCTAAAGTCTGCTTTCTTGAAGTCTGTTGTCTTTAGTCTGCTGTTTTCCCTCGTACCATTTCTTAGAATTATGAACTCATCATTTCTTGATCACTTTCACTGAAGCTGCCTTCCGTCCTCAAATCAGTTACTCCCTGTTTGTCAGGATCAGATCTATGATAGCCTCTCCCTCGGACACTTTCTCCACCTACTGTAATAAAAAGTTATCTCCAATGCATTCCAAAAACATGTTGGATAATCTGTGCCTTGCTGTGTAATTTTCTGAGTAGGTGTCTGAGTAGTTGAAGTCGCTCATCATCATCAAGTCCTCTGCTTTGGATGATTTTGTTAGTTGTTTAAAAAAGGCCTTGTCCACCTCTTCTTCCTGGTTAGGTGGTCTACAGTGGACTCCTACCAGGACATCACCCTTGTTTTTTACCCCTTTTAGCCTTACCCAGAGACTTTCAACAGGTTTGCCTCGTGCTTCTGTCTTGACCTCAGTGCAAGTGTATACATTTTTGATATACAAAGCAACATCACCTCCTTTTTTTTTCTTCTGCTTCTCTTTACTGAAGAAGCTGTACCCTTCTATACCAGTGTTCCAGTTATGTGAATTATCCCACCAAATATCTGATGCCAATTATGTTGTAACTGATTATTCACTTAATATTTCTAGTTCTTCCTGTTTATTTCCCCTCACATCATAGGATTTAGGTGGCTCCAAGGGTATGATGATGTCACTGAATCTGAGCATCATGTCAAAGAGAGAGTTCAAATCCAACTCAGGGCAGAAATTTGAAATTGAAAAAGCCCCAGACATATTGCTCCAATCTTTCTTTGTCAAAGGATGGATTTTGTTTTGGGGAAATGTAATCTGAGTACAGCAGAATATTCAAAAACACTGAAGCTATTTTTTTAAAGGAAAATCAACTACAACGAGCAAATGCTTGCTGAGGGAGGGGAGGGTGACTAACAATGGAAGAGTATGTGGGAATAGGACGAGAAGAGGGATTGGGGGATCAGGTGATGAGGAGAGGGAGGGGAGTGGTAGAACATTGAGATGGGGGGTGAGTGAGGTGCCTGTTAACCCTTCAGTCCCGTTTCAGGTGTGTAACACAATCTGGGAGCCCCCAGGCCTTCTACAGGTGTGGTGTGACTCCCCCTCCCCCTTTCCTGCCCATTTATGTGAACCAGGTTCTAGAAGGGGCTCACCTATTGGGCCGGGGGTCTGAGCCCCTCTTCCTCCGCCTATCTGAGCTGAGATCTGAGGTTCCTGGTCCCTGGGAATGTCTCAGTCCTGTTCCCTGCCCCACTGTGTGTGCCAGGTTCTGGGTGGGCCCTGCCTTCCCCCCCCCCCCCCCCAATGTGAGCCAGGTTCCAAGGGGGTATGCCTTTCTAGTAGCTTCCAAGCCCATTCCCCACATATGAGCCAGAATCTGGGGACGCCCTTCCCCTCTGGGAGGTGAGCTTACAATAGGCATGTTTGGAGCAGGCACCAAAAACACACTGCTGAGATTGGGATGAAGTGCTGAGAACAGGTATGCTTGACATATATCAGAAACTCTCCAGCTCTGGGGAGCAGGGAAACACAACTCCCATGCCACATGAATGTGCCAGTTCACAGGTGTCAGAGTTGTATCAGGCTGTGTTCTCTTTCATCTGAGAATAACTCATTAAACTGAATAGGCAGCTTAACACCTCTCTGAACCCTTTATGCTGATGATGAATGTGTAGAGCTCCTCCCTTCCATTCTCCCTCTAATTTTATAATGGAGGGCAGCTCTGCTCTACCTAAGGCCTTGTCTACACTGCCACTGTACAGCGCTGCAACTTTCTCACTCAGGTATGAAAAAACACACCCCTGAGTGCTGCAAGTTTCAGTGCTCTAAAGTGGCAGTGTAAACAGTGCACCAGTGCTGGGAGCTACTCCCCTTGTGGATACATGTTGGGGATACATGTTGTGGGGAACAGTGGGGTAAGGAATGGAGAAGGGGGGAGAGAGAGAGACACCACTTTTCTCTCACACACTTAAGGTTACTGTAACAGCCATATACTACAATGATCAGTGGGGGATGTAGACCATGGATAAGATTTCTCTCACCAGCCCTGTTAGCAGCTACACATATACAAACATTTCAGAGTCTGACCATTATCCCTACTCTACTGGAGGGGTAGAGAAGCACTGAAGAATCACACAGGAGCTGAGTGGACTAGTAGAAAGACCAGTGAACTGAAACTGTTCCCAGCTCTGCCACTGGCTTGCTGAGTGACTTTAGGTAAGTCACTTCACCTCTCTATGCCTCAGTTTCCCATCTATAACATGGGGATAGTGATGTAAAGTTCTTTATCTGTTGATTAAAAGCACTATATAAAAGCTAGATCTCTTATTACCTATCCCCAGTAGCATATCAACTACAAACCTAGATGAGAACTACAACTGTCTAAGTGACCACTAACTCTACCAACAAACATTTCTCTTCGTTCAAAAAAACTAGGAAATTACTTTGTTAATGCAGAGTTCAGGTTGCCCAGTGATTAGCTTGGTCTCTTCCAGAACATCAAATTCAGCAAAATTCAAACTTTTTAAAAGCAGCAAATAAATACTTAAGGTAAATGCCTATGCAACCTTAGCTCGGCCCTCCTTGGGCGATTCCCCAAGACACCCGTAACACACATACTAATGTAGTAGAACGAGAGAAGAGCCTGGAGCACTGGGCCTGGTGCAAGATATTGAAACCTGAATCAAAGACTCTGAAACAAAATTAGGCCATATATTAAAGTAGATGAAGTTCACTGTTTAGTATGAGGACTTGGCGGATTTGTTAATGTACTAGGTACTAGATATTTACTTAAATATATTTTAGCTAATACAGATACATCCCAATCTAGTACAAGATAAGATGGCCTGACAAAACAATGAATAGGAATGTTTTGTCCAGGATATCAGGAATAAAGGGCAGTAACAAACAGATGTCATGAAATACATAAGGTGGTATGTTGTTTATGTATGTATGTCTTAATCTATAAACGTAGGACTACTTCACCTTAATTCTTTGTGTGGCTTAGAGAATAGCAAAGATTCTCGCTGCTGACTGAGCTGTTTCTTGCAACAGGGCACTCGTGTTGGATCTGTGATTACAGGTATGCTAAGGGGGCTAGGACTGCTCCGTGACGACAGTAAACCTGGCCTTTGCCACTAAATCGTGCCTATGTTCTTTCTTTATAAGTAACATGGAAGTTTGCAGAACAAGCAGGCTACGTTATCTGCTGCTAATAATAATCAAGGACATACGATTTGGACAGACTGAACAGTGTTACTAAGGCAATGATGTTCTGGCCTTCAGCGTTTAACAACAGTAGGTGACACTATTGAAGCTGCTGAACCAGTTATCTGTGAAGAGCTGGACAGTGCACTAAAAGAACACACATACCCAAGTCAACTAACAACAACTCCCATTCTGCCTTTTCACTGTAATGGACAGTTGCTTCTTGCCCTGTTCTTTGCTCAAACACGGAGCTCACTACCACAACAAAATACCACACTTGTAACGTTTAATAACCACTTACAACCCCTTCACGCTTGCACATAGAATATTACCTAAACCTATAATTTCCGCTACCCACTATTAAATCCACAGATTGCTGTCTCATCCCACCTCAATGCTGGCATCCATGGCAAGAAGACCCTGCTGCCCTGCTACTGCCCTGCTACTGACACAATCTACACAATTCTCTGTTGAAATGATGTAGATTGGAAGCTCAAGGTACACTTGCAACTCTTCTGTTTGATAACATACATGGGAGACAGACCCAGATCTCCTCATATCTCAATCACAGCTCTTCAACGTACTCCTTTGCCGTTTGATGCAGCTATAACACAGTGAATGCTGCTGGAGTGCATGTACAGATGATTCCGAGTGACTATTGCCAGCTAAATGCCTTTTGCCATTTATTTAGTTAGGAGATAGTTTTAGGGGTACAATTCCAATTGGAACTTGCGCCTTTCCTCACAGGCAAGAAATGATCTCTGTACAAACTGCCCCTCCCCCCCAAAAAAAGAAAAAACCCTTTGTTCTTGCTACAGGTGTGGGAGAATAGCCAAGGATCCCCAGCTTTAAAAGCTACATCAAGTGCCACAAATCCTCCCTGCTCAGATTACCACACTTGTCTACTGCCTGGAGGAAACCCACATCCCTTCCAGGTGCAGTGTGCAAGACGTTCCTGAGTAGGGCCAAACAGTCAAAGGGAGTTTCAACTCAGACATTCCTCATGGAGGAGTCCACAAAGGCAGGAACAACACCTGTACATCATCCTGAAGAAGATAAAGTGGCACCTCTTTTTGGTTCCAGGTGATTCTGTTATCTTCGGATCCGAGAGACTTGGGAGAGTAAAGCCAGGACAGATGGAGGAAGGGAGACATAAGTGTTCCCACAAGGACAAGAGCGAAGGTTCTAGCTTCAAGCCCTCTAAGAAGAGGCAGAAATCTCCATACTGTACTGAATCATTGGGAGCTTCATACTCTGGAGTGGAACTGTCCAATACTTGGAAGAACTGGACCATGATGTCTTTGAAGGGCAAGAGAGCTGTATTTCCAGTGCTGGAATTGGTACTCGACACCAAAATCTGTCATGTCAACACTGCCAGATCTGGCGCCCCTTTTGGTGACTCAGGTTACAGAAACAACTCCGATTTACTCCAGCTTGTTTCTTGACTCCAAATGACATCTTTGTGCTCCAAGAACTGGATTCATCATTACTTTCCAACCACAGTGCCCGGTATTGAGACTTTAGCCAGTACTGAACTCCCTGCGGTATCTCTCTGTGTCCCTGTCCTCGAGTAGGGACCAGATTGTTGCCGGTATCATGGAGTGGAGGCAGATTATCACCATCTCCTTCAGCACTGAGGGTTCACCCACTGCCATTCAGTCCCCCACTTCCAACGAAGATTTTGATCATGGGTGCATCCCACTTAGTTTGGGGAGCACTTCTGTAAGAGCATGTTGCTTAAGGGAAGTATCTGCTCAGGATTCTATGTTTCACATCATGTTGAAACTGAGAAGAGTCAGACTAGCCTACAATCCCTCACATCCGTGGCAAGTCAGTCCAGGTGGTGTTGGACAACATAATGGCAGTTTATTATGTCAACAAGCAGAGAGGAGCATGCTCCTCACAGCTTTGTGCAGAGACTATTGCCCTTTGGAACTGTTGCAGTCTCATGCAAATTACCCTGACTGCCGTCCACTTGCCTGGCATCCAGAACACACTGGACTACTCTTAAAGCAAATGAGATTGGGAGCTGCATGACCTGTCCCTCCAGGAGATATTTCAGCCATGGAGTCTTCCACAGATCTTCGTGCCACATGTGAACAAGTGCAATGAGTTTTGTTCCAGAAGGGGTTGCAGCCAAGGCTTTCCATATGAAGCTTTCCACATACAATGGGTGTGAGCCCTGAGGTACACTTACCCCCAGTTCTCTTGTTACCATGGGCATTTAGGAAAATTAGACAGGATAAAGCACAAGTGACTTTCACAGCACTGGGTTGGGCCCATAAGTTCTGGTACCCTGTACTTTTTCAACTGTCAATCTGATCCCATCTCCATCATGTCCTGATACGATCCCTCTTAACTCAAGACAAGGGAAGAGTTTACCACTCCAATCCAGCCATGAGGGCGTGGTATTTGGGTAGATGTTGTTGGAGGAGTTCAAGACATCCTGAGCAGTAATAGAAAGGACACTACCAGGAAATGTTACGAAGCAGTGTGAAAAAGTTTGACGTTTTGGTGTGACCAAGCAAGGCATCTCTTCTTTATGAGCACAGATTTCTGGACATATTGTACTGTCTCCTATCCCTAAAATCCATGGGGCTGTCTGTTAATTCCCACAGAATACACCTGGCAGCCATCAGCAATTTTCATCTGGTGGACATCTGTTCTATCTCAGCCAGTTATATCTTCCTCTTAAAATATATGATTAGAGTCTTCCTTCTGGTGGCTAAACCTATACCAGTTGTGGTTTGAACCTTTTTTTTATCAACCGTGACTAAATCACTTTTTGAGCTGTTACATCTGACTCCTGGGGGAATTCTGCACGTGCGCAGAATTCATGTTCTCCGCAGGTTTCTTCGCTTCCCTGCAGAAAAATGACTTTCTGACAGGGAAGCAAAGGGAAGCTGCAAGAGCAGTCATGCGCCACTCCCTAGCTGTACAGGTACATCATTTCAGGTACCCAGAGCAGCCAGCGGAGAGGTAAATCGCCACAGGGCTGGGGACACACCAGCCAGTGGCTCCTACCCTGAGCCGGGATCAGTTGCTAGTCCTGGCTGGGCTGGAGGCAGGAGAGGATGGGACTTCCTCTTCCCCTGCAAGGGGTGGCTGGGGATGTGAGACCCACCCTCAGAAACCTCCCCCAGCTGCAGGACGTCAGCATCCTCCCCTGCTTCCTGCCCCCATTGCTCCGCAGCTGCAGGGGAGGGGTCACTGTATGGGGAGCTGCTCCCCCATCTGCCCAACCCCTGTGGATCTGGACCTCCTATACCAGACACCCCTGCCAAGCCTCACCCAGAACTCCCTAGCCCTCCATACCCGAACCCCACCCCATTGAACCTCAATCCCTGCAACTGGAGCCCCCTGCACCCAGACCGCATGCCTCCAGACTCCGACCCCTGTACCCAGATGACCCCCATTGAGCTCTCTGCACTTAAACCCCCACCCGCTGCACAACCCTGAGCCCCAGCATCCAGACCCCCACGCCACTGACCCCCAGTTCACTGCACCCTGACCCCCACCCCATCAAGCCCCACTCCCCGAGCACCCAGACCCTTTTGTTGAGACCCCCACACTCAGACCCCTCTGCTGAGCCCCAAGCACTTTCACCTGGAAGCCCCTGCAGAGTCCCATTGCTCCTGTACCTGACACTCCCCCCCCCCCCACACACACAAGAGCCTCTGTGCATCCAGATCCCCCCACACCTAGACCCCTGCCCCCACTGAGCTGCCTACAGAATCCTCTCACCTCACACCTGGATCCCCCCACAATAAGCCCCACCACACTTGGATCCTGCTTGGTTGAGCCTGCCTGCCCCACACCTGGTACGCCTGGTGCAGAGGAGCAGGGCCCTAAGGTTTTTCTGAGGCAGGCCCAGGCCTTATGTTGGATCAGGGTAGGGTGCAGCCTCACCACTGAGTCCTTGTCCGAGGGGTGGGGAGACTATAGGGTGATCTCTCACCTTCATGCAGCCAGTGGCCTGTGTTCCCCACTGCCATGCTGGAGCCTCTGCATTTATTTATTGACAAATAAAGCTTGCAGAATTTTAAAATATTGTGCACAGAATTTTTCATTTTTTTGGCGTGGAATGCCCTCAGGAGTAATCTCTCTGTGAAGGTAGCATTT
Source organism: Lepidochelys olivacea (assembly GCF_965140295.1). NCBI lineage: Eukaryota > Metazoa > Chordata > Testudines > Cheloniidae > Lepidochelys > Lepidochelys olivacea. The sequence goes on from NC_140411.1 coordinate 113,219,019, forward strand.
TTGGTCGCTATCATGTCAGCCAGAAAAATTGGGGCGTTAAGAGTGCTCATGGCAGACCTCCCTTATACAATTTCCCACAAAGATAAGGTAACCATGAAACTTCATCAGAAGGTTGTCCCGAAGGTGTATTCTGTGGAAATTAATAGACATTGACCAAAGTATTGACTTACTGGTGTACTACCCTAAACATCAGTCTAGCAGGGATCTGGTGTGTCACTCACTGGACAAGCATAGGACTCTTGCCTTTTGTCTGTAAAGAACCAAATCATTCTGAAAGTCTCTTAGGCTCTTTATATCACTTGCAGAATGAATGAAAGGAGAGGCCATTTCCTCCCAGAGGCTGTCAAAATGGATTTTGGGATGCATCCTACTCTGCTACCTGATGAACCCTTGAAGGCAGTGTACAAGCATATTTGACTGGTGCTCAGAAAGCATTGGTAGCTTCCTTTAGAGACATCCTATTACTGATGTCTGCAGAACAGCAATTTGGAATTCCATACGCACTTTTGCTAGACGCTGTGCACTGGTGCATGTAGCTGCCTGTGGTGTTTCTTTGGGCAGCCAGTTCTGCAATCTGTTGTGTCATACTGCTCCATGCACTCTCCTCCTTGAAAAGAGACTGCTTGCGAATCATGTGGAGTATCCTATGCATAGGGACAATCACTCAAAGAATATGGGTTACCCATCTTGTAGTAACTTGAGTTCTTCAAGATGTGTAGTCCCTATGTGTAGTGTGCTACCTAACCTCCTCCTTCACTGCCTGGTTTCCTCCAGTGTGAATAGCAGTAGAGAAGGAACTAAGAGGGTAGTGGTCCAGCAGCCCCCTTTATCCCCTCAGTGTGGAGAGCGAGGGCACATGCACACACCAGATGGACACTGCTTGGGCAAAATCTCCAGTCCTGGACTCATGGAGCGCATGCGCAGCCTGAAGTGCACTACAAATAGGGACAACATATTAAAGTTACCACAATGTGAGTAACACATCCTTTTAGTTTTATTAATGATAACTTTTGTTGTAGAGGAAAACTTAAGGCAATATTCAGTTGATTCAGTTACAAATGTGAAACATCTGGTAACTGCAAATGTCATTACTGGTTGGTTATTTTTTGTTGCCGTGATTGTTACTTCCACCATCTGAGAAGGAAAAAAGTCTCAACGTGTAGCATTCAAATAGGAAGTATGTTATTGCATTTTGGAGTCTGATGGTTCTCTGCAGCTCTCTGATTTCCTTCCTGCGTATCCTGATGGTTCTCTGCAGCTCTCTGATTTCCTTCCTGCGTATCCCCACTAATGGTGCCACTTTGGGTGTGGTGCTTGAGGAAATGTCTGAGAGTGAATGTATTTTTCAGAGTTTAAAGACCTCTTCTCTCCCCCCCCCCCCAGCTGCAATCAGAGGGAATATTTTGATTGTTTATGCAATTATATTAATTTTAGACATCTGCTCGGGCATAATTTTAAAGCCTGCCTGAATTTGACTAGACCACAGCCAAGCCGAACCCTAGCCCAAGTGTGTTGAGTTGTTTTCATAGCTGATCCAAATACTAATAGTCGGGTCTGTTGGGTTTGTGTTAGATTGCAAAGGTCTGTTCACCAACCCAGACTCCATTTTCTTTACCTTGTTTCCTTCAGTGGAACTAGGGGGACAAATGACCCACCCTGCTCCAGCCAGGGAGTCAGTTCCCCTCTCCTCTGGGTCACTCCCATGGAAACTGTGCCAGTGCCACTGCCTCATCCTTAGGCTTGGCCTGGCTACTCCCCATACCCCGTGTCTGTCTCCAGCCGCCTCCTGCCCATGGGGCTGGTGTGGTGATGGCTGAATGCCCCGTTCCAGCCAGCCATCATCACCTCGCTGCTAGGTCTCTGCTGCGGAGTGCGTGTGCTGACAAGTCTCAGCATTTCTCATTTTGCGAGTGTGCAAACGCAGCAAGGTGCCAGTGTCGGGCAGGAGTGGGACACACAACTATCACTGCACCAAAGCCACAAGCAGGAGGAGGTGATCAGAGACTACCAGATCTGAACCCAAAAGTGTCAGGCTGTCTTCAGTTCAACCCGAATCCGACACTTGTAGTCAGCATCCATTGAGTTTGAGTCAGGTTGTTTGTATGTGGTATTGAGTGTATTTTAGAAGTATACACTTCTTTGTTTTACAGAAATGGCTCAGGGATCAATCAGCAGTGTATATGTAACATCTTCATCAGGTTCCACTTCAGATGTCACTAGATTTTCTGCCAGGTAAGTTAATGCATAAATTAGCGTTAGCCTGTATTCCTTACGCTGTGCTGTCTTTAGTTCTGCCTCAGCTACCTGGTGTATCAGATGATTTTTTTGGGGTAATTCTGAGACAGGTATTATTTTTGCTATAATTATTCGTGTTTCTTACCAGTGCCCATCTACCTCTTGGGGGAGCAAATGGACTGACCATCACTCGAAGTAGTATGGCAGCTACCTCCTTTTGACATCTTCATATAAGTAAATTGTGGTTAATGTATGTATGATGAGCTAACCAGTAACTTGTCACAAAACATGGGGAAATAAATTAGCTAGACTAGGATTAGTATAGAATAGTTTAGGTTTTAAATTTAGAGAAGGACTTTTTTCATATCACAAAGATCCCACCTGGGTAGGGTTCTCATTTGGTCATGGCTCCCTAACGCAAGGTAGGAACAACTTAGTTTCTTTGCTCATTGACAGCAACAGTAGTGGGCAGTTACTTTCTTTGTGCACCACTGTAGCCATATTCCCGTTCTGAGCTTGCCCATTTCCCTCTCTCTCTTGCTCATGTTATAGGTATTAGCTTAGTTTTTGCTGCCTCTTGCAGTAAACATGCTATATTTAAGACCAAAAGAAAAGGAGTACTAGTGGTACCTTAGAGACTAACCAATTTATTTGAGCATAAGCTTTCGTGAGCTACAGCTCACTTCATCGGATGCATTCAGTGGAAAATACAGTGAGGAGATTTATATACATACAGAACATGAAAAAATGGGTGTAAGGAGAGTGATCACTTAAGATGAGCAGATAAAAGGCATTCTATACATTTTAAACCATTTTAAACAAGCAGTTTAATACAGGTACAAGTTTTAAACAATTTTAAAGAAACAATTTAATACTACAGTTATTGCTGAGTATGAAGCTTGTTTGAGGTGGAGGAGTCCGAGTGGAAGAGGGTGGATTGTCCAGCTGCTCCTCTTGCTGTTCTTACAAGCACAGGCACAGACTTTGCCAGGGGCGGGTGGCCCTCCTCATGCCCCCCCCCTCCCCCCAGCTCACCTCCGCTCTGCCTCCTTGGGCCTGAGCGGGAAGCCGCCACCTGCTTCTCAGCCCGCCCCAGCTTCCCATGTGAACAGCTGAGAGGGAGCAGAGAAGCAGAGCGGGATGGCGCGTTCAGGGCAGGAGGCAGAGCGGAGGTGAGCTGGAGCGGGGGAGGCGTAGAAAAGCTGGGGGGGGCAGTGTGTTCAGGGGAGGAGGCGGAGTGGAGGTGAGCTGGGGAAGGGGAAGCTGCCGGTGGGTGCTCTGCACCCACCAAATTTTCCCCTTGGGTGGTCCAGGGCTGGAGCACCCGTGGAGTCGGTGCTAAGGCATCACTTTTGGCTGGTTAAATTTTGAAGCCCTTTTAGAACCAGTTGTCCTTCGTGGAACAACTGGTTCTAAAAGGGCTTCTAAATTTAACAACCGGTTCCAGCAAACCGGCTCCAGCTCACCACTGACTATGGCCCCTGATGTACCAAAAACCTGAGGGTGTGTGAAGATCATGCCACATCTGCACCCTCAGGTCTGCCAGAGGACCCTGCTGGAGTGCTAGAGTCCTGACTCTCTTTCCTCCTCTGCACCAAAGGTAGGAAAGATGAGATGAGGGACAAGCTGTGCTACACAGAGGCATAACCTTCCACTATGCCATATGGTTGCCCAGAACCAACCCCAAACAACCAACTGGATTTTAGGGTTCAGCTGAGCACTTTCTAACTCACCAACCACACTGGAATGTACCACAGAGGACAGCAGTCAGAGTGGATGCCCTGCCAATTAGCTACAAAAGAAGCTACCCACTCTTTCAAGTCCTTCAACAAAATATCTGACTCACTGTCAAATGTAGTCCATTCTCTCAGCACTGGGGAGATATATTTAATTCCCACATGGGAAATTGCTTTATCATTATTGTGTACTTACCAGTTTCTAAGTTCATTTCTTTCACAAGAAAATTGAACTTTTAGTACTACTACATTTAAAAAAAAAAACACACACACACACAAAACAGCAGTCACATGTTCTGTCTTGGTGTATTGCAGTGAAGCTGTTTCTGGCACAAACTGCCCTTTCTACACTAATGCTGACACATCTGTTTTGTTTTGTTTTTTTTAAACTCCTGGCCCAAATCCCTTTGTTGCAGGAGGGTGAACAGGTTGTATATTTTTTAATTATAGTTTTGTTTTTTATCCTGTGGATCCTGAAGCAACTGCTTTGGTTCTTTTTTGTTGGTTGTTTGCTTGTTTTTAACTTCTATAGTTGGGTTCCTTCTTTTGGGGGTACCTGTGTTCCAACTGCAAACACATACCATTTTGGCTTCCTCCCTTTTCCAGGCCTTTTCTGAAAAAGACTGCAGAGCATGCAACAAAAAACTTTAGATTTTTTTTAAATCAAAATCACTTTTCTTGTGAGATTCCAGAGCCTCCTATTTTGACCAAGTCAAAAAATACTACAAATAAGATATTTCAGACATATTCCTGACATGTAAAAATGCATGTGAATGGTCTGAAAATTAAAGTACACAGTATTATATCAAACAATTCAACCTGAGATTATGTTCAAAGGATGATCTAGAGTTGCAGTCAGTTCTTTCTTTATGGCTTTTCTCATCCCTACTTATGATTTGGCTAATTGAAAATGACCCAGTTCACTTACAAACATGTTTTCCTTCAAACGTTGTTAGAAAATGTTGCTTCATATGTGAATTTGTAATTTCTCAGTTGATATTTTGTTTCCATCAAGTTTGGAAATTATACTACTAAATTATTTCTTTGTTTTACAAAGAGTCCTCTTAAAATGCCACTGCATCAGATAAGTATTGCCTATATTATTGAAAAACTGAAAGTTAATTGCCCTCAACTATTCATTGAGTTAGTGGCAGAGCTGGGATTAGAATGGTTGCTAGTCCCATGTTCATTGAACTCTAAAGCCACTGGTATTTTAATTCTCATATGTTTTTGTGTTACTAATACAATATTAGTAATATTAGTGAGTGATATAACTTTAGTATTTCACAATTTATATATTTAAAATTTAACTGCTACTTAAAGTATAGGAAAGCCACATTTCTTCTGTGAAATGGTTCTGTACCATTAATATTTGTCTTAGATATTGTAATAAAGCTGAACCGCGCAGCGTTCCACATTTCCAGTCTTTCTTATACCATTTAGATTTGCATCACTCTTATATTTCACCCTTTTATATTCTTAAACATTGAAATACTTATCATTCTCTCTTAACAATGAAATATTAATACACACTTGTAAGGATAATATATATTTTATTCAGATTGCATGAGGGATAATTGGTAAGTGGTTCATCAGTACTAATCAAGGAGGATGTTAAACAATATTAGTGAGGGTTAAATACTTTTAAATTAGCAGGTCTTGATAATTTTCACCCAAGAGTCCTAGAAGAATTGACTGAGATTTGTCTTGTTGATGTTAGATTTTAATATGTGTTGGAATGCAAAAGGCTGGAATCACAGAAGGCTGGAAATGTGCAAATGTATCAATATTCATGAAGGGCCAGCATCATAACCCTAGGTAATTACAGGCCAGTTAGTCTGACATAATTCCCAGACAAAATAAAGGAAAAGCTGATATGGTACTCAATAAATAGAGAACTAAAGGATAGGAGTATAATTAATGCTAGTCAACATGGTTTTAGTGAAAATAGGTCTTGTCTAGTAAACTTGATTTCATTTGTTGATGAGCTATAAAAAGTTTAGTTGATAAAGGTAACTGTAGATTTAATATTCTTAGGCTTTTGTAAGGTAGTGCTGCAGAACATTGATATTTTTTTTAAAAGTAGCACTGTACAGTATCAAGCACATCTTAAATGAATTAGCTGGTAAATTAATAAGTCTGAGGGTGGCTGTCAATGGGAAATCGTCAAATGGGAGCCTGACACTAGACGGAGTGGTAAGTAATGAGGACAAGGGACGTCATACAAAGCAGTCAGGGGTATATTCTACACTGTGCCACCGTGCAAACCAGAGGGTTGTGAATTGTAGAGTGCCCTAACTGCCCTGTGTAGGCCTTGCTGGCACAAACGAAAAAGTAATGTTAATGTGCACTGAGTACCTTTTTGTTTGTGCCATCAGGATCTCTGCAGGGCAGTGAGAGTTCAACATATTAGTGCACTCCACAGTTCATACTGTTGTTTGCGCTAGTTCGATTGTTTGGTAAACTGCGCTCGTTCAAACAGTGGGGTTTTTTTTAATGTAGCTGAATACAGGGTTATATATCTAGAAGTAAATAATGCAGGCTGTACCTACACAATGGGAGAAAATGCCTTACAGGGAGAGACTTGGAGCTCTGTTAAATTCTTCAAAAAGAAGATCAAGAGGTGATTTGATTGTGGATAAGTACCTTCACAGGGAGAAAATACTAGGTACTAAAAAGCTCTTTAATCTAGGAAAGAGGCATAATAAGAACCAATGGCTGAAAGTTAAAGCCAGACAAATTCAAGTGAGAAATAAGGCACAGATTTGTAACAAAATGATTAACCATTGTAACACACTATCAAGGGAAATGATGAATTCTCCACATCTTGAAGTCTTTGAATCAAGACTGGATGCCTTCTGGAAAATATGCCTTAGTTTTGATGAAATTCTATGGCCTTAATTAACAGGGTATGAGATTAGATGATTTGATGGCCCCTTCTGGCCTTAAAACACTAAACTTATTTGGAGTGAAATCTGGTGAGCAGACTTTTGAATGACTAAAATGTTCTTTGAACTATTTTTCAGTATGTTACATTAAACTATAGGAAAAGGTTCAATTGTCTACCCTCTCTGATTTGTTTAGCTCTTTTTAACGGTTGCAATTTGCCTTTGTATATGGATTTGCCATCTGGAGAAGGATACAATTTAAAAAATAAAAGGAGTACTTGTGGCACCTTAGAGACTAACCAATTTATTAGAGCATAAGCTTTCGTGAGCTCCAGCTCACTTCCTCAGATGCATATCGTGGAAACTGCAGCAGGCTTTATATATACACACCGCTGCCACCATGTCAAGGTTCCTCCCCCACTCTGAACTCTAGGGTACAGATGTGGGGACCTGCATGAAAAACCTCCTAAGCTTATCTTTACCAGCTTAGGTCAAAACTTCCCCAAGGTACAAAATATTACACTGGACTGGCCGCTACCACCACCAAACTAATACTGGTTACTGGGGAAGAGCTGTTTGGACGCGTCCTTCCCCCCAAAATACTTCCCAAAACCTTGCACCCCACTTCCTGGACAAGGTTTGGTAAAAAGCCTCACCAATTTGCCTAGGTGACTACAGACCCAGACCCTTGGATCTTAAGAACAATCCTCCCAACACTTGCACCCCCCCTTTCCTGGGAAATGTTGGATAAAAAGCCTCACCAATTTGCATAGGTGACCACCGACCCAAACCCTTGGATCTGAGAACAATGAAAAAGCATTCAGTTTTTTACAAGAAGACTTCTAATAAAAAATAGAAGTAAATAGAAATAAAGAAATCCCCCCTGTAAAATCAGGATGGTAGATATCTTACAGGGTAATTAGATTCAAAAACATAGAGAACCCCTCTAGGCAAAACCTTAAGTTACAAAAAAGATACACAGACAGAAATAGTTATTCTATTCAGCACAATTCTTTTCTCAGCCATTTAAAGAAATCATAATCTAACACATACCTAGCTAGATTACTTACTAAAAGTTCTAAGACTCCATTCCTGTTCTGTCCCTGGCAAAGACGACAGACACAGACCGTTTGTTTCTCTCCTTCCTCCCAGCTTTTGAAAGTATCTTGTCTCCTCATTGGTCATTTTGGTCAGGTGCCAGCGAGGTTACCTTTAGCTTCTTAACCCTTTACAGGTGAGAGGAGCTTTCCCCTGGCCAGGAGGGATTTCAAAGGGGTTTACCCTTCCCTTTATATTTATGACACGCCCCCCAAATCTCAGCTAGGGTGAAACACTGGCTGGGATTTCTTGCTGGAGCTCTAGGAAAACAGAGTTAATAAGACACATGCATCTCTAAATATACTACCAAGTACATAAAGACTAACAATATTTTCCACATCTCAAGGACGATTTTAACCAGTTGATTCTGGGAAACTTTCACGGGAGAGTGCATCAGCCACTTTGTTAGAAGCTCCTGAGATGTGTTGGATGTCGAAATCAAAATCTTGGAGAGCTAAACTCCACCGAAGAAGTTTTTTGTTCGTTTCTTTGACGGTGTGAAGCCACTTTAGTGCAGCATGGTCGGTTTGCAGGTGGAAACGCCGTCACCAAACATATGGGCGTAGCTTTTCCAGAGCGTAGACAATGGCATAACATTCTTTTTCAGTGACTGACCAGTTGCTTTCCCTCTCAGACAGTTTTTTGCTGAGAAACACTACAGGGTGGAATTCTTGATCAGGTCCTTTCTGCATTAAAACTGCTCCCACACCACGCTCGGACGCATCTGTGGTTACTAGGAACGGTTTGTCAAAGTCTGGGGCCCTTAGTACAGGGTCAGACATGAGTGTCGCTTTAAGCTTGTTAAAGGCCTTCTGACACTTTTCGGTCCACTGAACAGCATTTGGCTGTTTCTTTTTGGTTAGGTCTGTCAGTGGGGCAGCAATTTGGCTGTAGTGCAGTACAAATCGTCTGTAATAACCGGCCAAACCTAAGAAGGATTGAACCTGTTTCTTTGACTTTGGGACAGGCCACTTTTGGATAGCATCCACTTTGGCCTGTAGGGGGCTGATAGTTCCTTGACCCACCTGGTGTCCAAGGTAAGTCACTCTGTTTAGGCCTATTTGACACTTCTTAGCCTTAACAGTTAGTCCTGCCTCCCTTATGCGCTCAAGGACTTTTTGTAGATGTTCCAGGTGGTCTGCCCAGGAATCCGAAAATATGGCCACGTCGTCAAGGTAGGCGACTGCATATTCTCCTAATCCCGCTAGGAGACCATCTACAAGTCTTTGGAAAGTGGCGGGTGCATTTCGCAGCCCGAAAGGGAGTACATTAAATTCATACAGCCCGAGATGTGTGATGAAGGCTGACCTTTCCTTGGCAGATTCATCTAGCGGTACCTGCCAGTACCCCTTGGTTAAGTCCAAGGTAGAGATGAACTGGGCCCGTCCCAGTTTCTCTAATAGTTCATCTGTGCGTGGCATTGGATAGTTGTCTGGGCGAGTTACGTTTTTGCGTGGACTACCGTAAGCTAAATGCTGTATTTCCCCATCTGGTTTGGGAACTAGAACCACTGGAGATGCCCATGCACTTTCAGAGGGGCGGATTACACCCATCTGTAACATATCCTGGATCTCCCGTTCTATAGCAGTTTTAGCTTGAGGAGATACCCGGTAAGGTTGAACCCTAATTGGGTGAGCATTACCTGTGTCAATGGAGTGGTATGCCCGTTCAGTCAGTCCTGGGGTGGCTGAGAACGTTGGCGTGTAGCTAGTGCACAGCTCCTGGATCTGCTGTCGCTGCATACGCCCAAGGGTCATGGAGAGGTTCACCTCTTCCACACCACCAGCACATTTCCCTTCATAGTAGACACCTTTGGGCCACTCCGCGTCGTCTCCTCCCTGGGCTGTAAACTGACAAACCTTTAATTCTCTGGAATAAAAGGGCTTTAGAGAATTAATATGGTACACCTTAGGCTTTCGGTTGGAGGTGGGGAATGCTATGAGATAATTAACAACTCCCAGGCGCTCCTGGACCATGAATGGCCCTTCCCACGGTGCTTCCATTTTATGGGCCTGGAGCGCCTTTAAGACCATGACCTGGTCTCCTACTTTGAAGGAATGCTCTCTGGCATGTTTATCATACCAGGCTTTTTGCTCTTTTTGAGCATCCTGTAAGTTTTTTCTCTAGCAAGGGCTAAAGAGGTTCGGAGGGTGTTTTGTAGGTTGGTTACAAAGTCCAGAATGTTCGTTCCTGGAGAAGGTGTAAATCCCTCCCATTGCTGCTTCACCAACTGCAATGGCCCCTTAACCTCACGGCCATATACAAGTTCAAATGGGGAAAACCCTAAACTGGGATGTGGTACAGCTCTGTAGGCAAAGAGCAACTGCTTCCGGCCATCGGGTGGCAAAATCCATGAAAGTCAGTATGTACTGCTTTCCTCTGGGTGTCTTTTTCGGAAAAGGACCCAGAATATCCACAGCTACTCGCTGAAATGGAACTTCAATGATGGGGAGTGGCTGGAGAGGGGCTTTGACCTGGTCTTGGGGTTTTCCCACTCTTTGGCACACCTCACAAGACTGGACATAGGTAGAAACATCCTTGCCCATTCCCTCCCAGTGGAATGACCCCCCCAAACGGTCTTTGGTCTCTGTGTATATATAAAGCCTGCTGCAGTTTCCACGATATGCATCTGAGGAAGTGAGCTGTAGCTCACGAAAGCTTATGCTCTAATAAATTGGTTAGTCTCTAAGGTGCCACAAGTACTCCTTTTCTTTTTGCGAATACAGACTAACACGGCTGTTACTCTGAAACCTGAAATTTAAAAAATGTGATTAATAATGAAGTATCGCACCAGTTACAAAAGTAGGGCATTGGGGTGGTGGAGAGGAGTAGATGAAACCTTGATGACTTTTTTTCTTGGAAATGTTCAAAGTTTCATTAAGTGTTACACCTCAGTTACACTTCAGTTACAAGTAACAGTTTAATTAACATTTCTCACTTCTTTTAAAACTTAATTTTCTTACTTCAGTGACTTCACCAATGGTGGAGATGGGATGTTAGCGACAAGTTCCAATGGATCGCAGTACAGTGGCTCCAGAGTTGAAACACCAGTCTCTTATGTTGGAGATGATGACGACGAGGATGATGACTTTAATGAAAATGACGATGATGACTGATCCTTTTTGATTGTAGACTTTTCAGGAATAAATTTGTTCTAGGGAGAAAACGCACTCATGCGCGTGCGCTCTCTCTTGTGCTCTCTCTCTCTCTCTTTCGCAAAATATATATATATTTTGCCCCGTCCCACAAGGAAAATATTGGTAAGCAGTTCTGAGTTTAGAAATTGCACCTCAGATAAGCAAATAAGGATTGTTTTATGTAGGATATTTTTAAATGTGGTGTGGATGTGTGTTTTGATACCAGTGTGTTAATGCAGAGCCTTTATTATTTGCTCCTTTTTTTTACTTGAAGGAAAATGCATTTTGCCCCCAATGTTATTGCTAAGTTTGCTAAAGAAAATGTAGCCACATCAATGAAGAAATAAAATGCTAACGTTCGGTGGGAAATGGATACACTGAATGGCCATAAGTTTGGAGTGTATTTTGATGACAGCCTTTGTTGAGGGATGGCAAGCTCATGTAGTAGTTGTGGGGTTTTTTTGTTAATCATGCAGTGTCCAAAGAACCAAACGAGATCCATCTTACTTTTTTACATGTTAAATTCCATAAATGTTGTGAATTTATTTTCCCTTAAATAATATCTAACATGATTCCGTCAAAGTTATATGCTGTTTTCACTGTATGTTGGGACATATGAATTACAAAGTTTTTGGCAAATGTTTACTGCCAGCTGATGCAGCTATATAAAATGTCTTGAAGGTTTGGAATGAGTTATTGCTTATGGTAAAAATTGCCTGATTTCTTACAGGCAGACTTTGGAAACTTTTTATTATATAGTTGTTTACATACTTATAAGTCTATCGTATAAAGACATGTACTGAAACAAATGTTTGTATTTGTTTCATAAGCATCTTCCTGTAATCTATTATAAAGTTGAAATTAAATATAGAGAATGTTTTAAGTTTTTTAACTCAAAATTGTCAATCATTTTTAATAGTTCATTTTTTATAAAAGGAATTTCAGGGCAGGTGGTAGTCTTTTAAAATTTATTCACAAAACATTTAACTGCACAGATACTGTCAGCTGCCTATCTAAGACAATAGTCTTTTTATTGAAACACAAATAAACTTTTCTGTAATATTTTATGGAATATAAAGAGACTTTAATTGTTTGACTTGTTTAACCTTGGCACTGTTAGTTTTTATTAATAAAACGCGCATGGGCATTTTTAACAAACTCTGTGTTTTTCTAATTTAGGATTATTCTACCTAGAACTTTTAATCTTATTCAGGGGCTTAGCAGATGTCCCCATGGTCATATGGAGGTGCAAGAGTCTAGAAGAACCTATTGTTTTTAAATGGGTAACCAAACAGATGTCGTGCTTCATCATACCCCAGGATGAATGTGTTCCTTTGCACTACTGATGTGAGCAACAGTCCTTCCTTAGCAGCTGAGGCAACCCCATCCACTTTTTTTGGGAAGAGTAGAAGTCACACGGTTGACTCATATCCACCTTCTCGTCCACTGTAACCCCTCGGTCCTTTTCTGCAAAACTGTTGCCTAGCCATTTGGTCCCTAGTCTGTAGAAGTGCTTGGGATTCTTCCATCCTAAGTGCAGGACTCTGCACTTGTCTTTGTTGAACCAGATTGTCCCACACAGAATCCTCTCGCCCCCACCTGGATCCCTGCACACTTGGATCTTGCCCGGTTGAGCCTTCCTGCCCCACACCTTGTGAGCCTGGCACAGACGGGCAGGGCCCTAGCCTGTTTCTGGGGCAGGTCTTGTGCTGTGTCAGAATTGGGTGCAGCATCACCACTGAGTCACTGTTTCCGGGTTGGGGGGGTAGAGAGGCTGCAGGGTGATCTCCCATCTTCATTCAGCCAAGTGGCCTGTGCTGCCTACTGCCATGTTGGAGCCTATACATTCATTTATTGCTAAATAAAAACTTGCAGAATTTTGCAAAATTTTAATATATTGTGCACAGGATTTTTAATTTTTTGGCACAGAATGCCCTTGGGAATAAATAATAGATTTGAAAATAGATTATCTGGCATTGAGAGAAGACAATGATGGGGAAGTAACATATGGTCTCTCCCTTCATTTGCCAGCTCTTTTCTGTAACGTGTCCTGTTGATTACTATGGAAGGGGACAATAATATTTTGTAAAGATTGCAGTGTGTGTGTCTGGAAAGGATCTACTTCTAAATTGTGTTTTGGGCTGAATACACAAATTGTTATTGGCATTGTTGGTTTTCTAAAATGGCTCACTTTCTGAAGAAGGTACCACCTTTCTCTTTACGGCAATAGAAGTTCAGAAGGGCTTTGCAAATAAAGTGTTTACCAATTCTGGAATCAGAAATTGTTTGCTTTCCCCTATAGAATTTTGCCACTCTTTTCAAAAGAAAAGTGATTTTATCTTTTTTTTTTATTATTATTAAAAGAACACTTCTGGTCCTCTGCAGCCCAGGATAATTTCTTCAGAGGAAGGTAAATAAGTAAAGATATGTGGTGCATTGGACCTTGAAGGTGATCATTTGGCAAATAGTTTAGATGAGGAGATAAGTGTAAGAAAGAAAAATCTTGGAATTTCTGCTATAGATGAATACAAGTAATTTGCATCTGAGTTATGAAACCTTCACCCCAATAGAAAACCTTACTGTGAATTTCGGTTTTTTGGTTTTTTTTTAAATGGACCTCTCTGCCACCACGTTAATGCAGCCTTCTTGTTCCAAAAGGGACCTTCACACAGTTAGAATCAACTTCTTGATGGAGGGAGGTACTGTATATTGCCTTTCTCCCTTGATGGCCCACAATGTTCAGTGGGTTTTCCTTGCTCCCCTAGATTATTGGAAGCAGAGTAGACCTTTTGTCCTGACTGTTTCGTAGTACCACTTGCTCTGAGCCTTTCCCAGATTTCTCTGACTCCAAGAAAGTACAGATAGTAGGCTATACACATCTGTGACAGCTTTTCTCACATACATCTTGTTTGGAATGTATAAAGGGAACATCAACTTTTTTAAAGTTTGACAAGTACTAATATTGAACCAGTATTTAAAATGGGCAAATGTGATGGGGTAACTTTTGGCTGGCTAGTTTTACATCAGTTCTGGGCAGAATAATAGAAAAGCTGATACGGAATTCAGTTGATAAAGATTTAAAGCAGGGAGTAGTCAATAGGCTGACCAAGGGCCAAATTCAAACCACCAGACACTTTTGAATGGACCCTGAGATCTTTTTATTTACTTATTTTTATCATTGTTATTTTTATTATTTTCTCTGAAGTCTGGACCTTGACTATACCTTGACCAAGAAATTTGGACCTTGACAAAAATAATTGATTACCCCTGATTTAAAGGATAGGAGTATAATTCATTCTTGAAAACACAGTTTTATGCAAAATAAATCCACATCCCTTAGCAACATAGTTACACCAACTTAACCCCCTGTGTAGGCAGCACTATGTCGGTGAGAGAGCTGCTCCTGCCAACTGAGCTACCGACTCTCAGGGAGATGGATTAACTACACCAACAGGAGAAGCTCTCCCCTGTTGGCATAGGAGCGTCTTCACTAAGTGCTATAGTGATAACAATTGTACCAGTGCAGCTGTGCTGCTGTAGGTGAAAACAAGCCCTTAGGCTTCTGTAAGGTGTTTGATTTAGTACCTTATGACATTCTGATTCAAAATTAGCGCTATAAAATATTAAAAAAGCACATGATATATGGATTAAAAACTAGCTAACTGACAGATCTCAATAAGTAGTTATCAATGGGGAATTATCAACTTGGTATTTCTAGTGGGGTTCCACAGGGATCATTTCTAGGCCTAATGCTATTCATAATCTTCTATTAATTGCTGAGTAAATACAAAATCATTCCTGATGAAATTTGTGGAAGACAAAGATTGGCGATACAGTAAATATAGATGAGGACAGGGCAGTCATCAGAATGATCGGGATTGCTTGGAGCTGGGTCCATTTAAACAAAATGCATTTTAATACAGCCAAATGCAAAGTTATACATCTAGGAACAAATAATTCAAGCTATAATTACAGAATGCAGGACTATATCCTGGAAAGCAGTGACTGAAAAGGACAAGCAATTCAATGTGAGTTCCTAGTGTAACGTGGTGGCAAAAAGGGCTGATTGTATATGCTTTAGATGTGTAAGTGGGAGTAATGAGGAGTAATAGTAGGGAAATGATTTTACTTTTGTACCCAGCATTGGTGAGACCAATACTGTGTCCAGTTCTAGTGTTCACATCTTAAAAAGGATGTCGAGAAATTGAAGAGGGCACAGGAGAAAAAAAACCACATTATTCAGAGGCTGGAAAAAATGTCTTGGAGTGAGAGACTTAAAGAACTTAATCTGTTTTGCTTGTCAAAAAGATTCCATGGGCTCTTTAATCCAGAGGAGAAAAGTTTAACAAAAATTTAGGGGTGGAAGCTGAAACCAGACATTTAAAATTAGAAATTAGGCACAAAACTTTTAACTGTTTAGGGTGGTTAGCCACACCCCTGGGAAAAGCTACCAAGAGAAGTGGTGGATTCTTTCTTCTGGTCTTCAAGGAGTTACTGCAATTCTTTCTGAGATATAGGCTTGGGAGGATTTGATTTTTATTGGTAAATGTGATTTAAATGTTGATTTCACTGGATGCACACAAACCAACAAAAAATATTTCCATTGATCATAGTTGAAGTTTACAGTTAGGCAAAGCAGGAAAAATGCTGCATAGGAACTCATTTGGCTTCAAAGATATGTAGAATATTTTGATGTGATGTTGATAGCGTGTGTTAACGGTTATAAAGCTTTAACTTTTTGAGTATCTACATCGACTATCATTAAATAATTCTGACCCACCCATAATTTCTCTCAACTGTGGAAAATTTAAATTGATAATCTCAGAAACTGGCTTAAAAACAAACAGTATCAATTGAAATTATAAAAAAATAAAAATCGAAGTATGCCAAGCGTGAAGACATTGTTTAGTTAAACCCAAGTTATACTTTAGTCAAGCACAAGTTATTAGGCTTAATACTGGCATAACTGAGTGAAATGTAATGAATGGCCTGTGACATACAGGAGGTCAGACTAGATGATCTACTGGTGCCTTTTGGCCTTAAAATGAATCCATGGTTCCTCCTACCAGACCGATATTAGAAGTTGTACAAAAGAAGGTTTAATTGTATTGAGTTGTACAACAACCAGTTGTATTGAGAAGTACTGGTTCTCCTGAATCCTTCTAAATAGCTGTTTCTAAACACCTGCAGCTATATTATGAATTTGCCTGCTGACTGCATCACTGGAGAGGAGAATTGCTTTGTTTTGACTGCAAGCAGTAGATACCGGCATCTGAAGGAGCGCACAAAAGTGTTTTCCCAACTGTTTGGGTCTTGTTAGATTGCCTTATTTACAGTGACACCAAATATGGTGCTCAGATGGCTGTCATGTTCATAGTATTGCTGTTTGATAAAATAATCTTCAAATGTTGTAAACTCATAAGGTTCTGCTTGAAAAAATTAAATGGATTTCTTTTTTAAAGATGGATATTTGGTTTCCAAATAGCTCAGTGCTCCTTCTTTTGTATCTCTGTATGCATACCCCAGAATCCTTTGTCCTTAGGGATTTCCTGTCATCAGTAGACTGTGCTCATACCTCCGTGCCACGCTGGGTGTGTCATTGCAAATACCTGTCTGGGTACCACAGGAGTCTCTTTCAGTCCTAGACCCTTCCTTTCAATATATCCACCTCGTTGAAGGGTCGCATCGCCAGTGCCAACACTGCTCCTGTCTCCACCACCTGCGCCTGTATCTAGACAGACAGCCTAACCAGGGATGCCTCTATTCCAGATACTGGTGTGGATTTGCAGAGACTGTGGCCTGCATTTCCCACTCACAGAAAGCCAGGCTGGGAGGACCATCCAGTGTGAAAGTTGCCTGCTGGTGGAATCTCTCAGGAAGTAGGTGGGAGAGCTACAGGAGGAGGTGGCTAGGCTGAGGAGCATCTGTGCCCGTGAGGAATTCCTTGAGAATATTCATAAGGAGACATCTAGGGCTGAGGAAGCTATCCAGCTACAGAGGACTGCTGTCACACCACCAAGGGAGGACAATATGGCTCTGTCACAGGGAGGACACTAGCTGCTGGTTACTTCTGGCAGCAGGCAGTGCTCCACCCCTTCTCCCAACCCACTCACCATGTTGATGGAAAACTGTTACACTGCCCTGGCAATGAGCAATGAGGAATCACTCCCAAAGGTAGAGGAGGAGAAGCCATCTACCCCCAAGGCTGGGAGATCGCAGCCACCACTCCCAGGAGAAAACGAAGGGTTGTGATGGTTGGTGCCCCTCTTCTGAGGGGAACGGAAGCACCCATCTGTTGCCCTGACATGGAATCCCAGGAGGTATCGTATCCGAGCTATTACAGGGAGATGGTCGAGCACCATCCGGCCCTCTGACTACTACCCTCTGCTACTAATCCATGTGGGTACTAATGATATTGCAAGGTATGACCCTCAGCAAATCAGAAGTGACGATAGGGCTCTGCGAGTAAGGGTGAAGGAGTTGGGAGAGCAGGTGGTGGTCTCTTTGATCCTTCTGATCCAGGGTAGGGGCCCAGGCAGAGACATACATCCTGGAGGTGAATGTCTAGCTGCGAGAATGGTGTCGTCAGGAGGGCTTCGACTTCCTTGACCATGGGATGCTGTTCCAGGAAGGACTTCTAAGCAGAGATGGGGTCCACCTATCGAGGAAGGGGAAGAGCATACAGACTGGCTAACCTAATGAGGATGGCTTTAAACTAGGTTCGAAGAGGGCAGGTGACCAAAGCCCATCGGTAAGTCAAAAAAATGGAGACCTGAGAGAAGGGTCGGAATTTGCAGGGAGCATGGGCTGTTAAAGCAGGGATAAGGGAGAGACAAGACAGAACTGGGGGTGGCGAAGACTCAAATCAGTATGTTAGAAGTCTGTATTCTAATGCAAGAAGTATGGGGAATAAGCAGGAAGAACTCGAAATGCTAGTAAATCATAGAATCATAGAAGATTAGGGTTGGAAGAGACCTCAGGAGATTATCTAGTCCAACCTGCTCAAAGCAGGACCAACCCCAACTAAATCATCCCAGCCAGGGCTTTGTCAAGCCGGGCCTTAAAAACCTCTAAGGATGGAGATTCCACCACCTCCCTAGGTAACCCATTCCAGTGCTTCACCACCCTCCTAGTGAGATAGTGTTTCCTAATATTGAATCTAGATCTCCCCCACTGCAACTTGAGACCATTGCTCCTTGTTCTGTCATCTGCCACCACTGAGAACAGCCAAGCTCCACCCTCTTTGGAACCTCCCTTTGGGTAGTTGAAGGCTGCTATCAAATCCCCCCTCACTCTTCTCTTCTGCAGACTAAATAACCCCAGTTCCCTCAGCCTATCCTAATAAATCATGTGCCCCAGCCCCCTCATCATTTTCGTTGCCCTCCGCTGGACTCTCTCCAATTTGTCCACATCCTTTCCATAGTGGGGAGCCCAAAACTGGACACAGTACTCCAGGTGTGCCTCACCAGTGCCGAATAGAGGGGAATAATCACTTCCCTCAATCTGCTGGCAGTGCTCCTACTAATGCAGCCCAGTATGCTGTTAGCTTTCTTAGCAACAAGGGCACGCTGTTGACTCATATCCAGCTTCTCCTTCACTGTAATCCTCAAATCCTTTTCTGCAGAACTGCCACTTAGCCAGTCGGTTCCCAGCCTTTAGCAGTGCATGGGATTCTTCCGTCCTAAGTGAATGACTCTGCACTTGTCCTTGTTGAACCTCATCAGATTTCTTTTGGCCCAATTCTCCAATTTGTCTAAGTCACTCTGGACCCTATCCCTATCCTCCAGCATATCTACCTCTCCCCCCACAGCATAAACACAACTATGATGTGGCATCACAGATTGGTGGAATAGTACGCATGACTGGAATATTGGTACAGAAGAGTACAGCTTGTTCAGGAAGGACAGGCAGGGGGAAAAAGGGAGGAGGTGTTGCCTTATATATTAAAAATGTATACATTTGGACTGAGGTTGAGATGGAAATAGGAGACAGACTTGTTGAAAGTCTCTGGGTAAGGATAAAAGGAGTAAAAAAACAAGGGTGATGTCATGGTAGGGGTCTATTACAGACCACCTACCCAGGAAGAGGAGGTGGATGAGGCTTTTCTTAAACAATTAACAAAATTATCCAAAGCACACGACTTGGGGATGGGGGACTTCAACTACTCAGACAACTATTGGGAAAATAACACAACAGGGCACAGATTATCCAACAAGTTCTTGTATTGGAGACAATTTTTTATTTCAGAGTTGGAGCAAGCTACTAGGGGAGAGGCTGTTCTGGATTTGATTGAGACAGATAGGGAGGAACTGGTTGAGAATTTGAAAGTGGAAGGCAGCTTGGGTGAAAGTGATCATGAAATGATAGAATTCATGATTCTAAGGAATGGTAGGAGAGAGAGAGCAGAAAAATAAAGACAGCGGATTTCAAGAAGGCAGACTTCCACAAACTCAGGGAGTTGGTAGATAAGATCCCATGCAAAGCAAGTCTAAGGGGAAAAACAATTGAAGAAAGTTGGCAGTTTTTCAGAGACATTATTAAGGGCACAAGAGCAAACTATCCCACTGCGTAGGAAAGATACGAAGTATGGGAAGAGACCACCCTGGGCTTAACCAGGAGATTGTCAATTATCTAAAAAATAAAAAAGAGTCATACAAAAAGTGGAAATAAGGGCAAATTACAAAGGATGAATATAAACAAATAACACAAGTGTGTAGGGACAAAATTAGAAAGGTCAAAGCATAAAACAAGATCGAACTAGCTAGAAACATCAAGGGTAACAAGAAAACAGTGTACAAATATATTAGAAACAAGAGGAAGACCAAGGACAAGGTAGTCCCATTACTCAATGCAGGGGGAAAACAATAGCAGAAAATGTGGAAATGGCAGAGGTGCTTAATGACTTCTTTGTTTCGGTTTTCACCAAGAAGGTTGGTGGCGATTGGACATCTAACATAGTGAATACCAGTGAAAATGAGGTAGGATCAGAGACTAAAATAGGGAAAGAACAAGTTAAAATTACTTAGACAAGTTAGATGTCTTCAAGTCACTGGGGCCTGATGAAATGCATCCTAGAATACTCGAGGAGCTGACTGAGAAGATATCTGAGCCATTAGCGATTATCTTTGAAAAGTCATGGAAGACGGGAGAGATTCCAGAAGACTGGCACTATATTTGTCTTTTTCCAATCTATAAAAAGGGAAATAAGGACTACCCGGGGTATTACAGACAAGTCAGCTTAATTTCTGTAGATGGAAAGATAATGGAGCAACTAATTAAGCAATCAGTTTGCAAACATCTAGAAGATAATAAGGTGATAAGTGACAGTCGGCATGGATTTGTCAAGAACAAATTGTGTCAAACCAACCTGACAGCTTTCTTTGACAGGGTAACAAGCCTTGTGGATGGGGGGAAGTGGTAGACATGGTATATCTTGACTTTAGTGAAGCTTTTGGTACTGTCTCGCCTGCCCTTCTCATAAACAAACTAGGGAAATGCAACCTAGATGGAGCTACTATAAGGTGGGTGCATAACTAGTTGGAAAACCATTCCCAGAGAGTAGTTATCAGTGGTTTACAGTCATGCTGGAAGGGCATAACGAGTGGGGTCACGCAGGGATAGGTTCTAGGTCCGGTTCTGTTCGATATCTTCATCAATGATTTAGATAATGATATAGAGTACACTTATAAAGTTTGTGGACAATACCAAGCTGGGAGGGATTGCAAGTGCTTTGGAGGATAGGATTATAATTCCAAAATGATCTGGACAAACTGGAGAAATGATCTGAAGTAAATAGGATGAAATTCAATAAGGACAAATGCAAAGTACTCCACTTAAGAAGGAACAATCAGTTGTACACACAAAATGGGAAACGACTGCCTAGGAAGGAGTCCTGCAGTGGATCACAGGCTAAATATGAGTCAACAGTGTAACACTTGAAAAAAAAGCAAACATTCAGCTTTTATTAGCTGTATTATTTTATTAGGTGTATTAGCAGGAGTGTCGTAAGCAAGACACAAGAAGTAATTTTTCCGCTCTACTTTGTGCTGATTAGGCCTCAATGGAGTATTATGTCCAGTTCTGGGTGCCACATTTCAGGAAAGATGTGGACAAATTGGAGAAAGTCCAGAGAAGAGCAACAAAAGTGACTAAAGGTCTAGAAAACATGACCTATGAGGGAAGATTGAAAAAATTGGATTTGTTTAGTCTGGAAAAGAGAAGACTGATGGGGGACATAATAGTTTTCAAGTACGTTAAAGGTTACAAGGAGGAGGGAGAAAAACATTTCCTCTTAATCTCTGAGGATAGGACAAGAAGCCATGGGCTTAAATTGCAGCAAGGGAAGTTTAGGTTGGACGTTAGAAAAAACATCCTAACTGTCAGGGTGGTTAAGCACTGGAATAAATTGCCTAGGGATGTTGTGGAATCTCCATCACTGGAGATTTTAAAGAGCAGGTTAGACAAATGCCTATCAGGGATGGTCTAGATAATACTTGGTCCTGCCATGAGTGCAGGGAACTGGATTTGATGACCTCTCGAGGTCCCTTCCAGTCCAATGATTCTGTGATCCTAGTGGTCCTGACTACAAATCTGGGAATGTGAATCTGCATCTACCCAGTTCTTGGGAAACTTGCTTATTGTATTATTCTTTGGGGCAAAACAAGCATCCAAGCTATAGCAACGGTAAACTGTAGTTTTCCCACGAGAGTATGGATTTGTGATGAAGCATTGCCTGATTCAAATATAAAGATTGCAGCAGCTTAGGCTGTTCTAGATATAGCCATGCACAGAGTCCTTCTCTTGCAAGACAGAGGAAGTTTTGTATGCTTGTTGCTAATGGCTGAATGCTCTGTTTACTGATAGTTTACTTAGAGCATGAGTAAGTATTTTGGCTAACAAGAAGGTTCAGTATTTTGTAGCTTTGGATGTTATTTTGGGAAAGCTGCAGAGGGGACAGTCCAATGCACAGCCAGACCAAAAGGTTGGTCTACATCCAATCATCCAGAAGAGAGGCAAAAGCTCACTGTTAATATTGAAACACTAAAGGTCCAGGAGAGGAAAATCATAGGTAAGAACAAATTTTATTTCTTGTCCCTGAAATGCAGAGATTTCCAAATATTCCTTAATTTGAGGTTAATGAGGAGCACGGAAAGTCTCTTGATGGCTACGTAAGGAAAGGAGTCTTCACCTCCAGGGTTCTTCAGTAGATTGGTGGTTCCAAGTGACAGGCTATTTGTCTGGCTTTTGCTGTGTCCATTTAAGTTTTTCCTTCTGTGTGTTTTCACGGTTTCTGGAATGTCCAATTAAGTTGGGGATTCAAAAATATCTTTTTGGAACCATTTACTCCCCAAAGTGCCTC
This sequence comes from Lepidochelys olivacea, assembly GCF_965140295.1. NCBI lineage: Eukaryota > Metazoa > Chordata > Testudines > Cheloniidae > Lepidochelys > Lepidochelys olivacea. The sequence continues at coordinate 113,241,472 of NC_140411.1, forward strand.
TCATCTGTTTAAAATAGCCTGGATTTTACCCCAAATAGTTTTAAAGCATATTGTACTGTGTCTTTTAGAAATCTTATTCTTTTTCATAGCAGTTGTTAGTTTGATTTTTAATATTTGCAAATAATTCTGTATATGAATTACTTTTAACATCTTCAAACATGCTTAATTTTTCAGAATCATTCTAGCTATCCAAAACTCTATGGTTGTAACTTGCAATTAGTTTACAGAAGTAATATACTCTTTGCTCACTTGTGCTTTTACCCCAACTCTGATGGATGTAGTTAGATGCGACATTTTCATTGATTAGTTTTTTATTAAATGGTACACATACAGCAATTGTAAAATGTGTAATACTAAATACTGCTATAAGCTACACAGGCTAATTTTCAAGTCACTTCTTCTGCAGTCATTGATTTGTTGTATCCTAAAACAAACAATATGACTGACTAAACTACAGAATATAATGTGTTAATGCATGATACAGTTAGATTTAAATACACTTTTTGATTTATACATTTTATACTAAGTGGATAAAACTAATGTGTAATGAAATTACATTGCAAGCTAGTATTTCAAAACATCAGGGTATTAATATGTTTTTTGCAGCAATTGAATTGCTTCTACAATGGCTTGGTAAAGAATAATTATTAGTTGTAGCCAGAAAAGTGACTAAAATCGACATCTTGGTACTCTGTTCATGCTTCTCATGAATCATATATGCTCAATTTAGAGGAAAGCCATTTCATACTAGTATTTGTGTTAAAGCATCAACATACAGTAGCCATGGAAGAACAAATTCCGTGTACACATCAAGAAACATTACTACCTTGCTTCATGTATTGTAACTTATATCTTGATTTTTAGATGGTTGGATGATATTTCAATACTGATATTTACAAAATGTCTTTTGTGAAACTGATATCTGAGCAAATTTTATATGGAAATCATGGGAAAAAATAAATATAAAATAATGTGGTGACATTCAAGTCACTTTTCATACCACATAAACTTTTCTGAAATGGCTTCATTTGTACCGGTATGCCTAATCTTGTATTCTCATTTTGAACTCCACTTTTCCTTCATACGGATCATGAGGGTTATCTGAGGTAATTCCAGTTCCAATGACTCTGCACACAACGGTAACTTCTGCATTCCTTGTAATGTTGAGAAATTTCACTGCTACCAAAGGATTACTGTAGGTGGGCTGGGATGAAAGAAAGATCTTTTAACCTTCTTTTGAAAACTTGAACTATCAGTTTAGAAATACAACCTATGAATTAAATTTTGGTCAAATTCACATAATTTCACAGAGATGTTTCAAACTGCTGATCTGATAAAAACATAGGGGAACAAAACCACAAATTTGAGTTCAGAAACACATACCTGTGCTTTCTTTCCATAATAAGGGAAATAGTGAAGGTTAAAGGTGCCGTTGACTGGGTAATATTGTAGTTCAAGTGGGCTGAAATCATCATGCTATTTTTGAAGGTAAGAAATCAGATCTGTTAGCACTCAAACTATAAACCAGCACTCAGTTTTCAACAAGATGAAATTCATTAAAGACAAGTGCAAAGCACTACACTTTAAGAAAGAAAAATCAAATGCACAAATACAAATGGGAAATAACTGACTAAACAATAGTATGGCTGAAAAGGATCTGGGAGCTATAGTGTACCATAAACTGAATATGAGCCAACAATGTGGCAAAGTTGCAAAATAGGCTAGTATCACTCTGGAATGTATTAAAAGAATGGTCTATTCAGCACTAGTGAGGCATCAGCTGGAGTACTGTGTCCAGTTCTGGGCCCCACACATGGGCAAATTGGAAAGAGTACAGAGAAGAGCAACAAACATGATTTCAAGTTGCAGTGGGGGAGGTTTAGATTGGATATTAGGAAAAACTTTTTCACTAAGAGGGTGGTGAAACACTGGAATGCGTTACCTAGGGAGGTGGTAGAATCTCCTTCCTTAGAGGTTTTTAAGGTCAGGCTTGACAAAGCCCTGGCTGGGATGATTTAACTGGGAATTGGTCCTGCTTCGAGCAGGGGGTTGGACTAGATGACCTTCTGGGGTCCCTTCCAACCCTGATATTCTATGATTCTATGATAAAAGATTTAGTAAACCTGACCTGAGGTTAGAAAAACTAGGCACGTTTAGTTGTGAGCAAGGAAGGCTGTGGGGGGGACCGGATAACAGTCTTCAATATGTCAAGGGCTGTTATAAAGAAAACAGTGAGCAATTGTTCTCCATATCCACTGAAGGTAGGACAAGAAGTAATGGGCTTAATCTGCAGCAAGGAAGAGTTAGGTTAGATATCGGAAAAAACTTTCTAACTGTAAGGATAGTTAAGTACTGGGATAGGCTTCAAGGGAGGTTGTAGAATCCCCACCATTGGAGGTTTTTAAGAACATTAGATAAACATCTGTCGGGGATGGTCTAGATAACTTGGTCCTGCCTCAGCCCTGGGGGCTAGACTAGATGACCTCTCAAGGTCCCGTTTAGCCCTATGTTTCGGTGACTGTAGGACTCTAAGCATTTTATAGCTATTAAAACCTAAATAATATGCACAGACCACAGTTGAGCAAGCCATACTTTATCAGCGCAGCACTTGACAACATGCCTAACCTTCAAAGCGTAACAAGAGTTAACCAATTCAAGGGTATCTGCCTGAGTTTTCAGAGAGCCTGAAACAATTGCTCCAAGTTGTGAACTCCCCTGTTCATTTCAGATACCACTGATGATACTTTAAAGAAATGGTTCTCAAAGCCGGTCCGCCACTTTTTCAGGGAAAGTACGTGGTGGGCCAGGCCGGTTTGTTTACCTGCTGCATCTGCAGGTTCCGCCGATCGTGGCTCCCGCTGGTCGCGGTTTGCCGCTCCAGCCCAATGGGGGCTGTGGGAAGGGTGGCCAGCACGTCCGTTGGGCTGTGCCACTTTTCGCAGCCCCCATTGGCCTGGAGCGGCGAACCGCAGCCAGTGGAAGCCGCAATCTGCCGAATCTGCAGATGCGGCAGGTAAATAAACCGGTCAGCCTGCCAGGGGCTTTCCCTGAAAAAGCGGTGGACCAGCTTTGAGAACCACTGCTTTAAAGGTCAACTATTTCAGATACTCATGCTACTTAGTTTAATTAGTTTGCTGGTTTTCAAAGTATGGAAGAAAGCGGGGAAATATCATATTATAAACATCTTTGATATCCAATATCGAAAATAAGTAATTTCTTAATCTAAAGAATAAAAAGAATTACAAGCAAATTTTTAAAACCCAATTTAATTTCATTTATTTAAAATTCTAAAATATGGGAAGACCTTAAACAACACATAATAGAGTTAAGTGGGATATGTGATTCGTTTCATTTTCCTGAAGGGAGCCTCGGCTTTCAAAAGTCTGGGAAATGCTGCTATGTGGTATCTGAGAGAGACATGCCCTATAGATTGGAAAGATTCTTTCAGCATGTTGCATATTCTGTATTACAAAATACATAGTTCCCTCCCTTTATGTGAAGCAATTAACTGCTCTGATAGCTGAATGCCAATTTTGTAAATAACTTTTTTTCTATTCTGGACACATTTTATTTTTATACATTCTTCCTTAAAGCCTGATCCAAGCTCATTGTCATCAATGGGTTGTGTACCAAGTCCTGTATCACTGAAGGTTAGAAAATTTGCAGTAATATTACTATTTTTATATAGTTACACTGGTGCAAACCTAGAGTAGAGGCACACTGCATAAGTGTTAACCAGAGCTGGAGCTGGTGTGACTTGCCCAAGTAATTTACTATGTGATTTGCACCAGTTAAAAAAACAAACAAACAAGCAAACAAATGAAGCCGGTATAGCTATGACATGAGAAAAGGGTTCCCCCCCCCCTCTAAATTATAACTAAACAAACCTTTTTCTTAGCTTGAAGTCCAGTATACTAACTTTTTGCCAATAGTAATTTTATAGATGAATAATAAATCCTGGAGGTAAGGTGGTACTAGTGGAGAACTGATAACATTCAAACTTAGTGTGACAAGTGTGTTTGGTTAGTATAATGTCTGATTTGGTTAGCAATATCTGAACAATGTTTTGAAATGAGTTAGAATAAAGAAATTAACTTTCTATTTTCTTACAGTTTCCTGGATCTGAAAGGTATGTGCAGGTAAGACTAAGTCTACTAAAGGAACAATTGGATATTACAGTGAATTTGTAAATTGAAAAGTGTTTCGTTAGGGAAATGATGATTTTCAAAGGTGCAAGAGTATCCATAAATTCTGTTGAAATCCATGATAGCTGTAGTGCTTGGAACCTTTGAAATGTGAGCACTCCGTACTTACTTGAGCTGTACAGCTCACTCTTGGTGCAGTACCATTGCCAGGGAGAAAATTGATAATCTGAAACATAATACATGTTCACATTAGTCACCTCAGAATTATTTATAATGTAAAAACATTGGCAAAAATGATGTATTTAGATTTGCATATTGCTTTGGCTGCCTTTGTCTGGATCTTGGTAAGAATTGTGAAGCTTCGATCATTTTTCTTGTGTGCAATAATAAAAAACACCTTATCATGAAGTATCCTATTTGCAATGTGGACCACCATCGTTTCTTGGCTTTTTTGTCCTTAGTGAGGCTACCTAATATAATTGCATGCGCTCATTTGGAGACTAGTGTTCAACAAGAAGAAATTTCTTAATGCATTAGTAAAATTAAAAAGAAAAGGAGTACTTGTGGCACCTTAGAAACTAACCAAGGTGCCACAAGTATTCCTTTTCTTTTTGTGAATACAGACTAACACGGCTGCTACTCTGAAACCATAAAATTAAAGTTTTTAAAAGTTTTGCTGCCCTCCATGACCTGATACATCAGCATTGGCTTGGGTTGAGTAAACAGGCACATCCTTCTCAGGTGCAAACTGGCAGGATCCCCATCACCAGTAGCAAAGACCGAAGGAAGTAAGCACCACTGGGGAGTGAGAGGCAGGATCTCCCCTTCCTCTCTGCTGAAGCTTGAGCTGGTAAACCCTCTAAACAAGGCCTTACTGGAGAAAGTGGCAGCTTTCTCTGTTCTTCACCTGCAAAAACCAAGTACACAAGCTTTCTCCCACAGCTAGATCTTGCAGACATTAGTTTCCCCACTGTTGCTCAGATTTAATTTATTTGGTACTTGTGATGTCATAATTTTACTAATTCTCCAGTAATCCATAGGATCATCCAGGAAAAAGATAATACCTGAATTTCTAATGCAAAACTGAGTTAGATTCATCAGCAATGGGTGATATAGAAACCACTAGCATGGAAAATTATTCTGATTATTCTTCTATCAAACATTAGTTAACACATCAGTCTTTCTTTTTCAGTACTCTAGGATTGGTACTTACTCTGTTCATTTTTATAATTAAACATGGTTTTCCTTCAGGAAATCCAAAAGTGGAATTTTCCAGGCCAGAGCAGTTTTCAAGCATATCTGATGTGAACTTGCAGGAGTATTTTGTTTTGTTTGGTCCAAGGAATGATTTTTGAAAGAAGTATTTCTCACTTGTGCAGTTGATGTTGGCATGTTGTGCAGTTGTATTATATGCTATATCAGTGTAAAACAAACAAATAATTAATTACCCCATATGCTGGTTTGTGGCACTGAACTATTTCCCTCACAGATTGTAATTTTTAATACCATGATCCAGGGTTTTTTTGTGGGAGAACTAGTTGTATTTCTAGAGAATGGAATCAAATAGTATTAAAAAGGGAAAATAGTTTGTCTGTGAATTATAGAAAGTACAATGTTAAAATGGAGTGAAGGTTGACAGTACATATCAATAATCTAGGATAAATTCCATAATGAGGATGTTAAAATTTATCCTCAAAACAATCATTAGAAATTTAGGAAGTTCAAAGTTAGGGTTTAACTTAAAATAAATTCCAACATATATTAAGGTATTAGGGCACCGAAACAACTTTAAATATGCCCTGTAGTGAAACCAGGCAATAACCACATGACTACAATTAAGGCATATGTGTGAGTGGTCACATATGAGATTAAACTTTTTTCTTTCTTTTTTTCCCACCTCGTAGTGTCACAATATGAAGATCATTCGGGGAGGTGGAGTGAGGGAGGGGCAGCGAATAGGTCTATCATGGTGCTGCATTTCTTGAATCACCTATTTTACATTAATTTGACTCTTAATTTCATTAACAGGTTTACTTGTAAATTTTCAGAAAATTTATTCTATACTGAAAAAATGTACTATTTTATACTCACAGTGCTGTAGTTATGGGAAGATACGCTGTGTTTTCCTTACAAAGCTAGAGACTGAATCTCTATTTTAAGTGCAAAACTCAACTCTTCCTTTACTAGGGAGCAGTGATCTGTGCTTCTATAATGTTATGTTTATATTTAAATAAATCTTATTTCTTTTCATACCCGAAAGAAATTTGTGAAGAGTTGTTACATATTTCTCCCAGGAGTTTTTGTCAGAGATGTTGTAATAAATTTCTAATCCTCCTTCACCATAGACATCCGGTCGTAACGTCACCCCTGTATTTAAAAAAGGAAAAATGAAGAAAAGAGAAGTGTTTCAGGTATTGATCAGGTATTGATTTAGACTAACTACAGATGTGACACTGAAATGAAAGCTGTCAGTAGAACTCCACTGAGCCCACAGTCACTGTTGGAAGTGATTTTAATCATCCTGCACAGGAGTGATAGCAATCTTCGGAGGATGTATTCAAAAATCTATGCTACTTGCGAAATGCTTTCTTTTCAAGTATGTCTCCCTTATTTTCAGAATGCCCTAAAATGCAAGTGCCTCTGATGTCATATTGCATTTATTCTGTATTTCCCCCCAGCACTTGTTAAAAATAGTGGGTATAACTATCATATCAAATCTAAAAGCCAAAGTATGTTTCTCTGTGAAATGACTTTCCAACATGCCAATTTAATGTTTGACAGTAATTATTTTGCCAGTAAACTTATTAAATGTTGAGAGAGGGTATTTGACCACAGATAAGTAGTAGTATTTGTAGGGTTACACATCTAAGTGTTGTTTTCCCATCCCCAGTTTAAAAATCCTAATTAGGAGCAGCTGTATAGTTACATAAATTCTCTAGTGATTGGCTTAACAGATTTTTTTTTTTTGCTGCTCCCTCTCCCATCTATTCACATTTTCAAGTCCTAATCTTTATTGCTAACTCCATGTTTCTTTGTCCACCTTATTTTTACTTTTTACTTTATGCCTTACTTTTTTTTGTCATTTTTCTTTTCATCTTTTGTTCTCTCCCTTTCTATATCACTTCACTTCCATGGTTCTGTTTCTATAAATCTCACATTACTTCTGTTTTTTTCTGAGTGTGCAGTGTCTGAAGAGACTTGAAGGTGCCGCTGTCAAGGACTGGAGAGCTTAGTCCTGTCTTATTTAGGAAATAAGGGCCCATTTACAACGCTTCTGTGGGAAAACCCATAGAAAGGGAGGAAATTTCCCTGAAGTTCCTCTTGCAATTTCCCCTGATTTATTCACTGAGAGGGCAGGTTTAAATAGGTGACAGGGCCTGCTCACAAACCCATTAGAACCTCTGAGAGCCAGAGGATGTCAGGACCCTGATCCTGTGCCCCTGCTTTTTGTCCTCAGCACCCTGACCATTCCTCTACACAGGAACTGGTGTTGTGAGAAATGAGTGATTTAGATACATCAACCATATGGTATGAAATGGACAGAATTTATGACTATACCTGGTGATTTTAATCGATCTTGATAGTCCGGTGTATATGGATTGATTGTCCTCATTAAGGAATATATGGCGAGTGAAAACAGCCCAGTCATCACTATGTAGAAAGCAACGTAGTACAGACTGATCCACACTGTAGGGAAAATGTATGATTAACAATATCAGGTTAAAGTGAATATTGTGAGTAAGTCCCTCCCTGCTGTGTTTTTGTTTTTAGTAGATGCTGTCATGACTAAAAAGCTTGAAAGGAGTAGGAAAGTGGAGAGGCAAAGTAATCCAATGGACGGAATCTTTGTTTGAACTTGACTTCAGTGGGAGTTGAAGGTACTCTGCATCTTCTAGAATTGTGCCTTAAATTTGGTGTTTTGAGTCTTATCTATTAATTTAAAAAAACTTTTTTTCTGGAGAATGTTGTAAATTTGTTCCATTTTATAAGGAACATAGTGAAGGTGTGGAGTAACATACCACTGGATATTATTTATTGACTGATAGTTTCTTTCTGCTCATACATAAATTTGGATAGCTTGAAAGAAGGGGCTAAAGGCTACCCATTACACAAAAGTTCATTACTTTTTTTACGTAAGTGGTGATCAGCACAGATTATAAATTGAAAAATCAGTGCAGCTTCTTGGCATGACTATTTTTGCATGTTCACTCTTCTTATCTGCTCGTTCCATATGAAGGATATAAAACAGTCCTGATGAATTTCACTGACAACACCAGTCTGCTAAAAATATGACTTGGACACAAATCCCATTTACACTTATTTCACACTTTATCATCGGAACTTCTCCGGTAAATCCCTTCTCACTGCCACCTGATTTACAATGGTGTGAGATTAGAACCAGGCTCTGTTTCTTCATACATGTCTGTAAAATACCTAGCACACTGTTAGTTCTATATAAATAATTAATAAAACAATCCACATGGACTAAGTGGGGGAAAAAAAACTCACTAATTTTTATCATATAACCCCTGCACCCACCAACATTAGGAAAGGTTAATTTTAAGTAGATTTTCTTTTACGTTTTAAAAATTGCTGTTAAGATCCATTATATCAAATTTCAGCTCAGAAAAACATCTTACAGGCAAATCTGTTATCTCAGGAAAGGAGTGGGGAAGGGAGAGAGTAACCTGCAACTGCCATTAGTATCTGTAGGACAAGAAACCTTTTTAAAATCAATCAGAGGACAGCTTCTTTGAATGTAGACCATGAAACATATTGTTGTTGCAAAGGCAGGGTTGGTTATGGATGGATTGATGGGTTGAGCTGAAACGTGCATCAGTGTGCTGGGATAAAACAGCAGATTTACTAAACAGAAATTAAATCAGAAAAATCATTTTGGAAAGGCAAATTATATTTCCAGTTATTTGGATCTCAATTTTATCCCCACTTGCTTCCCAGATGGGCCTGAAGAGAAAAAAACAGATCCTGTTTCATAGAATCATAGAATATCAGGGTTAGAAGGGACCTCAGGAGGTCATCTAGTCCAATCCCCTGCTCAAAGCAGGACCAATCCCCAACTAAATCATCCCAGCCAGGGCTTTGTCAAGCCTGACTTTAAAGACTTCTAAGGAAGGAGATTCCACCACCTCCCTAGGTAACGCATTCCAGTGTTTCACCACCCTCCTAGTGAAAAAGTTTTTCCTAATATCCAACCTAAACCTCCCCCACTGCAACTTGAGACCATTACTCTTTGTTCTGTCATCTGCTACCACTGAGAACAGTCTAGATCCTGTGTTATCCTGATATTTTTATAGGTATTAGTTCCAGTTCCTGTAGTCCTGAGCATCCAAAACAACCAATTAAAGTCAAAAGGAGTTTTGGGTACACAAAAACTGCAAGGTCAGGCCCCCTCTAGTTAATCCTGGTATCAGAATCATGTCATAACTATAACACGTAGATATTAATAATTATCTTAATTTGCATCCTGGACAATAATTTGAACCAGAATGGTTTAAAACGATTCTCATACTTGAGGAAAATACTTGGATCAGTTTTTCTTTATTAAAATGGCCTATCTGGTTATATAGCCAATTGTTAATATTTATCCTAAGTGTGATTGCCTTGGATATGGTGTCTCTAAACTGGTCAGAAATGTTAGAAGTCCTGGCTAAAGACAGCTCAGCTGTATGCAGTCTGGCTTTGGTAGAAATTCTGAAAAACACTGACTTGCCATAGTTTATTTTAATAATTATTTATCAGTTTCACAAATCATGGAATCATGTGCATTAGATATGGAAGTCAAAGGGGATTTTGCCATTGACTTCAGTGGATGCAGCATTAAAAACCTTAGTTCTTTTAATCTTTCCATATAAATCAACCCTGCCAGCACCTTAATCATTTTGGTTGCTCTTCTCTGTGCTTACTCCATTTTTCCAAGTGATTTGTTCATTGTGTTGTTTTAAATCATTCTTAAAGCTACACATTTCATCCTAATGGTTTTTCACGAATTTTAGTTATGGCAAAAAAATCCTTGAATATGTGAAACAAGAGATTCCAAATCTCCTCATTCAATAACTTCACAATCAGAAACATTTCAGGAAATGAACTCATGCTTTAACAAAATCTGTCATCAACCCCTGGGATGACTCACAAGCATGCCATGAAAACAACATTCATCATCTCATCCTATCAAATTAATGAGGAAAAAACAAAAAATCATGCAGCTTTCTAACTGTACTAGAAAGAAAAAAATATTCTTGTTTTTGTAGACTTATGTGACCACATACCCCAATTAATCAAGGTCCTTCCCATTAACTGCCCTGTATCTGGATTCCAGACGAAACGGTTGAAATTTTCCATCCGTTGGCTGCAGGTCTTCTTTTCATTTAAAGCTGCCATTTTCTCCAAATAAAATAAAATAAAATAAAATCCCAAACACACAGACAACCCCCCAAAACCCAAAGAACACGAGAAACCAAGAAATTCAACTGATGCCCAAACAGCTGGTCAAGAAGAATACTCTGCTTTTTATACTTTTCTTCCCTGAAGGTCAAACAGATTACACCCGATATCATTGAAACTACCTAATGGCAAAATGTTGTCCTGTATAAACATTGCTGATAAAGTACAATGTTCAGGTTGGCAAAGAAAAATTAGTTGCTATCACATGTCCTTCTATTTTCTCTTTAATACCTCCGTAGATCTCCAGTGTTACACATTTTGTACAGCACCTTTAGAGCTTGTGATGCATTCAGCTTGATAACTTTATCTGCTTTGATAACAGCTAAGGAGAACTGCTTCCCTGCATTTTTTCTTTTTTAAATAATCTACAAAGATTGGATCAAATTCCACCCTTACAGCACATGAAAGCCCAATCAGATCCTTGGGGTTGCATGGGGAATAAGTTGTAGCAGAGTTTGGTCAGTTATCCATCCAGTTTGCCACCTTTCACAAGTAGATGGGGAATTTCTCCCTGCTTTCTACTGGAAGAGTTGTTATCATGCACTCTCTGATTATATTAACTTTGGCCACACTTAGGACACTAGTCTCGTTCACTTCATATCCCTGTTTCATTCACTGTACACCACCATACCAAATGAAGCAATGGTCCTACGGGAAAAAATGCTGTGTAATAAAGGACAGTATTGTAATACATGTGTATAATGAAGCAGAGGTAAGATTGTGTGGGCAACCTTAACTTTATCTTTCCTGTCTTTTGATTGTTTTACTTCACAACCTGAGGCTCTGATCCCTCGAAGATATTTGCTTCTCTTTATACACTGTGAGTAGTCCAGCTGAAATCAATAGTTGTGTAAGTCTCTGTAGGATCAGGACCATAATGTACTTTTGCGTAGGTTTTTTTCAGAAAAAAAGAAAGGATGTACACTTAGGATTCAATCCATTTTAAAAAGAGTGGGTTATGCACACTAGCACATAAAGAAATAATGGTTCAGAATTTAGATTAAGATCCTAGAGCTCTTGACTCACTATGCTTTTAACCACACTGCCATGCTTCAGCTTTATTAATCCATGTTAACCTACTGTCAGAAATATCTAGGGTTAAATTCGGGTCTCATGGAAGTTAACAGCAAAACTTTCTAAGAATTCAGTGACACCAAGTTTTCACTCCTAATGCATAGCTGTACCTGGTGTGTCTTGATTTGCATTCATTTCAAAGGATATTGTATAGGAAAAAACTTCAAAAAGAACTGATATTTTCTTTTGATTATTCAAATAATTGAGACAGTTGCTACTGACTTTAACATTTGGAGTAACAAAACAGTTAAGGCTTTCAACTAAATAATGCTGGGTTCCTGGATACAGCTTGTGAGATTTTGTGCATTTCTATTGGATTTGATCTGCCAGAAGAGTACTTTAATAACTTAATATTTTATTACTTGTTTTACAGTGATAAAGTATGAGTAGGGCCAAATAGAACAACAAGAAAATCAGAGACATTTGAGGAGTTTCTATTTATTTTCCATAGAAAGAGGGGGAAGACAAGCAAGAAGCTCATTCCAGTAATCACATAATTTAACAACAAATCTTCAACTGAATAAATGGTGAGTTATGAGTTTTTGAAACATTACAGAAAATAAGACAAGGAGATCTGGCAATGGATTTATTGTGAGGAAAATCAAATAACTACTGAGAGTCTAAAAGGAATGCCAAGGTTCTTGCAAAATTCCAATTTCAGAGATAAGGTGAAAAAAATGTAAGGGAGAAAGCGCTTACTAAGGGAAGGAAAGTAGCAGGTCCTAAAAACATTTCAGTTTTGTCCATATCTAATATCAGACATTCAGGTGCATCTAGAAGACAGTAAGCAGATGTTTAGTTCTGCTTCAGTGCAGGGGACTGGGCTAGAAGACCTACTGAGGCCCCTTCCCGTCTTATATTTCGATGACTCTTTTATATTAACTTTATAATTCATGTTTATATACTTGCGGTTTGAGCTTATAGAAGGTGTTAGGGTGGGGGAATGTGCTGAAGAAGTTGAGGGGGTTTTCAAGGCAAGAAGGATGGGGCAACAAGGGGAAAGAGATTGGGGAAGTACGGAGGTGGAGGGACGGCATGGGGGAAGAGGAAGGCAGGGGATGTGGGGAAAGGGAAAAGCGGGACAAGATGAGAGAGAGGAAGTCATAGGTGATAGGAAGGGCCAAAATCGCTGTTCATGTATCTCAGCAGCCTGGATTGGTCTGGGCTCCATTGCTCCATAGGGGGTACAACTATGTACTCAGCTCTGATGCAGCTTTCCATGAAGTGTTGCAGGGAGGAGAGCCACCTCTCGCATTTCCAGCACATGGGCCATCAAGCTGCAGGGCTTTGAGGACCCCCATCAGTAAGAGGTGGCAAGACAACAGGGTCTCCCACTAGCACAAATTTTAAAAAGTGGTATTGAAACCCTCAAATTTCTACAGAGCAACAGGGAGCTGCACAGCCCCCTGATGATCACTTTGGAGTACATCAGTGCCAAGCTAACTCACAGGTCTTGTATAATCACAAACAAATGGTTCATGTTGATCTATCCATTTAGGAATGTTGTCAAATGTTTCATTAATTCCCCAGCACAAATAGAGAGCCAAAGGCACTTAATCTTGCTAATACACAATTTAATAAATCCTTTCCACAGCCAGTTCACTACCATGAAATCCGTTTGGAATCTCTACTACACACGACCTATAAACTTCTTGAACATAAATCCTCAAAAGAATAGACCCTTTTCCTGAGCCAATTATCCCTGTCAAACAGGCAGGCTTCCGGCCAAAACATAGTTGTTGTGACCAAGTTCTGGCACTCACAACTCACACTGAAGCTGGCTGTCAGAAAAAAATAAAGGCTGGTGCAGTATTGGTTGACCTGCCATATGCATATGACACTGTCTAGATTAAGGGCCTGATGCTGAAACTTGCTAAAAGTATACCTTCCTACCAAACACTTTGCTTGCTGTGGACTATGCTGAGTGACAGATGCCTATGGACAGGTTTCAGAGTAGCAGCTGTGTTAGTCTGTACCCGCAAAAAGAAAAGGAGTACTTGTGGCACCTTAGAGACTAACACATTTATTTGAGCGTAAGCTTTCATGAGCTACAGCTCACTTCATCGGATGCATGCAGTGGAAAATACAATGGGGAGATTTTATATACACAGAACATGAAACAATGGGTGTTACCATACACACTGTAACGAGAGTGATCAGGTAAGGTGAGCCATTACCAGCAGGAGAGAAAAAAACCCCTTTTGTAGTGATAATCAAGGTGGGCCATTTCCAGCAGTTGACAAGAATGTGTGAGGAACGGGGGGTGGGGGGGGTAGAAATAAACACGGGGTAATAGTTTCACTTTGTGTAATGACACATCCACTCCCAGTCTTTATTCAAGCCTAATATAATGGTGTCCAGTTTGCAAATTAATTCTAATTCAGCACTCTCTTGTTGGAGTCTGGTTTTGAAGTTTTTTTGTTGTAATATTGCCACTTTTAGGTCTGTAATCGAGTGACCAGAGAGATTGAAGTGTTCTCTGACTGGTTTTTGAATGTTACAATTCTTGACGTCTGATTTGTGTACATTTCCGGTTTGGCCAAAGTACATGGCAGAGGGGCATTGCTGGCACATGATGGCATATATCACATTGGTAGATGTGCAGGTGAACGAGCCTCTGATAGTGTGGCTGATGTGATTAGGCCCTATGATGGTTTCCCCTGAATAGATATGTGGACACAGTTGGCAACAGGCTTTGTTGCAAGGATAGGTTCCTGGGTTAGCATTTTTGTTTTGTGGTGTGTGGTTGCTGGTGAATATTTGCTTCAGGTTGAGGGGCTGTCTGTGAGCAAGGACTGGCCTGTCTCCCAAGATCTGAGAGTGTGATGGGTCATCCTTCAGGATAGGCTGTAGATTCTTGATGATGCGCTGGAGAGGTTGCACCATCATAGGGCCAAATCACATCAGCCACACTATCAGAGGCTCGTTCACCTGCACATCTACCAATGTGATATATGTCATCATGTGCCAGCAATGCCCCTCTGCCATGTACATTGGTCAAACTGGACAGTCTCTACGTAAAAGAATAAATGGACACAAATCAGACGTCAAGAATTATAACATTCAAAAACCAGTCGGAGAACACTTCAATCTCTCTGGTCACTCGATTACAGATCTAAAAGTGGCAATTCTTCGACAAAAAAATCTTCAGAACCAGAGTCCAACAAGAGACTGCTGAATTGGAATTAATTTGCAAACTGGACACCATTAAATAAAGCTTGAATAAAGACTGGGAGTGGATGTATCATTACACAAAGTAAAACTATTTACCCATGTTTATTTTTTCCCCCCTACTGTTCCTCACGAGTTCTTTGTCAACTGCTGGAAATGGCCCATCTTGATTATCACTACACAAGGTTTTTTTTTCTCTCCTGCTGGTAATAGCTCGCCTTACTTGATCACTCTCGTTACAGTGTGTATGATAACACCCATTGTTTCATGTTCTTTGTGTATATAAAATCCCCCTACTGTATTTTCCACTGCATGCATCTAATGAAGTGAGCTGTAGCTCATGAAAGCTTATGCTCATGAAAGCTTATGCTCAAATAAATGTGTTAGTCTCTAAGGTGCCACAAGTACTCCTTTTCTTTTTGCAAATGGGTGTATCTGGGTAATAAGACCAGCTTTCTCCATACCATAAGCAACAGGCAACCACAAGGCTCTGTACTCACGCCAGCCCTTTTTAATATTTACATAAGTGACATGCCTCCAACTAAATAATGAAAATTTGGATATGCGGATGACCTTGCCATGACAATACAAGCACCAAACCTTTATGACATTGAGAAAGCATCAACTGAGGACTTCCAATCTATGGAACAATACTTCAAAAAATGGAGGCTCAAACCAAACCCTGGAAAAACCATCATAAGCAGATTTCATCTTGGTAATAGGAGTGCCAAAAACACACTGAAAGTAGCTTTCTGTGGTTAAAATGTGAGACATGATTACATTCCAACAGTTCTCAGAGTGCAACTCGACCGCACCCTCACCTTCCATGAGAAAGTAGCTGCAAAGATAAAAATGAGAGCCAACATAATCCAGAAATTAGCAGGTACAACCTGGGGTGCATTGGCATCAGTGTTTGCGAACATCTGCAATAGCACTTGTATATTTGGTAACTGAATATTGTGCACTGGTATGGAACAGATGAAACCATGCGCTTGTGGATACACAGCTGAATACAGTGATGAGGTGCATCCCTGGAACCCTTAAGTCGACTCCAACACCATGGCTACCTGTTCTGTCTAACATTCTCCCCTCCCCACTGCCGATACGTCGAACTGCTGCAACATTCTGCAAAGCTCAGAGAATCAGGAAAACAGATTTCTTCCTATCCACCAAGACCTTGACAGTGCTCCCCACCCCAGTGTCTTCAATCCCGCAAGTCTTTCTGGGAACATTCATTTAGGCTCATGCAATCAGGCTATGATCAGAAGGAGGCTTGGAAAGCAGCTTGGGCTAAAGAAGACTGAGAAAATAAGCACCCATTGCTGGATCCCATGCACAAGCTTTCTTCTTGGTCACCTCTGAACCAGATCTGAACCAACCATGGTAGATGCGGACATCTAATGCACAAATGGAAAATCGAGGACTCCCCGGCATGCGAGTGTGGCTCCCCATGACAGACCATTGAACATATCACCACCTTCTGCCCAATTTATAGACATGAAGGAGGCATTACAGCAATAAATTCTGCGGCTCCTGATGTAGCCATTTGGCTTGATCAACTTCAGATGAAATTGCAGTTGCTGCTCAACACCAGCCACATGAAAGAAGAAGAAGAATTTGGAATGAGATGTCCATTTACCTCCCATACTGGGTGCTTTTGCGTTCAGTCATTTGATGAGAATTGATATTCATTTCCCAAAAGTTAATAAAATATAAGCTTGATGCAGAAAACATAACTCAAATAAGTAAGTTAGTCACAGTCACTGGAGAAGTTCATAAGTGCAGGTAGGACAGACATAATGGGGAAGTAAACTCGATGTAAATCAGAACAGCTACTCAATTCACTGCAGGCTATTTTTAAAATGTTGTGCTTCTTGGGGTTTTGCAAACAGAGGCATTTCCTCACCCACCTTGGCATGGAATTGTGCTGGAAACATCATAAAATATTTGAGCCTTTGCTGCTTGGCAAGTTCCCTGGCTCTTTTAAAGGCTGGTCTCTGTTCAGCCACATCTTTTGCAAAACCTTGAAAACTTGTGGCATTGCCCAAGCCGTTCTTATTTCCCCCGCCAGCTAGATGCATTAGTTTTTCTTTTACAATAAATCTGAGATGTTTGACAACCTGTCCTTGAGGTTTGGCGTTTGAATCTGGTTTAGGAGCTAGAGACCTGTGGGCTCTCCAGAAGTAAGGGGAAATGTAGAATTGTTCCTCTGTTGTCTTTATAAACAAACTAATAGATTGTACTGAAACAAGCATGACACGGAGACACCAGAATATTGCTGTGATCCACCCGCACGTTGTCACTCCATTTTTAACTAATTCCAAGACCACGGTGAGAATTCCTAGAGGCAAGTACATTTTGCACGTTCTTCAGTGTTATCCAGATGACCTAGCTTCTAGTGGGCACATTCTTGGCTGATAAAGAAATAGAGTGAGAGACCTTGAAATGTTTGAGTAGCAGCCATGTTAGTCTGTATTCGCAAAAAGAAAAGGAGTACTAGTGGCACCTTAGAGACTAACCAATTTATTTGAGCATAAGCTTTCGTGAGCTACAGCTCACTTCATCAGATGCATTCAGTGGAAAATACAGTGAGGAGATTTATATACACACAGAACATGGAAAAAATGGGTGTTATCATACACACTGTAAGGAGAGTGATCACTTAAGATGAGCTATTACCAGCAGGAGAGCGGGGTGGGGGGAGGGGAGGGAGAAAACCTTTGTAGTGATAATCAAGGTGGGCCAACTTCTGTCTTTCCAAGACCTCTGAATTGCACTATTTAAAGTTAGTAGCTGTCTTCAAGCCACTGGCATCTGTTCTATAACACATTCATTGAACTTCAACACACCAAATAAATAGTTTTATTTAAAACCTTGTTATGCATGTGAGGTGCCATTCTTTTTTCGTTCCAATTTATGCTGACTGGCAGATTACTTAGATAATAACAGGGGGTATTTCCTATTGATAACATAATAATAACATACTGTCCATAGGAAAACGTTGATTTTTTTGTTGTTGTTGTTGTTAATTTTTTTTGGTTGGGAAAATTGAAAAGAAACCTGTGGTTTTGGGTTGGGTTGACCCAAATCAAAGTGTTTCCATTTATCAAACAAAACCACAGGGTTTCATTTCAGGTCAGTTTGACATTAATCCGCATTTGTCTGAGTAGCTATTCAGGTGCCTGATGCCCCCATTCCATTATATGAGCAGGGCTACCTGCCAGGCTACATCTCCTACGATGAACCGTGGTGGCTCAGCCAAAGGGATGTCCTGACAGGGAGCCAGGAGCCAAAAAGCTGTTGGAGGCTGGGCAGTGGGGCTCCCAGCTCTGGAACCTGCGAGATCCCCAGCCTGAACCAAGGTTATCATGGTTTCCAGGCTCCTTGCCGTCAAGCCAGAAGTCAAGCCCCGGTTAGAGGCCAGGCTCCCAGAGCTTCCAGCCTCTCAGCTCCATGGCAGCGCTGTCCTGGAACTGCAGACCCTGGAACCCCAAGTCCCCAGCAGCTAACTGGGTGAGCTGGCAGGAAACCAGGCAGGGTTCCTGAGGATTCTCCCTGTTTGTTTCTGGAAGTCTGTTGCAACCAATACGTTTCTGCAAAACAATTTGGTTTTGTCAAATTGGCATTTTCCGACATAAACCTGTATTGTTAGGAAATTTGTGATCAGCTCTAGATATGAGGCACCTGAGTGACAGTTCCCACAATACATTGTGGCAGTTCATGCAGATACGGTGCACTGTTGAGCTGATTTGAAATGAAACGTTTTGAGTTTTGTAGAATCAAAATGTTTCAGAATTTTTCCTCCTTTGAAACATTTCAATATTTTGACTTTTCTTCCTGGTTTTTCCCCTCAGCTTCGATGTAACCAACATCCAGTTATTGTGGATGCTCTAGAGTGAAGTGTGCTGTGCCTTTTCCTGCCAGGCTTCTCTTGGCTTTTCAGGAATTATCAATTCCTCAAGCCTCACCAGTAAGAATAATTGAGTTAAATTTGTGTAGTTAGTTTGAGTTAAATGTGTGTAGTTTTAAAATGCAGTTGTTTACTGAAAAGACACTCTGCAAAGATAGACTTGCAGGTGTCCATGTTTATTGGGACTCAGTAAATGTGGAAATCAGGAGACTCTAAAGGGAGAGTTCAGGTGAGTTTAAATATGTTTTGAATTATCTTTCCTGAATTGTAGTGCTGTTTTGATAAAACTTTTTTACTATTTTGTTTGCAGCTATTGTCCAATATTTGAAAATTATACAGATGGTGCCTGAGTGGCAATAAAACACATCTTGTCCATGGGAGAATATAATCTCCAAAAAGTAAACTAGCTCTTTGGATAATATTTTCAAATCTATATTTATTCATTTGTCCTAAAACATATGTACTATATACTTTGGTCTTCTAAAAAATAATATTAGAGGAAGTTTACAGGATTCTAAGAGAATGCAAGAAGATAAAGCTGCATTGAAGACATCCATTATTAGTGGAGTCAGTGTTCAAGGAGTTCTATAAAACTTCCATTGGGAATCTGGGGATTTTCTAGCTTTCCGTAAATTAACTGCCTCATCATGTGTTTGGTTTTTTTTCCAGAATGCCGGAGGGAGAGATTTGAATCAAATGGATCTATGTTACGGATTTTCCTGAGGGTATGCTGAATTGTGGTGAAGTTTGCCACTTTCTTTACTTGGGCATTGGGGGAGGGTATGTATTAATGAACTGGGAGAACGAGTGGGCTTGTACCCTTGCAGGCGGTGGTGGTAAATGTGCAGGGTTATTTGTTATTGGTCAATGAGTTTTTCTGATCATTGGGATCTCCCTGATTCTGGCATTTTGCTTTAGCGTATTTGGAGCCAGTGTGGTGCCCAGCTCCACAGCAGAGTCCCAATTTCCTCCGCCTCCTTGTGCAGAGTTATCATCTTCAGCATAAAGGGCCTTGCTCGGTCAGCGTTGCTCCTTCCTCATAACCATTTCTGAACCATTTGCAGCTCTACCACCTCAGCTGCTCCTGTGGTTCCTGGTGCTGGGCCAGGGCATGTGTGTGTGTGCGTGCGTGCACCAGAGAGGTATTTTGCACGTCACACTCCCTTGTTGTACTCGCAGCTATTTGAGAATAGCCAATGTTTACTGTTCGGTCTGTATGCAATGTCTGTCTTTCTGACCTTGGGCTGGCCACGGAGCTGAAGGACGGCCAAACCAAACATAAAGGTTATGCAGGAATTCTTGGTAAATTTTTCATGGTTTGTGGGGCCTGGAAGAAGGGAGCCAGCAGTAGACGTAGAAATGCCCCTCAGAACACATTGTTCCACCTTTCAGAGGGTGCAGTGTTCACTCCCCTTTGAGTCCAGCTAGCTCTGTTCTCCTGTGCAGAGAGTGGGTCAGAGCATGGTCCTGTCTCCTCCCTTTCCATCATCCATTATGGGGCAGTTAGCACTGTTAGGACCAATCCTTGGGGGCATGCAAGGACTGCTACAGTGCCCTGCCCCCTGTAGTGGTGCCAGGGGGCTGAGAGAGGCTTCATGTCATGCTCTCTGTCCTGCATATACATACATGGGCCAGGCACAATCTGGCCTCAAAGTTTTATTATTATTTATAAGTAATGGGGATCCCCACTGTATGGAGTCAGATTGTGAAGCTGTATTTGGAAAGGGCTGGATAATGTGACTAAATGTACCTATGCTTTTATAATCAAAGAGGTAGGTAAATGTCCTCTCCCCCCTTCCCATCTCCTTGTCCAGTTTTGTACAACTGGCAAGGTGCATTGGGGTGGTTTACACCTTCCCTGAGGCATCGGGTATTGGCCACCAGCAGAGTCAGGGCACCAGACTTGATGTATCAAAGCTCTGATCCCATATGACATGTTGTCACATTATTCCTGTGGAAAGATAAGATAATACTCTGCATAAATCAATGATGATGCATTTTTACATGCACTGAATAGCCGAGTATTGCTGGATCACTTAAATATACTTTATAAATAATCCCTTATAAAATGTCGTCATCTTTTCCTCAGCAAGCAATATTTCATAATTGAATAGTGCTATACAAGTTCTAAGTATTATTACTATTATTCATTAAAGATAAGGGGCCTAATTGCCCTAGTGGAAGGGACTAAAGGGAAGGAAGGAGCGATTTCTCCACAATCACGCTGCTGGAAGAGGCAAGGTTTGCCCCCAGCCTCAAATAATATGATCTTGGATCAGCCCATGGAAATTCTATAGATCCAGGCATTCACACAGGTAAGGGGGAATCTTCCACATGGAGGTCCCCTGCCTCCTATGGTTCTAGCTCAGCTCCTCAGAAGCATGGCATCAATAGTGAGCACTGCCAGGGTCTCCCCTAGTTGCAGTTGCCCCAGGGAGGCTCCCCTAAAAGGGCTGTGGATGCCCACTGGGGGGCGGGGGCGAGAGGGCATGGAAAAGTCATACAGCCTCATGCTGTGATACCTTTTTGCGTTGATCTCCACAGGGCAGATGAAGGTGATAAAAGTCCTTCCTTTAACTCTGCCCCTGGCCTGCCCACTTTACTCCTGGATTACCCGGTATATGCCGTCACTCTGCTTCCCCTGCAATGCAAACCCATACCACAGAGTGCACTTTGCAGTGTCTGGGAGGAGAGGCAACCCTGAAGTGGAAGAGGAAGAGAAAGAGGTCTGTGCCTGGAGTGCTCCTGGGGAAATTCTGTGCCACTGCAGCACAGCAGAAAAATGCCCCCTACAGATTCTTTTTATTTTCCACAGAAAATAATTTCTGTGAGGAAGCAAAGAGAAGCTGCACCAGTGCTCACTCACCCCTCCCCAGCAGCTCAGATGTGTCTGTTCTGGCAGCGGGGGAGAGGTAAATCACTGGGAGGAGGGGTGGGTCTGGGGATTCCCTGACTGGCCAGGGATGTTAGTCCTGGCTGGGCCGGGGGGGGGGGAGGGGGCGGAGGAGGATGAAGCCAGAGTTCCCTCTCCCCGCTCCTCCTTCCCTTCCCATCCCTGCACAGAGCAGCTGGGGCTGGGTCAGAGAAACCCCCAGAAACTTCCCCTGGCTGCAGGAAGTTCTGCACTGTGTGTGTATGGGGGGGTGGCGGGGGACCTGGCGGAGGGGTGGTCTGGCTGTGGGGGGTGAGGCTCAGTGGTGTGGGGGTTCTGGGTGTGGGGGGTAAGGCTTAGTGGGGTGGGGAGGCTGGATGCATGGGTGTAGGGCAGACAGGGAGAGCAGCTCCCCATACAGTGACCCCCTCCCCGTACCCAAATTCTTACCCCCCCAAGCCTCACCCATTGCATTAGGTCAGGAGCCCCCCCAAACCCAGACCTCCCCACACCCACAAACCCCCACTGAGTCCCCCCCCTGCACCCATTCGCCTACCCCCGAGCCTCACTCCCTGCATCAGGAGCCCACCACACCCAGACTCCACTCCCTACTGAGCCCCAACCAGCTGTACCTTGACCCCCCCCAAGCCCCACTCCTGCAGTCGCCCCCCCCCACTGAGCCCTAACCACCTTCACCTGGACTCCCTTGCAGAGTCCTATTCCCCCTGCACCCAGAACCCCACACTGAGCCCCAGTGCATCCAGATTCCCCCCCACACACACACCCAGACCCCTCACAAGCTGCCCACACCCAGATTATGCCACACAGAATCCTGGTACTCTTAAGGGAATTCTGTGCCAAAATATTAAAATTTTGCAAAGTTCTGCCTATTTTAATTGTCAAAATAACACAAACACAATAACAATGTAATCACACCATTTTCAATTATTTTGGTCATTTATTTCAAAATACTTGTCAGCAAATAATTGAAAACAGTGTGATTATATTGTTGTTTTGACAAATAAAATAAGCAGAATTTTAAAATATTGTGCATAGAATTATTTGGTGCAGAATTTTCTCAGGAGTAATGGAGGGTCCCCCTCTGCATAGGGACCATGGAGGCATCACTGGGATCTTCTGTTGTTATCAATGAAATGATCCCAGATAGGCTTTGGAGCTGACCGCTGATTGGAGTGAACAAGGGTTTCCAGTTTCTTTTCTTTGGCCAAGGACCATTTTCTCATGGCTGGGTTAAAAGGGCAGCAGCTTAGTGGGTTACATTAGGCCTGCTGTATCTTTGCAATGGAAAAAATAGAAACCTCTGATATTTGAATTCTAAAGGAAAGTGTAGAATACACTGACTATTAGCAAATGCACCAAAATCTGTGGCGAGAACCTAAAACTGTGAGATCTCCTATTTGTTTGCTTTTTATGTCCATAGTTTTTGCTGTCCCTGTTCTTTTTCTTTTGGATTGTGCTGTGTGTCCTCACAGTCTCCTCCATTCAGCTTGTCCCAACAGCACCTCCTGCATCTGTCAGGTTGACAGGAGAAAATGCACTAACACTTTTCAAGCATGGGGAGCATGATGGTTCTTCTTCTGACCTTAAAGCATCAAGTTTCAGCCTGAGCAGCTCTAGCCAATACAGTGGTAAAAATACCTGCGGCTGGTCTATGCTTTGTGATCCCACTGTTGCTAGCCCCTGAAAAGTTGCTCTGTGGCTACAGCAATACTGTGGGGTTTCAAGTAAAAGCTTGGTGCAGAGGTTAGAAGTGCTGTGATGGCAGTGTGACCAGCCACCTGAGGAAGGCAGTGCCTTCCAGGGGCGCTGGAACAATTTTGATAGTGGGGGCGCGCTGAGAGCCATTGAACCAAACTGTAAACTCTGTATGTAATGGCATCCACTTTAAACCAAGGAATGCGGCAGCACCCCCCTAGTTCCAGCATCTATAGTGCCTTCTGCAAAACAGGAACTCCTCCTCTTCAGAACCTGGTGGGACCCACCTCTCGCACCTGCTCTCCTGGAGTAGTATCTTCTCCTTTCCTTACCTCTCCTTGTTCCTCCTGGCCAAGAGTTGGATGATCCCTCTCTGGAATCAAACAACCCCCCTCTGCTCCTTTTCTGAGAAATTTAAAAATCTTAGTTCTGAAAAAATTTGCCAGATTAAGTGTGAAAGTAAATTTTATGAAACCCAGGTAGGTGATGTTGATTCAAGGAGCGGGGACTCTTGTTTCTGAATTGA
This sequence comes from Lepidochelys olivacea, assembly GCF_965140295.1. Classification (NCBI taxonomy): domain Eukaryota; kingdom Metazoa; phylum Chordata; order Testudines; family Cheloniidae; genus Lepidochelys; species Lepidochelys olivacea. The sequence continues at coordinate 113,265,348 of NC_140411.1, forward strand.
CCCCAGTGGCAGTGCTAACCCATTGGGGATCTTAAGCAAGAATATTACCCCACCCTCCCACATCACATAATAAAAAGCAAATAGGAGACCCCTTGAGCTGCTTAGGGCTCTAAGCAACTGCTTAGCCTGCTTATGCCTAGCACCGGCTCTGATCAAACCAATGCCACGGCATAGTGTTATGGGGCAACGTGCTGCGGCAAGTATTGTCTTTCAGATGAGGTATAACATTGAGGTCCTGACCATCAGTGGCCAATTAAAGATCTGAAGTCACTTTTCACAAAGTGAAAGCTAGCTCTGGTTTCCTAGCTTCATACATTAAAGCCAGAAGGGACCGTTGTGATCATCCTAAACCTAGTCCGACCTCCACATAGCACAGGGCACAGAATTTCATCTAGGAATTCTTGTATCCAGCCTAAGTGTCGTGCCCAAATTCCCGTTTGTGTAATTACATTCTTCCTCCTCCTCAAATGCCCAGTTTAGTTTTGAATGGATCCAGTATTTTTAACTTTGTTATAAACTGTTGTGTAGTGTAGCTTTTAAACAGTTTCTTTCCACTTCAGAGGAGGCTTCTGTTCTGTAATAGGTAAAATGATTCCTGTATAGTGTGGTGGCATTGCTGCAAGTCCATAGTTGAGATTTCTTTGAGATTTGCATTTAAAGCAAGTCTAAAATCCCTCTATTTCACATTGTAATTACTTAATCTAGTCTTCACTTTTTATACAATTATCGTGCTTCAGAAGACACCTGAGCATGCCAGCTGGAGCCAGGGGCCAAGGATCTGGCCCATGTCAGTAAACATGATGAATGAGAAAGCTAGGCACAGAAAGGTAATACGATAAAGTTTTCATTTCATGTTCAAGGTTGTTTGTTGAAGGAACTGATTATTCACTTGCTGGCGTGCAGAGCTGGCTTGAAATATGTCTGAGGTAGGTGCATGCTGCCCCCTTGTGGCTAATAGGAACAAAAAGCTGCAACACGGCTTGATCTGCCTCTCACATCAGTTTTACCATAGACTTTAATGGGGTTCCTCCTAATTTACACAGCCCGGCTGTAAGTGAAAGGAGAATCGGGCGTTTTATTCTTCATCGTCAGAACTGGAGAGGCTGGGGGAATCTATGCTCCCAATCTTGTGAAATTTTGAAATCTATGCTCCCAAGCTTGTGCTAGAAGTCTGAAAGACAGATGGCTGCATAGGTAGACAGAACATGTAAACAGATTCATTCATTTTTCCTCCCATTGATTGAAAATAAGCCAGTAAAATGGATGGACTCACACAGAGAAGTTTAGTGAACTCAGCAAGTTCTTCTATGAAGCATTACAGGAGAGAGAGCCACAGAAGCACATCAGATTCCAAAATGGAAACTGATGAAGTAGGAGCAAATAATACATTAACTGGAGACGAGGTGAAGCTTGCATTATATTTTAGTTGAACACTTCATGCTTTTCCCTGAAAACTGACATGATCTTACTCTAGTATTTCTGCTGATATGAATAGAATTGTTCCATTCAGCCTGGACTGAGTTTTCAAAGATTCAATCCAGTTAATATAGGCATAGTATCTGTGATGGACAAGACCCACTTACCACAGCTACTCTTGGTTTAGTCAGCAGTAGGTTTCCTTTAGCTCTGTTTCCTTTTATCTTAGATCACTAGTGCATCTGGAATCTCACACCACCAATGTACACGTTACACCCACAGGGCCTGCCATTCTACTGCACTAAACTCCAGTGCTTATAAGAATTGCAGAACTTTGGAAATGGAACATTATGTATTTTTCTCGTAAGGTTTTTTTTCTTGTATTGGGTAGTTTTCATGTATTTTTAGGAGGATAATGGTTGCTTTTCCAAATGGCAAACCCAGGTGATGGTTGTTCCTAAAACTAGCAGAGGACCATGAAATTAATGGGTTTTGCTCTATCCATACAGTGAGTGTAATCTGTACCAAGGAATGATATTACCAACCAGGGCTGTGCCGGGACCAGAACAAGCCCCCATATCTCTGTATTTGTTTTTCACTGACTTTCAGTCCCATCCTTCTGGGATCTATTTAAGGGCCAAAGTAGCAACACTGCTCATCTTTTCCATGGTGATTGTTGCAGCAGTTTTGCCTATGTTCAGACTGTGGGATTGAGTCCTGTATTTCTGCCACCTAAGAAATGGAATGCCATGACATGATGAGATTTCTGATTATTTTGGCCACACTGAAGCATTCAGGGAGCCTGTTCGCTTAAGTGGGACACAATATTTTCTGAACCCAGATATGCCATATATTTTTAATGCTAAACAACTGAAAAATCAGCGTAATCAATTTATGCCATTAGTACTCTCTCTCTCACACACACACACTCACACACACACAAATCTGTGTGCCAAATTGCAACCCAGTACTTATTAAAACTTCCAAGGATTTATAGTGAAAAACCTAGCAAACCTCTTCATGGTTAGTCTGTCAAATGCCTCAACAATAAATATAAAATATTGGTGCTAAGTTTGAAAATAATAACATCAATTTAACATATTTCTTCTAAACACCATTAATAATCATTAATATCATCTGCTATTGTTGTTTGCAGTGTTGTAGCCGTGTTGGTCCCAGAGACAAGGTGGGTGAGGTAATATCTTTTATTGGACCAACTTCTGTTGCTGGAAGCTTCTCTTTCACCATCAGAAGTTGGTGCAATAAAAGATATTACCTTACCCACCTTGTCTGTCTGATAATAATAGGTTAGTGTAGGGATGATCCATGCCCATATTCCTCGGCTAAAAAAAAAGACATGACTCAAGCCTTGTTTCTGTTCACATCAATGAATGTTGCACTGGCGTATATTTTTCATAACGGAGATCAACTGATCTGGATGTAGATGAACCAAAATAACAAGAGCAGGTAAGGTTTGTTTGTTTTTTCTCAATATTTTCCAGTGACCAATAAATGCTGATTACTTTGGTCCTGATTAGCAAGATGCTTATGTATATGGCTAACTTTAAGCACATGGCTAGTCACTGAATTCAAGGAACTCACTTACAGTTAAACACATGCTGTAGTACTATGCTGAATCAGGGCCTTACACAGAAACCTCCAGTGTTTGCTCTTAACATGCTGTAATTTTTACACATTTTCTTATCATTTATGTTTTGCACTTTTGCTTTTAATAGGTGTTCAGACAGTCAGTGCTTAACAAATAATAATAATGATAATGAGTACCTCTTTTACCAACTCCTAAACTGTCTAGCCTAAACACTGCCAGGACACACAAGTGTATTTTCAGCAAAGGCCTCCTCCAGGAAAAAGGTTACAGGTTCTTTGCGTGTGTGTGTGTCTCTCTCTCTTTTTGTTGTTGTTGTTTTTTCCAGAGTTTGCTTCTGCCAGCTCCCTATATGCTGACAGGAAAAATAATTAAAACTGGTATTTTGGTATATCAGGCCCCATTTCAGGAAAGTTTCTCTGTTCAGGAGAGCACTTTAAGCATGTTCTTAATGCCCATTGGGACTTCATTGTGTGCTACCCTGAATACAGATGCATTTAAGCATGTGCGTAAATGTCTTTCTGAATTTCAGTTCATATGCTTAGCATCCTGAAAGCTGGTTGCCAAATGACCTTACATACAGTTCTAAATAGGAAAGTATGGTTGGTTAGTGGCATAGGCCTGTGTGACATGTCTAGTGTCAGTGATCAACATAGTGCTTCTACTACCATCATCACTGGCCACCAGCTAGCCTCTTTAGGTGAAAAGGAGGCTGAGTGTATAAGTCCTCCCTGCTGGTAAATAGCCTTTACACAGGCAAGAGCCTTGGAGTATCCTCTGAGTGGTACCAGCCAGTAACTGGGTCCCTGTACGCCCAGGAAAATTCTGCAAGGGATCTCAGAGTAACATGGGACCCCAAGGGTGAATTGAACAGACCCACTGGTATGTGGAACATGCCCTGACACTCACTAACCCATGCCCCTACCTACTGGGTTATTAGAGAAGACCTCAACTGTTTTTATGAGGGACACAAATGTTACACTCTACAATGGTGTAGCAAGCAGATGCAGGCATAGCAGTTGTTCCATGCACCTTCTATAGTAGTAGATGATTCCACAACAATGGCCATAGGCTGCAACCTAACCCCAGCCAGTCGTCTTTTGAATGCATGCCTCTGGAGCACAGGTGAACAGGTGAGAGAACGTGGATGGTGTGACACAAGCCATCACCTCCACCATGTGTTCTGATGACAAAGGAAGGTCTTATGGTGATAGGCGAGTAATGAAGCAACAAGTGTGGAGTTGCTGGTGGCTATAGTTGCACATCTGCATGTAGGCGACTCGTGACTCCAATTATAACAGCTTTGTGGAATGTCAGGACTTTATGCCACAACCCTACTACCAGCTGACTTGAAAGAGGCACAACACTTGTGGCCAGGGATCTGGCCAGGTATAGAGTCAATATTGCCTCACTCACTGAAGCCAGATTCGCTGATGAATGCAACAACAACAACCTCCGCCCTGCAGAAAGTAAATATATATTGATTTACAGAATGAAATAAGGGTGGGAATCTGTGAACATTTACTCACAAGTAGGTCTTTGATGTCAATGGAGCAAAATGAGAAAAGGTTAGCAGGGATTTGGCCCTAGGTTTGCACACTGATTAGTGGATTTTTTTCAGTCAGTGATATCTTTCTTAAGGGAGTACTTCTGTGTTTTTGGAGACATGCTGACGTACAGTATATCGGCTGCCAAAATACACCTACATTTTGAGCACTGGCTCACAAACCCATAAAGGGGGGGGATAAATGTATGGCTCTGTCCTCTGTCACCTTCTCTTCTCCCTCTACATCTTATCTCCAGGTGATCTCATCCACAAACAAAAATTCAGCTACCAACTCTATGCAGATGATTCACTGATCATCCTCTGTACTCCAGACCAGCCTCCTTCCATCCAACCTATAAAGTTGACATCTCCTTTGGATGTCTAGCTGTCAGCTGGAGTTCATCATGGCTAAAACAGAGCTATTAGTCTTCCCCCGCTAGTCCTCCCTGCTATCTCTTTTCTCTATCACTGTTGACACCACCACAATTCTGCCAGTCACTCAGGCCTGTAACCTGGTCATCATCTTTGACTCAGACCTCTCTCTCGAGTTTCACATCCAGTGATAGCAAAGTCTTGTAGATTCTTTCTGCATAACATATCTAAGATACAGCCTTTCCTAGCCATCCCCACAGTGAAAACTCTCATCATCTCGCACCTCGATTACTGCAAGATCCTTTTTCTCTGGCCTGGACAAGTGTACTTTTGCCCTGCTCACATCTATTCAGAATGCTGCCGCTGAAATCCTTTCCCATTCCCTAGTCCAACACTTTGACTCTCTTTGAATCCCTCCACTGGCTCCTCCTCTGGTGCAGCGAATGTAAGCTGCTTGACTTTACTTTCATGATCTGTCATGGCCTAACCCCATCTTGTGTGTTACTTTTCAAGGTTGACCCCCTGCCATGTCTGATCAGCCCACAGTGCCAGCTTTTATCACCCAGGTGTTAAATTTTCACACGAGTAACTTCATGCTTTCTCTCAGGCTGCCCCCTCACACTTGGGAAAAAGCTCCCTATAAATCTCCAAAAAACTAACACATTATCCTTCTTCAAAACCCTCCCTAACTCTCTCCTTTTCCAGGAAGCTTACAAACAACTTGACTACAGTTAGGCTGTTGGCGTTCTCAGCCTGCTGTTGATCATGCTAATCAACATTGTCTCATTGGTTCCTTGTACTTCCCCATCTGTCTGTATCCATCTGTTGCCTATTATATTATACACTGTTTGGAGCAACGACTGTCTTTTTTTGTTTTGTTTGTACAGCACCTAACACCGTGGGATCCTGGTCCATGACTTGGGCTTGTAGGCACTCTGATAATACAAATAAATGTTATAATATTAATAATAACTCTAGCAATGTACAGCAGCTTATAGCAAGTCTACATTTTCAAGGCAGTTTTTTCAAGGAAAAGGGTAGAAAATTGTTTTAATGAAAGCTGAGATTCTCCATGTTCTCTCTTCCAGATAAGCATGCCAACAGCCGCAGATTGGCTGGAGCCCAAAGGTCAGGCTCTTGAATGGCACAGTGCATGTTAGATCAGTGTTAATTCAGATGGAGTACAAGCTGTTGATTCAACACCACTACCTCCTGCATCACTTGTATTTTCATTAGAGGTCTCCAAGCTAAGTATGGACTAAGCCCAATACTGATTAGCTTGTGACGTTTAACAAGATCACAGCCAGAAGTCATTACTTAACTAGGTGACTGAATCATCAAGCTAAGCACCACAGAAAAGATACCATCTTTTCACTATACATGTGTCTAGTGCGTAGCACAATGGGATCCTGGTGCCTGGTTGGACCCTACAGGCATTACTATAATATTAATAGTAATAATAACTTATAACAATATCAATACCGTGACTGTTTCCACAAAATCTACTTGATCTCCACATACCAATGCAGGCAGAGAGCATCCTAGCATAAAAGTGGAACTATTTCTTTGCTAATATCTTGACATTACTATTAAAAGCCCATCTTCTGGACTTGAAATTCCTACTAGCTAAGTGTTCTAGAAGGCCACGTAGGTCAGTCATTCTGACAGAAAAGGAGGAACCTAAGAATTGAAGCTAATATGGGAGGAGGGGTGAGTAAAGGAAAGTGAGTTAATCCCCCAAAATCTCATAATTGATGCTCATAACGAGTTCCCAACTTCTTGTTTCAGAGTAGCAGCCGTGTTAGTCTGTATTCGCAAAAAGAAAAGGAGTACTAGTGGCACCTTAAAGACTAACCAATTTATTTGTTAGTCTCTAAGGTACCACTAGTACTCAACTTCTTGTGTACTTTTCTTTTTTGCCTAGGCTTTGACGTATGGTCATGAAGTGGAAAGAAGTCCTTCCATTGTGTACACAAATCACCATTGTATCCACTGTTAACATTTGCAGGAGACAGAATTAAGGTTTAATATTGTTTAGGCTTCTGGGAACATGAATTAACATCAGTTGGCTGCCATTAGGACCATTTGGTTTGGTGTAGGCATGTAGAAGAGAAACTCTATGCCTGATTTACACCTCATAAAAGGAAACTTTGATCTACCAAGGCTATCTGCAATAATGATACAGCCTGATGCATCCAGGCAAGGAGTATTGACCTCTTCATAAATTATAACTGTATTATCATTTGTGGCAAAGGCCAACCGCAGATTCCATGAACCACTGCATGTCTATGCTATGGAGGATTCTATTTGTGTTTTGGTGGACTGTAACCAATGCCCAGTAGCAGGGTTGTTCTGCCACTATTTTAATAAGGGGCTGCACAAAATTCCTACATCAGCAGGAATTCCTGTTTTCCTTGGTTGAATGTGCCTGTAGAGAGAAGTGGGAGACATAGGAATCTACTTATTTGTTTTCCATTTAAACACTTTTTCCAGCCCTAAGGTTGGCAGCACTACTTGGCAAACACACTGCTTTTGCTGGAAACATTTATACCCTGTTCCTTAAAATTAGACTGTATCTAGTGATAGTATAGCAGAGTGTTCAACCTGTGGCATTTGAAATGTTGGAGCTGGAGGTGAAGATCTTTTGTGAAACACCTGCCATTTAGCATTCTCTCGTTCGTTCAAACATGAACATTTGGCCTGAGTAAAAGCAGAAGAAAGACTTCAGGATTTTGCCACCTGTTTGCATTCACAGACTAACTGCCTTTTTCAAAAAGAACTATGAAGCATGAAATCATAAGATCATTGTGTATATTACCCAGTAAGAAACCACAGGGATAGTACAGACAGTATCCATAAATCACCACTGACAATGGTGAGGGTCAATTTATTTATTAAAACATCTTTGTAACAAGAACAAAACTACATGTGGTTTTAAAAACTGTAAATGTGCAAGAGGTACATGTTGTCTATAATTAGAATACATGCTTCAAAAGACACAAACTGTACAATTCAATTATGTTTATTATATACTGTGGGTGGATCATTGAGAGGGGTCTGAATGTAGTCACCACTCTACCTTAAATGGAGATGAGGCAGTTGTAAGAGTTAAGAGTTTCTTTACTGATTTATCTCTCTGTTTGTCCATAATACACTTCATCATGTTGCCCCCTTCAACATCCTACTGAATCCCAGTCTTTACAAAAATTAACTCAAGCAAGAGAACGTGCTCAAAGTTCATTGGATTTGCTTTCCTCCTCAAGAGGTTGCTTGCTGGATTTTCTTTTTACATTTATATAATTTACATAATTCCATGTGCTTATCTCTGGGGGAACCAATATAAACAGGGTTCCCAGCTTCAGGTAAGAGAAATCAATTTTCTTTTTGGCGGGATGAAGAAAATAACCAAATCTGGTACCTTGCTTCAGGGTTCGTCTCTTGATTGATAGATAGATAGCAAAGTAGGTTCCTTAATTCTAAGAGTACAGATAGGAGTTCCTTTTCTTCCTGGAAATATCAATCACAGACCAGAGAAGCAACAGACCCATTGACATAGGTCATCCAGTCCATCAGATTGCTTGTGCAGGAAGTGTTTTCTATTAAACATTCACAAGTGTTTAGTTTAATCCCTCTGTAAATGTCTAACTAATGGGGCCTCCACCCTGAGACTTGGGATATTTTTTTTAACAAGTGTGACAGGGTCTGGCCAGCTGGCTACAGGAGAGTGATAGAATGCAGATATATTAGCCCCAGATTAAGCAGGTCCCTTTTCCCTGGGTAAGGTAACAGGTCGTTCCAGAACAATCAGGAACTTGTTGGAACCAATTAAGGCAGGCAGGCTAATTAGGACACCTGGTTTAAAAAGGCTCTCACTCCAGTTAGTGACGTGCGCGCAAGGAGCTGAGAGTGAGAGGGCGAGCTGCTGGAGGACTGAGGAGTACAAAAGTTATCTGGAATCAGGAGGAAGGTCCTGTGGTGAGGCTAAAGAAGGTGTTGGGAGGAGGCCAGAGGGAAGTAGCCCAGGGAGTTGAAGCTGTCACACAGCTGTTACAAGAAACACAGTAGACAGCTGTGATCCACAGGGCCCTGGGCTGGAACCTGGAGTAGAGGGCGGGCCCGGGTTCCCCCCTTCCCCCTCCCCCTTATTGGATATAAGAGGAGTTGCCCTGGACTTTGGGTTCCACCAGAGGGGAACGTCCCTGGCCTGTCCCCCGCCCCCCTAGGTGAATCAGCAGAGACTGCAGGGATTGTTCTCCTTCCTTTTCCCCATGCTGGCCAGTGATGAGGTTAGCTGAGTGGACAGCAGGTTGAGCCGCTACTAAAAGTGGCCAAACTGAGGGCTGCCCTGAACCTCTGAGGCGAGAAAATCCACCAATAAGTGCATGAGTGACCAAGGCAGAGGAGGAACTTTGTCACAAATGGTGTTGGGGTGGGATTTAGCGCAGTGGAAGAAGGAGGGTGGTGGTGTTAATAATTTAAAAAAAAAAAAAAAAGGGAGGGGGTTTATTTTTTTTCATCACAATCGATGACATAGTGCGGGCACTGATACAAGCCACAGCTGCCCAGCACGAGGCTACCTGTGCTATGTTGTGGGACCTGGTAAACTAGGTAAAGGCCCTTACAGAGCTGAACTGCGGCCATGATGGGACGCATATCATACGGGCCAGCAATTGGCCGCAGAAAATGATGCGGGAGGATGACATAGAGATGTACCTCCTGGCCTTTGAGAGGACAGCCCTGCGGGAGGGTTGGCCCCAAGAACAGTGGTCTGGCATCCTCGCCCCATTCCTATGTGAGGAGGTCCAGAAGGCCTATTATGATCTGTCTGAAGAGGCTGCGGCAGACTACCCCCAGCTGAAAGCAGAGATTCTGGCCAGATCTGGGGTAACGACCACAGTGCGGGCCCAGCGATATGAGTGGAGGTACCAGGAAAACAAAACCCCGCAGTCCCAATTATATGACCTCATCCATCTCACACGAAAGTGATTACGACCTGAGTCCCGGAGTCCAGAAGAGATACTTGAGGTTCTGGTCATCGACTGATACGTGAGGGGACTACCACCAGATCTTCGTGCCTGGGTAAGCCAGAACGAAGCCTCCACCTACGACGAGGTTGTCGCACTGGTAGAGAGGCAAAGGACGGCAAGGGAACTGACCCAATCACTTAAGGAAGAGGCACCATGGGTTAAACTAGCAGCACCAAGCCCCAAAGCTTGGGCGACTGGGCCCCTGGGAGGGCCCAGGTGGAAAAAGAGAGAGGCTGAAGGCCCATTGGAGGCCACAAAGAGTCAGAGCACTGAGGGGGAAGAGGATAGTCTCATTAGACTGCCCAAACTGAGAGACTGGGGAATGCCTAGGGCCCCATAGAGATTTTATGCCTGCGGGGAGTGGGGACGCATAGCTGCAATGTGTCCCAATGCCAAGGAGCCTAGGCCGTGCAACCTGGGAAACTGGACAGACCCATGCTCCCTAATTCACCTGGTGGGGGTTGCACTAACCCCGCATATGTACAGCAGACCAGTAAAACTAAATGGGGCAGAAACCACGGCACTGGTTGATTCGGGGAGTGCTATCAAGCTTATTTCAGGGGAGCTTGCCTGCAGCAGCTGACTACGCTTCACAAAGTGCACAGGGGTGACATGCATCCATAGGACAGTTAGTTATTACCCCACCATCCCGGTAAAAATTGAAATCCAGGGGAACACTACTGAGGTAGCAGCAGGTGCAGTCCCAAAACTCCCATACCTGGTGCTCATAGGGAGGGACTTTCCAGGGTTTGGAGACTTACTCCCAGTAGGGGGATTGGATAAAGGGGGAAACCCTGAAGTTAGTGAGACATCCACAATACTGTCAACCCCCAATCTTCTCTGAAATATCCACAGATATGTTCTCCACTCCCAGGCAGGGTAGAAAGATGAAAAGGGAAAGAATGGCAGCTAAGGCCTTGGGAACCCAAATACTGACCCAAAGCCAGAGGGTTGCTCTCATAGGTAGACCCAAGCAGCTGAAAAGGAGGCCGCCCAGGAGGGAGAAGCACCTGAGTCGGACCCCCACCCTCATGCCTCTGAACCAGTAAAGGCGATAGAGACTGGGCCCCTAGATCTCGGGCAGATTAGCTCAGGGAGAGAGAATTTTGGATGGGACCAGGCTGAAGACCCAAGGTACGACAATATTAGGAAGGAGGTTACCGAAATAGATGGGGTCCCCGTGGAAGGGAAAACCCAGGGACCAGGACCCTACTTCATAATGAAGAAGGATCTCTTCTACCGGGTTGCACCATTACAAGGACAGAAGGTACAGCAGATCCTAGTACCTCAAAATACCAGAATGCGGTATTAAGTCTGGCCCATAGTCATCTTTTTGGGGGGCATTTTGGGGTAGAAAAGACCCTGGCATGGGTCCTATGGCGGTTCTTCTGTCCCAGAGTACATGAAGAAGTGCGGAGGTGCTGTGCATCCTGCCCAGAGTGTCAGCTGCACAGTCCCTGTCCCCACTTGAGGGAACCTTTAGTACCCCTTCCCATCATAGAGGTCCCCTTCATGCCAATAGCCATGGATCTAGTGTGACCCCTGGAGAAGATGGCTTGCAGCCAGCAATATATACTTGTTGTTATGAACTATGCTACTCGCTACCCAGAAGCCGTCCTCCTGCAGAACACGGCCTCTAAAATGATAGCCAAAGAGCTGGTGGGGATCTTTGCCTGAGTGGGGCTACCAAAGGAGATATTAACAGAACAAGGAACCCCATTTATGTTGAAGCTAATGAAGGACCTCTGTACCCTGCTCCATATACATACCCTGAGAACTTTAGTCTATCATCCGCAGACCAATGGGCTGGTAGAAAGGTTTAACCAAACCCTCAAGGCTAGATAAGGAAGGTGGTAAGTCGAGACAGGAAGGATTGGGACACCCTACTACCTTACCTTATGTTTGCCATCCAGGAGGTACCTCAGGCCTCAACTGGGTTTTCCCCCTTTGAGTTATTTTATGGGCGCCACCCTTGTGGCATACTAGGTATTGCCAAAGAGATCTGGGAAGAGGAACCCAATGAGGGGAGAAATATTTTTGAACGTGTTGTAGATGCGAGACCAGATAGCCCAGGTCACCCCTATTGTACGGGAACATTTGGAAAAGGCGCAGGAGGCCCAGCGAACCCATTACAATCACCAGGAAAAAGTCCGACAGTTCCAACCAGGGGATCGGGTAATGGTGTTGGTACCTATGGCAGAAAGCAAGCTTTTGGCCCAATAGCAGGGGCCCTGTGAGGTGGTTGAACCCGTGCAGGAAGTAACCTACAAGGTGCGGCAGTCCGGATGCCAGAAACAAGAACAGCTTTATCACATTAACCTCTTAAAACCTTGGCACCCACGAGAGGCATGTGTAGTGGCCCAAGAGGCCCCAAACCAGGGAAATAACCTGCACGAGCAGATCAGGATATCCCTTGATCTGACACCGAACCAGAAAAAGGAAGTTTCGGAGATGATCAGCCAGTACCAAGATGTGTTTTCAACTAAACCAGGCCAGACCACAAAAACATATCACCACATTATCACAAACCCTGGGGCAATGGTAACACTAAGGTCCTACCGCATCCCGGCAGCAAAAAGGGAGGAGATCAAGGCTGAGGTAAAAAGGATGTTGGAACTGAGAGTCATTGAAGAGTCCCATAGTCAATGGTTGAGCCTGATTGTGTTGGTGCCCAAACCAATGGCACCACTAGGTTTTGTAATGACTTTTGCTGGCTGAATGAGATATCCAAATTTGATGCATACCCCATACCCCGCATCAATGAGTTAGTTGACCGCCTGGGCAATGTCCGATTTCTGTCCATCCTTGATTTAGGCAGATATTGGCAGATCCCCTTGGTGGAGGAAGCAAAAGAAAAAACTGCATTTTCTACACCCGAGGGTCTGTTTCAATATACTGTTCTTCCTTTTGGACTGCATGGGGCACCTGCCATCTTCCAGCATCTTATAGACAAGCTCCTGCAGCCCCATAGTAGTTATGCAGCTGCAAACCTGGATGATATGATTATTCGCACCCCTGACTGGGAGACCCACTTGGAAAAGGTGGAAGCGGTACTGGACACGCTAAGACGGGCCGACCTCACAGTCAACCCAGCCAAGTGTGCTATAGGGCTAGCCGAGGCTAAATACCTTGGCTACATTGTAGGAAGGGGCATGGTCAAGCCCCAACTAAACAAACTGGAGGCTATCCAAAATTGGCCCCGGTTGAATTGGAAAAAGCAAGTCTGGGCATTCCTGGGTGTGGTGGGGTACTACCAGCGATTTATTCCCCATTTCGCCACCAGAGCAAGTCCCCTGATGGACCTGATGAAAGCCCGGGGTCCAGACATGGTGAAGTGGATGAAAGCATCCACGGATCTACAGACAGCCTTGTGCAGTAACCCCATGCTTATAGCATCAGACTTCAACAAATGGTTCATTTTACGGACAGATGCTTCTGAAGTAGGATTGGGAGCTGTCCTATCACAGATGGTTGGAGATGAAGAAAACCCGATCCTCTATCTCAGCAGGAAACTCCTCCCGCGAGAGCAAAAGTATGCAGTGTTTGAGAGAGAGTGCCTTGCTGTGAAATGGGCCATGGAAACACTACGTTATTACCTGCTGGGACAATGGTTTGCCCTTGTTATCGACCATGCACCCCTCCAGTGGATGCAGCGAAATAAAGAAAAGAACGCAAGGGTAACCGGATGGTTCCTGTCCCTACAACCTTTTCAATTCACCATGCAACACCGGGCTGGAAGCCACCATAGCAATGCGGATGGCTTGTCACAGGTACACTGCCTGATGTCCTAAGTTGCCCTGCCCCATGGTGTTGAGCAGAGAGGGGGATATGTGACAGGGTCAGGCCAGATGGCTACAGGAGAGTGATAGAAGGCAGATATATTAGCCCCAGATTAAGCAGGTCCTTTTTCCCTGGGTAAGGTAACAGGGACGGTTCCAGAACAATGAGGAACTTGCTGGAACCAATTAAGGCAGACAGGCTAATTAGGACACCTGGAGCCAATTAAGAAGCTGCTAGAATCAGTTGAGACAGGCAGGCTAATTAGGACACCTAGTTTAAAAAGGACCTCACTTCAGTGAAGAGTGCGCAAGGAGCTGAGAGTGAGAGGGTGAGCTGCTTGAGGACTGAGGAGTACAAAAGCTATCTGGTATCAGGAGGAAGGCGTGAGGTGTGAGAGTGAGGCTAAAGAAGATGGTGTTGGGAGGAGGCCGGGGGAAGTAGCCCAGGGAGTTGTAGCTGTCACACAGCTGTTACAAGAAACACAGTAGACAGCTGTGATCCACAGGGCCCTGGGCTGGAACCCGGAGTAGAGGGTGGGCCCAGGTTCACTCCATCCCCCTCCACCCTATTGGATATAAGAGGAGTTGACCTGGTCTGTGGGTCACACCAGACAGGAAGGTCCCTAGCCTTCCTCCTGACCCACTAGGTGGATCAGCAGAGACTGCGGGGGTTGTTCTCCTTCCTTTTCCCCATGCTGACCAGTGATGAGGTTAGCTGAGTGGACAGCAGGTTTGAGCCACGAGCAAAAGTGGCCAAACTGAGAGCTGCCGTGAACTTCTGAGGTAAGCAAATCCGCCAATAAGCACAGGACCCACTAAGACAGAGGAGGAACTTTGTCACACAAGCTAATGTATCTCATTATCCGGATTTTTTCCTTGATATTCAGCCTAGTTTCTTAATTTTATCGTACTACTATCATACTACTCCTCATATTCCTCCCCTTCCATGATGTTCACACTCTTCAAAACTGTTGATACGTCACCTTAGGTGGAGTTTCAGCAAGCTATTCATATTTTAATAGCTTATTTAATGTTTCTTCGTAAATTTATTCTTAAGTCATTGCTCTTAATTGCTCTTTAAAAAACTGCCAACTTACTGAGACAGCAGTCGTAAAATACGTAGATAAATTGCAGAGAAAATGGTAAAAAATGATGCAGTCAATCTTTACCTGGAGGGAGAAATGGCCGGTTCCAGTAAAATGTTGCTAATGGGGAAAAGATCAAGTATAGACATGTACTAAGAAAGTAATTAGAATCTCTATGCAGAGATTCCCAAGAAAACTGCAGTTTGAGCATAGCCAGTTTTTTCACAAAGCTTGATTGGCTGTTTCAGTTTGCCCAGGTTCACTGAAATCATTGGAACAAGTAGGGAATGTTTGAGAGAACATTTATGGAATGTGACAGAATAACACCAAGGTATGGACATTAATCTGTGGCAAACTTAATGGAAATAGCATTAACCACTGGGGACTGAATCAACATTTCAAGGAAAGACCTGGGTTAGAGAAATGAATTCTAAAACTGAATTTTGTACCAAAATGTGTTAAGGAGTGTTTTCAGTGCTTTTATCTTGACTATATTGTCAAGGTGGGATCATTTAAAATCATTACTGTTGTAACCAGTGTCAGAATGAGCTCCACCCTGACATCTGGTGGTGAGGTGTGGCAAGTTGTGGAAAAGAACTTCAGGGGCTGATCTCATTTGCATAGGCACACCCACCCCACCTAGAATGAGGCCATAGCTGCCCAAATGGTTACTTTGCCTGCTGTGGGATCCCCAGTGTCTCTGTTATTGGGGCAGGAAGAATAAATTGTTATTACCCTGATTATGGGAACTGTGCTTGGAACTGTACTGGGCCTTTTGTTATGATGGAGGGACTCACCATCAACTAAGTAGCACTCGCTAGGCAAGGGTCATGGGTTCCAAAACTGTGTGAATTGAAAGAGGCTGGGGACAAGTATTAATACTTGGTGGCATGGGCTCCTTGGTGAGGGCCTTACATGCTAATTGCACTTCTTCCTCTCTCCAGTGTGGAATATCAGAGCTAATTTTGATTCCATTAGAAGTCTAGTTACAGGCTGCTGAGCTCACTTTGGGCTGACAGTGCACCAGCACTGAGGCTCCCCTACTACAACCTGAATTCACCTAAGAGCTGAAATCACTGAGTGTTGTGTTAAGTAGTGGGGGAGCCTGAAGATCTATTGTGGAGCAGTTTCGGGGACGGCTGGAGTGCCTTGTGGACCGGCTGGTGGAGCAGTTCGTGGGACGGCGGGAGCCGCTTGTGGGGAGCAGAGCGGAGCCGAACAAAGCAGTTCGTGGGGCGGCTGGCGGAACGGAGTGAAGGCCTATGGAGCTGTGGGGTGGTCAGCTTCAGATCATGTAAGGTGCCCCCTTACCTCCTCCCCCTCCCACCCCCCCATCTCCACCCAGGTTGGGAGGTAAAGCTCTGCAGATAAACTTTCAAACTCTGGGGCTGCCCTGACCAGGGACAGAGACTTTTGGGACTTTGGGTGATTTGGGGTTGCTGGACTCAAGAACCAAAGGGAAAGGACATGCCCCAAATTTGCTTGGGGTGAGTTTTTGCTCATGGGTTGTGTTATGAATCCTGTTGGTGGTGTTTCCCCAACATAATGCCACATTGTTTCTCTCTGTTATTAAAAGGCTTTTTGCTACACTCAGATTATGTGCTTGCGAGAGGGGAAGTATTGCCTCTTGGAGGCGCCCAGCGGGGGTGGTATATATTTGTCCCAGGTCACTGGGTGGGGGCTCGAGCCGGTTTGCATTGTGTTATTGGAATGGATCCCCTAGGTATTGAACCGGGCCCTTGTTGCTGCTAACTCTGATGGGCAGAAGGGTTACACTGTAAATAGAAATCAAAATACCAGTGTATCTGAGAGGGCTGCTGATTATGTTGATTTGACTGACCATTAGTGTTGGAGTCTGTCAGTAATGAATCATGACACTCAGCTATGATCCTGAGACTAGGGAATACATAATTAAAGTAGTGCATTGGAAATTAACCATCTGACTCTCATTACTATCCATAGGAGTTGCACAGCTATTAGTAAATACCCATGTACTGAAGTGAAAATATATTGCTGTCTATAAAAGGGATTGCTATGTTATTTAAATGTATGCCAGGTCCAAACAAAAATACATTAAATGAAATCAGTTGTCTCATTTCTGTCATTTGAGGTTGTTCCCTCCTAAAAATAATGTTCTAAGATTGACAGACCAGGTGCGATCAGTGGGAAAGATTATTAAGCCATCCAATAAGACACTGAGTCAGGTTCTCCTCTCACTTTTACAGGTGTAAGTTTGGAGCAACACCAAGAAGCGGAAGTGTAAATATGTAAAAACAAGCTAAAGGGAGAGAAGAATCAAAGCTTTTGGGTCTAATTCAGCCCTCTGTTGACCCCAGTATGTATACAATTTGTTATCCAGAGTTCAGAAAAACTCCATTGCATGGCTCTTGCAAGGGATTCTTCAACTAAATTATATTACAGATGAGCAAGTTTAGCGTCTCTGTGTAAGAACGCAGTATCAGATTTCAATGAATTCCGTACATTGAAGGAGCATAAAATCAAAATAGTTGTTAAAAGGGCTTCTGTGCAATCTTGGCTGGGTTATTACCTGAGGATATACATGCTGCTAGGTTAAGAAGCCAGGACTTTAGTAAAGCTCTTCAGTATACATTAATCTAAAGTATGGGCCTATAAAATGAGTGCTACTTATGGATTTTGCCCTTTTAACAATGTATGCTATACGGAGAAGTGTCAGGAGACACAGATCAGCAAATTAATAATTTACATGTTTTAAATAAAGGAGTTATGTTCGTTTTTAAACCATGTATAAAAATCACTTTATTGTTCATTCCACCCAACCACAGAGTTGTGATAGTCCTTTAGGTGTCCAGGTCCATAATGGGGTCAAATCAAATCCTTTAGAGGTTTTTAAGGAACTTCTTATAAAGAGTATATTTTAGGAAGTCATCACTAGCAGCCCTAGGTGTAAAGCTGTAACTAGAAACCTGCAATTAAAACATAATGGGAGGAATAGAGGTCTTCACAAATGCATTCCTTACTGATTACAGCATCTTCAGAAATCTAGATGCTCTGACATTTTGAGTCAATAACAGCATTTAGAACTCATACAGTGTTCAGCTTATACAGCTTTTTAACCAGAATCTCAAAATATTCTTCTAAAGAGAGCTCATGTTGTTATCCTCAGGTTACAGATAGAGAAATTGAGGCCTGGAGAACTTAAATGACCTGACCAAGGGCATGTATCTTGCAGGAGATCTGTGTTTTGATTAAAAAAAAAAAAGTGTGTGTCTGATCATTCTAGACAGAACTTTTCTGTCCCAGTCGCTTTTTGAAATATATGAAAGAGAATTTGTCATGAAACATAGATGGGGTAGATTTTATTCAGTGTTTTTGTTTTCCTGGTTGGAAAGCCTTCCAACTGACTGTGAAAATAAATTGTGAAGTTCTCTCTCAAGTTTAGGATGATAGTTTCCAGGTTTTAGATGAGGCTGTAGAAAGCTTATTTCCTCTGTTCAGTGGAGTTTATGGTTAGTTGTAACCTTTTTTACAAGATACTCTGTTTACAGAAGAGAAATCTCTTGAAAAGCATTTGTACGGTACCATATATCCCAATTGTTACATCATGAAAAGAAACAAGCCTAAAGGAAATCTTGCAAACACAAAACTATAACACAGATCACAGCATACAATACAGCAGAGCGTCAGATGGGAAAGATGCAGTTGTAACCCTATACAGCATATGCTGAATACTAATGCAGTATGAAGAAAGCATTAAGTGAGCTGAAAGTATCCCAGAGGTATCTGGCCAATATCTGAACTTGACAGTGTTGTAGTCATCAACTAAACGGTTCTTGTCACAAGGAGTAACAATGCAGGATGTCTGATTTAATCACTAATGAAAACTACTGCATGAATCTAGCTGTTATATTTTTCCATTTATGTTTAGAATTTATTTATTTGCTACTGTCCTTAATTATTCATCATGCAGCCCACTGTGATGTGACTGGTTTCAAGATAAGTTTGGTCCACACTGGCAAATGCAGCTCTGCGATAGATTTATAATTTAGGAAGTCTCTTGTATAATAGTTTGCCTCAAAAAGAATTAATGGTAGGGCAGACAATAGAACTGTGATGAAACAGACAAAATAAAAGAAGATGCCATGATAGTGAACAAGCTTCTTTCCACTTACAGAGAAGGCAAATTATCTGAAGAAGATTCTTTCAAAATTTAGGGGGTACTCTTAAAAAAAAAAAAAAAAAAAGGGCCTTAAGGCATATAATAAGTACAACCTGTGTGTATCCAGAAACTGGGAGAATTTTCCATGATTGAGTTACTAAAAGATACAGACATCTTAATAAAGAGATAGGGGTATACGCTTTTGTAACTCTGACCCATGTCAGGCAGCTGAGGATCAGGAAATAGACATGATTGCTAGGTAGCCAGGTTAACTGGGAAGAATCCCATCTCTTGCACTCACTGCAAGGCAGACACGCTTCAGAAGACTGAAGATAGATTGTCCTCACTGATTGCTCTATAGCTGCAGCATAGGATCAGCTATCTGGAGACATGTCTACACTGGGACATGCAGTGTTTGTGTTTTTCCCAGGATAGGAGAGAGACAAGGTGGGTGAGCTGAGTAATCTCTTTTATGGGACTAACTTCTGTTGGTGAGACAGTCAACCTTTTGAGTTTACATAGAGTTGTTCTTCAGGTCTGGGTTACTCTCATCAACAGAAGTTGATCCCATAAAAGAGATTAGCTCACCCACCCAGTCTCTCTCATATCCTGGGACACTCAGGAAACTTTAAGGTGAATCAACTATAGGTGTGAAGTCAATGTGCATAAATTAAAGTGTGTTAACTCACCCTGTGGCTGCTCTCATTCAAGAATGAAGGAGGATGAACTAAGGCCACTTCACTCCTGAATTTGAGCAGCCGGGGCAGGGAACTGGGGGAGGCTTTAATGTGAAAGCATGTTGGCTAACAGCTGCCCCTCCTTTTCTCTTCTCTTACTGTACTTCCTGGTTTCTCTTCCCAGAGTCGCTGGATAAGCCTGAATAGTTCTCCAAAAAATCTAGAACTAGCTCTGTGGCTGTTTTATCATCTTTCTCCAGATCTTTCACATTTTTTTAGATGATGTCTTTGCTGAATGGGGAATTTGAACATAAAAATTATTTGGGGGCGGGGGAGTTTACACAAAAATAGCTTTGTTTTAAGAGAAGGCAAGCAAGTAAGGGCCAAATTCATGCTTGGTGTAATTCAACTGACTTCCAGGGAGTTGCACCAAGGATGAATTTGGCCTATAATATTATTTATTTGTATTACTGTAGCAATTAGGAATATAGATGATGGGTAAAAATTTCAGCAGCACCTAGCTGATTTAGGAGCCTAAATTCCAATTTCAAAAGTGATGTTGGCACTTAGGAACCTAAGACTCATTGCAAGTCAACAGAACTTTGACTTCTGAATGTTTAATTCACTTTTGGGAATAGGACTTAGGCTCCTAATTGACTTAGGCTCTTTTGAAATGTTTAGATGGAGTAAATAAAGCTTGCCAATGTTTTGTAATGAAACTTGCAACCAGACAAAACATCATAACCCCTAAATTTAGCCCAGGGTCTTGGAAAAGCTCATGAATTTAGGTCAAGTTCTGTTAATCCTGCCTCCCCCATCACAGATGCTGCAAGGAGGTAGGAAAGCTGTGCAAAGGGTAGTGTGGTCACATGATCGTGACCTTTAGTTGGGCAAAAATATGTGGTTTTGGCTGAGTTTCTGGAAAACTAACAAAGTTTTTACCAAGAGTGGCATTTTCCAAAGCATCGAAGCAAGTTGAGCACCTAACTCCCATTGACTGCAACAGTAGTCCGTGCCTAACCTACTTAGGTGTCTTTGAAAATCCCACCACAAATCCCTTGCCCACTGAAGCTGCCATGATTTTCACATCTTGAGTTGCAATTTCCTGATTTCCATCACTCCTACTTGTTTGTGTACGGACAGTGTATTCAAGTCACTTAGCTTTTTTCATTGTCTTGTCTTTCTTATCCCAGTCTGAAGGTTTATCTAGGGGGAGGAGGGATCCCTCTTTATCATGCTTTGGTACCTTGCTTTGCTTTGTTTTGCTTTGATTGAAAGAAACAGAAAATTTAGTTTAACTAAGCTGAACAGTAACTGGTACAGCTTACATAGGCCAGCAGAGACCTGGGGCAGGCTGGATGCAATTCAATCCCAGCTCTGTCTGCAAACCCAAAATCCTGAAACCAGAAGGTGGTCCTATAAAAATGTGTGCTTTCTTTAATGTAGTCCCTAGAGCCACATGTTGACATTTAACTTTATAGGTTGGCAGGCTGGTACAATTCATCACTCACAGGGGATGTCAGTGTCTGTGGCCACCATCTGTTGGTGACAATAAGCTAATGAATACCAATGTATTCCTTAAGCAGCTATGGAAAGAGAACAGCTAGAGAACTGTTGCTTTACGCATGGAGATTAGACATAGATCAGAACTACAAAATTCAGCTCGGAGTTGTGGTCTAGCGCTTTAGAGTGATAGAGGCCAGGTGCAAAGTTTAGATTCAGATAAAAATTTCCCTAAAGCTCAGGCCTTCTTTAATGAGGAAAAGCAGATTGCTTGTTCATTTTCATTGGGCTTTTATGTACTGGCCTGTGTATGCATGAGCCTCACTTTCTATCTTAGGCACATATTTGGCTCCCATGGGCCCAGTAGCACAATCTTAAGTGTATTTATTCTCACAATAGCCCTGTAAACTACTATTAATGCACTTTTTACAGCTGGGAAATTGAGGAACAGCGCTACTAAGTTATTTGCCCAAGGTCACACAGGGAGTCAGTGGCAGGACAGGGAATTGAATCAAGGTCTCGCAAGTCCTGGGTTAGTGCTCTAATCTCTGGATCATCCTGCCTCTCTGATTTACCAAACAGTCATTAATCCACTTATGCCCATTCTCCCAATTGGCACACAAGCCCCAAAATTCAGATACAATTTCTCCCCTCTCTTTGGCTGTAATGGCAGACTGTGAGCTACAGAATGCATTTATTATCTGGCATAGTGTTTGCAGCATAATATCAACATTAAGATTCAGCATGCAGTACAGTAAAATCTGAAATCTGGCAGGTCATTAATGGAACATAGTAACAGAGTTGCCTTAGCATTGACCTTCAGCAATATTAGACCAGACTTCCAAGTATGAGACAGAAATGCATTTTTACAGGTATCCTTAATATATAGTGGAGAAGTAGGGAAGCAGGTTCATGTGGTGAGGCTGCACTTGATAATCTGTTGTTGGACATATTTGCTGAGAAAGACATGATTAATAAAAAACAATGTTGTCTTTGGCTTTAAAGATAGTGCTTAACAGAAGATGTCTGCCGATATTGCTGAAGTTCTGGATTTGTGCACTGCAGCCAGGTCTCACCAACAGATCACATGTTTGATTGTGAATCTCACATTATCTTGTGTTCATTAAAATTCTGTCACTAACAATTTTCAGTTTAATCAGTTACACTGTGACATAAGAAATAAAATATTGATTCCTAACCTAACATGTGACATTTCTCCCCTCCATGCGTGTTTCTGCTTCTGTGGAGGCAGACAGTCCAGTTCAAATCTAATCAGACTTATCCACAAACATAGAAACTCCTCACAGAGAGCAATATTCAGATCAGTTTTTAGGGTTCGGCAGCCCAAATTCACCAAGATTTCCACTCCTTGAAACAGTTCTGGAGGTCTTCATAAATAGTATACATCCTTTACTTCCATAGTTTTACTGACTATCTATAGCTCTTGTCCAGTCTTATGTTCAGTCCATGAGAACATACTATGTATCCTTTTCCCTTATCTCTAGATAAATTGTTCATGACTGTCAGGAAATGCTTGTAGATCATACATCTAGCAGAAAGAAGATAGGTGGTACTTAATGTATCCTGGAAAGCAAGGACTTTGAAAAGGAGAGAGGGGTTATTGTAAGTAACCAACTGGACGTGAGGTGCCGCAGATACTGGCTGACAAAAAGACAATTCTTGGATGTGTAAACAGGAATATTGAGTAGAAGTAGGGAGGTGCCACTGTCAGATTACAACTTTTGGAACCTAATACGGATTTTAAAAAATACCAGAGAGAATGAAGAATGGGGGAATAACCTGATGGCTGAAACATTCGTACATTGATCAGCTTTCTAGGATGTTCCCCACTACAGGTTAAATTGTTCCTAGCCCTAACACACCCACAGAGGAGACTAGGGACCCTGAGCCCTGCTTGGGCAAGGCTCTGGCAGCTCCCTGCAGCATGGAAAGACTCTGCAATGGCGAGCTGGTGGAGATTTTCCCTGCTGCTTCCCCCCTGCCAGAGCCTTTCCCTGTGGGTGTGAGGTGGGGGACTTGGAACAGCTAAAAATAGCATTGTAGATGGGGGAGGCACTGCTTGGGTGTGTACAGAGTCGCGCAGGGTCCATATCCACAAGGTTCAGGTGCACAGTCATCGGCTTTCTCCAGGCCCTGAGGGTTCTCGACCCCCTGCTCCGCCCCAGGCTCAGCCCCCATCTGACCCCTTCTCCCAAGCCCCCACCCCACCTCTTCCCACCCCTGCTCTTCCCTAGGTCCTGCCCCCACTCCACCCCTTCTCCCAAGCCTCCGCCCCACATCTTCTTGGTCCCACTCCACCCCTGCCCTACCTCTTTCCGCCCCCTCTCACCTCCGCCCTATCTCTTTCTGCCCAGTTCTGCCCCTCCCCAAAGCGTGCCCTGTCCCTGCTACTCCCCTCCCCCCCCCAGTGCCTCCTGCATGGTGAGTAACAGCTGATGGTGCTGGGAGGGAGTGGGAGGAATTGATCAGCGGGGCTGCCAGTGGGTGGGAGGCACTGGGGGGCGGGAAAGGAGGGGGACCTGTCTGCCAGTGGGTGCTAAGCACCCACTTATTTTTTTCCATAGCTGCCCCAGTCCTGGAGCACCCACGGAGTCATCGCCTATGTTCAGGTGTGTCTTTACTCACCTAAGCAGTGCCTCACTGTCTACACTGCTATTTATACCCGTGCCAGGGGGGCATGCAGTGTATATACTCTACATGCTGCCATAAGGAGTGTGTAGTGTGGGTGTGCCTTATATTTTTTTTGTTATCCACATATTAACCCGTAACAATCTTTAAAAGACAAGAATCTTTCAATTAATCATAAATTCAGAATATACAAAAATATGAGTCTGAACTGTCTATCCTCTGTTTTGGGGGTGGAGGGTGAAGACACTTTAGATGTTTCACTTTTACAGGGTCTAATTTTCAAAGGGGCCTCTCTTTGACTTCCTTTTCCTTCCTTTTGTGCATGCCCAGATTTTAAAATGCAAATACTTGCATACGCCCTCACACCTGTGCGTGCAAATACTAGATTCATAGTCAAAATCCATTTATCTACAAATGTGTTTGTGTGTGTAAATTCTAGCACCTGAATGCACAGGTGTGGCACTTGAAAAGAATGCATGGATTTTCTTTCTCAAATCTGTGTGCATACAAGAGAAGACCACTTTCTGAAACTATGACCCACAATGTCCAGCATTTCAATAGTCCAATCTTCCAGTTTCTGCAGAGACAGAAACCTATTACATTGCATAATATATTAAACCAAGTATTTAAAAAAAGATGAAATACTATGTTAATATCCCTAGAGCACAAAACTAACAAGCATATGCATACAAAGGGTACTTACAAATGAGAATGAAGTAATCAATAGCAGTTAGACAGGATTCAGTGTTCATCTTCCATCTCTGAAATCTTTTTCATTGCCAATGTCACTTTTCAGAACAGACTTTTAGTGGATGGTTAGCTGAATTAATAGCTCAGTAAATGCAGGTTTTGTTTATGTACAACATTGTTATCTTGCTGGACAGAACACTTGTCTTCAAGTTGAGAACCTGCTACTTTTATGCCACTTGCTAGGCACTTGTCAATTTTCCTCTTGCATAGTTTGCTGTAGTAATCCCTGGATGTATCATTTCTCTCCTTTATTCCTCCCCCTTCTGGCCTCTAGTGATTCTCTAATCATCCTTCTGGGAAGGAGAGGTGGGTGCAAACAAACTCTAAAGATTTTTAACCAGTAATATATTTACTCCACGGTCTTTGAGGCAATTCCTGTTTAACCTTTAGATGAGTTGCCTTCAGGACTTTTAGAGTTTGGCTGTATGTATAGAGAGAGCTTACTATGAACAAGGCTATGATCTGTACAACATTCTGCACCATGCATTGCACCAGCATCTTTGAGATCTTGCTGTTGAACCATCACATCATCTAGTACATACCAGTGCATTTGGAATGGATATTACTACAATGGCTTATATTTGCTTCGGTGAACAAATACTGGATGGTGTTGGGTATTACTAAAGCTGTGTTGTACGTTTTTGTAAGTTATAAGATCTTCATTGTTGTGCCTTCCAAACCATTAGCACAACTTCATCACTTCTTATCAGTTCTGGGCCTTTACATGCGGGGATGGAAGTAGGTTCATCTAGTTCACTAATGGGTGTGATGACAAGCTACTTTTGTTTGTTTTTGCTGTTGGTGATGGTGAAGACAGTTTAGCAGCATGCATCTACTGTTGTGAGAAAGCTATTACTTAGAACTGCAAGCAAGAGATGAACAATTTTAGGGTGGGTAGAGCTGCAAAGCCACTCACAGACTTAAAGCCACTACTTGCATCCAAAACCCATGGGGGATGTCCACAACACTTCTTGAGAAGTGTGGGGCTGGTCAGTCACAATTACAAAGAAGCAATGCAGAAGCCTAGAGACAGATGAGGTAAGATAGGGGAATCAGTGGATAATAACCAGATAACACAATGCAATAAGTCTTAATTGTGGTTATCAAGTAGAGGAAGAGGAATAATCCAATCTGAGAAACCTGCCAGACCCCCACAGCAGACTCCCCACCATTTATCCTGGCAGCTGGATAGAACTATGGATCACAAATCATCATTATTAGAAGGAAGAGTTAATTTGTCTCTCATTCCCTTTTTAATTAATAATTTAATTTTAGTTTGTAAAGTCATCGTAAACGTTTGTAAAATCATTGCTGAAAGTGTAATCACTATTACTCTGACAAGGTTAAAATACTACCACAACTAGGTTACCTACTTCCCCCACTTCCCCTTTGAATCCTTCCATTGGCCCTCTCCTTCCGCCACATCCCATCCCAGTTTCTTGTCCATACCTTCAAGGCCCTGCATTAGTCTGCCTGTGCCCAACTAAAAGTTTCTCAGATCGTTGTCTCTTATCAAGTTGCCCTCTCTGTTCTACTAACGATACCAACCTTACGTGCCATTTGTCCATTTCTCCCATAAATGTCTCTATGCTTTCTTCCACACACAAACCTACCCGACTGGCTTGTCCGCAAATCTCTCCCTAGCCAAACCCCTTCTCAAAACCTACATCTACTGGGAAGCCTTTGAGAAATTAGCACACCAACAATGGCTTGGCTGACGGGCATTGTATAGTTCTATAAAGAAACACCCCAAAACAGAATATATTTGTACTATCAAAACATGGCCAGTCATCACCTTGACTACTTAACTTGTATGTTGGACCTCTTCTCCCCTCCTTTTGTCTGTCTTTTTTTAGGCTTTAAGCGCTCTCGGGCAAGAACCAGGCCTTCCTTTATGTTTGTATAGTGCCCAATGCATTGTGGAAACAAATAATAATACAAATTTTCTTAAAGGTTGCAAATTATTCTGAGACTGGATGGTGGCCTTGCTGTGTTGCAGCATTCATCAGAGTGAGAAGAATAGTGGCTTCCAGGAACCACAGAGAGATATAAGTAGACTGCAGTATAAAAGATAACATTAATACTGAAGACATCAACCCCTTTAATTGAAGGTAAAATATTTCCCAATGGCAGGAGGCCTTTGTATGACATTTGAAATGAAGTAGGAAAATTACAGCAAGCAAATCAGCAGTTAGCTGTTAGTTTTAGTAAGAGCTAAATAAAGGGAAGAAATGAAATAAATTTGTAAACGGTAAAAGTTGGATGCCAGTGGGTTGCATGATAATTAAAATGGACAGAGGAGATGGGGGATATTGAGGGCAAGAAAGCAGAAAAGGGGGTGGGGAGGAAATTCACATACCTGGTTTTATTAGGTAGCACAAGTTCCCTAACAGACTGTGTTATATCATTCGCTATTGTCAACAGGTGGCCATAATCTTCAAAACGCTATTAAAGCTAGTTTGGTTAAATGGTGTAGTTTAAGTCTCTGGTTAGTTGCATATAATAATACTGCTTCTGTGGGTATCATCTGAACACAAAAGGACTTTGTAGTCATTAAAGAAAAATGTTATGGGTCCATGAAAAAGAGAATCTAAATAGAACTGGAATTTGGTATGTGTGTATTTTCATTTGATTGACTTTAGAAAGCTGGTTATAGTACAGCTGAAATCTTGCTCTCAGTTCTTGTATTGTTTTATTTTGTTGTTCTGCCTTTATGTCCCTTTTTACAAATATAAGACAAAAATGCATATTTGTAAATTCATTCACAGACCCAGACTTCAATGATCATCCACATTTCCATTTAAGCTCAAAAGATTCCTTCATTTTATCCTTGTCCCTGCATTTCATGGGCCTGATTGTGCTTAGACTTATTCTGCTATAAATCAGGAGTAATTCCATTAAGGTAAATGATAAAAAAAAATTGGTGTGAGAGGAGAATCAAGCCCTGTCTCCTACCTATATTACAAGTCATCCTTCTAGCTGAAAATGGCTAGATGCAACTGTCTTTGGGGGCCATTTACACAGTTTCCTAATTCACCTGATGGGTTATTGTTGAATGATCTGGGAGGCACTCTGTTTCCTTTGCCCTTTATTTTCAGTGCTAAGTGCACTGCCTCTACACCTCTTGTGAGCACAGGATGAGCAGGGAAACTCAGACTCAGATCTCTCAGGTTGTCATAAGAGGAGAATACCAGATCTTGGCCTTTGGCCTAGAGCTATTGGGCCAAATGTAGTGCTTAATTTGTGCCAGGGCTTGCCAGGGCTGAGCCCTGGTACCTCTAGGCTTGGCAGTTCCTCCACTTCTGGGCTTGCTGTCTCAGTTCTGAATGTAAAACAGTTTCTTGCACCCCAGCACCTCTTTCATTACAAATTAATCATTGGACAAATTATCTGCTGGGCTAACTCCATTAACTTCAGTGGAATTATACCAGCAGAAAGTTTGTCCCATTCATTTCAATTTTGTTTTAATTTTGTTTTCAAATGAGATATAGGCAAATGGATTAAAGAAAGGGTCTGTTCTGTTCTGACCCTAAATTAATAGTTCTCCAAACAGCATTTTTTAAATTGAAACTTTGACTGGAACAAGTGCCAAAAATCACCCTATGGAAATAAGGTTCTATTTATTTAATGATTGTATTTAAATGCTACCTGAATCTGGTTTTGCAAGGGGCTCAGTATGGTTTCTAATTTTACAGGAACCATTTTGCCCAGTTAATTGTGGTTTCAAATGCTTGCACTTAAATATGTAGCTATCAGATGCACACACCAATCAGGTACAGTAATCATTTGTTTAAGTGTCAACAACTGCACCAACAATTAATTTGCAATTGTCTGCGAGTGTGGAATTATGCCTGGTGAAACAGAGGTCTTTTTTCAAAATCAGGCTCTTAAAACTTCTAATAATTCTTCCCCATATGTTGAGACTGTTATTCTGATCTTCATACTGTAGGTTGTTGGATATTTCTGTCAATACTCCTAGTCATTTATCTTTGCTCATGTTCTGGAAACCCTGTCTTACATTTGATCCTCAGGTATTTTACTTGATTTTTCCGATCAGTGTGAATATCCATTGTCCTAAGATTGTGAACAGGCAAGACATCAAAAATAGCTAATTTGACTTAGCAAACTTAGATTGCGCCAAATTCTGACATATATATGAAGCTTTTAGATATTGAAGGGATAGATCGTCAGCTGGTTCAAATTGGCATAGCTCCATTTAATTCAATGGAGCAGTGCAGATTTACATCAGCTGAAGATCTGGCCCCCCAGAATCTTTATTTTATCATAAGTGTATTGACAAGATAGAGAAGCCTGTGGGTATGATTCTACTTCCAAACTCTCATTAGGTTCATTGGGAATGTGGGATGCACAAAGGAATGCAATATCTAATCTCATAAAAAACAAACATGATTTAAGAGACAAATGTTCCTCAGTGACAAAAGAGTAACTTTTGGAACCATATGTTTGCAACCTGTGCATTAGTTCAAGAACAGAGGGAGTCTCAAAGGCAATGTTTCAGTGGATCAATAAGCTTAATTAGTGCTAAAAAGAGTTATAATATGGATAAAAATGATTTCCCCATAAAATAATTTCTAATAAATCTTGCAGTCAGGGTCTCATAAGAAAAAGGAAGGTATAGATTCTAGGCAAAATGGAACAGTTTGATAAGATACGAAAC
The DNA here is from genome assembly GCF_965140295.1 of Lepidochelys olivacea. Lineage (NCBI taxonomy): Eukaryota > Metazoa > Chordata > Testudines > Cheloniidae > Lepidochelys > Lepidochelys olivacea. The sequence goes on from NC_140411.1 coordinate 113,294,574, forward strand.
CTATTTTTAATTATGGGGGAAAACAATAAAAATTTAGTAAAACTTAGCACATTTTTATTAAGGTAAGTGTAAGTTCAAATAAAAGGAATAACACATGGACAGATGATTATTAAATTGGGGAGGGAACTACTTTTATTTTTTTTCTTTTTGTCTTATTTCCGCAGACAGCCAAATACTGAAAGTGAAATTCTGCCCCATTTCACTCAATGTGAGTTTTGCCATTGACTTCACTAGTGTCAGGAATTCACCTGGAGTTTTGATGCAGTCACTGTCTAAACAAAACTCCCACTGATTTCAGTGAAGGTTACCTTCTAAGTAGAACTTGCCCTATACTGCAAAATCAGTATTCAGAAACATTGCTTCCGTTTAAATGACTGTTTGGTCAACCAAATTTGTAACTTCTTATGTTATTCACAAACCTTTATGTGAATGTATTTGGTTTGCATGAATGTTTGAGAAATGGCTATTCTCTGTGTGAATACCCATATTTAGGGCCCTACCAAATTCACAGCCATGAAAAATGCATCATGGACCATGAAATCTGGTCTCCCTCCACCCTCTCCCTCCCGGGAAATCTGGTCTTTTGTGTGCTTTTACCCTATACTATACGGATTTCATGGGGGAGACCAGAGTTTCTCAAATTGGGGGTCCTGACCCAAAAGAGAGTTGCAGGGAGGTCACAAGGTTACTTCTGCACTGCCTTCAGAGCTGGGCGGCTGGAGCGCGGTGGCTGTTGGCCAGGTTTACAGCTCTGAAGGCAGCGCCCCGCCAACAGCAGCACAGAAGTAAGGGTGGCAATGCCATACTGTGCCATCCTTACTTCTGCGCTGTTGCCTTCTGAGCTGGGCAGCTGGAGAGTGCAGCTGCTGACTGAGAGCCCAGCTCGGCAGGCAGCAGCTCTGCCTTCAGAAGTGGGTTCCCGGCCAGCAGCCCCCGCACTCCAGCTGCCCCGCTCTGAAAGCAACGCCGCCTCTAGCAGCAGCGCAGTAAGGGTAGCAATACCACACCCTCCTACAATAACCTTGCGACACCCCCCCCCAGACTCCTTTTTGGGTCAGACCCCTACACTTACAACACTGTGAAATTTCAGATTTAAGTAGCTGAAGTCATGACATTTATGATTTTTAAAATCCTATGACCGTGGAATTGACCAAAATGGACAGTGAATTTGGTAGGGCCCCGCCCATATTCATATGTTTAGGTCGTTAAGCTATTAATTAATGGTTCTGATGTGCTCAGAGTCTATGTCCATAAAAAACACGCTGATCTGACTCAGAATGTTTGTAGAAAATTTTGAATTTGACTCTGATTTAGGTGACCGAACACACACAGCCAAAAAGAAACAATGAGGAACACATAATTGAGGTGAACAATTTACTAATATTTCATAGTCTGAAATGTATTCTCAGGAATTATTCGGAGAGTATTTGCAAATAAATACATTAATAGAAATCAGGACAGATTTATGAATGACAGAGGAGCTAAACTGATCAGATGATCTACAGTATGTGTGATGAGCAATTGAACAAGCTCTAAGCCTGAGTGAGGACTCCCAGGTTTGGCTCACATATTTTGTGAATCCAACTGTGTGTGTTAATGGTTGTATGAGCATGTTTTTATAAATAGTTAAACAGATAGAAATAGCTATGCCTATATAAGGTTGTAATAGCTGTTTGATGGATTGCAGAGACATTATAATTATATTTATCATGAACTTTTGACTACCTCATCTGCACTCTACTCCATTAATCCCTCTCCTTTTGGTTCTTATTCTCATATTTCAAACTCCTGAAACTTTCAAACAGCTGCCACAAACCAACCAACCTGAAACATTTCCTTCATTTCCCCCACAAGTATGGAACCCCTCTACTGCAAATTCCTCCAATGACACTGGCAGTGTAGAAAGGGTAATAGTCAGTACTCGAACTATGACAGATTTAAGGCCTTTTATCTCAAGACCCATCAAGGCTAGAACGGAGAGCTTTTTATAATTGGAAAGAGGAGATTCCCAGCTTTTCAAGGTGTCTCATGGCACTTACTTCTATCATAGATGCTTCCAAGATATCAGTCCTTAAAATTGAGATGATATGGTGTATGGAAAAGCAATTTTAGATAACTGTCAGAGAATTCTGAAACTTATTAGTTACACTTTTCATTTTCCTCTGAGTCTGGTGGTATTGTACTCATGACACCTGGCTATAAAGGCAGAATGATGTGAAAAATAGTGCCAATATAATTTTAAAATATCTTTCTAAAACATTTCAGAAATAATTTGTCTATGAAATACGTGGCATATACACCACACCATCATATACTATGTACAGCTTTTATCGGCACTTGTTTGGGATGACCTGTATAAATCATTTGTGTCTTTGCCATTCATGAGTAATGTGGTCATCCCAACTCAAACCATTAAACCTTTATATCACAGCACACCATTATAGATTTTATCCATATGCAAGGTGTATACTAGTTTATGGGCTCCAGATCCTGCAGTGAGAAGCATGAAAAAGAAACCCATGTACTTACACAGAGCCCCACTAACGTCAGTGGGTCTCTATATAGGGGTAGGAGTTTGCCTATATTGCACTGCATTGTACAATCAGGGCCCTAAGATCCAAAGTACTGTGTGAGGAATCCCATTGAAACCCATGGGATTAATCACAATGTGTAAAATTAAGCACATACATAGGTCTTTGCAGGATCAAGGCCTTAGTTTTCAGTTGTTTCACTGTACTTTTGTTTGATATAAAATCAGTAGAAAAATAATAAATTAAAGGAATTTTTTCTTTGCAAATTGGCAAAAATACTTTAAAACCAGTTGGAGACCATGTTGACCATCTCTAGATACATTTTAATGTCAGAATTATAAGTCCTTAAAATAAGGATTTTTATTTGTGTAACTATTGCCACAATTTAACTGTGTGGTAAAAACAGACAGTTTTAAAAACACCTCTTTTTAATGGTGACCTGGAAAAATACCTTAAAATCAAGCAACTTCAGAATTGTATGCTGAATGCCCCAAATATCAAAATAAGAGAAACCTTGAGGGCATTATCATCTTAAAACTTACTTAGAGCTGGGAAGATACATTTTTGCTGTATTCTCAGAATATTCTTGTAAATAAAAGCTGATGTCTCACACTTTACTGGTATTTGTGCCGTAATTACAAATATTTAGGTGAGCAAGGTTATACTCACAAGAATGTTAATTTGAAGGAAGAGGGCCAGGAATAAGTAACATGAATAAATATTCACGAGTATTTATGCTGAAATTGGGCCAGCATCCATTTAAAAAAGTTCTTTGCATAATAGATTCAATGAACAAATACAAATGTCTATGGATAATTTATGAATCAAAAAATGCAATGTCCTGTTTATACAGATCAGGTTCTCTATTCAGGCAACAGAAATACCATGGTCATAGATGATCAATCACATTGCAGAAACAGCAAAATGTTCATAGGACCTGAGGAAGAAGTGTCAAGAGATTCCATGAAGTTCACTTAGGGCTGTGTTATTGCTATTGGTTGTACTTGGAATCCACTTAGATACTATGGTGATGGGCAGCAATATAAAACTCATAGCTTAGATAGGACTTGATTTAAAAGCTCATTGAAATCAGTGCAAACGCCCTCATTGACTTCAATGGACTTTGGATCAGGCCCATAGTGACCATTTAGCAACTAATCGGTAGCTTAAGATTTATTTGCACAAATCATGTGAATGGACACATTTATAAAAAATTACAACTCATTCTCAAGTAAATTGTGACCCAAAAAGAGGGTTATACTTATCAAATTAACTGTTCGCTGTGTGCAGCTTGACCAGCTCTAAATTTAACTTTCTTTCTAGGTCCATGAAATCCAGACACATTGTGAACTGCTGGTTCCCAGTCTGAGTTATCACTCAGCACATCCTGGTAATGTCATACTGACATAGATAGCTGCTGAATACTAGAGCCGAGTCACAGGGACCAGATAAGTACCTTTAATTTTAACTATATTGTAAAAATTGTGCAAAGTTTTAATATTTATAGAACAGAAGCTAGTTGAGGGTCTGGATGTCATGGATCTGAAAAAGAAAATACTTTCATTGGGGGTCTGTTCTTCCATTAATGTGAACTTTTAACTCCCAGGAGCTTTAACTGAAGATCTTTGCCCAAGGTCACACACAAGATCTGTGCCACATTTCCTGAACCTCAGTCCGTGGTTTTAAACCCAAGACGATCTTTCTGTCCCTTTCCCTGCCCATTTGAACACCTATTTTTTTTCTGAGAATGTATCCGCTCAGGAAGAAACCTCAGCCCACTCCAGACTAGTGCATAGTATTTGAGGTCTGACTGCAAAGCTAATTAAAAATAATTTAAAAAATGGAATTGATTCAACATACAAGGATTTAAAAAAGAGAAAATGGTTGATTATGGGTTTTTAATTATATCTGCAAAGCTACTTTCCAGAAAACATGAAAACTGTCTGTAATAGCTTTACTATTTTTACTATTTTACAAGAAAATTAAGTTTACAAAAACTGAGTTTAAAAATTGTTTATTATGCATACCTCAGGGGTTCTCAAACTGGGGGTCGTGACCCCTCAGGGGGTCGCAAGGTTATTACGTGGGGGGTCACAAGCTGTCAGCCTCCACCCTAAACCTCTCTTCACCTCCAGTATTTATAATGGTGTTAAATATATAAAAACGTGTTTTTAATTTATAAAGGGGGTTGCATTTAGGGGCTTTCTGTGTGAAAGGGGTCACCAGTACAAAAGTTTGAGAACCCCTGGCATATATAGCAAACTGTAACAGGATTTTTGCAACACAGAAAAGGTGATGAAAGTATATAATTATCAGATCAAATAGAATGGCTGAAAAAAAGCCACTGTTGTCTCTTAGGGAAATTAATAGGTTTCGTCTTTTAAAAAAATCATAATTATATATTTAACCAAAAGGCTGGAATGGCTTTTGTGCATCAATATTTTCACATTTACCTCCATCAGCATTTTAATGAGCACAACCAAAGCAACTAAATTCACGCAATTTCTCTCTCTCTGTTTTTCTTCACTCTTATTCCAACAATACTTTCTCTCAGTAGCATTGGAAAAACACATGATGTAGAATGAGCCTGGTTTCCCATTATCTGTCTGGTTCTCTTATCTATCTGCCTTCATCAGTGCATAGACGCTAAATCATTTCTGGTTTCACTGTGTTGAACGCTTCAGCTTGTTTGCAGAGGAATAATGAAGCTGGTTTAATGTTGGCTACTTTCAATTACTGCACTTTAAAAATATGTGAGGCTATTTTTGAGCAAAAGTATGATCTCTAGTAATTTAGTAACCTTTAGTATTACCTCTCTAGCCTGTCTCCCTTTATTTCCTCTTTAATTTTTACATTATAGGCGGGCCTTTCTCCTGGTCTAATGGGCAATGCTGCTTAATTGCAGAAAGGAAAACAGAGGACAAGGCAAACTTTCAATTTAGCCTTCTGTTGTGCTTCACTTTATTGGGGTCTGCAGGTTATTCTGTCAACACCATCTTCATCTCCACAAATGCCCTTTGAGCACGGAACTGAATCCAGAGCCTTAGGCACTAGGGAAGCCTGGAGGGTTCCAGTGACACAGAGAAGGAAGTTTTGCTGCCTGAGCTGAAGTATTCTTGAGACAGGATTATGGCGATGGTCAGGATGATAGTGTTCAGGGAATCCTGGGGTAGGGGCTGGAAAGTTTGCAGAGAAAACATATCTCCACTGCACTGAGTGGGAGACCGGGATTTAGGGTGACCAGCTGTCCTGATTTTTATAGAGATCATCCTAATATTTGGGGCTTTGTCTTATATAGGCGCCTATTACCCCCTACCCCCGTCTTGATTTTTTCACATTTGATGTCTGGTCCCCCTACCTGGATTCTGTTGCCCTAACATCTCAGAGCTGGGCAGGAATAGAAGGCAGCAAGTTCCAGCATCACTGAATATTGTGAGTGACCTGCTAAAGCAACAAGCCACAACGCAGGACACACACATTAATATATGCCTCATTGTGTGGTGAGCCTGGAAACACCTGAGAAATGCATCAGCCTATACATCTCAGAGCTTCCTGTGGTTCCTAGCACCATGTAAATGAGATCTGCACAACAAAATGGGCTTCACAGACTCTTCTGCTCTTCTCTTTCCCTTGTCTATGGAAGGCTCTATTTAGTAGCTAATCTTTTAAAAATTATAATTCAGTTATAGTGGGAAAACTTTATCATAGAGGAGGGCCCTAGTATGCCTTAACAATAGTCAGTCTCTGGATCATGCTAATCTCCTATGGAAGTTCATTTTACAGTTGGATCTTTATGACCAGGAGAGATTTGTCTCTGGCTCTCATGTGCTCTGTCATGGGCTTTGAAAGGTTCATTGTCCCAGAGGAACATAGCTGTCTAACTGGGTCATGGACAGAGAGACACCACCCACTGATGACTTTGAAGATCAGGACCAAAGTCTTTAACTGGCAACAGCAGAAGACAGGGAGTGAGTGGAGGAACAGGGACGCAGGAATACTCGCAGTGGACTAGCATCACATTAGCCTACCTCCATTATTGCTATTAGAATGTCTCCTTCCTTCTCCATTTCACTGAAACAACTGGGGTTTGTGTGGAAAGGGAAGGAATGGGGTATGTGCAATTTATTCTTCCACTATGAAAATTAGTTTCTAGTAATTGAAAAAAATTGTAAATGCCTTTTCCTTACTAGGCTGACTATTTTTCTTCTTCAGACATTTTTTCTTTCTGTAAAAGTTCTTGGACTATTTTCCTCCATCTTGCTCTGCCTGTACCCAGGTGCCCAGGGTAAACTTTCAGCAGCAGTCTGTGGTCCAACAGCCATTTTTAACTCACTTTCTATTATTCACTATTTAATTTTTTATAATACAGTGTGACTGGAAGATCCCCAAACAGCTGTTGAAAGGATGTCTTGGCACTATGGGAAGAGGGCACAGTTTAAAGTGGTTACCTTTTCCCTCTCAACTCCTCCCGCTAGCTTTTATCTCTCCAAGTAGCCTCTGTTACCTTTATGATCCATTAAAACTGGTATGTTTCAAGTCAAATGGTTGAAGGAGGCCAGTCTGGAACCCTTTGTTTGTGCTGCTATAATGAACAAAAACTAGGAACTTCAAAGATAAAGCTGATATTTTAACATATAATTGATTATCTTTTTTCCCACCTGGGTATTAGTTGAGGATGTGGTGTCACTCTTGACTTAAAAATTAAAGACCATAATCCTCAACTGTGTTGTGCTCTTGTATGATGCAGCTGAGATGGGGGTGAGGTGGGGAGGGGAGAGACCTAATGGTGACTTGGATCCTGGTGTGGAATGGAGGCTGAAACAATCAGCCAGGTTAGAACAGTAGCTGCTCTAATTTACACTAGCTAGCTGGTCCCTTAAGGACAATTCTGCTGGCCAGGGATTGCTAGTGAGTATCACATTCTGGACCTGCCTCTGGGCCTCTGCACATTTCCCTAGCCAGCTCTGGCACATCCCTGCATGGGCTTTATGCCAGCCCAGAATTCCCCCAAACCAGAGGAATCCTAACCTCTCTCACTAAGTCAGCTTTATAGACACTTTGCCTCCTTAGCACTCTCTTTAAGTGGGTTTTTATTCAAGTTATCTTTATGGTTCACCCTTATTTGAATTATACAAAGAAAAGTATCGCCAACATAATTTCAGAAGAGCTTTCCATTTTTATTTAATAATTAATTTTTAAAACCGATGTTTATTTCCCACAAGAAGTGGGGGTAGTTCTTGTCAGTTGTAGTATGCAGCTGGAGTGAGCAGTAGCTCTAGTGGAAGAGAGGAAGGAAGAGATCCATTGTCTATGTTATTCTGAATATGTCTCTGCAACTAACAGATCTGCTTTTATAATCAGAATCTTAGTCTGATCCCCACAAAACCCACTTGCTCTTGAATCCCGGCTTCCCTCACCCCACCCTGGCTTCCTGCCCTGGTCTTCCTCACTTATCCAGTATCTTATTATTTTCAAACTTTTGTTGTTATCTTTATCAAGTAATTTTAATATGGGAGAAACTACAGTGGATATGAGAGTATTGGAAGTAACAGAGGAGGAAAAGGACCTCGGAATATTGGTTGATCACAGGATGACTGTGAGCCACCAATGTGATATGGCTGTGAAAAAAGCTAATGCGGTCTTGGGATGCATCAGGCGAAGTATTTCCAGTAGAGATAAGGAGGTGTTAGTACCATTATACAAGGCACTGGTGAGACGTCACCTGGAATACTGTGTGCAGTTCTAGTCTCCCATGTTTAAGAAAGATGAATTCAAATTGGAACAGGTACAGAGAAGGGCTACTAGGATGATCTGAGGAATGGAAAACCTGTCTTATGAAAGGAGACTCAATGAGTTTGGCTTGTTCAGCCCAACTAAAAGAAGGCTGAGAGGAGATATGATTGCTCTCTATAAATATATCAGAGGGAAAATACCATGGAGGGAGAAGAATTATTTAAGCTCAGTACCAATGTGGACACAAGAACAAATGGATATAAACTGGCCATCAGGAAGTTTAGACTTGAAATTAGACCAAGGTTTCTAACCATTAGAGGAGTGAAGTTCTGGAACAGCCTTCCAAGGGGAGCAGTGGGGGCAAAAGACATATCTGGATTCAAGACAAAGCTTGATAAGTTTATGGAGGAGATGATATGATGGGATAGCCTAATTTTGGCAATTAATTGATCTTCAACTACTAGTGGTAGATATGCCCAATGGCCTGTGATGGGATGTTAGATGCGGTGGGATCTGAGTTACTACAAAGAATTCTTTCCTGGGTATCTGGCTGCTGAGTCTTGCCCACATGCTCAGGGTTTAGCTGATTGCCATATTTGGGGTCAGGGAGGAATTTCCCCCCCAGCGCAGATTGGCAGAGGTTCTGGGGGTTTTTCACCTTCCTCTGCAGCGTGGGGCACGGGTCACTTGTTGGATGATTCTCTGCACCTTGAAGTCTTTAAACCAAGATTTGAGGACTTCAATAGCTCAGACATAAGTTAGGGGTTTGTAACTGGAGTTGGTGGGTGAGATTCCATGGCCTGTGTTGTGCAGGAGGTCTGACTAGACCACTGTTTCCCAAACTTGGGATGCCGCTTGTTCAGGGAAAGCCCCTGGCAGGCTGGGCCGGTTTGTTTACTTGCCGCGTCCGCAGGTTCGGCCGATCGCGGCTCCCACTAGCTGCGGTTCGCTGTGCCGGGCCAATGGGGGCTGCAGGAAGGACGGCCAGCACATCCCTCGGCCTGCACCACTTCCCACAGCCCCCATTGGCCTGGCACAGCGAACGCGGCCAGTGGGAGCTGCGATCGGCCGAACCTGCGGACACGGCAGGTAAACAAACCGGCCTGGCGCGCTTTCCCTGAACAAGTGGCTTCCCAAGTTTGGGAAACACTGGACTAGACGATTATAATGGTCCCTTCTGACCTTAAAGTCTGATTCTATGATTATACTAATCTTACATTTTACTGTCCAAAGAGTCTGGAAGACGCTATGTACTGTATAAGTGTACATCACTAAAACAATTATGAGAACAGTTTGACAAATTTCAGAGCAGATTACAACAACCCTCCTGGGTGTTTTTGAGATGCAACTCAGTTCTTAACATTCCTCATTTCAATTAGACGGTGAAACAGCCTCCCAGGGGAAGCGGTGGAAACATCTTCCCTTGAGACTTTAAAACTAAACTGAACAACGCTTTTGAGAATATACTGTAGGGAGAAATCTTGCATTAGCAGGGAGATTACAGGGACTAACAGGTATTTTCCATATCTAATTTACGTGATTATTAATTTTCTTCAACCTTAACAGTGTTTTTATGGAGGGAATTTCAAAAGCACCTAAGGGAGTTAGGCACGGCGCTCCCAAAGAAAATCAGTAGGAGTTAGATGTTTACCTCTCAGGTGCTTTCAAAACCCTAGCCTAAGCAGATAACATAATTCACTATTTTTTTAAAGGATTTAAGGTTCCTTGAGGTGGGCAAGTTTGCTTGTCAAATTTTGCTTTTACTATTAATAGGTACTCTTGAATCTAAGTGTACCCACCCTAAGAAGCTCTTTGTTGTTCATGTATTTCACTTTTAATAAATATTCGGTTGCTTTTATTAAGGACATTATATCCTTTGTAAAAAGAAAAGGAGTACTTGTGGCACCTTAGAGACTAACAAATTTATTTGAGCATAAGCTTTCATGAGCTACAGCTCACTTCATCGGATGCATGCAGTGGAAAATACGTGGGGAGATTTTATATACACAGAGAACATGAATCAATGGGTGTTACCATACACACTGTAACAAGAGTGATCGGGTAAGGTGAGCTATTACCAGCAGGAGAGAAAAAAAACCTTTTGTAGTGATAATCAAGGTGGGCCATTTCCAGCAGTTGACAAGAACGTGTGAGGAACAGTAGGGGGCGAAAATAAACATGGGGAAATAGTTTTACTTTGTGTAACGACATATCCACTCCCAGTCTTTATTCAAGCCTAAAGTAATGGTGTGCAGTTTGCAAATTAATTCCAATTCAGCAGTCTCTTGTTGGAGTCTGTTTTTGAAGTTTTTTTGTTGTAATATTACCACTTTTAGGTCTGTAATCGAGTGACCAGAGAGATTCAAGTGTTCTCCGACTGGTGTTTGAATGTTATAATTCTTGATGTCTGATTTGTGTCCATTTATTCTTTTACGTAGAGACTGTCCGGTTTGGCCAATGTACATGGCAGAGTGGCATTGCTGGCACATGATGGCATATATCACATTGGTAGATGTGAAGGTGAATGAGCCTCTGATAGTGTGGCTGATGTGATTAGGCCCTATGATGGTGTCCCCTGAATAGATATGTGGACACAGTTGGCAACGGGCTTTGTTGCAAGGATAGGTTCCTGGGTGAGTATTTGCTTCAGGTTGGGGGGCTGTCTGTGAGCAAGGACTGGCCTGTCTCCCAAGATCTGTGAGAGTGATGGGTCGTCCTTCAGGATAGGTTGTAGATCCTTGATGATGCGTTGGAGAGGTTTTAGTTGGGGGCTGAAGGTGATGGCTGGTGGTGTTCTGTTATTTTCTTTGTTGGGCCTGTCCTGTAGTAGGTAACTTCTGGGTACTCTTCTGGCTCTGTCAATCTGTTTCTTCACTTCAGCAAAAGAAACTACACCATCTGCTCAAGAAACTTCCTGAAAAAGCACAAGAACAAATCCGCACACACACACCCCTAGGACCTGGAGCAGGGGTATTCTATCTGCTACCCAAGATCCATAAACCTGGAAATCCTGGACGCCCCATCATCTCAGGCATTGGCACCCTGACAGCAGGATTGTCTGGCTATGTAGACTCCCACCTCAGGCTCTACACTACCAGCACTCCAAGCTATCTTCGAGACACCACTGACTTCCTGAGGTAACTACAATCCATCGGTGATCTTCCTGAAAACACCATCCTAGTCACTTATGCTCAAATAAATTTGTTAGTCTCTAAGGTGCCACAAGTGTACTCCTTTTCTTTTTGCGCATACAGACTAACACGGCCGCTACTCTATACCCTTTGTGTTTGACATATTTGTACTGTCATGATTGCCTCCGCATATATTGCAAACAAATCTGACCTCTGCCTGTTGTTAACCTTCTTGCATTCTGTCTTTATTTCTTAGCATGTATTTTTTTTTATGCAATTAACTTCAGTTTTTTTTTTTTTTTACTATTTGCAAACACTTTTAATTTGGGAAGCATAGTTTTCACTAGCCCAGCAACTGCCCACTGTCTTTTGAAAAGTCAAGTTCATTTCTCACAATAGCCTAGCTTTGATGTGGTTATTGATTATACCGTAAATAATTCACTCTCTAATATAGTACATTAGTTAACTGCAAATAATTTGATTTATTACAGCGGTTGGTAACATAATGGTCAGTAATCTCACCTGACAGCTAGTTTCATGTAAAGAAAATGTACTTTTCCCATGGATCTAAATATTCTTGACTTTTTTGAATTACTAGCAATTTCAGCTTTTTTCTTGCTCCCACTGGAATAGCTTGTAGATTTTATTGCCTTTAGGACTGACACATTTAGCTGAAATAAAGAGCACAAAATGACACAACCTTACACTATCAGTTCAAAAACACCATTTCAGGCCTTTGCTATGCACAACTTACAGTGATTTTTCTGCTAACTCAGTAAGTAGAAAAGAACTTGATTAAAAAAACAAACATGGTGCAGTCAAAGGATTCATATTTAGCACTCCTAGAATATGACAATATATTTCTCAGTGATTTATGGTGATCACCAATTTAGAGACTTATGAGCAGAAGGACAAAATCTTTAGTGCCAACATTTCTATTATATATAGGTTCTTATACCAGGCTCATCGTCATAGTGTCTAAGGCCCAGATCCACAGAAGTATTTAGGCTCCTAACTTCCATGGAAGTCATGTGTTTCTCTCATGCCCGCCCCCCCCCCCCCCGGGAGAAGTGTATGCAGTGGAGTGTTTTGTTTTGGATTTTTTTTATAATATATTTACTTGGCATACAGTGTGTGTGTGTGTGTATACAATGTATAGATAGATATGTTGCTATATGTTTGTTAGAGTAGGTTAGAGCCCTGCATTTAGATCAGAAGGTCGTGAGGTTTGGGATGATACTTAGTTCCCTTGGGAGTTCATTGCATAATCTTGGGCTGGCCCACAAAAAGCTTTGTCTCCTGTCATCTAACCAGCTTCCTGAGCCAAGGAAAATTAACACTGAACAGCTGTAAAAAAGTTATATTCCAGGAAACTGGAACAGAAGAAATACTACAATAAAAATTCCAAAAAGTTATTGCAAGTGGAAGAGCATATTAGTTCAAGCAAAGTGTGGTTGGCATTCTGTCACTGTATCATACTATATCAAGGTCATATGTCATAACCATTACCCTCAGGATAAGTCTTACAGAAGGAACAGAAGACATGTAAACAAAGCCAAGGAGGACACTAACTGTTTATTGAGGATGTACATAATGTTACTGCCAGATGTAACATGTGTATACCCAGTAAGTAGAAAACACCAAGAGCGTAATTATAGGCTCCAGTTGGCAGATCTACTTCAGCAGCTGAAAAGAGCAAGGCAGAAGGATCTGTTTTGGGAACTTGAAGCAAATGTGATCAGAAAGCCATAGAGGTCCAAAGACTACAGTTCTTGACATATGTCCAATATAAAAGACAGAGTACCACTTTCATTTGTCAAGGGCATTCAGGTTGTTTACCTTGACATCCATTGTACATATTTCTAATTGTGTGTTTTATTAGTGGATTCTGTTTATTTTTATTGTTTTTGGTTGATATGTTTTCTTTGCAATTGATTTTAAAAAATGGGTCCCACAGGAGATGTATTAGCTCTAGTTTATGCAACTTTTCTGTGTGTTTCAGAGTAGCAGCTGTGTTAGTCTGTATTTGCAAAAAGAAAAGGAGTACTTGTGGCACCTTAGAGACTAACCAATTTATTTGAGCATAAGCTTTTGTGAGCTACAGCTCACTTCATCAGATGCATAAAGTGGAAAGTACCTTAAAGTGTGTGCAACCTTAATTCACCACCATTGTGCTTATTCATTAGAATACAGTCTTTAATTACATGATCTCATGCTGTGTATTCCCTAGGACCCCTGCCACATTCAGGGTGCAGGATGGATCAGCTCTGGGAATGAATCAGGGCTGCGTAGTGAATGAAGCTGCTATCTGTAGGACCCCTGCCTCATTTCCTGTAGAGGTTGGCAGGGGCGTTGTGAATGAGGTATGGGATTGAAGGACAATCTCAGGGGAAAAGCCATTGTATGCAGCCACATAGTTCCTATAGGAGCCAGGAAAGACACTTAAACCAAACATTTCACAGGTGGCCATTAATGGTTGTGGTCCTCATTTTTCTGGGTGCTTCATTTGAGACCCGGGCTTCTGATCTGTGGAAACGCCAGGCATTCCTACATGCACTGAAGTCAATAGGAGCTGTGCTTTAAACGTAGGGAATGCTATATATGCCGAAAAATCAGGTCCCAGGTGTCTCAAATTCAGCACCCACCAATAGTGGATACTTTTGACCTTACTCTTACTGAGCTGGATGAGTGAGCAGGTAATTAAAGAGGATCATATAATACGTAGGTGAATTATGGGGGATGGTGAATGAAGGTTCCCCAGGGAACCATAATATCAGCATTTCCTAACTTTCCACTGCTTGACTTTGTAACACCCCCATGACGCTTTAACACTGTTTTGCGACGGCGGGGAGAATCCCCTTAGCGCCGGGCAGCAAAAATAGGGTAACACCCCAGGGGACGTTCACGCCCATTTCTCTCAGCAGCCCCCAGCCCTGCAGGGGGCAAAGGAGGAGCCGAGCAGGGCGGGGAGGGGGTCCCTGGAGGGTACAGGAAGGCGGCGGGGGGAGGGAAGAGGCCGAGCGAGCGGCGGGGCGGGGTGGGGTGGGGCGTGGTGTTATCCCCCCCGCACAGGCTCCACAGCACTGAGGAGCCCGAGGTCAGTGCGGCTCCCTCCCTCGCTCCTCCCTCTGCTTCGGCGGCGGCGGCCTCCCTCCGGCTGCTCCTCCGCGCTGCCCGCCAGTCCGGCGCTGGGGGGTTCGCCGGCGGCTGGCTCGGTGCCGCGGGGCAGGGGTTGGAGAGCAGCCGGGCAGCAGGGAGCAAAGAGGATGCAGCCGCCTCCTCCCGCTCCCCCGGGGGCGGCTCCGTTAGCCGTGTTGGATCCCACAGGTAGGTCCCGGCGCTGGGCACCGACAGCAGCAGCGGGCGCCCCCGGCCCGTGCCCAGAGGTACCTGCGGGGCTGGGCTGCGGGGCAGAGGGCGGGCAGCTGCGGGCGCCAGGAGCCCAGCGGGGCGCTGAAGTTCCGGGGGCGGCTCGGTTCGCCCGGAGGTGGCGGCCCGTGGCCGGAAAGCCCCTGGCAGCGCACGCGGATTTGCTGGGGGGCTTCTCAGCTGTGACCGCGCCGCGCCTTCGCCTGACCCGCTGCTGCTTCACCAGGTTCCCTGCTTTCTCCAACGTGCAGTCAAGCCAACTTCCCTGCCCTGGGAGCACTGCAGTGCACATTCGTCTACTGGGGGGAAATTCACTGGGAAGGCTCCCCAGCTCCCTCTCCCCCAAACCCTGTAGCTGTGCAAGGAGTCTCACGCTGCTCGGAGAGTTCAGACACGTAACCAGGCTTTCTTTCTTTCTTTTTCTTTTAAATTTGGCTCGAAAACCGTTTTTAAATGTAATCTAGGTAGTTATAGTTACTGTTACGGCTATTCGTTGTTTGTTTAACCAGCCATGGACAGAGATGCTAGGACTCACCTATGTAGCTGGTACACTGAAAGCAATAAACTTGATGAGTATTATTAAGTTCTGGATTTGAGATTTCTGATTGCAACATTGTGAGGATAGCATGAAAGTACTATTTCCCCTCCGACCCCCTACCCAATATTGCAAATCTTAATTTTTCACAGGGAAAGATCTATTCTCTGGTAATCTCTATGGGATGCACTACTACTGATTTGCCTATTCATTTATAAATACTTGCACTTGCAATGAAGGATATCATTTTCTGCTCAGATGAAGCCCAGTTGATCACCTTCTTAAATAGCAATCTAAAAACATACCACAGAGTGCCTAACAACTAAAAGAGCAATATGGAAAGAATGCAGAGATAGGTAATTGAGTTTGACAGATAGAGTTTGTCTTTTACTATTTTAGTTAATACTCTTAAGGTTAAAAAAGGAACCTATTGTATATGGTATAGTACAGTACTACGGGTATTGGTGGGTCGTAATAATCCCATTGTCAATGTTATCATTCTGCTCTTTCTTGTCACTCTCATTTATCACATTAGGACATTTAAAAACATTTTCCATTTTGCTGTTGCATTATTTTCATGGAATTGCTGTGAGGATAATGTAACATAGAAATAAACTTTGTGCGTGTATGTATGCATGCATATAGCTAATGTGGAAAAATATCCTTTTCTCTCTTTGCTGAAAATTAACAGTTGCTATGGCTGAGCAGTTTGGAGTGTCAGCAGATCAGGGTAGAGTTAGTTTTGGCTCTTTTCCACTTACGGATGGTTTATGGCTGTGATGGGACTATACCGTATTCAGTAGTAGAAGCAATTCCACTCAAACTTTTGACTGGTGCTGTTGTAATATCCACATGACAATTGGCTTTACTTTTTTACATTTTTACATTACAATTGTAATTGAGTGCCTCATTGCTAAACTAGTCTGTCTCTGAAAAGGGTTGTTTTCTGTTCCTAAATGTACAGTGTGTGTCCTGGAAAATATAAATGACATGTAAAAGAGAAGTTAAATATTTGATTATTCCCCCAAAGTTCCTTACTTTCTAGATTATCTTGACTTTATCAGTGGTAGTTCTTGTGTATGGCATTCAATATGGTATAGGGAGACTTTGCCTTTACCCAAACATCAGGACAGCAGTCAAAAAAAATGTATTAGACCTTTATATTTTTATGTGGCAGTTTTGAAAAAAACAAAACAGGGAATAAATGGTAATAGCAAAGATTTGTTTAGGATATTCTCTATGTGATGTAAGTATTTATTCAGTTAAACTGTCATTTTAACCATTGATTAGCTAGTCATTTAATTATTTATAGGTGAAACAATTGTTGCCAAAGCAATGAAGTCATAGTGATACTGCACAAGATCACTTACTATAGCTAAACTATTTACAGTATTTAGGTAGTTTTTTCTTAAGGTCTGCTCAAAAACTCAGCAACATTTTTTAAGGACTAGACTATACAATATACTCATGGGTTCTACAACACAACTACATAACGGAGACAAGTGTCAGCACTGATAAAAGCTGCTAGCTTGTGCCTGGAAACAAATGCAGTTGCATATGGTTTTAGCACACTGGACAAGTCAAGCATTTAATCAGAAAAGAGGAAGTAATCAGCAAAAGCAGGGCTGATATCTTTTTTAAAACCTCTCAGCCCATCACATTTAGTTTTAGGAGGCAATGTAGGATTAGTTCAATGTCATTAGTATAGCACATTTTTTAAAATACACAATGAAAAATGGGTTTCAGAGTAACAGCCGTGTTAGTCTGTATTCGCAAAAAGAAAAGGAGGACTTGTGGCACCTTAGAGACTAACCAATTTATTTGAGCATAAGCTTTCGTGAGTTACAGCTCACTTCATCGGATGTGAAAATAAATTGGTTAGTCTCCTTTTCTTTTTACAATGGAAAAATATAGCCAAGGAAGATATGGCATTGAAGGGAAGACTGGAATAATGAAACATTATTAATTTAGCCCCAAAGACATACAAATCTCATTCCTTAAATATGAGCTTCATAGCTACAAAATATTAGATGCAAAGCCTGTATAAGCCCTTTCATATTATATGTTATGTTACACAGGGTTAACTTGTATTGCATGATTCTTTGTAACATCATGTAATATAAAACATTGAAAATGTAACCTTTTCCCCTTACAAATCTTTCTCCTATAGATCAAGGATGTTAATATACATTGCGTTCAATATTAATTAGAGACAAGTCTCTTCACATCTACATCTCCTTGACTAGAGCAAGGCGACAAAATGGTGTGGTGTTGATCTCCCAGTAAGTGTGATTTGTCCTCTGCATTTCCTCCGTTGCCAAATTCATTCCCTCTTATTTTTCCCATAGGCTTCCAAAGGGTCTGCTTGCAGGAGACTGTTCATTGGTTTTAACAGGAGTACGTGCATTAGCAAAGCAAGGTGGATTTAGACCTTTTGGAGTTGGACTGTAGATTATAGATGGCTTTTCTAGCTCTGACAAATTATGCATCACAGATCTTTCTTTCCCCACACCTTCCATCACAGACCCACTGTATCCTAAAGTTATACCTCCCCCTTTGCAAGCCTCACCTTTCCCTTTTCCAAACCCATGCCTCCACCTCTAGGGTTGCATCATTTCACTCTGGCAGAAACTGAACTAAGGTCTTCCCACCAAATCATACGTCTTTTGTCAATGCGGGGAGACGCTTCCCCAAATATACTTCTGCTGGCTGTTGTGAAAAGGGGTTCTCCAATATATTTTCCTCAATTCCTGATTGATTGACAGGGGGTTCTCTGACTCCCCATCTTTAGGGTGCTGGGAAGGGTTTGAACATCACTGTGTTCCCTCTGTTGACTCTAGGAATGATGATCTGTACTTCTTATCCAACCCAACTGCTGTATGTGTATGTGAGCTCTACATGCCTTTCTCCTCCTGTCTCTGACCTGCTTGGAAGAGGAGATTCTGTTTTCTCTTCTGTGTGTCCTGATGGCTTTCTTTCTCCTTTGATGGAGGTGGGATTAGTGTGGTTTAGGTCCTCAAATAGGTACTTAGCCTGATAAATGTTTATTGAGCAGAGGAGAGAGTACTACTACCAGTAATACTGGGTTAATGCTTTTCTTGGGCAGTTTAAGACCATACCTGGTGGAGCACGGATCAGTGATGTGAAGGTTAGCATTTTCTGTGTATCTAATCTATCTCTTGGATTTTTTTTATAGTATCGCTGTGGTATCTATGCATTGTTATCACACTGCCAGCCAAGATTGTTGATGAACATTGCCATCACAATGTAATGCTGGTGGTAATTTGTGACCGTCCTCATTTGATCCTTGATTAGAGCAGGGGCTCTAGTAAAGATGACTCTATTCAGGGGACACCATCACAGGGCCTAATCACATCAGCCACACTATCAGAGGCTCGTTCACCTGCACATCTACCAATGTGATATATGCCATCATGTGCCAGCAATGCCCCCTGCCATGTACATTGGGCAAACTGGACAGTCTCTACGTAAAAGAATAAATGGCCACAAATCAGATGTCAAGAATTATAACATTCATAAACCAGTTGGAGAACACTTCAATCTCTGTGGTCATTCGATTTCTGATCTCAAAGTGAGTATCCTTCAACAAAAAAACTTCAAAAACAGACTCCAATGAGAGACTGATGAATTGGAATTAATTTGCAAATTGGATACAATTAACTTAGGCTTGAATAGAGACTGGGCGTGGTTGAGTCATTATACTAAGTGAAACTATTTCGCCTTGTTTATTCCACCCCCCGACCCCGTTCCTCAGACGTTCTTGTTAACTCCTGGAAATGTGCTGGAAATGGCCTACCTTGATTATCACTTCAAAAGGTTTTCTCTCCCCCCACCCCACTCTCCTGCTGGTAATAGCTCATCTTAAGTGATCACTCTCCTTACAATGTATATTTTTTTTCATGGTCTGTATGTATATATAAAAATCTCCTCACTGTACTTTCCACTTTATGCATCTGATGAAGTGAGCTGTAGATCACGAAAGCTTATGCTCAAATAAATTGGTTAGTCTCTAAGGTGCCACAAGTACTCCTTTTCTTTTTGCGAATACAGACTAGCACGGCTGCTACTCTGAAACCTGTCTACTGAGAAGACTTTCCTTTAATTTGCTTGATTCTTGGAATGGTGAGATACTAATAGAAAATTGGGGCATTCCAGTGGGGGACAATTTAATATTTTACCATTCCATCTTGAGTCACTATGCATCAGTTAACAGGGACTGACTAATTGCTACTGAGAGTGACTTCAGCAATAACAGGTTGGACAGTTAATGGGTTTGATGAACAATCTCCTGTCCTTGCAGGGGCAGCTGCACTGAAGAAGAATTTGCCCTTAGAAAGGATTGGCAGCAGTACTATCTCATTCGTTACCTAGTTGTTCCAAAGGTCACTTTACTTCATGGCTGACACTCTAACAGCCATTGCCAATGGAGACTGATTGAGGTGTATGCTGAATCAGACCCTAACAGTCTTCTCCCTCAGTACCACAGGAATACTTCTGACTGAACAATTTTGAATTGTTTTTGGCTGCAGGTAACTGTAGCTGAACCCTTCCTGTCCCACAATGGGTAGCTATATTACAATATGTTTGGGATTTTCTTTTATCTGCCCTCTAAAAAGCAAACAAAAGCTATGGACATTTTTTTTGAAAATAGCAGCAGTGCTGCTGTCAGTAAAATATAGCAGAAGGGAAATAATAAAGCTTTGTTCTTGTAGCGCTGTTCATTTGAAGATCTCAAACTGCTTTACAAATAAGCCGAATAAACGTTTATCAGGCAAAGTACCCAGTTGAGGCTCTAAACCGCACAAATAGTTTAACATTCTCTGTGTATGTAGTTCAGGATAAGCATTACGTACATTTAAAATATTAATATTCTGTTAAGACAATATTTAAATGATCTCAGTAAACACCAGAGTTGCCAATATGCATTACAGCCCAGGCCATTAGAGCATTGGAAATGCTGAGTCTCACAGGTGAATTGGATAGTGTTCTTTTCCCTGCAGTGTTTATCAAGGCACTTGGTATTGTTGAGATTGTAAAAAGTCTTCATGTTTTTTGTTTAAGGCAAGGCCATATGTGCTGCCTTAAACTTATGCATGCATGTCTCACTGATGTAAAATTATACAGAAATTTTTCAAAACTGTCTGTAGTATAAGTTTTATAAGTAATTTTTCATGACTGGGAATTTTACAAACATGCACAGAATTTTGAGGAAGTATATAAATTGTTTGGTAGATTACATACTAAGGTCCATTTTGAACATAAAACATTTCTATATTAGTTCTTTTTGGAAACTACTGATTCTGAGGAGACCAAATGATTGAGACTTCATTTTATTTTCTGGTGTGATTTTGCTGGCTTTGAAGTGTCATTGGAATGAAGATTCAAAATTCAGAACATTAGTCTGACCCTCAAGAATGCTGGTCACATTGGAGTTGTGCTCCAGTTCTCTTTCTTCTTTGAAATGAAATGTTGTTCTTGAACAGTAGCATTCATTGAAAATACTTTGCTAGAGATGTGCCTATAAAGGTAGCAGACTTCTAAGATAAGAGAGCTGTTTCAGGGTAATAAGAAAAGGAGGACTTGTGGCACCTTAGAGACTAGCAAATTTATTTGAGCATAAGCTTTCGTGAGCTACAGCTCACTTCAGCAGCTGCATGCAGTGGAAAATACAGTGGGGAGATTTATATACACAGAGAACATGAAACAATGGGTGTTACCATACACACTGTAACGAGAGTGATCAGGTAAGGTGAGCTGTTTCCAGCAGGAGAGGAAAAAAAAATGTGACTATCCTAATTTTGTCCTTTGAATGTGTTGGAAGTGGCCCACCTTGATTATCATACACATTGTAAGGAGAGTGATCACTTTAGATAAGCTATTACCAGCAGGAGAGTGGGGTGGGAGGAGGTATTTTTTCATGCTTTGTGTGTATATAATATCTTCTACACTTTCCACAGTATGCATCCGATGAAGTGAGCTGTAGCTCACGAAAGCTTATGCTCAAATAAATTGGTTAGTCTCTAAGGTGCCACAAGTCCTCCTTTTCTTTTCTTTTTGCGAATACAGACTAACGCGGCTGTTACTCTGAAACCAGTATTTCTTATGTAGTTTGTGTACATTACACATTCACATCTACATGTGTTAGTAGCTTTGTCAAGTTCTTACATAAATATTTAAATTAATTCCTTATAAAATGTGTATCTCCCTCTTTAGTTCCTTTTACCTTCTCTTCCTTATCTGGGCAGTTTGCTTGAGGATTGGTGTGTGTATGTCTTTGGGATGGAGGTTAGTGGGAGATTTCTTTTCTCTCTTGGTTTGTTCTTTGTTTTTATGTGATGTGTTAGCTTGAGGGCAGGGGAATAAAAGTTCCCAGTTCTGCACCAATATACACTCGGCACTGGGGAGAGGTTGGAAGGGAGTTGGAGGGAGGCTTAAGGAGGGGAATGGTCACATGCCAGATGAGAACTGCTATAGGAGCTCTGCTCTCTCCTTGGCCCTGTCATGCCCTCTTCCACCACAACATGCATCCTATTCTGGGGATAAGGGGGGACTGGCATAGTGCCTGGCTCTCTTTAAAATAGTTGAGAATTCTCCTCCGGCCAACTGTGGCCAGATTATGTCCCCTTGGTGCTGCTGAGGTGGTGGAAGGAGGGCAGAAGTGGGGCTGAGAACCCTTTTCTGTTTATCTTTTTGTGAGAGAGTGTTTTTTTGTTAGTGTAGGTTCGAAGATGACACTGTGTGTGGAAGGTTATGGTGAGCAAAGGCACTGAGGTTACTGAAGACTCTCAGGGTGAAATATCAGAAAATCCCTTTGGCTTCCACTGAAAAATACTTGAGCAGCATAGATGGAATGACTAATTTAGAAACCTTTTGCAAGCGGGTTTGGTTGGTTAATGCCTGATCTGTTGTGACTAAGGCTGACAGTTGATGATTCTGAAGTGCCATCATGCAAATTTGACATGTGGTTGGATGAAGATGCCTGGCTGTTTCTATACAGATATTCAGTGGTCACTAGCCTCAAGCAGAATAAAGATGTGGGCCAATAGCTGTGATATTTTCATGCTCCTTGTAATGAAGGAGGTAGTTAACCATGGAGATGAGTTTGTTCAAGCATATGGCTGTTTCCTGTATCCATGGGGCTGTATCAAGTTTACTAAGTTTTGTGGTTCTGGTTACACAGTAGGCCTCATAGATGAGTATGGTAAACTGTTGCTGGCAATACAGTTGAAGTCGTCCTGGATTAGAATCCTTGGGAATTTTCAATGTACATTTGGACATCAGATTGAATAGTCTGGTCTGTGTGCTCCTTGAAGTAATGGATTTTCTTGATTTTTTTTCCCCCCCACCCCTCTGAGACTTGAGGAGTGCTCTAACAGGATCGGCCATATGCTTAAATTGGGTCTACAACTCTCTCAATATTTGGTGTTTTTCTTAAAGTCCCAGATCCTGGAGTCATGGGATTATGTGAGAATCTCAGCTTTCATTTTTTAAAAAAAGTTTGAAGGCTTTATATTTTCATTGAAAATGTGAAATCTAAGAGCTCAAAAACAGGAAGGCAGATAACCATATCCTCCAAAAAATATTTTTAAAAATCTCATTGTTTTTAAGATAGTTTTTGACTTTGGGTGGCAACCTGACTCATGGTTTTTGAATTCTTGAGGATGGCCATACTGGATCAGCTTTAGTGTCACGGATTTGTAGATCAGTATTTCGGTGCATGGGTTATTCCACGCTTCTCTCCTTCCTTACCACCAATGGACCACCATAGATTAAATGTTATTGCCAAAAGCTGAATCAGCTGGGGCACAGATTGGGGAGGAGATGACTGGAGTCACCTGGATTAATTTCTAATTGTCTGTTTCCTTCAGTAAAGCAGAGCACACTTCATACCAAAGAAAATATTTGACGTGTTTGCTGGTTCTGTTTGAAGAATGTCAACAAACATATCTCAGTTTTTATATATGTGTTCATAAAAAATCATTGATGAATTGGTTTGCAAACTTAATCTGTTCTGTGGTGTGGGATTTGAAATTCAAAAATAGAGCTGTGTTCCTCAGTTTTATTTGGTCACATTGTATTGCTTCTGTTCCTTGATAGGCTCCTTGTTTGCTATTTCTCCCTCTGGTTCCTTTTTTTTTCACATTTTCCCACAGTGGACTCCTTCTCTTTTGTTCATTTTGAATGTTAAGAGGGTGTATTTTTAGATGGCTATAGTGATTTATTGTATTTTTTAAAAATATGTTTTTACAGAATTTTGTTGAGCTATGGGCAGGAGCTCTATAATAATAATTTTAGAAACCTAGAGTTGCAACTAAAAGATACACTTCTGCCTCAAAATTAAAACAACAACAAAAAAATAAGGTTAAATGCCTTAGAGCAGGCTGACTACAGTAGGATTATCTGCAATCTTCTACTCCTGTGTACTTGAGTCCAAATTGAAATGGGATTAAATAAATTCCACAGAGCAGCTCCTGTTAAATAAAATAGTATATGTATAATCTATCACAAATTCATTATCTGCTGTACTTCTTTACTTCAGAAGATACCAACTGGTTTGCTTACCTGATAAATATAAAGAGAAAAAATATTTCATAACACAGCAGAGCTTCTGCTAATCTTCTTTAAAATGTACATATTTATGTGTTGTCCATATAGAGCCAAATGGGAATTTTGCCTAGGTAAGGATAGTTTGAGGTCTGCAGAATTGGCCTGCAGATGTGAACAACTACTTCATTACAAGATTTACCACAGATAACTGAAAATATTATTGTCACTTCAGCTTAGTAAAACCTCATCTTGTATGTGTGCACAATGTATTAAAGTTCACTAAGTTCCAGCTAATCTTGATATAATTTAAGATCCTCTCTCTGCTGCAAAATATTCTCCCTTGTTGGGGGAAAGGGTTAAAAATGAAATAGCTGGAATGAGCTTTTATTTCATACTTGTACTGCTAAGATTGCAATGAAAAGCTATTTTATATTTGTTTCCCCCAACAGGACAGTTTGCAAAACGAAAGAAGACTTCGTTTTGGTTCACAGTTTCTCTGCTGGTCGTGTCTGTGTTCGTACTGACCATAGGACTTGCAGCTACTACAAGAACAGAAAATGTTACCGTTGGAGGCTATTACCCAGGAATCATTGTGCGTAGAGAAATGTATTTTAGATTATCCATTAT
Source organism: Lepidochelys olivacea (assembly GCF_965140295.1). Taxonomy (NCBI): domain Eukaryota; kingdom Metazoa; phylum Chordata; order Testudines; family Cheloniidae; genus Lepidochelys; species Lepidochelys olivacea. The sequence goes on from NC_140411.1 coordinate 113,319,068, forward strand.
TACCAATACACTATTATGGCATAGACACAAGCAACCACAATTGATGAGGGAAATTTCAAATCCTCTTGCATTACTGGTGAGGGAAAACCACCATAATGTTTAGATCTAGTTCTGTTATGTTTGTAATTCAGATGTAGGACCTAATCCTGCAACGTGTGCATGAGAGCTGACCACTGTGCCTGTGTGGAACCTCATTGAATTTAATAGCTTTCTGGACAGGCACATGGACTCAATTTCAAGAATGGGCCATAATTTTCTACTGTATGTTAGTAATGACTTTCAAACCACTTAATGCATTATCACAACCTTGATTCTTAACTGGACTTTTAAATCGTCATTTAGTAAAAGAACGAATATAAGTACCAATAAATACTCTGCTTTTAACGACTTCAAAAGATAGTTTAGCATTGACTTTAATTTCATTGACTTCAATAGGATGGATCATTCACTTGCTTAAAGTTAAGCACATGCTGAAGTACACTGCTGAATTGGGACCAGAATGACTTTGTGTACTATTTGCTCTTGTTCATAATATAATCATACATTTTAAGAAGAGGGATGAGTATCTGTTAAAACTATGTATAAATTTTGCATTGCCAATTGTTATTTGTAAATTACAATTAGTCTTTCTAACTAAGTTCTCTAATATGTTAAAGTCATGCTGAGAATTTATTTGTTGGAAGGATTAATTTTAGGGTAATAATCTATAATAAGTGGTGTTTAAAAATGGAATTAAAATTAGTTCCAGGAATAAAATTTTAAAAGAATGCATTGTCCTTGGATCAGATTAAAATATGTAGACTAATACAATGGCATAGTCTTTTAAATAGTTGTAATTGAAATTAAAACATTTAAAAGAATAAACTTTCTGCAGTCATTCCCTTAGAGGAAATTTAATGGGTAATAACTAATAAAGTTCATGTGCACAAAGCAGTTAATTATAGCAATTAGTTTATTTTAGGGAGAAAACGTCTGTGTACTAAACAAAAAATATATTGCTCTAGAGCATTTTTTTAAAAATTAAGTGCTATAGGTTTTTATTTAATAGGCTGATAGAATAGCTAGAAATGTTCAGAATGATTTGCAAATGAAAACCTTTTAATAATAATTTTTTCTCTCTATTTCGTTTTAAGGCTGTTAGAGCTGACGACATTTTGTAAAAGCATGGTTATATTTTGCACATTTGTGGGCAATCATTGTAGTAGCCGAGAGAGCAAAAATAACGAGGAGTCCTTGTGGCACCTTAGAGACTAACAAATTCATTTGGGTATAAGCATTCGTGATACATCAATGTCACCCGTATTGGTACAATTACAGCTTCTGATATTGTGAGCTTCAACTCCCGTTCACTTCCGTGAGAGCTGAAGAAGCTGAGCATCTTGCGGAAAGCATTATCTAAGAGGAGTATTAACATACCTATTCTGGTTCCATTTTTCCTTTACTAGTAACATTTCATTCACAAAGTCTGACTGACTGTTCCTTTCCTGCTGTGTGAATGCAGCATACAATACATAGATTTATGGTGCATTAGCTTAGGAAGTATCTGAGCAGCTGCCAATGCAAACATTTGTAAGGTAAGATTATGGTTTTTCATTCTTGATGTGATAAACTAAATGTTTGTTTTTATGGAGCAATGAAAAAATAAGACTGCTTGTGAAGAGAGAAATTTAAATTGGAATTTAAAAAAAGGGTGGTGGTGGCTTACTCCCATGGAATTCAGTAACAATGCTCTTACTTCAGTGGGACAGGATAGGGCACCAAAGGTGCATTAGGCTTAGCTCAAGTGACTTTGGTCTTTTAAAAGAATATTATGCAAAATGACTTAAGCTCCCAGTTCTCTTAACACTACCAAAACTACTTCTAACTTGCATAAAATTACTTGTGTGCATAAATATTTATAGGACTAGGGATTTAGTAATTTATTCCATTATTGAAAAAAATCCCTTTATCTACATCTTTAGTTTATATTAATTATCAATTTTAGTGGCCCTGATTCTACAAATGACTGCATGTAGGAAGACCTCTGTGCCCACATGGAGTTCCACTGAAGTTTATGGAGCTCTGCATGGGCTCCGGCTTCCACCTGTGTCAAGCAGCTTGTAGGATCAGACCCAGAGCTTGTTCAAAAAACAAACAAACGAACAACCCCATCAGCCAGCCAAACAACCAACCAAAGGAACCCCTGACAGCATCCCCTCTCACCTTCTGTAAATGCTGTGTGTGGTGGTGGTAATTATTATTTTGTTTATTACAATAGGACCTAGAGACTCACTGAGATGGGAGCTCCATTGTGCCTGGCACTGGGGAGACAGAGACGGCTCCTGCCCCAGAGAGCTTACTATCTGATTAGACAAGGCAGATGTGGGATTTGACATACAAACAGCGGGAACATTGTGATGGCTTACAAACTCCCCAATGTCTGTGCCGTGATTTTTTTTTTTTTGGTGGCATTTATTTATTCGTTTGTTTGTTTATCCATCCATCCATCCTGTTTCGTCCCATGATGGGGTAGGGGCTGTTAAAAAGGGATTAGATGAACCGAAAGGTGGGGAGAGGAGACACTGAAGTGGGGGAGTAAGAAAAGAAGGCATGGAGGAAAGGTGGCATGCGGATGAGGTTAAGTGACCATGTCGAAGTAAGCAGCCAACCAGCAGAAGGGAAAGGATGCCCAGAGTAAAATCTGGGGACAGAGTTTGATGACCTTATTAGCCTCTAGAGGTTCCTGTTGCAGCTGCTTCAGTATTTGTTGCTGTCTAGTCTCTGGTTGGCTCATCCCAGGAAATTCTCTTTTTTTTCCCCCAATCTCACGTGGGCCCTGGTATAGGTCTGGTTCAAGATGGGGTCTGGTTGGAAGGGGTAACCATGGCTGAGTCTTATTTCCCCGTCCTCCCTCCCCTCATTGTTCAGCTGCCTCTTTGTTTGCTTCCAGCTGGTTCCTCCCAGGAGTGGGGGCTGTCCCATGCAATTCTGACTTTGAGGGTATTTCTCCACTGCAGCTGGGAGATGTGATTCCCAGCACAAGTAGGAAGACTTATGCTAGCTCAGCTTGAGCTAGTGCCTAAAAATGGCAGTGTGGATGTTTCGACTGACAGAGACTCAGGGTAACCACCCGAGTTCAATCCTGCCCACCGCTTGGTCTGAGCTTGGATGGCTAGCCCAGGCTGTGACCAGTGCCACAATGCCTATGCTGCTATTTTTAGGATGCTAGCTCAACCTGAGCTAGTGCTAGTTTGTCCCCCAGTGCTTTGAATCAAATCTTCCCACTGCAGTGTAGATGTATTCTGTGAGGAAGGGGAAACTCCAGCTGAACTTCATTCTCCCTCTCGTCCTGCTTGTGGTGCAGCTACCGCAGGTGTGGCTGTGTGTGCTGTGGGATGTACGGTATGAGAAACACTGTACTCTTTAGCGATTTTAAAAACATCTTTTTCTTAGGACCTGCAATATTTTGCAATTTTTAAAAAAAAGTAAACGTTAGGATTTTGGGGACTTGCATTAAAATAAAACATCTATTTTCTGAAGAAGTTGCCATTGTCTCTTGCAGTTTCATAATGTCATTTCAAAGAAGGTGTCCTAAATATGTATACTTTTATAATACAACCATGGGTAGAACAAATGTGAAGTGTCATATTTTTCTGTATAATTTATTGTTGCTTTAAAATAGACATAAAAATTACTTATGTTATTGAACATTGACTACTGTTTGTGTATTCTTGGTCCAAACTCCACATTGACACCAATGGGAAGATTTGCCTTGAATAAAGAAAGCAAAGTTGGCCACACTGGAACTGCTAAAATATAAGAAAATTCCCATTCTGATTGTTCCCTGTTGCATCACATAATTTCTGGCCAGTAATAATTTTATACTAAATATTTTGCTGTTTCTCACAAATTGTTTTAGTTGGTTTATCTGCCCAACATCTCACCTTACAAGGATGTTACAATATTTATGTTGCCAAATAAGCTGACCTGGTGTGTTTCTGTTGGTTTGTTCTTTGCCTTAGCTTGGCTTCGGATCTTTCCTAGGGATTATTGGAATCAACCTGGTAGAGAACAGAAGGCAAATGGTAAGCAACAACACTTTTTTTTTCTTTTTCTTTTAATATTAAAATGTGTTAAAGGCTTAATTGAAGAAAAAGAACAGATTTACTATCTGTAGTTGCCATGACTGACTCCTGCAGTTCTTAGTCCCAGGGTCAATTGATTTAAATCCCTGCTTTTAATCATGATTTTAAATCTGCAAGCAGGACACCTTGATTTTTTATCGTGTTTTACATTTGTACTTTAGTTATTTTTCTAAAGAAAACTGACAACCATTAAAACATGTTGATTTGCAACTAAATATAGTCAGAATCAAAGTTTTCCCCCAAGCCAACGGTTCACCGGGCTGACATTGTTAAGGCATGTCATTTTCATAGCCAATGGTACACAAGGGAGTGATGTGGCCAGCATCATATCTGACTGCCCTAACCCAATGGATCTGATACCCAGCTTCAAAATGGGTGAACTGGAAGGGGCCTTTCTTTTGCTGATCAGGAAGATACGCTATATCTATATACATCAATTTAAGCAATTATATTGCTTGACTTAAATTTATTCAGATCTTTAATTTTTACATATTTTACATTAATTATATTAGAAAATGGTGAATGATGCATTTCTAATTTACTAGATTAATTTTTTACTTGTGGTTTGTGTCCAGCTCTATTTGGATGGAAATTCAAATTCAATTAAAATGCAGAAATGGCATTTTAATTTTTTTAATTAAATAAACCTATCTTAAATCTTGGGTCGAGTGCTGTAGCTATCTTTAGAAATTTCACATTGGTATCTTCTTTGCATTTTGTCAAACCTGCTGTGAAGGTGTTCTTAAAACGAACATGTGCTGGGTCATCATTCGAGACTCCTATAACCTGAAATACATGGCAGAATGCCGGTAAAACAGAGCAGGAGATGTACAGTTTCCCCCGAAGGAGTTCAGTCACAAATTTAATTAACGCCTTATTTTTTTAATGAGCGTCATCAGCTTGGAAGCATGTCTTCTGGAATGGTGACCGAAGCACAAAGGGGTATACGAATGTTTAGCATATCTGGCACATAAATATCTTGCAATGCAGCCTACAAAAGTGCCATGCAAATGCCTGTTCGTTTCTTATTTACAATGTTACCAGAAAGTGAGGGCAGCATTATCTCCTGTAAATGTAAATAAACTTGTTTCTCTTAGCGACTGGCTGAACAAGAAGTAGGACTGAGTGTACTTGAAGACTCTAAAATTTTACATTGGTTTGTTTTTTGAGTGCAATTATGTAATAAAAAAATTGGCATTTGTAAATTGCACTTTCACAATAAAGAGATTGCACTACAGTACTTGTATGAGATGAATTGAAAAATACTGTTACTTTTATTTATAATTTTTACAGTGTAAATATTTGTAAACAACAATAATAAAGTGAGCACTGTGCACTTTGTATTCTGTGTTGTAATTGAAATCAGTATATTTGAAGTGTTCTGAATACTCACATGAGTTAACTGTGATTAATCACAGTTTAATAGCCCTAATTTTTATCTACCCTCCTTAGTCCTTTAAAGGAAGTTTTTGCCTGAATAAAAACTACAGCATTTGTCCCCTAAATGTAGTTGTTCAGTTCTTTTTCTGTCAAGATTTTGGGAACTATAGAATGCATTGTAGCCTAGTCTCCACTGAGCATGGAAGCCATGTTAGCAATGCCTTCTGCAAAACTGTGTAGTCTCAAAAAAACAACCTATAGCTCTTATTAGCAAGGTGATAGCAGAGTTTCTCTGGCTAGATTAGACGTGGCCTGACCATTACATTTATGTAGGCATTTGCTAAATTAGGTTTGTAAGATCCTTACATAAATGAGTTGCTTTTACTTGTGTGCATAGTTATTTAGGCAATTGAGACGATTTGGGTGAATAAAGTTTTGCAGGATTGGGTCTGTAGATAGTGTAATACAGCATCCTTACTCGGTGCAAAAAGTGGTTGTGTGGTGGATGAATATCACCTTTGTCCTGTATGCATTTTACACTAGAAAAATCATAGTTAAACTTCACGAAATACTATGACTTCAGTGGACCTACATAGCTGAGGAACTGGCCAATTACTTTGCTATGTATTTTAGAGCAGGTGGTTTTTTTTTTTTTTTTTTTGCGGTTTTCTGTTTTTGTCCATAAACACTGAATTGCTTTTGCTATTTATAAACAGGAAAATAATTTCAGGACATTTTTCCATTGCATGGTAGTTTTCATAACACATTTTCAAGTATTCCGCTAACTTTGAACTTTTGTTTTGCATTTTAAACAACTGTTGCCCCTGATTTCTATATCAGAGTTCAGAGCTGCTAATGGGACTAGTTTTGACTCCTCATCTAAAGGCAAAAGAATGCTTGCCAGATGAGAATAGGATTTTGTTTTCCAATGTAATCAGGATAGTTTTCTAGTTGTCATCACTCTTGACAATAGTGTTACCTCTCAATTTTTCTTTAATTCACCTCTGTTTTCCATCTTCTTTTTTTATGCACAACAGGCAGCCAAAATGCTATAAAAAAATGAGTTGAATGAAACAGTGGTAGACTGCGTGGTATGTTTGTAACATTCATGCAATAAGGACTGTGGGAAATGCATGTCATAATTGCTTAGTATCAGTGTCTGTTTGCGTATCCCAACGTGAAATAGTAAAAAAGCAGGCTTTTGGTGTGAAATATGCAGTGGGGGAATAGAAGGAAAAAAGTTTGACAGATGAAGAACTGGGTAAGAAAATAATTAGAAGTTCAGTTAAACTTGTCATCCATCAGTAGATCACATGATGTGCAAAAACATTAAACATTATCAAAGGTAAGGATGAGTCAGTAGCTTGTTTTTAAATATTACAGAAACAGCTTCTAAAACAAGAGGGATTATATCATAGGTTGTAAGATCCAGGGCTCTAATTATTCTCTTGAGTTTAATTTAGTATGTTCTGTTGAAAGGCTTGGGAGTAGCTGAAATGGGTTTTCAGCCATCATTAACAAAGCAAGTACAAAAGCCCAGATAAGTATGGAAATTTTACAGATGTATCATGTTACTATAATGTAAAAATGCTTTATGAATTCAATCCAGTAGGGAAGGCAAATGATGTATCAGTGGCTCTAAGTTTAATTGAACTTAGTTTGAAATAGACCTTCAGTGTAATTTGAGACTAACCCAATGCAGAACTGATAATGATATAGCCCTGTCTAATGACGTGATTCATTTTTGTTGTTTCAAATAATCTTAACATGAAAAATCATGATTCAGCCAAGCAGAGATACATATTTTATTAACTTACTTTTCTTGGTAAACCTATTTTTTCCCTACAAGTTGCATTTGTTTTCAGTCTACAGCTGCAAGTTCAAATTTGTTCATTGCTGTTAATAACTTCCTTATGATTGATATTTATAATGTTACTCCTGGGGGAATTCTGTGTGAAAAATTTAAAATTCTGCATCAAAAAATTAAAAATTCTGTGTATGATATTTTAAAATTCTGCAACATTTGAATATTTTATTTGTCAAAATAACACTATATAATCATGCCATTTCAATTATTTTGATAATTTATTTCAAAATACCTGTCAGCAAGTATGTCTGTAAACAATACAGACACACAAAAAATTCCCCCAGGAACAGAAAGTTAAAGAAACCCATATGACAACAAAGTTGCTGTTTCTCTGTCCCCTCCCCTCCAGAGGCCAGCTGCGGGATACACCCCCACAAACCCCCCAGAGCCCAGGGATCCAGAGGCAGAAACAGCCTGATGCTCGATTCTGGGCTTGTGTGGAGTTTCCTGCACGCCGCCTCCTTCCTTCAGGGTGTGCGAGGAACTGCAGCTGCTGCCAACCCTCCAGTTCTCTCCCCTGGCAATGTCTTCTATGTGCGAGCTGGGCTCCAGCAGCCCCTAGTGGCAGCCAGCAGCTCTGCAGGCCATTTCTGGGGGTGTGGCGGTGGGAAGGAAATTCTGCGCACACAACATTAATTTCTGCACAAATTCTGCATTGCGCAGTGGCACAGAATTCCTTCAGGAGTAGTAATGTATGTGTATGTATGCTATGGTTAGGTCAGAAGAAATCCAGCGCTGATTGAACATGAAAGAAGGTGCAAGTTCTGTCTGCTAGAATGGACAACAGTTTGGTTGTGCTTAAAGTATAACATTGATGATCACCATAGAGAGAGTAAAGTGATCAGATGCTCCACTAATTCAAACCCTTACCAGATATAGGCAAGAATTTTAAACTTGATTCTGTGAGATACTGAGTACCCTCAATTCCCATTGACTTCAATAGACTGACTTTTTGGTATAACCCGAATTCAGAGGGAATTGGGAGTGCTTAGTAGCTGTAGGATCAGGCTTGTTATCTCACTGGCTATTTAACATTATTTCTCTACTGCTGTTAATCTGCTCCCCTCTCTATGTTGTGCTGCATTTCCACCAACAAAACAAAAAATTGGCTATCAGCCAGTCAGGGGATGATCTCCCGCTGGAAGAGATAATTTGGAATGCTTGGAACAGGACAGCAAGAAAATGACTGAAGCAAAAAATGGTGTTTCCACCCCCCTCGAAAAAAGCGTACAGCTGGTGTCGCTGATAACAGAACAGAGTAAAATTGAAAAAGAGGAGAAGTAAAACTCTGTTATAGTCAGAGTGGCTACTTAGTCCAGTTTGGTGCCTGGAAAATACAATCACTCTAAAATCTAGTAGATTTGATTGAAGCACATGAGGCAACCTTGCTTGCTGTCTACTCTAAGGTGACAACAGAGTATTTGCCATTAGAAAATTTGATGCTGGAATTAAATACAGGGGTCTGAGAGGCTGAGAATAAGAGAGGGTATCTATGACAGCAGAGTATGAGATTTGAATTTAGAGTCGGACTGACACAAAGGGGTGACAGTGGATGCCTTTTTCAGCAGTACTACCATTTTGTTTCAGGAAGGGGAATTGGTAGCTCCATGAAAACTCTCTCCTAGGCTTTGTCTAAAGTAGGATGTAAAGGTGTGGTGTTAGAATGCATCAGTGAACACCTAACACTTTCTAAAAGTATACTGTAGACAAGGCAGTATACACTTGAACATATGATAAACTGGTTGGGTTAAAGCATGGGCTGTCCTTTAGCTAATCCTAATGTTAGCTAACATATACTTACCACGCACCTTTTAAAATCTAGCCTGGAGAAAGCTGTACTGTTTACGTGGCTGAAAATAAAGTTTCTCCAGTGGTGGTGCCTACCAATGGTGGTGCTGAAGGAGGGGAGAGTAGTAACTGGCAGACTTACAGGTACCTTTAGTGTCACAATCCCACCAGCCAACAATAGCTAGCAGGAGGGTAGCAGTGATGGAAGAGGTTCAGCTACCACCGAAGTCACAAGCCTGCGATTCAGTAGTGAGAATACAAGAGAGCAGCAGCAGAGGGACTAGGAGTAGACAAGAAGTGTGAGAGAGGAAAGGACAGAGCAGCACCAATCATTCCCAGGCTAGGATGAGCTACCAGATTGTTACTGATCGTGTTTTAGTTTGTGATTATAGTAAAGAGAGCTGCCTACAGCAATTCTGAGGTTGGTGTTTATCTGTAGTTAAATCATGTTGTATGTTTCTTTAAAGAGAGCCTGTCAGTGTTCAGAAATTGGTTTCTCACATATGCAGCGTTTAAATTTCAGGTTTTCCCCAGTAAATCTTGGGGATCTGCAAAAATAATCTCAAAGATTTTTCCATTCTTCAGATTTATCAAAAGGTAGTTAGATAGGGCACCAACAGATGGCTGGTTTTAAGAGCTGTGTCATGGGGGTTAAATTTCAAATGGAATGTTGAAAAAGCAACTATTACAGACTTTGGAGAAATGAAGCAATGATCACATTTATTTGTCTCTGTGTTTGGTTGTTTAGAGTCACGTGCTAGTACTAATGGTCCTGTGCAGTGCTTATGAGGTACTGTGGTGCATTTTGTGGCAATGATTCAACAGCAACTCCAGTTTGGTATTCGGTACTGCACGTTTCTTTCTGAAGCTGTTGCTGTTCCAGTGCAGTTACATGTGGAAAGAGTATTCAGAGCCAAACCTCTTCCAATTTCTGACACTGATTACATTTTATAAATAGTTTACAACCATCAGAAGCTGCGTGTTTGATATGTATTGTGAAGATGGCAGTTATTAAACTTCCCACAAGAGTTATTGAGACTAATGCCTATCAGGATCAGTGCAGTGAATTGCATTTTGTCTGCTGTTCAGATGCAAACAGAACATCCTAGAGGAAAGGAATTTGAGTGGGAGTTTTAGATAAAGGTTTAAGTTGCTGACAGACACCTTATCATATATAGGGTTGCCAACTTTCTAGTCGCACAAAACCGAACACCCGAGGCCCTGCCCGCTGCTCACTACATTCCCTCTCCCTCAGTGGCTTGTTCTCCCCCACCCTCACTCACTTTCACTGGGCTGGGGTAGGGGGTTGAAGTGCGGGAGGGGGTGCGGGCTCCAGGGTGGGGCCAGAAATGAGGGGTTCAGGGTGCGGGAGGGGGCTCTGGGCTCAGGCAGGGAGTTGGGGTGCAGGAGGGGATGAGGGCTCCATCTGGAGGTACAGGCTCTGGGGAAGAGGGGTTTGGGGTACAGAAGGGGACTCCAGGCTGGGGCCGAGGGATTTGGAGTGCAGGAGGGGGCTGCGGGTTGAGGTGGGGGTTGGGGTGTGGGAGGGGGTGAGGGGTTCAGGGTGTGGAAGGGGGCTCTGGGGGTTGGGGTGCAGGGGAGGTGAGGGCTCTGTGTTGGGGGTGCAGGCTCTGGGGTGGGGCTGGGGTTGAGGGGTTTGGGGTGTAAGAGGGGGCTCAGGGCTGGGGAGGGAGTTGGGACTTGAGGTTGGGACATGGGCTTACCTTGGGCGGCTCCCGGTCAGTGGCGCAGTGAGGGGGCTAAGGCAGGCTGCCTGCCTGTCCTGGCACCATGCTGTGTGTGCCCCAGAAGCAGTCAGCAGGTCCAAGTCCTAGGCAGGGAGGCCAGGAGGTTACATGTGCTGCTCTTGCCCACAGGCACCACCTCCCCAGCTCCCATTGACTGGTTCCTGGCCAATGGGAATGTGGAGCTGGTGCTCGGGGGCGGGGAGGGTCAGCACGTGGAGAACCATGGCCCCCTCGCTTAGGAGCCAGACCTACTGGCTGCTTCTGGGGCACAGCACGGTGCCAGACAGGACAGCCTGCTTTAGCGCCGCAGCACCACCGACCGGACTTTTAACTGCCCAGTTGGCAGTGCTGGCTGGAGCCCCTAGAGTCCCTTTTTTTGACCGGCTGTTCTGATAGAAAACCAGACACCTGGTCACCCATATCATATATTAGACTAATGAAAGCATCTTATTTGCATGAAGAGAAATTGGTTTAACTTTCTTTGTATTCCTGAGGATAGGTCTCTGCCACTCTTACATGAATAAATGAAGAGTTTTGTTTCATATTTCAAGGAGAAAAAACCAATCCCGTGAAGATAATCATTGTCATTACTATGGTATTATTTCCACTCTTGAACTCACACTTACTATGAGGTGAACAGCACTCCTGTGTGTGTTTTGGTTTTTTGCCACTGCCAATCCATACTTCATATTCTGACTCAGGAAAGAAAGAAACAATTAATGCTAATGTAAAAAATATCAATACGAATGGAACAAAATATATGTGATTAGTAACCATTCTTATATTGTTTAGCTCCATTTTTAAAAATGAAAACCCAAGCAATCCATTATCATACTTTGTTGCCACCATATATGTGAGGTAGTGATTGTAATATAAATTAATTGCATAAGCTGAAAACAAACAAGGAGGTTTAAGGATGCTGACGGTGTCCTAGCTCAAATATGGCTTTTTAAAATTTGTGAGATATACCCTAAAAATGATGTGATAAAGCCGTGAAGGGCATAATACCTAAGCAACTTATTCCCTGGGAGCACCTTCCTTGTTGACTTCTCGGTCCCTATTCTCCTCAGTGTAGGGTTATAAGCACTTCCCCCTGCAGAGCAGGGCCATAACTATGACAGAGTGAGCGGGGCAGCTGCCAAGGGAGCAAAGCTGCGGGGGTGGAAAAATGAGATGGCAGAGCTTGGGCCAGTGGTGATGCCAGGCAGCCTGGGGTCGCCGCTTACTCACTGTCCTGTTTTCAGTTTAGGGAAATATGTTTACCCTCTGACAAAAAAACAAACCAAAACATTAGAGGATGCAAATATGCTTGCTCACCTTGGACATAAAATGCCTAGTGGTGGTGCTGTCCCAGAGTGGCTTTAAATTCTACAGAACCAAGTAGCTATTGCCCTAATGCAGCCTTTCTGCAACTGTTTGCTGATGGTTGCATCTTTCCATCTTCCAATTGTTAAGTGTCTGTTAGGTTTCCCCTTTCATGTTGCTGAGGAGATGGCACATCCTTGCTGATATCTTTGCATATTTTTGAATTTAGATTCTTGTTACTGGGTCAGCAGATGTTTGGACTGTCACATGTTTGCAGCGCTGGAAGACATGGGGTGGAATCCTTTGCACTGGTTGTCTCTCTTGGCAGGATGAGGATGAGTCAGCTTTCTGACTTCACTTCTGTGCTTGTTTGAAGCGTCGTCTGAGGGTGGTTCGTTGATTTAGGGGCCTAGAGATTTGTGTAGCAGGACACAGGAGTGTTCTGGGTCAAAGGAAGGTATAGGCGTAAGTAGAGGGGGAAAAGTTCAATCTTTTGGTGAAAGCTCAATTAAGTCCTGGTACCTTTCCCACCTCCCTTTGCTACCATGCACCAGGATGATCATATCCTTCTTAGTAAAAAGAAAAGGAGTACTTGTGGCACCTTAGAGACTAACCAATTTATTTGAGCATGAGCTTTCGTGAGCTACAGCTCACTTCATCGGATGCATACCGTGGAAACTGCAGCAGACTTTATATATACACAGAGAATATGAAACAATACCTCCTCCCACCCCACTGTCCTGCTGGTAATAGCTTATCTAAAGTGATCATCAGGTTGGGCCATTTCCAGCACAAATCCAGGTTTTCTCACCCTCCACCCCCCCATACAAATTCACTCTCCTGCTGGTGATAGCCCATCCAAAGTGACAACTCTTTACACAATGTGCATGATAATCAAGGTGGGCCATTTCCAGCACAAATCCAGGTTTTCTCACATCCCCCCCCAACCCCAATACACACACACACACACACACACACACACTCACTCTCCTGCTGGTAATAGCTCATCCAAACTGGCCACTCTCTAAGTTTAAATCCAAGTTAAACCAGAACATCTGGGGGGGGGGGGGGAGAAAAAACAAGAGGAAATAGGCTACCTTGCATAATGACTTAGCCACTCCCAGTCTCTATTTAAGCCTAAATTAATAGTATCCAATTTGCAAATGAATTCCAATTCAGCAGTTTCTCGCTGGAGTCTGGATTTGAAGTTTTTTTTGTTTTAAGATAGCGACCTTCATGTCTGTGATTGCGTTACCAGAGAGATTGAAGTGTTCTCCGACTGGTTTATGAATGTTAGTATGGATTGTGACAAGAAAAAGGCCAATCTGGCAGTTATCAGTGGTGGAAAGGTGCTGAGGTGGAGAGAGGAATAGCCAATAAGAAAAGAACCTTCCACAATAAAGGCAAGTGACATTTTATATTTTATTGCTATCATCAGTGGGAAATACTATACAGACAGTAATAAAATCAAGGAAACTGAAAGTCTATCGTTATTGACTCTTTCAGTCAGCTAAAATGTTGAGACTTTTTGGTTTTACACAGTATTCCTATATTTTAAGACTTCAGCATTTACTAGAATATTTCTGGGTTGAGATACAATTACTTGAAATATCTGCACCTTAAAGATGAAATATTAAAATGTTGTATCGGTGTATAACATCTGAGAATATTAGTCATACTTAATGGATATTTCAGAATTTCATGATCCCCATTCTGTTCTGCTTGATAAATAATATTATTAAAAGTACATCTTATCTGAATGTTGGGATTGGATTGGTAATGTCTCTTATTTTGGACTCAGAGTAGCTATATTCCTCTTACCTTCATAGAGAGAAATTATGTTTAATATTTTATGATATGTGATCTAATGGCAAGAGCATAGATCAGGATCTAGGAGAATTGCTTTCTGTTCACAGCTCTGTCATTGAGGACACACTATGACCTTGGGCAAGTCAACTAACCACTCTGTGCCTCTTCTCTGTTGGTCACAGGGGTGCTGTGAGGCTTGCTTAATTAATGTTTGTAAAGTGTTTTGAGATCCTGGAAGTTCAGGGACTCAAAGGCATAAGTAAATGCTTACACTCTCCTTTTGTCATTCATATTGTGAATCTAATCTTCTCTGTTCTCTACATATTTTCCTGTGGATCAAAGTTTAGATTGTATGTCAGACATGTGAGCCTGATCTATACGTAAATATTTTACCAGCATACCTATGTCAGTTAGGGGAGTGATATTTTATTTTTATTTCTATTCTGTTCTGACATAGCTATGCCAGCAAAGGCTCTAGCACAGATAGTTTTACCAGCTCAAAAGTACTTTTGTCAATATGGCTTATTTTGCTTGCCAAATTGGAATAAGCTATACCTTCAGAAGCATTTCTTTGGAAGTATAACTGTGTCTACACTAGGCGGGTTAAGCCAGTTATAGATTTACTGGGAAAAGCTTTTAAGTGTAGAATAAGGCCCTAGTGATCCTTATATATCCACTATCTATCCATTCTCTTGCTTCCTGTCTGCCATCTTATGTACAGTACATAGGTCCCCAAGAGCAGATTATTCCTCTTAAAGCTGTTGTTTCAGTCTATCTATCTGCAGATCCAAAGACTGTGTTTCCCATCGGAATTTTCAGCACTCCTGAAAATTTAAATATAGCTCCAACAGGGTTAGCAATGGTACAAGTGTAACCCTTCTGCCAGCTGAAGTGCGAAGCAAGAAGGGCCAGGTTCAATATCTAGGGGTACCTTTTCAACAATATAAGACAGAACTGGCTTGACCTCCCACCCAGTAACTTGTGAAAATTACACGCTACCCTCTGGGCGCCTCTAAGAGGCAATACTTCATAAGAATGGCCATACTGGGTGAGACCAAAGGTCCATCCAGCCCAGTATCCTGTCTACCGAAAGGATAGACCAAAGCCAAAGGCAAGTGCCCCAGAGGGAGTGAACCTCACAGATAATGATCAAGTAATCTCTCTCCTGCCATCCATCTCCACCCTCTGACAAGCAAGCACAGAGTCCGAGGTGGAAAGACTTTTCTTTAATAAAAGTAACCTAGCATTAATCAGGGAAAACAGCACAAGCAGGATTCATAAACATAAAAGCAAGGAGCAAAACACCCACCCCAAAGTACCCTGGGCAGTGTCTTTTGCCTCAGGTTCTTGAATCCAACACCAAAGTTCTTGTAGTGTGCCCCCCCCCCTTAACACCCCACTCACAGTTGTTGTCCCTGGTCAGTGAAGACCCAGAGTTCAGAGGTGCATCTGCATGAATTCTCCTCCCACCATGGTGGTTGGGGAAGGAGTAAAAGCCACCTTGCTCACTCCGCCATCCGGCCACCTGCTCGCTGCTCCCACCGGTCATCTTCTGCTGCCACGTGCCTCTCTGCTGTGACCTCTATAGGTCAGCCCCTTAGTAATTGTCAGCTTTTAGTGATTTTTAGCTCTCATCAGGCTGGGCAGAAACACTGTCCTACCATAAGTGATTTCAGCACTTACAATAACAAAAGGCTCCTAATGAAGCCTATTTAGCTCTGAACAGTACGGAGGAACAGGTTAAACCAGACTGGGGACCCTTAGGGAGTGTCCACACTTCGTGGCTGGGACACCTGTCACCACCCCTCTCTGCTTTCACAAAGGTCTGGTATTCGAGCCCCTGACTTAACGGGGTCCTTTCAGCTGAGGGTGACCACCTCATTTGGGACAGGTTAAGCACAATTCTGCTCCCCTTTACTCATAAATAAAGACAACAACATTGATGATAACATTTCACTATCCCTGCATTCAGTACTAACGTGATTTGTAATCCATCACCAGCAAAAGCTGATCACTGGGAGCTATACAGCTCCTGTCTGCTGGATACCTACATAGAGTAGGCGTATTCATGTAAATGCAGTTTGCTCCTGAAGTCTCTCCCCCTCCCCAACTAGCTGTCGGGGAGAGTTCATTCAGAACCTGTTTACACAAGCGCTAGGACAGTCCAGGCATAGATATTTTCACTACTGCTTTTTACTGGCCATCACCTGTACTAGTCATGTTTTCACCATTTCTACCAGCAGGCACCAGGTCAACATGGGAAGTGCTGAAAATTTAGTGCAGACAAGGCCAATAAGACAGCAGTGCACTGTTTTACATTTTGAGGGCTTCTTTTGCAACCAGAAGGTCTTTAATTTTCTTTTGTAAATGAATATTTAAATTACGTAGAAATTAGGTACTAAAAGAGAGGGACATCATCACTTACCTCCTTCATACCAGTTCAGTTTAACCCTTGAGGATTAGCACTATTCTTTGGTGCTAAAGTCTAAGACAATTGCAATGCAGTGTAAATCTTTATATCCTTAATAGAGTAGATGAGCTACAGAGTATGGTCCCTGAAAAGTGAAGTTCGGTGCTTTTAGAAATAACAGCACAGGACTAATTGTGGAAAAAAATCCTAATTTACAATGTTTTGTTAATCTGTTTATGGAATGACAGCATTGGGTACTTTATTGTCACAGGATTGAAAACAAAAGTAAACTTTATGACCTGTGAAATGTGTTTGTGGAAATAAATTACTGTGCTCATCAGATGCAAATTAGAGGATAAACACAGCATTAGAAATTAATCGGGGGTGTGTGTGTGTGTGTAGGGGGGTGGCGTGCATTTAGCATTTATGCTAACGTGTGTGTATTTTGAGACATCAGTGGTGTCAGTCTGAGACACAATTTTGCAGGTTAACAGATCCATTAGAGGTTTTTCTGCTGTTTAAAACAATATTGGATGTAATAATAATCTTGATCTGTTGAAAATTTCACCTTTCTTTACCAGGAAATGCTAAACCTTTACGACATCGAGCATGCCACTTATTTCATTTGTATTGTTCTCTTTTATTGCTCTGAACAGAAACTCCTGTTAAAGCAATAAAATGTACTTTCACATTTTAATCAATAAAGGAGCGTCTGTGAATGAAAGTTCTTGGCTGGTCCCTGTAATGCCATAGCTGTTGATCTGTAGACCTAGATATATTTTTAATTTTTATTGCCTTTCCTTTAATGCGGTCATTAATTTTTGCTTCTTTTTTATATTTCTGTTACCCAGCCATCCTGTAATCATTCTTAAACAGGTGGTTTTTGTTGATACTCACCAAGGGAGTTTTAGCAGTTCTAAGTGCCCAGTAGACTGCTGCTTGCTAATACTGGCTCCTGAATCCTAAATGTTTGTCCAGTCCAGAAAGTCACTTGATCTTCTTTCCTTTCACAGCATGATACTGTTATTTTCCTCTCTACATACTTTAATAAATAAATAAAATGCCTGGTTTAATCACAAAAGTTGAACAGTATTAAGGATCTGGGGCAAAAATAAGGGACGGTACTTGGTCCTGCTGCGAAGGCAGAGGACTGGCCTCGATGACCTTTCAAGGTCCCTTCCAGTTCTATGAGATAGGTATATCTCCATATTAAAGGAGAAAAAGATTATGTAACTTTCTTTAATATGAGTACTAAGGCAGGACTGCTTTTAATTCTAGATAATGTTGTTGACATTTATTTCTATTTAATTTTTATTCTTGAAGTGTATTTACTATATAACAAAAATATTTTAATACAAAAATGAAGCATAAAATAGAATAGTGAACAGTATAACATAATTCTGGGCGTGATATCCCACACAATGTTGAGACACTCTGGAGAGGCACTGACAGTAGCAAACAGGGCTATTATAGGTATTGCAATCTGAGACCCAAGACTGGGTTTATCAATGAATTACAGTATATTGAATGGACAAATATTAACAAAAGAAAAGAATTGAAGAGTTGCTGGCTTGGCAACTATAGAAATCTTCTCAGAAAAGTTTAGCAAAGGAATAGGATGGTATAGTAACTACTGCAACAGTCTTGCTTTAGCAGTATGTTTCTCTATTCAGAGATTCGTAAACCATCTTTCTGTCTATCTCTGGTGGGCCCATCCCTATGACATCTAGAGTATGGAACACAACACTTTTTCCAATGAGCATTTTAAACAATTCTCCCTTCCAGCAGATGAAGCCACATGAGTTCGTGTATTTCTTTGTTTGCCCTAGAATGAAGGCAATCCTAGCCCAATAGTCAGAAAGACATCTCTACAGGGAACGTTTCCTTAGTCTTTTTATGAGCAAATTGTGGAGATGCTCAACCAGATATAAGTAAAATCCCCTCTGCCTCTATACTCCCTCGAGCAGAATTCTGCAGGGAAGGCATAAGTGTTCAGTAAATATTTCTGTTCTATGTTTGGGAAAAACATGATGATGTAAGGCATATACAAAAGGGAGTGCTATGATCATACATTGATAATTGAAGTTTTCACAGTGGTTAAACTTTTTGGGCACCTTCCTAATACACACACATTGTGTTCCCCACCGCTTCTAATGGGATCGGCAACCTTTTTTTTTTTTTTTTTTTAAAGAAATTACATGTTTGGTTGATAAAGGTAATATTGATAATGTAATATACTTAAACTTCTGTAAGTTTTTGACTTTGAACTGCATAACATTTTGATTAAAAAAACTAGAACAATATACAGTTAACATGACATACATTAAATGTGTTAAAAGCTGATTAAATGATAGGTCTCAAAATGAAGTTGTAAATGTGGAATCATCATCAAGCAAGAGTTTTAACAGGGTCCCACAGAGATTGGTTTTTGGCCCTACACAACTTAACATTTTTATCAATGATCTGGAAGAAACCATAAATCATTGGGGGAGCAATAAATAACGAAGAGGACAGGTCACTGGTACAGAGCAATCTAGTTCACTTGATAAACTGGTTGCAAGTAAACAATATGCATTTTACTACAGCTAAATGTAAGTATATACCTCTAGGGAAAATGAATGTGTTTTTTGAGTCTTCAATTATTCTGAAAACGATTTGGGAATCATCTTGGATAATCAGCTGAACGTGATCTTCTAGTGTGACACTGTGTCCAAAAGGCTAATGTCATCTTTGGATGCATAAGCAGGGGAATCTCAAGTAGGAATAGACAGTTTATTTTACTTCTGTATTTGGCAGTGGTGCAACCACTGCTGAAATACTGTGTCTGATTCTAGTGTTCACAATTCAGCAAGGGCGTTGATAAGTTGGAACTTCAGAGAAGGAGGCTCTTGTGCTCAAAATGGCAAGGCCAGTGCTAAAATGCAGAGAGAAGGGGAAGGAGAATAAAGAGAGAGAAGGTATATGATGTAGACTGGAACAAGTCCTTGGAGAATTTTAAAAACCAGGACAATCTTGAACTGAATTCCTGGGAGGTAGTGTGGTTGTTTAAGAATCACTGGTGTGGTTACTTAGAGCTGCTGTAACTGTGTGTGTGTGTGTGTGTGAAGGGAGTTACAGTTTTTAAGATACTAGGTGCAGACAGAAGTGGGAGCAGATGGAAAGTTCAAGATGATGGACAGTGGAAGCAAGCAAGATGCATAAATCATAGAGGAAGGTGAAGGGAATGAAGATGTGGTTGAGGGTGCTCCTCTTTAAGAAAAGAACTTCTGTAGTTGAAGCATTTAGCTGAAGGAAACTGAAGCCCCACATTTCCTTATTCAAAAGAAGCAGAGTATCAAAAGATATCTACAGCAGAATATCTTCAACACAACAGTGGTAAGGCGACACAACAGTGGTAAGGCGAACTGAGGCGGCCACCTTAGGTGCCAGACTGTGGGGGGGGGCACCACTAGGACCCAGAGTGTAGAAAATTGTGTCTGCTGCTGGTGCATATGTATTCTCTCTGCTCTAGATGCACATAGATGGTGGAGTGCTGTGCTAGAGGAAGGAGGGCACAAGAGACATAACAGGCAGGCAGGAGAAAAGGTGAGAGGAATAACAGAAAGCAGCAGGAGCTGCAGGGAGAGAGAGGAGGAGGAGCCTCTTATGTACCTCTCTAGCACCCCCAGGAGCCTGGATTGATTAACACCAGCTTCTCAGGGAGCTTCCTGTTTCCTGCTACTTCCCTGAACCCACTTAAGGAGAACAGGCAGCCAACAGAAGTAGTAGGAGCCAGTTACGCCCTTAAGACGCTGATATCTTCCCTCACTCAGGCCCTGCTACCAGCCTGCTTAGTTGTCCCCTTCAATCGAGGGTTGAGAGCCACTATAACTGGCAGGGAACAGCAGTCATGAGTGAAAGAAGAAAACGCCCCCCTGGGGCAGCATTCAGAAAAAGAAAGCAATCAAAGGAAGCTTTTCTATCTAAGCAGGAAGGAACTCTCCTGAGATACATAGACACAAATGTTCACAGTGAGCCTTCCAGCCCCAGAGAGAATGTGAGTGGTGAGGAGATGCCTGATCTTCCAGTTAGTCAGAGTGCAGGTGACTTGGCAGCTACTGCAGCATCCATATCTCCATCTCCATGTAACAATGCACATTCCTGAAGAAAAGTGTAGATCAGAGAAGAGTGTGGTGGAGGCACAAGAAACAGCTGCTGCTGAGTTTAGTTCCTTAAGTCTAGATGATCCAGGACTGTGGACCCACTTGAGCAGTAGCCTGGGGGACTTCCTTGTACTGCATGGACCACAGCAAGTGAAAAACTTCATGTTCCTCAAAGACAATGAAAATAGAAGTTTCCAACCGCCACATTACTGGCGTGAAATCCCCAATGGTGACAAAGTGGAGAGGCCATGGCTTATGTACTCAAAAACCCAGAATGCTGCCTACTGTTTTTGTTGCAAACTCTTCCAGTCTAATGTTCCAGCCATATTGGGTTCTACAGGAACAAATGACTGGAAAAATCTGGCTAGAAATCTAACATGCCATGAGAAGGCAGCAAATCACCAGAGAGCATTCCATAGGTGGAAAGAGCTTGAGATGAGACTAAGGTTAAAGGCCACCATAGATGATGATCATCAAAAGAAGATTGCATCAGAGTCTCTTTACTGGCAAAATGTTCTGAAAAGGCTCATTGCCAATGTGAGAATGCTTGCTACCCAAAACCTAGCACTGCGTGGCGCTTCAGATCAGCTGTATGTGCCAAACAATGGAAACTTCCTTACAATTGTGGAGCTGATGGCTGAGTTTGATGCTGTACTCCAGGAGCATCTAAGAGTCACCACCCAAGAAATGTACACACACCACTACCTTGGAAAAACCATTCAAAATGAGCTCATACAGTTACTGGCAACAAAAGTCAAACAGAAGATTGTGGCAGATCTGAAGTCAGCAAGATATTACTTTGTTCTGGACCACACACCCGACATCAGCCATATGGAATAAATGACTTTAAAGGTGCGTTTTGTAACAGAACCTAGCGAAATTGTCCCTGCAATGGTGACTGTCAGAGAGCATTTTCCTAGAATTTATTAACATTGATGATTCTACAGGAGCTGGTATAACAAATGTGCTTCTTAAAAAGCTGGAAGATACAGGAATTGCGATAGCTGACATGAGAGGTCAGGGCTACGATAATGGTGCCACATTAGAGGAAAGAACAGAGGAGTGCAGACACGGATCCGAGAGTTTAACCATCGAGCTTTTTTGTCCCATGCAGTTCTCATTCTTTGAACTTGGTGGTCAGTGATGCAGCATCAGCTTCTAGTGAGGCTGCTGAATTTTTTAATGTAATTCAGAGCATCTATGTATTTTTCTCTGCATCAACTCATCGATGGCAAATTTTGAAGAAACATCTGGGAACATCCTCTCTGACACTGAAACTACTGAGTGCCACACGACGGGAAAGTCAAGTGGAGGTGATAAAGTCTATCAAACACCAAATTGGGAAGATAGATGATGCCATAGTTGCCATTATGGAGGATAATGCTATGACAGGAATTGTTTGTGGGAGAACAGTGGCAGAGGGAAATGGAATCACAAGAAACATACATAACTTCAAATTTCTGTGTAGCTTTAGTATTGTGGCATGACATACTGTTTGAAATAAATGTTGTAAGCAAGAGAATCCAAGGTATTGACCTTGATATATCTGGAGCAATGGAACAACCGGACAAAGCAAAGTCATACCTACAGTCTTATCGGTCAGAGAGGGATTTCAAAACATTCTGAAGAGTGCACAGAAGTTGGCAGAGGAACTTCACACTGAAGCTATTTTCCTACCCATTCAAGAATATGAGTCACCGAAGGAGGCATTTTGATTACGAGGCATGGGATAATCCCGTAAGAGACCCCGAACAACAATTCAAAGTTGAATTCTTTAACCAGGTGCTAGTTTGTGCCTTACAGTCAGTTGGAGAACATTTCATGCAGCTCAAGGAACACAGCAGTGTATTTGGGATGTTGTATGATATTCCAAAACTCCTCGCTATACCTGAAGAAGACCTACACCAGCAGGGCACTAGAGACAGCGTTGACACATGATGACATGCGCGATATTGATGCGAGTGATTTAGGTGATGAACTGAAAGCCCTTTCAAGATACATGTCAGCAGGATCAACTCCAAAGACTGTTCTGGAATATATGTGCACAAAGAAGATGACCACCCTCTTTCCAAATGCTTTTGTCGCTCTGCGCATACTTCTAACATTTCTTGTAACAATTGCCAGTGGAGAATGCAGCTTCTCCAAGCTGAAGTTAATCAAAACACATCTACGCTCCACAATGATACAGGAGAGGCTGGTTGGCCTTGCAACCATCTCCATAGATCATGAGTTGGCCCAGACTGGACCTTCAGGAAGCAGTTCAAATCTCTGCAAGCAAGAAGGCACGGAAAGGACCACTTTGATTATTCAAACAGATAAAAATGCCAGTGTTCAGTATGCAGACAAGAAAAGTTACATTTGCTGTTCAGGCGTTTGAAAGTTAAGTGTTACTTACAATTTTTGAACAAGGCATTTTAAGTTGTTCTCTTTTATTGGGGTAGGTAGCAGAGCAGTACCATGAGAGGAGTAGAATAGGAAGAAGGCAGAATTGAGACCTTTCAAAGTTTTGGCCCAAGCGAGTGGGCATGGAGGCGTCGTTTGAGCTTCCCACCTCAGGTGACAAAATATTGTGGGCTGGTCCTGAAGTTAAAAATAGAGATGACTGAGAGGGCCGACGAGAAAAGAGCAAAGAGCACTGGTGGAACTCCATGTAAGAGGTATCTTCCTAAAGAAGCAGAAGAGGAGCCATTCCAAATAGAAAGCGAGAACCCTTAAGAATAGAACCATGACCAGAAGGAACTAGATATGCCTGCAATAGCTATGCAAGTCCAGGAAAGACTGTGCTGAAATGAGGGCGAAAGAGGCAGTATCCGTGGAAGAGGGAAGACTTTAATGCTTCTGGAAAATGGTTTCTTTGCTATTGTCAGAATGAAACCTAGACTGAAGTCAGTCAGTGATGCTGCTATGCAAGAGATGAATGGAGAGATGAAAGAAGGCTTCTTTTAAGAGCACTTGAAAATAGAAATGGGCATTTGCATGCCTGTGCAATTGCCTAATTTGCATATGCAGCTACAGAGTTTGCAAGCCCAATGGATGCTGCATCAAGTATGTTAAGCCCCAAATTCAATTTATCATAACCTAATTTGATGGTGAATAATCTTCCTTCACCCTCCCATCAGCAATAATTTAGAAAACAAAATACAGCCTCTGCCTCTGTTTATAGAGAACTGGTAATACTTTTATGCGCTGCTCTGTCAGAAGACAGATCATAAGTTGACAAACAATATCCAGGACTTTGCAAACATCATTGATGCTTGTATAAAAACAGAGAAGTAAATGAAGCAGAACCACACTGGCTTGTACTCCATAATAAATAATAGTCTTAGCAGTTCTGTAGTACTTTACATCTTCAAAATGCTCTACAAACCCTCGCTAAACTTCAAAATGCCCCACCGAGGTAGGTAAGGAAGTACTATTTCTGTTTCCAAATGAGGAAACAGCTTACAGGCAGTCACTCCCAGAGGCATTATTAGCATTAAACATTTGCATATAGTGCCACAGGTGTGAATGGCACTTTACATAGCTAGTAAAGATACAGTCCCTTTCGCAAAGAATTGGCCATGCCTCTGTGAATGCAGGAGGTAAGCAGGCTTGATCATCCTTTGCTGCCCCCCTTTATAGGGTGTACCCACTTTGCTGGCTCAGTTCTCCTAGCCAGTGCAGCTGGAGGGTTGGTGTTATAGCTCACTCTTGATCCTCATCTCCTGACCACAGTGTTAGATATTCCCGGCAGTGCTAGACTCCCATTGTCATTATGTGGGAGTGTAGCCCTGAGTGGAAATTGTTGCTGCTAAATGAGTGTCTGAGAAAGTTGACTGGTTTCCATCAATATCACTGGAAGAAAAGAGTAGAGATAAATAAGAGCATATTTTAGTGTCTGAAAAGGACCCTTGTATATCGTGCCTGTGACCATTGAGCCCTCCAGCATGTGCAATATTATGGAAGGAATTTTTTGAGGGGAAAATGTAGTCCACAATATGAAAGAGGATTAAATTATTTTTTTCATCCAGCAAAATAATTGATATCTCTGGTGTGGTCTTCATATCCTTTCCCCACACCTTTAGTTTATCTAAGCAGTTGAGCATTTTGATTTATGTCCGTTTTCTCAAGATTTCTCTTGGGAGTTCTTCCCTGTCTCTGTTATTTCCATTGGGATTTTCATGTCACTGTTTTGCCTAATTAGTCCTGACATTTTACCAAACAGTGGACTTCTTCACAGAGAGGAAAACAAAAGTGTCCCTTGACACCAAAGAACGAAATAGTGCAAACCAAAAGCCAATTCTCATCATTTATTTGTTGTAACTAAAAACTATATTTTATTTTTGTAGTCACCGAGATTCTAACATAAAAGCTATAGAGGAAAAGCTGTGACTGGAAGGATGGTATAGTTTATCACAACATCTTTCCTATATATATATTTTATAGTTTACATACTCAACAAACAAATTAAACAGTATTCACACTTTTTTGTGTTGTTACATTCTCCTCTGAAAGAAGTTATTGGACCAGATCCTCAGCTGATGTAAATTGATTTAACTCCACTGGAACTAGAATTATACATTCATGTTATTACATATGTTTCTAATTACATCACTATAGCACTTGTAATAATACTTGGCATATTGTGCTTTATGGGTCAGTCTCTTCTCTTAGTTACACAAATGTACATCTAAATAACTCCATTAACTTTGGTGAAGTCACTCAGATTTACACTAGGAAAATCAAAAGCAGAATTTGGTCCTACATTTGCAAAGTTCTTCACAAATATTTAACTTTTTATCCACACAACATCTTTGTAAGGCCACCATTATTATCCTCATTTTGCAGATGGGGAAAACTGAGGTAAATGAACCTGCTCAAAGCCACACATAATGTCAGTGGTGGAGCCAAAACTAGAGCTCAGGACATCGTGCCTCCCAATTATGTGCTTTTTGGCTCCAGACAGTACTATCACTCTCATGCAATTTTTTTGCTTTCTGGTTCTGCAGATATAAAAGAAGTGGCAGAACTCAAAGCGTGATGGAAGGGAGTACAGCTTTCTCTGATGGGCTTTGATTATTTGCATCTTTGCTGTAAACTTCTTCCTTTTCACAGTTCAGGGTAACTACACCTGTATTTCCCTTCAGTGGTTCAGCAAGGGCACCCACTTCCAGTCTTGCAGCTGCCCTGTTGTTGCTTGTCTTGGGTGGAGACCCGCACCTCTCCTTTCTGACCGAGGTATTTCCAGCTGCACAGTTCCTTGCCTTCACTATGTATCTTCCAGCAGAGACAGGTTGCCCAAGGACATCTGCTTGCTTTGCCTTCAGAGGCTGGTATGGGAGAGATTGTCAACAGTTATAAGATATCATTTCTTCCTATGCAAGCTTATTTTATTCTCAAGGTAAAAAGCATTACAGAGAGAATACATATTACAAACAATAAAAGAACCTACATGTAGGCTAAGAAGTTTTGGATTCTGGCAGGCCTGGTCATTCTGACTCTTCCTTTGGACTGGAGCCCTCCATGGAGCAGTGGTGTTGTCTGTTTACCACTTTGCGGGGAGGGAGGTGCTTCTCTTTAGATGTTACAGCCTGAGTAAATTTACGTACTCACCCACTGCTATTCTCCTATTTGTCCTTCCCATGCAAATACACACATTTCCCTAATAACACTTTTTACAATTGCATTCTTAATACAATGGACTTCAAAGGTTTTAAAACTCATTCAGTAAGGTTTAACTTAATTCAATAAGTTCATTCAGGATATTGCAGGAAATTGTCAGTCTATCACAACCATGATAAGACATTTCTTTGTTTTCAAGATCCCTAACTGACTCAGTTCCACTCTTTCAAACGTTTTGTTAATCCAATATCATAAACTCCTAAAACACCCAAGAAAACCTTCAGAGTCAGGGAAGTGGAAGGAAGTCCTCAGGTTTTTAAGATACCTCTTACTAGTTAACTCTGTGAAAAGCACTTTGCAAGGTATCAGCTACCTCTTCTGTGAGGTTGGTGTGCTGTTTGCAGAGGTGCAAGGTGTTGGATCTGATTCTCTGTTGCCTTATACATGATGTAGCCAGACCTTTAGGCAAAATGAGTGTACAATGCTACTAAATCCAAAGAGTAAGTAGTGTTTCTACACCCACTTCATCCTCACATTGTACAGAGGTAAATGACTAATCAAACTGCCAGATAATGGGGAACCAAGCCCATGATGTTTTATACAAACTTATTTCATTGCCTAAACATCTAAAATACTTTGCACTTATATGACACTTTTCATTTAAGTGTCTGACAGCTCTTTTCAAAAGTGTGAATGTTATTTCCAGTTCATAGATGGAGAAATTAAGGCACCGAAAAGGGTAAAGGAGTTGCCCAAGCAGACATACTATGATGATGTTAGCAAGAAGACCCAGCTCTCCTGACTCCATCACCTTATCTGACGGTTAGACGCCCTTGCCTACCAATTTGTTCTAGCCATATTATAAATAGGTTTTTAGGGTCTAGCTAGGCCAAATTTGCCTGGGTTGCTTCCAAGCATGTCCTCCTTTGAATCAGCTAAATAATATTAATTGTGGCATTATGCAAGTGGCCAAAAATGCTCCCCCACTTGTGCCGTTCAGAAGGCCATGTCAATTTCCTTCTGGAGAGGACTGTATGCATTTTTCAATATGTAATGTTTAAATTTGAAAGTTGAAATCAGTACTGAAAGTCCCATATTTAGTTATGCAGGACTTTCCTTAAGGTAAAAACGTGTTGATACAGCTGTAATTTGTGAAGATAAGAACTCAGTTTTCTACCTCTGGTTCTTTCAGTTGTTCCCAGTGCTGTAATTTAATTTGGATTTTTTTCCCTCCCTGATCTGGAGGGCAGTCTAAGAAACAATCCCACAGGCACTGGATGGACAATCGCAAAATTCTTTCATCGTTAGAAATTCCAGTAATTGTACTCAGTGTTACAGCTAGAATTGACATTAATGAATAATGAAGCTCCAGCACATGACCTAATCATATCTCCTGTGGTCTGACAGCTCTCGAGCAAAGTCTCCATTACAGCGATGCTATTACTGAAGAACTGACCTTTGGAAAGAATGGGCTGACAGGCCATAAATTGTGAGGCACATTACCTAGTGCAGCGATAAGCCACCTTAATAGCCCAAGAGTGAGCACTGGTATAAGAGCCTGGCCTGTGTTAATTCTCTCCATAGAGGCAGAGCAATGGTTTCAGTCAATGATGGGGGCAAAAGCTGCTGTTGTGAAGAAGTCTGCGCAAAAGAGGAGGCAGAGGCCCCAAATCAGAGTATGTTAATTAACAATTGAAGATAGGAAAAAATAAAAAGTATCTGACAACACAGGCGGCTCTCTACTGGGAGCAGCACCTCAAGCAGAATGCAATGAGATTTATTCTTAGTTTTACAGGTTATGAAGCTGCCATAGCAACAGGTGCAGTTCCTGGTGAGGATTGTGCCAGGTATTAAAAGTCCTTGTATGTTGCAGATGGTGATATAGTATGCAACCCATTTGTAAACTTCTGCTCTTATAAGTATTAATTGGTGTGCTGAAAAAGTGCAATGAACTTATTTGACTACATCTTGAGCACTAAGCTTAGAGATACATGGAAACACAAATAGTAAAAGCTCCACAGAACCCAAGTATGCATCTGATAAATTAGTTTTAGGAACAGCTACAACAAACTGCCTCCTGTATTTCTTTACTAAATTAATTTGCTGTGCCCCCTTTGACTATATAAAGTGCTTTGAAAACCTGTGGTGTAACATTTATGCAGCTATTTCAGTGGCGTCTCCTTTCAAACCAAAAGGCATCAGATGACAGTGTTTCTCAATTTACATTGATGCAGATAATTGCGACTGCCTCTACTTGGGGGGAAAAAAACGGAGATTTGATGAGGACCACAATACACAGAGACTCCAGAGCCTGTTTAATGCAAAAGCAACCATTTACCATGAGTAAAATATTCTTGTTAGTTACATCTTATGCAGTAGTGATTTAGAAAACAAAAAAATCCATATATTTTTCTAGAGATTGAGCTATTAGCCTAAATGCAGAGGGTGATGTATCTTGAGAAACATCCAGCACTCACAAGTGATTATAACAACAATCTTAATTTAGATATTGCCTTTGAGTGAAGGCGAGGAAGGGTTGATTCAGAGCCATAAAGGAGCCAGGTATGTATCAGAGCCACAATCTTGAGCCTAGCAGGTCTTATAGGGATGTACTTTGCCCTGAAGGCAGATGGTGGGGTACCAGCATACAACAAAATCATACGCTGAGAGACACTACACATTGATCTAAAATATGAAAGTCATGTCAGCAAAGGCAAACTTCTAAGGTTCAGAATTTGGGTGCACTTTATAAATGTCTCCAAAACTTGTAAAGCACCATCTCACGCCAAAACATGCTACTCCCTGCCACCTTCTTCCCCACTACAGGCTATTCATCTTTCTCCCTCTCACTGAACAGGCCCACTCACTACCACCCACTGTCTTGAGCTGCCATTGTGAAGAGACCCAATGGTCTTATATACCCGTCTATATGTGTAGGGGGGAACCAACTGGCGTGGCCAAACTTCCTAAAATTTCATATCCTGTCTTTCCAAAGTTTAACTTCAGCTAGCTTCCCTTTGTCCAGCTGCTAATTTCATTCAGGCATTGGGGAAACCTGTATGCTGATGGCTTTTGCGTTTGACATGAACCATAGGTAAAACTGGGTATTGTCTGCGTGCTGACGGCTTTTAAGCCCGTGGCAGGACAAAATCTCATCTAGCCATTTATATAAATGGCTAGAGGAGGGTATTGAGTCCTGTAGAACTCCACAGATGAGAACTTTTGAGATACATCAACAGTTGTCTTTTGCAACAGTTTAGGTGCAATCAGATAGGGGGGTGAACAATCTCATTAGTTAGACTTCATGGTCAATGGCATTGCATGTTACTGAGAGATTGAGGAGTATGTGTATGGGTTCGAGATTGGCCCATTGCATTCTAGGGTGTCTCACGTCGCACGAGAACAACAGCAATGTCTGCAATAGTGAGCAGGAAGGAAACATTTCAGGTTCCACTGCTTCCAGAGAGACGGAGTTGGGGCAACATCGTGACCACTTGTGCCCCTAGTAGTCAGGTGGGCTGAACAGAAGGTGCAGCACTCTTATTAATTGCACGAGAACTCAGAGTTGACAGCATCCAAAACTTCAAAAATGGGTGTTCAAAATTTGGGGATACTTTGATGATGTCTCTTAATTAAGTCATGTACAACCAGAGTACTATGACTAATAATAAGACTTGCGATTTTTAATACGGATGGAGTCTGACACAGTGAAACCTACACATCTGTTCTGTTCTTTTAGAAGGCAGTTATGTTCCCTAATCCACTCTTTCTTTAGCTTTTCCCATTTCAGTATTTTATATTTCAGCGGGGCTAATCATGATAGTGTACTCTCTATCCAGTAATAAATGCTTGAGGGACTGTTCCTTCAGAGCGCTAGTCCAGTCCTTTTTTTCAAAAATATCTCTGTTAAACAGCTGATTTATGTTTTTCTTTTGATTATTCACTTAAGACGGTTTTCACTGTCTATTAATTGACTGTACATGTTTCCCCTGGAAACAACCAAATTATTGTATTCTGTACCAGTGCCAATAATATGTTCCAATAATAATAGAGGTGGAAAAGTTCAGTTGCATAGCAATATAACCGTTAAAGCAGAGATTTTTACTGAATCAATGTTAAAAGGAATTCTTATTAATAAAAGTATTTACCATATAAAACATGATAGTCAATATTAAAATGCGTGTGAGAGTCTGTCATTGATCTGAACCTGGGTTATTTTTTTTAAATTGACCCCTATTTTTCACTGGCTGCCACTTAGTAAAATTATCCGTTGCAGTTTATTTACTACTGCTCTTCTTTCCCTGTCAGTGACCAGCAGTTGGAATGTTTAGTAATGTAACGACTCCAGCAGTCAGACTAGTCATGAGAATAAGCTTTTGAATTTACAAGATTTCTTCACTTTGCTGTCTTAGCTGCATTTTTTGTGAAGTCTCTCATTTTGTAGTTTGATTTGTCTCTCACTAAGAAAAACACGGTTGGAGAGACCATATTAGTCTGTAATTTTATTTTAAGATATTCTTTGTTCTGTTTTCTATTTGTTTCTTTTTATCTTTTTTGTATCTGGAGATATTTTACATAAATTTTGAATGAACCAAAAGAACCCAGCTGAAGTAAGGCCTCATTCTGTCATCTTCACTCACACCACATATTACCTTACTCCACAAGTTGTTCTATTAATTTCAATAGGAGATCTCTCAGGGTAAGGGTGGGATTCACAAAGGTATTTAGATGCCTAACTCCTTCCCCCTTTTGTTTTAATGGGAGTTAGGTGCCTAAGTAAGAAAGCTACCCTAAATTACTATTCAATCTGAGTAAGGGTGGCCGAATCTAGCCCAGAGTCCATCTTTTTGAAGTCCATGAAAGTGTTTGCATGGGTAAATGATCATTAACGTGAAGGAGGGCAGCAGAATCAACCCCACAATTTCTTACAAAACCACAGTTTACTCTGTACCTTTATGTAGGCATTTCTTATAGATGTACTCAGTATAGGAATTGTGAGACTGAAAGTTAGCAAAATCTTGTTAGATGATTTAAGTGATTCTTGTGAGGGGAAAACATTGATTTTTGGAGTGTAAATCATCAATAAGTTGCTCATGTGTGAAATAGGAAAGGCAACTCTGGGTCAGTTTCCAGTAATTCATTCTCAGGTCAGATAGGCAATTTGGTAGCACCCGGATGAGTACACTAATTATTTGAGTAACTGCTATGGCTTGAAAAACAAGATAGAGATATATTTGAGCTTCATGTAGATTGGCCTGATTTAGGGTTTTTGTATGTCCACTGTCTTTCAGATAAAGAGATCATAAGTCTTAGCAACTGTACTTACACTGTGATATCACAGTCCAACTTCCCATAAGTAACTTTAATGATAGCTCTGTGTGCATG
Source organism: Lepidochelys olivacea (assembly GCF_965140295.1). Lineage (NCBI taxonomy): Eukaryota > Metazoa > Chordata > Testudines > Cheloniidae > Lepidochelys > Lepidochelys olivacea. The sequence goes on from NC_140411.1 coordinate 113,350,627, forward strand.
AAGAGATGAAAGGATATATTAAAAAAGCACCCATGAATTATGTCATTTGAAAGATGTGGGCCATATTGTGCCATCAGTTTTTAAGCAGAATTTCTATTGATTTCATTGACGTATTTTATTTCAAAGTGGGTGGTACAATATTACCCCATATATATATATATATATATATATATATATATCACATGATGCAGGATTGCAAGATCATAATTTGGTACTGACACACTATACATTTTTCTGCTTGAAGACACTAGTGTCCACCAATGCTGCTGTAGTTATGGGATGTGAAGTTTTAAAGTCTAACTTCACTCTTTCAGGGCTTCAGAATGAATATGTAGTGATTTGCGCTGTGGTGAAACATGGTACTCTATATAAGGTATCAGCTAGAGGGAAATTATTATGAAATTATAGGTGTCCAAAAAACCAATGATTTACTTTTATTCACCTGTTAATTCAAAACAGCTGCTTTGTTAAAATTCTAATTCTGCAGTGCTGTATTCAGTTTTATTCTTCAGGATGAAAAGCTTTGTATAAATATTAGATAATAGTTAAAAGTGAATATTTGTATATGATTAGTTGATTGTGAACTGGATTCTTCTGTTTTGTTTTTAAATTAAAGCGCCAAGTTACAGCAGTTACTTATAACAGCAGTATCATATTGCCTTTATATAAATTCATGGTACGCCCACATCTTGAATACTGTGTGCAGATGTGGTCGCCCCATCTCGAAAAAGATATATTAGACTTGGAAGAGGTTCAGAAAAGGGCAACAAAAATGATTGGGGTATGGAATGGCTGCCGTATGAGGAGAAATTAATAAGACTGGGACTTTTCAGCTTGTAAAAGAGATGACTAAGGGGGGATATGATAGAGGTCTATAAAGTCATGACTGGTGTGGAGAAAGTAAATAAGGAAATGTTATTTACTCCTTCTCATAACACAAGAACTAGGGGCCACCAAATGTAATTAAGCAGCAGGTTTAAAACAAACAAAAGGAAGTCTTTTTTTCACATAACGTACAGTCAACCTGTGGAACTCCTTGCCAGAGGGTGTTGTGAAGGCCAAGACTATAACAGGGTTCAAAAAAGAACTAGATAAATTCAATGGCTATTAGCCAGGATGGGCAGGGATGGTGTCCCTAGCCTCTGTTTGCCAGAAGCTGGGAATAGGCAACAGGGGATGGATCACTTGATTACCTGTTCTGTTCATTCTCTCTGGGACACCTGGCATTGGCCACTGTCTGAAGACAGGACACTGGGCTAGATGGACCTTTGGTCTGACCCAGTATGGATGTTCTTGTGTTCTTAAGATGGATGGATCAAAACAAAGTCTGTCTTTCCCAGTGAGTGTTTATAATGGTTATCAGGGTTTCCAAAAGAGGCCAGAAGAGAGAAGGACGGTAGAGAGAGAGCAGGAAGGGATATGCTAGAAAACCATTGAGGAACAGAAAGAAAGTACAGGGAAAGTGGGAAAGTCTGCATAATGTTTGCACAAACTGCCTTTCTGCACAGCATAGCTTAAATGATAGCATAGGCAGTCAATTTGGTTTGGGAGCCTGGCTTCTCTCTAGTTTGTCAAATTCAGTGAATGAGTCACCTCAATCTTAAATTGAATTGATGTGTGTATGCCTAAAAATTTGCTATTACACAAGGATGTGCTATAAGATTCTCTCCCTACCTATCCACTGTCTTAAATTTTTAAAATTAGCCCATATGTATTAACATAATGACAGTGACAGAATATGATGGAGAATAATGGCTCTACATCAAGCAAATAACACATTTAAAAATAGAGGCTTAAACAGAAATAAAGAGGGCCAAATTTTTCAGTGGGTCTCTGATGTCATACCAGCAAATTTTCTCTGTGTGAAACCAGCATTTTGAAATGCAATTATGGGGCTTTTGCCTGCAAATGAATGTATTGTGTGGAATGTGTGGGTGCTGTTTTAGGGGCCAGTTTGATAATTCAGACCTAGATTTTTCTTGGGTACATCCTGTGCTTTTAAAGGAGAAATTACTGTCAAAGTAGCAAATAACAGACATTTTCAAAATTCTCTAATGGAACTATGTGTTAGAGGTACTGTTGTTGTCTGTTCTATCAGCTCTCCCACATGTATCTATTTTCTTTCTTTCTTTTTTTCCTTCTTTAGAATCATAGCATCATAGAATATCAGGGTTGGAAGAGACCTCAGGAGGTCATCTAGTCCAACCCTCTGCTCAAAGCAGGACCAACCCCAACTAAATCATCCCAGCCAGGGCTTTGTCAAGCGGAGCCTTGAAACCTCTAAGGATGGAGATTCCACCACCTCCCTAGGTAACCCATTCTAGTGCTTCACCATCCTCCTTGTGAAATAGTGTTTCCTAATATCCAACCTAAACCTCCTCCACTGCAACTTGAGACCATTGCTTCTTGTTCTGTCATCTGCCACCACTGAGAACAGCCTAGCTCCATCCTCTTTGGAATCCCCCTTCAGGTAGTTGAAGGCTGCTATCAAATCCCCCCTTACTCTTCTCTTCTGCAGACTAAATAATCCCAGTTCCCTCGGCCTCTCCTCGTAAATCATGTGCCCCAGCCCCCTAATAATTTTTGTTGCCCTCCGCTGGACTCTCTCCAATTTGTCCACATCCCTTCTGCAGTGTGGGGACCAAAACTGGACGCAATACTCCAGGTGTGGCTTCACCAGTGCTGAATAGAGGGGAATAATCACTTCCCTCGATCTGCTGGCAATGCTCCTACTAATACAGCCCAATATGCCATTTGCCTTCTTGGCAACAAGGGTACACTGCTGACTCGTATCCAGCTTCTCATCCACTGTAATCCCCATGTCCTCTTCTGCAGAACTGCTGCTTAGCCACTTGGTCCCCAGCCTGTAGCGGTGCATGGGATTCTTCCTTCCTAAGTATAGGACTCTGCACTTGTCCTTGTTGAACCTCATCAGATTTCTTCTGGCCCAATCCTCCAATCCTTTCTTTATTTCCTTCTTAATAACTTAACTCTATTGTAAGTGAAAACTAAACCATCATGAAGTAAGGTTTTAGAGATCTAACTTGTGACTTAAACTCACAAATGCAAGGGGAGTCATAGCTAAGGTTGAAGTTTCAGGTGGGAACTGTGAGCCAGGTTCAGTTTGTGTATGCTGAATTCTGCTGATACAAACCCAGGTACAGAGTCTCCAGAGAAATAAGTTTTCTGAGTGGAGGGAGGTTGCAGTATTAGAAAGTATCCAAAACCTCTCCTCCACCAAAAGGAACATGGTGGCCAGCGAAGTCCCAAAAATGAGTGGTGGCAATGGCCTGGAAATAGTTATGGCCAGGGCAGTTGTGAAATACTCTGAGCACATGTCTCCTTAATAAGCTTCTGCCAACGAGGCTGCTCTGGCCTTTATTGGTCCTGTGTATCAATGTAATGCATGCTTGGAGTTCTGGGCATTACCTATTGTCTTAGTGTGGTTGACATGTCAGCTGTGTAATATTTTTGTAATTTGTTTTTAAGTGATGAATTATGTGCTTGGAGGATGATGTTACAGTGATAGAGTGCTCGTTGGGTCACAGGCAAACCACAAGCCTACTGAACCCAATACTTAACTAAGAATAAGCAACTGTTATTGAGAGAGTATGGCTGGCATAAGAATTGGTCTCTATCTGTTAAGAGAAGGGTAACACTGGCCCTTCTGTTCCATGAATAATATGTCCTTAATTGATTTTAATTACAATCTGAATGAGATAATTGAAATCAAGTTCAGAACTGTCACTAGTAGACTTGTAAGGCGAAAACCAGCAGTTGTAGATTATTGTTATTGTGATAGCAACCAAATGTGCTAGGGACTATAAGATACACAGGAAGACAAACGACTCCCCTGTTGCTGCTCCAATGTGTTCTCCTTCCATCTCTATGGTTTAGATTCAGACTGAGGAAGAGACTTGGGAGAAAGCAGAGGGTAAAAACCCATAACCACTTCAAGGATGCCCATTTCAATGTAAGTCTTTAAAAATGGAGGATTCCATGATGGTGTGAATAAGACCTTGTCTACACGACAGGGGAAATTCGATCTAAGCTACGCAATTTGAGTTACGTAAATAGCGTAACTCAAATCAATGTAGGTTAGATCTACTTACCGCGGGATGTCGACGGGAAGCGCTCTCCTGTCAACTCCCCTTACTCTTCTCCATCCGGTGGAGTACAGGAGTCCACGGGAGAGCAATCTGCGGTCAATTTAGCAGGACTTCACTAGACCCGCTAAATCGACCGCTGATGCGTCGATCACTGCTTGTCAATCCCCTGGTAAGTGTAGACAAGCACTAAGGATCTGTATAGCTTCACCTGCCTCCTGTGGTTACTGGCAGCCGCTCCTGTAAGGGGGAAGTTGGCCTCTGTTGGAGTCAATGTGGGGGAGAGCTAATGTTAAATAATAAAATAAACCTTAAACCTCCTGCACTGCACCTTAGGAATAAAGGTTCTGATCCTGCAAAGACTTATGTAAATGCTTAAGTTTATATTCTACGAGAAGTCCTGTTGAGATCAGTGGGACTCCTCTCAGTACATAGAGGTAAATAGGATCAGGGTCAAGGTGAGAAGATTTTCAGGGCAAATAATTATTTAAGATATATTAATTGACTTAGGTGGCTTAAAAGGTTGAGAGGGCATCTGTAAGTGCACAAATTACCATAGCTCCTTTTCTTATACTCTCTGTTTCCCTGCCACTCCAGCACTTCTTACCGAGCATTGATATATCTCTGTCTACTGTACTTAGCTACATTTCCATTATTGTAGCTGATGAGTATTATAATATAGTGTGTATGTGTGAATGATGTGCTATAATATTTAATTGTAACATACTAGGGCACTTCAAGTTGGGATATTTTGATGGTATTTCTGCTCTTGTTTTGATTTTAAATAAAATAAAATGCTTCATCTTAAATGTTGGGAAATGTTTAAACAAACTCCAGGAGAAATGAGGTGATTCCAGGCAGTTTTGGAAAAATCTTATAAACAATGTGGAGGAGCTAAACATGGAATATAATATCAGTCCTCAAATTTTTCTAAGGGGAAAAAGAATCAATAAGCTGGTTGGGGTAGGAAAAGCTTTCTTACAGTTGACGGATGTGCATTTGGCTGGTTATTAGTTTGTTGCAAGGTCCTTATTTGTGTGCGTGAATTGCTACTGCTGTAACAAAGCTTTACAGATTTATTTGAGCCAATGGAGAAGTGCCTCTTGTCTTTGCCATGCTCCCTACAGAGATCACTGCTGGTTTATTTGGTACACTTGATTTAGGAGAAATCACCATTGAATTTAATAGCTCTTACAGCTTTTTTCATTTTTAGTGGAAAGATTTAAGCTTTTCCAGCAGACTGGGCTGTACATCAATTCAGAGGAACTGGTAGCTGCAAGAATTTCTACCTTGTTGCCTTGTGCGACTGGTATTCGCATTGCAGTGGTGCAAAGTGAGGGATTACATTTGATGACACAAGTGAAACGTCTCATTCTAGTTTGTCAGAGCAATTTTTTTTTATAATTGTGTCTCAAGAATTGCACGGAACAAGTTGTTAAATCCGCTTTTCTCTTTCTAGTTGGTAGCATCCATCGTGTTTATCAGCTTTGGAGTGGTAGCAGCATTCTGTTGTGCAATAGTTGATGGAGTCTTTGCCGCACGACATATAGTAAGTATGGTCCTTAATATTTTTTCTTTTGGTTCAGAACGCTCATGGCGCTTTCAGTAGAAAATATTTTCTTCTGAGTTATGATAAGCAATGTTTTAGTTACTTGGTAGCCCTTCTAGTTAGAGAAATGATTTATTCGTTGAAGATTATGCCATTCCTGTTGGCAGAAAACTGATTGCGGTTTCCTATTCATGTCAAAACTTAGAGATGTTGCCAAGAATATGTTCATGTCTATGTGAGTTTCAGCTACTGCAAAAAGTTAAATGATACAATGACAGGAGCTCACAGACTACTGCCTGCTTAGGAAAGTGAGGATATTTCAGGCTCCCCACAAAGCTTTTTCATTATTCAGAACTCCAGACATACAGAAGCCCTAAGCATGGCCAGTCAGGATGTGGAACGCTCCAAATTCATATTGTTCAGGGTACATATTGTTCAAAGCAGTCACACTACACCATGGCCCAGCACAGGGGTGGCTTTGCCCCAGGTCCTTTCAAGAAAGGGAGTGGGGTACAACAGAGGAAGAGAGATCATTTTGATGGAGAAGAAGATAGAGAGATGGTAAGGCTATGGTTAGAGATAGAGAGGATGGAAAGTTCTTTGGGAACTCCTACCAAGTGACAAACAACCCCAACCTGACCATCTCCCAGCTGCCTAATGCTCAACCCACCAGAGTGACAAGCATCTTCGGTCTATCTTCCAAAAGCCCCATGCAGCCCCTTGTTCCTCACTCTGCAATGACCTTGTCCTCCTTCTGACCAAAAAGACCTCACAACTGTGTTTACTTCACTAGTCCATTTATTTATTAGGTCATAGAACATTTATTATTTGTATTACTGTAGCATCTGGAAGCCCCAGTCATAGACCAGGATCTCATTGTGCTAGGTGCTGTACACAAACAAAGCAAAAAGACAGTCCCTGCCCCGAAGAACTTGCAATCTAAGAATAAGACCAAAGACAACAGATGGATGATGCAGACAGACAGATTTGAATGTGGGGTTATTTGAATATCTCAGCTGACATTCAGATTTTTATCAATCCTGTTTCTTTTTCCTTTGTATTTTTTTTAATTCCCTTAAAAACAAGGAAATCAAGTGCAGAAATCTACATTAATGCATCCTTTTGATTGAGATTTTGTATAAATGTCAACAAATGCAAAGTTAAGTTTTTAACAGAATTGTAACTCAGATACATTGCACACAACATCACATATTAACTAAAAATACACACATCACACACACTACTACATCAGACTTACACTGGTGTGACTTAATTGATGATTCCTGATGTGTAGTGGTGGAGCAAGTGGAGGCTAGGACCCGGATGCTTTTTTCTTTGTCATTATTTTCCCCTCCAAAACAATGTGGAGACTACAGCTGGGTGATTTTTTTTTTTTTTGACTGAATCTTTTTTCTGAAAAATGCAGATTTGGGTCCGCTGAAACATTTAGTGAACTCGGGTCCATTCTGGTGAATTGTTTTGGTTGGAAAGAAAAAGAGAAAAAATTTGGGAACATTGAAATAGTTTGCTTTGACATGTTTCAGTTTTCACCAAACTGAGGAGGCGATGGTGGTAGTAACCCCTTTGTACTCAATGGCCCAAGGCACTTACCTGGGATGTGGTTCGAATCCCTGCTCTGGAGTAGGGACTTGAACCCAATTCTCTCATCCCAGGTGAGTGCCTAACCACTGGGATATTTGGTATTCTGGGGTGGGTTTCTCTGTCTCCTCTGTTGAAGCTGTTCTATTTTGTATACATAATTACATTTTCATTGGAGCAGGGACTGGAACCTGGCTGTTCCCCCCCGCCCCCTTCCCTCCTCAGGTGAACGCCATGAGCACGGGCTATAGAGCCCCCCCCAGTCTGGTTATTATTATTATAAATAAAAATTATACTTGGAGAGGAAGAGGAACTTTAGTGATTTTGTTACTTTTTAAAAAAAATTGTTTTATGGTTATTACATGATCTGGTTTAATCTCCTTCTCTTGTGACTGGTAGGTTTTATATTTCAGCTGTGCAAAACCCTTAGTATCTCAGTTGAAGGTGATTTATATTGATTAATTATTGTGATTTTTATGATTATAAATATGTGATGATGATGAGCTTTCAGTCTGCTCTGAGCAATGAGGCTGCATGCTGTTGTGTTTTCCTGGAGCTGCCTAGGAAATACTGGAACTCCAGGAATCACAGTCTCCCTCCTGGTTTCCTTACTGCTCTGGGGAAGTAGTAAAGTACTCCAAGTCAGTATCAGGTGCAGCATACAGTTACTGATGCATCAGGAGTCAGGACAGCTATGCTGACCTGTGAGTTGTAGAGGGGAAGGCTGTCCTCCCTTCTCTTGTTCAGTCTGGGAATGTAGATGCTGTGCAGAGTTGCTTCCTCTCTTGCCCTGTGAATGCTGGTGTGGGTTGCTGGCACAAGGAAGCACTTTATACGTGGTTACTCCCATGTGTCTGTGTACAGGACAGAACAGAACAGGGTCTGGCCTAAACTGAGCATCAGTTCAGCTTTTTGTAACCTCTTTGCCCTTCCATATATTTTTGGCTCTATCTTATTTATGGTGTGGCTTCTTTATCATCTCTGATTTCTTTGCAACTCATTCAGAGGAATAATGCTGTTATTAATATAAATATCATATTCACATTAATGTGTGGAGTGAGATCTACAAATATGTTAGTGAGGCAGATTTGTGAAATCTGCCAGTAGGAATAGTGTAGAATTCATCAGCACCATGGTATCAGAGAACCTTTTTAGTATGGTAAGGTGTGTATTTTTAGGGTTCATTCCCTGATTCAACCCTCACTATGAACAAGTGACCATTGTGTATGTATCCAAAAGTGTGTGCAATCCATCAAAATACTAAAGGGTTAGACAAAGAATGTCACCTTCTCTGATGCATGGTATTACGTCTGAGGGCACTGTGTAGGAAAAAATCTCAAACACAGAGACAAATAACAGCCCTTTAATATTTCTAGGGACTTGCTTAGTCATTCTTCACTCTCTTGCCTTTCAGTTCCCTGCACTTACTTTACACATCTGCTCCAGAAACGACATTTCTCCCTTATCTTGGGCAAATAGTAATATCATGTTAGTATATGTGTATACTCTCATATCTGAAGAAAAATGTCTCAGTAATACCCACCATTTATATTCTTCCCATGTATATCAGAGTACAAATATCTGCACGCCTCTTTCTGTCATGGCATGCCCTTGGAGTGGCCTTATTCGTACAGAGCTGTGAAGTTGAAAGGGGAGTTCTGGGCCTAGACATTCAAAGGCTTGTCACAATGCAATTTCAAGACACAAGGGTGTTGCATTGCCCCAAAGAGAAGGCCCATAGCAGTCTTGGATGTAGTTCAGAATCCAGCAAGTCAGCGACTAAGCCCATTAAATTGCAGTTGTCATCTGCTCAGTGCTGGACAAAATACAGACGTTTGTCCTTGAGATTTACTCTAAAAAGAAACAAGGCAAATTCAGACCTGTCACGAGGGCCATCGGGTAAATCCAGTGAAGTTTACACTGTTTACCTATTTACTCTGAGTTTGATCCATACATCTTTCTTCAGTAGTACAGTACAAAGACTTATTTAGCGATATTGCTAGAAAATTAGAGATCATGCAAAACTTATCATAGTCACCATCCAACTTATTCCATTCTTAGCTGCCTAACAGAGAAGTGCAAGAACTTAATAAGGAAGAGTGAAATAAGGTGACAGGTCACCTAACTTTACTGACCACCAAACAGGTGGAGGGGGAGTTGCTACTCACTCCTATGTTGTCTAATGAACTAGTTAGCACATATTGAAGGAAGGCATATCAGATAGCCCACCTTTGTCACTGTTGTGTTAATAATTCTTTACCTTTCCCCATTTTACCCACATAATTTCTTCTTGATGGGGGTAGTAACAGTGTTTTAATTCCTCACAGGATATTGCCAGTAGCTCTTGTACTGTACCTGTATCATGCTACTCACTAATATATGATGTGGTTTGGCTGCTACCGTTTAGGAATCATTTATGGATTTTTGGTCCAAGCTGCCCTCTCTGCAAGGAGAGGCCAAAATCCTGGCCTACATAAGGGACTGCTGTTTCTGTGGCATTGGTCCCTTCCCTCCCCAGATGTTCCTCCAGGGGTGTGGAGGAAGCTGGGCTGTGGGAGACGGATCAGGGCAGGTAAGACAGCCAATCTATGTAGCTCTTTACTCATCCCCGCCAACTCATGAGGATTCCAACCTAAGTTTAACAAAACTTTTGTCTGCATTAACTTGTCAAGTTCTAAATCTGTCTTGAGGAGGAGTCTGGGGCTGGTGGAGGAGCCCCTGGCAGCATTGCTCCAAGAGGGAGAAAGGCACTAGTTGAAGCCAGGAAGGCAGTTTAGAGAGGTACAGGGTTTCCACACATCTCCATCAAGATCTTCTGGTTAGGCAGGCTGAATCCCTTTCCAGTTCCATATAGAGGGGTTGCAGCACAGAACAGGCATTTCCTCCTCACAACGAAGCCACAGGAGGGAGCACCACAAGCAGAAACCTGGCATTTCCAGTCACCTATGCAGGAATGACCTGGCAGAAAGTCAGGGCATTCAAACCATTTTTTTAAATGATCCAAAATTGTGAAACAGTACGAGTCTGAGAGCTGTAGGGGCATGAGTGTGGGGAAGGGTAGAATTAAGATGATAAAGTAGCCTGGTTCAGAACTCCAATAAATACAACACAACCCTTCACACCAATTAAAAATAAGAAACGTCCCTTATTTGTCTTTCATTCGTGACTTCATTAAAGTAGGAAGAGATGGAAACAAGGCAAATAAATCCCCACATTATAATCCTTGCCAGTTCGTGCCTGCTTCTTAATGTTGAGGCCTTTTTTTTTTTAACCCAGTTTCTCTTGCTTTTATAATGCTGTGGATGAAATCATAAAGTACTTTCTCTGTTTGTTTTTTCTTTTTCTTAAAAGACATAAAGTTGACGAAATCCTGCTTAGAAGGGGATATTCTTCAGAAAAGATATATTTAAATTATTTAAGACTCATTTAAAAAACATTTCACTCAATAGAAAGCTCTGGAGCAAAGCACTTATAAAATTAAAGACACTGAAGTAAAAGTAGCTTGATATAAAGTGGCGCTAGCTCATTTGAGAAATAATAGTGCAGAGGTAATTTACCATGTAGGGTTCATTTCAGCACTGATCCATTCAACTGCACTCTTCACCTTTAAAAAAAGAAAAGAAAAAAAGACTAGAATCAAATGAAACAAATCAAAGCTACAAGTAATGTGCAGTGATGTTATTTCAGAAAAATATGGAGACTACAGGAATCCATTTTCTGCCAATCATGTTTGCTTGAGGCATGTTGTTACCTAGGAGTGGACTGGAACACTGATTCTGCAAACATCAGAATGGTGTTACAGTTCAGTGTTACATCTGAGGGTCATTAGAAATAATGTGATATTAATTGACAAGGAAAGAATTTAAATAATGGTGTTCATGACTCACTGACTTGTTGTGGAGGCATTGGTTCAGACTCCATAGTTAAGGCTGAGTTGAATTTTGCACTTAACAAAGAAGTTGAATCCTGCATTATGTCTGGAATATATCATATCCACTTCAAGATTACAGAATTTACTCTGAGTTCAGAATGAATTTTCTGAATATTTGCACTGAAAATGCAGATTTAGAACACCCAAACAACCTTAGTTTTGCCTTGTCAGACTTCCTGTATAGTTAAAGCTCTGAAATCTTGTGCATAGGATACAGTTGAATATATGTTTTATGATTATTGGTAATTTTTTCTTATTATTCTTCATGACAATGTTTATCCTCCAACTCTGCTCTGTAGTGACACTGCAAAAACCATGCAAATATAGTTTAGGCATTTTAGTGTTTTGTGGATCCAGATTAGAGTACACTGATTTTGAAAGACACATTCGAATTTTTTTTTCAATTTCCCCTTATTATGTCACTACAGAGCAGAGTTAAGGTTGTTTGGGTGCCCAAACTGTCAATTTCCATCCCTTATCATGTCTGGTTTTCTTTTAAATGTAACCTTAAGTGAATTTACTGGGTTAATAAAGCTTGAGTCCCTGTAATATATTTTATCCTAAATTACTGACATGTATTTTTAACTAGAGATGGGTGAAATGTTTTTGGACTTAGTTTATTTACTAAAAAATTCAGTTTCAGGTCAGCTGAAACTATTTGTGAATTTGTGTTGAGTTCTCTGAATAGTTTTGACAAAATAGAAAAAGTCAAAGATTTTCTGTAGTGTTGAAACAAAATGTTTCATTTTGTTTTGACCTTAAAAATTGCATTTTGACTTTCAGGCATTTTAACAAAAGCAAGTAAAGTAGTTCCCAAATGGGGGGATGGACGTGGAGGTGTGCTACCATCTCCTCCTCATTTGTAAGCTGTATCCCAGTGGTAAGGGAACTCCCCTGGCATGTGGGAGACCGAGGTTCAATTCTCTTCCCAACACCTGATGTAGAGAAGATTTGAACTTGGGTCTCCCCCATTACAGGAAAATGTCCTAAGCACTGGGTTATGTGATATTCTAGTATGGGTTTTTTTCAGTCTCTCCTCTTGAAGTTATTCCACTTTTTTATAAATAATTAAGGAGTCACTGGAGCAGGGACTTGAGTCTTCCACATCCTAGGTGAGTGCCCTAACCACCAGGACAGTCATTCACACTATTTTCTCTGGCCCAATGGCTGTTCATCGCAAATGCCTACAAAGTGTCACTAAGAATGAGTGACCGCTTAGAAGGGAGCTGCTGCTGGCACCGCCTCCTCCCATGGCCATTTTGTCTTTTGCTTGTGTGGGTGAAAATGCTTGAAAGTGTAAATGCAATTATTTCAGGTTGGAATGAAACGTTACCTTTTGACATTACTGAAATGTTTTGATTTGAAAATTTTCTTTTCAGTCATATTGAAATATTTTGATTTTGACTTTTTTTTTTTTGACATTTTGATTTGCTGAAATTTTTTTGACAAATATAATGTTTGGTTTCACCCAAAACGAAATTTTGTGTTTCTTTTTTTTGCAGCTGCCAGTGAACCAAAAAAATTAATTATTTGCCCAGCTCTCCTCTCAACCTTAACTCCATCTTAATGTGGTTTTTGTCTAGGAATTGATAAAAGGTGCTTTAAACAGAAGTGATTTTAAGGGGGTTTGACTTTAGGTAGGCTCTCTGTAAAGAAATGGAGGGACAGTATAAATCTACCGAATGGATAGTTGTGGTTGCTTGCTGCCCTGTCCACTTGCTGATTGGCTGGTGTTTCTGTCCTGGTGACCTGTCCCTCTTCCAAAGACAGCCTTAAAAGTTTATTGAAAAGGCTAAGTTAGGGTAGCTTGGCCAGGAGTTGTGCAGCTAAAGCCTCTTACAATGTTTTGAAAATTTACCCTTAATGTGAGAGAACCTGGATTTGTGCTGGAAATGGCCCAACCTGATGATCACTTTAGATAAGCTATTACCAGCAGGACAGTGGGGTGGGAGGAGGTATTGTTTCATATTCTCTGTGTATATATAAAGTCTGCTGCAGTTTCCACGGTATGCATCCGATGAAGTGAGCTGTAGCTCACGAAAGCTCATGCTCAAATAAATTGGTTAGTCTCTAAGGTGCCACAAGTCCTCCTTTTCTTTTTGCGAATACAGACTAACACGGCTGTTACTCTGAAACCTATATTTTTTTTGTGATTTTTGTCTCTTTTATCCCATAACCCCAAACATCACCTTCCGAGTTTCTGAAACTTGGGAGTCCTGACTTGTGTGAGTTAAGTGGATAATCTTTTCAAGGAACTGCAGTGGATGACAACATTATTAAAGTTAACTGCTGCTTAAAACCTCTATTTATGAATTGAGAGATGCTGAAAGAGCATATTACATGAAAGAGGGATCCAAATAATTGGAGGCAGTCAATGGTGGGTTTTCATGGGCAGCCAACAATAAAATATGTCTCGGTCCTCTAATAATAATGGTGAACATTAAAGTGATGGCATTGCATTATGGAGTAAAGCCAGAAGCAAACCATTTGAAGGAAAATCACATTATAAAGATCTGAGGAGAAGAACTTTTTGCTCCGTTTCTTAGAAACTTCAGAATTGTGTTTTCTACTTACAGGAGACTAGATCCCTTTAAAACATTCCCTGATTTTCTTCTTAAGAATCCTTCGTCTGAGCCTGAGGAAGAAGTGCACAAATGTCAAGGAAACTGGCCACAGAGAGGATAAAATGCCTTCCCCTGCAAGATCTGCCTGTCCACGGTCAGGGGAGGATGTTGTCTGTTCCATTTAGATAATAGAAGCACAAATTTTACTTTGTTTTTGAGATCTAGGAACTTATTTACTTTCTGCTACATGGACTCTCATGAGTCACTAGCGGGAAGTGATGGCTAAATAAGGGAATGGCTGTGGAGGCTTGGATACGGGTTTCTTCTAAAGTTAGTTGTCATAGAGTCTAGAGCTTGAACTGTAGAGCCTCTGAGAGGACGCTGCAGAGTAGCAGCCGTGTTAGTCTGTATCCGCAAAAGGAACAGGAGGACTTGTGGTACCTTAGAGACTAACCAATTTATTTGAGCATAAGCTTTCAAATAAATTTGTTAGTCTCTAAGGTGCCACAAGTCCTCCTGTTCTTTGAGAGGAGGTTGTATGACATCTGAAATCATATGCTGTAAATATCAGTGACCTTGTTTGTCTGACACATTTTAATCTCACTGCGGGTGGATGGGCGGCGGGAAGCTTCTGAAGACCCAGACTTGGTATCACTTGTCTCCAGATTAGGTTCAGTTTCCATGCTGGCCAGCGCCACATACCAAGATTCAGGTTTTGATTACAGAGGTAAACTCGCTTGAGCTGTTCTAAAGACTTCAAGTGCATTAGGACTGTGACAGGAAAATAAGTACATATCTGGACCTCTGGTTTTGGCCTTTCTCTGACAATAATGTTTATGTGATTGATTTAAATTTGCTGTCACATTACATTATTTTTGAAGTTATCAAAACTTTCAGTTTTGTAACAAAATTAAAAGTTTATTTTCTTAACTTCAAATGTCCTGATTTCTTTCTCTCTTTTTTTGGTAGGAAGTAGGTAAGGGGAAGGAATTAAAACTGAACATGGCATTATGTAATGTTTGCATTGAAATGAATATACACCTTAAATATTACTGAACTCACAGCAAGGTGGACATCAAAGGGGAAAAAAAAGCTATAAAATGCATATCCATAAAAATGAACTCTTAAATAATTAAAGCATAGTTTGTAAACTGCTGAATCAGAACAATTGTACAATTGCTTATAAAGTATAACAGAATTTTGAGGATTTAAAACCTAAGCTTGACCTGTTTGTCTTCTCTCTATACATGTTATATTAAAAGAATAATTAATAAGAAAAGGAGAAGTACTGAAACAGGCTATGTGGGGAACTGGGTAGCTCAGAGACTTGATGATGGGGATATGGAGTCTTTCATCTCTGGTTTCCAGTCTGAATCAAGTCCAGTTTGGAAATGATCAAAAGTTGTTATACTCGTATGGCTATCTGGTGTCTGTAGAGTTCTGAGGGGACACGTATTTATATCACAAAACCACAGCCTATGTTGGCAGGAGCGGTGAAAGCCAATGTGACGTTTAGATGTGGTCATGTTTAGAAGTGTTCCTTCCAGTTATTCAGCGGTATTTGGGCCAGTGTTGTTAAACTTGCATTGTTACCTCTTGTCCTATGTAGTGGGTGACACTAGAAATGCAGTAAGTATAACACTGCCACCCTGTGAAATGCCTGCATTTCTACAGCTGTGCAACTCTGATACCACTAACTGGTTTTTGAATTTGCAGCCATATGTACCCTATGCACACCCAGCATCAGCACGTGAGCAACCTGGGATGATGCAAGTATCTGAGTTCTAACTGCAGATGGTTTTGCTGTGATGACTTAGTATTTGACTTAGACTAAGTTTGGCTAAGATGACTTAGTTTGAACACAGTGGAGGGGCTACCTGCCACCATGTTTTCTGAGCTTATTGTCCTGCAGCTCGTCGTATTTTACATAGACAACTTTGGGAGATACGTATTTTGAATACAACAATTTTTCTCAAAAAGAGCTTGTGGAAATATCAGCCATGTGGTGTTTTTATTCCTTTAGACTGAGAAGCTGAGAAATCATCATGGCAAATGATTTTGCAGAGTGGGGGATTTGATAGCCAGTTAATCTGGATTTACTTATTGTTTTGCCTGTAAGTAGTTATATCTCTTTAAAGTATCAGGTAGGCCAGGGACTCTCCAACCTAGGCAACAGAAGAGAGTAGGATAGGGCCAGGTGCTGTCATGAGAACTGAGAGAGGTGCCCCATAATTCTCCATGACATCCGGAGCGTTACATGCCCAGCTGGGAGGGATGGGACACAAGATGAATTTCAGTGTCTTGGCTGTGGGTCCCAGAGCTGCTGCAGCTGGGCTGCTGCCAGATGTGAGCATTTTAAACGAGGATCTTAACCACCACATGATGTTCAGATCATCTGGCAGGAATTGCATTTTATAGCGGATGAAATAATTTATTTCCAGTGAAACCTAGAACTGCTGGGTAAAAGTGAACGTCGATAGTACTAAAGGGAGAGAGGGACATTCCAGGAATGTGAGGGCAAAGTTGAACGAGTTTTTAGACTGGAGATTTATGGAAGTGATGGAAACTGACAAGAAGATCAAAGCCTATAGTGAAAGTTTTCCTTCAGCCCCCTGTGAGACACTGAATCAAACTGTGCCGTAGCTTGCCTCAGAATCAAAGACTGCTGGTGATAGCTGAGGTATGTTACCAGCCTACCATTCTTCTCAAACACTGGGGCCCAGAAAACTGCAGTCTGTGATGGGCTACAGGTGACTAAGTTACATCCAACAATGATTGAAATAATCAGACACTGTCAGCCCCGTACCCAGGGCATAAGTTTAATGCAAGACACACATTGGAAGTCTCAGGTACAATGAAAGTTCCATGATAGTGAAGCTAAGATATCGCTGTCAGCAACATTTTGGAAGGACTCAACAAAGAAATTCATGCACACTGAACAGGCGGAAGCTCTTTGCAGTTTACCTATATGATGTGATAAGTAGGAGGGGAATGTGCTACTGGCCTATCTTTTAGCCATTGTGTGTGTATTCTGAAGCCCAGGAACTGATGGATTTCTTGACACCATTGGGTGGTTATGCTTGGAATGGCAGGGAATTTCCAACTTTTTCCCCCTAAGGTTTTCTCTCACACACATTATAGAAGCTGAACCAAAGCCAAGGCATGGGTATGTAACTTGGGGAGTTTAGCATTGGTCACCACATTGAAGTCACCTAGTTGTGCACCAATCTCCTGGGTTCTCTCTCAGCACTGTTTATGAGTATTAAGTTCATACAGACATATCCTTCAAATTTTAAAATAATTTTGTACAATCTTTTAAGAACCCATTTGAAAATATTATAATATTCACCTTTCATCCAAAGGAAAAACAAATAGCTTTATTTCATTTCTAAAGAAGTTGTTACCTTGACGACTGGTAATAGAAAACTGAACTCAAGTCATATGTAATTTCTAGCCTCAATTAAATTATTAAGCTTCCCTGAAGGAAAACCATAAATGCATTTTACTTTCTCTATGCTGATACATGATGCAAAATTATAGCTAATTACTTTTAATTTAGTTTCCATCCTGTATGACTCATTAATATAATGACATGGCATATACTGTAAGATTTTTTCAATGGAATCAGAACTAATTATTCCTAATTGAAGATTAACACTTGCTCACTTGTGATGTTTAGCTCCTATTAAAAGCCTTTATTTTCAGACATATGCTTTTTATTTTTTGAAGTAGGCACTTACAGGTGCTTTTTTTTTTTTACTAAAAAGTGACGTTCTTAAAAGAAAAATCAGTGTAGGAGAATGTTTTAGTAAATAACTTTAAAATGAAGTGTGATAATTTAGGATACACTGCATTTTGAAGCTGATGCTCTTGCTACATAGAGTACGGTACTGGATTTCATACCTTATAGTACAATGGAAAACATATAGTGTCCTTCCCAGGCTACTGCACAAATTAGACAGTGCCCTCGAATTTGTGCAGCAGTCTGGGAAGGATACTATATATTATGCACCTGTTCCCACTGACTTAAATGACCGCAGAATCCGGCTCTTAATGCTGCCAGCAAGGCTGTTCCAATCAGTGGAAGCCTTTCTAGCAGGACAGGTGCTGAGCCCATTCCAATAATCATTTTAATACGGCCAAGTGCAGTTGTGCACCTAGGAACAAAGGGTGAGGTTCAGTTCTGCACCTCTAAGAGGTACAGCATAGAATTCACAGGTCAGGAAGAAAAAGGGGCTAGGGAGGCTTTCAGCAACTTTTATGCCCTTCTGACCCAGGAGAGGGCCCTGGTATAATTTAGACATCCCTGGAAGCCTCTCTAAGTTACAGCAGCCTTCTTGGGCTGCCCTATAGGAATCTCCATAGTGCTGTGTGTTGTGGTCCCACCCCGATATGACCCTTCTTCTCACAGTCCTATCCTGGCACACTCGCTGGACTGGGGCTTCTGAGCTCAGCCCAATATCTGTCTTCCATAGTGCCTGCAGTGGGGAAATCCTCTCAGCTGATATGGGTTTTTTAAGGCCCTTTTACACCACTCTGGCCCTTTTATCTGCAGTGAAGGAGCTAGAGGAGCAGGGAGGATCTCATCCAAAGAAGGGACCATGGTTATAGGATGGAGGGAGAGTATGAAAAATTGAACATGTGTTCCCGTACATGGCTGGGGCTAACATAGCTTACATGGTCATTGGACGTATAAGCAGGGGAATGTCAGTTAGGAGTAGGAAGGTGGTATTACCACTGTTTACAGCATTAGTGAGACCATTATTGGAATACTGTGTCCAGTTTATGTGTCTGTCCATGCTTCAGAAAGGATGCTGACAAACTGGAAAGTGCTTAGAAAACAGCTACAAGAATGATTTGAGGTCTGGAAAACATGGCTTATAGTGAGAGACTTATGCTCAGTCTATTTACTTTATCAGAGAAAAGGTTAAAAGGTGATTTGATCATGGTGTTTTAGTACCATCGTAAGGAGAGGATTTAGCAGAGATCCCTTTAGTCTAGCAGACAAAGGCATAATGAGATTCAATGGCTGGAAGTTGATGCTAAAAACAAACTGGAAAAGCAGACACAAGATTTTAACAGTAATTATAGTTAACTATTGAAACAACTTTTTTAGGGATGTAGTGGATTGTCCATCATGTGAAATCTTTAAAGCAAGATTGTCTTACTTCAGCCAGAAGTTACAGACTCAACGCAGGAATCACTGAGTGAAATTCTACGGCCTGGCCAGAAGGCGGGCTGTGGTAAGAGCTGCTCAGGAAGCCTGGGCTGTTATGGGGAGTCCTGGACCCTTCACCTATCCTGGATGGTGCACCCTGGGGGGCAGGGACACAGGTTGGGGGCTGCTTTTGGGCCCTGACTCCTCGCCCAGGGCAGGTGGAGGGCCCTGGGCTCCCCCAGCTGCTTGGGCTCCCTACAGTCTAGGGTGACCATACATCCTGTTTTGGCCAGGACAGTCCCCTTTGTGAGCCCTGTCCCAGACGTCCCAACTTTTTTGGCAAAATTGGGCATTTGTTCATCATCAGTTGGCAAGAGCAAATGGGACAAATGCCAAGTTTTGCCAATAAGAAACTTGGGGCAGGGGAGAGGGGATCCGGGGGGCCCCTAGAAGGGAAGGTCTGTTTACAAATACAGGGAGCAAAGGAGCAGTGTGTGTATATATATTCAAAAGAGAGGGGGAATTTTGGCTGTCTAAAAGGCCCATTCAAATAGGGAAGGAATGAATGAGCGTGAGAGGGGAGAAGAGAAAAGCCTAGATAGCTTATATATAATGTACTGGGCTGGCCGGAAAAGTCTTTTTAAAAAAATAGCTATGGGGGAAAACCAACTATTTATTGAAGACAACAAAGGAATCGTGTATAGTTGGTGAACTTTATTTTACTGCCTTTATTGTTTTAAATTAGTTAGATCTCCCTATCTTATTGCAACAGGTTTAATAAAGAAAAACATGTAACGATTTAAAATACTTCAATTATTCCTGTGTAACTTAGAAACAATATATAAATGTTCCTTTTTAAGTGGTTTGAGAAGCTGATGTAGTCAGAGTGTCTGCGCACAGGCTGTGGAGCCAGGAAAATGAGTTCTCTTCCTCGCTAGGTGATGTTTGCTGATTGCATAACTTTGCATTGCCTGAGTTTCCACATCATTAAATGATTTTTACTTACCTCCCACCAGGGAGTAAGGATTAATTATTTAGCTTTTGTAAAGCAGCTTGAAGTTTAAAACCACTAAATATAAGCTACATATTTATTGGAAAAATACAGGATTGTAAGCTGCTCAGGGCGGGAGCCTTGTCTCTTTATATGTTAAAGAATCAAACACTAATATAAAATAGTGGCAGCATGGAAATAGTTATGAATGAAAGTAAATGGTTCAATGCACTAAAAATGTGGCTATATTAAAGTTGTCATCTTGTCAATAAATTGTTTGGTTTTGAAGGCCAAGATTATAACAGGGTTCAAAAAATAACTAGATAAGTTTATGGAGGATAGGTACAGCCATGGCTATTAGCCAGGATGGGCAGGGTATGATGTCCCAAGGCTCTGTTTGCCAGAAGGTGGGAATGGGTGACCGGGATGGATCACTTGATGATGATTACCTCTTCTGTTCATTCCCTTTGGGGTACCTGGCATTGGCCACTGCTGGAAGACAGGATACTGGGCTAGATAGACCTTTGGTCTGACCCAGTATGGCCGTTCTTATGAATTAATAACCCTGCTGATACTTGTGACAGTAGTTTTGGAGCCTGTAGTTTTAGGTGAGTGTGGACAGCTGCAGCTGTTCACATAATACAGCATTATGCTAGAGAACTCTGCCTAAGTGCCAAATATTGTAATAGCTGAGACATGAGGTTTATTATTAAAACAGTATTGTCTTTTGGTAAGTGTTGGAGACTGGGAGTCAGGACTCTTGAGTTCTCTAACTAGCAGTGATACTTGATTCACTTTGTGCTTGACTGTAGGCAATTCGCTTAACCTCTGTGTGTTTCACTATACTCGTGTAAAATGCGGGGAAGGAAAGGGGCTAGGAGGGGGCAGCTCCACATGGGGGGGGGAAGGAGAGGTGTGGGCGGGAGGCAGCTCTGTGCGAGAGGGAGGAGGGAAGGAGAAGGGGTGGGGGGGAATGCTCTGCACGGGAGGGAAGGAGAGGGGTTGGAGGGAGGGCAGCTTCCTTCAAAATTCATCCTTTAAACAAATTTTCCACTTTGTTTTTTGGTACTTGAGTAACTTCAACATATATTTATTTTAAATGTTCATATTTGTCATGTATTTAGTCTTCATTGAGAAATATATGCTTTGCCAAGTTTAGAAAAGTTAAGTACAAAATGAAGGCGGCATAAATTAATGAAAATAGTATACTGATTATGCATGATACATTTTCCTTACTGGTTTGTGTGTGTCGTGGTGCAGTTATGTAGATGCACCCACACACCAGCCCACGGGTGCTTATTGTTGAGCATTGACATGGTATATTTAAATATTCATGAACTTCTGAGATGTACTTGAACTTTGAAATGTGCAGTGATGATTCTGAGGAGACAGGAAAAAACTCACAACATCTGAACAATCAAGACACACATATGAATTGATGAACTGATTACTCAATTTGGGCCATCTTAATTCATGGTAACATGGATTCATAGAGTTAAGGCCAGAAGGGACCATTAGATCATCTGGTATGACCTCAAGTATATCACAGGCCAGTAACTTCACCCTGTTCACACTATATGGAGCACAATAACTAGTCTTTTACTAAAGCATAACTTGTGTTTGGCTAAAGCACATCTTCCAGAAAGGCATTCAGTTATGATTTAAAGACATCAAGAGATGGAGAATTATCTATTTCCCATCCTGACTATTCCCCCACTTCCCTTCCCTACTTGTAAAACCCACATCCTTCCTCCTTCAGCTTCGATGTATATTGTCTTCTTGCTTGTCTGTTGGGCTATGTTCAGGCCCTAGTCTTGCAATCCCATCCATGTAGGCAGATCCTTTCACCCTTACTACTGAGACCTATTGACTTCATTGCGGCACTCTGTGAATTTGAGGGTTTACCTCAAATGTGGATACGTTTGCAAGATCCGGGCCTTTGATTGAGTGTGTCTTGGAGCAGGCACCCGGCTTCCATTTGTTTTCTAAGCACCTTGCACATTTACAGGCCCTATAAAATAATAAGGGGGGACTTGGAGCATTTTATTTGGATATATGATCATTCAAGTAAATGCACTCACTAGTGCAGTGGTGAGCAGCCTGTGGCCCACAGGCTGCATGCAGCCCGTCAGGGTAATCCACTGGTCGGCCGCAAGACAGTGGCCATGATTTGCTGTTCCCAGCAAATGGAACTGTGGGAAATGCCGGCCAGCACGTTCCTGTGGCTCGCAGCTTCCTGCAGCTCCCATTGGCCGGGAACGGCGAACTGCAGCCACTTGGAGCTGCGGGCGGCAGTGCCTGTAGATGGTCAATGTAAACAAACTGTCTCGTGGACAGCCAGCAGATTACCCTGACGGGCCATGGTCTGCAGGTTTCCCACCACTGCACTCGTATCTTCCTCTTTCCTTTTCTTTAACGTGAAATAAAAGCAAAAAGGAATTATAAATGTAAAAAACCTACCTTAATGCAACAAGAAGTTTTATATGATTAAAATATCAAAGTTAGGAACTTCCAGAGTTGTGGTTCCCACAACAACCATAACTTTGATTTTCCTGATTTTTGTTTTTAAAGACTGAGTTATTGTAGTATTAGGAGGAGGTTTTTGTGTTTTTTTACTTAATATAGCTCTGTGTTATGTTGCCAGCAATAGATTAAATAGTTTGAGTAGTTCATGTGATTGGGTGATTGCTCAAATGACACAATGAAGTTATAATCAAGACACAGCAGTCAGTTCACAGAGTGAACCCTATAATCAAGCAAAGTAAGTAATCAAATATAATAAGCAATTAAATGTATAATTGCATGAAGCAACAACTAAAATCACAGCTCTGAGTAATATCAATCAACTGTTTAGTTAAAATACTACACTAAAGCCAAAGTAAAGAGCTCAAATATACAAAATTATTATTTATTATTGGCAGTTCTAAGGCCCCCCTCTCCTTCCCCTGACTAGAATATCTAGGTGCTAATGCTCAGAAAATTAAAAACAGTATTTCCAGTGCAACCCTGAGGGCTTGTCTACACTTACAGTGCTGCAGTGACACAGCTGCACCACTGGAGTGTTTAGTGAAGACTCATCCGACGCTGTCAGGAGAGCTTCGCCCGTCAGTGTAGGTACCCCCATCTCCCCAAGAGGCGGTTGCTATGTTGATGGGTGAAGCCGTCCCGTCAACATGGGGCTGTCTGCACTGGGGGTTATGTGGTATAACTGTGTCTCTCAGGGGTTTTTCACACCCCCGAGCAACGTAGTTATAATGACATAAGTTTGTCGTGTAGACCAGGGCTAAGAAGCCAGAGCTGCCTGTTGCTGTGCAATGTGGAAGGTAACACAATTGGCAGCATTAGTAGCCAAACTGGAGGAGAAAAAGTAGCTCCATTGCACTTTCCCTCTAGACTCCCTGACATCCCTGCATTTAGCAGAGGCCCCCCTGAATGCAGGCAGTAGGGGAATGCGCTGTATTAAGGGTTGGGGGCAGTCTCTGCAAGCTCCCTCTGCCTCCCCGACACTCTGTATCCGGGTAAGAGTCTCCCTAGGCTTCACGCTGGTCAGAATCTGGCCACATGTTGT
Organism: Lepidochelys olivacea; assembly: GCF_965140295.1. Lineage (NCBI taxonomy): Eukaryota > Metazoa > Chordata > Testudines > Cheloniidae > Lepidochelys > Lepidochelys olivacea. The sequence goes on from NC_140411.1 coordinate 113,374,093, forward strand.
TTTGAGGTCTCTTGAGAGGACTGGACCAGCTGATACACATATGCACGTTTGGGGGAAGATCCTGGCGACTACCATGGCAGTGCAAAGCAGCCGGAAATGTGGCAGCTCTGGCTCCATGAGGATCCTCACGGAAGGAGTTAGGGTACAGGAGGGGCTTCTGACCTGGGGCAGGGGGTTCAGGGCAAGGGTTCCAGCCAGGCGGCACTTTCCTCAGGCAGCTCCCGGTCAGCGGTGCAGCGGGGCTAAGGCAGGCTCCCAGCACTGTGGGCAGGCTCCCAGCCTGAAGAGACCAGCATGTCCTGGCCCTAGCTGGAGGTGCAACCAGGCGGCTCTGTGTGGTACACACTGCCCACCCCTGCCGGCGCCGCGTTCTGCAGCTCCTATTGGCCACGGTTCCTGGCCAATAGGAGCTGTGGAGCTGGCACTCGGGGGCGGGCAGTGCACAGAGAGTGCACAGTGCACAGGTCCATGCACCTATGGGCTGGACACACTGGCTGCTTCCAGGAGCCACGCGGAGCCAGAGCAGGCAGGGAGCCTGCCTTAGCCCCACTGCGCCACGGACCAGACTTTCAATGGCAGAGCCGGGGTTTGAGCACTCCCTAGGCGCTGAGGAAGCCAGCGCCTGTGGGAGCCGTCATTGGGTGAGCTCGCTCTCCAGCCCCAACCCTCTTCTAGGACCTCCCCTCCATACCAGGCTGGGATTAGAGTGGCAATGCTGGTGTGGAGGGTGCAGCAGGCATAATAACATGTAAAATACACAGGCATGATAATGTATGAAATTAACAAACCAATAGAGTAATTGGCCCCACCTCTGAAAAGATATATTAGAATTGGAAGAAGCACAGAGAAGGGAAACAAAAATGATTGGGAGTATGGAACAGCTTCTGTATGAAGAGAGATTTAAAAGACTGGGACTATTGAGCTTAGAAAAGAGAGGACTTAATGGGGGACATGATAGAGGTCTATAAAATGAGTGGTTTGGAGAAAGTAAATAAGGGAGTGTTATTTACCCTTTCACATAACACAAGATCCAGAGATCACTCAATTAAATTAATAGGCAGCAGGTATAAAACTAACATAAGGAAATAATTCTTCACACAATAAACAATCAACCTGTAAAATTCATTGCTGGGGATGTTGTGAAGGCCAGAAGTATAACTGGGTTAAAAAAAGAAATTAAATAAGTTCACAGAGGATAGGTCCATCAATGGCTATTAGCTAAGATGGACAGGGATGCAACCCCATGCTCTGGGTGTCCCTTAACCTCTGACTGCCAGATACTGGGACTAGATGACAAGGGATGGATCACTCAGTAAAATGCCCTGCTGTTTTCATTCCCTCTGGGGCACCTGGTGGCATTGGCCACTGTCGGAAGACAGGACACTGGGCTAGATAGACCTTTGGTCTGACCCAGTATGGCCGTTCTTATGTTTCTGAGATGGCACCACCATACATCACACACACCCACTCCCCACCCCCCCAGTTGCAAAGCCTAGCTCTGCTACTACTTGGCAAGGTTTCTTACAGGTTATGTCCTTGCCTCCTTCACTGGGATATAATTTCCTGTCCCTTCAGGAGCACAAGGTGATCATGATGAGTTCTATGATGAACGTTCTGAATTCTTTTTTCTTTCCCAGGGATTTGTCTCTGGGAGGGGAAATTATGGTCCATAGCTGGTAAAAGTGCAGTTATTTGGACTGAACTCTGTCTCTGTTATTTTTATGTTCTCCTATTCTCTAAAAGCACAAAATACCCAATGAACTGGCTGTGTGTTTGTGACTGACAATAAATTGGGACACTGTGATGCTACAAAACCAAAAGCCCTGAAAGTGAAATATGCAACTGAAAGGAAAGTGTGGAAGTCCATGAACATTAAAGGATAAGGTCACTAGGATTGTGTGGAGAAGTTTGAAAGAAAATAATTGTGAAAAATCTGCCCAAAGGGAGAAAAAAAACAGAGTAAGGCTGGGTGTGAGAGGAAAAATTAACTTCTCTGATAACTCATACCTTGTTTTTGTTCTGGCCATTCTACCAGCTCTCTCTCTAGTTATTATTTTATTCTGGCTAATACCAAAGTTCTCACTGCTGTTCTTACCCTACCTGACATATCAGTTGCTTTTGAGTCTGAGCATCACTCTTCTCCTTCATTGCCTGGGCACCTACATCTTGCTAACTCCACAGTGCAATGGTTTTCTTCCCTACTTAACATGACTACTCTCTCAGGTTACTCAAGGATAGTAATTCTTTTTTCTCTAAATTAGTATCCCACAGGCCTCTGTTCTTGTTCCCCAAAACTTTTTCTTCATATTTTGCCCTGCTTGTCAATGTTATCTCTGCTGACAGGCTACAAAGTTATGGGCCAGTCTCTGGCTATGGTTAAGGAGTGTACTGCACAGGCTGGGTGGAGGTCAGCAAAGGGGTGTGTGCAAAAACAGCATACAGCATATATTTGCATTCCCAAAATCCTGCTGCTGTGCATAGGACGGGCCCCCCCAAAGGCATCAATCAGAGTAACCCCAAAGCTAAGTCATTGCAAAGGTGCTGCAAAGAGCCTTAGAATCAGGGCCTAAATTTTTCAATCTGTTTGACCAATATTTGTGCAAAAAAATGTAAACATGATATTGATCAGTTGAGAGAGGCTGATCATTAGCACAATAATAAGATTCCCTACCCCTTTGGAATTAAAACTGAGCACGTGCTGTCTTGAGACGTATTGCAAAACTTTCCCCACACGTTATATCTCTTAAAATAGAAAAGGGAATAGGAAAGGTCTGATTTCTAAACAATGAGTGAGATTCTATTGGCAAGCCATTTTCTGAAACTTTCCTGCTACTCATGGGACCACCTATGCTTCTCACTCTCATAAGTAACAGATTTTTCTAGTCTGATACTGCACGCATCTGAGGGTAGAGATTGACCTATTAAAAGGCCACCTTTTACTACAGAGGCACTCTGGTACTATAGTGATGGAGGTAAGATAGATGGGTAGATAGAGAGGTAGGAGAGGAACAGTGTGAGTGTGTGGGTTTCATTTTAACTTACAAGAGATTCAGAAACCATCACAATATATTTAAGTACTTTATTGTGCTTCTCTGCCCATCGCATACCACTATACGTGTTGGTGCCTGTACTACATTCGAAAAAGCGAGCCTGTCATTTTTGCTATTCTGAACTGGACTAGTTGCAGTGCTGAAAGCAGAACCAATGCTGTGGTTTTAGTAACCTCATTTCCTCATAAAATAGATTTATTTCCCCATCATTCCTAGGAATGATTCATCTTCCATGCTGCACTTTCAAGGGCCTCTTTTTACAATTCCTATTTAACTTGACAGGCTGGGTCCTTCTCTTCTCTTGACACTTTAGACTATTAAATAATCTTTTAAGTGCTTTCTAATCATTTGGCACTTAAAGAGAGTGAGTGCACAGTATTTTAAGAGTGTTGGAATGGACTTGGGGTTGACTGTTTGATTAAACATTTCTTCCAGGCTTTTGCTTCCATTTAAAAGAATGTTGTGGAAGTAATTTGCATTAAATTGTTCATCTTCATTGACCAATTTAAACAATAACATGCAGTGCATATGTGTGTGCACTTTAACACACTATACGCTTTTGGTCTGAGCAGTCCCACCTTCTGCTGGAGTCAAAAGGAGGTGCTGGTACTCATCACTTTTGAAAATCAACAGCATTTTTATTAGCAGTATCTTCATTCTTCCCTCCGCTATGTTGTTGGTGTTCTATCTATCTCTTCTTTCTCTGCCATTTGCTAGTAGCTACTGGATGCAGTTCTACAGAGAGCCTCCTTCACAACAGGTGCAGAATCCTTGCATGACACTTCAGTTTTAATTTGCATTTGCATCTAACGCAAAGTAAAAGGGCTAGATCCTCTGGTCTGTGCAGACCAAGACTGGGAATGGGGAGGGAAAAACAGAGCCGACTTTAAAAAAAAAAATGCAGCAAAAATATCATGGAAATCTTTAAAAAAATGTTCAGCAAAAATTCACATTTTTAAAAAATGTTGACCCTTTAAGCTGGCCAAAATCAGCAAATTAAAAAGAAAAGGGGGGGGGGGTTTATATTGTAAAAAGTTTTCATTGACATTTTAAGAAATTATTTTTTTTCCTAACAGCTCTAGGGAGAAGCAAAATAAAGGTGGCTTCATGTCATTTTTATGCCCCCCCCCCATTACTGTACCAATAAATGCCAGGCTGCTGACTCTGCAGAGAATTATGGATGCAAATCATGGATTCTGGGACATCAGTAAGAAGAGACAGCCCTGTTCCTCTGTTTCCACCCTCCCCTAGACTTGCACCTTGCCTACTTTTTGAGGGGCATGAAGGAGACATGATGGTGGTTCAACCAGTGTTAACTGCCACATGGATTCCTGCCTGGAAAACCATTGGGGTAAAGTGAGTATGACCCACAGAGAAGCTGCTTCTCAGCTAATGCACAGAGCTCAAGGCGAAATGGTTCTGTGGGATTAGGTGAGAAGTGGGATTATGTCGTGACAACCTCTTTTTGAGACGTTTCCCTCACTCACTAACTTAGTTAGTCCCCAGTATGGCACAAAATGAAGGGGAGCATGAACAGAAAGAAAAGCCCAGAGTTAATATTCTGTGGCTTCTAACCTTTGGTTGAACTTTACTGTACTGGAGATGATGCATATATTTTCCTCTAGAGGGCAAACATGCTCTGCCTAGTATTGAAACTGCAACAATATTTTAGAGTAACACAACCCTATTTTTAAATGCTATGTAAAATGGTTACTTGGTTAATTTGATTTCATTTGTTTATTTAAATAAAGTTCAGTTGTAGCAGCACCCATGGTTGCTACTACAAGTTAATAGTACATTTGAAAATATAGTTTTCTGCACTACCATTTTCAGAGCAGGTTGGACAGACACCTGTCGGGGATGGTCTAGATAATACTTAGTCATGCCTTGAGGGCAGGGGACTGGACTAGAAGACCTCTGGAGGTCCCTTCCAGTGCTAGGATTCTATTACTGGCAGGGCATTCTTTCTGTTAATCCACCAGGCGGCCAAGGTTTCTTTCTAGAAGATGAGCGACCGCTATTGTTGTTTGTTGTGTATTTTATTTTCTTGGGCCCTACAAGGGCTAAATCCTATAACGTTCTGGTGGCATGGAATGGGAGGGAGAGTTCAGGGGTTCACAGTATGACTTATTTCCCCAGTGGTGAAATTATGCAAAATAATTTTTTTTACAAGAGTACATGAAAGGGTCTGTTTTTACTGAAAAAAATTGCAAACTGCAGACTGAATTTTGTACACCTCTACACAGAACTTCAGGAAGTGGAAACTGAAAATAACTGTCAGAGAGAACAACTTGTTCATGGTTCCACAATGTACAATTTTATGCTTAAATTAGTGGTTGCTGGGGCTAGGTGTACAAAGGGGGGGTAGAATATTCTATTCCTATGAATTATACCCTCTTTACAACAACACTGAAAATTCTACCCTACATATTCAACCCAGATATTCATTAATGTCCTGCTGGTCATAGGGAAGAGAAGTTTCTTGTAACATTTTAAAAAACACAAGATTTTTATTTATATATGAATCCAGAAAAATTAGGGAATTGATCATTCATAAGTCACTGGGATTTTCTAGAAGTTACTTTACTTAGCAGCCACACATCTTCCTTTGAGCTTTGTCCAAATGATTTAATGTCCTCTTGCTAAAGAAACAGTTTTTGATCAGAGAGATTTAGGACTGGCAGCAGCTCCAGAACACTTCCCTTCATATTAATGTAGTTTTTATAGTAACTGAACACAAAAGCATCCTGCCCATTTTGGTTGGCAGACAGATGATTTTGGAATTCACACTTACATTTGCCCTGCTGCAGTAATGATGAGGTAACATACAGCTGTGCATTTGCATGTCCGTTTCCAAAAAGGCAACGGATAGCCTGATCTTAAAGAGAATTAGAATAACTAGAAACATACAGATATGTGTTTTGGAACCAGAGTTTAGTTGTTACACAGGAAAACTATCTCTGGAGAAGTCTTGTCTTATCATGTGTGGTTTTAGATTTAGATCATCTTGAAAAATCTTGGCTACTATCTGTAATGAGCTCACAACTAAACTCAAGAAGTACTCAGTGCAAAGACCTAACTTATCAGCAAGAAACAAATGAGAGCTTCTATAGCCATTAATCCAGTATTGAAGGATAAAAAAAATAGAAAAATAAAAAGTAGAACTTAGTGTATAATTATTTTAATTAATAATGTTTCTCATCTGCAACATGCTGCATAAGCATTACTTACGAAGGTTTATGCTTGTTACAGCCTTCAGAAACTGTAAGATGGGGCTCAGATGGAGAGAACATGGAATATTCTTTGTATTATCTACTATATATATGTTTTTTCCCTAAGGAAACAAAAATTGGGATAAGAAAACCTGCATTCCATACCTGAGCTAAAAAAACAAACAAACCCAAAAACCAGCTGTGCCAAATCTGCTGGAGATGTTGTTCAAAGGCTATTTTATCCTTCAAAAATTGCAATGGGAGGCTGCCAGCATCTAGGAGAATGTGGGTTTTGTGCCATGTGCTTTTAAAAACAGCAGATCAACCAAACCAGAACCCTATGCACTTGGGCCAGAATCTTCTCTTTCTGGGGTTAACTCTCCTCTCCGAGCCTTCTGTTTGTCAGACCTATGTCCTAATATGTGCGCCAAACTCCAAAACCAAGATGGAAGAGGGCTACAGTTCAGTCCCTTTGTGTCTGAAATTATTGTTCACAAAGGCTGAGACTTATGTGATTTGGCAGAAATTAATAGGAATTGAGCATCCAAATCCATTATATGGTTATGGAAATCTCGGCCTAAAATGTAAATCCTAAGAGGTCCCTGCAGGATCCAGGCCAGTGAAACCCCAGAAGTTCACAGGTGCTTTTCAGCTGCCTCATCTTGTAAAGTGCTAAGGCAAAATCTCGTCCCACTGAGCTCAGTGACAAAACTCCTCTTGACTTCCCTGGGGCAAGGATTTCACTCTGAGTGCCCTGTGTTGAAAATAATATCAGCGGGAATGTAAATACGCTCAGCACCTTGCAGGATCAGGCCCCATAGCGAACTGCGTCATTCCATCTTTGCAGGATCATGTAATAGGGTACACACACAGTGCTATTCTTTCCCTCCCCGCTGCTTTTCAAACAGCAAACAACATTGTTGGGGTAATGCCCTTTTAACAGGAGATGGTTCAGAGTGGGAAGACTGGAAAGCACCACTAGTCATAGACCTGCTGAGGAGTGCACAGGTGAAACCCTGATTTACTTACAAAATGAAGCTGAATTTTGTCTAGCAATTTAGTTATGTGCCACAATGAATTCATTTTTAAGAAAAATTGTCATTTTCCCCAGTACTCCAGGGGACTGGAAAAGAGAAGTTCTTAGCTCATGCTAAATATACATGTTGTTATTTGTATCACCATAGCATCTAGCTGCCCTAGCCATCTCTTCATCTCTCTGTGGGTAAATTAAAGAATGTCTTTTTATAATATGCCAATGGCATTTTTACTGCGTGTCTATAATGTGCACACACTAAAAATGACATCAGTCTGTTTTAAGGTGATTTTAATAGAACCTCTTTAATTTGTCTTCAGTACTATTTTGGGCATGTAACAACAGGATATTCTTGGTGGGAAATGTTAGAGTTAATGTTAATAAGTTAAATAATCCGTATTAGAGTATAAGAGTACACATACTGTATTTCTGCAAGTGTTGCTATACATATTAGTGTCAAGGAGTGGTAGTTATCTCATATGCATATGCAGTCTGCAGATAGCAATATAAAGAAGTCAGACAGCATTTTATGAGCAGTCCAGCAGGAATACTTTCACGGCTTTAAAACATGGTTCATTTTCCTTTGTCATTACATGGAGTAATAAAATCATTTAAGCGTTAATAAAGTATGACATACTGTAGGATAATTTTTAAACACTTTTTAATGTCTCTGTGGTTATATTCTATGTGCCTCTTAATCTTCAGGCAGACCGCATTGTATATGAGCAAGTAAAAGAAAAAAAAAAAGTTAAATCATGGTTCTTTTTGATTTTACTTTTCAGCAGCCTTAATATACTGCGCAATCAAACCTTGATGACTGCATCCCTGGTTTATTGATTTATTTGGGTATCTGAATAAATTAAATATTAAATAATCTTTAGTATCGTTGTGGGTCATTGAGCTGTTAAATCTGAACCCATCCCCCAAATAAAAACGTAGTTCAGCAACTAAATTTAGGCTAATGTACACATTGAGAGGCATTGATTATGATCAGAAAATTTGCCCTCTATATTCAGATGACTTCATTTTCAAAATTAGCTGCATACAAAAACATATGGGGTTACCATACTGTTGCACCAAATGAATTAATTGTACTTACAGTGGTCACTACAAGTCAAAGGCCTGATCGTTTCCCCCACACAACATTCCAGTAAAACAATGATTATTTTGAACAGTTTGGTTAATCACCCCCCTTCTGCTCCTCACCGGCACAACCAAGCAGTGTGGTCACATCAAGTGCCCCCCCCATGGCCAAAGCAATAGGGAGGAGATTAGCAATAATTTGTTTGTTGTTAAATAGGAAAGAGACGTAAAGGGTAGGAACATCATGTGACCTGGGAGAATAGAGTCAGAGGCCTCTTCCTATGTTTGGTGCTGGAAAAGGGGGAATTCTCTCACTTCCTCTAAAAATATGTAAGATCAGCTGTGTTTGACAACATTAGCACTGAGCATCTCTTGGAAGCCTTCTGACAGTGCAGGATATTAGCACAAAGAAAGATTACCTCCAGCACTTCCATTATCACATATGAAGCTTGCTTCTGCTGTGGACATAATGAATGGCAATTTTTAATTAAGTTACCGATGTCTATATTGGGAGCAAGCGTCATTTCTCTTGGTGTTGTGCTCCTTTTCAGCTCTGCTCACTAGTCCTCTCTCTCTCTCTCTCCCCCCCCCTCCCACCCCCAAGCAGTGAAAGAAGTTACTGCTAAAGCCCAGTGTTTTCCCAGAGTAGAAAAATACCCTTCAAGTTTTACAAATACTAGAAACAACATGTTATTTCCATCACTCTGGTATTTCCTGTTCCTCCAAAGAGTAGGAGTTATTGAAGCGATTCATTCTCTACTTGTGTGGTATAAACAAATATTATTGGATGCAATGTTAGGCTTCACCCAACCCTTAGGCCAGTTGTCTTCAAGCTATTACTTTAGTTTGTCAGGGTAATCAGAAGGTCAAAGCAAGTAACATGACGAATGAGCTGTATTAATCTACCTGTCTGGTTCCTGCAGGGCTCTGCATTTTCTCTGATTGCCTTGTTGGGTTTTATAGATTTATGCAGTTCATTATAAAATAATGAGAGCAGATCTTAACTAGCACAGCCCTAGCTTCAGCTGCCAGTTTACACCTGGTTTCAACAGGTTTTGAAACCAAAGCTGCTACAGTAAAGGACAGGTGAGGGAGGGTTGAGTTTCCTCTAATGGGTTACGAGTCCTTTGCCTGTACATTTGCAGGAAAAGAGGGTTTGGGTGGATAATGGTGTTCACACCCCTTTACTTGAGGTGCTGTTGCTTTTCTCTCTGTGATAAAGCTGTCTCAGAGCTTTTCAGTTGTCTGGACTAGGGTTCAGCAACATATTTAAAAACCTGCATGGCAAAATGCTGGAATTTTTTGTGTGTGCCAGCTTCATTCAGACCTACTCCTCCCACACTCTGCTTTGCTTTGTGAAATACAACTGGTAAGAGAGATCTGTGCAGTCAATAAATCCCTCCCCTGCACACACAATCCACAAAAGGGATTTAGGGATTACAACACTCATTGTCACAATGCCTAGCTTTTAGGTGCCTAGAAACCTCACAGGAACAACGCTGTGATCCACAAAGCCTGAGTTTGGCATGGAGGCTCCCCATACCATGAATGGGGGGAGAGAGAGGGGCCTTAGAATGGGATCCACACAGCAGCACTCTAGGCAGGAGCTGCCTAAGCTATCCAATGAAAGATGTCAACAAGAGGGGTGTGTCCTGAACAGCGAGCGCCCCTCTTGGAGTTTGGCACCTCAGTCCAGGCTGGAGGGAAGAACTTATTTCTGCTTGTGAGTCCCACACCAGGGGAAGTCAGGCATTCAGCTGCCTAAGTCATGTGCAGGGCCCAGTCCAGTAGGTGTGCTCAAAGTCTTGCTAATTCTACACAAAGCAGGGGGAGGAGGGCCCCTCTGAAAACCTTTAGCCTGGTGGTTCAGATACTCACCTGGGATGTAGGAGACCCCGGGCTCAAGTACCCCTTCTGCCTGATGAATAGAAGATGGATTTGAACAGGAATCAGCCAGCTCGCAGGTGAATGATCTAACCACTAGGCTATGGGATAGTCAGAGGCGGGGCTTCCTCAATCTCTCCTGTAGAAGCTGTTCCACTTCAATTATATAATTAAATAGGCCAGAGATAGTGTTTGAATGACTCTATATCCCAGTGGTCTCAGCACTCACCTGAGGGGTAGCAGATCCCTGTTCAACTCATTTCTCCTCATCAGGCGGAGGGGCTTGAATTGGGGCTCTCCCACATCCCCACATGAGTACTCTAACCATTGGGCTACAGGTTATAAGGGAAGTTGTCCTCCTCTGAGCTATTTTGTGTGAACTCACCAAGGGGCCCAGTCTGATAGGCAGCCTCTGAGCATACCTACCGGAGTGGGCCCCACGTGCCATTTAGGTGGCCAAACACCTATCTTCCCCAATGTGCGTATCGCTCTGGGTCAGAGGCAGGAGATGGGTGCCTGGACACCTCGAGGAAGGCAACAGAGTACATGCTCAGAGGCAGAAATATAGGCAGTAGGGAACTTGTATTGCAAAAACGTAGGTGCTGAAGGACTTTAGGCACCCACAGGGTTAGATGGCAGCTGAACAGGTGTTTTGTGGCTTGCAGTGGTGCCTAAAATGGGATTTAGGTGCCTAGTACTTTTGTGGATCCCACTCATAGTCCTGAATTTAGCAATGGCATACATCAGTAGCCTTCAAGTGGTCATTTGCTGCTTGAAAGCATGCCCCTCCCTGCCAGCCGGTGGATATTCCTCTGAGGCTTTCCCTTTGTGTTATCACTGAGGAGATTTTTGCATCAAGAAAATGTTGTAAATTTTTGTAGTGAATATATTTGAGAAAATCACAATCATTTTGCAGATATTCATGAACAGAAAAAGAGGCAAATATTTATTCACTGTGAATTATGAGCTCAGCTCTAGATTTTCTCCTTCATATCACTACTGTCTTTTCTTCAATTTATTTAGTTAGTTAGTTAGTTTATGAGAAGAGTTAGTGCTTTGGGGTCCCATAGTATGAAAAATTGAGTGGTATATTTAAAGATCCTATTTTATTTTCTCTGTTTTCTCTATGGCAAAAGACTCTTAAAATCTTTAAAAGTAAGGCATTGTATTTTAAAATAAACTACCAAATACTTTGTTAATTCTAAAATTAATTGGATTAGATTTTATACGTGGGAAAATAGTGGCCATACTGTTCTCAGAAGAGTATGTTATTCATCTGACCTCTGTGTGGAAGAAGGCAGTAGGGAGGAAAAAAAAGGTATTAAGTGATTGAGATGCTGTTCTGTCAAAGGAGGCCATTGGGTCAGAGAAAAATAAATTATCCGTGCACAGCCTAGAGGTAGAGCAGGCAAGGGAAATGTAACCCTTTGCAACAGATTTCTGAGCAAATACAGATTGGAAAGCAGACGGCATTGCAGTGCACTTTGACTGGTCACCTAACATGTTCCTTTGGCAGTGGGGGATGATATTATGACGGCACAGTTATTCTGGCTTAGATACTTTCATTAATATTTTTTCTCCTTGCAGGACCCTAGACCTTTGTACACTAGAAGGTGTCAGTTTTATTCAAGTGGAATAGGATTCTTATACGATGCCTACCAGACAGAGGTAAACAAAACGATATCATAGCTCATTCATTTCCTTTGTGATGTTCTGAGGGGTTCATTAGAAGCCCAAATGTTCTTTTTTTTTCCCCAATAGCACCCTCAATAATTTATTTCTCAGAAGATCTTTTTGAGTTGACTATAATATTTATATCACGTATAGCCATTCCATCTTTATTACATAATCCTCTGAGGAGGTTTTGCTGCCTGGACTATTGTAGTAAATATCTAAATTAATAAATTTGCATTAGCCAGAAAACTTCAAATCTCTACTGTAATCATCTAATATAAGCCAAGAATGTCCATATTCTGTATTCAGCTTCCCTTTATTATCTCAACCATATTAAAATGGCAGGAAGAATAACCGTGCCCAAATAGATTGCCTCCTGAAAAATCTAGACTTAGTTTTTTTCCCACCTATGTTCCTTAGTATTGCTATTCATTCTGTGTTTTTTCCCTCAAATGTGGGATTCCAAACTGGTGGTAGCAAGAAGGAAATAAAGCAGAGCAGAACTGAAAATAGACACAGTACTAGGGTTTATAGGAAGCCAGATATCCATAATCACAGTTCTTTCCACAGCTCTGAATAAGCTTATGGGAAATGTTACTGTTAATAATATTAGACAAGTCAAGTCAAGTCTTTTACAAGTGTAAATGAGTAATGCAGTTGGAATCAGAGCATTCCGTAGTTTATTTAAGAAAATATATTAAAGGAATATTTTACTGATCTTCTTGCTGACCTATGTAAATAAGACATAGGACCTGTGTCAGCATCTTTTCCCATAATTTTAATTCCCTCTTCTCCCCACAAAATAAAAAATACCAGTGATATGTCTACCAAGTAAACAGAACTATTTCTCTGCTAAAGTGAAGTTGATTAAGCTTCCCTGTGGATTTTCTCAAGCAGACCACTTGATTCTAAAAAGCATCAGAGATATTAGCCAATGTCTTGAGCTCCTAGGAATGTATAAATTTGAGCAGCTTTGAGATCTTTGCCCTCTTCTGGCAAAAAAAAGTAATATGGGTTTATAGCATGTTTAGTTTAATGCCCTTGTAATAAATTCTTGTCTGGTTGTCCACTGACATGTTTTTTCCAATTGAATTGATCTGGATTTCTGTACACTAATCCAGAGATATTGATCCACAGCTGTCAAGTTTAGCTTTTGTTTTTTTTATTTTAGCCAACTGGTTACCAGCTGGCATGACCCATGTTCCATGCAAATTTCTCACCAAGAAGACAGATTATTTGCTTGATGCAATTCTCCTGAGCACAAGTTTCCTTAGAAAAGCCATTGATAGCGTGCAAATGAAACATAACTGGTGGAGTTTTCTCGTTTCATTTTCTTCCTTTGGCAGAAACAGATGGAATTTGATTTTCTTGCAATTACTCTGATGTGAGAACATCTCTTAAATTGGTGTTGAGGGCATGGAGAGGCACAACCAGGCAAAACATGAAAAAGATAATAATCTGGTCTCTGAAATGAAGGAATGGGACTTGACATGCAGAATAACCACAAGTGGCACATGATTTAATGCCTGATTCTGTCCCTTTTGCTCACATTGAGTATTTATTTGTTTGGATTTATTCACTACTCTCATAAAAAGGAATGCCTGTTCTTGGCACTCCAAGCACATTTTAGAAATGCAGTTTTAAAATAGACAACTCCTGTAACCGTCTCATCCAATAATTAGCATATATCATAACACAGAAGCTGATATCTTCCTCTAATATACACCCAAACTCTTTCAGACAGGGCAATTGTAAAGGCCTTGCAGCATGCCTTGAATGTTGACAAACTAGGACAATTTCAAACCAAGAGTGAGTCCCAAAGCCACGGGGTGATTGCAGAGAGTGGCCTCCCAGGTACCACAACTCTCTTGTACAAATGGGGCATCAACTCTGGAGTCCCTCCTGATCTCGACTCTGGCAGCATGGCATAAGGAGAGAGGTAGTCTTTGAGATACATAGGTCCCAGGCCAACACAAACATATATGATAGGATAAAACCAACCAGCAGCTTAAATTTTACCTAGTTGCCAATAGGTAGCCAGCACACATCCAAAAGCACTCGTGTCATGTGGTGCCAGGTAGATGCCCTCTGTAACAAGCAAGTGGCTAAGTTCTGCACAAACTTTAGTTTACAGATAGATGTAAGATGCTGCCACATGTCATGCAGTATAGTGGCACTTGATTAGACTGCAGTAGTTACTGAAACTAGTGGGTCTCCTCGTAAAGTAAGTTACTATTCAGTGTGAGGAAGTGTAGCAGAATCAGGCCCTTGGTGATTTATGCCTTCAGTTCAGGAAAGCATTTATGCACGTACTGAAGTCCCATTGACTTGAAGTAAAAAAGACAGAGGTAAACAAAACACACCATAACTCAGTGGGCTTGTGATGGAGTAAGATATAGCTGTATCAAATTGTGAATTCCTTTATGCATTGCAGCTTCCATCTTGGATTGTAACCTTCATTGTGACCTTCATTTCATAGTGTAACCTCCACTTTGGATTAGAGCATCCATTTTGTATTACAGACTGAACACATGTATACCTTGCCCAGGGGAGGGTTATTGTGATATATACGAGACACACATCTTACCCAGCAAAGAGGCTTGACACCTGGTTGAATGAGTGTGATAGTTAAGTTAGCACAGAGCAATCAACCTTTGATTGTCTGTCAACTACTAGACCATCTTCATGGGACAGTGGACTCTGCACATAAGCCAGGCTGGGGGAAGGGTCTAGAATTTCCCAGCTGGGAGCACATGGGCAAAATAGGGACAGACTGTATTCAAGGGTGGGCTTCTTTGATCAGGAGGGCCGACCATCACCATGTGCCAGAAAACAAGCTTGGAAAGGGAGAAAAGGCAGGGGAGACTCTCCCTTGCCTGAAACGCTGACCAGATCTCAGGCTTTCGATTATTTTGCAAAGATTTCTAATTCTCTAGTGGTTTCTTATGAGTAAAGTCCTGTGGTTAAGAAATTCCTTTGCTAAGCCTGTATTCCATACTTGCCTGCCACATTTTTCCTGAAGGGGTTAATTGAAACCCTCAAAGTGCCCACAGGAAGGTGGAACTCTGAGGGGGAATGTATAAGCAAATGTGGGAGCAGGGGGCTCAAGAGGGCTGAGGCGTTGGCTTCAGGGTCTAAGGCAGACAGTCTGTGGGACCCCACATCCCAAAGAAGGGGAGCAGCCATGAAGTCTGCCCCTGGGAGTGGGTCCCAGAGACCCAGAGGTGGGAACAGTGACCAAGCTCTTTCCAGACTCAGGTGGCTTAGCAGCATGTGAGATCCAGTGGTTGGGTCCACACAAACCAGTCCTCGCAAAGCGGGACTAGGCCAGGTTGTGACAGGACTCATCGAGCAAACTCATTGACTTCAATGGGATGTAGGTTCATACTTAAAGTGAAGCATGTGCTTAAGTACTTTGCTGAGTCTGGGACCTATATCATGTTATGATGTTCTCTCAGTTCGCTTGTATCCATTGTATGGTGTCTTGGCCTACGCCAAAGGCACGCTGCTTTTCTTTTTCTTTTCTTCACTAGCCTCATCAGTTGTGGGCCCTGCACAAAATCCATTGGTTTCAGTAGGAGTAAGATATTACTTAATGTGAGCTAGGGTGGTAGAATCAGATCCTAAACCATGTGCTAAACCATTTGTGTTTGCTCTGCATATCAAGTCCTACATCTGCATTTCAGTGACCACACTTCAGTAACCTTTTTCAAGTTTTGGCTGTTGTGCCTTGACCTCCTCTTAGCACCAATTTAAGAGAGATTCTTGCATTTACTGTGAGGGAAAAACATCAAATTCCATCTGTTTCTGTCACCGACTTTCTTTGTTCTCTCCTTAGTCTTTGTGAAGCCCTCTCCATTTTCTTCCTCCCCCATCTTCTCTGATTTTTTTAATTTGAGCTGTTCATGTCTTCCAGAGTCACCATATTCTCTCATGGAATAATACCTTATTGGATGGGCATGTGTGACAGAGGTCATTTCACAAGTGCTTTTCAAAGGCAGCAATTTATTCCTAAGCATGTTGCTACCATCTCTTTCATGAGGAGAAAGGCTCCATTCACTAGTAAATGCTTTTTTCATGGTACAAACAGAACCTTTCTGAATGGTCACAGAATACTTTTAAGAAAGAAGGTAGCAATATTGTATTTTCCATACCATTAGCCAGTTTAACACTGACAGCAGTTCCAATATTTTGAAATTCTATTAATAAAGCTAAAGACCGCAAAAAGAAACTTGCCTATAAAATATTACAATGAGCCTGCTATGTCAAATAGAAATGATGTATGCATATTACATTGTAAGGGTCATTAAAATGATCTCTTGTCTGAATAGAGGGTGACTTGCATATGTCTGCATTTATATGTCTGTTCTCTAGAGTCCATAGTCTCACAAATGTATTCCAGAGCTTGCTGGAAATGGTACTCATTTGCTTAATTGCTTGGACTTTTTTCCTATTATATTTTGTTTTTTGTTCTAATTTTTTTTATTCTGGTGTAATAAAAGCTGAAGGGGGAAGGAGTGAGACTTCAGGAGATGCAGAGGGTTCTAATAGGTAGACAGAAAGACTTAATATAATTTACTAGAGAATATTATTATTCATATCTCTGGCAGCAGAAGGGGGTCTTAATGTAAATGAGAATCAGGCCCATGATATCACGTTTAGATTACAAAAAATAAAAATGGTGAACAGATTTGATCAAACAAGTTCATGACAGCAAAGCCTTATAACTTCTGGGGGAAAATATTTTCAGTATTTTTATGGTGCTTTAAACAAAAATGCAAGAACTTTTTCTGGAGTTATATGTGTTTGAATGCTGAAGACACTCTGGCATCAGGTCGTTTGTACAGTTACTCTCCAGTTTCCAATCCAAAAGGAATGTTTAGATACCTATCAGTTATTGTATAATGCTGTAGTCCTACTGTGGCCTCTTTGCTTGCTTCCTCCCCTTTGGGTGAAAGACAATTTTTGTACCAGTACAAGCACCTGAGAGTAAACCAAATGTGTTACTTCTATGTGGTCAGTGGGATGAATTGCAAAATGGTGGCCAGGTCCTGTAGCTACAGTACTTAGACTAAAGAATGGTCCCTTCTCTTATTCCCAGGTAACGTGTTACACCTTAAACAGCAAGTGCCAGCTGAGAGTAAAGAGCAATACATGCTATTGCTGTGACCTGTACAATTGTGAAAAGTAAGTACATGTAAGCAATACTCATCTGCTCTATCAGAATGTTTATGTTTGTTTGTACAGTATGTGTATTCCAGAGTACAGACCCTTTGCATTTAGGCCAGTATCCCAGGAATCAGCACACAGCTGGCTAGCAGGTGATAACCCTGTGTGAAGGCACAGGAATACTCCACGCCCCAAACTGCAGAGCCAGTGCATGGCCAAAAGCCACAATAGCACCCACACTGCCTGCAGCACCATTCTGAGAGGAAATGGGCCAATGGATTCACATTATACAAATATGGCATTCAGCCGCACAGTAGTTCCCTATGGTGAGGTCTGTACTGCACCAGAGTGTGCACTTCCCAGATCCTGTTCTCCCCTCCCCACAGACTTGTAGGATAAACTGTCTTTGGGGGCCCTGCTCACATGGTTTGCCCCTCAGTGCTCTTATTATTTTAGTAGGTTTTCTTTAAAAATTGTCCGTAGGATTTTGTTATGTGGCCACCAAAATAAATAAAGCACAACCTTGTAAAGATTCTTTGGGGAGCTTGCATTACAATTTTCAAAATTTTTCATGTGTTCACTGATCTCTGGGAAGCAAAATTAAAGGAAATATCATTTCCATGTCAAAACTTTACATCATAGGCAGGGCCTTGGCGTTTTCACAAGCATTTATGCGCTCAAGGGATTTTACTCAATGGCCATGAAGATAGGTATGGTATAAAGGAGAATGTTGATCCTATTTCCTAAAGATTTCCACTTTAAGTCAATCTTACCAAAACAGAGGCTGAGAAGATATAACAGTGGAAGTGCCTGAATATGCTAGTCAAGTAACAGTAGGTGACTACATCGGCCCTTAGAGAGAGGCTAGCGCAGATGGGCTCAGAATCGTGGTGCAGCAGGCTGACGTGGCCTCCCCTACCTGCCAGATAACACAATTGCCAAACAAAATAAACACGAGATTTATTTCCAGACTGAAGTCCCTTCCCAGTGCCTTCCTTATTGCACATGTGTACATCAGTACCATTGCAAGCAGCATCATTGACATAAAACACAAGAACAACCATACTGGGTCAGACCAACGGTCCATCTAGACCAGTATCTGATCTTCTGACAGTGGCCCATGTCAGACGCTTCAGAGGGAACGAACAGAACATGGCAATTATTGAGTGATCCATCCCCTGTTGTCCATACGGAAGCTGTTCCATACCCTTCATCATTTTTGTTGCCCTTCTCGATACCTTTTCCAGTTCTAACGTATCTTTTTTGAGATGGGATAACTAGAACTGCATGCAGTATTTAAGGTATCAGGGTACCATGAATTTGTATAGAATCAGAGGGTTAGGAAGGACCACAAGGGTCATCTAATGGCATTATGATATTTACTTTCTTACTGTCTATCCCTTTCCTAATGGTTCCAAACATTCTGTTAGTTTTTTGAACTGTCGCTGCACATTGAGTGGATGTTTTCAGGGAACTATCCACAATGACTCCAAGATCTCTTTCTTGAGAGGTAACAACTAATTTAGATCCCATCGTTTTGCAACAGTTTGTTTTCCAATAGGCATTATTCTGCATTTATCAACACTTAATTTAATCTGCCATTTTGTTGGCCAGTCACTGAGTTTTGTGAGATCTCTTTGTAATTCCTTGCAGTCTGCTTCGGACGTAACTATCCTAAATAATTTTGTATCATCTGCAAATTTTGTCAGCTCACCATTCATCCCTTTTTCCAGATCACTTATGAATATGTTGAACAGCACTGGTCCCAGGACAGATCCTTGGGGGACACCACTATTTACCTCTCTCCATTCTGAAAACTGACCATTTATTCCTCCCCTTTGTTTCCTTTCTTTTAACCAAATAGAGATCCATGAGAGGACCTTCCCTCTTATCCCATGACTACTTACTTTCCTTAAAAGTCTTGGTGAAAGACCTTGTCAAAGGCTTTCTGAAAGTCCAAGTACACTATATCCACTGGATCTCCCTTGTCCACATGTTTGTTGACCCCCACAAAGAATTCTAATAGACTGGTGAGGCATGATTTCCCTTTACAAAATCCATGTTGACCTTCCCCAACAAGTCATGTTCATTTGTGTCTCTGATAATTCTGTTCTTTACTATAGTTTCAACCAATGTGCTTGGTACTAAAGTTAGGCTTAACGATCTGTAATTGCCAGGATCGCTTCTGGAGCCTTTTTAAAAAATTGGTGTCACGTGAGTTATTCTCCAAGTCACCTGACATGGAAGCTGATTTCAGCGATAGGTTATATACCTAATTTCGTAGTTCTGCAATTTCACATCTTAGTTCTTTCAGAACTCCTGGGTGAATCTCATCTGGTTCTGATGACACATATTACTGTTAAATCTATCAATTTGTTCCTAAATCTCCTCTGTTGACACCAAATCTGGGACAGTTCCTCAGATTTGTCACCTAAAAGAATGGTTCAGGTGTGGGAATCTCCCTCACATCCTCTGCAGTGAAGATCGATGCAGAGAATTCATTTAGCTTGTCTGCAATGGCCTTGTCTTCCTTGAGTGTTCCTTCAGCACTTCAGTTGTCCAGTGACCCCACCGATTGTTGGGCAGGTTTCCTGCTTCTAACACACTTACATTTTTTCCTGTTGGTTTTTGGGAACCAAAACTGCCTGGGTCAGTAGAGTGCTAGGAGAATGACATTGGTTCTGTCACAACATGTCATTCTCAGGACCTTGGGAACCCGGGGAATGGGAGGAAAGGAGTATCCGAAACTGCTCATCCATGGCAGTAGGAGAGCATGTTGTGTAAGGAGCAGGAAACTTTCAGGAAAATCTCCTGCGGTGGGGTGGGTAGGGAATGTGGGGAGGGGGTGGGATGCTGGCTCTTGTGCTCTCTGTGTACCAGCAGGAAAGTGCTAGTTCACATTTGAGTGTTACACACCCTAGATTGACCTCCTGAACCCCCCACCCTCCTGGCTCACATCAGCGCTCGCATTTTTTGTTTTTACCCATGCCTGCAACCCTGAATGACCCAGCCCATTTCAAACCTAGGTTGCTACATACGGGAATTCCAAAAGTCATACAAGTTTGGGAGAAGGAGGTTTTCAGTGAAACTGGCAGAGAAACGGACAAGTATCTTTTGCTTCTGCAAAAAAACAAAAAAACATTTTGTCAAGCCTTACTTCCCTGAAGGATTAAAGTGAAGTTTGGGACTAGAGAGAGGTAGGAGTTTCCCCAGAATGCTAGAGCAATGGATGAGTTTCTGGGGTTCAGATTTATGGAACCAATTTGACAAAGTCAAAGCCTGGATGAATGCTTTTCTTTCCTTGCCTACGAGATGCTAAATCGAATTGCCATGGTATGTCTGCTACTGATCAGGTTAGTGCCATCTGTACTTTTGTAATTTTTGTGAAAGCAATTTATTCACTCATCCTAGTGTGTGTGTGTTATATTTATAGATTCATAGATTCATAAATATTTAGGTCAGACGGGACCATTATGATCATCTAGTCTGACCTCCTGCACAACACAGGCCACAGAATTTCACGCACCACTCCTACAAAAAAACCTCACACCTATATCTGTGCTATTGAAGTCCTCAAATTGTAGTTTAAAGACTTAAAGGAGCAGAGAATCCTCCAGCAAGTGACCTGTGCCCCACGCTACAGAGGAAGGTGAAAAACCTCCAGGGCCTCTTCCAATCCGCCCTGGAGGAAAATTCCTTCCCGACCCCAAATATGGCGATCAGCTAAACCCTGAGCATATGGGCAAGATTCATCAGCCAGATACTACAGAAAATTCTTTCCTGGGTAACTCGGATCTTACCCCATCTAATAGCCCATCACAGGCCATTGGGCCTATTTACCATGAATATTTAATTACCAAAACCATGTTATCCCATCATACCATCTCCTCCATAAACTTATCGAGTTTAATTTTAAAGCCAGATAGATCTTTTGCCCCCACTGCTTCCCTTGGAAGGCTATTCCAAAACTTCACTCCTCTGATGGTTAAAAACCTTCATCTAATTTCTAGTCTAAATTTCCTAGTGGCCAGTTTATATCCATTTGTTCTTGTGTCCACATTGGTACTGAGCTTAAATAATTCCTCTCCCTCTCCGGTATTTATACCTCTGATATATTTATAGAGAGCAATCATATCTCCCCTCAACGTTCTTTTAGTTAGGCTAAACAAGCCAAGCTCCCTGAGTCTCCTTTCATAAGACAAGTTTTCCATTCCTCGGATCATCCTAGTAGCCCTTCTCTGTACCTGTTCCAGTTTGAATTCATCCTTCTTAAACATGGGAGACCAGAACTGCACAAAGTATTCCACGTGAGGTCTCACCAGTGCCTTATATAATGGTACTAAATCCTTCTTATCCCTACTGGAAATACCTCTCCTTATGCATCCCAAGACTGCATTAGCTTTTTTCACAGCCATATCACATTGGCGCCTCATAGTCATCCCATGATCAACCAATACTCCAAGGTCCTTTTCCTCCTCTGTTACTTCTAATTGATGTGTCCCTAGCTTATAACTAACATTTAACTTCAGTTGTAGGGTTTTCAGGAAGTGGTTTGGCTTGGTTAGAGAGGCGAGAAATAAGAGGGTAACAATAGAGGTGCACAAAATAATGCATGGCATAGCAAAAGTAAAGCAGACCCTCCTGTTTATCCTTTTTTATAGTATAAAAACAAAGGGAAATCCATCTGAATTGAAAAGTGATACATTGAAACTGGGAATATTTTCTTAACAAGACATAATTAATGGTGGATCTCACTGCTGCAAGGTAACATTGACTCCAAGAGTTTAGCAGGGTACAACACAGAACTGATCCTTAAATGGATAAATAGAACATCCAAAGTTATCGGATAGAGTGAAAAATATAAGGGATTGAAGGTTAACCCTTTTGCTTCTTGGCATGAACTGCTAACTGACAGAGGCTTGGAAGAAACTCCCCTGTAGGCAGTCCATGGAGCCTGTACATTATGGGGCTTCTTGCATCTTCCTCTGAAGCACCTGATACTGGTCACTGTCCAAGACAGGATATGATTTTATTATGTATTTATATGGTGATAGCGCCGAGAGACTCCAGCCAAGATCAAGGCCCCATTGGCTAATCAATGAACAAACATAGACTGAGAGACTATCTCTGCCCTAAAGGCTTTAGCTGTTTTGTCTGTGTAGATTGTACAAGGTGTGAGGGAAAACAGGCACAGAGAGGTGAAGGCTAGATTCACAGAGGTGCTTAGGCGCTTGGGTTCAACATTTAGGCACCATGGATATTCTCAAAGCCATGGCTCAGCTGCCATCTCATCCCAAAGTCCCCAAAGCACCTACATTTCTGCCAGCAGGCATGTGCAAAGCCATTTTAGTCCCAATGCTCAGACAATGCCTATGGGCTAGGGCTTTGCACAAAGGCCAGTCTGTGGGGGGTGCAGAGGGGAGGGGTGTCCCAGAATGCCCAATAGGCTGGTGGTTCAGAAACTCACCTGGAGGTGGAACATCTCAGGTCAAATCCCTGCTTGAGAACAGGAGCTTGAACCCAGGACTCTCACCCCCCAGGTGAGTGCTCTGACTGCTGGGGTGCTGGGTATTCTGGAGCGGGTCTCTCAGGCTCTCCTGTTGGAACTGTTCCACTTTGTAGAGTCAATTAAATATTTACTGAAGCAGGGATTTAAGCCTCCCACCCCCAGGGGAGTGCCCCAGCCACCAGGCCATAGAGACAATCTTTCTCTAACCCAGTGACTAGGGATGCCATTAGGCAGCAGAGCACCTAAGTACCTTTGTGAATGTGACCAGTGCTAGGGGGACCACTGGCTTTATCTGCTGAGATGATTGATGTCTACGATGGGGTGTGGCTGACCACAGCAACAGCTGGTGTACTGCCACAACCATGCACCACAGCAACAGGTGCTGTGCTCCCACAACCATGCACTGCAGCAACAGGTTTGATATTTATAAAAATACTCAGGGCTGGCGTGGCTCTGCACAGGACCACTTTAGGTTTCTCCCTGCCTTCTTTCTCCTTAGCATTTTCCCTACCCAGCATCCCCAACTGCACTCCATGAGCCTGACTGGAACTCAGAACAAAAATTTCACAGGCCACTCTTCTCTGCCTTTCATCAAAATGTTGATGGAAATTTCCCTTCCATCTTTAAAAAGAGTTCATGGTGAGGGGAAGGGCTTTGGACATAGCACACATATCTCTAGAGCAAACAGGGAAAAACTCTCTCCAGCTTAGGTAGCTGTTATGAAGTGGGTGAGTGGGAAAGTGTTACTACTTGGCAGTTGTGTTTGCCAATAGAATAGCAGGGTATTTCAAAACATGGGATTTGATTTCTCCAAATACCACACAGTACACAGAGTCTGCAGCAAACAAAATTTGGGTTCATAATTTGCCTGATTTGTAATAGCAGTTGCTATGTATGAATGTAAAAATATTATTTCTAGATTGTACAATCTGCAATTTAAAGGAACATCTTTATGATATCCATTAGGTCCTGAATTGTGTTGCCTCTGTCAGTTTGAAACCACAGACCCTATATGCAAATGTAGCCAGTTAGTAAAATCTCCCTTCCCTATGGTTGGATTCACTTCTTAAGCACCATGCACATTCAACAAGGATCTTTGAAGCAATGCTTACAGGTGAACTGAGGAGGAGGTTGTGCTAGGCATGTTTTAGCTGGTAGCTGCTCTCAAACACATTTCTAATTTGCGAGCACTCTTAGTAATGTAGCATCACCTATTAGTGCCATAGCTATCCTAGAAAATGGTACCAACAAATCCCCACATGTGCTAATGCTAGTCAGCTGAATGAGGGGTAGCACTGGGGGGCCCCTAGCATGGCCATTGGTAGCTTTATTTTTTGTTAAACCAGTTTAATTTGACATAGGGATTTTAAAAAAACAGGTCAGGCTGCAGAGAATCTAGACCAGAGCTCCCAGGGTTTTAGCTCCTGTGGGAATGTTTGTGTACAATTTGCTCATTCAGACAAGGCTGGACTACTTGCTCTTGTTTCAGCTATTTTGCCCCCTCCCACCCCCATTAAACATTTTAGGATTCAGCTGGGCTGGTGCGCTGTAAATCATTGATATAGTGGTGACACCATTTCTATCCCATTGCAGTTCAGAACAGTCAACCAGCTACTACGAGTTTCTTGGAGTGAACAGCTGTCAGGATGTGGTTCACTTGTATCGGCTGCTGTGGGCCTCCACAGTCCTGAACATCATTGGCTTATTTCTTGGGATAGTCACGGCAGCCATACTTGGGGCCTTTAAAGACATGGTAAGACTTGCAATTCCTGCAGCTTTTCATCAGTGGTGATTTCTGTATGTTGCTAATTATCCTGTTACCTAATGTGTTAAAAAAAACAGACAACAGAACCATACACAGCAAGTGCTCACAAAATGTTTCCTGCATGAACTTTGAGTCCTTGGCCTGTGCTCTGGCCAGGTGTTATAGCTAAGTAGGGTCAGGGCGGGGTAATACACACGTGTAGGTCAGAAACTGGCATCTGTAGCAGTCCTGTTGGTGGTTCAGTAAGTGGCCTCTTTTTATCTGAGTAAGCACTGAACCATTGGCCCAGCTTGGTGCTAGAAGGTGCCAGTTTAATAGATATGTGAAACTGAGGTCCTAACCACTTGTGAATATTAAAGATTGTGTGATAGTGTTCCAAAGAGCAGGGATTAGCTCTGGGGTATCAGCCAGGTTCTGATGTGAACTGTCACATTCTGCTAACCTAAATCGCCTTTTTGGTTTCCATAAGAGGTACTGTTCTTCTTCCCTGCCTGCCCTAACCGGCTGTGCAGTGGTGGTGTGTGGGGATACTAAGTAGCTGCTGTGTCGTAGAGGTGGCTGTGCTTAAGTGGTGGATAAAATGATTCCAAAATACATGGCTGTATGTTGCTGGCTGTTCTGCAACGGATAGCAGATCAAACCTAGGTTACTGTGATTACACCGGGTTAGGGAAGCAGCACAGATGGAAAAGGCATGCTTCCTCCCTTCCCCTGAGGAGCAGTCAGCACCACAGCAGTGTTTCCTTTACAATATTCAGAAATCTTTGGGGTATCACTTGCCAAAAGCAAGAGGAGGGTGGAGGGACCAGGGAGCATTGTCTCCAGCAAAGCTGCCTTCATTTAGCTGCAGAAGTCCATGCATAAGTTAATGTTGCTTGTCGCTACATTAATTCCTGGTGTGCATCTTCTGTGGTTCAGCAGGGACCAGGACTGATTCAGACAAAGCTGGTCAACCTATAGCTACAGAGGTCCCTGCCTAAAGGGCAGGTTGAAACAGTGATGTGATGTTTGCCTTTGCTGCGTGATAGGGAGTGTAAGCTATTTTGTGCTGCCTGAGAGCTCAGCAGTGATGATAACTTAAGGCCCCTGATGAATTGTGATTTCTCCCCCTTTATTGCTACTCTGGTAGGCGCATGTCACAAGCTACCCTCCCCTCCCGACAAAGCTGGCAGGTCAGATAAGTTTGAGTAGGAAGGGGGTAGGGTTGGATAATGTTACACACTGAATCTTGGGCCTTGCAGCTCCCATGCCCAAGCTGATGTGTTTGCACGGGGCTCAAGATTTGCTTGAACTGCTTCTGTCGGAGGAATGGGTAGCATACAGCTGCGGTGGGGAGTTAATGCAGCGTGGATCACTAACCAGGCTGCAGGGATGAGGTGGGGGTAGGCATGGAACACAGAAAAGCTGCTGCTCTGCACAAATACCCTGAGATCCATCAGGTTGGGGCCAGAGGTGGCAGGTTTGTATAATTTTTGGTGGTGCCCAGAATGGGTTCAAATCCGCCGCACCCCCCCCCCACACACACACACCTGCCTAAGGCTCTGGGAGGGGGTTTGGAATGTTGGCAGGCTCTGGGCTGGGACAGGGGGTTGGGGCACAGGATGGGGAGTGCAGGGGGGTTGGAGTGCTGGGTTGGGACGGGGGGGTTGGGTGCTGGGTGCAGGCTCTGGGCTAGGACAGAGGATTGGGATGTGGGAGGTGGTGTGGGGCACGGAGCTGGGCCGGGGATGAGGAGTTCAGGGTGCAGCATGCCGGTTGCCCCAGGGCTTGGGGCCAGAGAGGCCAGCCCTCTCCCTGTCAGCAACAGCAAGCTCCAGGGGACACTCACCCAAGCCCCGCCAGGCTGCTGCTCAGGAGGTCCAGCCAGGATAAGCCCTGCCCCCTGGAGTCGACTCAGCGTCATCAGCTGGGCGGGCGGGGAGAGGGCAGGCTGCCATGCACCTCCTCCCCTCCTCTCTCCGCAGGCACAGCAGCCAGCTCAGCCTGCCCACAGCACCACTCCCTTGTAGATGGCTGTGGCAGCGGCCGGCAAGGGAGGAGAGCTGCAGGGGGCAGCCACCCACTGCCCAGGGCAGGCAGGGATGCTCGGGGGAGGCATGTGGGGGCAGCAGGTGACACCAGGGGACACTCCGGGGGAGGTATGCAGGAGCGGCAGGCAAGGCCAGGGGAGAGACCTGGCTCCAAAGGTTGGTGGAGCCAGGCCCCCCGGGCCCTGAATTTGCTGGAGCCCAGGCACCACGGGCCCATACAACTTGCTACCCCTGGTTGGGGCTAGCATTTCCCACTGATATTTTGGCTCTTTGTGGTCAGCAGGTCATGTCTGCCATTCCTCCAATGGTGTTAATCCTTCCTTTAACTGGGGAGGACATGAAGCGGTCCTCAGAGGGTTTTTTCAGGAGGGGATGATCTGGCCCCTCGTTTGTCAAGCACTTCAGGACCTTTGGGATGAAAGGCTGTGTGTAAATGTAAGATGGCAGGCTGTATTTACAGGAGCTAGGAGCTGACAGCAAAGGTGATTCAAAGTACATATGAACATAACACTGACACTTGGAGACATTCCTGTATAACAGTGGTGCTCAAACTTTTTCAGTCATGCCTCCTCTGATCAGTGACAGAATCTGTCTGTGCCTCCCTCTCCATTACTGCACAGCCGAGGCTGCCTCGGCAGCTGAGCTTGGGCTGATGGAGGAGCTGGGGATCGGGGAGGAGCTGAGGCTAGGGAGCTGGCTGGGGGCAGAGATGGAATGAGGGCTGGCTGGGGGTGGAGCTGGTCTGGGGGCAGAGAGGGTCTGGAGATGGAGCAGCACTTGGGGCTAAATGGAGTTGAGGGAAGAGCTGCATGCCTTCCCCCCCCCCCCGAATGTTCCTCCACATCACCCTAGGGGAGCACGCTCCACAGTTTGGGGACCACTGCTTATAAAATATATTCCTCCTATTCAGACACAACCACCCCAGTGTGCTTCCTTCAGCAAAACACACACAGGAAAACAAGCTATCAGTAACTAACTCTGTGTCGTGATTCAGGGCTTTTAGAAATATTTTATTATAGCAGGGTCATGGGAGTTATTTAAAAAAAAAAACCACTGTTAAGAGGCTGTACAATGTACACCAGTACACAACTGTCCTCCTACATTCGGTAAACAACCACACTCAGCCATTTGTGCAAGCAATGTATAAACATGCAGCAGAGTATCGTTTACTCTGAGGCGTGAGGGGGACTTGGTGACTCAAGGGGAAGTGGTATGAGGAGTGTTCCCATAGTGCCGGTGAGGAAACACAGCAATCTAGTAATGAACAGCCTGTGCCTCCTTTGCTGAAGGGAGAAAAAGCTGCTTTCCAGTGTTACTTTATGTTCTCCCTGTGTGTTCCATAGAGGCGCACGGGGAAAGGTCACATGTAAAAACAAGCAGGTTAGAACAGGAAGGAGAAGAATCGGGAGATTCCTGAGCAGAGGGGAGAATTACAGAGCCAGTTTCAACCAATGCTGACGCAGCCCTTCTGCTTCATTCTTTCTCCTTGTCTTCCCTTCTTTGTCTCTACTTCTCCCTCTTACTTTGGAAATGATTGAGATGTTGCTTTTCCTGGGTCCCTGGGCCACTAGCTTTGTTCAGGCCAGTCTCCTGCATTGGTTAAGATTTATCTGAAACATAGTGAACATCAACCACATTGGAACCATTTAAAATGTCCTGCTCTGGGTGTGTCAGGTTTGACTACCCATTTCAGCTGTTGTCAGCTTCTACTGCTTGGGATACATTGGCTAGGGCAAAGAGGTGAAAGGAGGAAGCCTTTTCGGTACTTCCCATTGGGTGATGATGTGGCTAGTGACAGATTGTTGTGAAGTGTTTTTCTCTTCTGAAGCCCTCACTGGATCAATTTGTGAGCACCACTGCTACATCAAGAATTACATTTCCATCTCTTTGAAGACTGAGACATCACCTTAGTCTTCTACCCAGCACTGGAAATCTCAAATTTGTTTCTGTAACATCTGCTGTAGGTGCTCTAAAGGACAATGGCTGCATTGCTAAATGCTAAAAAGTTTATCCAGGCTAGCAGGGCTGCTGTGGGCAGAGGCACAACGTGCATTAGGAGACAGATGCAGATAAGTAATGGGAAGGTGGCTTATAAAGCTTACAAGGCAGGTTAAAAGGTAATTAAATTAAATTATGCTTTACCAAAACCAACAGGAGTTGTGAATGCTCCTCTGAGGATTAGGTTATAATGGTGAAATCCACCCCTGTGCAGAGGGCCAACACAAGGCTTATACAACACATACATCCCACTTTTACTTAAGCTAAGGCTTAAATGGGAACTTAGGTGTTGCACAGACCTTGGACTGATCTTTTGCTCCAGAAATACTCATTGGGGTGAAACTCATCCCTCTGCAAGCATTGATTTAATCGCATTGTTCATGAGGGATGCAAACCTATTGAAATGTTCCTACATGAAACGGAATAATTGTGACCAAGTTTCATACCCTCACACATCACAACGTGCTGGAAAGGCTGAGCTTGCATTTACAGATTTGAGCACTCAGGCCAAGCAAGCATCCAAGCAGCAAAAAGCAATGGAATGAAACTACAGCAGCAGTCATGCACCATTATCTCAGTGCGGAGCAAGTTCATTCAGCTCCCAACAATGCTGAGGAAATCGGAGAGCTGCTTACATTTCCTCTGCAGCAGGAGTGGAGGGGTGGGAGTGAGCACTTTATCTGCTTACAACTAAAGCTGAATTTGTGTAAATCACCACAAGCATGTGTTAAACAGAGAAACCCCACAATAGTGTCAAATGTTACAAAAATCAATAATAGAATTGCTGTTATCCACTGCAGCAAATTATTTTCCAGTCTCCTTTTAGGCAACCTACACTATCTGGTTTACTGATTTGCTACTTTATTTCAGTAGCTGTGTATCAGTGAACAGCTGTTAGGAAACTGGAGACTGGGAAAACACTAAGGAGAGGCATGCAAAAGGGCATGAGGCTGATTGATATAAAAAAATAAAATTTGGTGTGAGAGAATCATAATCTGTTTTTTCATGATGTGGTATTCTCAGAAATGCCCACAGGCTGTGTGAAGGTTTATTTAGACATTGTCCTTTACAGCTACTGAGGGCATTTCTTTAAGGATGAAACCTAAAAGAGACAGCTAGGATGTCTACTAAAAATCACGTGTAGCTTTTGGGAGTTATAGCTACCAGTTATAGCTATAGTGGTGTGAGAATGAGTTGAAAAACAAAGTGCAATTGCTTTGAAGCCCATCAGATTTTCCTGCAAAGAAAATATTATTTTGTCTTCCAAAAACTGGAACATAGTTGCTTCTGGTGCATGAGTTTCTGGCACAGTGGTTTTAAAAGTTTTCACAGAGATTGTGGTGAGAAGGACCGACGTACGTAGCATGTAACAAGCAAAGAAATTGGCTAACTGCAAAGATACAAATATAATACCAGTGTTTCATGTTGTTGTTGAAAAAACATGTCTGTCTCTTGGTTTATATCAATGGATAGATAAGTCTCAGTCTGCATTTTATGTTTCATTCTGACTCAGGGCTGAGCCACATTCTGGCATGAGTAACTCATGTATTTCTTCAGCTTGAAAGGCCTTACTCTCATTAGCTTGTTCTCCCTATTTCTCTGGAGTAGGGGATGTCTCTGTGTTCCACACTTTCCTTTCTCCAGCCATGGAGGGAGAGAGGCCCAGCTCCACAAAGATATTTAGGGACTGGGCCAGAAGTACTGGGGGGAAGGGAGGAGCAGTTCTGTCTTAATGTACACGTTCGTATTAGATGTCTATAAAACTCATGTTCATTAGAAAAAAGCACCCCCTACAGCTTAGATACATGTTGAAATTTACCTAGAACGGGGCTACGTCGACTGTTTTTTCTGTTGAAACCAATGGGAGGACAATCCTTTCCATTTCAGTAAAGCGATTTCCAAGGGACATGGCTACCTCTGTGCAATAAGCTCAGAGTCAGCCCCTTCCATAGAAACACCCAGTAAAGTTATTACTGTAATTGTATTGATGTATATTTATTATTTCTATATAATTATGTATCAATCCAACATTTGATAGAAAATCATTCTTATTATGTCCCATGTTATGTGTTCAGCGCTGACCTGGTCCTTGGTGTTACACAAAACCAAAAGGAAGCCCTCAGCCCCATCAGCATGGAAATGTCTGTAACTGCCACCTTCCCAGATCAGCATGGATGTGAATCTGCCGACGTTTCCTCACTTAGGCTTCATGGACAGAATGGAGTTTTAGGAAGGGGCAGCATGAATGGCTACAGAGTATGGGAGAAAGGAGTGGCAATGGAAAAAGAGTTGCCTTATAACCTTTTGAATGGCAGAGTGTTACAACTGGTTTTTCAACATTTTCCTAGTATGAAGCTCAAGTATGAAACTGCAGAAAAACCTGAGTGTCTCTGGATTAAGTTTAGAAGTGTGAGCAACAAGGGTGATGTCGTGGTAGGAATCTGCTATAGACCACCGGACCAGGGGGATGAAGTGGACGAGGCTTTCTTTCGGCAACTCACGGAAGTTACTAGATCGCAGGCGCTGGTTCTCATGGGAGACTTCAATCACCCTGATACCTGCTGTGAGAGCAATACAGCAGTGCACAGAGAATCCTTTTTGGAAAGTGTAGGGGACAATTTCCTGGTGCAAGTGCTGCAGGAACCAACTAGGGGCAGAGCTCTTCTTGACTTGCAGCTCACAAACTGGGAAGAATTAGTAGGGGAAGCAAAAGTGGATGGGAACCTGGGAGGCAGTGACCATGAAATGGTCGAGTTCAGGATCCTGACACAGGGAAGAAAGGAGAGCAGCAGAATATGGACCCTGGACTTCAGAAAAGCAGACTTTGACTCCCTTAGGGAACTGATGGACAGGATCCCCTGGGAGAATAACATGAGGGGGAAAGGAGTCCAGGAGAGTTGGCTGTATTTTAAAGAATCCTTATTGAGGTTACAGGGACAAACCATCCTGATGTGTAGAAAGAAGAGTAAATATGGCAGGCAACCAGCTTGGCTTAACAGTGAAATCCTTGCTGATCTTAAACACAAAAAAGAAGCTTACAAGAAGTGGAAGATTGGACAAATGACCAGGGAAAAATATAAAAATATTGCTCGGGCATGCAGGAGTGAAATCAGGAAGGCCAAATCACACCTGGAGTTGCAGCTAGTAAGAGATGTTAAGAGTAACAAGAAGGGTTTCGTCAGGTATGTTAGCAACAAGAAGAAAGTCAAGGAAAGTATGGGCCCCTTACTGAATGAGGGAGGCAACCTATTGAGAGAGGATGTGGAAAAAGCTAATGTACTCAATGCTTTTTTGCCTCTGTCTTCACAAACAAGGTCAGCCCCCAGACTACTGCACTGGGCAGCACAGCATGGGGAGGAGGTGACCAGCCCTCTGTGGAGAAAGAAGTGGTTCAGGACTATTTAGAAAAGCTGGACGAGCACAAGTCCATGGGGCCGGATGCGTTGCATCAGAGAGTGCTAAAGGAGTTGGCGGAAGTGATTGCAGAGCCACTGGCCATTATCTTTGAAAACTCATAGCTATCGGGGGAGGTCCCGGATGACTGGAAAAAGGCTAGTGTAGTGCCCATCTTTAAAAAAGGGAAGGAGGAGGATCTTGGGAACTACAGGCCAGTCAGCCTCACCTCAGTCCCTGGAAAAATCATGGAGCAGGTCCTCAAGGAATCAATTCTGAAACACTTAGAGGAGAGGAAAGTGATCAGGAACAGTCAGCATGGATTCACCAAGGGCAAGTCATGCCTGACTAATCTAATTGCCTTCTATGACAAGATAACTGGCTCTGTGGATGAGGGGAAAGCGGTGGACGTGTTGTTCCTTGACTTTAGCAAAGCTTTTGGCACGGTCTCCCACAGTATTCTTGCCAGCAAGTTAAAGAAGTATGGGCTGGATGAATGGACTATAAGGTGGATAGAAAGTTGGCTAGATTGACGGGCTCAATGGGTAGTGATCAATGGCTCCTTGTCTAGCTGGCAGCCGGTATCAAGTTGAGTGCCCCAAGGGTCGGTCCTCAGGCCGGTTTTGTTCAATATCTTCATTAATGATCTGGAGGATGGTGTGGATTGCATCTTCAGAAAGTCTGCAGATGACACTAAACTGGGAAGAGAGATAGATACAGTGGAGGGTAGGGATAGGATACAGAGGAACCTAGACAAATTAGAGGATTGGGCCAAAAGAAATCTGATGAGGTTCAACAAGGACAAGTGCAGAGTCCTGCATTTAGGACGGAAGAATCCCATGCACCGCTACAGACTAGGGACCAAATGGCTCGGCAGCAGTTCTGCAGAAAAGGACCTAGGGGTTACAGTGGACGAGAAGCTGGATATGAGTCAACAGTGTGCCCTTGTTGCCAAGAAGGCCAATGGCATTTTGGGATGTATATGTAGGGGCGTTGCCAACAGATCGAGGGACATGATCGTTCCCCTCTATTGGACATTGGTGAGGCCTCATCTGGAGTACTTTGTCCAGTTTTGGACCCCACACTACAAGGAGGATGTGGAAAAATTGGAAAGAGTCCAGCGGAGGGCAACAAAAATGATTAGGGGACTGGCACACATGACTTCTGAGGAGAAGCTGAGGGAACTGGGATTGTTTAGTCTGCGGAAGAGAAGAATGAGGGGGGATTTGATCGCTGCTTTCAACTACCTGAAAGGGGATTCCAAAGAGGATGGATCTAGACTGTTCTCAGTGGTAGCTGATGACAGAACAAGGAGTAATGGTCTCAAGTTGCAGTGGGGGAGGTTTAGGTTGGATATTAGGAAAAACTTTTTCACTAGGAGGGTGGTGAAACACTGGAATGTGTTACCTAGGGAGATGGTGGAATCTCCTTCCTTAGATATTTTTAAGGTCAGGCTTGACAAAACTGGCTGGGATGATTTAGTTGGGGATTGGTCCTGCTTTGAGCAGGGGGTTGGACTAGATGACCTACTGAGGTCCCTTCCAACCCTGATATTCTATGATTCCTAGGGAGGATCCAGATTGTCTCCACTTACATTTTGTGAAGCTTCCCTACTCCTCATTAAGTAGCTCTGAGCCTGGAAGACATGGTCTCTGTCCCACATGGCTTGCCACAACAGCCCCCAATCCTTCAAGTTGCTCTGCAGGGTCGGGGCCTACGTGGCCAAAAATACAAATAAGACACTGGGTGCCTCAGGGGATTGTTTTACATGTACAGAAACTATTAGTAAAGCAGCAGCTGAATCGTGACCCATATGTCACCTTTGCAAGATGTGATGATTTGCCGGGTTAATCTTAAAAGAACCTCCAGAAAAACACTGGCTACTCATTGGATCAGGCCCATGGGGTACGTCGACAACAAAAGGGTTGTGGAGTAAGGAGTGCTGCAACAGTGTCTTCCCTGATGGAACAAAGGTGGTGGGAGGCCAGGCCTGGAATAGCAAATGCTAGGTAGGGTATGTGCCACATGTCTCAAGAGCACAAGGGGAAAAGCCTTATAGGATCAGTCCAATTTCTGCTACTGCAGGGAGTGCAGCAGCATGCTTGCTTAATGATGGCAAGAAGTAGGGATGTTATGTGCCTGGCGGAGTGGAAAATTGTGGGGTAGGGGTGCTTTCAGGGGAAGAGGTCAAGGCTGCCCCCCCCCACCACACTCTTCATGGGTTCTAGGCTTGTTGCTTCTTGGGCTGGAGTCCTGCCCATAGCATCGTCAGCTAGGCACAAGGAAGCGCTGGACACTTCTTAAGGCAAAAAAGAATGCAGCTGTGTAACTTCAGACCAAAAAGCCCCAGCACACCCTATTTCTAGAGAGTAAAGTAAAAGTGTGTGTGTGTGAGAGAGGCTTTAATTTCAAAGTTCTTTGGTTTCCCAACTTACTTCTCTAGAGGGTACAGTGGTATTGTGAAGGTTAATGTATTAATATTTGAGATTCTTGGATGGCTGGTACAATCAAAGCAGAAAATAACATTTTTATTAGTATGAAGGGAAAAACAACTTGTATTTCTTATGCTGGGGAAATAAGAAAATAGAGAAATCAAACGCTGTCAAATGATGTAATCTGTCAGTTTGATGTAGTCAAAATAGTTTTCCTTTTTCCTACTCTAGGGTTGCATTTTGCTAATATGTTGTTGTCTTTTGTGTTCAGCAGGCACCTCTGTCCCAAATTGCCTTTAGTTCTGCCCCTCCTCCTCAGATCTTGTACAATCCAGCCCAGCAGATCCTGACATATGCCAGTTTTTGTCCCTCTGCGGCCGCTATTCCTGCATATCCATCCTATCCTTTACCTTTCCAGGTAGAGTACAAAATGATATTTTTCTTGTTAATCCTCTTGAAAGCCAGATGCTTCTCTTTGGTATAAATCCTGCACTGCTAAATCTGTCTGCTGTGGGGTTTTGGGGGAGTTGGAGATGGAAGGGAAGATGGATTGGTTGCCTAAAACACAGACTCTCCTCTATTCTTACAGCAAAGGTCTGTTTTTAGATCTTCCCCCCAGGGTCCTTCATTGATCTTTATTATTTGTTCCTTGGTAGTGCCTAGGAACCCCGATCAAGGTCTCACGGTGTTAGGTGCTGCATTGATAAACAAAGACAATCCTTGCCCTGGAAACTCACTTTAGAGCAGACAGGACAGTAGTTGGACAAAACAGAGGAGTGGGGAAGGCTGGGAGGATGAGAAGCATAAATGAGACTGGTTTAGCAGAAAAGCAAAACTCCCCACGTTGCCTACTCAGTGCCAGATAGGAGTGATTTGTAAGCATGGCAACAGAGGTAGGTCTTAAGGAAGGATGATAAGGTGAAAGCATACATTTTTCCCCACGCATAGGGAACAGCCTGGGTTAATAATAGCATCAATAGCAGCATGAAGGGCCATGGCTCTCTATATGGGGTATTAATTTTGAAGCACGGTTCTCATGGTCACTAATCCTCTACTCGTTGAAACAAACTGAATCATAAAATGGCAATTGCCGGAGCATAATTTGAATTTTGAACAAGCATGGAGTGAGGAATTCGCTTTGGCACCTGGACTAGCAAAATTAGCCAAAGAAATCTAATCTGCTCCTCCATCTTTCCGCTGCTACCCTCTGGCTCCACAAAACAACCGGTCACCGCTCTGTAACTGTTGTTCTTTGAGATGTGATGCAGAGCTGTGAGCTGTGTCCAGGGGTGTGCACCTCAGCCACCAGGGCTGAAGAACTTTGCATAGCAGTGCCTGTTGTGGCAGCACTTGCTCCCTGTGGCCACAGCCCCTCCCCAGGCTGTAGAAGGGCAGCGCCACCCTGACCCCTTGAGTTCCTTCACCCCCCCCATGTCAGGAGTACAGCCTCCAATGCAGAGGAGATGGAGGGAAGAATAGAATAGACATCTGCCTCGCATCGCGAAGAGCAACATTTATGGGTAGATGACCATTCTTTCTTCTTCAAGTAGATGCAGCTGAGTATTCCATGTGAGGGGCTTCCCAAGCAGTGCTCGTAGGAGGTGGGGCTCAAGAGTCTATCTAAAGGAGGACTGCAGGATTGCCTTCCTGAAGTTTGCATCTGATCTGAATGCAGGCATAGTGGTTTGCAAAACTATGCACAGAGGACCAAGTGGCTGCCCTGCAAGTGTTGAATGTAAGGATGTCATTTAGAAATTCTGTTGACGTTGTCTGAGCTCTTGTGGAATGAGCTCATAGCTCTTGAGGAGGCATAGCCTGGGCTACTTCATATCCTGTCATGCTACAGGAAGTTATCCACCTGGAGATGGTCTGTGACGAGACTGCTTGACTCTTCAGCTGTCCACATGTGAAACAAACAGATGAGGTGAGGAACAGAAAGGTTTCGTTCTATCCAGATAAAAAGCTAGACATCTCCTGACATCCAGTGTGTGAAGATGCTGCTTCTCTGGGGTTCAATGCAGCTTACGGAAGAACACTGGTAGATATCTAACTTGGTTCAAGTAAAACTGGGAAAC
This sequence comes from Lepidochelys olivacea, assembly GCF_965140295.1. NCBI lineage: Eukaryota > Metazoa > Chordata > Testudines > Cheloniidae > Lepidochelys > Lepidochelys olivacea. The sequence continues at coordinate 113,410,399 of NC_140411.1, forward strand.
CACCTGAGATAAAAACTTAGGGTCTAGCTGCAGGGTTACTTTGTTTCTGGAAAATGACCCATAAGGAGGTTCTGCCATCAAATCCTGCAACTCACAGACTCTTTGCAGATGTTATCATAGAATCATAGACTATCAGGGTTGGACGGGACCTCAGGAGGTCATCTGGTCCAACCCCCTGCTCAAAGCAGGGCCAATCCCCAATTTTTGCCCCAGATCCCTAAATGGTCCCCTCAAGGATTGAACTCAAAACCCTGGGTCTAGCAGGCCAATGCTCAAATCACTGAGCTATCCCTCCCCCTCCTTATCACCCCAAGGAAGGCAGATTTCTGACACAGAAGAGGGAAGGAAGAAGTGTCAAGAGGCTCAAACGGAGGTCCCGTAAGAGCTACTAAGAGTATTAAGTCCCACAAAGGAAACTGCTCTTTAACTGGTGGGTGGAGATGAGTGACTCCTTTCAAGCACCTCACTGCATGGGGTTTGAAAACACGGACTTCCCATTGATGGGCAGATGAAATGCTGGAATTGCAGCCAGGTGGAGTCCCAATTAACTAAATGCAAGACCAGAAGGCTGAAGGTGTAACAGGTACTCCAAATTGTCCTGGACACAAGGTAGCATCGGTTGAACTCCACAGGCTAATGATCATACCGAGAATTGCTTCCATTTGGCCGAACAGGAGATTGAGGATAAGTCTCATCTCTCCCTTGGGCTTTGGGACCAGGAAATACCAGGAGTAGAACCCCTGCCCCTGATGTTACAGGGGGACCTCCTGTATGGCTCCCAAAGCCAGTAAAAAGTGAACCTGCTCAAGGAGCAGTGTCTCATGAGGGAGTCCCTGAAAGGGGATGTGGTAGTGGGTGGGAAGAAGGGATGGAGAGGAACTGTACGGCATAACCCAGGGGTTCTTAAATGGGGTCATGACCCCTGAGGGAGTCACAAGGTTATTATGTAGGGTGTCACGAGGTCACCCTCCACCCCTAAACCCCGCTTCTCCTCCAACATTTATAATAGAGTTAGATATAAAAATGTGTTTTTAATGTAAAAGGGGGGTCATACTCAGAGGCTTGCTGTGTGAAAGGGGTCACCAATGCAAAAATTTGAGAACCATTGGCATAACCTGACCTGAAGGTGCCTAGGATGTAGATGTCTGTTGTGACAGAGTTCCAAACACTGTAAACCTGTCCCCGAACCTGTCCAACCTGTCCCCGAACAGGGGAGATGGGGGAGAGATTCCCACTGGACAGCTGTCCTGGACACACAAATCAAAATGGGTGTTCGCTAGGCACCAGGAGTGAGAGGTCCAGCTGGTTAAACCCTGAACCACAGGACCTTCTCTTTTGGGATCTGTGGCTCTTTATGGCATTGTCCTGCTGCTGCACAGGAAGGGACGATAGTCCAAAAAAACGCTGAGAGCTGTATTGCTGTTGCAGCCACTTACTGTTATAGTGGCGTCTCTTAACAGCTGGAATATATACTCCCAAAGCATGCAAAGTATCTCGGGATACCTCAATAGTCTGCCGCACATTGGGCGCGTTGGAATGAGGTACTTTTTCTCTGATCTCTTCGCCATAGGTGACCAATGGAAGGTGGGGTCTTTCAGAGGGCCTTTGCAGGCTCCTTGAGAGCCTCATTTAGTAGGAAGGCTACTCTCCCTGGAGCTGATGGTTGGAGAATACCCAGCAGCTTATGTGTGCTCTCCAGCAGGACTTCTGCCTGGATACCTGAGGTGTATAGCCGCTACCTTGGGAGTCCCTGGTATGCCTTAAACTAAGTCCTTGGGCACTGAGGAAGAGGAAGATTCCAGCACAATAGATTCATCCGGGGAGGACGAGGAGGCAGTTTGCTGTGCCAATGATGGATTCTATTCTTGCATCACAGGATCTGGTTGGAAGAGCTATATAGGTCCCAGGGGAATGGACTCAGCTGTCAATTGCAGCTGAGACGATATGGGAGCAGGAGTTACTGTCGCGACCAGTGATCACGCTCTTGAGAGTGACTTCAGGAACCGAGGCACATCCCAGAGATTCCAAGGAAGCCACTGGACAAATGCATAAGGCATTGGTGGCCAGCAGGCATTGGGCCAAGAACCACTGTCCCAACTGTGGAGCAGATGCTGATCTCAGTGTGAATAATGATCCAAGGGTGAGCTCTGGTGTGTATCCGACGAGGACAACCCTGACCTTGAGGAATCCCGGAGGTTCTGTGGCAACAAAGGAGAGCCAGCCCCGATGGGGCAAACAACCACTCAGACTCATTTGAAGCCCAGTCGGGAGGGAGCATCAGTGCCAAAGAGGGGTGGGGAATCAGCACCAGTGGCACCGAATGGGACATGCTCACACTTGGTACTGGCAGAGGCATCGGCACTGATTAAGGCACTGCACTTAATGATGGGATCTGCTGCCAAGACAATGATGGTGCTGAAGGATGCACCAACTTCAAGTAGGCCTTCTGTGCCAGTCCCAACCTCAAATCCACAGTCCACGGCTCAGGTGGTAGGAGCTGCAGGGTCAGCGTACCCAGCATCTCTGACACATAGCTAGAGGGTGCCAGGGGCACAATGGAGGATGAGCTGGTAGACGCCATAGCACTGGAGAACTCATGAACTAGCAGAGAGTCCAGGATGGAGAGGCAAAGCAGGTCCAATGCCAGCTCATATGCCATCAGTATGGAGACCATCAGTACTGGTGCCAACTTCATTGGTACCAGACTCAATGGATGTCCCATGGCCAGAACCGAGTCAACAGTACAGGGCCTTGCTGCTCACCACATGGTACCGAGGAGCAGGTGAATGGACCTGCTCCATCCCACATGCCAGAGGGAGTGCAGTGCTGGTCAGCACTCCTCCTGGAAGAGGAGGAGGAATCTCATTGAGCCCTGGAATGGTTCTGGCTCATTTTATGAGATCTCTTCCTGGCCAGAGGGGAGTGAATGACCCCTTTTCCTCTTGGGGGAGACGCCAGAGACTAAGCGCAGAGTGGCATCATTTGCCAGATCTGAAGGTGACCACCTATCAGATGAGGGTCTCAGAGCCAAAGTGGGCCTCATGGCCTGTTCCAGAAGATGCTGCTTCAACCACAAGTCCTCTTTGTGACTGACTTGCAGAGGGAGCCACTCTCTTTAATGTGTCCTTCAACAAGGACCTGCTGTGGGGGTTGCTCTTGGGGATGGCCCCCCTCCAAGATGAAAAATGCTTGAACCCTGGTGAGGGCATCACGCAAGGCTGCCAAACAACACTTAAACTAAGCCTAAGGTACTAGTCAGAAAACTGAGAGTGAAAGTGGGAGGTGAAGACACCATAAAGCTCTGACTCTAGTCACGATCAGTGAGAAGGAACTGAGGGGTCGGGCTGGTGCTGCCCTTACGCAACCAGGGGAGGGGCTATGGCCACAGGGCATAAGCGCCGCCCCTGCGGGTACTGCTAGGCAAAGTTCTTCGTCTCTGGTGCAGAGGGCATGCGCACACGCACAGAGAATTCACAGCTGCATCTACTTGAAAAGCTAATGTTTGATCCTTTGCTGCTGCCCTGAAATCCTCGACATTCCCTGCTCCATCTGTGACTACTGGCTCCCTCACCTTTCTGCATTTCCGTGCCATTGGCCTTTGACAAGAGCAGGGTTTAAAAAACAAATGCCCTTGAGTTTGCTGTCCTGCTGGTGTTTCTCTGGTGATCTAGCCCTTCCTTTAAATGATAGATTAACTGCTGCATGGGGCAACAGCAGAGCAGTACAGTGTAAAGTCAGCAAAGGCCTAATGGAAAGGAAGATCTTGTGGGTAAAGCTCAGGACTGGTCTTGGGGCCCTGAAGTCAGCTCCTAGCTCTGCCACTGACCTTAGGCACATCACTTAATTTCTGTACCTTATTTCCTTTCTACAGATGAGGAACCAATTAATAACTCTGTTCCTCGCAGGGGTGTTGTGCAGATAAAAATTAACTAATGTTGGTGAAGTGCTCAGATACTACAATGATGAAGGCCAGGAAAGTAAAGTAATAAGCACCACATAAAAGCCTGCATGCCTGAAAATGATACCCTACAATCTTAGAACTTCAGATTCTGAAAACTGAATATGGTCATTTAATTCACCACAATTACTCTTGTGTGTATTATAGACTGTAATGTGCTAGCGAGAGTCTAGTAATCAGGGCTCATTTTCAGCTGGCAATGGACCTATGACTTTCTAAAGATTATCATTAAGTTCAAATCAGTATGAGCTGGTGTGAGGAACAACTAAAAGATATGACAAAGAAAATAACTAAACTGAAGAGATGCATATTAAGTATTTAGTGTTCTGCCACATAAAAACCCCCTCACCTTTCAAAAATAAATGTCACTATTTTATCCAAAATTCTTCAATGTTTTAAAAAAAAACTACTTTATATTTTTCCTATATTGTTAAATATTTTTGGAAGTGTGTTCATTTGCCTTTTCATGACAATCAGAGGCAGGAACCACCTGCACACCAGGAGAGATCAGATACAAGCTTTAGCCTCCACAGATGAAAGCTATTAATCCTTCTGGAAAAAAACAACCTTGCTCCATGTATGAGATAATCAAATTGCTGTGTGGAGGGAATTAGTTACAGCACTAGTATAAAGGCTTATGTATGTGAGCAAACTCACGATTGGTGAAGATGTTCAGAGCAGGCTCTCTAATAATCATTTCCATTTTGGGACATTTTATAAATAATCTGTTCTGAAATGGCCAAATTCTTAGACATTACCCACCTCCACTACTGAGTAAATCTTTAGTCCTAACCCAAAGCTTAGCTCACATTTCCAGAAAGCAAAAATGACAGTTACCACCTACTGGTCTCCTTTTACATATAAACCTAATCAAATTGAGGGTGCCATGTTAGTTATTTGTATAGGCAGTTCTGACAATTTTGCTCATGTTCTCAGTCCCATTTTCAAAAGTGACGTAGGGCGAGATGTACAAAGGGATGTGGAAGTTGCAATGCTGAGCATTGCAGTGTCTAACTCCTCACCTCCACTTGAGGTGCCCAGGCTCCCATGCAATGAAAGGGGAGTTTTCTACCTCAGAAAGGGATCTTCAGAGAGCTGAGTTGGAAGCTGGCTCCACAGCAGGAGTCTAGTAGCCCGGAGAGTCATGGATCCTGCTGGCATTCTCAAGGCTTCCAGGCTCCTTGCTACAGGGCCAAGGCTCCCAGCTCATGCAGATACCCTTGAAGCCCTGAAGCCACCCAGACTTTCCAGGAGTACCTGCTGCAGAGTTTGGAGCCTAACAGTGATGCTGCCACCCAGGGGTTAGGGCACTAATGTGGGAGACACGCATTCAGGCAGAGCAGGGATCTGAAGTTGGGTCTCACACATCTTAGCTGAGTGCCCTAACCGCTAAGTCGAGACACACACACCTGTCTTTTGTGTGGGGCCAGACTCTGTGGGTGTGCTCAGAGTTAGAGGCCGAAAGAGACAGAGTTTCCATGGGTAGGTATATGCAAAGCCACCTAAGCACTAGGTGGAGTGGTTTGTGGACTTAGCCCTTGGGAGCTTAAGTAAGTCCCAGTGAGTCTCTATGAGACCTAGACTCACAAGGGATCCTCAAAGGTATTTAGGCACCTAACTCCCATTGACTTCTAGAGGCCTAAATACATTTGAGGATCTGGGCCTAAGTTCCTAACTCTGGAAAATGGGATTTTGACATGGGGTTAAATTATTAAAAGTGCCTGTCTCTGGTTGGTTAAGTAACAGCTAAAAATTCAGGGACTAGACCTCAGTCTACACTGCGCTAATCTCAACCGTGGAAGAGCTAGAGGAGAATCATATTGTTATAAAAAGGTAGAATGTTATTTTTGAAAACAAACTGTTAAACTGTCAATAAAAGCTCCTTGTTTTGCCTCTTATTTCCATATCCACAAGCAGAGACCAGTAAAAAAAAAAAAATGGTGACAGGGGAAGTTTATATTTTACACAGCTATAAGCCAGAGTTTTTTTATTTACTATGTTAGAGCTATTTCTAAAATTGGCTTAGAGCACAGTTTACTCTCTAATGCAGAGGTGGGCAAACTACAGCCCGCAGGCCATATCCGGTCCATGGGACTGTCCTGCCTGGCCCTTGAGCTCCCGGCCTCTCCCCCGCAGCCTCAGCTTGCCATGCCGCCAGCGCTCTGGGCAGAGGGGCTGTACGCTCCTGCTGGGCAGTGTGAACAGCCAGGTGTACTGTATTAAATTTCTCCCTGTAAGCATGGGCTACTTATGGCGCACAAGGACTGGCAGCTGTAAGTAGTACACTGTATAGGGCAATTTAATACACTACACTCGGGTAGGGAAGGCTGTGTCTCCCAACAGCCAGCTCCTGCCCCCTGAGAAATCTCCACCCATCCAACCCCCCCGCTCCCTGTCCTCTGACAGCCGCAACCCCTATCCACACCCCCGACCCTGACAGGCTTCCTAGGACTCCCACACCTATCCAACGACCCCCCCCCCGCCCCTTATCCAGACTCTTACCATGGTGCTCAGAGAACAAGGACTGGCAGCCATGAGTAGCACATTCCTCTGGGGAGCAGTTTAATACACTACATCTGGCCCTCAATAGTTTCCAACTCCTGATGGGGCCCTCAGGCCAAAAAGTTTGCCCACCCCTGTGCTAATGCTACAGCAGAGGCGGGCAAACTTTTTGGGCCAAGGGCCACAGAGGGATGGGGAAATTGTATGCAGGGCAGGGGGTTGGCGTACGGGATGCAGAAACTGGTTCAGGGCAAGGGATTGGGACAGAGGAGATGTATGAGGGAGCTCAGGGAAGTGGGTTGGGGTGCTGGGTGTGGCAGGGGTGCAGGAGGGTTGCGAGGTACAGGCAGGGGGCTTAGGGCAGAGAGTTGGGGGGCAGGATGGAGGAGGGATTTGGGCTCCGGCCTGGTGCCACTTTCCGAAAGCAGCTCCGGGGTGGCAGCGTGCCTACCTGCCCTGGCCCCATGCAGCGCCTCTCCAGGAAGTGGCCGGCACCACATCCCTGCACAGCCCCTGGGGCCCCACACCTCCAGGTACTTCTCCCATTGGCCGTGGTTCCCTGTTCCCGGCCAATGGGAGCTGTGCCTGCAGGCAAAGACAACACACAGAGCCCTCCCCCCCAGCCCCAGGGACATGGTGCCAGCTGCTTCTGAGAGCAGCACGGGGCCTGCAGCACTAAAGGGGGCAATCCCGTGGGCCGGATCCAGCCCACAGGCCCTAGTTTGCCCACCCCCACGTAGAGAGTAGAATACCAGATCTGAGATCCATGGTGCTGCTCAAAGGAAAAACTTACCTAGGTGCAATGGTTACCGGTATACCACTATTCTAGAAAATTATGGATGCTTTTTAAAATGTTAAGTAGCTGGGACAGTGGCATTTACTTGTCAGATTTTGCATTTCCCTTATCTTGAAAATAGCTTCTTTTTTTTTTAATTGAAAAATTTCAGGGTCTTTGAATCTGAGCACTTCAGAGCTGAGCACTCAACACTTCAGCTGATACCCTTCGAATGGCAGGTGATTAACATCTGAGGGTCAAGGATGAAATCAATGGCAAAACTCCTATTTAAAATAGTGTCAATGTGCCATTTTGTTTTTAAAAAAGTGGGTGAAGCATTAATTGTTGAAGATGGGCTGCTTTCCTCACTCCAGCCCAAGTCTAAAGGAGCTGGAGAATTACAGTCCAGTCAGTCATACGTCACACACACAGGGGCCATAAAATGGATCAGAGAATAGGCATCCTATACTGAAATAAGATATTGTGGGTCAGGTTGAACCTTACTTAAACTCTTATGACTTCTACCCCTCATTTAAAATAGCTGTAAGGTGGAGGTGTTTGGCTGTCTAAGACACAAGGGGCATGTGAGCCTGCCCAGTAATTTGGAGTGTGTGGGCAGAGGATTCCATGGTGGGGTGGCGGCGGGGGGGTGGGGGTGAGTGAAGAAGCACAAGAGCGACATGCAGACAGAGCTGGGAGCACAAGCCTGGATAAAGTCTAGAGAGCGCTTTTTTGGGGGTGGGGAGGTTGCTGGCTGAAAGAGGTTTTGGTATTGAGAACAAGGATGCTGTCCTGGTGTTTGGTTGGTCCTCTGTTCATGGAAATAGAATTTTGTACATTGTTTGTAGACAAACAAGAGTGCATCAAAGATACCAGACTCTACCACCCGTTTCTCCTCACAACTGCAACAATACACAGAGCTCTGAACTTTTGACTAACTTATATATATTATTATTATTACCCTCTCTTGATCTCAAATGCCTACAGCCCTAGGATCATTTCCAGGTAGCAATATGAATTTTAAATAAACAGCTGCATATCCCTTAAAGCCCACTCAGCTATACTGACTTACCAGGGGGACTAGAGCATCCTCTCTCACAAAAATAGTGTTTTATTAAGTTGCCTTGATAGAGGGTGAAATGCAGGCATAAAACTTATATGAAGACTAACTTAAGTGATAAGTGTCAACGGTCTCACAGTCACAGTGATAATGTGTGTGTTACCACCACCACAGGGATGTGCACCTTACAGATGCCTGAGAGGTTTAATGGTACATACCATACACATGTAACACAGTATATCTGCAAACATGTCTGTAATCCCTTACTGAAGATTGAATTTTTTCTTTGTTTAATTACAGCCTGCAAGCCATTTTCCAGCATCATCATCTACTGATATTTCTTTATCGGATGATACTCAGCCTCCATCTCAGTCCAGCTCAAACTATGGTCTCCCACCCAATGCCCCGCCACTATACACACCAACTTACTTCCTGCCAGAAGAAAAGCCTCCACCCTATGCACCCTAGAACATAGAATTACATTGTAACTGATTTTTTTTTAAAAAAAAGACATCTTTGGAAACACTGAGCTGCACAGGCAGCAGACTATTAAGGAAACCATTTTGTGTTCTATGATTGTTCTACTTTTAACCCCAACTCACTGTGAGCTAACCGGAATCCTGGAAACCGTGTCACCAGAGGAAGGTATCTGTCACCACACAGTTTGCATGTAGTCAATTGGGACATTATTGTCTGGCTAACATGAGCATGATTTTCTGTCTTAGCATAATACAGGATGACTTTTTTTTCCACTAGAAGAAACAAATAAAAAACACTTTGGATACGTGGTTCCATTTTCATAAACCAGTACAGAGTGATTTAGAACTATTATAGTCTGGTGGATACAAGTGGGTAGTCTGGATTGAAAGAAACCAGATTTTCTTTCCCTTATACTATTCAGTTAATAGCCCCTTTTTGGTAAAAATGTTGTTCCAATAAATACTGTGTGACAGTTATTGACAATAAAATATGCTGTGTTTGCATATTTTTACTGAACCTAAGTTGGTGTACACATCACAAGAAAGGGGAAGCAAAATTCAGAGGTCAAGATGCCACTTAGTATTGTCCTATTCTGAAAAGTAAGGTACAAATATAAAATTTTATTTGAACAGGGCTGTTTTAATTGTTTGAAATGTGTACCAGTCCAGCTAATGCTAATAATGATAAAATGTCATATCAGTGAGCTGGAAATTGCACCTTTAGCTAAATATTTAACATGTATATACTACTTAGTACAGTATTGAACTCTGTATTTTTCCATATACTGTAAAAGGCAGATGAGATGGTGGCAAATGATTCCTTTTCTAGTAAAAATGGAAACTAAAATGCTGTACGTTGACCTAAATTATTATATAAAAAGAGACTTGTCCAGTAGTTTTGAAGCTGCTGCAATGCATTAGTGAATACTCAGAGTATTCCTTTTTTGGGGGGGGGGGGTTTCCTAGCCAACCTCCCACTACAGAGAATTTAAAAATACATATACACACAGTAACTCCTGTGGAGGTAGCATCCAAAGGAAAGACATGATCTTGTACTCCCTCTACTGGATAAGTAGCAAGCACTATTCTTAGCTCTATGCTGCCATAATCAGTGATGACAGTGCTTAAACAAGGATGAAAATATTAATTCATGACCCCGAGTTGCTGATTCCTCCTGCAGCACCCCTAGGGCCTCAGTGTTCTTTGCCACACCAGGACTATGGAACAGCACAGGAAATGTAGTTTGCTCCATGGACCTACCTCATTGGGCAGCAATTAATCCAGTGCCACACTGGAAACTTAAAAAAAAAGTTTCCCCAACAGTCAAAGTGCAAAATGGGAAGGGAGACATATTTTATCCTTAAGCTTTTAAGCAGTTGTTACAATTAAAAAAAAATCTATTAAGAATATTAGATTGCTTTCCTTCACAGGATGTGAACATTTGAACAGCTGAAGTCACACCAAAAGATCATAAAATTATGTAGTAAGTTTCCATCCATCAATGAGTTTTCTATTGATGTACTGATGTACAAAAAAAAGGAATTCAATACAAAATATGAAACGTTATTCAAAATGCACCAGAGAAACCTACCTATTCAGTTCAGAATGGTTTCTTAAAAGGATCAGGGCTAGATTTTACCCCATTGAAGAAGGCCCAGGGAAATAACTTGCAGGAGCAAGGCAAGCAGAATTTTGGCACTCAAGCTAAAAAAAAAAAAAAAAAAAAAAATTTTAAGCAAGGCGGAAAGAAGGGTAAGTTACTTTCAAAACACATGAGCTAATGATTTTAGTTTATCTAAGTGCTTGGATTTCCATGACTGTATAACAAAGACAACAAACAGTTCAGTTCCTCAGTCACAAAATAAACTGCACATATATCCAGTTTTGTATAATGTGAATTTTGGCTGGTTAGAAGGATAGAAGACACACGGTGTGAACCTTAAGATTTAGAATGGACCAACACCATTAACTTCAGTGGTTTAGTGAACTATATGAACTGCTTCAAAAGGGAGGGTGGGGGGAAATGGAGATTTCACTTTTTCTGTATAATTGATTGAGGAGGAAGGTATGTCTCCTATTCTGACTTCTCACTGCTGCCAGTTAGAAAACAAAGGTATGTGGAAGAAACCAACCTATCACCTTCTCCCCCAGTCTGCGCACCACTGTATAGCATTACAGATGTCATCAGTTTAGAAATAATACACATTCCTATATTCTCCATATTTTTATACTGTAAATCATAACGTTTTGTCCACACAAAATAGGTGTATAAAGTCTTTTCACACACAAATAATTGGAGCAATTTTTGCATCAAAATGATGCATTTCCCATGTATGTCAATTATTTCAATTAACTTTTTTAAGCACAGTACGCTGTTACAGTCCCTTTCACATAATATCGAATGTGGAATTAAAGCACCACCTCATACCACAAAATTCTTATTTCCAGTATCCAAGATATTTCTGGCACTATAAATATAACCATTGGCATTAACAAAGGTTACACAGATTTGTGACTCACATATGCCACACAGCTATTTGTTTGGGAAGTACTGCAGGAATAACACAAATGCTAGAGGTGAAACTATTTTGCTAGCAGGTGCTCTTTGAAAAGAACAGTGCTTAAACTGGGTTTTGTTCCTCCAATGAGTAAGAAGTGTCAGATGTCTTCCAAGCGTGTGCTGTTTTCTTTAGAGCTACTTCAAGTTGCAAGGATGGGATATTGATGTAGGAAAAGACCTGAAATGACCAGAAAAACAATACAATAGAGAATCACCATAGGCTACGATACCTGTAGCATTCCCCAGTAAGGCTGAAAATGAGAAACCTGAATAAAACCTTTCCTAGGTCCTAATCATGTCACCAGTTGATCCATCATCATCTCCTAACAGAAGCAGCATCCGGAGTATTTGGATTTCCCTCCCCCCATTCCTCAAAAGGTAAGACAAATTAAATTATTACTGGTATACATGACCTATTCACCTTCCTCCTGTAAGCAAGTCTCCTTTTTCATTTACTTTTAGTGAATAAATATCCTTCAGAACTTTCATCTGGTCCCCTTTGAATGTGCATGGACTTCTGCTATTTGGCCTTCTTTAAAGCACAAAAGGCTTGATGCCTGACTCTAAAGCAGCAGACCTGACCTCTTCAGTCTTGCTGCATCACCCTTGACCGTCTGGCTCAGAGAACCAGTCAGTCTTGATGTTGCATTATCTAGTGGCTATATACAGTACAGTTGCCATAGCCCTCTTCCAAACACATTTAGCAGTAAGGATTTTTTTCCCCATGGGATACTTTATCTGGTTGCCCATCCTTTTCTGGGGAAAGTTCTATCTGAATACTTGGACTACAACTGTGGGCAAAGTTGGAGGTTATTAGGTTAATCTGTTGACTCTCTCTCTAGCTTTGACCAGGTAAAACACTGTATACAAGTGCTACAGAATATCTATAAAAATATTAGTAAACTTGGATCTGTGCCATACTGACCCTTGCAAGCCCCAGAAGTCATTTTTCTGACTCTATTTGTAAAATAATTTGTCACCTAATGAATCTAGAGTTTATTAAAAAAAATTCCTTGAACAAAAAGAAAATCTCATATCAAAATACTGGCATACCCAGTGTTATTTGCACTATGCATGAAATTCTAGCTGTACTCCAAGATATCCTTATCCATAAAATGTTTGAATTCTAACCATAACAAGATATTAATCACTCTCAATTTGTTACTCTAATTTGATGCAAAATATGGGCCAAGTGCTGCATGCTTTCAAGTGTCTCTGGAGAAATTCCAATCATCCTAAAATCCCCTGGATGACATCATCTCAAGAGATGCTCAGCACCTTGCAGGAGCTGTCCCCATGCTAGTAACCTCTCTGGAGACTAGCAATAGCTGAAAGTGAGTAGGCAAAACGGACACTAAAATTTGCACAGAGCCAGTGTGCAGCAGTGAGAAAGATAGTCTGATCTGCCTCAAACAGTGTTGGCAAAGCCTACCGTGTCTATCCTGAAGAGCCCTTACTGGTAAGCATGGAAATTCACACACTTTGTTCTCTTGGCACTCAACACTCTGGTGAATAAGCCCATACACATTCTCAGCCACACCGCTATTCAGCCTGGGTAGTTCACACTTAATCACAAAGCCTCAGTGCTCCTATAGGCTCATGGTGAGTGAGCCAGCCTAAAAATTAAGTAGCAAAAGTTACATCACTGCATGATATTCCCTGTTCTTGATATATTTTTCATCACTTGCTTCACTGATTACTGACATAAGACACTTTGGCTTCTACCTGAGCTAGGCTTTCCTTTTAATTGTTTCCTGCTGACCCAATTTTTCCTCTCACTTTCAAGTTCTCCATTGATGTAGAGCTTTTTCTAAAGGTTGTGACTGAACCTGTCATCTCTGGAGAGAGCATGTTACAAAACAAATCCTAAAAACCACACCCACACATCTCCCCCGCCACCTAAAAATGAGCTTGCTCGCTAGTCTAGAGCCCACTTACAGTTTTTCAGAGGCCAATGAACACACTAGTCACTGAAATATTAATAAAATGTCATCAGCTCTGCAAATCATCCACAGTCTGAAATCATAGCCCCAAGAGACAATCTCAGTGCAGTTAAGAAGTTTTATGTAAATATTTTATTTTCATATTTTGTAAATCAGAAAGCAATGATTGGTAATAAAAATAATACAGCAATATTATTTTTCTTCCAGTTCACACTGACATATTACCAGGTTTTCTGCATTACAGCTATCCATCAGTCTTTTTACAGTCTTAACATTCACTTTAGGTATCATCTTCAGTTTTGGATGATTAATCTTAGTCTTCTGAACTATTTACAAATATATTACAAACTCTAAACCTCAAAGCAAAGAAATATTTCAATAATCAATTTGACTCGTGAGGATCAGTAGCGCCTACATAACTTCAGTGTTGGAGAGAAACTATACACATAGTGCAGGAAGTCTGAATAATTTATGTCTTAAAAAAAGCATGGAAAGTTTTTTATATAAAACTTTTACATTGCAGTGGTACCTATTGACCAGTCTCAGTTGGAGGACAAGAATGTGATGTGATGTCACTGTGCTTGTAAAAAGCCTCATCTAAGTCCAGTGCCTTATTATTCATCTTCACAGTCATGCAACCATGGTAGAATGCAGTGACTGGAGTGGAAGTGACAGGAACATCTGTGTAAAAGCAGAAGAACATTTCTTTAACTTCCTTAAATTTCAATAAACACCATCCCTACCAAGTTTAGATGACTGGTACTTGGATTAATTCTAATACATTCCCATTTCCTCTCCCCCATTCTGTACCCTTCCTTTCCACCCTCACGGTAAGCAGAATGCAAGAACACTTTGTTTCATGTTAAGGGCCTTTTTCTGAAGGGACCTCACATAAGCTTCCATTTCTACACACACAGAAAGAGGTCACAGGCCAGATCCCCAGCTGGTGTAAATCAGCGTAGGTCCACTGACTTCAATAGAGGTATGCCAGTTTACATCAGCTGAGGGTCTGGTCCCACATTTTGAACATTAGACCCTCATTGCTTTTCCATTTCAACTTAGACTCAGACTTTAAGGCCAGAAGAGATCATTGTGATCATTTAGTCTGACCCCCTGCATACCACAGGCCACAAAGCCTCACCCACCCACTGCTGTACCAGACCCACAGCCCCTGCTCTAACAACAGATGCAGATTTTGCATCTGTTATTCTGGCAGCAGTGGCACTGGAATGGGGGGACTAGGGCCCTTCCACTTTTCGCCATGGGTCCCCCGCCAGGCCAGCAGCTGTAGCCCAGGCAGCAGGGGATGCCGCACCACAGACCTTCTACCTGCCCAGGGTAGGAGGCCTGAGAACAGCCCCCAGCCCAGGTCCCCATCCCTGGGCCCACCACCCAGGGCAGGTGGAAGTTCCACAGTGCCTCACAGCTGCCTAGCTGCGCATCTTTTAGCATGGCTGGGCTGCGGCGCTGAGGCCCCGTCCCCCAGCCGGAGCAGGTCGGCGTAAGAGCCACGCGGGCAGCTGTGGGGATCTGCGAACCAGAGTTCAACTCTACCTTGAATGGTCCCTTAAAATGTGCTGTCTAGTTATGCTAAACAATCTGTTCCACCCTGCACTGAGCTGTGATGCTGGAAGTACCTTTCCCAGACCGGAAGAAGATCTCTGCAGGGCTCAAAAGCTTGTCTCTCTCACCAACAGAAAAGTTGGTCCAATAAAAAAATATTATCTCACCCACCTTGTCTCTTTAATGTCCTGGGACAGACAGTGCTATAACTATACTGTATATTTCAGAGTAGCAGCCGTGTTAGTCTGTATTCACAAAAAAAAAAAAGGAGTACTTGTGGCACCTTAGAGGCTAACCAATTTATCTGAGCATAAGCTTTCGTGAGCTACAGCTCACTTCATCAGATGCATCCAATGAAGTGAGCTGTAGCTCACAAAAGCTTATGCTCAAATAAATTGGTTAGTCTCTAAGGTGCCACAAGTACTCCTTTTCTTTTTACACTGCATATAAAGAAGTTAATAACATTCTCTGGAAAGGAGCTGAAGACAATAATGCTTCCTAAATTAACATGATTATCACACCCTAAGAGAGCTTTAATGGTGTCAAGGTTCCTCCCCCACTCTGAACTCTAGGGTACAGATGTGGGGACCTGCATGAAAAACCTCCGAAGCTTATCTTTACCAGCTTAGGTCAAAACTTCCCCAAGGTACAAAATATTACACCCGTTATCCTTGGACTGGCCACTACCACCACCAAACTAATACTGGTTACTGGGGAAGAGCTGTTTGGACGCGTCCCTCCCCCCAAAATACTTCCCAAAACCTTGCACCCCACTTCCTGGACAAGGTTTGGTAATGGATCTGAGAACAATGAAAAAGCATTCAGTGTTTTACAAGAAGACTTTTAATAAAAAACAGAAGTAAATAGAAATAAAGAAATCCCCCCTGTAAAATCAGGATGGTAGATATCTTACAGGGTAATTAGATTCAAAAACATAGAGAACCCCTCTAGGCAAAACCTTAAGTTACAAAAAAGATACACAGTCAGAAATAGTTATTCTATTCAGCACAATTCTTTTCTCAGCCATTTAAAGAAATCATAATCTAACACATACCTAGCTAGATTACCTACTAAAAGTTCTAAGACTCCATTCCTGGTCTATCCCCGGCCAAGACGACTACAGACAGACACAGACCCTTTGTTTCTCTCCCTCCTCCCAGCTTTTGAAAGTATCTTGTCTCCTCATTGGTCATTTTGGTCAGGTGCCAGCGAGGTTACCTTTAGCTTCTTAACCCTTTACAGGTGAGAGGAGCTTTCCCCTGGCCAGGAGGGATTTCAAAGGGGTTTACCCTTCCCTTTATTTTTATGACAAATGGGCACACAGAAAACCTTTTATTCAATGCTCACTAGTGGCCATATAAATACTGAAACCGGAAAAAAGACAGAAATTTAGTACATGCCAATAGATTAGAAGAAAATTTTGATATTACTACTACTAATTTCTATAATTCTATCACCTAGCCTCCTTAAACACAGAGATTAAAAGGCAATAAAACTGTTAAATGAAAGCTTACTGAGATAAGTGTCCTCTTTCATGCCCTAAAGGCCACTAGCTAATCAAGTTGGTTGTGTAACAAAGTGATGAATTGCTCAAGAATGATTTAATCTCACAATGGCATGGGAATCTGGGTAAACCCCTCATCTCCACATCAAAGCAAGGATTAGATCTACAAGATTCTCCTATGACATTAACACTACTTCCCTGGAGACTACACAAAATCCAAACATGTTCTGCTTGGAGACACACAGGGCCAAATTCAAGGTTCGTGTATACTGGCATAACTCTACTGAATTTGGCAGCTTTAAATTTGGTCCACAGACTTTTGGGCTTCAGAGCAGATAGAGAAGCATGTGGTGCCCACCTGTCAGTCATGAAATGGGTTTACTTTTACATATCTTGTTTAGTTCTTTAAACAATGCCCCAAGCCCTAGCTACAGGGTATTTTCTACAGTGACCAGCTAAATTAGCATAACCAACTTTACTTCATGCTTTTCCCCATTTGCCATATTTAAAACAACAGCTTCTTAGGCTGGGGGATAAATCACCATTGGGGTGTGTCGTAGGAAACTAAACTAAACTCTAACCTCAGGAGAAACTGATTGAATACCTGATCTAGGGTAACAAAGGTAAGGGGGAAAGGGGCGATGGGCGGTGTAGGCACAGGATCAGCTGAGTGACATGAAGGGTGCTAGGACTTCTAAGATGGTATATAAAAATGAATTAATTTCATTGCATTAGTATTATATATGCAGCTCATTAGTAAAGAATTTCTAGTACTTCCACAATAGATCTTTTATAAATTGTGATGGATGAAGCTCAGAAAAGACCATTACCAGTTCTGTACCTGGTGTTCTTCAAGATGTGTTGCTCATGTCCATCCCACATTAGGTGTGTGTGCTTGCCACATGCACCAGTGCTGGAAGTTTTCCCCTCAGTAGTATCCGTAGGGGAGCAGCTCTGGTGCCATCTGGAGTGGCGCTTGCATGGTGCGGTATAAGGAGCACTGCCGGCTCCCCCAACCCTCAGTTCCTTCTTGCCAGAAACTCCGACAGTGGGGCAGGAGGGCAGGTTGTGGAATGGACATGAGCAACACATCTCGAAGAACACCAGTTACAGTACAGGTAATTGTCTTTTCTTCTTCAAGTGCTTGCTCATGTCCATTCCACATTAGATGGCTCCCAGCAGTTCCCATGGAGGCAGGTAGGAGTTCACGGCTGTGCAGACTGTAACACAGCTCTGCCGAACCCAGCATCACCTCTGGCCTGCTGAGTGATGGCGTACAGAGACGTGAACATGTGGACCAAGGACCACGTCGCGGCTCTACAGATGTCCCGGATTGGGGCGCATGCCAGGAAGGCCGCTGAAGACACCTGCACTCTAGTTGAATGAGCCCTGATGATTGGCAATGGTGGGACCTTGCTAGCTCTTTATGCAAGAGTTGATCCAGGTCTTTATGCAAGAGGTGATCTAGTTGGAAATCCTCTCTGAAGAAACCAGAAGGCCCTTGATCCTATCTGCCGTAGCAATGAAGAGCTGGATCAATTTACCGAAAGGCTTGGTACGCTCCAAGTAAAAAGCCAAGGTCCTCCAGATGTCCAGTGCATGCAGACACCTCTCCTCAGAAGTCTTGTGCGGCTTGGGACAGAACACTAGCAGAAATACATCCAGACTCACCCATGGAAGAAAGATACCACCTTCAGCAAGAAGGCTAGGAGGGCCGCAGCTGGACCTTGTCCTTATAAAAGACTGTGTAAGGTGGTTCCGAGGTCAAGGCCTTAATCTCTGAGACTCTTCTCGCTGACATCACTGCCACCAGGAAACTGACCTTCCAGGACAAGTAGGAAAGGGAGCAGGACTGTGTGTGCTGGTGAGCCTGGAGAGGACCAGGTTAAGGTCCTACTGCAGGACAGGGCCCATACCTGTGGGTAAAGCCTCTCGAGGCCCCTCAGGAACCTGACAGTCATGTCGTGAGGAAAGACCATCTGACCTTGGATCGGCTGGTGGAACGCAGAGATGACTGCAAGGTGCATTCTGATGGAAGAATGCACCAGACCCTGGTTCCTGAGCTGCAGTAAGTAGTCCAAGATGGAATGCACTGAAGAACGTGAAGTAGAAATGCTGTGCTCTGACAGCCAGCTTGGCCTCATCCACTTGGCCAGGTAAATTAGTCTCGTGGATGGCTTCCTATTTCCCAGGAGGACCTGCTGGACCTCCTCCGAGACTCAAGGTAGGGGTGTAGGAGCCAACCGTGATCCTGTGACAGCAGGTCCGGATGGTAGGGAAGGGGCCAGGGAAGGGCAACCGCCTTGTTCATGAGCATGCCAAACCAGTGCTGGCAAGGCCACACAGGGGCGATCATGATAACCTGTGCTTTGTCCCTCTTGATCTTTACTAGGACCTGGCTGAGCAGAGGGATCGGAGGGAACTCGTACATCAGACCCTCGGCCCATGACAGGAGGAAGGCATCGGAGAGGGAGCCCTTGCTCAGGCCCTGCCGGGAGCAAAACCAATGGCACTTTCTGTTTCGCCTGGTGGCAAACAGATCTACTTGGGGAGTTCCCCACCTCTGGAAGATCATGCAGGCCACCTCCAGGTGGAGTGACCACTCGTGGTGAGAGAAGTCCCTGCTGAGGTGATCTGCTGGGGCATTCCTGATACCGTGGAGGTAACAAACTTCCAGATGAATGCCGTGGAAGATGCAGAAGTCCCAGAGATGGAGAACCTCTTGGCAGAGAGCCAATAAGCACACTCCTCCTTGCCTGTTGATGCACAACATCGAGGCCGTATTGTCCATCAGGATTCTCACCACTTTGCCAGACAGGTGTGTCAGGAAGACCTCGCAGGCCAACCAGACCACTCTGAGCTCCTTGACATTTATGTGTAACGTTGTCTCCTCCAGGATCCACATCTTCTGGGTCTGGAGATGTCCAAGGTACGCCTCCAAACTGAGGTCCGAAGCCTCTGACACTAGCTCGACGGATGGAGCGGAACTGTCGAACGGGACTCCTTCCAGGACCTTCTTGTGACAGTCCAACCATTGCAGCAAGGTAAGACCCACCAGAGGAATGGTTATGATCTTTTCCAGGAGGTCCCTGGATTGGGAATAGGTTGAAGCCAGCCATTGCTGCAGGGAGCGCATGCGGAGCCTGGGATGGCGGACGACGTATGTGCAAGCTGCCATGTGGCCTAACAGGTGCAGGCACACCCTGGCCACTGTCAGGGGAAACACAGACACTTCTGCAATGAGGTCCGTCAGGGCCTGAAACCTGTCTAACAGCAAGAACGCTATTGCCTGGGTCGAGTCGAGCACGGCTCCGATGAATTCTATCCTTTGAACTTAAACTAACGTGGACTTTTTGTGGTTGACTAGTAGTCCCAAGGAGTGGCACGTGGCTTGTAGTACAGTGACACAGCATTGGACCTGAGCCTTGGAGTTGCCTTTGACCAGCCAGTCGTCGAGGCACTGGTAAATCTGGTTACCCCAATGCTTGAGGTAGGCCACGACTACCACCATGCACTTGGTAAACACCCTTGGTGCTGTAGCCAGGCCAAAGAGAAGGACTGCAAACTGGTAGTGGGCTGAACCAACTGTAAAATGGAGAAAGCATCTGTGTCCTGGGCAGATTGCTATGTGAAAGTGCGTCTTTCAGGTCAAGGGTCACATATCAGTTTCCTGGATCCAGGGAGGGGATAATGGAGGCCAGGGAGACCACGTGAAACTTTAGCTTCTTTAGGTATCTGTTGAGATCTTGCAGGTCCAGGATGGGACGCAGATCACCCTTGGCCTTTGGGATCAGAAAATACGGGGAATAGAAACCCTTGTTCCAGTAAGGAGGCCCAGCTGTAAGAGCCCCTGAACTTCCTGCTCGAGAAGACTCTTGTGAGAAGGGTCCCTGAAGAGAGATGGGGAGTGGAAGTGGGGGGGTGGAAATAAATTGGAGGGTGCCAGGAGGAAAAAGGAAAGTTGGTTGCAAAAAACTGGGAAAAAATCGGATCCAGGAAACAGACTGTAGGCTGCCCTCAGGTGTACCCTCAAAACGACTTTTTAGCTACTTGCTTGGAGTGGGTCAAGCCCAACTGGGCAGAGGGTGGGGGCTGGTGGCTCGTGAGCAGCCTGTAGCCCTTGGGCTTTTTGTGCAGCAGGTCCTGCCGGGATTGGCTCCCTGGCCCCTGGGGAAGTTGCAGTTTGAACCACTTACATGCTGGGCCTGGAACATAGAGCCCCAGGTTTTTTAAGGTGGTTTGGGGGTCCTTCAGCCCATGTAATTTGTTGTCCGTCTGCTCCGCATACAGAGCCTGGCCATTGAAAGGGAGGTCCTGAATCAACTTCTGAGCCTCGGCGAACAACCCAGAGAGGAGCAGCCAGGATGCTTGTCGCATGGAGATGGCGGACGCTATGGTGTGGGCAGCGGAGTCTGCCGTGTCAGATGCCACTTGAAGGGCTGCCCTGGAAGCGACCGTGCCCTCGTCGAGGATCGCCTATAATTTTTTATGTGAACTTTCCGGGAGGGCATTCTTGAACTTGGCTGCGGTCTGCCACATATTAAAGTCGTAGGGGCCAAGGAGGACCCAGTGGTTGGCCACCTTCAACTATAAGCTAGACGAGGAATAAATTTTCCATCCGAACAAGTCCAGTCTCCTGGTGTCTTTATTTTTGGGGTAGTTCTGGGTTGCCCCTGGCATTCCCTGTGGTTAACTGCCTCGACCACCAGGGAATTTGGAGAAGGATAGGAGTAAAAGTATTCGTGCCCCTTAGTTGGGACAAAGTACTTACACCCTGCCCACTTGGAAATGGGGGGAAGAGAGGAGTGGGTTTGCCACAAAGCACTGGATATCTTCAATACCCCTTCATGAAGGGGAAAGGCCACCCTAGCAGGGGCTGTCGAGTAGGAGATGTTGAACAGGGAGCCCACTTGCTCCTCCAACTCCTCTGCCTGCAGGCCAAGGTTGGACATGACCCTCTTCAACAGATCCTGGTCCATTTTAGCATCATCCTGGGGAACCGGGTAAGGGGGCTCCATGATAGCCATGTCCGGTGATGACGAGGAGGCCATTACCGCGGGTTCCATGGCACCCATTGGTGGTCCAGCTGGCTGTTCCCCTTGGTCCACATGGACTTGCGGGGTCTTATCCCCTGAGGCCTCAAGTACTAAAGGGAGTTGGGTCATCGAGGCCACAGGCCTGTTCGAGGCTCCTGACACCGAGCAGGCAGTCTGGGAGGGCTGGGTGAACCCCCACAGGTTCCAGGGGTACCACAGGGCCGGCTTCGGTACTGATGATGCAGGGGGCCCTGAGGATCTGGGAGGCTGCCCTGCTGATGTGGAGCCTTACTCCACACCGGAGCTATACCTAGAGTGATTGCTACCTGGTGACCTGGATCCACTGGAGCAGCGACTCTGTGCCTGGCGATAATCGTGGTCGCGTCTAGAGGAGGACTGGTCTAAGCGGGACGTGTGCCTTCATGGGGACCTCGGTGACCAGCGGCGCTCAGTGGATCTGCAATGGGGGACTGGCAATCCACGCCTCGCGTTTCGAGAATGCTACCTAAATGAGGAGCAGGACTTGGAGGTATCGCGGTCCAGGTGCCAGGGGGATCTCCCCGAATACGGTGACACCCGTCTCGGGGATCTTTGGTGGGGCCTGTGGCTCCGGTCCTCCGATTGTTCCTGGAATCTGTAACGGTGTTCTGGTGATGCACAGGGCCGGTCCTGACATTCCTGCCGGGGAGTGCATGTCTCTGTGGGTCTGCACCAGGTAACTGGCAATGCCCACCTCAAATCCTGCTGCTGGTGTCCACAGTCCGGTAACTGTAGAGGGCTCCGATGCATCTGCCTCCCTAACTCCAAGGCATGACGGCTTCAAGCGGGTGAACGGTGGCACTATGGGGAGAGGTAATGATAGGGCGAGGGCAGACAGAAAAGTCCCAAGGTGGGCTTACCCTGAGATCTGGACACCGCCAGGGCTGGTTGAGCAGCGCTGGGAGCATCAGGACCTCCAGCGCAGTCTGGAGCACATGAGGCATCGACAGCACCTGAAGCTGATGAAGGCCTGCCTCTGCGTCCGGGCTTCCAGGCAAGGAACAGGGTGGGCTGCATCGCTCGACATGAGCTGAGGCCTGACTTCCTGACGGGGCAGATGAGCCACCCTGCACGGGTCTTAGCTCACCCCCAGCCCTGTCCTTCCCCTTGCGGGGAGTAGGAGACCATCCCCTACTGGCCTCCTTGGACTTCTTGGCTGGGGCCGTGGACAGGGATCGGTGCCAGCTCATCAATGGCGGGGCACTACGCACCGATGCTGCGGCGCTGGGAACCTAGTCAGACCTTTGTTCCGGGGCTGGAGTGAGTGCCAACTCCATCAGGAGCGCTTTGAGTCTGATCTCACATTCTTTTAGTCCTAGGTTTAAAGGACCTGCAGATTCGACACTTCTCACTTATGTACCCTTCACCAAGGCACCTGAGACAGCTACTATGTGGCTCGCTCACAGGCATGGGCCATTTGCAGCGATGGCAGGGCTTAAAGCCTGGGGATAGGCGCATGCCCCATCCCCCGACTAAGTAAAACTAACTACTGGTAAGGGCTAACTAACTTTATAAAAACTCTAGTTCGTACAAAAGAAGCCTAAGCAACGCTTGTAAGAGCGGCGAACGTTCCATGCACCGTCACTGGCAGCAAGAAGGAACTGAATGTGGGGGGAGTCGGCAGCGCCCCTTACACCACACCATGCAGGCGCCAATCCAGAGGGCACCAGAGCCGCTCCCGTATGGATACTGCTGAGGGAAAAACTTCCGGCACCGGTGCATGTAGCGAGCACGCACGCACGCGCACACACACCCCCTTAATGTGGAATGGACAGCACTCAAAAAACAGAAGTTGGTTATGAATCCAAAGATTCAGTCTCTTCACATAAACTGTTTAGTCTCTACACTGATGAAAAGTTTAAGAACATTTGTTTGTACAAAATTTGAAGTAATCAGGGATTCAGCAGAATTTAATATACCATAGAAAACAATTTTATTGAAGTATGGTGATCATCAATAAATTGTTGCCTTTTCCCCTTGCAATCCAATAATGCTTCTTCCATATCTGCATCATGGTCTTTACTTAATATGGGGGATACTGCTAATATGGAGGCCAAATAATATTTTTTCATTTGCCTTAAAAAACATACAAAGAGTGACTGCTGTTTTGGGGTTTTCCCATTTCTGGCTGAAATAAAGAAACAGGAGGACAGGGAAAAAAATGAAAACAACCCAGCGTCAGCCCCAACTAACAAATGATGAAAAAAATTCAGTTCAGTGAAACTTCCGGTTGAACATTTGGTTCAGTTTATTTAGTCCAGGTTAGTTAACCCATCCCTAATGTTTAAATGTTTATAATCTTCTCATTTGTTAAACTGTTTTAACCCAAATGTTAAGGCTCCACCTCTGGACTCAATAAAAGAAACAAGCAACTTGCTGAGCAGATCAGATCACATCACAGAAGGAAGAAGGCAGCTAACCTAGCTGTAATTCTTGTAGATTTAGAGTGCAACTGGATTTACTTTACAAGAGCCAACGCTGGAAGTTGAAGCTAGACAAATTCAGACTGGCAATAAAGCATACATTTTTTAACAGAGAGAGTAATTCACCATTGGGACAATTTACCAAGGGTTGTGGTGGATTCTCCATCACTGACCATTTTTAAATCAATATTGGATTTTTTTTAAAAAGATCTGCTCTAGGAATTATTTTGGGGAAGTTCTATGGCCTGTGTTACACAGGAGGTCAGACTAGAGGTTAACAATGGTTCCTTCTGGCCTTGGAATTTATGAAAAACAAATGGTTGCCACAGCTCAGATTTTAAAAGATCTACAAAATGTATCCTTTGCCATAATGACCTACTGTTACACTAGACAAAATAAGCATTTAATCCTCCTGCTTCAGGGCATACAGGGATTAATAGATGACTCAGGAAGAAGTTTCCAGCTGATACAGCCTTTAACAATTTGAAAAATAGCTGTCACACCACTTAATTATAAATAGAAAGTGTTCTTGATGCAGTGGGGCAAGATATGCAGCTGCAGCGACACAGATGTTCAGAGATATTTCTGTTAGTGGGATTTATGCAGTGTAAATAGTGTTTCCCTGCAAGCAAAGAAACAAATTCCACTTCTCATGACCAAGGATGAGCTTCCATGGATTAAAGCTCTTTCTGCACTGCAAGCTAATGCTCAGACAGTCCATGGAAGAGAGACCAATTAAAGATGCCATGTACACAGATCAAGAGAAGAGCCCTATTATTGATGTTAGGAATAATATATGCATGTTAGAGCTAATCAGAAATTTTCAAATGCTGATTTTTCGATGAAAATGTTCATAAAAACATTGACTGGGAAAAAAAAACACCTAACATTCCCCTGCTTCGCGCCCTGTGTTCAGCCAGCTCGATACAGCAAGTCAACATGTTCCAAATTTCAAAGAAAAAAATGGGAAATGTTGAGTGGGAAATGACAAAATGTTCATGATTTTTTTTCGTCCATTTTTTTTTTAAATCAGCTCTAGGATATGTACCTACTCCAGTTAGAGACTAATGAAAATGTACCTTATACTGCACTGAAAGGCCAGCCTAAAAATAAATTACTCTAAAGCGCTATAGCAGAGAAAGCTACCTCCATTCTAAGTGTGTGACAGACACTTCCTAATTTTCAGGAGAAAATCCTGCCCTCTGCTGCACTAGTGGTGAAAGAGAGCATTGGCTACCTCCTACTGGCGCAACAGCTGGGCAAAATTGCAGTACATTATGGCACTCCACTAAGTGCTATATTGAGGGACTGGCTACTGCACCTGCCAACACACCAGAGTCCCAGGAGGGTGTGGTCTCCCATCTTCTGGCACGCCTAGGAGCCAGGCCTGCTAGTATAAATACTGTTATGCAGCATGAGCTATGGGGAAGCTCACATTACTCCTTCTAGGAACAGCAGTAAAGAAGCACCCTGCTATGTTACCCCTCAGCTGCCCTGTACTATCCTGCCCTATGCTGGCTTAACTGCTGCGGCACCTACCACAAGGCCAGCACTGCTCCAGCCTCTCTTCCCCATATTACATGGATTAGACAAGCAAGACCAGGACTTTGTCTTGCTGTGAGTACTGCAGATAGTAACTACTATTATGCAGAGAGACATGCTTTTCATATGCTTCCTCATTCGCATTTCTCAGCAATAGGGAGTAGTGAACCAGTTCAGCTAGAATGAGAAACAACCCCCAACAGCCAAATCTTTGATTCAAATCGAAGGTCAATCTGTCAGGTTCCAGGCAGAGAACAGAAGTGACTCCAGCAGAGGCTCTATTTTTGCTGCAAAAGCCAGAAGTTGTGGCAGCCTCTGTGCTGTGCCCCCTGGGTGTCCCTGACTGGAAATGTCATGAGCTCTTACACATAGTGCTCTCTGGATGGCAACATCAGCAGAGAAGCTACAGAACCACAGCAATGAGCCCCTAAGACTTCCAACAGAGGTGAGGTGAATGGGTCACCCACTCAGGGCTAGAGGTACCAAGAGCCTGCATAGAGCCTGAAGTCAGTCTGCTAGGCTGGGGAGACAAAGGGAGTGAGAACCTCAAAAGGTCGGACTACACCCTCAAGTGTTTTGGTCCTTATCTGATACTGATCTCAGACTTGTACATGGGTTGAATGTGATGCTAATTCAGGGCTCCACACATCTGAGGTAATAACCTCCACAGATTATGCCAGACGGATAGTGACCCTCCTCATAGCTCTTCTTTGACCAGGTAACCCCATTTGCTGACCAAAAAGAAACCCAACCAAGATTCCTATTCTTGCTTCCGCCTCTCCGAAAAGGCTGATATAGTCATTCAACAAAAACAAGTTAAAGGATATCAATGCTAAATGCCCTCCTTGCACCCACCCATGCACAACAAAACTCACTTGGGCAGAAATAGAGTGTTTGACACCAGGGTCTAACGAACACATTTGATCCCTTTTCCAGTCACCAGTACCATTATTTGTTGTTAGAACCTGCATTCTGCTTTGCAGAATTTGATAATCACCTGGCAGTCCTCCCACATATGTCTTCACAGATGACTGCAGGTAGCCCTCCAAGAGAAATAGACTGTCCTGTAGCTGGGAATGGCTTAATTCAGTCTGTCCTGCAGTCCCATCCACGGTGAGCGATAACTGCCCCTTGCTGATGAAGATGTCCACGGAGTGTTCCTGATCATCACAAACGTTTATTGCCAATCTGGACACAACCGTGTTCTCTGTGGCCAAGATAATGAACTGAAAAGCAAAAAAGTGCAATAAGTGAAGGCACAGACACAAACTGAAACTTACACATTTCCCATTTCATAATGCTCGTAACTGCAGCTGTTTAGAAGGCTTTTTCAGAGCCAGCAAAGAACGGATGATATTATTATTACTGAAAGTCAGGTTCTGAGCTCACTTACACTAGATTTATACCCTGCGTAACTCCATTGTCTGGGTCTGATTCTCATTTACACTAACAGCACACCTGAAGAACTCTGTGCAGATGAAAAGCCTGTCTCTCTCACCAACAAAAGTTGGTCCATCAAAAGATATTACCCCCGCACCTTGTCTCTCTAATATCCTGGGACCAACACAGCTACAACAGCACTGTAAACACCACCACTCTGGCAGTTCAAAGGAGCCTTAAGGATAGATGACTGGTGCCTCCCCATACTGGGGGTGGAGGGGGACGCCAGCTAAAGGGGAGGACACGTAACCTCCCCAGGTGACTCCTCCCCATCCTGCCCCCAGTCCGGGGCCCCTGTGCTCTCCCTGTCCCCACCCCACATTACGGGGGGGGGGGGCACCAGCAGCTCTGTCCTCCCACACGGCTGGCTCCCCCTGGCATATTTGGCTGCTGTTCCTAGCAGCCAGGCGTCAGAGCCACTCCTGGATGCTACCCGGTGTAGCACAGAAGCTGCCTGGGAGAACATCTGGCTGCAGTAGCAGCGGGATTCCGCCTGGGCTTGGCTTCCAGGACAGCAGCTGAGTGAGTCGGAGCCCCCCGCTCTCCCTGAGATGCTTAGAGTCGGCTCTGTCCCCAAAAGCTGAGCCAGGGCAGGGAGCAGTGGCAGCCTGCTCCGGCTTGACTTCTGGGGACAGGAGCCAACTCTGAGCATCCCAGGGAGAGCAGGGGGAAGACTCGTTTGGCCGCTATCCCCAGAAGCTATCCCACTACCGCAGCCATGCACTCTCCCAGACAGCCGCTGCACTGCAACAGGCAGCATCCCAGACAACGTGACTGGAGGAGGCTCTGGCCCCGCCCCTTCCTCTCCCCGCCTGGGCCAGCTGCTTGAGGGGCATTTGACCCTTCGTGTCCCTCCCATGAGTCGCCTCACTGCCAAAGTGGTGTTGAGCAGCTTAAGGGCTTGTCTGCACTACCGCAGTAAATCGACCTAAGTTACGCTACTCCAGTTACGTGACTAACGTAGCTGGAGTCGATGCAACTTAGGTCTCCTTACCCCGGTGTCTTCACTGCACTGTGTCAACGGGAGATGCTCTCTCCGGTTGACCTCCTTTATTCTTCCCAGGGAGCTGGAGTACCAGAGTGCGCTCTGCCATCGATTTAGCGAGTCTTCGCTACACCCACTAAATCGACATCTGCTGCATCGATTGCAGCAGCATCGATCTCCATGTACTGAGGGCAAGCCCTAAGTGTAAATGAGAAGTAGTCTCACTGACTTCAGTGGAGTTACTTCTGAACTGTGACAGCAAAATCTAACCCTATATTATGAATATAACTAATTATATTGTTTATACCGTACATGGCACTTTGCAGACACTCTGGAGTTAGGCCTGTGTTACTCCCTTGACTACAGTGGAGTTATTATTCGTTTACACTATAGAACACAAAGTTTCCGTACAAAGGAGTTTATAGTATAATTCAGACTAGTGTAACAAAGTGGCTAAAATTCAAGAGGTTGAGCCATATTGTCAGTGTGGAGATATTTGCTACTGAATCAATATCCTTTATAAGGGCCAAATGTTCAAAGAAGTGTTTACCCTCCTTCTAAAACGATTTCCACAAAAAGCAGAATTCCTGTACTCTGATGACATTCAAACATCTGATTTGCATATAAAATTCTGAACTGGTGAATGTAAATGTATACACAAAATGGCAGGAACAAATTTTGAGATTTTTTGAAAATGGCCCTAGAAATTCTGATGAAATATTAAGGGATCTTTTTGTTTTACACCAGTAGAAGATTAAAGCTCGTACCTGTTGTTTAAGTTTCTTTGTAGAGTGATAGTCAATAAGAGACAATGATAAAGGGACTGAAGCTTCTTCACCAACCAGAGCAAACAGTACCCCGGTGTCTGCTGCTGGCCGAATTACAGTGTTTACTTCTACTTCCCAATTCCTTTCAGCTTCATTTCCAGCAGATGGTTGCACTACAGAGAGAGATGCATGTCAGAAAAACAAAATGATTGACCAAGTGGCAGACAAGAGAAGACAACTATGGATGGATGAGCATATGGACAGATTGCCACATCTCTTTAACCCAGAAAAAAACACAAGCATTAATGCGGAAAATCAGAAAGGAAAATGGTAACAGCTCTGCCTTGTTACACTCCACAGAAAGGGCCGCTGCCTTTCAGAAAGTCAAAAGTCAAGACTGAGGGTTTTGGTTTTTTAAATCAAGGACAGACATTCAATTGCTAAGGGCTATCAATCATGTGCGGCGCGTAGCATAGGCTGAGGAAGGATGTGCCTCCCCAAACAGCCTCATGTGGCTCCATCCACGTTCCATCCCAAGGCCCCCTCCTGCTTGCTGATAGTTGCCCCACCCCAGGTGGACTACCTCCTCTTCCGGGAAGCCTGCTGGGTGGGGCTAGGGCAGCCAGCCTATGGCCAGGAATTGGGGTGGCTGGGGCCCTGGTGCTGGAGCTGCGCCGCCCAGCACTCTAGGGTTGGGGGAGGAGGCGGCACGTGCCACCTGGTGCTCCAGGGCTGCAGGCTCTCCAGTGGCCTAGGGCTGGGGAGCCGGTGGGCAGGAGGGACAGGACCTGAGGCAGAAGGGGCAGGCCAAGCCAGGGTCTAGCCTCCCCCAGCCCATGGTTCACCCGCCGCACATGCTATCAATCCATCACATTCTCAGAGCTGTTGCAAGATGTGGAATCCAATTTTTGTATCAGTCTTGAACTTTACAAAATGATTGAGGAATTGAACACTTTCACACAAATGTGTCAAAACAAAACAGAATAGAACACTTCGAGCACTATCCCTCCACAAGCCAATCAGAGGTTCTGAAGCCCTTTTAGCTTGCAATAAACGGTCACATGCTGAACTCAGAAATAGATGTACCTATACTCCATGAACTTGTCTAGTTCTTTTTTGAGCCCTGTTATAGTCTTGGCCTTTACAACATCCTCTGGCAAAATATTCCACATGTTGACTATGCGTTGTGTGAAAAAAATATTTCTTGTTTGTTTTAAACCTGCTGCCTATTAATTTCATTTGGTGACCTCTAGTTCTTGTCTAATGAGAAGGAGTAAATAACACTTCCTTATTTACTTTCTCCACAAGAGTCATGATTTTATAGACCTCTATCATATCCCCCCTTATCTCCACAAGAGTCGTGATTTTATAGACCTCTATCATATCCCCCCTTAGTTGTCTCTTTTCCAAGCTGGAAAGTCCCAGTCTTATTAATCTCTCCTCATATGGAAGCTGTTCCATACCCCTAATAATTTTTGTTGCCCTTTTTTGTACCTTTTCCAGTTCCAATATATCTTTTTTGAGATGGGCAACCAGATCTGCACACAGTATTCAAGATGTGGCCTGTCCCTGGCCTGTCTAGACAAGATCATAGACAATACTGATTTATTACTGCTGTAAATAGGATAAATGGTGTCTTTACATCCTTTTACTGTTACTAAACAAAAAAATAAGTATAATTGTTTATAATAAATGAATATAAAAATGTAAATTCTGAGAATACAGCTCTGTTAAGAATGTGGTCTCATTTGCACTTCAGATGCCAGACTCTATTTGGTAGTTCTTGCATCTATGTTGTAAACAGCATGACAGTCACCTGGTAAGATATTCTCTAATTTATACTAGCAGAACAGAAAAATCCACATAATGCTGCACAAGAGATAACGGGAGAGGAGAACTTGTAATCAGGCCTGTCAGCATTTAAAACTTTTACCAATGTCAATGGTCTATTTAGTTCTTCAGTGGACAGGTATAAATGGAAGAATCTGAAACAAAGGCAAAGCCATCCTTCTAATTCCTAAATTATTATGATTAAGAGAGGGTTGGAACTAAATCCAGGCCAATTTCACATAGCCTGTGTTGATGTCCTCGCTATATCATTGATATAGTTACCATGACTGATCTGAATCTAATAAATATCAACTTAAATCACAAGTGAAATTCAGTATGGGCATTTCATTTTAAGCAACAGTGAACTTCTATCTAATGCCATGGCTACACTACAGAGTTTACAGCGGTGCAGCTGCACCGATGCATCACTGCTAGTGCAGATGCTCTAAGCTGACGGAAAAGAGCACTCCTGTCGACTTAATCACTCCAGCCTCCCCAAGCGGAGGTAACCATGTTGGTGGGAGAAGCTCTCCCGCCGACATAACACTGTTCACGTCAGCGCTTAGATTGATGCAACTTATGTCGCTCGGAGAAAGGGAGGGACTTATGCAGACCCCTGAGCGACGTAACTTATACCAATGTAACCTGAAGTGTGTACATAGCCTAAGACATAAATCTAATATACATTACTATGACTGACATGGTCTTAAGAAAAGTCAGAGCTGCAATAGCAGAGAAGGGTACACACACATCAGAGATAAATGCATTGTCAAAACCACACAGAGGGAACCTAATGAGAGTTGCCCATATAATGTTGGGTTCTAGCCAGCATTATTAGATCTTCCTTTTCATGAATCCCAAATTCAGCTTCTCACTACAGCTGCTAGCTTTCTTAATTGGGAAAGAGCTAATTCCAACTGCTTTATTATTTTAGTACACATGATGATTTCTCCCTACCCATTTAAATCATTTCAGAGCATGTGTGTATGTGTCTTTAAAAAAAAAAACGAAGGCTTACCTGAGAAGTCAGGAATACATGCACTTTTACAATTGTTATTTCTGTTCTATTTGAATACATAGGTATGGACAACATACTATGACAATGATAAAAAAAAAGCACTTACTATAATTGAAATTAAATATAGCAAAACCACTGCCAGGATAGAATGATCCTCGTCCTGCCACCGAGAAGCACTGCATCTTGTCATTCAGCTTTATTGTTTCTTGGATAGTAGTATCTTCACCATTCAACCAGTTCCATGCCCGCATGCAACCATCCAGCCGAGGATTTATCTTGTAAGACAGAGAAATAATCTTACCTTTAGTTGCTATTCTGTGTTAAACGGAGAGAGGACTATGGGCACAGAGGGTCCCACAAGATCAAACTATATAATGGTGTGGGGAAAATCTCACCACATTTACCAACATACAATCACACCAGAACAGACTCAAGCCCCAATCCTGCAATGACATCCATACGTGCAGACCTCTGTGCCATTAGCACCGACTCTGTCGGTGCTCCAGGGCTGTTCAGCCATGCGCAGAAGGTATTGGGGGGAGGAGGCGGAGTGAGGGCAAAGCGGATGTGGAACAGGGATGGAGCTGGGACGGGAAGAGGCGGGGTGGGGGTGGGGCCTGGGGGAAAGGGGTGCAGTGGGTCCTGAGACGGAGAGGGGGTCGAGCTGCGCCAGGGAAATTAGAAAGTCAGCACCTATGCTCTGTGCCCATGCAGAAATCCACTGAAGTCAGTAATGCTCCACGGGGTATGGCTCATGCAGGGACTAAATCTGCTTTCGTAACTGTGTTACCCACTTCTACATGCTGTACATCTTTAGTGCCATTTATTTCTAAGAATCCCCTCGAGATTTGCCATGTATAAATCCATGTGAAACTCTTTACAAAGAGAGGACATGAATTATAACACATTTCACCATAAAAAGCTCACGTCACACAATGTGTGAAATGAGAAACGACCAAGTGGTATGCACTGTGACCAGACACAGATGTAAAAGATGTATGGCAAAGAGCCAGAAGTTGGGTGCAACCTTACACACACACACACCTTGTTAATTCCAGCTTTTATATATATTTTAAACTCTAGCATTAAAATGGGAGAAAGCAAGTAGACCAAAGGCTCCCTTGAAGCTGCTAGATTAGTAATGGTTGGTTTCAGAGTAGCAGCCATGTTAGTCTGTATCCGCAAAAAGAACAGAAGTACTTGTGGCACCTTAGAGACTAACAAATTTATTTGAGCATAGGCTTTCATGGGCTACAGCCCACTTCATCTGATGCATAGAATGGAACATATAGTAAGAAGATATATATAGACAGAGAGAGGGTAAGTGTCAGATACAGAATAAAAACCCAGGGGTTTCTGGCTCCCAGGCCCATGTTCAGACCACACCTCTAGTTGAAACACATTCAGAGTGGCAAACACCCTGAACGACATATCCTTAGGTTGCTATATTTCCAGTCTTGAGGCCACAGGGTTGTCACCTTATTTAAAAACAAATAAAACCCAGCCCCATTGTTCAAGGTGGAAAGTCAGTCAAAAGAGAGGTAGAACAGCAGCTGTTTGAACAATAACTCATATAAACCTCCTTGCACTGTTGGCCTCCATGGAAATTCTGGCTACAATAATTTAAAAGCTTCCAAAAATAGCCCCAAGCCTCAATTAAACATCTCCAAGGAGCGTCTTAACTTTCATTCCTATAGAAGTATCTTAATTAGAAAAAAAAATTTATTGGTTTCTTAGCTGTAACTGACTTTCATGAAGATGGAGCATGGGGGGCAAAAAAAAAAAAAAAACCCCAAAACCACATACAAGCCAGCAAAAAGCCTTTTATAGGGTGAGAAACCGCCCGTGCTACCATGCCTCGGGCTCACTACTAAAAATAAATGCTAAAAAGTTAGCAGAAATAAAAGCTTGGCATGATACATACTTCAACATTAAGCACTCTGCTGGTGTACGGAAGGAAAGTTCCCCCTACATTGCTCCCAGCTTCAAAAACACACTGGGCCTGATTTG
This sequence comes from Lepidochelys olivacea, assembly GCF_965140295.1. Lineage (NCBI taxonomy): Eukaryota > Metazoa > Chordata > Testudines > Cheloniidae > Lepidochelys > Lepidochelys olivacea. The sequence goes on from NC_140411.1 coordinate 113,443,833, forward strand.
TCTCTCACTTAGCCGGGCGTAAATCAGGACTTACTCCACTGGGGTCTATAAAGTTAGCCTATTGTAAGTGAAGCTAAAAGTCAAGCCCACTACACTCTGTGTACCAACGTGATTGAAGATTAAAGCAGTACTCACGGGTTGAATAAGGTCTTTAGTTTTAAAAGGAATGCCTCCCACTGTTAAGTTCAGCTGATACAGTCCTTTGTCCGAAGTAAACAGATCTCCTGCAACAGCTATTTTCATAACTGCATCCTTGTTGACCTTTATAAACAAACTTCTCTCCAGTTCTTCAACAGAGATCTGAAGAAATAAAATTGTAAATAAGAATATTCAGAGATAGAGAGGTTTAGTATCTGCAAAGTCACAAAATACAGCCACAATTAATAAAATCCTCAAGCTAAGAAAATATTTATTGTGCCAAGCCCACTTCATTAACTTTTTACAATTTTATGTTGTCTTTTGATTAAAAACAAAAAAACAAAAAAAACCACTTGATAACTTGTGCTGTCATAAGAAGAAGTTACTCACCTTGTGCAGTAACGATGGTTCTTCGAGATGTGTGTCCATGTGGGTGCTCCACTCTAGGTGTCAGTGCATCCCTGCGCCAGAGATTTCTAGCAGCACTTCTCGGTCGGGGGAAGGGTGCGCGCAGGAGTCATCTCATGCAGCCGTTGGTACCTCCTGTAGCACATGCTCCCCTGACCGTCCCTCCGTTCCTTCTCCACCACAGAGCTCAGTTGTGTGAACTCCGAAGTAGAGGGGAGGAGGGTGGGTGGTGGAGCACCCACAGAGGGACACATCTCGAATAACCATTGTTACTGTACAAGGTGAGTAACTTCTTTGAGTGGTGTCCCTGTGGGTGCTCCACTCTAGGTGCTTGTAGAGCAGTACCCCACCGGGGCGGTAGGGGTTCAGAGTTATGTATAAGTGTGCGATGAGAGCACTGTAAAGCCAATGACAGAGTCTGAGACATGGCCTTGGGTGATAGAGTAATGCTTCGCAAAAGTGTGCTCTAATGTCCAGGCTGCAGCTCTACAAATGTCTATTAAGGGGACATTGTTCAAGAATGCAAATGATGTCGCCATGGCTCGCGTTGAGTGGGATCTGATGCCCACGGGGGGTTCTTTGTGATGCAGGTGGTAGCAAGTTTGAATACAGGTAGAGACCCATTTGGAAAGTCTCTGGGTTGATATTGTAGAGCTCTTGGAGCACTCTGCTGTAAAGACAAACAGTCTTGGTGACTTGCGGTGTGGTTTAGTTCTGTCCAAGTAAAAGGCTACAGCCAGTCTGACATCTAGCATGTGCAACGTTGTTTCTCGAGAGTCATTATGTGGCTTGGGATAGAAGGCAGGTAAGTGTATGGTTTGGTTAATATGAAAATTTGTAGCCACTTTGGGCAAGAATTTGGGGTTAGGACGTAACATGATTTTGTCTTTGGTAAATACAGCATACGGTGGGTGGTTCAGCCATCAATGCTCCTATTTCACTGACATGTCTGGCAGATGTGTTTGCCACTAGAAATGCAACCTTCATTGACATATGAAGGAGCGAGCAGGTTGCTAGAGGCTCGAAGGGTGTCTTGTGAGACATTTGAGCACAAGACTGAGATCCCATGGTGGTGCAAGTTGTCGTACTTCTGGGCATATGTTCTGTATACCTGCTAGAAAGCGCCGTGTAATTGGGTGAGTGAATATTGAAGCCCCTTCTATCTGTTCGTGGAGGGCCGTGATGGTAGCAAGGTGTACTTTAATAGATCTTATGGTTAACCCCTAGGTAGTCTAGGATCATAGATAGAGGCTCCATGGTTGCATCCAGCTTTTTTTGCTGATACTAAGGGAGAATCTTCTCCACTTGTGGCGGTAAGTATTTCTAGTGGTGAGGCGACGGCTATTTAGTAATACCTGTTTTACTTTTTCCAAACAGTTCAGTTCCCCATGTTGGAACCAGAGAGGAGCTATGCTTTGAGACGGAGTTTCGCTGGGTCTGGATGGAGCATCCGGCCCTTGTTCTGGGACAGGAGGTCCATCCAGAAAGGCAGCTGTTGTGGGGCACAGACTGCTAGATGTGAGAAGTATGGAAAGCAAGTCTGTCTGGGCCATGTGGGAACAATGAGAATGATGTATGCTCTGTCGAGTTGTATCTTGCGGATGACCCATGGGATCAGTGGTATCGGCAGGAAGGCGTACGTGAGTGACGCATTCCACGGGATGAGGAAGGCATCTCCTAGCGATCCCAGTGCCAGTCCTGCCCTGGAGCAAAATGTGGACATTTGTGATTTGTCGCTGAAGCAAAAAGGTCGATCACTGGGTGACCCCATTTTTGGAATATTGTGTCACGAACACTGTCGTGGATTTCCCACTTGTGTTCCTGTGAGAAGTGCCTGCTGAGGCTGTCGGCTGTAGTGTTTTGGCACCCTGGTAGGCATGATGCTGTGATGCTTATATTGTTGCGGATGCAAAAGTTCCATAAATTCATGACTTCTACACATAACGAGTGAGACCTGGCTCCTCCTTGGCGATTGATGTAAAACATGCACGCCACATTGTCTGTGAGAATAGTGATTAAGGTTTCTCGTATGAGAGGGAGGAAGTGTTGGCATGCATTGTGTACCATGCAGAGTTCCAGGAAATTCATATGTAGTCAGGTTTCCATTACAGACCACTTACCTTGTAGATTGTGGTGACCCAAGTGGGTGCCCCAAGCTATCAGGGAGGCATCTGTTGTAATAGTCACTGATGGGGGGTCTTGTTGAAAGGGAATCCTGGAGCATACATTCCCTGGCTGTGTCCACCATTGTAGGGAGAGGATAATCCTTGGTGGTAGTGTCGCATGTCTGTTGAGAGAGTGTTTGCTGGCTGCACAGACCGTGCTTAACCAGTGCTGCAGACAGCACATATGGAGTCTGGCATACTTTACTAAGAAAGTCGTAGCTGCCATATGTCCCAGAATCTGAAGGCATGTCCTCACTGAAGTTTGTGAGCTGATGGTCACCGTGGAAATAACATTGGTCAATGTAGTGAATCTGTGGTTTGGCAATATTGCCTTGGCTTGTATGGAGTCGAGGTCGGCTCTGATAAACTCCAATCGCTGGGTTGGTTCCAGGGTGGATTTCCTTTCGTTTATCTGTAGACCTAGCTGGTGAAACAGGTCTACTGTGGTCTTCAGCATGCCTGCCGCTTCTTGTCGGTTGGTACCCTTGAGAAGGCAATCATCCAAATAGGGGAAGATGATGACTCCTTTGCATCATAAATGTGCTGCTACTACCGCAAGCGTTTTGGGGACTACGCGGGGAGCAGTGGACAGTCTGAAGGGAAGGACCCTGTATTGGCTGTGGTTGGGTCCTGCTGTGAACCTCAGGAACCGTCTGTGGGCAGGATGTATTGTAATACGGAAGTATGCATCTTGGAGGTTGAGAGCTGCAAACCAGTCCCCGCCGTCTAGCACTGGGATTATTGTGCCCAGAGTGACCATTTTGAACCTGTGGCTGCGTACGAACCTGTTGAGTTTTCAGAGATCTAAGATTGGCCTCCATCCCCCTCCTTTCTTCTCTGTCAGGAAATATTTGGAATAAAAACCCCTCCCTCGGTATTGATGTGGTACTGGTTGTACAGCACCCAGCAGCAGGAGGTGGTCTACTTCCTGTTGCAGAAGGTGTACGTGAGAAGGATCCCTGAAGAGGGACGGGGAAGGGGAGAAGGTAGGGAGACGGCTGTGAAAGGAATGGTGTAGCCAGATTGTATGATCTCCAAAACCCATTGATCTGTGGTTATCGCAGCCCAGGCATGGTAAAATGGGCGTAAGCAGTGACCAAAATTGTGGGATGTGGTATCTGTTCGCGTTAGAGGTGTGGGGAGGTCGTGCATACCCTCGACCAAGACTTCAAAATTGTGGCTTAGATGCAGATGGACGGGTGGACGAGGCCTGGTTCTGTGGAGCTCTAAGCCCGTTGTTTGGGTCTGTTCTGAGTGAAGTATCATGGTTGTTGACGGTTAAACAAGGTGTTTCGTGACCTCTGGTATGGTTAAAAGCGAGGGCGTTTGTCAGGAGGTGGGTGTATGCCTAGTGTACACAGCGTCGCTCGGGAGGTCTTCATGGTATGGAGGACGTTTGGTATGGAGGTTTGAGACAAGAATAGTTTATCCCTATTGAAGAGGAGGTCTTCCACTTTTAGCTGTAGTTCTTTAGGAATTCCCGAAGCCTGCAACCATGATGTTCTTCTCATAACCGCAGCTGTTGCGGTTGTTTGGGCAGCTGTCCCCGCTACATCTATTGAGGCTTGCAGCGCTGTGTGGGCTATTAACTGACCCTCATTGATAATGGCATTGAGTTGAGGATGTTTATGCTCAGGGAGGTCCTCCACGAGCTCTTGTATTTTACTACAGTAGTCATAATTTGCTAGTAGGGCAGAACAGTTGGCAACTCTAAGCAGAAGTGTGGCTGACGAGTAAAGTTTCCACCCAAAGACGTCCAGTCTCTTGTGTTCTTTATCTTGCAGTGAGGAGCGGAAATGAGGTGGTTTACTGTGCTGATTAGCAGCTTCTACTACCAGAGAGCAGGCTTGAGGGTGCGAAAACAAAAATTCCATGCCTTTGGCTGGAACGAAGTATTTTCTATCAGCCCTTTTGCTGGTGGGTGGTGCCGATGCCGGTGTTTGCCATATTACCTCTGCAGGCTCCATTATAGCCTCATCCATGGGGAGGGGGATCTTGGTTGATGATGCTGGTTGTAAGATTTTTAACTTATGTTGTTTCTCCTGCACATCATGTAAGGCAATTTCTTGGCTGTTTGCTACTCTTTTGAAGAGTTCTTGGAACTGTTTCAAGTCATCTGGTGTTGTAGGGGTAGACGGCTTCACTGCTTTGTCTGGTGCAGAAGATGAGTGTGGGGCAGGTGGTGAATCATCCAGGTCTACCTGCGATAGTATCTCTTCCTCTGCCATCTCTGTCTCAGCGGGGGGTTAGAGATTTCTCTGTGTGGTAAGGATGGGTGTACTCTGGAACCTCTTGTTGCTGGGGAAGGGGGACCAGAATAGGGGTTCTGGTATATGGGCCAAGGACGCCATTGCATGGGGTAAGGTGGTAATGGGTAAGGCCAGTGCTGTGCATATCAGGGCTGTGAATGCTCGGAGAGATGAGGCTTAGGCTTCACAGTGTTCCATGTAGGTCTCATCTGTGATGGGGATGAATGTTGAGAGGAGAAGCGGTTGTCCTGCATGTCTCCTTCCTCACCATTATGCATGGAGATTGGTGCAGGAGATGGTGTTGCACTATATAGCTCGAGGAGTGTTCAGTGCCGAGCAGTGGTGACTGCGGTGCCGAAGAAACTGCTATGTCAGCAGGACGCAGGAGTTGCACTGGTCCTGCCTTGGGGTTGCGGTCGACCGTTGGAGCACTGACCAGTGCCCGATTCGGCTTGTTAGGCGGCAGCAAGTCTTGGATCGGTGCTGGTGGAGGCAGCATTGATCACAGTGCCGCTGTCTGTACCACGCTCTGCACTGGGGTACTCGGTGCCATGGAGGAGACTTGACGTCTCAACTTCGGTGCTGTGCATTGGGGCTCAGCAGTGGTCCGCTGAAGGACGGTGCCAGAGGAGCCCGGTGCCTCGTAAGTGCTCACTCTGGATGAGTGGAGCACTGAGGGTAACGACCTCGCTGGGGAAGTTCCCTTTTTCTGAGACACCCTTGCTGGAGAAGTCGAAGCTCGCTTCCTGACAGTTTTGGAAGTCAGAGCCTTATCAGAGCTCGGGGATCTCGGTTTATGAGACTCCCCGGAGGATGTCTCTTGCGGAGGTTGGAGGGATTTCTCCAGCAAAAGCTTTTTCAAGTGGAGATCCCTGTCACATCTTGCCCTTGTTGTTAAGTTGGTGCAATGTATGCAGTTCTGGGAGATATGAGTTTCTCCCAGACAGGGAATGCAGGAGGTGTGGCCGTCACCAGCGGTTCACGGCAGGAGTCACACTTTCTAAATCCTGATAAGCCGGGCATGACTGCAGTTAAGCCTCTCCCGCCTCTTGAGAGATAAGGGTGGGAGTTAATTGAAATGGTAAACTGTAGAAACTGTTCCCAAACAGGGAGTTAAGGAGAGAAAAAGTCTTCTTCTTTCTTCTCTTTTCCGTTTGTTTGTTTGGTTGGGTTTTTTTGGAAGAAAAACCTCTACGAGGAACTAAGGAAACTATAGTGGTTTGAGCATTGGTCTGCTAAACCCAGGGTTGTGAGTTCAATCCTTGAGGGGGCCATTAGGGATCTGGGGCAAAAATTGGGGATTGGTCCTGCTTTGAGGAGGGGGTTGGACTAGATGACCTCCTGAGGCCCCTTCCAACCCTGATATTCTAAGACTAACGAAACAATGTAACTAAGCATAGACTAAAAAGAAGTTCCTATGTAACTTGTAACTTTTTTTTTTCTCCCAGAAAGTATCAAAGAGAGCACTGCCGCAGACCTCCGTCTGCAGCCGAGGATGGTTGAGAAGGAACTGAGGCACGGTCGGGGGAGCACACGCTACAGGAGGTGCCAACAGCTGCACGAGATGACTCCTGTGTGCGCCCTTCCCCCGACCGAGTACTGCTGCGAGAAATCTCCCATCTCCAGCGCAGGGACGCACCGACACCTAGAGTGAAGCACCCACAGGAACACCACTCAAAGAAGAACAGTAGATTCTACGCACCTGTTTTATAACAAATAGAAGAAAACCCACGTATGTTTCAAGTTGAAACCAACATTGCAAAAGGCAGAGAACACAGTCTATAATATGAGTGGATCAATCATTTAATGTTGATACAGTGTTTTGGAGATGTAACAGTCTAACTGCAATACCAAGTTATTTATTATCCTCCTCCTAGTACAGCCATATATGAAAAGAAAAGCTGAAAGGACAGATAAGGGAGGGTTTCTTATTGGACCTGTAATTAATGAAAAACACAGATGCTTTCAGGACAGAAATGGGTCCCATCTTGGAGCAGTGACAGCTTAATAAAGAACAAAAGAAGAAAGGTTTCATATCTGAGGAAGTATTTAAAGAGTTGTATATTTATACAGTGCTTTTCATTCCAAAAGGAGCTTTACAAACTATGGCTCTGATCCTCCACTGATATATGTCCAGGCAGATCCTTGTGTCCAGGCAAAACCCAACTGACTTCAGTGGGGCACCAGGTAGGCACAAGGATTTCCCTACATGCATCTCACTGCAGAATCAGGGCCCACATACATAAAGTACCATTGAAATGTAGCCACCTCCAGGAATAAAGGGAGGCAGTCAAGCACAAAACTGACATGCCACACACACAACAAAAATGGGGCTGGGGAAAACTGTGGCCAAGAAAACTAGGGAAAATGCTATTCCTTTGAGAAGTGGCAAGGGATTTGTCATGTTTTTAACATGTACTCAGAACAGAAAGGACCTCAGTCATCTCACTTTAAATTCTCATCTATATGTCTCTCTGACACACCCATATCCACACCCCCCTCTTTCAGAAGGTTGAAGGGCTGAGTTGATCCTACTGGGATTTGACCCTGTGGTTCTGACAAATACAGGTGTGTCAAACTTGATGCTTAGGGCTAAAATTTTCAGAATTGCCTAAGGGCTTGATACACAATGAAATGTAGGTGCCCAACTGCCATTTTAGGAGCCTAAGACCCAACTTTTAAGCACCAGTTAGATCCTCAAAACTCCTGCTGACCTGCCACCTAATTCTGGAGGTGCCTAAATTCCCTAGGTGCTTAAGTTTCTCCCTGTAAAGTCCATCATGGTGCCTAAGTTCCCACTGCTGGCATGCACAAAACTGCCTAAGCCCTGACGTCACTGTGCTGCTCAACATCCTCGCTCATACCTAAGCCCTGATGGGATTGTCAAACTCAGGATTCCCTGCCTATCTCTGTAACAGGCACCGATCCAGTAGGGGTTTTCAAAGTATACTTACTGGATTGGGTCTGGCACAAGGCAGCCAGGGCAACCATATCAGGAATTTTGGGGGCAGGGGATTGTGTCAGAATACCCAGAAGGCCAATCATCTAGGATGTGGGTGACCCATTTTCAAATTCCCACCTGATTTGGAGCAAGGGACTTGAACCCAGGTTGATTACCCTAACCATCACTATTGTTTGTAAAATGGTAGTATCTATAAACCCCAGTCACAGACCACAACACCACTGTGCAAGGCACTGTACAAACACAGAACCAAAAGGTGGTCCCTACCCCAGAGAAATTGCATTCTAATTACAAGACAAGAGACAACAGATGGAAACAGAGAGATGGGGACAGTACAAGGAAACAAGGAAACAATGAGATAATGTTGATTGGCATGATAGGTTGTGGTATCAGCAGTGCACATGAACATGCTATTCATTATTCATCGATTCCAAGGCCAGAATGGACCGTCCTGATCATCTAGGCTGACCTCCTATATAGCACAGGCCCTAGAATTTCCCCAAAATAATTCCCAGAGCAGATCTAGGACATCCAATCCGAATTTAAAAATGATCAGTGATGGCGTATCCACCACAAACCTCGGTAAATTGTTCCAATGGTTAATTACTCACCATTAAAAATGTATGCCTTATTTCAAGTCTGAATTTGCCTAGCTTCAGCTGCCCTTCTTAAACCTTTCCTTTCCTGTGATGTTTTGCTCATCAAGATTTCTGTAGGCATCAGAGCAGAGGAGAGTTTTAAGGAGGTAAGTTTTAAGGTGAGGGGATATTTTGGCGCACTAAATATTTAATTATTTATACAGAGTGGAACAGCTCCAAAAGGAGAGATTGAAAGAACCCCACCCAGAATACCCAATCACCCCATTGTTCAGACACTCACTTGGGATATGAGAGACCCAAATTCAAGCCCCCGCTTCAAATCAGGCAGAGCAAGAATCTGAAAACAGGTCTCCCACATCCCAGATGAGTGCTCTAACCACTGTGCTATTGGCCATAATGGTAGTGGGGAGGAAGGGCTAAATCTCATTTTCAAAAGTGATTCAGACACTTAGGAACCTAAATCCCATTAGAGTTTGGCTCCTAAGCACCTAAATCACTTCTGCAACTGGCATTTAGGCCTCAGTCACATAGGCCCAGATCTTCAAAGGTGTTTAGACAGCTAATTCCCATTGAAGTTAGGTGCCTAAATACCTTTGAAGATCAGCACCTTAGGTACTTTTGAAAGTTTACTGATCAGTCCCTTATTCCATCCCACCCTTTGCGGGGATTCCAGGAGCACTTGTGGAATGAGGGGTTAAAGACTCGATGCCAGACTTGTGGAGAGTAAGACAGCCTCCAGTGTTAGTGTTGGCATGCAGGGCCTCCATAGTGATGGCCTTAATCTAGCCAATCCCTAGACTGAGACCTGGCAGATCTTGGGGGCAGGGAAGCTTCTTTGGCAGCGGAATTGAGAAACCCAGACCCAGGGCAGAATACAGAGGGGAAATGCCATGGAGTCCTTACACAGACTTTTCCATGTAGTGGCAAGATCTAAAGCCTAAGCAGTTTCCAACTGTCAGCTGCTGGCATTCCTGTTTTCCACATTTCTCCCTCCTGTTGGCTATCTATGTTCTGCATCACTATTATACATCTGTGGAAAAACTAACTTGCATTGTACCTCAATTTGTTATTTTTTCCCCATATTTCTAGTAGCTCCAAGTTCCTTGGCATTCACATTCCTCACTGGTTATTACAAATCTACCAGTTTAGTATTATTTGCAAATTTCATTTCAGATGCTGTTTGCCTCCACTTCCAGGTCTGTAACAGAGATATTAGTAATACCAGACACCACAGTGATCCCTGCAGTGCACTGTGGGCATGCAGACCTCAACAAGAAAAGCAGTGACTAAGAATAGTTTCTGGGGGAAAATATGGGGATAGGAGTGCTCAACAGTCTGTTGGCAGGGGAATGACAATTATGTTAATTACAGAATAATTACACTGATAATTCCCCTTCCTACCACCGCCTTAGTTCAACAGCAAACGAACATAGCCGAAACAAGACTCTACATTCTTCACTCACCTAGCTCCATTACCCAACACTTAGAAAGAAAATCTCTTCCACACTTTTCCTCCTACACTGATTTGTGAAAGTTCACATTACCACACTGTGAGGTCTGCTGCTTATACGCCTGTTATGTTCCCAAGTTAAACAGTTTAACTGGTTGATTGCAGCTGCTGTGACTAACACACCAGCCTTAGCAGTATCAATTACACTTTTTTTTTAAAATAAATAAAAACACATTTTCCATCACAAGTTTAACCAGTAGGCCATCACACCACTCCATACACCCAATTAGAGACATCACTGCATGCAGCACAGAATTTCAAATTATGGTGATAAATCTTTAGTTTTGCAAGACCTGGCTTGAAGAAGCTCATAAATATGAAGCTACTGCATGTCGCACACTTTATCTACAGCTTCACTGAATCTCCACCACTGTTGTCTTGGAGATAGAAAATTATTTGTTTCAGTGAGAGTAAGAGAACTGAATGAGACGTTATTTGATGTGCTGGAAGTATTACCAAATGTCTATTGGTTAATATGAATACACTACAGGGTATGGTTTTTCCAACTATTCTTTAGGGGAAAAAAATCCTCCACCCAATTTCTCGTAAACACATGAAATCTGAATGGACATTTATAAATAATATTCTGTAATTTCAAATCTGCCCCTCTTCCTCCACAAATATTAATATCCTTGACTTTAGAGTACTAAAATTAACCAGGAATTTTTACCCACCCAGTCTCTACGAAACAAGTAACTTAATGGATTTAAGGTCAAAGGGCTCAACAGGAAAACCAAATGAATGAAAATTAAAGGGAAAGGAAAAAGAAAGGAATAAGAGAGAAAATGAATACATAAAATGACAAATATTTCACAAATTCATATTGCAACCTTTCTTGTTGATTTGGTCACATATAATAATGCCCAAGAATATGAAATTTCCAACATCAACAGAAATTAGAAGACATTGCTGTGATTGTGAAGAATATGAACCCACACCAACTCCAAAACAGATTGCATCTTCTTGCAATATTCTTGGGAATTACATTATTATGAAGATAAGTAAGCAGACATCAAAATGTTTTTTAAAAAGGCTGCCCCATATATTTACGGAGGAAACAGACCATTTTGTATTTAAAATAAGCATTCTTCGTAGTTTAAAAAGGACAAAGCCGTAGAGCTCAGCCGTATCTTGTGCTGCTCCAGAGGTACAAAGGTGACTTAAAGCTGCTTTTCAGAGCCAGCTGAAGATTCCACCCCCTACTCCCCACCACTATCACCACCACACACACACCAGCTGAGGTAGTCCTCTGCTATCGCAAAGCTAGTTCTACAGTTGGGCCCCCTAGCCACAGAGGCTGCTCTAATTTACTCTAGAGGATGGCTCAGCCTGAGGATTGTGCACAGGAGCAGGGAAGAAGGAAAGGTGGCATAACGCCAACTCTGCCAAATGTGCCATGTGGTTTGAGGATATACTGCATCCTCTTCAAGGAGGTGTGGCAGCAAAACTTCTCTAGTGCCTTTGGAGGTATCATTCCTGCACAGGCACAATGCCTCCTAGAGCTCTGACTCAGGCCATGCACATCTCTCCATGGGCACCCTGCTCCAGGGATCAGCTTATTGCTACACTTGAATTCTATAGTTGAAATGTTGTTCTTACACCCAAGTTTATTTTCTTTTCTTAAAAGTAACTTAAAATGAGAAGTGACATAAAGCCCCCATTCACCCACCACCACGCTATTGTAGTGAAAAATGGAAAGAAGGCTGTGCATATTCTGTACTGTGTCTGCAATCACAGATTGCAAGCAATGCTCTGTCTAGATGAAGAATGTGCCCTAAAGTGCTGTATTTATGCTGAGTCCTGGAACACCAGATTTAAAAAACCCCAATAGTTTCATTTCCACCTTTAAATATAAAATATAACAGCATGTTAAACATGAGGCTATGTCCAAACAATATCCCTTCAAAATACAAAGAAAGCAAAAAGCCTAAGTGCATTTTAGATGCAGTCCAAGAATCAAACAATGGGACAATAACATCCATGAAACAAGCCGCTTATACTCACTGTTTGCCACATGCCATGGTTGATAACTGGCCCACTGCTGGTCACACGGCCTATTCCGTTGTACTTCAACTGCAATTCTAACCGTCCGTTGCGCAAAGCTAAGACTATCCACGTGCTGTCTTGATGGCCTCCAGCAAAGAAAAGGATACCTTCAGGATCAAAGGTTCTAAAGTCGAATTCAGCCACAAGTCTGACCACATGGGTGTCAAGAAACAAATCAGTTATGCAGAATTCAAAAACCACTGTGTGCTTTCCATACAGAGAGCATCAGTTCAGACAGTTAAGAACCAAGTATTAAAAAGTATTAGCTTTTAACTCAATTCTAAGACTAAACTAGATGGAGGATATATTATGAAAACAGTAGTAGAGAACACGCTGACATATTTCAGAGATCATCAGATTCTCTGGAGCAAGGACTCCCTCCTGGTTACTTGTCTGTACAGTGCCTCACATAATTGGGGTCTGATCCTTGATCAGTGTTCCCAAGTGTACCATAATACATACAAATTAATAATAATAATTTTAGTTCCAAGTGGCTTTTTAATTCCATACATGTACTGAAGGGACGCAATGTTCAGCTGCAGTTCTAAAAGCATTCTCACCTTGTGGGCTGTTTCCTTTTAAAGCGTAGTCTGATAACAGGCGTACCACTGAACATTCTCCCCAGGTATAGAGATTTAACACTTTTCGCAACAGCAAAAGACACACAAGGTATAATATCCTATAATCGAAACATATTTGTAGACTAATTATTTGCTCATACATTAACGAAAGAAGACGACAATCAAATGGAATTTCCTTTGCTATTTTCTAATCTCAAACACTCATGACATGGATATAGTTGTTGATCAGGGTACCAATTATGAAACAACTGTTGATAAGTCCTAAGACTACAGTACTGTAATTTTAGTAATGAGGACGCTTAAAGTTCATTTCCCCTTGCTTCCCCTGAGGGCATATTTTTCTATAGCAAAAAAAAAAAATTTACACATTAAAGAACAATTTCCATTGTAATCCTACATCCTCAGAAAAAAGTCCACTATAAAAACCTTGCTAATGGATGCTTTTTGCATTCACGCCAAGTATCAGAGACTCCTTCCTGCCTCAGCCAAAGGGAAAAAAATCATAAAGGGATCGTGGCGCGCAACAAAAAGTGAAAGTACTACTCTATAACTTAAATCACGCCATTAAATTTCTACACCATCCTCAGTGGACCTAATTCAGAAAAGCTTATGCAGACAGATGTAAATTACAGCTAAGTAGAGGACACACAGTGCTTCCACTGCCATCCTCTTTGTGGAATGGGGCAACAGATGCTTAGCCAGTGGGATCCTGGGAAGATGAGACTTGCATAAGCTATTCTCTCATCACCCTAGCAAGACCCCTTTCCTACAGAGGTGGAAGAGACAGGACACTGGCCTCTTATGGTATCTACTACCCAGCTCAAGTAAGCCTGGACAGTTGGACTCTCCCCTCTGAGTTATTTAATCCAAGCATAATTATTTCAAAGCTTTTCGTTTTTCAGTTACTGAAATGAGAGATAAGATACCTCACAAGTGTTCATGTCCTGGGAAAGCTTAACTCTCCCTTTGCCATCACAGTGACAGGTGTAACTCCCTGGTGAATTGACACAGGTTTGCTCACAAAGTTTCTCTTCACATTCATTCACATCTACACACCACCAGCAAAGGGAAAGGGGGGACAATGAAAAATAGTGATTAATTTTTTAAGCAAATGGTCTACAAACTGTATAATATTTTTGCCCTTCTATAGTGCCCATCATTTGATGATCTCAAAGTGCTTAACACTCAGTAATTATCCCTCAACATCCCTCCAAGGTACAGAACTATTATTATCCCCATTTTACAGGTAAGGAATCTGATTTACAAATAAGTTCTGGCCGCCCAAAGTTACATAGTGAGTCCTGGAAAGGCTGAGAACAGAACCCTGACTCCTGGTCTGACCTGGTCTCCTGATTCATAGCCCTGTGCTCTAACTGCTAGACAATGCTTCCTCATAAGGCCAATGCTGGTACTCGTGCACTGAGTAGATCTTACTTGTTTTGGTAGCCCAGCTGTGATCAGCATGACAATTTGCATAATTGCTACTCAGTGTAATGACTGCAGAATTGGGTCCTTAATAAACAACAAGGAGCTGACAATACTAATGAGAGGTCTCCATTAATTTCTTTCCTCCTTTTGCATTTTCTCATTCACTTCAGAAATCCAGGGGGGAAAAAGTCACATTTGTGGCCCAAGGATATAGGTAGCTATTTTAAAAAGAAAGAAAGAAAGAAAGAAAGGAAAGAAGGAAAAAGAAGCCCTCGCACTTTATAAATCATAGAATATTAGGGTTGAAGAGACCTCAGGAGGTCCAATCCCCTGCTCAAAGCAGGACCAACACCCACTAAATCATCCCAGCCAAGGCTTTGTCAAGCCAGGCCTTAAAAACCTCTAAGGATGGAGATTCCACCACCTCCCTAGGTAACCCATTCCAGTGCATAAAGGCTCATGTGAAATTCATGTCCTTACACTACTCAGACATAATGCTGGAGGCAACACTGGTCCTGGAACACTTACAGAGCTGTACACAGTCCTATTTACACAGGACTCCAAGCGCAGCTAAATACTACGAGAGATTTTTAAACAACAACTACTGCTCTGTAGTGTTCTGCCACCACAGATGGAAACAACACTATGAACAGATTTGTCTGGATCCCAACCAGATCTCTGCCTGTCAATACAAGAAGTCTTAGTTATTCTGTAGTTGCTCACAGGCACTGAAAGGCAACTGACCTACAGTGGTTAAATGATGAACTAAAAAGAACGGGAGATTAATAAAATGTACTGTACAATCCCATAGTGCTTTACATCATCACAGAACTTTATAAATGTTACCATGTAATTAATCCCATTATTTCCATGCACTTACCTTGACAAGACTTGCTTAAATTATCATATCTGTAGCCTGTATCACACAGACATGCATACGAGCTTATTAAATTTTTACAAAGAGCTTCTCCACAGATGCCTGTTGATACTGTGCATTCATCTATGTCTGCAAAACAAACAGTCAAACACACAGGGCTATTTCACATCAGTATCATTTCAATGTTTGCAAGTTTTGAGTATGGCAGGGTCAACTGTCTTCTCAGTTATTTAGCTAATTGAGATGTTTACTAATATCCTTGAGAATCTGTCTACAGTGTTGGTCTGATAAATATTAAAGCTGTTCAGTGCCAGTAAGGAAGTGATTACAGGCTTCCCAAGAACAGCTGTTGGTTTCTCTTCAAGCCATTGGCTATCTTTGGAAGAGGAATGCAAAGTGACCCAGAGGGAAAACACTGAAAAAATAGACCCAGTTGCCAAGTTTGACAGGGCTACAAACTGTGGAACAATAAGAAGCACACAGTCAGGAAGTGGAGGACCAGTTTTATTTTTGGTGACACAAATACAGATTTGAAACCCAAAATCAAAGAAACGTTATTTTAACAAATACAGGTTTCTCCTCTCCCCTGCTCTTCCTCTTTTTAACACACACAATTTCATAAAATGCATGTAATTTTTTAAAATTTTCAGCCTTTAACCATTTGTAATTCAATTTCAATTACTTTATAAAATTCCCACATCTCTTTCAAACACCATCTCTCAAATTTCACCTAAAGCATATTATTATTTTAAAATTTATGATACCTGTGGCACATATTAATTATTATTATTATTATTAAACATCTGTCTTTAATAGCAAGGTTTTTTGTTCTATTGTCGTTGTGTTGGATTAATAAACCAACATTAAACAGAACATTTTCTTTTCGACACAAGGCGAACTTCACAGCTGGAATAATAGGTACAACTCATCAAAGTCAATGTGTCCCTTTGCACTATTGTGAATTGGGCCCAAAGGAGTGCATGTCTATAATCTAAGCACCAAATTAGGCATCAGTTTAAGAGTACTGGGTGGTTCTGCTATAGGGAGGCATACTCCCCTTAGGTCCAGGGGTGGGGTGAGGAAAATAAGTCACTTTTCAGCAGGTGCTGGCGAATGTGGACAAAATTGTTGTTTTAACGTGTGCTAGCAGGTCAAGGTAAATACTAGGGAAGAGTTTATTGTCTACCTCGACCTGCTAACATATTAAAACTACAACTGCTTTGCCTGCCGTCACAAGGTACCATATAGTTCTCTATAAGCAAGCACCTTGATTCTCAAGGTGAAAATTCTAGAAAAAACATATAAAAACAATCACGAGTTCTTATACGCCTGCTAGAAGTTTACCAGAGGTCACCCATCAGTCTTACGGGGCCTCAGTAGGCCAAGGTCCTTCCAAAAACCTTCCCAAGGATTGGGGCCCCCGCTTTGACAGAAACTCCTGTGTGTTTGCTGGATCAGAAAACAGCAAACATCCATGTCCCGATGGGGGAGTGGGATGATCCCCACAGGTGCGTAACCGTGAGTGTGTTTAAACTCATGCTATTTATCAAAAGTCCTTCTTTGTCTGTTTTTCTCTGCAGAAACCAGTTCGAACTAGCATATGAGCATCTCCAGGTGGTGGTACTTCTCTAGAGGTGTTACAACCTTAGTGAATTTGCCTAATCACCCCCCACTGTTCTTAGTTTCTGTAGGAGCTGTGTCACCCGCCCCGATGGAATTACATACATAAACTTAATACAGTGAGAGCTCCCCAAAATATTGCAGGAAATTTCCATATCTTGTATTTATGTTTGGTTGATAAAGTTATTGTGCTGAAGCTTCTGCATATGCCTGGCTCTATTTCCTGTACTGTGTGTGTCGACCAAGGTTCTTATAAGCAGGGATGACTGAACTGTTATGAAATAAATTCTGTGCCAGCACATTAAAAGGTTTATACATAATTTGTCTTTTGAATGGAGATAAATAGAGCTGAGGGCTTGGCCACTTGTGGTCATTAATGATCCCATGGCACAGCTTGCAAAAGAAGGGGATTTGAAATCTGGATTAGTTAAATTCTGCTGACATAACGTTCACCCTGTAGCTTCAACTGGACATGATGTTCTGCTTCACTTTCTGTCCTAAACTGCTTTGTGACATTGCTGTCTGCCCTCACCAGGGCATTTCAACCGTTAATCTTAAATGAGATTATGCAAGGAAGACTGAAAGCTCCATTCTTTGCACTTTCACCTTCTGAATTTATTAGCTGCTGTACATACCCAGATTAAGAAAAAATAATATTAAGTTTAACAAACACCACAAAAAAAGAAAAGAAAACCAACAGGCTCTTATATTGCAATGCAATGAGACTGGGAATAATCATAACAACTCTTCTTGCCAACCCTTCTTCCTCTTAGTGTTGTCAGGATGTGAGGGCTGATCAGCTGGACCAATTTAGTACAATCCAACCCACAAATCTTCCGTGAATCACTCCCATGTTATGATGTTGCAGAAAAGTATGGTGTGACTACTGGCATGCCTAGGCATGTATTCCAAACTTGCACTACTGAATAAAATCCTAATAGGCTGCAGTTACTTGGGGGAAAAAAACAAAATAAAAACCCAATTATTAAGAGTTTCTTTTGGCCTAACGATTAAAACACAACATTTGGTGTAAACTAACAGTATAAAACGCAATTGTCACAACTCCAAGTTTCCCAGGACTTGGTCTTGTATACTGCTACCACCATCAAGCTTCTCATTTAGCAATTTTACCTCTGGACACCCCTCCCTCTGCTCCCTTCTTACAAGGACCCCAGGAGCAGGAGAGTGGTCCCGATAGCTACGGTAGGTGTTCTCTGAAGGCCACTGCATAAATCCCCATTCACCACAGCTCCACTCAGGACTGAATTAAGAGATCTGCGATTTATTATTTACAACATATATCTGTGAATGAACTCCAGTACTGATCAGCTGGATCACAGTCCTTTTCCAGCCCTGGAAAGAACAATTTCACCCCCCCACAGTTCAGGCTTCCTCTTCATAAGCCACAAAGTCTGATGTTCTCCCAGTCTGGTCTTACCATCACTCTTTAAGGAGCCCAGGCCTCGATCATCCCTGATAGATCAGTGTTTGAAGAAACCGTTTTTGACATCCTCAGCCAGCTTGGACCAAACTGCCTACAGCCAGCAAATCTCCACCCATTCCTCCAATGGCCCCCTCCCACTGCTGACTGTCGAACACATAGGTGCCAACTCCGTGGATGCTCCGGGGCTGGAGCACCCACAGGGAACAATTCGCGGGTGCCCTGCACACACCGGCAGCCAAGCTCCCCTCCTCTCCTTCCCCCCAAGCACGCCGTGTCCCCACTCCTCCCTATCCCACCCAGTGCTTCCCACCCTGCCACCGCCTAACAGCTGTTTGGCAGTGCTTAGGACTTTCCGGGCGGGAGGGGGAGGAGTGGGGACACTGCGCACTCAGGGGAGGAGGCAGACAAGAGGCAGGGCAGGGACTGGGCCGAGCACTCACCGGACAGAGGGGAAGACAGTGCCTATGGACTTGAATAAATATTCTAGGGTGGCTCCTAGCAAGCCAGGGGACCCTTACCAAGTCCTTAAGTTTCAAACCACTATCTCACTTCCACCCACACATTTTACCTCCCACCTACCTTATATCCAAAATAATATAAACATAACACATACCCTAATGTTGTCCACCGTGATCGAGAACTGCTAATCATTGACTTTAATGTAACAGCTAACCTGAAATTAAAGGTATACATTGATCTTACCTTCACATATTTTATTGTTTTTAAGAAGAGCATAGCCACTATAGCATGAACAGCGGTAACTGCCTGGGTTGTTGAGACAGACTTGGTTACAGCCACCATTCTGCACACTGCATTCATTAATATCTAGATATCAATAAAAAGTTATGTTAGGCTTTTCAGCTATTCAGCACTGTGTAAGTGAGGGTAGGGATGGGAAGTAGGAAGGAGGGAAGAAAGGCAAGAGATGGAAGAACAATTGTTATGTGTAGAAACAGCTTCAAAAACGTACATACCAACTCAAATACACACACACACTTACTTATTTATTGCACCTAGGATCTTCGACAACCACTACTGAAATGTATGCAAACAGGTATGTGTGTCTTTACTCCTGGGAATCATCCTAATGAAGCTGATGGTACTATCGCCACAAGTAAAGTAACTCCCATATGTGTTTGCAGGAGCAGACCTGATGTTCATATAGCATCCTGAGCCACATCTGGGAAGGGATCTTTATACTCAAAATTTAAACAACAGTATGATCAATGCAGTGTTGTTGTAGCCGTACTGGTCCCAGGATAGTACAGACAAGGTGGGTGAGATAATATCTTTTACTGGACTAATTTCTGCTGGTGAGAGAGACAGGCTTTCCAGTTACACAGAGCTCTTCTTGGGGTCTGGGAAATGTACTCAGAGTGTCAAAGCTAAATACAACGTGGAACGGATTGTGCAGCATAAATAGTTAACACATATTTCAAGGAACCATTCAAGGTGAAATGGCCTCTTAACTCCCCTCCAGTCATAGGGGGAAAGGAAAGGAGAGGGGAAAAAAGATAAGGAGGGGGAGGGGTTGTTAGTGGGTTACAGATTGTAGTACTAAGCCATAAAACCAGTGTGTCTATTCAGTCCATGATCTTTAGTGTCTAGCAAAGTTCTGAGGTTAAGCTCCCAGAATGGTCTTTGGAAGGTGTGCAGATTTCCTTTGAGAATGAGGAATGATAGGTCAGATATAGAGTGATCACTCTGTAAAGTGTTCACGCACAGGTGATACGATGTTTTTGTCTTTTGTCACTGTTCTGTGTGAGTTCATTTGAGAGAGTGTAGTGACTGTCTCGTTTCACCCACATATTTATGGGCACATTTAGGACACTGGATGAGGTACACCACACGTTGTGATAGGCATGTGTAAGACCTATGAACCTTGAAAGGTGTGTTGTAAGGAGCGTTGGTCATCATAGCAGTGGAGAAAGGTCTACAGATTTTGCATATATTCTGACAGGATCTGGTGCCTCTGAGTTGGTGTATACTGGCCTGTGGGGAGCTTGGAGAGGCTCAGCGGGTTGTTTGAAGGCCAGAAGAGGGGGTTCCGGAAAAAATTCTTTCAGGGTGTAATCCCATCGAGTATGGGTTGTAACTCTTTAATGATACCCCGTACAGGTTCCAATGTGGAGTAGTAGGCGACAACTATGGGTGTACAGTCAGAGGGGATTTTATCTCTGTATTGAAGCCAGTTCTCTTGAGGTATTAAGGTGGACCATTCCATGATGCAATCTACTTATCTGGTGGAGTGTGCTTGTTTGGTGAAGGCAGTTTTAAGTGTGTTAAGGTGTATATCCTGGACTTTCTCCTCAGAGCATATTCTGTGGTATCTGAACGCCTCGCTGCAGAAAGCAAATGTCTTGGTGTGTTTGGGATGGTTGCAGAAAGCAAATGTCTTGGTGTGTTTGGGATGGTTACTAGATCTGTGAAGGGTGTGGTGATCTGTGGGTTTCTTGTATATAGCTGTCTGCAGGGTTCCATTGTTGAAGCTAATTGTGGTGTCCAGAAAGTTGATGCTAGTAAGTGAGAGTGTTCTAGAGAGAGTTGAATGGATGGGTGGTGATTGTTGAAGTTGTGGTAGAAATCTATGAGTGAGTTTAGGTTGTCTGTCCAGAGGATGAAAACATCATTGCTGTATCTCAGGAATATCATTGGTTCTGTGGTACATTTGTTCAGAAATTCTTTTTCAAGGTGGCCCATGAAGAGGTTGGCATATCGGGGAGCCATCCTAGTACCCACAGCTGTTCCCATGGTTTAGAACAGTGTTTGCTGTTGAATGTAAAATTGTCATGGGTGAAGATGAAATAGAGGAGTTTGGTGATGTGTCTGGGGTGCATGGCTGAGTGTTGTCCATTGTCTTGTAGATATCTGGGACAGGCAGCGATGCGGTCATTGTGAGGGTTATTGGGATACAGGGAGGTGACGTCCATGGTGGCAAGGATGATGTTCTGAGGGAGGTTATTAATGTTGCTGAGTTTCTGGTGGAAATCGGTTGTGTTCTGGAAGAAGCTGGCCCTTTGGAGTGATTTGAGGATGGTTTTTATGAATCCAGATATTCCTTCAGTAAGGTGTTGTGGCCAGACATGATGGGTCTGCCCAGGTTCCCTTGTTTGTGTATCTTGAGAAGCATATAGAAAGTCCTTGCGGTGGGTTCATGTGGGATGAGGTTGTAGGCAGTCCCCTTAGCTGTGACACTGAGTACATTACCCAGACCCAAGGAAAAGCTCTATGTAAGCTCAAAATCTTGTCTCTTTCACCAGCAGAAGTTGGTCTAGTCAAAGGTATTACCTCACCCAACTTGTGTCTCTAGATGATCAAGACAATGGAAGAGACATTGAGTAAAAAAACAAAACATTATTGCAGTTGCTGAGCTTACAGAGCTGCACAAATCAATTCACGAACAAATTTCACAACATTTTTAAAATAAAATATTTGTGAATAATTCCACCACTCTGCACAATATTCCCACAGCTCTACAGGAAGCTCAGGTTCAGTTCCCTTATGAGATCTCCTGCTGCCTGGGCCAGCATGATTGTGAGCTAGCAGCATATGATCTCAAATGAATCTTAATTAATCCTTGCAGCCAGTAAAGTGATGGCTCTGATGAAAGGCCTGAAAGGAGCAGAAACCAGTAATCAGAGAGAGCTGGGGAAACCTCTGTATGCTACAAAGGACATGGCAAACCTCACAGGAAAACCTCCCATTTATACGACCAGCAAACCCTTATTCAAGCAAGTAGTTCTTATGTGAGTAGCCCCAATAAAGTCAATGTGAATCCTCACTGGGATTTCAGTAGTCTTGGTATCAGGTCCTCTATAAATAAGGGTATCCAGGATCAACCCTATACACAATTAGCTTTCTTTTTTAAAATGTCATTTTATACAGTTATGTGCTTCATACAGGACTTTTTTTTTTTTGTAGGTGGGGGCGGTGTCCCTGAATGATGTGTAAACCAAAGTTCAATGCTATGGCAACTGTGAATTATGTAACAGTGGGGAAGGGATAAATACTGGAGTTTGGCATCAATGACTATTTACAAGTGCACTGAATAACAGTTCAAGTAAATGTATGAGGTATAAAAACATTGTACATGACAGACAATCCTGTATTACCTGGTCATCAGAAGTCATTAAGAAATAAACCAAATATAATTACCTTGTTCACATTTTCGCCCACGCCAACCACGTCTGCAATGACAAAAGAAGTCACCCTTTAGATCTTCACATATTTCAGTCCCCTCTTTCTGGCAAGGGTAAGGAGAACACTGATTTGGTAAATCTGGTTAAAAAAAAAAGAACAAAACACCACATTGAACTCTCAGCTTGTTTTCCTGCCTCTGTCAAAATCAAGACATTTTAGGAATACTGGAATTACTATCAGAAATACAGGTGATTGGCGCAACAGAGAGAGGCTTCATAGTGCTACTGTACTGAATTATCCTTCTGTGTCAGGATTTATGCAATGCCACCTTAGTAACAATCAGCAAAAGCACTGAAGTTGAAGCGTACCTTATTAAAAATGGGAGGAAGTTTCTTCCATGATGGGCAAGGGTCCCTACATTTTGGAACCGATGACCCCCAGCTTGGCAAAAATAGCCCAAATTTGCTGACTTTTAGGGAACACAGAAAAGCCCATCTACTCTCCCAGGCTTTTGAGGGAAAGGGGGGCATGAAGAGGGTCAGTGTTGGAGGAAAGAGGGGGGGATTGGTGGTTGGCTGTTGGGGTGAGGTTATCAGACTGATAGGTTTGTTTTAGTAAAGGCTGTATTTTACATAGCTATCAAAACTGCCATGAGTACACACTTTTGTAGAAATCATAAGGAAAAAAGGAAGAAAAAAAAAGACTGATGTACTACTAATAAAATAACTTCAAACCTCTAGTCTATAGACCGTAAAATGTTCCTAACCAGACAAGGCTGAATAAAGTCGAATGTCAGCCGATTCTACCACTGTTTTTCAAGCAGAACTCCAGTTGATGTCAGTGGGAGCTCTATATGTGAAATGACATCACATATAGCCTTTATAGCTGATACTATTGTACACATCAGCAATATTTCCGCACAAGACAGCAGTCAACCAGTTCAGGATGGATTTTTAAATCAAAAACCAAACTGTTAACTTGACTGTTCTCACAAGGTGAAATTCACCCATTCAGGCACAAAACCAAAAAGTTATAAGGCTGCATACCAGGAACTAAGTGGAGGTGGAATAGGCCCCTATAAAATCCATTGACAGCCCCTCTGCAAATGTTGTAATACACAATAAGTGGGATCCTACCAAATTCATGGTCATGAAAAATGCATCACGGACCATGAAATCTTATCTCCCCCATGAAATCTTGCACACAGCAGGTGGCTCCTAGCCTGTGCAGGGCTCCAGCTGCTAGTCCCTGCTGGGGATGGGCAGGGACGAGACTTCCTCTTCCCCTACAGGGACTGCTCCCGGGGTGGGTCAGACCCACCTCCAAAATCTCCCCTTGCTGCAGAAAGCTCGGGTGACTCCAGCTGTCACCTGCTGACTCTCTCTCACACACACACACACAGGCTGTGGCACTAGCTGTCAGCCCCCAACTCGTGCAGTAGCCTGCCGGCAGAACTGGACATATGGTAACCCCCCCGCCCCATACCCTGCAACACTCACTTCTGTGCTGCTGCCGGAGGTGCTGCTAGCGTCAGAGCTGGGCGCCGGGCCAGCCGCCTTCCTCTCCGGCTCCCCAGCTCTGAAGGCCGCAGCAGAGCAGAAGTAAGGGTGACAATCCCAGAACCCCCCTACAGTAGCCTTGCGACCCTCCCACCCTGATCGCCTTTTGGGAAGAATTAGTAGGGGAAGCAAAAGTGGATGGGAACCTGGGAGGCAGTGACCATGAGATGGTCGAGTTCAGGATCCTGACATAGGGAAGAAAGGAGAGCAGCAGAATACGGACCCTGGACTTCAGAAAAGCAGACTTTGACTCCTTCAGGGAACTGATGGGCAGGATCCCCTGGGAGAATAACATGAGGGGGAAAGGAGTCCAGGAGAGCTGGCTGTATTTTAAAGAATCCTTATTAAGGTTACAGGGGCAAACCATCCCGATGTGTAGAAAGAATAGTAAATATGGCAGGCGACCAGCTTGGCTTAACGGTGAAATCCTTGCTGATCTTAAACACAAAAAAGAAGCTTACAAGAAGTGGAAGATTGGACAAATGATCAGGGAAGAGTATAAAAATATTGCTCGGGCATGCAGGAGTAAAATCAGGAAGGCCAAATCACACCTGGAGTTGCAGCTAGTAAGAGATGTTAAGAGTAACAAGAAGGGTTTCGTCAGGTATGTTAGCAACAAGAAGAAAGTCAAGGAAAGTATGGGCCCCTTACTGAATGAGGGAGGCAACCTAGTGAGAGAGGATGTGGAAAAACCTAATGTACTCAATGCTTTTTTTGCCTCTGTCTTCACGAACAAGGTCAGCCCCCAGACTACTGCACTAGGCAGCACAGCATGGGGAGGAGGTGACCAGCCCTCTGTGGAGAAAGAAGTGGTTTGGGACTATTTAGAAAAGCTGGATGTGCACAAGTCCATGGGGCCGGATGCGTTGCATCCGAGAGTGCTAAAGGAGTTGGCGGATGTGATTGCAGAGCCATTGTCCATTATCTTTGAAAACTCATGGCGACTGGGGGAGGTCCCGGACGACTGGAAAAAGGCTAATGTAGTTCCCATCTTTAAAAAAGGGAAGAAGGAGGATCCTGGGAACTACAGACCAGTCAGCCTCACCTCAGTCCCCAGAAAAATCATGGAGTAGGTCCTCAAGGAATCAATTCTGAAGCACTTAGATGAGAGAAAAGTGATCAGGAACAGTCAGCATGGATTCACCAAGGGCAAGTCATGCCTGACTAATCTAATTGCCTTCTATGACAAGATAACTGGTTCTGTGGATGAAGGGAAAGCAGTGGACATGGTGTTCCTTGATTTTAGCAAAGCTTTTGACACAGTCTCCCACAGTATTCTTGTCAGCAAGTTAAAGAAGTATGGGCTGGATGAATGCACTATAAGGTGGGTAGAAAATTGGCTAGATTGTCGGGCTCAACGGGTAGTGATCAATGGCTCCATGTCTAGTTGGCAGCCAGTATCAAGTGGAGTGCCCCAGGGGTCAGTCCTGGGGCTGGTTTTGTTCAATATCTTCATAAATGATCTGGAGGATGGTATGGATTGCACCCTCAGCAAGTTTGCAGACGACACTAAACTGGGAGAAGTGGTAGATACGGTGGAGGGTAGGGATAGGATACAGAGGGACCTAGACAAATTGGAGGATTGGGCCAAAAGAAATCTGATGAGGTTCAACAAGGACAAGTGCAGAGTCCTGCACTCAGGACGGAAGAATCCAATGCACCACTACAGACTAGGGACCGAATGGCTCGGCAGCAGTTCTGCAGAAAAGGACCTAGGGGTGACAGTGGACGAGAAGCTGGATATGAGTCAACAGTGTGCCCTTGTAGCCAAGAAGGCCAATGGCATTTTGGGATGTATAAGTAGGGGCATTGCCAGCAGATCGAGGGACGTGATTGTTCTCCTCTATTCGACATTGGTGAGGCCTCATCTGGAGTACTGTGTCCAGTTTTGGGCCCCACACTACAAGAAGGATGTGGAAAAATTGGAGAGAGTCCAGCGGAGGGCAACAAAAAAGATTAGGGGACTGGAACACATGACTTATGAGGAGAGGCTGAGGGAACTGGGATTGTTTAGTCTGCGGAAGAGAAGAATGAGGGGGGATTTGATAGCTGCTTTCAACTACCTGAAATGGGGTTCCAAAGAGGATGGATCTAGACTATTCTCAGTGGTAGCGGATGACAGGACAAGGAGTAATGGTCTCAAGTTGCAGTGGGGGAGATTTAGGTTGGATATTAGGAAAAACTTTTTCACCAGGAGGGTGGTGAAACACTGGAATGCATTACCTAGGGAGGTGGTGGAATCTCCTTCCTTAGAAGTTTTTAAGCTCAGGCTTGACAAAGCCCTGGCTGGGATGATTTATTTGGGGATCGGTCCTGCTTTGAGCAGAGGGTTGGACTAGATGACCTCCTGAGGTCCCTTCCAACCCTGATATTCTATGACCCCCCAGTGTTACAACACCATGAAATTTCCGATGTGAACATCTGAAAATGTGAAACTGACTAATTTTAAAACCTCCTGGCTGTGAAATTGACCAAAATGGAACAGGAATTTGGTAGGGCCCAAAGAATAATGCCCCTTATGCAGGTGCTTTGGGCTACTGGATCTTCATAAATACACATCCCATGGGATCTTTTCGAAACCTGCCCCTTCGCATCAGCATATCTGGAACAGGTGTAGAGACCATCCATTCCCATCCAGACAGTAGAAAGGCCCACACACAGAGAGGGTTTTCTACATGAATTTTAGCCACAGTACAATCTGCAGGACCATCAGACTTGGCAAAAACTATTAAAATACTGTTGCATATTATAATTATTCATTGACTCCCTCTTCACTTTGAGCTGGATTGCTTTTTTTTTTTTTTTAAAGTAGTTTCAGACCTCAACTTGGATTTGCAGTCCTAAAAGTGCTGGAATTTCTATTACTGTTGGTTCACTTCAATTTAATGCAACAAGGAGGAGTCTATAAAAAAAGTTCAAATACAATCAGGACAAGCAATGCATAACAAATGTATGTAAAAGGGGTGCCATTAAAATCTGGACATTAACCTCCTGCAGTATATAAATGCACAATGATGGGTTTGAGACATTCCCCATTCTAAGTGGAAACAATATCACAAATGATGGGACAAAAGGTAATTATTTCAGTGAACAAAAATGTTGGAATCTTTACGGTGCCGCTGCAAGCATTAGCACTATTATAAAGGCTCCAATCAGGATTGGGTGCCCACACTGCAGGACATTGTACAAACACACAAGAAGAGACAGTCCTTGCCCCAGAGAACTTACAATTCATGGTCCCAATCTTGCAATTTACAATGCTTGAGGTGTCCCATGCATGGCCAGGTAGCTAGTGCTTGGCAGTAGCAGGGTTGCAGAGCTAGGATTCCCTGCTTCCCCTTTGGGGTACCTTATGCCCCCAGGACACTAGCGAACACCCCACACTGCATATCTGTTCAAGGCCTCGACAAACTGTAGCCAACAGTGCTTAGAAAAAACAACGTAAGTAGTTTCACAATGCCCACTCTGGCCCCATCCTGCAATCAGGGAGGATGGACTCTTATAACTGAGCAGAACCCCAGTGAAGCAAACAGAGTTCCAAACAGATCAACGACCCACCAGGATCAGAGCCTATGCTGTGACAATAAATGCCCTCCACATAGGGCCAAAGCCTTGTTCAGCCAAAAATCTACTGGTTTAAATGACAAAAATACTCATAGTGCTAATACTTACCCCCTCCTTTGTAAAGTAATTTGAGAACCTTTGATAAAAAGTACTTTAAAAGTAAGAGCAAAGCGTTAGGGGATGGTTTTTGTTGTTGTTTACTTGTTTGCTTTTTTAGTATTACTGCAAGCACCACTGGCAATGTTTCCTTGTAAAATGCTTTATAATTGTTCACTCGTCCCTTCCTTCCCTCATCCCCCAAGTAGAAACTGGCCTGTGCCATGAATTGCAGATAAGTCAGCTTAGAACAAAAACAGTTATGCTTACTGGGAGCCAAAAACCTATGTAAACATATTATTATTTTTGGAGTAGGAGGCAATTGGACTGGTGCACTACATGCAATAACAATAAATAACAATGTGCTTTTTGTCAGAGGATCCCAAAGTCCTTTTACAAAGCTAAGTATCATTACGACTATTTTACATATCAAAAAAGTGAGGCACCGAGGTAAAGGCCAACATTTTCAAAATGGCCAATTGATTTTGGGTGCTCAGCTTGAGAGATCTATGGCTTTCCTTTCAGAGTTGCTGAACTCCAGCTGAAGGTAAGCACATCTTAACATCAGACCCTAGATGTCTCAAGTTGGACACACTACATTAATGGCCATTTTTGAAAAACCTGGCCTTAGTTACTTGACCATAATAATATAGCAAATTAGTAGCACAGTGGGGGAATAAAAAAAAATAAAAATTCTCCCCTGACTTTATTCTCTGCACTAATCACTGTTTGATATTGTCTCCAGTAAAGGTTGATAATATTGCTGAATACTTCTACCATTACAGCCAGACTGCTGAAAACCTATCAGGAGACACACCTTATTTTTACCCACTGTAAATCAAGATCACTGCCAGGATGTTCCCAGGCAGCACGTTTAGGTCAAATATCACTGACTTCACTTTCCTCTCTCACCTCGAGTACAGTTACAAAATGTCTTCTATGTCCAGCAAGAGTGTGTATAAATTAAGGGGAAAACCGGAAGGATTCTTCATCCACTGGTTCTGATGAGACTAATGATTGGGACATCCCTTGACAATTATTTTCTTAAACATGCTCTGTGTGCATGCGTATGTGTATTATGCGGGGATGGATAGTGTTACCTCATCATTTTCCTAATTTGATGACAAGTCCGGTCAGACTGCTCAGCTACAGAGGACATAAGATTTTGGGTTAGGTATTTCACAACTAAGTGAATGTTTTCCTTTGTCAGAATAATGGGAACTGCATTTCTCTCATCTTACTCTCTTTGATCTTGAAGGCATGCCTTTGAAACAGTTTACTTTGAAAAACTTTTTAAAAAACATACTTTTAATGATGCAGACAAAGCAAATCCCTTTGCCATATTTTGGAAGCATTTACAGCACAGTGGTATTTGGTTACTGCTCAATGAACATTTTAGAAAGATTCCCAGGGATTGTCTACAGGGGGAACAGAGCATGGGACAACTACTGCAGAACAGCTATTCTGCACTAGCACCCCATGTGGGTACTCTTACTCCACAGTAAGGGAGTGGCTATACTTTCAATGCCACCGCTTCCACTGTAGCACTTAGTGAAGACATCGCCTACATTGACAGGAGAGCTTCTCCCATCAGCACAGGTATTCCACCTCCCCGAGAGGCAGTAGCTATGTCAACAGGAGAAGCCCTCCTATCATTAGAGCACTGTCTACACCGTGGGTTAGGTTGGTATAACTATGTCACTCAGGAATATGGATTTTCCACACACCTGGGCGATGTAGTTATACTGACATAAATTCGTAATGTAGACCAGGGCTAAGAGTGCTTTTGTATGATCTTAATCCGCTCTGGAAGTGGATTAAGCAAACCATACAAGGCACTACTGGAGGGGAATAAGAGTATCCACATGCAGAGTTAGGCCTGGTCCACACTGCAGAGTTAGGCCTATGTACAGCAGCTTGTGTCAACCTAACTCTGTAAGTGTCTACACTAAAACGCAGCTGCCACTGATGTAACTCGCTCACTATGCCAACTTAGTAACTCCACCTCAGTGAGAGGTATAGCATCTTAGGTTAGTTACATCAATTTTAGTGGTCTCCAGGAGGTGTCCCACAATGCCTCACCATAACTTCTCTGGTCACCATTTTGAACTCCACTGCTTGGCAGACAGGTACACAGGTATATATGCCCCTCCCCTTTAAATCCCTGCACATTTTTGAAATTCCATTTCCTGTTTGGTCAGCATTTCTGCGCTCACCTAGCAACTGCCCAGCTGACCTGCTGGCTATACGCTGCAGACACGCTCCTGCCTGGAGTACATGGGAGGTGGAGGATCTCCTGGGACTGTGGGGAGAAGAGGCTGTGTAGGCACAGCTCCAATCCAGCCATAGAAACGTTGATATCTCCGAGCAGATCGCGCGAGGCATGGAGAAGGGCTAAAAGAGGGACCCGCAGCAGCACCCCGTGAAAGCCAAGGAGCTGTGGCAAGCATAGCAGAAGGCAAGGGAGGCTAACAGTTGCTCTGGTGGAGAGCTGCAGACATGCCGCTTTTACAAAGAGCTGCATGCCATCCTCAGTGGAGACCCCACCACCACCCCTAAGAGCCCTGTTGATACTTTGAAGAACTCAGTCACAGGCCCCCACAATGAACAGTGAGGAGGTGTTGGATGAGGAAGAGAAGGAGGAGGAGTACAGGGGACAGGCAACAGGGGGATCCAGTGGCCCAGCGAGCCAGGACCTGTTTTTGACTCCAGAGCAGTCGAGCCAGTCCCTACAGTCCAGTGTGGGTGAGGCTGATACAGAGGAAGGAACCTCTGGCAAGTATGCAGTTTGCTTTGATATTGCAGGGACACATCTGTTCATTTACTCTTTTATATTCATGCTAGAAGCAGCAGTGAAATAACCAATAGAGGAAGAGTTACTATCTGCTTCTCATTCCCCTGGCTATACAGTTAGGCAGAGGGGGGCCCTGCAGAAAAGTTTATGTGCACTCGGATGTCCTGTGAATCCTCCGTAGAGATCTCAAGGAAACTTTCCTGGAGATAAGTCTGCAATCTTCTGCCAAAGGTTTCTGGGGAGGTCTCAGTTAGTTCTTCCACCATGGTAGGACACTTTCCCATGGCACTCAGCAATTACTTCAACAGTCACCAATGCAGCACACAGGCTAGCAGCATACGGACCCAGTCTGCAGCTGGATGCATGCACGAGCTGTTTCCTTTCAGCCTCCATTACCCTCAGGAGTGAGAGATCAGCTAAAATCACCACTGCCTATGGAAAACGGTGCCAGTATTCAGTTCAGTTGCCCTATCCACATATACTCTGTTCAGCTACATTCCCCCCCGCAACCGTACTCACCATAGCTGGGAATGCCACCATGCTCTATGAATCCCAAGGAGAAATGCAAATGTAGTGCTTTGAACTTGTGTGCATCAAGGGGAGAGAGTTCAGGATAGCAAGTTTCCATTTATCTTGTGAATACAATCACAAGAGGACTTCTGTGCATCTTTGTATCTGGAAATGTGGCCTTGGGGGTCTCTCCATCTACATCAGTGGAGCAGCTCAGCCAGATAAGGAGGAGGGGAAGGAGAGGAGGCAGGATGACATGTTCCAAGAGATACTGCAAGCCTCTGGTGCTTCAGATAAACACAGGGCTTGGAGGATCACCCTCACAGACAGCATGGGCAGGGATCGAGCAGAGAGGAGAAAGACACAGGAAAAGGAGAGAGATGTGCAGCAGGAGATGCTAGTGCTTCTCAAGTGTCAGACAGAAATGCTGGAGACTCTTGCTGACCTTCAAGGTTGAACAGACCCGTGCTCGCCTCCCTCTGCAGCCCATTTAGAATTGCATTCCAAGACCTCCCTTCACACCCCTGCCATATTCCAGGTGGCGTCCAAGGCCGCTGCACTATCCCTATCACTTCCGGGGAAGAGTTCAGGCAATCGCAGCCACATATACACTGACCTGTGAGAGACAAGGCTGATGAATGTGTTTGTGAAATGGGAATGACTGTTCTTTCCCCTTCAAAGGTTCTTTTCCCTGTATTTATAAAGTTTCATTCAGTTATAAATATGTCTGTTTTGTCTGGGTTTGGAATGAAAGTCTATTTATGGAAACTTAAGTCATCTTTATTAGTTCACAACATATACTGGCTGGGGCTGAAATCATTCACAGATAATAGCAATAGTTGTATTTGCAATGTTATATTATTACACACACACACACTACAAAATTCATACTAGGGTGCATAAAACCAATGCCAGGCAGAGCACACTACAGCAACACAAATTACTGTGGCTCACTCTTAAAATGGTCTTTCACAGCCTCGCTGAGTCAAATAGCTCCCTGTTGAGAACTTCTTATAGCCCTGGTATCTGGCTGCTCAAAATCAGCAGACAGCTGTTCTACCTCCACCCTCCACCCTGGCAGAAATTTTTCTCCATTTGTTTCTGATATTATGAAGGACACAGCAGGCAGCTATAATCATTGGGATTTTTTTTCACCGAGGTTTAATTTCGTGAGTAGACAGCGCAAACAGCCTTTCAAATAGCCAAAGGTACATTCAACTGTCATTCTGCACCTGCTGAGCCTGTAGTTGAAGTGCTCCTTGCTGCTGTTGAAGTGGCCGGTGCATGGCTTCATGAGCCACAGGAGTAAGGGGTAAGCAGAGTCTCCCAGAATCACTAGTGGCATTTCAACATCCCCAATGGTAATCCTCTGGTCTGGAAAGAAAGGCCCTGCTTGCAGCTTTCTGAACAAGCCTGTGTTCTTAAAGATGCGTGTGTCATGCACCTTCCCTGACCATCCCACATTGATGTTGGTAAAACATCCTCAGTGATCCACCAGCGCTTGCAATACCATGGTACATCAGCAGAAAGGGTTACTTTTCTATGTGACAAGGTGGTCTGGAGACAAAATAGGGATATGCATGCCATCTATTGCCCCACCAGAGTTCGGGAACCTGACTGCCGCAAAACCATCCACTATGTCCTGCACATTGCCCAGAATCACAGTCCTTTGTAGCAGGACGCGATTAGTGGCCCTGCACATTTGCATCACAGCAACCATCACAGTGGATTTCCCAACTCCAAATTGATTCCTGGCTCACCAGTAGCAATCTGGCATTGCAAGCTTCCACACAGCGATCATCACTCACTTCTCCACTGTCAGTGTAGCTCTCATTTTGATATCACTACACCAGAGTGCTGGGGCGAGCTCCGCCCACCCATCCAGGAATGTGGCTTTGCGCATCTGAAAGTTCTGCAGCCACTGCTCATCATCCCATACCTACATAATGATGTGATCCCTCCAGTCAGTGCTTGTTTCAAAGGCTTAGAAGTTGTGCTCCATCGTCTGCAGCTGCTCCATGAATACCAACAACAACCTTGAATTGTTTCTTTGTCCTACAGCAATCTAGCCTCCAAGGAATCGTCATGTTCCCCACAACTCCTCTGGCAGCTCTGCAAATAGTGCTATTATAGAGCAGGATCGGGGCGTTGTACTCACAACACTCATCACAATAGTGCAGAGCTGTGCAGGATCCATGCTTCTCACATAGATGGCGGACAAGCAGGTTTGGGGGGCTTTGAAAAGAGGCATGAAACATTATGGGATGCAGATAAAATTATGGGATGGATAAAACTGCATCCTGGAACGCTGAAACCATGTTCCCAGTCATCCCTGCACAACTCGTTTACCCCATAAGGCACTGCAAACCCTTCCCAAAACACTCTGTACTAGATGGAGGCGAATTGTGGGGTAGCTACCCATGGTGCACTTGGCTCTGCATTGATGGAAGCGCTGCTGGTGAGGACATGTACCGCTGACACAAGGAGCGTAGCGTGGACCTGCAAAACTGATTTACAAATTAATGAAATTTAGGTAGACTTAATTTTGTAGTGTAGACTTGCCCTTAGTGTGGAATAGCTACTGCACTTTGAATTCAGTCTAGATTATTCTAGAAGAGCTTCCCCATGTAGACAAGCCCTAAGTTTTCACTGCCCACGAAAGACATGTGCCTATCATCTTAGCACCCCTCTTAAATCATGTATACCTACAGTGTTTTTAAACTTTACGAAGACTCAAAAAATAAGTGTAGCCATTTTTGCTGCTGCAAATTATCCAGTTTCCCTGTAGCAATAGTTTTGTATTTATTTTTGAATTAATTCAATGGATGGCATGAAAATTTCCCCCCTCCCCTTCCTGCTGAATGCTTAATAGGGCCTAGTAATAGTAACTGGATTAAAGGATGGTATGGTACAAGTTCAGACACTCTCACAAAAATACCTGTCAACTGTGATCCTGCTTATGATAAAGACTCAATCATTTCTGAAGTGAACTGAAGGACAAAGGGAAAACGTAATTGGTGGTGGTTTCTGTTGCTGTATATGGTGTGTTGGTGGGGGGGGGGGGGAGGGGAGGAGAAGGAAAAAGGAATTCTTAAAATAGGCCCAAAGGGCTAAAATGCCTACATTTGATGGTATTTACATTCCCACCCATAATTCTGTCCATTTCTATCAAAATGTGATAAGGCTACAGCCACCTTAGCAGCTCTGCAATTAAAGTAACATCAAGAATTTCCAGTCATGACCAAGCTATAGAGAAGATAAGAACTTATCTTAGGCTCAGTAATACTTCTGTTGCGGGAGAGGGAGGAAGGCACTAGAGAACTGTTAGGGAATGGAATGTGGTTAGCCTGCTGCCATAGGAATACATGTTTGTAATAGTTTGTCTTGAAATGCTGAGAATGTCTGAGAATCACTAGCCAAAGCCTTTGCACCTAGCCCTCCTTGAACGGCTCACAGTGATAATCAAGAACACTCAATCACAAACAAGGTCTAAATGTCTTCCCTCCCCCAGCTCTGCAGAGCAGAGCAAACCTATTGAAAGGGCATGAGGAAGGCTACACAGTAGGAAAAGGCTGCTATACAGGCTGTCCACCACACATGCCAATGTCCCCTCTAGAAAGTCTCTGCACAGCTGACAGGTCATACCAAAGCGGGGAGGACGGGGAAGGGGTAAGGAGGGTCAGGGAGCAGGGAAACAAGCCAAGAAACAGCAGCTCTGAGCATGTTCCTTTCCCTATGCAGACCAAAGCTTATGTACAGTAAGCTTAACATTGTTCAAAGCAGCATTAACTATCTTTGTACACTTTGTGATGCTATTCAGAGGAGCCTAGTAGACAAAATGAACAGACAGGGTTGGTGCCCAAATTTTCAGAGGATCTCCGGCCTCTGCATCTTTTCCTACACACTCCATCCCTACCTGTTCTGCAGAGCAAAATGGGAGAAATACAGTGTGACAATAAAATATGTCCAAACCCACTGGCAATGGAAGAATTAACTATTTTATTTTTTGTACAGTGCCAGCATTGTGCTGGATGCTTTGTCCCTTTTTCCAGATTGGTTAGTTTATAACACAGGGTCTGATTATGCTCTCTCACTAGTTTTACAACAGTGTAATTCCAATAATTTAATTGGAATTATTCCTGATTTACATCAAAGTAACAGGAAACAGAATCAGGCTCTGTAGGCCTTTGTCTCTATTCCTTTAGATCTCCTAGCACAAGTATTCTCTTTTCTCATATCCAGATATCACACCTTAATTTATAAAATTTCTAGTTTTTTCAAAATTGACATCAAAACGAGACCTTAGCTTGAAAGTCTGAACATAGTAATTGCCACTTATGACTTCTAAATTTATCCTCTGAGATTTACCAATTTGTTGGATTAAAACTGCACTGGGAATTTGTCAAGTTACAAAAATGACACCATCTACTTGCCTCATTAAAAAAAAAAAAAAAAGCAAGCCTAATCATACATTTTAAGGCCAGAAAGAACCATTACATCATCTAGTCTGACCTCCTGCATAACACAAGTCATAGAATTTACCCAGTAATTCCATCATCAATCTTATAATTTGTTTGAATTACAGCATCTTTTAGATATAAAGATTTTACATGACAGAGAATCTTCACATCCCTTGGTATGCTTGGTCCAATGGCTAAATTACCATCACTGTTAAAAGTGTGCACCTTATTTCCAGCCTGAATTTGTCTAGCATCAACCTCCAGCCATTGGATCCTGTTACACATTTGTCTGCTATGTTGAAGAGACCCTCTACCATCTTGTTTGAACACAGAAATGAGATCATTAAGAAGTGTCAGACTCATGGAGTCCTTTTGGTCAGGTGAACATAAGGACTGAAACGATAGCAAATTCTGTGAGTAGATGTAATATGGGGGGGCTCCTTCCACACCCTCTTTCCCCTACCCCTGTGTACTCAAGCTGGCCACAGTCCAGCCATCAGTTCATTACATTTGTATGCCCTCTGTTTTAAACATTTCTGGATTTTAAACTGGAAAGAATATATGATTATAGTGCTAAACCTCTGCACCTACAATTGGCCAAATTCTTAGCCCCTTCCTCAGCTTTTATTCATCCTTACACAGGTAAATGCCCTTTGGCCCAGTATTTCTAAAACATTTATGAATTATTCAGATGATTCTTTCATATTTTGTAAGTCATGTTGCTGCATTTTGTAAATTCAGGTCTTAAATTTTTGCTTATTATTCTTGGAGTTCAAATACAGCCAACTCTGTCAACAGTTTAGGGAAGCTGCTGAAGTGCTAATGGATTTTAACCTTGAAAACTTAGTGAAGTGGTAATTGTATCCCTCCTTTTGTGAATAACTCTCTAACATTG
Source organism: Lepidochelys olivacea (assembly GCF_965140295.1). Lineage (NCBI taxonomy): Eukaryota > Metazoa > Chordata > Testudines > Cheloniidae > Lepidochelys > Lepidochelys olivacea. The sequence goes on from NC_140411.1 coordinate 113,479,878, forward strand.
GTAGGATTTCATGACCAATCAAACTGGACCATGATAAGACACTGAAGTACAGAGGAAAAATTAAAAAGTGATTAGGTATAAATAATGCCTGTTTATTCAGTTGATTTGCTTTCTGGGTATATTTAGAATTGTATCTGCTTACATGAGTGAAAAAAATATTTTTACTACTTTATATTCTTAGCATTATGGTGCCAACATAGCTATGGGAGAGGGAACGGGATAGTTAACATAATGGTTAACTAAATTCCAACTGCAGAATCTTTACCATTAATAAATTCACAGGCCAGAAAGAACCCAGCTTGACTTTCAACATGATTCCAAGTTGAGTTTGCATGGTTGGCAAACCCATCTTTTTATTTATGCCCTGAATAAATGTGATTTGGCAGCTTTTCATACAACACAGAAATTTGTCATGTGATGGATGAAATTCACCCTGTGCAGAAAGTCACCAAAGTCCCTCTTAAGTGACTCCAAAATGACTTAAGGTGAAATTCAGGCTTAACAGAGAAGAACCAAACTTTTACTTATTTTTTCTAAGGAAAGAAAAAGAAAGTGACAAGCCAAGCCCAGTGAAAGACGTAATTGTAAATCCTAGTTCTTGTCTCTTGTTTCCCAGATTGCTCAGCCCTTGAGAAAGCAGGGGAGAAAGAATGCCCGGCATCACCCTTTGGAAGACAAAGGAGCAGCATTAATGGATTCTGAAAGGAATAGAGTCTCAACTGGTCCTTCAGCTAGAAGGGTGCCACACATGACATAAGGTCCTCAAGAAAGCAAACGGGTAGGAGAGGTGCCAAAATTCTATCAGAATGGAGATGACTGAGGTGCCTCCCCACCTCAAACAAAATGGCTGTTATGTTTAGTTGTAATATACAATATGAAAAATGCTTACTATGAACGCATGTAAGGAAATCTGGACTTCTTGTATACGGTGACCCAAATTTCTCAATACAAGCTGAAGAACAGAAAATGAAATTATTATTATTATGCGCCAGCTGTCACAGTGTGTAAATTGATATCTGGCATGCTGATGTTTCGTTAAGCAAGGTTCTGGAGGGTAGGTACAAAATCCATGTTAAACTGCAGCCCTCCAGATGCCTTAAAAATTCTTCTCAGTTCATATAAATATTTCAGCTCTGATATTCAGTTGAACAGTTTATAATTCTACTGCACAATATGATCGTTCTACCAGATGCTACTATGGTGCTAAAAGGATATTAGTAGCTACTAAAGGCTGATCTACTAAATAGAAAAGATTTCTCTCAAATCCAAAAAGCAGTTTTCTAAAACTGTTGATATATGTAATGTTAAATACTAAATGTTCAATGCAAATGTAAAGCAATGTGGTGGCATGACAATGATACATACAATGTAAAAAGCAATAGGTCTGCAAGCTAATCCTCTTATTTAAAAAATACTTTCAAAACTAAACTATTAAAAAGTGTATGCACTGTAGAAGACCGCAAACTGTTTACTCTTGATGTAAGTTACAGAAATAAATGCAACATTAAACATACACTTTAAATAAGGTAAAGTGTTTGTGTATGTCATTCTATACATATAAATAACATATACCCACTTTAAAATCATATGAGGAGCAATTGGTTCTATTTCAGGATGGAATAGAGGATCTCTATTACATTCTTTGGGACAGACTGGCTGTCCCATGTTCCAATGTTAGGCACACATACCAGCACTGCCAAAAAGTAAAAGTAATAACTGTAACTCACCCAAGTATTTCGGGTAAAAATAGTCCTGTGGGAGAAAGAAAAAAAGCAAAGATTTATTGGAATAATATTAGTTTTTATTATCAATTTTATTAATTTTTAACTGCTGCTACTAGTTTGATGGTCTAGCCTGGTGGTGGCACAACGGGGTCCACACGTAGGACTCTCAACTTCTTTTGCCCTGGGCCAATGGAGACAAAAGATCATGGAACTGATTACTCTGATCTGAAGGGGAAGGGGAAAAAATGGTTTTTCTCCAATAATTTTTTGACAGTTGACCTATGAAGTGGCACTGGCAGTGACTGAACAGGAAGCCACTTACCCACTATCCAAGAAGTAAAGATGCTGACCATGGAATGAGGTAGAGGAAGTAAGAGGAATCTGGGGATAAAAACCAGAGGGAAAAGTACAGAATCATTTAGTCACCCACTGCCCCCTCTTTGGAGTTGCTCTGCACCAACAGAACTCTGACAATACCTTAACCATTAGAGTAAAAGCCTAAATTTTGCCTTTGCCTCTAGAACAAGGTGCACACTATTACTCTGAAGAGCTTCCCTTATAAAACTGCACCATAACGTATATAACTAACAATATCTGTTGAAAGAAAAGAACACTCTAGACATGTAAATATGGGGAAATCAAGACTCACCACAGCAGCATGGTTTAGAACAGTGTTTCCTCAACCTTTTTGATACCAGGGACTGGCTTGCTGCCTTCCTAAACTGTGTCAGGGAGATCTCAGGGACCAGCACCGTCCATGGACCAGTTATTGAGAAACGCTGGTTTAGAAGGGTTAATATGTAGCCATGGAAAAGATCTCTTTCCAATGTTACATCACCCTTAATAGTTTTACTTTAGATTGTTAGTTTAAAATATTGTTAAAACTAAGGTTAACGGGAGTCGGACGACTCAGGATAAAGTACTGACAATTTCAGGGATTTTAATTTTGTTGCTTGAATTAAGCAGACATCCTACATATAACTGTTGGTCTTTGTGAGGTCACTTGAAAGACTTCAGTGCAATTCCAGTATCTACAGTGAGATTGGGATGGGTTTGACTACATGTTTTGTAATTATCTTGTGTACCACAAGATCCGTTTAGGTATCAGAATCCCCAAGATTCTGAAACTACTCAACTTCTATTACACACGCATGTGCGCATCACACATGCATTATACACACACACACACTTTGATACAACACCCCTGGACTGCTAACTGCAATCCAATTGACCAATTAGGTCATGAAATCTAGAATAATTTTGCATGACTGTCTTCCTCTAGAAGATCAAAAGCTTTTGGTGAACAAACTCCATTTGCTGAAACACAGCCACATGATCTCGTAACCTAAAAGCAAAGAAGCTTCAGTAAAGAGTAGTTAAAGCTGCAGCACATTTAGCTCAAAAGGACATACACGGCCAAGAATTGCTGAGCACATGCACCCTCAATGAAAACACTAAAAATGTAGGTCACTAAGGACCCAGTGAGGCCCTCAGAATCTGGTTGTTAGCATAACATTTAGACCAGGTTTCCTTGTTTTTTGGCTACTTTTACTGTTTTTCAGCCACAGTAAGAAATCAAAGCTTTGAAAAACATGGAGCAAACATAGTGTGGAAATAAAAGTAAATACAAACAGTTTAAGTACTTCAAAGAGCACCAGGATGTGCATCTAACATACTGAGCCACAGTCAGTACTTGAATTGTAAAAGATGTATGCATGTGATGGAATGATTGGAAATTTTATTAAATCTTTCCCCTTTGTCAACCTACAGCTGTGAAAAAGGGGATGTAGCACAACCACAGCCCAAATCAGTTACCGGCAAAAACAAACATTTGAAGTGAATCAGAAGGGACAGAAATGGCATGTTTCATGTACATTCATCTAAGTTGGCTGCTATTACGATTGTTGGAGCTCTGCTACAAGAAGAAGCAGGGCAGAAAAATCCACTAACCTACTTACTTGTGAGGAGTAAGAAGAATATTGGGAAAGTACCATCGACTTGTTCAGAATCTAAACTTCCATTTAAAAATTATTAGCTGTTTGGGTTGCAAACATAACCTTCTAAACACAAATTCAGCACATACTAATGCAATGCTAGTTTACTGAGTCTGTACACAGAACTGTGCCTCTGCTACTGCTCATGGCTTTCCAAACAGCAACAAAATGAAACTGACCAGATGTTTGTCCACTACAAGCTGTGGTACAGAAACACACATGTTAAGTAAGTATTTTCAACTGAAGTCTACAATATAATTTTAAACTCTTTTCTCCCTTCCTTCAATGGCCTATTTATTTATTACCAAACTCCTCCATTATCAAGAATAAAGATGAATATTACCTCTCAGACTGCAGAAGACCTCTTTGAATGGTTCACTCTGCCACACATTTTAAATAAAAATGAGACTGACTATGGGTTTTAATATCATTTGCTCATGATGGTTTAACTTTTTATTTAATGGGCTTAGTTCTGAGATGTAAGAACAATGAATTAAAGTAATAAGAGCTGAGCTGAAAATGACTTCCCCATCCATCATGCCTGGGTGAATTTCCACTGCTGCAGGTTTCCAAAGACCTGGTGGTTCTGTGTTTCTGGTTGGCTAAAACCAAAGGATTAACCCAGAAGGAATGCTGTATTACTGCCGATCGTTAGAACAGAAAATGACTTAACATCAAGGTGGTATTGTTTTGCAGGAGCACTGGTTAGCACTTTGTATTATTAAAGCTTTGAAATGTTTCTAGTCTGTAGAACAATACAGTGAGACTTACCTCTTTTCTAGCATGAGCACGGAGCTCTATATCCCCATTTCATAGATTCCGCTGGCCCAAACCTGAAAAGTGCTCTGAACCCTCAATTCCCATGGATTTCAGTGGGAGTTGAGGGCCCTGAGCTCCTTGCAGGATCAAGCCCCTACTAAATAGTCACACACACCTCAAAAAGTATGCAAAATAAGAAGGCTCTTATAAGAATAAAAAATAATACAAAGAAATATTTTGTGGCTTGCTAATATATCCGTAATATTAAAAAGTGTGGTAAGAGATGCACTCGATGCATTGTTTAGTTTTGAACTAGCTGAGTTAAACACTAGCCAGTTGACAGCTGAGGATCCAGAAAGCCACATAGTATCTATAGCATCAAAAGGCAACAATTTATTAGCTGATCCTTTTTGTGGCCACTCCAGTGGAAAAACTAACCACATAATTACTGTCAACGTTAGTTTCCAGCTAGGGCTCTAAAAAAAGGAATTAACACTCGCATATTGTCACCCCTTTCCCTTGGATTTGTTTTTACAGTAACTGTTGGAATAAAAAAAATACAAGGCACATGCTTTATTTACCAAAAATTATACACAAACATGGATTAGACAAACATTTTCCAGACCACAACTCATATAGAATCATAGACTTTAAGGTCAGAAGGGACCATTATGATCGTCTAGTCGGACCTCCTGCACAACGCAGGCCACAGAATCTCACCCACCCACTCCTGTAACAAACCCTTAACCTATGTCTGAGCTACTGAAGTCGTCAAATCATGGTTTAAAGACTTTGAGGTGCAGAGAATCCTCCAACAAGTGACCCGTGCCCTACGCTGTAGAGGAAGGCGAAAAACCCCCATGGGGGCCTCTGCCAATTTGCCCTGGAGGAAAATTTCTTCCCGACCCCAAATATGGCTATCAGCTAAACCCTGAGCATGTGGGCAAGACTCACCAGCCAGACATCCAGGAAAGAATTCTCTGTAGTAACTCAGATCCCACCGCATCTAACACCCCATCACAGGCCATTGGGCATATCTACTGCTAGTAGTTGAAGATCAATTAATTGCCAAAATTAGGTTTTCCCATCATATCATCCCTTCCATAAACTTATCAAGCTTAGTCTTGAAGCCAGATATGTTTTTTGCCCCCACTGCTTCCCTTGGAAGGCTGTTCCAGAACTTCACCTCTCTGATGGTTAGAAACTTTGGTCTAATTTCAAGCCTAAACTTCCTGATGGCCAGTTTATATCCATTTGTTCTTGTGTCCACACTGGTATTAAGCTTAAATAATTCTTCTCCCTCTGTGGTATTTATCCCTCTGATATATTTATAAATCCTTAATCAATTTTGACTTGAAGTAATTCCAAGCCTCCTCCGCCTTCAGATCCACAAGTTCTTCAGTCCAATCCACTTCCCTAACTGACTAATTTCCTTAACTTTTTTAAGTTAGCCCTTTTGAAATCAAAAACCCTAGTCACAGATCCATTTTTGTTTATCCTTCCATTTAGTTTGAACTGAATTAGCTCATGATCAGTCAATCCAAGGTTGTCCCCTACAACCACCTCTTCTATGACATCCTCACTACTCACCAAAACCAAACCTAAAATTGCATCCCCTCTTCTTGGTTCAGCAACTACTTGGTGAAGGAATCCATCAGCTATCGCATACAGGAAAATCTGAGCCCTGTTATTATTACTAGCACTTGTCCTCCAGTCTATATCTGGGAAGTTAAAGTCTCCCATGATCACACAATTCCCATTAGTATTTACTTCATTAAAAACATTAAAGAGGTCTCTATCCATATCCAAATCTGATCCCGGCGGTCTATAGCACACCCCAAACACTATCCCAGGGGAGGCTCTAGTAGCTTTCTTCTCCAGTGTGATTTTTGCCCAGACAGACGCTGTCTTATCCATTCCATCACTTCTTATTTCTTTACAGTCTACCTCACCAATCAGCATAACTATCCCATCCATCAATATCATCCCACTCCAAATGAGGGGAAGGCAAGCACACTCCAGCCCTGTGTAATGGAACTGTTAACTTCCATCAGAGAATGTCCTCCATCAGTGCAGGTATGAACAATTCCAAACTCTGTGTGCTCCCATCAAAACAGACAAAATGTTAATGCCTCTTACTTGTGGCTCAATATAATGTCTCATTTTGTTTGTATCCTACTTGTCAATCAACCTACTTTTGTACCTAGGGAAGCCTCAACTTCCAAGGATGGTGTTGCATAACCTGCAGTATCCAGTGTTGCCTATGTCATATGTAAATAAGCAGTTTACAATGTGACATGTGCCTCTGCACTGATTCAGCACAGAACTCAGGTAAGAACAGAAAAAGAGGAGAAGAGAAGGACCAGGAGAGTCTCACATGATCCAAGTCCCCTCCCCTCCACTGAAGTGGAAACTATGGCAGAGGGCCAGTCTCTCCAGACGGGCTCTTGCTTGCCTTCTTCCATTGAGTTCAAGAGATATAGACTCATTTTTAACTCAGGAGATTTAAATACTTTTTAAAAGAGGAGTCTTTCAGTGTGATGAATACAATTTCTTTTCCACTTTCTGTTTCCATCATTCCACGGTAGAACAATGTTTAAAGGTATTTGGTACTTTTACTTCAGTTATTTTTAAATCCACTGCATGAAACTCATCTCTGGCATTACCACCCCAAAACTAGTGAAGTTACACCAGTGTCATATTTGTCCCACCACATTTTTAGAGAAGATGGAAGAACATCAACTCAGAAAGCAGTCCTTAGGTGAGTCACAGTATATAAATAGCTCTTCTGAAAGCATAACCAAGACCTTGCCTACAACGGGGACATTTTCCCCACTGTGGCTAAAACTAATTCAGCAATATTGGGAGCCCTAGAGTAGACTGTCTCTCAGTTGTCTGTTTTGTTTTAACATCATGTCATGTAACCCTTATCAGAGCCGGGTCTAATCAACACAGTGCTTAAACACTGGGGACAGCTGGTGAGAGTTCATCTACACTAGGGCTTCCAAAGTTGTTAACACCAGTGGGTCTACTAAACCAGAGTTGGCAAAAGTGGGCCATTTTATGAACATTTTCCCAATGTAGACAGAGACACAGTCCTTCAAGCGAAACAACATCTGAATTTCTAATATTAGAACAACAACAACAAAAAGCAAGGGGGTGGGGAGGAGAATCTTCTGAGGCCTTCTTTAGGCTGCACAAACCAAGCATAAAAGGACATAAAGGCCAATTTACTTTTTCTTTGCAGCTCCATTTTAATAGCCTAGCTTTTTTTTACCCTCAGGAAACAAAATGCAGCATAACAAAACCTGCATCAGAATACTGAACTTTCCCTAGCAGAAGAGGAGAACCATCTTATCTGCCTTCATCAGGATAGGTACTCTGTAGACCCATGGAATCAGCACAACAACTTGAAACTGAATTCATTTGGTTTTCTTATCTACATGCAACATCTTACAATTAAGTGACAACCCCTGCACCATTTACTGTTATTCAAAACCTTACATGGATCTTGCCTTCCACTTTATCAAGTAGGTTTTCATCTAGGATTCATAGATTCCAAAACCAGAAGGGACCACTGTGATAATTTAATCCAATTTATTGTACAACACAGGCCATAGAACTTCCCCAAAATAATTTCCACAACATACATTTTAGAAAAACACACGTGGCATAGCCTCCTGGTTTACAAATGTAATTTGCGCCTCCAAACTACGTGCTTGCATGTTTGTTTTTCGCTTACATTTGCACTGGCTATTCATTGCAAGTCATTATGTCTAGCTACAAGTCCAACTGGCTTACTTTTGCCTGCAATGATACCAGTAATCATTTAACTACTGAGATTTCTGTCAGCAAATTATTGCATAAATTTTAAGGGTGCAAATTCAGCACTATAACCCTAAAATTCTCGTGCATAGAGGGAAAAGGAGAAGATTTGCTTGAAATCTAACATAATTAAATAGCACTGTGCTATAACTAATAATTTCCAACCAAACATGTAAATTCAGCTTGAGCCAATACCTTGTTGAGTGCCCAAGCCTTCTTTCTCATAAATGGTTTGTCAAACCAGTCATGGATTATGGTCACAAAGGGCTCAGCCCTGCAAAGTGTTGAGCCTCTCCAGCAAGCTGCTGAGCCTTATTAACTCCTATTAACTTCAGTAGGAGTTGAGGATATTCAGAAATTTGTGAGAGATATTCTGCATATTGCAGAATCAGGCCCATAAATAGTTCACAGCATTTCTTTGTGTAATTTTTGACCGAACACTTTACAGCACCTAGCAAGTCATCTCAACAGCCAACGAGAGTTTCTATCAATCTTCAGCACTGCCACCAGAACACAAATGTATATCTTCTTTGGGTGGCCCTTGGGCACAGTGTCTGTTTCTTAAATATCCATTCCACACTGCACAACTATCCCATAGCACAAATAGTATGACTGTCCCTTTCACTGGGTTGCTGATTTTGCCCAATAAACCACTCACCTTTACTATAACATACATTTAAGAAAGGGATTTCTAGCACCAGCAGTTGTGTTTCTATTCTAAAGGAATACAAGGTGTCGCTACAGAACCAGAGAATCTGGAAACCAAAGTTTAAAAACATCTTTTCTCTCACGGAGACCCAGGACTGTTTCCAAACAGCATATTCTTGAGCGCTCAATCCAGTCAAGGATTTTTGTGGTCAAAAATTAAAATAAAAATAAAAAATAGAACCACCATAAAACCAACTTTGCATGAATTAAAGAAAATAATATCAAGACAGTAACAAAAGGAAAGAAAAGAAAAACAACCATATGGCTCATTGTTGAACAGAAGGCAAACAGCAAACAATGAGGGTTTCTACTGGCAGTCTGAGACCGCTCTTGATTGGGCAATAATTATTTGAATTGGATTAGAATGATCCTCCTGTCCAAATGTTAGGATATTTGTTAATGATTTTGGATTGCAGTCTGTCTCCACTGGGTTGGTTATAAACTATGCTAATCCAGTCCAGTTTTTAAATTACTCATGCCATGAGGATTTCTCTGTCACTTCCATGGGGAGTCCACCTACCACCCACTGGTACCTTATTTTTCCTCAGCTGTAATAACCTACAATTTTAAAAGGATGAATTGAATTTGTTCTCCAGTCTATATTTACCTAACCTCTTTACAAATTATCCCTAGTACCACGTTGCATCCTCTCTAATTGCAACACATCCCAATTTGTATTATTTGTAAATTTAACAAATCTATTGTTTACCCCTCTTTGGATCATTAATAATGATGTTAAATAAAACTGGCCATAACAATCCCTGGTGTAATCAAAAAGGACATTTCCCCTCAACTTGATATATTACCGTTTATCGTTACTCTTTGGGATCATTCAGTCATACTTCAAACAGAATGACAAGACACATATCCCATCCATCCTGAATTAAATGTTCAAGTCAGATCACAGAGAACACTATTAATCCTTTACTGAAGTACAGATAAATTAAACTACATCTATCACATTCCCTTAGTCTATTGATTTTATTCCATTGTTGTGTACAGTATTGATGTAGCTGTGTGGGTCCCAAAATATTGGAAAGATAAGGAAGGTGAGTTAATATCTTCTATTGTTTTGCTCTTATTTAAATTATTTACACACAGATTTTTTTTAATTTAAACCTTCATTACTGCAGAACCTGAGCACTTCACTACAGGAATAGACTTAGGCTACGTCTACACTACAGACCTTACAGTGGCACAGCTTTACCGCCGCAGCTGCACTGCTGTATATAGCCACTCTTTGCCGACAGCAGAGCTCTCTCCTGTTGGCATCATTAGACCACCACAACAAGCGACGGTAGCTATGTCAGCAGAAAAGCGTCTCCCACCAACACAGCGGTGCCCACACTGGTGCTGCTGTTGGTGAAACTTATGTCAGTCAGGGGTGTGTTTTTTCACACCCCTGACCAACAAAAGTTTTACAGACAAAAGTACTAATGTGGACATAGCCTTAGTCTCAGAGCAGACAGGCAACTGAGGAATAGGGAAGTTTGGCAACATGCCCAAGATCACACTGGAAGTCTGTGGCGAAGCCAAGAATTAAACCTAGATCTCCTGGTTCCCAGTCCAGCCTCTCAATGACAAAGCCATCCTTCCTTCCCTGTTCAATGCTCATGAACTGTTCTGGAACTCACTGGAACACTCTTCCAGGAGTAAATCTGATGTGTGCTGTCATGAAAAGCACCACCACCAGGTGTCATTCAGAACTATGATGGTCAGTCCAGTTACAGTCTGCCATTCATTTTTCCCTCCTTCTCTTCAGCTAGGTTCCCTTTGTCCCACACTGGCAGGCAGCACAAGGCACCTTAATGTGGGCAGGACACCAAGACTTGCTCTTTTTCCTCAGCTTCACAAGCCTCTCCCTCTTTGGGTCTCACTGTTTATAATCAAGGAATCAGAAAATAGGAACCTCACTAACATGGATGTTTCTGAAGCAGAGAGCCTTGGGAACAGACTGCCACAGTAAAACAGCCATGAAGGGAGCAGACAGGGAAGAGGAGAGATCTGTTCAATAATTACACCAGATATGAGAGAAAAGGAGTGATGGAAAGAGATGATGAATCCTGGTTTCAAGTGGCTTGAATATTTGTTCAATTATCTTACCAGGGTTTGAAGTTGGGTGTGTTGGATGACAGTAACCAGGATTACAGTTTTCCATTTTAAAGGAGATCAGTACCACATTTTCTGGTTTCCTTCCAATCCTCTGGTGCTTCCCAGGTTCTTCATAACTATTTAAAAGTAACTGTCAATGGTTCATTATGTTCATTTAAGACCCTGGAGAGCACATAAACCGCCAATTTGTACATATTCAATGTTTCCAATGTAATCCTTTACCTGATTTTCATCAAACAGATGTACTAAGTGTCTGCCTTAATTCCCAGTAGTCCATTCCCCTTTTCTTTATTTAAAAAGAAAGCTGTTCTTCCATTTTATAAAAGTTCCTTTTATCCTTAGAGTTCTTTGGCTCACACTATCACACTATCTCATTCTGATTTTCCTGTGCTTTTTCCTTTGCTCCAGCCCTGTATATTCCCACTCCCTCAGAATTCTCCAATTTAAATTTTCTTTTTCCATCATATATTTGAACAGCCTCTCATAACGCCATATTAGGCGCTTCTGGTTTCTCAAGTTTTTTCTCACAGAGGAACTGTGGTCCATTGTGTGTTAGTTATGACGTGTTTCAGGATTCCCAGCTTTCTTCCACACTTGTGAAAGTGGGCGCAGCTCAAACAAGCACAACTCCAGTAGAGTCAGTGGCAAATCTGGCTCATCTCTTCCAATACAGTTTCCTTCTGCACTGTGTTCACAACATCTCTTAATTTCCCAAAAATTTCCTTTCTTGAAATCTATAAATCTCATACAGTTGTGTCTGGGATTCCATTTTGTAGTATACTTAGCTTAGGACATTAGAACAAAACTCTCCTCTAACTCTCATGCTCTCTTGGATAAATTTAGCATTAACATAAACAAATACCACTCTAATGACTTTAACTGAGCTGGCCCCTTTATGCCAGCAGTAAATTTGGCCCTTCATTTACAATGTAGCAAAATACTATAAGAATATAAAATGTTAAAAAAGATTTTCTAGAGCAAATCTTGCAAGATTTTGCCTTGATTGAGATAGTAATATTCTATACAGGGATGAAGACTTCTAGGCTGAAGGATAATATGAATATTATTCATGTTTCGACTACATATATCCACTAACAGAACCTGAAGACATTTTACACCTCTCATCCCTCCACTTAGCTCCCCTTCCCTCCTTCTACCATTACATCCCTTCCTACTTTTCTAATGTGATATTAATATTTAGATAGCTATATTTACATCTCTATTATTAGAAGTGTGACCTAAATATTTCAGCTTCCAACATCCTTCCTAGAAGGAAGGGGAGTCAAGTTTCAAAAACTGTAGTCTATGTTTGTAACTTAACTGTGTTGTATTGTACACATCATGCGATGGGACAATAACAAACATTCATACTTAACAAGACCAATCAGTTAACTATACATCTGACCTTTACTATACACTGGCCACTACTCCTGCTTTGTAAATACAAATTCTTGGTAAGCTCAGCTGAGTACAAAGAATGTTGAAGGTTTTTTAAAAATATGACGAGGCACCCACTGCAATTCATACTTTTCCTAGAAGAGTTAAATTTTCAATTTCCTTGCAAGTCTTCATGTGTCCACTCTATAGCTAAATTCATAACTGAAACCTTGCTTCTAATCCAGTCTATCTGGTACTATATCTAGTGCTCTCTGCTGCCAGACATCTATCCTGAAGACAGAAATTTAGAACAATGCCAAATTTGCATCCATGTCAAAAAATTCTGCATGGAGAAAAAGTCAGAAGACAAAGACAACTCATGTTTTCTTATCTCAGATACCACTTTATGTTTTCGATCACTAGAGGTAACCATCAGGCAATCAGTGAATTATGCTACATACCTTGTGTAACTATACCAGTTCTCTTGTCTAGATCTCTGCCAAAACACAAGTGCCAAAGGCTGTAAAGATGTGAATACACATCTTTGATACACAAAAAGAAAAGGAGTACTTGTGGTGCCTTAGAGACTAACAAATTTATTTGAGCATGCTCGGGGGTCGCATGTATCTGAGCTCGCAGCTCAGTAGCAGTAACAATTTATGAAAACAAGAGACTACATCCTAACCCCCCCATATACCTAACTGACCTATCACACTTTTTAAAAAAAGTGAAATCCATGCTCACTAAAAAATTGCTAGTTACTTTCCCTTGCACTCTTCATTCTATTCATACAATTGTGTAAATTCCATTTTAGGAATAGGTCAGCCAAATTCCAGAGCTGTTTATCAGTAAGCTAACAAGCTAATAGTAGCTGACTAAATACTACAGGCAAATATTTGTGTATTACTGCCTTCATAAAGGCCCTCATCAACATGTTAAATAAGATAACATTCTTATCTCTATGTCCAAGATGTTTTGCAACTTCAAACTTATTTATCACACCTAGCTCATTCATTTAAAATGTTGTGCTAGGAAGCAATCCTCCTCTATTAACATGCTCCCTTTCTTATTTTTCCTCCATCAATATTATCTGTTGAAATTCTCTCCCATTATTTTACTGGCATTCTTACCTGCCAAAAGATTTCAGCCTATCCAGGAGTTCTGCAGCAGTATATAAAGATTCTACTATGGGCTTCATCTAAAAGATAGGCTGCAAGACTATACCAGGGTAGCATGTATTTGTTTTTACCATTTATAGTCATACAGATACTACAATCTTGTTTTCTTTTAAGGGTAGGGAAAAATTTCAAACTAGAAATGTAACAAATGATCTTCCCTCTCCCGGTCTGGGACTAGTCAATATTCTCCCTAATATAAAACAAAAAGCTATATTTACTTGCAAATATATGGTTATTTAACCCTACTTGGTATAATATGACTAGCAATTGATACAAGTAATCACAAATGTGACAACACCGTCATTCAGGTTTAAGAGCATTTATGTTTTTGTTAATATCTGTTTGCAGGCGTGTTTCCAAAAAGTTGGTCAATAAAACAATGCATGCAAGACACCAAAATGACAACCATGTAGTTGTAGTCATCCTACCTACTGTAGGTGCAAGTCAAAATGTTTCATTTCTGTTTATTGGGTCAACAGAGCTATCTTTCCACAAGGAGAAAATCCAAAATTGGCTCTGGAGTAAACTTTATAGGATTAGGAGGAAATCTAGGCGTTTTACTTGACCAGCTTAGCACATACTAAAGTAAACTTGCCTTTTCTTGACTAGATGTTTTTGAAGGCATTAGTTAAACTGAACTAGCTAATATGATTTCATATCATATCTTTAAATCTAAGATTTCGTCTACATAAGGAAAGAGCCTGCAGTAGTTAGCTGTTCTGCACCAACTCCCCCTGCGGTCTCTTACCGAGTGCTAAGAGTGCCTCTGTGGGCATTAGCTTACACGTTGGAAATTAATTAAACTAACCTGCCCAACGTTTAGTGTACAGTAAGAATATCCATATGGGGAGTTAAAGCATACTAGCTACTCTGCACTAATTCACACCCTTGTTTACTATGCTCTAGCTACCTTGTGTAGACAAGCCCTTGGTTTAGACTAAACCTTAGGCCGTGTCTACACTACAATATTAACAAGACCTAACCTATATCGGCATACGACCGCTGCAGTAATTACATCGCTTATGCGTGTCTGCATTTTGCTCCTTGTGTTAGCAGTGTGTGTCCTCATCAGGAATGCTTGCATCGATTGTACAGTCAGTGTGGGGCACTGAAAGCCAGTAATAGTCGACATAAGCAACATGGTATCTATACTGATACTGTGTCAACCTAACTACATCAACCTTGACACTACACCACTCATAGAAGTGGAGTTATTAAGTCAGCATAGCGGGGCAGTTACATCTGCAGGAGGAAAATGTAGGTGTAGACACTTTCATAGTTAGGTCGATGTAAGCTATCGTGCATTGACCTAACTCTGTAGTGTAGACCAGACCTTAGACTTCTTACAAAGCACAGCTGCCATATGAGAAATGTAATGAGATGCAGTCATTCATGCTCATCTAGTGCTTTAAAATTACGGACCAGGAGCTTGGAACAGACCTGGGGCTGGATAAGCCCCAGTGCATAAATCAGAGTGTTGGAATAATATAGTCCTGACAATTTATAGATGGGTCTGTTGAACCAGTTAAACTTTCTGGTTAGCCTTCAGAATCAGCCCTAGAATGCACTACAGTAGTCTCTTTTTGATATGACAAAAGCATAGATCACTGTGGTTAGGCCCACATCCAAGAAGTAAAGATGCAATCTCCAGCCACCTGAACAACTTGAGGACAGGTTTCAGAGTGGTAGCCGTGTTAGTGTATATCAGCAAAAATGAGAAGTCCTTGTAGTACCTTAGAGACTAACAAATTTATTTGGGCATAAGCTTTCATGGACTAAAACCCACTTCATCAGATGCATGGAGTGAAAAATACAGCAGGCAGGTATAAATACACAGCTCATGAAAATATGGGAGTTGCCTCACCAAGTGGGGGGTCAGTGCTAAAGAGCCAATTCAATTAAGGAGGAACTGGCCTATTCTCAACCGTTGACAAGAAGGGGTAAATACAAAGGGAGAGAAAAGGAGGACAGACTTCCTCTACTGAGAGATGAGGTCACAGCTAGCGTTATTCCTCAAACTGCAACACACTGCTAACTTCATTTCCATCTTTCCTGAATTGAGTCTGAGCCAGCTGTTGGGTCCCTGATTCTCTCTGTCAACAGGATAGGACTGTCACCTGTGTATTAATAGCACCACAGATCATGGCACCTAGCAAACCCCCTCAGTTGCCTCATATAAAAGTAAACAAGGAGAGGTGACAAGATTAAGCCACATGTGGTTCTACAGATGAGAGTACTAAATGATGAGGAACAACTGTCCATCAAAATCTTCTAGGCTCTGTCAAAGAAGCAGCAGTGTTCCCTGAATGGGACTTCATCCATCCATGCTACTTTATGATTAACAGCACTGTAGGCTCCCAACAGATGTAGTAATAATAGCATAGGTGTTTTACCTCTGTCCATAACCCTTAGCTGACTGTCCAGCAGCACAGCAAGTGCTATCTCCATGCCACACACTGATCTGCAACTCAACTGGAAGGGGCATAAGATTTGTCTTAGGCAAGAACCACATGTGCAAACTGCTAACAAATTAAGCATTCTGGGTAGGCTGGTGGCTGTCTCAGAAGAGGACCTGCAGAGCTTGGGGCATTTTAAAATGTAACATTTTGGGTGCATGTAGAATATGCAAGTGGACACAAATATTAGAGGCCTGTAACCTTGACAATATTCCCTTAAGTTGTTTTTTTTTTCAAAATTAGAAAGAGACCAAACAGCTGCAATAAAATAAAATAAATCCACAAATAGAAAACAAAGCGTTATCAACTGCAAAATATTTGTTATTCAAAGGTGCTTAAATAACATGGCTATGTCTCAGGGAATTTGTTTATAGCTATAGATAAGATGTAAAACCTAAATAACTTCAATGTCTTCATAATAGGAATAAAGTTTTACAATTTTCCAAAGTGTGAAATAAGTGCCCAGTATTATTATTCATAATCATTACATATGTTTACAGCAGCCTACTCTTCCAGTGAACAAGCCTGTGAGTACGTCATACACTTGCTCACCCTTGCCAATTTTCTTGGCTAAAATCCAATAAATACAAGTGGTGACCTCAGATTAACTTTATTTATGAAAGGTCAAAGTTCACATTTTGGATTTTTCTTTTCTGCGCACCTACACTGAGTGTAAAATTCTACTAAAACATTTTAGCTCAACGGGAATATGGAAAATAATTGTGTCAGCCAATCTGACACCCCATTACAGGGGTTTATAATGCATTCAATCTATGTATTTTACAGAGCACCAAACAGTATTGTATCTAGGTGCAAGAGTATGTACACAGGCAGGAGTGTAACAGACATTAGTGGACCTAACTAAACAGGAGTTTGATCTTAAACTCTGAACTGCAGAAAGAAGAAAAACCAGCATTAGAATCTGTTTGCATATTGCTGCCCTTTTACTTTTGCTTTGTAACTATCCATTGCACTGTGATGTAGTGCATTCAATGCACTGTATATCTTAATAGGCTAACATGTCAAGACATGTTTTCACTTAAATATAAAACATTAACTGAAGAGGAAAAGCCAAGTCCTGCCCTCTCTCCCTGCCCCCACTCCTGAACTATGTATCTCCTACCACTCAAAAAGCATCAAACCACTAACATGAACACATTGTGCAATACCAAGCCTCAATGTGATCTCCAAGAAATTCACTCCCCACCACTAAACTAATCCCAGATAATCCCTGAAAGGGGACAACCTATTCAAAACAGCACACCCAGAAGGTGCACGCTAACTGGAAAAGAAAATAAGCAAACTTTAGTAAAACAAGACAACTACAGCCACACAAAGTGCCACAGAAACAGAATACTCAAGATTCATGAGGACTTTAAGTTGTTTTTGTAGGTTGTGACTGAGTGTGAAGCTAGATGCCCTGCAGATTTACAGCAATACCATGTAATTTAAAATGCTATAAAAGTCGTTCTTTCTGGTCTCCCCTCTTCTGATTTAGAGCAATCCCAAACCTAAACCACAAACTCAAAATACTCACTTAAAAAAGGCTTGAAAGTTTTTAAGCGTGTTTATTGATGTATTTCTTCCTGAAATGTCTTTTATGACGTTGTTTTGGGACATAGCTAAAACGATTTTAAATGTCCTGGGTTTCAAGGGATTGGGGGTGGGGGGGGGAGACAAAGGTGTCCAGACAAAAATGCTGTAACACTGTCATCTTGGTGTAACTCCCCTGACTTGCTGGAGTTACACCGGGGTGAATTTAGCCCTTTAAGTTTGAACGCAGAATACAGATATTTTAAATAGGAATCTCATGTAAAATGTCAGCCCAGTAAATGTATCCAGACTTTTTAAAAAAAAAAACCTGTATTTGCTTGATCCTGACAACACTAACACAAGCCTGCCGAGGGGAGCGCTGGTTATGCTGTGGTTTCAGTTATTTATCTAATGGTTCGCCTCCTCCCCCAAACAACTTCCCCAGCTGTGCAGACAGCTGGCGCCCTCATTCCAGCTGTGGCCGGGGAGCGAGAGATTGACACAATCCCAAAACCCCAAATTGATCGGCAGCTCCGCTCATCACTCTTACCGTCTCGGGATCGTTTTCAAACACTTCCCTGGCTTCTTCCTTGCTGCACAGCTCCTCTACGCATTCCCGCTCCAGATGGCCTTGCTTGGTCTCCTCGAAGATCTGGTAGGCTCGGCGCTGCCTCTGCCGCAAGAACTGGGCAGCCTCCGGGGCACTCAGCAGCACGGCTGCGGCCGCAGACAAACACCGGGGAGGGGGAAAGCAGCGGTCAACACAGGAATCAAATCCGAGCCGCCGGCTGGGCATTGCACGGAGCAGGAGAACAACGGCACGAGCGTGCACCCCCCCGGCCCGGCTCTAGACACCTAGCGACACGCACCCCTCCGCTGCACAGACACCAAGTCACCCGCACAAAGCACTGCCCTAGCACGTACTCTCCCCAGCCCGCACCCCAAAGCATGCGCCCCCCTCCCCAAACACTGGGCAGCCAGGGCATTGCACCGTGCACCCCCTGTGCCCCCTAGCCATCCAATGCCAGAGGGGTGCGCTCACACCCTGCCTGCACCCAAAAGGCACTGCCCCTCCGCCCCCCCCCCGAACAACGCCACACGCGTGCACCCCACGGACACCCCCAGAGGAATGCCCCAGCCATGCCCCCACTCACGACTCCTTCTGCCCACACAACAACGCCAGTGTCCCACCCCCCATCACCCCCTGCCCCAGCAAACGCCACAGTCATCCCCTCCGCCGTCCCGCCAAACGCTCTCTGGGCGTCCTTGGGAGAAAACGGGGGAGCTGCTGCTGCTGCTGCTTTCCCCTGCACACCGTCGCAAAGGCTGGGCTGGTGCATTGCTGCGCCTGAGGGTGCGGGTGGGGGGGGGGTCCCGGCAGGGGGGGGGAGGCGGCGAAGGACGTTGTTCTCCCCCCTGGGTTGGCACTCACTCGGCGAGGAGTCTGTAGCCAGCAGGACGAGCAGGAGGGCAGCCCCGAGGGCGGCGGGGGCCGCGGACTGCGGCATGCTGCGGCCGTGCCCGGCGGCGGCGGGAGCAGCAGGAGCGGGGCGGTCCGGCGCGAGCGGGGAGAGCGCGGCTACTGTGGGAGCCCGGCGAGCGCGCGCGCGAGCAAGCTGCGGCGGAGCCCAGCAGGGGTGTCGCTCGCGCTCCTCTCGCCCAATCATTTCCAGAGCGCGGCCCCCCCCCGTCCTCCCCCCAGGCCGGGCCGCGGGGACACACCTATCGCCCTCCGGCTCGGTGCAGCTGCGCCGCGGGAGACGGGGGGCGCATAGAGACAAGGCTGCACGCAGGGAAAGTCCAGCGGGGACTGAGCTGCCGGGGCCCTCAAGGTGACTAACCCAGCCCGGTGACTCCTTTAAAAACATCCCTGGCTCACGCGCTGGGCAAGGGCTCACCCTTTACATCCCAGCTCTCGCTCGACTCGCCGCCTTGTTTTGCATTCGTCACGGTAGTGCCTGAGCCCTGGAAAGCTACGGCCCCGATTCTGCAAACACTGAGGCATCTGCTCCGCTGTATGCACGTCGGCAATCCCACTGAACTCAACTTTTGCTCGCCGGTTTAAGGCTCAGCATTGAGGGTTTACTTCAGTGGGACTAGGGATTGTGCATAAATCAAGCACGTGTGTAAATATTTGTAGGGTTGAGATTAAACTGATTTAGAAGAGCTAAGTGAGCAGCATATTGTTCATATACCTAAAAGGAAGATATATTGATAAGCTAAAAGTTTACCCAAAAAGTTGGGGGGGGGGTATCAGATGAAATGTAAACTGATTACAACTATTAGTGGGAATAAAGCGAATCAGAGGTCAAACCAAACCCCATTCTAGTTGAAATAGGGTGCTTAGATTATTTCCCCCCTATATATTTTTCTTCACAAATAAAGGTTCCACTTTTCAGTTTTATATTTTCAGCTAATGCCCTCCAAGGGGAAAACCTGGAGATTGCTTAGATGTTGGTTTAACCAAAATGGTGTATTCCCACATCTGCCAATCACTTATGACTCAGCAGCAGTTACAGTATGACGGATAGCCCAGTGATGCTGTAAGTGCTTCAAAATACCTGCAGTTTCCAGGCTTATGTAAATAGGCAGAAACATTTCCCCACACTTGTTGATCAATACATGATGTTTTAATATTTTAAATACAATAAGATATTTTAATATGCATATACTTTCCTGCCTAGAACACAGTAGCAGTTAAAACATTATATTAGTTCCAAGGGCATGAAAAAGGATAGAAAAGTAATGCATAAAATATTAAAATGACACTATATTGAACAATGATATTCTGCCAGTGTATCCACTTTTTTATGCCGTGATTGACTTTAAAGAGGTTCTGTATGGGCACAGAGGTCTTCAGTTGCATGTATGAGTTTGTAGGTCACTGCACATTAAGAAATATATAGCAGAGAAGACAAAGGTGCTGAGGACAACACAGATGGCTAGGAATATACAAATGGTTGTCTTTGATAAGAGACTACAAATTTTAGTATTATTTAGACTGGTAAGGAAAAGACTTAGAGGGGATTTGAGTAACGTATTCAAAATTCTGAAAAGTATTGGTCAGTCACTCTTCTTTACCTGGTCCCTTACCAAAAAAACAAAGGAATATTTACATTTTGAACAAATTACAGATATCTCATCTTTATGCCATGTATTCTCGGTCTATGAAAAAATCGCTGCTACAGGGCATCATTCAGTCAAATGCTGTAACTGGATATTTTAAAAATTGGTTAACTTTGTGATAACATTTGTAATTGCAGAATGTAGCTGTAAAATGCAAGATAAGATACTGATAAGAGTATATGGGTGATCAGAAATCATGCTTCAGGATAAAAGATGGTCAACTGTGGTGGTCAGGAAGGAATTATTCTCCCAGGTACAACACTCCATCAGCTAGGTGCACGACAGGGACTCTTTACCATCCTATGAAGTATTGTGTTGCTCAAGAAAAATGCTAGCCTGACCTCATTGGAGACTGAAGATCTTTATCCTATGCGTGGTCCAGTTTCCTCACATGGCCAAAATGCCACTGACCTGGCATATTAGAGATGATGGGTAGGCTTGGCAGACTTAGATTTTTTATATATATATATATAATTTTGACAGATAATATTGAAGTTAATTTTTAAGCTTTTTTTCAATTTTTATATAAATTTTCACAATTGTGAGAAATTTTTGGGGAACGTCAAACAGTAATTATTTAATGGCAGTAAATGCTGAGACTCAAAAAAAGTTAAAGCTTTATAATGGTTAAAGAAACCCACAAATTGGCAACATCACATGTCAAAATATATGAATTAATATCCTTATATCAAACTCTAATAAGTTCTCAAGAAGCATTTTTCTTATTTTGCCTATCTGTAAATTTCAATTAGCAATGGAAATATTGTGCTGGTTTGTTTATGTATGATGAAATCAACATTTACACCAATGAATATCTAATCCTTCCAAGCCTAATGATAGCATAGGTGCTGGAACTAAGGGTGCAGAGGGGAGGGTGCTGCACCACCCCCTGGCTTGAAGTGGTTTCCATTATATACAGGGTTTACAGTTTGGTTCAATGGCTCTCAGCACCCCCACTATAAAAATAGTTCCAGTACCCCTGAATGATAGGATTGTTCAGTCTCCTTCCTCCTTCAGCCTTTGGTCTCTACCAAAACTGTGTAAATTACAGCTGCAAAATTTTCTACATTCTATATAGCAAAAAATATGAAATTACATCAGAATATTTTTAAAGTGTAAAGGTAATGGAAAATAGCGTACTTAAATGTGAAAATCCTTATAATGAAGCAGATAGAATTCAGGATTCTTGACCTAATCACACTACCAGCTGGGAATGTGCCAAAATATACTTAGCACATTAAGATCTGGAATTTGCTGCTTACTGTTATGAACTGCAGTTCCCAGTCTGATGCCGGGAAATAAACCATAGTTTTCAAGGACAGGAAGCTCTAAAGTTGTCCCCACTGTGACTGTCTTGGATTCAGCTCAGTGTGATTTCCTTTAATTAGAGGTCGAAATAGTAACTAAAATTCAAAAGTGGCTGCAGGCATTAGCAAAACGAGATGTTAATTCTGTGACACACTTGCCCTCTAGGCAAGGTCACCCCAGCTATTACAAATGTGCAGGCAATTTTAGGGCCAAATCCTGAATTAGAGTGCATCGTGCGATGGGATCAGCCCCTGGGCTGATTACTGAGGCCAAAACTAGTGCTGAAGTACAGAATCCTTAGTCCCAGCCTGCAGACACCTAATTTGATACTACTATGGTTGAAGGATGGGATTAGTGGATGTGACCCACGGCTCTCCTCAATCCAGAATTTTGGACCAGTGGATCTACATTATGCATGGACCAACTACCATGATCTTACCACTAGTGAGCAATTAGGAGGAAGGAAGCAGAATGGACTGCTACTTTTTCATAGCTGGGGAGGGGAGGAGAATGGAGAGGTGGAGAAGGAAATGGAACAGGCTGGAGCTGCTCGGCTCTTCACAAATTGGAAAGTTCCACTCCCTTCTCTTCCTTTCCCTCTCATGAAAAATGTAGCAGCCCAGCCTGCTTTCCCCAACTTCCCCCCTTGACTCTTGGAAAACAACCCACATATTCCTCGGCAACTGCAATCCAAACACAGCTTGGGCAATCAGTCAGTTGGACTGGGTCAGGTATTATGGAGCTGAGCATAATCAGTGCCATATAAGTCAAAGTTTTATTATAACAAATATGAGTCATAAAATTATCCAGCCCTAAGCAAAATTCATCTATAGTATTTTACAAGAAAATGCATAATTTATTTCTTGATGGAGAATAATGTGTCCATCATACCCTCCCCTAAATGCTAATGTCACTTCTCCATATATTACTACTGAGAAGTTCAAGAAAAGAAGAAAAAACTGTCAAGAGAAATTTAAAAAATAGGAAAAAATTGTAGCAAAACTATAATTATTAATATAAACCCCTCTAGTGTGTAACGTATTAGTCCCAAAGTGGTGAGTAGATTAGTCCAGAGGCTAGCTGAATTTTCTTTGGGATGCATGATATAAGAGCATAGTGAGACACACACACACACCATAATGGCATTTCCACCATTGCCTCTAAAATGCGGCCCTGACCCCTCACCTGCTTATAGTACTCATTAGGTTTAATAAGTAATCAAACAAGAAATTGCTTAGGTGCAGTGAAATTCTGGATCCACTGAAGCCAATAGCAAAACTCCCATTGACTTCAGCGGAGCCAGAATATCACCCATAGCATTTTGGACAATTTAAACCCTTGCAACTTAGAGCAGATGAGACCCCATTTGTCCCCCTCCCCCTCAAACTTGCAAACTTTCCATTTTTCTAAAGATGTCTTAAAATATGTACACTTGAAACAGGCGCCATCTTGCCTTCCACTGGTTTTGGTGACAAGGAAATAGTTGTCATAACACAGTAGTTCCCAAATGCTGGTCCGTGTAGCACTTTCTCATGGTCCTCAGAGCTGGCTGGTCACATGGCACTGGCACTCCCCTTGTTTTCAGCTGCTAAACTGCACTAAAAGGAGCTAAAAATACATTAGATGTCTTCCTAATAATACTTTCTCATGTAAACTATTGCTTTAATTGTCAGAGGGATGGCAGTTAGTTGCCTGTGGGAGTGGAGGTGGCCTATGCAATCATAAATGGAAGGAGACATGGTCCGCAGGACGATCTCTCTGTTGAGATGTGTTCCATGCTATGAAAGACTTAGCAAACCACTCTCATAATGGCGTCAACAGAGAAAGGAAAGGGGAAAGTAAGGAGAAGATATGGACATATTGAGAATGTGCCTTATAGTTTATTTGCCAGTTTAAACACCACCCTTACTATAATTAAATAGGCATAATGGCATCCCAACTCTAAATAGTTTTTCAAAACGACATATCTAGCAAACGACATATCTAGAAAACATATCTAGTTTTCTAAATAAGCAAAATCTTTAATATCTACTGTGATCAGCACTTCTGCCTGATGATACATTTTGCCTTGAAGATAAAGGTAAACAAAAATAATACCGAAAAAGGCCCATGATTGTGGATTCTAGTTGGAGAAATTTAATGGAAAAAAAACCCAGTTAATTTCCATTTTAGATATATATCCTGAGAGTTACATTTGTTAATTGTGGCCAAAAATATATTTCCTACGTTTGATAAATAGAATGTTTTGCTCACTGGCCAAAGAATATTTGCAGGAGAGTTCCAGTAGGGGCAGGCTGCAAAATGGAAATGGGCCTGCTCTACACCTTATATGGGCCAGCTACTTCCTCCAGCAAGGGTCTATTATAGCTGTGATGTCACAACATCCTGGGGTATCACAGCAGAGCAAGAGCCCATGGATATAACAGTGGAGAGCTGAAAATTCATTTTAAATTAGTTGTGTGATGCATTTCTCTTTCGCTTGCAATTTACTTTCTGAATAAACTAATTTTATTTTATGTGCTGATTGCCCCAAATAGCAATTCATTTATATAATTTTTTTCTTTAATTATAAATTCTTCTGGTTAGGTAAACTATGATTGTTCAAGCTGAATTTTTAAGGTGTGGGATTTGGGCTTGTTTTTTTCCCAGAAGGGAAATAATTATATTCAAATAGCCTGATATCTAGAGTAAATGATAAGATGAATCAGGCCTTAAGTTTTACTGTAGGAGACAAAGAAAAATGGAAGTTGAGATTAGGTTACGGCAGAGAATCAGCATGCTATAAGGCAAGCCTATAACTGTTGAAGAATTAGTTTCTAGAGGTAAGGCTGCTAATCAAATTGAACCTTGTTATTGACTGCCATGCATTTTTCAAGTCTCACAAAAACCAGTTGAAAGGGGAAATGCCTAGAAAAAGAACCTCTGAGAAACAGAATTAGCACACTAGCCATTGGAACAATAAGTAGCATTCACTGGACTCTCTGATGAAGGACCATATAGGTTTTTAACAAA
This sequence comes from Lepidochelys olivacea, assembly GCF_965140295.1. Taxonomy (NCBI): domain Eukaryota; kingdom Metazoa; phylum Chordata; order Testudines; family Cheloniidae; genus Lepidochelys; species Lepidochelys olivacea. Next base: position 113,504,990 of record NC_140411.1, read on the forward strand.
GTGATCCACTATATGAGCATTCTGATAGCTACTGGTACAAACAACTCCTGGAATCAGATATAGCAAGGAAGGGAGAAAATGGAGGCCATTGATATTTGAATCCCCAAAATTACATTTTAGCAACAGGTTATAAGATTCTGCTTTTTTGTACCTCAGTAAAATTAGGAAGAAGGTAGTTTCTAAGAGATGTGGCTTTACTTTCCCAGTTTCAGACAACTTGTCTAGGTGTTTTTGCAGTAAAGGACATGGAGATACATTAGTGAGCAACAGTATATTGCCTCTGAAAGCATATTGTCAAAAAGTGATCTATAGCTAAAGTTTTAAAATGCTATGGCTTTCTAATATTTGGGTTTTTCAAGAGTAAAATTGATTTAAAGAAATTAATATTGTTTTGGGTGTAAGCTGGATTCCACTGAAATATACTATCAAGCTTGACTCTCTGGTAAAAATAAATTTGTTTATGAATATAGCAACATTCAAAAACAGAACATGAGAAGCATACACAAATGTGACAGGTATACAGCATCTTCCATATAATCATTTTTACAAACATTAATTAATTAAGGTTCTGGGAACAGGGAAGTATGATATCCATTTACAAATAGAAAGCTGAAGTCCTGAGTTGATGAAGAACAGACTGAAGTCTGTGGAGAGCTGGAATATAAAGAGCTGGGCCATAGTTCAAAGGTATTTACTGACTGAATTGTCATTGAAATCAGTAGGAGCTATGCACCTAAATACCTTTGAAGATCTGGGTCTAATGGATTCAGCTGTTATGGAAAATAATGTGGAATGGGGCAGGAGTGGCCTAAATTACTGGTGGAAAAATGATGATGATTGGGGAATCCTCAAACTTCAAAGTGGGCCTATTTCAAGACTTCAGATGTTAATCTCTCCTCTTTGACTTGAAACATGTACTACAGTTACACTTATGCCATAAGTTAAGACTAGAATTCAGGACACTGGTTCTGATTCCTGGCCCTGCCACAAGCTACCTAGGCAAGTCATGACACTTAGCTTTCCCATGCTTCAGGTTCTCCCTCTGTATAATGTGGATGATAATGATTACTAATCCACAGTGCTCTTGTGATAAAGTTATTCACATTAAGAGTAACTCAGACACCATGTTGATGAGCATCACAGAAAGGGCTATGAACAACACGTTTCTCCTGGCAATTGCCCTTACCCATGGAGATATTTGAAATAAATTCTTGTTCTTGTACAAAAAAAAAAAAAAAAAAGCATGTCTGTATCTTATTTTTATGTGCTTTCCTCTTTTGTTTTTTCATTGTAAGGCCCATGCTTTAGGATAATCACTATTGGCTTCTTTTTCTAATGTGATTTTTTTATAATGTTATATAGGGACTTTATAAAGGAGAGAGATAAACCAGATATTACCCTAAGAATTAATACTACATAGCCATGTATACTGTGTACTAGATGAATACTGTATCTTTAACTGTAAGTCTAAAAAATGTTGCTTCTATTGGACCAGTTCCTGTAGCCCTTAATCAAGCAAAATAGCCCACTGATGTCAATAGGAGTTTTGCCTGAGTAAGATCTGCAGCTTCAGGCCCATAATGTGAGCATAGGAAAACATAGGGCTTGAACATGCCCTTATATTAGTGGTTCCCAAACTTGTTCCGCCACTTGTGCAGGGAAAGCCCTTGGTGGGCTGGGCCTGTTTGTTTACCTGCCGCGTCCGCAGGTTTGGCCGATCGCAGCTCCCAGTGGCCGCGGTTTGCTGCTCCAGGCCAATGGGAACTGCAGGAAGCAGCATGGGCTGAGGGAAGTACTGGCCGTCGCTTCCCACAGCCCCCATTGGCCTGGAGCAGCGAACCACGGCCACTGGGAGCCGCCATGGGCCGAACATGCGGACGCAGCAGGTAAACAAACTGGCCCGGCCCGCCAGGGGCTTTCCCTGCACAAGCGGCAGAACAAGTTTGGGAACCACTGCCTTATATTAATGCACGCATGGATTTTCTGTTCCCACACATTGGTGGCCTAGAGATCTCCACAGGCAGAGAGGGTAGGCAAACTGGAGTGGGATGTGTTTGGTCCCTGCAGCAGCCTTGAGGAGCTCAGAATGGGAATGTACGAATGCCTGGAGCTTGATTACTTTTTGCAGGGGACATTCCCTTTTAAAGAGAGATCCCTGGGGGGAAGCCATGGCAGGGGACAGCCTGGCAGCACAGCTCCATTTGTGAGACAATACAGTCAAGGCATAGGCCAGAGCTGCTATAGAGGCACGTAGCCTCCATGTAGAAGTCCCAGGACCTCCCTCCCCCACCCCAATCCTTTGGGATCTGTTGAATCCACAGGCTTTGTGGGAGGTTCCTGCAATCTGTTCAGTTGGAAGGGAGTCAAACTCTCCTCCAGACGGAATAAATGGGGAGAACTCTCTGTGAGAAGAGCCTCGCTGAGGTTTCCTCTCCTTTAGTCCCAGTCTGTGGGCTTTCTGATAGGAAAAGATGATTGGGCCCATAGCGTCACCATGGGGAAAGACTGCACATGCTACGTTTATACTCACAGGGTAACACTGACCCCAATGGAGAGACCCAGCACAATGCCTGTGCATCAGCTACGTTCCATTTAATCCCTATTTTGAGGATTTAAGTGGTCTTGTGCTGGTCTGCTACACAGGGGCCAATTTCGCCCAGTCAGTGATTCTTCTCTTATGTATAACCTTCTTGCTCTACTGCAGGCAACAACTGAAACTGGAGAAAAAAAAAACAGGACTCATTAATTATAATAAAAAGAAAAGGAGTACTTGTGGCACCTTAGAGACTAACCAATTTATTAGAGCATAAGCTTTCGTGAGCTACAGCTCACTTCCTCAGCATCTGAGGAAGTGAGCTGTAGCTCACGAAAGCTTATGCTCTAATAAATTGGTTAGTCTCTAAGGTGCCACAAGTACTCCTTTTCTTTTTGCGAATACAGACTAACACGGCTGTTACTCTGAAACCTGTCATTAATTATAATCTAATTTTAAAATAATTGAACCAGAAACTTTAGCTATGGGTCCCAAACATCAAAGATTGATTTTTATTAAGGAGAGTTTCAACTATATTTTAAGGAGCCAATGTCAAATCAAATGTCAGAGAATAAAAGTTAGATTACGATCATGATTGAGATGTTTGGACAGTGCCTTAGCATCAGGATCCAGTTCTGTTCAATATCTCCACCAATGATTTAGATAATGGCATACAGGGTATACTTACAAAGTTTGTGGATGATACTAAGCTGGGAGGGGTTGCAAGTACTTTGGAAGATAGGATTAAAATTCAAAATGATCTGGACAAACTGAAGAAAGGGTATGAAGTAAATAGGATGACATTCAATAAAGACAAATGCAAAGTACCCCACTTAGAAAGGAACAATCAATTGCACACATACAAAATGGGAAATGATTGCCTAGGAAGGAGTACTGCAGAAAGGGATCAGGGGTCATAGTGGATCACAAGCTAAATATGATTCAACAGTGTAAAGCTGTTGCAAAAAAAAAGCAAATATCATTCTGAGATGTATTAGCAGGAGTGGAATAAGCAAGATATAAGACGTTTTTCTTCCGCTCTACTTTGCGCTGATTAGGCCTCAACTGAAGTATTGTGTCCAGTTCTGGGCGACACATTTCAGGAAAGATGTGGACAAACTGGAGAAAGTCCAGAAAAGACCAACAAAAATTATTAAAGGTCTAGAAAACATGACCTGTGAGGGGAGATTGAAAAAAATTGTTGCTTGAAGAAGAGAAGACTGAGTGAACATTATACCAGTTTTCAAGTACATAAAAGCTTGTTACAAGGAGGAGGGAGAAAAATTGTTCTCGTTAATCTCTGAGGATAGGACAAGAAGAAATGGGCTTAAATTGCAGCAAGGGCTGTTTAGGTTGGACATTAGGAAAAGCTTCCTAACTGTCAGGGTGGTTAAGCACTGGAATAAGTTGCCTAGGAAGGCTGTGGAATCTCCATCACGGGAGTTTTTAAAAGCAGGTTAAACAAACACTTCAGGGATGGTCTAGATCAGGGGTGGCCAAACTTACTGACCCTCCAAGCCGCATACAACAATCTTCAGAAGTTCAAGAGCTGGGGCGCACCTGCTGGGGCTCAGGACTTCAACTCTGGGAGAGGCGCCTGCCGGGGCTTCAGCCCTGCAATGACAGGGTCTTGGGGCTTCCCACAGGAGGCACCTGCCAGGGCTCGGGGCTTCAGCTCTGTGGGGAGAGGGGTTTCAGAGTTTTAGCCCTGTAGGATGCACCTGTCCAGGCTTAGGGCTTCAGCCCCTCTCCTGCCGAAGCACTGAGGCCCAGCAGGCATGCCCTGAAGGTCTGAAGTCCGGAGACCCCCTCCCTGCTGGGCAGAAACCAGAGGCAACACGTAGGGTGGGCAAGTGGGGTCATGTGCCCCCCCCAATCTTTGCCAGGGTTTGCTGGCCCTTCTTGGTCACATGGTACCACCAGGCCCCCTTCCTGCACAGCAGGTGCTGGAATCTGTAAGCTGGGAGCTGTGGCCCTGGGGAGAGGCAGCGGCAAACAGATGGGAGCTGCAGAGAGAGCCACTGCTTTTTCTGCTGCCTCTCCCCAAGGACCTAAACCAGCGGCCCTTCCCTGCAGTTCCCAGCAGTTTGTCATTGCCTCTCCAGGCACAGCTAACACCTGGGAGCTGCAGGGAGAGGCCACGGAGGGTAAAAGGGTGTGTGTGCCTGGGGGGGCCTGACTCAGGCTGTTGGGGGGGGATGAACCTTTAAATTATGCCCCCCCTTCCAATCTGTCCCCCTCCTAGTCATCTCTGGCAGAAGCCCCTAACCCCACCACAGGACAGAAGCCTTGAGCTCCCTAGTCCCCAATCTGGTAAGCAGGGCATGGGGCGCTTTGTGAGCTGCACTTTAACTGTGAAAGAGTCACATGCGGCTCACAAGCCACAGTTTGGCCACCCCTGGTCTAGGTAATACTTAGTCCTGCCTTCAGTGCAGGGGACTGGACTAAAAGATTTCTCGAGGTCCCTTCCAGTTCTATGATTCTATGATTCTGTGAAATAATGTTCAATTATCATCTGGCTGGAAGACAAAAATTCAGCTGTTTAACAGCATGAAACCTTTCCAGTTCTCATTTTAATTGTTTTTAGAGATGTATTGTTTATAAATCTCACTCTAAAAACTATTTTTATTATGTTTTTAGTTGACAAAGGGGCAGGGAAGAAACCACATTAATGAAGGTTATTTAAAGCTGCCAGGCCCTATATACTCCACAAGAGAAATTCTCACAACATGGTTCAGTTATGCCACATAGCAAATGTGGGTGTGAAGCACACGTGCACACAGAGTAATCCAACTGTGCAATTAAAGGACTTGGAAAGGAAAAGGAAAATGTGAAGTAATATCCATTTGTCTGAAAAATTGTAACATCCCCTTGGGGAATTTATAAATAATATTGTGGCTACTATAGAAATTCCACAAATTCCTATGAATTACATAGAAATTTGAGGGGAAAAACTATTTAATTTAAATACTGAATTTAAATGCTATATATTTTCATATTTAATATCACAATTTTCATTGTGGGAAACTAATGAAAAATCTGATTCTCATTATTATGGGCAATATAATTTATGTAAAAAATAATCAAATAGCTGCAATTCATGGAAGTAGCATGTTCAGATTGATAATTCTATGAAAATAAATTTCATAAATTTACGGTATGTGCACAATGAGTAGCACTGTAGATTTTTTGTTGTTTTTTCCTTCTTTCCTTTTTTAAATTTTCCCTCCTTTTATTTTTCTTCCTAAACACTTTGATTTTTAGGGTTTAACTGAAAGCCCACTGAAGTCAATGGAAAGACTGCAGATGAAATTCTGGTCCCATTTAAGTCAATAGCAAATCTTCCACTGACTTCAGCAGGTCCAGAATGCCCATCCCCGCATTGGCTTCAGTGCTTTTGATCAGGCCCTAAATGCCAAAAACTGGCCTTGATCCTACAAACACTTATGCATGTGATTAGTCTCAATGCGCAGCTCACATGCAAAAATTCAAGCATGTGTGTAAGTATTTGTGGGATTAGGATTTATATCACAAAATGTCAAGAAATATGAAAATTAAGTTCCAGTGGCAGTTTTAATTCAGCAGCCATTCTCCGTTATTTTTTAATTCCTGTTTTTATTGTTAAATAGTGTGTAACTTCATATATTTCTCTTAATATCATAAAGGCCAAATCTCACCTCCATTCCCTCAGGAAATCTCATACACAGATGAGCTGCCACAGTTCCATTGCACAGTGGTGGCAGATTGTGGAGAAGCCATTCGGAACACCTTTGCTCCTGTGGCATAGTGCTCTGTGGAAGCTACGAAGGGCAGAAGACGCAGCCCCTGGACTCTAATAGCAACTCTGTGGGTGCTCTGAGGTTTCTGGGAAATGATACCATCCCTCTAGCTTCTACAGAGAAACGCTGTATTCTGAGGATAATGGGACCCAGATTTGGTTTCAGTTTTATGACAAAATACACAGCTGTGCCTCATGACATATGTACTGTTGCCTAACTTTAGCTTTGTGACTTCTTATGCTTTAAATCTGTTAATTTAATAGTCTACTAATGCAGTAAATTTGTTCATAATTAGGGCCCTACCAAAATTCACAGTCCATTTTGGTCAATTTCACGGTCATAGGTGTAGTAGGAAGACAGCCTGAGACATAAGCCCTTGTATCAGAGACCTGGTATGAGGCAGGACCTGCTCACAAAATTTGGCAAGAACAGGGCTGATACTGCAAAAATACACATTCCTAAGAAATGCTAGTCACAAAGTGCTCACGCAAACACATCCCGATATCAAGTATTACCAGAACATCCCGATATCAAAGATGGTACAAAAACATTACCCAATGATAACAGGAACACACTGACCCCTCCTAAAAGATAAGATCAGGAGGACAGTACATAATAGAGATGTTTTGATTGAACCAACATGTACAAAATGATGGGAGATAACTAGCGACATCAGGGGCAATAACTGTGTCAAAGGGGTTGTCAAGTACTAACTTGTTTGTATCGGGGTATAAAGATGTATCTCAGAGGGAGTATCTTTGTCTCACCTTAAGGAGGAACAGAAAGTCCCACCATTCACTGAGCTGGTCCATTGTTACGGGCTTACATGTATTAGTGGTCCAGTAGAGTCTGCGGGATACTAGTACCATGCTTTGTCAACAATAAACCTACCTGGGTGCCTTTGTCCCTTAACAGATCTTGTAGTCATTGGGTAGTTCACTTGAAGTCTGCCATGCCAGCTATCTGCGCAGGACTAGGCCAGCATACATACACACACACACGCCAAATATCTATCAACATCTAACCACAATAAGATTTTAAAAATAATAAATTTCATGATTTCAGCTATTTAAATCTGAAATTTCACAGTGTTGTAATTGTAGGGGTCCTGATCCAAAAAGGAGTTGTGGTGGGGTTGCAAAGTTATTGGCAGGGGGCGGGGGTTGCGGTACTGCCACTCTTACTTCTGCGCCGCTGCTGGCGGCGGCTCTGCCTTCATAGCTGAGCACCTGGACAGCAGCAGCTGCTGGCCGGTATCCCAGCTCTGAAGGCAGAGCCGCCGCCAGCAGCAGTGCAGAAGTAAGGATGGCCTGGTAGGGTATTGCCACCCTTACTTCTGCGCTGCTACCTGCAGAGCTGGGCCCTCAATCAGCAGCCACCACTCTCTGGCTGCCCAGCTCTGAAGGCAGCAGCACAGAAGAAAGACTGGGATGGTCTCCACTGTGAAATATGTATAGTATAGGGTAAAAGCACACATAAGACCAGATTTCACAGGGGGAGACCAGATTTCACGGTCCGTGATGCATTTTTCATGGCCGTGAATTTGGCCTTATTCATAAGATATTAACAGTTTATCTTATTGGAATAGTTATATACGGCTGTGACGCTGCACCCCATGTTCATCATAGTGATATTATGACATGATTATGGCATAATTATGATTCATTTTGTACAAGATGGGTCATGTAAGGTGTCATTGGAAAAGTTATGATTTGCTGAATATGATTATCCTATTTGTATGCATGTATCCTATTTGTAACTGAAGTTATAAATATTGACTATGAATCTGCTTTTCAAATTGGCTTGCTCTGGAAAACACCCACAGCCAGCCTTTCAGGTACAAAAATGAAGAAGCCAGACAGTACTAATGGCTTATCAACAAAGACAATGGGCTGTGGAATAGCTTAGCCTTCTGTAAACATTTCGGCCAGCCTGTAAGTAATGGCGGCTATGACTCTGCAAGGGCAAGTGACCAGACCACATGACTCTGAACTCCATCTTGAGTACGTGTATTTTTCCACAGACTGGTATGGGAACCACATTTGAAACAAAGGGTTCCTGCCCTTTGGAAAAGCTGTATAAGGCAGGGAGTGACATCATCATCTTCACTCCCCCACAACTCAACACCTGAGAGAAGCTCTGGAAGAAAAGGACTTGGAATAGGGGTGGGAAGCCCAAGCTGTACTTGCTTTGCAGCTTGTGCCTTGAGAATCTGCAAGTCTGCTTGTATCATCAGTCAGGGTGAGAAATTGCTAATTCATATTCTGTCCTTCTAGTATTTTAGGCTTAGTTTGTGGTTTTGTTTATTTACCAGGTAATCTGCTTTGATCTGTCTGCTATCACTTATAATCTAACTTGTTTTTACTTAATCTAAACCAGTGTGCCTTTGAGTGAAGTGTCTGGGGAAAAATCTCAGCTTGGTTAACACAACAAGTTTGTTGCATACTCCTCTCCACATTGAGGGAGAGACAAACTGGGTAATAAAGTCATACTGGTCCGGATTTCGACCAGGGCGGGACATTACAACTCTGGGGTCCTGGCTGGGGATTCTTTTGCCTGTAGCCTCTCTATTGTTGGTTCATGCAGTGGCTGGCAACAGCCTGCATGCAACTGCAGCTGGATGTGTCCCTGCCTGTGTGAATGCTGGTGGGAGTGTAGGACCAAGTGCAGTCTATAGCTTGTCAGAGCAGCAGAGTCCTGAGAGGGAGCCCCGGCTGCTCAGTGGAACCCATCACAACCGTATTTCAGGTCTGTCAAATTCAAGGTTCTCTGTTTTGACAGAACCCAGAGCACATTATGGGAACACTAATAAAATCTTAATCCAAAAGCAGACTAGTATAACCTCCACGTTTTCTTAACATTAGTTTTTTCTTCTCAATATTATTCTTAAATTTCAAAGATACATGGTTAAGCTATAACATCACGTAGCTTCCAACTTGCAAATGAGTAATTTCCACAGCAAAAAAACAAAAAACAAAACAAAACCCTGAAAGGGCAGAAGGTACTGCAGATTATACATGTTTTCCTTTTACATGTTGTTCAGCATGTTGGTTTTCTGATATGTGCAGTATGCTGCTTATCGGCAAAATTGTATTTTTGCCAGGGACCACACAACTATTAAAGTGAAAAAAAGCTCACATGATTTTCATTCTTGTCTAACAAGGACATTTACAAGCAAGATTGTGAAACTCTTAGACAACAATCAAAATGCAACTAAGGCCTTTAGCCTTTCAGAAGTAAGATTGGTGTACTGGCCAAATTAAAGAAAGCGGAATGTTGGCTAAATAAATATTTTTGTCTAGCTTTGTTTATCTGATCTTACCAGCATGGAGCTATATTTTGTCAAAACAACTAATTTCCTCTGTTAAATGTACGAGCAAGTGAGAGCATTGTTAAAACACTGCATGCAGCCATGCCCCAAACATTTCTTTATTTAATTTTCTGCTGTTAGCATTAAATAAAACTCTTGTTGAAGAGCCTTAGTAAAGCCCTCTGCAGTGGAGATTACTAATACAAAAGGAATAAGCAAAAATAAGTCAAGAGTTCAAGACATTTATGCATTATCTGTTTAGAATTCAAATACTCTTACAGAGCCCACGCTTTGAAGACGTTGCAAAGCCTAGCTACTAGCCATCAGCTTTCTGAGGGTACACAGTGAGTGGGGCAGGTTCTGGTTTTTATGGTTTGGGAAGATCTTGTTGCTGACACTGGTCAACATTAAGCTTTCATACAGTAGTTGCCATTAAACAGCTTTTGCTACCAGTAACCATAAGTTGCATCTGAAATATCAGAGTATTTGCCTGTACGTAGAAATAGAATATACCTATGGTAACAGTGGAATAGTGGCTTCTATGCTATATGATTTTAAAAACTGGATGTTTATAGGCCTAGAGCTTGATGGATAGGGGAATTCTATGAACTGAAATAAGTAAGGGGCCTGTAAGGGGTTCCCTTCACCACCATAGCAGCCCTGCAATCAGAGCAAGGATTTGAAAGGGTTGTCATCCCTAGCACCCCGCTGACCACTTCTGTGGCCAGGGGTGAAAGGAAAATTGAGCTCTTATCAGTATGGGGATGGCTCTGCGCTCCTCCCCCCCGGTTCCCCGAAGAGACGGGGCCTCAGGCAGAAGGGGCGGGGCTGGGGGGCAAAAGGGGCAATGACATTAAAGCAATGCTGTGACGGCACTTTAAGCAGGGTCCTTTGCCGCAGTAAAAAGTAGCCGCCAGTCCCAGCCTGTACCACTGACTTTAAAGCACTGCCGTGGCAGCGTTTTAACGTCACTGCCCCTTTTGTGCTCCCCATCAGCAGCCATGCCCCCAGCGGGGTCGCCAATGGGGGGCGCAAAAGGGGCAGCGATGGCAGCACTTTAAAGTCCGCGGTACGGGCTGGGACTGGGGGCTACTTTTTACCGGTACATCGTACCAGCCCGTACTGCCTTACTTTCACCCCTGTCTGTGGCCCTGCAATGGCTTGTCTCTGTCTACAACTTGCATAGTCCAGCCGTTCACGCAGGTCCCTTTTTAAATGTAGTTCCCTTCCAGGTAACAAGAGTCCAACTAAAAAGCCAAATAGTCATCTAACAAATAATCTTTCTGCCCCTCTTGGGCTACACTGAGGTTCCCTGCTCTTCATCCCTAATCGCAAACCCTGCAGAGTCCTTCCAGGCTTCTCAAGCCTCCCTGGGCTTCTCCCCTGCAGGGCCTTCTTCCTAGCAGGTTTTCTCGATGGATCCCCTCTGTCGGAATGTCAGCAACTTCTCCCAGGGACCTCCCTGCTTCTTACACGGTAGGTTACTTCCCCGCTGTAAGTCCTGTTCAGCAGGCACTTCCCTGCCTCCTCTCTCCTGGGTCTCTCATGTGATTGAGTTCTCCTATCTCCCCCATGTAGTTCTTTCAGACACTTTCACAGCTGGGATCAAGTGTAAACGGTAACAGTGCATGCATAACCATTCCTTGAACTGGGTCATCATTTTCATAGTGCAAGTGTGATTACAGATCATTTAAAATTGAAACATATGAACATAAATGCTGCTGTGGAGCTGAACAAAACTGAAATAAAATGAAACAGAACGTTACACACTGCATTGCACGAGGAAAGTTATTCATCAATTTTGTAAGGGCATGGCAATTACTCCCACACAGAGATTGGTCATTCCAATCTGTCAAACTCTGTCATTTCACACAGTTTTCTTTTTTAGGGCATAATCACCACCTGAAACAACATGCTTGGTGAGTACAACAATAGGAATGTGTATGTGCGCACATGCACTTGCAAGCTAGATAGATCAGCTGCATCCAAGCTGAACTACCCAGCAGAAGTGTGCTCTTCCTAGCTTTTGCCAGTTAAAGCAATCAGTGAAATTGGAAGAGAGCATGAAGAATTTACTCCAGCTGCAGTGTTATATTACTTGTAACTAGTTTGTTTTGCCACAGTTAATGTTGGTTGACGAAAGCTAGCTTGCTGATCTAGTTGCAACACGCAGCAGATCATCACAGCTCAGTATTTTGCTCCTTTGTTCAGGTTTGGGGTATTGCTGAGCCACAGTACTATGTGCAGCTTCTGGTGAATTGGAAAGGTCCATACCTAGAGCTGCCACTGGCTCAGGTTTAAATCATGATCACTGTTTTCAAAGCCTAGTTCCTATAACCGGGTATCCTAAAATTTACACCCTCTTTTCTTTGAGTCTGTCTTGTATTAGAAGTTTTGCTTCCTGTTAATGATTTGAATTATGTCACTGGTGTCTTGGACTAACCAAGCAGCAGCAATGTGTGATATTACCACCGCTGTCTATTGTTTATTTTGGGTACTGTGCAGTGTCACTGTCAGCATTAAAGACAGCCCCTGCCCCAGAGAGCTTCAGAACAATGAGACAGAATCATGCAGAGGGCCACTGGTTAAAGCCAAAGGGGTTGCAATTTCTCTCCCCCAAAACAAAACAAACTGTCACAAGGAAAGCTACGTGATTTGAGGGGTGCCAAGCTTGCTTGTTTAGAAGGATAATTTTTTCTAATGGTTTTTAAATTTAGGACTAGTGCAGTATGGTGATAGCTGAAAGTGGGTAGAGGAAGACTGATATGTAAAGATGTACCCAGAACCAGTTTACTGCATCAAGGAAAGATCTTAGTAGAGCCAATAATTTTAACATGCCTAGGATGACTTCTGTGTGGGCTTATGAATCATGCAGCCAATGCTAACTTGAATCACAGGAACTTATGGTTGTTTGCAATTATAGATGTCACTTAAAGCTCTCTGCAACCCTGCTTATACCATACACATTTATCCTGCTAGAAAGCTATTTTTGTAAGTTACTGCAGCAAATTTGAAAATAAACCTAAATCACTTAGGATATCTCAGGGAGGGCAGACAAGGATTATTGGAGAACACTCTTAGATCTTTTACATCCAGTTCTCGATGATAGTTCTTTCCTGAAGAAAAAGAGCTCAACATATATTTCTTTAGCCACTGAGAAATCCCTTTCTTAGTCTTTGGGGAAGTTCGGTGTTGTTACGACAGTTTTATTTATTTTTTAAATGATAAAGTTTGATAAATTTTGTGAGGTAGTTTAGCCTTGGGGTTAATCAAAGCGTGTGTTAAATGAAATGGATGGTTTCCAAACACCTTACAGCCACTATAGCAGTGCTCAACTTCTTTACAAGACAGTGCTCAACTTCTTTACAAGACTCTACTTGACTACTACGGAATTTCAGACAGGATAGGACAAGTGTCATGGCCTGGACTCCCTCCCATATATAAATTATTGCCTCTAAGGGCTTGTGCTCACTGCCTCTCACGTTAGTCTAGCTTGAGTGAGGACGGTCACACTGCAAAACACTCGAGCAGCACAGTGTTTGTATGAGCAGAGTAGCTGAGTCCCCACTGCATTACTATCACCAGCACCCCTCAATCTCTTACTCACACACCATGACAGGGCAGCTAGCTGGAGTTTAAAGCACTACTTACCTTGAGCTAGAGACTTGCATGTGGACTAGGGTGACCAGACAGCAAATGTGAAAAATCGGGACAGGGAGCGGAGAGGTAATAGGAGCCTATATAAGAAAAAGACCCAGAAATCGGGACTGTCCATATAAAATCGGGGCATCTGGTCACCCTAGTGTGGACAGAAGTTGAGTCAGGGGTTGAAGACAGCCTCTGAGACAGAGAGTTGGGATGTTTGGCTCCACCCAAATGTAGTAATGCAGTTTAAATCCACCATTTCACCTTTGGATAACTTTTCCCCCCCATTGACTTGCTTTCCAAAAGAAACAATGAGGAATAAAGGTGCCCTTCTCTCCAAGGTCACAAGTAATTCTCTCAGTATTAAAGCATATTGAGAAGTCAAACTAAGTTTTTACTAGACCTTTTGCTAAACAAAGACAGAATCAAGACTCACCTGATTTCTTCCAGGTTTGGCATTTTTTCCTCAAGGAATATGCCCATTATTACTTTCATTGAAATTTACATGACTAATTTGTTTTAAGGCACTCACGATATATTTGAATATCTTCTAGTGAAACTTTATACTCCATTGAAGACCTCTGATGAAATAAATTCCCACTGGTTTTCCTGTTTCTCTCCTTTTTGCAGTGAATTCTGGTTTTGCCTTTGATCAGTTCTTTTTAAGAACTTTTATTTTGACCTCTTCTCTTCTCTTTCAAAAAATTTATTTCCCTGTCTTTCTATTTATACTTCATCTGAAGTGGTGTTCTCTCTCATGGGTATTTGACGACCCTCAGGAGTTGGTATCACTATACGAAGCCTTTCATGTCAAGGTTCTTGGTGCAAAGCCATTATGTGAAAACTATTACCATCTGATTGCAATTTGGTGGTCTCAGTACATTTTCCAATAAACAGGTGTCCATATCCTAAAACCACCATCACATTTGACCTTTTTTGGTACTCTCAGTAGAAAAGTCAAGGACTGAGAGAGACACATTTAGGGAAGTCAAGTTTGTGCATAGACAGGACATAGGGTCTAGATTGGTTACATGCTGAGGAGCTAGAAGAAGCTGCACGTGGTCTAAGAAGTTGTAAGTTAAAGTAGACCCTGCCTAGCTTAAATTACACCTTGTTCTTGCTCCTTACAATAAAAATTAGACTCCCTTACTCATTGGTACCATGGGTGTAAGTAGATCCACAGGAGTCTCACCGAAATCAAAGGAGTACAAGTTAAACCATCTTACATGTTGCCTCTGAAATTGGTCACTTTGTAAGATTCCTCTTTCTCTGAAGTTTCTTCCTTGAGGTCACAATATGGTCTTCTATATTTACAAAAGATCTGAATTCCTATGGGCTTGAAGCTAATTGAACTTTGTGTCTGTGATCAAGCTTCTTGCTTTTCAGTGTGCCCCAGCCTAGCCAAGTGTTTGATAGGAGCCACCTTGCCTCAGTTTCCCTTTTTGTATTAGTTCAGAAGTGTGGCCAATAGCACTTGGCCTCTCTTTATGGCTCCAGCAGGGTCATTTGAGTTTCTCCCCTTTCAGGTAGTAAGGGTTCACACATGAAGGTCATAAGGGCCCTCTAATGGGCAGCTGATCACTAGGCTCAAGATCTGATAGCTCCCTTTCCCTTCTTTATCAGGGAAGTAACAAAAGGCAAATCAACACAGGGACAAAAATAGAGTCCAGTAGGCTTATGCTAGGACCCCCAAAGTTGGGTTTCAGCAGTCTCATCAGTGTGAGTGGGGCTGGCGGGATGGGAACGGACATGGTAGGGGATCCTATCCCAAGAACCCTGTGTTAGCCTACCAGACTGCTTCCTATCTATGGTATTTGTAGGCATCTGTTATAAGGCAACTTTCCCTGAATCCTTCCCCTCAGGAAATTGGTCTCTCCAAACAGCTTTTCTCTGTTCGGTGCCATAGAGCTACTTCATGGTGATTTCCACCATCTCTCATAGCCACTCAGCTCTGTCCCGTCGGTCGCAGCTTTATATCCCAGTTGTTGCTAAACAGCCACTCAGCCACAGCTGGGAGAGGGATTGCTCTGTTTATTAACTCCTTAATGGTCACTGCCAAGTGGGGTGCATGTAGCTTGTCACAGAGCCTTTGAGATCTATTGATGAAAAGTGCTATATAAGAGCTAGGTATTATTATTACTATTACAAGCCACAGTCCATGGTAAGTGAGGTAAGAAGGTACATTTTATGGATGGGATTTTCAGAAGCCCTCAGTAGTTGCCTAACTTTGCTCCAGTAAAGTCAGTGGTAAAACTCCCATTGACTTCAACGAGAGCAGAATTAGGTCAATAGGGAGCATTTGTTCTTAAAAATACAAGGGTGCCCTTCTCACATGCTGGACCTGCTCTGTTGGCTGGTATAAAGGAGGGTGGGGCCCTGCTCTTATAATCTCCCAGGAGGGAGTCTAGCATAGCTAGACTGGCACAAAGCTTGAGATAGAGGATGGCTATTCTAGAGCAGTGCAATGGAAGGAAATTCGTCTTGCACGCAAGCACAGCACAATCCAGCCCTTCATAGAATAAGAGAATATCAGGGTTGGAAGGGACCTCAGGAGGTCATCTAGTCCAACCCCCTGCTCAAAGCAGGACCAATCCCCAACTAAATCACCAATCCCCAACTAAATCAATGTGTAAAGCATGTGTATCCCTACCTATGACCAGTGACTGTTGAGGAGCGGTGGGCACTGTCCGGGGTTCTCTGCTCGGTGTCCCCGTCCGGTTCCCTTCGTTTGACCCTTTGACCGCACTCCCGTCCCTGTTTTTCATTAGTTGTCCCCTGTAATTAGTTGGCTCTCCAGGCCCTGTGGATCTCCCCCTTAGGCTGGGGGGGGATCCTTTTGTAGTGGACGAGCTCTGCCCGCCCACGTCCTGGATCCCAATAGACCAGTGACTGGATTGCAAATCTAAGAAAGCTGTACCTATGGAAAAGGCCTGTTTCATGCTCATTGACAACACCAGACTCATTAATTTCACATACAAGAACAATTTTTTATAAAGTAAAATTTAACCACACAATAAAACTTTGACTCCTAGCCATAACCCTATACCCCAGCTGACTCAAGCCAAAAGTAACTGGGCTATCTCCAATGCCCAAAATCAGCCCTCTCAATCCGTTTCACAGCAACCTTCTATCTTGTATTAAAATGGGACTGTATTGATACATTCTAGCCATTATTGTCTAAGGGCTTGAACCTGCAAAGAGGGAAACCCATATCACTTTACTCCACTCATAGGGGGTCAGTGTTAACAGTACTGTGAGCTTATTTTGTAATCTGTTCTGCAGTTATTACCAAGTGTCGGTCTGACTTCAATGTAGAAAATGCTCCCCTTAATAGTAAGTGATAAAAATGATTTCAAATGACATTTTCCTTATGAAGAATAATAGAAATATATTAAAAATAAACCTAAACATAGATATTTAAGTTATGAAAAAAGTTCTCACATTATTTTAAAGCATATTCATTTGTATTCCTTTTAGCTCCTTCTGCACCAGAGGCTAATGGTGCTGAGGAAGTTAAAAAACCCATAAAGACACCCGTCCAATTTTTTTTTGTTTTTACTATTGACATTTGATAGACACGCCTGGTCTGTTAACTAGGTGCATGTAGAGATTACACTCATTTTAATAAAAATCACTTTAAACAACATAAGAATTGTAGTAACGCTCACTCTGTGATATGGTAGTACCCCGCTAAATAGAAAGATCTGATGACTATATTCCTATATTATATCTCTTTAAACAAAAGCTAACTGTTGTAATGATTGTTTTATTTGATATTTACTTGGGAAGGATTTGTGAATGTGTTAAAACTTCCTAAATAAATAGTGTAAAACAAAACAAACAAAAAAACCCACAACAAATCACTGAAGTCAGAGTTTTACAGGTTTTGTAATATTGTGACCTATATGTTCGTATTGAGTTCCTTTTAACAGTTATCATACTTCCAAGTTGTCAAAAAGAAAAGAAAAGAAAAAGTGTGTTTTTCATTAGGAACTTAAAAAGAACAGGAGGACTTGTGGCACCTTGGAGACTAACAAATTTATTAGAGCATAAGCTTTCGTGAGCTACAGCTCACTTCATTGGATGCATCTTGTAATTACATGGCTGGAAAAAGTGTACAGGGGAGAAAAATAATTTTAAAAAAGCATGGATATAGCCAAAACCAAAAAGCAGGAGACAAGGCTGTGAGCTAGCATGATTATCTTTAGAAAGATTTTTTTCCAAACTCATCTGTTTATCATACGTTTTCATGACCATGCAAGCATTATTAAGAGACATTTACTGATGTGGTAGTTACTGGAACCATTACAGAAATAACAAACCTGAGGAGAAAGCCAAATTCTTTCAACCTATTTAGTATACAGGACAAGCAATAAAACATACTTGTAACATTTTGAAAACTTCACAGTTCCAGTCATCAAGTGCTTTGTTAGTAAAGCCCAGTTTTACAGCAGGTTTCAATTACATGCATGGTGGATTTCAGGACAGTTGCATCAGATCTTTATGCACTGGACAAATCAAGAGGACAATCAGACTTGATGAATTGTGCAACTGGAGAATTTGTGATTCTGCTTGGAGTTACTTTCCTCCATCTTCATCCATTTGAGAATGGGGTTATTTCAAAGAGCATGCAGCATTTTAAAAAACATCACTGCACTGATCTGCATATAGAATTCAGACTGTTCAGAAACAATATGGTGTGGATGCTGAAACTGCATTTCCTGGGAACCCAGGGGCCTGTGAACATGTTGAATTTTTTCATGCATTGTATTATAAAAGGCAATAGATTGAGGTTGAGTATCAAGATTTATTTATTTTTGCATGATGCAGGTAAACTTTCTGTTTTGCTATTCAATACAAAAGGCAAAATGCTAGAAATGTAAAAATTGGAAACTTTTTCCAGTGTCATGATTTAAAAATGGATTGTGGTATTTTGAGAATATTTGTTAAATGGATGGAGGAAGACACTGAAAAGGATTCAGGAATTGGCTATTTGGCTATGTTTTGGTAAACAAACCAAATGATGGGCAAGAAAGAAACGCTTAGGTTTAATGCCTCCTACTTGAACTTTGAATATTATAAAACCACAATGCAGAATCCTGCCAGTCCTTTATGAATATGACAGTATAACATGGTGAGCCAAATAATATGATCAACTGCCTGTCTAGACAGAACATTCCCACCTTTTTTTCTGCCCCAGTGCTCACCACATGAATTCTTGAAATATACTAGCAGTGACAGGACTGAAAACACTTGCAGAGAGGTGGAGAATCCCTGTGTAACAACTTCATCATGCAGTCTGTGCCCGATACCAAGTTGTTTTCTGTATAGGAACAAGCACAATAAGCAGTCAGAAAGGTTCTGTATGACGTTGTGTGTCCTCAATGGGCAAACAAGAATAGTATGGCACCCTAGGAAAGTATTTTATGCAAACCTATTTAGGATTCCTCATCTCGCTGAACAAGATGTGGACTACAAAGATGTGATCCTGCTTTTGTCCTTGGATTTCTTGCAGATGCATTACCACAAGAACAAGGAGCTGAAAAGCAAAGGTTCCCAGTAGTGACCCTTCTTGGCCATGTCCCTAAAGATGGCTTTGTACACCTCTTTATTCTGGTGATCTTTGGACAGGGCTGCCAGCTCCAGTGGGTGAGAAGATCCAGGGCCTCTGCATGGCTCCATGTGGCTGAACAAGGCATTGTATAACACTGCTAGAATGCTGAGGGATGCGACTTCAGGATCAAGTGGACCCATCCTGGTTTTGCACCAACATTTAAATAGGCAGGTGACATTTGGCCAACATGACCCCAGAGCCAGGAAGAGCCCACTGATAAACAGACAGGCTGGTCCTGGCACCATACAAAGCAGTGTGAGACAGCAGTTTGTGGACTGCCATGCTGGTGTGAATGAGAGATGTGTACATGTGTGCATATAAAGGGAAGGGTAAACACCTTTAAAATCCCTCCTGGCCAGAGGAAAAACCCTTTCACCTGTAAAGGGTTAAGAAGCTAGGATAACCTCACTGGCACCTGACCAAAATGACCAATGAGGAGACAAGATACTTTCAAAAGCTGAAGTGGGGGAGAAACAAAGCCTCTGTTTCTGTCTGTGTGATGCTTTTGCTGGGGACAGAACAGGAATGGAGTCTTAGAACTTAGTAAGTAATCTAGCTAGATATACGTCAGATTCTGTTTTCTTTAAATGGCTGAGAAAATAAGCTGTGCTGAATGGAATAGATATTCCTGTTTTTGTGTCTTTTTGTAACTTAAGGTTTTGCCTAGAGGGATTCTCTATGTTTTTAATCTAATTACCATCCTGATTTTACAGAGGTGATTCTTTTATTTTTTCTTCTATTAAAATTCTTCTTTTAACAATCTAATTTTTTTTTTCATTCTTCTTAAGATCCAAGGGTTTGGGTCTGTGTTCACCTATGCAAATTGGTGAGGATTTTTATCAAATTTTCCCCAGGAAAGGGGGTGTAGGGCTTGGGAGGATTTTGGGGGAAAGACGTTTCCAAACAGGCTCTTTCCCGGTTATATACCTATTAGACGTTTGGTGGTGGCAGAGATAAAGTACAAGGGCAAAAGGTAAAATAGTTTGTATCTTGGGGAAGTTTTAACCTAAGCTGGTAAAAGTAAGCTTAAGAGGTTTTCAGGCAGGTCCCCACATCTGTACCCTAGAGTTCAGAGTGGGGAAGGAACCTTGACAGCATGTAAAGGGATACAAGGGGAGTGACTTTGAGAGACCAGTTACCCCACTCCACATGTCCAGGGAAAGTGGGTGGCCAAAAAATAATGGAAGCAGTCAGTGGGAGAGAGGAAGATGGTCCTCGGAAGCAGTTCGTGTCTGGGAGAAGGAAGGCATAGGGCCACCCCAGCCCATAGTTCCTTTAAGGGCCCAGGAGCCTTGTAAAGAGGGGACAGGGGGTCCAAGACTCCCCTCTCTCCCAGTCAGCAAAGGCAGGTTGGGGAGGATCAAGAGAGTAGGTAATTAGTTGACAGCGAGTAACTAAAAAAAAAAAAAGGAGGCTCCAAGCCCAGTCAGAGAAGGGAGGGGCTGGAAGAGATGTTGCTGAGAGTGTATCCAAGAGGGAGAAGTCAGTCAGAACACCACCCCCAGAAGGAGCAC
Source organism: Lepidochelys olivacea (assembly GCF_965140295.1). Lineage (NCBI taxonomy): Eukaryota > Metazoa > Chordata > Testudines > Cheloniidae > Lepidochelys > Lepidochelys olivacea. The sequence continues at coordinate 113,525,385 of NC_140411.1, forward strand.
TGTGAACACAAAACCTGAGGGGTGAGTGGAAAGGGGACTTTTGGGGAGCTGACTGATAGTTAATGAATTAGATCCCAGGAGGGAGGGAAATATTGTTTCAAAGACCTTGGCTGTGATTGGATTATTTAGAGAACTCAGAGGGAAAGTAAAGCAGAGTGTCTGCAGGGCCATCCCAGGCCATGAGGCAGGTGCTGTCACAGGATGCTATCTACAGTGCACAAGAACATTAGTCCACCTAACTCAATATGAAAAGAATTTATTCCACCCTCAGGGGATTAAGGGATATGTATAACTAGCCAGTTAGTATGCTTTAAGACGTGTGTGGATGCAGGTCACCTTAATGAACACAAACTTAAGTAGAGGAGAAGGCAGGGGTTATGCACTATGTAAGCAAGCCTTACATCATCAACACTTGCTGATGGTCTAAGCTGGGGAAAAAGGTGAGGTGCAGGGGAGGAGAGCAGTAGATGATCCATTGTATGAGAATTGCATAATAGTCTAAACAGATGACAAGCAAGAGAAATCCCTGTCCACTGGTTGCATGGCTGTCCAATAGAGGAAGAGAGTTCATCACAATATTTAATCTTATAGAGTCAAATGCCTATTTTACAAACTAACAGGGGATTGAGGAGTTCATAAAATTGAACATCTCTAAATTACAGTAAGTATGGTGCATAAAACTATTTATTAATCATTCACCATCCATTGATGAAACAAAAATTTAAGAGTTTCTTTGGTTCTAAAATTGATTTCGCTACACCTGACTCCTGTACCAACTCAGTTGTTGTTTCATCTCTGTCCAGCCTTTCAACAATCTTACTTTCAAAAAAACCAAAAAACATTAAGCATGGTTGTCTTACATTTCTCTCCCATTGTGAAAAAGAACACTGGCAACCTCTCTGAGGCATACCTTATCTGATACTGAGGTACTTTCATCAGAGTGTGGGAAGGTCAGTACCCCTATTCTGAGTGTATATGACCTCTGCTTACATCCACAGATGGGAACCTTGTTGGTCAAGGGACAGCAATGGTTGATATAACCGGGCATTCATCAGATCATTGTTCATCAAAGCAGGGTTCTACTGTAAAAGACCTTTGAAGTACTGCATGCCTGAAAAAGCATGTCATTGGATGGCAAATGATAATGTATCAGAGTCTGAATAAGTTGCTTCATCCTGATATGAAGAGAAAGGGAGAGGAGTACAGCCTTAAATTATATTCCATTAAATTTCTGTCCCTCCCTCCCCCCTCTCAAGGTCCTAACGAGAAACAACAGGATTGCAAAACATTTTACCCTGTTCAGCCATGAATGTTCCCAGAGGATAAACTTCCCGAACTTTAAAAAGTAAAGCTGGGCAATTACCACCCAAAACAGTTCATTGGAATGAAGAACAGGATTTTCTGGAAACCACTAGTTGCAGAACACAGTCCAAACTACATTGTTTGAACTGAAAGGCACTCTTATGAATGACAGATGTGGTCAGATCTCTGATGGGATCTAATGTTACGTGGCTGACTCTCTGTTCAGAGAGTAAAGTTCCTGGCACTTCTTAAGGTTCTAAAAGCGCTAAGACCCAAGATTTTCCAGAAGTGACTAGTATGTTTTTAGAGTGTCCAACATTAAAAGCCTAGATTTTCAGAAAGCGCTGAGCACCCACTGTCTTAAAATAAAGAGCTTTTATGGTGTTTCAACTTGGGCATCCAAAATCATTTGTTACTTTTGAAAATCTTGGCCTGAAGTTTTAAAAAGAATAGGGAGCTCTTTTACTGTGCATAGAAGATAGTTATTAGAGTAACAGCTATATTGAACCTTATACTTTAGGTTAATGCATAGTTGAAGGTCACACAACTTTTGGGTAACAAATTTTGTGTTGGAAACAGAAGATACATTATTTCTCCATGTTGCTTGCTTCCTGGATGCATTGCTTTCCCATATTCTCCGTGTGTAATACTGGCATCTCAAGGTCTGGGTGACTGATTCCACTGTTGGTTGTACAAGGTCTTGGAATAGGAACAGAAGTCCTTGTAGCCAGATAGGGATATTAATTGTTTCTCTTTTTCCTCTGAGATCAAATATAGATGTAGGTTCATCATAATATTTATGCCAGCAGAAGTTAACAGAGCTCTCCACAGGGGCTTAAATTAATGGGTAGCCTACTAGAAGAAGAAGAGGATTTTGTGTCAGCAGAAAGTAGCTACAACCTCTCGCTCTATTGGTGATTTATGCCTCCAGAGTGGACATTCCTGTCAGGGGGAGGGAGCGTGTCCAGGTTGGCTGAGGGATGCGCTAATTAGTGCATCTATTTATCTTTTTATCCACCCAGGTGCTTAGATGGTCCTCAATACTATAGCATCCGAGTGCCTCTCTTGAGAAGCCCTTGCCCTGAGTTTTCACCCTTTAAATTGCAGTATGTCTGCTCTTCAAGTGGAAGGTGTAATTTCCATCTTGAGGATACATACCTGTGCTAGCCCTGATCGAGTTAGCATGCTATAAATGTGTAGCCTTGGCAGTGAGAGTAGTGGGAAGCTCTGAACGGGGCATGCTATTGTATGTCTGGTCTCAGTGCCATATAGAGCGGGACAGCTATCTCACTAATGTCTGAGAGTTCCCACAGGGCATTACTGCTCCACCCTGGATATTTTTTGCTACCACATTGTATTACAAGATCATCTCTAATTTGCTTTCCCTTGTGTTCCAGGTGTTTTGGCATTACTGTTTCCCAGCTGTTCTTGCTATCTGTGTTTGTAATTATTTTTTCCTCTTTGGTGTTTACTTTCAGTTTTTCGGGCTGAATCCAGGCGCTGTGTTTCCAATCTAATAGTCTAATCCTGCTTTTACCGATTTCAGTGGAGGCTGTATCTATATTCTCTGTGCCCATCTATTTGTTGTGTGTCCTCATTTGTGTTTCCAACACCTCCATATTGTAGCATCCTCTGTTTAAGTAATGTAATGTTTATACATTCTTCCAGCTCATTAATAAAGATATTATATACATTCTGGCACCTCACTGAACATCGTTCTCTAGCTCAGAATGGACCAGATTCATCCCTGTCATGATTCCATGGTTTATATGAATTGAGATAGCAGTTTAATTTGACCTCCCGCCATCTGTAATTTCAGCAGTGGCCATGTACCAGACAGCCTTGGGGAGAAATTCTTCCTTAATTAATTCTTCCTTGAGTTTTCCCTATAGCAGTCCAGGTCTTGCCTAAATTCAACAGTTCAGCCTTAGAGGAGTATTTATTTTGTTAGTTGATATTACAAAGGATTTAAAATGATTCAATACACAGACCTCTCTTGCAGAAGCGCTCTCTAATTGTCCCAAAACATACCTATGTTCATATGAAGTACAACAAAACTTATTAAGCAAAAGAACAAAAAAACCAAAATCCTACAACTCCAATTAAACAGTCAGAGGTAACCCAGAACCAGCTAGAAGTTAACAATCATGTATAGATATAGCTACGCTAACAAGCAAAAATAGCAAGTTTCTTATATTTTCCATTCTCTTCTAGCAGCTAAAATTTCAAACAGCTCATCTAATGGATTTGAAGGAACAAACTAGATTTTAATCTATTTCTGTTTAGAAATGTAAAACAGTAAATGATTTTGGTTGATCATAACTCTGAAGATACACAATCACAGAAGCATGTCATGTACTTTTCCCATAGGCCTTCTAATATAGGGTCAGTTCCCATGTTATGCTGCCTGAACTGTACCCGTGATCAATGTTCCCTCTAATTTTTGACAGGCCGTGTGCGCAAAAAATTTCTTTTGTGCAAATTTTTGTGCTTCTGTGCAAATTTGTGTGTACACGGGGTTTAGGATCTGTGTGTGCGCACACCCGCGCACAGTGATATAGTCACTGGATTGTTTTCTTACTGGCTTGTTTTCTCACGGTTTCCTCTTTTTGGAACTAGAGATGGTTCCAAGCCACAAAGTTTGAATCAAGATTTGAACTTTCTCAAAGTTTAGGCATATTTGGATCTGGAGGTTTGGTTTGTTCCATTAGAAGCCTGATGCAAAATTAATGAGCTTGATTCTTCATTGAATTGCATGTTCTGCAGTCATTGACGCCTGTGTACAGTGGATGCAAAATGCTCCCAAATCAGAATGTTATCATTATACCACTGTGAACAGGTATAAGTGACTCCATAAGGTACAAGAAGAATCAGGCCCTAGATTTGAACTTCCCCAAAGAGAGCCAAGATTTGCGCCTAATGTGAAAATTTTTTCTGGTAACCTGTTTCCAAGTAACGTCTTAAGGTTGTACACTCTTAAACTATACCATTTATTAAGAATGGATTACAAAAGAAATTAATGTAGAAACAATTATGCAAGATGCCCACCTAGGTTGCTCAGTTAATAACTTGGACATAGCTATAGCGCAGGAAAGTTCATTCTTAGGGGATATTGCGTATTATGGATCCTTTATGCTAGCACCAGAAAGTCATGCCTAGCTGGAGTGCATGTGAGTTTTGTTTCACAGGGCAAATTCTCATTTTTGCCAGCTTCTTCTGCAGTAGCGTGAGCTCTGGAAAGATTAGACCTGTTTGGGGCTGCCTATATCTAAAGATAGCCTCCAGGGCCCTCCTGCTTGACAGCCCTCTCGAATACCATTGACCTTGATGACAATTTTACCATTGACTTCAAAATATGCAGGATCAAGCCCTAAGAACACAGTTGCTGATCACTCATTCAATATCAGATTCTGTATAACAAGAACATTGTTACTAGCGATATATGACCCCATCTGCAAACATGAGCCAGACATTAAAAGTCTGGTTATCCTGGGGGGTGGGGGGAGGGGCGAATGGTAGCCTGCTGCCCAGCCCTTACATGGCAGCTCCCGCGGCAGCACACATGCACCAGCTTGGGCAGCGGGTGGACCCTTTGAGGAGCACGGTTTTCAGGGCTGCGGTGGAGGACAGTGTGGGGGCCCATGCCAAGCAGGGTAAGAGGCTCCCAGAGGGCATGGAACATGAACTGCCCTAGCTGCCAGCGCTTCCCCTGGCCGTGCACTCAAGCAGCTCCGGGACAGGGAGGGCTTGAGCAGGCAGGGAAGGGGGTTGCCGGGCAGGCAGTGCAAAGGGAGGCAGGGGGTTGTTGGGCAGGAGGGCCATGTCCTAGCTCTCCAGCAGGGCTGCCTGGCTGCTCCCCTGTGGCCACAGCTCTCTTGTGACCTGCACTCCCAGGCAGCCTGCTGGAGCTGAGGTTTGCAAGTCCCTTGGGGCCGTTCATGCTGGAGTTGAGGGGGGAGGGGAGAGGAGTGAGTGGGGGGCGGGGCCTTGGGGGAAGAGGCGAGACAAAGGCTGAGCCCTGGGGGGGGAAGAGGTGGGGCAGAGTGAGTCCGGTTTTCAGACATTAGAAAGTTGGCAACCCTATTGCTGTACATTAGCTTTAAATGCAATGGGGCCCATGGAGGCTATTTTTCCTCAGAATGCCTGTCTTCAGTAACACAACCCAATATGCTTGATATTAAAAAATCATTGCTGGTCAGCAGACCTCACAACATTTCAAACTGTTGTCACAGATGCTATCATGGATAATTTCTGCTTCATTGCAACAGAATAATTATTATTTATGACTGAGTTTAGCAGATTTGGTTATGTTTGATTTTGTTCAAGAGGCCCCAGTTCTCTGGGCCAAGTTATAGTATCACGCAGTCAGAACAGTTAAACATCCCCAGATGGTCTCTTTTGCACATTAGCATTGTAGGTATTTTACAGCACTGTTATATACTCTGTTAATCTTGGACTGCACAAATGTTGCTTTTCAGATTCGGGTTTGTAAACAGTCTAGGTGGAATCTCCCGGGGAACATTTTGGATATATGCACACTTAGACCTGGCATGTGTTTAAAGTTCTTTGATTTTGAATAAATCATATCCCCATGTACTACCATGATGGAATGTGGATGATACTTTTGTGGTTATCCACAACTCCTCTTGGAGATTCTGGGAAGAAAAACTAATAGCACTCTTCCAGATACTTTGAAATGTTATTTACAACTGCAAGAGAGAGAAAGTTTAAAGAGAAATTAAGCCTTTACTTTTTTGGACTAATAATAAGTAATGGTAGAATAATAAGCTAGTTTCTGGGAAACTTTGGTCAGCAGAGAGCACTTTGATTAACTCATTTAGCCATCCATTTAGAATTCCATTACATCCCGTAATCTATAAACTACAAATGCTTAGGGAAATATAGACAATGGGTTGACAGAAAGCTAAGTACCTCCAAAAAAGCAGTTAATCACTAAGAACTTGATCATGCACAAATCAATGGCTAAGCTCCCACTGAGTTCAGTGGAGGAGGATCAGGTCCCAGTCTAAGAGTATGCTTTTGTAAAAATTCTGGGTCAGTTTTATAATATACCTGCAAAACCGGACTGAAAATGATTTGCAGGTAATTTCAAGAATGTTATAACATAGCATAAGAACGGCCATACTGGGTCAGACCAAAGGTCCATCTATCCCAGTATCCTGTCTTCCAACAGTGGCCAATGCCAGGTGCTTCAGAGGGAATGAACAGAACAGGGAATCATCAAGTGATCCATCCCCTGTCACCCATTCCCAGCTTCTGGCAAACAGAGGGAGGGACGCCATGGCAATTGTAGCTCAGGTTTGAGCATTACTTTATCAGGATATAGCAGATATTGTGACAACTTGTTTAAAGATTCAGTTTGCTGGTATAGGAATATGCCATGTCACATTAGCCTTTTGGCTCCTCTTGGAACACAGACCATGGAGCTCTACCTTTGTCTTGATCTGAAATAAAACTCCCAGTGATGTCAATATGAGCTCTGCAAAAATATCAAAAGGCAGGACATGGCTCTTTGTTTTTCATTAATATTTCATGATCACAGAGAATAAGTGAAATCTGGTTCTCAGGCTTTAGAGCTCGACTGCAATTATGAACTATGGGGGAATGGCTTCTAGTGTCACTTTTTTGGTGTAGAAAACTTAGCTTTAGCATAGCATTTGAGAACCACAACTGTATTTGATACTGTCAGGAGTAAGGCCCTCAGCTGCACCTGCTCAATAGTCTAATGTCCTAACGAGCCAGTTAGGCTGCTTGATGGACCACCCTGCCTGATTGACTGAGGAAGTCAACAAGTTGGTTCTTAACCCTAGCAGCAGCATCTCACTGGCTGCTCAACACACATGCCCAGAGACGCTCTGCCTGTCTGTGTTCATATCTCCAAGCCCGGCTCCTCCACCACTCCAACCTGCCCTGCACCCAGTCTCGTTCCCATCCTGTTCCAGCCCTGCTCCTGCCTCTCCTGACTTCTGGTAATCCGGTTCCAACCCTTGGTTCTGACTCCTGACTCAAACCTTGGCTCTGGAATTTGGACTCGGACCAGTAGGCCTGACAAATACCTACTCCAGACTGCTTCACCTCTGTCAGCAATCCCTTTAGAAATTGCTTCCAAGCCCTCGCTTCGCCAAGTATAAACTATTTTCCCATAGCACAGCATACCAGCCATTGTAAAGCCTTGTCAGTGTTTTTATTTAATTATAGTGAAGAAGGCACTCAGATCTTTCTGGCAACACTTCTTGACCTAGATCAATTTGGCACTTTCATATTCCTTTCTCTTCTCCCTTTCATCTCTAAGCTCTTTGAATGCACTATTCACAATCGTTGTCTGGAGCTGCTCTCTTCCAACTCCATCCTAGACCCTCCCCAGTCCACTTCCACCCCTTGCACTCAACCAAAACTATTGCTGCCAAAGTTTCTAATAACCTCTTCTTAGCCAAAGTTAGTACTCCATCCTCATCCTTCTTGACCTGTCAGCCACCTTTGACCCATTTGACCATGCTCTTCTTGAAATACTGTCCTCCCTTGGCTTCCATGACACTGTCCTCTCCTGGTTCTTCTCCTACCTCTTTAATCGCACCTTCAGCATATCGTCCTGTCAAAGTTGTAGCTGAGGCCTGCCCTGACATGAGTAATTAACACCTGTAGGGAGGCCTCATATCTTGGAGGACAGAATTAGGGAGGTAAACAGATAATTAGGCTAAAAACAGAACGTTTGTGCTAATTAAGATAAGTAAATAGGTCAGTAGGCTAAAAAGACAGAATGTCTGAGCCAGCTAAGATAAGAGAGAGAACACCCAGGGAACCACTTATTGACAATGGACAAGTTACATTAGGAATGTAGAGAGGAGGTAAAGACTGTCATAAGCAATCATGGACAGAGCATGCTGCCCAGGGATTGGTTCCTGCAAAGTAACCAATCCAATCCAAAAACAGGTGATGCAATGTAAGTGTATATGAAGGAAGAGGTTTTCTGTAGAACTTTGCATGTGTGGTATGCTGCCCTATACCCCTCCAGAGGCTTGCATCCTTTCAGCCCAGTGTAGCTTTGCTGTATGCCAAATAAAGGAACCTGAGTGATGAAATCTGGAATCAACCTGAGTTTTTTGGATCCCAGGGAACTGGCTGAAGCTCTCTCCCAGAACTGGAAAAGGCGTTCTGGATAAACCAAGGTCTCCAAGGGAATGTCAACATTAGTGGTGATGTGACTTGACCCGGATCCATTTATCTGGAGCAGGTAACACATAGTAAAGCTATATGCATAATAAACTGCCAAGGATTGCAACCCAGCATTTTAGCAATGGCATTGGAAGGGCTTAAATTTGGGGAGGTTTCCAGGGTGGTAGAGGAGTGGGTTAGATCTAAAGAAGGTCCCTATGTACTCTCCTGGGAAATGATGGGGGGAGGGAGGAAGGGGAGAGACTGGAACCGGTTGGAAAAGGAAATCCAGCAAATAGTGTTAGACAAAAATTGCAAGAAAAAGAAACAGAAAACTATGTTATTAAAATTATACCCTAGAAGTCTCTCCTAAACAGAAGTTCAGTAGCAGGGAAAATACAGGGAGGTACTTTGGATACCTATGTAAAAGAATGTTAGGCAGAGCTCAGAAAAGGTCTGTTGAATACCACTGAAACTTTAAAGAAGAAGACCCATGGGTGATCATGGAGAGAACAGTAATTGTAACTAAAGAATGAGTATAAAGATAAGCTCAGACATGGAGGGAAAAAATCAGCTGAGAAATGTGTCACTTTGAGAGATAAGTGAATTAAGGAAACAGAGTGAGGAGTTAAAAGGAGCATTTATGCAGATGTTAAAAACTTTACAGACCGCTGAAAAGATTAAGCAGGCGAGTGTAGTAAAAGTATTCAGTGTCACATCGAATAAGAAGTGGGAGGGGACAGAAGTGCTTGGTTTGATAATAAAATCTGGTTATGTCAGTAGAACTCAGTGCAGTCCAGTGGAACCCTGATAGGCAAACAAATTATGCAAGGGGAAGTCAAGTGGTGACAAGTACCACCAGGGACCAAGGAACACGCTTTTCGGGCCCTAAGGGTGAGTGGATGAGGGGAGAGGGCAAAAAGGTGCAAGTGGGAGGCGAGGTCTGGGGGGAAGAGGCATCAAGGGAGCCCGCGGCGTGAGGGTCTGGCGCCAGTGGCCCTCTCCCCCTTTTAAGGGCCTTTTGCAGCTCCTGAGTATCACCATTATGCTTTTGTCCCCAGAAATCTTTACAGCCACTCTGAAGGAAAATGGGCTATTTCCCCAAAGGAGTAGTCTGTAAATCAGTTGTAAATAACTGCTATAGGCAGAGAGAAATCTGATTTGAATCATAGAAGATTAGGGTTGGAAGAGACCTCAGGAAGTCATCTAGACCACCCCCCTGCTCAAAACAGGACCAACCCCAGAACTGTAGGGCAATCATATGACTGTGGACAATTTAGTCAAAATCAGTAAAAGGAAATAAGGGGTTTACATCTGAACTTGGCTGCCTCCAAATGTACATGTAGGGAATGCAATCTGGGTAAAAAAAATAATTAGAGCGACACAAGTGGTGTTGAGCAAGCTGTTTAAAATAAATGCAAATACAGTTAATTATGCAAAGTTTTAAGGACCTAAACAAATGCTCCTGGCTTATAAAACACCATTTTGTAGGTCTAAAATGAATTGGCTCTTAAAAGATTCCACTAAAAATCCATTTGAATCTTTCGTTAAAAGTTGCAAAAACTGACAGACACTTTTTGAGCCGCTGCCAATGTGTCCTGATAGTCTTTGCTAAAGTCTTGATTTTTTTTCCCCTCCCAAGCCTAACACAAGTAGCTGGTGTTATCTGCCTTTGTTACCTTCAATGAGTTGTGACAGCTGTGTTTTACAGGAACAGATGCCATGGGGCAGTAGTGACAGTCGGTTGGGGGTAGGTTGGGATGCCATATCCTCACTACCTGTGACCAGGATAGTGAGGCACCTCACTACCACCTGCCCTTAGCATGAGGAAGCCTCCTCTCTGCCTGCCTGGGGCCATCTCCCTGACACTAACAGGCAGCACAACATCCTCCTCTCGGTCTATGCAGGCTCAGCTAGCCAGTTAGCAACAGAGACCCTCCAATCCTTGAGCCCTCCAAGCGTCTGCCTGCAGTGTCCAGCCTCTGGTCCAGGGGACTCCTCCAGATTCTCATCCTGAAAGGAACAGGACACCACAGCTTACTAGTTACACCACAGGACATAGCTCTGCTTAACACACAGCACATAGGTATGTTTAGAGTACAAACAAGAAGTTTATTTAACAAAAGAACAGAGATTTGAATGATAGCAAGCAGAAACATTGAAACAAGGGGTTACATATAAAATAAAATCATTACACCCAATATAAGAGCCTAAACTTCACTAACGAGACATTCTTCTGTCACAAAGGTGAGCTCACCTAGAGTGTCTCTCCCAGCATCAGACAGTCAGAACAGCTGTGATCATCCCTTCATAGGGCAAACATGCTGGCAGCTTGTCCCCTAAGTGAAAGATAACTGCACACCCCAGATATAGTTCCCCTAATCCATAGTCTTCACTTATAAAAAGGGTAACCCCCATAAGCCCTGCAGCTTGTTTTTTTCCCCCCTGTCTAGAATCTCTCCTGGAGATTTTGCAATCACTTGATTAGCAGTTAGAGCCAGTTGTAAATAGACATTCATTGTGACGTATTCAGTATGCAACCTGTATGTACCAGCCAGGTAGACAAGCGTCTCCTGTCTAAAAGAAGCTTGTTTAACACTTTCTGGGGACCAGCCCCGTGTTACAGGCCATAGGAACATAATTTTCAGTATATACACACATACATTCATTTAACAATGATTATGATGACCAGTGTGACAGTCTTTCAGTACAGTCCTTACATGGCACTCTTTGGCAAACTAATATGTCGATACCAGACTCGGGGTGGTGGTGCTTGTAACCCTAATATACCTCTCTGCCAGTTGGCACCAAGAGGTCCCTGGGTCACACTGTTCCAGTTGAAAAGAGAAGTTGGAGCATCTCATAACACTTCCTGTCACCAATTATACAGACTTGGGCCTGAATGCCCATTGTGTTACACCTTGTATAGTTATTGACACTTGTATAAGGTGAATACAAAGTCAATGTAAAATGCTACCAAGTTAGTATAGGTTGCAATATACTGTAGCCTGTGGTTCCCAATGTACCTACCATCACACATTAGGTGGATGCTATCTCAGCATAACCCTAACATACCAGATTTCTTATTTAATACATTCTTATTCTGTTCTTCTTAAATGTCAGCTGCCTTATTTCATAGCTACTTAAAATGATGTGCATTCATGTCTGAGTAAGGTATGTGAAAATATTTGAGGAAATGCAGAATGTACACCAAATAGTTTAGAAGTTAGGAGGACTGTGTTTTGCTTTAATTTTTACCTTTTGCCACCGAGGCTTTGTCTTTGCTGCTAAAAAGGATGTTTTTATTGTGAGCTAACTGAAGCAGACTAGTTCTCTTGCTGTAAAATTCTAGAGGCGACAAGGCACTATAGTTTTACCCCAAGGTAAACTAGGAGAGGTCTAGGTGGGAAAAACAGGTGCCTTGTCTTCACTTGGATTTCACAGCAAAAGTATAGTGTGTTGTTTATCTCACTGTTTTAAAAAAAAAAAAAAAAAAGCAACACTTTTTAGCAGTGAAGACAAAAACTGAAGGTTCTCTGAAACTTAGGGCCAGAAGTTACACAGTCCCGTCCAGACATAATGTTGGCTTCCAAGATTATGGTGAATGGGACAAATTGAATCTTGGCATACATAGATACAAATCCCATTAGTTCATTGTACTTGCTTATGCACAGGTTGAATTTGTTCCTATAATTTTGCCTCTATTTTGCTTTACCCTTTCCTAGCTAGCATTGTAAAAGCATTACTTTTTTCTAGAACAATCCAATTATGCCTAATCCAAGGTAGTCTTGAGACTTGTAAAATAACGCATCTCTATGATCAGTGTGTTTGCAGTCAACTAGTACATATTTCATGACACAATTTAAGGTCTTGTACAAAGAGATAGAATTGCAATCTAAATACAGTAGAATGATTCCAAACAAGGAAGCATTGACCTAATCGAAATGCGAACAAGTTGTTAACAACCCCCATTCTCAAGCCTTATTTAGTTCTAAGAGGAGCAACTGTAGCACATACTTCAGGTTCTGATCAAAAGCCCAGAGAAGTCAGTGGGAGTCTTACCATTAATTTCAGCGGGGTTTGAATTAGGCCTTTAATGAATGGTATGAACGGGCAGCGGGTGAAAATTATAAACCCAATCCCACAAGGGGCTAAACACTTCCTGGTGGTGCTGAGAAACCTCAGAACCCATTGGCTTCAGTGTTGAGATCTCTCATAGCCCCACTAGGAGGTGTTCTACACCTTTCACATTCATGTCAAGATTTCTCCTGTGCCATCTTGTTCCCCCCACCACACACACACATACAGTGCAGGGTGTTTTCAGAAACATTGGAAACATAGATCACTTGATAGATGTTCATTTTATCCAAATGACATGGCATTAGGCCATCACAGTGGTTTTATTTGTTGCCGTAAATGCTCTTTAGAAGCAAATATTTGATTAGTGAAAAAGAAATGTAGTTATCTTGCACAACATCAGCACTGACAAAACACCTGTGTTCTGACTGAACTAATGCACTGTTCCTGCATTTCCAGCTGATATTCTATGTTTACATGAAAATCTACATATGTGAGCTCTTGATTTAAAGTATTTATGTAAATAGTGGTTTGGAATTACTCAGCCCCCAAATGATTTTTGAGTAAATATTTTGTTTATGGTGTAATGGCATATCCACCCCACACAAGGCAGAGCTGGTTAAATTAGGTCAATTAACCTTATATTCTGCACCTGGAGGAGAATCTGGGCTCAACAAAGCTTAATGGAGGAGGAAGTTCAGATAGGAAGGAGCAGAGCTGGGCTGGTGTAAAGGGATGAAGTGGAGAACAGAAGAGGGCTGCAGGGTAAGTAGTCTGTCACTCCCTGGGAGAAGTGAGGTTTGTATGGGACTACAGAGTCTGGCAAGAAGTCAAAAAGGTGAGGTAGTCTACAATTACTCCCTGGGAAGAGGAAGTTTGCGCTGGTAAACCGAGGGGAGGAAAGGAGATAGAAGATAGAGATGGGTATAGGAAGGAGTCCAGGGAAATAGCAACAGGATCTGGGAGCAAACTGACTGTAATCATTGGGCATAGGGTCCTCAGCTGGAACCCAGAATAGTGGGCTGACCCAAGTTCCCCTACCAGTTGCTAGGAAATTGGTGCAGGATCTGTTATGGGAGTGGAAGACTGTCTGGAACATCATGTGGATTGCTGGTCCCGTGGGATTCTTCTACCCTGGAAGGGGAGGACTATACAGTGAGCAGGCTGAAGGGTTAAGTTGCAAAGATAGAGCACCATAAATCCTGGAGAGCAAGGGGGAATGCAGTGTGACCAACTGTCAGAAGGGGGACATATGGGGATTATGGGCTCCCTGGACACCTGCCTGCCCCCCAGTTTCCACTGTTCTTCATTTGCCCTCCACCCTTTCTTCCCCAGTTGGCAGTCTTTGGGTGGGATCTCTGTATGGACAACCTCCCACAGGACAGGGTTTGGCTCTTGTTCCTCCTTCCTCTTCGCAAGAGAGGGAAGATCCAGCTGGAACAAGGACCAGTCTTTCAGGCAGCCCCTAGAGAGTTAGCTCTAAGGATTCAGTTTAACAGAGTCTATTGCCCTTTTATGGGGTTTACATTCTACCTCTCTTCCTGGGGTGTGTTATTCTACCATAGGTCAGGGCAGTGTTAAGTGTGGTGTGCCCCCCAGCTGTCTCCTCATCAGTTGGACTCACTCTGTTCCCAGCAGCCACAAGCATAGCAACCTTCTTCCTGTTCACCACTCCTTCCTGGGGTAAGTTTCCCCCTTTTAAGCTCCTCTCCCTCCAAGCTGAGCAAGCCTTGCAGGTGTGCCTCGTTAGCCAGGAACAGACCCAGAGGAGCTTGTTAGCCTTCTATCACTTCCGTTGAAACACATCACTGTGTTGGATTAGATTAAAACAAGTTAATTTAAAAAAAGGATAGAGGTTTTAAGTAAATTCAAGTGCAAGGGATAAAGACAAATGGTTACAAGCAGATAAAAGTAAAATATGCTTTCTAGTGGCTAAGACTTAACAAGCTATAGCCTTGGTTCAAGGTAGATTTCTTACTAATCCTTTTCTTTACAAGCCATGGCTGACTTTCTCTCAGTATGACCTTCCACAGAAGTAAAGGTTTTGGTTTCTCTGTGTCTTCCTAGATAAAATATCTTTGCCTAAGCAAGTTTTTCACTCCTAGTCAGTTCCCAGAGACTTCAGCCCCCTGGGTTAAAGGGCCCATCTTTCTCAGCTTTCAGGAGCTGTGGCCCCTTGTCTGTCCAGTGATGGATGCCAAGATGGCTTCTTCTCCTTCCTTTTATCTTCTGAAACCCACTGTTTTTTCCCCAGACTCAGGATGACGTCATGTTGTTCTTCACTTTCTCTGGGATTTCCATTCTTCTGATGATTTGTATGTAAATAGGGCTTCCATTGTTTTTGGTCACACCTTGCTTAATTTCACTGGAGACTTCTCTCCTGTCTGGGGGAAAAACCAGTTTCTTCCTGTGTTTAGTCGCAAACTTTAAAGCAGAATATCAATAAGTATACCTAATTCCTCAAGTAGTGTTAATACACACATTTCACAATGATATCAATCACCAGTGTGTCATTAACTTTCATAAAAGACCCTAATTGAGACACTTTTATAATACAGTAATATTATATACAATCAGTTGATTCAGTTGCTTGTCACTGGAGGTTCAGATCCCACAAGAGGCTGTCTTCCCCACTTGCGAGGTTGATGGCTTTGTTTACCTTTTACATAAATGTACCTTCATTTTTCTCTGCCTGATGCCCAGACTGGTCAGACAAATGAATACACATTCCTTTATCTAAGGCAGACAGGACTTGTGCATTGTCTGCCACACATATTTTAAGAACATAATTCTAGCACACATTCACAACTTTGAACACAACTCATATATACCTAATGCAAGAATGTTAATGATCAGTGAATTATTAGTTTTCCAATATCTTACATGACATCTTTTAGATATAGATTATGAAATAGTGTGTTGTATAGTGAGTATGTCAGGGCTGACAAGAGCTGCTGCCACAGTATTAAACCACCAATATGGCTGTATGTTTCTCTCATTTCCCCTCCCCCTGCAACAAACCCTGTTCCTCTAATTTTGTAGTAGTTAAAGAAATTGTACTGAATGCTCTTAATAGAGCTAGTCAAAATTCTGAAATTCGTTTTTTTGTAAAAAAACAAAAACCAAAACCCATACCTTGTCACTTTTTTTAATTAACTCTAGATACTAACAAAGGGATTCATTTTGTTTGCCTTGAAAAAAGTCATACATTTATAAAAAATTATATTTTAATGTTTATACATTCTTATGAGCCAAGCACTAATTTATACTAATAGCCATAAAAGTTAATTATTTTAAAATCCATATTTGTAATATCAAATTGATCTACCTTTCTACTGAACTGTTTTTACACAAATTTTAAAATGGATTCTGGATAGAAATTAATCTTTCACATATGTATGACATTAATTAAATATGTCCAGTAAATGAAAGAACTAGTCTTTGGGGTTGCCTCTGTCTGCTTCTTCCCAGTTGGGTCACAGATTTTAAAGCATCATATTAAGTATCTATGTTTTCCCATATAGAAATAATACATAATGTCACAATGACATTAATCACCAGTGTGTCGTTATTTTTCAGAAAAGACCTCGTCTTTGCCACCCATCACTAGACAGACACAATGGAACAGAACTCTTGCAAGCTGAGAAAGATGGGTCTTTCAACCAAGGGGTAGTGGTGGGGAATTTGAAGTCTCTAGAAACTGAATACAGGTGAGAAACCTGCTTAGGTAAAGAACTTTCACCTAAGACAGGGAACTAGCATTTTGTACTTCTGTGGAAGGTCCTGACTGAGGGAAAGTCAGCCATGGCTGGGAAGAATAATGACTGGTGAGAAACCATATTGAACAAAGCCTGTACTTTGCTAGATTAAGTTTTAGACTTTTAGATGTGTGTTTTCACTTTTATTTGCTTGTACCGCTTTCTAACTTTATTCCTTTTACCTGGCATCACTTAACTTATGTCTTACTGCTAATAAGCAATGTGTTCTGATCTTAAACACAAAAAAGAACGGATAAATGACCAGGGAAGAGTATAAAAATATTGCTCAGGCATGCAGGAGTGAAATCAGGAAGGCCAAACAACACTTGGAGTTGCAGCTAGCAAGAGATGTTAAGAGTAACAAGAAGCGTTTCTTCAGGTATGTTAGCAACAAGAAGAAAGTCAAGGAAAGTGTGGGCCCCTTACTGAATGGGGGAGGCAACCCAGTGACAGAGGATGTGGAAAAAGCTGAAGTACTCAATGCTTTTTTGCCTCGGTCTTCACAAACAAGGTCAGCTCCCAGACTACTGCACTGGGCGGAACAGCATGGGGAGGAGGTGACCAGCCCTCTGTGGAGAAAGAAGTGGTTTGCTACTATTTAGAAAAGCTGGATGAGCACAAGTCCATGGGGCCAGATGCGCTGCACCCGAGAGTGCTAAAGGAGTTGGCGGATGTGATTGCAGAGCCATTGTCCATTATCTTTGAAAACTCATGGTGATCGGGGGAGGTACCGGATGACTGGAAAAAGGCTGAT
The DNA here is from genome assembly GCF_965140295.1 of Lepidochelys olivacea. Classification (NCBI taxonomy): domain Eukaryota; kingdom Metazoa; phylum Chordata; order Testudines; family Cheloniidae; genus Lepidochelys; species Lepidochelys olivacea. Next base: position 113,542,449 of record NC_140411.1, read on the forward strand.
GTAGTGCCCATCTTTAAAAAAGGGAAGGAGGAGGATCCGGGGAACTATAGGCCAGTCAGTCTCACCTCAGTCCCTGGAAAAATCATGGGGCAGGTCCTCAAGGAATCTATTCTGAAGCACTTAGAGGAGAGGAAAGTGGTCAGGAACAGTCAACATGGATTCACCAAGGACAAGTCATGCCTGACTAATCTAATTGCTTTGTATGATGAGAACTGGCTCTGTGGATGAGGGGAAAGCGGTGGACGTGTTATTCCTTGACTTTAAAAAAAGCTTTTGACATGGTCTCCCACAGTGTTCTTGCCAGCAAGTTAAAGAAGTATGGGCTGGATGAATGGACTATAAGGTGGATAGAAAGCTGGCTAGATCATCAGGCTCAATGGGTAGTGATCAATGGCTCCATGTCTATTTGGCAGCCGGTATCAAGTGGAGTACCCCAAGGGTCAGTCCTGGGGCCGGTTTTGTTCAATATCTTCATTAATGATCTGGAGGATGGTGTGGATTGCACCCTCAGCAAGTTTGCAGATGACACTAAACTGGGAGGAGAGGTATATACACTGGAGGGTAGGGATAGGATACAGAGGGCCCTAGACAAATTAGAGGATTGGGCCAAAAGAAATCTGATGAGGTTCAACAAGGACAAGTGCAGAGTCCTGCACTTAGGATGGAAGAATCCCATGCACCGCTACAGACTAGGGACTGAATGGCTCTGCAGCAGTTCTGCAGAAAAGGACCTAGGGGTTACAGTGGATGAGCAGCTGGATTTGGGTCAACAGTATGTCCTTGTTGCCAAGAAGGCCAATGGCATTTTAGGATGTATAAGTAGGGGCACTGCCAGCAGATCGAGGGATGTGACCGTTCCCCTCTATTCGACATTGGTGAGACCTCATCTGGAGTACTGTGTCCAGTTTTGGGCCCCACACTACAAGAAGGATGTGGAAAAATTGGAGAGAGTCCAGCAGAGGGCAACAAAAATGATTAGGGGACTGGAACACATGACTTCTGAGGAGAGGCTGAGGGAACTGGGATTGTTTAGTCTGTGGAACAGAAGAATGAGGGGGGATTTGATAGCTGCTTTCAACTACCTGAAAGGGGGTTCCAAAGAGGATGGATCTAGACTGTTCTCCATGGTAGCAGATGACAGAACGAGGAGCAATGGTCTTAAGTTGCAGTGGGGAGGTTTAGGTTGGATATTAGGAAAAACTTTTTCACTAAGAGTGTGGTGAAGCACTGGTATGTGTTACCTAGGGAGGTGGTGGAATCTCCTTCCTTTGAAGTTTTTAAGGTCAGGCTTGACCAATCCCCAACTAAATCATCCCAGCCAGGGCTTTGTCCTGCTTTGAGCAGGGGATTGGACTAGATGACCTCCTGAGGTCCCTTCCAACCCTGATATTCTATGATTCTAATAAATTTGTTCTATTGTTACTATTAACCAACTCAATGCTGGGTTTAAATGGAAGGGCGTGCTTACCCGTTAAGCTAATAAGCTGTGATGTGCTTTTATGTCTTTAGAGGAACAAACTAACATTGTTTTTCTGAACTGTCTAGGAGAGGGCTGGACATTACAAACCACACATTTTGGGGAAAATTCAGGATGGGGAATGTGTTGCCGTCACCCTGCAAGTAGTAACCAAGGCTGGTAGAGACCTGGTAGTGTGACTGGTGTGTTTCTAGTAGGATGCAGGGTCAGAGTTGCTGGACCAGGGCTGCAGTTATGCACAATCAGTGTGTGACCTGCTTGCTTGTTGCTGACTGAAAATCCCAGCCAGGAAGTTACAGCAGTAAAGCATTTTATGGCACCCAAGAGTGCAGCATAAGTGGTGACAACTTATGGGGTGCATTGCACCCCAGAACATAACAGATGCATAAACGGGACTCTCAAGTAGGAGTAGAGAAGTTTATTTTTCCTCTGTGTTTGGCACTGTGGTAATAGTTGCTGGAACACTGTGTCCAACTCTGGTGCCCACATCAACATCAAGAAAGATGTTGATAAATTGGAGAGGGTTCAGAAAAGAGCCACAAAAATGATTAAAGAACTAGAAAATATGATATATAGTGATAAATACAAAGAGCTCAATCTATTTAACAAAGAGAAGGTTAAGGGGAGACTTCGTAACAATCTATAAGTACTTACATCAGGAACAAATATTTACTAATGGGCTCTTCAATCTAGCAGACAAAGGTATAATACGGGGTTCTCAAACTGGGGGTTGGGACCCCTCAGGGGTCACGAGGTTATTACATGGGGGGGTCAGGAGCTGTCAGCCTCCACCCCTAACCCCGCTTTGCATCCAGCATTTATAATGGGGTTAAATGTATAAAAATGTGTTTTTAATTTTTAAGGGGGGGTCACACTCAGGCTTGCTATGTGAAAGGAGTCACCAGTACAAACGTTTGAGAATGACTGGTATAACACAATACAATGGCTGGAAGCTAAACCAAGAAAAATTCAGACTGGAAATGTGTACATTTTTATCGGTGAGAGTAATTAACCGTTGAAACTATTTACCAAGGGTCATGGTAGATTCTCCCCCAGTGACAATTTTTAAATCCAGATGAGATGTTTTTCTAAAAGAATTATTTGGGGGAAGGAGGTCAGACTAGATGATCACAATGGTCCCTTCTGGCCTTGGAATCTATGAATCTATGTCTCTGAGCCACCTACCTTGTCTGTCCCTCATTTTTCCATTGTAAAATAGCCTTCTGTTCTAAAGCAACGTCTCAGGATTCTTCTAAAGCTTGGTTGAATATTTAATGTGAAACATAAAACAAAATGTATTTGTATTAAGGGACAGACAGTAGCTGAAAAGAAGCAAGTGGGCAGGAGTTAAATCAGAAAAATATTGATGTGGGAAGAAAAAAAGAAATAAGGAAAGGAATAAAAATCCTTTTCAAGTCAGAAGAAGGAAGGGGAGCTGAGAAGTAAAAAAGTTAATGGGGAACTAAAGGCCTGATCCAATACTCATTTAAGTCTATGGAAAGACACCATTACTTCAAATGGGTGTTGGATCAGGTCTTGTATGAAAAAAAGACAGGAGGTTTGGGGATAATGGAAAAGAGGTACTTACTCTTTTCTCTTTTATCCACATTTACTTTCTCCCCTTGTCCCTCTATCTAGTTTCTCTGCACAGGCAGTCAGTTGCTAGGGCTCCTTCACCAGACCCCAAGTAGCACATGGAAAGGTGGATGCCCCTGTGTGTGTTAACTTTGAAAACTGGAAGTGAGCCCTAATTACATTTCATACAATCCTAGGTTAGATTGGTTTGGAAGCTGAATGTTAGGGCAGTGGTTGTTCGTAGGCTATTCATGGCAGAAACCAAGGCCATGGTGGATTTTAATTCTTCAGTTATAGTATGTTAGTTTCAAAGGGCCTGCACAAATTCATGGAGCCAAGGCTGAAAATAATTTAAGGAACAGAAGTGGAAAGTAAGATAGATGCATTTCTTATGTAGCCTCAGATGGTTCCCTTCACTGTTAAACTTGGCATCAAAGGAAATGCTGAACAAATTAAATATTCGATCCCATATTCCAGTCTTGGCGTCCTGGATTTGTCTCCGGACAGAGTCCAGAACAATCATGTAGAATGCAATGCAAGGAGCACCTCATTTTGTGGATTTTAATGTTACAGGGCAAAGTAAGTCTGAAGTATTTTCCTTAACTCTAAAATGACAAGCTTTTAATGGTTGTAAATCATACTCAAGCTCTCTTGAACCTCTTTCAACGGTTTTATTTTTAAAAGTTAATAACTAAAGATGGGCCAGATTCAAAATCCTACATTAAATGCTGCTGAGCTTGGATGGGAGGCACGTAGAAATCTGGATCCCAGTTCTGCAGGTTGGCTCATCTCGTCCCCAGAGGCTGATATTTATGGCACAGTAGTTGTGGGGGACTTTTGAAATCATAATATACCTGAATGCATTTTGGTCTAGAGGCTTTTCTTCCTCAGAAGTTCACAGCTTTTAGTTTAGAAACTCTGCAATGTTCAATCATAAGTTACAGGTAACAGAAAATTATCAAAGAATGAGGAGTACTTGTGGCACCTTAGAGTCTCTAAAGTACTCCTCATTGGTTTTGCTGATACAGACTAACACGGCTACCACTCAGAAAAATGTATAACCCTTATGAGTGTTTGTAATCAAGTTGTGCTCAGTTTTGAATGGAATGAAAGAATCCAAAGATGAACTTAATGGATCATACAGAGATGGGACTGGAGGGTTGTCCCCTTGTCATGTCCTCAGAATGCTTCCTGCCACCTTCACGCACGTGCGATTGCCAGGTCATTGCACTCTGCCAGGTCAGTGGAAGACCATCCATACTCAAGCATCTGGCATACCAGGAGATGCTTCATATTTTGAAGTGCTCTGCTATAGCCACAGGTATTGGGGCCAGTGATGTAATCCCATTTGATCACTGCATCTCTAGACTGGCCAATTCCAGTGTGGAGTCAATTAAGACAATGCCACATAGTCCAGGGCTGATCTGCACCAGGGGGTAGGTGCTCAGCTGGTGGGAGCTGGAGCACACAGGCTCCAGAGTCATGCTTTACTCACTTGCCATCATAGGCGCCAACTTCTGCAGGCGCCAGTGGGTGCTTGACTCCCTTCTGCCCCCATTCCAACCCCTTCCCCAAAGTCCCTGCCCCAATTCCAACCCCTTGCCCAAATCCCCGCCCTAGCCCTGCCTCTTCCCTGCCTCCTCCCCTGAGCGCGCCACGTTCCCGCTCCTCCCCTCTCCCTTCTGGAGCTTGGTATGCCTGAAACAGCTGTTTTGCAGCGGCAAGCACTAGGAGGTAGGCGGAGAAGCAGGGACATGCCGCGCTCAGGGGAGGAGGTGGAGGTGACGTAGGGAGGGGAGCTTGGCTGCCAGTGGTTGCAGAGCACCCACTAATTTTTCCCCATGGGTGCTCCAGCCCCGGAGCACCCATGGTGTCGGGGCCTATGCTTGCCATAACTGAACCCTTGTCTGTTTGGGTGACAAAATTAGGAATTTAACATTGTCAAGAAAACTTGTTGAGACTTCAGTCAATTCAGCATCTGGGTTATATCATATAGCAGATGTCCTGGATCTGTGCATTGCCTTGTGAGCAATGCACAAGGGCTAGGTGAAACTAGACACCTTTATTTCAGAGCTTCATGCATGAATCTGTTTTTCCAGTTCTGTTTTTCATGGGTTCATATCTATTAGTTTCCTCTTCTGAAGGGAGGCAAAATCTCAACATGAAACTCACCCTGAGCCGGTCACACCAGCAGTTTCAGGGTATTCGCTTCTTAGCCACACTGCATCTAAAATTCTGAATGCACTTGTTCAACTTAGCCTCTTATTTCATCAGAAACTGTTTGCCTCTGCCCAGGTCTCTCTTTCAGCTCCTCTTCCAGTAGTGGTGTGCCTGAAAATCTGGGCTAGCTGCCCTGTGAGAGAACAGCCAGGTAACCTGCAAATATTTACTGCTAGCTGTAGCAATGACTTGTATTGAAATAAAAGTACAGCCTGATTCCTTAGTGTGTTGTCACACCACCCACTAACGTCAACGCTCAGCACCTCTCAGCATAGGTGGTGAGTTATATGGGCCCATGGTGCCTGTGCGCCACCAATATTCCAGAATGTGGGCCCGGCTCCACCAATGTTTGGGGCTCTGCTGCCGGTCCTATGCCTGGGAGTCCTGGCTACTGCCCAGGGCTCCGCTGCTGGCCCTGCGCCTGGGGACACCAAACTTGTGTGGAACATGAGGGGTTGGGGGATTAAAATGAGAGAAGCTGAGAGGTAGACAGATCAAATAGGAACCTGCAAACATAGATCTTACTGAGGAACCTGTTAGTGGGAGTTTTCCCATTGTGCTCAAAGGGAGAGGGACTGGGCCCAAACTGATTTAAACTGTGTTTTAAAACCTGATGAAACTCACTTTGCTTGACATTTAACAGATTTCCAACTGTACATGGGAAACTAGAAGGTGCTGCTAAACAGGACGCCTGTACAGGAGTGAATGAAGTGTTGAACGTAACAGCAGGAGCATGCAAAAAATAAAATAGAAACATTTATTAAAACCACCACCTTTCCTGTATATTAGATAAGACCTCTTCCCTATGGTCTAGTGAGATTTAAGAAACAGATGTTCCTTGGGGGAGGGGAATTCTTCAGGGCAGGTTAAAGAATGGAAACATTGGAGCAATGAAGTAACAAAACAAGAAGCAGCTTAATCTGCCGTACCATATACACATAAACCTCTACACACTTTAGTTCAGAGGTTTGAAGAGTTCAACTAAATTAATCAATGAACCAGATCCTAAACAGGTATAAATTGGTATAACATCATTGATTTTGATGTCGTTCCATTGATTTACATCAGCTGAGGATCTGACCCAATAAGCAGAATGTAACATTTTAAAATTGATATGTTAGGGTTAAAGTTATATATATATATAAAAATCGGCTTACAAGGCAGGTTGGGGGCAGAGCAGACTTGGACCCCTTCTAGGCACCACCAAAAATTATGCAAAACTGATGCCCATGCGTCTCAGGATCAGGCATGTGTGTTTAAAGGCTTTGTAAGCGAAATAACTTGCCCACATATAAAGTTTATCTATCGCTTATTCTGAAATGATGAAACAATGAAATCACTTGAGTAATTTGTGTCTCCCATGAATTTTGCCACTGCTCAGTGGTAATGGGTATTCATCTAGTGGCACATCTTCAGTGTATGTTTTTATGTTTATAGGCTAGCAGCCAATGCAAGCTCCCTGAGAGCCAGAGCATCCAAGCTGCACAAGTGGAGTTGGCACTGTTGTAGCAGCAGAAATAGGGCTGTCCAAGTTTGGATGAAATGAGAATAATCCAAGTATCACTAGTTCTGGAAAGCTTCAAACTGCATCATGCTGCCAAGGCTTCACTGTAAGGTACTGCACCTTGGTAATGGTGATGCTGGTAAAAATTGAAAAACAAAGTAGGGGCAACCTTGACTACTTTGCAAGGGGAAAACAGACCAATGCCCTCCCATCACTCTGCTCTAAAAATGTGATAACTTCCCAGTCTTTTCCACCTGTGCATATTTTTCTATGGTTTGCATTATCACTTGCTAAATATATCATGACATCTTATTTACTACAATCCACAGCTTTCTGACTCCTGTGTGCCTTTCCTCCTACGTATGGATTTGATAAATAAATCCCTTAAAGAATTAGCTTTCTCTTGATAGCTTTTCAGAGCTTTTGCTTAAAAGTCAAGAAATAATGGCAAGTGATATGAAATACAAGGAAAGCACATATACGCTTCTGAGACCCTATGCTGCCTTTTCATGGCCAGTTTCCTTGACATTCAAGGTTAACACTGAGTGCTAGGTTGCTGAAGGCTGCCCCTTCATCTGTTTGCATCCATTTGTCTGGAGTTTGATGTGCAATGACATAAGTGTTAAAAGAAGTTCATTTAAATATCAGCATTAGGTAACTGCAGACAAGCCTGGCTTATGATGAGTCTCAGATGAGATTACTGAGTAGTTATTTATACTTTACATACCTTTGTATTTTAAAAGCAAGGAAAATTTGTACAGTAATGCCAAAACATGAGCAAATTAAAGAAAAATTAAACATCCAGAGGCACTGTACAGTATATTACTGATGTAAGAAAACCTACTGTTCTCTTGTACTGACCAAAGCAGGCAGCTCTTTCCTGTGCGGCTATATGTTCCTTGAGAGCAACATCTAAACCCCAGTTACGTCAACGTGAGCCTTTCCAGAGACTTCAGTGGGCTTTGGATCAGACCCTTGGACGTAAGAGGCTAATGAAGTATGAATGAAGTAACTTCCCAGTAACACTGCAAAAGATCAGTAAGCATTCCTCTGAGTTTTCCACGTAACTTCTATACATGCAGTACCAAATATGACAACCTCCAAAGTCATTACTTTTTCACAACTGAAAAAGTACAGCTGCTAAAAGCCTTTTCCAGAACCTCCTCTTGCCCCACCATTTGTACATGATATTCAAAGTGTATAAAGCTTTCTGCTAGTACCTACCCATGTATGCAAACTGTATCAGGTGCCCTGCTCTGTGACTCACCGGCATCCATAAAGCTCTTACAGATGCTATTTTTATCTTGCACTTATCACTTAATAGACTTTGAGGGCATAAAACTAAAGCATATTTTCCCCAATTAGGGAAAAAATTTGGGAGGCTCCTTGCAAACCCTGCAGCTGAGTTTAACAGCCCATGAATGTTTGGAGTAATTAGCCCCAAATTATAAGTGACTGAGTCCCTTGTGCAACAGCGAAGTGATGCAACCATACACTCTCACTCTGAGCTAATGAGACATGCAACTACAGAACGTTTCAAAAATGCTAAGGCAAGGAAGACTGCTTGGCATTTCTGGAATTACCTTCCAACCTGTCGGTACTTTCACTCCTAACACCATGTTTCTCACAAATTACAATATGCTGCCATCTCTCAGAAGGACCCATCTTTCCTTGGCAAAATGACTCAAATAATGTCAGTGCCAATGATGTGGAAAGTGCCAGCTGCACTGGACTGCTAGATTCCATTCTTCTTCTTGTGATTCCTCCTGCCAGGCGCTATGCACTGTTAGCACAATGCTCAAAATGTGTTAGTCTTTGTGTACAGGGATACTTGTTTTCTAAACCCCTTGTTTTTCTGAATGATACACAGTAAACTGAATAGTGCCATCCTGTTTCTCTTCAAGAATACTCTAAAGAAAATGTAATCTCAGCTCCTAATGACATTTAAACTCAACTCCTAATGAAAATGAAATGAGGAAGAATGGCAGAAGCACATTGGGACTTGCAGAATAATCAGTTACATTGAATGCTTTAGTGGCAGCGTTACTAGGTCCTCTGGCTGTTGTGTTAGGAGATTGAGCAACGCAAAAAAAAAAAAGACATTTGTTCACTGGCTACGCACATCTTTCTTTCTTTTGTACATCTTACTTTAACAGAAATGGGCCTGGTTGACATTGTCTTCACAAACAACCTCTACTGCATTTTGTGATCAACACTTCTACTTATCAGTACTAAAGAGTAAGGGTGAAATAAATCTAATGGCAAAACTCCCAACAGATCCAGGATTTCATCTTGTAATTTAGAGGTCTCTTAATCCAGTGATATTCAAAAACAGAATGAGTTTATGTACCACTGCAAACCAGGTAACTTTATAGATGCAATAAATGCAATCACAGCACAACATTATAAATTTCAACAATAATTCACAACTCTGATTGACTTCCGGGAGAGTGGGATCAGTCCCCCAGGACCTTGTTAAGTGTCTTTGGCCAATGGGTTGTGTCTTCATTCCTTCAGTTACCAATAGAGTTGCCCAAACAGCCCAACAACACGCACCTTAGTATGGCTCATTGCTATGAAGAGTGCGTTGTAAAAAAAAAACACCGCCTGCCTAAAGAAAATGTAGCGGGGACAGGGCCGTCCCTAGCCATTTGGGTGCCCTACGCAGCCTCCCCTCCCCCCCCGCGGGGTGGGGGCAGGTCTGGGAGGTAAGAGCTGCGGGGTGCCACTTTTGGGGGCCCCACAGGCCCAGAGTGGCCCGGGGGATTAGCGGGGGGCCGGGAAGCAGCCGGCTCCGCTTCCCTCGCCCCGGCCCCAGCCGCGTCGCTGGGGGAAGGGATCCCCCCTCCCGCACGCACCGGCAGCGGCGGCGGGAAGCGGAGCAGCCCGGCCCCAGCCCGCTCCACTCCGCCAGCTCCCCGCCGCAGCGCCCCGCTTCCCGCCGCTGCCGGTGAGTGCGGGGTCGCAGGGGGAAGAGGCAGGGCGGAGGGAGTTGTCTGGGGCCCCCCCAGGGACGGCCCTGCCCCTTGCCGTGGCCGCAGCCCGCGCGGGGGCCGGCCGAGGGATAGGGCTGGTCGCTGGGCTGGGGCTGCCGCGTATGCAGCGCGCAGCTGCCTGGGGCACCGTGACATTTCGGGCAATTTGGTGTCCCAAATGTCACGGTGCCCTAGGCAGCTGCGTGTGCTGTGTACGCCTAAGGACGGCCCTGAGCGGGGAGAAGTATTTTTATGTCTCATGCTGCCAGGGAAAAAAAGCCAGTGCTGAAAAAGAAAGAAACACAAGTTAAAAAAAATGTGGAAGTAGTTTTGCGGTCTGATTTGGGGCATTCCGGGGAAGGCAGTGGATGGGCTGCAAGCTCTTTAGCGGCCTCCCATTTGTTATGCAAAATGAACCTGTGGAGAATACCCTGCTGGGTGGGCCCATGGATAGTGATTTGCTGTGTGTCAAGTGACCCTTTCGCTGAGGAGGATCCGCGCTGTTCACCATTAAGACCTGGTGCACAGCAGGGTTTTCACCAAAAATACCCAGCCAGCCAAGATGAGAGGCATTTTGGGCAACAATTTATCCAAACCATCCTCCTGTTCAGGCAGGCTGACACATCTGAAACTCAAAGGACGGAAAACGTTACCTTGAAGCCACATTTGTCTAATATTCCAATATGAAAGAGGAAGGAAGTCACATAATGGCTTGAAATTATTTTCCATCTTTTCCTCCTATACTAAGATAAATTGTTCTATTTTTAGAAGTTGATTCAATTCTGTGAGAAGAAGAACACTGGAAAACTATAAAAGAGGAAAACCAGGTATGCTTCATTTTAAAATACTCCAAAAAAGTTACCTGTAATCCTTCAGTCCTTCATGCTCATGATTCTTAGTGTGAGACTCTGCCCCACAAAAGACAGACAGTGTGATCTTGGGGGATGAACGTGGAACTGGGAAGTCTAATGCAGAGGGAACATGTGGGGCTGGGGGCGGGCAGGGTTGCTGCTTGGATTGTACTGAGCATGCTGAGTAACATGGCTGAAGCCGGCTGCCCTCACTCAGTCTCCCCCCACATCCCCTCCACTATTGGCAGGCATGGGTGGCTTCTGGTCTAATGCATTCTAGTTCCAGCTGTGCCACTGACTGTGTGGTCTGTCAAGTCAGTTCACCTTTCTGACTCCGTTGGCCCATATGTAAGATTGGGATAATGGTATTTTCCCCACCTGCTTCAAGTACAGTTGAGGATTAATTAGTCAGCGCCTGCATAGTGCTTTGAACATAGAAAGCGCTATTTGAATGTTAATACCGATAAAAAAAAAATAAAATCTTGCTCAGCAGTTCAAGCCAAATAGTCACCTTTCACAGACCACAACCTCGCGGACTCCCTCGCATTTGTTTGCTAATAAAATACCAGTGCTACTTTCCCCTTTCCTGGCTGTTTCAAATCATCCCCTCCGTACATGTTTAGGGTGTAATGTATCCCAAAGCCTGGCACTCGACAGATGTGGAAGGAGCCATGGAATCATTTGCTATTTATGTTACACGTTATTTCCAAATTTAACAAGACTTGTAGCCTCAAGAAGGAGGAAAGGATTTGGCATGCAAAGGTCCATAAAGACAATGCAATGCTATAGGAGCTATTTAGGTAGCAGATCTCTGCAGCTGCTTTTCAAAGCTTCGAAGAGATTTGGTTTTGCTTGAAAAAGCCTGAGCATTGCCTCAAACCCTTTTAAACTAACTTAAACAAAGTTTATAGAGGCTGCAGCACTCCGATGGGCATCATAATGATTTGTACTATGCTATGCAGTCCTGGCTTTAGCAGGCTATGAGCTGGAAGGACGCTGGAGGCTATCCCACAGATTAATCAGTCAGGTCTGTTGTGTTGATTGGCTGCATATTCTACTCTAACCATGCAGCTTATTGAGGTTTCAAGAAAACCCTTGAGTCTTTGCTCATTAAGGGACATTGAAAACATAAGTAGATAACTTTCCTGGCCTGGTTCTGATCCCGCTTTGACCAATTCCACACTAATAAATCAACTGACTTCAGGAGTCATGCCTGATTTACACCAGCATACCAAGCGCTGACTCAACCCTCCCAATTTAATTAGAGTAAATCATACTTCATTCAAACCACAATTACAACAATTAGTTTTGGGACAAAGACAAACAAAAGTAATAAATGAAGGTATATTTCAGTGAGGTTTATCTCTGCTTATTGGTTGCCAGGACTCTATTTCCTTCTTTGAGGCATCCATCAAGATACAAACTATGACTGCAGTTGGCAGACTATTCTTCAGGCCACTGAGGGTATGTCGACACAGCAATGAAACACCCGTGGCTGGCCCGGGTCAGCTGACTCAGGCTTAGGCTTGCAGGCTGTGAAATTGTGGTTTAGATGTCCAGGCTCGGGCTGGAGCCTGAGCTTTAGGATCTTGCAAGGTGGGAAGAGTCACAGAATCCGGGTTCCAGCCTGAGTTCAAACATCTACACAGCAATTTTATAGCCCTGCAGCCCGAGCCAGTTGACACAGGCCAGCCATGGGCATTTAATTGCTGAGTAGACGTAGACGTACCCTGACTTCCATTCTTTTTTTCAGCATCTATGCCAGGAAGTTATAAGAGACTGCAAAGTTAGTCCATGAGAGGCTTCGGGGGTGAAATGCTGGCCCTATTGAAGCCAATGGGAGCTTTGCCATTGACTTCAGTAGAGGCAGGATTTCATCCCAGAAGTATTAGCATTGTTTCTCAGCTTAATACCAGTATTCGTATTTGAAAGCCACAGCTATCAGACAATGTTATAAACAGTGTAGGTCACTGGTTTCTTTCGCAAGAGGGGGAAAAGGAAAATACAAACAGTGTACAGAATGTGAGTGAACTTGAAAAACAAAGCAAGAGCAGAACAAGATGAAGAAAGAGAGTGACAGTTATATGCACAGTTTAAAGTACATCACAAACTTTGTTTTCTTACAATGCAATAATAACCATGTCTTCCAGGTCACAATGAGGACAGCCTTTGTCTGATTTCAACACATGGCGCATGTAAAAATTCTCAAAGCTAATTTGGCAACAGTCCCACAAACAAAAGGCCTTTCTCAAAAATATTTTTTCTTGCCGAACATAAGTTTAACGTGGCTGGCACATCCTTGTCATAACAGAACCTACAGACATCATACCATCGGGGCTCAGGAGATAGATTATTACCCAGAGAGGAGAAGGACACATGGAGGTTGATGGGTTGGATTTTTTACAGGTGGTTGTTTTTTTGGGTGCATGTTTTTTGGTTCAGGACAAAAACCTATTTAACTTTAATACAAGGTGGAAAATGAGTTAACCAGAAAAGCTTCTTTTTCTATGGTATATAAATTTGAGTGAAATCTGATTAATTTTTACACCCACGTGGTGCTGCTAAGCAGTTGAGAATTTGCTAGCCTCCCTTTGTGCCAACAGTCTTACAAAGCTCTGATCTCATCTTCCCTCATTCCATTGACTGTCAAGGATATCACACCTTGGTGCCATATATGTCACACACAATGCCTCATGGGCCTTCCAAGCAGTGCTTAATTTGTAATGAAAGAGGTGACAAGACTCAAGTAATTAGGTGAAAGGGCTCAAGCAATTTTTTTTACATTCATATCTGATGCAGCAGAGGTGCCAGGACTAGGAACTGCCACGCCTAGAGGTGCTGGAGCTCAGCCCTGCACAAATTAAACACTGCTTCCAATCTTATCTTAAAACAAAATCTTATCTTAAAACAAAAAAACTTCAAATCCAGACTCCAGCGAGAAACTGCTGAATTGGAATTCATTTGCAAATTGGATACTATTAATTTAGGCTTAAATAGAGACTGGGAGTGGCTAAGTCATTATGCAAGGTAGCCTATTTCCTCTTGTTTTTTCCTACCCCCCCCCCCAGATGTTCTGGTTTAACTTGGATTTAAACTTGGAGAGTGGTCAGTTTGGATGAGCTATTACCAGCAGGAGAGTGAGTTAGTGTGTGTATGGGGGTGGGGGGGATGTGAGAAAACCTGGATTTGTGCTGGAAATGGCCCACCTTAATTATGCACATTGTAGGGAGAATGGTCACTTTGGATGAGAGTTTGTGTGTGTGGTTTTTGGGAGGGGGTGAGAGAACCTGGATTTGTGCAGGAAATGGCCCAACTTTATTATCATGCACATTGTGTAAAGAGTTGTCACTTTGGATGGGCTATCACCAGCAGGAGAGTGAATTTGTGTGGGGGGGTGGAGGGTGAGAAAACCTGGATTTGTGCTGGAAATGGCCCACCTGATGATCACTTTAGATAAGCTATTACCAGCAGGACAGTGGGGTGGGAGGAGGTATTTTTTCATATTCTCTGTGTATAAATAAAGTCTGCTGCAGTTTCCACGGCATGCATCCGATGAAGTGAGCTGTAGCTCACGAAAGCTCATGCTCAAATAAATTGGTTAGTCTCTAAGGTGCCACAAGTCCTCCTTTTCTTTTTGCGAATACAGACTAACACGGCTGTTACTCTGAAACCTGCTTCCAAGGGATACTTACCATTTAGGGCCTTAGCTGATAATTGGTTGTTGTAGTTCAGGTTAGCTACCTATGTCAAGTGCAGGGGAAATGCTGTTTAGTTAATATGGTTGCTTTTATATAAATAATTTTAGTAAGGGTTGGATTGCTTCCCATTTCTGCTGAACTTGATGATGAGAGAAGCTGTCCTAAGTAAGCATAAATGAACCCAATTAGGAGAAGCAAACTGATTGCAGCACCGCAAGTTTGACCAGTGAGGGCTGATTTTAAACAACTCTTTTATTATATCCTGCGGAAGTCAGCTGTGTGGCATCATTGTTTTAAACAGATTTACACCAGAATTGTGCCAGATAATCCAAGAGTCATGTGAATGGCAGAGAACATGATCGACAGTAGTTGCCCACCCACAGATAGTGAGAGAATTTTTGCTACTTGTTGCAGCTGGTACTGTGACTGGTAAAAAAGTGTTGCACCTATAACAACTTGCTGCAGCTTGTTGTGTTCAGAAATGTTGAAGATTAACTTTAACAAGCTGATTGCTGACAAATGTGCCTGATAAGCTACATCCTGTGCTACCAGCCATGCCCTCTTGATTTTAATTATTATTTGTATTACAGTAATTTGATGGCTGCCATTTTGGCCAACATACTGAGGATTGAATCAGGGACCTCCAGAGCTAAAAGCATAAGCTGCTACAGCTTGAGGTAGAGTGCTCTAGCTGGGGCTGTAACACACTCATATCCTCTGTGGATCAGGCAGAAGGGTGAGGGGACCTGTAACACACACACCAGTAGGTTACGGTAGTAACTAGCCAAGATTGGGGCCCATTGTGCTACATAATTTTCTAGCGAGGGACAGTCCCTACCTCATAGGGCTTACAATCTAAATAGACACGACAGACTAAAGCCAGGCCCACTAGGAATGCTTTGCCAGAATAGCTATACCAGTATATTATGGGCTCCTACTGTGAATGCATCTGATCCTGGGAAAACTGCTTTTGCTGGCATAGCTTATTCCAGCCCAGCAACCCCCATCCCCTCCAGCAAACTAAGCTACACTGGCAAAAACACAGTTTTTCAGTTTATCGCTGCATCTACACAAGGGGCTTTTGCCAGCACAGCTCTGTCAGTCACAAATCACGCCGCATGACCAACATCGCTCTACCAGCAAAAGTTTGTAATATAGACATAGCCTAAAGCTCAGAGAGGAAACAGAGACATAGAGAAGTAAAACCTGTGGGAGGATCACACAGAGCTCAGAGTAGACCCAGGTCTCCCAGTCTGGTGCACTAACCACTGGACAAGACTGCCTACCCATTAAACCCATATTAATGTACTGTGAAGACGAGTCTCTCTCTCTGTCCTGTTATGTAATTTCTGGCTGTGGAGCCTGACCTTTTGTGATAATCATCAGTGCAAACCTATGCAGGCTAAACAACAACAGGCAACATTCTCATCGAATACCGTTTTCCACCTCTCTTTCTGCAGATACAAATACAGGCTCTACTGATATCCCATCCAATCCTACCAAGGTTAATATTAGCTGCTGCTTCAGAGGAGGGTGACAGCCATGAAAAAATGTAACCAATTGTACAATCTTGTATAGTATATAAGGAAGAAATCCTTCACACAGGCACTGCAGGTCTGTATATGTCTTTATCAATCTGCAAACTCCATTCTGTTTTGTGAATGCCATTTTGATTATAAACTGTCCTCTACTCCTCACTTTTGCACTGAGCCTCCATCCCGAGCTGGGATACTCAGAAGGTGTAAGGAAAATCCTCAGACCTGGCAGAGGTGCTAACAATGTTGGAAAGCTATCAGGAGTCATCAGCGTTGGTGGTCTTCTATTCAAATGGGTCCACCCTAGAAGTGTAGGCTGATTGCAGTTCAGGGGAATCAAATTTCCCAGCTGGGACCCCAGAAGGGGCTACAGGTAAGTAGCTGATCACCCGAGGGGGGGTTTCAAGATGCTTAGTGATCACCTGCTAGAGGAGTCTAGAACTCTAAAGGTCAGATCGTCTTGAGCTTGGAAAGCTCTCTTTTTGGCCATCCATCACCATGAACAGGAAGACTGAGCAGGAGGGGTGGAGTGCAGGAAGGTCCTGAGACCATGAAAGAACAGTAACCCAAGCCAGAAGGCTCTTAAAGTATTGATGACACTTTGGGGAAGGGTTTGGAAGTTGCAGCAAATTCACGTTGCTATGATATAGCTGTGGTAGCACATAGAATGGAAGCAGATGCTCATTATTTTTGCCTAGATCTGTAACTCTTGTGCTTTGTCTACAAGTGAAGTGTGTCTGGTTCACAAGTTCCTTTGCAAAGTCTGTGTGTTTCCATATTTTAATTGTGATGAGGTCCCCAAAGGTTAAACTGGGGAAACCGATGAGAATGCAGCTTGGGGGCAGAGTGTGCTTAAACTACTGGTGAGATGAAGTATCACCACTGGTCTTGGGGCCTAAGGCAGCTGGACAGTGGGATCCCACAGCCCAAGAAGGGGATCTACTCCCTGGAGTGTGTTAGAGATAGGACTATGAGATAATGTCTGGAAGTTGCTCAGACTCAGGGCTTGTCCACACTTATCAGGGGATCGACGCGCAGCGATCGATGCATCAGCAGTCGATTTAGCAGGTCTAGTGAACATCCACTGAATTGACTGCAGATCGCTCTCCCGTCAACTCCTGTACTCCACTGGATTGAGAAGAGTAAGGGCAGTGGATGGAAGAGCGTCTCCCGTCGACATCACGTTGTATGGATCCCGCGGTAAGTAGATCTAAGCTACGTCGACTTGAGTTACGCTATTCACATAACTCAAATTGCGTAGCTTAGATCCACTTTTCCCTGTAGTGTAGACAAGGCCTCAGTAGATTGAAATGTACATGAAACCCCAGGGTTGGATGCAATACGGTAGGCTGGTGTCCAGTGGTGGATTAAAGATTTTGCCGCCCCTATGCCCTGAAATAATTGCCACCCCTCCACCCTGCCCCAGCTCACCTCTGCTCTGCCGCCTCTGCCTCCTCCCCTGAGCAAGCTGCCGGGTCCTGCTTCTCCCCGTTTCCTGGCAGTGCTTGTGTGCGAAACAGCTGTGCGAAGGAGGGGGGAAAGGGGGTAATGCGGCATGTACTCAATGCTTTTTTTGCCTCTGTCTTCACTAACAAGGTCAGCTCCCAGACTGCTGTGCTGGGCATCACAAAATGGGGAAGAGATGGCCAGCCCTCTGTGGAGATAGAGGTGGTTAGGGACTATTTAGAAAAGCTGGATGTGCACAAGTCCATGGGGCCGGACGAGTTGCATCTGAGAGTGCTGAAGGAATTGGCGGCTGTGATTGCAGAGCCATTGGCCATTATCTTTGAAAACTCGTGGCGAACCGGGGAAGTCCCGGATGACTGGAAAAAGGCTAATGTAGTGCCAATCTTTAAAAAAGGGAAGAAGGAGGATCCTGGGAACTACAGGCCAGTCAGCCTCACCTCAGTCCCTGGAAAAATCATGGAGCAGGTCCTCAAAGAATCAATCCTGAAGCACTTGCATGAGAGGAAGGTGATCAGGAACAGCCAGCATGGATTCACCAAGGGAAGGTCATGCCTGACTAATCTAATCGCCTTTTATGATGAGATTACTGGTTCTGTGGATGAAGGGAAAGCAGTGGATGTATTGTTTCTTGACTTTAGCAAAGCTTTTGACACGGTCTCCCACAGTATTCTTGTCAGCAAGTTAAGGAAGTATGGGCTGTATGAATGCACTATAAGGTGGGTAGAAAGCTGGCTAGATTGTCGGGCTCAATGGGTAGTGATCAATGGCTCCATGTCTAGTTGGCAGCCGGTATCAAGTGGAGTGCCCCAAGGGTCGGTCCTCGGGCCGGTTTTGTTCAATATCTTCATAAATGATCTGGAGGATGGTGTGGATTGCACTCTCAGCAAATTTGCGGATGATACTAAACTGGGAGGAGTGGTAGATACGCTGGAGGGGAGGGATAGGATACAGAAGGACCTAGACAAATTGGAGGATTGGGCCAAAAGAAATCTGATGAGGTTCAATAAGGATAAGTGCAGGGTCCTGCACTTAGGATGGAAGAATCCAATGCACCACTACAGACTAGGGACCGAATGGCTAGGCAGCAGTTCTGCGGAAAAGGACCTAGGGGTGACAGTGGACAAGAAGCTGGATATGAGTCAACAGTGTGCCCTTGTTGCCAAGAAGGCCAATGGCATTTTGGGATGTATAAGTAGGGGCATAGCGAGCAGATCGAGGGATGTGATCGTTCTCCTCTATTCGACATTGGTGAGGCCTCATCTGGAGTACTGTGTCCAGTTTTGGGCCCCTCACTACAAGAAGGATGTGGATAAATTGGAGAGAGTCCAGCGAAGGGCAACAAAAATGATTAGGGGTCTAGAACACATGAGTTATGAAGAGAGGCTGAGGGAGCTGGGATTGTTTAGCCTGCAGAAGAGAAGAATGAGGGGGGATTTGATAGCTGCTTTCAACTACCTGAAATGGGGTTCCAAAGAGGATGGCTCTAGACTGTTCTTAATGGTAGCAGATGACAGAACGAGGAGTAATGGTCTCAAGTTGCAGTGGGGGAGGTTTAGATTGGATATTAGGAAAAACTTTTTCACTAAGAGGGTGGTGAAACACTGGAATGCGTTACCTAGGGAGGTGGTAGAATCTCCTTCCTTAGAGGTTTTTAAGGTCAGGCTTGACAAAGCCCTGGCTGGGATGATTTAACTGGGAATGGGTCCTGCTTCGAACAGGGGGTTGGACTAGATGACCTTCAGGGGTCCCTTCCAACCCTGATATTCTATGATTCTATGATTCTATGCTCAGGAGAGGAGGCAGGGCCAGGGATTTGGGGAAGCGACCAAGGGGGGGCGGGGAAGGGGAGGAGTTGGGGCAGGGCCGGGGGCAGAGGGCGCGAACCGGTGCCAGGAGAAGCAGCCTCTGGCTGTTGTTATAAATTTGCCGCCCCTGCAAATTTGTCGGCCTAGGCGTTAATATGCCGCTGCTGGTGTCTGACCTCAAGGGAGAGTTCAGCCAGGGCTGCACTATTCCCATAGAACTGTTATACAGTCAGTGTCTACAGGTATGCCCAGAGCACTGGATAGGCACAGTTTTACAAAGCCAAATTAATAAAATAGAAGTTTATGGTAATAAAACTATGTAGCCCTTTTCAAAATAAAATCCAGCTACTGTGTTTGACCTGACTACCGGCAGCAATACACTGCAGAGGCTACCTATATATTCCATAAGTAGTACTGCATTTTATTGGTTCTAGCTATAATACTCTAATTTTAATATTAGTTTATAGTAATATATTAAAAAATTGTCAAGGTTCTTGGCATTGTTGACCAAATTTAAAAATACAAATGTCTTCTTCTGTTGTGGGATTAGATGAAAAGGAGTAGATGTTTTCCTTATAGCTTCAGAAACAGGAGGTTATGAAGGGAATTTTCCTGATTTAGAATCTCAGTGACAGAGATAGTGGTCTACACAGTTGGTTGATCAGCAACAACTTGATTAGGAAGTTTCACTGTTATTAAAGCTGCCAGGGAAAAAGAGGGTGGGAGGACTGAGATTTGGCAATCCATTATTACAAGCCATTGAAGTACATGCTCTGAATGTTGGGAACCCGGAATCTTGTGTATCCAAACAATGCAATGTTACATTTGTGGATGTCTGGGAAACTAAACACTCACACCAGCAGGTGTTCATATAACAGCACAATAGAATTTATCATGTAAAGGAACAAGGAATATAATTAAAGAGAATTCGGGGCATCAGCTTTGTCTATCTTACAACACTCAGACAAACTAAGCAAAGGATTTAAGAGTATTTCCTTTTCCTTTACAGGTTGCTGGCATATATGTGATCTGGTATTTTCCTAAGGAATGTGATTTCCTGTTCACAAAGATAGTATTATTTCTTTAATTATATCAGTATTGTGCCCTTACATTGGTTATATTTATTTTTACTGTCGTTAAAAATGCCAACAAAATTGATGTTGTAAAGTATATCCTTGCTATTAATGCCTATTTAACTTGAGTAGCAGCCGTGTTAGTCTATAGTCGCAAAAAGAAAAGGAGTACTTGTGGCACCTTAGAGACTAACCAATTTATTTGAGCATAAGCTTTAGTGAGCTACAGCTTCCGATGCATCCGATGAAGTGAGCTGTAGCTCACGAAAGCTTATGCTCAGATAAGTTGGTTAGTCTGTAAGGTGCCACAAGTACTCCTTTTCTTTTTATTTAACTTGTACATTTATATTAAGGGCCCCCTTTTTTTAAAATATGGGCAATAGTGCACCTAATTTCTTGCAACCATTTATTGTGTTTGCAAATGCCAATAGCAAGTTAAGACACTTAATTGATCATTTGCACATCCAGCTATCCAACTTGCATGCCTAGTATGGTAACTGCTCATAAATTATGTAATTCTTCACATGTATTTTTGACAACCAGTCTGGAGGAGAGGGAGGTCCAGCTCACTCCCAAAACATTCAGAGGAGTAACAAGGTCTGTTGCTCCTTTAAAAACACAAAAGCACAGTAACTTGTGACTTTAACTGGAGTTAATAATCACTTCAAGTCAAACACAGTACTGGGCTGATTTAGAATAAAAGTAAAAGGTTTATTCGCTCAAAAAGAGCAGGTTTAAGTGAGTTCAAGTGTGAGGAATAAAGTCCCAAATGATTACAAACAATAAAAGTGAAAATGCTTTTTAGTGACTAAGACATAACATAACTACAGCCTTGGTTCAAGGTAAGATTCTTACTAAACCTCCTTCCAGCAAGATGGCTGTTGACTAGGGTTGCCAGTTTTGGTTGAATATATTCTTGGAGGTTTCATCATATGACACAATCTTTAATTAAAGATTGATCTTTAATTTCTGGAGACTCCAGGACAATCCTGGAGGATTGGCAAGCCTACTGACCACCCCATGGTCAGGCTCTCCCACAAAGTCCAAAGGATTGGAGGAGTTCCTTTGTTGTCTTAGGTGAAAGATGATGTGGGGTTCTTTGCCCATCTCTTTTGTAGTCCAGTGAACTTTTGATATGTACCTTTTCAAATTCCAGTGCCCCTGTGGTGAGGAAAGGTGCCATGGACTCTGATAGAGAAGGTTCCTTTCTGGTTTCTGCTTTCTACAATGCAAATTGATCTGTCCCTGCAGCCTCTTATATGCCAATGAATGGCTTCTTGACTGTGATTGTACCTACATGGAGATGATAGCCTTTCCTTTGCCTAGAAAAACCAGCTAACGCATTCACCAGACTTGTCTGGTTCAAATACATTTTAGTCTCATATATCTTTTACATTTATACAGTCCTTTAGGCATTTACCATACATACACATGCAAAAATATTAATCATCGGTGTGTTATTGGTTTTCCAATGATACCTTACATGACACATATTGGATACAGATTATGACACAAGTGAATTGGGGTTCACTGAACTAGTCAGGCCTGCTGAAACTCTCTACCTGATGCCGTTAGCCCCTTGCCTTCTGGCACTGGGATGCTCTTAGGGTCAGAGCAATATTTTTTGATTGGTTTCAGAGTAACAGCCGTGTTAGTCTGTATTCGCAAAAAGAAAAGGAGTACTTGTGGCATCTTAGAGACTAACCAATTTATTTGAGCATAAGCTTTCGTGAGCTATAGCTCACTTCATCGGATGCATACTGTGGAAGATACAGAAGATGTTTTTATACACACAAACCATGAAAAAATGGGTGTTTATCACTACAAAAGGTTTTCTCTCCCGCCACCCCACTCTCCTGCTGGTAATAGCTTATCTAAAGTGATCACTCTCCTTACAATAAGAAAAGGAGTACTTGTGGCACCTTAGAGACTAACCAATTTATTTGAGCATAAGCTTTCGTGAGCTACAGGTCTGAGCTGTAGCTCACGAAAGCTTATGCTCAAATAAATTGGTTAGTCTCTAAGGTGCCACAAGTACTCCTTTTCTTTTTGCGAATACAGACTAACACGGCTGTTACTCTGAAACCTCTCCTTACAATGTGTATGATAATCAAGGTGGGCCATTTCCAGCACAAATCCAGGTTTTCTCCCCACCCTCCCCAACAAACCCACTCTCCTGTTGGTAATAGCTTATCTAAAGTGATCACCCTCCTTACAATGTGTGTGATAATCAAGGTGGGCCATTTCCAGCACAAATCCAGGGTTTAACAAGAACGTCTGAGGAAGTGGGGGGGGGGTAGGAAAAAACAAGGGGAAATAGGTTACCTTGCATAATGACTTAGCCACTCCCAGTCTCTATTCAAGCCTAAGTTAATTGTATCCAATTTGCAAATGAATTCCAATTCAGCAGTCTCTCGCTGGAGTCTGGTTTTGAAGTTTTTTTGTTGTAATATCGCAAATTTCATGTCTGTAATCGCGTGACCAGAGAGATTGAAGTGTTTTCCGACTGGTTTATGAATGTTATAATTCTTGACATCTGATTTATGTCCATTTATTCTTTTACGTAGAGACTGTCCAGTTTGCCCAGTGTACATGGCAGAGGGGCATTGCTGGCACATGATGGCATATATCACATTGGTAGATGTGCAGGTGAACGAGCCTCTGATAGTGTGGCTGATGTTATTAGGCCCTGTGATGGTGTCCCCTGAATAGATATGTGTGCACAATTGGCAATGGGCTTTGTTGCAAGAATAGGTTCCTGGGTTAGTGGTTCTGTTGTGTGGTATGTGGTTGCTGGTGAGTATTCGCTTCAGGTTGGGGGGCTGTCTGTAGGCAAGGACTGGCCTGTCTCCCAAGATTTGTGAGAGTGTTGGGTCATCCTTCAGGATAGGTTGTAGATCCTTGATAATGCGTTGGAGGGGTTTTAGTTAGGGGCTCAAGGTGACGGCTAGTGGCGTTCTGTTATTTTCTTTGTTAGGCCTGTCCTGTAGTAGGTGACTTCTGGGTACTCTTCAGTCTCTGTCAGTCTGTTTCTTCACTTCCGCAGGTGGGTACTGTAGTTATAAGAATGCTTGATAGAGATCTTGTAGGTGTTTTTTTTATTGGAGTAATTAATTTAATATAGTGTCAGTGACTGGAACATGGGCAGTCATGCCCAGTGGCTAGAGCAGGAGTCAGTAGTCAGGAATTTGAGCCAAATGTCAGACTGAAGTTAGAAATTGGAGCCGAGGGCCAGGTCTAGGTTACCTGTAGAGGCACAGGCGCTGTTGTAACCATGGGCAAATGCTTTGAGCAGCCACTGAACTGCTGTTGCTGGTCTTAAGAGCTGCTCTGCTGACTCTTCTGCCAGTCAGACGGTATAGCCCATCAGGCAGCCTGCTACAGGCCAGCTGCATTGTTAGGTTCCCCAGGGACTGGCTCTGCTGCAGGCCCTGATTCCTGACACAATGTCTCATGAAAACCTAATCTAAAATTTATCTTAAATCAGCTTCTGCATGAAAGTTTCTATACGAACTGCGGATGGTCTGAAGAACCATAAACAAAACCTGGATTTCAATTTTTAAACTTAGGCATCTGCTCAAGTCCTTTGCTGAATTGGGGCTTATAGGGCTCTGGTGCGATGGCAAGTTATTTAGTATTTAAAATATTCTTAGTGCCTGGAGGCTTCACTGCAGTATCCAGGACTCATTGTGCCAAGTACTGTACGAATATGTACTGAACAGAGCTCACAGGTTTGGTTTAGATCAGTTTGAAACGGACAAATGGAAGTGGGGATGGGAGCGGGACAAAACTTTTTGGACAAATAGTTTATTCACCAAAAAATGCTGTTTTGGTCACTCTGAAATTATCTGCAAATTTAACATAAAATTGGGCCGCAAATTCCCCCCCCCCCCAACTTAGGTGGCACAAAATGGCAGCAGCAGGAGCCCATCTTACAACTTAGCCCGGTGACTAGCACCCTCACCTGAGATGTGGCAGACCCGGCTTCAGTTCCCCCTTTTGCCTCATGTGGAACAGGATTTGAGGTTGAGTCTGTTACTTTGCAGGAGAGTGCCCTAACCACTGAGCCATAGGAAAGTCTGGGAAAGGGCTCCAGAAGCATCTCCAGTTGAAGAAATTTCACTGTATATAAATAAATATACAGTGTTGTTACAGCCATGTTGGTCCCATTATACCAGAGAGACAAGATGGGTGAGGTAATATCTTTTATTTGGATGAGCTTCTGTTGGTGAGAGAGACAAGTTTTCAAGCTACACAGAGCTCTTCTTCAGTGACTCTCACCAGCAGAAGTTGGTCCAATCAAAGATATTACCTCCCTCATCTTGTCTCTCTATAAATAAATAGTCACAGGAGCAGAGATTTAAACTTAGTTATCCTGCCTCCTAGGTAAGTGATTCTATAGCCTGGTGGTCAGGAGCATTCTCACTCACTGTCTCTGACCAAAGGACTACTTACAGGGTACACTTACACCCAAGCACTATAAGGGGATCCACCTCTGTTACAGAACAGAGCAGTGTTTCACAAATGCTAAAGTTTCAGGTTGTTTTAGCTTCACTTCTACACTTAATTTTATTCCGTTCTCTTAATTGTCAAAATCTGCATACATGCATTAAAGCAAACCAAGAGAAAAAAATGAAAGCCTCTGGATAATAGCCACTTTTCAAAAGTGTAATAGCTTGAGCATTTAACAATTTATGTTTTGAAATTTGCCTTTTATGATGAGATTACTGGTTCTGTGGATGAAGGGAAAGCAGTGGATGTACTGTTTCTTGACTTTAGCAAAGCTTTTGACACGGTCTCCCACAGTATTCTTGTCAGCAAGTTAAAGAAGTATGGGCTGGATGAATGCACTACAAGGTGGGTAGAAAGCTGGCTAGATTGTCGGGCTCAACGGGTAGTGATCAATGGCTCCATATCTAGTTGGCAGCCGGTATCAAGTGGAGTACCCCAAGGGTCGGTCCTGGGGCAGGTTTTGTTCAATATCTTCATAAATGATCTGGAGGATGGTGTGGATTGCACTCTCAGCAAATTTGCGGATGATACTAAACTGGGAGGAGTGGTAGATACGCTGGAGGGGAGGGATAGGATACAGAAAGACCTAGACAAATTGGAGGATTGGGCCAAAAGAAATCTGATGAGGTTCAATAAGGATAAGTGCAGGGTCCTGCACTTAGGACGGAAGAACCCAATGCACAGCTACAGACTAGGGACCGAATGGCTAGGCAGCAGTTCTGCGGAAAAGGACCTAGGGGTGACAGTGGACGAGAAGCTGGATATGAGTCAGCAGTGTGCCCTTGTTGCCAAGAAGGCCAATGGCATTTTGGGATGTATAAGTAGGGGCATAGCGAGCAGATCGAGGGACGTGATCGTTCCCCTCTATTCGACATTGGTGAGGCCTCATCTGGAGTACTGTGTCCAGTTTTGGGCCCCACACTTCAAGAAGGATGTGGATAAATTGGAGAGAGTCCAGCGAAGGGCAACAAAAATGATTAGGGGACTGGAACACATGAGTTATGAGGAGAGGCTGAGGGAGCTGGGATTGTTTAGCCTGCAGAAGAGAAGAATGAGGAGGGATTTGATAGCTGCTTTCAACTACCTGAAAGGGGGTTCCAAAGAGGATGGCTCTAGACTGTTCTCAATGGTAGCAGATGACAGAACGAGGAGTAATGGTCTCAAGTTGCAGTGGGGAAGGTTTAGATTGGATATTAGGAAAAACTTTTTCACTAAGAGGGTGGTGAAACACTGGAATGCGTTACCTAGGGAGGTGGTAGAATCTCCTTCCTTAGAGGTTTTTAAGGTCAGGCTTGACAAAGCCCTGGCTGGGATGATTTAACTGGGAATTGGTCCTGCTTTGAGCAGGGGGTTGGACTAGATGACCTTCAGGGGTCCCTTCCAACCCTGATATTCTATGATTCTATGATTCTATGAAATGCCTACAAGCAATTTGATCAGATTGTGATCTAAATATTGAAAATATATTTTAAGATGACATTGTCAGAATTTTAAAGATGCAAAAGAGCAACTAAAACCTGATATATTTCTAATAGTCACTGCTGCAAAAAAAGTCAAAGTAATATTAAATAATCTTCTTAATATACTGAAAATTAGCCCCGCTATAATTTCCTAGCCCAGAAATACTGAGACAGCCTCAAGGGCTTAAGTCTAACAATTTCAACTCACTGTTTTAAAGCCGTATTCAGTGATGTTGTAGCCATATTGGTCCCAGGATATTATTTTAAAATTGTACTTTTGAATATTTTAGGTAAGCAAATTATGTCAGATAAGTACTTTGAACATATTACTTTGCTACCCTTTAATACATTCACAAATACAGTTTCTGTTTTGACACCATCAAGAGGTTTCTGAAACTTTACAAGCTGATTTCTTGGAATCCATGTGTTTGCGCTCTCAGGAAGTAAACAGCATTAGGACATTGTGTATATTGTTCCTGTAAATCAGTAAATACTCCTCAGAGGTTCCAAAAAGAAGGGGGGAGAGGAAGAGCCTCAGACATCTAAAAATAAACCCATTCATGCAACACTCAAAGGAATCTGTCAATTATCTTTTTAGTTCTTCCTTTTTTACCTTGATTGTTTGTAGCACCTGACAAACTGGAAAAAGAAAAGGAGTACTTGTGGCACCTTAGAGACTAACCAATTTATTTGAGCATAAGCTTTCGAAAAGCTCACAAAAGCTTATGCTCAAATAAATTGGTTAGTCTCTAAGGTGCCACAAGTACTCTTTTTCTTTTTGCGAATACAGACTAACACGGCTGTTACTCTGAAACCTGACAAACTGGAATAACCTTTCCTGACAGCTGAGCCTGTTCCCCACCTTTGTGCAATGCTGCTGAGTGCCCTTAAAAGGAGGATTCATTTTGTCTCCACCACAGCTGCATTTCAAAGTGGGTGGTGCAGTTACCCCTACACATGATCTGTCTCTGCTACTGAAAGCTAAACTCCTGTAATTAATGTCTGCAAAGTACTTCAGCGATCCTCAGATGCTGGAGAAATGCAAATTGCTGTTATCACTAACACCTGCCCAAATTGCCCCACCTTTTCTCCCCAGTGGCTTCATATATGTATAAAACAGGAGGACTGACAGAAAAGAGCCCTTGGAACCTTGTAGGAATGGTACTTATGGCTAGAGGAACAATTGCCCAAACTCAGCCTGTGGGACATCTGCCAAGGGAAAAGAAAAGTATAACAAATACAGTTCTATCTCCCCCTTTCAGGATCTACATGCAGGTGAACACAACCTTGCTGTCAATGGCATGAAAGATATTTGATGGATCTAAACGAACTATCATGGACATTTGACCTTTGTATGTGAATAGGAAATTATTACCCAGATAAATTAAAATAGCAAATTCTTTGCACCACATCTTGGGTTAAAGCCATACTGGAAATGGTCAAAATTAGTCAGAAAACTCCAGATGGCAACAAAACCTTCCACAAAAACATGAAATGAGAGGCTAGATGATACCTTTATATTTGTTAGTCTTTAAGGGTATGTCTACACTATGAAATTAGGTCGAATTTATAGAAGTCGGTTTTGTAGAAAGCATTTTTATACAGTCGATTGTGTGTGTGTCCCCACAAATGCTCTAAGTGCATGTAGTCGGCAGAGTGTGTCCACAGAACTGAGGCAACCATCGACTTCCGGAGTGTTGCACTGTGGGTAGCTATTCCACAGTTCCCGCAGTCTCTGCCGCCAATTTGAATTCTGGGTAGAAATCCCAATGCCTAATCGAGCTAAAACATTGTCATGGGTGGTTCTGGGTACATATTGTCAGGCCCCCCTTCCCTCCCTCCCTCCCTCTATGAAAGCAAGGGCCGACAATTGTTTTGCACCTTTTTTCTTGAGTTACCTGTGCAGACGCCATACCACGGCAAGCATGGAGCCCGCTCAACTAACCATCACTGTATGTCTCCTGGGTGCTGGCAGACACGGTACTGCATTGCTACACAGCAACAGTTTATTGCCTTTTGGCAGCGGACAGTGCAGTATGACTGGTAGCCATCGTTGACATAGTCCAGGGTGCTCTTTTAATCGACCTCGATGAGGTCAGGGGCGCCTGGGCAAACATGGGAGTGATTCAGCCAAGTCATTTCCCTTTTAAGTTTCATTTCATGGCAATTCAGTCCTACCAGCAGTGCACTGTCTTTTAATCTGCAGCCAGCAGAAGACGATGGCCAGCGGTCATACTGCACCGTCTTCTGCCGAGCACCCAGGAGATGACAATGGCTAGCAGTCGTACTGCACAGTCTGCTGCCAGCAAGATGTATAAAGATAGATGAAGTGGATCAAAACAAGAAATAGACCAGATTTGTTTTGTATTCATTTTCTCCTCGCTCCCTCTGTGAAATCAACAGCCTGCTAAACCCAGTTTTTAGTTCTATCCTTGAGGTTTTGAGTTCTATCCTTGAGGGGGCCATTCTGTTTCTCACAAAGCCACCCCCTTTGTTGATTTTAATTCCCTGTAAGCCATGTCATCAGTCGCCCCTCCCTCTGTCAGAGCAACAGCAGACAATCGTTCCGCACCTTTTTTCTGTGCAGATGCCATACCACGGCAAGCATGGAGCCCGCTCAGATCACTTTGGCAATTAGGAGCACATTAAACACCACACGCATTATCCAGCAGTATATGCAGCACCAGAACCTGGCAAGGCGAAACTGGGTGAGTAGGCGATGTCAGCGCGGTGACGAGAGTGATGAGGACATGGACACAGACTTCTCTCAAAGCACGGGCCCTGGCAAAGTGGGCATCATGGTGCTAATGGGGCAGGTTCATGCGGTGGAACGCTGATTCTGGGCTTGGGAAACTTTCACATGCATAAGGGCACTTTCATGGAACTTTGTGACTTGCTTTCCCCTGCCCTGAGGTGCCAGAATACCAAGATGAGAGCAGCCCTCACAGTTGAGAAGCGAGTGGCAATAGCCCTGTGGAAGCTTGCAACGCCAGACAGCTACCAGTCAGTCGGGAATCAATTTGGAGTAGGCAAATCTACTGTGGGGGCTGCTGTGATGCAAGTAGCCAGCGCAATCAAAGATCTGCTGATATCAAGGATAGTGACCCTGGGAAATGTGCAGGTCATAGTGGATGGCTTTGCTGCAATGGGATTCCCTAACTGTGGTGGGGCCATAGACGGAACCCATATCCCTATCTTGGCACCAGAGCACCAAGCTGGCGAGTACATAAACCACAAGGGGTACTTTTCAATAGTGCTGCAAGCACTGGTGGATCACAAGGGACGTTTCACCAACATCAATGATGGATGGCCGGGAAAGACACATGACGCTCGCATCTTCAGGAACTCTGGTCTGTTCCAAAAGCTGCAGGAAGGGACTTTATTCCCAGACCAGAAAATAACCATTGGGGATGTTGAAATGCCTATAGTTATCCTTGGGGACCCAGCCTATCCCTTAATGCCATGGCTCATGAAGCCTTACACAGGCAGACCTGGACAGTAGTGAGGAGCTGTTCAACTACAGGCTGAGCAAGTGCAGAATGGTGGTAGAATGTGCATTTGGATGTATAAAAGCACGCTGGTGCAGCTTACTGACTCTCTTAGATCTCAGCAAAACCAATATTCCCACTGTTATTACTGCTTGCTGTGTGCGCCACAATATCTGTGAGAGTAAGGGGGAGACGTTTATGGGGGAGAGTCACGGGGAGGTGGGAGGTTGAGGCAAATTACCTGGCCACTGGTTACACACAGCCAGACACCAGGGTGGTTAGAAGAGCACAGGAGGGCGTGGTGCACATCAGAGAAGCTTTGAAAACCAGTTTCATGACTGGCCAGGCTACAGTGTGAAAGTTCTGTTTGTTTCTCCTTGATGTAACCCCCCGCCCCTTGGTTCACTCTACTTCCCTGTAAGCTAACCACCCTCCGCACCTCCTTTCGATCACTGCTTGCAGAGGCAATAAAGTCATTGTTGCTTCACATTCATGCATTCTTTATTAATTCATCACACAAATAGGGGGATGCTCAGTGCTCCTCTCCCCCAGGTCCTCCTGTCCCTTTTCACTCTTTGAGCTCTACCCATAGGAACAATAATCGTAACTCCAAGTACCCTACCCATAGGAACCCTATCAAATAGGGGGATGACTACCAAGGTAGCCCAGAAGGGGTGGTGGAGGAGAGAAGCACCAGGACGGGTGTTGGAGGAGGGAAGGACAAGGCCACACAGCACTTTAAAAGTTTAAAACTTCAAAACTTCAAAACTTATTGAATGCCAGCTTTCTGTTGCTTGGGCAATCCTCTGGGGTGGAGTGGCTGGGTGGCCGGAGGCCCCCCACTGCATTCTTGGGTGTCTGGGTGAGGAGGCTATGGACTTGGGAAGGAGGGTGGTTGATTACACAGGGACTGTAGCAGCGGTCTGTGCTCCAGCTGCCTTTCCTGCAGCTCAGCCATATGCTGGAGCATATTAGTTTGATCCTCCAGCAGCCTCAGCATTGAATCCTGCCTCCAGAGGTTAGTGAAGATTAGAAAGAAAAAAAACGCACTCGTGATGAAATGTTCTCTGAGCTCATGCTGTCCTCCCACACTGACAGAGCATAGATGAATGTGTGGAGGCAAATAATGAGTGCAGGAAAGCACAAAATGACCGGGAGGAGAGGTGGCGGGCTGAAGAGAGTAAGTGGCGGGCTGAAGACAGGGCTGAAGCTCAAATGTGGCGGCAGCATGATGAGAGGAGGCAGGATTCAATGCTCAGGCTGCTGGAGGATCAAACCAGTATGCTCCAGTGTATGGTTGAGCTGCAGCAAAGGCAGCTGGAGCACAGACTGCCACTACAGCCCCTGTGTAACCAACCGCCCTCCTCCCCAAGTTCCATAGCCTCCACACCCAGATGCCCAAGAACGCGGTGGGGGGGCCTCCGGCCAACCAGCCACTCCACTACAGAGGATTGCCCAAAAAACAGAAGGCTGGCATTCAATAAATTTTAAAGTTGTAAACTTTTAAGGTGCTGTGAGGCATTTTCCTTCCCTCCTCCACCACCCCTCCTGGGCTACCTTGGTAGTCATCCCCCTATTTGTGTGATGAATGAATAAAGAATGCATGAATGTGAAGCAACAATGACTTTATTGCCTCTGCAAGCGGTGATCGAAGGGAGGAGGGGAGGGTGGTTAGCTTACAGGGAAATAGAGTGAACTAAGGGGCGGGGTGTTTCATCAAGGAGAAACAAACAGAACTTTCACACTGTAGCCTGGCCAGTCATGAAACTGGTTTCCAAAGCTTCTCTGATGTGCACCGCGCCCTCCTGTGCCCTTCTAACTGCCCTGGTGTCTGGCTGTGTGTAACCAGCGGCCAGGCGATTTGCCTCAACCTCCCACCCCGCCATAAACATCTCCCCCTTACTCTCACAGATATTGTGGAGCGCACAGCAAGCAGTAATAACAGTGGGAATATTGGTTTCACTGAGGTCTAAGCGAGTCAGTAAACTGCACCAGCGCGCCTTTAAACGTCCAAATGCACATTCTACCACCATTCTGCACTTGCTCAGCCTGTAGTTGAACAGCTCCTCACTACTGTCCAGGCTGCCTGTGTACGGCTTCATGAGCCATGGCATTAAGGGATAGGCTGGGTCCCCAAGGATAACTATAGGCATTTCAACATCCCCAATGGTTATTTTCTGGTCTGGGAATAAAGTCCCTTCCTGCAGCTTTTGAAACGGACAAGTGTTGCGGTTCAAATACAAGACAGAACAAGGCTTTAAGCAAGCAAGCAGGCTGGTCTGCCGACGGGCTGGTCCGCCTGTCAGCTTTTCACCCCCTCTTTTATTTCTCTCTCTCCCCCCGCGCATTACATACTCCAACAGATAAAAGGAATACACTGGCTTTGTATAATATTCTTATTTACCAATATCTATCTACCGCATTCCTTGCTCTAGGGCCTTGAGCCCAGTCCTGGGAGGCTTCCCACGGTTCATGTAATCTGGGCAAGATTCCAAGGTTCATGCCCTTGAGAGGAGCCGTGTGTGCACTGCTCCTACACAACGCTCTGGGTGTGCCCTGAATGTTGTCAAGTGCATGAACCTTGCACGAATGCTACATCCCCTCCTTTTTTGTTTATTTGTGCTCGGCCATCTCATGGTAGCCATCAATTTGCTTTTGCAAGCTAATTAACTCCCGGATAGACAAGGTCATAACTCGTGGAGCCTGCCAGGGCGGGACTCGACAAAGCCTTAACAAAAAGGAAATATATTGCACACAGTAACAGCAAAAAATAAGCCCAAGAAGGTAAAGTGTAATTGGCCGGGCCCCAATTAGCCATGCTAGAGTACTGGGAAGAGAGGTTCGCGTAAGCAGCGAGCATCATCTCATTCCCTATTTCCTCAGGGTGATGACATACTGGAATAAGGCACGTACCTAACAATTCTTCAGCTGCTACAAAATCAGATAAACAAAAGTGGGTAACATTTGCTATTGAAGCTAATCTTTCCCATAGGTTATATGTCATTCGGGCCCATAACAGAGGAGGCGCTCCCGAGTTAACCCCTACAGGAAATAGCAGGCACATAAGGCACACAATCAATACAAAATTAGCAGTGATTTGGGCGAGAATGGCCACAAACAGAGTCTCAGGATTCTCTGTCTGTTGGTTTGCTGCCAGTCTTCGTTGAGTCGCGGCGACCAATGCTTTCACTGCTCCCCATGTCACGGGCTGGCTTGGGATGCTACGTCTCCTCTGTCTCCGACCTGCCATTGTCGACCCGGGAGGCACCGCGTTCTCCTCCAAGGTCAGCTGAAACTCCGGTATGGGGTTCGACAGCCCTTGGTGCCACGCCATGCTGTTTCAGTGCCGGTCGCACACACCGGGCCGGAACCCACAACGGTCCTGCAGGGAGAGACACAGCAGCATATCCCCGACCCCAAGTAATTAAAGGTACTGGGCCCAACCATTGCGGATCGGGCAGCTGACGGTAATAGACACACGGTCTTTCCAGTACCTCGGACTTATGAAAATGCCAATCCGGGGGGGTCTGCTGATCTGTATTCAGTGTTAAATTATTTAAAGTAAACAAAAGGACATGCAATTGTTGCTGAATGTCTCCTAAGGTTCGGAGACACAGCTCCCCTTGTTTTAATTGTTTGTCAAGCAAGGTTTTTAGCGTGCGATTTGCACGTTCAACAATAGCTTGGCCTGTGGAATTATAAGGGATCCCGTGTTTGAGACGGACATCTCATTGGGCACAAAAGGTGGAGAGGGCTGTGGAGCAATAGGCTGGGGCATTATCCGTTTTTATCTGGCTCGGGCGACCCATAACAGCAAAACACGCTAGCAAATGGTGAATAACTTTGGGAGTGGCTTCCCCACGCTGTGGGGTCGCCCAGAGGAATCCTGAATTGGTATCAATGGAAACATGTAACAACGAATAGGGGCGGAATTGTGGCATGTGAGTGACATCCATTTGCCACAGCTGATTCGCTGCAGTACCTCTGGGGTTAATGGCATAAGAAAAGGTAGGGGCAGCAGTGGCACAGTGGGGGCAGGAACAAACAATAGAACGTGCATGATCAGCAGGAATGTGAAACTGTCTGGCCAAAACAGAGGCAGAGTGATGAAAAAAGGAATGGCTTTCGATGGGGTCAGAAAAAAGGGAATTTACCTGACCACATAATGTACGATCAGCGCGCGCATTGCCCTCAGTGAGTATCCCAGGCAGAGGGGTATGACTGCGAATATGAGCAACAAAATAAGGGAAATTACAAGTGGTGATGAGATACTGTAAGGACAAAAACAGGCGAAGAAGGTCCGCATCGACCTGAGGGGTAATGAGGGCAAGGGGTAAATGATCAATTACCTGATAAATGTAATGGATGTCCACAATTAAATTAAAGGGACAATCAGCAAAAAGTTGAAAGGCCAAAATAACAGCAGCTAGTTCCGAGCGCTGCGCGGAACGCTGAGGCAGCGTAAAACGAGAATGCCAACGAGGGGGGTCACCTAATTGATAGGCGACAACACCACGATGTGGAGAGCCATCAGTAAAAAGAGTGATAGCTGAAACAATAGGTCGAGAGCGGCTAAGACGATGTACGATTAGTGGCACCTTTTGTGTGATCACCAACCGAGGATCTTTTGGGGGATTATAAGAGATCTCTCCCACATAATCACAAAGAGCAACCTGCCAGGCCAAGGAGGTGTGATACAAGGAATCAAATTCACTACATAATAAGGGGAAAACAATGGCAACTAAATCAGTGCCCGTAAGTTGCACTGCACGGTGGCGGGCTTTACGAACAAGGTCGGAGAGGGCGTCTAAATAAGGATAAATGTTCCGAGGAGGAGTGGAAGACAAATATATCCACTCTATAATAGAGACGGCTATGTCTGTACAAGGTACAAACAGAGCCACAGTAGGCGTATGAGGGGTGGCAAGGAGAACCAACTGCAGGGGACGAACCTCAGTGAGTCTATCCACAAACTGCTGACTCAACACTGCATTGATCTGTCGAATGCAGGCAATGTGCTCCTCAGTGATGGCAATAACTGAGCCCGGTGCCCGAGCTCCACGTAGGAGCTCGAACAGTGGCTGCAGCATTGATGTGGGGAGACGGAAGTAGGGTTGAATCCAATTTAAATGACCCAAAATTTGCTGTAATTTAACGAGGGTTAGGGGTTGGGGTAGGACCACTTCCGGGCGAACAGGGGCAGCATAGGTTTGTAAAACCTTATGCCCGAGATATTGGTAGGAATAAGAGCGTTGGATTTTTTCTGGTGCCACTAACAGGCCATTTTGGCCGAGAATCTGAGACAAATATTCAAGCTGTTGTGCTGTAACCTGGGGACCGCTAAGCAAAATATCATCCATATAATGGTAGACCTTTAGTGTGGGGTATTGGGCACGAAAAGGGGCAAGGGCCCGATCCACAAAAAATTGACACAAGGTTGGATTATTTTGCATTCCCTGGGGCAAGACCTTCCACTGATACCTTTGAGAGGGTCGCTGATTATTATATTCTGGCACCGTAAATGCGAATTTTTTGCGATCTTGTGGGCAAAGGGGGATTGTGAAAAAACAATCTTTTAAATCTAACACACAAAGCTGATTGGTTTGAAGAATTAAATTTGGGTTTGGCAACCCAAACTGCAAGGGGCCCGTGGGTTGGATGCGTTTATTTATTTCCCTTAAATCATGTAACAGCCGCCATGCACCAGATTTTTTCTTAATAATGAACACCGGGGTGTTCTAAGGACGAGTGGAGCTCTCCAAGCGCTGTGCATGCAAATGTTGTTGCACAAGTGAATGAAGCGCTTTCAGCTTTTCTAGGGGGAGGGGCCACTGGTCAATCCATACGGGCTCTAAGGATTGCCATACCAATGGTAATGCGGAGGGCAAGGTGGGTGGGGGAGGGTTTTGGGCCATTATATATTAATATCGACGGTGGTGTCCAGCTTTACAAGTAAGTCACGGCCCCAAATATTGAGGTGGACAGGGAGCACAAAAGGGCGGATTGTAGCAAGGGCACGGCCTCCTGGTTTAGAGACCGTGACCCAAGACAAACTTTGGCGCCCGGGTTTGCTACCCCCGATCCCCCACAACTCTTTAGAAGGAACTGTTGGCCAACTGACCGGCCAGTCCTGATCACGAATCACCATAACGTCAGCTCCAGTGTCCACCAGCCCTGTAAAAGGAACATTATTTAAGAGAAGTGTTAACTGAGGTTTTGAGGGGCTGAGCGACATTGTTAGAGGAACAAGTTGAGAGGACGTGTCGTGAGGCTGCGACTGAGACTGCGTCGATCCAAAGCCGCCTCCGCCCCGGGCTTGATCCTCTGTGGCTGGCACCTGATAGGGGACTAAAATCAATTGTGCAATTGACCGTCCACGTGGGAGCGACTGCGGAAGATGGGTCCACACGTGAACCTTAATAACGCCGGTGTAATCGGCGTCAATGACCCCTGGGATGACAAAAAAACCCTGTTTCCCAGCGTGTGAGCGAGGGAGAACCAGACCCACAAATCCGGCAGGGAGAGGTCCCGTCACCTGTGTAGGTATGGCGCAAACCTCCCCCGGCAACTGAAAATCAGCGTCCTCCTGCATAATCAAATCAAGCCCTGCACTTCCGGCAGTCGCCGCCCTCATAGAGTCTATGGATTTTAAGGCAGAGGAACAGTTGTCTGAGTGGGGAACACCCCCGTTTGGTCCTGGGTTCGGGGGGGACCCGTCGTGCGGTTTCCCGACCCGCTATGACACTGATTAGCCCAGTGATAGCCCTTCTGACACTTGGGGCACTTCTTTGAGGGGCGGGCGGGCGCCGTCGATGAGCGGCACTCCCACTGAAAGTGACCCTCCTTACCACAGCGATAACGCTTCCCCTCCTTCCCGCTTTTCCATAGGGCGGCAGCCAGAACCCCAGCTTTATGTGCTTGTGTGCCAATGTTTTGGCACGCCCGCAGCATGTCCGGCAGCTCTAGAATGCCAGCGGCTTGTGCCGCCTGGAGAGCACGGCGGCAATCCTCGTTCGTTTTTTCAACCGCCATTTTAAACAGAATCTCCTGAGCTGCCGCAGGGTTATCCACCTGTCGGAGGATAGCCTCCTGCAATCTGTTGGTAAAATCCATAAAGGACTCTGATGCACCCTGACAGATACTGGCAAATAAGAAATGGTGCACCTAAGTAATTGTTCTTATTGGAACAAGCAGGTTGGTCTGGCCTCTGATTGATACATGGCTAGATTTACCTCACTGCACCTTCTCTGTGAGTGACTGCAGTGTGACCTAGAGGAAGGAGTCCCCTAGACGTGGGAGGGGGGGAAAGCAAATGAGTACAAAACAAAGCTGGTCTATTTCTTGTTTTGATCCACTCCATCTATCTTTTACATCTTTGGCTGGCAGCAGACGGTGCAGAAGGACTGCAAGCCATCCACATCTCATGGCTGCTCGGCAGAAGATGGTACAATAGGACTGCTAGCAATCCATATCGCCTGCCTGCTCACCATAAGATAGTTCAATAGGACTGACTGCAGGACTAAAGAGAATGACCTGGTCAAGTCACTTCTAATGTAGTCCCTGCACCCATGTCTGCCCAGGCGCTCTTGGACAATGTGGCCAGGAGCACCTCGGACACGACGATGACGGCTACCAGTCCTATTGTACCGTCTGCTGCCACAAGGCAATGGGTTGCTGCTGCTGTGTAGCAATGCAGTACCACGTCTGCCAGCACCCAGGAGACATACGGTGACGGTTACCTGAGCGGGCTCTATGCTTGCCGTGGTATGGTGTCTGCACAGGTAACTCAGGAAAAAAGGCGCGAAACGATTGTCTGCTGCTGCTTTCACGGAGGGAGGGAGGGAACGGGGGCCTGACGATATGTACCCAGAACCACCCGCAACAATGTTTTAGCCGCATCAGGCATTGGGATCTCAATCCAGAATTCCAATGGGCAGCGGAGACTGCAGGAACTGTGGGATAGCTACCCACAGTGCAACACTCCGGAAGTCGACGCTTGCCTCGGTACTGTGGAAGCACCCCACCCAGTTAATGCACTTAATGCACTTAGAGCATTTTCTGTGGGGACACACACATTCGAATATATAAAACCGATTTCTAAAAAAAGACTTCTATAAATTCGACCTAATTTCGTAGTGTAGACGTACCCTAAGAAAGTCCTTCATGATGCCATATGGCAGGTTCAAGAGATCCAGCAAACAGACAGTTAATAAACTCCCCAGTCACTTCTTCTCTAGCCCACATGCACCCAGGTGAGAAGGATCAGGGTAATGAGGCAGGGCTTCTGGCAGACCACTCAGGAGCTAAGGATTTATACTGCTGAGCCTTAAGAAAGGGGGATCGCTGGGAGGCAGAAGGGAAAAGAAGTGAGGTTACAAGGGAATGCACTACCCTGGGCTTTTAAGGCTACACAGCTGCCTCCATGCAAGGCTAGGAGGGATTCTGTTCTCTTCCTTGCCAAAGCAGAACCCTATCCCTCGCTTGAAGTATCCTACTCATAGGAACCCTATCCCTCACTCGAAGTACAATTATAAGTCTCAAGTGAGTAGCAGACCCTGGAAGCAGCTGCTTTGTTAGTCTAGTACAGGGGTTTTCAAACTTCACTGCATCACAACCCCCTTCTGACAACAAAAATTACTACATGACCCCAGGAGTGGGGACTGAAGCCTGAGTCTGCCTGAGCCTCACTGCCCCTGGTGGGAGAGCCAAAGCTCAAGACCTACTGCCCCGGTTGGGGGACCTGTAGCCTGAACCCCACCGCCCAGGGCTGAAGCCCTCAGGCTTCAGCTTCAGCCCTGGGTGGTGGGGCTCAGGCTTGGGCTTCAGGCTTGGGCCCCAGCAAGTCTAACGCCAGCCCTGGCAACCCCATTAAAATAGGGTTGTGACCCACTTTGGGGTTCCAACCCACAGTCTGAGAACATTATACCAAAGAGACAAGGTGGGTGAGGAAATATCTTTTATTGAACCAGCTTCTATTGGAGAGTGTTAACGTATAAGCCCTTTGCCTGAATCATATTAACAGAGTAAAATTGGGTTCTCTTTTTCAATATGTATGAAGAAAGCCTGAAAGATTGCTTTGGCACATCTCAGTTATCAAGCAGCTATTCAGTATTTATTTGGACAGAGATAATTGAAACCTGGGGATCTCTAGGAATAGCTGAATAAAAACCATGGAGTTCACTGATTGCATTTTACTGATTGTTTACAAGTGCAACTAGACTGTTGTGTTTATAGACCATATAACTCTCTGATTTTCATGCACTAGCAGAAATAGTAAGATATCTGCATTCTGAATGATACAGGGGAATGTTTAAATTGTGATATGGAAAGATTTCTTTGCTGGAAATAAAATCCAGAGTTTTTAAGAAAAGTATTTATTTATTTTAGTCTAAATTTTTGGCCAAATTTTGCTTCTTTAAATAAATCACAACTACTTTCATATGCAAATACACTGACTATTTTTAAATATCTAAGTAGGCACCAGCACTAGTTATACTGAATACGCACTTGCATGCTTAGAGGCCCACACCTTGTGGCCAGCCTGCTTATTTTTATTCTCCAAAGCCGATGTGCTTAATTGACTTTAGTAGAGCTGAAGTTGGTGAATTTTTTTCCAAATAGGTTTTCCCCCCCAAAATGTTCAATATTTCATGTTGTTTTGTGCCCTGAAATATCTTTATTCCAAATTTTGGAGTCTTTTCACTTTGAAACCTGGAAAGCACATACACACAACTACTGAGCACTGGAAAAGTCACATCCACCAAACCAAGTCTGGAAGTGCTAGAGTGGCATTTTTCTTTGGTCCATTGTAGATGAGGCAAAAAATAAACCCCCAAAAACCTGAGTCATTAATCCCTTCTCCCTGTCCCAGCTTTCCTCCTCCATAGGTGACCCTATGGGATAAGAGAGTGCATCCACACGCACAGAGCCGTCTGATCAACGATCCACTTCTCTATCATAAGGTGAAGTGTCTTCTTCACAGGGCCCTAGCCCCCTCTCCCACACAAAAATGGTACACACAAAAAGCGCAATAAACAGAGGCAAGAGGAACAGCAGGGACAGACAGATTTTTTCAGCCTGGTTTCCAACCAGGATCCCTTTCATTGCTGAGTTTACGCACAATGTATTTAATCTTACCTGCTTCCTTAGTGACATACCGACCAGAAAGCATAGTCTGAGCAACAGTGCTGGGTCAGAACAGCCCCCAGTAAGCCAGAGGGAGTGAGAAGGAGCTGAAGCCAGTTGTAGAAGGGATCCCATTAGACCTAGTTAGGGTGAAGAGTACGACGATGGCTTAGCTCACCTGTGGGCTATTTGGGCTCTGCCTGCTATTCTAAAAGCCTCTTTTTTGGGAATCAGACCTGAAGAGAGAGAGTTAAGCAGGGACAGACTCTCCGCTCCCCGGGGCCTTCTGTCCCTTTTCACTCTGCACCTACCATTGTGTAATAATTGCAGTAGCGAGCTTCTTACTGAGGTGTCACAAGCGTAGGAACAAACCAGTCTAATTCTGCGTTTTTTCTGAGTTTAATTAGTGCTCGTTTCTCTACTGGTCCTTCCAGATTGGTTTATGTTGGCCCTCGTACAAAAAGGCTGGAGACTCCTGTGTAAGGATATAGACATGTAGCATAACTAGTGTGTACATATACCACAATAGGTGATTTCATTTTGAAAAGGATCTGCCACCTATGTACAATCCCTTCTGATGCCCCCTAGCCCAACCTGCCATCCCGCTCACTGTTCTGACGTCCCTCTCGAGCATGGCTTGTTTAGCGGATGGCTTGCCTGTTGTGGTTTATGACGGTCCCAAAATAGGAACTAGCAGGGAGCCACTCTCATTTTCATTTCTGGTGCCAAACAGCATCCCATTGTGCTCCAAACATTTGGCAATGAGTTCTCCAGAAGGGATTTCTACAGATTCCTCCTCACATGGCTCCCAGTGAGAAACAAAACCAAAACCCCATTGATCTGCAAAGAACAGCAGCAAAGTCACCACCACTCATTTGGTTTTTAGGGCCTGCTCTTGAGGGATGCTGCATATCTCCCACTCCCAGCCATGTAAGGTGACCAGACAGCAAATGTGAAAAATCAGGACAGGAAGTGGAGGGTATTAGGCACCTATATAAGAAAAAGACCCAAAAATCGGGGCTGTCCCCATAAAAATCGGGACATTGGGTCGCAGCCACTGCAGGGTGAGCTCTGGCACTTCTCAGGATCAAGCTATAAATTACCTCTTTAGGGGGTTCCTTGTGTTCCCAGGCCCCCACCACAGGGCTAGCTGCTCTGCCTATATTGTGCGAAGAGCAGAGTGCTTATCAAAGGAGAATCCCTAGTGACATCAAACCCAGTGCAGCAGGCAGGATCTCGACAGCATAAGGTAGCCTTGAACGGTCAATTTCTTGGGGAACGGGAAATATGAAAGAAGAGCAGGAGCCAGATAGAGAGAGCATGAAAGAATAGAGGTGGAGAAGTTTCTCATATTCTCTTAATCCTCACATGTGCCTCACCCCCATCAGATTGGGGCCTGCATCATTCCCCCTGACCAGCATTTCAAGTGCCTCCTAGGCACTGAATTTACCTTTTCATGGCTATCCTATTTGTATCCTTTTCTTCTTCTGCTTTGTCCAGGTTGGAAAGCAGCACAGCCAGTTGCTTTTGGGCCTGTAAACCAGAAACACGAGAGAGAGAGAGAGAGAGAGAGAGAGAGAGAGACGCTGGTCAGTTTAGAAGCAGATCTACAGAAAGAACTTCACATTATCGACAGTCTAGTTTGGCTGCAGCCAGTACAATGTGTGCTTTGTCATAGGTTCATGCTTTTCAGTTCCATTTCATTGCTTCTGACGAGTTCAAAATGCAGCAGCTATTTATTAATGCACGCCTCACATCATCTGGGGGAGGTAAAGAAGTATTATTCCCATTTTACTAGGATTCTCAACCCCAAAAGTTCAAAAATTGTAAGTTACACCCCCAAAATCACAAGATTGACCAAAAAATCATGAGAATTTTTAAACAAGATTAAATCATGCTTTTTTGGTCTGTCCTCTGAAGTTTGAACTCCCCTGAGCAGCCCCAATAGGTGTGTTGATAGTTACAGTGTTGCTAACACTGTATGGCAGCATGACAAAGTGGATGCTACTTGGCTTTGTTTTATTAAAGGCCTGGGTTCTATTCCCAGCTCTGCCTGAAGTGATCCTGTGCAAGCTCTCAGGCTGGATCTTCACGGTGGAGTTAACACAAGTCATCTCCATTCAAGACACTCCTCCCAAGTTAGCCTCGCTCAAGTGAGAGCGGCCACGCTGCAAAGCAACGCTCGAGTTGCTGTAACCACACGGGTACTGCACTCGCTCACTCTGGTGTGGCTTTCAGGCTTCGGGGGGCATAGCCCATGGTTCTCAGCACCGGAGCAACCTGAGCTGCTTTTTGAATGCTTTCCCAGTGAATTGTGGGAAAACTTGCTTGTCCTTTCTGGGAACAAAGGGGAAATTGTGGGAAGGCATTGTAGTACTAGCGGCACGCAAAGAGAGCTAGCCTGCATCCAGTCCGCAGAGGGATCATGTTAGCCGCTTCTCGGGTCAGCCAGCTCCGTTAAAAGCTCCAGCACACTCATGGAAAGGGATTTTGTATGTGGACAGGACAAGGACAAGCCCGCAGTTATCTATCAATGGGTGAATTATAGTTATCTTCCCTAAGGTAGCAGTGTGAGGCCCTGGTTAATAATAAAGTTTGAGAAAGCCACAAAAGATTCATAATTTCAGTGCAACATACGGGACTAGAATTTATTTCTTCAGACTACAGGGCATTGTGTGGGGAGTCCCACTCTATCTTTTCCAAAATCACATGAAGACAGGAGCTTGTCCTATTTTCATGAGTGCTTTGCAAGGAAGGCCCAAATCACGATACTTGAAATAAATTTGCGAGAGCTCAGAACACCATTTTACAGACTCCCGCCCCCTGGCAAAAGGGAGCACAGAACCAATGTTTAGAACAATACACAGTCTGAGGTGCAGCTCAAACTTCTGAAATATTTGCCTCACACTGTAATTGGTGCATACATTTAAATACTTACTAGGCCCTGCAAAGTGAATAGTAGATTTTAGGTCACTTGTATTTTCATAGCACAAGTGATGCCATTTGAAAATTAACATTCTCCAAATTTCATTCAATTTAACATTGTCTAAACAGCAAGAGGTTTGTCTTGCTACCATTAGAAATGAGGTAGTGCCCATGAGTTGTATCACACAGCAGTGCATTTACAAGTATTGCAGAGAAGGACCTTCAAGTGCTCAGAGAACAAGGCCAGCACATACTAAGAGCACCACCTAGTGCCCAA
Organism: Lepidochelys olivacea; assembly: GCF_965140295.1. Taxonomy (NCBI): domain Eukaryota; kingdom Metazoa; phylum Chordata; order Testudines; family Cheloniidae; genus Lepidochelys; species Lepidochelys olivacea. Next base: position 113,585,416 of record NC_140411.1, read on the forward strand.
ATCGAGTATAAAGGGAAGGAGGTACAAAGGAAAAGCAGGACTTGTAGGAAAATGACAGCTGCAGAATGACAGACTGATGAAGTGAGCTGTAGCTCACGAAAGCTTATGCTCAAATAAATTGGCTAGTCTCTAAGGTGCCACAAGTCCTCCTTTTCTTTTTGCGAATACAAACTAACACAGCTGCTACTCTGAAGACTGAATAAAGTGACTCTCAGTGCAGCAGAGCTGAAGAGCATCTCTATATAAGCTCAAAAGCTTGTCTCTCACAACAGAAGTTAGTCCAATAAAAGATATTACCTCCCCCACCTTGTCCCTCTAATATCCTGAGACCACCACAGCTACAACACTGCATACTTTAAGCAACTTATTTTCCAACCTTTCAGTTCTTAACCGTGTAACTCTAATTCCAATGTAGATTTTTTTAATGACATTTCCTAGGATTTTTTTTAAATAATGGAAAAAGATGGAGATAAAAACATAGAAAAGGGAAGCCTCACTCTCCAGGGTATTGAAGCTCTGTTGATGTGCAACGAATTAGCAATAGAGCATGTAAATATGGAACTCTTTGGCTTGACATCACCAATATACCTTGGCCATCCCACTTTAACCAGAGTGCGGGGGGGGAGGAGGGGTGTCTCTTGCAGACCAAGTAATGTTATGAGCTTCATTGCTCCTAAGGTGCATCAGAGGGGGACTTCTCCTGCAAACTTTACAAAGTGTGTAGCCCTCCCTCTACACCTTCAGTACACGGGTCAATATACAGCTAAATCAGCGACAGCTGCGCGCGCCGCACATGAAAGCGACGTATAGGTCACATCAAAAACAATTTCCACCAGTGATTCAATGAAGGCTAAGGCCATATAAAATGCTAAATTTCTGTTCACAGTTAGTTTTTTTTAAGACAGAGGTGACATGTGGGAGGAGGGCACATGAGGTCACATGACCCCCTCAGAGTTGCTGCTTGGCTTGTACTGAGCATGCTCACACCGACTGAGCGTGCTCAGTAACATCTTCTGAAGCACTGTCCTCACTCTGCGCCACCTCCCTCCCCCATCCCATTGGCAGGTATGGGTCGTCTCTGGCTAAAGAACAATTCAAAAAGTGATCACAACACTTCATGATGGGGAAGGGTATTCCCCTGACCCCCATACTCAAAAGTAACTGACTCATGCTTGTTCAAACTCCCTCTTACTTCCCTCACAACCACACATATATTCACCTTCAGGTAAAGACCAACCCTGAAAAATTTCACCCTCGAAGGTGAAAGTATCCAGAAGTTATGTGAGACTGAAAACAAGGCTAGAATGGAAACTCCTTGTCTTATGCAACTTTCGTGTCTGCTGTTGCTCCCACTAGAATACGCTTATTTATTAGTCTTAAAAGTCAGTTAAATAAGTACAGGGAAAATAAAATAGTTAAAGAATGAACCAATCTTTCAAAATTCAAAAATATGCCTAAGAAATAACACCCCAGCAATGGCTAACTACATGCAAAGTAAAAACAACTCTTGTCAGACTTGCAGGCTGAGACTTCTACTGTATCTGGGTTAGGATGATTGGATCTTCCACCCTTAGATCCCTCTATTCAGCCCATAGCCTATGAGCCAGGGCAATTCACCTCTACCGCAGCCAGATTCTAGCCTAGCCCCAGTCTTGCTCTCCTAGTCGACAATCCCAACCAAAAGATGCACTCCGTGCCAGAATCCCTGGCTCCCAGGAAGAGGCTGAGCAAGGAGCCAGACATTCCATTGCATCTTCCAGAGTAAACACTGCAGGTTTCTACCTCATTCGAGGTTGGGAGAGTTGCGGGGAAATGATAACATATGGAGGAGTTACAAGCCAGGTTTAAGATCAGTAAGGGCTGGTCTGGCAACTAAGGTTCCAGAACTGTGCTCCTGTGTGAAAACACAGCTATAGTTATTGGCACTAAAAGAGGAAGGCAGAGGTGGGGGAGGGATTATTTGGGGAATAAAAAATGCCTGTGATACTGTGATACAGTCTTCATGACTTATGTCCCTTTGCAACTCCACCAGCTTGTGATTTGTCCTATAATATATTCATGATAAAGCAAGCCCAACAAGAACACACCTCATCATCATTTTACATTAGCCTTTCTCTCTAATGTTTTGCATGAAGGTTAAAATGTTTTCCATACTCGAGTTCAGCTGGTTCTTCCTCTTCTTCCGGTTGTTTCTCCTCTGTCAAGAAGTGTTCAGTTATCTGAACCACAAAAAATGTTTACAGACAGGAATTTCTTGACTAAATACTTCCATCTAACAACAACATACAGCAAATCTTAAAAGTGCAGCTCTACTCCACAAAGTACTATGAAAATGGTATCTTTCAGTTAACAAGTCTGCTCCCTGTGTTACTTCTACTTCCTTTCCTGATGAGGCTCCAGTCCAGAAAAGCACTTAAGAATCCTAACTTTAAGCCGTGAATAATTCCCATTGAACGCCCTCTAGTTCTGAATATCCTTTTGGGATGGGGTGACCCGTACTGCACTCAGTGTTCCAGGTGAGGCTGTACCGTTGATTTAGGGAAAGGCATTATAAAGGCATTTTTTGTGGTTTTTATTCTCCATTGCATTCTTTATGCATCCTAACACCTTGTAAGTTTTCTTTGACCACAGCTGCGCACTGAGCAGAGGTTTTCATTGGGATATCTACAATGATCCCCAGGTTCCTTTCCTGAAGTGATCATTTAGACCTCCATAAGGTGTACAAGTAGCTTAAACCTTCCAACATGCATTACTTTGGATATAATGATACTGAATTTCATTTGCCGGAGTGTTCCCCATTCACCTAGCATGTTTAGAGCTCTCTGAACTTCCTCACAGTTCTCTCTGGTCATGACTAACCTAGAGAACTTTGCGTCATCTGCAAATTTTGCTATGTCACTACTCATCCTGCTTTCCAATCAGTAATAAATATATTGAACACCACAGGATCTAGTAGAGAACATTGAGGCACCCTGCTGCTAATCTGTTGCAAGGAGGAAAATTGCCCATTATTTAATCTTACTCTTTGTTTTCTGCCTCTTAGCCAGTCATTGATCCATGACATACTTTGCCTCTTTCCCCATGACTGCTTAGCTTCATTAGGAGCCTCTTGTGCAGGACCTTGTTGAAGGTCTTTTTGAAATGTAAATAAATTGTCAACTGGTTCTCCTTTTGTGACCCTAATAACACCTCAGTGCCAGAGGGCAAGGGATTCCCCATCATGGAGCAATGAGCCTCAGCTGATCTCACCAGCTTAGTGTACCCCAACTCACTGTTGGCATGATATGTATCTAAGGAGTGTCATGTAAGGTACAGTAGAATCTCAGAGTTACGAACTGACCAGTCAACCTCACACCTCATTTGGAACCAGAAGTGCACAATCAGGCAGCAGCAGAGACAAGAAATAAAATTAAAAAAGCAAATTCAGTACAGTACTGTGTTAAACATAAACTAGTAAAAAAACAAAGGTAAAGTTTAAAAAAGATTTGACAAGGTAAGGAAAGATAAGGTAGCATTTTTCTTTTGCATAGTAAAGTTTCAAAGGTGTAGTAAATCAATGTTCAGTTGTAAACTTTTAAAAGAACACCCATAACGTTTTGTTCAGAGTTACCCACATTTCAGAGTTATGAACAAATTTTATTCCTGAGGTATCTGTAACTCTGAGGTTCTACTGAGTCATATGTTAAGTGGTAACACATTGGTCATCAATATTATAAGGTGGTCATGGGTGGCCAGTGATCCAGCCGCCCAGGGAGGCTAACTCCCAGCTCCTCCCCTTCTGCCCCCCCCCACTTCCCCTTTCCCCGCAGCAGCCCAAAGCACCCTCACCATGGCCCCCCAGCCCTCGACGGCCGGGGTGGCGAGGCCCCAGCCTTGGTGTGCCGCAGCCTCAGCGCCCACTCTCCCTGGGCCACGCGGCCACAGCACCCCCAGCCCTGGTGCTGCAGGTGGCTGGGCAGTGCAGTTGCCATGCCCCCAGCCCCGGGCGGCCCCTAGTCCCGGTGCTTGGGTGTCTGGGCAGCACGGTAGCCACGTCCCCAGCCCCAGTGCTCCAGGCGGCCCCCAGTCCTGGTGCTCGGGTGGCCAGTCCCAGAGCTCCAGGCAGGCAGCACAGTGCAGCACCAGCTGCCCCGAGACCCTGCAGGAGGCATGCCGGCCTGGGGGCAGGGCCACAGTAGGCTGTTTGGGGAGGCACAGCCTCCCCTTGCCTACGATACCCGCCAGCCATGTATGTGGTGTATGTATGGGTGTTATATAAAAAATTATAAAGGTGTGCTGGAAATATATTCTTAAAAGGTCTTTGGCAGGCAAGGCTGAGGTCACCTCTTCCTAGACAAAGGAATATGGTTCTGCCTGCTTGAATCCGTCTCCAATGTAAATTGAGCAAGGAGGGACAATGAAATTACATTTACATGAAAGGTAGAACAAAGCCATCAGGAAAACCAGAGTGGAGGAATTTTTTAGTATCTAGCAAAGCTCCCAAACTTATCTTTTCAAAGTGTTATGCGGGTTTCCTTTGGGGATGAGGACTGTTAGGTCAGATACAGAGTGATCATATTGTGAAAAGACAAGCCTTGGAGCTTAAATTCATAACTTTGCTAGATGCTAAAAATCATGGTCTGAATAAAGATGCTGGATTTATGGTTTATTACAACAATCTGCAACCCACTAACCTGCCTTGTTTTCCTGTGACTACTGGAGTATTAAGGGGCCCCTTCACCGTGAATGGTCCCTTGGAATATGTGCTACCTACTTACACTAAACTATCTGTTCCATCTTGTATTTAGCTGTGGCACTCTGAGTACCTTTCCCAGACCTGAAGAAGAGCTCTAAAAGCGTGTCTCTCTCACCAACAGATGTTAGTCCAATAAAAGATACTACCTCACCCACCTTGTCTCTCTAATATCCTGGGACTGACACAGCAACACCATCACTTGCTCTTCTTTTGTTACACAACCGTCTCAGTTCAGCATTGCAAATGGAAGAGTGAAATCGTCAGCCAAACTAACAGGCTGGTGGTGTGTACTGTCTCTTTAAAGGAGCAGCAAACTTGAAAGGGTTTTGTGAGTGTGCCAGGGAGAGGGACTGGACACTGCAGGGCAGACGGTTTGGGGGAGACTCGAGTCTGGAAGGGCTGTTGGGGTCACCCTGCAAGGAGTAACCAGGCTGGTGGAAGCTAGGGTGAAGCTACTATGCTGTGAGCCGGCTATTGGTGGCAGGGCTCTGAGCTAAGGCTGCACAGCACAGAAGCACCCAAGATTACAGGGCAGGTGGTGACACTGACCCGGGCTGACCTCCAAAGCGTCACACCTTTATCCACTACTTTACTGATGTGTTCAAGGAATTCTAAGAGATTAGTGAGACGTGATTTTCCTTTGCTGCATTTGTGCTGGTTAGACCTATCAGGTCACAGTCTTCCATATATTTTGTTATTCTCTTTTAATTATCGATTCAACCAGTTTGCCAGGTACAGCTGTAAGATTTACAGGTCTATCATTCTCTGGATCACCTTATTGTATTTCTATAATAAAAGAAGGAACTGCACATGGCCTCTTTGGATAATACACACGCTTTATCTTGTTAATAACAGTAAACACCTTATATTTTTATAAGGCCTCCCTTTCAAAGGATTTCAGTGCACTTTAAAAACCTCAATATCAAACCATACAATACCTGTCTGAGGTAAGGACGTATTAAGGCCATTGCACTTATGAGGAAATTGAAACACAGAGAGGTAGCAGGCAGCTTATAGCTGATCTGGAAACAGAAGGAGAACTGTATATTCCATACTGCTTTTCACTCTCAGACTCCCCCTTCTGGGGAAATGATGCTTTAAATAAGATAAAATCCTGTGCGTTCAGGGCTGGTGGTTTTATTTTCTTACCTCCTCAACTTCGTCTCTTAGGTCAATTTCCACAAAAGCAGACAGGTCTTTCTAGAAGAGAGAAGTGAGGAGAAGACAATGAAGCATTAAGTGAATTGAAAATCTTTAAAAAAATGAAAATGAGGAAAAAAAGAAAGAAAACAAGAATTAACATATGGTAAAACCTAGTAAGTGACTACCAAAGGCACTGGCCAAAATTGGGAGTCTAGCAGAGGTTTCCTGTTTTTTTATACCACACTCATTACTGTGGTATCTGAACATCTAAATTAAGATTCAACAGTATTGTATTCACAAAGAGAAAAGGAGTACTAGTGGCACCTTAGAGACTAAACAATTTATTTGAGCATAAGCTTTCGTGAGCTACAGCTCACTTCATCGGATGCATTCAGTGGAAAATACAATGAGGAGATTTATATACACACAGAACATGAAAAAATGGGTGTTATCACACACACTGTAGGAGAGTGATCACTTAAGATGAGCTATTACCAGCAGGAGAGGGGGGGAGGGGGGAGAAAACCTTTTGTAGTGATAATCAAGGTGAGCCATTTCCAGCAGTTAACAGGAACACCTGAGGAGCAGTGGGGGGTGGGGGAAATAAACATGGGGAAATAGTTTTACTTTGTGTAATGACACATCCACTCCCAGTCTCTATTCAAGCCTAAGTGAATTGTATCCAGTTTGCAAATTAATTCCAATTCAGCAGTCTCTCATTGGAGTCTGTTTTTGAAGTTTTTTTGTTGTAATCTTGTGACCTTTAGGTCTGTAATCGAGTGACCAGAGAGATTGAAGTGTTCTCCGACTGGTTTATGAATGTTATGATTCTTGACATCTGATTTGTGTCCATTTATTCTTTTACGTAGAGACTGTCCATGGCAGACTGTCCATGGACACCATCATAGGGCCTAATCATATCAGCCACACTATCAGAGGCTCGTTCACCTGCACATCTACCAATGTGATATATGCCAACATGTGCCAGCAATGCCCCTCTGCCATGTACATTGGGCAAACTGGACAGTCTCTACGTAAAAGAATAAATGGACACAAATCAGACGTCAAGAACTATAACATTCAAAAATCAGTTGGAGAACACTTCAATCTCTTTGGTCACTCGATTACAGACCTAAAAGTGGCAATTCTTCAGCAAAAAAACTTCAAAAACAGACTCCAAGGAGAGACTGCTGAATTGGAATTAATTTGCAAACTGGATACAATTCACTTAGGCTTGAATAGAGACTGGGAGTGGATGTGTCATTATACAAAGTAAAACTATTTCCCCATGTTTATTTCCCCCCCAGAGCTCCCCCCCACTGCTCCTCAGACGTTCCTGTTAACTGCTGGAAATGGCCCACCTTGATTATCACTACAAAAGGTTTTCTCCCCCCACCCCCTGCTCTCCTGCTGGTAATAGCTCATCTTAAGTGATCACTCTCCTTACAGTGTGTGTGATAACACCCATTTTTTCATGTTCTGTGTGTATATAAATCTCCTCACTGTATTTTCCACTGAATGCATCCGATGAAGTGAGCTGTAGCTCACGAAAGCTTATGCTCAAATAAATTGTTTAGTCTCTAAGGTGCCACTAGTACTCCTTTTCTTTTCGTGAATACAGACTAACACGGCTGCTACTCTGAAACCTGTCAGTATTGTATTGGGAGCCTTCTGAACACTTTAACATGGTTTCTACAGCCAGGGCCCACCTACTGGAGGTGATTCTCAGTGAAGATTTCATTGTAAATATATTTTAAATTACATTTAATTTCTTCTTTACATACCTGCCTAGACTTGAGTTCAGAGATCGCTGCTTCCCTGTTGGGGTTGGTGACATTACTAATACCTAATAAGCCACACAGGGAGCATTCAGAAAAGTCAACTCCTTATCCCATTGTACGTAACTGTTGTGTCTTCAGCTATTTCTTTTGCAATAGAGAACCTTGAATTCAGGTCTTGTCAGGGAGAGAGTCTTTCACAGGTCACTCAACATGTTCTCAAGTCACCTGAATTGGGCCATCCTGAGGATATACCAACTCTCTACAGCCATGTGGGAAAACAGACTTTAGAAAATAGCAGAAGATGCTCCTGTCGAGTCTGCTGTTGCTTTAAGGTCATCATGGAGAAAGAAGAGGGCATGAAGAGGTGCCACAGCCCTTACTCAGGCAAATAGGCTCCATTTATAGACTACAGTAGGACTGAGTCCTATGTCTGGCCTTCAGGGTAGATGCGCAGCTGAGCTCTCCTTTGAGCAGAGCAATGGGAAAGGGTCTGGCACTAATCCAAAGCTCTGCACTAGAGTTTAATGAAAACAACAGGTAATGATCATCAGACTGAAACCGAATGCTCCATAGAATGGGTCACACATATTCCTCTGAAAGTAACTTCATTCCATTCTAGCTTCCTCCCACCCTCTTCTCACTGGAGTCGTACATCTTACAGTCACCTCCACATTTGCTTGGTTTTCTGATGAATGACGAGCAGTTAGTTGCATTAGAGTTACTTGCCTGTACCTCCAGGAGAACTTCTTCCACTTTTAAATCTTCTGTCTCTGCTTCCTATAGGTTTAAAAGGAGATGGGACAGTTTGCAAATGAAAGTAGAACAATTAGAAAGACTGTTTTGTGCTTACTAAATTCATGTTTCCTGACCAGTTGCTCAGCCGTGTCTATTCTAGTGCCATATTCTTCTTGACTGTAGTCTCCATCCTTATCTTCCTCTTTGTCATCATCTCCTTTCTTATTCAGCTCCACCTGGCTGCACAGAAAGACGTGTGTGCACATGAACAACCCACTGGTTATTATTAAATTAATATTAAATTATTCAACTCACCAACATTTCCTGTCCCATTTCCAATTTCCATTTGCTATCTAGCACAATGGCCTGATTTCCAGAAATGGTGAGCACATGCAGCTCCCATTGATTTCAATGGCTTTACACGTTTTTAAATTATCTGTACACTGGGACTTTCAAGTAATTTCCCACGGGCTGTAAGCTGGCCAGGCAGGTGCCCCATAGCCTGACTCCAGCTTGGGGACAGAGTTCCATCCGCCACACTGGCCCCTGTACAACGTCTGTGTGGTCTTGCTTTACCTGGGCTATGAGATTTTTCATCCTTAGAGCAGAGCAGGCTGTCCATGGTTTTAAAGCCAAGTGCCTGTTTCCAATTCATACCTACAAAGCCTGGGTTCTACTAGCACCCAGGAGTGGCAAACCTACTTCCATCTTATTTTGATGTTTAGTGGTTGCTTACCAGTCCTCTACTTCACGTTTTGTCCTCTCTTCTGAATTCCCAGCTTCTAAAAAGAAAAGAGCCCTTTAGCAGTTTCCTTAGACATCAAAATAACATCTTAACCATGTCTAACTTCCCTCTACCGAAGGACATTTTTGATTTCCCACCTTTTGCTAGTCTTGTAAGAATTGCTGCATATTTCCCCCGCTCCCCACCTTTAACTACATTCAGCGCCCTCCTATTTTCTCACTTGCTGCCCCATTCCATGAATTTTCAGGATGGCAGCAGCCTCTGCTGTTATTTGTGGATTGTGTCTTCACACTGCTCTCTAGGTTGGAGCGGGGTTTGGATACCTGAGCACAAGTTTTCCCTGGTGTCACAGCATTTCAGCTCTCCTCAGTCCTTGGATGGAGCTGGTAAGGATAGCGATGCCAGACTAGCCCTTTTGACTCACACAACACTGCCCCTTGCTCTAAGCCTTTTGGGCCAACCTCTGCACTCCTGCTGGCTTGCACCCAGCATCAGAGATGGGGAAGTCCCAACGTGCAACCTGTAGAAGGCTGGTGCCACGTGAACTTGTTTCATTTCAGGCCTCCCCTATGAAGTAATCAGCAGGATGACAATGACACTGGGGAAAACCTGTGGTCAGGTATCCAAACCCCTACCACAGCAGTGTGAAGACATCACCTGAAAACATGAACAGCAGCAGACGCTGCCATCCTGAAAAGTCCTGGAATGGAGCAGCAAGTAAACAAATAGAAAGTGGGTGAAGGTATTTAAAAGACAGGAAGAAAGAAAATATTATGGAGAGAAAGAAAAGTAAAACCAGAGCAAAGCCACAGTACATAATGTTAAGGTTAGCAAATTCCTTACTCTGTTCCTACTACACTTCTCTGGCAGAAAAAAAAAGTGTTAAAGAAGGGTAAGGTCCCAATTATAGTTCTTCTGGAAAGAATAGAGAGCAATGTCTCCTCTGACACTGCATTGCATTTTATCCATTTCACTTGGACCAGTTAACCAGGAGGGTAGGAGTGCATGGATTTAAGGTCAGGCAGTTCTCATTACTTCTGCAGAAGACTGTCAGGAACTCCTCTTGACATGAAAAAAATAAAGACAACAAAGCTCTTCAGATATTGAATTCCAGAATGGCTGCACCCTGGGCAAAGCCGCACTCCCAGCTTCTCTCTGTCCCTGCAGGCTTCTGGTAGTTTTTGTTTCCTTTCTCTTTTGTTTTTTCAAGGACACATTTTGTGCTCTTGCAAATAATTGCAGACACAGAAGGGCACCTGCAATTTTTTTGAGGGCAAGCTGTGCCCCCAGGTGAGAAGCCAGGCTTATGAAGTTGTAGGACTTTGCTATATTCCATCTCCCTGATGAAGAACTTGGAGGGAGCTATTTGCGGGAGTTACTAATTTTTTGTTTTAAAGGTAAGAGCGCTCTGAGAAGAAGTACAGTGGCTGAGAGGCCATACAGCAGCTAGGCTGCATGAATAATGCCATGTTCCCTAACAGACAAAAATATTGCACAACAGTGTCATTAAGGCTGGTCTCTTCTGAGAGGTTTACATGCATCCATTTAAAATTAGCAGGGTTCATCTGAAGTTGCTCACCAGTGGCTTCATGGCACGGTTGTCTCAAGAGGCCCCCTTGCAAGCACAATATTTGATAGGAACAGAGAGATTTTTCCAGTAAATATCAACTTTAGAAGGCCTGGCTGGTACAAAAGCTGGGTTATTCATTAAGAGGAGGCTATGCTTTGTTGGGAATATCCCCAATTTCCCTAGTGCTTGACTTGTGAGAACATCCAGATCTCAAGGCTAATTTCTCTTTACTTTGGGCGATTTCACGTGACAGGAGCATTGCAGATGCTTTTGTCAGCTAGACGAGCTGTGCTGAATGTGGCAAGTATATGGAAATTGGGTAAGAATGATGAAACTATAGTGATGAGCCCACTAAAGTGACTAGTATATTGCTCGATATAGATAAATAATTAGTGGATACTGTAGCTGTAGAGGTTGAACTTTATTTGTAAAATGATGGTTTTCAATAAGGTCACCCTACAGAGCAATGTGTGTATAAGAGGGTCTTTGCCCTGAGAAGGGCAGCTGCTGACACTAGCAGCATTTAACTAGCATGAGATTAGATGCTGCTGGCATCACGTGAGTCTCAGTGCTTGGTCAAGGCAAAATGAACCATATTCAGACCCGCTGTAAGCAAGGAACAACTCAGCTGAAGTCAATGGAGTTGCATTTGCTTATAGCAGGGATAATTCCAGTCCACTGTGTTTAAAGGGCTTGTTTCTCATATCCTCTCTCTTCTAATCAGGGAAATCTCAAGTCATTTCCTGATGTCATGGCTACAGGAATATGACTTTTGGGTAGGTTTGAAAGGAGTAATAATCGCTGGGTTGCAACAAAGAAAACAAAACACACTCAATCCCTTCAATTTGCAAGGAGGCTTTGTCGTTTTGGGATTTGCCTTGATAATGATGATGAAGACCAACACAGAAAACCTTGTTAAAAGGAAGTACAAATTCTTTTATTGTGTTTCTTTTGTGCACAATTCTCATTTTTAAACCAATGTAACTGTCTGTTACATTTCCTTCCACCATCATTCATAGAATTCTTTTCCTCCTTTACTCTCTTCAGCAAAATTCTCTGCAGGTATAAAATCATTACATTTTTAGCATTGTGGAAATCCTTCCACCTGCAGAGGAATGCTCTATATACTTCAAAATCAGTGCACCAGTAAGAGAGAGACAAGGTGGGTGAGGTAATATCTTTTATTGGACCAGCTATTGGTGGGGAAAGAGAGAAGCTTTCAAGCTCCACAGAGCTTTTCTTCAGGTCAGTATCCTGGGACCAACACAGTTACATCAATACTGCCTTGTTAACAGAAATTCAAATGCCTACGATCAATTTATGCTTGTTTGTAACACTGTGCATCTAAGACTCTAGTGTGACCAGTGCCAAGAGCTACATTTTTATTATAACGAAGGATGTGGGCCAAATATGCAAATTTCCAGGCCAATGTCACCAGGGTTTCCCAAAGGCTTACTGCTAATTGGGTAAGTTGAGTTGTGAAAAAGCTTTTTGCTAAACACAGGAATAATCCAAAAATATTTTATCACACGTATCATAGTTCTTTAAAACTTAAGTGTGCTCATAACCTCAGGTAAATTAATGCAAAATCTATTTTCTATCATCTGCCTGAGGTCAGGAGAAGAGCGAAGTGAATAATTGAGCTTTTAGTAGCCAAAATAAAAAATTGATAAAATTTTATTTTGGGTTTGATGAAGTTTCTCAACCCTCCTCCCCCATTTTTTCATCACTTAATTCTCAGGTGAGGGGGTTTGGTTTTGTTCATTGACACCCTTTTTTGTTTTGCAGAACAAAATATTTTGACTTTTTTTTTGTATTCACTGAATTCACAAATAGTTTCAGTCGACCCAAACCTGCATTTTTCAGCAAATAAACTATTTGAAAAATGTCACTCCGCTCTACTCAGGCGAGTGTAAAACAGTGGCAATGGTGACTGAATTTTAAGATGCTGAGCATCGTCAGAAAGATGAGGAGACTGCCTCCATCCAGGGTCCAGATCTCTGGGATGCTGCATCGGTGCTGGAACTAGGAGTCCTGGGAGAGCAGCAGCACCCCTGGCTTGAAGTGGTTTCCCTCAGATCCAGGGTTTACAGTTTGGTTCAATGGCTCTCAGCACCCCCACTATACAAACTGTTCCAGCCCCCCTGGAATGCTGTTGCCCATAACATTCACCAGATGTGTGTGTGTGTGGTACCCATCCTTCTAAATGAGACTCATAACTGCTTGAAGTTGTTATGAGGTTATTTCTTTATAGTTCATATATTTGTTACATTTAGCCTAGGCTGTTGGTGGATCTTTACATTTTGTCTCATATTTATTTGGTTAACTGACCTATTTATGTTAACTCTGTTGGTAATTCTGTTAAGGGCAGACAACTTTGGGCATAATAATCAATACATAATGATAATATTTAACATTGCAAATCTTTGGAGCTCTGTACAAATATTTGATAAATCCTATAAGATGGGTAAGTATTATCCTCATTTAATGAATAGAGAGAGAAGCTGACAATTCAGTTCTTGCACTCACCAGCGTAAATCAGGAGTAACTCCATTGACTTCATTGGAGTTACTCCTAATTTACACTGGTGAGTGCATGAACTCACTAAAACTGGAGTGAAAGGAGAATATGCAATTTGCCCAGATACACATCAACTGTATGTCAGAGCTGAGAAGAGAATACATGAGTGCTTGGCTTTCTGTCCTGTGATTATGCTACTAGACCATGATGCATTTATGCCATTGATAAAGAGTGTATAATTATTATTCATTCAGCCACTGGTAATTACAGCAAAGGAATGTAGGCATCAGGTAGAGATGCCTTGCAAGCAGCCCTCTCTTCCCCAAATAAGTCTCTAAGCGAAGAGCTCTGTTTTTCAGATGGACACAATTTCTTACCAACTTCTTGCAGGGTCTTCTCAATCAGGTTGGTGAGCTCAGACTTCAATGGGAGGCCACTGACACTTTTACTTCTGTAAAGATCAGATGTTTCTGTGAGGACTCTATGGACGCCAGGTGCTATTTTTGATAGTAGGACCCCCTGCATATATCTCTTGTGTGATGGGCTTACATCCTTTTCCATTTTGGGATTTTATGTGGAGGAGAGTCACAAGACCTTAAAAGTTACCAGGCAAGATCCATGGTTTCCTGACTCTCACTTGATGTATTTACTGAGTGAAAAATCTTGGTGTGTGTGTGGCATTTAGTACTCCTGATGTTGGATATCTTTGTGACATCATAAACACCACCAGTACGTCATAGCAGTGACATTTAAAGGCCCCAACACGGTTTATTTAATCACTGAAGCAGCTGTGCCCCACACATACTCCACAAATGCAGTCTACACATTTTCAAAAGAAGTGCGAGGATTTTAAACATCAGCTAAAACCCAGTTGGCAAACCTGGAAAGTCCCGTAAGAAGGCCTGTTTCTCTGATGTGAAGTTTTACAGACAAATGTGCCAGATAAATCCATTTCAAACTCTCCTTTTTGGAATGTGCAGCGATGTGTCCCCTCCTGCAGGTTTGGCGTGGAAGAGATCCAGAAGGGGGCCTTTTAAATTCCTCTACCAAAACAGATTTTTCTAGTGCACTGAACATTGCCACTAGAAATGAGTAGCAATGTTCTTGACTCCAATAATCCAATGAGTTAACAGCCTGGATTGTGAATATTACTTTGTTTTCCATTTAAAATTATTTGCATCTTTGAGCTGGCATATTGGACCCAGGAGAGGAAAGAGGATAAGATCACTCACATCCATAGACTGTTTTAGAGTTTATTTTTAATCCCAGGCAATTAGGAATGAAAGGTACCCACAGACTTTTCCCATTCATGATGCATTTCTGTCTGAGAATCAGGTTAGTCAAGTGAGTATCTGCGGCCTATACTAAAATCACTACAAGGAGTAGCCAAAAGCTAATTGCTAGTGTTACCAAATTTCTGTGAAGGTTTTGGAAGCTTGGTTTTCATGTGCAACTCTCATCATAATTGGTGCTCTTGCATAGTTGTTTTGCTGGGAAAATGCAGGTTTGAAGGTTAATATTAGTTCAACACTTAAGTGGTAGTGAGAATCTAGAATAACTTGAGTTCTTTGTTTCCAGGTGTGTCCAACAAGTATACAGTAAGATATGGAGGGCACTATTTGAGGCGAGGGGACCACAGGAGAAATGCATTTAAAGGACTAGAAAGAACCAAAGTCAAAATCACTGGCTGACATTGTCTCATTTGCATTTGGTTAGAACGCATCCATTGTTTGGCCTAACAGAGTGTTCTAGAATTCAAGGACTCTAGACACTGTCCAGTCTAAGAATTTGTGAGTTGGAAAGGGATGTGAGAAAATTCAAACTTGGAAACTGGAACAAAGGTTTAAATTGCATCCTAAGTTAGCTCTAGGAAAGCAAGAGCTGATCCTTAACTAAAATGTAGATTAGAGCTGGATCTCTGTGGGTCAGGATAAAGGCCTCCTGGAGAGTGTGGTTCTAACTGTACAAAACCTGGTGACTTTCAAGATAAGGAGATTTTAGAATACCTTAAATATGGAGCTGTATCAGCAACTCTTCAATCTTATTTCAAACTGTTTTACAGCTACTGGCTCTCAGGACACTGGTAGCCTTGATGGTTTTAATGTTTCAGGACTGGCTGTTTTCCTGGAGCATGAGGGCATTGTGGAGGGAAAGAGAAGGACTCAGAGGAGGGTAGGGGTTAGCTTTTGCTGGCAGAATGAGTTGCATCCTGCCCTTCTGCTCCATGACCAACCCTTCTACTCTGCATCTTTTTACTAGCAATGTCAGAATGGGCCAGAGGCAGTGCAGGGAGCGCACAGTGGCAGGGACAGCTAGGTGTAGGCATCCTGGCATGGAATAAAGCAACTGCAGCAGGCCAGGAAAGCCAACAGAGAACAGGAAACTATTGGGGGCAGGAAGGCCATCTCAGAACAGCATCAAGGGCTACTAGTGTCCGGAGAAGGAGTTTGAGTAGAAGAAAGGCATACCAAGCTGGGAGTTAACTCTGCACTTGTTCCTTAGTGTACAACCATAAACCAATTCTAAGGGTTATAGTTCTGGGTTAGAGTTCTGCATGCTTGCTGTAAATGTTTGGCTTGTTAATTAAAGAGGATCTGTGAAACAATAGCAATTCCACACTGAGATCAGCTTTGGTTATTGTGGTAAAAATCGCTAGCCAACTTCTCCCTTCACCACAATGGTCCTCTTTCCTGCTTCAGCAACACGGATTGTGGTCTACCTGTTAAACCACAACTCCACCACTCAGCTAGGGAGCAGTTGTTTAAAACTGCTCTTCTTCCAGAAGCAGGGGTTGGGTCCCCATGACAGCCGCTCAGATCTGTTGCAGTGAGGAGTGGCTTCTTGATTATTAGCTGGACTATCGTATGCTTCCAGGCATTATGGCAGATCGTCTTCTACAAAAGTGCTGTTTACCAGCTCCTAGTGTTCCTACAAAGGCCCACTAGTAGAACTGTGGTGGATGTAGCTCAGCACAGAAAATCGCGCAGTTTATGCTGAATTCATAGAAGCCCTTGAGCGGGTGAACTAACTGCCACTTGGAGAAACTGAGCATTCGAAAAAACAATTACTTAACAGACTGGGTAGTTACATTTTTTTTTAACATTCACACAGTAATTGGCACAGAATACGTATTATTCACTAAATGCGCTGCTCAGCCCTGTACGCAGATCCTATACTAGCTGACGTGATAGGTTATAACCATTATCTCGTCTTTTCATTAAATTTGGACTATATTTAGATTAGAAGGACACACTTTTCAGAAATAAAACACTTTTTTTAATTGGCAAGTAGAACACACATTACAGATCATTAGTATTTTATAAACAGAATATTAAGTTATAAATACGGTTAAAATTGCAATTAAATGGCAGCTAACAGCTTGGAGTCCAAAATTCATGTTTTGCAACACTTTTCTATTTCCCCTCCCCCACTCTTCCTGGTGACAATGAATAACATGACGATCATTTATTGGGATTCTGGTCTACAGCATGTTCACACAGAACAAAGAAATCCCATTCCTAACAACACCACTAATAAACAGAGACTTTCAAACTAGGTCAGCCATGCTCCAAATGCAATGAGGAAACTGTTGAAGATTTATTTGGTAACACTTTAGGAAAAGATACAAATATCTTCACATTAAAAAGCTGAAAGTTTAATATTTTCTGATCCAATTCAACTGAAAAACAATACCCAGTTCTGCTGCACAGAAGCTTACGACCCATAACTTCCATGACATTGCATGGACGTCTGAGCAATCTCAGCCAGATGCTTATTGAATCAGACCCTTATGGAGGAGAGTTATGGCATACAACTAACCAGCACACACGCATACACACACTTTATATTTAGCAGATTTTTAATTCCCCTCCACATTTGTTGATATTAGTGAGATACATAGTTCATTCTACTTCCTCTACACTCACAACACATTAATACATGTAACAAACTAATGTACTGAAGCTTAAATTACTTTTAGCAAACTTTTATTTACATATTTTTAAAAAGATTTAAAAAACTTTCCTGGAAAAGTATAAATCTATATTCCAAAAAACCAAATGGTGCCAGGATCGCATGGATCTCAGTTTTTAAGCAATATTCAGTAGCAAACCATCTCCAAAGACTATTTGGGACTTGGTATATTTCAGCTGTCAGGCACAGGGCTCTAAGCACTCTCCCGGCTGCAGTGGAAAAGCCGTGCCATTTTTCAAAATCAGAACAAGTTGTTTAACCTCCCCTTAAATTATCAAGTGTTGTTGTAGCCATGTTGGTCCCAGGATATTAGAGAGACAAGGTGGGTGAGGTAATGTCTTTTATTGGACCAACTTCTGTTGGTGAGAGAGCCGACCTTACACAAAGCATTTTTTCAGGTGTGGGAAATGTAAGCTTGAAAAGCTTCTCTCTCTCACCAACAGAATTTGGTCCAATAAAATATATCACCTTCCCCACCTTGTCTCTCTAATCTCCTTAAAATGGCACTTCCAAAATAGCCATTCAAATCTTACGGTGACTAGACTGTACAGCAAACTAATGTCAAGGCTAGACATTTCCTTTCACCTACTCTAATTCATGTTAGTTAATTTCATTACAGAACCAAGATTTCATATTGAAAACAGAAGTCCACTGAAGGTTTTGTAGAAACAACTTTGTATCTCAAAAATATCAAGAGTACCACTCAGATCTGGAGTTCAATTAAAACCTATGCATCTTTTAACAGAAATTATGCTACTATAAAAACAAAAGGCCTGCTCATCGACCGGCTCTCAATAATACGGGCTACAACGTGGGAGACGACGCTGAAAAAAGAAGGGCTTTTTTACCACTTCCTTTTTTAATGTCGGCATTAACAGCAAAGTGTCGCTAAGCTTTTCCTAAGATAGCATGCGGATGTGTGACATAACATACAGTAACCAGGAACAACCTCCCCCCCCGCAAAAAAAACAAACAGTACAAACAATTCTAGAAAATGCTGCCTTTCAACGGCTCGCTCGGTTTCAGCAATGTAAGGAATTGCCAGAGTGTCAAGATGAAGTCCACACACCTTGATCATTGAACTGATCACTAGATTCCAAGAAACCAAAGCAAATATAAAACATAAACACACACACACACAACAGCAGCTGCCTAGAAGGCAGAGTTCAATCATCTGTTGATAACCAGATGAATAAAGTGCATAGCAACTATCGTAACAGTTCTCGGAGAAAGAACAACACACTTAGCAAGTCCCAAAGTCTGTAAGCTTGACACTTGTTATCTACATTTTGCTACATGTGGCTTCCCTTTTATTTTAGATTTTAAGCTTGTCGCTTCATTGATTTGACCTGTCAGCACCATCCTGTGATCTCCTTCACACTTTAAATGGAATGTGCTGAGATTTCAGATTGCTGCCTGATGTAACTCTGGAAACTCTTGTCCCCAATAGGATGTTCCCTAAAGAAGGAGGGAAAAAGATGGGAGAACTGTTATATTTATACTGTATTGCTTGTTGGAATAAAATGTTCTGACACTAGTTATACTGCAACAAAAAAACATAAAAGCAAATATTTACTAGAAATGAGGTCAGTTAATTTCAGTTATATTCATGTTATAGCTGTGTATTTGAGTTGAACTGGGGGAATTCCTGGGTCTGTTTCAGTGTTTGATGTCAAGTATACCCAGAGCTTTGAATGGGCACTTTTTTTTTGACACTCAGTATAAATCTAAATAAATGGATGTAGCAGACTGACCTAATATTTTCAACTAGCTCTGTACAATATTCAGGGCTAAATAGAGGCATCTTCTGATATTTAGCTGACATTTTATGGGATGTATTCCTTTTTTTTTTCATAATAATCTTGCTACAGTTTCCACTTTTCATACATTTTTGTCTTCAAATACTTTTTACCACTGTCTCTATCTTGTCAAAAGAAAGCATTTTACAAATTATTTATAAACCGTTCAAAGTACAATCAAACTAAGCCTACGTTAACATCTTACACCAGCTGCATTTGTAGGGTTTTTCCTACTCTATTGTTTTGAAAACCAGACCGTAACCCGATCAAATTCTGTTTTGCAGAGCTATTGAACAAACGATACTTACTGGCTTCCATATTTTGTCTTCTTGAATTTATCCCTCTTATACTGAGCATGTTCCTGTTCTAAAGTTCCAACACCTTCTATGATCTGCTTTAGTGTTTTATAAGTCTCCTTTGGGTCATCAATGATAAATGTTGAGTACTCTTCTTGTTCTGGCCCATCATATACAGATTTGCTGCCACAGGCCTCTATGAAAGCAAATTTTAAAAAAGTAGGAGAGGCACACTGTAAAAAATAGTTTAATTGGGGTCACACACACCACCCAGCGTCACTTTGCTGATAATCAGAAACTAAAGCTGGTCTTGCATTAGAAGTAAGTACTATTGATTAAGAAGCAAGATGCATTCATCTAGGTTCCCAAGAGGCAATTAGAAGTCTAAGTGTGAATGTTCAAGAGAAGCTTAACTATAACAATTACAAATCGTATTGCCATCAATGACATTCTACAGAAGTGCTGCAAAAAGGATCAAGCTGAAGTAAATCAGAGCCTCAATAACATCTGCCCAAAATGAGAACGTTATAAAAATGTGAGACGTTACAACACTCACTACACTTTCTGTGCTACAAGTAGTTGTTTTGGCCAAGTGACTACGGCACTTGAAAATATCTGTTTCTTGCTTATATTAATGTATCAAATGCCTCATAGCATGGTCTACTTTCGTGTTACAATGGGGCATACCAGAGGTGGGGGAGAGGGAATATTTTAATCTCTTTCTGTATTTCACTGGTTTTCTAGGTTTTCTTCTGTTTCCATCTCAGTTTCCCAGTTACTGCTCCTTGCTGAGCTGCCTAGGCCAGAAGCAGGGTCTTCTCTCAAATGCTGAAACAAGATACTGCTTCTGGAAGTGATGATTCAAAAATGGAGGAGATATAGGCAGAGATCGGCAGCTCAGAAGTGGTAGGAAATCTTAAGGTTATAAGTGCATGGTGGCCAGAAATGGATTAAAGTATTTTGCAAGCTGCATGTCTGACACTCCTGGCTTATATCATGTTATAAAATAAAGTACTATTTAAAGTTGAGCACTGCAGTTAAGGCTTCTCTGCTACTCCATCTACTGAATTATGATCGAAAGTTTGGCATATTGTAATGCAGAATATTTTTCTGGCTTGCCCAGCAGCACTAGCTCTTTAGGCTTTTCCTTTCATTACTTTTATCCCTCACTGTTTATCCCCTCCTAGACACTTGAAAAGCAAAACTGGGCTGAAAAATACTCATTACTTATATATACATGGAGTCAGATATATCCAAAACAGCCAGTGTGGGAAACTGTTTGGATTCAGCATGCTCCGGGGAATCGAGTCAGAGAAATATGCACATGGCTTCTGGTAACACAAAATCATATTCCACTGAAAACTCAACTTGGCTGCTTCTTCCTTACAAGATCAATAAAATTCTAGTTAGTGCACACTCTAATTTGCCAATTCAGAGCATGCAAACTATGCTCTGCCTAAACCTTATTAGGGTTCTGGGGCTAAGACTATATTTCAAACAACTGTTTCACATGCAAAGAATTTTTTGTGTATCTTCCACTGTGTACCAAAAATAAGTCACAAAACCTTTCATGGCAGCAGTAAAAAGTTAAATGATGATCGCAGTGTTGTGCAAATGTGTATCTGCACAGTTGGTCTCGAGCAAGGGTTCTCAAAACTGGGGATTGGGACCCCTCAGGGGGTCGCGAGGTTATTACAAGGACGGTCGTGAGCTGTCAGCCTCCACCCTAAACCCTGCTTTGCATCCAGCATTTATAATGGTTTTAAATATAAAAAAAGTGTTTTTAATTTATAAGGGGAGTTGCACTCAGAGGCTTGCTATGTGAAAGGGGTCGCCAGGACAAATGTGTGAGAACCACTGTGCTAGAGGTATCGGGAGCATAAAATTAAGTTATTGTCTCATTTCTAGAAGTGGTGAAACGACACTTCTTCATACACACCTTGCATTTTCTCCAATTTAGGCATATACAAGTTGAAAAGGGAGTAGATGCGTTCAGTTTCTCTATCTCCATCTATGTCTAGTTGTATATTTGCAGGGAGGCCTCTGTAAAATATAAGAAAGGGAAGTAGTGATAGTACCATGCTATATCAGACTGGTTTAAACAATATCTCTTTTACAGCATGAGAGCAACACTGCAGACCTAATATCATGAATATGGGAGTGTGAATCGTTTTCATATTTATATGCAGGCATTAAAAGCAAGGTGTTGCTCGGCTTTTCTTAATCCTGCAGATATGTGGCATACTGCACAGTAACACTACAAACCTAACATACTGGGGGCAGAAGTTTGTATCGTTTTCTTCTTTAAAAGTGAGTATTCAAGAAAGGGTGCTAGACTGAATGTCCTGGATCCTCAAGCTATCTGTTTTTCCACAGATCAGGTCAGGGTGATGACAGTTCAAACTACCCCCCACACTGACTATCCAACATGTCTAAACTTTAACTCAGAAAAGAAGATTCTTTACAAATACTTAGACACTTTGGGGATTAATGAATGTGGTCTAGGCAGACAGATACAGTGAGAAGATAGCTAAGTCTCTGGCTATTCAATTCTTGACCTCGGAAGGTATGTCTACACTGCACACTAAGTTTGGGCTCCGGCTCACATTTGAATCCAAGCCCCCATTCCGTCCACACAGGGTACGTCTACACTGTAACAAAAGACCTGTGGCAAGGCTGGCCCAAGTCAGCTGATTCAAGTTTGCAGGGCTAAAAATGGCAGTTTAGACGTTCAGGCTGGAGCCCAGGCTCTGAAATGCTGCGAAGGGGATAGGGCTCAGAGTCTGGGCTCCAGCCCGAGTCTGAACGTTTATGCTGCAATTTTTAGCCCCGCAGCCTGAACCATGTGAGCCAAAGTCAATTGACCAAGGCTCTGAGACCTGGTGCTGATGGTTTTTATTGGAGTGTAGACGTACCCACAGAAACAGTCTGAGTCAGGTCACCAAGCACTCAGGACACAGGCCCGAGGTCTCTGCTAGCTGCCTGGGTTCAAGCCCTGTCATTTTGCTGTGTGGAGACAGCTCAAGCCACAGACCTGAGTCAGAAAGTCTGCATAATGCAGCGTGGACGCAATAGCATGGTTGAGACACCTGGGTCCAGCAGTTATAAGCCCAGGTTTACAATGCAGTTTGAACACTCAAGCAGGGGCTTCAAAATACTGAGTCCCCAGGCCCAGGTCCCACAGATCTGGATTTACAATGCAGCGTACACAGATCTGGATTTACAATGCAGGTTTACAATGCAGGTTACCAACAACCTGGCTATTGGTTTTTGTGAGGACAACAGCTGTTCTCCAGGGACTGGAGTGAGACCAACAACTCATTTCACACAGGGTGCTAAAGACCCTACAAATAATACGCCACTGTTTTTTGTTAGTCTAGATGTAGAAAGCTGTTGTCTACAGTTTAACATACAAGCAAGGAACGGAAAGCCGTCCTTGCGAGCTGTAGGCAGTTTTAGGAGCTTAAGATTTTGCTCTCACGTACTATGGTTTTGAATTTTATCCTGTACTAGACTTACTAATGTAGGGGTGGGCAAACTACGGCCCGCGGGCTGGATCTGGCTCCTCAGGACTTTGGATCTGGCGGGCGGGATTGCCCCCCGTGGTGCTGCAAGCCCTACGCCGCTCTCAGAAGTGGCTGGCACCATGTCCCTGTGGCCGTGGGGTGGGGGGCGGAGGGCTCAATGCATTGCCCTTGGCTCCAGGCACCGCTCCCTGCAGCTTCCAATGGCTGGGAATGGGGAACTGCGGACAATGGGAGCTTCAGAGGAGGTACCTGGAGGTGTGGCAAGGGCAGCGCGCGGAGTCCTGTGCCCCTCCTCCCCCAGGGGCCACGCAGAGACATGGTTCCGGCCACTTCCCAGAGTGGTGCAGTGTGGGGCCAGGGCAGGCAGGCAGAGAGCCTGCCCTGGCCCCGGTGCGCTCCGCTGCCACCCCGGAGCTGCTTTAGGTAAGCAGCGCCAGGCTGGAGCCCAAACCCTTCGCCAGGGTTCTGCCCTCCGTAGTAACCCTGCGGTTCTGGGTCTCCCCACCCTGGGGAACCCTCAACCCTCTATCCCCACCTCGCCTCAGTCTATGGCTACTGCCAGTCACCATCTAACCCCCGCTCACTGGGGCAGACTGCAGTGTACAAGCCATTTATCATTGGCAAGGCGGGGGATTTGAACTGGCTGTCTTTGCCTACCCTTGGGCTGCCCCTTTGCAACCCTAGTACCTGCTTGGCCTTTAGCAAGGCTGCAGCCTGGGGCTTTTCCAGGCGGGCACTTCCTAGCTCCCTTGCCCTACTCCCCAGCACTGCTCCACTCAGGAACCTTGCTCAGTAGCCAGGCCCTTCCCCCTCTATAGCTAGAGAGAGGCGCTCTCTTAGCTCCTGCCTAGCAGTCCCTTTATAGGGCCAGCTGTGGCCTGCCTGGGGCATGGCCCCAGCTGAGGCTGTTTCCCCAATCAGCCTAGCAATTGGCTCCCCCGGAGCAGCCTTTTTCCTAGGCTGCTTTCAGGGTTAGAGTGGGTAACCACCCCTGCTACAACCTGCCCCCCAACTCCCTGCCCTAAGCCCCCTGCCTGCACCTCGCACCCCTCCTGCAGCCCAACTCCCTGCCCTGAGCCCCCTGCTGCACCCTGCACCCCTCCTAAACCCCAACCCCCTGCCCTGAGCTCCCTCCTGCAGTCCACACCCCTCCTGGACCCCTGCCCTGAGCCCCTTCCTGCACTCCACACCCCTCCTCTACCCGAACCCCCTTCCCTGAGCCCCCCTCATACACCCCGGATGCCTCCTCTGCCCCAATCCCTTGCCCTGAGCCCGTTCCTGCACACCGCACCCCCTCCCACACCCCAAACTCCAATCCCCTGCCCCAGTCCTGCATACAATTTCCCCACCCAGATGTAGCCCTCGGCCCAAAAAGTTTGCAAACCCCTGTACTAGTGTCTCATGTACTAAGAAGAGAGAGCAGTTTAACCAGGGTCTGAAGATGCCAGTTGCACTCGGTATGAGAAGAAGATTGGGATGACAACACAATGGACCTAAGATGACAGTTTGTTGTCTAGAACCCAGAGGTGCCCAGGCAGCTTGCACCTCTTCACAAATATTACCCATTGGGAGGCCACACTGCACATACTTAACATGCCCCTGGCTGAATTTAAAACAAGCAGTGTCCTACCGACCCTTACCCAGTGCAGGGCGTACAGCCAGGAGTATTATCTGCGGTGGCCTTGCAGCACAGCCAGTGTCCATTAAGGTATGCGGAAGGGTGGTAGACTGTGAGGCGTTTCTTGTTGCACTGGCTAACTTTAGTAAGTATGTCAATCCAGTCCTTGGCCTCGACACAGTTATTTGCCTGGATGTACAGGACTCTCTCAGGCTGAATCACTTGGAACATCTGAAAACAAGGAAATAATCCACAGACTGAACCACCAATTTAATTAACACTGGAGTCAATTGAAAAGAATACAAAGTAAAGGAGGGAGTCTTAACAGCATAAACCTCTACATTAGAAGGTACAGTCTGATCAGTGGATTATTAAAGGAAACAGGACAATGTGTCAGACCAAAAGATGCATCTAAAAGCAGCAAGAAATCCTATTAAACACAAACGGATCTATAAAATGAAACATTAACTATTTCTTTAAAAATAAAACCTAATGCTTTGTGCAACATGTTAATCCTGCTTCTACAGAAGACAATTTATAAACAACGGAGATTAATATGCTTACTGAGGAACACACCCTTACAGGGATCACTCAGCGTCAGAGATACAATTTTAGTAATGCTGCAGCTTCAAGTTTTGGAAGCTGACAGAGAAAGCAAATGCTGGGCTGAAAGGAAACGCTATTTGTAGGGGGAAGGGGAAGAATCGAGTTTGCAATCAGCTGCCGTGCCTATTTTGCTTTAACTGACACACAATTAACCTCTTAGCACTTATTTTGTTTTGATTTTCTTTCCCTTTTATAACCACTTGCACACACTAAATATAACCACTTATACCACTAATAAAGTAACAGAAGCGCAGGCTTCCTTGTGAATATACAGGGGTGTGTTAGTGGCTCAAATTATTAAAATGTTTGTGTCATGTTAATGCTTAGGCACTCCAAATCACGATTGGGATTCCATTTTGCAGATGCTGTCTGAACATTTATGAACACACAGTCCCTACCCCAAATAGCTTGCAATCAAAGAAATCACAACCACTATCAATCGTTTTCCATGCTCTTCCTTCCTCTTGAAAAGGTAACATTTCAAACATAATTCCTTTTCCAGATAAACTGATATCTGAAAATCTGTTGGGGATTACTGAGATTAAAGTTAATGAGATAATAGCAAATACTGGAAAAGCAAAATCGAGTACTTGAAGTTCATATAACTTTTCTAAATATTTAGCATTCGCTGGTTTTCTTTCCCCTTTCATGTTTAAATAAGTCCCCCCAAAATTAAAATCTGCATATTACTGTTTGTATATGGCTTTGGATATGGCTAAGTATTATTTCCCATAATTCCCATAATTCCCCTGTGTCCTCAGGGTTATCAATTTTTTTGGTATAAACTCACCTTTCTGAATTACAAACACAGAGATCATTGTCCCAGATTGTATACTGACTGGATAAGGGATAGGAAACAGTATTTTAAAGGTATCAGAGTAGCAGCGGTGTTAGTCTGTATTCGCAAAAAGAAAAGGAGAACTTGTGGCACTTTAGAGCCTAACCAATTTATTTGAGCATAAGCTTTCATGAGCTACAGCTCACTTCATCGGATGCATGCAGTGGAAAATACAGTGGGGAGATTTATATACATAGAGAACATGAAACAACGGGTGTTACCATACACACTGTAATGAGAGGAAGCTCACTTCAATACATGGTATCAGTTCAGTCTCTGCTCCCTTTACTACACTTTAAGGTTTGTATTCTTGGAAACGGGGAATATCCCTTCTATTTCACAAGCGAACTTCTTGATTTAAATGGAATTTTCACCGAAAGAGAAAGGGAAAGGAAGGCTGCAGTTGGCATTTTTTCCTGTGTTCAGTATTTTTTTTATTGATACCAGACACCAAATAAAAAGGTGTGAACTTCACCACAATACTGCTGTAGCAATTATTAGTGTGTCAGCTGGGCAAGGGCAAGTGTGGACAAAATACAGTATTCTGTTTAAAAACTTCCCAGGAGAAAAAGGGCTAATTTGAGGTGAGACGGGAATTGCAAAGTCTAGAGCATACAGCTCATCCCCTGTTTAACACAGAGCTGTAGGAAAGTGCATTTTAACACACTGCTTAGTGTAGTGGAGCCCCATATGTTACAACAAAGGAACAGATTTATAAGGGATATGTGGTTGTGTAATGGGATACCATTATAAGTGACCTAATGTATGGAAACTGTTACTGAGAAGCCAACAGTTGAGCCAAGAATTTCAAGTCGTTGCAAGACCTGTTCAGGCTCAAAAAACACCAGACAACAGCATTTGTTCTTAAAGCAATGTTCTGCAAAAGACCAGAACGTTACTTGTAAAACAACTCTCTGTCCAAGGATCCGGAGGACTTCTTGAAAGAAGAGACAGACAGACTGGCTGGGCGTATTGTGCCCCTACGTGGTGCTGGCATCTACCACACATTATGACACTCATTAGGAATGATGAAAATGGGATTTGGTGCAAGATGACAAGATGATGAACACAGATGCCAAGAAAATATTTATAGTAGACGTCTTTAAATATACTTTGCATGAGTATGGAGAATTCACATCAGCTGCATTGGCAGCAAGGTTTTAGAATTCTGCCCATATCATTGTATTCTATTTCTAATGCTAAGAGGAACAGAAATTCTCTGATATTGAAAATAACCCAGCAGAAAGCCTTATTGGCTGGTGAGGTGGGGAGTAGCATATTCTACCATTTCCGGAAGAGTCCTGGGGAAATTTTATCTTGAAATATGTTCAGAGATCTGCATTTCCCATGCAAAAAGGAATGCTTGAGTTCAAAGCATGGTTCTATTCTGTAAACTACGTAAATGTTGCATCTTTTGCTTTTTATTCAACAAATACTTAAGTTAACTATGCAGTGAGGAGAAACAGCGAGCTACAGCCTACTGCATCTTGTTACAGACAAACAGAGCAGTTCCACAGTTATCACATTACAGACAAACAGAGAAATGCCACTGAGTTGAGCGTAGGGTCTCGCTTTGCTCAGCCAATCAGTAAAAACATTATCACAAGTCTGGTATCTAGTCTAAGCCTGAACATTACCCACCCTGGTCCTCAGAGCCCATGTAATTTAGGAAGTGGAAGGATCACATGATATAGAAGCTGGAAGTCACAACAATTTATGAATAAATACCTATTTTAGATAATGTTTAGAGACAGATAAAAACATACAATTCATTTTATAAGATCTCTCAGATCTGTACAGTTGGAATCGTACCACCTATGGTAGCTGATTTTAGATTTAAATTCATACATTTCTAAAAACAGTTTCTGTATAATAGATAGTATATACCAAATACATAAAAACATGCTCTGGTACTCCACTCTTGAGAAATGCAGCCATCCTGCACACCTGCCAACAGAACTATTATACCACACTATCAAGCTCATATGGTATAAAGGTTATATTGGCAAATATCGGGGACCACATCTCTCATTCCCATATACTCTATACCAGATATATACACGCTATGTCATTATTCTACGAAGATATGCTAGCTGATTGAGCATTGCAAGAGAATGTGCTCCGTTGTAAATGTAAGGAGTTAATTCATTCCCAAGGGTCAGACCTAGAGCTGATGGGAAGGGCAGAGACTTGGTTGCCTTCCCTGTGTCCAGCTATCTAGGTCCCAGCCAGCTGATCAGCAGTGAGCGGGCAGTACTAAGTGTGTGCTGCAGGTAACTAAATCCGGATACCGCTGACAAGGCCACATGAAAAATCTCAATGGACTTCACTTTTGGACACCCATGCTACTAGATACAGAACAAGCAGCTGTGGCTGTAAGTCTTCCAGTGGAAATCCAACACGAGTTACAAAAAGGAAAGAGGAGATTTGGTGGGGGTGGGGACCAAGACAAATCCAACTAACAGTTGAAGATGACCTACTTACATTTTTCATTTTAAAGGACTCCTCCTCCAATTTCTCCACTGCCAGAATGTTTTCTATCGGAATGCTACACAGTGGGTGATCACCTGCAATAAACAATTGCAAGCTAAAGCTGCATAACTGTTCAAGTGTCACTTCGCCCTCTGCTCTTATTAAAAGCCATGCTTTGATTTCTGTGAAGGAAGAGTTCAATGTGACTGCAAGAAAGCTTGTGTTACTGACATGCTGTCAAAGTCTCAATATTACCTTAATTTCATTTCTGCCTTGAGCTGCAAAATGTGCCACCACCAAACCGCTTCAAAAATCACCTATTCAGGCAGTGACTGGAAAATTGCAGACAGAATATTTTCCCTCAAGAGGCAGCAAAAAAAAAAAGAAGAAAAAAAAAAAAGGGAATCTTTCCTGTCGGTGCAGGTGATTAAAGATGGTGGGCATGATTTAGTGGAATCTCCTTCCTTAGAAGATTTTAAGGTTAGGCTTGACAAAGCCCTGGTTGGGATGATTTAGTCGGGGATCGGTCCTGCTTTGAGCAGGGGGTTGGACTAGATGACCTCCTGAGGTCCCTTCCAACCCTGATATTCTATGATTCTGTGATGCAGACTTCATGATTGAGAGAGTGAAGTAATCTAATAGTGAATGGAACCTGCAAGCGCTCCCTCAGCAAACGCACACAATAGAAGGAATAGTTGTTATTCTCTACTGAATAAAAAAATCCAATCTAGTTGGAAACTCCTGAAATAATCTTTATAATCTTAATCTAATATTAAGGATTTTACTTATGAACAAATGTTTGAAAGTTCAAAGCATGTAGTCAAACCCCAGCATGCTTCTGTTAATACTGCAAATGCTACAAAATTAATGAAAACCACTAAAGAGAGAATCTATTTCTGGAATCCAATTGATAAGTGATAACAAATGCAAGAATAAGAGAATTAATTAATTCAATAAAAGATGGGCATGTATG
Source organism: Lepidochelys olivacea (assembly GCF_965140295.1). Lineage (NCBI taxonomy): Eukaryota > Metazoa > Chordata > Testudines > Cheloniidae > Lepidochelys > Lepidochelys olivacea. The sequence continues at coordinate 113,614,746 of NC_140411.1, forward strand.
TGCCTGAGAATAATGAGACAATTAATAAAAATCAGCAATACTTCAGCAGTTCCATGTAAGTGGTAATTTTGATATTAATTACATTAAAACAGTTAATTTTACCCATGATGTAACCACACAGTGAAATATCAAGCACTGAAAAGTGAGGCAATTCCAGAAGTTGCAGACGGATTTCCTCTACAAGACTAACTCAGCACGATGCCCACAGGAAGTATTTTCTCTGTTTTTCATTTGAAATGTGGGCGCTAATGTGTTATTTATTGTTGTTAATGTGTACCATAAAATGGGCAGTTACAACCTCATCTCCCTGGAACTGCCTCACTTTTGAGTGCTTAATACAGTATTCCAAACCTTAACAATAAATTAACGCTAGGATATCAATTTGTGGGATTTGGCATTGTCCCATTCAAACCCAAACCCCAGCTTAAGGTTATTACAGCCGTGTTCTGCCTTCTCAGCCCGTATGATAAACAAGTGTGAATGCACACACAGTGTATGTTAATTACTGATAGGGTACTGTAGAGATTTAGTCCATAAACACACTCCAATAAGCATGTGGTTTAATTCATATCAAAGCATTCCAATTCCACCCAAACGCTCTGAAATGATTAGTACAAAGAATACACAGAAAGAAAAAGAAAAAAATTCATGTGCTTTTAAAAAACATCCCTCTCTCCTCTCAGATACTTTTTCTATGTATTGTATTTTCTGCAGTTACAGATTTACAGAAATTAGGTTTTTATTGTAAAGTACATTACCAAGGAGCTCCCTCTGTTCTCTTACACAGTTCTGTATGCTTAACCCATTGTTTTATTAGTGAAAAGTTAGAAAACAGAAAGGCAAACCTTTGTTACCTTTGCTTTTCTGATAGGTAAATTCATGGTTAGTCAGGCGAAACCATCTCTTCTTGAAGTTTTTCATACCAAATCGTTTTCTTCCTTGTGCTCTTTTGATCATAAACCTATTGTAAACGGGAAAGCATTGTTACATTAATGCACTCAATAACAATCGCGAATTGTCAAACTCCAAAAGAACACACTGAATACTTTATAATCCTAGGTTCCTGCCTAGACTACAACTTAACCAGTTGAAAGTCTAGCGAGAGATGTTACCCTCCAACTATACTAGGAAAACAGAGGAACTTAGCTAGTATGTATTTGCTATGCTTAACTTAACTCTACCACTTTTCCCAATCAAGACAGAGTCTAAGAGGCTTAGATGATTTTCAACACCTAAAAGAGATGTACAAAACCTCTTTAGTACAAGAACTGTCTTATGTGATTTAATCACTCATACTCTATAAATAATATAAAATGTTGAATGTTGTGGAACTCCATTTTCAACTAACAAAGTAATGCTGCAGTTAGAAAATACAGATTTTTATCCCAACATAAACTAGCCTGTTAAAAGCTAGTAATTTTGAGTTTTTCGTTTACTGATTTGTTGTTTGTACGCTCAGGTAGCAATCAGTTTACTAAGAACTATATTATATCTACTATATGTCTAAGCACTAAATTAACCCACAATTTCAAGGTAACATAGGAAAATATGATACTGATTTCATTATGCTCTGTACAACCTTTAAAGAAGAAATTATATATATGGAGAGAGAGAGAGAGAGGGAGAGAGAAATTATGCATGCCAGAGATGGAAAGCTATTTTACACAGTGTACGAGTGGATTCATATGTACAGTATACTGTACTGGATAATATAACAGAATCATTAAAAACTACTTGCTATCAAAGCTGTATTTATCAGACACAAAGGTAGTATACAGCACAATGAACACACACAACATAGAGAAGTAATAGGGAGTGGCTTAATGTAAGGGAGGACTTCACTACATGTGTTTTCACTAGCAGGGGAGCCAGAATACTTTGAATAACAAACACCATAGTTCCAATTTCTGATAGAACATCCTTAGTCACAAACAATTAGAATGTGTTAGACAGACTAGGAACCTAATAAAAGCCTCCTTCTCCAAAGCATTCCAACCTGAATGCACTCGTGCCACTCTGTTTAGTATTGTGCTGTATTGTTCCCGCAGTGCATTTAGACTGTAAATGTCTTGGGGCAGAGGCTTGTTTTATGCTTGGCATGCCCCATTCACTGTACTGTAGGCACTTACAGAATTATATAACTATTATGGTGGTTAAAATCTGTCCATTCCCAGAAGGTTTGGATAGTAACAGTCACTTCTCAGTCTTTGTTCCTAGAGCATTTGAGAAAGACAATGGAGCTGTATGTCTGACAGTGGGTCAAGCCCTCCTAATGTCAACCAAGCTGATGGACCCCTTCAGGTTTTGAAGTTAGGCAAATCTCAGAACGAGAGTGGGTGCCTAAGAAAACGGGGCTGGGCAGTCTGAGGAACACACTCTTCATTAAGTCCTTCTTTTTGCCAGGCAGACATCCTTAAAGGTGACCTGCACATACCCAGGGTGTTTTGAAAATAAACTCCCTTTTAGATGTGGGCACTCAGTACCCCAGAGTTAAAAGCACATTTCTGATCACATTCCCTCCTGTTATTTAAAAACTACGCATTGAATCAGACACTGTCTCTCTCTCTTTTTATGGAAGATCCTGCCTTTGATATTAGAATAGGAGAAGTGTGGAAGCCCGTAAGCTACCTACAATAATTTAAAACAAAAACAGTATGTCATGATTTCATTACCTGGGTAGGCAGGCAGAAAGTATTTCAAGGCCAGTTTAAAGTATTTCCTTGTTTCTAAAATCCATGTAACATTTGAGGAATTGGCTGAACAAATGCTCAAGACACATGAAGGAAAAACATTATCAAAGTTAATTGGCTGAAGAGTCTTTTTATTACTCCTCTTTGTGGTTTAAATGAGGATCTATTTCAGTTTTGCTTGGCCACGTCAGTGTGAATGCCCTTCGAGCACGAGTATGCAAGGAGAAATTACTTCCAGTTCTCTTTCTTTTGGAAAGAGCCCAACAGCTATTGGTTGAGCAGCGATGGCGTGCTTGGTGCCGGCAAAGCACAGGCCAGCAGCTAACCCACTCATCTCGGGAACTAGATGGTCAAACAAAAGTGCACACTCTGCAGGGTGAGTTACAGATGCTCTTTATACAGAAAGAAAAAAGATTAAAATTAAATTTAATTAAAAAAAGCAGAGCAAAGGCGTATAGAAAACCCACTCAACAGCCAGATAATTGCTCTGGAAAAATAATCAGATTGATGGTTGTGAGATAATTTGCCTTTTTTAATGATAAGGCATGACAATTACAAGATAAGGCAGGGGACCTAGCCATCTGCATCCCACTCTTTAACCTTGAAAACAATTTATTTGTATGTTGCTGAAACAGTGCAATAGAAGATGTACGCTGACATCTTAATCACTCGCAAGGAGGTTTTAGGAATTTGTACACTAAACATTAAATACACTTCAGCGGGCTTGAAGCCTCTGCCTACAGATAAAAAGTACTTTACCATTTTCAGCATCTTTTTAAAAAAAAATAGGCACCGTTGAGATGTATGTGACAAATTCTCTCTGTTGGTTTTACATTGGGCATTTCAGCGTTATTAAACAGAGAAAACATCCTTCCCAAATTTAAGTCAGAAATGTCTGTTGCTATGAAGGAAGGACACACTGTCAGCAGGTAGCTTCGGCAAAGCACCAGCTGTCCCTACCATCTTACCTGCACGAACTATTACCATCAACTTTCTTTACTGTTAGTTTAAGAGTCCTTATAACAGCAGCCAGCAGGCCGAGCAAGAAAAGACAGAAAAAAATCAGACAAGAGCAAAAGAAAGACAGAGGCAGAAAAGTCATGTTTAAGAGTCAGAGGGGAAAAGTTACAAATTATACATTTATTTTCAAAAAGCAAAAGAATGATAATGCACAGAATTAAAACAGACATGCTTACTTCTGGGGACTCTATCACAGAAGTGAGGTGAACTGTACCAGCTAAATAGAGGGGATGTTCATACTTTCACAGGTAAAAGTTGTCAGCATTTTCAATGTAAACCTAATATGTTATTATTTAGTGATTTATAAAATCTGTTGTGAAAATTTACTCTAGGTTGTAACTTAGCATACTAAGCTCAGGAGAAATTCTCAAAAAGGTTTTATTTTCAGAAGAAACTATCTAGCTGCCTATACTCTGTACTTAGGTGCTTTTACAGACTCATTTTTAAAGTGAAAAATGCCAGCAATTAGTCCATATGACAACTAGTGTGTGGAAAGTGTCTTAAGAAGCAGAGATACTGAGATTTGAAGTTGTTCCACTGTACATGCATATTAAACATTTTTCTACAAAAATTAGTTAAGATTATCAGCACCTGGATTTTACAGCACAACAGCAATGGCAAAACCCATCAGAAGGCTTTGCCCACTCCTCAATGTCATGATAAAGTATTGAGTGTCTGTCTACGGAATGGAATTTTGCAGCTGTTGTTAGTTTGAGTCACAACCTTAACCTTCTTTTAACGAAGGGGCAGTTTAACTTAACTCTGCATTAATTGTGGTAATTAAATTCTATAGGCTTTTTTTTTAAACAAAAATTCGAGAACACATGTGAAATTAAAGTGTTTAGATCAAATGAAAGGATGTTAAAATAAGCTAGCAGCCACAGTGGATAAAGACAGCAATGCAACATTTTTCTACCTTTATATTTTTCCTCGTAACATATGAATATAGTGGGGAGGAAGGATAGCTGCCTTACAATGGTACTAAAACACACAGAGATACAAGAAATTCTACTATGAACACATTCTTACCCTTCTTTAAGCAGGATGGGTTGCTCTATACTCTTGTGATCTCTCCTTCCAGAGGATGAAATCAAATCTAAGAACTTAAGAGGGACAAAGCATACGGATAAAATATGGGTACAACAGAAGCCAAATCAAAATGTTTATATTTACATATTACTGTAGTACAAGACAATGCTCTAACAATATTTGAAAAAAGAATACAGCAAACAAGACCAGGAATGGAGTCTTAGAACTTTTAGTAAGTAATCTAGCTAGGTATGTGTTAGATTATGATTTCTTTAAATGGCTGAGAAAAGAATTGTGCTGAATAGAATAACTATTTCTGTCTGTGTATCTTCTTTGTAACTTAAGGTTTTGCCTAGAGGGGTTCTCTATGTTTTTGAATCTAATTACCCTGTAAGATATCTGCCATCCTGATTTTACAGGGGGGATTTCTTTATTTCTATTTACTTCTATTTTTTATTAAAAGTCTTCTTGTAAAAAACTGAATGCTTTTTCATTGTTCTCAGATCCAAGGGTTTGGGTCTGTGGTCACCTATGCAAATTGGTGAGGCTTTTTATCCAACATTTCCCAGGAAAGGGGGGGTGCAAGTGTTGGGAAGATTGTTCATTGTTCTTAAGATCCAAGGGTCTGGGTCTGTAGTCACCTAGGCAAATTGGTGAGGCTTTTTACCAAACCTTGTCCAGGAAGTGGGGTGCAAGGTTTTGGGAAGTATTTTGGGGGGAAGGACGCGTCCAAACAGCTCTTCCCCAGTAACCAGTATTAGTTTGGTGGTGGTAGCGGCCAGTCCAAGGACAACGCGTGGAATATTTTGTACCTTGGGGAAGTTTTGACCTAAGCTGGTAAAGATAAGCTTAGGAGGTTTTTCATGCAGGTCCCCACATCTGTACCCTAGAGTTCAGAGTGGGGGAGGAACAATTAGGGAATTTGGGAAGGTTTTCTGGATGGTACATTAAGAACAGCTCAAATGTAACAGTGCCCCTAAGTACAAAAGGTAGACGCCCCCACTTTTCATCTCCTCTTCATGCTCCTTTTCCTTTATTACTCAACCTCCTTCATTTAGTCTTGGACCAGACTGTTCTCATTGAAGGCTTGCAGGATAACATGGAATGTGTATATGCATTAAAATCTGACCCAATGTTCCGTAAGTGTTATTTAAGAAGTGTGGTTTCCAACAAATGCTATGGAATTTTATGTGCACTGTATTCACTGCATATTTCTTGAGTACTACTGCTACTGAATCTGTTTTTTCTTGAGAGTGTTTGGTCTTGTGTAAATATTACACTACTTATATGCCTCTAAACATCAGCTTCAATAAGTATAATATGTATTTGATGCATTGCCTTGTTACTTACATTTTTTACTGCATCTGCATATTTCTGCTCATTAAAATAGTCATAAAAAGTGGCCATGTAAGATTCCTTGAAGTTGGCCTGAAATGCAAACAACCAACCAATATTTGTGTGTCTTCCAATACAACTTATACATAAAATCTTAACATCAACAGACTCAGAAAATAAGTTTCCCTACTCAAACCACCACCACTTTCCCTATTTGTAAAAAAGAGAAAGAAATCAAAGCTACTTTCAGGTTGTTTGGCTGTAATATGGAATATATCGAGAAAGCTCTCAGACTAAAATAATTTCTAAAATAAATGTGGGTTAGCAGAATGCATTCCAAATCTTCAATTCAATAGAATTACTATAACATTCTGTAAAAGTTTCAAGCTATTTTTTAAAAGTCATGCTCCCAAAACAATCTGACAAAAATAATAAGAGACAAGGAACTGAATGGGCTCAAGAGATTTGTAAATGGGATACAGGCTCACTCACAGGTTGCTGGTGTGAATCCAGACCAGGTCAGCAGTGGCCTCATGTTATCATCTGATAACTGTTTGGTGGCCTACTGGCTCAAATTATTCTCATTTCAAATTTCTAGCAGACATCAAAAAGCCACGATCAGCTATCATCACTAATTGGCTGAGAGCTCAAATGGCACGAGAAGCGCACTATCCCTCACCATTAGAGGTGGTTCCTCTAGATCTAGATCAGGCTTTAAATACTTTGCTGAGGCAGCATAGAAAATACCGCAAGGCTGCTACCATGTGTATTTCATTCTCCAGGTGCTGGCACCTTTCAATGTGGCATTTTTTCAAAAAGACTTCACAAAAAACCCCAGAGCCCCAAGACCATGTCACACTTTACTAAAAATGTAGTTCAAATAAGAAAACGTTTGCCATCAATTCGCATGCAGGTTATAAATTCAGTTACTCTAGCATGGCTTACCACTGACTGATTTGCATATGGTACTACGTAGCCATTCCAAACATTTAATTACAATAATAAAGCGACAATCGGCTTTTAAAAAGGAAATAAAGAGCAACATTTTGCCAACATAACCCACAAAATAAGAAATAAAACAAAACACTTACAGATTTAGATTTTGATAAGCTGCCCAATGTTTGTATGGTCTTAGAGATAAGTGTCAAAGTTCTAGAGGTCTGAGGATCCTATGAAGGGGGAGAACAATGGTGTTACATATTCCTGATGTTTAAATCACGGGACAGAGCACTACACACATTTTCTGTTCTCTATTTCACTCATACCAACAATCAGTGTAAAATTTTAAAAACTCACAAACTTTATAGAAAGAAAGCTGCTGCCTTAAGAAGCATGACAGACTTTGTAATGAGTACCTTCCTGCCTTTGCTTCTAAAGAGCAAACAAGAAAGAATCCTTGCTTCATTTTTTAAGTGAATGCTTGAAGACTATTTTCTATACTAATATTTAAAGGTTTAGGTTTTGGGCAACACATTTACTATTCAAAGGATCTCAAAGGGTTTTGAAGTAATGAATCCAATTAAAATGGAGCAGCTACCACAGTTGCTAGAATAGTTTGCAGTTCCTTTGACTTACTGTAGAACCTGTTTACTTAAGAGAAGAAATTTGGCCAAGAGGCCACAGTAATATTCAACCCATTAAAAAATTATGCTGTACCCTTTCTCGTGGAATCTTTAACAACTTATTCCTCAAAGTCACCTCTGACCACCAGAAGGCACTTTTTATCCCAGGGAAGAGTATCTGATAGGACCATTTTTTAAAATTCACTTATTTAGAAATGGGAGAACATTTTAACATGTAAACAAAATCTGTTTAATTTTTAAGGCAATTAATATGTTTTTAACAAAGTTATTGCAGCTGAAATCCCTATTACTGCATATAACTTTGTACAAGAAAAGAATGAGGCGATACAATTCCGGTTTACGTAACACTTCACAGCATGTTGGGCCCCATATGTAGAGTTCTTACAGTAGGTAATTCCACAACCAATCTTCTCTTCGATAGCACTGAGCACTAGCAAAGAACACAAGCTTGTATGCATTACCCAGCTGGACAATGAAACTGTTGACCAGTAGGGGGAGGCTCATGAGTGTTTGAGACAGAACTTTCATAGGAGCTGGACCTAGATTACAGAACTCCCTCTCTGAGAGAGAGGGACAAGAATTACCACTGGGCTCAATTTCAAAACTAAATGTAAAATTCACTTCAGCTTATCGAGGGGGGAAGTCTAAGTTCTTCACAAACATAGCCACCTAACACATCTGCTTGCTAACACAGAAAGCAGACAAGAACTATCAAGCTATTTCTCCTCCGTGTTGAGAAAATAGATTAAAAAAAAAAAAACACTTGGTAGGCACTCATACTATGGTGATGGGGCCACATATGAACCTAGATAGATCAATACTGTACTTACTGGGTGGTGTGGTGTAAGTTGAAAGAGATTTGGAGAAAGAATTGCAGGAGCAAAGAATCTCAGGAAAATGAAACTGCTTACAGCTGTATACCGTACATCTGGGTCACCTGTAACAAGAGAAACCATTCTACTCATTATCCCAACAAACAATACTTTAAAGAGCACCTTCAGTACTAGTAAAACTGTCAAAATACCTTCTGATAGTTAATTCAGCCCTGTGCTGGAAGTTCACATATTCCCGAGTTATGGGCAAATGAGATAATGGAGGTCATTTGGAGCCAAATATTAGCTATTGATAAAGTAATGAAAATATCCAGGTGAGAGCTAGCCCCATTAAAACAGAACACAACTGTGCAGAGAGCTCCACAAAGTCTCATTGTGCAGGAAATGCTTAGTTTGTATATCAGATTTTGGTACTCAACTGGAACATAACATTTACACGGATTATAAAAAGGAGACTGATTCTCACCATTTATCTCTAGCATCTAGCACAAAGGGGCCCTGATTTGTTAGGGCCCCCAGGCACTATTGTAAAATAAGTAACGAATAGTAATTATAACAATAATTATTATAAATTGAATGGATAAGGAACACAATATGGCGATCAATGGCATTTCATTTTGAGATTTTCTATTCTCAAAGTGACTATAAAATGGCACCCTCTTACTCAACTGATCTGCTCCTTGTGTGTATGAAGAGTTAGATCTGCTTACTTTAGTGACAAAAAATTGATTTTTGGTTGGTTGATTGGGGCTTTTTTAAATTGCTTTTTACTCTGGCAGAGGTAATGCAGCTAAGAAGTGAAACAGATTCTACTTATTCTTGTGTATCTGCAACAAATTTTACTAAGTTCTACTCAGTGGTAGCTATGCAAAGCCACTGAAGGCAATGGCCTTGCATAGGTGTCAATAATTTATAATTTGGTTTTTATTTCAGGCTAATGCCTGGGTTGAAAAAACCTGAGATTTGATAATGAGTTTGCAGGCCAGCTGTGTTAAAAAAAAAAATCTCTATACTTGTAAACTGAGCATATTTGATCTGAAATCATCGATACATAAATTTGAACCCCCTCAATGCCATTTCTATCATGTCACTTTCAGAGTAGAGTAGAATAAATTTTAAGGAAGAGCTGAGGTAAACACAGTATAGATAAACACTTCACAGATAGCTTCTAATCTGAAATATACTTTTAACCTCTACACCTGTAACTCTGATAATGTAAACTGGTAGATAATAAAAATTATATACTTCAAAATGATTTAACATACAAGAAGTTACATACAGCAACTCACCTTGAAAACGTTTGGCAGCTGACTCTCTCAGTGAAAAGAAAATATCGCACATCACTGTGGGACAGCTCACCCCAGATTTCGTTATGACAGTAAAAATGCGGTCAACATACTGCCTCAGATTTTCCTGAAACATTTAGCAATATGTTAAAATTTATTTTTGTTTTGTTTTAAATGCACCATTTCTCTTCGATGGAAAACAGGGCTACTACACTTTCTACAATGGCATCTATAGTAGATTATATTTGCAATAAATTGTAAGATATAAAAAAGCCACAGTTCCAGATTCAATGGATACCCTACTCTGCGGTGAGGTGTATTTCTAAGCACAAAGCTGAAAGCACAGTGTCTTTTTCCACTCTCACACACACACAAAATTGGACCTCATTCCAAAAAGCACATTATTTCTTCTACAAAACCATTTTCTACGCTCTCTTTGGAAAAATTGGCTAAGGAGTCCTCATTTCTATTATACTGGATATTTACGCAGTCGATTGAAAACCAAGTCCTATTCTTCCTTGCCTATTTTACATTTAATAGACAACATCACATTTCAGTACTATGCTATACAACTAAACATGAAGCTGATGTAAAAAAAAAAAAAAATCACACACATTTCTACGAGGCTAAGGCTTCCAGTGGCTACTAACATATGAAAGCTTAATTTACACCACCAAATGAGGTTCAGGAACCTCAGTAAGGGAAACAAAATACTCAATATAATTAGAGATTTTGTTTTCAGTTGCAAATCTGATTGCCTACCCTGTTATTTTCCAGGTTTTCACCATCTTTTAACTTCACAGGATCAATTTCACAAGGTTTATGGAGCTGGCAGATCTAGAAAGAACATGTTGAAGAATTAGTACACTGGCATATCTTCAGGTGGAAGAAGTCTTAAAATAAAGAATTTAGGCTGCTAGCTTTCTTGGGTAATGTATTTTGTCTTCTGGCAAGACATCACGCATCAGCTCGTCAAGATTTTGAATTTTGCCAAAATGTTACATTCTATTTTTCGGCAATATCCTGCATCTACAAGGATGAAGTTTTCACCAGGTTCTCCCAAACAAGATCATCATTTAAGAAAACATTTCTTGTTCCAAAGAGATAGTATTGTAAAACTATTCTTAGGGAAAATAGTATTTCCTGATGAGACATCATAGTAATTGTTTTGGTACAATAGTGCTGAATCACTTAAAGGAAATCTGTGGTCTGAAATTGTTGTTCAATTATAGTTCTGGAAGGGGGGGAAAAAAAAAGAAGAGCCATACTGGACTGGAGAGATAATAAAGCATCATCACATTGCTAGCTGTCACATATGCAGTTATCTAGGAATAATCATATTCATTTAAAGCGACAGGATGAAGTGTGTTATTTATGGCCAATGTTTTCTGCTGCACACAGTTTTTATTTTCTTAGGCTTTTCTTTTGTTTTTTAACCATTTTCCAGAACCTAAATGACTTATTTTAAAAGACAAGAGGATTATTTTAGACACAGTTCACATGGACACTTTTTATTTTTCTTTAATGAAAGTCCACTGTTCATGAATTGGTGACTCAATGGGTAATGAGTACCACATGGCTTTTCTTGTAAAAACAAGCTCTTGACATTAGTCCTGCAAAGCAATCTTAAGGGGCAAGACATCAGCAATATCTGCTCCTAGAAGGCCCGTTAGGTTGAACTTTTACCAAAAGAAGTGTTCTGAATCTGCTCTTACCTCATCTATAATTGGCTTTAGTGTAACCTGAAGATAATGCATCCCTGCCAGTTTCATGGTCTCATCAATGCACTTGGAAGTTAATGAATTTCCTCTGAAAATGGTGTTGGGGTCTCTGGAAGGGAACAATTTTCTATAATTTAGTCTTTTGTAATAAATCACTAACATGTGGAAATGAAAGCAGCAAGTGAAAGCGATGAAAAGCTGGTTTTGAATGCACACACGAATATTCCCCTTGATCCCTGCCTAAGGGCTGCCATGAAATGCATTGTATAAGGTTTGGTGCATTTCCAGCTTATCACAGAAAAACAATAGTCATCAACATAAGGTTGTCAGAAGGTCTGAGAATTTTCAGGGGTTCTTCATAATTTTTATTACAGTAGTGCACAGGAGTTCCACTACACTGAGCACTGCACAAACACATGCTGAGACATAGACCCTGCCGCAAGGAGCTTACAACCTAATGGAAAAACTGTGAAAAATGTCTGTGCTTTCATGCACTACTGCCCAGCATGAACTTGGGAGGCAGCCATTTCAGTCTCATGACTATATTGGGTACTGGATTCCATCTGCTAACTCCTCTTACAAAAGGCATATTTGGGGTGATTAATAAGATTGTATGACCCAAGTGACCTTTTGTGGCTGAACTACAGTACCATGCCTGATGGAATACTGTATGTTATGAAATACACAGGCCCCAATCCTGCAAACAGAACCGTGCGAGTGGACCCTTGAGCCTACACAGCCCCACATTTGTTTCAGTGCGGAGCCGCCTGCACAATTCTCTTTGCAGGACTGGGGACATAAAAAGCTGCAGATGAGTAGCTGTAGCTTTTGTTAACCTTATATTTGCATGATTACAGCCTGTAGGTTTGTGAATGACCTCCAGAAATGTGCATTTTTACATATTTTCAAATCAATCTTACTGAGAAACACGCCACATTATTATGGCACACTTCCTAGGTGTGGCATAGTATTGCTCTCTTAAGACAATATTAATGAAGATAAAAATAACTATCTATAGAACGTCATTCTCACTCCTTCTCCTGTGTGGCTTTCTCACAAGTCTCCTACTTTTGCATCATCCACTGATATGCTGTTTTTAATGATGATATACAGCTTGGCCAGCAAGAGTTAAATCATGTATGAAGGAAACCCACAAAGGCCACTCCCAAACCGGAGTACGACTTGCAGGACCCTTTTGCTCAACTGTTTTTTCAATGTTGGTATGCTGGCCCTATAAAAGGAAGCATGCACACAGAAACTGAAATAGTCTTTTAAAAAAAAAAGACCAGTTAACAAGTGTATTCACACATACTGGTTCTTAATTTTGCAAACAGCCATTAGCGTCTACATCAGATTTGCAATCTGTTGTTCACTGGGCTCCTTTTTTGCACCCACAAGTTAAAGTATACAAATAATTTCAGGTTCATTTTGCATCCACAATTATTTGCAGGGACAATTTAAGCTATTTATAAATCTGACTGTGCCTTCTACATGCACATTACCTAAGCTGCACCTGCACAACTGGGCCTTCAGTTATTTGCTCTCACACACAATGTTGCATCTATTCAATAGTTTATATTTTTTTACGATTGCATCCGTTTACAAAGAGGGAGTTTACGGTGAGTTCTTCCGCTGAGTTCACTGTTCTGTTTTTAAAAAGTAAACCTACTGCCTGTGAAAGGTGCTGGACCGAAAGCCCTGAAAACTAATGCCCAGTATGTCTCATGAATAGGTACATGGCAGGCTGGGGGAAGAACACATTTCCTCACATTATCCTAACCAAAGTGCCTCAACCTGCACAGAGGGACTATCCCTACAGGTGGGAGAGTACTTCAGTTCTTGCTCTGTCTGAAAAGACTCCCCACAAAGGCTTCATTTGGTTCTGTCTGTGGCAATTGATACCTTAATGGCAGTAACTGTCCTCCAGGCAATAGGCTGAGACCCTGAGGTCTATAGACATAAGTCATTAACCCCATAAATGGCAACAAATTTCAGACACTATCTACTTGGTATGGATACTAGACGCTATATTGATGGGCACTACACAAAATCCTCTGACAGTTGTTTATGCCAGGAATTTGTGACTGGTAAGGAAGAGCCTATTTGCTGTCTCACCACGGCCATGTCCCACCCCACTGTTTGTGGTAAAGCCTTCCATATGGTAAAATTAGATGCTCAGACAAGACTTGCCCTAAGCATCATTTTTCATATGATTCCATGGAGAAACTTGCCTTTTCCTTATATAAATAAGATTAATCAAATTATTTTATGATGAAATAGATGATTTATCAATACATGCTGTGAAGCTGAAATGATTTGTTGTGAACTGCTAAAACTATTGCAGGATTTGATTATTATAATTATTATTTTTTACTTGTATTTATCATAGCACCTAGGAACTGACTGAGGTAGGCACTGTGTAAACAGAACAAAAAGATGGCCCCAAAGGGCTTACAATCCAAGCATGAAACAAGAGATGACAGATGGATACAGACTGGCAGGGGAGAAGAAGGAAACAACGAGACTATTGGTCAGTATGAGGGGCTGTGGTCTGAGCATCCCAGTGGCCTAACTGCTGTCAGTTTTTTTGGAGGCATCATAAAAAAGGAAAGTTCTAAGGAGAGTTTTGAAGGGGGATAATGAGGTAGCTGTGTGATGTTTATGGGGGGCTTCTCTGAAGCCCTAACTCACCTATTTCCCATGGCAGGGATTGTCTTTTATTATGTGTTTGTGCAGTGCCCTGATTCCTGACTGAGGCCCCGGGTGCTATCACAGTACAAGTACTAAATAATAATAATGATTACTTTTAAAAAAAGCCATTGTGATTCCATAAATTGAGCATGACATTATAACAACATCTGAAATTTTATTTAAAAAATGAGTGGTTTCTTGGTACTTACTGAGTTCTCTTCACTTCAGCATTTGCAATTGCACTGATGAAAGGCACAATTTTGCCATAGTGTAAAAAAAGCCTAACCAGAGGAATGGCTGCTTCCTGTTTTTCTCTGCAAACTTCACCCAACACATGTGCAGCAGATGCCGAAACAGGCTGAACAATAGAGAGAAGCAAAAACTTTGAGACGGGTACCTACAGTAATCACCACTTATTAACACTAGTTTCTTTTTCTTCACATTGACTCCTCACACAGTACCATACATACTATCTGCAATGCCCCGTCACACAGACCTGTGAGATGGCTGGGTCTCAATTTCCACTTTGTCTGCTGGATGTAAGTTTTGATCACAAGAGGGCAGCAATTTAAAAACAATGACAATGCAGTGTCTGTTTTCCTATTGTTAATATCTGGTTTCAATGAATATCGCAGCGGCTTGCGAAATACTGGACATAAAAACCTGAACTTTTTGCTGTATTTTTTAAGCTACAATCAAAGAAGTTAAATACAGTTCTCTTTAGGGAAACAAATGGTCTAGTACAACAGTGAATTTTTTTTTTGGATGATTTGATCTCAAACTTAGCCCATCCCATTTCACATTTTAGGATTAATACGCACAAAAAAACAAAAAAACATTTTTTCTACATAATAGCAGGTAAATCATTTCTTTTCTAGTAAAAGAAAGGCAACTGATCAAACCCAACCAGTTTATTTTGCATACAAATTTAGGATTAGACAGTTGAGGAGTACATGTGGGTTCTCATAACCACTGCTGTAGCTGGGTGTGTCTGCACTTACCATCAGTGCGTGCAGATACAGATCTTTTCTGCACGGACCAAAAACAAGCACAAGGGATATACAGCTTCATAAAAGTCTCAAGTGCAAAAAAAAAAAAAAAAGGATTAGCTGAGATCTCTGGCAACTTCAGTTATATAACCTCACTTGTAAATTGACAAATATTTATGAGGGCTTTGAGGATAATCAGCAGGTACACAACAAGCAGCCGCAAATAAATTACCTCAACATCTGCAGATTTTAACAGGAGGTCTCTAAGTGGGCTGTAATAGTCTGAGGAAAAAACATGGTCCTCAGTGTAAACCACATTTAACCTTAAGGAACCAAGGTCATCTGGCTTCAATGACTTGTTGCCATTATCTCTGGGCTGCAGGAAATACCTGGCAGGCAAAAAAATAGTTGGTCTTGAAACAGCAAAAAAGCTCTTAAGCCATACATGAATATATATAATATGTAGGTACACACATAACATTTGTAAACCTATTGATTTTTTTTATGTTCTAAATTAGGTTTCCAAAGATGCACACCAGTTCCTTTTGCATCAACTTTACTAGGGAAAGTTCTGATCATAAAAGTATTGTGTACTTAAGACAATATAAAATCCCATATAGTAATAAAACTATGGCATTACTGCAGAATTGCAGTGCATAACATCAAAGATAAATGTATTAGAATTCCCACCTAATTTGCACACACATTAAAAAAAAAGCCAAATTTTCAACAACTATGCCATCAAAACAATGCTTCACATATTTCAATATCCTTGTTTTGATAGTTTGGTAATTGAAGATTTTGGCTTAGGTTTTTCATGTGGGAAACTAGATGGAAGTTAAATACGTTTACACTTTGTTACACAACAGTAGTTACTGTTATGGTTTTGTAGTAAAAATATAATATGTGCAGTACTGAAAACAGTACCTTTCCTTTTATGACAAAGAAAAACAAATAGCAAGTACCATGCTTCATAAGAGCTGGATTGTCGGAGAAATTTTAATGGAAGTCTTAGTTCTCCTAGAAACTCATCTCCAAACTTCAAGTTGCTGGCATTCCAAAGGTCTACTCTGTAATAAAACAAAACCAAAAATCAAAAGAAATTCATATTGAAAATATAAGAAAAAAACAAAACAGCCATTTTTCTCTTTTTTTTTTAATTTCATTTTTCATCCATTATGTATGAGTCAGAAAAGTATGTTCCAAAACATATTATACTGGTTTCCAAGGAGTTAAAGAGGATCTTACAATGTTGGAATCTGCTAATTCATAACTGCACAAGTCAGTGGACAGAAACCTAGGATACCCTTTCCTCATCCGTTTTCTTCACAAGCATTTACAGTTTCAAAAGCAGCAGAAATGTTTCCAATTCACAGGTGCAGGTCCACTGCTGGGATGTCAAAACTCACAGTTCTGGGAATAAAGTACTATAATTAAAACTGCTTACTTCTCTGTTCCCAAGCCACACTATTTCCAATTTTGTTTTTTCTAACTCAGATATTGTAACCCCTTTATTTTTGGCCTGTTACTCACACAGGACGTGCCAAGGAGTCTGGGCCTAAACAAAAAAGGATCAATTCAAAACACCAATGAGAAAGCTCCCCCCGCATCTGGATATAGTAATTCTCCTGCTAAACACAGGGGCTTAGCATTACATAGTGTTCATCCCAGATACCCAAACACCTCACTATAAATCACTAGCTAACTATCTGTCAGTAGTTACCATGCATTTGTTGTTTTAGAATTTAAGTTATTGGTTCCCTGTCATGGTTTTCAAGTTTAAACCTTCTGATGGTAGTTTCAAGACAGATATTTATTCTCTATGACGTTGGCTCTCAACCTTTCCAGACTACTGTACCCCTTTCAAGAGTCTGATTTGTCTTGTGTACCCCCAAGTTTCACTTAGCTTAAAAACTTACAAAATCAGACATAAAAATACAAAGTGTCACAGCACACGATTACTGACAAATTGCTGACTGTCTCATTTTTACCATATAACTATAAAATAAATCAATTGGAATATAATCTATGTACATTTCAGTGTATAGTATACAGGAGCAGTATAAACAAATCATTGCCTATCAAATTTTAGTTTGTATGGACTTTGCTAGTGCTTTTTACATACCCTATTGTAAAACTAGGCAAATATCTTGATGAGTTGATGTACCCCCAGGAAGACCTCTGAGTACCCCCAGGGGTACACATACACATGGTCGAGAACCACTGCTCTGTATTTACCTCTTCAGTGACAATACACTGCTATTTCAAAAAATGAGAAGATGATCATCCTATATATGTGAGCATACAGTAATCTTGGTGCTGTTGGAAAGCATCCCCATCATTGATATGAGTGTTTACTAGCAGTAATCAACTATTGGCCTGTGGGGTGATGTTCTAGTCAAAGAGGGAGAGACTGTATATTGCAGCGATTCCCAAACTTGAAGCCAAGCCTTCCTTCAGGAAAATGAAACCTATCATACTTCCTGCTGTCCCACTCTGTAAAGTCAAAGGCTTATACATCTTCCATGTCCACTTCCCTCATTTTGGGGAAATTCTGGTATAAATCCCTGTATTATACTTTCTCTCTCTTCATACATGCTTTCATATACTGTGAAAGGGTTAACAATATTGAAATTTAGAGTATAACTACTGGCATTTGAGCTAGGAGCAAGTGAGATGAATGAGACAGTATTGCTCCAGGCTCTCTGCAAACTCAGGCAGCTGTCTCTGCACAAGTTCCTTTACACTTTGAAGGTTTTCTTTGCAACAGAGACTTACTTTTTATTTTTAAAATGGAAGGTGATATGCTGAAGAAAAACAGAGTTTTGCTGGGGGTGGGGGAGAGGAGAGAGATTGTCTCTTGCTTTGGGAAACACTGGTATAAGGTAGAGCCCTACTTGGGACTGGAATCCTGCAGGCCCCACTGACATTATAGTGGGAGCGGGATTAAAAATAGTCCCACGCAGGACTCTAGTATAAGGGAAGAACAGTAAGACTTGTAATATAAATATATGGAAAAAACAGGTTTTAAAATAAATAAGGAACCAGAGAGTTTTAAATGTCCATTGCATGTTCCACAGACAGAGAAATTATCATACTGGATATACAATATAACATCTAGCCTGGTATTCTATCTTCAACAGGAACCAGTACCACATGATAAAGCAGGTGGTATAAAGTCACCCATTGTGGACAATTTTGCAATGACGTGCCCTTGTGGAAAGTTTCTTCCTAGTTCCACACAGTAGGTGGTTGGCATGCTTTGAAGCCTGGGGTTTGATATTCCTTATAAAAGTTTATTCTAACTAGTGTAACAGAAGATGATATCATAAATCTCTAATGCATTTTTAACCCTCTCAATTTTATCCCTCAATAATATTTTGTGGCACTAAGTTGCATGCATTATTTGTATCAATTTGTTCCATCTCATCTCCATTTAGATTCAGATTTTTTGGGCAGGCACTGGCTTGTACAGTGAGTCGGCCCAAGGTAGTTGACATTTTTTGAAAAATTTTTGGTGGGGGGGAAAAGGAAAAAAGTTTTCAACTCCGGTTGTTTTTTTTTGCCCTCTCTCACCCAGTTCTGTTCCTGGCACAATGGAACTGTGATCTGGCAGGAGCACTAACACTAATGGGGCAATACAGATTGCCAAAACCAAGTTAAGGAAGGGATGGATTTTCAGGAGGACGAATCACTATTTACACATGGCCAAACCTTGATTTAACAAACCATGTACTGGAAATGACGTGTCCTCTGGTTCCTGATATAATTGGATTCTGAGAAGATGCCCACCATAAATGCAACTTCCTGATATGACACATACACAAACACAAACTTTCAAGAGAGGAAAACTGGCACCAAATACATTTGTTATGGATTGTAATTCGTTGCAGTTTTGCTTCAGACTTCAGGGGAAGGAAGGGAGGAGGTGGCTAGAAGCACAATTCAGGTTCCATTTGCTACATTCTAGACAAGGCCTTGTGTTTATTGCATGCGAAGTTTTTAAATTCTGTAAATTTGTGTACCTAGAGTATGAAAGATGTCATAAGGCTGTGAATTAGTAAATACACATCACCACCCCCAGTTTCCAAAGCTTAGTTCTGCTGTTTAAAAAAGCAAAATACGGAAGGTGCATTTTTAGAAGTGGTCAATCTGTTATCCTGTATGACTACAATAACCAATCTGAGGGCCCCACAGCTAAGAAAATGTTCCTCTATTCACAGGGAAAAAAGAAGAAAAAAACCCCTGCATGTAAAAGGAACATCTGGTACTAATGTAATGATATACCCTGGCCACTTCCTACAACCACTGAAAATGAAAACTTTTTTTGTTGTTAGAAAAATATGTACAGGGGACTTAATCTCATGTATAGTCCATGGAAGGAAAATGTTCAGAGAAGAAATGGCTGTAGGTTAATGTAAGATACATGATCGGGGGGGGGGGGGTGAGAGGGGTAGGAGGAGGAGATGGAAATAAATACTCTCAGTCCTATAAGGGAGTGGGGGAACTCTCAATGAACAGTTTGCCCAACCAGAACGAGCCCTTTATCTGCTCTCTTTTATTTATTAAAGTACTTAATCTTTTACAAACTCTTTCATAGACTTCACCAACAAAGTATTTCTTCCCCCTCACCAGGACTTAAGAACTGTCTTGCATTGGTTTTAGGAACAACGAAGTCTTTTCAGACAGCCATACACACATTATTAAAGCAGCCACACATCAGTAAAGGGCTAAACTTAATTACAATCGCACACTGATAGATCTAGAACAGTAGTCCCCGAAGCTTTGAGGGTCACAGCCCTCTTACCCCTGTCTGGGCCCCCCGCCCCCATGAGCTCGGGTCTGGAGAGGGGCTGCGGCTTGAGGGGGGGCAATGCGGATGGGGTAAGGGGGCCGCAGCTGGGGGTCAATCTGGGGCCGGGAGAAGGACCAAGGCTGGGGGCGGAGTCGCAGTTGGGCTGCGGTGGGGGCCAGCAGCTGGGCCCGGGTCCAGGTGCGGATCCGCTCCTGGCGTTGCCCCCACCCTCAGTCCCAGGCAGGAATGGAGTTGCGGCCAGTGACTGAGGGCTGTTGCAGGGCCGGGAGTGGAGCTGCGCTGGGGATGGGGCCAGGTGTGGGGCCAGGAGACAGGGATGCACCTGGGGGTGGGACTGAAGCAGAGCTGGTGGCGGGGAGGGACTGGATGGTGCTCCCTCCCCATCCCCGTCTGGGCTGGCCCAGACCCCACCACACCCCCTCAGATGATCCTCCACACTCCCTTAGCGGGGGCGCGTCCCACACTTTAATGACCTCTGATCTAAAGTCTTAATTGAGGGGTACTGGGGAAAAGGGTACTAGGCCAAAACTGAATTTAATGCAAAATTGTACAATGGAAGAAAAACAAGTTTATGTTACTATGGAATTTTTTATATTACCTAATCTCCATTTTGTCCACCTCATCAGCATCTTCAATATCAAAATGGGATTTTTTGTTGTAGCTGCAAGGTCTGGTTACCTGGTGTGAAAAAGAAATAAATAAAAAAGATAAAAATAGTTAAAATGGAGATCTCACTATGCTTTCACCACATACTGATAGTCTGCTTTCCTCTGACTATAAATTGTAGTTTAGACTTCGATTCTGCCAATGTTTATGCACGTGAATAATCCTGTTGACCTCTGGGACTACTCATTAGGCAGAAGTGCTTGCAGGATAACCGAGACACCACACTCCAAACTCTCTTTAGTATAGAGTAGATAAGAATATATCGCAGGTTTTCACATCAGCGTTTAAAGGTTAAACAGACATAGAAAATCATGCAAGAGGTATTGTCAACATCTAAAGTCTAGCTGAAAAAAACCAAACATAACAATTAAACAATCTGGTTTTAAATATAGATTCCTTACAATGATTTCCTGCTGCACTTTGAGAAGAAAGGCAACTGAAGTAATCCAACACTTAATATTGACACACACAAACCCTTTTAATACAGGAGCACTTAAAAGTAGCAAAGGAAAGTGCTGTCTATTCAGACATCTTTGAAAGTCAGCTAAATGTGCCCACTCAAGCATGCAGAACAGCTAATTTTTCAAGAGATGTGGAGCTGGGGTCTTGTGTATCATAATATAGGGATAAGCACTGAAATTTCTTAGCACCACAGTGCAGCTTCTCTTCCTTCCACCCGTATTTGCAACATCAGAAAGCAAAAAGCAAAGCCTAGGCAATAAACAGACTACAAAGGTACTGCATGTGCGAAGCACAGGAGGAAACAAAGTTTTTAAATGGGATATCTAAAAATCTGTTTTTGTTAACACAACAGAAGAAATAAGGCTTTGAGGTTTACATTTTTGACCAATGTAGGACAGAAACTCACCCCACCCAGAAGCAAAAGGTACCCCACCCAGGAGTAACCACAGCACAAACTGATCAAAGGAAAGAAAAGTATATTGAATGTGCAACCAGGAGCTGGCTCAGCAACTCATCTTCATGGTAGCTTTAAAATGTTCCTGTCGAGTAATACTTGCCAGCCACAAAAAGTAGCTTTTATTATAAGCTTAACTTCTTATTTTTCTTTTGTATGTCAGTAGGTACATACAGGGTAAGTAAAGATGTAACTGAACAAAGAGAGAACCAGAAAATACTCTTCAGCACATGAAGTCAAACAAATACTGTAGTATTTCTTTTTGCCATTTTAAAGGTAATTCATGAAAGCTAAAGGTACCTAGAAGCACTGGAGACCACAGCCCTCATTACATAATTGACTCAAATGCACCTGGGAGCCTGTAATTTAATACCCCACATCATTTCAGCAGCTCAGCACGAATTTCTCCACGCACCCCACACTGCAAACCTCCTCAACAGTGACTTTAAGGGCTTGTCTGCACTTGAAATGCTACAACGGCACAGCTGCGCTGCTGAAGCACTTCAGTGTAGACACTACCTACGCCGCCTACAGGAGGGATTCTCCCATCGACCTAGGCAATCCACCTTCCTGGGAGGCGGTAGCTAGGTCAACCTAGCGCGGTCTACACAGGGATGTATAGGTCATCTTAACTATGCTGCCAGGGGTGTGGATATTTCACACCCTCCTCAGCAATGCATTTAAGCTGACTTAATTTTCTAGAGTGGACCAGCCCTAAGAAGTGATCGTGTCCCCAGGCCCATGACCAAAAATGACATTTTTACAAAATGTTTTCTGCTACCACTGTTTATAGGTAGCACATGTGTTGGGATAGTCTGCCATCGTGGGCAGTATTGTCTAGTGGTCAGCCCAATCCACCACCAGGTATGGACTTTTAAGGCTTCGGAAGGGTCCCATAGATAGATGTAGAGATCTAAGGGTCCTGGGAACGAATGGTGCTTGGGGAAGGAATCTTTAAGGGCCTGAAACCTTGCGGAGAAGGTGGGACAAGGCTCCCCCCTCACCCAACCCCCTAGGACTGAGTTGGGAGAAGGAGAGCAGAATAAAGGCTGCCTCCTCCTACCTAGCAGACAGGCACTGGGAGGAGAAGGCTGCCCTGGTGAGCCCCTTAGAGGGGAAAGCTAACTGGGAAGGGAGTTCAGCTCAAGGGAACCAATGAAAGCCTTGCAGCTGACTTAAGTCTAGGGCCCTACCAAATTCACAGTTACAACACTGTGAAATTCAGATTTAAATATCTGAAATCATGAAATTTATTATTTTTAAAATCCTACGACCGTGAAATTGACCAACATGGACTGTGAATTTGGTAGGGCCCTACTTAAGTCACAACCCCTGCTCCAGGAAAAGGGATGGGGAAGGAACTCCTGCCTGAGGGTGGGAAAGATGGACTAGTCCAGGCAAGAGAGGAGTTTACTCATAACGGCCCAGCTGCTGTGACTAACTGGGAGCAGCGTTGAGGGGATACCACTGGGGCTGCAAAAGAAGAAGCAATGAGGAACTACAGATTCCCAGATGGGACAGCAGAATCCAGAGACGAGGGAAAAGATGCTGACAAGCTGGGAAAAAGGTAGAAGCAGCTCAGGGAAAATTGCGGACAGACTGAAGGACCAGGTCTTGGCCTCCTAAACAGGGTTCCTGGGATGGAACGTAGAGAAGAGTGTGGGCCTGGGTTTCCCTACCACTCCCCAGACCAAGAGGGCAGGCACAGCATCAGAAGGAGAAGAGTACAAGCATTGTGGGCGGAGACAGACGTTGAAGACCAGGCTCAAAAGCCATTAGACTTTGGGATTTCCTATAATGGGACATGTCTATTAACCCCAGAAGGGGCATGAACTGAGCAGGGATGTGGCCAGAGGGCCAGGCCATGTAAATGACAGACTGATGTGACACCAGAATGACTAAAGGGGTCGCTAAACTGAAAAAAGCCCTGCAACACCTGGACCTGGGGAGGTGCTCTGGAGGTGACAGGCATGGCAAGAGGGCACAGCTATGCTAAAATGATTTTCAATAACTGTGACACTTGGCTGATCATGAGACTTTTTCCACCAAAAATTATAGGTTAGTTCTATTCTAAGCCTATGGCACAGCGTCACTAGTGCACACTTACTGAAATCATTGGCTGAAGCTGTGTGAACAGGTCTAAGGTTCAGCTGTATGACTGCTTACTGTTCAGTTTCATTCAAACACACACAGAGCTGTATACTTAAAGGGCAGTTGTGTGGGATGCATTAATTCAGAGGATGGAATTAGGAATCTGGGATTCCCAGTCCAGAGGGAGGACGGGGCTAAACTGGCTTTTAACTACCATTATTCCCTCCTTATTCTCAGCTGCTCTGATATCAGAGGCTATCTAAATAATGGCAGCCAGCTTCCCAGAAATCTCCACAGCACACAGTCCACCCTCTCTGCTTCCCAATATGACCCTCCCTGCCTCTGGTACACCCCTTTATGCCAGGGTTTGCGAAGGGGATCTTAGAAGACAGCCTGAAGTTGTCTCAGTTTCTGCACCGGGGAATTCTTGCCTAGTCATATCCGGGCCTTTTAGAGCTCCTTTATGCTGCTCTGGCCCCATTACTCAGCATGTAGCCTCTACAAACCAACTAAAGGGCTATTTACAATGAGTTTCCACTCATACAAATCATTACACAAGAGTACTGAATCTTTTCACATTGATGACTGACTGCACAACATTTAAGCTGGGACTGTGCAATGGATATCTTAAAAAATTATTGTGGGGAGAAAAGTATTCATTCCTTGACATTTACATATTTTCCTCCTTCTTGAGCCAGTGGGGATCAATGCATTGTTGAGTGACAGCAGCAATTCCAGGGAAGCCAGCCTGGTGTGCCAAACTATGGGACAGACTGTCTGCTGCTTTAAATTTCTGCCTTGCCACTGAATTCAATGTACTATGCCAATTTACACCAGCTGTGGATCTGACCCTACGATGTCACCACTTGAGTGCAATTTCCAAGTCATGGAATTGGCTCCCTATACTGGAAAGTAGAAGCAGGTGTAAAACAGCTTTCCCGTTAAGAACGGGCAGCACTATGGACAAGACATCATAAACAGTGTAGTATGGACTCAGCTATTCTGCTTGGATCCTAGCTGTCCACTTGAGCATTTGGAGGAACTTGAGATTCCATCACTAAAAGCACCTGTATTAGCCAACGCTGAACACTTGCCTCTGTCTGCAGTTAGGGGTTCTCACAACAAAATTTTCGGTGGCCTTAGAGTGCGGCCACCAACTTTTGCTGGTGGCCATTCTGACAATTTTTTCTAAAATACTTAATTAACTTTAGGAAAAACAAACAAATATGCACATATACATGTCCAAATCATTGTAATTTATTTATGTAGAGGGTTTTTTCCCCAGACTCAATAATAAAAATAAGGTACAGTTGTTTCTTTTCTTTACTGGACCTAAACAGAATGGAAACAAAAATAAGGTGCTTTGCAAATTCTTGTCTTTTGTTGTGGTTGTTTCTTTTGCTTTTCGGTTGCTATTCTTTTTTAAGACTTGCTAGCTAGTAAGTCTGCTGCTGCAAAACATAATATTTGTATGTTTGTTAATATCACTTTTCACAGCAAACTTACTCAGCTCTGGCAAGCCGGGGACAAATTAAACCCTAGATGGGGAGGTGGGTAGGGAGATAGTGGGGGCCAGAGATGATGTGGGGATGGATGGGAAGCTATGGAGGCAGCGGGAGCCAGGGGCTAGGTGGGGTGGTGGTGGTCCAAGGGCTGGCACCAATGGCCAGGGTCCAGGGCCAGAGTCCGAAACCCCACAACCTATGCCTGCCACTCGCCACCCCAGGACTGAAGCTCACAGCCCAAGCCTCAGCACCCACAGGAAGGTGGGACACTCACTGGCTGCCTGCTCCTCTGGTGTTTGTGGCTCTGAAGGGGGGCAGGGTGCAACCCATGCTGGTGGCCCTGGGGGAGGGGCCACTGCTTGACCCCCCACCCCAGTCACTGCCCAGGAGGCTGTGGCCACAAGAAAAGCCCCGGTATCTGCATGTGGCCATGGTGGCCACATTTGAGAAACACTGCAAATAAGCCCCTTTTAATAAAGCAACAGCTAGGTTCACAGATACTAACATATAGTGGTTTAGCTCCCTTTAAGCTTTCACTAGATTTTTAAAATGCCCCCCCCCACCCCCCACGTTCCGGGATTAGAAGTTCCTATCTATTGACACTAATGCTCACATTGACCCCTTAGAAGCGAGCCTTAGGGCAAGCCTCTAAGGCCAGGCCTACACACAGAATTCGCACGGGTTTAACACACCTGTGTGGATACATACTGATTTACAACTGGCGCATACTCATTCCACTTGCATCACTAAATGTGAGCAGATTCTAATTAAACTGGTGCAGCTCCGCTGGTAGATAAGGCCTCCCTAGTTTTGCTGCTAGGTGCACAGACACCACAGTGAGGAGGGCACTCGAGAGAGACAACTGAGAATTCATAGCTACTTTGGCTCTCAGCAGCTGCGGACGGTATTAGTCCCTCTCAATTAGCTGGTGTGTGCTAATAATGCTTGAGGTTAAAGGGATTTACTCAGGCCTTGTCGAGACTAGGAAAGGTTTGCTGGTATAGCTGTCCCCTCCTACACAGACACACTTGATACTTGCTTTTGCCAGGATAACTGCGTCTGCACTAAGGCTTTTAACAGCATAAAAACGTCAAAAATCACATCCGTAACTCCTATTACTATACCGGCAAAGGTTTCTAGTAGACCAGGCCTCTGAACAAAATAAGCTATATCAGCAAAAGGACTTTTTTTTGCCAATATAACTCCTAACTGACATAGCTAAACTGGCAAAAATTTTAAGTGTAGACCAGGACCAAGTTATCCATGATAAACTCTCCCATAAAATAAAGATACAAGCCTTTTAAGTGTACAAGACATAGAATGAAAAACATCTGAAGAACTGTTCCGGGGTAGGGATGAGAATCTATATAATCTATATATATACCTATTACTCCTGCTAAGTAAAAGAAAAAAACCAGCAGGGTTACATTTTGCCTTATCTAGAGACTCATTTAAAAATGTTACATAGAATCATAGAATATCAGGGTTGGAAGGGACCTCAGGAGGTCATCTAGCCCAACCCCCTGCTCAAAGCAGGACCAATCCCCAATTTTTGCCCCAGATCCCTAAATGGCCCCCTCAAGGATTGAACTCACAACCCTGGGTTTAGCAGGCCAATGCTCAAACCACTGAGCTATCCCTCCCCCCCATGTTACATAGGATCTAAGGATTTTATGCAGTTGAACTGACGGGAAAGATTTGGTGTTACAGAACACTAGCATGCATCTGAAACATTCAGTCTTGAATGGATTTCCTCCATTGCTTTTAAATTTCTTTATCTTCCCTGCGAGACAACCCTCCCACCACTGACCAGGGAAGACAGGGTGGAGCAGCTTTAAAACCACAGTCTGGAAAACACTCACTTAGCAGAACTAATTCAAAAATTGTCTGTGCTGGGAGGGACAGAAAACCCTGTTGAGGAGGAGAGACTACCTAGAGAACTTGACTCCAGTCACCTGGAAAACTGACACACTGCTGTCTCAGCAGACATCTAGTCTGATTCTGGATACTGCTGGCTCTGCCCTGTGCTTTGAAACAGTTTTCAAAGAAGACAGCTGGCACAACATGGAGCAGGATGCTGTGCCAACTATCTACAGTGTAGTATTTCAGCTTATCGCTCATTCCTTTGAAATACCAACCTCAAAATAAAACACTTCATCAAACTGTGGATTGTTCGTCTTCTTTTTAACTTTAGTCTTTTTGGCTTCAGATCTGCATGGACATAAAGAAAAAAGTGAACATTAGCAGAAGTGTCTGATCCTAATGAGCAATTACAGAATGCAGAAGTAGCCTATCTGCTTTGATTTGTTTTATAAACTCCACACAGCATGCAACAAGGCACACCTCTTTATCGCATGCACACAAATTTAATAAATCAATTAAGTATTCACAGTTGTTATCCACACACTGAAATGTGAGCTCTTGGGCCCCAATCCTGTAAGTTGCTCCATCCAACGATAATTATTGGGCAATTACTAGACAACGGAAAGGACTAAGCTGCATGCTTCTGAAGACAGGAAGTTAAAGAAAACTGATGGGTGATAGACAGAGTTGTTTGCCTTCAGTTCCCTAGCAAGTGGAATCATAACAATTCAGTTATACAGTTCAACGTGATTTTTTTTCGGAGGGGCGGGGAAAGAGGCATATTTAAGACAGTCAAGACTGATGAGCCAGCCAAAAACTCATTCCAACTGTAATTTCAGTAATACTCACCTGGTGTCATTTAAAAAAAGATTTCACTTATCAAATACAGTAGTTAAAAACAACTACTGAATAATATAACCCAAATACAGTACCACCTGTGATGGGCACAATAAGATACTGGGTCAGAGAGTAAGATGGACCAATCAACCTTCAAAGACTGCTCCGCATCTGAGGCAATGAATTGTCAAAAATGTCTCTCATTCATAGCACTTCCCCACCCCCTTCAAGTTCCATTGTAAAATACTATGAAGTATCTGTGTCATGAGTTTCTGAGGTCACAGAACAGCTCAACTTTGCTTCTTCCAGAATAAGAACTCATGAGATGACTCCCCTGATAAGCAGGAGCACAAATTGCCACTGACATGTCCAATAATATAAAAAATCGAATGGTGGGAATGTGCAAATTTAACCTAAAATTTAACATGACTATGTTTACAGTTAGGCTGAACAAGACTGTTGCAGAATAAATAATTCAACAGATGATATTATGCAAGACCCATTCTGCAGTTTTATCCGTTCTGGCAGATTGTTACAACCACACAGATTAAATTACAGGATCGAGCTGTGTACAGCACTTTCCACAGGTACTAAGGAGCTGAACTACATAACTGAGAAGACCTCAAATGTTCAAAGTCATATTGGAGCACAAGTAAAAAGCTGTTATATATTAATTTTCCCTCTCTTCCCCTCCCCACTACTGCAAAATGGACAAGCAAACAATATGGTTGAACATTGACCTCCAACTGCCAAGTGAGAAGCTACACAAGTTAAGCTTGACCACAAATTATATACTTTGTAATGTTCAAAGCTTTAAAAGAAGCAAAACTGCAATAAGCCTCAAGCTACTTGTAGTTAATTATATTATATTATATAAATAAAGCAGCAATGGCCAAATAAATCCTCTATCGGTTTTAGAATGTGGATTTCTAAAAAATAAAAACCCGGACCATCTGTTATGAGCCTTACAAAATGAAAGCTCTTCAGTCTTCAATACTTGCCTGTATGGTCCTGCTAAGGTAACTGTGGCATAGGGATCACATTGCCCATTCACTATTGGGAGGCCTTTGCATTCCAGAACTCTGAAAGGAGAACAAAAAAGAACCAGACAAAATAAGAGGAGCTTGAAGGAACAACAAAAGTTAGTGTCTTCTCATTTTCAGAATGCTCCTTATTAAGGGATACAAATGGTGCTAGCATGATCCTGTATACTTTTTTTGTCTTCGACGAAAAAATTGTTTCCCAGTTTAAAGTAATACCATCATTAAGGTCAGAAACCAACACTAAACTATGGAGGGAGTCTTAATTTGAAGGTCTCTTACAACACCCAAAATATCAGTAACAATCAGCGGTTCATGAAAGAAGCCACTATAGGTATGGAGGACACAGCGACATTCATATTAGAGTTCATATCAATCAATGTTTACTTGTAGATGTAAAAAAAACTGTTGAAGATGAGAAAAGACTGCAGAAAGATCCTGGTATCAGACAAATAGTTTCACAGTGTTACATGCACAAAGGCCTATGTGCTGTAACAAAATTTAAAATGCCGGAATACATAGCCAATCATGACAGACACATCTTTTCCCAAACCAGTAAAACATCCGAACAATGAAACTCAGAAAGAATGAACAAACATGTTTTTCAGTTCTGCTTTCAAGAAGTTAGTGATGTGATACCAGAGGGACAGAATGCAACTAGAATGGTTGAGTCACCCTGCTCTGACTTCCTCCAAGCAGGGAATCTTTAAAGTTGAAATATCTACAGCTCTAGCTTCCATGTTCCCACCCCACCTAAAGAGTGAACTAATATAAGTTAGTGTAGTTTCAGGTTTCACAATATAAAAAGCTCTCAAGGAATGTAGCACTTATTGGTATACAAGGCAGAACAGCCTCTAGGATTCTCCCTTCTGAAACAAGTTCCTTTTTGAATAGGTGAGTTTGTTGATTAGGGGGAAGGAGGGGTGCTAGGAATGAATCTTCTAGAAAGTGAAGTGATGAGAGATGGGTGTGCTGAGGCAGCTCATGTTTGAAATGCATACAGAAGAGAGAGGCAAAAAGCAGGAGTTTGATCCATTTAAAAGGACTCCCTTCCCTTTGTAAACTGTGTCAAATTACACCGTACCATGTGTCAATGCATAATCCTGGGTTTATTACAGTTTTGGAATTCAAATTTATCTAGGTGTTTTTTGTTTACAGTGTGACTGTTTATATTTATGTATAACTTTTGTTTGCAATATGAGTGTTATAGATTATGTTCTCTAGTCATCTGTGCAACGGAGAATCTTGTGTATAAGCGCATGTGACTCTCCATCGCACAGATGATTACAGCAGCATAATCTACAGTAGTTGGTGAAGTGGAGAGGGAAGATGGTAGGTAAAATAGATGTCATTTCCAGTTGAGGGAAGATGCAATTTTTATAAATGAAAATGTGTTTTCACACTGCAACTTGGCAAACATTGTATCAGTTCTAATGAAACTGTGTAGTACACCAATGCTGCTTTAGTCGATGAAAATCTCTAAGGACTGGTCTACACGGGAAAGTTATATGGTATAAGATAAGATATCAGTGTAAACTTGTATGGTTATACTGATAAAATCCCCATGCTGACACACACTTATTCCGGAATAACAGTGTAAGAACATAAGAACGGTCATACTGGGTCAGGCCAAAAGGTCTTGAAGAAATTTCCTAAAGAAATACTTCCTTTTGTTTGTTTTTAACCTGCTACCTATTAATTTCAATTGGTGACCCCTAGTTCTTGTGTTTTGAGAAGGAGTAAATAACACTTCCTTATTCACTTTCTCCACACCAGTCATGATTTTATAGACCTCTATCATATCCCTCCTTAGTCGTCTCTTTTCCAAACTGAAAAGTCCCAGTCTTATTAATCTCTCCTCATATGGAAGCTGTTCCATACCCTTAATAATTTTTGTTGCCCTTTTCTGAACCTTTCCTATTCCAGTATATTTTTTTTGAGATGGGGTAACCACATCTGCATGCAATATTCAAGATGTGGGCATACCATGGAATTATATAGAGGCCAAATGATATTTTGTGTCTTATCGATCTCTTTCTTAATGATTCCCAACATTCTGTTTGCTTTTTGGACTTCCTCTGCACATTGAGTGGATGTTTTCAGAGAACTATCTACAATGACTCCAAGATCTCTTTCTTGAGTGGTAACAACTAATTCAGACCCCATCATTTTATATGTATAGTTTGGATTATGTTTTCCAATGTGCATTACTTTGCATTTATCAACATTGAATTTCATCCGCCATTTTGTTGCCCAGTCACCCAATTTTGAAAGATCCCTTTGTAACTCTTTGCATGTGTTTTGGACTTAACTATTTTGAGTAGTTTTGTATCATCTGCAAATTTTGCCACCTTACTATTTACCCTTTTTTTGAGATAATTTATGAATATGTTGCATTTAAACTAAACACAAAAAAGGGCCATTTACTGCAAAATAAAAATGTCCACACATGGAGTTATACCAGTATAACAGAAAACTTTCCCATGTAGACAAACCCTAAATACAGGCCCGGCTTCTAATTTTCCCCGGGGATGCTCAGCCCTCTGCTCAGCTCCAGGCCCTGCCCCCACTTTAACCCTCCCCGTAAGCCCCCACCCCCACCCTGCCTCTTTCTGCCTACACCTGCCCTGCCTCTTTCCACCCCCTCCCCTCTCCTTCACAGTGCCTCCAGCACGCCACGAACAGCTGTTCCGCAGCTTTCAGGAGGTGCTGGGAGGGTGTGGGGAGGAGTTGATCGGCAGGGCTGCCGGAGGGCAGAAGTGGGGGGTGGGAGGAGGTTGGCTGCTGGTGGGTGCTAAGCACCCACTAATTTTGGAGCACCCACGGAGTTGCGCCTATGACTGGGCAGGACTGTCTTTTTTATTTACATTTTAAGTAACCTAACATACTTTATTCTTACTATTTTTCCAACACCTCAATGTACAGTTTACTATTGTACAAAAATAATGCTAAGTTTGTGACAATTAATCAAAGAAAATTCAAAGTTACAGCTAATGTTCTTTAACTTTATCCACAGGTGTAGGAATTTGGAACATATGGTATGTAATGTCACATGCTGTTTTACTGCAGAATTCCTGCAAAAGTGTAATATAAAGATATAGAGAGAGAGTTGGCCTTAATTTAAACAACCCAGCAAAATTGAGGAATTTTTTCAAATCTTAATGTTATTAAATAACAATTCCCATGGAATGACAAATTTCATATTTTGAACCAAAGCCAGACACAGTACAGTTTTTAAAAAACCAAGTCAAACCTTAAAATATTTACTCCTAGGCAAAATCTTTATATGCTTCTGAATACTCTGGCGAAATCAAAGTTCAAGATCAACAGAAACAGACACCTTGTCTAGAAGGAGACATATTGGATATTCACTTGCTGGTTTTACTTCTGCTCTGTGCTATGACCCTTTTATGTATGCACCTTCTGTATAGACAAGAGACTTAAGAAGTCCTCTCCAGGTCTGGCTTAGCAGCCTGCTGACACTGCAGAGTGCTGCCATATAGGAGCTGAATTTGAGCAACAAATTCTGCCCTGAGCAAGTTGGAACTGGAAGACTCTTCTTACCCCCACAAATCAGAGAGCATGCAGAGTGGTTCCCTCAGTCCAGAGGAAGTAGAAATAGGGGCACATGTTTGGTTTTAGCGTGCTTAAAATAATTCCAATCACCTACAGCAAGTTCTACTTTTTAAATTCACATAGCACAGATATTACTAAAAGTGTGACCAAACCACATTCCTAACTGAACTGAATAATTATTAAGGGGAGAAAAGCCTACACCCACTCAAAACTATGTACCAATGTCAAACACATGCCCGCTCTGCTTTCCCTTAAGGATGGTCAAGAAAATGAAATGCCATCTCAAGAGGTTTATCTCACGGAGCAGATTTTCCACTGTTCATGAATGGATCATTTCCAGTCCAGCTCCCCTGCAATACAGGATGAAATATCAGAAGTCTAAGATGAAAGCACACCTGTGGGCGTATAGAATATTCTGCCCCTTTTAGTAAGAGTACTTCTAAAAACCATGAAGGCAGAGCACTGAGAGGTACTTGAACAGTCAAGATGAGTTTGAGTTCAAGTGTAAATGTTCTGTTTCTTTTGTGTGTGCAGAGGGAATGAGAAAAGAAAAAACAATGTTGAAAGAAACAATATGTAGAAAAACAGGAAACAGATGCTGACATAAGCTGCTCCAATGCCTCTCAGGTAATTTAAAAGCAGTTAACATCTAAGGACAGAGAAAGTATGCAACAGACTTGAGTTTCTGATTTGAGGGAAGGGAAAGGAAGCTTGAAGCGAGGCTAATTGTTGCTCCCACATTTTGTTGAGCACCAGTGAGAGATGCAATAAAATTCAGCAATGAACAAGAGGGTTTAATTCACAGCTTTAGTGCACGCTCACCAGCTGTGAAAAAAATGTTGTAACTGCAGAACTGTTTTGAATTAATGGCCTCTTTCTTTTGTCACAGGCAAGCTGTCAGGTAAACGAACAATCCCACCTCTTGTAATCCACAAGCAGCAAAGGTGTTAGAATGAATAGCTGCAACTTCGTTCTAACAATCACATTAAGATCAAATTCTGCTGGATAAAACATACCTTTCTAAAAACTACACAGAACACCCCTTCGCTTCTTCTGTAAGGGAATGGTGGTGGCTAGGCACCAACTTAAAAAAAAAAATCAGTTAAAAATGACTTGCGTTATTTGCAAAATTAACGTTAACATTACTTAGGAGTGCTAGATTAATGAATGGAAATGACGAGTTAAGCAAGGTTTGTACCTAACCCAAGTTGTGTGACTAGAGAGCCCCAAACACAAAACGTCTGGCTGCCGCTGCTAGAACCTTTCCAGTCCAGCTGATAGTTACTGATCATTGTTAGAGTCTATAGCTCAGCTGACAATGACTAAGCTACCCCCTTGCAACTACAGAAGTTGGGCTGGAGTGGATTTACTGGTGGGCCATGTGAGAAAACTCCCAATGCAGCTGCCTCACTATTTTTTGCTTGTGGTTTACAAAATTAGCAGGTTTCGAAGAACAAGAACAAAATGACTTCAGCTTTCAGTGTGGTTCATAACCTAAATCTTTGCAAGGGCAAATTCCCTAAAGAAAAACGTACACACACTTTAGAAATATTCCCTGTTCTTTACCCTGATTGACACTAAAATACATGGGGACGGGAAGGTAAAGGAAGGATAAACATTTCTGAACAGAAGACAAAATAGTTCACATTTGACAACATTAATATTTCTCCTGTGTGTGGGCTTCCAACCATGGGCTGTAATCATTGTACCAATTGACTACATAATAGCAATAGTGAATGGTGCTGCCTATATAGAGTTTCCCTATGCAGTGAATCATTCAGCAGAGCTACAGAAGGCAGGGTTATCCAAGCATGTAGACTCCCCATCCCTTCCTTAAAGGAGAATCAATTATTTGAAAATGACATGAGCGCAAGAGGGGAGGACTCCTGCCTCATACTGAGAAAACGGGATGATCAGTGAGTTATCTCAAGTGCCTATACACAAATGCAAGAAGCCTGGGAAACAAGCAGGGAGAACTGGAAGTCCTGGCACAGTCAAGGAATTATGATGTGACTGGAATAACAGAGACTTGGTGGGGTAACTCATATGACTGGAGTACTGTCATGGATGGATATAAACTGTTCAGGAAGGACAGGCAGGGCAGAAAATGTGGGGGAGTTGCATTGTATGTAAGAGAGCAGTATGACTGCTCAGAGCTCCGGTATGAAAAGCAGAAAAACCTGAGAGTCTCTGTATTAAGTTTAGAAGTGTGAGCAACAGGCGTGATATCGTGGTGGGAGTCTGCTATAGACCACCAGACCAGGGGGATGAGGTGGACTAGGCTTTCTTCAGGCAACTAACAGAAATTACTAGATTGCAGGCCCTGGTTCTCATGGGGGACTTCAATCACCTCAATATCTGCTGGGAGAGCAATACAGCAGTGCACGGACAATCCAGGAAGTTTTTGGAAAGCGTAGGGGACAATTTCCAGGTGCAAGTGCTGGAGGAACCAACTAGGGGCAGAGCTCTTCTTGACCTGCTACTCACAAACAGGGAAGAATTAGTAGGGGAAGCAAAAGTGGATGGGAACCTGGAAGGCAGTGACCATGAGATGGTCGAGTTCAGGATCCTGATACACGGAAGAAAGGAGAGCAGCAGAATACGTTTGCAGGAACCATCCCAATGTGTAGAAAGAACAATAAATATGGCAGGTGACCAGCTTGGCTTAACAGTGAAATCCATGCTGATCTTAAACACAAAAAAGAAGCTTACAAGAAGTGGAAGATTGGACAAACGACCAGGGAGGAGTATAAAAATATTGCTCAGGCATGCAGGAGTGAAATCAGGAAGGCCAAATCAGACTTGGAGTTGCAGCTAGCAAGGGATGTTAAGCGTAACAAGAAGGGTTTCTTCAGATATGTTAGCAACAAGGTGGTGGTCAAGGAAAGTGTGGGCCCCTTACTGAATGGTGGAAGCAACCTAGTGACAGAGGATGTGGAAAAAGCTAATGTACTCAATGCTTTTTTTGCCTCTGTCTTCACGAACAAGGTCAGCTCTCAGACTACTGCACTGGGCAGCACAGCATGGGGAGGAGGTGACCAGCCCTCTGTGGAGAAAGAAGTGGTTCAGGACTATTTAGAAAAGCTGGACAAGCACAAGTTCATGGGGCCAGATGCACTGCATCCAAGGGTGCTAAAGGAGTTGGCTGATGTGATTGCAGAGCCATTGTCCATTATCTTTGAAAACTCATGGTGATCGGGGGAGGTCCCAGATGAATGGAAAAAGGCTAATGTAGTGCCCATCTTTAAAAAAAGGAAGGAGGAGGATCTGGGGAACTACAGGCCAGTAAGCCTCACCTCAGTCCCTGGAAAAATCATGGAGCAGGACTCAAGAAATCAATTTTGAAACACTTAGAGGAGAGGAAAGTGATCAGGAACAGTCAGCATGGATTCACCAAGGGCAAGTCGTGCCTGACTAATCTAATTGCTTTCTGTGAGGAGATATCTGGCTCTGTGGATGAGGGGAAAGCAGTGGACGTGTTATTCCTTGACTTTAGCAAAGCTTTTGATACCGTCTCCCACAGTATTCTTGCCAGCAAGTTAAAGAAGTATGGGCTGGATGAATAGATATAAGGTGGATAGAAAGCTGGCTAGATCATCAGGCTCAGCGGGTAGTGATCAATGGCTCCATGTCTAGTTGGAAGCCAGTATCAAGCGGAGTGCCCAAAGGGTCGGTCCTGAGTCTGGTTTTGTTCAATATCTTCATTAATGATCTGGAGGATGGCGTGGATTGCACCCTCAGCAAGTTTGCAGATGACACTAAACTGGGAGGAGTGGTAGATACGCTGGAGGATAGGGATAGGATACAGAGGGACCTAGACAAATGAGAGGATTGGGCCAAAAGATATCTGATCTGGTTCAACAAGGACAAGTGCAGAGTCCTGCACTTAGGACGGAAGAATCCCATGCACCACTACAGACTAGGGACCGAGTGGCTAGGCAGCAGTTCTGCAGAAAAGGACCTAGGGGTTACAGTGGACGAGAAGCTGGATATGAGTCAACAGTGTGCCCTTGTTGCCAAGAAGGCTAACGGCATTTTGGGCTGTATACGTAGGAGCATTGCCAGCAGATCGAGGGACGTGATCATTCCCCTCTATTCGGCATTGATGAGGCCTCATCTGGAGTACTGTGTCCAGTTTTGGGCCCCACACTACAAGAAGGATGTGGAAAAATTGGAAAGAGTCCAGCAGAGGGCAACAAAAATTATTAGGGGGCTGGAACACATGACTTATGAGGAGAGACTAAGGGAACTGGGATTATTTAGTCTGCAGAAGAGAAGAATGAGGGGGGATTTGATAGCTGCTTTCAACTACCTGAAAGGGGGTTCCAAAGAGGATGGATCTAGACGGTTCTCAGTGGTACCAGACGACAGAACAAGGAGTAATGGTCTCAAGTTGCAGTGGGGGAGGTTTAGGTTGGATATTAGGAAAAACTTTTTCACTAGGAGGGTGGTGAAGCACTGGAATGGGTTACCTAGGGAGGTGGTGGAATCTCCTTCCTTTGAGGTTTTTAAGGCCCGGCTTGACAAAGCCCTGGCTGGCTGGAATGATTTAGTTGGGGATTGGTCCTGCTTTGAGCAGGGGGTTGGATTAGATGACCTCCTGAGGTCCCTTCCAACCCTGATATTCTATGATTCTATGACATACCTTTCGTATTATTCAAGGGTGCATGTTGTGTGGATACATGTGTGTTGAAGGAAAAGAAACAGCAATATTCACAAAGTAGTTCCAGTTTGAGACATTGGGTGAAATCCTTGCTCCATTCAAATCAATAGCAAAACTTCCCTTGACTTGAGTGGGGACAAAATTTCACCCACTATTTTAAATATCAGAGAAAGGGCTGCACAGTATTCCTTGTTTCCTTCACAAAGTTTTCCATATGAACCTCTGGGAGCTTCACGACACAGAGATTTTTACACACATTATGCAAAATATTTTCAATGGCATGGCATGTCAACCTTGTTTCAACTTTTGGCTTACTTGTGGCATTTAGCCAGATGACCTAGGCAAATACTAAAGGCAATTATTCTGATTTTTCTCCTAAAAAACCTAAAAATTCCATATAAAAAAACCAGGAGGGAAATTGGGAAATGCCAATGCTAACATTACAAGCCAGCTTTAACTTTGCCCTTCTTGTCTGTGTGCATTATGACCTCAATTCAGCAAAGTCCTTTACCATTTGCCTAACTTTAAGTGAAATTTTACAGTGCTACAGGGACAATATAATCATTGGAAATCATTAAGAAAGGGATAGATAATAAGACAGAAAATATCATATTGCCTCTATATAAATCCATGTTATGCCCACATCTTGAATATTGCTTGCGGATGTGGTCGCCCCATCTCAAAAAAGATGTATTGGAATAGGAAAAGGTTCAGAAAAGGGCAATGAAAATGATTAGGGGTATGGAATGGCTTCCATATGAGGAGAGATTAATAAGACTGGGACTTTCCAGCTTGGAAAAGAGACAATTAAGGGGGGATATGACAGAGGTCTATAAAATCATGACTGGTGTGGACAAAGTAAATAAGGAAGTGTTATTTACTCCTTCTCATAACACAAGAACTAGGGGCCACCAAATGAAATTAATAGGCAGCAGATTTAAAACAAATGAAAGGAAGCTGCTGCTCACAAACCGGGTAGAATTAGTGGGGGAAGCAAAAGTGGATGGGAATCTGGGAGGCAGTGACCATGAGTTGGTTGAGTTCAGGATCCTGACGCAGGGAAGAAAGGTAAGCAGCAGGATACGGACCCTGGACTTCAGGAAAGCAGACTTCGACTCCCTCAGGGAACGGATGGCCAGGATCCCCTGGGGGACTAACTTGAAGGGGAAAGGAGTCCAGGAGAGCTGGCTGTATTTCAAGGAATCCCTGTTGAGGTTACAGGGACAAACCATCCCGATGAGTCGAAAGAATAGTAAATATGGCAGGCGACCAGCTTGGCTTAATGGTGAAATCCTAGCGGATCTTAAACATAAAAAAGAAGCTTACAAGAAGTGGAAGGTTGGACATATGACCAGGGAAGAGTATAAAAATATTGCTCGGGCATGTAGGAATGTTATCAGGAGGGCCAAATCGCACCTGGAGCTGCAGCTAGCCAGAGATGTCAAGAGTAACAAGAAGGGTTTCTTCAGGTATGTTGGCAACAAGAAGAAAGCAAAGGAATGTGTGGGCCCCTTACTGAATGAGGGAGGCAACCTAGTGACAGAGGATGTGGAAAAAGCTAATGTACTCAATGCTTTTTTTGCCTCTGTTTTCACTAACAAGGTCAGCTCCCAGACTGCTGCGCTGGGCATCACAAAATGCGGAAGAGATGGCCAGCCCTCTGTGGAGATAGAGGCGGTTAGGGACTATTTAGAAAAGCTGGACGTGCACAAGTCCATGGGGCCGGACGAGTTGCATCCGAGAGTGCTGAAGGAATTGGCGGCTGTGATTGCAGAGCCACTGGCCATTATCTTTGAAAACTCGTGGCGAACCGGGGAAGTCCCGGATGACTGGAAAAAGGCTAATGTAGTGCCAATCTTTAAAAAAGGGAAGAAGGAAGATCCTGGGAACTACAGGCCAGTCAGCCTCACCTCAGTCCCTGGAAAAATCATGGAGCAGGTCCTCAAAGAATCAATCCTGAAGCACTTGCATGAGAGGAAAGTGATCAGGAACAGCTAGCATGGATTCACCAAGGGAAGGTCATGCCTGACTAATCTAATCGCCTTTTATGATGAGATTACTGGTTCTGTGGATGAAGGGAAAGCAGTGGATGTATTGTTTCTTGACTTTAGCAAAGCTTTTGACACGGTCTCCCATAGTATTCTTGTCAGCAAGTTAAGGAAGTATGGGCTGGATGAATGCACTATAAGGTGGGTAGAAAGCTGGGTAGATTGTCGGGCTCAACGGGTAGTGATCAATGGCTCCATGTCTAGTTGGCAGCCGGTATCAAGTGGAGTGCCCCAAGGGTCGGTCCTGGGGCCGGTTTTATTCAATATCTTCATAAATGATCTGGAGGATGGTGTGGATTGCACTCTCAGCAAATTTGCGGATGATACTAAACTGGGAGGAGTGGTAGATACGCTGGAGGGGAGGGATAGGATACAGAAGGACCTAGACCAATTGGAAGATTGGGCCAAAAGGAATCTGATGAGGTTCAATAAGGATAAGTGCAGGGTCCTGCACTTAGGACGGAAGAACCCAATGCACAGACTAGGGACCGAATGGCTCTGCAGCAGTTCTGCGGAAAAGGACCTAGGGGTGACAGTGGACGAGAAGCTGGATATGAGTCAGCAGTGTGCCCTTGTTGCCAAGAAGGCCAATGGCATTTTGGGATGTATAAGTAGGGGCATAGCGAGCAGATCGAGGGACGTGATCGTTCCCCTCTATTCGACATTGGTGAGGCCTCATCTGGAGTACTGTGTCCAGTTTTGGGCCCCACACTTCAAGAAGGATGTGGATAAATTGGAGAGAGTCCAGCGAAGGGCAACAAAAATGATTAGGGGACTGGAACACATGAGTTATGAGGAGAGGCTGAGGGAGTTGGGATTGTTTAGCCTGCAGAAGAGAAGAATGAGGGGGGATTTGATAGCTGCTTTCAACTACCTGAAAGGGGGTTCCAAAGAGGATGGCTCTAGACTGTTCTCAATGGTAGCAGATGACAGAACGAGGAGTAATGGTCTCAAGTTGCAGTGGGGGAGGTTTGGATTGGATATTAGGAAAAACTTTTTCACTAAGAGGGTGGTGAAACACTGGAATGCGTTACCTAGGGAGGTGGTAGAATCTCCTTCCTTAGAGGTTTTTAAGGTCAGGCTTGACAAAGCCCTGGCTGGGATGATTTAACTGGGAATTGGTCCTGCTTTGAGCAGGGGGTTGGACTAGATGACCTTCTGGGGTCCCTTCCAACCCTGATATTCTATGATTCTATGATTCTATGATAAGTATTTTTTCACACAGTCAGTCTGCGGAACTCTTTGCCAGAGGATGTTGTGAAGGTCAAGACTATAACAGGGTTCAAAAGAGAACTAGATAAGTTCATGGAGGATCGGTCCATCAATGGCTATTAGCCAGGATGGGCAGGGATGGTGTACCTAGCCTCTGTTTGCCAGAAGCTAGGAATGGGCAACAGGGGATGGATCACTTGATGATTCCCTGTTCTGTTCATTTCCTCTGGGGCACCTGGCACTGGCCACTGTCGGAAGACAGGATACTGGGAAAGATGGACCTTTGATGTGACCCACTATGGCCATTCTTATGTTTTCTTAATATACAAAAACAATGCATAAAGTATAATGACTAAATAAAGGGCTAATGTAAGAGAAAAATGAGTTAAGACAAAGTTATTAGGAAAGAAGAATCAATATTACATTGAAACCACAATAACAAAATCTGAAGAGAATTTTAATTAAATTAAGTGCAAAAGCAAAATAACGCCAACACTTGTATAAGTCTAACCTGACCCTATTCCACTAAAGAGGACTTTTTCCAGTTTCATTTTGTAAAATAAGAGTCTCAGAATTTTTGTACAGTATAACTCACATGGATTTTTTTTTTCATTTTTCTGCTGCTAATAATATGAAAACCAATTAGAGAGGTCTCCACATTGTGGCTCAAAATACCAAGGCTGGCTCCTAATAACAGCTTTAGGAAGATATTTAAAAAACCGCACATATACACAAGACCCATCTGGCACACTACAGAAAGGAAGCAGAATAAAAACTGTGTGTCAACCATACTGTTCTCGCAGGACAGGAAGTTAATTCATTAGCAGTTTAATCATTTTATGAATAAATTATAAAAGAGCTGCAAGCTCCCTTAAAGACAAATAAGAATAAAAAGATGTTCTGTAGTGTTAATATTAAAAAAATCGAGTTAAATTCTCTTAGCTGAAGACACCTCAAGGCCCTTAATGAGGACACATGCAGTAACACACAGATGCTTAGTGGAATTTTAAAAATGTGCACTTAATGACCATTACATCTGCCTTGGCATCAGTACTGCATTTTATTACATGGAATAACAGTTCAGGCATGAGAGAGCAAAGAGAAATTACTGGTGAGGAGAAGGAAAGATTTTTAGAAGAAGCAGCTTTTCAGAGGAGACAGAGACCCAAATGCAGGTAGCAGCATCACAGAAAGTGCAAAACAGAGTGTGTGAAAAGAAACAAAGGGAGTAGTAAGGCAAGAGGAACAGAAGCAGATACTGAATGAGTAGGGGAGTAGGAGGGAACAGATCCAAGATGTGAGGAGAGATGAAGTTATGTAGGGCCTTTGTACGTGAAGTGAAGTATTTCCAGTTGGATGCAGGAAGAAAGGAAACCAGGTATTCAAGGACTGGGTGACCTGAACAGAGCCACTGTAGTGGCATTTCGGACAAAATGGTGTGGTTAGTGGGGAATGTGAGAGGAGAGGAGGACAGAATGGAGGTGGTTATGATAAACACGGTGAGAGAC
The DNA here is from genome assembly GCF_965140295.1 of Lepidochelys olivacea. NCBI lineage: Eukaryota > Metazoa > Chordata > Testudines > Cheloniidae > Lepidochelys > Lepidochelys olivacea. Next base: position 113,656,664 of record NC_140411.1, read on the forward strand.
GATCAGCGCCCAGACAAAGGTTTGAGCTGTGGGGATGGTAGATTTGGGCAATATTAAATTGAAGGAATGAGGGACTCTATATGTGAGAACAGAATGAAAGGAAGAATCAAAATTAAACAGAGGTTGAGAGTCTGGGAGATGGAAAAGTCTGTCATGACAAGTGTCACCAGCTGGCACTGCTACACAGAAGTCTTCTATAATCTTTTTCTTGGCTTGAGAAGAAATGATCAGTCTTTGGAAGATGTGCTGTGTGGTATTAGTTTGGATATAATAAAAGGTTCAAGGTAGAAGGAGCTATGAGAGCCGCATGAGAGTTTGTGGTCTGGCTTGGTCTCCAGCTGGAGTCAGTACTTGAAGCAGAGTTGTTCCCTGGGATTGGGTTGTTATTCCTGAAGAAAATGGTTGCCTGCCGGATGTCTGACCCTGTCATGTCAGGACTGGTGCATGTGCACACATAAAATAAGTTACACTTAGAATATACCCAGATTCCAGGTAACTGGTTTCTCTTTCCACTGGGAAGCTGATCTAGAAGGTCCTGGACATCCTCTACAGTTCAACAGATGGGTAACCATATCAGTATCAAAAGACGGAAGGTGAAGAAGGGTCAGGAGAAAAAAATATAAGAAGCCAGTTCTGGAAAGACTGAAATTCAGTGGTATAGGGACATTGAAGAGGAGATGCAAGGAGCAGGAGAATTTCAGGAACATGGACAGATTTGGGAATCACCCACAGAGGTGGCAGGTGAAGCCATGGGAGTGGATCAGGTTGCCAAGAGAGTACTGAGAAAAGAAGAAGAGATGAATCTTCAAGATAGATGGAGAGGAGAGAATAAAGGAGCCACTTAAGATGATAAGAAGCAAAGCAGAACAACAAAGAACACAACGGAGGTAAGCAAAAATGAGAAAAGTGTTCTAAAGAGACAAGAGGATTCAACTGCGAGAAAAGAACAGTAAGACAAAAGAAGCACCTTCTAGCCTTAGCTAAGAGTTCTCAAATTCTGACATGATGGGCCAAATAGGGGGCAGAATTACTCCATTCTGGTCACAGACTGGGTGTTTTAAATAAAGATCTTGACTAGTAAATAAATAATGTGTATCTACAGACATTCCTAACTCTGGCTACAACTGTCACAGGAAAGAGTACAGAAGATAAAGTCATCTCATCTCAGAACACATTTCTTCCAAAAGGCCGACAAACCTCCAAACTCCCTGTAAATAAATGTTAGTCAGTTGGCTGAAAGTTTAAAATACAAACTTCAGCTTTAAAACAAAACGAACAAAAGTTGCAGAACTACCAGGATGGAAGCTCAGCTAATTTATTTTTTCATCTCTACCTACTCCCCAAAAATCTGCACTTTCTGTGCCTATACAAGTATAAAAACAAACTTCTTTTAAACTCCTTCTTAGGTGTATAGATATCTTACATATTTTGTAAATCTTTCTTGATTTTTTCATGTAGATTCCCACTTCACATAATTTGCAAATGTAGTTAGAGATACTGCAGCAAATACATCTATTTTAATAAATAAAAGTAAATAATTCACATTTAAGAATATAAATAAATCAATGATTATTTACATACACAAAAAACAATCAACGGTGCTTCTAAAATGCTACATAAAGTCCTCAGTCTTCTGGAGACCACATCTGGTATGTCCTGGCTCAAGTGAAGCAGATGTAACTGCTAACAGTACAGAAGTGAAATACTGTGTCGTCAAAAACATAAACTGAAATACATAAAACTCAAACAACTTTGGCTGCATGCATATGAGTAATTAGTAGGGCTGTCAAGCAATTAAAAAAATTCATTGTGATTAAAAAAATTAATCGTGATTAATCGCACTGTTAAAAAATAATAGAATACCATTTATTTAAATATTTTTGGAGTTTTCTACATTTTCAAATATATAGATTTCAATTACAAGACAGAATGCAAAGTGTACAATGCTCACTTTATATTTATTTTTGATTACAAGTATTTGCACTGTAAAAAAAGAAAATAGTATTTTTCAATTCACCTAATACAAGTACTGTAGTGCAATCTCTTTATCATGAAAGTTGAATTTACAAATGTAGAATTATGTACAAAAAAACTTGAATTCCAAAATAAAACAATGTAAAATTTTAGAGCCTGCAAGTCCACTCAGTCATACTTCTTGTTCAGCCAATCGCTCAGACAAACAAGTTTGTTTACATTTGCAGAAGATAATGCTGCCCGCCTCTTGTTTACAATGTCACCTGAAAGCGAGAACAGACGCTCGCATGGCACTGTTGTAGCCAGCGTCGCAAGATATTTATGTGCCAAATGCACTAAAGATTCATATGTCCCTTCATGCTTCAACCATGCTCACTTTCATTATCTGAGCCTGATGCCACCAGCAGAAGGTTGATTTTCTTTTTTGGTGGTTTGGGTTCTGTAGTTTCTGCATTGGAGTGTTGCTCTTTTAAGACTTCTGAAAGCATGCTCCACACCTCATCCCTCTCAGATTTTGGAAGGTACTTCAGATTCTTAAACCTTGGGTTGAGTGCTGTAGCTATCTGTAGAAAACTGATATTGGTACCATCTTTGTGTTTTGTGAAATCTGCAGTGAAAGTGTTCTTAAAATGAACAACATGTGCTGGGTCATCATCCAAGATGGCTATAACATGAAATGTATGGCAGAATGCAGGGAAAAGGGAGCAGGGGAAATACAATTCTCTGCCAAGGAGTTCAGTCACAAATTTAATTAACACATTATTTTTTTAATGAGTGTCATCAGCATGGAAGCATGTCCTCTGGAATGGTGGCCGAAGCATGAAGGGGCATATGAATGTTTAGCATATCTGGCATGTAAATACCTTGCAATGCCAGCTACAAAATGCCGTGCAAATGCCTGTTCTCACTTTCAGGAGACATTGTAAAGAAGAAGAGGGCAACATTATCTCCTGTAAATGCGAACAAACTTGTTTCTCTTAGCAATTGGCTGAACAAGAAGTAGGACTGAGTGGACCTGTAGGCGCTGAAGTTTTACATTGTTTTGTTTTTGAGTGCAGTTATGTAACAAAAAAAATCTACATTTGTAAATTGCACTTTCACAACAAAGACTGCACTACAGTACTTGTATGAGGTGAACTGAAAAATGCTATTTCTTTTGTTCACCATTTTTACAGTGCAAATATCTGTAATAAAAATATACAATTTGATTTCAATTACAACACAGAACACAATATATGTGAAAATGTAGAAAAAACATCCAAAATATTTAATAAATTTCAATTGGTATTCTATTGTTTAACGGTGCAATTAAAACTGCGATGAATCCTGATTGATTTTTTTTAATCGTGATTAATTTTTTTTGAGTTAACTGTGATTAATTGACAGCCCTACTAATTAGAGAGATACTGATTTTGATTAACAACTTTTTATTACTAAAGGGCAGTGATCTCTAGTTAGATGCAATACTTTCATTAATTAATGCAAACTGAACTGATTCATCAGCAATACTTAAATACTTAAATAAAGCAATACTTATTATGTTTTATGACTTCTCAGAGTAATGCAGGCAAACTATATAACACTTTCTGATTCTCCTCTCAAAACTAATAAGTGTGTCAAAGTTGACACCAAAAAAGGGATTTTATGCCTTCTTAATCAGAGAGTAACAAAAACCCCCCAGAAACACACCTCCTTGTTATAAAACAATATGCTGCAACTCCGCAGGTAATTAGTGAGAGAATTTCAGGATGACTCAACCCTACATTATAGACTGGGATTGTTAGAAACTCTTTAAAAAAAACAAACAAAAAAACCACCACCATCCAAAATGTAGCAAATCAGGAAAATACCACTGTAATTGACATTCAACAGTATAATCCCAGGTACTCATTCTCTTGACAGTAGATAGCAGATCTGTAATAACATTAGGAAAGTAAACCAAAAATAAAATAAATGTAACCCATCATTTAGTGGGACTGAGTTAATGCACAAAAACCAGAAAGTGAAATTGTGCCATCTTCTTTCACTGCTCTGACAGTTCAAAGTGAATCAGGTTTGTAAAGTTCTGTTTAATTCACAGTATTCACAGGACCACAAGAAAGATGTTCCTTCCAAACAAGAACACCACACAGACAAAACCTGCACAGTTTTAATACATTTTCCCATGAAATTAACTCTAAAAAAATATGCTTGGCTTTACAGAAATTCAGGCTAAACAGGATTCATGAACCATTAAATTTAGGAAATTTTCACCAGTCACAGAATGCTGAATTACATATTTTGTTCCCCTCTCCCAGCACTTTCCACAGCTCCTATTAGCCCACTTTCTAGATCAGGTAAATGACAGTGAGCTGCATGTTTCTGAACATTCTCAGTCGCACTGCTGGTCTAGAATACAGAGCTAAGCTCCACACTTATAGTTCTGTCCATTTATAAGGGCACTTGAGAAGAGCCATATCTCCTGGAGATTATTTTATACCTTCTACTGCTCTGTGACTGGAAGATTCACATCGTACATACGTACAAGACGGCACTACTAGCTGACATCAGAAAAGGACATATCAAGTCATGTCACACCGTGGAAAAGTTAAAAGGAATGGCTCAAAACACAAAAAACTTCCACTGGAGCTAAAGCTTTCCTATTCTTGCATCTTCCTGCATTACAACTGGACAAACACGTATTTAAATATTAAAAATAAAATAATTGTTAAGGTACTGCAAAAATGTACACATGGGCTGACCCTGCCTGATGTCCCTTATTTTTTAAATGCTCTCAACCTGGGTGATGCAGGGAATAGTGTTCATGATTTGCTAAGTGGCTCTTCTCACCTCTAAGCGGCTACTGAAGCACTGCCCTAGCACAGTGCCATGGTGCAGTCTGCAGTTGGATATTCAGTCTTTCAAATCAGACATTAAATGTCTTGACCAGTTGGGGTTGTTAGACATTCCATCGCATTTCCCCCACCACAAAGGTAAGGGTATTAGCCCTGGTGTCCTGGCTAACCTGAAGTGTTAACATTGTTAACATTGTTAACATTGGTCCTGCTTCGAGCAGGGGGTTGGACTAGATGACCTTCAGGGGTCCCTTCCAACCCTGATATTCTATGATTCTATGATTCATTCTATTTAACAAGTTTCCAGTTGGATACAATATTCTATTTTGCTTCTACCCTAAAGGGCATTGACTTCTTCTGAGCCCACTTAAAAGCTATCATGTTCCAACCCAGAGGAGGATGTACTTCATTTGTGAATGAAGTGATTTTTGCATATTCCCTGTTCGGTGCAGTTTTGTAAAGCACTTTGGGATCTTTTGGAGTGAAAGACAATGTAAATAAAAGACTTTTTTGGATTATTTATGTTCTTTGGTTATTTAAATCTTTTAAGAAAACATTTCAAAACCACCATTCAAATTAGGGCATGGTCAAGCAGCTATTCTGGTATAACCAACCCTAATTAATATCCTATATTTGCTGCATAATTTCAGTTATTATACAAGCAGCTCAGACCCATGTTCATATTAAAGCAATTTTTAAAGCAATTTATAAAGCTTTTATAAACATTATGCACTTTATAACTAACTTACTAGTTTTCTCCATAGATTTTAAGGCCAGAAGAGACTATGTTTTCATCTAGTCTGACCTCCTGCATTACATGAGCCAAAACCCTCACCTGATAATTTCTGCATCAAACTCATAACTTCTGTTTGAGATAGAGCATATCTTTTAAAAAGATATCCAAGCTTTTCTCTCTGATCTCTTTTATTTATAGTAATTTTAGGTGTTACTTCTAACAAGAGTAGATAAGAACATAAGAATGGCCATACTGGGTCGGACCAATGGTCCATCTAGCCCAGTATCAGGTCTTCTAACAATGGCCAGTGCCGAATGCTTCGGCGGGAATGAACAGAACAGCAAAATTATTGAGTGATCCATTTGCTGTCATCCAGTCCCAGCATCTGGCAGTCAGAGGCCTAGGGACACCCAGAGCACGGGATTGCTCCTCTGACCATCATGGATAATAGCCATTCACTGACCTATCCTCCAAGAATTTATCTAATTCTTATTTGAACCCAGTTATACTTTTGGCTTTTACACCATCCTCTGGCAATGAGTTGGACACGCTGACTGTGCAATCTGTGAAGAAGTACTTCTTTATGTTAGTTTTAAATCTGCTGCCCATTAATTTCATTGGGTGACTCCTGGTCCTGTGAAGTAGTAAATAACACTTTCTTATTCACTTTCTCCACACCATTCATGGTTTTATAGAACTGCCTTAGTCGTCTCTTTTCTAAACTGAACAGTTCCAGTCTTTTTAATCTCTCCTCATATGGACACTGTTCCATACCCCTAATCATTTCTCTTGCCCTTCTCTAAACTTTTTCCAATTTGAATACATCTTTTTCGATATAGGATGACCAGAACTGCCCAAGGTATGGGCATACCATAGATTTATATAGTAGCATAATGATAATTTTTATCTTATTATGTATCCCTTTTCCTACTGGTTCCTAGCATTCTGTTAAGCATTTTTGACGGCCACTGAACCTTGAGTAGATGTTCTCAAAGAACTATCCACGACTCCAAGATCCTTTTATTGAGTGGTAGGACCTTGTCATTTTGTATGTACAGTTGGGATTATGTTTTCTAATGTGCATTACTCTGCACTCATCAACACTGAATTTCATCTGCCGTTTTGTTAACCTGTCACCCAGTTTTCTGAGATCCCTTTGTAACTCTTCACAGTCAGCTTTGGTCTTACCTATCTAGAGTAGTTTAGTATCATCTGCAAACTTTGCCACCATACTGTTTACCCCCTTTTTCAGATCATTTATGAACAGCCCTGGTCCCAGTACAGACTTTGGGGGACTCTACTATTTACCTCTCTGCACTGTGAAAACCGACCATTTATTCCTACCCTTTGTTTTCCTAACTTTTAACAAGTTACCGATCCATGACCTTCCTTCTTATCCCTTGCTTGCTTAAGAACCTTTAGTGTGGGACCTTGTAAAAAGCCCAAGTACACTAGATCAACTGTATCACCATTGTCCAAATGCTTGTTGACTCCCGCAAAGAATTTGAATAGATTGGTAAGGCATGATTTCCCTTTACAGAAGCCATGTTGATTCTTCCCGAACAAATTGTGCTCATCTAAGTGTCTGATAATTCTGTTATTTTTACTATAGCTTCAGCCAGTTTGCCTTGTACTGAAATTAGGCTTAGACTGTAATTGCCAGGATTGCTTCCGGGAACCTTTTTACAAAAAAAAAAAAAAAAATCTGTGTTACATTAGCTATCATCTGGTACAGAGGCTGATTTAAGCAGCAGGTTACATATCATGGTTAGTAGTTCTGCAATTTCATATTTCAGCTCCTTCAGAACTCTTGGGTGAATACCATCTGGTCCTGGTGACTTACAACTGTTTAATTTATCAATTTGTTCCAAAACCACCTCTACTGACACCTCAATCTGGGACAGTTCATCAGGTCTGTCACCTAAAAAGGATGGCTCAGATGTGGGAATTTCCCTCACATCCTCCACAGCAAAGAGTGATGCAAAGAATTCATTTACCTTCTCTGCAACAGCCTTATCTTCCTCGAGTGTTCCTGTAGTCCCTTGATTATCCAGTGGCACCACTAACAGGCAGGCTTCCTGCTGCTGATGGCCTTTAAAAAATTGTCTGTGTCTTTAGCTAGTTGCTCTTGAAATTCTTTTTTGGCCTGCCTAATTATACTTTTACACTTGACTTCACTAAAGATAAAAGATTTTCAGGGAAAAGTTTGTTTTTTAAGTTGGATCATATCCCATAACATTGCTCCTCTGAGAGTTCCATTAAAACAATAAATATGGTCCATGCTGGTGAAGCTGTGAAAATAGCCACATCACGATTTTTCCAGGATTAAATTGCCTAGCTGCATTTTGTTACATACTGCACTTGTTAAAGAGATGTTTGATGCAGGTTTGCTCTTTAAATGGGCTCACAACACATTTCTACCTACCTACACTCAAAAGGAATTCAAAAGCTCCCTTTGCTTGCCATTAGTTATGACACAGAAGCTGCAGGTAAAGGATACAGCAACTCAATATATTGTCAATAATGAGTGGCAAAAGAAAACTGCACACGACTCCATTTGTAAAGTAGCGGTCTTTTCACTTACACACTGTAAAACACAGAAACACTGAATGACACTAAAAAACTGATTTTCAGTGACGGCATCCTAATTTCCCCTTGGTTTCTATTGAAGTTTTCTATAGGATTTTTAGAAGTGGCCACATTCTAGACCACAGTGTGCTTAGTATTGCATAAGTGTACAATGGGTAGGGTGCAAGCAGCTTAACTTGCAGTTTGTGAATAAGGGCCAAGCAGGCCCGACATGCAGGAGGGAGTCTGCTCTTCACAGCAAGGGCTCTGGCTAGCATCCTGCCTCTCAGTGCTTCTCAAAGCATGGTGTTGTTCTACACTGCTCTCAACACAGAGCTATCTTAAAGGAATCACAGAGCTCTCTGGCATAGGTAGAATATTCAGACTTCCTTTCCCATGACACACACAGCATCTTGAGAATGGTATTGCTAAAAACCAATTGGTCTATCTCCAACTTTCATGGGGAGGTGGAGGGTTGGAAGAAGGAGGGGAAAACATGGCTGAAATCCCCCACCCTCAAATAAGTTAACATGTAAAATTTAATGGCAAAACAACACAACTCTTTTGTACAAACATTAACATTAATAGGATTTCTGATTCTACACAGTTAATTGTACTTTTCTGCTTTTACATACCAAACTGCGCATTAATACACAAAAATGCAATATTCTGCGCTTACATAATATTTTGATTTTGTCTGATTTGCATCATTTCTGTTGATAAGCTGCAAACTGGAAATGTGAAATAAAGTGATTTCTTTTGCGTAACTTTCCCTTTCCTAGCTCTTTCCAATTACTACAGTGGAACTGTCTGAGAGTGAAAGGATGCTGTACAATTATTGACCCATAACTGCACATGTACTTATGCAGTTCCCTCCATTCTGATTGGCACTGAGAGTCATGTATGACTACTTCTCAGTAACTGTATGTATGGAAACTCCTTAATTCTAGACAGCCAAAGAAGTGTGTAATCCTTATAGAGCTATTTCTCAGCAAAACCTATAAAGATTGTGCAAGCTACTGGAAGCCACTGTCCTCAGAACTCTCCGGTCCACGTATCTATAGCAAACATTGCTGCCTTAGCATTTGAACTATTAACCCTCCTACACTCCCAATAAACTTTTCCTATCACCCTGAATAACTTCAGAGATTACATTTAATTTATTCTTAAAAGGATTTATGCATGAGTTATTCAACTTTCACTTATTAACTCTGAATATGTTTACTACTGTATAAAACAGGAAGCACCCTCAAGTTATTTAAATAACATTGACACTTAGTGTTGAAATAGACTGACTTAGAATAGACCAGTTCCTGTCTAGCACTTCAAATGCAGCCTTACACATAATGCACAGGCTGTTCAGATGATGGCTTGATCTCACCATGGTGCAGGCTTTAAAATAGTCTCTGCTTGGGGTGGATTATTGCTGAAAGGCCTCACAGAAGCAGTGTAGTTTTAATTACGGTTATGAAGAAAAGGATGTTTGCCTGGAATGTTAGGAAAAGGAACGAGTTTCAAGAATAAGGGAGTGGCATTGAAGGAAGATTTTATACAAAACTGGGGAAAAGGAAGATTGACACTAGGTTTGGGAAGAGCACAGCATCAGGAGGAAATGAGAGTTGAGATAAAAGTAGGGGTGGGAAACCTGGAGGGAGAGTATGAGGATCTTGAACTTAATTCAACCTGCAGAATGGGCAAGATGGTGGAGATTTCAGGGATGATAGAGAAGGGAAGGAGAGGGCTTGGCTGGGTGGCTGGGAAGAAAACTCTTATCTTACTATGGATGTGCATTTCTCCTCCAGCCCATATTCTATCCTGCAAACCTTGGATTGGGAAGGACTTCTTTCACAGTACTTTAATTCTGCACTGTCAGATACCAGATGCTATCTGGTTTAACCTCAGATCAAATGTTTTTTCAATTGGTTATGAAACACACAAGATTAAAAACAAGCCCAAGATGCAGTTCTGCAGCAAAATGAAAGGAAAAGGCATATTTTGATGTAGGGCAGTAGTTTTCAACCTTTTTTCATTTGCGGACCCCTACAAAATTTTGAACAGAGGTGTGGACGCCTTTGGAAAGTCAAACTGTGGTCTGCGGACCCCTACCATAGAAGTCTTAAACTAAAAGCTGACTGAACAGAATTCAACTATAATGTTACACATGCTTGGCATGGCATTTGACGCAATGTGAGAAAGGGCAATAAACTGTGGGCTTCTATGGTAATGACAACACTTTTGGATTTTGCCTTGTAGGTGGGGGTACGGACATACTTTTGATTAATCAGAAATTCTAACGGAATGCCTGTTCTGGGATCTGAAACTTTACTTTCCATAATCATCTTTCACAGACCCCTTAGACATAGTCTGTGGGCCCCCAGAGGTCAATGGACCACTGATGTAGGGCATGCTCTCAAGAAAGGGAAGGTTGTGACACATTTTAATGGATGCTTACATTTATTGAAAGTGAAACCCTGAGATTGCATTATGTTAGTAGTAGTTTTTAGTGGATGCAGACAAAAGACAAAATCCTTGCAAATGCGGCTAGGAGCGCTGAGTCATGCACACATTAAACTGGCTAAGTCCCATTCAGCATCACCATTATTTTTGTACTGATTCAGCTCAAATCTTATGCAGGAAAATATACTTACTTGACCCTGAGAAAGTGAGCTCAGAATGGATTTGCTGTGCACTGTATGCCTGCATGACTCATAGTGGCAATTTACTTGAGAGGAAAAAAAGCGTATGTATCGATATACCCTCCAGTACTAACCATCTACTTCCCACATTCCCAAATAACTGCAGTCTGGCATTGTTTTTAAACTAATATTCATGTTCTAGCAATGACACTTAAAAACAACTTTATCAAATGGAAAACTAGAAAGATAATATTGTTATTTCCTGTGCTAGAGAATCATATATAAAGCATATAAAGTTTTGTTATACCAAATTTTGAGTAGCTGTTCTCCCTGAAGGCTGGGCTCCCTGTTTTTACACCTGTCAATGTGCAAATAAAGCCTCTAGAGGAAACAGTCACATTTGGGCCTGCAGTGTCATCGATACACAGATGACATTCAGCTCCAAGTCTTCTTTTTAATCAAACCCAGATATTACAGTCACATTATTTGTCCTGACAAATAATATTTGTCCTGACACATTATTTGTATCTGACAAAGTTATGTACTTGTATGAAAGCAAATTAGTCATGCCACAAGCCATAAAAAAGGAGGAAGTAATGCTTGTGAGTAAAAGGAAGCATTTGGATGAATGGGAGGTGTTTTAATTTTACTTAAAAGCACTAAAATATCATGTGTCACAGTTACCGAGCTAGCTGAACTGCAGTCCCCTCTCTGGGTCTCATCCCCACAAGTGACAAGTCTCAAGCTGTCACATCTCTCATGGTAGAATCATGCAGTTCTGCCAGTCAGACCAGGACTTGTGTGCTAACTGTGATTGCCTCTGCTGGTCTGTCTTAGCTTCTGTACCCGCAGTTTTGGCCTTGGGAGCTGTGACCAGTGGTACAGCGACCATACAACTTTTTCAGAATAAAGCATCATTCCTTCTTAACAGTAGGAACACTAAAGAGCACAAGAATTTTAAACCAGAACAGTCTATGAGCAGAGATATCTATCTGCAGCTTACCTTCCCCCACCCATGATCGCCAGGTAGCCCAACTTCTTTAGATTCTCTCCTGAAGCCTCTCTGTGTCTCAGCCTGTTTCCCCAAACTGTGCCTGACAACTGATCCCACCTCGATGTTTCTCTCTAGAGAGGGACTTTATGACTGGTTAGTATCCTTTTGATCTTAGACTCCCCAGCCCTGGCAAAATAAGCCTTTTAACTTTGGTTAAGCCACAGCAGGTGGGCCCTTCCCAATTAATAGCCCAGCCATAAGTCTCTCAATGACCTTTGAAGTGTTTGCCCCAGAGGTGTCTTTATCTCTAGTCACTGTCTCATTTCCTGCTTGTTTCTCCTAAAAGGCTTTTTTAGGGTACGTCTACACTACAGCAGCACAGCTACAGTGCTGCACTGGTGGAGACGCTTCCTACCTTGGCGGAAGGGGTTAATCCACCTGTCCAACAGGTGGGAGCTAAGTAGATGGAAGAATTTTTCTATCGACCTAGCTGTCTCTACACGGTGGGTTAGGTTGACCAAACTTCATACTTCAGGGTGCAAAATTTTTCACAACCTAGGCAACGTAGCTAGGTTGATCTAATTTTTAACTGTAAACCAGGCCTTAGCTCCATATAGTCAGACAGAATCCATCCCCTAAAGTGCTCGGACAACCACAGAGCACATATAGCATTCATAAATTAATGCAGAGCAGCCCCTACATCCTCCACCCCATGGTTATAAATGCTTAATTTACCAACCAAACTTGAGCATTACTAATGCATTTGCAGATCTGTGAGTCAGTCATTGGAAGACTATGTTATTGCTATATACAAAAAGCAGCCTTGGCTGCTAATGCCACACAAGTTAAGTCTGTCAGCATTGTCATTTATAAACACGCTTCATGAGCTACAACTCAGCTGTACAAATTTGTTGTTGGAAAAGAACAAAAGAAGCAGAAGAAAAAGCTTTCCAAGAACAGATGTTTTCAGGCTTTTTTAACTTAAGAGACAAGGCATGATGAATGTTAACACTGGAAGGAGCAACCTGGGGACACTGAATAAATACAGACATTTAAATAAATAATTACAGACATGGACTGGGATTTTCAAAAGCAGTCAAAGGGAGCTGGGAGACTAGCTCCCATGCAGCTTTAATGAGACTTAAATGCCTTCTTCCCATAGGAACCTTTGAAGTCAGAAGTATTACTTTTGAATGTCTCTACTGGTGTGGCCAAAGTGAGGCTCATGGATTTCTACAATGGAACCTACTGCCCCCCTACACTATTAAGATGCAGATGGACATAACTCCAGGTCCCAGCATGTGACACTGAACTGTTTGATCAAGAAGAAGGCCACTTGGACCATACTGGAGTATCACATACTGAGTCCTAAAGCCTCTGTATTTCCTGGAGCAAACAGGAGGTGTTGACATATGGGATTTTCAAAGAGGCTCTGCGTGCAGCCAGCCACCTGTGCACACTAAGTGATGGTGAAGAGGCATAGCCTCAGGGTCAAGTGTACACCACCTTTTTCCAGAACTGAATGGGATGTACTTATGGGACTTGGTTGCCCACATGCGCCTCAAAGTTCTGGACCAGCAGACAAAAAGAAGTTCTCCAAATCCTCCTTTTGATGGCCACTGGGTCAGCCACGGCCAACAGGGGAAAAAAAGGCAACTAAATGTGCGCTGAGGAACAGGGTGTGTGTGTGTGTGTGGAGGGGGCGGGGTGGGAAAGATTTTTGAAGGGGAGGGGAAGGGAGTGAGGAATGCCAGGATCTACTGCGCGCGCACACACTTTTTACCTGGCATACAGTGCTGTGCAATAGGTGCACAACAGTAGTTAATCTATATTAATGTGACATGCAGGGAGCCAGCCACACAGCCTTATGCATGTTTTCTTTTTCATTGTGGGAGTGAGTCTGCACTATGCATTCAGGCCAGAGTCATCACCGAATGGGCTGCAGCCTCACACTCTCTTTATAGGATGAGCCTATAGCTTAAGTCCTCCCCTATTTTTCACTCTAGAGACTCACAAGACTGACATTCTGAGGGTTGGGGCTAGGAGAGAGCAAGATGCCGGTTGAAAACTCCCTCAAACAAAGCCAGTTCCTTCAGGGCCCACTGCAAGTCCTCAGTGGGGTGATGAATAGCATAAGATAGAGTTCGTCTTCATTGATAGGGGGAGCGCCTGGGGACACCGCCAGCCTAGCTCAGTGCCTGAATCTCTTCTTTTCTAATCCACTAATGCTTCTCCTTCTAATCTCGGTGACAGAGCTCCAGCCTGGGAGACTGTGTGGTGGCAGTTGCCAGAGCCACTATAGAACGCTGAGAAACCACAACAGCTTAGTGGGTTAGGGCTAAATGACAGCATTGACTGCTTCCAGGGGAGAAGTTACACGTTTTCTTTGTTCCCTTTGCAGCAGCTAAGAAAGCCTAAAGTGCTTTATGGGTTTTATTTTCTTTCCCTTCTGTTTAAGTGTTCAGTGCACAGCACTTCTAATGATCCATTTCATTGACGTTTTATTTAGATAAAATGCACCTGTCCAGCTTGATGCTCATGGTGTGTTCCAGCAGACCAAGGAGCCAGCTGTTTTCAGGCCCGGAGAAACTAGAGGAGGTGGTGGTGGCGGCAGTGTGCACAAAGGTAGAAGGCAAGTGTAACAAGGGTCTGACAGGAGGTATGTTGACAAGAGACTGATGTTTATTTCCTTGTGCCAGCGGGTAGGTCTCAATGGGTAAAAAGGGTGCATCAGGTCTCTGGCCAAGCCTAATTTTCAGTCTGCTGGCACAAACATGTATTTGTCTTTTGACAACCGGCACTGTTGGGGGCACAAAAAGTTTGCTCACATCACAAGTTTTTTTGAAAATTTGGCCCACTGGATGCAGCCTTCGATCTTTTGGGAAACTGCAAATCTGGATTGTTCTGGTCTATGTAGTATATAAGAGTATTTATAGAATAGCTCCAAACCAGTCATCTAAGGACAGTTTCTATTTTCTAAATACTATTGTTAAAAATAATAAACAACAAACAATCCTGTTAAACAACACTGACATTTAAATTAAATCCACAAAAGCCAGGAAATGAAGAGTTAAATGAGAAAGCCTGGAGTGTCAACCTGATCTCACAGAGTCTGGCTATTGCAGAATACTGTATGGCATGTGTAGGGAAAATACAAAATGATTAGCACTGCAGAAAAAGCTGACATAAAAGAAATAAAAGGCATGAGAAAAGCCTTAAAATGTGATTTGCTGAAAAATACCAGATGTAATCATTTTAGGTTCTCTTTCACACATGAGAGCTTTATCTTATTTGCTCACTAAAAGTACAATCTCAACCTTGCTTTAAGCACTTCCATGTCCTATTCACAACAAAGCCAAGAGCCTTGACAGATCTATAATGGTTGTTCCATCCCTCTATTTCATTGAGTCTCTACTTTTCATTCATAAACTATTTCATAAAAGGAAGGTTCCACCCTCCCTTCCCTCTCCATCGTCCTTCCTCTGGCATTTTCCATCTACACAGATCATACGAGGAGATTTCTTTGTTAAGCAATTACTGTGTTCTCTCCTTATATGGCTAGAATCAAATCGTGCCTGAGTGAGCGAGGAGTCAGCTGGTGGAAAAGTCACATAGCAGGAATCTGCAAGGGCTTTATATATCCAGCTAAAACAATAATTTAAAAAGATACTGCATGAAAAATTCCAGACTATTTTGCAGTGTTGTTTCCGATCTAATCACCTCTCCTTTCCTTCTGCACTTGCTTTCTTTCCCTCCTCTAATGACATGTACGGCCATCATAAACTGTACCAAACGATTTTAAGTGTTTTATCCACATGCTCTATAAATGCTTATCTTCTCTGCCTCCCTTCTAAACTCAAAACCTTCCTGCCCACTCACAGTAGTGAACAACATACAGGGGCACTTCCAAGGCCAGCCACAGCGGGAATGGTGTGCTCAGATCAGTTACAGAGCAAATAGCAGGAGAGTGGGAAGGACCATCAGTAGGATAAAAGTTTCCTTAGATTCCTATTTACAGGTTTTGTTTTGAGGGCCAGTGGGTTTTAAAATTGTAACATGGGTCATGGGAGCTGTGATCTATTACCAAGGGCTCAGAGGTTAGAAACTAAGGATTTCTGAATATTGAGCTATACACACTATTTATTGAACAATACCTTGTGAGTCGAGGTTACAGAATGCTTCACAAACCAATTTAAAATATTTTCAGTGTCCAATAAAAGCAATAGTCTTAAATCCAACGTCACATAAACAAAGATTCGAATAGGGATTTAAAACTTGTCCACTCGGATGAATATTAGAAAGCGTTAGAAAGGAAATTCCATACCACTGTTGGTATGTAAGATGCTGCTGTTTCCACATCACATATATGCAGCTTCTTGGTAGTACAAGACCTGAACAATAAGTAGAAAGACAATGACCAATTTCCCATTGTTACCATCATCTAGCACTTCAGGAATTTAATTTAAAAAAAACATTGTTACATATTAAAGGTCCGATTTCACTGATGATGTAAAGCACCTAGCTGTGTCAGTCAGTTTACACATCGCTACCTCATCATGTTTGTACCCATGTATTGGGGGGGAGGGGGGAATCTGGGCAGCTATCCCATAGTCCCTCAGCAGACATCTGATTGCCAGAAGACATGCACTCAAAGGCAATAGCAGCACCTGGGGCAGTGTACTCTGGGATGTCCTATTACCGACAGCGCTGGGAAGGACAAGGATCAACCAATCTGGTCACTCAGGCATGAGTAACAGGTCCTGTCTATGTTGCAAAGAACAGTGTTACAGCATGTTTACGGGATGATAGCCACGTGCTAGCCCTAGGCTCCTGGCAAGGGCAAAACACACAGCTGCCATGATTACTAACATTTTGAGCCAGCCATATCACTACTCGGTAATAAGTTTGGTTGACAGCTAAAGTGTAAATGGGGCCTTTTAAATCAAATCATTAGGTTAATTAATATTGAATCTATGATTATAGCTCCAAGTGAAAAAAGTAAAGAATGGGTGAATGAGGAAACAAGACAAGGGTGCCTGGAAGAGAACAAGCGGATGAAAGCAGGCTGCATGTTGGACTGAAAAGTGAGAAAAGGAGGGAGCAAATGAAGAGAAAAACATTGAACCAGGATAAAAATATTCTGCTAAATACACATTCAAGCCAGCTAATTTTGTTAAGAGCTTTTCCTCCTTGGGAAAAAGACTTGTTATGGAGCCAGCCCTTTAAAAATCCATCCTCCCATACTTCGCTACCACCTCAGGAAAAGCAAGCTTCGAAACGCATTTGAGAGGTTTAAAGAGGAGTGAGGAGACCACTCTCCTTTCTCATGTCAATAAAATGAATCATTTACTTGGGCCATTAACCCAACAAGACTGGCTTCAGCAAAGTTATTAAAAAAAGATATCCAGGCTTAAGTGGAAGCAGGGAGTTGGCGTTTCTTTCGTTGTCTGTGTTTGTCCTAATATAACGACAGTTAAGACCTCTGAAGCTATCACTAAAAAGTTCTCACAGTGCCAACAGCATAAATGGTTTGGGCCCCGACTATTTGAAAGATTGCTTCTCTCTGAGTGATACTGCAGCAGTTGCAGCCAGGAGAGGCATTCAAGCTAGAGGTCCCCTGGTTTAAAACATAGGGAATTACTCACAAGGGCTTTCTGTGGGTTTTCTAGGGAGCTGGAGGTATAATTTCCACCCTCAATCAGAGCTAGCACACTAAACACAGAAATGTAGCCAAAGTGGCCCGAGCGACAGGACGTGCTAGCTGCCCAAGTTCATAGCTAGGGTTTCAGATGGGATCATACTTGGGGCAGCTAGCCCCACCCACTGTAGCTACACTTTTATTTTTAGTGCACTAGCTTTGATTGAGCTATTGAAGGTATATCTACCTAAGTTGGAAACTACACCTTCAGGTCCAGTGTAAACATAATCTAAGAGGGATTTTGGAACTCACTCCACTTGCTTGCTCTGGGGTCTGACAGAACTCAAACTTATTAGCCTCAGAGTATTTACTGAGAATCTCACTTCTTCTGCATTTTTCAGTGACGAATTGGTGAGATAACTGGGGTAGCTGATTGTGAGTTTGCTGTTATAATTGCTGGTGGACTTTTGATCATTATACATGCCATGTAATGTTCTGTCACTATTCAGGTTATGTTGTGAAGACACTTGGCTGGTATAATCCTATTAAAAGTACAAGGACATTTATGATATCCTTTGCTGTGTTTCTAATATTTATACTGCACCTAGAGTTGGGATAAGTGATTGTTTACATTTTAAAGTAATAGAGACAACCACCTAGCATATATATTTGTTTTTTTTCATGAAAAAAAATAATGTAACCTATAAATGGATGAGCAGATTTCAAATAAAAAAGTAGGCGATTTAAAGTTTAGAGCTCAAAAATATTCAATTGTAATAAGTGATTTGGTTCATTAAAGTAATTTTTTAAAATGCTGTATTATAAACTGGTTTCAGAGTAGCAGCCGTGTTAGTCTGTATTCGCAAAAAGAAAAGGAGGACTTATGGCACCTTAGGGACTAACAAATTTATTTGAGCGTAAGCTTTCGTGCGGTACAGCTTATGCTCAAATAAATTGGTTAGTCTCTAAGGTGCCACAAGTCCTCCTTTTCTTTTTGTGTATTATAAACTGTTTGCATTTGACATATTCCTTCATAACACAGTATTTTCATTAATTTTTAAAGAGGGCAAATCATTGTCAAGTTACCGTTATCGTTCTATAGTTACATTTCAGATCTTACCGCGTTGCAAGCTTATGGCAAACGACACCAGTGTCTGTTATGACTTCACTCAGTCTCAGCTCTAGGTGTACCTTTCCCTGAAATACAGAATGACATAATGCCACATGAAAATTACAGCATTATTATATAGCCAACCACAACATTCCACTTAAAAACAAAGCAAGTGTGTCACCATCTGCAATTTCAAAAATAGTTTAATTACTAGTTAACTAAATAGCTATACAGTCTCAGCAGTTTTTTTTACTAGTCAAATGAAATCAGCGGGCTAACTTCCTAATTCAACTTCAGTCCATAAAAATCTGTCCCTTACCTTACCTCTGTATATTACAGTAATTGAGAAATACAGGTTTGAGTGACTAACCTGAGACTAAAAATATTTCATTTCAGCTTTATCTAATTTTAATGTTTTAAAGTTTAAGCACAGATTCTGCACCTCACCAGTCAAGAATAATATCACATTAGTGTATGATAACTGGATACGTCTAAACCCTATGTTTTCAAAATTATGAACCTGCACATGCTAAAATTTATAATCTGTTATAAATTGCAAAAGAAGAAGAGGTACTAGGCAGGGCAACTAAACAAAAATACAAAGGCCAAGTACATTAGTAGTTTTTAATCATCTATCACCACAAAGTTTTCCAGTCATTACAGTCACAATGTTAGTTATACAGCACCCTAACTCAGGCCAGAAATGTACTTTCCCATAATATATAATCATATAAGCAAGCACTCATCTCAGTAACCTTTACTATGTCTTTAAACATGAGCCTATGGTTTTATTGAAGAAAATGCAGGGGCTGTCTTTACTGTGTGTACAATAAAGTGGAAAATGTTGGATGATTTGGCCTGTCTTGGTGACATCATGTAACGGGCCAGTCATCAATTTGAATTCAACAAGGCCAAAGCTGAGCACTTGATCCTTCACCTCCAAAGACCTTCCTTTCACTCCATTCTTCGTTATCATGGAGACTACCACCATCCTTCTTCTTAGTACCTCAGGCCTGTAAACTGGGAGTCGTCTTTGACTCAGACCTCTCTCTTGATTCACACATCCAGGCTGTATCAAAATCTTGTTGTTTCGTCCTTCATGAGACCTCCAAGATTTGACCTTTTTTCTCTGTCCACACCACTAAAAATTGTGCTCAGGACCTCACCTGCCATTATGACTACTGTAACTTCCCACTCTTTGACCCCGATGCCTACAAACATGCCCCTCCTTCAAGAAGCTTCTGCGGCTGCTAAAATCTTCATGGATTGTCATTCTGACACTCATCCCCCTTCTTGCTTCCTCACCCACTGGCTCCTCTTACTCCACAAATAGAAGCTTCTTGTCTTTGTCTTTAAGGCCCTTCACACATTAGCCCCACTTTACCTACCTGATCTATTGTTTTATTGTGACTGTGGATCCCTCCTTCACTCTGTCAAGTACCCAACCTTCAACATCAACATCCTCCAATCAGTTTCTCCCTCAGAAAGTACAGAAGAGTCTCCCAACCCCAAGCCAACCCTTATTAGCAGGAAAAAATTCCTGCAAAAATCTGTAAAGTCATTACTTTAACCTCCTTTAAAATCCTTCCTTAAGACTCAGTTGTGCCACAATGCCCATAAAACACATAGATGACAATGGCTATACAAGTAATGAGCTTCTTGTATGACAGTTTTCTTGCTTTACTGTTACCTTGTTCCCCCTTCCCTATTTGTTTCATCTATATGTTGTGGTTTGTCACAATTTAGATTGCGAGCTCTCTGCCTCTTTACCATGTGCTTGTACAGTGAGTAGCACAGTCAGGCCACAGTCCTTTGTTGGTGCTTTATGTGCTACCTCAGTACAAATTAATAGCAACTATAAACAGCAATAAGTTACCTTTAAAGGAATTAAGAGTACGAGAGAACATGACCCTTCCACAGAAAATCTCAATACGTTTAATTCATGTTTTTACAGAAACATTTCTTGTTTCAGAGTAGCAGCCGTGTTAGTCGGTATCCGCAAAAAGAAAAGGAGTAGTTGTGGCACCTTAGAGACTAACAAATTCATTTGAGCATAAGCTTTCGTGAGCCACAGCTCACATTCATCAGATACATGTAGTGGAAAATACAGTGGGGAGATTTTATATACACAGAGAACATGAAACAATGGGTGTTACCATACACACTGTAACCAGAGTGATCAGGTAAGGTGAGCTATTACCTGCAGGAGAGCGGGGACAGGGGAGGGGAATTCTCCAATGCATCATCAAGGATCTACAACCTATCCTGAAGGACGACCCATCACTCTCACAGATCTTGGGAGACAGACCAGTCCTTGCTTACAGACAGCCCCCCAACCTGAAGCAAATACTCACCAGCAACCACACAACAAAAACACTAACCCAGGAACCTATCCTTGCAACAAAGCCCGTTGCCAACTGTGTCCACATATCTATTCAGGGGACACCATCATAGGGCCTAATCACATCAGCCACACTATCAGAGGCTCGTTCACCTGCACATCTACCAATGTGATATATGCCATCATGTGCCAACAATGCCCCTCTGCCATGTACATTGGCCAAACTGGACAGTCTCTACGTAAAAGAATAAATGGACACAAATCAGATGTCAAGAATTATAACATTCAAAAACCAGTTGGAGAACACTTCAATCCCTTTGGTCACTTGATTACAGACCTAAAAGTGGCAAATCTTCAACAAAAAAACTTCAAAAACAGACTCCAACGAGAGACTGCTGAATTGGAATTAATTTGCAAACTGGATACAATTCACTTAGGCTTGAATAAAGACTGGGAGTGGATGTGTCATTACACAGAGTAAAACTATTTCCCCATGTTTATTCCCCCCCACCCCCCACTGTTCCTCACACGTTCTTGTCCATTGCTGGAAATGGCCCACCTTGATTATCGCTACAAAGGTTTTTCCCGCCCCACCCCACCCCCGCTTTCCTGCTGGTAATAGTTCACCTTACCTGATCACTCTCGTTACAGTGTGTATGGTAATACCCATTGTTTCATGTTCTCTGTATATAAAATCTCCCCATTGTATTTTCCACTACATGCATCAGATGAAGTGAGCTGTAGCTCATGAAAGCTTATGCTCAAATAAATTTGTTAGTTTCTAAGGTGCCACAAGTCCTCCTTTTCTTTTTGAGAAATATTTCTGGTAACCTCAGGCACTGCTGAGACTGGTCTCTGAACAGAAAGAACAGAATTCTTCAAAATGTGCAAGTGAACATGAATGGGATGAAAGGTTTATTTACTGTGGTGGTTCAAAACGTCAAAAAGTCTGAATTCCACAAGTAAGATGGCAGCTTTCTATTTTAGAAATTTTTAACTTTTAAT
The DNA here is from genome assembly GCF_965140295.1 of Lepidochelys olivacea. Lineage (NCBI taxonomy): Eukaryota > Metazoa > Chordata > Testudines > Cheloniidae > Lepidochelys > Lepidochelys olivacea. The sequence continues at coordinate 113,678,501 of NC_140411.1, forward strand.
AGTTGACTCAAAGTTAATAGCAATTTACATATTTCCCCCACTTCTATGAAATTTTAATAAACTAAACTACAGTCTCTTTAAGAAGAAAAGACCCCAAATGTTGTATTAGCTCTTCCTTGTTTTTCTTTTCTAAAGAATTAGAAAAAATCAGACATTTGAAGAGTGACAAGCCTTTGGAAAGCAGCTCAGAGGTCATGGCATCACTTAAGCTGGCAGCCCTGTGATTATTGCCAGAATACCTCATTACTTCCAGTTACCAAGTTCAGGTGTGGGTGTATACCTTAATGTGAAGCTGTGCTAATATGCTTGGATGTTTAATTCACAGAAATACAGCTCCTGTGTACACAGCATGCTTTCTCCCATGTCAATTATGCCCTTAAGCAAAACACAAGGACCCATCTGAATTAATTGACTCATGAGCACCGCCATTTAGCCAGCCTGCAGAGTATTGGATAATGCATTTCTTTTAAAGAGAAGACAGCAATTTATGCTGCAAATTCATGTTATAATTCAGCCACTTAATAGTTAAAAAGGGGTGTAAATCACCAGTTAAAAAATATATTTAAGCCACTATAGAATCAGAAAGTTGCCATCTTGCCTGTCTCCTGACAATTTATAGACAAAGGAAATGCTATTATTAGGATGGTGGTATCGAGAGGCCCAGTTGTACTAGGTGGACAAACAAACAAAGACATCCCTTACAGTCAATATAGACCAGGCAGAAAGCATGGAAGAAAAGAGGCATTTATTCTCCTTTTACAGAGTAGGAATTAAGGCACCGAGAAATTAACTGTCTTGCTCAAGTTGACACAGAATATTTAAGGCAGAGCCAGGAACCAAATTCAGATATTCCACATCCCTGTCCAGTGACGTCACCACAAGTCTATCCTTCCTCTCAAGTTCTATTCAGTGAACAATTATACATGGAAATTTAGAGGCTTGGACAGTTCTGAAGTTGATTATATTAGTCACTGAATACATTTGTACAGAAAATATTCCAGTCCATTCTGTTCCTGGAAACCAGTACATTTACTAATATACCCTTTACCAGCACTTAGAAATATTGTTTTGCTGAACAGGTGGAAATGGAACACATGTTCATTTAGCTGCTGATCAGCACTTCATTTTTCACAAACAATGGAATGGTCTGGAATGCCATAATGAGACCAACTGGGTCTCATGTCTCAATTCTTCATTCAAAAAAACTGTCAGCAGATTGAGCTTCTTGTAGGGAAGCAGCAGCAGCGATGACAGGACTCAAACAGAAAACAGTAATATTCAGAGTTGTGGAAGTAAAAAATAGTGGTATTGCTAAAAAAGCACAAAATATTACATTGTATAACCACTCTTTGTAAAGAGCCATTACATTATTTAAAGATCAAATTCTGCTCTTGTTTACATGTGCACAGCTCTCGCTGGATTAACACAATAGGAGTTGTGTGTACTTATTCAAAGGCAGAATTTTACTTTACATTATTAGAACTAATCACTTTAATTTTTCCTCTATGGGACAGCCTAAATTCCATAAACTTGTAAAGCAAAAAATAGAACAAGGTACTGTTTTTAAATGACTCTGGTAAAACCTTTCATTGACCATTTTAACTCAGCTGGAAATGTAACTGTTAGTTACTACAGACTGAGAAATATCAAAAGACAGATGTAAAGCAACCAAAATTTTATAAATGCTACTTATGCATCTTATGTTTCCAGCAGTTGTAAATTTGTGGTTTAATTTTAAATACAGTGTGTAAAAAGGAAAAAAAAAAACACATAAACCACAGTTTATCCTATAAATAATCTTCTATTGCAAAGCTGAGCCCTACTAGCTTGGGCTTCTTCTACCAGCTGAAATGAAATGGTGAGACCCCATAATAAACATCCCCAGAACCATCATTCATTTTTCAGAGTTAAATATCATAGGGACAATTACCAGTGGATTTTCCTAGGTTAGATTACGTGCTATCAGAATTTGGCTCCTAACATACAATGGTCAAGCACAGACTACAGAACGTCTAAGCTAACTCAAACATGGAACTGCATTTTGCTTTTACTTACTGTGATTGTTACGGCAAGAGTTAAAAATCATTGATGAACAGGAAAAACCTCTGGGCCACACCTGGACTCTTGTGAACAAAGGACTCGGACATATGCCTAATTGAAAAATGGGAGCCAACCTACTGAAGCCTGAAAAGCACCAGTCTAAAGAAAGTCATTGTCTAGTGCTTCACCAATAGTGTTTGTGTTGCTGTGGCCTACTTTAAAAGTATTTTTTGGAAAAAAAAATTAGACCGAAAGAATGAATGTTCAGATGATCACTGTTAATTTTAAACAAAAATATTGGATAACATTTTCAAACATGGGTGCCCAAAGTTAAATATGGATTTAAACGCCTAACACTGAACACTCATGTTTGAAAATTTTCTCATTATCTATCCATATATAGAAGGCAAAGAGGAGCAGCTAAGGGGAGTTTTGTGAGAGAGTTCTCCAGGTCAAGGAGGAGCGACTATGTGGCCCTTCGGATGAGTTTGTCGCATGCTTGCTGCTTGACTGAAGTACATAATGTGGTCTGTTTGTTTGGGGGCCGTGTGCTAAGCCTAGCAGCCTGCTAAGCAAGGCTGAGAGTTTCTTAACAAGGCTTTGATCCCCTTAATCAGGGAGTGGGAGCTACACAGGGAGAAGAGGAGTTTAAAAAGCCAGCTCCTAAGCGACCAGAGGAGTTTTGCGAGGGAGTTTAGAGAGGGAGTGGGAGAGAGCTAAATACACTTGATTAACATTCTCTAAACTTAGGGCAATAAATTACACCCCCCCCCCCCAAAGTAATACAGAGGGGAAAAAACCCAACAAACAAACCTGCAGGAGTAAAAAGACTGCAGGCAGAAGTCCAGCAGGAGAGTGGGGCTATCTAGTTTATTGCACTGAATGCAACATGCATGATTACCAGCCTTGTGGGCAGGTGGTATATGTGTGCATTTGGTGCAAGGAGCTCATGGCCCTCATAGACTGAGTGTAGGCTCTGGAGACCTGAATGGCTGCACTGGAGGAGCTCTGGGAGACTGATCAATGTACATAGAGGAGACTTTCCAGGATACAGTAGAGTGGTCTCACCCTGAGTCTGGGAGCCTCTGTGCTGTTGAGGAGGATAGAAGTCTCAGGGAAGAACAACATCAAAGTGGAGTGGAGGGAAATGATTCCATAGTTGGATCCCTCCCTACAGATGATATTATGGTATCCTTTCACACTTAGGATACTTCTCCATGGGAGGGAACCCCAGTTATTAGGAAGAGACAAGTAATAGTAATGGGGGATTCGATCATTAGAAATATAGATAGCTGGGTTTGTGATGACCGGAAGAACTGCATGGTGAATTGCCTACTGGCAGCAAAGCTTGTGGATCTCTTCAGACACCTAGATAGGCTTATGGGTAGTGCTGGGGAAGAGCCAGTGCCCGTGGTACATATACCAGTGACACAGGGAAAGGTAGGACAGAGATCCTAGAGGCCAAATTTAGGCTGCTAGGTAAGAGATTGAAGTCCAGGACCTCCATGGTAACATTCTCTGAAATGTTTCCAGTTCCAAGTGCCGGGGCAGTTAGACAGACAGAACCGCAGGGTCTCAATGTATGGATGAGATGATGGTGGAGGGAGAAGGGGTTTAGATTTATTAGGAACTAGAGAACCTTTTGGGAAAGGAGGAGCCTATACAGAAATAATGGGCTCCACCTAAACCAAAATGGAACCAGATTGCTGGCATGTAAAATTACAAAGGTTGCAGAGCAGTTTTTAAACTAAGGGCTGGGGGAAAGCCGACAGGTGCAGGTGAGCAAACCGTTTAGACAGAGAGATCCCGTAGGGAAGGCTCTATTAACGGAGATTCTCTATGTCCTTTCCTGCTTACTAGGATGGAAGTTGATAAAGTACAGGTAGGAACTGAAAAGAGAACAGTCGAATGAAAAAGTCCCATGTGATTACCTCACATAATGGCAGACAGCTAAAAAGTGACAAATTTTATAAGTTCTTATATACAAATGCAAGAAGTCTAAATACTAAAATGGGTGAACTTGAGTGCCTGGTATTAAATGAGGCTATTGGTATAACAGGCATCACAGAAACTTGGTGGAACTATGATAATCAGTGGAACACAGTAATACTGAACCAGGGTACAAAATATATAGGAATGACAGAATAGGCTGTACTCGTGGGGGAATGGCACTACACATGAAAGAAAGCATAGCATCAAATAAGGTAAATATCTTAAATGACTCAAACCGTACCATAGAATCTCTATGGATAGAAATTACATGCTTGAATAATAAGAATATAGTAGTAGGGATATACTACTTATAATCTGACCAGGATGTCTGTTAGTCTATAAGGTGCCACAGGACTCTTTGCCGCTTTTACAGATCCAGACTAACAGGACTACCCCTCTGATACCTGACCAGGATGGTGGTGGTGTTTGTGAAATACTGCAGGAGATTAAAGTCGTTATACAAATAGAAAACTTAATAATAATGGGGCTTTTCAACTATCCAAACACAAGGAGAGAGAGAGACTCAGAACAAGTTATTCCACACTTGCCTTTCCAAATGTGGTTTTTAGGATCTGCTATGTGCTATTGTTTGGATCCTACTGCTTTGAAACCTGGTATGCATCTTTCTGGGATGTGCCTGTCTCCAGAAACTGCTGGAATTAAAGAACAAATGGCTAAGGATTCATGTAAGTAGCAGTTTTGAAAAAGTTTCTAAATCTCTCTCTCTCTTTATGTACTTATATGACTTCCATTATCACAGTAACCGCACTGCTCAATCTTTAATAGATTTAATCCTCCAACACCTCTGTGTGGTAGGGGAGTACTATTATCCCGATTTGTAAAACTGAGGTGCAGGGAGACTAAGCAACTTGTCTAAAGTCACACAAGAAATCTGAGCTGGAGTGGGGAACTGAACTTCGGTCTCCCGATTCCCTGGCTAGCACACTAAATACTGGACTCATCCTGCCTCCCTAAATAGATAATATAAAGGCATGCACAGTCTAACCTCTTGGAATATAAAATATTGACAGGTTTTCAGAATCTTGCAATATACCTTTAAACCACCACTTAATACCCCTAGTATGGGCCAGACCACTGGTAGAGAGAAATTTCTGGTACTTTTGATATCTCAGAGTACCAAATTTTGTGCTGTCACAGCAATTACAACCTAAAGAATTTTTAGAAAAGCACATTTAGAATTTATCAGTTGAATGCCTCATTACAGATGCTATTTGGGAGATTGAGCTGTAATTGTACGATTTAATTAATTTTCCAAAAGCCTTCATACTTCATTTTTAGGCAAGGGAGATATTTGGGGCTAGACTGCACTGACAAGTCGCCCTTTAATTTCTTGTGTTCTTACTTCTCTATATGCAGAAATTTCCACTTAATAAAAAATAATGGAAGGCACTTTATAAATATCATTGGCCACAGAAACTTGGCTCACTATAGGGATCTAAACTATTTTTGTCTGCATGTCTTCTTTCCCAAACTTCGGTGCCTGGAAGTGGAAACAAACTAGTTAAGCAGAGAGTTGCTCAGGGGTCAACCACATGCAGTTCCCTCTTCTGAGAAAAAAAAGTTAAATCAGTTCAGCTGTGCGAGTGAGAGAAAACAAGGGAAGAGCCAAAGGGGACAAACTCCTCCCTGACTTTCAGAATATCAGAAGAGAGCCACTGATACAGTGTTTTGTTCAGAACTCAGCCGAGAGCTCCACAAAGAAACAAAGAGTAGCTCTGGTACGGACAGAAGAATGACCGAATATCAAACATTCCATTTTGTTTTCAGAATTCCCATAATTAGCACAGCCACTGCCATCAGAGGCTTTGAAACTGGACTCCAGTTTACCACAACCAGGTGTGCAACCATAGCCAAACATTTTCTCCTGTTGGAGCTCACCAGCCTGAGCTAATAGTCTGTCTTGGGCGGGTCATTTGATTAGATGAGGACTCCACTTCCAGTCCCTAGCTATTTCATAACTGAACTTATGGTTGAACTGCACCCACAAAATAAAATATTGGGTCATAATTTGGGATGCAAAGGAGATCTTACTATATGGCCTACATCATATACAGCAGGTCTGTAACAAAACAAACCCAGCCTGTTGAGGGTGCAGGCACACACGCTGTAGCACACTTCATTATGGAATTAGAGACGCTGGGCATCTTGCGGAGGTCTGGTTGGTCTCCAAATGTACAATTTAATAGATAAGAATAAGATATTTCCCAATTGCTAAGAAACTGCAAAACATCTTCAAATAGCACAATGTTAGCTTTCCTGTTTCCTGTTTTTCTTAAGGAAGAGAAATAGCATCTCAATACATTCAGATCCTGCCAATGGATGTGTTTTCCTTTTAGTTAAATATTTGTACATGGTACTGTGATGAACTGGGCATATGCCTATAGAATTTATGGAATCTGCGCAAGATTATGAACCTTTGCGCCTGTCAGGCTGCAAACTCCATTGGGAACGTGCAGCCTCTTGCCTTCTCTCTCTCGCTGGTCTGTATGGAATCCGTGGCTGGTGGCAAAAGAACGATAATAGAGGGCAGATGACTCTTGAACACCCAATCGTTGGAAATCTACTCACTGTAGACAAAAGATTGGTCCTTGCCCAGAAAAACAGGGTATGCAGGGGAAAGTCATCTTGGCAACAAAGTCAACTGACAGAGTTTCTGCTCATATGGAGAAAATGGCAAGGGTGCCACCTGACACATGGGGGCTAAAGGTTTTAAAAGGGCAGAGGCTAGTCTGCTCTGGGGTCTGTTTTCTCATGAGGGAGAGACCATTCACCATGTGACAGCCTGCCTGAGGCAGGAGACACTCTGCCTCCCTACATTTCTGGACTCAAGATGGTTCCTCAAGAGTTCACAAGGAAAGAGTTAGATAGAAAATGAGGGATGTTTCAGATAGTTATTGTTTTGTATGATCTGTACGTAAGAGCATAAAGGTGTTAAGACTGGGCAAAGTGTGCGTTTTGACTGCATCACAACTTCTATGTGCCCCAGAGAGACTTAAACTGTAACCAGAAGCTTCACATTGGGTGGCGCTCTGGGAGAGGGGCATGTTTAAGTACCAGGGAATCTGAAGGATCAAGTGCTGTGTCCAGACAGGCTAGCGTCTGGACAGCAGGTTCTGACACTTGGAGGGAGTGCCAGATAGGTCTGCACTATGCGAGTGCACCTAGAGACCCCAAGATTAGGGCAGTGGCTGGACTCCAGGAGCTTGAAACTCCCCTCACAGCAGCACTGGTGGGAACTTAGGAAGGAGCTCTCCCTAGGATAATGGACAGGTACGTAATGAGGACTTTAGCACCTGGTTTTCATTTCCAAGACAGACCATTCTTCAGACATAAAATTCAAGTATACTATTTTGAAACAATGGAAATTTCTTATCAAGAACAGGTGCTTCTCATTACACACCATGCTTCAGTCTGTCTTGTAAAAAGTAAAAAATAGACCAGAAAAATAAAATTAAAAAAGGAGAGATCTATAGCCTTGCTGTTCAGTGCTTAGAAGTTTGAGTGCAAATCTGGACAGACAGAAGTCTTGTCACAATGAAGGATCTGGTCACTAACTGGTTCCATTTCCCTGGTTCTCTTACACAATCTAGTTCTGTGAAATTTACTCTTGGTGAGCATATAACTCAGAGTCATCCTGCAACTGCATATTTCTTATCTCTTCAAAACAACTAAAAGAGAGAAACCTGAAAGCCACTTCTGAGAGATGAAAGGGTCACACCCATTTATTTCCGGTGCGGTGGAAAGAAAGTTAATATAAAACTGGAAACAGCTTCTTCTTTTTCTAATTTTTGAATAGCCTGTGGTTATAATATATTGCACATGCAGGCATTTTGAAACTTGCCCATGATTAACTTTGCTGAACTTATTTACATGCACCTAGCAAAGAGGGGAGTTGAGCATAATGAATGCAGATGCTGCACAATGGGCTCATTATTTTTTAAATTAGTAATGTCTAACACAGCAGATAATTCTATATATCTTCTGAACAACACTATCATACACAATCTTTTTTAAATCAGTTTACTAGCCTTTGCTATCCTCAACTTCCACCGCAGAAGCCTAAAGAACCTTATCTCATAAATCAGAGCGATAAAACCTTAATCCAAGCATATCTAATTTGCACATGTAAGAGAAGGTTACTTACTGTAACTGGAGGTTCTTCAATATGTGTAGTACCTATCTGGATTTCAAATGTGGGTATACAAGTTCACCATGTGTCGGAGCCGGAACCGTTCATAGTAGAGTCCATTGACCTGCATGTGTGTTGACCATGTGGTGCGTCTGATCTACACCGCCCCAGTTTCCTCTTATCAGGAAGCAGAGGAGCCTGGAGCAGAGGGGATAGAGGGAGAGATTGGAATCCAGATAGGGACCACACATCTCGAAGAACCTCCAATTACGGTAAGTAACCTTCTCTTCTTGGAGTGATGGTCACTATGTGGATTCCAAACGTGGGAGAGTCGCAAGCAGTGGTCAGAATGGAGGTGGGCGTGAGGTCTCACCAGAAGACACAGTCTGAAGGACGGCCTGACTGACAGCAGCATCTGACGTCAAGGCAGGGGTGATGGCCTATTGGGTGGAAAAGGTGTGAACAGAAGCCCAAGGGGCTGCCTTACAAATGTTATTCCAGGGAACATCTGCCAGGAAGGCGAATATTGCAGCATATGCCCGGGTAGAGTGGGCCGTGACTCTGGGAGGGAAGGTGACTCAGGAGACAGTATAGCAGTCCATGATGCAATGGGTGATACACTTGGAGAGTCACTGTGAAGAGAGGGCATGACCCTGGCAGCACTCCGTGATGGCGATGAAGAGGAGATGTTTGGAAGGTGCAGGTGCGTTGGAGATAAAAAGCCAAAGCCCGGCAAACATAGAGAGCAAGGAACGCATGCTCACCAGGAGAGGTGTACAGTTTAGCGTAAAAGATCAGGAGGTGCATGCACTGGCTGAGATGAAACAGGGAGGCCACCTTGGGGAGGAATGTGGGATAGAGGTGGAGGGAGACCTTGTCTTTGAGGAAGATGGTGAATCCACCATCGCGGCTGCGAGCTCTCTAACTCACTGTGCTGAGGTAATTGCCACAAGAAAGATCAATTTCATGGAGAGGTGGGCGAGGGAGCAGATTGCCAGGTGTTCAAAGGGTGGCTTAGTGAGGGGAGAGAGAACAAGGTTGCAGTCCCAGGAGGGGGTAGGTTTATGCACGATGGGGAAAGTGTTGAGAAGGCCACGAAGGATGTGGGAGGTGGTCAGGTGCGTGAAGACACAGAAGCCATCTACAGGGGAAAGAAAGACACTCATAGTTATCAGGTGCACATGGACGAAGGAGTGGACGAGGCCTGACTGGCAGAGGTGGAGGAGGAAGTCTAGGAGAACAGGAATAGAAGTGGAGTTGATGAAGTGATGTTGATGGCACGCCCACATAGTGAAACAATGCCACTTGGCCTGAAAACAGGCCTGAGAGGATGGGCGTCTGCTACACATAAGGATGTCACGGACTAGGGCACAGCAGGAGTCATCTATGTGTGAACTCCATCCAAATACTAAGGCGTGAGATAGAGAGGGCCTGGGCTGGGGTGACGCAGGCAGCTGTGTGCTTACTTGAGGAGATCTGGGAGGCCCAGAAGAAGGATTGGTGGGTGAGCAGCGAGGTGAAGGAGATCTGTGTACCAATACTAGAGAGACCAGGAGAGGACAATTAGAATGAGCACTGGCTGGTCACAGCAGACCTTATGCAGAACTTGGGGAAGCAACGGGACAGATGGAAAGGCATAACAGAGGTCGCTGATCCGTGGGAAGAAAAGGGCCCGGCTGAGAGCGCCCCTGGAGCAAAAGAGAGGAAGTTTGTAGTTATCCAGGGTCGAAAAGAGGTCCCAGTGTGGTGTTCCCCAGAAGAGATAGCAGAGAGTGGGGTCATGGAGTTCCCACTCTTGGCTGACATGGGAAGAACAGCCGAGCATGTCCACCAGGGAGTTGCTGGTGCCTGGGAGGTGAAAGGCATGCACAGTGATCCTATCCCAGAGGCACCAAGTCTCCTTGCATAGGGAGGAGAATCTGGCTCCATGCTGCTTGATGACATAGACAACCACAGTCATGTTGTCAGACAGTAACTGAACATGCTGCGAGTGGAGGCAGAATAGGAGGTCTTGGCAAGACAGAGAGCGCAGAGTTCTAGGATGCTGATATGCATCCATGCCTCCCTAAGCGACCAGAGGCCATGAGCCGTGTGACCGTCCAGATGAGCGCCCCAGCCAATGAGTGAAGTGGTGGTATGGGATAGGGGTGTATGTGAAAGGGACACTGGCTAAGACCGCTGACTGGTTGCACAACCAGGTGAGAGGTGATGGCAGAGGAAGGGATCAAGATTGGTTTGCCGAGGCTGTCTGACTGAGGATCGTAGACAGAGTGGAGCCACAGTTAAAGGCAACACATATACAGGCAGGCATATGGCATGACGGAAGTGCAGGCCACCATATGGCTAAGGAAGGAGAGGCACTGACGGACTTAGGTGCAAGGACGACGATGAAGCCACGCAACAAGAGTGGTGAGAGCAGCAAAAGGGTCTGAGGGAAGAAAGGCTTGGGCTGCGACAGAGTCCAGGTGAGCCTCTATGAAAGCAAGCATGCGGGTAGGGGTTAGGACTGATTTTTCTTCCTGGATACAGATCCCCAAGGTGTCAAGGAGGGTGTGCAGGGTCCACATGGTGGTGAGGAGGTGAGCTCAGGAAGGTGACACAAGGATCCAGTTGTCCAGGTAGGGAAACACAGAGCGACCCAGGTGATGCATGTGGGCTGCCACAACAGTGAAAACCTTCGTAAAGACACAGGGGACAGTGGCAATCCCAAAAGAGAGGACCCAGAATTGGTAGTGGGATGAGCCCATCATGAAGCTGAGGAATTTTCCATGAGCAGGGTGGATGTCCACATGGAAATAAGGATATGAAGGATATCCTTCATATCAAGAGCTGCGAACCAGGCCCCAGGGGGAAGTGACTGGATGCTGATGGGGAGTGTGACCATCCGGAAGCAGAATCTGTGGATGTATTAGTTCAGCAACTGAAGATCCAAAATGGGATGGACACCACCTCCCTTCTTCGGTACAAGGAAGTAAGGGGAGTAGAAACCATGGCCGTGGTAGTGCAGTGGAACAGATTCTATGGCACCCTTGTGGAGGAGGGCACACACTTCCTCTTGCAGAAGATGGTATTGGGAGGGATCTCCTGAAAGCTCCACAGGAGGATGACAGGGCGAGAAGGAGAGGAATTCTGTGAGGTAGCCCTGATGAACAATGTCCAGCAACCAGTGATCTGAGATAATCACATGTGCGAAAAGGGCGAGAGGACATCTGAAAACAATCGGGTTGGGAGGAGGGTTCACGAGTCTCGGGGAAGCAGTCAAAAGGACTGTTTAGAGGATGGTTGTGGGATGGCAGAAGCGGCAGAGGCAGCAGACTGGTGATACTAAGAAGGTTCTGGGGGACGCTGAGGATATGGCTGATAGGTGGCACAAGGGCAGGATCTGAAGGATGACCTCTGTTGCCTGCAGGTTGGGGCTGGGGCTATATACCTAATGATCGGAGGATGGCATGAGAGTAAATAAGGGAACATGGGGACTCATCAGTCTTGTTTCTACACAGTTTGTTGTTATGGAAGAGGAAGTTCTCAAGCGTAGTCTGAACCGCCTTCAGAAATCTGCTAGACTGTAGCCAGGAATCACAGCAGAGGACAACTCCTGATGCCAGAGAGCAGGACACAGTATCAGCAGCATCAACCGCCACCTGGAGAGTCACCTGGGCAACCAACTTGCCTTCATCCAGAAACTGGTGGAAGTCCTGCTGCTTCTCCAGAAGGAGGAAGGCTTTGAAGTCTGCGAACCTCGAGTACAAGAGAAAGTCACACGTGGCAAGGATAGCCTGGTAGTTTGCAATTCAGAATTGGAGGCCTGGAGAAGAGTAGGCCTTGTGGTCCAGGAGGTCTAACTTCTTGGTGGCACGATTGGGGGGAGTAGATTTAAAATGCTGCTGTCTGGTGTGTTCAATCGTCATGTGGCCTACAAGAGAGTTAGGCGGCGGTGAGTAAAAAGAAAGTGAGTCGCTTTGGAGACGATGAAATAATGATGTTCTGTCCACTTGGGAGTAGGAGCACAAGAAGTCAGGGTGTGCCAGACTGTCTGGGCTGGTTGTAAAATGGCCTCATGAACAGGCAGGGTGCTGCAGAAAGGTCCGGGGGGTAGCAATTTGTCCAGGAACTGTTTCTGGGGGTCCTGTATGTCCTCCACAGTCAGGTTGAGGGCCGTAGTCACACAGTGAAGGAGATGGTTGATTGACAGGGTGTAGAAATGGATGGCGCCATGGTTCAGGACTATACGACCATGTGTGCAAGAAGGTAGAATCTAGTTCGGAGGACCACTCAAAAGCAGAAAAGGGGTCCCGGAGGGCAGAGCTGTTGGGACAGCCGGAGCTGGCGGTGTGGGGTGAACTGAAGGTGGACAGTCCAGGAGCAAAAGAGGTTCCTCCATGTAAGGGCCCGGTGGAGAGAGGCAGAACGGAAGAGGAGGCTGAAGGAGAAGCGGTTCATCCGTGGGAGATGGCAGTCCGGGAGCGAGCGGAGGCCCGGAGCATGGAGGGGAGCCATCATACGGTAACAATAGTTCAGCTGTTGGCGTGAGAGGGGACTGGTGTCCCAGTGTATGCAGGACCGGATGTGCAAGTTCAGACAGTCCCAGAGGAGTGGATGGAGCCAGAGTGGATGGTGGTGGACCAGTCACTGCAGCTGATGGCAGGACCGATGGAGCACGGTGTTTCGACTTATGGTCTGAGTGGGATTTCTTCGATGCCGGAGCATGCGGATCAACGTGCGACTTCTAATGCGACCAAGCACAGCTCAGGGAGGCAATGCTGCCTCTAGAGGCAGTCTTAGTTGGGGAGCCACCTTTATGCCCATGGCTGTGCGTCTTATGAGCACAATGGGTTTTGGTCAGTTGTGGTGGCGCTGTCAGTGCCGGCTGGGAAGGACCAAGATAGGTGCGCACCACTGGTGCGGAGCATCGGGCCGTTGGATCCATGGGCTCCGGACCCCGTTGTGCACGTGGGCACATTGCCTCCTCCATAAGGAACTTGCGGAGGCAAAGTTCCCTGGCTTCACTAGTTCAAGCTGGAAAGGAGTGGCAGATGGAGCAGCGGGAGGCAATATGGGCTTTACCCAAGCAGTAGGGACAACATTGGTGCTCGTCACTCACAGAGAAGGAGCATGGGCATAAGGGATAGTATTTGAAGCCAGCTTGCCTGGGCATAGTCCTCGGGCTGGGGAAGGAATCCCTGCAAGGGGAGAAGTCCGACAAAGACAACCTATCTAACTAAGAACTAACGGACAACTATAAACAACTAGAGAAAAAACTATGTACAGACAATGAGTGAAGAACAGTTCTCTCAGCAAGCTAAGAGCACTGAGGAACCGAGGTTCCAACTCTGGCCACACGGTGGCAAGAAGGAACTGGAGTGGTGTTGACCCACACAGCCTCTTAAAGCCTTGGACACACCACACGGTTGATGCATAATGCACATGTGGGTCAACAGACATTACTATGAACAGTTCTGGCTCCGGTGCATGGCGCGCTTGTGAACCCACTTTTGGAATCCACATAGGGACCATCATGCGAAGCAGAAATTATATGCACATGCAAATTTCAAAAACATTGTTTTACACAGAATAGCAGCTTCCTTGAGAGACGGTCATTGGACAAGCTGTCACATGTGCAATACTGTGAAGACACGGACAAAGAATAATACAGAATAGCACAATGCCAGCTCCAATTTGGGACGTGCTTCTGTTCAATGATAAAACACAGCTGAGGTAACTGGAGCTATTTCAGAAACAGTGGAAGAAAATCGGCTCACTGGATTAGCACTACTAGCAGCGCATCGCAGTCAGCCTCTCTCAGTAGAGAATGTGATCGACATCCTTCCACTCACACCCCGACACCTTTAATATTCTGTGTAACATGTACTAAGATAGACTTTTAACCCCATACACCTTCTGTAGAGACCTCTGATACCTGGTAGGTAACATGGGCCCCTCCTTAGGAAAATTCTGGTTGCGCCCGCTGTGATTTTTGGAAGGAAGCAATTCCACTGTGGAAGACATGCTAAATGTCTGGCTCATGTATGCTACACCCTATGCATTGCCAGCTCCACAATCCCCAGCTATTGTAACAGGTTGCGGAGAAACAGTTTTTCAGAGAATGATGGCCCAGCTTTTTCATCCAGAAGACAGAACCAGTGCATGAAGCAGAGCAGCAGTGATATCCTAATCGGACAGTGGTTGTTTATTAGATGGACTGCTGTATTTTGCATCAGCTATTGCTTCTTGGTGGACATAACCTTCAATCCCAACTCAGTGAATTGCAAAAGCCTCTGGAGACAATGAATGCATGGAGCACCATCACAAAATACAGATTCACCAGGAAGCAGCATGGCCTCCCTGCCACACTCATTATCTGGCTATTCAGGCACAACAAAGAGCCCAGCAGAACCCCACAACTGCGTGTCACCATGACAAATGGAATTCAGCAACCCTCACTTGAGGGCATTGGTATAGCTTTGGAAAATTCTTCAGAATGTTTCCTTCTTACTAACTTTAATACAGTCTTGCCTATGTTCACATAACTTTTCTTCATCCTGTTGCTCCTCTCAGGCACGGAGATATGGGGATTATCACATTGTCTACACTAGATGTGAAGCTAGATATTTCCCACACTGGAGTTCATAATGTCCCACATATTCCCCCTAAAGGTAAGGATCAGGAATAGATGTTTAATAGGAAAAGAGAAGATTGGGTCCTGAAGGACTCCGTAATTGAGCTCTCTCAAGGAAGAGCAACTGCCTACCATCACGGGTCTGAGAGAAGTGAGCTAAGTTATCTCAGTGCAATTCTGCTCACCCCGCCAGATCACTCAACAGGTCCTCATAATCATCTGGATTAGAAGATGCAGTACTAGCATGATTAGATGTCCATTGCCAGGGACAAAGACAACCCTGGAGTTTGTTTCCATTGGTTTGCTTTCGTACTCTGAACTTACAGAGAACCACTTTAGAAACAGAAGTTAGGACCCAGCTCCACCATGAATTTATTAGGTAATTATTTCCACAAGTTTTAAACCTAATCTATTAGGTAACAGGGCTCCCTAGGCAAGTCATGTAGACTAAACTCTTAAGAAGCATCCACTAACTTTGCTATATAAAACTGGAAAGACATGTTAAGGCCACTGACTGACAGAGGTGGGACTAGGACTCAGGAGTTCTTGACACCCAGCCCTGTGCTTAATCCACTAGATGTTATGGCTCTGGGGACCAACGCCAGAATATTTAAGTGCTAGTTCACACACTAAAGGGACTTCTTGTTTGCACACTACAGGGGCTTTTTTGCATGCTTCAGTGTGAATAATTGTCCGCCAATTTCTACAACAGTTTTGAGGAGAGAGAGAAACAAAGGAAAATGAATTGATTAAACATTTTACACATATTTTTCACCAGTTTTGCTAAACATATTCCGTACTTCATCTTCTCCCCTAACAAACAGATACAATTAATTTTCCAAAAAGAGATAAAGCTTAGACACCTACCACAAGTACAAATCAGCCTTTATTTTACTCCTTTTCTTGGACTACCTTCTCCTTACATAGCCGTCCTCACAGAGTATTTCCAAATCTGCCCACCATTGTAGTGGGGAACATAAAAATCTCTTGTAATATGTTCTAACAAACCTTACATGAGACGTTTAATCAACAGGGTAAAATTGTCCAAATGCTCATCATATTTCTGCTAGTTGTAATAATATCACAGAAGCCAGAAACAGCTTTTAACACTTTTTTTATAAGATACAAACAGAGGAAGTGATAAGCAGTACAAAAAAAATCACAAACAGTACATGCTTTCCAGCTAATATTATGCTCTCACTATCCTCAAACTAGAATATTTCACAACCCTTTGCTTTATTAGCTCACAGCTTCAGTAACAAATTATCAATGTTCTCCTAGAGAGTCTCCTTGGTCTAACATAGCTCCCACAGGCAAACTGCTGTCAATATTAGAGCAAAATCAACATGGCTGAATACTATGCAAATATTGGCTCACTTCATCTGATAAATGATAAAGGAAAGTTTTCATATCCTGCAGGAAATAAACACTAATACAATCTATTGTTTTAAAACTACTGCAACAAGAGCCTTCTAGGTGAGAAGAAGAAGAAAGAAGCAAGAGTAAACAAAGGATTTCAATGCCCTTAAAAGCCTTTCTGTGATGTAGACACACAAAGGATCAATATTTTACCAAAGAATGTTACAGACTGAACTGGAACAGCAATTACGACAATGCCCTCACATCATGCTCATAACTGTAGGTTACCCAACTTTGTTTTTTTGGAATAAGCAAAACTACATATATTTTAAAGTATAGTATAAGTATGCTTCACTGCAAAGTACATACACTTAAAACACATGGCTACAGAGTATACACAGTGTACACATTCATTTTCCTGTACACAGTGTGCACGCATACACGCACATGGAGATCAAAAAGCCAATATATGCCAAAAGCTATACCACACTGTGGTGTCTGAGTAGCATTTCCCCATTCCCTGCATAGGAAAACACTGCAGTGTACTCAGACCGCAGTGTCTGTGGGCTCCTATGCTCATATTCATTGTTCAAAGGTAACCTACAATATTAAATTCTTATTAAAGGACAATATTTGTTATTTTAAAAATGGAATCTGGTTCAAAAGAGGTCTAGTAGACACAAAAAGGAGCCATTAGAAAGGTGTGCCTGAAATCTACAGCTGCCTGGATATCAAAGAAGTTAGAGGGATAACTTGATTTTTGTTTCTTTTTTAAAATTTTGTAAGATTCCAGCTTCTGATAGAGCACTCTCTAAATAGCATGCTTTCCCCCTCCCCACACAAACTTCTCAATACATTTTATAATGTATTTTCTGCTCCTTGTTGACCTTAAGAGTTTTCCCAGGCAACGGAGAGTATGCCTAAATAGGAAATCAGTGTAACTGACAACATGTGGAAAGCTGTCAAATGCACAAAGTAAGCTGAAAACAGACAATTTTTTTTTCTTGATAACTTTCCATTTATTAAAGGCCAGGCTGAAAGCACCACCTATTATTAAGGTTGCCACCTTTCTAAGACCCAGCACAGGCAGTCTTAATTCTGGTACTTCCTAACTTTTGAGAGTTTGAATTTGCAAGCTTAATAATGTTCTTTTCACACAGTTTTTTTGTGTAATAATAATAATCATTTTAGGTGGCACTTGTAACCCTGATTTTCAAGTTGACAATGTCCCTTTAAGACTGAACAGTTATCTGCAAGACCTTCAGGATCTTTAGTATTTTGTAGCTAGCCATCCTATTTTACACTATCCCTATAGTTTATGTAGTTTTAATCATATGGTAAATTACAAAAGTCTAGGTTGAAATCAATTAAATCAATACTAAACTATATGGGTGAAATTGACTTCAATGGACCAAAATTTCACCTTATATCACCAGTTCAAAAAAAAAAAATCCACACACACATGCTTTAATTACAAATATCAATGTAACCTCAACTGAAGTCATTAATGACACTTCCATATCTGTGCCAGCTTATTTTCTGTAATTAGATGGCTCTAGAAATTGCAATGGTGGCATTATAAAATACCTTAACAAGGGAGAAATCTCACCTGTACTTCTGAATCAGCATCAACATGCTGTAGCTGAAACCAGGTGTCTCTGTTATGGTATTTCTGGAGATCTTCCTTCTGTATAGCTACTTTTCCTGGAAATGGAATAAATCAAGAAGCATTGTTTAAACGTATTATTTTTACACACAGATTTATTTCAATAGGACTTCAATGTAAACCGTTTTTTCAAACCAGTGATCTAATGACTATTCCCCACAATCAGAGCTATAGGGCTATGAAAAACTAGCAAGACAATGCATTACTTTTCTTTATGGCAAGAAACTTTTTCTACTTTGCATCATGAAAAACTTTGAAATTCCTTACAGCATACTCATTTAACAAGTTGAAGTATTGTACAGCATCAATCTGTTTATGACTGGGTTTACAGTAAAATACCATGATGCTACAATAAACATCTGTCAGAACCTTGAAAACCTACTGGCATTGTCCTGCCATTTTAATTTTAAAGGCAGAACTCCCCAATAATCCCAATGGAAAGTTCCAGGCATTGTAGTAGGTTTGGACTCATAACTAGACGAGTGGACATGGCTATAATATATGCATTTTACTTTATATTTTAATAGAAAGCACTGTTGAAGCAGGGGACACCAAGTTATGACCCCTGGATTTTAATTCCAATTCTGCCCTAGCTGGCTGTGTGACTCTGAACTTTACACATAGACTCTGTCATTTTACAACCTAAAAATTGGTTAAGATACAACTACCTTACTCACAAGAAGTTTGGAGGCTTAAAGTTTGCAGAGACCTAGCATTCTACTAATAGTGCGCCATCCACTTGAGGACAAGAATCATTATTCGCATGTACAGGTACACACTACTTCTAAATTTAGATCAAGGAAAATACATGCTAGCGCTACCCTTACATTTTAACTCCCACTAAAGCGTATGTGACCTAACTAAAATAACAGGCTCTAATTCCATGTGTGTTATGAATTGACGTATGAGCACTAAGGTCCAGATTTTTAAAGGTTTTAGGGATTGCTACACATGCTTAAATCCTGTTAGGCATTGAAACACTGAGTGCAGCAATGCCAAAACACCTTTAAAAATCTGGGTTTACGGCTGAAACTTTCACTTCATCCAGATGGTCATAAAGGGAGTTGTGTCAAGTACTCTCTAACGGGCAGTAAAACCTTTTTGGAGGAAGTTTATTTTTTTGTGTTTACAGAGCAGTTGTACAAAAGGAGGATTGATGGCCAGTCCCAGAAGACCGTGTGATTCTCAGAGAGCAGCTTTAGGCTAGATGGTTTCCCAAGGACTGACTGATGAAGGCACAGTGAACAAAGTGTTTTAAGTTGAGAGAAACAGATGCAAGACAGCTGCCTTTTGGTAAAAGGGCAGTGGTGTTGTACCTGAAGTTTCTGCAAAAGGGAGTTGCCTGTGTGCAGTTCATTCAAGGAATCAGGACTTGTGTACAGTTTGTAAATAAAAAAAAATACACTTAGAAAAATGCCCTGTCGCTGATTTATCTTCCAATGGGAAACCTACCTGCAAGGCCTCTAAATCTACCATGCGTGGCAAAGGGTCAGTGATATTCCTATTGCATACAAACTAAAGCCCAAGTATCTATAGATAATATTCCCAAAGCAGGGAATAAACAAACTAATAAACTCAAATCGCTTACCTTGTTGGCACACTCTAGCTTGATTTCTTACAAGAAAACTTGAATGAGCATTTAAGTAAGTTTTATAATTCATGTGTTGAAGTATCCCCTGACCAGCATTCAGCCCTTTTCTCGGTTGCGTTCAGACCCTTCCACACAGTGTTCCCTTGTTTTCTAGCTTCTCCCAAGTAGCTATGAGTTACAGCTACCACTGGCCCTCTTGTCACCAACAAGCTGCTTCCCGTGCCAGCTCCCACCCTTTTAGCCCCAATGCCTAAAGTGCCTTGCATAGGTGGCGGGTATAAGAGGCCAGGGGAGGCGATGCCTCCCCAGACAGCCAACATGCCGCCCTTGGAGCATGCCACCACTGAAAGGGAGGGCGTCCCAGCTGGGGCCCTGCCTGCGATTCACTGCCAGGCCCCGTTACCGCTCTTC
Organism: Lepidochelys olivacea; assembly: GCF_965140295.1. Taxonomy (NCBI): domain Eukaryota; kingdom Metazoa; phylum Chordata; order Testudines; family Cheloniidae; genus Lepidochelys; species Lepidochelys olivacea. The sequence continues at coordinate 113,698,326 of NC_140411.1, forward strand.
TCCTGAGGCTCTGCCTCTTCCTTTCCCAACTCCTCCTACATGGGGCCTCACAGGAGAGGGTGAAGAGGCACACATGAGTGGTGAGCAGCCTGCCAGCTGGTGGGCAGGGGAGGGGGTGAAGAGGTGCGAACAGCAGAGACGGGGGTGGAGCATGGGCAGGGCTTCAGGGGAGGAGGCTAAGTGGGGGCGGGGCCATGGCCTAGGTGCCATCCATCTCCCCAGACAGAGGAGTCATGTGCTGCCCCTGATGCCTTGCCCTCTCTCCACAGCCAGGCTCCCCCAGATTCCTGCCTCTGGCTTTCTGCTCCTAACTAATTCTGTGCAGCCTCTGACTCATTCGTGAACTCCTCTGACCTCAGCTCAACACTTCCCCTTCCTGTCCTTAGATCAGTGTTTATCAAACTTTTGTATTGGTGACCTCTTTCACACAGCAAACCTATGAGTGCAACCCCCCTTCTAAATTAAAAACACTTTTTTTTGTATTTAACACTATTCTAAAATGCTGGAGGCAAAGCAGGGTTTGGGGGTGGAGGCTGACAGCTTGCAACCTCCCATGTAATAATCTTGTGACCCCCTGAGGGGTCCCAACCCCCCAGTCTGAGAACCCCTGTCTTAGACCCCTCTACTGGCTGGATGTTATATTGGGGATTAACAGAGTGCCAAATAATGAGCCATCAAGTTCATTACAGTATTTTTATTGGATGTGCAGTCTTAATGACTCTCACTTCTCAGGACGCCAATCATGAAATTACACAAACCTATAGTGTAAGATAGCAGATATTTGAATTATTTATGGGGAATACATAGCTGGTGAAGTTACGTTATTGAGAGTGTATTTGTAGAGGAATTATGGATATGTATTTTCTAGGCTTCAATTGTTATGGTCCAACAGGCAGCACCTTGGCAAACTGGCTTCTCTAATGAGCATGTGAATACAGTAAATCCACAAAAAGAAAAGGAGTACTTGTGGCACCTTAGAGACTAACCAATTTATTTGAGCATAAGCTTTCGTGAGCTACAGCTCACTTCATCGGGTGAGCTGTAGCTCACGACAGCTTATGCTCAAATAAATTGGTTAGTCTCTAAGGTGCCACAAGTACTCCTTTTCTTTTTGCGAATACAGACTAACACGGCTGTTACTCTGAAACTAGTAAATCCACAGGTGACCTCCCAAAAATGTCTTTGGATTTTCATTTGAAATTGTTTGTTCACTTTCGCTTATGATACTCTTCTAATCCAGTGCACAAATTCTCTAGCCAGACTCTGCATGTAACAATTACCTCACAAGTAATGTCCCTGGCACGCTTTCATCAGCCAATTCCATTCATAGTCACCTTCATTTCATGGAACTTTCCCATAGAAAGCTCTCAGGCAATTTAGTTTACATCAGAATATTAACAGCACATATGCTGACACATTATACAGGCCCTAATTCTCCAGCTGGATCTGTGCAGAGTTTGGACAACTTCTTTTGAGCTCCAGAAGGGCAAGCCTGCACAGATCCAATTGCAGGATCAGGGCTATAATATGTAACTACAGTATAAATATTTTTGGACCATGGATTCATTCATCCAGCACCAAGTGGATTAATATGGAGGTACAACTGTTTTGATCAGTAAACTGAACAGTGCTACTTTGCAGCGCAAACAAATGCAATTCAAACACTGTGCTTATGTTTTTCCAGAAGTGAGGTTGAAAGGGACAGTTAGCAACAAACACAGAAGCTACATTTTCTGTCTTCGTTATTCTTTTCTCTCCCCTCTTGTGTGTATTTGTCTTGTTTGGTCTTTTAGGAAACAGGAACAGACTTCGGCAACAGCTCCAGCCCATCCTAACTAACTTTTTCTCTCCCCCACCCTCAAAAGTACATTTATTACCATCTTTAATATCATCTAAGAGCCAGTCAAGCAGGGTTTCTTTCCTTCTAAACGTTCTCTACAGCTAAAGGGATATTGTTAACATGAAAGTTTTACTTCATATTTTACAGTTCAAACGCTTTAATTGTTTTCCTTTCTTTTTCTGTATCTTTAATAAAAGCTTAAAAGGATTTGTAATGGTGTTTGCCATCTCCTAAGCAAGCTGAGGTCTCTGTACGTGGAACCCTGTGCCTTGTTTAAAACAGGAAAGGTTGTTAATGTTAACATCTTTGACTCCTTTGGGCCCATTTATTCCATTTAAATTAATACAACACACCTCAGACCACACACCACAATCTTATCTTTTCCCTCACAAGGGGTTCCAGACTTTCAGCACTTCCTTTGCCAAATACAAGAAACTGCTGTCCCAAACACGAACAACTATTAGTGTTGGGTACTTTGGTAAAAAGGCATGCGAAATATGAGAAGTTGAAGGGACAGCGTTAAGGCTGTGGGAATGGGTAAGTTGTGGGCCTGAGAGTGGAGAAGTAGAGCGTAGGTATTGTTAGGTAGCATAAATTTTCATTTCCTTGTTCTTATGGTTGTGTCAGTTATGTAAACTCTGTTTCACAAAAATTTTTGTGTATTAATATATTTTGTATATAATCCAAACTATACCTGTTTTCCTTCTCGTAAGTATAAATTTCTAAGTGTATATGTAATTGAATAGACTGTACAGCAATTTATATCTCAGGCTAATTCTAATTTGTGAGCTGATTTCTTAAAGACTGTTTTTGTGTAACTCAGTTATTGATTTTCTTTATTTGTATGGTTTTTATTTTTATTTATATTTGTTCACTATTTTATTACTCCCTTATGGGTCTAGTGGATGACAGTCACAGCTTCCTACTTCCCATAAGCTACTTCTGTCCAGTGCATGATAAAAGGCAGAATTAGTTCTCTCCTCCTATAATCTTGATTTATCCTAGTACGGATTTATTGCTCTAGATAAAACTTCCCACTGCTTCCTAATAATATGTTTGGTTTAGTATAGGATTCTTTTTTTGTCTTCCTTCAAGTCAAGAGCAAATGTCACAATGAGGACTTCGAAAGGAGGGCTTTGTGTGTTTCCTCAGTACCAAACTGTAACAATTCTAAAGATTTGCATCTCCTCAGCTTTGAAAGTATTCATCTGAGAAAAGCACAGCTGTTCAGTAAACATGTCAGCATAGATAAAGGAGAAAGAAACTCCGCCTCCATTCCACTGGATTGGACAGAACGCTTCAGGGGTTATGGGGCCTGCCCAAAGCAGAGGATGCATATTAGGATACACCAAAATTAGAGTTAAAAAAACAAATTTGCCTTTAATTGGCTTCACTTTGCCACAGCTCCTCCACCAGACTAAGCAGTGGGGAGTGGGGTGGAGGGAAGGATGCAACCTGCCAGAATTCTCTGAGTCACAAATGGTGTTTCACGCCCACCGAAGGCAGCTTTGCAGAGGCCACAAAGGCCCAAAGTAGCAGCAATCAATGTCAGGACTGCACAGCAGAGAGGAAGGATCCTCACAGAACCACGTTAGGTCTATCTGCACGAGTTCCTTGGCCCTCCAGGTAACAGCTTAGTGAGCCTGAACACAACATCTAAGCACCACCTCCTTGCCCCCTACCTCACCAGCCTAACCCACAAGTCAATCAGACAGCACAGAGACGTTCTATTTGGGAGTAAGAGCTCCTTTCTCATGTAGGAGAGGGCCAGGATTTGGCCCACAGTGAAGTCATCTCCCCACCTCAAAAAGCACTTCATTACACACAAGATTTTATTATTTCCAGGTTACAGCATGTATATGTGCAAACACTTAGCAAAACAAAAACAAAAAACAACAAAAAAAACCTTGCTTCAAATAAGTGTCCTCACGTTAGTGTTAGGGGTATAAGTTTTCAAAATAAATAGAATCTTGTCATCATTTTCCCTACACTTTTGATTGAAGCAGAGGATAAATAATTGTGTATCGGTCACAAGAAAGGTATACAGGATTAACTATTCTCTTAGTAAAAAGAAAAGGAGGACTTGTGGCACCTTAGAGACTAACCAATTTATTTTCCACGATATGCATCTGAGGAAGTGAGCTGTAGCTCACGAAAGCTTATGCTCTAATAAATTGGTTAGTCTCTAAGGTGCCACAAGTCCTCCTTTTCTTTTTGCGAATACAGACTAACACGGCTGCTACTCTGTATTCTCTTAGTGTTGTGCTAAATGATCTGACGAGGTGGCATGTTTCCTGTTTTTAACTGATCTGTACACTCAAGGTCATGGGTCTGCATCCTGAGCTACTCATTACACGCCCATGAGAATACCAGCTGGGGGCTTAAAGTGGAGCTGTTTTTCTTCAGTCATTCTTTTCAGGATTTGGCTAGGTTAAGGAAGAAGTTTTCTGCTACAATGTACTGCCGTTAACTGCCTTTTTTGCATTCGTTATTTTCTCTCATTTAATATTTCCACCAAAGTGAAAGGGAATACCCAACATACTCAAAACTAACTGTGAATTAAATGAAGGTTACTTTTCTGTAACTGAGATTCTTTGAGATGGACTTTGCATATTCACACTCATGGGATGCTCTGATTGGTACAGCCTAAATGGTAGAATTCTAGCCATTGGAGTGCTCACACGCCTCAGTCGCCTGTCCCTTCAGTGAACACTGAGCGTCCCAGAGCGAGGATTTTCAGTTCCTTCCCCTACGACCCCAAGCCCTTTTAGTAAGTAGGAGTCTGAAGTAGCAGGGAGAGGTAGGCGTGAAGTGTGAATTTGCGGAGTCTGTCTCTAAGAGCCTCAGTTACAGGTAATGACAGGTTTCAGAGTAGCAGCCGTGTTAGTCTGTCTTCGCAAAAAGAAAAGGAGTACTTGTGGCACCTTAGAGACTAACCAATTTATTTGAGCATAAGCTTTCGTGAGCTACAGCTCACTTCATCCAATGCTGTAGCTCACGAAAGCTTATGCTCAAATAAATTGGTTAGTCTCTAAGGTGCCACAAGTACTCCTTTTCTAGTTACAGATAAGTAACCTTCCGTTCTCTTTCAAGCGTCCTCTGTATATTCCCACTCAGGAGATAGATTAGTAAAGCAGTATCTGACCCAGGATGGTGGGACCACAAAGTCCTAATTAAATAGAGACTGCAGGACTGCTTTGCCAAATCTTGCATCAGAGCTAGATTCTAAGCAGTAGAATTTAGTGGAAGTGTGAACAGAACAGCTCTACATATTTTTATTAGAGGAAAAGTGTCTAGAAAAAGCCATAGAGGATGCCTTCGATCTAGTAGAAAGTGTTCTAACTCCCTGAGGAAGGGACAACCCTTTCAATTCATAAGATACTTTAACACATAATCTAACCTATCTTGAAATCATTTATACAGAAATAGCTTTTCCCTCATTCTCTCTTTCATAAGCAATAAATTTTGGTGCTGTCTGAATTGTTTAGTCCTATCTAAATAAAGGGCTAGATCATCTAGAGTATGTAACATAGCCTCTCCACCATATGTATATGGTTTGGGGGGAAAAACAGTAAAATTATAGACTGCTTTATATGAAAATTGGACACCACTGTTGGTAAAAACTTTGGGCATGTATGAAAACCAATAAAGGGCAGATCAGTGAATAATGCATGTAGTTCGCTTATAAGCCTTATAAGCATTGCAGAGGTGAAGGGTATTAAAAACACTGTCTTAACAGACAAATAAAATAAATTATAGCTTCCTAAACGCTCAAAGAGAGGTCTCATCAAATGTGAAAGCACGAAGTTTAAATCCCAAAATGGCATAGAGCACCTTATTGGAGGGTATAAATTATTTAGGCCCTTTAAGAACCTTTTAACTACATCATTAGTAAAAATTTATTTCCTCCCCACAGGTACGTGATACGCTAATATGGCTGGGAGATTAACCTTTACTGAAGATAGTGAAAGACCTGCTTTTTTTAAGGTATAATAAATATTGTACAACATAACTAACTGGTGCTGTATATGGATACATATCATACATGGAAATCCATAATAAAAATCTTCAACTATAACACTTCTGTGTGGGCTATTTCCTGGAATGCAACCATACATTTTGCATTTGTAATAAACAACTGTTTTCTGACATTCCCAGAGTCCTACTCCCTACTCTTTAAGATGAAGAGACTGAAGATCAGGGTGATAAACCATTCTGTGGTGTTGTGACAACTCCAGTGCCAGAGGCTCCATTAGCCCTCCTGACTAGTGAATTAAGTCTAGATACCATTGTCATCTGGGACACACTAGTATTATTAAAATTACCTTATCCTTGCCCATCTGACCTTGTTTATAACTTTCTGCATGAGGGAAAATAAGGGGGAAGCATACATTAAGCCCTGACCCCAATGTATTAGAAAGACATCCAGTATTGATTCCCTGTCTCCACCTGCGCTTGAGCAAAATTTCTGACACTTCCTGTTGCTGCTGGATGCAAAGAGGTCTATTGTGGGAATCCCTCCCCAAAACTGAAAGGATGTTTTACTATTTAGTCCTTCAAAGACCACTTGTGCATCTGACATGTTGACCTGCTTAGATAATCTGCGAGCGTGTTTTGCTTCCCTGCTTCATGGATTGCTAGTGGATGATGATACTCTATATACCAGTTCCAAAGTTTCTTTGACTCCATACATAACAGTAGGGAATAAGTCTCCCCGCCCCTTCTTGCTTGTTCAGATAATATAATGCCATCATATTGTCCGTTACCACCTGAACTACCTTGTGTTTGACCTGAGGTAGAAATGACTTTAAATCAATCTTGTTGCTCTCAGATCTAACCCACTGATGTGAAGATACTTTTCATTTGGTGACCCATGAGGCTCTGATTAACAGCCTGTTGTTCAAATGTGCCCCCCAGCCCAGTGTGGATGCATCAGAGACAAGTATTTCCAATGGAGGACGGGAACTGAAAGGCATAATTTCATTACACTTTGAACATTTGCTCACCATGTTAGTGGTGCTAAAAGCTGGGGTGGAGTTACTAGTTTGCATTACATGTCCCTAGTCTGTAATTTACTGGTCATCAGTTCTGAAGCTCCCTCATCTGAAGATGAACAGATGGCATCATTGGCACGGTTGACACCAATAGACGCAGCAACCACTGAAAAAAAGGTAGTGGTTGTTGTGGGGATTGATAAAGGAGATTTAGAGACATTTTTACTTTTATAAATTTCTCCTCTGGAAGGAAAGCTTTTGCCATAGTTGAATCTAGTATTCCCCCAATAAAGAGTTTCCTTCAGGATGTGATTAAAATGGATTTTTCCCAATTTATTTATAATCCCAGACTGGCAAAGAGGAAAACATTTGTTTTTACATGCAGTAGGGTGTCTTCCTTGGATGACACTTTTATTAACCAATCGTCCAGGTACAGATACACAAACATCCCCCGCCTGCTTAGGAACGCTTCTACTACACTTAGGCATTTTGTAAATACTCTGGGTGCTGTAGACAACCCAAAAAGGAGGACCTTGTTCTGAAAATGGTCCTCTCCCACTATAAAAAACAGGTATTTCTGATTACAAGGTCTTACGGTCGTATGGAAATATAGGTCTTTTAAATCCATAGCTGCAAACCAATCCTGAAGGGAAACAGAAAGGATTATAGAAGGTAGAGATAACATGTTGAAACAAAATTTCTTTATATAGGTGTTTAATTTTCTTAAATCCAAAGTAGGGCAAAGGCCCCCTGCCTTTTTTGAAATTAGGAAAACAAAAGTAAACAATCTCTTCCTCTCTGATCTGGTAATACCACTTCTACTGCACCTAACTCCACTAGAGATTAGATCTCTGCTCTTACCAAATCAAGGTGAGCATGATCCTTGACCAAGGATAACAGAAGTCAGTTGTTGGAGGGGTAGGGAACTGACACACTCCATACCTCGGGGGCGGGCCCTGTAGCCCCCATATTCCTCATCTATATATAACTGTGATATTTCATATAAAGCATACCATGTGAGGTATCACGGGAAAGATTATGATCTGTTGGAACACATTGTTCCATCTAAATATGTATATCATTAATACATATGAAGTTATGAGAATGTGTTGTATGGTTGTCACTAAAATATGCTGTGATTTGGGGAATCACCCAGATATTCGATCCCCTGAGACAAGGGCAAAGGAAATAACCAACGCCCGGGTGGATGTCAAACAACCATCAACAGCCACTGTCCTGCAAAGGAATTACAATTTAATGACTCACGTGTGCAAGGCCACACTAGAGGAATTGCTCAACCTTCCCTAGTGACTCAGCAATGCCCATCAGACATGCTTGGACTTGTATTCTCCAAGCATATAAACTAAGGATTTGGCTACACTTGCGAGTTAGAGGCCTAGCTCACTACCCGTCCACACTGGCAAGGCACGTAGAGCTCTCTGACTCCACGCCTAGAGAGCTCCTGGTAGTTCACCTTGGCGAGAAGATTAACGCTTGTTGCGCCTTGGCTGAAACTCCTCGGTGTCAGTGTGACGAGGTGTTGCATTACTGTGCTCTGATCAGCCTCCGGAAACGTCCCATAATCCCCTTAAGTCAAGCGGCCACTCTTCTCATTGTTCTGAACTCGCTGCAGGAATGCGGAAATGTCCTTTGAAAGCTCCGTTTATGACAGCTGGCTGCTTATTTGCTCCGGGACAAAGCAACCATTGCTGTGGAATGGGGTGGGGTGTGTGTGTGTGTGTGTGTGTGTATGTGTAAGAGAGAGGCGGGGGGAGGGGGGTCTGCTGCTGTCTGAATTTACAAGACAGCATGCAGACATGCTTTCAGCCCCCCAAAAACCCACTCTCCCCCCACATACACAACACACTCCCTGTCACTCCACTCCACTCCACCCCACCCCCATTTGAAAAGCACGTTGCAGTCACTTGCATGCTGGGATAGCTGCCCATAATGCACCCCTCCCAATGCCGCTGCGGGTGCCGCAAATGTGGCCATGCCAGTGGGCTCGAAGCTGTCAGTGTGGACAGACTGCAGGGCGTTCCCTATGGCGCTCTCCGAAGGCTGGTTTAACTCAAAGCGCTCTACATCTGCAAGCGTAGCCATGCCCTCAGAGTATAAAACAGAACAGAGTGGCCCCATGCTTTTCCTTTTCTCCTTCCTCCCACCCCCACCCAGACTGCAAGCAACAAGAATGCTCAGAAGACTGAAGACTCCAACAGAGGAAACTGGCCCAGGTTTATGAGACAAACCTGTATATTAAGGACTGTAAGATCCAGGGGGGGTGAAAATATTGCTTGATCTAAATACTGTCTAGTGTGATAATGGTTAAGGTTTAGACTGTGTGTTTATATTTTCTTTTCGTTTGGTAACCACTCTGACATTTTGCTTATCACTTATAATCACTTAAAAAACTATCTTTTGTAATCAGTAAACTTGCTTTAGTGTTTATCTTTACCAGTAAATTTTCCTGAACTGTTGGGCAAATCTGCTCAGGTTTACAAAGGCTTGTGTATCTCCACTTTCCATTGATGAAGCGGTGAACCAATTAATAAACTTGCATTGCTCAAGAAAGGTCTTGAGCAGTGCAAGACAGTATAGTCTTGAGGTACAGTGCTGGGAGCTGGGGGGATTCGGCTGGTGTCTCTCTCTGTGTGATTCATGAGTGGCTCTGGGAGCATTCGTGCAATCTAGCTGGGTGTGGGGCTCCACATGCTGTTGTGCTAAGTGATAACAGCACCTGGAGGGGTTTGCTGCTTATCACTAGCAGAGCATTGTGAGAGACAGCCTAGGCTGGACATATAAGGGGGCACAGTGGTCTCACAGGCCTAGGCTGCACCCCCAAGGATGCCGGCACAGGAACATCTTGAACTGAATAGTATACCTGCATGCAATAACTTCCAGGATCCACCTAGTTGATGTTATTAATTCCCATTTGTGGTAAAATTCGCACAAGTGATTCCCAAACTGAGGGTAAACAATGTCCAACTGGGCTGGTTTGTAACTCTAAAGCCTTATGTTACATCTGAGGCCTTGTAGGAATCACAGATGATGAAGTTGTGGCATTCTTCCCCTTATTATGAGGCTTACAAGACTTCTTCCTCTGCTGTTGATGTTGAGAGGCATGAGACTGAGGCTGAGGATAATAATTCCTCCTCTGTTATCAGTGAAGAATCGACATAGAAGACATATATTGTCTTTGATATCTAAAATTAGAAGCTAGATATGATCTCCTATTCATTGTAAAGAAGCCCACAGATCTAGTTGTAGATATCACATTTTTCATCTTTTCTAGCATTTCATCTATCTGTACACTAAATAGGACGTTTCAAAAGGAAGGTCTTCAATCCTCATTTTCATCTCATTAGGCAGGCCTACTGATTTGAGCCATGCATGCCTTCTTAAAATGATAGCTGAAGCTACTGCTCTAGTCAAAGCATCTGAAAAGTCAAATACTGCTCTCCATTTGTATTTAGCAACATTCTAGCCTTCTGTGAGTAGAGCATTTGCTAATCTCTTAAACTCCTCATGTAAAGTATGATGAACAACATTTTCCCCCACAGAGGGTACTGGTATCTTGCCATGACAGACTCATAATTTGAAATATGCATGGCTACAGTGGTAGAAGAACTTTTCCTGCCAGTGACATTTAGTCTTTTCCCTGCATCAGATGGGGTGGACTGTAGTTGAGCACTGTTAGATCTCCGCAAAGCCACTTCTACACCCAATGAATTGGGAGTCAGGTAGGTGTGGAACATGGCCAAACTGTCCTAAGGTAATTGGGACAACTTGTCAGCCTTCTTTGATAAAGGTGGAAGATGGAGGATCGTTCCAGATTGTCTTTGCTGGTGGGCACAACCCTTCCAATAAGGAAAGTGTAACTTTGGTCTAGTTGAGATGTCCCCTAACTGGGGTGAGCCTCCCTATACAGGTGCAGAGGAACATTCAAGGGGGGCCTGGCGGGGCCTAGGCCAGCCCCAACAGGGGGTGGAGAGGGAGCACCGGCCAGCCCCACTCCACACCCAACTCTGCTCTGGCCCTGCCCCCAGCCTCAGCCCCTGACCGTGGCACTGTGCCCAGCCCCATCCCCAGCCTCTGCTTCCCCACCATGGCCTGGCCCCACACCCGGCCTCAGCTCCTGGATGTGGCTCTCGTTTCCAGCCCCAGCCTTAGCCCCCTTACCCAGTCTGCATCCCCCAACGCCCCAGCAGCCGCAGCTCCAGTTCCAGGGGGGTGGGGGTGGGCATAGACAGAGGTAAGGGGATGTATGACCCTGAAAATTTTGGGGACCACTGGTCTAGTAGCTGCTCCCAGTATATCAAAAAATGGGATGGTGTGATTCCTCAATTGAAAATTAGGGAATATCCAATGTATACGCCATAGACTCCACTAACTCATGGAATGGCATCACATCTTCTCAAGATGACAAGGCTAACTTGTCCCCTACATTCTGGGGATGTCATTCCTCCAGAGTCTGGATCTGACTCCCTGAACTCCATTAATTCTTCCTCTTCTGAAAAAAATTCCCACCCTGCTGTAGGAGATTTAGCAGGACTTCTAGGTTCTTTTGTATCCAGTAATTGTACATCCTGTCTGAACTGAATCAGAGAAAACCTATTCCCATACATAGGGAATAAGAAGGTAAGGTGCCAGAAAAAAACAGTGTAGCCATCAAACCCAAGGTGTTATTTGCCAGTCAGGCCAGAAACCCATATTTGGATTAGATTTATTTTTATATATATATAAAAATCTATATATAAATCTTTTATATTTATATATATAAAAGATTTAATATATATAATTTTTATATATATAAAAATAAATCTTTTCCCAAACAGATCTGAGGTATAAGGGTATCTTTGTTCATAATACCTCTAATCAGAGGAAGAATATGGATCGCAAAACGGTTCTGCAAAAGGTAATTCTTGGTTCAGACAGAACTGGAGACAGTAATACCCTTGCTGAACAAAGGAAATTGGAGAAAAATTCCTCCCCAGAGAATTCAAAGACGTTTTACGTGGTGGCAGGAGAGGAGAAATTCTGAATTCCTCTACATGCTCTCTCCTTGCTGGAGAAAAACATATCTGAGTCTGCTGTCATACAAGCTCTTCTTGTTCCATCAATATAGCTGACTTGATCTCTGCCCGAACAGAGGATGGAGCCAATCTGCTGTGGTGCCACACTATTACCAGCCTCTGGTGCCTCAGTACTCCCTCATTTCACCAGTTTCTCAAGCCTAAATTTTGGAATCGGCTCATCTGGATCTGAGTGTGTCATATCTAAGAAAGAATGTCTCCTCACCTTTCCATGAAGATAGATATCACTTCTCAGCTCCTCAAACATACATTGTTTAGAAGGGCTTTCTCCTGCAGATTGGCTCTTCTAAAAGAGGTGAACATCACTGAGGACTGAAAACTCATACGTCTCTGGCCAGTCAAGTCTTTATTAAAAGGACTGGCACTAAACATAGAAGGCTGACACCTTCAAAGGGTTTCTTTTTCTGATCTTTAACTCTGGGTTTTTCAGCATTAGTGGTTGAGTGGCAGACTCATCCAGTGCCAGTGCAGATCTGTGGGCTCTTCTGGAACCATATCCTTTCCTGGTTCCAGATGGTTTTGACGACTGGTCCTTGTAACAGAATTGCTTGAAGCCTATTCTGTCTGTCTTTGCTCTTGTTGTAAAAGTAGAGCTTTTTGAACACTTGGAAGGCAAGGGTCCTTTCCCTAAACGTGCCAGGCATCTAGCATGCATATCCAACGCAGGGAATGCACTGGACAAGAAACGTCTTTTGGAAAAGGGTTTCTTCTTTAGTTCCATCCAAGTAACTAACTATATTACCAATCACTAAAACAGTAACTAACAACATTTAAATACTTACCAACTAAGATCTAAATCTAATCACGCACCCACAAGCTCCACACAAACTGTTCACCTGGTTCCAGTTAGAAGGAACTGAGGCAGCTGGAGCACCATGCCCCTTTTATATCCTCACCTTGGAACTCTTCACTTTCATTGCAGGGAGGAGGGGCATGAGTGCTCCAACAGCTACTGCTAGCTAGAATTCTACCTTTCAGGCTCCACCAGTTGGAGCATCCCATGAGTGGGAATATGTAGAGGACACTCAAAGGAGAATGGGTATTTACAATTTCCTTACACAGGTATTAAGACAGTGATACTGCTCTCTTTCTGCCACTGTGCCCAGACGTATCTGGTTTACTTATTACTGCTGAGATGCACTAGTCTCAATGGTTTTTCCAAGTGTAACCCCCCAAATCCTTTTCCTTTTTGAAGAGTTGGATGACAATTGTTTCCTATATTACATACATCCTGATTTGTCGTCTTTGCTTTACCACTCTCACCCAAATTCCTTGAGGAGTGTATGTGTGATTGAAGTAGGAGAGAAAAAAGCTTATTTTATTTTAAAGGGAAGAAAAGCTATTCTGGTTTCTCTCACACAAAAAATAAACCCTAATGAGAACAGAATCAGTTTCATTTGCAATAGTATCTTTCCTACTCAAAGTATCTCAACATGCTTTAAAAACAATAGGTTATACCAGGGTAACATCCCTCAAGCCAAAGCAGGGATACACAATGTCCAAGGACAGTTTGACATAACCAGCTTATTTTCATAGTAAACTGTTTGCATTTACACACACATTACATATATGTAAAAATAGAAACATTTCATGTTTCAGACCAATCAAGCCTTGCATTTCTGTCTTTATTACATGTTGCATTCCACCTGGCATCCAAGATACATCCAAGGCACAGCTGTTCACAGCTTTATCATCAATTTAGCTTAGAAGATCCTGAATGACTTAGCAAGTTAGCGTCAGGAAAATGCAGACGTAATAATGAAACATGAAAACTCACAAATGTGTTTATCATTATGACCCTTTCATCTGCCAGTGCCAAAAATATACTGCATTGTTGCTCTAAAATTTATCTACTGCATAAGTGTTTATCTTCTGGGTTTGTTTTTGTTCACAGATGTCTTATAAATAGGAAGAAAACATCTGACTTATTTTGTTTTTGCTGGCTCAAGACTTCATCTCTGCTACACAATGTGTAAGTTACACTTCTACCTTTGATGCCGGAGAATTCACCGTCACAACAGGCCAAGGTAGAAATATAAATATTTCAAATTTGAATTAAAAAACAAAACAAACAAACAAAAACACCTAGTCAAAGCTCTAGAACCTTGACAACCTAGGCATTTATATCCTGTGGGATTAGGTGCCTCCTGGGGAGGGTTGTTCTACATAGAGACTTCTCTCTGGACCATGCCTAGGTCCCAAATACAGCCTTTTGGTCTCCCTTCTCTTGCTCATGGCTCGACAGCCTCAGCTTCTTCTCACTACTGTCAGTGCACACACACTCCCACCCCTATTCCAGCCTTTACCTCTCCTTTTAGTCAGTGCTTTCTCATGCCTCAGTGTTACCACTCCAGCTCATCTGGCTCCACAAGCTCCCCTTTGCTCAGTATCTGGTCCCAACTTCTTCCAGGCCTTTGCTCATGCCACCAATGACACTCAATCCTCTGTCGTTCCCATGTCAGGGGTCTCCATATGTGCAGGTCTCACTTCATCTGGACTCTTAGTCCCTACTGCCCCATTCACTTATTGAGAGAGAAATAAGGGGTGTCCTCTTCCCTCCAGTGAAACCGATGGGTATATTTCAGGCCAACCATGAAAATCACATTTTTGTTAGGAAACTTTGGACACTAAAATATAGTTCAAATATTGCTTGCAGAGGTTGTGAACTTGACTGTCTGTTTCCTGTCTGATGGGATAGATTTGACATCTTTTTGATTTGGGGTTTTGGAGAGGGCTAAGTGCGTGCATCCCAGAATGCTGAGAGGGTAGGGGTTTTTAGGTAGTATGCTGTCAGAGTTCCTTCTGAATAATTAATATTTGATGGGGCTTTTATTTACTGTAAATTAATTATCAAGGTTTTAGAGCTTTGACTAGGTGTCTTTTTTTTTTTAATTCAAATTTGAAATATTTATATTTCTACCTTGGCCTGTTGTGACAGTGAATTCTCCGGCATCAAAGGTAGAAGTGTAACTTACACATTGTGTAGCAGAGATGAAGTCTTGAGCCAGCAAAAACAAAACAAGTCAGATATTTTCTTCCTATTTATAAGACATCTGTGAACAAAAACAAACCCAGAAGGATAAATACCTATGCAGTAGATAAATTTTAGAGCAACAATGCAGTACATTTTGGGCACTGGCAGATGAAAGGGTCACCCCCTCCTGCACCCCAACCCCAATTTCATGAGCATTCATGGCCCGCCATACAATTTCCAAACCCAGATGTGGCCCTCGAGCCAAAAAGTTTGCCCACCCCTGCTTTAAATTGACTTCAATAGACTTTGGATCAAGCCCATAAAGTTACAGCTGCATTTCTATGAACAAATCCTATTCCCAAGAAAATTACTGCCTATTTATTTAGTGAATCCAGCTCCTCCCTCTTCTACTCTCCAGCCCTTGTCTTAGCTTTGCCAGAGTTAGTCTGACCAGGATAACTCTCCTTTCCAGGACCCTCAAGACTGTAGTCCTTATTAGGAAGAATTCCTTTCTTCAGATGAAGAATCAGCAAGATCAGATTAGAAAGGGAAGGACCACCTCCTTACTACCACACAAGAGAGTCTCTCCATCAGAGGAGCATGGGTTTTTCTCCAATTTCTAAAAGAAGGCTCCAAAGCTTAAAGAAGTTTCAAAAAGTTTAAATTTCAGTTTCATAATTTCTTCTTTTTTATTCAAATCAAGAGATTTCCCTACTTTCTGCCCTAAATCCTGACATTTGAGAAGTGGCAGAGTGTACAGCAATTAAGATTTTACACTAATGAGTCTTTTAAGTTGAAATGCCTTCTATTAGAGGTTCCATAAATGGAGTTGTATATGTCCAAAACCACCTTGATGGATTAAAAAATTAGTTCAGGGAGCTTTAAGAATATTATTTGTATTGCAGTAAGTGCCTGGAGACTCCAGCCAACACCACGGTCCCACTGTGGTAGGTGCTGTACACAAAAATAGGAAGAGCTAGTTCTTGCTCCAAAGAGCTTAAAATCTGAGATGATGAGAAAAAGAGTTGGAGAAATGATGTATTATCCCCATTTTATAGACTGGAAACTGAGGTAGAGAGAGATTGAATGACTTGCCCAAGGTCACATAAGTCTGCCAGAGTTGGGTACTGAAACCAGATCTCCTGAGTTCTACCTCAGTGCCTTAACCAACAAATTTATCCTTCCTCCTTTACACGATTTCCAATATCCCAGTGCAATATCCCACTCCTCTTGAGAAACAGCCATCTCGCCGGAAGAGAAAGCTGAAGTTGCCACCAGAAAGCTCTGCAGGACAGTAGTGTGGTCTTCCTTACACTCTTTCATGAAGCACTGTAGATTGATTCTTTGTTCTACTCATGTTGCTTTAGGTATCAGAGTGCTGAGGCAATTGTAGCAGTTTCAGTCATACAGTTCATTGTGTCTCCCATCCATTCGATATGTTATTTACCTAATCTTCTGTGACTGCTGTTCAGATTTTATCCATTTTGAGCAGGAGTACAAGAGTGCAGAAACATGAACTTTACCTGACTGGATGTCTGCACGCTTTCACTCCAGTTTGAAATGAAACACACAAAGATAATGCTGCCCTTCGCCTTAAAAAAAGAGATAGCAGGAGAAACCCTAAAGTGAAGAATAGTAGGCATCCTGATTTGTCTACAGCTCTCAACCTATTTACCATTGTGGGCCACATACGCAGCCTCTCTCTGTGTTATGTGGACCCATTCACACAATATATATGCTACCTGTATGGTCCTAAGGATGTCACGTGGGCCGCAGCTGTGTGCTGATTGGGCCATAAGCGGCCTGTGGGACCACTGGTCTAGAGAGGAAAGCTCTCTAATCTTTACTAGATAAATGTTAGAGTTCAGTTTACTAACTGAAAAGTTTCTTAACTCTGAACATATATTAAAAGTTTTAAAAAGTATATCGGAACAAGTAGCACAGTAAAGCTTTGGAAATGACAGAAGTTCAAGGCAGGACAGAAGACTCCAAACAATCCTTCAAATGGTTTGACTTCTAATGCCAACAATCAGTGGCTCAGGGGAACATATGCCCCTCTGTTTTAGATTGTAGTATCTGTACAAAGATTTACCATTATCAGATAAAATCCCTATTTTAAGTAAACCTGCCTTTGTATCTCAATGCAGTGGAGTCACTAAATAAATAGGCAGTAATTTTCTTGGGAATAGGATTTGTTCATAGAAATGCAGCTATTACTTTATGGGCTTGATCCAAAGTCTATTGAAGTCAAATTTAAGGAAGGGGTGGGCAAACTTTTTGGCCCGAGGGCCACATCTAGGTATGGAAATTGTATGGCGGGCCATGAATGCTCACGGAATTGGGGTTGGGGTACAGGAGGGGGTGAGGGCTCTGGCTGGAGGTGTGGGCTCTGGGGTGGGGCAGGGGAGGGGATGTGGGATTTGGGGTGTAGGAGGGTGCTCCAGGCTGGGACTGAGGGGTTCGGAGGGTGGGAGGGGGATCAGGGTTGGGGGCTGCGGGCTCTGTGGGGGAGCCAGAAATGAGGAGTTCAGGGCGCAGGTGGGGGCTCTGGACTGGGGCAGGACGGGTGAGGGCTTCGGATGGGAGTGCAGGCGGGTGCTCCGGGCTGGGACTGAGGTGTTCGGAGGATGGGAGGGGGATCAGGGAGCAGTCTCTGGGTGGCGCTTACCTTAAGCAGCTCCCGGAAGCAGCCCCCGTCCGGCTCCTACATGGCAGTGTGGCCAGGAGGCTCTGCACGCTGCCTTGTCCACAGGTGTCGCAGTTCCCTGCCAATGGGAGCTGCGGGGGCAGTGCCTGTGGACGGGGAAGTGCGTGGAGCCCCGTGGCTGCCCCTAAACATAGGAGTTGGAGGTGGGACATGCCACTGCTTCTGGGAGCTGTGGCACGCGTGAGCAGAGCGGACCCAACCCCGCTCACTGCCAGGAGCACGGGAGCAGGCAAGCCCCAGACCCCACTCCCCAGTGGGAGCTCGAGGGCCGGATTAAATCAGCTGACAGGCCGGATGTGGCCCGCGGGCCAGAGTTTGCCCACCTCTGATTTAAAGACTTCACCTGGTTTCAGCAGACTCTGGATCAGGCCCTAGAAGAATTAGCAAAGTACCCAAGAGGAAACTAAATACAGGTTTAGTCAAAATTTCACACCCACAGAACAGACTTCGAAGCTATGGTTCCCACATGTTTCACCCAAGTATGTTCTTTCATAGTTAGTACTTTCTATTAATACGTGGTTTAAAAAAAAAAAAAAAGCTGCATGCTGCACCTACAATTCAGCTTTGAGCTATAAAGGGAACCATAACTCAGATCCCTAGCTTGTTTGTATGTAAAAATCAGTGGATAAAAGTGATTTTTTCAAAAATTTAAAAAAAATAAATTTTTCTTTTTAAAAATAAACCTATTTAAAATTTAATTTAAATTATAACAACTATGTTAAGGCATAAATAAATATTTCATAGATTATATTAAGTTTTATTTCAACGATTTAAGTGGTACACGTTTTCTGCTAAAGTTTTCAAAGAAGTCAAACCACTGAATGGTGGACGTCACTAACTAAGCACCTAGACCAGAGTTTGTTGAAATGCTAAACCAGCTTTTGACGTCAGTAGCCTCTTCTGCAGGTGTAGTGACAACATTTTCTTCATTTCAGTTTACTCAGCTAATTCTGTTCAATGACTAATTCATTCAAAGTTAAGAAACTGACTGGCAGTTGAAAAAGCAGGGAAGCTTGAATATAAACTAGCTGTGAAAGATAAATCCCTACAGCTCTAAAATCTTGAGGGACATGGTGACCAGAAACAATCAGTTCGGTTCATATTAATTCAACTATCTAAAAAACTTCAGTTAGCTTATGAAAATACGTTTTTCATTTAAAACTATTTCTCTTAAGTAGCCAGCCTATTTAAGCTAGTTTTATGTAATTAATAAAAAAAATCTGTTGTGTATTTTTATTGCATTTCCATCCAAACAGAGCTTGACACCAAGTCATGAGTAAATAAGAAATGCATCATTTACCATTTATTAACATAATAAAAAATGTAAAGATTAAGAATCTGAACAAATGTATGTTAAGCTATGTAAGCACTTAAATAAATACGTATATAGTGTGTCCTATTAGCAAAAAATACCAAATTTAGTGTAAAGGCTATATTTAGTTACAAGTCAACATATTTTAATAGTTACTAATCAATGAGAATCAACCTTTTCTTTATGAAAGTACAACCGCAAAACAAGGTTCAAATCAATTATTTAAATCCATGTTTCCTGCTTGCTGACTTAAATCATGATTAAACGCAGTGATTTAATTTGCTTTGATTTAAAATCAATGCACCTTGTGTAAAGTATCAAATAAAAACTGCAGAGTTTTGAGGTCTTTTTCCCTTTTTTTTTATTATAAGAATTCAGTGACTGTATGCTGAAATAACTATACTGAGAAGAAGTGTGTTGATCGCTAGATAGATTCACTCTATATGCACTAAGCATGACTGTATACTGCATTTGTACAGCATATATTCACTTTTTTTGTAACTATTTCTCCACACTCCCCTCCAGCCCCCACAAACTTAGCAAAGCACGTATTCCTCATTGTGAACTACAGATTTACTAAGCTGGAACATTGTTGTTTACAATAAAGATAATGTATGATTTTGTCAAACTGTTGAAAAAATAATCCATCTAAAACTTTAAAATAAAAAATAACATTGCAAGGATAATGAAAAATGTCTGTGCTCCTAAAAGAGTGGTTTTCAACCAGAGGCCCACAGACTGTCGAAGGGATCTGTGAAAGGTTGTCGTTACAGTGGTTTTCAGCCTGTGGTCTGCAGACCCCTGGGAGTCCAAAGACTATGTCTAAGATTTCCCAAAGGGGTCCGCACTTCCATTTGAAATTTTTAGGCATCCACAAATAAAAAAGTTTGAAAAAAAACCCTGTCCTAAAACAAATACATTTTGACATTTATATGACTGATTAAAAGGGTTTTAAATCTCCTCCCCGCTCCTCAACATCATCATGAAGGCTTGAGGAAGCTCCTTATACTTCTAACTGATTGTCTAGATGGTCAGTTAGCACTCAGCCAGCCAGGCTGTAAACCTACAGCACACTAACCTCCAGGGCTGCCAACTGTCTAATCACACAAACCCAAACACACATGCTGCCCTGCCCCTTCCCTGAGGCGCAGCCCCGCTCACTCCATTCCCCCCTCCCTCCAACACTCACTCTCCCCCACCCTCACTCACTTTCACCAGGCTAGGGCAGGCTGTTGTGTTGCGGGGAGGGGTACAGGCTCTGGGCTGGGGTTGACGGGCTCGGAGTATGGGAGGGGGCTCCGTGCTGAGCCTGGGGCAGAGGGTTTGGGTGCAGGAGGGGGCTCTGGGAAAGAGTTTGAGTGCAGAAAGGGGCTCAGGGCTGGGGCAAGGGGTTGGGGTGCTGGGGCGAGTGAGGGTTGAGGGTTCTGGGAGGGAGTTTGGATGTAAGAGGGGGCTCAGGGCTGGGGCAGGGGGTTGGGGCAAGGGAGGAGGTAAGGGGTGTGGGCTCCAGCTGGGCAGTGTTTACCTCAGGCAGCTCCCGGTCGGTGGTGCAGCGGGGCTAAGGCAGGCTCCCTGCCTGCCCTGGCCCCACTCCACTCCCAGAAGTGGCTGGCATGTCCCTGCGGGCCAGGGGTGGTGGAGCTCCGTGTACAGCCCCTGCCTGCAGGCACCGCTCCTGCAGCTCCCACCGGCTGCAGTTCCCGGCCAATAGGAGCTGTGGAGTCAGTGTTTGAGTTGTTGGCAGAGTGCAGAGTCCCTTGCCCCCCAGGGACGTGCCAGCCACTTCTGGGAGCAGCACAGAGCCAGGGCAGGTAGGGAGCCTGCCTTAGCCCCACTGCACTGCCAGACTTTTAGCCGCCTAAAATCTCCCGGTTTGGCTTCAGTAGCCTCCGTGAAATAGAGCCCGATTCCAGGAGACTCCGGAACCGTACTAACCCCCGAAGCACTCACTCGTCATGTGGATCCTGCTGCCACACAGTAACAGTGCACTTTGACTATACTTGTTTGAAACAGGAGAAAATCAAAGAACTCTATGGAACTCTATGGTGCATCCGATGAAGTGAGCTGTAGCTCACGAAAGCTCATGCTCAAATAAATTGTTTCTAAGGTGCCACAAGTACTCCTTTTCTTTTTGCGAATACAGACTAACACGGCTGTCACTCTGAAACCTGTCTATGGAACTGTTAGTGAATGGCAGCAGGGTCCATGCAGCCACTTAGTGCATGGCAGATTAAATCAGGTACAGAACGCCCCAGTTTGCTTTGCACTAAGTGACCATATAGACAAGCCCTGAAGCAGATAAATGAAGTGCTACTGAGTTTACTGCACGTCGGGCTTTCAAACAGGATCCTACAAGCAGAAGTCTTGTCTACTTTGCATGGACACTGAAAAATCTCATGGGACTTTGCACAAGTAAGGGTTTGCCTTGATGTTCTGGGTGAAATTTCTCCTTCCCCTACCACTCTTATACTAGATGACCCATTAGCTATTGCCCCCTACTCCAAAGGTGGTAGTATTTTAGTGATGCTACATGCAGATAGTTTTTAAAGTATTTGGGGATCTTTTTGAGATTACAGGCCTGTGACGGCAGCACTCACCTTGAGTGCCTCCTTGAGATTGGGTATGGTACTGTAATCTTTTCCCTCCTCCTGCGCGCCCCCCCCCCCCCCGTAATGCATCCAATGAAGTGAGCTGTAGCTCATGAAAGGTTATGCTCAAATAAATCTGTTAGTCTCTAAGGTAACACAAGTACTCCTTTTCTCTTCGTGAATACAGACTAACACGGCTGCTACTCTGAAACTTGACCTCACTAGGTGGGTCTTCAGTGGCTCAGTCCTCCGGCCAAGACACACAGTCAAAATGGATGAACCCCTTCCAGAGCAGGGAAAGTCAAACAAACTGTCTGCCCTCACCAGGGTCTTCAGCCCCATCGCTAGCCCTTTAGAAGCCAGAATGAAGGGTGGGATTTAAAGAATCTTGTCCCCTTCTTGGAACTTAGACCACTTTGCTAGTGGCCAGTGGGGGAACGCAGAGTCACCCGTTCCAACTTCCTTGCATACAGCAGCCATGTACTGCTTCCTTTAATTAGTTACTGCTGCATTCCCTGGGCCTCTTCCCTCCTGCTCCCTTTACCTTCACCTGTTACCTTAGGGTTAAACTTGTCATGTCCTCTCACTCCCAGCTCTAGTAAATGCAGCCAGTTGAGCTCCTTTGGCCAGAGAAGAGCACCCTTTCTTGACCCTCTGGTCCCAGCCAGGAACTGACCAGCTAAAGCCCTGCAGCTGCTTTTATCTGAGCCTGCTGGGCTCTGACTGGCTGCTTCTACAAGGCCTCTCTAGGCAGGCTGGGAGGACCCATCTCTGCTGCTCCTTCCTGTGGCGGGGTGTAGCAAGAACCCAGCCCCTCCAGCAGGGATCCACAAAAGGCCACGTACATCCCATCACAAAGTCCTACATAAAATCAAGTGATTATAAATTATGTTGCTAACAATAATAATGCTGTAATACTTACTGTATATTTTGATTAAACTAATAATCTGCATTCCCCATCAACTTATTTGTATTTCCTAGCATATAATATATAGGAGACAACTTTTTTCTTTTGTGGTGTGTTTTTTTTAAATCACAATCACTATCATTAATGCCCATTCTAAGACCTGAATTCATATAGCTGCTTATAGTTTGATGAACATGGAAAATCCTGAACAATTACAACTACAATGAAAATAGGCATTTTATAAACACATACCTATGATGGAATCCCTTCGGAAAACATCTCTATCAAAAATGTAAAATGACAGGTGACGAAAACTCCGAGGAATTTCACAGTAAAAGTCTTCTCCATAGAAGGGGCTGGGGAAATAAGAAGAGTTAGTATTGGTATCTCAAAGTAGCAAGTTTGTTTTTACTTCATACCCTGAATGTTGACTACACTTGCCTTTGTTAGGCTGCAACTGTGTGTATGCACTAAGCTACATCTCCAGGCACTATATCACTTTGATTTATTCCATTATATATTAAATGCCCATGAAACAAAATTTTCCAGTGCATGACAAGGAACAGATATTTATTATTTGTACTGCAATAGCACCTAATGGCTGTAATCAAGGACCAGTGCCCCATTTAGTAGGTACACAATGACAAGATGGTTCCTGCCACAAAGAGTTTGCAATCTAAGTACAGTAAAAGCTGTTTTATCTGGCATGTTGGAGGAATGGGGGGTGCCGATAATTGAAAAATGCCAGTTAACTAAGTGGGAGAGAGTTTGGGTGTGGGAGGGGGCTTGGGGCGCAGGAGGGGGTGCAGGTTCCGGGGGGTGCTTACCTCGGGCAGCGCCCCGCAAGCCGTGACCTGTCCCAGCTGCTCCTAGGCGAAGGCGTGGCAGGTGGCTCTGAACGCTGCCTCCACAAATTCCATTGGCCAGGAAAAATAGCCAATGGGAGCTGCAGGGGTGGCATCTGTGGGCAGAGGCAGTGCGTAGAGCCACCTGCCATGCTTCGGCCTAGAAGTGGACAGGACAGGTTGCCGCTTGTGGGGAGCCTCCAGAGATGAGCAGCCCCCGGATCCAGCACCCCGCACCCTTTCCTGTGCCCTAAGCCCCCTCCTGCACCCAAACTCCCTCCCTAAGCCAGCACGCCACACCCCCTCCCACGCCCCAACCCCCTGCCAGCCCCACACCAAACAGACTATAAATGAACTTTCAATGAAGATCAGAAATGCTGGTTTATAGAGCTTTCTGGTTGGTGAAGTGCCAGATAAAACAGCTTGTACTGTATAAAACAAGAGGCAGACAGAAGAGTGAGCAAAAGTAACTGTGAGGAAGTTATAGACTATGTATTCTCCAATGCGCATTAAATCAACTCTTTGAACTAATTAATTAATTTAAAATGAAAACCTCACATCCAACTCCTCCATTTTCTCCAAACAAAAATCTCAAATCCAAAACTGATTAAGACAATTGATAGTAACTAAGCCTTTGAGGTGGATTTGTGATGTTTATTATCTATTAATACTGAATATCCATTTCCACCTGATTATGATATACAGAAGAATGATCTAGCTAGATCAACAGAAAAACAAATTATCTTTCCTACAGTTAGGTCAAATTCAACAATGGATAAAAATATCATTTTTAACATACAAATCTGTTTAGGGACGTAAATAGCTTCCCTTGAATCCTACTAGTTTAAACAGAGAAACACCTCAGACTTAATAGCAAACCTTTTTTTTTTTCTATCCAATTATATGGTTAAGGAATTGTGTATAAGAACTACAAGCATCTATCAACATTATTTGTGCCGTGACAGGTCTATCGTACTAACACAGATTTTTCACCCCGAGTCACTTAAACTCCATCCGCCCATTCAAATCTACTGAAGCATGAGTCATACTGACAGATGCAGCAAGCACTGCAGATGTAGACTTAAAAATAAATCACTAATTCTAATTAATAGGCTGAAAGCCAGTAGTTTTTCTGTTTAAACAGACCTCCCTTTTGTCCTGGCTGGGCACAAGACTGGGAGACGGATTCATTAAAGCTACAGTATAAAAAAAACCCTTCAACGGTATTCTGTTAAAAGATTTAATACTCATCTGAGTTATTAATAGTTCCTTACATTAACTTTCCATTTTTCTTGCATTTTATCAGCATATGTCATTCCCTTGGCTCTGTCAAGACACACATACATTGCTCCTATTATACACAGCAAAAGCATTTTAGGTCACTGCACACCTCTTTTGTTCACACTGCTGCCTAGAATGAAATAAATTTTTAACGGATTTCTATACTCTCTTAATAGACTTTTGGAGCTAGCCAGCAAGCCTCATTCATTATATAGCAAAACATGGTACTAAATGTCATTTTTAGTGAGAACATGACACAATGTATTAATTGTTAAAGTTATACATTATTATTCAGAAAAAACAATTGTTAAAAATCTATTTATAATAATATATGCTACAATGTTGAGAAATGTGTCCAAGATTAACGAATGAAGCCCACAGTACAGACTCGTAGAGCACTACTGTCGTTAAACATGGATCCTAAAGGCAGATTTCAGAAAACAAAAAATTACAGTACATCATTTGGTCCCTCTCCTGTCCAGTCTCCTCTGAACGTCAGCATCTGCTCCCATTTATTGTGTCTCAGACCCTGAGTATTTAAGGATTGTACTTGCATACACAGCTTCTAACTTCTAACTGCAAAAGGTGTTGCACACAATTCTTGGTGGCTCTACTCTTGAGTTGGACAATATTTACTTAGTAATGCCTTAGTTTAAGCAACTTTATAGATGTTATATATTTACTTTACTCACAGATCTGGTACCTTCCAACAAAGTTTACAACATGTACTTGCTGCATTGGCACTTTTCCATGTTAACTATGACAGCATGCCTCATCACTTTTGCCTGTTTTCCCTCTATGAAGAAACCTTATTTGATCTTCAGGAGTGTGATATGGTTTTTACAGATACAAAGCTTGAAATTTTGCACTAGCACAAACTTTTCTACCAAACTGAGCATTATGAACAGCTCTCCTAGCAGAATGGTTCCTAAGCGGGACCATAAGGCCCTATACCTGTAAACACTTATGCAGTTGACTTCAGCAGGACTACTCATGTGCACAAAGTTAAGTATGTATGACAGAGTTCAATGCCTAAGCATTAAAGTATCTAAGTTTCTCTGGAGAAATTCTGCTTGCTTTTTCTAGATGTACTAGTGAATCTATCCATAAAGTCTGTCCTTTCCTTCCCATAAAATACTGATACACATAATGGGCTGCACCACAAAAAAAAAAAAAAAAAAAAAAGACACTGAAGAGATGATACTTATTAACCTGGATTATATATCCATTTCTCCATTATAATTCCTAGATTACTGTGCCACCTGAAAGCCTGAAAGGTACAAATATGTCTTTTCCCATATTTATTGCACAGTCCTTAAACTCAGATTACCATTTGATACTTATAAAAATGTATTCAGGGACAGTAATTAGCCGCCCCCCAACCCCACCAAACAGACCTCCAATTGGACCAGCCAAACCACCATCATTTGAAGCAGTCAAGAATAGAAAAGACAACAGAGGAAACAACATATGGATGTGCACTGAACATTTCTGGAGAGTGGCCTTGAGAAAAAAGTCTTTAAAAACCTGTTTACAATACATGATGTTGGAAAAGAGCATAATGAAAGGGAGAAATGCGAAGGAAATGCAGTTAGCTATATTATAACTGAATCCTGTATCCACTACTGGACACGAGACTTACTTGCAGGAGTAGTCCCATTGAACTCATTCATGTGCCTCACAGTAAGCATTATTCTCATTAGTGTTTGCAGAATAGGGCCCTTATTTTATATTTTAGAAAACTCTGTTCAGTGCTTTCCTGGTTGTGGATTTTGAAGACAGTGTTTTACAATATCCTACTCCAACTCATTCAGATAGTGTATTTTTCCTATATTGTGCTTACTTTTAGAAATTAAAGGTGCATTTCTTAAACACTGCACGTATTTCCCAACTGATAATTAAGCAGCAAAACTTTAACTGCAAGAAAATGCACATTAAATCTAATCTGATTTTCCCCCTTCCCCTTGAGTGGTAGGGTGGCTTTGCAAAACAATATCTTCTTTCTGAAGGAATGAAAAGGAACTATACAACTGCTGTGTGCTTCCACTTAAATTGCAAGCTTATCCTTAATGTATCTCTTCAAACAGTGCCCACTTTGTCTCAAGCATGGACCTGAGGAGCAAGAGGTCACAGCAGTCAAACCCCATGATTTATTTCTCAAGCCAAACTGTCTTGAGCATCAGCCTCAGGGCTCGAGAAACCTCGTTCCAAAAAAACAAACTGCCTCCCCAAAACAAAAAAAGGCAATCCACCCTGTTTGCTGCACTAAATGCTTTTATTTGACAGAGAAATTAATAAAAGTCAGCAGCATCAAGTTACATAGCCCACCAAGAGACTGACAAATACTTCAAGAACAAATACCAGAATTATCCCAGCTAAAGATTCAGAGATCTGTCAGAATTTAATGAGTTCAACTTGAACTTCCAATTTTAAAAAAAATTCCCTGGTAGATTAGACCTACTCTCTCATTAGAAGATTTAATTTGGTGAAGAAAAGGGGGGAAGGGTGTAGTTTTTAAACATCAGAATAAGCATCAATATTTGCAAAAGGAAGCGTTTAAAGTATCAAAATAGCTTCTGATTCTTTTAAGTTTTGCAATGACAGCCAAGGGGATGGGGCATCGTAAACAGATTTGCAGCGACAGAAGCCATTGCATGCCCTCCTTTTTACCTGGCAGTCAGCATGAAATTAGCCTTCCTTAAAGTAGGTTTGAAAATGTTTACATTTCAGAAATCCTTTGGCACAGGATATTGATTTTAAAGTCCTTTAAATCGTTATTAATTTAACCTGCCTTGGGTTTTATTGTAAGGTGTCCCAGATACTTTGATAGACTGGTGTTCTATACATAGAAGAATAGAGCTTTTGAGTCCCTAGCCTCACAACTGCCACATCCAGCTGTTGACAGTAATTACTCCATAACTAAGGGTGAAGCGAATATCTCATAAGCAGATTCATTTTGAATACACCTCAGTTGTCGTCCCCCCCACCCCCATCTGATCTTCCTGATGTTTCATATGCCAATCTCAACTGTTGGAGAAACGTTGGAGCAGGAATCTTCACTGCATGATCTGGGCATGGAATGGGAGTCTGTGGGGAGGAGGAAGGGTAATTTTGAGGCAGGCAGGAGACTAGGGCAGGGGATGAAAGGGGGGAAATGACAGGAGACTGGAGGGCATGGAGAAAGACAAGGAAAGGCAGAGACTGTAAACACTTAACTTTAAAAATGGGTAACATATTGTAGCTTTTAAATCCCAAGGTTTTTAATCAAGAGAAAAGCTTCCCCTGTCCACCATCTTTTACTCCATATTCCACCCAGGTTTCATCATCTTCCCTTTCCCTCCCTCCCATAGACTTGCTAAAGCCCATGGGAGCGAAGCCCTTTGCTAGGCCTCATCAAGGCACAGCAGCACTCCTTTTCTGCAGCCCTTTTATGGCAACCTGATTCAGCAAGTGCTTTTCGGGCAATTACGCACGTGCTTAAGCACTTTCTTCAGTTGGAGACTTAATCCAATGAGTAACAGCAAAGTCAAATAAAAACTTTAAAAAAAAAGTGCAGCGCGATTTTCCTTAAAAATTAACAGTTAACGCTGGAGAAATATTATTTTCCTCAAAAAACATCTGTTTTAGTGCCCAAATGTGAATTAGTCTGGAAATAGTAAAGGAATCCTTCCTGTCCTCTTCCAAATACTACTTCACTCACCCACATCCAACTCAATTTACAGAAAGGTTTCCTATTCAAGATCCTATTTCTGATTATTACCTAGTCATTTTTTTATTTTGGCCTATCAGAGTAGCCAAGTGCCCAGTTTTTGACCGGAATGCCTGCTTGAGAAATGGCTGGCTCTGCACAGCTCCTGGAAGCGGCCGGCATGTCCCTCTGGCTCCTAGGCGCAGGGGTGGCCAGGGGGGCTTCGTGCGCTGCCCCTGCCCATGGTGCCAGCTCCACAGCTCCCATTGGCCTGGAACCATGGCCAATGGGAGCTGCAGGGGCAGCGCCTGAGGACAGGGCAGTGTGTAGAGCCTTCTGGCTGCCCCTGCACTTAGGAGCCAGAGGGACATGTCACCACTTCCTAGGAGCTGCCTAAGGTAAGTGCTGCTTCGAGCCTGCACCCCCCCCGTACCCCAACTGTGTCTCAGCCCTGAGCCCCCTCCTGCACCCAGACTCCCTCCCAGAGCCCACACCCTTTCTGCACCTCCACCCCCTGGGCCTCAGGCCAGAGCCCCCTTTCGCACCCTCCAACCAGAAGCCCTCAACACCCCTGCACCCCAACCCCAGCCCCAGCCCAGAGCTTCTTCCTAACTCCAGCCCCTTGGCTCTACCCTCCAGCCCAGAGCCCCGTCCTGCACCCCAAACCCGTCATCCCCAGCCCCATCCCAGAGCCCGCACCCCCAGCCAGAACCCTCCCCCTCTCACACCCCAATCCCCTACCCCAGCAAGTGAGTGAGGGTGGGGGAGAACGAGTGACAGAAGAAGGGGAGAGGGAGTGAGCAGCGGGCGGGGCAAGGGTGTTCGGATTTCTACAATCAAAGTTGGCAACCCTACCTAGCACATGTTTTTGCAAATTCCAGGGGAAAGATGTTAAGGAGCTGGACTGGGGTGGGGGCAAGGGGCAGTCAGGTGGAGTGAGTTTAAGCAATGAAAAATTATATAGGAGTAGATCCCATAACCATTTTCAAACATTCTGGTGATTTGGGTTTTTTAAAAGATGCAGGATTTTGTAATTACTTTTCAGTGTTAGCTAGACAGAACCATGTTCAACCTTAACTGTAAAAAAAAGTTTTGTTTGAAAAATACCTATTAAAAATCATCACAATCAATGTAAATTGAAGGAACAAGAGTATACAGACTGAATCACATAGACTAGAACCACTTCTTCAGTTTCAGATAATATTGCAAAACCCAGCATTTATTTCTCAACACTTGGGTTTGCAAAAGCAGTCTTGTTCTCATTTTGGCACTGATAGTTCAGTGGATGAAGAGAGAGGGTTGCAACATGAATAATAATGTAACTGCCCAAACCAAACCTCTTTGTATATAGATTTTTCTTCTCCTTTTAAACCTGCCTTTGTACTTGAAGTAAGGACCATTAACATGCTACAAAGAACTCTGCATCCTCTGACTATTCCAACTTGTTTAGAAAGACTGGATTCATCCTGCTGCATGAACTGAAGACCAGAGTTCACATCACAGTGTGAGTTGGAAGAAAAATAAATAGACTGAAGAGTCTACGAAAGGGTACTTGCCTGTTTCTGAACAATTCAGCATTTGGCTTATAAAATGTGCACAAATACTCTGCAACATTTCGTTAAGAGAGTGACGAGAGGAAAAAAAGATTCTTCAGAATACTTACATAAGACAATCAACAAGGGAATTGGAAGAACTCAAATTCTGATAAAGTTTGTGGTTGCTGCTACTGTAGAACTATAAGTTGAGATTCTGTAGGAGTAGCCAAAAGAGGCAGACAAAGGTTGCAGGGAATCTAAAACATTTGCAAAATACACCCATACTAGATCTGAAACTCAGAGTTCTGGCAGAATATATACAACTGGAAGCATATGGTTACATAAGAAATACAACTAAAACAAACCCACACAACTTAAGTCATTGTGAAAGTACAGATCCTCTTCTAATATCCATCCACTGTACATAAGCCACTTTTTCTCATAAGTAATTGGGCTGAAGGACCTGATAGGGAGTGCTGTGTCATGTGTTCAAGCACATATATCCATCAACAGAATCAGAACATTATTACTGTGTTAACTACATTAGATCCAGGGTGGAGGGTGGGGAGATTTTAGCTACAGATATAGTCTCATTTGGTGTAAACTATTTTCTACTACCCCCCTCATTTTTTTCTTAAAACTTCCTCAGCCTGTTCTTTTACTGATTTTATTTTGTGTGTGTATCTGGTGCCGTTACAGTCTCACCCTGCCAGCTCTGAACCCTATCCACTGACTGACATGCCTACCAAACACCAAAAATTCTCCCTTACCCATTTCTAGGGACCTTGTGACTCTTTCATCTGTCAAATTTCCTCCCCTCCCCCACAAATAGAAATACCCTTGTCTCATGGCATATTCAGCCTTTATCTGTACCCCCCTGACAAAGTGGAACTCAAGTTATAGATGTGTTTACTTTGTAGGAATTTCTCAGGTTCTTAACATAGTTACTCACATGGATAGCTTTCAATACTGATACGTATTCTCATTCATAAACCCCTCAGAGCCCTAATGTCCACCAGGCCTCCTCCCACTTCTGGCACTCTGTCCAGCTGTGTTACATGTCTTCCCCACAAAGTCTTGTGCACTCCCTGCCCCAATAATCTCTCATGAGCAGTCTGATTTTCCCCAAGCTCCACTCCCTGCAAGCTCCCTTACCACATTAAGCCTTTAAATGTTGATACACATCAATGATTAGATCCATCAATGTTGATACATATCAGTGTTTAAAAGCAAAATGTGGTAACTGAGTACAGGGCACGGTGGGGCCAGGCAGTGTGTCTAGAGGAGAGTACATTGAGGAGTGAGGCTGTTATGGGAACTGCAGTGGAGCAAACAGATAGGAGAGAAGCCGCTCTTAAAGTACTGCTTATGCCATTCGGTTCAAAGCCTCCTTCCCCGTGGCCTTTATGCTGGGCAGAGCTCCGTGTTTCACAAAGGCAGGTGGGCAGCACTGGAACATCTAAGGTGCTGATGTATCCAAGTAATTCTATCAGCTAATCTTGGCATATCCCCAAAGTAAGTGGAACAACTATGTATGTAAAATTTGAGAAGTGGCTTGTGTCCAACACATCCGAATGCGAGAGAGAAGTATGGAGTTTGTGGTGGTTTAGTTAGAGGAACACAAATAAATGTGAGGAAAACAAAGCAAAGTAAGTATTTTAAGACGATATCAGCAAACATTAAATATTTTATTAAAAATTAGGGCATCTATATAGTTGGTTAGCGCACAGCATGCTAGAGTCTAAACCTACCATGCATTAGCCTGTCACATGTTATCTGGCTGCATGGGATACTGCTACCATACACTACAAGTTCCATACTGTGCTTTGACATACTGCTGCTCCAAACAGTGTGGACAAGCTTTCATACAGAACAGTAACTCTTTGCAAGACTGAATTTATCAAATTTAGTAACTAAGTTCAGTTGGCAAAGCGTGAAACAAAGGAACTTTATTCTTGTGTTAAATTCAAGTACCCTTAAACTATGGAGTTGCTACAGACTTCTCCTTAATATTGTGGTCTTGCCACTGCGAGGCTGTATCAGTATTTTCTGTTTTACAGGGTCAGTACCTCGGTGTGTCTCAGATTTTTCCAGAAGGGAGTTAAATTAAGATTGCAAGGGCAATGTCCACTCCAGTATTTTTGAACTTGAGTGTGCTTGACTTTGTAGCCTTTTAATCCTTTATGTATTTTCCTAATTTTGATGTTTTTTTAATAGTTTTGTTTAATGTTAATTAAGGTTGCTGTCATCAATAAAGTCTATTGTTTGTGAATATGTATTATACATTCACACAAATGTAAGTATTATGTGGTTGACACTTTACCTCCTCGCCAAAGTTTAGGGACAGTAGACTCAAGGCTCAGGTGGTTTATTTTCCCTTACATTCAGTTTTTGATCACTCTGTCCAAGGTGTGAAAAATTCCTGTCAAGTAGTAAAGAGCACTAAAGGATCATGGAGCCAAGATACCTGATCCACCTTACTGAAGCACACCAACCATTTAACTCTTCTTCACACAGCTCTACTTTTACTGGTACCATTGAAACACATTT
The DNA here is from genome assembly GCF_965140295.1 of Lepidochelys olivacea. Taxonomy (NCBI): domain Eukaryota; kingdom Metazoa; phylum Chordata; order Testudines; family Cheloniidae; genus Lepidochelys; species Lepidochelys olivacea. The sequence continues at coordinate 113,730,640 of NC_140411.1, forward strand.
AGAAATGTCACATTCCCTTTACCTAAGATTTGAGAAGCTGTCTTGATTTTTCTGTTGCAGCTGATACTGTCCTTTAAGCGAATGGAAACATCTGATGCAAGCAAAGGCAACATCAATCTTAAGGACAACAAAATTAAAAGTGCAGTCTCTATCCTGGCTCGGTGTGGAGGGGAGACCTAAGGGGGAGGGCCATGTTAGAGAGAGAGCCCAGCCTGCACTGGCTGCTACCCTGGAGCTTGACTCTCAGAAGTGGGGTTTCTGCCTTTGATGTTGCCCTGCTCCACTTGTTTAGAATTCAGCACTTCCAAAATGCACCATTTCTGCATTCTCTATGGACAGAATCCCTCTTCTCAGCACCCGCAGGGAACCAGCTACTGGGCAGGGTTGCAGCCTGCTACTTTGTGAAAAAGAGGGCAGCTAGATGCAGGAAGTGAGACAGGAAATGAGACAGGGGTGAAGGCAATGGGGTCTGAGGCCCTCAACCCCAGCTTGCTACCTTTAGGTGACCCCCACCCACGAGCTTAATGCTCCTTTGGGGCTAGATCCAGCTCCTGCCACTGATGTGAGGGCCCTCGGCTGCCACGCTGGGAGCAGCTCTGCGTGCTGAGAGTCTGGTGGTATTGGACAATTCCGGGGCAGGTCCCCGCAGCCTGAAGGCCTTGTGCGGAGGGAGCTCTAGGAGGAAAGGACCCACCAGCTAGGTTTGTCCCAGTCCTCTCCCCAGAGTTTCCCTGGGAAGCTTGAATTCCCCCCAGACCCTTACCCCCACCTTCTTGTTTAGTGACAAGGGGCGCATGCTAGGAAGGGGAGACCCAGTGGGAGGTGCAACTTGCATGATGCAGAGACTCTCCCTGAGCCCCTTACCCTGCTCTGTTGATACGCAGCACCATCCCAAGCCCTCCAATCAGTCCCCTTTGGGGCTGGGCTGGGCCTCCAGCTCTGTGATCCTGCCTGGGAGCTGGATCAGGGCTGGCCATGATTGCATGGGAGCATTACAACAGCAGCCTTGGCCAGCCTGCACCCTCAAGCCCCCGGGCCAGTGGGGAGTGTAGGCAGACCCCCACACCGTGTACCCCAACACCTCCACTCTGGCCTGAGGTCCTTCCCCAGTTGGGTTGGCTCCAGGAAGCTGGTCTAACAGAGCAGGTGTGCTGTTGCTGAAAGATCCAGCACACTTGTTCAGGTCAATGTGAAGATTGTGGACAGCCCCATAACCTCAGGGCACCAGACCTTCTCAGCCCCAGATGTGGCAGGGGTCTGATCTGGGGAAGAGGTGCATCCTTGACTCAGTGCCTGCGTGGCTCTGGCTGCCAAGGGGGCATAGGTGGGAGGTGCCTGCAGGAAGGAGGCAGGGAGTGACAGCTCTGGTGCATGAGGCTGGTCCTGGCTGGCTCCCCACTCTGGCCCACTGGCTATCATGGCATTCCACCAGTGTCACATGACATGACTATGTGTAGACAGGGTCATCCTGCCCCACTCCCTTCCTGGTCCTGTCAGATGTAGGGCTTCACCAGTCAAGCTGGGCTGAGAGCTTTGGGGGTTGGGGGGGGGAGAAAGGGGGGCTGAGCCCCCTCTAGTCCTAGCCACCCTCTACCTAGGAGGTATCTCCACTCCTTCTGCTTCTTCCAGTCAGGCACTGGAAAGCTGTCCTAGTAGGAACTTTAAATCTTTGATTCACTATAATACAACAGGTTTTGATGCCGAGAGGTTGACTGGTGGAAATGATGTAAAATTCTTGACAATGATTTACTGGTCCCACCTGACTTACAGAAATAAGTGTTAGATATCCCCAGTGCCCACTAACCTGGCTGCTCAAGTTTTTGAGGGGAATTTAGTGCTATTGAAAGGTGTAGTAAATATTGTTACTGGCCTTGTGATTAAGGCACTGGCCTGGGAAGCAAGAGGTCTAGATTGTGTGCGACACTGGGTAAATCACAACCTCTGTGCCTCAACTCCCCATCTGGGAAATGGGGATAACAAGGTTTCCTTTCCCGACCCCGTTAGCTGTTTAGACTGTACGCTCTTCAAGGCAGGGACTCTCTTGCTATGTACAATGGGGTTTATTGGTTGGGGCTTCTAAGCGCTACTGTAATACATGTAATAAACCAGTGTCTCTCCAACTTTCCAAACTATTGTACCCCTTTTAGGAGTCTGATTTGTCTTGCGTACCCCAATTTTCACCTCATTTAAAAATTACTTGCTTACAAAATCAGACACAGAAATACAAGTGTCACAGCACACTTTTACTGACAAATTGCTTACTTTCTCATATTTACCATATACACCTCTACCCCGATAGAACGCGGTCCTCGGGAGCCAAAAAATCTTACCACATTATAGATGAAACCACGGTATATCAAACTTGCTTTGGCCTCGAGCATTTCCATTATTAATAGTCACTTCCTGCCCCCGACTTACCCCTCAGAACCCCCAACCCATCCAACACCCCCCCGCTCCTTGTCCCGACTACCCCCTCCAGAGACCCCCGCACCTAATCACCCCTCCCAAGACCCCACCCCCTATTTAAGCCCCCCTGCTCCTTGTCTCCTGACCGCCCCCTCCAGAGACTGCCCACGTCCCTAATTACCCCCAGGATCCCACCCCCTACCCAACCCCCCTGCTCCCTGTCCCCTGATTGCCCCGACCCCTATCCACACCACTGCCCCCTAACAGGCCCCCGGGACTCCCACCCCCTATCCAATGCCCCTGTTCCTCGTCCCCTGACCGCCCCGTCCCCAGAACCTCCGAACCATCCAACCCCTCCCCCCCCGCTCCCTGTCCCCTGACCACCCCCTGAGACCCTCTGCCCCTTATCCAACCCCTTCGCCCCGGCCCGGCACCCTTAACATGCTGCTCAGAGCAGCATGTCGGAGCCAGACACGCTGATTCGTCGGAGCGCACAGCCCCACCCCCCAGAGCACTGCTTTACCGTGTTATATCTGAATTCATGTTATGTTGGGTCACGTTATATCGGGGTAGAGGTGTAATTATAAAATAAATCAACTGGAATGTAAATATTGTACTTACATTTCAATGTATAGTATATAGAGCAGTGTATATAATTGTATGAAATTCTAGTTTGTACTGACTTTGCTAGAGCTTTTTATATAGTTTGTTGTAAAACTAGGCAAATATCTAGATAAACTGATGTACCCCTGGTTGAGAACCACTGTGATAAACCACCTCCACATCAGTGAAGTTACCATTCAAGTAATTAGCTAAAAAAAGACACATGCAAAGTTCCTCACTATACAAAATGAAATGTTTCATCCATGTTTCAATTTTAAACCCTTTCATGTATATACAGAGTATATGAAAACACAGCTGGAAAAAATACAGGTTCCCTCAGTGCAAGGAAACCTGAATTAGAAGACATTGGTGTAGATATGGCATTTTCCTGTCATATTCTCGGCAGACTTTATTGAATTAAGATTTAGTATTTTACGGATCCATTGTATTAAATGAATGGTTTATGTATTATTGAGGGCTGGGATTGTATATAACCTTTCAAAAGGGAGAAATGTGACAGATGTGGAACCTGGGGGTTCAAAAGATTATACTGAACAATGTACCAGACAAGAATACACTGAATGCATCCGATGAAGTGAGCTGTAGCTCATGAAAGCTTATGCTCAAATAAATTGGTTGGTCTCTAAGGTGCCACAAGTACTCCTTTTCTTTTTGCGAATACAGACTAACACGGCTGCTACTCTGAAACCAGGCAAGAATGGTGTTTTGGAACAAAAAGTGTTAAGTCATTTTCCCGGGGAATATCTAGGGGGAAGCGAATGCAAATTCTCCACCTCCAATTATGCAAAACCACAGCCTTTTGAAGCTTCGCCCTGAGGAGTGGCCCATTGTCTGCTGATCACCTGTTACCTGACGCCAAGGTCAAAGGCCCAATCTGAAAAAAGGAAAGACTGAACTATTCATAGCTGGTCTGGTTCTGAATCTGAGACAGCCATGAAATTGTAACTGTGTGCGTGTTGAGGGGAGAACAGTTATGGGTTTTGAAAGACTGACACCTACCAGAGTCCAAAGCTGGAGTTCAGGGTGAGGTCTGGTAAGCTTTTTAACATATGTGTAAACAAAATGTTTAATATCTTTTTTCTGTAACGCTTTCAACTTAAGAATAAACATGCTTACTTATGAAGAGCTGTATGGTAACTTATAATTGCAGGCAATTACACTGTTCATAACTTCTGCAGAGAAAACAAAGAGCAGGTGCTGGCCCTTTAGATGTTTTGGCTTGCTAGGGATATCACAGTGTAGGCAGAGAACTGTGCAGCCTGGAAAACCCCTGGTCTCAAGGGAGAGACACTTGGACTTTGCCCAAAGGAGGTGATAGCTAAGGAGCTGGGATGCCTTCAAAGGAGCAATACAGGTGCAATTGCTCTGAACTGCGACAATTGTTTCAGGGTGACAGGTGTATTCAACTTTATGCATATGCACCCCTCCCCCAACTGTTCTAATATTTCACAGATAATTGTAAAAAAAAAACCATAGGTCAAACAGGAAACAGTTTGTCATTTAACAGTCACAGTTCGATAAAAATTTTAAAACAGAGGTTTTCACTTCTTTGCTAAATTGAAAAAACTGCATTCAAAGGTTTAAATGATCAATAAAAGGTGAGGAGAGATGTAATTTTTGTGATTTGCTTTCATGGGTTGCAATACCCAAGACTCTGTTACTCAGACTGTCCAAGTTTTGACAACGAGCCCAACCAAAACATTAGAAATTGAGAATGGGAGCCAGAGTTGAAACGCTGATTTAATATTTAAATGTTAAGCCTCATCATAGGCTTACAGGAAATAGTTTGCAACAAATCTAGTGGGGAGGTAAGCATATGCATCTTATTTATTCGGAACTGAACACAACCACCCATATCATTAGTGGTTGCCTTAGCCACACATTAACATCTAATTTATATGCGTTGGATCCCATAGCTCCCTCAAAACTTTGACAAGATGCCATTAACCTTCAAACTGCATGAAGGGCTATGACAGATGAAAACAACCTGCTGCACACAAGGCTGACAATGGTTCCAATAGGTGTAAGTAAGCAGTGCACACTTCCTAGAAGATGATCTGCCCACCTCCAGAAAAAGAACTAGACCTTCAACTCCTGCTGACTTTGACACACCCTTTTGTGGCAGCCATTAATCCATTCCTGTCCAGTGCTGCTGGCCCAGTGCCAATCTTGGATGAACAACAGCGTATCAAGACCAACAGCTATGTCCTTGCAGAGCGGCAGCAACTCTGGGATAGAGAGACAGGCAAGCTGATGAATTTCAGAAGCCCTAATTTACATCCACCTGTTTGTAACCTGGAAAGCAAATCCTAACTAGGCTTAACAGGCTACTCACTGGACTGGTCAGAGTGACTACCACAATGCAGAAATTTTGGCATAGCTCCATCTTACCAGGGTGATTACGGGGCAGCACTGCACATGAGCAAACATGTGGTGGAGGAATGCATAGTTAAAAGACTGGAGGGTGGACTGCAACCCCTCCCCCAGTGATGCAGCAGTTAGATAGCTGAACAATCTAGATACTGACTTGTGACACATATGAAAGAAGCAGCAATTTGTACAAACAGAGGCACTGTAAAGACATTGTTAAAAACAGTTTCTTTCTTGAATTTATTTTATTTATTCACTTATTGGGAGAATGTTCAAGGATGAAGGACAAATCCAACTGGCAGCAGATCGTAGAGGTAGGAGGGTGTTGTGATAGTCAGGAGGGATGCTCTTATGAAACAGACAAACAAAAGCAGTAGCATGCTGTCATAAATATAAAGGGAAGGGTAAACCCCTTTGAAATCCCTCCTGGCCAGGGGAAAGCTTCTCTCACCTGTAAAGGGTTAAGAAGCTAAAGGTAACCTCGCTGGCACCTGACCAAAATGACCAATGAGGAGACAAGATACTTTCAAAAGCTGGGAGGAGGGAGAGAAACAAAGGGTCTGTGTGTCTGTCTATATGCTGGTCTTTGTCGGGGATAGACCAGGAATGGAGTCTTAGAACTTTTAGTAAGTAATCTAGCTAGGTATGTGTTAGATTATGATTTCTTTAAATGGCTGAGAAAAGAATTGTGCTGAATAGAATAACTATTTCTGTCTGTGTATCTTTTTTGTAACTTAAGGTTTTGCCTAGAGGGGTTCTCTATGTTTTTGAATCTAATTACCCTGTAAGATATCTGCCATCCTGATTTTACAGGGGGGATTTCTTTATTTCTTTTTACTTCTATTTTTATTAAAAGTCTTCTTGTAAGAAACTGAATACTTTTTCATTGTTCTCAGATCCAAGGGTTTGGGTCTGTGGTCACCTATGCAAATTGGTGAGGCTTTTTATCCAACATTTCCCAGGAAAGGGGGGGTGCAAGTGTTGGGAGGATTGTTCATTGTTCTTAAGATCCAAGGGTCTGGGTCTGTAGTCACCTAGGCAAATTGGTGAGGCTTTTTACCAAACCTTGTCCAGGAAGTGGGGTGCAAGGTTTTGGGAAGTATTTTGGGGGGGAAGGACGCGTCCAAACAGCTCTTCCCCAGTAACCAGTATTAGTTTGGTGGTGGTAGCGGCCAGTCCAAGGACAACGGGTGGAATATTTTGTACCTTGGGGAAGTTTTGACCTAAGCTGGTAAAGATAAGCTTAGGAGGTTTTTCATGCAGGTCCCCACATCTGTACCCTAGAGTTCAGAGTCGGGGAGGAACCTTGACACATGCCTTTACCCACCCTCAAAAAGAGATGGAGCTAAAGGTAGACGCTAGCTGACATGGTCAAGGGGGAAGAAAGGCTATTCCGGGACACAGGAGGAAAGCAAGAAAAGCCAAGAGCTGACTTGGAAGTAGAGGTTCCTTGGTCAACACTTCAGGATGAAAGGATTGTAGTTTCCCATGAGCACACTAACCTGCTGATTTCAGACTGGCTTTAGCCTACCACTTTAATTTAAATATGTCTAAAGACAGATGGAAAGTTGTTATTCCTATAACATAAAGGCTTATTTTCTCAATGGAAAATAATTATTGGATTAATCCAGTGAAATGACGTCAACTAAAACAGTAAGCCCTCCTGTGAAGTGGTTTAATGATCATCCAAGAGAAAAAAAACCCACCACCACCTGTGTAATTCTTAGTTCTGAGTAACAAGGTTACACTTGCTTGAATCAGGACAGAAATTAAGTGACAATTGCAAAATTACTTTCGTAAAACTATTTCAAGCTTTAGACGTGGCAAATTCTTAATTACAGCAAGAACTTTAGACAGCAACTTTATGTCATTCATTACTAACCAAATCCATTAAACTGGAAGGTGCTAACAGCTTCATGATAAAACACAATTGTCCTAACTATATGTGGCCATCAATCTACAATCTGTGAGGGTCAAAATCTACACTATACATTTTGCATCTCAGTCTCTCTTGCCCCATTGCAGAACACAAAGATCCAAAATAAAGTCACAAGAAAAATATTAAGTGCAGAAATCTTAAAATTATGTGGGCTAGTATTAAGTAATTTGAGAGGACAAATTCTAGGAAAATCAATAGGCCTTGTGCTCCTAAATCAGTTAGGCACTTTTGAAAGTCACACCTATTATCTATAATCTCAAGAGCTAAACGACTGAATATTTCCAATGTAAATGTTTCACATTTAAAATCAAGACTGAATGTTTTTCTAAAAGCTATACTGCAGGAATTTTGAAGTTTGATGGCATATTTTATACAAGGGGTCAGACTAGATGATCATAATGATCCCTTCTGGCCTTAGAATCTATGAATATGATAACAGGAGAAGTTTACTTTAGAATTTACTACCTAACTCTGATTCCATCACTGACTTACACGTTAAATATACTTATGCAGCCCCCTCCACCCAGTTCTCTTTTTTTTAACTATAAGGTGACCAGAAATTTATTTTGTGGGGAAGGAAATCCCTTTTTCCACAAAGTACACACATGCCTCAGTTTGAGTGATCATGGGTTAATTTGGTGTAAACTAGATGGAAGGATAAGCAAAAATATGTCTGCCACAAAGGTCCTTGATTTCAAAAAGACAAACTTTAAAAAAATTCATGGAATTAGTTAGGGAGTTGAACTGGACTGAAGAATCAAAGGATCTGAATGGAGAGGAGGCTTGGAATTACTTTAATTCAAAGTTTTAAAAACTGTCTGAAGCCTGCATCTCAAGGAAAAGGAAAAAAATTGTAGAGAAGGGTTGTAGACTAATCTGGATGAACAAGAGTCTCAAATGTTATTAAAAGAAAGCAGAAGGCCTATAAGGAATGGAAGAAGGGCTGGATGAGCAAGGAAAGCTACCTCTTAGAGGTCAGAAAACATAGGGAAAAAAAGCCAAAAAGCCATTAAAACCGTTAGTAAGAGGTTTTTTAGACAAATAAAAAGGAAACATGGAAAGAAGAAGTGAGACTGCTAAATGCTGAGCATGGGGTAGAAATTAAAGATAATCTAGGTATGATCCAACACCTAAACAAATATTTTGCCTCAGTTTTTAATATGGATAATGAGGAGGCTTGGAGAGAGTAGCAGGATGGCTAATGTGAACAAAGATATGAAAGAAGAAATTACCACATCCAGGGTGGAAGCTAAACTCAATTATCTTACTGGTACCTAAATTGGGAGGACTGGATAATGTCCGCCCTAAAATATTAAAGGAACTAGCACGTGAAATTGCAAGCCTAATAGCAAGGATTTTTAATGAATCTGTAAACTTGAGGGTCATACTTATGACTGGAGAACTGCAAATACAGTATCTATATTTAAGAAAGATTAAAAAGTGATCCAGGAAACTACAGGCCCATTAGTTGACCTCAGTTGTATGCAAGGTCTTAGAAAATATTTTGAAAGACAGAGTAAAGGACATAGAAGTAAATGGTAATTGTGATTAAAACAAAACAAAAACAAAACATTGTTTTACAAAAGGTAGATCATGCAAGACCAATATGATCTCTTTCTTTGAGAAGATAACATATTTTCTAGGAAATGCAGTAGATCTAATCTACCAAGATTTCAGTAAAGCATTTGATACAGTTCCACATGGGAAATTATTTGCTGAATTGGAGAAGATGAGAATTCATACAAGAATCAAAAAGTAGGTAAAGAACTGGTTACAGGGGAGACTATAACAGGTCATACTGAAAGGTGAACTGTCAGACCGGAGGGAGGTTACTAGTGGAGTTCCTCAAGGACTGGTCTTGGGACCAATCTTATTTAACATTTTCTTTAATGACCTTGTCACAAAAAGTAGGATTGTGCTAATAAAATTTGAAGATGACAAAGTTGGGAGGTATTGGGGAGGACTGGAATATCATACTAGAAGATGTGGAGGACTTTGAAAACTGGCATAATAGGAACAGGATGAAATTTAAGAGGGTAAAGGTCAAGATCATGCACTGAGGGACTAACAACAAGAATTTCTGCTACAAGCAAAAGCGACAGAAACGACAGAAGAGGAGAAAGACCTACGTGTATTGGTTGATTACAGGATGACTGTGAGCCGCCAATGTGATGCAGCTATGAAAAAGGCTAATGCAGTCCTAATGTGCATAAGCAAGGTATTTCCAGTAGAGATAGGAAGTGTTATTACCAAATACAAGGCACTGGTGAGACCTCATCTGGAATACTGTGTGCAATTCTGGTCTGTCATGTTCTAGAAAAATCAATTCAAACAGAAACAGGTGCAGAGAAGGGCTATGAGTATGATCAGAGGAATGGAAAACCTACTTACATGAACAGACTTAAGGAGCTTGGCTTGTTTAACCTATCAAAATGAAGGCTCAAGGCATATATAATTGGTCTCTGTGAATATATCAGAGGGATAAACACCAGGGAGGAGAGGAGTTATTTAAGTTAGGGGCCAATGTTGGCACAAGAACAAGTGGATATAAACTGGCCATCCATAAGTTTAGGCTTGAAATTAGAACAAGGTTTCTAATGATCAGAGGAGTGAAGTTCTGGAACAGCCTTCCAAGGGGAAGGGCTAAAAACCTAACTTGCTTCAAGACAGAGCTTCATAAATTTATGGAGGACCTGGTATGATAAGATTGCCTACAATGGCATATGGCCCATCCATGAATGCGATCAGCAAATATCTCCAATAGGTGGATAAGGGATAACAGATGGGGAATGCGCTGAGTTATTGCAGAGAATTCTCTCTTAAGTTTTTGGCTGGTGGGCTTCGCCCACATGCTCAGGGTCTAACTCATTGCCATATTTGGGGTCAGAAGGACTTTTCCCCCAGGTCAGAATGGCAGAGACCCTGGAGGGGGCGGGAGGGGTCTCCTTCCTCTGCAGTATGAGGCACAGGTTACTTGTTGGTTTGAACAAGAGTAAATTGTGGATTCTACATAATTTTAAGTTTTTAAATCATGATTTGAGGACTTGAGTAACTCAGCCAGAGGTTATGGGCCTATTACTGGAATAGGTGGGTATAGCCTATGATGTGCAGGAGGTCAAACTAGATGATCATGATGGTCCCTTCTGGCCTTAAAGGCTGAGAGTCTGTGCCCTTAACTTGTTCTCTCTATATTTTAGACATTTTTGGGCCCCAACAGAAGTTCCACTCCTTGCTGTGAATCTGTACCTATTTCATTCCAATCTACTATTTTACTCCTGCCTAATTTAGTCATATTCTACACCAGTGGTTCTCAAACTTTTGTACTGGTGACCCCTTCCACATAGCAAGCCTCTGAATGCAACCTTCCTTAAAAATTAAAATAATTTTTTTATACATTTAACACCATCATAAATGCTGGAGGCAAAGCAGGGTTTGGGTTGGAGGCTGACAACTCACGACCCCCATGTAATAAACTTGTGGCCCCCTAAGGGGTCCTGACTCCCAGTTTGAGAACCCCTGTACTACACCTATCACACGGTACAGGAGCACCTTAGAAGCCATTTCTCCCAACTTCCAAGCCCGTGTTTTAGGCATTGCCTATGTTGGGGATTTGTCCCAAAGTCAGCCACCACTGTAGCTGCACTGATGCAAATTCCTAGTGTGGACAGCCTATTGGCACTGGTCTCTCAAACTGGTGGTGAATTAAACCATGGCAAACTGCCCCAGTGCAAATAGCTGTTTTGTCTGTCTACACTGCAGGCAAGCACCAGTGCAGCTATAATCTGATAGCTACAGTTGATTCAGATGTTGAAGGTAGACAAGACTTTAGCCACAAGATCATAGGTCATTAACAGTGGGCATAATAAGGAGCACTATCACCAAGGAGGCCAGTAAAGTGCCTGGAGAAAGAGGACAACTAGATTCTAATAAGGGGTCAGCATCCTAGGATCTGTCACTTGGGGAAAGATTCCACACCTTCCCCCCAGGAGAAAGCAAACAAGCAAGTAGGGAAGGCAGAGAAAAAAGCTGACTTCTGAAACCCCTTTTCGCTCATGCTTTGCCTGAATACCCAAGAGATCTGGTAGTTTCAGAGTGGCTGGAGGAGAAGGAAACACTCCCATTCACCACCAACTGCCTCTCAAAAGAGCAAAGCTGGTCAGCTGCAGGAGAGAGGGATCTCGGAAAACTTAGCACCGTACCTGCCATCTCAGGATTTCACTGAAACTGCTTTTCCCTTTCTTGTAATCTAGTTTCCCTCTCCCCCACTTTTGCACCTCCAAGAATGTGCAGAACAAAACCCCACTGTGGTTTTCAGCTCTGATATAGCAGCAGTTATGATAACAGTATAAAGGAAAAATCCCTGACAGTTGGATTAAATGGCACAGTTAAACTGACAGCTAAAAGGCATAAAGGAAGTTCAAAAGCAAGTATCCCAGGGAGCTGCATTAACTGTAACCTCCTTGGAAATGAATTATGTGCTTTCTCTCAGGACAAGAGCCTCTTCACACATAAATGATAAAAACATATAGTTAGATGCCAGTCCACGATGTCCATAATAATGCTCTTATTATAGTCCTACAATTTTAAAAAAAATCAGCTATGTTCTTCTCCATCCCACCAAAGGATCTATTTGGAATACTATGGAAATATAATATAAATAGAAATGTTCTAGGGTGCTAAAAGAACTGACTGAATATATCTGCACACAAGAAATATTTGTTACCATAGTGATTTCTCCACTATTTTGGTCCTGAAAACCTCCTCCTGGTCCAGGTTTACAGTACAGTAGCAATCTCTCATCTTGTTTGGCCCCGGATATGTAGGAAGATTTTTGGCTTCTCCTAAAGAAAAAAATTCAAAAGCAAACTTTAAATATGAGCAGATATTGATGGTATATCAACAGTTATATTAAAAATTATACACAACTTTTTTATTTGGCTGTACAATGCTTCCTACCAGGTCTTTATTTAGAAGATTATTTTCAGTCCTCTGACAGGAGCAATGCTCATGTAGAATGGCAGGCAGTGTGCTGCAATATGCCAATGGTAAGGGAAAAAAATTCAAAAGAACCTAAGTCACTTATGAAAATACAACTTTGCACTTTAAATCCCATTGACTTTCAATGAAGCTTAGACACCTAAGTCATTTTTGATAAAATAGAGTTTGGGATAAAATTTTCAAACCGCAAGAGACTGCAAATAAGGATTTTATCTACAGCTCTGCTACTCTCCAAGGTGTTAGCATGAAAAGTCACTTAAATGAGGCACCGGAACATGGAGTGTAATAACACTTCTCATAAGGTGCTTTGAAGTTTAATTAAAGCTTGTAAACCCCCTAAGATCTTTGGACAGAGGCACTGTTTAAGTGCCAGGCATTAAAATTAATTTGTTAGACAATATGCATTTGCTTATTTCAAAACTGCAACAAGAAACAATTACATATCATGCATCTAAAAGAATAGGGCTGGAGAATGGAGGATAGACAAAGACAAAGCAGTATAAAATTCAGATTTTTTTTTTTTAAAACCCCAGGAAATGAGACTGGAATAGTAGTCTCTTCCTCTACTGGTCCATCAACAAGCAAAATTGCAAACTAAGATTGCTTGGCACAGTGACAGTCCAAACAAAAGCCTAGGAAAAGAAATCAGATAACTCTCCCCACAGCTTCATTGAAACACCTTAGCACCACTTGGCAAGTGTTTTGACTTCAAGGCCAAGCCCTAACTCCTCTGAGAGCTTAAGGAAGCCTTCACTCTGCATGTGCTCTTGTTTGCACTTCACTTCTATGGTACCTACAGATTGTTATCAGATGTCACATGCACTAACTAGAGCTTGCTCTACTGATAAGATAAGGGAAAAATCAAGATCAGAGAGCAAAGCTTATTTTTGAACATAGAAGAGAGGAGTGAAATCTAAGCGACAGGAACAAGTGTAGCCTGTTTATCAGACATCTGCAGGTCAGTTTCAGTCCCCAATTCCTGCATAGCTTCACTAACAGGACCAATTTCATTTCATCCCAATCTCATCTTGAGTCACACAATCTCTACAGGCTTTGGGCCACATTCAGAGCTGACCTAAATGGTCGTGTAAATGAATCAGCAAATGGATGCAACTTCCATGCTGATGTTGGAATAGATGAGTTGTAGCAGTAAAAGCAATTCACGGGAAAAGAAGATTAAGGAGGCTCCCACCTTCTACTTTAACAGGAAGGCAAAAGGTGGTTTAGGATGCAACATCTTTCTTGACCACAGCACAACCTGTGTGTCCCCCCTTGGGATGTAATTTACGCTCACTTACCATTTAACTTGAATCACAGCATCTCTGCATTTGACCATTAGAGTAAGAAAGCCACACAAAATTATATGCATTTGATCACCAAGACTAACACCTGAAGACTAAAATTTGTGATGTTAAATAATTTTCTACACTTAAAAGCTAGAATGTACAAAGTATGGAGTTTGACAGACTTTTAACCCATTATTTTTATAGCTGAAAGATGATAAACACAATTTGAAGTGTTACAATGTGGCCAATAAAGCTATATTTCAAGTTCATTTTATTTTATTTTTATTTTTTTAAATTAAAAAAAGTTAACTTCTCTAAGACCGAGCTGATGCCGCAAGGTAATGCCTCAGTGCACACTTCCACTTAGAGAAAAAAAAAGTCAGGAGACAAGTTGCATTGGGTCTGTACAATTTACTACATCACAGACTATGTTCAAGGAAATTTTTTTTTCTCTCTGCCTTAGCCTCGCCTCCTCCAAGTCCCAGAGAGGACTTTCCTTTCTAGTTTCACCTTTAATCGTACGCTGGGCCAACGCCTGTCTGGCTGAAGCTCCCTCCAGAGGGCGTCAACAGGAAGCATCGTAGCAGGGTAATGAGGAAACCTCCCTTGTGGGGGCTGAGCATATTATGAGGAAACTTTTCAAATTTCAAGTTAGAAACATTTTTTTAAAAGGAAAAAAAATGTAGACTAAGTTTGTGAATTTTCTGCTCCCCTAAAATGACCTCTTTTCAGAAACTCTTGATTTTTGAATAGTTTTCTGAGACAATGTCCTCTCTAGTACTGTAACCCACTGAAATTCTAAAATAGCTAACTTTAATTTGAAGCCCATTTTGTTGCTTTTTAATACAAGAATTACAGTATAAAGATAAGGAGAATGCAGAAGTAGTGATGTATTTGGATTCTAATAAAAACAGGGGTTACTGGATCTCTGAAAGTTTTATTTGAGAAGGAAGACTCATCGGGACTGAAAAGTGCCGTTTATCATTGCCCTTCAGGGAAAGCATCCGAGTTAGAGGCACAGAGGAAGAAGAGAGGGAACTTGTGATTTTTCTTCTTCCACTTCGCAGACCTTGACAAACCATGGAGGCTATAAACAAGGGACTAACTGATCATTCCCACTTACCAGTTATGTTACTGACTTAACTAAAGAGAGTCAACACAGAAATAGTGTGGTGTAGGGTTTAACTGAGACATATACCAATGACTATTTAGGGTCTTATATAAGAACAATAGTCTGAATTGTTTAGTGAGCAGTCAGAAAAATCAAGCTTCCAAGGAACACCTAAGGACTCTTAGCCCTCAAGCCAGACATTCAATGTCAACAAAACAAGCCCCCATAGAATTTCAGCTGGTGTATAGTGTCATTTAAACAAAATGTTCCTTCTTTGGGGTTATTTCACTATTGTCACAGGAGCTGACCAATTCTGTTTACATTTGTTGGTCTGAAACAAAAGCACTGATTAACTCACTATGTTAGAGAGACAAAGTGGGGGAGATGATATCTTTCATTGGACCAACTTCTGTTGATGAGAGAGAAGTTTTTGAGCTACACAGAGATCTTCCTCAGGTCTGGGAAAGTGACACTCAGGTCTGGGAAAGTGACACTCAATACTTTCCCCAGTTTCTTCTATTCCAGCTGCTGTAGACCCATTGCATTATGTATAGGTCTGGTCTAAAGGCCACTGAAGTCAATGACAGGTTTCAATGAGAGTCAGTACTAGCAAAGCAAACTAATTATTCACATCCAAAATTAAGACATTTTGGACTGGCTCTGAGACAGAGCGGACTGCAGTATTTGTGATGCTGACTTCCCCTGCTGGTATGGAGTGTAATTACAGCTTAAGCAAGAACTGCCCTCTCCAGGCAGCATAGAGAAAGTGGTGGTGTACGAAGAGATATCAGAACAGAGAAACACAATAACCTAGAATGAAGAGGGAGGAATGTGTCTTCCCAAATCTCACTCGGCTTCCCTCCTCACTCCAAAATTCATGAGTCCCTTCCTTGCTTAGGAAGAGGGATGAAGCAAGGCGAGGGATAAGGGCTCCATGGCAGATGGTGCATGAGGTGAAAGAGAATACTGCTTAGGTGCCTAGGGAAGATGCAGCTGCTAAAACAGAACGAGAAGCAAAATAAGATTTTAATTTTTCTTTTTGTAGGTGTGGGAAGAGACTCCTAAACAAACATCTAAAAAGATGGTCCCAAAAGAAAAAAATAGCTTAAAAATAATTTTCGATGTTTTGAGTCATCTAACATTTATCTGTTGAACAAAAACATATTTTGCACTATTTCCTTCCCTCCCTCCCCCCTTTGCAATATTACCTATGTTGTCAGATACCAATGCATTCACATTTTAACCTTCAAGATTACACACACACATACACACCACATTGCACGGGTCTGGAATTCACATGGAGTGAAGGGAGGGAGATTGTGAAAATAATACAGCTACCAACCTGCCCAGTGCCTCCCAGGAAGCTCTGGGGAGCAACTACCACTCCCCAAGAGGCCATGATACTGCTGCTGAAATGGAGTAATACTAACAAGGATCCTGGAGAGCTGGAGGGATCTGGTCCTATGTGGCTCTGCCAGGTTTGGGTGTAGATATTATGGACACTTCCACTGGGATGGGGGGGGGAGGGAGAAGACGACGTTACATCTAAACCAGGCCTCTGAAATCTGGCATATTTCATTCCACAAGGCCAGAAAAGTACAATCTTTGCACAACTAAATAGCATATGAGTGTGTAATGGGTATCTTATATTAAGGGCAATAGCACTTATAACACTACACCCATTAAGGTAAATTTAGTTATGTATCCCACCAGATTTATGTTGTGAGATCATCCAGCACTAAGAAATAACTTATATTGGATACATTTGATTTATTGAGTGGTTGAAGGGGAAATCAGTCCCCTTAGAGAAACAAAATCAGTGAAAAAACAACAGCTGAGCTTTCTACACCCTGGCATTCAATTTCATGCAGTGGGCAGAGAAACTCAAGGACAGAAACAAAAACTCTGAAAAGGGCAATATATACAAGCTATCATCAACAATGATTCACTTCGCTTCTATTGTACTCAGTACATATCCTCTGAACAATCTCACTTGCAAGCATGTCAAGAATAAAACAAAATGATGGTGTAAGCTAAACCCCCTCAAACACACAGTTCTATCATTACCATAAATTCTAACTTCTACTTTGAAGTTTCGAACAAAACACCTTTCAAGCTTTTATTTTCACTCCCCATAAAATGTGCATAAATCAGCAATGAGTCCAAAATGTAATGGCAGATTGATATATTTTCATCATCATTTATGCTGAAAGTATTCTTCATGTTTAGAACCCCTTGCCTGAGTAACTCAGGATGAGATGATCAGATGCTAACAAATCTGCAAATAGGACACAACGTAAGGTTAAACACCACGAAGATGCAAACCATTTTCTCCTTATTTTAGTTTTCCATGTAGCCAGGCTTGCAATAATGTAGAAAAATGCTCAGGTGTGCAATGATATTTCTGAAATGTGCTGACTTAGGAATATATGTATATTGATCACCGGAGGCTGATGGTGCACATCATCCCTTTATTGTATGTGGCAACTTCTTTTGCTATTTTAGGCATTGGAAAAGATTAGTAAATCAATATGCATTGATGAAATATATAATTCTCTGGACTATTAAAATGGACAATCAACTCACATCTGTCTGAATTTTAACCATCTTTAGTTACAAAGCAATATCCAAAACTAATGTAACAAATTTTGGAAAAAAAAGTCTGTTTTTAAAATTTATTTACTTTGTGCATTTAACAGCGCTTTGTCCAACTGACTTTGTATAAGGCATATGGTGTAGCTGACCATGCACGGATGCATTGTGTAGGTCTTTCACAAAGATGAAAGGAAGAGAGAAACATTTTAAAATAGGAAATTGATTAAAACCACAAAATGGGTAGGCATACTCAAGGACAATTATACTATTGCACCTCATTTATAATATCCTAAACGCAAGGTATTATTGTTTTTCCTACCTTCTTCCTTTATGTAACAATGCCTTTAGGGTCACTGCAATTTTCTTTTATGTTGAAGGTAAATCACAAATCCAATGTTATCTAATCAAGCAATATGTAAAAATGAAATCTATTTAAAAAGCCAGTTGTGATTATAAATATTCAATTTCCTTGAATAGGTTTATCTTTGTTGCTTTAATGCTTTAGCTGGATATTAAAGAGAGCAAAAATCCATAGCATGCCCGCACGCACGCACCCACACACGCTCACCGGTTCAACAACAAAAAGGCAGACTATTAGATTCCTAAATCAGGTCACAAATAGCCATCTGTGAAGTGATTCCACAGTCTGGAGAACCAGATTTTTAGCTGATCTGCTCTTAATGTAAGTCATTGCCTGCCAGCATATTATATGATAGAATAAATTATTTGTTTCGTTATGAGGATCAGGTTAAAAATATAATTTGTCACATCAAAACAAATTTGTTTCAACCACCACATTTATGTGCGCAATTTCCCAAACTCCCCATTCTTCTCCCATTCTGTCTTATCAGCTCCAACGGTGTCTCAGACAAACATCTCCTCATGAATATTCCTTTGCCTTCACAAACTCCATCTCTTCAAAACTGGAATGCTTCTTCAATTATTTGTCTGTATTGGTCACCATGTGCCTTGTGCACACAAGATCAGAATCTCTGAACTGTTGTGCCCATCTGGATGCGCCTATCTTCTGTATGTCCTTCTGGCCCCAACCCAGAGGGCATAAAAGGTAGACCTGTCATAACCGTCCCTCAGTTCCCTCCTACCGCATATGGCAGGAGAATGGAACCATACATAGCCTTAGCTTAGGTAAGTCAGGGCTTGATTTCTACTAACAATTCTCTCCTTTCCCTTTTGTTTTTATTTCCACAAACCCCCAAAGACTTTATGAATTCCATTTGGTGCCTCATGATACTACCATCCATAATGGCAGATCCAAAACCATCATGCTTTAAGCCCTGCCTATATTCTAACAGTTTAATTCTCCTCGACAGCTGCTGTCTATTTTACCCTGTTGAGAGCCATGTGCCTAATCATTGCTCGATCTGCCAATCGTTTTCCACAAAGACAAGAAAATATAGGGACACCAGTCTGAAACAGTATCTTCCGGAGCAATCCATGAAGAGCACATGAGATCCTTGGGACTGAAGACTGTGCTACAAGATGGGATTTTTCCACAAAGAAAATCAGTCTATCAGCACTCTAACCAGCAGGCAGATCAGTGGTGAGCTGAAGCCAGTTCCCACCGGTTTGCTAGAACCGGTTGTTAAATTTAGAAGCCCTTTTAGAACCAGTTGTTCCACGCGGGGCCCAGGGAGGCGGAGGTGAACTGGGGAGGGGGGGGTGAGGGGGCGTGAGGAGGGCCACCCGCGCGACAGCAGGTAACCCGGGCGGGGGGAGAACGTGCAGGGGAACCGCTCCCCACCCCAGCTCACCTCCACCACCCTCAGCCTGCTTCTCAGCCCTACAGCTGAACCACGGGAAGCCAGGGAAGGGGGCGGAGAAGCAGAGCAGGGCGGCGCATTCAGGGGAGAAGGAGGAGGCAGAGCAGAGGTGAGCTGGGGTCGGGGGCGGGGCAGGGAGCTGCCAAATTCTCCCTGTGGGTGCTCCAGCCCTGGAGCACCCAGGGAGTTGGCACCTAAGGCGCCACTTTTGATGTGATTAGTGGGGGAGTGGCTGCTCCCCCCCAGCTATGCTCCCACATCCCTAGGAGCCAGAGGGACCTGCCAGATGCTTCCTGGGAGCTGCCCCAGGTAAGCACCTCCGGGACTCCCCACCTCGCCCCCTGGCAGGTGCCTCTGGCTCTTAGGGGTTGGGTAGGCACCCACTACGGTGGCCCACGAGACTCTCCTGTCCGGTTCTGGGGGCAGACAAGGGAGGGGGTGGATGGGGTTGGGGGAGGCGTCAAGGAACGCGGTGGGACAGGAGTCGGGGGGGGCAGCAACGACCCCCTCGTGGGGTGAGGAGGGAACCCGTTAAGATTTTGGCAGCTCATCACTGAGGCAGATGATGCCCAAGCCAGTAAGAGTATGGCCCTGACAAAGCCAGGGCCAAAGCAATCAAAGACCAATTTGGTACCAAGAGCTCCTCTGGGACCAAAGGCTGGTACCACAACAGCAATTCAGATCAGTGCATTGCACTCAACATAACTCTCGACATCAATATTCTCCCAAGACAAGAGAAGTAGAAAACTGAAAAAAACCACTTGCTTTCCCTCTCCCCCCAAGGGCATAACACAATGCACGCTCACAGTATATGGGCAAATGTCACATGTCAACCTCTGGTTTGGCACCAAAGGATTTTGAGACAACTGTGGTATCTACATCCAGTACAGACATCTCAATGCCAAAACCACCAGAGCTGGCACCAGAAGTGGAAGTGCTAATGGTCCCGGTTGATCTACTGCTGATGGAAGGAACCATACCTGCAGTACTGAAATAATCCTTTTGGCACCATCCACTATATCACAGCTCATGTTACCAATGTCTCCCCAAATATCAGCAACACCAATGGGGGAGATATTTCCTTCTCCACCTTTTCTGACCACAAACACCTCTGCACCTCCCAGCCAGGACCACTCCCTATGATCGGGAGAGTGTCCACCCTCTGAGGCATATACACTAATCACAAGACATCAGCCACTTAGCCAAGTCAATATATTACTCAGATCTTACTCGATCACATTGATGCCAATCCTTTAGTTACTAAAAACTAAAGTTTTAATAATAAAAGGAAAGAAGAGGAGTTAATAATGGTTAATAGGTTATATATATATATATAGATACACATACAAATAATTGCAAAGTCTTTATATCATGTTTGTAGCAGTGATGGAATAGACTGCTGGCTTGTGAAGTCTCTCTGGAAGATCCTCAGTCCATAGTTTTAAATTGTAAATCCACAGTCAAGAGAACCAGGGCAGGAAAGAGGCAAAACGAAGGTCTTAGGAGTCTTTCTTTCCTCTGCCACGTGCCTGGAAATTTACTGTCTCTTTATGGAACTTTATGGAAAAGTTACTGACCTAAGTAGGAGTCCACTGTCATATGAGCATATTCTTAATGCCCTGATGACTCACAGGGGCAGCCATATCCTTGCTGTGCTGTCCACAGAAAGAGCAATTTGAGTGAAATGAGTTTCTTTTATGGCCCATTGTGAGAGCTAAGTATTCTTGATGGGCCATCAATATATAGTTGTCTGGCTTTAATATAAATTTCACCTTGCGGGTGTGACCCAGGAATAGAACATATGTATGTGACCCAACATATGTATGTTGCTAGTATATAGCCAATATTCCTAACTTCAGATACAAAATCATACATGCATATAAACAGGATAATCATACTTAGCAAATCATAACGTTTCCATTAACACCTTACATGACATACTTCATAAAAGATTTGTTGCAATTGTATAACAGTGGCAACATCAAGGATATAAATGGCCATTCAATCATACAGCATTACAACAACTCCAGAGGCCAAAAAGATCACTGAATATGGAGAGAGATGCTACTAAACTCTGGATTTTTGTACAACAGATGTTCTAGCACTCTCTGTGAGACTCTACCCAAGATTACTGTAAGACTGTTTTTGTGCTAGCTGCTGGGTAACAGAATCACTGTGTACCCCTCAGAGATGAGTTCCTATCATTTGGAACATTAAAAGCCATTGCACTGCCAGGATTCTACACTCTTTCAGGCTGTGACAACTGGAAAGTTGGTAGGAAAGACCAAAATTATCTTACTGGAAGGCATTTGATTCAACCTGTGAAGACTCTCTCCTTGTTCTGAAAGTGCTCAGAATGGCTGAGAGAAAGAGACACAGACACAGACACACACACACAGATAAGGTCATAAATGCACTAGAGATGCTCATACACAGAGTATACCATTTGAAGACCAACATTATGACACTTGCAGAGCTACGTTGGTGAATGTTTCCCAAGAAGCAGAAAAACATAGGAGAAATTGCCATCAACAAGGGATGCATTAAAACCTGGTATCAAGAGGGCAAATTATGAAGCAATGGAATGACTCTGGGATGATCTAATGCATCCAAAACTACCCTCCCTATTGGGCCTGGATAGGTCTTGAAGGATGGCTAATCATACCAGTTATGCACTCTCAAATCAATCCTTCAGCTAATCAAATGCTCATGTGCAAAGATCAGATGCTCACCACCCTTCAAGTGTTTGGCTAATAGTCTGCCTTGTATGGAGATGTGCAAGTGTGACAGAGACAAGGATTAGTGTGACAATGTGTCTAGTGATGCCCTAGACAGAGACTACATTGGTGATGACTTTGATGAATAAATGTTTTCAGTCCTACATGTCAAGGCTAACTTCCCTAGGATTAGCCAAGAACAATGTCTTTTTTTATGTAAACAATGCATCCCTGTGTTAAAGTATAATGAAAAAAATGTTGATTTTTAAACATTTTCTTGAATATAACTACATAACTATTCTAGGTTTGTTGTGTTTGGTACCACTACATTCCTAGGAGAAAGGGCCTTCAAGTGATACTGAATTATCAAAATTTCCATTAATGGATCACCTAGTGATGGGAGGTGGGGGAAGGAGGAGGTCATCGAGTGCCCCCTGCCTGCCACACCACAGAGGGTGACGCCATTGGAATTATGATTCTGTAGATTTTGTGGACTCAGATGACACCTCCCTTACCATTCCATCACTAACTTGCCCTCAGAATGAGATTTTACTTTATTCTTCTCCCAGACCATATGGTACGTTACATTCTTGCAATGATTCAAAATGATCATCAGCTGGACACACTTCAGTCACATCAAGTAATTTCCTCTCAAGAGCCAGGCTAAAACATATAAGGACTCTTTTCCCTGAGACATTCTAGCCAACCATAAGAAAAACAACAGGGGTTGGGAAGTAATTTTACCTTGTACAGTTTGTTTTGATACATACACTAACATATGAACATTATGTTCATGAGATGTCTTCTACGCACTCTACTGTAATCTGTATTGTGGCAGACATTCTCTTCTTTTTCCACACAAATTTAAATGCATTTGACTATTCATGTTGATCTCAATATGCGCAGTATCTTCCAGACTGTGATATCATTTGCTATTACAATTAGATGTTCTTGTTAAAAGTCTCTGGAACACATTTCTGGCAACACTATTTAATAGAATGTGTTAATCAATTGTATTGCGTGATGTCTTGGTACATTCATTTCTATCTTAGGGTTTTATAGAATGTGCATCACCATGATAAACACTTCACAGGTAAATTAAAACTGCATAGTCCACAGTGTACTTAATAGAATTTTCTGTTCTTCTCCCTTCTTTCTTGGGCAGTGTGGGTATGTGTGTTAGGGGACTTCCTTGTTTGAAGGTGACACGACCAAAGCCTTACATCCATTGTCAGTTTGTCTTGGGTACTTATAGGGCTCCTACCACCATAATATCTGAGCACCTCGCAGTCTTTAATACATTTATCCTCACAACCCCTCTGTGACGTAGGGAAGTGCTATTCCCCCAATATGACAGATGGAGAACTGTAGCACAGAGAAACTAAGGGACTTGACAAGGTTACACAGGACATCTACATCAGAGCTGGAAAATGAACCCTGGTCTCTCAAGTCTCAGGTTAGTGCCCTTCTTCTTTGTATTGAAATTCTAGAGTGATGTACTCATGGCAGCCCATCCTGTTGAAGCGGACATTCAATTCCAGGTGCAGTGAATTACAGTACTCCCATCCGGAAGTGGCAACATATGGATAACCATGGCCAGATCCTCATCTGAAAGGAAGGATTACAGATTCCTAGCAAGATATGGGAGGAAGAAGGCTGTTGTTTACCAATGATACCTAATTATGTAGGGTTAGTGATGGGTCAGACAGGACCCCCAAACTTTGCACCAGTCTGATGAACGAATGAGTACAAAGGGTAGGCAGAGGCCTTTGATGGAAGAGAATGTAAACCTTTCTAAAAAAGAAAAGGAGTACTTGTGGCACCTTAGAGACTAACCAATTTATTTGAGCATGAGCTTTCGTGAGCTACAGCTCACTTCATTGGATGCATACCATGGAAACTGCAGCAGACTTTATATATACACAGAGAATATGAAACAATACCTCCTCCCACCCCACTGTCCTGCTGGTAATAGCTTATCTAAAGTGATCATCAGGTGGGCCATTTCCAGCACAAATCCAGGATTTCTCACCCTCCACCCCCCCACACAAATTCACTCTCCTGCTGGTGATAGCCCATCCAAAGTGACAACTCTTTACACAATGTGCATGATAATCAAGTTGGGCCATTTCCTACACAAATCCAGGTTTTCTCACATCCCACCCATCACGATGAAGTGAGCTGTAGCTCACGAAAGCTCATGCTCAAATAAATTGGTTAGTCTCTAAGGTGCCACAAGTACTCCTTTTCTTTTTGCGAATACAGACTAACATGGCTGTTACTCTTAAACCTTTCTAGTTCTTCAAAGAATTTCCCCTCCAACTAGCATCAACTTAATTTGAACGAGTTTTTAAATAGTCTATTTCTTCCTCTGTTTGCTTTACAACAATTGTGTGGTCTGAAGAAAATAATTTACATTAACAAATCTATGTAACATCTGAAGTCACTGGATTTGACTACTGAGTGAAATTGAATTTAAAAAACCACTTGGGGGGAGGAGGGGTTAAAAAAAAGTGGCTTTCTAATAAAAGTAAAGCCATTTTGTATGCAAAGGCACTTTGCAGTGATCTTTTAAAACCAGAGACTGCCTAGTAAGGGTGATGTCTTAAACAGGTTTCACTACAGTTAGCCAGTTTCCCAGTTGCATTCTGGGACAGTAACCTTTCTGGGTTCCTTTGATCTGATTTTTATTTTTGATTAGTGGAAGACTTCTTAACAAGTAAGAGCATAGTTTGGCTAACTAGCTAGCTTTTAAATTACTTTTCAGCTGGACTTGTATTTGAAGAATGTTTTTTGAATTGAGATGTCTCTCGTGACTTTCAAGCTGCATGCGCAAGAGATCTTGAGACTTTTTTTCCTAATGTTTTTAGCAGTGCAGACTGGCTGTAGGTTTTTTTGCACTCCTTAAAACTGATAAATTGTGACCTTGTTTAAAGCATTTGGTTTGTGCAGTTCCTTTCCTTTTTAAATATTTTTGTAAGTGAATTAAGGCCACTTAGAGTCTGAAAGAAAGTGTCGACACAGGATTTAATATAGTTTAACTAATCCACTTTAAATTCACACATTTACTTAATTCAGATTAGCTTTCCTAAGTATCCCCATATAAACATGCTCTCAGAAAATGTTTTCTCCCAACACAAACTGAAAGTTTTGAAATCACTAAACATCTGTAGAGGGAGGGAGAGTATTAAAGCTGAAGGATGAGTAAAGCGGCCAAGAGGAAGTAACTTTAAGATGTTTTTCCATGTGCTGGGCAAACAGTTAATGATTTAACCTTCTTTGAGGAATCATATAAAACAGAAAATACAAGTAATTAATTTTAAGTGTCCATAAATGTGACCAAAATCCTATATTGAGTCAGCTGCTGTCTTAAGTGTTTCTGAATACCATCACATTTCAAACAGTTCCTCACATGACTGTGGTGTTCGGAAATCTGGTCAGCATTTATGGCCAACATGTGTAATGTCCTTGTACATATCTGTAGCATGACCAGGAATAGTTTTCTGAACAGGAAGCAATCTCTGTAAATATTCTATATAAATGAAATTAAATTTACAAATCATAAAGTATTCACCAAGCAGCCTGATACTCATTTAGTTAATTTGTTTCCAGACTATTTCGTTGTGTTCAAGGAGCCACAACTGTGTGGAAACAAGACAAAAAGGGTAAAGGAATAATGCTATTGTCACTTTCCTGTTTTAGGGCATTAATCATCCAAATCACCATAAAAAACAACACTGAGACCACTTACTTTAATAGGAAAAGTTAGAATCTCAAAACATTTGTAAGGTTTCATTTATAGAATAAAACCAAATGTGTGATTACAAATGTCATAATTGCCTAGGAGTTGAAGCATTGCCAGCAGAAGAAGAAAAACTAACTATAACTAGTCTTCAATAATTCAGTTGCCCATAATTGCCTTTCCTTTAAGACTACTAAATCAGAAATATCAATGTTAACCAAAAACTAACCACTCCATTAGTGAAGTTTTAGTCCAAGTTTAGGCTGCCAAAAAGGCAGCCTAAACACTTAAACAGGACCAATGGTGTTATTCATATTCAAGGTAACCTCCAAAGCCAAGCTAATTGATGAACATTTCTCCTTCCAAAAACAAGACCTCCCACAACAGCTTCACTATTCTGTTCTCAGGTTTAAGACTCATGAGGGCTGGAAGTTTTTCTTGGCACCTCTTTCCTGTCCCTATGCAAGACTCATCTCTTTGCCTTAGGTTACCCTGAACAATGCAAAGTTTTTTGAAAGCCAAAACCTAACACACATTCCGCTCTATCTTGGGGGTTGGAAGAGGTAAAAGTAGGGAGATATCAAGCTACCCAGCAGTGAAACTATGATACTCTTGTGCAAGGCAATCTAGACAGCTGATCATCTTAGATACTAGTGTTCTATTGGTATACTTATTCCTTAGGGGTTTAGCTGGTAAACGTTTGCCTGTTAAAGGAAATGAAGGAATGTTAAAACCTAGACTTGGGCCTGTCTGAAATGAAGTCCTTTCTTAAGGAGAGATCCTTGCTCATGAATTATGCTTTCTTCATTATATCAATTGTTTACCACAGGAGATTTCTCTTCAAGGAACTCAGCATGGAACGAGGAACCAGAATGTCATTTCCCTGACAGTGACTGGCTTGAATTTAAGTTATTCAGCAAAACACAGGCTACACAGAGATTTACCCTTCAGAGTTCAGATAGCTCTCAAGCCTTACAGAAGGCCAGTAAGGAACCCTGCTCAGAAACTGCTTTGTATGTAATAGCACAATCCGCTTCCTCTACCTTCTGGGAGCACTTACCAATGTATACATTTTAGCTGGATCAAAAACTAGATGTATGCTGGACATCTCCCTCCCTATTTATTCTGCTTTTGTCTTGCTAAGTGAAGAAGATCCTTACATCCATCAGCTCTGATGTGGGTGTGCATGGGTAGGCGTGGGAGCCTTTTGCATCACTGACTAGAATGCCAATTTTCCATGGGACACTTTCAGGCCGAGCTCAAACTACTATTGAAACCCTTACCTTGAGCTTCAGGACAATACAAAAATGAGTCATGAAATCTGCGTTTGTTTTAAAAGTCTCCCGTATAGCTCTCTCTGAGCAGGGCATTTATAAAACTTAAATTTATAAAACTTTGTTTTTGAAATGAAAAGGCAAATACAGACTCAAAGCCAGGGCCGTACACACACACACACACGTTTTCTGAGGGCTTTTCAATTATTTGCATTATCATAGTGCCTAGGATCCCCAGTCGTGGAGCAGGGCCCCATTAATTTCATTCTGTTTGAACAGAGCCAAAGTACCTGAGAGCGTCTAAAATCCAAGCATAAGAAAAGACTCAACTGATCGATACAGACAGACCAATATGGAGTACAAGGAAACTAAGAGACAATATTGGTCAGCATGATCAGTGCTTTGAGCATACCAGCAGCCTAACCATTGTCAACATTTTTGTACGCATTCTGGCAGAGAAGTCTTTAAAGAGGGATTTGAAGGAGAATAATAAGTTAGTTTTACAGATATTTATGGGGAGGTCCTCCCAAGTCTCAGGGGCAGCATGGCAGAAAGCACAAAAGTGCCCATTAGAAGTTTTAACATGTGAGTGGATGGAAGATGACATCAAGGGCTCATCAGAGGCAGGAGTCAACCTTTCAATACAGAATGAGGGATGATAGCGGATGGGGATAGTCTGTGAAGGGTCTTAAAAGTGAAGTGAAGGCGAACAGCTTATGTTTGATATGACAGAAAAGGGGGAGCCAGTGGAGGGATGCAAAGAAGGGTGACAGTCAAAACAATGGGCAATGAAAATGATCTTTGGCAGGAAAACCTGTCATCCAACAGTATCGCCTACTGGGGAAAACAGACTGTTAGATTTATTTCACTTGAATCTACAGTCATTGGATTTTTATTTTATTTATTTTTTTACACTATACATGTAATTTCCTGTCATATGTTCCAACAAACTATTTGTATCATCCCCCCCCCATTATATTACACACACACTATGCATCCTACTTGAGCATTCTCATGGTTGTCACACAACACATTGTATAAGAGACTTTACCAGTGACTTTACTCCAACTTGGAGTGTTTTTAAATGTTGTTGTAAATTCAATAAAAGATTCACTTCATTGTTTAGCAGATTATACTGTGCAAACACATGTACGTTAAAAGCATACAGAAAGATGACTTATTATTACTAATTAATGCTTGCTAGCCTGCAGTGCCATAAAACCACACAGACAGTAGTAGTTTCTCCACTTAGCAGCAAAGATATTTCAAGATCTAACAAGTTCTATAGTGAGGTCTAATTACTATAGCATGAAGTATTTAAAATGCACTTGCTTTTTAAAAAGTTTGCTCATTTGCCATATTCTGTGATTTATGTATCTTGTAGTCACAAGCATAAATTACTGCGGCTCTACTGCAAATCATTTGTCTGCAGACCAATCAACTGTTCGGTGAAAAAAAAACAGTATGATGTACCTCTAGAGCAGGGGTTCCTAAACTGTCGGCCTCTGGCGCAACCACAGGCAGAGTTTGGGGAGTAGATCTGACAACCCTCCAGGATTGTCCTGGAGTCTCCAGGAATTTAAAGATTAATCTTTAATTAAAGATTGTCATGTGATAAAACCTTTAGGAATACATCCAGCCAAAACTGGCAACCCTACTAGGGAGTGGGCAACCTGGTGGTGATGCCCCCCCAAATTGTATACATTGAAAGTGGGGGGGGCACAGTTTAAAGGTTCAGCCACTCCCCGAACAGCTCGAGTCACGCCCCCCCAGGCCCGCCCCCCAGCAAGGCCCCTTCCCACTGGCAGGGCACCCAGTGACAAGGAATCCTGTGCCAGAAGCTGGTTGCCAGGGCCCCACCCCAGCTAGCAGAGTGGCAGCCATCGATGGCCCCTGTCCAGGCTTGAGGGAGCCCAGCACCCGCAGCAGAGGGCAAAGCGGAGCTGCCAGGCGGTGAGTGAGGAGAAGGGGCAGGCCCCACGAGGCAGCAGTTGCCAGGACTGCTGGAGAAGGTTGGAGGGTTCATGGCTGTTCTCACTCCAAGCCATCCACGGCTGTTGAGCCCCCTGGTGTATCGGCCCTGCAACCCCCCAGGACCAGAGCTCAGTGGTGCCTCTCTGTTTCCACCTGGACAACACAGTGATTGGAACGGTCATAGGTAATGGCCAGGAGACCCTAAGCCCTTTCTTCATGCCCAGGCTGGGGGTGCCTGTGAGACGCATCATGGTGCTGGGTGTGCAACTGGGGCAGGGATGCCAGGTGACGAGCTCAAGGCACTCAGAGGGCTGCTGAGGTGGAGGGTGTTAGCAAGGGCTGGCGGTGGCACCTGCCTGGCCCTTCACCTTCTTGCTGGCCCTGGTCCCTGTTCAGGCAAGGGGCTGCATATGCCTCATGGTGCCCCTCAACCTAAATATCATTCTAATTTAGAAAATTAATAACAATTTGGAGACAGACCCAAAAATGCCGGGGGGAGAGGGGCGAAAGAGGGTTTGGCCTCCACTTATATATCCACAACCTATCAGGACCAGATACTACATGGAGATCCACTAGCACAGACTTGTGGAGTTCCACTGAATTTGACAGGACTCAGCAGGGGTCTCTGGATAGTGAATCCTGATGCAGGATTGTTGGCACAGGTTAAAAAAATGCACCAGAACAAGAGCTCATCTAATGGCCAATGGAACGTAGTTTACTCCTTGAATCTGCAGTGGCCCCACATAACCATACCTAGCAGTTTTGAGTTTGCTTTGCCTTATTTACAGAAAAATACAGGATGTAACAAAAGCCAGATAAAGTATAATCTGCACTGATTTTAAACAACTGACATACTTCAGCGCTGATTTAATTTTTTATCTTCCTGTTCCTCATAAAATGAAATATAGCTGCATATCTAGGGAAACTCTGCCATCCAACCAAAAAACAAAGAATACAACATACACAACTAAACTTAACATTTTTAAGGTTTATTTTCTAATTCCAATTCAGCACTTTAAGGGGGCTTTATTCAAAGTGTAACTGGAAATATTTTATTCCGAACATTATCTACAGATAACAGAAAATCATTATTTTTAACCTCTTATCAGCTTAAATATTCATCATCTTAATGTTAATCCTCAGTACCAATGGGTGAGGGACAGCTGTGATGTTCAGGAAAAGAAAAAATACAGAATACTCAGTGTTCACACATAACACATATTAAACAAACCATTAATGGTAACAACTGAATAAAAAGAATGAATATTAAGTTATTTATATTTAGCTCTTGGATATCTGAGATCTTTAAGAATCAATTATCATCATCATCATCAATCATCTCCTCCTTTCCATACATGGGAGAAAAGTACAAAGTGGAATTCCAGTGGCTAGGGTGTTAGTCTGGGACATGGGCATAAATGCTGGAATGCACCCCCTGGCTTGAAGTGGTTTCCATCATATACAGGGTTTACAGTTTGGTTCAATGGCTCTCAGCACCGCCACTATACAAATTGTTCCAGCACCTCTTGATATGTGAGACCTAGAGTCAATTCCCCAGTCAGTCACTGATTTTAAATGACTGGCCAGACAGGGTGTGTCTGCCTCCATTCCCCATCTGCAAAATGGGGATAGCACTTCCCTACTTCAGAGGTGTTGTGAGGACAAATACATTAAGACTGTAAGAAGCTCAGAAACTACAGTAACAGGGACCCTGTAACTAAGATAGACTGGTGAAGTGATTTGCCCAAGCTCACACAACAGGGCAGTGGCTCAGACAAGAACAGAAGCCAGATGTCCTGACTTCCAGTTCAGTGGCCTATCCATTGGACCAGCGGTTCTCAATGGGGGCTGCAGGAAGGGCGGCAAGCACATCTCTCAGCCCGCGCCGCTTCCCGCAGCCCCCATTGGCCTGGAGCGGCAAACCGCGGCCAACGGGAGCCACGATCGGCCAAACCCGCGCACACAGCAGGTAAACAAACCGGCCCAGCCCACCATGGGCTTTCCCTGAACAAGCGGCAGCCCTAGTTTGAGAACCACTGCAATGGACTACACTGAATGTCTTGTGAAGCAAAGATATGCTTTGTGCACTGAAGTTGTTTTTACCTCTCAATATTTTATTTTTCATACAAACATTTTGCCTTAAGTAATTTGCACAAAAGTTACAAGAATTCATCTTTCAATGAAGCCCAAACAATAAATTTGTTTGCTAAGAGACTTATACTTTCACACAAGTTCAGTAACTCTTCACAGTATCAGTTTCATAAAAAAATCCCTCCTCCCTTCATGTGTATCAGTAGTCATTATAATCATTAGGCACTTGGATTAAGGGACTACCATCCAAATACAAAAACAGACTTTTCCAAACTACAGAATCAAATCCAAGTTATGATCCTGGTTACTAAGGGTATGAGATGTTTTAAATAAATAGTATATGTATATGTTCATGATATTACCTTTCTAAAGTAGACAAAATTTGGGCCCTAAAAATATTGAATGTCTCTTTAAACAACATCCAGGGTACACACATCCAAAAAAGAAACCAACTAGTTTTCAGTACAAATGATGGGCTGTCTTACCAAAATTACAAATATGCACATGATTCCTGTTTGGGGACTGTGGAAACTCTGATACTGCTTGTGGCAAAAATGCAGATTGCATAAGCAAAAGAGGATCCCCATATTTGCCATGCTAATCATCATGTTGGCCAAAATTCTTTCAGATCACAGTTATTTCACACCTGGGCTAAGTAATTTGAAGTTTTCAACTTGGGGGCCTACAAGGGATTGAATAAGATTTTTATTTTTTTTTAAATTATACTACCAAATACAGTACCAAAGAGGCAATATATTAGTTGCTAAATGATCCAATTGTTTCCAGCTCAGCGGCAGTCTGAGCCTGTTGATTCAAACTTGTGAGCAGTCTTATGATTGCAACAGAGCACAGCAATTTCAAAATCATGATTAAGAGGAATACAATTGTTCTGCCTTGCACAGCCATAGGGCTCAGTTTTGGAATTTTCTTCCCAAAATACATAACTGAACATCAAGCAAGTGATAGAAATAAAAAGCAAATGAGCCTTTCCCTAGGCTTATAGATCAGCCACAAAAGAAGTCTATTTTGTCTTGTACGTGGTACCCATCTATCTTGAAGTGTGTTAATGAGATTTCCTCTTCAAAGTTTTCAGTTTTGCCACTGGCATAATAGTTTGACTGATATGAGAAACCAAAGCCAATGTAATATCTCTGATCATGAACTCCTGATTTGGTGAATGACACTTGTCAAGAATTTGATTTAAGAGAAATGTTTCTGATGCACAGCCAGGGAAAACACCACCAGGAGAACAGTCATCATTAAATAAGATATTGTAGTATTGTGATAGTCTCCTATTATATGGTCTCATATTCTACCAAGAACTCTGCCTTATGGGATGGGTTGTGCTCAAGGTATCCAGGCCCAGGATGTAGCCAATGTCTCCACTTCTTCTCCAAACTTCCAGTGCTGTTTTCCCCCCCGTATCGGTTAGTATCAAGAGGTCACCAATCCTGCAGTCATCTCCTTCCATATCAAAGAAAATGATTTACAGAGCTCATCATGACATCATTCTCAATCGACATCAAAAGCCCTCCCACCTAACCCTGTCTGCCTTCATCTTCATGCTCCAAAGATCACATCACTTCAAGCGAGTAGCCTCTTGGCTGGGATACTTTATTGGCTATGGCTACATTACAGCATAAGTGAATTAGCCACCCCCGAGTGACAGAATTTATGCCACTTTAAGCACCAGTATGGACAGTGCTACGTTGGCGGGAAAGCTTCTCCCACTGACAAAGCTACCACAATTCGCGGGGGGTGGAGTAATTAAGCCAATGGGAGAGCTCTCTCCTGTCGGTTTAGAGTAGCTACACTAGAGAGTTAGCAGCACAGCTGCACCGCTGCAAGCTCTCTAGTGTAATCATATAGTGTATGTAACAAGACTATCCCAATTCCTTCCTCTCTTCTTCGTATCTGGCTCAAGTATCATCAAAAGAAAGGGAGATACACGCTACTACTACGGATTCGACCACTAGTAGCATTTACCTGTCCCTTTTTGTAACAAAGCACTGCCCAAAAACGATCACTATTTTCTCTTCCTTGGTACAGGGGACACCTGTTTAAAAATAATCACATTCAGAGTTACCATGTGTTAATTGTTACACTGACACATTGCTTCACTTTAAAAAAACACTCACAAAATAAAAATACTAATCATCACTACAATGATTGTTTTCAGACTGTGTTACTTTTAAATATTTTGATGAATAAACTCAATGTTAACGCTAGTAATGGAACCACAGGGTTTGATACCAGACAAGACATCTAATTTAAACTATAAAAATTGGGTAAATGTCTTGACAGTACAAAAAACCCCAAAAAACCCAATCTTGTCCACCCTTCATTTTAATGGGACTACATGCATGGGTAATAATTAGCAGGATTAGGTTCCAATTTTTTTTCATAAATGGATGCTATGGAACTGAAACAGTTGGCAGAAGAGAGAATCAAAATAAATGGTAAGTAAAGCATCAGTAACCTGCGGTGTGATTTCTTTGTTAAATAAGGTTTCAAACAGTGACTAATTTTATCTCCCTGAGAGAGAGAACATCACATGAATCCTGGCCTAAGGAACAAGCTTAACCAAGGAAGAATGACTCATCTTATTGTGCATGCAATGTGACAAGAGCCAAATGTTACACTATCCTACTTCACAACCGTTCTACCAATTATCTAAAAGAAAAAAAATGTTTACTCTCCCCTCCTCAACCTCTAATGTAGATTACATAAACCAGGGCATATCAGTCTAGAAAGAACCAAAAAGATAGAGTCCTCTGATCGCAGGCATTTCATACAAATGCAAATATTAAGGTTTCAATTAGTGCAAATAGCACAGGATTGGTAATTGATTAATCTGGAATAATGTGTTCTAAAAAAATACTTAAAGTATCACTGATATAACAGTAAGGCTAAGATTTCAGTAAGACTATGTGATTTTAGGTCCAAAATTTAAGTTTTTAATTACTTCTAGAAACACATCCTTGTGTCTTTCCATGAGAAAATGATGATGGGGGGATTAAAATAACAAGCCTTTTTAAAAGAAGTGAACTTTAATTTTAGTGAGTTTTAATGTTAGACCTTTACTATTGAAATATATTTTACCATGCCTATTTCCATTAACAAACATTTTCCTTTTAGTACTGTTTGTTTATATTTAACCCAGGCCTTCCTCCCCTTACTGATTCAAGACAGTCTACAATCCACAACTCTTATAGCGGTAGCGTGTCAAGTGTGCAAGTTAAAAAGTGATGCAAGTAGCCCAGACACAATGTGAAAGGTTGTTTAACTATGAAAAGAGTGATTTTTTTTTTAAACAAAGGACAACATGAGTCATGTTTTTCCTCTCAGATTTCCATATCAAGTGTGCTCAGGTTTACAACAATTTTATTCATATTATTTTACAATAGTCAACCCTGCAAATTGACTCTGGGATTAGAAAGTCAAGCTGGATGCTGCCACCGCATGCACCTCAGTAGCAAAGGTTATTTAGGCTAAAAGAGGCCCTTAATTACACTTGTGCATCCCCCAATTGCCTTCAAATTATTTCCTGAGACACTGGTGTGAATTCACTGTTTGCAGAAGATTTGCATAGATGTAGCAGACTGGGAAACAATTCTGTCAAATCAAACAAGTTGCAACAGAATCACACAGCTCATAGACTCTTAGCTGTTCTTGCTCTGATGTATCAGAGTAAGAAGCAGTAAAACCTGACACCAGTAAATGGGACTTTGAATATACACGGAGAAAAAATTGGAGTAAGAAGGTGCCGTTTTTACAGTAGATTCCATTAAGTTTTAGACACGAGATTCAAATAAATCTGCATGTTTTAGTTAGTTAAAAAGTACCTGTGGGAAAAACAGCTGTGGGACTGGCAGAAAAGGCTATATAATGCCTTTGTTGGAAGATAATCAGGATGGCTGGCCATTCAGCCTCATCATCAATTAGCTCCTAGCTGCTCCATTCTATGCACTATGGAGTTTTTTAAAAAAGGCCATCAAAAAGGATTTTTTTTTTAAACTATGTACTTAAGCTGTAGGGTGACCAGACAGCCAATGTGAAAAATCGGGACGGGAGTAGAGGGCAATAGGAGCCTATATAAGAAAAAGACCCAAAAATCGGGACTGTCCCTATAAAATTGGGTCACCGGGTCACCCTATTAAGCTCTTACATTTAAAAGAACTGCTATGGCTTCTTGTCTCCCTATGCCAGAAGATGGCTCTTTTAGTTAAAGGTCTAGGTTCCATTCCTAGCTCTGGCACAGACTTTAGCTGTCATTGCACATAACAAGACACTTAATTTCTGTGCCTCAGTTTCCCAAAGGATGCTGTGAGAATGTTTGGAAAGTGTTTTCAATTCTTTCAATGACAAGCATGATTTGATGTATTGTCATTATATGCTTGAGTTTCTAATACCACTGCTCCATGAGGTGCAGCAGGCTTGATGGGGCAAAGCTTGCAACTGAAGAGTAGCTGCAGGGAGTCTCCCATAGGTGCAGTCATTCTGACCCATACTGTGTGACTGGATCCATTGCCATGAAGACCATGCAGATCAGCACTCCCTTTGCTTGGTCTTGGGGTTGGGGATGGAACAGTAATCAGAGCAACACCTAACTGCACTGAAGGCTAGAGGAAGAAAGAACTGAAGAAAATAAGCCATCCAGGATCCATACAGACACCATGGAATAAAAGAAGATGGGAAATCCCCAACACTTGTAACAAAGAGGGGTAGGGAAGAGGGCTCATTCTCCTCAGCAAGTAGGAGGGAGGGGCTCAGAGCTAATTATAAATAGTGCCATAAACATATACCACTATTACTTAACATATTTTAGAAAAAGGCCAGGACTGCTAACCCCAAAGCCTTTTACTATAAAGAATATCACTTCACTGACTGTCACTGCACTTTCTTGTGCCCAAAGAAGTCAGCATAAGGTGGCTTCATGAAGGGTGTTCATTTTAAGAACGAAAGTAAGGGCATTGTGTATGGGAAGTAGGAGGCTGCCTCAAGCACATGGCAACAAGCTACATGGAGAGAGGACAAGCCAAGGAGAAAACTGAGCGAACAGCTGGGGGGAAAATATGGAGGCACCTAGGACTGGAGGTGCAGGATGAAATGAGAGCAGAGAAGCTGATGGCGTTTTCCTGCTCCATCTGGTGCTCTGATCAGCAGAAGCGGGGGATTTAAAACATGAAACAGCTGATCCCACTTCTATCAGCCACGGTGGGGCTACTTTCTTTGGCAGATTAATATTTAATAGATTACATTTTAGAAGTTTTAGAATTTGGGAGAGTTCAATAAGCTACAGATTTAAGATGCTGTCCAGCATGTGTGTGTCAGCCAGCCAGCATACCATAAGCTCACCTCTGACGTGCCAAGGCACTGCTTGCTACACTCCATGCCTCACTGTACACTGTCTGCACATACCGGTCAATAAGAATTCTACAGCAAAGTGTATTTTATTAGATCAGAATTCAGACATTAGATCCAAAACAAGGAGCTATTTGGGATTCAAATATTAAATGTTCAGCTAGGGAAACTTCTTCCCTTCTGACTTCTCTTTATATGTACAGTATCTCGTTACTAAACTTTTTTTGGTTTAAGCAAAAAGGGCTTTGTTTCTTCTTAGTCCCCTCTTTTTAAATTCCAGGGCTACTCAATCCTGTAGTGAATATACTTCTGTCTTGAATTTAGAAGTGGAACATAGGATATTTGATTTAATGTGGGGAAACAGAACTCAGAGGCCTCTGTTTAGCTGAAGGGATTTTCTAGAAGGCAGGCAAAAATAGCTTTCAGAAAAAGGGACATCAACTTACAAGCCAAATATGTTTTTGTTTTTTTTCAACCCACTATTATAGTTATCTCAGGAGTTTCTTCTCTCTGCATTTAGCAGTAATTTGTGCATAGTCTAACTCTCAACACATGGAACAATTTGCAAAATTGGGTTCTTGGTGGGTGTGGGCTTTTGCTGACACAAAGAAGAAATATTCTTTTAAATAGGAAAATGTGATTGTGAAATCACAAACATTGGCAGGGGTCTCAGGGCAGGTACTGGACATGAAACTAGTTTGTTTTTTAAAAAATGGACTAGATTTCAAGTTGATGTCTTAAAATAATTCAAAAATGTAACACCCACCCCATTCCAGACTACATAAATCAGAAAGGGAGGGTTTTTAGTAAGCAACAGTGAACTCCTTGCTATTTTCTAGTAAGATGTATAATTCAAACTGTAAATTAGTAACAAATTTATGACATGCACACCCAAAGAGATTGCAATTTAGCTTCTTTAAAGAGGCTCACTAAATATGGGTTCAGACAGCAAAGTCTCTGATCTATATATGTTACACAGAAATGAAAAGCCACTTTAGTCACCACAAATTTCACCCTGGTACCATCTGATCATATGAAATATCCTGGAAAACGAAGTCCACAATCAACCCTTTGTCATTCCAGAGCACTAAAAATGGAAAATGAATTCCAAATATGTCTTCATAGATGTGGCAATGCATGCTAAACATGAAATTACCAACATAGTGTCTGTGATGTGATGCCATTGTTGAATTTATTCTATGGGCATGAATATACTGTAGTTTCTATACATTCACTAGAAACGTCGGCATCTCTCAAGTGAGGATTCACTCACTAACACATATGTGAGCTCAAGCTACACTAACCTGTTCGGATTTATTAAAATACTAGATTGGGATTATTTACAACAGCTGTTGACAGTCTTCAGACTAGAAGGAAACAGATGGTAGCGTAATAAGAGATAGCCAAATTTCAAAAACCTGAAACCCAGAATACAAAGCTAGCAGCACCAGACTTATTAAATGTCTTTCTTGTCATGCATCTCAAAATGGGGTACTATAAAGCATTTTTACAACATACTTTGCCAGAAGAGTATGCAACAACTCAATATGATAACTCCTAAAGAGAGAAAGCACCACCTGTAGAAAAAAAGCATGCATATCAAAGTGGCATTGTATACGTAAAGAATCCTCAACTATAGCAATCTGTGCAGAACCCTAATTTAAAAAAAAAAAAAATCACAGTGAAGGTGTTACAATAGAGGCAATTCTGGATGTACTTAGAACATAGATCATCACCTCTGTGTCATACAGGTAATAGGAGTGAAATCTGGGAGTGTTTTCAGAAGTGGCAGGAAGATCATTTAGCCACAGATGTTAAGAACTTTGGTGCAATTTTGACTCATCAGCATCTTCAAAAGATACAAACTGTGTATTCTTTGCTACTTCAGTAATCAAGATTACAGACATATGACACAGCAGCAGGAAGCCAATTTTTAATTATACCCCAAAATAGTGACTCCTAAATTATGGATTTATTCCCCTTGCCATAGCTATGGTGTTACATACCAACAACAAAATCCTTTTAATGAGGGAAATGTTTTATGCACATTCTTTTCTTAAAAAACAAACTTTATAAAGAAAAAATATTTAAGTTCACTAATTGTCTCCTTTAAATATTATTAAAAACAAAACACTGCCTGTTGAAATTCTTAAATTAAACAATACACAATGTTACACAAACTTCTCGGCAAGATGACAATATGCCTATAAAAGGAACAGCCTAAATTAGAGTAAGGAGAAATTTTAGAACAAAAATGCAAGCCATGTGTACAACCACACACTTCAAAGATAGAAAGGAAACCACTGATTTGCCCTAAATTTCAGTCTGCCATTTGCACATAGTGCTTATAGAAGTATGCCACACACTGTCTCTCATACTCCTGCTAATCCAGAGTTCAGGTCTCACCAATGCATCTCATAGTTCTGTATCAAGTTTAGACTGGAAAGGAAATTGAGTTTTTGCCATTTCCCCAGACTCTATGTATAGTCAGTGTACATTACAATGTAACTGTCCCAAATCCTAGTGAGTGCCTGTGCTGGCCACCCACCAGGGCTGCTATGAGGGGAATCCAAGCCTCTGTGCTCTGGATCTGCAGTGCATTTCAAGCTCCTGGAGCCTGAACAGAGTCCAGCTACCACCCCAATCTCTGGATTCCTAGAAAGTCTATGCCCTGTGAGTACACTTATCTGGCACCCTCGTCCAAATGTTGGAACCTGCTGTCCAGCCGCCTTGCCTCTCTGGGCATAGCATTGACCCTTCAGACTCCCTCTTCCAGAACTGCACCCCAGAGATGGGAAGCTTCTGGTTACAGTTTACCTCTCTCAGGGGTACACAGCAGTTGTGGAGCAGTCAACTCAGAAATACTTTGTATAATCTAACACCTTTATGCTCTTTTATAGTTAATCACATCGAGTACAGATCACACACAACAATTCCCAAACATAACTCCCTCACTAGCTCACCTTCCTTTGTGAGTCCTTATGGGATCATATGTTCTGGCAGGCAGGCAAGGTCCTCTGTCCCCTGGCCTACTCTGCCCCTGCAGTAGCCCCCCTCTTCTTAATCTGATGCAAAGTGGCTCTCTCCCCAGTTCCCCACCATGTGTCCCTTTATAGACTCCTGGCCTAGTCGCCTTCTCCTTTTCTTCTCCTCCTGGTAACTTTCTATACTCTCAAACCTCACTCCTTTCAGATGGGAGGAGTAAGTCTTCTCCCTGCTAGAGCAAATCCATTGCCCTCAGATGATCCTTGAGTGCTGATCACTCACCATTGTTTCTGGCCTGCATGACACAACACTGCTAACTCACTCATGGTGGATCCACATACCTACAGGCTCTCTCTGACAGTAATTTCATGATACAATTTCATAATTATCCACAATTCAGAAATGGTACAGAGGGAACACGCAATTTGTCATAGTACCTACTGACTTTTCAAGTGAATTCTTGTAAGCATGAGGACAGAAAGGGGCACAAATAAAGAGTTAACATCTTTTGAAATTGCATTCTACCTCAGTTTTTACATTTTACATTGGCTGTTGTACCATTTTAAAAAAAAAATCTAAATTGTATAATCAGACAGGCTAGAGGCCAGTTTTATTTATCAGGCACAGAAAAAAAACACAAAAACAAAAGAAAGAACTATGCATTTGTGCCAATTCATTCTTTATAGTCCCCAACACACACACCAGCCATGCCAAATGATCATACTCCGTCACATTTAGAGATATACCAGAGGCAACCCCCTGAGATCATTTTCTTGATGGTACCTAGATATGTAGTCTTGAGGGCTCTATCATTAAAACTTAAGTCATTTAAAGTGAAAGCTAAAATTATTACTTCCTGCTATTTCCCTAGAGGCAAAAATATATGTTTGTGCTGTGGGGAGTGGCAGGATGCAGAGGTGAAAGTGTTCACTCCAGAACTTTTCCTGCTTGAAATCCATTTATGATCTTGCTCCCCACAACCAAAACAAAAAACTTTCATAAATGTGAGAGCAGGAGGATCTCGGTCTTTTAACTGATCACAGCAGTGTGCAGCCATTCAAATAATATACACTGAAACACACATCATTCTCTTGCAGCTGTAACTAATTAAAAATTGTAAAGGGGGCCACAACTGAGGATGGACCATTTACACACACAGTCTCTCTCTTCCCCCTTCCCCACAAAAAAGGAAATTAAATCATTTAACTTAAGAAAAACAAAGTCATATAACAAAAACACAACTGAAAATTACATTCATCAGGTTTGTAAAAGCCAAAAACCACTCACAGCTCCATGTCATCTCTTATGACATCTAATGCTTCATCCACTATAATTACATATTCTCCTCCTGAGAGTAGAGTAACAGTGTATTAATCTAAATACATGCTTAGCAGATCACAAAAAGGCTGTTTTATCAGTTGCCCAATACTGAAATGTTCGTTCCCCAATTAATAAGCGAAACTGCATCTCTATAGTACGTTGAAAAAACATTCAGGTTTTTCTCTATACAAAAATACTAATTGTTAAATAATTGTCTCCTCTATTATGCAACTCAATATATAAATTATAAATGTCTGCCACCAAACAATGTATATGTCCTGCCATATTAAGCACTTGGCCCAATCCAGTCCATGGATTAATAGCTGTACTGAACTCAGAGTAGTTAAAATTCCCATCTGGAATTTTCTGTCAGTACAGTTACCTTTAAATAGCATGCTCTCAGCTTATTTTAAATCCTCTAAAAAGCCTTTATAAAGAGAGATTCCCTGCTGCCCAGTTAATGTTTAAAAGGGCACCAGAGAAAAATTATAATAGGTACCAAATTTTCAGACACGTGATTTCCAATTTGACAGGGCACCCAAAAGGATAGTATCTCTCTGCTGTTTATGTTGCTGGTTACCTTTAGAATTCAGGTGCAGATAAAAAGATTGTTGAGTGCACTATTGAAAAGGATAACAAATTTGTTTCAGTGCTAATCCTTCAAAGTATAATACAAAAATAAAGTAAAAATTAAAGAGTCTGGAATAGCATCCATGTTTTATTCATAGTAAATTATGTGCTTCACAACAGTTTAAATTTTGATCTTTGAATAGTTTGTTCAACAATTACTAACCCATTTCTAGGATTACTTGGATGATTATTAATAAATGGTGAAAAAATGTACAGATAGTGAAGAAAAAAAAATACCACAGAACCAAAATATTCTCCCCCAGCCACTCCATCATATCATTCAGATCTCCATTCCAGTAGCAGAGTGCTATTGGATTGTGTGACCTAGCAGTCACTTTGTGCAATGCATTCACAACCTCAAACAAGCCAACAGAGTGTCAGAGATACTCATGCCTTTCTGGCTGTGCGTCAAGCAGGACTACATGAATCACCACTTCCTCTGTTTATGGCAAGTGAACATTAAAGTAACTCAAGTATTCCAATACATCATCCACAAGCTTCACTCCCAAATACAAGAAATATCATCTTCTGCTCTTGCCACACGTCTGCCATTGTGGCCAAGTTGCCTAACTCTTGCTGTGGTGATAACTATAGTGCAGACATGAGGGCACATGACAGAAAAATATACCATGAAGATAACCACAGCTATCTTGCTAACCACAGTAAAACCAACTAGGCAATTGTGCTTTTCTGCTGATCAAAAATGTTTTAGGCCAATTAGTCAAAGAAGAGCTCTGTGCAAGTGTGACAGCTTGTCTCTTTCACCAACAGAAGTTGATCCAATCAGAGATATTACCTCACCCACCTGGTCTCTCCTAGGGCACCTCTCACATTAGTACTAGTTCAGAGGTTCTCAAACTTCATTGAGCCGCAAGCCCCTTCTGACAACAAAAATTACTACACAACCCCAGGACAGGGGACCAAAGCCTGAGCCCACCCCACCTGAGCTCTACCGCCTTGGTTGTGGGGTGGGCAGGTGGGGGTGGAGGGCACAAAGCTCAAGGGCTTCAGCCTGTAACCTGAGTCCTGCCACGCAGGGCTGAAGCCCTCAGGCTTGGTCCCGGACCCCAACAAGTCTAACGCCAGTCTTGGCAACTCCATTAAAACAGGATCACAACCCACTTTGGGGTCCTGACCCACAGTTTGAGAACTGCTGCACTAGTTTAACAGTGCCTTTCGTTTTAGTTTATGCAGTCAATAGGAGTACTAATTTATATATTGAGAAAAGGGATAAACCTGTCTCCTTTTCATTTAGTGAGTTTACTTTCCCCGATGCCCAGAGGAAATCACATTAATAGCTGTCAGGTTTAAGTTAACCATCTAAAGAAAATGACCCTTACAAAATAATTAGCTAAAAATAATCTGATTCTTGTATTCATTGACAGATGTGTGTGTGTTATTTTTACACAAACAGATGTTTGCGGAAAGGATAAGGATGGGTAGGAAGTAGTAGAATGCAAAAGTCGCCTCTTCCCCAACTCCCATACACCTCTTGTCAAATAATTCCATTCTTTTGTAAAGCCTTTTTCTTGACCACGATATATCTAATATATCTAAAATGAAGCTGTTTGTTAGCACCAGAAGGCATAAACTATAAGCAGCACACATAAAAGATTTATATTGAATAAATATTACAACATAACAAAATAGAAGATATTGGGAAAGAAAGAGCCACTTCGCCAGATAAATGTGTCCTTTAAGCTTCTCTCCACTTCCTCCTTGTTGCAGTATCTTTCAGTCCAAACAAAGGTTTTTAATCTAATTCATTTATGCTGCAGTGCTGTGTCTCTAGCAGTATCTGAAGTGGTTAGTAGAAGAAACCTTTCCGAACAGCAGCAATGTTTTCTGGAATTGACATTCAGAATCTTAGTTTGCATCTCTAAGTAGCCCAGTTTCATGTCAGGTTCTCTGCCACCTTCTTGAAGTGTTTTAGGGTAATTGCTTTTATTCCTTATGTTCCTACTTAATCTCACTGCTTATTAGCCTGTGATCTCAGAGAAGCAAGCACATTCACATTACCAATATCCTGCAACACTTGCTGCTGTGCAATAGGGATCTACAGCACACATGCCACAGATTTTTTTTTTAAATGCACATAATCGATTGTGGTAAAAGCTTTCATCAGAATGTAGCCATTATTCAGAACAAACTACAAATCCTTCAGTATTTCCCATTTTTCTGGGGCTGGATCTTCCAAGTTACTCAATTCAGACCAGAATTTTTAAAACAGTTTGTACTATTAAGTTACATGTCACCCTGCCCAAACCACAAATATTATATTGTTAACAACTGTTTCCTCTAGCTTTTTCCCTAATGAGGATTAAAGGATATAACATTATGATGAGTAAATTCTAGCTGTGTTCCCTCAAATTAAATCTCATTTGCCATGCTTCATTAACTTTTTAGGCTTAAATATCGGTTTTGTCTATTCATATCTCTCTACCATTCTTTCATTTTAAAATGACATATTACCAGTCATTTTTATAAATTTCATGCATGCACTATTGTACATATGGAGAGAAGGAGAGGGAGTGCTTTCAAATTTGGGAGTGGTAGATTATTTTGGAGCATTGTCTTCTTCAAATTCTGAACTACCATTAATTAAATTAATAGCTTGGAAGCAGTATGGGTCCATGTAAAAGGATACAAGTCAGGAGCTCTGGTTCCCAGCTCTGTCCAAGAGTGCGTACCTG
This sequence comes from Lepidochelys olivacea, assembly GCF_965140295.1. Taxonomy (NCBI): domain Eukaryota; kingdom Metazoa; phylum Chordata; order Testudines; family Cheloniidae; genus Lepidochelys; species Lepidochelys olivacea. Next base: position 113,774,540 of record NC_140411.1, read on the forward strand.
CTACAGGTTACTTCTCCATGCCTCCACTCTCCCATCTAAACAAAGATCATTATACCTACCTTCCTCTGGGGAAGAAGTAATGGTGCTCAGAACTGTTATGTGAGCATGTCCTTGCTTTTCAAAGAGGCAAGAAACCCAAAAATGATCAGGTTTCTTTCAACCCTCTTCTGGGTCTTAAGACCCACTGGTTGCACACGGGGGTTAATCTCTAGCATAAGATCATGGACATTCTATGCATCCCCCTCTCCATACACTGGTAAAATTCCCCTCCTGTGCTGCTCCCATAGAGACAACAGAGAGAAACTTGTGCAATCTTACCAGTTTCACTCTGCTGAGAAAGAGAGAGAGAGACCTTGCATTACTCTAACAACTTCCTCTTGCTGGCCAGAGCAGCAGTACTGGCATACTGGGGAGAGAGGACAGCTGAGAGGGGAAGAAGAATATGGGCATCATATACACCAAAAAATGAAGATTTGCAAATCACAAAAAGGAGGTAATAAAATAATTCATTAAAATATGTTGCTGCATGAAAACTAGACACCAGAAGAACTAAGTGGAGGGAGTGAAAGAAAACCACACAGAATGCAAGAAGAAGAAAAAAAGAGATGGAGAAAGACAAAACAGCGGAAAGGGTTAAATGCTTATATTTAAGAGAGAGTTTTCTTCTAACTCTCTCAACAGCCCAGTTAACCATCACCATAAAATTAGCTAACTGAAAGCAAATCACAAGTGCTATCTATTGCCCCACTCCCTCCTGCCCCACAATAATAAAAAAAAAAAAACTTCTGAAATTGCGCATCCTCTCAACTAAGAGTAACTACAGAAGATGAAATAAATCACTCCCCACAAAAAAGTGAAATTTAGCTGCTGTAACATACCACAGGATGTGTTTTATTGCCACAGTTACTGTGTTACAGAACACTGTAGCAATATTCCCCACGACTGTAACTACACTTCCCTTTTCCATAGAATCATAGAAATGTAGGGCTGGGAGAGACCTAGGGAGGCCATCAAGTACAGCCCCCTGCACCGAGGAAGGACCAAGTAAACTTAGACCATTCCTGACAGGGGTGCTGGAACAATTTTTATAATGGGGGTGCTCAGAGCTATTTTTGGTCAAAAATCCCCTGGGTCCCCTTTTTAAAGATCGATACTATGATTGCCCTTCTCCAGTCCTCCTGGACCTTACCCATCCTCCCCGAGGTCTTGAAAATAATTGCTAACCGTTCTGAGATTGAGGAACTACCTGAAGCAAGTATGCTAGGATGAATTTCATCAGGCCCTGAATTTGAATACATATAACTTACTGAAATATTCTTTAACCTGTTCTTTCCCTATTTTGGCTTGTATTCCTCCCAACTTCTTGCTAATATTAATTGTGTTGAGTATCTAGTCACCACTAACCTTTTCAGTGAAGACCAAAGCAAAATACGCATTAAACCCCTCAACCTTATTGATGTCATCAGTTATGATCTCTCCTTCTCTGCTAAGTAGAGGACCTACACTTTCCTTCATCTTTCCCTTGCTCCTAATGTATTTAAAGAACCTCTTCTTATTGCCTTTCATATCCCTTGCTAAACATAATTCATTTTGTACCTTATCCTTTCTGATTTTGTCCCTACACTCTTGTGCTGTTCTTTTGTATGCCTCCTTAGTGATTCATCCACGATTGCAGTTTTTGTAGGATTCTTTTTACATGTTCAGTTCATTAAAGAGCTCCTGGATAGAAAGAATAGTAAGAGGCCCATATGGTGCGCGCTCTCCTTCACAGGAGGATTATTTGCAGTTATGCCTTTAGACTGTCTCCTTGAGAAACTGCCAGCTCTGCCAAACTCCTTTTCTCCCTTAGATTTTCTTCCCATAGGACTGTACTATCAGTTCTGAGTTTTTATAGTCTCCTTTTTGAAGTCCATTCTCCTGATTCTGCTTCTCTCACTCCTTCCTTAGAATCATAACATTTATCATTCATGATCACATTCATCCAAATTGCCTCCCACTTTCAGATTTGCTACCTATTCCTCCCTGTTGGTCAGAATCAAGTCTAAAATGGCCATCCTCTGGTTACTTCCTCTATCTTCTGAAAGATTTCTACCATTGCTGCCAGCAGCGGAGTTGCGTCAGCACAAAGTTTTAGGAGAGAAAAGCTACTGTAAAACAAGAGGTTAATGAAGAGACAGTGAGAAGCATGCTCTTGGAGCTCCAGCCATATTCAATTCCTAGCTCCATCATAGGCTTCTCACAAGACCTGGAGAAGAGGACATTTAATCTCTTTAATTTAATAATACCTCCTTAAACAACATTACTGCAGGGAGATACTCAAATACTATTTGGTCCTTGTGATCATAAGTATCTAGATCTAGTGGAGCACAGGATCAGGTCCAAGAGGTGAATATAGCTGGACCACTTGGAATAGTGACCACAATATAATTAAAATTACCATCACTGTGGTGGGGAAAACACCACAGTGATCCAACACTGTAGCATTCAATTTCAGAAAGGGGAACTACACAAACATGAAGAAGTTAGTTAAAACAGAAATTAAAAGGTACAGTGCAAAAAGTGAAATCCCTGCAAGCTGCATGGAAACTTCTTAAAGACACCATAATAGAGGCTCAACTTAAATATATACCTCAAATTTAAAAACATGGTAAGAGAACCATAAAAGAGTCACAATGGGGCTCTGATAAATGAAGGGGCATGGGGTAGCTCTCTTTTATGGACAGCCAGCTAGCTATAAAGTTCCTCTTAGTAGTTGTTCTCTACTTGCTTTACCTGTAAAGGGTTAAAAAGTCTCCCTGCATAGGTAAAAGGAATGGAGTGGGCACCTGACCAAAAGAGACAATGGGAAGGCTAGAACTTTTAAAAATTTGGAAAAAAAACCTTCCCCTTTTTCTGTCTGTCAGTTGTTCTCCTGGAGAGCAGAGACAGGGCTGGAACTATGCTGTAAGAGCTTGGACCAGGTATGAAAAATCATCAGATCATACCTTAGAAACTATTCATTTGGAACCCCAGATATGTAAGTAGATCAGGAAATGTTTAGGAAGACACTATTAGGTTTATCTTTTATTTCTTTATGGCTTGTGGACTCCTCTGTGCTAACTCCAGGTGCTTTTGTTTTGCTTGTAACCTTTAAACTGGACCTCAAGGAAGCTATTTTTGCTTCTTAACTTTTGTATTTGCTCTTTTTAAATCTAGCAATAGCCTGAGGTTTGTGCCCATGTTGTTTAATTAGCTGGTGGCAACAGCTGATTTCCTTTCTCAACTCTTCCCTGCGGTAAGGGGGGTGAAAGGGCTTGAGGGTATCCCAGAGGAAGGGATTCTCAAGTGAACCTTCCTGGGTTCTCAAAGGGGTTTTTTGCATTTGGGTGGTGGCAGCATGTACCCATCCAAGGTCAGAGAAAAGCTGTAACCTTGGAAGTTTAATACAAGCCTGGAGTGGCCAGGATTAATTTTTAGAATCCTTGAGTGCCCCTACCTTCTACACTTGAAGTGCCAGAGTGGGGAATCAGCCTTGACAGTGGCTAACCAAACAAAGTAAAAGAAGCAGTGAGAGGCAAAAAGGCATCCTTTAAAAAGCAGAAGTTAAATCCTAATGACCAAAATAGAAAGGAGCATAAACTCTAGCAAATGAAGTGTAAAAATATAATTGGGAAGGCCAAAAAAGAATTTGAAGAATAGCTAGCCAAAGACTCAAAAAGTAATACCAAAAAATGTTATAAGTACACCAGAAGCAGGAAGCCTGCTAAACAACCAGTGGGGCCACTGGATGATTGAGATAAGAGCACTCCAGTATGATAAGGCCATCGCAGAGATACTAAAAGAATTATTTGCATTGGTCTTCACGGCTGAGTATGTGAGGGAGATTTCCAAACCTGAGCCATTCTTTTTAGGTGACAAATCTGAGGAACTGTCTCAGATTCAGGTGTCATTAGAGAAGGTTTTGGAACAAATAGATAAACTAAACAGTAATAAGTCACCAGGACCAGATGGTATTCACTCAAGAGTTCTGAAGGAACTCAAATGTAAAATTGCAGGACTACTAACTGTCGTCTGTAACCTATCATTTAAATCAGCTTCTGTACCAAATGACTGGAGAATAGCTAATGTGATGCCAATTTTTACAAAGAGCTCCAGAGGAGACCCTGGCAATTACAGGCTGGTAAGCCTGACTTCAGTACTGGGCCAACTGCTTGAAACTATAGCAAAGACCAAAATTGTCAGACCCAGATGTACATAATTTGTTGGGGAAATAGTCAACATGTTTTCTGTAAAGGGAAATCATGCCTCACCAATCTACTAGAATTCTTTGAGGGGGTCAAAAAGCATGTGGACAAGGGGGAAACCAGTGGATAAAGTGCACTTAGATTTTCAGAAAGCTTCTGACAAGGTCCCTCATCAAAGACTCTTAAGCAAAGTAAGCAGTCATGGGATAAGAAGGAAGGTTCTCTCATGGGTCAGTAACTGGTTAAAAGACAGGAAACAAAGGGTAGGAATATAGGGCCAGTTTTCAGAATGGAGAGAGGTAAATAGTGATGTCCCCCAGGGGTGGGCCCAGTCCTATTCAACATATTCATAAATGATCTGGAAAAAGGGGTAAACAGTGAGGTGGCAAAATTTGCAGATGATACAAAACTACTCAAGATAGTTAAGTCCCAGGCAGACTGCGAAGAGCTACAAAAGGATCTCTTGAAACTAGGTGACTGGGCAACAAAATAGCAAATGAAATTCAGTATTGATAAATGTAAAGTAATGCACATTGGAAAACATAATCCCAACCATACATATAAAATGAGGGGGTCTAAATTAGCTGTTACCACTCAAGATAGAGATCTTGGGGAGTCATTGTGGATAGTTTTCTGAAAACATCCACTGCAAGTGCAGTGGCAGTCAAAAAAGTGAACAGAATGTATTATTAAGAACGGGTTAGACAATAAAACAGAAAATATACTGCCTCTATATAAATCCATGGTACACCCACATCTTGAATACTGCGTGTGGATGTGGTTGCCCCATCTCAAAAAAGATATATTGGAATTGGAAAAGATTCAGAAAAGGGCAACAAAAATGATTAGGGGTATGGAACGTCTGCTGTATGAGGAGAGATTAAAAAGACTGGGACTTTTCAGCTTGGAAAAGAGACGACTGGGGGTGGGGGGGAAGAATATGAGAGAGGTCTATCAAATCATGACTGGGTGTGGAGAAAGTAAATAAGGAAGTGTTATTTACTCCTTCTCATAACACAAGAACTAGGAGCCACCAAATGAAATTAATAGGTAGCAGGTTTAAAACAAACAAAAGGAAGTATTTTTTCCACACAATGCACAGTCAACCTGTGGAACTCCTTGACAGAGGCTGTTGTGAAGCCAAGACTACAACAGGGTTCAAAAAAGAACTAGATAAATTCATGGAGGATAGGTCCATCAATGGCTATTAGACAGGATGGCAGGGATGGTGTCTCTAACCTCTGTTTGCTAGAAGCTTGGAATGGGCAACAGGGGATGTTCATTCCCTCTGGGGAAACTGGCATTGGCCACTGTCGGAAGACAGGCTACTGGGCTAGATGGATCTTTGGTCTGACCCGCTATGGCCATTCTTATGTAGATAGACACGGAGAAAATATTTCAAAAGAGTTGCATGTACCAAGGCTAAGCAAAAGCTTACATTTCAAATATAAATGACCCAGAACTCTTTGGTAAGGTGACTGGCTGAGCCTGTAATGTTATTACATTTATGAAACCTAGAATGCTGCTTCACTACATTGGTAGATTGGAAAGTGAGACAGGACTGTCCTCATTATGTGTGCTTACTTCACCAAGCACAATAAACCTGATCTCTAACTGGGGTCTGTAGGTGTTACTGCAATACTAAAAGGACCAAATATTGTCAGTTTGAAGAAGTGAGAGAATGGATGTTGCAACGTGCAGCAATGCGAGAACACTCCATAAAAAAGTAAGTCAGAGCAGAGAATTGAAATTTGGTAGAGTGGCCTTTTTGTCGAAGATCTGTCTTTCAGCATCCTCATGAAAATATGCCCAAATCTGGCCAAGTTATAAGCCTTTGGGAGGGAAAAAAATTAGTTTGTACATACTCAGCAGACACTTGTTAGAGCTTTGCATCTTAATTTCCCAAAGAGCTTGTCCATGGTTCTCCAGCCTGGGAGTAAGCAGGACTTTCCTTGCAATTGCAGTTCCTGGTTGCTCTGAGTCAGGAGCATTGGATGAAGATGCTGCCTGAACCGAATGGAGGACAAGAAGCCAGAAAAGTGGGGGAGAGAAGAGAGAGAGAGAGAGAGAGAGACTGGGCCAGGAAACATCATCAAATGCTATTTCATTCCCTTCATCACTCAGGGCACCGAATGGATGTGCTTTGGGGATTAATCAGGGTTGTGTACTACAGGAGACTTGTCCGTAGGACCTCTGCCTAATTTGTTGTGAAGGTGTGTAGTGAATGAGGCAGGGGGATGGTAGGAAGAGAAAACTGTCTCCTGGTTAAAGCAGTTGAATGCTATCCTGGAGAACTGGATTTTATCCTTTCCCCTGGTACAGAGTTCTGTGTGACACTGGGCAAGTCACTTAACTTTTTACAGGTAGTCACTAATGGGGTGTTCCTCATTTTCTAAATTCCTGACTTGAGACCCTGGAACGTGATTTGCAGAAGAACTAACCAATCGCAGGTATAGCTGAAGTCAATGGGAGCTGTGCTTTGAACATATGAAGTGCTATGTACTCTGACAAATCAGGTCCTAGATACATCAAGTTGGGGACACAAAATTAGTGGATTTTTTTTTTAAAATCAATCCTTGTGACTCATCCTTGTTTTATAATGGGGAACTAACACACCCTCATCTCACAGGGATATTCTGAAAATAAAGTAATGTTTATGAACACTTAGATAGCATAGAGATAAACACCATGGAAAATCCCCAGAAAAAGTTATAATTCTGTGCCCAGAACAGGGTTTGGACAGTGCACAGTAAATAAGGCCTGGGGCTACACATTGAACACTGAGGAGAAAACAAAATATTGAATAGGTTCTCATTAAATGAGCACTGCCCATGCTGTGTACTGATTGAGGCAGAGGTCCTGTTGGGGGCGGGGGGAGGGGGAATAAGTACATTTAATTACACAATCTATTACTATCATAATGCATAAAAAGAAAGGGACCAAATTAAGGCTGCACAGGCAACCTTAATTTTGGCATTCCTGGGTTTTGAGTGCTTGACACTACAATCTTAATGATGGTCTTTTAACAGGTTTTTTTGTTTGTTTGTTTTTTTAAGAGGGTGTGTGTATACACATTTATAATTTCTAAATATCCGTTCTAGGTTTGCCAGTAAACTTAGGAATGTAGGCTGAAAATGATCATGAATATAAATAAGACAGCATTAGAGGAAAGATTTAATACAAATATTCAAGGGGTCATTAGGCAGACTAATGCCATAATGTCCAGTCATATTTCTCAACCTGGAAAAACTCATTTAGCACTGAAATTAGACAATTAATGAATCAAGAAAAGTGACACCTGAAAAGCATGATCTGGCCCACTTAGTTCATTTTACAAACTATTATTATTTAATACCTTGCAATGGTACGAGACTGCACCATCCCATCTGGATTATCTAAAGAGTACAGACTGAGAGCAATAAGATTAAGCTGTCTATGGCTAAGTCTATAAACCCCTGATCAGTTCCTGGAGCCCACAATAAAGCTGAGTAAAAGGTTGTTTTGGCACCTAGATCAATGTGGAAGACCTAGAGTAGCCCCCAAAGTATCAGCATCTTCCTTTCCAGAAAGCAGTTTACACCTCCAGCAATAGTCCTTTAACTAAATACCTTCTTCCTGCACAAAAAGAACTACAGCACAGAGCCCACTCCAGGGACTTGAACTTGGGCCTCCAACATCCAAGGTGAGTGCTCTGGGCTATCATTTATTCTGGGGTGAAGGACTGCGGCTTCCTCTCCCCCTTGGTTGGTCTGAAACCTCAAAATCTTTTGCAATATTTTTTATGCAATGTTCCACCCTTAGACACTGGAGAGTTGAGAGACAATATTATCCACTAGAAAGCAGTGCACATATACATGTACAGTAGAGCCATGTATCCATCCTTATCATATTGGCATGGCAGTCAGCTTCTTCTCACAATCTCCCCACAGGATCAGCTGCATCACATCGGCTGATGATCAAGCAGCATTAATATATTTTCACCTTTGAGCTGTTTGTGATTATAGGCAATTACTGAAGCAAGTGCCATCTCCACACCATACGCAGTTCACGTGATCATTGTCCCTATGTCATTTTGATCAGGGCTTTTATTGTTGTTTAAGTGAAAGAATAGCGTACCAAGAGTAACCTTTACCCATACACCCCCACCACCACCCAATAACCGAAGAATGTCACTTACCTACTTAAGATTCTGATATTGCATAGCTAAATAACTTCTTTTGCATACGTTGCAAAAGAAAATACTTTCTATACCTCAAAGGATTGCATACTGTAGCAGGGTAGTCACCCTGCTCCAGCCCTGAAAGGGTTAAAGTTCGTCCTAAGAGAGGGCTGAGGCTGCAAGAAAAGGTTAGGCTGATTGGGAAGTCAGCCACAGCTGGCCCTATAAGAGGCCAGTGAGCCAGGAGCTGGCAGAGTTTCTCTCTAGCTATAGGGAGAGAAGGACCTGGCTGCCTGGGAGCTGAGCAGGGCACCTAGAGTGGAGCAGGGCTGGGGGAAGGCCAGAGGAGCTGGGGAGCTCCAGCCTGGAAAACCCCCCAGGCTGCAGGCCTTGCTAAAGGCCAGGAAAGGTATTGGGGCTACAGAGGGGTAGCCTGGGAATAGGCAGAGGCAGCTGGACCAACCCCTCTTGCTGATGAGTGGTTTACAGACTGTAGTTTGCCCCAGTGAGCGGGGGCTAGATGGTGACTGGCTGTAGCCACTGTGGCAAGGCGGGGATAGAGGGTTGGGGGTTCCCTGGGGAGGGGGCAACACCCCAAGGTAAAGGGGCACCGGGAGGGACACAGGGGACAGTGGCAGGCGAGACACCAGCCTGCAGAGGGCGCGCTGGGCTGGAAGAGCTAATTCCCAGGATGACCAGCAGGAGGTGCCGCACCAGTGAATCACCACATGCTAAAATACATTAACACTAAGTATAATGTGACTGGTGTATTTGCCTTTTAATGTAACCAACCAGTGACATACGATTGCTGTTAAAATACATTAAAATTCATAGAGAGAGATATAAAGTTAAAAAGTCAGCTGGAGTCAGCAGTTCTCTAAATGTGGTCTGTGGAGAGCTGGCAGTACTGGCTCCCATCCTCATTTCTATCTGCTAAATTGCATTAAAAGGGACTTCTAAAAATAAAAGAAATACTTCCCTAATATTGAGTTCTCTATGCAAGCACTGGATGTAGTTCTCACACAGATATTACACAATTTGAAGTGGAAGAGAAGGAGCTCTACTCTGTGCAGAAATGAATAGGCAGGGAACTGTTCACAAGGCACCTGCTATTAAGATGTAGACCACACTGTGAAACAGTGTGTGACCCCATTACCAATCAATATTCAGAGGCAGAATCTGAGAATGTAAGTATTCATAAGGGAAGCATATTGTTCTTTATTAGATGTTTTGCCAGCAAAACCTAAAAGTATTACTAAAAATAAAGACTACATTCTGTCAACCAAAACAATTGCAGTCCCAAGGCTCTTTTGTGGGTGTTAGTTCTGTAACAATATAATTTACACCTTTGCATTCACTTTTCTAAACTGAACATTGTTTTTGGATCACTCAGACTCACACAACTTAAGCCTTCAGTCATGCTCTCAAAAGAAGAGTTAATTTTTAAACACACTCAAGGCTGTACTCATGTTATTCTATGGCAGTTATACTCTTTCCAAATTAGAACCCAAAAAGCAACAGTAATAAGTGACACTCCATACTTCCTACACAATAGGTTGAATTTTATCACACACACACAGGTGATTGTTCTATGGTTAGAGAGACATTTAGAAAGGCAGCTTTCATGACGTGTAGCAGATTCTGTTCTTTCCCTTTTCTGCCTCCCTCCTCCAACACTCTGTAGTAGGCTGAACTAGTGCCAGAGACTCAGGGAGGCCAACTTTGACTGGAATTCTCAAACAGCACATTTTAGAAGTTTAGCAGTACAGCCAATCTATACTGTAAAATACACAAAAAACTTGACCATCACTAAAAAGTCAGTAAATGCTAGAAGAATAAACCTTATAAGCCTAGAGAAATAGACTTTCAGAACCCCACACTACAGCACTGAATGAAGCAGGAAATGATGAACAAAGAAAGGAATTTCATAGATTCCAGATGTACTTCAACACCAGCTGGGAAATACAAGCAAGAAATCTAACTAAAGCCTTGTGAAGGCCACCACTCTGTTTTCTTCTGGGAGTTTTTGATTAAAAGTAAAATAAGCTATAAGTCACTTGTAAATATAAATGTTTTCAGAAATACTGTGATGTAGTAGTAAATCAGTCTTCCCATCCTATGCCAAAGAGTTATTTTAACACCCATAAGTCAGAGTCATTGCACCAGGGGCGGAATGAAGGTTGCAAAAGAAACCATGACTTTGGCATTTCCTAATTTTCTACTATTTGACATTGCAACCAAAGCAGCATTTTTAATATTGGTTTTTGTATGTAAATGTTATATAAAATTGTCATAGCAAGACGCACATTTGAGAACATAGTATTGCAAACTGCCAACTTTTCTACATTTGGAAAATTAAAACTAAAATTACTTCCTACTAATGCAAATTACAAACATATGAGTACAAAAATATACTGAAGATGATGGTTACCATTATTTTCTTTAAAGACTAATGGAGAAAAATTGAGTTTAATGAGAGCTTGAGAATAACAACTTGCTAATATACACAAAACCAGTCCCTCATGAACTGTCACTGAGGGAATAACCCACTTGTGTGTAGTACTCAAAAGGAGGTTAGGAAGAGAACTCTTTCATGAGTTCCTGAAGCTCTGCCTGCTATTTATATAACCTAATGCCTTGACTTTTGCAAGTTCACTTTTTGAAACAGGAACACACAAATATGCTATCAGCCCTTCGAAGGCAGACTGTCGTTCCAGACGGATTTTGAAATCTTCTTGAGTAGCAGTACAGCGACAGAAGCCCAAGTATAGCCTTGACTTCAGGAGGAAATAAATCCATGCTAAAACATGACAGAAGAAGCTTATGTTCCATAAGAGGTGGTGTTGATACAAGAAGATTTAGAAATTGGTCTATTCTGCCTTTAAAAAAAATAAAATAAAAAACATAGGATATTTTTGGAATACCAAGTTATTTTCCCCCCAGTTGTTTAGCTCAAGTGAACATCAAAAGTTAAGAAAAAAATCAAGAAATTTTGCCAAACTTCAGATATTTAAAAAAATGCTATAATGAACTTTCTAGTATGTATGAAAGGAGTTACATATAAATTCTACATATTTTAAGCAAAGTAGGATTTCACTACACCATGACTGCTTAAATCCATCAGTAACACCCCCACCCTGCCCAGGAATATATTCTTAACAACAGCTTCCTCCCAGTCCACTCATTCGCCTCCATCCACCAAAAGACTCCTCCCTCTTGCTACAATCCTTGGCTGCTCTTCTCCTCCTCCTCCTCTCCTGCTGCTTAGCTCTCCTCCTCTCAGCAAATGGGTTTCAAGGAACAGCTGCTTCTGGTCCTATGCAGAAACCTTCCCCTTCTCTTCCCTCTGTCCACATCTGATTTGGGAAGATGAGAAAAGGGAGAAAGCTGGCAGACGAGGTCTCAAATTCAGCCTAAATTAGCCTGATATGAAAACAAGAGACACTTAAGGTTTGAAAACTGGAACCTCCACCCAAAAGTTGGAGGTTAGATAAGTCTAGTGTAGAATATCTTTTTAACATCCCCACTCCCTAAAGCAGCACAGGAACAAATCTACACTGACACACCCCTAGAGCTCCAACCATGGGTATTCTATCTGCTATCCAAAATCCATAAACCTGGGAATCCTGGGTGCCCCATCATCTCAAGCATTAACACCCTGACAGCATGATTATCTGGCTATGTAGACTCTCTCCTCAGGCCTTACGCTACAAGCACTCCCAGCTATCTTTGAGATACCAGTGACTTCCTAAGGAAACTACAATCCTTTGGTGATCTTCCAGAAAACATCATCTTAGCCGCTATGGATGTAAAAGCTCTCTACTCGAACATTCCACACAAAGATGGACTACAAGCCGCCAGGAATAGCATCCCCGATACCATCACAGCAAACCTGGTCGCTGAACTTTGTGACTTTGTCCTCACCCACAACTATTTCAGATTTGGAGACAATTTATACTTTCAAGTTCACGGGTCCGCTATGGGTACCCACATGGCCCCACAGTATGCCAAAATTTTTATGGCTGACTTAGGACAACGCTTCCTCAGCTCTCATCCCCATACAGCCCTACTCTACTTGCGCTACATTGATGACAATCATCTGGACCCATGGGAAGGAGGCCCTTGAGGAATTCCACCAAGATTTCAATAATTTCCACCCCACCATCAACCTCAGCCTGGACCAGTCTACACAGTAAGTCCACTTCCAAGACACTATAGTGCTAATAAGCAATGGTCACATAACCACCACCATATACTGGAAACCTACTGACCTCTATACTTACCTACATGCCTCCAGCTTTCATCCAGACCACATCACACAATCCATCGTCTACAGCCAAGCTCTAAGATACAACCGCATTTGCTCCAATCCCTCAGACAGAGACAAACACCTACAGGATCTCTATCAACCGTTCTTAAAACTACAATACCTACCTGGTGAAGTGAAGAAACAGATTGACAGAGCCAGAAGAGTACCCAGAAGTCACCTACTACAAGACAGGCTGAACAAAGAAAGTAACAGAATGCCACTAGCAGTCACCTACAGCCCCCAACTAAAACCTCTCTAGCACATCATCAAGGATCTAAACGTATCCTGAAGGACTATCCCTCACTCTCTCAGACCTTGGGAGACAAGCCAATCCTCGCGTACAGACAGCCCCCCAACCTGAAGCAAATACTCACAAGCAACTACACACCACACAACAAAAACACCAACCCAAGAACCAAACCCTGCAACAAACCCCATTGCCAACTCTGTCCACATATCTATCTATTCAAGGGACACAATCATAGGACCTAACCACATCAGCCACACCATCTACCAATGTGATATATGCCATCATGTGCCAGCAATGCCCCTCTGCCATGTACAGTGGCCAAACCGGACAGTGTCTATGCAAAAGAATAAATGGACACAAATCTGACATCAGGAATCATAACATTCAAAAACCAGTAGGAGAACACTTCAATCTCCCTTGTCTCTCAATAACAGACCTAAAAGTGGCAATTCTTCAACAAAAAAGCTTCAGAAACTGACTCCAACGTGAAACTGCAGAACTGGAATTAATTTGGAAACTGGACACCATCAGATAAGGCCTGAATAAAGACTGGGAGCGGTTGCGTCATTATAAAACCTAATTTCCCCCAACTGTTACTCTCAGCTTCTTGTCAACGGTCTGAAATGGGCCACTCTCATTACCATTTCAAAAGTTATTTTTCCTCCTTTGGTATCCTGCTGTCAATTGAATTGTCTCGTTAGACTAACCTCACACTTGGTAAGGCAATTCACATCTTTTCATGTATTTATACTGCTCCTGTATCTTCCACTCCATGCATCTGATGTAGTGGGTTCTGGCCCATGAAAGCTTTTGCCCAAATAAATGTGTTAGTCTCTAAGGTCCCACAAGGATTCCTCGTTGTTTTTACTAACCACACTATCTTCTTCCAAAAACTGCATAAATACTAAATGACATTTTTCTTTGAGGAAAAAACACTTCAGGGACCTCAAGTTCCTAGGCCAAGCCATTTTGAAGATCAGATGAACCACAAACAGAAATATCCAAGACCGAACAACAGGAATTACCAGAACACCATAACTTTATAAGTCTTAGGCTTTTCCAAAATTCCCCAAAAAACTTCTGCCATTGGAAGATGTGGCATATGAAATTTCAGGGATATTATTTTTGGGCGGGGGTGGGAAGGGGAATTAGGTGTGGGCTGAAAATAAATCACGCTTATAACTGGAGCCTAAAATCAATCCCCACTCCATAATGTTAAATTAAAGGCATTATTAAAGAACTGATGACGAAGTTGTTTTTTAAAATGCACTAAGGTCATGTAAATTGCTAGTATTGTACAAAGCAGAAAAAGTTAAGAAAACTATTCAGAATGTACAAGTTTCTCATCAACTTCAGTCACACAAAATACAGCCTACTGTCATAATGAAAGCAAATGCTAAGCCAGTGATTCTCAAACTGTGGGTCAGGACCCCAAAGTCGGTTGCAACTCCATTTTAATGGGCTCGCCAGGGCTGGTGTTAGACTTGCTGGGGTGTGGGGCCCAAGCCCCACTGCCTTGAACTTCAGCCCTGGGTGGTGGGGCTCAGGTTACAGGCCCCTCACCATAGGCTGAAGCCCTTGGGCTTCGGCTTTGGTCCACCTGCACAAGATGATGGGACTTGGGCTTTGTGTCCTGGGGAGGACACAAGCTTTGGTCCACCCTCCTGGGATCATGTAGTAATTTTTGTTGTCAGAAGGGGATCGTGGTGCAATGAAGTTTGAAAACCACTGTAAGCTTCTCCTTGATTACCAGCACAAAATGGATGAAAGTAGTTTTAAAATATAGCATTAAGACATAATACCACATGGTACAGTGATTCATTAACATACGTCTGGAATGTCTTACCTCCCTGAGACATTAAACAGATCACTACTACATACCCTATCATGTCTTAATACTGTAATATTGCCATTTGAGTTTTAGGAGTCCGAAGTCATTATCATAGAATCATAGGGCTGGAAGGGACCTTGAGAGGTCATCTAGTCCAATCCCTGCACTCATGGCAGGGTTAAATATTATTTAGGTCAGTAGTTGTCAAACATTTTTTTCTTCTCCCCTCAGACTACTTGAAAATTGCTGAGGGTCTTGGCAGACCACTTAATGATCTTTCTAAATGTTGTTTGTACCGTTAGCGAACTACTGTAAAGCACTTTGGATTTGCGCATCCCAAATTCCCACCACCCCCTCCCACCTATCCCCCCCCGAAAGCAAGCACCACACCTTACATGTGGGTCTTCTCCAGGGTGCAGGCACCTAATTAGCCGAGCCACGCCTGCGTGGCTCGGCTAATTAGGTGGGTGCCCCTTCATTCTCTCGTGTGCGGCACACACCTTAAAGGGAACTATCCGCAGATCACCTGAATGGAGCTCGTGGACCACTGGTGGTCCATGGACCACAGTTTGAGAACCTCTGATCTCGGTCATCCCTGACAGGTGTTTGTCTAACCTGCTCTTAAAAATCTCCAATGATGGAAATTGCACAACCTCTCCTAGGCAATTTATTCAAGTGCTTAACAACTCTGACAGGAAGTTTTTCCTAATGTCCAACATAAATCTCCCTTGCTGCAATTTAAGCCCATTGCTTCTTAACCTCTGAGGATAGGACAAGAAGAACAATTCTTCTCCCTCCTCTCTGTAACAACCTTTTATGTACTTGAAAACTGTTGTGTGTGTCCCCCCAATCTTCTCTTTTCCAGACTAAACAAACCCAAATTTTTTTTTCAATCTTCCCTTATAGGTCATGTTTTTTAGACTTTTAATCATTTTTGTTGTTCTTCTCTGGACTTTCTCCAATTTGTCCACATCTTTCCTGAAACGTGGCACCCAGAACTGGACACAATACTCCAGCTGAAGCCTAATCAGCACGGAGTGGAGCGGAAGAATTACTTCACATGTCTTGCTTAAAACACTCCTGCTAATATATCCCAGAATGATGTTCGCCTTTTTTGCAACAGTGTTACACTGTTGACTCATATTTAGCTTGTGATCCACTATGATCCCCAGATCCCTTTGAACAATGTAAGCGTTTGATATCTTGATTTCCCCTCCCTCCCCCAAGAGCTCTCCTAGAATTTGAGCACGGGTAACATGCCTCTCCCTTCATTCCAGGACTTCTACTTCCACCACCTCTGCTACTTCCCCTGATGTTGGGAAATATCACCGTCTTGCAGCTAGAGTGTCATACAGCATGTGAATGGAAGATAGAGTAAGGGTGTCATATTAAGCACCAATCTTCTTCCTTCCTTTTAAGACAGTGATACTCAAACCTCAGTGATTCAGGAGACAAATTAGCGATCAACATTACCCAGGAGAGCCACAAAAGTATGAATTCATTATTTTATTTACTGTAGTACTATATTTTCATATTTCAACAATATGATGGGAAAATATTTATTTAGACACACACTCACACACACACCTCAAAACGACTGACCACGTATTATTTTATCAACTACAATTGGTTAACATAATAAAAGCTTCCTGATTGGCTGATAATTAAATCACACCGTGTTTAATATCATGTGCTGCAAAAAGCTGTAGGAGACGTATTAAAGAGCCAGTTACAGCTCAAGAGCCTCAGTCTGAATATCACTGGTTTGAGAGAGCAAATGCTGTAATCATCAATTCACCAAAGACCATTCAGATCTCACACCAGTGTTAACTATTGACTTCTATTGGTTTATTCCCAACTTACAATAGTAAATGAGATCTGAGTAAGACCTCCAATCCTTCATTTACCTGAGAATTAGAGGGGAGGGAGAAGTTTTAAGGCCCCTTCAGGATTCTATAATGCCATTTTGTTTTCATTTGTAACATCTAGGACAGGGGTAGGCAACCTATGGCATGCGAGCTGATTTTCAGTGGCACTCACCACTGCCTGGGTTCTGGCCATCAGTCCAGGGGGCTCTGAGCTTTAATTTTAAATGAAGCTTTTTAAACATTTTAAAAAGCTTATTTACTTTACATACAACAATAATTTAGTTATATATTATAGACTTATAGAAAGAGACCTTCTAAAAACGTTAAAATGTATTACTGGCACGCGAAACCTTAAACCAGAGTGAATAAATGAAGACTCGGCACCCCACTTCTGAAAGGTTGCTGACCCCTGGTCTAGGAGATTTGCCTGTTTATGCTGCTGTTAGCAATATAGCACATCAATGGGTATTTTTAGGGTTGTTTTTTTTTAATTGTATGTCTTTCTATTTTTGCTGTAGGGTCAGGACTAAGTCAAAAGATGACAGTTTTTAGTAATATTTTTTAAAAGTTTTGGCTCTCTCTCCATTCCTTGTTATTGTGATAAAGTACTTTGCTGTTGCTTGTAAAATGCCAACCATATTTGAAAACCCCTTAAAAATGTTTATTTCCCTGTTTCAGACTTCTGCCCAGATCTGTCTCTCAGGCATTTAAATGGGATGGGGAGGAGTGTACATCAACAAATTGCTGTATCCATCATCACCATCATGAAATATCTAATTAGGAGAACGCAGTTAACAGAGAAACATCATTTATATAGCCTAGTGGGCAATGCTGGGCCAGAGTGAGGAAGAAAAAAGCCCCATGACCCCACCATTGAATAATAAAAGTTAATTTAATGTACCTACCTCACACCATACAATCATTTATTTTCGCCAAAGGAATTTATCTTCTAATGTGGCATAGTTGCAGCCTTAACTATGAAGTTGCTTTTATATGAGAAACATCACTTAACATGTGAAGTCTGAGAATGCAAATTCTTTTGTTAGCATGACAAAGTTATAACCAAAGTTACACCATTTACTTCTGGGGTTTTTTGCACTTGGTAATAGTAATCAACCAACCATTTGGGAACAGTAATCCAACAGACAGTTGTCATAGTTCCTATATCTCAGCATGATATATAAGGAATTATCTAATACAAATATGGCCCTAGAGACTATGTCCTGCCTGCACTGTTTGTAGGATTTTTAATCCTCTTGTGTAGCCTCAGAATAACGTTAATACGTATGTTACACAGCAGCTGATTTCAAGTCCTTATCTGTCCATCCTTAGCTGTCACACAGGAAATGTAAACTTCCAAGAGGATGTGGCCAGGATAAATAGTCTATTAATCTGGGTGCAGCAGCTAGGAGAGAAGCCCCCATGTTAGCACATGAAACTTGAGGGAGATTTGCATTACTATGTCTGATACTAAAACAGACCATTGTAGGCACACAGTAAGTAGTAACAGGAGCTAATATTGTGGCTCAATATAACCCCAATAACAGAATATTTGTTTTCCCACTAATAAAAGCTATCCTAAAAAGTTATTTCAGTACAGTGATAAAATTGACAAATGCATTTTCTGGAATATGATCACGGATTAGGATATCAAGTACCATATCATGGAGCTCTTGCCATCAGAGGTGCTCTGACCTCCAGATGAAGTCACCTAGCTATATTTCTGAAGACTCAAGGAGAATCACTATTAGTTAACCATGTCCATGGGATCAAAGGATAGCATGTCTGCTAATTCCAGAAGAAAAAAAACTGGCAAGTTATGTTCAGACTCCCTACTGTCCTGAATTAATCAGTTTTCTTGACCTAGTAACCTTGGCTATTAGGAATTCACCCTCCAGAAACTGAACCATATTTGGTTTTGTTCCCATGTGCAGGATCTGTATAATTTTACAAAATGTGATTAAGTTCATTTAGAAATCATGAAAGGTACAAGACGGGCAGCCCCAAAGACTATCATCCTCTGCTATTCTTATAGCAAGGACAAAAACCCACGGGAGTAAAGTTTTTACCATGCTGCCTGAATAATTTACTTCGATCCTCAGGTGGTGAGGCCATCCTTAAGGGTCAGATGGTAGTTTGTTCTCCATATCCATTCAACCCTTGTACCATCTTATGGATCTGTCAGAACAGCCTATTGTATGTAGTGCTCTCTTCACATGGGAGAGGGCTGACCACCATTCCTTTCACACAGCACGTTGAACAACAAGTTAGCAACCAAATGTCGTGGCTACCAAGCTGAACAAGGTTTGAATCAGTGAGTTAGAGATGGAAAAAGTCTGTCTACTATGAATCCCCTTAAATTATCCAGTCTCATCTTAAATAAACTACTAACATACCAAACAACAAGCAATGCTGTTTAAATTACCACTCCACCCCCACCCTTCCCAACACACCATCAGTAGTACTTAACATTTTAGTGTGGTTCTGATCTTGTGAATTCCTAAATATCTGGGGACAGGCAATTAACTTCACCTAGTTTCATCATTTGCCGCCCTACTGATTTTGAAACAGCTTATCAATAAACCATTCTTCTCCCCCACCCCTTGACATATTTTACAGTATGTATTTTTCACAGTAATCATTTTAAAGCATAGATTAAGGAAAAAAGCGACTCACTGAGAAAATGTTTAATCCAATGTTTCTGCACTCATTGTATCACTGCTCTGTTTACAGATTTAGTCGATTTCCACAATTACCCATTTCATACATAACGTACTACATAATGCATAATTTCTAAAATGCTACTTCCCTTCTCCATTTCTACAGTACGAGTGCATTACAGTATTCCTGACAATTGCTAATATAAAGTCAGGCATGGTATGAGCACTATAACATTCTTTGGTTTCAGTTTTAACTCCCTACCGAGCTGGATATATCATCTATACCAAGTTACACAATGAAATCACCCACGTGAGTTATGTTCTGAAACCAGTCTTATTTCACTCATGACTTCCAAATGACTCCCAATCCATCCACCCTCTCACAAGAGATTGATATCTGTGGGGCTGTTTCTAGAAGTACTGGAGGACTAATCTCAACATCTGAACCTACAGATAAAAGCGTAGTCAACTAAGAACTCCATTTTATTACGCATGATTTTTGAACACTCACTCAAAAGCACTAAGTTTTATGCTATCAAGAGAATAGCATACATTTTACATTCCTGGATATAACAGTGCAAGATTTAAGGTATTTTACTAAATCCAAAGTTAATAGATTTTAAGGCCTAAAGGGTCCACTATGATTGTGTAATCTAACTTCCATCATAACACAGCTCTGTAATTCCTGCAGTGTAGGATTTGTTCTTTCCCATTACCCAGGTTATAGCTTTCCATTGTAGAAATGCTGAATATGCTAAATATGTACTTTGCTTTTATTTCTGTAATTGAAAGTTTAAACTTGTTAAGTAGTAAAATGACACAAGTCAAAGGAGAGAAAAGGGTAGCAATTAAGTAGAGCATAAGTATTATTAACAGTAACTATGTTGCCAAGCAGAAGCACTCTCTTTGTAGTTTTTCCAGCCAATCGTCTGCCACAAGTCTTATGTTGTTTCCTTTCAGGTTCTGAAACCCTGACTCATGGAAATATCAGAGCAGCACACTTCCTCAAAGTAGCAATCTTACAGGAAGCATTTGTTTAGTCTTACAAGACACATTGTTTTGTTTATGTATGAGAGATTCCTGTAAAAAAAAAAAAATTTTCAATGAAGAAAGATGGACAATGTGAAAATACAGTTTCTGTAAAAAGTAGCCAAATAACTCCAAACACAATCAGACCTTGAAGGGAAATATTTAGCAAAGGCGATGAATGCCCTTTTATTTCTGTCCATATGCTGCTTTCTTGTAAAAATGATTTTATTCTAATCATGGGGGAACCATGAGCAAAAGCAGACAGGCACTGAGTTCTTCCAATGGAGAGGACCACAAAAAGGAGAGTTAGTGCAGTGATAGCTCCTCTTTCCCAAAAGCTCTCACCCATAGTTTCGCAAAGGAATCCACCTCATTGTATCTCCTCTTCAATATCTACAGGATATCATCTGTAGAATCAGCTGCACTGCTCATGATATGCCAGCCATGGAAACAGAAGAAAATCATTCTCAACAGATGCAAACAATGCAATCACAAGAATGTCACAAAGTCCACACAAGATTAAGTCCTAAAGAGAGAGGAACTGGCTCAAGCTGAATCAAGACAAAACCAGCATGATCCTCTTCAGAATAGGGAAACATTGTAAAGAACTAAGACATCACACACACTTGGCTTGAAGTGGTCCTGTTCATTAAACTCAATCACTGATCCTGGACAATCAGCTGACATTTTGTGTCACTAATGCTTTCTTCCATCTGCAGCTTCCTAGGGGACGCAACTTCTTCCTCCCGGACAAGATCTGCCCATGGTGATTCACAAGCACCCGACCTCAAGTCCATCTCACAATCCACTTCCATTGCTACTTCAAGGCATTCAGTGTCCTCAGCAGGTCAGGACCCTGCTGTATGTGACCATTTCTCCATCCATGACATGACAGGACAGAAGTGCTCCTCTGGGACAATACAGATCACCAAACCAAGTACTAAGTGATTTGGTCAAAGAAATTTGGCTTAGGAATGAATTTCCAAAGAAGATTAAAAGTGATCAGACTCTGGATCAGTTCTAGAGCATGACGACAGAGCTTTTCTCACCATGAATTATTTTTTTATATATATATAAAAAAATGTAAACAAATCCAACCAGGGAAAGGCACTTGGATACTAGTGATGGGCACAAAAACCTCATGATGGATAGATATGGAGAGATTTCCACTCCTAAAAGCTGATAGAAGTGGATTGTGGCTACTTGCCTCTCATTTCCTCTTTCATGTCTACCTCTAACTTGTAGATATCTGAAAAATATTCCAAGCCTTCATGAAGACTGAGTGCAATGCAGATACCACTTATTATTTCTTCTGGGTGCACATAAGGACTATTTGTTCCACTTTTGAGATGGAAAGTAGGAACTCTAAAGCATCTAGGCAAAATTATGCAGGTCACAACCACTTCACAAGACCTACTAAACAGAACTGAGACAACAGCAACATGCCAATTTTTTTCAGTCAGTTCAGAAACTGCAATTATCCTGCCACCTCTGTTTTGCTGACATGACTTTCACCTCTGTGAGAACATACTTAAGTCCCAGAAGTGTTTAACATTTAAACAAAACCTGTTATACAAGCATTTGTTTAGAAACTCTTGCCATGAAAGTTGATTAATATGATTTCAAATACATTACTACTACTACTAAATGACAGAAGGAACAAATTGGTTCCTGCATACATTTACCATTGCCCTCTACTGGATTAAAAAGTCAAATCTCATGTGCATACCAATCCGCTCTGCTACCTGAACTATTGGAGTTACTCTTACCACATCAGATAAAAGAACTTTATTTTAGGAACAAAAGGTTAGGCATTCTAGTGTCAATGACACAGATACAGTTTTCTCACTGTAGTATGCCTATACATAAGTGGCCACAAATCACTACTCTAGTATTGAGTATCAATCAAAAATTACTCTAATAAGGGTTCGGATATTAAATTCTAAAAGGGGATTAATTTTAGCAGATGTTTTGGTCAGATTAATCTCAAACCTTTTGCTGTTGTTGCTAAATTGTATCTTCTCTGTCACTCAGACATATTTCAATTATGTCAGTCAATTACTTATGACACCATCACACTACTCCCTTCAGTGAATGCCAGTCAATGCTATACTACTTGCAGTGGTTTTTATTACATGCAAAATGGTAGATAGAAATTCTTCTGTTACTACTACTACTTTAGTTACAACATATTGCTATTCCATGAATTCCTCCTTTAATACACCTACCACAACAAGACATTAAACATCTGATTTTTTCTCTCTCTCCTTCAAGGGAACTTGAAAGCCAGTCTCACCCTGCCATACTATATAGACCCATTGATAAGCTTTTCTGGATGGAGTCACATACATAATGTAAATAACTTCTAATTCATGTTACCGTAACATTTTATTTCAGTGGTGCCAATTTTTTTATTTTCTAAGCTACTGCGTAACTGGATTAATGAGGGAAGGATCCTAACAGCACATTAACATGTTGCCACCTCCTTGAAATACCATTGTGTTACCTGAGTAATGAGATTTACTCTCTAACTTGTTTTACTTTATCCTGCATTACAGTTGGTAGGCATGAAGTTGCTTTTAGGAGTATCAACATGTCAGTGATTTTCAAAAGCACAAAAAGGAGCTAAGCATCCAACTCTCTTAGCCCTCAGTGGGAGTTAGGCACCTTAGCTTCCTTTCAAACTCCCAACTGCCCCAAATAGCGGGGGGGGGGGAAGCAAAACAAAGTGTTCCCCTTCAAAATGAAGTGGGTTTATTCTGTTAAGGAAACAAGGGATTTCCCAACAGCCCTGCACACTCAAAACACTACCAGAGAGAGTTTTAATCTACAACACAGTGACATCTGTCGCTTACTTTCTAATAATGTGGTCTGGAAATCACTCAGCAGCTAAAATAGTAATGCATCTCTAAAACAAAGTGAGCTACCTTCTGCAACAACCACATAGCAATAGCTTACTTTCCAGTACATGAGACTGTAGCAATATTAGATGTATGAAAATCTTATTAAAATTGAACCTACTGCTAATAATTTTGTGCCCTTCTATTTTTCCACATCGGTTTTAGCAAACGATGCACAAAACTGATGAGTGGTTTTGTTAGTCTTCAAATCTCTTCAGTGTAATTTAGCAAAAATTAAGTCCTGGGGCTCACACAGATAATGACCCAGGTTGTTCTTCCATCCTATTACATAATCTGTCACCAATACTAATGAGACTAGGAATCTAAAAGAAACAGAGATTTGCATCCTCCATGCCCAATGCGTTCACACGCGCGGGGTGGGGAAGAGCGCGTTTGAAAGACAAGTCCAAGGATAGGCTATTTAGTTTCTAACTGTAACTGGCAAAGATGCTACTGCAGCTGGTCAGTTTCTAGTCGGGATGTTTCTGCACGATCTTAAGGAACAACCCAACCCATTTCAGGCAGGACAGACCCCTAGCGTCCTCCTCAGCATCCATCGCCCCTCTGAGGCGGAGACTTTGCGAAGAAACTTCAGGAGGGACAAGCAGCAGCCAGGGCAGCTGGTGGGCAGGCTGAAGAGCGCTCTACGTGTAGAGCTGTCCCGGCTAGGAGGGATGAGGCAGCGCAGCTGCTGTAAAAGGCAACGGGACCCCACAGCGCCTAGCTAGGCGGCTGCTGCCTCCTCAGCAGTCGCTTTAGAGGGAGGGAGGCGGGCGGCCGGGCTACGGGGCTGGGGTGAGGGCAGACGAGCCTCACTGCACTGTCGCCCCCAGGGCAAGGAGGTACCGGCACTTCGGCTGCAGACGCGCCAGGCTGCAGCCCCGCGGCCCCAGAGCCCAAGCCAAGGCTGCAGGGAGCCCCCCTCGCGCCCTTTGTTGGCGGCCGGGGACGCTCCCGTCTCCTGCTCTTACCTATCTTAATCCTGACGCTCTGGAACACCCGGAGCCCCTCTTCCTCCACGGCCATGGTGCCGCCGAGCCTGGCTCCCAGCAGCGCTCAAGCTCCTCCACCGCGGAGAAGGCACAGACGGGAGGAGGGCGGTGGGTCGGCGGCTGGCTGTGCGGCTCCGGCGGGTGAGCACACTGCGCAGCCCCCGCCCGCGGCCGCTGCTGCTGCTGCTGGCTCGGCTCGCGGACACCAGCACCGCCCCCGCAGCCGCCGCCCCATTGGTTAGCGGAGCGCCCGGCCGCGCCGCTCATTGGGCCTCCTCGGGCGGGCCGCTCCCTATTGGGCGAGAACGAGAGACAGCGAGAGTGTTACAGCCCTGAACAGCTGGCGAGCGGGGCCGGGCCAGGGCCGCCTGGGCTAGGAGAAGGGTGCCGCTACCAGCCGGGAGACCCTACTCCAGCCCCCCCCGCCCCCCGGGGCACTGCCGCCACGATCTCGGCCCTAAGCAAGGTGAGCGTAGTACCCCAGCTGTGAAAAGGAGCCACCGATGTGAGGGGGGACTGGACAGCTCGGGAGGGCAGCCAGAGTTTGTTACTCTTCCCAAGTGCACGCCAGGTGGGAATCTCCCCACTGGATCTGACCAGCGGTCCATCTAACACAGGATCCTCCCTCCCATAGTGCCTAGTACTACATAATACAGAGCAGTTGTTCTCAATCTTCATCCCCCGCTACAATAGAAAAAAAAAGCATTCAGATCTCTCGCCCATCTAGCCATAAAGAAAGGCAGGGTGACCTGACTGTGAAACCCCTCCACGCCTGTTCACAGATCCCAGGTTAAAACCCAGCCTTCAAACAAAGGCGGAGGAACCCCCATCCTATCTCATTAACCAGATCACAGTCACGCCCACCTGCAAGCTACCAAACATTGTTTCTTTGCTCAGTTTGGTCCTCAGCAAATCCCACTCTGCCTGACCGCATGGGTACAGCAGGAAGCTCAAGCTTCAATGCTCGCATGATCATGTGTGAAACCAGACCAAGAAACACAACCCACATCAGTGCTCGAAGCTAAGCGTTGGGCTTCATAAAGCCAACAGCTGCAGCATCTCTCCTGGATTTAGAGAAAGATTTAATAGAAAAGTTTCTAGTCCTTTTCAGTGCAAATGTTGCCTTTCAAAGTATAATCTAATTGCCAGAGCTGAAGGGAACAACTCAACCAGCTGGGTTCCACTTCTGTAGCAGCCGCCTGGAGCAACCTAAAGATTACACACACACACACACACTTTTAAATGTAAAATGAATGAGTTCAATTTATTGCAATTGTATTGCAAAAAAAATCCTCACTAACCTTCCAAGAGCCTTAGGCAGAGTGGTGTGATCTTGGTGGATAGGAGTCAGCTACATTTGCGAAGGGCAGCAAAATGCTGTTGTGTAGGTCTTCCCCCAAAATGCCAAAGCTGGCTCTGTTGATGCTAAGCTCCTCATTCTAGCCATACGCTTCAGAAGTGAGGAAAAAAAAAAAAGAGGTAGGGAAGAAAGAACTGGTGAAGGAGGAGAGCCTGAGCACACATAAAGAAGCTAGTGGATAGGTGGGAGACTACAGAAGGATAGCAGGAAGAAAGCAAGAGAAAAATCCCAAAGGCAGTCACTCTCACTTGAGGCAGGAAGCTTGTGGAGGAGGAACAACAGGCTGTGAAGAACATGGTGAGTCAGTCCCATCAAGTGCTTGAGGTCTCATTGGAAAAATATATTCATTTTCTTGTTTTTGAAAAATATGTATTAGAGGTCAATATTTTTAAACGGCAAGTAGAAACAGTCAGGAGCTGTAATAGGAGTAGAGGGGCAGGTAAGAGGAAAAATCTCTCAGGCTTTTCAATTTTGCACTCTAAGCAGGTATGATGCAGATTCCAAGAGGAAATTGACAAGTTCAGAGACTGAAAAAAAAAGTCAAGATTATTTTAGGGAATTGTTGGCTGACTGATTCAGCTCTTGTTGTCTGTGCAGCCAAACGACACCTGTCACTTAGTGATATAATCATTTACATTTATCTAGCACCTTTTGTCCTTAAGAATCCCAACGGTGCTTTACAAAATCCTCCCTTTAGAACTTAAAAAGGCTTAAACTTGCAATGGGTTAATCATTTTAGTCCCAAGGACTCAAAGGGGAACACACAGTTTGGAGCAGCTGTTTGCCTAACTCCCTTATCTCTCTACTTCAAGCATACTATAGCACAAAATACTTTTAGCAACACTGAAATGCAGCCACTTCTCCAATCAATAGCGGCAACCAATTGGTACACAGCATTCTGTGAGAGACATATGGAAATTTTGACCACACGCAAATAGACAAACTTCTCCTCTTATCCAAAGTGCTATGAGATTTTTAACATTCACACCAAGCAGAAAGGACCTTGGGTTTTTAAATCTCATACAAAAGACACTCTTGTTACCTTTGCATGGTTATTTATTAGCAATAGGGGAAATTCCCTCTATATCCCAGTAAAAGGTACTATAGAAAACACCAAGTTAAAGAAACCTGTTTCCTTGCTGTATACTTTAAATAATATTCCAGCCTCAAAGAATGCATTATACCTCTCCCTCTCTCTTTCTTTCTGTGGTTGGCATACTACTACTTGAAAATAGTGTCATAATATATTTAGCCTCACTTCATAGTTTTGATACATCTCCCACGTCTAGGAATTTCACAAAATAAATAATCGCCTTTGCAGGCCTAGGCCTTAAGTCTGGTTTAGAATGCTAATTCTTGTGATGGAAAAAGGAGTTGTTTCGGATTCACTCCTCTAGTATTTCCTGTGTTTCTCTGTTGTGCCAGAAAGGACCAGAGGTGTCAGTAGTGCCACTACGGTTCAATTCATATATGCTTTGGTTTGCTTAGCATTACTCTGTTCTTACATAGAGTTATGGGGCCAAATTCTGCTGTCATTTTCATCCATGCAACCCCATTGAATTGAAATGAGTTACACAGGATCACTGAGGGAATGACTTGGCCCTGAGCTTTTGTGCCACAACAAGTCTGTACCCACCTGTGGTCTTCTGTGAAATACAGAGAAAAGAAAAGCTACTTGCAGTTATTAGGAGTCAAAATACTCAACACCATCATCTATTTGCCAGTTTATACTAGCTCCCACTAGAGCTGGAATGCTTAAAATAAAGCTCTACTGCACAGTCAGCAAACTATTAAAAATTGGAGGGAACAAACAGGCCTCCTTTATCCTCTGCCACACCATAGGAGTTTTGGGGCTGCTTGAGCCTTACATGGAACAGTCTGCTTGGTATATTGCAAAGACATTTCCCCTTCCAAAGTGCTATCAATGCTTGATGTTCTGTAGTCAGAACATAAACATTACAAACATGCATGCAGAAAACCCACTTTTTTCCATAAAAATATTTTAAAACATTAATATTCTGAATATTAACTATACTACTCCACCCCTATTTAAGATTATGATCCAACTGTGATGAGTGTCTATACTTCTGCTAGGGCCTTCTCAATCCCAAAGAATCCATGAGTTTCCAAACCACACAGCCAGCTAAAGGCCATGGACATTGGCTCTACAGCAGGCAGAGCTGTTCATGAAAATAATCAGCCTGTTGCAGAGAATGCAATATAATCAACTAACCCCTGTATAATCAGCCATATCCCCCAGCCTTCTCAAACATTAAGAGTCCAAAGCCACCCTCTTCCTGGATTTTATTTTTCTTACCATATACATTAACAATAAGATAATTAAGTTCAGCTCAAATCTTCTCTGAAACATTGGCTGTCCCTAGGATCCCACTTCCCAGACAGCTCACCCTGTAGTTACCTTTTATTATTTTTGTAGACAGTCACTACTACTCCTACCTCCTTCATTTCCAGGTGGGGTAAGAAGCTACCTGCCAACAACGGCTGTGACTTTTCTGTAAAAGCATACCTTTTTTACATCAGCCCCACTAGGAGTGTAGTGTGACCTCCGCTAACTGCACTGAGTCTGGTTTCCACTAGGATTTTACATCAGAAGAGCCATCTCAAGCTAACACAAAAAAACCCTGTTTTTTTTGTTTGTTTTTTTTTACACTGAGATAGTGAGTCATCAGAACTCACTTAACATTTCCAAGAGGATCAGTGTAACTGCTAACAGGGTGGGTATCTTGGGCAAATACTGCCAGCCTGTTACACCATGCCAAAAATTAATCCCTAGCCACAACAACGGAACAAAAAATAATGCTCAGGAGATGAAGTTACTGCTTAGAGGGAGGGACAACACATGCAGTCCCTCTACAGCAAATTTATCCTCAGTGCTCTTGTGAGGTAGGGAAGTATTTGTCCCCGTGTTTATAACGTTAAAAGGAGATTATTCAGACACCTTAAGCCCAATATCCACAAAGGGGCTTTTGCGTGGCAACACTGTCACAATGCCTAACTTTAGAAAAATCACAACACAACACTGCGATCCACAAAGTCTGAGTTAGGTGCCTAGGCTTCCTGTGGGGGGAAGATAGGCACCTGGGAATGGGATTGACAAGAGCCAGGACACTAGGTGGTTGCCCACCTAAACTAGTCAATGGGAGATGCCAACAAGAGGGGTGTGACCTAGACAAATTAGAGGATTGGGCCAAAAGAAATCTGATGAGGTTCAACAAGGACAAGTGCAGAGTCCTGCACTTAGGACAGAAGAATCCCATGCACCGCTACAGACGAGGGAGCGAATGGCTAGGCAGCAGTTCTGCAGAAAAGGACCTAGGGGTTACAGTGGACGAGAAGCTGGATATGAGTCCACAGTGTGCCCTTGTTGCCAAGAAGACTAACGGCATTTTGGGCTGTATAAGTAGGGGCATTGCCAGCAGATTGAGGGACATGATCGTTCCTCTCTATTCGACATTGGTGAGACCTCATCTGAAGAACTGTGTCCAGTTTGGGGCCCTACACTACAAGAAGGATGTGGAAAAATTGGAAAGTGTCCAGTGGAGGGCAACAAAAATGGTTAGGGGACTGGAACACATGACTTATGAGGAGAGGTTGAGGGAACTGGGATTATTTAGTCTGCAGAAAAGAAGAATGAGGGGGGATTTGATAGCTGCTTGATTTCAACTACCTGAAACGGGATTCCAAAGAGGATGGATCTAGACTGTTCTCAGTGGTAGCAGATGACAGAACAAGGAGTAATGGTCTGAAGTTGCGGTGGGGGAGGTTTAGGTTGGATATTAGGAAAAACTTTTTCACTAGGAGGGTGGTGAAGCACTGGAATGGGTTACCTAGGGAGGTGGTGGAATCTCCTTCCTTTGAGGTTTTTAAGGTCAGGCTTGACAAAGCCCTGGCTGGCTGGAATGATTTAGTTGGGGAGGGGAGTTGGACTAGATGACCTCCTGAGGTCCTGTCCATCCCTGATATTCTATGATTCTATATGTCCATTGTGGAACTGTAAAAGTGAACTGCGGTGGTCTATTACATATATACAGATAGCAGATATCAGCAGTCTGAGCAAAAAATCCAGGAAAAGTGAAATGCTACTTTTTGGATGTGGATATCTCTGTTAATGACAATATATTTCAGTGCTTCTCTTCATTGAAAACATATGGGTTTGTATATCAGCTCTGCAGAGGATTCTTGGGACTAAATTAGACTATGCAGAAGGTCATTTTCTGTGACTCATTTGTGCCAGGCAAGGAAATCACTTTCTTTCAATGATCTAGATGATAGCTTTCATTTGGGAGGAAACAGAATTATGAAATGTTCTAATCTACTTTAACATATTCTAAGAAGCTAACGAAACAAGTAGCTACTAGGTGCTGTGTACCAAAAAATTGCTATTATATATTTACTCATCCTGAATATTTTTGTAGATCCTTCTCATCACCAGTAAAAGAGAAGTTCCTACCAAGTCACTTCATTTTACACAATAAAAAAAAAAAAAGAATTAAATACAAATAGTACATCACTTGGATAAGTGTATGAATTGACAGTGGCAACCAATATGTCTTCTGCAGTGGAAGTTATGTCTTTCTACATGTTACATTGTTCTTTGGAAAAGTTAATAAAGAAGTAAAATGACTGCTAGTAATAATATACTAGGATGTTTCAAAAAAGCTGTTGATTAGATAAGTCCCTCACAGCAATAAGAAACTATTAAGGGAAATCATTATTATAGTGTGGTATCTTGAGAGAGGCATGGTCAAGCGTCTTGAAAATATAACTGGGAATAGAAACATCTGAGTTTTTCTTCCATGTTTCACAAACTTGTTCTGAGGCCTTGAACAATTTGTTTAACTTCTCTGCCTCTCTCCTCATCTGTAAAATGGAAGTAATATGTATCTACCTTAGAGGTAGTTTGTGAAGGCTAAGTAGATGTCTGTAAAGTGCTTTGAACATGGAAAGTGCTTACAGTATAAAGGCCAAGGCCTAAAGATAGATTTAGGAACCTATCATTAGGCACCTAGGTTTGAAAAGTTTTGCTTAAATATTATTATTGATGCTGCATTGCAATGTTTGCCTTGTAACATTGCATCAACATACAACTGAATTGGGTTATAGCAACAAAATAGGTAGAGGACCTGGGATTTCCATACATAACCAGCATCAGAGGCTGGATATCACAGGGGACTCTCTAAGGAGTGCACCGACTCAGGGAGGGGGTAAACTGCTTGTTAACCTGCCAGGCAAAAACAGGGCTGGCATAGCCTGGAGGAGAGTGGCTGGTGGTATTAGGAAGCTAACACCCAGTTACCACAGGCAAGACTCCTTCTCACCGGAGGCAGGCAGTAACAAGGTGGCTCACAGTCCTGGGTGCCCTCAGAACCATCACAGCAATATGACAGATATTGGAAGAGTGTAAAGTAATGCACTTGACTGATGGGATCTGAACTTGCAGGATCTTCTGAAGGGGGAGGTTGGATATTAGGAAAAACTTTTTCACTAGGAGGGTGGTGAAACACTGGAATGCGTTACCTAGGGAGGTGGTAGAATCTCCTTCCTTAGAAGTTTTTAAGGTCAGGCTTGACAAAGCCCTGGCTGGGCTGATTTAATTGGGGATTGGTCCTGCTTTGAGCAGGGGGTTGGACTAGATGACCTCCTGAGGTCCCTTCCAACCCTGATATTCTATGATTCTATGATTAAGAGACTTATGCCTGGTCTACACTGCAGCGGGTGGGGGGTGGGGGAATCCATCTAAAAGTTACACAACTTCAGCTACATGAATAATGTAGCTTAAGTTGACGTACTTAGATCTACTCATCGCGGTGTCTTCACTGCGGTGAGTTGACTGCTGACACTCCCCCTCGACTCTGCCTGCGCCTCTCATTCCGATGGAGTACTGGAGTCGACAGGAGAGTGCTCAGGGGTAGATCACTGCCTGCCACTCTGGCAGGTAGTATAGACATACCCTTAGACCCCAGTTCTGCAAGCACTTATGCATATGCTTAACTTTAATTTGCCCCCATGACTTCACTGGAACTATTCACAGTAAAATTAAGCACATGCACAAATGCTTTGCAGAATCAGAGCCTTTGGAACATATTATTCAGGGTGGTAAAAGTTGACAATTCATTAAAGAATAGGTGTCTACAATTAAGGAAAAAAAACAACAAACAGTGCTTTGTTTACATTAAAATACACATAAAACAATGCCCCCAAATCATGCAATATCAAATGACAGATAATCCACCAGTTTCTTTTGTAATGTGTTCTGCTACAGTTGTCTGCCCTTAAAAAAGACAGAGCAGAAATTGAAAAGTTGTTGTGCAGTGAAATGAAGATAGAGAATTGTATGTGGGATGTACATATGATGAGAGATTGTAAAAGCTTGCTTGAAAAGAAGTCCTAGAGAGAACCTGACTGAGGTAGATGACATGATGAAGCATGTAGTGAATATTGCTCAGTGCCTCCTTTGTATCCTGTCTCGTGATGTGAGAACAAAGGGGACACTCAATGCTATTAAGGGGGCAATAGATTTGGAACAAATATAAGGAAATAATACTTTAATTGAGAATCAGTGCCTGGATTGATAATTGAGTCAAATGTGGCTCGATTTTAAAATGAGCTGGATAATTTTATGAGCACTAATAACATTTGTAGCTCTAATTTGCAAGCTAAGATAATAGGAATAGTCAAATCTTATGCTTCAGGCCATAAACTCATCAGCTGTAGGGGTCAGGAAAGAGTCCAATTCCCACACCTAATCTCCGTGTGAAATTGCACACAATTGGCTACACACTTTGTGAACTGAAGTCATTCATTCATTCAGAATGCATAAAGGTGCCCATCCTGAGTGCTGAGTGTTTTTACATAGTTAGTGTTCACATTAATATAAAAATGGACTGTTCATCCTACATCAAATCAATATATAGCAAACAAACCCAGAAAATGAGATCCCTACATTGCAGACAGTAATTAAGTGCCTCCAAACTTCAGCCCACCTCCTCTCTAAATGGCTGGGAAAATAGATGGATTTTGCAGCATGCCTGAAAAGGTCATTTATTTGGGCTATTTTAGACCAAAAAGGGGGGAGTGACTTTAAAAGCTGGCAACCCTCATGAAGAACTCTTTGACAGCAGCTCCCTGTCACGGAGTCCCTGGGCGATGCTCTGGAACTGCTCCCCCCACGAAGCCAGGCAGGACTCTGGGGAAGTCTCCTTTCTGTGAGCAGCCTGTCTGCAGGACACACAGCTCACACAGCTTCCACCTTCCTGGGTCTGACCTCGGAGCATTCAGCATCCTCTGCCCCTCCGTGCGCTTCCCACAGCGAGTCCGCTCATGCGGGGCTCCTGGAGAAGCCAGAGGGTCCTGCACCCCAACTTCGCAGTCAGACGTGATTCTCAGCCAGCCAGTAAAACAGAGGTTTATTAGATGACAGGAACATGGTCTAAAACAGACCTTGCAGGTGCAGAGAACAGGACCCCTCAGCTGGGTCCATTTTGAGGGGCAGTGAGCCAGACAACCACGTCTGCCCTTCACTCCATGTCCCGGCCAGCCCCAAACTGAAACTCCCTCCAGCTCCTCCTCCTCTGGGCTTTGTCCCTTTCCCGGGCCAGGAGGTCACCTGATTCCTTTGTTCTCCAACCCTTTAGCTCTCACCTTGCAGGGGGGAAGGGCCCAGGCCATCAGTTGCCAGGAAACAGAGTATGGGCCATTCTCTGTGTCCAGACCCCTGCACACACCTTCCCTCTAGGGCTCTGCAATGATCATACACGCTTAACCCACTACCTAAAGACTTAAAAACTGCATGGGGGAAACTGAGGCACCCCCACACTATTCAGAGGAAACATTAAGAACAGTCCCACTTCGTCACACTCCCTTATGTATTTCCTGGAGGGACTCAACTTGTGTGATTCCAGTGCCCACAACTGCAGCAATATGGTATGGTGAGAGATATGTTTCTCTCTGGTAAATAGGCCCCAAACCATTCTGTACTGGGGGTTGCTTTCCTTAGAAAAGGATCAATTGCTTACCACCACCAGAGGCAGGATAACAGACTGCATGGATGAATCATGTTATCCAGGGTTTATCACTATCCATTGAGAATCATTTATATGGTATTTTTAATTTGCCTGGCACTTCATAAACAGTAAAACATATTTCTTACATTAAGGAATTTTACTATCTGAAGGTTTGTCTTCACGGCCCCACAATGTAGACTATGGCAGTGTGAAGTGCAGCGTGTGTTAGTAGTGCTGTAACTCCCTCGCGGTTGCGAACGAAAAGGTACCTAGTTCATGTTAACTTAGTCCTGTTTAAAGAAGACTGTGTTAATGAGATTCGTCTTGAAAGACAAGACAAATACAACACAAGACAACAGTTAATGGAAGAGAGAACAAGGAGAGGTTATTGGTGATGGGAGAGAATTGATGAATTCCTGGCAGGATGTAGGTTTTATGGAGGGATTTGAAGGATGAGAAGAAACGATTGGGGGTACAGGTTTACGGGACAGTATGGCAAAAAGGTGCAAAGCCAAAACAAAGGGAGCAGTAAGGAGGAGCACTGGAAGAAGCATAGGGAGCCAGTGTGTGGGGTGCGGGGTGGAAGAAATTAAAGATGGGGATAGGGATAAGATTATGTACGATGGTGAAGGTTAGGAGCTTGAATGTGATTTTATAAGAGATGAGTTAAGGGATTCAGAGAGAGAGAGAGATTGTACAGTTAGAGCATTTTGAACACACTGCCGTTGAGAAGAGGCAAGGTCAGAAAGAAGAGTTAAAGTAATCAAGGTGAGAGGTGACCAAGGCATGGACAAGGGATTTACTAACAATGACAGTAAGGAAAGGGCAGCTTTTGGCGATAATAAAGAAGAAATGACAAGATTTAATGGGAGAAGACTAGATACCATTGTGATGAGCATGATAGAAATGGCACATATAGGCCAGATAGCACATATAGGCCAGATCAGATAGATGGATTGGAAGAGAGGAAAGAACAGTTGAAGACTGCGCTGCAGTTGGAAGCCTGGGAGACAGAAAGGGTATTAGATGGTTCTTGGCACAGGAAGAATAGGCTTCCTCAGCTAACTTCTAAATATAATTTCCAAGTTAAAATCTAATACTTAAGTAAGCTATGGTAACTGGTCTTAACCACTTTGCTGGGCGTTACAGGATTTAGTTCTAGATGAAGTACACCTTCACTAAACATTTAGTAGTTAAACTGGTGAAGTATTGTCCTCTGGCTCATAGCTGCACTAATGTCAATAACCTTTGCTCTCCCATTAAGGAACAAACTTCTCTGTCTTTCCAAAGAAAGATTATACTTCCTATAATTATACTATGATCTTACTGCAGAGAATAGCAGCAATAACCATGTACAATATGAAAAACAGTTAATTTTATTACAGCATAATAAGTATATACTGCTATATCCATCCCAGTCTCTCCCTCATTAGCCTTTTGAGTAATGGGTATAATTAGGCATAAACATAGGAAAAAATTGGAGAAAGGTGAAATTCCCAGTGTCATTCATATTTTTTTTTAAATAGGTGGTCATGAAAACCATCATAAAATTGCTTGTATTTCACAAATGATATATATAAGCAACCATTATCTAAATGGTCTTCATATCCTACGGCTTGCATGTCACGAATTCAGCTGCAGTCTGCCTGTTCATTCTGAGCTGGTGACTACTTTGACATCACAGGCCTTCACCCTCACTCCTCCTCTCATGTAGCTGGAGTTCTGGAGATAGTAGGGAGCACATGCGGGGTAATTCCTTCCACACAACAGCAACATGGAAAGGGAGGGACCCTAAATACAGTGGAAACTCACTGAGCGGAGTGCAGGGGAAGGCTGCACAAACCAGAGAGCACAATCTCAAAGGCCCCCCCCCCATAAGATAAAACCCCACTGTCTCAAAAATCACTTCCTAACTTCATGGCATAAACAAAATTAAGTGACAGATGGTATAAAGTTTATATTGACTTAATTGGGAAGGCCTGCATAACTCATCCATAAACTTCACCACTATAACACAGCCATCCCACACATGTGGCAATAAATATTTTATGGAACCTTTCATGCAATCATGCATTTTCTATGGGTCAGATCCTGCAGACTTTTACTTGACCCAAAACCCCATTGAAATCAATGTCTGAGGGTTAGGTTGTGAACCCATTACTCTCCTTGGTGAGTATTTGCCACTGAACTCATGATGGTTACTCATGTGAGTAACTGCTCACTAATGAGGGTAAAGAGATCACAACCTGGCTCTCAGAAAGGACTGCTTATCTGGGCTTCATGGGCCAGATTCTGTCATTCTTACTCTTGTTGAGAAATACCTTTCTCTGACAGTAGTACCACTGAAGTCAGTGGGAAAACTCATGGAGTAAGGTACTACTCCACGAAAGTAAGTGTGACAGAATCTGGACCCATATTTTTAACATTTAATTATTTAAGTCAGAGCCCATATTGCTTATTTTCCAGACACTGCTGTGCAATGAAATGATCTTCAATCATAGCACATGTGCAAAGACACCATTATACTAGGAAGCACAATTAGCCAGATGGTTATTTGGAGATTTTCGGAATATCAGCAGTTTCTTTGATCCATGAGATTGTTTTTTCCATTTAGCTTTGGCTTTTAAATTTCATCCTATACTTAATTCCTAAGTATTTAATTACATATTAGCACTGGTAACTACTAATCTGTGCCAATTATGCAATCTTATTTTATCACTAATGATTACACAGTTTATAATGTAATATATAATGTGTACATTTAAATAAGTTTCTAAGTAAACAATCTGGAAAACACACCATTTGTACCCAGATTTCATTACAAGCACGATCATCTGCCACCTGCTGGAAATCGTTGGGATATTTCAACTTAGTTCTAAAGACAGAAGTTTGGTCTCTGGTCAAATAAGCACAAATGTCATGGAGCAAAACATGCTGTCGTTTATCTCACACCCACTTAATAAACATTATTTGTATGTGAGGGGACTTGCACATTCTTATTAAACACATCGTATAAAATGTTTAACAACCAGACATTGACATACAGAATGTAGTGCAGAATCATTCTATGGTATTGCAGCCAATCAGAAAGGAAGATACCTTTTAAAAACCCAATTTATTGCAGCCCATACTATGTCAGCACTTGAATATTTTTGGTGATAGACACTTGAGAAATAACAGAAATAATAGGTAGGCAGCTCCCCCCACAACTGTGTCAGTTACAAACTACATGTTCCTCTACATTGTCAAAAAAAAAAAAATAAAATAAAAAAATCAATAGGAAAATCTTAGTTACCACTCAGTCAAGGAAAGACAGAATCTAAAGATTTTGTGACAAATGTTCAAACTTGGGTGCCTAACTCACTCAGGCAGAATTCAGCAACCCACTTGTTTTGCAGTGTTTCTTTTCACATTAAACCCTTGCTCTGCAACCTGCACTGGCTGCCTGTTGGCTTCCAGATTGATTTTTAAAGGTTGGTTTTCATTTATAAAAAACCCAGATGGTCTGGGACCTACTTATCCCGCTCACTCTGACATCCTGCCACAACTGCAGTCAGTGAGTTAAACTGAGGCCTACTTGGTATGAGAAAAAGGGGGTGGCTGACAGTGGGCCCAGAACTTTGGAACTGACTTCTTCTGTAGGTCCTGAACAGCCTGAGTTTGTAAGTCTTCAGGAAGCACTTCAGGAAGTATTGCAAAACCCACCTTTTCTCTCTTGCCCATGAGGAAGTGGGTGTTGGGTACAGCTGGGTAGTGATGAACTGAGACTCTGGAGGGGACAATCAATAGGGGTTCTTGCTGGATTTATGTTGTTGCTGGATTATTGGATTTATTCCAGAGTAATGGATAGGTCTGTTTGTTTACTGGAGTTTTTTTTTAAAAATGATCCAGGGTGCCTAGAGAACTGGATGGACACTTATTGTAGAGTGCACAAATACAAATAAATAACATTGCTTTAGAGATGCTTCTGTTTGCTAATCTCATATCCATGTCGAACACACTCATGCAGCTGATCTCAGTGTGCCCAATAGGTTCATATTCTGATATTTGTATTCAGGGAAATGCGGAGTCTCTCTTTGACATTCATTTTTTTTTAAAAAGAGATAAACAGTGAGAGTTGGAAGGTGATGCCAGACCACAGATTGCTGCTGAAAGGTCATCCAGTTTCATGGGATGGAGTGGAAAGGAATTATGAAGGAGACTGATGGGTCTAGGAAGCTAATAAAATTAGATAAAAGTAACAAAGTAAAATCCTCATTTTCTCCTCTACAATTTTTCAACATCTTTCTAAACCATTACATATTTTTGTATTAGATGGTGTTGTGTAATAAGCCCCACAAACTGTTTTTAACATATGAAGCCATATTAAATTAGCAGTAAACAATATTAGGCTATACATTCCCATGCTTTCTGAGTGGTAGAAAATACAATGCCTGGGGCGTGTATCGACAGGCAAGGAATGCACATCCTATTGCATTATATTGCTTCATTATTGCAAAGTGCTTCAAATGCAGCATTAGAATTCTTAAAATGAATATTAACCTCAGCCCACTTCTGTGCACACATGTATGTATCATGGTACAAACACCTATACAAGCCTGTCTGGGTTTTGTTTTTAGCTATAAGCCTTTGTAGGGTTCCAGCATACTTTTCTGTTCTTGCATGAAATCAGATCTGGCTACACTTCAGGCCTTAGGAAGTTTTCTGCCCTGTGCTGCTCTTCGGGAGCTATCATGTCTCTTCCTGCAACTTACGCCTTGCCTACATGGACAATCTGTTCCTGTTCTGGCCATCAGTGTAGCTGCCTCAGTGCAACCAACACATATAGACAAGTAAGCTGAAGTTTGCACTGGTAAAGCTTAACGTGATTTCAGCTCTACCAATGAAAAATCTCAGCTTTTTTTTTTTGTCTTACATTTTGTACTTCTGCTGACATGTTAGTGGCTGGAATGGGAGAAAATTCCAGGTAGACAAGGCCTTACTGATAAACTGTAGCACAACACCGCCAAATATTTTTCAACTCTGCCTTTTTACTGGAAGTTGGTGGGAGCTTTGATTTTGCAAAAGATTCTTTAAAAGCTTTTCTTTAAATACAAAAACAAAGTGTATCCCATATACTTTTCATAGTGCTTTTCTTTCACTCTCAATTACTTAAACAATGGGTGGGAAACAAACTACTTTTTCTAACTAAAAGTTAGTTCCGATGATTTCTTTTAATGGGGCCATGGATTAAAGAAGCATCCAGCAATAGTGCTTACAATCAGATCCTATACTTAACAATTGCCAGCTATTGACGTGCACAGAGAGAACTGGTCCTAATCGCTCACTCCAGCCGCTCTTCCACCTGCTTTCTTAATCCCACTGACCATGGATGGATTCTTCAATTACTAGGGAGGATGTTTTGCTTATGAGTTACTTGATAAGGGTGTGAATACGAAGGGTCTGGGTCAGATCTCTGGATCGTATCAAACAACAGTTTGAACTGACAAAAAGTGGTTTCTTTCAATCTCTCCTAGTGACCATCCAAGAAAATGCAATATAAAAGCATAGAATATCAGGGTTGGAAGGGACCTCAGGAGGTCATCTAGTCCAACCCACTGCTCAAAGCAGGACCAATCCCCAACTAAATAATCCCAGTCAGGACTTTGTCAAGCCTGACCTTAAATAACTCGAAGGAAGGAGATCCCACCACCTCTCTAGGTAACCCATTCCAGTGCTTCACCACCCTCCTAGTGTACTAGTGTAGGAAAAGTTTTTCCTAATATCCAACCTAAACCTTCCCTACTACAACTTGAGACCATTACTCCTTGTTCTGTCATCTGTTACCACTGAGAACAGTCTAGATCCATCCTCTTTGGAAGCCCCTTTCAGGTAGTTGAAAGCAGCTATCAAATGCCCCCTCATTCTTCTCTTCTGCAGACTAAATAATCCCAGTTCCCGCAGCCTCTCCCTCATAAGTCATGTGCTCCAGCCCCTAATCATTTTTGTTGCCCTCTGCTGGACTCTTTCCAATTTTTCCACATCCTTCTTGTAAGTGCGGGTCCCAAAACTGGACACAGTACTCCAGATGAGGCCTCACCAATGCCGAGTAGAGGGAAACGATCATGTCCCTTGATCTGTTGGCATGCTCCTACTTATACGGCCCAAAATGCTGTTAGCCTTCTTGGCAACAAGGGCACACTGTGGACTCATATCCAGCTTCTTGTCCACTGTAACCCCTAGGTCCTTTTCTGCAGAAGTGCTGCCTAGCCACTCGGTCCCTAGTCTGTAGCAGTGCATGGAAATCTTCCATTCTAAGTGCAAGACTCTGTACTTGTCCTTGTTGAACCTCATCAGATTTCTTTGAGCTTAATCCTCTAATTTGTCTAGGTCCCTCTGTATCCTATCCCTACCCTCCAGTGTATCTACCATTCCGCCCAGTTTAGGGTCATCTGCAAACCACAATGCAATCCACACCATCCTTCAGATCATTAATGAAGATATTGAACAAAACCGGTCCCAGGACCCACCCCTGGGGCACTCTGCTTGATACCAGCTGCCAACTAGACATGGAGCCATTGATCACTACCCGTTGAGCCCGATGATCTAGCCAGCTTTCTATCCACCTTATAGTCCATTCATCCAGCCCATACTACTTTAACTTGCTAGCAAGAATATACTCAGGGACCAAGGGCCTGATCCTGCAAAAACACACACACACACACACGAGTTACTTTAGTCATGGGACTCAACGTGTTAAAGCGAGGCACATGCTTAAATATTTTGCAGAATCAGGGCCTGAAGTATAATCACTTTGAGATGATCTGTTCTAGTTTTCTATTCTACATAGGTTTTTCTATCATGGTCATCACCACGGTATTTAGAAAAAAGTCATCGAAAACTGAGACTTAATTTGTTTTTAATGTAGTTTTCTATAGAATTGGTTAGAGGAAGCTTTTAAAGTTTTAAAATAAGCATTTTTAATCTCTCACTTTTTTCAAAGTGTGCGCACAAATTACAAACCAAAAGCAAATAGGAAATAAGGCACTTCTCGTGGTGAACGTTATCACCACAAGACACATGATCTATACCTTCCAAAAAAGCATCTTTCTTAACTTAAAGAAACATTTCATAGCTGAGCCCAGCACAAGCAACACAAGCAGCTGCTGGAACTGGCAGCTTGTGAGCCAAACTGATCTCTCCTTCTGGCATGGAGACCGCGGGAGGATAGGGTAGCAACTCACTGGCCTACAACACGACCAGATGGGAGGTAACTCAAGACCCATTTACTATCACCAGCACCACTCTGTGGCAGCTCAAGCTATGCAGGGCTCCAAGCTCTTTGAGTCTATCACTAAAAGGGCAGCCCTGCTCAGAAATCAGGTCCAAACTGAAAATAAGACAAAAACTGTAAATCAATAACAGTTTAGAGCGTTCAGCCCCTCAGAAGAAGCACTCAGCACATTTCAAGATTGAGCCTTTAACGGATGCTGTATTCATGGAGCAATGTAGAACTAAAATATAGGTAGGTTCACCTTCATCATCTTACTTTTATACTGAAGAAAACAAGCATATAGAAAATTCTATTTGAGTTGCACGGAAGTTTGTATGCACCTGAAGCATGCTATAAACTAGGGAATAAACTTTTTGCAAATCTTCATGTTATATTTAATTTTG
This sequence comes from Lepidochelys olivacea, assembly GCF_965140295.1. Lineage (NCBI taxonomy): Eukaryota > Metazoa > Chordata > Testudines > Cheloniidae > Lepidochelys > Lepidochelys olivacea. The sequence goes on from NC_140411.1 coordinate 113,815,801, forward strand.
TTTTTAATTATTTTTCCTCAGTATGTATCTCTTGCAATTAAGGAATGACAGGTAAGTCCTTATATGCATAATGTTGCATGTGGAAGTTCCCATAGCTGCTATACAAACATTGTGTAACCTACTGGCTTAATGTACTGAAAATGTCTGTGTTACATTGCAGAGATAGTTGGCCAGATATTCTGTTAAAGATACTTTCTGCCCTCCACAATCGCACAAACCAACCTTAAAGCCACCTTAACTGACCAGTGATTGATTCATAGATTCCAAGGCCATAAGGGGCCATTGTGATCATACAGGAGGCCAGACTAGAAGGGGTTCTCAGGACAAATTTTTTGGTGGCCCTTGAGTGCAGCCTCCAGCTCTTGCCGGTGGCCGCTCTGACAATTTTTCCTCAAATACTTACTTAATTTTTGGGGGGGGGGGGAATATGCACATATACATGTCCAAATCAGTGTAATTTATTTATTGCCAGATAATATCACTTTCCACAAGAGACTTACTAACAAATATACAAGTATCACCTTCCACAGCAGCCTTACTTAGCCCTGGAAAGCCTGGGGAGAAACTAAGCCCTGGATGGGGGAGGCAGTGGGGACCAGGGGCAAATCAGAGGGGGATTGGTGAGGGGCAGGGGAGGCAATGGGGATGGCTGGAGCCTGAAGCCCCATGGCCAGAGCCTGCCATTCCATTAACCCAGGGCTGAAATCCAAAGCCTGAGCCCTGCCACCTGCTCCTCCAGCATTGTGCCCCAGCAGTCTTCAGAGGGAAACAGGGCCCAACCCCTGTTGGTGGCCCCAGCAATAAACACCAAGGTGGTGCATCCTGAAGCAACAGGGAGAGGAGGGGCCACTATTTTGCCCCCAACCCTCCGATCACTGCCCAGGAGGCTGTGGCCACAAGAAAAGCCTTTGGTGGCCACATGCAGCCATGGTGGCCACATTTGAGAAACGTTGGAGTAGATAACACAGGCCGTAGAACTGCCCCAAAATAATTCCTAGAGCATATCTTTTAGAAATAAATCCAATCTTGATTTAAAAATGTTAACTGATGGAGAATCCACCATGAACCTTGGTAAATTGTGCCAATGGTTAATTACCCTTACTGTTAAAAATTTACACCTTATTTCCAGTCTGAATTTTTCTTGCTTCAACTTCCAGCCATTGGATCATGTTGTACCTTTCCCTGCTAGCTTGAAGAGCCCATTAGTAAATATATTTGTTCCCCATGTAATACTTATATACTATAATCAAGTCAGCCCTTAACCTTCTCTTTGTTAAGCTAATAGTTTGAGCTCTTGAGTCTATCACTATAAGGCAGGTTTTCTAATCCTTTAATCATTCTTATGGCTCTTCTCAGAACCAAGGTCATCAACATCCTTCTTGAATTGTGGGCACCAGAATGGGACACAATATTCCAAGAGTGATTGCAGAAGTGTCCAATATAAAGTAAAATAACCTGTCTATTCCTATTTGAGATTCCCCTTTTTATGCATTCCAGGATTGCATTAGCTCTTTTGGTCAGTGTGTCACACTAGGTGCTCATGTTCAAGTGATTATCCATCCCCCTTCCCCCAGTCTTTTTCAGAGTCACTGCTTCCAAGGATAGAGTCTCCCATCCTTTAAGCATGGCCTACATTCTTTCTTCCTAGGTTTATATATTTACATTTAGCTGTATTAAAATGCTTGTACCCAGTTTACCAAGCAATCCAGACTGTTCTGTATCAGTGACCTGTCCTCTTTATTACTAACTGCTTCCCAAATTTTTGGGTTATCTGTAAACTTCAATTGTGATGATTTTATGTTTTCCTCCAAGTCACTGATAAAAGTGTTAAATAGCGTAGGGCCAAAAAACCTACTGGAAACATACTGCTTCATGACAATTCTGCATTTACAATTACTTTTTGAGACCTATCACTCAGTTTTTAATCCATTTAATGTGTGCCATGTTAATTTTATATCATTCTAGTTACTTAATGAAAATCATGCGTTAACAAGTGGAAGATACTCCCAGCAGAGGGAATCATGTGGGAGTATATGGCCACCAGTAGTGTTGCCTAAACTACACTCCTCCTAGCCCTCAGCACAGAAGGTATGCCTGGGGAAGGGGGTGCAGCTGCTGGAACAGCCCCTTGGGCCCAGAGGTAGCTAGGCATTAAAGGTGAGCAGCCTTGAACCTTCTCTACTTTTTTTTTTTTTCTTTTTAAAACTCACACAAGATTGGATCAACATCCTGGATGGCCCCAGCAATGTAGGACACGGCCACAGAGATGGCTTATAGTCACTTCTCCTCCTTCTCCCTTACTTCCCAAAACATAAATTCAGGTGGAGCAGAAAATCTGGGCCAATTCTGGATCTGCCATGTTTCATCCATTTTCCCTCATTTCCCCAGAGCCTGATCCAAAGTTCACTCAACTCAGTGGAAAGCTTCCCATTGATTTTAATGGGCTTTGGATCAGGCCATAATAGATTATTACATTCACAGCACTTAAGATGACTTATTATGCAAAACACATTAAGGCCACAATTCCACAAAGCAAATCAGGGCCTCACTAAAAATATTTGAGCAATGCTGATGGTTCAAGAAAAAAAAAAAAGCACAATATTGTAATGTTGTCTGATTTTCATGAATTAGCGCATACATGTAGACCTTAGCATGAACTAAGTGAAAGGCTTTATTTGAACTTTACAGCTTTTGTATTCTTTATTAATTTTACAGACAGACATTCTCCAGATATTTGTTATATTAATGAAAAATGATTGGAGCTCTCCAGTGGCCAAAATCAAACTTCTCAATTCCCTTAACTGTTTGTGAGGGAGTGGAAAATGTCTACTTCACAGACCAAAATTAGTATGTGCAAAGGTTCTATTTTTACTACTGTCATAAATATCAAGGGAAGGGTAATCACCTTTCTGTATACAGTGCTATAAAATCCCTCCTGGCCAGAGGCAACATCCTGTTACCTGTAAAGGGTTAAGAAGCTCAGTTAACCTGGCTTGGCACTTGACCCAAAGGACCAATAAGGGGACAAGATACTTTCAAATCTTGGGGGCAGGGGAAAAGGCTTTTGTTGTGTCTTTGTTTACATGGTTGTTCTCTCTTGGGACTGAGAGAGGCCAGATAGAAATCCATCTTCTCCAACCCATCCTAATCCAAGTCTCCAATATTGCAACCAGTATAGGTAAACCAGGCAAGGCAGATTAGTTTATCTTTTGTTTTATGTGAATTTTCCCTGTGTTAAGAGGGAGGTTTATTCCTGTTTTCTGTAACTAAGGTTTTGCCCAGAGGGGGATTCTCTGTGATTTGAATCTGACTACCCTGTGAAGTATTTTCCATCCTGATTTTACAGAGATGATTTTTACCTTTCTTTTAAAAAAAAAAATCCTTCTTTTAAGAACCTGACTGATTTTTCCATTTTTCCAAGATCCAGGGGTTTGGGCCTTTGATGATTTTGTAACCATTTGGTTAGGATATTATTCTCAAGCCTCCCCAGGAAAGCAGGGGTGTAGGGCTTGGGGGGAAGACGTCTCCAAGTGGTCTCTTTCCCTGTTCTTTGTTTTAAAACACTTGGTGGTGGCAGCATACTGTTCAAGGACAAGGCAAAGTTTGTAGCTTGGGGAAGTTTTTAACCTAAGCTGGTAAGAATAAGCTTAGGGGGTCTCTCATGCGGGTCCCCACATCTGTACCCTAGATTTCAGAGTGGGGAAGGAACCCTGACATGGTGGCAAAGCAGTGGGATCATTTTCAACCAGAGATCATTTTGAACCAAAAGCACAGACCTGAAGAGGTTTGTTTTTTAAGCTGAGAGCAGCTAGAGGGTTTTCTGTCTATTTGCCTGGAGACAGAGGTGTTAGAAAAATCCCTTTGTAAAAAAACTTTTTTGAGCTGGAGTTTTCTCTACCTAAAGGCAGGGTAGTTAACCTCCTGCAGGGAAATTCACAAGTTTTTTTTTTTTCCCTAACTCTCGGGTATAGCTAGAGTTACGCACAAGAAAGCAGGAAAATAACTAACAGTGAAGCAGCTAATAAACTAGAGCTGGCCAGATTTGAAGTTAAAGGGAAACAAAAAGAGCATGATAGACAGATGGCCTTAAGGTGCTTGGAGGTGGAGGCAGAGGAAGCTGCCCAAAAGAGAGCTGCGGAGGCAGAGGAAGCTGCCCAAAAGAGAGCTGCGGAGGCAGAGGAAGCTGCCCAAAAGAGAGCTGCGGAGGAGAAAGAAAAAGAGAGGAAGCATGCACTGGAGGTGGAGAAGGCAAGGGCTCAGCAGAATATACCAACCAACCCAAGCAACCCTTCTCCAGGTACCGCTTCCCATCCCAGAAAGTTCCCCACCTACAAGGCAGGCGATGATACCGAAGCCTTCTTAGAAAACTTCGAAAGGACCTGCCTTGGGTACAGCATCTCTACAGACCAGTACATGGTAGAGCTGAGGCCGCAGCTCAGTGGACCCTTAGCAGAGGTGGTGGCTGAAATGCCTAAGGAACACATGAACAGTTACGAACTTTTTAAAACCCAGGCGAGAGTCAGAATGGGGCTAACGCCCAAGCATTCCCCTCAGCGGTTCAGAGCCCTAAGGTGGAAACCATACGTGTCATTTACCCGACATGCCTACCACATTGTGAAACATTGGGATGCCTGGATATCAGGTGCAAGTGTTAAATCTCCAGAAGAGTTGCCCTTCCTAATGCAAATGGAGCAGTTCTTAGAGGGTGTTCCTGAGGAAATAGAAAGATACATCCTAGATGGGAAGCCCAAAACTGTAATTGAGGTGGGGGAGATTGGAGCCAAATGGGTGGAGGTGGCAGAAAAGAAAAAAAAGCAGTTGGGGCGAATATCAGAAGGGGCAACCCAAAACAAAACGCTATCACTGGGGGCAACCCAAGGCCCCACCTACATCCCAAGGAAAACCCCAGACACCTTATCATCCCACCACACCATTCTCCAGCAACCCACCTTGCCCCAGTGACAAGTCAGCTGGGCAATGTTTTAAATGTAATGAACTGGGGCATGTGAAGGCCAACTGCCCCAAGAACCACAACAGATTACAGTGCATTGCACTGGGGTCACACCAAAGGTCCTCAGGCCCAGATGCCTCCCAGATACCCTTAGAGCGAAGGGGAACAGAGTGTCGGCGGAAAGAAGGTTACAGTGTGGAAAGACACTGGAGCGCAGGTGTCAGCTATCCATCAATCCTTAGTGGACCCCAGCTTAATCAACCCAGAGGCCCAAGTGATGATTCAACCCTTCAAGTCCAACTCTTTCGATTTACCTACAGCCAAGTTGCCTGTCCAGTACAAGGACTGGTCAGGAATGTGGACTTTTGCAGTCTATGATGATTATCCCATCCCATGCTGCTGGGGGAAGACTTAGCCAACCAGGTAAAGCTGGCCAAGAGGGTGGGAATGATCACCTGCAACTAGACTAAACAAGCTTCCACACCTATTCCTGTTTCTGAGCCTTCCACCAGGGCCCTGTCTCTGTTACCAGAGACCCAGATGGAGGTGGTGGAACCGGATCCCCTGCCAACGACTGCAACGCCATAGTGGATCCAGTCCCAGAGACCCAGCCAAAGCCAGTCCCCGAACCAAAACTGGCAAAGCAACCAGCACCAGAACCATTGCCAGCACTGAGTCCAGGGCTTGCAACTCCGTCTACAGTTCCAACACCAGAGGGCACCACTGAGCCTGCACTGGCAGCAGCAGCAGATGACCCTACACAAGAGGCTCAGCCAGAACCTGAAGTACCCCATAGTGCACCAGCGGAGAGCTGTTCACCATCAACAGAAACAGCCCCCATCACCTGCATCACTTCCAGAGGGACAAAGCCCAGGTCCACAATCCAGTGAGGAACTGATGTCTCCAGCATCAAGGGAACAGTTCCAGGCCGAACAGGAAGTAGATGAAAGCCTCCAGACAGCTTGGACAGAGGCACGGAGCAACCCACCACCTCTCAACTCTTCTAATCGATCCTGGTTTGTTGTAGAAAGAGGACTTTTATACAAGGAAATACTTTATGGGGGACCAGGAAAACTGGCATCCTCAGAGACAGTTGGTAGTTCCAACTAAGTACCGGGAAAAGCTCTTGAGCTTAGCCCACGATCATCCTAGTGGCCCTGGTGGGGTGAATAGAACCAAAGATGGTTTGGGGAGGTCATTCCACTGGGAGGAAATGGGAAAGGATGTTTCTTCCTATGTCCAATCTTGTGAGGTACGCCAAAGAGTGGGAAAACCCCGAGACCAGATCAAAGCCCCTCTCCACCCACTCCCCATCATTGAAGTTCAGCTATGGACATTCTGGGTCCTTTTCCAAAAAAGACACCCAGAGGAAAGCAGTACATACGGACTTTCATGGATTTTGCCACCCAATGGCTGGAAGCAGTAGCTCTAAGCAACACCAGGGCTGAAAGTGTGTGCCAGGCACTAGCAGACATTTTTGCCAGGGTAGGTTGGCCCTCTGACATCCTCACAGATGCAGGAATTAATTTCCTGGCAGGAACTATGGAAAGCCTTTGGGAAGCTCATGGGGTGAATCACGTGGTTGCCACCCCTTACCATCATCAAATAAATGGCCTGGTGGAGAAATGTAATGGGACTTTGGGGGCCATGATACGTAAATTCGTAAATGAGCACTCCAATGATTCAGACCTAGTGTTGCAGCAGTTGCTCTTTGCCTACAGAGCTGTACCACATCCCTGTTTAGGGTTTTCACCATTTGAACTTGTATATGGCCACGAGGTTAAGGGGCCTGTCATAAATATAAAGGGAAGAGTAAACACCTTTAAATCCCTCCTGGCCAGAGGAAAAACCCTTTCCCCTGTAAAGGGTTAAGAAGCTAGGATAACCTCACTGGCACCTGACCAAAATGACCAATGAGGAGACAAGATACTTTCAAAGCTGGAGTGGGGGAGAAACAAAGTTTCTCTCTGTGTGTTGCTTTTGCCGGGACCAGATCAGGAATGCAGGTCAGAACTCCTGTAAAGGGCTAATAAGCAATCTAGTTAGATATGCGTTAGATTCTGTTTTGTTTAAATGGCTGATAAAATAAGTTGTGCTGAATGGAATGTATATTCCGGGTTTTGTGTCCTTTCATAACTTAAGGTTTTGCCTAGAGGGATTCTCTATGTTTTGAATCTGATTACCCTGTAAGGTATTTACTGATTTTACAGAGGTGATTCTTTCACTTTTTCTTCAATTAAAATTCTTCTTTTAAGAACCTGATTGCTTTTTCCTTGTTCTTAAGATCTAAGGGTTTGGGTCTGTGTTCACCTATGCAAATTGGTGAGGATTTTTATCAAGCCTTTCCCAGGAAAGGGGGTGCAGGGTTTGGGAGGATTTTGGGGGGGAAAGACGTTTCCAAGCGGGCTCTTTCCCTGTTATATATTTGTTAGACGCTTAGTGGTGGCAGCAATAAAATCCAGGGGCAAAAGGTAAAATAGTTTGTACCTTGGGAAAGTTTTAACCTAAGCTGGTAAAAATAAGCTTAGGGGGTTTTCCATCTGTACCCTAGAGTTCAGAAGGAACCTTGACAGGGCCATTGCTGCTTCACCAACTGTAATGGGAGAGGTTTACACCTTCTCCAGGAACTAACATTCTGGACTTTGTAACCAACCTACAAACCACCCTCTGAACCTTGTTAGCCCTTGCGAAAGAAAACCTACAAGATACTCAAAAAGAGCAAAAAGCCTGGTATGATAAACATGCCAGAGAGCGGTCCTTCAAAGTAGGGGACCCGGTCATGGTCTTAAAGGTGCTCCAGGCCCATAAAATGGAAGTGTCGTGGTAAGGGCCATTCAAGGTCCAAGAGTGCCTGGGAGCTGTTAATTATCTCATAGCATTCCCCACCTCAAACTGAAAGCCTAAGGTGTATCATATTAATTGTCTAAAGCCCTTTATTCCAGAGAATTAAAGGTTTGTCAGTTTACAGCCCAGGGAGGAGACGACGCTGAGTGGCCCAAAGGTGTCTACTACGAAGGGAAATGTGATGGTGGCATGGAAGAGGTGAACCTCTCCATGACCCTTTGACGTATGTAGCGACACCAGATCAAGGAGCTGTGCACTAGTTACGCGCAGACGTTCTCAGCCACCCCAGGACTGACTGAACTGGCATACTACGCCATTCACACAAGTAATGCTCACCCAATTAGAGCCCAACCTTACCGAGTGTCTCTTCAAGCTAAAACTGCTATAGAACGGGAGATCCAGGATATGCTACAGATGGGTGTAATCCACCCCTCCCGCAAGGCATGGGCATCTCCAGTGGTTCTAGTTCCCAAACCAGATGCGGAGATATGTTTTTGCATGGACTATCATAAGCTAAATGCTGTAACTCGCCCAGACAACTATCTAATGCCACGCACAGATTAACTATTGGAGAAACTGGGACGGACCCAGTTTATCTCTACCTTGGACTTAACCAAGGAGTACTGGCAGGTACCGCTAGATGAATCCGCCAAGGAAAGGTCAGCCTTCATCACACATCAGGCAGTATGAATTTAATGTGCTCCCTTTTGGGCTGCGGAATGCACCCATCACCTTCCAAAAACTTGTAGATGGTCTCCTAGCGGGATTGGGAGAATATGCAGTCGCCTACCTTGACGATGTGGCCATATTTTCGAATTCCTGGGGAGAACACCTGGAACATCTACAAAAAGTCTTCGAGCGCATAAGGGAGGCAGGACTAACTGTTAAGGCTAAAAAGTGTCAAATAAGCCACAGAGTAACTTACCTTGGACACCAGGTGAGTCAAGGAACTATCAACCCCCTACAGGCCAAAGTAGATGCTATCCGAAAGTGGCCTGTCCCAAAGTCAAACAGGTCCAATCCTTCTTAGGCTTGGCCGGATATTACAGGTGATTTGTACTGCAATACAGCCAAATTGCCGCCCCACTGACAGACCTAACCAAAAAGAAACAGCCAAATGCCGTTCACTGGACCGAAGAGCGTCAGAAGGCCTTTAACCAGCTTAAAGCGACACTCATGTCTGACCCTGTGCTAAGGGCCCCAGACTTTGACAAACCATTCCTAGTAACCACAGATGCATCCGAGTGTGGTGTGGGAGCAGTCTTAATGCAGGAAGAACCAAATCAAAAGTTCCATCCTGTTGTGTTTCTCAGCAAAAGATGTCTGAGAGGGAAAGCCACTGGTCAATCAGTAAAAAGGAATGTTACGCCATTGTCTACGCTCTGGAAAAGCTACGCCCATACGTTTGGGGACAGTGTTTCCACCTGCAAACCGACCATGCTACGCTACAGTGGCTTCATGCTGTCACGGGAAATAACAAAAAACTTATTCGGTGGAGTTTAGCTCTCCAAGATTTTAATTTCGACATACAACACATTTCAGGAGCTTCTAACAAAGTGGCTGATGCACTCTCCCTTGAAAGTTTCCCAGAATCAATGGGTCCAAATCGTCCTTAAGATGTGGGAAATATTGTTAGTCTTTATACAGTTAGTAGTATATTTAGAGATGCATGTGTCTTATTAACTCTGTTTTCTCCTAGAGCTCCAGGAAGAAATCACAGCCAGTGTTTCACCCTATCCGTGATTTGCGGGGGGGAGAGGGGGGGTGGGTGTTATAAATATCAAGGGAAGGGTAACCACCTTTCTGTATACAGTGCTATAAAATCCCTCCTGGCCAGAGGCAACATCCTGTTACCTGTAAAGGGTTAAGAAGCTCAGTTAACCTGGCTGGCACCTGACCCAAAGGACCAATAAAGGGACAAGATACTTTCAAATCTTGGGGGTGGGGGGGAAAGGCTTTTGTTGTCTTTGTTTACGTGGTTGTTCTCTCTTGGGACTGAGAGAGGCCAGATAGAAATCCATCTTCTCCAACCCATCCTAATCCAAGTCTCCAATATTGCAACCAGTACAGGTAAGCCAGGCAAGGCGGATTAGTTTATTTTTTGTTTTATGTGAATTTTCCCTGTGTTAAGAGGGAGGTTTATTCCTGTTTTCTGTAACTAAGGTTTTGCCCAGAGGGGGATTCTCTGTGTTTTGAATCTGACTACCCTGTGAAGTATTTTCCATCCTGATTTTACAGAGGTGATTTTTACCTTTCTTTAAAAAAAAAAAAAATCCTTCTTTTAAGAACCTGACTGATTTTTCCAAGATCCAGGGGTTTGGGTCTTTGATGATTTTGTAACCAATTGGTTAGGATATTATTCTCAAGCCTCCCCAGGAAAGCAGGGGTGTAGGGCTTGGGGGGGAAGACGTCTCCAAGTGGTCTCTTTCCCTGTTGTTTGTTTAAAACGCTTGGTGGTGGCAGCATACGGTTCAAGGACAAGGCAAAGTTTGTACCTTGGGGAAGTTTTTAACCTAAGCTGGTAAGAATAAGCTTAGGGGGTCTTTCATGCGGGTCCCCACATCTGTACCCTAGAGTTCAGAGTGGGGAAGGAACCCTGACAGCTACTGTTTCTGTTTGTTGGGGCATCATTTCATACAGCTTTTTCTAAAGGAGAAAAAAACCCCTTCTGATCTAAAATAAAATTAATTGAAATATAAAAGCCAAGTTAGATGGTAAATGGTCAAGTTAAACAAGACACAGATCTGTTAACAACTGGTTTGTGCAAACTCCTGCAAGCTTCCTCTAGTTCACCAGTGATCAGATGGTATTACGACAAACTAAGGTTACTGGGCTATTATCAAATCAAAGCGTGTTGGTATTAATGTATATTTAATGTGGCTTTAAAAAAAAAGGTAGATACTTAGCAGCGAAGAAATATTTTAACACGCTCATGCAGTTCTAAAGACTGCATCCCACCATATGTGGTGATGCATACCTTTAAACTGTAAGCTTGACAAATGTTAACTGTTATACAGACTCTTCTACATCTGTGGTGCTACATAAAGTATTAATAATAGCATACTGAGACACTGTCTTTCCTTAATCACTGCAGAGCTAAGCATGACCAGTGAAGTATAATTGCTAAGCTGTTTAATATATTGAGATAATACCCTTTGGAATCTTTTGCTAAGATGTTCAGCTCTTATTTACTATGCTCTAAAAACATATTGTTTAAAATGCTACCACTGACTATTCAATTTTTTCTTAGCAGTGATACCATGACAACCACCACATGACCTGCAACAAACATACCCAGTCTCCAGGGCTTTGCTTAAGAAGGCTCAGAGTGATATCACTCATTCTTTAGAACAGCATCAGTTATAGAGACGCTTTGTATTATTTAAGATGCATAGAGCCTACCAGCCAAGTTTACCTTGTGGCAACAAATATCTTCAGCAAAAATGGGACAAAACAAACTATGAAGAGCACAAGAAAAGGGTAGGTACAACTCTGTAGTACAGTGAGTAAATTTATTTCAGTGAGTAAATAGGCAAGTCAGATTTGTTAGTGCAAATGCTTATGTATTCTTTAACATTAGTCTGAAAGTATTCCTTAGAGATCAGGGTTGACCTACCATATAAAAAGAAAGTTTTTTTTAATAATAGCGTGCATTGTATGCAGGTTGCTAATGGGTTGCCACCAATTTAAAGTATGATAATGATGTCCACAGAATTTAAAGACAGAAAAAATCTGGTCAATCATGCAGTCCCTCTCAGTGGCAATGTGGGATTGTTCCCTTCAGGCCTTTCCGCAGTGCTTTGTATAGTCCAAGTGTTAGATCATATTAAAGAAGTTCTGTATTAAAATCACAAATGAGTTTGATTCCCCATACTTTAAATTCCAGGGTATTACTAATTAAGAGGTCTCTTGGTTTTTGGTACTGTTTCTCTCCCTCTGTGTGTGAAGCTTGCAAGCTGCTAATTGCGTTAGTACATTCTAAGACAGAGTCTGTTCTCAAAGCAATTCACACAGAGAGAGACTCAAAGCAATACTCTGTAACAACAGAAACAGCACCCAGAGACTCCCTGCCCTTTTGTTGTATTAACAATTGTAAATAAAATAGACATAGAGGATGTATGTGGATGGATGCTTGGTGTGGATAATAACTGAATGATTAGGGAGGTGCCAGCCTAAGAATCCAGTGTCCATTGGCTGAAGAAGGCGTCAAGTGGAAATAACCAGAGGACCCCACCCGGAGGGCAGACTGGAATCCACCCAACAGCCTCAAGAATGGCAGAACCAAAGAACAAGATAACATCTAGCAGCATGGAGCCATCAGGAATGTGCTATCTGCTGATTGATTCAGCAACAGCATGATGAAGCAATTCCCATAGACTGGCATAGGAAGAAATTCCTATAAAATAGACACTAGAAAGTGAGAACTTTGGGGTCTGATTTTGCAAACCAACTTCCAGGAGCATCAGACAAGGCCCTGCTCCCTCCTCATGTCCAGGCCACCTGGCCAGTGGCTTGGCATGAGCAACTCTAAGGCTGGTAACTATGATAACAACCTTGCAGAACCTGTGTGTGTGAGAGAATGAATGTGTGAATAAATATGAGATTGAATGGAATGTTATAGCTATAACTAACTGCTTACTATGATTATTTCTGTATTCACAATAAATGTGGTATTTTGCCTTTTTCCCTTTAATAAGATCCTGCTGGTTTTTATTTTATTGTATAACACAAGTCTGAATAACTCCTGTGAGAAGGATTAAACTGCATTGCTTCCTTAAGAAGATATCACAGTGTAATTGACCTTACTGTAAGGAAATATTTCTTCATTATGTACAGATAGGGTGACCAGATGTCCCAATTTTATAGGGACAGTCCCGATTTTGGGGTCTTTTTCTTATAGAGGCTCCTATTACCCCCCACCCCAGGTCCCGATTTCTCACATTTGCTGTCTAGTCACCCTATTTTCATATATGGTCAGTTTCATATGCTGTTACCATATAAAATACACCCTTCTTTCCATGTTCTGTTCCACTGGTTTGACTAATGGGTGGAGAGAATTTAAAAATGAAATATAAAATCAAGCATTTTGTCTCTAACCAAAATGGCAAGATCAAAAGTTTTTAAAAATTTTTTTTTTTTTTTAAATTAACCTCCGACATGTCATGCCATTGTATATGACTAGGGCTATTTACAAGTGGTCTGATGCTGGAGGGCTGACATAGTGTACATCCATTGTGGACATGCAGCTACCCCTTAGAAAGTAGGGCACTTCATATTCATCCCAAGGAATTCAAACCTTAAAACTAGAGCTCGTCGGGAAATGGATTTTCTGTCCCGTGAAAAATTTTGGGATGTTTAAAAAAAAAAAAAGGCCCAAATCATGAATGAAAGCCAAAATTTCTAAATTTTTTGCTAAGTGAAAATTTAAAAATGGACCAATCAAAGCATTTTATTTTGATAAACTGAAAATGTTTCGTTTCCATTTTGACCATTTTTCAATTTATTTTTTTATGTAAAATAAAATATAAATGTTGAAACAAAAAGTCATTTCAAAATGAAAAATCAAAACTTTCTATTCCAAAACCCTTCAAAACAGGATGATATTAAAATGATATTTCACACACAAAAAATGGTTTAGTTGAAATGGCATTTTTGATGGAAAATTGTTTTGACAAAAAAATTTAGCCCTGCTATCCAATAATAAACTGCCTTTTAATTGAGATCCAATCCTGTTATGCTAAGCACTCTCCACTCCCACGGAAATCAATGACCGTTGAGGGCACCCAGCATCTTGCAGGATCAGGCCTTCTATTAGAATCTGCAACAAAAGGAAGCCGAACATATTACCAGCACTTAGGCAGCTTGAGTAAATAGATATTGTGTAATTTCAGCTCCAAACATCATTGCAATGAATCTAATGAATGACTATTGCCTTTTTATATAGTCTTGAGATTGACCTGATAGTTTATCGAGGTTTTCATCAATTCTGAAGTCATCAGGGAGTCAGGCTTTTGTCCCTGACTCAAAGCTCTGTGCTGTGCCATGCTACATTTGGAGCTTTGGAAGGCTACATGTGGACTCCAGGCAACGCTTTATGGAATGTACTTTTCTGTGCTGTTACCATATGAATTGCACTTACTTGACAACCCCTTTTGCTTAGTGTGTAAATGTTCTACACTTATTTACACATCACATGGGTAAGCAACTCTTGAAAGGCAGAGTCAATCAAAGAGGGCATAGTTCAAATAATTATTCATATTATATACACACATACTCTATTTTTATATTTATATATAACATATTAATGAGCTGAGCAGTGTTTATCCCATACTATTAACTAAAGCAACAAAATCATGCATCCCATTAATGTAGTCTCACCTCCACAGGGTTCCTCTGAGTCTCAGAGTGGTCTCTCTCTCTCTCTCTTTCTTCCCCTGCTCCTCAGTTTTCACCTCCAGACACTCCTTGACCCAAGACTATTCATATGACCTACCATTTGCAGTGAGCTTCCTGTCAGACCTGACCTGAATATTCATGTGACGTGTTGGGGGATGGAGATTTTAACTGTGCCACTGAATCTAGTGCAGTACAAACTCTATTAGGTGATTATATCAGTAGTTTTGCATTGGAGGATACATATTAAGGCATTGCTATAACAGTGAGGTCATGGAAATTCCCTGAACACAAGAAGCCCCCTGCAGGAGTTGCATGGCTCCCCACACCCAGATCCATACCTCCTCAGGAGGCCCTAAGTCAGGGACATTTCCAGGGTACACTGGGGTCAGGGGAGGGAGTAGCTGAGGGTATGTCTACACTACGGAATAAGGTTGAATTTATAGAAGTCGGTTTTTTAGAAATCGGTTTTATATATTTGAGTGTGTGTCCCCCCCCAGAAAATGCTCTAAGTGCATTAACTCGGCGGAGTGCTTCCACAGTACCGAGGCTAGCGTCGACTTCCGGAGTGTTGCACCGTGGGTAGCTATCCCACAGTTCCCGCAGTCTCCGCTGCCCATTGGAATTCTGGGTTGAGATCCCAATGCCTAATGGGGATAAAACATTGTCACGGGTGGTTCTGGGTACATATCGTCAGGACCCCCTTCCCTCCCTCCCTCTCTCCGTGAAAGGAAGGGCAGACAATTGTTTTGCACCTTTTTTCCTGAATTACCTGTGCAGACGCCATACCACGGCAAGCATGGAGCCTGCTCAGGTAACCATCACCGTATGTCTCCTGGGTGCTGGCAGACGTGGTATGGCATTGCTACACAGTAGCAGCAACCCATTGCCTTTTGGCAGCAGACGGTGCAATACGACTGGTAGCCGTCCTCGTCGTGTCCGAGGTGCTCCTGGCCACGTCGGCTGGGAGCGCCTGGGCAGACATGGGCGCAGGGACTAAATTTGGAGTGACTTGACCAGGTCATTCTCTTTAGTCCTGCAGTCAGTCCTATTGAACCGTCTTATGGTGAGCAGGCAGGCGATATGGATTGCTAGCAGTGGTACTGTACCATCTTCTGCCGAGCAGCCATGAGATGTGGATGGCATGCAGTCCTTCTGCACCGTCTGCTGCCAGCCAAATATGTAAAAGATAGATGGAGTGGATCAAAACAAGAAATAGACCAGACTTGTTTTGTACTCATTTGCTTCCCCCCCTCCCCTGTCTAGGGGACTCATTCCTCTAGGTCACACTGCAGTCACTCACAGAGAAGGTGCAGCGAGGTAAATCTAGCCATGTATCAATCAGAGGCCAGGCTAACCTCCTTGTTCCAATAAGAACAATAACTTAGGTGCACCATTTCTTATTGGAACCCTCTGTGAAGTCCTGCCTGAAATACTCCTTGATGTAAAGCCACCCCCTTTGTTGATTTTAGCTCCCTGAAGCCAACCCTGTAAGCCGTGTCCTCAGTTGCCCCTCCCTGCGTCAGAGCAATGGCAAACAATCGTGCATCTGAGTTGAGAGTGCTGTCCAGAGCGGTCACAATGGAGCACTCTGGGATATCTCCCGGAGGCCAATACCGTCGAATTGTGTCCACAGTACCCCAAATTCGAGCCAGCAAGGCAGATTTAAGCGCTAATCCACTTGTCAGGGGTGGAGTAAGGAAATCGATTTTAAGAGCCCTTTAAGTCGAAATAAAGGGCTTCATCATGTGGACGGGTGCAGGTTTACATCGATTTAATGCTGCTAAATTCGACCTAAAGTCCTAGTGTAGACCAGGGCTAAGTCATTCTTACATTCCAGCGATTCTGCATCCCTGCAACAGTCCAAAGCAACTATTGCTTCAGGGACATATGTTAGGAAGCCTGTGCCTGGGGCCAGACTAGACCTCAGAACTCCTGGGTAAAGGAGGCATAAGCAGTCCTGGCACCAGTATGTATTTTTTCTTTTCTCTGGGAGGAAAGGTTTGAGTTTTATTGGTGATGGAAAACAATTGTCCCTTGTATCTTCATTTCCCACTACCTCCCTGGGGAGGCTTGGCATTGCTGACATTATGAATGTGTCAGCTATGATATTACTGCTAACAATACAGTGGACAAACAATTTAAACATTTCCCAAAACAGTTTATGAGGATTTGATTTTCAAGAAAAATGGATAATGATGATTTTTGTTCTGCTGCAGATCCAGACAGCCAAACCTGTAGTGGACACCACTACTCCTCTAACGTATGGCCATCTTCACTTGAAGTTAAAGAAGCTAAAGGTATCTTTTTGGTTATGTCACTTAATTAAGTAGGTTAGCATTGAATAGGATTGCATATGCCAGTGCCCACCATAGTGTTCCCCCCACTTCACCCCCAACAAAGTAAGACAGGCAGATCAACAGGGGTATAAGAAGATTAAATGGTCAAAGTTTTAGTTTCACTTCCAGACAGTGCTCTGCCTGACTGGGCCAGTGGATATTGCCCTCCCAGTCCCACATCAAATAAACTGACTTGATGCATCAAATTCCCTCTAATTGCCAGGTCCAGATCCTGCCTAAAATCTGTTCCTGCCCATCAAAAAAAAAAAAAAAAATCTACAGTAACTGAAACAATAATAACCAGAATGTTATCACAGGGCAATCTTATGACATGTTGGCATACTCAAAACATGAGAAATGTAACAAGGGATAGTTTTTATTGGTAATTTTCATTCAAAATCTTTATCCCTCTATGATTAAAATGGCAAGTGTTTGTTTATAAAAAGAAAATGACAATGGAAAAATGAACTCTATTCTCCTAGAATAATGGTCTCTGTCCACTTTAAAAAAAAACCTATATACAGTCTCCCTCAGGCAAAGGGAGTGTTGCCTGAGTAAGGACTTCAGGATTTGGCCTCTTTAAAATGTTTATCATCTCATCCTATTTTATAGCAACCCCCAGAGAGCTTGAAACTATTTTGCTATCAAAACAATTAATTTCTCCCCTAAGAAGAGAATATCCTATTTATATACTATTGTAGGATTTGGCATCTGTGCTGGTTGTTGCCGCTCCCCCCCCCCCACCCCCTTTCTTTACTGTAAAAGAGCAACAAAGAATTTCCTTTGGGAAAAATCATATATATGTATGGAGTTTGCCGATGCATATTTAAAAAAAAAAGTCAGATCTGAAGCTGCCAATCTTGGGTATGTCCCTTTATGCTACTGGAACCCTGACACTTTTGGGTGGCATTAAGTCCCCCATCCAGCTGTAACATGATTCTTTTAGAGGTGCTATGTAAATACAGAGAGACTCTCTCTAATGTTGCCAGTAAGTTTATCTTCCTGTAACCACATTCTTTTCTCCTTTGTAGTCAGGTTTTTAAGAGCCTGGTGGGATTACTTAACAGCACCATTTTTAGGTACATCCATAATATAATTTGAGCTACATCTGACCTGTTTTGGTTATAAAGCCAAGCAAACAAAAAAGATGAATTAAGAGCCCCGCCAGTAGTTCACTACAGTAACATTAGCTATTGAGGGTTATCAAAGCAGCATGTGCCAATATTTCATATTTATCTTATTTAGGCCATGCAAGCCTTAAGAATGCTAGAAATAAACAGCAAAAGAGGCAAGGGGAGGGGGCGAATCAGTAGGCACAAAATATGTTTTTCAATGACACTCGGGGAGGAGAGGCACTTGGAAGCAAGTTGTTTTAAGTTTTCATTCTGAAGGTAATGGTGGAATTATTACTCTGCCTATTATTCTCTGGTTCCTTTCAAACCACCCCTGCTAGACATGGCATCCTTGGGGCACAGAAACATACTTCTGAAGAGCACTTCTTAGGGGGAGCAGGGAGGGGAGGGGCTTTTGGAATGGATTAGATTTCAGCAGAGGGCAGCTGTTCACAAACATTTCTCACAGGTCTGGCTAGCTCCAGGCTCACTACAAGGTCTTCCCATCCCATCTCGTTCTTCTATTTAGGTTTTTACATTGCTCCCATCACCATGGTATCTTTTCACATTACACAAATGAATCTCTATGTTGTACTGGGTTTACTGATATCATTAATATACTCCATGTTTAGATCTTAAAACTAATTTTAAAAAATGACTTAAAACTAGCTAAATGTGCACATAACTAGTCTATGCAGCTACATGTTTCTATCATCGTTACCCTCATCCTCCTGCTGCAGCTCCTTCCATTTGCCTATTAAACCCACTTGTTGCTTCCCACCTTCAATCAGATTGTAACCCCTGCCATCCCTGTCCCTGGACCTGATCCAAAGCCCACTGAAGTCAGGGGAAAGTGGTGCTTACTGCTGAGGGTCCCTCAAAAGCACTGTTTGCTACTTAAACCCTAACTTATGTGGATCTTATGTGGTGAAGAGGTTCTTCTGCAGGACCTCTGTACTGGGGGTGAATTTTTACCCTACCAGTTTTTGTCTCAGTCTGTGTGTGGAACCAGAGTTGGAGCCTCTTGTTAAGTATCCACAGCACTCTGCCGCTGTTTTGATTGGACCATAACAAATATTTCTCTGCCTCTTTTGTGCATGAAGCTTGAGAAGGAACGGCTTTCAGTCATCGAAAGAGACAATCATTTGCTGCTGGAGAAGATATCCTGCATCATGAGGACGAAAGGGCGAATTGATAACAAAAATTACTGTCAGGCCAAAAGGTAACATCAGCAGTAGAACTTGTATAGGGTTATCAAGTTACTGTGACAGAGATAAACATAGCAATGGATAATCTGCTCAGCAAGGACATGTATTTAAAGGAGGCCTCAGGAGTGCTAATATTTTAGATATTCATTGTTCTGCCCTGTTATGGGGATTCCAACTCCTTCGAGGTTCATCCTTCTAGTCTCTGTAGAAAAACAGATACCAGCTTCTGGATTAATTTCTTCAGTTTAATAACTGAGGGATAGAGACAGTGATTGTTGACCTAGTTTAGAGGAAATAGATGAAACAAACATATTATCATGTCCCAACTAATCTGTTGTTGCTGACTGAGTTACTGCCACTTGCTTTGCCAGTCATTCCCACAGACATCACTGGAAAGACGTAGGTCCAAAGCATGGAAATGAAATAAGAACAACAAAGTGAACAGTGTACAGTAACCATATTGAGTAAGTAAATCAGGACTTTAGTCATTGCTCAAGGGAGAATGAGTAAGCACTCTCAGACAATTCTCACAGGAGAGTAGTTGTTTGTACCATTTTAACTCCAAGAGAATGTCATACTCAACAGAGTACAGCAGAACAATGC
The DNA here is from genome assembly GCF_965140295.1 of Lepidochelys olivacea. Classification (NCBI taxonomy): domain Eukaryota; kingdom Metazoa; phylum Chordata; order Testudines; family Cheloniidae; genus Lepidochelys; species Lepidochelys olivacea. The sequence goes on from NC_140411.1 coordinate 113,835,251, forward strand.
ATGATCACTAGTAAGAAGAGAATTAAGAAGTGAAGCGAGGACACCAGAATCTGCCATGGGAATGTTTGGTGCAAGTCAAGTGTCATTTGTTAACCTTCATGATTCATTTACAGACAGACTGGTTGATGAGGGAATGATAGCTCATCAGGCCCCAACATGTCTCTAGACAGAACGGTGCAGTTCAGTAGTTCAGGTAATCCAGGTGGAGTCCAGAACAGCAATTGCTGTGTAACAGGGAATTTCCAACTTCAGCATGGTCCCATTAGATATTAAAAATATATGAGGAATACTTTGAAACACCATTGAAACTGAGCTAATGGATGTACAGATTCTCATGAGCATTATATTATTTTACACACACACACACACACACACACACCCCGCATTTACTGGAGATTAACCTTTATTGCTGCTGTGTAGCATACATATCATTGTAGCTCCCTTGACATCATAGAATCATAGAACTGGAAGGGACTTTGAGAGGTCATCTAGTCCAGTCCCCTGCACTCGTGGCAGGACTAATTATCTAGACCAGTGGTTCTCAAAGCCAGTCCGCCTCTTGTTCAGGGAAAGCCCCTGGAGTGCCAGACCGGTTTGTTTAACCTGCCGCGTCCGGAGGTTCGGCCGATCGCGGCTCCCACTGGCTGCGGTTCGCCACTCCAGGCCAATGCGGGCTGCGGAAAGGGCGGCCAGCATGTCCCTTGGCCCACACCGCTTCCCGCACTGGCCTGGAGCAGTGAACCACGGCCAGTGGGAGCCGCGATCAGCCAAACTGCAGATGCGGCAGGTAAACAAACCAGCCCGGCCCGCAGGGGCTTTCCCTGAACAAGCGGCGGACCGGCTTTGAGAACCACTGATCTAGACCATTCCTGACTGTTTGTCTAACCTGCTCTTAAAGATCTCCAATGATGGAGATTCCAAAACCTCCCTAGGCAATTTATTCCAGTTCTTAACAACCCTGACAGTTAGGAAGTTTTTCCTAATGTCCAACCTAAACCTCCCTTGGTGCAATTTAAGACCATTTCTTCTTGTCCTATCCTCAGAGGTTAAGAAAAGCAATTTTTCTTCCTCCTCCTTGTAACAACCTTTTATATATTAGAAAATTGTTATGTCCCCTCTCAGTCTTCTCTTTTCCAGACTAAACAAACCCAATTTTTTCAATCTTCCCTCACAGGTCATGTTTTCTAGACCTTTAATCATTTTTGTTGCTCTTCTCCGGACTCTCTCCATTTTGTCCACATCCTTCCTGAAATGTGGAGCCCAGAACTGGACACAGTACTCCAGTTGAGGCCTAATCAGAGTGGAGAACAGTGGAAGAATTACTTCTCATGTCTTGCTTACAACACTCCTGCTAATACATCCCTGAATGAGGTTCGCTTTTTTTGCAACAGTGTTACGCTGTTGACTCATATTTAGCTTGGAGTCCACTCTGACCTCCAGATCCCTTTCCGCACTACTCCTTCCTAGGCAGTGATTTACCATTCTGTATGGGTGCAACTGATTGTTCCTTCCTAAATATAATACTTTGCATTTGTCCTTATTAAATTTCATCCTATTAACGTCAGACCATTTCTCCAGTTTGTCCAGATCATTTTGAATTTTAATGTTATTCTCCAAAGCACTTGCAACCTCTCCCAGCTTGGTATTGTCCACAAACTTTACAAGTGCACTCTCTATGCCACTATCTAAATCATTGATGAAGATATTGAACAGAACCAAATGTCATTTAACTCTGGCACTAACCAGTCATGAAATATTTGTGAAGAACTTTTGACCAGACACTTCTCTGCACCTTCTCTCAAAACCAGTTGATCTGGTTAATATCTGAAATTTGGGTGAGACATTTTCCTTCAACAATTGGAAAACAGAGGACTAACGCCAGATGCCTAAAATGATTGTTTATTAACATCTCAGCAGCCAGGCATGCCATCTCCCTCAACATAGCAACAAAAATAATTCAGGGCTGGAGGATTGGTTTTAGGACAAGATTAGGGCTGGCATCTTATAAAAAGTGCCAAGGAATCTTTAGTATCTACAGAGAACAGACAGAAGCTCAATTTTGAAGGTCTAATCTGAGAGGCAGAGTGTAAAACTTCTTCAAACAAAACGTATTTCCTTCAGAAGGTCACAGGGCTGAGTTGCGAAGGCTTATTAATAAGGAGAAGAAACTCCTCTTAGGAGAAGTATAATAGCTTCAGAGAATTTCTCTCTCACGTTCCAGCTTTGACCCACAAATTCTTCAAGCACGTTCGTAACTGGGCAGAAGCTTGATTTTCCTTCGTATGTGTTTCCCTCTCTAGTTTAAACAGGGAAAAGCGAGAGAAGGAACTACTGAGAGTGAGCCAAGAGAACCGGGCCATTCTGGATAGGATTACAAAGTGTGAGCCTCAGTATCAAGTTCAGAGGTGGCATGAAGACTGGCAAAGGGCGGAAAAATACATGGACAGCATTGCAAGATATCCTCGTGGGTGGTGTAAATTGCAGAATCGAAAGGTAACCTGGATTTCTGGGGGGGTGGTTTCTTAACTATTACAGATTTGACTTGTCCATTTTGTGTTTTGCTGCATATTTATTCTAGAGAGCACATCATTACAACTGGCAGGCAGCTACAGAATAAGTGATCTTATATTTATACAGTACTATTCACCAAAATGGATCCGAAAGGACTCTTCAAACTTCATTAAGTGACTGTAGAAATTACAGCATTTAGGAATTACTTAATACTCACCAACAACCACACCACACAACAGAACCACTAACCCAGGAACCTATCCTTGCAACAAAGCCCGTTGCCAACTGTGCCCACATATCTATTCAGGGGACACCATCACAGGGCCTAATAACATCAGCCACACTATCAGAGGCTCATTCACCTGCACATCCACCAATGTGATATATGCCATCATGTGCCAGCAATGCGCCTCTGCCATGTACATTGGTCAAACTGGACAGTCTCTACGTAAAAGAATAAATGGACACAAATCAGATGTCAAGAATTATAACATTCATAAACCAGTCGGAGAACACTTCAATCTCTCTGGTCACGCAATTACAGACATGAAGGTCGCTATCTTAAAACAAAAAAACTTCAAATCCAGACTCCAGCGAGAAACTGCTGAATTGGAATTCATTTGCAAATTGGATACTATTAATTTAGGCTTAAATAGAGACTGGGAGTGGCTAAGTCATTATGCAAGGTAGCCTATTTCCCCTTGTTTTTTCCTACCCTCTCCCCCCCCTCCCCAAGACGTTCTGGTTAAACTTGGATTTATGCTGGAAATGGCCCACCTTGATTATCATACACATTGTAAGGAGAGTGGTCAGTTTGGATGAGCTATTACCAGCAGCAGAGTGAGTTTGTGTGTGGGGGGGGGGGGTGTGAGAAGACCTGGATTTGTGCTGGAAATGGCCCACCTTGATTATCATACACATTGTAAGGAGAGTGGTCAGTTTGGATGAGCTATTACCAGCAGCAGAGTGAGTTTGTGTGTGGTGGGGGGGGGGGTGTGAGAAGACCTGGATTTGTGCTGGAAATGGCCCACCTTGATTTTCATACACATTGTAAAGAGAGTGGTCACTTCGGATGGGCTGTTACCAGCAGGAGAGTGAGTTTGTGTGTGGGGGGGGGGGGAGGGCGGAGGGTGAGAAAACCTGGATTTGTGATGGAAATGGCCCACCTTGATTATCATACACATTGTAAGGAGAGTGATCACTTTAGATAAGCTATTACCAGCAGGAGAGTGGGGTGGGAGAAGGTATTGTTTCATGGTCTCTGTGTATAGAATGTCTTCTGCAGTTTCCACAGTATGCATCCGATGAAGTGAGCTGTAGCTCACGAAAGCTTATGCTCAAATAAATTGGTTAGTCTCTAAGGTGCCACAAAGTACTCCTTTTCTTTTTGCGAATACAGACTAACACGGCTGTTACTCTGAAATTTGTCCACCACTGAAATGCAACACCCTCTGAGGTGGAAAAAGGCACCAATTTAATAGTACCACTACAGAGATACCCAAATGCTACAACAAAATTTTTCAAAGGACTAAATATTGAAAGATTTTGAGGTTACAGAAATATATCATGGTTGACTTCTACAGAATATCTGCTGTTTAAAGTAGCCAGTATCTTATTTTCTTTGATAAAATGCACAGCTGTAAATCAGCAGCAAGAGGTATTAGACAGTTAGGTCTCTGCATTCAACATCATTGAGGCTTGGCTTATAGCTACTGAGTATGTATAAAAGGAGATTTTTAGGGGTTAACAACTCAGCCAAATCTGGGTGGATTTTCCTGGAACAGCAAAAGGCATATTTCTGGCCCCAGGACCATCCTTCTGCCAAGTTTCAAGTCTCTGCTGCACACCTATGAAATACTAGAACTCTTAAAAGAAAGAGGAGGAAAAATTGGTTAGAAAAAGGAAAAATTGGTTGTCGGGGGGGGGGGGGGGGCGGCGGGGGAGGATCTTTTTCTCCAAGCCCTATTCTTGTAAATAGTTGTACCATTTTTGCTGAAACTTTCAAGAAATATTCAGCCTGAGGCAGAAAGCAAGCATGAAAAGTTTCAGCCCAAGAACTTTTTAAGTCTGTCAGAGTAATAATCAATTAAAAGAAGGGCTTGCAAAGGAAAGAGGTAAGCAACCTGAACTACTGTAAATATATATTACACACAAAATACTATGTTAAAAGCACATTATTAAGGTTGCTAACGTAGTCAAACACTCAAAAGTTAGGAAATGCCAGAATTAAGGTTGCCTCTACAACCTTAATTCACTCCTTTTGTGCATGTGTATTATGGTAGTCTTAATTATATGATCACACTTTTTTTCCCCACAGGACCACTCCCTCATTCAGTGCACAGAATGGATGGTGCTTACTAAATGAGCAACAATTCTGTACTGCGTTTTATCTTCATTGTTCAACGTGTGGCCCCAAGCCTTATTAACTGCACACTATTCAAACCCTGATTTAAAGCCAGTGTTATTAATTTTCACTTGGGATTTTCTATGGCACTCATCACTACAGTAGTGACACTGAGTGTTTCACAAATGTTAATTTATCTTACTAACATTCTCATTAAGTGACTGGAGTATTATTATCCCCAATTTACAGAGGAGGAATGAAGGTACAGAGATTAAGATATAAAGTATCCCCTAATTTTGGGTATCCAATTTGAAATACCTATAACCTGATTTTTCAAAGTAAAGCTCCTTCTTTATGAAAAGTTACACTTGTTTTGGTCAGCCTTTCCTCTTTCCTCCGCCCTCTTTGACTGCTCACCTCTTTCTGGTGGAGCATACCAATGCCACCAAGAGGAGACAGAATTTTCCTCCCCTTCTATATCAGGGTCATCTTTACTGATTCCAGCAAATTCCCTCATTGCTGAGCTCTCTCAATCAACCTAGCCATTGGAGTACCTTAATGGAACTTGCTCCATTCCTGACAGCCAAAACAATTCTAAAGAGCAAAAGAATAAGTTCCCTTCCCTTGGTCCAGAGAAATATTTCAGCCCTTACCCCACCCAATGCTCTATCACACACACTTTCCTGTGAGCAGTGCATGGCTGAGGGATCACTTTTAGAATAACCGCAAAACTCAAGATATTGAAATGTTCTTTATATTCGATATTTTTGTAATGATTTTTCACTTCTCTTTCAGGAACAAAAATTAAACAAGAAAGCATCAAAACAAGAGAGAGAGAAAAGAGATAAGCAACAGAATGATGAAGATGTGAAAAGCAAGACAGAGGAGTGAGAAAAAGGGGACATCCAAAGTGCAGAGGAAAAAGATCACTAAGAGAGAGAGACTGTTTTAGAAATGGTGTAATTCTAACTAGTCCCCTATCAATACAGTTCAAGCAATTTACAGAACTAATCATGAGATGGGGTATGTGGGAGAGGCAGCTGCAAGAGTTTATATAGATACTATCATTTTAAAGAAGTTACTGTAAGTGTAGGTATTAGGCATATGTCTTTATTAACATATATAAATTTATTTATAGTTGCCAGCAAACTATAACTCTGCATAATGTTTCATGAACGCAAATGAAGTGGGAGCAAAGCTGGGAAAATGAATTGACTTTATCACAGGTAATTAATTCAGCTGATTAAAACCAGCTTGTTAAAAATAATTATATTTCTCACATTAGCATCCATTGGAGATTCCCCAGTGAAGGCTGACTTAGATGACAGCAAATAGTTTAGAGCAGTGTTTTTTTTAAATGTGTTCATAGGCTGGATCCCCTCTTAATAGAGAGATGGCTGGGTGAACCACCTCCCTTCCTGTTCATGATCTCATGTCAGCTTTGTGTCAGCTACAGCAATTACATACATGGAGAAGTAATATCAATAGTACATTAAGTATTTTCCTAGTTTCTTTTCCTGGAATTTAGAAGCTGGAAACAGAGAGGAGAAACAACATTCTGTGATCAGCCAACCAATGCTTAATTTGTGCCGGGGCTTGACAGCGTTGAGCCCAGCACCTCTAAGCTTGGCAGTTCATAGCCCCAGCACCTCTGGGCTTGCGGCATCAGTTATGAAAGTAAAAAATTTGCTTGAGCCCCAGCACTTTTCATTACAAATTAAGCCCTGGAGCCAGCTCTCTCTGTGCCACCAGCAAGTGCTCTCCAGGCCACCACTAGTCCACAGCCTATAAGATGAGAACTCCTGGTCTAGAGGATGCATCCCCCTGCCTTTTTATTTTTAAATGTGATACTTCATGGAAAACACCTACTGAACCCACAAAATAGTCTAAGCATGCAAAGCCAGTCAAGTGAAACTTCACTCCTCTTGGAGAATATAAAATCTGAAGCCAAATAACAGGGTGTATTAAGAAGTATTGGCTTTTGTTTTGTTGGAAATAAGTTACAAACATGATTTAATGACTCATATGAATTGTCATTCATGGAGGCTGGCTAATTTTTTCAGAGACATTCTCCTAGTAATATTTTACAGGTCACAGAGACATTTTCCTTTCTCATTTGGAATGTTTCGAGCATTGATGAGAAGAAAACTTCAGTTTCTTAATTGTATAAATCCTCAGATATTTATCCTTATTGTAACAAAACTGTGGTACAGATTTCAGAGTAACAGCCGTGTTAGTCTCTATTCGCAAAAAGAAAAGGAGTACTTGTGGCACCGTAGAGATTGACCAATTTATTTGAGCATAAGCTTTCGTGAGCTACAGTTCACTTCATCGGATGCATACTGTGGAAACTGCAGAAGACATTCTATACACAGAGACCATGAAACAATACCTTCTCCCACCCCACTCTCCTGCTGGTAATAGCTTATCTAAAGTGATCACTCTCCTTACAATGTGTATGATAATCAAGGTGGGCCATTTCCAGCATAAATCCAAGTTTAACCAGAACGTCTTGGGGGGAGGGGGGAGAGGGTAGGAAAAAACAAGGGGAAATAGGCTACCTTGCATAATGACTTAGCCACTCCCAGTCTCTATTTAAGCCTAAATTAATAGTATCCAATTTGCAAATGAATTCCAATTCAGCAGTTTCTCGCTGGAGTCTGGATTTGAAGTTTTTTTGTTTTAAGATAGCGACCTTCATGTCTGTAATTGCGTGACCAGAGAGATTGAAGTGTTCTCCGACTGGTTTATGAATGTTATAATTCTTGACATCTGATTTGTGTCCATTTATTCTTTTACGTAGAGACTGTCCAGTTTGACCAATGTACATGGCAGAGGGGCATTGCTGGCACATGATGGCGTATATCACATTGGTGGATGTGCAGGAGAACGAGCCTCTGATAGTGTGGCTGATGTTATTAGGCCCTGTGATGGTGTCCCCTGAATAGATATGTGGGCACAGTTGGCAACGGGCTTTGTTGCAAGGATAGGTTCCTGGGTTAGTGGTTCTGTTGAGTATTTGCTTCAGGTTGGGGGGCTGTCTGTAGGCAAGGACTGGCCTGTCTCCCAAGATTTGTGAGAGTGTTGGGTCATCCTTCAGGATAGGTTGTAGATCCTTAATAATGCGTTGGAGGGGTTTTAGTTGGGGGCTGAAGGTGACGGCTAGTGGCGTTCTGTTATTTTCTTTGTTAGGCCTGTCCTGTAGTAGGTGAATTCTGGGAACTCTTCTGGTTCTATCAATCTGTTTCTTCACTTCTGCAGGTGGGTATTGTAGTTGTAAGAAAGCTTGATAGAGATCTTTGTCTCTGTCTGAGGGGTTGGAGCAAATGCGGTTGTATCGCAGAGCTTGCCTGTAGACGATGGATCGTGTGGTGTGGTCAGGGTGAAAGCTGGAGGCATGTAGGTAGGAATAGCGGTCAGTAGGTTTCCGGTATAGGGTGGTGTTTATGTGACCATTGTTTATTAGCACTGTAGTGTCCAGGAAGTGGATCTCTTGTGTGGACTGAACCAGGCTGAGGTTGATGGTGGGATGGAAATTGTTGAAATCATGGTGGAATTCCTCAAGGGCTTCTTTTCCGTGGGTCAACCACATACCACACAACAGAACCACTAACCCAGGAACCTATCCTTGCAACAAAGCCCGTTGCCAACTGTGCCCACATATCTATTCAGGGGACACCATCACAGGGCCTAATAACATCAGCCACACTATCAGAGGCTCGTTCACCTGCACATCCACCAATGTGATATACGCCATCATGTGCCAGCAATGCCCCTCTGCCATGTACATTGGTCAAACTGGACAGTCTCTACGTAAAAGAATAAATGGACACAAATCAGATGTCAAGAATTATAACATTCATAAACCAGTCGGAGAACACTTCAATCTCTCTGGTCACGCAATTACAGACATGAAGGTCACTATCTTACAACAAAAAAACTTCAAATCCAGACTCCAGCGAGAAACTGCTGAATTGGAATTCATTTGCAAATTGGATACTATTAATTTAGGCTTAAAAAGAGACTGGGAGTGGCTAAGTCATTATGCAAGGTAGCCTATTTCCCCTTGTTTTTTCCTACCCTCTCCCCCCCCCCCAAGACGTTCTGGTTAAACTTGGATTTATGCTGGAAATGGCCCACCTTGATTATCATACACATTGTAAGGAGAGTGGTCAGTTTGGATGAGCTATTATCAGCAGCAGAGTGAGTTTGTGTGGGGGGGGGCGGTGAGAAGACCTGGATTTGTGCTGGAAATGGCCCACCTTGATTTTCATACACATTGTGGAGAGAGTGGTCGCTTTGGATGGGCTGTTACCAGCTGGAGAGTGAGTTTGTGTGTGTGTGTGTTGGGGGGGGGGGAGAAAACCTGGATTTGTGCTGGAAATGGCCAACCTCGATTATCATACACATGCTATCATACACATGAGTGGTCACTTATCATGCACATGCTATCATACACATGAGTGGTCACTTTAGATAAGCTATTACCAGCAGGAGAGTGGGTGGAAGAAGGTATTGTTTCATGGTCTCTGTGTATATAATGTCTTCTGCAATTTCCACAGTATGTATCCCATGAAGTGAGCTGTAGCTCACGAAAGCTTATGCTCAAATAAATTGGTTAGTCTCTAAGGTGCCACAAGTACTCCTTTTCTTTTTGTGGTACAAATGTAACCCTTCTACCAGATGCAGCCAGCAGCAACCAGGGCCAGGTTTAATATCTAGGGGTTCCTTTCCATTGATACAACACAGAACCGGCTCGATCCCTCCCACCCTGTAACTTGGGAAAATTACACACCACCCCTGGAGGCCTCTGAGAGGCAATATTTCCCCACTCGCAAGCTCTGATTCCGAGTGTAGAAAAGAAACTTTTAATAAAAGGAGGGAAGTAACTCAGAGTTAATTTGGGAAAACACCGCAAACAAGGTTCATAAACATAAACCATGAGTAAAAGACCACCCCCCACCCCCAAGTAGGTTGGGCCATGCCCTTTTCCCCTCAGGTTCTTAAGTCCAGCAACCCAAAAGTCACTTTCACATGCCCGACCCTTTTCTGCACCCCACTCACAGTTGCTGTCCTTGGTCAGTGCAAACCCAGAGTTCAGAGGTACATCTGCAGAGTTCACCTCCCACCCTGGTGCAGGGTGAAGAGGCACCTTACTCGCTCTGCTGGCCGCTCACTGGCCACCTGCTCACTGCTCATCACACCTCTCCGGTGCCGCCTGCTGGCCGCTCATTGCGCCTCTATCCACTGCCACCCTGCTGGTCACTCATTCGCCAGCTGACTGTCAGTCACCTTCTGCCTCTCTATTGTGACCTCTGCACATCAGTCTCTCAGTGATTTTCAACTCTTTTGCACACTGGGCAGAAAAACTGCCCTATCTCAAGTGATTTCAGCTCTCAGCAGACAGGGCAGAAACACAGTCCTACCGCAACTGGTTTTAGCTCTGATTAAGCAATTAAAACAACAAGCTTATTTAGCTCTATTCTTTGATTAGTGGAAAAGAACAGGTTAAGCCAGTCTAGAGAGAACTAAGGAGGGCAAAGCCTCCTAACTAGAACTCCTGTCCCTACCCCCTCTGACTTTCACAGGGCTTTGGCAGTCGAGCCCCTGGCTCACCAAGGTCCTCTCTGCTAAGGGTGACCCATCCCCATTTGGAAAAGGTTAAACAGAGTCCTGCTTCCCTGCGTTCCCACAATAATCGCAACATTGATAACAGCATTTCACTACCCCTGCATTCAGTACTAATGTGATACGTGACCCAACACCAGCCAAGTTGATTACAATGAGCAAAACATCTGCTGCATATCTAAGCAAATCTAAACAAAACAGGAGCAAACAGCAGGAGCAAACTGTATTTACATAACCACACCCACAGTCTCTCCCCCTCCCAGCTAGCTGTCAGGAAAGCATTCATTCAGACCCTGCGTAGACAAATAATAGACACCGTGGTCACCAGCTAAACTGTACCCATGTGGCATCAGTCATATAACTTGGAAGCTGGGACCATTGCTTCCAGGAAACCCACAAACTCCTAATAGGGTCTGGTCCAAAGCCTACTGAAGTCAAAAGAAAAACTACCATTGGTTTCAATGGACTTTGGATCCTTTCCCAAAAGCCAGAAGACCCTGGTTAGACAGTAGCAGTATTAGGACTTGCTGTATCTTGTATGAGACAGCCACTTAAGGGCAATATAATCACAAACACTTGAACAGGTCTGCTCCAGCTCCAATAGCAAACAACATTACTCACACATGCCAGGACATTGCAATACTCCCAACAGTTAGGCAATGCTTATTCTCAAACATCTTGCATTCACAGGAGTTCATATCCAACAGCTGAGTGCCAATCCATAATGGATCCATTGTTTGTTGTTACATATTTGTTACAGTAAGTATGTGAGATAAGTTCAAGATTGCAAAGTTTGGTTCAGAATTATTTCATTCCTACTTAGATGGTTGATTATATGATTTGAAGAAACATCTAAAAGCTATAATCTAATTAATCCCACATTCCTTTGATACCAGACAAAACAAACTCTGGGGACAAAATTAAAATTAGAAACACAGGAGTTTCTGCACTGGTTGTATTACTCGGTTCATGGAAAAAACTTACATTTTTAAAGTGCAAATGAAACTGCCATAGAGGTTGCAGTTTGCTGAATCACAGTGCTACACAATCCAGGAATTACATGTGTTAAAGTGTATTGAGTCAAGTTCTCTGCTGGCATAATTCCACTGATCTCAGTTTCTTTATGCCAGTAGAGAATCTGGCTCATTTTCAGGAAACAGACAATCACTTCCTGATCACCCTATTTGTTTGTTCTTCTTTCTCTGTTTGCTCTGTCTTTTATAGACTTTGAGCTCTTAGTGGCAGGGGCCTGCCGTCTTGTGGATTCATACTGCACCTAGCAAATTGTAGATACTCCCAGAAACTTATACTAAATAGCAATAGAGAATTTGCAAGATACCATTTTATTGGCAGTTTTATTTGCCCTCCCCACCTTCACTGCACTTCAATGTAACAGAAGCACACAAAGCATTACTGAAATGACAGCTTCATTAGAGAGCCTAAATGGCACAGCTTCTTTCCAGTCTGGGCTAGGCTCCTCCTTAAGCTTTAATTTGAATAGTTTACCATGTGTTAAAATATACACTGTCTTGTCTGTGCTAGACTTTTAGAAGGTGTTAGTTAGCAGGTGTTCTCTAACACATTCTAACACCACGTCTTCAAATCCTAGTTCAGACAAAGTCTTACTGACGGAATTAATAATAAATAAATAACATGCTAAAAGACAAGGTGGCAGAGCCAGACAGACACAGATGATAAAATAATGAGCTAGATTGTATCCTAGTGTAATTACACTGAAGTCAATTGAGTTACATCAAGAGTGAGGTGACCACTATTTGTTTTTTTTCTGATTTTCCGTTTGGATCAGGAAAACTAAGCTAAGTTTACCCAATCCCCATTCCAAAAAAATCAAGTAAAATGGCTTTTGCAATCCCTTGAGGACATGTGGTTGGGCCATCTATGTAAAAGGAATATAGCACCCAAAATTCAACAGTGATAGACTATTTGGAATAACTGCAAATCTACAGATACACCTAAAAAGGTCCATACCCATCTTTGATTGAAAGTTCAGACCCAAACCAAAATTCCAGCAAACCAACGCCAGCACATAAAGCCTGTCTGAACTTGAACCAAGACTGATTTCAACTGTTAGAGGTTTGAGTTGAATGTTCTGCTGAACTGTGTGTGTTTCAGGCTTTGATTTTGTGATTTGGACAGGAGAGTCTATTTTCTTTATGCTGAGTGCAACTAATAACAGGTGTAAAGTGGTGCTGGCTGCCTGTCAGGGCATAATACTTTTATCCTCTGACCTTTCTAGGAGAAGAAGCAAGCTTAGAGTATACACAAACTTTCACATTTTTTCCACAGTATAGGATATTATAGTGATGCAATTAATATTACACAAGTATAATTTTAGTTTTGATAATCTTTTCTGAGAACGATGAACAGTTTCCATGGCCACTAATTACTAGACAAGTACATTTTAAATTCATATTTAGTTTTATCTGATTTGTAGTGAGCTCTCACTATCAAATTTTATGTTGAATTTAGGGTGATCAGATAGCAAGCATGAAAAATAGGGACAGGGTGGAGGTGTGAGGTAATAGGAGCCTATAGAAGACAAAGCCCCAAATATTGGGACTGTCACTATAAAATCAGGACACTTGGTCCCCCTAGTTGAATTCTACAATATCTCTGGCCTGAGTTTGTTATACTTGATCTCCAAATTTCGTTAAGTTAACTTGCGTTATCATTCTCTCTGCAACATACAGGGCCATATTATAACCCCACATGAGAGTTTGGGAACAGAAGTCAACCTTTTAAACTTGGAACTAAAGTTAGGCCGTAAATAAAATATCTGATTTTCAGAATGTAGTTGTTTGAAAATCAAGCACATTTAATGTAGGTGCCTAAATACAGATCTATAAGTGCCTAACTTTAGAAAGTCAAGTTGGAAATTTTGGCCTCAGTTTCTATACATAGCCTTTGTCCTATTGGAGGGGGAGTTTCATTCACACACACGGAGATGGCGGAAGGTACAACCCACTAAATCCAAGAAAATCCTAGTGCCACAAAGACCTTGGAATACAGGGGGCCTAATCCTCTAAGACCTTGCATACAAAACTCCCACTGACTTCAGGATTGAGTGCTTAGAGGGGTAGGGACTTTTGCACGGAGACCCAAGACTGCCACTGTTCCACTGGCTTCCCTCTTCCCCATGCTAAAGGAGCTATGTTCCCATGTAGCACCTGCTGGCAGCAGTTGCCCAAAATAAACCCAAGCAAATGTATGGGGCAGGGGATGTATTTGCAATCATACAATGTTCTAGTCATATAGAGTATAGTCCTTGTTGGTGTGACCAACTGTAACTTGTGGGAAATCCGCTTGCACCCAAAGGGAGAATGCTGTGTCCCACTAATGCTCCCATGGACCTACCCTTTAAACTGTAGAATTCCACCCCTCACCCTGTGGGGCCTGTATGTGAGAACATGCACACATCACCTGGGCCTCCTGTGAAGATTCTCCCCATCTGCACAAACCTAGCCCAGCCACAATCACATTGGCCTCACTAGTTCTCCAAAAGGATGTAGAAAGGAACATTTGTTTACACCATTCCATAAATATGCCTATACCCCCTGGAAATAAGTGGAAATGAAGACTACATCAGGTGGAAAAGCGATTTCATTCGTTACCTGGAATAACTAATATGTTGGCTATATCATAGACACTGGGCAAATAGAATGCATGTTACAAATGGATCTGCAAACGTAAAGGTCACAAAACATATGATAGTAACCAAAAACATAAAGCTAGCTCAGGACGCTACCAAAAGAACAGGTTTATCAAGATCCCCAGAACAATCAGGTTGGCAGTTAATGAAAGATGTAATTCTCAGATTTCATGTCAGGCCATCTGAAATGCCACCCACATCCCTAATACTAGCATTCAGAAATAACAAAATAATCATATTTCATCATAAGGAAAAATGTTTAAAACACTTGTTATTGTCCCCGACAAAACACAGGCCTCAGCGGGTATGTCTACACAGCAAAAACAAAAATCTGGGGCAGCAAGTCTTAGAGTCCCAGTCAGCTGACTTGGGCTCACAGGACTCAAGCCATGGGGCTAAAAATACTAGTGTAGACATTTGGGCTTGGGCTGGAGATCAGGCTTCAAGATCCTTACCCATTGCAGTTTTACAGAGTCTGAGCTCCAGCGTAAGGGTCTACACAGCTATTTTTAGCCCCACAGCTTGAACTCTGTGAGCCTGAGGCATGGTCTACACTACAGAATTAGATCAACGTAACACAGCTTAATTACATCAACCTAACTCTGTAAGCATCTACACTAAACTGTAGCTCCCACAGATGTAACTCATCCACTACACCAGCTTAATAACTCCACCTCCATGAGAGGCGTAGTGTTTAGGTCAACATAGTTAGGTTGACGCAGCGTCAGTATAGACACTGCATTGCTTATGCTGACTGTTGCTGCCTTTCAGAAGCCATCCCACAATGCCCCACACTGACAGTTAAATCAGTGCAAGAGTTCCTGGTGAGGACATGCAATGCCGACACAAGGAGTGTAATGTGGACACCCAAAAGCGATTTAATTACTGCAGTGGCTGTATGTCTAAGTAACTTAGGTCGATTTAATTTTGTAGAGCAGACTTACCTTTTAGTCAGTTGACCCAGGCTCTGGGACTCACTGCCACAGGGTTTGGGGTTTTTGTTTTGTCTGGGTAGAGGCTCCAAATAGGGAAAATGGTCTTTTAGCTGTTGAACACCATCTCTGAAGGAACATTATTTAAATCCAGATTTCACCCATAATGTTTGATTCCTGACGTATTTTTGGCAAATGAGGCACATGGCAGGGAAAGGAGAGGAATACACCAAATTATTTCTGGTTCTCTCATATAATTTAGTTAAGGTGTAGCATATCACAAACACACAGGGAGGTGAGCTTTACTGCATGTTTGACATACCACAAAATGTGGCAGGAATCAAACATTATGGGTGAAATCTGGAGTATTGGGGGACAGCACCAGCACAAGTCCTGTGAATTACAGAAGCCCTATTTGAGGAGATATGTGGGGCTTAAATTGTGGCTAGGCCTTGTGCTGGTCATTGGCAGAGGTGAGAATTTCACCTTTAATACAAATCATTTGATTTTGGGTGTGAGCAACACAACATACTGGGTTTCCTCAACCAACCTGTTTGCCAGGCCACCAGCTCCTCTTCATTCAAAACTCTTCTAAAGCTCACTTCTGCTGTGTCTCCTATAAGCAATGAGTTAATTAACCACATTCAAAAAATTATTTGCTGTAAGGTGTAGTACATTTTGTTGCTTCTTTTAGACTGAGCTTACACCAGGGGTTCTTTGCATCCTTCCACTCTCCTGCACAAGGTCCTGGTGTACCACCACCTTCCCATCCCCTTCTATTTCACGGACTTACTGATACCCCTTTTCCCCAACAACAACCTCCTTCATGCCGGGGTTCTGTGTGTATCCCATTCGCCTCTTACCACAAGCTCTGATTGCTCCTCCTATACCAGGGATTCTGTGTGCGTCTCCATTCCTCCCCTTTCCCTGCAATAGTCTCATTCCCCTCATCTCCCCGTGCCAGCGACTGTGTGTCCCCTCCCCAAGCTCACACTGCTTTTATAGCACAGGTCAGCATCAGTTATAATGCCTGAACTAGAGGTGTTATGAATTCACACTTTGGGGATTTGATGGGTAACAAATGCTAGCTGGTTGTTTCCACAGAGAACTGATAGGGACACCATTAGAGACATTTTAGAGTATGCAGCCTGGCTAACAGGAAAGAGAGAAAGGGGTCCATGCCAGCAGACAGGAGCAGATGTGCAGAGGGGCATCTAAGATCAGGAATAGGATCAAAGAGGAGAATAGGATCAAAGAATAGGAATAGGATCAAAGAGGAGAATCTGTGGGAACTAGTAAGGTTGATTGCTCTCAATTTATACATTGTGACCCACATTTCTGAAGTTCTTGAGCAGTTTTTATTTAGACAGTTTTTATGTTGACTTCACTGATATCAGAACTTTGATTCAAGTACTTTACGAACATTAGTTAATTAAGCCTTACAACAGCTCCATTCACTTAACCACTAAACTCCAGCACACTCTGGGTTGAAATATGCTAATTGTTCAACAGTACACAGCAGGACTATGCAACGGTTTAGATCAGGAAGCCTGAAGTGCTTCCTGCTTGTTATCTCCCTACTTTGTCTGTTCCAAGAGGTATCCTAAATACACACACTCCATGTGATTCCTCATCATCATAATCCTGATACCATTAGAAAACAAAACAAAAACAATAAACAAAACAGCCAGCTTTATGAGGAAAACACATTTACAGAGGAAAAATAAAACCAAAAGAAGACAGCATAAAATCTATTTGAGACCATTTTCTACAAGAGACATTAGACAGTAGATCCCAACAATCACGATATTTCTTTCACAAAATCCACTTAAGTGTTTTGTTTATATGCATATACTCAAACTAGTGTTATTAAGAGTAAAATGCTGGTTTTGCAGGAGCCTCTTTGTCAGGCACTTACCTCAACATAAAAGCCTGTAGCAATAAAAAAAAAAACACAAACAAGTGGCTAATTCAGGGTCTGAACCTGCAAGGTGCTGAGCACCTCAGTTCTTATACAGAAACAAGCTGAGACCCTATTCCACTGATATCAGTGGGAGTTGAGGTTGCTCAGCACACGGCAGGAGATGCTCAGCACTGTACAGACTTGGCTTTTGAGGCATACGTCCCCTACTGCAGCTTCATTTCCCCTCATTATTTCAGCAAGGCACCCACTCTCAGACTTTCAGCTCCCCAGTTGCTAGGTGTTTATCCAAAAATCCTTTCTTTGTCTATTGATCCCTAGGGAATCCAGTTTGAACTAGTTAGTGTGTAGCTCTCTGGGAGGTGCAGGGGCTTCGAAGTGCTGATAACCAAAGGAATTATATTAGCATCCCCCTCCTCTCCGGGAAGTTACTTTAGGGTTGTCACTCACGGATTCCCAAAATACCAGACATTCTGGTACTTGCAGGAATGGTGTGTCCCACCCCACTGGTGTGACCTCACACATAATGTGCATACAAGTTCACACTGGACGGAGGACACTATTTGGAAGATCACACTGCTCTGCCTCCATTGGCATGAACTCACACACACAGTGCATCTGAGGTCACACTGGCAGGAGCAGCGGGAGCGGCATGCTTTTCAAAATGGCATCCCCTGTCTGATACTAGACAAAACCACATATGGTTTTGTCTCAGTACTAGGTGGGGGACAAAGCACCGAAGAAGAGGACTGTCCGGTTTAAAATTGAATGAATGGCCTGCCTAAGTTACATACAATTCCACATGCACAATTGCATTCTTAATACAATGGACCTTCAAAGCTTTAAACCTAATTCAGTAAGGTTTAACATAATTCAGTAAAGTTCATATTGCAGGAAATGGTCAGCCTGCCACAGCTTTTATCCTTGTTGCTACACCTCGGCAATAAGTAATAACTATTTTATCTTGTGTTGTGTGTTCTCTCTTCAGCAGGTCACATCTGACATGAAAAAATTACATTTTGGAGCAACAGTGTGTAGATGCTGGTTTTCTTTTACTTGTTTTTATGCAGATGACAGAATAAGGGAACAGGATGTAAAGAGGTTTCTGTCTCACTTCCTGTAGCATAGCCTTTCTGTCTCCTTTGTTGTAATAGGATTATGCCCAACAACATTCTAAGCAATACAAGTTCTGCATATATGCCTCTTATGTTTTCTTTAACATCATTCTCATAGATCTGCTAAAAGAGGAGTATGAAAATTATAATTAAAAAAGTAAAAGATGGCAAATAGAAATATGCATGGAGCAATTGTGAGCTGGGATCCAATATAATCTATGGAAGATTAAGGCAATGCAAATCAATGCCATACTGCTTATTGACTGGTAACTCTTCTTTTGAGATTTTGTTCCAGATTTTGTCTGCATGTTTGAAATGTAAGTTCTTTATAATACATAGGTCACATATGTATACTTGAAATAAATTATGGAAATGATTAGCTATAATTGGATACCACAGACATGCTCCTAGAATGCAAAAAGGTACAATTAATTTAGACCAAAATGTTAGTAATTAAATAATATACCTTATAATTGGAATCTTCTGTTGCTATATTTCATCTTTCAGAAATCAAAGAAATCCTAAAGCATTAGCAGAATGGCTTTCTCCTAGTCTAATAATGTTAAAAGGATTATTCTACAATAATGGAAGGACATGGAAAATTTATCTACAATAACCTGACAGACCTTGCAACAACAGTCTCATACAAAAATATATTGTATTTGGAACAAAAGTTAAACTGAATTACTTTAACGCAATATAGAATCCATTTCTAAATTTCATAGGGAAAAATCTACAGATATGGAGAAGTACAGATAGTTGTTTTATAGTGCTATGTGTGAAATGTATACATGAACATACAGATCAATACAATGTAACATGCATGGGCCTGTTTGCTGGGTGGGAGTATTTTTATTTATTTCTACATTGCATAGTTGTACTTTCTTGTTACATGTTGTACTGTGGGCCAAAGATTATTTTCCTTATGCGATTATTCATATAAACTAGACAAGCAGGACTGGTCCTGTATGCACCTTTAAGGATTGTGTACGTGTTTTATATTTCATGCATTCTTTTTTGAGAAGAGATTAGTTTTTATGTTCTTAGTTGTTTGATTATAACATGTCCCTTCTGCACAATTAATAAACATTTTATAAATGAAGCCATTTATCAAAAATAGAAGGTAAAACTACTCCTGAATAATGAATAAAAACAATGTCCAAGACAAGAAAAAATCCCAGTGAAAAAGACAGCACCCTCACTGTTGGGACATTTGGGGTGAAATCCTACTTCATTAGGGCTGGGATTTCACTATGGGTTCCTGCACTCTCAGAAACTATTAAATTATATCTTCTTATGTCAAAGGGCTTCTTGCAGCAGCCTGTGTCAAATGGAATCCTTTCTGCCTACATTTGGGAGAATAACAGAGATTAAGATTATAAATGTCCGTGGCTCTTGCAGGAAGTTTCAGTATTCACTCCTAAAGTCTTATTCAGAAGAGTTCTCCGTGGATTATAAATTTCAATCAAGAGTCTAAGTTTATCGCTGATATAACTATTCACCATAATGGGGACACATTAGGAATGAACTTGGCCCAACATGCCTTCTCACTCTGTATTCTCAGACTTGATGACTGCAATGGTTTAGACTTCAGATTATGAAGCTTTGCAAAATTGTATCTATATGATTTTCAGCTATTTTTAGAAACACTTTATTATACATGATCACATAGCCAAGTTGTATTTGGTAAACAGGGGAATGGCTCAGGGGCTTGATAATGAAATATGAAGCTTTTCACCTGTGGTCTCAGATTGAAATTTGGAGTAGGTCATTAGTGCCTGATAGTCATTGTTATCCGACTACTGTTTGATGGTCTATGTGAAAAGCATTAGAGGTATCCATATCTGGGGGAGCATGGTCTACGTCAGTGGTCTCCAACCTCTAAGCACAACATCACTTTTTGAATTTAAGATCAACCCAGGATCTACCCTGCCCCTTCCCCAAGGCCCCGCCCCGCTCATTCCATTCCCCCCTCCCTCCGTTGCTCGCTCTCTCCCACCCTCACTCACTTTCATTGGGCTGGGGCAGGGGGTTGGGATGTAGGAGGGGGTGCAGGCTTTGGGCTGAGGCCGAGGGGTTCAGAGTGTGGGAGGGGGTCCGGGCTGAGCCTGGGGCAGAGGCGCAGGAGTGAGGTGTGCAAGCTCTGGGAGGGAGTTTGGGTGTAGGGGTCATATGGTCACACAGCACCTAATCTCATAGAATCCACTGAACATTTAGTGAGTTTTACTTTTTATTAGTGGTTTATAGATCCAAAATTCTGCAGGGATTGTCACAAATTAGTGTAACATTCTCAACTGTGGGGTGTGCATTGGCTGAGCCTGGAGCAGAGGGTTGGGGTGCAGGAGTGAGGGGTGCAAGCTTTGGGAGGCAGTTTGGGTGTAGGGGTCATATGGTCACACAGCACCTAATCTCATAGAATCCACTGAACATTTAGTGAGTTTTACTTTTTATTAGTGGTTTATAGATCCAAAATTCTGCAGGGATTGTCACAAATTAGTGTAACATTCTCAACTGTGGGGTGTGCATTGGCTGAGCCTGGAGCAGAGGGTTGGGGTGCAGGAGTGAGGGGTGCAAGCTTTGGGAGGCAGTTTGGGTGCAGGAGTGGGCTCCGGACTGGGGCAGGGGATTGGGGTGCAGGAGGGGGTGCAAGCTTTGGGAGGCAGTTTGGGTGTAGGAGGGGGCTCCGGACTGGGGCAGGGGATTGGTGTGCAGGAGGCGCTGCGAGGTGCAGGCTGTGGCCGGGAGGCGCTTACTACAGGCAGCTCCCAGTCAGCAGCGCAGCAGGGCTCAGGCAAGCTGCCTGCCTGCCCTAGCCCCACACCGCTCTGGAAGCATCTACCTGCTGGCACGTCTCTGGGGCCCCTGGAGGTGAGGGGGGCAGTGGGTCTCCGTGCGCTGCCCGTGCCTGCAAGCACCGCCCCATAGGGACGGTGCTGCGGTTCTGGGTTGCACACAGAGCTGCCTCTGCCCCTCCCCCCCAGGGGCCACAGAGACATGCCAGCAGCTTCCGGAGCAGTGTGGGGCCAGGCAGGCAGCCTGCCTGAGCCCTGCTGCGCCACCATCTTTTAGCGGCCAGAGATCATGATCGACTGACAGAGGATCCAGGATCGACCAGTTGATCGTGATCGACCGGTTGGTGACCACTGGTCTACATAATAACTAACCACCCATACAAAATAGCACCATCAGCAAAAACACCAAGGAGCAAGTAGACATAAGAACAGCCACTACTAGGTCAGATCAATGAATCCCTGTTTTAAATATGAGTTTTGGGTACAGAATACCTCAATCCCTCCTTTTAGTCATTTAGATGTACTTAAAATACACGTATCCTCTTGCACCTTTTACATCAGTCTGGTGCCTATGCTGCATATCATTGCTAGCATTTTTATTGACTCAGATTGTGAGACATATGGAAATTCATAATACAGATACACCAATTAGAACCACAGGCTTCCAAAAAAGAAAAAAAAGAGACACAAATTAAAACAGATATCAGTCAGTGGTGAGTTGTATCTCTCTTTTCCACCTCCAGCTTGTTGACAGTGAATGACCAGATCACAATTAATCCTCCGGTGTAATTTTCCGCTACAAACTAATACTTTGTCTAAGTTTCTAATAATCACTAGTGCCCAGAGAGCCAGCAGGATAAGAAAAACGTGATGTTAATTAATCAACGGATGCAAGACTGGAAAGTGTTCTGAAAACCAGGCAAAACACTGCACAGCAGCTGACAAGCTCTTAAACACTAGAGGGCAGGAGATCATCTTTTAAAATCTCAAATCTGATTCAACAGTAGCTCTTTAACTGGATCAACAGTTCTACAGAGTAGGAAAAATGCCTGTTCAGTCTTGGTAAATGTCAGGATTTTAAGTCCCCAACTTTGGCCTAGATCATTTCTCCAGCCCTAGATCATGTCTATTTAATTAACAAAATATCCTTTTACTAATACTCCCCAATTTTGAACTATATCCTCTCTTCTCTATAAAAAGAACAGGAGTACTTGTGGCACCTTAAAGACTTACAAATTTATTAGAGCATAAGCTTTCGTGGGCTACAGCCCACTTCATCGGATGCATAGAATGGAACATATAGTAAGAAGATATATGTGTGTGTGTAGCCAGACAGCCAGCCCCCCCCCCCCCTCAGACCAGCATTGCTGGAAACACAGGAGGAAGCCGGAACAGGGCACTTAACATATATTCCAGCACAGCCTTTGAAGCTGTGAAAGCACAGGTGTGCTGCTACAATGTGCCTCTGGGAACAGATACGACGATTAAGCTCACAGCAGGCAGAGGCCCTGTGACAGACATGGCTCTTAGCCCCTACTAAATAGCGTGATGCACACACACCAACATCCTAGGTGGGAAAATATTTACCCTGATAAAAGAAGTGTCCAGTAGTCGAAACTTATTGTTTCTCTCCTTTGCAAGTGTAAACTACTCTTGCGAAAGCTGGCATCACCCCGACAGACCAGCCTCAATTTGGCATAAGAAAGGAGAAAGAGAATAAAGGAGTACAGAGGTATAAGTAGGGGACCTACAGCACCATGATTTTTGAGTGCTTTTCACTATCTATCTGCTGGTCAGATAAGTGACAGCCTCCCAAGGCTTCTGCAGCTAAGAGGGTCCCTACGCCTTGTCCCTTATTCGTCTTTCCGCGGAATTGAGTGACCGATCCTGGCTTGGCACCGCTGGAATCGAGAGATGCAAGGAGGGTAAGAAGCACCCACACCTGATCTCCTACCTTTAGTGTACACATATTTTGAAATAGAGCTCTATACTTTGTTTTCTTTCTTTGGGATTGTGGCTTCAGTTTTGTAACTTGTTTGTGTGTGTAACATCTCTACATTTAAATAAGTAGGCACTAGCAATTTTGTAACCACATGATTAGAATCTAGCTTAATAAATTTTGGTAACCATTTATGCATAAGCCTGACTTGTTTTCTCTGGTTTACTGTAAAGCAGCCAACACAATTAAAGAACCTCAGCCGTTTTGGCTCTAAAGCCTGGCCATTAGGTGAGAGTACTAAGAGCCTAGCGTTGAGTTGTGCCGCCTCCACGGGGCAAACTCTTGGGGCACCTGTCAGTCAATCCTGGCTGCCCGCTGCGAAGGAGCTCTGAGCTCTAGCAGTTAAAGTCACGGGTGGTTAGGACCTTGGGGCATCCGTCAGCCTAGCCCGGGCTGCCCGCCGCGAAGGGACAGTGCGTCCTAGCAGTTAAAGTCACGGATGGTATAAACGGGCATAGCTGGCACCTCACCAAACATCCTTGGCCATCGGCTAACAGTGTGTGTTGCATCCGATGAAGTGAGCTGTAGCTCACAAAAGCTTATGCGCAAATAAATTTATTAGTCTCTAAGGTGCCACAAGTACTCCTTTTCTTTTTGTGAATACAGACTAACACGGCTGCTACTCTGAAACCAGTAATAATATTACATTGCTAGAGAGGCTAGCTATGTGCAGAAGATTTTGTCGAGCCCTTCCTCACGCTGGTAAGCACTTACTCAGGTACTTCCATTGGCATAAATCACCATCTGGCCTTTAATGACTGATCTGTTATCATTGTTTTTCCTGTTATGTTATAGGACAAATTAAATTTCTACTGCAGAATAGTATAAAATAGGTTTCTTAACAATATTGTTATAACAGTATTAGTATGGTTTAGTCATCAGAAAATTATTATATCATTAGATGTTCTGAAAATAACCCGGTGTTTATTTTCTCTTAGTTTTTACAATTTAATTTATTCATAACTATTTACTATTTGCTTTTGTGAATGTTATTTATATTTTTAAATTAGCCCCCATAAATGCACTTGCCAGTTGACACTTTGGCACTCAGGATAGATTGGTCACCTTCACTTTCTGACTCTCATGCTAGTACAGCATGCTTATTCCTTGGGTTCAAAGAACTGTAGGAGGATGTTCAAATTTTAACAAACCTGCTTTCAGATTTTTTTTTTTTTAAATAATGCAAATATTTCTGTTCAATGTAAGTTTTGTAAACACTCGTTACTCTTTGAACAAATTTAAATTTGGCTCTCCAGCAAGTAAATGGACTGTCCCCAGGAATCTCTCTTTTTCTGTATCCTTTAATTTTAAACAGGAGTCTTCAAACATCATTCAAAACGTAATTCAGTATATTTTCCTTTTTTTAAAAAAATCTTTTTTTGTTTTACTGATGTGCTTTATTGAAGAATCTTTTGATGTTCTATAAGCTGACAGATTCGCCAGCTGCAGTTCAGTTGCTGAAACTGGCCCCTGGAGTGCCTTATCTCAGGATTTTATTACCCAAAACATCTGAAAATCAACCAAATGTTTCCCAGAAAACACTCAAAACCAAGATGCCCAGTCAGGTTAGATAAGAATAGTGTTACACATGATCTCTTTTATAAAAGTTTCACATTAATCTCCCAAAAGAGAGAACAAGTCAAGGAAGACAAACAGTCCTACAGAGCTCACTTTCCTATCACCCGGGTCACGGGTGCTATACTGGGAACTGAATCCCCAAAATAAAAAACAATATTTACATTAATTCCAACATAAATGTATAATCATAGAGGCCAGATTCCCTTCTCCAGATGTTGCTGAAGAGTCAGAGCCTAGTCACAGCTGAGAATTTCCTCAGCAGATGGGAGGATTGAGAATGGCTTCGAGCTCAGCCTGAACCAGCATAGTAGTTTCAGCATCCACCACCCTTCCCTTTGGAGGGGGGGTGACTCAGAATGAGGACAGCAGCCGTCTGCTGGTTCTGAAGTGGCAAATTATATGGTTTCTACAGAGACATACTCATGTGGTGTAAAAGAACCATTGGGCTGCTGTAACTCATGCCATGGCTGCCACAGAATCAAACAGCTATACCAGCTTCCTGGCACCCTCTTCCTACCCCTGCTTGAACAGAGCAGATGCAAGTAGAGAGAAGAATCTACCCATGTGCATATTAACACATATTTAAACACTGAAATGCTTTATATGCATGGTTTAATTCTTTAATAATGAAACTAAGTAAATAAAGTGGTATGTAATTAAATAATTTTGAAGAAATTATAGAAAGTAACCCAATCAATGATACCTCATTATCTCATGCGATTATGTGAAAGTTAACAATACTTTGATTTACTGATACAAAATCTGTCTGTTCTTCAAGGACAAATTTTATAAAGTAACTGCAAGAAGAAACGCTTATAAAGACAAAAGCCAACTACATATTTATCTTTTTTAAAGATAGAAGAGTTAGTTTTCCCATTTAAAAGTTTTAAAATATATGCAGAGAGATTTTGCTCTCTCTAACTGGTACAGCTATGGGTTTGTTTTGAAAACTATGGTTATGTTTAAAATTTTACAGTGAGTGGCTTCCCCTACCCCCTTTTATAAGTGATAATAAGAAAAAATGGGTATTTACTTTTCAGTTTGTTCTTTCATATTTTTAGATGTATTTTGTATGCTTTTACTTTTTTATGGTTTGATATTAACATTTGGATAGAATAATAATTCATTTAATGTATTCTGAAACATTTTAGTGATTTTTAAGATTTTTGTTTTTTGAAAGGGTTAGAATGTGAAAGATTTATATCATGTTTAGCTTTAAATATTGACTTAAATTAATTAGGCTTTATTAATAATGTATGATTTAATTATTTATTATGAAGTATAGAAGAAATTACTTAAACTTTGATCTTAAAATTGGGGAATAAATGGATTTTGTGCAAACCTGGATGTCCCAAACATAGACATTTTTAAAATGTACTTTAATTATTCAGGAATTTAAGAATATGAACTATTGACATGTATCTAGTTCTCATGTATTTAAAGTTTCAGGACAGCAGATCCCTGAATTGACAGTATCATTTGAGAATAAATGCCACCTGCCACCAAACTTAATATAGACACACCTTTTCCAGGCAGTTAGTCAAAGTCTTATCAACTTTATTTGTATATGCATATTTGTATATGTATATTAATTATATTATATATATATATATTATATTATTTATTTGTATATGTATATTCAAAAAATGTGCAGCCAAAACTGTAAGAAATTCCTCAGGCAACTGAACCCAGAAGAGGGCTGATCTATAATGTCATATAAATCAGTGAAAGACAGACATAACAAAGTCCTGATCTCTGCAAAACTTATTGTGTACCTGCCTCAAATTAAAACAGCATGAGTTATGACTTCAGGGCTATATAATCCCTCAGAAACCTGTACAATACCAAAGATATACAACAAATGTGAACAGTCACTTAAATTTATCATGCACAAATGTTGCATTAAAAATAATTAATTTAGAACTTGAGTTATCTAACTTTACTTGCTGAAACATGTTCTGCTCGCATCTAACTCTGAGAATATTTGTGCTTGCAAGAATTTAGTTGCTCCCTTTTCAACAGATTTCACTGGATGTTTCTGTTATGGTGTATGCAGTTCAATGCCTTGGTCTTCCACTTATAACACTTGAATTAACTCCTTCTCTAGGTTTTTCTACACTTTTAATAACCCCCAGATTTTCAATATTATCAATTTATTTTATTTTATTTGTTAGACCAAATGTTTGGGGAAGGGTTTGGAGGATGGATAGACAGAGTTACCAATTGTTTTATCTTAAAATAGTATCCTCCTTCCAGATAACCCAAGCATTGAAAGACATCTGAGAACTTTACTAGTATGCAGTCTGTGCTCTCTGTTTGCATTTCGGTGGCTAGCATATAGATCAAACATTTAATTCATTGCATGTATCATAAATATAAAGGGAAGGGTAAACCCCTTTGAAATCCCTCCTGGCCAGGGGAAAGCTCCTCTCACCTGTAAAGGGTTAAGAAGCTAAAGGTAACCTCGCTGGCACCTGACCAAAATGACCAATGAGGAGACAAGATACTTTCAAAAGCTGGGAGGAGGGAGAGAAACAAAGGGTCTGTGTGTCTGTCTATAGTCTGTCTTTGCGGGGGATAGACCAGGAATGGAGTCTTAGAACTTTTAGTAAGTAATCTAGCTAGGTACGGTTAGATTATGATTTCTTTAAATGGCTGAGAAAAGAACTGTGCTGAGTAGAATAACTATTTCTGTCTGTGTATCTTTTTTGTAACTTAAGGTTTTGCCTAGAGGGGTTCTCTATGTTTTGAATCTAATTACCCTGTAAGGTATCTACCATCCTGATTTTACAGGGGGGATTTCTTTATTTCTATTTACTTCTATTTTTATTAAAAGTCTTCTTGTAAGAAAACTGAATGCTTTTTTCATTGTTCTCAGATCCAAGGGTTTGGGTCTGTGGTCACCTGTGCAAATTGGTGAGGCTTTTTATCCAACATTTCCCAGGAAAGGGGGGGTGCAAGTGTTGGGAGGATTGTTCATTGTTCTTAAGATCCAAGGTCTGGGTCCGTAGTCACCTAGGCAAATGGGTGAGGCTTTTTACCAAACCTTGTCCAGGAAGTGGGGTGCAAGGTTTTGGGAAGTATTTTGGGGGGAAAGACACGTCCAAACAGCTCTTCCCCAGTAACCAGTATTAGTTTGGTGGTGGTAGCGGCCAATCCAAGGACGACAGGTGGAATATTTTGTACCTTGAGGAAGTTTTGACCTAAGCTGGTAAAGATAAGCTTATGAGGTTTTTCATGCAGGTCCCCACATCTGTACCCTAGAGTTCAGAGTGGGGGAGGAATTTTGACAGCATGATTAAGTAGATTTTTGGATGTAGCACAAGTAGTACATCCGCATTTACTATGTATTAAGTCATACTGTTTTTAAAAACACATTGTTGGTCACTTACACTACTATTTTATTCAGAATGTGAAACAAGCTTTGCTTTGTATTTCTGCACCTCTTCCTTAGCTACTGTACTATATATTACAAAAAAACAACCCCCCCCCCAAAAAAAACCAACAAACCAACATAGAATTGTACTCCAACATCCAATCTGAAGACTATAATTCTGCCATTAGGGTTTACCAATATTTGCACATCTACAACATTTTACTCTGCAGTCACTACAAGGAAATTTGCATCATGGTCTTACTGTTTTCCAGTCTTGGCCTTAATACTATGACATTCTTTTAAAAAATTATTTTCCCCATCACATTTATGGCACACTTGACCTAATGCCAAGAAAATATTTTACTTCATATTCCTAACCATAGCTAGCCACTTGCTACCTGGACTAACTGCTCTTTCAATGTTGGGTCCCTTGTGAGCCTAAATCTGCCTTTCCAATTTCACTGCCTCTGGACATCCATAATTAGTATTTCAGGTTAAATAATAACAGCACAGGTGGAGCTAGTCTACTCATTAGAACCTAATGCACAGCAGGTAGTAGTGCAAGCGTGCTATGGCTGGGGAAGGATTTCAGCCCTCATTCAGCAGTCCCTAGACCTTTTAAACTGAGTGGTACTTGGCTCAGTGTGGCAGCCCATGCCTGCTCACACCTGGGGGTAACAGAGAGGGAAGAGAGATCCTCTGCTAATAATATCTTGTAAGGTGCTGAGTCGTGCCAACCCCCCCATCAGGCCTTTAAAGAAACAGGATTAAATACATAATAATACCACTTTGGGAGCTTTCTATTTCTCTTCATTTGCTAAGCCTTTAGGATGCCGCGGGTCACGGGTTCCCTAGGGCTCTGGGGACATTCCTTGTAATGAACGGGGAAGCTCTGGCCAAATAACAGGACTCCAGGAGCTGGAGGCTTCACAGAAACATCACAAACTCTGGCAGCGCTAGGTCACAGTCCCCCTTCCTCCCGCGGGCTCTGCCCCAGGAGGAGCTGGACAGCGTAGAGCAGCCCCACTCGCCTGCCCCGCCCCGCTCTAGCGCCACAGCTCGGCTCTGGGCGCGCTCTAGGAACCATCCGCGCGGGGCGGTGTTTCTGTGGGGAGTGACTTCGGGCGTGACACCGGAAGTGGGGACGTTACCGCGCGGCACGCCGAGAGAGGGCGGCCGGCGGAGAGTGCGGGATTCCCGGGCTGCGCGCTTGATGCGTGACAGCGAGACCGTTACCTGAGCGAGCGGCGCGTGCGGAGCATCCTGAGGTCACCCGGCTCGCGCGCGTAGGGAGATGAACCTGGAGCGGCTGAGGAAGCGGGTCCGGCAGTACATAGATCAGGTGAGGTGACAGCAGCCCGCGCAGCCTCTTCCTCCGCTCGGGTCCTGGTCCTAACCCGGCCCTGACGCCCCCTCGCCCTCTGAGTGGCTGCGGGGCCCGCCGCGGGGAGGTGCGCTCCGGCGGGCGGAGCCTGGGGGTGCGTCTCCGCCCCTGTTTCGTCGGGGCCCCTGGCAGCGGAGCGTGGCCCCGCAGGCGGGTGCGAGAGCCGGGAGCGCAACGGTCTGCTCCGGAGGGAGCCCCGGGCCTCACGCGCGTGTTCGTGGGAAGGTCCCGCGTGCGTCGTGTTAAGTAACGTCACGCACCGAGCAGCGCCGGGCCGTTACTGCCGTGTCGGGGGCGAGGAGGGGCCTCGTGCACGGCACGGGGGGGCCCCGCTCCCCCCGGGCTGGGCAGTGACTGCGGCGTGGTGCGGCGGGACGCTGCCTCGCCTGCCGCAGCAGCCCTGGAAGGGGTGCGGACAACGAGCAGAGAGGGTGGCGGGCCGGTAAATGTTGCCCTGGGGAACTGGATCCTATGGCTGCCTCCGCCACAGCGTTTGTGGGCAAGTGACTTACACCAGCCTTTTCACAGGTGGCCGTTAACAGCCTGTCCCGCTTTCTCTGGGTGCTTGAGACACCTGGGGTCTGATGTGCAGCAGTGCTGCCCACTCACAGCCGCAGCTGAAGTCAATGGGAGGGAGTAGTGCTTGGAACAGATAAAGTGCCATATAATCCGAAGGCCTTTGAAAAATCAGGTCTGATCTGTTTCAAATTGAACAGCGGAATGAGTGGGCAACTAATCTTAGACACTTTGTGCTTCAGTTCGCTGTCTGTAAAATGGGGTCATACGACTCACTTGCTTCACAGGAGTGTTATAAAGATCAGTTAAATCATAGAAAGGTGGGACTGGAAGAATCTCGACAGGTCATCTAGTTCAGTCCCCTGGCTCTGAGGCAGGACTAAATATTACCTAGTAGTCCATTCCTGACAGGTGTTATCTAACCTGCTATTAAAAGTCTCCAGTGATCGAGAGTTATAAATTCTCTAGAAGAAAAGGAGTACTTGTGGCACCTTAGAGACTAACATATTTATATGCTCAAATAAATTTGTTAGTCTCTAAGGTGCCACAAGTACTCCTTTTTGTGAATACAGACTAACACGGCTGCTACTCTGAAACCTATAAATTCTCTAGGTAATTTGTTCTAGTACTTAACTCCTTTCCATTTAGGAAATCTTTCTTAATGTCTAACCTAAATCTCCCTTGCTGCAATTTAATCCCATTACTTCATATCCTGTTCAGTGGTAAAGGAGAGCAATTTATTACCATCCTCTTTACAACAACCTTTTATGCCCTTGAAGACAGTTATCACTTCCCGCTCAGTCTTCTTTTTGCCAGACTAAAGAACCCCACTTTTTAAATTTTCCTTGTTGGTCAAGTTTTCTAGACCTTTAATCATTTTTGTAACTCTCTCTGGATTTTCTTCAAGTTGTCCACATCTTTCCCGAAGTGTGGTACCCAAAAATGGACACTGTACTCCAGTTGAGGTCTTATCAGTGCTAGTAGAGTGGAAGAATTACTTCTTGTGTCTTGCTTACAACACTGCTGTTAATACATCCCAGGGTGATTTTTTTATTATTATTTTGCAGTAGTTTTATTTTGTTGATGCATTCTTAATTTGTGATCCGCTATCATCCCCAGATCCTTTTTTGGAGTACTTCTTCATAGACAGTCAGTTCTCATTTTGTATTTGTGCTTTGATTATTCCTTCCTAAGTGTAGTACTTTACATTTACCCTTATTGAATTTCATCCTATTTATTTCAGAGCATTCCCCCAGTTTGTCAAGATCATTTTGAATTCTAACCCTGTCCTCCAAAGCACTTGCAACACCTCTGAGTGTGGTATCATATGAGTGTATTCTGTATGGCATTATCCAAATAATTTATAAAGATATTGAATAAAATCAGGACAGATCCCTGTGGATCCACTCAATATGCCCTTCGAATTCTACTGTGATCCATTGATAACTATTCTCTGAATATGGTTTTCCAACCACTTGTTGCACCCACCTTACAGTCGGTTTGTCCAGACTATATTTCCCTAGTTTGCTTAATGAGAAGGTCATGTGAGATACTATCAAGAGCCTTACTAAAGTTGAGATATATCAGCTTTACTGCTCCCCCACATCCACATGTTGACTGTTAAGTGTCACCTTATCTTCTAGTTTCTTACAAATTGATTATTTGCTCCATTATCTTTCTGAGTACCAAAGTTAAGCTGACTGGTTTACACATTCCCTGGCTTGTCCTTATTCCCCTTTTTATAGATAGATACTATATTTCCCCTCTTCCAGTCCTCTAGGATCTCTCCTGTCCTTCACAAGTTCTCAAAGATAATCACTAATGGCACAGAGATCTCTTCAGCCAATTCCTTAAGTATTCTAGGATGTATTTCCTCAGGCCCTACTGACTTGAAGACCTCTAACTTATCGAGATAATTCGTAACCTGTTCTTTTCCTATTTTAGTCTCAGATCCTACTGTATTTACACTGATGTTCACTGTGTTAGTCATCCAATTACTGCTAACCTTTTAGGTGAAAACTGAAATGAAAAAGGCATTTAAAACTTCAGCCAGTCCCGTATTTTCTGTTATTGCCTTTCCCTTCTGATTGAATAATGGGCCAACCCTGTCCTTGGTCTTCCTCTTGCATCTAATGTATTTGTAAAATGTTTTCTTGTTACCCTCTCTGTCCCTACCTAGTTTAATCTCATTTTGTGATTGGTCTTTCTAATTTGTCCCTACACACTTATGTTGCTTTTAATGTTTGAAGCACTGTAATTCTATGATAGAGGCCATAGAAAAGCCAATGAGGAAATTAGTAATTTTCTTCAGAGAAGGGTTTGAATAGCGTACAGTAAATAAGGCTTAGGGCCACGCATTGAACAAGGAGGTGAAAACAGAATATTGCTGCTCATCATGAGCACTGGAAAAAAGCTCACTAGAGTATTTTTTTAATTGCAAATTAAAAAATGTTTTTAATAACCTTGTTTTTAGAGACCGCTTTAAGAAATAGGCTGAAGCAGATAACCCATATGGAAAATCTTGGCCCAAATGGTTAAAGTTTGATGAAGTTGTAAGCAATTGAAATCAGGACCTTATAGTGGGATGTGTTGGATAACCTTAATAATAGGCTCTGCTATTAGCCCTGCCTATATCTGACATTTATATAGCATCTTTCTTCTTGAAAGTTCTTAAAGCACTTTATACCCTTTAGCCTTAGAGATTTCATGCAGTCCCTTCCAAGATGGAGGGCCACAACAAATGGTATAGGACATGCAGTCTGAAAAAATTCCCATACATTGTGAATATTGCTTCATTCAGATCCCAAATTCTTGTTTAGTTACTGACAACACCATTAGTGCAGAGTTAAGATTACCTGGTTGTATCTTGTGCTCTTCCAAAACATCAAATTCAGAAAAACTCAAACTTCTGAAAACCAGGAAATAAAGAGTTAAGGTACATGCCCACTCAACCTTAACTCTGACCCCTGGACCAGCAGTAGCCACTGAGAATTATCTGTGTGCAGTGCAGCTGCATTTACTGTGTTAAGTGCAGCTGTATTAAATATTGGATGGATTAATTGGAGCAGTTTGTCAAAGCTGTGATACGGTGACTTCTTGGGGAGTTGTGCCCTCTCCCCGGAGGATTAGCTCCTCTCCCTGACCCCTGGTGTGTATGATCAAAGGCAAGATGTGCAGGTGTATCTTGGTAGATCCAGTATGCCTTATTTCAGCACTAGGGTTTGTCAGTTGTGGGGCATATGGGTCTAGCCTTGGGAATTGTCAGCAGTTAGGTGAGAGATGAGTGTGGATCACTGTTCCCTCTAAGCTGTGTACATGTGTCCGCGCACACAGATCCTAAACCCCAGGCACACGGTGAAACACTGCACGTACAAAAAATGAAATACTACATCGGAGCCAGGCCAAAATATCATTTACGGGCGACTTTTGACATTGTTCACCCGCCATCTATCAACACAGCCAGATTCTACTATCTGGCAAGGCGGGGAAAGGGAAAGGAGGTTAAATTTCCTTTTTCTAAGTATTTAAAAATGACATTTATAGAATAACATAATGTAAAACTATTATCACAAATTGCAAATTAAAAGTTTTTAAATGTATAAGCATTTTACTCGCTTGGGCGCATTTGTCTCATGGAGCACAAATTTGAACTCTGCTTCAAAAATTTGCACAGAAGAAATTTTTTGCGCACACGGCCTGTCAAAAATTAGAGGGAACATTGGTGTGGACTGTGAGTTTAATGATAGGTAAGTGAAAATATAGTGTTTGGCATTATCATAGAATCATAGAATATCAGGGTTGGAAGGGACCTCAGGAGGTCATCTAGACCAACCCCCTGCTCAAAGCAGAACCAATCCCCAATTAAATCATCCCAGCCAGGGCTTTGTCAAGCCTGACCTTAAAAACTTCTAAGGAAGGAGATTCTACCACCTCCCTAGGTAACGCATTATGTACATAAGGGTAAAGTGACTGTAGAAGGGTTTTAAGTTTTAGCAGACGTGGTGTTTCCTGTGGAGTAGAATAAGTGTCAGAGGAGAATCTGGGGCTGAGAGACACCCTCTGCCCCAATGCCTCCCACATGCCATGCCAGCCACCTCCATATCACCCACCTCCTTCTCCACTTCTTCTGTTTCCAGGATCACTCCAGAAGGAGAAATGGCAGTTACTGAGATGTCATTTCTCCTTCTGGAGTGGGGAAACCGTGTCAGAAGTATCAGAATGCTGTTCCTACTCCCCCAACAAATGCCAAAACAGTATTCAAGCATGGCTCAAACCCTCATTTCTCCTCCTTTCCTAGCAAGCATTGGACTGTATCATTTTTTTTAAAATAGTTTGAATGTGTTCTGAATTTTCAACAGTAGTCTGATTAAGTTCTCCTCTCCCCCAAACAATACCCTCTGACAGAGCATGTCTAAATTTCATTTTCAGACTTCTGCTAGAGTTGGGTTTGAATTTATAGTGACTGGGTATTGCTCATGTTCAGTGGCCATAGCATGTCTTCTTGAGTTACACGGGTCCTGAGTGTCATGTCTGGTTTACAGTCTCTCAGGCACTCTGCACATGCCTGGACAAATCCATTTGGTGCATGAGCATTAGGTTTGCACCTGACTGTAGAACCAGACTCTTTGTTGAATAGTGTTTCCAATATTGCTTCCCCAAAGTGCCCTACGCTAACTGCGTCAATGTTAAGTGATTGAGACCCATGGTTTGACCGAGGTGTGCACAAAAAGCACTGGTAGAATCTGTCAACCCTAAGAAAAGCTTTGTTGTTTGGGGAACTATATCTCAAACTGCTTGGTAAAAGACCCCAAATTTGGATCATTAACCCAACCCTCTGCCCCATAAGACACACCAAATTTGAAGGCAATATGAATAACCATGCAGATTTTTGGGCATGTTGAAGAGTTTCCCTTTAAATAGAAAGCAACTCTTAATCTTATCTGTAGCAGAGCTGGCTCTCCATTATAATCAAATGCTATTCTTCCATCTCTCCTATTCCCAGGATTCACAGTAAAGCCCCCTGCCTCAATTTAGGGCAAATCATAAATGTTTGGGGAGTGCCCTAAGAAGTCTTTACAAACACGTTAACTACTTTGACTTATTTGGCAATCAGTTAACTCAAGGTTTTTGTTTTTGTTTTTTTAAGGTAGCTTAGGTAGTCACCAATGAAGACTCTGGAGTTATGCTCCACCTTTAGTAATAGCAAGACATATGAAGCTAAATAATATATTTAAATACAAACCCTAACATTTCTAACATTCTTTTCCAGCAACAGTATCAAAGTGCCTTGTTTTGGGCAGACAAAGTTGCTTCACTGTCTCATGGTAAGTAATCGTTACGTTTTATTTCACTTAATTTAAAATATTAGTTTCATGAAAACTTTTACCTGCGATAATTTATTCAGCTTCTTGTATATTGTTGAGGTTCCATTTTATATTTTATATTGTTGTGAGCCTCTCTGCAATACCATCTACCCACGTAGAGCATTAGATTTTTGATCTGCTAGATTAGATAGTATGCAGTTCAGCATTCATGCATGTTTGACACCTGTGCTTGAAAAATGTACTCTAACTACTAGTGCAGGAACAAAGCCTCTTTCCCAGGCTGAAAAACATTCTGTCCTTCAGGGCTTGGAAATGCATGGAGCGTCAACTCCTTCCACTTGGAGAAATCTCTATTACTTGCAAGAACCTTTTTGCAGATTCATAAACACTGAAATTAAAAATAATTAATTTTTATAATTTAGTCCAGTCCGCTGCCAATGCAAGATTGTTTCCGCAGTACCTCTTCTAGTGCTTAGTCTATTTCAGTGGTGGCCAAACTTACTGACCCTCCGAGCCACATATGACAGTCTTCAGAAAGCTCAAGCCCCAAGCCCCAGCAGGCACACCCCATGGAAAGACCCCCATCTACACTGGGCAGATGCAAGAGGAGATGTGTGGGGAGGGTACATGGGGATGCCCCCCAGATTTTTGCCAGGGTTTGCTGGTCCCGCTCTGTCACATGGGGCCACTGGGCCCCCTTCTTGCATGGCAGCTCCTAGAGTCTGTAAGCTGGGAGCTGCAACTGTGGGGAGAGGCAGTGGCAAACAGCTGGGAGAAGCAGGGAGAGCTACTGCTTTTGCTGCTGCCTCTCCCCGTGGAGCTAAAGTAGTGACCCCTCCCTGCAGCTCCCACCTGTTTGCCACTGCCTCTCCATGCAAAGCTAACACCTGGGAGCTGCAGGGAGGAGCCACTGAGGGTAAGAGGGCGGTATGACTCAAGCTGTTGTGGGGGGTGGGCTTTAAATTTTGTCCCCTCCCCCACTCTCAGCAGGCACCAGTCATCTCTGGCAGAGGCCCCTAGCCCATCATGCGGCTGCAGGGCAGAAGCCCTGAGCTCCTCCCCAGCCTGGTAGGCGGAGAATGGGGGTGCAGTGGGGGCTTCGGGAGCCACACTTTAACTGTAAAAGAGCCACAGTTTGGCCACACCTGGTCTATTGGATTTATGGGGTAGTAATTGATAGGGTAACTTTTCTTTCCTTTTAAATCATTTTTGCTTTTCTTCAATATTGAAGACTCTCTCAGTGCATCATGACTCTTTTTAAATATAGTTTTCGGTAAGTGCATGTCACCTGGACCAAATTATTTGTCCATGTTTAGATTTTGGAGTATTTCCTTACCTGCTCTTTATATCTTTTTTGCAATGGCCTTATTACTTACTAAGTACCTGATCCTTCAAATGGGATTACTCACAGTGTGTAAAGTTAAGCACATGCATAAGTTTTGGGATCAGGACCTAATTGTCACACTTCTAGAACTTGAAAATAATATTTTGCTTTTGCAGGCACTAATTTCTGCACAAACTTTGAAAGATAAAAAGGTTAAAAGTGTGTTTTCTGCTGTTAGTGCATTCAAAGTCTGGAGTCCCCTATAGCATACAGATGTTATTTTTCTCTTTTCCACATCAATTTTATTTCCCTCTGTTACTTATGGTATGCAGACTGGTGGTAGATTTTTTTTTTTTTACATCCTTGTTTGCTGCTGATAGTGCGTACAGTCTTAGTGTTAGGGTTTGATTTAATTCTTAAAATTTCTTATTTCTGAGATGTCCAAAGAGATGCATTTTATTTTTAGAGTAATTTCTTGAGATGACTAGTTTTGACGAAGAGCAGTATACGGAGATCTTTTTAATGACCTGAAAATGTCTATGCCATACAAAATTATGATAAAAACATGTG
Organism: Lepidochelys olivacea; assembly: GCF_965140295.1. Classification (NCBI taxonomy): domain Eukaryota; kingdom Metazoa; phylum Chordata; order Testudines; family Cheloniidae; genus Lepidochelys; species Lepidochelys olivacea. Next base: position 113,872,235 of record NC_140411.1, read on the forward strand.
TTTTAGGATTGTACTTAATGGGATTATATATATATATAAAATATATATATATATTTTTAGAGGAACCTCAGGACATCTATTGGCTGGCCCAATGTCTCTACCTGACAGCTCAGTATCATAGGGCAGCACATGCCCTTCGATCACGCAAGCTAGATAAGGTAAGTAATTTCAAACAAGAAATAATACTTTTTTTATTTATTTGGAACCATAGTGCTATACCTGGTGCTAAATAGCAGGTGAACTGTGCTAAATGCACTATAGGTTCTTTACCTTCAGAGCTAACAATCCAGATTTAAAGGAAGAGTGGTTACGTAAACTGCATAATGTAAGGTCATGGTGAGAGAATGATATATAGAGAAGAGAAAAGGGCCAAGGGCTGACATGTGCAGGGACCAATAGATTTAGGGAAGGGACTGTGTGCTGTTCTAGTTCTCCTCCCACTTGAACTAGAATTGTGGAAATCAAAAGAAGAGGAAGTGCCACCCGAGTTGGAGAGGTTCAAATTAATATAGTATAGAAGAAATTTACAAACTGGGATAGAAGGTCATTAGTGATTTTGGTCAGGGAAGTTTTGCTGAGGTGGAAAGGATGAACCACACTGGAGGAGATAAAGGAGAGAGAGTCGAGGGAATCTAGCAGTTTGGGTAGATTACATGCCCTATGACTAAAGTCAAAAGATAGGAAGAAAATAGGGTGGTGTATAAGAGAGTGCTTGTAGGGGAAGGGTCATAGGGAAAGAGTATGTCAGCATAAGGGAAATGGAGGGGATAAGATAGGGTTAAGGAGACAGGATGATGTGTTGAGGTTTCCCCATTTCCTGTCTTCCTCAAGAGTTAGAGACTTGAGAGAATGATTTGGGGAAGTAAGAAAGAAATCATTAGTCAGAAGAAGAACAGACATTGATGTAGGAATAATAGCTTTTTGCTGTTAATACTAGGGAGTTTTGTTTGTAGCTTCCTTGATAAGTATATTTCAAACCTCTTTATTTCTCTTAGTTGTATGAAGCATGTCGATACCTTGCTGCTAGATGTCATGTAAGTATATATTTTAGTTTATATTGGATAAAATCAAACTAAACAAAGCATGCTACATAAATACGCAAACCACATATGGCACACTTTACGCTAGAAGGGGAATATTTAGAGGTCTAAATTTGGGGATTGAAACGCTTATACTCACTGGAACTACAGGTTCAAATCCTGTGAGAGAAGACTTATTCCCTCATCCTTGTAAGATGGGTAAACTGAGTTCCATGCAACATGCTGTGTGTTACTCCTGCGGGAATTCTGCACCACTGTGCAATGCAGAATTTTGCAGAAATTAATATTGTGTATGCAGAATTTCCTTTCTGCCACAGAAATGGGCTGCAGAGCTGCTGGCCGCCACTAGGGGACCTGGCAGAGACCAGCTCGCACATAGAAGAGGTTGTTGGGGGGATAGGGAGGGAGCTAGAGGGTTCCCGGCAGCTGCAGTTCCCCGCATGCCCTGAGGGAAGGAGATGTCGGCACTCAGGAAACTCCACACAAGGCTGGGACCCAGCATCAGGCTGTTTCATCCTCTGGATCCCTGGGCTCTGAGGGGTAGGGGGGCAGGTGTCTGGGCTGGGGGGGGCCACAGCTGGGCTCTGGGGGAGGGAAGGGGTACGGGTGTCTGGGCTGGGGGGGCCACAGCTGGGCTCTGGGGGGGGTGCGGGTGTCTGGACTAGGGGGGCCCCATGGCTGGCCATTGCGGGGGAGGGGTTGTGGGTGTCTGACCTGCTGGCTGGGCTCAGGGTGTGGGGGCAGAGAAACAGAAACTGGGTTGTCATAGGCATTTCTTTTACTGTCTACTCCTGGGGGGAAATTTTTTGTGTCTGTATTGTTACAAACATACTTGCTGACAGGTATTTTGAAATAAATTAACAAAATAATTGAAACTGGTGTGATTATATAGAGTTATTTTGACAAATAAAATTTGAAGAATTTTAAAATATTGTGCGCAGAATTTTAATTTTTTTGGCGTAGAATTCCCCCACTAGTAGCATGTAGGTCTCTTGAATGAGACCAAAGAACAACAAATTTCTGGCTGCTCAGCAAGGGTTCTATAGGTCCCAGGACACTTTCTTTAGAACATGTTGTCCACGCTCCAGAATTTTCCTCCTCCCTAATAATGTATAGTGTGGTTTATTCTGGTTGGTTGCTGAATTCTGCCCCACAGGTAGCTTTGTTTTATTGGTGCTATAAGTATGTAGTCGCGGTATGCTTTCGGTCCCTTCTGAATGGAAAGTGCTATCTAAACAAAGTGCAACCAAAGAAATAAAATTGTCTGGAGGATGAGAAAAATAAATAGAACAGCATGTATTTTGATTGATTGTAACTCGGGCTGTCGATTAATTGCAGTTAACTGGAAAAAATTAATCTTGATTTTAAAAAAATTGCTTTTAATTGCAGTGTTAATAGAATACAAATTGAAATTTATTAACTTTTTCTGATGTTTTTCTACATTTTTCAAATATATTGATTTCAATTACAACACAGTATACGAAGTAGACAGTGCTCACTTTGTATGGTTGTTTTTTATTACAAATATTCACACTGTAAAAATGGCAAACAAAAGAAATAGTATTTTTCAGTTCACCTCATACAAGTACTGTAGTGCAGTCTTTTTATGGTGAAAGTGCAACTTACAAATGTAGATTGTTTTGTTTTTGAGTGCAGTTATTGTAACAAAAAAATTGTAAAACTGTAGCGCTTAAAAGTCCACTCAGTCCTACTTCTTGTTCAGCCAATCACTAAGACAAACAAGTTTGTTTACATTTGCAGGAGATAATGCTGCCCGCTTCTTGTTTACAATATAACCTAAAAGTGAGAACAGCTGTTCGCATGACACTTTTGTAGCTGGCATTGCAAGGTATTTACGTGCCAGATATGCTAAACGTTTGTATGTCCCTTCATGCTTCGGCCACCATTACAGAGGACATGCTTCCATGCTGCTGATGCTCGTTAAAAAAATAATGCATTAATTAAATTTGTGACTGAACTCCTTGGAGGAGAATTGTATGTCTCCTACTCTGTTTTACCTGTATTCTGCCATATATTTCATATTATAGCAATCTCTGATGATGACCCAGCACGTTTGTTTTAAGAACACTTTCACTGTAGATTTGACAAAACGCAAAGAAGGTACCAATGTGAGATTTCTAAAGATAGCTACAGCACTAGACCCAAGGTTTAAGAATCTGAAATGCCTTCCAAAATCTCAGAGGGACGAGGTGTAGAGCATGCTTTCAGAAGTCTTAAAAGAGCAACACTCCGATGCGGAAACTACAGAACCCAAACCACCAAAAAAGAAAATCAGCGTTCTGCTGGTGGCATCTGACTAGGATGATGAAAATGAACATGCATCAGGCCGCACTGCTTTGGATGGTTTTGGAGCAGAACCTGCCATCAGCATGGACGCATGTCCCTAGAAATGGTTGTTGAAGCATGATGGGACATATGAATCTTTAGTGCATTTGTACATAATTCTACATTTGTAAGCACAACTTTCATGATAAAGAGATTACGCTTCAGTACTTGTATTAGGTGAATTGAAAAATACTATTACTTTTGTTTTTTACAGTGCAAATACTTATAATAAAAAATAAATATAAAGTGAGCACTGTACACTTTGTATTCTGTGTTGTAACTGAAATCAATATATTTGAAAATGTAGAAGATATCCATAACTATTTACATAAATGGTACTCTATTACCGTTGAACAGAACGATTAATCTTTTTAATCGCACAACATTCCTAATTGTAACAAATGATAGAAAATCCTATCTTAATGCATTTTAAGGTAGGTTTGTATACTTCTGTGATCACATAATACTAGGCTGTATGATCATTCTGCAGGTATTTATTTTCCAAATGTTTGGTTGAGCAATACTGAAATATTGTGAATTGTTAGTGTAATTGTAGTTGCCTCCGATGAAGTGAGCTGTAGCTCACGAAAGCTTATGCTCAAATAAATTGGTTAATCTCTAAGGTGCCACAAGTACTCCTTTTCTTTTTGTGAATACAGACTAACACGGCTGTTACTCTGAAACCTGTTAGTGTAAGGTGGTCTGTCAGGGAGGGAGACCACGCCCCCTCGCTACAATGCCTCGGGGGTGACTCAGTTCACAGGGGAATTAGCTGACAGTTAGTGGGCCCAAGCCTTTAGGCCAGCCAGCAATTGAGTCTGAGCCTCAGCCAGGGCGTGCAGCCAAAAATTAAGCAGTCTAGGGGGATCAGCTCTCTGGCGGGGCAGACAGAAAACCCATCTAGCGTCCTAGCTCGGGTGAACGTCAGACCTACGCAGGCCTCTTGGCCCAAAGGTGGGGAGGCTGCCACCTCCAAGGTTGGGGTGGCAGGGAGGGTAGGGGGACGCAGGTCCACCTGACTCCACGGCATCCCAGCTCAGGGCCTTAACAGTGGCAGAGTGGTCCACCACTGGGTCAGCGGGGAGTCTGTCCGCAACACGCTTGCAGTCAGTTATGCAACCAAACCCTATTTGGCTTCCCTGGGCTCCTTCCTACACTCCCATTCAGGGAGTACCTGGGTTCTGGGGTCATTCGTCTCACTGAGGTAAAAGACTAGTGGCAGCCCCAACAGTTCCTCGGTGTCCCTGGTGCCTGGCAGCTCCGGCAGTCCCTCCATGTCTCTGGCGCTGTAGCAGCCTCTGTCAGCTCTGAGCTCCGGCAGTGGGTGTGTGAGGGAGATGTCCTGCTTCTCCGGCAGTTCTCCTCCAACTGTGTCAGAAGGCCTGCCTTTTATATTTCTGGTTCCTGTCCTGCCCCTCTGCTTCTGGCAGTGTGGTCTCAGGTTTCCCAGCTCTGCCCACCAGGAGGTGGTTGCAGCTCTCTCCCCGTCAGGGAGGGAGACCAGGCCCTCCCACTACAGTTAGATTATGATGGTAAACTGGTATACATCTAAATAAAGATATGCCAAAATGTGGAGTGGCTTGGCCTACCAACTCTATAATTTTTACTTGCCATAGTCTAATTATTGGTGTTTTAATTTTAAATGCTTAACATCTTACCCTTGTTTTTCTCTGTAGTATGCTGCAAAAGAGCATCAACAGGCTCTTGATATTCTTGACATGGAAGAGCCAATCAACAAAAGACTATTTGAAAAATACTTGAAGGATGAAAGTGGGTTGAAAGACTCTACCAGTGACTGGGAGATGTCACAATCCTCTGTAGGTAGCATTTTCAAAACATGAGGTTTTCATGGTTGAAGAAGAATGTTAATATTATACAGGGATTTATCAGAAAGCAATGTCTTTGGCATCTGGACTTGAAATTGAATGTGTGTTTGACTTTTATTATAGGATAATGAATATTTATTCCAGAAGTATTATGTTTTTTCTCCATTTAGTCAGCAATCTATATTACTAGCTGCCTTTATTATTGTCTACATTAAATGATAATCCTGGTTTGTCACTATTACTAGTGTTGTGCAACTGCTTGCTCAGAATTAATAATTGAGAATTTCTAGGGAGTTCTGTGTAATCTATTTCAGTTTTAAAATAAATAAATTCTAGGTCTTCCAGATATGATTCGAGCCTTGACAATGTAAACTGTCATCTCTTTCAGTTGGACTGCAGATTCTTGGAGATAAATAACAATAAGGGAATGAATTTCCTCTGCCTTTTAAATATTGTAATGAGGCGTTAACACTGTGTAACGGATTTGCACTCACCTCTCGCGAGCACCTGCTGGCCGAGTGCGTGTGCCTGCACTCTCTCTACCTGTTTGTGGTGGGTCTTCACTGATTGAGCCATCTGGCCAAGTCATACACTGTCTGTCTGTGAGATAAAATCAAAGCAAACCCCTCTCTCAGTGCCCTCTGTAATGTCTTTCTGTTTGTCCGTGCTCCAGAATAGAGCAGTGCCCCAGGGCTCCTTCCCTGGAGGCAATGTCTTTGCTCTCTGAAGGCCTTTCTGGCCCTAGCTCTTCAGTTGGGCCACTACAGTTCAGTTCCCCCTCTGGGGTGCCTCAATGTTCAGGCCACTTCCCCTAGTGACTAATAGGGGGTTCGCGGGCCCCGGGCCCACTCACTATTCTAGGTCCCAACCCAGGGACCTGTAGATAGCAGCTTTCACTGTGTCCCTTTATCTAAATCACACTGCTGCTGTAATTTTCTGAGCTACTTCCACACTGTCCTGTGCTGTCTTCACCCTTGTCTCAGGGCCTTTTCCAGATGGAATCCCTGCAACCAGCTCAGGGCTCCTTCTCACTCTTCCCGGCTTCTAGCAGCACTAACTCAGTTGAGGTCCTGCAGCTCCCTCAGCCAGCCACACACCATCCACACTCCTTCAGCTCTAGCAAGAAACTGAACTCACTCTGGCCCTGCAGCTCTTCTTATACTAGCCTACTGGGCCCTGATTGGCTACTTCCCACACAGCTGCTCTAGGTAGCTTGAAGGACCTCTCTACTGCCCTTTTCTGGGGATGGGTGTAGCAGGGCCACAAGGTCTCCAGCAGGGGGCCTCAGAGCCTAGTCCACCCCGTCACACACTGGCTGTGTCTTCATTAGGAATACAGCAGCACAGCTGCAACTGAACTGCTGTAGCACTTCATTGTAGGCACTCACTACAGCGATGGGAGGGTTTCTACCATCACTGTAGTTAATTCACTTCCTTGAGAGGCAATAGCTAGGTATGGGCATAGTTGGGGTGGGGGGGCAGGCGGTGTGTTGCCCCCCTCCCCACCCCACCCCAAACTGCAAGCCTCAGGCAGGTGCAGAATTTGCCCGCCCATGCATGGCCCCATTGGCCTGACTGGAGCTGTCCCCCCAACTATAGAAGTCAAACTATGCTTGTGTAGTTAGGTCAGTGGAGAATTCTTCCATCAACCTAGCACTGTCTACACCAGGGGTTAGATTGACATAACTACATCATGCAAGGGTGGATTTTTCATTACCCCGTGCAACACAGTTATGTTGACCTAACTTTTTAGTGTAGACCTGGCCTTCATTGCTTCTGTCAATGGGGCATTGCTTGACTACACTTGAGTATTAATTTAGATTAAGTTAGCGTGTGCATTTAAAGTGTAAAACTCCAAGTGTAGACAGACCCTTAAATACCAGCATTTAATGTCACTTACCTGCTTGCAGTAGCAATTAGGAAGTTGCCCTTGGGGAGCTGGAGTACCATCATGGGCTGAACCATCAACTTCTCTAGGATTTAAGATTTAATTTTAATTGTGGTTTCAGTGGTAATATTTCAGATGTGAACATAAAGCGTGCCATCCTCTTGAGTGACAGACATATCTCCATGCAATACCATGCTTCTGGTATTACTCATAGGTTTCTCAAGAAACACCAGAGCGAAACTGAAAAGTTAAGACAATTTGGGCTGTAATAAAAGAGGTTATCTTCCGGTTGTGAAACAGTATAGTAGAATTAGTGCTCTCTTTAATAACCCTCAAGGGCTTTTGTTTGAATTATTGCATATTAGTCTACTTATTTTTGTCATGTATTTAACCAATTCTTGTTAATGTTTGGCTGTAGACAGCTTAATGTAGTATTCATTTTGGTTTTAGATTATTAGTAACAATGTTATATATCAAGGCAGTATTTAAAAACCAGATTCCATCATATATTAAATGCTTTTTACTTTTCAGGTAGTCTATTTCATTTGTGCTCAAAACCAAATTATATACATTGATTCAGTGTCTGACCTCCAGCCCTGCTTTTCCATCACTAGATCAAGAGTTCTATTTGCCTTTTGCGAGGGAAGATCTATGATGCTCTGGATAATAGAACCCTGGCCACGTACAGCTACAAAGAAGCCTTGAAGCTTGATGTTTACTGCTTTGAAGCATTTGACTTTTTAACATCACACCATATGCTAACAGCACAAGAAGGTTTGGATTAGCGGTGTTTGTTTCTCAAATATAAATGAAATCATCTCCAGTTTCACCATACATTTTGTCCAGTAGATGAAAGTTAGAATAATCAGTTTGAAATTACTTTGAGAGAATATTCCATGCCCAAATATTAGCAACTCTTTGCTTATGTTAAATGGGCAAAAACTGTTAATCATTTAAGCTGTAGGTTTCAGGAAAAAATAACCACCAGTGTTTCTCAACCTGTTGAGCACAACCAACGGGTGGGTCATGAGGGTATGACCAATGGGTCTCATAAACTGATAATCAATAAAATTTTCCAGGCGCTAGGAGCAAGACAGCAAGCAGCCCTTCCACCTCCTAACTAGTACCTCCTGCAGCCCCAGTGCTCCCTAGTCAGAGTTAGCAGCCTTTTTTTAGGTGATCTCTTTTGAAGCAAAAAAGGATTGTGGGATTTGGGTAGCTTATGGCAAGAAACCACAGTTGGATTTGGCATCGTGGATGCCAAAATGTTGTGAATCCTTGCTTTAGACAGCATTTTGCATTTCAGTGAACAACCTTAGCTTACAGCATAAGTATAAAACAGTAGGCTGTGATACTCCATCTTTATGTTAACTTTAATTTAGAACTGTAGAAAAAGAGGGACTGAAAACAAAGAAGATTCAGTCATTTACTTCCATATCTCTCAGTATTATCATAGCAGAGTGCAGTCAGTCACGTTTAGTGTATTTAAGATGTGCTGTTTTCTTTGTGGTATTGGGGTGAACATCACAAAACTTTTCACAGCCCTTGCGTTCAATGAAAATCAGTTCTTTACAACTTGTTGAATTTTATTTTTTTGTTTACTTCAAACATAGTTTACCCCAGGTTCATATTTTTTAATTAACACAGAAAAAGAGCTTCTTGAATCTCTACCTCTTGGTAAACAGTGTACAGAAGAAGAACAAGAATTGCTTCATTTTCTGTTTGAGAACAAACTGAAAAAGGTAAAAATCTGATTAATCCTATGGAAATCTTGACTTCATATGTAAGTATCATACAATACTGTTTTTGTCCTTAGCTTCAAAAATATAATTTAAAAATTCTTTTTTATGGTGTTATGACCTAATTGCCATTATAGCTCTCCATTAATAGAAGTGTGTAACAATTTCGTATACATTTCCTTTAATGTATATTATAGCCTTACTTAATAGAACCGTCTAATTCTGGCTAACTTTAAATGCATTGCTTCCAAAATGCTTTTTTCTGGAGATAACATTGTAGCATAGGCCAGCATGGAACAGTTAGTGCTATAAGAAAAGGAGTACTTGTGGCACCTTAGAGACTAACCAATTTATCTGAGCATAGGCTGTAGCTCACGAAAGCTTACTCCTTTTCTTTTTGCGAATACAGACTAACACGGCTGCTACTCTGAAACCAGTTAGTGCTATGACACTCACAGCATTGCGTCCTTTTCGGAGACACTCCTTCAAATTCTGACAGTCAAATATCTTTCATTTTTGGAAGTTGCTTATGCCAAATGTGTCATAAAGAAATGCATTACCTAAAAGTTACAGTTTTATACTCAATATTGGCTTTTTATATGGAGTCAAAATTTTGAGGTTCAGAGGTCCTTAAATTATCATTTTCAGAACTAAAAACAAATATTGATAGAACGATGCTTGGGTTTTCCCATTTTATATCATATTTATGTTACAATTATGTTTTTCAGTATAATAAGCCAAGTGAAACAATAATTCCTGAATCTGTAGATGGTCTTCAGGACAATCTGGATGTAGTAGTGTCCCTAGCTGAAAGGCATTATTATAACTGTGACTTCAAAATGTGCTACAAGCTTACTTCTGTGTAAGTACATGAAAAAACTTTGATATTTATTTGAATTTTCATTTTGCTACTTTTCAGATGGCATGCAGAAATAAACTCTGTATAACCACAAGTTCACCCAAATATATTATTGACTCAGTTGTCTAATGTATATTTTGCAAGCTAATATCTCATCTACAGTAAACATGCAGTTGACTCTAGCATTTGGCGTTGTAAAAGTACATTTGTTTTACTGTGTGGCACAAAGCAAAATACTTGAGCTTTATATAATGCTGCCTTATGTTAATCCCTACATTTTCTCCAGGTGAGCCCTCTTAAAATAGTTGTCTTATGAAATGAAGGTTTGAAAGTTTTAACTTTTATTTCAAAATATAGTAAATCTTTTGGTTGATCAAACCAAGCCAAGACATTGCCATATGGGATACAACCTTGAGTCCAGTACTGGTATGGTTTGGGAATACTGCAGAGGCATAATACTAAGCCCTGTTGGGAAGTGCAGCACCTGGAGTGAAATCATGGCCGCACTGAGGCAAATAGCAAAGCTCCTACTGACTTCAGTGGAGCCAGGATTTCACCCCTTGTGTTCATTTTCTAGCACCCTCTTCCCACCCGTTACACTGCTCAACATGAGAGTGCGTTATGAACTCCACAGGGATTTGTCCAGCTGCCTTTTGTCAGAAGGAGAGTTGTGACAGACTTTTGAGCCTTTGCGGTGGGAGTCTCCTCAGAAGTTTGAATCCTTGCAAAATTTTGGGCTTCCTATAATGAAAGACTCTGGGACATTTTAGGGCATTAAATGCTCCTCTGGGCAATTCCCATGCTCTCAGATATTTGAAAAAAGGAAACTAAACTGTTGCAGCTTGAAACATGGTTATGGGATTTCCCTTTTCAGTGCTTGGAATCTAAAAATAGTGCCTTTGATGTAAGGGGTTCTGTAGAAAGGTGCTGTGCATTCCTGTTCACAAGAGAGATGGTTATCATGATGCAAGGCCATTTGAGGAGGGCAGAGAGTAAAAGGGAATATATTAAGGTTTCTTATGTTCCAGCCAGAGCTTGTGGGTCCTACAGGATGGATGGACAGAAAAATAGATACTCTGCATTCATTTGGTAGCTAAGTGTGAAACAAATATAGTGGAAATTGTATTCAGTTTTCCTAATGTCTGTTTCATCTGTCAGAATTTCTCGTTAATTTATCTGTTTAGCTAAATTAGTTCTAATTGTTCTGTTGTGTGGTTAGGCTTTATTATGCTATCAGGGAATGACCACTTGTGAAGAGATCATGATTATTATAGATTGATTTAAAGTGCTAATTGCTCACTATATAATATAACAGTAATTTGTCTCCAACTCAATTAAATGATTTTAACATTTTATTTTATAATAATCCTTGCTGTTTTTGTATTTTTAGAGTAATGGAAAAAGATCCTTTCCATGCCAATTGTTTACCTGTGCACATAGGGACACTCGTGGAGCTGAATAAAGCAAATGGTGAGAAATATTATTGACTAAATTTTTAATATGATCAGAGTCAAATATAGGTTTTTATTTTTAAAGGACACTTAGGTTATTTTCCTGCTGTCTTTAGGATAGCCTCTAAAATAAAACCAAGTTTTCCCAACAACTCTTAGACTTGAGCCAGCAGAAAAGATCTGACCCTCTGCATGCAGTTTCCACAGGATGGCCATAAAGAGGGAGGGAAAAGGGAAAAAACCCTCACAACAGGGATTTGGCAAGCTGCACAGGGAAGAGAACTCATGTAAATGGTATTCCTGTACCCTTTATCAGTCTTCTCTGTGTCTTATCCCTTGGGCTGTGCAGCCAATGAGTCAGTACTGTGAGCCAACCTGTTATTGCTTAAGTTCTGACATGTGTTCAACAGCCTAGCAAATGTAACTTTTTTATTTCAAACAATGAAAAACAAACATAGGGGGAAATTTTCAAAAGTGGCTACTTGGAACCACAAAATATGTGAGCATATCTATTGTGTATGCCATAAGTTTTCAAACTTTCATAGTGTGAACTTCATCTTAATAGAGAGTGTTTCACAAACTGGCTCCTGTCCCATTTGCAATCACATATATCTCTTTTCCGTTCAGTTAAGATGCTGTTCACAAGTACTCAACATCCCTGTGGCAACTACAATAGTGTAGCTTAGACATCTGCTTCTTGATTCCAGCTGTTTGTACAGTTATCCATGATCTTTCCAAAGAAGAGCTGGGAGGTCTTTGGAAACAGCTGGAAATGAGACTTTAAAGAATGGAATATTTGAGTTTATATACTAATTTTCAATTTGTAATATGAGAAGATTTAGTGCTACTTTAGAAAAGTGTATTGGCCAAAATATGTGTTAGTGTTTGACATGCTTTAATTTTCTTTTTTTTTTCACCCATACAGAGCTATTCTATCTTTCTCATAAATTGGTGGATTTGTACCCAAATAATCCTGTAAGTTGTTATAGGTCACTATAGTGTGTGTTCCTCCAGCTTTGCATAAGTAAAAGCAACAGAAATTGTAATTTAATAATCACTTTGAACAACTAGAATTCAGACTCAGGAAGTGATAGTGTGGAAATAGTTAATTGCTTTCTTTTTTTGTCCTGTACCAAAATTTGATTAAATTTACAATCCATTTAGAATGAAAATACTTCTTTATATAAAATATATTCAGTTTGTAGAATTTACCACTGATGGAGGTCATGAAAACAGATACTCTAGCTAGATTTTAAAAAAGATAGATCATTTTACAATTACTAACACTGCTATTTTAACTTGAGTAACTTAAAAGATAATGTCATGCTTCAGAGTATAAAATGATTATCTGCAGCAGGCAGGGAAGAATTTTCCTCCCATATTCAGAAGTACTACATAACTGACATTCCTTCATCATTTTATATTGGTGAGGGTCTTCTGCTGCTCCAAAAGATGGTGTTGCTAAGCAGTTTAAAACCCTTTGTGTAAAAAATAATTGATTTAAATCTCTTAAAACTCTATTCCCCCCATTACTGGGGAGATATGTGCAGGAAAAACATTTTCCCCACTTCACAGAATTGTTCCCAATGCTTTTTGAATAGATAACTCAAAAGGCATTGTCTTTTAAACGGTCAGACTTGGTATTAGTGATTTTTAGGCGTTTGAATAAGTTTGTTTTATAAACGTTCTGGTAGTTTGAAAATTAATATACTATGCACACAATTCACTGCTTACAACCAACTTTAACAATGCATGGAGGTACAATGTTCCACCTATGTGATGGAATCTACCGATACATGATTGAGCATGTATCTAGGGTACTGTACGTTGAAATAAATACAGCTTCAGGTATTCAGCGAATACTCTTTCAACTAAACACATAACCTGTGCAAATATAAAAACTATTTATATAAATGCAATGTTTGGAGAATGTCCCATCATCACTGGTATCAGTGAATTTAAAATACATTTATTTTGTATGTTTCTATGAATCTGACTTGCATTTGTTTGATTTGTAGGCAGACATTATTTGTTATTGGGTCAAAGTCTGATGGTGAAAGAGACAAGCTTTTAAGCTTACATAGGGCTCTTCTTCAGCTCTGAGTCAGCTCGAAAACTTGTCTTTCACCAACAGACATTGGTCCAATAACAGATATTACCTCACCAACCGTGTGTCTCTAATATCCGGGGACCAACACAGCAAACAACTTTCTTTGATTGTGTGATTGATCATAGTTTTCTCTTTTTTAGAAAACAAATCTTTAATGTTAAAAAAAAACCACTAATCTAAATTTTAGATTATCTGCTCAGAATTCAAAGTCCTTCTTTAGAGTGACAGCTGCATAATTCTACATGTGGGATTCAAACTTCCACCCAGTGCTATCGAGCTCCAGGAACCTTCTGGCTTTCTGGATGGCGCAAATGCCCCCCTTGTGGTGCTTAATATTTGAGGCTGAGTTTAGAATTTCCTGACTGGCTTTTGTGTGGCTAGTTGCAGATGTGTAAGTGTAAGATGTGCACACTTACACTTCAATCTGTGTCTGGAAAATTTTTCTTAGTTTTTAATTGGGGGGGAGGGGGTCATTTTAGATGGTTAGTCTTTTGGTAACTTCAGCCATTGGAATGCTACTCCCAGAAATAGAAACAGCTTTCTCAGGGGATGGCAGATAACAACCTGTCTCCATATTTTGTCCCTATTTCATCTATTATTATGTCTGAAGTCCTTTAGCATCCTCTTGTTGTCAGTGTAAGTGAAGCTGTCTGCCATCTGGGCAGAGTACTCTCCTATTGACAAATCGAAAGTCTTCAGCCATCCCACTCTCACGAATTTCCTCAAAGGGCTGGATAATACTTTTTCACTAGCTATACCTTTCAAAAAAATCTGTCCAAATATGGGATTTCAACTGAATGCTGACATAGTTAATGGATGCACATTTTGAACCTTTGAGAGACTGTTTTACTATGACTGTCGCTGTACATAACACTTTTAATCACAACTACTTCTGAGAGAAGAGTAAATGAGCTGAAGGCTTTGTTGGCTGTTCCTTCATTTACTATATCTCCTATATACTATAAGACAATATTGCATTTTGTGCTCCTTCATAATTCTTGTCTAAAATAATGTCTGATTTCCAGCTAAATCAGACTATTAATCTTTTGTCTTTATTTCAAAAACATTCTCATCCATGGGGAAATTAGTTTGGATGTTCTTGATGTCAGCTTTGAATTTCTGTTTGTCTAAAATCAGCGTATGGAGGAAGCCATCTGAACTTTTTGTAGCTTTGTAAATGGAATGGCATTTCTGCTCAAAACCTGTTGAAAGGGGTTAGATTATACAATGAGTAAGGCTAAGATTATGTCACAGCGGTCATGGAAGCCACAGATTCTGTGACTTGCAGACATCTCCATGACATTTTCCACTTTTGTCCCAGGGCAGTGTGGCTGAAGCTGTCAGCTGGTAGGGCCCTGCAGCTTCCAGCCGCTAGCCCTGCAGCTCCCAGCCACAGCAGGGGCCCCCCTGCAGCTCCCAGCCGCCCTGGGCAGCAGAGGGCCCCCAGAGCACAGCAGCGGTGGGTGCTGGACCCCCCACCTTCCCATTTTGTCCCAGTTGTTTTTAGTAAAAGTCGGGCAGGCCATGGGCTTCCCTGAAGTTTTGTTATGGCCTGTGACCTGCCTGTGACTTACTAAAAATAACCGTGACAAAATCTTAACCTTCGCAATGAGACATGTTATGGTGGGGTGACAGTACTTAAAAGTCTTAGGGCTCACTCTCCTGGGGCTAAGCTAGATGACCGGATTCCATAACAGAAAACTGCAATGCTGCTATTTGCAATTATGTTCGTATCTATGCAGCACTACTCTCTTTGACTTGGAGCATAGATCTGATGCTTGCTTTGGAAGAACTACTATGCAGTCCTTGTTTAATTATTATTTCTCAACCAACATTAATGGGGAAATAGTATTGCTAGCTAGATTTCCTCCAATGAGAGTATGCAAAGGAAACTTTGAGGACGGAAGAAAGGGTACTTACTTGTAATTAGTTCTTCAAAAATGTTGATTCTGCATATTCATACTACTTGCTCACCTATCTCCTCTTCCTTGGAATTCTGCTTTCTTAATAATTTGGGGTTTTAGCGGAAGGAACTGAGACAGTAATTGGGACTTCTCTGACTTCTTATAACCTCTGCTTTGAATGTTCAAGGATGCGTTCCCAGCAACCATTGCTTTTCTAGACGATTCCTGAGGCTTGGTGCCAGGGTATATCCCATAACTGAAAACATGAGATGGCACACTTACACTAGTGGTCTTTATGAACATGTTGAATTATAACCTTGAGTTATTACCAAGCCTGGTTCTTGCAGTGACCGTAACTGCCACCACATTTCACGCATCCGAAAAGGTGCTCTTTCTATTATGTTCAGTTACAGTGTTGATAGAATTGTTACAATTTGCACATTGCATAACACAATTCTGTTGTTGCAACTGAATTGAGGGTTCATTGAACCTGTTAAAATACCAGTGGATATGTTATGGTTTCATTGTTATATACTGCTAACCTTTAGGTAAGACAGTTAGGATATATACTTGATGTGCACATGCAAGGGCCATTTTTCCAAGTAACTCAGCTGAGATGTTCAAGCATTAAAAAAAAAAAATTAAATTAAAATAAAATGAATTCATGTAATACACTAAGTACATACAAAATTCCTCCTCTTTCTCCCTTCTTTTTTCAAACACTAAGGGATGGTCTACATTGAAAAGTTACATTGACATAGCTACGTTTCTCAAGGGTGTGACGAATCCATACCCTGGAGAGTCGTAGTTAAACCAACCTAATCCCTGGTGTAGACAGTGCTAGGCTGACGGAAGAATTCTTCTGTTGGCCTACCTACTGCCTCTGGGGGAGGTAGATTATATACAGCAATGGGAGAACCCCTCCCATCACTATATAGCGGCAATGTCTACACTACAAACTTTGGTTGATGCAAGTTACACCGGCATAAAGCTGCTACGTTAAGTGTATCATGTGTGCTTGTGCATACTTGGCTCCTTGTATCGGCACTGAATGAACTCACCAGGAGTGCTGATGTCAATGCGCAGCACAGTGCACCATGGGTAGGTATCCCAGTATGCAACCACCCTCCAGCGCACTGTATTTTGGGAAGTTTTGGCGGCGCACGATGTGCAGAAATGAGTTGCACAGGGTGACTGGGAGCAAGGGGTCAACTTACCAGTGTGTAACTGTCTCCATCCCATAATATCATCCATATCTGATAATTTTTCCATCTTTTTTTAAAAATCCCATGAACCCGTGTGGCCTTTCTCCTGTCAGAGGATGGCAGACAGAAAACATGGAACCTGCACAGCTCTCTGCATTATTGTTATAAGCATTCCAAGCACAGGACCACATGATCCTCCAGTATTTCCAGAGCCATAAAAGCAACAGAATCTGCAGGGAACATGAGAATTTCTTGGAGGACAAATAACTGTGGGACATAGTGAGAACCAATTCAAGGTTGTTGATGGCATTCCCAGAGCAGCTGCTGCTGCTGGAACACTGCTTCTGGCCCAAGAAATAAGCACTGACTGGTGGGATCAAATTGTTATGCAGGCTTGGGATGATGAGCAGTGGCTGCATAACTTTCGAATGCACAAAGCCACATTCCTGAGTTCACCCCAGCCCTTCAGCACTGGGACGCAGGATGAGAGCTGCACTGACAGTGGAGAAGCGAGTGGTGATTGCACTGTGGAAATTACAGTGCTGGATTGCTACCGGTCAGTGAAAAAACATTTTGGAGTTGGAAAATCCACTGCCTGGCCTGTTCTCATGCGCGTGTGCAGGCCCATTAATCATTTCCTACTACACAGGATTTGTGGCTGTCAGCAATGTGCAGGACATAGTGGATGGATTTGCATCAGTGCAGTTCCTAAACTGCAGTGGCTCAATAGATGGCACACACAATCCTATTTTGGCACCAGACCATCTTGCCACAGTGTATATCAACAAAAAGAGCTATTTTTCTATGGTTATGCAAGCATTGTTGCATCACTGGGGATGCTTCACTGACATCAGTCTTGTCTGCTCAGGGAAGGTGCATATTGCTCACATCTTTTAAGAACACAAGACTGTTCAGAAACTTACAAGCAGGGACTTTCTTTCCCGACCAGCAGATTACCTTTGGTGATATTGAACTGTCAATAGTGATCCTGGGGGGAACTAGAACACCCCTTGCTCCCTTGGCTCATGAAGCTATACACTGTCCACCTTGACAGCATCAAGGGAAGATTCAGCTACCAGCTCAGCAAGGGAAGAATAACAGTTGAATGTGCTTTTGGTAGATTGAGGGGACACTGTTGCTGTTTACTCACAAGATGGGATCTCAGTGGAAAAAAAAAACTTCCAATGGTTATAGCTGCCTGCTCTGCCATGCATAGTATGTGTGAAACAGAGGGGGAGAAGTTGCTGCTGGGTTAGAGGATGGAGTTAGAGCTGCTATCTGCTGAGATTGAACAGCCAAGCACAAGGGCTATTAGAAGAGCTCAGCACAGAGCTTTATGGCTCAGGGAGGCTTTTAAAGAGCGCTTCAACATTGAGCCACAGTAATATGTTGTGGTGTACTGTGCTCTACCTGGCCTTGCTATTTTGAGGCCTGTTAGGAATTGTGTGGTGCTTGCTGTATATCTATTAATATAGCGCTGTCAATGTACCTATTAATTTTGCAGTGCTTGTTGTACATTTATTATTATTATGAGACTGTTTGTCATTGATCCTAATGGTTGTCACACTGTACTGTAACAGGCGACTAGGTGCTTTCAGAATTGCTAAGCACTCTGCAGCATATGTTGTGAATTAATAAAGATAAATTATTTTCCAAATAATAGACTTTTATTCAGTAAGAAAACCAGTGCAAAATAAAATTGATGCAATTTAAAATCCAATTCATTAAAAATGCAATAAATTAATGAACAAAACTTAACAAGGGATTGCTTATGTGTGTGAAGCTGTGGTTGTCCTTAATGTCTCCCCGGGGTAGAGCAGTAGGAGGAGGGATGCAGCCTCTGATACTATGTGGAATGTTGAGGGGGTGTGAAGGGTTGTGCTGTAATGGAGTTCTCCATGGATTACTAAGTGAGGCAAGAGTCTGCAGCATCTGTGTTTGGTGCCAGAGAAATCCCATTATGTCCTGGTGTATCTCCCTCTCCTTTTCCTTCTGGGACTCCTAGGCCCTTCTCCTGTCCACTCTCCCCTTCTCCAGGCTGTCTGCAATATTCACCTTCCAGGCCCTTTTGCTAAGAGTCTGATAAAGCACTGGCTTGCAGTACCTCACTGAACATGGTATCCAGAGTCCTCTTCGTTCTCCTCCTTATCTGGCTCAGGTGTTCTGTGGTTGTGGAGGAGGAATCCTTCAAGGTCGCAGTGGCAGCAGCTGTAGATAAAACACACGGATATAGTCACAACAGAAAGTGAAAGTTATGATTCAGAACTCCTTTCCCCTGCTCCCCTAAAGTTTTAAACAAGATATGCTTATTGACACTTCTGCTTTGGAGTGCTTGTGCGTGGTGCCACTCACAGCATCAGTCCTGGTGAGTATAGCCTGCCAGGGGTGAGGGAAATAAGGAGGGAATTGCTCTGTTGCATTCAACTGAATATAGGGCAATGGTACTGAATACTGGTACCATTTTCCACAGGCAGTGGTGGTTTTAGCTTACTCTTGAGGGAAACAAAAGCACAGGGAGCACAGCTGCTGCTGGTGTCCCGAAGCTGCCCAGGCACGTATGCTGCTAGCCTGCATGCTGCAGTGGTGCTATTGAATGGTGCTTTCCCATGCCACTGACTAGTGGCTTATTAATAAGGAGAAGAAACTCCTCTTAGGAGAAGTATAATAGCTCTTCCCACAATCTCTTCTTCCCACAGGCCCAGAAGATCTAATATCTCCTGTCTGCTCCAAGCTGGAGTGTATCTGGAGCATGAAGCCAGCATGGTTAGCTTGGCAGTTGCACACAACAGCGAGGAGCTGTTAAATGTGCTTGCCAAGCTGGACAATCAGGAAAAGACATTACAAAAAATTGCAGGGCTTTAAAGGGGAGGCGGGCCTTATAGTCTTTGTGACCCCTGGGCAGTGGAATTCACAATTGAGACCAGAGTGGTCAGTATCTGGCATTGAGGGACAGCTGCTGGAAGACTGTTAGGGTCAACATAAATATTGCAGTATCTGCACTCTCACTGCATCGACCTGAGTACATGGCTCAGTGCTACTTGGGGAGGTGGTGTTACTGTGTTGCTGTAACAGGGCACTTGTGTAGGTAGGAGGCAAATTTAAGCATAGATACATGCACAACTGGGTCAGCGCAAGGTGGCTTATGTCAAACTAACTTTGTAGTGTAGACCAAGCCTAAGCATCTACACTGAAGTGTTACAGCTAAATGTAGTCATAGCCTAAGAGGGTATTCAAAGACATCAGTGGCAAATGACTGTTGGTGTTAGTTAAGTGCTTAATACTCATTGAAAGTAATTTGCAATTGGTTCCTTTGAGTACCACCCTTTAAATCTTTAAAAAAGAAAAGGAGTACTAACCAATTGGTTAGTCTCTAAGGTGCCACAAGTACTCCTTTTCTTTTTGCGAATACAGACTAACACAGCTGTTACTCTGAAATCTTTAAATCTTTGACCAAGTTATAATAGTTGGGAGAAAAATAGAATACATTCAGGATTTTTTTTCCCTCCTTTCCATTTTTTCTAAGGGCTAGTCTGCACATGAAGTTTTCCTTTTAACTCCATGTGTGGGCCCTCTTATTCTATGTATAAACATTATGTCTTAACTAATTTTGAGCCCTATTTTAGGTGAGGCTTTAAATGGATGAGTTACAAATAGTGTTTATAGTGGAAACAGGTCTAGCTGTGCTAGTAGATGCTGCTATAATAATTTGAAACTCTGAGAGTGATGACTTCAAGCAAAATATAGTAACTTCTCTAAATGCTACCTATTTCCTGTCCTGTATCATTATTTGTAGATGTATTATTTTCGTCATCTGCTGTACTCTTAGTATTGTTCTTTTGACGTTGATGTTTAGGTCTCATGGTTTGCGGTAGGATGCTATTATCTCATGGTCGGTCACAAAAATGAACATGCCAGAAGATATCTCAGGTAAAAGCTTAACTTCATATCTAATAATATTAGATTTATTATTGTGTTGTTTATGACTTGTTAGGTCAGTATTATTCAGGATTTAATTTTCAAATAAAGAATAGTTAACTATAAAAGTATTACACAAGAGCTGTTCATTATAAATAAATGTAACTACAGAAACCCAGTAATCCTGGCTGCTGTACGTTCCCTGTGTTTACCCTTTCTTTGCTATGGCAATCCTTTGATACTGCAATCAATCAAAAATGTTTTGTTACAAACTGGCCTCATATGGGGGATATAGTCACCCTGCCATTCGAAGTGAACCCAGTCGCTGGGTCCCATGTGCTTCCAACTGATTCTAATTCTAGAGATGCTCTGGAACTGTAGAGCATACTTTCAAGCTTAGACATCTTGTCTGATGCCCTTCCTTGGGTTGTGGGATACTGTCATCCACGCAGACTCCCTCAGAGTTCCACCTGGGCTGTGAGCATTCTGGGCTTCTAATTTAACCCCTTTGGAAACACAGTGGCAAGAAAACAAGGAACACAGACTTAGCAAAGGTGTTTCTTAACCACAGTGAATTTATTCTTAAAGCTCTTGAGTGTTACAGATTTTTTTAAATAACAAAAGTCCTGAGATGCACCTTCCCCATCTCTGATGTCATCTCTTCTGTGAGTCTGAAATTTGTCAGTGTTTCAGGCTGGATAGAGTCCCTCCAGCCCCCTCTCTCCTTCATGTCTGTCTTGTGGTGATGGTTGGCTCCCTTCACAGAGTCTCTGCTCTTAAATAGGGCCTCAGTTTCTGGAGCTTCTCAATTTCAGCACATGGCACAGACACTCCAGTCGTGCTTGCCCCCTTCTTGTGGGCTCTTGTGTATGGACACTATTGTTCCTTGGTTATAGGTCAGTATTTGGCAGATGATCAAAGTTGTTGACCCTAAATTGCAGTTTTGATGGCTTTTTGGTGACAGTCCTTCAAAGAGGGGTCAAACACTTTCTTTCCCAGGCAGGGCAGCTGTCTGGAATGTAGAACAATAGGCTTGCCATAGGCAAGCCCAGACTTTTGCAGTCACATAAGCAATATTTCCACCCACAGACTATGTCTACACTTACAAGCTTACAGAGGCACAGCTCTCCCGTCGACATAATAAAACCAGCTTAATGAGTGGCGGTTGCTATGTCTGTGGGAGAGTGTCTCCCGCCGACATAGTGCTGGCGCACATGAGCGCTTATACCAACAAAACTTATGTTACTCAAGTGTGGTTTCAGATCCCTGAGCGACAGAAGTTTTGCCAATATAAGTGCTAGTGTAGACATGGCCTAAGTACAACATAGAAACTTCATAATTTGACATTACCATTTTCCACTTTCACATGTTTAACATTGTTTACACTGCATGAATAGAGATGGATTTTCTAATGTAATTGTTTTTCTGTTTGCTTTTTGTTGGTGTCTCTAAGATTTATGTGTAGATATAAAAACCATATACCTCTTCTGCATGCATTCATTCTGTTAAATTTAGTTTACCTTTGGTGTTTCACTATGCACGCTTAACACTATCTAAATAATATAGTTTAGAAATTTGCTAAAATCAGTTTAGAAAATGAGAATAATACATTCTATTAAAGTGTCAAATAATGTGTGTCAAAAGGTAAGCTTTCACCAGTATGATAATTGTTTAGAGACAAACTTCTTTATTAAACACTCATTAGTTTACTGCAAATTTATTAAATATATACATGAGTACACAGACTATTTATACTTGAACAGGCTTACTGTTTAAGTGTTCCAATAAAATGAATATATTGAATTTCAGATGTAATTATAATGTGTTGGTCTGATTTCTTGTGTGTGTGTGTGTGTTAGCAAAGCCACTACACTTGAGAGAACCTACGGACCAGCTTGGATAGCATATGGACATTCATTTGCAGTTGAGAGTGAGCATGACCAAGCAATGGCTGCTTACTTCACAGCAGCACAGCTGATGAAAGGGTATGTCAAAAGTAGACAATGCCATTTTATATAGAATGAAATTCTGAAAGGCTTAAAAAACTATCGACTTATGAATATTCATTTATTAACCTACATTACTTTTTTCATTAATAAAAATATACTTAAGACAATAACTCAAATGGAAACTTCAGTACCAGGCAAACTAGTTGAAACTATAGTAAAGAACAGAATTATCAGACACATAGATGAATATGATTTGTTGGGGAAGAGCTGACATGGCTTTTGTAAAGGGAAATCATGCCTCATCAATCTACTATAATTCTTTGAGGGAGTCAATAAGCATGTGGACACGGGTGATCCAGTAAATACAGTGTACTTAGATTTTCAGAAAGCCTTTGACAAGGTTCCTCACCAAAGGCGCTTAAGCAAAGTAAGCTGTCATAGGATAAGATGGAAGGTCCTATCATGGATCAGTAACTGGTCAAAAGCTAGGTAACAAAGAGTGTGAATAAATGGTTCGTTTTCAGAATGGAGAGAGGTAAATAGTGGTGTCCCCCAGGTGTTTGTATTGGGACCAGTACTGTTCAACATATTCATAAATGATCTGGAAAAAGTGGTAAACAGTGAGGTGACAAAATTTGAGGATGATACAAAACTACTCAAGATAGTTATGTCCAAAGCAGACTGTGAAGAGTTACAAAGGCATCTTGCAAAACTGGGTGACTGGGCAACAAAATGGCAGATGAAATTCAGTGCTAATAAATGCAAAGTAATGCACACTGGAAAACATAATCCCAACTATAAATATAAAATGGTGGGTCTAAATTAACTGCTACTACTCAAGAAAGAGATTTTGGAATCCTTGTGGATAATTCTCTGAAAACATCCATTCAATGTGCAGCAGCAGTGAAAACAGCTAACAGAATATTGGGAATCATTAAGAAAGGGATCGATAATAAGACAGAAAATATAATATTGCCTCTCTGTAAATCCATGGTACACCCACATCTTG
The DNA here is from genome assembly GCF_965140295.1 of Lepidochelys olivacea. Lineage (NCBI taxonomy): Eukaryota > Metazoa > Chordata > Testudines > Cheloniidae > Lepidochelys > Lepidochelys olivacea. The sequence goes on from NC_140411.1 coordinate 113,895,475, forward strand.
AATACTGCGTGCAGATGTGGTCTCCCCATCTCAAAAAAGATAATGAAATTGGAAAAGGTTCAGAAAGGGGCAACAAAAATGATTAGGGGTATGGAACGGCTTCCATATGAGGAGAGATTAATAAAACTGGGACTTTTCAGTTTAGAAAAGAGATGACTAAGGGGGTGGGATATGATAGAGGTCTATAAAATCATGACTGGTGTGGAGAAAGCAAATAAGGAAGTGTTTTATACACCTCATAACGCAAGAATTAGGGGTCACCAAATGAAATTAATAGGCAGCAGGATTAAAACAAAAGGAAGTATGCACAGTCAACCTGTGGAACTTCTTTCCATAGGATGTGGTGAAGGCCAAGGCTATATAAGAGGGATAAAAAAAGAAGTAGATAAATTCATAGAGGATAGGGTCAATCAATGGCTATTAGCCAGGATGGGCAGGGATGGTGTCCTTAGCCTCTGTTTGTCAAAAGCTGGGAATGGACTGCAGGGGATGGATCGCTTGATGATTACCTGTTCTGTTCATTCTCTCTGGGGCACCTGGCATTGGCCACTGACATAAAAGACAGGATCCTGGGCTAGATGGACATTTGGTTTGACCCAGTATGGCCATTCTTATGTTGAAAACAGGGAGGAAAAAGATTATAAGTAGTGTTCCATAATCCTTCTGCTTGTTGAATACATCATTAGTATTAGATTATTGCTTACAGTTTAAAAGTTTAGATAGCGTTACTACGTAGTGTGTCATTAAAGTCCAGTTATCTTCATTTTCAGTTTATAGGTGACGAAGCAAACCTGGATTAAACTCAGAATTAACTTGGGGATAGGAAAGGGAAATACATATTTCTAGACTAAAATACTAGTAAACATTAGAATTAACTTCTTACCACTAAATATTTTCCCTCAAGGTACTCTTCAGATTAGTACTTCATTTGGAATCTATTTAATGTAGTGTTATATAATACATATTCTTCCTTGAGTTACTGCCTATGTGGATCCCATTTAGTGTCCATGTATCCCAGCATAGGTGTTTGGAACATTTTCACTAGCAGTGTCCAGTAGGGGTGGTCCATGCATCCTGTATGCCTCCCCCCTGCACCCTCACAGGGCATAAACGGCACAGGAACCCCAATCGCCTTAGGCAGTGAGTTGTAACAACATAAGTGTCCCTCTGAAGTAATCTTGTTCCTTAGCATTTAGTCTGATAGTTGGTAGTTAGTTTATTTATAGGTAGTAGGTTAGTGCACTTATTACTGTTTCAGTTAGCTTGTTTGCAGTAGGTATGGGGAAAAAAGCAATTTATGGCAGAGCCCAAATCTGTGGGCTTCAAGTCAGGTCCCTCTGTAGGGGGGTTGTTCCTGTGACTGACACCTACAACAGGTGCTTTTACTGTCTGGTTGAGCAACATATTGTTGCTAAGTGTGTGATTTGCAAGTCCTTCAAGAAGCACACACAAAAGGAGAGACACTTCAGCTTTTTCTCATGGAAAGGTCCATGAGAGCTATGTCTGACTCAAAGCATGAAACTTGATACAAAGGCTTCTGTTTCAAAACTTACCTCACCAATGCTCCTGTCACCAGAAATGTGACAGCTAATTCAGAAGCATTTAAAAATATGAGATTCAGAAAGGTCAATCAGAGGAGGCAGAGACCCCCATTGTTAGAGGATTGAATGACTCTAAAGGACTGGTCTACACCTAAAATGTAAGTCGATCTAGCTATGGTTGCCTAGTGCTGTGAAAAATTTCATGCTCTGAACACCATAGTTATGTTGTCCTAACCGCTGGTATAGACATGGCTAGGTCAATGGAAGGATTCCTCAGTCAACCTAACTACAGCCTCTCGGAGAGGGGGATTACCCACATGGATGGGAAAATGTCTTCCATCCGTGTAGGAAGTGTTTACAGGAAAGTAGCTGCAGCGCTGCTGTAGCAGCGATAGGGTAGACATACCCTTTGCTCTCCGGTGGCAGAAGCAAAGAAGAGCTCTTCAAAGGAGCCACTACAGCTGGTGCTGAGAGAGAAGAGGAACTGTTGAAGAGAGCCATTACTGTCGGTGCAGGAAAGAGTGGGACTGAGACCTGCCATTTTGCACCACATAACAGAGCTGGTACAGAAACCTGCTTCTTCATCTAAAAGATCTCAAGAGAAGAAGAATTCACAGTCATCTGCCTTCTTCCTTTTTGGCACCAGCTTCACCAGCACTGTTATTCTCAGCATCAGAGTTAGGACAGTCTTCTACAGCGCTTCTGTTGTCGGCATTTGCATCTTTTAGTTACAGCCAGCAGTTTCAGATGCAAAGGAGCACTCAAAGCAGAGAGGCATCTACAGCTCCTCACTATAGGGACTCTTACAACTAAATTTGCAGCTCCAAAAGCTTATTTTGTGTTTTTTGCCAGACCTCAGGGTCATTCCAGAACCTGAGTCACCAGTCCTGGACGTTTTCCTGATCTTGATACCAGACAGATCCCCTCTTCAAAAAAGAAGCAAGCGTATCTCTAATGAAAATTTATTTGAACCAGCATGGCATTACAATTAAGGATTTGAGTCCCACTCAAATCCTTCAGTCTGCTGTCAAGAATTCTGCATTAGAAGTTTCTTCATCCAAAGACTGACTCCTCTGCAGACTCTTGACAGGAGTCCACCACCAAGAAAGAAATCACATGGATGGAAAGAAAATAATTCTAGGGACGCATATGGAAAAGCGCCTCCTAATAGACCTGAGAATGCTAATTCTCACTGTGCTCTTCGGTTGCTTCTGAACTGGCCAAATATCCCTTTCCTATCTGGTCCACATCCATGGACATATTGGTTCTCATGGCAGTCATATATACAATTTCAGGGACAGGTTCTCCCACAATATACGGAGTCTGTTCGTGAGTCACCTGCTACAAACTCTTATAATTCTGATCGCTCTTCTTATCAAGTTCAAATTGCAGAGGAGCAACAAATTTTAAGTAACCACAAGTAACTCCCACCCCTCTACCGCATCTTCACAGAGTGGCGGGGGCAACATGACAGGGCTCAGGAGTGGGATGTGGGACAGAGCTTGCTGACAGCTGCTGCTAAGTCTGAACAAGCAGGCTTCAGATTGGTGAGTGCCGATCTACTTAAAGGGGCAGCATGTCCGTCTCTGTCTCTCACACACACACACACATATACTGTGTCTCTGTGTGTGTCTCTCTCTCACACACACTTGGTGTGTCTCTCCCACTCACTCACCTCCCAACACATACTTGTATTGTTGTTGTTACTTCTTGATACTTCCTGAAATTCACATATATTCTCTGTAATTTTATTCTTTTAAAGTGCGACTTGTCTATGCATTTCATATTTTTATTTCTCTCAATGCTTAAATTTAATTATTTGAATAGTGAGTTCTAAAATGCTATCCTGGCTGGAGTAATTATCCCTATGGTAACTTTTAAAAATATGTGTTTATAGCTAGGTTATTTGTTTCTACTGGTGGTGCACATCCACACATTACCTCGATATTGGTGCTCATAACCAAATTCATTCTGCACATGGATGGAAAAAAATTCAAGGGAACATTAATTCATCACTAAATCTGTCTCTAAGGAGAAAGAACCCAAGAGACTTGATCTTTTCAGAAAGAAAATGTACTCTTCAACATCTTTACAGATCAGGAGAGCGAATTATCAATCATATTTAGATAGCATGGCTTATCTGCAATGGTGTAGAGTGTCAGAGTTTAAGGACAATTACCCTCAAAGTGTAGAGTAGCTTAAAGCTACTTGTGAAGAAGGGCAGCTTATTGCCCTTCAAAACCTATTTCAAGCAGTATTAGATGCTGCTGATTCAAGTGCTTGTTCAGTGGTTACAGCTGTCATAATGTGATGCTCATCATGGTTGTCTGCATCAGATTTACAAAAGGAAGTGCAAGCAACTATTGAAGATTTGCCATTCGAAGATCAGAATTTGTTTAGTACCAAGACTGATGAATGTCTGCATTCATTAACAGACTCAAGATCCACACTCAGATCATTGGGTTTGTATGTTCATCCTTTCAAAACCAGGCAATTTCGTCCTCAAACTTAATTCTCCGGATATAGGAACACTCAGTATCTATTTTGTTCATATTTGCAACACTAGAGGCCTTTTCTGAACAATCTAGAAAGAGATCTAGATATCAGAAGATGGCAGCTCCGCTGCCCCCTTCTATAACTACTCAGTTGGTCAGACAGAAAGACATCAAATTTGATGCAACAATCAAGGATCTTGGACTAAATCACAAAGAGGTATAACATTTTACTACACCCTTTGGTTCCCATCTATTTTATTTCCTGGAGGCATGGATAGCAATCACCACATTGCAATGGGTCCTTCAAGTAATAAGGGCTGGTTATGCCATTCAGTTTCAGTCCCTGCCTGCTTTCCAACCCCTCTTCTTAGTCCCTTTTCAGGGACCATTTTCATGAGCGTGCCATGAGTCAGGCGATAGATGAACTGATCCAACTAAGAGCAATAGAGTTAGTAACTGAGGAGTTTATTGGAAAAGGTTTCAGTTCTCCTTATTTCCTCATACCAAAAAAGAAAGGCAGCTTACTTGCAATTCTAGATTTTGGGACCTCACCAAGTTCATTCAATGTGCCACATTTAGCATGGTAGCTCTCACTTCTGATATCCTTGCTCTGTATCCCATGGATTGGTTCGTTGCCCTCTACAGGATGCTTATTTTCATGTGTCAATACACCCCATGCACAGAAAGTGTCTACGTTTTATGGCTCTGGGAGGTCATTACCATCTTTTGAAATTTCATTAGCACTGTGGATGTGCCTACAAAGTTCCTACAAGTAATTGTGGCCCATCTATGCAGACAAGGGTTGCATATTTAGTAGGCCTGTTGATTAATCGCAGCTAACTCACGTGATCAACTCAAAAAAATTAATCGCAATTAAAAAATTAATTGCGATTAATCAGAGTTTTAATCTCATTGTTAAGCAATAGAATACCAATTGAAATGTATTAAATATTTTTGGATGTTTTTCTACATTTTCAAATATATTGATTTTAATTATAACACAGAATACAAAGTGTACAGTGCTCACTTTATATTATTTTTTATTACAAATATTTGCACTGTAAAAAAGATAAACAAAAGAAATAGTATTTTTCAATTCACCTCATACAAGTACTGTAGTGCAATCTCTTTATTGTGAAAGTGCAACTTACAAATGTAGATTTTTTTGGTTACATAACTGCACTCAAAAACAAAACATTGTAAAACTTAAGAGCCTACAAGTCCACTCAGTCCTATTTCTTTTTCAGCCAATCGCTAAGAAAACCAAATTTATTTACATTTCCAGGAGATACTGCTGCTTACTTCTTATTTACAGTGTCACCACAAAGTGAAAACAGGTGTTCACATGGGATTTTTGTAGCTAGCATTGGAAGGTATTTGTATGCCAGATACGCTAAACATTCGTATGTCCGTTCATGCTTCAACCACGATTCCAGCGAACATGCTTCCATGCTGATGATGCTCGTTAAAAAAAATGTGTTAAATAAATTTGTGATTGAATTCGTTGTAGGGGAGAATTGTGTGTCTCCAGCTCTATTTTAGCAGCATTCTGCCATATATTTCATGTTATAGTAGGCTCGGATGATGACTCAGCACATGTTGTTCCTTTTAAGAACACTTTCACTGCAGATTTGATAAAACGCAAAGAAGGTACCAGTGTGAGATTTCTAAAGATAGCTACAGCACTCGACCCAAGGTTTAAGAATCTGAAGTACCTTCCAAAATCTGAGAGGGACGAGGTGCGGAGCATGCTTTCAGAAGTCTTAAAAGAGCAACACTACATTGCAGAAACTACGGAACCCGAACCACCAAAAAAGAAAATCAACCTTCTGCTGGTGGCATCTGACTCAGATGATGAAAATGAATATGTGTCAGTCCATACTGCTTTGGATTGTAATCGAGCAGAACCTGTCATCAGTATGGACGCATGTACTCTGGAATGGTGATTGAAGCATGAAGGGACATGTGAATCTTTAGCACATCTGGCATGTAAATATCTTGCAGTGCCGGCTACAACTTGTTTACAATGTTACCTGAAAATGAGAACAGGAAGCGGATAGCATTATCTCTTGCAAATGTAAACAAACTTATTTGTCTGAGTGACTGACTGAACTGTAGGACTGACTGAAAAGTAGGACTGAGTGGACTTGCAGGCTCTAAAATTTTACATTGTTTTATTTTTGAATGCAGTTTTTTTTACATAATTCTACATTTGTAAGTTCAACTTTCTTGATAAACAGATTGCTCTACAGTACTTGTATTTAGGTGTATTGAAAAATACTATTTCTTTTTTTTTTTTTACAGTGCAAATACTTGTAATGGAAAAAATATAAAGTGATTACAGTACACTTTGTATTCTGTGTTGTAATTGAAATCAATATATTTGAAGATGTAGAAAACATCCAAAAATATTTAAATGGTATTCTATTATTGTTTAACAGTGCGATTAATAGCGATTAGTTTTTTTAATTGCCTGACAGCCCTAATATTTACCCTTACCTAGACAACTTGCTTCTGTCGGAGAAGTCACAAATGTAGGTTATAGTGGCAGCAAAGAAAGTTATTTATTTATTTTCATCCCTGCATTTGAGGATTAACTTTTAAAAGTTGAATCTGATTCCGTCACAATCCACAGAGTTCATTGGAGCTCTCCTAGACTCAGTAGCAGCAAGAGTGTTCCTCCACCTGAACGGATTTCAAATAATAAAAAATCTGATTCTCCATTTCCATACCTATCCTCTAATGACAACAAGGATGTGCCTTAAACTTCTGGGCCATATTCACCAGGTTAAGTCTCAGACCATTTCAAGCATGGATAAAGTCTGTTTACCGACACACAATCCATAATATATCTGTCACACTGTCCTGCAGTGGCTGAAGAGCATGCGTACTAACCTTAGGGCAGACTGTTAAGAAACAGGGCACAAACCCCAGATTGGTTGTGAGTTCTGTACTTTGACTTCACCAACCATTTGTCAAGTGTAAACTCCTCAGGCACTATAACCATCTTCAATCATTTTTGTTGCTGTAACCAACTTTCTTTAACCATTTTTGTTGCTCTCATCTGGACTTCCTCCAGTTCGTTCACATCTTTCATGAAATGAGGCACACAGAACTGGACACAATACTCTAGCTGAGGCCTTATCAGCATGGAGGAGAGTGGTAGAATTACTGCTTATAACACTCCTGCTAACACATTCCAGAATGATGTTTAGGTTTTTTGCAACAGTGTTCCACTAGCTTGTGATCCACTATAACCCCCAGATCCCTTTCCGCAGTACTCCTTCCTAGGTAGTCATTTCCCATTTTGTATGTGTGCAAACTTCCTAAATGGAGTACTTTGCATTTGTCCTTATTGAATTTTATCTTACTTACTTCAGACCGTTTGTCCAGATCGTTTTGAATTTTAATCCTATCCTCCAAAGGGCCTGCAACCCCTCCCAGCTTGCCCACAAACTTTTTATTGCCCACAAACTTTATACCTATACTCTCTGTGCCATTATCTAAATTGTTTATGAAGATATTCAAGATACCCCAGTTGATATGCCCTTCCAGCTTCAATGTGAACTGCTAGTAATTCTTCTCTAGGAACAGTTTTCTAACCAGTTATGCACCCACCTTATAGTAGTTCCATCTAGGCTATATTTCCCTAGTTTGTTTATGAGAAGGTCATGCAAAACACAATCAAAAGCCTTATTATAGTCCGGGTAAACCAAATCTACTGCTTTCCCCCATATCTACAATGCTGGTTACCCTGTCAAAGAAAGCTATTAGATTGGTTTGACGTGATTTGTTCTTGACAAATCCATGTTGACTGTTTTATCACCTTGTTACCTACTAGGTGTTTGCAAATTGATTGCTTGATTATTTGCTCCACTATCTTTCTGGGTAAGAAGTTAAGATGACTAGTCTGTGATTTCATGTCTGTAATTCTATGTCCATGTTCTATTCCAGTAATATTAGATTAACTCTTATCCTTAAAGCACTTGTCACTATCACTTCAATCAAAGTTCATTTGGCAGCATTCCATTCCATATCTGTATTTCATCCTCCAGTAGAGGGAGGTATAATTTTCTCTCTTCGGTCAGTGAATAGATTTATGGAAGGGCTTGTCTGCGTTTTTCTTCCTGTGAGAAAGATCACTCAAATATGGGACTTAAATTCAGTGGTTTTTTTGCTTATGGACACTCCTACCCACCCTTTTGAACCTCTATCAAATTATCCAGTTCCTCTGCTATCGCTGATGGTACCATTTCTGGTGGCAATTACATCAGTTTGTAGAATAAGCGAATTACAAGCCCTAATGATAAATCCTCCATTTACAGTTCTTCACCTGGCTAGAGTAATCATGAGACTGCATCCATCTTTTATGCCTAAGGTACTATCAGATTTTCATATCCATTCATTCACCATTTTTTCCCCCAAAACCTCATTCTTCACCTGTTGAATCTAAATTACATACTTCAGAGTTGAGAAGACTGCTGTTATATTACCTTGATAGAACTAGATCTTTTTGTAAAACTTCAGGACTTTTTGTTCTGTGTGGTAATAAATCAAAGGGGATGACTGTTTCATCATAAAGACTTCCAAAATGGTATCCAGTTGTATTAGAACTGCTTACAATATTAGTAAGAAGAGTCCTCCATCAGAGTGCAAGCTACATCATCAATAGCATGCTTAAGTCAGGTTCCAATATTGGAAATATGTAGAATGGCTACCTGGTCTTTAGGTCATATGTTTACAAAATGTTATTTGTTAGTCACCACTTCAGGATCTGATGCACATTTTCAAAGAACCTTTGCAATCTCTTTTCAGATAACTCTTAGCCCCCCCTTCCCCTTTAAAAAATGACTGCTAGCTTATCACCATAAGTGGGATCCACATGTCCAGTAGTTCAAAGAAGAAAGAAAGGTAACTTAGCTGATAGTAACTGTTGTTCTTCAAGATGTTCTGTGCACGTGCATCCCACAACCCAACTCTGCAGCTCTGTCTTATGTATGAGGATTTTGGTCAGCAAAGGAACTGAGTGGTGGTTGTTGTCGCTGCCCCCTTTATGCCCTGGAGTCTAAAGGGCATATGCGTGATCCCTACCGGACACTGCTAGTGAAAATGTTTTGAACTCTTGTGCTGGGGCACATGGACACCATAAGTGGGATCCATGTGAGAACATCTCAAAGAACGACAGTTACTATCAGGTAAGTAACTGTTCTTTTAAAGTTTTTTTTTATGTAAAGGTTTTTTTATTTAAAGTATAGTTATAAAGTATCACAATTAAATGCTTTTAAGATTTCTGCAAATTATTAAATATTTACATACAAGCAAATAAATATATGAAGCTTCCTTTTTTCCTTGTTTTTTACAGCTGTCATTTGCCGATGCTCTATATTGGACTAGAATATGGTTTGACCAACAATTCAAAATTAGCTGAAAGATTTTTCAGCCAAGCCCTAAGCATTGCACCTGAGGATCCTTTTGTTATGCATGAAGTTGGAGTGGTTGCATTTCAAAATGGAGAGTAAGTTTGCAAAAGGAGATAAAGAAAGACAGTACTACTAGTCTATATTCTTTTCCTAAAAGTAATGTAGTAGCATATATTTTGTTTTTATAAAAGGGCTTATTTTGAGCTACAGAACAAGAAATTGCTTATGATTCTAATTAGTTAGTATTCACCGTAAACTCTTACTTGTCAAATTAGTTTTTTTTCTAATAGGGTATTTTATCTGGTTTGATGCTTTAAGCATTGAGTCAGGAAAGAATTGATACTTGGGAATTAGGCACATATAGAACAGCCAGGTATCATATGAGGTATTCATATGTGCAGGAGATTCCATGTGTTGAAATGATTTTGTTTTTGGCAAACCAGGAAGTACCAAGATGATTCCAGAGAGGGGAACACGTTTTTAAAAGGTGTATAAGGTTAAGATTTTGATTGTTATCCATAGCCTGGTTATTGGGAGCATTTAACATGTTTCTGGGCTAGAAACTCCATTTTAATTTTTACTCTGTAGTTTGGCTTTAAGATCATGCACCTTTGTGTGCAAGATATTTGTCACAACTGCTTGTATTTCACCATTTAATTAATGTGAATGAAATTATCTGTGAATAAATAGTGTGAAAGATAACTTTTCTCTCTTTCTAACACAGTTTATTCAGCTTTGTCAGGGATTTTTGAATGGCAACTGTGTGATAGATACTTTGTTGGTAATTCCAGTAATGTTTTTTTCTTATTTTAGTTGGAAAACTGCAGAAAAGTGGTTCCTCGATGCTTTAGAGAAAATTAAAGCTATTGGAAATGAGGTAATTTTTAATTAATGCATACTTAATTTTATGTCAGTGAACTGTTTATTAAAACTGCAGGTTCTCATATTATATTGCCTTATGTAATTGAATTGTTAGAATAAATGCAGTAAATTTTGAGACATTGTCCTCCTCAATGATATAGACTGTGACTTAAAACCTTAGCCTAATATCATTAAGTTCTGCCATCCAGTGTTTTCATATTTTTACATCATGCTTATCAGACATACCTTTTTACCTTTTCCCATAATATACCTTTTCCAAAACAACAAGCCTTCAGCTGAATAAAAAGTAACAGATTTAAAATGTATTCTTTTATGCCTGTGGCATAGCTGTTAGCAGAATCCAGATCTGACTCCCAGTTGTGTGCCTTAACTGTTAAACAGTGCTCCGTCCCATATGAATTCTCCAATCACATATGGAACTCAGTGCAGCAAGGTATTAATGCAGATATCTTAGTTTTTAAAAAAACACTTAAACATGCATAGGAATAAGAATAGAGTTTGTACTTACGGTGTCTGTGGTAAAGTTACAGCACTTCTTCCGATGCTTCAGAGCATAAGCTAAACACCATGACCAGAAAGGAATTTAAGGATTTTCGCAGCTTAGATATTGGCATTGTGTGGCCAGTAAATGGACTAATTATTTCAGAGCAGATAAATTTAGACCATGGAAGAAAAGGGATAAAGCCAAATGGGATATTTAGTATTTGCAGTCATTCTGTCAAGATCTAGTTTTACTGAGGGTCACTTCTGCACTGCTTGTTGATGAACCCAACTGTGCTAATAAATAGTAAAGGGTTAAGTTTGAAAGTGCAAAGCTGGCATTGAATTTGTAAGTGAAGATATCATTATTTTTGTGTTTGCCCTCTTGTCCAAATAAATGTTATCACTGCAGTTTTTAAGGCTATTTAACTGGGATGGGGGGTGGAAGAACCTGGAAAAAATAACTAAAATGGGGAGGAAGATTCACTTTAATAAGTAAATGGTTTCATTGGACAACGTTTGCTTATTTTACCTAACTGTTTAATGTAAAAGGAATTTTAAATACCTGTCTTCAAGTTTTCATTCTCCATGAATGAACTGCCTTGTTCATTTACATGCTGATTTATCTTTAGTAATTGAACATACAGAATTTAATTAAAAGCTGTTAGGTTGATATCATTAGGTTGGATGTATTATTTTGCAGGTAACAGTTGATAAATGGGAGCCTTTATTGAACAACTTAGGACATGTGTGCAGAAAGCTCAAGTAAGTGGAAAATGTGAAATGTTTTAAAGCTACATTTACCTGGTATGTTACAAAAAAGTTTGTTCTTCTTGGACCCACTGCTTAGTTACAATAAGACTGTACTCTGTCAAAGCAGTGTAAGGCGGTCTTCTTGGAAATCAGAATGAGGCCACCTAAATCTGTTCGTGCACATTCATTTGCAGTGTGTTTACACATGGACATGGTTTACAGAGAGAGGATGCCTCATATATATACAATAATTTATATAAAATCGTAAGTCTTAAAATTATTTTATTAGTTGATAAAATTTTAATCATAAGTGCTCAAATCTACATTTTAACTAACTTCTGCATCAATATTGAAGTCCTTGATTATGCCCAGATTCTGCAGAACAATCTGCATCAGTGTAAGAGTCTTCCTGTGCAGACTGTTTTCCTGGATCAGAATGTGACTTATTACTCAAGCAAAATTCTCACTGGCTTCTGTAGGAGTTTTGTCATAAGGACTATAGAATTACTGTTGAGAATGGCAAGTTCAAGGTTTGCAGCCATCTTTCCACCCATCTCCAGAAGCTTTACTACAGATTTGCTGTGAAATAAAATACAAATACTTTTCTGACTGAGTTACAAAATAATGCTTGAAATAGATGTAAAATCCAAGGACAGTTGTAAAACAAAATCTGAGCATATTTTTCTCAACAATACATCAATAACGGCCATCTTTTTAAGATATTTATTTTTAAAAAATGTTCTTTGATGCTAGGACTATTCCATATTTTATTCAGGTTATGACCCTGACAAAATAATGTTACAGTACAAATTACATATGGGAATTATACCTTTGTAGCAGACTAAATAATTATATCAGACTAATATTTTTAATAAAAATTCATTTAATAAAAATGTTTGCAGTTCAGAAATGTATTCATATCTATAAGTTTAAAATCTGATTGTAATAGTTAAATATAATTTTATTTTGTTACATATGAACAGTGCTATAATTCCTTAATTGGCCATATGGTTTGTAGCTATTGTATTTCAGAATCATTCATGTGAAAGCAATTAGAGTGGAGAGATACTCTGAAGCTCTACTATTGCTTTTGGCTTCAGTGGTAATTACACCTTTTACAAGAGCTGCCAACTAGTTTTAATTTTCCTTAGGAAATAAGGACTTGTGTAATAGCTGCCCACTTTGCCAAAGCAAACAAAAGGCCATGCTGCTGGGAAACTATTCATTATATTCCTGGTGGAATTCTGCACCAAATAATTAAAAATTCTAGAACAAAAAAATAAAAATTCTGTGCACAATATTTTAAAATTCTGCAAAATTCTGAATATTTTATTTGTCAAAATAACACAGTAAAATCACACCAGTTTCAATTATTTTTGATCATTTATTTCAAAATACCTGTCAGCAAGTATGTCTGTAACAATGCAGACAACAAAAAAGATTCAGGAAATGTTTTTTGACAAATAGATTCCTTATTAGGCATATTAATACAGAACTGTATTTCCTGCCCTCCTCGGAAGCAGTGCAAAGGCTTGGGGGAGTCAGGGGTAATGGAGGAGCTGAAACGAGGAGGAGTCGGTGGCACCTTAAAGACTAACAGATTTATTTGAGCATAAGTTTTCGTGGGTAAAAAACCCACTTCTTCAGAGGAGCTGAGGGAGAGGGAAGTAAATTGCTGGTAAGGAGCCTGGGTTGTTGGGTATGGGTGGGAAAAGTATGGAACAGTTTTGTTTTGGTTTTTTGGGGGGATCCCCATGCAGATCCTGGCTGACCCCTAGCCTCTCCCATTCAGTCAGGCACATCTGCCCCTGTCCCAATGTGTCTTTGTGTGCCCTCTCCCAACTACTCCCCTTGTCCCTATGTAGCTCTGCATGCCCCTCATCACCATGTGGCTCTGCCCCTCCCTCCCCCCGTGGCCCTGTGCCTTCACTCCCATTCAGCCGCTGCCCCAGTGTATCCTCCCCCACTAGCCTTTATGAGCCCCTGCCTGAACCTCCCTCCCCGTCCAGCACCTCACAGCCCTTGTCTCCTGACTTGGCCTGAGAAGTGCTGCCAAGGCAGTTTTCTCTCTTCCCTGCTGTGGGGCGCTGCAACTTTGTTTGAGCTCAACAGCGCCCTCTGGTGGGCAAAATGCAGAACTGCAGCAACATTTTGTCAGAAGCTTTTTTTCTGTGCAAAAAATTAGAAATCTGCAGGGCTCATTAAATCATAGAATCATAGAATATCAGGGTTGGAAGGGACCCCAGAAGGTCATCTAGTCCAACCCCCTGCTCGAAGCAGGACCAATTCCCAGTTAAATCATCCCAGCCAGGGCTTTGTCAAGCCTGACCTTAAAAACCTCTAAGGAAGGAGATTCTACCACCTCCCTAGGTAACGCATTCCAGTGTTTCACCACCCTCTTAGTGAAAAAGTTTTTCCTAATATCCAATCTAAATCTCCCCCACTGCAACTTGTAGTAAGGACATATGTGCATGTGCAGTAGCACAGAATTCCCCTAGGAGTATCATTGGTATAATTATAGAGGGTTTTTTTCAAAATCCTTGTTTCAGTTAATAACACTTTTGTCTTCTAAAATTTCCTAGAATAAAAAAATTAAAAATAGTTACATCACATTTAGAGCAGCCAATACTGTATTCTTTGTTCATGTGTCCATGTGTTTAAGGCATTTTTCTAAATAGTAAAACATTTTTAATGCAAAAAAATCATTTTAATTTAAAATTAAGTTGACAGACTACCATAAAATGCTATGTGCTAGAATAGATATGAATATTGTGTAGTGTGGAAGGCTTGGTTTCACAGCGAACAAATTTTATATTTAATTGTTCTCTAGCATTTCTGACAGCTTTACATGTTGCTATTTGATAGTTTTATATAACAGAAATCTGAGTTAGCCATGAAAACAGATGTAAGAGAAAATGCTATCTAACAGTCCTCTGAGATTTGTGATCTCTGTATTTTAATTATAGTAGCTTGAGATTCTTGTAGTAAGGACATCAAGCTGTAAGCATGTGTGCTTTTATATATTTCTTGGGTTCTGGATGAATGATTGCCATACATAATTTGATTCATGGATGATTTTAATTTCAGGAAAGGCTGTCTGGTATTTGAAGGGAATTATGGGATATACCTAAAATGTTCAGAAACAAAGTAAAGAATTGCTTATATTTTGTTTCATTTGAAGGTTTTAAAATATCTTGAAAATCCTCATATGCCCCATAACATCAAAATATGTAATTTGATAAATGCTATGTTCTTGCCTGCCTCTGAAAGGCAGAATTAGAAGCAAAGTGGAGGTAGCAGTAATACTATTTTCTGTGCAGCACCTGAAGCTTTCCATAAAATTCCTACCTCAACCCCAACAATGTCAAACAATCTACAGTGTGCTTATTTTCCTGAGGCTTACCAGTTCCTCTCCACCCCAAGCAACAGTGGCAGCATGATTGGCTCAGCTCTGCTGCCATTCACATCTCTAATATAGCTGTATCCAAGTGGGGAGGGAGATAATGCTGCCTCAAGTAGCATTAAACCTCTATGGTAGTTTGCCACATAAGATAGGATCCTCTTCAATGGGAGGTGACTGCAGGGAGCTACAGCATCTTATATCCACCCCCACGCCTTTGTGGCTGGCTACAAATATGCATATGTGGCAACTTTAAATTAAGCTTATCTTTAATAAAAAGAAAAGGAGTACTTGTGGCACCTTAGAGACTAACCAATTTATTTTCTTTTTGCGAATACAGACTAACACAGCTGTTACTCTGAAACCTATCTTTAATAAGTAGCAGTATGTTCTTTCCACACACAGGATTTAAATCTAAACATAGAGTACCATTTTGTTGAAGATTTTTCATACATTTCAATTTTTTTAAATCTTAAATGTGAAGGGATATGCTGTATAACGGAAAATTTGGTGGTTCTTCGAGGAGTGTCCATGTGGGTGCTCCACTTTAGGTGTCTTGGCGCCCTGCTCTTGTAAACGGAGATTTGTAGTAGCCATCTTATGCCGCTCCAAGTGGTTACATAGCGGAGTGCAGCCAACCATGCCCCAGGTGCTTCTCTACTGCCTTTGGCTTGAGTTGGAGCGACAGCAGCACCCTTTCTTACCTTGAGAGCTTAATAGTTTGCCATTGTTCCCGATAGTGTTAGCTTAGTCGTAGTTAGCTACCCTAGCCCTTTGCCCTTTATATCTTATATTTTAGTTTTTTTGTTTGTTTTTTTAAATTATATATTTTTCTCCCTTTACCCCGGCCTCTCTGGCGGGTACTCGGCTATTGATTAAAGAAAAAAAAGAAAGAACAGTAATAAACCCGTTTTTCTTTCTCCAGAGGAGTTTCTCTCTCAGGCGTGCCCAGCTCACCTGGCTTTAAACGCTGCCTGACTAGCAGACTTTCCATACCGGTCTCTTGACGTCCCCGCACAGTGTGTCAGCTGCCTCAGAGAGGCACACATTACCCAAAAGTGTCCACACTGCAGAAAATTGACTGGGACAGGACAAGGAAGGCTAGGGATCTCCAATTGAAGCTCCTGATGATGGAGAAATCCCTCAGACCAATGTCCGACCCCGAGTCCAGGACACCTCCTGGTCGCCAGTGGCAGTGTCTGACAGGGGATCTAATTCAACAACAGCTGCTACGGAGCGTGCTCCTAGAAAAGCTACCAAAAAGTGGTCACACTCATCCACACAATGTGAATCACCTAAAAGAAAGTGTTCTCCAAATGAAAAATCTGTCCTGGTACCAATGGCACCAAGAGTGCCAGACCATGAGGCACTGGGAACATCCGTACTGAAACATCCTGAGGAGCTAAAGATCCTATGTGGGAAAGCTCTAATGGAGGTGCACACCGTAAAGCCAAACCTCCCAGCTCGGCACCTACGGAGCTGAAGAAAACCTCGGCACCAAGCAGTACAGTGTCACCATCTGCCGTGTACCTATTCAGCACAGCTCCAAGTCATTGACATGATAGCTTTTACCCTAATTCCCGGTCAGTGCATGATGCCGTCCCTGGCACCAAGCCTTATGGTTCCGCAGCAATTCATGAGGCATGCAGACCTGATAGCAACCTCAACATCTGGAATTCCCCTACTCAGTACCGACGGTACCCCAGCAAGACCAGAACCAAGCCTGGTAACCACTCCCTGTGGATCAGACCCTCCTTTCTCCAGTGATGAGGAAGAAGAGGGTGAGGCAGTAATATACACTCTGTATCACTCCTCCCCTAAACCTGGACCCTCTCAGCATGAAACATCTACATACATGCTGGGCTGATATGGTCAACCGTGGGCACCGCCACCTATACCCTTCCCACCCAACTGGCCATATTGGGATCTATGGGCAATGTATAGGGCAGAGAACCTTAGGCCCCCCTAACCCACTGAGGTCCAAAACAACTCTGTCCCCTTCACCAACTGTCCCAACACCCTCAGAGACACAAGAGGAAGAGATAGAGGTGCCTGATGACACACCTGAAGGTGACATCCTGCTGCCCATCCACATATCATCTTTGTCGCCAGACAAAACGGTAATGCCACTCCCCCCACACGCTAGGGGGGATGATTTCAAATCTTTTCAAGACCTCTTCAAAAGTGTAGCTGAATCTCTGGATATTTCATTAGCTGAGCTACAAGAGACCCAACACAAGCTCACAGACATACTCCAGACATCCCGAGCAGCAAAGATAGCACTGCCAATTAATGATGCCATTATGGATCCTGCAAAAATAATCTGGCACACACCCGCCACAGCTGCTCCCTCCTGTAAGAGGTCTGAAAATAAATATTATGTGCCAGCAAAAGGGGCTGAGTTTCTATTTACCCACCCTGTACCAAACTCGCGGGTGGTGGATGCGGTAAATCAAAGGGGGGAAAACAACACCAGTCCAGAACGACCCCATATAATAAGGACTGGAAAAGGCTAGACCTCTTCAGACAGAAAGCCTACTCCTGTGCCACACTCTACCTCCATGTAGCCAATTATTCAGCCCTACTGGCAAAATACACACAACCATCCACCTCCAGACAATCATTTTGAAGATGTGGTCGAGGGCACAAGACATCCACACTCTCTGATTCCAAAACCAGATCCGGTCCCCAGCCCATATGGAGACCATCGGGTAATATGGTGACAGTCTGGAACTGTCAGACAACAGACAGATGGCTTCTGGAGATTATTCAGAAGGGCTACTCCATCCCCTTTATTTCTATCCCACCTACTCACTCCTCTCCCCCATTTATCTTCAGGGAACTCTCTCATGAGCCCCTGTTACAACAGGAAATAAACCACCTCATACAATTAGGTGCCGTGGAACCTGTACCATCTCAACACGGGGAGAGGTTTTTATTCCCATTATTTTCTTACTCAGAAAAAGAATGGCAGGTAGAGACCCATCCTGGATTTATGAAAAGTCAACAAATTTTTGAGAATGCAATGTTTCAAAACAGTGACTATATCCACAATAATTCTGGCAGTAGAGAAAGGAGATTGGCTCTCAGCCCTCAACCTCCAGGATGCTTATTTTCATATTACCATATGCAGCACACAGAAGATTCCTGAGATTTACCCTAGGGAATCAGTATTTACAATACAGAGTGCTACCCTTTGGCCTGTCAGCTGCCCTAAGAGTTTTTTTTCCCAAGGTTCTCACGGTCATTGCAACTCACCTCCGCAGACAGAGAGTGATGATTTTTCCATGCTTAGATGACTAGTTCGTAAGGGCACCAATGCAGCAAGGAGTGATAAACACCACACATACCACGATAACCCTTTTCATGGATGTTGGGTTACAGATAAATGTACAGAAGTCCACCTTGGTCCCTGTCCAACAGTTGGAATTTATAGGACCCTACCTCTACTGTCTCACAGCAACAGCAATGTTACTCCAACAACGCTTCCTCACTCTAGTCAACCTAATTTCAACAGATGGACAGCCCACAAACATCTGCCAGGATGTGTTTACAACTGTTGGGGCACATGTCGGCAACAACGTTTGTCTTAAAATATGCCAGGCTCCACATGAGAGTCTTACAGGCCTGGCTTCGAACAGTGTATATACCACACAGACATTCTCTCAACTGATGCCTCACGATGCCCCTCATGGTAAAAGAAACGCTAACATGGTGGACACAACCACAGAACATCTGCTCAGGTGTCCCTTTCCAACAAAAAGTTCCAACAATGACAGTCACGATGGATGCCTCTCTAGTTGGTTGGGGGGCACATTTATGCGACAGTATGGTCTAGGGCTGCTGGTCTCCAGCAGAGTCTAACTTGCACATAAACTTACTGGAGCTAAGGGCAGTCCGAAACGCATGCAAGCACTTTCTCCCTTTAATCAGGAACAATGCCATCAAGATCCTTATGGACAATATTGCATGCATGTTCTATATAAATGGCCAAGGGGGAGCCTGATCATACCCCCTATGTGCAGAGGCAGTACATCTCTGGAATTGGTGCATCACCAACAACATAGAGATTTCGGCATCCTGTTTGCCGGGATGTCAGAACACAACAGTGGACCACCTAAGCAGCGACTTCTCACAAACACACAAGTGGGAGAGGGATCCTGGAATTCTCAAAGCCATATTCAAACTATGGGGGTTCCCCACTATAGACCTATTTGCAACAGCTCAGGACTTCAAGTGCCCACAGTATTGCTCCCGGGCTGGATTGGGACACCACTCCCTGGGCAATACTCTCCTCATAAAATGGGAAGCCCCACTGTTGTATGCATTTCTTGCGATCCCACTACTGATCCGAGTCATTCACAAGATCACGCAGGACAAATACAGGGTCATTCTCATTGCACCCACATGGCCCAGACAAACATGGTTCCCATTCCTGAGACAGATGCCAGTGAAATCACCTCAAACCCTTCCCTTAGTTCCTCACCTTCTGTCACAGGACATGGGGCGTGTCCGTCACCCCAACCTCGCAGTACTCCACCTCAAGGCCTGATTACTCCATGGCTGGTGGGGGTAAAGAAGGACTGTTCTGAAGAAGTGAAAGATATACTGCTGAACAGTCGCAGACTAAGCACAAGAAGGGTAGATAGATAGATACACATAAGTGGAAATGATTCTGCACTTGTTGCCAGGACAAACAGATCTTTCCACAATCAGCCCCACAACTTAGAATCCTCGACTATATACTGGGCCTTAAAAATCTGGGCTATCCACCTGCTCCGTCAGAGTACATCTGGCTGCCATCACCTCCTTCCATGACAAGGTGGATGGAGTCACTATCTTTGCTCACCTGATGACTAAACGCTTCCTTAAGGGCATAGAAAACACTTACCCAACACTAAGAAACCCTACTCCCATGTGGGACCTCAACCTTGTTCTACACGGTCTCATGGGAAAACTGTTTGAACCCCTTGCAACTTTCTCTCTGTTATACTTATCAGTGAAGGTTGCTTTCCTCATTGCCATCACGTCAGCAAGAAAGGTGGGAGAATTAGTTGCCCTAATGGCAGACTCACCTTATACTACATTCTTTAAGGATAAAGTAATCCTATGACCACACCCCAAGTTCATCCCCAAGGTTGCCTCCCCTTTTCATTTAAATCATCCCATATACTTACCTGTATTTTTCCCGAAGCTCCATACTGACAGCAGGGAGGCCTCACTCAACATGCTGGACATCCGCAGAGCACTAGCTTTCTACATAGAAAGAACAAAAGCATTCAGAAAATCATCTCAACTGTCAGTTTCCATAATAGAACATTTGAAGGGCCAAACCATCTCAAAACAAAGACTATCCAAATGGATATCTGGGTGTATCCATTTGTGCTATCAAAACAGCAACCTGCAACCTCCACCGAGAGTTTGCACACACCCCATCAGAGCAGTATCAACATCTATGGCCTTTCTCAATAATGTACGTATGATGGGTTCCCCCTGGGGTACCACTGAGCCCCCTTGACCCACCAGCCTGGGCTCCCTCTCACACTGTGGTGCAGTGATAAGTTGCCAAGCTCTCTAAGCTTGCTCTTTCACCAGCATATACACAGGTAGAACACACCGAGCTGCAGAATTTACAGGCTACTATGATCAGCTCTGCATGGGGAGTCTACAGCTAAGGAACTGTCCAGCTGCTCAAGAACACACACACCCTTGGCACGTAAACCCAAAATTATACTGCCTTGCGCTGCACAAAGACTGTGCAGTTTAAGCTTATGAAATTCACCTTCTACATTTGTAATAGATACATAGACAATATTCCTAACCTCAGATTCCAAAATGATACATGCGTACAAATAGGATAATCATATTCAGTAAATCATAACCTTTACAATGATCTCTCACATGACCTATCTTGTATTAAAATACATCATAGTTATGCCATAATCATACCATAATATATCTATGAAGATTATGGGATGCAGTGTCACAGTATCTATTACTGACATTTGCAAAGCAGCTACCTGTGCATCTGCCCGTACTTTCACTAAACACTATGCTCTAGAACAACAATCAGCAACAGATGCTCAGTTTGGACTCACGGTGTTATCCACTGGCAATGAATCAACTCCAAAGCCCCTCCTCTGCACTGAGGGGCATTGCTCAACAGTCACCTAAAGTGGAGTACCCACAGGGACACTCCTCGAAGAAGAGAAGGTTACTCACCTTGTGTGGTAACTGAGGTTCGAGATGGTTGTCCCTTTGGTTGCTCCACTACCCCCCTTCCTCCCCTCTACTTCGGAGTTTCACGCCGATCCTCTGGAGTAGAGAAGAAACTGAGGGACGGTTGGCTGCGCACTGCTCGGAGCGGCGCAAGACAGCTGCGGCGCGTGGCAGCCAACTGGGCACTGCTACTACAAATCTCCAATTATAAGTGTAGGGTGCCAAGACACTTAAAGTGGAACACCCACAGGGACAACCATCTCGAAAACCTCTATTACTGCACAAGCTGAGTAATCTTCTTTCTGAATTACTGTGTAATAAGACTGTGATTATGTCATGAAGGTTTAGTCCATTCTTTCATCTTGCAAGTATGAAGCAATAACTTATTATTTAATGTTTATATTGCAGAGCCACCTAGAGGCCTTAGTAAGGGTAGGTCTCATGTGCTAGTCACATTACAAACATAGTACAATGACAGTACTTGCACGGTAGAACTTACTAATATGCACTCTTTATTTAAACTTAACAGGAAATATGAAGAAGCATTAGAATACCATCGTCAGGCCCTAGTATTGATTCCTCAGAATGCTTCCACATACTCTGCCATTGGATACATACACAGTCTAATGGGCAATTTTGAAAGTGCAATTGACTATTTTCATACGGTATGTATATGGTTTAAATGAGAGAGGTGTTGGTCACAGCTCCATAAGTAGGGTTAAATTTTATTTGTGTACTTAAACAAATTCATTGCCTTATGTTTGAAAAGTACAATGTAGCCTTCTCAAACTTACAGCACTTACTCTTTGAATATAGAATAAATGTTCTGAGCATTTACAAGGATCCTTTAAGAAATGTTGTATGTGTCAGTCCTTTCTATGTCCCAGATTATCATAATAAGTGACCCACATAGACTCTTCAGATTTACCAGATAGTTAGAATTCACTGAAATATGGTATAATTTACGTTTCAAGAAATTAGGTTCTAAATTATCTACCTCTTCTCTGTAATGACACTGAGGGGGGGAAAAATATGAAAAACCTGTGTATTTAAAAATCAGTCTAATCTAGTCTGTGACCACAAACACTAAAGTACCATAAACATAATTATATGATTATTATATAATATCACTCCTGGGCAGAATGAAGGTTGTTTGCATGTAAGGGTTCCACATCTTAACATGTCTGGATTTCTTCTAAGTATAACCTTAACACTGAATTTTCTGAGTTTTTGTAATGCTTGGTTTGGGGATAACATTCCTGCAATGCTTTCACCCCTAAATTAAACTCAACTTCAACTCATATTAATATAATTTTTAATTTGAGTCTGTATATTGCAATTTAGCTGTACAAACAATAAACTTGCTCAAAGATTCAAAGTGTAGAAGCTGTAAGTATTATATTTTATTAATTTATCATTAATTATATTCCATGAATTCATCTTCCTTCATGGAAGAGGAAAGGTTGCACTGCTGTTTTGTGGACAAATTTTAGTACTGGAACAAAGGTGGGTATAGTGTATCTAGTTTTGGTTTTGTTAATCATAGAAGATTAGAGTTGGAAGAGATTTCAGGAGGTCATCCAGTCCAACCCCCCTGCTCAAAGTCAGGACCTCCCAGCTAAATCATCCCAGCCAGGGCTTTGTTAAGCTGGGCCTTAAAAACCTCTAAGGATGGAGTTTCCACCACCTCCCTAGGTAACCCATTCCAGTGCTTCACCACCCTCCTAGTGAAAAAGTTTTTCCTAATATCCAACCTAGACCTCCCGCACTGCAACTTGAGACCATTGCTTCTTGTTCTGTCATCTGCCACCACTGAGAACAGCCGAGCTCCATCCTCTTTGGAATCCCCCTTCAGGTCGTTGAAGGCTGCTATCAAGTTCCCCCTCACTATTCTCTTCTGCAGACTAAATAACCCCAGTTCCCTCAGCCTCTCCTGATAAGTCATGTGCCCCAGCCCCTAATCATTTTTTTTTTTGCTCTCTGCTGGACTCTCTCCAATTTGTCCACATGCTTTCTGTACTGGGGGGCCCAAAACTGGACTCAGTACTCCAGGTGTGGCCTCACCAGTGCCGAATAGAGGGGAATAATCACTTCCCTTGATCTGCTGGCAATGCTCCTACTAATGCAGCCCAATATGCTGTTAGCCTTTTGGCAACAAGGGCACACTGTTGACTCATATCCAGCTTCTCGTTCACTGTAATCCCCAGGTCCTTTTCTGCAGAAGTGCCGCTTAGCCAGTCAGTCCCCAGCCTGTAGCAGTGCGTAGGATTCTTCTGTCCTAAGTGCAGGACTCTGCACTTGTCCTTGTTGAACCTCATCAGATTTCTTTTGGCCCAATCCTCCAATTTGTCTAGGTCACTCTGGACCCTATCCCTACCCTCCAGCATGTCTGTCTCCCCCCATCTTAGTGTCATCCCTGAACTTGCTGAGGGTGCAATCCATCCCATCGTCCAGATCATTAATGAAGATGTTGAACAAAACCAGCCCCAGGACCAACCCCTGGGGCACTCCGCTTGATACAAGCTGCCAACTAGACATTGAGCCGTTGATCCCGATGATCTAGCCAGCTTTCTCTCCACCTTATAGTCCATTCATCCAATCCATAGTTTAACTTGCTGGCAAGACTGCTGTGGGAGACCGTATCAAAAGCTTTGCTAAAGTCAAGGTATATCCCATCCACCGTTTATCCACAGAGCCAGTTATCTCATCATAGAAGGCAATCAGGTTGGTCAGGCATGACTTAGAATCATAGAATATCAGGGTTGGAAGGGACCTCAGGAGATCATCTAGTCCAACCCCCTGCTCAAAGCAGGACCAATCCCCAACTAAATCATCCCAGCCAGGGCTTTGTCGAGCCTGACCTTAAAAACTTCAAAGGAAGGAGATTCCACCACCTCCCTAGGTAACGCATTCCAGTGCTTCACCGCCCTCCTAGTGAAAATATTTTTCCTAATATCCAACCTAAACCTCCCTCACTGCAACTTGAGACCATTACTGCTCATTCTGTCATCTGCTACCACTGAGAACAGTCTTGATCCATCCTCTTTGGAACCCCCTTTCAGGTAATTGAAAGCAGCTATCAAATCCCCCCTCATTCTTCTCTTCCTCAGACTAAACAATCCCAGTTCCCTCAACCTCTCCTTATAAGTCATGTGTTCCAGTCCCCTAATCATTTTTGTTACCCTCCGCTGGACTCTCTCCAATTTTTCCACATCCTTCTTCTAGTGTGGGTCCCAAAACTGGACACAGTACTCCAGATGAGCCCTCACCAATGTCGAATAGAGGGGAACGATCATGTCCCTCGATCTGCTGGCAATGCCCCTACTTATACATCCCAAAATGCCATTGGCCTTCTTGGCAACAAGGGCACGCTGTTGACTCAAATCCAGTTTCTCGTCCACTGTAACCCCTAGGTCCTTTTCTGCAGAACTGCTGCCTAGCCATTCGGTCCCTAGTCTGTAGTGGTGCATGGGATTCTTCCGTCCTAAATGCAGGACTCTGCACTTGTCCTTGTTGAACCTCACCAGATTTCTTTTGGCCCAATCCTCCAATTTGTCTAGGTCCCTCTGTATCCTATCCCTACCCTCCAGCATATCTACCTCTCCTCCCAGTTTAGTGTCATCTGCAAACTTGCTGAGGGTGCAGTCCACGCCATCCTCCAGGTCATTTATGAAGATATTGAACGAAACCGGCCCGAGGACCGACCCTTGGGGCACTCCACTTGATACCAGCTGCCAACTAGACATGGAGCCATTGATCACTACCCGTTGAGCCGAACAATCTAGCCAGCTTTCTATCCACCTTATAGTCCATTCATCCAGCCCATACTTCTTTAACTTGCTGGCAAGAATACTGTGGGAGACGGTATCAAAAGCTTTCCTAAAGACAAGGAATAACACATCCACTGCTTTCCCCTCATCCACAGAGCCAGTTATCTCGTCATAGAAGGCAGTTAGATTAGTCAGGCATGACTTGCCCTGGGTGAATCCATGCTGACTGTTCCTGATCACTTTCCTCTCCTCTAAGTGTTTCAGAATTGATTCCTTGAGGATCTGCTCCATGATTTTTCCAGGGACTGAGATGAGGCTGACTGGCCTGTAGTTCCCAGGATCCTCCTCCTTCCCTTTTTTAAAGATGGGCACTACATTAGCCTTTTTCCATTCATCCGGGACCTCCCCCAATCGCCATGAGTTTTCAAAGATAATGGCCAATGGCTCTGCAATCACATCCACCAACTCCTTTAGCACTCTCAGATGCAGCGCATCCAGGCCCATGGACTTGTGCTCATCCAGCTTTTCAAAATAGTCCCGAACCACTTTTTTCTCCACAGAGGGCTGGTCACCTCCTCCCCATGCTGTGCTGCCCAGTGCAGTAGTCTGGGACCTGACCTTGTTCGTGAAAACGGAGGCAAAAAAAGCATTGAGTACTTCAGCTTTTTCCACATCCTCTGTCACTAGGTTGCCTCCCTCATTCAGTAAGGGGCCCACACCTTTCTTGACTTTCTTCTTGTTGCTAACATAACTGAAGAAACCCTTCTTGTTATTCTTAACATCTCTTGCTAGATGCAACTCCAGGTGTGATTTGGCCTTCCTGATTTCACTCCTGCATGCCTGAGCAATATTTTTATACTCTTCCCTGGTCATTTGTCCAGTCTTCCACTTCTTGTAAGCTTCTTTTTTGTGTTTAAGATCAGCAAGGATTTCACTGTGAAGCCAAGCTGGTCGCCTGCCATATTTACTATTTTTTCTACACATCGGGATGGTTTGTCCCTGTAACCTCAATAAGGATTCTTTAAAATACAGCCAGCTCTCCTGGACTCCTTTCCCCCTCATGTTATTCTCCCAGGGGATCTTGCCCATCAGTTCCCTGAGGGAGTCAAAGTCTGCTTTTCTGAAGTCCAGGGTCCATATTCTGCTGCTCTTCTTTCTTCTTTGTGTCAGGATCCTGAACTCGACTGTCTTATGGTCACTGCCTCCCAGGTTCCCATCCACTTTTGCTTCCCCTACTAATTCTTCCCTATTTGTGAGCAGCAGGTCAAGAAGAGCTCTGCGCCTAGTTGGTTCCTCCAGCACTCGCACCAGGAAATTGTCCCCTATGCTTTCCAAAAACTTCCTGGATTGTCTGTGCATCGCTGTGTTGCTCTCCCAGCAGATATCAGGGTGATTGAAGTCTCCCATGAGAACCAGGGCCTGCGATCTAGTAACTTCCGTGAGTTGCCGGAAGAAAGCCTCGCCCACTTCATCCCCCTGGTCTGGTGGTCTATAGCAGACTCCCACCACAACATCACCCTTGTTGCTCACACTTCTAAACTTAATCCAGAGACTCTCAGATTTTTCTGCAGTTTCATACTGGAGCTCTGAGCAGTCATACTGCTCCCTTACATACAGTGCAACTCCCCGACCTTTTCTGCCCTTCCTGTCCTTCCTGAACAGCTTATATCCATCCATGACAATACTCCAGTCATGTGAGTTATCCCACCAAGTCTCTGTTATTCCAATCACATCATAATTCCTTGATTGTGCCAGGTCTTCCAGTTCTCCCTGCTTGTTTCCCAGGCTTCTTGCATTTGTGTATAGGCACTTGAGATAACTTGCTGTTTGTCCTGCTTTCTCAGTATGAGGCAGGAGCCCTCCCCTCTCGCACTCTCCTGCTCGTGCATCCTCCCGGTATCCCACGTCCCCACTTACCTCAGGGCTTTGGTTTCCTTCCCCTGGTGAACCTACCTTAAAGCCCTCCTCACTAGGTTAGCCAGCCTGCTTGCGAAGATGCTCTTCCCTCTCTTCGTTAGGTGTAGCCCGTCTCCTCCTAGCACTCCTCCTTCCTGGAAAACCATCCCATGGTCAAAGAATCCAAAGCCTTCTCTCCGACACCACCTGCGTAGCCATTCGTTGACTTCCACGATTCAACGGTCTCTACCCAGGCCTTTTCCTTCTGCGGGGAGGATGGACGAGAACACCACTTGCGCCTCGAACTCCTTTATCCTTCTTCCCAGAGTCACGTAGTCTGCAGTGATCCGCTCAAGGTTATTCTTGGCAGTATCATTGGTGCCCACGTGGAGAAGCAGGAAGGGGTAGTGATTCGAGGGCTTGATAAGTCTCGGCAGTCTCTCCGTCACATGCCCTTGGTGTTGACTGTTTCTGATCATAGAATCATAGAATATCAGGGTTGGAAGGGACCCCAGAAGGTCATCTAGTCCAACCCCCTGCTCAAAGCAGGACCAATTCCCAGTTAAATCATCCCAGCCAGGGCTTTGTCAAGCCTGACCTTAAAAACCTCTAAGGAAGGAGATTCTACCACCTCCCTAGGTAACGCATTCCAGTGTTTCACCACCCTCTTAGTGAAAAAGTTTTTCCTAATATCCAATCTAAACCTCCCCCACTGCAACTTGAGACCATT
The DNA here is from genome assembly GCF_965140295.1 of Lepidochelys olivacea. Lineage (NCBI taxonomy): Eukaryota > Metazoa > Chordata > Testudines > Cheloniidae > Lepidochelys > Lepidochelys olivacea. The sequence goes on from NC_140411.1 coordinate 113,923,061, forward strand.
ACTCCTCGTTCTGTCATCTGCTACCATTGAGAACAGTCTAGAGCCATCCTCTTTGGAACCCCCTTTCAGGTAGTTGAAAGCAGCTATCAAATCCCCCCTCATTCTTCTCTTCTGCAGGTTAAACAATCCCAGCTCCCTCAGCCTCTCCTCATAACTCATGTGTTCCAGTCCCCTAATCATTTTTGTTGCCCTTCGCTGGACTCTCTCCAATTTATCCACATCCTTCTTGAAGTGTGGGGCCCAAAACTGGACACAGTACTCCAGATGAGCCCTCACCAATGTCGAATAGAGGGGAACGATCACGTCCCTCGATCTGCTCGCTATGCCCCTACTTATACATCCCAAAATGCCATTGGCCTTCTTGGCAACAAGGGCACACTGCTGACTCATATCCAGCTTCTCGTCCACTGTCACCCCTAGGTCCTTTTCTGCAGAACTGCTGCCTAGCCATTCGGTCCCTAGTCTGTAGCTGTGCATTGGGTTCTTCCGTCCTAAGTGCAGGACCCTGCACTTATCCTTATTGAACCTCATCAGATTCCTTTTGGCCCAATCTTCCAATTGGTCTAGGTCCTTCTGTATCCTATCCCTCCCCTCCAGCGTATCTACCACTCCTCCCAGTTTAGTATCATCCTCAAATTTGCTGAGAGTGCAATCCACACCATCCTCCAGATCATTTATGAAGATATTGAATAAAACCGGCCCCAGGACCGACCCTTGGGGCACTCCACTTGATACTGGCTGCCAACTAGACATGGAGCCATTGATCACTACCCGTTGAGCCCAACAATTTAGTCAGCTTTCTACCCACCTTATAGTGCATTCATCCAGCCCATACTTTCTTAACTTGCTGACAAGAATACTATGGGAGACCGTGTCAAAAGCTTTGCTAAAGTCAAGAAACAATACATCCACTGCTTTCCCTTCATCCACAGAACCAGTAATCTCATCATAAAAGGCGATTAGATTAGTCAGGCATGACCTTCCCTTGGTGAATCCATGCTGGCTGTTCCTGATCACTTTCCTCTCATGCAAGTGCTTCAGGATTGATTCTTTGAGGACCTGCTCCATGATTTTTCCAGGGACTGAGGTGAGGCTGACTGGCCTGTAGTTCCCAGGATCTTCCTTCTTCCCTTTTTTAAAGATTGGCACTACATTAGCCTTTTTCCAGTCATCCGGGACTTCCCCGGTTCGCCACGAGTTTTCAAAGATAATGGCCAGTGGCTCTGCAATCACAGCCGCCAATTCCTTCAGCACTCTCGGATGCAACTCGTCCGGCCCCATGGACTTGTGCACGTCCAGCTTTTCTAAATAGTCCCTAACCGCCTCTATCTCCACAGAGGGCTGGCCATCTCTTCCGCATTTTGTGATGCCCAGCGCAGCAGTCTGGGAGCTGACCTTGTTAGATCACCTTCCTCTCCTCCAAGTGCTTCAAAATGGATTCCTTGAGGACCTGTTCCATGATTTTTCCAGAGATTGGGGTGAGGATGACCAGTCTGTAGTTCCCCGGATTTTCCTTCTTCCCTTTTTTAAAGATGGGCACTAAATACTGCCTTTTTTCAATTGTCCAGGACCTCCCCCGATCACCACGAGTTTTGAAAGATAATGGCTCTGCAATCTTAACTTTTTGTCAGTTAAAGAAGCAGCGGTATTTTTTGTTCATTTGTTGGAAGGGGAGCCTCATTTTATAGTGAAGACTGTTATGAATGAAGAACACAATCTGAAGCAGCAACTAAAGTAGACATAGAAATGAAGAGAAAAAACTGTGTGAAGTTATGATGATGCTATGATGTTGCAAATATCTTTCTCCTATTGAATATTCTGTACTCTGTTTTTTACAGGCCCTTGGTCTTAGGAGGGATGACACTTTTTCAGTCACCATGCTTGGACACTGCATAGAAATGTATATTGGTGATTCCGAAGCTTACATTGGTAAGTATATCATTTGTCACTATATGTAGTAAAATTAATAGTAAAAGAAAAAATTGTTAATGTGTATCCCATAAAAGATCCTCTAATGTTACATGAAGAAAAAGTGTACTTGTGGCACCTTAGAGACTAACCAATTTATTTGAGCATAATGCATCCGATGAAGTGAGCTGTAGCTCACGAAAGCTTATGCTCAAATAAATTGGTTAGTCTCTAAGGTGCCACAAGTACTCCTTTTCTTTTTGCGAATACAGACTAATACGGCTGCTACTCTGAAATCTAATGTTACATGTACAACAGAAACCCATCAGAAAAAAAAATTGGTAGCAAGCTACTGAATCAAGAGAGAGTTCATTAAATTCAGTGGGAAGAGTCTTATGTTAAGATCAGAAAGGAAAAAATATAAATCTGGGACAAGATTTTTTTTTTACATGGAGGACATTAAAGACTATTCCATTGTGAAGGAGATGTATATTCCAATATTAACTGATTGAATCTTGGCACTGTCTGGAGAAACTAGTTATTGATACCATAAATAATGGCTTCTAGGACAGTTTATTTTAGCATCTATTTTTAATAATCATTCATAGCACCCCCAATATACATGTCACCATGCAAAATGCTTGAAGACAAAGACAAAACACAGGATGATTCAGGTAAAGAGACAAGTATGGACACAGTAGGAAGGAAGGAAATCTAATGTAAAAAAGAGTTCTGGAGAGCTGGAAGTTTTTTAAAAAAACATTATTAAGGGCACAAAGAGCAAACTATCCTAATGCGTAAAAAAGATAGGAAATATGATAAAGGACCATCTTGGCTTAACCAGAAGTGTTTCTTCGAGTGCCTGTTCATGTCCATTCCAATCAGGTGTGTGCACGTGCATGGTAGCTGGAAGATTTTTCCCATAGCAGCCTCCATTGGGTCGGCATGGGCGCTCCCTGGAGTCGTGCCTTCATGGCGCTCAGTATAGAGCCCTGCCAACCCGCCACCCCCTCAGTTCCTTCTTACCACCAGTGATGGTTAGCTGAAACATCCCATAGCCCTTGCCTAGCAAGTGCCTTTATCTCCGTTTTTTGTGTATAGTTCTCTCTAGTTAGTTGTATAGTAGTTAGTTGGGGGTTCCCCCCACCCCATCCAACTCCCCGGAACCAGGGTATGCCGCAGTCCCTGGATTTCAAAACTTGTGAAGTCTGCGCTAAGTGCATGCCAAAGAGTGACCCCACACTTCTTGTATAAGGTGCCTAGGGGAAGGTCACCAAAAGGACTGGTGTAAGATCTGCTGCAAGTTCCATTCTAGAACTATTAAGTCCCACTGAACTATTAAGTCCCATTGACCGCCATTCCCAGCCAATGGGATCTTTGGGGGAGATACCTGGAGGAGCGGCCGGGGCAACACACAGACCCCTGTGCCCCCCACCCAGGTCCTAGCCACTTCCCGGAGCGGCGTGGGGCAGGGCAGGCAGGCAGGGAGCCTGCCCTGCCCCCAGTGCGAACTGGGCCAGACCCACCCCCTGAGCCCCTCCTGCAGCCAAACCCCCTGCCCTGAGCCCCCTGCTGCACCCCACACCCCTCCTGCACCCCAACCCCCTGCCCTGAGCCCCATGCTGCACCCCAACCCCCTGCTGCACCCTGCACCCCTCCTGCACCCCCTGGGGACAGGGAGGGGATGGAGTTGGGGTGGGGATTTCAGGGAAGGGGTTGGAATGGGGGCAGGGAAGAGGTGGGGCAGGGCAGGGCCTCAGAGAAGGGGTGGAGTGGGGGCGGGGCAGCGGGGGGGGTGTTGGTCTGTGGTGCGGCCCTCGGTCCAAAGTACTAGTCCTCATGTGGCCCTTGTGGTCGTTTGAGTTTGAGACCCTTGGTTAGAGAATACTTTGTTCTGCCTCCGTGCAGAGGACTGGACTATATGACCAATATAGGTCTCTTCAAGTCCTACATTTCTGTGATTCTGATTCCTGGAAGAAATGTGTTTAAAGGTAGAATATGGAGAAGATAGAGACTGCTTTAAACTTTAGAGGTCTTTGTGATTGGAGATACAGAGGGGGATAAGGAAAGAAGACTGGAAAATGTGTTCAGACTGCTTGCTGCTTGACTGGGAAGGGACCATCTCTAAAGGATGAACAGTTAGTTCAGTATCCCTGCTCATTTAATCCTTGGACACTTCAGGCTTTCAGTAGGAGTGTCAATAATAATGTTTTTTTTTAATGTCCCATCCACTAAGAACAGGGCTGAGGCTATCGACTTATTTCACCAAGCAGCTTTTAGGTGGTAATTTTTTCCTTATTACTGACCTGGAATCCATTTGAACTGATAACAGCACACCAGCTTTATAGCCACTGTCAAGTTTTTTTTGTAAATATCAAGACAGAGGAGAGTTCTTGGTTGAAAATTACTAAAGTGTAATTGTGTGAAGACAGCAAAGAGCAAAGAATAAAAAAAAAGGAAAAAACATGTCTTTTTATTAGCAAAACAGTGACTGTTTCTTTAAATAAAAATTGCTTGTCACAGCTTAAAGATTAAGGCGGTGGGGAATGATCAATATTTAAGATCAATATTATCTGTAGGAGTTGCTCACAAATGATACATAAGATAAGTTTATGTAGGGAATCTCTGGCTAACATGTCTTTGTGGTAGTGAATGAATATCACACTTGTCCCCTGTAGAAGCAGGAGGGATACATAAACCTGCGCCCCCCCAAAATCAATACTTTAAAAAACAGGACAGTGATCCCACATGAGGTAATGAAGGCCCCCCCCCGCCCCCCATTATGCCAAAGTTTGAGATGTTTACGCAGTACGGAAGTAATTTTTCACACACAGCTTCCTAATTACACACATTTTTCTGTTTCACTGAACTTGTTCATTTCTCCATGGTGAATAATAGAGTTAGTATACCGTGAAGCATGTTAATGAGGCTGAAGCCAATTAGGAAGTAATGTCTGTGTTGTCACTCCAACAAATTGGTTTGGCAGTGTGAAAAGCAGTTGGAAATGCATTTCCTCTAAATGTCAGGGCTTATTGCATATATAGTCAGTTGATACATTCTGATGTACTAGACAGTTATTTGACTAAAGGATACAAGTTTGTAATAATTGAGCTGTATATGTGTAAAACTGACTTAAACTAATTTCTGTCCAGTCACTTAACAGAAAGAGGTCTTCTAGGAAAAGTGAAGCTGAATTGTACTCAATATATTGGGATACCTTGGGTCTTTTTAAGACAGGAGATTGCCTACTATTGGTGGCTTCTTGCACCGGTTCTAGTGCATAAAGCATAAAGTTTATGGACTTTCTCGTCAGTGGTTGGTGGATGTATAAGTGGCATGATTATTTGCTGGTAAACTAAATATTTTATGAGATGTGAAATCTTGGGAATGTTCACTTGGACAGTAATTAATAACTTTGTTTATTTCTAGGAACAGAAATTAAGGACAAATTAAGATGTTATGACTTCGATGTACACACTATGAAGACATTAAAGAACATTATTTCACCTCCCTGGGATTTCAGGGAATTTGATATAGAAAGACAAACGCTGGATGAAAGTGGTATTGTGACACTGGAAACATCAAATCAAAGGAAAACTACAGATACTACTCGTCCATTAGAAGAAACCTTTGAGATTGAAATGAATGAAAGTGATATGATGTTAGAAACGTCAATGTCAGACCATAGTTCATGACTAACACTGGTATAGATCTCATTTTGTAAAAGTGTAAAACATTTGGATTTAGCTTTTTTGTTCCTTTGGCATTCAGGAATTTGCTATTTTTATACAAATCCCAACTACTTCTCTACACTTACCACCAGAGAAGTAATCTTAAGACTGTTAAAAAATATTCATTTCCAACAGACTATTTCCAATTTTATTGTTTCTACAAAATAATCTTACATAATGGAATAAAAGGTGAAATTCATATATTATGTTTTTAAAACTGGTTACTGTACCCTGTGACTGCTCTTAAGACTGTGAAACTTTAAAAATATATCCTGAAAATGAAAGTGTACAATATTCATCAAATTGAGTAGCCAAGGGCTACTATATAATTATTGTGGCTTCTAAGTTTTCAACCTGTCTGTGAGGAACACTTTGTCATAGGCCAAAAATAACTAGGGTTTTGTTGCTAATATAATATTTTATACTTTTAAGACCGGAATAATTTCAAAAATATCCATTATTTTGTTCAGCCTGTACATGCATTTGTGGAGAGCAATTTTTTTATCAGCTGAATCTAATTTGCTATATATTAAATTGATGTCAAAGCTTTTTAAGCATGGGTAGTGGATATTACGGTTTCTGTTTTGTCCTTTTTTTTGATAATCGTTTCATCTTGTCATCTGTACTGAACTACTGGAAGATAGATGTAAGCAGAACTGCTTTGGGAAAGCTGATCAGGCAACAAATGTGAATGGCACAAATATTCAGAGTATCATAAATATTTTAATAGATACATCTGATACAGTTTTCTGAAATCAGTGACATGCTTGAGCTATTATTTTCAAAAGTTAGCTTGATTATAAGCAAGGCAGAATGTGCTGATTATAAGGCTGTAGAAATTCTCTTTACATTTCACTTGGTTATTTTGTCAAGGTAAAGATATAACTGAATGGTGTGTGTACAGTACTTAAAAAATCTCTGTGGTATTTTATTTTTAAATCTGCTCTGTGCATCACTATTTACAATTAAGAACCTTGTGTTTTATGAACAGAAATAATTTCTCCATCCAATAAACTAAGTAGGGCCGTTCTGTGCTCCTGCTTAAAATGAATACTAACCATGTTTTGTATAAACTTCTCCCCTCTCTTCTTCCTCATCCTTACTTGCCTTAAAATTTGTGAATATTGGGGAGGGGGAGGTTTAAGTTTAAGTAGTTTAATTCAGGATACTTTAATTTTAACTTATCTGTGTTTTGTTAATTAAGTTCAGCAACCTTGGCTCACTTTTAACAGTTTTTTTGTGTTTGATAATGTATAGAACTGAAAATCCTCATGAAGAAGAAAAATAGTGTAGCAGTCCAGTTGTTTTGAGTACTTCAAAGCTCAGGAACCAGCAAATATATGTTACATGTTGTTTTTCCTGAGATAGAAAGGTGATTAATTCACTTTTTAGACATCAGAATCAAGTAATAGGCCTAAAATTTAATCTATCAATTATAAATCTGGTTAACAAGCCACCTTAAATATTATGTTGGAATAAAGTCAATCATTTCTGACAGTGCTTTTAGGGAAAAAAAACAATAAAACTACCCGACATATCATTTGTTTCATAGTTATCAAAGAAAGATGTGAAGAAAGCCCCCAAAAGGAACAAACACTGGAAGACTATAGAATTAGTGCTATTAGTTAAATGCTATATATTGGGACATATATTACTTGATCTTTCCACAGCACTTTGAAAAGTTGAGGATATTGATAGATACCTCCTTGGTAAAGATCTTTGAGATCTATAGATGAAAAACACTCATCACATATGCTAAATATTTTCACATCCCTGTGCAATACATAGGCATTTTCCTTTGGTTTTTGGACCTTTTCTCTGTGGGGAGCTTTAGGTTTTTCTCCCCTTTCCGCTGTGCTGTTGCTTCTGAAGAGAACATAATTCTTTTATCTCTTTAAAAACTAAACTTTGAGAGATGCAATTTTCCCTCATGCTGTTTTCTTAGGGTGTGTCCTCACTGCAAAATGAAAGTGTAATTGTAGCATGATAGGCATACCCATGCTAGCTTTTTTAGCTAGCGCTGGTAACAATAAACTGGTGAAAATGTGGTGGCACAAACTTGTATTTGGGCTGTCCAACAGAGTATAGCCAATAATTGTAATGGGGCAAAGTCCCACTCTCAGCAGGGACTGAATCTGGTCAGTCCAGTTGGACAAGGGATGTGGGACGGGAATCCTCTGTATCTGATACCCTCTGAAACTCCTTCCAGAGCATCTTCCTCTCAGAGGGGGGTGCTCATATCCTTAGTGCCCCTCTACTGCAGTTTAAGGGAGGTATAGATTGTTCTTTGGATTGCATAGGCAGGTTCTATGAATCCTGGCTGTCATGAGGGGAGAATTCCAGAAGTTTGCATGAAATTGGGCTAGGAAATTGGCCTAAAAATGCATTGAAGTGGGGTACCCAGTATTAAAAATACAAAAAAAACCCAACACTTCTTAGAGCCCCTGCTCAGTGGGGATTGGACATGGAAACCACACAGCTGGGGCACCATATAGAAAAAATAAAGGTCAGACACCAGGAGAGCCTGTTGTAGGAAGGGTTACTAGCTCCTATTTCTTTGGTACCTAGGAACTGTGTAACACCTGATCAGTTCAGACAGACAGGAAGCTCCTTTTGGTTGGGCATTCTCAAGAAGAGGTCCCTAAGGTCTGGAACTTGCTGTCCCGCAACAAACACATTGGCTCAAACTAGTCAGAATCTTTTCATCTTCAAGATGTGCTTCAAGGCCTATCTATTCTACTAGACTCTTGAGAAGGTGGGTTTTTTGAGGAGGGAGGGGAGGGGAGTGGTTGGGAGGGGTGAGGAAAGAAAGGGGGATTTTGTGTGTAGTTAATTTTATTCTGAATGGGTGAGGAGGTTGAAAAGTCTTGTGAAGGTTTTTAATGTACATGTGCCTAGGGCAATGGATAGGCACATTATATATAGATTTTTTTTTTAAATCGATTTTTGAGCTTTTTCTTAGGCGGAGTTCTTAAGTCAGAAATGGAGAGTTCATAGTCTCATGTTCACATACATACTTTTAAAAGTGTTTTGTAAAGGAGGCTGCAGTTGAATGTTCAGTTCCTCTCCTATTTTAACTTAACTGTCAGCTGAGTTACGGCTCTTCTACAGCTGCAGGCTGACGTTTCTTCCTAACCGTTTTTTTCCTCTCCAAAATAGCAAGAGCATTTTATATCCAAGCAGAAGAGGCTGTCTTCTCAACGAGAATCTGGGGGACCTGGCTCTACCAGAAGAGCTGTTGCTGCTGTCATCACCTGTCAATTTGTCTGTGCAGAAACAGAGGTTGGAAATACTTGGTAAAAGTATTTTACCATTTTCCCTAGGAATCTTATTTTTGTGCAATAAATTAGTCATTTTAGAATATGTTATCATAGGTGACTTCTTTATCCCATGTATTGCACTTTGGATACTATATATCTTGGTGTGTTTGTTAACCGAGTTGGTAATAGTTGCTGAAGTACAGATTATGCAAAGTAAAGCCACATTCCAAAAATAGTTAAAATGAATAAATCATTTGTAAGGATTTTTTTAAAAATTTGAAATACAGCTGCTATAAAGATTCAGAACTGACTCCTACTAAGTTTTTTTTAAATTTCTTTTGGTTTGTTTTTTTTAAAGGAAAAAACAAACATCACCATCTATACACACCATCAACGTTCACAACCCCCATTAACCTCGCCCCCCCACACCCATCTCCAGTATTGTACACACTCACCTCTCATGATTAGACACATTCTCTTCCTTATTCAGACACATACCCAGCCACTGTCCCCTAATCGTCTCCCCTGCACCCTAACATGCATAAGCAATCTGTATTTTGTTTTTCTGGGTAAAGAGGACATAAGTGATAAATGTACAGGGATATTATTTTTCTGTTGCTTGCAAGAAACTGAAAAGCAACATTCAAAGGTAAGTTTGATATTTTGGGATGGTTACAGGGTAGTCCTGGAAGAAGATATATTTTTATTTTGGTTAGGGTTTTTTTGTTTTCTGTGTAAACTTTCCTGTTAACAGCTTATTCTCATAAACAGTTTGCAACAAAAAGTGTATAGACTGCATTCTGCTGTCGGCCCACCAATCATATGCCTGGTACTGCTCTCTTCATAATCCTCCACTTTGGTGCCAGCTCCACCTTTTGCATGGTACCAGCAGCTAGGAAGCTGACCATGCTTCCTCTGCTGCTGCATTCCCAGCATAGATCCTGGGCATGATCTCCAAGAGCCCTCCCATGCCCACCCTCAGTACTTCACTGCCTTGGTTTTCAGACTATTCCATTTCATCAGAATCTGAGGTGGGTCCTTGAGTCTCACTATCGAGAGTCCAGGGCTTCCTCCAGGTCCCATTCTCCTACTTACAGATGGAGATTTGAGAAGCGTAGAGCCAGGGATTGGGACATTCGGGCCAGGCACAACTGGGGCCTGGTATCATTCCAGCTTTGTTACTGACCATACTGGATGGCCTGGCGGATGCTCCAGCATCCAGATCAACATTGCCACACTCTCGCAGGAGCAGATTCCATAGGAGAGAGTTTTTGGCTGCTGGTACTGAGGCCTGTGACAGTTGGTACCAATCAACCTATGGACTCTGTATTACTGGACTTCTCCCTATGTCAGAGTAATAGTCTATCCCAGTACTGCAGGACTAACCTTGGGAGGTTTCTCCCTTGTTTTCCCTTAATGCATCATCCTAACGACCAGATAAGACTTTAGTACCAGAGGCATCCTTTCTGGTATCAGATGATTTTAGGGTATACCAAGAGCTACTCAGAAAATTGGCTGCTTTTGTTCATATACAAGTAGAGCTAATGGAGGAGAATACCCATAAAGTGATGTTTTGTACTTGGCTACAGCAGGAAATAACTCGTCCCATAAATGAGGCCCCTCATACAGCCTACCTGTGGCAAGCCCCTTCCTCCATTCCCCCTGTGGCCAAATGAACAGAATGTGATCGCCAGATTCTGCCTCAAGGGTTTGAGCAGTATTTATTTACTTGCTATGCTGGGCTCACTAGTAGTGGCCATGGTGAAAGAGAAGAGTAGTCAAGACTGGGCAACAGCCACCCCCAAGGAAAAAGATCCAAAAAAGCTTGATCTCTTTGGGAGAAAGATTAATTCTGTGGTGTGTTTACAGCTCTGCATTGCCTAAATGTGATTATAACAACTGGAAGGCAGTCTCTCAGTTTGCAAATAAATTGCTGGAAAGGGTTAGGGAGCAGTTTTAGTCCTTTGTTGTGGAAGGTTGTCTGATCATCAATCAGCTCTGCAGGCTTCCTTGGATGTGGCGGATTATGCTACTGCGGCTATGGCTACAGAAGTGGCTATGTGCCATTCATCTTGCAAAATGCCCAACTGTAACACCATAGAAAATTCTGCAATGACTGCAAGTTACCATGGTGACTTATTGATGTCAATGTTAACGAAGATAAGGGAAACTAAGAAAATAGCCTATGAAAAGCAGGGCACCCCAACATGTTTAGGATGTGGAAATCCAGATAAGGGAAATGGGAAGTTTGCAGTATAGCCTGGGATATTTTGTGTCATATTTTCACAATCATCATCAATTAACACCTCTTTGATAATGATCTTGCAGTTTTACTAGTTACCCTGGACCAACCAGTCATGTCAGCTTCTTTCAGCCTTCTTCTAAAGCCTGATATGGCTAAGATGAAATTTGACAGGCCTCAGGCCTCTAGGCCTTACCTTTATAGCGTTATCTTACTTATCTACCTAACACACACTTACTAATAATATATGCTTATCAAGCCGATACCCCATCCTACCTATTCCCACACTTGTACCTACAATTTAAATCTGTTAATCCCCCCATTGATTACTTATGAATTAACCACAATATATAACAATTAAATTATGAAATAAGGTGATTAGGTTGTAACCTTTATGCATATGGGTTATTGGTGTGAGTGTAACACAGAATAAAATGTGTTCTCCAGCATAAATAGGGAGGGATTATCCATCAGGAAATCCTCCACAGATGACCACCTGTTGAGAGATCCACCAACTCTATGGTTCCCTTCGGGGTGTGAGTATGAAAACATTGATGCTGTGGCTTCTCTGATTGGCTCAGACTTGCTATTGAAGCCAGAAGGAGGCATAGGAAGTTGTCCAAGCAACTAGGTGAATGCCTGGCTGGCTGCTACACTGGATTCTGCCTTCTTGCCTGTTTCCTGAGCCCTGCCTTGTCCCTGGTACCTGTTTCTTCTTTGAGTGTTTGTTCATTTCAGTTCCAGTCAGGTGTGTGTGTGTGTGTGTGTGCGCGTGCATGCGAATGGCAGCTGGAAGATTTTTCCCCTAGAAGTATCCGTTGGGTCAGTCCAGGCACCCCATGGAGTGGCGCGTCCACGGTGCTCAATATAGGGCCCTACAGACCCACCACCCCTTCAGTTCCTTCTTACCACCAGTGACAGTTAGCTGGAACTTCCCCTTGCTCTTGTCATGACCCGCACATTTGGCAGTCTGTATTTAGTTATTCATTATGTTTTGTAGTTAGTGTTAAGTAGTTAAGAACTACCTTTAAGTACCTACTGTGTCCTTTGTGGGGGTTTCCCCTCCAGCGCTATCCCGGCGCTGGGGCATGCAGCTGTCTCCAGGCTTCAAAACCTGTGAAGTCTGCAGCAAGTGAATACCCAGAAGCAACCCTCACACTTCATGTTTCAAGTGTTTGAGGGAGCATCATCCAGAGGATTGCTGTAGGACCTGCAGGGGGTTTCGCCCCAGGACGTTAAAAAATAGGAATCAGTGCCTGAAGATCCCACTAACGGAAGCTGCACTCTGCTCCCAATCCCACCCTGGGTCGGCAGACCCTGCACTGAGTACCTCCTCCTCGGTACAAAGTGCCCCAGCACCGTTGGCGTGGGGATTGGTGCCAAGTAGATAAGAACTCGTCACCGTCCCAGCTCCACTTGTGGCTCACATGCTGCAGGTTGGCGCTGGTCTCAAGCGGCAGTGCCACAGAAGAGGCGGCCTGGATTGGCCCAAGGAGCTCGCCATTTTGAGACCCGAGTTGGACTATGGTAATTTGGCCCCACTGCCAATGACAGTCGCATTGACTCCTGCTGTCGTGGAACAGTGGTCGAGTCCAGACCCTTCTCGATCGTCAAGCCGAGAGCTACACCTCCTGTTGACCCCAGAGGCGTTCAAGGCAGCCCAGGACCTGCTCCATCTCACAGCACCATTCTCCCTGCCTAGACGGGATAGGTCGCCACCAGTTGCTCCCCTGGCACGGTCAAGGGAAGAGCCCACAATGATGTCCCAGCGGTCTCCATCCCCGGTGCACGACTCCCTAGCACCAGAACAGAGTCAGCAGCCTCATCAGTCCCCAAGACCTCAGCGCAGACTGTTGGCGCCGCGAAGTAACGCTTTTCCGTGGTCCTTTTCGGAGACCTCGGAGTCGGACTCCTATTGATCTTATAGAAGCAGAAGTAGACAGTCTAGGTCATCATGAGCCTGGCACCCTTTCCTGGCACTGTTGCTCACGCAGTGGCAGCCCATGGCAGAGTGGCCCCTCTTCACCAAGGCCAAGGGCAGAGCGAAGGGCCGCATTCCAGGGTGGTGACCAAGGCCCTTTTCATACCTCCTCCGGCACCGTAGGTATCAGCAGGATCGGGGGTAGCTCCATCGCTCCCTTATGTCCCCATCCCAATCCCTGCAACACTGGTGCCGTCTACACCGGCCCCAGCAGTATTAGCACTGATGACCTCGGCACTGACAGCCGTTGCACCAACAGCCTCAGCACCAGTGTATAGTCCTGGCACTAAGGGGTATGGCCCCTCCCACATTAGCATCAGCCCAGGAATCCCTAGCACCGTGGGACCCCTTGGGCGTGGAGGGAATAGAGCAGCCACTCCTTACAGGGGGTTCTGCAGCAATTGCTGAGGAGGGTTGCCCAGGGCCTGGGCATTCAGGCAGAGGAGGTAGTGGAGGACGCAGATCCAATGGTGAATATCCTTGTGCCCTCTGGACCAGCATGTATTGCCCTATCCCTCATAAAGACCATTGTTGACACCACTAAAACCTCGTGGTAGACCCCAGCTTTGTTGCCCCCTATGGCTAAGCTATTTTGTGCCATCTAGGGGCTACGAGCACTTATATACCCATCGTCCACCAGCTTCCCTGCCCATGGACATTGCTAACCAAGGCGAGTGCCAGGGCTACCAACAGGTTTCAGAGTAGCAGCCGTGTTCGTCTGTATTCGCAAAAAGAAAAGGAGTACTTGTGGCACCTGGGAGACTAACCAATTTATTTGAGCATGAGCTTTCGTGAGCTACAGCTCACTTCATCGGATGCTTATGCTCATATAAATTGGTTAGTCTCTCAGGTGCCACAAGGGCTACCACCCTCCCTCCCCAAACAATCAAGAGGCGAAACGACTCGACCTTTCCCGGAGAAAGGTTTATTCCAGAGCCAGCTCGCAGCTCCCCATTTCCCAGCAGCAGGCCATGGGCAGCAGGTACTGCTCTAAGAGGGGCGGGGCAATTGTCAAAGGTGCAGCGTGCAGCAGCGCTGCGCTCCGCTTCGCGCCACGCCCGGTGCACAGGGGAGAGGCACGCGGCCCCGCTCCAGCGGGCGGCGGCCCCTTGCTCTAGTTGCGTCCCCCTCTCTCTCCCTCCCTCCCTCCCCCCGCCGCCCTGGCTGAAATCTCGCGAGATTCTGCTCGGCACCTGGTGGGCGGGGGTGGGGTCTCGCGAGGTGTCGCTGCGCCGGGCGGCGGCGGCGGCGGTTGCATGAGGTCGGAGCGCGAGGCCAGGCCGGGGCTGGCGCGCGGGGGCGGCCGGGAGAAGCGGCCCATGGAGACCCCGCTCCGGCGGGAGTCCCCGCGCCGGGAGCCCGAGACCCCCCCGCCGCCTCCGGGGCCGCCCCCGCCGCCTCACCCGGCGCTGGGCAGGCAGCGGGAGGAGAAGAGAGCGGCGCTGAGCAAGGTGAGCGGCCGGCGCGTCAGCACCAGGGACAGCGCGCGGCGAGGCGGGGGATTTGCCTGGAGCAGGGGGGGGGTTAGACGTGAATGGCGGGGAGAGTGTGGGGGTTGCCTCGGGGGCGGGGGGATTTCCCTATGGGAATGGGGAGCGGGGACTTGCCCGGGTGGGGAGGAATGCGGGGGGGTTGCGTGGGGTAGGAGAGGCGGGAAGGGGCGGGGGCGGGGATGACAGGGATTTGGGGCGGTGCAGTGGTACCACGGTGGTAGTGCACTTTATTGAATGGTTAATCGGCAGAGGTTCTCGGACGTCTTGTGAGTCTCTACCCGCAATGGGGCGGGGGGGGGGGGGTAGGTTTTATATCCCAAAGGTTTAGCATAGTGTTTAGCCGGCAGGATGGTTTGTGGTTGGAGCAGGCTCCGTACCTCAATTTGCCCATCTGCAAAACAAGAATCATAGAATATCAGGGTTGGAAGGGACCTCAGGAGGTCATCTAGTTCAACTCCCTGCTCAAAGCAGGACCAATCCCCAATTTTTGCCCCAGATCCCTAAATGGCCCCCTCAAGGATTGAACTCACAACCCTGAATTTAGCAGGCCAATGCTTAAACAACTGAGAATAAGAATATTGATCCACTTTTGTAAAATGATTTTGAGTTACAAGCAATATCACTGCAAATCTGCTTGCCTAGTCACAGTTAGTGAGTTAAAAATCAAGGATGACAAATGCTGTGGCAGAGGAGTGGGGAATTTCCCCCGGGGAAGGAGTCCCTGCAAAGCACCACAACATCAACTTTGCTATTTTTTTTTTATATAAAACATCTTTCATCTAAGCACTTTACAAGCAATTCTCACAAAATTCCTTACAAATTGGGAAACTGCTGCACAGAAAGGCTGTGTGACTTGCTTAAAGTGAGACAGTGACTGAGTGCTGGGAACAGAACACACAAATCCTGACCTCTCATTTCCCTGCTTTACACATTTGACAGCACTCCATCCATATGTTTTTCATGCAAATTGTGACCCTAACTGTTTTATGGAATTAAATGGCACAAGACAGTAGGTCACATATAGTATGTATTATTCTTGCAGCAAAAGTGTTTTGAGAAAGTTACTTCATGTTAAATCATTTTATACACAGAGAATGTAGTATTTTGTATATTTAGTACTTAATTTGATTTTACATAATTTGTTAATATCTTTTATACTCAGCTCAACTATAGTTGCTTCTAAACTCTCTGTTAAAATATTTCAGTTGTCCTACAATTATATTACATGTGTTAGCTATCATTCCCTCATCTGTATGTGACAGAAACTGCATCCCAGTGCAGGATTATATGGTTAGACTGGATCCTGTTGAAATTCGAATTTCTAGGGAGAGTTTTCAGAAAGATGCAATGTAGTTTGTTTACTATTTTGACAATATTTAAATATTTAGATTAGTACTAAATGAGTCTTCACTTTTAACTATGTTACTTTACAGATAGTTATTCGCCGGCTTCCTCCTAGTCTAACCAAGGAGCAACTGGAAGAGCAGCTACATCCGCTACCTGCCCATGATTATTTTGAATTTTGCACTGCTGATCCCAGGTGAGGAGGAACTGTTTATCAACATTAAGAAGGAAAGAGGTACTTTCAATGGGTTTGTAAGCAACCTATCTCACTAAAGGCTTGTCTACACTTACCAGGGAATTGATGCGTGGCGATAGATGCATTGGCGGTCGATTTAGCGGGTCTAGTGAAGCCCCACTAAATCAATCGCAGATCGTTCTCCCATTGACTCCTGTACTCCACCAGATCGAGAAGAGTAAGGGGAGTCTATGGGAGAGTGTCTCCCATCGACATTGCGTAGTATGGATCCCGCGGTAAGTAGATCTAAGCTACGTTACGCGGTAAGTAGATCTAAGCTACGCTATTCCCGTAACTCAAATTGCGTAGCTTAGATTGACTTTTCCCTGTAGTGTAGACAAGACCCCAGGTACCCTGGGCATAGTTACATAACAAATTTATATTTTGTGTCTATGAAGCCTTTATCTTTTTTGTTTTGGTCAGGTAAGTAGGTAGTGTTTTTATATATATATACTATTTTCACTGGTGAAGTAGAACAGAGATCTTCCTAAACTTCTTGTACACCTTACATGACTTATTCTCTTTCTTAGTGTTGAGCAGGGCAAATACTACAGCCATTTTTCCATGAGTGTTCATTTGAATTTAAAATGAATTAACTTCTTCACTGTACACATCTCATTGCTTTCTACAGGCTTTCAAGCAATCAAGTTTTATTAACACGGATGTTCACAAAAAGCTAATTTTAAATTTACACACCTGGGCACTCAAGGATAGCTCCTGTTTCATTTATAGATTCCAAAGCCAGAAAGGACTTCCTGAATAACACTTCCTGTATTGTGACTTCTGTATAACACAGGCCACAAAAGTTCCCCAAAATAATTCCCAGAACATATCTTTTAGCGAAACATGCAATCTTGATTTAAAAATTGTCAGTGATAAAGAATCCCACTATGACCATGGTTAAATTGTTCCAGTAGTTAATTATTCTCACCTTTAAGAGTTTACACCTTATTTCCAGTCTTAGTTTGTCTAGCTTCAGCTTCCAGCCATTGGATCATGTTATACCTTTTGAAGAGTCCATTATTAAATATTTGTTCCCCATGTAAATGCTTCCAGACTGTAATCAAGCTATCCCTTAACCTTCTCTTTGTTAAATAGTTTGAGCTCTTTCAGTTTTTCACTATAAGGCATGTTTTCTAGTCCTTTAATAATTTTTGTGGCTTTTTTCTGAACCCTCTTCAATTTATCAATATCCTTCTTGAATTTTGGGCACCAGAGCTGGACGCAGTATTCCAGTAGCAGTTGCACCAGTACTGAATATAGAGGTAAAATAACCGCTTTGCTCCTACTTGAGATTCCCCTGTTTATGCCTCCCAGGACAGCATTAGCTTTTTTGGCCAATGTCATATTGGGAGCTCATGTTCAGCTGATTAACCACCATGACCCAAAATCTTTTTCAGAGTCATTGCTTCCCAAGATAGAGTCCTCCATCCTGTATGGTCTACATCAGGGGTCTCAAAGTCCCGGCCCGGGGGCCATCTGCGGCCTGAGAACCTCCCCACTGCGGCCCATGGAAACTTTTTAAAAAGTTCTTTCATCCGGCCCTCATGACTTTTGGCTGGGGTGGAGCGGGGCGGAAGGGGAGCAGGCAGGAGAGAGTCACATGCCCCTCCCCCTAACGTTGCTCCATCCTGCTGCTCCTGGGACCCTCCCAGGTGTTGCACTCAGCAATGTGTCATTCACCTTGGGCAGCTCCGCTCCCTACAAGCAGTTCCCTGTCCTTGCTGTTGTCGGCGGAGCAGCAGAGGGTCGTCTTCTACAGGTGCTGCCCCCCGCAGCTCTCATTGGCTGGGGGAGAGGGACAGAGATACCATCACTAGTTGCTGGGTAGAGTCAGCCATGGAGGCAGCACCGTTAGTTGCCAGGCAGAGTCAGCCAGGGTGGCATGAGGCCAAGTGGGAGCGAGGGAAAAGGGTGGGAAACGGGCTGGGAGGTGGTGTGAATACCATCTTCATTGACATTGGCCCGCTCGGAGCATTTGAGGACTGGCACTGGCCCTAAGGTAAATTGAGTTTGAGACCCCTGGTCTACATTCTTTGTTCCTAGATGTATACATTTACATTTAGACACGATTAAAACACATATTGTTTGTTTGCGCCCAGTTTACCAAATGATCCAGAGCTCTCTGAATCAGTGACCTGTCCTCTTCATTGTTTACTACTCCCGTAATTTTTGTGTCATCTGCAAACTTTATCAGTGATGATTTTATGTTTTCTTCCAGGTCATTGATAAAATTATTAAATAGCATAGGGCCAAGAACTGATCCCTGTGGGACCCCACTGGAAACACACCCTCTCAGTGATGATTCCCCATTTACAGTTGCATTTTGAGAGTTATCAGTTAGCTAGTTTTTAATCCATTTAATGTGTGCCATGTTAATTTTATATTGTTCTATTTATTTAATCAAAATGTTGTGTGATACCAAGTCAAATGCCTTACATAAGTTTAAAGGACATTTTATCAACCGTATTATCTTTATTAACCAAACTTGTAATCTCATCAAAAATGTATCAAGTTAGTTTGGCAGGATCTGTTTTTCATAAACCCATGTTGATTTGCATTAATAACATTATTTTCGATTAATCCTTTATTAATCAAATCCACTATCACCCACTTCATTATCTTACCCAGGATTAATGTCAGGCTGATAGGCCTATAATTACCTGGGTCATTCCATTTACCCTTTTTAAAAATTGGCACATTTGTGTTCTTCCAGTCTTCTGGAACCTCCCCAGTGCTCCAAGAAGAAAAGTAGTACTTGTGGCACCTTAGAGACTAACCAATTTATTTGAGCATAAGCTTTCGTGAGCTACAGCTCACTTCATCGGATGCATACTGTGGAAAGTGTAGAAGATCTTTTTATAAACACAAAGCATGAAAAAATACCTCCTCCCACCCCACTCTCCTGCTGGTAATAGCTTATCTAAAGTGACCACTCTCCTTAAAATGTGTATGTAAGACTCCAAGACTTATTCAAAATTAACATTAACATCCAATATATTACTAATTATATCATTAGCAATTTCAAAAACAATTAAACAAAAGAAGAAAGTTAACTAACAAAGAATATAAATTGAGATTGCTAATACTTTTATTTAATATGCATGGTGCCATAAATGTTAAGACAACATTCACTGCCTAACAAAACAAATTTCAGAAAGGGAGGAAATGTACAGTTAATGCAACCCAAACACCCTTAACATTGTCGTGAAGCAATGGTACATGGATATGTATCCTAAATTAATAGAGAGTGCAGTGTATAGCTGTGCATATCTGACATTTTCTTCTTAGAGAATTGTCTATAGTAGATCCAAACTAATGGCATGTCTCCACCTCTGGTTGTAACCCTGGAACTGTTTATTGGCAATGACTGTTGGAGCGCTGAGCCCCTCAAACATTGAACCACCAGCTGAGGCTACAAAGAGGGGAAATAGTTCCCAACTGCCAAATTTCCTTTCCATAATCTTACTTGTGTGGTTGCGCCAGACTTGTAATTTTTATTTGTAGCAGTTTAAGACAGTTTTAATTAGTTAAGTGATAGATTTACCGTAAGTTAATGTAGAGCAGTTTTGTTATTTAGTCTGTCAGTCTAGGCTACTCATACTCCAACCTGAAGTTTGGCAGTCTGAAAAAACCAAGGATTCAAGGACACTCTATCTGTAATGGATCAGCACTCTTAAGTGCCTCCATGTGTAGAAGTGGGACACTCTGTGGGCTCCTGTTCAGCCTGTGCTGCTCTTTCCAATAGATAAAGGAAAAATAACAAAGGCAGATTGAAACTTCTTCTCCTAAAGGAGTCTCTCTGTTTTCAATGGATTTCTTTGGCTATATGCCAGGAAATGTTCCAAGCTCTTTTGATGGGCCAAAGCACTTAAGTCTGGGGCACAAGTCTATAGGGAGCCATCATTCCTAGAAAGATTAGGCAACTCAAAGCAGGCCATAGATTTAAAGTTTATTTTTCTCTCCTCGCATTCATGCAAATAAATATTTTGCGTGCAGAAAGACTTAATTGTGAAGGCTCCTGTCCGATCTTTGTCTGGCTTATTTAACTGCCTGTGTGCCAGGACTCTGGTGAAGGTTTTTGCAAACTCTGTCATATGCTGTGTCAATCATTGTCCTCTCCAATATAGAAAATAACCTATAGAACATATATAACAGAAACACTGCCATATGGTTTATGTGACCAACACAGCTTTAATTTGGGTATTGAGCATCAAACCGTCAAAATTGTCAAGTAAGTGTGAACAGCATTTAAATAGGAAAAAGTTCCATTTTGTTCATGGACATTGCATATGTAGAAAAAGAGACTAAATAGATTGAGTAAATTATTTAGTGTGAACTATTTTCTCAGCTGTAGGGATACCCTCATGACTTGCTGATACTGCTGTCCCCATTCATGTATCTCTGAAGAGGCAGATCATTCTGTATTGCTGGAAGAAAAATGAGGGCACACTTAAAACACTTTTTAAAAATTCATCTGCTTTAAAAATTACTCTTGACACTTAAGTAAAGCAAAAAGGACAAAGAAAATAAAGCTGCATTTTCAAATGTTATTTGGTTACTACATTTTTAGGTGTTGAAAGCTGTGAATACATATTTTTTAGAAAATAGAGAAAAGGAATACTGAAGACTGATATCTGTTACATAGGATGTCAGATTTTTTTTCTAATGCTTCCTTGACCCCGCTAGTAAACTAATGGTCTGTAGGGTTGGAGTGGGAGGCACTTTTTCCCTCTGTGATTTGTATTCAGATTCTGTGCTCTGTCATCAGTCTGATGTCTCCACAGACACTTAGGCCTTATCTACATGGAAATTATTTTTGGTATATCTGAGTTTTTCGACATGAGCTGCCTTTTGTCCACACATAAGCAATCTTTTTTTGCTTTATTTTGCTTCTTATCCTCCTGTCGTTAATCTGCTTTGGTAACAACATAACACAATTTCTGAATGAGTTACGCTGCTATAAAGTTCATGCGGATACATCCCCATTTGAACTGTACTACTTCAGGTAATCATCCCACTGATATTCCACACTGCATTGCTTCACATTGGACTGGTCTGTCTGGTTACCTGTGCCTTCTCCAATGCACTGGGGTCATCTTGATTAGCTATCCACCCATGGATAGCTGACACACCCCAAGCCCATCTGAAAGGAGCAAATTCAATTTAATCTTTCCATCTGTCACTGAAATGCAAATATTTATAAGTGTCTAGCAGATCAAAAACAGGAAAAGGAGCACTCTCAGGACACATGCCAGTGCTACACCAAAGCACTGCAGCAGAATTACAAAAACACCAAAGACAAAATCAAAATACCAGTGCACATGAGTACTATGAAGAGCTGAATCCGATTTTTGCCACAGAGGCCACCACTAAACCCCAGTATACATTGGATAGTTTGGTCACAATCTGCAGCGAGCCAGGCATGCCTTCAGAAACCCCACAGGAAGCCTTGTCCCCCCAGGCAGGAGAAAATTCCTTTAGACAACCAAGATTTCTTCAGCACTCCTTCCAGCCAGCCAGAGATGCCTCCCCAGTGCCCAGCCAGAGACAATACTACAGAGGGGACCTCATCCAGTAAGTATTAAGTACTATATTGCAATTGTCTGTCCCATTAATGCCTGTTTAGGGGGATTTGGAAAACTTTCTTCTGGATACTGGCTGTGCCCTGGCATGTCTGGCAGATATTGTCATAGAATATGAGGGTTGGAAGGGACTTCAGGAGGTCATCTAGTCCAACCCCCTGCTCGAAGCAGGACCAATCCCCAATTTTTGCCCCATATCCCTAAATGGCCCCCTCAAGGATTGAACTCACAACTGTGGGTTTAGCAGGCCAAAGCTCAAACCACTGAGCTATCCCTCCCCCCACAGCAGACGGATGGATATGTCTGCCCCTATTCAGCACCCTCTGGCCTCCACTTGCTTGGCTTTTCTCCAGCTCCCGTAGCATGCTCAAAATGGCACTTAAGACAGAAAATTCAACAGTTAAAAGTGGGCTTTTTAATCCCAAAGATTTTTAATCCCATGCTCATAGACCAAAATATGTATCCTCCCTAGTTTCCCATGCTGCTTGATGTTCCCTGCTCAACCACCTCTGCCTCCTCTCCCTGCTTTTCATTCTTGTGGTTCAGTAAAAGATAGTGGCCCTGCAGCTATGAAAAAAAAATTAAAGAGACAAATGCATTGCATCTGAGTCAGTTTTATTGTAGCAAAACAAAAAGCAAGAAATACACCAGTAGAAAATGCATTTAAACCCACAGTTTTGTCATTGCTCTGAGCTCTTTTAGATTTTAAGATTTTCATACATGTACAGTTAAACATGTTAAATTGGCCACTTGAGATTACAGAGGCTGTTTTAAGTCTTTTATGTTGCATAGACTCTATAAAGTACACTGGACTCTCACTAGAACGCGGGATTTGGGATATATGCGCGGTACCGCATTAACGCAGGGACCGCGTTAAAATTAATTGCAATTAAAGTGATTAAATTTGGGATCCATGGCAGCGACCACGTTTTATGTGAATTTGCGCTATAAAGACGTGCGTTCTAGCGAGGGTCCGGTGTATTTGTGATTTGCAGGTGTTACAAAAGGCATTTTTTCATCAAGCACTTATTTGTTGAATTATATTACATTGCTAAACCCATTGCATTGTTAACAGGACATGCCTCACAGCTGCAAAATTCTGTATTTTTTTATATCACACTTTGCTCTCATCCCTTGGTATGATAAATGAGAATTCTAGGCAAAGATAGCAATCTAGTTTGGCAAGCATTTGACAAGGCCCTGCTTGCTTCTTAGGGCCACCCACCTAGGTAGTGTTTCCCTTCCATTAAGCAACAGTTTGAGGGGGCACCATCCTAGCATGTAGCATGTTGCATATTTTGTCAGTTGTTCTCCGTTTACCTTTCTGCACAGGACCCATCTCTGCCTCTTAAGAATACACCTCAGGATAATATTCCCCATTTAAGGACAGCTCCCAAGAGTGTACATGAAATTACTAGCCTATTCCTTGGGGAACCCCACTCTCCATTCTTCTCACCCCCAAAAATTGTATAAGGGGCCATTTAAAGGGTATCTCTACACCATGGTGTGGGGACCTGATCTGAGGCAAAATATCTTAAATTGTCTTACCATCTTCTAGCACACCAGGCCAGACAATGGAATTCCAAAATTGATAATTTGATGGTAAATAATAGAAGTAACATTCTATCATTGATGATGGCTAATATTGGTACAGTAACTGCTTTATTGTTTCTCTGTTCTCATAGCAACTGGCATGGCATGGCCCACACAGAGAGGAGCGTTATCAGTATCTCAATGCCTGGCCAACCTCCAAGGGAAGAGAAAGAGGATGAGGGAAGAGATGTTTGCTGACCTCATGAATGGGTCACAGCAGAAAGCAGAACACCCAAAGGATTGGAGGGGAGTGTACACTTCCATGACAGCAACTCCAAGAGTTGATTTACCAACACCAAACTGGTTAGTTACTGACCAGTAGCAATTGGATAAGGCAGTTTTCCAAATGGCAATGGCCACATACTTCTCCACACTGAGAGGAACTGTCATATTAGTGATTTGGCACTGGAGATCTGGGGTAAGTTCTGTGTAGATTCCAGGGAACTGGCCTTCCAATTCCACTGCTGGTTATACCAGGACTGCAGTCAGTGCTGGCTGGCTAGGCCCAGAGACAGTGCTCCATCGAGTGAAGCCAGTCCAGTAAAATGTCATGCAGAAGTAACTGCTTGGTTTCATTCTCCTCCTCCTCCTCTAGCAGTATCCATATGAAATCTTAGTGGTTATAGTGATGGCATTCTTCCTTCTCCTCAAAAGCCACCTGCCTGCATGATTAACAGTACCTCTGGTATTCTGTTTGTATTAATCAGTGCCTACTTCATGGTGTTCCATGCTGCCTGATAGCAGTTTGAACATTTGTTTGCAGCTGAAACAGTTGAAAATGACTAGCTAGTGAAAACAAGACCGATTTTGGGATACTGTGGAAGGAATCATGGGAATTTGACACTAAATCCCAGAAGCTCAGTAGATATCCCACAATCCAACACGGTAAGCAAGCCATACTGCATTGAGTATAGAACAGTGCATCCTGGGATATCTGCCCAGAATGGTGTTCACTTTTTTCAAAAAAGCGTGATACTGTGTGGATGCTACAATTCACAAAGGAAGTAGCTTAAACCACTTCACACAAAGCAGTGTTGATGCACTCTTTTAGTTTAGTTATAACTATAATTATAGTAAAGAAAACTATGTTGAAAAAGTGTTCCCTGTAGACAGGGCCTAAGGGCCAAATCCTATGGGTTTTTGAGTGCCTCTTGAAAAATACTTAAGACCCTTAGAGTAGAACACATTTTGCAGAGCTTCCAAAGGACAATGGCTATTTTGGGGTTGATAGGGTTAGTATACTTTCAATCATCCAGAAGTTCATAATATCCCTGATTCTCCATTGCCTTGTACCTTATGTGGTCATTTATATGCATGCAAAGTGAAGGTCTTATAGATATATAATACTATCAATTCAGAATTACCAATTCTAAATTTATATCTCCTTTTCACTCATACACTTTACATATTATAAATGACCACACAAAGTGCAAGGCAGCAGATAATCTGGTCCAGTGTATTTTATCTTGACATCACAGTGTATGTGCAAAATTGTCAAATTTTGTTCCTCAACTATATTTTAGTATGTGCATGGATGGGGAAATTTATTTCAGACTCCAAAATGTGTGTGGGAGGAGTGGGGAAAGAGGGGTTCACAAGAGCAGAAATGCAAGAAAATTGACAGTTAATGTTCCTGTCACATCAGGGCACAAGGAGGAATCCCTTCATTTTCTGACTAATATCTATGGTAAAATTGTAGAAATCTTGGCTGTGAGTTTTCTCACTTTTGTGGTCTTGTGTTATTTCACTGTAGGTTGTGGGGGTTTTTGGGTAAAATACACAAACCAAATGTTTCTATTCCCCCCTAGCTCTTCTGAACCCCAGTCTGTGACTCACACAGCAGTCCCATGTGCCCCATGGTGTCCGTGCCTCCTGACCTGGCCCCACATGGAGGGTGCTGTGAGGAACACAACCTCTTCTCTTCCCTATTTGCAGCTGGGGCTGGGGCTGCCGCTGCCCCCCCCCCCTTTCCGGGAGCAGCTGCTCTTTGTTCTGGTGCCAAAGTGGCCCCTGATGGGCGAAAGGCATAATTGTAGCACCTTTCTGCAAGGAAAAAATTTTTGCGTAACACATAAATTCTGTGTGGGCACAGTATTCTCCCAGGAGTAACTATTAGGCGCCTAACAAGGGGAGTATAAAATGGAAACCTTGATAGCTTTCACACCTCTTACATTTCCCAGAGTACAACAGTGATCCCAAACTGGCTGGCCCTACCTCTCTGATTCATCTCTGAGAAATAATATATTTTGGGATTGTGGAAATGGCTTCATTTGAGGAATGAACTCACAACTGCTAAGTACTCTCATAGCCATACCTATTTATTGTAATAAACCAACTATAGCTAGGGGAGAATCCCACTTTGATAGTGCAGCTTTGCACACATGTTTTTGCATTTTTGTGTGCTGTGAGTGGTGATTTTGGTCCATAATATTTAAACGTTTTTATTACCGTAAATCTTGTGGCTACACTGGATCCCTTCAAAACATGTAAGATAATTTTTGAAGTCTGTACTTTCCAGAACACAGAATCCTATCTACTCTTTCTGGTAGTCATATATTTAATCTCTGCTAACAGCAATAATAAACGCTTAATGTAAAATAAAATTCACTGTTTTAAATGTTTGACTCAATTGTGAAATGTATTCAATCTAACAAATATAAGTGTAAAAGGACAGAAAAATATTGCTGTTTCATGTGTCGGGGGAAAATAGAATGTGGTGCCAAAGCAGGTGGAAAACATCTGCTACTGAAATATTAGGCGTTTAGAAATGTTTCTGAGAGGATAAATCTTTTTGTTTTTCTATTCTCTTTTACAATGGTTACTGTTCCGTGTCAAGGTTTCTGATATTTTATAGGTAATAAGTGCCTGACCTTATAAAGTGCTGAGCACCGTCAACTCGCATGTAAAGTAAGTGGAAATTGAGGATGCTCTGCAACTTTGCAGGATCAGGACCTAAAAATGGCAAAAAATATTTTTATTTTCTGCAAACAGTGGAGTAGTAGTCCTAAATTCATACACAAAACCTGCATTAATAGGAGTTGTAACCATCATCTGCTTCCAGAGATATTTGGTAGTTGGTCCAAATGCTTGTAAATCAGAGGCACAGCAGTTTCCTTAAGGGACAGAGAAAGATCTATAATGCTCCCTTCAGTTACACTTCTAATTTTTTTTTGACAGTATGAAATTGCAAGAATTTAAGGGATAAGGAAATAAGCATGAAATTGCTCTAATTTTCGCCACATCTGGTGTATTCAAAGAAGCCTATTTCTGCTTCATATGTCCTAGTGTATTTCTTTAATAGTTGAAATGTTTATAAAAATACATTAAACATGTTTTTCCGTTTTCCAGGCAGTAATTTTTCTTGGATGCACAATACGTTTTTGGCATGTGTACCAAACAACTTCATTTACTTAGTTAAGAATTTTATTAACAGATTCATTTTTCTTACACTAACATTGTCTTTAATTCCAGCATTTCTGCTTTGGCAGCAAAGAGCCACAAGCAAAAGTACTTGATATGAGCAGTTTAACAATGCAATCAAGTTAATCTTTAATCAATACTGAAATAATTTAGGCCTTAGTTCAGTCAAGCACCTAAGCATGTGCGTAACATGAAACACATGAGTACTCCTACTGAGACGAGCAAGCACAGAGGAGGGAGCCCTCTGCTTCCTGGGAGGTGACAGTTATCCAAAAGTCTTTCTGGTTGCTCCAGCCACTAGCACAGTGGTTCTCAACTATGGTCCACCGCTTGTTCAGGGAAAGCCCCTGGCGGCCCAGGCCAGTTTGTTTACCTGCCGCATCCGCAGGTTCGGCCGATCGCGGCTCCCACTGGCCGCGGTTCGCCGCTCCAGGGCAATGGGGGCTGCAGGAAGCGGTGCAGGCCGAGGGATGTGCAGTTGAGAACCACTGCACTAGCAGCGCATACATGGTGCCTGTGTGATCTCAACTTAAATGTTCTTCAAATGTCAAATCACAAAGCCTTTCTACTTATAAAGTAAACAAAGCCAAGTTAATTTAATGATATTGTTTATTACTCTATTCTGCATTCATATTGAAATTTATCTAAAAAGGCACTGACTGTTTCTCATTGAAATCAATAGTAGGGAAACTCATTCTATCATAGTACAGCCTTTTCATGGCTGGTCATGGCTACCTCCGTATAGTACACTCAGTGCCATCCACTTGCATAGAAATGTTGAAACTTTCATCAATATCATTCAATTCATATTTATTTTTATAGATAAAATACATTTTTCAGATATAAATCTGTGTCATTAACACTGTTTCTTTTAGACTGATGTCTTTCATTGAGTTATAAATAAACATTTTTATTTTTTAATTCATATATAAATTGAAAAATGTCTCAATTTAAGATCCCATTGGAATTAGTGCTCTTTAAAAATGCTAGATAATGAACATTTCATTTACAGTAAATGGGTATCCATCCCAACAGCTCTGTCTAATTCAGAAGGATCAGAAAAATTCTCCTTCAGATTTGTGTCCTCATGGATCCCACTCTAGCTGCATGTGTGCCCCACGTGCATAAGATTGGAATCTTTAAAAAGCAGTGTCTGTTAGACCACACCTGAACTGTGCACGTCCTTGTGCCCCACATCAAGACATAAAGGGCAGAGCAACTGCACCTGTCCCTCCTTTCCCCCTTACTGTGTGGGGCAGTGAAATGGAACAAGAGGTGTCCTGCTACCGTTACTGGAATCTGCTTCAGTCATGAATTAGCTGGCTGGTTAGGGTTTGCGCTCAACTTTAAATTTTCCACATTATTATTTGAGTTCTATCATAACAACAAAATATGTAAAAACCCCTAAATTTAATTTTTCCATCTATGCAATGCAAAATGCTGGTATCAAAGCCCTCGAGCTTCAAACTGTGTGCCTCCTGTGATAGTCTAATTTCACTCACAGATAGCCACAGCCCTTCTCTATTTTGTCTCACTGAGCGCCACATATCAGACTGATGCCCAATGTGTTGTTCATTCTCAACAAGAACAAAGTTCAGGGTCATGTGTCTGAATAATCCATGAGAGGAAATTCATATCCTGAAGAGCAAGGATCAACTTCCAGGAAATCGAACCTTTTCTAAGTCTCTGTCAGCCAATGTCTCTGCCAGCTGGTGTGCAGCACCTAAGGTTGGAACTGGCATACGTCCTTGGCACCATCAGGCAAGGAACTGGCATCAAATACCACCTCACTACTGCTTACCACATCAGCACCAAAGACTGGTACTGCCTCTTCAACAAGGCAAGAAAGGCCCAAACACCGGGATAAGGATGATTCTCAGCACTTATCTCTTTCTTTCCATAAGAAGAAGCACAAACCATTGGAATATCATACAGGAAGATTTGGATGACCTTGAAGCCTGGAGTAACAGAAAAGGGATGAAATTTAATAGTACAAAGTGCAAGGGTCTATAAGAATTTCTGGTACAAGCTGGGGGCTTATCACTTGGAAGTGACAGAGGAGGAGAAAGACCTGGGTGTATGGGTCAATCACAGGATAACTATGAGCCACCAATTTGATGCAGCTGTGAAAAAGGCAAATGTGGTCCTAGGATGTATCAGGCAAGGCATTTCCAGTAGAGATAGAGAAGCGTTAATTCCATTGTACAGGGCACTGTTAAGACCTCATCTGGAATACTGTTTACAATTCTGGTCACCCTTGTTCAAGAAAGATGAATTCAGACTGGAACAGGTGAAGAGAATTACTAGGACGATCAGAGGAATGGAAGGCCTATCTTATGGGAGGAGACTGAAAGAGCTTGGTTTGTTTAGCCTAGCAAGAAGAAGGCTGAGTGGGGGTATGGTCGCTCTATATAAATACATTAGCTGGGTGAGAGGGGTAAACAGCAGGGAGGATGAAGAGTTGTTTAAGCTAAAGGTCAGTGTTGGCACAAGAACATTGGGTAAAAACTTCAGAGCTCCAGCTGGTTACCTGCAGGGCTCAGAAAAGGATTTTTCCCCCAAGTTAACTGTGTCTCATTGATTTATTTATTTATTTATTTTATTGTGTCCTTCCTCTGATGCATGCAAAATGGCCACAGCTACCATGGCTGTTCCATCCAATTTCAGTCCTTACCTTTCACCCCTCATTCTCCCTCTGTCTTCAGGGACCCTTCTCATGAAAATCAGCTAAAGGAAAAAGTGACTTCTCTGCTTTTGTAGTACCCCCTAGAGGAGTTTCTGCTGGAGTGGAGGAGAGAAGCTTCTACTCCCAATATATCTTTATCACTCCCGCTCCAAAAAGGGATCCTACAGACCTGAGAAGATTGATCAAATATATGAACTGTTTCAGATTTAGGATGGTAATGCTTGCCTGCATTGTCCCTTCCCATCGGGTTCAACGCTGGTTCATGGCTCAGCTTACAAGACACATGCTTCAGTATTGCCATCCATCCAGCCCACAGGAAGTACTTGCAATTCATAGTAGGGCCCCATCACTATCAATACAAAGTTCTACCATTAGGTGTCTCCACATTACCAAGAGTCTTTACAAAATGCCTAGCTGCACTGGCAGCACATCTGAAGAGACAGGGTATTCACATGTACCCATATGTAGACGATTGGCTGATCCAAGGTAGGGCCCACGAGGAAGTTGCCACAGCTCAGCTCTGAATTATGTCCTCCTTTTATTCAGACAGCTGGGCCTCTTGGTCAGTTTTGAAAAATCATCTCTCAACCAACTAGAAACAATAAATAGAAGCCTTAATTGACTCCAAATCAGCTAAAGCATGTTTCAGAAGACTGATTTATTTATCTTCAGATGATAATTACCAGTATGAAATTGACTCCATCAACTACAGTAAGAAACTTCCTCAGACTTTTGGGCCATGTGTCAGCTTGCACAGATGATGCCGCTAGCCAGACTTCACCTGCATCTATGACAAGGATGGTTGTGGTTGATGTATCACCTTGCAAGATATCAAATGAACATATGGGTTGCTGTCCCTATACACATTTTTTCGGCACTGAACTGGTGACCCCAAGAGTGGGGTGCACTTCTCTGCCTCTCCTACACAGACATTGATCACAGATGCATCAGGTACAAGTTGAGGTACACACCTGGATCACCTCCAAATACAAGGGACTTGGTTTCAAAAGGACATGACTCTTCACATAAATGTTCTAAAATTATGAACAATCAGAATAACTTGCATGGCATTCCTGCCTGTTCTGCAGTTCCTCACACTCAACACATCTGCAATGCACTATATAAACAAGCAAGAAGGTGCCTTTTAATCACCTCTATGTCAGGAGGCAATCAAGTTATAGACGTGGTGTCAACAACATGGTATTACCCCCATTGCTTTTTATCTGCCAGGAGTCAGGAATAACCCAGTAGACTTCCTAAGCAGACAGTTTATCACCACCCACAAGTGATGTCTGAAGAGCTCCATCATCAAGCCAATATTTCTCTGGTGGGGAAATCTCATTGTAGAATTGATTGGCACCAAAGATAAGACAAAATGCCCAGCCTTTTCTTCTAAGGAGGCATGAACCTGGGATCAGTGCAAAACGCTTTCCTCAGACCGTGGTAGTCAAGGCCTCATGTATGTACACATTTTCACTGATTTGCTTGAGTCCAATCAGGCAAGATGCAGTTGCACTGATCCTGATTGCTCCATATTGGCGAAGACAAGTCTAATTGTAATGGTCAGGGTGTAGGCCGCTGGGCCAGTAGTGTCCACTGGGCTGGGGTTGAAGGCAGGAGACAAGACTAGTTACCAAGCCAAGCCAGGATCAAACTTGGGGTGGTACTTCCTGTGGTACCTAAACCTCCAGTAATTGTTGGTTGCAGCTTTACTCTCTAGTGATGATAAGGATATTACAGCCCGCCCTTCCTCTCCGCTTTTTCATATTCCTCCTTATTTGGAATTCTGAATTGGTGGCAGAACTGTGGGATGGTTGCAGCAGTTCTGCTCATTATGCCCATGGCAGGGGGCTGGGGAGGCATGAGCACATGTAGGGCACAGACACAGCCCCAGCCCCAGCATACACTGCTTTTTAAACCATGCTGTCACATGGATGGGGACCATGTGGGATCCCCAGAGATGACAACATTGCGAAGAACACAGTTATTATCAGGTCAGTAACCATTCATTCTTCTAGTGGAAATGTTTGGGTGTTGGCAATAACTGTAAATTACCTGCTGGATTTATATACAAGTCTGTCAAAAATGAATCATTTGTTTTTATTTTTATATGTCCCAGGATATATTCTTGCTATTTATCAAAAGGTTTAATCTTTTTTTAAAGATGGATGTCTGTAAAGACAAAGTGACAGTTTGGCAACTGCCAGTCAATCTAATCTCCCCCTCCCCAATATCAGCAGCAAAAGACTTCCTGAGCATGCTAAAGAAATACCCAGTGGCATTGCCAATATCCGTAGTTCTTATGCCACTATCATAGGAAAGTGGGCCTAATGGCTATAAGCGGGCACAGAATGGAAACACATACTCCAAGATTTGAAAAAGGGACTTTTGTCTCCTAATTCAGAATTAAACTCCACAGTTGCCAGGATGTGGAATATCCTGGAAATCAATTCCGTTTTGCTTGGCTCCTGTGATTTTGTAAGTGTGTATGTAAAAGTTGCATTCTGTGATATGCAAGTTTAATGCAATCATTTCATAAGATAAATGAGAATTATGACAGGATTTTTCTAATTTTGCTTCTTTCTTCATTCCTGAACATGACAATAAATAACAGAAAATAAAATTGTTTCTTGTTGCAGTCTTTATCCTCATCTCTACTCAAGAGCATACATTAATTTTAGAAATCCTGATGACATCCTTCTTTTTAGGGATCGCTTTGATGGCTATGTCTTCATTGATAATAAAGGTTAGACTATTTACATTTTTTTAAAAATCTCAGTGCGACCTGTTTATTACATATTTGATTTTTTCTGGAATTAACACACATAAACCTGTATTCTTTGTAGCACTACAGGACAGTAAGTATTTTGGAAATCTTTACTCAATATAGGTAGTTAATTACATACTAAAACATATAATTAAAAGAGCATCAAGATTGCAAAGTCAAGCACTCAAAAGTTAAGAAATGCCAGATTTAAATTTGACTGGCAATCTTAATTTGGCCCCTTTGTGCATATGACATTCTTTATTTACATGATCACATACTTTTTTTCCGTAGGACTCCTGCCCCATTTGGTGCTTAAGATGGTGTTGCTCACCGAGTGGGTAGCTATTCAGTATTTTTGTTTTTTATCCTCATCATTCAGCATGTGGTGACATGCCTTATTTATCACACCATCCAAACCCTATTAATTTCTTCTTGGGCTTGTCTATGAAGCTCATCACCATCGTATCTGAGTGCTTCACAAACATTAATGAATTGATCTTTATGATATGGCTGGGAGATAAGGTGGTATTATTTATCCCATTTTATGCATGGGGAATGGAGGCCAAAATGGTCACGTCTCTACTACTTTTGGATGCCCAATTGGAGCGGCTTATGGCCTTATTTTTCAGAGTACTTAGATTTTATTGCACTTTATATGTTCAGAGCACAGTTCCTATTGGCTTTAGTTGCAGTTGTGACTGCTCAGCACTTTTGCAAATCAGACCTCAGGTATCTCAAGGTGGGTACCAGGAAAATGAGGGGCACACAATTAGTGGACACCTGTGCAAAGCTTGGTTTAGGTGACTTGCCCAACATCACATAGGAACTTTGTGGCACAGGCAGGAATAGAATTTAGTTCTACAACTGCCTTAACTATCAAACTATCCTTTCTCTTCCTACAGTCCCCTGCCTCTTTCTGAACACTCCTTCCAAATTTGGCAACAAATAAAATGGGTCCTACAGACAACAACCTCAGTCACTGCACATCCCTCATTCCTTCCTTCCTTCCTTCTTTCCATCCTGCATGCTGAATGAGGCTGGGGGCCTGTGTATACAATAGTGTGTGATCCTGTTATTGAAGATTACTATAAGGGGGTCAAATTAAGGTTGTACAGATAACATTGATTCTGGCATTTCCTAACTTTTGAGTGCTTGACTGCAACCTTAATGATCTTGTAATTTAAAGTACATCTATGCTGCAGCTGGGAGTGTGTCCCAGCTTGGGCAGGCAGGCATGTGCTAGCTGTGCTTGAGCTAGTGCGCTAAAAATAGCAGTGTATCCAGGGGAAGCATGAGTGGCAGCTTGGGTAGCTGTCCAAGTACAGTACTGTCTAGGTGGCTTTGTATTCATGCAGCTAGCCCCACCTGCTGCCCATGCTACCCCTGGCTACACTACTATTTTTAGTGCACTAGCTCAAGCAGAGCTAGCGCATCTGTCTTCTCGAGCTGGGAAGCACACTCCTCGCTGTAATGTAGACATACGCTTTGTTTTTTAACGTAGTTTTCTAGGTTTTTAAAAAACCACAGGGAAAAAAACAAAAATCCATGTTGTGGAAATCATATTAACCTCCATATGGGTCATCAGCAGAGATGGGACCTTTAGATCCACAGCACAGACCTCTACCACTTGAGCCAACTGAGTAACTGGTAGCAATAGTAGACTGTTATCCTGTGTATGGATCAGCCAGTAAAGAGGGATGAGACACTTAATTTGCCATTGGTTTTCATGCTATTTGCTAGACAGCAAAGGAATGTTGAGATACAGAAATCCTGGGTTCAATTTCAGGGTCTGGAGAGGAGTGTCTTCTAGTGGTTAAAGACTCTTCATATATCTTTGCCCTCAGAGCGTCCCTGTCTCCTGGTGCTCCGATCCCACTGCCCTGTCTCCGCTCTCTGCTCTTATTCCCTTCTTGAGTTCCTGACCCTGTTTCCCTGTGCTTCTGTTCACTCTTCTGACTCTTTCCTATCTGCCCTGCCTCCCCTAGTTCCTGCCCCATCCCTCCCTCTGCTACTAATCTCCTTCTCTTTTTCCACCTTATCTATGGCTCTTGTCCCTGTCCTTACCTGTGTTCCT
Source organism: Lepidochelys olivacea (assembly GCF_965140295.1). Classification (NCBI taxonomy): domain Eukaryota; kingdom Metazoa; phylum Chordata; order Testudines; family Cheloniidae; genus Lepidochelys; species Lepidochelys olivacea. The sequence continues at coordinate 113,957,380 of NC_140411.1, forward strand.
CTCTCCCCAACTGTTATCCCACCATTCTCCAATTTCTGTCCCTGTTCCACCCCATAGTCCTGTCCCACCTCTCCAGCTATTGTCACCGTCGCCCCTGCTTCCATTCTCCCCCCTACACCCTCTGCTCCTATCTGCTCCTCCCCAGCTCCTGCCCTTGCCCCATCCTGGTTCCTCTTCTCTACCCACCCTGCTGCATTAGAGGGAAGTGGTTTCCTCCTCATCCTGGCTGCCTGCTTGCCATCAGGTGGAGCACTGAGAACACCGGAGAGACCACCTCTCTGCTCTCAGGTCTGGTGCTGGGTTACACAGTGGCCCTGGGAGAGCAATTGCAGGGAAAGTCCCGCTCAACCCCTTCAGCCGTGGGATAGAGCATGCTCACTTACTTGGTGTGGTGGCACATGTGCAGTCAGGGAGGAGCTGTCAGGGATAGAATCACAGAATATCAGGGTTGGAAGGGACCTCAGAAGATCATCTAGTCCAACCCCCTGCTCAAAGCAGGACCAATCCCCAATTTTTGCCCCAGATCCCTAAATGGCCCCATCAAGGATTGAACTCACAACCCTGGGTTTAGCAGGCCAATGCTCAAACCACTGAGCTATCCCTCCCCGCATGAGCTATCCCTCCCCGCTCCATGCTCAGTGGAGAGAGCATCTTTGGAGAATTTATCTGCTAAACTCTGACAGTTCTCTACTGAGCACGTACCAACTGAGATATGATAGAGATGTTATTTTGCCAAATTCGGGGGAATTTTCACAGGGATGGCAAAAAGCACATCTCTGGCACAAAGTTAAACCCCTGCAAAATTTCAAGTCCCTGCTCCAAAGTTGGGAGGTGTTAGGGCTTCTCATCAAAACAGTTGTAAGAATATTTTAAACATGACAAAAATTGTATTTTTCCCTCAAGCCAGGTTTCCAGTGAAGTTGGGCAACTTTTGTGTGAACCTGGGCTGATTTATGGTTTTGAGTGCAAAACAGGCAAAACTCAAAAGTTTCACATAGTTTTGACTCGAAATAAATTCCATCTGTTTCATCTCAATTTTTCTTTAACGTTTTTGGGTTTATTCTAACCCCAGAGTTAGAGCAGACTTTATGGACTGAGAACCTATGCAAGTGAAAACAAGAAGGTGACTTGCACAAACTCATGTAAACTAAAATGACGGCGTTTCACACAGCTTTACATGTTGCTAGATTTAAATGGAGATGTCATCCCCTTTGTCATCCCCTCCTAGCAACAAAACTATAGAAATATCTCAGTTGTTTTATGCAGTGTTGTAGCTATATTGGTCTCAGGATATTAGGTAATGTCTTTTATTGGACCAATTTCTGTTATTGAAAGAGATGATCTCTGGGCTTAGCTTTCATATGTCAGTTTGTTAACTCAGTGAAAATCTTTATAGATTTATAGTCAAGCTATGAATGATAAAAGAATGGGTTGATAGTGCAACTGCTGATCTGTTTTAATTATGACATCCTGGTAGGGGTATCAAAATTAATGAAGGGCTGATTTTTGTTCTGATACTTATGACAACAGTATCTGAACTCAAAGTGTGTAATTCAAATACATATTTATTTATTTTACTCTGTAGATATTTCATGGTACTACATGTTACTTATCTCTATCATTTAATTAGCAATTTAGCATGGGTTTTTCAAAAGCGCATATCACTAACTTCAATGGAAACAAAGTTAGGCCAGTGCTGTATGCTGTTGAAAATCTCACTGTTAAATTACAGATATTTCCCTATCTAAAAATTGAGCATTTGGTCTCTCTCTTAAGGTTTGGAATATCCTGCTGTGGTAGAATTTGCTCCATTCCAAAAGATTTCAAAAAAGAAGCTAAAGAAAAAAGATGCAAAAGCTGGGAGCATTGAGGATGGTAAACCCATTTTCTTGATCTCACGGTGGAAAAGCTACTCTGTTTATTGTTAATAAGATACATACGATAAATAGTTTATTAACTTTTTTTTTCAAAAAATGTTTTCACAGATCCAGAATATAGGAAATTTTTAGAAAGTTACTGTGCCGATGAAGAGAAAATCTGTGCTAATCCTGAGACTCTGTTGGGAGAGATTGAGGCAAAAACAAGGGAACTTATTGGTCTGTTTTGTTGACTTTTTTCCTCATTATTGATCATTTAAAAATATGCTTTTTCATATTTTTGGGATACTACCAGCAGGATCTCTCCCATTCAGCCTGGCAGTGGTTGAGAGTATATTTATATTCTCATTCTCCATTGGAGTAATGCCTACAGCCACCTCATATGGCACGCTTCTGCATGTATGGAACTCACATGTTCTGTATATACAGTGGCTTCAGAAACTGGTCCTTAGTATTTATAAAGGAATAGTCTATGAGTTTATTGTTGAAAGATGGTAGAAGGGCAAAAAATGATAACCCAAAATGAAAGAAAGGATAAGATCCTCAATACTGTACTCAAGCTCTTTCATGATCCTGGGTGCCTGCCAGGTGAAAGGTAAAATACCCTATCAAGATCATCTGGGGGCAGCCTGAAAAATAAACCTTGAACTAAACCTTGTTTATATAGGCAGAATGACTTTCACATTCTCCAGCAGGATCTGTATCCATCAGATCAAGCTTGAGCTCTTCAGGATTAAAGTATATTGGGTTTCATTCTTCAGGTTTCAACCATGTGAACATTATTAATAATACATATATTTACATAGTTCACGGGGTACGGCAAAGCAAAAAAACAATTTATGTATTTATGCCCTTTCCTGCTCCATTACTATATAAAAATAGTCTAATTTTTTCCCTTTGGCAATTCAGCTTTAAAAAAAAACAAAAAAACAAAACAAAACACTGTTGGATTTACTTTAGAGATTAGCCTTTTGATTAGTACTTTTCACTGCTATGCTGAAAACCCAGATTTAATTCTCACCCTTAGTTTCTGGTCCTAGGAAGGGGTAGTTGTTAAGTAATGCGAGGTATTCCTAATCCTTAGAACCACAGGAAAATCCAAGAGTGCAGATCAAATCTGGATCTCCTGCATGGCACTAACCATTTAGCTAGTCGCTAGAGTCAGGCCAGCAGGTTTTTTGGGGACATGGGGGAGGGTTGTTTTTTTGATAGGTGAACTGCCAAAGGAAAAATGAAGCTGTTTTAACAGAGTATAGAGAAGCAGGAAAGGGTATAAGCACAAATTTTAAGTAAAAGTGTTGCAGGCGTTGCCCTATAGTGATTTAAGGAGTATTATTGATAGACACAAAGGGAACCAACCAGTCCTCTTTAGTCCTCAGCTGAAAGGAGAGTGACTGATGACAGCCCTTGCTTTGATTGAGGCTCAATAAAAATGGGAAGCTACACCCCCCAGGACACCGACACAGACAGAGAGAGGAGAGGACCTGGGGCAGGAAAGGACCATTTTTATTCAAAACTTGCAATTCTGATTAAAAATAAGCTTTATTTTTTTCACAAACCCTCTGGTAATATTATTATTTTATACTGCATACTATAACTATTTCAAAATATTTTTTAATCTTGACAATACTGGCATTTTTCAGATGGCCAGCCAAATAAAGTCTTTGCAGGATAACATGATATATGTGCAAGGGACTGCATACAGAACATATGGTTGTCCACTGGGTGTTATAATCAATTAGGAGAAATTTAGCTGTACACCGTTCCCTTATTTGGATATATAAAAATAACCAATATATTTTGATCACTACTGTTTCTTAAATTGCCCATACTTTCCCCCCTCCTCATACGTCCCCCCGGCACTCTCACTGCAGCAGTGGCATTGACACTTGTGTAGTAGGTGTGTGAGTTAACAATTGGCAAAGGGATATTTGGAGCTCAGCAAAGGGTAAGGATAAATTAGAGAAGAGGTGGAAAGAATATTACTAAGGACACTAAATAAATCTGTCATCAACAAAGCTTGAATGTGTGTGACTGTTCTAGATGTGGAGTTCCTCAAGAATATGTATCCTTACTTGACCGGAAGCTTTCCCTAGATATTTCACAGCAATGTGAAAATGAGCTTCCCAGTATCTTAATAAAGATTTTCTAACTTCAAATTATTCCAGCTATTAATGAAAAAGGGGTAGCCTTAGAGTTGCAAGTGCAGTGTTGACAGTATCTCAGTTGAGAGAGGTTCTACAGAATGGCTTTTTAATGTTTTGTTTCTATGAAATCAATTCACAATAGATCAAATTAAATTGTCCTATGTTTATTTTGCTTTATTTTTTTCAAATACTGTATTGTTGTTTGATAAAACATGGTTGCAATTTCAATGTCAAAACCAAGAAAAAACTTATTCCGTGAATATCACAGCTCTATTTGAATTGTACAAGGGCCCAGCTATGCCTTCAGAAACAAGGGTGTAACTCTCATTGAAGTCAGTGAAAGATATGGCCATGTATTAGAGAGCAGAACTGGGCCTCAAATTCTCAAAGGGCTTTTGTGTGCCTCCAGGTCATGTTAGATCAAATGAGCATGTTTGATAACTCAGCTCAGATACTCTAGCTCATCAGTTTCAGGGTGACAGAGTAATGTAATACAGAATTCAAAAGCAGAATTTCTTTAACAAAATTAAGGTAGGTTCATCCTTCTGTCCATGTTTTTAGGGAAGAAAGAAAAAATTAAAAGCTGTTGCTTGCATAGAGATCCCTTTTTTGTTTTCATTTTTCAGCTGATTTCTTTTTAAGAGTTCGTTCATGTTTTTAAAAAAGTGTCTAAATTGCACTCACGATTTTGTAAATAAATAATTTAGTAACAGTTACACTGTAATTAGTAATGTCTACATTCACATATTTTCGGGACATAAATTTAGGCCAGGTTTAGGCCATGTTGTTTTAAATTTTAAAGGTTAGATAAATGAAACCATAGCGTCAAGGAAATATCCTTTTCCAACTCTGTTTTATTATGGCTTCAAAATTATATCATGCACACTAATGACCATTCCATCCCTCCCTCCCTCCTTTCCCCTTTGTGTTTGCTTTTCTTCCTTTGGATTCAGTGAGAGCCCTGTACATGCATCCAAGAGCAGTCCTTAGTCCTAAATATTGTCCAATATTATAATTCTGTTCCTGCACATCTAAAACTGACAGAGGATCTCAAACATTTTTGTAGTTACTTATGCCTATAAGTATACTGTTTCAAGTTTCAACCCACAATTAATTTTATGACTGGGTGAAAATTCAGAGTTGTAATTGAAGGTGGCATGCAAGCTGCAAAGTTTGGATCTAGCTAAACATTTTTGTAAAGTTTGGGAATGTTCTGATGTAGGGTTTTAGTTTGGGTTTATCTCTAGTAAAAATGGAAAAAGTGTCAGATCCATATAATAAGAAAGACAGTTTGACGTAGTACATACTGGGACTCAGGAGAGCTGAGTTCTTTTCTTGATTCTGCTATTGCCTGCTGTGTTACCTTAGACTAGTCATTTCACCTCTATATGCCTCATTTTCCCCATCAGGAAAATGAGGATGTTGATACTACCTTTGTAAATTCTTTGAGGTCTGTGGATGAAAAGTGCTATATATGACCATGGTGATGGTAATATAAGAATAGCTGGACAGCCAGGTGCTGGTGTACCAATGTTAAAATTTAGGAATAAATTTTGAACATATTTGTTTCCTTTTCGTAAATAATATTTTGGTGAACAGCAAGAAAAATGTCTTTCCTGAAAATTAAAGTATATGGTTATAATTCAAACATTAAATAATCACAGAAAATATCTCTGGCTCTCTTACTTCTAGGGTCCTTAATGATGAAGAGCCAGGGATCCTTTCTGAATGGAGAGATGGGAGCACTTTCCAACATATATACACCACTTGAAACAAAGTGTTATATATCACCTAGCTCCCTTACAGTTAAAGCTTAAAATAAAGGGCAAGTAGTTATAATAAAGAAACAAGTACATATTTTAGGAGTTGAACACTACATCACAAATTTTTTGTATTTTAGCTAGAAGAACAACACCTCTTTTGGAATATATTAAAAATAGAAAATTAGAAAAGCAGGTAGGTCCAGACTTTTGACTGAAGCTCAACTTTTATGTTTCAAGTATGTTTTGCATTTGAAAAATTTTATATAAAAAATGTTGTAATTCTTCAGAGGATACGTGAAGAAAAAAGGGAAGAACGAAGAAGGAGAGAGTTAGAAAAGAAACGTCTGCGAGAAGAAGAGAAAAGAAAGCGCAGAGAAGAAGAAAGACGTAAAAGAAAAGAAGCAGAGAAGCAAAAGAAAATTGCTGAAAAAGAAATAAGAATCAAGGTACTTTTAAGGAAAATATAAAATTATTCTTCATTTGAAACTATACAGAATTTATTTTCCTGTCTTCCACTTACTTCCAAAGTACTCATATCAGTTGGGAAGAATAAAGGAAGATCTAATTCAGGTCCCATGATTAGAAGTTTGTCAAGGCAGGGACAATTGGGATTATAGGATTTTTTAATATCCCTTTTTTTGAACTACAGTTTTTCTGATTTTGTTCCTCTAACTTTGCTTTTTGCTCATATTGTAGCTATGTTGAGGAGTCCCAGCATGAAGGTTGAAAGACTTCTGGATTACTGCAGTAATTTTCCACGACAGAGTGCTTGTGCTTGCAATATGCCACACGTTTTTTTCTGTTATCCATGACCTCAGAGTTCTTTACCACCTCTTGTTGACCAGGGGCCAGATTAATCTGTGGTGTAACTCCATTGGCGTCAGTGGAGTTACACCTTGGATGAGTTTGGCCAGAACCCCCACTAATCTAAAATCTGAGTTTCCCCCTTGACAGCGGAATGATCCGTTTGTGGATCCATTAGCTTTGCCCTCTGAAACACTCTTTAGACCAGTGGTTCCCAAACTTGTTCCGCCACTTGTGCAGGGAAAGTCCCTGGCGGGCCAGGCCACTTTGTTTACCTGCCGCGTCCGCAGGTTTGGCCGATCGTGGCTCCCAGTAGCCGCGGTTCGCTGCTCCAGGCCAATGAGAGTTGCTGGAAGCGGTGGCCAGTACGTCCCTCGGCCCGTGCCAAGAACGGGCATTTGCATATCACTGTTGTATCCGGCGTTGCAAGATATTTACGTGCCAGATGCATTAAGGATTCATGTGTCCCTTCATGCTTCAAACATCATTCCAGGGGACATGCGTCCATGCTGATGATGGGTTCTGCTCGATAACAATCCAAAGCAGTGTGGACCAACGCATGCTCATTTTCATTATCTGAGTCAGATGCCACCAGCAGAAGGTTGATTTTCTTTTATGGTGGTTCAGGTTCGTAGTTTCCACATTGGAGTGTTGCTCTTTTAAGACTTCTGAAAGGATGCTTCATACCTCATCCCTCTCAGATTTTGGACGGCACTTCAGATTCTTAAACCTTGGGTCGGGTGCTATAGCTATCTTTAGAAATCTCACATTGATACCTTCTTCGCATTTTGTGAAATCTGCAGTGAAAGTGTTCTTAAAATAAACAACATGTGCTGGGTTATCATCTGAGACTGCTATAACATGAAATATGTGGCAGAATGCGGGTAAAACAGAGCGGGGACATATAGTTCTCCCCAAGGAGTTCAGTCACAAATTTAATTAATGCATTATTTTTTTAACAAGCGTCATCAGCATGGAAGCATGTCCTCTGGAATAGTGGCCGAAGCACGAAGGGGCATATGAATGTTTAGCATATATAGCACGTAAATACCTTGCAATGCCGGCTACAGAAGTGCCATGCAAATAAATGCCTGTTCTCACTTTCTGGTGACATTGTAAATAAGAAGGGGGCAGCATTATCTCCTGTAAATGTAAAGAAACTTGTTTGTCTTAGCGATTGGCTGAACAAGAAGTAGGACTGAGTGGTCTTGTAGACTCTAAAGTTTTACATTGTTTTGTTTTTGAGTGCAGTTATGTAACCAAAAAAAAATCTACATTTGAAAGTTGCATTTTCACAACAAAGAGATTGCACTACAGTAGTTGAATGGGATGAATTGAAAAATACTATTTCTTTCATCATTTTTACAGTGCAAATATTTGTAATAAAAATAATATACACTTTGATTTCAATTACAACACAGAATACAATATATATGAAAATGTAGAAAAACATTCAAAATGTGTAATAAATTTCAATTGGTTTAATAGTGTGATTAAAACTGTGATTAATCGTTATTAATTTTTTTTAATTGTGATTAATTTTGAGTTAATCGCATGAGTAACTGCGATTAATCAACAGCCCTATTTATTTCCGATATAAAATCGATATTATTATTATATTTTATTATATTGGGTCTCTTTCTAAAAAAAATATTTTAATATAAGTTTATTTTCACATAACTCTCAACATGAGTTATGGTCTCGTTAACTACATGGTATTCAGCAAAAAGAATGAATGAAATATTGCACCCAATATGACTAACACAACTGATATTAGATTCCAATTGTAAGCAGAGGAATTAGGGACGTATAATAGACTTTACATGTACTGAAAAGATATTTTTAAGTTTAATTGTATGAACTTACATATGTTGACTTACAGCTCTCCATAGTAGTACAATATTCTGATTTAACATAAGTATACAAATAACTTACGATTGTACCAGTATTTTGTATTTTTCTTTAAGATAAAAATAAAAAAAATAGTTAAGAAACATACATTACAACAATTAGGGCCTAAAACTGTAACACCAAAGGTGTGGTTACCAAATTGCACTGTTCTTTCCAATACATGTCTAAGATTAATAGATAATGGCTACATCCATATTTTATGCTATTAATCAGTCCAGTCATGAAAAGCCTTATTTCTAAGAATTAAAGGTAATGGAAAGAACTAGTCACATGACTAAGGTTTGCAGGATTGGGACCAAAGTTTATAGGGTGCTTTGAAGACATAACTTGGTATATAATTAATAATATGCATGTTTGGGCAACAAGACAAGAAACACATTCTTCATCTTCACATGCCAAGAAAAGGAAAATCACTATCCACTCCAAAATGTGTTGTGCAAAAGTAATTCAATATTACTCATATCTATGACAATAGAGTTTTGAAAGGTAGTTTCACCACCAAAGGACCAGGAAAATATTCTCTATTTTACAAGTAACTTGGGAAGTCATAAGAGGAATGTCACCATGTTGGATATTAGACAGACAAGGTGGGTGAGGTAATATCTTTTATTGTACCAACTTCTGTAGGGGAAAGAGACCCGCTTTCAAGTTTACACACAGCTCTTTTCATGTCTGGGAAACATCCTCAGAGTGTCACAGTTAAATATAAGGTGAAACAGATTGTATAGCATAAGTAGTTAACGCGTATTTCAAGAGGACCATTCAAGGTGAAGTGCCCTGTTACCTCCCCTGCGGTCATACGGGGGAAAGGGTGGGATGTGTGGGAGGTTGTTAGCGGGTTATAGATTGTTGTAATAAGCCATAAATCCAATGTCTTTATTCAGGCCATGATTTTTAGTGTCTACCAAAGTTATGAATTTAAGCTCCAAGGCTTGTCTTCTGAAAGTGTTGTGTGAGTTTCCTTTGAGGATGGCAGCTGGTAGGCCAGATATAGAGTGATTGCTTTGTGAAAAGTGTTCACTCACAGATGATACGGTGTTTTTGTCTTTTATCATTTTCCTGTGCGAGTTCATTTGAGAGCATAGTGATTGGTTTCACCCACATAGTTGTTACTGGGGGCAATATATACTAACTAGTATTTCTCAAGCTGCTCATGTGTTGCCAGATTTTGTAAATTATCTAGAGAAGTGAAGGGTGATCCTGCTTTCTTTGAAGTATTATGGCAGTTTTGCCATTGATTTCAATGATAGTAAGATCGGGCCCTCTCAGGATATGATTTAGACACATACAGTCTTTTGCCTGTCTCTGAGCTACACTGTAATTATTTATAGCTAATACCTAGGAGAAGAAAGTGGGTAAGCATGCATTCTCCAGGTTTTTTTTTATGAAGTCCTATTTTAAAGGTTGCAGCTGCATGATTTGTATTGTACTCTAGTTATCCATTAATATAAGTAAACTTTTAAATGTCTATTTTAATGTTGTGCTTTGCAAAAAAATGAAATCACTAAAATAAAATCTGAATGAAATAGGTTTTGCAAATTAGCACCAGCTGGTATACATTAGTATATTACAATAAGAAGTCGTTGAAATGTCTAAGGGTGCATAAACACTTATATCTTAATATAAACATTATTTCATAGCTTCTTAAGAAGCCTGAAAAGGGAGATGACCTGGCCAGTGAAATGAATAAGGAAAAAGGAGAAGAAGCTGATATTGAAGAAAGCAAATGGGAAAAATCACCTGGATCCGGGAGTATAAAATCCAAGCCATTGGAGGGCTCACCAAAGGAACTTAAGGAAAAGTAAGTACTGTTTATCTGGTAAGGTTGCAACTTGGATCCTTGGATTTTGAGGTCTTAGGTGGTACTTAAGTGATGCATTGTCCTTGTGCTGGTTCTCATCACAGGGATGGATTTTGCTCTGTGAATGTGGCCATCTACATCTTTTTCTCTAAGTTTTCCTATTTGTAAAATGGATGTAGTAACAACTTACCGCCCTGAAAGGGATATTGCAAGGCATAAGTAATTAATGTCTGTACAGTGCTTTTGAGATCCCTGGTTAAAAGGTGCTATGTAAGTATGAAACATCATTGATAGTCCATTGGTATTTCACTAAAGTGTTCAAGTGCTTGTCAGTATTGCTGGAAAGGCCTAAAAGGCAGGCTCAGCTCCATCTTCACACAGCAGAATATTTTTAGTTCCACTGAAATGGATAGACAGGAAGGTTTGCTTGTTATATAATAGCAATAGTATTCATGACACACTAATATTCTCCACTTCATTTTGTTGCATAATCAAATACAAAAGCCTTCATTTCTTCCTATAATTTTAGTGCTATGAAACAATCATATATTTAACCTTAATGAGAGTTATGCGCATTCATTCAAAGGAGCATGTACTTCAAAACATCTTAGCAATGCACTGATAAATTTGCAGTTTTGACTTCTTCATAGTTCTTAAATGAATGAGGGCATTCCACAGAGTAAACTGCGAATGGTCTTTCATACCAGCTGTTAGGTATTTTAATATTATAAAGATCTGCTTTTGAGCCTTCTGAAATATTTACATAGAAACTTAAGCTGAAATTAATGATAGAGTGCAAATTCCTCTGATCCAATTTGAATCAAAGGAAAATGTAATGCTTGGCGGGACAAGCTAACCTCATGTCATTGTAACAATTTGACAGATATATTTATTATTTTTTTATCTGACAATAGGCATTTTCATGAGTATTTAATAGCTTTAGAAATACATTTCTTCATGCACCATTCAACAGAAAGAATTCATATTTTGTGATTCCTCTTTACTGATTATTAACTTCCAACTTCTGCAAAAAGCACAGAGGTCCTCCATGGCCAGTTCTGCAAATTCAGAGCTGCAGGGGCTTGAACCCCAGCTACAGGCCCTCTTGAGAGTGGTCAGTCAGTGGATCTGTGACATTTCTGTGACCTCTCTCACCCCAATCTCTGCAGCAGCCCAGAAGGAGCAGCTGTGTAGCTGGGCTTCACAGCAGGTAGTGGGATGAGCACCTTCCAGTGTTGCCAACACTTGGGTTTTTTTTCATGAATGATGGGATTTCAGATAGGGGTGGAGCTTGTTTTATGATGAAGCAGAAAGCTCCAGTCTCCTCACAAAATGCAGCTCTGCAGAAGCTCTCCTTTCCATTTGCTGTTTTTGCAGGAGGGGAGAGGAGAGGAGGCAGCAAAAAGCTCAGCAGCCCATTGCAGCTTGACCACCTCCTCTCCCTTCCCCTACTGTGAGCAATGGGGATCTCATCCCCACTCCCCCTGCAACACCTAGCCTGGAAAGGGGCAGAGAAGGGTGAGGAGCCCCTGGAGTTGCCCCTCCAGCCTGGAAGGGGGACAGGGGACCTGTGTCAGCCCCCACCCCAGGCCTAGGAGAAGTGGGTGAAGAACTTAAGAGGAGCAGAGGTGAGGCTGGTGATGGGAGGGAATTGAACTGGGAGAGGCTGAACTGATGGTGGAGGCTGGGGAATTGTGCTCTGGGGCTAGTTCTGAACTGACTGTGGAGGCTGGGGGACTGAACTGAGGAGGTGAAGACTGATGGGGGCTGACCTGGCGGGGGAAGGGTTGATGCAGGAGCTGAACTATTGGGGGTGAGGGCTTGGTGGGGACAGGACGATGGGAAGATTCGGAGACAGAATTAATTGCTGGGCAGGGGACTGGAAGCTGTAGGTGTCAAAATCACCTTACCCAAAAATCTGGGAGAGTGAGCAACACTGAATGTCACATACACATACAGGAATGGGTAGGGAGAGCTCAACCATCAAAAGACAAACCAAAAGTGGCAATGCTGCACCTCTTACAAATATTTCCAGCATTTTGTGCTTCATTGCAAGCAGGTTACAGAGCAGGATTGACCCCTAAGACAGACATATCGCTAAGGTTTATATGCTAGGAGAGATCATTGAAATTTTACACTTCTGCAGTGCTTTTCAACAAAGGGTCTCAGAGTGCTTTGCAAGCATGAAAAAATGAGTCTCGGAACATTCGTATGGAGGTAAGCCACTATTAAATCTATTTTACAGATGGACAGACTGGATCAGAGAGAGCTTAAGGTGTCACAGTGAGTCAGAAGAGTGAAAATTAAATTCTAGAAGTCTTGACTCCCACTTCCCTGCTCTAGTCTAATAACATATGTATTACTCTGACCCACATGGTAGTCTTCTAAAGTTTTCTATCGAGCAGTATGCAGGGAAGTGCAAATGTAACTTTACCACTTGTATTTTTAGGGATGTACTTCTTGGAGATGCAGAGCAAGAAATGTTCTTGTAACGGCAGATAGAAAAGTAAAGAGAATTTGTTCAATGATTAGAAAATACAAATGTTGAACTAACTAGCTTAAGAAATGGTACATCATTAACATCCTACATGTTTTAATAATGCCTAGCTCTGATGTAGCACTTTTCATCCATTGATCTCAAAGCTCTTTACAAAGTAGGTGAATGTCATTATCCTTGTTTTATAGATGGGGAAACAGAGGCTCAGAGAGATGAAAATTATTTTCCCCATGTTACTCAGCAGAAATAGAACTCTGTCGCCTGAGTCCCAGTCTAGTGCTCTATCAAGGCCCTTCATTTTTTAATTTAAATTTTAATTTACTGAAAAATCCCCTGGTTTCACTAAAGTTATTATTCATTTTTTTACCAATTTTCACCTGGTTTTTGGACCACTCAAGTACATAAAAATACTAACTGTTAAGAAAATCCAATACTTTACATTAGGTAGATGTGTTTATGTTAATAATAAATTAATCTAAATGCGAGGGTGTCTGTTAAAGTAAGGCAGTGTAGTGGACTATACACACTCATGTATGTGCACGCATATATCTGTACTCTAGTCCTAAAAAAGGAAGTGCTGGAACTCCCTAGATGTGGCTCCCTGCTTCGGAACAAGAGCTGGTGGCTCAGTAACCTGGGAAGCCATCTCTCTTTCTGAAGTAGGAGCCAGATCAGAAATACTCTTACTTTTCTCTTTTTGTTGTTGTTTTTTTTCTGTCCTCCCATCCCTGAATATTAATACTGATATTTACCCAGAAAACTGTGCTCAGATTTTTTGCACCAATTTTCACCTGTTTTGTAATTTTTGCAATAAACACTGATAAATTCCTGGGAAATTTTAAACAAAATAAAAACCAAAAATGAAGGGCCTTGTCTATCAAGAAGGCCGCACTGCCTCCTTATTATTATCTTTGGTAAAGGTTTCAGATATCTGGTTCAATCCTCTGAGGTGCTGAGCATCTCTTGAGAGATAATAAAAATCTTACCTCCTGCTGCTTACTAGGAATTGAGGGCACTCAGCAACTCTCAGCAGATACTCAGCATCTTGCAGGATTAAATCTATTATTTGAGAATAAGACTTGTATTGCAGGGCTGGAGCTACCCCTACTTCACCCTTTCCCCCAAGGCCCTCTCCTTCCTGCCCCGTTCCCTGAGCCTGCCACACCCTCAGTCCTCCCCCTCCCCCCAGAGCCACTTGCATGCTGCAGGAGGCATGGGGAAGGAGGGGGAGGCGCTGATCAGCAGGGCTGCTGGAAGGCGGGGGGAGCTGATGGCGGGCTGCGGATGTATTACTGTGGCTCTTTGGCAATGTACATAGGTAAATTCTGGCTCCTTCTCAGGTGCAGGTTGGCCACCCCTGGCTTGTATGTCTTAATCCTTGGGCAGAGCAACATAACATTTACAACAGACCCTTTATGTGTGCATTAATTTAGTGTTTCAGGTGTAACGCAGCATTCTTCAGGCTGTACAGGTATAGTACATTTTACCTTTTTCTTTCTGAGTGCTTTTTAAATTGTGATGAATGGTGCCGTTTGCCAAGTAATTGGCTATGATCTACTTCAGTTGATTCAGCGTGGTAGCTGTGTTAGTCTGTATCAGCAAAAACAATGAGGAGTCCTTGTGGCACCTTAGAGACTAACAAATTTATTTGGGCATAAGCTTTCGTGGGCTAAAACCGACTTTATGAGATGCCTGGAGTAGAAAATACAGTAGAGAGGTATAAATACACAGCATATGAAGAGATGGGAGTTGCCGCACCAAGTGGGGGGGTCAGTGCGAACGAGCCAATTCAATTAAGATGGAAGTGGGCTATTCTCAACAGTTGACAAGAAGGGAGGAAAAATCACTTTTGTAGTGCTAATGAGTTCAATGTAATAAAGTATCAGAGGGGTATCCGTGTTAGTCTGGACCTGTAAAGGTGGCAGAGTCCTGTGGCTACTGGATCATCCGATGAAGTGGGTATTCACCCACGAAAGCTTATCCTCCAGTACATCTGTTAGTCTATAAGGTGCCACAGGACTCTTTGCCACTTTTAATGTAATCAAGGTGGCCCATTTCAAACAGTTGACAAGAAGGTGTGAGTATCAGTAGGGGGAAAATTAGTTTTTGTAGTGACCCGTCCACTCCCAGTCTTTATTCAGGCCTAATTTGATGGTGTCCAGTTTGCAAATTAATTCCAGTTCTGAAGATTCTCATTGGAGTCTGTTTTTGTTCACTCTACACCTGATGTGCTGGGACTACCTCTGAGCCCATTTTCCCTAGCAGCTTGGGACTTCAGTAGCCTGTCTTGTTGAGCCAGACACTCTAACCTGCTGCAAACACAGACCAAGATCTGAACCACGTCCCCCAAAAGCCGCAGACTTAACTGAAAACAGCTTAAGAAGTGCTTCTGTCTCTAGCACCCGGATACCCAATTCCCAATGGGATCCAAACCCCAAATAAATCCGTTTTACTCTGTATAAAGCTTATACAGGGTAAACTCATACATTGTCCACCCTCTATAACACTGATTGAGAGATATGCACAGCTGTTTGCTCCCCCAGAAATTAATTACTTACTCTGGGTTAATTTATAAGCAAAAGTGATGTTATTAAATATAAAAAGTAGGATTTAAGTGGTTCCAAGTAATAACAGACAGAACAAAGTAAGTCACCAAGTAAAATAAAGCAAAACACGCAAGTCTAAGCCTAATACATTTAAGAAACTGGTTACAGATGAAATCTCACCCTTAAAGATGTTTCAGTAAGCTTCTTTCACAGACTGGACTCCTTCCTAGTCTGGACCCAATCCTTTTCTCTGGTACAGTTTGTTAGTTCCAACAGGCATCTTAGGTGAAAAGCAGGGGATTTCACATGACTGCAGCCTCCTTTGTTCTGGTCCACCCCCTTTTATAGCTTTGGCACAAGGCAGGAATGTTTTGTCTCTCTGGGTCCCCACCCCTCCTTCTAAATGGAAAAGCACCAGGTTTAAGATGGATTCCAGTACCAGGTGACATGATCACATGTCCTGTGAGACCTCAAGCCTTCATTCTTCCTGGCCTGCCTCACAGGAAGGCTTGCAAGTAAACAGAGCCATCTACAGTCAATTTTCCTGGTTAATGGGAGCCATCAAGATTCCAGGCTACCATTAATGGCCCACACTTTGCATAATTACAATAGGACTTCAGAGTTATATTTTATATTTCTAGTTTCAGATACAAAATGATACATTTATACAAATAGGATGAACATACTCAGTAGATTATAAGCTTTGTAATGATACCTTACAAGAGACCTTTTGCATGAAGCATATTCCAGTTACAGTATATTCACACTCATTAGCATATTTTCAAAAAAATCATATCGAGTGCAACATCACAACCTGCTCCTTACAATGGATTCTTTACAAAGCTACACCAGCCACTACTGAGCTTGAATTTGCTCTCCCCATCTGCTGCCATCCTATGAGCCATCTTTAGGCAAATCCACCCTGCCAACTTCATTCCTGCGGCATTTCTAATTGAGGCTTTCTCTGTGGTTGGTAATGGGCAGAGTAGGAAGCAGGGTGCCAAGTAGATTCTGCAGGAGCTAACCTAAAAGTGTTCTTCCAGCTTATGGTAAGGGTCATGCAGATTGAAGTGTTCTCCCAAACTTTGTTGGGAGTTCAGGCTCTTCATGGAGTTAGTGCCTACAGTTACACATTTTCACTTAAAAGCTGAAAAGGTAGAGGAAAACTAAATAGGCATGATTAGTCAGATCCTGGAGAGCTAAAGTAATATTTACTGGTAATATACATATTTAGAAGTATATGCCACTGTTTTAATATTTCTGTAATTGGGAAAGGTTCTGGTATGACCCAGTGAGAGCTGCCATTTTCCTTCCACTCAGGCAGTGTAATATGCTGACACAGGGCCCAGTCCTGTGAACTGCTGAGCAACCTCAATTAACATTGACTTTCTATTGCTGGTACTCAGCAATTTGCAGGTGTGGCTTCCCCCCTTTTTTAAATAAAGGAAGTGCCAATCAGCAGATAATTACATGGCAGAGGCTGAAGACTTTCACTGTTTCATGACTTACAAGGAAAAAATGATGTGGAAAACAGAAGAATTGTCATATTCAACAAAGTTAATGAACAAACAGGTGCTAATAAACAATAATAAAAAAGTGACAAATCTCCAGACTCATCCATTTTGTCTGCTGATTAGCATTTCCTTTGTCACAAGCTAAAATGTCAGTGGCTGGCAAAATTGTATATTCCTGTTTAAATTTGAATTACTTTTTATTTCATATAATAAAAGTTTGAAATAACTACTGTGTATTTACTCTTTTTTATAATTAGATGAAATTATTCTGCAATCTTTTCCATACTGTTTTATGAGGGAGCTATCTGATTATTGAACAAGAGCAATGAGATGAATAAAAGTGCAGAGAACTGTATCATCTTAACAGCAAAATGTTGCAAACAGTTTATTTATAATATAAATTACTTAGTACATAATATAAATTAAGTACCATGTTGTGAAAAGATCATGTTTTTTCACCTAAATAAAAATGCAATGGTGGGGCTACATCACCTAGGCACACAAATGTAAGTGAAGGCTGGAGCAGCAGCATTAACTCTGACTGGTTTAATGCCTTCCATCTGTTGCAAGGGCTGTGAATAATTTCTGTTAAATGGAGCCAAAAAATTAAGGCCTTGAGCCTGCAAGTTACTTTATGCCATTAGTGCTCCCTCTGAAGTCTGTGAGATTACTCACATGCTCAAGTCTTTGCAGGGTCAGTCTCCTAGGGCCTGATCCTGTAACCCTTACTTATGTGTACCATTAACATCAAGAGCATTATTTATGTGATGTTTTCAAATATGAGTAAGGGTTGCAGGATGATCTTCAAAGCAGTTCTGAAGTCAATCTGATTTTCTTTTCAAGCCACTGGAAAAATTTTCTGCTTCCAATTGAACTGAATGCACAATGGGGAGCTGAATTTATGATGTACAAAGCCTGTATCAAAATTGCAATGCACCTCTTCTTTTAATTGAAAATATAGCCTGTCTGGGGGCCTGATCTAAAGCTTGTTGAAGTCAGTGAGAGTCTTTCTGTTGGTTTCAGTGGCCTTTGAATCTTTGTGAGCAAAGATTTTGTCTAAGTTAATTGTTTGTTTTTTTTTCTTGTTTAAACACACATAGGTCACAGAATGATAGTGATAAAGAGCAAATGGATTTGGAGAGAAGATTTCGAGAAAAAGACCTTGAAAGACCACGATATCGGTTGGATGATGGCAGAAAGCATAGAGCTCACTATGAATTTGACAAGTTTGTGAGAAGGAATGAAGAAGAGCTGAAATGGGGGAAAGCATACAGCCAAGACAGAGGGAAGAAAGGGAACCACAACTACAGCTTCACTGTGGAGGCCGTAGACAAACTGGGTAAAGAGGACAAGTGTGATGACATGGCATCCAAAAAGGAGCGCATAAGAAATAAGGTTCTTTTATTCATTTAGGATAATCTTTCATTAGTAAAATATACTTCAAGGCTACAGGTTTTACTTTTGCAATCTCAGCATAAAGATGCTTTTTTCAAGAAAAGCAATTCTTTATTTGATTTTCAGTAAAACCCAGATTTCTATTTTTTTTACATAGTTAAAATGATTTAAGGAGATAGGATTTGTCTGCTCTGGTCATATATACATACAATATTTGGAATCTTCCTTAGAACATTAGTCTTGGAAGCTCAGCATTTTTTGAGTGTTTTAAAAGTTATATCACGTGTGCCCTATAATAGATAGGGCCCTACCAAATTCACAGCCATGAAAAACGCGTCCTGGATCGTGAAATCTGGTCTCCCCACTTCAGTCTGATCTTTTGTGTGCTTTTACCCTATACTATACAGATTTCATGGGGGAGACAAACATTTCTCAAATTGGGGGTCCTGACCCAAAAGGGAGTTGCAGGGGGGTCGCAAGGTTATTTTAGAGGGGTTACGGTATTGCCACCCTTACTTCTGTGCTGCCTTCAGAGCTGGGCTACCAGAGAACAGCAGCTACTGGCCAGGCACCCAGCTGTGAAGGCAGTGCCCAGCCAGCAGCAGCGCAGAAGTAAGGGTGGCAATACTATACCATGCCATCCTTACTTCTGTGCTGCTGCTGGCAGCAGCTCTGCTTTCAGAGCTGGGCTCCCGGCCAGCAGCTGCCACTCTCCAGCTGCCCAGCTTTGAAGGCAGCGCTGCCGCCAGCAACAGTGCAGAAGTAAGGGTAGCAGCACCGCAACACCCCCTACAGTAACCTTGTGACCCACCCCCCTAACTTATTTTTGGGTCAGGACCCCTACAATTACAACACCTGAAATTTCAGATTTAAATAGCTGAAATTATGAAATTTATGACCGTGAAATTGACCAAAATGGACCATGAATTAGGTAGGGCCCTAATAATAGAGTTTGAAAACTTTGGCCCATTGTCCTTTTAAAAGTGAATTTATTCTAAGCAGAATATTTACTAGTCAGGCAGATTTACTGGCTGGTTTACAGTTATTCAGTTTTTAAAGTAAAAGTGAATAACTAAAGAGTTTATCCAGAAACAAGCATATTTAGAAATTTTCCAGTACAGAAGATAGGAAAGTAGATCTTGCAGTCTTCATCCATTCTGCCCTCAGGTAAAGGTTCTCCCTGGTTGAGGGCAGATCACCCCATTGAGAAGTGCCAAATCCAGGGAAATAACCTGTTAAAAAAACAGCCACAATTGGGCAGCTTCTTGAATGGGAACCACATGCAGAAAACCATTTTCCTGTCTTCACCTTGAAACCTGTGGAGCCCCTTTCTGAGGGCTTGGGGCTTTGTGATTTCAGAGGGCATGTCATAGCGTTTCCAAGAGATGGCTGCTATTGGTGGCCTTATCCTCTCTCCATTCTAATCATGTAAAGTTTTCCATACAAGATGGTTGATACTGTCTTGTATGGAATCCCCCCTGTAATGTGCACCTCTTCTGAAGGGGGTTTTCAAACCAGGCACAGGCAAGGTCCCCATGACAGTGTGCCTCCTGAGGGAGCTGTGCTTTTGCTAGAGATAGGATAGGCAAGGAGTAGCCATGCTCTTTTTTCTCTGCCCCCTCTAGCAGCTGTCTGAATCTCTGTCTAAAAATATTTAAAAATATTAAATTGATTTAAACCATTTTATAAAAAATGAAACATCCAGTTGAGCTAACACTGTTTATGCCAAGTTTCAGTCTGATGAACATAGAAACTGTGATGGATAAAGAGGGTCTGTGGTATATAAAAGCTGACTGACCCTTTATTGTAATGGTTCTAGTGAGCTCTATGTTCACTGTTCATCTCAGGGTTTAGGACTGCATGACTGGTGTTGATTGGCTGGATGTGATGAAGAGAGATAAGTACCATGCTGATGTGGCTGTTCATAGCACCACAAAACACTTCCTACAACAACTTGTTCTTAAACATCCTAAATAAAAAGTCTGGCATCTAATCTAAAGAAATGGAAAATAAAGGGAAAGCAGGGTTAAACAAGGCTGAAGTTCAAGCAAAGAAGGGGGAAGAGAAGAGCTGATAATGAAGGATGTATCAGTTAAGGGGAAAAAATAATGAAGGAAAAAACAAGACCAAAGGGACTGAAAATTGTGAGGGGCAGGTGAAAGGAAATCAGGATTGAGATGGAACAGAATTCAGTGCTCTGCAGTTTTCTTAAAATGGCCTATTCCATGCCATTTTCTAGACTAAACCCTACATTTTAAAACAGATGTCAAATATGATCTCTCCATAGCATCAAAGTCTAATGTTTGTGATAGTTAAAATAAATAGCCTCATTAGGCAGAGGCTTTTAAACAGTAACCATTCACAATATCTTATTGTCCTAGAAAGTCTTTAGCATATATATATATATATATATATATATATTCTGACAATTCTTGGTGCACTTGGCCTTAATTTCATTTAACAAAAATTATTCACAGCCCTTGCAGATCAGCAAGTTTTTGATGGTTTCAGTCACTATTCCTGTACAGTTAGCCATTCTTCCTTTTTACTCATTTTGTTTCCTGATTCACATTGGGTGGTATCCACTTTACTCTATATGAATATTGTGTCCTCCTCTGCCTTGGTGGGTCCTGTGTCTATTGGCGGATTTGCTCGCCTCAGAGGTTCACGGCAGCCCTCAGTTTGGCCACTTCCGTGGCTCAAATCCGTTCACTCAGTTAGCCTCATCACTGGTCAGGATGGGGAAAGGAAGAAGAACAATCCCCACAGTCTCTGCTGATCCACCTAGTGGATCAGGGAACAGGCCAGAGACCTTCACCTCCGGTGGAACTCACAGTCCAGGTCAACTCCTCCGGTATCAAGTAGGGAGTTGTGGGAATGGAGGGATGGGGGGAACCCAGGCCCATCCTCTACTCCGGGTTCCAGCCCAGGGCCCTGTGGATTGCAGCTGTCTACAGTGGCTCCTGTAACAGCTGCGTGACAGCTACAACTCCCTGGGCTACTTCCCCATGGCCTCCTCCCAACACCTTCTTTATTCTCACCACAGGACCGTCCTCCTGATGTCTGATAATGCTTGTACTTTTCAGTCTTCCAGTAGTACACCTTCTCACTCTCAGCTTCTTGCACCTCTTGCTCCCAGCTCCTCACACACACACCACAAATTGAAGTGAGCTTTTTAAACCCAGGAGCCCTGATTAGCCTGCCTGTCTTAATTGATTCTGGCAGCTTCTTGATTGGCTGCAGGTGTTCTAATTAGCTTGTCTGCCTTAATTGTTTCCAGAAAGTTTGATTGTTCTGGAACCTTCCCTGTTACCTGACCCAGGGAAAAGGGACCTACTTAATCTGGGGCTAATATATCTGCCTTCTAACACTCTCCTGTACCGGTGGGCCAGCCTATACCCTGGTCCCGAGGCCCGCCAGGAATATCAGTTGGCAGCTCCTTCACGGGGCCGTGAGCACGGGCGTTTACTTGGCGCAGTTCACCCCCATCCCAGACACCTGCCCCTTTTGCGGCGTGAGGGAGACCCTGGCACACGCTTACCTGGAGTGCACCAGGTGCAGCCCCTATTCTGGCTCCTCACGAATATTTTGTTACGTTTTTGGTTGCACTTTTCCCCTCACCTCCTTATCTATAAACTCCCTATCTGTGCCCCCACAACGTCACGGGACTTCCCTGTAAACCTCCTACCCTAGCTAAAGTGACCACCTATAAAACCAGGGCTGCGGGGGACCCTTTAGCAGTGGGCAGGCTTCGCCCACCCACTTCCTGGATCCCAATAGGATCACTCTCCTGTAGCCATCTGGCCTGACCCCGTCACAATATGGAATACCAAACTTCATTTGCAGTTCATTATTCTAATTTTATCAAGCCCTGGTTCTGGTTTCTCACTGATTGGTATGATTTTATTATATTTGTATTTATTATCTGACATTCTTGTCTAGAGCCATAAGTGTGCTTGGCACCAGTTATTGTCCTCCCCAGCTTATACTATAGATTGTATCAAAATTTACCACAGAATTCTCTTGGCCTTTGTTATAACATTCTGTTAGATTAGATTAGATTACATTTAATTTAAACTGTGAGAAAAAATATTATCATCCTGTTTTTACAGCTGTTTTATTTTACTCAATATTCTTGGCTCCCAAGAATAGTGTTATAAAAGAGGTGGATAATAAATGCTAAATCTGTTTTCATTACACTGCAGCTTTTTCCTAGTTCTTATTAAATACAAAATGATTTAACACAAAATCCACTATCTACATAAACTCAAGTTACTCACTTTAAGGCCTTGTCTACACTACAGAGATTTGTTGACAAAAGTCATGTCGACACTCAAAAAGCACTATAATAAAAATCAGTATTGCACATTCACACTCGCTCCCTCTGTCAGCAGAGAGTGTCCAGAGTTGGGGCACTATCATCGAAGTGTGAGCAATGTACCTATCCCACAGTCCAGCTTGACCACTTCTGCCGGTAGGTCTTGTGGGAAGGTGGAGCAGGTCACGGTGCATCTTGGGACCACGCTCAGTGTTCCATGATGTATTGTTTTCTGTCCCAGCATACCATGGGCTTCCAGTTTTCTTTCACAGCATTTTTCAATGGCCCTTGTTTGCTGTGCACCCTGGCATCTTTGTGAGAAGGGATGGATCCTGCACTGCTCTCCTGCACTCTGATAACTATCATTAAGACCTTGCGGATGGCAGTGCAATTAATCACAAAGTTCCTAACTGAAGAAGATTCCCAGTTGCCTGACATGCTGTGTGATATGGATAGAAGCAACTTTAGATTGCTTTTGGCATTCACGAAACAGCTGCAGACAGTGGACCATCGCTTTTGGGCTTGGGAAACAAGCACTGAATGACGAGCAGTAGCTACAGAATTTTCAGATGTGGAAATCCACCTTCCTGGAACTGTGTGCGGAGCTCGCCCCAGCACTATGGTGCAAGGACACCAGAATGAGAGCTGCCCTATCAGTAGAGAAGTGCGTGGCAATCACTCTGTAGAAGCTGTCGACTCCAGACTTCTACTGGTCGGTCACGAATCAATTTGGAGTCGGGAAGTTGACTGTTGGGGCTGCATTAATACAAGTGTGCAGGGCAGTTAATCGCATCCTGCTATGAAGGACTGTGATTCTGGGAAATGTGTATGAAATAGTGGATGGGTTTGTAGAAATGGGTTTCCCTAACAATGGAGGGGCGATAGATGGCACACATATTCAATTTTGGCAACAGACCACCTTGCGACAGAGTACATCAATAGGAAGGGATACTTCTCCATGGGGTTGCAGGTGTTTGTGGATCACCCTGGGCATTTCACTGACATCAATGCAGGATGGTCCAGGAAGGTGCATGACGCACGCATCTTCAGGAACACCGGCCTGTATAGAAAGCTACAAATGGTGACTTTTTTTCCAGACCAGAAGATTATAGTGGGGGATGTTGAAATGCCCATAGTGATCCTGGGAGATCCATCATAGCCCTTACAGCCATGGCTCATGAAACCTTACGTGGGAAACCTGGACAGCAGTAAGGAGTGGATCAACAACAGTCTGGGTAGATGCCGGATGACAGTGGAATGTGCCTTTGGGAGATTAAAGGTGTGCTGGTGATGCCTTTATGCTAGGTTAGACCTCAATGAGGATAATATTCCTGTGGTCATAGCCTCGTGTTGTACGTTGCATAATCTTTGTGAAGGTAAGGGTGAAAGACAGGCAGACTGCTTGGCTGCTGATTTTGAGCAGCCAGATACCTGGGCTATCAGAGGGGCCAGGAGGGGAGCAATTCGAATCAGGGAGGCTTTGAGGCAAAACTTTGAAAATGAGAAGCAGTAATATATATCTCTGTGATTGGTGCTGCAATGTTACATTACATGTAGTTTTCCTAGGAAGCAATGGCGAAATTTCGGGCCTTACATTCCAGTACGCAAATGATTAAACTGCCTGTGTATGTATTGGTAGAGCCTGCTATTTCAATTTGTAGGAAACAAATAAAGATGAGTTACTGGTCAAAAATTTTGCTTTTATTGCACAAGAAACAACACACACACACACAAAGAAACTTGGTGGGAAAGGAGGTTACCAGGGAAGGGCAGACTTTCAGAGCTGTGTGTAGGTCCAGCTATCATTTTGAAAGTTGTCTGAGGGGGTGGAGTGAAGGGGAAACTGAGAAGTCCCAGAAAGCAGAAAGGACTGTGCAGGCAGAGTTGTGGGGAGGCATAGAAAAGAGTTCTGAATGTACTGCAGGGGAGGACGGGCATGCATCTGCTCAGTCTGCAGCATTATTAAGGACTTCAGCATCTGTGTTTGCTCCTCCATTACTTTAATCATCCATTCAGTAGAATCCTTAACTCCTGATTTTCTTTTCTGTTCTGCCTTTCGGCTTCCCTCCACTCCTTGCTCTCCCTTTTCTCTGCATTGGAGAAGTGCAGTACCTCCCGGAATATGTCTTCTTTGCTCTGTCTTGGGTGATTTCTTATCTATCAGTGATGCTGGGCCGATGTTTGTGGGGTATTCCTCAAGGCCACATCTGCCGAAGCACAAGGAACAATGCACAGAAGCATGATTGTTAAGTTCACGCACAGTATAGAAACATTTCAGTAAAATACACCTCTGGTAACATAATCACTTTCTCACTGACCCTTGGCAAGCACACATCTCAGCAAACACCCAAAGCATGGTGAGTGTTGGCTGGGGGGAGCGGCGCTCTACATGGGAAAAAGAACACTCCGCAAGGGTTGCAGTGCAGCCAACTAGGGGAAAAATTCTAAAATTCTCCCACACTTTCCCACAGGCCAGGGTCATTGTAGCAGATATCTCACTGTTGAGGGTAAGCAGAGAAGCGAGTGTACATCTACTACATGCTTGTGGCTTCCGCCATGGTTCCTGTGCTGCTTGCCTGTGTGCCGCTTTGGTCCCTGAACAAGTGATTGCCAAATGGTGTGGGAAAGTTCCCTACAGTGTGGGAAGGAACAAAGCAGCTCTGCCAAGGAATCTGCGGCAGAGGATTGACAAGTACCTCCAGGAAACTTTCCTAGAAATCTCTCTGGAGGATTCCCATGAGATCCCAGCATACATCAACACCCTGTTCCACCGTACTGATTAGCTGCACAGCGAAGTGTCCAGCACACAGAAATACAGCCATCCTTGTACATTTCTATATCCTGAACCCACCTCTGCATTACGCAAACCACAGCCACTTACCAGGCATCTCCTCTCCTGCTTCTTGCTCACCAGAGAGCAACTGCTGAGACTGGCTAGACACCGCTGGAGTGGTGAACAGTTCCTGGCTGCCTCCCCCACTGGGAGATCCAGCCAGGAGCTCCACATCATTGTCTAACTCCACCTCTTCATCAATAACTTTGTCCTCTGGGTTAGGTCCTCTTTCCGCCACCTCCAGGCCCACCAAACTATCCATGGAGCTCCTGGCAATGGAGGTGGTGTCACAACCGAGGTAGTGTCCAGCTTCTTATAGAACAGGCAGGTCTTAGGTGCAGTACCAGAGCAACGGTTTCCCCCCCCCTCGCCTTATGGTACACCTGCCTCAGCTCCTTTATCTTCGCTCTGCACTGCAGCACGTCCCGGTCACAGCCCTTTCCGAACAAGCCTTGAGAAATCTGCCCATAGGTATCAAAATTCCTATGGCTCAAGTGCAGCTGGGACTCCATAGCCTCCTCTCCCCATATACTAGGCAGGTCCAGCAGCTCCGCAGTGGTCCAAGTGGGAAAGCATTTGCTGCAGTAAGTCTCCATGGTCACCTTGGAAGATGCAATGAGACCTATCGACACCAAGTAAACAGGAAATGGAATTTCAAAAATTCCCAGGGCATCTAACGGGGAGGGTCGGATGGTTGTTTACTTGACTGCAGTGCAGTGGAGTTCAAACTGCTGATTAGATGTTGTTGGGATGGGTGTTGTGGGACACCTTCTGGAGGCCAATTAAAGTGAAAAAACCAAGCGTGGTGTCTACACTGGCACTTCATTGACAAACATTTTGCAGAAAAAGACGTATGTCTCTCGTCAGAGTGGTTTTATTTCGTTACCAAAACGGCATTTTTGCCTCCAAAAGTTGCATCGCAGTGTGCACCCATTCACTATTTTGTCGGCAAAAGCTGCCTTTTGTTGACATAACTCTGTAGTATAGACAAGGCCTAAATCTCACATATGTGAATAAATTATAGTTTTCTCCAAAAGTTAACCTTATGCACTTCTTTCTAGGATCGTCCAGCCATGCAGTTATACCAGCCAGGAGCTCGCATTCGAACACATACGGGATCTACAAGTAAGATCTATGACTGCAGTGGGAAGTCCTGTGAAGATGCCTGCGATAGAAAGTATGAGGTAGATAATTCAACTGGAGGTGGTTCTGAGAAGAGTGAAGAGGCAGAATGAAACGTCAGGGGTAGAAAACTTGTGAAAAAAATTAATTTAAGATTTAATTTCTGCACAAAATATATCAGGCCACTTCAGAATTCCACAGATTGGACCAACAAAACTATAATACCTCTGCCTCTTTCTTTCTTTCTTTAAAATGAAAATGGTGATCGGAGGCAGATAAAATATCACATAAAGGAAATTCAGTTGCTTTTTTACAAAAACAGAAGCAAGCACTGTTTGACTAGTTTAGTAGTGGTTCAGTATTTTCGTAAATTTACCTTTAGCTAGAAAACCTCTATTAGTTTTAAGCTAGTATTTATATAAAACTTGTCAGAAAATATTTCACTTAGTCTAGCCTGTTAAATTGATAGAAATAAAGAAATGTATATTTGCATCAGTTTGATATCTCAGGCACTTTAAATGTGTTCTGTGAATGGCATTAACTACATAGGACCCAATCCTGCAAACACCAGGATTTTGTTGCCAGTAGTGTTTACAGGATCAGGCCCATAGTTTGCAAATGTTTATTGATATCCGTACCTCATTGTGTTTACATTGTTTTTCAATTTAACTATAGTGTCAGGTAAGTGTGAGTAAAAGCTACTATATGTTGTTATAAAATTGGTCATTCTCTTAACCACTTTTGCCTTTTATGTTCTAATATATTCCTGTGTTTAAAACAGAAAAAGCTAATGCAAACCTCAGCACTTAAATACTGTATCTGGTTTAACTAAAATTGCAGTTTTTGTTTGTTTGTTTGTTTGTTTTGGTACTGACTTTTAAAAAAGTGATTGTACAGTGATGACTTTTTATATGTTAAATGTTTCACATAAGTTGCATTTGCAGGATTTGTAACATGTATGATATATATGTTATAAAATACAATTTGTTTGAAAAAAACACACACACAGCAGCTCCAACATTTCATTTTGGAGACCTAGGCCAAATTCCACCCTCTGATGCATACGTATGGCTCCCAACGTCTTCAGAGACAGCTACATGTCCGTGTAAGGGCAAAATATGGCTCTTTGATAGTTGTCTTTTACGACTGATGCACTTTTCAGTTATCTGAAACTAAGATCTGCTTTGTCAGTGAAGTTAAATATTAAGATGTTTGTTTATTTTTGACATTCTACTTTGAACAGTTTGTTATTAAGTGTAACATCTGATTGTTCTAAACTCAAAAAAAAATTTGTTGTATTTTCCCAGACATTAAACATTAAATATAATAAAAAGTAAAAACATTTTGATTATGAACTGAGAAATGATCTTCCACAATTCTTTTGCCTAGTACACCAAAGGTATTAAGAAAGATAGTATACAACTTATTAGTATTAAAAGGCAGATTAAAAATATAATTGAAGAGTTTTAATATTAAGTTTACATATAAGATGTTTTATATGCAAGAGGATTAAGCATTTTTTACCGACTTAAACTACTTTGAAGTAGGACACTCTTAATCTTAAATAAGACTGTAATCACAGGATGGGCTGAGTTGGGCTCTATCCCACCTATGCTGGGCTTGGGCTGGTGTTTGGGTCAGGTGACCAGTATCCCAAGAATGGAGCTTCCTATTATGGGAGCCTATGTAGCGTGAAGGGAGAGACTTGCAGGGAGCAGGAATACTGGCTACAGTAGAGCCAGATCAGTGTCAGAAAATGCTAGGCAGTTCTCCACAGTTTTGCTGGACTCTTCGTTAACTCTGAAAAGAATGTACTGGAATGACTTAGCCAGAGGGCATATCACCTCAGTGACCCAATAGCTCTGGGTTGCTGGAACGTATGAGGGAGACAGTGAGTTGATCAGGGTAGGGAAACTGAGGCAAACAGATGCCTAGAATCCAAGGGAGGTGAAGTGATCTTGTCATAACTGTACACACACAAATTTACACCAAAATAAGGAGAGGTGTCAATTCAAACCAAGTTAGTCATTTAGGTGCATCTTTATATGTAGGTAAACCACAAGTCTTTGTAGGATCAGGGCCCAGATGAGACCAAATATTTCCAGCCTCTTTGAATTATAGGAGGTGGTGACCAGAGCCCATAAGACTAAAGGCCAACCCCCTTGGATGTGGGACAGGCCACAAGATCCAGAATGCAGGTGGTTCTTCTTCAAGATATGTTGTCCATATACTATCCAGACTTGATGCCATGTGTCCCGTGCAGTTGTGTTCAGAATCTTTTGGCCAGCAGCACCTGTTGGGGCCACACATGGACCCTGAATGTGCTTGTGTTCCCCTTCCTGAGATCATATAGCTTGGTGTGGTACTGAGCTAACCTCAGTTCCTTTTCACTGCCTGTGACTGCGAGGCAAAACCAAGAGCAGTGTACTTGTCTGTTGTTCACTTGCGATTACAAAACTGATATCACCATAGATAGTTAGCTGTTCAGTATAGATGTAGTATAGTTTAGAAACAGTTTTTTATTAGGTTTCCATTCCAGATAGTTTTATCTCTGTCTTTTAGTTAGGCTGCAGTCCTTATGGCTGAGCAAAAATCACCAGGGTTCAAATATTGCCTTTTGGGAGAGGTGGCTTACCCCCCCTCAACAACAGGCATACTAGATTCTGTTTGGGTGGGAGCATATTACTGACAAACGCTTCGTTTATCTGTCTTTTTCTAAAAGAACCTGAAAAGCGAGGGAGGCTCATTTAAAGCTTTACTCGTAGACAAATATATAAGGCCAACCTCAGACCAGGGTAAACAAGATCTGCCTGGGTCTGAACACTCTGCTCCCAGAAGTGCTCTGGTGATGGTGAATGCCACAAGCTCCTCCACAGCCCCAGCTCCTGAGAAGCACACCTCTGCTGCCACTTCTAAGTCTTCTCAGCCATGACGGGCAGAACACAGCACCACTCTTTTAAAGAGTAGGACAGGCGCTGTCTGAGGAACCTGTAAAAAGGAAGAGACATAGTCTGTGTGTACACTTTCACTTTTGTTAGTGTCACTCAGGGGTGTGACTCCCCCGAGCGACATAAGTTACACTGACAGAAGCACCAGTGTGGACAGCGCTGTTGGCAGGAGACATAGCTACCGCCGCTTGTTGGTGACCGTTTAATTAGGTCGACAGGAGAGTTCTCTCCCATCGGCATAGAGCGGCTACATGGGAGATCTTGCAGTGGCACAACTGCATCAGTACAGCTGTGCCAGTGAAAGGTCCCTAGTGTAGACATGGCCATAGATCTCATGCCTCCTCTCACAAGGGTAGAACGAGGTCTGACTTAAGTCCCTCTGGCACTCATAAACATTATGGTTTCTGTACACCGGTACCAGCCAGGGAGCACCTTCATGCAGTCTCCACTACTGTTTCTGCAGTGCTGTCTCCAGAGCACTCAGTACTGATGCTGAGGCTTACTGCTTTGGTTCCAATAACCTTGGTACCAACCTCCTTGGCATAGTCTATTCTGGTACTGACTACCTAAAAAAACATCTGCTTAGGGTACCAACAGTCTCAATGCTGAGATTCACAGCATGAGGAGATGGAGTGGTAACCACTTTCCCTGAGTCAGTGCTCTTATCATTAGGGCTCTGTGTCTGTCACAGAGGTCATGGATTTTGTGACTTTCCGTGACCGCTGTGACTTCTGCAGCTGCCCCCAAGCAGCTGGCCCCGGGAACAGCTACTGGCCGCTGCTGGAGCAGCTCCGCAGTCAGCTGCATGAGCCGGTGCAGCTGCTTCTGGGGACCCCCCGGTCAGTGGTCCTGGGTGGCTGGAGCAGCCATTGCTGAGTGGCTGCCAGCAGCAGTCCCGGGGCAGCTGGAGCAGCAGCAGGTGGGCGGCACCAGGGGCAGCCGGAGCAGCTGCTGCTCTGCAGCCTGCGCACCTGGTACTGCTGGCGCCGGGCCGCCCCGCAAGCAGTCGCTTCCGGGGCTCACCTCCCGAGCAGCAGCAGTGGCCCTCCTGGGTTCCCCACACAACAGTGCCTCCCCCCAGCTAAGATTTAGTCGGGGGTATAAGTCACGGCCAGGCCATAGGATAGATTCCTGGGCTAGTGGTTCTCTTGTGTGGTATGTGGTTGTTGGTGAGTATTTGCTTCAGGTTGCGGGGCTGTCTCTAGGCAAGGACTGGCCTGTCTCCCAAGATCTGTGAGAGTGATGGGTCGTCCTTCAGGATAGGTTGTAGATCCTTGAAGATGCGTTGGAGAGGTTTTAGTTGGGGGCTGAAGGTGATGTTTGTGGTAGTTTGTAGATAATCAAGGTGGGCCATTTCCAGCAGTTGACAAGAACGTCTGAGGAACAGTGGGGGGTAGAGGGGGGGGGGATAAACATGGGGACATAGTTTTACTTCAGCCCCCAACTAAACCCGTTGCCAACTGTGTTTTGGACATTTGTTGTCTATATGTATTCCGCGACCTGCCCTCCATCCCTCCTACTACTGCATCCTAAAACACCTGGATGCTGAATTGGCAAAGGAACTGAGTGGGGGTAGTCCCCACTCTGCCCTTTGGTGGGGGGGGCCTGAGAGCACTGAGGGCATAGGTACATCCCTCTTGGACAGTACTGGCCAAAAAACTGATCTCAAGTGCATGGAACCCACACACCAAGTGTGGAATACCTATGGACAACACACCTCAAAGAATGAGTTACTGTAAGGTAAGTAACCATTCTTTATTTGGGACAAAAACTTATAAAGCTGGAATAGGAATGCATGTCAAAGGTTTAAAACCAGGGTGGGGACACCAAGGAGGGGGCCCTGGACACACCTACTGGTCAGCAAAGGAGCCCAAGGAGTTAGTGGACGAAGCCTAGAGGAAGTCTGCCCGGATGTGTCCAGTGACAAGGAGACAGAAAAAGGTCTCATGCATAGAGGACCTCCCTGTCAGGCTTCCTGCTCCTGGACTTGTCAATGACTAGTGCCAGGAGGAGGTTGACCAGAAAGATCCGTGCTTTGTGGGACCACAAATGGGGTGTGTTTACAGGAATATATGTGGGGAGAACTTCATCCAGAATCTCAGCAGAAGGTGAGAAGAAGAAGAGTGACTGCAACCTGGCACACTGGAGATAGAGTATCCCTCTCACCACAAAAGGGGCAGGCATTGAGGGGTGTCCATGATAGGTGCTAGCCTGTGCTCATGGGTCCATTCAGGAACCACCATCTTATATTTGCAGTAGGATGTGGGACTAGAGTTGAATAAAGGCTAGCCCACCAGGATCCGTGTCCTCTTTAGTTGGAAGGATATCCCTCCACTTGGTGTCAGGTTGAGACTGAGGGCAAAGAAGTACACAGGGTGGAGCAGGAGCACAATGAGATGTTCACTGGGCATGGCTTGGAAGTGGACCAGCTGGATGGCAGGGTCCTGGTGTCAAGCTCTAGAGGATCAAGGGATAGGTGCACGTAGGAGCACCTGCCTGCAGAACATGTTTGAACATGTTTGAAGTATGCAATAAAGATAGAGGACTGGATGGTCTTCCACCTCCTAGAACATATGACAGAGGACATGAGGAGGGGCAACGTCACGCATGGGCAAGCACCCCAGCGTCTATCCAGTCCCACTGTCCATCGTCCAAGAGGTCTCAGATTCTGGCAACACCAGCTAGGACCAACCTGTGGCAAACTGAGGGGGGCCTGGTAAAGGCCAGCAGCTGTGAGAGGTCACAGGGAAGACCTATAACAATTATTTCCAGGCTGACAAGAGAGCAGTTTCCCGCTTGACTTAAAGAAAGCCTGGGCAGGGAGTGAGCTGAGCTTTCAGTGGTGGGCTGAAGGGATGAGTTATCTGCTTCTTATAGAGTCTGTCCCATGTATCGATACTGCGATCCCAGAGATAACTTCAGTATTGCCAGCCCCAAGTATTCACAGTCAGGAGTTGCCCCCCTCCCCCCCAAATCATAAGATAACTTTTAGGCCAATGATTTTTTTTTTTAATATTACAAACTTGGAGTTCTTTTTATTTGACTCCTGGGTTCTGAGCGTCTAAGGTATACACTGGGCATGCTTTCAAACTTTTCTCTGCAGCCAACAGGGGTCAAAACCTGTTGTTTTGTTTTAAATAAAAGTTGAGATGCTCAAGTAATCCCTTTACTCCAGGAGCTGAGGCTTAAAAAGACACCAAAGAGCACAAGCCTCAACAATAAAATTGCAAGTGTTGGCAGTGCTGTAACTAGCCCTGCAACTCAGAAAAATACTTTAAGAACGTGTCCGACATGCTCTGTTGTACCAAGCTTCTTGAGTCTCAAGGTGCCTCTGCAGTCATGTCCCCACAGTGTAGGCCGGGAGCTGCTCTAACTTCTACAAGATGGGCACAGTCCCTAAGTGGCCATAGGACAACTGAGCATATCAGCCACAACCCTTCCCTACCCATGACACATATCAAGTGGTTTGGGGGCTGGCCACACCAGTTCTGTGCTAGTTGAGAGCTCTGTCGCACCAGGGAAACTATCAGCTGTCCAGATCTGCCTGCTTTGTGGCGCCAGGGTTTTTGCATTGGAATGAAACAGATTGCACCAAAATCACAGATATTTTCAAAAAATGTTTACGAGGAAGGACAGCCCAAGGTTTTCTGAAAAGGCTTCATCCCCTGTCCCACCTCCACCTTTGTTCAAAGGACACAAGAGGAGCACGCTCATACAGTGTCAATATGCTCTGTTTATTTTTTAATCTACATATCTACAGTAAATGGACTTAATTTTTTTCTGAGAAATTTAGCCTCCCCACTTGGTTATATTTGTGAGCAACTGCTTTTCTTTAGATGGCAGAATAAATGAAATAAGTTTCCCAGTCCTTGATCAACTCCTCTCTTAAGCATAAGCTCCCCAAGGTTTATTATTACTGTTTTTTCCCCGGTAGGCCCTTGTTAAAATCTTCAGGAGCATTCCCATTGCTATGCAAAGACTCTGCTGGCTGAACCTGCCTCTGCCCCTACTCACACTAGCCAGAAAGAACAGCTGCTTGCCTGTTGCCACGCAACAGCAGTGTGCTCATGCTACACCAGCTGACTTAGGCTGAAAATGAGTGTTCGTCTGCCTAGCAACCTGCTGCACTTCCTCGAATGAGGCAATCTGGTAGCACACAAATTAATGCAGATGTGCAGCCAGCCTTCATGCAGAGTACAAATGGTGTGAAAATTTTGATTTCTACCATATTAACTCGCTTTGCACAACAACCCAGACTCAATCTTGCAATTTCATTGACAACAATGGTATTGCATCCACTGACACCACAGCTGAATTTAGTTCAATATTCAGTTAGGCTGCAAGAGGTTATACTCTGTGTTTAATAAGAACTTTCAGCATTTTAATGACCAACAGCCATCTCTGTCTGTTGCACCCTTTCTTCACTGAAGACATTACTTGTGGGTCAAGTCATCAATATTTTATAGTGGGTAAGTCCTTCTGTATGTAGTGAACCGCAATAAGAATATGTGCATCTTAGGAGCTACTTTTTGTAAGGCAGAATGAAGTGGACTGCAAAGGATCATTAAGTAAAATCTGTTCATGGCCTGAAGCATTTTTAAATGCACACTGACTAAATTTCAAAAACTTCACACTGGCAACTTCAACAACTCAGTTTTCTGATACAGCACCCTTTAAATAGTACACCCTAAGTTTTCTGCATAATAAAATAAATTGCTGTAAGTCATTCCGTCATGTCTTTATTTTTTTCAAAGACTCCTTTAGGCAGGTGTCTGAGCTACACCAGGGTTCGCTTTCAGATTTGGCTAAGTAGTGTCCCAATAGAGCTGTGAATCATCAACAAAACAGTGAAACTGACTATACACAAAAATGATGTTACGTGCACAAAAAGAGAAAGGTATAAAAATCACTAATCTTTTTCTGATGAAGTATTTGTAATAAAGATTTAAAAAAAAAATTAGATAGGAATGGGGTTTTCAAATTAATGGTACCCTTTCAGTTTTAACTTATGAAAGGAAAGCTCTGTGATCTCTTACATGTCTAGAGAAAATTCATATTTACTTATTATAATTCTCTTTATCTCCACAATAGGGTTTTATTCACAATAGCAACATAATATTAGAAAAGATGCGTGGTCTGTCAGTCTAGTCTGATAATTGCCAATCACATTTAAAAGAATGTGGTCTGTCTTCTCTGCATCTTCTCTGACTGGGCTTTTGATTGAAGTATGTTAGCTTCTTGTAAACTGGGACCCTCATAATCTTCAGCTCATTAGTGTGTTTATCTTGTAGCCGTCTAACTCTTTCCCATAGTTCTTCACGGCTACATAACTAAAATGAATATTTGCAATGGTTATTACACAATATACACTTCATTAGGCCATAGTCTGATCTCATTTTAGAACATATTGGTGTAAATCTCAAGTCACAGGAGTTACTCCAGATTTAAAGTAGTGTAATGACCTCAGAATCTGACGCCTCACAGCTAATTGGGTTTTTGGGGGGGGGAGGGCGTGGGGGATAGTAGGTGGTTAGTTGTTTTTGTTTGTTTGTTTTTCCTTTACATTATTTTATTTAAGCCAGTCAGGGGGGACCTTTGGTTAAAAGTGGCACAAGTATAGAAGAGATTTGACTGCTAATATCAATACAAATTCTTCTACCTTTTTCAACATGTCAGGTTAAATAATACCCTTGTTTGGCAAAATATTTCACAACAAGACCAGGGACTAATTTCAGTGGTGATTTAAATGATGGTACAAGTTGGTCAGAAAATGAACATAAGCAACAAAGTAATGTAATTTGGTTCAGTGTCCCGGGTCAAACCCCTCCCAAATATAAATCTGTAGGAGGGAGGCTCAGGAAGGAAACCTCCATGAGGATCCCCTTGCAGTGATTCCCCTCTTCTCTGCTACATCATCCTATGTGGGAGGGAAGACAGGAGCTTGGCCCCACCATGGGAAAGGCATTTGGGCCCACTTCTAACCCTGGGAGATAAGTAGGAGGAGGTCAGGCCATTCGTGCAGGGACCCTATGCTGCTGCATCGGCTCCAGACCCTGGCAGCACACTCCAATGGCTGGCTGCTTTTGGCAACCACTGGGAGAAGGCTCTGCAGAAAATACAGCCTGTATTGTCTTCTCCAGGGAATTTCCCTTTGGCTGGAAGGGGGCTGATGTGTGTTCTCCCCGCAGCCTATCCTGTTTCCATTCCCCATGCAGGTTCCAGACCCCAGGCAGAGGCCTCCACAGGGACCAGAGGAGACAACTGCCCCTCCTTCCACCCGTGTTCTGTGTGCGGCGCTAAAGGGGACAATGTGGAACACTGGGTGTGCAGAACAAATGAATTTGCACTGATTTGGTATTCTGTGCATACCAAACCCTGGAATAAGTGACTGCAACACCTATTGAAGCCAGTGGCTCTGGTTCTGATCTCCCATCCTGATGAAACAAGAGTAACTCCACTGAAGTAAATGGAATTCCTCAGTAAAAACAGGGTGAGAGCAAAATCATGCTATCAGTAGAAGATGAACTTGCTTATCCTAGAGCTGAATTTGTCCTGTGGGAGTGACGTGGTGGACGTAAGTTTAAACTTGTCGTGGGAAGCCGCTTTATCTTGCATCCCCTGTTAGTTCCTGTTCCTACAGTTCCGTACACCTTCATCTCCTTGGTGCGTATGTTTCTGGTTTGCAGATCTGCTGAATGCCAAAAGGTGCAATTGCCACTTATGCCAGTTTTATTACATTTAATTATTTACATCTGTGAAGGGA
Source organism: Lepidochelys olivacea (assembly GCF_965140295.1). Taxonomy (NCBI): domain Eukaryota; kingdom Metazoa; phylum Chordata; order Testudines; family Cheloniidae; genus Lepidochelys; species Lepidochelys olivacea. The sequence continues at coordinate 113,993,619 of NC_140411.1, forward strand.
CATGCCCTTGCTCTGGGGGAGAAGAGACTAACGAGCTCTTCTGGGCCTCTTCAGCCCTAATGAGGCACACCTGCAAGACTTATTCTGCCTAAAGGGGAGAAGCTTAAAAAGGAAAACCTGCCACAGGGAGAAGGCTGCTTAGCTTTGGAGACTGCTGATAACAAGGACAGTCACAGGCTGCACTGCTTCCGAAGCTGCACAGGCCAACTATAAAGCTGTACGTCCCAAGAGGAGGGGCTGAAGATAGCCCCACTAACGGGCAATAGATCCTGATAGACCAAGCACATAGAGCTGAGTCCAGAAAGACCACCTGAGAGACAGGCCACCTCTGCCTTGCTGGTGTCACCCAGCGTGCCCTCTCTCCTAAGGGAGAGGAGAGGATCTTACTTTTGCTTATTTGTATGACTCAGATAACCTCTCATGTGTTATTAACTGGGGATGGGAGACAGTATAAATGATGAACAGTGGGATCTGGAGGGGGCTGAGGGAGCCCTTGCTCCCCACAACATCTTATTCTACAAAATGTACCCAAAGGAAGGGGAAATGCCCCTGGGCCAGGGCCAGAGTGGGGACTGAGAAGATGTAGCTTATGCCTTCCCTATTTGGGAGCTGGTTGGTGCTGTCTTGGCCCCGGCACAGACTAGGGCAGGTCTGAGGATTATTCATATTTGCACCTCCCATTTCCATAGTCCTTATGGGCCTTGTGGTAGCAGAAAAATCAGCAGGCCACAGGGATGTCTGGTCATGCCTCCTCCCACCCACAATGCCCCAACTCCCCCCCTTTGCTGGGGGTCCCTATGTGGGTGTGCACAGAGCTAGCATTCAGCTTGAAGCCTTGCAAAAAAAGCACCAGCACAGAGGGCCATTCACCCTCATGTGGGGGAGGGTCTCATGCCTGCCAGATGGCCCCCATGCACCCAGTTCTAACAAACAGGCTGATTACACCTTAAATGGACACTTGAAAATCTGGGTCACTTAGGTCTGATTCTCCTCTCTCCCTGTCGTAATCCAGAGTAACTCAGACTGAAGTCAACGAAGTAACATTTCTGCAAAACGCTAGTAACTGAGAGCACAAGCAGGCCCACTACCTTCTCCTTTGAACACGTTCTGTTTGAATGACTTGATCTCTCAGTAATTAAAATCACTAATGTGAGACATGATGCTTATTAGGACTAAATGATGCACATTAAACAAAGGCACTGTGTTCACTGGGCTTGCTCAGGGTACTGTAAAATATTCATTGCAAAAAGGAAAACATTCCTGGTAATTTGATTCCTGAATATGTCTGGATGCTACCACAAAGATGAAGCGAAAGCTGTAGTATTAGAAGAAGGTTTCATGCTTCATATTTGAGAGCTGTAGCTTACTTTAGTCTTCTGCTACCCAGTGTCAAAGCCAGAGCTGCACCGGAATAGTAAATGTTGTTTGTGTGTTGTAACTTCTCTCATACATTGGTTAATGCAGTTGATAATTTTAGATGAAAGAGCCAATGACTAAAGAGAGAAGTAAACTGACAGGGATTGAGAAGAAGTAACACGCAGCCTGCCATCTGCTTAACAACATAGATTGCTGCCAACACGCGACCTTGGTGTTCTGCTCTCTGCACTGGCTCCCCATTGACTATAGAGTGCAACTAAAGGTCTTAGGACTGGCCCTAGATACCTCTCCCTCCCATACCACTATCTTTCAGGACAGCGAGGTTGATTAGTGGAGGAGACAGAGCTTCACAGACACAGGACCTACGCTATGGAACTCGCCATCAGCAGAGGTAGGAATGATCATGAACCATACTATATTTACTATATTCACAACTAACTGCAGAATGTGTCTCTTCTGCTTAGTTTTCTCTCCATAAATTCTTCATGCATACACATACATAACTAAACTAATCAGCTATTTCTCCTACAAGCTGGGAAGAAAGAGATTGTATTTTAGCAGATATTGTGGCATGCTGCTTAGCTATGGTAGCTTGTCTGGGTGAGGAGGATCTAGATAAAGAAAAGGGATATTACATTTTTTGGCCTACGTATGCCCTGTCAACAGCCCTTGATTTGTTTGAGAAAGTAGGATATCCTGCTAACTTCTACACAAAGGTACAGTGTATATAGCTAGTAAATCCCAGGCCAAGTGTTAGATGTCCAAAGTGCAGGTCCGATGAGATACTATAGGAAAAGAACTGAAACATCTTGACCCTTTGACCAGCTAGCAAGCATTCAGTTCTGGCAGTGTGTTGGAACTGCCTCTGGATAATTGACTTTCAAAGATTTCTGTAGCATGAAATAGATTTCTACTACACATAGAGATCCTGTCCCATGCTTCCCATAGCAGAACTTCAAAAGAAACCATAACTTCTCCTATCAGTCCAATTGCTGCTCTCCAGCTTGGCTAGGCAGCTTTCATGATAAAGTTTAAGTTGATAACCTGAGTGGTGAACTCATTTAAGGCTCCCCATTTATTTGCTAAAGAGCTTATGAGAGGTGGAAAAAACAAAGACAGACGGGAGAAAGGGTTGGTAGGAAAGGTACAGGGAGAGAATGCAGCTACATTTTAAAAGTGAAACTCTTAGCCCATTGTTGTATCAAGCTAGGTGCCAATAGCTACCACAGTTTGTGTTTGTAAGTTTGTTCCCAGGTGATTCTAGTAGCTTTGAGTTCAGGTACTACGATTCCCAGGATGCACCAGGGGAGAGAGAGAGGGAGAGGTGAAAATGCAGAGGGAAAGGGAAATGAAGAATGGGTTCTGTGAAACAGTGAGGGGAATAAACCTTACCTTTGCTGTTGTCAAGCTTCCTCAAAGGGGTTCAGGTATAAATCACATTATATTAGATGAGGGTAGAAAAGAAATAGAAAGAGCTAGCAGTTTTCACCTTTCCTTCCCCCACCCCCAAGTCCGTATGTTTTAAAATCACAATTGTAGGAATTTTCTTTTTGATGATTAGGATTCAGGTCGTCAGCTCTTGTGTTCGGAGGCATGGCTGTGACATCGTAAAGGTTCAATTGGCCAAGCAGAATACGGTTTTAGACTATTTGTGTCCATAGCAAGATTCTAATTCCCACTAGAGAGGGGAGATCCTGATCCCCCTAAAGTGTTCAAAATCCAGATCTGCATTCGCCTACTTAGTTCCATCTCTAGTTACCACAGAAATCAGTGGTGATGGATCCATGGATCACAGTGCCCCTGTGTCATAAAATGATAATGTAAAGCTCCAGCCTTCATAACCTTAAGACCCCGTTTGTTTCAAATTCATGGCAACATCAGTAGTAATATGTGAGCACTTATACAATTACCTGCTGAAACTTCTTGCAAGTTTTTGACAGCTGTCTGATGTCATCTGTGTTAAGAAATGACAGGATGTGCAGAATCAGGTTATCAGGCATTCGAGCTAGGAAATCATAACATCCCTGACACAAATTCAGCGTGTATTCCAGCATCTTGTTACCAAAGATATTCTGCACTTGCTCTGTGTAAAAAGAAGAAAAGAAAAGAATAGATACTAAATAAACTGCAGGTAAACAGCTCTCTGGAAATGAGTAATTTTAAGGCATGTTCATAAATGCAAGGTCCCCAGTGAGACACTGTAATTAGACGTAGGATCCAGCACTAGGAGCATGTGTACACCCTCCTGTTAGGAGGAAAGAGACTGTGATTTAGCAGAAAAAGGATTACAATTAACAGCAGGGGATGAAAGAGAGGGGGCAGTTTTTAGAGATGTTATGGAGGGAAGAAGCAACACGATTTGCTGATAGTTTGCATGGGGCAAGGGGGGAGATAACTCATGGATATGTGGTGGGGAGGGCAGCTGTAACAAAAGGGAGAATAAAAGAGGCTGTCTGTACCACAGAAGTCTCTGCACCAGTTGCACACAGGCTGGGATGGCAAGTTATTACGGGGACTAGCCTGGGAAGGGGGCCACAGGATCCCTATTTATATTGATCCAGTAGCCTCAACCCCACATGCAAATGGGAAAGAAGAGCTGCAGCCACCGCTCTAACCCATGGACTGGAGAAGTGACCACAGGGAGCTGCACTGCAGGTCAATGTTCTGGCCTGTTTTGGGGTCTGTGGATCTTCTCCCCAACCCACCTGAATTTCTCCCCCATAAACTTGTTTAACTCCCTTAGATCTAAAATAGGCCTGAAACCCCCCTTTTGCTTTTGGGATCAAGAAATTTTAGGAGTAAAACCCCTTCCCCCTGAACAGTGGAGGGACCTCTATAGCTTCTACAAGGGGAAGTGACTGTATTTCTTGCAGCAACACAGTCTCATGAGACAGGTCACTGAAGAGGGACAGGGAAATGGGATGGGAGGGTGGGGTTAGAAATAAATTGGAGTGTATATCCCACTTCCACCATGCTTAGAACCTACTGATCTCTTGTGATGTGGGCCCAAGCACTATGGAAGTGGGACAGGTGATTTGCAAAAATCAGGGAAGAAAAAGATGGCATTCTAAGAACTGGCAGTCTGTTCCTGGCCAGCTCATCAAAATGAGGTATTGGAGGAGGATGCCTTGATGAACCAGAAGCTGCAGGGGCAGAGGATGCTGGTGGGTGTCTTTTGTAACCTCTGCTCTTCTTCCTTGGCAGCTGCTGAGCTTGAGGGGCAAACCCCTGAAATCCCTGGGACTGGTGAGGACAGAAGGCCTTCTGCTTTACTGCTGGGATGTAAATGCCCAGGGACTCTAGGGTTGCTCTAGAGTCCTGGAGACTATGCAGTGTTGTCATAAATATAAAGGGAAGGGTAACCACCTTTCTGTATACAGTGCTATAAAATCCCTTCTGGCCAGAGGCAAGACCCTTTCACCTGTAAAGGGTTAAGAAGCTAAGGTAACCTTGCTGGCACCTGACCCAAAATGACCAATGAGGGGACAAGATACTTTCAAATCTGGAGGAGGGGAGGGACAAAGGGTTCTCTCTGTCTGTGTGATGATTTTGCTGGGAACAAATCAGAAACACAAGCCTTCCAACTCCTGTTAAGTTAGTAAGTAATCTAGCTAGAAAATGTGTTAGATTTTCTTTTGTTTAATGGCTGGTAAAATAAGCTGTGCTGGAGGGAATGTATATTCCCGTTTTTGTGTCTTTTTGTAACTTAAGGTTTTGCCTAGAAGGATTATCTATGTTTTGAATCTGATTACCCTGTAAGGTATTTACCATCCTGATTTTACAGAGATGATTCTTTTACCTTTTTTTTTAATTAAAATTCTTCTTTTAAGAACCTGATTAATTTTTTGTTCCCAGCAAAAGCATCACACAGATAGACTGAACCCTTTGTTCCCGCCTGCTCTCCGGATTTGAAAGTATCTTGTCCCCGCATTGGTCATTTTGGGTCAGTTGCCAGCGAGGTTACCTTAGCTTCTTAACCCTTTACAGGTGAAAGGGCCTTGCCTCTGGCCAGGAGGGATTTTATAGCACTGTATACAGAAAGGTGGTTACCCTTCCCTTTATATTTACGACACGCCCCCCAAATCACAGATAGGGTGAAACACTGGCTGTGATTTCTTTCTGGAGCTCTAGGAGAAAACAGAGTTAATAAGACAGATGCATCTCTAAATATACTACTAATTGTATAAAGACTAACAATATTTCCCACATCTTAAGGACGATTTGGACCAGTTGATTCTGGGAAACTTTCACGGGAGAGTGCATCAGCCACTTTGTTAGAAGCTCCTGAAATGTGTTGTATGTTGAAATTAAAATCTTGGAGAGCTAAACTTCACCAAATAAGTTTTTTGTTATTTCCCGTGGTGGTATGAAGCCACTGTAGCGCAGCATGGTCGGTTTGCAGGTGGAAACACCGTCCCCAAACATATGAGCATAGCTTTTGCAGAGCGTAGACAATGGCGTAACATTCCTTTTTACTGATTGACCAGTGGCTTTCCCTCTCAGACAGCTTTTTGCTGAGAAACACAACAGGATGGAACTTTTGATTTGGTCCTTCCTGCATTAAGACTGCTCCCACACCACGCTCGGACACATCTGTGGTTACTAGGAACGGTTTGTCAAAGTCTGGGGCCCTTAACACAGGGTCAGACATAAGTGTTGCTTTAAGCTGGTTAAAGGCCTTCTGACACTCTTCAGTCCACTGAACGGCATTTGACTGTTTCTTTTTGGTTAGGTCTGTCAGTGGGGCGGTGATTTGGCTGTATTGCGGTACAAATCGCCTGTAATATCCGGCCAAGCCTAAGAAGGATTGGACCTGTTTCTTTGACTTTGGGACAGGCCACTTTTGGATAGCATCCACTTTGGCCTGTAGGGGGTTGATTGTTCCTTGACTCACCTGGTGTCCAAGGTAGGTCACTCTGTTTACGCCTATTTGACACTTTTTAGCCTTAACAGTTAGTCCTGCCTCCCTTATGCGCTCGAAGACTTTTTGTAGGTGTCCCAGGTGTTCTCCCCAGGAATTCGAAAATATGGCCACATCGTCAAGGTAGGCGACTGCATATTCTCCCAATCCCGCTAGGAGACCATCTACAAGTTTTTGGAAGGTGACGGGTGCATTCCGCAGTCCGAAAGGGAGCACATTAAACTCATACAGCCCGACGTGTGATGAAGGCTGACCTTTCCTTGGCGGATTCATCTAGCGGTACCTGCCAGTACTCCTTGGTTAAGTCCAAGGTAGAGATGAACTGGGCCCATCCCAGTTTCTTCAATAGTTCATCTGTGCGTGGCATTGGATAGTTGTCTGGGTGAGTTACAGCATTTAGCTTACGGTAGTCCACGCAAAAATGTATCTCCCCATCTGGTTTGGGAGCTAGAACCACTGGAGATGCCCATGCCTTGTGGGAGGGGCAGATTATACCCATCTGTAGCATATCCTGGATCTCCTGTTCTATAGCAGTTTTAGCTTGAGGAGACACCCGGTAAGGTTGGGCTCTATTTGGGTGAGCATTACCTGTGTCAATGGAGTGGTATGCCCATTCAGTCAGTCCTGGTGTGGCTGAGAATGTCGGCACATAGCTAGTGCACAGCTCCTGGATCGGCTGTCGCTGCATACACCCAAGGGTCATGGAGAGGTTCACCTCTTCCACGCCACCATCACTTTTTCCTTTGTAGTAGACACCTTCAGGCCACTTAGCATCATCTTCTCCCTGGGCTGTAAACTGACAAACAGTTCTCTGAAATAAATTAATTCTCTGGAATAAAAGGGCTTTAGAGAATTAATATAGTACACCTTAGGCTTTTGGTTGGAGGTGGGGAAGGCTATGAGATAATTAACAGCTCCCAAGCGCTCTTGGACCATGAATGGCCCTTCCGACGACGCTTCCATTTCATGGGCCTGGAGCGCCTTTAAGACCATGACCTGGTCCCCTACTTTGAAGGAACGCTCTCTGGCATGTTTATCATACCAGGCTTTTTGCTCTTTTTGAGCATCCTTTAGGTTTTCTTTAGCAAGGGCTAAAGAGGTTTGGAGGGTGGTTTGTAGGTTGGTTACAAAGTCCAGAATGTTAGTTCCTGGAGAAGGTGTAAACCCCTCCTATTGCTGCTTCACCAACTGTAATGGTCCCTTAACCTCGTGGCCATATACAAGTTCAAATGGTGAAAACCCTAAACTGGGATGTGGTACAGCTCTGTAGGCAAAGAGCAACTGCTGCAACACTAGGTCCCAATCATTAGAGTGCTCATTTATGAATTTATGTATTGATAAATGGCCCCAAAGTTCCATTAAACTTCTCCACCAGGCCATTGTTTGATGATGGTAAGGGGTGGCAAAATCCATGAAAGTCAGTATGTACTGCTTTCCTTTAGGTGTCTTTTTCGGAAAAGGACCCAGAATATCCACAGCTACTCGCTGAAATGGAACCTCAACGATGGGGAGTGGCTGGAGAGGGGCTTTGACCTGGTCTTGGGGTTTTCCAACTCTTTGGCACACCTCACAAGTCCGGACATAGGTAGAAACATTTTTGCCCATTTCCTCCCAGTGGAACGACTTTCCCAAATGTTTTTTGGTACTGTTCACCTCAGCATGGCCACTAGGATGATCAGGGGCTAAGCTTAATAGCTTTACCCGGTATTTAGCTGGATCTACCAACTGTCTCTGGGGATGCCAGTGTTCCTGGTGTTCACCAGAAAACGTTTCCTTGTATAAAAGTTCTCTTTTTACAACAAACCTGGATTGATTGGAAGAGCTGAGAGGTGGTGGGTTGCTCTGTGCTGCCGTCTAAGCTCTCTGCAGGCTTTCATTTGCTTCCTGTTCGGTCTGGAACTGTTCCCTTGATGCTGGAGACATCAGTTCCTCATTGGATTGTGGACCTGGGCTTGGTCCCTCTGGAAGCGATGCAGGTGATGGGGCTATTTCCGTTGACTGTGAACCGCTTTTTGCTGGTGCACTATGTTGGGGTTCAGACTTCAGCTGAGCCTCTTGTGTAAGGTTATCTGCTGCTACCGGTGCAGGTTCGGTACAGCCCTCTGGTGTTGGGGTTGCAAGTACTGGATTCAGTGTTGGTAATGGTTCTGGTGCTGGTTGTTCCACCGGTTCCAGTTCTGGGACTGGCTCTGTCTGGGTTTTTGTGACTGGATCCACTATTGCTGTTCAAGACGTTAGCATGGGGTCCAGTTTTATCACCTCCGACCGGGTCCTGGTAGAAGTTTCCAGAACAGAGCTAGGTGTGACAGCTTGCTTAGCCTGGCTGCGGGTGACCATTCCCACCCTCTTGGCTAGCTTCACATGACTGGCCAAGTCTTCCCCCAACAGGATGGGGATGGGATAATCATCATAGACTGCAAAAGTCCACGTTCCTGACCAGCCCTTGTAGTGGACCGGAAACTTGGCTGTAGGCAAGACAAAAGAGTTTGACTTGAAGGGTTGAATCATCACTTGGACCTCTGGGTCAATTAAATTGGGGTCCACTAAAGAAGCATGGATAGCCGACACTTGTGCTCCGGTATCCCTTCACGCTGTGACCTTATTCCCGCTCACACTCACAGTTTCCCTCCGCTCTGAGGGTATCTGGGAGGCATCTGAACCTGAGGACCTTTGGTGTGACCCCGGTGCAATGAACTGTAATCTGTTGGGGTTCTTGGGGCAGTTGGCCTTTACATGCCCGGCTCATTACATTTAAACATTGTCCAGCTGATGGGTCACTGGGGCGAGGTGGGTTGCTGGAGAACGGTGTGGTGGGACAATAAGGAGTCTGGAGTGTTCCTTGGGGTCTAGTTGAGGCCTTGGGCTGCCCCCGGTAGTAGGGTGTGGTCTGAGGTTGTTCCTTTTGGTATACACTCCAACTGAGACCAGGGTTGTTTCTCTCTCCTCCCTCCCATAATTTGTTCTGGTTTGTTCTGGTTTGTCCCACCTTTTTGGCGGTCTGGGACTGTTACCCTTCTAATGGGAGGTCCTGAACTGTTTGCTGAACCTCTGGAGGGAGGTCAGAAGATTGCAACCATGATGAACGTCTCAGAGCGATGGCAGAGGCCATGCCATGAGCTGCAGAATCTGCTGCATCCAGACCAGCCTGCAGAGCTGCTCTGGCAACCAACTTGCCCTCCTCGATCAATATGTGGAAATCCTGTTTTGCATCATCTGGGAGCTTGTCCTTGAACTTTAAAATTGTATCCCACATGAAAAATTGTATCACCACAACAAAACTTTCCCACTTGTAATACCAAGTTGTAACCTACCTGTGGAATAAAGCTTCCTTGCAAATAAGTCCAACTTCTTGGCCTCTTGGTTCTTCAGGGTTGATTACTGGTGTCCCTGTCTCCCACTTTCATTGGCTGCCAAAACTACCAGGGAGCCCTGTGGGGGATGTGATATAGATGTTCAAACCCCTGAGAGGGGATATATTACTTTCTCTCCACCCTTTTTGCAGTAGGCAGCAGGGGAACTGGGGTCTGCCAAAGAACCTAGTTGGGCTCTAAAATAATCTCATTAATAGGCAGAGCTACACTAGCCAGAGCCACCAATGTCAAGATGTCCACAAGCCTCCTCTGGGTGGATGTCCAGGGCCAAATTCATCATCTTCAACTCCTGATGTGTCCTGAAATCATCAGGAGTCAGAGAAATAGGGTCTGCCAAAATTGCCTCAGCAGGGAATAAGGAAGAGGATGCCATTGGTTCTGGGGCTGGTCTAGTTCCCATTCTTCTCAGGCTTGCCTGTGAGAAGAGCCCTGAACCTAATCAGTGCTGGGCTTGGTACTGATGCAAGGTGTTTGCAGCTTCAGTGCTCCTGACAGCCCGTAGGCAGAGCCAGCCAGGGGTGAAAGTAAAATGCAGAACTTACCGGTATGGGGTAGGGACCCGGCAGGGCTGCTGATCATGGGTACAAAAGGGGCAGCGACATTAAAGCAGCGCTTTAAAGTCAGCAGTCCAGGCCGGTATTGGCAGCTACCTTTTACCGGTACACCGTACCAGCCCGTACCGCCTTACTTTCAACCCTGGAGCCAGCTGAAGGGGATGTGAGGACACTCTTGATTGAGGGGGAAACCTCCACAGGTTCTAAAAGGGCCAGTGGTATGATCTCAATCCCCAACTATGTGTGGTCCAAGGGTCCCGTCGGTATGCCCCCCGTTGATATTGTGCTGAAACCAAGGTGGACAAGTAGTATGCTCCTGATGGTGAAAATGGCTAGGCTGGGACACATGGGAACCCACTTCAAAATCTGACAAAGAAGAATCCTCTTCTTGTGAGCATTATTGTTCTGTACCCATCAGTACCGGTGAGGCAGGTTCAGACTCTGAAGAAAGGGGAACAGGAGAGCTCATCTGCAGCTTTTTACTAGACAGGACCATCTTCATTGCTACAGTAACAGCCAAATCTGCTGGACATGCATGGTGTGGAGGTGAAGCCGCCAATTTTGGTTCCTTGGGCGCTGGTGCTGGGCAAGACTCCTAAACTGCCAGTGATGGCGCTACTGAGAGGTTCAATAACTCTCTTGCAGCCTCAGTTGCCTCAGGATCAGATGGTATCAGGAAAGTGCTCTGCTGTACCGGGGTGTGAGGCGATCCCGATGATGGTACTTCAGAAGTTGGTCTCAACAGGCCCATATTAGTCTTTGGAATCAACAAACTCCCCTGCTTGGTGATATGCTCTGGAGAGTGCCTCCTCTTTGAGCTCACTCCCGAGTCCTTAGATGAACTCAGCGTCTGTGCCTCCCTTGATGGCCCTGGTACCAGTCCATTTTATGATGCCAGCAACACCAATCTGCCTCTCAGTACCAGTAATGCTGGAGGTGCACTACTAACTAACACATATGGTTCGGATGGAGGATGGAGTGCCGATTAATTTAAGTCTGGCTGCCCTGTTTTTCTTGGAGCAGGACTTAAAGCCCTTACAGATGCTACATCTGTCACTTACGTTAGCCTCCCCAAGCACTTAGGGCAGGTGGGGTGAGGGTCACTTTTAAGCATTGCCTTACCACCAAAATGGCAGGGCTTGAAACCCAAAGAGTGCAGCACATCGCCAGAATCAGGGCAGGTACACAGACTGGGCACTGGAGCCACAAAAACATTCTTTTAAATGACACTAAACTGAACTAACTATATAGATGCTAAAACCGGCACTATTTATACACTAGACAAAAAGATTTGCAGAGGCAAGGATGGAAGCTTCGACAACCATCACAAGCAGTAGGAAGGAACTGAAGGGGTCAGGGTGGGTGGCTCCACCCTTTATGCCTGTGTGCAGTGCGCAAGGCAGCAGAAGGTGCTCATGCCGCCCGCACCAGGTACCGCTAAGGGAAAACCTCTCTTGACAACTGTGCACTGAAGCGCACACACGCACCTACAGTGAAATGGACGCGGGCAATCACTTGAACTATGATTTTTCTACTAAATAAACATTTTGCTTATTTTGACACCAACCAGGTGTCTGATGAGCAAACTGAGTCCCACAGAGAACTGATAACTGGGCTTCCAATGTGTTCCAAAGAGAACTGATGACTGGGGGCAGGTTTCATGCCTTTGGGAGCGACAAGCCAGAGCAGAAAAGCCCAAGTGTCTGATAGTGAAGAACTTGGGGAGATGGATTTGGGGAACTCTGAACTGGAGCAAGTTGTTGAGGTTACCATGCACGGAGTAACTAGGCTGCTAGAAGCCAGGGCTGAGACACTTTATTCATGTAGGCTGGCTACTGGTGTCAGAACTCAGAGCCATAGCATTAAGGCACCCAAAGTTACAAGTCAGGTGGTGACAGAACCCCTGCCCGGGTGTTCCCCAAAATGTCACACACGTGTAATGAACTTTTAAAATACATATGTAAAGCTAGTGATACTGAAGACAAATCAACTCTTACTGGTCAAAACCAAATGGAAGTCACCCCACTGCTGATGAAGAAGGGATTATCTGCTGCCACTAAAAAGGCCTAGAAGAGAACTCATGTGATACAAAATGGGGAGGTATCGGCAAGGACTGATTACTGCATTGTAGCTACAACTTGGGCAAGATGTAAAGAGATCACAGTTGCTAATAAGAGATGCTAAACTCCCTTTATTGACAGTAATATAATTTCTTTCAGAACTGAGTGTTCTACCCCCAGCAAAATTTCAATTAAAGATAATTCACTAAAATAATATTAACTACCAACCCAGGAAAGATAATTTAGCACTTCCATAATACTTAAAAGTGGAATAATAAAGGCCCAGGCATGTCAAATGAAAGATGTAGCGTTTTCTTCAGCAGAATGAACACAGGCCATTTCCTTGTCTTAGAACACCATGCTGCAATAAAAATGCTGTAGACCATTGCATACTGAAAGCTTGTCAGTTCCTTATATAAACACCAGCTACCTCAGAAGAAAACACTTTGAAATGTAAGTATCACATTTGTCACAAAAGGCATAAGGGTTTTCAATGTGTGTTTAAGACGCTTACAAGGATTAATAGATTTCTCCATAGCTACTGTACCATATGGGGTTACATGTTTAGTGCCCTGTTCATTACAACCATCACCATTTAACAAAAACAAACAGAAAATTCTAAAATAACTGACTGATCCCAAAAGGGATTGAAATAAATGAAAATAGTCCTATGCAGTGACTATATTGCACACCACTACTTTATCTTTGTTACTGTCAAGTGTCTCACTATGAGAAAAAACCTAATTTGTTGATATAGATAATTGTATTGCTTCTACATGGGCACGAAGGATAAATCCTGGTCTGCAAATTATGTCCAAGGATCTTCTATATAATGGACATTGTTGAGGAGGAGAAGAGACAAACACATGATAGCTATTCCATAGATTGGAATCTATGAAATAGTATAAAATGATTTCAGGAATGAGTTGTGGATTTGAGGATAAAGTATATGTGACAGGGTGTGCATACCCCGCACTATACAAGAAAGGGTTAACCCCACATTATGGGCATTGTTGAGGGGGAGAAGAGACAAACACATGATTGGAATCTATGAAATAGTATAAAATGATTTCAGGAATGAGTTGTGGATTTGAGGATAAAGTTTTTAACCAGGTAAAAAGAAGGGTATATGTGACAGGGTGTGCATACCCCGCACTATACAAGAAAGGGTTAACCCCACATTATGGGCGGCGGAAGTCCCACCCCTCAGACCCTGCTGGGTATTCTCCAATTGCTGGCTCAGTATAAAAGGGAGCAGACCAGCTCATTCTAGGCTGACTGCCAAGGAGGGAGGACACTTGGTGGAGGCTCCAGCCCAGGAATCACTTCAGCACCTGACTGCAGGAACCAGTGATCTCGAGGACCAGACTGGAGACTTGTGGCCTACGGCCGGCCAACCAGAGTTGGAATCCCGGGGAGCTACCTGCACCAAGGAGCTCGGAGACCCTGATGGAGTACAGACCCCGGCTTCAGGAGACACAGTAGGAAGTTGACCAGGGAGGAGGTGTGACTGGTATTTCCCATCCAAGGAAGGTCAGAGTGTTGCAGTAGGAGCCCCACTTACTGGGTGGTGACCATACTTGCCATTGACAGGGCCCTGGACTGGGAGCTGGTGGAGCCGGGAGGGCCCAGGTCCCCCTACCCCAGCTTTCACCCCCCTGTGTGGTGGCCCCTGACTGCAGCCATTAAGCCCTGCAGCCCTGATCCCAAGGGCAGCCATATTGACTCTGGCCATTAGGCCGTACTGCCTTGTGCCTGAGGGCAGCCATATTGACTCTGGCCATTAGGCCGTACTGCCTTGTGCCTGAGGGCAGCCATATTGTTTCTGGCCATTAGGCCACACAGCACCGAACTCAAGAGTTGCCATATTGATTTTAACCTGTAAACCATGCTCTCTTAAGCATGAGGATAATCTGGTAGACTGTAACCACGGTGCCCCCACGACCCACCCCAAAATGGGGATGGAGAGTGCATACACTACGACAGCATATATCCCCAAACCAGCAGTGGTATTAGGACATATATATATCACAGAGGAGAGAGAAAACGTTAGTCATACTGTTTGTTCTGTGTTTGCTAACTCAATACTTGCTGTGTAACTGTTCATTCAGCAAAATATCGCTGTGGGGTTTTCTCACTTCCTTTGGGAAAATCTTTTCTTGATTAGGCTGAAAGGAAATCCTCCATGACCTCCAGATCACCTACAACAGCCAGCACCAAGAAGAATGAGTGTGGATACAGGGACTAAATTCAATTAAATTTAGCCAAAAATAAATTCAAACAAAAAACAGCTATGCAGAGGCTGAGGACTTTGATCTCACACTGTACAACCCATTCGTAATCTTTTAAGAAAAGATACAAATTTAGGACTAGAATCACAAAGAAGCTTTTTATCAGTGCTTACAAAAACAATTGTACAGCATATCACTCTTCCAATACTGCTTTTGGGGGTCACAAAACTGCAGATGTATGCATCAATTAAACACGCTCATTTGTAAGTTGGTGTAAAACAAAACCACACAGCCTCTCTGAAATAATCTACAGGATTTTGTTTCTCTGTTTTAAATTCGCTAGCCTAAAAAACTTGAGTCAACATCACATACAGTCTTGTACTTGTTTGTCTCTTTATTAACATTATTTTTCTCAATTATGACAGATTTGTTAAGCACAACTCTTATACCATACATGAAAACAAAGGGAAAGGAACCTAGGACACCCATGGGGAAAAAATGGGGGGTGCTAAGCACCCACCAGCAACCCCATATCAGTGCCTTCCTATCTCCTCAGCGCCTCCCACCAGCTGAATTCAGCTGTTCCGCAGCATGCAGGAGGTGCCAGGGGGGAGGAGCGAGGGCCTGGCACACTCAGGGGAGGGAGCGGGAAGAGGCGGGGCAGAGGCAGAACTGAGGCAGAAAGAGGCAGGGTGGGGGTGGGGCCCTGGGGGAAGGGATGGAGATCAATTAGGACCTGGGGCGGAGCCAGGGGGAGCACCTCCTGGCACATGAGAAACTCGGCGCATATGCCTGGCATCCCAGAATGGAAAAGGATGAGAACCATTGGATTAGACATTTTCAAAATATAGGGTAAAATTTTCAAATGTGCCTAAGTTACACTTTGAAAAAGGCATTTAGAAGATGAAGTCCTATTGACTTTGTATAAGAGTTCAGCTGTGCTGCCTAAGTCACTTTTGAGACTAGGACTTAGACTCCTAAGTAATAGATGCTTTTGAAAAAATTATCCATATACTACAAGGCATAAAACATGTGAAAACCAGCCAAGTTTTCACTGCTGCTGGAACCTAGCTTTTTCATTTCTTGGATAAGTGATTTTAACTCTGCAAGCTTACTGTCATATTAAGACAGTTTTTTGCATGTATTGCTATGATGATGGAATATTAGGTTGCTATTGAACTATCAAAACTAACAAAGCAAGGAGTGAAAGTATCACTACCAACAGCACAGTGAATGTCAGATAATTTACTGCAAGTTTGAAAAAGAAATTCAAATTCGCTTTGTTTTAAGCATCTTCTTTAGCAAAGCATTAAAATCAGTCAATACAAATTATAGGACTAAACTTATTCTACAAACGACATCTTCTGACATTACTGTGATGCAAAAAAATGTTGGAAACATTGTGTGACACTATATATGCTTTGAATACAAAGTGTAACATTTTGAGAAACACAATTATGAGCTGTTGATTTTTTTACAATGCTAATTGAAAGTCAATGAACACTTTTTACCTCTGGTTTGGTGATGGTAAAGTGATGGAAGTCTTTGCTGGGAGAAGGAGCCTGACTGTGGATCTCCTGAAGTTTATCCTGCAGGAGGGAAGTCATGCTGGCTTTCTCTCCTTGCCTGGACTGCAAGACAGATCACAGCCTCACTGGATTGTTTCTATGGACTCTGTGCAATGACTGGTTGAACTCAGCTCTTTCTAAATTGTTTATAATAACAAGCATAATCAGCATCCACATTCCTGAGGCCAGCCTACTTGAGGGGAGGGCTAAGTGCTGGGGAAATCTCTCTTCGGGAGTACTATGTTCACAGCATTGACTATTATTCATGAGCTGTCAAAAAGTCATTAGAGTGCTCTGTTAGAAATGAAAGTTAAATAATTGCACAGTCAATGTCCACCCTTCGCAGCACAGGTTAGTTTGTATCCATGGCAAGCTTTTTTAGCTGTTGAGGACCAGAACTAATCCCACAGAACATTCACATATAGGAGAGAGAGAAAATAAGTCTTTGAAGTTAGTAAAAGGAAAATAATTGGGAGAGGAAGCTGGTTCTAAGCCTGATATCAATATCACATGATGAGGTTTGTATCCAGAGAACTAAGTCCCTGATCCTGCAACTGGATCTATGTGAGTACCGAGATCTGCCCACCCAGATCCACTTGCAGGATCACAGACTTAATCACCTACTGCTGATACAGGTGGAACTTTCTGCCTATGGAAAGCGGTTTGGAGCAGGAACCATCATTCACTTCATTTTTAACCTGCTAATAGAAAGGTAGGTGTAGTAGAATCTACTACTTGAAGCTTAATGATGTGAGCTGAGAGTGGCAGCCAGAAGGTGCCAGTTGTGGCTCCCTGATTCAGGGCTGTCCAGCCTGTCATAAATTCTCTTTATGCCAGCATAGGACTGGGCATGAAAGACCTCAGCTCCACTATGCTTTTTCTCCCCCTCCCCCTCCTCCCCCAACAGGTCACAATCCTGATCTGGCATACTCTGAGGAGATTCCCCCTACATAGAGTGAATTCTCTGCTGGGAGTGAATTCTCTGCTGGGAGTGACCATGTTGAATCAAGGAATCTGGCCCCAAAAGTCTACATGGGATCAGATACTTATATGTAAAGCTTTAAATATAAGTTTTCAAATTCCTAGGGTTTTTCTTCTAATATATTTTGTGTAGTTCAATGCCTTTTTAATTTTGCAATAATGCATTTTATAGAGTAATCAAACATGCATTAATACAAAATTAAAAGTTACTCGTTACATTGTGACTCCAGCAACACATTTTGAGCCAGATGCTTGGGAATGTGGCTGTAAGGAATGGTGTCTCCTAAGCCATGGTAAGAACCTTTGTGTGCTCAATGCGGGAGCACATCCTTAGCTTTTTATCATAAAAAGCTTATTCATAATTTGGTCTACCTGAATTTTTTTCTCCTAGATTATAATTTTAGCAGGATAAAATTACTTGGTGTTCAACAATTTAACTCATTTGTGACATGTTCCTTTTTATACCCATACGTTTCATCCTGGGGAGTCCCATTTTCACTTGTGAAGTTTAAAATAGCAGTAGAGGAATGGCCAACCACCTTCCTGTTGTCTAAGAGCAAGTCCCTCATAAAGGCCTGTTTTAATGAATTACCATTTATACAAAGTTGCTGGGTGTGTGCAAATCACTTTTAATTGCTCACTTACTGCCATAATTTCTAGGCGGCCAATATAAATCTAACTGGGTTCCAGAGAATCCATCTCCATGGCCTACTCTGGGACGCACACACCTCTATAATTCTATGCATGGCCCCGTTAAAACTCTTCTATGACACTTTTCTATGCTTCTGCATGCTTGGCTTCAATGCCTTTTTCCATAGCTTTTGTATAGTTCGCCAGACATTGCATTTCCTTAGGAAATGTCTGCCTTGCAGTCAGAGCAGAATGACTGAGTTATTTGAAAACAACTGATACAGTGCTTCTCTTTTAAATACTCATTTTGCCTCAGAGTTTTATGCTGAAGGCTGGACTCTCAGCTAGAGAGTAAATCAGTGCACCTCCACTGAAGTCTAGTTTAGCACTATTCTGTCAGAAAGTGGCTGGTTGTAAACACTGACTGACTAAACAGGGCATACATCTAGCAGGACTGATGCAACTAATAATAATCAGGTGACATCTAAGATTCATTACAAGAAGCACTGTTACAGCTACATAGCCCAGAAGAGGCTGGATTCATGTACATATCAGTGGTAATTCAGGAGGGATGGGTGGGTACAATATTCCCCAGCTTCTAAACATTAGTGGATGAAAAATGAAATAAATTGGAATTTACCATCACTTGTGAGGGGACTAGCATCACTGCTCTTCCAATTTGAGCATTAGTATAAAATGAATCCCGGTAAGGTATATGCAATATCCCTACGCTCGATTTACAATTTATCTGCTCTGTCTACTCTCTGCCTGGGTCTTGGAGCTTTTCCAGCAGTTCTCATTTCTACGAACTAGAATGCCATTACTTTTAAGACTGTACATTTTTGATGAGGCAAGACGAGCATTATTGGCTAGCATCAACACGTAAACAATACGCAAGCCAACAGCTGTACAGTTTCTCATGTTTGGTGCACAAAACTTTCTCTCTCCCAAGGCAACCTGGATAATAGACAAATCTAACACGTCTGTTCACAGCTTATTTATAGAGCTAATTCCTAATACCGTCTTCAAAAGGAATAAAAACAAAAAGGAGTAACATATCTCCATCAGACAAGCTTTAATACTCCACTCCATTTAGAAGATAGAATAGGGCCAGGCAAACCCTGCACTCAAGGATTAGTGCTAGATCAACCCCTTCTGTTTTATTTGGAGGTTTGGGTTCTACAGGTGTGGCACTGAGGATAAAATTCAGGACCTGCAGGAAAAAATGGCTTACCTACAGTAACTTACCTACCTACAGTAACTGTTGTTCTTCAAGATGTGTTGTGCACCTACACATCCATGACAGGTATATGTGCTCCCAATGCACTTGAGTTGGAGACTTTCGCCAGTGTAGTAGTTGGGAATGGCTGCTTATGGGATGTGGCTCCTTTAAGAAACCAGGAAGTGGAGCCTGGAGGATGAGGAGCCCCAGGTGGTCCTGAAGAAACATAGAGAGGGGCTGCCCATAAGACTCCTGGAAGAAAAGTTAGTTCTTGTTTGCATTTAAACCTGAGTAGTCTTCACTGTGGTATTCCAATAACTTGGCAACAAGATGTGGGACCCAGGGGTGGCCCCGGCTACCAGGCAATTCCCAGTCTCTGTGACCACACCTACCCCATTCCTGGTGCTACCAGGAGACCCATGCTTGCCATGGACCAGGTGAATTGTAGCATTAGATATGTACTTGAAGGCAGATGGTCTGGAAGTGGCGCCTGAAGCTCACCAGCACACGTTTCTATTCCAGGTGCCGAAGGCTTTTGGATTTTCTCCACTCTGGAGACGAACATATTGTATCAGGAGGCAGAGAGAGGGCACTAGCAGCCCACTTTCACCTACACCCAATGCAATGGTCGAACGCATTAAGTTTCAGCAGCAAGGTAACTCCCTGGGGAGTCAGTCCAGCAGTTTGCAGCCAGCCTCCGGGAACTGGCAGATCTGTGCAAATTTGCACCCCTAACTGATCAGATGATTCAGGATCAATTTATGGAGAAGATTCCACCCCCACATTTGCAGGATTGCCTCCTAATGGACCAGATTCCCTGACAGTACAGGGTGGTGGAGATTGGCTGTCAATTTGTATTTGCAACTCAAGAGGTTTAGACCCTTTCCCAGACCCAGACCTCTCCAGGTTCTTCTTCAGGATCCTCATTCACACCATACATCACTGAAGCCACCCTGGTACAGCATATTGACAGAGGGCCAGGTAACCGTGTGGGTGAATGAGGAGAATCGCTCTAATCATTGGCGGATGCAGGAGCAGAGTGCTGACACGGCTCCTTGCTGCAGCAAGTATTGCTGAGCCCGGCACTGTCAGGGGCTCCGGGAGTGTCCAGCTGAGGGACAAATGTGCTGCCGATGTGGAAAACGTAACCATTTTGCCAGATGGTGTC
Source organism: Lepidochelys olivacea (assembly GCF_965140295.1). Taxonomy (NCBI): domain Eukaryota; kingdom Metazoa; phylum Chordata; order Testudines; family Cheloniidae; genus Lepidochelys; species Lepidochelys olivacea. The sequence goes on from NC_140411.1 coordinate 114,013,702, forward strand.
GCTCTGCCCCAGCCGTCACCTATATGGATGACCAAGAGATGGAGGAAGATACCATCCCTGAGGGGATCCACTTGGTTACACGGGCCTGAGAGAGTTTTAAAATTTGCCCTTGCCATTTAGCAGGTGTGGAGATACTGCTGCTGGTGGACACTGGACATGAGTGTCACTAGTAAACTACACCCACGTACACCCACGTACTATAGATATTTCGCCTGTTTCACCTTGTGGCCAGCACAGTCCACGCTATCCAGATATGGCAATGTGAAAATCACTTCGTTGAGGATGGTGGATCTCCCCGTGATGTATCATCAATGAGAAAAGGGAATGTTCCCACTTTATGTGGCCTGTTCTGGAGCCAACATTCTCAGGTTGGATCTGTTCCAGGCACTGGACTTTAAAGTATTAAACACACAGTAAACAGAAATCCACCTTGTGGGGAATGATTGGAGAGATGTACTCCATAAGGTCTCCTCTGGTCTCTCTGTTGCCATACCTCTGACTTCGTCCATGGGTGAATTCCCTGTTCATCCCAATTATACAACATTCTGCAGAACTCACTGTAGCCACAGAGGTTTCTCTGTTGCTCAAGGAGGACATTATAGAAGCAATTGACTCTTCTCTGTGGGTGTCAAATCTTGTTGTTGTAAAAAAGAAAGAAGTTCTGTAGGGGTCAGGACCCCTACAGTTACAACACTGTGAAATTTCAGATTTTAATATCTGAAATAATGAAATTTACAATTTTTAAAATTCTATGGCCATGAAATTGACCAAAATGGATGGCGAATTTGGTAAGGCCCTAGTTATGTGTGATGCCACAGCTTTAGCTCTCGGTGCTATGCTCTTCTAGATCCACCAGGAGGTGGAACACCTAGTGGCATTTGCCTCCCAAGCTCTCTCCTCAGCTGAGCAGAAATACTCAGCTGGAGAGCAGGAAGCCCTAGCATGCATATGGACATTGAAAGTTGGCATCCTTATTTGTATGGCCACAGTTTCACATTACACACTGTCCACCAGGTGTTAACCACAGTGTGACACTGTTTGGGTCAGGGCATTGACCCCTTCAGATTCATAGTTGGGTTGATCAGCTACATCAGTACTACTTCTCAGCAGAGTACCATCTGGGTGAGCTCACTCGGGTGTCCTGGGCTTTACCTGACAAATCCACAGTAAGGGAGTTATGAGCTGGGGGAGGAAAACGCCCTGACTGACCTCTCTTTTGTCACCCCCAAATCACTGTTAGAGGCACTGCCTCAAGATGTAGTGTTACAAGGAGCTCTCAAATACTGTCTGGGAGAAGAACACATCTCAGTGAAGTGTAAGTCCTTTTCCCCCTAGAACCAGAGAGGCCCATGAGCTCCGTCTCCGCAAGTTCTTGATGGAAGAGGAAATGACACCCCAGCACACTCTGATTCTGGCCAAGGAGTCAGCCCTGTACAGTGGCCTCCACAGACAGGCAGTGCCCCTCTGAGCATGAGCCACAGAAGCCTAAGGACAAGCCTTACCTCGAGAGTAAGACACACTCACATGGGCACAAGAGCAGATTCCTGCAGAGGGCTGCTCATAAGAGACACGATCCCTCCCTAAGCCACACCAGGTCAGGTAAGATGTCATGAACAGATCCCACGGAACTGATACCGAAGGTCCCCCAAAAGCTGGGGGGTAAGGCTAAGAAGCTGCAGGATCCGTCAGTACTGCTGGAGATCTTAGTAACAGGGCACTTAGAGTGCCTGTCTGTGAGTTCTGCTCTAGATACTATATTGACAAAGCTTTTTAGAAAACACTGGATAACTGAAGCAAACAGCTATGGACAGCTCTGGCTTTTGTCATGGGAAGCCAGAAGGAACTGAGAAGGAGGCACCAGACATTCCCCTTTCATGGCCTCGTCTCAATGCATGAGGAGAGTAGGGCTGCGTGTGCGGCCGAGCAATTCTGCTGGCAAAAGTCTGTTATGAGTTCATTGGGAGCACTACAGTATACGCATATATGCCTACAATATATGTGCAGAATCACTCGAAGGAGAAAACAAAGACACTCCACTACTTAGCTGTAGTAGTATTAATGTGTATTAAGGCTCACCAATAAACCCTCTATAGAAAAATATGAGACTTTCTGAATAAAGACAATTTTTCTTTTAATATTACAGACAAGTAACTACTAACATTTTTTAGACTATTGTCTTCACTCATCATGATAAGGTAGACTTCATGTTTTGGCTCCTGCTTTTGAGTGACCAGCCACTAGAGGGAGACTATCACAGTTTTGAACAGTTCTGACTTTCCATGTTGCAGAATGGGTGGCATAAACATGCACACTAGCTAGCGCATTATACGTTCCTTTTGTTATCCACATTATGTTAACAGAGAAAGCAGGACTAGGTTTCACTATCCTCACAATATCATACTTGTACCTAAAAGAGAGTCACAGCTTTTTTTGTGCTGAACACAGTGATCTTTTCAAGTAGTCCCCAAAATGACTCCTGGGGTTTAATGGCCACAATCAAACAAATACGGATGGTCCAGGAAGAGAAAGGGACTCCTAAAGATGTTGGACTAGAGAGGGAGGATTTTCAGGCTATGACAAGAACCTGTTGCAATTAAATGAAGCCATTTAAAACATTTTTTTGCCTCAGTCTTCACAGACAAGGGCAGCTCCCAAACTGCTACACTAGACAGCTCAGTATGGGAAGGAGGTGAGCAGCCCTCAGTGGTGAAAGAACATGTTAAGGGCTATTTAGAAAAGCTGGACATACACAAGTCCAAGGGACTGGATCTAATGCATCCAAGGGTGCTGAGAGAGTTGGATGATGTGATTGCAGAGCCATTAGCCATTATCTCTGAAAACTGTGGTGATCGGGGGAGGTCCCGAATGAATGAAAAAAGGTAAATATAGTGCCCATCTTTAAAAAAGGGAAGAAAGAGAATCCAGGAAACTACAGACTGGTCAGCCTCATCTCAGTCCCTGGATATAACATAGAGCAGGTCCTCAAGGAATCCATTTTGAAGCACTTGGAGAAGAGGTAGGTGATCAGGAACCGTCAACATGGATTCACCCAGGGCAAGTTATGCCTGACCAACCTGATTGCCTTCTATGATGAGATAACTGGCTCTGTGGATATGGGGAAAGTGGTGGACATGATATATCTTAACGTTAGCAAAGCTTTTGATATGGTCTCCCACAGTATTCTTGTCAGCAAGTTAAAAAAGTATGGATTGGATGAAAGTACTATAAGATAGATAGAAAGCTGGCTAGATCGTCGGGCTCAACGGGTAGTGATCAATGGCTCGATGTCTAGTTGGCAGCCGGTATCAAGTGGTGTGCCCCAGGGGTTGGTCCTGGGGCTGGTTCTGTTCAACATCTTCATGAATTATCTGGATGATGGGGTGGATTGCACCATCAGCAAATCCATGGATGACACTAAGCTGGGGGGAGAGATAGATATGCTGGAGGCTAGGGATAGGGTCCAGAGTGACCTTGACAAATTGAAGGATTGGGCCAAAAGAAATCTGATGAGGTTCAGCAAGGACAAGTGCAGAGTCATTCACTTAGGACGGAAGAATCCCATGCACTGCTACGGGCTGGGGACCGACTGGCTAAGCAGCAGTTCTGCAGAAAGGACCTGGGGATTACAGTGAAGGAGAAGCTGGATATGAGTCAACAGTGTCCCCTTGTTGCCAAGAAGGCTAACAGTATATTGGGCTGCATTAGTAGGAGCATTGCCAGCAGATCAGGGGAAGTGATTATTCCCCTCTATTCAGCACTGGTGAGGCCACATCTGGAGTACTGTGTCCAGTTTTGGGCCCCCCACTACAGAAAGGATGTGGACAAATTGGAGAGATTCCAGTGGAGGACAATGAAAATGATTAGGGGGCTGGGGCACATGACTTATGAGGAGAGGCTGAGGGAACTGGGGTTATTTAGTCTGCAGAAGAGAAGAGTGAGGCAGAATTTGATAGCAGCCTTCAACTACCTGAAGTGAGATTCCAAAGAGGATGGAGCTTGGCTGTTCCCATTGGTGGCAGATGACAGAACAAGGAGCAATGGTCTCAAGTTGCCGTGCGGGAGGTCTAGGTTGGATATTAGGAAAAACTATTTCACTAGAAGGGTAGTGAAGCACTGGAATGGGTTACCTAGGGATGTGGTGGAATCTCCATCCTTAGAGGTTTTTAAGGCTTGGCTTGACAAAGCCCTGGCTGGGATGATTTAGTTGGTGTTGGTTCAGCTTTGAGCAGGGGGTTGGACTAGATGACCTCCTGAGGTCTTTTCCAACCCTGATATTCTATGATTCTATATGTCAGGCAAGTGTTTGTTAGAAAAAGCATTTTCTGTTGTAAGATGCAAATTCGTTTTGCTGATCTTGTACCTAGACCATATGTTGAAGTTCAGATAAAAGGCTGGGAAATCTGAGAAAAATTGGCCTCCATTATTTTCTCTTTTTTCCTTTGATTTATAAATTGATTCCCACTCTCTGGGACTCTCTTTGTTTTTCACTTCTTTATGAACCCTGTTAATATTTTAAATGATATAAACAAAGGATTTAACCAGGTTTTGTAACTTGTAGTTTTCCTGCATGTTTCAGCTAATAAAGATAGAAGGCTAAACATCATGTGTTAAGCAGTTAAGCAGAAGCCATGAGAAAGGACCCTAAAAAATTCAGCAGTTGTAATGGGCAGGAGGTCAGATTTGGGGGTGAAGAAGAGATGGTGGTACTCTTCCAAGATCCACCATAGAATAGGATCCACTTACATGAGATGCCACGCAAATTAGTTTGAAAATATGACCATACATGGTCTCTGGTCTTCTTGGGCTTGGCTTCACCTAAGGGAAGTTCGTATACTCCACTGGGCTTCTGTCTTTTTTTGCGGAGAGGGAGTGTGTAGTCAGACACCCAGTGAGGCATACTCCACTGATATCCTGCTGGGCTCTGCTAGGGTCTTTCAATTTGGCTCTGTCTTGATTAGGGGGTGGGAAAAAGTGGCGGTATTCTCCTAAGCCCACTCTCTTGAGGTGACGAAATGAGTTCCTGGCACTCACAATAGAGTGTGCAGATCTTCATATTATAATCCTTTATCTCCATCCCTAGCTGTTTTGATGACCAGTGAAATAGTTAATACTGTAACATCATGAGTACCCAAAGAAATTAACTGAGACCACCTTATCTAAAAATCCAACAAACTTGAATACCGTCAAAGCCCTAACACAGCAGTGTTTACTACCCCTAGAACTACTGACCAGCAGAACCACCCACAAGAACACTTTGTGCCAATTTCCCAGTCCCACAGCTACTCTCTCAAACCACACCCACCTGCAACCCAGCCAGTGGGGAAAAGGAAGCCTCTTACAATATTTTAAATGCCAACATTGTCATCAATTGGTATCAGAGTTAGTGCCTATTAAGATACAGAGGGCAGATTACATCCTTCTGAATTATTGGTAAAGGCTCTGAAAAAGCAGGCAGATATCGAATCAATTAGATTTGAGAACATGAATCAAGTGTATCTCAGCAACCATAACAGGTAGAGATTTACTTTTTTTTTTTTTTAATGACAGCTTAAATTCTGCAGAATAAAAAGGCAGCCCCAAACAGACTGGTATGCTGAACCAGCCTGTACCAGCTAAATCCCAGCCTGGACCATGGGTGACGAAATAACATCTACCCCTATGGGTCTCAAACTTTTGTACTGGTGACCCCTTTCACACAGCAAGCATCTGAGTGTGACCCCCCCTTATAAATATAAAAAAAGTGTTTTTAATTTAACTATTATAGATGCTGGAGGTGAAGCGGGGTTTGGGGGTGGAGGCTGACAGTTCATGACCCCCCACGTAATAACTTTGCAACCCCCTGAGGGGTCATGATCCCCAGTTTGAGAACCTCCGATCTACTCCTTGCTGAAGAAAGAAGGGAAGCTGGTGAACCTTGAGAGGTGCGAGCATTCTGCTGAAAAATATGCCCAAGAAGAAAAGGGGAGGGATAGAGATTGAAGATCAAATAATAATCAGAGATGGAATTTGTATTGTTAGTGTTCTGTTTCTTTCCCCCAGCCCTTTTATTCTTATATGCTCATATACTTGTTTCCAATATTGCAATCCCTAGCAAAAAGCAAAGAATTAACACAAATACAATTTCTGTTTAAACTAAAAGCCACTGTACAAGCCAAGCTTTTTGTCTGTCATACCATCATGACAGCCCACTAGAAGACAAAGGTGTGTGAGGGACAAAACTTGTTGAGATCTAGAGAGGTAAGGAAAGAGAGAAAGCAGATGAGCAACAGCAATACTCTCAACTGCATGTTTTCTGACCTCTCTTCATGAACATTTGCGTTCTTAATCACAATGATATTCCAATGCCACGGGAACCATTTTGTTGTGACAGACATCCCTGGCAGACTAGTTCATTATGGAGTAATGTAGTGAAGATTCCAGCGAGAGCTGAAAACCAGCCTTTCATTCTATAAAGCTGCCTGCAGTGACTCATAAGCGTGAGTATCAACCTCGGGGCAGACTGTTAAGACCCAGGAAACAAAGCCCAAATTGGTTTTGAGATCTATATTTAGATTTCACCCACCAATTATCAAGTGTAAACTCCGTGGGCACTGTAACAGCCTAAACATGGAGTCACAGGAAGTACCCTTAGTTACTCTGTCTCACCACCCAGATGATAGATGGTCCCTTACACCAAGAATCACAGCACTATTCAGGTTACTCCCAATCCCAAAGGACAACTACCTTACCCTAGGTCAATTGCACCTTAGATCTGACACCAAAGACAGCACGTGTTGCCAGTCCTATAATAAACTATTTTATTAAATAGGAAAAGGAAATGAGAGTTATTTACAACGTTAAAGCAGGTAAACATATATGTACAAATGAATTACAATCTTAAGTTTCAAAAAGTAATAGAAGCTTCTTTAATAAGCAAGCTCTAGATGACCTTTAGGGCTAACCCAGGCTCCCACTTCTGCCTAGTAACCCTGCCCTGCAAAGTCCAAGTAGAGATACAAGTTCCGTCTTGTAGGTGTTTTTATTCTTCTCATCCTTTGTGCTCTGAACTGCAGGCTCAGCTAATGGGAGGAATCCATTTGGGTGATTGGAGGGGTGGGAGAGCAAAACAACAAATTTCTTTTGTCCTCTTTATTGTCCCACATTAATCCGTCTGGTGTCGATGGACCTTTCCTGTTGGACAGGACATAACACATGCTGTTGGGAGACTAGCACTGCACAGTAGCTAATGTCTCTCTCCTGTCTGATGATTTGCACTGTCACAGAAGCTCCCAATATAGCCACTCAAATTTCTTACAATATGGGAAACAGATAATTGAGATTAATCATAGAACTGGAAGGGACCTCGAGAGGTCATCTAGTCCAGTCCCCTACACTCAAGGCAGGACTAAGTATTATGCCCATTCCTGACAGGTGTTTATCTAACCTGCTCTTAAAAATCTCCAATGATGGAGATTCCACAACCTCCCTAAACAATTTATTCCAATCCTAAACCTCCCTTGCTGCAATTTAAGCCCATTGCTTTTTGTCATATCCTCAGAGGTTATTTTTTGTTCCTCCTCCTTGTAACAACCTTTTACATCCTTGAAAACTGTTATCATGTCCCATCTCAGTCTTCTTTTTTCCAAACTAAACAAACCCAATTTTTTCAATCTTCCCTCATAGGTCATGTTTTCTAGACCTTTAATAATTTTTGTTGCTCTTCTCTGGATTCTCTCCAATTTGTCCACATCCTTCCTGAAATGTGCCCAGAACTCGACACAATACTTCAGTTGAGGCCTAATCAGTGTGGAGTAGAGTGGAAGAATTACTTCTTGTGTCTTGCTTACAACACTGCTGCTAATACATCCCGAAAGAATGTTCGCTTTTTTTGCAGCAGTGTTACACTGTTGATTCATACTGAGCTTGTGGTCCACTATGACCCCCCCCCCCCCGATCCCTTTCCGCAGTACTCCTTCCTAGGCAGTGATTTCCCATTTTGTATGTGTGCAACTGATTGTTCCTTCCTAAATGGAGTACTTTGCATTTGCCCTTATTGAATTTCATCCTATTTACTTCAGACCATTTCTCCAGTTTGTTCAGATCATTTTGAATTTTAATCCTATCCTTCAAAGCACTTGCAACCCCTCCCAGCTTGGTATCATCTGCAAACTTTATAAGTGTACTCTCCATGCCATTAGCTAAATCATTGATGAAGATATTGAACAGAACCAGACCCAGAACTGATCCCTGCGGGACTCCACTCGTTATGCCCTTCCAGCATGACTGTGAACCACTGATAAGTACTCTCTGGGAACAGTTTCCCTAGTTTGTTTATGAGAAGGTCATGTGAGACAGTATCAAAAGCTTTACTGAAGTCAAGATATACCACGTCTACTGCTTCCCCCCTATTCACAAGACTTGTTACCCTGTCAAAGAAAGCTATCAGGTTGGTTTGACACGATTTGTTATGACAAATCCATGCTGTTACTTATCACCTTATTATCTTCGAGATGTTTGCAAACTGATTGCTTAATTATTTGCTCCATTATCTTTCTGGGTACAGAAGTTAAGCTGACTGTTCTGTAATTCCCCTTGTTGTCTTTATTTCCCTTTTTATAGATTGAACTATATTTGCCCTTTTCCAGTCTTCTGGAATCTCTCCCATCTTCCATGACTTTTCAAAGATAATCGCTAATGGCTCAGATATCTCCTCAGTCAGCTCCTGGGCATAATGACAGGTTTCAGAGTAACAGCCGTGTTAGTCTGTCTTTGCAAAAAGAAAAGGAGTACTTGTGGCACCTTAGAGACTAACCAAGTTATTTGAGCATGAGCTTTCGTGAGCTACAGCTCACTCCATCGGATGCATACCGTGGAAACTGCAGTAGACATTATATACACACAGAGACCATGAAACAATACCCCCTCCCACCCCACTGTCCTGCTGGTAATAGCTTATCTAAAGTGATCATCAAGTTGGGCCATTTCCAGCACAAATCCAGGTTTTCTCACCCTCCAACCCTCCCCCCCCCCCACAAACTCACTCTCCTGCTGGTAGTAGCCTATCCAAAGTGACCACTCTCTTCACAATGTGTATGATAATCAAGGTGGGCCATTTCCTGCACAAATCCAGGTTCTCTCACCCCCTCACCCCCCTCCAAAAACCACACACACAAACTCAATCTCCTGCTGGTAATAGCTTATCCAAAGTGACCACTCTCCCTACAATGTGCATGATAATCAAGGTGGGCCATTTCCAGCATAAATCCAGGTTTTCTCACCCCCCCACCCCCATACACACACAAACTCACTCTCCTGCTGGTAATAGCTCATCCAAAGTGACCACTCTCCCTACAATGTGCATGGTAATCAAGGTGGGTCATTTCCAGCACAGATCTAGGCTTTCTCACCCCCCCACCCCCGGGGGAACACACACACACACACGTAAACTCACTCTCCTGCTGGCAATAGCTCATCCAAACTGACCACTCTCCAAGTGTAAACCCAAGTTTAACCAGAACGTCTGGGGGGGGGTAGGAAAAAGCAAGGGGAAATAGGCTACCTTGCATAATGACTTAGCCACTCCCAGTCTCTATTTAAGCCTAAATTAATAGTATCCAATTTGCAAATGAATTCCAATTCAGCAGTTTCTCGCTGGAGTCTGGATTTGAAGTTTTTTTGTTGTAAGATAGTGACCTTCATGTCGGTGATTGCGTGACCAGAGAGATTGAAGTGTTCTCCGACTGGTTTATGAACGTTATAATTCTTGACATCTGATTTGTGTCCATTTATTCTTTTACGTAGAGACTGTCCAGTTTGACCAATGTAAATGGCAGAGGGGCATTGCTGGCACATGATGGCATATATCACATTGGTGGATGTGCAGGTGAACGAGCCTCTGATAGTGTGACTGATATTATTAGGCCCTGTGATGGTGTCCCCTGAACAGATATGTGGGCACAGTTGGCAACGGGCTTTGTTGCAAGGATAGGTTCCTGGGCTAGTGGTTCTCTTGTGTGGTTTGTGGTTGTTGGTGAGTATTTGCTTCAGGTTGCGGGGCTGTCTGTAGGCAAGGACTGGCCTGTCTCCCAAGATTTGTGAGAGTGTTGGGTCATCCTTCAGGATAGGTTGTAGATCCTTAATAATGCGTTGGAGGGGTTTTAGTTGGGGGCTGAAGGTGACGGCTAGTGGCGTTCTGTTATTTTCTTTGTTAGGCCTATCCTGTAGTAGGTGACTTCTGGAAACTCTTCTGGCTCTATCAATCTGTTTCTTCACTTCCACAGGTGGGTATTGTAGTTGTAAGAAAGCTTGATAGAGATCTTGTAGGTGTTTGTCTCTGTCTGAGGGGTTGGAGCAAATGCGGTTGTATCGCAGAGCTTGCCTGTAGACGATGGATCGTGTGGTGTGGTCAGGGTGAAAGCTGGAGGCATGTAGGTAGGAATAGCGGTCAGTAGGTTTCCGGTATAGGGTGGTGTTTATGTGACCATTGTTTATTAGCACTGTAGTGTCCAGGAAGTGGATCTCTTGTGCGGACTGGACCAGGCTGTGGTTGATGGTGGAATGGAAATTGTTGAAATCATGGTGGAATTCCTCAAGGGCTTCTTTTCCATGGGTCCAGATGATGAAGATGTCATCAATATAGCACAAGTAGAGTAGGGGCTTTAGGGGACGAGAGCTGAGGAAGCGTTGTTCTAAATCAGCAATAAAAATGTTGGCATACTGTGGGGCCATGCGGGTACCCATAGCAGTGCCGCTGATCTGAAGGTATACATTGTCCCCAAAAGTAAAATAGTTATGGGTAAGGACAAATTGCAAATTGGATACTATTAATTTAGGCTTAAATAGAGACTGGGAGTGGCTAAGTCATTATGCAAGGTAGCCTATTTCCCCTTGCTTTTTCCTACCCCCCCCCCCCCCAGACGTTCTGGTTAAACTTGGGTTTAAACTTGGAGAGTGGTCAGTTTGGATGAGCTATTGCCAGCAGGAGAGTGAGTTTATGTGTGTGTGTGTGTGTTCCCCCGGGGGTGGGGGGGTGAGAAAGCCTAGATCTGTGCTGGAAATGACCCACCTTGATTACCATGCACATTGTAGGGAGAGTGGTCACTTTGGATGAGCTATTACCAGCAGGAGAGTGAGTCTGTGTGTGAATGGGGGTGGGGGGGTGAGAAAACCTGGATTTATGCTGGAAATGGCCCACCTTGATTATCATACACATTGTGAAGAGAGTGGTCACTTTGGATGGGCTATTACCAGCAGGAGAGTGAGTTTGGGGGGTGGGGCAGAGGGTGAGAAAACCTGGATTTGTGCTGGAAATGGCCCAACTTGATGATCACTTTAGATAAGCTATTACCAGCAGGACAGTGGGGTGGGAGGGGGTATTGTTTCATGGTCTGTGTGTGTATATAATGTCTACTGCAGTTTCCACGGTATGCATCTGATGAAGTGAGCTGTAGCTCACGAACGCTCATGCTCAAATAAATTGGTTAGTCTCTAAGGTGCCACAAGTACTCCTTTTCTTCAGTCAGCTCCGTGAGTATTCTAGGATGCATTTCATCAGGCCCTGGTGACTTGAAGACATCTAATTTGTCCAAGTAATTTTCAACTTGTTCTTTCCCTATTTTAGCCTCTTCTGATCCTACCTCATTTTTACTGGCATTCACTATTCACTATGGTCCAATCACCACCAACCTTCTTGGTAAAAAACAAAAGTCATTATGCACTTCTGCCATTTCCACATTTTCTATTATTATTCCCCCCCCACCCCCACTTATTGAGTAACGGACCTACCCTGTCCTTGGTCTTCCTCTTGCTTCTAATATATTTGTAGAATGTTTTCTTGTTACCCTTTATGTCTCTAGCTAGTTTTATCTCGTTTTGTGCCTTGGCCTTTCTAATTTTGTCCCTACATACTTGTATTATTTGTTTATATTCATCCTTTGTAATTTCACCTAGTTTCCACTCTTTGTAGGATTCTTTTTTTGATTTTTAGATCATTGAAGATCTCCTGGTTAAGCCAGGGTGGTCTCTTGCCATACTTCCCATCTTTCCTATGAAGTGGGATAGTTTGCTCTTGTGCCCTTAATGTCTCTTGCAGCTAGTCACATGCAGTCAATAAAGACTAAACACATTCTTACGAACAACTATTTTAGGCGTTACTAACACAAAGGGGAGCCGGACTGATGCCAGGCATTTTGTCAGTGTTCAGTTGAGACCTGGGGACCTTGGCACGAGCTGGCAACTGGTGGGCCAGCACCACACATTCTAAGTTCCGTTTTCAGCCCCTCTGTCAAAAACAAAAGCCAAACCCCCATCAGCCAGATAAGTCTCATGCTGGGTCTCCAGGCTTACCTGCTTTGGGCATTTGCCCCAATACTAGACATTGGCATATCAGAACGTGCAAACACCACATGTAGGCGAGCAAAGCCTGGAGTCGCAACCGTAGCGTGCAGCCCAGTTCGAAACCAGGGGAAATTCCCAGTGTAGCCAGTGCCTCAGGGAGCCTTTGGGGAGGGAGCAAGAAGAAACCCCGGGATGTGAAGGACGGCTGCGGGGAGAGGGGAAGCAGTGAGTGGGAGACACTGGCACAGGCTGAGAGTGTGTAACAGATGCTCCCCCCCCCACGAGGGGCCACCTCCCCCGCAATCACATCAGCAAGGCCCCTCACTAGGCACCAGCAGGTTGCCACCGCAGCCAGCGGCCCTTGGCCCCAACAGGACCTAGAACGGGCCCTGCCCGGCTGCTGCACGTGCGGCGCCTGCCCGAGCCTTACACACGCGCGCGCCACACCCCCAACGGGGGCCTCCCAGGGGCCTCCCCTCCTGCAACGGCCCCCGCGCGCTCTCTCCCCACCCGAACTGCCCCCGCTACACGCTCCAGCCGCAGCCATCGGCCCGCCCCCCGCGCGCGCGCACGCGCACACCGCCAGAAGGCCGCGGCACGTTCTCCGGGGACGGCTGCGGTCTCGCGCGGCGGAGGGCGGGGCAGAGACGGCTGCGGCGTTTCCGGTTGGGCAGCGGGAAGGGCCGGAGACCCAATAAAGCCGCCGCTGGGCGGCCGCGCGCGCGCCTCCCCTATTCTTCCCCCCCGCCCCCTCCCCATCGCCGCCCGCGGCGCCCTCAACCCGGCCTGCGGAAGCAAGAGCCGCCGCCATTGGAGGGGCCGCGCCCAGCCCGGGGTCTGCCCGCGCGCGCGGAGCCCCCGCCTGACCGGAGCGGCGGGAACAACGACCTCGAGAGAGTCCCCCGCCCCCTTCCGCCGCTGCGGTGAGTCCGGCCGGGAAAGGGCTTGCGGCGGGGCGGGGCGGAACCATCTCCGGGCAGGCGCGGGACCGAGGCCTCCGTCCCCCCACCGTGCCGGGGCCGTTCGTGCTGGAGACCCGCCCCCGGTAGCGCGCTCGGGGCCGGTCGGGGCCGGTCAGACTCGCGCTCAGGCCCCTCCCCCGCTCTGCGCGATCCCCTCCCCCCACACGCCCCCGGGCTGCTGCTCGCTAGGCCCCGAGCCGGGCGTGCGAGGAGGCTGCCCCCGTGCGGGGGCGTGAATCCCCCCCCCCCCGGCCCGCCCCCGCGCGGTTGGTCCTAGCATTTAAATGCGTGAACCCTCCACACAGCCCGCCCCCAGGGTTATATTGAGGTTAACGGCAATAGAAAACGCGGAATCAAAATACTTAAAAAAAAAAAAAAAAAATGGTGAAAGCTGTACTTGGTGTAAACAGCAGCCTTTGAAACCCGCGCCGTGCGGCGCCGAGACCTGAGCGTGCAGCCGATTTCCTTGCCCCAGTGAGGAGAAAAAAAACAAACAAAAAACAGCTGCCAGAAATAGAGGCAGGTTAGCTGAATTGCAAACTTTCCTTCATTTTTAATAATCTAGGATCATGTTTTTTCAAGTAAAGGAGTTTCTCTACAGCGTGCAATTTTTAAGGGACTGTCCCTGTCACTTGTTGTTAGAATCAACTTGATGGGCTATATCATCCCATCAGTTCCGTAGGGAGCGGTGCAAATTATGTCGGGGAGGCCAAATTTACTGATCCTCCGAGCTGAGCCGCATACAGTAATCTTCAGACGTTCGAGAGCTGCAAGAAATGCACAACCTGCCCTGCAGGGCAGAGCTTGCTGGGGCGCAGCGCTTCTGCCCCAACATCCCCTCCCAGAGCTAAAGCCCTTAGTTCCCCCCTCTGCAGAGGGGGGAACTAAGTCCCTAATCCCACTACCCCGCTGCAGGGCAGGTGCCCTGAGCTCTCTTCTCTCCACACCCCACATCCCCCAATCTGGTAGGCGAAGGATTGAGAGTGGCCTGGGCTCTGAGAGACTCACTTTAACTGTAAAAAAGTCATGTGGCTCATGAGACACAATTTGGCCATACCAGGATTATGTATTCAGGCATATGAGGAAGGCTGGAGCAAGTCTATTGAGTGGTGTTTTAGAAGTGGATCCTGAAATAGTTTGTGAGAGATATGTGCACACTTTTTGGGATGTCTATGAAGGTGGGCAGCAGTAGCATATAGTAGTTGGTGCAGGTGCCTGAGTAGCAGTTTCTTCGGGAGATCTTAAGTAAAGGAGTTAGAACAGTCAGTAAGGAAAGAAATTAAGATGCAATAAAGTAAGAGAGATAAGAGTTAAGGAGAATATGTTCGGATGTGATTATATATGGATTTTGCCAATTTAATTTTTCTTTCCAGTTTAACTATCTTTAAAGCTAAATTAATCTAATTTTTTGCTAAACTTAGATTCTAAGCCTTACATTACCAGGAAAATGTTGTTGTTTGTTATATTATAAATGTTTCTGAAAACTAATTGTCTGGCATGGGATGAATTTTCAGCCAATTCAGTATCCTCATGCAATGTACTTGAAAAAGAGCATCACAGGGACTGTTTTTTATTTAAATCATATTTTTATTTGTTAAATACATTTTTCTCTTTAAAATAAATCTATTTAAAATTCAGTCTATGCTAACCCTAAGTTTACTATAATCTATTATAATAATTTAAATTTAAAAAAAATCACAGTACATGGGACATCAAACCGCGGCCGGTGGGAGCCACGATTGGCCAAACCTGCTGACACGGCAGGTAAACAAACCGGCCCGGTCCACTGCTGCTTGTTGGGGATGGTTTAATTATGCTGATGGGAAAGCTCTCTGCCGTCAGTATGTAGAATGGCTGCATGCAGTGGTACAGTTGTGCCATTCTAATGTCTGTAATGTAGACATAGACTTAGGGCTAGTCTATGCTGGCAATGCTAAAGTGCTGCTGTGGCAGCACTTTAATGGGCCTTGTGTGGTCGCAGCGCTGGGAGTGAGCTCTCCCAGCGCTCTAAAAAAAACCACCTCTACGAGAGGCATAGCTACCAGCGCTGGTGCCCTGTCTATACTAGCGCTTAACAGTGCTGAAACTTGCAGCGTTCAGGGGTGTGTTTTTTCACTCCCCTGAGCGAGAAAGTTGCAGCCCTGTAAATTGCCAGTGTAGACAAGCCCTTGGTCGACATTGCACTTGTTAAACATGTAGCATGATGTGGTGGTTACAATAAAAAATTGAGCACAAATTTGACGCAGTCTGATCCCACTCTGTAACAGACTCACCTTATTTTTATCCTTTCATCTGGGAGACAATGAAAGCCAAAGAGTAGTCTCAAACCACAGAAATTCCTATAAATATAAAATGTATTGAAGTACAAAATAATTCGACCTCCCAAGAAGGGTTAGTAATATGCCATGTGTCAAGAAATTCTGAAAATGATTGGACATGAAGGGAGGAAGAGAGAGGGCTCAGAGACAGACGACAAAAATATTTAGGGGTATGGAAGAGCTTCCATATAAAAAGATGTTGAAGAGATTTGGGATGGTTTAGTATAGAGAGGGATATAATAAAGGTATGTATAATAAGTGGTATGGAAAAGGTAAATGGACCCAACTTATCCACCCTTTCTCGCAATAAAAGGATATGGTGTTCAATAAAATTAAAAAGCAACATATTTAAAACAGCTCAAAGGAAGTAGTTTGCACATAAAGTACATTTAGTCTGTGGAACTTGTTGCCACAAGATATACTGAAACCAGCAGTTTAGCAGGGTTCATAAAAGGATTGAACATTTAGTATGGGTAGTAGGCGATCCAGAGTTATAGTAAGGATTAAAATAAATAATAAAATCTCAAAGATTTTTTTAACCCACGTTTCCAGTTCAGATTCTGTGGTTTCAAAATGTGTGTATATCAAAGCCATGTCTTCCAGAAAAAAAAAAGCTTTCATCTTTTAGGTAAATGAATTATTTTTTGATACAGAAGTGTACAATTGGGCAACCATTTTTCTGTACATATGTGAAGGATTTTTTTTCTCAGCCCTAGAGCAGTGACTCAACCTTACTTCCAGACTAGGTCTTCTAGACACGACCTCAATACAAATAAATAATATTAATAATATTAACATTATTATTAATAATTTACTACCACACACATATTCCTCTCCCAGTACAAGGGCACCGATGAAAATAGGTGAAAATAGTTGATGGGATATGGTTAGATTGGGTCTTCTATTTACAGCAATAATTTATCTGGATATCTTGTTATCACACTATCACTTTTCATCGTTGGAGACACTATCAGGTGAAATCTAGTCAGTTTTTTTTTAATGAGTTACATAAGAACGGCCATGCTGGGTCAGACCAAAGATCCATCTAGCCCAGTATTCTGTTGTCTGACAGTGGCCAGTGCCAGGTGCCCCAGAGGGGATGAATTGGTTACGTAATCATAGAGTGATCCATCCCCTGTTGCCCACTCTGCTGCATCTGTCTTAATCTCTGTGATTTTGTTTTGGTTTTACAGTCAGTTTTTTATTTTATAAATATATTTATTCCCCTCCACTGTGTGAAAGACCCATACATGCTGGAGAAACCACCTATACAGAGGGCTGTGAAATGCACAAAAACTGAAAAAGAAATTTTTTTCTCTGCTTTTTCAATGTCGGTAATCTTAAATGTAACAACAGCAGGTAAACTTCAGACAACAGCATGGTTTTTTAATTGACAGTCATTCTGTGTGTCACAAATGTGGTTTTTCATGAAAAATAATTACTGTATGGAAATGAGGGTTTAGTGAATAGAGCAGTTGACTGAGAGTCAGGACCTCATGGTTCTGTTCCAGCTTTATGAAATGCTTATGTGGACTTGTCTCAGATGGTTAATTTCTCCTTCTAGTTTATTAATCTGTAAAATGAAGATAACAGTCCTAGAGTGGTTTTGCAAAGATTAACTTTTTGAAAGTGGTTCTACTTTTCAGATGAAATGTAGTATAAGTATTCTCATATCAAGCAAAGAAATGTTTGTCAGATGAACATGGTGCCATGAGCTAAATATTTGTTACATAGGTCCCGTGCATGTGGTTTATTTGCAAAGTCCGTCCACTGATAAATATATACCAACCAGACCCACCTGGTAAACAGAAATAGAATTTAAATTACTTGCACAAACTCCACTATGTGCCGTGACTTGCAGGCCAAGGGGAAATCTGTATTTGTATGTTTTCATGCAGGAGGTTATAGCCATGCAAAAGTTATTTTTCCCCGCAGAGCAAAATAATTTATTAAATTGATGTATCAATTTGCTATGTAAGAGAAGTAGGTGTATTTTGTGTAAAAGAAAGATTCAGCTGCTGATGACACTTTTCGTAACTATCTTGAGGGTTTGTAAATGTCTGGATTGGCTTGATCTTGCTGGGATTAATTTTTATTCTAGAAATGGAGAAGTGCATCAAGCTGATTCAAAATGAACAAAAAATAAAGAAGTAAATTTTGTATTATATGAGCTAAATATGCAATGTTTTACCTCTATTGCAGGAATACAGAAGCTTGCTGTTTTCGACTTGTAGTGCTGTGCAAGCTGCAACGGACCATAGAAAAATGGACATGTTCCAGATACTGCGTA
Source organism: Lepidochelys olivacea (assembly GCF_965140295.1). Lineage (NCBI taxonomy): Eukaryota > Metazoa > Chordata > Testudines > Cheloniidae > Lepidochelys > Lepidochelys olivacea. The sequence continues at coordinate 114,031,587 of NC_140411.1, forward strand.
AAACATCAGAGCATTTAGAATGTGATCACTGCAGTTTCAGAGGGACAGATTATGAAAACATACAAATTCATATGGGTACCATCCACCCAGAATATTGTGATGAAATGGATGCTGCTGGTTTAGGTAAACTTATATTTTATCAGAAAAGTGCAAAACTGTTCCACTGTCACAAATGTTTCTTTACCAGCAAGATGTATTGCAACGTTTATTATCACATTACATCACAACATGCAGTACCTGAAAAGTGGAATGAAGACCAGAAAGATCAGGTAGAAGCTGAGACTGAATCCGTGAAAACATCACTCATTCGGGAGCCACAGAAACCTGCCCTTTCCCCTGAACCACAGAAACCTGCCCTTTCCCTGGAACCACAGAAACCTGACCCAGTTATTTCCCCCAAACTTCAGAAATCGGCAGTGTCCCCTGAGCCTGAGAAGCCTTCCCCAGCGGTGTCCCCTGAGCCTGAGAAGCCTTCCCCAGCAGTGTCCCCTGAGCTCCAGAAGCCTGCCGCGGCAGTGTCTCCTGATTCCCTCAGGCATTCCCCAGCCATGTCCCCTGAGCCCCAGAAGCCTGCCCCGGCAGTGTCCCCTGAGCCCCAGAAGCCTGCCCCAGCGGTGTCCCCTGAGCCCCGAAGGCGTTCACCAGTGGTGTCTCCAGAGCCCCAGAAGCCTGCCCCAGCGGTGTCCCCCGAGCCCCGCAGGCGTTCCCCAGCGGTGTCCCCCGAGCCCCGCAGGCGTTCCCCGGCGGTATCTCCGGAGCCCCGCAGGCATATGACTCAGATGCGGAGGCCTGCTCCTGCTTTGTCTCCTGAACCCCGCAGACCTGCTTCTGCAATTTCCCCAGAATCATGGAGGCCTGCTCCCTCCGCTTCTCCTGAGCCCTGGAGGCCTGCTGCTGCTATTTCTCATGAGCTACAGAAATCTCCCACTGCTGTCTCTCCCTGGCCCCAAAAATCTGCCCCGGTGGTGTCCCCCGAGCCGCGGAGGCCTGCCCCGGTGGTGTCCCCCGAGCCGCGGAGGCCTGCCCCGGTGGTGTCCCCCGAGCCGCGGAGGCCTGCTCCTGACCCTTGGAAACCTGCATCCTTCTCTGAGCCCCAGAAATCTACTCTTGTTTCGTCTGAGCCATGGAAACCCATCTCCTCTGTGTACCCTGAAGGCTGGAAACCTGTTCTTTCTCCTGATACTTGGATGTCTGCTCCCCCTCTTTCACCTGAACTCCGAAAACCTAGTCACACTGTTTCCTCTGAAGTTTGGAAATCTTCTCTGTTTTCTGATCTTCGTAAACCTGCTCCCTCAATGTCTCCTGAGTCTTGGAAACTTACTTCCGAGTCCCGGAAGTCAACCTTCTTCTCTGAGACTCAGAAGTCTGCCCCCACCATTTCCCCTGAGGGACAGAAACGGGCCTTCTTCCCTGAATCCCGGAAAAGAGCCCTCTTCTCTGAGCCTCGAAAATCTGCTCCTGCTGGTTCATCTGAGGTCCAGAAACGTGCTTTCTTCCCTGAGCCTCAGATGTCTGCTACTACTGTTTCCCCTGAAGTCCAGAAACATGCCCTTTTTACTGAGTCCCAGAAACCTGCTCCTTTCTCTCCTGAAGTCCAGAAACATGCCTTCTTCCCAGAGCCCCAGAAACTTGCGGCTGTTTCCCCTGAAGTCCAGGAACATACTGGCTTCCCAGAGCCTCTGAAAGCTTCTCCTGCTGCCTCCCCTGAGATCCAGAAACATGTCCCCTTCACTGAGTCCCAGAAACCTGCTCCTGCTGTTTCTCCCGAGGTGCAGAAACTTGCCCTGTTCACTGAGTCCCAAAAACCTGCTTCTGCTGTTTCCCCTGAGACACAAAAACAAGCCGCCTTTACTGAGCCTCAGAAATGTGGTGTTTCCTCTGATGTCCAGAAGCATGCTCCGTTTTCTGAGATCCAGAAATCTGCTCCTGCTGTTTCCGCTGAGGTCCAGAAACATGCTCTTTCTACTGATCCCCACAAACCTGCTCATTCTGTTTCCTCTGAGGTCCAGAAAAATGTTCTTTTTCCTGAGCCTCTCAAACCTGCTTCAGCTGTTTCCGCTGAGCCCCAGATGCCTATTGAGTCCGATGAGAGTGATTTCCTAGCTCAGAGTTTAGAAGACCAAAAAACACTGGATGATCTATTGTCTCAGGAAGAGCAGTCAATCTTAGTGAAGGAGCCTTCAGAAGATATGTTGTATTCATGCCCCAAAAAGAAGCCTAAGAAGGAAAACCAGGAGACCTCTGATAATGAACTAAATAACAGTGAATGTGGAAAAACAGAGACGGATTCTGTCGAGGTAAAGGAACAAGAATCAAATAGTGATCAAGAACAGTTTGATACGGAATCGTCTGATTACAACAAAGAGAGCAAAATAGATGCAGCTACTCCCATTCAGCCACAGTGCATACTGCAATTTACAGAAGAGAAAGAGGCTTTCATCTCAGAAGAAGAGATCGCAAAATACATGAAGCGTGGAAAGGGAAAGTATTATTGCAAAATTTGTTGCTGTCGTGCAATGAAAAAAGGTGCTGTTTTGCATCATTTAGTTAACAAGCACAATGTTCAAAGCCCCTACAAATGTAAAATATGTGGAAAGGCTTTTCTTTTGGAGTCCCTTCTTAAAAACCACGTTGCTGCTCATGGTCAAAGTTTGCTTAAATGTCCACGCTGTAATTTTGAATCAAATTTTCCCAGAGGCTTTAAGAAACATTTAACCCATTGCCAAAGCCGTCATAGTGAAGATACAAATAAAAAGCAATTGGACAGCCTTGAACCTCTTGAACAAATGTGATTGTTTTTGTTTCCTTATACTCAATGAGTTTAATTTACTAAAATGTGTAAGTATTGCTGTATGTTAGCTAAGTAAGTAGTTTAGCTGATCTGACAAGTCAAAAGATGCGTGGTTTATTGTACTGTGTTTAACTTGTCTTATAGCTTGTATTACTGAAAGGATGTATTATTCAAAAGTTGTTCTAAATACATGTTCATGTCCCTGTATTATTATTCAGTAGATTCATACTTTATTCGTCAGAGATGCTATATTTCTGAAACCAAAACAGGGGTGAAAACTAGTTTTGTAAAGATTGTTGTAAAACATGCAGGCCATAAAGTGGAGGTGTGGCAAACAACCCATATCATATTACTGTGAAGATTGAACTTAGTTTTTCACATCTCTCAAATGTCTTATTTTTTAAAATGTGAAGCAAAGCCTCAAAATTAGTAGCCCAGTGAAACTGAATGTGATTAATCAGGCATGAAAAAATGATGTTGGTTTTCTGGAATAATTATGCCCTGAGCTTGTGATTGAGTGTATAGCATTTGTTGGAAATTCACTGCTCTCACCTCTTTGAATGATTTATCTCAGACTTTTAAAATGTCAAGGTACTTATTTTGTGACATTGTATTTTGACCATGTTTTAAGCATGTGCTAATATACATTAAATTGATGGAGTGATATCAGATTTAGTGTGTGTGTGTGTGTGTGTATATATATATATATATATATTTATATATATATATACACATATACATACAGGAACCAGAATTTTCTCTTGTTGACTCCAATGTTTTGTATGCCAGAGAAAACTGAATTTCTTGTATCTGGTAAAATGTTATGCTTCAATCTTTTAATAAAAAGCTAACGTGAACATGACATTGTTTTTGTCTATTCTTTCAAAGAAAAGCCTGTGATAGTCTGCTATGTTGTAGTCTCAAATACTTTTGAATAGCAGCATTCAGTGCAGAATAAATCTGAAGTTTTTCTGTAGGTATTATAGCTTTCTGTTAATGGAAGTAAAATTAGTTTAAACTCCCATGTCTGTACTTTAGAAAGGAGCATTAAATATAAGAGGAGGAAAATACCTGTAATATACCATTGTAGGGAAGGCGTACGCTATTTAGTGTTCTGTCCCATTTCCAATCCTTTTGTTTTAATTATTTTTGGATGTTACTTACCTGACATTGCTATTTTCCATTAGATACAGTAAGTTATCCTTCTCTGCTTTGGCCACATACTAATGCATTTACACTGGAATAAATATTAGTAACAGACTGTGTATTTTCATTTCAGTTTAATGGTAGGAAGTCAACCTGTTACTTCCAATGAAAGCAATAAACTCTAGGCTGTACTGTAGACAATAGTCCTGCATTGTAAAGAGGGCAAGTACCTAATCTACCAGGCCATTTGTTTCTAGTTTTCCCATAATCCCATAAGTGGATTTTAAGGTCACTTTTGTGGGCTCATAACACAAGCATTTGGGGTCACCAAATGAAATTAATAAGGAGCAGGTTTAAAACAAACAAAAGGAAGTCTTTTTTTCACACAGCACAGTGTCAACCTCTGGAATTCCTTACCAGAGGATGTTGTGAAGGCCAAGACTATAACAGAGTTCAAAAAAGAACTAGATACATTCATGAAGGATAGGTCCATCAATTGCTGTTAGCCGGGATGGGCAGGGGTGGTGTCTCTAACCCAGGGGTTCTCACAACAATTTTTTTCATGGCCTCAGAATGCAGCCACCAACTCTTGCTGGTGGCCACCCTGACAGTTTTTCCTAAAATAATTAACTTTAGGAAAAACAAATATTCACATATACATGTCCAAATCATTGTAATTTATTTATGTAGAGATTTTTTTGCAGACTCAGTAATAAATATATTCTTTACTGAGCCTAAACAGAATAGAAACACAAATAAGTTGGTTTGCACATTCTTGTCTTTTTGTTGTTTGTTTTGCTTTTTGGTTGCTTTTTTAAAAAAGACTTGCTAGCTAGTAAGTCTATTGCTGCAAAAGATAATATTTGTATGTTTGTTAATATCACTTTTCACAGCAGACTTACTGGCTAGCTGGGAGGCTGTGAAAAGTGATATTAACAAACATACAAATATCAATTTTCACAGCTGACTTAACCCTGGCAAGCCAGGTGACAAATTAAGTCCTGGATGGGGAAGTGGGTGGGGGCCAGAGGCAATGCCGGGGAGGGTAGTGTGAGTCGAGGGCTGGCACCCACTGCTGTGCACGTGGGGTCCAGGGCCGGAGCCCCAAGGCCCATGGCTGGTGCCTGCCGCCCACCACCCAGGGCTGAAGCCCAAAACCTGAGCTTCACTGCCCCTGGGAAGGTGGGGAACTCATGGTCTGCTTCCCCTCTGGTGGTTGTGACTCCAGAGGGCAGGCAGGGCCCAACACCTGCTGGTGGTCCTGGGGACAGTCCACCGCTGCCCCCCATCACTGCCCAGGAGGCTGTGGCCAGGCCACAGGAAAAGCCCTTGGTGGCTGCATTTGAGAAACACTGCTCTAGCTTCTGTTTGCCAGGAGCTGGGAATGGGCAACGGGCTGGATCACTTGATGATTACCTGTTCTGTTTGTTCCCTATGGGGCACCTGGCATTGACAACTGTCAGAAGACAGGATAATGGGCTTGATGAACCTTTGGTCTGACCCTGTATGGCTGTTCTTATGCTATACAAGTATTCTTTATTAGCACAGATGATGTTCTTTTGTAGTATAACATGACTTTATTCAGAAAATGAGTGCTATAGTAATATTTTTATTTAACTTTGAAAGATCATAGACAAAATGCTTATAAAACTGGGTTCATATTAACAAATATCAAGTTAAAGAGCTGATATCAGCCATGTAGCCAATTAGTTCATTTTATTATCCATCTATTGTGCTGTACGATATGATTAACTCATATGCTATGTTACATGTAATTGTTGTATGCTAAATAGATTTAAGATGTAGGATCATAGAAGTATAAGATTGGAACGTATTTAGGAGTGATAAGTATGTATTAGGTATCTAAGTAAAGGAGGGCTGAAACACACGGCCTACAGGCTGAGGCCAGTAAGATTTCAACTTAGCCATACTAGGCCATATGCTTAGGAATGCTTCACATTAGTAAGTGACTGAAGAATCATAGAATATCAGGGTTGGAAGGGACCTCAGGAGGTCATCTAGTCCAACCCCCTGCTCAAAGCAGGACCAATCCCCAATTAAATCATCCCAGCCAGGGCTTTGTCAAGCCTGACCTTAAAAACTTCTAAGGAAGGAGATTCCACCACCTCCCTAGGTAACGCATTCCAGTGTTTCACAGCCTCCTAGTGAAAAAGTTTTTCCTAATATCCAACCTAAATCTCCCCCACTGCAACTTGAGACCATTACTCCTTGTTCTGTCATCTGCTACCACTGAGAACAGTATAGATCCATCCTCTTTGGAACCCCCTTTCAGGTAGTTGAAAGCAGCTATCAGATCCCCCCTCATTCTTCTCTTCCGTAGACTAATCATCCCCAGTTCCCTCAGCCTCTCCTCATAACTCATGTGTTCCAGTCCCCTAATCATTTTTGTTGCCCTCCGCTGGACTCTTTCCAATAACCCTGTGCCAGTAAAGATCACAAGAGTACTGTAAATATGTGTCAATAGATGTGGTGATGTGGAAAATTGAGCTCAATGTATTGCTCAAGATCATGACACCTTATTGTAACATCTTTTAAAACATCTCTCCTGACTGCAAAGGTACATGTTGTGTGTAAATGCTGATAAGAATAAGAGGAACTACAAACCTATGAAAAATGGGGCACCCAATATTCATGGGGTGTGGAAGTACAGATGGTGGGGGGAAGGATTGACACCTTTATGCATGTGCATAAGAGTGTTAGGTGTAGTCAGAATTACAATATAAAAGAGGGTTCCCTGTTTGGGTAAAAGTGGGAATACCAACAGGAAAAAATACAACAGGAACTATCCCTCTACTGATGATTAATTGGTGAGAGGTCCATTGGACCCTAGAATATCTTTGAGGATGTGAGTATGACTACAGTTATAATTATTGCATAGGTTTTTGGTAGGATTTCTGTATGCATGGGTAATTGTAACTTATTGCTTTAATAAAACTTGTAGTACAGATAAGACTTTGTACTTGTGAGTGAATCAGTAGTTATTATCCTTGGACTTCATGTGTTCCTAGAGCCTCCAAATTTGAGAAAAGCAGTAGAGGCAATTTCACTCTGTTGAGCTTGAAAAGTATAGCTGAACTCATGGTGGTGTAATATAACATCACTAAATTAACTTTAAATAAAATTAATGGCTACAGCCACCTCTGAAATGGGGCAGCTGGCCAATGACATCACTATAGGAGGAGAATTCCTTGCTGCACATCCTTACAGCCTTAAGCATTGGTCTCCAAACCAATTATAATAGTACAATTGAGAGCCACACACCCATTTGCACCAAATCTCCAGTCCTTCCTCCCTAGTCTGTCCTCTTTCTACAGTTCCTAGTGCATGATTACTTCCAATTGCTGGTACTGGACACCATCCATGATGGATACTCCATCTATTTCCAAACAGTCCACCGCACCATCCTCCCCTTTTTCCTTACCTCATGGATCAATCTCATAAAAAAATCTTGTTGGAAGAAGTGGATTCTCTCTTGAAAAAGGGAGCTGTAGAGGAAGCTCCACAAGAATACAGAGGGAAAGGATTTTACTCCCACAATTTCCTGATTTCCCAAGAGCAGTGATGGTCTGAGACCCATAGTAGACATCAGAAACCTCAACAGGTACAGAAGAACACACATTTCTGGATGCTGTCTCTGAGAGACATTATCCCTTCCTTATCTCAAGGAGATTGGTATGTGGCTTTTGACTTACAAGGACACCTATTTTGATGTGGCAATAAAACACATCACGTATCTGAGGTTCTGTGTGAAGACAAGATACTAGTAGTTAGAGTTTCCTTTTGGCTTGAGTATAACCCCATTGCTCTTCAAATGCCTTGTGATGGGGTGTGACTCACCACTCTGGCACCTCCTGCTGGTTGTCTTGGGAATTAGTTCTGCATGGTAGTGTGCCCTCTTTGGGTGCTGCCTCGCCGCCATCACTTCTGCTCCAGGATCCACGTCTCTCCAAGGTCTGTGGCATCTGCTTCAGTAACACAGCCCTTTGGCTGTACCACACAGTGTGCTCCCCCTTTCCGGGGGACCTGCAGTCTGCTGTTCAGCCACTTCCTTTAGTAGCTACTGCAATGAGTTGTCTGGCCACATCCTTGTGGCCCCAGCATCCTCTTTGCCCTTGTCTTGGGGCCTCAGTGGGCAAACCTCAGCAGCCAGCCAGGAGCTGTCTCTCGCTCCACTGGTCCTGCTAGCAGCACTGCTCTGTCCAGGGTGCTGGCAGTTCTCTCAGTCCTCCAGGGACACAGTCCTTCCTCCGTGGGCTCCAGCAGAGAACTGCCTTCCTCTGCCCTGCTGCTCCCTTTTTATATAGTTCGGCTTGGCCCCGATTGGCTGCTCCCTTCAGCTCTTCTCTGTCTGTCTGCCTCCTGTACAACCTCCCTAGGGCTGCTTTTAATCCCTTTTCTGCCAGTAAGGGGCAGCTGCCCCATCACATGTCTCGAGGTAGCTCCTGGCCACCTCAGGTGCCAAGGAATATTTGTCTACCTATACCTGGACAGATGGTTCCTAAGGGCCAACTTTCAACAGGATCTCTCCTCAGCAGTCCAGTACATGTGCATTTTCCGGTCAATTGGGACTGTAATCAAGTGAGAGAAATCCATGCTTCAACCTACACAAAGGATCACCTTCCTCAGAGAAGACCTAGACTTTGCTTAGGCCAGAGCCTTTCTCTCAGAAGAGAGATGTTTCAAAATTCATGACCCCCTGATAGGTTTCAGAGTAGCAGCCATGTTAGTCTGTATCCGCAAAAAAACCAGGAGTACTTGTGGCATCTTAGAGACTAATAAATTTGTTAGAGCATAAGCTTTTGTGGGCTATAGCCCACTTCATTGGATGCATTGAATGGAACATATAGTAAGAAGATATATATATACACATACAGAGAAGGTGGAATTTGCCATACAAACTGTAAGAGGCTAATTAATTAAGATGAGCTATTATCAGCAGGAGAAAAAACTTTTGTAGTGATAATCAAGATGGCCCATTTAGACAGTTAACAAGAAGGTGTGAGGATACTTAACATGTGGAAATAGATTCAATATGTGTCATGACCCAGCCACTCCCAGTCTCTATTCAAACCCAAGTTAATGGTATCTAGTTTGCATATTAATTCAAGCTCAGCAGTTTCTCAACGAGCTTCAGTGTGGAACAACACCACATCATGATTGGACCCCATATCTTCACACAGTTTTTCAAACAGATATGCATGAAGAGGTTGAACCTTAATGTAGTTCACAGTAGATGAGACCTGCTGCAAAATTTCACCGACCTCTAGACTTAGAGCTTTAGCTGCCAGTTCTTTGTGAATCATGCAGAGAGTCATAGAATCATAGAATATCAGGGTTGGAAGGGACCTCAGGAGGTCATCTAGTCCAACCCCCTGCTCAAAGCAGGACCAATCCCCAACTAAATCATCCCAGCCAGGGCTTTGTCGAGCCTGACCTTAAAAACTTCTAAGGAAGGAGATTCCACCACCTCCCTCGGTAACGCATTCCAGTGTTTCACCACCCTCCTAGTGAAAAAGTTTTCCTAATATCCAACCTAAACCTCCCCCACTGCAACTTGAGACCATTACTCCTTGTCCTGTCCTCTTCTACCACTGAGAATAGTCTAGAACCATCCTCTCTGGAACCACCTCTCAGGTACTTGAAAGCAGCTATCAAATCCCCCCTCATTCTTCTCTTCTGCAGACTAAACAGTCCCAGTTCCCTCAGCCTCTCCTCATAAGTCACGTGTTCCAGACCCCTAATCATTTTTGTTGCCCTTCGCTGGACTCTCTCCAATTTATCCACATCCTTCTTGTAGTGTGGGGTCCAAAACTGGACACAGTACTCCAGATGAGGCCTCACCAATGTTGAATAGAGGGGGACGATCACGTCCCTCAATCTGCTCGCTATGCCCCTACTTATACATCCCAAAATGCCATTGGCCTTCTTGGCAACAAGGGCACACTGCTGACTTATATCCAGCTTCTCGTCCACTGTCACCCCTAGGTCCTTTTCCGCAGAACTGCTGCCTAGCCATTCGGTCCCTAGTCTGTAGCTGTGCGTTGGGTTCTTCCGTCCTAAGTGCAGGACCCTGCACTTATCCTTATTGAACGTCATCAGATTTCTTTTGGCCCAATCCTCCAATTTGTCTAGGTCCCTCTGTATCCTATCCCTGCCCTCCAGCGTATCTACCACTCCTCCCAGTTTAGTATCATCCGCAAATTTGCTGAGAGTGCAATCCACACCATCCTCCAGATCATTTATGAAGATATTGAACAAAACCAGCCCCAGGACCGACCCCTGGGGCACTCCACTTGACACCGGCTGCCAACTAGACATGGAGCCATTGATCACTACCCGTTGAGCCTGACAATCTAGCCAACTTTCTACCCACCTTATAGTGCATTCATCCAGCCCATACTTTAACTTGCTGACAAGAATACTGTGGGAGACCGTGTCAAAAGCTTTGCTAAAGTCAAGAAACAATACATCCACTGCTTTCCTTCATCCACAGAACCAGTAATCTCATCATAGAAGGCAATTAGATTAGTCAGGCATGACCTTCCCTTGATGAATCCATGCTGACTGTTCCTGATCACTTTCCTTTCATGTAAGTGCTTCAGGATTGATTCTTTGAGGACCTGCTCCATGATTTTTCCGGGGACTGAGGTGAGGCTGACTGGCCTGTAGTTCCCAGGATCCTCCTTCTTCCCTTTTTTAAAGATGGGCACTACATTAGCCTTTTTCCAGTCATCCGGGACTTCCCCCGTTCGCCACGAGTTTTCAAAGATAATGGCCAATGGCTCTGCAATCACAGCCGCCAATTCCTTTAGCACTCTCGGATGCAACTCGTCCGGCCCCATGGACTTGTGCACGTCCAGCTTTTCTAAATAGTCCCTAACCACCTCTTTCTCCACAGAGGGCTGGCCATCTATTCCCCATGTTGTGATGCCCAGCGCAGCAGTCTGGGAGCTGACCTTGTTAGTGAAGACAGAGGCAAAAAAAGCATTGAGTACATTAGCTTTTTCCACATCCTCTGTCACTAGGTTGCCTCCCTCATTCATTAAGGGCCCCACACTTTCCTTGGCCACATAGCAGACAGAGCAACTTTCTTTACCAAGGCATGCAGACTTTCTTTGTTGCCTTCCATAGATGGAGCTCAATCTGTGCAAAAGCCCACGATGCGATTACACCAGATATTGTAATCTTACATGTAGCACATTGAATATTTCTTGTGCTGTCTTGTGTCCAGGTAAAGGGAGACAGAACAGAAACTCTTCAAGAATTGCACCCTCCCGTGTGTATTTCACAAAAGCCAAGAAATGTGCATCACGGCTCTCAGTGCTCACATCAACTTGAAGAGTAAAAGCATCTGTGTTTTTCAGATGCTCAACCAGTGTGCATTTCTGATCATCTGCTATCACCTCAATCCCTCGCTTCACTGTGTTGTTGGAGAGTTGTATGGCTTTGAATTTGTTTGCCTTCGTTTCCCCACCCATTATCTTCTCCGTACTTGCAGTTGGCAAAATCAAAGCCTCTCCAATTATGTGAGGCTTCTTGGCCTTCAAAAAAGAACTAGATAAATTCATGGAGGATAGGTCCATCAATGTGTATTCACCACGATGGGCAGGAATGGTGTCCCTAGCCTCTGTTTGCCAGAAGCTGGGAATGAGTGACAGGGGATGGATCACTTGATGATTACCGGTTCTTTCATTCCCTCTGGGACACCCTCTACTGGCCACTGTCGGAAGACAGGATACTGGGTTAGATGGACCTTTGGTCTGACCCAGTAGGGCCATTCTTATGTTCTAATAGGCTCATACCAGCTCAAGCAGAGAGGATACTCTGTTGATAAGGCTGCTGCCCATAAATAAGGATCTTCTGGATTGAAGTCTCTCAGGTGGATGCTTGCTCAGTTGGGTGGTGCAAATGGCAAAACAATGTCTGCATAGCCCCCTCTGCACAGCCAAAATGTCTGGACCTGCTCCACAAGTGCTGATCCAGGAAGGCAGCCTCCGCACAATGTGACTTTGCAAGCACCATATGTGCAAGGTCACAACTGGTGCAGGCCATCATTTTGTAGATCAAAATGGCAGCCTTCTGGCATAGCATTTGTGGAGCAGGTCCAGACACATTAGGGATGGACCACATCATCTCATGTGCCAAATCTAGCCCGTTGGACCCGCAATCCATCTGTTGGGGTCGCAACCCACAGTTTGAGAACTGCTGATGTAGACCCCTGTTCAAATCCTTTCTCTTCCTCTGGCAGAGAGGAGTAAGTTGAACCTGGGACTCCCACATCCCAGGTTAGTGCTCTAACCACTGGGATAAAAGTTATAAGGAGGTTAGCAGTTGCTCCTCCTCTCCCGCTCCTGATTTGGAAAAGGACCTACACCGGGTAGGTGGCCTATGAGTATGCCTACAGGATCAGGCCTCATGTGCAAGATAGGTGAGCAAACACCTGTCCTCCCCCCAGTTCGTAGATTGCTGTGGGGCTTACATGGGAGATAAGCATCTGATCATGTAGAGGGAGGTAGCAGTGCATATGCCTAGAGGCAGAAACATAGGTGTCTAGGGAACTTTTACCCTGAAAATTTAGGCACTGAGTGAGTTTAGGCACTGGATTAAGCAGGGTTGTAGTGGAGCCTAAAACTGGGATTTAGGCACCTAAGTGTGGGGTTTGAGCACTTAAGTACTTTTGTGGTTGCTATCCTAGGTGCTTACATCAGTAGTGATTCTTCACACTTCTAAATCCCTGGAGCCAAATCTCAGAAAAGCTCCAGTGTGATTGGGAATGTCAGTGAAACTCCAGTAATGTTATCCAATAGAGAGGCTGTACTCAGTTCCATCACCACTGGAGGGAGAGAGTTCTCTTAGGCATTTCTCTTTCCTTCCTTTCTTGTGTAAAGGGAGTGGAAATCAATGCTTGCTGGGCATGGGAGGGAGTGGATACTCAGCTGTTACCTCCATTCTCTGTTCCTCCCCCATGCATGGCGGTGTTATCTGAAACATACTGAAGTAAAATGTTCCATAGTAAGTCACTTCCGAATTTAAATTAAATGCTCTGCCTTCAACCTTAAAAAGAAAACAAAATCACTGTAAAATATTATTGGAAATAAACATTCAGGTACTGAGCTGAAAATATACTTTTTAGAGTGAATTTCTTCCCAAGTAATCTGAGCTTTCATAAAGCTAATAATTCATTAGCAAGAGCATGCACATTATGCATGGCTAGTTGGTAACAGGCCATGTTCACAGTCACAGAACTGCTCTAACAAGTGAAAAAAATGCTAAGAAATAAGCAAATGTGACTTCACATCTTCTGTTTAACGCCAGATAATCATGACCTCAATTGGTGGGGCTGGCAGGCTCCCTACCCAGCTCTGCACCTCCCCAGAAGTGGCGGCATTCCTCAGCTCCTAGGCGGAGGCACAGCCATGCAGCTCTGTGCACTGCTTCCTCCCTGAGCGCTGGCTCTGCAACTCTCATTGCCTGGGAGCCATGGCCAATGGGAGCTGCAGGGGCAATGCCTGTAGGTGGAGGCCGTGCGCAGACCCCCTGGCTGCGCCTCCCCCTAGGAGCCGAGGGATGTTGCTGCTTCCAGGGAATCCCCCTGAGGTAAGCGCTGCCCAGAGCTCTCACTCTCTCCCATACCCAAACCTCCACCCCCTCCCGCACCCAAACTCTTGCTGCTGCTGAGGAAGCAATGGCCTGAGGCTGCCCCAGCAGCAGCCGGTACAGCTAGCCACTCTAGAAGTCATGGAAAGTCACAGAATCTGTGACTTCCGTGACAAACTCGCAGCCTTTAACTATAATCTATTAAAATTATTTACATTAAAAAAATTCAAACATTACGTGTTTGCCAGCAAAGTTTTAAAGTCAAGCCACTGAACTGGTGCGACAAAGCACCTGGAACCAAACAAAGTCTGTTGAAGTGCTAAACCAGCTTTTCACAGCAGCAGCTTTTTCTGTAGGTACAGAGAGAATATTTTCTTCATTTCAGTTTATTCTGTTAGTTCAGTTCAATAACTAGTTCAATCAAAGAGAAGAAACTGATTGGGAGTTTAAAAAGCAGGAAAGCTTGTTTTCCTCTTCCAATCTAAATAAAAACTAGGTGTGAGAGGATGAGATCTACCAATTCTAAAATCTTGAAGGACATGTTGATCAGAAACAGAGAGTTCAATTCACTAACTATAGGTAATCATTATTTACTTGTATTACCATATACCACAGCCCAGCTTTCCTCTTCCATTGCCTCTGTGTCCTTGACAATGAGTACTGAGTACTCCAGCCATGGAACGGTTGCATGTTAGTCTCTTCTTCCTCCACTTTTAAAACAGTATCTTGGTTTTGAAAGCAGCTTTAGCACTAAATTACATGACAAAACATTACATTCTTCCCCAAAAAAGTTTCATTGTGTTCAATCCCAGGTCTCGGGATTAATATCAAAACTTCTTTAATATAATATATATTACTTGCTCCTAACATATAAATACAGGAAATAGGAGAAGTGTAAATTGATAAAAATAAATCGCTATGTTTGCAGGATTAAAATAAATCTTGGCATCCCTTGTAATCATTTATTCACAGCTGAGGAATTGTCACTCTACAGCTTTCTCATACCTATTCAATTTCCATAAACTCGTATGAGCTAGAAATAATTTTCAAAACTGTCAGTCAGACAGACCATACTGCATCATTATTGTGCAAAGCTCTGTGGAGCTGGCTGCAAATGTAGAGATGTAGAGGATTAGAAAATATTAGTGTGGAAGTCTCTATGATTCCATTTATAGCCTACCATTTCACTTCATTACATGAAGATTTATGGGTCCTTTTAGAATTGCACTGGAAGGAAGTTAAAATTATTTTAGATTCCAGTTCAGTGTGGATGCAGTTTTCATTTTAAATGTTGCATCCCTCTTTGTACCCACTCTGAAGCTGCCCACCACCTGCACAGCAGAACCATGGTGGTTCCATTGCACTGGAGGCCTTCTGCAACCTGGGCAAATTTCACCCTAAGTGTGAACTGCAGGATCAGACCCATTTCTCTGAGCTTAAATAACCTTTTTATTTTATTTTATTTTATTTTATTTTAACAGCTTTAAGGAGTGTAATAACATTTGCAGAGATAAAGGCAGAGAACGATTGTCAGATGCTGAGTGAAGATTGTATTGTGTATCTCATAACACAGAGAATATTCTGTTAAATGTGCCGTCTTCATTTTGTGCATTAAATTAAACAAATGATGAACAATTAACATTTAAAACCCATTTACAATGTATATTTATAATGAAAACATGCATTAAAATAGAAAAGTCATAATTTTTATTTACTTGAATGTTGTGAGTTTAAAATCTTAAATTTAGCTCTGGATCAAGGAAAAAATACATGTGTATATTTTAAAAGAATTTTATATATAAGCAAATGTTTATCAGATATAATCATTGAAATTATTGCAATACACAGCTCCAGATATACTCATGTATGACACCTTTGCATGTTAACGTAGAGTGGAAAATAGGGTCCTGAGCCTGTACAATTTCTTAAAAAGTATCTTCATTATTTCTAAACCAAATGTATGTATTAATTAATATTTCTATTGTTTACAGCTCTCCCAGCCCCTGTAATGCAATTGTCCACCAGAGAGAGCTGGAGAGCAATTTGTTGCCAGGTAGAGTATGGTAAAGGTATTTCAAATGAGGACATTGTTTTTAAACCATGCAGTTGTGATAATTGTGCATCCAAGTTACATACAAATGCATTCTGCGCTTGTTCAAAAGTTAGACCCTTAATTATGGGGAGTTAGGTGTGGGCAGGGAGTGCAGTAGGACTCTGAGCACCTTACCACCTACTCCATAGTACTCAGTGTTACAGAGCTTCTGGCTTAATTTTGGGGATGCTCCCTTTCTGGGACTATCATCTCCTGTAAATAACAAGTTTATTAATTACAATAGCATTCGAAATAGCATTTGAAATAATTTCCACATGCTCATGTTCCCTATATTTCTCTCTCCCCTGCATAATAATAATAAATTAATAAAATGCTGAACAATTAGGGACAAATCCTGCTCTTTGCTCTGCTTGTATGGAGTGGACGGGGAAGGCAAGCTGTAATCGAACCAAAGTAGTGCAGATCTGTGGCATGGACAGGGTGGGATTTGGGATACGCATCAGAAATGTTGGTATGGATCAGAGCAGGAAACAGTGTGAGGTTGGTGCACTCACTACTGTGCGGCTCCATCACCATTCAAATCTCTTCAACCCATGCAGTGGAAGGGGCAAATGCCAGAGAAGATACTCCATTCCAGATCTTCTGTCATGGCTGTTGAGTGGCTCTGGTCTGAGGGAGAGGGCTAGGATCAGGATTTAACTTAAGTGTATATTTCATAATGAGACAATACTGAACTGCTTGTTTGTATTGCCAGTGCTGTTTAGTGAGGGATCCCTAACCACACAGAAGTTTATTTGGGGAAGATAATGATATTTTAGAGGTGAGCCTAAAGGGAAAATTTCAGGTCCATATCCAAACTTCCTCAAAGTTCGGTGGGAGGGGGACAGAACTGTGTTCATTATTAGATGATGATATAGAGGTGAGACCAGACACAAGGTACAGATCCTTTGTACTTATATAATACATATATAATTTGCACAAATATAAATAACTACACAAGATGCAAGGCAATGGAGAAACAGGCCCTTAACTAATATCTGGGGTGTGGCAAGGTTCTGATTTGGTCCCATTGCTACTACTTAACAGTTTTCCTTGGTTACGGGCAAACTGCACTTCAGTGACTGTGTGGTTATTAGTGCAATGAAATTATGGTAGTCCAAGTATTATACAAGCATAAGGCCTAGTCCTTATTCTGGCAAATTTCCCTTTAAAATCAGTGGGAGTTTTGTCTGAATAAGGATTTCAAAATTTGGCATATTGAAAGGAAAGTTTATGTGCAGATATACAGTAGTAATGAACTCTGCAAGCTTTTCCCTTGTATTCTTTTACATACTTTAGCTGTGGTTTGGGATTGCTCCATTATTTTCTCATTGTGCTCATTCAAGAGAAAAATGAATTTTGGAGAGTTATATGACCTGTTTGGCCTTCACATGTCATGGGGCTAGAGCTGAAATTGTAAAACATGAGCACACTGATTTGGTTTGGTGAATATGGAACTTTACTGCTCTGTTTAGAGTAAAAAAATGAAAAGGTAAATATTTCACAGAACCTTTGTATCCTTTGTGAAAAATAGTACAATTAAAATATTAGGTGACCGCACAAGGAAATGAAGAATTAATCTCTCATCTTCTAGTAGCTGCTCGGCTTTTGGTAGCCTCTACTTGGAAAAAGAAAATTATCCCAACCATTGAGGACTGGTTAAAAAAATATGGCAGGTTGTGGTTATGGGTAAATTAACACACCAATTATGTACTCAGCAAAACAGACAGAGGAAAGATAGATACTTAGATATTTGGTTACCTTTTATTCAGTACTCAAAGGACATTCACCTTCAAAAAAACCCCAGCATACCTCTCCAATGTTTTTGAATATGAACATTTGATAGACATTCCTGATCTGTTAAATATGTTTATATAGAGATTTCTCTCAATAAAAGCACTAGAAGTGACACAGGTGTTGTAATGATGCTCATCCTGTAATATGGTAACACCACATTAAATAGAAAGGTCTCATGACTCTATACCTGTACAATGTTTCTAAAAAAAAAAAAAAAAAAAAAGCTAGCTGATGTCATGTTTGTTTAGTCTCTGATATTTTCATGGCAAGGATTTGTAAACATGTTAAAACTTCCTAAATAAATATTAAAAATACATATTAGGGATGGAGAAAAGATCTTTGTTTGACATTCTAAACTTGTCTTTGACAAATCGTTTGAAATGCAGCATTCGATTAACAAAACCCATGGGAATTTGAGTGCATACTTTAATCATATGAAAGAAGATAAAATACAAGTAAAATTACATCAGTTGGAAGAAAACATTATCTCAGGACAATAATCTCCTGCTGCTAGATAAAGTGGCAAAATATTTATGAAAAATAAATTTTGGAGGGAGTGTAGAGACATTCACCAATACGTTTCCTAAGCAGCATGCAGAGATTCATTTCAGAACTGGAATAATTTAGTTTTGTACTAATAAATGTATCTGTATTATCCCAAATAATTGATATAAGGACTCCTATTTTTGCTAACAAATAGTACAGAAAATTAACAATTGGTCTCTTTGGCCCAGGTCATCAGCACTGTTAAGAAAACTTTGCACTGCTGGTAACATAAAACATCCTTAAACCTGGTGTAACCAAGAGACTAAATGCTCAATTCATACAGAGACCAGGGTAGTGGCTCCTACACTACTCCATGACCCATCTGGAGCATGCCTGGGAAAAAGAGGGTGTAGCCTGTGCCCTTTTGCTCTAGGACTGCCAAAATGATCCCAGAGTTATGTTGGTGTGACTTAGGCAGCCCTGAAGCTGCTCTAAATTGCGCCTTAGGACAAACTTGGGGCTCAATGGCCCAAGGATTAAGGACACTAGAAAAGTGTTGTGCAGCCACCTTTTGACCTCTCTCAAGACTATATTTACTTCTCCTGGAGAAGGGGCGGGGCACATCAAGAGATAGCAACAGGGCAATCTTCCTCCACTAACCTGCTAATGTGCCACAACTTTAACCAACAGAGAGAACCATTGGGGTGCGAGGGTAGTTGAGCCTCTATGCTGTTTAAACCATTGGCCTCCTTTATCAGACTGCCAACAAGGGAGCTGACTGTGTTAGTGTCTTTTATGATGCGGACACTTGTCCATTATGAAATGCATTGAGGCTAGCAGCTGACTGGTAAACAACCAACAGCTACTATAGATTTTGGTCAGTGTGGACCTGAGTTGTATTCTCTTCAAAAATTTTAAAAGTAGTTATTTTACTGTTTGTATATAAGCTGATTTCTGATTGGCTGTAGGCCGTTTGGTTTTTTTGGTTAACGTTTTGTATCCAAGGAGGATCAGTTGCCAGCTAATTAGGTTGGTGGACACCCATTTCTTCTGGTGTAACTTTGAAAATGTGCAGGGTATAACATATGTGAAATAAAATTCCAAAGTTAATTACAGATACCATCTGTCTCATCAAACTGGTCATTTTCCCTTTAAATGCCTCCATTGTCTGCCTTAATTTAATCTCTCTGGAATTTTTTCCAGCAGTGAGGTACTTTAAAATCAAATGGTTCTGTGCCTTTGTCCCTAGTAACTAATGGCAGACAACAATGTGGTGTTGTCTACAATGACCTTATGCCACTATTTCTTTCAAAGTGAACACTGTCATGGCTTTGGTGACAATAAGTTTAGCTGTGTGTAGAAAACTTGGATCGTTTTTTAAGGATTTAGTCAAAGAGGTTTTTTTTGTGGAGGAAGAAAATTACTGATATAAATGGCATTCCTTTTCGTAATGTCTCCTCCCCCATCTCTCCCCACAAAAAAACCAACCCAGGATTTAGGTCCTGCCATACTAATTTGTAAAAAAAAAAAAAGTACTGCTCTGAAGAGTGTGCCAAGAACTATGGGATGGATGCTTTGGGAGTCCCATAATGCACTTGTCCCCAAAAGCTTGGAGGGAGTTGTGTGCATAGACTTGGCTAGACCTTTTTTTCAGCTTTTTATATTTGCGGTGTGGGTGCATTGTTCTGACACTGACTATCTCTGTGTTCTTGGCTAAGTATGTAACCATCCTGCATGAGTTGGGGGATAATTATGCTTGCTTAAGTTGAAAAGATGTTGGGAGAATTAATTAATAAATGTTAAGTATTTAGAAAGGTTGAGACGGAGACTTGCTCTAGGATGGCAGCAGCAAGATTGATGTGGACTTGCTGGGCCCAGGTAAGAAAAAAACCTTAATGATCCCCTTTGAGACTGCGTATACATTATGCACATATCCTCTTAAGCATTGGTTTGGCTGGCAGTCCAGAAATGCCATTAATCTAATGGTTGTGGCATGCCAGGCTCAGGAATATAGTAGATGTAGTACATAACTTAGGGGGGAAATCAAGAGAAATGTTTGGTTTTATTTTTTGTTTTTTTAAATCCTTCTCTGCATAGATCAAGTCTGAACAATAAGATACTCTCTTATACTTAACAATGAGGATAGCATTGTCCAAACTCGGTGAAATCACAGCTCCTGGTATATCTTGCTGCTTTTGTAGCTTAGATAAATACTGGCCTAATGATTGTGATAGAGAATTAAGCAATGGGATTTAAAAAATAGATTATTCCTGAACTGGTCCATTAGGATTAGCCAGGCTTTACTCCATGGCAACTTAGCTAAGAATAATCATTATTGTAAATAGTGCTGCTCCAATTTCTTGGGAGTAACCCAGAATTACCTCTGTGGGTTCCAAACAAAATCATTAATATATTCAGCCTTCTCAAATGTCACTATCACTGCCTTTTAGCAATTCAGTTAGCACTGTTGTGTTTGTGGCCACTCTGGCCCTTTTCTAATGAGTAAAGGCTGGTTTGCATCATATATTATACACAGTGATGTATAGTTCCTCAGGGGAAGGAGATGTACACTGATTTTGTTTATCATCAGGACTTTCATTAACCCCTTCCTATATTTCTGGATCCAGCTGTACCCATTGGGCCTGAGTTCCCTTTCACACTGCCACAAATCAGAAGTAATTCTACTAACATCACTGACATGACATTGGTATAAAATGGGGGTGTAAATGAGAGGAGAAAGAGCCCATTATGCCAGGTATAATATTGGGCCAAATTAATCCATGAATTTTGGTGGAAGACATGTAAAAGTTAAAGTTCTTACTGCAAAGTTAACATAGCAGCATTGCACATCTAGATTATTTTGTGGTCCATATTTAAGATCATTGGGACAGATCTTCAGCCCCCATGTCCAGCTGCTTTTCCGAAAGTAGCCCTAAGAGGGCAGCTGGGGAAATCCTCTTCTACAGGGAATGTCCTGAGTAGCATAAAGCTGGTGTAGCAGCTCTGTGAAGTGATGCAAATTCTTTCAATTTTATAAGTCTTGTGTTATTTGATGTTTTTCCTAAATCCCCATCTCCTGGAGTCACATTATTATGTGAGAATCTCAGATTTATTTTTAAGGGAAGTTTCTAGCTCTCACCATTGTGTAGAAAAGCTTGAAAATGTGACCCGTACAGTCTCAAAATCTAGAAGGCAAATAAAAGACACAAAATTCATGATTTTGAAGACCATCTCATGATTTTGAGGGTCTGTTTCATGATTTCTGAACAGTTGGAGTTGACAATACCAACTATAGCACCTGTTCTCAGCTGGCTAGGCATAAGGGACATGTTAGGACAGTAGGTAGTGTGGCCAGAGTATCTGGCACACTGGTGATCCTCAGCTGCTAGAGCAGTTTATAGGAATTGCTGTGAAAAGGTGATTTAAAGCCACCTTGCCTCTATGCCACCAACTCTCACACACACAGATCCTTTAATGTGGCCCAAACACAGCAATGCGTTAAATTATATATTTAATAACAGAGAAGACTATAACATATGTGCAATGTGATCAAGTTAATATTGCGGTAGGTATCCAACTCTTGCATTTCTTCTGTCTTATTTTTATTTTAACTGTACATCCCTAACATTGCATTAACATAGATTTTGTTTTTAATTCATATACATATCTAATCCATGTTTGGAATCTACTGAACGTTCCCAGTACAGTAGACTCAGTTAGTGTGTAAGCTTTTTATGCATTTAATCCTATTGTAATGGCCATTAAAAGAATGAACATAAGCATTAATTTCATAACTTCACTGCAGACAAAATCAAAGTATTCAGTGTATATGTACACAAAACAGCAGAAAAAATGTTAGGATGGCAAGAATCTAGGTCACTGGTTTATGATTTAACAAAAGCTTGCTTTGCTTTTTCCCAGCACTGAGTTATAATAAGACACCACTGTTTGCTTTTAAATTTCTTAGCTCAGGAAGCATCAATTTGAGAATAACTACAATGGGGTATGTTATGGTTACAGGGCGAGCTGGGCTGGAGATGCTTTTTAGGCTACATCTACACCACAAGCTATGGGTGTGATTCCCCTGCTCATGTATATATACAGTACTCCCGGTAGCTCTCTTTGAGCTAGTATGAGTATAAATAGCAGTGTAGCCATGTTAGCACAGGATCAGCTGAGGACATACCCACTGGTTTCAGTCCCTCTCGAGTGCACCCCTTTGGGGACAGATTTTGCCCCTCTCTGGGTGGAACCATATGGTCCTTTCACTCTTAAACTGGCTCTCTGGGCTGCAGCCCTCTTTTTATCATCCACATTAACCTGACAGGCTCTGTTCCCTCTAAGCTCTGCGTCTGTGAGCATGCACACAGATCCTAAACCCCACGCAGACGGCGAAACACCGCACGCACAAAAATTTGCACAGAAGCACAACAATTTGCACAGAAGAAATTTTTTGGGCACACGGCCTACCAAAAATTAGAGCGAACCGTTGCAGGTCCAATTGTGTTTGGCACCTCTGAACCCTTTTCCTCCAGGAGCCTGTGACAATGGCTGATTAAAGTCACTTAAAACCAGCTTCTCCAAAATAAAGCATCATTTATTCACTCAAAGGTACATAGCTCGCAGAGAAAAGGGTAAAACCACTAGAGAGCTATACACATACTTTCTCTGTCCTAAATGTTTGTTTTTCTTGAAAGCTTTGGGAAGTTCCATTCAACTGAGTTACCTCCATCTCTGGGGTAGGAGAAACACCGTGGTGGCTTCAGTTTGTGTGTGTCTCAGTCAGAGACTCTTCTCCAGCCACTTCTGACAGACTGCTCCACCCCTCCTTTTTCCTGAGGCAAGCATCTTTATGGCATTAGTGTCCCCTTTGATCTTAGGTTTGGCTCTGGGAAGAATAAATCTTGCCAGCCTGGTTGAAGCCAGGCCAGGGACATTCCCTAATTAATAGCTTCCCCATTGTTTCCTCAAATACCTTGGTACAGTGTTTTCCCCAGGAATTGAAATGGGGGAGGAGGGGTGTTGGAATATTCAGGGGAAGGTGAGGGCTGAGGAGGGTTGAGACCATGAGGGCAAAGGTGGGCTGTATAGCACCCTAGTAAAAACTGAAAAATGTTTCATGACCATTTTATTAGATTTAACTCATGTTTTAAAATCATCACAAAAATTAAAGTTGGTTACTCAAGCCTACTATGAAGCACATCATCTATATCCTTCTTGGTTTCTTGTTGTAATTTTGCACTCTTTTGTGTCGTCTTATGTGTCCATTACTTCCAGTCCTTCATGATATGCTTATGATCAGGCAGAAGGCGATTTCACAACTCTGTTAATCGATTTCTTGAATTCAGTATGTTCATCTTTGGTGGCTTCTCGTGTGTCCGGTACTTCCATTCCTTCAGTTGATATGCTCGTTAGTTCATTCATGTGATCAGGCAGAAAGCGACTTCTTTCAGAACACAAAATTCTATTCAATGATGAAAAAGAATTCTCAACTGTAGCTGTTGTGACTGGGAGTAGCAAGAGATGAATTCCTACTTCTTTCATCCCAGGAAACAGAGCACAAAGATCAGGTAGAGCCACTAGTGATGATAAAAAAGAAGTTGAAGTCAAAACTTCATTCATTCGTCATATGATATTCCACTCTGTTCAAATTCTGTATTCTGTCCTGAGCACATGGCAGCCTCATTGCTGGTAGTACCTCACTCACTTCACTCAACTGTCAGTGTTTTATAGGACAGGGATCTGTAAAAGCTATGCAGAGGTTAAGTAGAATCTAGAAGTCGCTGTTGTAGATTTTTAAGAATCAAGTCTGTGTGCTTTTTCAGTTGCCTTAACAAACACTTCTTGTCCTTTTCGTTTAAGGAGTCAGTATAAGTATCTTCAAGTCTTTGCTCCTTCCAGTACATTTTCAGTGGATATCTCTCTGATTGATACAAGGGTAGCTTCTATTGCTGGACAGAGATCTTCTACTGTTGTAGCAGATGCCTGGATGACATTGTTTAATGACCCAAGTGGTTTCAACAGTAGACTTACAAGAAAGAGAATGGCGATAGTCTTCTCTGAACTTAGTAACAAAAGTAGTCCGTCAGCCTCACTACTTAGATCTGTCCTATCTTGGTGGATACTTTCCAAAGTCAGTAATAATGGTTGTAGTAATTTGAAGACAACAGCCAAGAATCACTCATGAGAAAGCCAGCAGGTTTTCCCAGGTTAGACTAATTTGAAATTCAATTCCAGTGTATTCTATTTGTTTCCAAGACATTCAGTCCTTTTGGACTTGTGGTGGGAAAAAAAGAAGATAAAAAAGCCATTACATTTATGGCTTTTTAATGTCTTTTGAAGATTCTGCAGCTTGTACTAGCACTAGCTGGAGTAGATGGCCTCTGCAGTGTGTATAGGAGAGATTAGGTTTACACTTTTCTCTGAGCAAAGCTTGTACTCCACTATGTTTTCCAGAGAAATTTGTAGCTCCATCAAATACACAAGCAGCCATCTGTTTGGGCTTCAGTTTACAAGCATTTAACTCTTCTAAGATGTCACAGGTGCAGCTGATGTGTCTTCTATAACCTGAACATCTAGAATGCATCTACTGGCTTACCCCGGACATCAAGATAACATACGCAATGACTTAATACTTGATGCCTATTTGCATTGGTGCATTCATCAGCCATGTATGCACATATTTTGAATATGGTGAGAGAGTTCTTCACTTTTTCAGCTGCTGAGTCTTTCACTGTTGCACCCCATGCTTGTAGAGAGTCAGCTGAGTTTTTTCAGAAAGATGGCGAATATTTGCCAGTCTTGTTCTAAACCAGTGTCCAACTTCAGGATTAACAAATGACAATGCACTTAACATTGGCCTCCAGTTTGTAGTGTGTGGTATCTCTTGCTTAAATAGAAAGTATGATGCTACTTCTTGGCTCTCATAAACTGAGTTGTGTCTCCAGCATTCTTAACAGCATCATTAAGTTCTTCTGAAATTGGCGTTGACAGTGACTGGCTTATAAGGCTTTCTGCATGTTGATGCAGTCCAAAGGCATGGTGTTTTGCAGCCTTTTCATATAAGTTGTCAGTATTGGTTTAGCTGATCAGTCTGGCAAACCAAGCTCCTCCACTTTTACTATATAAATCCATGATATGCCCACACCTTGAATACTGCGTGCAGGTCTGGTCACCCCATCTCAAAAAAGATATATTGGAATTGGAAAAGGTAAAGAGAAGGGCAACACAAATTATTAGGGGTATGGAACAGATTCCATATGAGGAGAGATTAAAAGATTTTCAGCTTGGAAGAGAGAAGACTAAAATCTTGACTGGTGTGGAGAAAATGAATAAGGAACTCTTATTTACCTCTTCACTCAACACAAGAACCAGGGGTCACCCAATAAAATCAATAGGCAGCAAGTTTAAAACAAACAAAATGAAGTATTTCTTTACACAATTCACAGTCACCCATGGAACTTTTTTCCAGGGATGTTCTGAAGGCCAAAATTATAACAGGGTTAAAAAAAGAACTAGATAAGTTCATGGAGGTTAGGTCCATCAATGGCTATTAGCCAGGATGGGCAGGGATGCAACACCATGCTCTGAGTGTCCCTAGCCTCTGTTGGTCAGAAGTTGGGAATGGATGACAGGGGATGATCACTCGATGATTCCCTATTCTGTTCATTTCCTCTGAAGCACCTGGAATAGTCACTGTCATAAGACAGGATACTGGGATAGAAGGACCGTTGGTCTGACCCAATATGGCCATGCTTACATAAAAAATAATTATAATAATAAAAAAATTTAGTACAGAAACTCTCCAAGATAATGACCTCTTGAGATAGCATGATGTGAGATAATGACTTGGCAAATAATGCATTTTAAAAATCTTGGCCTACTAGGAAATGTATATTTATATAAATTTCCCAGTCACAAATGTAGCATTCTGGAGCAAAGTCACTAAAACATAGTCCAATGCTCTGGCCGCTGTTGTTTGTCGAGCCATTGTTCACTCTACCACTCCATCCCCAATGGCCCTGCACTGTCACCTTGTGCTGTCACCAGCCACTGTGACCTCTGCGAGTCGGTCTCTCGCGGTTTCACCCGGCTGTCAGTGATTTCAGCTCTCAGTGGGGGAACCTCGTTGTTAGTGCAGGCTGGGCTGTCTCTTCCACAGAAACACTGTCCCACAGCAGGTCTAAGCACTTATACCTGATTATCAGTGATTTCAGCTCTAGCGGTCACTTAAACCAAAAGACTCTCTATGGAGCCTAATCAGCTCTCTCTCTAAACAGGAGAGAGGGGCAGGTCAAATAGTGCCTGTGACTCTTAGGCAGAGCCCACACCACCAAGCAAAACACCTGTGCCCCACCCTCTCTCTTCACTAGGATTTGGCATCCAAGCCTCCTACTTAGAAAGTGCCATTGAGTTGATTGTGACCAGGGCTTAATTTATAATGAAAGAGGTGCTGGGGCTCAAGCAAGTTTGTTACTTTCATAACTGATGTGACAAGCCCCAAGGTCCCAGGGCTAGGAACTGCCCAGCCTAGAGATGCCGGGGCTCAGCTCTGGCAAGCCCTGGCAGAAATTACCCACTGAGGGAGACCCCTCATTCAGGCAGGCTACGTACAGTTCTGCTGCTCTTTCCTCCTACAATACGGATAACAACATTTCATGACCCCCACATTTAATACTTAAGTGATTTGCAACCCAACACCAGCCAAAATTGATCACTTGGGCAGCACAGCTCCGTCTGCTGGATACCTAGGCAGAGTAGGTGTGTTCATGTAAATATAGTCTGGTCCTGAGGCCTTTCCACCCACCACTGGCTCATCACTAGCTGTCATTCAGACCTTGCTTATAAATAATAATTTGAAATAATTAGGCAGGCCAATATAGCCAAAACAAATGTGCTGACATTGTCATAAATAACAGCCGTATGAGGAAGCTAGTCTTTGTTCATACTTTTCAAACCCATTATACTTTCTCAGGTACAAGTATTGTCTCATATACTGTATATGCTTTTAAAATGTGTATTAATGTTTCAATTTCAATTCAAATTTCCAACCAATGACTAAATTGGCAACACTGCATGTAGGTGCGGGGGGAGGGATTGGAGAAATTTGGTGGGGGTCTAGGGAAATCCCTGGCTCTGAGCAGGGCAGTGGTGAGGAGTAAACACTTAACTTTCCTTCTGTATGTTGTCCAAAAATACATTTTTCCGCCACCCCAGAGTTGAACTGGTACTAATACCTACTGGTGGCTCGTACCAACAAAATACACACTTTGTATGCTCAGCCCAATATTATTGTCCCTAACTGCTACCAAAGATAGTGCCAATCATGGCTGAAATGTTATTCTTCAGAATACTGCTTTGGGGTTAATTCATCTGGGAATAACAAGGGAAAATGTGCAGCATCTCTAATGACCTTTAGCTGCAAGCCAAAATGAACCTGACTTGTGAAGGAGAAACTTACATTCATGTGTTCTGCAAGCTGGTCCCTAGAGCGTGAGGCAGATCCATCAGCGCCTGACCAGGTTAGAGTCCATCCAGTAGAGGATGCATGGACGCTCTCTCTCTCTCAGCACCAGGGTAGCTAGCAGCATGAGGAACACAATACCCACCCTGCCCATTGACCTCTGAAATACCCAGGTTAGGAGGGAATTAGAATTTTTGGGTTTACTCCCAAATACTTACCACTATTTTTTCATATCCAAGTTTCTTTGTTGAATATTTTTATAACAATAAAATGGGTTCTGCTCACACACAAAAACGGCTTATTAGACCCCTCTTGTTCCTTGGCCAAGCACAAGTATAAAATGCTGAAGGACATTTTAATTTTTTTAAACACTTTGCAAAAGGTCACTGATAATTTTCTGGGATTATTTGAAGTTGTATTAACTGAAGTATAACATACTGCAGATGTTTTCCCAAATTCTACAAAAACTACTTGGGAGAACACAGTGGCAAATAAACCAGAATTCTTCTGTGAATAAAACCTTCATCTCAAAAGAATGTGTCCTAGGTCAAATCAAGTTACTACATTTCTGCCTTATTTTGAACACACCCATCATCTTTACTTTTATTTATTGATAAAGGGCTTCTGTCAGCATCTTATCCTTTTATTTATATGCTGGTATGGAAACTAATTACTGCAAATCCTGCCATAATGAAATTTCTAGCATGACAACTTTCATCTGCTAAACAAGCATAGCCTTGCCTCTCCTAGATCTGGCTTTGAGTCAAAAGCAAGAGGCAGACATCTGGGAGTCTAAGGGCTTGTCTATACACAGTATTTGTACTGATTTAAAAATACCAGTTTAAGTTAAATTAGTTCAACACCTACTGTGGATGCAATTAAACTTAAATAAAGGTGCTGACATTGCTATAGCTTATTTTGGTAAATTTAACACAATAAGAACTTTTATATTGGTATAGCTGCATCCACATTAAGCGAATATACCAATTTAAGTATATCGGTACAAAAATCTGTGTGTAAATCAGTCCTAAATAGATGAGGCAGACTCTGAAAACTAAAAAAATGAAAACCAAGTACAAGATGCAATTCTTTGCCCTGCCTTCTCTAAGCACAGAGCAGCGTGTGCATTTAAAACAAAACACTATCCTGCACACAAATTTTCCCTTGGGGGAGATGATGTGGGAGAGAACACACCACACATTACAGATGTTTGTTGCATCACTTCATGCACTAATGGAAGACGCTGCTGTGATGAGTAGTATAAGAACCTACTTAGAACAGAATCGGGAGGTTATAGTTAGGATCTGATGCACAATAGCATTAAAAGTTAGATTCTTAAAAAGGCGCATTCTTTCTTCTGCACTTGATGTATGTCAAGTAGGATTTTAACACCAAAAAGTAGTGTTACCATTAAAGCTTCAGTCTGGGCGATAGAAGAAATGAAACTAATCGGAATCTCTTTAACATCACTGATTTCTTTAGAACAAAATCCTTATTCAAAACTTTTTTCCTCTTCTGTGTTTGGTAGAGGATGCTGTAATAAAAGAAACAATAAATAATAATTTATATCTGAAACTTACCTAGCACCTTTTATCCTAATGTCTCAAAGCATTTTGAAGATGGAAACATAACTATCTCCACATTACAGACCGGGAAATTGAGGCCTGATCCGGCTCAGGGCAAAACTCCGATTGTCATTAATGGTGCTGGATCAGGCCATAAGAGCATAATGACTTGCCCCGGGTCAGATATTGAGTCAGCAGAGCTGGGAACAGAACTTTAGCCTCCTGAATACTTATCCCCTTCTTCAGATGCATGGAGTGAAAAATACAGTAAGCAGGTATAAATATACAGCACATGAAAAGATGCCTTACCAAGTGGGGGGGTCAGTGCTAATGAGGCCAATTCAATCATGGTGGATGTGGCCCATTTCCAAGAGTGGATGAGAAGGTGTGAGTATCGGAGGGGAAATTATTTTTTGGAGTGACCCAGTCACTCCCACTCTTTATTCAGGTCTAATTTGATGGCGTCCAGTTTGCAAATTAATTCCAGTTCTGCGGTTTCTCGTTGAAGTCTGTTTTTGAAGTTTTTTTCTTGAAGAATGGTGACTTTTAAGTCTGTTATTGAGTGTTCAGGCGATTAAAGTGCTCTCCTACTGGTTTTTGAATGTTACAATTCTTGATGTCTGATTTGTGTCCATTTATTCTTTTGCATAGAGACTGTCCGGTTTGGCCAATATACATGGCAGAGGGGCATTGCTGGCAAAGGATGGCATATATCACATTGGTAGATGTGGAGGTGAACGAGCCCCAGATGGTGTGGCTGATGTGGTTAGGTCCTATGATGGTGTCCCTTGAATTGATGTGCGGACAGAGTTTGCAGTGGGGTTTGTTGCAAGGATTGGTTCCTGGGTTATTGTTTCTGTTGTGTGATACGTAATTGCTGGAGAGTATTTGTTTCAGGTTGGGGGGCTGTCTGTAAGTGAGGACTGGCCTGTCTCCCATGGTCTGTGAGAGTGAGGGATCGTCCTTCAGGATAGGTTGTAGATCCTTGATGATGCGCTGGAGGGGTTTTTAATTGGGGACTGTAGGCGACGGCTAGTGGCGTTCTGTTACTTTCTTTGTTTGGCCTGTCCTGTAGTAGGTGACTTCTGGGTACCCTTCTGGCTCTGTCAGTCTTTTTCTTCACTTCCCCAGGTGGGTAATGTAATTTTAAGAACGCTTGATAGAGATCCTGTAGGTGTTTGTCTCTGTCTGACAGATTGGAGCAAATGCATTTGTATCTTAGGGCTTGGCTGTAGACAATGGATCGTGTGATGTGGTCTGGATGACAGCTGGAGGCATGTAGGTAAGTATAGCAGTCATTAGGTTTCTGGTATAGGGTGGTGTTTATGTGACTATCGCTTATTTGCACTGTAGTGTCCAGGAAGTGGATCTCTTGTGTGGATTGGTCCAGGCTGAGGTTGATGGTGGGCTGGAAATTGTTGAAATCCTGGTGGAATTCTTCAAGGGCCTCCTTCCCATGGGTCCAGATAATGAAGATGTCATCAATGTAGCGCAAGTAGAGTAGGGGCGTGAGGGGACGAGAGCTGAGGAAGCATTGTTCTAAGTCAGCCATAAAAATGTTGGCATACTGTGGGGCCATGCGGGTACCCATAGCAGTGCCGCTGATTTGAAGGTATAAATCGTCGTCAAATCTGAAATAGTTGTGGGTGAGGACAAAGTCACAAAGCTCAGCCACCAGGTTTGACGTGACATTATCGGGGATACTGTTCCTGATGGCTTGTAGTCCATCTTTGTGTGGAATGTTGGTGTAGAGGGCTTCTACATCCATAGTGGCCAGGATAGTGTTTTCTGGAAGACCACCAATGGATTGTAGTTTCCTCAGGAAGTCAGTGGTGTCTTGAAGATAGATGGGAGTGCTGGTAGAGTAGGGCCTTAGGAGAGAGTCCACATAGCCAGACAATCCTGCTGTCAGGGTGCCAATGCCTAAGATGATGGGGCGTCCAGGATTCCCAGGTTTATGGATCTTGGGTAGCAGATAAAATACCCCGGGTCAGGGCTTCATGTTAAAGAAAAGTCCACTTTCATCCCATCACAGAAAGTGGAATTCATTGGAATCCTAGTAACTTTCACAGCTTTCAAATCTTCCCCCTCACCCCAAATACCATTTCTATCCCATCCAGGAGACCACATCCCTTGTGAGAGTTCAGCCTTGGAGATGTGTGTGGTTTTGTTATTAGGCCTTATGTGTCTTCTATGTGTCCAAGTGCTACAATTCACAAGTTTACAACTGAGGTCTTTGCAGAAACAATTACAGAAGGTGTATAATCTAGACACCATGTATACGTGGGCCACAATGTTTCAGGGCATTCAAGGTGCTCTGCTGTGAGGGACTGGAGGAGAAACATGCCCATCAGGGAGTTCCCTTCTCACCATTTTTGCCATCTGCAGTAATAGTTGTGCTGTAGTGCCCACTTCAGGTCAGTTCAGAAGAGCGGTCTGGCAGTAATTTCGGATAAATATTCCTTAGAACCACCTCCTGAAGGGATTCAATGCATGAAGAATGGGGAATTACTGGGTAATTCTCAAAGGAGATAAATGGTACTTACCATAGTAAGCATGGTTCTCTGAGATGCTTGCCGATACGAATCCATGCTCCCTGCCCATCTTCCACATTTCTTCTAAGTCTCTTATATTTTAGAGTGAACAAAAAAAACCTGATGATCAGCCTAGCTGTGTACTTAGAACCCAGAGTGAGGGGGAGGGATTATGCTAGGAATGAGTGGCCCCAATGGATGCTGCCGAGGGTGCTTATGTCAAAAGTGTTGCTCCACAAGGGCAGTCTCTCTCAGAACTGCAGTTACAGTAATCACTTTTATTTTCCCAGTTTGCAGCACTTGACCCAAGGGTTGAAGGTGACCTCTGATACAGAGAGAAATCCATTCTAGTTAGGTGTCCAGGAATTTCAAAAGCACGCTTCACCTTGGTATTTGAGCTTTGACTTTATGTATACACTCAAGCACTTGTACACAAACTTCACTTCTGAAGAGAATGAGAATGATCTTGACTGTAGATGTAAAGAAAAATGTGAAGAGAGCTTCCAGACAGGCTAATACTGTTGACTGTAAACACTGTTTCTGCGGGCAATGGGAACATAAGAGTATTTACTTATATCAGGGTTATTACATCTGCAGAAAAGATAAATACAGCTCAACAGTTAGGATAATCAGCAAATATTTTGGGCTTGATGAAATCTCTCCATTTTCAGGTATCCCTTGTTCATAAATTCTTTCTCGGTTTATGTAACAGCACAGTACCCCACATGTGATGGTGATATAAATGTGGCAAATTGCATTTGTCATGCAGCTTTGATTGCATTCCCATCCCCCATCAAACTACATTGGTCAGAAAAGCAGGTTTAATATCTGATACATTACGACCATGCAGACCCAGAGACTAGAACTTTATACCACTTGGAAGGGGTACACTTATATAATTTCCAAGCTGTCCAGTGGGACTCATAACTTGGTTCAGCCCCTGAAGGACCCAAGATATAGGACTTTAAAGCTATGATGGGTTTAATCCCATAGCCCTTAACCCCATTGACTTTAAACTGCTGAACATTTTAATCAACATATTTATGTACAGAGAGCCATTGAAGTTCACTTTTAGGGGTGTTCTATTGTGAAACTGAGACCTCTTGGGAAAGTCCCCTGTCCTTTGTAAACAGCTTTCCCTTCAGACCTGACAAACTCATTACAGCAACACATATTTTGCAGGGTATTTATCCATAAAAGATATCATGCAAAGTGTCTACAAAAAGCTCATAACTTGTCAAGACTCATAATCATTGTGAGATGTATGTATGGGTAATATTTAAGGAACACTGTATTTATATTGAAAGTATGCTTTTTGGACCTGGGGTAGAAATGAATTACCAAAAGATAATGGGCCCCAGGGATGGCCCATCCAAGCATTAAGGAATTGTCAGCCCCTCCCGAATCAGCCAGTGAGGTGCTACAAGGTTCAATTGACCAACCTTGTTCCCTCCCAAAACTATCAATGGCAAACTATCAGAGCCACCATCAAACAATCAAGCCTCTTGGAGGTAAAAAAGGAGCTTTACAACAGGCAAAGCCTCGCCCTGGCTGTGAACAGAAACAAAAGACTTTTTGCAATATAACAGAGAGTAGGAAAAGACACAAATGTTTTGGTTATTGAGGAACCACCCAACTCTGCAATTGACTCAACTTGGGCAGAAAATATGCTTTATTAGATTGTCCTGTCCTCAAAGGTTAAAAAGAACAATTTTTCTTCCTCCTCCTTGTAACAACCTCTATGTACTTAAAAACTATGTACTCTCAAAGGTGATGAAATATTCAGCAATGTCCCCACTCTAGTTGTATGCAGGACACAACCGCTCCCACCTATGGATTTTTGGAGAGGTGGGGGTCCTCTGGTGTGGGATTCTGGTTCCGCCTCTCAATCAAGGCCAGTTCATGTTGTGTCTCTTTTTCCTCTCTCCTCCATTTCTTTGGCTTGCAGTTCCAGGGCAGCTTTTTGCCTGGCTGCTGCTGCTTTGGCTTGCAGTTCCATGGCTTGCTTCTGGGCTTCCATGGCCCTCTCATGGGCTACTTTTTGTCTGGCTTCTTCCTCTTCCTGTTCTTTTATCTGCAGTGGTCTTAATTCCACCTGTTTCTTGTGCATCTTTTCATTTTCTTCTGCCTGCAATCTACAGAGCTCCAGCTTTTTGGTAGCTTCACTTTCATTCATTTTCCTGCTTTTCTGCCCCTACTTCCCTTGCCTAAAATAAGCAAACAGAAAATAAGAAACTGGTAACCACTTTGTCTGTTCTCTAGCCAACACACTTAAAACTCACTTAAAATCACCACCAGTGTCTCAGAGCAAGAAGCTGTGCACATTACCCTGCTTGCTGTGCCACTGTGACAGATTGTCCCCCACTCTGGGGTGCCACCTGATTACTGGAGTCCCACTGAGCCTACCCGTTCCACCAGCCTGGGCTCCCTCCCCCTGTCCTGCTGTGCCAGGCCCTCAAGCCTCCTCTAACACACACAGGTAGGGACACGCCCAGCTGTAAAAAGAGACAGACACTGAAATCAGCTCTGCATGTGAAGAATCAGCTAGGGGATTGCCCAGCACTCAAGTGCACACCCCACCTAGGGTGCAAACCCAAAATTGTATTGTCTGTGCAGCACAGAGAACTCTACAGTGTAAGTTAATTGAAATTCACCCCGTCCCTCCATGTGGAGGAAGATATGCAGAGCTTTTTGTCCCCCAGTTATGAATTGTACAAACTGGTTTAGAGAAAATAAAAACAAGTTTAACAACTACAAAGGATAAATTTTAAGGGTTAGCAAACAGATCAGAGTGGATTACTGAGCAAATAAAGCAAACATGCAAGCTAAGTGTACAGCAAAGAAACTGGCTACAAGTAGTAATTTCTCACCCTAAATGTTGTTTTAAGCAGGTTGCAGAGTTTCCTGAAGACAAACTGCTCTTGCTTGCAGCTTAGAACTCCAGGTATTCCTTTCACAGACCAGACACCTAGCTTGGGTCAAGTCCTTCCTTCCCCAGATCCGTGCTAGGTGTTTTCAGCAGTCATCTTGGGTGGGGATTCAGTGAAGAACGAACCCTGATTAACTCACTTCCCTGTCTTAAATAGGATTTACATATGGCGGGAATCCTTTGTTTTTCAGTTTGATCCCCACCCCTTAATAGTGGAAAAATACTGGTAGGCCAAGATGGGGTCCAGTAGCAGGTGACATGATCACGTGACCCTGCAGCGTCAAAGCAGCATCCCAGGAAGCTTCTATGGAAGGGGGAGATTAGTATCTTCAGAGTCCTATTGTTCTCCCTATTGGCCCTTAACTAACCAGCCAGACTGATTGCATTTTGTTCCCCAGGTGCAAACACTTTTGTAATTGATACGTAGTCCATATTCCCAACAATCAAGCCTCTTGGAGGTAAAAAAGGAGCTTTACAACAGGCAAAGCTTCGCCCTGGTAACTTTAGATACAAAAATGATACATGCATACAAATAGGATAATCATATTCACTAAATCACAACCTTTCCCATGATACCACACATGACCTATCTTACATGGAACGCATCTTAGTTATGCCACGTTCATATAATCGGGGTGAAAGTAGAAATAGGGACTTTCTGGTACGGGGGCTGGGTTGAGGCCGGGGATGGGGGGGTCAGAGCCAGCCCCGGCCTGTTCTGTACTGGTAAGTGCCCTCCCCCTCCCCTGCAGGGGTAGCAGCAGCAGCCGGGGGCTCCCGCAGTAGTTTAAAGGGCCCAGGGCTCGGCCACCACTACCGCCCTGGGCCCTTTAAACCACTGCCGGAGCCCTGGGCTGCCGCTGCCACCCCGGGGCTCCAGCAGCAGGGCTTGGGGGCTATTTAAAGGGAGCCCTAGGCCCTTTAAATTGCCTCCTGGGGAAGCTGGGCCGCCCCGGTATGCTGTACTGGCTTACTTTCACCTCTACATATAATAAAATATCTCTGTGAAGAATAAGGGGTGTAGGGTCACAACATGTACAACTGGACCAGAGTAACTGTCATGAGTGTGACATATGGGAGTGCTGATAAGAGAAAATGATCCTGATTTCATTGCAGTAGTGCCCGATGTGGGTCAGGATTATGAAAGGTCATATTCCAGTCACATGCAGGGGCCAGTAGCCACTGATTCTAGTGCATTACACTGCACTTACAAGTGAAGAGATACAAACAATTGTCCCAATTAAAAAGAAAAGAAAAAAATTAAAGCAACCATCCTTTCCTAAACTAGCTATTCAGCAACAAATGTAGAATATACACAATGCATGATGTGTGCAGTGTGGTATGAAATTTTATTTCTTTAAAATATACCAGGTTGTGGCATTTTGTTTAGATGTATAATATGGTTCATTATCCAAAAATGTTATCCGTGTGAAATATAACTAAAATAAGAATAGATATATGAAAATAATGACATTGCTTTCTTTGTATCATAATTATTGCCCCATTACTGTTTCTGATGGCATGTGATACATTTGTGTTATTGTGTAATTATCTGTTTTTAAATGTGAAAACATAAAACAGCTTTCTTTTTTGTTAGTAATAATCTTGTACTTCATGAAGATCATTGCATTGGGTAAGGGATATTATACAGGATGGCAGTATCTATACAAGTAGATCTGTATGTCATTCAGATTTCCACTGGAGCATGTCTCTAGTCCCCCTCCAGGAAACTTGAGATTTTATCGTATTAGAGTTTCAAACCATTTTCTCCACAGAGTTCAGCCTGCATGAGTGGGTGCAAATACAGCTTGACTAATGGGAGCCTGGAGCCTTCTCAGGAATAGATGCCTGATCTAAAGCTCATTAAAATCAACATGGATTTCTACTTTTTGTTTTTATCAGTCCCTATATTTATACCAGTTCCAGCTCAGAAATCAAAACAAAGAAGAACAGAAAGGCCCCATTCATCTCAAAGTACTGTAGCTTGCAAACATGTTTTAGGTTTCTGTAATACTTTGTGGTGTTGAGGTTGTGTTTGTATTTTCATTTGTATAGAATTAGAGTTCTGTTTTTATTTTGATCTGTCTGTGCTTTTGTAATCCTCAGATGTTTCTTGTTGTAATGACTGAAATGGATCAAGAGTCTTTCAGGGAAAGCAACTGCTTAGTCCCATGACTGCAGTGAGGTGGGAAAGAGCCAGCTTGTCAGCTAAAGGCCAAGCTAACTTTTGCTTCTTTTCCAGTCATTAGGGATGTTGTGCAATTGTTAGAGGCAGCCAGTCATGTGCTATATTACTGAGGTGTATTATTTTATAGACTGTAGCCAAAACTTGCAAAAATAAGTTTATGCAAACAAGACTGCTCTGCTGGTCCAGGTGCAACACATGTATAGTGCTGCTGATTGTACCAGATGCAGTCTATCCTGTTCATTCTAGTTATTTATAACAATAATTAATGACAGAGTGCACTGTGCTTCTTTAAAACACACAAGAAGTGTTTCCTATCTTTGAGAGAACAATCTAGTTAGATCATAACCGATGAAGGCTGGGGGAAAAGAGATATAATGTACTGCGAGAGGAGGTTAGACACACATCTTGCTGGTTTCAGATATTTAAAATGGAATTATTAGTGGATGGGAGCAGCACAACAAATGGAGTGGAATTCCAGTGGCAAATGAGTTAGGGGATGAAATATGAAATAGAATTTACAATTGGAGGCAACATCCATCAATACCTGTGTAAAACTTACACTTTATTATGTTTGGGTAAGAAGGACCAAAGACTCTGTTCCACAGGAGGTTTCCACTAGTTTTGATACCATGGCACTAAGGGACGAAATCTTCATTTTCAGGTGTTCCAGGCAGGCAGGTTTATGTCAGGCTAAGATCAAGTTTTACTCCCAAGTACGTGTCTGTAAGGAACTGGTGAACTAGAACCCGAGTCTTCCAGGCTCCAGATGACTGACACTTCCAGCCACTGCCTGGCAGCCCTGCCAGAGCCATGATCAGTGCTCTGTAAACCCTGGGAGACTACCCACAGAAGAACCAATTGGCGGCATCCCTGTGACCTCTGAATGGGCCAGGTGCACCATTTAAGCCTGGAGGGAGTTCCAGGCATCTGTGCAGGTTAAAACAGACCCTGCCTAGTCCCTGTTACCTCAACTTGTGGTCCGCATCCTAGCCTTGCTCCTTCCTTGGACGCAGCTCAGTTCCAGCCTTCTCTGACTCCAGGTACATCAGTTCTGACTCTTGGCCCTGATTCATGGCTCTGACTCTGGTTTGATCCTTGGCTCAGGCATTCAGCCTTTGACCCCGGTTCTGACCCTCAGTTCTGGTTCCTGACTCCTGACAGATTGCACAAACCACCTCTGACCGCTCCAGAGGGTGCCTGGTCCATAGGAGCTTGTTGTCCATCTCCAGACTGAGGTCCATGCTCATCAGGCTCGGGTGATACAACTCTTGGAAGAAAACTAAGCCCTCCAGAAACAAGTGGCCTGCTCACAAAAGGAGAACGCTGCCCTGTGGTGCCCCTGTCTCTCTCTCCTCACCACTGGCCTCCAGTCACCTCCATGCAGAAGGTGTACATGTATTTTCATCCCTAACCCATAGCTCTGTGGTATTAGTTTCTTTGGCTTCAGTTGAAAGTCAGAGGAATTAGCTGTATGGAACCTCCAAAGCCTCAGAAGGGAAGAACAATGGCATTTCCCCATTTCTTTTTTTAAGTTGTGGTTTATTGACTCTGTTCTATTGTTGCATAACAGGTGTGATATGCAGAAGCTCACATGCATGAATATGCTTTTGTGGTTAGCAAACACCTCAGCTTCACAAACCTCAAAAACCATTTCTGTCTGATATGCTCTGCCTTAGCCCCGAATTAACTATGTCCTGTATTATTACTGTGTAATACAAGGAAATCCATCACATCTGCCTGCTGTATTAAAACTGTGCAGTGATTCATTCTCTGTCAAGAAATCTTAGGAGACAAGAAAATAGCCACTGTCAATGGCCCACTAATATGACACAGAGAACTGACTATACATTACAGTGATGTTGTTGAGCAAAACAAGGGATGGTGTGAACTCCACAGATCAACCCCCTGTCCTGTGGAAAAACTTACAAGATGGGACCTGGAGCTGGGGGTGGAGAGGCTGTCTCTATAAGGATCTCTTTGTGATGATTCCGCCCTCCCAGCCATTTATTTCAGAGCTTATGCCTCCATGTCAGCTCCATACCCCTTCCCGTCCCACCCACTGTGCAACATTCTCATTGGGGCACAAACAGTTAACTGCACATGCCAGATATGAATATGTTTGGAAGGTACAACTTATGAGAATGTGATCCTGGGTCCAGTCAGGGCATCAA
Source organism: Lepidochelys olivacea (assembly GCF_965140295.1). Taxonomy (NCBI): domain Eukaryota; kingdom Metazoa; phylum Chordata; order Testudines; family Cheloniidae; genus Lepidochelys; species Lepidochelys olivacea. The sequence continues at coordinate 114,070,367 of NC_140411.1, forward strand.
ACATTACAATTTTGACCTTGTGGGGCAAGATGGTTCTGAGGGGATGATATTTTTGGTGGTATTTTCCATACCCTTTTATTCCCTCCCCACTGTGCAGCTGCAATGCTCCCAACAGTGGAAATCTGCCTATTATTGATTAGAATACTTTGTGTTCAAAAGTATACCCTGAAATATGTGACTCTGCTTTTCCCAAAAAGTTTGTGATTGGAAATAATTCATTACTGGGAAGAAGAGATCTGGGTTAACACAGATCTGTGAAACATAACTGCATTTTTCTTATTGGGTGGAGGATTGGCAGCCTTTTCAGCAGCATGGTTAGAAGTAGCTCATTCAGGAACTCCAGAATTCCTTTTTCCTTTGAAAATCTAAAACTGGAATAATCATTTTAAGTATCTCTGCACTGTTTGTTTTTCCTCAGATTTTTGGGGACCCATCCCCACTCTCACACATGCATATCCATTCTCCTGGAAACATGCAAACACACTTGTTTATTTATACACATTTACACACAACTTTAGGGCCCAATCCTGCAACCTTATATGATCTAATGTGATGCTTTCTGCAAGCATGCTGTACTTATTGTAGTGCTTGCTACTGTGAGTTATTCTGCTGACTTCAGTAGGACTGCTCATGACAGTAAGTACTACATTCGTAGTAAATGTTTGCAGGATTGGATCATAACCAGGGCTTAAATTCTCATAGAGTATTTCCCGGATCCCATCATGCCCCTCCCCACATCCTCCACTGGAGAGGCGGGGGCTCGGGGTTTCAGCCCTATGGGGAAGGGATTGCCGGGGCTTCGGGCTTTAGCCCCGTGGGGCTAACACGTTTACCAGAGCTCTGCTCTGGACAGCTCCAGCTAAATTTAAGCCCTGGCTATTGCACTACTCTCCTCTTGGGAAGTGCTAAGGCCTTCCAGAACAGATTCCACATGTGGAAAGGTGATATGAGTTCCCATAAGGAGCATGTTATCTAAGGGAACAAAGTCCGTTTCTTCTTCCAGTAAGTGTTGGTGTCCATTCCAGCATACAGTATTTAGGGCTTAGCCTTAGAACGAGAGCCCTGCAAATCTGCAGATATCCACTTTGCATCCATGGATCATTTTTGTGGATAGCAGATCGGATGTGGATCCAAATTTTGTATCTGCGCAGGGCTCTGCTTACAACCAATCCCCCAATTAACCACATATTAAAATATGGTTCAACTGTTCTTGGTCAGTGTTTAAGGGCCAGATGACAAGAGCTTATGTTGGCCACACTCAGTGGCAAGACTAGAGTTTGATCTCAGTAGTAGCTAGCAGTTCTCTTGTACAACCTTCTCCCTCCCAACCTCTTTAGCCACCCACAGAGCAGGCGGCTTAGCTTTGTGTATGAATTCTTACCCCTCTGTTGTCCCCCTTTAGTCACATTGCTGAAAGGATTCCTTTCCCTCTCAGTGGTTCGAGGGGCAAAAGCACATGCCCAGCATCTTAGGTGGGATCGTAATGGGGCAGCTAGCTCCTCCCACCACTTGCACCACAGCTGCTAGACTATTTCTAGTTGATTAGCTGGATGACAGCTAGCATGGGTATGTTTCCTCAAACTGGGAATTACATACCCAGCTTGAAGTGCAGACATTTCCTCTGACATTTCCTTGTGGATATCCAGCTGTCCGCTCAAATTCAACATGGTTAAAAGAGAGCTCTTAATCTAGCCCCCCCAAGCACTCTTCTTCACACCTCCTTTCTCAATCTCTGTGGACAACACCACTGTCCTGCCTGTCACTCACGCCCAACACTTGGGCATCATCTTAGACTCAGTCCCCATCTAGGTCTTCACATCCAGACTATGTCTAATTCTATGCTGATTCTTTCTGCCTAAAATCTCTAAAGTATGGCCTTTCCGCTCCAACCACACAGCTAAGACTCTCATCATCTTGTATTTTGATTAACCCACCATCCTTTTCTCTGGTCTGGACAAATGCAATGTTCCCCTGCTCATATCCATTCAGAATGCTGCTGCAGAGATCATTTCCCTAGCCCTGTGCTTTAACCATGTCACCCTTTTCTTTGCATCTGTCCACTGGCTCCCCTTCTCTATAACATCAAATATAAGTGTGACAGGGTGTTTTAGGCCCAGAGGCCCCCTGCTGGAGGCCTCCTGGTCCTACCACACCCCATCCTAAAAAGGAGCAGTAGAGAAGTCCTCCAGGCTGCCTAGAGTGATTGTAGGGAAGCAGCCAATGAGAGAGGCTGCAGGGAATATCCAATCAGGGCTCAGCAAGCCCATATAAAAGTAACTGCAATAGCTGAGGACAGTCAGTTGCTGCATGGAGCTGGAGGAGTAAGGTTTGTGTTCCTGGCCGGCTCAAGGAACAGCAGGACCATGGACAGATCAGTTACTGGCAGAGACCAGGGGAGAAAGAGAGAACTCTTGGCTAGCTGCTGGGACTGAGTACAAGATTTCAGCCCTATGGTATGGGTGAAGCACTTGTGAAGGTGCCAGGGCCCCCAAGGAAATGGACCAGGGAACTGTAATAGCACAGAAGGGGATGTAGGGGCACCTGGCTGCGGTTCATAGGGTCACTGGGCTAGGACCTGGAGTAGTGGGTAGGCCTGGGTCTCTTTCTCCCCCACCCCTCCCAGCCACTAGGGAAGTGACTTATGCCTGAGGCAGGGAGTTGAGATGGGGCTGAATAGTGAACTGTGAAACATCTCCAGAAGGGGATTGGGTGGTTTAGTGGCCCAGCTGGAGAGCTGGGACCAGAGAGGGCAAAGAGGGAGGAAATCCTGGGGGTACAGCCCCATACAAGGGCAGGGACTACTTAAAGACTAAGCCCAGGGAGGGCCACAGAAATACCAACAGAGGGGTAGTGGGTTAGGCCCCTGTTGGACTATATACCCCAGAAGAGGTCTACTTTGTTTCACTTACAGACTGTGTATGTTAGTTGGCCAGAGGGCTAAGTTGTTGAAAACCCATCTGAGAAATCACCGGCAGAAGTCATGCAGACTGAGAGAGGTGCAAATGCACACCCAGTCAGGGGGCGCTCATGAGAAGCCAGGGAGCCAACCTGTTACAATAAACTAATGGTCTTCACTTTCAAGGCCTATCAAGTTAATGGCCTATCACTACCATACCTATCCTCTCTCATTCATTATCAAATTGTCAACTCATGCCAATGATGTTATCAGTTGGCGGGCATGTATGTAGAATCATTGAATTGTAGGACTGGAAGGGACCTCAAAAGGTCATCTAGTCCAGTCCCCTGCTCTAAAGGCAGGACCAAGCATTATCTAAACCAGTGGTTCTCAAAGCCAGTCCGCCGCTTGTTCAGGGAAAGCCCCTGACGGGCCAGGCCAGTTTGTTTATCTGCCGCAGCTGCAGGTTCGCAGCTCCCACTAGTCGCAGTTCACCGCTCCAGGCCAATGGGGGCTGTGGGAAGGGTAGCTAGCACATCCCTTGGCCTGCACCGCTTCCTGCAGCCCCCATTGGCCTGGAGCGGCGAACTGCGGCCAGTGGGAGCTGTGATTGGCCGAACCTGCAGACGTGGCAAGTAAACAAACTGGCCCGGCCCGCCAGGGGCTTTCCCTGAACAAGTGGCGGACCAGCTTTGAGAACCACTGATCTAGACCATTGCTGATAGATGATTGTCTAACCTGCTCTTAAAAATCTGGAATGATGGAGATTCCACAACCTCCCTAGGCAATTTATTCCACTGCTTAACCACCCTGAGAGGAAGTTTTTCTTAATGTCCAACCTAAACTGCCCTTGCTACAATTTAAGTCCATTGCTTCTTGTCCGGGTTAAACAGAACAAATTTTCTCCCTTCTCCTTCTAAGAACCTTTTATGTACTTGAAAACTGTTATCAGTTTTCTCCTCTCCAGACTAAACAAACCCAATTTTTTTGATCTTCCCTCATAGGTCATGTTTTCTAGACCTTTTATTTTTCTTCTCTGGACTTTCTCCAATTTGACCACATCTTTCCTGAAATGTGGCAACCAGAACTGGACACAATACTCCAGTTGAGGCCTAATCAGTGCGGAGTAGGGCAGAAGAATTATTTTGTGTCATGTTTACAACACTCCTGCTAACATATCCCAGAATGATGTTTGCTTTTTTACAACGATGTTATACTGTTGACTTATATCTAGCTTGTGACCCACTATGACCCCCCAGATCCCTTTCTGCAGTACTCCTTCCGATGTAGTCATTTTCTATATGTGCAATTGATTGTTCCTTCCTAAGTGGAGTACTTTGCATTTGTCCTTATTGAATTTCATCCTATTTACTTCAGGCCATTTCTCCAGTTTGTTCACATTATTTTGAATTTTAATCCTATCCTCCAAAGCACTTGTAACCCCTGCCAGCTTGGTATTATCCACAAACTTTATAAGTGTACTCTGTATGCCATTATCTAAATCATTGATAAAGATATTGAACAGAACCGGACCCAGAACTGATCCCTGCAGGACCCTACCTCTCTCTCCACGTGCCATCTCAGCTCTGCACAGGTAGCTGGCTCAGCAGATCTCACTAGTACTACCCAGAAAGACCACAGAGTCAGTTCAGTGGCGAAGAGACTCTGACAGGTTTATTGTCAATGAAGCATGGTCCTAGCACCCCATGGATTCTCCAGGTACACTAACACATGTACGCCTGTTAAAATGGATTTCGCTCAGTCAGCAGCAGGACTTTCCATTGCCCTGGAGGCTGCACAAAGGTGCCCCTCCTATGATTTCTCTTTTACACATCAATACAAACAAGTTACGTATTACAAGCCTGACATGGTTAGTTACCAGCCGTACACCTTGTACATGCGGGTTCGAATGAAACATCCCCACTCATTATTCTATCCTCCCATCCTTGTCTTACTTGGGGTCAGTGTGTTCCTGTACCATCTCCCAGGAACGTGTTTACATGAAAATCCAGTACCTAGTACTTAGGAGTGCCTCTGTTTTAGCAACACCAGACATGTTTTTGCCAAATTCAGGCACCAGACAGTGAAATTGTACACAGGCGTTTGCTTTAGGATAGGTGTGCTGGCTTTTGCTCAGGGCCTGGCTTTTGTTGACTTTGGTTCAGTCCTTGTACCAGGCCCTGTGCTCCAGGTGTGCTCTCTCTCTATTACAGATATTAGCCTCCATCACCCACTCTACTAAATTTTCAAACAAGTGTCTTTGTACTTTCTCCTATGCTGGGAGGAGCTCCCTGAAATATTCACAAAGCCACCTGATCACCCTCCTTCAAATTCCTCCATAAAATTCTTCTTTGCCATGATGCCTTGAAAAAACATGACAATTGTTAGGCTGCTGGTGTGCTGAGACCACAGCCCATTGTTTCCTTATACTTCCCCATCAGTTTGTCTGTGTCCATCTGTCTCTTGTCTGAGACTTAGATTGCTCACTCTTTGGGGCAGCATCCATCTTTTTGTTCTGTGTTTGTGCATCGCCTAGCACAATGGGGTTTAGGGTCACTATGGTAATACAAATAAATAATAATAATAGTAATTAATAATACAGAAACTAATAAAACATGACAGATGCTTATTAAAGTAGGCAAATTATATTTATTTTTTAAAAAGCAAGTGACAATTAACTGTTGGGAAACATTCCTGTAGAAATAATAATTATACTACTTTGCACTTCTATCACTCCTTTCATCTGAATCTCACAGCACATTAATTAAGGTCTTAGAGCACTTTCAGATGTGAAGAATCCCCATTTTGGAAATTTACCTAGTTGGGGTTAATGCCAGCAAATATCCTACTCTAACATTATCACCAGAGCCTTTGGCTTCAGCTGTCTGTGTTTCGATCTGTATTCAGCAGTTCTACCTTGGTATGATGCAGCTGTACTAAATAGCTTTCCAATATAAATGCTGACACACAGGACAACAGGTCACCATTTGAATTTTCACTGAATGTTTGGTATGGGCCCGTATCAGCAAATTAACAGCTTTTGAAAATGAGCCAAACATTGGCCAGTCCCGAGAGATTTAATTTGTATGCTCTTCCAGTTGATTTCAGCAATGCAGCTAGAATACAGCTTCAGATCTGTAGTTATGAATCTATTTTTACAATTCATTATCTGGGGGAAATAACTATTCCCTCCAACTCCTTATTGAGGGTTGCAATATTTCACTTTCCCTTCTTGTGTGATGGCAACCAGCTTTCCCACAGGTTAGCAAACAAGCAGTGTAAGTGCTGTCCACTTCTTTCCCTGCAAGAGACATAGCCCTGTCCCAGAAGACATTATTTCTAACATAAAGCTGTCATCTTCAATTCCCTGGGCAGGTTATATTCTACAAACACCTACTGCCAAATAAATCATTTTGCAGTAGAGAATGGTACCATCAGGGTGAAACAAAGGGGATCAGACATGGAAATAGTTTTCTGATCCCACTCATTTGACAAAGTCCGTGTGTTTTTCCTCCGTTATTTAAGATTGGTTCTCAACCTTTTTCTTTTTGAGGCCTTACCAACATGCGATTAAAATTCCAGGGCCCAGAATGTGGGGGAGGGAAGGGGGCTTGGGGCTCTGGACTTCGGCCAACAGGCGGGGGCTAGTGGCTCAGGGCGTCTGCCCTGTGGGGGGTGCCGGGGCTCTGGTTGAGAATGGCTAATTTAAGAGACTAATCACCATTTTCCATGACGTCTCCCTGTGACCCAGCTGCATGCCCACTGCAGGCTGATTCCTGTGCTTTCCCCAGTTCACCTGTGCCTCAGGTCCAGGAGAACATCCTTGGCCTCTCATGGAGAAGTCAACCAGCTGGATGGGCAGAAAATGCCAGAGGTATGGCTGTGCCCAAATTTCTTCAGCAGCAGGTTCACGAAGATGCTACAGTTGTGATTTTCCCATGAGACTCTGGCTCTGAGTCTTCCTCCCTTCTCAGAGCAGGCAGAATGGCCTCTTATAGCAAAGTTAATGGCAATGTCAGCAGACAAGGGGGCTCCAGCTCCTTTTCGCTTCAGGTGTCGAGTTCACCTTCCACTGAGCTCCTCACATGAGCAGCCACTGTTAGGAGCTGAGTTTTCTCCTCCTTCCCCAGCACATGGCTAGGCTACAAAGGCACCATTGAGCTGAGGTGAGAGTAAGGATTGTAGAGTGGTTCCTAAGTGATCATTTGGATGTGCCTGTAGAAAGGCTGAGTCATTTAAAAAATACTCATTTCAGACTTCCATTTATGGATCTGTCTGTTTTTAAAAAATGGCTGCATGAAGGAGTGCAATGGCTACAATCAGCGTTTTTCATCTGATTAATGGGAGGCTGTAACGGGCTGACACAAGGAGTTGAGTGAGAATATTTATGTAATGAAGTTCAGGCTAATTTGTACTAGAGACAGACTTGGCTACTTGGTGCTGCCCCATCAATTCACTGTAAACCTTTAGCTGCAGGGGAATGCTTAATGGGATGAGAGACTTTTCCAGTCTCTCATCCCATTAAACATTCATTGTGTGATCCTGTCCGGTTAAGAAAGTCCTGTAAATCCATTGGTTGTAGCAGTCTCCTTTGTAACAAACTCATTGTCCGAAAGGTGGCAATAAAGCTAATCCTTAGCCCTTCTATAGCACCTTCTCTGCAAGGATCACAACGCACTTTGCAAACATTAAGGAAGGAAGCCTCCCAACATCCCAGGCAGGTAGGTGAATATTAGTTTTCCATTTTAGAGATAGGGAAACTGAAGCACTGAGTGGTTAAGGGCCTGATCCTACTCCATTTGACTTCAGTGAGAGCTCTAAGTGCTCAGCACCTCAGGCCATGACATCACTGGGAGTTAGACACCTAAATACCAGTGAGGCTCTGGGCCTAAGTGACCTACCCAAGCGCATACTCGAGTTCTGTAGTGGAGCTGGGAGTAGACCTCAAGTCTCCTGATTCCCAAGTCCTGTGCTTTGGCCATCCTTTCCCCACTAATGAGACTAGATTGAGAAAGATTGACCATTATTAACATACCATGAGAATAAGATGATGTAGAGTTATCAAATCTACCTATAGCATTTCAGAGACACCTATCACCTTGATATCTACAACTGATCCTGCAGCCCTTGGTAAGGACCATGATCCTGCATTCATTACTCCAACAAAACCACTAGTTAAATTAATTGGATTATTGCCACAGACTAAAAGGCCCCAGTTCTGCAATGAGATCTACATAGGTATGGAGATGCCCGCACGGATCTCATTGCAAGAGTGAAGCCTGCGAAAGCTACATGGGATCGTAGCCCAAGCTCCTCTTGAACTTAAGCTTATCATTAGTTATGTCAACAGTAGATAGAGGGCAATATGTTTCTCCTTAATGTGTTTGGTCTTCATCCTGATGACTATTGTAAATATTTCCCATCATTCCAAGCCATTTTTAGCTGTGTGTTCTAAGCGCTTCTCTGTAACCACAACCACATGTGCAGAACTTTGGAGGAAAAAAAATAAGTAAATCAAACCATGTGGTCTATTCCAAGTAGGAAACAACTGCATATGACCCTTTTGGGCTCTGTTTTGATGGCTTTAAAAATAAAAAAAATTCAAAACAAAAATAATCTGGCTAGGTTTCCCCCTGTCTTTTGGCCATCAGATAAGCAAATGACCCATGCTGTGCCAGAAGTTACACCAAGCAAGTAATTGGTCTATTAGAGGTAGCTATTTGCCGGGATAGTTAGGATAAATAGATAAACTGCGTCCTGCAGCTTTCCGCATTTATGTGGAAGTTGCTATCTTCTGAAGCTTGGACTAATGCAGAAGTGGAAAAATAGCGTGTATGTTTAAAAAGCAATCTTTAGGATTAAAACTATTTACAAGGTATTTCAGGATTATCTGGGGTACTATATTGCATGCAGGTGGCACTATTTATTAAGAGAGATTGGTACCTCATTTAGTCTATTCTTTGGGCTGGAACTCCTCCCCTTGGGTAGGCAGAAAGAGTTCTGAACAGCTCAAAAGCTAGTCTGGTTGCTCAGGTCACAGCCTCTTCTTGAAGGAGTAACATCCTACCCTGGAGAAGCCTCTATAACAGCTGTAATCAGCTCCAGCTGGGGCACTTTCTGTTACCTCATGCCTGCATTAATCCCTTCTTTATTTCTTAGTTGCATGATTATGTGAACCTGATCTGGCACTTTAACTTAACAAGGTGCGTGTCCTGAAATAACCAGTCCAAAAACTGAAGAGGAATCTGTCTCTGTCACACCAGATAATTCTGCAAGAAAGAGCTTAAAAACTGTCAGAAGCATAAAGCAGAAGGGAGAGTAGAACTACTGATTCACTCTAAAGGAAAAAAATGAGGGAAATAATTACCTAAATAGACAATTTTCAGTGAAGATGAGGCAGCCAATGGTGAAGAAGTGAAATTATGCTTCTAAACTGGTCTCTTTTCAGAGAGAAAAAGGAGAAATCATGTGTCTTTTGTGTGTGAGGAACCTATTTCCATTCAAAGAATCCTTCACAAAACATTATACATAATCAAAAGTCATACCTCATACCATCCATTGTACCATTGTGCAGTGTAAGATTTCAGTGCACAAGCTCCACTGTTTGAACGACCAAGAGGGCTAAAGAATCAGAACCCAACTGAATACTTGCAGCTCTGTGATAACTCTCCACATGCAGCTCTGTGATCACTGGGCTGGCTGTTAGAATAGGCTGCCACAAATGGCTTGTCTGCATCAGAGTTTAGCCACTTCATCTATAGCAATATAATTGAAGTGGCAAACCCCCAGGTGTGAACACAATTATACTGTTATAAAAATGCTTATAGTTGTATAACTTATTCTAGTATGAGAACTGATATACCAATATAAGGCACCTTTATACCAGTATAACTGCATCTACTCTAATGCTTTTACCAGTAAACTACGTTGGCAAAAAATGACATCTATAAGCAATATAATTATATCAGTATTTCTTTTAAGTATGGACCAGCGCAAGGAGTTGAAAAGTTTTTTGTTTTGTTTTTGTTTTTACTGTGGCCATAGTAAAGACTTCCACAGGACCTGTATACATAACTTAAAACCCACAGTTCATATAACTTTACGTACCAGAAGCCATGCATAAGGAAATAATTCATTTTCTGATATTAGCATTTGTGTGCAGGCCAGCCACACCCTTCAAATATGCTTGATCTTGAGGACTTGTTCTTAATTTGGCATAAACCATTTCCTTCCCTGTCAGATATTTCATTCAGCACAACAATTGTACAAGATGGCTTCTAGAATGATGGCAATTCTATCAAAACACTGATGGAAAATTTGTCACTGCAGGAAGGTGCAGAAACTAGGAAATATTTAGGGATTTGGTATGGAAAGGATAATACAGTTGCACATGAGGGACAAGGTGGATGAGGTAATAGTTTTTATTGGACCAACTTGTGTTGGTGAGAGAGACAAGCTATCTAGCTCCATAGAGTTCTTCTTCAGGTCTGGGAAAAGTACTCAGAATGTCAGAGCAAAATACAAAGTGGAACAGATTACACAACACTTATTGTTTGTTAATACAGTGCTGTATGGATGGATGCTCCTCCACAGACAAAAAGCTCATAGGCCCCTGTCCAAAAGATCTTATCTAAATAAGACTTAACACAGCAAATGATGATAAACCAGGAGAGGGGAGAGAACATAGAAAAACAAAGGTCAGAGTCATTAAAGCTAACAAAATAGGCTTACCATTAGGTACACCTCTTGTTGGTTACTCTTTGGATTTTTTAAATGGGAATAATGTGTGGCATGAAGGCTTGGGGTGGAGTGAGTGATGGGAGGCTAATTATTGTTATACAGAGAGAATCACTCTCTTTATTGGAAATAACAGAGAACAGAGGTTCCCAAACTATGGGACACTCTTCTCCCTCATAAGGGAGGCATGAGGGATGATGTGGGGCTAGGGTTGCCAACTCTGACTGAAGCTATTCTGGGAGATTCCCCACCCCCACCCCAAGTGACATAATGTCATTTTAAAAAAACTATCCTATTAAAATCTCCTGGATTGTTTTCAGTAGTCAGCGGGAGATCGATGCTGATTCCAGGAGACTCCAGGCCAATCCTGGGGGGTTGGCAACCTTATGTGGGGCTGCAGCTGGCTGGGTGTCAGGGCCAGGCCAGGGCAGCAGCTGTGAGAACACACAGGGAGTCCCCAGTCACAGAGGAGGGAGGGCAAGGAGTCTCAGTCTACCCTGTACGGCACTGCCCTGCCACATGTTCCTCCAGAGATGAAGGTAGCTGGGTCTGCTGCCCACTCCCCTCAATGAGGCACTTTCTGCCCTGGACAGGTGGGAGTTGGGGCAGGCTGTTATGTGATTCCCATGGAGAAGGCGGGCACAGCAAAAAAAAAAAAAGTCTGGGAACTTCATACGTAGAAAATAAAGGCTGTTAGACTTTATGGAGCAGTTATTGTAACACCTCTGCCCCCAGAATAACATTTCCACGCAAGTGAAAATGGTTTTGATACCAACAACAAGAAGTAGCAACAGCTCTTCTCAAAGGGGCTGGGAAGTTCATCTGATGTGAAAACACAACCTATCTAGGCTTGTTCTGTCATGCCAACTGTTTGCTCACACAGCAACAGTGACTGTGGTTGGGTGGAGTGAGGAAATGGTTACTACAGCAAAACACAAAATGTGTAAAGCCTTTCCAGTCTGCCTCAGGATTTGTGAGAGAGTTTGAAAGCAGTTTTTCTCTCATTGTACAATCCCAACCTGCCCGTAGCTGCCAGACTCTTCAAGTTTGTTCATGGATTGCGGTGGATTTGAAAGCCAAAAGCCACAAATTATTTTGGAAGAAGGCAATCTCCCAGCAGTAATATGGGCTGACTGTGCTCCCAGACCCCAAAGGAGTGTAAATCTTGAGTATGTATTCTTGTATGGCTGTGGAAATTAAAAAATTGACCACAGTTTAAACTTCATTGAGAATAGAAGAGCTAGCTAGCTAAATGGGGCGAGGGGAGAAAGAGAGCAAAAACTTCCTCTTTGAATTTACAGTGAAACATACAACTTCTGAAAAGTGTTTGTTTTCTGGAGTACTTGTCAAAGGAAGAATAACCTGTCTATAATCTGTCACCTGAGCTGTGAGAACAGCTCTCCACAGAAATACTGGTTAAATATTAAAATGTTTTGTTTGTTTGCAACATTAGCATAGTCTTCCCCTGGAGAGACGCGCGCATGGATGAATGATCCCAGGTTTGTGTCCCTCGCAGCTTTCACAGATTCCATGTTCAAGCCTGGCTGTTTTTGGGATTGTTTGTATTTAGTGAGTTCCTATTTCCTTGCTCCACATAGGGATTTTAGCCACTGGTGTAGGTGCACTGTGCAAATCCCCAGGCATAGGTACGATTACACCAAGGTTCACTGGTAGGCAAGACCTTAGAGCCCAAGTAATAGAAGAAGGCATCTGATTTCAGGAGCACTCCCTAATAATAAAGCAGAAGAAATGGATCAGAAGGGTGGGAGGTGCCATATTGAGGAGGTGGGTGTGCACATGCTTGCTTATCATAGAATCATAGACTCATAGAATATCAGGGTTGGAAGGGACCTCAGGAGGTCATCTAGTCCAACCCCCTGCTCAAAGCAGGACCAATCCCCAATTAAATGTTAGGAATTCCCAATTGCAGAAGTGGGTGGGAAGATCAGAGAGAAGAGGAGGGGGAAATAGATGAGAAAAAAAAATCTTCAAAGGGGGACAGAGAAAGTAGATGTTCCCTTTTTTCCGCAAGTCCCCAGTGACAAAAGCTACACCTGGCTGTTGAGCCCAGTCATTTCTCCACACAGAGTTTCACTGTAAGTGATTAGTTACCCTCCTGGACAGCAAAATATAACCCCCTCACCCCCCTTTTTTTTACTTTAAATGAAAAAATAGTTTGTGAGAAAAGGCCCCATTTTACATGCAAAGAGAAGGTAGTGTCATTGAATAAAGATCAACTTAGATGTTGTGTCCAATCCTGTAAGATGTTGAGAAATCAGCAGGGGCACTCAGCATCTCACCAGATATGCTCTGCACTCTCTTAGATTGAGCCTGTTTGTTGATGAGTACAAATTGTGGTCTTTCATGTACAGAGCAGCTGAACTCTCCAATTGTGAGCGCTTATCAGCAGGTGATTAGCAGCTCAATGGCCTGTCTGCCTTTCTCAACAGCATTTCAGTTAGATTCGATGTGACAATCTTTTTCTTCTATTCTGAATGCATCTAATTAAGTGGCTTTGACCATCTGTCTACTTTGTTTAGCTTTTTAAAAATTCTGTAGTGTATCTGTTGGCTTTCAAAATCACTTCTAGATGTAAAATCCTTTCAAATCACAATCATTTTTTCTTCTTGTTTCACTTGAGATATTCAAGGGTGATGGGTACTGGCAAAGTTTGTGCTTTTATTTTTCACTTCTTTCTCCTAAATCTCACACATACCTATTTTAACAAGCACTTCTTTAGAATATCCTAGCTAGGGCAGTTAGGCTACGTCTACATTACAGCTTATGTCGGCATAATTTACCTCGGTCAGGGGAGAGAATAAACCACCCTCCTGAATGACATAAATTGCACTGTCCACACTGGAATTTATGTCAGTGTTACGTTGGTGGGAGAGCTTCTCCTGTCGACATAGCTACCGCCGCTTGTGGAGGTGGTTTTATTTTGCCAACATCTAGCCCAGTATCCTGTCTCTGACAATGTCCAATACCAGGTACCCCAGAGAGAATGAACAGAACAGGGCAATTATTGAGTGAGCCATCCCCTGTTGTCGAGTCCCAGCTTCTGGCAGTTGGCGATTTAGGGACACTAGGAGCATGGGGTTGGGTCCCACTTGCTATTAGCCATTGATGGACCTATGATCCATCAACTTACCTGATTCTTTTTTGAACCCAGTTATACTTTTAGCCTTTGCAACAAGTTCCACAGGTTGTCTCTGTGTTGTGTGAAGAAGTACTTCCTTTTGTTTGTTTTAAACCTGCTGCCTGTTAATTTTATCTGGTATCCCCTAGTTTTTGTGTTATGTGAAGGGGTAAATAACAGTTCCTATTCACTTTTTCCACACCAGTCATGATTTTATAGGTCTCTATCACATCCCTCTATAGTCTCTTTTCTAAGATGAACAGTTCCAGTCTTCTAAATCTCTCCTCATATGGAAGCTGTTCCATACCCTTGGTCATTTTTGGCTTCCTTCTCTTCACCTTTTCCAATTCTAATATCTCTTTTTTGAGATGGGGCAACCAGAACCACACACATCATTCATGGTGTGGGCATACCTCAGATGTATATAGAGGCATTATGATATTTTCTGTTTTATTATCTATCCCTTTCTTAATGGTTTCCTAATGTTCCGGTCACTTTTTTGACTGCTGGTGCACATTGAGCAGGTGTTTTCAGAGAACCATCTGCAAACACTCCATGATCTTTCTAGAGTGGTAACAGCTAAATTAGATCCCATCATTGTTGGGATTATTTCCAATGTACATTACTTTGCATTTATCAACATTGAATTTCATCCCTTTGTAACTCTTCACAGTCAACTTTGGACTTAGCTATCTTGAGTAATTTTGTATCATCTGCACATTTTGCCACCTCACTATTCATCCCTTTTTCCAGATCAATTATGAATATGTTGAACAGCACAGGTCCCAGTTCAGATCCTTAGGGGACCCTGATATTTACCTCTCTCCATTGCAACAACTGACCTTTTATTCCTACCCTTTGTTTCCTATCTTTTAGCCAGAGGACCTTCCTTCCTTATCCCATGACCATTTACTTTGCTTAAGAACCTTTGGTGAGAGACCTTGTAAAAGGCTTTGTGAAAGTCCAAGTACGCTATATGCACTGGATCAACCTTGTCCACATGCTTATTGACACACTCAAATAATTCTAATAGATTGGTGAGGCATGATTTCAATTACAAAAACCGTGTTGACTTTTCCCCAACGTATTGTATGTATCTGATCATTTTATTATTTACTATAGTTTCATCCAATTTGCCTGGTCCTGAAGTTAGGTTTACCAGCCTGTAATTACCAGGATTGCCTCTGGAGCTTTTTAAAAATAATTGGTATTATATTAGCTATCCTCCAGTCATCTGGTACAGAGGTCAATTTAAGCAATAGGTTACATATCACAGTTAGGAGTTCTGCACTTTCATATCTGAGTTCCTTCAGAACTGTTGGGTGGATACCACCTGGTCCTGTTGGGGTTTTTTTGGTGGGGGTGTTATTGGCCTAAGTTTGGAGTACATTTGTTAGGTATATCTGCCTCTCGCACACCCTAGAAAACCTTCCGTTTGCTGCTCCTGTTCACTCAAGTAAAGGGACCTGATTAGCCATTGCTATGTAACTTGTGCAGTCACCTATGCTAAGTGGGTATAAAGTGCTACTAAATCAGAATGAAACAAGGAGTACTTGTGGCACTTTAGAGACTAACAAATTTATTTGGGCACAAGCTTTCATGGGCTAAAACCCACTTTTCTAAGGTGCCACAAGAACTCCTCATTTTTTTACTGATACAGACTAACACAGCTACCATTCGTAAATCAGAGTGGTGGCATTTTACATCCATTCAGCATAGGTGTCAATTACTACACAAGATGAAAATTTGTAGATAACCAAATCCCAGATTCTGAAATGTAGGTCTCAGGCTATGGCTACACTACAGCTTAAATCAACATAAATGATGTCGCTCAGGGGTGTAAATTAACCCCCTCGCTGAGTGACATAACTTAGTGCTGTCCACAGCGGTGCTTCTACTGGCGGGAGAACTTCTCCCACTGACGTAGCTATCGCCACGTGTGGGCAGTGGTGTGGGAACAGTTTTTATAGGGGGGTACTGGAGGTGGAAACCATGTATTTTGGTTATTACTTCAAGCCAGGGGGTGCAGCAGCACCCCTAGTTCCAGCACCTATGCTTGCAGGGGGCTGGAGTAATTAATCTCTCCCATTGGCTTAAAGTGGCTACACAGAGAGTTAACATCAGTGCAGGTGCGTTGGTGCAGCTGCGCCGCTACAAGCTGTCTAGTGTAGCCATAGCCCTAGTACCCTTTACTGCTGGAATGGCCTAATAACATGCCTGTTATATTGCACCTTTCGCCCCGACTGCAGCTACCTCTGGAGTGAATTGCAATGGCTGCTTAATATGCAATGGAACCAGTGCAAACCAAGCTTGAGGACTGAAAACTTGTCACTAATATTTCCTGAAGATCTAAAGCTACTTGTTGCAGTCACCCCAGGCTGGCCTTTGGGATCCAGGAGAAAAAAAAGACAGCTCAGAGCTGCTGGGGGCAGAGCGGCTCAGGTTAGCTGATGGCAGTAGGGTGGCGGCAAGATCCCTATCAGTCGTCTATCTGTGGCTGAGCCACCGCCTCTGCTGAGCAGCCAGATGACCCCATGGACCCCACCATTATTGGTTGTCTAACTTCTTGCAGACATTACAGTAGAAAATGAGTCTTCAGGATTTGAAAGTGGTTAGTTACTTTGTGGATCTATCCAAAGAGAGTGCTCCTCCCCTGACGGGGGTTGTGAAATGGAAGAATGCAAGCAGCTGACAGTTGGAGAAGTGGAGAAATGGGGTGGGAGCAAGGCAGGCATCACTGGCAAAGCAAAAGGGCCAGGGAAGAGATGACAAACAAGAACAGGAAGCGGCAGATTTGTGAAGGGCTAGCAGCTCACATGTGTACAAGTTGCTAGCCCCAAACTTTTTAGGAATGCTATAACCAGGGCAGTTATACTGCAGATGTGCTGGGGGCAAAGAAATAGCTGAGAAAATATTTTTCAAATCAAATTTTTATAAAAATCACCTTTGAAAGAAAACAAGCTTTAAAAGGGAGAGTTACGGGATATAGCCTTTCACCACAGGTTCAAGTCCAGCAGCATACTGTAGGGGCCAAATGTTGTTGGAATCTGATGGGCTACATGAAGTGAACTGGTGCTTCCAGGTCACTTTCAGGTATCCACAGCACACCAACTGCCCCTATCATAACATTAATTGAGACTGCCAACTGGGTAGCACTCTGGGCAAAGGCTTGTAGAAGGCATAGTTGTAGATTGGGAGCGATTGTTTGGGGAAGCTTGCTCTGTTTATCTGTGTGTCACTTGTTCTGTGAATAAGCAGAGTGTTTGCCCAGAGCTGTCAATCATAGACAATGCATGAGAATTAAAGTCACTAAAATATTTGACTTAATAAAATCCCAGCTTTAAATCCACTCTGAATTTGTTTAATGGTTTTGAATTTACAAAATCCTCCTCTCAAGGGTTGCTGCAGAGCAATCCATCAGCAGTGTGACTAGCGTGCAGCCAACAGTGATTCCATTTCCAGAGATGTGCTTTCTCCTCTTGTGCTCCTTGTGCTTCCTGACTCAGCTTTACAGCATGTCGGAACCATCCTTGCTAGAGATTCTGTCCTAACTGATCCCTTCAGCCTTCTGAAGCTCCCCTACTATTGAAGTATTGAAATATTTCCATTTCTTATGTTAAAAAAAAGAAGGAAAAAAAAGTAGATGGCCTTGGAATCTATTCATTCCGTGCAGAGAGGGGGCTGTAAGTTGCTAGCTGTGGAAAATCTGACCTAGAGCCAGAAGGTGTGATGGCTCAAGATGCCTGCAAGCCACACTTTATTGGGTGGGTTCCCACACCAGAAGTAGACAGCCATGGAGAGAGAGGAGGCATAGCTTGATGTCCAAGCCTTCTCTGGGTGGGGGGTGGTGTCCTCTTGAGCCCTAACTGTACGAAAGAACTGCCCTCCTGGCAGAACCCTGGTGGGATAATTAATCCCCTTGGGGCCTCCCTGCACCTCTCCTCCTTCCTGCCCCCATGCAACATCCTGCATCAGTGGAAGACACTCAAACCCCCTATTTGAGAAGACTTTACTTTTACATCCATTATGGGGACTACCACATTAATCAGAAATTCTCTCTGAAAACATAACCAACAGATGTAAAAGATCTAAATGGGTTTAAGGAAACCAAAAGCCAACTACTCCATGGGACTAACAGACATACTTTTGATGTGATTTCCGACTTCAGAGATGCCATCCAACTCCCATTAAAGCCAATGGAAGTTCTGGGTGTTCAACATTTCTCAAAATCAGCCCATCAATGCCTCAAGGGACAGGCTAGATTTATTCTTTCCTTGGCCTACGAGCAAGCATGGCTGAAACAAGTAATCTCTGCTCCCCATTCCGTTCATCTCTATTAAAACTGCTAAGGGCCTGTTCTGCCACCCATGTGTTGTCAGATTTTTGGAAGGTAGCTGTGATAAGGAATGGTGTCTCCCCACTGCCAAGTGACTCACTGCCACACCCACTGTCTAGTCCCAGTTTTATTCCCAAACTCAAAAAACCCAACCAACAACAGCAGCTTTTCTGTTTCCCCATTGCCTCTCAGGCTTTCACTGCCTCTCCTCCCATGGTGCTCTGGCATTCCTACTTCCTGCCCCTCTCTGCCTCACTCTCCCCTAGCCAATTCCTTCTCACATCTAGCTCTGTTCTCCCTGAACTACCCTCTGACTCTTTAAAGCCCAGGCAGAGCCCCTCTCCCTTCACTGGCCTAAATGAGAGCCCCTGCTCTGGCACAGAGGAGCTGGACCTATTTCAGTTACAGGGGCCAGCCATCCTCTGACAGTGTCCCTTTTCCTTCCTCACCTAAACTTCAGGGAATGTTTACAATTCGCTTTGGTCTCGCTACTCTTTTCCTTTGGGCAATCTCCAATGTACAAACATCTTGAGTGCTCACCTGGTCTCTCACTTCTCTTTATTTTGACTCCTGGACACAAACGTATCTCTCCTTCATCTACAGCTGATCTATTGAAACCACCTGAATCTGGAATGTCCGATTTAAGCCTCGAGCAATTTATCATGGGTCATCAGAATAATTCTGAAGCTATCACTATTACTAATCTAGGTTTTCCAATGTGTACTAAATAAATGATAGTAATACTTACCACTTTTATAGTGCCTTCCAGCCCAGGATCTCAGTGTCCTTTTCAAGAATAAATGAATAGCCTTTTGACATTGCTGTGAAGTAGGTATTATAATCCTCATTTTGCAGATGAGCAAATTATGACAGAGACCCATCATAATCTGATATCTCAGGTGCTCCAAATCAGGGTTCAGCTCATGTGATGGGGGTCCGGGGGTAGGTCTAGAACAATACTGAGACCACATGATGGGGCAGAAAGTTAAAAGGTAGCTTTATGCCCCCAATCCTGGAGGTAGCTGGGACCTGTGAAATTAAAGGTGCCAGTCATTTTTTACAAAATCCAGATGGCCTGATTTTTCAGAAGTGTTTTGAGCATCTACTGCATCCATGGACTTCATTAGAAGCTGGGGGTACTTAGTACCACTGAAAGTCAGGTCATAAATGATCTAGACTCATGCCTAAAAGACTATAGGACATATTTTGATCAGTTATAGTGGTATAAATCAGGAGCAAGTCTGTTTCATGTACTGCATGCTGGGTAATCTCATGAAAGGACCCCATTCTTGTACTAAATTGGCTCTTTATTAAGAGAACTATTTACAAAGATGCTGCGACTGCAGCTAGCCTTCTAGCCATGTGCACACAGACTGACTTGACTTCCTGGTGCCCCTTCCAAATTATTCCCTCCTAGAACATGTGCTCCTTTTTTCAATTTCCATGAAGGGTGCTACAGTCCATTGTAGTCAAATTCTTTCCTTGAGTTGAGATCTCTTGTCCCAGGAGGAAGGATGTATAATTTTCCTGTATCTTAGATGCTTCACCCAAGAGAATGACTGGTGAGTTTCTATACCATGTCTGCTTGTGTTTATCTGAGGACCCCAGAGCAGTCCTGGCAGAGCCCAGAAAGGAGATATTTTGCTGCTAAGTAGAACCAGTTTTACAGGTTTGTTTAAGAAAGAAACTTTGACTCTGATTCTTGTCCAAATGCAGCTTTGTCAGACTTTCTCTTATTTCTGCCTTTCTGCAATCCTATGAGAAGGGATCATGCTGCTTTTTCATCCTCTGGCTAAACTAATTTAAAAAGTTCTTACCAACTTATACTCTCTGTTAGGAGGCCTACTCTTTGGTACTTAAATTTGGTGTTAACTAACTCAGTCATGGAGGAGCCCTCTGGGGCCATAGAGTCTTGCTATTACGACCTCTCTTCCAGAGAGTCTTGAAGTTATGAGCCGTGATGACCAACTTACTTTTTAACCATCTTCCACAAATACAAGGTGGTACTGAGACCTCATCCCCAATTTCTGTGCAAAGTTGTATCAGATTTTCATCTAAATTAATCTATGTCACTGCCTCTTGTTTTTCTCAAAGCCACATTTTCACCCTGGAGAGGCAAAGTTACAAATTCTGGAGGTCAAAAGACCTGTTAGCTACTCCCTACATAGGATAGGACTAAACCATTTAGAAAGACAGACTGTTTTTGATCTCTGGAGAAAAATCTAGAAGGCAGACCATCTCAGCTCAAAAGCTGTCTAAGGCCTTGTCTACATACAAAAGTTGTATTGTTTTAACTACACTGGTATAGTTTATTCCTGTATGGGAAGGGGAATAAGCTATAGTGGCATATGAAAGACCTTTATGCTGGTATAACTGCATCTACAATAGAGGTTTTAATGATATATCTATATCTATAAAATCTCAATGTAAAAAAAATCATAATCATCATAGTTATTCCAGATAAAAACTGCGTAGACCAGGTCTAAGGGGATAAGACTATACATTCAGTCTTGTTCTGAACTGGCTAATGTCCCTGTGCTTGAACATCTCAAGGCTCATTCGGCTTGGGGATTAGCACCTTTCTTTATATGGAAATACAATCTGCCCTTATGTGGAGACTGCTGGGTTACTAGGCAGAGTTCAGTTCACACTGTCATGAACCACTGTTCTCTGGACACTGCATCAAAGCACATGCTAGTTACTAGATGGCAGTGTTTCAGTCACACCAGGAAGTAGAAAAGGGGCTACTTACAGGCAGTTAGAGCTTAGCTACATGTGGAAGTTATACTGTTATAAACTAAGGTGTGAATTTAAAGTGCTATCATTATACCAACCTACTCCCTGTGTGGATCCGCCCATTCTGGTATAAGAGAGCTTTATTTTGGTTTAACTTATGTTGTTTTGGGAGGGGGTTAAGCTAAACAACCCCCAAAAGCAACTTATTGTGGAATAAAAGTGTCAACAGGGGGAGTTATAGTGGTGTAATCATACCAATATAGATGGTAAAAACATAACCATGTTGAAAGCCCTAACTTTTGTTCTCAGAATGTGTTGTCTCCCCTGAGGTGCAGTGCCTATTCCATTTTGGGGCCCAGGTCCAAATAAGCAGGGCCACCCAGAGGTGCGTGGGAGGAGAAAGGGGTAATTTGCCACAGGCTTTGCCATTTGAGAGGGCCCTCAAAATGATAGAGAGACGGATGGGCCAAATTTGATGTGTGACATTGCAACCTGGTGCACAGGGTTGTACACCATTGGGGTTTGGTGCTTACCATTGATAGTGTGGGGAGCGACTCACCTGCCCTAGCCAGGCATAGATCCCACTGTTGCTGCCACAGATATAATCTTGCCAAGCCAGGGTGAGAGCCTGTAGTTAGGATTGGGGTTGGGGTTATTGCTTCCTTCCCCCCCCCTCGCAATACCCACTGGGAGGGATATGACCCCACAGACCTAGACCTTCTCTGACCCTTCATACCCTCCCCAGGTTCCCCTCCTTGCTGGGAGGGCAGCAACCCCACTCACCTGGGCCCTTTCTGAGCCTGCCCCCATCTCTTCTCCTCTTCTTAAACTCTTCATTCTCATGGTAATCTTTTTGGGAGTGTTGGGGACTCAGTTTCAGATTTTCCCTGGCCCCCAAAACCTCTGTGTGGCCCTGCAAATAAGACTCTTGGAGACCGAAAGGAATTGAGTGATGGCTTCAAGGTACAGGATATTTATACCCTCAGTTTATAGAATGGAGGGCTTGAGGGAATCACTCATGCCCCTTAATTGCCAAGGATGGCTTAAAAGGTTCATGGCCACATAGCATGACTGTTTAGAGGTGAGTCATTTGGAGACAGTTACTGTTAGTGAGTTCCTCCTTTTTCTCCCATAGCTCATCTGAGTTTATGGCCTGTCCTACTATTGTTTCCATGTCAACAGACTGTAGTGTCCTAAACACAGGATTATTGCTTCAGTGCAGGTTCCAGGAGATAGAGAAGCAGTACTGAGAAGGCTGAATGCTTTATTCAAACACAAATGTTTCCTAACACAGAGGTGAATAAGGGACACCGCTAGTACAGTGCATTTTGTTCTGCATAAATATTCCTCTTTTCAAATTTGGCCCAGTACAAAAGTCCTTCTTTAAACACAGCAATAAGTTCATCAGCTCAGACAGGCTGGTTGTGACCACTCACTCAGGTTGAGTTGTAACATAATTTAAACAACACAATATTAAAATGGGGAGGGTCTCTTCTGCACTTAATCCAGGCTTGTCAAGG
Organism: Lepidochelys olivacea; assembly: GCF_965140295.1. Lineage (NCBI taxonomy): Eukaryota > Metazoa > Chordata > Testudines > Cheloniidae > Lepidochelys > Lepidochelys olivacea. The sequence goes on from NC_140411.1 coordinate 114,092,731, forward strand.
GGATGGTCCAAAACTGCAACCTAATTTTAAAATAGGAAAGGTCTAGATCCTGTAAAAGATTAGGACTGGGATTCAAAATATGCATGGGATTTAGCCACATATCTTCCATTAAAGTTAATTGCTAAATTCCCCATACAACTTTGAAAACTGCACCCTAAACTATTTAGCTATAGATTACTGAATTATTCCCAGGGCAGCACTGGCTCAATTAAACTCCCTGATCCTTTTTAATACACATTTAATTAAACAAAGAATGAAGGAAGAAAAGTACAGAAAATCTGACAAACATACAAAAGTGCTATTAAAGAGAATATTTCCCAACATTTCTCTTTAAAAATAGAAATCAAAATCACTGTTTTTTCTAAAAAAACAAAACCACACCACTACCCAGCAGAGGAGGTACAGCAACATAAATGTCAGCATTATCTGTTTTTTGGTGAACCAGGCCCCCATTCAGCTCGGCACTGTACAAACTTGGATGGTTCCAAATCATTTGTGAGGTGGTTTTCTACATTTTTTATCCACTTTTTTTTTTCAAAAGCACCAAAATCCTAGTTAAACTAACAACGTCCTCATGACCCTCCTCTCCCTGCCTCCTCCATAGACCCAATTTCTCTATATCTAGTGCTTGAATGATTAATAGTTAAGAATAGGGATCAGTTGGGCAGAGTCTCTTAGTTTTAGCTTCCCTTTCCTTGACAATTCGGGAATAGGCATATTTGAGCTGGCACTGATGTAACATTTGGAAAGAAAAACCTGCATGGATCAGATTTGTGTTTAGTCATCAGTTCTCTTTTTTCCTGTTTGTTCTTTTTGTTTCTTAATTGTTCCCTTTGGTATAATATGGCACAGTTTTAAAAGAAAGCTGCAATTGATGAGAGATATATGCTTGATGTATTAACAGACAAAGAATTGTATTCATGTGCCCAAGTCTGAAACATAAAAATTTGCTAACTGAAGACATTTTTAATTTGTGTACATTTCATAACAAATAACACAAGTTAATATGATGAGAGGAAACCAGTAATCAGAATTCAGGTTAGGAGAAAAGGAAAATTAACAGATTTGAACTGAGCTCAAGAGAGAATCAAAGCAAAGTAATGTGAGACTGTTTTTGTATAGCCATTTATACAGAAGCATCACAAAAGGCTTCAGCCCTTGATGTGTAGGGTACAGGCAGTGCATGTAGATCTGGAAGTGGGAGAGAGGTGCTTGTGCATAGATTTTTGGGTGAGTAAATGAGCTCATGGAATCTAGGGTTGTATCTACAATGAGAATACTATGGAAATCTCCCACCATTGGCTGCAGCACTGCTGTATTCCACGGGCGCTAGTCATTGTGGGACTGCTGGCGTAGACTACAGGAATGCTCAGGGCTAATTGGCTCTGCTGAGAATTAAGAAAGCATGCTTTGTTGGGAAAAAGGAGAAACAAAGCTAAGCACATTTGTTAGCAGGTACTAATGGAAAGGAATGAGTTATGGGAGTAAAACTACTGGGACATTTGCAGAAACGATAGAGACAAGTGAAATATTGTGAGGGGAGACCTTGAAATCTCTGGGCACTTGCCAGCCCACTGGTCAAAGATGGTTCGAACCGGTTTTGACAATGGCGGAGACTTGACACAGAGTGATAGGCGTGTAGGCTTGTTTATTATAAGATACAAAAGTGAAAAGAATAGATGGGGCCATTTGCTAGCATCAGCCTGTCCAGTTGGAGCCAGCCAACGTGGGTTTGAGCATGCCAGGCCTAGTTCTGTTGTAAGTAACTGATCAATACTTATGATCGATAGCTGTTATATTGTTGTACCTAGGTTTAGCTAAGATTAGACTGCACATCGGGATAACTATAAAAGCCAGTTGGTCTTTGGATTAATAAAGAAAGATTTGCCTAAATTCTGGTGCTAGTGCATTTTCAAATAAAGATCTCAACATAGATCAGATACCGACATTATTCCCACAGTATCATCTAATCCTGTTCAGAGCAGGCCTAGATGATCCTAGTAGTAAAAGCACAGGTGGCCAATATACAGTGGCACTTAGATAGATAGTGCTAGAACAACAGTGGGGGATTTCCCTAAAATTCTCATTATAAGCAAGACCTGGGAGGGTTGAGAGGAGGATTTTTGTTTAAATAGATGAGTTTAGAATTCATAAAATGGGTCGTAGCTGCACAGTTTGGATCCAGATCCAGACTTCCTTGAAGTTCAGGGGCATTCAGACCTTGGAGGTTGGTGGGCTGTAGTAGTAAGGGCTGAAACGATCAAGAGAAAAGGAATAGAAAGTTAAAAGGCTGTAATATGATAAATATTTCCTCACCCTCAATCACACACTCTTCAGTTGTCTCATTAGAGAGATTCTAAATTTTACCAGCGAGCTCCATGGGTAACATAAACAAGTGGAAGACTAAAGGGTAGAAATTTAAGGTATTTTATCTTTGGTTAAATTATGACTTCCTTAATAACAAATATTCAGTGAATTTCTTATTAACAGTGCCATGGTTTCATTCTGTAGCTCCCCAACAACTAAGTGCTCTCTTACAGAATGGTAGCAAGATACCTTTTGTCCTAAGACAGCAGTCCCCAAACTGTGGTCCCTGGCGCATTTGCTGGTCTTCAACAGACATCTAGCTAGTGACATGGTGCTGGTCACATGTAAATTGCCATAGCTCCATTGAAGTAAAATCTGGCCCAGTTTCCAGCTACTCAACCACATTAAAAGAAAACATAGGTGGGTCAAATACATTTCTAAAATTACTTTTTCATATGTGTAGTTGCTACAGGTCTGCTATGCCACTATGAACAGAAGTGGTGGTGGTCCATAAGGCAATCTCTACTAGGATGTGATCTACACTCTGAAAAAGATTGAAAACCCCCTCCTATGAATTGATTGAGAGGAAGGATGGTCGGTTGCTAAAACACTGGCCTGGGATTCAGGAAATCTTCCTGGCTCTGCCACACATTTCCTCTATGACCCTGGGCAAGTCACTTAACCTCCCTGTGCCTTAGTTTCCCCACCTGTGACATGAGGATAATACATCCTGACTTCTCAAGGATAAAGAAGATAAAATTGCAGAATCACATTATGTTCCTTGGCTACATCTTGGCTTCTAGCACCTGCAGAAAAGTTACGAGCTTTGACATTCTACTAAAATTGCACCTCAAAATATTTTAAGATCCAGTTTTACGACTGATAAAAGAGAGATACAGATGTAGATACATATCAGGAAAATAGCTCACTCTGACTCCGCTCCCGCAGCAGATGCAAGTAAGGCAGAAAGAGGTGAGGCTACAGTTAATCAGAAGATTCATTAGTGAACTGAATATGACTAACTTGTCACAATTTGCAACCCAAAATCACTGAACATTTTATCCTCCTCCTCCTGTAAGACTAGGAATTTGCATTTTGAGCTTAATTCAATCAATTGGCTTCCTATGCTTCTGTAAACAAATAATCAGACACAGAATCACTGCATAATGAAAGAAATAATTATTTTAAACAATAGAACTTATAAATGCCTTCTGCTAGATGCAGAATTTAGCCAGCATATGTTTTTTAAAAAAGGGGCGACCTTTTATACCAATTCCAGCTAGGGTTAACGGTGACATTTACTGTCACCCACTGATTTGTGAATTGCCACATTGTCATTCTAAGCCACAGTGTGGGAGGGAAAAAACAAAGATGCTTATAGCCAATGCAGTATTACCATTCTTAGGAGTGGAGAAACTGTGATAATTTTTATATATATTATGGAAAGGCTCTAAAATTAGCAAATATTACAGTCCCACATGAATCTCATTTTTAAGGATGTAGGTTTGAATAATAAATAATTTGGCAGGACAAATTGTTTTGTAGTTAAAGTACAGGATTGGCAATCAGGAAACCCGGGTTATATTGCTGCTCAACCAGAGCCTTCCTGTGTTAATTTGGACAAATGGTTTAATTTCTCTGGGCCTCAGTTTCATTGCACACAAGCGAGGGGCGTAATAATATTTAATACCTCTATGAGACAGGTTAGAGGCAATTCATTAATGTTCATAAGGCATTTTGAGACTTCAGATGCAAGGTGCCATAGAAGGGCAGTGTACTGTTACTGCTACAATGGAACCTCACGATCTGTGCATTTTACAATCCACACAACAAAATTGGCCATTTCTTCTCACAGATCTAAAGACAAAGCACTGTAACGAGTGGTCATATAACTGAGATTGTTTACTACTGCATAAGGAAGCATTAGCCTATGTAACTAAAGGTGAATTTCAATTGTCAAAATAAAAAACAAATGACAAAAGCCTCCCAAAACAAAATACCCACAATTCTCCCCAAGGAGAGAAGGTGAGAGAGTATTATGCACATGTGACAGATATTGGTCACATCACTTAGTGCATTCAGATACTACAGTGATGAGGGCAGTATAAGAATCTATATAACATAGAAGAGAAAAGAGATGAACAAAAATACATTAAAATGTTGTGTTAACCTTGCTTTGGGCCAAATTCTTTTTTTTTTGTTACTGGCAAACCAGTGGAAGAGCTGGTAAGAGACTCCAGAGGTCCTGATGTCCCATTGTCTGTTCTAATAGCTAGACAATACTACTTCATCTCAAAATCTCTTTCTCCTCACTGCTGTCTTGGCAAATGATTATTGAAAGGATCCCGCAATCTACCAATGACATAGTTAACCAATGACAAGTTAACCTCAACATCTTGGTTTCAGTTTGTATAAGCATCCTAAAGTTTGGATACTTATCTAAAACTTGTCCAACTTTGATTGTTAGAATAGGGCTGGAAATCTCATGGGAACCATCTCCCTCTCACTCACATCCCTTTTCTGGTCAAGTCAGGAGTACCACAAGAACAGACTGTTTCATAATATTTCAACACTTCTGGTTCCAGTCCTGGAATAACTGGAGGTACAGAGGCATGTGAAAATGGAATAATAATTTTTTTAAAAAATTGAAATTTTCCAAATCTCAGAAAAAGGGTTTGGTTTGGGTTCACTTTATTTCCAGTGATTGCATATACCCTTTACAATAAAATCTCACTCTGAAAGTGGTAGATTTAAAAATAAGCAAAACTACTGACAATAACACAATGAAGAATTTTTCTAAAAGATTCTATCTGTAAGATAGCTGAGATGGTATCTTTACAACCGAGGCTGTCCCTTCTAAAAGGTGATCTGCAGAAGGGAACAAATTTGGGGTCATATACTTCTTTGTACTTTTAAATATGTCCCCCTACCTACTGACTCCTGCCCCCCCCATGTAGAAAATAGGAATTTCAAGTGTTACATGTTCTCGCTTTTTGTTGAAGGTTTCAGCTGAAGGATGCAAAGATGTGGATTTGGAGTTGTCTTATCCCTTAATTGAAGGAATGGAGGTGGTGTTAAAGATTCAAAGATCTTTTCCCCCCAACTATGTGTTTTTGTAAGTAGTAGTGTGTTAGGCAGAGCATCTTAGCCTTTCTATAGTACTGTCACGGTAGAATTTAAAGCTTTATCAAAATCAAGATTTAAAGGTGAGTTGTTAAAATGGGTTAGATAACATGTCCTAAACGTCTAGTGCAGCATTTCTCAAATGTGGCCACCAGGGACTGGGCTGGCGGGGGAGGCAAAGTAGTGGCCACGCCCCCTCCCTGTTTGCTCCTGGATGCCCTGCCTTGGTGTTGGTTGCTGGGGCCGCCAGCAGAGGTTGGGCCCTGCCACCCTTTGGAGATACCTGTGGCACAACGCTGTAGGAGCAGGCACCCAGTGGGTTCTCCACCTTCCCATGGGAGGTGGGGCTCAGGCTTTGGGGTTCAGCCCTGGCGTGGTGGGGTGGCAGGCTCTGGCTGTGGGGCTTCAGGCTCCAGTCCTTGGCTTCAGATGCGTGGCACCAGGCCTCAGGCTCTAGGCCCCCGCTGTCTCCCTTGGCCCCACCATCGAGGGCTTAATTTGTCCCCAGGCTTGCCGGGGCTGCGTATGTCTGCTATGAAAAGTGATATTTATATGTTTGTTAATATCACTTTTCACAACAGACTTACTTACTAGCAATAAATAAATTACAATGATTTGGCTGTGTCTATGTGCATATTTATTTGTTTTCCCTCAAGCTAATTAAGTATTTTAGGAAAAAGGGTGAGAGCGGCTACAAGCAAGAGTTGGTGGCCACACTCGGAGACCACTAAAAAATTTGTCCTGAGAACCCCTGGTCTAGTGTAGACAAGACAGGGTAGATTTTCAGACATGCTAGCTGGTTGAGTTGAAGCCTGGGCTCCCTGCTGAGCTTTAATTCAGCTAGTTTAGCACATGTTAAAGAATGTACTGCCTTGCTCACTCTAGACCTTTACAATATGTTAGCTAGAATGTGCTAGCTAAGGCTACGTCCACACTTACAAGCTTACAGCGGCACCGTTGTACGGATACAGCTGTGCTATGCTAATTGGAGAGAACTCTCCCATCAACATAACAAAACCAGCTCAACGAGCGAGCGGCGGTAGCTATGTTGGCTGGAGAGCGTCTCTCCCCAACATAGCGCTGTGCACATTACCACTTATGCTGGTAAAACTTATGTCGCTTGGGGGGGGGGGGTTTCCACCCCCTCCGTGTGCCAAAAGTTTTGCTGACATAAGTGCTAGTGTAGACATGGCCTAACAAAATACCTTTAAATTCCAGTCTAGACAAGGCTGAAGTATTTAACTGGTAGACTTTTGTAAACGGACCATTCGGTTTAGCAAAAATAAGTCTACTCATAGGACCGCATGCTAGGAACTTGCTGCTTGATTTTACAGCATCACAATAGTGTGTGTGCGCGCGTGCACTAGAGAAAGAGAGAGAATTCCCACTGACTAGAACAGGAATCACAGGTGGAGCATTTCCTGTGATACTCTGCCTAATCCACTTTACCCTATCATGTCTACTTTACCACAGACATTTTTGGCAAGTCTGTAACTAATTCCTCCTCCCCCTTATTGGGCCTGAAGCTATGTCTGTGGAGAGGCCAACAGAGAAGGAGGATGTTTGAGACTAACAAATTGCCAGAGGCATCAGGACAGGGATGATGTATGGTGAGGGGGAATGGAATGGAGGATAAAAGTTACACGCCTTTGACATTTCTCTAACATAATCTGTATCACTGCTTGTCTCATCTACAAAACTCTGGGTTGGGGACAGTGTCTTCCCTGGCGTTTGTACAGTACTTAACACAGCAGAGCCCCAATCTTGATTAGGACACCTAAGAGTGTGTCCAAACTGCTCACCAGCAAGCTTTTCAGCCCCTGTCAACAAACTTGGGGTTGTGGGGCTCTAAAAAGGGCTGTGTAAACAGTGCTTTGAAGTTGCAGCGTTGACTGAAGTTTGGGCTCTGCAGCCTAGGGGGCTTCAGAGCCTGAGCTGCGGCTTCAAAGTGCTGTCTATGCAGCTATTTTTAGAGCGCTAGCATGACCCCTATAACTCCAGGTCGATGACCCAGGCTGGGAGGCTCACTTCTGCAGGCTTTGGAGATGTACCCTTTAGGTACTACCCCATAAGTAGTAATAGTGTGAACAACAACAAAACAAAAAACACATTTTTTTAAAAAGCCTCACAAAATTACCTCCACTCCACTCCCAGCTAGTCAGGCTTCACTTCCTTGGTGTCTGTGATGTCAAATGTACTGGTGTTTCATTCAGCCGCAAAGTCCACAAGGGAGTAACAGGAAAAAGCTTCATAGATCATAAAGGAGCACAAGGGCACAAGTCCAATTCCCAGCAACTGCAGTTTACAATTAATCTTCCTTTAGTCAAAAGTCCATGTGGGGAAATTCAACCCTCATCTCTAAAAGGCAATCAAAGCTTTCCTCTCAGGTATACTAATCAGTAGATTCACACATTTTAAAAAATTTATTACAATGAGCTTCTGTGAGTAGATAGTTTATAAAAAGGTTGAGAGTAAAGCTGTATGGAGAGAGAAGGGGAGAAAGAAAGAATTTGAGACAGGAGACCACTCTTGCACTTCTACAGAATGAATTAAGGCCCCAATCCAATTTCCACTGAAGTCAATGGGAGTCTTTTCATAGAGTTAAATGGGAGTTGAATCAGAAAGTTTTTTGCATTGAAACACTGGGACATAATTCGGTGATTAAAATGATATTGATGCTGTTCCTCCTACTGCTTTGTCATTGTGCACACAAGCATGTTTAAGAATGTTTTACATTTTTTCCTTTGTCTTAGGAATTCAATTTGAAGGGCGTGGAAGGAAGGATGCTTTTAAAATAGTTGGTCATGTTTAAAGTCATAGCTTGCTATTTTTGTACGATCTTAAGCCAAGTCTTCCCAAATTTGGGTTTAAGGTTAGGCACCTCTAACTAAGTAGCCTAATTTTCAGAGGTATGTAAGACATACAGCTTCCACACAATAGTTTCATTTCTAGAGGGCTGTAATACTTTAGTCTAATTCAAGTATTGGTTATAATTCAAGGGGTAACTTGTTGGGGGTTTAGTGGCCTGTGATGTGTATGGGGGGCGGGGGTCGTATCAGATTAGATGATCTGGTAGTCCCTTCTGCCTTAAACTCTGTGACTAAGTCAATTAGAACTCAAATTTAAGTGCTCAAATAAGGCACCCAAGTTTGAAAACACTGGCCTTAGTGTTTCTAGTAGCATAATAGGCTAAAATAAAAAGAAAAGGAGTACTAGTGGCACCTTAGAGACTAACCAATTTATTTGAGCATAAGCTTTTGTGAGCTACAGCTCACTTCATCGGATGCTTATGCTCAAATAAATTGGTTAGTCTCTAAGGTGCCACTAGTACTCCTTTTCTTTTTGCGAATACAGACTAACACGGCTGCTTGTCTGGAGGCTAAAATAAGTGATGGCTAAGCATCAACAGAATCATATACAGTATTCATTTCTCATATAAAATACTGTAATGTAAACATTGACAGTAGGCTCTGAGCACTGATTTATGGTAATTATATTGAAATTATTCATGAGCTCACCCTTTGCTTAATAAAATAAATGATCTGGCTGTAATTTCCATCTAAATCTTAGGACAAATTCATCCTAACTCTATTAATGTGGATTTTTACCAGGGATGAACGTGGCTTTCTGGCTTTAGGAATTCATCTATTCAATTTAAATCATACCGGGGCGGGGAAGAGAAAAAAAGTATCCTAATTGCCTGTAGATTGGAGGGAACACCTAGGCCTAACTTTTTTTTAAAAAAACTTTCCGCTACCCCCTTCCCTTACTTCTTGCATACATTTTTTTTTAAATAGGCTCACATACAGGAAATAATGTGGTGATTTTCCTGAAATTCTCTACATAGTATATAGATTAGATATTCCAAGCTTTCTTCTTTTTATCATGATGTAGATGTAACATGACACACCTAGGTAAATCACTGATAACAGGGATTGAACCCAGTACATCTGGATCTAAAACCACAAGCCTCTACTACCTGAGTAGAAAGACTGAGTTCCATTAGTTCAAAGGCAGTAGTCGACTGCTAAACATCTGAGGGTCAGTCACTAGTGGAGACAGAGAGCCAGACTGTTTGTGGGGGTTACATATGATTCATTTTGTTGTAAGATTTCTGGGTTATTTCTCTGCTCAGTTGCTTCCTATTTGTTCTCCCCCCTTATCACTGGCAATATGAAAATAATAGATTAGTTAATGAAAAAGTTGTACGTTCCAACTCACCCATCCTACCATTCAACAATAAGTGGAGGCATAGCATAACTCCCTCTTTGCTCACAGTTTAGAGCACTTGATAGCTCATACACATATAGTACATGAAGAGTAGAAGTTTGGAGGTGAAGCAGAAATTGTACACCAGTGGCAGGTTTTGCAGAAGTCAAATAGTTTGAGCAGCAAGTTGGAGGAGAGGGAAGTTGCTTGGTATGATGCCGACACACCAGATGCCAGCTCTTGCCGAGGCTGCCAGCATAAGCTAAAAACTGACAAACTTGTAGATGGAGATTAGAGCAGCTCACCTTTATGTTAGTTTTGAACAAAACAGAGATTAGTCTTATAAAAACATATTTAGTTTTTAGACTCTGAAATGCTTGTAAATTACTGCGTGCATGAATCTTACTTGTAATAGCTGTGTTCCATGCTATAAGGAAATAAGTTTTGCTTTATAACTTCGAAAATGTTTGCTCTGAACTTGTGAACTCAGGCATTGGAATCATCTGCTCTCCCCTGACCCCCCACCAGGTATCCAGCAGGACTATCAAAATCAGATAGGCCATCAAGGAATATTGCACTACAAAGGATTGGTTAATGGCCCTACTCACACCCTGGAAATGCTACCTGCAAGGAAGCTCAACTTGTGTACTTGGAAGCTGAACAAAGGAAATAAAACAAAGTCACAGGAAAATTTTCCTTTGTTTTGGCTGTTTGAACTCTGACAGGGCCACACACTCTGAACTGAAGCACAAGATGCCTCCTGGTCTATCCTGAAAGACGCTTTGAATTGACAGATCTCTGTCACTCTTAGGATTTAGATGGTAATTCATTTGTGTGTATATGTGGGCTTGTTTTAACCTGTAAATAACTCATTCCTTTTTCTTAGCTAATAAACGTTTAAAAAGTTTATTACAGGTATAAGATCTAGGGTACCAATAGACCTGGGGTAAGTGATTGGTCTTGGGGGTGGTGGGGGGGGGGGCGAGCAAGCATCAGCATTCACATTGCATTCCCCATCAGTACCCAGCCTGGGCCAGGGAAGCTAATGATCCACCCAGTGGGCCAAATTCAGTGATGAATCCTAGCCCCATGCCACTCTCATGATTTTGTCATGAGTCTCATGATAATTGTTTTCCTTAGAGGCCCAGCTCCAGGAGTCAAGTGGATATGTGATGATTTCTGCCTTCATTCTTAAAGAAAAAGTAAGTTTCTAGCCCTTGTGGCTGTGGAGAAAGCTTCAAAATGTGACCCCAGTGCACCCTAAAAGCTCAAAAAGCAGAAAGTAAATAAAAAGAACACCAAATCTATTGTTTTTACATAATCTCATGATTTTTAGTGAGCCTGATTTTTGAACATTTGGGGTTGGTAATATTGTAAGACTGATACAGTGAGCCAGAAATTCACATTTGGTGAAATGTAATTATAGAACACATCCATGGTTTGGGGTGTCTGCCCTTTTTTTTGACAGTCAGCCCTGAGGTGGTACTCATGATCATGAGCAACTTGAGACAGTGTGACACTAGGTGCACAAGAAAAATCTAAAGGAGTGACTAAAGTGTGACTGTGTGTTCTTGATCACTGTAAAACAAAGGGCTAGAAGCGGAGTCTGCTGTTCTCACTATTTTAGGAGCAGCAGTACAGAAAATGACTGAGGTCTTACAACAGATTTGAGGGGGGCAAGCCTGGAGAAACCAATTGGGCAAGCAAGCTTTTTCCCCCTGAAGAAAAAGAATTGTTCCAGTTTATAAAGTTCAATTAACCTTAAGGGAAGAAATTGCTAGGAAAAAAAGATAGCAATAAGCACTGTCTACTGCCCTGTGTGTCTAATTCAATACTTTTGCTACATAAAGCCATATTAGGTCAAACCAGGTTATATCCAGCTAATCATTTGTTCTGTCAGCCAAACGATCACCTTCTGAAGCAACACTGGTTTCAGAGTAGCAGCTGTGTTAGTCTGTATTCGCAAAAAGAAAAGGAGTACTTGTGGCACCTTAGAGACTAACCAATTTATTTGAGCATAAGCTTTTGTTAGCTATAGCTCACTTGAGGAAGAGAGGCTCAATATCACAGCTGAGCCCAATTCACACTTCCAGGAAGAGTCTGCCTAGTGCAGGTGTGTAGTAGTAAATGACTTTCTTCTGCTGGGACAGAGGCCAGGGAGAAGAATAGATTCAAAGTCCACACTGTTCCAAGGCAGGCTCTGAGGGAGCCCAGAGAAGATTTAATGTTACTACTCTCACTCAGGAAAATTTAGTAATGGTGGCAGCCTTCCAGGTGGCAATGGGGTGACTCCTCCCACTCTTGCATACATCTACTTCCCTAGAGAGTACAAAGATTACCCACTCTAGCTGTGGGGAAACACGCAATAGAAAATCTAGACCATACATCTAATAGAAAGAGTGGAATTTCATTGTATGTGTCTATGTCACACCTTTAATACTGATTCCTTGTAGGTGGTGTAAAATTACCCCAGACAGAGATTTTTATAGTTAAAATATAGAAGTGTTGTGCTTTGTACTCCAATCACAGTAGCAAAAGACACAGTAAGTGGACATATTTTCATTAAATTGTTGAGGAAGGTCTCTATGAAAGATGTCTACCCTGTGCAAGGTAAAACACTCACATTTAAAGATCTGTATTAGTTTGAATACTATTTCTCAGCACTTGAAATCACTCTGGAAGAAAAATGTTGCCAGCTTGGGGAAATCTGTCTGTAAGCTAAAATCAGTTTCAGTAAGACTTGTGTTACCTACAGCCTTGGTAACTCATTTTCACAGACAGGGAGTTCAGGCCCTGAAGGAGTTGCATTTTAATTAAGAATAGCATTAGTCTCTTTTAAGTGCAATTAAAGTCAATTTCTGAAATGGAAGAAAAAAACCCCTAACTTTTTGATGTCTGACATGTTTAAAGAAAAGCTTTAGCCTCATGAAGTGTTAATGACCTTAGTTCATCCTTGCTTACAGAGTGAGAAGAGAGATTATGTCATCACAGAGATATTCACCCCAGGTGAAAGGGCTGGTTTGGTGCTAAAATAAAAACTTACAAAAAGTTCAAGAGAAACCGAGACCAGTGCCATGTCCCTCTCACCCTTAAGAGTCAGAGGAAGGCTGAACTTGCAGTTGCAGGTCATTTTGAGATAACAAATTGTGTTCCTAGAGATAGGCGTCTTCCAGGCCCAAACATTAATCTGATACTGGTTCACTGATGTGCAGTGTTCTGCATTCTCCCCATAAACTTCTAAGGAGAATAAGTTTGTTTTAAATATTACTGACCCTGAGATTTTATGATCTGAAACATCTGTTTGCATTTCTACCCCTAAAACGTGTTAACTTTTTATATTTGTTCAGTACAGATAGACCTTGCTTTCTGAGAACTGAGAAAGCCACAGCTCTAAGACAAAAATGGTGCTGAAGGGTAGTTAAGGGTGCTTCAGGGATGTACCACAAACCTTTAACAGTCAAGGAAATGCCAACTTAAAAAATCAAACAATTTGTATCTAGACTATGAAGATCACAATCCAGACTGAAGGAAAAGTTGTAATAGGTGGCTCTTGCGTAGCACTTTTCAAGGGAGGTCATTAATCCTATTTTACAGATGGGGAAACTAGCAGAGGTGAAGTGACCTGCCCAGGGCCAGCCATCAGGAGAGCTAGGAATAAAAGCCAGGTCTTGAGTCCATTCCAGTGCTCTAGCCACTAAGTCACAAAAGAGTCAACTGCAAACTTTTAAGATGTTCCCAGTTCTTTACCGAACTAGACACATGGAAAAGCATGTACAAGATAAAAAGCTATTTACTCCAAAAAGGTTGGAAGAAAAAGATGTTGCAGCAAGATGTGGCAGGTTACATTTCAAAAGCTTAGGCGTTGTATGATTTTTTTTTTTAAAGTCATTGGTAGGGGTTTTCTTTAGCCCTAACTGTGCTAGACAAACCATCCCTACAGTGTCAGCTGTAGCTTAACAGCAACTTTTAAAAATTCTGTAGCATAAGTGGTTCTAGATAAAACATGTCACTTACTTAGCTGATGTTCACAAGCACAAAAATGGTAACACACTTGTTTTAAGACTGTAGCAAAGAGGAACGTTGCACTGGTTTGAGTCGGACTTTTCAGAAAGCAGTTTGTAACCCAGATCTTCATTGTAATACATTTAATGTAACAGTATCATGTAACAACTATGACCACACCAAATGCAGAAGAGTTGTTCAGACTTCTGCAGTATGGTTGACTCCACTGAAAGATGCTGGCAAGAATAATAAAATTAGATTTGAATTGGACTTACTAAGAATCTTCTTTGTAGTTATTAGTTCACTTATATTGAAGTAGGAATTAAGTGAAAGGATAAACCAGTTTAAAAGTGGTCTACAAGTATCTTACCTTCCACAATATTTGCAAACATGCTATTTAATTTTTTTGTAACTGTATTCAGCAAGTTAGATCTCTCTCCATATTAAAATCAGAGTTTTCTGCAGGAGTGAAAACAGTTTCAGATGGTATGTTTAAGACAAAAAGGCTTGGTAAATATGGGCTGCTTTAGTCTTTACCTTGGGCATCATCAAATCTAACATAAGTTTTAAGCAGAAGTTGGTCAGTTTAGTCTCTATAACATTTCCCATATTAACCCCTTAATTTATACAGTGGACCACATTTGACAAAAACACAAACTGAGGCCTACTCTTGTCCTTCCTCCCCTCCTTCAATTAATCTGGTGAGACAACCCTAAAAGATGACCCTACTCAACATTTCGAAGCAAAGGCAAAAGTAAAACTTAAGTTGTCTGCAAATATGCCCCAAGGTCAAGAATATTTCCCCAAATAGAGCTATCAGCAATAAATCCCCATAATTAAGTTTAATTGCATTGATTTCCCCTACTCCCAAACAAACCACACTGTTCATATACAAGCACTGTTTCACACTTTCTTGCATTCTAATGAGGTAGATTCACCCGTACATCTGAGGGTAAGGAATACCAGCTGTTTATGACAAGGCAAGGATAGAGAAAAGGAAAGCATCTGGATGTATTTAGTTTTCTAATCTTTGTCATTTGTCACAAAGATTAGGTTAAACTCCCACAAACATCAGATTTATAGCTAGCAATATCATGTAAAGTCACATTATTGGACTTGTTAAAGTGTCTGTTCAGGAAAACTGATGGATTGGCAGGACCAACAGTTGTGCAGGTAGCGGGAACTAGAGATGGGCAAAGTAGCTCTACCCAGCAAGAGTTTCCTACAAAAACTACTAACACTTTCGTGCTCTGGCCTCACCTACTTCTCTTCCAACCCAATAACCGTAACAAAGGGTAGGTTAAGGCCTCCTAGCAAGATCAGATCAGCTATCACATCTCTTGTTTATCCTTCAGGAAGGAGAACAGCTGTACCCATCACACTACAAGAGCAGTCTTCACCCCTCGAGTGTAAGCAAAGGAAGAAAGTGGCAGGCTTGCTGGCTAGCCAATTGTCTAACCTCCAACAGACCATTATGGGGAGAAGGAAAAACAGCGCAAAGAAGAGTGAACTAGAAACAGAGATGGTATTTACAGTCATCAGCATTGCTCCTTCATCTGGACTTGAGCCCTAAAATCAGCAAATGAGGAAGATATGGCAGTTACTAGTAGCATGACTATATGTGTATATACAGATTATCCCGAGTGACAAAAAAGAGTTTACACAAACTGAAAACCTCAGTCTGATTCATTAATAGGAAGTACATTCCGTTCACGTATGTGTTGGACAGGCTTAATGAACAAGCTTTGGTCTATTACTTTGGTATTATGTTCTATGAGAATCTAGGATCGGGATCATTATTTAGGTATATTTGTCCTTCCAAAGTCAGTTTTGATTGCACAGAAACAGCAGGTTCATGGCAGCAGTTAAGAGGTTAGGCCTAAATGAGGCTGCCTTTTGTTTAAAAGGCCAGTCCTATCTAGCATGGATAACTTCAAGGGCACTTTGATGAACTTCAAAGTGAACTATTCAAGAGTACTTAATAGCCAGCAAAAATTGTTATTGTCTTACAAAGAAGAGACTGTATTTCCCCACCACTTGCTAGTGCTTCAAGAGTTATATCTCATCAGTTATCTTGGTGATTAAAAGCAAAAAAAAATAGTAATGGTTCTACAGACCAATCTGAAAATAGCAAACATACACAGTATATACTAATTGTGTGTACAAACACGAATAAGTTAAAGCAAAACACAACTCACTGGCATTTGTTTATTTCAGTAAAATTAAAGTTTGACTTCTGCAGATTCTTCACTCAAATATCCATTCAGATAAACACCCATAAAAAAAAATCTTGTATTAAAAACTGACAGGCATCCAGGCCTCTAATATTTCAGGCAAAGATGCAAAACAAGTGATCAAATGGTTAAGTTACAGGCTTGCTGCATCACACTATCATAAAAACTGAATAAAGGATAAACATTCAATATTTCAAGTGTACCATTAAAAAAAATGACTAGTAAGTGCTACAGTTTTTGTACCATACAAATTGTTTTAGTTCAATTCACATCTTCCTCAGCAATATATTTGCTAATTCAAATACATACATTTAAGAGTACCAGTAGACTAAGAATATCCTGAAACAAGGGTATCAAGAGTAACCTCCTTCCCCACAGAGAAACTTGTTTTAGCTCAAATAAAAGGAGTGGAATGTGAAAGCCAAGAGGTGAAATAAAAGTCTTTAGCACAAGTAGATAGCACAAGCAGAAATTTGATTAGCTAGCCATTTGGAATAACTACAGTAGAACCTTGCTAATTTTGCACTTTTACTCACCATAGTGTACCAATAGCGTGTGCCACAACTCAGATTTTCTAGTGTTGCGGGAAGGTCTCATACCACTAGGACTTCATTACTTTTGTAGACATATTACAGTCATTTACTAGTGTGTTGTGACGTATCAAATTAAAACTAAACTGTGAATTACATTGCAATGCACATTTACCAATTGTCAATTTCAGTAATTTTTACTGGTTCTCCCACAAATTGTGGTTCTTCACAATTTGAAGAGTGCTGCAGTAGTCCAAGATCTCAACAGTCTAAAGAATTTCCCCATCACCAACAGAATACCAATTCAAGATTCTATATTTTGTGCAATGCTTTATCAGATCTAGACTTGAAAAGCTCAACACCTGACTCAGTCAAAATGAAAGTTACACAAGGCTTCATAACTGCTACACTAATGGTTAATATAGTCAAGATTTGGAAATAGGTAGTAGCAGGAAGTGTGTGCTCACTTGGGAATATAGTGCTCAAGGAGCCTCAAGCTAGAATCTTGTAAATGTAACAACCTTCAGCTTGCTTTACAGAAAATTTAGTATAAAGATTATATTTCTCTACTGCAGAAAGTAGAAGGGCAAGTACCTAGTTCTCAAGTGCACTTCCCCCTTTGAAACACCCAGTTCTTGATGCACCAAGTTTATACTGGCAGGAAAAGGCTGAGGGCAGACTGTTAGCTCTGCCCCATATACATATGAACGAAAGTGCTTTTCAGGACTGAATATACCCATGTTTGTAGTGTACAACCAAAAGTGAAGGCACATGGAATTTTATAATATAAAATTAACACCTCCCCATGATTTTTAGTGTTTCTAAACAAAAACAATGACCTGAACCTAAATAATGTATAAAATAGATTAAACTGCTCATCAAGGTCAGTTTTTCTCATAACAGTTTGGCATAGTATTAATTGCCTACCTATGTGACTATCATAGCTTACTAAGGTCAACAGTCATGCAAATACTGGGAAGTGATCTGCGGCAAAGTCCACTCCCCCACATCTATTGTAGGTTTCAGAGTAGCAGCCGTGTTAGTCTGTATTCGCAAAAAGAAAAGGAGTACTTGTGGCACCTTAGAGACTAACCAATTTATTTGAGCATAAGCTTTCGTGAGCTACAGCTCACTGTAGCTCACGAAAGCTTATGCTCAGATAAATTGGTTAGTCTCTAAGGTGCCACAAGTACCCCTTTTCTTTTTATTTATTGTAGGCATTCATGCTATTGCAAATAAAATGCAGAAAGCTGTCAACACGAGAAAGCACAGATCTTTCAGGAGCAACTCCCCTAATATACAGATTTCTAGCCCTTGCAGCATGCAGTTAATTAGTGCCTCAGATTTAGATTTTATGCATTTCTAAAGTCATACACTCTTGGTAAGATTTTACAAATATGCACATACATTACAAGAAAGTGTAACTTAGAGGCATTTTTCATTGGCAGCATTTTGACATTTATGCTCGGATGATTCAATGGCCAGCTGCATCCATGATGCAGCTCTTTTTGAAGAACCTTATGTTAAAATAGCCTATGCCTTCCAAGATTTGCAGGAATTACTGACCTGAACAGCAGAGAAACCAATAAAGTTCTGTAGACTGTATAGAACAAATTTAGAATAGACCTGTCTGAGGTGGAGAATTTCCAAAACAATTACTTTGGGAATTTCCAGTACATTTGTTTGTTTTTTGTAAGACAGGAAGGATTTTGAAGTTTCAAACTAAAGATTTGATTTTTAGTTAAATCAGTTTTACTAGAGAGTCAGAGTGTGAATGTTGCCCCCACTACTTTAAAAAAAAAATAATCAGAAAGTCTCATGAAGCAGCTTTTACTCAATACACCAAACAAACAGGGACACAGGTGGCCCTAGAAAAGAGTTCCTAGGTCCTTCAGCCTACCACAGTTTGTAAGCATTTCAGCATATACTACACTCAAGGAGCTAGTAGATACTACAGCACACAAATTATTGAATGCATAGAACAGTACTATTGCATTTCAATATCTTATTAGTTTTATGAAGATCTCATGCAACAGCATCTATACTCCTTTGTAAGGAAAAGTGATTTTTCTGGATGAGATGTATGGCATAATTACTTAGTTTTACATGAATAAAGATAATCAACTGTAAAGGTGTTGCTATTACTCTAGTGTAGTGTTGGCAAGACAGACCAAAGATCAATAACTCATATGGTACTAGATTTAGTATTTGAGAGTTCACAGTGATTATAAAAGTAAAATTGCTTTGATACAGAACTTAATTAGCAGTTATTCAATGTATAAAAAATTAAAGACCTTTCATTCACACTACTATATTCTGCATTAGCATTCCAACTCTAATAGAGTTCAGTAGTACCTCAATTAAGCAGCAAAGACTTACACCATGCTTAACTATACCTTTTGTAAGCCATCCCATTGACTTCCATATTTGAATTGTGTCATTTGAACAGGTAAAGTTAAGACTGGTCTTAAGTCTTTGAGGACTGAAGCCCAAATGTCTACAGAAATCCTGCCACCGGTTACGTGTTGTACTTAACTATTTAATCATGTGGTATTGCCATTAGAAAAAGAGAGACTTTAAAAATACATGAATGTATTGACAAAATCCTACTTAAATAGATAGCTGTCCATGAAGAGTTGTATATAGTACCGAAATGTAAAGTTTTGAATTCTCTCTTTTGTCTCCCCTACAACTCAAGTATAAATACATGTTTCCAGACCCTGATGCCTAGCTTCTAAAAAGAGGAGGCCCACAGATTTTACATACCCAATACTTCTTTACAGACCCACTGCCCCTGGCTGTACTTGCAAGGAAATAGCTCTTAAGTATGGGGAGCCCCCATTGCTTGGCTTGAAGCAGCTATTTTCTGGAAATTGCTAAATCCCAGGAGCCCTGTGGATGTTTACACTTAAAGCAAAATATTTTGTTTTAACTTCTGAGTTTCATTATCTCCCGAAGAATGCGCGAGTCTGGATGAGGGATGGTCACTCACACAAAGCTGTAAACACCACCTCTCTTCTGCACTACATGTTCAATGGGTTCAGGAGCATGTCACACCCCTGATTTAGATACTGCTTGTCTCCCTGCTTATCCGAAGACATTGGATTTAGGTCTGAGTTTGAAGGACGTTTTCAGTGGCTTCTCCTCCTGCTCCTCCTCTTCCTCCTCCTCCCCTTTGAAAGAGGGGGTGGTGTGGATGATCTGGGTGCGGAATCGGATTTTGTTGAGCCGTGGTTTCATCCTGCCGCTGTTTGAGGCTTTCCTGCTCATCTCCTTGCCCTTGCCCAGGGCTGCTGCCCCCTCGCCTGACTCAGTCTCCTCGCCCTGCCCCTGGTGGTGGTGGGAGAGTTTGTAGGCAATGAGGTTGGAGGGGAGCACCTTGGAGAGCCTCCAGCGCCCGCTCCCGTTGCCCACAACGCCCTCGCCCTCCTCCTGCAGGGCCCCCACCAGGCTCCGCATCTCCTCCGTGGTGCTCTGGCTCAGGTAGTTGGCGGCCTTGCGCCCGCTGTAGTCCCTCACATCCACGTCTGCGTCGTAGGCCCCCACGAGCAGCTTGACCACTTCCAGGTGGCCGTGCATGGCGGCCAGGTGCAGCGCCGTGTACCCGCCGCTGGTGCGCGCGTTGATGTTGATGGGCAGCCGCTGCTTGTGCGCGAAGTTGACGAGCATGGCGAGCAGCTCCTGGCGCCCGTGCTTGGCGGCCCAGTGCAGGCAAGTGAAGCCGGTGATGAAGTCGCGCTTGGAGAGCAGCCCCGGTTCGCAGCTCAGCAGCCCCTCCAGGCTCTCCCACCTGCAGTCCGCGGCCGACAGCATCCAGGCGTGCTCCAGGGGGTCCAGCGCTACCGAGCTCCCCGCGCCGCTCTCTTCCTCGGCGGAGGAGGAGGCCAGCGAGGCGCTGTCTGAGTCCCCCCCGCGGGCTCGGGGGGCCCCGGGGAAGAAGCTCCGTTTCAGCTGGGGGGAGCTGCCCATCATCAACTCGCGGAAGTTCTTGCGGCTGGACCTGGGGGTGGCGCCCCCGCCGGAGCTGCCCGGCGAGCAAGGGGAGCCGGAACCGGCCTCGGCCCCCTCCTCTTCGACAAGCCGGGCAGGGGGAACCGGCTCCTCCCCGCCGTGCCCCGGCTGCAGCCCCCGGGGCACGTTGCGCCGCGAGCTCCTCTTCCTGCCGCCGCCCGGGGGCGCCTGGCCCAACCGGGGCAAGTCGCTCCTGCTCCCCGCCTGAGGCGGCTGCTGCGGGCAGCTGGGGGGGCCCTTTTCCCGGAGCGCCCCATCCTCGGGGCCCGGCTTTCCCGGGGCAGCAGGCGCGATCTCCGGCGGCTGCCCCCCGGGACAAGGCGAGGAGTCCCGGCTCCGCGGTGCCGAGTCCGCCTCCTCGTCAGGGGTCACCGCGATGCTGGGCAGCGGCTCCGGCGCCGCGGGGGGATCGACGGGGACTGCGTCCGCGATGCTGGGCAGCGGCTCGGGCGCTGCCGGGGGATCGAGGGGGGCGGCGGCCTCGCTGCCGCCGGGATCGAGGGGCTGGTCACCGGGTGGCGAGTCCTGCTGGTCCGCAGCCGGGGTCCCCGCGGGCCGGTAGCGCCGCCGCAGCTGAACGTACTTGGCGCCGGAGCCGGGCTCCAGGTGCACGGTGGCCACGGCGTTGACCAGCTCCTTGAAGCGCTGGCGGGCCCGGGCGCGGCGCTCCGGCTCCGGCGGGCTCAGCCAGCCCCGGAAATGCTCCAGCAGCTCCGCGTTCCGCGCCCGCCCGCCCCGCGCCGCCAGGAACCGCAGCACTGACTCCGGGCTCAGCGCCGGCTCCTCGGCCATCGCGCCCCAGGCTCAGCACGGCCCCAGGCTCGCCGCGTCCTGCGGCGGCTCAGGGCGCGGCGGCCGAGCGCTCCCCGCCCCTCCGTAATGCGGCACCGGCAGCATCTCCCGGCGGCGGTTCAATCAGTGCGGCGGCTCGCGGCCCATTATACAGGCGGGGCGGGGGGGGGGTGTCAGGGACCGTCCGCTCCTAGCTCACGTCACCTCCGAGACTGCAGCCCGCCGCGTGCGGGGATCGCCCCGGGCCGGGGGTGCGAAGCGACTGCAGCGCGGCCCCTCCCCTCGGGCCGCCCCCCGCGCCACGCCCCTCCCCGCCCGTTTGCTTGGCCCCGCCCCGCGCGCGGACCCTCCAGCTGCGGCCGGTTACATTCCAACCGCCCGGAGCTTCCCGCGCGCCGCGCCCCTCCCCCTCCCGCGGCGGCTGCCCGGTGTCATGGCTTCCTCCGAGGTCGCTCGGCAGCTGGTGAGTCCCGCCCGGGGGCGCGTGAAACTTTCTCCTCTCTCTCTCTCTCTCTGCCCCCGCCCCTGGTCTCCCCTCCGACCGCACCCGAAAAACTTCCTCCGCTGGGCCAGGCCGCAGAGACCCCGGCCCGAGCCGCGCCCGGCCCCTTCCCCCCCGGGCTGAGCGCGTCATGCTGGCCCCAGGTCCGTCCCCCCCCAGTCACCGTCCGCCACAGCCCCTTGCCCCCCCGGGCCCTGCTCCCCCCGCCCCCGCCGAGTCACCCACAACGAGCTCGTGAAACGCCCCCGAGGGAGACTCGTGTGTGGCGAGCTCGCGGCGAGGGGCAGGGGCGGGGGGCAGGGGATAGGGCAGGGGCAGGGGTTTGCCCCTCGGTTTCCGTCCCAGGATCTCAAAGCCCCTTGCGCGCCGCTGGGCGATGGAGGCCCGCAAAGCGGGCGACTCCCCCAATCAAATCAGTGTTTGGTTGTAAAAGTCTGGGAAGACTCCGGGCTGTGCCCTCAGAACTGTCCTTCCACGTTATGAGCAAACCAAAGGAGGGAAGCGTCGGTCGGCGTGACACCGTGATGCATTAGCTTAACTTTTATTCTTTCTGAATGCTTCCTTTTCGCTCTAGCCTGAGGTGGAACTTTAAATTTGTTGTTAGCAAGTCGAGATGGGGGGGGGGGGGAGAAAAAAGCTTATGAACATTGATTCACTTAAAAACCATGAGTTTGCTTCAACTGTACTTACAACAGCTTTCACTTGTGACTGCTTTTACATTTGTCCAGGCAAAAATGCTAACAGCAAGGTAGGGTTATGAATACTTGTTAAAATATGTAATTACTTCAGAAGTATTCAAGAAGTAGCCATCTTGAAAACTGTCAATTTGGGAGCCATCCAGACATAGGAACCAATCCAGTGCTATTCAGATTACCAATCATGCAGCATAAATTTATAAAAAGAAAAAGAGTACTTGTGGCACCTTAGAGACTAACTAATTTATTTGAGCCTAAGCTTTTGTGAGCTGTAAGGTGCCACAAGTACTCTTTTTCTTTTTGTGAATACAGACTAACATGGCTGCTACTCTGAAACCATAAATTTATAGTTAGAGTATTTGCTATCCATAATGGTTGGGAACTGTAGCTCCCAAACAATGCACAGACATACATTTGAATAAAAAAATCCCCCAAATAATTTCTAATAATGAGCAAATTTGTCAATTTACTCTCAGTTTATAGGTAAAATTGTGAACAGAAATGAGTATCATGCCGTAATCCTGTACTGAACCTGTGTACGAGGCCCATACACCTGCATGTCTGTTGACTACAGTTTGCAGGCTCTGTCAGCATTCTAAAATTATTACTAGAAGATCCTATTCTGAGGCTATGTCTTGCTCAAAATGGCTGAGAGTTGCTGCATATTTACAACAACAACAAAAATCTAATAGTCTTGGTTATGTGTTCACATGCTTCAAGGAAAACCTTGCTCTGCATCCTGGCAAATCCTGTCAACTTTCCACTTCTTCCTTGTTCTTCAGATACACAAATCCCAAACTTGGCCCAAATTCACTTTTATTTTTGATGTAGTGAATAATTTGACAGGTTTCAGAGTAGTAGCTGTGTTAGTCTGTATCCGCAAAAAGAAAAGGAGTACTTGTGGGACCTTAGAAACTAACAAATTTATTTGAGCATAAACTTTTGTGAGCTACAGCTCACTTCATCGGATGCATGCAGTGGAAAATACATGCATCCAATGAAGTGAGCTGTAGCTCACGAAAGCTTATGCTCAAATAAATTTGTTAGTCTCTAAGGTGCCATGAATAGTTTGATTAGCTCATGACATAAAGACACATCTTCTGCGCTGTTCCATCTCCGGTGTTGCTTTGTTAGGGACATGAGGGACATCAAAGTGGCCTAAATAACCAGCTGGGGATTTGTCTTGTTTAGGGGAATCCCTGGGTAGAGTTTAGTTGGCTGTTCTTGTGCTTTTCTGTCAGATGAGGCATTTTGAAAGGTGTGTGACCAAAGTACTGAATGCTGATGATCCTTAGCTGGGGGCCATTGTAGTGACATAGATTAGAGAAGTATTGGTAGAAGTGTGCCCTGATTACTCCCAATCGGAGAAGTGCGAAGTCTCTTTTCCTTCACTTTCCAGACTTGTCCCTAGATTCAATGCTGAACACTGCTTCGGTCCATCCAAAAGAAGTAGCCCATTGCGTTCCATTTTGTGAATATTTAATTATGCTTTATATTGCCTTATTAGGATCCAGGAAGTGGGCGGGCTTTGTTACTAAAGGATCCCCCCCCAGCCTAAGGGGGTATCCACAGGACCTGGAAAACCAAGTAAATACGGGGGACAACTAATGAACAACAGGGACGGGAGTGCGGTCAAAGGGTCAAACTAAGGGAACCGGACGGGGACATCGAGCAGAGGACCCCGGAGAGCGCCCACTGCTCCTCAAAGGCGTCAAGGGAGTCAGTGGACGCTGCCCAGAGGAACTCTGCCCGGAGACGTGAATGGACAGAGGATCGGAAATAGGCCTCACAGTCGCAGGAGATTCCATCAGCCAACCTCCTCACCCTGGTTTTATAGATGGCCACTTTAGCCAGGGCCAGGAGGAGGTTGACTAGGAGGTCCCGTGACTTAGTGGGGCCACGGTCAGGGAGTGCATAAATAAGGAGGTGAGGGGAAAAGTGCAAACAAAACCTTAACAAAATATTCGTGAGGAGCCGGAATAGGGGCTGCAACCTGGCGCATTCCAGGTGGACGTGTGCCAGGGTTTCCCTCATGCCGCAAAAGGAGCAGGTGTCCGGGATTGGGGTGAAACGCACCAAGTACACACCCGTGCTCACGACTCCATGAAGGAGCCGCCAATTGATATCCCCGGCAGGCTTCGGGACTAAGGTGGAATATAGGCTGTCCCACCGGGGCTCCTCACCCTCTAGAGGTGGCAGGAGGTCCCGCCATTTTGTGTCAGGGCAGGACGTGAGGGTGAGGACATGAAGGGTGTGGAGCACGAGCATGTAGAGATGTTTCTTTGGCACGATCTGGAACCGGACCAGCCGCAGCTCGCGGAGCCGGCTCACAGTGAAGGGGCGGGGGGATCGGTCGGGTCCACGGGGCAGGGGCCCGATGAAAAGGTCCGGAGGGCCTGGGGTGGAGGGTGGGCGGGGCGCGCCCTCTCGCAGTACCCGGTCGAGGTAAACCCGAGCAGTGGGCGGCAAAGCGGCCCTCACCTCCTGAAGTACGCGCAGGGGAGTACAAGGTCTGGAGAGCCCCATGCGCTGAGCGAGCGTCAGGGGATCCAGCCAGTCTCCCCGGTCGTAGTCCAGGAGGTCTCCGATTGCAGTTTTATATTGCACGTTGCATACAGCATTCTGTATAGAAAGAATTATAGAGGGAGTAAACTAGAGAACAAAAGTTTCACAGGCTGGACTCATGACTCTTTTATATGAGCAGAAGGGAAAAACTGCAAAAGACTAGCATAAAAGAAGAGTTGAAATTTAAAAGATAAATATGCCACATAGTATTCTTGTGGGTTAACTACACTGAGAGGAGATTTGAAAAAATGCAGTATCAGCAAAAATGAAATGTGATGGGGATTTAAAATTTATCAGTAAACTTACAGATTTGGAGAGGCAAGAGAATTCTAGATAGGGCAGCACAAGCAAACAAACATTACACAGGAGAATAGCAGGAAGGGGAGGGGACCAATATAAAAATGGATGGGACAAGTTCGAGGGTAGTTTGGAAACACAATTTTAGATTGGATTGTAGATATTATAGTTAGAGGGAAGTGGAGACAAATAGTCTAATTTCTCAAATTAACAAATAGTAGTAAAGTGCTCCAGACAATTTTAATTGAATGGGGTTGGCATTCAATCTTCACAGAAAAACAAACAGAAAATTTCTAGGAGAATTTCATTGTGATTCAACAAAGGAATTGTATAAATTACCAATACATAATATGAATAGAATTGTAAGACTGCTTATGATGCAAGTGTGTAAAGTACTGTAGCTATGCCTGAAAGAAAAGAAACTAGAATAATTGAAGATGAGCAATCCTGCAGCAGGAATTGCTACAGTTCTTCTTTAGAATAGAAACTTGTCTTCAGTGTTGTTCAGTATAGTGGGAAAGCTTGTTGTTTAGAAGTTATTAGGATTTGAAAGATACATTGTAGTTAACTTATTAGTCTTTTAAGTATAACATACAATTTAAATAACTGCACCCCTGCCCCTTGCTATAAATACTTGTATGATATAGTTGAGTTGTAACCAAAAACTGATGTTTTCATAGCTCTCATATTGCAATTTTGTTCAGAAAAGACATTTGCCCAACAATTTTCTAAAGCAGTTAAGTCAGTAATACTGCCATTTTACAATTTTATAAGTTAGTCTGCTTGTAGGTGCGTTATGTCCCATCCTACTTGACTGCTAACTATTTTCATCCATTGGAAAACCAGGTGATAATGGAGTTAAGACTGAAGAAACCCCCAAACTTATTACAGGGTTGATCAAATACCACAGAGTTCTTCTTGGGGTATGTGTCTGTGTGGGTCCCACTATAGGTACACATGTGCCACGTGTTGTATGAGATCAAAATCTGTTGAATAGCAGTGTCCGTTAGACTTACAGCTGCCTCCATGTGCTCCTGTTGAGGGAAGAAAGTACAGAGTGATCACAACCATCCCTCTGTTCCCTCTTACTACATATGGGAACAAGACAGAACAAGTAGTGTCCGCCCACTACCCTTAGTGGAATTTAACTTCAATTGCAAATTAGGTAGTTAGGGTTAACTCCCTTTAAAGTATTTTTCCCCCTGGTACATCCCCTTAAATTTTATTTGTCTCTCTGCTTTCTGTCCCTCTGCACATGCCAAAATGGTAGATTCAAAGCCTTTGGATTTCAACCCATGTCAATCCTGAATGGATTAATTCCATTCACTGAGAGCCACAGCTACTCTCTGTTTTGTCTTGGGGAAGCGGTGTGCAAGACTGCTCAGTAAGAATGAGGCAGTCCAGAGACATTCAGCTGAAGCTATATCTCCTCAAGAAATGTATGAGAAGAACTTGAGACCCTAGGCGCCAATTGCGTGGAGCTGGAACATCCAACGGCAGCCCCCCTACCAGAATCTCCCCCTCTCCCCAGTGCCTCCTGCCTGCCGGTAGACCCCATCAATCAGCACCTCCCCTTCCCTCCCAGCGCCTGCTGCAGATCAGCTCTTTTGCGGTGTCAGGAGGCGCTGTGGGGGAGGAGCAAGGGCGCAGGGCGCTCAGGGGAGGGGGCAAAACTGGGTGGGAGCGGAGAGGGAGTGGGGAAGGGGTGGAGTGGGGGCGGGGCCTGAGCGGAGCCGGGGGCACCCCTCCCCCCAGCAGATTAGAAATTCGGTGCCTATGTATGAGACCGCAAGGAGTGAGGATCAATATACAAAACTGATCAGACATCTGATAAGTCTCTGTCAGCTAGTACCCCTGCCAGACAGCATGCAACATCCAAGGTTGGTACCTGTAAAAAATCCTCTGTGTTGTCAAGTAGGGATCCAGCATCAAGGAGTGCCCCGATACCAATTACCACCCTTACACAGAAGACTGTTACCGTTTCCTTGCTGAAGCAAGTCAAAATCGAAACACTGGGATGCGCATGGCTCCTGGCACCAGTCCCTTTCTTCCCATAAATAGAGGCCCAAATCTTTGCTCTTCAGGAAACAAGTGCACTAAGCCCACTCCTCAAACAGACAAGTGATGTGGGCTCAGTCTCTGGCTCAGCACCAGAGAAGCACAAGCCATGCTCAGTAATTAGGTATGTTTCCAAACACTGACATTGACACTGGCATTGACGCTGGCACCGAGATTGGCACCATCGATGGAATCTTTGTTGGTAGTGGCTGATTCTATGTTGGAGAAGATAAACTATGTCCCAGGCATCACCATTGGCACCAGTTTTTCTATACTTGGTACCGGTGTGTGTTTCTGAACTTTCAGTACTGAGGTCTCCTCAGTCCTCAGTGCTGCCTCTCAATGATGTTTATTCTTCATCTCCATGACTAGGACACACCTTCTGTTCTTCATCCAGCAGGGAGCCTTTCATCTCTCAGATCACCAAGGTGAGAGTTTCTCTACAAACCAGAGACACTCAAGAGCCCAAGTGTATCCACCTCTGGCATGGCAATGGCCAGGTCAACCCTATCAGAACCAACCTTACCAATATAATGCACCATCTTCTCTTTGGAGCATACTGGTGACCTCCATCGAGAGCATCTAGGAGCCAGTCTGCTTCCTATTGTTCAAGGAGGCATAGAGGGATCTTGATCTCCTTTTGCATGCCTTTGCCAGACCCTTTCCCACAGATGAGGAAGAATAGCAGTATTTTTTTGGTCATGGCCTAAGCTACACCAAAAAGGCCAACTAACAAACGTTTTAAAATGTTAGGTTATGTTTGAAGACATTAGTTACATTCCTACTTTAGACAGAGAGAGGCTTGGTCTACACATATTTTTTTGTACCAGTATGATTATTTGGGCTAGGGGTGTGCTTTTTTTTATTTTATTTTTTAAATGAAGTAGTTGTACCAATACAACCCCCTTGGTGTGGTTTCAGGTTATACTTCTATAAAGGTACATATACTAGTATATCTTCTTCCCCTTCCGGTATGGGAATAAACTCCATTATTTTGGCGTAAGGCATCTTTATATCAGTATAACTGTGTCCGCACTGGGGAGGGTGTATACTATATTAACTATGGTGGTATAGTTAAAGCAGTACAAATTTTGTGTTTAGACAAGTCCAAAGAGAGTGTTTACCATTAATAGCTGCAGTGAAACTGAAACCAAAGAGTCAGCAGGCGGGCCTGTGTGTGGACAAGAAAGTGGGAGGAAGAATACACGTTTGGTATTGCAGTTGGACCCGCTCAAAAGATCCTTCTAAATACCAGCACAGGAGAACAAAATCTCTTCAACTGTTTTTCAATTCTAAAGAATTAAAAAAAAAAAAAAAAAAAGTAATGTGAAGTCTGTTTATTCACATCTGAAACTGGTAACATAGCAGAATTTTCTGATGCATTCTTGATCCATTGCTGATTTTGCACCTTCAGCAGCTGATGCTATTTAAAGAGTGTTCTGCTAGAAAGAAGAAGATAGGATGATCTTGTGGATAAGGGGCTAGGCTGGAACTTGGGAGATCCAGGTTCATTTCCTGGCTCTTTCACTTTTTCTCTTGGAGTGTATACAAATCAATTAATGCCATCTGTGACTCATCTGTAACATGAAGACTTCTCTATTGCACAAGGAAGTTGTGAAAATAAATCCATAAAT
Source organism: Lepidochelys olivacea (assembly GCF_965140295.1). NCBI lineage: Eukaryota > Metazoa > Chordata > Testudines > Cheloniidae > Lepidochelys > Lepidochelys olivacea. The sequence continues at coordinate 114,121,690 of NC_140411.1, forward strand.
GCTTGAGGCTTCAGATAACTGTACACATCTGTGCAAATATTTTATTAGTTAAATTTGTCCATGTACTGGTTCTGAAATCTGTTTTACAAGTTAGTCATTCTCATATCTCACGTCTGAAATGAGATTTTGTACCTTGTGGTTTTATACTCTAAGAATAATAATATGAAAATCTAATTTCCATTCATAATTTATGTACTGAGTGAAGATAAGAAATATAGTAAATATGTTGTACCCATATAGTTACATTCTCAAATTTGCTGCTGTTCCAAGAATTCATGTATCTGAAGAAATTTTGAAAATGATATAAATATCTCTGGCAGAAGTTGAGCCACTCAGTTTCCTGACCAAAACACTCATCTACAAGTATCTGATGTGGCAGAAGTTCAAGGACCCAAGGAAATAAGCCAAGTTGGACTTTTGATATGAACTACATAACACTGCTATAGTCAAAGTTTTTGTTGTGTAGTGAAGTATGGTTATATTTAGGAAATTAATCATTAAAAGGCGTCCTGTTGTTGCACATGTTTACTATACTTCAGTGCCATTATCCGCTTTGCAGTGAAAATTTGTTCTATTCTGTCATCTTCATTGTTAATGAACTTGGAAGCTGAATTCATCATCTGGAATACTTTTAATTTTTTTTATTTTTTAAAGTAAAAGGTACCAGATTAACAGCTATAGAGACTGGGTCCTCTATTTTTCCATTGAGCAAGTACAGAAAGTCCATCGGTAGCTTTCTCTATGCGACTCTGTTGATGGATTCAAATCCTGACATAGATGGATTGATGCCATTTGTTGTTGTGTTTTTGTAGACATTTGTCCACTGAGACTGTTAGTGACTTACGCAACATAGCAAACAGTTGCATGGTAATTTAGGATACAACTAACATGGTCGGGATTTAGGCCAATGACCAGGATATGAAAGACATAGTATCCCTCTACAATTGTGCTGAGACTCTAACATCCTCTGTGTGTCTCAAATCTTAATTGTTGGTGTTATAAAGAAATAATATAGCTTGATTTTTGTTCATATACCAGGTTGTATCTTCAGTTTTGTTAGACAGAAGTGCTGTTCTTGTCTTTTATGTTGCCTGTTGTCCCCTTTGCTCCATTAGGGACTCCATGTCCCATTTGTTTGTTTCAACACCCATCTCTGTCTCTTTTTTTATATTGGCTCCCACACATTGGAGTGCCTTTCCTGAGGTATTTTGTCATTTTCTCTTTTTCAGATTGTGACTATATTTGAACTTGTTAACTTGTTAACTTCAGTTAACACCATGTTAATTTTAGAAGCACCATGTTCAGTAGTCCTAAAATGTAGTGTTTTCTCCTTAAATTGTTTTTGTCTATGTACATTTTTCCAGCACTATCAGTCTAATATGGGAATGAGAGTAGCCTTTAGCCTCACACATGAAAATCAAGAAGAGAATGAATAAATATTTAAATTATTATAAGAGATGTGTGCTAGAAAGATTCAGCGCAGTTTCATAAGTACTAAACTAACATCAAAAGGCCTGACTGAAATATGTCCAAACATATTCAGTGTAAAGGATGACACTTTTTTCCCTGAGCTTCTAAATTTAAATAAAAATCCCCCAAACTTAGTGAAGTAGGCAAAGGCTAGAATGTAAACCCAGGTTAAGGTTAAGTCTTAGGATGCTGGCTGTATTGGAAGGCTTAGGGAATTGATAGTGGTTTGATGATTGGAAACATAGGAACACAGAATAACATGGACCTGTGGCTAATCATGGTTTTGTCCATCTGTTTATGCTGACTGGTTGTTTCTTAAATTGCATTTCAGGTTCTACAGTTAATATGTGGAAAAAGAATATTTCCTTTTATTTTAAACTGTTTATGTTAGGCATTTCTCATATACCCATCACCAAGGTATCTAAGTACCAATTCATTATTAAATAATTTAAAAAGAACTATCCACTTCTGGTATTCTAACTACATATGTAATAATATCCATTATAGTTGTGATGTATGGATAATTTTACACATTAAAAAGTTCTCACCGCTCACACATTTAGAATATGTTTTTATCTGTGTGTACCTTTCCTCAAGTTTTCAGTCTCTGTTTTGAACTCCTGCTGTCTCTCATGTTCTTCTCTGAATTTTTTCTTTATTTTTAGAGGTAAATCAGTGGGATATCCTTCATCCACAAGTTTCCGTTTTCATTAGACTAGTGTGCTTTCTTTTGTTTATAGGCTCTGATCTCACAAGTCACTTAAGCATGTGCTTAACTTTAATCATGTGAGTAGTCCCATTCACTTCAGTGGCTTTGATGGCAAATTAGCTGGCTACAGTAAAACTTAACTATTTATGCCATCATTTCACTAAATGAGTTGATACTTATTGTTCCACTGACAGACTTTGCAAACTGTTAATGTTTTCTTCTGTCACTTACCATACCTAAAGAAGAGTTGTAGTTTACTCGTAGATCTCCCTGTTTATCACTGTTAATTGTTTGGCAACACATTTTCTTAAATAATCATTTTTCCACAGCAAAATGATAATTGTCGACCCTTATCTCTGTCTGGCCATGTTGGTTTTGATAGCTTACCAGATCAGTTGGTTAACAAATCCATCAACCAGGGCTTCTGCTTCAACATTCTTTGTATTGGTAAGTAATATACTTTTTTTTATTATTGACAGCAGTGAATATTAAGTATTTGACCATAAACTATCTCTTGGCACAAATATTAATTTAAAAAAAGTGGATGACAAGGTTACTGTTACCTCCTATAAGGAAATGACTGCAATATTGATCCAATGTGATCCTAGGGTGTTTTTGCCTTTTTAACTATGAACCATAATGTGCCTCTTTTTATTAAAAAGAAAAGGAGTACTTGTGGCACCTTAGAGACTAACCAATTTATTTGAGCATAATCTTTTGTGAGCTCAGATAAATTGGTTAGTCTCTAAGGTGCCACAAGTACTCCTTTTCTTTTTGCGAATACAGAGTAACACGGCTGTTACTCTGAAACCTCTTTTTATTCACAACCATCCTTTTGATTATCTTTGTTGTACAGTACTTTCATGATCAGGCTTGAGGATGCCTTAAGTCTTGTTTCATGAGCAACTTCCAGGATTCTTTAAAACTTGTGGTCTACATCCAACTCTTCCCCAAAGGTAAAGTATTTCAGATAACTGAACCCCAGCCACTTGCAGGTCTATAGGTAGGAGGTCTTGAAGCATTTTTATACTTATTAATTTTCTGGCTGAATATATTGGAGTTCTTTGGATATACAGGCAGACACACAACCATGCATCTTCCTGAAACCCAACACTGAACTAAGCAAGGGTATAAATAATCTACACCAATCCATAATTGTCCTTCACTTCCTCTCTGTCTATTAGCTGGTGTGGTTGAAGAACAGACCTCCCTATACGCATGGAATAGCTAATCTTAAAACTTGTGTAATATAGTGAAGATGGATAGCTGTGGTTTTACTACTGACTTAATGAAATAGTAAAGTGTTCTTGGTGTTAAGGTTTTCTCTCTTTCCCTGTCCCCCACTGATTTTTGGAATGTTAGTGCCTAGGCCACCACGGCAGGCCTATGTAAGCACGCTAAATAATCTTTATTTCTCATTTGTAAAACACTAATCCTATTCTTGGATCTTAAGATTCTAGTGAGAGGCACAAAAGGAATTCCCTTACTGCTCAAAGGTGTGTTTTGTTGTTGTTTTCCCTTTGAGTACTGATAGGTGTGTGTGCATATGTTCTACTTGTCAAGGAATTGAAGGTTTGAGGGAACATTCAAGGTAATGAGGCACTGGCAATTGATTTTTTTGTACAAAACACATTTACTGGTGCTTCTAAGGGTCAAAAAGAGGAATTTGCTCATATATTTGGAGAAGCCAATGTACAGGTAATTTCTATTTAAACTCTTTTAAGAGGGCAATAGCTATAATAACACCTATTATGCTTTGTACAAATATATGCAAATGCAAACTTCTTACTTTTTCTTTTAATTTTTTCAGGGGAGACTGGAATTGGAAAATCAACCTTGATAGATACTTTGTTTAACACCACTTTTGATGACCGCGTATCAACACATTTTCAACCAAATGTAAGACTCCGAGCTCAGACGTACGAACTCCAGGAAAGCAATGTTCGGTTGAAACTGACCATTGTAAATACAGTGGGATTTGGTGACCAGATAAACAAAGAAGATAGGTTAGTGTTTCTTTGCGTGGTAAGAATTTGATTATGGAAAATAACCTTGTCTTGAACTGTGGAGTCTGAGAGTAGGCTTTTCAAGTTAGGTATGTGATTAAGAAAAATGTGTGGTACAAATTACATATGTACTCCAGATATTTAATTATACATTTTTCCACGTAATTAATTGATTGTATTTTCTTCTTGTCAAGCAAATCATTTGAGAAATCAACATTTACTCTGCCCTCATGTGTTCATGGCTTTATAATGTGTTACACATTATATCAATAAAATATATAATAGTGATGGGCATTTTTTGAACTTTCATATAATTATACAGATAGTAAGTTACAGTACAATATGTTCTCTACAGAGTTGTGTTTTTAAGTTTCAGTGGGATCTACAAAACAATGTAAATTGGAAGAAAAATCATCTGGATTTTTTAAATGTAGGTATATTTGAAGTTGAACAGCGTATTTAGAAGACGGAGTATTACACAGCTAGTGAGTGTAGAGTATTCTTTTCTGTCAGTTCAGTTTATGAATATTTAAATTCATCAATTATTGTACTGATTTTCTTCTGACTTTTATTGGAATGACCAGTCTATGAAGCATTTTAAATAATAATTTGCATTATTTAAGAGCCAAGTAGTGTTGGGCATGGATGGAGGTTGTCCATTCACTTCCAGAACATAAATTAACATTAAGGCTACTTTTTAGTCATGGGTATTTTTAGTAAAAGTCATGGGCAGGTCACGGGCAGTAAACAAAAATTCATGGCCCGTGACCTGTCCGTTACTTTTCACTCCAGACTAAAATTTGTGGGGGGAGGGGTACCCGGGGGAGCCGCGGGTGCTGGAGGAGGGCGGCCCGGATGCTAGTGGGGTGGGGGACAGGTGTTGGTGTGCAGCCTGGACCACCGCTGGTGCTGGAGGGCAGGTAGGCAGTGGTGTGTGGCCCAGGATCCCCGCTGGTGATGGGGGCATGGGTGGCAGGGCCAGCAGGCTCCGCACCTCCTCCTCACCCCCAGCAGCAGCAGAGTTTGGGTGTGGCAGAGGATTGGGGCATAGGATGGTGTGAGGTGGTCCCTGAGTGGCGCTTACCTGGGGGGCTCCCTGGAAACGGAGACATCTCCCTCCCTCAGGTCCTAGGCGGAGGCGTGCCCAGGCAGTTCTGCGCGCTGCCTCCACCTGCCGGCACCACCCCCGCAGCTCTCACCAGCCGCTGCAGAAGTCACGGAGATCATGGAAAGTCACGGAATCTGTGACTTCCGTGACAAACTCGCAGCCTTAATTAACATTATAGCATAGGATACCAACGAAAGAGTGTTCCTGCTAGTGACTTGCCTAGTCTTGCCCATTTCTGTGATGAACAATGTTTAGATGATAAAGAAAAATCTCAGATGCTGGTGTTAATGATACGCAGTAAAATATTTCATATTGCAAGCAAGGCTGTCTTCTACCTCTTTCAAATTCGCTTTCCATGTAATCAGTGCCTTTGAAATTTCGCTTCCCATGATTTGGTCTACACTCTGTGCAGCAACAGATACTCAGGACCTGCTGCTCTTATGTATACAATAACATGTTTTGAAGATATATTATGGATCATAATTTGGATCATACAAAACAGGGCAAAGAATCTTTAAAATGTAGTTAAAATACAAATCAGATTCTCATTCTTTAGAGGACAAGTTCCTGCTCTCTTACACACATTTACCAGTAATAAAGCTCCCCAAAACACAATACTGATCTCCAAAAGATGTGAAAATATCATAATTATGGACAGTATCAGTCACATGCTATTTATAGTGATCATCTGTTATTTCCAAGATTGAATTGTGAGACTACAGAAATTACAGAAGTCCATTAAATGTATCAGTTAAGGATTTCAGTGAAAAGCATAGCTGATACTCTGCTTTTCATCACCAGTAGAGAAAAATTTAACTGTATCCTTCATCCATCCTGTGCTGCATTAGTTTCTTAAACTAGTATTCAGTAACTTTAGTTTTACATTGCGTAGACAGTTTGATCACTATCCATACATTTAATATCCTGTTCTAGCATATGACTTCTTGAGCTTCCAGTGTATATAGTTGATATGTAAAGCAATATACTCCTGGGGGAATTCTGCTCCAAAAAATTAAAAATTCTGCACACAATATTTTAAAATTCTGCAAATTTTATTTGTCAAAATAACACTATATAATCATACCAGTTTTAGTTATTTTGGTAATTTATTTCAAAATACCTGTCAGCAAGTATGTCTGTAACAATACAGACACACAAAAATGCCCCCGGGAGTAGAGTTAAATAAACCCCTATGACAACCCAGTTGCTCTTTCTCTACCTCCATCTACCCTCCCTCCCCAGCCCAGCTGGGGGGCCAGACACTCACAACCCCCTCCACCCTGCCCACCTGCAGGGCCCCCTCCAGCCAATACATTTGAACTCCCTCCTTCTCACAGCCCAACTGCGGGCCCCCTTGCCCAGACACGCCTTCTCCCCCATCCCCCCCCCAGAGCCCAGGGTTCCAGAGGGAGAAACAACCTGATGCTCGGTCCCAGGCTTGTGTTGAGTTTCCTGCACACCACCCTCTCTTTCCCTCAGGGCATGCTGGGAACTGCAGCTGCCAGGAACTCTCTAGTTCCCTCTCACCATGTCTTCTATGTGCAAGCTATGCTCTGCTGAGTGCAATGGTCCCTAGTGGTAGCTAGCAGCACTGCAACCTATTTCTGTGGGGGAAAGGAAATTCTGCATGCACAACATTCATTTCTGAAAATTCTGCATTGCGCAGTGGCACAGAATTCCCCAAGGCATAAGCAATAGTATGCAGAAAAATATAACAGGGATTCCCTTTTTAGTCCCTCTCTATCTGAGAGAAACTAATCTTTGATTGCTAACACATCACATTTTTTTCCCCAGCTATCAGCCAATAGTGGATTACATAGACGCACAATTTGAGGCCTACCTCCAGGAAGAACTGAAAATTAAACGCTCCTTGTACAACTACCATGACAGTCGCATCCATGTCTGCCTCTATTTTATTTCACCTACAGGTCATTCCCTTAAAACGCTTGATTTGTTAACCATGAAGAATCTTGATAGCAAGGTAAGATTGTTTGAAACCAGTTTAAATGAATGAATTTGTAAAGATTCCTATTTCTTGCAACATCTTGCTGCTCTTACAATTCTTTATTTGTGGTCTTTTTAATACTGTCACTTTTTAAAGTAAAGTCAACATATTATGTTGTCAAGAAATATTGCTTTTTTTCTTTGCTCATTGAAAGGGATGAGGGAGACTTCTGCATTAGGCAAAGCTGAAAAAACATCTTACAGAAATGAAAAATTCCGTGGCAGATTTCTTTGGACAAAATCTGTCTCTTTGATGAGAGAACCCTTCTACCTTGGATTCCTTCAGTGTCTAATTCACCAGAGCAGCATTCCTGGAAGTCAATTGCTTCCATGTAGCCTGATCATAAACTTGGACGGGGTCAGGTTCCATAGCACTAGCCTCTTCTGCAACTCTTCTGCATCTGGTGTGTTTCCTTTTCTTTTTCTGTAGCTCCTAGCTGGTGACTCTTGCTGCTGTCCTCATTCCGTGTATCTCATGTTCCAAACCCTGGGAGATTATGCCTGAGGGATAATACCCCTGCCATCTGGAATAGGGCCTGTGATTTGCTCTGGAATCCCTCTCCCTCAAAATTCTCTATTTGTCTCAGCACTGTAGATCCTCTTCAAGATATGTCTTATCCTGATGGTCTGTTAGGTCGCTGGCCCTAGCGGTTAATGTGGGCTTAGCAGCCTGGGATTCAGAAGATTGTTGTTACTATTGTTGTTTCTTTGTAATACTATAATGACTGGAGACACTAATCAGGGTTGGGAGCCTCATGTGCTAAACACTATACAGACTTTGTAAAAGACAGTCCCTGTCCCAAAGAACACTCAGTCTTATTTAAGAAAAGATACAAGATGTGGGTGTCTGTCAGCCTAGGATGCTAGCTGGCTGAACAGCTTGGACTGGAACTGCTCTGAAGATGTCCAGAAAACTGTGTTGGAAAGCAGATTAGCGTGGCTTTCCACTAGAAATCCCTCCTGTATGAAATGAAAGTGATTTTTCATTTGCACAAGACAGATGGTGTCTAATCCTTGCTAGTTTTCTACTCCCTTTATTGTGGGCTGCCTGCTGCATCTTAAACAGTCTGGGTGCACCTTTAGCTCAGTGAGAGTATACCTGCCTATGACTTTGGCCGCATTTCACCACTGGGACAGGACTCTTTTAATTTTACAGCAGAAAAATTTTTAAAAGGTCTACCTTGTATATTTCCACCTCTTTGGTTTCCATCCCATAATGGGATTTAAATGTGGTGCTCGCCCAGGTAATAGAACCACCTTTTCACCTTGCGTTTCACCTCATGGTAGTTGAATCAGTTCAGCCTTGGGTATTCAGACACTAATGGCTGATTCACTGAATATGGTATTTCTTAAGATGGTACAACAGCATGCCTTCCTCAAATTCCTATCAAAGGTGGTTTCTGATTTTAATTTAAACCAAACATTCTGTCTACTGGTATTTTTCCAAATGCTCCATTCACTGTAAAAAGATGCCAGGCCACATTGTTTGGGCGTGAAGAGGATATTTACTATCTGAACAGGACTAAACTGTACAGTAAACCACTGGGGTTCCTAGTAGCACACAGGGATATTTTTGGGGATTAGCTAATTTCCACTCAGATTATCTAAGTGAATTAGATTCTATATACTTTCTTCCTATGAATTAGTGAGGATTAAAATGATAGGTATTGGAGCACATTCATTCAGGTGTAAGGTGACCTCTTCTGCTTGTGTCAGATGTTTTTGTCACTGAAATACGAAATACTGTTACCTGGAATTCAGTCTGTACTTTTGTACAGATTACTTCCTGGATTTAGCTTCTAGATTAGATTTTAAATTTGGTAGAAGAATCCTACGGTCATTGTTCAAATGAGACCTCTCAATCTCCACTTGAGTTTAAGGATGAATTATTGCTCATCACAGAGTGAATATCAGTACAAGCAATAATCTTGGAGAACTGCAGTTACTGTAGTAAGGAAAACTAAAAGTTTTTAAAACATTAAATGCTTTCAACTAGTTGGGTTGACTTTTTTTTTAAATTTGTATAGTAGAACAAGTTTTGATTGCAAATTTTTTTTGGAATGTGGGAATATGTAAACAAAGTCAATGCTAACACACCTTTCCTAGTAGTAGTGTTTCATTATATCTGAAAAGCATTTTGAGATAGCTTTTATGAAAGATTATGTACATTTTCAAGATCTGTTATATGATGGATGGTTCACTTCAAGGATTAAATTGGTGATTGAAAGTATTGCCTGATGCCTTTGGAACTCTCTGCCAGCACACCTAAAAATGCTCTAAAGTGAATCATCCTGTTGCGTGTTGCTGTAGCTGTGATTTCTTTGCATGTACTGTGTATGATGTAGTAGTCTGTCTTGTGAGCTATGAAAAGAGATTTGTGTGTTTCTGTCATTAAGCAAGTAATCAATAAAGACAATTGTAAAGTACTCCTCTTAGGAAGGAGCAGTCGGTTGCACAAAATGGGAAATGACTGCCTAGGAAGGAGTAGTATAGAAAGAGATCTGAGGGTCATAGTGCATCACAAGCTAAATATGAGTCAACAGTGTAACACTGTTGAGAAAAAAAACCAAACATCATTCTGGCATGTATTAGCAGGAGTGTTGTAATCAGGAAGTAATTCTTCCGCTCTACTCGGCCCTGATTAGGCCTCAGGTGGAGTATTGTGTCCAGTTCTTAGTGCCACATTTCAGAAAAGATGTGGACAAATTGGAGAAAGTCCAGAGAAGAACACCAAAAATGATTAAAGATCTAGAAAACATGACCTGTGAAGGAAGATAGAAAAAATTGGATTTGTTTAGTCGGGAGAAGAGAAGAGTGAAGGGGGACATAACAGTTTTCAAGCACATAAAAGGTTGTTACAAGGAGGAGGGAGCAAAATTGTTCTCCTTAACCTCTGAGGATAGGACAAGAAGCAATGGGCTTAAATTGCAGCAAGGATGGTCTAGGTTGGACATTAGGAAAAGCTTCATAACTGTCTTGGTGGGGTTAAGCACTGAAATAAATTGCCTAGGGAGGTTGTGGAATCTGCATCATTGGAGATTTTTAAGAGCAGATTAGACAAACACCTGTCAGGGATGTTCTAGATAATACTTAGTCCTGCCATGCATGCAGGGGTGTGGACTAGTTGACCTCTCGAGGGCCCTTCCTATGATTCTATGATTATATTTGCAGTTGGTAAGTGGCTTTGAACTTTATATCAACAACATATTTTAATGAGTTCTTATTTCATTTAGAAATAAGTACCATTACAAAAATATGAATATAAAGTGGATGGAAACTTTTTTTATTTATATACTCTTTTTGGCACAGAACCTCTAGAATTTAAGGGTACATGAATTTTCTAGCTGTTTGTACTGATCATAGCATGCAAATTCACTCATTTGTAATTTGAAGTAAGAAGTACTAATGTGATATGTTACAAACCAGGTTTTCACTTGTCTTCGTATTCAGGTAGTTTATCTAATGTTTTGAAGAATCAGATATTTTCTTTTTCATGTCAGCAGAGCATTTCTGACAAAACGCTTATATGAATTTCGCTTCTGATTGATTGGGGTTACTTTTTAAAATGATTGAAAAATTAGGTCAGGATTTTGGTGATACTTTTTAATGGCAATTTTATAGACTTAAAAAAAAATTCAAAATGTTTGTAAAATATGTGTAACCTTCTGTGAGTTGGTGCATATTTCTACCAGTGGTAGCTACAGTGTGAGGGGAATCACAAGAGTTGAGCAGCCCAACTCAAATTCAGGAAACCTGAACTGAATTGAGAGGAAAAAAAATTGGTTTAAAATTAGTTACACCCAGAATGATTCCCCATCACGATCACCACGCCCTTTGAAACAATTCAGCACACAAATGTATTTTTGCTTCATTTATGCTGAAATATTTACAGGTCACTGTTAAGTGAGAGAAATGACCCGTGGCTTGTTCTCACTTAACGAATTTGAAAGCTTGGCTTCAGGATGTTCAGAACAGATTTACTGTGGGAATAAAGGGCTCATGGAGTTCAGTGTAGCAGAACATTTTGCTCATTAAAATTAAACAAAGATTATATATTTGAGGTTCAGCACAAACGCTGCATATAGTACACTTAAAATCACTTGCAAAATATGTGGCAGAAGTAAAAAGGCAAAGAAAGTCTTTGGAATTACGCATGGAGGTAAGGAACGTAATTCATCAAAAATACTTTGGCATTAGTGTAAGACATTACTGTGACTTACCTGGATACAATTTAAACCAGTGGTGGGCAACCTGCGGGCAGCATGCGGCCCATCAGGGTAAGATGATTGCGAGCCGCGAGACATTTTGCGGACGTTGACTGTCTGCAGGCACAGTCCCCCGCAGCTCCCAGTGACTACAGTTCGCCGTTCCCGGCCAGTCGGAGCTGCGGGAAGCGGTGGCCCGGCCCGCCAAAGTCTGGGGAAGAATGTTTCTTCGCTGTTTGAGCTTCCTTTGTTCCCCCTCCTGCTTGATGACTCTGTTTACTGCTTAAATACAAATTAAGCAGAGCACACATTCCTTTGTTTAGGACAGACCTAGTTGCCAATATCTGGCTGGAACATGTGTTGTTAACACCGTACAGTGGAATCTTAAATGTCACATGCAGTGTTGTCTCACATATTTTACCAGGGGACAATAATGACCAGCAAATTGAGTTTTCAAATGATACCTTACAAGGCATATTTTGTACAAAGATTATTACAATAGTGTGTATATACAGGGGTACATTCTGTCACAATTACTAAAAAAGGTTTCATTTTCAACAGCACACTCACCACACAAAAATGGATATTGCAGAGAGAAAACTAGTAGAAAACAATGAAAATTATTTTCATTTGATTTTTTAGAAGTTTTGATTTGATTATCTGGGCACATATTTGGTAGTATAAAACCATTGCATCTCATACGTGAGATGTAAGACATTAAGTGGGAAAGGAACCAGTTGGTACCAACAAGCCTACAGTAGAACCTCAAGCTTTCGAGCTCCACAGAGCTCTTCCAGTCACAGAGCTTGAAAGCTTGTCTCTTTCATCAACAAAAGTTAGTTCAATAAAAAATATTACCTCACCCACCTTGTCTCTCTCATTATGAATTAATGGCCTTCAGAAGCCATATTTGCTGAGTTTTTTTAAAAGTGTGTGTAAGTACATAATATGGAGCTGTTAGCCACACCTATTCGGTTGCCCTAAACTTCCAATTATAAAACTGTTTTTAGATGCTTTTACCTTTGCCAGACTTTAATCATGTGGGCTGAAATTTTGCACGCTGGGCATCTGATTCAGGATTGCTGGGCATCTGTGTGTGTGTGTGTGTGTGTGTGTGTGTGTGTGTGTGAGAGAGAGAGAGAGAGAAAAAAACATCAGCCACAATGGGTCAGCTGGTTCTGAGAATGAGGCCAAGGAAAATTACATTTAGCGCATGTTAAAAATACTGATAACCTTTTCTTTGAGACTCTCTAGCATCCCTATGCTTTGCAGCAGAGACTTCAAATTCAGTATGAGGTTGGTTTTTGTATCAAGGATTTGCTTTTTGTTTTTCCTGTGAAAATCTGCCCACATTTAGCCAAGTGATAAAGTTTTGAAAAATTAGAGTTTGCACATGCTCAGTAGAGACTTGCTTGAACTTGGTAGCTAAATTCTCCAAAGATTCCATCCATGCTGGTCATGCTGCAGCCTGTGGCTAAGCGGTACTTTCTTTGCAATTGCAGCTCTGGACTGCAGTAGGCTGGGCTGGATCCAGGATCAGAAACAGAGAGCAGGGAGCCTGTCTCTCCTGTGCTCTCCATGACCCCCTTGCTGGCTCCCATGCAACATGGAGGAGAAAATTACTTGGTGTGAATGCAGAGAAGGAAGAGGTGATACGTGAGAGGGAGTATGGGGTATTGTCTGGAAGGGAAATGGAAGGTGCGTGGGGACTAGGGACCAGTGGGAAGACAGAGATCAGATGAGGAGTTGGGTGGCAGACTGGTACTATCTGGACAAGAAGAATGAGATTGGAAACCAGTGTGGGGGAGAGAGGCAGATATGATCAAGCCAGGGTGCTGTAGAAGAACTGGGACTGGTTGGCCAAAGAAACTGGGACAAGAAAGTGAGGTGGCCACTGAGATTAGAGGAGGAGATAAGGGAGAGAGACTGGGACTATAATCCGGGTGGGGGTGACTCCATACTGGTGGGATGAGATGAGGAGCTGAGAGAAGGAGAACTGGGACTTTCTGTGCAAGGAGACTGGGAGTGGGGGGAGACTGGAACTGGAATGGAGAGTCCAGAGTCAAGGGCTTGTTGGGCAAGGAGCCTGGGAATGGAATCAGAAGCCTGAGGCATGGAGATTGGGACTAGCTAGATGAGAAGAATGGGACTGGGATGAGGAGCCAGAGGTGGGAAAGGGACAAATTGGATGGTACATGGCAGAAGGGCCAAATTTGGGGTTAATGGGCAGAAGAGCCTGTGCCAAATAGAGTGCACTCTTCTCCTGAGCCTGGAATGGAAGATTCTTGAGTCTCACCATTCCTATGCTGTTAGCAAACATCTTTGAAATGGACTGGCAAAATGTCCCATCTCTATTTAGTGCTGGTCCACTTAGAAGATGACAACCTATTATTGCTATCAGTTACTCCATTAGCTCAAGTGGCTGAGGTCTGTGTGGTGGATCTAAAGATTCCAAACTTGCTGACGTGGGTTTCAATATGATGTCACATAATGGAGTTTGTTTATCCAGTTTTTTTTAATAAGGAAAAAAACCTAAGATATTATGTACAAAAATACCTAAGTTACAAGCACATTGTTTGCAGAGTCAAGGAAAATGCCAGAGTTAAGGTTGCCTGTGCAGTCTTAATTTGTTCCCCCTTGTGCATATGCGTTATGATTCAGACTATGATTTTGGCAGGGATGTTTTTAGAAAGTTTCACAGCAGAGGTGTGTGGGGGAAAAAACAGTAAATCATGGGAAAAATCGCCAAATATAGTATTCACTTTGTCAGCATATTCAAGAGTATAATGGGGCTGCTAAAAAGTATGACCCAGTAGGGCTGTTGGAGAGCAAGCTAACCCCACAGTGGCAGCTCCTGTCCCATACGGGTGGGCCCAGCTCTGGGGCTTGTGACCTGGCACATGGGGTCATAGTGTCACTTAAGTTTGGCTCGCCTGATCCTCTGTCTTCATCTGTAGAAGGGCACATGAGCCAGACACGAATTGCGCCGTGACCCTGTGCATCAGGTTGTTAACATCACTCAGGTTGGGGGCCTAATCAGATGTGTGTTTTACAGCCATTTCCAGGATTTCACAATCTCTGTGACAAAATCATGACAATATCATATGCTAATTAGGGTAGTCTCATTCAGTGCACAGAATAGAGAATGGTCATTTAATGAGTCGTATTCAATACAGTAACTCTTCACTTAAAGTCATCCTGGTTAACGTTGTTTCGTTACTGATCAATTAGGGAACATTCTCGTTTAAAGTTGCGCAGTGCTCCCTTATAACATTGTTTGGCAGCTGCCTGCTTTGTCCACTGCTTGCAGAAGGAGCAGCCCTTTGCAGCTAGCTGGTGGGGGCTTGGAACCAGAGTGGACTGGCAGCCCTCCATTAGCTCCCCACTCTCCTCTAAGTTCCCTGTTTGGCAGCCGCCCAGCAGGCTATCAATTGCTGGCAGTTCAGCTGTCCCTCCCCCTGCTGCCATGTGCTGCTCCTGCCCTTTGCCTTGGAGCTGCTCCCCGAGCCTCCTGCTTGCTGTGTGTGTGGGGGGGGGAGGCTAATGTCAGGATGTCTCTCTCCCCCTGCTCCTGCCCCCTACTTACCCTGTCTCTACAGAGCAGGGGGACACACAAGGGGGCTCAGGACGGAGGGAGCTTGGTGGCAGCAGCTGCTATCTCAACTTGCTGATCTACTTTAAAAGGCAGTGTACTTAGTGTGGGGTCAGCGTACTTAAAGGGGCAATGTGTGTCTCTCTCTCTCTCTCTCTCTCTCTCTCTCTGTGTCTCTGCCTCTGTCTGCCATGTTGTCTCCCCTCCCTCCATTTGTGCTGCCTTGTAGGGTGTGAGGCTACATTAACAACAATTTGTTAACCCTTCAGGGCTCAACCGAGTGCTGGTTCATCATTTAGTAGTAAGGCATTCCCTGGGAAATATCCCACCCTCTTCCACCCTCTGACTTCACCACCTCAACCAAGTTTCACAATCATCATTGCTGTGTTTAGTATTAAATTTTTTGTTTAAAACTTATTGTGTGTGTATTATATATATAGTCTTTTGACTGGTGAAAAAAATTTCCCTGGAACCTAGCCCCCGTATTTATATTAATTCTTATGGGGAAATTGGATTCGCTTAACATCATTTCACTTAAAGTCGCATTTTTCAGGAACATAACTACAACATTAAGCGAGGAGTTACTGTATTTTGTTTTCTCCTCATTGTTCAATGTATGGCCCCAGGCCTCCTTACTTACTGCAAACTTTTCAGACCTTGCTCTCAATCCAGCATTATTAATTTCCTCATGGACTTGTCTATGGTGCTTGTCACTATAATATCTGAGTGCTTCACAGACAATTTATCTTCATAACACCCAGGTAAGATGAGGGGCTATTTCCCCCATTTGGAGATGGGGAATTGAAGTGTAGAGAAATTAAGATTAAAAAGTATCAACTAATTTTGGGTGTCCAGTCTGACACTTGGGATCTGATTATTCAGAGTACATAGCATTATATATCACTTTAAATGTTCAAAGCACTGTTCCCATTGACTTCAGTTGTACTTGTGATTACTCAGCACTTCTACAAATCAGGCCACAGGGTCTCAAGTTGGGCCCCAGAAAATGAGGGAAACATTTAGTGACCTCTTGTGAAAAATTTGGTTTAAGTGATTCAACTAGCCTTACATAGGAACTGTGTGGCAAAGGCAGCAATAGAATCCAATTCACCAGGGCAGCAGTCAAGTGCCTTAACTATGAGATCATCCTTTATCTTCCCTCAGTCCCTTGCCTCGTTGTCTACACACCTCCCAGCTTCTGCAGAAAATGAGGCAGTACCTTCCTTTACTACACAACCCTGATTCATCCCTAGAGCAGGTCCATCCTATGTACTGAATGAGGCAGGGGTCCTGTGGAAGAAATGATATGTGATCATGTAATTAAAGACTGCATCATAATGTATATGCATGGGGGGACAAATTAAGGATGCACAGGTAACCTTATTTCTGGCATTTCCTAACTTTTTAGTTCTCAGTTTTGCCACCTCAATGTTTTTAATTTTTTCTGCCATATAAAATATGTTCCACAACCATCAGTATAAATCTCATGCTTTTCCTATAAATTAAATATTAAATTGACAAGAAGGTTTTATGTAGTGGTGTAGCTGTGTTGGTCCTAGGAAATTGGAGAGAAAACATGGGCGAGGTAATATCTCTTACTGAACCAACTTTAGTTGGTGAGAGACAAGCTTTCGAGCTACACAGAGTGCTGCTTCTTGCCTCTCTAAAAAGGTTTTATGATTGGCAGTGCAACATGCTATATTGAGAAATCTGATTTGGCAATGACTGGAAATCTCCTCTGATGTATGATGGCTGGCAGCTTTGTGGTACTGTCAAACTCCTGGAGCTGGTGTGTTCAGATTGTTTTTATGCTTGACCTCTGAACCATAAAACTGTAAGAACATTCCCCAGCAGAGCAAAGTTAAATACTTGTATCTAACAGCACAGCAGACTTTTAGGGTACCAACAAGGAGAAAACAACAAATTTGCTATTTTATAGGCATAGAGAAATAGCTAGAGTATACAGTGTTAATATAATTTTTTCTTAACTTTGGATTTAGTATCTTAGTAAAATTATATATATTGTAGCTGGTAGCTTTGTGTATGTTGCTGTTCTTTTCCTTATGGTTGTCTTTGAATGGTGATGGAGGTTTGCTTTCTTTCTAGTAGGATTATAATACCTTTCTTCTACTCACTTTTGTTCTCTGATCAGCTCTGTTTTGGTGGGATTATTAGGTAATACATTACTGCTTTATTATGATGTTCAAAGTATTCACTTTGGAAATGTACACAGTGTTTATTATTAGTTTGTTGGCTTTTGAATGAAACCATTCACATAAGAGTCACTGGAAAGCTTGTTAGAAATTAATTCAGATGTTATGGGAAACTGAATATTTCAATGTATAAAACTTACAGGCTTGAAAACAAAGCCTTTACACATCTCATGTTTATATCATTTAATAGGTGAACATTATACCAGTCATAGCCAAAGCAGACACCATTTCTAAAACTGAACTACAGAAGTTTAAAATCAAACTCATGAGTGAATTGGTTAGTAATGGGGTCCAGATATACCAGTTTCCAACAGATGATGAAACCATTTCTAAAATTAATGCCACCATGAATGTAAGTATGTTGCATACATTTGAAAGAATGTCTGATATTCCAGTATTAAAGTATCTTCTTTACCAGTGTTCTTGCTTTTTCTTGCATTTTCTTCTTGAGGCAATAGGGTTTTGTATTGTAGCAAGTTGGATATTTACATTTGTCTTTTTATGAGCTACTTAAGGAAAAATTTAGAGACACTTATCTTGTCTGGGTCCCCTCCCTGCCAAAATCCCCCTGTTCTTCTATCAGTTGGTGGTATTCATCACCTTAAACTAAATTTGAGCGAAAACTAGGTTTTTCTTCTTGCAGTACTGTCCATGGGGGATCCTGCTGTTGGTGTATATGGATCTTGTATCTGCTGGTCAGAACATTTGACAAGCAGTGCTGTTGGGGGTTTCATGTGTCCAAGGACGTAAATGGGTGTGCAGCCCAAGCCACCAGTTGGTTCCCCGTTATCACTTGTGCCAGGGAGTCGGAATGCTGTAATGTCTGGTACCCTGGCTTGGATTATTCTGACAGAAAGAAAAGAATTCCTAGTTTTGAGGAAAGCTTTGTGTTACTCTAATAACTTTCTTCCCAGTTAGCAGTACTTTTTCTTCAGGTTTAGTTGTGGAGCAGTCATTCAGTGTTGAGGCAGCATTTCCCATCTCATGGCTGTCTGAGCATGTGGCATGAGCAAGATCTCAGGCCTCAAGCACTGCACTTCCTGTAGTGGCCTCATGTCTGTCACTGGTGGATGCTGAAGATGCCTGTTTTGCTTTGAGGAAGGCTGTATCCCAGATAGAGCAACTGTCTGCTGGCCTTTTCCAATAGAAATTGATGCATGAGGGGCAACTACCTCAAACTCCTTTTATTGTAGCAGTCTATGAGGACTGTATTGGATTTGAGAACCCTAGGAGTCCTTGTGACATGTGCAGCACTCCGTTGAAGCTCCAGAGCAGGCCAGGATTTGACTAGCTATTGCTCTTTTTAAATGGATTCTCTATGTGAAACTGACCTGTAGTTATAATGTGTTTATTTGTCTCCAAATGCTTGTTGTTTCTCTGATTTAATTTTCAAGTATTGTTTTCCAGTTCTTATGTAAGAATACTGGGAGATAAGACTGAATTGCTTTGACTGTTTTACAGGGACATTTACCATTTGCTGTAGTGGGGAGTATGGAGGAAATGAAGGTTGGAAACAAAATGGTGAAAGCTCGACAGTACCCTTGGGGCATTGTTCAAGGTAAAATCTGAATTTTTAATAGTATTTTTCACAAGTATATGAATGTTGTTTTCATTATAAAACCCACTCAAGTTGCAGAAGTATTTGTTTTAATATTAAGTGGGCTGATGCTGGCTACTGATGCCAGATTGGTAGACTAACTGATCCAAAAAATTCATGGCTTGATCCTCCAGGTCCCATCAACACAAATGAGATTTATGAGTGCTGAGCATCACAGAAAATCAGGCCATCAGATCCTGGATGTGGTGATTAGTTATGTTGTTGCATTGTAAAGGTGCAGCTGGCATTACCAAATGTTACAAGGTTTTTATATCAGAACAGAGGAGAGAGAAAGTAATTTCTTTTGTAGATTCAAATAGGGAGTCATGAAAAGAAAAACAATGGAATCTGCTAAACCATGTTTCTACTTAATGCTTGGATTATGTATCACAAATCACGAGGCAGCAACTGGGTAAAAGAAACTAGGGATGTTTTACCCCCAAAAAACTTAATCAGCCAATTGAATAGAAAATACCAAGGCTGTTCAAAATACTGTTCTACGGTATAGTTGTTTGTATATCATGGATCAATATCACTATTATTATTTACTTGAATAGTGGAAAATGAGAACCACTGTGACTTTGTAAAGCTTCGTGAGATGCTTATTTGCACAAATATGGAAGACCTGAGAGAACAGACTCATGCACGGCATTATGAGCTGTATAGACGCTGCAAACTGGAAGAGATGGGCTTCAGAGACACAGGCCCTGAAAACAAACCAGTCAGGTAAGGGGGTGAATCCTTTAGCTTGAATGTTGAGTTCATTCCTTCCTTCCATTATCATCCCTAATCCTTTATAGTCTGAGGGAAAGGACGAAAAATTATATTATTTAACCCACCACTAGAAACAAATAGTGCTGTCTGAAGGAAATATCAGTAATACAAGGAAATTGTAATATTTTTATCTAGTCATCATCACCGTATACTACATGTGTGATGTGACTATTTTAGAGGAGCTCAGACTATTTCTGTATTTTTCACAGATCACTGATGCTTTGTTCCAAAACTGAGGATTTTGACTTATTTCTTCCAAAAACACATTTGGCAGCCCATGTTCTTCTACATATATGTACACTATTCTCTATTCTTTTTTCTTGCATTTGAAACTAATTCCAGCGTAACCTTGCTTTTTCTTATACTTACAACTTTGCTGTTTTGTCTCATCTGTTATTCATATCTGATGCAGAAGTGGCAGGATGGCTGGACTCCATGGTCAGAAATAATTGAAGAAATAACTTCAATCCTATAAAATCACTGGTACTACTTTTAACTTTTTACATTTCTTAACCCAAAAAGATTAGAAATTTGTCTCCAAATAGCCTACCATAGAATTAATGGACGATTCCAAAAGTAATTATGAAGAGCAAAAAGAAAAAGCTTACTTATAAACAGGCTTTTTTTTTGTATAATCCCACTTTGCACAGCAAGTCCTGATAATTTTTATTGCCCAATTTTTCTATCTTTTCTAACTTTCTGATCTTTTTTTCTTTATGTAGCCTCTTCTTTCTACGTGTATGACTGCTTCATTTGTACGTGCACATTATGTGTTAGAATTCTTCCAGAAATAGACTCCTGAACTGCCAATTTTTCTCTCCTCCCAGTCTATAATTAGTAGTCAAATTCTATTGAGAGAGGAAATCTGTGAAGTGCCAATTTACTGCTGTGCAGTAGTGGTGGCCAACTCTGGAATGGAAAATAGATGATAAATCAGCAAAATATCCTGGAACTTAAGTGTTTTTTAATGCTCATCATTTAATATTTTTATATCTGGCCATCTTTACGCAGTTATTACTAATACTAAAAAGTAACGCATTTTCCGACTAGTTTTAGAATAGTTTTTCTAGTTGCATAAATTCTCAGCTTTCATCTTTACCTCCAAGAAGAAGCTACAAAGCTGCAGCAACAGATATGAACTGCAAAATGTTAATGTTTAGGGCGACACAGTTTTTGGCATTGACTAAACAAATACCTGTTTTTAGCATTATACTGGCAAGTGAGCTCATTTGACACATGATCGTGCTGGATATGAGAGCACTTTCCAAAAGGTCTAAAGACCTTCAAAAAACGTCTAGCAACCAGGTGGTAATGCAGAACATCAACTACCATGAGAGAAATCTGAATGTAACTGCACATGTATAGAACATTTGATTAGATAATCTTGAGTTGTCCTCCAATCAGGACACTATGTAGTGAATTAGATCATTCTTGACCAAACTATTTGCAGGCCTAAAGTTGCAGCATTATACCTCTATGTTTTAACACTCTACTCACTGGATGTTGATTGGAATTAGATTCTCTGACAAGAAATCAGAAGTACAGAAAGCTATAACTGCCATTTTTGTGTGGTTGTATTGGGGGCCTATTGAATAGCTAGCCTACTGAGAACCCTGTGGTTGATGACGAGCATACTCTGTCGTGACAGATGAATTAGATATGCTTAGCCACAACTACTGAAGGCACCATTGTTTTTTAAGGAGGGAAACAGGTACAGTAAAAGAATTTAAAGAGAAGAATTAACTAACTGATTTATTGTGACAAAAGTAAGCAAGCGGGGTCTGTATGCAATTCTCTCCATGCTGTGTACCACAATAGGAATTACATTGATAAAGAGAAAGCACTTGGTTTGTCTGGAGGAAAATTTACGTAACTTTATAATGAGAAAAAAGAATTCAGAGGATTAATTTGATATACAGCCAGCCCAATAATGTAACATCATCCATAAAGTATTTGATGGAACTATTACACAAAACATAGAATAAACTACAGAAAGTCTACTAATTGGAATTAAATCCATCAGCAATGTGGGGAAAAGGGTGGCTCTGCCCCACAGAACACAATACGGTAGAACCTCAATAATTCCCACTTTAGTAAACTGCAAACCCAGTCATTTCTCAGAAAAATGACCATCTTGGCCACTTCTCAGCAAAAATGTATTTACAAAGTGAGTTGCTAAATTATTAAAACTTCAACACTTTTACAAAATATATTCTAGTACGTTTACTACTATTTAGCAGTGTAAGGTATTACTACAAATAATTAAAATTAAATTGTACTCAATAAATGAACAAAGTACATTTAGGGAAGTCAGTTTCCCTGATGTTTTATAATTGTTTGTTCACTTGCCAAATTTGATGATCTGCAACGGGTTTCTCAGTCAGTGTAAAGTAGCAAAATTTTGCTATATTTGAATCATATGCTGGCTTTGCTGCATCAGGAGCTTTGTGGTGTTTCATGTATGTCATTTTGATGATTTAATAAATACATACCCTCATATAGTTACCACTAATGTATGATTGATAATCAGTTTTGAATTTAATTTTAGTCCAGAACTGTTCCTTTTGCAGGGAAACAGCAATAGGTCTTGTATTGTCAGGACTGCTGATGAGGTCATAGGCAGAGAGAACATAATTGGTTTTCATAAATTGTCTAGTATGAAAAACTATGCTGGTAAGTGTCCATTGCATGTAAGGCAGTGGAATTATTATTGTGCCCCAAAGCATGCTAGGTCCTCTCAGAAAACCTGGAAAAAAATGGTCCCTATTCCAAATTGAAAAGTTAGAAACATACTTAAGATACAAGTGGGTGTAACAAGGAATAGGGATGGAGAGCAAAGATAACAACGTTTCATGGTTAAATAGGCCAATAAATATAGTAGTCCTCCTCATCTAATGTCCTCTGTGAGTTTGCTTAGTAATACGAACAGGTAACTGTGTTTTATTTGTAACTGCATTCCAGACTTTTTTTGTTTATAATAGAATTCTAACAAATCACTATATCCTAATCTCTAAGGGATTTAAATGGAGCTGGTTGTAATTTAGATTGTATTAATCTGAATTAAGGATGTCTACCCAATAAATCTTATACATGTGCCTTGTAAAAGACTACTTGTATGAAAAGAGAGATCAGATGAATCACATAGGTGTATGATGAGATAAGCTTCACGTGTGAGGCCCTATCCCAAAAGGGTATTACTAAATATAATGATGTATACTAAACAAACATCAGTCTAAACAGAGATGTGTGGTATACAGTTTTAGAAACTGGAATTTATCATCTAACACTTTGTAGGGTGTATGGTTCATCATGGTTCATCAAACATAATTGGTTTGGTCATGTGGTTATAACTCTATTTACTAGCCCTGAAACTAGCCAACCTGTTACCAGTCTGGAAATCAAGTTGTTGAAGGAATCAGAATTTAAAAGTTCATGGGTGAAGGAGGGGAGAGGTTGAGAGAGAGATAATTGTATGGTAGCTGTTTGAAGAGAATAAATGATTGAGTGGATTTGCAAGCTATCAGGATACTACTTGTATCATGTACTTGAATTAGATAGGCTGTTCTTAAAGATGAGTGTCTTTCTGCTTGCTTCCAGTCATAATCAGTCAGAGCCTGAATCTGACAGGTGTAGAGCACCTGCAACTTCCTTGGAGTAAAAGTTGTGATAGTCAGGCCCCCGTTTATATATGGCCATTAATGCAGAAACAATACTGACCAGAGCTATTGGAGCTTTCAATGTGAAATTACTGTCCTAAAGCCCATTTACCACTTAAACAAATGATCATTACTTGTACCTCATCAATTTGTAGGAAATCTGTGAGTGGAATTATATTATACTGTGTATACAATCCAGCAGAAGTGTTTGTTCCTCTCTTCTCTCCTCTGCTGTAGCTAGAAGTGTGTGCAGACAGAGTCCAGAGTGAAGTGATTCCTGGCTGGTGATTGCCCTAAGTCTTTCCTTTGGTTCCCACATTGGCAGATGGTAGGAGGCTAGCTGACAGCAAATAAGCATCCCTCATGCAGTCCACTGCTCGCTGACCCAATGCTGTGTCAGGGCCTACTCCAGGATATTTCCTAAATTCTTTCCTTAGGTGATGTTTATCCTTTGGTGGAAGAAAACTGACTGTCACAGGAGCATTGAAAATATACGCTACTAGTTTGCATAGATGGGGAAAGATACATACAGCTTGTAAAATGGATGTTTGTTTACTTTCTTGGATTGAAGTTAATCTTTTTTTATTCTTCTTCTTTATTCTTCTTATTCTTTATTCTTTATTTATTTTTCTACATTCACAACATATGTGTCTCACAAGCTTCCCAGCTAATTTTCTTTTAAGGGGAACAGAATGCCCAAAATTGGAGCAACCAGTTATTCCTTGGGTTAATCACCCTTTTTTAAGCCATGGTGTCGGGTTACATTTTATATTCCCCAGAGCAGGCACTTGTCCTTGTTCTGAGGGGTTTCAGAGAAGGGCAGCAAGAGTAATTAGGAGCATGTGAAGAAAGATTGGGATTGTTTACCATAAAAAGAAGATGAATAAAAAGGGACATTACAGAAGTATAGAGAAGGTTGATTAGTAGATTCTGTTGTCCCAGGCCATAACATAAGTACAAGGAGAAATTAAGTGACATTGATAGATGGCAAAATCAAAACTGATAAAATGAAGTATTTTCCCCCCACAGTGCTCATTACAGTAGGATGTCTTCCAAGTCCGAAATTACTGCGGTTCAAAGAGGGTTTGGATGTTCTTGCTAACCATATAGAGCAGTGGTTTTCAACCTGTGATCTGCAGAGCCCTGGATATCTGCAAACTGACTTAAGATTTCCAAAGATGTCCACACGTTCTTTTTGAAATTTTTTAGGGGTCTGCAAATGAAAAAAGGTTGAAAACCACTGATACAGAGTTTACAGTTAGTGCTTAAAAAAGTGTTGGAAGGGTTATAAAACCTCTCATGTCAGGGTTTAAGCCAATCTCTAACCACTAGGAATAAGGATGAGACTGTCATGGGGGCCAGACTATCAGCTGCCTACTGTGGGGTTTCTTGCACCTTCTCCTGAAGTATCTGGTGCTGGCTGCTGTCATAGATGGGATACTGTACTGGATGGATCATAGGTCTGATCCTCTATGGGAATTCCCGTCTTCTGTTTAAAGTGCTATGCTGTGTGTATATGTAAAGAATAAAAACAATAAAATCATGACAGCCATTATTGCTAAAAGGATCTTAAACCCCAACTTTAACCAGTCATTTAGATACAGGTTGCCTCTCGTTCAGGCCTTTATTTGGGTAAACGCCTAGGTACGTTCTGAAAGTCCACTGTTGTCAACTTTAGGAAACCTCTGGGATAGTAAGTCTAAGGACTCCCTGAAAACACCTTGCCACCATCTTCAGAGTTTAAATCTTGAGAATGTTAACTGTAGTGCCGGGGGCAGGGATAGCTCAGTGGTTTGGGCATTGGCCTGCTAAACCCAGTGTTGTGAGCTCAGTCCTTGAGGGGGCCATTTAGGGATCTGGGGCAAAAATTGGGGGATTGGTCCTGCTTTGAGCAGGGGGTTGGACTAGATGACCTCCTGACGTTCCTTCCAACCCTGATATTCTATGATAACTCATGTTGGCTTTTGATACTGAAGAATTCTAAAACTTTCTGTCAAATGCAGGGTTTTATTAATAGAATATATCTGAGGAGTAAGTTACCTGAATGACTCTTAAGGTAGGTTATTTGGATCACTCTCTTTATATTTTTATCAGCTTGTAAATTTGATCTTCGTGAGATGAAATATTAAGTGTCCTACTAAGCCTTTTTAAATTAAGCTCATTGATCATGAGCAAAACTTGATTGATTTGCACCTTTGTTTTTAGGGTCCCCCTACTAAAGGGTTACACAGATAGCAAAAAGTCTATATCTCACAGCCACACTTCTGTAGAAAGGTAGGTAGTAGTGCTATAGTGAAGTATGTGAAGAGTATTAGTAAGATATTAAAAATTATCTACCTTACTTGTACATAAATGCCTTTGTCACAAACCCCCTTCCCCCAACAGCCCCTCTTACAGAAAGGGTGATAATATCCATGTATTAGATTTTCATTTTAAAACTGGAGTGCATTATATGAAGCATGTCAGAGCCAGTGTTGTGTACATTTTGAAAAGCATTTAACTGACCACAGTATACAAAATTACATTAGATACGTATAGTGCCAACTTAAACTCTGATGAAATATAAACCACTCTTAAAATAAATCACTTTTTAGATCATTGTTCTGCTGACATTAAACGTGGGGAGGTTTGAAGTTATTACATGTTCTGTTTTTGTCATTGTGATTTGCAAAACAATACTATATTCTAGAAACAAACTGAAAAAAGAACAACAGTACTTTTATAAGTGATTATTTGGTAAATCTGGTATCTTGAAGGCAGACTTCTTTGTGTGAACTTCATGGATGCATACCATTTTAGCCAGTATTTTTCTCTGCAGAACTATTCCTATAAATATAATTTTCAACATATATCTAAGTGACTGAATTTCTAGGAAAGGTGCCTTATTTTCTCTATTTCTTTTAATTTGAAAGAAGATAGCATTAAAGTCTTGTGGTGATGATTTTTATTTTTAAAGAAGTGACCTGGTCTCATCTCATAAAACTATTGACCTTTCACCATTCCAGCACTAAATCTGAGCTGTTCAAGTGATGACTTATCTTATATTTGACACTTTTAATGCTCTAAAAAATACCCCAGCTGCAGGTCAACAACAACTATCTGTCTAGGAACTTAAATTATAGCATGGTATCAAAACATTTCACAAACATAAATTCATTAATCTTCCCAACAGCCTTTTCTTTTATTAAGCTGGCTTGTACTGAGAGACTTGAGATGGTTGCTTCTGTTACTTTTTTTTAAAAATGGACTGTTCATTTGGTTGAAAAAACACACCGTGCCTAGGGCAGGTCTACATTACAGCGGGGTTTGATGCTCTTGAGATCGTTCCACTGGTGGTCGATTTAGTGGGTCTAATAAAGACCTGCCAAATTGACTGCAGATCGCTCTCCAGTCGACCCCTGAACTCTACCCCCAACGAAAAGAGTAAGGTAAATGTAGACCCTGCGGTAACTTGACCTAAGGTACGTCGACTCCAGCTACATTATTCACATAGCTGGAGTTGTGTAGCAAAGGTTGACCTACCGCGGTAGTGTAGACATAGCCTGAGATACAGTAACTTACTTCTGTCACAATGCTTGTACCCCACATTGGGAGAGGAGAAGAGGAAGGAAAGTAGTGTTGTCACATTGACTAACTTACTAGTGGTGTCAGACTCTTACCTGGTAGTGAATTGGGGAGAGCTTTAGAGTAAGAAGAGGTGAATCAACCCCCTCTGCCATTATCCCACTGAAAGGATGTTGCAGTCCCACCACCCAGCAGTCAATGAGGCAGTAAGCAACAAAGTGCTGAATGTGTGGAGGAAAAAAAGTAGTGAAGGAACAACATCTGATTTAATAATTGCCACATTCAGCAACAAGACTTTCATAGAAGGATGAAAGAAAAAAGTGGAGTGAATAGACTGTCAGCACCGGTGATGTCATTCTTCGTGTTACGTTGACTCAAAATGGATTGATATTTAGGATTGGGGAGCTTTCCTGCCACTGTCATAGAATTAAGTACAAATAACAAGAGATGAAATTGTTTGTTTATTGTAACGTCTACATCAGCAAGTTCTTAGTTTTCCTGATGCAGAACTTTTTATACTGAAGCTTACTTTGAGTGGTAACAGCTGAACAGGATTTAAATCTGTTAATGTGCCAAAAAGGAAGAACATAAGTTAATGAATAAAAAGATGTTGATGCAGTGTTTCAGCAGCCTGGAAGGAAGCCAGGAACCTTGCTCTTGATATCTGAGGAAAGATGCCAGATGCAGCTAGAAAAGAGAATAAAAATAGTAAAAAAGGCAAACAGGGCACACACAGCACCAGAACAGAGAGGGACGTCATTGCCAACATTACGATTTTGTCATGGTTATTTTTACTAAAAAGTCACTGACAGGTTGTGGACAATAAACAGAAATTCACAGAGGCCTGCAATCTGTCTGTGATTTTACTAAAAATAATGGGGAGTGCTGACATGGGGAGCGACTGAAGCCCAAGCCCCAGGGAGGGGGGATGAGAGTCTAAGCCCCACTAGTGAAAGAGGGGAACTCCAGCATCCACTGCCATGGCAACTGACAGTTCTGGGGCCCCTGCTGCCACCCTGGCAGCTCAGAGATCTGGGACCCCTGCTGCCTGCAGTGGCTTGGAGCTGTGGGACCCCCAGCAGCTGGCAGCTCCAGCCCCGCTGCCCCAGGGCACAAGGCTGAGGCAGAAAATGTCACTGAGGTCTCTGAAAGTCATGGAATCCGTGACCTTTGTGACACAATCTTATCCTTAATCATTGCTAATACTTCGAAGATCCTTTTATTAAACTTCTCATCAGCATTATTTCCTGTAAGAGACAGGCCCAGGTCCTCAGCTGGTGTAAAATAAATGGACTTATCTATATCAGCTAAGGATCTGGCCCACAACTCAATTACCGTAGACTTTGCTGTCTTACAAAAGATTTATTCAGATACTTTTTGGAAAGAGTATTTTTCATCCAAGCGTGACATAACAAAGATAGGTAGGTTGTCCTTATTTTTAAGATGGGAACTGAAGTGTAGGTACAGGAATAAAACAACATGATCTGATTAACAGTTTTGTTGTTGTTACCCTGCTTCTGTGTTTTGTGTCCAGGTGTTTGCTTGATGGCTTGAACTATTTTTTTTTTTAAACCCTCTTAATAATTTCAAAGATCAGTATGGTAAGCTTCAAATGTGTTCACTTCTGTGAAGACACTAATTTTTTTGAAACCATACTAACAAAAATATTTTTTGTTAAGGAAATTCAAACATTTCAAGAAATAAGCCTATATTGTGGATATCAAAGTACTTGTAAAATCAGATATCACCTTTAGCCACATGACTATCACAGATATTCAATTTTGAAATCACATAAAGAATCCTATATATTTTGTTTGAGGGTCACATTATTTCCCTTCATTAAGGTTGGGACTTCTTACTTTACTTATTTCCCCAAGGATAGCTTTTTCATAGGGGCATAATCAGTCTAACAGCTGTTATGTGCAAAGTAGCATCTCGGATTAAACATTTCAGAGACACTAAGTTTTCATTGATTACGATCAGTCTGTGTAAGTGTGAGAGAACTCTTATCCTTTTCCAACATTTTTGAGCGTCCTGCCACCTCCTTTTCTTGTAAACTCCAAAATCGTACAAATTGGAGATTGAGAGTGTTCCTACTCCACGTTTCAAGAATTGTAACAGTCCTAAACTGCTGTAATTTGAAGTGCTTCAAATAAGCTCAGTAAATGGCTTCTTGTCAGGTTTTTTTAAATCTACCCAGACACGTTTACTTAGAAAGATCAAAACCTACAAAGGTGTAGGGAGTAGTTCCTTCTATTTAAGGTTGTTTATTACTTGCATATGAGAAGTTTGAGAGATTTGTACATGAGTTGAACTACTTGTTAAAGTAATGTGCCAAACTGTATTTACATGCTTCCTTTATGTTTCCTTATGTTACAAACAATATGATAGAGACTATAAATTCTCTGGACTTCAGTCTACAGGAGACCTATGAAGCTAAGAGGCATGAGTTCTTTGGCGAATTGCAACGGAAGGAGGAGGAGATGAGACAGATGTTTGTGCAGAGAGTCAAGGAGAAAGAAGCAATATTGAAAGAAGCTGAGCGAGAGGCAAGTATGCCTCTCTCTTTTTAATTCACTGGTGTTTGGAATATTTTAGCAAAATCACTACTACTATCATACCTATTAATTATTAACTTTTGTATAGCACTAGAGCTGAAAGGACAGCATGGGTTGAGTTCCATTGTGCTAGACACTGTACAGAAATATAATAATGGCAATATCTTTCCTCAAAGAGCTTACAGTTAAAGGACTGGACAGATGGAGAAGAGAAACAAGTGGGCTTGGTCAGAGTGATGGAGACAGGCTAACATAACAGTCTGCACAGTTCTTAGCCCTTCTGTAGCAATGATCACAGCTCACCATGGCCTAGCCATTATCAGATGGCAGTTTTCTATATGCATTATGGCGGAGGTGAGTTTTCAGGAGGGAGCTGAAAGAAGATAAGGTGGTGATGACAGATTTTGATTGGGAGCATTTTCTATACATGGTGCTTAGCATGGGAAGAAGCACAGAAGTTCATGTTGCAGAGGTGGGTGATTGAGTCATTGGTGGAATTAAAAGTGGGAGTCAACATTGCAGTAAAATGAGTCAGATGGGGTGGGGCTAAATTGTGGAGTGCTTTTAAAAAAAGGACATAATTTGTTTGATGCATTGGGGGTGCGGGAGGGAGCGGTGGATGAAGTCTAAACTAGTAAATATCCTGTTTATATTATTTATAAGTCCACCATTGCAGTAGTATCTAGGTATATCTTTTGAATCAAAAGAAATTGCAAGATTTCTATAGAAATCTGCAGGTTTTCAATTTTCTTCAGCCCAAACAGCTGAATGTGTGGTTATGCCCATAAACAATGGTATTCTGGAGTTGTGTAGGGACTTTGGGTTAACCCAAGCTTCAATTCATACGAACTTTAAAGCAGGCATACTCTACGTATCAAATTCCTGAGAAGGATTTTGAATATCTTTTTACTTTCACCCAATACCAGACTCTCTCTGGTAGTGGTAGTAGCTAATGAGAAATCTAGACTGGAGCTTCTAGATCCTTACTTAATAAAGATGTGAAGTAGATGGATCTCTTGAGATCTGAGTCATTTGTCAGTGCAACAAATTCCTCAGAGAATTATCTACCATCAAGCAATGCTAGCAAAATAATTTTCTTACCCTCTAGCCGCCTTATTCAACATTCCATAAGATGTCCTACGTGTTTACCTCAAATCCTGTCTTAAAGTGGTTTCTGATTTCCATCTCAGTTAGGTGATTAATATTGCATTTTTCCTTGCAATGCAGGTGCATTTGAAAGGAATTCAGCTCCACACTTTGAATGTCAAGAGGTCTTAATTTTATTTTCTAAATAGGATCAAACTAATCCACAAATTGCCCTACATTACTTGTGGTGTGTGGGATAGGATTAGGATCATAAACTCCTTCCCAGCATAAGACTGCCCAAGCAGATCAGGATATGAATAATTTATTGTGTTCAGCAACCAATGGGTTTCAGGGCACATTCAGGTAGGTCTAAGGCAGCCTCTACAACATACCTTTGCAATTTGCTTCTCTGATATACGCAAGATAGTTTGCAGTGTTGTAGCCATGTTGGTATCAGGATATGAGAGAGAGTGTGTAGATGAGATAATCTTTTATTGGGTCAACTTCTTTTGGTGAAAAGTACAAGTTTTCAAGCTCAGGATCAAATTAACTTTTTGTGGACCTGGCGCCAAACGTATTTGTGGGGCATGGCACAGGGGTCAGGAGGGTCGGTCCTCAGAGCGAGGGGCTGGTTGGGGGCAGTGAGACAGGGTATGGTGCGGTGGGAGTGGCCCCGCTTCGTGCTTCCCAGCACAAGGGCACTGTTTACAAACCTGCAGCGCACTGGTCCGCCCTGCATTGCCAGTGTGCCCTTTCCCCTTGGGGGTGGGCCCATGCCACATCACCCCCCTGTTCAGTGCCCCGCCCTTATGCCCAGTGCCCCTTGCCCAGAGACCTCCACCACAGATCCCTATGGCCAGCACTTCCCCCTTCCCCCCCGACCACCCAACTGCCCAGCACCCCCCTTGTAGTCCCACCATCACAGCTGCACAGCAACCCATGAGGGAATTCTGCATCAAAAAATAAAAAATTCTGCACACAATATTTTAAAATTCTACAAATTTTATTTGTCAATAAATAAATGTGGAAGCTCCAGCATTGCAGAGGGGAGCACAGGCCACTGGTTGCATGGAGGTGGGAGATCACCCTCCAGCATCCCACCAGCCCACCCCAGGACAGGGACTCAGCAGTGAGGCTGCACATGACCCTGACACAGCGCAAGGGCCAGGCCTGCCCCAGAAACACCATGTGGGCCTGCCCCTCTGCGCCAGACACACCAGGTATGGACAGGCAGACTCAGTCTGGCAGC
The DNA here is from genome assembly GCF_965140295.1 of Lepidochelys olivacea. Taxonomy (NCBI): domain Eukaryota; kingdom Metazoa; phylum Chordata; order Testudines; family Cheloniidae; genus Lepidochelys; species Lepidochelys olivacea. The sequence continues at coordinate 114,153,481 of NC_140411.1, forward strand.
GGGATCCAAGTGCAGAGGGACTTAGTGTGGGGAGATCCAGATGGGGGTAAGAGGGTTCTGGATGTGGGCGGCTCAGTGGGGGATCTGGATGCACAGGGACTCATTGGGGGGGGTTCCAGGTGCAGGGGCAATAGAACTCTGCAGCAGTGTCCAGGTGAAGGTGGTTGGGGCTCAGCATGGGGTGTCTAGGTGTGGGGAGCTCAGCGGGGGGGAGCAGGGTCTGGGGGCAGGGGAGATGGGGTTCATTTGGGGTGGAGGTCCAGGTGCAGCTGGTTGGGACTCATTGGGGTGCTCCAGGTGTAGGGGAGGTGGGGTTTGTCAGGGTGGGGATTTGATGGGCCTGTTTAACGGGGGAGCCCCAGCTCCTGCCCCGGGGATGCTGCATGCTGGGCTCCCACTTCTCCTATCCCCTTCTCTTTCCCATCCAATGCCCCTTCCTCACTGCTCCATCCCCTCCCCATCCCATTCCTCTTCCCGCCCCCTGCCCTGTCCCACCATGAACACTCACTGTGGTACAAAAAACGGGATGACTCCAAGCACACAGAAGGGGAGCACAACCAACACTAGGACCCAGAAGGCAGCATCCAGCTGCAAAGTCAGCAGAGCTGAGCAGCACCCTTCTTTTTCAGCTGGGCAGCTCTGCGTTCACGGAAATGGGGGGCAGCGGCATGTGACCGCATGTGCCCCCCCACTCCTCGCTTCTGCCCCCCCCATATTTAGGGTTGCCAACTTTCTACTTGCACAAAACCGAACACCCCTGCCCCACCCCTTCTCCAAGGCCCTGCTCCAGCTCACTCAATCCTCCCCTCCCTCTGTTGCTCGCTCTCCCCACCCTCACTCCCTTGCTCATTTCCACAGGGCTAGGGCAGGGGGTTGGGGTGCAGGAGGGGATGAGGGCTGAGGGTGCGGGCTCCAGGGTGGGGCCAGAAATGAGTTCAGGGTGCGGGATGGGGCTCCGGGCTGAGGCAGTGGGTTGGGATGCGGGACGGGGTGAGGGCCCCAGCTGTGGGTGTGGGCTCTGGGGTGGGGCCAGGGATGAGGGGGTTGGGGTACAGGAGAGGACCCAGGCCTGGGACAGGGGGTTGGGGTGAGGGCTCTGGCTGGGAATGCAGACTCTTGGGTGGAGCTGGGAATGAGGAGTTTGGGGTGCTGGAGGGGGCTCCGGGCTGGGATAGAGGAGTTCAGAGGACAGAAGGGGGATCAGGGCTGGGGCAGGGGGTTGGGGCACGGGAGGTGGTCAGGAGTGTAGGCTTTGGGTGGTGCTTACCTCAGGCAGCTCCTGGAAGCAGCAGCATGTCCACCCTCTGGCTCCTACGCGGAGGCACAGCCAGGTGGCTCTGTGCTGCCCCATCCGATGTAGCAGCACCCACCCCGCAGCTCCCATTGCCACGGTTCCCAGCCAGTGGGAGCTACAGAGCTGGCGCTTGGGGCGGGGGCAGCCTGTGGAGCTCCCTGGTTGCCCCTACACTTAGAAGCCGGAGGGTGGACATGCCGCTGCTTCCAGGAGCCGTGTGGAGCCACGGCAGGTCAGGAGCTTGCCTTAGCCCCACTGCACTGACCGGATTTTTAACAGCCTGGTCAGCAGTGCTGACCGGAGCCACCAGGGTCCCTCTTCGGCTGGGCGTTCCAGTCGAAAATCGGACACCTGGCAACCCTACCCAAACTCAGCCCATGGGCATTCCCAGCCCTCCCACTCCCCTGGCTTCCCTTTGCTTCTTTGTCACTTTCTAAAGGGAAGCAAAGAAATCTGCAGGGGGACCTTTTTTGATTCCCCCAGGAGTACCCCACACAGACCCCCCCCCTCCATTGTCCAGTACCCCCACCCCAATCTCCCAAAGACCCACTCCCCCACGCCCTGCCTGTCCTCCAGCCACAGCCTGCTGAGAAGTGACTATGTCTGCGCATGGGCTGAGCCCCCAGCACAGCTGGGGCTGGTCAGGGATCGCTCTGGCTCCTCGGGAGCAGCACAATCGCCAGGCCAGAGCCTCCCTGGGCTGGGCTCCCTCAGGACCCACTTGCCTGGAGGGGCCCAGCCCACTGCGCTGCCCCCCACCAACTGGCCGAGACTGGCCTGATCCCTGCACTGGTCCCAGACAGCTCAGCCTGGGGAGGTGGGCAGAGTCCCACAGGTGGTGGGAAGCAGAGACTGTCTGAGCCAGAGCTACATTTGCAAATAGAGCAGAGCCCTGGGACCCCCCGAGAGCCTGCTCACCCCAGCTGTGCCACTGGCCCCACACCCACGGGTCAGGCAGGAGGGAGGGAGGTGAGGAAGAGTGAGTGGTGGGTGGGGCCTTGAGTCAGAGCACAGGCAGAGCGGGGTGGGGAAGTGGGGCTATGGTCTGGACACCAGGGCCCCTTCTGAGTGTGGGCCCGGTGCCATGGTCAACCCGGTAATGTTCAGGCTATACACATCTCTTCTTCAAGTCTGGGGAAGGAAGCAGAGTGTCTGAGCTAAATACAAGTTGGGATGGATCTTGTTAAGCAGAAGGGGTAACCCATGTTTGAGGTTGTCACTTGAAATAAAGTGGGTAATTGGGGGTTAGATTGTTATGCACAAAGGGTTTGAAGTGGACAATTAAGAGTAGCAGGCAATGTGGTGTGTTAAAAATTCTTGTAATAAGCCATAAAAGCAGTGCCCCTGTAAAGTCAATGGTTTTTGGTTTGTAGCAAGAGTTATGAATTTAAGTTCCCATGGTCTCCTTTTGAAGGTGTTATGCAGGTTTGATTTAAGGACAAGTATTAAAAGATCGGACATGAAATAATTGTGAAAAGCGTTCACCCACAGTGATATGTTGTGTTTGTCTTTTATTTTTTTTCTATGTGAACTCTTTTGAAAGCATAGTGATTTTGGGGGCATTTGATGCCCTGGATGATGTACACTACATGTAATAAGCATGTGTAGAACCTATGGATCTTGAAAGGTGTGTTATGGGAGGTACTGATCTTTGTAGCTGAGGAGATATGTCTTCAGGTTTTGCGTTTGTTGTTCTGGAAGTGTCTGGTGCTGCTTTGAGTTTACATTTAACAGCAAACACTTTGTCCAAACCATGGGAATGGCCATTGGTACTAGGCTGGCTCCACAATATGCCAGCCTCTTCATGGGTCACTTCAAGGAAGAATTTCTGGAAAAATGCACCATGAAAACTAGTGATATTCCTGAGATACATTGATAATAGTTTCATCCTCTGGACAGAAGACCTAAACTCCCTCATAGATTTTCATCACAACTTTAACAACCACCAGCTATCCATCAGACTCTCTGTAGAACACTCCCACACCAGCATCAATTCCCTGGACACCATGATTAGCTTAAACAATGGAACTCTACAAACAGCTATATACAAGAAACCCACATATCACCACGCTTATCTCCACAGATCCAGCAACCACCCCAGACACACCAAAAAGTGTATTGTCTACAGCCAGCCACTCAAATACCACAGCATTTGCTCCAAAGAGAAAGTCCAGGTTACACACCTAAACACACTTCAAGCCACCTTCACTAAACAAGGACATTCCACCAGAGAAGTAGATCGCATTCTGGAAAGAGACACCAAATACTCTAGGAGAACATTCTTCAATACAGGGAAAAAAGAAGGGAACCTCCCCCCCACCCCCGAAACCACTGACTGCATACCCCTAGCAACACAGTTATATCGACCTACATCCTGGTGTAGTTTCACCTCCGCCTCTTGGGGAGGTGGAGTACCTACGCGATGGGAAAAGCTATCCTGTCGGTGTAGGTAGTGTCTTCACTAAATGCCATGGCAGCACAGTTGCAGTTTTCATAGAATATCAGGGTTGGAAGGGACCTCAGGAGGTCATCTAGTCCAACCCCCCTGCTCAAAGCAGGACCAATCCCCAACTAAATCATCCCAGCCACGGCTTTGTCAAGCCTGACCTTAAAAACTTCTAAGGAAGGAGATTCCACCACCTCCCTAGGTAATGCATTCCAGTGCTTCGCTACCCTCCTAGTGAAAAAGTTTTCCTAATATCCAACCTAAACCTCCCCCACTGCAACTTGAGACCATTACTCCTTGTTCTGTCATCTGCTACCACTGAGAACAGTATAGATCCATCCTCTTTGGAACCCCCTTTCAGGTAGTTGAAAGCAGCTATCAAATCCCCCTTCATTCTTCTTTTCTGCAGACTAAACAATCCCAGTTCCCTCAGCCTCTCCTCAGAAGTCATGTGTTCCAGTCCCCTAACCATTTTTGTTGCCCTCCACTGGACACTTTCCAATTTTTCCACATCCTTCTTGTAGTGTGGGGCCCAAAACTGGACACAGTACTCCAGATGAAGCCTCACCAATGTCCAATAGAGGGGAATGATCACGTCCCTCGATCTGCTGGCAGTGCCCCTACTTATACAGCCCAAAATGCCATTGGCCTTCTTGGCAACAAGGGCACACTGTTGACTCATATCCAGCTTCTCGTCCACTGTAACCCCTAGGTCCTTTTCTGCAGAACTGCTGCCTAGCCATTCGGTCCCTAGTCTGTAGCGGTACATGGGATTCTTCCGTCCTAAGTGCAGGACTCTGCACTTGTCCTTGTTGAACCTCATCAGATTTCTTTTGGCCCAATCCTCTAATTTGTCTAGGGCCCTCTGTATCCTATCGCTACCCTCCAGCGTATCTACCTCTCCTTCCAGTTTAGTGTCATCTGCAAACTTGCTGAGGGTGCAATCCACACCATCCTCCAGATCATTTATGAAGATATTGAACAAAACCAGCCCGAGGACCGACCCTTGGGGCACTCCACTTGATACCGGCTGCCAACTAGACATGGAGCCATTGATCGCTACCCGTTGAGACCAACAATCTAGCCAGCTCTCTATCCACCTTATAGTCCATTCATCCAGCCCATACTACTTTAACTTGCTGGCAAGAATACTGTGGGAGACCGTGTCAAAAGGTTTGCTAAAGTCAAGGAACAACACGTCCACTGCTTTCCCCTAATCCACAGAGCCAGTTATCTCGTCATAGAAGGCAATTAGATTAGTCAGGCATGACTTGCCCTTGGTGAATCCATGCTGACTGTTCCTGATCACTTTCCTCTCCTCTAAATGCATCAGAATTGATTCCTTGAGGACCTGTTCCATGATTTTTCCAGGGACTGAGGTGAGGCTGACTGGCCTGTAGTTCCCAGGATCCTCCTCCTTCCCTTTTTTAAAGATGGGCACTACATTAACCTTTTTCCAGTCGTCTGGGACTTCCCCCGATCGGCATGAGTTTTCAAAGATAATGGCCAATGGCTCTGCAATCACATTCGCCAACTCCTTTAGCACTCTCGGATGCAGCGCATCTGGCCCCATGGACTTGTGCTCGTCCAGATTTTCTAAATAGTCCCAAACCACTTCTTTCTCCACAGAGGGCTGGTCACTTCCTCCCCATGCTGTGCTGCCCAGTGCAGTAGTCTGAGAGTTGACTTGTTCGTGAAGACAGAGGCAAAAAACCCATTGAGTACTTCAGCTTTTTCCACATCCTCTGTCACTAGGTTACCTCTCTCATTCAGTAAGGGGCCCACGCTTTCCTTGACATCCTTCTTGTTGCTAACATACCTGAAGAAACCCTTCTTGTTACTCTTAACATCTCTTGCTAGCTGCAACTCCAGGTGTGATTTGGCCTTCCTGATTTCACTCCTGCATGCCCGAGCAATATTTTTATACTCTTCCCTGGTCATTTGTCCAATCTTCCAGTTCTTGTAAGCTTCTTTTTTGTGTTTAAGATCAGCAAGGATTTCACTGTGAAGCCAAGCTGGTCTCCTGCCATATTTACTCTTCTTTCTACACATCGGGATGGTTTGTCCCTGTAACCTCAATAAGGATTCTTTAAAATACAGCCAGCTCTCCTGGACTCCTTTCCTCCATATGTTATTCTCCCAGGGGATCCTGCCCATCAGTTCCCTGAGGGAGTCAAAGTCTGCTTTTCTGAAGTCCAGGGTCCGTATTCTGCTGCTCTCCTTTCTTCCCTGTGTCAGGATCCTGAACTCGACCATCTCATGGTCACTGCCTCCCAGGTTCCCATCCACTTTTGCTTCCCCTACTAATTCTTCCCTGTTTGTGAGCAGCAGGTCAAGAAGAGCTCTGCCCCTAGGTTCCTGCAGCACTTGTACCAGGAAATTGTCCCCTACACTTTCCAAAAACTTCCTGGATTCTCTGTGCACTGCTGTATTGCTCTCGCAGCAGATATCAGGGTGATTGAAGTCTCCCATGAGAACCAGGGCCTGCGATCTAGTAACTTCCGTGAGTTGAAGAAAGCCTTGTCCACCTCATCCCCCTGGTCCGGTGGTCTATAGCAGACTCCCACCATGACATCACCCTTGTTGCTCACACTTCTAAACTTAATCCAGAGACTCTCAGGTTTTTCTGCAGTTTCATACTTGAGCTCTGAGCAGTCATACTGCTCCCTTACATACAATGCAACTCCCCCACCTTTTCTGCCCTTCCTGTCCTTCCTGAACAGTTTATATCCATCCATGACACTACTCCAGTCATGTGAGCTATCCCACCAAGTCTCTGTTATTCCAGTCACATCATAATTCCTTGACTGTGCCAGGACTTCCAGTTCTCCCTGCTTGTTTCCCAGGCTTCTTGCATTTGTGTATAGGCACTTGAGATAACTCGCTGATCGTCCCTCTTTCTCAGTATGAGGCAGGAGCCCTTCCCTCTCGCGTGCTTCTGCTCGTGCTTCCTCCCGGTATCCCACTTCCCTCAGGGCTTTGGTCTCCTTCCCCCGGTGAACCTAGTTTAAAGCCCTCCTCACTAGGTTAGCCAGCCTGCTTGCGAAGATGCTCTTCCCTCTCATCGTTAGGTGGAGCCCGTCTCTGCCTAGCACTCCTCCTTCTTGGAACACCATCACATAGTCAAAGAATCCAAAGCCTTCTCTCCGACACCACCTGCGTAGCCATTTGTTGACTTCCATGATTCAACGGTCTCTACCCAGGCCTTTTCCTTCCACGGGAAGGATGGACGAGAAGACCACTTGCACCTCAAACTCCTTTATGCTTCTTCCCAGAGCCACGTAGTCTGCAGTGATCTGCTCAAGGTCATTCTTGGCAGTATCATTGGTGCCCACGTGGAGAGGCAGGAAGGGGTAGCGATTCGAGGGCTTGATGAGTCTCTGCAGTCTCTCCATCACATCGTGAATCCTAGCTTCTGGCAAGCAGCAGACTTCTCTGTTTTTCTGGTCAGGGCAGCAGATAGATGACTCAGTCCCCCTGAGGAGAGCGTCCCAAGCCTCCTTCTCTTGGGAATGGTGGTCGTGGAACTCCAAAACCTAGGACAGTGCATCTCATGCCTTCCAATCGGCGGAGTCTCCTTCTGTTCCCTTCCCTCAGATGTATCATGTCGTCCACTCTCAGTTTTGTAAGTGTAGACAACCTCTCAGAGGCTGCTTCCTTCCCCAGACCTGAAGGAGAGCTCTGTGTAGCTCAGAGGACTTGTACTTTCCACTGACAGAAGTTGGTCCAGTAAAAGATATTACCTCACCTACCTTATCTGTCTTGTATGCAAGGTTGGTATTTGGAACTCTTTATGCAACATTACTCTCTGTACCTGAATTCTTCCCAATTCAGGACAGTAGTCTTGCAGTTACTTCTAAATACTGCTCCTCAGACTGACCAACCTACAGGGTCACTACTTGCTTGTTAATCTCCCAAGTGTGGCAGTCCATATGGACAGCTTCAACAGAGGTTTTGAGCATGCAGTGGTTCACTCGGATCTGTAACTGCACAGATCCAAAGAGAAATTAAGGCTATGTCTATACTCTGGACCTTATAACAGCACAGCTGTACCGCTGAAGTTGCGCCACTGTAAGGTCTCCTGCGTAGTTGGTTTATGCCAGCAGAAGAGCTCTCTGCTGCCAGCATAATTAAACCACCCCCAACGAGCGGCAGTATATATATTGGTGGGAGACGCTCTCCTGCTGACGTAGCACTGTCCACACCAGCACTTTTGTTGGTGAGGGGTGTGGTTTTTTTCACACCCCTACCTGACAAAAGTTTTGCAGACAGAAGTGCTAGTGTAGACAAAGCCTAAAATGTGTTTCTTCAGAGAACAATTCTTTCAAATAAATAATTAACTCTTGTGATACAACAAATTGTTTTTCTCCGACTACTCAAATTGTAGTCATAGACAGTGGGCTACATACATATACAGCCATCTGATGGCTTTCTGACCATCTAGTTTTAGGGAGATAGAAGTCTTAGATATTCTGCCCAACAAGTCCTAATTTTCGAATGCTCTGCTAATCTTTCCCTCTTCTCAGAGGTTCCAATATCAAAGAGCTTCCCAACTCCAGTTTATATCAAGCTGTTGTTTTTCTTTACTCAGCTCAGTGATGATTGGATACTCCTCTGTTGAACCATAAAGGGGGCCCTCTCTTCAGAAATGTTACCTGTGGATGCCTCAATTTTTGATCCATATAAAATATTTCCTGATGCAAATCTAGTGCCCTATTTAGTTCTTGCAATTTATTGGCTCCAGCATTAAGTTACCCATGTGTCTCCCTGTTAATTTTTAATACGAATTAAAATCTGTATACATGTCATCCTAAATGTCTTTTTTTAAAAAGTTGTTTGGAAAAAAATGGTTGTTTGAGCCTTTTTTGCAAATACATATAAATATGTGATTGTGTACTTCAAAAGTTTCTTTTACTTAAAGTTTTTTTTAACAGGACTATGGTGCCCCTGTGGTTGATTTATGAAGCAGTGTTTTAAGAACTCAAGATACGTAAGAAATCTACAATGATAACAACATGCAAGCTATCTATGTAGCTTACAAAGTTTGCTTTAGTATTAGTGAGTGTTTTCCTTTGGCAAGGCTACCACCGTGTGTCACTAGTTGGAAATGCAATTTTTGTGCTTTGGTTAACAGCTGCAGGCTAAATTTGAACACCTTAAACGACTTCACCAAGAAGAGAGGATGAAGCTGGAGGAAAAAAGAAAACTCCTGGAAGATGATATGATTGCATTCAATAAAAGAAAAGCTGCTACTGAGTTACTTCAAGCACAGGCATTTGCATCTACACCTAGCGTTAGTTTGAAAAAAGACAAGGACCGTAAAAAGTAAGTGCTAACTAGCAGTCTAGCTAGGATATCAATAGAGAAAAAAGTCTTCACATTTCAAAGAGTTCTTTAGTCATAACCAAGCTTCAGTCATTTTAATAAACAGTGTGAATATGTTATCTTTTATATGATGAGAATTAAAGTATGAATAATCATTATGCTTGAGTCATTGGCTCAAATAACTTCGCTATTTTGACTGATCTGAGGAGCTGCTGTATATTCCATGAGAGTTCTTTTTTTCAATAAGGGATCCAGGTTTTCGGCTTGAACTCCTGTGCTTTGATGTCAGAGATCATGAAATTGTGAACGTGCAGGAACAGAGTGAGAAGTTAGAAAGGGACAGAAACTCTCACAGGGAATTCCAGAAATAGCAGTTGGATGCAATTGTCAAGTGTTATGGGTTTAGGGTATGTGTTAGTTTCAAAAGTTGTAGAAAATGTAGAATTGATCTTTATAGTTACTACTTTTATCTTGCATTTCTTCTTTTATTCTTTGTGTTATCATATGCTATGCTATTTTCTAGTAAAGAGTGAAGCCAATGTGGATCTTTGCCAGTGCTAAACAGTAATCTTTGCTGGGTCAATGGCACTCATTGGCTTGTAATCCTCCAATGCCTCCTCGCCACTGAGGAACCAGTTACTCTGCCATAGTTGTGACTGTATCATCACATACATTACAAACAAGTATTTTCAGGATTTTGTAACGTGGTCATACAGTTGTGCTGTATCCTGAATATGGCCCACATTTTTTCACTTTTGGAGCCAATTTACTTTTGTCTTGTGAAAACTTGAAAAAGTTGTGGAGTTACAGGGGTCCTTTAAAAACAGAACTCCCAAATAACTCGTTAAAACAAATGTGTTTTCACAAAGTAAATGGATGCACACAAAATATGTTTTAACTTTGAGTGTGACAAAAACAAACATCATAAAATTAATCATTTTTTTTCCTTGATGGTGGATTACAGTTTAACTGTAAATAACTGTAAATAACTGTCTGCTTTGTTGTTTGTGTCAGTCTTATTGAAATTGAAAGTTCAATTTTTATCTGATATGCAGCTGTATGTCACTGGCCAACTGCTATGCATAATTTTAGAAGTTATATGGGCACACACATTCCCACGTATGCTGGAGCAAGACCAGGCTTGACTTTTTCTGTGTATACATCAGTATTCTATTTCTACTTCACCTTCTCAAAATTGCATCTTATAAATAATGTAGCTACTTTCTTTTCCCTTCATGTAGTCTTCTGTAAGAATTGTACATGAAAATGGATTTATTAAAATTGATTTATTAACTATGCCATTATGAATAATTCTTGAGTATAAAGTTTTTAATTTTCTCTATATTTACTAATGTGTACTAATGTATTTTTCTGTTTCATTTCCAGCTTTATGTAATACAGAGGATTATGGAAAGCAAATGTTAAAAATTATACAAGTAAGCTATAGTTTCCTATGCTTTTTCTTTTTCTTCTGTATTTCTTACCAAACAAGAATTTGGAAAATGGCCATTACTACTGCAAGTTACAGAAGAAAAGTATATGGTCAATATGCATACAGCATTGTAAGTTACTGTCACATTAATATAATTTAATGAACATTTCCATTAAGCAGCTACGTTGATATGCCCTTATACTTTATGTGCATATGGCCAAGTCACATTTAAGTGCATTGTACCAAAGAAAATATCTCTGCCATAAACAGTTTTCATTCATAATATGAATGCTGTAGTAGAGAAGTATTCAGTGAAGATATATATTATATTATAGCCTTTTGAAAGTAATTTTGATACATTGTTTACTTACTAAACAGCACTTAATGTAACTTCTGAAGTGTTTTGAAATGTATTAAATATTTAAATCTGCTCAAATAACCACTTATTAATTTTGCTGACAATGGTTTGTTTTTTATAGAAACACTGTCCTGATTTTGTGATCTAAGCTTTCTAATGAAAACAAATTATGGTCTTCAGTGCTGTAGTGTTGCATGCTAATATATTTGTAGTTGACATTACTAATTGAAGACCAAGTCATTTAAAAATATGGTCTAATCTACTTTCATCTGCTTTTCAGTCTTTGGCCTCTTTACATGTATTCCGTGGTTCAGAAGCTGGGCAGTTTTAAAATTAACTGGGCTATTAAAGACACTCGAGTAACTTTACAAACACGAATAGTCCCATTTATTTCAATAAGACTACTTGCATGCATAAGTTAAACACGTGTATAACTGTTTCCAGGATTGGAGCCTTACTTTATTTGTATCTCTTTACTACATAAAGACAAACTGTTTAGTGTCTTACAGAAAAGGTTGAAGAATCATTTTTTAAAAACAAACTTCAGAAAGTAGCCGTAGCTTTGTAGTGTTAAAATTATGTCATACAACTAGAACAGATGGCTAAACTTCCCTTTTGTTAACTTCAGCATCTTTAGATTAAAGCACATTTAAAACAATCCTTATATTTTAAAAGTCCCCAATAACTATTTATCTGCAATAGTCTATAGACAATGTAATTCTCCAAAGATGACTTGTATATTATTATTTTTTAAATAAAATATTAGTTGCTAAAATGTGTCTAAATTGCTTTAAATCCTACTTTTGTGTGTGGTGGTGTTAGATACACAGGGTGAGACTTCATGTTACTCTTAAAAATAAACTAAAGTAGTACAGTTGCAATTTTTCAAACATTTTTCTTAAACAAATGATTTATTGGCCAAAATAAAATTTTAGTTCTGGCACATTGGCTCAAGAAGTCAGACTGGTTCACAAACTGTTACTGTGCTTAAGCTCTGGCCCTTCTGAGTTTATTTAGACTGGGGAGATAATGCACACAAAGATAAGATAAGGTGATAGGAGGGGAGGAGAATAATGGAAAGGAGTAGTATAATAGGAGATGAAGTGTAGCTTGGAAAAGTCCATAACTGCCTTTGTGTGCACTTGCCCTGAAATATAAGATACTGGATAAATGTTGGTGTGTGCACTTGCATATCTAACAGTACAACAGAGTTCAAAGCATTAGAAAGCAATTACTGATCTTACAGTCATCATGTGGGAAATAAGAGTTTAGGTGGAACACTTTTTAATTTACTGTAATTCTGTATATGCTCATTAAGTAGGCACTTCTGAAAGGACTATTCTGCTCATGTAGTGATTGCTAGGATATTCATTCTAGTTTCATTGTTCTTGTTTTGATGCCCCCTATCACAATGCATACTGTATGCATTATTAAGGCTAAGATTTTAAGGCATGGATATTTTTAATAGAAGTCACGGAGAGGCCACGGGTAATAAAGAAGAATTCATGGAAGCCCGTGAGCTGTCCCTGACTTTTACTAAAAAATATCCCTGACAAAATGGGGAGCCCAGCTCCGGGGTCCCCCCACTGCCTGCAGATGTTGGGCAGCTGCAAGGGCTGCTCTGAGGTCTGGAGGCCCCCACCACCAGTGAGGGCTCAGTGCTCTGGCGTACCTACGGCGGCTGGGAGCTTTGAAGGACCCCTGGCGCCCATGGTGGTTTGGAACTCTAGGGACAGCAGCTCAGAGCTCCAGGATACCTCTGCGCCCCATGGCAACTGGGAGCTGCGGGGGGCCCCCGCTGCGCAAGGCAGCCAGGAGCTCTGGCCCCGCCGTCCTTTGCAGCTCGGCGCTGCGGGGAGCCTCCGCCGCCAACTGCAGCTTGGAGCTCTGGGGAACCCCACTGCCTGTGTTGGCTGGGAGTTGTGGGAGGGCCCCGCTGCCCGCAGCAGCTCGGTGCTCCGGGGGGGGGTCCCTGCAGCGGCAAGGAGCTGAGGCCCTGCAGTGGCTGGGAACTCCAGGGGCCCCTGTCACCCATGGCCATGGGGAGCTGCAGGGTCCCGTCCCCCCGCCCCTCGCACCGGGGGGGTGGAGGGACGGGACCCTGCAGCTCCTGGCTGACAGGGCCAAATTCATGGAGGTCACTAGAAATCACAGATTCTGTGACTTCCACAGCCTCCGTGGAAAAAATTGTAACCTCTGTGTGTGTGTGTGTGTGTGTGTATATATATATATATATATATACACACAATATATATAAATATACGCATTCTGGGCCACTGGAACAGTTGCTCTGTTAGGTAAAGAACCAAAGAACATAAGAACGGCCGTACTGGGTCAGACCAAAGGTCCATCTAACCCAGTATCCTGTCTTCTGACAGTGGCCAATGCCAGGTGCTTCAGAGGGAATGAACAGAACAGGTAATTATCAAGTGATCCATCCCCTGTCACCCATTCCCAGCTTCTTGCAAACCGAGGCTAGGGACACTTCAGAGCATGGTTTTGCATTCCTGCCTATCCTGGCTAATAGCAGTGATGGATTTATCCTCCATGAACTTACCTAGTTCTTTTTTGAATCCTGTTATAGTCTTCACAACATCCTCAGGCAAAGAGTTCTGCTTTGTGTGAAGAAATACTTCCTTTTGTTTGTTTGAAACCTGCTGCTTATTAATTTCATGTAGTGACCCCCTAGTTCTTGTGTTATGAGGAGTATAACACTTCCTTATTTACTTTCTCCACACCAGTCATGATTTTGTACTTTAAACTATAAAACATACAAAGATCACATTAGGTAATGTAACTTTAATGATATAGTAATATTTGTACGTTGGCTTTGATTTTCTCTCACAGCAAAATTTTATTTTAATCCCCTGCTGTTGCTGATACAAGATTTTCCTTTTTCCATATTCAAGATAATCTACAGTTGCACACTGAAATTAGGTGGAGAAAATACCTGACTTAAAATAGTGTACTGATATTTTCTGTATTTCATGGAGTCATTGTAACATATGGAAACAAGAACTGCTTGTGACATCAGCATCATTAAGCAGCATCTCAACCTTTACCAAGAAGGGGCAGAGCCATAACTAAGCGTTTTGCTTGACCCAGGCTCCAATCATATTTGCACCCACTAGAAGCAACATAGAGGGGAGGCACGCAGGGTCACATGCCCACTCAGATTTTTGTCTCCCATTTAGCACAGAGGTTTTCTAACTGTGGACCATGCCTCCCTAGGGGGATGTGCCCCACAGTTTAAAAACAGTTGCTTCCTGCCGGTAGCCAGCAGATTGGAAGCTGGTAGGAGCTGCCTGGCCCGTTCAGACCCTTGGCGCTCCATGTTGTGGGAGCCAGAGCACTGGCTGGCTGCCTGGCAGCCCTCCCTGCCCTGCTCCCCGAGCCAGGCCACCTCTGCACAGACAGGCAGTCCCCAGGCAGGGTGGGTGGCACAGCTCCAACCTGCGCCTGACATGCTCTTGCCTCTTCCCTGAAGGAGCTCAGCACTGGCTGGCGACACCCTCTGGAGCTGGCCCCCCCTGCCCATGGAGCCTGACTGCCATGAGATGCTCCCTATTGCCTGGAGGACTCATTCCCCTGGGGCACCTGCCTCTCAGCAGCCCGGTCACACCCTGTTCACTGCCCAGGGACCTGCCATTGCAGCCAGGTCACTCTCTCCCCACTTCCTGCTCGCAGAGCAGAACCAGCCCTTGCTCCCCGGGCCCCAGCCCCATGATTCCAGGATCTCGGTCTCACAGCCCGAGCTTTGAGCTCAGCCATGCGATTCTGGGGCCGAGCCCAGGGCTGGTGGCAGGCGACTGCTGGCAGGATGGACTTGCTCCCGCCAACTGCTGAAACCAAGGCTGTGAGAACAGAGTAACCCCTAGGGTTACCATATTTCAAGTTCCCAAATAGAGGACACTGGAGGGGGTTATGGGGGGTGCTGGAGGGGTGTCTGTGTACTGGGAGGGATATCTGGGAGTGCTGGAAGGGGTGTCTACAGGGAGGGATATCTGGAAATCTTGGAGGGAGTATTTGGGGGGTGCTGGAGGGGTGTCTGTACTGGGTGGGCTCCCCAGGCTGGGAGGGCATGAGCCATCTTAACGGGAGCACCAGCTGCTGCTGCTGACGGGATGCTGCATGCAGGGCTCCTGCTTCCCCCCCATTCCCCATCCCCTCCCCTTCTCTTCCCCACTGCCACATCCTCTTCGTCTCCCCATCTCATCCCCTTTCCTCTCCCCACTGCTCATTGCCCCAATGCCCATCCCACATCTGCCTCTACCTGCCTCTATCCCCGTATCACCCTGCACTCACCATTGTACAGAAAACAGCCTGGTGGCCACATTGGGCAGCCAGCTCCGTAGAAGGGGAAGACAACCAGCCCTAGGACCCAGGAGGCAGCATCCAGCTGCAAAGGCAGTGAGCACCCTGCAGGAGAAGCAGCTGGAACCTCTCTGGGGGAGGCAATGCTCCCCTAAACTACTCTCATGGACTTCAGGTGACATTGCTATCCTAGGGGGGTGGGGGGAAGGGGGCAGATGTTTGATGTTGCTGGGCCTGTGCTGACCCATTTTTGCACCCCTGCTGGCTCTGTCCCCTGAGCGGCTGCTCCTCTCACCCCACTCTAGTTACGGCCCTGAGAAGGGGAACCAACAAAAGTACAAATAATTATTTTTATGAAATATTGAAGCTTTGAATAAATATTCAATAACAAATATTGTAAACTATTGTTAATAATGAGTAACATCTATACTAAGATAAGTAGTTTAGTGCCAAGAGAAACACTTTGACAGAACAATACAGATGCTTTCAGAATAGATAAACTTTTGCAGGTATTGGTCCAAGAGCAGTGATCAGAAAGAGAATTTGTCCCTAGCAGCACTCACAAACCTGCACTCAGCAGTGAAACTGTCATAAATATAAAGGGAAGGGTAAACCCCTTTGAAATCCCTCCTGGCCAGGGGAAAGCTCCTCTCACCTGTAAAGGGTTAAGAAGCTAAAGGTAACCTTGCTGGCACCTGACCAAAATGACCAATGAGGAGACAAGATACTTTCAAAAGCTGGGAGGAGGGAGAGAAACAAAGGGGTCTGTGTCTGTCTGTATGCTGGTTTCTGCCAGGGATAGACCAGGAATGGAGTCTTAGAACTTTTAGTAAGTAATCTAGCTAGGTATGTGTTAGATTATGATTTCTTTAAATGGCTGAGAAAAGAATTGTGCTGAATAGAATAACTATTTCTGTCTGTGTATCTTTTTTGTAACTTAAGGTTTTGCCTAGAGGGGTTCTCTATGTTTTTGAATCTAATTACCCTGTAAGATATCTACCATCCTGATTTTACAGGGGGGATTTCTTTATTTCTATTTACTTCTATTTTTATTAAAAGTCGTCTTGTAAGAAAACTGAATGCTTTTTCATTGTTCTCAGATCCAAGGGTTTGGGTCTGTGGTCACCTATGCAAATTGGTGAGGCTTTTTATCCAACATTTCCCAGGAAAGGGGGGGGTGCAAGTGTTGGGAGGATTGTTCATTGTTCTTAAGATCCAAGGGTCTGGGTCTGTAGTCACCTAGGCAAATTGGTGAGGCTTTTTACCAAACCTTGTCCAGGAAGTGGGGTGCAAGGTTTTGGGAAGTATTTTGGGGGGAAAGACGCGTCCAAACAGCTCTTCCCCAGTAACCAGTATTAGTTTGGTGGTGGTAGCGGCCAGTCCAAGGACAACGGGTGGAATATTTTGTACCTTGGGGAAGTTTTGACCTAAGCTGGTAAAGATAAGCTTAGGAGGTTTTTCATGCAGGTCCCCACATCTGTACCCTAGAGTTCAGAGTGGGGGAGGAACCTTGACAGAAACCCTGAGTGCTTTTGTGATGTTCTGCCCAGAAGGTGTGTGGGTTACATTACTTTCCCTAGCTGAGGAAGTGTGTCCTGAGCTTCACATTCATCTTTCACCTTCACCATTGATGAAGGATATCCTGGTCTGTCTTTGTTGCTTAATATCCTGGCCTTTGACCCAGCTAGGTTGCCCTTGACTTAGTTATGCTAGAGCAGTGGTTTTCAAACTGCGGGTCGTTACCCAGTACTGGGTCGCGGAATGTAAGGCACTGGGTCGCGGCGTCTCTGGTCAGCACCACTGACCGGGCCGTTAAAAGTCCCATGGGCTGTACTGCCCGGCTAAGGCAGGCTAGTCCCTTCCTGTTCCGACATCATGCAGTGTCCTGGCTCCTAGGCGCGGGAGCCATGGGGCTCTGCGCACTGCCCCCTCCCTGAACACCGGCTCTGCACCCCTATTGGCCAGGAACTGGCCAATAGGAGCTGGTGGGAGGCAGTGCCTGTGGGCGAGAGCCACATGGAGTTGCTTGCACGCCTCTGCCTAGGAGCCAGACCTGCTGCTGGCTGCAGCACAGTACATGGTGCCAGGACAGGTGGGAAGCCTGCCTCTGCCCCCCGGCTGCGCCACTGACTGGAAGCCGCCAGAGGTAAGCCTGTGCCCATACCCCGACCCCCAGCCCTGAGCCCCTCCCAAATCTGGAACCCCTTCCTGCATCCCAAACCCCTCATCCTTGGCCCCACCCCAGAGCCTACAACCCCCAGCCCAGAGGCCTGACCCCCTCCCACACCCCAACCCTTTGCCCCAGCCCAGAGCTCCCTCCCACACCCTGAACCCCTCATTCCCGGCCCCTTCCCGTAGCCCTCACTCTCACATCCCAACCCTCTGTCCCAGCCCTGGGCCCCTTCCACACCCCAAACCCCTCATCCGCAGCTCCATTGAGTCACAGGCATCAACAATTTTCTTCAACTGGGTCGCCAGAAAAAAAGTTTGAAAACCACTGTGCTAGAGCATAAACAAATATTGGACGAGAACCTGGGAAGTTGCAAGTTCTTACTCCTTAGTTGAGGCAGAGTTCTTTTGTAGCCTTGTGTCTCTTGAGGCAGAGAGATTAGTTTTCCTCCATCTGTAAAAACATGAAGTACCTATGTCATTGAGCAGTTGAAAATGTAAAGCATTAAACACATTATATGTTAGTATTTCTGACATAGAATGGAATCTTAGATTATCTAGGTAGAAGTGAGGCGCACACACAAAAAAAAAGAGCATTCAAGTAAATGCATACAACGAGAGAAGTCTGAGTTTCTATTCAGTGATTTCTGTCACAGTGATAGTAATCTGAAATTAACCTTGTAATTGGAATCAAGTCAGAATACAGCTTTAGGTGACCGCAGTCCAAAAACTCTCTCAAAAAGGCTCTCCAGAAAGGAGATATGTTAATTACTGTAGTTTCCCTTGGTGCTGATGAAAGGAAATGTATGACTATCCTTCAATGTGGCCTCTGCATATTCCAGCTGTGGGATATATTGCCCTGTATCCTGAGTTTCGTGAACCCTATGGAAAAGCAGTAACTATTGGAGCTGTACAAGTACCCCTCCCATGGCACCACATCGTTGGCTTCTAGATTATATTAAGCTGTGTGTATTCCAAAGGGCTGAGTTACTTTCTTTACATGGCCAACTATGGGCATAGGAAAGGCACAGATAGGAAAATTAGGTTTAAGTTGAAGATATTGTACCCCCTTTGTCTTCCACTATGTGCAGAAAGATACTACCTTAATGTGAATATAGTATAAGAACCTAGAGAGTTTAAAATATTATCTCAAGGATAGGTGACAATGATCCATGCCTATAGCTATACAACTTCTTCCAGTTGTCCCTATGGGTGCTCATGTGAGGAGGTGCACATGCCTGCGTGTTTTTGATAAGAGATTTTCATCAACAATGCCCCCATGGATCCATGCCTGCACTCTATCCATCCTGGTGCTCTGGTAGAAGGGTATATAGGAAGGAGTGGGACCTACTGCTGTTCTTGTTCGCAGCTGGCTGCAGCTTGAGACTAAGTGCCGTGGTATCCACCAGCTAGCTATGTAACTTGCTTTTTTAAATTTTATTTTTGTTCAGTTGTTTTATTCTTTACTTTGTAGCACAGGTTTGTGCTTCCAAAGGGTCCCCCAACCTTCTTTTCTTTCATGGTCAGGGCCTCCACTGTCCTGAGCCCCTCTCTGGTTTTGGCCTTTCCTACATATGTTATTGCAAAAACTCAAGGCTTCAATTCCTACCACAGGGCCTTTCCCCTCAGCAGCTAGCATCTGAGCTGCCTTCACTGCCTTAGGGACTCTCATGTCTGGTCCAAGTGTAAGGTCTGCTCCTGCTTCAAGAGCAAATCCAGGAAGCTGAGGGAAGATAGACTGAAACTGCTTTATGCGGAACACTCCCTGAGACCTGCAGGGCTCTGACTCCCTTCCCCAACCACCTCCCCCAGTCACTCAGGATCCCTTGGTGACTTCGTTGGCTCCATCTCCATCTCCCAGCTTTGGATCCTTTGAAGCCTTCTAGGAGAAAAAGGCCTATTCGCCTGAGAGAGCCTAAAATAAGGAAAAAGTCACCATTAAAACCAGGGAGCAAGGAGACTTTGTGTTCAGATGGTAGTACTGCTGAGGCTTCTACCTCTTCCGGATGGACTGTCCATACAATCCTTGAAGCCATGGCCAGGAGGAAGGTACTGGGGTAGGGGAAGAGGATGATTTCTTCAAGGAGTCCTTGCATTTGGAGGACTCCAGTCCTGGTACCGATGCTGCTGCTGCACAGGGCTGCTTGTCAAGAGGCTTCTCGGTATTCAGCATCCTGGAAGTCTTGTTTGATTGCACTGGCATCTCAGATAGAGACCCACCCCTTCCACATCATTTCTCAAGAACTCAGTTTGACTCCAGTCTCGTTACTCTGGTTCCTTTATTTTGCATATAGCAAAGCTACATTGAGTTGATCAGACTCAAGCGTAGTGTGTGGGCAAGGGTGTACCACACATCCACAGTTATACAGCAAACTTCTTCCTTTCTATACATTTACACATTACATTGCATTTACTATACATTGCATTACATGTCTGGGGATTGGCTTGGTTACTTTGTAGGAACCGGTCTCTGTACAGTATGTTCTGTACATGTACGACTTTTTACCTCATCTTTATGTTCTCAACGTATCTTATCCATTGTTATCTTGTCTGTTGTAAATGGTTGTTACCCCTTGGGTGGTGCCTTAGCTAGTACAGTTTCCAGCCTGCTGATCCATTTACCTTCCTAATTCCATCCTCAAGAAATGAGGCCTCACCCGTGTCCAATTACACATGTCAAGCCAGGTCTGTGCATAGGGGGCATGACATGAAAGTCTCTGTCTTGGATTCCACCGCCTTTCTGTTCCAACCTTCTTGAGGATTTCCCAAAGACAAGACTCCAGCCTTAGCAGGAATGCCCCTGAGGTCCTGCTCCTTTCCTTTATGCCTCTCCACAGTGGGCTTTTTGGAATGCTGGGGTTCATTATGGTGAACAATTCTACAGGGTATCTTCATACAAGAGGGCTCACCAAGATCAACAGCCACCAGCACTTCGGGACACTCTTCCCCAGGTAGTCCCTTCAGAAGACTTAAGAGCAGAGGAGGGGAGGCAGCATTGTCTAACATCCTCCTCTTTGTCAAACAAGGCAGTTATTCCATACACATACACATTGACCATCCTACACAGATGACTTCAAGGCCTTTCAGGAGCTAATGAAAAGAATATCAGAGGCCTTGCAGATTCCCTTGGAGGAAATAAAAGAACCTCAAGACTCCTTGGTGGATATTTTATGTACCTCCCTTCAAGTCAAGATTGTCTTGCCCATCAATGAGTCTTTACTATCACCAGACTGTATGATATGATAGACACCAGTGACCATCCCACCCACATGCAAAAGGGTTAATTGAAAAGCACTATGTAGTGGCCAATGGTTAGGGGAGTACCTTTTCTCCCATTCCACCCCTAACTCCTTAGTCATTGATGCTGTTGATGAAAGAAATAGATAGTATCAGATTGGCCTCCAATAAAGACCTTAAGCGCCTGGACCTTCTCAACTGTAAGAGCTATTCTCCTCAATTCAGGGTTGTCAACTATCAGACCTTGATGGCAAAATATAGCAACAAATTATAACAAATTCTCATATTTTATTAATCCTTTACCCTGAGACAGAAGGTGCTGTTTCAAGCACTCACTAGCGAAGGCCAGATGATTGCAAAGACTCCCCTATAGATGTCTTTTGATGCAGTAGACACAGCTTTGTGTTCTGTCACCTAGTCATGTGTCGAGCCTTATGGCTGCAGTCCTTCGGCTTTCCTAGGGAGATACAAAATATGGTGGAGGACCTTCCTTTCAAAGGGCATAAGCCCTGCTGTGATGCCGTGGATGGATCCCTCCACTTAAAGATTCTAGGACGACTCTGCAATCTCTCGGCATTTACACACGCACCTGTGACAAAAAGAAAATTGCAGACAGCTCAACAATTTTGCCCAGTCCAAACCTCCCTGAGACTGACAGAGCCAGCTAGGTTCCAGATTCCACAAAAAGGGATCATCATCATACAGGACCTCTCATCTGGCAACCTCTTCCAACTAACCATTTTGTCCCATTGATCAGGCTTCACGACTCACTCCTTATTTTGCATCTTACACTGTGCCAGCCCACCTTCCATCCACCCTATGGAGACAGCCTCTCTCATTTCCTACCTTCCTGGGAGCTCGTCACACAGATGAATCCTAGAAGTGGTTTTGATGGGCTATTCCATCCAGTTCAGCTCCAATCCTGCCTGTGAAACACTTCCTGTCCTAATCAGGGATCATTCTCTCCTGCTTCTGGGGGTGAGCAAAACCATTTTCTGTGACTTAATCAGAAAAAATATTCAGGTATTTCCTGGTTCCCAGGAAAAAGCGAGATGGAGACCTTTCTTGGATCTCAGGACTCTAAAAGCCTTCATACTTACATAGTAATTCAGGACGGTAATCCTGGCAATGATCATTCAATTTTTGGGTCCCAGGGACTGGTTCATCGCCTTTGACATCCAGGATGCATACTTTCATATAGCTATGTACCCATCTCACAGACACTTCCTACCGTTCATCGTGGGCAAGGACCACTATCAGTATATGCTCAGTTCCATCCTCAATAGTTGAGGTACTGCTTGGGAAACTCCTCACATGGAATGACCCAAGGAAGAGTGGTACTTTTTGAGATATTTTGTCCCTAAGGGTGCTCCACTATCTCACCTCTCCCCCCGACCCCGCTCTGGAGTCCTTGTCTCTGGGTTTTGTGATTGAGAAGGAACTGGAGTTAGGGCAGGTCCACCTCTTATATGCCCTCATATTGGAGCACAAGGATCTGTAGGGTGCAGTTGTGGACCTGAGGGCCCTGATGACAAATTAAATTAAAGGTCTTCAGGGCATCTTAGGATATGTCTACACAGCAATTAGACACCCCTGGCTGACCTGTGCCAGCTGACTTGGGCTTGCAGAGCTCAAGCTAAGTGGCTGCTTAATTGCAGGGTAGATTTCTCGGTTCAGGTTGGAGCTCAGGCTCTAGGACCCTGCAAGGTGGGAGGGTCCCAGAGCTAGGGCTGCCGGCTGAGCCCAGGGCCAAGAAGTATCTGCTGCAATGAAACAGCCCCACAGCCTGAGCCCTGGGAGTCCAAGTCAGCTGGCACAGGCCAGCTGCAGGTTTTAATTTGCAGTGTACACATCCCTTATGTCTCCATGGTATGTCTACATGGCAATGTAAGCCCAGGGTTAGTGGGATGGGAGTCAGCTGACCTGTGTTAGGGAGCCCTGGACTTGAGTGTCTACGTTGTGTTTTAACCCTATGTTAAGACTTTTCTAAACCGAGCTCGAATCTAGGGCCAGGGCCGGCTCTACACTTTTTGCTGCCCCAAGCAGTGCACTGAATTGCTGCCTCAAGAAGGGAGCTGCCACCGAATTGCCGCTGCGGGACTGGGAAGATACAAGCTGACGCCAAATTGCTGCCGAGGCAAAAAAACCCATGCTGCCCTAACGACACACGGACTGCTGCCCCTTTAAGATTGCCGCCCCAGGCACCTGGGCTCTGGCATCCCCACTGCAGAGCACAGACCTGTGTCATAGTAACCATATCCCAGAATCCCAACACCCCCCTGAAATGTGGCTTCTCTAGCCCTAGGACTGTGGTGCACTGTGGGAAAACTTTACTGCCTCTCCCTGCACACTACTGGAAGTTTGAACCACCCACCCATACAGCCCGCTGAGCACTCCCAGCTACCACACTCAGCAACATGGAGGAAGCACCTTTTGATGATCTTCTCTTGCTTGTGCTTTCACTCCCGTGTGTCAGGAAACTGGCAGAGCATCTGTGAGGTGGTGGTGGACATAGCAGCAGCATTTTCTGTGTTCCTGCAAAGGTACCTGATGGCATCGCAGACTTTCACTGGCAGATACTGTTACCGCCTCTCTTAGGGGTGGTTTTATTTTGTCTCTCCTGGTGACAAAGAGCGGCTACACCATGTACCTTACAATGGTGCGGCTGTAGCAGCACATCTGCGCCGTTGTAAGGTGCGCAGTGTAGACATAACCTTACTTTGGTTACACCATTCTGAGAGAGATTGCCTGTGGTTAGCATGTGGAAGACTGGTCGAACCAGCAAAAATTAGCTCTCAGATTAGCATGAATACAGCATGAATTGTAGCTGTGTCAGTCCCAGGATATGAGAGAGACAAGTTGGGTGAGGTAATATCTTTTATAGGGTCAATGTCTGTTAGACCAACAGAAATTGGTCCAATAAAAGATATTACCTCCCTCACCTTGTCTCTCAGCTAAGTAGGCAATTATGGACTAACCTGCCAAATGGAAGCAATGATGTTTCTGTTTATTTAAAACCATGATTTTTAGGAAATATTTAACATTCATAGAAAATATTTTTATGCAGATGGTTACAAAGACTGTAAACAGCTACAGTGATACCTGCTTTAAGTGACCACCAAAAATTATTTGTTTGAAGGTTTGATCATAATTTGAAGAGGAATAAAATTGTATTGGAGTTGTTGGATTCACTTTAAATGGGAAGTGTATATTCGGGTGGTTTTAAATCCAGGTTTTTACTCTCTATTTGCTATGCTTTTGCTTTGATTTCACTTCCCTTTGAATCTCAAACAAAAATCTTTTCTCCTCCATTTACAATTGGCATGTTCCTAACAGTCACCAGCAGATGATGCTAAATAATCACTCTAGAAATGCTACTTCTTGTGTAGCTGTATCACCATATAAACCAGCAATTATATGTAATTGTTAAACCAGTTTTGTGTATTTATCCCAATTTATCAAACAAAAAACAAAGGGCGGTTACAATTTTATTCTTATTAGAAGCAATTGAAAAGCAAAACCCTTCAGGCAATTTGAAATCCCAGTAAAAGTGAGGTGGCCTGAAGGAATCAGTGGCATGTAATATAAAATAAAAAGTTAGATCCTTATCCAAAGGTACTGATTAAATACTGCCTAGAGGATGGAGAGCAGCAAAAAACCACAAAAATCACAGGTTGTGTATGTTTATTCCCAGCTTTTCTCTGTATGATTGTGGAGTGGCAGTAGCTACTCAATGGGGAAGTTGAGTCACTATCTTCAGAATGTGAGGTTTATTCAGACAAGCCATTTTAAAATTAAGGGACATAGGTGTTGTCATAAATATAAAGGGAAGGGTAACAACCTTCCTGTATACAGTACTATAAAATCCCCCCTGGCCAGAGGCATAAAATCCTTTTACCTGTAAAGGGTTAAGAAGCTCAGGTAACCTGAACAAAAGGACCAATAAGAGGACAAGATACTTTCAAATTGCGGTGGCGGGGGAAGGAGGTTTTTGGTTTGTCTGTTCTGTGTGCTTGCCTGACACAGATCAAGGAAGCAAGCAATCCAACTCCATTAGAATCAGTAAGTACTAGCAAGGGAATGCATTAGCTTATTTTTGTTTTGGCTTGTGATTTTCTCTGTGCTGAGAGGAAGGTGTATTCTTGGTTTTCTTTTTGTAACTTTAAAGTTTGGCTGAGAGGGAAAGCCTCTGTGTTTTTGAATCTGATTGCCCTGTAAGATTATCTTCCATTCTAATTTTGCAGAGGTGCTTCTTTTACCTTTCTTCTTTCTAATAAAATTCTGTTTCTTTTAGAATCTGATTAGGTTTTTTTTTTTTAGTGTCCTAAAAAAACCCCAAGGTTGATCTGTGCTCATCTTGTTTATTCTCAAGCCTCCCCAGGAAAGGCGGTGTGGGGGGAATATTAGGGGGAAGTAGGAACTCCAAGTGGTCCTTTCCCTGAGTTTGTCTAAACCACTTGGTGGTGGCAGCGTTACCTAATCCAAGGTACAAGGGAGAATTTGTGCCTTGGGGAGTTTTTAACCTAAGCTGGTAGAAATAAGATTAGGGGGTCTCTCATGTGGGTCCCCACGTCTGTACCCTAGAGTTCAGAGTGGGGAGGGGACCCTGACAGGTGTTAATCAGTTTGAAACTTCTAATTTTTTCTGTCATCTCATAGCTATAAAAAGATTATCTGAAAGACTTCAAGTAAGTTGAGGTTTTAGATAACCTTGACTGTGCTCTTTCAAACTTTCAGAGTTTGAATTTCTTTGAATTTCTGTGAATTTTTGTGAATTTCTGAAAAACTGTGATTTTTTTTCATCTTTTTAATGATTGTTTATTTGGTAAGTAAATATTCTTGTGAGGATTTTTAACCCTTGAGGTTGAAAGTACATATTGCTTCAGTCCAAAGGAATGATTTTTTGTAATATATTTACTGGCTCTCACAATAAAAATATTCCTTAAAATAAGAACTCCTTACCTAATCTCTCTGCCCTGTTGCATTCATCATGGAAGCTGGAGATTAAAAAGACATACCGTATCTGCCTGCCATCATGCGACTGCAAGCTTCTTCCTTGTACTATATTCTGTAGACCTTTGTCAAGTCTAGTTTTGCAAATAGGAACTCTCTCTCTCCTGCAGCTCCACAGAAGACAGCCATAGGGACAGAAGAACTCCTTAAGATTTCTCACTATGAGATTTCTGCCATAGTTTCTTCTGGTGGTGGGGTGGTGGGGTGTTGGGTCCTTTGGAGTGCACAGAAGGTGGGATCTCCCACCACAGCAAATCCTAGAGACACTCAAGGAGAAGGGATTCTCCCCCCGTCCAAGAGCTGTAGAAGCAGAGGTGAATTTAGATTTATTGGGGCCCTGGGCAAAAAGAAAGTTTGGGCCCCCCACACCTCCCTCGCCACAGGGCCTTGCCCTCTGTTTCTCTGCTGCCCACGAGGCTCGGCCCCCGGCCAGGACAGAAGCTGGAGCTGGGATGTGGTAAGAGCCGCCACCCAGGGAGCCCGGGCCACTGTGCGGAACCCTGGACCCTCCACCTGCCCTGGGTGGCGCTCCCTAGGGGGTGGGACACAGGTCAGGGGCTGTTCTCAGGCTCTCTGGCCCCCCTCCCAGGGCAGGTGGAGGGTCTGTGGCTCCGCATAGTGACCCAGGCTCCATGGGTGGCTCCTACCATGGCTTGGTTCTGGCTTCTGGCCTGGCCAGGGAGCAGGGCCCCAGGGAGAAGAGAAGAAGCAGGGGGCGGGGCCAAAGTTCTAGTACCAATGGCCCCCAACTTCTACCCAGGTTCCAGCGCTCCTGTAGGGGCCCCCAAATTGGCCAGGGCCCCTGGGCACAGAGCCCATGGGCCCACGCATTAATCCACCGTGTTGTAGAAGCATGGGTCATCAGGATGGATGACTCTTCTGCTGCCTCTTATTGCCCAGCAGGACCGGTACTAGCAATGGCTGGGCCCTACTTTATTTTCTCAGCTGTAGCCACAGAGGGGACTCAAGGTAGTTAATGTAGCTTTGATCTCTATTAACCTGTCTTCTGGATTTCCATTCAGAGATCTGAGAGCTGAGCAAGGGACAGTTCTATGACAAATAGTTCTTCCTGTGCTCCTCCACTTCCTGGCTCTGCTCTCTTCCTGACAAGCCCACAAAGCTATGGTGGAGGGCACTCACGGTGCTCCAGGAGGTGCAGACCAGAACTGCATATAGCATGTTCTCTCTCTGTTATTCACAAAGGGTATGCCTGGGCCCCAATTCCAAAGCCATGGAGATTCCTACTCTTCTCTTAAGCAAGTGCTCCACAGCCTAATAATTCTTAGTGGGTGGCATTGTTTAGCCTTATTTTGCCTTTCCCACTAGCACCAGTTGTACCTCTTGGGGCTGCAATACCTCTTCCTCCACAGACATGGGGAGCGGCATTGCCTGAAGTGTAGCATGCGGCTAGCCTCTGTGGTGACATTTATTTCCTGTAAATGTGGGGTGAGGGCAAAGCTGACCAACTGCAGGTTTTCATTGGTGGTGAACTCAGCAATTTTTATTAGTCTTTCTCAAAAGATGCAGAGAAATGCATGTGTATTGTGATTGGGTACAGTAATTTTTTTTATTTAAAAAGTATTTAAATTATATGTAAATTAAATACAACCTTCAGGCTCCTGGTAAATTGCCCATATGACAAATTGCCCCTCAGTACTAAAATTTGGATACCCTTGGTGTAAACAGCTATATTCCTCCCTCCCTCCCTCCCACACACTATTGTCACTGAGCCAGGCGATAAATGCATTTGTAAGCAGGGTCTGAATGAATGCTTCCCTGACATCTGGGAGGGGAAGAGACTATTGGTGTGTTTATGTAAATACAGTTTGCTCCTTCTCTGTTTACATATTCATCACACACAGCTGTGTCAAAGGATCAACTTTGGTTGGTGTTTAGTACAAATGACCTTGGTACTGAATGCAGGGGTAGTGAAATGTGGTTACAAATGTTGTAATTATTGTAGTAATGCAGGAAAGGAGGATGGTACTTAACTTGTCCCAATGAGGGAGGCCACCCTCAGTTGAAAGAATCTCGTTAAGCAGGGGCTCGAATGTCAGAGCCATGTGAAGCGGGGGGGTTGACACAGGTGTCCCTAGTAAGGAGCCTGCACACCCTCAAGGTGGTCTCCCTAGACTGGTTTAACCTGTTCCTCTCCACTGCTCAAAGAATAGAGCTAAATAGTCTTCATTAGGAGCCTCTTTGTTATGTTAAAAGTCCAATCAGAGCTGAAATCAGCTGTGGTAGGGTTGTGTTTCTGCCCAGCCTGCAAAGAGGTAAAAATCAATGAGAGCTGAAATCACTTGAGATGGGACAGTGTTTCTGCCCAGCCTGCAAGGAGCTGAAATTTACTAAGAGGCTGATGTGCGGAGGTCGCAGTAGAAGGCAACTAACAATCAGCTGGTGAATGAGTGGCTGGTGTGGCAGAGAGGTGCAATGAGCCACCAGCAGGGCGGCTGGTGGAGAGGTGTGGTATGAGTAGTGAGCAGGCGGCCGGCAGGGCAGCTGGCAGAGAGGGGTGGCAAGCAAGTGCCTGAGCAGCAGAGTGAGTACCTGGGGGAGGGAAACTCTGAACTCTGGGTCTGCACTAACCAAGGACAGCCACTGTGAGTGGGGTGCAGAGAAGGGTCAGGCATGTGAAAGGGACTTTTGGGTTGCTGGACTTAAGAACTTGAGGGGAAAAGGACACTGCCCAACTTACTTGGGGGTGGGTCTTTTACTCATGGTGTCAGAAGGGTTACACATAGCTTAGTCTTTCTTCATGTATCAGCCCCACTAGTCCATTTATCATTTTTCTCTGGATTCTCTCTATCTTGTTCACCATCCATCTGGTTCTCAGAACTGCATGTGGTTTGTAGGTGTATACAGAGCAGTATAGAAAGGACTATGACTTTTGCTCCATGTTGTGATGACTCTATGTAGCTAGAAATTGCACTGGCTTTTTTGGCGGGGGGGGGGTCACCGCATTGTGAGCTCCTTTTTCATTTGTTGCCTTTAAAAGGTTCATTTTGTCTATTACTTTTTCCCTCACGGAATGTCTGTGTTTTAGATTATTTTCCCCAATGTACTGGCTTGCATCTTTCCAAGGTTGAAAATGTCCTGTTCATAGAGTATTTTTAAACTTTCCAGGTCCCTTTGTATTATTCCTCTGTTCTCTCTTGTGTTCATAACACATCCCAGTTCAGTATTGGTTCCAAATTAAAAGAGCTGTAGGCCCCATTTTCTAGAAGAATAAAAATCATGGCCTAACACAAATCCCTGCAGCACCTGCCAGGACACATTCTCCTAACTCAACTATCTTATTCTTTCCTTATCCTTCCATATGTTTAACGCTTTGGACATGTAGTAGGGGACAGGGGTAAGAGTCTGTTAGTATCTGTTAATACAAGAGGGAGCACGTAGCATTTTATTTATGCTTAAAGGTTAGTTACTAGTGCATATTTATTTGGCGGTGTAATTGTAATCTCACTGGTGACTCACACAGTCAGTACTGTTTTGAATAGAGTCCCTTTTTTTAACAAGAATTTTATTGGTTATAAGAGCTAAAAAAAAATTAGCTCTGTTTTTTCTAATTGTTTAAGAGAGCGATGTTTCATAGCTAAGCAATATCAGACATTTCTATATGAATAAATGTATCCAAATAATCCTTTAACACCATGGATATAAAATAAGAATGTTTTGATATGCATCCTCATCTAGTCAGGGGGAGTTGGTTGGAGGAACACCGTGTCTGACTCCATTGCAGTGAAGTAGTTCCAGCCAGCCAAGGTACAGTCTAAACGTTATGGGCAGGTCCGTATTTCTCAACAGCTGCCTCTTTGTACAGTGTCTGTGCTTGTGCAGTGCCGAGCACTGTTCAGCCCTGCCCGTGCGTGGGGCTCAAGGGCACTATCCCAATGTAAACGAAATAGGGACTTTTCTTAAGTTGTTGTTAAGCTTGAAGACTAGTTCCATTCTTTAAAAAAAAAAAAAGTGTGAAAACTTCACAGTTAAGGTCTCACAAACAACTTTAGCTCTGCTGTGTCACTGCCCACAGAATAACTAGAATCTAGGACCCTCAAGCAATATGAAGTCAATAGGATTTAGGTTCCTAAAGCACGTTAGGCTTTTACACTGCATCTAAGGCCCTGGTCTGCACAGACGCAGGCATGTATTTAACTTTCTTTACGCACTGGGACTACTCACAGTGTGTCCAATTAAACATGTCCCTAAATCTAGGCTAGATTGAGGGTTAGTTTGTCTGACTTTACATCGGTTTAATAAACTCCTGTTCTCTTTCAGACCTTATGCATTTGCCTGAAGGTGACCACACATGGGTCAATGGTTATGGACAACGATCTGAAAGCATGTGAGGGTGGAATGTGAAAGTAGAAGAAGGATGGCCCAGTGAGAGGAAGGATGGCCCACGGTTAGGTGCTAACCTGGGAAATGGGAGACTAGGCCTCAGTTCCCTGCTCAGCTGAAGGTTCCCTGTGGGTATGTCAGCGCAGCAAGCAGCAGCCCGGGGCAGTGAGTCTTCAAGCCCAAGTCTACAGGGTTGTGGGTGATTTTATAGCCACATGTATATATTTATGTCAGTGTTTCTTCACCCCACAGGCAAACAATAAATAAAACCCTTTTCCAATACTCCTTCATTCAGTGTGCTCCTTCATAGCTTTGCCAATTGACATGTAACATTCGATAATTCCCAGTCTGGAAGCTGGGGAGGAAGAGAGTTAGTTTTACAGTGAGAGACTTAAAGTGCTCTGTCTGGCTTCTCAAAAACAAAACTGAGAGTGTGCATAAGTGCCTTTATGGGGATAAAAATATCTGGTCCTAAAGGGCTCTTTAGTCTAGCAGCAAAAGTCATAACAAGAACCAATGTCTGGAAGCCGAAGCCAGAAAAATTCAAGTTAGGGATTAGGCACATTTTTTTTTAAACTCAAGGGAGATTAACTCTTGGGACAAAGTGGCAAGAGAAGTGGTGGATTCTTCAATTCTTGACCTCATAAGATCAAGATTGGATGGCTTTCTGGGAGATGTGCTTTTACCTCACACTCCATACACTGGTAGCTGGGTGAAATTTAATTGCCTGTGATATATAGAAGGTCAAACTACATGATCCAGTCCCTTCTGGCCTTAAACGCTATGAATCTGTGAGTTTTGTGTTATGCTACCTGTATTTTCATAATTGTTGGGTGTTTTCACAGCAGTGCTGCTCTGTCGTTTGTGAGTTTTCTTGTGTATTTTATAAAGACTGTAAGGATGTAGGGTTCCTGCAGAGCGACAAAGGTCTGTAGGGATGAAGAGCAGGTATCAAGCTGTGGCGCCTGCTGGCAGGGATGCAAGGGGTTGAGAGGAGCTCACTTGAAGGGGGAACCAGCTGGGGAGCTAGGGACCCTGCAAAGTTCCTAGACTCCCTCTGGTCCTAGTACCCTGTGGCATTTGACAATTAATATGGATCAGACAATTGGATTAGGGACTGCCTGTGGTGAGGAAATGAGGGGGATGTCTAGTCTCCTATCAACTGAGTTATAGATTTCCAACTGGCCTACCTGACATTTTTCCTTTGCACACCAGGCTACACAGCTTGATTCTTCTCTCCCCAACTTCTCCAGCTTTGCTGGGCTACAGCCCTTCTATAATTTTCAGGAGCGTCTGTGAGCTTTAGGAAGTCCACCAAAATCATGTGCCAAGACTTGAAAAAGTGTGTCTGACCCAAACGAGACTGAGCTAGGGGAGAGCAGAGAACCCCCTAGAGTTTAGGGACTTGATGGGGCTGCATAGGTTGCTGGAGCCAAGCCCATTTTGCAGAGCACAGACCTTTTAAATAGTGCAGTGATGGGTGCTACTAAAAACCCTGAAAACAGAGCTAAAGCACACGCATGGTCCTGATACACACTTCATAATGTATGCAGAAATGAATCCCCTCCCCCACCAAATATGGAAGGTACCACTTCGCATCAAAAGCAGCTGAGTAAAACAGAATCTGATCTTTCTAGGCCAACATATCTTGGAGATATATACAGTCTAAGAACAGTTAGAAAAATGTTCCAGGAGTGAGATCCACCTCACTTTGTGAGCCATCATATCTCCAAAATATTCACTCTAGCTTGTCTTAAAATTTCAAAAACCAAAAACCATCCTATGAGGTGACACGAGCCTGCATTTGAAATTTCCAGGTGGCAAGAGGTTTTTGTTTTGGTGAAAACCAAGGTATTTTGTTAGGGGAAAAAAAGAGTAAAAACTGAGGTCAGTTAGAAGCTGGCCACCCATTATCAACCATAGAAAGACCAATGTCTTCAATAACAAAACAAGATGAGAATGTGCTTCTGATAGCTAAAAAACACAGTCACCACGATTCTCTGATTATATCTCTTAAGAAAAATCCTTCTCCAGATGGAAACAACTCCTAAGTTATTTGCAAGTCCTGCCCCATTGCCTACAAGGTTTATTGGCACAGTGCAACAAACAACCCATATTTGCTTCTCTTCTATAGTATGAGTCTTTATCTCCCCCCACACACACTTCAATTTTTTATCCCACCTTCTGCCCCTTTGGTAATTGGTGTATTAGTTCTAAAAGCTGTAGCACCATCCAGATGTAGGGACAAGCTGTGTTGTTAGTGAGTCTCGCTCGCAGAGCCCTGCTGATGCAGACTATTACTCAAACGCTATGCACCAGCTCAGTGGTTGATCTAATTCCCCCTCTCTGTTTTACCTCCCACTACCATCACTACTTAATGAAACTGCTCTGAAATACAACATAGAGGTTCTGTCAGTACATATACACAGAAATAGGAATGTAACCTCAAAAATGTCCTGATAGCTTGTCTCCTAGAAGCTGAGCACAGCAGACATGTGATACACTGAGTCTCGTGGAAAGGGGGAAGGTCAGCAATAGTAGATCTGACTTCTACTTACACTACAAAACTGAAATGTGTTACAAAAGCATCTATTCACTTGCTCTCTCAGCCACAAGAGCACTGAACTTGGTGGCCCCATCAGTGGGATAGGCGGGACTAACCCTCTCTGTATCAAACAAGCTATTCCTGCTACTTGCAGGAGACATTACAGGGTTCCAATTCAAAGGGACACTATCCACTTGAAAATCATCTGTCTGGCTGAAAATTTTGTACTTGCCATTGCAAGTAACACCTGCAAGTATTAGAAATGAAAAAAAAAAAATTAGTGGGGAAAAGTATCTCAACCCCCCCACCCACATTTGTTTATATTGTGTGTTTGATAGCGCTTTGTTCATAGTTATTTTTATTCCCCCCCACAATGCTTTAGGGCCTGAGTTTGCAAATATGTACATAAGTGAGTAATTTGTCAGGAAAGGAAACTTCAATTAAAGTATTAATGTGTGAAAAGTTAAGCACAAGTCTTTGTAGGGCCGGAGCTCTAATCAGTTTCTCCCTTGCTGAAAAGACCCCTAGATAAACATCAACAGAGGAACGGAAACTATCTTGACATTTTTTATAAGATATGGGGGGAAAAGAAAATGCATAACGTTGTTTTAAAGGCTGATCTGACGTAAGAGACTAAACAAAAAAGTACTCAATTTAAAAAACATATGAAGCTGGCAATGCCTCTTTAAGGAAGGTATGTACATAATACATCCGATTTTCAGATATTAATCACTGGGAAAACTGAGTTACATTTATTAGGATATGATGATATTTAAGTGGGACATTAAAGAGATGAGTTCAGGGTAACATATTAGGTTTGCCATAATTTTATTAAGTCAGATATAGAGCTGGCAGTGTGCCCTCCTGCACTTTGCAAATGTACTGTTCCATTGTTTGCTGTCTTTGAAGGAAGAAACCAGTAGCCAAAGAGGAGGGATTTATTTATTTATTTTAATCTGTGCTTGTACAATTCAGAACCAAACAACAACTAGGTGTTAAAAGGACTGACATCAATATGGTGCCTGTCTTAAAAGAAAAGGCAATATTTTTACATCAGTATGTGATTACTGGTGTTGCTGCTTTGAACATCAGAAGGTGACAGCATTTATGTTCAAATTACTGAGCTGTGGCCAGAAAGAAGGGTAATTTCAAGCTAATTGCAAAGATCTTTCACTTTGAACAGTTTGGTGTTTTTATTTTCAGGTTTTCTCTATTCAATTAGAATTATACTCAGCCCATAACGGAAGGCTTTGCTGCAAAGTTTACTCCTGTCTGATGATAGAGGAACTCATGGTGTGAAAAGAGAAAAGAAAAATCTAATCTATGTCAAACCACAATGAAACTAAATTTTGCCCTAACAGTGTTCAGTTTTTCTACTGCCTTCATTGGCTGCCAGAGGCTTTATTCTTAATTGAAAATGATAGCTCCCTGGGTAGTCAGGAGTCACATGGCAGCCTTTTGTGCACACTATATCTCAGATATTGCCTGGAGAAATGCAGCAGATTGATTGATATGAGGGACTGTCCCTCATTTGGTGTCTGTCTGCTCCGCTCTTGAATTCCAAGTGTGGGTCGTTTATAATTTTATAAATGTCTGGGATCTTGAATAGAGAAGAACTGTTTAAATTCCAAAACTAGCAAAGGCATCAGGAAAGAAAATGCTCACAATGTCTGATTTACAGGAAAAAAATCTTGTTTTTTGTTTGTTGTTTGTTTTTCAGTAAAAGAGACAGTCGCAGAGAAAAATCCCCTGAATAAACTTAAACAAGTTTGAAGAAAGAAATTCTTCTGTCCCCAAAGAGAATCGTTTAGTTTAATCAAATAGGGAGACACGAATGAACGTGCCAAACCTAATATATTTTAGGAACTGAGTCAGCTTTAGAAAGCAAGATAAGACTAATAACAAAATAAATCACTTTGTAGCCATTTAACTATGGTGTTTTATAACTAATGAGGTCTAATGTGAGTGTCCTTTGCTGAGCCATGGACTTGACATAGAAATGGTGGGCAAAGTTCTTTGTCCCCCGAGTTGTCTAACAGCACTGCATCCCCGTACCACAGCTGTGGAGAAGGAGAGAGCCAGGCTTTTTTTTTATGTATGACTGTCATATCCCCTCAGGTTCTCTGATACTAACCTGCCTGCCTGCTGGGAGTTAAATCAAAGGAGGTTGTTTGAGGAACCAATTGGGAAAGATAAAACACTGACCAAATTAAGATGCCTGGAGGAAACAAGGGAAAAGCTGTTTATTGGGGCATACCCCCTATCTGCTTTTATTTAAGCTAGAATCGTTTACTCTTTCCAAGTGTAAGTGGGGGGTTGGTCCTGCTATTGTGGGGAACTTTCTTGGCTTAGACCAGGGGAGGGCAAACTATGGCCAGCAGGATTGCCAGCCCCGTGTTGCAGCAGGTCTAAGGCAGGCTCCCTGCCTGCCCTGGCCCCGCGCCCTCCCAGAAGCGGCTGGCACCACATGCCCGTGGCCCCCGGGGGAAGGGTGGGCAGAGGGCTCCGTGTGCTGCCCTCACCTGCAGGCACCGCCGCCCGCAGCTCCCATTGGCCGAGAATGGGGAACCGTGGCCAATGGGAGCTTCAGGGGTGGTACCCACAGGCGAGGGCTGCGCATGGCAGAGCCTCCTGTCCCACCCCACCCCCAGGAGCCACTGCCGGATATGCTGGCCACTTCCAGGAGTGGCGCAGGGCGAGGGCAGGCAGGGAGCCTACCTTAGCCCTGCTGCATGCTGCTGCCACCCTGGAGCCACTCGAGGTAAGCGGTGCTGGGCCAGAGCCTGCGTCCTGAGCACCTCCTGCAGCCCACACCCCAACCCCTGCCTTGAGCCCCCTACACCCTGCCTTGAGCCCCCTCCTGCACCCCAACCCCTTGTCCTGAGCCCCTTCCTGCACCCCGCATCCCTCCCACACCCCGTACTCCATTCTGCACCCCAACCCTCTGCCCCAGCCCTACATTCATGGCTCTGCATACAGTTTCCCCACGCAGATGTGGCCCTCAGGCCAAAAAGTTTGCCCACCCCTGGCTTAGACACTACCCCGATGGAATTGACTAGCGAAAGGATCTGAGTCCTCGCCTCCCCTTCCTTTACCTAGAGGCCTGCCTGACCTCAAGGGCTCCCCTTCCACTCTCCTGTGTGGAAGAGTCCTTGTAACCCCAAAAAGATTGGGCCCAGGATTCCTGGGGGGCTCGACCTCCAATCCTTTCATGGTCACTTAGGACAGGGGCTAGGGTGTCCCCACTCTGGGGTGCTCTCTCTTCACTGGACGCTTCCCTGATCCACTGACCTCTAAGGTGCCACAAGTCCTCCTTTTCTTTTTGCGAATACAGACTAACATGGCTGTTACTCTGAAACCTGACCACTACATATAGTTCAAGCAAATACAATTTATTAAACAGCACTCAATTAAAAAAAAAAAAAGAGGACAATATGGGAAAGGTTAAAGGAAAACACATAAGCCCATCTGTGGCACAGGGACATCACAACCAGCGTCTCTGGAATGTCAGGGCAGTTCACAGTCTGTTCCTCACAAGTCCCAGGCCTCCTTCTCAGGCCCTGGCTGTGCTGCACAGATGCTGCGGGTCAGACACTTGCTCTGGTGGTGGCTACACGCTCTCAGGCTCTAAGTGGCAGGACCCTTCTTCCCAGCATCACCTCCCCCCTGCCCCCTCCCCCCCAGCATTATGGTTATGATCCCCCTCCAAGTTTGGCCTGCAAGGCCTCTTGGCTGGGGGTCGTCTCCCTGTGCTGGGCCCGCTGCCCAGGGTCCCCCTCGGTCTCCCCAGCTGCTCACCACACCCAGCTCTGGACTGCTCCAGCTCCAACCCCATCTCCACTCTGCCTCAGCACGGCTGCTGCTCTGCCTCCAGCTCCCTGGGCTGCTCCTCTGGCTCTGGTGGCTGCAGCTCTCCTCCCAGCACAGATCTGCTCTCTGGGCTGCTTCTCTGGTTTTCTCTGGCTCTGGCCAGCGTGGCTCTGCTCCCAGCTCAGTTTGGGCTCCTCCTCTCTCCTGAGCTTGGCCCCCTCTGGCCCAGGCAGCTCCAGCTCACATGGAGGATGGGACCTTCTAGCTTCCTCACTTCCTCATTAGTTGTGCTGCCAACTTTCTACTCTACTTACACAAAACTGAAGAGCCTTACCCCACCCCCTACCATGCTCCTCCTCTGAGGCCCTGCCCTTGCTCTGCCCCTTCTCCAATACCCCACCCACACTCACTCCATCCCCCTGTCACTCATGCATGTTCACTGGGCTGGTTCAGGGGGTTGGGGTGCGGGATGCCGGGAGGGCTCCGGCTGGGGATGCAGACTCTGGGATGGGGCTGCAGATGACAGGTTTGGGGTATAGGAGGGTGCTCCAGGCTGAGACCAAGGGGTTTGGGGACAGGAGGAGAATCAGGGCTGGGGCAGGGGGTTGGGGTGCAGGGTGGGGGGGTGAGGGCTCCAGGTGGAACTCCTCTCAAACAGCTCCCAGAAGCAGGGGCATGTTCCCTCTCCAGTTCCTACATGGAGGCACAGCCAGGAAGCTTTGCATGCTGCCCTGTCTGCAGGCGCTGCCCCCATATCTCCCACTGGCTGCATTTCCTGGCCAATGGGAGCTGCGGAACTGGCGCCTGGGATGGGCAAGTGTGTGGAGCCCCCTGGCTGCCCCATGCATAGGAGCCGGAGGAGGGACATGCCATTGTTTCTGGGAGCTGCATGGAGCCAGGGCAGGTAGGGAGCCTACCTTAGCCCTGCTGTGCCACCAACCGGACTTTTAATGGCCTGGTCAGCAGTCTCTGGGGTCCCTTTTTGACCGGTGTGACATTCCCCTCTGGTGTTATCTGGACCAGTGATCTGCTAGGCCACTCCAATCCTTGACTCTGGGAACCAGCCTTACCCTGGTCCGCTGTGAGAACCCCCCACTCCTGGGCTGTTCACATACAGCCTCCGGCATGTAAGTTGCTCCTTGGATTGTGCAACCGAATGACACTAGCCAATATCTCCAGTCCCAGACACAACCCTAGGAACCTCCGTCTTGCAGTGTCCAGTTATGCTGGCTGGATGCTGCAAGCTTATATGAGTTCATCAATTTAACAAAGAAATTGATATGTACCAGGCTTGTTATCCCAAGGGGAGTTTCTGGCACGTTTCAAACCAAACACACTGCTTCAAACAGAATAAACAAACAGATTTATTAACTATAAAGATAGATTTTAAGTGATTATAAGTCAAAACATAACAAGTCAGATTTGGTCAAATGAAATAAAAGCAAAATGCATTCTAAGCTGATCTTAACACTTTCAATGCCCTTACCAACTTAGATGCATCTCACCACAGGCTGGCTGGTTGCTCTTCAACCAGGCTCTCCCCTTTGATCAGCACTTCAGTTGCTTGGTGTGGTGTCTGTAGAAGTAGAGGAGAGAGAGGAAGAACATGGCAAATGTCTCTTCCTTTTATCATGTCCTTTCCTCCTTCTTGGCTTTGGACCCCTTCAGAGTCAGGTGAGCATCACTGAGCATCTCCACGCAAGGTTGAGCATTCCCCTGGTGTGGCCTCATGCAGGTGAGTCATTCCATTGTAGCTCCCTTGCTGGACAATGGCTGTTGATGGGTTGTTTGACACCCCACCCAGGTGTTGGTTACTTTCCTTGCTGTTGCCTCTGGGGAGCTAACATCTGGCTGATTCCCCAACCTACAGCATGTTTTAGTGACAACCGTACTACACAATTCTCCTAAAAATCTGAAAGACCCTAGAAGATGAAGGAGATATAGGCGAGCTGGGTAAAGCTGCCCAGGGTGTGTGAGTGCAAAGCTGACAGCCTGGCAAACTGACACAGAGGGAGAGAGGTTGTAAGAGCAGTTTGTTTCTCCCTCCCAGCGATTAAGGTAACTGGGCTGAGGAGACTTGCCTTTGCTCTACTTGCTTTGTACCTTTGAGGAATGAATTAGTAATGCTTTGCTTTGGAAAGTGCTGTTTCTGTGTCACTGCAAACTTCTGGTGTCACCAGCTTCCAAAGTGAAACTTATACAGGTACCATAAGCAAGTCTGACCTATTATTAATACAGCTGGGAGCCAGAGGGCTGCAGCCTAGGTATCCTGTCTAAGAGTGATGGGGCTGCATGCTTCCCTCCAGAATCACCTGAGGCCTGCACTCGGGGGGGACTAAAATGGGTTTAAGTCACAGTTCACCCTATAGCCATGACAACAGTACTGTCTTCAGTGGGATAAGGCCCAAATTCTGACAGGGCCTGGAATCTTCAGGCCCAGAGGTAATACAGAGCTGACTGTGCCTTATGTGTGCTTAAATACATCGCCAGTATGTTATACCAGCTTTTGCGGCAGTATAGGACTCACCGCCACACATTATGCTGAAAGTAGCAAACCTGCCCCTGTGAAGTGATTTGCTATACAGTGGTATACATTCATCTTGTTTGTTTTTTATTTAGTGCAGTACTCAAATGAGTTCCCTTTAACTTCGTTCCAGAGAGAGAGAATTGTGGTGTTTGGGTTTTACTATTTATTTAGAAAGTTTTAACAAGTTTACAGATCCTTGCCATGTAAATATCAGAAACAAAACAATCATTACAACCGTGAGCTTTTGTTTAAAGGGACATTATGCAGGATATAGCATTACCGTATTAAAGAATGAGCATCATTACAACACCTATGCCATTTCTAGTGATTTTATTAAATTGAATGAAATCTCTATGTACACATATTCCACAGACCAGGTAGAGCTACTAAATGTTAATATTAGAAACAATTGGACAGGTATGCTGGGTTTTTTTGCAGGTTAATGTACTTTGTCTGAATACCCTATTAAAGGTAACCAAATATAGAAGTAGCTATCTGTCCTATGTCTATTTTGCTGGGTATGTGATTGTTCTGTTGATTTTTCCATAACCAAAACCTCTCATACTTTTTTGAATCATTCCTCAATGGTTGGGCTGTTTTTCTTTTTCCAATGAGAGGCTACCAACAGCCAAACCTCTACTAGCAGATGAGATTAATTCTTCTTCATTTACTTTTATGTGACCAACTCCACTAGGAAGCCCCAGAAGAATTACCAAAGGATTATTTGGCAATAAATATCCAACAATTTGTGATACTTGGTTACGGATTGCATCCCAGTACTCTTTAATGACTGGACATGTCCACCATATAGGCATAAAATCTCCTCTTTCACTACAATTTCTCCAACATTTATCCCCATTCAGTCTATGTATTTAACCTGACTGGTGTGAGGTATCACTGAAACAGTATCTTAAAGAAATTTTCTGTTGTGCTATAGACTGAGGTTGCTGATCCTCTTTTTCCAGGTCAAACCCCATTCCTCTGGGGAAATTTGTACAACCATATCCTTTTCCCAGGCTGTCATATATGGACACTCTTTTTTGGTTAGGAAAGTTGTCTGCAAACATTAATATAAATTAGTTACAATTTTTTTGTTTCCTTATCGACCAGATGCTGTCTATTAAAATTAGCCGTCTGTATAAAACAGGTTTTCTAGAACAGTGGTTCTCAAAGCCGGTCCACCACTTTTTCAGGGAAAGCCCGTGGCGGGCCGGGCCGGTTTGTTTACCTGCCGTGTCCGCAGGTTCGGCCGATCGCAGCTTCCACTTGCTGCGGTTCACCGTTCCAGGCCAATGGGGGCCGTGGGAAGCGGCGCAGGCCAAGGAATGTGCTGGCCACCCTTCCCACAGCCCCCATTGGCCTGGAGCGGCGAACCACGGCCAGTGGGAGCCGCGATCAGCTGAACCTGTGGACGCAGCAGGTAAACAAACCAGCCCGGCCCGCCACAGTCTTTCCCTGAACAAGCGGTGGACCGGCTTTGAGAACCACTGTTCTAAAAAGTTGAGAAACATAGTCAGGGCTGGATGAACCTTTTGTGGGCCTTGCACCAAACATAGGTGTAGGAACCCATGGGGTGTGTGTGTACATACACACAGAATCCTCCTCAGGGCAGTGCAGAGCCGGTACCTATTGCCCTGCGCCATTTTTTTCTCTCTCTAGCTGAGCTGCATCTCCTCCAGGCAGCAGCGGCTCTTCCCACCCTCCTGGAGGGGAGGCTGATTGCAGTTACTCCTGGAACTGGACTTTTATTGTCCAGTCTGGACACTGCCAGTGCTGACTGGACACTGCCAGATCCACTTTTTGGCCGGACTTTTGGGTCAAAAACCGGACACCTGGCAAACATAATGGGTCCCTTCTGAGCGTGGGCTCGTCGTGATGGCGCATTAGTAAACCTGGTATTGAACATAGTGCCTGACTGGAAAATATAGGTACCAGGGGAGAGTTGGTCAGTTAAAGTTAGTTTTGATCTCTAAATATGTTAGAAAAGTTTATTTAATGAATAGCTGGCCAACCGTGTATATTCCCTGGCTCTCCCAGTCATTGAAGCTCTCTGGTTCACAATTTTGGGTTAAGATCTGGATTATTTGCACTGTGTGTCATTAGGAAGGGAAAAGAACTGATCTTCTCTCTATTTCTAGCCCAAACCCATAGAACTGGATGTGTGTAAATTTCTGGCAGGTGTGATTTTTTGTTATTAATCTGTGGTAACCTAGTGATATTTACACTGCTGCAATTTTCTTCTTCAATAAAGACCCAGCATTTGTCTAGGTTAGAGCACCCCCAAGTCACTAGCGCTTTGAGCTGTCTGGCTTGATAGTACCATAGAATATTTCGAACAAGCTACTCCACCGTGTTTAATGGGGCTGTACAAAGTACCTGCTCTCACTCTTGGTCTTTTTGTCTTCCATATAAATTCTAACAACCTCTATATTTCTGCGAAGGTTTTATCTGGGATAATCACAGAAAGATTTTGAAATAAGAAAATAGCCTTTGCAAAATATTCAGTTTGACTGTGGCCATTTTTCCCAACCAAGAAATTGCATATTTCCCCCAGCACTCCAGGCCTTTTTTTCATTTGCCGAAGTAGTAGTTTGACATTTAAATCATAAAGCTCTTCTAGGTTGTTTGAGATTTTGAATTCCCAGGTATCTTATAGAATGTGTTGTCCATTTCAGATTTGATGTAATTTACTTTAAATCCAGCTGCTTTCCAAAGTCCTAGATTTCTTTCAAAGCTAATTTTAGGGACATATTTGGTTTAGTTAAATATAACATAGCATTATATGCATATGATATCTACTGATGTGTTCCAGCAAGTTTTATTGCTGTGATGGATGCACTGTTCCTTATCATCTGTGCAAAAGGCTCTATAGCCAGTGCGAAAAGCAAAGGCGACAATGGCTGTCCCTGCCTCATCCCTCTGTGTAGTTCAGAAAGGGGAGATTTAACCCCCATTAACTAGCACCACTGCTTTTGGGCTGGTGCAAAGAGCAGTTATCTATTTAAGGAACTGATGGCCAAAGTCCATATGGGACAGGACTTAAACCAGAAAGTTCCACTCTACTCCATCAAAGACTTTCTCTGCATCTAGTGATACCAAGAGAAATGGATCGGTTTTTGATCTGACATTATATATGATTCCAGCTAATCTCCAAATATTATTTTGCATTTGTCTATCCTTAAGGAATGCAGCTTGATGTGGATTTATATAAGCTGAGAACATAGACTGCAACTGGCTCGCTAGTATTTTTGCTAAAATCTCTGTTGAGATTCAACAGAGATATGGGACTATGGGAGCTGCATAAAGTGAGGTCTTTTCCATCTTTAGGAAGAACAACCACAGTAGATTCTTTCATAGGTTGTGGAAGGTCCTTCCCTAACAGAATGGCATTGAAGGTACCTCTCAAACGACCCACTAATACCGCCTTAAATAACTTGTAAAATTCAGCTGGAAAGCCATCAGTTCCTGGGGCTTTACCACTTTCCATACTGACTTGCCTCTAGGATTTCTTCTTCTGTTATTTCGTTAGCTCAAGTTTGCTTATATTTGGCAAGCTTGCTACTTCCAGATATTTTTGAATAACTTCAGAGCTTGGAGTATCTGAGGATGCAGATTTTTTATAATAAGTAGCATATATTTAATTAGGGTATATAACTATCTTATGCTCATTATTCTTAATTGGCAGAATAATACGTTGCTTTTGCATCCCCTTTTAGTTTTCAAGCTAAATAGCCTATCACTTTCTTTTTCATAAAACATCTGTCTTGTAACCTTTTTAGCTCCTTTTTAGTTGTATTTGTTTCTTGTGCTCTTTCTTTTTGCATTTGGCATGCTCTGCTAATCAACTGACCCCTAAATACTTTTTTACCTCCCTTCCAGAGAAGGCCTCTTTTTATATTGTCTGTATCATTTTATTGGGATATTGAACAATGACCTCTTTTATTGTTGCAACCTGATCTTTGCCTTGGAGAAGAAAGTAGTCCATTTTCCAATAAAGTGATCTTTGTGACCAAACCCAGCTGTCAAATATTACTTTCACTGGTACATGATCTGACCATGTAAATGTGCCAATTTCTGAAGGCCTTGTATGTTTCATTGAGGATTTAAAGGTTAACATTAAATCTATTCTAGTATGTAACTGATGGGGATGTGAATAAAATGCGTAATCTCCTTCAGCTGGGTGAAAATTATTTAGCTTATTGAAAAACATCAAATTATTGATTCTTTAGCTGTCTGATGACATGAACCCTTGTGCTGCTAATGTCCCTCTTTTTACTAATTATGTTACATTCACTGTTGTGTGCCTGAATATGGCTTGGTTTCTGTTTGGAAACTTCCATGTCTACTTGTATTAATTCTCCCTGGCCTCCTCACTTCTCTCCTCCCCTCTGCATTCCCTTTACTCTAAATCCGTAAATGAAATACCAACATCACATGTAAAACAATCCCTAAATGACTGTGCTTTGCTGAACCCTACACCCCTGTACACTCCCTATAAGCACTTGGACTTCTTCTCTTGCAATCCAAAGGAGGTAGATTTTCCACCTCTGGGACCTTGACCCTCATCATTAGGGAAAGATTGCCATCTGATCATTTGAGTTATGGGAAGGGTTTGTACAAAAGGCTCCTTCTCTTCCTCCATTCAATTTCTCCAGTCTCCTCCAACCTTGAAATTCTTCCCCAGTCCCCTCTTATAGTCCTTTATTTCCTCTACATTTTAAAATACAGATCACAGCTAGTACTGATCACCCCAATTAAAGTAAACTTCATACTATTTTCTTTACAACATTAACATAGTTACTGTTCAAGTATCTGAGTTCTCTTGTTCAGCTTCACCACTGCCATTGCCAGTATGGTCATAGAGTCTTTTGTCGTTTCTTTTCCTGTTTTCTTTTTCCTGGGT
Organism: Lepidochelys olivacea; assembly: GCF_965140295.1. Taxonomy (NCBI): domain Eukaryota; kingdom Metazoa; phylum Chordata; order Testudines; family Cheloniidae; genus Lepidochelys; species Lepidochelys olivacea. The sequence goes on from NC_140411.1 coordinate 114,197,194, forward strand.
TTCACCATTTGCCAAGAGTCTTTCATCAGCTTTTATGTAGTTACTACCTCTGGAGAGTCATCTTGTATGTCTGAGATTTGGATTTCTATCCCAAATGACTGGAGTGTAATATTTTCCATGTTTACAGTCTTGTATTGTATAATACTGATTTTGGAAGCTGAATGAGAGTTTAAATGGGAAACCCCATCTGTAGCAGATATCTGCCTCCTGAGTGCAACTGTAACTTTCCCCCCGCTCTCCTCTCTTTTTTAATGTTAGGGCAGAGAGGTCATGGAAAATTGGCAGTTTGTGGCCTGTGAGTATGAGCTCTGAATGATTTCTGACTTTTTTCATAATTAAATTTTTCTGCTGATAATCATGAAATTTCACAATTAGGTCTCTGGGTTTATTATTATTAGGCCCAGGTCAGAGGTGCTGCGTTCTGTGTGCTCTCCCCACTTTTACTTCTTCCAGGGAGCTCAGATGTAACAGCTCCACAAGTAAAGCTTTTACATACTGGATTGGGTTTCTTCCTTCAGCATTTTCAGGCAGTCCCTTAATTTTGATGTTGGTCCTTCTTGATCTGTTTTCTATATCATCCCAATTAAACTGCCTCGCTCTCTGCTCCATCAGTGCCATGTGGCTCTGGAGGTCTGGTTCTCTCACTTGCTCCTCTTAGGCCAGTCTCTAATGCTATGACACACTCTTCCAAGTCAGCAACTTCCTTCTTTACTGTGAGAAGCTGGTCATCTCTCATGGCCTTAAACCCAGAGATCACCTCCAGAATGTCTGCTTTGTAGCCATTCCATTTTTTCAGCTCTGGCATTTCTGCCTGATTTAGCTGCCATGTGTTCACTTGGAGTCTAAGAGGTTTCTGGCTCAGAGTATGAAGAAACATTCTTCTTAGTGAGGTATCTGTGATGCTGGCAGACCAGGTGCCAGCTCATGCCAAGGCTCCTATGCCTCAACTGAACACTGACCAATACATAGCTGGAAACCGGCCTGGCTCGCCTGTGTGTTTAGTATTGTTAAAATAGAGATTGGAACATTAGAGGACAAAAGACTTTGTTAATTTCCCCTGCGGGGTCCCCCCTCCCAGCACGAAGAGAAGAGAGGCATGTGGACTTGTCTCATCAGTTTGAACTCTGGAGGAAGGGAATAAAAATCTCTAACCAGGATGAACTGTATCTTTATGCTGCTTGGACTCTGATGGTCAAGGATTACTAAGCGTAAGTGAGAGATCCCTAGTGGTTGGTCTGGGTTAGCCCTCAAGGACACATAGTGCTTGCTTTTTATGTAAGCTTCTACCACCTTTTGGAACCTAAGATTGTATCTCATTTGTGTGTGCATGTTTATCTGCTTTAACTTTGTAGATAACTCATTTTTTCTTAGTTAATAAATCTTTAGTTAGTTTATTAAAAGATTGGCTACGAGTGTCTTTGATGTAAGATCTAAAGTGCAATTGACCTGGGGTGAGTGACTGGTCCTTTGAGACTGTGAGTAACCTGAATATTATTTGAATTGTTGGTGTGAGGGACCATCTATCACAAAGGCAAGCTTGCTTCAGTGGCAAGATAGACCAGAGTACCCCAGGGTGTCTGGGACTCTATAGTTAGGTGGTTATCCTGCCTGAGGAGTTTACATTTGTTACGTGGTTAGTGAAATCTAAGTACAGAGCTCACAACTAGCTTGGGGGTTGTGCCCTGCTTCTTACCAGTCTGCCCTGAGATTGGCATGCAGGCTCTTGAGCCACTGCAGGACAGCTGGACAGTATCTTTTTACATTTTCAGCTTTTCTTGGTGAATCCATCCTCTGCAATGCTGTACTCTATTCTATTGGAGAGTTCAGTAGGTTTTTGGGGTCAATCGAGGCAGATTGCTTTGCTGTCCCCCTCAAAGCTCAGGCTTCGGACAGCCATTTTATTCTGCCCCCTGCGGGTCCCTTTGTGGTTTGTTTTTTTTAAAAAGTATTGTATTAATTTAATAGTATTCTCAAGAGCAAATTTTTTAAAGACTTTTCTTCCCCAGCTGTGTGACATAATTCTTTGTTATCTCCGCAATATGCTACAAACTGTAGCTACACATTGGATAGGTGCTTAGCACAAGGTCCTTTACAGACCCATACCAATGGCTTGAATGAGAGTTTTAATACCATGGGTCTCATTCATTGGGGGACTGGAAACTTGCTGGTCTTTCTACATTTTTGCCATTTCCTGCAGAATGCAAGCTTCAAAAAAGCTTTTAGCACTTTCTGTATTAAAGAGGCAGCCCCTGAAGTGTAAACAATACAGGGATGGCTTGTTAATCCAGCTTGGCGGAAAATTGTTTTCATCCAAACAGCAGCAGCAAAGATGTGAGTTATACCCCTCACTTCGGTGTTAACTTCAAAGCCTCATTGCCTTTGAGAATATTTAAACATTGTTAGCCAATGGCCATCTAGCAGCTGGAGTCAGTGTCCAGATGAAAATCACTGTTTATGCTTCAGCCCTTTTTTCCCCCAGGATGAGCTTTTTGGTCTCTCATGCTTCAAAGTGGGATTTGCTGTCAAACAGCCAAGGCAAGAAAAAGACTGAGTTTGCCCTTCCTCACCTGAACCTAAACTCCCCTAGGCGCTAGAAGAAAGACAAGACATTTAATTTGCACTGCCGGGTCACTTCACTGAGCTGTGATGCTTCTGAGGTGCTGAGCACCCTTGACACCCAGTGACTTCTGTGGGAACTGAAGACACAGGAAGGGCAGATATTAAAAGGTATTTAGGCGACTGAGTGTCTCATAGTTGGGCCCTTTTGTTGGCATGATAGTGCTGATGTTTAGAAGGATTCATTGTCATTACTTATATTACTGCACTGTCCTTGTAATTTGCCCTAAAATTGGAAAAATAAAGGTGGTTTTGAATACAAAACAATAACTATCACTTGATAGAGCTTATCTAATTTCCATTAGTTTTGTTGATCATAATGATCCATCACTGGGAATTTCCTACAACTGGGTAAAATCATAGTCCTAATTGACTGTGTGTTTTCAGATTACCGTGTTGTCCCGTGGTCATGGTACAGGATAGGAACAGAATGTTGGGACAGCCCCTGGTATAAAACAATCAGAAATGTTACTCTAAATCTGAATAGAGAATATCTCACTTAGTGGAGTGCTCTTGTATGATGACTGGGGAGCAGGAGGACGAAGGATTTTTTTTTCTTTAACTTTAAGGGTCTGCTCCAAAATCCTGTGATGTTAACGGAGAGCTTTTGGGCATTGATTGGATCAGGCCCCAGACAAATAATATACACACATCCGTACTTGTAGGTGGGCTTCCTAGTAAATCTGGAATCTCCTCCAAGGTTCATTCTTCTGAGCTGAGAGAGTCATTCACAGTTCAGACACAGGGATAGAATTGTTCAACTTTACTTAGTTGTTTTGCAGCCCAATGTCTGAGTTCCTCACAATGTGACACCCTCTAATTTAAACAGAGGTAACCTTGTAAGGCTTTATAAAACATTAATCAAAATGACACACTATAATCTGCAGCACTGTAAAAGCTACAGCAGAATAGCTGAAGTTTCTCAGTGGCCAGTACTTAAGTGACTTTTACAAGATATATTCTTGTATCACAGTAGTTACCATTTTAGGGAAGAGTCACTTAACTATTGCATATGACTTGTGCAGTCGACTGTTCCATAAGGTGCAGTTCTTCATCCGCAGGGGAATTCAATTCAATATGATCCATTAACTTTAATAATTGGATGACACAACTCTTATTCATGTGAGTAGACCTAATCAGCAAGAAATCCTGGCCCCACTGGGTATGTCTATACAGCAATGAAACACCCAAATGCATTTTATTCTCAGTGGGCCTGATTCTGTGATAAGCTAAAAACTTCAAGCTGTTGAGAGCCCTGAACCCCTATTCATGCCACTTCACTTCAGGAGCAGGCCCAACAAAACTATTTTCTTTCATAGGGAAAAAAGTCATGTTGTAAACAAACACAACACACACTCCCTTCCCCTCTTGTTACTTTGTAGCAGAAGCCAATGCAAACTGCAATTATGAACGTCTTCCAAAGAATCTACTGCAACAAAAGCCTTAACAGCACCAGAGAAATGCTTCTTGTAACAGTTAATTCAGCAAGGCGGTTCACTCCTATACATCTGGCTCTTCCAATGAGTTCTCTGGTGATTGTTTTTATTGCTCTTAAGCCATATGCAATTCAAGGTGTCCCCATTATTTATTTCCTGTAATCTAATGAAGGAAAGTTCAGCTAAGAATACTTTTCACATGCTGAAATGTATTTGTGCCTCCACTAAATCCCTGCTGGATTGTTAGCAATGTAAGGAAAGAATTAATAGTGGGAAAAAGGAGGAAAAAAATCTGGCTGTGATAAATAGATATTACCATAAAGAGAGAGAGATTGTATTGGGGTTTACAGGTTGTCCCTGACCAACAGAAGTTGGTCCAATAAAAGGTATTACTCATCTACTTTCTCTAATATCCTGGGACCAACATGGCTACACCACCCCCACAAACATCACCATAAAGACAGAGACACACACATAAGACATATAGTCTTGCAGCAGTCAAAACTTTGAAAAAAACACCCCTCTGAACGACAAAAGTTTTAACAATGAAAAGCGCTGGTGTGGACAGCTCTTCGTCAGCGGGAGCTGCGCTCCCGGCCACAAAGTTACTGCCCCCTCGTTGGGGGTGGTTTTATTTGGTCTCCGGGAGAGCTCTCTCCCGGCGATAAAGAGCAGCTATGCAGGCACCTTACAACGGTACCTCTGCAGCGGCATAGCCACACCACTGTAAGGTGCGAAGTGTAGAGATAATCTAATATTGCAGCCATGGTTACAGGTCTCGGAGTGTGCTGCAGGTGTCAAAATTAACAGTGTGTGTGTGTGTGTGTGAGTGAGATAATCTTCCTTTGTGCCCATGTAGTGTCTTTAACAGAGCATTTCAACACACGGCACAAAGGTTTGAATTGGTAGTCCAGTTTTATTGATGAGGAAGTTGATACACCGAGGGGTTGTGACTTGACGAAGGGCACACAGCAAATAGGTGGCAAAATGGAGATTCTCCCAACTTAGGTTGGCTCTAGCCATTACACTGCACTACCTCCATTGTAATGAGGTTGTATTTTGATATAGACACAGGAAAACATATATTAGACTTCAACACTATGTTCATTAGGCCCTGATATATGAAGTGGATATAGACCAAATGAGGAAAAAGAAGAGGAGGAAACATCTTGAGCAAAACAGTGTGAGGATATCAGCATGAGAGGGAGCAAGTAGGAGCTAAGTTGTTGGAAATATGAATTTTCACATTTGTAGCATTTTTACAAACCTGAGAGCTGCTACCAATCTGGCCGTGAGTGTCTAGGTAGATAATGCCAAATGCAAGAGGCTGGATTCTTGTGGACCATGGGGATTTTATATGCTTTGATATTTCAAATGTGGAACATATGGTTTAGTAAATTGCTCTTGTGTCCTGAGGCACTTGGGTCTGATAAATGTATAAATATCCCATCAAATTAGAATTCTTGGAGCTGAATATAATGATTGTATTATCTGTGTAGTGAGGGCAAATTGTACATTTCTGCAGTAGACGAGTTAACTGTTAGTGATGGCATTAAGTTCTACCAAAGCAGGTGACATGCTTCTGTACCAGATATAGACTGGCTACAGAGCTCCCTTTATACACTAGATGGGTTCATCAAAAGACCCTTTGATGCTCTGTCAGGTGTGCCTGAGGTTCGTTTAAATAAGGTATTTTAAATGCAGCACCACACAGAACAGCATACCTGCTGGAGGATTCTCTGCTCCTTGAAGTCTTTAAACTACAATTTGAGGACTTCAATAGCACAGATATAGGTGTGAGGTTTTTTGCAGGAGTGGTGGGTGAAATTCTGTGGCCTGCGTTGTGCAGGAGGTCAGACTAGATGATCATAATGGTCCCTTCTGACCTAAATATCTATGAATCTACTGTTTAACATTCTAATACACCTCCCCCTTTAAGTTCTACATTCCTACCATTTACAATATTTACACCATCACACCATCTTTGAAGTTCATTACATATCAGTCTGTTAGGTGTCTCTAAATTGTATTGGTTTTCTAATTACACACTCCAAAAATGGAACAACTTGGCCAGCTGGCTGTCCATTAGTTAGAGTCACTGGCTCTGGTCAGTTTGGAATCTGAGTCCGAGTTTTCTTCTTCTTCTGTGTCTGCCTCTGTAGAGTTTGTTCGTTCTAAGGATGTTGTATGTTGACGATTTCTGTTGAACTCTCCACTGTTGGTCTCGATCACATATGATCTGGGTGCTGAATTTTTTCTTTATGATAGCTGGAGTTGTCCATCCTTTTCTCTGTTGAATTTGACAGGAACATGGTCACCAGATTCTAGATCGGACAGTTTTCTGAGTGATGTCTGTTGTGAAAGTGTTCATAAGGCCTTTTTATCTGATTTGGCTACTCTTCTCATGTCTGGTCACTGTGGAAATAGGTTCTTTTCCAAACAGTAGTTCTGAGTGGTCTTCCCATCAGGTGTTACGCTGGGCTATATTCAGTAGCTGCTATTGGTGTTGGTCTGTAACTCAGAAGACCAAGGAATGAACTTCCTGCTGTAGGATTTTTTTTTTTTTGGCCAATCTATCCAGCTCTCTCAGCCTCTCCATTCACTTGTGGGGAATGTGGGGTATCAGGAATATGATCAAAATCACATTTAATTTGGAATGGTGAATTGTGGTCTGTCACTAGTTGTTCTAGAATACCAAAGTGAGCAACAAATGCACTTCAATTTCTCAATAACATTGTGATTTGTTATGTCTTTCAAGTTATTATTTCTATACACTTAGAAAAAATAGTCCATGATGACCATGTAATGATTCATACAAATCTGCAGCTAGTCTCTTCCAAGGTCTGTCTGGTAGAGGTGTTGTTATTAAAGGTTCTGTGTGTTGTGTTGGGCTGTAAGTTCTGCAGTGTTCACAGGCAAATACTTTATCCTTTATCCTTTATGTCCTTGTCCTTTATGTCCTTGCTGATGCCTGGTCACCACACTGGCTGGTTGGCTGATGCACAGTATTTAGTAAATCCTCGATGTCCTTCATAGATCAGGTTTAGGATTTCTCCTCCTCATTGCATGTCGAATTATGATGCACTTGCATTTAATCATGAGTCCATTTGACATGCTTAATTGTCCAGACACCACAAAGTTACTCTCTTGTCACTGCCTTAGTGTCCTTCAGATACTTGGGCCAGCCACCCGTAATGTAACATAGAACGTAAGTTGCAGGTCTGTCGAGGTTGCTTTTTGGAGCTGGAATAGTCTCTTTTCTGACACTGGTCTGTATGTGTCCATGTACAACTTTGTTGTCTTTGAGCTCACGGGTAATTGAGTGTGTTGCTGGGCTCCATGACAGAGTGTCTGCTACTATCAGATTTTTCCCAGGAACATATTTAGCAATTGGGTTAAATTGCATTAACCTTAGCTATAGATGCTGGCTTCTCAGCAGTGCTTGATCCAGGTCTCTTCCATTCATGAGGGTTACAAGTGCTTTGTGGTCTGTTATCAGTGTAAATGAATCCATTCCCCACAGATATCTCTGAAAGTTCTCACATGCCCATACACTTACCAGGCACTCCTTTTCAATCTGTGCATATCATTTCTCCGCCTTGGTAAGTGCGCAGGAGAAAAATACAACTGACTTCCACTCAGAGCCAGGCCGTCGCAACAATACAACGCCTAGGCCCAAGGGCCTTGCATCCATGCTGACCGCTGTGGGTTTGTGCTCATCCTAGTGTTTGAGAACTGGAGCTGTTGAGATAATTTCTTTTACCTTTTTGAAGGCAATTTCTTGATCTGGCCCTCAGAGCCACAAATGTGCTGGACTTTAACCGTTCATTCAATGGGTTTGTCGCTACAGAAAGGTCTTGTAGGTATCGACCAAGGCAACTTATCATCCCCAGTATGCATCTCAGGTCTTGTACGTTACTTGGTTCATTCAATTCTTGAATTGCCAGGATTGAGTCCATCGTTGTCTGTCTGTCTCAAACACTTGATTTTGGGGTATGCAGAAAACACATTTTTCCTTGTTCAGCTTCTGTCCAGACTGGCTGATTAGGTTTAGGACTTTGTCGAGGGTTTTGTTGTGTTCTTCCATCAAAGATCCATACATCAGAATATCATCCAGGAAAACTACAATTCCATTTGTGTTCACTAACAGTTCTGCCATTTTCTTTGGAAAATTTCAAAGAAAATTACCCAAAAGGTAATCTTCCAAAGCAAAATCTCCTACAGGGAATAATAAATATAGTCAGTTTAGCACTTTCTTTGTCTAAAGGAATTTGCTAGAATCCGCTCAAAGCAGCCAGTTTGGAGAGTACTGTAGCGTCATTCACTTTGTTGAGGAAGTCATTCAGTGTTGGGAGGACATGTTTTTTTCTCACAACTGCTTCATTAAAGAGACAAGGAGGGTGAGGTAATATATTTTATTGGACTAATATTATTATTGTATTAACCAATTATTGATTGGTCCAATAAAAGATATTACCTCACCCACACTGTGTCTCTAATATCCTGGGACTGACATGACTACAAGAACACTGCAGACAAGTGCTTCATTAAGTCTTTTAAGATCTGCACAGATTCGTATTCTTCCTTTTTTCTTTAGGACTGGTGCCATTGGGGCACACCATTCTGTTGGCTCAGAGATTTTCTCGATTATGCCAATCCACTCCATTCTCTTTAACTCAGTTTCCGCTTTATGAAGTAATGGGATAGGAATCCTGCAAGGTGTATTTACAGTGTATTCTTCAGCATTGTCTCTGAAGGGTATTTGTACTGGATCTTCTTTCGAAAGTCCAATATCACCAAGTATTCCATTGAGTTCTTCTGCCTTTCTCACTAAGCCCATCATGGCTGTCACACTGTGGCTGAGAAGGCTGTTGGTCTGTGGTCCTTTGATCACATACAATCTCAATGTATAGCTTTTGTCTTTGTAAGCTGTCTTCGTAGTGAACTGGCCCACGCGGGTCAGAATACCTCCAGGGCTAGTCAGAGCTGTGTCAGGTGACTTCAGCTCTGGGAGGGGTTGAAGGTGATTGTAAGTCCCTTCTGAGATGACTGTGATGTCTGCTCCTGAGTCAGTGTAAAAGTTCATAGTCTTACCATGAATATTCAGATTCACTCTCTAGGAAGACTGTCATCACAAGCGATAGATCCCCAAAATAATGGCTCTTGATTTTCTGTAATATGAGTCAACTCCCTGACTGCTTTGTTGTGACAAACAGCTGCAAAATATCCATATTTCATGCATTTGTTACACCGTGTGCCAACGGCTGGACATGCATCATCTCCTGGGGATATGACTTTTTCCACACCTTGTGCATGCAGGTTAAATTCGTTCCTCTAAGCCTCGGAGTTCTCTCTCCTTGCCTCAGGGGTTTTACGTTAATGACTTGTAGCACTCAAATTTCTGTTTACAGTTTCTAAACTAGTTTCAAGTTTGTCAAGTTTCTGTAGGACAGTTTTGCAGTTTCACCAGTTCAGGCTGTTTTGCTATTTGAATAGCTGTGTCTAGGGTTAAATCTCTCTTTAGCTGTAGCTGCTGTGAAAGGTTTTTCTCTGTTAATCCAATCAGGCAGCCTGTCTTTGATATTTTCATGTTTTGCATTCCCCAAATCACAGTTTTCAGCCAATGTACGCAGAGCTCTTATAAAACATTCAGGATTTTCCCCTGGTTCTTCAATTCTCTGGTGAAAACATGCGCTTTCATAACCACATTTCTCTGAAGTATAAAGTATGCATCAAACATAGCCAGAACCCTTTCCTAGTAATCTTTGTGACTGTCTTCAGTAACATCAAAGATTTAAATATATGCTCTGCCTGCTTCTCCAGAGCATAAATTAAGGACGATACCTGTATAGCTGCAGCTTTTTTGTTGCATTTTTCGCAATTCAAAATCTTGCAAAATGCTGTTTCAATCTGTCTGTTGTGAAGGTTTGTCAAAGCTGAAGTTCTCAGGGGCATTGAACAGTGGCATGTTGATGAGATCCTGCAACCTTTGTTGCTTTCTTCCTTCTGTTTCTGTTCTTAGTTTACTCCTGACACCATGTCATGCTCCTGTACCAGATATGAGCTGGCTACAGAGCTTCCTTATACGCACTAGGTGTGTTCATCATATGATCCTTTCATACTCTGCCAGGTAGGGATATAGATATGTAGATATATTACATGTAGCACCACCTAGTGACTGAACAGTTTAATACAGTTTAACGTTCCATTTCAGGAGGTTTCAGAGTAGCAGCCGTGTTAGTCTGTATTCGCAAAAAGAAAAGGAGTACTTATGGCACCTTAGAGACTAACCAATTTCAGCAGGGAAGTTTCATTGTGGGCAGTCACCATGTACCTTGACAAACCCATAGGCACCGACGCCATGGGTGTTTCAGGGCTAGAGCACCCACAGAAAAAAATTAGCGGGTGCTTAGCACCCACCAGCAGCCAGCTCTCCTCCCCACCCGTGCCTCCAGCCAGCCGGTGGCCCTACCAATCAGCTCCTCCCCCTCGCTTCCAGTACCTCCTGCCTGCCACGATCAGCTGTTCCGTGATGTGCAGGGTGGGAGGGGGAGGAGAGGGGATGGGGCGCACTGTGGGGAGGGGCAGAACTGGGTGGGAAGAGGCAGGGTGGGGTGGGGGCTTGGGAGAAGGGATGGGTGGGGAGGGCTTGGGGCAAAGCAGGGGTGGGAAGAGGTGGGGTGAAAGTGGAGATGGGGCCTGGGATGGAGCCAGGGGTTGAGCAACCCCAGGGCCCAGAGGAAGCTGGTGCCTGTGAATAAACCCCTCACAAATACAGCCTGTTAATCTAACAAGGGGAACATACAAAGAACACGGAGACTGACCTTAGCTCTGTGTTCCAGTCTCTTGTAGATGGGGGGATGTGTTTCAGCAAAAGGGAATGAGATAGGAGGGCTAGAAATAACAGCTATAAAATGGTGACTACCCTTTCATTTTCCAAGCTAACCCAGCTGCCTGTGAATTGCTGGAATATGGTTGAAATTCTGCTGTATTGGGTCTTGTTTTTAAAAAAGCCACAATTTGCTAAAAGAAAAGCCAGACTGAATAACTTAGTCTAGTCCATTAAAATAATATATAACCACTGGCCCCAGCATTTAACTGTTACACATTTTGATCATCTTTATGAACAGAAAGCCAATTCTATCCCCTCCGCATTACTGTAGAACCTAATCAGAAGATAAACATCCCCCCAAATCTTCCCACAATTTGCATTTAGATTGTTCTGTGCCAACATTCTGAATAAGATACTTTCTAGCTCTGTCAGACAAAACCTGATTGCCATTTAGTACAGTGGCAGTCGATTTACATTTCCATTAACGCAGATCCCAGACAATTATCTGAGGGGGAAGAATAAGAATAAAGCAGCCTCCTGTCTGCTGTGCTTATTTTCAAGTGGGCAGATGTAAGGGAATGTGACAATGCCCACAGAGAGGAGAAAGTTAAGCCTCTTTTACCCTGTGCTAAAGAGAAACTGAGGGTATTGCGCTCAACTCCGTGGTGCTCTATGTGTCCTTTGTGCCTGCTCAAAGGGACCATAAAGCAGCCATGTACCCTCCCAGGTGTGCTCCTTGGCAGGTGCAGAGCTGGCTTCACTGGCTCTCCCCCTGCCCCCACCGGAGGCGCCCCCACTGTTGGGTGTGTCGTGGACATGAGGTGGCAAGGCTATAGAATTCCTGTGCCCTGACTATTCTCCAGATGCCACAAGGCCCATAGGAGCCAGAGCAGCTGCGGTGTGGGATACAGCATCATCCAGAAGCCTTAGGAAGGGGAAGGCACAAGCCTTGGCCCCAGCTTGAGCTTGCATCAGCACAGGAATAAGCCAGCCCTAATGTCAGGCTGCTTCTACAGGACTACAAGAGCTACTTCTGTGAGCTGGGGATGAAGGAGCAGACCCTGCAAGTGTGAATGAAAGTGGTTGGTCTGAACAACTTGGCTTGTATTGCAGATCACTGGAAAAACCCAGTAATAGCTTGTCTTGCAATGGAAGACTTTCTAAGTTTTGTGTGAACAAAACAGTGCCAGGCAAATTCACACACAGAAGTAATAGTATATCTTGTACAGGAGCCAATACAACGGAAACACATAAGTCTAGGATTACTATGTCTGTTCTCAAAGCATCTCAATGATTTCTAAGATAGTCAAGCAGGCTACACACTGTGGGTAATAATTGCATTACATCCCCTCTTCTCCCGTAGCTTTTCTTTTTGTCTATTTTTCTGAGACCCCCATGAAAATATTTTTCAGCTTCTCCCCCCAGTCATTAATTATATAACACTACGTTAAGGCGGTGTTTAAATAATTTGGGGTGGGAGGATAGGGGAGAGGTTAATGCTATAACAATAGTTAACAATATTAAATCAACATATTGTATATTGAGCAAGTCTGTATTAAGATATGTACTTCTCTATGTCAATGCCTTTATGGTAAATGACCCAAAATATCAATAAATAAAATCTAAAAAACCCACCATAACTTCACTTGTGTGTGTTCTGAATGAAACCAGAGCAGATCACCCGAGAGGGAGAAAATTTCCAGAAACTTAGAATCATAGAAATGTAGGGCTGTTATAAAGAGGATGGTGACTGAGTGTTCTGCATGTCCACTGAAGGCAAGACAGAAGTAATGGAATCAGCAGCAAGGGAGATTTAGGTTAGATACTAGGAAAAACTTTCTAACTATAAGGCTAGTTAAGATCTGGAACAGACTTCCAGGGAGGTTGTGGAATCCCCATCATACACCTGTCAGGGATGGGCTAGGTAAACCAGCTCCTGCCTCAGTGCAGGGGCCTAGACCAGATGGCCTCTCAAAGTCCCTTCTGGCCCTACATTTTTATAATTCTATTATTCTATGAAAAAGACAGGGCTCCAATTAGAGCCCCCAGATTCTTCTCAGCAATACTACTGCCTAGACAGTTACTTCCAATTTTGTATTTCTTCATTTGATTTTTCCTTCCTAAGTGTAGTACTGTGCACTTGGTCTTTACTGAATTTCGTCCCTTTGAATTCAGACTGTAACAGGGTTTGCTCACCACTAGGCTCCCCCCCCCACCACCACCGCCCTGGCAAGGTGTGGCAACATGGCTCTCGCTGAGCTAGCATCCCCTGGTGGCACTCTGGTGGTTTCTCTCCCTGATAACTCACCCCTCTGGCTGAGTCACCATCTTTAGTTCACCCCTTCCAGGGCCCCAATTGTCCCAAACTAAAAGTGCAATAACATCTTTATCAGAAATAAGTCCTTCTGCCCTTTCTGGGGCTCTTCCTAAACCTGTTTTCAGCTCAGCCTGTAGCCCCCTTGCTGGGCTCAATAGTTTTTTCTTGGGCTCAATAGTTTTTTCTTGGGCCTGGTAGGGGAAACCAGTCCCAGTGTCAATTCTGGGTTCTATCGCACGGCCCTGTACCAATCACCTAGGTCTGCTCCTTTTCCTTTGCTGTGATTTTTTCCCTCTGGGCCACTTCCTACTTCTCTTTTCAAATTCCCCCTCTGAGTTTCCCAATTACTTCCTGGTTATCCAGGGTCTCTCCCAGCCCTCCTTACTGCTCTGATCTTCCTACCTAGACCTCACTCCATCTGTTTCCTGGCCACGTTTTATCACCCTTTAAGCCTGGTTCTTTATGGGGAATTGCCTGGTTTCCTTCAAAGGTGGGGATCATTCTGTAATCATGTTGGTTTAGCCCAAGGCTCTCCATCTCACAGAGCAAGCCACCCTGTTATACAGACCAATTCTCCAATTTGTCAAGGTTTTGAATTCTAATCCTGCCCCTCAAAATGGTCTCAACCCCTCCCATTTGTCATCTGCAAATGTTATAAGCGTACTCTCCACTCCATTATATAAGTCATTAATGAAAATACTGAATAGTACCAGACTCAGGCCTTACTTCTGCAAGAGCCCACTAGATACACCCTCCCAGTTTGACAGCAAACCATTGATAACTACTCTTTGACTATGGTCTTTTAATCAATTATGCACCCACCTTGTCGTAAATTCATCTAGACTGCATTTCCTCAATTTGTTTATGAGAATGTCATGTGGGACTGGGTCAAAAGTCTTACTAAAATCAAGATACGTCACATCTACTGCTTTCCCCCATTCATTAGGCCAGTAATCCTGTCAAAGAAGGAAATAAGGTTGGTTTGGCATGATTTGTTTTTGACTAATTGATGTTGGCTGTAATTTATTAGCCTATTATCCTCTAGGTGCTTGCAAATTGATTGTTTAATACCTAGAGTGATACTGGAACAAGTTATTAAAGTTAGGCTGACTGGTCTATAATTCCCCAAGTCCCCTTTGTCCTCTTTTAAAGATAGGTACTTTATTTGCCCTTCTCCAGGCCTTTGGGATCTCACTCAGCCTCCATGAGTTCTCAAAGATAATCATTAATGTTTACAAGATAGCTTGAGCTCGTTCCTTAAGTAGCCTACGATGAATTTCATCAGAATCTGCTGCTTAATACAGCTCACTTAGCTAAATATTCTTTAACTTGTTCTTTCCCTATTTTGATTGTATTCCTCCCGCCTTGTTGTTAATAGTAATTGTATTGCGTATCTGGTCAACACAATTAATGTTTTTAGAAAAGACTGAAGCAAAATAGGCATTAAACACCTCAGCCTTCTTGATGTCATCCATTATTAACTCTCTTTCCCTGCTAAGTAGTGGACCTCACTTTCCTTCATCTTTCTCTTGTGCTTATTGTTCTCCCTGTGGAACAATTTAGGGCAGAGAAAAACACATATTGGCCAGAACCAGCCTCTGGAGGCCTAGCTGGGAGATGATAGGTTAGGTGCATGGGCTTGTTCCTCTGTATATTCGCTAATTAAAGAAAAACCCATACACATATTTTAATTTATTAATCCCATAAGTATTTTCTTTCTTCATATTCTTTAAAACTACCACTGAATTTTCTATTTTTTAAAGAACAGCTTTATAGTTGTTCTACCTCACAGCTGAGAATTTCCACTGGTAATGATGTGCAGGTTGATTAGAAACGCACCATTTTCCTGGCCACTAATACACTATATTTGCATTAACATGTATTACTAAAATGTCTATTTTTCAACAATTAGTAATTTTCATTACAGAATTGATTTAGCTGCCGCATACGCAGTCACAGAGAACTAAGGTCATTGGAGGACATGTAATTATAGTACTTATATAGATGTGGTTTCTATTACTGGTTCCAGCCCTGTTCCCTATTTTAAGTACATGGTCTATCTTTCACAACAATAGACCCTTATAAACTGTTAAAGTGCAACAACTTCTATCGCACCTCTCGTCAAAGGCACTCAAAGCTCTTCACAAACACTAACTAAGCTTCATAGCTCCCAGCATGCTAGGTATGATTCATTTTATATGGATAGGGAAAATGAAGAGAAGAGGCTAATTTACTTGCCCAGGGTCACATAAGGAATCTAGGACAAAGTTGGGAATACAACCCCAGAATTTTGATTCCTAGTCCCTTGCCGTAACCACAAACTGTGCACGACTGTCCATTACGTTAGCCCAGGGTTGAAGTGCAAAGATCTGCAGGCAATTTGTTAAATGGTGCTTGATTACATGAGTTATAGTTCAAAAAACCATCACTTCACAGTCACGTGAAATATATGTAAGATGCAGTGAAAGTGGAATTGGGCTTGACAACTGCTTGTGAAGATGGGAAATGCAAATGTTATACATTTTTTTTCTTCTAAAAAAATCAGTGTAGGTGAGAGACACTTGTTGACTACTGCCAGTTGTAGTGTGCCAATCTTTTGAACAGCTCAGAGGATATTGGATAACATTTTGAGTGAGGCTGACAGGCTGTCTGAGGAGTAGCCTCCCTCAAGAACATGAGCATTTTAAAATTGCTAGCAAGACAGTCTTCCCTGGCACAGATGGGGTAGCAATAGTCAGAAAGGAGGATGGCCTCCATTGTGGTCAATTTTTTTCCCCCCTCAGGCTCCCTTCATATTCCAGTACTCTGTCAAACTTAGACTTACTGTGCACCATTTCTGTATCCTCTGATAATGCCTTTTTGGCATTCAACTTCTGACTAAATGTTTGACAAGTGACATTTATTAGTTCTCCTGTCACTCCAGTTTCTTTCCTTCCACTGAATGCCTTGTCCTCCTCCATTTTCCGTGTCTGCTCGTCCCACTCTTGGTCTCTCTCTCCAGGCTCTTTGTTCCCCTTCCTTTTTTCTCAGCAGTTGGGTCTCTCCTTTGTGTCTTTGTAGTCTGCCAATATGTTCATCCCAATCCATACTATCATCATTAATATTCACACCTTCCTTCCTGCCTTCCCTTGCTCACTAACCCTTTAACCTTGGTCCTTAGCTACACGCTTCAAGCTTCCCCAAACTCCTTTTCTCCCCCTTGCACAAATCCACTAATTTCTTTCACAGCCAAGTGGCCATCTTACACAAATCGCTCACCCCCATAGCTGTCCCACACTCATCCCCAACCACTTGCCATAGCTCTTATTTGCCCCTCAGCCACACTGCACCAGCCCACCCTAAATCCTTGAGTCCCCTATAACTATCTAGCTTACATCAGGTGAGAGGGTGCTAGGGGCCCTAGATAAAGGTTGGGGGGAATGTTCTTCTCGTCCTCACTCTGTGATGTAGTGGGTACTGTCTCTCCCTGCCCCTCAGTCTAAGGAGTTTCAGATGGGTATCCATGTTAGTCTGTGTCAGCAAAAACAACGAGGAGTCTTTGTGGCACCTTAGAGACTAAGGTCTGAGGAGTGGGACTCTACAGTGAGTGAGTCTTTTCTCCCACTTTCTATAGATCCTAGATGGAGAGGGCTCCCATTCCTGGGTTATTGACTTCCTTCCCTTTCTAGGAGGGTGCCAAGACTCTGGGGACAAGAGGAACAGGCCTGGGCCATCCTGGTCTGCAGAATGGCATTCTGCTGCGCATGCCACTCACTCTGCCTGTTCCAAGACTAGAGCAGGCGGAGACCAGCTCAGTGCTCCCACTCAGGGAACGTCAGCTGGACTGAGCAGGAATCAGCCTACTGGGCAAAAGACTCAGTATCCAGAGACTCAATCCAGGACCTGGACATGGTTAATAGCTTCGAGGCACCTCAGAGCAGTCAAGGTGTTCTCAGCCCATAGCCAGGCATAGCAATGTCTACACTGCTATTAGACACCTGCGGCTGGCCTGTGACCACTGACTCAGGGTGCAGGGCTGTTTAATTATGTATTTGACTCAAGAAAGGGTGGCTATTGTTGGCTCTGCCCACACTCACGCACCTACTTTGGCTACTGTTGACCAACATATTCTGAGCTTTGCTAATAAGCACGGCCTTTGCCTTTTGGTCTGTCTCAATTCAAGCCTTTAGTACCATGGCCCTGGCTGGTGCTACTCAGTAGTAAAAACAAGTGGTAGACTGTTTTCTTGGGGGTTTTGCAAAGTAATTGGGAATACATCTGTAACCACTTGGAAAGGTGCCCAGATATGAAAGGCTTGGCTGTGAGAACAATGCCTTCCCCAGACGATGTCATCCCTTGGCTTCCTTGCTAGTACAGATAGTTTTTTTTGGTTTGGCATTGGCTATAGCACGCTATCTGCCAGTGTCACCAGGTTGTAAGGAGTGGGCCAGAGTCAGGCAGTGCTCCTGGAACCAGGAAACTGCTACAGATCTTGCCCAGGTGGTTCTGCTCACCACGAGCATTTAGACTAGGCAAACCATGTGGCCATTCCATGACTGGAAATCTTATCAAGTGTTGCAAAGTGTGCTGTGCACAACAAAGTCTCCACAAGGCACGTAGCCTGCACTGTCAGTCAGCATGGGCTGGCACTCCCCACGCTGTTGTAACAGCAAAACACAGTGCTTTGCAAAGGGGCTGTAGAGCGCTCTGAGATGCGCTGGACTATTTGGCAGGGCCACGGGCTTTTCTACGTCGCTGTTTGATGTTGTGTTTGTGAGGGGAATGATTCAGCTGAGGGGATGAGGAATTTCTGTTTGTTTGTAGCCCTTTGACGCCCACATCTGTGAACTGTGACTAAGTAGCAAGTGCACAGGCTGTGTGGCAGCGTGACTTTAAGAGCTTGTTACTCGAACAGGTCGTTTGCTGCAAAGTTAGGGTGCAAATCTACCCCCTAATAGCTGGCTGTGCGCGGACTGCTTCTGTGGACCCTGCCACCCACACATGAGACGTTCCCTTGTGCTCCCTTTTCAAAGCACGGTAGATCCAGACGTGCCCTGTGGCCTGGTTAGTGTGTGGCCACAGGGCCCACATGGACAGTAAGTGCGTGGCAGACTAATTTGGGGTGGCTTTGCACCCCAGCTTATCATGAACTAAGTGTTCATGTAGATGAGCCATAAGAACCCTGGGATGAACTAACAGGACAGCCCGATACAACTATTTTCTATCCTCAGTCTCCTAATTTGGTGAAGGCACATACCTCAAGAAGTTTTAGCTGCAATCCTGCTCCTACTGAAGTGAGTGGCGTTTGGATCCTTCTCATTACACCACAGAGCAGAGGGTGGGGCTCAAGCACACTTCTCTCTCTGGTGTTGAGTGAATTTAGGTGCCTATGTAACCCACACACCTCCCGGGTGTGGTGTTCTGTCCCATCTAGTGGCACTGAGACCGCTTAGAGATTAATGAATCTGCTCTACAGCCTTAGCTAAGAGCCATGTGGCTTTTAGCTCATGCGGTAGAGGCTCATGCATTTACTTCCAGAGACCTCAGGTTCGATTCCGCCGACCGGGGTCTGTTGGTGTTACACCTAGATGCCAGCCCCTGAAGAACAAAGTGCTCTACTTATCCACAGAACTGGCACAACATGGGCAACAGCACGGCCAGCTTCCTCAAATGGCCTGGCCAGCATGCCTTAATACCTTTCCCTGTACTGGAAGAATCACCTCTAGGAATGAAAGTGTAACATAATTCCATACCCATCCAGCCCTTGGACTCTCTACCTGGCCTTCCAACAAAGATACCAGTTAGTGCTAACTTTTTCAGAGACTGAGCCTCACCTCCTAACCGCGGCTTTCACCTCCACGTGCAGAACAGCACCTGTGTGTCCTTGGCATGAGGCCAAGGCCTGCCTGGTGAAGAACTGGCCAATTCGTTCTGCCTCCATCGGTCCGGTGGGTGGCAAGACTAAAGAGGCAGGTAGGTGCCTACATACCTTTGAGCATCTGGGCCTCAGAGACCGTAGTGATGAGCATGGTGTCAAAGCCCAGACAGGTCGAGATTACAGACCTCATTACAGAAAGTGATTTCATGGCAATTCAACATCCAACAAATAAAAGAGGGCAGAGGTCTGACTGTAGATCTGTTCTGTGCAACAACAAATAAAAATGCACGAACACCTACAGTAACTATCACCATGAAGCTGCACTTAAGTAAACGCACGAATCGGAAATAATCAAAGCCTTTGAAAAGGACACAACTTGATGAATAAAATGCACCATGATGTGCTGAAGGATACTGCATTTAGCCCATTATGAAGTAGAAACTGGAGAAATGCCCTTGTAAGACTAAATTAAATTTATGAAATGAGCTAAAAAGATCTCAGTTCTACTCATTTCCATCCCCAAACCCCTCCCCCCACACACCTGAGTGTCTCCTAGCAGCAGGGCAAACTACTGAAAGGACAGTGGCCTCATCAAGGCCAGATTGTGAGCTGAGTCACACCAGTGTGATTCTGAGAAACCCCTTCAGACTCCATGACTAAGTTACTGATTTACACCAGCGGCCTTTGGTACGTTTTCTGACAGACTGGTACAAATTCCTACTTTTGTGTCTCATGCAGAATGGACACATTTTAAAAAAACCCATCTAGAAGTTCTCCCCCCACCAATAGAAAAGTAAACTGACAAGAGCATGTGTTGTCAAAACACATATTGGTCCTGCAACAGGTGTTGGCTCATGTCATAAGAGAACAAACTATAGAGCACTTGCTCCAATTTATTTGGGAAAATAAAGGGTATCAATTGATATAAGATAGTATGCTATGCTCTAAGCCATATAATTATATTAAGGCCCCCTGCTGCAGCTTTTACATCCAATAGTATTTATTCATGCGTAGCTCCAATTTAATACATTGGATTCAGTGACTCTGTTTGTACTCCATGTGAGTAGGGTTTGTGGACTAAAGCTCTTTATGTGAAAATACTGTTTCATTTGAAGCATTTCCTGACATTTCTCTGCCTTCACCCCTTTTTCAAAGTCACCTTGGCCCAGATCCTCACAGGAAGGGAAGTTAGGAGCATAAATCTCTTGGGCCCCTCTGACTATCTTTATTGTGAGCCTCAGGACACCTGTTTTGTATAATCTCTTTACCATCTAAATAAAGATGGAAAACTCACTCAAGTGACCTCAATGTTTATTTTATTTAAAGCATCAGAAACACAGTCCTTGTAGTTCATTTGTACTCGTAACCATCAATATTTTCTAAATCACGTTAACATTCATGTATAACAAAAAACATTTTCTGAGCTGTGCAAAGTACAAAGGAATTGTTCAATTAGCTGAAACCATTTCTAGATCAGCAAACCTGGCATTTTACAAAATGAGGCTGCCAGAAGGATTCTTTAACTTTTTTTTTCCTTGTAGGAAACGCACGCACACTCCCTTCCCCTCCTTTGTCTTTCCTTTGTATGCAATTTAAAAATGGATCACAGTAAGCGCCAATCCCCTCCCATGGTCAAGGACTTCCTAAATGGCACTGGGTCATTTTCTTGTACCACTGATCAGTCTTATGTTCTGCAGTTGTGCTCTTTGCATGGAATTGATTTGTCCAAGAAAATTATTCAAAAACCAAAACTATTATGGTAAGCAATAAATGGGGACCAGAAACAGCTGCTTTCAAAATATCAAACACCAAAAAATATCTCTCCTTACAGGAGGTGTGACTGAAAGGGTTATTTTGCCCTCATCATGTATAGTTAAAAATTATTATTGCCCTGACTGCAAAATACATTTAAAAACACTGATTTTACACAGACATTTCTGTATTTTCTTCCATAACGGCTTTTGTCTTGTTAGATTTAAGCATTAGAACATTGAAATCTGGAACTACTTTAGATCTGACTGAATACAATATTATTCCTGTTTCATTTCTCTGGATATAGTATATATACCATGGAACAGAATTTTAACAGATATTTAGCTACAATAGTTTGTCAGAAAAATCTGTTTCTGACAATGCTAACCAAGAATTTATATCTATCTATCTAATCTATCTATCTATAAATTCTTGGTTAGCATTCTCAGAAACAGATGTATGTGTGTGTGTGTATAACACATTTTGGGGGGGCATTGCCAGCTTGCTAGCTGCCCAGATCATGGCTCAAGGTGCAGAGAGATATCATTTCCAATTTGGATGAAATGACTGGATAGATAGTGCTGTGTTCTTCAATCAGCCTTTTGCAGAAGAAATTTCTTAAAGCTCTTATTGGTTATAAAAAGGCAATTTCCTCTTAACACTAACCATTTATTTTACTGATGACTGATTACAACCTGGAACATGAACAAATGTGGTAACGTTAAAAAACCCCTCCCCCTCAAATAATGTTTCTGTGATTTGAAGGTGTAATACTAGGCTGCAGACTGTGTTTCTGAAATCTGTTACAAATGACAGGAAGAGAAACTTATTTTACAGAGAATGAAGTCATTCAGTTCAACATAAGTAGGAATAAAGAAAAGGAGGACTTGTGGCCCCTTAGAGACTAACCAATTTATTTGAGCATGAGCTTTCGTGAGCTACAGCTCACTTCAACCTGTCATAAGTAGGAATGTTCACGTATACATGTTTTGATATGTGCTGGCATACATGGCTTGAATGAAAACAAAACCTACATCTTCAGCATAAGAAATACTGAGAACAAAGTACTGGCATACACCCCCTGGGCCTCCTCTTTTTACTAAGATCATCTCCAGGTTACTAAAACTCTAACATAGTCTTGAATGACCGCCATATCTTGATCTGGGCAAGCAGCCAGTCACTAGGAAAGGCAGGGCACAACATAGTTAAGAATATTCTTTTGTTACAACTTTGTTACAGGAGACCACAACTGAATCTCTTTTTTAAATACTCCCACACTTTCATTATCGGATTTTTCTCTGCTTTGTTTGATACAAATAACTGCATAAACTTGCTTTCCATTTATTGCACTTTTAGGTCCCTTGTAGATGGAGGGTTATATTGCCTGATATATTTTGTATTGTAGCTTGACCAGGTTAGAACAGTGTTGAGAACTGTACATTTCTACAGTAAAAAAAAAATCACATTTTGACAATGCTAATTACAGTCGTTGCAGTTCAGCTCTCTTCTCTCTGATGCAAAGACAGAGGAAAATCCCACGATTCCTGTGCTTGCTGGAACCTGCAGTGTTCTTTTTATTGCCATATAAAAGTCAATTAAAATCGCTCCTCCTGGAAATGCTCCCAATTCTTGAATAATTATCATTGTCTAGACAGATTACTGTGCTTTATTAAGGGTCTTTAGAAACTATATATAAAGAAAGTGAGTTACACACACACACACACACACATATATATCACCACCTAATCTGATTTTTCTCTCTTGCTTCATGTAGGACTAACAAACATATTCATCCTGATGAAATCTACTTTCAGTACATTTCAGAATTCACATGTTAAATGTGAAGTCTGTTGATGTTGCTGTTAACAGTCTCTCTCTTAAGCCAAACAGGATCTTCCTAATAATAAAATAATAATAATAAAAGCACCAGATGTATGAAAAACAGGAAACGCCTGATCCCTTAGGAGAATATATATATATTAGGAGAAAATATATATATATAAAACGTATAACGGTTCTTACATTAAAAAGGTATTAATTAGAGAGACAATGTCGGTAAGGCAATATCTTTTGTTGGACCAAATAGTTGGTCCAATAAATGGCATTACCTCACCCAACTTGCCTCCCTAATATCCTGGGACCAACACAGCTGCAACAACACTGCAAACGATTAAAAACGGCATGTCATACCCAAAAAAAAAAAAGAAAAGAAAAAAAGCAATGGAAAGTTGGATACTGGATGGGCAAAAAAATGCTGCATATAAATAACTCCAAGAACCGCAGTTGAATGATGGAGCCGGAGTTCCTTGAGCACCTGCCCAGTGCATCTCACAGGCACTTCAGATGAAATGCAACCCTGATCACTAACACACTTACTGACATCCTCATGCAGCATATTTTTGAGGTATATAGAATGCATGACACTAACATTTTGGACTCCTAATGCTTTCTGGCAGAACAATGCACAGATCTTTAGTTGGATTTTGCCACACTCTCCTCTTTTCCCCCAGGAAATATAAAATCCCAGTTCAAGAGCTCCCTACTCTGCCTCCTGCCACACCCAAACCCATCTTGCATAGGCCAGTAATAAGAACACTGCAGCTCTGACAAATAAGTTACAGCAATATAACAACTTTTTAAAAGATATTTTCTCTATAATGTACATAATGGGTAACAGTTGGAGTTTAGTTTCGATACAAACCAAATGTGCATCCTCTCAGCCTGTGATTCCAAGTGGAAGGCACTACTTCAACACACCCCTGGACGTACTGAACATGGTTTTGGGAGCACAGCAGATGCTGTGCTTCCAGAGCTGTAGAATGAAGGGCCCGGGGAGTCTTTGGACGTAACAGTGGCAGTGGATATCAGTCACATTTCCCTTTGCTGTCTCTTCTTGTGCTATGGAATTTCCCCTGAAAGATCTTTCAGTTCGGAGAGTGGTGACGGGGAAGAAAGCAAGCCCTCAGAAGCTCTCTACAAAGCTTCCAGGGAAGAGGCCCGTCCTGCCATTTCGCTGTAACGTCCCCTTATACCAGCCATCCTCTCTCTTCTTGTGCACAAACACAACGTCACCTTCTTTCAGTTCAATCTCTGCTTCGCTTTGAGGAGGATATGGAACCACGACACGGTACCTTTGAAAACAAAAGAGAATACCTTATCAAGCACAAATCAAGCAGTGTGCCGATGCTGTTTGGAGTAGGACCCTCACCAGGGCACGGCCACGAAAGACAGGCTGCAGGGACAAACCAGCAGCTCTGCAAGCTAATTTGGCTTGGATCACCCCATGTCCTGGATCACCTGCATCTGCCTGAAGCCAGACCTCTTCAGATGTGGTCTTGTCCCCTCTTAAGAACTATACAGGGTCAGGGCTGATTGCTATTTAAAGGGGAGACTTTCTAGGAAAACCATAGGTGACCATGTTCATGAGTTCAATAGATGACAAACTCTTCCCTCAAAATCAGTACTGAAGCAATGCCCCAGGATGATGTTGGGAGCCCTGTGCTACTTTAGGTGCTGCCTTTTTAATGATATAAAACAGCTCTGGCTCTCATGCGATCTTCAATGGCCCCAGGGCATTGTTCAGAAAAGGGCACATGGGAGGTTAGCTCCAGCATCCTGGTCAAAGTCCAGTTTAGGTCATTACACTGCAGCCTAAACTTCCTCAGAAGTTTCTTCCGCACTTCTCGTTCTAAATTGTTGCGTAGTGCTGTGGCATGCGTTTCCGTGGTTTGCTCCACAGCTGGCTGCAGCTCATTAGAGAATTGATTCCATTACTTTTAAATAGAGCTGGGTGGAAAAAAATTCACAAAAATGTTAGTTTTCACCAATGCAACCAGCTTTAGTTTTAAACTATTCTGGGGTCTTTAGAGTGAAAGAAACTGGGCTCGGAGCTGGCTTCAGCAACAAGGCCCTTTGTGAAGACACAGCTGTGTATCCTTCAAAACCAGTTGTTCAAGTAGCATAGCCAGTCATGGCGTGGGACAGTTGGTAGATAGCCTGCTTAGCAGTCAGGGTGTGACATGAGGGTTATACCACCAGGGGGCAGAAGGTCGGGAGGATTCTATTATTGGGGTGAAATGGGGTCAGAAGGATTTAATGAGTGAATAGGGGCCTCGAGAGGGTTGTGGATTGGTTCCCCGCAGTTCATTGTTCAAGGTGTATGGGGCTGCTGGAGGCTATTTAGTGGTATATTGCTGGGCGTAGTGGGCATGTCCCCCCAGATCAGTAGAACCTGTGTTTCTTGGCACAAACCTAAGGCCATTCTGGGCTGGGTGGGACAAAAATTAATCCTCTTTCTCAAACTAAAATAGGTTGCACCTCAATCTCCTGTTTTGTCCCCTTTACCTAAGGCAAGGTTCCCCATGACGTCGTAATGGTCCATCCAGGTTGCTCTTAGAGCTAAATCACCAGAGCATACAGTAGCTTCTAAATGTCTGTACTAATAACAGAGTTACTTTTGTATGCGTTTGCAAATGAGCAATGTCCAGGATTTCTTTGGACAATTCACAAAGAATTTTTAATTTCACGTAAAATCATTTTGAGTATTAGCAGTAGTATGGTAGTGCCTAGGGGCCCTGGACACAGCTCAAAGGCTCACTCTTTGGAGCACAGTCCAAACAAAGAGGTGGTCCCTGCCCCCAAAGAGATGACAGAGCTGTTCAGGTATGTAGTTTCCAAGTGTCATTCTATGTTACGTAAAAAACTACGGATTGTGATTTAGGCTGGTGCAAATGTGGAATGTGTGTTCCGCAAGAAATTCTGAAAAGAGGGTTCTGTTATAGAAGAAAAAGTGGACACATTCAGATTTCCTACGGAAGAGAAAACAAACACAAGACTGGGGAGCTGGAGATCTTGACGCTCTGGAGCCATGGCTGATCTAGGAGTCTCAAAGCTTGGCAGCTGCGTCTCCAAAGCTTCTGGCTCCACAGCAGCAAGCCTGGAAGTCCCAAGAGCCCTTGCATGAGCTGAGGTTCTCGGGACTCCCAGCTCCCCTGGTGTGGAGTTGTCAGCCACGTCCTGGCTACAACTGGAGTTCCTGACCCTGGAGCAATCCGTATGGTGAGACTGCCCTAGAGACCTGGGCCCAGGGAGCCGGGGCTCCCCAGCCGTCCACCAGTTGAGCTGGCAGGAGCTGCTTATGTTTCATCGGCAGTTTGTCAAGACCAATATGTTTTTGTGAAACAGTTTGGTTTCAGCAAATTGGCATTTTCCAGTGAAAGCCAGTTTCATCAGAAAATTCCCAAGCCGATCTGTGTATAGGCCAGTGAACATGAGTTTAATACCTCGGGTGTTCCTCCTCAGCACGTCATTTCAGCTGGCATTTAACGATCAGTAACTGTCTCACTAGTTGCAAAGCATTGAATATGGTAAAGATAGTTAAAGAAAAGCCAATTGATTATTCAAAACATCTTCTGAAGATTACTATCTATTGTATTTGCTGCATGGTCATTCATTCCCAATTGATGCTTATAACAGTCAAGTATTTATTTAAAATGATGATCTGTCTTATAGTTAAATTAAATATGCACTGGAGAATCTCAAAGCACAACATTACCCTAAATTCACTGAATCGATTGCCAGTGGGTTGATACCACATCAAGGGCCTCTCTGAAACTGAATGACAGGAGTTAATTTTCTTTGCAACCACAGCTTGGCTGGCTGCTGGCTGCTGTGAAGCTACAGACTCAAACATGTGACAGTGAAATTGCTAGATCTGGCTAAAGGAACTGCTCACTGCAGCTGGGCCAAAGATCCTGTTACTCCTAAACATTTTTGGCCCCATTCAGAAGTGGGAGTTCTGCTCTAAAACCTGATTAGAAGTTTTTTATCTTGAAGTAGCAACATAGTCATGTAGAATATATATCCATGTCAAGAACCATCAAAAATCAATTAGTCATCTTTTCCCTTGGCCAGTACATTTAGCTGTCACTTTTTCCTGTGTGGAAAAGCAAATAACAGAGGCTGAAGTGTGTGCTACAAGAAAACAGTCTATCCTACTGTCATTTGCAGAACCGCCACACTTATATTATGAGGCTTTGCCAGTTACAGCCATTATGCAAATGAATGCACACATTATCTCAGACACTCTGCTTCAATGTTGATTAATTAAATTATCAGACTGGAACAATTTTAGCGAAGACGATGCCAAACTTCAGCTCTCTGAACTCAGCTCAATTGAATCTACATTAACAGCATTTTTGCAGTTGTGTTCCAGTTCTTGGAGTGCTTTATGGACACAAGGGATCAAGCCTCACAACAGCTCTGAGCAGCATTTTTAACCTCATTTCACAGATGAGGAAATTAAGGCACAGAGAAGTGACATAACTTGCCTTGGGTCACAGTGAAGGTTTACAACAGTTCTCGGAACAGAACCCCTGGTTTATAGCGTGGTATCTTAACGACAAGTCCATCCTTTTAAATACAGAATAGAATCTCACTGATGGCTGAGACCAATTGCTATTTACTAAATGTTTCAAATTAGCCAGAAAGATTATCAAACACATCAAAACCAATCTCTTTCCAATGTTGGCAATCCCGTATTTGTAACAGGGAGGGTTGGTACCCATCCGTTTTTCACCTGGACAGTCTGGATTTCAGCTTGTGTGTCCAGGTTCCATTCCACAAGCCGTGGTGTCTGTTTTTTTTAATCTGGAGTGGGGAAGAGGTAGAGCAGGGGTGGGGCCTTGGGAGAAGAGGTGAAGAAGGGAGCAGGGCCCGGGGAAGAGGCAGAGAAGGGGGTAGAGTCTCGAGGGAAGAGGTGGAGCAGGGGTGAGACCTGTGGGAAGAGGCAGAACAGGGTGGGGCCTTGGGGGAAGAGGCGGAGCAGGGGATGGGGGTCTTGGGGGTCTGGTTACTAGGCATTAAAAAGGTGACAATCCTAGTAATAAGGGATTCTTTAGAGGCTTTCTTTAAAGATTTAAAAAATAAATCCAGACTATTGCATTACAAAATGTACTTTTTAAAATTATTTAACAACTGTAATTTAATTTTAATTAATCACGATACTTCACAGTAAACATATCAGCATATTGAACAAAAATAATGAAATCTCAGTAATAGAAGATCTCATTTTCAGATCTGCTGTGAAATCTTTGCAGCAACATGGGGTGGGCTGGCTATATTTTTTCCCCTGAGATTCTTGGATTTGTGGACGAAGAAAGCGAGTGTTACTGAGGTTCCAATGTACAAACCAAAGAATCACATGGCGCTGCTGCCACGAAGGGGTTTCTAAACATCATAAATCATTCCAGTCAAAGCCTGCAATGCCTTGTTTTTCTCAGTAACCTAGTTTAAAATACACATTAGTCCTACTGTTTTAAATCGCCTCCCACTCTTCCCCCCAGATTTGGCCCCCTCCTTACAGGGAAGCCCGGCATACTTCTATCCCTCTCTGCTTTCCCCTCCCTCCTTCCCTCCCCTTTTCCCTGACCACTACTTGGCAACAGTAAGTTTTCTTTCATCCGTGGCACAGCCTTTCATCTTATGTGGCACTCAGAAGAATGTTGGAATCTGTCAGTGTCACACACTGCATTAAAAATTTCATAATTTAGACATGCAAACAGCCTTGTGTCTATCACAATTATCGGTAGGGTTGGAAGTACATTTATTATTAAGGTTGACCGACAGTTCCCATGATGAGATCTTGTGTTCAGCTGCTTATAACTTGGCAAAACTTTAACCGTTTCAGCAGAAATGTTCCATGTGGGGGGAGGGGGTGTCTACCTCAGGCTCTTTATTATTATGTATTATTATTTTTAAAATTTCAGTCATAACAGTCATTTCTGAGAAGGAGGCTAGGGAAAAATCTGTCACTTTGCAATGTTAAAAATTGTTTTGGTAGTCTTTTCTTTGAGAAGCTTCTAGCACCTCCATGTTCTGGAGCAGGGACTTGAAATTTGGCAGAGTGTGATCTTTTTGTCAGCCTGGTGAGACTGGACTGGAGGCTAGAGTGCAGCAGACAAATTGTGACTGGGAGTTGTGGATGGGGGGACTGGCACTCTTCCTCGGGGGGGGGGGGGGCAAACAGCCTGTGACTGGCATGGCCAGGACACCAGGACTGGGAGTTGGGGGAGACTGGGAACCTTGGTGGGAAGGAGGGAAAACACAGATCAGATGAGGCGCTGGACTGAGATTGGAACTGTCTGGGCAAAGAGACTACTAGGACAAGGATCCAAGGAACAGGAGACTGGGAGAAGGAGCCAGGGAGCGTACTGGGAAAGGAGAGACTGTGACTGGATGAGAAACCCAGGGATGAAGACTGGGAACCGGTGGGGAAGGAATGTAATGATAATATTACCATACAATATCGTGTAAGACTTGAAAATGCAGTAAATGACAGTTTTACAGTTGATTGGGTCCGGGCACAATGCCAACCACTGAGGAGAGCATTCTCTCTCTTTCTCTCTGTCACATATACACACGCTTAAATACTCTCATTTACACACCATAATCTTGTCAATGTTGCTGTATGTACATTTGTATTTTGCTGAAAGAGAAGGCAAATGAAAATCCTTCTTTCATTTAGAGTGATCACAGTGAAATGACATGAGGAGCCTATTTAGCCTTAATGCTGTTAGACAGACCTTTGAATCTTACATCTGCTGTTCACTGTGAGTAGCTTGAGTGATGCCAATGGGACTTGCTCATGTGAGCAAGAGCTGCAGGATCAGGAACTCCCCCAGCTCTCCACAATCAGTACAGTGTGCTACAGCCCCAGCGTTCCTGTACCATGGGAAACTGACAGTAGCAGCACAGAGATGACAATATCTGGAACACATGCAGCCTAAAATGGTGTTCGGCACAGCAACGCTTGCTAGTTAACCTATGCAACACAGTGACAATAGTAGCAGCTGTGAAGTTTCTCATCTCAGCTACTGGAAATGCTATATGCTTTCTGGCGTACAGCAGCACAAGTAAAGTGGCATTAGGAAAAGACAGCGGGAAAACTGCTCCCCAGAATGCAGTAACAGATGATAAACCTCACAATCCTGGCAGATTGGTTTAAACACAAGTAAGCAAGGACAAATGTGCCTTCCTCTCCAGCCTAACCTCCCCCAAACCAAAACCGGGCTCTGGAAATACATAAACATAGCAAATCAAAATTAAATTTCTTTCCCACTCTATCTGCCTATGCCAAGGGAATAGGACTATAAAATTAGCACGTTCTGTGATAAGGTAAACCTCACTTTCCTTCCTGATCTGCTGCAATTTCCATGCACAAAGAACTGTAATGTAATGGAGCAGAATTCCTCTTTACTGTGTGAAAAACAAGCTGTCAGCAATTAGAGTTCTTTGAGGCACTTCTGATATGGTGCAAATGTCGAATGCTTGGTTTTGTTCTCTAGTCTGCATGCAGTGAGTGCAGGAATTGTAAGCCAGTTTTAGTGGAAGAAGTACCCTGGCTCTGCTGGCTTCATGCGCCCCATTTGGAATGTTGTAAATATTAAGGAATGTGCTACTCCTTCCAATCTTTCAGTGTACTGTCTCTATGTGCACAGATGGGCACTGGGAAATTAAAAGCCAAGTATAGCTAAGTGTACACAAATGTTTTGTAGCTTTTTTTCCTCTGTTTAAATTTCATCCAGCATCAAAATCTGTTTATCCAATCTTTATTTTCCATCCATGCAAATAAAGAATTGGTCCTCCTGTGGAGATGAAATACATCGCGATGCAAACAAGCAAAATATGGAGTTCAGAGATGCTGAGCACAAGTTCCTCCATTGGCAGATGTGAAATGTACAAGCGGTTTCAAAAATGTAATTTGTTAAAAAAAATAATTTAGTACTTCTGAGCAATTTGGTGATTTAATGAGCACCAATGGATGTGGGATGAATTTATAAAAGACAAGTGTTTAAAGTATTTGCTCAGATTATTCCAGGACTAAGCATTATACTTCCTAGAGTCTGAAGGTAATTAATATTCCCCATTATAGGCATAAACAACCATATGATCAGTTAAGGAATGCAGATACACCAAAGTTAATGGAAGTTAATTCATAAATCAATTAGAGAATCTTGACTGCTGTGTATAATTAAGATTATTTCAATTATAGCTTATTTTCAGACTTTAGATTCAGGAAATCAAAATGCTTAAAATCAGAATACTTTCTTTACCACTGCATATTGAAATTAGTAATATTTGTAACATTTTAAACATCCTGTCTCTATAGATCCATTTGTTCTTAGTTTTAATAACACTGATCATACAGAACTCGTCCTATGGCCCTCTCATTCTACTGCTACCCCCCGTCACTGCAGTCAATACAGGTATAATCGGTCACCTGTTTCACTGTCAGCGCCATCCCTAGGTGCAGTGTTAGACTGGGAAAATACGGGATATGCACCAGCATCTCAATCCCACCCTTAGGAATTCTCTGCATCGTTGAAGTGGTGCTTTCAAAGCCGTGCCACAACAGTCAGCACAAGAGATGCTGGGGGACGCCTTTCTTGCTTCTCTCCTCATCTTTGTTTCTGAGGCCTTGTCTATGTCAAGGATGCACTGGTTTAATTCAAGGTGAGATTTTTGCTGTCCTTACTGAATTAAGCTCAGTTGATACATGTCAAATTAAGAGTGTCTACACAAGGTTTGGTTTTGCACCCCTTCAACTAAACTGGTTTTTAAACTAGTTTAACCTTAAAATATATGTAACTTTGGAAACAGACATGGCCTGACATCTTGGCAGTCTCTCCATTTACTCTGTTCTCCCTTTTCTTGACTGTCTTTTTCTTTTTTTGGTGTTGCCACCTTGCCCCCTCTCTCTGGGTTTGCAAAATCAGCAGCTTTATGGATAACAAGATGCAGAGCGGACTGCCAAACTCTAGAATCCTAGTCTTATTCTCTATGCTAGTTATCAACCACTTCTAGAACAAAAATACTTCAGGACAGCGTGTAATGGCTTAAGTGACAGTAATGACGTAAGTGACCATACATTTTAAAAAGACCCTTGTTTGCTACTGCACGGTAGGCCAGATATAACGGACAAACATGGGATACACAGTATACCAAGTATTGCATGACAATCCTTTGTGATTATTAATATACAGTGATCACTCTTTAAAAGTGGCATTTGCCAACAGCTTCCACATACAGTGGTGTGAGATACCACAGCTTTCTCCTATACTTAGAATAGGAAATAACTGTGTGATGAGCACATTGTTTCTGTTGGCAAATGCTGACTTTTTAACGGTGAGCATTATGCCTTACACATGTTTTGGCTGGTTTTCTACATGCAGAGGGCCTGAATTTTCTAATTCTAATAAATAGCTGGACAATCTATAGCCTCAGATGGCTTAAAAAAAACAGGGTGGAGGGGTGGAGGGCTGGGGGGCTGGCAGAACTGCAGTGATGCTCATGCAAGCCAAACTTTGCCTCTTTCCCACAAACATTCCTTTACGTGCAAGTGACAGGCAGACTGAAATTATGAACACCCTTAGCTCATAGGTAAACTCTTCTCCATCAGCATACCTTTCCCGGTGCAATGGCTTGGGCTCTGGACGGATGGCTGCCAACGAAGAAGGTAGCTGCCTGGCAGGAGAAGGAATGGAAAAATTCAAATCCAAGGAGCCTGTTTTTCTGTGCAGTGGCTCCATCCCCATAGCTCCTTGCATTTCACTTTCAATTGGGCATGAACCTGCCCTGCCATGGCTGGAGAGTGAGGAGAGTTCAGGTCCCACCGCTCCCTGCAGAGCTCCCTCCACGGCTCCCTGTGGGTCCGGTGTTGGAGACACAGATGGAGGGGAGCGTGATTTCTTTTTTGTTGACGCGCCGGCTAAAAGTTTCAACAATCCGCTCTTCTTCTCTTTCTGAAAGGAAATCAACATGAAGCACGTGAATGAGCAGCTCCCGGGCTCTTATTAAGGACTGTAAATAAACAGCACCATTCTAATTGTTTCACATCGGAAAAAAACTCACAATTCTGTATAATAAAATCTATCTAAAAATGTGTCTCTGTGTAGGGAAACCAGGTAAAATGTGCTCCTTTGCTAACAAAGATTCTACCAAAGTACCAAATTGCTTTGCTTGGTCAGCAGACTAAGCAGGGAATGGACCAACAGGTGCCATTGTGCTAATGGATAATTAAATAACTTAAGGAAATGCAGCAGTTTCAGTATGACACCAGGACTTTAAAGGTACGAACATCTCATCCGGAATATAAAACAAATAATCAACCTGCCAACAAAGCTGGTATTCAGCGAGAGGAAGAAAATCCTTTTGTATGTATTCATAACACGTATTTCAGAGTAGCAGCCGTGTTAGTCTGTATCCGTAAAAAGAACAGGAGTACTTGTGGCACCTTAGAGACTAACAAATTTATTAGAGCATAAGCTTTCGTGAGCTACAGCTCACTTCATCGGATGCATGCCGTGGAAAATATAGTGGGGAGATTTATATACACAGAGAACACGAAACAATGGGTGTTACCATACACACTGTAACCAGAGTGATCAGGTAAGGTGAGCTATTACCAGCAGGAGAGCAGGTGGAGGGGGGGACGACACACCTTTTGTAGCACATAGCGAAACAGTTATGCGTTCACTATACTTCTACATCAGTGAGTTACTGACCAAGTTTTAATTTCTACCCATACTGTTTGCCAGTTATCCAATCATTCTAATTCTCTTCACTCAATGTTGTATCTCTTTTTGCCAGATCATCTTCATCGCCCGCATCCCACATGGTGGAAGCAACTGCAAACTCCCACCCTGAGGGCTGATGGTCCCTTTTCCCTTCTACCTAAAGAATGCCAAGGTGGGACCTGCTCAGAGGGTGAAATTAACCTTTTTGTGGAGAGTCTGTGCAACAGCCTCTGTGCTGTAAAGTCTCCTAATCCTACTGCATACAGGAAGAGAGAGGGGGACGCACAGGTGAAGCAGGCAGGAGGAACCTCTGCTGGCCTGAAGAGACAACACAAGAGGATAGTGTTGGGGCAGGCCATAGATTTGCTATTAAAGGAGATCCAAAGGCCAGGAATGCTCCCATGGGCTGCTTCCCACAAATAGCCAGCATCCTCCTGTCAGAGGATGGAGTCTATCTACCTAGCCCTTGCTTAGTTCTCTGCTTAAAGCCATCTAATTGGGCTTTGTGCAGCTGGTGGAGGATGGGGTGAACTTCACTAACAGTGAACGTCTATAGTATGAAACTTGCCGTATACAGAAACACAATGGGAAACCCAAAATTGTTTGAACTGTTTGAAATTTGGTAGCAAAAAAGATCGGTGTAAGAGAATCTCACTATATTTCATCTATGAAAACACAAGGAATGTGAGTAAATGCAAGGCTTCTTTTATGAAAGAGCAGTATGTTTGTTGGGCCACACCTTCCTAGTCAATACTCAGGTAAATCTCGCATTGGCTACAATAAGAAATTTCCGTCAATAAGGACAGAGTCAGAACAGAGCATCTCGTGCTCCCCTTGCCCTCCCCTCCTCTGCCCACCCGGCTTCAAAGAGTAGAAAGGAGCTTAAACCTACTGGTCTGAGCCAGTGGAAGCAAGAGAGGAAGGAGAGCTGACTCTGCAGCATGCTTCCTGCTCCCCCCCCAGACCCTGAGGAAGCCCCTCCTCAAGAGCTTCACAAGGATACAGATTTGCAAGCACAGAGAAGGTGGGACTGATGCTAAATGTTTCTTCCCATACCCTGGGGCAAAATGGAACAAGCTAGCACATAGAGAGAGAACACCACTCCACATTCCCAGAGGCAGTCCCTAGGCAGTGGCAGTCCAGGTCATATAGGACCCATGAGGCAAGGAGCAATGCGGAGCCATATGGCTTCTATGTACATGGCTCATGCTTCTGGAGAGCCTTGAGATTTAGGACTGGAGCCCTGTCCACTTTTTCTGGGGGGTCAAACCCTGCCCTCAATGGAAGAATTCCTGGAAAACTGTGAGTCAGAACTCACCCTAGCTGGTGACTATCCCACACTGGGGAGCATGAGGCCCTGAGTAAGGATTTCAGGCCTTGGCTTATAACAGGGAATACTAGCCATTACGGGATTACTTTTTAGGTCTAATAAATACACCACTTCCACACTGGAAGTTACAAAATTAACAACCGTGAGTTTAAAATACAGATCATGTATGAAATTTCACTTTCACAGTAAACTACTATTCTGATATAGGCATAGGTGCTGGAACTAGGGGTGCTGGGGGTGCGTCTGCACCCCCTGGCTTGAAGTGGTTTCCATCATATACAGGGTTTACAGTTTGGTTCAAAGGCTCTCAGCACCCCCACTACACAAATTGTTCCAGCATCCCTGGATATAGGTGGCTAGAAATGTCATAATGGCATCTTTTTAATTGGGAAAAACAGATTTCTGGAGTCTTTGCCATAGAACCATATCTTGCACTTCTGAAAAATCATCTGGAAAAATTCTAGCACGCACTTACCTTAAGCACATGCACATTCAGAACATTAGCTCCTTCCGCTAAAAAGTTTTGTGGGGGAAAAGACCGCATGTCACAATAAGCCATATACTGGAACACTGGGTACAACCTTAACTATACTTGCAACCAGTGCCTCCATAATGCAGGGCACTAATAAACAGTCATTTTCCATTTTTTTAACTATACAACCATGCTATTGCAAGAAGTCTGTTCATTTATTTGTTATTGTATATGAAGTTCAAACTATTGCCTAACATTATATTCAGAGATTCAGGGACATGAAATTTAGGTGTATTTGGTCATTTATTCTATAATAGAATCTCTGGAGGGAAAAAAGCTTCTATCATCCAGCATGAACATTATCTGGAAACACAAGACAGCATTTTTTTATTCTCTGTAGACACAATGTCTTGTACAAGATTTAAAGTGATGCGCTGTTACATACTGATTACTGAATTCATTTGTCAAAGAAGCTTTAAAGACTGAGAGGGGGAAATACAATGAAATAAATATAAACATTCAGTACACAGATTGAATTTACTATAATTCGCCTATAGTATCTAATGTCTCTCCTCCTGAAGTTCTCTGCTGTGCTCTCTTACGCCATGGTAGAACAATAAGAGAACAGATGCCAATGTATCACAACATGGAGAGCAAAAGCAACAATGCAAAGTGTAGCTCTTACATGGTGCCTCTGGGATGCTGGCTATTGGTTTTGTGAGCAAGGGGTCTCAACTCAACCCCAAGAGATAAACATCCCCCGAACTTTGAAGAGGTTCAGCTCAAACATTAAGGGCCTAATCATGTCAAGGTGCTGCAGATCCCAGTAAAAGCAATGGAGTTTGAGGGCGCTCAGCACCGCGCAGGATTAGATCATAAATATTAAATTAATTCACTTGGAAATGTCAGAAAATAAAAAAGCAATTATCTGCTAAACAACTGCTCTAAGATCTAACCAACCACCGTGGGAACCTCTAGCAGTAACTCACTAAAAACACCAGAAAATAACTGTGTTTATCTAAATCTGTAATGATAAGAAATTGCCATCCTCATAATAATAAGTTCAGTGATTCTTCATGAAGTCAGATACCTTCCCCTTCCCTATAGATCACTGACACAATATACTTTAATGATATGATAGACCGTCTCAATATGCATGTTTCACACAGTACAATATCTACTCAGTGGCTCCAGAGGAACAGTTACAGTGCATCGGTGAGTGCTTTGGGAGCCTTTAACTGGAAGATTTACATGTGCCGAATAACTATATGAACAGCAATTAAATTCTCCCCAAGTATTTCCCAGAGCCCCAGTGCTTGGGGCTTCTGCCCTGCGGGATGCGCTGGGGCTCTGGGCTTCAGCGGGTTTGAAACTATTTACCAGAGCTCTGCTTTGGAGGGCTCTGGATGAATTTAAGCCATGCCTATGTGGCAGCTGCTTTTCTAATTTAAATAACTTGGCAAAATACATTTTCAAAAAATTCTACATTATACACTAGTATCAGAGGGATAGCTGTGTTAGTCTGTATCCACAAATGAGGAGTCCGGTGGCCCCTTAAAGCTTTTGCCCAAATAAATCTGTTAGTCTTTAAGGTGCCACCACACTCCTCGTTGTTTACATTATAGACTATTGGTTTCCCAAAATGTATTTGACTATTAAAGCTATTTTTCAGTTAGAGAGCACAAAAGGGAAATATATTTATGCCATTCTGCAAATTAAAAAGTTATTGAGACTGAGATTTTTAAATTTTGTTTACAAGACAAACTTCACCCCTGCAAAGCTTGGCATGAATTTCTACAGCCAAGCTGTACAATCCCTGATAATAGGGAGGTGGAATGAAAATGATGATGCAGTGTTAAGAGTGGTAACACAATAGCAGAATCACATAGAAGCGATTTAAAAAAAAAAATCTTTATTTCTAAACTGATAAGCATTTTTATAAACTTTTTAGACTAAACTCTGGGGTTGGGAAAATTAAGAGACAACATGGGTTACTGGACCAAGCATAGGACTGGTAGCCAGGAACTTGAAACTGCTCATCACATTTCCACCACTGACTCACTGTGAGGTCTTGCACAAGACACTTACAGGTGAACTGTATAGCAGCCCTGCCCATTGGTACAATGGTTACATTACAATATTGGTGTTATAGGTTTGGACGTTTCCAAATAAGACTTTTTAATTCAACATTTTCTCCAATTTAACTAGGTCCTGTGAGTGCTGCATATCTGCTCTCAGCCTCCTATCACATCACCTTCCAGGTCCTCCAGAGATGTTGTCAAAGCTCTCTGACAGAATGCAGGTGCTCAGGTTCTGATATTCCTGACATTTCTAATTTAAAAAGCAGACATAATTGTTTTGAACCTTCTGTGCTTGGCAGCTCACTGTAAAACTCTCTGTGCTTGCTTCCCCATCTGTAGAAGGGGAACAAGTAAAATCTACCTACCTCACAAGGGGGCTGTGAGAGTTAATTAATGTTTTCCAAGCAGAACATTTCTTTAAGAGTGGCCAGCTTCTTCCTTGGATTTTTAGCAGCACAGAAATGCTGTGCTCTTTAGCAATTCTGCCTTCCAAAATGGAATCCCAGTAATGATTCATTTTAAGTGTTCAATTATTATGAATTCATTTAAAATTTGGTGTAACAGCAGCCATCATTCATCAGGAATTAATTTAATATTTATAGCTGTCCCGGGCAGTTCTTTCTACAGCAGTTTCACTATAATTCAGCTAAGCATTAATTAATGAACACAAAATGTTATAAAAAAGTGTATGCAAATTAGTTACAGGACCCAGTAAGTTCTGGGGTAGAAGAGAAGTTTTTGGAAGACATAATTGAGGCCTTTCTGGAATAAAAGGTTTTGAATGTATTTTCCTCTTGCCTTTGCAGAACAATGTTAGGTTTCCTTCCTCCAGCAATGGAAGGGAATGCAGATTCCTGGGTAACATTGTTTTGTCA
This sequence comes from Lepidochelys olivacea, assembly GCF_965140295.1. Taxonomy (NCBI): domain Eukaryota; kingdom Metazoa; phylum Chordata; order Testudines; family Cheloniidae; genus Lepidochelys; species Lepidochelys olivacea. The sequence goes on from NC_140411.1 coordinate 114,235,337, forward strand.
GAGGTCTTTCATCCACTATAACAGTGTTTCCCAATCTTGGGACGCCGCTTGTGCAGGGAAAGCCCCTGGCGGGCTAAGCCGGTTTGTTTACCTGCCGCGTCTGCAGGTTCGGCCGATCGCGGCTCCCACTGGCCGCGGTTCGCTGGTCCAGGCCAATAGGGGCTGCAGAAAGCGGTGAGGGCCAAAGGACGTACTGGCCGCCGCTTCCTGCAGCCCCTATTGGCCGGGCACAGTGAACCACTGCCACTGGGAGCCGCAATAGGCCGAACCTGCGGACGCGGCAGGTAAACAAACCGGCCTGCCCCACCAGGGGCTTTCCCTGCACAAGCGGCGGAACAAGTTTGGGAACCACTGCTCTATAACACAAGTTTGGAAAGTATTTAGCTTTCTTGGTCTAGTGATCAAATTTCCATTTGACAATGAATTATGTTTGACACTGTCAGCTTCCTGGATCTGCCATGTTGATGGACCCATTGTACAGTCAATACCTGACTGTTGGTTGCTGTCAACATCTTTAAATAGTGCCTAATGTGTGTTTTGGTTTTTGATTATATGTTCAGTCTGCACGTGCACAGTGTTAATTTGAGAAGGGTTAATCCTTTATCAAATGAGTAAAATTAGCCCTTGCCAATACATTTTAGTGTAGTTATAGTTAATAAACCAGTGACTGTAAAAGTGGAGCCGATCTGCATCCATTGCCTGTATTCAGAGTCATCATTCCTGACTTCAGTGACAAAACCAATAACTCGATTGTGCTCTTACCCCTGTGCACAGAGGGGTGTCTGTGGAAATCAGTCCCTGGTAGCACATTAGCAGGAGGTGTGACAGCATGGTGGCCCTGGACCCACACATGCGGGGAGGCCGATGTGAGGACATGCATTGCTTCCCCCACGTACGTAAATAAATCACTATGGGGAATGTGCTGAAACGTCAGTACAGCCTGAGTTTAAAATAGATCATTATCTTAAAATAACATCTCAAAATATTTAAACGCTGGAATTTTCTGCTTCACAGTAAGTTGTAGGTGCCCCTTGACATCTCAATAACACTCTCATCTTGGGCTTATAAACAGCTCTTCTTTCAGCCTGAGAGGGTTTTTCTGAGCCGAGGATATAGCTATTTAGATAACTGAAGGGTTTTTCCAGTTTACAAGGTAATAATCAGATTACAGTCTAAATAAACACTGAGACCAAGGTGTTTTACAGAGAAAATATGTATTTGCCATACTAACTCAACTCTCTTTTTCTGCATCCACCCTAAGAAACAGAAACTTTCATTTTACCTTTCTCACTCTAAAGCTCCCAATACTGAACTTCCTACCAACACAGTCTCATTAAATAAATGAGGAAACTTTATTGCAGTTGATAGAAAAATGGGATCCAGCCAATTAAATTAGGTATTTTTCATGTAACACCCGCTACATCAATAGATAAGAAAGCCAGAGGGGAAAAGTCTTAAAAAAAATGGTTTCAATGCTATTCATCTGGGAGGTCAGTAACAAGCAGGTAGCACTTCCTCAGGTCAGTAGCTGTAAACCGCCACTTCCACTGCTTATTTAACCTTGGTCAGTCCTTGCTGCAGTCAATTTATATTACAGTTTTGGATGCTACACATTCCTTCTACTACTCCAAATCAGCTTTTGATGAAGGGAGGGTAGGATACAATATGTGATTCTTGGATTATGTCCTCCAAAGAAATTGTTAATTCAGATATAAGAGATATGAAGGAATTTTCAAACTGGGATCACGGAAGATTTTAATTACTGGAATTGAGATTGTGATAATTACCTAACCTCAGTAGAATAGTACAGTAGAGAAGGGTCCAAATGAGAACACTGGCTCTAAAATTCCTCAGAATTTAGATCTGAACCTTCCATCTTGAAATTGTGTTTAGTTTTGATAAAGCAGGACTGCTACATGATTTGCTGAATAAGATCCAGTGGTCATCACTAAATAGGTCAGTATTTATCAACAGATAATAACACACAGTGGTTAAGTAGTTATTTCTGGTTCTAGGTAGAGGCTAATTCCGTGTTATCTCATATTGTGTGGAAATTCATGGCAAATATTCACCTTCTAATGGAGACCAATGCATATGGTCAATGGTCTGTAATTATAATGTGATGACATGAGTCAAATGCTGAGGATCATGTAGGACTTAATCATAGTATCATTAGCTTTCAAATATCACGAGGATTGCAACACAACTGAGTTATGATTTATGACCATTTTAAATAATTCTTTAATTTAATATGTGATGAAAAGTAAAACAATATTTTTGAAGCATTTGGAAAAACTACAGATAAATCCCTGTCAATTAGATCTGGTCGGAACATTTCAAACGAAACTTTCAAGTGAAAGTAAAGTTTAGAAAGGGAAAGAAGCTGTAATAATTCAGGTGCCAATTCCACAAAGCACTTAAGCATTGACTTCAGTGGGACTTAAGCATGTCCTTAAAGTTAAGCATATGCTTAAGTACTTTGCTGAACTGGGCCTGAGGTAGGACTCTATAAAGTGATAAAGAGAGGCTATTAAAATATATTTAAATATTCAAATCAGGTAAAAATTATATCTTTAAAAATAAATGGAACCAAATTAACAAGCTTATTAGCAAGGAAAGAAAAACTAGATGTTGAAGTACAGAGTATTAACTATTAACAGGGTTCTTCAAATATGCTGCATTTGCAAGAAAAGAAAATTGGTTCACTAAAATATAATGAATTGAAGAGAAAGGTTAAATTATAACAGATTTGTTACATTGGTATTTCTCTCTCTCTTTTTTTCTTTTTAAACAGAGGAGGAAGTTGATGGAAAGATGCCTGTCCTATCTCATCATATTTCCTGGTCTTGTACAGAGGGTTACAGCTGATAGTGTACAGCGGATATGATTATCAAAAGAATGGGAACTTTAAAAATAGACAATGTACCATATGCCCAGAAAAACGCTTTCAGTGCCAGTACTTGGTGGGAAAGGCTAAAACAGTCAGACTAATTTGTTACTGGAAAATTGAAAAAGTCTCAATAACCTGATAAAATTATCCAAAACTGCACCCTGCTAAAGTGGAATGACCCAAAAGAGACAGTGGGTAAGATCCCATTACCACTGATGTCAATGACAAAACTTCCATTGATTTCAATGGGGCTAGGGTTTCATTCAGTGTCTCTAGTGGCTAACGCCTGCATTGAAGAGTTTAGACGAGTGGGTAGCCATTGCTACCACTCTCGCAATGTATTTCTGGGAATTAGCAAGAAGACGGTCACACTGCTGTTGTGATATCATAGCATTAAAGTCAAGTGGCAGAATGAGAGTTGCCCCAATGCTTTTTAAAAAGTTTTAATACTTGACCTGACCAGAGTCCTGAGAGCATAAAAGGTCTGTCATTTCAGTGCCGTTAGATCTCCTCTTAAGTTGTGCAGGCTCCACAGTTTGAAACCTCAGGTTCTTAAAAGCTGTTATTAGGGTGTTACATGTCAAAATATCCAAATACTTTTTTCACAGCAATAACTTATTTTCAAGTAAGACAAGCAGTGATATTTTATTAGGAGTGAGAAGAGAAATATGCACTTGTTCAACCATCCAGCTTCTGTCCTAGGAGTAAAGGGAAGCTCAGCTTCACACAGTCTTTGAGATTTTAGGGAATCAAAAGTGCTCTGAATCAATGAATATTTCAGGCCTCAGTGCTTCTGAAGGCACAGCCCAGGGACAGAAGTGTTGTCCATAGCATTGAAGTTTAGTCAATAATTATTGTGCATAAAATCTGTGCTCAGAACAACTGAGGATTCTGCAATCCCTGTTTTTGCTGCAGGCCTCTTGGATCCCAATATGGTCCTATGTAAATTACTCCTAGGACACTGAAATGCTTTAAATTCTTTTAATAGTTGGAGGGATCAGTTTACCCTCTCACTCTAAAAAGAATGAAAGATTCCCAGCATCCTTTTAAAAGACTGATTTTTGGTTTCCACAATAAGTGGCCACTAGTTTCTTGTCTGAGAGAGGGAGATGCAGATATGTGACTAGGTTAGCTTGTTTGATACAGTGACCAACATCTCATTTCCATCCAGATGTCATGACTCTCCTTGTACTGTAATTAATAAGAAGGTGCTCAGATTTGGAAAAGTCAACCAGGCTTAATAGAAGCTGCTTAAGCCTTTGAAAGATTTGTAATAGGTGTATCCATTCTGGCAGAAAGGATAGCTGATAAAATGGATTTCATTTCACCTCTGCTACCACTCCTTTTACATAAGAATTTAAAAGGAAAACTCAGTAACACCTCTTTCTGGTTCAGGCCCCTGCAGGGGAATAATTACCTTAAATTCAGAGTTGAGCATGAGGTACCAAAAATGAAATTTCTCATACTACTACTAGGCCAAAATGCACCATCTATGATTAGATGAGTGGTGAGCAATACTATTGCTTTTCTGATCCATTTCTATTAGATGGTTCATTTTATTGTGCTAACCTTCACCCCATTTGTCTGTTCTATCCTCCTGTTGCATCCTGCTATATAGGGCTTGTCTCCACTTACATCCATCATTGCATGGTGATCGATCCCCTGGAGGTCAGTTTAGTGGGTCCAGTGAAGACCTGCTAAATCGACCACCAATCACTGTCCTGTCGACTCTGGTACTCCATCGGAACGAGAAGTATAAGGTAAGTTGACAGGAGAAACTCTCCCATCAAGCCAGTGCAGTGTAGACACCGCAATAAGTCGACCTAAAGTACGTCGACTCCAGCTACGTTATTCACTCATGGAGTTGCGTAACTTAGGTTGACTTAGCCCCATAGTGTAGACCTGCCCATAGACTCAGAGCTGTCTGGGGCAGGACTGTCTTTGTTACATGTCTGTATAGAGCCTCAGACAATGCGGGTACTGACACTTGACTGGGGTTCCCTGGTGCAACCATTATACAAATAATTAATAATATGTCTACACATTGCACTCGCAGCACTTCTAACAACACTTCCCTTTATCCAGCAACCTAATCTGCTAATATCAAAGAGTGCAACATGAACTCAATTCAAACTCTGATAACTTCAATTAATAACAGAAACTGGTAATTTAAAAAAAAACATTCTACAATAAAACAGTAAACCTCAAATGCTACTGTTGAATAGCGAAGATTCTGCTTAAATAGTTCATATCTTAAACAAGATACAAGTCCCACAAAAAATACAAAGTACTGCCATCCTGGAACAGAAATGACAGATTTAGGCTATTTTGTCTCCAATGCATCACAGGCAGGTATAAATGCTTCTACTACAATCATACAACAGGAGCAGGAGATTTCTTCTGGACCCCAGCTGCTGATTACCTGAAGCAATTTGCCTTGAAGAAGCAGGAGCTTACCATTTTTATATTAGCTACTATATAGTCTAAATGCAAATGCTTTTCTTATTCATAACAAAATGTTCAATCCTGTTTCCATTATGGTTATTTTTGATTTTGTCTCTCTAACTAAGATACAACAGCAACATGCCAGCTTTGTGAAATAAAGTATCTAAACAACGACATTCTATTCAATTCTATTGGCTCTTAGGCCACTGTCATCACTGTTGCATCTGTGCACCTCCCAGCAGTGCATTAAGCACTGAGCCAACACATCTGCCATATATTTGTTCTCTCATCTGCCTCCCAGTGAGAGAAGCGTGTGCACTGGAGTATTTTGTTTTGGATTCTTTTTCCCCTCACGGTAGAACATTTGTATAAGTGTAAGTATATGACCTGCACTCAGGGAAGAAAAGAATGGGCAATGGGAGGCACTTGGGTACTAGATACCACTTACAGCAAAAGCTTTATGGTGTACAGGTATGTGTGTGTTCCAGAAATTTCTGGAAAGTATGACATTTGATCCTGTAGCACATATCAGGCATTTATACCACAAGGCAACAGTACCTGATGTGTTCAGGAACTGAGGAATCATTTTGTTTAGTACATTTGTTCTAATGCAAACTACAACTAGATAAAATGTAAATGTGACCAGAAACTGTTAAAAAGCAAATGCATAAAACTATCCAAAATCATTATTACTTATTACACTTATGTATAAGGTGCTACTCATCATGGCACCTGGACACAATCTGCACAGGTTAGAACAATGCCGAGCAAATCTCCCCAAAACAGGGAGGATCCGCTTTGTTGTCCTCCATGAATTTCTTCTGAGAGTAGTTGTCATGGAGAGGCTTAAGAGAAGATGCAGTGACAGCAGGAACTGGGGCCTTTAAGGCTTTAAAGACAGTGAGCAGCAACATTAATTTCACCTGAAGTGAACTGGCAGCAAGTACAGAGCACATGTGTAATATTCTTTTACATCAGCTGTATTTTCATCTACAATTGTAGAAGCTTCTGAATATCCATCAAGGTTAGCCCTAGGATGGCCAAAACCTGCTTCTGAGAGAAAGGAGTGAAACCTCTTGGCTGAAGAGGAAAGACGACATTTCTGGTCACTGCTGCCACTTGGAAGTCCAAGAGCAAGTCCCAGTACAGGGGTGGGCAAACTTTGGCCCGAGGGCCGCATCCGGCCCTCCAGATGTTTTGATCAGTCCCTCAAGCTCCCACCAAGGAGTGGGATCGGGGGCTTACCCTGCTCCGGCGCTCCATCTGGGGAGTGGGGTCAGGGACTTGCCCCACTCTGTGTGGCTCCTGGAAGCAGCAGCATGTCCCACCTCTGGCTCCTACATGTAGGGGCAGCCAGGGGGCTCCGCACGCTGCCCCTGCCCCAAGTGCTGTGCCTGCAGCTCCCATTGGCTGGGAACCATAGCCAATGGGAGCTGCAGGGGTGATGCCTGTGGACAGGGCAGCATGCAGAGCTGCCTGGCCACGCCTCTGCATAGGAGATGGAAGGCAGACATGCCACTTCTTGAGGTAAGTACCGCCCAGAGCTTGCACCCCTGACCCCCTCCCAAGCCCCAGTCCCCTGCCCTGATCTCCCTCCCACCCTCTGAACACCTCAGTCACTGCCCAGAGCCCCCTCCTGCACCCCCAACCCCTCATCCCCAGCCCCACCTCAGAGCCTGCACCCCCAGCTGGAGCCCTCACAAGCCCCCACGCATCCCAACCCTCTGCCCCAGCCAGGAGCCCCCTCTTGTACCCAGAGCTCCTCATTTCTGGCCTCACCCCAGAGCCCGCACTCCCAGCTGGAGCCCACACACCAACCCCCAATTTCCTGAGCATTCGTGACCCGCCATACAATTTCCATACTGAGATGTGGCTCTTGGGCCAAAAAGTTTGCCCACTCCTGGTCTAGTAGGTTCTCAACATTGTGAAAGACATTAATGATAAGCAAACAAATACCCTCAGTGGCCCAAGTCCTGCAAAGTTTTATGCACATGCTTAACTTTCAGTTGATTCAAAGGGACTATTTAGGCTTTTTCTATACACAGAAACTGTACCATTTTAACTTTAAATTGTTTTTTTAACTGATTTAGTTAAACTGGGGCAAGACCCTTTGTGAACACACTTATGGTGTTTTAAGAGTGACTTATTTTAATTACACAACCTGCTGTAGTCTAAATTCACAACTTAAATGTGGGCTGGGGAGGGACGAGACTTTTCCTTCCCCTGCATGGGCCGCTCCCAGGGCTGGGTCAGACCCACCCCTGGGTACCTCCCCTGGCTGCAGGAAGCTCCACGGCTGCTGGCTGGGAGCCCATCTCTGAAGGCAGAGCTGTTGCCAGCAGCAGCGCAGAAGTGAGGTTGGGGCATGGTATGGTATTGCCACCCTTACTTCAGAGCTGCTGCTGGTGCTACCTTCAGAGTTGGGTGCCCGGCCAGCAGCCACTGCTCTCCAGCCACCCCGCTCTGAAGGCAGTGCCACTGTCAGCAACAGTGCAGAGATAAGGGTGGCAATATTGCATCCCCACTACAGGAGCCTTGAGATCACCCCCCACAAACTCCTTTTGGGTTGGAACCCCCCCAGTTAACCCACCATGACATTTCAGATTTAAATATCTGAAACCATGAAATTAATGCTTTTAAAATCCTATGATTGTGAAATTTTCCCAAATAGACTGTGAATGTGGTTGGGCCCTAAACATTGTATATAAACTGCATGGGGTGTTTTACCAGCAAAAGGTCTCTGAGGACTTGAGAGGAGACAGGAGTGAGCGGGCCCTGCCACACCTCTTACATGCTTATGTAACCCTTCTGCCCGTCAGAGTTGGCAGCAACAAGGGCCGGGTTCAATATCTAGGGGTTCCATTCCAATAACACAATGCAAACCGGCTCGAGCCCCCACCCAGTGACCTGGGAAAATATATACCACCCCCGCTGGGCGCCTCCAAGAGGCAATACTTCCCCTCTCGCAAGCACATAGTCTGAGTGTAGCAAAAGTCTTTTAATAACAGAGAGAAACAATGTGGCATTATGTTGGGGAAACACCACCAACAGGATTCATAACACAACCCATGAGCAAAAACAACCCCACCCCAGGCAAATTGGGGCATGCCCTTTTCCCTTTGGTTCTTGAGTCCAGCAACCCCAAATCACCCAAAGTCCCAAAAGTCCAATGCCCCAAAAGTCTCTGTCCCTGGTCAGGGCAGCCCCAGAGTTCAAAAGTTTATCGGCGGAGCTTTACCTCCCAACCTGGGTGGAAATGGGACGGGGGTAAGAGGCACCTTACGTGATCTGAAGCTGACCGCCCCATAGCTCCATAGCGGCGCTCCGCCAGCCGCCCCACAAACTCCTTCGCTCAGCTGCGCTCCGCTCCGCCAGCCGCCCCACGAACTCCTTCGCTCAGCTGCGCTCCGCTCCGCCAGCCGCCCCACAAACTCCTTCGCTCAGCTGCGCTCCGCTCCGCCAGCCGCCCCACGAACTCCTTCGCTCAGCTGCCCCACGAACTCAGCTCCACGGCCCACAAGCAGCTCCTGCCATCCACACACTGCTCCGCGTCGAACTGCTTCACCAGCCGTCCCGCAAACTGCTCCACAATATATCTTCAGGCTCCCCCACTACTTAACACAACACTCAGTGATTTCAGCTCTTAGGTGAATTCAGCTTATAGTAGGGGAGCCCCAGTGCTGGTGCACTGTCAGCCCAAAGTGAGCTCAGCAGCCTATAACTAGACTTCTAATGAAATCAAAATTAGCTCTGATATTCCACAGTGGAGAGAGGAGGAAGTGCAATCAGCATGTAAGGCCCTCACCAAGGGGCCCATGCCACCAAGTACTACTACTTGTCCCCAGCCTCTCTCCATTCACACAGTTTTGGAACCCATGACCCTTGCCTAGCGAGTGCTACTTAGTTGATGGTGAATCCCTCCATCATAACAAAAGGCCACGTACAGTTCCAAGCACAGTTCCCATAATCAGGGTAATAACAATTTATTCTTCCTGCCCCAATAACAGAGACACTGGGGATCCCACAGCAGCCAAAGTGACCATTTGGGCAGCTATGGTCTCATTCTAGGCGTGGTGGGTGTGCCTATGCAAATGAGATCGGCCCCTGAAGTTCTTTTCCACAACTTGCCACACCTCACCACCAGATGTCAGGGTGGAGCTCATCCTGACACTGCTTACATCCTCCCCCCAGCCGAGACTTTGTCGTCCCGACAAATCACACTCCCTTTATACCAACTCATTGGTTTCCTCCAAAGGGCCTCAGGAAGCCCACTTTAGCTTCCACAAGCCTGTGTGCTAAATGTATTGGCTCCTCACTAGTCACCCCAGGTGCATCATAAGTTAACCGTTTCACTGGTCTTATCACCCTGTCTCGTCTATTGAGAATCTCTGTTGCCGAAGTAAGGGGAACATCCTCTTGAGTGACGGATGGAGAGGCTTCCCTGGAGGGTCCCTCGGCTACTGACGTAGGCCCCTGCACTCCTAGTTCTAACGCTGGAGGGTCCAAGGTGCCCAGGACATCCTCTACCTGTCTGTCCCCATTGTCCAATAACCTGTGTGTGTCATCACAGGGGGGTCTCATCAGCAGCACCGGGGTATCAGAAATGGGCCTAAATAGTTCCGCCATTGGGTTTAGGGCGGAAGAGGGAAAACTCTCGTTTGGTTCAGCTGATCGAGACTGAAATCTTGTCTCCATCCCAGGATACACCAGGGTTGTGTCTTCCTCCTCAGACTCACTCTCAGATGTGCAGAATAGGGGTAAGTTAGCTGCAGGGGGCCCACTGTCTGTGTTGGATGGCGGCTTTGGTCTAGCACCTCTGTTCTGCCCGGCGGCCCTGCCGTGGCCCATCTCACAAGGGGTGCTTACCAATTCCCCCACAGGGAGCAAAAGGTTTCTATGCACCGTCTTTATTTGCCCTGGACCGTCTTCAGGTTTGATCTTGTAGACTGGCAGATCTCCCAGCTTTTCCATCACCAGGTAAGGTATTGCCTTCCATCTGTCAGCTATCTTGTGTTTGCCAGCAATACCCAAATTTCGCAGCAGGACTCTGTCCCCCGGCTGGAGCTCCTGCGAACGCACTCTAGCATCATATCGATGTTTGTTGCGGTCTGCGTTCTTCCGAGCCGCAGCGGTAGCTAAGCGATAAGCATCCCGCAGCTTTTCTCTTAGTCGGGATACATACTGCTGATGAGTTTCATAGCTATCTCCATCCTCTGATACACCAAAGCACAAGTCTATGGGTAATCTTGGTTCTCGCCCAAACATCAAGAGATATGGGGTGACTCCCGTAGCATCGTTCTTTGTGGCATTGTAGGCATGCACCAGAAATGCGACATGCTGGCTCCAGGTTGCCTTCTGCTCTGGTCGCAAAGTTCCCAACATATCTAATAGGGTTCGATTGAACCTCTCGGGCTGAGGATCACCTTGGGGGTGATAAGGCGTTGTCCTAGACTTTTTAATTCCTGCTATCTTCAGCACCTCCTTCAGAAGGTGACTCTCAAAATCCCGCCCCTGATCAGAGTGTATCCGAGCCGGGAATCCATAGACTGAGAAATATTTGTCCCACAATACTCGAGCAACGGTGGTGGCCCTCTGATCACGTGTGGGATATGCTTGTGCATACCGTGTAAAATGGTCAGTCACTACTAGAATGTTTCCAACATTCCTCTTGTCTACCTCCACAGACAAGAAATCAATGCATACCAACTCCAAAGGTTTGTTGCTGGTGATGTTCTTGAGATATGCAGCCCTCGTGGGCAGAGTTTTCCTTTGAACACATCGAGCGCAAGTCTCACATTTCCTGCGAACATCTTCAGCCATTCGGGGCCAATAGAACCTACTACGAATAAGTTCCAGGGTCCTCTCCATCCCTAAATGCCCAAAGTCATCATGCAGGGCCCTCATGGCCAGGGCTCTGTACTTTTTTGGCAGTACTAGTTGTGCTCGTTGTTTTTGTAAAGGGTCAGTGGTCATTCGGTGTAGCACTCCCTGAATCAGTTTTAGTTTGGTCCATTCTCTCAATAGTAGTTTACCCTCCGGGTTAGGTGGGACAACCGCAGCTGGGCTTCGCCCCTCCCTTTTGGCAAGTAGTGTATCACGAATGTCAATATCTTGCCGCTGGGCTTCTTGCCAGTCAGCCGCATTGAGCATGGGCAAAGGAGATTGGTCTAATGCAATATAGTTCACCGAAGCAGAAGGCATGCATTCAGGGGGCAGGCCCAAAGCTTCTGCAACACATCCCTGAAAGTCTTCACGGGCCTCTGGCTCTCGGCGACTCACACTGCAAATAGCTCTCACTCCATCTGTAGGTATCACAGCAACTTCTGGAGCCTGCGGACGCCTGGACAATGCATCTGCATCTACATTGCTTCTCCCTGATCGGTACTGAATGCTGAACTCATAGCTAGCCAAGGCAGCCACCCATCTCTGCCCTGTAGCATCCAGCTTAGCACTTGTTAACACATAAGTCAGTGGATTGTTGTCTGTCCACACCTGGAACTGAGCACCATACAAGTAGTCTCGAAATTTCTCAGTGATGGCCCATTTCAAGGCCAAAAACTCCAGCTTGTGGGTGGGATAGCGAGTTTCACTATCAGACAATCCTCGGCTGGCAAAGGCTACCGGTTTACATTTGCCTTCCACTTCCTGGTACAGGACTGCTCCCAGACCCTCCAAACTGGCATCAGTATGCAGGATAAATGGTTTGCTTGGGTCAGCAAAAACTAGGACTGGAGCATGAGTTAGGCAAGTAATGATTTCTCGAAAAGCCCTTTCACATCTCTCATCCCACCGTGGCCCAAATGGTGCAAAGGGGCCATTGTGTCTCTGCACAGGAGGCTTTGGGGACCTCCCCTTATTCTTGGACTTAGATTTGTTCTTGCTGGACTGATGTCCCCTGGTAAGATCATTCAGAGGCTTTACAATCGTAGCATAGTTTTTCACAAATCTGCGGTAGTAGCCACTAAATCCAAGGAAGGTCTTGAGTTCTCTGTAGTTACTTGGACGTGGCCATGTAGTGAGTGCTTCTATTTTATCAGGATCGGTACTCACACCTTCTTGGGACACAATGTGACCCACATACTTCACTGAGGTTCTGCAGAACTGGCATTTGTCAATTGAAAGCTTCAGACCATAATCCTCCAACCTATCAAGCACTTTAAGAAGTCTTTCTTCATGCTCCTCTAAGGTTCTTCCAAACACAATCAGGTCATCCAAATAAACTAACACTTGCAGTAAATTCATGTCTCCCACAACTTTCTCCATGAGACGTTGAAAGGTGGCAGGTGCTCCAGAAATCCCTTGGGGCATGCGTTCGAACTGATAAAACCCTAATGGGCAGATGAAGGCTGTCTTCTCCTTATCTTCTTCTCCCAGAGGGATCTGGTAGTATCCACTTCGAAGATCCAACACAGAGAACCACTGGCTTCCCAGCAAACAGTCTAAGGCGTCTTGCACTCGAGGCATAGTGTACTGGTCGACCACAGTACGGCTGTTTAGGGTGCGGTAGTCAATACACATCCGGATTTTCCCATTCTTTTTGCGGACTACCACAATGGGTGAGGCGTATGGGCTGCGGGACTCTGTAATGATGCCATTCGCAGCCAGCTCCTGAAGATGATGTCGCACATCTTCCATCTCAGAGAGAGCAATCTTCCTAGATCTCTCCCTGAAAGGTCGAGAGTCATGTAGTCTGATATTGTGCTCTACTCCTTTTGCACATCCCACATCCCACTCATGCAGTGAGAACACCTTGGATCTTTCACAAAGTTTCTTCCTCAGGCGATCTTTCCAGTCCTCGGACACTGGTGAATCTCCAAAGTCAAACTTTGCTGGGTCTATTGCCGAAACTGGAGTTTCATACTGGGGTTTTACAATCGACTCAGGCTCAAAGAGGTCTGCTATCTTTTGTCCTTGCTTCACAAAAATATCACGACTTGTTTCATTAGCAATCAGTATAGTCACCCTTTCCTGGGCTTCAGCAGGTAGGGTTATGACTCCACTGGGGACCAGCACTCCTTCAGGGAGCTCTCCTCCCATCGGCTGCTCTATCATTGCTAACGTCCCTTTACTGCCTTTCAGACAGGTACTCATGACAAGCACTTCTTGCTCCGTCCTTGCAGGCACTACTAAGGGGGTTGTGCCCGCGTACTTCAGTGCCCCAAGCGGTAGCTCAGATGTGTCCCTTTTAGCGCTCTCAATTTTCCTATAGGCTTCAGCACAAAGCGTATGGATCATCAGGGTATTCAGGTACTGGTCCCCAGCCCGCCTTCTGCAGTAATCCGCGAGTACCTTGAAGAGACTGGAGTTGGTCCCTATCAGCACAGACACATCGGAAGTCCCTTTAGGGTCAGGGCATATTAAGGCAGCTGTGTCTACCTCTTCTCTTACCCCAGCAACCTCCTCTGGGAATTCCAGGTGCACTATGACATACCCTTGATAGGGGTATTCATCCATGCTGAGGCCACATAGGCCAAGGCCAGTCAGTGGCTGTATAGGCAGGTGCCTAAGCATCTGTTGGTAGAATGACTGAAATATAATAGTCACTTGAGATCCAGTGTCAAGCACTGCTTTACACTCCACCCCTTCGATCCTCACCATGACCTCTGCTCGAGGCCCTATCAGTCCTGCAGGGATCCCAGCTGGACAGTCTTTTCTGGGGGAATCTTCAAATCCTGCAGACCTGGGGGGTCCCCGTCCCCAGACCCTCTGGCAGCTACCAGATCTCTCCCAACTGATCCTCAGCTTTCCATACACTAAGGAGGGGTTTTCTTCATTACGGCACTTGGCAGCACTGTGTCCATCCTGACCACATCGGTAGCAGAAGAATTGACCTTTCCCCCTTCGCCTGGGGGGGATGGTGGCTCTAAGTGCGGGCTTCTCAATCGCCACAGTTTGAGGCTTCTTATTCCTAGAAGTCTTAACTCGGTCAACGGTACTTTGCAGCTCAGCTATCCGTTCCGTCAGGACCTGCATTTGTTGGGCAAGTTCCTCTCTGGTGCTCACCATCAGTACACTGGCCATTTGCAGTGGTGTTGTGCTGGCTGGCTCCGATGTTTGGGCTTCCCAAAACTCACTGGCAGCCTGCCTTTCTTCCTCCTCTCTGACCTCTTTTATCAGCTGGGAGTAACTTGGGGGATGTTCCCGTCGTTCTCTTAGCCGGAGATGAAGTAGAATCGGGTTCTGATACTGAGTTCCTCTTACAATTTGAGCCAGTCTGGTCTGATCCATCTGCTCAGCAGTCACTGCTCCCCTCATGACAGCTCTCTGAAGCAGTCTCTCCAGTCTCTGTATGTAGGCTGAAGCCTTCTCGCCCTTTTGTTGTCGGGAATTAAGGAACTTACAGTAGCTGTCTTCAGGGCCCTCTACGCTCCCAAAGTTGTGTTCAAGGGCCTCTAGGCAGTCCTTCACACTGACCCCAGGATCAATGAGCTTCAGGGTGCGAATCACATCTAATGCTGGGCCGCCAAGGCTCTCTATAAGGCATCTTCGCTTTTCTGCATCTGGTACGGCCCACTCTTGCAGCATTTCAGTGGTATGCTCTAACCAGGGTTCAAACTCCTCCTCCCCAGCAAATAATCTTAACTTACGACAAGAGTCTGACTCAGCATGGGGCAGCACAACCTTTTCCAATATTTGCCCCAGAGCTTTTGTCCAATCATCAGCCGAGGCTGCAGCCTCCGAGCTAGAAGCTGCTGAGCCAGGGCCCAACAAACCTGACATATTAGCCATTATACAAACAGTAATTTCCTCAAAATATAAGCACAAACAAAAAAAAATATAAATTGTTTCCCAATGTAGTGGATCACTCAACAGGTGCTTGCGAGGGGTACTGACCCAGGCGATCCCGGACGAGCCCCCAAAAATGTAACCCTTCTGCCCGTCAGAGTTGGCAGCAACAAGGGCCGGGTTCAATATCTAGGGGTTCCATTCCAATAACACAATGCAAACCGGCTCGAGCCCCCACCCAGTGACCTGGGAAAATATATACCACCCCCGCTGGGCGCCTCCAAGAGGCAATACTTCCCCTCTCGCAAGCACATAGTCTGAGTGTAGCAAAAGTCTTTTAATAACAGAGAGAAACAATGTGGCATTATGTTGGGGAAACACCACCAACAGGATTCATAACACAACCCATGAGCAAAAACAACCCCACCCCAGGCAAATTGGGGCATGCCCTTTTCCCTTTGGTTCTTGAGTCCAGCAACCCCAAATCACCCAAAGTCCCAAAAGTCCAATGCCCCAAAAGTCTCTGTCCCTGGTCAGGGCAGCCCCAGAGTTCAAAAGTTTATCGGCGGAGCTTTACCTCCCAACCTGGGTGGAAATGGGACGGGGGTAAGAGGCACCTTACGTGATCTGAAGCTGACCGCCCCATAGCTCCATAGCGGCGCTCCGCCAGCCGCCCCACAAACTCCTTCGCTCAGCTGCGCTCCGCTCCGCCAGCCGCCCCACGAACTCCTTCGCTCAGCTGCGCTCCGCTCCGCCAGCCGCCCCACAAACTCCTTCGCTCAGCTGCGCTCCGCTCCGCCAGCCGCCCCACGAACTCCTTCGCTCAGCTGCCCCACGAACTCAGCTCCACGGCCCACAAGCAGCTCCTGCCATCCACACACTGCTCCGCGTCGAACTGCTTCACCAGCCGTCCCGCAAACTGCTCCACAATATATCTTCAGGCTCCCCCACTACTTAACACAACACTCAGTGATTTCAGCTCTTAGGTGAATTCAGCTTATAGTAGGGGAGCCCCAGTGCTGGTGCACTGTCAGCCCAAAGTGAGCTCAGCAGCCTATAACTAGACTTCTAATGAAATCAAAATTAGCTCTGATATTCCACAGTGGAGAGAGGAGGAAGTGCAATCAGCATGTAAGGCCCTCACCAAGGGGCCCATGCCACCAAGTACTACTACTTGTCCCCAGCCTCTCTCCATTCACACAGTTTTGGAACCCATGACCCTTGCCTAGCGAGTGCTACTTAGTTGATGGTGAATCCCTCCATCATAACAAAAGGCCACGTACAGTTCCAAGCACAGTTCCCATAATCAGGGTAATAACAATTTATTCTTCCTGCCCCAATAACAGAGACACTGGGGATCCCACAGCAGCCAAAGTGACCATTTGGGCAGCTATGGTCTCATTCTAGGCGTGGTGGGTGTGCCTATGCAAATGAGATCGGCCCCTGAAGTTCTTTTCCACAACTTGCCACACCTCACCACCAGATGTCAGGGTGGAGCTCATCCTGACACTGCTTACACTTAAACTTAAACACGTGCATACATCTTTGCAGGATTGTGGTTTTAGGGCTTGTCTACAGAGGGACACTCAGGAAAATTAATCCAAATTATTTTTTAAGTGGATTAGTTAATCCATATTAAACACCTATGTGAACATCCTCCTTCAGAAGTAAAGTGGCCTTAATTTGGTTTAGTTTAATTCACTTTGGAAGTGAATTAAGACAACCAAATTAAGGCCACTTTAATTCTGAATGAGGTTGTTCACACAGGGGTTTAATACAGATTAACTAATGCACTTCAAATTCACACCTTTAGTTAATTCAGATTAATTTCCTGGATGCCCCTTGCAGACAAATCCTTAGTCTGCTCCAATTCTTCAAAATGCTTCCCCTGCTAACCCACAGCACCACTCTTTTCCAGACTGAGTTTAAGCCTGCCATTAGAATAGATGGGTTTACATTTAAAAACTTCTCTTAAAACTTTTTTTTTTAAAAGTTGGAAAATCAAATGCTCCTCTGTGTCTGGCCAACTCATAGGTTCTGTATTTCCCCACCACAGCAGATGCCATCATGATTATCTGAAACTGCTTGTGGAATTTGGCCCCCTACAAGCTTTACATATGAGGAATAAACTCTTGTTGGGGAAAACAGAGCTCTCTGAAGTCAGCTAAAATGGTCTACCAGTTCCACTTTAAAATGTGTTGTAATTTTTAACATATTCACACAGTATATTGTGTATAATTATTTTCAGCTTCCCAGCCATTCTCTGCCAGTGAGTCCTGCAGATGGTTGTGGTTATGAGTTTTCAGAAGAGTGATTATAGTGACCACTGATTTATAATAAACATTTTGAGTTTTACAGTATTAGTTTTCTGTAAATACACACATTAGTGAATCTTTAAGTGACCAAAGTATATTTAAAAAACAAAATGACAATCAGATGGCCTCTGGTTTTACATTTAGCCAGTTTCTAAAAAGTGGGCTTCAGTGTGTTTACTTTAAGCCTGAAGTCCATATGAATTATAGACTGGCTGCAGATATTGCATCTAACAACATACATTTTCTTTGCTATGCTTTAAAAATGTCTAAAGATGATTTTTGTCTCAAGAAGTATTTTTAAATGCTTGATTTGGAAACCCTTACTCATTGCTGAGTAGCAACTCATACTGAAGCAAATCCCATTGACGTCAGTAGCATTGCTCCTGGGTAAATGCTAGTAGCATGAATAAGGGCTGCAGAATTCAGCCCACAGAACCCAATCCAGAGTCTGCTGAAGTCAATGGGAAATATTTCCACTGGCTTCAGTGGGCTTTGGAGCAAGCCCTAAATCTACCGAACAGCTCTGTTCATATGCTGAAAGGCAGGAAAAGGAAAGCATGTGTGTGGGGTGGGGGGATAACCATTACTGTGATGACGAACCTGATTCATTTGTTATATGTAAATGTACCATGTGACTGGTTACAACTTGGTCTGGAAGGAATGACTAGAAACCACATGTTCAGGCAAACAAAAGATATTAAGAGTGCCCCTTGGCTGAGTTTGCCATATGTCAAAATGATAGCTCAGGGCTTTCTAATTCTACTGTTATCACAAAATTAAAAACAAACACAAAAATTTATACTAATGCTCCTATTGTTGTAACTTGGCAATGCTCTCAAGTTCCATGAGGAAACCAGAGGAACACTGCAGAGATCTGCGGCCATGTTTCATAATACGCTGTCACAAGACTGATGTTTACCTTCTGGCAGAAAGTGCATTTTCAGTCCATTTGTATAATTCTTTTAGCAGTGTTTATGTAGTCTTTTTATGCCTATAGTTATTCCTGAAGTTTTAATCCTCATACTATAAGTTACTGCAGAGGACACCAGGAAAAATTTCTGTGTGTGAACTATGGTCACTGAAAAGCAGATTGCAACCAGTTTTTACAGTGAAGCAAACTTCAGACTTGATGCCAGAAACCAAGTGTATCCAAGTACACTTGTTATGGCATCTGGAATATCTGCTATACATCAATGACCACCCAGTCCTGTCTCAACTCTCAGTTGCTGAAAGTCAGCTGGCTCATATGTTCTTAGGGTAAATCAAGTCAAGGCAAGTCAAGTAAGTCAACCTAGTTTGCTCTAGCACTCTGTGGGAATGTGAGGCGGTCATGGAGCCACCAATACTGACATATTACAGATTGTTTTCAGAGATGGATTTGAATTGTTTTTCAATGTGTGATGTTTTAGTATGTTCTGCACTTGGAATTAATCTATCTGGAATTTGCCAGGTTGATTATCCACTGGAAGGTGGAGGGGTTTGCCACCTTATGGTGTGTGCATCACAGATCAGAAAACAGAGGGCAGGGCAAGATCACAGATGCAGAGCTCATACTGCATTCTTTTACATCTGTACACGAATTGTGAGATCAACAGTCTTAGCAATTAGGAGCTACAATCGGCCCACATCATCATCTATAGGGAGACAAGGGAGTATGTATCGGGTTTGTGGCAGACTGGTACCAGTGCCCGGGACATGGGCAGTCTGGCCTGGTTGAACAGCACTGTGTTCAGGAACCAGAGGCTAACAGACAGGTCTGAAGTCAGGAGCTATGTCTCAGAGTCAAAAGTTGGAGCCAGGGTCAGACAGAAAACAGGAACCCAAGTCAATGGTCAGCACTGAGTTGTAAGCCAAAGAGCCATAGCCTAAGTTCAGAACCGGAGCAGTCAGAAACCAGGGCAACAGGGTTCAGGGACCAGGGCTGGAGCAGGAGCCAGGAACAGGGCAAGGTCGAAGTCAGGAACTGGGGATAAAGGCAGGAGTCAGACAGCATAAAGCAGCGTCTAGAGCAGCAGCAAGCGATGCTCCACAGTGTTGCACAGACAACTTCCTGTGTCTCCTTCCCGCTTAAATAGTGGACCCAGCCCAATCAGGGACTCTGGTACTCCTCCACTCAAGCTGCTGTGGGCAGTGCCTTTAGTGGAGGATAAGGCCTTAGAGCTCCCAATTCTCCAGTCACTAGTAGAACCATCAGGTAGTGGTGTGGATGCAGCAGTGGCCCGAGTGCCCATGGAACCAGGTTCAGAACTGGTGGATCCTCACAGTGGACTGCATCTGTGATGGGCTGCTGAGACAGGGAGTGCTGAGCTTTGGGGGTAGACCTGGGAAGCTGGATAGATGCTCAGGAGGGATATAATGGAAAACAGGATCAATGGAGGGCTGAGGCTGCTCCTCTCTCATGCTAGCTGAGTGTGCTCCACAACTTTGCTGAGAGCTGCTGTGACGTGAGTGTCCCTTTGCATGGGACAGGTGGGTATCTTAATTTACATCACCCTTCTGTCACTTACCTGCCTGTGGTGGGGTTTTCACCCTACACTAGCCTAGAAGAGGTTAATGGGGCTGAGAAGGGGCCAATTAAGTGGACAGGCCAACCCTGAGGGAATTAGATGGCCTAAGTAACCCCAAATTGACAATGGAACCCAGAGGAGAAGGAACAGGCGGGGCTAGTACAAAGCCAACAAGTTGGCTGCAGAAAAAGATGGCAGAAGGGGCCTGCAGTGTGGAAGGCTGCCGTCACTCTTTGGACACTACAGAGGGAAAGAAGGAAACTCAGAGAGAGAGAGAGAGAGAGAAGCAGCCCTGGGATCCAGGCTCTGAAGGAAGGGTTTACCCAAAAGGGTGGTGGAGTGGAAGCTTGAGAGAAGCGGAGTAGGAAACATCCCAGGGAAACAGCGTCAAGAAGGGATGTTGCAGAGCTTGGCTGCTGATCAGAGTCCCTGAGCTGGAACCCTGAGTAGAGGGTGCGCCTGGGTTCTCTTACCAGCCACTGGGGAAGTGGTACAATCAAAGCAGTGGATTTGAAGGATGGTTTGTCCTGTGGGACTTTGATATCCCAAAAAGGAGGTGGGGGGGAAACAGTGACCAGGCCGGAGAGCCAAGCCACAAAGAGGGAGCACCCCATGCCAAGAAGAGAGAGCACCCTGAGTCACAGAAAGAGGCTGTGTGGCACACACATGAGCAACAAAAGGGGATGTTGGATCTGGAAGGAGTTAATCCCTAGAGTAGCCAAGTGGAGGCATCCTAGCAGTGAGTGAGCAGTGAGCACCCTGGGACAATGCCTCCATACAGATATGTCCATCCCTCCTGCCGCCCATAAAGAGCATTTAGGCTCCTTCTACCACATCACCATTTCATTTTCACCCACTGACCCCATCTGAGAGCATACGTTTCACTGAAATATCTGATGGTGTGTGCTACACTACACTCTCTAGCCCAATTTGATTATTTTTTGATGCATGTCATAGAATCACAGGACTGGAAGGGACCTCGAGAGGTCTTCTAGTCCAGTCCCCTGCACTCAAGCCAGGACTAAGTATTATCTAGACCATCCCTGACAGGTGTTTGTCCAATCTGCTCTTAAAAATCTCCAATGATGGAGATTCCACAACCTCCCTAGGCAATTTATTCTAGTGCTTAACCACCCTGACAGTTAGGAAGCTTTTCCTAATGTCCTACTTAAACTTCCCTTGTTGCAGTTTAAGCCCATTGCTTCTTGTCCTATCCTCAGAGGTTAAGAACAATTTTTCTCCCTCCACCTTGTAACAAACTTTTATGTACTTGAAAACTGTTATCATGTCCCCTCTCAGTCTTCTCTTCTCCAGACTAAAGACCTTCAATCATTTTTGTTGCTCTTCTCTGGACTTTCTCCAATTTGTCCACATCTTTTCAGCTGAGGTCTTGTCAGTGTGGAGTAGAGCAGAAGAATTACTTCTAGTGTCTTGCTTACAATTCTCCTGCTAATACATCCCAGAATGCTGTTGGCTTTTTTTTTTTTTTGCAACAGTTTTACACTGTTCACTCATATATAGCTTGTGATCCACTACAACCCCCAGATCCCTTTCCACAATATCCTTCTTAGGCAGTCATTTCCTATTTTGTATGTGTGCAACTGATTGTTCCTTCCTAAGTGGAGTATGATGCATTTGTCCTTATTAAATTTCATCTTATTTACTTCAGACTACTACTCTAGTTTATCCAGATCATTTTGAATTTTAATCGTATCCTCCAAAACACTTGCAACCCCTCGCAGCTTGGTACAGTCCACAAACTTTATGAGTGTACCCTCTATGCCAACCACTATCTAAACCATTTATGAAGATATTGAACAGAGCCGGACCCATAACTGATCTCTGTGGGACCCCACTTGTTATGCCCTTCCAGCTTGACTGTGAACCACTAATAACTACTCTCTGGGAAAGGTTTTCCAACCAGTTATGCACCCACCTTATTGGAGCTCCATCTAGGTTGTATTTCCCTAGTTTGTTTATGAGAAGGTCATGTGAGACAGTATCAAAAGACTTACTAAAGTCAAGATATACCACGTCTACTGCTTCCCCCCATCCACAAGGCGTTACTCTGTCAAAGAAAGCTGTTAGCTTGGTTTGTCACCATTTGTTTTTGACAAATCCAGGCTGACTGTTACATATCACCTTATTATCTTCTAGGTGTTTGCAAATTGATTGCTTAATTATTTGCTTCATTATCTTTCTGGGTACAGAAGTTAAGCTGACTGGTCTGTAATTCCCCGGGTTGTCCTTATTTCCCTTTTTAGAGATTGGTACTCTATCTGCCCTTTTCCAGTCCTCTGGAATCTCTCCCATCTTCCATGATTTTTCAGAGATAATTGCTAATGGCTCAGATATCTCCTCAGCTCCTTGAGTATTCTAGGAGGTATTTCATCAGGCCCTGGTGACTTGAAGACATCTAACTTGTCTAAGTAATTTTAATTTGTTCTTTCCTTATTTTAGATGCTGATCCTATCTCATTTTCATTGGCATTAACTATGTTAGATGTCCAATCGCCACCAACCTTCTTGGTGAAAACCAAAACAAAAAAGTCATTTTGCACTTCTGCCAGTTCCACATTTTCTGTTATTGTTCCTCCCCGCTCATTGAGTTCTCTTCCTCCTGCTTCTAATGTATTTGTAGAATGTTTTCTTATGTTTCTAGCTAGTTTAATCTCTTTTTTTTTGCCTTGGCTTTTCTAATTTTGTCCCTGCATACTTGTGTTATTTGTTTATATTCATTCTTCATAATTTGATCTAGTTTTTTTGTAGGACTCTTTTTTGAGTTTCCCATCACTGAAGATCTCCTGGTTAAGCCAGGGTGGTCTCTTGCCATACTTCCTATCTTTCCTATGCAGTGGGATAGTTTGCTCTTGGCTCTTAATAACGTCTCTTTGAAAAACTGCCAACTCTCTCAAACTGCTTTTCCCCTTAGACTTGCTTCCCATGGGATCTTACCTACCAACTCCCTGAGTTTGCTAAAGTCTGCTTTCTTGAAATCCATTATCTTTATTTTGCTGTTTTCCCTCCTGCCATTCCTTAGAATCATGAACTTTACCATTTTATCATCACTTTCACCCAAGCTGCCTTCCACTTTCAAATTCTCAGCCAGTTCCTCCCTTTTAGTCAAAAATCAAATCTAGAAGAGCCTCTCCCATAGTAGCTTTCTCCACCTTCTGAAATAAAAAATTGTCTCCAATACATTCCAAGAACTTGTTGGATAATCTGTGCCCTGTTGTGTTATTTTCCCAAAATATGTCTGGGTAGTTGAATTCCCCCATCACCACCAAGTCCTGTGCTTTGGATGATTTTGTTAGTCTGTAGTAGACCCTATCATGATAATACCTTTGTTTTTACCCTTTTATTCTGTCTCCTATTTCCATCTCAACCTCAGTCCAAGTATATACATTTTTAATATATAAGGCAATACCTCCTCCCTTTTTTCCCTGCCTGTCCTTCCTGCAAATTTGGATCCTATATTTTTTCAGATAACATACACAGTACTTTATTTTTTTGTTTCCAGCTCTCCCTTGTGTGCCCTTGTCTTTTGTCAGTTCTTTGGTTTTCCCCCAAGCAAAGCTAAGGATTTAGTAAACAACACAGGCCCTATTCACTATAAAATTAGACCTCTGTAGGTGTGAGCAAAATGCTACATCTTGGCGTTCACATAGTGTCATCTTGAAGCCAAAGCATTCTCCATTCACAATTTCTTTGGTTTCACTCCCCTTATAGCTTGCACTCGGTGGGAAACAACTTTCCTATCCTACAAGAGTTTGAGATTTCAATTTTTTTCCCATCCAAATGGGGGGTGAAAAGTAAATCTACAATTTTTGAGAACCAATAATCCAAACATTTTTTGGATCCGGTAAATCAAAATATGTTTCAATTTTTACTTTTTATAATTTTAAAACAATTTTTATTGTAAGTTAACTAAAATGTCAAGCCATTTTGAATCAAAAATAGAACATTTTGTTTGTCAAAATGGGGCATTTCTACAATTTCAGAACTGTTTTTCAAAAAATTTTCAAATTAGGTTTGTCTAAACCAGCTCTTTCTGGTATTTTCTGTTGGAGGTGGGTGGGTGGGTGGGGACATTTTGTTCGAAAATTCCTGAGCAGCTCTACTGATAGCCAAAAAGTACAGCACAGAGACGTTAGCGATGATACCAGGAAAATTTCCCTGTGGATATATGAGGGATCCTCTGATTACAATACAGGAAAAATGGGCTTTCAGAGGCCGCTTTGCAGCAAAATCAAGATGCAAAATTTCTGTGGGGCGTTTGAAAGCATTTCATAACATAAAAATCTGAAGAAGAAAAAGAAATTTTGATCAATGGCATACTGGCTTTGACCTAAGCAAAAGAACCCCCACCAGTCAAAAAGACCATCTGTTTTCCTGTAAAGCAGAAGTATGCTATGTTTTGACAGCTGGGGTTCATGCTTTTGGCTGGGTTAATTGCCAGCCTGAAAAATATTCATCAGTTGGTTGCCAGTTTTTTTGTCCTTTTGATTGAGCTTTAGTGATGGAGGAGAAGGCGCTAGAGAGATCTGAAGCATGAGCTCTCTACCCCAAATCTGCACTCTGTGGCCTGAACTCACACGATTGGAAGAAAAGGCTTCCCTCACGGGCCAAGTTTCTGGTGAATCACTTGACGGTCACAAGATCAGCCTTCTAAAGTGTGGAAAGCTGGAGATCGTTAGTGGTGACTACAGCCCGCTATAGTGCGTTGAAAAGAAATGGCTCTTTCACAGGACAGAACTTATTCTTTTAGCTTCTTATATTTTTGATGCAAAACTTGACAATGTTACTACTTTTGTTTTCTACATTCAGAGGAAATCAAACTAGAAGAGGAACTAAAGCGTGGTGCTTTTTTGTAATTTACTTTTTTAGTTTTGCCATGCTTTATTTTTTTTTTTTTGTCTTCCACTTTCTTCTCAGGTGAATGTTTCAAAGAAAAAAAAAACAAAAAAAATTTGTATCACTTCATCTCTACCAAGATTATTGAATTCCACTTCCAAAAATGTAGTGTTAGTCATATTGCTTCCTTAGCTTCTTTTATATTTACTTGTCCCAAAGTGACCACTATTTTGGTCATTTAATATCTAATAAAGTCAGTGGGAGTTGAAGGTGCTCAGCACCGCACAATTCAGACTGACCCTCCATTTTCTGAAAGAAGAATTCAATTTTTTTAGTAGATACAAATTGATAAAAATCCTTTCACTTTCACACAAGTTAATAATATATGAAAAAGCTGCAAAACAGATTTTAAAACTTAGTCATTGGGAACTGAGGGGGCTCTGACTCTTGTAGGATCAGGTCCTTTATGCAGAATTTTAGTACTATACACTGAACCTATCAGTCTGGTGATTTAGAGTCACAGTTTAAACAGGCAATCTGGATGAAGACTTTTACTATGAAATAAGGAAAAAGACAGTCTAACACTTTCTCTTATTTTACCGAGCCAAATTTTCAAAGGGACTTCTAACCAACCTCCAAATTTGCATCTGTAACTTTGTGAGCATAACTATTTTTGTGCTAAATAACCTGAATTTGTACAAGCAAGTGACACAGGTGAGGAAAAAGACATCTATTCCCTCTATTATCTACACGATTTGTACATGCAAAACTGTAGGTGTTTGTTCAGAGGCTTTTTCTGAAAATCTCGTTACCTTAACACCAATAAACAGCAATATGATATGTTTTCCCCATTCCTGTGATCTGTTTAACAGATTTACGCAGCTCCTGCATAGATTCTTGGAACTCATTTGTTAGTTTTACCCTATTTTAAAGCTGCAAACAGATTTTTTTTCTGCACACTTAGAACAACTGTTTAATTTTGGTTTGCCACTTTTCAAACATTTTTGTACATTCTGGCTGTTAAAGCAAAAAAGAGCCAGTAAAACTTATGATAAATTAACAGGCTACTCACAAGAGCAATCACTTATCCTCAACTTTAGCAGACACGGTGCCAGATGTTTACAGGAATTTAATCAAAATTCTCATCAAAAATGAAATGAGTGGATTTTACAGGAAGTTTAATTAGAGTGGTCAAACCACCCAGTGTGACTTGCTTGATTTGATTAAAGTAATAAGGAGCATGTTTAATGAGAAATGGATTAATTCATTCAAATAATCGGCTTTATCAGAGGTGCTAAACAGTGTGTGTGTGTGTGTGTGTGGGCGATATATATTAAATAACAGAACACAGGTCTTTAGTTTCATTCTCTTGCTGAGATCTCTCTCTCATTCAGAAAGTTTAGTAGGGATCACAGCTACAGATCGAGTTAGTAGCTACTTAGTAATTAACTAGATAAGTAACTGAAGAAACTCAGACACAATCTCTACCATAAAATGAAGCAGTTTGCATTCACTTTTATTTTTCATTATCTTCCCTCTGACCCAGTGACATTTTAGGGAGTCTCTGTTCAATCCACTGGAAATTTGTTTGGACACCTGGAGCGGTGATATTTTGTTCCTGGAGCAGAATAGTGTTTACCTATGAACCCCATAATGGCTTGTGATGGGAGGTCTGTGGTGAAACCGCTAAGCAGGAAACTACAATTCCCCATTGCCCCCTCCCCACTGAACATCTTCTTTCCCCTGGCTAGGTAGAAGGAAAGACCCTGGCCCAGGAAATGACAAGGCACTTCTGACAGGGGAAAATGATTCCCATTAGCCACATTCCCACTGCACTTCCCTTTTACCTGGCCATGTAAGAGGAAGGACCTGACCCAGAAAGTGATTGGGCACTCTCGGGAAATAGCAGTCACCTGGTGAACCAGAAGCTGGAAAGCAGCCAGTTGCAGGGACCTCCCAGGAAATGCATGCAGGGCTGCATGTGGAACAGGCTGCTGGACATGACAGCTGGGTGCAAGTCTGTATGAAGAATATGAGTAGAGGTCTACTTGAATTGTAGGGGTCTACTTAAATTCCATGCCACCTTTACTTCTTTTCTGCTGCTGCTGGCTGGCAGTGCTGCCTTCGGAGATGGGCACCTGGGCAGCAGCCACTGCTCTGCCTTCAGAGCTGGGTGGCTGGAGACCAGATTTCATGGTCCATGATGCAATTTTCATGGCTGCGAATTTGGTAGACCCCCCTCCTCATGAGGGAGTAGCATAGCTGGGCAGGGAGCCAGTGCAAAGGGGCCCCAAGGAGAGACACACCATTAAGCGATTCTGGCCTGGAAATCCACAAACTCCCATTTCCTTGAACAGAGACTGGACTGGAGAGGGCACCCCAGGCTATAGGTCTGAAGAGCCCTAATTCTTGATTGGGCTGCCGCAGGAGGCCCAACCAGAACCGCTATTGCTCATCTTGAACTGTAACTGGTTAACCCTCTGTACCCAGGGTATTCGCCAGCTTCCCTTTTCCTGCCAGCCCTAGTAAAATACCCTTTCACTTCGCCTAGGTCTAGCTGCTGAAGCACTTTCAGGGCATGCCTGAGTCGTGGTACACCTGGCAGTCTACTGGTGCCTGAGGGGTTTGGTGTCCTGCAGCACTGAGCAACTATGAGAATTACAGGGCTTTCTCCCCCATCTGGCTTTAGCTGACCCTCTTCCCTGGTGTGTATCATGTGTCCCTTTCCCTGTCCTTTGCCCAGCACTTCATGACTCCCACTGTGCCCCTCATCCTCTTGTTCTACCCCTTTGCTTCCACCCCTCCTGCTGTTCTGTGCAGTGACTCCTGTTAAACCTCTCAACTTCCACTACTGGCCTGTCTCTCCTCTTGGGCCTCCCATACATTGTTGCCCCTTTGATTTCTGTTCTACTTGCTTCCCTTTAATCTGCCCCCAACCTGGTATTGTGGTGTCTCCCCTGCTTCAGGGAGGGATCCGTTAGTCCTAGGGGAGAGAAATGTGGGAGAAGGTGTAAGGCTGAAGGAAGACTGCAATTGCACAGTTAACTTGAACCCCTGCAATGGGCCAAATTCTGCCTTCTGACCTGCGAGTAGCTCCCAGGAAGTCAATGGATGTTCGGCTCCTTTGAAAATCAGTGACCTTCACATAGTGCCTAAATATGAATTTAGTTTCTGAAGTTTGCCAGGTTAGAAAGTTTTGGCCAAGACGTTTCAAAAATAGGTTGAAACAGAGGATTGATGTCTGAGATTTTAAAAGCTGTCCCTGGGGATTAAATGTAATGGGAGAGGAGTGGCTCTATCCCCTGCGCTGCTCTGAAAAACTCAACCTTGGGGATTACTTTTGCTGCCTCCCTTTAAACCACAATGAGATGGGCTCACAACAAAATCTGAGGATGTTTGGACTGTGCTCATATCTGAACTGTATGGCTGACCTATGTCTCTATCCAGACCTGAATCTCAACTTTGTGGCTCAGGCTCTTCTCTAGTAACAGGTGGCTTTAAATTTGTTACTAGCCTGAATCTCAATTTCCTAAAAATTCTATTCAGATTTTATTCTGATTGTGCAGAGAATAGGGGCATAGTTTGGACTGGACAAACTTCAATCGCTGCTTCTAAGAAGAGGGGATAAGATAAGAATGAAATGCAATATGAATAGGTTTGGGGTCTATTGCTCAATTCACATGACAGTTATATGCCTGTCTCTCCCTCAGAAGGAGAAGAACAAGCCTCTAAGATTCCAATTTACCATTTTAATAATCACTTCCTCTTCCACACTTTTTTGCAAGGACTATCAGTTTTCAGGAATACTTTGCATTTCTGAAATATATAGTTAGTTTATTGATTATTGTCCGTAAAGATCAAATAACCATATGGCTTTTAGAAAAGGAGTACTTGTGGCACCTTAGAGACTAACCAATTTATTTGAGCACGAGCTTTCGTGAGCTACAGCTCACTTCATCGGATCCGATGAAGTGAGCTGTAGCTCACGAAAGCTCGTGCTCAAATAAATTGGTTAGTCTCTAAGGTGCCACAAGTACTCCTTTTCTTTTTGCGAATACAGACTAACACGGCTGTTACTCTGAAACATATGGCTTTTATTTTCCCTCAGACAAAGTCAATAACTTTAAGATTTATATGTTTGGATGAATTTACAAATATTTTAGAAAACAACACAGTATAACTGGGCCTGTGTAGTTTTAATGTGGAATCTTACTAGAAATGTATCAACAAAAATGTATGGACATTTGGATTCCTTTTTGAGCTTTTTAAAAAAATACCAAAATCCCACTACATTAGGTCCTGACGAGGAACACATTTCTGAGGCAACATAGATCTTCCACTAAATTTGCCAATATACTGTAGGTTTTCTTTCCCTTACAAAAGTAGTAACTCGGGTTGCAAGTAAAAAAGTATTATACCAGTCATGTATCATGGAACATTCAGTGTTAGTTGGGAATTCATTCTTTGGAAACAGATACCTAAATTTCACATCCAGGGAAGAATTCAATGCCCTTCTTCTCTTTATTGAAAGACACCAGGAAGATACTCAAGAGAGAGGATTAAGAGGGGATTTTAAAACTCACATTCCTCATCTTTGTGAAACTAGTATTTATCTGTGAACCTGAGCACGTCATATTTACCAAGTTTCCTTCAGCACACTCAAGAGATTTCCAAACATAGCATTATTGTGGATGCAGTAAATGTTTATCCCATGCATGTCTGTCACTATGGAATGACTTAGTGAATTTAGAAAAAAATATATTCTGCAAATCCAGGAGAAAGCTAGACTCCTCACCTCTCATGCTGTTCAAACACAAGCCACAGCTTGCTTCCAGGCAGAGTTTATCAGTAGGCTCTGCTATGGTGTCCAGTGAACAACTCTCAGAGTTGATATATGGGAACTGTTTGCAAAGGGTAAACTCTGGGTGAAAGCAAAATATTTGTTACGAGTCTAAAAAGGCTGAGAATGTTTAAAGCCCTGGCTTTCATTAGCAACACGTTTAAGGAGCAGACATTGAAATATTGTTTCCAATGTTGATTCCTAGAAGCTTGAATCTACAATGTATCAATCACATACTGCAGTGAGTCATATTTAATCCAGTTCTCTGTTTCACTGAACCATGGCAATGCAATTTTCTGAAAGAAATGGAGATGTTTACAGAACTGTTAACAGCTCCTACCATTTACATGTCAGTGTTCTATTATGCTTCCATCACCATCACTCAAGGCTTGTACCTCATAAAACTTCTTCCATGTAATTAGGCAGATAGTTTCTGACTTGGCCACCTGGTTGTGAAGCCTGTCTCTTCAATAATGTGTTTCTATGCTATTTCAAATCTGTAAGATTCAGACACCAACCATGTCAAGTGCCGGAAAGTAGAAATGTAACAGATTAACAGCAAAACTCATTTCTCATGTGCAAGTGGATAATGCTACAGTATAACCAATGAACAGACTTAAAAAGTATGAAAATAGTTGTAGATGTGGATGCCCAGTGGTTACATGATGAAATGCTGCTTCTGCCTCTCATAGAAAACCTGGTGAGCAAAAGCATCTCTTGATGTTTGTCCTTTGCTTCCCTTATTTAAACGTTGGCATGGGGGACCGTTGACACTTAGAGGATTGTTTCTATATCTTTTTCTATGACAGTGAGCTAGGAAAAACCTTAGTCTATAAATGGAGCAAGCTTGTTAAACATGCGAGTTTGACAGATTAACCAGGGGAAGTATCATATCTCTCCTCACACACACAAGAGGCATTAATCAAAAATATATGGTTTTAGCAAGGATGTTTGGTGGAAACAGAAGAAGAAAATAAGTCAGCTATCATTCAAGATTTTCAAAAAGGCACTCTGCTTCCCCCACTGCTAAATTACACCAGAGAAGGCAATTACCTTTTCATTTTTCCTCTCCTCTGCTTTGCAGGAGGTGTTGGTTGGGCTGGAAGTCACCAAGCTGCTGACTGGCCCATTTCCTGCCTCCCCGTTCAAGTTGGCCGCACTGACATTTGGAGGAGTAATGGCGGCTGCTGCTGAAGTGAGAGGAATGATGGGCCTGGCACACTGTGCTCCAGGAATAACTTGGACAGGGGACTGGTGGACGTGTTGTGGAGAAGCCATGGAGTGTGATCTAACCACAGTGGCTGGGAGACGGGATGGAGAGTTCTGGGTTCTCAGTGGTGAGACAGTTGCTGTGGGCCGCTCTGGTACCTGGGCAGAAGGGTGTGCTACTGAAGAATAACAGGGGGAAAACAAAGCAAAGAATGCAGCTTGTAAGTACAGACACAGGTCAAAGTAACAGATAATTTTATTTACTTTATGATAAACTTACTTTACTCCCTAGTGTTAAACTGTTCACAGGAGAGGTAAAAGTTTGTCTTAACATCAGAATGTATTGTACTGGAAGAAGAGTGGGGCAAAATTTTTCATCCAAACCTATTTTTGCTGAAAAATGCAGATTCAGGTCAACCAAAACATTGTGTGAATTTGTGTCGACTTTGGCCAACTGTTTCAGTCAAAGAAAAGATTTCAGTAATGTCTAAATCAATCATTTTGACATGTATAAAAGTGACACTTTTTGGTTTTCTGGGCTAGATTCATAAGGGCACAAAAATGAGCAAGTTGTGGTGCTGCCAGCCTCCCTTGAACCCCAACAGCCCCATGCGTAGGGCACGCACTTAGGACATAGGAGACAGGTTCGCATTCCCACTCTAGAGCAGGGCCTTGAACCCAGGTGAGTGTCCTAACCACCAGGCTATTGGCTATTCTGATGTAGTTTTCTCTCAGTCTATCCTGCTGAAGCTGTTCTACTTTGTATAAAATACCTGAATGGTCATTAGACCCCCAGACAGAGAACGAGAGTGACTTTATAGCCCATGGTTAGAGTACTTACCCGGGAATGGGGACAGGTCCTTGCCCCAATAAAAATTTAAGTATTTTATACGAAGTGGAACAGCCTTAAGGGAGAGTGAAAGAAACCTACCGTACTCTAGGATAGCCTGTAGCCCCATTCCCGCATGGGGATTCAAACTTAAGTCTCCTGTCTCCCACCTCCCGGGTGAGTGCCCTAGCCACTGGGATTTCAGGTATAAGAGTGTGTGTAGGGAGGATGGAAGACAGCACCACTACCAACAAAAAATATGGGGTTCAGGTCAAACAGATTTTTTTCTCCAATTTTTCAGAATTGCCAGTGAATCAAAAAATCAGTTATGTGGCTCTACCTGAAAGTCTTTCCCTTATATGAAACACACAGTGTTTTAAAATAAAAACCCACAATTCCCACCACATCTTGTAAACAGCTCACTGAGTGTACTGTTGACTTCTACAATCATTGAGTGTCCATGGTATTTACTCTTCAAAGTAAACACAAATATACTCCATTTTAAAAATAAATTCCTACTTCACTCTAATAGTTACTGTTAACTTCTTGATCATTTCTGGAGCTCTCAACTGTTAAACCTATATCAGCAGGGACTAATTTAGATTATTAAAACTGATCTTGTATTTTTGAAATGTGATTTAAAGAAACCAAAAACTGTACTATATTTTAGCCTTAACAACATGCATCGGCACTTTAAAAAAGAGAATAACAAATTACTATGCTGTTCAAGACAAGTCAAGTAGTGCCAATCATTAAAGCACGTTTGAGATCAGCTTTGTTTCTGCCAGGAAAGTCCTAAAGGGACTATGCAAAATCATTTAGTATTCCTTCCCCAGATAGGTGAACTCCACTTCACCTCAGCAGATCACCACCAAGAACCAGAGAACTGCTGCTCATCTATAT
The DNA here is from genome assembly GCF_965140295.1 of Lepidochelys olivacea. Classification (NCBI taxonomy): domain Eukaryota; kingdom Metazoa; phylum Chordata; order Testudines; family Cheloniidae; genus Lepidochelys; species Lepidochelys olivacea. Next base: position 114,267,854 of record NC_140411.1, read on the forward strand.
AACAATAACTACAACACACTGACTATCAATGCCAGATCTCCAAAGATCCAGGAAACTACAGAATGCTTTATGTAGGGGGGACGGATAGCTCAGTGGTTTGAGCATTGGCCTGCTAAACCCAGGGTTGTGAGTTCAATCCTTGAGGGGGCCATTTGGGATCTGGGGCAAAAATTGGGGATTGGTCCTGCTTTGAGCAGGGGGTTGGACTAGATGACCTCCTGAGGTCCGTTCCTACCCTGATATTCTATGATTCTATGTGTCAAAAAGTAAAGCACAGAGCTCCAGTTTCATTTCCATGCCTAAGGCTTTTCTGATCTCCAGGTGGGTTCATTGCTTTGTACAGTGGAGAAGAATATGCCAGAGTAGGCATTCCCAACACTTAAACAATTCGGTAGTTCTCTTAAAATCCCCTTTCTTAAGAATACTTTTTATGCAGCACTAAAACCAATCTGTGGAGTTCTGTCATGGGATATTACTGATCAGCATTATTCTAGTAAAATTCTAAAAAGGATTTTCTATTCATATCTGTCAGAACAGCACCTGCTCTTACATTGCTAGGGTTTAAAATGGCAAAGGACATCACCCCCATGCTCAGTGTATAAAGTGATCACCATCTGAGGTCATGAAGCAATTCCACCCTTAATATTATTCCCATGTAATACACACAACACTGGATGCCTATTGAGATTTTTTTTAACGTCTTCTTGAAGCATCAGATATTACCCACCTTTGGAAGGTAATCAACTAGATGGACACCTGTGCTAGATGGACACCTGATATATTCCAGTACAGCAACTCCTATGTTGGTATGATTCTCTTTTCCAGTTATTCCCCGATCCAACAGAGTTTTTTTTTAATCAATGTCGAATTTAGCAATCCACCAAACTGTCACTTATTTGTCTTGAATTTTTTTTGTAACCTTGTCCTCTGGGAAGAGTAAGGGTCCACGAATTCAGATTTTCTCCAGGTTGTCATTTTCTTTTTTACTGGCTTCCCTACCTCGATCACCTAACAACATGTAATGAAATATATGGACCATATCCAAATACAAGTTAGAAATGGTTAAAATTGATTTACTCCCACCTAACTCATCCCCTCCCAATCTTTATGTACAAATTGTATTTGTGGGTAGGCTAATCAAGCAGCACACTTGTTTGGGCTTTGTGTAATGTGCAAGCCCTCTACAAGCATAAGGCCAGTGTTCAAGGTCTGAAAATATTGCTAAAGCCAGATTGGTTTCCAAGGTGAAATGGTATTTCTATAGATCTCTGGGATAAGAATACAAATGATGGAACTTCATTGCATGCTGCTACCCTCCTCTAGATTTAAGGTTGATTCAATAGTCATACTGACATGCATTATTTAATACAGGCGCCAGCATTTCTAGGCTTGAAGGAAACTGACAGTGCCAAAAACAGCAAAAGAAATGGTTAGAGAAGACTCCGCTGTAAGCAAGGCTTCGACAGTCTATTGTTGTCTTTGCTCTGAACATCTGTGGGTTTGGATTGTGCTGTGTCCATCATGCTATTACTTAGCAATGTTCACTGAAGACTGTTTTTGTTCTGGACGGCTCATATTTCATTTTCTGTATATTTCTACATTAGTGGATTTGTGAAAAAATTGATTTGTGATTCACGTATGAGGCAAGCCAACAAGAGCATGACTTGAATATTGTATAATTTTCTTTCATTGGAAGTACCTTCATTTTTTTTAAGACATAGGATTAAGTGTCTTCACTCTCCAGGGACGAGATGCAGATGAGCTCTGTAGGATTTGGGCTACTGAACAGCAGCCTATTATGGCCATTGTGGATTGGCGAAAGCGAAATTGCACTGGAGTATTCCTTAAATCAACGTTGGAAATTCTGCTAATTTTCCCCTTTACTCTGTGAGTTACATATTGTGTATGATATATTGTTGTTGTTTTTTCTGAGGTTTCAAAATAAATCTCAAATACCCATGGAAAGTATGAGAAGCACAAAAAATGAAGTGGCAGGAGAACTATATTTCCTGAGTTATTTTGCTCTCTGACTACTCTGCATGCCAAGATGTTGGAAGGATATTGAGATGTGGTCTCAAAACCACATGGGACAAGGAGAACGCAGGGAATGCTGGCAGGTAGCTTTTGAAGGCAGAAGGTAGCTACAAGGATTAGCTGAGAGATGGGAAAAGGAGGGTCTAATGCATCTACCTGGGCTAAAATTATCCTGCAACGACATCCTGTCTTAGCTCCATGAGAATACTTCTTTATGGCAGCATGGCCATTTGAAGCAACAGGAGCTGCCTGAAAGGTTCCAGAGAGCCAAAGATATATTATACTGCCAGATCTGTGTAAACTGATGCTAACTTGGTTACTATTACAAGATACTTGACATAGTGACATATTTAATGCTACTTTCCAACAAGCACTTCATTCCTGCCTCCTGAGCCTTCCCAAACCATGAATATGTTTCAAATCATGCGTAGTCTAACTACAACAGCTGCTGGTGACTAGACAAGCGATGGAGAGAAAATCTGGAGAACTTGCTGATCTGTTCATCTGAGGAAGAAGTAAGCACTTACAAAACATTGATAAGGGACTCAAAGGGACACAAGGAGAACACTATGGCCAGCAGACTTACAGACAAAAGAAAGAAGAAATTGTTTAAATCTATTAGGAACAAAAATAATCATAAAATAATCATAAGAATGGTACTGGGCCATTGCTAGATGGTAATGGTAAAATTATCAGTAATAATACAGAAAAGGAAGACACATTCAATAGATATCTCTGTTCTGTGTTTGGGGGGAAAACGGGTAATGTATGTGATGTTACACCCCATATTCTTCATAGAAATATGGTTATGATATGAATATGGCCTAACTACATATTTTATGCAAGATGCGTCTTGTAAGGTTTCATTGGAAAGGTTATGATTTACTGAATGTGATTATCCAGCTTGTATGCATGTATCATTTCTGTATTTAAAGTTAGGCATAATGGCTATGTAACAATTACAACTGTGTGTGTATTTGGGAGACACCCACCAGACAACAGGCCATCAGCTTTGATGGGCCATTAGGAAGAAACAATAAGACTTTAAAGATACAAATCTCTCTCCTTCCTGAGAGGTGTCCTGGGACGTAGCTGTGACACTACTAGGTCAGGTGGTCCTGCTGCCTGGTACTAAACACAATCTTGGACTTCTAGTAATTTTCCACCAAAAGGAGGGGGCAGTCAAGACTGGGAAACAAAAGATTCCAGCCTTATGTAAATCTTATTTAAGGTTGGGGAGTAAGGCAAACAGGACTCTTCTCCGTTTCCTTCCTGCCCAAGAAGAAAGTCTGCTAAAAGTACCTGAAGAGACAAATTTCAGAGTAGCAGCTGTGTTAATCTGTATTCACAAAAAGAAAAGGAGTACTTGTGGCACCTTAGAGACTAACAAATTTATCTGAGCATAAGCTTTCGTGAGCTACAGCTCACTTCATCGGATGCATGCCACTGAATGGTCTTGCCTGGGTGTGTGCTGGAAGGGGGCTTGAGAGCCTGGCACAGCAACCCAGTGCAAAGGAAACCCAGGCTAGCAGGGCAGGAGGGATGAGTGGGACCCCAGAACATCAACTGACATCCCAGAAGTGAGGGTCCAACCTGTCACAATGTAGTCATATATAACAACACTTTCTATTCTGCTAGTTTCTTAGGAGGATGATAAACTGTAGCAACTAAAGTTAGACATTTCTAAATCAGCAGGTCCAGATAGCTTGCATCCAAGAGTTTTAAAAGAGCTGGGTGAGAAGCTTGCTGGACTGTTAATGCTGGTTTTCAGTAAGTCTTGGAACGCCACAAAAGTTCAAAAGACTGGAAGAAAGTTAATGTTGTGCCAAGGATAAACAGGATTACCCAGGTAATTATAGGCTGTCAGTCTGACATCAATCCTGGGCAAGATAATGGAGCAGCTGATACAGGACTTGATTAATAAAGAATTAAAGGAGGATAATATAATTAATGCCAATCACCAAGGGTTTATGGAAAATAAATCCTGTCAAACTAACTCAATATATATTTTATGAGATTACTACCTTTATCAAAGTTGTAGTGTTGATGTACTATACCTAGACTTCAGTGAGGCATTTGACTTGGTACCACATGACATTTTGATTAACAAACTAGAAGATATAAAATTAACATGGCACATACTGTATGGACTAAAAGCTGGCTAACTGATAAGACTCAAAATGTAAATGTAAACAGGGAATCAGAGGTGTATTTCTAATGGGGATCAGTTCTTGGCCCTACATTATTTAACATTTTTATTAATGACCTGGAAGAAACAAAGTCAGCACTGATACAGTTTGCAGATGGCACAAAAATTGTCAGAATAGTAAATAATGAAGAGGCCGGGTCACTAACACAGAGCAATTTGAATCGCTTGGTAAGCTTGGCTTAAGGAAACAGTATGTATTTTAATATGGCCAAATGTCAGCGTATACATGTAGGAACAAAGAATGTAGGCTATATTTGCACAATGGGGGCCTCTATCCTGGGAAGCAATGACTGTGAAAAAGACTTGGGGGTCACAGTGGATGATCAGCTGAACATGAACTCCCCATGTGATGCTGTGTCCAAAAGCACAAACAGGGAATCTCGAGTCGAAGTATTTGACAATGGTGCGACCATTGCTAGAATACAGTGTCCCATTTTGGCTGTCCACAATTCAAGAATGATGTTGATAAATTGGAGAGGGTTCAGAGAAGAGCCACAAGAATGGTTAAAGGATTACAAAACATGCCTTATGGTGACAGACTCAAAGAGCTCAATCTACTTAGTTTAACAAAGAGAAGGTCAAGGAGTGACTTCTTTACAGTCTAAGTAACTACACTTAGTAACTCCTTACTAAGTAAGTAAGGAGAGTGGTCACTTTGGATAAGCTATTACCAGCAGGAGAGTGAGTTTGTGTGTGTGGTTTTTGGAAAAAAAGGGGTGGGGGGTGAGAAAACCTGGATTTGTGCTGGAAATGGCCCACCTTGATTATCATACACATTGTAAAGAGAGTGGTCACTTTGGATGGGCTATTACCAGCAGGAGAGTGAGTCTGTGTGTGGGGGGGCGGAGGGTGAGAAAACCTGGATTTGTGCTGGAAATGACCCAACTTGATTATCATACACATTGTAAGGAGAGTGATCACTTTAGATAAGCTATTACCAGCAGGAGAGTGGGGTGGGAGGAGGTATTGTTTCAGGGTCTTTGTGTGTATATAATGTCTTCTGCAGTTTCCACAGTATGCATCCGATGAAGTGAGCTGTAGCTCACGAAAGGTTATGCTCAAATAAATTGGTTAGTCTCTAAGGTGCCACAAGTACTCCTTTTCTTTTTGCGAATACAGACTAACATGGCTGTTACTCTGAAACCTACACAGGGAATGAATATTCAATAATGGGCTCTTTAATCTGGCAGAGAAAGGTACAACATGATCCAATGGATGGAAGTTGAAGCTAGACAAATTCAGACTGGAAATAAGGAGTATATTTTTAGTAGTGAGAGTAATTTAGAACAATTTACAAAGGATTGTGGTTGATTCTCCATCACTGGCAATTTTCCAATCAAGATGGGATGTTTTTCTAAAAGATACACTTTAAGAATTATTTAGGGGAAGTTCTATGGCCTGTGTTATACAGGAGGTCAGACTAGATGATCACAGTGGTTCCTTCTGGCCTTGGAATCTATGAATCTTCTCTCTGAACTACAAAAAAATTAATTATGATAATTAGATTACATTGTAGAGTGACTTCTATGCATGTAAAGATATGCCACTACGCGTAACAACCAAAGAAATAGAGTGCATGCTGCTTTTCAATAAAATAAGATTTAGATTCATGGGTATTTGATTACTTTTCCACTTGGCCTGTGTTAAAAGGAGGTCAGACTAGATGACCGTAATGGTTCCTTCTAGCCTTAATCTGAGCATCTATGCTTTATATTGTAGCATACCTTGTCTAGTCTGTTCCGAATCTAAAATCTTCAGTTGCCAGCATTCCCAGTACTTCTCTAGCTCAGTCTTTAAACACAAGGGCTCAAGTCACCATAAAATATTAAAAACAAAACAGCTTTACATTTTGCCACAAAAATCTACCATGTAATTTACTTTTAATTCACTCAACATTGCAACTATTTAACATCAGGAAGGCAGCATAAATTCTGCTCTGGAAAACCCATGCTTTGCATCAAAAAGGAAAACTAGGAACAACAATGGCCCCCTGCTGTGCCAACCTCTTATTCACATTTCAAAGAGGTGGCACTATTTTTTGGATATCTTCCTTTGCCACCAGTGCTGAGTCCTCTTCTGCCTAACATAGAACTTTCATCCTTGAAGCCCAGTTCCTTAATTTTAAGTCACATATTACTTCCTTTGTGATAAGTGCAGTATTTTTTTTGTCAGTAAGCCAACTGGACTTAGAAACGTTAATCTTCTTAGTATGCAGGATGCTTTATTCTCTAAAATAAATTATGTAAATATTTGTAACCACTGTAATCTATTTCAGCTGTGACAACAGCACAATCTGATAAACACAGCATATTTCCCAGAGATCAATAGAAGTCTGTAAATATTACAAGCAATAAAACATATCCTATTACAGATGGCTGAACTTTGACTAAAATGGAAGACTTGCAAAGGAAACCTGAAGGTACAATAGGATTCCAGTGGCTTGTTCATGAGGGATACAATGTCAAATTCTGAGAAGGTAAGGCAAGAGGCGTTAGGGAGCCTATACATACCCATCTGCATGGCACTGCGAGTCTGGCTGACCATTTGCTGGGCTGAATACCTCATGCAGTTATTCATCTGAGGAGACACTGTCTGTTGTTGGAGATGTGTCTGAGGTGCAGTGATTGGAACAACAGGTCTGACAGCAGTGGCCGTATTTGTAAGACTTGCACCTCCTGGGTGAACAGCTCCTGGGGATCCTTTTATTGTCTGAGCCCCACCTGCTAAGCTATTCCTGGGCTGGCCACCTCCTACAGGCACTCTAAAGAGAAAGGAAGTGTAATGTGAAAACTCTGTTACGACATAGTTACTCATCTACTGCAGTGATTGCCATAAACTACCAGAAGTCCCCTGAAGTGGAACATGATACAAATTAAGGTAGTAAAATAAAATGAAGTTTAAGGTTAAGTATTATATTTTGTTTATGTTTCCCAGAAAAATATGTATTTTGGTGGAATTCTGCACCTTCTCCACTGCTCCCCACACGGGGGAATCTCTCAAGTTTGAATGTTCAGCACAAGATACAAATGTTATAGGAACAGAAAGATCACCTTTTTTTCTTCCATTAACTTGTTTGAAATCCAGAATTCCTGCTTTAATTTATTCTAATAGGCATCTACATATTACCAAGTAAATCCAGAAGAAACAGATGTCGCCAAAATGCTGTTTTGCACAGCAAGGCTATTTTTGCAACTGGCAATGGAAAAATAATTAAAATGAGCCATGAAGATATTAATGTAGGGCCTGAGCTCCATGCAAATTTATATGGAAAAAAAGATGGGCAGCACCAAATCCCTACAGTCTGCCTGTAGAATCAGAATGATGATGTTCAGGTTTGGACTGGGAGCCTCAATAACAGCTGGTTTGGTTGGCTTTGAATTTTCACATGAACCATTCACCCAGTTCTAATTCAGAAGCATGATAAGTGAGCCCAGAGCTAGGTGAGCTCAACTGACCTTACTGGAAGGGAGATCTGTTTACAAGCAAACAACGAATCCCCCTACAAAACCCAGCCCTAACAGCTCACCCGCATTGTACACATGTCCCTTCTCGTACCTGCTTGGCCCTGGAAACCCTTTGATTATCCACGTTGTCTGGGCAAGCAGAGAGGAGGATGCAGGGCCAAGACTATTTCTTCATGCAGCCAGCTCATCAGAGCCCTGTTGCCCTGCTGACCAAGGTCTTCACCAGGGGTGGGCCCTCGGGCATAGGCATACTTTGACTTCTATCCTGGGGCCAGCAGGGATTGGGCCCCACATGGCAGGGTCCAGGGAGGCAGCACCACCTCCGCCCTCTGACTCACCTCGGCAGGCCACCTGTCTGGGCTGTGTGTGGTGGGGTTCAGCACCAAAAGTTTGAAAACCGCTCAGGGTACAGAGAGGGGGTAGCTAGGGGCTGTATGCGGGAGGGAGGGTAATGCAGGGTGGAGGGAGAGGGTTGCTAGGGGCTGTGTGAGGGCAGGGGGGGGTCGCTCAGGGTGCAGGGAGGGGGTGTAGCTAGGGGTTGTGTGCGGGGGAGTAGCTAGGGTGCAGGGAGGGGTTAGCTAGTTGCTGTGAGCAGGCAGGGGGGTAGCTCAGGGTGCAGGCAGGGGGTAGCTATGAGCTGTGTGCAGGCGGGGGCGGGGTAGCTCAGGATGCAGGGAGAGGAGTAGCTAGGGGCTGTGCACCAGGAGGGCTCCCCTATGGTCACTGCTCCCCAATGGCTCTGCCGGCCACAGAGCTGGGTCCCCCTGCCTCGGGGGCTCTTACTAGCTGCGTGAGCTGAGGAGCGGCAGCCACAGCCCCGGGCACCAACAGCAGGTGAGGGAATGACGAGGCTGTCTGCTTCATGGTACCAGCCAGAGCAGCTGCCCGCACTGACCGATTCTGGCTTCCCACTTCTGACCTGGCCAAGGGCAAATGGCTTTGGTGCTATTCTGTTCTCATTGCCTTCCTTTGTCCACCTCACTGCACTGAGAGCCACAAGAGGAGGAGAGAGAAGAGGGTTATGGGCAGAACATGAGGACATGACACGGGAGGGTGGGGAGAGAACTAATAGGGCTGGAGAAAATGGAGGGGAGAGATTGCAGGGAACAAGACCAAGGAAGAGGAGATAATGGAGGGGAGGGAAGACCAGGCTGTAGGAGGCTGGATGGGTGAGTGGACTTTAGAGAGAGAAATAGCTTAAGTGTAATAGGACAGAGAGAGAAGAAAGGAGGAGAGGGAGGGGAAACACTGAACATACAAATTAAACAGAGTGAAAGGCCAAACCAGAGAAGAAAATATTAAGTCCTAAAGAAAGAGAGTGAAGGGGGGAAAACAATTAAAAAGGAATGAGGCTGAGGGAAAGCATGGACACACACGCTAAATGAGAGGATGCAAGAAGCTACAGTCAAAACATGTGAAGACAGGAAGATAAACAAGAGAACGAAGAAAAATAATAGAAACAGATTCCTACATTTTTTCACTTTGTGTAAAGTTTGCCAATTTATGTTGTTTTGAATCCATCCTCATGGTGGTGTAACTAGGTTTTTTTAAAACTGGAAAATCTTGAACATTTCCCCCACCACTTCCAGACAGGGAAGAGGTGACAGGCTGTCTAGGGTCCTTGCCACCTTTGGTTGCTATGTGTCACCCTCAATGACATTGTGCAAAGTGGACAAGTAGGAAATGAGATTCAGAGAGAGCTGGGTAAATCACCTGCAATAGGCTTGATTCACCAATATAGCAACATACACGTCCCTCTGCTCACAAGCAGAGATGCACCCCTGCAGGTTTAATAACACTGCTGGGGAATCAATAGGAACCCGCCAGCAGAGGGAGCCTGAGAGATACTTGAAATTAGTACATTTCCTGGGTACCCTGTCCCTGTCCCCAATTGGCCGTGCACAGCCCTCCACCCCGCCCCCCCAGCACACTCCTTTGTTTTGCTGGTTGGAGGAAAGGAAAACGGGTAAATCAAAGACTGTGACAAATGGGAGAGTTTGTTTATTATAGTATTTTTCTTGCTGTTTTCACTTAAGGTACTGCATATGTGAACAGACTGTTTTAATTACACGTTCATTTCTAATGGATCATAAAATGAATGATACAGCTCATGTGGTGCAGAAAGCATTTTTGCCTTTTAGCGCTTTTCAGTTTCTTATTCTAGCTATGACATGCTGCATTTAGCAAAGTCTTGCTGATCTGGATCACCAGTACCACAGCACGAACCTTTTACTTGTTAAGAGCTAAAGAGTCAAGTACCACAGGCAGCCAAGTTGGTGTATAAAAATCAGGTAAAGAAATTTAGATTAATGAATAATTCAGGAATTACAAAGCTACAACGTTAGTTCTTTTGGCCCTGAAATGCAACCTTAGACCATCAGCCAGACTACAGGTGGGGCAAAGTGAAAACAATGTTACAGTTATTCAGAGAGTCTAACCGATATTTATTTTGTTTTGGTTCAGGTTCCGATTCAATTGCAGTCAGTGTGTTGGGTTCAGTTCTGGTTCAAGCCATCACAAAAAACCCAAACAATGGTTCAGTTATCGGTTTGAACCAATTTGAATCAAATATCAATCTTACTGGAAGTAAATTCAAAAAAGAGAGTTGAAACTTAAAATTGAAACTATTTTGATTTTTTACCATTTATCTTCAACTTTACATTCATTTTCCTAGTGTTTTTATGTTGTCAAACAATTTTTTTTTATGAACAATTTGTTTGAGCAAACTAAAATAAGATCCTCTAATATTTGCTGTGTCATATTGGACTTCTGTGGTGAAAGGATAAATTTGAGTTTGGAGCCTGGGCCCTGCCTCAAGTGGGGCAACTGGTGGGAGGAAATGCCCCAGATACTGGAGATGGGTCAAAGGAGGCCTGCGTAAGGGGCGAAAGGGTTGGGGAGCCATTACCTTTTCCCTTGGGTTTGAAGAGTTATTGTTAACTTCTGGGACCAGGGAGGATTCTACCTCTTTCCTCCCCAGGGGCAGTCTCAGAGATCTGCCTCTGGGGCCCCCTGCTGCCTCATGTGGTATGCAGGCTGCTCCTAAACTTCCTCTCTCCCTTCCTACTCTTGTGGGATGGCCTCCTTCTGTTCTCATTCTCATGTCATTCTTTTCTCATTACAGTAGAACCTCAGAATTACAAACACCAGCATTATAAACTGACCAGTCAACCACACACCTCGTTTGGAACTGGAAGTACACAATCCGACTGCAGCAGAGACAGAAAAAAAAAAAAAAAAAAAGCAAACACAGTACAGTACTGTGTTAAACGTAAACTACTAAAAAAATAAAGGGAAAACAGTATTTTTCTTCCGCATAGTAAAGTTTCAAAGCTGTATTAAGTCACTATTCAGCTGTAAACTTTTGAAAGAACCACGATGATGTTTTGTTCAGAATTTTGAACATTTCAGAGTTACGAATAACCTCCATTTCCGAGGTGTTTGTAACTCTGAGGCAGAGGGAGATTACAGGTTTGTGGGACCGTGGGTCAGAGCAAGTGGGGGTCCCTCCCCCCATTTCTGCCTGCAGTTCCCTCCATCCCCCCAGCGCTTCTGCCAGGGAGCTAGATCAGGGCATGGGGGCTTCCCCTGCCCACCCAGTGCTCCTGCTGGGGAGCGGGGTCAGAGCGCGGGGGCTTGCTGTGGGCAGGCAGAGCAAGTCGGGGCATGCCCATTTTTCCAGGGGCCCCCCAATTGGCCGAGGCCCCTGGGCACGGGCCCCGTTGGCCCAGTGGCTAATCCACCACTGACTGATCTGAGGTTCTACTGTATACTTTCTAGTACCAGTCACATGTCTATTTATTTTGTTGTCTTGTTTTATAATGAAAATATGGTCACAGTAGTTTTTTTAGAATATTGAGCTTAATGCGGAACCTTTAACCCAGTAGCCCAATTTTTTTTTTAGTTCAGTTCCAATTCAGGTTAAGTAAGTAGGATAAAATTATACTTGAACCAGAACTGAACTGAAACAATACCAGTTTGAAATGGTTCTCTGGTTTGGTTTTGGTTTGACACCCTTCATTTACTTATGTTTCTCTTTACAATTTATGCTTGTCTTTAGTTTTCTATAAAATGCTGTCAGAAACAACCTTTGTTTTGGTTTTGCCAAACAAAACTCTGACCAATGAAACTTTGCAAAATCCAAAACTGTGTTTCTTCTCACTTCGTTCTATTTCTGAAACACAGATGGCTGAAACAGAATAATTTATCAAACTCTCCTTCTGCCTCTGAACTTTGGGGGTTTCTGATAAAATTGAACCTCCATTTAAATGACCCGGCAGTTTTGGTTTTACAAAACCAAAATACAAATGATGAGGTGTTGAAAAACAAACTACAATCTCTCCTTATTTTTCTCATCTCTATTGTAAAAACTCCTTTAGTTCCTTTTTTTGGATGTGGACTCCATAGCTCATAGGTTCTTTAAAATAATGGGATAAGCAATCCAGATAAACTGTAAATGTAGTAATTTTAAACAATTAATAATGTCTTTTGAAAGTGATTCTAAAATCAAAATCAACAAACCAAGATACCAAAGATGCTTTTGGGGAAGAGTGTAATTTAAAACTAGATCTCCCCATTTTTCATTTTTCTTTAGAAGTAGGAACCCCTGCTTCTATTCAGAGCTACCTAATGACCTCTGGCCAATGGTCCTCACCTGGAAACAGGAGTCACGTAATTGCCTGGAAAGACTCCAGACATTCCCGTTCTCAGAGATGTTCCCTTGAACCAGCCATCCTGACACTTCTCAATGACCCGATACATTTCACCTTTACGCAGTTCCAGCTCATCATTCTTCTGAGGCTTGTATGCATACAGAGCTAAGTAGCTGCAGGGAGAAGTTACACACATGCTGAGCAAATAGATGATGCCAAAACAAGTGACGTTCAGGTTCTTATTTCAGTCGAACAGTGCAGGAAAGCCCTGTGACACACATGCTGCTCAGAAACAATGACTAAAGAGGGGACATAATTGAGGTATACATAATAATGAATGGCACAGAGCTGGTTGATCAAATACTGCTATTCATCCTCGCTCACAATATGAGAACAAAGGGGATAGTTTATTTTATTAAAAGGTAGCAACTTTAAAACTGACACAGAAATACTTTCTCACACAATCACAATTAGCCAGCTGAAGTCACTGCCACAAAGTAGCACTGAAGCTAAGGCTTTAGCAGGATTCAGAAAAGGCTTAGATATACATATGGGTAGCAAGAATGTCCAGAGTTACAATATTAAGGATTTTTAAAAAGCCAAATGTCTGGAGAGGATATAAATTTGTATGTTTCAGAGCATGATCCAGCCTCTAACTATAGGGGTCAGGAAGAAACTTTTCTTTTGAGCAGATTATTTCACAAATGCCTGCTATAGGGTTTCTTCATCTTGTATTACCCTCGCCAGAAACAGGATACTGGACTAGATAGACCACTGGCCTGGTCCAATATGAGAATTCCTGTATTTCTCTGTGTGTGGATATGAGGATACTCTTTTAACAACTGTCTTAGGGCCAAACCATGGCATTCTTACTCAGGCAACACTCCCATTAAAATCAATGGGAGTTTCTCCATAGCAAGGCCTCAGAGTTGAGTTCTTTGTTTGCAGTATGCTTTTTGTATGCAGTATGCTTATAACCTTAGTCTTTATCTCAATATGCACAACTTAATCTTGGTCTCAATATCCATAACTTTTTATATATTTAATTATACTTTTATTTATTCCCTTTGTTTATGATCTTTCCTTTCATCTCTCTTATGTTCTTGCTTCATTACTTCAGGGACAAGACTCATGCTATGAAATACGACAACTTATAGCTGCTAAAATTAGTTCCAATGTTTGGGGAGATGCTTGTTGAAAATTCAGAATGATTGCTTGTACTTTGGGGGATAGCTAGGAAGCCTGTTAAGGAAAAAATAACAAGAACAACCACCCTGCAGCACCTTCTATCTTATAAAAATCAAGTTTTTTGACACTATCTCCTTGCCACCAATACAAAAGGAGATTTCCAATCATCCCTGTTTATGATTGCTCATTCCTGAGTGTTGTTTTGAAGGCAGTACAGAAGGACTAGAACAAATGGGTGAAGGCTGTGAAAACTGCATTTACCCTACAAAATGTAGCAGAATACCCTCATATTGAGGAAAGGTTAGAAGGGGTTCACTGCATACCTAGTAGCAGAGAAACAAAGAAATAATGAAAACTATAACCACAGTGACTGTAGACCTGCAACCAATAAAAATGATGCTTGGCTTTTTACTTCTGCTTCTTAGCAAATATAATTGAAGAATAAATCCTATTAGTTTTTCCTATTCTATTCCTTTATGTTACCAGTAGATTTTTATTTTGCAGCCAGTAAATAAACAACAGTAATGAGTAGAATACAAAATATTTGATAACAGCTCCTCTGGGCATGCTTAGGTTGATGTACTTGGCTCCATTTACCATGTGCATGTGATATACTTATATTTCATTAGTCAACAGACAGGAGAAACCGTTCTGCATATTTTTTGTTCAGTCTGTATAATCACATAGCAATGATCAGCTCTATTGGTGCTCACCTGAAAGAAAACATGAGGCTGCATATTGTGACAAAGTTCCTCCTCTGCCTCGGTGGGTCCTGCACTTATTGGTGGATTTGCTTGCCTCAGAGATTCACAGCAGCCCTCAGTTTGGCCACTCTTGCTAGTGGCTCAAACCTGTTGTCCACTCAGCTAACCTCATCACTGGCCAGCATGGGGGAAAACGGAGAACAATCCCGCAGTCTCTGTGTCCCACCTAGTGGGTTGGGGACAGGGCAGATCCCTTTCCAATTTAGACCTTCCCTTCTGGTGTTTCTCACAGACCAGTTCAACTCCTCTTGTGTCTGATCAAGAGTTGGGGGGACGGAGGAGGGGGAACCCGGGCCCACCCTCTACACCAGGTTCCAGCCCAGGGCCCTGTGGATAGCAGCTGTCCACATGTTCCCTGTATCAGCTGTGTGACAGCTACAACTCCCTGGACTACTTCCCCATTGCCTTCCCCCCAGCACCTTCTTTATCCTCACTGCAGGATCTTCCTCCTGAACCCTGATCATGCTTGAACTCTTCACTTCTCCAGCAGCACATCTTCTCACTCCCTACTCCTGGCAACCCCCTGTGCCCCACTAACTGATGGGAGGTCCTTTTTAAACCAGGTGTCCTGATTCGCCTGCTTGCCATAATTAAATCTAGAAAGTTCTTAATTGGCTCCAGGTGTCTTGATTGGTTCTGGCAGGTTCCTGATTGCTCTAGGGCAGCCCCTGCTCTGGTCACTCAGGGAACTGTTCATCCAGTGGCCAATATATTTGCCTTCGACCAGACTCCTGTATCCTACTGGTCTGGGTCTGTGACAATATGAAATGAAGAACACTGAAATGCATCTGCCTGACATGAAAGAGGGCTACATGTCTCAGTTCTCATCCCTCAACACAGTGCTCTGTTAGGATACAATGGAGAGTGCAGAGGCTGCACAACTTGGGACCAAGAAGCATGACTCATCTCTGATTAGTACTTGTTTAGGTCTTTATATTATGGACCCAATTCAGAGGTCATGTGTAAAGTGGTGGTACAACTTAGTCTAAATTAGACTGTCTTAGACCTACTTACCCTTTTTATCCTGCACGTGAGTCATGCTGGAATGCTCCGGAAAGCTGTTCCTGTACTTTGTTTGGCACTGATGCCAAAAGCTGGCAGGATTCATAAAAGGATTACACATACACATAGACAGCAAGAATGTCTGGAGTTACATTAGTAAGGGTTTTTTAAAAAACAAACAGTGTTTAGAAGGGATATAAATTCTCATGCTTCAGAGCATGAGCCAGCCTCTAACTACGATTCTGGTACTACTGGTAACTGTAAGCTGGCACCTCCAGCCAGTGATTCGACCTGTCCTAAGGTATTCTTGTTGTTGAAATCATGTGTTCTGGAATTTTTTTTTTTAAAGGACTTGAGCACTGATTTTATCAATATGTAAAGGAATCTTCCCTTGCAGAGCAGAACTCCACCTGGACCCTAAGCATCTGAAAAGGTAGGAGGAGGATTTGCCCCATCATATTAATATAACACAGGCTCCACAGAGTGGCTGCAGAGTAATGATACAATTCTCTCATCAGAATCTCAGAACAATGAATGATGTTTTGTATCCTCTAAACTTTAGTACCAAATTGTGGCAGAATGGGTTTACTAAGGGCTAGTTTTCATGGTTTTGAATTTCCTATTCCATTTAAAGCAGATCTGACATCTCATTTTACATGTATGTGTGTGTCTGAATTTCAGCTACTGTTTTAGGATATTATACACACAAACATATGTATGTTTAGGTTCAGTTGGGTTTTCATATATTTTATTAGAAGAAAGGGTTCACTAGTTTAATGACATAGGTACCCGACATATTCACTGGTCTAGAAGAGAATTATTATACTGGATTCTATTGCTCTTATACCCTACCTAATCAACCTACCGTTCTTCCACCTAGTATTTATACACTCAAGATACTCTTGCACATAAAATGTTCCATTTGATGTCTTTGGTTATTGTACTGAAGAATGTGATTGGACCGTTTTTATGGTTAAACACAGTTCATCTGAACGATGATTGACTCAGTTGTTCCAATGTATGGGAGTGTGCCTTCCTAAAGCCTTTAATTTAAGGGAGCAGGCTTTCTCTAGCAGATAGATTCATATAGCTGTAATAAAATATTCTGGAAGCTAAAAAAAGGACTATGTAAAGAAAGGTGACCTGGCCTTTCACTGTTCAGCAGAAGGTTTGAGATTGAGATAACTGTATTCAAAGAGCTACTGCTATGAGAACTACTCTTTCAAATAAAAAACAAAATCAAAACCACAAGTGATTTGCAAAATGCCTGAGTGTGATTAAGATGAACTGGCCGCTTACATATTGAGGGGGAGCTGGACCTTTGTCTGTGTCCCCTGATCTCCAATTATTGCACTTGTTCTGGGTCCAGCCACTGTAGCTGTTCCAATTGAGGAGGAGTCCTGAAAACATAAAAATAAGATACACAAGAAGTGAAATACATCATTTCCTAAAATAGAGGGTAAATACATCCTTTGTGAGTTTCCAAGCAAAGCCTATTTCTCAGATTTGCCACCTTACTGATATTGTATGACAGCATGGTCTTTTAGCCTCAGAAATTCCAAGAATACTTTTCAGGCCTAAAGGACAGTAGCTTGTTAACAGCATTTCCACAGGCATGTCAGAATAGTTCAGCTGTAACTTGCATATGAACCTTAAAACATTTAGAAAGCAAATCCACTTGGCTAGTTTATAAAACCAGTTCAATATTTATGCCCCCTGTAATGGTGTCTAATTTGATAAGAACATTTTTCTACTAGCTCATTTTCTTTTCCTTAACACTTTGGTTAATATTCATATATATTTCGAAAAACAGATAATTTTTCACTCACTGATGTGATCTTATTTGAATATTGCTTTTTATGGTCATGAACCTTTATCTCCTTAAAGAATGGAGACAGATGGCAGTGCAAGTGAAAACACGAGCATCAGTGTGGCTGAGTATATATAGAACTGGGCTAAGATTCAAGAGACCTTGGTTCTATTTCCTTGCTCTGTCACTAGCCTGCTGGGTGACCCTAGGCAAGTCAGCTATGTGCCTCAGTTTCCCCATCTGTAAAATGGGGATAATGATACTGGCTTCCTGCAACAGAGTGCTCTGAACCAGCACTATGGTTACTGCAAGTCAAATTAGTTTTCCCAGAGAAGGGCCTGACTGAGGGAGCTGGAGCTAATTACTAGATAAGTATGAGCTAGGGGAGCCAAGGAGCTAGTTAACCCATTAACTGGAAGAGTTGAAAGGTGCCCAGGAAGGAAGTGCAAGAAAAAGGAATGAGAGAGCGTGGGAGAGGCTAACAAGGCAAGGATAAAGGGAGTTCTCTTTTCTCTAGCAAAATGTTTGCATATCACTGTAAACAGAGTTGCTGCACAGGACTGTGAAGGGGTGGTAGATGAGATAACACAAACAATGTTGGTGTTTACAAACCAGAGGTGTTAGAGCCAATTGTAGGAGAAGACAGGAGCAGAGGGCTATGCCTGTTACACATCCTTTGTTAAGTGCTTTGAGATCTACTGATGAAAAGTGCTCTATAAGAAGTAGGTATTATTTTAACTGGAAAGTTCACTGCCCTAAAGTTGTAAGGAGGTAGATCAACTTTTGATGCTACAGTGTGTTCAAGATACCTCATGATGAACGGGGTCTTACAAAAGCTCCCTCAAAGTACTGCAGGATGTACCCTTCAATGGACCTGGCATCTGCATAAATATAGTAACTACATTTTTAACTTCATTAAAGGCCTGACCCGGAGAGTTGCTGAGTGCCCACAATGCTAATTGTAGCCAAAAGCTGTGGTCTCTCGGCACCTCTCAGGATCAAAAAAGCATCACCAAACTAAATTCAGGCAACTCTAAGGTCCAAAGAACCAAATATTGAAGCATTAACATCTGTGAAATACACCATATGGATTGAAGTTATTTGAAACCATGGGTGCATATCTGTGGGAAGAATTTGGCTGTGTACTTTTAGAGGCTGCCAATATATGGAGGTTACTTACTGGTTCTTTGAGATGTGCTGTCCCTCTTTGTATTCCACACATGGGTACACATATGCAGTAGGCGCCATGTGTCTGTTGGCCTGCACATGCACCATAAATCAACTTGTGCCCCTGACCAAGGGTATGAGAGTCAGTACGGGTTGAAACCTCTCTGATTCCTTCTCTTACCGCAATCCCACAGGATCCAAAGCAGAGGGGAAGGAGGACAGGTATAGTAGAATAAGACCACACATTTCAAAGAATTTAGTTATAGTAAGTAACCTCCATTTCTTCTTTGAGTGACATGTATTCCACACGTGGGAGATTGGCAAGCAGTGCTCAGATTGGAGGTGGGTATGAGGAAGTTGGTAACAAAGATATGACACTGCAGAGCCCACTACTACATCAATAGCCAACTAAACCATAGTGTGTCAGGAATGTGTGGATAGAACTCCAGGTGTCTGCCTTGCACATGTTCTGCAGCAGAACATCAGATAGGGATGCCATGGAGGCAGCTTGTACTTACATGGAGTGAGCTGTGACTCCACCATGCCCAGGGGAGAGATTTTTGCTACTTATAGTACTCAAGGATGCATCCCAAGAGCCACTTAGAAATCCTCTGGGAGGACATGGCTTGATCGTGAGATCTCTCTCTCTCACTCCATCGCTGTTGCAATAAAAAGTCTCGGTGATTTTCTAATGGGTTTGGTTCTTTGGAGGTAGAACACCCAGGGCATGCCAAACATTGAGGGAGTGAAGTCTCTTGTCTTCAGTGGAAGTGTGGGGTTTCGGGAAAAATACAGCTAAGCGTATACTTTGATTGATGTGGAGCTTAGAAACAATCTTGGGGAGGAACTTGAGGTGTAGTCGAAGATACACCTTTTCTTTGCGAAAAACTGTTTACAGAGGGTCTGCCATAATGGTTCCAAGCTTGCTGACCTTCCTGGCCGAAGCAATAGACACTAAGAACACCACCTTTATGGACAAGTAGGTCACGGAACTTGTTGCCATAGATTCAAAAGGTGGACCTGTGAGCATCAACAGGATGAGATTAAGGTCCCATTGAGATGTACGTTTGATCACTGGTGGGAGGAGCCTCGTAAGGCCTTTCATAAACTGTACAGTAGCTGGATGAGTAAAGTGAGCCATGAGGTAAAGTGAGCCCAGATTGTGGTGCTTGATTTCTCCTGCTCCTAGATTAAAAGGTTTGGGAATGGGCAGATCCTGACTGGGGGGCGTCAGGGGTCCTTCCCCACTCTGAATCTAGGGTACAGATGTGGGGACCTGCATGAAAGACCCCCTAAGCTTATTCTTACCAGCTTAGGTTAAAAACTTCCCACGGTACAAACTTTGCCTTGGCCTTGAACAGTATGCTGCCACCACCAAGCATTTTAAACAAAGAACAGGGAAAGAGACCTCTTGGAGACGTCTTCCCCCAAAATATCCCTTCAAGCCCTACACCCCCTTTCCTGGGGAAGGCTTGATAATAACCCTCACCAATTTGTACAGGTGAACACAGACCCACACCCTTGGATCTTAAGAACAATGAAAAATCAATCAGATTCTTAAAAGAATAATTTTAATTAAAGAAAAAGTAAAAGAATCACCTCTGTAAAATCAGGATGGAAAACACTTTACAGGGTATTCAGATTCAAAACACAGAGAATCCCCCTCTGGGCAAAACCATAAAGTTACAGAAAACAGGAATAAACCTCCCTCTTAACACAGGGAAGATTCACATAAAACAAAAGATAAACTAATCTGCCCTGCCTGGCTTACCTATACTGGTTGCAATATTGGAGACTTGGATTAGGATGGGCTGGAGAAGATGGATTTCTGTCTGGCCTCTCTCAGTCCCAAGAGACTACAACCACGTAAACAAAGAGCACAAACAAAAGCCTCACCCCCCTCCCCCCAAGATTTGAAAGTATCTTGTCCCCTTATTCGTCCTTTGGGTCAGGTGCCAGCCAGGTTAGCTGAGCTTCTTAACCCTTTACAGGTAACAGGATGTTGCCTCTGGCCAGGAGGGATTTTATAGCACTGTATACAGAAAGGTGGTTACCCTTCCCTTTATATTTATGACAGGGGGGACGGGAAGCAGAGGTGAAAGTGGGCCGGTACGGTGTAGCAGTAAGAAAGTAGCCACTGGTACACAGCTGACGTTAAAGTGTTGCCATGGCAGCGCTTTAAGGACTGTACTAGCAGGGCTGCTGATAGGGGCGTGGCAGAGAAAGGGGCAGCTGCCCCGGCGATTTAAAAAGTAGGGCGTCGGCGGTTGGAACCTCGGGCCCTTTGAATCACCAATAGAGCCCCGGGTGGCGCAGGCTGGGCAGCGCTAAAAGGCTGGCTGGGGCAGGCTGGCCCCCAGGCGTGCCCATAGGCATGGGAAAAGTAGGGGTGTGGGGGGTGCTGCAGCACCCCCAGGCTTTGCGATGAGCATGGCCCCGTGCCAGGGTCCTATCTGCCAGTCTGCAGGGGGCCCTGCTGCTGCCCGGGGTCCTGGCCATGGGGCTCTGCAGCCACCCGCAGCTGTGGTCCGAACCTGGGGCGGTGAGGGGCATGGACAGGAGCGGGGACGGGGTGCAACTCAGCACACCCACCCTAAAAATTGTTCTAGCGCCACTGGCCCTGCCCCTTTCAGGGCCCAGAGTCAGGCCTCCTGCATCTTGCCCAGGGGTCCGGCAGCCCTGCATACCGGTAAGAGATTTAAGTTACTTTACTCCCCTGGTGGGAAGACATCCTTAGAAGTTCCATGAATGTCTGGGCCAGTAGCATGCTAAGAGACTGATTTAGACTTTGTTGCGACATATCTTCCCTATGATCTGTGGAAGCAGAAGAATGGAATGAAAGGCATATCTAAGGTCACTCATCCCAGACAGCAGAAGAGCATCACCCTGGGAGCTGTGACCCATGGCTCCTCTGGAACAATACAGGGGAAACTTTTTGTTTGGGACACAAAGTCTCAGTGGTGTATCCCATTGTGTAAATATTTCACTTAGGACCACATCATGGACCTCCAACTTGTGGTCAGCTAAAAAGCGTTTGCTTAGTCTGCGTACAAGGGAGTTGTGAACACCAGGAAGGTAAACAGCCTGTATTGCGATGTGGCTGCTGATGCATCAGTTTCAGAGTCTGATGGCCTCCAGGCAGAGGGGACAAGATCTCGCTCCTCTCTGTTTGTTTATATAGACCACGGTGGTGATATTGTCCATCATTATCTGCATGGAGCAAGCGAATGAACGGAAGGAAGGCCTTGAACACAAGGCAGGCCACCCTCAGTTCCAGGACGTTTATATGTAATCCGGCCTCTTGTGAGGTCCAAGTACCCTTAGCAGTGTGCTTGTCCACATGAGCACCCCACCCCAAGAGGGGTGAGAGGGCTGAAGTGATCACCCACCATGATATCTCATCTGTGCTGCTACCACAGAGAGTATTTTTATAAATACTCTGCGTGCCATTACTAGCCAAAGGAGGAGGACTTGAAACTGGAAGTGTTCCTGGTCTACCATAAAACTCAGGAACTTCCTGTGTGATGGATAGAGACACGCATCCTTCATGTCAAGAGCTGTGAACCACATCCCTTACCGATGTCAACATAAAAATCCCAAATTTTAGCTTCTGAATAAAGATGTCAAGTTGCCGAAGGTCCAGGATAGGTCTCCATCTTTTTGGGGAATTAGAAATAGAGGGATTAGAAACACCTCCCCTCCTCCCCGCAAGATACTGAGGCAGGTCACATTCTATTGCCCCTTGGTGTAAAAGGGATTCCACTTCCTACTGAAGATTCACCTTGTGAGACTGGTCCCCAAAGGGGGACTGGGACAGGAGTTTGTGTGGAGGGAAGGAGGAAAACTCTATGGAGTATCCATAATGGATAATCTCCAAAACCCAACCATCCATAGTGATCTTCCTCCAGTGGTGGGCAAAGAGTGTGAAATGGCCCCCAATGGTGAGGGGGGAAGAGGTGGGTGGCATCAGAGGTGATAGGGGGGTCTCCACCAGTATGTCAAAAATAGCCCTTGCCCAATGTTTGGGAGTGAGTAGAGGCTATGACAGTAGAGGGGTCAAGAAGCAAAGCTACTGAACCCTCTGAGGTTTGCACAAAGGCTTGGCTGGGCGCTGGTAATAAGGTGTATGAGGACGGGGTGGCTTCGGTCTGTAGGCCTGTCTCTGGTGTTTCTTCCTGAGGGCTGGAGTATAAATCCCCAGAGAATCCAGAGTCAATGTTGAGTCCTTTAAAGAATGGAGGGATTCATTCCTGGATGGTGTTCCGAACCTTCCTAGGAATCCTTGACGATTGCAGCCAAGAGTTCCTCCTCATGACTAAGCCAGTGGTCAGACTTATAGAAGCTGTGTCGGCTGCATCCACTGTGGCCTGGGGAGCTACTTTTGCCACTAGCTTTCTTCCCTCAATGAAAAGGGACTGAAACTGGGCTCTGTCCTCCATGGGAAGCTTGTCTATGAAATCTGCAAGCCTGGAATAGCTGTTAAAATCGTATTTTGCTGAGAGCGGTTGGTAATTAGTGACACAAAATGGCAGAGATCTCTGTGGAGATCATCTTCCTCCCCCTGAAGTCCAATTTCTTCAAGCCCTTATCTGATGGTCTAGCCCTTTGATAGTGTGACGGAGCCCATTCTGTAGCCACCTCTACCACCAGCGAGTCGGGGGGAGGGTTAGAGAACAAAAATTCAACTCCCTTAGCAAGAACAAAATAGTTCTTCTCGGCTCTTTTCGGTGCAGAGGCACAAGATGCTGGAGCATGTCGCACCACTCTGGCTGGTTCTAGTATGGCCTCATTGATCAAGTGGGGCCTCCTTATTTAGTCTCCGAGGTGGCAAGATATCCAAGAGCCAGTGTTGAGGGTCCTGGATCTCCTCTAGTGGACTCTGGAGGTCATTGGCAACTCTTTGCAGTAGCTCCTGGTACTGCCAATGGTAATCTGGCAAAGATGGTGAGGAAGGAGTGTCCGCTTCATCTGGGGATGATGAGGAGACACCTGTTGGAACCGTCAGTTCCTGTGGATCAGGGTCCACCTCTTCCTCCTCGTACACCAATGGAGGAGGAAGACTGGTGAGAAGGTATGACTCTTGAGAAAAGCCTGGATGCCTGCCTTAAGGATCCCACAGACCCCAATAAGGCCAGAAAGAGGGACTGATCAGTTATGGGGGACCCTAAGGGAATCAGTACCAGCGGTCCCTGGGAGGGTTGTATTCAAAGGAATAGCGAGCGTGACTCTTTGACTGTGTGTCAGGGCCCAACTGTCTCTGCAGAAATACTGGAGCAGCTATCACCTTTGACTCATGTGGGCCTGAAAACTGCTCCTCTGGTAGCAGCAGGGCTGTTGATACCAGAATACACCTGCCATATGGCTGGAGGTGGGATGGTTCCTGGGACATCCTCCAGAGTATAACATCTCTCAGAAGACCCAGGCCAGAAAGAAGTGGAGACTGTGGATAAGGGAGGAATATATCCTCCGGTGTTATATAAATCTCCATACACCCTGGTGTCTGACTGGTTCCAGCAGTCATGTTTGATGCACTCAGTGCATCTACGGCAGCCAGATGGTCCTCAGATGAACAAGGAGGTACTTACAATGGGTCTGGATCAGCACTCACAGATGGAACCAGCCAACGTCGGTCCTTACCCTTCGGTACTGAGGTGACCAACAGAACCGGCAGATCTTTCTTTTTACGTGCTTTGCCCTCCAACCTAGGAGTCTTCAGTGGAGCCAGTTCCTTAGGTTCCAAATGTGACATCTTACCCAACTTGGACAGGCTCAGGGAGGGAGCACGTCTCTTATGGACAGTCCTCGATGGTGATCTGTCCTTATGTCTATGAGAGTGTCCGCTACTCTCATGGGAAGCCGTGGATGATGAGTACTTGTGCTAAGGCACTGGTGGCTCTGCTCCTAAGCATGTGCTTGGAGGGCATGTGCTCGTTAGTTGAGGCCAATGTATGGGGGAGGGGGCCATCCCTGGCCTGGATCGGAGAGGGGCCTCATAGTTTTCTCCTTCAGGTGCTTTCTCAGGAAAAGTTCCCAGGCTTCTCAAATTCTGGTTTGAAAGCAACAGATACTGAACTTTGCAGAGATATGAGCTTCACCCAGACAGTTGAGGTAGTGCTGATGTTTGTCGCTGATGGAGAAGAAGTGAGGGCAAGAGATGAAATTCTTGAATCCCAGGACTCTGGGCACAGTCTTGGGGAGAAAGAAAACATTCTATACTAACTATACTATGAACTTTAACTAACTATTTAGCTAAGAAGTATAACTGTTCACAAACGTCTTTACACATTGTACAGTGAACTGAAGGAGGACACAATTCTGACTCAGGCCATGCAGCGGTAAGAAGGAACTGGAGAGGCATCGAACCACACTGCCTCTTGTACCCTTGGTTGGGAGCACAAGGAGATCTATGGCACATGCACAGGCCAACAGACACAGCTTTGAATAATTTCCAGACTCAGGTGCATGCGTACCTACGTGTGAAATACAGATAGGGACCATCACTCACAGAAGAATGTGTCCAATGGTAAGCAGTGAAGCCACTTACTCAAGCTACAGGAACTCAGACAAAGCAGTAGTACTAAGAATCTCCCCCTCCTAAGGTACTGTGGGATGTTTCAAATGCACGGTTTAGTCACACTATATATGTTGTGAAGCGTGACAGAAATTATAAATACTTCCTTCAGGCTCACATTCTAAGCTTAAAACTTCCGTCAGCAAATTTATGTGACCGCCATCATGGGGAAATGAGGTCAGTGTAGCAGCGCAGGAGCAGCTCACAAGACTGACAGTGGGAAGTCGGGGAGCTCAGCACCTTTGAAAACTAGGCCTCAGATATCTCATTTGAAACTGAGCATTATCCTCCAAGAAGGTACGAGCCACACAGGTATTCCAAAACAGTATGGGATTGGGCTGAGGAAAATCGGGAGGAAGGAAAAAACTGGACCTTGAAATAATTGGCTAGGCTTTGTCTCCCTTGAAATCCTTGGTAGTCTATACACTGGCAACAAATACATAAAAAATTAACCAAATTCTTATGTTTATCCACTTCTATATTATATCTAGTAAATAAACAAATTATATTATATGCAGAGGTGGGCATACATGTTTTCTGGTGACAGTTGTTGAGGGGCATTGCTAAAGGTAATGCAGCCAATTTAAAAAATCAGTGCTGTTAGCTAATTAATCTTTCCCCAAAAAACAGAGTGGGCTGCTGGGATACCAGAGAGACAGGTAAATGCTAGAACACTGGGACACTGCATGTGAACTAGTGCTCTAGCTTTTTAAAAAAGTTTTGAGATCTGTGTTCAGAGTTGAAGGTCACGAATGCAAATGGGTTTAGAATCTTATCAGAATCCCAATTTATTTACATCAAAAAGCCACAGCTCTGTCTGGCACGATTAATCATGACTGACAACCCCTGCTCAAGAGATGACAAGAGCTGTAATAACAGGTCTTAACTGAGGAGTCTTGGTAGAGTTGTGTAAAGCAGTGGTTCTCAACCTTTCCAGACTACTGTACCCCCGTTAGGAGTCTGATTTGTCTTGTGTACTCCCAAGTTTCACCTCACTTAAAAACTACTGGATTACAAAATCAGACATAAAAATACAAAAGTGTCACAGCACACTATTACTGAAAAACTGCTTACTGTCTCATTTTTGCCATATAATTATAAATCAATTGGAATGTAAATATTGTACTTACATTTCAGTGTGTAGTATATAGAACAGTATAAGCAAGTAATTGTCTTTATGAAATTTTAGTTTTTACTGATTTTGCTACAGCTTTTTATGTAGCCTGTTGCAGTGGCAGATTTAGAGTTAGTGGGGCCCTGCGCGCAGCTTCATTTTCGGCGGACCCAGCCAAGAAAAAGAACATTTTCTCTTATCTCCCCCTGCTTTTTTCATTCTTTTTTCTTCATCCTCCTCCTATATTATAAGTAATAGGAAGTAAATGACAAATTGAGATACTTTGATTGGAGCAGGGGGTTGGGATGAAGGAGGGGGTGTGGGGGTCGGGCTCTGGGAGGGAGTTTGGGTGCAGGGTGCGGGACGCAGGTTGCCCATCACTGATCTGCACAAATGGATATATATCTACAGTTTATGGAGAAACTGTAGGTCATGCATCGTGATAACCACAGCCTGGTTTACATGACGCAGAGTTTGTGCAGTTCACAAATATTCTGCATAGATTTTCCAAAAATTCCAGATGTCTTTTAACAGATAATAAAATATTGATGTAATTTGGTAAGTGAGAAAAGTAGAAATGTTATTTGTACATATATGTTGATTCATCTTAAGGCATATATTACTGTTTAACTAAAAGCTTTCAAGGTCACTTGCACACTATAGAATGTTAGAGCAAGCACAAGTCTGTCTTGTGATGACAGGAGACTGTCTTGGTAGTTCTGGTGGTGTAGAGTTTTGTGAGTCTATTTCAGTATCTACCGGTCACTCGTCTGCCTATGTGCCTTGTGGGTACTGCTGATCAAGTCTCAGCAAAGTGTGTATATCATCCTCTGCATTCATGTTTTTGTCTGGCATATGCAGTGGATGAATGTATTTGCAGTTTCAGTAAAATATATGTCCATCTACTGCTGCATGATGTGAATGAGGATTTATCTTTACCTGTCCAATACCGGTAGCTTGCTTCCAAGTGCATGATTTGTTCTGAGGAAATAATTTGATCCTCTCAGGATCTCCCAGTTGTAGTTCTGAGTGGTCTTTATCTTCGCAGTTATAGCAGGATTTGGCTTTTGCATGTGTGTCTTCTTTTTTGTTCATAACTCCTTCTACTCCTGGTTGTTGGGGCTATAGGCACCAAAGTATGCATGAGTCTTGACATCAAACATTGTACCAGGCTGCTGTGAATGACTTCTGGGAGGGGCTTCTCCATTTAAGAATGGCCTGCCATATATTTTCTTTGCTTTTGCAGCTCTCTTTTAAAAAGTCTTAGCAATTTTAACTGCCGGTTCAGCTTTGCTCTTTGGCTGGCTGTGGTATGATAATGATGTCATGTGACTAAATTCCCATTTCTGGATAAATTGCCCAAACTCACTGCAAGTGAACTTGCGTCCATTGTCTGGAGCTATACAGTTTAGGATACCATGAAATGCTTCATTGCTTTGCCTATGATGGCTGCTGAGGTAGTGTCTCATAGACTCATAGATATTAAGGTCAGAAGGGACCATTATGATCATCTAGTCTGACCTCCTGCACAATGCAGGACACGGAATCTCACCCACCCACTCCTGCAATAAACCTCTCACCTATGTCTGAGCTATTGAAGTCCTCAAATCATGGTTTAAAGTCTTCAAGGTACAGAAAATCCTCCAGCAAGTGCCCCATGCTACAAAGGAAGGTGAAAACCCCCCAGGGTCTCTTCCAATCTGCCCTGGAGGAAAATTCCTTCCCGACCCCAAATATGGTGATCAGCTGAACCTTGAGCATGTGGGCAAGATTCACCAGCCAGATACCGAGGAAAGAATTCTCTGTAGTAACTCAGATTCTACCCCATCCCATTGGGCCTATTTACCATGAATAGTTAAAGATCAATTAATTGCCAAAATCATGTTATCCCATCATACCATCTCCTCCATAAACTTAACGAGTTTAATCTTGAAGCCAGATAGGTCTTTTGCCCCCACTGCTTCCCTTGGAAGGCTATTCCAAAACTTCACTCCTCTGATGGTTAGAAACTGTCATCTAATTTCAAGTCTAAACTTCCCAATGGCCAGTTTATATCTATTTGTTCTTGTGTCCACATTGGTACTGAGCTTATATAATTCCTCTCCCTCTCCGGCATTTATCCCTCTGATATATTTATAGAGAGCAATCATATCTCCCCTCAGCCTTCTTTTGGTTAGGCTAAACAAGCCAAGCTCCTTGAGTCTCCTTTCATAAGACAGGTTTTCCATTCCTCGGATCATCCTAGTAGCCCTTCTCTGTACCTATTCAAGTTTGAATTCATCCTTCTTCAACATGGGAGACCAGAACTGCAGACAGTATTCCAGATGAGGTCTCACCAGTGCCTTGTATAACGGTACTAACACCTCCTTATCTCTACTGGAAATAGCTCGCCTGATGCATCTGAAGACCGCATTAGCTTTTTTCACGGCCATATCACATAGTCATCCTGTGGTCAACCAATACTCCAAGGTCCTTCTCCTTCTCTGTTACTTCCAAGTGATGCGTCCCCACCTTATAACTAAAATTCTTGTTATTAATCCCTAAATGCATGACCTTACACTTCTCACTATTAAATTTCATCCTATTGCTATTACTCCAGTTTACAAGGTCATCCAGATCCTCCTGTATGATATCCGGTCCTTCTCTAAATTGGCAATATCTCCCAGCTTTGTATCATCCACAAACTTTATTAGCACACTCCCACTTTTTGTGCCTAGGTCAATAATAAAAAGATTGGTCCCAAAACCGATCCCTGAGGAACTCCACTGGTAACCTCCCTCCAGTCTGACAGTTCACCTTTCAGTATGACCCGCTGTAGTCTCCCTTTTAACCAATTCCTTATCCACCTTTCAATTTTCATATTGATCCCCATCTTTTCCAATTTAACTAATAATTCCCCATGTGGCACGGTATCAAACGCCTTACTGAAATCTAGGTAAATTAGATCCATTGCATTTCCTTTGTCTAAAATATCTGTTACTTTCTCAAAGAAGGAGATCAGATTGGTTTGGCACGATCTACCTTTTGTAAAACTATGTTGTATTTTATCCCATTTACCATTGATCTCAATGTCCTTAACTACTTTCTCCTTCAAATTTTTTTCCAAGACCTTGCATACTACAGATGTCAAACTAACAGGCCTGTAGTTACCCGCATCACTTTTTTTTCCTTTCTTAAAAATAGGAACTATGTTAGCAATTCTCCACTCGTATGGTACAACCCCTGAGTTTACAGATTCATTACAAAATTCTTGCTAATGGGCTTGCAATTTTATGTGCCAATTCCTTTAATATTCTTGGATGAAGATTATCTGAGCCCCCCGATTTAGTCCCATTAAGCTGTTCGAGTTTTGCTTCTACCTCAGAAATGGTAATATCTGCCTCCATATCCTCATTCCCATTTGGCATGCTACCACTATCCCTAAGATCTTCATTAGTCTTATTAAAGACTGAGGCAAAGTATTTGTTTAGATATTGGGCCATGCCTAGATTATCCTTAACCTCCACTCCATCCTCAGTGTTTAGCGGTCCCACTTCTTTCTTTCTTTCTTTGTTTTCTTCTTACTTATATGGCTATAGAACCTTTTACTATTGGTTTTAATTCTCTTTGCAAGGTCCAACTCTACTTGACTTTTAGCCTGTCTCACTTTATCCCTACATGTTCTGGCCTCAATAAGGTAGCTTTCTTTGCTGATCCCTCCCATCTTCCACTCCCTGTATGCTTTCTGCTTTTTCTTAATCACCTCTCTGAGATGCTTGCTCATCCAGCTTGGTCTACAACTCCTGCCTATGAATTTTTTCCCCTTTCTTGGGATGCAGGCTTCCGATAGCTTCTGCAGCTTTGACTTAAAGTAATCCCAGGCCTCCTCTGCCTTTAGATTCACAAATTCTTCAGTCCAATCCACTTCCCTATCTAATTTCCTTAATTTTTGAAAGTCAGCCCTTTTGAGATCAAAAACCCTAGTCGCAGATTTATTTTTGTTTATCCTTCCATTCAGTTTGAACTGAATTAGTTCATGATTGTCCCCTACAACCATTTCTTCTATGAGGTCCTCACTACTCACCAAAACCAAATCTAAAACGGCATCCCCTCTAGTCGGTTCAGCAACTACTTGATGAAGAAATCCATCAGCTATCGCATATAGGAAAATCTGAGCCCTATCATCTGCCAGTTCATCCAATTTCCAGAAGGCTGAATAGTAGTCTACAGTAATGAGATAGTTTCTATGGTTTGCTATGAAATGGCCCATTCCTACTTGGCTCCAAGGACTATTGGGAATGCTATTTATTTTCATTGTCTCTTTTTCCTGATTGGCCTGCATTTCCCCACATGTATCACAACTCCACATCAGGTCTCTGATAGTCTCTGATATCATGTTTGGCCAGTATGTGGCATCTTCGGCTTTCCAGAGACATGTTGCTATTCCAGAATGTTTCCAGTGACTCCATACATAATCACACGATAATGCCCCCTATTGGGAAGCTATTTATTGAAATAGTGGTAGTAGTGTTTTGATCTGGAGGCTGCTCCTAGAAACGGGACTGAGATCACTAACCCATACCAAAACTGATAAGCCGCTAAACAGCTTGAAGATGACTAGCACCCTATACAGTCTTTAAACTCGCAATCTAGAATTAAGGGACTTCCTTTCCTATAACCCATTCTCTGAGCCAAATAATGCCCCATGTTTGCTGTATTTAACAAAAAGCTGTGAAATAGCAAATAGTTATTTTCTTTTAAATGACAGCTGATTCTTCTGAAGTAATGTACAGCTGGCCAGCAGATTAGAAAGGAGACTGCACAACTGGGTGCTGAAGAACATCTTTGATGCTGCACACCTGTGGGTGGCTCATTGTGCTCTATTAGTATCACCTCTGTGCTACTGTAGGTCTAAACCCTGAAAAATAGTAGGAAGACTGCAATGAGAAAGATACACACAGGCAGAGAGAGGCTGAGCAAAGGAATTCTCAGTCACAGCACATGGTTCAAGGCCTTCTCACCCATGTAGACATCTTGTGCTTGGTTAATCTGGGGAACTGGAGTAGAGGGACAGCTGACATTGCTGAGTTTGGCTCTTGGATTTCCATGTGGGCAGATCCAATGGCCCCAACATGCCCACCTTTCTTCTGCACCACACTGCAGTGTACAGACAGGGCTGGACTGGGACATAGGTACTATAGCCCGTGCCTAGGAGCTCTGACTCCTGGAGTTGTGGGATGATGTCACCATTTCACTTTTCATTAGAAAACAAAACACATTTCTAGCTCTTGTGGTTGCACAGAAAACCTTGAAAACATAAAGCAAGTGTAATCAATGCAGAGATACCTACCTGATGCTACAGACAGCCTGAAACAACAGTTTTGAGGCATATGAATTGTCCCTTTCATATTCATGGGCTATTAAATCTGAAAGCCACTGGTCTGGTCAATCCCCTGCTGACAACACTGCGAAGTGGAACGTATGTAGCCCTCGCAGCTGCTACCCCTTCACAGCTATGCTCTGCTAGTGTCAGCAGGGGCACCCACACCAATCCCATTTCCTCAGCCTGCAACAAGTGCAAAAAAGGAGAAGTAGAGCCAGGGACAAGGAAGGGGGTTCCATGTGCAAGTGTGGCTGGGGTCTTGGATTGCCTTAATCCAACTCTGATGACAGAGGAATCCTCTATGGCAAGGAAATGAACAGTCCCACTGTCTGGCCCTCCAATGTGGCAGAAAAGAAACATTCTTGGTGTCCTTTTTAGATGCCTAAATATGTAATGACATTGCAAATGGTTATAGCCTAATATGAAATTTGGAGGTTAAGATATTATAAATCCACATCTACCTGACAAAATGGAACATTCCAGATGATTGGTCATTCTTAGGGTCAGAATCTGCCATCAGGTATGAATAAGTGACGCCCACGAAAGTGAGTGGGAACTGTACATGTGTATCTGAAGGCTCATTCTATCTCTCTTTATCCATTGAATAGAAAGTAATATTTACAAAAGTCCTACATCAGCGTCAAACAAAGGGCATCTGAATATATATTTAATGACATTTATATTACAGTTCATAGCTTGAACTCCTGAGTAAATAATACACTAGAGACGTGTTGCCTTTTGTGTCCATTCCTGTATAGATGTATATATTTTGAAAGCTACTAAAACTACAAAAAGTTACATTAAACTAATACTGAAGGGCTGACAAGCCCACAGAGACCAAGTAAAGACCATCAATCAGGGCAGAAACTTCATCCCAAACCTATTTTCCTGGTGCTTTCCCTTCCACTCCCTTCCAACAGCATGACAACTGGCAGGCAAGTTTTCCATCCTGAATTCTCTTTTCTCTGTCTTTTTTACGTTTAAGTCAGATCTTCACTATTACTTTAATGCTGTTTTTGATGGTTAAATTTTAGAAGACTTTATGCCTTCGGGGAATAAGAGCCTCTTGGTGGGGCATGAGAATTATGAAGACACTGATAAAACTAGGGACAGAGTACAGAAGTTTTGCAAGTTGCAGCCTTTGCAGAAAAATGTTATCGTCAATAATATCAACCAGAAATCTTGATTCTGACTTCAAAGCAAATCCAGCACAGTCTCACTGCAGGGCATTTGCCACATTCATTAATTCAAAGGAAAATGTCTTTTAATGTTTTTGAATGCATCTTTACATCTTATTTCCAAGGCTTCTTTTTACTTCTGTATAATAAGGGAGAAACACTCAGATATTCAACACACACATTAATACACCATCCTCCTGAAATATTCCAGCTAGAAAACAGGCTAATGGTCCTTGAGATTCATGCTACTCATTTCTCTAATTCACTGACTCCATAAAACAATGACTCTGGCAATCACCGTAGGCCTTAATGTTCCTAGAAATAACACACTTAATAATAATGCACTTGATGCACGGCAGTGCTACTGATTATTGACGAAAAATTTTCTAGCAAGATCAAGTGGCCTCATGAAATGTTAATTACCAAAGTGGGAGCTAAAAGGATGTTACCAGTTCCAGAAAAAAAAGACTTTTTCCTTTTATAATGGTATAGGTGTAAAAAACAAACATACACAAACAATTACAGCTGCAGCTGGGCAAATGCCACCTACTACCTGTCTTCTACAAATACTGTAGCTGATATTATTTAATTATCATTTACTTAGTGCCTTATGTAGCCCACAAAATTACAGACTTTAGGCACTTAAGCCCCCAAAGGCAGTGCATGGGTGGAGGTACAGCTGAGCACTAGGTCCGCATATTCTCACACCAAGTTGGCTTTGGTTCAAAATGGGACACCCCCACCCCCCCCATTCCTGTTCCATAAATGTGAATAATGAAGCTGATCAGAGGTGGAGAATTCATGTAAACAAGGCCCCTTAGCCTCCACTTACCGCTACACCTTATTCTAAAGACAGCTTTGGGTTCAGAAGAACCTATTTTTGTCAACTTCATACATGAACACACTATGCATTAACATCAACGGGAACGCTATCCATAGACTAAGTGCAGGATATATTGCTGGCCATTCTGGTATGAAATTTCCTAGGCCTCTAAAACGAATTATTTAGAGTCATTCCCTATAAGATCTACAGTACATTTTAATCAGTTTTCTACACATCCCCCCATTTCTATTTCAAAGTACCCCTTTCAGCAGTTAGCACTAGTGTTCTAGTCTCCCCTGAATGTTATTCAAGGAATATGTATCTGTCCAGTGTCTGGCACAAGGGGGCCTTAATCACTTCTGGGGCCTCTAAGTGCTACTGCAATATAAATATTACATAAACAAACAAACAATAAGAAAAGAGTATATTGTTTTTCCTAAAACATTGTGCATACACATATTATATGGTGGAAGGACAGGATGTTCTGGTGCATTGTAAAACGTAGCCCCTAGCTTGCATATTTATATGCTCCTGATTCTCCAATATCAGAAGCTGATTGGCAGGTAACGTAAATCACCAAGATTAATCTGCACAAAATGATTCCAGTGGTAAAAGGTTTTGGGGTTTCTACCCTGTTGAGAACCTGGGAAAAAATGATCTTTTATTTGTTTTATTTTGCTAGTTTTGCAGGAATGAGATTTCTGCACAGTTCAATAAAACTCAAATATTTCATAAAGCATATGATTTTTTAGCTAGCTAGAGTATACAACTAAGTTTTTGGCTTCTTGAAAAATCTTTCAAACTATACTGATGCTAAACATATAGATTGAAAGGAGTATAACAACTATTTAAACCGGTCATTTCTTTAGGATGACTGCTTTGTATTGGGTTCTGATTAGCTTATAGAACAAGCCTAGAGAATCAGTCAAATAACACATCTTTAGATTACAAAAGCTTTGAAGAGAAATGTAATACTCCAGGGAGTATAGCGCATGCTAACAAGCCTTTTAAATTCTGTTGGTATTTTAAAAAATATACTTTGATAATACAGCACACACATGTGCATGTGTGTGCAAACCCCCATAAAACTCTGTGCTTTAAGACAAGCAAGAAGTCACAAGATTTGTTGATGATGTACTTTAAATAGAGATGGGCTGAGAAGGCAGTTTTTGGCTCCAGTTCCAGATATTTTTAGCCTACGGTTTCATGGTATATAAAGGCTAAGATTAAACTATGACAAAAACTCTCATGCTCTCTCCAATTTTTTGCTCCAATCGATATCACCTGATTTCTGTCATCTAGAATGGTGGAATTCTCATAAGATCAGTTGTTCTTGTGAAATTTCAGTTATCTTTAGGCAAAATCTCAGGAAAACTGTTCTGGTCAGTCTCTGTTCACAGCTGAACCGGGTAGTAGGTCCTATACAGTTTTGGATTTGACCTCAAACCAAAACTGGGGAGAGGGTTGAATTTCCCTTCCCCAGTCTTGCCCCCCTCACACACAAATCCAAGGTTAAGATTCAAGGTTCTGCTCTTGGCCCAACTCTGATTTTAAATATAATCCATATGCTTCCCACAGTCAGCTCTCCCATATTACCTGTCAGACTCAACAGTTTGCAACTTTAAAAGTGCTCTATGTTTACATTTTCTCAGCTAAAATTCAACACTTGCAAATGATTTATACAGAGAGACAGTCATTTCAAGGGGATTCTTTTGTTTTCAAATACTGTCACAGTTTTAGGTTTAAGAGTATGTGCCAAGACTCATTCTTCTTGGCCTGTCCAGAATGCGTGGCGCGCAGTTAGAATACCTGCTCTTTCACACAAAGAATTACAAATGGATTTCCCATACAAGGTAAGAAGTGTTCAAAATACAGATACAAAGCTCTTGCAACCTTTCCTCCTCACTCAGACGCTAAGCTAGTGTGCACAAAGCCATGCTTCATTATTCATGAGATGCATTTTCTGTCAAAAACCAGGAGACCTGGAGCAGGGCTGACCTATGACCTTTCCAAAAGCAGGGAAGAATAATTCATAATGGGTGAAAATGGAAGCAAGATGAGACATCTGAGGCTTAAGCACAAACAGTGTGCCACGAGACTTTGTCAGCTGTCCAGGGCATCTCAGTTATGGACAGCTCCTCTGCACCAGTTACCTATTCAACTTCAGTTTTATCACAGGCCTGCAGCGTTACTACATTTTCAATAAAAATTCATTTCACAAGCATGTCAGAACATTCTGCATGATGGACAGCCACCATTACCTTTTCAATGGCAGTTCTTATGTTTAATGGTGTACACGCAGCATGCAGGAATCAAGCATACTACATGCAAATTCTCTTGAAAGCAAATGAAATGGAGATCAAAGCAACGCTTTTTGCAACAGAAATGCTTTGTTTCTAGCTATTATTGTTTTCTAATATGTGCTGTGTTTGTGTTATTTTTTTCCAGCTGCTGTGGTTTGAAGCTCATAATTTTACCTCCAAGCATCTCTAAGTTTTTAGTAAATGAAAGGCCACCACTCATTTCCAAATGAATTCAAAATAGTATAAGAAACCTATACACAAAGTATTAGCTAGTGGGAAGCAGCTGAGTTGGTACCACTTGTATAACAATGAACAAGTTAGTAAAGCTTGCAGTCTTCAATTGTTAGTTAAATGGTATGTAGAAATGCTTTTATTGTATGTGATATCATACTCTGATTTTGTCCCGATACATATCACTGTTGAACAGGTACAATATGTGCCTTTCTGGACAATGAGTGGCTTATAATAATGTAGCAACTTACAGAGGAACAAAAACCATGTCAAAACAACATGAAGGGTCTGGTTTAAATCAACAGAAGCCACAACATTTTGGTATTAGTGAAATGTAAAGGTCATTTTTATAATACTGTTTTTTAAAATACTTTTATAATACAGCAGTGCTTTATATTTGTGGGCAAGTATGTGTTAAAAAGTATATGCAATGCTGTGAAAAGGTAAAGAAAAATATTGCAGTGAACTAAATATCAATCCTAGTATAAAGACAAGGTAAGTGAAGTAACCTTTGATTGGATGAACTTTCTGTTGGTGAAAGAGACAAGGTTTTGAACTACACAGAGCTCTTCTTCAAGTCTGGGAAAGCTATTCAGAGGATATGGCTACATTGCAATTAAACATCCGTGGCTGGCCCTTGTCAGTTGACTCAGGCTTACAGGGCTTGGGCTATGGGGTTGTTTGATTGAGGTATAGACATTTGGGCTCAGGCTGGGGCCTGGTCACTGGGACTCTCCCCCATCAGAGGGTTCCAGAGTCCAGGCTCCAACCTAAGCCTGAACATCTGCACCGCAATTAAATAGTCCTATGGCCCAAGCCCCGTGAACCTGAGTCAGATGACACTGGCCAGCCACAGCTGTTTAACTGCAGGGTAGACATACCCAGAGTGTCACAATTAAATACAAGGTGGAATAGATTGTTTAGCATAAGTAGTTAGCACTTATCCTAAGTGACAATTCAAGGAGAAGTGGCCGGCTAACACCCCTGCAATCATAGGACAAAAAAGGAGGATTAGTAGGTTGCAGATTGTTGGAATAAGCCTTAAATCCAGTGTCTTTATTAAGACCATGACTTTTAGTATCCAGCAAAGTAAAGTAATTAATTTGAACTCCCAGGCCTGTATTTTGAAGGTGTTGTACAGATTTCCTTTGAGGATGAGGACTGAGAGATCAGATATGGAGTGACTGTTTTGTGAAAAGTGTTCGCCCATGGGTGATAGGTGGTTTTGTCTTTTTTATCATTTTGCTGGATGATTTCATTAGCGAGCATAGTGATTGTCTGGTTTCATCCACATAGTTGTTATTGGGGCATTTAGTGCATTGGATGAGGTACACCACATGTTGTATGGTAGGCATGTGTAGAACCTATGGATCTTGAAAGGTGTGTTCTTGGGAGTACTGATCATTGCTGCAGTGGAGAGATGTCTGGAGGTTTTGAATCTTTTGTTCTGGCGGGATGTGATGCAACTTTGAGTTGGTGTGGCCTGGTCTGTGAGGAGCTTGCTTCTGATGATGAGCTTGGGGGATGGGGGGTTGTGTAAAGGGCAGAGAGGGGGTTCCGGGAAATATTTCTTTCAGGATGAGGTCCCCAATGGGTATGGGTTGTAATTGTTTAATGATACCCTGTATGGGTTCCAGTGTGGGGTGGCAGGTGACAACTAAGGATGTGCAGTCAACGGTCCCCCCCCCACCGTATTGAAGCAAGTTCTCTTGGGGTATTTGGGTGGCCCATTCCATGATGAGAGCTCCTTTTTTGGTGAAGCATTTTTGTTTGGTGAAGGCAGTTTTAAGTCTGTTAAGGCGTGTATCCCAGACTTTCTCCTCAGAGCGTACTTTGTGGTATCTGAGTGCCTGGCTGTAGGTAACAGATGTGTGGTGATCTGTGGGTTTCTTGTGTATAGTTGTTTTTAGGGTTCTATTGTTGAAGCTGATTCCATTGTGGTGTCCAGGAAGCTGATGCTGGTGCAGGAGTGTTCTAGAGAGAGTTTAATGGCTGGGTGGTGATTGAAGTTGTGGTAGAAATCTATGAGGGAGTTTAGGTTGTCTGTCCAGCGGATAAAAATATCATCAATGTGTCTCAGGTATATCTTCTACAACACTTGCATGGCTGCACTGTACCACAGCAATGATTGTGCCTTTAAGTACACACACTGATTGCACTGTGTCCACACCACAGGGCTAGATTATGATCCCTTTATTCACAGTGAACAGTACCTTATTCCACCATAGTCGCAAAGAAGTCAAATGGAATACTGGTGGAGTAGGATATTAGTGTGAATAAGCGCATTGCAATCTGGCCCTTAATGATTTGGAAACAAACATTTTGTTAGAAAAGATTTTCAGTCACTTTTAAGGCTAAAAGTATTTCTTGCTCTCACCCATTGTACCTAAGTACTGCAGTGATTTTTCAGCAGGGTGGAATTTTACAGACAAATTCTACTCAAAAAGGGGTAGGTTAAGGATGGTCATTGTGTTTAAGTTTTAATTTCCTGGGTTATTAGTTCAGGACAAATTATTATTTTAATGGTGTGTGTGTGAATTTCTTTTTGATTAATTCAATTAATTAAAAAAAATGATAAACTGTGACCTCTCTGGAAAGTCATTTCTACATTAACTAAAATTTGTGTGATTTATCTGATATGTTAAGGTCCCTGATCCATGTTTAGTACTTAGTGTTATTTTACTGATGGAGCTGTCACAATTTATCATGGCATAACTACATATTTTGGCACAGTACTGCATTGTGTGGGCCATAGTCTCATCTCCATTCTTCAGCCTAGAATGGAACAGAGTGGGCAGAATTTACAAGGTTCTGGAGAGGGCAGGTGAAGGTGAAATGCAGCTACAAATTTGATCCTCCCTTACACTGAGACTCCCTCAGCCCTACTTACTCTATTGATGCTTAAAGGGAAGCTAAACTGTAACTTACACATCCAGAACGTGGAAGATGGTGTAAGACGGTACATGTTAGAGTAAGGTGGAGGCTATGTCAGCTTACATCTTCCAGCTCCTCGACTTGTAAATTACAACAAGTGAGACTCTCTTACACATTGAGGGAGTGGCTACATGTAGCTCTAAGGATGTGTGAGTCTAACATACACATTATCCACATCACTTGTGAGTTTGGCTCCTGT
Source organism: Lepidochelys olivacea (assembly GCF_965140295.1). Taxonomy (NCBI): domain Eukaryota; kingdom Metazoa; phylum Chordata; order Testudines; family Cheloniidae; genus Lepidochelys; species Lepidochelys olivacea. The sequence goes on from NC_140411.1 coordinate 114,306,859, forward strand.
CCCTGGCTTATCAGATCCCTGCCAGTCCTATGTAGGATGTACCTCAAAAAGTTTCTCTCCGACTTCTGAGGAGTTTTCAGGAAATTTTGCCTGGGCTCCCCCCACTATTACACGTGAAGGGAGGATGTGACTGAAATCAGTCAGTATGCTTATTATTGCATCCTGTCATAGTCTCTGACTAGTAGTTACTTGGCAAACACAGTATTGTTAAATCACAGATTTAGGTCCCTTCCAGTCCTATGATTCTAATAGGAGTAAATTATTATTGATCTATAATAGGGCTGTTAAGCGATTAAAAAATTAAACTCGATTAATCACACGATTAAAAATTAATCTTGATTCATCATGTTAATTATTGAATACCATTTATTTAAATATTTTTCGATGTTTTCTACATTTTCAAATATATTTATTTCAATTACAACACAAAAGACAAGTGTATAGTGCTCACTTTATATTTACTTTTGATCACAAATATTTGCACTGTAAAAAAACAAAAGAAAAAGTATTTTTCAATTCACCTCATACAGGTACTGTAGTACAATCTCTTTTTTCATGAAAGTTAAATTAAAAATATAGAATTATGGATAAAAATAACTGCATTGAAAAATAAAACAATGTAAAACTTTAGAGCCTACAAATCCACCCAGTCCTACTTCAGCCAATCGCTCAACCAAATTTGGTTACAATTTACAGGAGATAATGCTGCCTGCTTTTTGTTTACAATGTCACCAGAAAGTGAGAACAGGCGTTCGCATGGCACTGTTGTAGCCAGCATCACAAGATATTTATGTGCCACATGCACTAAAGATTCATTTGTCCCTTCATACTTCAACCACCATTCCAGGGGATATGCATCCATACTGATGACAGGTTCTGCTTGATAACAATCCAAAGCAGAGTGGACCGATGCATGTTCATTTTCATCATCTGAGTCAGATGACACCAGCGGAAGGTTGATTTTCCTTTTTGGTGGTTAGGGTTCTATAGTTTCCGCATCAGAGAGTTCCTCTTTTAAGACTTCTGAAAGCATGCTCACATCTCATCCCTCTCAGATTTTGGACGGCACTTCAGATTCTTAAACCTTGGGTCGAGTGCTGTAGCTATTTTTAGAAATCTCACATTGGTACCTTCTTTGCATTTTGTCCAATCCGCAGTGAAAGTGTTCTTGAAAGGAACAACATGTGCTGGGTCATCATCCGAGACTGCTATAACATGAAATATATGGCTGAATGCGGGTAAAACAGAGCCGAAGACATAGAGTTCTCCCCCAAGGAGTTCAGTCACAAATTTACCCAACGCATTATTTTTTAACAACCATCATCAGCATGGAAGCATGTCCTCTGGAATGGTGGCCAAAGCATAACAGGGCATACAAATGTTTAGCATATCTGGCATGTAAATACCTTGCAACGCTGGCTACAAAAGTGCCATGCAAATGCCTGTTCTCACTTTCAGGTGATGTTGCAAATAAGAAGCAGGCAGCAGCATTTCCTGCAAATGTAAACAAACTTGTTTGTTTTAGCGATTGGCAGAACAAGAAGTAGGACTGAGTGGACTTGTAGGCTCTAAAGTTTTACAATGTTTTGTTTTTGAGTGCAGTTATGTCATCAAAAAAATCTGCATTTGTAAGTTACACTTTCAGGATAAAGAGATTGCACTAGAGTATTTGTATGAGGTTCATTGAAAAACACTTTCTTTTGTTTATCATTTTTACAGTGCAAATATTTGTAATAAAATAATAATATGCACTGTGCACCTTGTTTTCTGTGTTGTAATAGAAATCAATGTATTTGAAAATATAGAAAAACATCCAAAATATTTAATAAATTTCAATTGGTATTCTATTGTTTAACAGTGTGATTAATTGTGAATTTTTTTTAATCTAGATTAATTTTTTTGAGTTAATCGCGTGAGTTAACTGCAATTAATTGAGAGCCCTAATCTATACCTAAGGCTACGATTTAGTCATGGGCATTTTTAGTAAAAGTCATGGGCAGGTCAGGGGCAATAAACAAAAATTCACGGCCCATGACCTGCCCATAACTTATACTATAAATATCACTGACTAAATCTTGTGCGGAGGGGCACTGCTGCAAGGAGTGCCCCGGAGGACCACTGTCAGTAGCTGCTGAGCAGCAGCAGCTCCAGCTTCTCCAGGGACCACTGCTCGGGCGGTCCCTGGGGTCAACCGCGCTGTCTGCTGCTCGCTGAGCAGTGGCCGGTGCAGCTGACTGCGGGGCTGCCCGAACGACTGGTTACAGAACTGCTCCAGCAGCGGCCAGTGTGGCTGTCCCTGAGTAGCTGGCCCCAGAGCCAGCTGCTTAGGCAGTCCCGGGGTCAGCCACACTAGTCACTGTAGAAGCCACAGAGCTCATGAAAAGTCATGGAATCCGTGACTTCCGCGACCTCTGTGACAGACAGAGTCCTATCTATAAATGACTATTATAAGATTAAATGTAGCTTTGCAATGTGCATCCAGCATGTGAGTTTCACAGCGATATTGTTGCCCTGTTGAGTAGCCAGGATGTTACTCATATTCAGAGATAGGAATGACAGGATTGCTAGTAAGTATTCCATTATATAACAAAGTAAGAATACAATCCATGTTACTTTTGTCCTTGAAAATAATCAGATTACTTCTCAGGATTAAATTTTTAAAGTGTAGTGCATTACTATAATCAGTTATTCTAACACACGGGACAATATTCTTCAGGCCCTTACACCTTGTGTAGTGATTTATGCCTGTACAAAGTGGATACAAAATACTATTACAATGGCAGCATTTCACCCCACTCTACAGAGGTGTAAATGACTACACAAGGGTAAAACAATGGACTAGAAGACCCATCATCTGCATGTGTTCTACAGCCAGTTTACAATGGTAAATATTATTGGCTATTTTACCGTGTTTTTAAATGTACACTTCACCAAAAATGATTATGATAAATTCTGAACCAGTCTCTTTGAAAAGACTCTTTTTTTAAATGCAGTGTTGTTGTAGCAGTGTCAGCCCCAGGATATTAGAGACACAAGGTGGGTGAGGTAGTATCTTTTATTGCACCAACTTCTGTTGCTGAGAGGGACAAGCACTGGAGCTACACAGAGGTCTTCTTCAGATTTAGGAAAGGTACTCAGTTTCACAGCTGAATACAAGACAACAGATAGTTTAGCATAAGTAGTTAGGACCCCTAGTTGTCACCTATCACCTTATATTGGAATCTATATGATGTATCATGGGGTAATCTCAAACAACTACAACCCATACACAATGGGGACCACATCCGGAAAGAAATCTTTTCTGAACCCCTGCTCTTCTGGCCTTCAAACAAGCCCCCAAACTCTCCAAGCTCACAATCAGAATTAAGCTCCCCACAGAACAGGACACTGCCAGAACAAGAGACGCAAAACCTGCAGATATATCCCCACTGCTACAATGATCAGTATCTCCTGCAACACATCTTTCAAGATCCACGTGTCCTATCAGAACATGTGGTATGCCTCATCCAGTGCACTAAATGCCCCAATAACAACTACGTGGGTGAAACCAGACAATCGTGCTCTTGAATGAACTCACACAGAAAAATGATAAAAGACAAAAATGCCACATCAGCTGAGGGAGACACTTTTTACAAGGTGATCACTCTATATCTGACCTATCAGTCCTCACTCATCCTCAGAGGAAATCTGCACAAAATTTTCAGAAGACGAGCCCGGGAGCTTAAATTCATAATTTTGCTCGACACTAAAAATCATGGGCTTTGGGCTTGTCTATACTGGCAACGTTAAAGCGCTGCAGGCCCCTAAAAAACCTGCCTCCATGAGGGGTGCGGCTCCCAGCACTGCTGCACTGTCTACACTAGCGCTTTACAGTGCTGAAACTTCCTGCGCTCAGGGGGGTGTTTTTTCATGCCCCTGAGCCAGAAAGTTGCAGCGCTGTAAAGTGCCAGTGTAGACAAGCCCTTAATAGAGACACTGGATTTATGGCTTATGTGCTCACTACTTGATGCTAAACTATCTGTTTGATCTTGTATTTAGCTGTGACCCACTGAGTACCTTTCCCAGACCTGAAGAAGAGCTCTGTGTAGGTCAAAAGCTTGTCTCTCTCACCAACAGAAGTTGGTCCAATAAAAGATACCACCACACTCACCTTATTTTTTTATTTAAATCTCAGCTGTCACTTTTTTAGTTCTGCAAAGATACAAAATATTTAGAAATAGCTCATTGTTATTTGATTCACACTCACGTTAATTTACAGATAGACAAAGTGTTTATTTTGAAATTTTAGTTAAGGGTGGAGGAAGTGGGCTATCGCTGAGACACACTCTGCTCAGTTAAAGCCTAAAGATAATGATTACAGCATAGTCTGAAATGTCCCAAAATAGGGGTTTGTTTACCAGTGAAACATGACTGACCCTAACCATGTTTATTACTTAGAGAACTAAAATCAAATAGTAACATTTTAGGGCAGTCGGAAGTGGTGTCATTGAAAAAAAGAAGGTCAATGAACAGCAAAGTGTTGCGCACAATGTATAATTATGCATAAACCACAGCCACGTATTTAGCTAGGTGACCCTGATATTGCAGGTATAATAAATGGAGCTATTTATCAGACCTTATCTCTTCCTCAGCTCAGTGTTACAGTTATGTGATGCATTTTTTACCTGGGCTGGAGCACTGGATGAAAGATGAGTCAAGTCTCCGATTCTGGCAGCAGCTCGGGGATCACTAGAGCTGATCAAAACTGGAGCACTAATGTCCATGGAATGCCTGTTATGCATGGCCTGAGAGGATTTGTGTGTCATACTGAGAGCAGTGAAGGAGTGGCGTTTCTTGGCATTCTTCTTGCCATCAATATGCCGCTGAATGGCACTGACTGCTCCTGTATTGTTTAAAGTAGAGCACTGGGCCAAATTTACTGCCATGTTGGTGTCAGATGGCAAAGGGACATCACAGCCAGATGCAGCAGCTAAGCATGTCTTGTCCATCTCTATAAGCTGTTTAGCTGATTCGTTGAGCTAAGTGCAGAGAAAAAAAAAAAAGAAGAATGGGGAAATTAAAGAACTGTCACATCTAGCCACTGAACCTGTGAGTTCAAATGCTGCACTCATGCCAGCACTATTAGGACTTCACTTACAGAAGCACCAAAATCCTTCTGAGCGTTTAAAAATAAATAGTGGAAGCCCATAATTTTAATACTCTTACACCCATGTTGAGTGTAATCCCATGGAAATCAATTCAGGCTAAAAAATTCAGCTTCCTGAAAGCAGCTACAAGCTTTCAACTCCCCAAGGCTCTAAAGAAGACAGTATAGCATTTCTATCCACGTCAAGTGATGTGAACAGAAGAAAAAAAGCAAAATAGTAAGGAATATAATTTATACCCACTTTAAGGCCCCTTTACACAGCCAAAGCCATGAAAAGGGGCAGTAGTGTAAGAATTCAGGCCAGTGGGTCTAAAATTGAACCAGCCCGAAATGGAGGAACCCAAAACTACAGCCCACTTTTCAAAATGTAGCCAGAAGTAATTTGCCTGAGACTACAGAGGAGCTACTGTCACAGCTGGGGTTAGAACTCAATACTTCCTGCATTCCCTAGTCCTGAGCAGAGTGTGCTATGCTATATTCTTTTTGCTAAACAATGCCTCTCTCATCTCAAATGCTAGGCCAGCAAAGTCTGTCAAGGTTTAACAAAATGGTTGGTGTTGAATAAAATGATATATTTGTTACCCTATGTACCCATGCTGCTGTAAATGCTACTAAAGAATTCACTAATAGTGCTTTGTCTATGTCCTGCCAATCTCTCCAGTATAATACCTCACTTTTCACAGGGTTATTATAAATATGTACTCTAGGCTTGTCAGTCCAAGAGCATTTCTTCCAAAATCTCTCTAATATTTTTTCTTTAAACATAACTAATATTTTTATCTGTGTACAAAATTAAAGCAAAGGCTTGTTCCAGTTGTATCATTTCGACTGAGCAGTATCACAGTATCGCACCTATTCTAACAAGATGCAGTCAAAACCGAATAAACAATAAACAGGAAACATTAAAAATGGTTCCCAAGAACTCTCTCCCACAGTTTCAAACTTAGCATACAGTCCACGTGGAAAGCAGACATTGGAGAGGAGGCAGCATACCACGAATGTCTATTCTCTACCAACTAGTCATGATCAATTTAACAGCTCTGGGTGGCCCTGACCCTACAAAATGCAGAAAACATGCTATGTGGAAGTCCCATTTCTCTGAGGTTCTTGACTTGCCAGCTAACATAACTCATATAAGAAAGAACCTTTCTTACACAGTTAGAAATTCTGTAGACACACAGAGATGACCATATTCACTGTTCTACAAGGCACATTCTGGAGTAAGAAGCATTTTCTAAGACACTCATTGCCAACAGTCTGAGCATCCCTCAAGGGGTGCTGACAGCTGGGGGACAGGGAGATGGTATGACTCAGCCAACAGACTTTTATATTAAACTAGAATACCACACAATAGGATTTGTATTTAATGAACAGAATCAATATATGAATGATGTTGACTAAGGTAAATACCTGCACATTTTCACATATACTAGCACTCTGAGGTTAATCTAAACCAGAGTACACGAAATATTACATTGGATGAGCATGGATTTTATTACGGTATTGCTATTAATAAATGCTAATTATGATGGTATCACCAAAACACCCCAGTCAAGCTTAAGGCCTCATTATGCTGCACAAACATACAGAATGACATAATCTCTGCCCTGAAGACCTGACAAGCCAAATTTAAAAACAAGACACAGCAAGTGACGGTAACTGTAAGAGAGAGGGAGGCAAGACAAGAGTAACAGGATCATACAGTTATGTAGCTTTGTTGTGAAACAGCTTGATGGTTCCAAATTATTGTAACAGAATTCTAAAATATAAATAAATAAATAAACTGAGTCAGCATTTTTCCATAGCTCTCATAATTCTTATGGATGCCCGACTCCAGTTTACAAACCTCATTCCCAAGTAAGAGGTGATAAAACATTAACATCCAGAACATAAACACACTGTAATTTTTCATCCACTGACAACCTCCACCAGCCAAACAACAACCTCCAATTAGTGATGCACTGCTACTGACAGTGCTGGGAATAGCTGCTGGGAGTAACTGATACCATTCAATTACAAGGCCATTTTACCAGCTGCATTCTTCAATATGGGACCATTACAGGAGCCAGCACTGTGCACTGCACCTGCCAGTTTTTGCCTATAACAGCTGATCCCATTTGAGACTCTTCAAGAATGTCCATTATTTCCCGCTTCATCATGTTCTAAATTAGTATAGCCTAATATTTGCCAGCAGGCTCCAAGTGGCAACAAAACCAGATGGTTCTTAGGTGTTAAAGCTCTGCTTACCCAATCGATAGAGACCCCCTTACTGAATAATTTAAAAACGTTAAGGAGGGAAGCTGAAACACTACCACAATTTATGAGATACAGAAGGTCTCTTTTCTGCCACAGAACATGATGAATTATTTTGCTAGTGAGTATCAAATGGGCTAGGAATATCTGCAAAGAGTTTAATAAAGTGTTTTCTTGGACTCTGTGATAGGACCCTGGTTTCACAGCAATGTCCCAAATGGAGTCAGAAGTGCTCCTGCTTTTACTCTTAACATCAGAACTATAATTCACTATCTAATAACCCATCTATAAATCCCATTTGTCAATCTTGTCAGAAATACAGTAATGGGCAACCACTGTAGAACAATGATCAGGCTCTGGCATAAGAAAGAAACGCTGGAAATATTTTAGAGGAAAAGTGAATCAATATGTTTATAGCTGTATCATTTTCTTTTCTTTTTCCTTCTCGCTTGATGACCAAATTCCAGAGGCTTATCTTCTAGTGAGTCTGGCCCCCAGGTACCAATATATACCTCAAAGACACTATGGATATGGAAGAAAAAGCTGAGCTAGGAGATTGATTCCTTTTTGTAAATGGCTTTTACAACTTCTTTTTTAACCTGAATACAAACCTCCCATTAAACACTAAGAATTTAAACGTATCATTAATTTCTGTTGTCCTTCAGCTGATCTTTATACAGTAACTGTTTGCAGTATCAAAGCTTAATGGAAAGCTCTTTAAAACTACTCATGATTTCGACCCATTGACAGTCTCAGGAACTGGACATTTCTAGAGCACGGTATATCCTACTGCAATTTACCGAATCTTTAATTTCAGAATCTGCATTTTCTAACATCTCTTTGATGTAAAAATAAAAGAAAGCCTTAGGCCATGTCTACATTACGGACCTTACAGTGGCATAGCTGTACTGATGCAGCTGCATTGCTGTAAAGTCTCCTGTGCAGCCGCTCCATGCAGGTGGGAGACAGCTCTCCCATTGGTATAATTAAGCCACCCCCAACAAGTACCGGTAGCTATGTCAGCAGAAGAGCACAGCTGACATATGGCTGTATGCAAGAGCACTTATGCCAACAAAACTTATGTCATTCAGGGGCATGTTTTTTTCACACCCCTGAGCAACAAAAGTTTTGCTGACATAAGTGCCAGTGTAGACATGGCCTTATGTTGAAATCCTAGCCCCTCTGAAATCAATGGCAAAACACCCATTGCCTAAAATGGGGCCAGGATTTCACCCCAACTATTTATATAACAAAGCGAGCCATGGGGATACCACAGAAAACTCAGCATATAACCATTATGGACAGGATCCTGCCAGGTGCCGAGCGCTCTGACCCTGATGTAACAAAGCACTTAAGCACATGCTTAACTTTAAGCATGTGAGTAGTCCTGCAGTTTGGGGGCAGAGTGATCAGCTTCTTGCTAGGTAAAGTTTTATAGAAGGCTTGTGAGAGGAAGGAAAAGATCTATAGGAGAGGACCATGTAAGGGTTGTGAAATGCTCCTTATGTAAGATTGTCTATAGGGACTCAGTTAATTGATTTTGGGTTGCACATGGCTAAGATAATTGTATAACAAGCATCAGCTTGTAGGGTTATTGTGTCCCCTCCCTATGAGGAAATGCTCACACTAGTGGTAATTGCATCAATAACTGGGGCTTGATTTTGCTGATTTTGTCTCAGAGACAGTGATATTCTCAGAACAAGCTTCCTTCAGGGGCTAGTTCACCTCCACACAACCTTCATTCTCAAAGGGAACAATGATCAAGCTCCATTTCATTTAAAAATCTGCTGCCCTTGGTCTGGTCCTCGTTGCACACCAATTCACAATATAAGCTGCCATGATTCTGGCATTTAGCCAAAGACAGTCCATCACCAGGTCATACAAAATGAACCAGGTGCTTTTTTCCCCCTCCAGTTCTTTATTTCACTTTTAGATATTCTACTTAAGCCTTTACCACATGGGCTACAAAGGTACAAGTACTAAGCTGGATCATTCAGGACTACTACTGCTGCCAAAATTGTTTTATTAGACTCCAGATAAACTTTACTTTTCTGCAGAACACATTATGATGATTCTCTCTCTCTCAGACATTTCAATCTCCTATGTGTATGTTAGAAAGGGATTCAGTGCAAATGCTATCAAAATTGAGGTGATACAAGACTGAGCTACATTGTACATTGGACTACATACCTATACATGGGAGTAAGAATTCCCCTTATGCCTCTTTGTGACCTAATAGACCTTGGGTCTTGCTGCGCCGGAGCATGCAGCACTATTCGCCCACTTCCTCCCTCCTCTGAGAAGGTAGAATGGACAATAGAGGAAAAATTATATGATGGCAAGCATGGATTGCCAGATTCTTTCTTTGTGTGTGTGTGTGATAATCTGCTGCTGGCATAGGCTAATATTTAATAACTATGCTATGGAGCAAGGAGGAAGCAGAAGTGTTGTATCTACACTAGAAACTTTTCCCAGTATAGTATTTTTTTTTTTTTACTATAATTCTATACCAGCAAAAACCCTATTGTAGATGCAGTTATACCAGCAAAAGGGCTTTTCTGGTTATTTATGTATTTGGTTATAGATTTGCTTTTGAGTGATGTCTAGCTGACCAAAGACACAATTTCTCTGTGGTCCTGATTCAGCAATGCACTTAAGCACATTCTTAAGTCCCATCAATGGGACTAAAGTGCTTTGCTGAAGAAGAATGGGATTACTCAAGCATTTCTAGTGAAGCACATGCTTAAGTATTTTGTTGAATTGGAGCCAGTCTGATCTGAGGAGTGGAATTTATGTAAGATCTCTAGAAAAACAATGTTTCGTGTTTTCTATGGGCCTTTTGCAGAAACAGTTACCTAATGAAAACATCAGGGTTTCTGGTTTGCAAACATAGGTATAAACAAAGAAGTCACGTTGAATTCAAGCCCCATTAAAAACAAAGGGGGGAACCAGTGTCCGCTTAATAAAAAAGGATACAATGGTAAGGAAAGAAAAATGCATTCACCATACTCTGGAGTTAAAAACAAATTAAAACTATTAATAAAGTTTCTTCACAATGCCCCTCTGATAAGATTAGAAGTGTTTGTACCCACAGACTGCGAATTTTGATATTTTACAGTTAATAAATACTAAGAAGGTTAAACACATTGCTATTTTATGCCTCTCAGAGACTTTGGTAAATTGTAGCTCCATGGCTGGATTTTATGATTAAAATAAACAGTCTGAATTTATTACAGTGCTTGCAGTTCACAGTAGATATTTGTAGAAAATATTATGCTCCTAAACTCTCAATAAATTTGTTACACTAGGAACGTTACTTATACTCACAAGTGTGGTGATGCGGATCAATGAATGAGAATGTAACTACGTAAACTACTTCTGCCCTTGCCAGGTTAATAAGAACTACAGCATATTTAAAAGTGTTCTCGACATTCTAATACATAAGAAAAATAAAAATTTTAAATGTTCAAGAAGCTTTTGTTTGTACTCTCCAAGCTTTCAGCCATAGCATCCATTCTGCTCCTGCTCAAGTGAAATAACAAAACTGCCACTGATTCAAATGGAAATAAGATAAAATGCATCCTTAATTACTGGTGCTTTAAAGGTTTGTGGAGTAGTTAATGAAGTTTAAACAGAACAGTTCTGAAGACTTACAAGTGGATTGATAAAAAGCAAGTATATTGTTAAAGTTTTACTAAATACATTTATAATCTCCATGTTTATAGAAAGCCTCCCAATTTGTTTAACAATGGCTTGAATGTGTTGGAGGAAAATTATAAGATCCTTGCAGCAAGTGCCAATTTATATACACTTCTTTCAAAGAAGGAGGCATTAATCAAGTATAATGTGAAAGAAGAAATTATAATGAAAACCAAAGCATTACTGAATAGTTCTTGGTGTTAATCTCTGTAACAACCCAGTGTTGCGAGCGTTCTAATTTATTGCAAGGCAGCGACCAGCAAATGTAGAACAGATTTTTCTGGAAATGGTTTATCCACTATGGAAGAGAAACTCACACAATCCCCCTCACCTACTGTGATTCAGAGAAGATTGGCTCCATGCAGAATCAGGCTGACAATGAAAATGACAGACTGTGCAGGCGCAGTAAGTGACAAGGGGCATACTGCTAGGGGCTCACCGGCCACTCTAAACTCTGTGCCTCTCTGCAGCTGAGATATGGGGTTCACTCAGATATAAAAGCCCAGTAAAAACATAATCATGCTCTCAGAGGAAGATAAATCCCTAAACATATAACTATGCAGCAGCTTGCCTATATTTCTCTTAACAGGCTTACCTAAATTCTGGGGGAAAAAATTCTCTTTAATACTGTTCCTTGAAACGTAGAAGGTATTTCATAAGCTATTTTCCTGTTTAACAAGATCTTTCTTATTTAGCACCACTGTCATTTCTAAAATATCTAGAGGCTGAAGGAATGTAGTATATTAGAACAATATGTTCTTGAAAGAACGTGTCATTATAATCCTGCAAAATGAAAATACATGATGCAGGCAGCAGGAGTAAACATTAACCCGTGGGTGGTGAACTGGGAATACTCTTTTCCTTTTCCTTGTTCTCCAACAGTCTTTGGACAGAAAATGATTCATATGGATCTAGGAAAAACAAATAGGTTGGGGAATCACATAAAATATATAGTATATTGCAAAGCATAACTCGTTACCTTTTGCAAAAAAAATCTAAATTAATGACTATTGCTGAGGAGAAAAGGAAAGAAAAAAACCCAGGAAATTAAAAATAAAAACCCACCAAAAAAAAGTTCAGTTTTCTAATTTTTCCTATTTCTTTCTGGAACAATTCCAGCTTTGCAGCCTTCACCCTTCAAGTATGCTGACTATTCTGTCCCTGACATGTCATCTCCTGATGAATGAATCTCAGAACTGCTGCACATCTCCAACATTTGAGGATATTTTTCTTCATATCTGTTCAATATGGGCCAGATTTTGCCACTCTCAGTCATGGTGAGTAATTTCTTACTTCACAATTGTCCCCATTGAAACCAACAGGAGAGTTAGCAAATTAAGGTCCTACACAATGTCAGTAAAGTTGTGCAATAGGGTATTTACCCCACACAGGTTGCAAAAGAGTAATATGGGCCTCAGAGACCAATTAATCAGACTGGGTGCATCTGGAGGGTGAGCCAGGACCAATTAGAAATAAAGTCCAGCTTGGGGGAGAGCAGGGTTTTGTCTCCCTAAAGGGCTAGGTGATCCCTACTGAGGAGAACGCAGAGGAGAGAAGCTGGGAAAAAACAGTTACCTACCTTTCGTAACTGTTGTTCTTTGAGATGTTTTGCTCATATCCATTTACCTTAGTGGTATCTGTAGGCCTGGCTCTGGCACTCTCTGGAGCCCTGCACTCATGTGCCGCTCGCCCTGCGCCCTCTCATTTCCTTCTTGCTGTCAACTCTGATGGTGGAAATGGAGGGCGGGTCATGGAACGGACATGAGCAACAGATCTCGAAGAACAACAGTTACGAAAGGTAGGTAATCATTTTTTCTTCTCTGAGTACTTGCTCATGTCCGATTCTATGTTAGGTGACTCACAAGCAGTATCCCTGGAGGTGGGCTCAGAGCCCACGGACGTGCAGCTTGCAATACTGCTCTGCCGAAGCTGGTGTCGTCCTGGGCCTGCTGGGTGATTATGTAATGGGACATGAAGGTGTGGACAGATGACCAGGTAGCAGCTCTACAGATGTCTTGAATTGGCACCTGGGCCAGGAAGGCTGCTGATGAGGCCTGCACTCTGGTGGAACGGCCGTTACAATCGCTGGCGGAGACACCTTTGCCTGTTCATAACAAAACTTGATGCAGGTGGTTATCCATGAAGAGATTCTCTGCGAAGAAACCAGCAGACCTTTCATCCTGTGACTGCAACAAAGAGCTGTGTTGACTTGCGGAAGGGTCTGGTCCTCTCAATGTAGAAGGCTAAGCCCTGCCTGACATCCAGGGTATGTAATCTGCATTCCTTGCCGGATTTATGAGGCTTGGGAAAGAACAATGGAAGAAATATGTGACACCACCTTTGGCAAGAAGGCAGGGTGAGGTCACAGTTGGAGCTTATTCTTGTAGAACACTGCGTAGGGTGATTCTGATGTAAGTGCTCTAATTTCAGAGACTCTTCTAGCCGAAGTAATTGCAACCAGGAAGGTGACCCTCCACAATAGGAGCAGCAGCGAACACGAAGCTAACGGCTCAAAGGGGGGGCCCCATGAGCCTTGACAGCACCAGGTTCAGGTGCCAAGGCAGGATAGGGTCATGAACTTGAGGATAAAGTTGCTCCAGGTCTTTCAAAAATCTTTTTCATATCATGGGAAAAGACAGATCTGCCCTGAACCAGAGGATGGAAAGCTGAATGGACTGGCAAGTGAACTTTGATAGATGAGAGTGATAGACCTTGGTGTTTGAGATGCAGCAGGTAGTCTAGGATGGATTGCAGCGAGGTCTGGTCAGGAGACAGATTTTGGTCCATGATCCGGCATGAAAAGCGTTTCCATTTGGCCAGGTAGGTCACCCTGGTGGAGGGCTTTCTGCTACCCATCAGGACCTGCTGGACTTGTGTCGAGCAGGCTTGCTCCTCCGCATTCAAACATGCGGCAGCCACACTGTCGGGTTTGGGTGCAGCAGACGTTCGTGTTTCTGAGACAGTGAGTCTGGCCAGTGTGGGAGGTCTAGCGACGCTGCTACCGAGAGCTGAAACAGTGTGCCAAACCAGCGTTGGTGCAGTCGCGCTGGAGCTATCAGGATAACCTTCACCCTGTCCCTCTTGATCTTCAGGAATACTCTGTGAATCAGTGGTATTGGCGGGAAGGCATACAGTAGCATCCCCAGCCATGGAAATAAGAAGGTGTTGGACAGGGAACCTCTGTCAAGCCTGTGGATTGAGCAGAACCTGTGGCACTTCCTGTTCTGTCTGGATGCAAACAGGTCCACCTGGGGAGTCCCCCCCAGTGGGAGATCGCGCTGGCCACCTCTGGGTGGAGTAACCACTGGTGCCGAGATGAGAAGAACCTGCTGACATGTTCCTGGCACCCGGGAGATGTGAAGCCACAAGATGAATGGCATGCCATACACAGAAGTCCCATAGCCAGAGAGCTTCTGGGAAAAGGGCCAATGAGAGGGCTCTGCCTTGTTTGTTGATGTAGAAAATCGCGGCGGTATTGTCCATCGGGATTTTGACAACTCTGCCCTTCAGGTAAGGAAGGAACACTAGGCAGGCTAAGCGTATTGCCCTGAGCTCCCTGACATTTATATAGAGGGGGAGCTCCTTCTCCGATCAGATCCCTTGCATGCTGATGTCATCGAGGTGGGTTCCCCAGCCCAGGTACAACGCATCAGAGACCAGCGTCACCAGTGGAGATGGGGTGACAAAGGGAATCCCTTCCAACACTGACTGAGGGTCTGTCCACCACTCCAGGGATGGCAGAACATGTGGCAGAACTGTGATGACTAGGTCCAGGCCGTGCCAGCTGGGAGCATAGACTGATGCTAGCCACAACTGATGCTACAGGGATCTGAGACATGGCCACACGTGCCAGACCACATAAGTACATGCTGCCATGTGGCCCAACAGCCTGAGGCAGACCTGGGTGGTTGTGAGAGAGTGTGCTCTTATGTGGGTAATAAGCTCCGACATGGCCTGGAACCATGACTCTGGTAGGAAGGCTCTGGCCTGGGTGGGGTCGAGCACTGCCCCTATAAACTCTATCCACTGAACTGGGTCCAGGGTTGACTTCTGCTTGTTTATAAGCAGACCCAGGGCCTGAGAGGCGGTCCACAGTTTGCCGCTGCACTGAACCTGGGCTTGTGACCGGCTTCTGACTAGCTAGTTGTTGAGGTACAGGTATATCTGAATGCCCCGGTGCCAGAGGTAAGATGCCACTACCGCCATACATTTCGTGAACACTCATGGTGCAGCAGAAAGGCTGATTTAGTTCAGGATTGGTCCTGCTTTGAGCAGGGAGTTGAACTAGATGACCTCCTGAGGTCCCTTCCAACCCTGATATTCTGTGATTCTATGATTGAAGGGTAGTATTGTGAACTGGTAATGGTGTTGACCCACTATGAAGTGTAAGAACCTCCTGTGTCCATAGAAAATGGAGCTATGGAAGTAAGTGTCCTTTTAGTCCAGGGTAGCAAACCAGTCTCCCACATCCAGAGCGGGAATAATGGAGGCCAGGGAGACCATGAGGAACCCCAACTTCTTCAGATACTTGTTGAGGTGATGAAGGTCTAGGATAGGCCTGAGGCCCCCGTTGGCCTTCGGCATTAGGAAGTATTGGGAATAGAATCCCTTTCCCCTCTCGTCTTGAGGAACTTCCTTGATGGCTCCTACCCAAAGGAGGGTTTCCACCTCCTGTGCGAGAAACTGCTTGTGAGAAGGGTTCCTGAAGAGGGACGGGGAAGGGGAGTGGAAGGGAGGGGAGGAGGAAAACTGCAGGGTACAGCCAAATGTTATGGTGCTGAGCACCCAGCGGTCCAAGGTAATTCAGGCCCACGCAGAAAGGAACAAGGATAAATGGTCCAGGAAGAGAGGGGGAGCTGAATCTGAACAGGTCCGGTGTGTTGCCCTCGGTGGCACCCTCAAAATGATTGCCGTTGACCACCCTGTTGGCGAGCAGGGCCTGAATGAGGGGCCAAGGAAGACTGGGTCAAGTGGTGACACTTAAACCCTCTGCCTTTCCTCCTGTAGGGGCTCTGCCGGGAAGGACCTGAGCACCTGGGTGGCTGCTGGTGCAGATGCTGCAGTCTCTGCATAAGACCATGTGGAGCAGGTCAGCTCTGAAGTAACCCCTGTGTAGCTTATCTACTCTAAAGCAACTTGAGCTTTATGTCACCAGCTCTAAGTATAGACACACCAACAGTCTTCTCAGAGTGTAGTAATTCATTAGCTCCAAATGTTAGCCCTTCAAACACTATAAATACAGTGACTGGCTCTCAGGAGAGACAACAGAATAAAGTGGATTTGGAGTTTCTAGGCCATGCTCTTGACTTGTGAGGTGGCTAAATGAATTAATGAATAAAAATTCCACATGTAATGAAAATTTTCTGGAAGTGCATGACAATGATTTTGCCTGTTGCTGTATCACACCATCTCAGTGATGCAAATTTTTCTCTAAAACATTCTCCTCTGATAGAGGCCCCCATGCACTGCACCCACATTTTAGCAAGCAGAGAGAGAGTGCATCCTAAGCAATGGGATTTCAGAATTTTCTTTTACAATGTGTGCCACTATGATGGCACGAACTGCACTCATGCAGAGGCTCTTACTAGGACATTAATTGTATTATCAAAGCTCCTTGGAACCCCAGTCCTGGACCCAGACCCCATTGTGGTAGGTGCTGTACAAAGAGAACAAAAAGGCTGCCCTTGCCCCCAGGAGTTCACCATCTAACTATACAAGAAGAGACAATGGATGGATACAGACAGGCCAATGCAGGACTGCAAGGAAACAACGAGAAAATACACATCAGCATTATAGGCAGTAGTCTCTGCCCATCTACAGTCTAAATGTTGTTAAGTTTATTGCGGGCATCACAGAAGAGCAGGCTGTTAAAAAGGGATTTAAAGGAGGATAATGAAATGTCTTTGCACATGTTTATTGGGAGCTCATCACTAACATGAGGGGCCGCGTGGGAGAAAGCACGAAAGGAGCCTGTTTGAAAATTTAACAAGTGCGTGACGGAGACTGGCACTACGGGCCAGCTGGAGATGGGAGTCAACACCTTGATAGTGAATAAGAGATAATAGGTAGGGTGGGGATAGGTCAGCAAGGGCCTGGAAAATGAAGAAAGCAGCTTATGTTTGATATGATAGAAAGGGACGAGCCTGTGGAAGGATTCAAAGAGAGGGGTCAAAGCAATGGGCTAGGAAAACTACTGTTGCAGCAGCATTCTGAATGGATACGACTCGGGCAGGACTGCATTTGTCAAGGCCAGAGAAAATGATGTTACTGTAATCAAGATGTGAGATGATGAGAGCCTGGATGAGAATTTTAGCTGTGTGGCCGGGTAGAGACAGACCGGAGGATCTGTGAAGCCGAAAGGTGTTATCTCTACTACCTGAGCGAAAGCAGAACTTCTACCTCTGTATGGGCCAGCAACAAAAGGGCAATAGTCACACGCCTAACCATTCCATCTCAGTGCACAGAAACAACAGGCAAGGGGCATATGGATCAGATAGGGCTGACAACTTTCTACTCACACAAAACCGAACACCCTTGCCGCACCCATCCTCTGAGGACCCGCCCCTGCCACACCCCTTCTCAGAGGCCCCACCCCCTCTCACTCCATCCCCCCTCCCTCTGTCACTCGCTCACCCCACCCTCACTCACTTGCTCATTTTCACTGGGCTGAGGTGGTGGTTGGGATGCAGGAAGGGGTGCAGTCTCTGCGGGGGGGCAGGTATGAGGGGTTAGGGTGCAGGACCGGGGCTCTGGGCTGGGGGATGGAGCAGAGGGGTTCAGGGTGTGGGAGGGGGCTCTAGGCTGGGGTAGGCGGCTGGAGTGTGAGGGCTCCGCCTGGGGGTGCAGACTCTGGATGGGGCTGGGGATGAGGGATTTCGGGTGCAGGAAGGTGCTCTGGGCTGGGATGGAGGGGTTCAGAGGGTAGGAGAGGGTGAGGCATGCAGGCCCTGGGTGATGCTTACCTCAAGCAACTCCCAGAAGCAGCAGCATGTCCCCCCTCCGGCTCCTGTGTGGAGATGTGGCCAGGTGGCTCAGTGCGCTGTCCCGTCCACAGGTGTCACCCTGCAGCTCCCTTTGGCTGCGGTTCCTGGCCAATTGGGAGCTGAAGAGTCGGCACTTGGGGCAGGGGCAGTGTGCTGAGCCCCCTGACTGCCCCTACACCTAGGAGCTGGAGTGGGGACATGCCACTGCTTCTGGGAGCTGCGCAGAGCCACCGCAGGGAGGGAGCCTCCCGTAGCCCCGCTGCGCTGCTTACCGAACTTTTAACGGCCCGGTCAGCAGTGCTGACTGGAGCCGCCAGGGTCCCTTTTTGACCGGGCGTTCTGGTCAAAAACCGGACACCTGGCAACCCTAGTACCAGACACCATGCTAGACACAGAAAGCGAGTCCTATCCCTAGAGTGCAGCAGTACTACCTTTTGCCCTAACCTTTGCTTCTACAATTCTTTTTTTAAATCCCTCCTTCCTCCAGGAGCCTGGCTATTGCCATGCGGGATCCCTAGATGCATAGGCACTGACTTTTATTTTTCCCCGGGAGTGCTCCACCCCAGCTTTGCCCCTAGGCTTTTCCCCTTCCCTCAAGGCCCCACCCTCACTCCGCTTCTTCCCATCTCTGCTCCAACCCCTCCCCCAAGGCTCCTGCCCACCACTCGCTGCTCTACACCCTCCCCCAAGCGCCTCCCCCAGTCACCAAACAACTGATTGGTAGCACGGCCGAACAGCTGTGGCTAATGGGTGCTGAGCATCCACTATTTTTTTTCCATGGGTGCTTGAGCCCTGGAGCACCCCCGGAGTCGGCTCCTATGCCTAGATGACACAGAAAGAGACAGCACTCCAGGGGCAGCTGGAGCATGTAGCTCAGCTATGTAAGAGAAGCTCCTCAGCAGGTGTGGAGCAGGAGAACACAGCATCATGGGCTCCTAGAACCATCCTGCACCTTTCCCTGCCCAAGATCCCCCACTAATCCAGACCTTTGGGGAAAGGACTACACACATGCCACACACATATCCCGCATTAGTCGACCACCGTGTTTCCCTCCCATGATAGATAACACTGACAAACAGACGAGGGGTGGGTTGAGGACAAGTAACTGCCCCAAAATCCCAGACTGACTGGGAGAATGAACAGAACAGACAGCAGTGCCGCTGCTCCTCCCCTCAGAGAGCAGACACGCAGGCCCACCTACTGAGTTAGGCCTCAGGGAGGGAGACAAGGCATCCCGCCCCCAAATATGTATTCTGCTGCTGTGGTGTCAGAGACTGGAGAAGGGGTAGCACAGAATGTGCCCCAGCTGGAAACAGGCTGCCTTGGCTCAAATCTCACTCACTTTCCCCTCTGCTGGCAGGCAAGGTTTACACTGTGGGAGCTACTCCTTGCCTTGCAGGGACAGCTCTCCTTGTGAGAAAGGATAAAATAACCCAGGAGTTTAGGCTGCCCAGCATGCTCTTTCCCAAGCCAGAGCAAAATCCACCACAATGTCTGACGTGTGATGTCACACACGTGCCTTTCCAGATTTGTCCCAAACCTCCAGAACTATTTTATTATAAATGAAAATCATTCTCATGACATTTCCTGTTGAAACAGTTCAGTTCTGTCAACATGGGACAAAGTCAGATTTATAACAGGAAACCTCTGCAACTTTGCTTACATTGAGGCTTATGTCATTAATCTTGTTTATACAGTGCTTAGCATCCTTGCAACACAAATTAATATATTAAAATAAATAATAAATTGAGGGACGACAGTAAGGGAGGAGGTGGCTTACCACTTAATTCTGGGTTCCCTGCCTCATCATTTAAGTCTAATCTGTTGCACAGAACATGAGGCTTTGACAGCGCCTTCTAGATATTTTCACAAGAGCAAATGGTGGCACAGGATATACAACTGACATTGGGTTAATCCAGTTGTCAAGGGATTTAAAAAGCAAATAAAAACCATGAATTTGGATGAGAATCCTTTTATTAGACAGACTAAAAATAAAATGGGTGAATTTTCAAGAATCCCTTGCTCACTGACAGGCAAACTGGAGGAAAGTGAAATTCCCGAATAGGTACCAACCTTTTCTTTTTGTTAATTTGTTAGATCTAGTCCTTCTCTTGTCTTGCTAACTTCAACACCAATACCTAAAAATATACTTTGAGTTGAGGCTTGTTTAAAGCAACATTTATGGTGCAATTAATTAGTTTTTTAGCCTGAAAAAACAAAAACAACAACTTCACCAAAATCGTTTTTTGTTTGAAAATAGCTTTCAGCACAGGTCTGTACTCTTGGGCCTTCTTGCCTCTTGTGCATTGCACAGAGAGTGCTCTAAAGTTCTAGAAACTTCTATTATCTGAAGCAACTGGGGGGAAGCAGTTCCTGCGCTTCACCAGAGCATTCAGCCTTTGCTCCTTGTTTGATAAAAGGCATAAGCCTAGCCAACCTATCATAACTCTTGGTGGGTGGCAGGATGTGAATCTATGCAGCATGCTAGCTTCTGAGGACCACCGTTTTATAGGTAAGTAATTCACTTTGCTAAATTTTGCTATATTGATTTCCACTCTTGGAGTTTATAGAGCTAGAGAAATACCTGGGCACAAAAAGGCAAGTTCAATAAGTGAAACTAATTAAGATACACAATTTACAGCAACAACAGTAATAAAAGAAAAATAGCAAAATGTCTATGTAAAAAATAAAAATCTTGTAGGTTTTTATTTTTAATTGAGTACTATGCAAATTAAGTATTTGTTGCTCTTGATGCAGATTTCTTCAGGCACTGGTTCAAAATAGACAATTGTGAGATATTTAAAAATAAATGCACACTCTTGAACTGCTGGAACAATCTTCAGAACCTGGCTGTCAGAGGTGATCAATGGCTAAGACAGAGGCCCCCTACAATGTAACTCTAGATAGAGACCAGAATAATGATTACATGCTCTAGATCTACTTCAAACTCCCATGGAGTTGGGTACATTGCTGAATGGAAAATGGCACATAGAAATATATCTTAGGATCCCAAAGCCTATCACTCCAAAACCTGTGAAGTTGCTGAAAAGACGGAAGTGTTTCAAAACCTATTTTAATGGCAAAAGCTAACAGTAAATAAAATACTTTTAGGAGTCCCTTCAGTAAGTACAAAACCAAAGGGTTAGATGTTTGGCCTCAGGTATTTTTTTCTCTCCAAATATTGTAGGAGGATATGAACCTCAATTTTCTCTTAAGAAATTCCCTCAGCCACCATGGCAGGCCTCTGAGCTGATGCTGCCCCTCTCACTGGAATCCAGAGATCAGAAGCCGGGTGATTTCTCTGAATACTGATTCCAGATGAAGAAATTTTCACTGGTCTATCGCCACATTCCCTGTAAAACTATAAATTCACTAGCCATGACTCGAGGAAGGAATTTAGTAGACAAAATGGATGTACTGTACCCAAGTCTGCCTAGACTTCCTGTACATTAGCATGTGATCTAAGCAGTGCTAATGCTTTATTAGTGACAGCTAATATAATATGGAATTGCAATATACAGCAATTGGAAAGGAGATTAACTATGGCAGTTTGTTTTCCCTTAGAGTCACATTAGTTTCAGATGTAAACTTTTTATTTTGTTTGTAGGCATTGGTGGAAACTTACAATACCACAGACTGTACTAACACATTAAGTTTCTGACATTAAGGTGGGGGGGTTTCTTTTGTGGAATGGCCATTGTGCTGAGTGAATGTGATCTCGTTTGCTCTTTACATAACATTTATATAATATGAAGGAACGACAGGCACAGTGGGGCTCATATTACTGTATTTACTAAGTACATATAACACACAAGCCCCACACATACACATGTTGAGGCTTTGGAAGGATTCTGACTCAAAAGACAGTGAAAGCCACTAGAGGGCTCAAAAACTACTTAAAGGGATATTACCCAATTCCTAATGTTACAGTGGGTTTGGCTGCTCTGTTATGGACTGTGTTTATAATAGACTTCTAGGGTGCCAAGAGTCTGTAATATGTGTCTTTTTATTTTGATTTGCTCAGTAAATAAAATAAAGAGAAGAGATTAGTTACAAGTACATAGTTAAGAATGACGATCTGCATTAAGAACTGAGGTTGTTATGCGTCATTCCTAGAGGTGAGGGAATAATGTTTCAGTTGTACTGGTCTCAGCTGTAGTGGTACAGTGAGTTTTTTTAGCAACATTTTAAAAATAAAACAAAAACTTGGCACCCAGCATGTACATTTATATAAACCAAAGATAGAAAATGGACAAAAACCATGAAGACAATGCACAGTTAAGATGGAAATGTTCCATGAACCTGCAATAATCAGGCAAAAACAAGGCACCAATCTGATTTCTTCCTACTGCATCCCACCGTACTTGGATTTTTAGTCTGTTTCTCCTTTGATTGCAAATATTCCAGTTTTTGATGATTGGCACCTTTGTGCTAATGTTATTTAACTGATTTATTTTTGTATGAGAGTCATTATTAAAAGAACCTGTTACCTTAAATCAAAGGGTTTTTATCCTTGCATTGTTTCATACTCTGAGGAGACAAGCAGGAGTACTGATTCCCACCAAAACCCCTCTTGTAGTCAGCAATGCACCTTCAGTATGTTTTGCTGTGCCTTTCGTTCACATTAACTATTCCGTCACAATGCACCTGCATGGTAACCTGATTTTCAGAAGTATGCTGATAGAATATTCCATAGAATGAGAACAAAGAAAATCTATTCGACCTAAAAGAAAAATGAGCAATGTAGCTGGACAAAAGTAAAGTAAAAATCTTACACAAGAAATGAGAAGGAAAAGGCAAAATTCACTTCAGGTATAAAAGGATGTAACTCCCATAAGTCAATGAAGTTGCACTTACTTACACCAGGGCTGAATTGGTTTTATGGATTTTAATAAAGGCAGTTTTTCTGAATGGGCACATTTTCTACCTTTCAAAAACTTTACTTTTTATTAACATTAAACAACATTAGCAAGGCTTGGCTGAAGCATTTTATCCATTTGGATGCTCTCTGCAGAGAGATTGCTTTCCTTGGACTTTCCTTCAAAGGCCATAAGCAAAAAGGGTGCTTTCCAGAAAGGTTTGTTCTTAGGACATCTTGAAGTCATTAATTCAAGCTCTTTTTACATCTAGCATGTTACAAGGCTTTGGGGAAAAGAATAAAAGAGAGATGGTTAGCTAAGGTGAAATTCAGGTTCCACTACCTTAGATAGAAACTCAAAGGATGGAGATGCATCGTTGCTTTTTAAGAAGCCAAGAGATTGTGGCTTCTTATCTACTGTTGTTGTGTCTCAATTCTCTTACTCTCCTCTTTGATGGAGCAGAAACTGCTGCCATGCAGACCACATATCTGAAGGGTCAAAAAATCAAGGACAAATTGATGTTTAGGGCCCTAACTTGTCATCCCTGTGATACAGGTGGAGAGGGGAACAAAACAGATGGGAAGGAGAGATTAAATGCAGTACAGAAATGTAATTGAATTCATTTTTTGTGGAAAAGGCCAAAATACTTATCACACCTAAAAATACACACATTTTCTGAATATTACGTTCTTATGCTATGTAATTGCTATGGCTGTCATTTTGTACAGAGATACTGAACAGTTTGGAAATGGGACTGGTGGTGGTCTACTCAGTTGAATCACAGAAACATAGAAATGTTGGACTGAAAGGTGTCATATGGAAGACAAGATGGTCCACAAGGAAGTCTCATTATTAGGATGTGGTCCATCTCAGGAAAATGTTTCCAAACCCCTGATTTAAAGCATTCACATGCTAGTCTATGAGAAAAGATTTTGTTCTTGTGTGAAGAGCTAAGTGGTTCTTTGGATCTGCCATGACTGGATGCTAAGTACTAAAAGTAACTGAACACAGCTTTTTATTTATTTTTAATAGAAACAAAAATATATTCTACAAATAAACTAACTACAGGGATTTCGGTAAAGTAACTTGGTGTGCAGTCTAAGACAAAGGCTGGCACAAAGACAGGAACCATGGGATGGTTGCAGAGCAGTGTTTTATGACCATGGTTGGAACATTGGCTAATGTGTACGTGCAGGTCTGAATAGGTTAAACTGCTTTACAATGGTTAAAGATCAAGAAGCACATCACAAGACAATTGAAAGTGGGTCTCTGCAAAGGTAATTTCATAAGGAAAAATTGTTGTTTTCTCAAACAAATGTTATATTTAATGAACGTGCTGTCTGATTATTTGGGTACATTTTCTTCAATTTATTCTTCTGATCCAAACTTCTTTCAGACATTTACTCACAAGATATTTTTTCTCTGGGTTGTGTGTTCGCAGCGTACTCTGGACCTATATTGTGGAGCCCTGACTACCCTCAACTCTCCAAATGTTAGCCCCCCTTTCTATTATCCTTTTGACTACAAATAATTGGACAAGATACCAGTTACTCTAGACTCTGCTTTGCTTCGATACCTTAAGGAATTAATTTTAAAGATTCCTTATATTGTTTAATCCCAGCATTTAGTGCCCCTAATGCAATAAAACACATTGCAATAATGGGCTCACATGTTATCAATTGCAATTTGCTGATTTGCAATACGGTATAACTATGTTACAGTTATTGCAATAAGGAACATAATTATACAGCTCAGTCACTGATTCATGAGCTTCTTTTATCAGAGACACTGCATCTTTGGTGTTCAAAATCTAGCATTGTTGCTGCAGTCAGAATTTTTGCTTAACAACTCTCGCATTGAGTGTTTACTTCTTGAGTATGCTGGTGGGATCTGCCCTTCCAATTACTGGGTGTCCCTCCTGTCTCAATTTTTCATTACTACAGGTTTAAATCTATTAGGACATGCTGTGTTCTTCCGTCTCCTCAATCTTACACATGCCAGCACAGCTCTAACACCCTTGTGCCAATATAACAAACAAAAAGACAGTATTGTGAAGCCACAATGCTTCAAGGAGAAGGAGCTCCTCTTTGTAATCCCCCGTTCAACTACCTGAAGGGGGGTTCCAAAGAGGATGGATCTAGACTGTTCTCAGTGGTACCAGATGACAGAACAAGGAGTAATGGTCTCAAGTTGCAGTGGGGAGGTTTAGGTTGGATGTTAGGAAAAACTTTTTCACTAGGAGGGTGGTGAAGCACTGGAAAGGGTTACCTAGGGAGGTGGTGGAATCTCCTTCCTTAGAGGTCTTCAAGGTCAGGCTTGACAAAGCCCTGGCTGGGATGATTTCGTTGGGGATTGGTCCTGCTTTGAGCAGGGGGGTTGGACTAGATGATCTCCTGAGGTCCCTTCCAACCCTGATATTCTATGAGCTAATACACAGGTAGCAAGACTCAATGGCTGGGCAAAAGACTATTTTGCAGTCTGGTAATTTTTGAACTAGGAGACTTCAAATAGGATTATTGGTTAAGTTTCAGGATTATTTGAATCTGGAATATCTATTTGGAACAATGGTAATATGAGAATGAAAATAAAAAACCTCAATAACTATTTTGAGCATCAGGCAGCGGAAACAATTTCAAAACCCATAATTTATGGCATTGAGGGCCTAGCTCTTGAGAAACGGTACATTGCTTACAATATGCATGACATTGCGAAATTGTTTACTCAAACTCAAGCAAAAATTTATAAATTAATCACAACAAATAATAAAAAGTTAAGGAAGAAATTTGTACTGATTATGGGAGTTGTGTTTACTATAACCAACTTATTTGGGAACACTGAAAAAGGAAAATTGCCTGAATTTATTAAAGATGAATGGTTAGCTAACTGATATTGCCCTCGGTATATAACAAACTATGGCTAACTGGCACTATGTTGACTCATATAAACAAATTCCTTTTTAGTATCATTCATACTTTGGGATTAGTGTCACCGCATCCTTGGAGGCGCATCATTCAAAACAATCTTGCTTCATGTCTAGATCCATATACATTTCTTTTATGGTATCACTACCAGTATTTCCTCAAACAGTATTTGACAAATTGGTTACTGTCCATTCAGCAGGTTATCTGGAAGTCAGCACCTACATGAAACTGGATCTATGTCAACTACTGGTGTATCATGCAGCAATGCAAACCTGAAGAGCATCAACCACGGTTTGTTGTGCCAGCGATGTTTTTGACATTGCAATCCAATGTGTGGCCACAATGGTTCAGGCCAATACAATGGAACAGAGAACTAGCTGCTCCTGTCTAGTGAAGCCTACCAGATGGCGACAACCAGCAGTAAGGGTAACCTTTACTACAGATGGACAATACTGTATGGTAATTAATTACATAAAATTTATACACGGAGGCCTCACTTGTATCGTCACTACTCCAAACTTCTGTTTTCCTCAGGTAAGCAGCACAGTGGGACACTATAATGTCTATCCCAGTTTTCAGAATAAGTCATTTATCCTAAGGTAGCCCCAATATCAGGATGAGGTTGAAACTTATCTACCAGTTTTTAATGTGCATATGAATCCACTTACTTTAAATTGAAAAGCATCACTAGATTAACCCCCCCCCCCCCTGCCCACATTACTCAAATTAGCAATGACATGTGCAAGGCAAAACAAGCTTTGAATGACCTTATCCATTATGGAAATCTTGAAATACTGATTTCCCACACTTGAATAGAAGTTGCCTTTAAAGCTTTTGTTTTACAAGGTGTATACAGTTATGTAAGCTAGATAGGCCTTGTCAAGGTTCCTTCCCCACTCTGAACTCTAGGGTACAGATGTGGGGACCTGCATGAAAACCTCCTAAGCTTATTTTTACCAGCTTAGGTTAAAACTTCCCCAAGGTACAAATTATTTTCCTTTTTCCCTTGGACTTTATTGCTGCCACCACCAAGCGTCTAACAGATATATAACTGGGAAAGAGCCTGCTTGGAAACGTCTCTCCCCCCCCCCCCCAACATCCTCCCCAAACCCTACACCCCCTTTCCTGGGGAAGGCTTGATAAAAATCCTCACCAATTTGCATAGGTGAACACAGACCCAAACCCTTGGATCTTAAGAACAATGAAAAAGCAATCAGGTTCTTAAAAGAAGAATTTTAATAGAAGAAAGTAAAAGAATCATCTCTGTAAAATCAGGATGGTAAATATCTTACAGGGTAATTAAATTCAAAACAGAATCCCTCTAGGCAAAACCTTAAGTTACAAAAAGACAAAACCAGGAATATACATTCCATTCAGCACAGCTTATTTTCTCAGCCATTTAAACAAACGGAATCTAACGCATATCTAGCTAGATTACTTACTGAGTTCTAAGACTCCATTCCTTTCTGTTCCTGGCAAAAGCATCACCCAGACAGAGAGCGCCTTTGTTTCTTCCCCCCTCCAGCTTTGAAAGTATCTTGTCTCCTCATTGGTCATTTTGGTCAGGTGCCAGCGAGGTTATCCTAGCTTCTTAACCCTTTACAGGTAAAAGGGTTTTTCCTCTGGCCAGGAGGGATTTTAAAAGGTGTTTACCCTTCCCTTTATATTTATGACAGGCCTATATCTTTGATATAATCCTGTTCTCTTATATTAAGTATCCCATAATGCCTTGCATTAGCTGAAGTAAGCTTTGGCATAAGCAGATAGGAAACTTGTCAAAATCAAGATACATTCGTTCTATGTTTTAGTACAAGCTAGGGAAATACCTTCATGGACCAGTACCTGAAATGCTAGTATCCAAAACAAAGGTAAGGAAGGAACAAAACAACAAGTTAGGAACTGGGACAAACTGAGGGGTTGGATTTGAGTGATGTGTAAAGGATGTATGACTTTCGAAATCATATAATTATAATACCAGATGAAATGTGCAACTCTGGCAGCATACCTTCTGTGTAATGTGACTGTAACCCTGCTGCATGAGACTGCTTCCCACAGACTGGTATTGTACTGAAAACTTTTCCTGTACTATATTATTATTGGCTTAGAACAATAAATCTATGTGGGTTATTTGGTCTCTCGAGTATATTTCATAATGAACCAGTGTGGTCAAGCAATGGACTAGATCATTTATCAACAAAATAATATTTGAATCTGGAATCAGTCATACTTATGAAACTCTGGTGGTGGCACAAGATCTCCTCATGAGTAAAGTACCTCCAACTGCTACTTCCACTGGAATCAGTAGCTGCAGATATGGCACAACATGCTAATTTACTTATGTCGTCACTGGAGGACCATTTCACTGAGGCCTTCTAAACCAGTGGTTCTCAAACTTTTGTATTGGTGACCCTTTTCACATAGCAAGCCTCTGAGTGCGACCCCCCCTTATAAATTAAAACTGCTTTTTTATATATTTTACACCATTATAAATGCTAGAGGCAAAGGCTGACAGCTCGTGACCCCCCATGTAATAACCTCATGACCCGCTCAGGGGCCTTGACCCCCAGTTTGAGAACCCCTGTTCTAAACCAACACTGAGAGCACTCATGCCCATGTCATCCAGGTTTCTAATTGAGAGAGGCCTTCCCAGCTGCCTAGTCAGATTTATAAAAAACAACTGTTTCCCTTTGTGTCTGTAAATCTGGCTGCACGTCCCTGCTCAGAGACGATCAAGCATGGCCGTGCTGCTTGTGCACAGCAACACCTCCGGGGCCTGTCCACTGAGCTCCTCTGCTGGTGCCTGGCATTAGCTGCCACTTAAGAGCAGTATCTCTTTTTTTAGGCTGCTTCTCACACTCTTGGCCCCTCACTCATCTTTGAGCAGCTCAAGAGAACAAAGATTAGGGTAACAGATAATTGGAATCAAGAAAGGGGATGAGGGAGAGGTAAGAGAAGGATGAGAGCTGGGCTAAGCCCATTGTACCAGTCAATTATAACAAACTGACTGGATCTTACGCATTGAGCAGAGAGAATCATTAGGCATTAGCTTCCATCAAGCAGCCAATTTTTCAACAGCTACTACACATCCTCATTTTAATATTATTGTTCTCATCAGGTGCGGAATGTGATTTTTATGCTTTGCTGAAAATTCATCATTGTTGGCGTTAATAATCAGACACAGCACTAATTATCTTTGTTATGTCTCAAGTCATTAACTCAGAAATGTGGAGGACAACTAATTTCTGGGGGACAACACATTAATGCTACACACAATGGGTCTGATTTTGAACCCAGTACGTAAAAGAATAACTCCACTGAAGTCAATAGAGTTACACCAGTATAAGTCTGAGATCAGAATCAGGCCCATATATTAGTATGAAGCTACTGATGCTTATAAACCGTGCATGTTGCAGCAGAGCATACTACAGGCAAGTCACTCAAGTGTGTGATGCACAGAAGCTTGCGGCACCACATGATACCTTTGATCAGCTGTGGAGGAGGAAAACAGATGCAAACTGGTATTTTGAAATGAAAACTACTTAAGAAAAATGCTTGAGACAGCGCTAGAATCCTCCGAGGGAAACCTCAAGTACAACTGAAATATGGAACACATTTAACCAAAACATGGTTGCAGGTTGTATACAGGCAATACTAAGGGATAATGATGCCAAGCCAACATGCCAGTATGAAATATTTTCAAATTAAGAGCCAGACTGTTGCCAACCCCTGACCAATATATGCCCCTCCCCACTTGTGATACCCATGCAAAAGTTAGCATTGTCTGTAATCTTTGTGCTCCTGTAGGCACAATGACTGCTGGATAGCTCTGCTAACCACCCCAAAGGTGACTGGACTGGCTGGTTTTCCACAGGAGCATTGGGACCAGATCCTCACCTAGCAGAAATCACTGTAGTGCCATTGAAATCAACAGAGCTGTTCTGAATTACATCAGCTAAGGATCAGGCCTAGTGCATCCCCTGAGAGGGGAGCAAAGGGTCATGCTACCAGAGCTCCCACTGGAGCAGGGAACATCTGTAGTGTCCCCCGTGAAGGGCTATGCTTTCAAACACAGCTGACCCTAACTTTAGTTGTTTCTATCTTGCTTTATTACAAACAGGGCTGC
Organism: Lepidochelys olivacea; assembly: GCF_965140295.1. Classification (NCBI taxonomy): domain Eukaryota; kingdom Metazoa; phylum Chordata; order Testudines; family Cheloniidae; genus Lepidochelys; species Lepidochelys olivacea. The sequence goes on from NC_140411.1 coordinate 114,336,843, forward strand.
AAAAGGTGGCCGAGAATGTAAACAGGGAATGTCATGGAAAATGGAATGCAGAGAGATGTATAGCACAGTTATCAGCGCCTTCTTCTTCTAAGCTGACTGCAAATCAGGCTGCATAGTAAACTTTGTATTGTGATTACCCTCTCCTATTTTCCATATGTATCACTGAGATTAAACCAAAGCCTCTTGACTGGAAGCCAGTGACAATTCAGACGTACATCCTATCATCTGGGTTAAATTAAATTGACCAGGATAAGAGTAAATTCATTGGGTGGCTTATATCAAAACACCATAAACAGTTTCTCTTCTCAGCCATTCCAAAACTGTTTGTCCTCTTTTCAGGAACTCCAAGGTTATTCTGACCTGCTATGTGTTTAAACAAACAACAAAAACGAAAGAAAGCATGTACAAACAATTGTGAGCTTACCTCAACATAGAGAATAGGGAAAATTCCAATTTTATCTCCCAGCATTCCTTCTGCCCAGTTATCATCTACTCGTCTGATAACTGTCAAAATTTCATCCTACATTCAGAGAGATAAAACCACACACAATACAAAGTTAGATTTTATATGGAAAGAGGAAAATGCTTTATGATAACCCTAAATTCATTATCTAATACATAAGATTTCTTCAGCCTGTAACTGCCTGCATGCTGTATAGTGATTGGCATGAAAAAGGTCAGCATTTGCCAGTAATCTATATTAGAGTAGTACCTAGAAGACCCAACTAAGATAATTGTGCCAGGCACTCCACAAACCCAAAGGGTGTCTTTACACTTGGAGCCGAAAGTGTACATTCCATCTCGAAGAGACATAACTGTGCTAACTCTGATCAACCTAGTGCACTTGTGAGTGTAGCAATGACAGTGCAAGCAGGGGGAGAAGCTAGCTCCCGTGAGTCCATCCCTAGAATCTCGGATAGGTATGTACTAGAGGCAGCTCAATTTTTTTGAGTGCCAACTCAATCAGAGCTAGCACAGGTATGTTTCCTTGAGCTGGGATCTACATCTCCAGCTTCAAGTGTAGACACACCCATAGTGAGAGGCAGTCTTTGTTCCAAAGAGCTCACAGTCTAAACAGACAAGACAAAGGGTGGAGAGAGGCAGACATTAAGTGACTTGCCCAAGGGCATGCAGCAAGTCAGCAGCAGAACAAGGACTAGAACCCAGGTTTTCTGACTCTCAGTCCAATGCTGCACTTGCTGAATCATACTGCTCTCTTGTAGGCATAAAAACACTTTTACCCTACACTCTGAACAGGAAATAACTGTAGTAACAGTGTGGTTATCAATGGTGATTCACTTTGCAACAGCGACTACCGTGTGTGGTTGAATCTATGTTTCATTGCCAAATGCTCATACTGGCCCAAATCTTCACAGGTGAAGACGGAGCACAGGGCACAACTCAGCTGGTCCAAGATGGAGGGTGTATAAATGTGGCTTAAAGCCTTATTTGCCTACACATCATCCATTGTGGACCAGCTGTCCACCACACTGATCCTCCAAAATGTATTAAAACAGACTGCAGATTGTTCCCCAAGCCCCATGAGCTCCAAGAGGCCGATACAGCAGGTGTGGATCAACAGTTGTGACTATACCTCTGTAGCAGAGCGTACCTGGTTCTCCTGGCTCCTGCCTATGCTAGGCTCAGATAAAGTCATTCAGAGATCCTCGGGTTCTGAAACCACTGATGCGTTTATTTAAAAGTTTGTGCTCCCACCACTTTCTCACCAGGCAGCGTGCACAGCTTTGGATTCCTTGTGTCCAAACCCAGGAGGGAAGGGCTTTCCTTCTTTCCTGCCTGCCCTCCCTGGCTCTCCTTCGTCCCACCCCCTTTCTGCCATCTTCCCAGCCTCTGATGTAGCCTTGGGCTAATTGGGCTGGCAGCTGGCTCTCATTCCCCTATTAGGGAAGGTTCTGTCCAGCCAGCTCCACTTTATTCGCTTAAATGAGGCTGGCGTGGCAGGGGGCTGATTCTGCAGCCCTCCTGCTCAGCACCCTATCACACACCTTCCCCTTCTCCAACCACCAGGTTCGCCCATCTGTGTCCTCTTCTCCCCGTTCTGGACAGGGTCCTCCAGGGGAGCCCTCCGCTATCTTTCCCATGATCCTCTGGGTCCTCCTAGAGGGGTTCTGCTATCCCCCATCTGCAGAAGCCACATTGCGTGGGGGTTGGGCAGCCTCATAACTCTGCCTCCACCAAGAGGTTCTTGCACCAGTTACACCCCCAGGTGTGTCCCCCTTCCCTTTCTGCTTTTGCCCCCACCAGAGGTTCAGGGTCAATCACAGTGCCCCCCTGGACCTCACATTCCTCAGACCTGTCAAGTGGGTCCTGAACCTGGTCTTCTGGGGGTCCCCATGCAGGGAGTTCAGTCGGGCCTTTCGGCTCCATGACGGGCCCTGGGGTGCATATGTCCTCCTGCCTTTGTTCCTCTGTTCCTACCCAGGCTTGCCCCTGTTGTCTAGGGTTATTGACCTGAAGGACCCTCTCCCCCTTTCTCTGAGGGTGTTCCCTCTTTTCCATTTTAGGTTTCCTCCCCCAACCTCCCTTTTCTCTTGGGGAGGGTTCCCAGTAGGTTCCCACCACCATGGGGTATGGCAGGCCCCCTACTACCTCTATCTACATCCAGTGGAACCGGCCCTGGACCTCCAGGGGCAGCTGGGCCATTGGGCACTGCCTCTTATCCCCCTGGATGCACTCCACACTCAGATTGACTCCAGGAATCACACTCGGGCTCTACTAGTCCCCTCCTTAAGGGGGAGCAGGCTGAGGCTGTGTCCACTAGACCACGCTGGGGTCGCCTCCCAACCATCAGGGGAATGATGGACAGCCACCTCCCTTTCCCTGGCCCTCTCATGTTGGTCCACCTGCAGAACTGGGTGAAACCACATTCCATGTCCAGGCAGTCCCCTTTTTTATGTCTGGGCCACCCGCACTGCCAGCAGATGATTGTCTTGGTCCCCATGGGAGCTCCCTGGTTGGTCTCCTGTTTCTTCTTGGGACCCTTCCCGGTCAGGGATTCCCCAATGTCCTCCTCTCTTTCGGAGTGCACAGGGAAGTCTGCCTCTGTGTACTCCTCTGTCAGTTTCACCGCAGCCTCTACCATACTTGTTTGGTGCTTTCACACCCAAACCCTTAGGCCATGTAAAAACTGCTCTAAGACAAGCACGTCCATAATCTCCCCCTCTGTCTGGGCATTAGGCCCCAGCCATCGGGTGGCCCAGTTCATTAATTTCTGGGCAAACACCAGGGGTCTCAAACTCCCTGTCCACTTTGCTGCCTGGAACCACTGGTGGTATTTTTCAGTGGATAGCTCCACCCGATCTAGGACAGCCGCCTTCACTGCATCATAGCTTCTGGCCTGCTCCTCGCTTAGGAGCATGTAGGCTGCTTGGGCTTCAGCCACCAGGTAGGGAGTGAGCTGCAGGGCCCAGGTTGCCCTATCCCAACCTGCTCCCATGGCTACCCACTCAGATGTGCCCAGGAAGGCATCAGGATCATCCGTGGGGCCCATTTTACAAAGTCCCAGGCCCAGCCCCCAAATACCATCCCCCACCATGGGACTCACCATTCTCTGGAGGAGCGGCTGCTGTATGCTGGCCTGCCAGCTAAGCAAGGCCTCTCTCTCCAGCTGGTGAGCCTGCTGAAAGCTTTGCATGGCCTTTTTCACCAGCCATTGCAGGGTCTCCTCTATCTCCAGGCTGCCAAACTCTTGTTCTGGCACAGGGTCCCAGAGAAGCCCCCACATGTAGCAGAGCAGAGCTGGCCCTCCCAAGTCCTACCTCTGCTAGGCTCCAATAAAGTCACTTACAGACCCTCAGCTTCTGAAACCCCTGGTGCTTTTATTTACAAGTTTGTGCTCCCACCACCTTCTCAGTATGCACAGCTCTGGATTCCTTGTGTCTGAACCCAAGCAGGCCAGCCTCTATCCCACACTTCTGCTTCCTTCTTCCCAGCCTCTTATACAGCCCTGGGCTAATTGGGCTGGCAGATGGCTCTCATTCACCAATTAGGGCAGGTTCTTTCCAGCCAGCTCCACTTTATTCACTTAAATGGGAATGGCATGGTAGGGGGCTGATTCTGCAGCCCTTCTGCTCAGCACCCTGTCACAACCTCCTATTTCAAGTGCAGGACAGGCAATAGTATAGGAGCCACTGTGTGGGCTCTATGCCACTGGAGAATTGCCCTAAACCTGCTTTTGGGTAATTTTTCAGTGTAAACTGGCCCCGGTGCAGGTGTTCCATTTCAAAATAAAAATTAATTTCCAAAACAGAAGTTATAATTTCCAACATAGCATGATATGATTAACAGACCAACTGGACGCATTTATATAATGAAATGACAATATACCACCTCCCCAAAAAGAAAGAAAGAAAAAAAAAAGCAAAGTACAGTTGAAGGTGCAGACAGGCTAGATTGCACGAGTGACTCACTAGGAGATGCACAGTGAATTGCTGATTTTTGTAAATTAGTAGTTGAATGATAAACAATAAACAAAGAAAAAGCAACAATAATGCAGTACAAAATGTACTCTGTTCAAACTTTTTGTCAACGGCAGTTTAGTTTTACTTATGTATACTAGTAAATGTACTGTTGTATGGTATATTTTATAAAAATAATGAAATCTTATTATTATGAGATTTCATTTCAGTGCACCTCTATTAAATCTTGGTTGAAGGGTATGGAAAGACCACCAACTCTTTTGCACATATTATACAGCATGAGATTTAGAAAACTGTTGATTAGTAAATTCCTACGTAAATTCCTATTCAGCATTTCCAGGTGCAGACAAAAATCGAAAACATGCTAATGATTAGGAAAGCTCTTGCTGTTTAGATAGAACTCTGAGCTACCTCAGGGTGAGCCACTGAATTCACTGACTGAATTGCATGATCATTTCTTGGTGCTGGGTTCACTATAACAACTTGAGAACTGAGCCGGCACCTGTTGTAACTGAGGAGTCCTCCAGAAAGGCATGTGGCAGTGGTCCTAAAGTGAAATGCCATGAGGCCATTAAATGTTTTCTGTGACAGGCCATTGAAGGAAGAACAGGGAGGACTGATTTGGACGACTTCTGAAAATGAAGCTCACCATTTGATTGTTCCCTTATTTCATCAAACCTTTCTCTTCCATTCCTGCGAAGAAATTCAGTGATTTCCTCAAAAGCTACTCACGGGTTTTCCCTGAAAAGATTGGAAACAGAGTACTGGCATTTCTTGGACTACTTTTCCATTTATTAACATTTTGGGAATGACGGATGCAGGTGTCCAGCAATGTTGCATACATCTGTGTAAGTGGTACAACTCTCTTGGTCAATGAATTTATAAGCTAGTGGACAGTGCTGTTTTTGCACGTTTTTCTCAAATTACAGAAAATACCTCCTAGGTTGTTTGGCAATGGATTCCACTTGACCAAAGATTATCATAGTTTGCAGCTTTGGGGCATGTACACTTGTACAGAAACAACTCAAATAAGTTAAATAATTCCCTTGATCCATAAGCAGAAAGACAGTGAAAACAGTCAGAGATTGTGTTCTTCAACTGTTTGTTTCAGCTGGAGGAATGCAAAAAGAGTTCATGCTTTTAATGTTCTGAAGAAACAGATACTATTAAATTACAAAGCCTTTTCTGAAATGACCATTTCTGATTTTTGCAGAGAATTGCCAATAATATGTCTCTGCAAAAGGGAAAGTTTAATTTCTTTATAACTCCTACAAAAGCCTGAACATTGTGTATGTAGAATTGTGATGGGTGTACTCCCCACACTGGCCCTGCAAGAGCAGAATTGAGCCAACTGGGCCCAATCAGCCAGTTAGGCTGCAATCTGGGAGAATTAAGCCTGGGAAGAAAGCCGTAATAAGGGGACGTTCACCTACGTGAGAACAGGCGAGGCTTATAAAGACAGGAAATTGGAAGCAGAAGAGGCAGCAAGGCCTGCAGTGCCCCTCCGGGGGGGGGGGGGGGGAAGAAGCCCCATAGGAACAGGTCCAGAAGTGTAGAGCAGTAAGGTGGTGGAGATGTAGACCTTAACTATTTGCTACAGGGCCCTGGACTGGTACCCAGAATAGATGGTGGGTGTGGGTTCCCCTACCAACCAGTGCAGAGTGGTATTGTTCAGGGGCAGTGAACAGGAAGACTGTATGAGTCACTGTGGGAGTGACAGGGTCAGGGCAGTGAGTGTGAGGACTGCCTGACACCGTGTGGACAGAAGGGACTTTGAAAGACACCTCCCCCCCAACTCCCGAAGGGGAACCCACTTAGTGACATGGCTGGAGGGCCGAGTCACAAAAAGGATGCTGCGGTTCCTGGAGCAAGAGAGGGGCTGCAGGCTGAGAGTGGTGGAGTGTAATTACTGGAAGAGGCATCGACCTGGTGAGCTGTTCCCCAGAGTGACCAGGACAAGGTGCCATCCTAGCAGTGAGTAGAGCATCCCATCAAAGAATCTATAGATGAGGAGCAACTAAAATCAGGCAACTAAAAGAATAGATTGTTTCAAGATCCTGCCATAAATACTCTACATTTTAAATTATATTTGGTTCCTGCTACAAAGACTTTCGATAAAACCTAAATTGTGATGATTCTATACTTCTGAAGAGATTTATATACCTTTATGGCCAAATTTTCAAAGACTGACTGATGCCTAAATTGGGTTTGCACTGCAGCTGCCAAATCTGCTTGTGTATGAGCAAATCAGGTAATTGCGCATGTTGGGATCCAATGGCACTCATACTGCCCATTTTTGTAAGAAAGCATGGTACAACCTTTGAAAATCAGCTCACAGTATTTCCTTGAACATGCTATTGAGAAATTCCATGGATCGCAGCAAATCCTAAAGTGTCAGTTAAAGTTCTTTACTTACAGAAAGTTTCATGGCATTTGACAGCTAGCAGCATTCCTCTTATGTTTTAAACAGGCAAAGATTTCAATGTCTAATATTTTGCTGCCTTAAATTAGTTGTATTACAATGCTACCCATTGACACCTAGAAAGGTTCCCAACAGGACCATGAACAGCAAAAAGTCTACAGCTCTCTTGTGAGTGCCATTCAATCTTCTGCACTCTATTATTATACATGCACTAAATTGATTTCCAGGCAGCACAAATGAATACCAGTCTAAAAATTGTTATTTCAAAAGCTGATTGAATCTACTGTAATTTCCACAGTGACTCTTTTCTTTTCTTTTTCTTTTCTTTTCTTTTTGTCAGCTAAATGCCTCTGTATTAGTCACTACCTGACAGCCTCATCCACAGCACTGTAAGACCTGCAATCCCATTTCATGAACATTGTCAAAATGAAAATCAAATACAAATAATTTTAAACCAGTTTGGCTTGCTGAAAAATCAACCCTTTTGTGAGGAAAATAACACAAAATTGTGTCATCAATGACTATCACAATTCATGGCATGATATTTAAGAGTCACTTACTGCTATTAATGCATCAATACAAAGCAGATTAATTTGCTGTTCATGGAGATAACTCTATTAGAGTTAGACAACTGGAAAGATTTCAGTGATGACAGAATGGCACAATGTACTACTCTGCTGTGCCTACCATCTACACTTGCCAGCTGGCAAGGAAGTCCTCATAGCAACATACTACAGTGACAGCACCACAGAAATGGAAACGCTGCTTGAATTGAAATGTTAAGGGGCTGCGATGTCACTCTGTAGCAATGAACCGGTATTGAAAGTGATAACACTTGGTAAGATTGGCACCGAAATTGTTAAACACTGCTGTGGGCTGGGAGTGAGCACCTGGGAAGATGAAAGAAATAATGAAAGTGACCACTGTAATTAAAAAAAAAAAACCCACTACAATAGAACATAGGAAATGGCTTTTATCTTTATAGTTTTAAAATATATTTGCCCCGGGGCACTTTCTTAAAATGGCATGGGAACATACAGAGGGTGAGCCAGCACAGGAATGAAACTTTGGACTAAATTCTGACCTCAGTGTAAATCTGAAGTAACTCTCCTAAAGTAAGTGGATGGCTCCAGGTTTAACTGAGATTGGAATCTGGTTCCTTGTTGGATTTGTTGCTTGTAGCACAAAGCCTAGCCCTGATGTGACTGTGTGTATGGGAGTGGAGGGGAACTAGGTTAAATAAAAACAGTACTAGACTGGATCCTGAGATACTGTGCAAGAAACAATTAAATAGATGTTGTGCGATTCTGTGGGCTAGAATTTGATCTCACACTGGTATAAATAAGCTGCAACTCTTCTGAACTCAATGGAGTTAAACTGGTGTAAAACTAGTGTGAGGTTGACACTGGGCCCTATAAAGAGCTAAACAACTGCTACTGCATAAATTGCTAATAGAATCCTTCCATGAGCACCTCAATACGCAATGGGGAATGCGCCAAAGGCACCGTCTGTTAGGCTGGTCCAGCATGTTCCTTTCTCTGTGCTCAGTTAACTCTGCTGACCCTTACAGAAAAGGGGGAGGGGTCTTATAGGTGGCTAGAGGAGAGTAGTCCATGCACTCAGGGAATGAAAGAACTGGTCATTATGTTTGGTCATTATGCAGTGAGCCCAATGGGGAAGGACAGGTTTGTCATCTCTTCCCACCTTTTACACCCATGCCACAGCAGGTATAATTTGGCCCAGACATAAAACATTATTAAAATTGATTTATTCTTGTCCTTTTAATTGTGGGGCAGTCTGGAGAGCTGTGTCTGGGGAGGTCACAGGGGACATCATGGTACCCACTCTAACAGGGGGGTTACTGACAAAGATCAGAGACAGACATACATTCATTTCATTGTATTTAATAGTTAGAGTAGGAGGGGGGAGTAGGCATTGTAAATTTGGGAGGGGACAGTGAGAAGGAAACCAAATACTCCTACTTTGTTCTCCTTAGCTACACCCACAGACTTTATGACTGTGCCACCACAAACAGGAAAGAAGAAAAACAGCATCTGGTTTCCCTGGCTTCAGATACTGACAGTGTCATGAAGTCCAATGAAAGAATAATAAAATGCAGTGATATGGAAAAGACCTGTATTAGGTTTGCCTAAAGGCTTGTCTACACTACTGCTAAAGTCGATGTAACTTACGTTGCTCAGGGATGTGAAAAAAACACTTCCCTGAACAACATAAGTTACACCTACTTAAAGCGGTGTCTACACCGCACTATGTCGACGGGAGACGCTCTCTCACTGGCATAGGTTCTGCCTCTCGTTGAAGTGGAGTAATGACCTCGACAGGAGAGTGCTCTCCTGTTAATATAGCATGTCTTCTCCAGACACGCTATCTAGGTGCAGCTGCATCGATTCAGCAGCGCCACTGTAACACGGTAGTGAAGACAAGCCCTAAGTCCACTTCCCTGCCAATACAGGATTATTCCTCCGTTTACATTTACTAGAGAAACCTAACTCTAAACATCCCATGGCACTGTAAATGAGTCTGATGGTTACAAACATCTTTTTTGTAAGAAACATGGGGTCTGACTCTGATCTTGTTTACACTAGTCATGCGCTGATGTGACTCCACTGACTTAAATGGAAAGATAACACTGTAAATGAGGTCGGAATCAGATCCAGGATCTCTGGAACGCAAACAGAGAATCACAAATGATGAAATGAAGAACAAGGCTAAGATTCCCTGACTGAAAAATCGTATCTATGCACTGTTGTAGCCACATTGGTCCCAGGATATTAGAGAGACAAGGGCGGTGAGGCAATATATTTTATTGGACCAACTTCTCACCCACTTTGTCTCTCTCTAATATCCTGGGAATGAGGTGGCTAAAACAACACTGCAGCATACAACAATGGAAGATATTGAATTTTGCCGCCTGAAATAGAAACTCCACAGCTTGAAAAAGGAAGCAAAACTTAACAGACATCTGCTTCCTGAGCAAATACAAGAAACGAAACATCATCCCCAGAGGTCTCGCCATCTATAACCCTCTGACCACTATATACAACTCCAAATGTCAGAAGTTGGTCCAATAAAAGATGTTACCTCACCCACCTTGTCCGCTAAAATCCTATCTATGGCAAGGCAGTGTTCATGCCATTGAACAGAGGATAGCCACACAGGCTCTGAAAACTGATTAAACAGGAAGCTTCATCAGCAAGGTGAAAGCTAAAATTAGCATTGAAAAAGCTGATGAAATAAAGACGAGTGAAATCCTTAGATGAAAAATAGATTATTCATTGTCAGAGAGAACAATAGACAAGACATAAAAATAATTACAAGGTGAAGAAGCTAAGAGATAAAACAGTGGTAGAGAGGAAATTGCTTAGGCAAAACAAAGCAGCTACAGGTAAAGAGTAAAAGAACAAAGGGAGATGGCAACATGATAAAAGATGGTTGAGAATGCAGTTATAAACTTATTCAGGAGGAAAAAATTGCATGTGTAAATGACACTGGACACTCAAGAATGTGAAAGTGTATTACAGGGAGCTAGGACCTGTTCATTTATCTGAGAAGATTTTATAAGGAGCACTAAAGCAGTCATCAAGAGATCACGTTTTATAGAGCATCAAGTATACAGAACAGAACAAGGAACTAAAAGATCCTTAGTGCTTTAGTAGAAGAGGCAATGACCATTTGTCATGCTAATAAAGTTACCTAAATTAAGTGAGCAATTTAGGTTTTTTTAATTGTTTTATATTTTAAAATTAGCATTTAATAAACATTTTACAATCATAATATAGTATCACAATTAATATAATATAAAATTGATGATTGCTTTGGCAACTGGTATAATATAGAAGTATAATATATGAAAAAATATAATATAAAATAGATTTTAAAATACAATATCAAATATAAAACAAAATAAAGTAACAAATATAAAAGATCTCTCAAACTGAAAAACAAACATTTCATTCCAATAAGGATCTTATCAAAACACTTCATTTTTTTTAAACAGAATTTAGTTGAAATGGACATGTTCCCACAGAATAATTCCCATTAATTGAAATGGCATTTTATGATGGAAAAATGTTCTATTAGAAATTTTTTTACCAGCTCTACTTGTAGATTTTGCCTTTTTAAAAAAACCCTATACTTCTCACATGCTCATCAGTGCGTTATCCTGTGGACAGAAGATGAGTCAGCAGCTTTCTGATAGGCTTGGCACAAATGTCATTCCAAAATGAGGTCTTGACTTCTAAGGGATTCCCATTGGCTGCTAAGGATATGTCTACACTGCAATTAGACACCATGGCTGGCCTGTTCCAGCTGACTCAGGCTCATGGGGCCCAGGTTAAGTCAGCTGCGAACCAGCTGAGTAGAGAACAGCAGAGAGGCTAACAGAGGGAGTTTGCCTGGGATTGCCTGAGAGGAGGTACGCTAAGGGCTGCATTAAGGAGGCTGTGTTGGTGAGTATCTGAGTGTCTGTTGTGGGGACAGTTGACAGTTTGACCGTGTGCTGGATTGCTGGTTCGAAAAGTGTGAATTGGGAGTGCTTTGTTCCAGGTGAGCCTTGAGTGGGCCTGACTGTTATAAAAAGCCAGTCAGCTGTGAACCAGCTGAGCAGCGAACAGCAGAGAGGCTAACAGGGGAGAGCCCACTGAGGCTTACATCTTGCCGGCTTCTCTGAATAGTTACTACAATTCCTGAGGAAGCTCGTAGAAGGAAGGTAATATGGATGGGGAGTGTTCAGCTGTTGTGACCTGCACTGGATGTGCCATGTTTGTCTTTCTTCCACAGGACAGAAGCGACTTTGTCTGTACAAAGTGCAAGCTGGTCTCCATATTGGAAGAGAAGAGATATGCTTCTACAGACACAACATTCTGAAGATTCAGAGCAGGCTGCACTGCGAGGACAGGAGGACGGTGAAGAAATTTGGCAGCATGTGACCTCCAGAAGAAGAAAGGGGAGCGTCCATGTACCAGCAATGCAGATACAGGTAAGTAACTGTTTTCATGTTCTCTCCACAGGTACTAATGCGGAGAGTGGACTAGATGATACATCTGAGGGAAAGGAATGAAGGAGACTCCGCCGACTGGAAGGCATGAGATGCACTGTCCTAGGGTTGGGGGTTCCACGACCACCACTCCCAAGAGAAGGAGGCAGGTGGTAGTGGTCGGGGACTCTCTCCTCAGGGGGACTGAGTCATCTATCTGCCGCCCTGACCAGGAAAACAGAGAAGTCTGCTGCTTGCCAGGAGCTAGGATTCACGATGTGACAGAGAGACTGCCGAGACTCATCAAGCCCTTGGACTGCTACCCCTTCCTGCTTCTCCACGTGGGCACCAATGATACTGCCAAGAATGACCTTGAGCAGATCACTGCAGACTATGTGGCTCTGGGAAGAGGGATAAAGGAGTTTGAGGTGCAACTGGTCTTCTCGTCCATCCTCCCCGTGGAAGGAAAAGGCCTGGGTAGAGACCGTTGAATCGTGGAAGTCAACGAATGGCTATGCAGGTGGTGTCGGAGAGAAGGCTTTGGATTCTTTGACCATGGGATGGTGTTCCAAGAAGGAGGAGTGCTACGCAGAGACGGGCTCCACCTAACGAAGAGAGGGAAGAGCATCTTCACAAGCAGGCTGGCTAACCTAGTGAGGAGGGCTTTAAACTAGGTTCACTGGGGGAAGGAGAAATGAAAGCCCTGAGGTAAGTGGGGACGTGGGATACTGGGAGGAAGCACGAGCAGGAGCGCGCGAGAGAGGAGGGCTCCTGCCTCATACTGAGAAAGAGGGACGATCAGTGAGTTATCTCAAGTGCCTGTACACAAATGCAAGAAGCCTGGGAAACAAGCAGGGAGAACTGGAAGTCCTGGCACAGTCAAGGAATTATGATGTGACTGGAATAACAGAGACTTGGTGGGATAACTCACATGACTGGAGTACTGTCATGGATGGATATAAACTGTTCAGGAAGGGCAGAAAAGGTGTGGGAATTGCATTGTATGTAAGAGAGCAGTATGACTGCTCAGAGCTCAAGTATGAAACTGCAGAAAAACCTGAGAGTCTCTGGATTAAGTTTAGAAGTGTGAGCAACAAGGGTGATGTCGTTGTGGGATTCTGCTATAGACCACCGGACCAGAGGGATGAGGTGGACGAGGCTTTCTTCCGGCAACTTCACAAACAAGGTCAGCTCCCAGACTGCTGCGCTGGGCATCACAACATGGGGAATAGATGGCCAGCCCTCTGTGGAGAAAGAGGTGGTTAGGGACTATTTAGAAAAGCTGGACGTGCACAAGTCCATGGGGCCGGACGAGTTGCATCCGAGAGTGCTAAAGGAATTGGCGGCTGTGATTGCAGAGCCATTGGCCATTATCTTTGAAAACTCGTGGCGAACGGGGGAAGTCCCGGATGACTGGAAAAAGGCTAATTAGTGCCCATCTTTAAAAAAGGGAAGAAGGAGGATCCTGGGAACTACACGCCAGTCAGCCTCACCTCAGTCCCCGGAAAAATCATGGAGCAGGTCCTCAAAGAATCAATCCTGAAGCACTTACATGAGAGGAAAGTGATCAGGAACAGTCAGCATGGATTCACCAAGGGAAGGTCATGCCTGACTAATCTAATTGCCTTCTATGATGAGATTACTGGTTCTGTGGATGAAGGGAAAGCAGTGGATGTATTGTTTCTTGACTTTAGCAAAGCTTTTGACACGGTCTCCCACAGTATTCTTGTCAGCAAGTTAAAGAAGTATGGGCTGGATGAATGCACTATAAGGTGGGTAGAAAGTTGGCTACATTGTTGGGCTCAACGGGTAGTGATCAATGGCTCCATGTCTAGTTGGCAGCCGGTATCAAGTGGAGTGCCCCAAGGGTCGGTCCTGGGGCCGGTTTTGTTCAATATCTTCATAAATGATCTGGAGGATGGTGTGGATTGCACTCTCAGCAAATTTGCGGATGATACCAAACTGGGAGGAATGGTAGATACGCTGGAGGACAGGGATAGGATACAGAGAGACCTAGACAAATTGGAGGATTTGGGCCAAAAGAAATCTGATGAGGTTCAATAAGGATAAGTGCAGGGTCCTGCACTTAGGACGGAAGAACCCAATGCACAGCTACAGACTAGGGACCGAATGGCTAGGCAGCAGTTCTGCGGAAAAGGACCTAGGGGTGACAGTGGATGAAAAGCTGGATATGAGTCAGCAGTGTGCCCTTGTTGTCAAGAAGGCCAATGGCATTTTGGGATGTATAAGTAGGGGCATAGCGAGCAGATCGAGGGATGTGATCGTCCCCCTCTACTGGACATTGGTGAGGCCTCATCTGGAGTACTGTGTCCAGTTTTGGGCCCCACACTACAAGAAGGATGTGGATAAATTGGAGAGAGTCCAGCAAAGGGCAACAAAAATGATTAGGGGTCTGGAACACATGACTTATGAGGAGAGGCTGAGGGAACTGGGATTGTTTAGTCTGCAGAAGAGAAGAATGAGGGGGGATTTGATAGCTGCTTTCAACTACCTGAGAGGTGGTTCCAGAGAGGATGGTTCTAGACTATTCTCAGTGGTAGAAGAGGACAGGACAAGGAGTAATGGTCTCAAGTTGCAGTGGGGGAGGTTTAGGTTGGATATTAGGAAAAACTTTTTCACTAGGAGGGTGGTGAAACACTGGAATGCATTACCTAGGGAGGTGGTGGAATCTCCTTCCTTAGAAGTTTTTAAGGTCAGGCTTGACAAAGCCCTGGCTGGGATGATTTAATTGGGGATTGGTCCTGCTTTGAGCAGGGGGTTTGACTAGATGACCTCCTGAGGTCCCTTCCAACCCTGATATTCTATGATTCTAACTCACGGAAGTTACTAGATCGCAGGCCCTGGTTCTCATGGGACACTTCAATCACCCTGATATCTGCTGGGAGAGCAATACAGCGGTGCACAGAGAATCCAGGAAGTTTTTGGAAAGTGTAGGGGACAATTTCCTGGTGCGAGTGCTGGAGGAACCAACTAGGGGCAGAGCTCTTCTTGACCTGCTGCTCACAAACAGGGAAGAATTAGTAGGGGAAGCAAAAGTGGATGGGAACCTGGGAGGCAGTTACCATGAGATGGTCGAGTTCAGGATCCTGACACAGGGAAGAAAGGAGAGCAGCAGAATACGGACCCTGGACTTCAGAAAAGCAGACTTTGACTCCCTCAGGGAACTGATGGGCAGGATCCCCTAGGAGAATAACATGAGGGGGAAAGGAGTCCAGGAGAGTTGGCTGTATTTCAAGGAATCCCTGTTGAGGTTACAGGGACAAACCATCCCGATGAATAGTAAATATGGCAGGTGACCAGCTTGGCTTAACAGTGAAATCCTTGCTGATCTTAAACACAAAAAAGAAGCTTACAAGAAGTGGAAGATTGGACAAATGATCAGGGAAGAGTATAAAAATATTGCTCGGGCATGAGGAGTGAAATCAGGAAGGCCAAATCACACCTGGAGTTGCAGCTAGCAAGAGATGTTAAGAGTAACAAGAAGGGTTTCTTCAGGTATGTTAGCAACAAGAAGGACGTCAAGGAAAGCGTGGCCCCTTACTGAATGAGGGAGGCAACCTAGTGAGAGAGGATGTGGAAAAAGCTAATGTACTCAATGCTTTTTTTGCCTCTGTCTTCATGAACAAGGTCAGCTCCCAGACTACTGCACTGGGCAGCACAGCATGGGGAGGAGGTGACCAGCCCTCTGTGGAGAAAGAAGTGGTTCAGGACTATTTAGAAAATCTGGACGAGCACAAGTCCATGGGGCCGGATGCGCTGCATCCGAAATTGCTAAAGGAGTTGGCAGATGTGATTGCAGAGCCATTGTCCATTATCTTTGAAAACTCATGGCAATCGGGGGAAGTCCCGGACGACTGGAAAAAGGCTAATGTAGTGCCAATCTTTAAAAAAGGGAAGAAGGAGGATCCTGGGAACTACAGGCCAGTCAGCCTCACCTCAGTCCCTGGAAAAATCATGGAGCAGATCCTCAAGGAAGTAATTCTGAAGCACTTAGAGGAGAGGAAAGTGATCAGGAACAGTCAGCATGGATTCACCAAGGGAAGGTAATGCCTGACTAATCTAATTGCCTTCTATGATGAGATTACTGGTTCTGTGGATGAAGGGAAAGCAGTGAATGTATTGTTTCTTGACTTTAGCAAAGCTTTTGACACTGTCTCCCACAGTATTCTTGCCAGCAAGTTAAAGAAGTACGGGCTGGATGAATGGACTATAAGGTGGATAGAAAGTTAGATTGTCGGGCTCAACGGGTAGTGATCAATGGCTCCATGTCTAGTTGGCAGCCGGTATCAAGTGGAGTGCCCCAAGGGTCGGTCCTGGGGCCGGTTTTGTTCAATATCTTCATAAATGATCTGGAGGATGGCGTGGATTTCATCCTCAGCAAGTTTGTAGATGACACTAAACTGGGAGGAGAGGTAGATACGCTGGAGGGTAGCGATAGGATACAGAGGGACCTAGACAAATTAGAGGATTGGGCCAAAAGAAATCTGATGAGGTTCAACAAGGACAAGTGCAGATTCTTGTTGAAGTGCAGATTCATCCCCATGCACCACTAGAGACTAGGGACTGAATGGCTCAGCAGCAGTTCTGCAGAAAAGGACCTAGGGGTTACAGTGGACGAGAAGCTGGATATGAGTGAACAGTGTGCCCTTATTGCCAAGAAGGAGTAATGGTCTCAAGTTGCAGTGGGGGAGATTTAGGTTGGATATTAGGAAAATCTTTTTCACTATGGGGGTGGTGAAACACTGGAATGCGTTACCGAGGGAGGTGGTGGAATCTCCTTCCTTAGAAGTTTTTAAGTTCAGGCTTGACAAAGCCCTGGCTAGGATGATTTCGTTGGGGATTGGTCATGCTTTGAGCAGGGGGTTGGACTAGATGACCTCCTGAGGTCTCTTCCAACCCTGATATTCTATGATTCTTTGATTCTAAGGAACTGTTTAATTGCAGTGTAGCTGTTTGGGCTCAGGCTGCAGCCCACGCTCTGGGACCTTCCAACTCACAGGGCCCTTGAGCTGGAAGTTCTAGCCCAAGCCTGAACGTCTATCAAGCAATTAAACAGCACTTTAACCCCAGTCAGGTAGCCTGGGTCAGCCACAGATTTTTAATTGCAGTGTAGACATACCCATTGTGCCCTCAACTCCTGCGGACCTCCCTGCCTTCGGTGGTAATTAAGGGGATGGGTAGCATCTCACCTCAGTGAGTTCTGTCTCAGTAGGAAGAAGCATTTAGAAGTCAAAAGAAGTTGATCTCTCTGAGTATCTAGCATGATTGGGCTCCCAATTAATTTGGAAATTCACTTCTCCTTCCAATGTATCTGAGCTCATGGCCCTTAAATATCATACATGAGAATGTCACTGGTCTGAGAAAGAAAGAAAGAAAGAGTCCCTGTGTTGCTCCTGAACCTAGCTCTGCCAGAATTAAAGCATTTTTGCAGAACTACTGTACATGAGGAAGTGCAGGGTTATTAAAACTACTGTATCCATTTGAAATGAAATCTTTTAAATTCCATCTTAAATAAAAAGATGTTCTAAGTTATCAAGTGCTGGTACATGGCAGAGTATTTTACTCATAATGGAGCAGACTGCCAGACACAGCAAAACAAACACATCTTGAACTACACCCACTGGTAGTAAGTAAGGAAACAAGAAACTGCTTTTTACTTTACCTTGGTGAAGGTTAAACAGTCCTTGTCTTGGTCTTTATCCTTTATTTCAAAATCGTAAAGTGCTTTGCCCTGAGGCGGAGCTTGTGGAAGGGGCTTGATACACTGGATATAGCTGGCTGGAAAGAAGCCATGGTTTCCATTGAGCTCTCCGTGATACCAATTCTCATCCACCTTTCGTCGTAGTATGATAATGTCCCCTTTGGTAAACTTGAGGTCACCAGGTTCTTTTCCCTCATAGGTGTAGAGAGCTTTACCATAGGGCAGTTGAGAAATACTCTAAAAAAAACCACAATAGACAATCATTTTAAGTAAACTTATAATATGCACCAACTTTTCCTTAAATTTTCCAACTACTAGTAGCTAAATGATTATCAGCAACAGATCTACCATGGTGACTCCAATTTATTGCAATACAAAATAGTCTAAATTTCATGCAAAAAAAATCAACATTAGTACAACACTAATGTTGACAAATGAAGCACTTAAATGTCAGGAAATGGCAGAGCTGAGGTGAAAGTTCACTATAATGCTGATGCATTGTCCTTAGGCTGCAAACTACTATTTAATTATATGATTAATTATATTTATTTGCTAATTCATACACTATATAATACGTAATTTGGAATTTCTTATAAAAGTATACATGCAATAAGATAAATATTGAGACATACAGTCTTCAGGCTTGGTTTGATTTTTAAGTCAAAATGAGATCTACAAAACAAACCAAGTTTGAAGGAAATTGGTTCAGTAGCTTACAAGTTATAAATTGAAAGATATTAAGTTGAAACTTTTTTGACTCAGTTTGTTAGAACAAGTGCAAATGAATTGTAATTGGTTTTGTGTTTTATAACCAAATCCTCTTAATCCTTTCAAACTGCTCAAATCGCTTAGTATTCCCTAAGGACTACTGTGTGTACATACATAATTTTAAGTTTAAAGATTCTGTAGTCTCTGAGTTAGTGTCAGTAGGGAAAATATTTTTAGAATAGGAAGAATGTATTAGGTTCATCCCCTCATAACTGATATGTAACCTTCACTATAACTTACAGAACTATAACATCTTTCAGACTGTTTCCCAAAACACTTTAGAGATCTTGCGGCTCAGTGTTGCCACTCTCTCTATATATAGATAAATAGGTGCCAACTTCAATTATATATAATAGAAATGATCCAAGAGGGAGCTGTACTCTGCTAGGGCCTGCTCCCGCGCCTATTGAAGTTCATGGCAAAATTTCTATAGACTTAAATAGGATCAGAATTGAGTCTGTAATGAAGCCAATTGCTTACTCATTACCCTTGGCCTGCTGTTGATGATTTCGGAAGTTGTAACTGAATAGACAAGAACAGAACAGAGGGAAGTTCAGCAAATAATTTAAGGAGGTTACCCAGCTCCCAATTTCCATTTGGGCCAAATCATGCCTGGTCCTTTTGAGAGTTCATGGGGCAGAGGGAGGTGCAAGGAGCCTTTCCCCTGGGTCCCTTTGGGGTAAGACACACCCTACAGGGAGCATGGCAATGTACCCCATTGCCCTCGCACTCACCAGCAGAGCTAGCAAGCTGTGCAAGAAGCAAAATGCTTTACCATCCTAAAGGGTGCATTCCTCTGCATGCCATGCAGCCCTATGAGGGATTATGCAAATCCTTCCCACAGCTCCTGTGGGGGTGGTGAAAAATTGCCTTTCCTACCACAATGCAGCCAGTGCCTATCAGGAATGATTTGGCCCTTTGTTCCGCAATGTAGTGAAATTATGGTCGTTACTAGTTTATTTATAAATTCTTTATAAATGTTACAGGATTTTGTATTGTTTGTGTATGCACAGATATTGTCTTTTTTCCTTTCTTTACAGTGGCTGTCAGCTAGGACAGGTGACTGGTGGGAAGGGTATAAAAAGCAAGGTATTTAAAAAACTCAGACATTTTACAGAATGTTTATGATTCCTTGACTTCTGGTGGTGTTTTTTCTGAATAAAGAACTAGACGTTTATAGGAACAAGAATAGCATCTGCAGTTACACTAGCTAGGGTAAAATTGAAAGAGCTATTAATTGTGATGCTTCCAATGTGAGGGGGTGGGAAGGTCAAGAAGAAATTCCTCCCCAAGTTCTATACAGGAAAAATAGATGCTCTATGAAGCTTTTATGCCTACCTCTGAAGCACCTGGCACAGTCAACTTTTAGACACAGGATACTGAATTAGATGCACCATTGGTCTGTTCCGATATGGCAGTTCCTATGTTTTTACGACCAAATCTCTCTGTGGGCTGAGCAAGAACATCAGCCTGTAATTTATACTGCACTATAACTCCGTATGGAATGTCTAGATTCTGGACACAGTAGGAAGAGATTTTTCATCATTCATACGTTGCACTCAGATCAAAACTCAGATCCTATAGTCATCTCAGTACACCAATATTAATTTCATTATTTTATTTGCAAAGTGATTAGGCACTTAGGTGTTGTCTTGATTTGGGAAAGTGTGTGTGATGGATTCCACTGTCTGAATTATAGTGATAGAGCCAACTGCACATATCATAGCACTGTCTCTGTTGTCTGGGTAGGGATTTAATTTCACTGCCTCACAACACAAACTATCAAATTTATCATTGCAAATTTCTCACACTTTTTTGGTTCTAGGTGACATCTGCCTAACCTGTTGTAAGAGACAAACAGTATGGAAGAAAGTTCTCAAACATAATGAACAACATAATATCAGGAAACAGAAAAGTTAATGGCCACATAACACTGCTACAAAACCCAACCTCCCAAGAATGGCTTATTCTATGGCATCATCCTATGGTGAGTTAGTCATACTGTTTCCAACACAACTTATCTCTGCTGCTATGGCGACATCCAGTAACACTGAGGCACTGCCCATCTAAGCATTTTAAAGATTAAAGAACTTGCTGGTGTTATATACTGGGGCACTGCATGCATAGTGTTGCCTATTTCATTCTAGAAAAACAATCCTATGCTTTGCTGAAGGGAAGGTTATAGACTCTGATAGGAGCACTGAGACAGGAAAGAAAGTGAGATTTATGACTCTAGTACTCTGCCTATGGAAGACAATTTCTCTAATATAAAATAAACGCCTCGTCAAGTATTCACTACACACGAACCACTACGGATCCAGTTATAGCATGACACACAATACACCCCATAACAAATCCTTTACTTAAAGCATGGCTATGCTCAGAAAAGTGATTATGTGAAGATGGAGGTACCCAGGCTCAGATCAGATTCTTACTTCCCTGGCCAATTTTTTTTAACTACTTTTTCATTATGATAGAAGTGCAATGCCAATAGTGTTAAAGGAAAGGAAACTGGATTGTATCCTGGCTGATGAATTATTGGCAGAATTGTTTATTAAGTTCCATTTGTTGCATCTCTATTACGGGTGATTAAAGCTGGCCAGAATTATTATTTTTATTCCACTGAAAATACAGAATACAAAGTGCATAGTGCTCACTTTATATTTATTTTAATTACAAATATTTGCACTGTAAAAAACAAAAGAAATAGTATTTTTCATTTCACCTAATACAAGCACTGTAGTGCAATCTCTTTATCATGAAAGTTGAACTTACAGATGTAGAATTATGTACAAAAAATAACTGCATTCAAAAATAAAACAATGTAAAACCTACAAGTCCACTCAGTCCTACTTCAGCCAATCACTTAGACAAACAAGTTTGGTTACAATTTGCAGGAGATAATGCTGCCCGCTTCTTGTTTACAATGTCACCTGAAAGTGAGAACAGGTGTTTGCATGGCATCGCAAGATTTTTACGTGCCAGATCTGCTAAAGATTCATATGTCCCTTCATGCTTCAACCATCATTCCAGAGGACATGCGTCCATGCTGATGATAGGTTCTGCTCAACAACAATCCAAAGTAGAGCGGACCGATGAATGTTCATTTTCATCATCTGAATCAGATGCCACCAGGAGAAGGTTGATTTTCTTTTTTGGTGGTTCGGGTTCTGTAGTTTCCACATCGGAGTGTTGCTCTTTCAAGACTTCTGAAAGCATGCTCCACACCTCATCCCTCTCAGATTTTGGACGGCACTTCAGATTCTTAAATCTTAGGTCAAATGCTCTAGCTATTTTTAGAAATCTCACATTGGTACCTTCTTTGCATTTTGTCAAATCTACTGTGAAAGTGTTCTTAAAACAAAGGTGCTGGGTCATCAGCAAAGACTCCTATAATATGAAATATATTGCAGAATGTGGGTAAAACAGAACAAGAGACATACAATTCTCCCCCCAAGGAGTTCAGTCATAAATTTAATTAACACATTATTTTATTAACGAGCATCATCAAGCATGGAAGCATGTCCTCTAGAATGGTGACCGAAGCATGAAGGGGCATACAAATGTTTAGCATATCTGGCACGTAAATACCTTGCAATGCCAGCTACAAAAGTGCCACACGAATGCCTGTTCTCACTTTCAGGTGACATTGTAAATAAGAAGCAGGCAGCATTATCTCCCGTAAATGTAAACAAACTTGTTTGTCTTAGCGATTCGCTGGACAGGAAGTAGGACTGAGTGGACTTGTAGGCTCTGAAGTTTTACATTGTGTTGTTTTTGAGCACAGCTATGTAACAAAAAATATCTACATTTGTAAGTTACACTTTCACAATAAAGAGATTGCACCACAGTACTTGTATGAGGTGAACTGAAAAATACTATTATCATTTTTAAAGTGAAAATATTTGTAATAAAATTAATAATATCAAGTGAGTTCTGTGCACTTTGTATTCTATGTTGTAATAGAATTTTTTCTGAAATTATTTGATTTTTTTTCTACTTTTTCATTCTGATAGAAGTGCAATGCCAATAGAGTTAAAGAAAAAAAAACTGGATTGTAGTCTGGCTCATGAATTATTAGCAAAATTGTTTATTAAGTTATATGAAATTATTTGAAAATGTACAAAAACATCCAAAATATTTAATACATTTCAATTGGTACTGTATTGTTTAAAAGTGTGATTAATCACAATTTTTTAATTGCAATTAATTTTTTTGAGTTAATCGCGTGAGTTCACTGCAATTAATCAATAGCCCTACTTAACTTACATCTCTCTTGCTGCATATTAAACCTATTACTTCTTGTCCTACTTTCAGTTGACATGGAGAGCAATTAATCGCTATCCTTTTTATAGTAGCCATTACTATATTTGAAAACTGTTATTCCATCCCCCTTTAGTTTTCTTTTCCCAAGACTAAACATGCTTAGTTTTTTTAATCTTTTCTCACAGATTTTCTAAACCTTTTATCATTTTTGTTGCTCTCCTCTGGAATCTCTCCAATTTGCCCACATCTTTGCTAAAGCGTGGCACCCAGAACTGGACACAGTACTGTATACATGAGGCATCTTAGCTACAACTCCGATTAGGCAACGTCGAATCCTTTCCAAAACTATATTTTAAAGTTTTCATCTGAATTTTTTGTTTTGTTTTGTATTCAGCTATGATTTTTTTGAGGAAAAGTAAACAATTTTCTTTGGAAAGCAGCCACTTTTTGTGGAAAACTTTGTTTAATCAAAAGCCCAATTTTCCATGGAAAAACAGGTCTGATAGAAAATTGACAGACCCTGTGAGTCTGAAAGACCCCAGTTTGACTTAAAGATCCCAGATTGAGTTTTCAGAATTGCAGGTAGAAAAAACCACCTCTTTCCCTGTAAACGCATCTTATATGATATAGACTCGGAGATCTAGACAGAGACGCAAACATGAAGTGTGATGCTCCCATTCTAACAGAGTCAGTTTTCAGATGAACTACATTTTACAGTTGGTCGTGGAGCGGTGTTTAGAGAGAATTTCAACACCATAATTGAGGAAAAAAAATTGAAAATCCTCCTTTTTATGATTCTTCAAGTAATTATAGTTGCAGGATTCAGTAGTCAGGAGACAACACACAAGCTCTCACTGGTCATATTTATGAAATTAATTCAGCTTCCAAACAAGTAACCTGACTGGGCTTTTTCTGATCGTGGTGGCAAAAGCAGTTGTTTTCATTAGTCTGTATGTTGAGTAACCCATCAAATTTAGAAAGGTTTGAGTAGGTTGGAAGAATGAACTTTTATTTTGTTTCGGTTTTATCTCTCTGCATTACAAAACAGCAGCAAAACCCACACCACAGAGTATGTGCTAATTATCATCAGACACCCCCCTCCCAACAAAACATAGCACACTCTACCGATAGTTTCAAGCTTTAGCAGCTAGTTTTCAAACCTTTGTACAACCTACTTCTGATCTTATTACTCGCCATTCTCCCACTTGACTCCTCCTCATTCTGTTGGCTCTGTAGGATAGTGTTGTCAGCCAAATTTACAGTCTAATTCATAATTGTAATCTTTTAAAGTTCTGCCTAAAAATACACTGTTCCCATTCTCTCTTGGCATACTAGCTCCACAGGCTTATCCCGTTTACACTCACGTTATGTTCCATACAATGCTTTTAGTCATATTTTATCATCTTCAATAGGCACAGATGGTCTTTCCTACAAAATTCTCTAATTTAAAGCAGGCTGTGACATGCTGTCAAAATGAAAACCCAGGGAACCTGTGGCACGGAATGATTTTGGAGGGAGCCAGAAAAATATGCATAGCAGTATTTTAGCAGCTGGAGGGGTAGGGAGAAATTAAACACTCCTTTCTCAGCCAAGCACTACCCTCCTCTTCCTCCAGATCTTTTCTTCCCCCCCCCCCCCCACACACACCTTCCACTCTTCCAGAATAAAGATCAGGCTGTGGTACAGCAAGGGTGCAGTGAGAAAAAACAAACCAACCAGCGTTTACTCCTTTGCATCCCCTTTATTCTTTTCTCTCAGGACCAACCCCTTTACTATGTTATGCCTGCAACTCCAAAACAAAAATATTAACAAAAATAATCTTTTTTCCCGTTCCAAATCCTACCTTACTTTTTGCTTTTCCCCCTTTAACTCTATACTGCTTCCCAGAGGTTAAAGTAGATTAAAACAGGAGAGGGACCTCTCACCACATCAGCCAAAGAAAGGGAGCTGTAGAGGAGCACTGCTTATCCAAACCAGAGAGAGGAGGAGGAGCCGCCCTTCTCCCTGGCTCCTCCCTTACTTTGACCTTCACTCTTTTCTCCTCATGCACATCACCTCAACCAGCTATTCTCTCCAGCTTGGATAGAACTGCTGCTTTTCCCCTCTGTCTACATTAGAAACTTAAATAGACCTATGTTAGGTTGACTTACAGCCACTGCAGTAATACTGTGGTGGTTCATGTCCACACTACCGTCCTTCTGTCGGTGGTGTGCGTCCTCACCAGGAGTGCTTCCACCCACTTAAGAGGGACAGCGTGGGAGGCTGAGAGCCCAGGCTCCTGAGGAGCTGGGAGCCTCCAGGCAGCAGCCGGGCTCCCTATGGGGAGTCGGGAGCCCAGGCAAAAGCCAGTGGGAAGCCAGGTGGGCACAGCCCGACTGGGAGTGGGGAGTGTGACAGGCACAGCCCGGCTCCAAGTGAGGAGCCCAGGTGACAGCCTGGCTTTCTTGCCAATTTTGCGCCTCCATGCTGGAGCTGTGAAATTGACAAGAATGATAGGCAACAGCACATGTAAGTAACCCACAGTATCTACCCAGACACTGTGTTGCCCTAACTACACCAACATAAACCCTACACCTCTCATGGAAGTGTAGTAATTATGTCAGTGTGGCAGGGCACTTACATCAGCAGGATCAAGGCTGACATAATTAGGTCAGAGTAAGCTGCCTTACCTCAACTTAACTCTGTAGTGTAGAACAGGCAATAGTCACTCACAGGTGTAGCTTCACAATCAAACAGCCGCTATATCTGACTATGTACTAAGAAATTGATTAGCCACATTGATTTCTCCTCGCATTTCTGAGGCTAACTAAAATTCAGCTAAGAACACGGGTACTAAAGTTTAAGTGGCTTTGTTCTGTTTGTTTTGTTTTTTGTTTTTTAAGAGGTGGAGTTGAGGAATCATAGCCAACATCAATATCCAACCTTTTCTCTGACAAAAAATACTTTGGTACAATGCTGAATTCTGCCAAGATTTCTTTTCCATTTTAATCAATCAATATTGACACAAAAGCCTGGAGCATTAATACACTGAGAAACTCTTTACAGATGACTTAATGATATGTTGGCAACTCAATAATTCTGCATTTATGTTTCAGCAAAGTCAAACGGCAGCCGTTAAGCAGGAACCTGCTGGCAAATTGACAGAAAACAACCACGAAGCAATTACATGGGAATACTGGAGGATTTTTCATTACAGACTCCAAAGAGCAAAAGAAAAAAAAGAGTTTGTTTCCAATAATCCTCTTGGTAGAAGCTTTGTACTGCAAGAACTGCACACTTCTCATAGGTCTTTAGTTTTGAAAAGCTAAAGTACAGAAATGTTCTGTCAATATGTTTTAAAGTAATGGAAGACTGGAAGACATGTCAAAGGTTATCGGCTCCAGTGAGCAGCAAACGAGGTCACTGCAAGTAACAACATGTATTTTGCACTTATCCTACTAATGAAATGCAGGTTCATACAAAACATGCTTTCATTTCATAAATAAATTCACATTGTTTGGGAAGTGGAAATAAACAGTTTATGATGCAGCCAGTTTTACTGGACATAGCAAACAGATCTTGAATGTCTAGAAAGAGAGCATGCCACACCTCTTAACGTGGTTTTACTAACAAGAATTTGCCAAGAAACACACACATACTCTGTTGTACATAAACATCTCCTTCCATTCTCAAAGCAAATGGGCAAGTTCTCAGGATGGGAGGTGCATAAATAATCCATCCGGTTGGTTCACTGGATTTGAATATGAGCCATGAGTTCAGTGTTTTGACATGTTAAATCCATTTAGTTATAGTTTATCCTGTCCTCCACTGTTATATGGTTCCCAGATCCATCATCAACAACAGTTGGACAAAGAAAAAAAAGAAAAAACTCCTAAAGAGACTGAAACTTCACTGGAATTTTCCATCACTATACAAAATTGGGACATTTCTGGTCACTGGCGTACACTAAAGCATACATTATTTTGATAACATGAACCTCCTGTTTCACTGTTAAGCAGAACTATGCTCAGGAGGCAGAATTTCAAATCTGGAGCTTGATCTAGATTAGGTTAGGCTTCAAAGTTGAACTATGGTTAGGGTTTGGGTTCAACACTGCTGAAATCTTGTGACCTGTTCTTATAAAGTGTGACCAAAACTGGCAGAAAACTCAGGGGAGAGATCAACCAGCTTTTGCTGACTTCCATCTTGGTCTGAAAAATAAGCACCTTTCTGTTTTGTATATTAATAGGATGTCATAATGTGATGTAGATAGGAAAGATCATCAAAATCTCACATGGAGTAACATTAGAGCCACTGGCCAGATTGCAAGATCTGCAAACCAACACAAAAATGGGAAGTCCAGGACTGACAATTGCAGCCAGCAGTAAGGATAAAAGATAAAATAAAAATCAAGGAGCAGGATCTCAGATTGCCAAATACAGTCAGAAACCCGGAACGCAGGAAGACATATTGCAACTATCTCACTGTTTCCTCAGAACCACCACTCCCCTCCAGCCCACACACTGCTTGAACCGTGAAAAGGCAGCATAGAGTGAAAACTGCATGCATTTTCTCTGCTGGGGATTCTTAGGGCACAGTAGAATCCCTGCGGGACACAGATCAGGTACAGTCAGTTCCTCTGCTATTCCCCCTTCCATCTGTGATAAAGCGGCATTTTGAGGGTTGGAAAGGGGGAAGGTCAGAGTGTGCTCCACTCTGGCCATTCCCAGATGGCAGATGCTCACTTGAGGACAACAGCCAAGAGGGAGACAGAGATGGTCAGAGAACTGGTGAGACACAATCAGCTCCCTGATGGGTCCTGTCCCCCACTTTCTTGGACTAATGGCAAAGGCTGTACCTTATATATCTAGCTGAGACGAAGGGAACCAAACAGTCCCAGAACACCCTGTCACATGCCAGTAAGAACACTGATAATCACCAATAATACTGAAATATTTTAGAGCACACTTGAAACAATCTCCATGAAATACAACGGCACATGACTCGTAATTTTTGAAATATTACTGCCATTTTCCCCTGAAAATAAATTCCTGAGATTTTTGTTTCTCCTACTGAACCATCATTTACCTAATTTTTCCGTTATGAAGTATCTCCATGTCCAAATATCACAACCAAAGCACCAGCCTTTCAATCCAGTCAAGCAAAATCATGAAAATGTGCACATGTGATGGATACATTGTAATTAAACACAACCCACCAGCACAAGACATTAATACTAATTAAACCCTATAATGCTAATTTCCTGCCTCATTACTCAGAAGCATCACACAAATCTTTCCCGCCATGTGAGAGCGAATTCTGTGGTAATGCACAGAATTGCAGCCCTGTCTTCTGATTGGTGGGACGCTCTACACAGGCAGCCAGGACCACTCTTCAGCATATGGTACCCTGTCATGCAGAACAGCTTCGCACAAAGCACATCAACTGTAGTAGAGAGGGCTTTGTGTGGCAGAATATATACTGGAAATAACTTTGATGGGGAACAGGATGATTCAGAGAATGAATGCTGGACACAGAGCCTTTTCTGTCCACAGCACCAATTTTAATGGTTGACAGGGACTAAAAGTCACAACCATAAATTATGGCTGTTTGGTTACCTTCATGAAAAAGGTGACGTGAGATCTTATGAAAAGCTGGGGGAGGAGGGATGTGGTTTCAGTCCAGTTCCACGAGACAATATAACAAAGAGTCTATAGTTACAACAAAATTGGCAGAGTTAAAGGAATAAATGGAGATAGAGACTGACCTACCCACTGACTCCTAGCAATAATCCCCCCAGAACCATCACTGCCCGTGCAGTGTCTCCTAGGGAGATAAGCAGGAATTTAGCCACTGTGGCTGCCATCCGGCATCTTGCAAAAGCAACATATTCATTTAAATAACATAAATCGATAATTTTAATGCAGCACTAGTCATATTACTAAAATGGATAAGCCATAGATTTAGTTCCCCTCTTGTGGAACACTGAAGAGAAAATAGCACTGACATGTACATAACAGATCAGGGACAAAGTCCTCAGAGAGGTTAAGTGATTTACTCACAGTGAGTCCATGGGCTGAGCCACGAATTGAACTCAGATCACCCAAGTCCCAGGTCAGTGCCTTAAACACAAAGCTACCCCTGGTTCAACTGCAGATGTCTTATGTGACCTTGGGCTGATCACTTAACCTCTCTCGACCTCATTTTCTACAGTTGTAAAATGGGAATAATAATTGTTGCCCCTCTGGCATTCCCATTTTACAGATGCAGGTACAGAGAGGTTATGTGAATAGCCCAAGGTCACGTAAGAAATCTGTCACTGAACTAAGAAATCTGGCTCCTGGCCCTGTGCCTTATGCATATATCCAGGGAATTTAGGGGGCAAAATGTAATTCACTACATTTTAAATTTGGTCTGGGTGCAAAGGTCCTAAATTCCCTGGGGAAGATTGAAGTCAATGGAGGTATGTCAATTTACACCAACATAGGCTCTGTCCCCTGAGTAGTTTTAAATCGATGTTTGGGTTGCTTTCAGCTGTCTGTACTAAACAGAAAAGGGCTTAGGGACATTTCTCAATGAAAGACACCGTATACATGTAAGTCACTGTTACATCTTAAATCAGGGGCTTCCGAAAGTATTTGTAGTGTGCATCGTATCTTAATAGAGTCACTGACTCAATGATCACCTGACTTCCCATTCATCATCACAAAACATCCCTAGGACAACCAAAGCAATTAGTTTCATGGAGAATTAATATTAGAAAAATAAAGTATTTTTTAGCTTCTTTTAAATGTGATTTAACATTAAGCAACAAAGAGGTGAGCCACCAACATGTGACCAGCCAGCTCTCAGTGAGTCACCAGGAAGTGCCCCATGAACCATAGTTTGAGGGTACACGGCCCTTTTAACATCAACTACCAAAGTAGTGTAGTTAATTTGACAATAAAAACAATATCATGGAGAACGAATACTTAATTTAATGCTTCATCTGTAGTGTAAAGTGCCAGCAACATTTATAGTGCTATATAAGTAATAATAAATCATAGTAAAAATAAAACTTCTTAATTAAAACTCAGCTATTCTGTGTACTAAGGACTGAGTCATAAAATGTCTCCTGGAGCTTCAGGCACAGGGGACTCTCAGTGCCAACTGGCAGAGAGCATAAGGAGAGCACAGGGTTGTAGAGGGATCCCCTGGGTCAGATATCTGCACAATAGTTCACTGAAGCATGGCAAATGAGGTCTCTTCTGAAAGCCAGTAGCCCACTGGCCATCATAAACATTTTGAAATGTATGTCCAGATAATATGCAAGAAGTTATGTATCTATACTTAAAATTATGCTCTTAAGGTCTTGGAGTTAAGGCAGGTCACCTGGAGGTGACATACCTTGGAAATGTCCCTTTCACACAGAACAGCTATGTCCCAGCCTGGCCATTTGTGTACTGTATGCCTATTTGATACAAACCCAGGTGCGAGTTGAGAGACTGAAATCTATGAGAGACGAAATCTGCAGGATGAAAAGAACAGCAGGGCATGTCTTGTTTATGAACAAAGACACAGGATTGTTCTGCTAGATACTGGATCCTTCACTTTGGATCTCGTGAAAGACAAGTCACAGCCTGAGTGGCTATGCTATTGTACAGCGCAGCAGGGATTTTGATTAAGCAATAATTTATTAGACATGAGAGTACCTTGTTAATTAAGTCTAGGTGCTAGAATGCTGTTATGATTTTATTTTGTATGTAACAATTTGTTCCCAATACTTCTACTTGATACTACTGGAACCTCTATGCTTTGTTAAATAAACTTGATTCTACTATAAACAAATCTAAGTGCTGTGAGTTAAGCAGAATCTCACGTAAGCTGGAGTGTACTGCTTCTTTGGAAGCAGCAAATCTGTGAATACTGCAAGTGTTCAGTGGAACAGAAGTTGTACACTTCAGGGAGATGCTCCGGGCGGGTGTGTGTGGGGGTGCCTATTGCTAATCCATAGAGTGACAGTGTGGCCTGCGAAGCCTAGAGGGGACTGCTTGTGTTGCCTGTGGCTGGCACGGAAAAAACTTCCCCATGCTAAGGTGCCTCACAATCCTGGGTACCCCGAGGAAGTGTCACATATACTCACTGCTATATTCTTGACTGACCTCTGCACAGCTCTGCTGGCCGGCGCAAAGGGAGGTACAATGACTGCCTTCTCCTCACCCATTTTGGGATAGCTAGCAGCCGGGGCAGGGGGCACTATCAAGGAATGGATAAGTAAGCGTAAGGGGTAAAATTTTCAAAAGCACCCAAGTGGCTTTGGATCCTAAGTCCCATTTTCACAAGTGAGTTAGGTACATAGGAGGGGGATTCAATATGAAAGACACTGAGCAGTTTGAGACAAAAATGTAAGTTAGTAGCTACAGCGTAACTGGTGGGTCAGTCTGTGCAAAGAATGGGGTATAATAGTCTGTTCACAAAACTGGTGATGGAATGAGCATTTTAAATTTTCTCCAACAAGGAGCGAATGGAAGAATAGTTTACATTCCAGGAGAACAAGGTTATTTTGCAGTTTATACCACAAGCAGGCTCAACTGAATTTTCTTTATAAGGCCCTTGTTTATACATTTCAGGACTCAAAAGCCTTTCAAACTTTTGTTTGCGTGACAATGGCATCCATGGCTCTAGCATTCCTGGAACTGAAAATGTCTGTAAGCCTGGCATTTCACAACCTGAAATGTAGATCTGTTTGGAATCTGCTGCTTTACCAAAATAAGATTTCAGTTTTATAATGCAGATTTTTATGCTGTGAACTTACAAATCCTGAAAATAAGGATGCTATAAGCATAGGCACGGCAATTTCATAAATGGCATCACTCTTTCTGCTCCTTTAAATCCCATCCAGCCTATCATCCAGGCCTACAGTACTGTATCTATCAATATTTATACGTTCAAAGAGCTCTCTTTGCTAGTAATGTATTTTTTAAAGCAAAGTATTCTCAAACTACTTGTAGTTCTATTTTACAACATGTGGTTTTCAAGGTCAGACTAGATTTCTGACAATGAATTCACAAGTATCACTGCTTAAAGAATTCATGGGTAACATGAGCCAGCTGCTAATTCATGTCAGTATAAAGTCTATACTGTTGCCCATAACCAGTAGCTTTCCAGATTCTTTGTTCTTTAATGAGATATACTATTGACACAATGTAGGCACTCTGGGTCTAATTCTGTTTTCAGTTATACCCATGTAATGCTATTAATCTTGAGAGAGTGGCATGGATGCACAGTAACTGACAGTACAATTTGGCCCTGTATCTTCTGTATCTTATAACTAACCTTCTCTTCTGAGACAAAGCTGAATGGATAATGCCCTCTAATGAGCACAAATTTAGACAACCGACTATATAGTATCTTGAGAGTCTGTCTCTCCTCTTCTTTTTCCATCTCTTCACCATGACCGATCAGAAATTATCGTGAAATCCTAAAGAAATGATTTCTAAGGACCAAATTCTACCCTCTACTATCTGTGTGCAACTCCTTTTGAAATTAATGGCGTTTGCACACATATCTTAGAGCAGCATTTGGTCTAAAGAGGGAATCTCAACCAATAGCTGTAATACTCTTTAAATGAGCATGTAAGGTGGCTTTGAGATCCCACTATACTAAATATGAAGCCCTAACTCCCTCACAAAGGCAAACTCCCACTGAAGTAAGTAGTAAGAATGATTACAGGATTTGGCACCTGATTAATGCAAGAAAAGCTAATGGAAAAATCTTTCAGTATAAATTAAATAGGCAATCATATTGCAAGGTGCTACATGAGATGTTCAGAGAGAAAGGACAGCGAAGTTGACTAGATATATCCTGCCAGAATGGCAAATAGAATATCCTATAATACAAACAGAAATCCCCTCAGGGCTCCATAAAAAAAACTTACAACAAAGCATGAAATGAAACCTATTACAGAGGCAATCTAGCAGCTCTATATTTAAGGTTGCCTTGTGTTCTGCACTCAAAGCATGGTTTAAATGCCTTATATAAAAATGAAAGCTTACACTGATCATCCCGAAAAGGACACCATTTCTGTTTGGAGCACAACTTGCATTTTCTAGCTCATGCCCATAATCTAACCAATGCTCGTAATTTTTTTTTCTTTTTTTGCACTGAAAGAAATTAAAAAGCATTCTGCTCTGAAATTTTTGCAGTCTCGTGTCTTTTTTGACTCTACCTTCACAATGGCAGCATTTATGAAGTTGGAATTTTTAAACAATGCTATATGGTGCAGGACACAACAAGAGAGAGCATTTTGGGGGAGAAAAACATTTAAAAAACAGCCCATGAGATGCATCTTTGTTATCACGGTTTCATTTGTTTTTCCCATGGAAGCTGATGGAGCATGGGATCTTTTAGGACCACTTCAATTTTTCAGTGCTGTCTTTGTACCTCTGCTGCCTAGCCTGGCACCCCCGGCCTTTGTACATCCTACCTCCCTGGTGCCCTAGCCTATGTGGCTTGCTATATGTCAGGTGATTTTCATGGCAAGGCATCCCTTTCCACTATGTCTCAGACCTTTAACAGGGGACATGGAGACAAAGTTGCCTAACAAATGGCTTCTGTCACTCCAATACATAGGAAGCATGTTCTCCATCTGTCGAGCCTCCAATAGCTCAGCTCATCAGATACAGCTCACTCCAACAAACCTTACTAGGATTGCTGGACTATGACCTTGCTGATGGACCTGAGCTGGTCCCTGGAAGGCTAGGTGGAGGCATACGTTTGTGGACTAAGCAACAGGGCTACAGATGGGTGGTCAGCAGAACCACAGAATTAGTGGATAGCACTGTTAACAAGCCTGCCTCTGCAGCCCCATTACCTACACTGGCTTCCTTAGTCATTTTCCCCTGCCTGCCTCCATCTTGTTCCATTTTAAATGTTGATAAAAACATTGCATGATCTCAACATGTTGATATCAACATTTAAAAGTGGAATGGTGAATAGGAAAGAGGAAGCAAAGCAAAATATTGAGGTGGTCAAGGGAGCATGGAAACCACAGGAATGAAGGAAGGGTGAAAGGAATCACTGGGGCAAGGAGACTTTAGTGAACGGTGGGCTGCAAGGAGAGGTGTGGAAGTGGTGCTAGGAAGAAGGGTGTGGACTGGTGAATGTAGGAATATATGGGATAAAGAAGTAAACTACAGGGAATAAAAGACTAGGGGAGCGTGTTATGAGTGGACAGGAAAGAGGAAACTCTACCCCTCCCCCCATTTTAACCAAGTAAAAGATGCTCAAATGCATTTTATCAATGCAGTCACCAGTTCAGGCAACATGAACATCCTCATCAACCTTAATTCATGTGCTTTCCCACCCCATCATCATATTACACTTTAAAAGTAAAAGTAGGTCTGTTGGTAAAAAGTCTGTTGGTAAAAAGTCTGAATCTTCCAGAGGTCATGTGAGCATGTGAGTCTCATGTGAGGGTAATTATGAAAACTGTATTTATATGTTGGAATTGAAAAGGAATTCTCTGTGGAGCTGAAGAGTCTACGAGTGTGTGTACATGAGGCTTGTGAATTGTGGCTGATAAAGATAGAGATAGGACATACTTTTGAACAACTTTAACTAAATTAAAGTTTTTTGGGAGGAATGAGGTGGGTTTGGAAATTGAAATTAATATATCTTGTTGGCTCCCATTTAGTTAAAATAGTAACATGTCCTCATCCAACAACCATTTAGCTCCTCAAAAAATACCCTGCAATGAACCCGATAATGCTCAGCCAGACAAAATGTCTCATTAACTAAATATTCAAATCCTGTTATTTTACACATAAGGCACCTTATGCTTTCATTACCCTGCTTTTATCATGTGCTTTATAACGAATTATTATAGTACCCCGAAGGTGTCTCTCTTTTTGTATTATCTTGTTCACATCACATGATCATGGTAAAAACACAGCTTTGCAGCATGAAATGGAAAAATGTTTTGCTGTCTTCTTGTGCAAAGTTTTCATAAGGCAGCTTTAAAAATGTCCCCTCTAGGTACTTTACAAAGTGGTATTAATGATTTCATAAAGAACAGATTAGCTAAACCATGTCCCAGTTGAAGTTGTCAGAGTGCCTGATAAATACAGTAAATAAGCTGCATACAGTGTGGAGCTAAATAACTTGTTTATTCTGTAATTTTGTTGCAAAACTTCAATCGGTGAATTAATTCGCATAACACTGGCACAGAGAGGAGAATTCAAGCAGCTCTACCAAATAGTGAAAGATATCTCAGGAAGAACCAGTCAGTCACAGGTGATGCCCATCAGGGACTGTGATGGATAGATGTTGAATATGCATTAAGAACATGTCAGATGAAGGAAAGGACATTTTCATTCCATATTAAACTGTCCAGTGCATACACAGGTTTGAGAGAAATACCTGTGCTAAGTTAGAAATGGAAGAGGAACCAATAACACTTAATGAAATAACAGCAGCTATCAATACACTTGGGGTTGACAGAATTCAAGCAGGGATACTAAAAGTAGGAGGCAAAATTCTGACTGAGTAACTAAAAAATCTCTGTAACAAAATGTGGGTGAAAGAACAAGTGGCACAAGACGGGAAAGATGGCATTGCCAACAAAGGGTGATCTTACTCAGTGCACAGACTGGGGAGGTATTGTATTTCTATCAATCCCAAGCACAGCACTGGCTGCTGTTATGCTGAATAAAATAAAGAAAGCAGTGGATGAAATACTCTATAAGAACTGGCTGGGTTCCATGCAGGTAGATCACGTCGTGAACGGATATTCACTCTTTGACAGATCATCAAAATTCACAGTTTGTCAAAAACCCATCTTAATTAACTTTATTGACTTTAAGAAAGTGCTTGACAGTGTCCGTAGAGATACCTTGTAGAGTACTGCTAGAAGCTACGGGATACCAGACAAGCTAATTCACATAATATGGAGTTTATATGATAGAAGTAGGCGCACAGTAAGACTGAATACAGGTCTAGGTGAGTGGCTTGATATTGTGGCTGGTGTTAGACAAGGGTGTATGTTATCACCAACACTCTTTGCATTAGCAAAAGGCTGAGTGATGAAGCGGGCACAAAAAGGCATTGTGGATGGTGTAAAATGGGAGACGAGTTACATGACCTCGACTTTGCCAATGACATTGCTTTACTAAGTAGGACATGGAACAGAATGATTGTACTCACATCAGAGGTAGAACAGGAAGCAGCAAAAATCGGATTGGAAGCAAATGCAGAGAAAACCAAGATTATGAAGGTAGGAAACTGGACAAGAGATACAAAGGTGACTGTAGCTGGAAAAGATATCAAACAGGCTGAAGAGTTCTACTATCTAGGGACTGTGATGACAGTTGAAGGTGGCTGTAATAAAGATATACAGATGAGATTAGGAAAAGCAAACACCACTTTTGGAAGAAGGAACAACATCTGGTCAAGCAGAGGTCTCCGCACCCAACTCAAGGTCAGATACAATGCGATTGTCCTGAGCATGCTACTATATGGTGCGGAGACTTTGCTGATGACAGAGGCTGCCACAGATAGCTAAGGGAGTTACTACACATTTAATGGAAAGACAAAATAACAACTGTGAGAGTAAGGGAGCTCACAGGGCAGGGGCATGTTAGAAAATACTATCAAAGGAAGAAGGCGGGGGTGGTGGGGACATGTACACGCTGTGTAAGACAGGAGACACGCTAAGCAAGCATTGCATTGGGTACCTGAGGGAGGAAAGAGAAGGCAAGGAAGGCCAAGGAAGAGCTGGCAGAAGATAGTAACAGAGGACACTGACTGTGCTGTTGTCACATGGAAAGAAGTACCATAAACTAGCAAGCAACCATAATCAATGGAGGAACTGAACAGCCCCATGTGTCGGCAGCACAGAAGGAACTGAGGTCTAAGGTAAGGACACTGGATAATATTTACAACTGTATCTTACTTATCTGCAGTGTGCTCATCCAAACAGCCCACACAAATCCAGCTACATAAAAATAGCAACAGCTCTTCTGCACTGGGACAGGCTTTAGCATCTCAGCACAACTTTTTCTCACTAGCTGAAGAGTTGAAGTTTTCTTAGCTCAAAATGCTAGTGTGAGAGAAGTTGCTCATTGACACACTCATCATGTGAATAGCCCTACATCACTTTCACTGATTCAGGACTTTTCAAAAAACAAGACTATCACATCAAATCTGTCCTCCATGCCCATGACTAGCTATATAATCTAAAAATATGAGCAAGACAACATTCGTGCCAGGAATTCAGTAGAGATTATTTTTTTCCAGTTGCCAGAAATACTCTAGGAATATTAGAACATATATAAATATTTGCAATCCATTAAACATACAAGAAATAATTTTTAAAAATCACTGAGTTTCAGTACAATTCTATTTATGGGAAAACTAAATTTTTTGGTCAAAAACTGCAAGAGAGGTAGACATTTTAGGAGACTATTTTTGTTGTTGTTGTTTTTTAAATGCAGTGGTATTTCCAGCACCTGACTGTTTTATTTTTTCATCCAGATCCATCACACACAATGACTCATTAGCTACAATTTACTGACACACACGCTCTTCACAAAGACGATTAAGAACCACTTTAAAGTCTAAATCCTGCTGACAGCACAGACTGGCACCTTCTTGTACACACATCTTAGCCTGCCTACTGCCAGAAGGTATTTAATCAGCTCAGCCTTTGATAAGTGTTCAGCAGGTTGAGGAAGCAGCATGCTACAGCATTGACCTGCACCTCCAACAAGCTCTGAATACTGAAGAGGTCAAAGAGTGACTCACACTCTTACATTTCAAACTGTCTTCCCCTTTAAAGCAGGAGAGCCCTCGGCTGATGAAGGCTCCCATTAAGAACAGTTCCACTTTTCCCTTACTTCAGCTGGAACAAACCCCATCATCATTTTGATGTTTTAAAGCCAGACTAGTTAGAAAAGACAAGGAAAACATCAATAAAGTTATGAACATCCATAATGCAAATGAGGCTTTTACATAATTTCACTTAAACTCTTTAGGGGAGAGAAAAATTGATTATCTACAGTACCTGGGTCAAAGATATGCCTTAAGGATCTTTTATCACTTTCACTCCTCATATGACAAGGATTGTTGGTGCCATTGCAGGTAATACTTTGACAGCACTATCCCTTTGCATAAGAATACCAAAAATTTCGTCACCTGCACCCAATCCTAAAAGTTTCTTGAACGCTGAATTTAAATGATACTCTCTCTCAGCACTTTGTGAATGATTAAAACAAATGTTATGCAAGTCTGAAGGTGACTTAGGTTTCAAGCTCTGCACCATTTCATCATCTTCAGCATTATTATTCCTATTACAGTAGCACTCAAAAACCCCACCAACGGGTGTAGCACAGGGAAGTCCTGACCAGATTGTGCCTTTGGGAGCTACTACAAAACTTATAAAATAAACAGCAGCAGCAGTGGGAAGGAATACTGTCCATAGTTCAGGCAGAAGTAGTAGTGTCCACTGACATCATTGGTGTCCAGAAAGCAGTGAAAGTCTCTCTCACTGAAGAGTGCTCACTGGCTATTGGAGACTGACTCTGCCTCAGCAGAGCAGCACACCATGTGGCTGGGGAAGCAACCCAGTCAGCTGTACCTGGAGTCCAGAGATGTTGGAGGGAAGTACGACTCTGGCTGATCATCACCTCCCTTCCTCCTCCCCACCTCGCTGCTGCTCTGCCATCCTTGGCTCCTGCCCAGCTCCCCGAATCCTGAGTCTTACCTTCTAATGTCAGGCTTTTGGCCTCAGACTTAAGCTTTTGTAAGATTGCTCAGGCCTTCCTCCAAAATGTCAGGAACTACCGGACAGTGGGTGCAATTCTGCCTCTAATTACACCTCTGCCATCCTATGGATATAAATAGAGGTGGCCTAGAGAAACTAAGAATTGCATCCTTATTTCTCAAAAAAGAAAACATTCATCAAAATTTGCTCTGCAATTATGAACTTCAAGGGGGGAAACTATTTCACCCATATTTGCTACGAATATAATGCTCTGTTATATTGTAATCCCTCTGTTACAAATGCCTGTGGTATTTTAGAATATTGCACTCAGGATAGAAAGTTCTCACCATTGCTCACGGCCTGATTCTCACTTCACTGACACCAATGTAAATCAGGAGCCACTCTACTGAATTTAATGAAATTACTCCTGATTTGCACTGATTTACAGGTCCTACGGTCTGTGGCTCCTACGATGAATTCTATGATGATGACTCCATGCTGCATTACAGATGATAATACTTTAAAAAAATTATCTCATGGGAAATGTTTATGTTGAGAATGCTTTGTTAACTGCTGTATCCTGCAAAATAATTGAAACTGTCATAACTGGAATAAACGTGCAACTCAGCAATAGAAAAAGGCTGAACAGAACAGAGTAATACCAGTGCACATCTTCTGAATTAATTCTGCAACTAATATTTCTTACCGCCATCATGGTTTAATAATTCATCCATTGAATGTCAGAAAGGCTATGTGCGTGTGTCAGAAGGGCTATGTGCGTGCATTATCTACATAAATTAAAATAACTTGCTTTTGTAAATTGAGCAGTTGGTCTGGAGTTTAATCCTGAATACAAACAAACAAACCCTATACGCAGCTAGGATTGCTTATGAGTGAAAATGTTTAAAGCCAGCAATAACGTGTTCAGCACACAGATCTACAAATATGAGAACTTTTGTTAATATCATAGTTAAGCAAGCTGATTGACTCTATACAGTGTCCAGAGGAAACTGAAGGAAGCTGCCTGGGAGCACAAGACAGACTAGAGATCTCAGGTAAAATTTTCAAGAACACCTTAGAGACTTAGGAGCCTATGTCCTATTTTTAAAAGTGACTCAATTACTTCAGGGACCACATCTCATTGAAAATCAATGAGACAGCAGATACAGCCTCCTATGCTGTAAAAATCAACTGTAATGTAAGCAAAATAGCTACATAGCACAGTGTAAAGTTTGCAAAAGGAAAAACAATTGCAATTTCCATCTACATTTTTACTCAAAAACATTAACAAATTTGTTAATCTCACTCGTGTTACTCCAGATAATGGAATCTATGTAATAGGAAGGGTTGTTGATACACCTTCTCTGGGTACTACTTTAGGCATCTTTTGCTCACCATGTGGTGTTTACCGTGAACATACTCTTTCTGATATTAGCTTCATGAGGTTGGGTTAACACACTACTCATTCACCACTGGAGACTCGGATTCAGTTCCTGGCTTAGATGACAAATGATAATGAGTTTAGTTATTGAATCTTCTGGGGACATTTGTTCACATTACTAAGCAACCACACAATTTGGCAAGATGTGTTAGTATGTGCTAAGGAAAGACGGTGGGCAAAATTCTCAAATGACTACAATTTATGCAATTCTAATTTAGTTGGCGGGCCAAATTCATCCCTGGTGTGACCCTCTTTGAGCTTAGAAGGATTTCACAGGGTTCGCAACACTGCTGAATTTTGCTCCAGGATAAAAACAGAAGCATGGGTATTAGAGTTCAAGAGTGAAGGGCATTGACACAGGTGTTTGGGGAAAATATAAACAGGATCCTCTTTCCTGTGCTATGTCAGAACTTGAAGCATTTCTATTATTGTTTTACTTTAATTAACAACTAATCATATGAAAAACGTTTCTGCACCCTTTGCAGTTTTCCAAACCCCGAGCAACAAAAAAGTCATGAGTCACACCCTAACAAACCACAAGACTGGCTAAAAAACCATGAATTTAAAAAACAAAACTGGGTTATTTTTATTTGCCTTCTAGAGTTTGATCCTTTAGGGTTCATAATTTCAAACTTTGCACCACAATTATGAGGGCTAGAAACCTACTCAAAAAAAAAAAAAAGCTGAGATTCTTATATAATCATATGACTCCATAAACTGTATATTATATAGGTTAAACCTATAACCTATATATAACATTATATAGGTTTCAGAGTAGCAGCTGTGTTAGTCTGTATCCGCAAAAAAAACCAGGAGTACTTGTGGCACCTTAGAGACTAACAAATTTATTAGAGCATAAGCTTTCGTGGGCTACAGCCCACTTCATCGGTTGCATTGAATGGAACATATAGTAAGAAGATATACATATACATACAGAGAAGGTGGAATTTGCTATACAAACTGTAAGAGGCTAATTAATTAAGATGAGTTATTATCAGCAGGAGAAAAAAACTTTTGTAGTGATAATCAAGATGGCCCATTTAGACAGTTGACAAGAAGGTGCGAGGATACTTAACATGTGGAAATAGATTCAATATGTGTAATGACCCAGCCACTCCCAGTCTCTATTCAAACCCAAGTTAATGGTATCTAGTTTGCATATTAATTCAAGCTCAGCAGTTTCTCCTTGGAGTCTATTTTTGAAGCTTTTCTGTTGCAGAATTGCCACCCTTAAGTCTTTTACTGAGTGGACAGAGAGGTTGAAGTGTTCTCCTACTGGTTTTTAAATGTTATGATTCCTGATGTCAGATTTGTGTCCATTTTTTCTTTTGCGTAGAGACTGTCCAGTTTGGCCAATGTACATGGCAGAGGGGCATTGCTGGCACATGATGGCATATATCACATTGGTAGATGTGCAGGTGAACGAGCCCCCGATGGCGTGGCTAATGTGATTGGGTCCTATGGTGGTGTCACTTGAATAAATATGTGGATACAGTTGGCATCGGGCTTTGTTGTAAGGATAGGTTCCTGGGTTAGTGTTTTTGTGGTAAGAAGAAAAGGAGTACTTGTGGCACCTTAGAGACTAACCAATTTATTAGAGCATAAGCTTTCGTGAGCTACAGCTCACTTCCTCAGATTCCTCCTTGATGCATCTGAGGAAGTGAGCTGTAGCTCACGAAAGCTTATGCTCTAATAAATTGGTTAGTCTCTAAGGTGCCACAAGTACTCCTTTTCTTTTTGCGAATACAGACTAACACGGCTGTTACTCTGAAACCTGTTTTTGTTGTGTGGTGTGTTGTTGCTGGTGGGTATTTGCTTCAGGCTGAAGGGCTGTCTGTAAGCGA
The DNA here is from genome assembly GCF_965140295.1 of Lepidochelys olivacea. NCBI lineage: Eukaryota > Metazoa > Chordata > Testudines > Cheloniidae > Lepidochelys > Lepidochelys olivacea. The sequence continues at coordinate 114,378,459 of NC_140411.1, forward strand.
GGACTGGTCTGTCTCCCAAGATCTGTGAGAGTGAGGGATCATTTTTCAGGATAGGTTGTATATAAAACATCAAATATCAGCAAAATTACATTAGCTATGCATTTTTGTCCTGTACACAGAGCACACTGTTTATACACTGAATGTAGTGAAAGTGTTGTAATAAAGACCTGATACACAGGCATGCTAGTAAGAGACTCAACTTAATTTCCTAGCCCCAGTTGCCTGATACTGTACAGGGTGGGGAAAAAAGGATAATAGGTCAGACCCACTGACTAATTTCACAGATTTAAGATTCAGCGCCTTGCAGGATCAAGCCCATAATGATTAACAACATACAGCAGAGTCTTTTCCTGTTCCAACAGGAGTATCAGTCGATCACTTTCTTTGTGGGGGCGACTGGTTGATGAATAAATCTGGAGTGAAATGTTGTGCCAGCTGACTCCAATTCTTTTTTTGGCACCTGAGCCTCCTGGGGAGGATAGTGGCAGCAGTAAGGAATTTGTCTAATCATTTGGGTATTTTATGAATAAAAGGATAAAGTTCACTTCTCTGTAAATAAGGAAGTAGGAAAATTTCTCCTGCAACAACCAAATATGTGTATGAATAAAACTTTAGAGAAAAGAACCTATGTTAAAAGGAGCTTCTAATGGACATTCAAAAGTAAAAAGCCAGTGAGTAAGTTCATCATCAAAACAGATATTATGCAAATTAGAATTAAAAGTGCCTGGCCCACTGCAACAATTGCATGTCATTATGCCATTTTTAGTGTCTGAGACGCTAAAGAAAAATTAGGTGAACTTGAAGCTCCATTTCACAGGCTGTGATATTCAGCAAATTCACCATGTACATTCCAGTATGACAGAAATTGGGCAGACCACTAAGTCTCATTCCTTACATTTCAACTGTAGCTACCGGGGCTTAGGCAGTAACAAATATACATTTAAGATAGAAATATAGGTCAGAAAGAATGTTACAGCTTAACTAAATCTACTGAAATATCAAATAAGGTAGACAGTGTTAGACAAACATTTGCTTTGATTTTATTTGTTTTAAAGAAGGATGCCAAAGATTCCAAGAGCATGAAAAAGTGACAAAGAGAGGTAGACATCTATTGCTTAGTTTGGCTCTTCTCCCACCTTCCCCTCCCCCTGCCCCAGACTATCTTTATATTAAGCTCTGCTTCAGTCTGATGTAGTCCTTCAGAAATGTGCAAACCTGTCTGCTCAAATATTCCCCCAGCAGGAAAGCCATCAAAACCCATCATAAACCTTAAACATGCCAGAGAATGCAGGTGAAACACCAAGGAAAGCTGAGTCTCTCCAGGTCTCCTGCAGACAACATACAGAATGAGCCCTGAATCCTTTTGCAACTGAGTAAAAGTATGATACTTTATTGCTAGTTGTAGAAATATTAATAAATGAATTTTTTCTCATGGATGGAACTTCTCTGCTTCAAAGAGAAATCAATTTCAAACAATTTCCCTAAGGCTATGCTCTTCCAAAAACATTAACTGCAATATGAATCCTTTCTCTGAGGAAGAAGGAAGTTCCATATGACTTCTCAGAGGAAACTTGTCTTGAACTTCTGTTTTGATATTTCATCCCATGTACCTGGGTCTATCAGATCACTGATTGATATTTATATCCCATTTTAAAAAAAGTTATGACACTATGAGTATGAAAATGCTCATGAGCTAGGGCGGAAAGCAATGAATGGGCAGAACTAAAGAATTAAGTCTAAAGGCAAACAGAACATTTTTTCATGCATAGTGGCAGAAGGGTGAGTTGAATCTGAGAGCTTACATCATGGTAAAGCTAATCCCAGCAACCATTACACTGACTTTCAAAAAACAAACTGACCAGTATACTTCAGGTTCAGGGTCTGGAAGGTCAACTTACAGCCTTGGAACGATGAGGTGTAATGCAGCTGAACTGTTCCTTTGAGATCTGAGAGGCTCCGTAGGAGTCAAAATGAATGGGCAATTTTGTCACAAATAACTGCCTGGAACAAAAGTGCATAGCTAGCAATCTGAAAAGTCTACACTTCAGCTGATATGTTGCTCTCCTGTGCAAAGGAGGTCCACAATCACCTGAGGCAGACATGCCTCTATCCCTCAAGATAGTGTGACAGGGTCAGGCCAGATGGCTATAGGAGAGTAATAGAAGGCAGATATATTAGCCCCAGGCTAAGTAGGTCCCTTTTCCCAGAGTAAGGTAACAGGGAAGATTCCAGAACAATCAGGAACCTTCTGGAGATAATTAAGACAGGCTGATTAGAACACCTTCAGCCAATCAAGAAGCTGCTAGAATCAATTAAGGCAGGCTAATCAGGGCACCTGGGTTTAAAAAGGAGCTCACTTCAGTTTGTGGTGTGCGTGTGAGGAGCTGGGAGCAAGAGGCATTAGGAGCTGAGAGTGAGAACGCGGACTGTTGGAGGATTGAGGTGTACAAGCATTATCAGACACCAGGAGGAAGGTCCTATGGTGAGGATAAAGAAGGCGTTGGGAGGAGGCCATGGGGATGTAGCCCAGGGAGTTGTAGCTGTTGCACAGCTGTTCCAGGAGGCACTCTAGACAGCTGCATTCCACAGGGCCCTGGGCTGGAACCCGGAGTAGAGGGCGGGCCCGAGTTCCCTCCAAATCCTCCCAACTCCTGGGTAGACACAGGAGGAGTCGACTTGGACTGTGAGTTCAGAAAAACGGCCAAGCTGAGGGCTGCCGTGAAGCTCCAAGGCGAGCAAATCCGCCAATAAGTGCAAGACCCACCAAGGTAGAGCAGGAACTTTGTCACAGTAGATATGCCTGATTCTCCTATGATACTAATGTAAATCAGGTCTAATTCCACTGAAGGTACTGGTGTAAAGACAGTGTATGCGAAAGAAGAATTGGCCCAGTATGATCCTAACAACAGCTATAAAGATATTTAGAAGTATATTAACAAAAGGCCTATTGATTGAAAACTGTGTCTGTGTGCCATGAGAAACATTGACCTTGGCAAATTAAAAACTGCTGGTATAAATAGATGTAATGCTACTTATGTCAATAGAACTGTGGCAACTTATACCAGATGACTATCTGGTCCTGTATGTTGTAGCATATATATTTGACTATGCCATGTCTGGACATTTCTGGCTCCTCAGGACTGATGAAACTGTATCAACTGCAGGTCAGTTTTCAGCTCAGGGGATTAGTAATGAGATATGAATTCATATCTAGGTTCCTGGTTGAATTCACTCTAGGTGTAAGGAGACCTATGTGAATGAGGAGTTGTTACACTTTTATAAAATGCCATAGGAAAGACCATAACCGGTAGTCTCACTCTAATGTCTAGTAGACATGCTTTCACAGTATAAAACCAACCACAGTACAATTTGGCTACCTCGCAAGGGAGCAGTGACTGAGGGGGTATGGAGCCTTTCACCTGGAGAGGAATTTCCTTCGGACTCAGGCCAAGCCACATTGGTAGGACGTGCAGGGAAGCCAGCAGTGCTTCTGTTGTTGGGCTGTCACTTCGCAGGGTTATTAATCCAACATGTTTTACCAAAACTAAAGCTGGGATTTGCAAATGAGTTTAAAGGAGTTATGCACCCAAATCCCACTAAATTTCAATAGGAGTTGGGTACTCAATTCCCTTAGGCAGTTTTGAAAAGCCAAAATCAACACTCACAAGGAAAACAAACTTCTGAGGCTATGTCTACACTGCAGCTTATGTCGGCATAATTTATGTCATTCAGGGGGGTGAATAAGCTGCTCCCCCCCGAGCAATATAAATTACACCAGCATAAGCACTGGCGTGAACAGCACTATGTCAGCGGGTGCACTTCCGCCGCTTGCGGGGGCTGGAGTCATTAACCCAACGGGAGAGTTCTCTTTGGTGCAGCTCTGCCACCGTTAACTCTCTAGTGTAGCCAGAGCCTGAGGATTTCATCACAGGCCCCCACGAGAAACCAGCGAACGAATGAGGGAAATATCGTCCCAGAGGGAAACCATTTATGTACTGTACATGTCTGTCCTACACAACAAAAACAGCAACATTCTGTAAGTAACAATTTATTCAGTCTCTTTGTTGAAACTAAAAGAAAAACATGCTGTTTAGGCACTAATGTAAAGTTTATTTTGATCCAACAGCTAAACCACTGGAACATGAGTTCATGTTTACCAGGAAAAGACCCAGGTGTACTCTACTTGCTTCAAGCCATTTTTTAGTAAAAGATTTTTTTTCAGGAGGAAATTATTTTCAACTGATAAAAATTAGGGCTCTGCAAATGGTGTGGTAGGAGTCCAATGGGTTTAAGTCTGCTGAGTGAATCTGAGCAATAACATTTAGATTCAGCCATTGTAGCATTGCTATGGGAGGACATTGTATCACATCTTTACACTGTAATGACAGTTCTGTGTTGTCGATGCCCATACTAAGAGCACAGAAAGGAGTGGGCCAACCACTTCCCCATGTAGCCACCATTCTCTCTGGGGTGGGGCTCCTGGAGAATGGGCTCTTCTGAGTCACAGTGGCTCATATCCTGGGCAGCAGTGCACAATCTGAGTGCCAGCTTGTATGCTGCTTTGCTCCACCATGAAGATTTGGGGAGGAATTTTCCCACAGCCCATAAAGCCTCTGCAGAGCCACTCTGCTGCCACTACAGCAGTCCCGAGATTGGGATCACTTCTGCAGTTCCTCCCAGCTTGCCACCAGCGTGTGGCAGCAAATCTTATGGCACAACCCTTTCCTGTATCCACTCCTTCCAACCCACTCCCCTCCTCAACAGAGCTGAACTCCATGTTGTACACATCGCATATATACTCCATGAGGTCCCCTGACTCATGTTCCTCCCTTGAACAGTGTACCCTAACCCTACCAAACTACTGCTAGCTGCAGAGGCAGGATTTGCCCCAATGTGGTGAGTCATGCCAGTTCAGGTTGGTTGAATTTTGTAGCTGGATTCCTCTGGGATCACTTACCTCTTATGAACGTAAAAGTAGCATGCTTGTACAATACCAGATCTGAAGACTTGGGCAGTGGGATAGACAAAAAATAAATACTCCTTCTGTGGCAGGATCATTAAAACAGAAACTCTGCACACAAGACAAAGGACCAGCACTGCGGTACTCCCTCCTCGGCAAAATCTCTCCTTGCATTTTTCTGTATTACTCATTACCACACTGAGAATGATTTATTTAGGAATGGGAGGGAGAGGAGACACTTGGCAAAGCAGCTTCTAACAGTTCCAGTCCTCTGCTCTGTGAAAAGAATTCTGGCTAAAATACCATTGAACAACTGATTGCACATTATAAAGGAAAAGAAAAAAGACGTTGTGAATTCCAAGCTGATTCACATCCTGTCTCTCCCCCCAGTCCTCTGCACACATTGCTCCAATGGAACAAAATCCCCTGCAAGGAAGCAGTCTATTTTTTTTATGGTGAAATTCACTGCAGAAGGCCAGCACAAGATCTATGCAAAACTCAAGCCCCACTTAAGCTCTAATAGGGCTAGCGGGGTTGATTGGTAAAGAGGCAAGAAAATGACAACTGCCTATCCACCCTCTGATGTTGTAGGACAATCAATGAAAATGGGCTAGCTAATGGTGACACAGATGGTAGATGCATAATACATATCCTATGTGTGGGGGGAGGAGAAGCCTGCAGGAAGAAAAATAGCTAGTCAGTGGTTTGAGCAATGATGAAGATCTCTGGATAATTGAGCAGTACTGGCAACATCACAGGGATTAGAAGATTCTCCCTGTCTGAAATATCTCCTATATAATTTTGTCTGATTTTCTGAAGTGTTATCAAGCAAAAGCCTATGCATTGCTTAAGTCCCTCTTATAAAGAACCACAGTGGAGCATGCTGACCTCTGCACAGGGATGAATTTAATCCTTGTGGAACAAGTACCTGATGTCACCTGAGAAAATCAGATTAAAACATTTATTTTGTATTTAGATTTAGAGATTTTCTAAAAAGAGCAACTATTCACATGCTCAACTCACCCCTGACATTGCTTAAGGATACCTCCTAATTGCCACAATTTAAGATAATTCACTTCAGATTCACAACCCTCCCCCCAAAACAATTCCCAAACTCCTTCAATTACAGGTTTCCTTCCCCACTTTCATATGCCTCGAAAAACTGAGCCTTGCAATGCACCCTGAAGATTATCTGAAAAATATTTAGAAGATACTGCAGATGAGCAGATTCTTCATAACCCTGTGATGTGGCCAGAACTGCTTGCTTATCCAGGAGATCTTTGCCATCTCTCCAACTACTGACCGATCATTTTTCTTGTTGCAGGCTTCTCCTTCTCCCACAGATAACTCATGTATCTAGTATTTTTACAATCATTAGCCAGCACATCTTTCACTGAATTTCTCATATCATCATCTGCTTGATGGACAGTTGTCAGTTTGCTTCCTCTTCTTAGCTAATCAACCCCATTAGACATAACGTTAGTATGGGGAGTTGGGCTGTGATGATTGTTACATAGGAGATTGATTGTAGGTAGCATTTGTAAAGGCACTGTTACTTGCTGTAGCCATTTTATGGAAAAACTAATTTGATCATACTAAATGCAGAAGGGCCAGTTTAATCAGAATGACAAGCATCTGAGTTTAGTAAAAGGGGAAGCACCAGTGCTGACTGTATGACAACTGTCAACTGCTTTCCACTGAAGCAACTATGGGAATTGAATGATATGATTATGTTTAGTACGTCACGTTACACCCTTTCCACTCCAACATTGGTGCACGGGACAGAAACTAGTCTCTTCCATTCCTGTTATTTGCTGCTTCCATCTGCTTTATGGTATTGAGATTGACTGTTCTGCCCTCCTTGCTAAAGACTCTTCTTCAGGTTTCCCTTGGGTGCCCTCATTTCCTCACACCAGTTGGTTTCCACTTGACAGGTCCATGTGGAAAGTCTGTGTGTTGGCATCTGGACTACTTGCTCCAAATACGTTCAGAGCTTTCTTCTGATTCTGGTGTGAATGAGCTGCTAGTTGGGGATTTCTCAGATCTCTTCACTGGTAATTAAGTCTTTCCAACTAATGCCCAGAATATTTCAAAGGTGTCTTAGTTTTCTGACTAATGTTTTGGTAGATCTCCAGCTCTCACAGCCATATGTTAGCAGTGAGCTAATGTCTGAACCTGAAAATTCTCAGTTTTGTTCTGATGCTGTATATCTTTTATTACTGTACATTATTAAGTTTAGTAAAATGCTGTGGATGTCTTTCCTATCCTTGAGGTTACTTCCCTCTTAAGGTCTCCATTGGCCAGTATGGTGCTGCCTAGGTAGAAGAACTGTTCTATTTTCTTGAGATTTTTGCCTTCTAATCTGATGTTACTGCTTGATATCTGGGTTTCAAGGAAGTTTGTTTTATCATAATTAATTTTGATTTGCTGTTTTTGCCAGGTTGTCTGTCTGTGTAACTTTGTAGGGGTGTTGCTCAGTAGCACAATATCATCAGCAAAATCTAGGTCTTTTAAACATTTGCAATCTACCCATGTTATACCAGTGTTTGTGTTGCCAATACACTTCTTCATTATCTGGGCCATGAGAATGCCAAACAGCAGCAGAGATAAAATACAGTCCTGTTACATGCCAGTGTCCATGCTGAACCACTCTGTTGTCTGGTTGTTCACCCATACAGCACACATCACATCTCTGTACATGTCCTTGATGATGTTGACAACGTTAGTTGGGATTCTGTAGGACAGAAACATATCCCACAATGTGTGTCTATGCAAGCTCTCAGATGCCTTTTGAAAATCAATGAAATTGATGATGAGGAGAATTATATTGGAAAAAGCAAAGGAGCAGTATTAAAAAGCAGATAAAAGCAGTGAAAAGCAACACAAGGAAGGAAAAACTGAGATATGTTGAAGACCTAGCCCATGAAGTTGCTGCTATGATAGGAAATCACAGAGCCATTTGCAAGGTGACCAAAACCTTGTGTGGAAATTTCAGAATAGGACAGGGGAGCCATAAAAAACAAAGATGAAAACATAATTACAACTAAGGTAGAACAGAAAAATAGATGGGAAGAGCATTTCAATGAAGTCCTCAACAGACCCTCAGTTGTCGGGAAATCCTTCTGCAGTGTAATATTACACAGAATGAAAGAGGCAGTGGATGCAAAACTTAGAGAAGAACAGGCTGATCCAGGCCCAAGAGCTCCTGTGTAGATCAGATAGTCATATTAAGGACCATCATGCCATGTTGTCCCAGGAAGGCCCAGTGCAGAGCAGTTTAACTACTACAAACATGTTATTTGCTGTCTTCTTTGATTAGGCCTTGTCTAATCTCATTAAACTAACTGTCTAATCAGTGGAAGTAAACTGCTCACTCAACAAACACTGTATAACAGTCATTGGCATTAACAGAAGATATGCACCAGTATCCTTGTGTATCAGAGGTAGGCACATACCATAAAATCTCTTCAGCTAGGTGTAAATTAGTGCTGCTCCATTGACTTCAATGGAGCTACACTGATTTACACCAGCTGAGGAACTGGCAATTGACTTGTGAGGTTGGGTAGTCATAGCTTGTCTTAAAATTCTGTGTAGCTATCTGCTGCCTTCCAATAAGGTCTATCACAAACCTCTCCAGTTTCCACTCCCAGTGCAAGGTGCTTTTCTTTGAGCTTGCCTTCGCTAATGTAAACACATAGCAACAGGTATATTTAATCCCCCCAAATCCTGTAAAAACATGTCATGGAAATCATAGAAATCCTGTAAAAACAAGACACCTCCCCATACTTCTCCCTGTGTGAGGAGGATGAGAGAACAAACAACATGCGGCAGATGTGTAGTCACAGTGCTTAATGCACTGCAGAAGGCGTTCAGATACTATGGCGATGAGTGTGGTATAAAAGCTATATAGACTAGAAAAAATAAAGAGAGCAAATAATAATCTATATTTTAGGGAATTAGAAATCATTTGTGCTCTTTGGCCTTGATCTTGGGTCATGTTTCAGTATTACATCATGGCCCTAAGACTGGCAGATCTAGCTCAAGCAGACTTTCAACTGCACAGGTAGATCCATCCTTGTACAGAGTTGCTGTAATAGCTCCTACATATCCCCTGTCAGTAGAGGGCCATAGCTAGGGCTTTCCTTTGCCTTGCCAACCTTCAGCTGCTGAAATGGCCCCTTGGAGCTGTTGGCTGCTGGCATGTATTGGGACCTGTACTTTTATATGCCCCTAGCTTTCCAGACAGGAAATCTGGGGGATGGCTCTGCAGAAGCCCATATTCTGTTATGCAAAGGTAGTTGGAGAACTGCATCACTGAGTAAAGAGGATCTCTTTCACGCATGTTGGGGTCTCACTGATTACTGAACACCAAATGGTATCAGGAGTAAATAGAAATTAAAGAAATAACTTGAGTGGAAGAATGGAGCAGCTAATAGCTCCACCAGAGTTGAAACTCTCTGGAAACATGGAAGACAACTGCAAGTGATTTAAACAGCACTTTGCTTTGTATGGGCAAGAAACAGATGTCACTGCAAAGGAAAACAACCTGAAGGTAGCCTTACTTCTGACAACAGCAGGTTCTGGTGCACTTGACATGTTCAGTAGTTTTCAGTTAGCTGAGGCAGAGGAGGCTAACTATGAAACTGTAGTACAGAACTTTGAGAAGTACCGCACTACATGTAAAAATGAAATCTATGTGAGAGATGTTTTTAACCTGAGGGTACAAAAAGAAAGTGAAACCACAGAGGAGTTTGTAACTAATCTAAGACTGAAGTGCCAATCTTGCAATTTCTGGGGGGACTAACTGCATCCCTGATAAGAGAACAGACTGTGATTGGAATCTGTAACAAAGAACCCTGCAGACATAGACTACTGGGAGACCCAGAATTAACCCTTGCCAAGGCAATCAAAATTTACCAAGTAACGGAAGACACTCACTCTAGAATGAAGCTTACAGAGGGTGGACAGCATTCCCACAGCGTAGACAAGCTTGAGAATCAAAAATACCACAAGAAAAGAGATCGGATGCAGACGGGCACATGGACCTCAAAGTAAGAGTGAAGCAAAAACAGCACATGGAGCTGCGCATGCTGTGACAAACAGCACAAGCCAGGACAATGCTTGGCGTTTGGGAAAATATGCAAGAAATGCAATGGATTACATCTCTTTGCAAGGACCAGAAGAGTGTGCACAGCATGGACAGAGGACAACGACAGCACCACTAGTTCAGATGAATGTTCATAAGAGCAATGGACAAGGTTGCAGCAGAAGATGACTGGACTATCAAACCAAAAGTAAATAGGACATGTATTAATTTTAAGTTGAACACTGGTACACAAGTCAGTGTGTTGACAGAAACACTGTTATTAATGGTGGGGGGAAACAGCTATGGGCAGTGGAATGTTAACAGGTAAAACGCAGGGCTTACAGCGGTGGGCTAAATATGCGAACTAGAAGGGTAAATAACAAACTTGAAAAGATAAAATTTGTAACAGTACCCAGGAAAAAAGCACTCATGATTAGGCTAAACGTGTGTCAAGCCCTTGGTCTCATCAATGGGGAGCATTCATTGGAGGATAGGGGATCAAAACAATTGAGGAAGAGTTTGAGAACATCTTCTAGGGGATAGGGAAACTCTCAATAGAGTCCAGAATAGAGCTGAATGAATCACCCCACCATTCATGATTGGGAAGCTTCCCCTTGTCCTAAGATGGAGGCTAAAAAAGGAGATGAACAGGCTCACTGCTCTGGGACTCACAGACTGAGCAGAAGAACCACCAGAGAGGGCACACTTGTTAGTCACTGTAGAAAAAAGAGGGGGCCTTTCACTTATGTGTAGACCCAAAAGAATTAATTAAATGTGCAAAAAGGGAACAGTTTCCATTATCTGCAAAGGGAGAAATTTGGGAGATGTTGCTAATGCCATATATTTTTCTACACCAGATGAATCACCAGGGTTCTGGCAGGTGCCCTTAGAAAACCAGAGTGCAGATTCAACACCCTGTTTAGGAGACACTGTGTCCACAGACTCCATTTGGGTTGTGTTTGGCACCCGAGCTATTTCTCCAGAAAATACAATGTATTTTTGACGGTATATAGGGACTAAGGCTTACAAAGATGATGATTTGATCTGGAGAAAAACAGTAGAGAACATGACCAGGGGCTCCAGACAGCTGTGAAAAGAGCAAGCACCGCTGAGCTAAAGCTAAACAAAAATGTAAATTCCATGTAATGGAAATAGGAGACAAGTTAACACAGCAAGGTGTATAGTAAGTAGATCACAGTAAGACATCACCAATATATCTGCCCCAGCAGACAAGGAAGGGGTAAAAAGATTCCTTGGAATGGTGAACTGTGTAGGGAAATTTGTGCCTAAACTAGCTGCTCAAATCAGCAAACCCAAGAGTGTTACTGTGCAAAGATGTCCAGTGGCAGTGGGATGCAAATCTTAATAAAGAGTTTGAGAAACTAAAAGAGTTAAAGATGCCCCAGTCTTGAGGTTCTATGACAGTAAGTGCAAAACTAAGTTGAGCATGGATGCCTCCAGGAAGGGTATTGGCGCAGTCCTCTTATAGCAGTATGGTCAAAGCTGGAGATCAGTGGCTTACATGTCATGGGCACTAACAAAAACTGAACGTCAATATGGTCAAATAGAGGAGGCATTTGCCTTAGTGTGTGAGGGTACAAAGTTCAAGTCTTTATTTATGGGAGGCCACTCTTTGTTGATACTGACCACTTATTAACATTGCCAAAACAGGCCTGCCATTCAACCTCTCCCACCCTCCAAAAATACAGAGATTATTTTTTCAGTTATAGATGTATAATTTGCAAACCAAATACAAGCGACTGCAAACACACCTCTATAGCATTTAACAAAAATATGGTGGAGCAAATTCCAGAGCTAGACATTGAACAAGTCAATCTGATAAAAAACCTGTTTTATCTCAGATGAAATGTGGACTGTGATTGCCAGAGAAATGGCTCAGGATAAGAACTTACAAAAAGAAAGTAAGGCCAGTTTAGGGTGCCCAGGACAGCATGTTTCCCACATCACCAGTTCAGTCTTGGATTTTGTTTCAATACACTAGGATGGTGATCCTTATGGTATTACAAAAAAAAATATGTGAGAAAGGATATATGATGGTCATTTAGGAATTGAAAAAATCTAAGAGAAGACCTAGAGATGTTTTAGGCTGGCCTAAAATGAACAGCAACATTAAGGAGACTGTCAAAGCTTGTCACCAGAGCTGCTAGAACGATTTTTATTGTAGGGGTGCTGAGAGCCATTGAACCAAACTTTAAGCCTTGTATATAATGGAAACCACTTAAAGCCAAGGGGTGCAGCAGCACACCCCAGCACCCCTATTTCTAGCACCTATGCTTGTTGCACATGCCAAAAATAGAGACCAAGCCGAGACAAAGAGCCTACATTTATGGCACATGAAAAACTGACCCACTAGGGCAAATAGGCATAGATTTGTTTACGTTGAATGGAAAAAACTATATACTTGTTCTAGATCATTATTCTTACTTCCCTGAGGTAGCCTTCCTAAAGGATACTACAGCTAATTGTGAGAGATGATTGTGCACGTCAAATCTATTTTTGCTAGATATTGTATACCTGACATAGTAGTGTTTGACAGTGGGCTGCAGTTTAGTGGACATGAGTTTAAGCATTTTGCAGAGAAGTTTGGGTTTAGACTAGGGCTGTCGATTAATCGCAGTTAACTTTCGCAATTAACTCCAAAAAATTAATCATGATTAATCACAGTTTTAATTGCATTATGAAACAATAGAATACCAATTGAAATTTATTAAATATTTTTGGATGTTTTTCTACATTTTCAAATATATTCATTTCAATTACAACACAGAATATAAAGTGCGCAGTGTACGCTTTGTATTATTTTTTATTACAAATATTTGCACTGTAAAAATGATAAACAAAAGAAACAGTTTTCAGAGTAACAGCCGTGTTAGTCTGTATTTGCAAAAAGAAAGGGAGTACTTGTGGCACCTTAGAGACTAACCAATTTATTAGAGCATAAGCTTTCGTGAGCTACAGCTCACTTCATCAGATGCATATCGTGGAAACTGCAGCAGACTTTATATATACAGAGAGAATATGAACCAATACCTCCTCCCACCCCACTGTCGTGCTGGAAATAGCTTATCTAAAGTGATCATCAGGTGGGCCATTTCCAGCACAAATCCAGGTTTTCTCACCCTCCACCCCCCCACACAAATTCACTCTCCTGCTGGTGATAGCCCATCCAAAGTGACAACTCTTTACACAATGTGCATGACAATCAAGTTGGGCTATTTCCTGCACAAATCCAGGTTTCCTCACATCCCCCCCACCCCCATACACACACAAACTCACTCTCCTGCTGGTAATAGCTCATCCAAACTGACCACTCTTCAAGTTTAAATCCAAGTTAAACCAGAACATCTGGGGGGGGGGGTAGGAAAAAACAAGAGGAAACAGGCTACCCTGCATAATGACTTAGCCACTCCAAGTCTCTATTTAAGCCTAAATTAATAGTATCCAATTTGCAAATGAATTCCAATTCAGCAGTTTCTCGCTGGAGTCTGGATTTGAAGAAACAGTATTTTTCAATTTACCTCATAAAAGTACTATAGTGCAATCTCTTTATCATGAAAGTGCAACTTACAAATGTAGATTTTTTTGTTATGTAACTGTACTCAAAAATGAAACAATGCAAAACTTTAGAGCTTACAAGTCCACTGCTCGATAACAATCCAAAGCAGTACAGACCGCCGCATGTTCATTTTCATCATCTGAGTCAGATGCCACCAGCAGAAGGTTGATTTTCTTTTTTGGTGGTTCGGGTTCTGTAGTTTTCGCAGTGGAATGTTGCTCTTTTAAGACTTCTGAAAGCATCCTCCACACCTCATCTCTCTCAGATTTTGGAAGGCACTTCAGATTCTTAAACCGTTGGTTGAGTGCTGTAGCTATCTTAGAAATCTCACATTGGTACCTTCTTTGCGTTTTGTCAAATTTGCCGCAAAGTGTTCTTAAAACGAACATGTGCTGGGTCATCATCCGAGACTTCTATAACATGAAATATATGGCAGAATGTGGGTAAAACAGAATAGGAGACATACAATTCTCCCCCAAGGAGTTCAGTCACAAATTTAATTAATGCTTTTTTTTAAACGAGCATCATCAGCATGGAAGCATGTCCTCTGGAATGGTGGCCAAGCATGAAGAGGCATATAAACGTTTAGCGTATCTGGCGTATACCTGACCTTGCAATGCCGGCTACAAAAGTCCCATCCGAATGCCTGTTCTCACTTTCTGGTGACACTGTAAATAAGAAGCAGGTAGCATTATCTCCCATAAATGTAAACAAACTTGTTTCTCCTAGCGATTGGCTGAACAAGAAGTAGGACTGAGTAGACTTGTAGACTCTAAAGTTTGACACTGTTTTATTTTTGAATGCAGTTATTTTTTTACATAATTCTACATTTGTAAGTTCAACTTTCATGATAAATAGATTGCACTGCAGTACTTGTATTAGGTGAATTGAAAAATACTATTTTTTTTTGGTTTTTACGGTGCAAATATTTGTAATAAAAAATAAATATAAAGTGAGCACTGTATACTTTGTATTCTGCATTATAATTGAAATCAATATATTTGAAAATGTAGAAACATCCAAAAATATTTAAATAAATGGTATTCTATTATTGTTTAACAGTGCGATTAATTACGATTTTTTTTAATTAATGGCAATTATTTTTTTTAATTGCTTGACAGCCCTAGTTTAGACACTTAACCCCTAATCCCCATTATCTGCAATCCAAAAGCTAGTGGAAAATGGTACTAGAATAATAAAGCAGAAACTGAAAAAGGTTGTGGAGTCAGACACTGATGTGTATCTAGCACTGTTAAATTACATGAAAGCACCAATTAAACACGGTTTATCACCTAAAGACATTTTGTTTAACAAAAACTGAGAACTAGAATGCCTGTAATGGTAGAAGATGATGTCAAAGAAACTAGGGACTCGCAAAAGTATAAAAAGACAGATAAAGCTAAACAAAAAAAAGCAATATTATTTGGGGTCTTGTTAATGACTATCATTTCATGAACATGATGCACTGTACATCTATGATGGAAATCAGTGGTTGCCAATGGCAGTGGTCCCACATCAGGTTGACACCGAGACTGGAAAATACTGGGGAGAAAAAGGTGACACCTTCTCCAATTTCCAGAAGGGAGGGAGATAAGGGGCACTGCATCTGCTGTTTTGCCTGAGAAGTTCTCAGTTAGGCAACAACCACAGCAGGTTAAGACAAGCAAGCCCTAGCTACGGTTGACAATTTTGGTTGGATATATTCCTGGAGGTTTCATCACACCATATAATCTTTAATGAAGGATTAACCTTTAATTCCTGGAGACTCCAGGACAATCCCAGAGGGTTGGTAACCCTCCCTAGGACACAACACTGTCAGAACAAATGGACTTTCAAGAAAGACTTGAAAATCCAAGTGACAGCACGAAAGAACCTCAGAGAAGAATGGAACTTATGATTAAGTTTAGATAATAGGTTGGTTATAAGTATTTGTAATTGTGTGTTATATAAATGTGGTTTGTTAAGTGTTATTATTAAGTTTTGGCTGGAAAAGGAAAATGAGGTATTGGGAACTGTACCTTTACGTGGGTTGGCTTCCCAGACAGGAAGTCTGGGCGAGGGGTACTACAGAAGCCCAGGTTCTGTTACACAGAGGCCGTTGGCACTGCACCACTGAATGAGGAGGGTCTCTTTCTAGCAGCTTGGGCCCAGAGTGATTCCTGAACTCCACAGCTGGTGCTGGGTAGGAAAGCCAGGCTGCTCTGTCCTGAGCTAGGGAACTGGCACTGTGTAGAGTGCCCCCCACCAGGACTGGGGGAACTCAAAGGGTAACCGTGCACACCCCCACCCTCCCTCATCTGTACCCAGTGCTTCTTTGGCTGCAGCTGAGGACCTAGCCCATAGTGCTGAGTTAATATGTTCTTTTAATAGTGCATAATATTTGCCCTCCACACCCAGGAGTGATATAGACCAGCAGTACACAGCAGATATATTCTTTCCACAAAATTATGTTTGTACCAGCAGCAATGAAAATCAGCCTGCCATACTTTACCATACTGAGCACCATTTGTGAAACTATTCATTAGCACTTTATTTATGAATCAGACTTTTTAAAAAATTGAGTTATGTCAACCTCTTTTAAATTCCAAACAATATAAATAGATTTTCATTTTAATAGTTGTGTGTTTATAATACCTGTCAGTAAATTGCATTTATAATGTTTATAAAACTTGGCAGTAAATCTTAACACTTAATTTTGATTTATGAACCATTACCAGTATCAGTTTTATTTACAGAAAAACGTGCACAACAGATGACACTTATTAAGCAACCAACTGCCCAGAGTAACCTCACAAGTGGTCAGTACCCTTCGAGTTCACGGCTCTTAAGCAACTGACTTTTGTTTGTCCCTTGAGTGATTACTTACAACAATTTCCACTATACCATGCTTGATTTCTCAGCCTCTGATTGATTTAAAAATAAGGAAATAGATCTGTGAAACCTATAATGTGCAAGAGATTAACAAATTGGAGACGTGATCCTCCAAACCATTATTCACGAGTAGTCCCGGTTTTGGCCAACTCTCACAAATCTATTGTGAGTCCTGCAATATCTGAAGATTTTTTAAAAGCGCTGCTCCTCAAGGCAAGAGAGTACATCAGCATCTCAGATTTCATTAAAAAAATAAGCACAAAACCAATGTATTACTTTTAATAAAGCCCAATTTGAGGACATAAGTAGAAAGTAAGTGGTGCATGGGTCTTGTGCTTGCCCTCTGCACAAGGGTAAATTTCACTTATAAGAAGTGCTCAAACGAACAAGTTTGCAGGACTGAGCCCTTAGGGCGTTTTGCTTGAGTAAAGACTGCAAGATTAGGTCTCTGGTTAATCCTAAAATTGAAAGGGTTGATTTGCAAAATCTGACTTTGCATTTTGAAATAGGATTTATAAATCACGACTTTTACAAATATAATCAGATTTATGTTGTATTGTCACAATCTGTAAATCCCTTTATGATTTGTAAAAATGCTTTAGGATATGTAAATTTGTTCCTTGATTCTTAAAATTGACAAATGTTTTAATTAAATCCAGTGCTCCAAATAATGTAGTATGAATCAAAATTTTGTTGTCTTCTAAATCAGAGGCAAAACACTTAACTCACACTCTGAAGAATGCAAATGTATAAATCCAATTTGTGAAACAACAAATAACACCATATCTGTAAAATAGACAATATTATTCCGCTAAATATACTAGCATACCACATATTTATTCATTCTAGATTTATTCCAAAAGAAGGTGTTCATTTAACAGGGATGCTATCAAACATGCAAGGCTGCTAATTTGGTGCCATATGCCAAAAACTACAGTGGTGTGGATGATAAATGCTCCTGTCTCTTATAACTGTTTAAATGAGCCTCACTTTGTAAGGCACTAATTTTTAATTCTAATAAAAAAAGTTTGCCTTTTGCTAAGAAGACAAAGCATAATCTAATTTCCAAAATACCAAAAAGCAGATGATCAGGGATTAGAGAATTGTGCATTCACTCAGATAATTTTCCTCTTGAAATGTCTCAAATCCCTGTCAATTCTTGCGACACATGACAGTCCTGAGTAAAAGATAAATTTGCATGGCACATTTGCTCTAACAACTTACTAAATTAAGTTGCAAAAGAGGGGGGAGGGGAGGGAGCCATTAAATGAGAACAAAAAGATTAGACTAGATCCAGGAAAGAAAATACTGTGAGTATAGAGAGTGGTCATCTGAAAGAAGTGCTGAGAGACAACTAACTAGCCAGAACAGGAGCTTTTTCTCACTTTGTTTGTAATCTAACTTGCATCTAAAATTTAGACAACATCTTTGTATCTAACTTTCCTATGTCTTTTAACTGACAGACATTTAGGACAGCCGTTACCGGCAAAACCTACCTTTCAATTTTGGTGGTCATAAAGACCACCTGATACCAGGAACTTGTAAGCTCTGGGACTGGAGAACATTTAGATCCAGGTCTGCACCTGGTCCTTGTGCAGAGGAGATTGTAAGGAGCTTTCTCTCCTTCAGCAAAGTCATCTGCTTTGGTCAGTCAGCAGAATCCACTTAACTTTCCAAGCAGGATCAACATCTGCTAACAGGTGTGTGTGTTCCAGGCAAACACTGCCAGCCTGTTACAGCTACAGAGTTAGTCCAAAATTGTGGAGGTTGGATCCAGACTTTCCCGAAGTTCAAGGGGTTTTTATATTGAAAGCTTAAGTTCGGGCTCATTTCTCCTTTCAAGTACAAAATACCACCTTTAACAAAAATCTGTGGTTGTTTTACCACCAAAAAAGGATGAAATAAAAATGGCCAACTTAAAAAAAAAAAAACCTAGCAGAAACTGGAATACAACCACATATTGTAGCTAGAGATTTTTGCTTTAACTGTTTAAATTACCTTGCAGCACCCGAATGGAAGCTTTGCAGAAAAACCCCGGGAAGGGGTTTAAATTCATGAAAATTATAACTTGTTTAATTGGACATAAAAAGAGTGTTGATGGTGTCAGGACTCTTTGGGATGCTTACAGTTAGTCATTAGTTTTAAGAATAAAGCCCTAATTAAAAAGAAATTAGTAATAGTTTAAATTAGAAATTCAGTAATTACAGGGTGATGTAATTCCACTCCCTGTGGGGAATAACTAAGCAAAACTCCACAGAAATACACTGGAGCCTACAGGAATACATAGGAGCTTCTAGACAGGAATTAGCTAGGGGTCATTCATAGGTCAGTTAAGGGAAATCTCATAGGAATACATTGTAGCCCATAGAAATATATTGGGATCTCAGACAGGAAGTAGCTAGGGGTCATCGACATGTCAGCTAAGAGAAGTCCCATAGGAATACATGGGAGCCCATAGGAATGTCTGGGGATGATCCAATTGGGAGATAGGATCGCACCATTTCCAGGTGATGCAATAGAGGCACGGCGTTGTATCAGCAAAGTCCCACTGAGATACACTAGATGTCTATGGAATGGGTGGAGCTAAGAAAAGTTGGAAGCTGATTAGCTGAGCTTGGGAGAGCAAATCATATATAAGGGCAAGCAGCCCAAACCCTGTAGTGGGACTGGGGACCAGGAAGAGAAAAGAGGCTACAAGGCACCTGCAAGGAAGAAAACATCTGCGCAGAAGAAGCTACCCGAGAAGCATCCGCAGAACTCAGCAAAGTTGAGAGCTGCCTGAAAAGCAGCCCTAGCAGCAGCAGCAGCAGCAACCGCCCAACCAGAGTTCCGAGGTTGTCCTGGGCAATGGCTGCTTCTGCTACCCAGCCAGCAGGAGGCCATCACAGCAGCTATCAAGTGGGATTCCGTCTCTCTCACCTGAGAAGCCGTTTTGCCTTAGCAGTCGCAGGCAGCCACTCCACATCAGCAGCTGCAGGCGCAGCGAAGATCGCCCTTTCATCGCACCCTTTCAGAATTAGATAATGCTGGAAGAAGTGCCAACTGACTAGGTAAGACATGAGTAATACTGAACTGACCACTAGGAGGTCTGGGGCTCTTTTAACAGCAGTCAAAATAGCACTATGCTAACTGGAAAAGGAGTACTTGTGGCACCTTAGAGACTAACCAATTTATTTGAGCATAAGCTTTCATGAGCTACAGCTCACTTCATCGGATGCATACTGTGGAAAGTTTAGAAGATCTTATTATATACACACATGCTTTCTGTGTATATAATAAGATCTTCTAAACTTTCCACAGTATGCATCCGATGAAGTGAGCTGTAGCTCACGAAAGTTTATGCTCAAATAAATTGGTTAGTCTCTAAGGTGCCACAAGTACTCCTTTTCTTTTTGCGAATACAGACTAACACGGCTGTTACTCTGAAACCTGTCACTATGCTAACTGTGATTCAAACTGGCACCTCTTCCTACGTTTTAGGCCGGCTAGGGAAGTTTACTTTGATTGGTTTTAATGTTTTGTACAATGGTTGCAATCATTTGAGTCACTAGTTAATATCGCTAAGCTTGGGGGGGAAAAACAGTCCATGTTTAATGTCCATGAAAGCGAGTACTCTGATATCCTCAATCCTACCCTACCACATCTGTTACTACAGTCCTCAGTCTTTGTTGAGCAGAGATGGCCAGTCTTGTCCAGTTGTATGGGGGTTTTAATACACTAGACAAGAAGAAAATGACAAACCTCTTAAGAATAAAATAGTGGAATTATAATCACCCAAAACCTATATATACCTCTACCCCGATATAATGTGACCCAATATAACATGAACTCAGATATAACGAGGTAAAGCAGCGCTCCGGGCTGGGGGGAGGAGGGCTGCGTGCTCCGGTGGATCAAAGCATGTTCGATATAACACAATTCCACCTATAACGCAGTAAGATTTTTTTGGCTCCCGAGAACAGTGTTATATCAGGGTAGAGGTGTACTAGATATAATGCAGTTGTTTGAAGATAGTAATGAATAACCAAACCCATACAATGCTGCCAAATGAGTTACTGATACTTAAATTAAAAAAAAAAAAAAAAAAGGGAAGAAGGAGGATCCTGGGAACTAGAGGCCAGTGAGTATCACCTCAGTCCCTAGAAAAATCATGGAGCAGGTCCTCAAGGAATCAATTCTGATGCGCTTAGAGGAAAGTGATCAGGAACAGTCAGCATGGATTCAACAAGGGCAAGTCATGCCTGACTAATCTAATTGCCTTCTATGACGAGATAACTGGCTCTGTGGATGAGGGGAAAGCAGTGGACGTGTTATTCCTTGACTTTAGCAAACTTTTTGACACCGTCTCCCACAGTATTCTTGCCAGCAAGTTAAAGAAGTACGGGCTGGATGAATGGACTATAAGGTGGATAGAAAGCTGGCTAGATTGTTGGGCTCAACAGGTAGTGATCAATGGCTCCATGTCTAGTTGGCAGCCGGTATCAAGGGGAGTGCCCCAAGGGTCGGTCATGGGGCCAGTTTTGTTCAATATCTTCATTAATGATCTGGAGGATGGTGTGGATTGCACCCTCAGCAAGTTTGCAGATGACACTAAACTGGGAGGAGTGGTAGATACGCTGGTGGGTAGGGATAGGATACAGAGGGACCTAGGCAAATTAGAGGATTGGGCCAAAAGAAATCTGATGAGATTCAACAAGGACAAGTGCAGAGTCCTGCACTTAGGACAGAAGAATCCTATGTACTGCTATAGACTAGGGAGCAAATGGCCAGGCAGCAGTTCTGCAGAAAAGGACCTAGGGGTTACAGTGGACGAGAAGCTGGATATGAGTCAACAGTGTGCCCTTCTTGCCAAGAAGGCCAATGGCATTTTGGGATGTATAAGTAGAGGCATTGCCAGCAGATTGAGGGATGTGATCGTTCCCCTCTATTCGACATTGGTGAGGCCTCATCTGGAGTACTGTGTCCAGTTTTGGACCCTCCACTACAGAAAGGATGTGAACAAATTGGAGAGAGTCCAGCGGAGGGCAACAAAAATGATTAGGGGACTGGAACACATGAGTTATGAGGAGAGGCTGAGGGAACTGGGATTGTTTAGTCTGCAGAAGAGAAGAATGAGGGGGGATTTGATAGCTGCTTTCAACTACCTGAAGGGGGTTCCAAAGAGGATGGATCTAGACTGTCCTCAGTGGTAGCAGATGGCAGAACGAGGAGTAATGGTCCCATGTTGCAGTGGAGGAGGTTTAGGTTGGATATTAGGAAAAACTTTTTCACTAGGAGGGTGGCGAAGCACTGGAATGCGTTACCGAGGGAGGTGGTGGAATCTCCTTCCTTTGAAGTTTTTAAGGTCAGGCTTGATAAAGCCTTGGCTGGGATGATTTCGTTGGGGATTGGTCCTGCTTTGAGCAGGGGATTAGACTAGATGACGTCCTGAGGTCCCTTCCAACCCTGAGATCCTATGATTCTATGAAATTACCATTTTATTCATTTTGTTTACTTTTGTTGTTTTTAGTGTTTTGTATAGTGCCCTGAATACCTGCAGGCAGAGGAATACTTAATAAATAAAACTTTCAAATTACTCTTATTAATTATTATTGCATTAATCTTCTTTCTGGAGACCTGGATTTAAATCTTGAGCTCAGTGGTTGCAATCATGTGTGTCACTAGTTAATATCCCTTAAACCACCATACAACTGGACAAGACTGGCCATCCCTTCTCAGCAAAGACGAAGAATTGGAGTAACAGATGTATCAGGGTAGAATTGAGGATATCAACAGAGTACTCTGGAGAAGCCTATATGACACCCAAACATGCTATATGGTTGACTATAGCCAGTGTTGTTAACCCCTCACTTTCATTGATGTTAAACTTCATATTAAAAGTTAAAAACAAGAACAAAAGTGGCAGTAAAAAGGAAACAGTAATTTTGAAGATGGGGGACATTCTTTGCATTGGGTGTAAATTCTGCAAACTCTTTCTCCCTTGCTATCACCATTGTTTATATTAGAACAAGATTATGGCAAGAAAAGAAATATCTTCATTCTGAATACAAGACTAAAAAAGTAAAAAGCCATCACATACCTCCCCACACTCTACAAGCAGTCAACTTAACCACTAGGTTGTACATAGTCTTTTTATAAACACCAACTACTTCTTCACCCACCCAATTAATTTAATTGTTTTATACTAAAATAATAAAATGTTTTTGGACTTGAAGTCATGTAACAAAGCTTTTTTTTTTTTTTTTTTAAAGAGGCTTTTGAATGGTCCAAAATGTACATAACATACTGGCAGATACAAAACACACCACCTTAAATTACAACATAATACTGAAGGCAGGACTCTACTGATAGTGTCTATTGATAATGTCATCTTTGTTCTACCAAGTCTGATTCCTGCTAATTATGCAGCGCAAGTTTAATAAAAATGCTCTGGGGGCAGCCACTCAAGAGTTTTGGCTGTGTCATGACAGATCCAATTTGCCTTGTTCCTACTTCTTTGCCTTTGCTGTGGTTTGGTGAAATGCTGAATTTATATTTTTAAAAATTAATCCAAACCTTATTTTTACTTGGGTAATTATTTCCATATCATTTGCCATTTCGTGTCTTGGTAATATTTATTGGGTTCTTCATTGTGATAATTTGTCCCATAATGTAAAAGGGCAAACATCCCACATTTGTTTTTTAGTAGCTGGGAGTAATGAACTAGTTATGGAATAAAATTACTCTAAAATCCTTGGCTCAGCTTCAGACTTCAAAGTAACGCCTGTATTTATACAACTTTAATTTTGGAATTTACCAAACACTTATATTTTATCTAATTTGAAATCGGACAAGGATCTCAGACTTCACTACCATTTACACTGGAATGGTTTCCTCAACTTTAAGGAAACTTTTAGCATAACATTTTCAGCCTGCCTGATGTCTAATCTAATAAAAATCTCCAGGAGGCTAGCTGCGTCATGGCAATTCTCCTGCATCACTATTTTAAAATATTTATTCCAGGATGGACTCAGTTCTCATTTTCCTTACTGCTCTTAACGAGTAAAATTCATCCCTGTGCAGAAGGCTTAGTGTTGCCCCTTACTTGTATAAGTGGGCTAGAGCATTTTAATGGGACTTACTGAATGAGTAAGGTGGTGCTCAATGTAAGGATGACAGACTCAAGCTCTCCAATAGTAAACTGGCCACAAAGGCTCACTTGGATTTTTCAATCCAATATTGAAAACTCTCCTTTAACTGAGAATGCAACTATGTTATTTTTTCCTGTCAACCTGAAAACCAGAAGAGCCTCCCTTCTCAAGTTCTAAAGGAATGTCAACAGGACATAATATTCTAATTGGCTCACTTGGGAGCTACCCACATTTGAATTCCTGATTTATGTTAATCATTGTCTAAAAATTCTCTTTATGCAAGAGACATCCCCCTTCTTCTATTTATATTTTATGCTATAGCAGAGAAATAGAAATGAATGTGATTAACATTTATGTACTCGACATTCATAGGAGAAAACAGGTTAAATGGTCTCACTCTCCTACAATAAAAATTTACCATTTCCTACTTTTCTTTGGAAAGAGTTGACCATTCTAGGCTTTTGTAAAGGAACATTCAAGGGTAATCCCATCATTTCAATTTTGTAAAATCCAATATTAAATACAAATATTTTTGTGATAAAAATTAAACACTTTTTGGTTTTTGTAATGTGAACTTTCCCATTCTTGGCTAGTTGTAACCTTAGATTCATAAAAGGAGGGGACCCTCTGCCTGTGGATCTCCTCCCCCACTCATAGAGAAGTGTGGCTCAGTCACCTCCACGCACCATATGCCACTAAGCCACTCTCTGGGCCTGGAATCTATGCCAGAGGGGGCAGAGATTTGAGTGTTCTGGAGGAGGAGTAGGCAGGTCACGGAGGGGACCAGGGGATGCACATTGTCCTCCCTCCTGCCCCATGAAGCTTATCAGAAAAAGATAATATAGCCTGACATGGTGTGTGTGTGTGTGTGTGTGAGACACAGGGGGCAGCTCTGCTAGGACCCCTTCTAAGAAGTTCCAAGGCAGCAGTGACCAAGGGGTGTCCTAATACTGTGAGCACATTGGATAGTCCCAGATGGAAAACTTTAAAATAGAGTACCCCAAAAGATCAGCAACAAAATCTTTAGCCTGGCAGAAGATAAGTGGATGCATGCACACATACACAATTTAAAAGTATAGCTAGACTTGAGGTCTTCTTTTGGGGTGGGTGCCTTCCTTTATCCTGCTACAACCTCTCCCTGCTTCATGTGGAAATGGATTTAGACTGCTTGGGCTCTCACGTAAACCAGCTTTACACTGGTGTAATTACATTGACTATGATGGAGTTACACCTGACTTACATTAGTGTAGGTGAAACCAAAATCAGACCCTTTCTGCACTACTGCAGAATGCCAAAATCCATTTTTGGTAAACATGCAACACTCACATTTACTTTCTGACTAACTTATTGTGCAAGTCAAAATGGAGTTTAGTACAAGTTTTTATCAAAAGCATGTCCCTTTAAACTTGTGAATAACTGGCCAAACTCTCCTATCTATCAAATCAGTGCAACTCTGCTGAAATCAGAGGGGATAGGATGGCTATAACTGAAAAGAGAATTTGATCTGATGTTGTTTATGAACACATTGACAGCGCTGATCGATTATATCCCAAAATATGACAGGCAGCAGTCTTCAGGGATTACTAATTGTCTATAAACTTGTACTGAAGATGGATGAAGGAAGGCCTGGTGCTCTCACTTACACCAGTGTAAATTTGGATCAAATCCATCAAAGCCAATGGAGTTATACCAGTGTAAAAGTGGTATAAATGAAACTCAGACCCATGAAATAGTAATGTTCCATGAATCCAACAAAACCACCCCATTCTGTTGGAATCAGTCATGGTGATCCAAATATATGGCAATTTCATTGATGTCACTGACTCTTCCACACTGAAGCCAGGATGTGAACTTTATAAGAAGTCAGCACTGTTTTTTCATTGCATGCACCCAACATACAGGAAGGGCCACAACTACACTTGTCATACGGTGTAGTAATGCAATGGTGAATGGTGAAACAGTTCAGATCAAATAAGCACAAACCTGACTATTTTCCAAAAACTAAAATTGAGTCTGAATCTTTTTTAAGATCAGGTAACTATTTGTTGGTGAATTCCGCATAGGAGGCAAAACTACCAAAACATAATGAGAAATGCTATTAATGCAGTATTTCTGACTCTGGCAGCACTGGAAAGCTCACTCCAGAGTCCTTCTGTCCACTTGCTTCACACCCTTCTTCATGCCTTCTTGCACGGCCTCTATGTCTGTGACTCCTCTTCTGACCTGATGCACACACTTCTGCCCTGCTCATCCTTCAACTCCTCACTTTAAACACACCTTCTCCATGAAACCTATCAGCCCTATCCACTCAGTATGGTGCTATTTTTATTAAAGTAAATAAATAACTATAATATTTTGACTTCCTCTTGGCCTATTTCTAGAATCGCTTCCTCCCGAACACACAATCTTTTCTAACAAAACAGTTCTCTTTCACTTTTTAATAGTTTATTTGTTTTTTTTTCTGTATATAGTATGATGTTTTAACTATATTTGTTTGCCTAGCAATGCCCCTTTCTTATTCCCCCCAATATCCTGGAAGGAAAGGAGAGCAGGGTTCCTTATAAATTAAATCATTATTTTAAAGCTGGACCATTTTGTGTAAGCATGTATTCCTACATGTTAAGGAGCCACTTTCCTCTAATAGCGTTCCAGGAGCCTGGACAGGACAGATTAAATGGAATTGCTTCATTTCTAATAACAGAGCCATAGTATAAATTGCTCTGAGAGTCTCTTTCATTCAGCAGTTATTTATTGTTCATAATTCACCTCCTGCTGACAGAGAAGGGCATGATGGAACTAATTTAACATTTCTTTGGTCAGATTCCATTCATATCTGAGTGAAATATCAGTAAATAAAACTGAAGCACCATTTATTAGGCTGCTGGAATTGTCATAGGTTAGGTTATCACACAAACTGTGTGCCTACAGCAGGGAAATTAATTCACAGTCCTGTTCACCAGATACTGGTTAAAGAAACAGGCAGTCCAGGTGACCGCTATGAATATCATTTGAGAAGCACTGTGCCCTCCAAAAATGTGGCATGGTTAAAAAGATTGGTTGAGAGAAACAAATGAATGTGGTAATTTAAACAGAACAACTGAATGTGAACCAAATGTTTTGTTTCATAATGCAGTCACGCCTCTGCTGAGTGATAGACATTGGGGTCTTGCAGGTTAGTGTCCTGTTGGAGTAATCAGGGATGCAGAAGCTTGGTATTTTCTTAAGGCAACTTGTTTATTTTACACTATCTATATCTGTCCTTGAACACAGATGGTCAAAAACAGCACACAGGGATCTCAGCTCAAATACCAAAGCCCAGTTTATCAGGGAGCAACCCGGCCTCAAGAATTTACTGTAGTTAAAGAGAATAAAGCAGAGACCAAATCCCTGGTTGATTGCCACAGCTCCCACACCGCATCACAAAACTAACAGTATAGATAGCACCATGGCTAAGATGGTACCTGGGATTTGGGAGACTTTGGTTTAATTCCCTATGTTGCCATGAAATTCTTATGTGACCTTGGGCAAGCAATTTAATCTCTCTGTGCCTCATTACTCCATATGTAAAAAGGGGATAACAGTACTTGCCTACGTCTCAGGGGCATTGTTCAGATAAATATAGAATCACAGAAGGTAGGGCTGGAAGACACCTTGAGAGGTCATCTAGACCAGCCCCCCATGCTGAGACAGGACCAAGCACACCCAGACCATCCCTGACAGGTGTTTGTCTAGCCTGTTTTTTTTAAAACCTCCAATGAAGGGGATTCTATAACCTCCCTTGGAAGCCTATTCCAGAGCTTAGCTATCCTTACAGTTAGAAAGCTTTTCCTCATATCTAACCTAAATCTCCCTTGCTGCAGATTAAATCCATTACTACTTGTCCTTCCTTCAGTGGACTTGGAGAACAATTGATCAGTGTCCTCTTTATGACAGCCCCTAACATACTGGAAGGCTTATATGAGGCTTGGTATTATCAGGTCCCCACTCAGTCTTCTTTTCTCAAGACTAAACATGCCCAGTTTTTTAATTTTTCCTCAGAGGTCAGGTTTTCTAAACCTTTTACCATTTTTATTGTTCTCTTCTGGACTCTCTCCAATTTGTTCACGTTTCAATTGTGGTGCCCAGAATTGGACACAGTACTCCAGCTGAGGCCTCACCAGTGCCAAGTAGATTGGGACACTTCCTTCCCGTGTGTTACATACAACTAGGGTGACCAGGTGTCCGGTTTTCGACCGGTCAAAAAGGGAACCTGGCGGCTCTCGTCAGCACTGCCGACTGGGCTGTTAAAAGTCTGGTCGGTGGTGCTCCAGGGCTAAGGCAGGCTAGTCCCTACCTGCCTTGACTCTGCGCTGCACCCTGGAAGTAGCCAGCAGGTATGGCTCCTAGGCGGGGGCACTCCGGGGCTCCATGCACTGTCCCCACCCCGAGCACTCCCATTGGCCAATGGGAGCTGCAGGGATGGTGTCTGTGGGCAAGAGTAGCACCGTGCATGGAGCCACCTGCCGTGCCTCTGCTTAGGAGGCGAACCTGCTGCCGGCCACTTCCGGGGCGCAGTGCAGTCCGCGGTGCCAGGACAGGCAGGAAGTCTGTTTTAGCCCCCCACTGCACCACTGACTGGGAGCCACTGCAGGTAAACCCGCACCCAAACCCCGAGCCCCTGCCTCAGCCCTGAGCCCCACACATACCCAGAGCCCCCTCCTGCACCCCAAACCCCTCATCCCTGGCCCCACCCCAGAGCCTGCACCCCTCACCCCCCCTGCACCCCAAACCTCTGCCCCAGCCCAGAGCCCCCTCCCACACCCTGAACGCCTCTGCCCCACCCCCCAGCCTCATGCTTTCCAAACCCTTCATCCGGCCCCACCCCAGAGCCTGCACCCCCAGACAGAGCCCTCAACCCTCCAGCACCCCAATCTCCTGCCTCAACCCACAGCCCACTCCCGCACCCTGAACCCCTCATCCCCAGCTCCACCCCAGAACCCACACCCTCAGCTGGAGCCCTTACTCCCTCCCATAACTCAAACCCATGCCCCAGCACAGAGCCCCCTCCCACACCCTGAACCCCTCATTTGTGGCCCCAGCCCAGAGCCCACACCCCAAGTTAGAGCCTGCACCCCCTCCCAGCCCTCTGGCCCAGCCCAGTGAAAGTGAGTGAGGGTGGGGGAGAGCAAGCCATCAAGGGAGGGGGAATGTAGTGAGCAGGGGTCATGGCCTTGGGAAAGCGGTGGGGCTAGGGTGTTCGGTTTTGTGGGATTAGAAAGTTGGCAACCCTACATATAGCATTAATGTTAATGCATCCTTTTTTGCAACTGCATCACTTTGTTGGTTCATATTCAACTTGTGATCCACTATAAGCCGCAGCAGTACTACTGTCCAGCCAGTTATTCTCCATTTTGTAGTTGTGTATTTGATTTTTTTCTCCTTAAGCAAGAAAAAAAATCAAATACACACCAGTCCCAAGTAGAGTGGAACAATTTTATAAGCAGACTCTCTCCACTCTGTTATCCACGTCATTAAAGAAAATATTAAACAGGACAGACCTCTCTGCAGGACCTCACTCGATACACTCCATCAGTTTGACAGTGAATCACTGAGAACTGCTCTTTTAGTAGGGTCTTTCAAGCAGTTATGCTTCCATTTCATAGTAATTTAATCTACACCACATTTCCCTAGTTTGCTTCTGATAACGTCAAAAGCCTTACTAAAACTAAGATATATCACATATACAGCTTCCCCCCATCTAATAGGCCAGTAACCCTGTCAACGAAGGAAATTAGGTTGGTTTGGCATGATTTGTTCTTCACAAATCCATGCTGACTGTCACTTATCATCCATTTATCCTCTAGGTTACTCACAAATTTCTTGTTTAATAATTTGTTCCAGTATTTTTCCAGGTACCAAAGTTAGGCTGACTGGTCTATAATTCCCCTGGTCCTTCCCCCCTGCTTTTTTGAAGACAGGTACTATGCTTGCCTTTCTCCAGTCCTCTGGTACCCCACATCTCCTCCATGAATCACAAAGACAACTGATAAGGGTTCTGAGATTGTTTCAGCTAGTTCCTTAAGCACCCTAAGCTGCATTCCATGAGGCCCTGTTGACTTGAATACATTTAACTTATCTAAATATTCTTTAACCTGTTTTTTCCATATTTTGGCTTGCATATCTTCCTCCTTGTTGTTAATATTCATTGAACTAAGTATCTGGTGACAATTTACTTTTTTAGTGAAAACTGAAGCATTATTTGCTTTCCTTCCCTGCTAAGTAGCAGACTTACATTTTCCTTTATCTGTCTCTTGCTCCTAATGTATTTATAGAATCTCTTCTTATTCCCTTTTTTGTCCCTGGCTAGGTGTAACTCATTTTGGGCCTTAGCTTTTCTGATGTTGTTCCTACGTGCTTGTGTTATTCTTTTGTACTCCTTCTTAGTAATTTCTTCATGTTTTCCCTTTTTTTGTAGGATTCCTTTTTGATTTTCAGGTCATTAAAGAGCTCCTGATGGAGCCAGATTGGCCTCTTACTATTTTTCTTATCTTTCCTTTGCATTGAGATAGTTTGCTGTTGCACCTTTTATATTGTCTCCTTGAGAAACTGCCACACTCCTTTTTCCCTTAGATTTTCTTTCCATGGGACCTTACCTACCAATACTCTTGAGTTTGCTAAAGTCTGCTTTTTTGAAGTTCATTGTCCTTATTCCACTGCTCACCTCTTCCTGTGTGAGGTGCTCAGATATTATACAGGCCATATAGGTACCTAAGACAAACAGCTTTTCTTCAAAGACTGTACATTTCTTGCATGCTAAGAAAAAGAACAAGACTATGTGTAACAGCAACACCTGGTCACTTCCATCATAGCAATACCATGCGTAAAAATTCCTGCTTCATGTGCACAAGACTCATAGATACGGAGGAGAAGGGTGTTATTTCTGTATGTGTGAATAACATTACCATATCTCATTTCTTCTATATTGTTATAATCAAAGTGGAATGCTATTTGTGTATTTTAAAAATCTTTAGAAACAAGAAGAAATGAAGCAGATAAACCTTGCTAGGTGGGAAGCAGGGGATCAGAACACACTGAGGGGATAAAACAGGGTTGAGACAATTCAGATGGCAATGCTGTGAAGGAGACAGCAAGGGGAAATAAGGCTGAGAGAGGGGGAAAGAAAGCAGGGCAAAACAGGGCAGAAGAATCATATAAGCTTGCCTATAAAATGTGCTTGAAGAGACGGCTATTCAGGAATGCTCCAGCATTCCTGAAACCAATGGCAATCTCTCTCTCTCTCTCTCTCTCTCTCTCTCACACACACACACACACACACACACACACACACACACACACACACGCCTGCTACCACAATTTCCAGCTACCACAATTTCCAGCCCAGTTTTGCAGACTCAAGAATATTACATAAAGCATTTGAACTACTGGATGTTTACCCAGACTGACTTGGCATTCCAACACTTTCAAGCACACCCCTACTAAGTTCTAAGTGAGACTAAGTTTAATAAAGTGATTTTTTTTAATTGCCTGTATTTTTGAAATCTCAAGGGACAAATGCCCCATTTAATTTAAATGTCTCCAATGAACAGCGATATGCCTTTGTCATGTTTGAAAGAAACCTGAAGCTTATCCAAGACTGAGAGCTAGGACATCTATAACCATAAAACTACTATATCAATTTTCCATACTTCATAACTCATTACAAATGAAAGCATTTTCAGGAAAAAGAATGAAAGGAAGGAAAACCAAAGTATGATGGAAAATAGAATATTTACACTACTGGATGTTTTAGCTGAGTTCATGATTGTGGGTTATGATTTATTCTACTGGATGTGTCATTCATTGGAATGTCATAGTTCATCTGCAGTTAGTGCTATTTGCCAAATCAAGTCATGCAAAGAAAAGGAGGAAAGAAATCACACACTGTAATACAGTCCATAAATCAAAAAGGAATATTTTCATGGACTTGGTCACTAGTCAAACAGCAAATCATTTTCCAGTTTTGCTATCAAGGACCATTACTTTTCGGATGTGCTTAATCTGAAACAAAAATGCATCTATTAAACCCATAGAGCAACCTAGTAAAATATACTAAACACAGAGGGAATGAGATACATGCCACACCATCTACCACATTCTTAACATTTTATTATTTGTTCAGAGTGTTGAATTTTCAGAATGGGGAGGCTGGTTTTAGCTTTTTATTTCCCTAGTTTGCTAGCTGTTTGCTAGCTATAATGAAGGGCAATGCAGCACTTCAGTTATACTGGAGTTTTATTTTTAGATGAGTATTTCTAACTTATGTCTTGAGTGCCTAAAGTATAATAGTGGTTGCCCTTTTTAGTGTGTATATCAAATTAATTTTATGCATGTGATACATATTTTTACCATCAAGAAAAATATATCAGAACAGAAACTACTTCTTTTTAAACTGACTAATTCCCCCCCTCCCCCACCAGCTTGCTCCTAACATGAAACCACACTCAAAGAAATTTTGAACAAATGGTTTGAGGTTTTGTAAGTACAAGAAAATAATATTTTGGTGAATAAATTACTTTGACCATGAACATTTCCATCATTCACAGATGGATAAGTGCATTTGTCATGCTGAGTAAAAAAGTTTGGTGAAATCTCGACAAGGTATTATATTCACTAGCTAGGTAGAGAAACAAGTAATCTATAATTAAAAAGGGCTTTGAGTTATGTCAAATACCATTTTATTGCACTTTCATATAAAATGATTAGCATGGTACTACAGACCTACTAATCTCATAGCCAAATTCACATGTATGTGGAGGGCCTATACTTTAGTCCCACTTAAACCTTCAAGTGTGACTAATGTGACGCATAGGCCTTGTTCACAGCCTCTGCACAGGGGTGAATTTCACCCTAAGGGCCAGATTCTGGTACTTTTAATCACACTGAATAGCACCTTACTCCACAAGTGGTGCCATTGAAAATAATTGGACCACTTCTGGAGCAAGGTTTAGTAAGGGCCTAAGTGAACAAACAAAAGCTAAGAAAAGAAATATATTGCCTTCCAATACACTTTTTCTTTTTCTTTCATCTCTAGGACAATATAGTTTAAAAAAAGTGTTCCAGACGGTCTAGCCAATTGTTTAATGAAGTCCATTAGCAACTACTTCTTTATACATAATACCCCTGATAAGAATTTACCTTATAATACCCATTTAAAACGTGATCTGGATTATGAAACATACTAGATTCTTAATGTGCATTCTTATGCAAACATTCTTAATGTGCCATCTCTGAGGCCACACACCCTCTCTGTCTTCTCCAGTTCTCTAATTCATGAGAGAATGAGGGAACTGCTTGGCTCCGTCAACATCAGCTGTGCACATACTTAAAGAAAA
Source organism: Lepidochelys olivacea (assembly GCF_965140295.1). Classification (NCBI taxonomy): domain Eukaryota; kingdom Metazoa; phylum Chordata; order Testudines; family Cheloniidae; genus Lepidochelys; species Lepidochelys olivacea. The sequence goes on from NC_140411.1 coordinate 114,411,454, forward strand.
ACCCAAAGAAAACCAGGTTCAGGATATAGCTGTGTGTACAGTTCATCAACAAACTGTATTTTTCTTTCTCACCTATTTGTTTCAATTAGAGCTTATTGAGTCATCTTTGCAGCCCCAGAGAGACCCTCAAGCAATCATCACTGCTGCTTAGAAGGTAATTTAGAATGCCGTCTGGAATATTTGTCCTTTTTAATCATCTACTACATGCTGCTCTTTTAGGATATTGTCACTCAGAGACAGGAGAACAAAAAAGAATATTAATGTTAATGGGTGCCCATTTGAATTTGGCAATTCCCTGCATACAAATGAAATTCATTAATAGGAAAGTCCACCTATCTTCAGGCAGGACTCAAGATCTTGTCTGGTCAATGCCTCCAAGGAATTTAATTCTTCTATATTGAAATTGTACACTAGAAGGAGAGAAATTACTATGTAGTGGTCATTTAAAATGCATGCTTTTTACAATTAAACAAGCCAGCAATCTTCCAAGAGGAATTCTATCAAGAAAGTTCTAAAAAAATGTATGTTTACTGGCAAATATTATATCATGTTGTTCAACAGAGTCTGGTTAGCAAAGCAGAAAATAAAATAATGACACCAACGATCTCATTCTCTAATACACATGCGAGCATAAACAATCACAATGAACAGATGACAGACTAAGTAGGCAAACAAGTCCTCGGTGAAGATAAATAGTGCTCTTAAGCTCTTTATCTCAAGAATCTTAACTACATCCAACAAGTAGCCATACACTTGTTAAAGTGGCTGTGCACAGAACATACTTAATGACAGGATTGGGAATGCTACTGAAGACAATCTGGGGTCAAATTCTTATCAGTTACACGGTTGTAGCACCACTGATTTCAAAAAAGTTATTCCAGATATACCCAGTGCAAGTGAGATCAGAGGCTATTACAGTGGAGCAGTATGACTTTTTTAAACCACTTATTGCAATCCAGAGATGTTTTGAACATACAAAATGAAAAAGGCAAGGCATGTATTGTTAGGAGCCTTCACAATAAATACAAATGCAATTAAAATACATATCTGGCAATTCTGTGTTTGCTGCAAAGCTGTTTTTGAAGTAAACAAACTCTTTCCAGTAGGCACTGTTCACCCCTCTTCTTCTAAATTTCTACACCATTCGAGAGACACCATCTCTCGAATGTATGGCAGCTACAGGAATGTACTTGTATGTTTTCTCTCTCACTATATCATCATAATAGTGGGAGATCACAGATTGTAAAGAATTTGTTTTCAAGTTGCTTGGTAATCAAAATTACAGAAAAATATGTTCTTGAACAGTGGAAAGCATATACACAGCAATGAGTTTTATAACAAATTTTAATAATAATAATAATTAATAATAAAGTGAATGATCCCTTTGCTTGCCCCTGTATATCGTAAGAAAGAGAGACACAACATTAGTCTTACTGTTATTAAACAGAGCATTTCCAAGCCAGTTTTGCTTGCCTTATTCACAAGTAGTCTTCTTGCCTTCGGTGAGGCTACCTGGATAAGCAAAGTGAGCAGGAGATTATTTGTCCACAATACTGCTCTGCTGCTTAATAACTAGTTTTTGTTTGATCACATCTCAGATACCTTCATCCAGATGCATCTGAGAGTCCCAAGACTTCTTGGCATGGTGTTGGAAACCCCCCCCCCCCCCCAAAAAGGTGACGGCAAACTAGTTTACTTATAAAACTCTAGTTAAGACCCGAACATGAGGAGCAGAAAAAGACAGAGGTTTGGCCTGTGGTTCCCTCATCTAAAACTGAAAAAAAACAACAGCAACTAAATGAGTTAGTTGCATAGAACACACAGATTAAAACTGCACCCATTTAGTTTACCATTTTTTTATATTCTCAGGACTATAACTAAGATTATAGTTTATCCCTCACTTCAAAGTAGAACCCATTTTCTTCACATGCATACATTCTAAACCTGTCCAAAAATGTAGTCTAGTTTCTGAAAGGGAAAACTTTTTTGCACTTTAATTCCATTTGTAAATGTTCAAGATATTTAAGATGCTGTTTCCTGCCCCCCCGCTTACTGTGCAATATTTTGCAATTCATTGTGAAAAGCATATTTGAAAACTTTTTAAAAAAATAAAATAAGAACATTTTCCTTTTTGTATCTAGTATTAATGCATTTAAGATTTTTATTTGTTCACTGCAAGAATCCCGTGCACTGAATTTAAAATTTCACTTTCTCATTTTAAAGACATTAGTTTAGTATTTTGTGCATAGCACAGAGTTTTGTACCTACAGGATTCTGTGTTTTGACAGCTCATTTTCTCCAACCATTGTCTGTTTTACTAGGGTTTACAGTTAAAGATTAATAAATTATTATTCCTAGTTACTTATTAACTACTGCTTAAATCCTATGTCCAACATAAGATACTTCATAGAATCGTAGAGTGGCAAGAGGTCTTCTAGTCCAGTCCCCTACACTCAAGGCAGGACTAAGGCTTATCGAGACCATCCCTGACAGGTGATTGTCTAACCTGCCTGTAAAAACCTCCGATGACTGAGATTTTACAGCCTTCCTAGGCAATTTATTCCAGTACTTAACTACACTGACAGGAAGTTTTTCCTAATGTCCAACCTAAATCTCCCTTACTGCAATTTAAGCCCTTTGCTTCTTGTCCTATCCTCAGAAGTTAATGAGAACAATTTTTTCTCCTTCCTCCTTGTAACAACCTTTTATGTACTTGAAAACTGTTATCATGTCCCCCCCCCAGTCTTCTCTTCTTCAGATTAAACAAACTCAATTTTTTCAATCTTTCCTCATAGGTCATGTTTTCCCAACCTTTAACCATATTTGTTGCTTTCATCTGGACTTTCTCCAATTTGTTCACATCTTTTCTGGAATGTGGCACCGAAAACTGGACACAATACTCTAGCTGAGGCCTTATGAGCGCAGAGGTAGAGTGGAAGAATTACTTCTTATCTCTTGCTTGTAACACTCCTGCTAATACATCCCAGAATGCTGTTTGCTTTTTTTGCAACAGTGTTACACTGTTGATTCATATGTAGTTTGTGATCTACTATAAACCCCAGATCCCTTTCCACAGTACTCCTTCCTAGTCAGTCATTTCCCATTTTGTATGTGTGCAACTGATTGTTCCATCCTCAGTGGCATACTCTGCATTTGCCCTTATTGAATTTCAGCCTATTTACATCGTCTTTCCAGCAAATTAGATTTACTCTCGTTTATAACAGGAACATAAAACAATATTGGCCTGAAGAACAGCTACAAAGGGCTAGATTGTGCCTCCTGATTTATGTGCATGGAGTCATAGGCACCAACTCCATGGGTGCTCCAACCCTGCAGCACCCAATGAAAAAAATTAGTGGGTGCTTAGGACCCACTGGCAGCCAGGTCCTCCCCCCACTGCCTCCCACTGGCGGCCCCTTGATCAACTTCTCCCACTTCCTCCCAGCGCTTACCAACCACCACCATCAGTTGTTTCACGGTGTGCAGGAGGCTCTGGGAGGAGCGGGAATGGGGAACTGGGCAGCAAGAAGCGGGGAAGAGGCAGGGCGTGAAGAGGTGGGGTGGGAACTTGGGAGAAGGGGTGGGGTGGGGGTGGGTCCTGGGGCAGAGGAGGGGCAGGAAGAGGTGGGGTGGGGGTAGGGGCAGGACCTGGGGTGCAGCGGGGAGTTGAGCACCCTCCGCAGCCTGGAGGAAACCGGCATCTATGCATGGAGTGTATTCTCCAAGCACAGATCATCTATCTTCTGCATGCCAGGGGAGATCAGCTGCCTTCAAACACTGTCCCACTACCACAGTGGAGTTCGGGATCTGCAAGTGAAGAGGATATATGTATATCATACCCCTCAAGCTCTGAGTAGAATACATGGAGAAGTTAGTACAGAGCCAACCTGTAACCTCCGTCCGCGCCGTGGAATCCCCCTGGGACCTCTGTGGGGATAGCTCTGTGCCTCCAGTGGGCCACCTGACAGCCATAAAGATCTTCAGGGATCTGCAAGGATTGGGGACCAGATCCTCTGTTTCTTCCTCAGGGGGCAAAACCCATCAGAATTTGCAAAAAAAACTGTCTGAGGAGAACCTGGCAGAGCTGTCCTTGCACCACTCCTTGGGTTATTTTGGACACAATCTGTCCTAATGTACATAGAGGGGATTCCTTGAAATACTGTGAAAATACTGGATTGAGAAAAGCATCAAATCTGTGAGACATGGAAAGTTTCTGTTTCTAAAAAAAATTCATGTCCCTGTTTAAAAAATAAACTAAAAATGCCACCGAACACACATTACCAAGGAATCAAGCTAATTACAGCTATATTTCTTCTGTATACAATATACAATTCCTTGAGAATTCCTTTATGCCGTGCAGTCACGAACATACCCCTTTCATTGGATTTGTTTTTAGAAATACACAGCAATAGCTCTAGTAAGCAATAACAGCTTGCCTGCAGCATACTTAATGTCAAGCAACTTTTACTACTCCACCTTCTGGAGACTTCTAAGTTACAAATGAGAAAGGTTTAGTTTGAGAAATTCAGCAATGGGTAACCTGCTATGTTGGGGGAAATCTGACATGCCCTTAGGTAAAATACCTGTTGCAGATGTGTGTGTGTGTGTATGTGTGGTGTGTGTGTATGTATATATAACTTAAGCTAAACACTTCATGCTCCAGGAATGAAGCTGCATAATGAGCAATGACAGAGGTGCTAGTGATTAATTCATGACAAGTATTGAGGGTAAGAGAAAGCAAAGTTTTCCTTTTGGTTAGGTTTTTATATTATTTTTCTTATAAAAACCTGAAAAAATGTAAAATAGTAGCAGAGACATTTCCAAAATAAAATACAGTTGCAAAAAATACCTTCTATTTTGTTTCTTGTCTAGTACTAACCTGATCTTGCAAGTTAAAGCAACATGGAAAGTCTCCCTTCTTAGAAAATTAGTAGTATTAAGTTGATCATGCCTGAGTTAACATGAGGGCAAGTCTATCATTCTTAACTGAATTAGTGATGGGTAAACCACAGTTTTGTGAGATTCTATTTGGATAAAGGAGGGGCATGGATTAGCGTTCATGTTATACTCCCCGTCGGTACCTGGACCAGGCTGGGGAAGCTAATGATCTAACCAGTGGACCAAATTCAGTGATGAATCCTGGTCACGTGCCATCTGAGGCACGTTGTGCATATACTAAGAAGAAGATTTTGATAAAGTGTCCAAAAGCTGAAATGTTTATTCAAGCTTAGCACAAACATTCTGTAACCTCTTCAGTATGCAAAATTGAATTAGAATCTCATGAGAACAACCCAGATCATGATATTACAGTATTTCCTCTTCTCATGAAAAGAAACTGAATTTAAAAAAAAAGACCAACTTTTTGGTTAATAAAGGGTCAATTTCTGGGTCAGCTTATGTTTGGACACACATTGGGGTCAGTTCTTAGTTTGTTCACAATGGCTCATTCAATCCCTTCCTGGTAACTAGGGCTATTAGAAAAACATGGCCACAATAAAACTAGGGACTATGGCAAATACTAGCTGGAGCAAAGTGGGTTTTTTGGTTTTAGGAGGCTTGTTTTTCAGATGGGGGGTTTTATATTGCTGCTTGACCATAACTGCTCCTGAAGCCTCCTGAACTGTAGAAATGAAGTCTGAAGAAAGGAAGAGGCAGAAGGAATGGAAGAAAGGCAACAGAAAGAAACAATGGGAGGAGTGAGGATAGGAAAGGAGCAAGGGGGACTAACAGGGAATCTGAGAATTGGAAAACATGTATAGAGAAATTTAAGGGCCTACTTCTCCATTCTGTCTCGGCTCCACTCAGTGCAGAAATGGAATAAGGGGCAAAGACGGGGCACAGACCTAAACGTGTTACCACCTGCATAGGCAGTGACTCAGGATACTTGATATATATGTAGCTTTTCATGGACTGTGCTGTGGCTGCCATTTATCCCCATTTCCCCTAAGGATTACTGTTCTATGACAACCCTTCTTCAGCAATTGTGTCCTCATCTCTTTTACGACAGTCCTGCAATTTAGTAATCCGTTATTTGGTATCCCCTTGTCAAACTACAGATGGTAGTATAACTGAAGTGAAGAGATCTTTCAAATCCTTTTTCAGTCCTCGGGAAGTTCTTTGGTCTCAGGAAGGACTTGAACTTGGACCACATATACTTTGTCTCTGATTGTTCAAATGAAAAATTTTCAATAAATAGGAAGTTATAAACAAAAATTTCCAAATTATAAAATCTTTTCATAAAAATACATCATCACACAATAGGATTTTTTTCTATACAAATTAACTGATGCCTACTTTGGACTCCTTAAATTGAGTTATTCTTACAAAGAGAGCTAAAAAGAATTTGTCTTTCAGCAAGCAGCATCTTTTCCCCAGAAGAACACGAGCCTAGTTAACTGTTATCCAACCTGAGTAGACAAAATTTCTCCCTTGTTAATATCCTGGCAGTTAAGGATTCTGTCAGGAAGAGCTGGGTGAGTAATGCACTTGTCAATAAAACCTTTTAAAAGTTCTATTATAATCTTTATTTTAAAGCGTGTTCATCCACAGCACGTCTAACGGAACACTTTTGGTCGGGGGGCATCATCTACCCATGTATCTAAATGCAGAATCAACAAATGAATCAAATAAAAATCTTTTTCAGCATCAAATTTGGTAAAACATTCAGTTTGGTGTCATAATTTTTTTCTTTGTAGTTTTTAAAATTATTTTAGCTTGTGGAAGATGCCTGAGCGCTTCAGAAATGGAAATAATCTGTTGAGCCACAGAACAAGCACCATACGGGTAATAGTAGCACAAACCTCCCCAAACTGCTCCACCCATGTGCTTCAAACCTTTCTCCCTCACACTGTAATAGAGTTAATTCCAAACTGTTATTATCAACATTACAATGACATCATATTAACTCAATCAACGTAATTAGATTGTAAGTTCTTTGGGGTAGGGATCACGTCTCTCTACCTGTTCTGTAAAGTGCCTAGCATACTTTATGGTACAGTAAAAGGCATGGGTGGTGGGTATCATAGGCTGGGGGAGGCTGTGCCTCCCCAAACAGCCAGCTGTGGCTCTGCCGATACTCCACCCTAGACCCCTCCCTCCTGCTTCCCACTCTTTGGCTCCCCCTGTGCAGTGGCCCGAACTCGGGCTGCTCCACCCACCCTCCCAGCGCGCCGGGGCTGGGGCCATACTACCTGCCCTCCCAGTGCTCCGGGCCTGGGGGCGCTAGGGCTGGTGGCTGGGCTCTGGCATGGGGGCACGGAAGGGGAGGAGCCTTGGGTGGAAGGGGCGGGGCGGGGCTAGCCTCCCCCAGCCAGCAGTTCATGTGCTGCTCATGATATAAGGCATAGTAAGTCACACTCTGGGATGCCTCTGAAAGGTACAAATGGAATCACTCAAATGTGTCTGCATTCATCCCTGCCAGGGTGCCCACTAAATACACTGTGGGAAGCAGTATCAAAGTCTGCTGACATATCAAAAACAATGGTCACCTAGTCTTTGTCATTCACTAGGAGATATTCCACTACATAGGCCAACATGTTTCCAAACCACCCACCACAAAAATCTTTGCTTACAGTTAATGTAGCTTTAACATAACTTAGCACCCAGACACCACCACAGTCACTCTGACAGACTCCCCAACTCCACCAGAAACTTGCTTGCACTTCCACCATCTACAGAAACACAATGTACGCACCAAAATCCTGACACTCTCATTCTGATACAAAACCTTCATGGCAAATTCGGCATTATTAACATGTATTCGATATAGAAATATGTCCACTAGTTAGATGTGTGGTATTGTGTTACATGTATACAAGGAAAGTATGAGATTAGCATGAAGATTCTGTGTTAGAGTGTTACTGTTTGTTAACATTCTATGTATCTGCTTTTATATTTTGGTTACCCAAACTTTTCCTTCTGACATCTCTGAGTCTCCGACAAATTTGACCGTTTCAGCTGACCATTTCACTCCATGCTGTAAAAGCTGTGGGTGTGAGGAAGAATATGGTCTGAAGTGATAAGTGGTTTGATGGCATAATGATTTGCATACCCAGTAATAATCCAATAAGGAATTATTTCATCAAGACATTGGTTGTCTTGTGCTCTGTCCAAAAAGTTTTCAAATGCTAATTTTACACAAAGCAAAGATTGGAACTTAGAATAAATGTAATGAGGAAGCATATTTCTGCTGAGTTTTACATATAAATGATGGTGTTACAGGCGGCCCCATATAAGCAGCAGTGCAACTATTCAAAGAGAAATTAACCCCATGCAAAAAGCTTGAAATTATAGGCAGGTCTGAAAAAAGTTCATTTCTAACTCTGCCTCATTTTTGCAACCTTGGTAGTAATAATGTGACACTTTTACATTCGCTCAGTGGGCATATATTGTGTATGGTTTTAGAATATTACAATGGAAGTCAGTTTTTGATTTAAATATTTTCTCCCTTTTTGACAATTCAGAAAATCCCACTGCAGTTTTACAATGCAATTTATTTTGGTATAATTTAACAATTCAGTGAGCAGTCTACAAGCTAAGCCTAGACCACACCACAACACACAATACCGCTTTAGTTTGCCAACCAGAATGATTTTCTTTCTGCCCTTGATAAGCCCGCAATATGTTGTCAATTTATTCATGGCTATGGTTTGGAGACAAAATGTAATATCCCAATCTTTGCATGCACTACTACCCTTTACTTTTTGCTGTACCTCCATCTGTTTTTCCACAAGCTCACTAAACCAGTAAGATATTAAACGCTCCTGTAGCTTTAGGCCATCTGCTCCCTATTCCCAATGGCGTAGCCATCCCACCTTTTACTCTGTTTCTCTAGTTAGAGATCAGAACCAGATATTTCCTAGGCACTCTGCACACATCTTTCCACCCACCCAAGTTCGAGGCTGCAGTCACAGTAGTCTGAAATGTTTTCAGTTCAGTCGCAATATTTCTGAGAAAGTATTTAACAAAATGACACCTAACGCTCCTGGATTCACATGCAAAGGCTAATGTCTGGGGTAGAGTTGATTCCCAGTGACCCATCTACGCAGAGTTTTTATTTGCTTCTTTCTTCTAGAAGCAATGTATCTTGAGTGATAGCTCAAAAATATTCAGACTCCAATGCATCAGGACAGAAATAAGATCTTTGTTTATACTTACATGCATAATGTAGGTCCTCAGCAATAAATGCCCTCATGGATTATCCCTTTTTTTGTGAAGCAATTCCCTGCACTCTCCACAGTGAGGGAAAATATTTTGTCAATCAACATAGTTTAGTTTCCCTTCTTATATTATGGCAATTTCCCCCCACACCAAATTTGACACAAATAACCATGAGTACAGTATGGAGGCATACAATTGTTCCTAGTTTTAAAAGCTTCTAGAATATGATTTAAGAAACATTTCACATAGATTACAAGTAGGATTAGGATGTAGCCTCATAAATATCTTGAGTTTACTTCCCCTTTAAAACAAATTATGTGGTCATAAATGTACTGTCTCCGTGTTCCCAGAAATTGCTATGTGTAAAAATACCAGCAACACATGTTTTGTGAATGGTCTAGGACTCCCTCTTCCCTCTCTTAACTAGGGAGCCTCTTTGCCAACCAGGCGACACCCTGCACTGCCACTACCCACTTCTCATTTCCTTTTGCAACACTGTAGTCTACAATGGGGCTCAGGGTGCTCCAAATCCCATGTTCAAATTCATTAACAAACTCCACTGGTAGACCAGTCACAGATGTTCAGGAGGCAGTAGCTGCTTGTTTATACAGCCAACGTCTTAGTCTTGTAAATGAGTGAAGTGGTCCCATAAGACTGTAAACCACTTTTGAACCTCAGAGTTCCTGGAATCCCACTATAGAGTAGTTACTTACCACACACCATTTAAAACGGTGTGGCAAACAGAGAGGCAGCACTGTTTGTGCAGAGGAGTTAGCCAAAGCTATTGATATATCCACGCCTGCTACCCTGCTGGGTAGCAGCGCATAATTTGTTTAGGTTTCAGAGTAACAGCCGTGTTAGTCTGTATTCGCAAAAAGAAAAGGAGGACTTGTGGCACCTTAGAGACTAACCAATTTATTTGAGCATAAGCTTTTGTGAGCACAGCTTACTTCATCGGATGCATACTGTGGAAAGTGTAGAAGATCTTTTTATATACACACAAAGCATGAAAAAATACCTCCTCCCACCCCACTCTCCTGCTGGTAACAGCTATTACTTTCCACAGTATGCATCCGATGAAGTGAGCTGTAGCTCACAAAAGCTTATGCTCAAATAAATTGGTTAGTCTCTAAGGTGCCATAATTTGTTTACTCTTTTGGTTTATTATAAAAAAGGTGTCTGTAGAATCTTTAGGCTTTCTTGAGAACAGTGCAGCGTGAGGCACACACATAAAGAGCCCATCTGGAACTAACACTTATTAACAACAATCAGGAAGGACAATCAGCACACACCACCATTCTAGAATTTACTATATGTAAGGAAACATCCTTAGTGGAAGCTCTCGTTACATATTCCAATATCTTGCAGTGCTGTTCCAATTATAAAGTGCCCAATCTTGTGCTCCGGTGCCCCGACGATAATTAAAATGATATGTATTATCCACTACAGCAAACAACAGAATCCTTGTTCCATCAAAAGGCATGTAGAGTAGGAGAAATGGTTGTGTTTTCCAATGTGGTATCTCACATGATTTTAAACCTGACATGCACTAGTATAGAAAGATTCGTCAGTGGATTGATCACAGCCAGCCTACATGGTTTTTAACAGAATTTACCATCAACTGAGCCTTAGATTCCTTAGATTTTACCTGATTTGCATGTGCAAATTTGATTTGTGTGAACAATGGATTGGGTATGCAAATAATATAAGCTTGTTAAAGGGAAATAAAGAAAAAGAGTTTTGCAGCCTTTTGACATCCTCAGATCTCACTTTTCTGAGATGCTCATTTTGCAAAGTTGCTCAGTAAGCTTTCACTATTATAGCTGGAGCTCTGCTACTGGCTGAAAGGATCACATGACATTATAACCAAAACCAGGAAAGTATCATGAGAGTTTAAATGAAGCTTATGTTTAGCGCAAATGACATTTTGTAAAGTGTGTAATATAATACACATAGGGCCACATCCTACTCTCCCATGAAGAAGCCTATAGTAGGGGGACAGGGGTTTCAGGAAACTCTGTAGGTAAACTTTTTGGATATTACTCTGCATGCGTCAAAAAGAGAAGAGGTGTTTACAAGGCAGAAGCAGAGGACTTGGGCTTTCTAACCTGTGGAGCATGGGGACCTATGGGAAACAGCTCTCCTGCATCATGGATCCCTGTACCTTTGTCCTGTTTCCTAGCTCTTTGGTACTCTCTTTCTGGTCTATCTCCCTTTGCTGCCATTTACTGTCTCCCCTCCCCCAGTCCCTGTACTTCCCCCTATACCCAGCCAGGAGCACCTGCAGAGGGTACCTGGTAAAAGATTACTTAGAACTGCATTAATATCTACTGACGTATCCATTGTGTCTGGAGAGAAGCATGCCATAAAATACGATCACTCCCTGTGCACCAAATTTTTGCAAAAGCCCCAGCTCCACAGAACTCAGAAAGAGTAGCTCCCAGAAGTCCCCAGAGCAGGGGGAACTACCACTGGGCTGGGACTCCACCAGCTTCCACAGCTCCCTTGTCTGGTACGTCCTAGTATTAGCATCCATCTACTAGGGTAAATGTAGGGAATCCCAAGGGCTATAAACTGCACCTTTTAGTTTATATGATAAACTATTGTTCTTTGGGTGGAAAGGTGACGGCCAGTGGGCAATAATGGTCTACACCAGCAACTTGAGGAATTGTGGACCCAATATTCATTCCACTAACATCACTAGGAGTTTGCCCTTGATGTCAATGTGAGCAGAATTGGACTTCATATAGACTGATCTACCAAACAGGAAGATTTGACTTCTAGGAATAAGCAAACATGCTTCTAATCTCCAGCCTAACATAGATGGGCTACAAAATTCTAGTGGGTTTGTCTTCGTTGAAACAGACAGCTGTTGCCTGACAGTTCCAGTAATGAAACTTTCATAAGTCCTAACATGTCCTTTTGTTATCCATACAGCTCTCAAATGCTGGAGAGAGAGGGCAAATCAGCTCCAGTCTCACTCAGAATACATGAAAACATTATCTGATCTTGAATAGAACATGTCTTTATCACTCTCTATATTAAAATAAAAATCTATGGTCCTGCTACCCCATCCGATGATAGTTTACATATCTGAAAAGGATGTAAGAAATGAGAACTTAAAGACAACTAGTTGTACCTTCTTAATCCCAGTTAAGACAAGAATGTTTGTACTCTTGCCTTGTGAAGATACAATATTGATTCTAAAGGCAATTTAATCCAGCTATTAACACTTTATTTTAGCTGTCTTCTCATGAGACTCATTTTGCACTCAGTAGCAAGGTATGAAACAGGAAGGACTGTCATTTGCTTCCACATGCAGTAGCATTCATCAGTCCATATCAGGAAAGACAAGCTCCCCGTGACCAGAATGTCTAGTGCTCTTGATTTGTTCGCTGTCAATACACAGCAGCCCCTCCCCCATGCTCAGATTCTTTCACAGTACAATGATGAATTGCTTCTGTGTCCTGCTTTTATCTAGCTGCAATTATGAGATAAGTGAAATCTGACTGCATTTGGACGCCATGTGTTGCAAAGAACTAGAACAATATGCGTTGAGAGTAGCAGCTGTTTCCTACATTGTGTTTATTTTTAATATCGCGAAGCAGAATCTTTTCTCTGGAGTATTAAAACAGGCAGAAATAAATAAATAAATACATTTAAAAAACCCACAAACCCATTGCTGCAATGATATTAAATAAACCAGAAGCACATGGGTGACAGTGGTAGAGATTTTTAATTCTCGCCACACAGAAAAGGTCTCATGGATCCTGCCAAAGCAACTGACCCTGCAGCTCTTACCCGCCTGAGCTGGCCTGCTGAAGTGAATGGGATGACTCACATGAGGAACCGCATTAATGCCTTCTTAATTAACCATCTTAGCCTTTCACTTATTCAACTTTGTCACCTACTTCATGTAGATATTTTACTGCCTTATCTATATTAGACCCAAATCCTGCCCTCAAATCCGCACATAAAACTCCCATTGAAGCCAATACTCCAAATGAAGCCAAAGCTAGTCTTATACACTAATAATCTTTGCTGGGTTGCTGTTAGCATGATATGCATCTTCCCTCAAATCCCATCTTTTGTGTGAACAGACATTCATGAATGACAAACAGTAGACTTTAAACTCCCTCACTATTCTAAATGTTCTAAATTACAGTATTCCTTGATTGTTTAACCAGTTTCTAAAAATGGCTCCATAAAAAAGCCAAAATCTATGATTGAAAAGATTCCCCAGGGAAACCATGATATTGGCAATGGGGATTCTGCCCTGACCCCTGCTATCACTCAGAACCCCCTTAGCATTCACTGTGGCATTGAATAAAACCTCATCAGTCTGACTCTAAACACAAAGACCAGCTCAAAGGTTGGGTCATTCCATTTAACTCTAACACAAAAGCTTCCCGTGAGCTCCTACTCTGATTATCTACAGCATAAATCAAGACACTGTCCAAAGAGGCCACAGAGACCTAAGCATCCTAGGCCTGCTTGCTTCAACCGGCCTTATCAATAGCTTGTTGTCTTGCCCCACTCTGGTCCTATCTACACTGTAGCAATCATGCAAATCGACATCAAGTCATGCATACACATTTATAATTTATGTGCTCTGGGTTAACCCATCAGCTTCAGTGAAACCATTGAAGAAGGACTTCAGCAAAGTAAAACAAAACCCATAGAAGTTCTTGGAAAAAACAGCAGCTATTTCTGTAGAGAAATGCTCCAACTGCAAAACAGATTTTTAAAATGGTCAGTTATCAGCACATAGATTAAGTTTCATGTCATTTCATCCTGTCATGTAAAATATTTATCACTCCATTTTGTAATTCAAGGCTTTTTTCCTCAAGGAGTTAAGAAATTTTACTCAACATTTTAACAGTAACTCTAGATTTTTATGGTGAAAGATACACATCCGTCATTTTTATTAGTATGAGTCACTGAATCTATTAGGGCCTGAGAATACAGTGTTGGGAAAAATCCTGCATTGCCAAAGGGCTGAGAAGATGATTCAATAGGTCTCCAATACCTATTATTCTATTAATAGATTTTAATATGTGGGGAGTGGGTATTCTAGATATAAACAGAAAGCATTTAATAGCTACAGAAAAAATAACAACATATTTAGTTATTATTTCTTCTAATTTATAATAGATATTGTAAAAGTCCCTATCTGAGCTCTAGGGATCATACTTACAAAGGTATTTAGATGCCTAGTGTGATTTACAAAAGGGCCTCAGCAAGTTAGGACCCTAATTTTCGTCAGTGTCTGTTGCAGCAGTATCCCACAGTGAGACTTTGAACTTCGCAGACACTGATAAACAGTGCAACACCTAAAACCTCATAAAAATTATACTTCTACATTCTGATGACCCAAGGCACTCTTTGTGCATATTGTTTTCTTTGTGTGTGCTGTGCCTGGTCATGCAAAGTGCCAACCACCCTCTTGAGAGGCACTCTCTTAGGCTTTGTCAACACTACCAAGTTTTGTCGACACCTAAAAGTCGACTAAATAAAAATCAGAAAAGCTTGTTCACACTAGCAGCCTCTGGCGACGGATTACGTCCACATTGACATGGCGCCGTCATTGACAGTGTGAGCAATGCACTATGGGTAAGTGTCCCACAGTGCAGGGCGATACCTTCTATTGCTAGGTGCTGCGGGAAGGCAGAGCAGGCCGCAATGCATCTTCGGACCTGGCTAAATGTCCCGTGATGCATTGCTTTGTGTGCTAGCACTCCATGGGCTTCCAGCTTTCTTTTGTGGCATTTTTGCAACAGCTATTCTCTGCTGTGCACCCTGGCATCTTTGTGAGAAAGGATGGATCCCACACTTCTCTCCTATGCTTTGTTAAGTGTCATGAGGACTTTGCGCATGGCAGTACAGTTAATCATGAAATTATTGACAGAGGAAGACTCACAGGCACCCGACATTCTACGTAATATGGATAGCAGCAACTTTACATTGCTTTTGGCATTCACAGAGCAGCTGCATAGGGTAGACCATCACTTTTAGGCTACAGAAACCAGCACCGAATGGTGGCATCGCATCGTCATGCAGGTGTGGGATGGACAGCAGTGGCTACAGAACTTCTGGATGCGTAAAGCAACCCTCCTGGAACTGTGTGCTGAGCTAGCCCCAGACCTGCAACGCAAGGACACCAGAATGAGAGCTGCCCTCTCGGTAGAGAAGCGTGTGTCAATCACTGTGTGGAAGCTGGCGACTCCAGACTGCTACTGGTCAGTCGCAAATCAATTTGGAGTGGGAAGTCTACCATTGGGGCTGCATTAATGCATGTGTGCAGGGCAATAAATCGCATCCTGCTACGAAAGACCATGACTCTGGGAAATGTGCATGAAATAGTGGACAGCTCTGCAGAGATGGGTTTCCCTAACTGTAGAGGGGCGATAGATGGCACACATATTCCAATTTAAGCACCACACGACCTTGTGACAGAGTACATCAATGGGTATTTCTCCATGGGTATTTCTCCATGCTTGTGGATCACTGTGGGCGTTTCACAGATATCAGTGCGGGGTGGTCTGGGAAGGTGCATGACGCACGCATCTTCAGGAACACCAGCCTGCACAGAAAGCTACAAGTGGGGACTTTCTTTCCAGACCACAAGATTACAGTGGGGGACCCTGGATCATGAAACTTTACACAGGACACCTGGACAGCAGTAGGGAGCATTTCAAAAACAGGCTGAATAGGTGCCGGATGACAGTTGAATGTGCCTTTGGCAGATTAAAGGAGCGATGGCATTGCCTTTATGGCAGGTTAGATCTTAATGAGGAGAATATTCCCATGGTCACAGTCGTGTGCTCCACTTTGCATAATCTCTGTGAATCTAAGGGTGAAATGTTTGCTCACAGGGCGATTGTTGAGGCAGAGCGCTTGGCTGCTGAGTTTGAGCAGCCAAATACCAGGGCTTTCAGAGGCACCCCCAGGGTGGCAATTGACATCAAGGAAGCTTCGAGGAAGCTCTTTGACAATGAGCAGCAGCAATGCGTATCTTTAGAGTAGCTTCCATGGTGCATTCCATGTTTTTTTTCCTAGGAGGCTATGCTGACATTTGGGGCCGCATATGCCAGTAAGAAATGCCTGTACATGTACTCACAGTGATGGCAATGTGAATTTGTAGAAAACAAAATAAAGATGATTTCCCATTATAAAACTTTGCCTTTATTGATCAAGAAAAAGCACAGTGACACTCACCAAAACACAGATGCTTGCTGGGAAAGGAGGGACTGGGAAAGGGCAGACCCTCACAAGTGTGTGTAGGTCCAGCTGTCATTGTGAAAGCTGTGCGAGGAGGTGGAGTGATGGGGCAACTGAGGAGCCCGAGAAAGTGGAAAGGAACGTGCGGGCGGAGTTGTGGGGAGGAGGCTGGTAAAGAATTGTGCATCTGCTGCGCTGGAGGTGGGGCCCGGAGCAGCTCACTCTGCAGCATTATTAAAAACTTGCGCATTTCTGTTTGCTCCTCCATGACTTTGATCAGCCGCTCAATTGCGTCCCAAGCAAACGCTTGATTCTCTTTTCTGTCCTGCCTTTTGACTTCCCAGATCTCCTTTCATCCCCTTTTCTCTGTCCTGGAGCACTGCAGTACCTCCTGGAACACGTCTTCTTTGCTGCATCTTGGCCTCTATCTTATCTGGCGGAGACGGTCGGCAGGGGTGTGTGGGGTGTTCCCGAAGGCCACATCTGGTGAAGCACAGGGGACAATGCACAGAAGCGGGATTGTTAAATTCAAGCACAGCATTGAAACATTTCACTTATATGCACCTTTTGCAACATAGCACTCACTTTCTCACTGACTTTTGCCAGGCACACATCTCTGCAAGCACCCGAAACATAGAGAGTTTGGGGCATGTGACACAGTGACACTCTCCAAAATACAGATTCTTGCTGGGAAAGGAGGGACCGGGAAAGGGCAGTGCTCCACCTGGACAGAAGAACACATAGTCTTTGCAGGTGCAGCTTTACAGGGAAATAATTCTAAAATTATCCCACACTTTTCCACAGGCAGGGATCATTCTAGCAGACATCTTACTGCTGAGGGTAAGCAGAGAAACCAGGGTACATCTACTGTACGCTTGCGGCTTCCACCCTGCTCTATATGCAGCTCATCTATGTGCCACTTTGGTCCCTGCACAAGTGATTGCTGAATGGGGCGGGGCGGTGTCCTACAATGGGGGAAGGAACAAAGCTGCACTGCCACGCAGCCTGCCGCAGAGAATTACTGAGTACCTCCAAGAAACTTTCCTGGAGATCTCTCCAGAGGATTTCTGAGCGTGCATCAACACCCTGTTCCGCCATACCGATTTGCTACATGGAGAAACGTCCAGCTCACAGAAACACAGCCAGCCTCCCACATTCCTATGCCCTGAACCCACCTCCGCACTTCACAAGCCACAGCCACTTACCAGGCATCTCATCTCCTGCTTCTTGCTCACTGGAGAGCAACTGCTGAGACTGGCTGGGCACCTCAGGAGTGGAGAAAAGTTCCTGGCTGCCTGCCTCAGCTGTCGACCCTGCCGGGAGCTCCAGATCCTCATCTAGCTCCACCTCTTCATCGATAACTTCATCCTCCAGAGTTAGGTCCTCTTTCTGCCACCTCCTTTCCCTCCGAAGTATCCATGGGGCTCTTGGCGGTGGAGGTGGGGTCACCACTGTGGATACCATCCAACTCCTTATAGAAACGGGAAGTCTTAGGTGCAGCACCAGAGTGACAGTTTGCCTCCCTCGCCTTATGGTACACGTGCCTTAGCTCCTTTATCTCACTCTGCACTGCAGCGTGTCCAATCATAGCCCTTTCCGCACAAGCCTTGAGAAATCTGCCCATAGGTATCCCAATTCCTAAGGGTCAAGCGCAGCTGGGACTGCACAGACTCCTCTCCCCATATAATGATCAGATCCAACAGCTCTGCTGTGCTCCAGGAGGGAGAGCGTTTGGTGCAACAGCCAGCCATGATCACTTGGTAAGACGCGATGAGACCTCCCCACGCTGAGCCAGCAAGCAGGAAATGGAATTTAAAATTCCTGGGGCTTGCAAGTGGGAGGGGCGGATTGTTGTTTACCTGGCTGCAGGATAGCAGAGTTCAAACTGCTGACCAGAGCGGTCAGGATGGGGATTGTGGGACACCTCCTGGAGGCCAAATAAAGCGATTAAAGCATGTGTGGTGTCTACACTGGCTCTTTGTCAATAATAAAGGGAAGGGAAAAGAAAAAAGTCTCTCGTAGAGGTGGAAGTATTTTGTCGTTGAAACTGGGCATTCTTCCCGACAAAAGTCACATCGCAGTGTGTGTGTGTGTGTGTGTGTGTGCACTCACTGTTTTGTTGCCAAAAGGCAGTTTTTGGTGACAAAACTTGGTAGTGTAGACAAAGCCACAGCTTCCCCATGAGATGAGGACATACAGACTCTCATAGGAAACGCCAATCACCTTGCAGGATCACCTTGGGATGTAAGTTTCTGGAAAGTTGGACCCTTTCTTTTTTGTGTTGAGCATACTGTGAGCATTCAAGTAATAGGGTTTTGTACTGTTATTCATGATTGTATCCAATCATGAGCAGGAAGTCAGTAGGGGTTTTGTCATGGACTTCAATGAAAGCAAAACTGGCCCCACCAAAGGTATCTAAAGCCAAAGATAAATGATAAATCACGTACAAGCCTTCATAAATACAAGCCTTCATAATACATGACTTAATGAAGAACTTTTATTTGTACCAAGCTTGAATAAGACATTAATACAAAATAAATTTACTTTGCTATTAGTTTTCTATATTTCCACTGCTATTATTGCAAATATGTGTCAGATAATTATTTCACTTTCTCCTTTATAACCAAGATTCTCCTGCTGCTTTAATATGTAGAGAACTCATAATTGGGTGGTTGTATCACATCATAGTCAGTTCCTTGGCATAGATCTAGCATTATGACTTCACTGCATGACCAAGCAGGAAGAGGAGATGAAATGCTGTGAGGGGGAGAGTTCTTATTTAAGCACAACTATCTATTAGCCAATATAGCAAGACATAGGATATGCAACTGGATCATTTGAATATAGTATACTTTTGAAGTTTTCTCCATTGTGGAAATCCCCTTTTACGTAGGCTGTTTAGACTAATTGGTAAATACATACAAACCTGCACTGGTATTTTTTTTTTAAATAGATGCTGTACAATTCTCAGATCACTTTATGTTCAACATTTTACATAGAATATGATGAGGGCAGAAGTGTCAGGGAGGACGAGCAATACCAATTAAAATTCTCTTTCAGGAACAGTTTTAGTATCAAAGTTTCATTGATTTTACAGAGGTTATATTCTTTACTCATGCATCTAAGTCAGGGCCAAGTCTAAAATATATGTATCTCCTTTAGGCTGAAACCCTGCACTGTCTCTTCATGTGATATGGATGATTTACCAGATATAAAATACACTTACTAGATAATTAATGCACTTGCCCAGATTTAGTGACTCTCTCAAGCTCAGTTAATTTTCCACACATTCTTACGCTGGAAATAAAATCATCCTTAAGCAGAGTCCATAATATTGCATGAAAGAAAAAAAAAACCTCCAAAGATTTACCATTCATAGCTAACTGCATTGGCATAAAATCTTTGGTAGCACTAGTTGAATCACTCTTGTCGATTGTCACGTAAGGCTTACCTTATTTTAGATCACAGACATTTGTTCTCCTCCCCCTCCCCGTGTTTCCCCCAGGTATGATACATTTGAACAGACAGGTAATGAAGAAGAATGACACATGTCAATCTTTTTCTCATAAGAGTCACTTAAGGCTATTAATTGACATCCCACAACTGTCCCTTATTACTGTCACTGCATGAAGCACAAATGAGAGCAGTCAACATGTCCTATCAATTTCTGAGGCCACGAGGCTCAACAATACAACACTTGATATGAAAAACCCTTTGAAAATACATAAAAGGAAAGTCATATACAGAGGAAATTACCGGAGTGACACTTCAGTATGTGAAATACTCTTATAACTCACTCTCATCTGGAAAGCTTATACTCATAAGACACAATAGCTCGTAAGGGTATAAAAATACAATTATTTCAGTAACTCTCTTCGCAATATATACATAAATAACATTACAGTTGAACTTTGTGTGGAAAATCCTCCTGTGTATTGACAGAACAGTGATTTAGAAGAGAAATGTCTACTGTTTCAAACCAATCTATTGCAAAAGGAGACAGCAAACTGTAAGGGAGGGGAGGGAAGTTAAAAAATATGCCAGTCAGTTTATTCTAGGAATAAAATATTTTTAGGTTAACAAGAATTATCTAAAGGGTAAGTCACTACCAAATATTTAAATTAAATTACTCTGATTATGGCCGGATAAAGTTTGATATAAAGAACGCATTGACAGAGTGAGCTGCTGATAAAAAACCAGAAATAGTAGTCCTTAGAAACATATATATATATGTCCTTGAAGATTATAAGGCAGATATTTTGAATCAAGTAGATTTTCAGAAACAACCACAATGAGATACTTTGGGAATACTGGCACATTTTGCAATGCCAATACAACTATTAGCACACATAAGTCAATTGCTGGATGAGGTTTAATGAAGAAAACATCAAATATGGTCCATGTCTGTTACAGGGATGATATCCTGTTTCACTTTGATTGCAAGTGGAATTCCACTTACAGGTAAATGATGCCTGTCACAAGGTGGCAGTCTCTGAAGCTTTGCCTATATTAGAGAAATTAACCATTCTAAAAATCTTTTTAAAATGCTGGAATGGTTTAGAACACTTTGTGTCAACACAGAGAAAGTGGTTTACAAGTGTTCTAAGACACTGCTTGAGTAAACTAGGCTTTCAGACCATTTCAGTCTAAATCTCTTTAGTGCAAGTGTGGATACAGACAAGCTGAAACAATTCTAGCCCTCCCACTGTGCTTCCACAGTGCACACTGGAGGGCTTTCAAAAAACTCTAGAATGCATTGCTTAGGTAAACTATGCTGGGAAATGAGAAATATGTTTCCAGAGAGCATTGCAATTGAAGCAGGCTAAGGCAGATCTTTCAGAAAAGTCTTCATTTGAAGACATTAAGAAATGGAGAATCCACAATTTTTCTTGGTAGTTTGTTTCAGTGGTTAATTACCCTCACCGTTAAAACTTTCCCTAATTTCAAACTTGAATTCAGCTCCCAGCCATTGGTTCTTCTAATGCCTTTTCCCACTACATTAAGGTGCTCTATAGGACCAAGTATTTTCTCCCCACGAAGGTACTTATACGCTGTGATCAAGTCATCTCTCAGTTGAGTTTTGATCACATTAGCCGTTTTTTGCCAAAGCATCACACGAGGAGCTCATGATGACCCCCTAAGTCCTTTTCAGTGTCACTGCTTGCCAGGATACAGTACCCTGTTCTATAGATATGCCCTGCATTCCTTTTCCCTAGATGTATAACTTTATATTTGGCTTTATTAAAACACATTTTGTTTTAATGGGCCCAGCTTATCAAGCAATCTAGATTGCTCTGCTTGACTGCTCTGTCCTCACCATTATTTCCCACTCTGCCATCTTTGCATCCTCTGCAAACTTCATCAGCAGTTATTTTAAACTTGCTTCTGGATCACTGATTCACATTTTGAATAGCATCAGGCCTAATAATGATCCCTGAGCAACCCCATTAGAAACATCCCCATTCAGTAATTCCCATTGACACCTACTTTTTGAAATCTGTTGGTTTCATTTAACGTGTGCTCTATTGATATGGTATAGTGCTAATTTTTTAATCAGAATGTTATGTGGTACTAAGAGAAACACCTTACAAAAGTCTAAGTATATCACATCTACACAGTTGCCTTTATCAACCAAGCTTGTAATGAAAAGAGGTTTGTTTGACAAGACTTATTTTCTATAAACCTATCTTGACTGGCATTACTTGTATGCCTACCCTTTAATTCTTTATTAACAAATCCTGTACCTGCATTTCCTTTATTTTGCATGTGACTGATGTCGGGCTAACCATCCTATCGTTACCTGGATTATCCTGCTTATCCTATTTGAATATAGGTATAAAACTAGTACTCTTTCAGTCTTCTGGAATTTCCACAGTATCCCAAGATTTATTAAAATTAACATCAATGGACTAGAGATCTCCTCAATCAACTCTTTTAGAACTCTTTGATGCAAGTTACCTGGGCCAGATGATTTTAAAATGTTTATCCCCGAAAGATGTTTTTTAACACCCTTCTTAGTTACTAATGGAATGGAAGGTACTTCACCATCTTCATATGATCCAAATACATCATCCTGCTTCTTTCCAAATACAGAACAGAAATATTTACTGAATGCTTCTGTCTTCATTATTAACCATTTTACCATCATCATCTAGTAATGTACTACTAATAATAATACTATCGCTAGGATTTCTTTTTTTTTTGCCTAATGTACTTAAAACTCCTTCTTATTACCTTAGATTGCCAGACATGGATTTTTTTCCTGATGCCTTTTGCTTTCCTTATCAATTTTCTATACCTTATAACTTCTAATTTATAATGATTACCTATTTCCCCCTTTTCTCATTTGTTGTATATTGCATTTTTATTTCTAATTGCTTCCTTTTCTTCACCACTGAACCAGGATGGGCTTTTAGCCAAAGTTGTCCTCTTTCTTGGTTATGGAATTATGGCTTTTTGGCCACCTAATACATTTCTTTTTAAAGAACTCCCAATTTTTATTCACATTTTTCTATCTAAATTTCTCCTCCCACCAATTTAGCTTCCAATTTTCCTCAGTTTTGGGAATTTAGCCCTTTTTAAGCACTGTGTATATATATATATATATATATATATATATATATATATATATATATATATATATCACTGGTTGGAACTGTCCTCTGTTTGCCCATATTGAATGTAATCAGGTCACAATCACTGGCCCCAAGCAATGACCAACTGCTGAGTCCAGTGATTAAGTCATTTCTATCCATCATAATGAGGTCAAAAGCAGAGTTATTTTACGTGAGGTGCACTATTTTTTGTGTTAGAAAATGATCAGCTATCACTTATAGAGACGTGAATGGGGCTTTACGACTGGCTGCATGAGGCTTCCTGCGTATGGGTCTTCCACACTGAAGTACTCCATAACACCACATTTCTTCTCTCCACACTTTACCGATGGGTGTTTAAGGAGTAACACGTCCCTGTTCTCTAGTTTGATTCAGTGGCCTGGTAACCAACCTCAATGAGTAACTCCTCTGAGGCGATGTTAGCAGATCGATCCATGTGCATTCAAGAACCAGCGTTTCTGAGTTATCGATAACTCTAAAACAGGTAATGGTGTCTTTAAAGCAAAGTACCATCATCCACACCTCTTTTACCTACTCTATCCTTCCTAAACAGGTTATAACCAATGATTTTACCATTCCATGTTAATTTTCTCACCAGGTTTCAGTAATGCCGATCATATCAAATTTCTTCTCATCAGTGAGAATTTCCAGTTCATCTTGCTTGGCACCCCAACTCCCAGAATTGGTATGTAAACAATTGAATTATTTCTTTTATTCACATTCTTAGTCAAATCAGTTCAATTTGTGACACACTGACTTTGCACCACATTTGCCTCATTAACACCCCTCCCCTTTCAGTGTCAGTTTTAAACATTCCAGGCTGCTCAAGCTAATGTCCACCTGAGAAGATTAGCCCCCTGCCTGACAGGAGCAGGCCATGCCATTCGTACAGCCCCCCTCTCCCACTGAGATGTGGCCCAATGTTCCACAAAACAATACGTTCAGCTTTATACCAGTTGTGCTGCCAACAATTTATCTCCAGTATTTTCTGCTTTCTGTTGCTCATGGGATCTGAGGGCTTTCAGACAACATCTCTTGGACTTTCCTCTTCTTCAGCTCCCTTCCAAGATCCCTGAAGTCTCCTACAATCTGGGTAGTTCTAAATGATGCCACATCACTGGCTCCAATATGTAGCATGACCAGTGGAGACCTGCCAGACAACTTCATAATCCTTCATAATTTTGCAGTTATAGCTCGTATTTTTGCACCAGAGAGACAGCACGTTGTCTTTGTGTGCTTTGGTGAATTCTCTGCCACTCTTCTTAATATGGCATCACCAATGATGATTGCTTGCCTTCTTAGGATGGTTGAAGAACTTCTCTTGGTAGCTGCCTGCTTCACTCCACAAGGATGGCCATCAGGTATGTCTCCTGTAGCTTTCTGTTCCCTTCCTCCACAGACAGGTTCCACAGTAGTTGACTCACTGAGTATCTCATAATGATTTGACTCTTCTAGCCAGGTTGAATCCGTCATGGTTCTCTTTCCCTTCTGGGTCACAAATCACCAGTCTGCTTCTTTGGTTTCTTCTCTCTCCCATTGCCTTAAGGCTGACCCTTCCCCTTCTGGTGCTTATGGCAACAACTGCTGAAACTGGTTGTTCAAGAAGTGTTTGCTTTCTCAAATACTAAGCAGTGCTGCAACTTGCATTTCCAGATCATGTACTTTTCCTCCACTATGTCCAACAGCTTGAACTTCATGCACCAGAAATCTCTTCCGACTTCCCGCAGAAAGGAAAACACAGCACATACCAGGTATGTCATAGCAGTTATTCCCTCATCACCCATATCTGCTACTCGGTCTCTCTAGAGTCATGCCTAAGCAGAAGGAACCAAATACCCTGCAAAAGTCTCCTGTTTGCACCACCTGTTTGCCTGCTCAAAGGTTTACTTGGCAACTGACTTATATACTAAGTCTTGCTGCTTAGCTTCAGCCCCTCACTGACATGGAGGGACTACCCATCAGACACTTCAAACCCTGGCTTGTTAAGGGTTCCAAAATCCCAGCCATTCAGAGACAGACGAACCAACAAACACACAGCTACACACCAGGGCAGATCTGGATGATCCCATTTTCCCATCTATTCTACCCGACAGCACACTGGAAATCCTGCCATGATAAACTTTCCTTAGTATATATGGATTGCAACACCTTTATCTAAATTTTAGTCCAAACCAGTATTTCCAAAGCGGGAAGGGTTTCACCATTCAGATTATATAATACATACTGTAGAATGGGAGAATTTGATGAGCTCAATTAGGATTGCCAGAGGATAGGATTAGGCAGATGGCACTTTTGAAGGTTTATCTGAGGCTTTATACAAGTCAGCAGGGATGTGTCCGTGTAAGGCCATTAATACTTGTTTGGATTCACCACACAGCAGCTGTCAAAAGAAAAAAGTGTGTATGTATCTAGAGACAGTTATACATATGGTCAATAGCTAGCCAGTTCAGTGAATTAAATCCATACAGTCCAGATCTTCATGTGAGAGGGTAGGGAAGAGTGGGAAAGTATTGTGAGTAGGAAACTGACACAACAGCGATCAAACATGGGAGCGATTCCAGGGAGTGTCCAGCTGCCCAAGATCAGAATGAAAATGTTCCAATTTGGATGAGTAAAATGCTTTAAAGAATTTAAATTACTGAGATGACAGTCAAGAATGAAAAAGAAATGGGTTATATATCACACGTTTGGTTGAACCTCTTGACAGACAACATATTGCTGTGATTTTAGCATCCAGGAGCACACCTATGTGAGTAGATGTGGTGGAAGATCAGGAAAAGTCTCTTCACACAGGAATAATGATTCCATCCACTGAATATATGAGTTGCTAGCAAATGCTGTGGAAAGCACAGTGAGAGTGAGACTCTTATTTGGATTGCAATTATAGTCAGTTTGCTAGTGAGATCTGTTTTATGTATCCATTTTTATATCATGCAACTGTTGTGATTCTGGTTAGATACAGTTAGGGGCTTTACTCTCTAATAATACTGTGGCACTAAATTAATCCAAGCACTAAGGAGGAGGTTGTGTGGCATTCCAAGCTTAACAGGATGTTCCTTAGCAGCCTCTGCAACAAGGCCAATTGCTAAATATTATTCTGTCACACTTGGGGGCTTTCACTTCAACTTCAATTCACATCTTTTTGGGTTCTCAAAGATTTGAAAAGTCCATTTCAATACGCTGATGTCGTATGTTAAAATGATGACGGCAAAAAGGGCCTTGACTAATACTGTGAAAACTAAAAGAGATTGTTTGGCATGTGTTCATAAGTTGCAAAGTGCTTTTTAGAACTGTAAAAGGGAAAATTATAGTTCAGCTTCCGAGAAGGTCTTGTAAAGATAAAGTCTAAGAATCAGGTTCAGCCACCAGAAGATGGAATGGGAATTGTAGAGACTGAGAGGGAAAAAAATGTCATAAGCATCAAAACACCACCCAGAAGAGCACTGGCGAGAGAGGAAGGGGAGTTGTAGAAGTTCTAAAGAACAGTCAGGAGGGCTAAGGATTCTGGAGGGCTCTGAATTTGCAACCCAACATAGACATTAACAGGTCCCGATCCTGAAGAGCTTACAATCTAAGGCCTTATCTATATGAGAAAGTTGCACTGGTCAAACTTAAATCGGGTGTTAAACTTTTATTTAAACTTGTAAAAACTCCTGTGTGGACATGTTGATTTTAGTTTAAGAGCAGCTTATTTCAGTTTAGATTAACAAAATTCCCAATCAATTTAAGCTTAACCGAAATAAGCCTGGTTTAAACCAAAATAAGAGTTCCCACATAGCTTTTTGCACTAAATTGGCTTAAGTTAACACCTCATGTTAAACCAGTGCAAATTTCTTGTGCAGAATGCTTTAAGATAGTTTCTCTTAAATATCAGAAAAAGTCTTTCTTCAGATGTGTAGATGCTGAGAGTCGTAGTTATGCTGGTAGATTCCAGAAAAGGGCAGCATCATGATGGGGCAGGAGGAATGTGGGGGTATGTGTGACATTCCCACAGTACAATCTGGGCTGTTGAACTGCTGCGTCCCTTTAACTCTCCATCCCAGGGAGCCTTTTACGCTGCTTTTCACACACAGCCATTAGCATGTAAAGTCACTCCCAGCAAAGTTATATGAGTGCTTTCCTAGCCACTCATGCACTATATACAGGATGACATCCGCAAATTCTTAGCCCCAGCCTTGCACCCTGAGAAATGTGTGTCTTGTACTGTCCAACACACTAATGAGCAATGCAAACTCATTAACCGTCCATCATTCCATCAAAGAAAATGATTATGCACCAGCCTTTGTTAACCTCAGTAAAGATTCCCCAAACACTTCAACCAAAACAGACTGGATTAGATAAAACAAAACATGTCTATTAATTAGAGAAAGATAGGCTTTAAGTTATTATAAGTGATAAGGCATAAAGGTCAGAACTGGTTACAAAAGAAATAAAAGATAAACACAAAAACTATTTCCTAAACTTTACCAAGCTAAGTAAGATTTGAAGCAAACAACTTTCTCACCCCACCATATGCTGCGGGCAGTTCAGAGTTTGGATTTCCTTTCAGCCTGGGACCACACCACTTAGTTCAGTGTCCTTTAGGTATTCATGGATGTTATGAGCAAAGAGATACAAGTTGAAGAGGAGAGGTAATTTGCCTGTTGTGAGTTCTCTTTTCTTATGCCTTTTTTCCTCTTTTGAGGATTACCACCAGCTGGGATTCAGGTGACAGTCAGACTGTTTGCACCAGACCGTTGTTTTCCATTGCTAATATGTAAAGTTCTTGCTCGCACCCTCCTTCCTGCCAGAGGATGGATGCTCATCTAGGTGATAGAGGTGATAGTCCCTGAAGTTCACTTGATTATGCTGATACCTCAGTGTGCCTTTGTTTCTGAAAAAACAGTTTTAGCTTGCTTTTCTAACTTTGTAACATGCTACATTAAAATCATTGTTATACGGTAGAGTCTTGTAACTTTACATACAAAGTTGCCAAAAATGTTTTACCGAGATAATAATGTTCAGTAGTTTATGCATTTTCAAAAATAATACCTCACAAGGCATACTTTGATCAAAATATATAACCATATAAAAGTGGTGAATATGGGGAACAGGGTGTCACATGGAGTACAGGATGTCTCGCTTCCCCCCCCAATGGGATTGCAGGAGTGTCAGCCACTGGCTGGTGCGTAGGCAGTGTGTGATAAGGCCCTTTTGAGTTTTGACAGCATAACTCCTCAGTGTTGCTAAACATTGTAATGTTAACACATTTGCTTTTGCAAAGTTCTGTGCATCATTTAACACCTTGCGGATCAGCACAGTGATTTCATGAGTTAGCAAGTGTGTTTTCTCTGGCTTGTCAGAAAACATCTCTCTTTAATCTTTGTACAACTGATAACACTTCTGCCCTTTCATCTGCTGTTAACTCAATGTAGATAGTAATAATTTCCAAAGTGTAATTATCTTGGCATTCAGCCATCAAAGCAATGGGGTGCCTCAGTTTCCCCTTCTACACAGCAGACCTGGTTTACTATAGTTTCTCTGCTGTGACACACTTTAAGTCTGTTTACAGGTTTTAGCTGTGAAATAGCATTACCATGAGGATTCTTAACATAATGTGTGTCCTTATTTAACACTTCTATAATTTGAAAGGGGTCTTCCCAAAAATCGTGCACATTGAACCTTTTAACAGGGTTTAATATTAACATCAAGGTTTTTTTATCACAAAAGGGCCTATACAAGTATTTTTGTCATACCATACCTTTTGTTTAAATAATATGTGTTTGAGGTTCACTAAGTCTGTACCTATTGTGTCTTTTAACTCCTTTTAACTCCTTCCTGAACCTTTGCATGTATTCAGTTACTCCTTTCAACTCAGTGTTCCCTTTAGCATGGATCCTTAATCCAGTCTTTTATTTCTGGGGCTCTGTTGACTCAAAGTCTGGTGAGGTAAGGATGCAGGGTGCACATTGACAGGCCCCCTGTGGAGCTGCGTCCCAACCCGAGGGCTGTGCATACTCATAAAGACTGTCTTCCCTCTTGGGGTTAACCTGTCGCCCTTGCCTCCAGGACTGAGTCCTTCCCTACCTACCCTTCTTCTCTGGAGGGTTGTGAATTGGGCTCTCTTGGTGAAGAGAATCTACTTGCTGACTACCTGAATCTGTTCCCAGCAGCATCCTTTGAGCTGCTTTCTTTGTGTTACCAGTCAGGGGGATGATTACTTATCTAGGTGATAGAGGTGATAGTTCCTGATATTCACTTGATTATGCTGTTACCTCAGCGTGCCTTTGTCTCTGAAAAATTAATATGAGCTTGCTTTTCTAACTTTGTAACACGTTACAGTAAAATCACTGTTACACAGTAGAGTCTCATAACTTTTACAAAGTTGCCACAGATGTTTTACCAGGATAATAGTGTTCAGTAGATTATGAGTTTTCAAATTATACCTCACAAGGAAAACTTTGTAAAAAATATATCATAACCATATTAAAGTGGTGAATATGGGGTACAGGATGTCACAGAATGTCAGTCCCCACAACCTCCTCCCTAGACTAGGAGCATCAGCAGCATCAGTGGGGCTGGGGCAACGGTTTCCCAGTATCTTTGACCCCCTTACTGCATGAAGCCTGCAGTCTGAGGAATTCCCTTAAGGGCAGTCTATAAAAGGCCCCTTGGGAGGAGACAGACTCCAGTTGATGGGCAGGAAAAGCACAGGCATCACTTTACAGACTCAGCAGTGAACTACTATGGGCTGGACAGACATTTCTTGTTTTCAGGTATTTATGTTATCGCTTGAATGTGAAACTGATTGCATAGAACATGCATGGGGCGAGTTGAGAAAGAGATTTTTCTTCCTGAAATTCCCAGGGACTCAAGGAAGGAGGTGGGTAAATAGCTATGGAACAGAGTACCTCTGAGTCTTAACATCAGACTTAGACAACTGAACTTAGTGGCCTGGAATCTAGAATATGGTTTTGATATTTAATAATAAAAAGACGTAAAATTAACTATTTTAAAATATTAATATACATTAAGTTAGAGACATGTGGCATATAAATATGAAATGGCAATGTTTAACCACAAAAAACTGACATGTTAAATATGTAAAAAAAAAAACAGAAAAAGGCAAGCGTTAAATAAAAAGAAGCTATATTTAAAAACAACAGGTAAGATAAGAAACAAAGAGGGGGAAAGACTAGGGGTTAAATCATATAGGAAAAGGTGATAGTTCAATTATTTTGTTTTTAAAGTAGGCAAGGGTTTAATACGAATGGGGGGGAAAGAATATTAATAATAAGATGCAACTAACAAGGTGGATGTGGATCATCACCATGACCACTTTACTTGTGTGGATTCTCTTTCCCTTCCTTCATCTCTCGTCTGCCCTTTTTATATTGTATGCTTTTTTATATATAGCAACTTGGTTCTTCCCATATGGTTTATACGGGGCCCAACAAAGTGGGCCCTGATCCTGACAGGAGCATTTGGACACTACTGTATTAATAAATTAGGCCATGATTCTGAAAAGATACACACACATTTTTAACTTTGCTACTATGTGTAGTTCAATTGATTTCAATGAGATTAGACATGGTAGTCAGTTAAGCATGTGTAAGTCTTTGCAGGATCAGGGCATTACTCAGTAATAATTGTGTTAATACCTGGCATCCAACACATGTACAGTATTCTACACTTAATTAGTGAAGTGTTATTCATCTATGTATGTTTATGTATCAATTGAACAACATTAATATGTACTGTGCAGTTCAAAATTACATCAGGACTTCTGAAATGTATACCAGACATCCAGATTGCAACACAAAACATATTCTCTGCCTGGTCTGCTGAGAACATAATGGTTATAACACTAGGATACCTTTAATGAATAAAACACTAGATACCAACACCATGAGCAATATACCAGTATATATTTTCCTTTTCACAGCAAAAGTTATTGCTTTTGCTCCCTGAAGCTATAGTACCTTGGACTGTGAATTTATCAGATCTCACAATTTCAGTACAGTGGGCTTATACAATAGTTGGATGGGAAACCCTTGAAGGAAAGCCAGGGTGCTGCAGAAAGCATTGATGGCAATTCATTAACTGGCATCCTTACCTCCGAGTCAGCAACAAATCAGTATCTCAGCCTATTGCTAGGGGTCATTGTGCTACTTTTGAATGAGGGTTAATCAGATGTCTATATCCTACACACTAAGGATAAGATTTTGTCACAGAGGTCATGGATTCCATGACTTTCAGAGATCTCTGTGACATTTTCCACTTCAGCCTGTTGATGACAGGGCTGGAGCTGTCCGCCAGCGGGGGCACCCGGAATTCCAGCCACTCCAGGCAGCAGGGGGGCACCCAAAGCTCTGGTGCGTACTTGACACCCCACCATGTCAGTACGCACTCGGGCTCTCATCTCTCTGTGGTGCTCGGGCTTCAATCATCCCCCCATCAGCTCCTCCCCCATTATTTTTAGTAAAAGTCAGACAGGTCATGAACTTCCGTGAATTTTTGTTTATTGCCCAAGACCTGTCCATGACTTTTAATAAAAATACCCGTGACAGAATCTTAACCTTCTATATATAATAAAAATGCCACTAAAGTTCTAGTAAGAGAAGGAGTGTTAGCTCTGGTTTCCTGGCCAGATTTCGATTTGAGCAATCTCATTCTGCCTGCCAATATACCCTTAGCAGTTTCAACTACATATCATATTTTTCTTAACTTTCTGAGCTAAACTATTGTTTAACATTCCTCTGCCTTGTTAAAGAGCTGCTATATTCTACCCCAAAGGTGACTGCATTCCAGGGGTGGGTAAAGTGAATGACACCAAGTCTAGATTCTCATCTCATATACACCTGTGCAAATTGAAAGTAACCCAACTTAAGTTAAAGGAATTACATCAGAGCAAAAAACAGGAGAGAGTATTATCTGAATCAGATCCATAGTAGACAGTTTTAAAACCATTTGGAACCCTTACAGACAAAAGGTGCTATCTAACTATAAAGCATTTATTTTATTATTTTTGACTATCCCTTCGCTAGTTCAAAACTGCTATAAAATTAAGGAACAACAGAAATGAAAATAAGTATGACATTGCCCACAAGCTTATTAATTACAAGAGAATAAGGCCCAGTTTACACACAAACTTGCACCAATTTAATTAAACTTATGTTTTTAACAGATTTAATTAAAGCAGGTTGTTTTGTAGACAATCTTCTTTCAGTTTCAGAGTGGTTTGTTTTGGGTTATCTTAATCTGTTTTTCCGCAGGATTGAGCTAAACCAAAATAAACCACTCAAACCAAAATAAGATTGTTTACAGACTGATTTAAATAAATGTGTTTCTTGTGATTTAGTACAAACTGATGTAAGGTAAATCAACTTCAGATACTTTCATTCTCTCTTTTAAACTTTTAAAATAGGAATGTCTACATGCAGACTTGCATCAAAATCACGGGATTGGTTTTATTGGGTACTTGTGTTGTTTTGGTACAAGTGTGTGTACACACAGGCCCAAAGTGTTCTGTGATCATTGTATACACCACAGCTATTCATACGTCTATTGTTTTGGGGGAATATGTTTTACATTGCATTGGGACTGATTCTGCTTTCACTTGCACTGGTGTTAGTCTGCGGCAATCCCATTGAAGTCAATGTAATTACACCAGTCAAAAACTAGTAACTGGTTAAAATGTTTCTATCAAAACTATTTTTAATGGGAAACTGTTTTCACTTAAATGGAAATTTAACTGAAAGTGTCTGCTTTCCACAGAACATTTAAACTTTTCATTGAAAAACCAAGAACCCCCCAACATTTTTGTTTCTGGTATTCATCCGACAACCAAAATTCTTTGTTTTGTTTCTTTAATTAAACTTTTAAAATATTCATCAAAATTCTCCATGGAAAAAAATTATTTGCTGAATGGAATTTCCAGCTGTAGTAACCAGACTTTTCTGGGAGACCTATGGCAAAGATTATTTTCAATAACATACACCCTTCCAACTGCCGAGTCTCATTTCTGATATACTACAGAGCAAATGTATTCAGGCAGAAAAGCTACTGGATTATTTCTAAACAAAGACTTTACAACCCACAGCTTCTTTTTACACATAATGATTATTATAGCATCTGATTTCATTCTTTTTTATTTATTTATAAACTAGTTTTTGTAAAATGTTCAATCCATAAATGTTTATTCCCAGCCTTTTCTCCAGCCCATCTTTAATTATACTGTATATGTAACGAGCCTCCTCACATCCATAATAGTTGCATTTGTTTTTTTGGCTTCCTATAGTAGGAATCTTTTCTGAAGAAATTTATAAATATTTGCTCTGAATACCTGAACAAATGAGTTATTTCCTGAGACTTGTCTCTTGATACCGCAAATCTGTTAGTATTTTGGCATCAGGCACTCTGTTCCCTCAGTGTGTCAGATCATCCTGCGAAGTGACTTCTTACAGAAAAGGCCAGTGTAATCTTTGGCAATGCTTAGTAACCAAAAACTGAAATAAAAAAAGGAAAGCAGCATAGGCTAATCTTTAAAAAGAGTTTGCGCTGAAGAAATGTTAGCAATTCTGTTAGCTCTATTATTCTGGTAGTCTTGCTGTTGTCCTTCCGACAACAACAAAGGACAAGTTTATAGAAATTTCATGTCAGCTAATCTCTCCAGGTTTGTTGTCTGCTGTTCACTATTTCATGAGAGTCACTCTGCACAGAGGTCAAAAATATTCACGTGAGCCACAAATAATTCTGTGTGTTTAACGCTCTTTGGGCAATCATCCTGATTCTCTATTCTGTCATGCTGGTTTTACTCCAGGGAAACTTCATTTACTTCAGTGAGAATCAGGCCCCGTGTGTCTGTAAAGTCTGTTGCTGTTTAGCCTGCAATTCTCCCATTTACATTTGAAAAAAATATCTGCCACTTCAGTAAAAATCTTAAGCAAGTACAATTATTATGCATAAAATTGGGTTCAAAGCATTTTGTTTCTAAGGGGTGGAGGGAAGGAATACATTACTCTCTAAGTAGTAATGTTACGGCTAGTTTTGCCCTCAGAAGCACATTAACAGTTCCCACCGACTTCAATTCTAGGGACAGAATTTGGACTTTGGAAGAGACCATTTGTCTTAAACAACATGAACATGTTTAATGATAATTTATTCATGCTCTACTCTGCAACAAATAAACAGCAAACAACCAGCAGCAAATCATTGGGGGGGAGGGGGGGAGAGGGGGCGGAAGAAGATCTAAATCAGCCAGTCCCAGACTTTAAGATAACTACACTACAAAAGAGCTAACCAACAAAAAGATGCAAGACTTTCTGTGACTGATATTCAAACAATTATTTGTAAACTTCCTTGATCCATTATATGCCAAATCTAAATTAATCCTCTCGATTAACAATAAAAATATGTGTGTGCCATTGGAAATTTGGTATACATTAATATCAAAAGTCTAACAACAGTTGTTTGCCTTGCAGACTTTTCTTTTAAGATGGGAGTATTTGTCCTCTTCCTACCTTTCCACCACAAAATTACTTGTACTAAATGAAGAAGAAGAAGAAGAAGAAGAAAAAAAAAGTAGGCCAAAGATAGTACCTGCCACAAAGAGCTACTGCAGAGATGCCTAAACTCAGGATGAATGGTCATGAAGGAACAGAGGAAGTCGGCCCAATAGGTTACTGAGAATTATACAGAAAATCTCTCTCTCTCTCTCTCTCTCTCACACACACACAAAATCAATTTGAACATAACAGAGATTTCACACACACAAAAATTCGAGTCCCCAGTGTATAAAGTTCCCTGTTAAGATATTCTGCTTATTATTCTACAAACTATCCATTGCCAGAAGCCATTCTCACATGCAAGCCAGTAAAGACGCTACAGCTGGCAGTGCACTGGAATTGCTCATTCCTGTATCTGTTCTGTTACCCTTGCAACCACAACCAGACAATTAAAGAATGGATAAGGATGCTATTTAGTGTTGTGTACTCCACTTTCTCTTTCTTTTTGTAAGAGCTGAAAAGTTCAAATTCATATACTGAAATGCTTCTCCTTTTTCTTAACTCTTTCCCCGCCCCCAAGATTAATTGTTCCCTCCTCTTAAAAAAGATCCTCTGAAATATGTGAATTTATCTTAAGCTGTCACTCAGAAGTAATTAAATGGTGGTTTAACAGCAGAGGTTCTGGTTCGGTTACTCTTTCTCATGTTGAGTAAGATTATTTATTCTGTGGGTACTACACAACATGAGTGAGGGGGGGAAGGATTGGGCCCAGACTAATTACTGGCCAAGATTAATGTGGGACAAATATTAGGCATGAATAATTCCTTAAAATATTATTCTTATGTGCAGATGCTAAAACAGAAGCAGTGTCTGTTGATGGGGATTAAAAAGTCATAGAAAAGCAATACATTATTTTCTGTCTTGATTCAGTGCCTGGCAGATGTTCTGCTTTCTGAAGTAGTTGCTAAGGGCAAGAAAGTTAAAATGAAAAGCAGAGATGTCAAATAAATGTCCACACTCCTACACCTTACACAGCTGGCATTTGCTGGAAGCCTGGTCAAATTTGAAACAGGGTGCTGCTAAATTGTAGGTACCCTTCCAAACCACATACTTTGGAAGCCGGCCTTGTAATCACATAAATGTCTATACTGCTATTATGACATCCACTACTGAACCCATCATGCCAACTGCGACTGTCCCCTTCAGACTGGTCAGGATATGGACAACACCTATAATTTAAAACCAAATTTAGAACAACCCTACTGAAGGGGAATACAGCATTTAAAGTAAAGCAAAGCAGATAAACAAATGTTTCATTTCCTCTGTATTTTGTTTATAAGGAGACTCAATAGTGAGTGGTTTCCCCACTGCTCTGGAAGAGAATAAACTGCACTCGGTCTATACCTGGTGCGGCATATATTGCCCAATGCATCAGTGCAACTATGCTGCCTGATATGTTGCAGGGATGGGGGAGAACCAAGACTCCACCCATTCTCCCCCATGTGAGTAATATGAGGGGGGAACATAGTGGTTCTGTACAGTCTTCTTCCCCTTCTTCTCTTTGGTAGGGGTAGCTGGCGTATGTCCCCTTACTCCCTCTGCTGATGCACAGAATAGACCCCTGTATGACCCAATGTCAGCCAGGAGATCAAATGTATAAGAAGGTCATTTGGGAGTGAGGCTTTTTAAGTTGTATTCATAGCTGTATTGCTCTTTCTGATATCCTTTTTTGGGGGATCTTCCCAAGGAGTGTTTTCACCACAGGGAACTCTCTTTTTCTAACACAGTACATGTTTATAATGTTATGTTTAAACTTTTTCCTGACTCTTCTTTTACTATTTCAGCAGGAAGTGGTCTCTGCTTTTATTGTCTGCTTCAATATTCATTTCCGATGTGACAGAGCAAGAGGATTTCTATAAAATATATATGGATATTGCAAAGAGGGAAACATAACTCAGCTTAAATTGAGATGCACCACTACCACTGACTGAATTGCCACATTAGTTATATTTGACATATTATATAACCTTGTGTACTGAGACTCTGAACAAAGTTTAATTTAAAAAGGAAAATATGTACATACAGCAATGGTTATATTTGTATGTCAGGCAGTATTAGACTTCAATCACTGAAATTTTGTTTAGCCATTCACCCTGGCTCTTTCAGTTAGCATGCTGAATGGCACTGAGTCAGTTTCTTTTCAGTTCTAGTCTTTCAGGAATCTTTATTTGGCATGCACAATTTTGTATTAATTCTGGATGTCTGAACATTTTCATTATGAGAGTGGGAGGAGGAAACGAACAATAACTTATCAAGCACTATTCCAGTTTAGGTGCTCCTTTGAGATTTCCCCTGGACTGGAATGTATTTCATTAAGTCAGAAGGACATTGTGGCATGGATATGTAATTAGATGGGCTTAATGGATTTCTTGTCACACATGCATGCAAATCTTTTTATGGTCCTGCATTAGAATTTTTTTCAGTAACTGCTTTTGCTGCATCTATTTTTTGTTATGTTTTGTTTTACATGTTCTTACAGAATTTCAGAGTTTCTGAAATATCTTGTATTTTTTGTTACTATAATACAGCAGAGGGCATTGTATCTTAGAGTTTTTATATTAAATATACTCATTTGGAGGAGTGGGGATTTGTGATGCAAGTTTTCTTCCAGTATTCTATGTATCACAAATTCCAGGAAATTACAAAATGCTTTACATTCCACTGCAGTCATCTCTGTTGTTTCCACTCTACTGTCCACTTTGATGTAAATGCATATTTGGGAATTACATCTAGTTGTCACTTTGTACTAACAACAAATACGACTTTGTTAAAATGTATATTTTCCTTTTAAAAATGTTCTAAAAATCTTTAGTAGCAAGTGTCACAGTTCAGGGCAACTGCATCTGCATTCCACCTCTGTGGTCCAACAAGAGCACTCAACTCTTCGGCTTCCGGCTCCCCAGCTGTAACCTCTCTTGGGGAGTGACCTGCGTCTATCTCCCTCCTGACAGGGTTTTTTCCAGGCCGAACAGTTCCCTGCCTACACTGTGGTTCCCCAGTAAGCCAGAATGCCTCAGCAGGCCTGCTTTGTTTTCTCCCCAGAGGCTATAAACAACGTAATTGCCCACAGTTAGAAGTTACCACATGGCCCTTTCTAAGCAAGCACATTTATTCTTAAGGTGAAAGCATTTCAGAGAAAACATATTAAACCAATGAAAGAACCGACAGGCTTGCTAATAAGCTTACCAGAAATCAGCCCAACTCCAACATTGGGCTCTGGCAGATGTCAGTCCTTCAATCCTTCCCTAAGGATTGGGGCCCCCTTGGACCACAGGTCCTGTCCATTTGCTGGATCAGAAAGAAGGTTATTTATCCAAGAGTCCTTTCTGTTGTCTATTGGTCTCTGGAGAATCCAGTTTGAACTAGTACATGCAAATCTCTCCAGATGGCGGAACGTTTCTGAGGTGTTACAATCTGAGTGCATTTGCTTAATCACATCCCACTGTTTTTGGTTCCTGGAGGGCTGTGGTCCCCCTTCCCCATGGAATTGCATACAATCCCTAGCCCACAATGCTATTTAAACTCCATACAGTAAGATCTCCCAATGATATTGCAAGACATTACCATATTTTTCACAGCAAGATTCCAAGGGAGTCTGCTATACTTAGTTTGGTGTCTACCCTAGTGAGAATAGTTGAAAGAGCACATTAAGAGGCCAAGTTTAATCTTTAATTTTTATGATGCCTGTGGCATCCAGATTAACTGACAAAGTAGATTACACCTAATATGTTAGACTTTTATAAAAATGTATAACTGATTTATTTTTTCTCAGACAGACACTGGTAACTTCTGTAACACATATACAATGTACACAGTGATTCAGAAAACTTCAGCTCTTCTTGCAATTAGTTTGATATATTAGCTGATGCTTTAATATGTTTATAATTCAGCTGATCAATGCACTCACCTGAAGATTTTGTTATGTAATCACACACAACTGTGAACGGACAATGAAAACATTTATGTCAAATGTCCAATTGCTCTTTGAATCTTGTGAATTACTTGGCCTCTGGCAATGAGTTTTATGGTCTAATTATGTGTTGTGTGAAAAAGTATTTCCTTTTACCAACTTTGAATTTGCCTGTTTCCATTTTAAAATGCCCACTTGTTGTGTGTTAAGAGAGAGGGAGAACAGAAGCTCCCAATCTACCTTCTCTATAACATTCATTATTTTGTCTTTTCCATTATTTTTTATACGCTTATACTTATTTTGTATCCCCTTTTATTAGTCTTCTTTCTAAGATAAACAATCCTATTAGTGTTTTCTAAGGCCACTAATAATTCTCATCATGCTTCTCTGAAGATCCCTCCAATTCTACAATATCCTCTTTGATAAGGGATATCCATCATACAGTATTCTAGATGCAGACAAACCATTAATTATATAACTGCATTATAATATTTTCCATTCTGTTCTCCATTCCATTCCTTGTGCCTCTTAATATTTGCTTACTTTTTTGGACCACAGCTGCAAACTAAGGAGAGTTCATTGAGCTGTCTACAATGATGACTTGGTCCCTCTGATGTTCCTCACAGCTTTCTCTAGACTTGACTATCCTAAATAATTTTATGTCAACTGTAGATTTTGTAGTTTGTCCCTGCTCACTCCCTTTTCCAGATTATTAATGAAGATATTAAACAACATAGGTCCTGATACAAAACAGGGGAGCACACTGCTGTTGCCCTGATGAAAATTGACCAAAATTGAAGCACCAAAATATTTTTTTCTTTGTCACCTACAAGAACAGCTGAACCAAAATCAGCAGAGGTGAAAGGATAATAGTAGCCTTCTCTTCTCTTCACCGAGATCAAAATTCCAAATGAAAGAAAAAAAATACTTAAACTTTTTGGTCTTGTTTTCAAAGCCCTAAATCACTTAGCTCATGCTTATGTCTCTAACCTCCACCATTTTACATTCTTCCCTACACACCTTTCTCTCTACTCCACTAACACTACTAGCCTTGACTACTAGCCTTTAGCCCCCTTCATTTCCTCCTCTCACAATCATGTCCTGCCTTCTTACTTTCTGCTCACTAGGTCTAGAACAACCTTGCCACCATCTTCACTCTGTTTAGCCTTATCACAAACTAATTTCTGTCATGAAGTCTACAGGAGGTTAACAAGTTAAATCAAGATGTCACACTCTAGCCAAAAATTGTACTTGCCAAGAACTGTACATGGATTAACCAAGTCACCCATAATATTAATTTTGTAATCCTATTCACAACCTTCTTCTTTCTCTCTACTTCACTCATTGTGTCATGTTTATACTCTAGACCATAAACTTTTTTTGGAGCAGTGATCTGACCACTTTGTGAAGTGCCTAGTTGTGGATACAGTACAAATATTTAAACAACAGCTACAAGGCAAAAATTCAAATTGAAAGGACTCATTCACTTAAATGAATACTAATATGAACATTTTTAGTCCAAATCAAAACTTTGTTATAGGTTATTGAAAGATTATGTGGTCTATAACACAGCAGAAGTATGAATGTCC
Source organism: Lepidochelys olivacea (assembly GCF_965140295.1). NCBI lineage: Eukaryota > Metazoa > Chordata > Testudines > Cheloniidae > Lepidochelys > Lepidochelys olivacea. Next base: position 114,451,493 of record NC_140411.1, read on the forward strand.
TCCCCACATCTGTAAGAGATACAAGAGTATTGTGTGTTCTTGAAAGGATGTGCCCTAATACTATCAAAAACCTTTCTAATTATAAAGGGTGGAAATTCATCTCCACAAATACAGCACACCATTTTATAAAAGGTAGCAAAGTATCGTCCGCCACTGATTTCATATGAACATATAAATTTTCAAAAATGACATATGGTTTTGGGTGCCCAATATGAAATGAATCAGGCCCCTTTAAGGTGTCTGAAGTTGAGCATCCAAAAATGGAGGCATCCAGAATCACGAGTCATTTTTGAAAGTTTAAATCATTATGTATATTTCAGTGGTTCATTTAATTAACATAAAGACAAAGTAGTTATTACTTCTTTATTAAATATTCTCTCACTTAAAATTAAAGGAAACACATCTTCCTTCCATCCTAATATTGTCTTATGCTAAAACAATGCTTTTTTTTGATTATTTCATTTCCCCAGGATACATCAGTCTGAGTTCAGGCAGGAAAACAAACATCTTTCATCCATATCAGGTAGTGTCCTTTTCAGTTTTGCTAAGAATTCCAAATAATACCTTTTGTGTACTTCTTCACCATGGAAATAAAGATAGGTCCTTCATATACAGCACAGATCAACTGAGCCTATTTGTGAAAAGCAAATATACAGATACAGAAAAAATTTAAAATTAGGAAAGCTGAATACAGCTTGTCTCACTAATGAGTTATCCTTTGACACAAAGATTGTCAAGGGATCAATTTCAATCCACAGCAGTAATGACTGAAAGCAATTAGAATATATAATGGCTGCTTATTGGTCTATATCAGTGTTTCTCAGTGACCGGACCGGCACTGGTCCATGGCAGCCTCCTCGCTGGTCCTGAGATTTCCCTGTCACAGTTTAGGAAGGCAGCAAGCCAGTCCCTAGTATCAAAAAGGTTGAGAAACACTGGTCTATCTGACACAAATTGGTGGTCTCAGTTCAGTTCAGCTCACAGTGGACAAGTGTCCACATCGCAAAACTACAAAGGATTAAATGGGCACGAAGACGGAATTATTCTCTCTCTGCTCTAGATCAGGGTTGGGGGACATTGGAAGGGCAGTGAGGGGGAAAAAAGGCACTCTCTCTGTTTTATCCACATGTTTTATGTGGATGAAGAGAGAACTTCAGTATCTAGTGCTATCAACTAGGTCCCTTTTCACAAAACACTAAATTCACATTTAAAGGAAAGAAAATAAAGGAATCTGCAACAGTGAAATAAAGCAGAAGGATTAATAAAGAGGCAGGTGGTGTCGTGGATAGAGTAGAGCCTTCTCACTTGCTGTCCCAGTTAAAAATATGCGGAAGTGACGCAGGGGCTACAAGACACCATGAGACAAAAAGCTGAAAGAAGGGTGTTTTCGCAGAAATGTATCTAAAAAATGAGGGTACTTGTGAGGGTAAAATAATGACAGCAGACATGGTGACGTGTTCGGCTTTCTCTTAAAGAGTAAGGGTTTAACATGTTGGATTTAGTGTCATGGTAACATAGTAAAGACAATTATTGGTCAAGGATTTTTTTTTTTTGAAGAGGTAGGGGGTTCAGAAAGGTTTCTGAGCAGCCCAAAGGAACAAAAAGCTATCAGCTTTTAAAATTCCTTATGTTTGCCTGCTGTTTGGGCTCCAATTTTCCTGAGGCTTAAAAGCTACCCCTGAGAGTCAGGCTTCTTTTTTTCATCAGAGTGTACTTTATTATAATCATATTATATTAGAGTGCCCACTAAAAGCATCAAGGCAAAAAGGAATGGTGTTTCCTGTTTGCCCCCTCTGTTGATATACAGCAGGGGCAGGCACATATGAGGGTGTTTGTGTGGGGGGAAGGGAAATAATCTCATCACATGGATAATGGATTCTTTAAGTGAGGCTCCTACAAAGACAGTAAGGAGCCTCCAGGGGAAGGGTGTCAGGTTTGTGGTAGAAAAAGATTTCCAACCCTAAACTAGGATCATTTTGCAGTTCTTTCATCGACAAAAGAAAAGAAGAAATTTATAAATGCAAAGGTGAGCTGGTAAGGCAGTCAAGGCTGATATTCTGGTGCAAGGAAGGGACAAATGCATAATTCCGCATGATAAAAAATGTGGTTTATCTTTTATCTGAACCCAAACATTTTACAAGGGTTCTATAACAAACAAGCTCATCTACTCTCTACTGACTGCTGAATATTTTATAAAATATTAAAGAGCAGAGAGAGCTCTGAAACAAGATCAGAATATGGTGTGTGTGAGTGTGAGCATGTTCACGATGGTGTGGAATCTGAATGCTAATGAATGAATGAAAATTAAACTCTCACTTTCTTTGCATTTCCTTCCTCTCCTTTAGTATTTTCCCCTCTCAGTGAATACATTATGGAATAAATGATGAAAAATACATCTGAAGGAGGTTTGAGCCAGAAGATCCCTTATGTGGAGTCCCAGCTGACTCTGCATGCTCTTCAATCCCCAATTCACCCAGCCTTGCTAAAATTAAGTTCTTTTCAATAGCAGGCTATGAAAAATCCTATGCCTAGGACACATAAAAGTTCTATCTGGACAAGCAAAAAAAAGGAGCGGTTACTTACCTTACAATAACCTGAGTTCTTTTAGATATTTTTGTCCCTGTGGGAGCTCCATTATAGGATGTGCATGTGTCTGTGTGCTCTTGATTGGCAACTGCAAAGTAGTGCTCACAGGCCAATACCTGCACGGAACCACACCTTGTGCTCCAAACAAGGGGATATAGGTAGGCTTAGTTCTTTCTCAGTCATGAACCTAGAGACTCCGCAGCAGAGGGAAAGGGGGGTGGAGGGTAGAGCACCCACAGGGACAAAAACATCTCAAGTTACGTTAACGTAAGTAACCTCTCCTTCTTAGAATCATAGAATCTCAGGGTTGGAAGGGACCTCAGGAGGTCATCTAGTCCAACCCCCTGCTCAAAGCAGGACCAATCCCCAGTTTTTGCCCCAGATCCCTAAATGGCCCCCTCAAGGATTGAACTCGCAACCCAGGGTTTAGCAGGCCAATGCTCAAACCACTGAGCTATCCCTTGAGTATTTTTTCCTTTTGGTGCTCCACCACAGGCACACCACACCCAAGCAATAATTCAAAGAGGAGGTGGGTGCTGTGGAGGTAAGTCAACTACTGTTTGGAGAACTGTATCACCAAAGGCAATGTCATCTCTGGAAGCAGTTAAATTGACATAATGCTCGCAAAGGTATAAATAGAAGACCAAGTCAAAGTCCTGCAGATTTCTGCTATGGGGACATCTTTTAGTAGAGCTATAGGTGTGGACTGAGCTCTAGTGAATGTGCTGTTACTCTGTGGTAGAGCAGTTCTTTCATAACAGGTCAAAATATGACCCCAAACCCACTTAGACAACCGCTGTGTAGAAATAGGTTGGCCCTTCGTTCTTTCTGCAAATGATAAAAATAGCCTAGGTTAGGCCTTGAAGGATTTAGTCCTGTCAAAATACAAGGCAAGGGCCCATCTACCATCCAGTGTATGAAAGCTTGATTCCTCTCTAGAGGCATGAGGTAGAATAGGAAGGTGAATCTCTTGGTTAATGTGATATGCAAAGGAGACCTTATGGAGAAAACAGGGATGAGAGCGTGGTACAACCTTGTCCCCTACAAGTGTTGGAATATGGTGGGTCAACCTCTTCCACTCTTCTTGCTGAAGTGATAGCAACCAGGAATGAAGTCTTAAAGAAGATGTGGAGGAGAGAGTAGGTGGCCATTAGTTCGAAGAGTCTCTCCTTAGGGCATTAGGAACCAGGTTGAGTCCTTGGGGACTTGGTCCCAGACAGGAGAATACAAATTGGGCAGACCTTTGAGGAATCTGGCTGTGAAAGGGTGGGCAAAAACCGAGAATAGGGCTCACTGATAGACCTTTGGCTTTTAATTCCATTAGGCAGTCCAGTATCTTGGGATGATGGAAGAGAGTACCAAGAGTGAAAGCATTTCCATTTCTGGAGCTAAGTCTTGCAGACACTGGGCTTTCCATTGGACAAAAGAACTGACTGAACTACATCTGAACAGGTCAATTCCATGGTCAAGAGCCATTCAGGAGTCACCCCCTGAGGTTCAGAGAAGAAGGATTGGGACAGATGAGGGACCCCAAGTTCTGTGCTAGGTAGTTGCTGGGGTGCCACCTCCAAGAGGTGGATGAGGTTTGAGTACTGCACCTGTCTTGGCCAGGATACGAAAATAGCTCTTGGTCTCTCCGTGCATAGCTTGAGAGTCTTGAGGACTAATGGTATTGGTGGGTAAGCATATAGCAGGGCATGAGGCTATGGAGTTATCAGCACATCTGCCAGAGAACTGAGGCCGTAACTTCCTTCTGGAGCAAAACATGCCACATTTGGAGTTGCTCGTGGTGGCAGAGATCTACTTGTGGTAGAGTCCAGGTCTGGTAGATGCTGTGAAAGACAGAGTCTCTGAGTTCCCATTCATGGTCTTTCCAGAAGTGTCTGCTCTGGGAGTCTGCAGTTGTATTCTGAAGACCTGGCAGACAGAACACTGATATGTCTATTCAATGGAAAATACAGCAGTTCCAGAGTCTTAGTGACTCTGCACATAAGGGCTGGGCTCTTGCTCAGCCTTGGTGGTTGGTGTAATACATGGCTGCCCTGTTGTCTAGCATTACTCTGACAGAGTGGCCTTGTATGTCATGGAAGAAGTACTGGAAAGCATATCAAATCTCTCTCAGCTCCAGAATGTTGATGTGAAGCGCCAATTTCTTGCAGAGACCATTTGACTTAAGCTGTATTTCCCTGCAAGTGAGCTCCCCATCCTAACAGAGAGGTATCTGTTTTGATGATCCTTGATGGTGTGGGATGTGAGAATGGGGTTCCCATACAGACCTGCTGAGGGTTCTTCCATCACATAAGGGAATCCAACACCTTTTGGGGCACTGTGACCCAGTTGGAGGGATTGTGTCTCTCTGGGATATATACTGTTCTTAACCACATCTGGAGATATCTGAGGTGTAGTCTTGCATAAAGAGTCTACCAAAGAATGTTGTGACTCATGGACTTCTTCTAGCGGGATCTGAGTAGAGTCTGCCAGCCTCTTCATAAGATCCTGAAATGTTTTAAAATCATCAGCATAGGAGGGTGGTGGTAGCATTACCACCTCATGTGGAGATGAAGAGCACTTGACTGACAGTGGCATAACCTCCTCAGATTGTGGTTCTGTCTCCTGCTGTGTATTGTCTGGTAACGAAGAAGTGCTCGGTACCAGGGGATGGACAACTGGTGGCCAGGGATGGGACAGAACTGGTGGGTGCCTGTGCCTTGGCATCCTATAATATTGGTCACCAAACTGGCTCCAAGGATCCAAGTAACCATACTGAGAGGTGGATAGAGAAAGGGTCCCCAACAGTCATACTCCCCAGGACTGTGGTGCCTGGCAGATTCTCCAGGATCCTCCTCAATAGCGAGACTCCTGGGAGCTGAACGGTATGGTACCGGGATAGATTCCTCTAGTGAGATACCAGAGTATGATCATTTGTCTCCTGAGCTAAGCAGTGGTGCCTCAGGCATCATGACCAGTGCTGACTGCTGAAGGCTGTTGCCTGGATGGTACCAGTGAGGCATAGCAATAGAGATTCAGACTTATCAAAAATGATGAGATCTTCAGATGATAGAAACCTGGAATGAGCCGGAGGTCTGTAGTAGCCTATCGTCAATGCCTGAGTCTGTACCAGAGGTGAAATCATGGACTGGTGAGATGGAAACTGCTGCGGTCCGAGGTAGTGCAAGGTTCTGTCTTACTTCAGAGTTTGAGTAAGAAGCTGATACTGAGGGATATATAGTAGCCCTCTGTGTATCACAGTGCTTCAGATGATCAAGTGGTGCCACTGGAGTAGGTTGTCTGGTAGAGAGTCATCTTATACCGTAACACAACCTCAGGACAAGTCGAAGCCTCTACAGTCCTCTGTCAGAGATGTGAGATCTCCTGAAAGTGAGTCATATGGGATGACCTACCCCTTTTCTTCACTTCTTTCTTTGGAGAGGTGTGCTTCTTCCTCTTTGAGGTCTTTGTGTCCATGGTCACAGACAAAGCTGGACTGGTGACTGAAGAGGCTTGCAATGTTGAGGCCAATGAACGGGGGAAGAGCGGAGGGCGGACCCCTCCAGAGCTAAGGCACATTCATTTAAGAGGCATTTTAGCCTAGCCTCCCTATCCTTTTTGGACATGCCCTTAAATCTCCGACAGAACTGGCACTCTGAGAGATTATGAGAGTGCCCCAAGCACTGCCGGCAACTCAAATGTCTGTCGCTATGGGGAAAAGACCTGTGGCAGGTCTGGCAGGGCTTAAACCCTAGGGTTTTAAGCATACAAACTGTGTTTCAGCACAAACAAAGGTCCAGACGTAGGAGGGGGAAAGACTTCCTCCAGGAGCACAAAATAAAATAAAATAGACTAAGAAACAAAAGCTGCAGGCGGTTGAGAAGAAACTGAGTCGCGGAAGGTTCACATCTGCCTAGATCCCCTCTTTCAGGGCACAAAGTGTTGTTCTGCGCAGGCCACTTTGCAGTCTCTGATCAAGAGCGCACGGGCACACACACATCTCACAGTGGAGCACCCATCAGGACATATGCTTGAAGAAGCAATAACAGGGTTTCTGTCTGCCAGAGGATGACTATAGGGAGGCTAGCGGTGGGCCATCAGGCACAAGTTAGAAGGAAAAGTAGACAGAGGGCCTGATTAGAAGGGAAGCAAAAAGAACTCAAAAGCTTCAGGACTGGGAAGAAGAGAAGGGGCTCAGCAGAGCAATAGAACGGAGCTGCCTGTCAGAGGGGAGGAGTATGGCAGTGCTACCACTCTTACAAATACTTGGTATTTTCTTTAAATCCCAGCTCCTGGACTCAAGTAATTTCATGAGAATCTCAGCTTTTATCTGAAGTAAAAGCCAGTGTCCAGCGCTCACGGCTGCAGGTGAAAAGCTTGAAAAGCCAGAAGGCAAAGAAAAAGAACCTCAAATTTATTTAAATCTCATAGTTTTTAAACCAACTTCATGATTTGGGGGTAGGCGGGAGGACTCACTCTTTTTGAGTATTTGGGGTTGCCAATATTGGGAATGTGCCTCGCCATGGTTAGACAATAGCAGCCACATATTTTACGTCTTGGGAGGAAACGTGCACCTCGGTTTGAATACACTGCTTATTAGTGCTTTCATAACTGGAGAGGGGAGAAACTGAGTATGGGCTTTTCAAGTAGATGAAAAGGCCAGGAAGGCAAGTAACTATTGGCTGTTTCAGTTGAGCTGCTACAGTAGGCTTTGTAGTAAGGCAAACTACAACTGGATTCTTGTATGTTCTGCTGACACAGCAGACTTGGAATCCAGGACAGCTGGTGCTATTGCTCAGGGAATAAGAACCACCTCAGGGGTTGTAGGGACCAAGGCAGAAGAGCTAGCTGGCCTGATTCTAAATGGTGCACTGCAGCAATTAGCATGGGCTGTTCAAAGTGTGCGCAAGCCAAGTTTAGAAAAGATACAGTGCATAACAATATGAGGAGTATCAGCTACAACCAACTTGAGCCTGTAGAACAAAAAGAAAACAAGGAAAAGTGCTGAAACGTGACAGCATCAAAATATTTATTACGACATAACTAACATTGCAAACAAACACTTCATAAACTGTGATGGGTTCAAGCCATAAAGCTGAATACTGATCTGGATCTGAACTATCTCACATTCAGGTAAGTTCAGATCTGAGAGTCAAACATGAGGACAGTTCAGCTCCCAATCAGCACCTTTTCCCAAAGGTCAGGGGTGTTCCGATCACAGGTTATCACCAGACAAGTTTTCTTTCACTCAGACTGTAATCAGTCTGGACTCAGACATTCTGAAGAGCAGTACCACATTAAGGAGCAAATAAAAAGATCAGCTAATGAAACTAAAGCTGCAATAAAGCTTAATTTAATATAGCAGGTCGTTGGCACCGTGACAATTAAAGTTGAGACTAACTTACTGTTTCACAACTGATGTTTCTAAGTGCCATACAATCCAAATGCTTACACGGATTGTCTTGAAAATTGCGGAGCCTCTTTTTGGGGGCTCCAGAGTAAGGTGAGTGATCCAAATTTGTGGTTGTCTGAGCAAGGGGTTGGCAAAACATAGTTGTTTCCCCATCTCCCCAAAATCATGTGACATCAAAATGTTATGTTTCTTATCACTTTTTTGCGCACACGTGGGGCTCAAAATAGGGCTCTGATCCATGTGTATTTTAACTCTTTATTTCCTGGCTTTCAGATATTTACATATAGACATAGGTGCTGGAACAAGGGGTCCTTGGGGTGCGGCTGCACCCCCAGCTTGAAGTGGTTTCCATCATATATAGGGTTTAGAGTTTGATTCAATGGCTCTCAGCACCCCCACTATACAAATTGTTCCACCACCCCTACGTTTAGGTTCCCTCAGTGTTGTGCAAGGGTATGAGGAACTGCCACATAACTTTCACTCTGAATTAACGACATTTTGGACAGTGAATTGATATGATATTTCTGGGAATGCAACGTTTGCAAATGCTTAAGTACTGATAGCACCTAGTAAATAAAATTTAAGTATTCTCTCCACACCAACAGTGAGTCAATGGCTCTTCCTCCAATTCAGGAGCCACACACACTTAAGAGAAAATAATAAATAGGTGCTGACTCACAGGAGGCAATAGTGCTCCAGGCCCCAACTTCTGTTGCTATGTGGGGCCATGCTAGAGCCCACGATTGCCACTGTCTCAGAGCAGATCCAAATGCCAACATGACCCCAGGGTTGGAGATTAGTATAGTAACACATCAGTTCTTACGCTCATTTCTTTTGTGTTATACAGACCGACCAAAAAACCAAAATTAATTAAACTATAGTCTACCACAGTGGGGCTCAGTCTGGGAGTACTGGCTAAACATGCACTATAATGCTCACCTCTGGCATCACAGCAGCACTTGTTCCTCTGTCCTTCTTGGTGTTTAATAATCAGGGGCTGTAAGCACTCATCACATCAGTGACAGAGAGGCACACCTCTTGCCGCAGCATGTAAGGTACATGTAGCTACATGCCACAGAGAAAAGCAGGCTGCAGGCACACTGCAGTGTGCAGCTACCTGTGTCAGTGAAAGGCTCTGGCAGTGGGGAGTCTGCAGGAACCTGCCGCCTCTCCACTGCCAGAGTCTTTCACTGAGGTGGGGAAAGGTGCCAGCAGCTCCCCACTGTGGAACTTTCCCCACCACTGGGAAAGGCTCCAGCAGTGGGGAAAGACTCCAAAAGCACACTACATTGCTCAAAATAGCAATGTGGACAAGGAAGCACAGCTTGGGCAAGTAGAAAGCGATGTAGGGCAGATACCCACAGGGGTACTCATCTAAGTCAGGGGGTCTCAACCTTTTTCTTTCTGAGCCCTTTCCCCCTCCTCCCCAACATGCTATAAAAACTTCCCGACCCACCTGTACCACAACAACTGGTTTTCTCCATATAAAAGCCAGGGCAACTGCCCAAGGCCCTAAGCCACAGAGGGCCCTGCAAAGCTAAGTTGCTCCAGCTTTGGCTTCAGCCCCAGGTGTTGGGACTTGGAGCCTTGGGCTTCAGCCCCAGTTGGTGGTTTGCTTTCTGCCCTGGGCCCCAGCAGGTCTAATGCCAGCCCTGCTTGGCAATCCCATGATACCTGATTGCAACCCCCACAAATGGGCTCCAGACCTCTCATTGACAACCACTGATCTAAGCAGTGGCTCCTCACATACACTGCCATTTATACCTGTGCTAGGGGAGCACGCAGTATACGAACTCCACATGGTGCCGTGAGGAGTGTGCAGCGGGGTCATACCCAGAGATGACCCTTAAAAACTTGCACATTTCACTGCAGATAAGCAGATATCATTATGTCAGCATCTGCCAGAGTCCCTCGCTCTTGCCTATATTTATTACAGGAAATAACTTGGAATACTGTAACAGTTGTCAAGTTGTTGAAGGCTATCACTATGCTAGCACAGGGTAGTTGTACAAGAGCAATTGGATTGTTCATGCCATTGATACTTTGGGGATAATGATTAGTTACTTTTTTTTAAATCATCCAGAGCTATAAAGAAATTCTCAAAAAGAACTGAAAGTTTAGTGCACAATTAAAAACACTTTCTCTGGGTCTATTTATTGCATCTCTGTGAAAAACAGCACAACTGGTGCGCTTGCATTATTTTTTATTTTTTTCATGAATCAGTTCAAAGCAGTAGTGGTTTGATTTTTGTTTTTCTAAATAGTCTGTGCCGCTGGGGTTACTTTACACTGGTTTCTGATGGAAATAAGCTACATTGTGAGTTTGGCAGTGGAGGAGTGGTGACATATTGATCTCTCCCTACAAGTTACAGTCAACTGGTACCAATGCAAAGAGAATAGCTTTTCTTGAACATCAGCTTTTCCCTGTAGCTCAACAGCAGATGCTACTTTCACACATAGGGCTTGAAACGTCTCAATTAAAAAAAGGGGAAAACTGAATGATAATAGTGTTGTGATTTATATCAATTAAATCCATAATAAAATCCATGCTAAAATTTTGATTTTCCATGTAGGGCTATAGAAATCTGGGGGAGGGAGGGTGGTCTTCTTAACATACTCTGAAATGCCTCACTTAAACAAGTATGCTATCATTATGATTCATTATGCCTCTGTCGAAAATGATCAAAGGCCCAATAAATACTTTTTGTTGTTATACTCAAATTCAATTTGAGCATCCCCTTTTCTTTTTAACTGAACCATTTATATTTTATTGTTTTCAATTGCGCTTCCTATCCAAAAGGCACAGGAAGAAAGTATATCATATAGTGACAATAATTATTTTTACTACAGACATTTCAAACCCATGTTTTTATTATATCCAGTACTTTCAGAGACATTAAATAATCTGTGTTCTATGTCTGTCTTAATAATCACCATTTGTTCTTCAAGTGTGTTGTCCATGTTTAGTTCCATACAGTAAATCATGTATTTTTCTATACAGTGATTACAATAAAATAAACAAAACCTCTTGATTAATCAGCATTATTACTGCACTCAGTGTAGCTCAGTTTAAAGCAGAGATACCATACTACTGCTGTACTATACTATCTACATTGATTCTCATTTTCTTTTCTCTCTCTCTCTCTCTCTCTCTCTTTAAATACTGCAGGAAAAAGAATCAACCCTTCATTGCTTCTCCTTTAATCACCCAACTATTGTATGAGCTGGGGTCATTATCTGGATTTAATTAACCATGCCTGTATAATGTAGCAATATAATTTCTATAAGACTGCCATGTTAGAAACACTGGAGTAATATAATGGTCTACTGAAGCACAGCCGAATCTGTTAAATTGAAGGTGTAACAATTCTAAAACACAGCAAGCACGGCAATCCATATATTTCAACGTACTATTAAAACACCCTTATTCAATTGCACTCACAAATACTCTTTTGAAAAGAAAAAGTATATCTTCTAAAAACATAAATTGGTCTGAAACTAAACATATACTGGAAACACTATTCTTTCTCTTCAGAATATTATGAAAGAAAAAATGCATTGCAGAAATTCAAGTCATTGGATTGTTGTGGAAAAAAGCTGCTATTTATGCATGTATCCTAAATTGTTTTCTCCCTGTATAAGTTTATTCATTTTGTTCCATTTCGGGGTCTATGATATGCTAAAACCTACATCTTACACACACATACACATGCACGCACACACACGCACACACACGCACACACACACAGGATACAGTCTGCCATATTACTAAGTGTTTGGTTATAGCCTCTGACCTGCTGAAACCCACTTCATCCCTTTCTGTTCAATTATCCCCCCTGCTAACTGCACATTTTACTATTTCCCACACCTAAGACTTGTCTAGACAGCGCAAATGAGTGTTTTTAAATGTTTCAGCTAACCCATGATAATTAACATGTTTTTAAACACCACAAAAGGATCATTTGCAGACATAGACTTTGATATTTAAAACCTTCAGGGATACAAGGGCTGGCTACAACTAGTTAATAAATTTTTAAACATCTCTGTCTCTGTCTACACTAAGGGTATATTTACATTGCAGGCTTGCCACGTGTCATGCTGTGCTTTTTGGCACACAGGCGCTCTCATCCACACTAAAAGCCCTTAAGATGCACATTTAGGTGCAGATAAAATCCCAGCTGGCATGCTTGTATAGGGGTCTGGGTCAAACAGCGTGCTGACCTGTGACCCCGCCTCTCCTCCTACCACCCACTTTGCAGTGTCGTGGTAATAAAAGTGCAGCTACCTGGCCTCTAGGCTAGATAGTCCTCCACTTCCATTCCCACAATTCTGTGAACCTGGATCTTCTAGCCTGTCTACCTACTCACTTCTCACACACCTTCTCATATAGAAGCTACCTGCCAGTTCATATACTCTTGATCAACATTTAGCCCTTCATTTTCTATTGCTCCATTTTCTGAGCTCTGTCTAGCTTTGTATAGCCGTTTTGTATAAAAGATGAACACCCCAGAGCATGCTACTAGCTTGTCAGAGGAGCACACCTCGTTAATTTCTAGTGTGAGTACACTCAAGATCATGATTTTACTGAGAGATCCAGAAATATCCACCTCTACGACAGCGTCTTGAAGAGATTGGCAGAGCTGGGCATCCACCAGACTGGCATGCAGTGCAGGGAGCAGACCAAGCACCTGTACTTCAAGGCCAGAAGGCATGCAATGGGATGGGTTTAGCGTCACATAAGGGTGGAAACCACAACATTTGCGGCTGACATATTTGCTGGATCCTTCTGGTGGGCAAACTCTGGGCACACGTGTGCCATCAATGACCTAGTGCTGTTTTGAGAATCCCATTCTCTGAAAGACAGTTATGAATTCAGGCACATTTCTTACACATTTCTTATCCCCACCACCCTTGGGTAAGAATCACCCAACATTAAGAAGCACTCGACAATCCTCCACTACCACAACCCTGACAACTGACTTGTCACCACTGAACTGGTTTGCATTGAAGCTGTAGCAGTCTGAAGTAGCCAGCTTCCAGAATGCAACGGCCAGGGGTGCCATTTCAGATATTGGTAGGGAAGGGGCAACTTTAACCATGATTCCTGAAGCTACTTAGGTTCTTGAAAACTCCAGTTGGCAGATAACTTAGCAATTAGCTGACAGGAGCCCGGTATCTAATTCCTTTATAAAAGAAAGAAAATTAAATAAATATTAGACCCACTCAGCTCTAATAACATGTTCTGACATCTTGTGGCAAGTCACTTAAGGGACACTGGTTAGGTTTAAAATGTTAAAGTATATTCTTACTTTTTTACTAACTCTGTGGAGAGAGAGACCCCGTCAGGACATTTGGGTTCTATCCCAGCTCTGGGAGGAGAGCGGGGTCTAGTGGGAAACAGTGGAGAGCAGATACATCTGGGTTCTATATAAGAACATCAGAACAGCCATACAGAGTAAGACCAATGGTCCATCTAGCCCAGTATCCTGTCTTCCAACAGTGGCCAATGCCAGGTGCCCCAGGTGGAATGAACAGAACAGGTAATCATCAAGTTGCCCTGTTGCCCACTCCAAGCTTCTGGGAAACAGGCGAGGGACATGCAGAACATGGTGTTGGATCGCTGCTCACTCTGGCTAACAGCCATTGCTGGGCCTATCCTCCATGAACTTATCTAGTTCTTATTGGAACCCTGTTGTAGTTTTGGCCTTCACAACATTGCCTGGCAAAGAGTTCCATATGTTGACTATGAAGAAATACTATTTTTGTTTGTTTTAAATCTGCTGCCTATTAATTTCATTTGGTGATGCCTTATTCTTGTGTTATGTGAAGGAGTAAATAACACTTCCTTATTTGATTTTTACATGCCATTCTTGATTTAATACATAGACCTATATGATATCCCTTCTTAGTCATCTCTTTTCCAAGCTGAAAAGTCCCAATCTTTTTAATCTCTCCTCATACAAAAGGTGTTCTATACCCCTAATCATTTCTGTTTCCCTTCTCTGTACCTTTTCCAAATCCAATATATCTTTTTTGGGATGGGGTGACCAAATCTGCACACACTATTCAATATGTTGGCATACTGTGGATTTAGATAGAGGCAATATGATATTTTTCTCTTATTATCTATCCCTTTCCTAATGATTTCCAATACTCTGTTCACTTTTTTAATTGCCACTGCACATTGAGAGGATGTTTCAGAAAACTATCCACAATGAGTCCAAGATCTCTTTGATGGGTTCAGCTAATTTAGACACCATCATTTTGTATGTATAGTCGGGAATATATTTTGCCAAGTGCATTACTTTGAATTTATCAACACTGAATTTCTTCTGCCATTGTGTTGCCCAGTCATCCAGTTTAGTGAGATCCTTTTGTAACTCTTCGCAGTCTACTTGGGACTTAATTATCTTGAGTAATTTTGTATCATCTGCAAATTTTACCAACTCACTGTTTACCCCTTTTTCCAGATCATTTATGAATATTTTGAATAGGACTGGTCCCAGTTCAGACCCTGAGGGATACCATTATTTACCTCTCTCCATTCTCACCTTTTATTCCTTCCCTCTGTTTCCTATCTTTTAACTGAAGTGCCTGGCAATGCTTTCAGGATCATCTAACATCCTTACATATTCTTATATTCTATATAAAGCAGAGGCATGACTTGTCTCTTGGTGGGAATGGACAGAAGTGAGGCGTGTACAGAACTTAAAATTTGGCTTAATTAAGGAATTCCCTGACATTACACATCCTCCTACCTTGAGTTAAGACAATGCCAGGGTAGAGAGAAGGGTCTTCCAGCACCAATCCCCACCAACTACCACCAATAACCTCCACTGTAATCAGAGGAGTTGCAGAACACACAGGGCCGGATTTAGGGGGAGGCAACTCAGCTGACCACCTCGGGTTCCAGGCTTGGGGGGTACTGGGCTCACGGTGCTGTTTTGTTGTTAGCAAAAAAATGGGAAAACAGAATGTTTGAACTAAAATGTTTCAGGTATTCCATATTTGGATTCACTTTCTCTAACCTCCTAGTAGAATCCCATGGCACCCTCCAGACTTTCTGAAAACTACATTCTAAGGCTGTCATCTACTATAACACAACTTAATACAGTTCACCCAATGTTGGTGCACAGCTCAATTTCTTGATTTTAGTACATTTCAGTTATTCTTAAAATTAAAGTTTTTATAAGCTTAGAGGAAATGAATTTTTTATTTGCTTTTATATGGCATGAATAAATACAGATTTACAGATCCTAGCATGCAAATTTATCATCATATATGACAGGTATAAATCATGCATGCAAATCATACATCAAAGTCATGAAATGGGCTAAAAATGCAATAAAAATAAGGGATTCAATAGTTTAACAAATGGGTGTGTGTGTGTGTGTGTGTTAAGATGCTCCTTGCCCAGGGAGCCATTTGGTCTAGGGCCGGTCCTGAGAACACATAGATTCATAGATATTTAGGTCAGAAGGGACCATTATGATCATCTAGTCTGACCTCCTGCACAACGCAGGCCACAGAATTTCACCCACCACTCCTACAAAAAAAAAACCTCACACCTATATCTGTGCTATTGAAGTCCTCAAATCGTAGTTTAAAGACTTCACATCCCTAGCTCAAAGGCATTTCCAAAGAACCTCTCCGCAAGACAGGGAGAAAATTTCATATCTTCCACCCATTGTCCTACAAAACAGCTCTCAGTGTGGGAAATTACATGATGCACCACATTTATGCAAAGCATAATCAGATGATTACATTTAGTTCAGTGTGCCCAAAGCACCTGGATTGTATCAGCACCAGAAAATTAAGCACAGATCATTATAAATTTTCTGAATTGCTTAACAAGTAGTGATGTTATAGTATTCCTGGACTGCCATTCAGATTTGGAATATCAAGTGATCAGTAAAAGTCCTTTGAAACAGTTAAAAAAAAAATTAAACCCAGAGACATTTGGGCTTGTTGCTGCTGTCTTTTATGATTTACCAGCAGGTGTCACATAAACTCTCTGATGAGACACATGGACAGTGCAGCATCCCACAGCTAAAATTCGCTTAAGGACATAATTCTTTTCACAAATATGGACTCCCGGTTTCAGTGTGGCATATATCGAAACATCCAGTAATTTCAAGATAGTAGTGCTGATGCAGTATATCCAACCTAAAAGACAGCATTCAAAGTGAAAAAGTTCTCTCAAACATGGCATTCTAGGGTTTCTCTCTGTGAAGTCAATGTTCAAAGGACAAATCTCTGATCACAGAATGCTCCAAATTTCAGATGAACTACCAATTAGTTTTATTGGGGCAGCTGCCAAACTGGCAGCCAAGAGGTGACGTACCCAGGTGCAAAGATCATACCCAGTAATATAATATTAACTGTTTAGATGCTCCCTAGCTTTGCTTAGAGCAGTTAACTATGACAGAAAAATAAAACACACTTTTAACAAAATATTTAAAAGTACCTCAATCTGCACCTGCAAATCTGTGCATGCAGATCAACTAATTGATTTTGCAGGCAAATGTATGTTTTGTACACACCATACATACAGACAAAACATAGGACAATGTAACCACCAATTCTAAATTTTAGTTTTTACGTGTTAAACAAAGTATACAATTCTGCTACCAACCCCCCCCCTAGTATTTGGGATACAAGTTCTGTTTATGTTCACTCTAAAGAAGCCACCTCTGTACAAGCTATTAAACATCAGCCTTTATTACACTTAGGAAGCCAGAATGCAGTCCAAGTTGAACAAGTGTAAATACAGAGTAACTTCACTATAGCTAAGGAAGGTAGCTTGGATTTATAATGATGTAACAGATCTGAATCTGGCCCAATTCTGCCCTTCCAGACAAAATTGCACCAATCTACAAAGGGCAGAAATAAGCCATAATGTCAAATGACAGAATGAAAATATGAATTTCTATACCTAAATCAGAACTGGGTCACCATCATCATCATCACCACCACCACCACCACCACCACCACCAACAACAAATATTTCATCATTTCAATATTGTTCACTAGAAGAAGAATCTGGGAACCACAAGACACTCCAGTTTGTATCCTGTGTACAGTAACAACCAACTTCAACCTTCTATTTTATGGATTTGCTTTAAGTGATATAAACTAGGTGTCAGGATCAGATCTGAGGTCCAGTTAAATCTGATTTGCACCATTCTCACAGCACAAAGCAGACTGAAACTGACCAGCTGAGGATTATTTTTAGTGCAGGGAATTCTCACTTGACATAGGACCAGCATAGCCAGCTGTACACCACACCCTTTGTACTCCATTATATAAGGGATATGTCAGGAACACAGCTGAGGGAAAAGAGACATGGTCAGATTATAAATTAGACCAACTCTCATGTCATCTTTGACAAACCCCCACCTGGATTCTGCACCAGCAAGATCCAAGATCTATCCCTTATAATCTTAAGTACGTGATATATTGAAATTACTTCCATAGATGGAACAAGAAATGGTTTTTTAATTAAATAAAACTGTTTTCACTTACAATATGCACAATATACATTCTAGGCCTGATTTCTGGACCTTCCACCTATGCAATCATTTATTTGAAAGTATGTTATACTGATTTTGTACAGGTGTAAATGACAACACAAGTTGAAAGGTGATGGACAATCAGGCATCTCTGTCTCTTGATTCTCCAGTCTACTAAGACCACTTTGTGCTGCATTAACTGTGCTAAGTGACCTTAAAAGATCCAAAGAAGGTGAGACCTTAAGGGGCCCTCAGTGTCCTCTGGCAGAGGGGTCACTATACTGTAACTCATATCAGACTCACTTTCTACAACACACTGTTGTCATAATATGTATCTAAAAGGTGTCATGCAAGGTATCATATGTAAACTGGTGACATGTTGACCAAAAAAAAAAAAATAAATAAAATCACTGAGTGATGTATGTGTGGGTTGTGTACAAAGAGTTATATATGTGTGCTGGAAATAAGTTCTTAAAATATGTTTGGGAGGCAGTGCGTACACCAAGCCTGCTCTGGACACAGGAATGTGGATTTACCTGTCTGACTGGCTTAATTACAGGCAGAGGAAAATGAAAGTATATCTACATACAGAGGTAAACAAAGCCATCAAGCTAACAAGTGGCATAGGAGATAACTTAGTAAGCACACCAAGGGACAGAGTCTGCACCCTAGGAAGTCTTTCTGGCTCTTGAGAAAAAGATAATGGACTTTGGGGAATTACAAGGGGAGCACAAAAAGACATTCTAGTTATCCATCACTCAGGGCACAAAGGGAACAGCACCCTATCATTCTGTGACCATTAGATCCATTGACCTGGAGAGTCGGAGAAGCTGGTAACCTGATGACAGTGCAAAAACTGCTTAGTCACTAGACAGTGTGTTTTGGTTTTTTGTAATCTTGCTTAGTACCACTTAAATTTCTGTTCTTTATTAATGAACTTATTCAAAGTTTACTATAAAAAAATCTCGGTGCTGTTATATTGAAGTAAAGTGTGAGCCCTCAAGTAATCTAACAGGCTGGTGTATACACTGTCTCTTTGGAGGCAGTGAACTTAATATCTCTAAGTGTCCAGTAACAAGGACCGGACACTGCAGAGACATATCTCTGGGGGAAGTCAGGAATTGGGGTTCAATGTATGTTACCAGCAAGGCAAGGTTCAGACCAGCAGAGTCTCAAAGACTTTGCTGGTGAAGTGGATAGACTGGTGTGGCAGGGAGCTGACACAGAGCCTAATGCTCTCATTTGCTGAGGAAGGAGGAGGAACACAGTGACTTACAGATCTGCGTGTCCTAAACAGAACATCACAGTGACAGTCAGCAGGACTTACACACAGCTTGCTGGCTGACTGAGGTTCACACCTCAGGAACTGATAAATTAGATTTTTAATTGATTCAGAGTACGGAGGCTGGGAACAGTCAGAAAAGATTACAGGTTGTTGTTTTCTATTTGTTTATTTTGAGTGAGGAAACAAAAGAAAGCATAAAATGAGCAATAGTGAAACATGTATGAAATGAGAAACAGTCAGATTGGAGTCAGAACAGAAAGATAAAGGAGATGCTGCGATAGCAATGCATGAACACCAGACATGGAAAGCTGAGATGAGACCCAGAGAGTGGGAGGCAGAAAGACAACAGTAAGAAACAGCATACCAGCGAACCCTGGAAGTGGAGACAGCCGCCCATTAATGAACCATGGAACTGAAAGAGAGGGAAGCCCAAGAAAAAGAGAGCATGGAAAGACAGCATAACCTCAGCTGGTGGGAAAAGCACACACAGATCCAACAGCTCCTAAATATTCCCCCCTATCCCCAAGGACCTCCCAGCTATGCCTAACATACGAGGAATCAGATTGTATTGAAGAATACCTTACTACTACTTTTGAAATATTCTGTGAGTTGCATAAAATCCTGAAAGACAAGGAAGTCCCCACACGGGTTGCAAAGCTCTCGGGCAAAGCATTAAACACATTTAATGAAATGGAAATTGAACAGTCTTTGAAATATGCTGAATTTTAAAAACCTGTGTTTTGCAAAGGTTTAAAAATACTCCATAAATGAATAGGTTAAGGTTTAGAAACCTCAAAAAAGGTGATAAAATGAGTCATAGAGAATATGTTGATAAGATGTGTAGTCTGATGAAAAGATAGGGAAAGAAGCTGAGAATTACAACCAGTTATTAGACCTCTTTGCACGGGAACATTTCCTGAACACATTATCTGAGGAGATCAGAGAGACAATTTGCGATTAATCCCTGTGGTCTCTGCAGGAGGTAGCTGATCTGGCTGATTCCTATGTACAAGCTAGCATCCAGTAAGTACATGTCACAGAGAGAAGGACAGAAGCTCGGTATAACAGGGGGACCCCAGTTTACCCCTTAGAAACCCAGACACTCACTTTCCCAGAACCAACCACCTCCTGGCTTTCACATTCACAGATCCCCTTCACAGGGTGATGATCCAAGGAAGTTTTTCATGTGTAATTCCACTGATCATCTAGGCAAACGGAATCTAAGCCCACAGCCCATCCAACCTAGGTTAATGCAGCTATTGTAAACACAGGAACCACATAGATGCCTGATGGGCTCCTGATGAATTTTGTAAGGTCTGACCCATTGGAGGTTGCTACTCACTTTATTAAGGTTGCCAAAGCGAATGGCAACGAATCCCTACAGTGGACAGACAACAGCACCCAGATCTCTCTGGTCAGAGAGGGTATAGTGAGGGAAACTGACATGTTAATTAGGAAAAAATGTAGAACTTCTGGCATGAGAAAAGTTTAAAACCACTGTGGCTTTGGCTAAAAGTGCACATGGAGTGGGAAGGTCTAGAAGGCATTTTAAATGTTGGTGTGTTGGATTGCATTCCAGCAGACGTCCTTGTGGGTAATGAGGTAGTAACTATATTGGAGTAAGGTTATTAATACAGTTATGCAGAGTAAAAGGGAATGTTGCTCTGTAATCCCAGAAAGGAATTGTGAAAACAGAGAAACAGCTGAGGGGAGATGGGATGTTCCTGACCCTGGCTTAGCAAAGGGATGCAGTATGTCTCCACAGACAAGAAGGGAGGAGCCTCTCCCAATGGAGGAGGCAGCTATCAGAGCTGACAACAGGCAGGAATTTGCAGACCTGTCCCTAGAAAGCATAAAGGGAATCATCTCCAGGGGCTGCCCATTTAGGGGAAACAGGGAACAGTTTTTTGAAGAGGAGAGAAGATTGTACAGGGAAGCTCCCTTTGGGAAAAACAGGGGAGCTGAGAAGCCTTACAAGTAACAGGTAAGTGCTCTGTCTCTTTGGAGGCAGCAAACTTAATAAATTCCGTGAGTGTCCAGTAGGAGGGAATAGAAACTGCAAAGAGACAACTCTGGGGGAAGTCAGGAACTGGGGTTCACTGTATGTTACCTGCAAGGCAAGGTTTAGATGGGTAGAGTCTCAAGGAGTTGGCTGGAGAGACAGACAGACTGGCATAGCAGGGAGCTGACTCAGAGTCTAATCTCCAGCAGAGCTCTCACTTGCTGAGGTAGAGGGGTAAAGCAGTCACTTGCAGTTCTGGGTGTCCTGAACAGAACATCAGAGAAGACCAGTAACAAATTCCGCAAGTGCAGGTGAACTCTCTGTTGGTGGAAGTCTGGCAGAGATAGCTGTGTGGCCTCCTGACCACTACAAGAGGAGAGAGGGAACATCTTACGGATGGGGAGATTGGGAAGTATAGCACAGCAAAGCAGAGCTCCACTATGGTCAATCCTCCATCGGCCAAGGGACCTCATATCAGTGGCATAAGTTAAGCCTATCCTTGTGTTGCCTTACCATGTCAACCTGAGCAGCTCTGAATCAGGGACCTGCAATCAGCGCCTTGCATCCATCTGCCACACGCACCCATGTGCTACCTCTGAGCAGAGTTCAGATGGAGAGGACTATCAAACCTATAACACATACATCCAAAAGCATTCAAATGCAGGAGCTTGTAACAGTGAACAATAACAGCACTGCAGCAGGGAAAAGATCAGTAAGGCCAGGTCTATACTTGTAAGGTTTTGCCAGTATAGCTACACCAGTGTACTATACTGGCAAAGAGCTCCTAGTATGGACACAGCTTATACAGGCAAAGTTGCACTTTCTCTGGTAAAGCTTTGTCCGTCCCCTCACTCAAAGTGTGATAAGCGATACTGATAAAAGTGCAGTTTTGCCAGTCTATGCTAGGGCTTTTTGCTGGCCCAGCTATTTTGGTCACAAATCACAGCTCATCATACCCATGACTGACTCAGCTATTCCAGAAAAAGTCTGTAGTGTAGACTTCGCCTAAGTCTCATTAGAAAGCAATCCAGTACATCTAATATGATTAATAACATAAACATATCCTCTGACCAGACTGTGTGATGATATGGATCTAGAGCTATGAAACTTCAATCTGCCATCTTATAATCACACCTAAGGCATCTTTAAATAAAATTCTACTTTTGTACCCTGCTCCAGTGATCCATTCATCAATAGCTCAATGTACTCCCCTTCCAATGAATAAATCTAAACTTAAAGAAGGAAATTGAGAAAAGAAACAATGAGAACATGAAAATAAAAAACAGAGAAAGGAAAAATGACAAAATTTAGTGTAATCTGACCAGCAAATCATATTTCAGTCCTAAGAAGTATGAATACTACACATTTTAAAAAAAAAGGACTATTCAAATTAAGACTATTCAAATTTAGACCTTCTTTTCAAAAATATATTTTTACATCTCATAATTTTCTCCTAAATACAACCACTGCAATCTGCTGCAGAGTTAATCATTACAGCTGGGGGCGGGGGGAGGAGCTGGAGGGAATTCTGTGGATTATTCTGAATTTTGGCAGAAAACTGAACATTTAAATGTGGCAGTGATGTTATGGTGCCTCATTGGAGTTCTAGTCTGGGTGTCTCACACACTCATTCTTATCTATGGGCTGAGCTACCTGGCCAGACTACATCCCTCTTACTGAGTCATCATGGTACATCACGAGAGCTCCTGGTTGTGGATGCTCAGGGAGGAGAAAGGGCACATTGGACACCCAAATTACAACTCCCATAAGTCACGGCAGCAACATTTCCCAATCAAAATTTCTGGTTTCTGGGTTTTCTGTTTTTCAAAAACAAGTCTACATTTTCTGGATGAAAATAGATACTTTTCTTTTTTTTTAAAAAAAGGAAGAAATTGTTTAGTCGAAACATCAAATTTCCATTAAAAACATTTTTGATGAAAAATTTTTACTCAGCCCTATAATCATAGCTCTGACATATTTAACTTGAATATGATATAGTGAGATAATATCAAACTGTAAACTGTGTGTTGATTTGTATTACAGACATTTCAATTTGACCAGTTAGAACAAAAGGATTAGTTTAACTAATTCAGTATTTCTGCCATCCACACATCTGGATATAGCAAAGCCAGATTAGCTAGACTTGATTATATTTATTTTTATTCCATCCTTTCTATTGTCTATATGGTGTAGACATTGAATTGCTCTAATAACTGTGCACACATTTTACTTTCTCAATGGGGAACAGATCTTTTGCACATTTGTTTTACCGTGTAATACTATGTATAAAATAATCAGAGTCCAGACAAGTGAGATTGTGGCTTGAGCCAAAGAGTTCCAGCAGTTTCATTCCTAGCTTTGTCTTGGACAAATCACACAGTGTCAGATTTTCAAGTGTGAGTGGTTGAGTGCGTGTAAATTTCAGTGGACACAAGCCCAGTTTTATGTGCACAAAAATCTGAAGTTATGGGCATGCATTTGACTTTGTGTACATACACACAGTTGACAATCCAGCCCTTAACCTCTATGTCTCTGTTCTTCCATCTATAAAATGGAAGTGATAATACCGTGTTCAGAGGAGTGTAGTGAGAATTTACTAGTTAATGGTTGTGCACCTTTTTGGAAATGTATTAAATGTAATGTCTTATTGTTATTAAAAATTGCAGTCAAAAGATAACATACAGTATTAAGAATAAAAAATAAATGTAACTCTAGACAGAAGTTTTACAAGGTTTAAGATCAATAAGGGCTTTTTGATAATCTTGTACTTTCAGTTAGAATAATAAAAGAGGCCATATGCAAAATGATGCTTTGAAAAATCAAGACTGCGGTTTTTAAAAATTGAAACTTATGAAGAATAAGTACTGTAAATGAAGAAATGTGCAGTTAGAGACTGCCATCTGCTAATCTTATTATCAAAATAACTGCATTTTAATAAGTGTGATTTTTTTCTATTTTGATTTGTTACTGTTAATGTAGCTCTACACACTGTAATTATATGAAACAGTTGTAACCAGTACTTATATACTAGTTATAAAGTAACAAACTAGCCAATCACATTACTTCCTACAATTTGTTTCATTTTAGTAAATTGCCATTTTAGCCCACAATAATTTATTGAACATACCAAATGGATTGATGCAGCCAAGAAAGGCCGATAAAAGCTCTATCGCCATCTCTGATTTACTGTCTCTAGGAACAGATATACTGTCAATTGCACAGCTCTTTGATATTTAAATTTATGCTCCTTTGCATGACTGAAAAGTAGAGAGGGGCTGAAACAAAGAATCAAGATTTTTATATTCAAAACAAAAAATAATCTCCATTGGAAACCTACAGTTTCCCAAATTTTCTTAGAAATTTAACAATTAAAACACATGGTCAAGCTGAAAAGCTGTCAAAGTACAATCTGTTGGATGCAGACATTTTTAATCCAATTTGTTACTTTATTTTCTTAAGGCATTTTAAAGCGGTCTATTCTGAAACTTCAGTATTTAACATATTTTTAATTTATATATAGTTGAATTATCCAATCTAGTATAAATATATTTTAGTATGACCATGGGAACATATATGGACATTTTTAATACTGTAAAAATGTGACCGTATTTATAGTGTGGCAAGCTTATCAAACATGAGGTCACTCACTAATAAAACACAGATTGTGTAAAACTGGAACTTGTACATAAATGCTGTCCGGCATTTCCTCTGGTTTTGACAAAGGAGCATATTTATGTTATAAACTGGAACACTATAAAATAATGGAATGTAAATTGTTTTTCCACTTTTCAATGTTCACTTCCCAATGACCAGTATACAGATTGTAGTCCTTTTAGTCTATTACTAATGTTGTACTGAATTATTGTTTAAATTAAACATAAGTATGTATTATATTTTTATTTGTTGTATTAGTGCAGTTTGAAGTCATCTGCTGCAAATTTTACTCAAAATTCTTCCCTAGCAGAGGGTCCATGTACAAACCAGGCCTAGAGCAGTGATAGCCCATGTGGAAGAGGAAATGGAGATTGTTTCCTGCATACTCTTTTACTGAAGTGGCAAAATAAGTGACATAAAATGGCAAGACCCTGCTGACGAATGATAGGCAGGAGAGCGGAGGCCAGTCGGTGCTGAAGGGGACCAGAAGACAAATCTGATAACGAGTTGAGGGCTAGTAACCTGACTGGAGGTTTGTAGGGAGGGAAGCTAGGGAGTTAGGTACTGAAGGGGAGCATCTGGAGCAATGATACTCAGACCTCAGTGGTTCAGGAGACAAATTTGCGATTAGCATTACCCAAAAGAGACACAGTAGTGTGAAATCATTGTTTCATTTACTGTAGTACTAACCAAGTATTATTATTTTATCAACTACAATTGGTTAATAACATAGTAAAAGCATCCTGATTGGTTAATAATTAAATCACAAGTGTTTTAATATCATGTGCTGCCACAGGAGACACATTCAAGAGCCACTCATGGCTCCTGAGCCTTACTCTGAGTATCACTAATCTGGAGCCTTAGGGCCTGATCCAAATCTTGCTGAAGAGAATGGAAAAACTCCCACTTACTTCAAAGGGCTTTGGATCAGGCTCTTGAGGAAGCTGGGAGGGTTGCCAGACTGGGAAAGGGACTGGCAGTCAGTACCATCACTGCTCAGAGAAGCCCTAAGGTGGTGCATTGGTCACTGATGGTGAGAGCTTCACCAAGAAGTGCCATTGCTGCTAGAACTCAGGAGAGAACAATGAATCATACTTCTGCACACTCCTCCTTGCTGAAGAAAGTGTTCATTGAAGTGTGCTTGAAGCCTTCCTAGAAAAATAGATATAATTGTATGTATCTGAAAAGGCAATAATACTGTCAACTATCATCCTGAAAACAAAAACTTTTAATCTAATAGTCATCTCACTGTCAGGTAGAAAACATTTCAGTTAAAGGCTTATTTTGTCATAAAATTACAGGCATGGTTTTAACATTGGTTTTAGTTTTGATGATATAATCCTATTAGTACTTATGCCCTTGTTATCCACAATAAATACAGTGTGCATGGAGAGAGAGCGTCTTTAAACAGGAGTTTAATTTCCATGCAAATGTGTGCCATCAGTTCCAAACGGATGGCAAGTCCACAAAGGGAGAAGGGGGGAAGATTTAGAGCTGAATGCAAATTTTGTTTTAGAGATTTTTTTAAATAGTAGTAAGAATAACATAGAAATGCTCCGCCTGTTAGTTAATTGGATTTTCACAATTCACATCTCCTAATTTGTACCGAAATGTTTTTCCTGCCTTCATTCCGCTCAGTCTGCCAGATGGACCAAGAGAAAATGTTAATTTTATTCAATCACTGCTGCCCTTAGTTCGTTCAATTCAGAGTCCTCTGTCAAAACTTCCTTAGCCATGATTAAAGGAGGGAGTATCGTATCTATCATAACCATCTGGACTGAGAGCTACCAATCTGGACTGATTGGATAAAAGCCTGAACTACACTAGAAACCACATCTTTATTTGTGCTCAGGTGATGGAATTCTAAAATTATGAACATAAACCATGCCTTGAGCTTGGCACTTTGGGTCTAATCTCCATTACCTGACACTTGGTGTGTTTACTGAGCTCTAAAACAACTAAGTGCAAAATACTACCAAATCAAAATTTTATCACTTTATACCTATTTTGCACAATTGTCAACATTTACATAAAAAGAATTATACCCTCTGAGTGCATCACATAAAGTTTCCCACTTAATTTAAAATCAACTCTTGAAATAACAAGTTTTCAGTTATATCAGTGTTGGTAAAAATCAATGACTTTAAAAAAAATTAAAAATCGGATTTTCTTATTTAAATTGATTTTTTAAATTTTGTTATTTAACTTATAAGAAGCTTTTCTTTATAAAAATAAACTTGCTTTAAATGAAATTCGAATTTAATAAAAAATGTGTTCAGGCCTAAATTTATAATCTCTTAAAACATTTAAATAAAAATTAAATATGATGCATCCATGAGCGTCTATCAAAAACTGTGAATTAAAGGCTGCTTTTCTATACAAAAAAGAATTGGGGGAAAAACATCTAACCTCTGAAGTCGAGCTTTATAAATGGGACACAATAGGTCATGCACTACCGTGGAAACTTTCTCTCGAGCTCATGGAAAAACACTGATCTACCCCATAACTACCAGCTCTTGCTTCTGGATGATTCTGGGCACTTCAAGTAAATAGTCTTGATCTGTCTCCTGGCATGTGTACAGAGACACAAACAAACAGAAATCCATTAATTTCTCAACCTCTTCCCTCTCTCACTAAACAAATAAAATACTGCAATGCAAAAGGCATGGGGGTTACACAAGCAGAAGTCTTGGATTGTTGTTAGTTCTTTTGTTTTTCTGGGGGTATGAATAGGGGTGGGGCAGGAGAGTTATGTAACACGGGAGAAGGAGCAGCATGTGCAACCAGGTATCAAAGCAGGATGTTGTGGGAAGAAGGGACAACGTTCTTCAGAGTGCAGCCTTGCAGCCTGGAGTGTTGATTTCAAGACCTGGGAACAGGAGAAAAAAATGCCTTGACTGCAGGTCATAAAAAAGACCCTGTTTGGGAATATTTTCAATAAATTCCTGTACATCTTGGTCAAAGAGGAACATGCGCCAAATGTAAAACAGTGCAACAAAGAGATGCAAGGCCTGGTTGTCAGAAGAAATAACATTATGAGAAATGCTCCTCAGGAAGAAATGACTTTGAACATTATGATGTGGACATGTCTGAACAATCTGGATCAACTGTACTTATTTTTGCACCATTCTGATGGACTGCCTACTGTGTCTTACTATGTTGGTAAATGGTAACTTAGATTATTGTCTTTGATTTTTGAAATTTGTGTTTTCAGTGGATTTACTTATGAATTTCAAAATGTTTGTGTTCAAAATATAATTGGTATCTTAATTTGTTGTGGGACTACTTATCTATTACATTTATACTGTTACAACTTCTGAAATGATTTTTTTTATTACTTAATATAATCAGACATCCTAGGTGAAGATTTCCTGTTTAAAAGTAAAGATTTATTAGGCATTTATGAATTTTATCATTTAAAAATGTTTTTTCAGGCCAATTTGGCATGTTGCTATAGATAAGAGTTTAAATGGACTTCAATCAGGGGTTCTCAAACTGAGGGTCGGGACCCCTCAGGGGGTTGCCAGGTTATTACATGGGGGGTCGCAAACTGTCAGCCTCCACCCCAAACCATGTTTTGCCTCCAGCATTTATAATGGTGTTAAATATATTTAAAAGTGTTTTTAATTTATAAGGGGGGGGGTCGCACTCAGAGGCTTCCTGTGTGAAAGGGGTCATCAGTACAAAAGTTTGAGAACCACTGACTTAGATAATCCTTATGATTTATTATTCTCGCTATAAAACTGGGTTTAGAATAAATTATATCATTTAACCAGTGGTACAAGTACAAACAGCTGCAGTAGGAGAAATCTTTCATTTGCAATCTCATTTCTTTAAAGCAGTGCACTGAATAATAGTGACTGAGAGTGACTTTTTTTTACCATTTTGTTTCATAAGAGTTTATAAATGCGCATCATCTGCAATGTGGGTAACTTCAGAATCATCTGCTGGTACCACCAGCAGTGCTGCAACTAAGCACACATCAGGCAGTAAATTACCTGTATTAAGAAAAAGACTTTTCATCATCCAGGAAAACCATGGATAAATTCATAATCAGAAACAGCAAATTCCAGCAAGACTCCATAGATGAAATTCATTTCAATTCATTTATGCAACAAATTCTCCCTTTCAAGTTGTTCAGAACAAACATTTCATTGGCATAGTTCAGTCATTTCAACCCTCTTCCCGGAAGAGCAGACATTGCTGGAAGGTTGCTGGATACAATGTATGAGAAAGAAATTGAACAGTGTGCAAAAAATATTGACAGGACATTTGTTAATCTGGACCTTGGTGATGGAGCACTGTACACAATGATCCAATAATAAGGGCTTGTATGATAGCAGAAGCTGGGATTGTCTATTTTTCAGAAACAATTGCTACATCAGAAACTGCTCATACAGTATAACAGTGGTTTTCAAACGTTATTTTCTGGTGAGCCAGTTGAAGAAAATTGTTGATGCCCAGAGCTGGGGATAAGGGGTTTGGGTTGTGGGAGGGGCTCAGGGCTGGGGCAGAGGGTTGGGGTGCAGGGGTGAGGGCTACAGGGTAAGGCCAGGAATGAGGGGTCCAAGTGTGGGAGGAGGCTCTGGGCTGGGGAAGGGGGCTGGGGAAGGGGGTGCAGGAGGGGGTCAGGGCTCTGGGCTGGGGGTGCAGGCTCTGGAGTGGGGCCAGAGATGAGGGGTTTGGGGTGCAGGAAGGGGCTGTGGGTTTGGAGGGGTTCAGGGCTGGGGCAGGGGATTGGGCGCAGAGCTGGGCATGAATTTACCTTGGGCGGCTCCCGGTCAGCGGTGCAATGGAGGTGCTAAGGCAGGCTTCCTGCCTGTCCTGGCACCGCAGACTGTGTTGCGCCTTGGAAGTAGACAGCAGCAGGTCCATGTCCTAGGTGGAAGCACGTAAGCAGCTCTGCACAGCTCTCGCCCGCAGGCACTGCCCCTCCCCGCTCCCATTGGCCAGGAACTGGCCAATGGGAGTGCAGCGCTGGTGCTCAGGGTGGGGGCAGTGCGCAGAGCCCCATGGCCCCCCCCTCGCCTAGGAGCCGGACCTGCTGCTGTCTGCTTCCAGGACGCAGCATGGTGTCAGAACAGGTAGGGATTAGCCTGCCTTAGCTGAACAGCACCACCGACGGGACTTTTAATAGCCCAGTTGGCAGTGCTGACTGGAGCTGCCATGACCCAGAGCCTTACGTTCCATGACCCAGTATGGGTCACAACCCGCAGTTTGAAAACCACTGCAGAAGAATACTTCAAAGATGTAGCAATAAAAGTTATAATGAACTGCGAACTAAAGTTCAAATGTTAAATGCATAGTTTTGTGACAGGTAATACTGCAAACATAGCAAAAAATAAGAAGAAATCTAGAAGAAGAGAACCTGAAAGTTATAACACAGAGGGTACAATGCTCATTTGATGCATTTTTTAAGCAGAGACTTAAGTACAACTCCGGGAATAAAGGAAAAAGTAGCTGAAATTGAAAAAGCCCATAACAAAAATTTTGCTTCAGCTTCACAGAAGAGAGCAGGAGGATCCAAACTAGTTATCCCGCAAGATGTGTGATGGAATTCCATGGTTGACTGTTTTCAGCTATTTATTAAAAACTGGCCTATTCTCATGACAATATGTGAAGAAAATGCTACCTTCCTAGGTAGCAAAAGGCATATCAAATCTAGTGTAAAAACACTATTTAGGTGTAAATTAACATGTTTTAATTCTTATATCAACCAATGAGAATGCACCTTTCTTTAGAAGATAACTGAAGTACAAATGGAAAAATCAATTAAAATCAATTATTTAAATCAAGGCTTTCCATTTGGTGATTTAAATCAGTCCACCCTGAGTCAAATTTTTAAAAAAGTCCACTAGAAAAACCTAGTTTTCTAAGATAATACCTCTACATGCTGATTTGAACAAATGGCCACTGGGACAGTACATTTAGGATGAAGTATAGTTTAAACATACTCTGAGCAGCTAAAGAATAAGACTTACAGGGTGGAGGAACAAACTAAAACAAATGGTGGAAATTAGACCATAACCTTTAGTTAGTTTGCAGTTTGTTTCTGCTGCTGCAAGCAGAAGTCTTACTGGATCCCTTGCCACTTCTGGATATTTAGTAGCATCAATTGCAAAGAGTGCTGGTTTACTACTGAGTTCACAATGACAGTTGTACCCTTTTCATTCGTATCCACATCCCCGTGGCTACCCAAACCTTCATCATCTTGAGAGTGGATTCTTGTAATGCCCTCTGTGACACTGAATCCCGTATTCTTCATTGAGATATTATCATATGATTATGTCTTATGTCTGTTTTATGCAGGATAAGTCATGTGAGATGTCATTGGAAAGGTTATGATTTATGGAATATGATTATCCCTTTTGTATGCATGTATCATTTTTGTATCTGAAGTTAGGAATATTGACTAGGTATCTGTATTACAGATGTGTTTAAATCTGGAGAAAGCCCACTAGGCAAAAGGCTCTCAGTCTAGATGGCTGGCTGGGAACAGCCCATTCAGATTAACGAGCCATTAGGAGAAAAAAATAGGCCTTAGAAGAAGCTTATCTCCCAACAGGGAGCCTTCCTGAGAACATTACAGATAGCCTCAGAGTTATAGCTGCTGTGACACTACAAGGACATGTGACCAGTCACCTGGTGCTGGACTCCATCTTGGGATATCAGTATTTTTCCACTGACTGGCGTGGGACCCAAGCTTTGAAACAAAGGATTCCCGCCATATGCAAAAGCTATTTAAGGCAGGGGAGTAACATCATTGTGGTTCTTCACTAACTCCCCACCCAAAGAGACTCCTGGAAACGCCTGAGGAACAAACACTGAACTGGGGGAAGTGCTGGACCCAGACTAAAGCGATTTTTAGCCTGTGAATGGAACACCTGGGGATTCCAAGCTGCAAGCTAGTGCAGCTTGTCCCTTAAGAATCGGAAGCCTGTTTTTTCATCATTTTAGGGTGAGGATTTTCTATTCATATCAGATCTATGTAGTTTATTAAGCTTAGTTTGCGTGTTTTGTTTATTTGCTAGGTAATCTGCTTTGATCTGTTTGCTATCCCTTATAATTTCTTAAAATCTATCTTTTGTAGTTAATAAACTTGTTTTTGCTTTATCTAAAACTAGTGTGACTGAAGGAAGGGACGAATTTAACGAGCTTATGATGTACAATCCCCTGTGCAGCGCAAGATGGTATAATTTTGGGTTTACACTCCAGAGAGGGGTGCGTGCCTGAGTAGCTGGGAAGTTCCTTAGCTGGAGCCTTCCCATGCAAAGCTGATAACAGCGTCTGCATATAACTGCAGCTGGGTGTGTCCCTACCTGTAGGTGTGGTGGTGAAAGTGCAGGCTAGTCACTGCACTACACTGTAAAGGGAGCCCAGGCTGGTGGGTCAGGGGGGCTTAGTGGTACTCCAGTTCCAGGTGGCACTTCGGGAAGAACCCATCATACCCTCAACATGCAGTTACACTGGCAAACCATATGTCATCCATGGCTAGCACAAAATGTGATGGCCTCCTTGTTAAAATGGTGTTTGTCCTGATCTATAAGGCTCTAAATGGTACAGACTCTATTAACATGAGTGACTATTTCTGTTCCTATGTGACAACATAGTAATTGTGTTCATGTGAGGTACTTCAGTTGATTGAAACACAAAGGACCTGGTGGCAGGACTATTTTGAAAGGAATCATAAGCTCTGGAATTTACTTCCCAACTCTGTTTCCCAAAGTCCAGATTTGGGGAACCTTAAGACAAGACTCATCAGTTCTCACAGACTTTTCCTAAGGGAACAGATTTAGTAGGAGATGGAGTTTAGTTATGTTGGAGACCATAATGAAGGACATACTGAGGGTCAGGGAAGTATTATTATCCAGGAAGTCCATTCTAAACATTATTAGTTGTATTTTTATAAAACTTGCACTTCAGATTATATGGGATGTGCTAGAGTTTAGACAGGCACAGACAGAGACAGATATAAATAAATAAATAAGAACCCAGTGGTAGAAGTAGCTGTGAGAAATTTGCTCTGCAAGTTTTTATAAAGAAAAATTAGATCCAGGTGGAGTTTTATCTGATCGGAAAATCTGGCTTAGAGGAACAGCTAGAGGAAAACACTTCTTTCCCAGATCAAGTGTTCTCTATTGCAGTATGGTTGGCTCTACTCCAAAAACTAGCTCATCTATCAAGACTGTTTCACATAAAATGACTGGCCCTGGTGTATTTACTACTCCTGCTCCTTTCCATTCATTGGCAGTGCATACAGCAGGAGAATGGGAATGAGATGGTCATGCACAGCCATGATGCACATTAGGCATTTGTACCTCATTCCTGTTCCCGCTCATATCTAACACACTTTTCAGTCTTAGACGTTATAGTGATGGTGTAAGGTAAGAGACTGAAAAAGTTGAAGAGAAGGAACAAAAGTGTTTACCTAAGGACACTCATCTCACATTGGGTCCGTTCCTCCAGCTGAGATATGTAAATACAAGAATGTCAATCTTTCCACATTCGTGGATGTGAGGAAAATAAATCAAACATGAAGGCATTTTCAAACATCAATGATGATGATCTTTTATTTTGGCTAATAAGACACTAAAATATGCAACAGTATTTTGAAGGTTTTAGGGTGAGGGAGATGAAGTAATATTTTAGCTTTCTGCCACCGTTGCAAGTTTTCTAAAGGGTGTTTTGTTTGCTGACTATAAACATTACAGTACTGACTGACAAAGCCAAAACTCTGACCCTCCATATCAACACAACTGTATGTCAAACAGTATCTGTATACACATCAGCACAATTATGTCTTGGCACAGGGTCCCCTTAACTAGATAGTCCAGAAAACCACTCTCTGCCATCTGTTGTGAACTGGTGTAAAAACATATCTTGGCATTCAGTCTCACAGCAGAAGGTTTCCCTGAACAACTAAATTCAGAAAACAGTTTATTAGATAAATTTAAAATGGATTCAGGCTTGTTGTATGAGATGAGTACTGTGTAACACCAAACGGCAAGTAAAAGAGTTGCTAATGTATCGTTGCTGTTTTTAGGACAGCTCTTGCTCCACTAAAATCCTTAAGAAGGCAATATGGTTTCAACAATGGATTAGAAAACAAAAATGACCCAGGCAAGAAATGTCTTGATGCTTCAAGGCTATCTTTTACTAACATCTGAATTAGATGAAAAGAAAACTCCTTCCAAAAATATAAAGAGGGATAAATCTTGAAAGGCAGACAATACTGGTGGTGTCAGCACTTATCACAGTTAAAAGGCTCCCAGATTTGTAAAAGGGTAAAACAGATTTACACACATTATAGATAAATGATATTCTGTGTGTGTCTCCGAGGTGCACAACTTTGAAAATCTGTCCCTAAGCATCTTGTTAGATATTTGGGGCCCAATTATTAGCTGAAGATCTGGCCCTTGATTACGATGCATTTGTAACCAGGGTCCTCTTGGTGACAACTGGCAGAGGGCACAGGGGTGCATAAAGGTTACACAGCTCCCCAGGGCCTGGTTTGTACATCACAGTTCATCAAAGGGAGTCATGTAAGGTTTATGCTGAAAGGCTATGGCACCCTGATCATCAAAATCATCACAATATGTATGAACGGATAACATGTAAGGAATGACATATATATATATATATATATATATATAATTACACTCTTAACTGAGTTGGGGCTGGTCACCAGAAGATGACTTTCTTTCAGGTGGGAGATGCTTATCTACCTGTCTGGCTACATGTAAATTGAGTATCATATACATCACAGTGAATGCCTATTTACAGACTGAGCAAACTGCTAATCAAGTGAGCAAAATACTAATCAAGAGATTGTGAAGTTTTCAAGGGAGATTTCTATGCAGCGGGAGGGACCAAGCAGCAGGGGTTATCCTCTTAAGAAGTGAAGACAATGGATGGCTGGAACTTTATCTGGTAGAGCAGAGGTACACCCAGGTACTCTTCACCCAAAGGACAAGCCACCAGCTGGCTTGTCTTATGAATGAAGGATCACAGCTGATCTGGCTGTTTAACACTAAGATGGTGACTTTGGGTGAGTTAACCTTTATGAGACAGGTGAGTCTCATTAAGTTTAGGCTCTAGAAACCATGTTTGTGACCTGGCAAACCAGGTCAGATTGGGGTCATAGGCGAGTTCACTTGTGTGTTAGTATAATCAAAAGTGATTGTTAGATGTAAGTGTGATTTCAGGCCAATTTACTTGCTATTAGGATACAAAGTAATTGTTCAATGTATAAGTGTGTATTCAGATGTTTAAATTTCATGAAAACTAATAGGTCATTATTTGTATTGTTCTTGCTTATCTATTCCTATTATAATGTAACAGCAAACATTTACATTTGTGTAGAACCCTGTAACTAAAATACTCTGAGGACTCTGAGTGTATTCCTTACTATCTGTCATCAAAGAAAAAACCCCACCTGGGTACAGACACCGTCAGCTAGCTTTTTGTGTAAAGGAGTAATAAATATGGATTCAAGAAATGATCCATCATCTCTGGACTGTTTGGATTCCAACAGAGAAGAATAACTGAACAAGAAAATGGAGATCCCCAGAGTTATCCTGGGTAGCCCTGAGAGACTTTTGAAAAACTGGCAGTATATTACATCACTGCCACCACTTGGCGTTACAAACTGTGATCTATCTGTTATATTTTACCTGCTTTAACCTCTCAATAATACTCATTCTTTTTTCCTAACTAATAAACCTATAGTTTGTTTACTATAGAATTGCCTTCCAGCATTGTCTTTGGTGTAAGATCTTGAGTACCAATTGATCTGGGGTAACTGACTGGTCTCTTTGGACTGAGAAACCTGATGTGGTGTGATTTGAGGTTTAAGTTACCTTTTCCCACAAAGTTCAGTTTGTCTGGGTAACAAGAGAGACTGGAGAGTCTAAGGGGACTGTCTGTGACTCCACAGTAAGACTTGTATAGTGATAGAGGAGTTCATATTTATTGCTGGGTTGGTGAAACTTAATAGAATATACCACCAGTTTGGGGTGTTTTTTCTTGTTTTCTGAGAAGTCTGCCCTGAGACAGACACTCTCAGTTGTGAACCACTCCAGACAGTATGACAATGTTATGATTTTATTTTATGTGTAACCATTTATTCTCCATTCTACTTGCTCTTTCTAGAATCTCCATTCTTTGTTAAATACACTTATTTGAATTATAAACGTACCTAAGTGCTGTAAGTTGAGTGGAAAGGTGATCCTGAGACATAACTGGTAAGCTGAGACGCACGGTTCCTCAGGGAATAGCAGATCTGTGAATTCTGTGAGTGTCCAGTGGACCAGGGATGGACATTCCAGGGGGATACTCAGAGTGATCGGGAGCTGGAGTGTGCCTATTGCTTACCTGCAGAGGGACAGCAGAGCTGCACAGACTAAGGATATGTCTACATTGGAATTAGACACCTGCAGCTGGCCCATATGCGGGGCTTGTGCAAATGGATTGTGTAATTGCAGTGTAGATGTTTGGGCTCGGGCTGTAGACTGAGCTCTGGAAGCCTCCCACCTCACAGGGTCCAAGAGCCCAGGCTCCAGGCCAAGTCAGAACATCTACACCGCAATTAAAGAGCCCAGTAGCCCAAGCCCTATGAGCCTGAGTCGGTTGGCACTGGCCATCTACAGGTTTTTAATCACAATGTAGACATACCTTAAGAGAAGAGTGCTTGTGTTGCCAGTGGCCGGTGGAGTCTGGGAGCTGACCCTTGGCAGGCACAGATGAGGCTTCCTCACACTAAGGACAAGGAGTAGCGAGGTGCCTCACTACCCTGGGAAGCATCACAGTATTTCACTTTAATCAGGATTGACTCAGTGCAGACTAACTTTATTCATTTAACAGCGCTTTTTGTTTACTTAACAGAACTGATGGTATCTTATTTCACTAACTGGCACATTTAGTTTTCAGTCATTCAGCTTAATTCCTTTATCAAATATGAAATAAAGTACAATAGCTCTTTTAAAGACAATTATATACTGCTCAGGTTGCAGTAAATTTAATATTCACTCTTACATTGAATAGTTGTTTCAGTAGATTTCAAAGTACCAGAAATAAATGAAAGTATTCATAGTTTAAAACCAATGCGGATGCCTTCTCCTAAAGATTTAATGTAGTATTTATTGTTCTAATACCAACAAAGGTTTGTACATAATGGCAAATCAGAAGATAAGGCACCTTTGAGCTACAGATAAGTACAATATGTGCACATTTCCCCCACAATCTTTAAGCATTTGTGTTTATTAAATGTTTATATGGTTCACGTACAATTCTACTTA
The DNA here is from genome assembly GCF_965140295.1 of Lepidochelys olivacea. Lineage (NCBI taxonomy): Eukaryota > Metazoa > Chordata > Testudines > Cheloniidae > Lepidochelys > Lepidochelys olivacea. The sequence goes on from NC_140411.1 coordinate 114,488,228, forward strand.
TCTCTACCTCAGATTAGTTTTTAAATCATTGTTTTTAAATCAATAAAGAAAGTACTACCAGCACATAAAGACAAATAAAAAGGGAACTTCAATGTACTTAGTAAATTTAAATCTAAAAGAAAAGGATTATTATAATTTATTTCTATTGGAGTAGTGTCTGGAAGCCCCAATCAGGGATCAGTTCCTGATTGTACTATGCTCTTTAACAAAATGTCTCAGTTCTAGCTGAACTCCCCTTGTTATGGCTGCAAGACCATCCAAATGCTGAAAACAATGTGCCCATAGCTTGCTGGGGTTAGACAGCGTTTAGGCACTGTCTCTAACTTTGGGGCTCTAGGCACACACTCCAAGGGCAAACCTTGTGTCTGACACCCCTCTTGGTATTGGGGACATCTCTCTTGGGTGTAACTTAATCATCTAGACCCTGAAACTAGTGTCATCTCCCCCTAGCATCTCCTGCATCTCTTGCACATTTCCCAAAATCCCACTGAAAGTGTGATTCTTCTGGTTTACAACTTACCTCTTCAAGGATACCTAAAACAAAAACCAACAAACACTAGGACAGACTTTGTACAGGATTCTAAAACATCATTAGTCTTTACTTAATAGCACAAGGAATATACAGATATATACAAAATAATATACTTGCACACATTTGCCTGTCTCATGTCCCTCATCACTCTGGAGACTTCTTTGAGTTTGGGCAGATCCCTCTGGAATGTCCAGGATCCTTTCCCTGCAGCTCATGACTTCTCTTCAGAAACATGGGGACTTGGATTGAGCCAAAAAAAAGCTGATGAGGTTCAACAAGGACAAGTGCAGAGTCCTGCACTTAGGACTGAAGAATCCCATGTACCGCTACAGACTAGGGACCGAATGGCTAGGCAGCAGTTCTGCAGAAAAGGACCTAGGGGTTACAGTGGACAACAAGGTGGATATGAGTCAACAGTGTGCCCTTGTTGCCAAGAAGGCTAACAGCATTTTGGGCTGTGTAAGTAGGGGCATTGCCAGCAGATAGAGGGACGTGATCATTCCCCTCTATTGGACATTGGTGAGGCCTCATCTGGAGTACTGAGTCCAGTTTTGGGCCCCACACGACAAGAAGGATGTGGAAAAATTGGAAAGAGTCAGTGGAGGGCTACAAAAATGATTAGGGGACTGGAACACATGACTTCTGAGGAGAGGCTGAGGGAACTGGGATTGTTTAGTCTGTGGAAGAGAAGAATGAGGGGGGATTTGATAGCTGCTTTCAACTACCTGAAGGGGGGTTCCAAACAGGATGGATCTAGACTGTTCTCAGTGGTAGCAGATGACAGAACAAGGAGTAATGGTCTCAAGTTGCAGTGGGGCAGATTTAGATTGGATGGTAGGAAAAACTTTTTCACTAGGAGAGTGGTAAAGCACTGGAATGGGTTACCTAGGGAGGTGGTGGAATCTCCGTCCTTAGAGGTTTACAAGGTCAGGCTTGACAAAGCCCTGGCTGGGATGATTAAGTTGGGGACTGGTCCTGCTTTGTGCAGGGAGTTGGACTAGATGACCTCCTGAGGTCCCTTCCAACCCTGAAATTCTATGATTCTCTAGAACAGCTAGCCTTCCCTGACCTTGGTCCAACAGTTAAACTAAATCCCTACGCTATGAAAGCATCCCTGTCTCTTCCCCTCTTATACAAAGTTTCCTGTCCCTCCAAAAGCCAACCCCCTTGGTTCCTTCAGTGATTCTTTTTTAAACCCCTACTTTGCCAACTCTATCCCTTTGTCCGGTTTGGGGACTTTCCACTTTCTCCCATTCCCCCTACCCAAGGTCAAGTTGGAAGAAGTAGCTTCTCCAAACTCCACCCAACCTTCTTAGCATATACATTGTTCGGTCAGAGCACAGCTGTTAAGGTTAACAATTACCCATTGTTCCTGGTCTGCTAAATACTGTTCTACAGCCCATGTCCATATCTGCGGTACTCCACATTCACACAGAGGATAATTCCCTGATTCAACAATTTTATAACAACTTCATTGCATCGAACAGAATTCATAAGTTGTATAGACATTTTCCCAAAACCATCACAGCAAAATTAAGACAAAACATGATAGATGAACAAAACAGAAAAATGGGACAGCTGGGGGGACCAGGTTACAGTAGAAAAAATGTGTACATGTAAACAAATCAAGACAGTGTTCTCAGTATTGCCAGCAGTCACCAGCCTAACCAGAACCTCACAGCAAAAGGAGGTTTCAAGCAGGGATTTAAAAGCATACAAGATGATTGGCTTTGCTAATTTTTACAGGGAGTTCTTCCCAAGCACAGGGAGCAGTATACAGGAAAGCACAAAGGTGCTTCTGGGAAAAGGGTAAAAACATTTGTTAATGACAGAGCAAAGATGGGGTCAACTCTGCAATCTAAAGTTATATTTGAAGGGTACTGTTCTGTTGATATTAAGAGGAAGCATCTTGTGCCATACAAGGCTTAAGGTGTTCTTCTGAAGTCCTTGTTCACTGCTACAACATTAAACAGTTCATAATTGTGGCTTCTGTTTCTACATCAAGTTATGTCTGGCTTACTCCCCTTGAACAACCACCATAAAAATCTTTTAACTTTTTACTAAACAAAAAAACATCAAAAACTGTTACACAGCATTTGAAACTTTCCAAGTTTTTTCCTTCTCTTTTAAAAGTACAGTCTTTTATAGGGGTGGAAATTCCTTGTTTGACAGCTCTTCCGTTGATTTTAAAAGACATTAAATTTATTTTTGGGAGCAAAAGAAAAAGTTACAGGTGGTCTTAAGCTATTGCTGAGGTCCGGTCCTGTTCCCTTTAAGGCAAAACACAAAGAGAAAGAACAGCAAAGACAGAAGATGCACTTTTGGTCTGCGTCTTCCTCACTGGAAAACTGACTTTTCGGAAATTACAGACAATTACAAACTAGCTGTTGGGAAATTACAGACAATTACAAACTAGCTGTTGGGAAATGTTGTTAAAGACTGTTGATATGGTCTTATCTGCCACTGGCAAACATTACCAGTGTAGGACTGAAAGCACTGTTTATAGTTTGTCTTTTTCATTACAGTGGTGTAACAAAAAATTGATTTGTTTTGGCCAGCTAAGCCAGACTCTTAAAGCAAAGTGAAAGATATGGAAGAGGAGAAATAAGAGATGGAAATTTAAAATATTGACACACTAGGAAAAGGGTGATAATAGGAACCCAGACTGACATCACATGCATTTATTAGGATGTAGCTGAACCTGGTGATGGGGGATGAAGTTCTCTCTCCTCACCCAGTCTGGTCTGGGAATCTTTCAGCCTCAGAAAAATAAAAGCCCAGTGGTGTGATGACATTTTCTGAGGTCCCAGCAAATGCTGCGGGGAGGGGGGCAAGAACCATGATGGGCAAGTTTTCTCCCTCATCTGTTCACTGAACAAGCTAGCTGTTTGGCCCAGTGGCCGAAGCATGTTGTCGAGTAAACCCCAGAAATCCAGTCTTGAAATAGGTGCAGCCTTCTCTCATCAAAATTATCCAAAGCATTTCTGTTGATTCCAATTATGACCATATCCCCTCAGTCCAACACCATTTAATCTGTTCCTGTAGCAATTTTGTGACAGAAAAGCACCCAATCAATTCTCTTAGCTTAAACATCTAGTTTTTAACCAGATTGTCTCCAACTTTTGCTTAATTTTATAAGTGATTTTATACAGTAAGCCAAGCTGGACTTTTGTTAGTTTTCACTGATGGCACAATTTAGAACAGAAGCCTTCTACATAACAGGGCAAGAGCATAGAATGGAGAGCACTAAAGGTAAGGAAAATAAATTTGGGCTTAAGGTGATAAGGAACGGCAAGTCTGTGGATGGATGCAAGGAGAACAATGGCCAGGAGGATGACGGATACTGTCAATTAAATTACTGGCTAAGCAATTCAACGGTATTGGAATAATGATTTAAACATCTGGGGTGAAATCCTGGCTGTACTGAAGTCAATAGGTGTAAGGTCTAAGGCCTTTTTTCTGCAGCCATATTAGGGTGTCTCTAGAGCATGTGGGTAACATGGGAGCTTTGCCATTAACTTCAATGAGGCCAGGATTTCACCCCGGTAACAGTACATACACTGTATTACAACAACAAATCTGAACATTTGAGGAAAGTATCTGAGTTTCAGAAAGGTCAGTACTGACAGTATTAGATAAAAGAATCTTAATATATGCATAAACCAGGAAGGGTGCAGACAACAGCTAATATAAACTTCTCTGGAGTACCTGACTCTCTTTAGTTCTGAGGTCTTGACACCACCAGCATTTTCTCCAAAGACATAGCTCCCACTGTTGCTGCCAACGATTCAAATCCACCAGTGGCAGCAATGCTAGGAATGCTTGTGTAGGCAAAGTCCCAGCAAAACTGCCAGCATTTTTACCACTAGATCATCCAGATCTGCTGTGCAAAAGATTAGATGACATAATGATAAAAAACATCACTAGCCTTTAATGCTTTTTCTAGGTTAACAATTGACAGAGTTGCTATCACTGTTGGAGGTGAAATGGTGGTAGTAATGTTGAGGAAATTTTTTTGGAGGGAAAAATAGTATATAGACAGCTTTTGATAGCTCTGAAGGAATTGTGTCTTATGTTCACGTATCAAATCTCTACACGTTAGACTTCCAAATGAGATGTATTCTGACAAATGAAGTTTCTGCTTCGAGCTAAGTCTTACATGATTAAACATGGGAATGAGCTAACACTACCAAGACCCAAACCAGAGCTCAGAGCTCAACAAGGGAATACTTTTCCACAAAATCTCTCTATGGAGAATGAAAACAATGATGTGCAAAAAATACTTAAATTATTTAGCTGGCAAAAAGTTTTGATTATTTAAAAACACAGAAGTAAATTCTTTTCAATTTTCTTTGGTGGAAAATATGTAAGTGACCAAACCCCACGTCAGATTCATTAGCTTTATTTTGTCAGAGGAGCATGAGAATTTTTTTAACTTAGAATATGTCTACACAGCAACTGCAAGGGTGTTTCCCAGAATGGGTAGACAGACATGCTAGCTCTCCTTAAACTGGTGTGCTAGAATTAACAGTGTGGCCATAGCGACATAGGCAGTGACTCAGGGTAGCTGCCTGAGTATGTACCAAAGCGGCAGGGGTGGAGAGGGGGGAAGGGGATGTTGCCTTGATTTATGCTAACCACTAAATCAAACAGCCTAGAAATTGAAACTCTAAAATGTTTCCACTAATCTGATAATTTCATTCTATCCCTTCTAATACACACTTAGCCTGAGATATTACAAGTAAATTTCAGATGCGAGAGAAACTCAAGAGACTTGGCTAAAATTCTGGAAACAGACTTTTTTATCATCATATGCTGAGCTATGTGTTGTCATGGAAATCCTCTCTCTCCCCAGGATGTTTAAAGTAAACAGCCATCCCTCTGCCTTCCTTCAGTTTTCATGAATGACAGCTTAACTATCATCGCCACCTTTTATCCACAGGTGGTTTTGTCAGTTTAGGGAGCATTTCTCATATTTTTTCACTTAAGTCTGGAATAGAGGTCAAGACACTCCTCTCTAATCACTGACCTTTCGTTCCCTCAATTTCTTTTCTATTCCAGCTGTCAGCCGAAATGCAGTGCTATTCATTTGTTCATCTATATTCATACCTCAAAATGTATCTGTTTGAAATCTCCCCCCTTTTAAAGCCATATAGAAGTTTGTATTTGTAGATACCTTTAATTATTTGGGGAAAAAATCCTTCCTGTACACATGTAATAATATACTGTTTTCTCCAAGGAGGCTGACACTTACTGAGTTTCTGTATCTATAAACCAAAATGGTTATTACTGAGAACACTTAAGAAAATAAAACACTGACAACAAGAGGGAACAACTATTTTTAACAGTAGGGAGCAACTACTCTCTCCCCTTCAATGTGTCCATCAAGATAAGCAGTTCCATTGGTAACGGTATCATCTGCCTCTTGGTCACATTTTAATCATATTGCAATATACATGTGAAAATTCTGTCTGGATAGAAGGTTGCTTCATTTAAAGGCAATCATCTGCCTCTCTCCTCTTTGGTAGTACACAGTACTGCAAAAAGGAGACCAATCCAGGAGACTTTTCTTGCAGATGCAAATTTACCTTCCATTCCTCAATCATAAGCATACTTTAAAATGAATGAAGATAGCTAAGCCACAGTACTTGCCATTTTTCCCCTTTCGAAGAAGGAAGAAATAGCTGAACATTTAACAACCTACTACAGCACTCTTATTAAATCCTTTCCATCTTCCTGTGGTAACCATTAGTTACCACAGTGCTAACTTCAATTAACAGTTTTTCTTAGGCACAGGCTGCTATTTAAGGTAAGAATCCCCAGAGTAAGTGATTTTTTGAAAGAAGAAAGGTTTGGTAATAAGATACATTGCTATAGTAGAGGCAGAATCCAATCAAAGGCTCACTCTGGTAGGCTAAATTCTAACCTGGTGTAAGCAGGACCAGCTGAAATCAATGGAGCTATAGCTTCTTACAAAGTTATAAATTTTACACAGTCTCTGTTGCCTATGTTTTAGTTTTTTTAAAAAATCTTAGACATATGTGAGAGGCACAGAGCTATGCAGAGACCAAGGGCCAGATCCTCAGTTGTGTTGGTGCTGCACCATTTCTACCCCTTCCTCAATCCTGGGGATAGCAATGTGTTTGGCTGGCCACTGAGCAGCCTCCAGGCTGCTCTTAGCTGCACCTGTCTGCAATGTTCCCCAGTATGTTGTTGTAGAAACCAGGGATCCCCGGAGTACAGTGGCACTCTGGTCATGGCCCTTCTCTCCAATTCCACCCCGACAGATTATTACACCGAGGATTGTGAGGGGGAGTTGCACAGAGCTGGCAATGCCAGGTCTACATCACCCAGGAACTCCCCAGTGCCGGAGGAGTTCCAAAGTAATGGCTAAATTGGCTTTAAGGCTCCTTTGCACTGCATTGCAGACTTTGTGAGAGCCAGGATCTAGCCCAGAGAGACAGAAAGATAAAGTGGGATTGATATTGCAGTTGCAATAAGATCTTCCATTTCAGCATTCACTGACAAATAAGTTACAGAAGGGTCTGTGAACCTGCTTTTGTCATAAATTAGACAAAACATGTAAATCAATTTACATTCCTTTACTGTTCAAAATATTTCCCTGTCATCAGATCTAAGATGTCAGTTCTTCCCTGACATTTACCGAAGCTCAGCAGCATGCTTATTACTCTATGATACATAGACAAAATTACACTACAATGGTCTTCCAGTCTATACTAGAAAAGGAATGCAATTCAGACACATAATATACTGGCTGACAAGATGAGGTCCAATGTCAAAACAGTAATGAGCTTTTTAAAAACGTCTTTAGTTGGATTGTGATTGAAAGGCTTTGTGGAAGAAGTATGTTTTAAGGGAGGTTTCTGAATGAAGAGAGAGAGTGCTGGTTTGTCGTACAAGAAGTGGGAAATTGTTTCAACCAGTTGACCTACTAAGAACGTGATGAGTTGTATTTGTCTTTGTTTCTTAAAAGAAAAAATGTTTAGATTCTGTAGAAGTCAGCAGGTTAGATCCCATAACTCACCACAGTAAACTTTCCACTCTTCCGTTTGTTCCAAGCCAGGTCTTTTCAACCACAATATATATGTAGTGACGGAAGTCCAAGTTATTGTATTAAGCTGAGGAGCCCTAGCTAGGTGAAGCACATACCCATATCTCCACACTGGCTTGCTGGATCTTCAGTGTAAACACCTCTTTGCTCTTGCATTATTGGAATTGAGAAACATGAAGCAAAGCGGAATGCTCAGTGTGCTCGTTTGCAAGTAAATATCCTTACCACTCTTACAGCTTATTTATTTCATAGCAGTGCTGCCACTGCTAAGCTCTGTGAACACAGAAAGGTTTGTGAATATCTGAGAATTTAATTGTTGTATACTATAGTATACTAAATAACAAAACCATTAAAATGATCAGTTACCACTCTTACTAAATAAAGGATAGGAAAAAAATTACAAAACAAATGCATGCTACAGCATAATGTCTTGTTACTCTGTAGATTTCAGTTGACTCAGTCCTATATTGGTCCAAGGAGATACTTTGTTCAGGTTGATATAAATGGACAACTAATTCAGTAAAATCCATTGTTTACATCTACGCAGACTCTTTACATGTTTTAAATATTCACCAGGCTGAAAACATTTTAATCATCTGATGCAAGGGTGATTCAAGTTGTCTGAAGACCTAGACGAACCATTATAATCTCACCAGCTCCCAGCTGACTTTCACCCCTTTATTCTCACTGTAGACAGTTGTCATAAATATAAAGGGAAGGGTAAACCCCTTTGAAATCCCTCCTGGCCAGGGGAAAGCTCCTCTCACCTGTAAAGGGTTAAGAAGCTAAAGGTAACCTCGCTGGCACCTGACCAAAATGACCAATGAGGAGACAAGATACTTTCAAAAGCTGGGAGGAGGGAGAGAAACAAAGGGTCTGTGTCTGTCTGTAGTCATCTTGGCCAGGGACAGAACAGGAATGGAGTCTTAGAACTTTTAGTAAGTAATCTAGCTAGGTATGTGTTAGATTATGATTTCTTTAAATGGCTGAGAAAAGAATTGTGCTGAATAGAATAACTATTTCTGTCTGTGTATCTTTTTTGTAACTTAAGGTTTTGCCTAGAGGGGTTCTCTATGTTTTTGAATCTAATTACCCTGTAAGGTATCTACCATCCTGATTTTACAGGGGGGATTTCTTTATTTCTATTTACTTCTATTTTTTATTAAAAGTCTTCTTGTAAAACACTGAATGCATTTTCATTGTTCTCAGATCCAAGGGTTTGGGTCTGTGGTCACCTATGCAAATTGGTGAGGCTTTTTATCCAACATTTCCCAGGAAAGGGGGGGTGCAAGTGTTGGGAGGATTGTTCATTGTTCTTAAGATCCAAGGGTCTGGGTCTGTAGTCACCTAGGCAAATTGGTGAGGCTTTTTACCAAACCTTGTCCAGGAAGTGGGGTGCAAGGTTTTGGGAAGTATTTTGGGGGGAAGGACGCGTCCAAACAGCTCTTCCCCAGTAACCAGTATTAGTTTGGTGGTGGTAGCGGCCAGTCCAAGGATAACGGATGTAATATTTTGTACCTTGGGGAAGTTTTGACCTAAGCTGGTAAAGATAAGCTTAGGAGGGTTTTCATGCAGGTCCCCACATCTGTACCCTAGAGTTCAGAGTGGGGGAGGAACCGTGACATGGTGGCACAGTGGTGGGATTAACCTGAAATCATTTTGAGATCCAGTTGAGATTTTTTGAACTAGAAATACAGATTTTAAAAAGGAATTTTTAGGAAGTCCAGGAAGCAGCTTTGAAACTGAAAGCAGCTTGGTTTCTCTCTGCTTTGTGGCCAAGCAGAGACAAAAGGGGATTATCTTGTGAATTGCAGGTTTTCTTTGCCTGGAGGCAGGGTACTTAACTCCTGCAGGGAAATTCACAGTCTTCCAACCCAGAGGTTTTTTTTTCTTTTCTTCCTCAAAGTAAATAGGGGGTGTGTGCTCTACCCATTTGCCTGGAGACAAAAGTGGCAGGGTTTTTTTTAGGATTTTGATTTTTTTTTGTTTTACAAGGAGCACAGGTTTGAAAAGAAATTTTTTTTTTCTTTGGGCTGGGTAAGCAGGTTTCCAAGTAGTTGGAGGTTTTTTGCTTTAATTTGGGCCCAGAGCAGAGACAAGGGAATTGTCTTTTTCTGTAGGCTGACAATCACTATCAGAGAATAGGTATTCTATTCCAGCACAGCAAAATTTTACAGCCAAGTTTTGTTTGTTTATTTCTAAACCTCGGGTGTAAAGTTAGTTAAAAACAGAGAGGTTAGAATGGCCAAATCCTCGGCTCGACTACAGCTGGAATTAGCCAAATTTCAGGCTGAGGAAAAACAAAGGGAACATGAAAGACAGATAGAACTCATGCGGCTGGAGAAGGAGGTACAGGAGGCTGCCCACAAGAGGGAAATGGAGGCAAGGAAGCATGTGGAGGAGATGGAGAGGATAAAGGCCCAGCAGAATATACCAACAAACCCTAGCAATCCTTCTCCAGGTACCACTTCCCATCCCAGAAAGTTCCCCACCTACAAGGCAGGTGATGATACTGAGGCCTTCTTAGAAAACTTCGAAAGGGCCTGCCTTGGGTACAACATCTCTACTGACCAATACATGGTAGAGCTGAGGCCGCAGCTCAGTGGACCCTTAGCTGAGGTGGCAGCTGAAATGCCTAAAGAACATATGAACAAGTATGAACTGTTTAAATCCAAGGCGAGAGTCAGAATGGGGATAACACCCGAGCAGTCTCGTCGGAGGTTCCGAGCCCTAAGGTGGAAACCAGACATGTCATTTACCCGACATGCCTACCACATTGTGAAACATTGGGATGCCTGGATATCAGGAGCAAGTGTTGAATCTCCAGTAAATTTGCCCTTCCTAATGCAAATGGAACAATTCTTAGAGGGTGTTCCTGAGGAAATAGAAAGATACATCCTAGATGGGAAACCCAAAACTGTAATCGAGGCAGGAGAGATTGGAGCCAGATGGGTGGAGGTGGCAGAGAAGAAGAAAACTGGTCGCAGTTGGAGCGGAGACCAGAAGGGACCACCCCAGACCACACCCTATTACCGGGGGCCGCCCAAAGCCCCACCTACCTCCCAAAGAACCCTCCAGACCCCTTATCGTCCCACCACCCCGTTCTCCAGCAACCCACCTCGCCCCGGTGACCCGTCAGCTGGACGATGTTTTAAATGTAACGAGCTGGGGCATGTAAAGGCCAACTGCCCCAAGAACCCCAACAGATTACAGTTCATTGCACCGGAATCACACCAGAGGTCCACAGGCCCAGATACCTCCCAGATACCCTTGGAGCGGAGGGAAACTGTGAGTGTGGGCGGGAAGAAGGTCACCGCGTGGAGGGACACTGGAGCACAAGTGTCAGCTATCCATGCTTCCTTAGTGGACCCCAATTTAATCAACCCAGAGATCCAAGTGACGATTCAACCCTTCAAGTCCAACTCTTTCAATTTGCCTACAGCCAAGTTGCCTGTCCAGTACAAGGGCTGGTCAGGAATGTGGACTTTTGCAGTCTATGATGATTATCCCATCCCCATGCTGTTGGGGGAAGACTTGGCCAATCACGTGAAGCAGGCCAAGAGGGTGGGAACGGTCACCCGCAGCCAGGCTAAACAAGCCGTGGGGCCTAGCTCTGTTCCGGAAACTTCTATCAGGGCCCGGTCAGAGGTGATGGACCCGGACCCCAGGCCAATGTCTGCAACAGCAGTAGTGGATCCAGTCCCAGAGACCCAGACGGAACCAGTCCCAGAACCGGAACCAGCCAAACAACCAACACCAGACCCCGTGCCAGCACTGAATCCAGTACTTGCAACCTCAACACCAGAGGGCCCCACCGAACCTGAACTGGCAGCAGCCGATAACCCTACACAAGAGGCTCAGCCGGAGCCTGAATCCCAACATAGTGCACCAGCGGAGAGCGGTTCACAGTCAACAGAAACAGCTCCATCCCCTATATCGCTTCCAGAGGGACCAAGCCTAGGTCCACAATCCCATGAGGAACTGATGTCTCCAGCATCAAGGGAACAGTTCCAGACCGAACAGGAAGCAGATGAAAGCCTCCAGAGAGCTTGGACGGCGGCACGGAGCAACCCACCGCCTCTCAGCTCTTCTAATCGATCCAGGTTTGTTGTAGAAAGAGGACTTTTATACAAGGAAACTCTTTCTGGTGGACACCAGGAAGACTGGCATCCTCAGAGACAGTTGGTAGTTCCAACTAAATACCGGGCCAAGCTCTTGAGCTTAGCCCATGATCACCCTAGTGGCCATGCTGGGGTGAACAGGACCAAAGACCATTTGGGGGGATCATTCCACTGGGAGGGAATGGGCAAGGATGTTTCTACCTATGTCCAGTCTTGTGAGGTGTGCCAAAGAGTGGGAAAACCCCAAGACGAGGTCAAAGCCCCTCTCCAGCCACTCCCCATCATTGAAGTTCCATTTCAGCGAGTAGCTGTGGATATTCTGGGTCCCTTTCCGAAAAAGACACCCAGAGGAAAGCAGTACATACTGACTTTCATGGATTTTGCCACCCGATGGCCGGAAGCAGTAGCTCTAAGCAACACCAGGGCTAAAAGTGTGTGCCAGGCACTAGCAGACATTTTTGCCAGGGTAGGTTGGCCCTCCGACATCCTCACAGATGCAGGGACTAATTTCCTGGCAGGAACTATGAAAAACCTTTGGGAAGCTCATGGGGTAAATCACTTGGTTGCCACTCCTTACCATCATCAAACAAATGGCATGGTGGAGAAGTTTAATGGAACTTTGGGGGCCATGATACGTAAATTCGTAAATGAGCACTCCAATGATTGGGACCTAGTATTGCAGCAGTTGCTCTTTGCCTACAGAGCTGTACCACATCCCAGTTTAGGGTTTTCCCCATTTGAACTTGTATATGGCCGTGAGGTTAAGGGGCCATTGCAGTTGGTGAAGCAGCAATGGGAGGGATTTACACCTTCTCCAGGAACTAACATTCTGGACTTTGTAACCAACCTACAAAACACCCTCCGAACCTCTTTAGCCCTTGCTAGAGAAAACTTACAGGATGCTCGAAAAGAGCAAAAAGCCTGGTATGGTAAACATGCCAGAGAGCGTTCCTTCAAAGTAGGAGACCAGGTCATGGTCTTAAAGGCGCTCCAGGCCCATAAAATGGATGCATCGTGGGAAGGGCCATTCGTGGTCCAGGAGCGCCTGGGAGCTGTTAATTATCTCATAGCATTCCCCACCTCCAACCGAAAGCCTAAGGTGTATCATATTAATTCTCTAAAGCCCTTTTATTCCAGAGAATTAAAGGTTTCTCAGTTTACAGCCCAGGGAGGAGACGACGCTGAGTGGCCTGAAGGTGTCTATTACGAAGGGAAATGTGCTGGTGGTGTGGAAGAGGTGAACCTCTCCATGACCCTTGGGCGTACGCAGCGACAGCAGATCCAGGAGCTGTGCACTAGCTACGCGCCAACGTTCTCAGCCACCCCAGGACTGACTGAACGGGCATACCACTCCATTGACACAGGTAATGCTCACCCAATTAGGGTCCACCCTTACCGGGTGTCTCCTCAAGCTAAAACTGCTATAGAACGGGAGATCCAGGATATGTTACAGATGGGTGTAATCCGCCCCTCTGAAAGTGCATGGGCATCTCCAGTGGTTCTAGTTCCCAAACCAGATGGGGAAATACGTTTTTGCGTGGACTACCGTAAGCTAAATGCTGTAACTCGCCCAGACAACTATCCAATGCCACGCACTGATGAACTATTAGAGAAACTGGGACGGGCCCAGTTCACCTCTACCTTGGACTTAACCAAGGGGTACTGGCAGGTACCGCTAGATGAATCTGCCAAGGAAAGGTCAGCCTTCATCACACATCTCGGGCTGTATGAATTTAATGTACTCCCTTTCGGGCTGCGAAATGCACCCGCCACTTTCCAAAAACTTGTAGATGGTCTCCTAGCGGGATTAGGAGAATATGCAGTCGCCTACCTTGACGATGTGGCCATATTTTCGGATTCCTGGGCAGACCACCTGGAACATCTACAAAAAGTCCTTGAGCGCATAAGGGAGGCAGGACTAACTGTTAAGGCTAAGAAGTGTCAAATAGGCCTAAACAGAGTGACTTACCTTGGACACCAGGTGGGTCAAGGAACTATCAGCCCCCTACAGGCCAAAGTGGATGCTATCCAAAAGTGGCCTGTCCCAAAGTCAAAGAAACAGGTTCAATCCTTCTTAGGCTTGGCCGGTTATTACAGACGATTTGTACCGCACTACAGCCAAATCGCTGCCCCACTGACAGACCTAACCAAAAAGAAACAGCCAAATGCTGTTCAGTGGACCGGAAAGTGTCAGAAGGCCTTTAACAAGCTTAAAGCGACACTCATGTCTGACCCTGTACTAAGGGCCCCAGACTTTGACAAACCGTTCCTAGTAACCACAGATGCATCCGAGCGTGGTGTGGGAGCAGTTTTAATGCAGAAAGGACCTGATCAAGAATTCCACCCTATAGTGTTTCTCAGCAAAAAACTGTCTGAGAGGGAAAGCAACTGGTCAGTCACTGAAAAAGAATGTTATGCCATTGTCTACGCTCTGGAAAAGCTACGCCCATATGTTTGGGGACGGCGTTTCCACCTGCAAACCGACCATGCTGCACTAAAGTGGCTTCACACCGTCAAAGAAACTAACAAAAAACTTCTTCGGTGGAGTTTAGCTCTCCAAGATTTTGATTTCGACATCCAACACATCTCAGGAGCTTCTAACAAAGTGGCTGATTGACTCTCCCGTGAAAGTTTCCCAGAATCAACTGGTTAAAATCGTCCTTGAGATGTGGAAAATATTGTTAGTCTTTATGTACTTGGTAGTATATTTAGAGATGCATGTGTCGTATTAACTCTGTTTTCCTAGAGCTCCAGGAAGAAATCCCAGCCAGTGTTTCACCCTAGCTGAGATTTGGGGGGCATGTCATAAATATAAAGGGAAGGGTAAACCCCTTTGAAATCCCTCCTGGCCAGGGGAAAGCTCCTCTCACCTGTAAAGGGTTAAGAAGCTAAAGGTAACCTCGCTGGCACCTGACCAAAATGACCAATGAGGAGACAAGATACTTTCAAAAGCTGGGAGGAGGGAGAGAAACAAAGGGTCTGTGTCTGTCTGTAGTCGTCTTGGCCAGGGACAGAACAGGAATGGAGTCTTAGAACTTTTAGTATGTAATCTAGCTAGGTATGTGTTAGATTATGATTTCTTTAAATGGCTGAGAAAAGAATTGTGCTGAATAGAATAACTATTTCTGTCTGTGTATCTTTTTTGTAACTTAAGGTTTTGCCTAGAGGGGTTCTCTATGTTTTTGAATCTAATTACCCTGTAAGGTATCTACCATCCTGATTTTACAGGGGGGATTTCTTTATTTCTATTTACTTCTATTTTTTATTAAAAGTCTTCTTGTAAAACACTGAATGCTTTTTCATTGTTCTCAGATCCAAGGGTTTGGGTCTGTGGTCACCTATGCAAATTGGTGAGGCTTTTTATCCAACATTTCCCAGGAAAGGGGGGGGTGCAAGTGTTGGGAGGATTGTTCATTGTTCTTAAGATCCAAGGGTCTGGGTCTGTAGTCACCTAGGCAAATTGGTGAGGCTTTTTACCAAACCTTGTCCAGGAAGTGGGGTGCAAGGTTTTGGGAAGTATTTTGGGGGGAAGGACGCGTCCAAACAGCTCTTCCCCAGTAACCAGTATTAGTTTGGTGGTGGTAGCGGCCAGTCCAAGGATAACGGATGTAATATTTTGTACCTTGGGGAAGTTTTGACCTAAGCTGGTAAAGATAAGCTTAGGAGGGTTTTCATGCAGGTCCTCACATCTGTACCCTAGAGTTCAGAGTGGGGGAGGAACCGTGACAACAGTTTCTGAAAAAAATGGTGTCAATATATGGGTCTTTAAATAGTGTGTATGTCAAGGGAGGAGGGGTCCTATATCTAAAGGCCAGAAATTTTTCAGTATGCATAACTCCCAGTGAAATCATTCAACTATATAAGACATCTTTCTGTTGAGACTATTACATTTTCTACAAGCTTTGAAATTCCCTATCCCAGTGACAAGTTTGGGGTGGGCTTTTTGTTTCCATCTTTGGCCCTTTAAAGGTAATCAGGTCAGATGACTGCAAAAAACAGTCCGGTGTCTAATATACAGAACTCCGGTAGAAGGGATCAGGGATCTATTTCCAATACTAAAGGCTAAATCACTTAGCAACTCTGTGGTTCATTTTCTCAATCTGAAAAATGAGGATAATATCACCACCTTTCTCCTTCAGGGGCTGTGAAGTTTAACTCATTAATGCTAGAAATCACTTTGAGATTCTCAGATGGCAAGTGCTACAGAAGTGAAAAGTATTATTATATTGAAGGACTATATTGATTGGAACCGTGTAAACATTTCCACAGTTATGGGTGCCATGTACCTAATGGGAAATGGTAAACACCACAAATCAAGAAATAAATAAAGTAATAAAATGATAGTTCTGTAGGTAAAAGTCCTGAAGGATCAAACCCAAAGCTGTTTTACTATCATTAAGAGTGACATTTGTTTTTACCCAAAAAGCTTTAATACAGGATTAAAAACATAAAACTGAAAACTTTCAGAAGTTTAATGATATCATCAATTGCTTAATTATGAACTCTCACTGTAACTAACAAACCAAAAACACACAGAGGTAACACAGAAGGGTATTACATTTGAAGAACAATTTCATTCCTGTATTCTCAGATTGGAGGGTTTCTATCTCAAATTCTAAAACAAACCACTCAAAGGCTTTACATGCATCAGATGGAATGTGTTTGCTAAAGCTGTTGCAATCAGTACTACAGTTTCATGGATGGATTTTGCCTGCTGCCACTAATGTGTCATTGTTATCACTAATGCTAAACAGTGTACCAAATCTCTCTGAGCTTTTGGGGTAAAGGCAGACACAGAAGAATAAATTAAGGCAAAATAACAAAATATTTTAAAATATTGAGGTATTGCATGAGGTAATATCTTTTATTGGACCAACTTCTTATGGTGAAAGAAACATGCTTTCAAGATACACAGAACTCTTCTTCAGGTCTGGAAAAGGTAATGAGAGTGTCACAGCTGAATACATTTTCAGCTGGAATTTAGAAACAAGGAAGAGACAGAGAAACAATACTGAATCTGCCAGTGAATTGCAACCCATCATTCCACATACTCTTCAGTTTATGGCTGCATTTGTGTGGGAGACAACATTCAATTTACTAAGCATCTCTAAACTGCAGTATGAATTCATCCTAGGTAACAAGCGAAGCAAATGAAGTAGTTTCCCCCTAATTTCTAAATACTGGGCCAAATTATGATCTCAGTTTCACAAGATGATAGCATAATTAATGCCAATCAACATGGTTTTATGGAAAACAGATCTTGTTGAGCAAGCTTTTTATGAAAAAAGAACAGAAGTACTTGAGGCACCTTACAGATAATGAGGAAGTATCAACTTTTGTAGTGATAATCAAGATGGCCCATTTAGATAGTATCAGCTGTCTAAATGGTCCATCTTGATTATCACTACAAGTTTTTTTCTCCTGCTGATAATAGCTCATCTTAATTAATTAGCCTCTTACAATCTGTATGGCAACTTCCAACTTATCTATCTATCTATCTTCTTATTATATGTTCCATTCTATGCATCCGATGAAGTGGGCTGTAGCCCACGAAAGCTTATGCTCTAATAAATTTGTTAGTCTCTAAGGTGCCACAAGTCCTCCTGTTCTTTTTGCGGATACAGACTAACATGCCTACTACTCTGAAGCTTTTTATGGGATCACAAGTTGGTTGATAAAACTAACTGTGTTAACAAAATATATGTGGACTTCTGTAAGGTATATGATCAAGACATTCTGATAAAAAAAACACTATACAAAAATCAGTGCGGCCCACATTCAATGAATTAAAAACTGGTTAACTCAAATTGCAAAAAGTAATTGTAATGGGGAATCACCATACAAAGGTGGTATTTTTAGAGGACTCTCACAGGGATCTGTTCTTGGCCCAATGCTATATGAATCTTCATGAAGGCTCTGGAAGAAAATATAAAATCCTTGTCGGTAAAATTTTCATATGACAAACAATTCCTTCCCCGCAGAAGGAAAAGGCCTGGGTAGAGACCGTCGAATCGTGGAAGTCAACAAATGGCTATGCAGGTGGTGTCAGAGAGAAGGCTTTGGATTCTTTGACCATGGGATGGTGTTCCAAGAAGGAGTGCTAGGCAGAGACGGGCTCCACCTAACGAAGAGAGGGAAGAGCATCTTCGCAAGCAGGCTGGATAACCTAGTGAGGAGGGCTTTAAACTAGGTTCACTGGAGGAAGGAGACCAAAGCCCTGAGGTAAGTGGGAAAGTGGGATACCGGGAGGAGTCACAAGCAGGAGCGCGTGAGAGGGGAGGGCTCCTGCCTCATACTGAGAAAGAGGGGCGATCAGCAGGTTACCTCAAGTGCCTATATACAAATGCATGAAGCCTGGGAAACAAGCAGGGAGAACTGAAAGTCCTGGCACAGTCAAGGAATTACGATGTGATTGGAATAACAGAGACTTGGTGGGATAACTCACATGACTGGAGTATTGTCATGGATGGATATAAGCTGTTCAGGAAGGACAGGAAGGGCAGAAAAGGTGGGGGAGTTGCACTGTATGTAAGGGAGCAGTATTACTGCTCAGAGCTCAAGTATGAAACTGCAGAAAAACCTGAGAGTCTCTGGATTAAGTTTAGAAGTGTGAGCAACAAGGGTGATGTCGTGGTGGGAGTCTACTATAGACCACCAGACCAGGGGGATGAGGTGGACGAGGCTTTCTTCCGGCAACTTGCAGAAGTTACTAGATCGCAGGCCCTGGTTCTCATGGGAGACTTCAATCACCCTGATATCTGCTGGGAGACCAATACAGTGGTGCACAGAGAATCCAGAAAGTTTTTGGAAAATGTAGGGGACAATTCCCTGGTGCAAGTGCTGGAGGAACCAACTAGGGGCAGAACTCTTCTTGACCTGCTGCTCACAAACAGGGAAGAATTAGTAGGGGAAGCAAAAGTGGATGGGAACCTGGGAGGCAAGTCGAGTTCAGGATCCTAACACAAGGAACAAAGGAGAGCAGCAGAATACAGACCCTGGACTTCAGAAAAGCAGACTTTGACTCCCTCAGGGAACTGATGGGCAAGATCCCCTGGGAGAATAACATGAGGGGGAAAGGAGTCCAGGAGAGCTGGCTGTATTTTAAAGAATCCTTATTGAGGTTACAGGGACAAACCATCCCGATGTGTAGAAAGAATAGTAAATATGGCAGACGACCAGCTTGGCTTAACAGTGAAATCCTTGCTGCTCTTAAATACAAAAAAGAAGCTTACAAGAAGTGGAAGATTGGACAAATGACCAGGGATGACTATAAAAATATTGCTCGGGCTTGCAGGAGTGAAATCAGGAAGGCCAAATCACACCTGGAGTTGCAGCTAGCAAGAGACGTTAAGAGTAACAAGAAGGGTTTCTTCAGGTATGTTAACAACAAGAAGAAAGTCAAGGAAAGTGTGGGCCCCTTACTGAATGAGGGAGGCAACCTCGTGACAGAGGATGTGGAAAAAGCTAATGTACTCAATACTCTTTTTGCCTCTGTCTTCACGAACAAGGTCAACTCCCAGACTACTGCACTGGGCAGCACAGCATGGGGAGGAGGTGACCAGCCCTCTGTGGAGAAAGAAGTGGTTCGGGACTATTTAGAAAAGCTGGACGAGCACAAGTCCATGGGGCCGGATGCGTTGCATCTGAGAGTCCTAAAGGAGTTGGCGGATGTGATTGCAGAGCCATTGGCCATTATCTTTGAAAACTCATGGCGATCGGGGGAGATCCCAGATGACTGGAAAAAGGCTAATGTAGTGCCCATCTCTAAAAAAGGGAAGGAGGAGGATCCTGGGAACTACAGGCCAGTCAGCCTCACCTCAGGCCCTGGAAAAATCATGGAGCAGGTCCTCAAGGAATCAGTTCTGAAGCACTTAGAGGAGAGGAAAGTGATCAGGAACAGTCAGCATGGATTCACCAAGGGCAAGTCATGCCTGACTAATCTAATTGCCTTCTATGACGAGATAACTGGCTCTGTGGATGAAGGGAAAGCAGTGGACGTGCTGTTCCTTGACTTTAGCCAGCTTTTGACACGGTCTCCCACAGTATTCTTGTCAGCAAGTTAAAGAAGTATGGGCTGGATGAATGGACTATAAGGTGGATAGAAAGCTGGCTAGATTGTCGGGCTCAACAGATAGTGATCAATGGCTCCATGTCTAGTTGGCAGCCGGTATCAAGTGGAGTGCCCCAGGGTTCGGTCCTGGGGCCGGTTTCGTTCAATATCTTCATAAATGATCTGGAGGATGGTGTGGATTGCACCCTCAGCAAGTTTGCAGATGACACTAAACTGGGAGGATTGGTAGATACGCTGGAGGGTAGGGATAGGATACAGAGGGCCCTAGACAAATTGGAGGATTGGGCCAAAAGAAATCTGATGAGGTTCAACAAGGACAAGTGCAGAGTCCTGCACTTAGGACGGAAGAATCCAATGCACCGCTACAGACTAGGGAACGAATGACTCGGCAGCAGTTCTGCAGAAAAGGACCTAGGGGTTACAGTGGACGAGAAGCTGGATATGAGTCAACAGTGTGCCCTTGTTGCCAAGAAGGCCAATGGCATTTTGGGATGTATAAGTAGGGGCATTGCCAGCAGATCGAGGGACGTGATCGTTCCCCTCTATTCGACATTGGTGAGGCCTCATCTGGAGTACTGTGTCCAGTTTTGGGCCCCACACGACAAGAAGGATGTGGAAAAATTGGAAAGAGTCCAGCGGAGGGCAACAAAAATGATTAGGGGACTGGAACACATGACTTATGAGGAGAGGCTGAAGGAACTGGGGATGTTTAGTCTTCAGAAGAGAAGAATGAGGGGGGATTTGATAGCTGCTTTCAACTACCTGAAAGGGGGTTCCAGAGAGGATGGATCTAGACTGTTCTCAGTGGTAGCAGATGACAGAACAAAGAGTAATGGTCTCAAGTTGCAGTGGGGGAGATTTAGGTTGGATATTAGGAAAAACTTTTTCAAGACGAGGGTGGTGAAACACTGGAATGCGTTACCTAGGGAGGTGGTAGAATTTCCTTCCCTGGAAGTTTTTAAGGTCAGGCTTGACAAAGCCCTGGCTGGGATGATTTAGTCGGGGATCGGTCCTGCTTTGAACAGGGGGTTGGACTAGATGACCTCCTGAGGTCCCTTCCAACCCTGATATTCTATGATTCTATGAATTGGAGAGGGGGAAATAATGATGGGGACAGGTCAGTTATATAGGCTGTCATAAATATAAAGGGAAGGGTAAACCCCTTTGAAATCCCTCCTGGCCAGGGGAAAGCTCCTCTCACCTGTAAAGGGTTAAGAAGCTAAAGGTAACCTCGCTGGCACCTGACCAAAATGACCAATGAGGAGACAAGATACTTTCAAAAGCTGGGAGGAGGGAGAGAAACAAAGGGTCTGTGTCTGTTGGTCGTCTTTGCCAGGGACAGAACAGGAATGGAGTCTTAGAACTTTTAGTAAGTAATCTAGCTAGGTATGTGTTAGATTATGATTTCTTTAAATGGCTGAGAAAAGAATTGTGCTGAATAGAATAACTATTTCTGTCTGTGTATCTTTTTTGTAACTTAAGGTTTTGCCTAGAGGGGTTCTCTATGTTTTTGAATCTAATTACCCTGTAAGATATCTACCATCCTGATTTTACAGGGGGGATTTCTTTATTTCTATTTACTTCTATTTTTTATTAAAAGTCTTCTTGTAAAAAACTGAATGCTTTTTCATTGTTCTCAGATCCAAGGGTTTGGGTCTGTGGTCACCTATGCAAATTGGTGAGGCTTTTTATCCAACATTTCCCAGGAAAGGGGGGAGTGCAAGTGTTGGGAGGATTGTTCATTGTTCTTAAGATCCAAGGTTCTGGGTCTGTAGTCACCTAGGCAAATTGGTGAGGCTTTTTACCAAACCTTGTCCAGGAAGTGGGGTGCAAGGTTTTGGGAAGTATTTTGGGGGGAAGGACGCGTCCAAACAGCTCTTCCCCAGTAACCAGTATTAGTTTGGTGGTGGTAGCGGCCAGTCCGAGGATAACGGGTGTAATATTTTGTACCTTGGGGAAGTTTTGACCTAAGCTGGTAAAGATAAGCTTAGGAGGTTTTTCATGCAGGTCCCCACATCTGTACCCTAGAGTTCAGAGTGGGGGAGGAACCTTGACATAGGCCAACCTGGATCACCTGGTAAGCTAGGCTCATTAGAACTTTGAATACAGCCAAATCCAAGGTCACACATCTAGGGACAAAGAATGTAGGTCACACTTAGAAGTTGAGGAACTGTATCCTGGAAAACAGAAAAGGAGTACTTGTGGCACCTTAGAGACTAACTAATTTAGTTGAGCATAAGCTTTCGTGAGCTACAGCTCACTTCATTGGATGCACTCAGATGAATTCTTCATCTGAATGCATCCGATGCATTCTGAATGCATCCGATGAAGTAAGCTGTAGCTCACGAAAGCTTATGCTCAACTAAATTTGTTCGTCTCTAAGGTGCCTCAAGTACTCCTTTTCTTTTTGTGAATACAGACTAACACGGCTGCTACTCTGAATCCTGGAAAACAGTGACTCTGAAATAGGGATGTAAAAGGTTAACCAGTAAGCATTAAGTTTACTGGTTAACCAAAGTTAACCGTTAACCCCGGCGGCCCTGTGTTGGGCCGGAGGAGGGACCCCAGACCTGACCAGGCTGAAGCGGCCCAAGCCCTGGCCGTGCTAGTGAGACTCCAGCCCCAGCTGTGCCACGCCGAGCCAGCCAAACCGCAGCCCCAGCTGTGCCAGCCAGACCCAGCCAGATTGACCCCAGACCCCGCCATGCCAAGCCCCCTCAGCTACCTCGGTTAAGAACATAACATAAGAATGGCCATACTGGGTCAGACCAAAAGTCCATCCATCCCAGTATCCTGTCTGCCGACAGTGGCCAATACCAGGTGCCCCAAAGGGAGTGAACTTAACAGGTCATGATCAAGTGATCTCTCTCCTGCCATCCAGCTCTACCCTTTGACAAACAGAGGCTAGGGACACCATTCCTTACCCATCCTGGCTAATAGCCATTAATGGACTTCACCGCCATGAATTTATCTAGTTCTCTTTTAAACCCTGTTATAGTCCTAGCCTTAACAACCTCCTCAGGCAAGGAGTTCCACAGGTTGACTGTGCGCTGTGTGAAGAAGAACTTCCTTTTATTTGTTTTAAACCTGCTGCCTATTAATTTCATTTGGTGGTCCCTAGTTCTTATATTATGGGAACAAGTAAATAACTTTTCCTTATTCACTTTCTCCACACCACTCATGATTTTATATACCTCTATCATATCTCCCCTTAGTCTCCTCTTTTCCAAACTGAAAAATCCTAGTCTCTTTAATCTCTCCTCATATGGGACCCGTTCCAAACTCCTAATCATTTTAGTTGCCCTTCTCTGAACCTTTTCTAATGCCAGTATATCTTTTTTCAGATGAGAAGACCACATCTGTATGCAGTATTCAAGATGTGGGCGTACCATAGATTTATATAAACGGAATAATTTTAATAGTTTAACCGGTTACCTTTTTTAACCGATAGTTACATCCCTACTCTGAAAAGGACTTAGGGGTCATAGTGGACAATCAGTTGAGTATGAGACTGCAGTGCAATGCTTTAGCTAAGAGGGTAAATGAAATCCTTGGATGTATATGCAGGGAAATATCAAGGAGGAGTAGTGAGGTGGTATTACCTCTGAATATAGCATTAGTGAAACCATTACTGGAATATTCTTTCCAGTTATGGGATCCATGCTTTAAGAAGGATGTCCACAAACTGGAAAGAGTTCATAAAACACCTACAAGAATGGTTTGAGGACTGTGAAACATGTATGACAGTAAGAGATTTAAGAAACTCAATCTATTCAGTTTATCCAAGAGAAGGTTAAGAGGTGACTTGATCACGGTCTACAAATACCGACATGGGGAGAATATTTCTGATAGTAGATGGCTCTTTAAACTAGCAGAAAAAGTCAAGGTGAGATCCTGTTCCAAAGGAAGTTGAAGCTAGACAAATTCAGACCCAAGATAAGGTACAATTTTTAAGTGAGGGTAAATAGCCACTGGAACAATTTGACTACAGATGTGGTGTATTCTTCAGCACCTGAAGTCTTTAAATCAACATTGGACCTCTTTCTAAAAGATCTGCTATAGCTCAAACAGAAGTTATAGATTTGATGCAGAGATTACTGGGTGAGGTTCTATGGCCTGTGTTATGTAGGAGGTTAGACTAGATGTTCATAATGGTCCTTTCCATCCTTAAAATCTAGGATTATCAGTCATTAGGTGTTTTAATGGGGTTAAATAGGTGTAAGAGAAAGCAGAATTTAGTGCGCTGAAACTCTGTTATAATTAAGGGGGGTTGGAGTTTGTATAACAGAAATTAGAGGCTGCACCAGCATAACAGAATGCAGTATCTGGACCATAAAGTGTTAGAGATAGAGAAGACCTATTTTAAAACAAACCTTTACATTTATATTTTTACAGACATTCAAACTTCTCCAAGACATCATTGAAGAGGCAGAACAGTACTATTATAGACAAAGAAGATTAATTTAAGACTTAGATTATCAGCCATTTGGGGCAGGGACTTTCTTTTGTTCTATGTTTGTACAGCACCTAGCACAATGAGGTCATGGTCCATGACTCGGGCTCCCAGCCACTACGATAATACAAATAATAAATCAAAGAAGAAGAAGAAACAGCAAGCAACAAATTATCAAATTATGAAGCTATATACTGCAGGTAAATACATATAGTGATTGAAGAGATTCAGGCAGGGCTTGCAAGGATGCATCTCACTGCTTTCTGGCTCCCAATGTGCTTCCCACTCTCCCACACTAGAGAGAAAACCTACACATGGGGAAGGCTGATAATTAAAATGGATTTAATGAATTTTTTTAAGGTAGTAGTGATCTCAGACCATTAAATGGGGTCCCTTCCCCATTCTCCCTCCATTTCTTCCCCCTAACCACACCAGACCCCACATCTCTCCCTGTTCTTCCTGACTGGCCATTCTTACTCAGGCCAACTGTACTTTTCATGGTCTGTATTGAGGACATGCATATTCTGTAATGTCAGCATTAGAGCTATTCTAATAACTAGCTAATTTAATTCTCCAAGATCAGCAAAATGCACAAATCCTTGCCAAAACCAACAGATTAAAACAAATTCAGAGTTTCTAGGAGAAACCACTGAGTTGTAACAAGCCAAAAAAAAATTTATTTAGCTGGAAAACATTCAATAAGTATATGCAATTCTTCATACTTCCCAAATGCCTTCTTTGATTTGCCTCAAACTTCCCAGAAAAAGAAATTATAGGCTGGCATACACTCACATGTGACATTTCAGGCAAATTGGTTTATTTTCTGTGAAATTATTTGGAAGTGGGTGAAAAATAAGATTCCTAATGGAAATTTAGCTTCAATCTTAACTATGAAGAGGTAGCATACATTTTTATACTGTATTCCTTTGCCAAAATACAAAAAAACTGTTGAAAAATTGTCAGCATATATGCTGATAAGTGGATTCTTTATAGGAATTTATTCTAAGACACTGAGGTCGTTTCTACTGATGATGACAATTAACACCTCCAAGATTCAGAACGCTGGTGCTACATGGACAGAGCTCTTCAGAATTGGTCACAAAATGAATAACCAATGAACAATTTCCAAGCCAGCAACCTCTGTATCTGTTAACACTATGGTCACCACTAGAGTTTGCAATTACAACATTATTCAAAACAAATATAATCCTGTATTAATAATTTCAAAGTTGCTTACCTGCCTAATGTCACACAGGTCTGGAACTTCCAGCATTACTATACATACACTTTGCATTAGTACACTGCCTGAGGAAATGATAAGATACCGAGCCACCAGTGAAGTCAGCCTAGTCTCAGTTCTGCCCTAAAATACGTATGTGTACATCACCAAATAGTGAAACAATCTTAAGAACATAAGAACGGCCATACTGGGTCAGATCAATGCTTCATCTAACCCAATACTCTGTCTTCCAACAATGGCAGGTGCTGAATGTTTCAGAGGGAGTGAACAGAACAGGGCATTTTATTGAGAGATCCACACCCCTGTTATCCAGTCTGAGCTTCTAGAAGTTTGATGTTTAGGGACACCCAGAGCATGGGATTGCGTCCCTGACCATCTTGGCTAATAACCATTAACAGACCTATCCTCAATGAACTTTTCAAATTCTTTTTTGAACCCAGTTATACTTCTGGCCTTCATAACATCTGCTGCCAATAAGTTCCACAGGTTGACTGTGCGTCGTGGAAAGAAATACTTCCTTATGCTTACTTTAAACCTGCTGCCTATTAATTTCACTGGATGACCCCTGGTTCATGTGGTATGTGCAGGGGTGAATAACACTTCCGCATTCACTTTCCTCCACACCATGCATGATTTTATAGACCTCCATCATATCTCCCCTCAGTCATCTCTTTTCCAAGCTGAACAGTCCCAGTCTTTTTAATCTCTCCTCCTATGGACACTGTTCCATACCCCTCATCATTTTTCTTGCCCTTTTCTGTACTTTTTCCAATTCTAAGATATCTTTTTTGAGATGGGTTGATCAGAACTGCATGCAGTATTCAAGATGTTGGGTGGACCAATGATTTATAGAGTGGTCTTATGATATCTTGTGTCTTATTATGTATCCCTTTCCTCATGGTTCCTAACATTCTGTTCTTTTTTGACTGCCACTGCACATTGAGCAGATGTTTTCAGAGAACTATCCATGATGAAAATCTACACAGTTGAGAGACTTTTCAATAGAAATAACAAACAACAATAAATTGGTTAGTCTCTAAGGTGCCACAAGTACTCCTTTTCTCTTTGCGAATACAGACTAACACGGCTGTTACTCTGAAACCATTTTAAAAATAGACTAAACGCCTTGTAAAATGATAGTATGATCAAATTATAAATTTATTGTATTGGGCCTACTCTTGCACTCCTTGCTAAGACAAATATCCCAATGATGTCAGTGACACTTTGTCTACTGCAACCTCCTCCATCTCTCTAATCTCCTGGACTCTCACCCTCTACTCAGCTTCAGTTCATCCAAAACAGTCACAAACAACATCCACCTTGCTGCCATTCTGGCTATACCCAAGCCCACATCAAATTTCATTGCTGGTTTCTTGTCTCCCTGCTCGTCCAAGTTCTCATTCACCACTGTAAGGGCCTGGGTTCTTCCTAGACATTAATGGGAGTGGAGGATGACCAGCACGACTCTGTCAATGCTCAGCACCTCACATCACTGGGTCCTAACTGTGCTCTATAACAAAATGTTGTGGCAAAATTTACTTGTATAGCATCAACAACAAAATATTAACACAAAAGGAATTGACAGATGGGTACAAATCTTTGAAAGTAATGAGAATGAATAATTAAACTACGAAAACACTATTTAAAAATTACTAATTTAAAAAACAAAATTTCTGTATTTTGCAGGATTCAAGTGACATGCCAACCCACATTAACCTTTATCTAGAAAAAATTCTATTGCTATTACATATAATATACATTAGGTGTTTTTAAAGACAGTAATATGTGCTCATGTGCCTGGAGTATTGAGAAAATACCTGCAAGAGTGTAATTTTACACCTATCCTCAATTTGTAAGTTACTTGTTTAGAAGCCAATTCTCCCTTCACATTGTAAAGGTGGATGCAAAAGAGCAGAAAGCGATATCAACTCTCAAATACTCTTGAAAAATCTCTAGAAATGTGTAGAAACACACAAAATATACTGCATTATTTCATAGTACCTTAAGAAAAAGGTGAAGTATATTGATGTTTCATAGTACCTTAAGAAAAAGGTGAAGTACATATATAAAGAAAGGTGAAGTACACTGAAGTGAAATTAAACATTATAAGAACATAAAAATATACTAGTGCTAGTTATATATATTAGTTTTCATAAGGGATACCATAGAGATTTTTCCTTATTAATACATGGGAAAGGTTTAAAAAGAATTAAAAAGCTGACAGCATCTTTCACAAAAAATATTTCTCTCAGATCCCAGCAGACTTTTTTTTCCTTCAAGAATTCTTAGAGACAATAATTTATACCCAACTTACATCTTTCTAAAAGCAACTTCACAAGCTCAGAATGGAGAAATCCTGAAGAAGGCATACAGCAATCATACTCTATAAGACCAGCTGTAGCTTATCAACTAGCTACCACAGAAAAGTAACAGTAATATGCAGTGAAAAGAACATAAGTATATACCTGAATTCTAGTTAAGCTAATACAAATATAATTGTGTGGGCAAGCAGGCAGCGACTTGGTTTTAAAAGGCATGGATAGCATCAACAGTCCAAATTGTCACATTCGTTGGGAAATGATCAGAAGGAGCAGAGTAGCACATAAGCAATTGCAAGCTGTGTCACTGTAAGTTTGTTATAGAGGGACTGGATAGAAAAGTGACTCTGTGCCATGGGCAGCCATCCAGCAGACAGACAGAACAGACACATGACACAGTGACAGGACTGCATCGTGTACACACTGATGAGGCAGAGCAATGAGTACAAAGACCCACGAGAGCATTCACATGTTAACATCTATAGATTGCCAGAAAGTGTGTAATCACCAATTGGTCTAGGCTACCACCTGCCATGGCAGTTTGGGAAGAGGCATTCCCTGTAACAAATTAAAGGAGGAGAAAAAAAAAAGTGTCTGGGTTGCTCATTTAGGATGCAAATCTCCAACACAGTATTCCTGACTTCTGCAATCCCCTGCTAGATGTTTTTTGACAGTATAGGCTAGTGGTGCTCAAACTTTTGCAGTTGAGCACCCCCACCTGGTACCACTAAGGAAATCTGTCCACACTGCCTCCCACCCCTCGATTACTGCACAGCCAAGGCTTCTTCAGGACTGGAGCTTGGGCTGAAGGGGAGCTGAGGGCAGAACTGGAGTTGGGGAGGAACTGGTCTGGAGGCGGAGGGGGGATGAGGGCTGAGCGGGGCTGGGGGCAGAATGGAGCTCCGGCTGGAGAAGGAGAGGGACTGAGGGTGGAGCTGGGCCTGGAGGTGGAGCAGGACTGGGGGCTGAATGGGGTTGGAGGCAGAGCTGCTCTGGGGGTGGAGTGGGGCTGGAAATGTGGTGCTCCCTCTCCACCCCCATGGGGGCTGGCCTGGGTCCCTCTACACCCCCCAAAATTCCTACAGGCCTCCTAGGGGGCACATTCCTCACTTGGAGGATCACTGGTGTAGGCAATGAATTGGTTCTCATGCTGCCAGGTATAGAAACATTGTACATAAGTGCTGGAGACTCATAGAATCATAAAAATGTAGGGTTGAAAGGGACCTTGAGAGATCATCTAATCCAGCCCGTCCTCTGAAGTAGGACCAAGTAAACCTAGACCATCCCTGACAGGATGGGGATTCCACAACCACCCTTAGCAACTTATTCAACAACTTAACTAACCCTTATAGTTTAAAAGTTTTTCCTAGTATCTAACCTAAATCTCCCTTGCTGCAGATTAAGTCCATTACTTCTTGTCCTACCCTCAGTACCCATGGAGAACAGTTGACCACCAACTCCTTTATAACAGCCCTTAACCTTAGAGTTTAAGGATTTGAAGACTTATCAGGGTCCCCCCTCATTCTTTTCTCAAGACTAAATGTATCCAATTTTTTCTAACCTTTCCTCACAGGTCAGATTTTCTAAACCCTTTATCATTTTTGTTGCTCTTCTCTGGACTCTCTCAAATTTGTCCACACCTTTCCTAAAGTGTGGCATTCAAAACTGGACACAATACTCTCACCAGTACCAAGTAGAGCAGGACAATTACCTCCTATGTCTTATGTACAACACTCCTGTTAATACAACACAGAATGATATTGGCCTTTTTTGCAACTGAATCACTTTGTTGGTTCATATTCAACTTGTGATCCACTATAAACCCCAGATTCTTTTCTGTAGTACTACTGCCTCACTAGTTATTCCCCATTTTGTAGTTGTACATTTGATTTTTCCTTCCTAAATATAGTACTTTGCACTTGTCTTTTCTGAATTTCATCTTCACATATTCATTCAACTTGAACACCTACAGTATTGCATTTATACTGATAGCTGTGTAGGAGAAGAACTGAGAACCACAGTTCACTGAGCAGGCTAGGGAGGGACAATCAATCAATTATACCCAAAACATCAAAGAAGAAAATAAAACCACAAAAAATGTTTAACAAGAAGAGTGGAAAACTGTGGGCAAGCAATCCATATGACTATGTTAATAGTTTAAGGACCCAGCTTTGCAAGCCTTCTGAAGCTGCCATTGAAGAAATGGAAATTCTGTCTACACATGGCTTATAGCAGGGTCAAGCTCTTAGTGATTATGGGATAGATTCACAAAGTACTTAGGCACCTCACTGCCACTTTAGGTGCCTAAATCCCAGAATAAAGTCCCACTGGGATTCACAAATGCCTACTCAGCTGCCACCAAACCCTGTAAGCACATAAGCTCATTCTGTGCCTAAATTTTTAAAGTAAAACTCCATGGGTGCCTATGTTTTTGCCTCTGGGTACGTGCACTGCAGCCCCACACCAGGCAACCAGACATTTGAGCACCACAGCAATGCATAAATCAAGGAAGATAGGTGTTCCTCCGACTAATTCACCTGTGGGGCCTAATACAGTAAGTGTGCTCAGAGCTCACTCAGTGTCGCCACGCTGAAGTTTATTGATGAAACTAGCCTATGTCCCTTATGACAGGGCACTGCAGAAATATACAGTTTGCCTCCAAGGTATGGTGTACTAATGGGCTGTTAGGAACAATGCAGTGGAATAATAATGAATAGTTGCATTCTTCTTTAATGGTATTTCAGGCAAGTTCTCTTGGAATTCTTATTAGCCACGTTACAAGCAAGCTAGAGATGACTGATGGTTCACCATGAAACTACTTTGGCTCTCAAGCCATAGATTTTCATGTATGCTCCCTGGTTAAAAATTTCCAAAGTGCCTAAATGACTCAGGAACCATATGCAAAAGTGACTTAGGAGCATAAGTGTAAGTGAAAGTCTCTGGGACTTGGGCTAGTAAATATCTAAGTCACTTCTGATAATGGCACTTAGTCTCCTAATTCACTTGGGTGCTTCTAAAATTTCTAGGTACATTCATATCACAATCTGGAGTTATACTGCTGTGTTTGTACATTTTTAGTTATATTTTCAGTAGTGTCTTGATGCGAGGGGTAATTGTTTCTGATTGAGAATGGTATTCATATCAGTAATTATTGTGGGACACCATGGCAGCTGTCCTCACTTCACAATGTCTCCCTGGAAGCATCTGGTACCGTTCAGACTTTGTACTGCCATGTTATCTAGGTACCAGGAGATTTTACATTTGCTTATGCACACCATATTTTATCCCTAGATAATACCAGCTTCCTAAATGTCTTATTTCTGCCACCACTGGACTAACTGAAAGATGCCAGTGATGCCCTTTTCAATGGAGAATATGGTTAATCTCCATGGAAAATGTTTACATGTGTTTATGTGCACAATTTATTCCATCTGTGAAACAGAATAACTTTTTTGACAGGGGAGCAGAGATCCAGATGGGTTCCTCATGACAGATGTGCTGGCCACTGTGTGTCTGGGAGGGAGAGAATGCCATGGCTCCACCTCCTTCCCATCACTGTTGGGGTGTCTTATAGCTTAGGGGGCACTAGGAAAGAACAGCCAATGCACTCCAACTAGCGCATGGACTATGACTATGCCAGGCTGTTGCATAGGGGAGGAAAGGTAGAGGAAGCTTTTCATGCCCTCCTTCCAGTCACACACAATCTGACCCAGAGAGAGCCCCATTAAAAACTGAATGTTTATCACCTGCAATAGTTAAATTTACCACAGTAAAATATTCACAATATTTCCCATTCTACGTACTGGGAATACAGAAAATGCTGCAGTAGAGATAAATATCATTGTATAATTTGTGTCAAAAAAATGCACTCAGTCATCCACACCCCTTTTTCAAGCTATGTAATCTCCTTTGTTTAACCACTTAGAATATGGCTTTTTGCTTTTCAGTCTTACAATGTAAGAGGATATAGACATACTGGGAAATGGCACATTCTTTCACTCAGACATGCATAAATATATTTTACAGAAATTCAGAATGCACACCCACATGCCTTTCTTTTCTGAAAATGCCTGTTTAAATTTAACAGGGTGCTTTATATCTAGGCTTTGTAAATAAACGCTCCCATTTGTACAACTTTTAAAATATTGGAGAGGGTTCACAAGTTTATATATATATATATATATATATAATGACTGCAGTTCATCTCTGTCCCATTCTCTCCCAACATCCTCCGAAGTTATTACTGCTTGCTATTAACCTTTCTATAGAGTCACTATTTTAAAATATTGCACTGGCCGTTTTACACAGAAACATTAATACTGAACAGTAATAACTTTGGATGGTTGAGGGAGAAAATTGGACAGACATGTCTCCATGTATAATGTAAAGGCAGAAGTTCTCCTCGTTTGGTCTATTTGCCATTAACATACGAGGGCCACAGTCAGGTGCGCAAGTGGGTTTATACGATGGTATTTGAATAAGAATTCATTATAAATAACCTCACTGATAAAAATTACTTGTAACACACACAAAATAAGCATAAAGGGCCAAATTCTACTCTGAGTAACAGTGATGTAAATTCAAAAAACTCCACTGATTACTGTATTAATGCAGATACTCCAGATTTACAACCATGTAACTGTGAGCAGATTTTGGACCATATTTATTGGTTCTGATTCTAAAAAGAAGTACACTTAATACAATTTATGTATTTTCAAATTTCACAAATCATTTTGAGCAGAATAATAATTTTCCAGATAAAAAACTAACAAGGAAAAGAAATATTGCATCAATGACAGATAATCCAGGAATGACACGGTGTTAACCTGCTTGATAACTGTAGCCTTTCCCTATGGGAACAACTTTTTTTATTGTGAAACACTTGTCAGTGTGTCAGCATGTTAGCATGCATTTCCTACATACACCCACCAGTGCCTCTCTGCTGTAAAAGAGCAATAATTATAAGACAACAACAATTCAAGACAGACACCTATCACAATACTGACAGTTTAATCAGGGAATTTCCATATAGCTTTCCTCAGAGAAGGCCAACGAAAGTGCTTGGGTCATAAACACACACAGGCTAGCAAAGCTATCTAGAGTCTTTTCAAAATCAGTAATAAAAACATTAATTACCTTCCATGAACTACCTCCATTACTGCCTCTGCAAGCTGACATTCAGGAACCTTGAGGATTAATTACTTGTAATGAAGCTCGCTTCTGCATTGCACAGTTAAACCCAACTCCCTATTGCAAATGAGTTTGACCTTTTCTGCACTGTATGCTGTGGAATTTTTTATCCAGAACTGGATAACTTACTGTAAACATGTTCACTGAGAATTAAGTTCATATATTATCCATGTTAAGACTGGAACTAAATGTTCATGCTTTTTAAAAGGAAAACGAAAGAAATATAACGTATAACATGATTTAGTAGGCACCAGTTGTGAGCTATTACAGATTAATAGAATCACTGTAGAAAACACAAACCTGCATATTAATGAGATTATTAAAGCCTTTGAAAAAACCCATGCACAGCCATACATAACTGGTAGAAACGGGCCTGAGCTGGGACGTTCGAACCCAGGCCTGTATCTGAACATGCCCAAGATTTGCATAGGGTGATTCAGATATGGTATTGTGGTTCAGGGTCATACCTACTGGTCATCAGAGAACTAATGATACAGTTGCTGACAGCACAATAAACAAGTGCTCATATATCCCCAAGTAAATAAATTGTGGTATGAAATTTAACTACTACCATCGCAATCCATAATGAATTAAGGTGTAAGATTATAGGCATGTATGTATGATATCCTTGACCAAACCGGATTTGTATCGTGTTACATCAAACTCTCTACACTTCTGCCTGAAGCTCAGACTAGTTTGCTTAAAGAACACCTTGTAGCAAAGAATACTTAGTAGCAATGACTACAAAGGAGGCAAAAAGTAAGAAATAAAGAAAATGTTCAGCAAAATATTTTTGGGGTTCAAATATATTAATTTGTCTTCACTTTTTCTTCTTGATGGTATCAAAATAACCTCACACTGGGCGTAGGGAACCCACTGTTCCTAGGTGTCAGCACAATGAAAGCTTTGGCTAAAAGATAAAATTATTTAAGTGTTATTCTTGCAAGCCTTTCACATGTGAACAATCCTTGCTTGTGAAGAAGCCCCATTTAGTTCAGGGGTGCTCTTCATGTGAGTAGGGCTTTCAGAATCAAGGCTATATGTTGTTTTAAAAACAAGTGGGACAACCTTTGAGGACCTGGAGCAGAGGGTGGGAAAAAAAGACTCCAATTAATTTCTATGGGCTATGGATCAAGCCCTTGGTGACAGGAGATCAAACTCTTATGGAATTTGGTTACATGAGCTGCTGGGATCTTTTGTTCTTCCTTGCCGGGGATAAGGATACCAGTACGTTCTGTTTTCCACCCTAGACCTAAGGACAGGACTGCTAGAGATGGGTGAGAAGAAGAAGCTGAGGCTGGCTTCAGAAGGCTGCAGAGTGGGTGACTGACCAGGTGTCTTCTGGCAGGAAAATAAAAAAGATATATGCCTGGCCCCTCTCTTCTTTTCCGTGGGTCATGCAGTTACTTCCCTACTTGCTCTGTTGCTGAATTTAGGCAGAGTGAGTGAAGTTCCCCCAGGAAACACAACACTGTCAGCAACTGCTGCTATCGCACTGCCTGGCAGCTACAACATCAGTTACACACAGTTTACATTTTTAAGGTTTTCCTCACAGCCATAAAGGCTAGAGATATACTTGTTTTAAAACACAAATTTAGAACCTGCAAAACCTGAGGGACTTGGCCCTGCTAACCTGGGACAGCTTCCTACTTGCCCTGGGAAAGTGGGTCTTCGCAAGTTCTTTCTTTTAACATGCTATTCACAGAATCATAGGACTGGAAGGGACCTCGAGAGGTCATCTAGTCCAGTCCCCTGCCTCATGGGAGGACTAAATATTATCTAGACCATTCCTGACAGGTGTTTGTCTAACCTGCTCTTAAAAATCTCCAATGATGGAGATGCCACAACTCCTTAGGTAATTTATTTAATAAATTAAAACATGATGGTGTTTGGTGATTCATTTGGGGATTGTCTGTTTGCTGCTAAGTGTTGGCAAGTTGGTATGAATTTTTGGGGGGTGTAGTACTTTCTTCAAGTCATAGAAGTACAAAAGAAAATGTTATACAAAGAAATCCTCCCTTAATTTCTTCACAGATTTAATTCCGAAATTCCAAGAATGTCACAATCTCCACACATGTGAAGGAAAACTGCTAAACTTCATGAAATCTTGTGTGGACTCTTAACAGATCTGAGTATCACCTAGCTTTTATAGGTCAGATGTGCTCAGCTGAGAGTTAGGATTAAAAATGGTTTGCTACCAATCTTAGCCCAAACATTATTGCCGCTCCAATACTCTGTGATGTAAGGAGTAGCACAGCAGATGAAATAACCAGCCATTATAATCAGCCACTGACCTTGCCTTTGAAGTAGTTGGCAGGGCAGCAACATTTAAAACATGTTTAATGATCTGTTCACATGCCTACATCTGATTTAATAAGTGAATAATAATAATGAAAGAGAACTAATCTCACTTCAAGTTCCTTCTGAAGCTGCTGACAAAAACAGCAAGAGCTTGGTTTATGACTTTCTAAATCAGAAATATGCCTCTATTTAGAAAAGAACAATATCGCCTACTTTCCTTTCTTGCTGTTAACATTATTTGGGATTCAGTAGTTACCACATCTGAAGAAGTGGTGTTTTACCCACGAAAGCTTATGCCCAAATAAATCTATTAGTCTTAAGGTGCCACCAGACTCCTTGTTGTTTTAGTAGCTACCACAGTTTTGACAATTTTGTAGGGAGATTACTCATGACAATTTTTCATATAATTTTAAATCCACCAATAAAATAATCTCTGGAGATACCAAGGGACACATATTAGATGGGGCATCTCTAGTCGTCACATACATGTGCCAAGGATGCCGTGTGTGGATGTATATCTTAGGACCAAGTCAGCATTTTTCAATTTTTTAAAATGTCAGTACATTTTTGGTGAGGAATCTTTACCATTTTTCAACCATCTCTAATTCAGATTAAATGAGGCAACACTTTAAATTCAAGGCCGAATCAGGTACAGGGTTTGGGTTCATCAGTGCAAAATCTTTCAGTCTCAAACGTCAGAAATGTCATAAGCACAGCTGAATTTGTGATTGGTGGAACTCTTGTGATACCAGATAGATTTCTAGATAGAAACTGGATTAAAAATAAAGTCATATGCAGATAAACAGGTCAAGCAGTGTCATCTACATGAATCTCTGGGTCTCCTGACAACCTTCTAATTATCAAGTATTCTGTTAGAGAATCATTGACAATCACATAAACCTTCTACACCTCAGCCATGGAAAGGCCAAACTGTTATTCTGCCATGCTGGGATGGGGGGATAACTTCAGAGGGTCTGTTCTCTACACTCCCCTGTGCTCCATTAGATCTCATCACTGGCAATACGGTGGAGAAAGGATGGGGGTGACCTGGAAGTATGTCCACAAACTCCATGGATACACTGACTCACAAACCCATATACAAGGGAACAGTAACCCAGGGCTTCTACTCTTGTCCGTATGGTATTACAACAGATGCAATGCAGTTCCGGGCCAGCAGCTGTGGAGTGGAGCTGAGGATTCAGTTCCTCTGCATGTGTTTATGTGGCTGGCAGCATAGTCCATTCACTCAGCCTGTGTTCATTCCCAGAATTTCTACCTTGATTATTCATCTTTACGTTCAGCTTTACCGAATCTGTTGTATTAATCTCAGCCCAATTCTCCAATATATCATTTCAGATTTGTATGATCCTAGCAAATGGGGCACTTAATCAGTTGTGAAGTTTCTGCCATGGTGAGAACTGCTGATCACTCAGAATAGTATTTCACTTCTATGGTGCTTTTACTTATGGTAGTGCTCAGTGAGGGGAGTGCTTGGGAGAAAGAAGGGCAAAAATAAGATTAATAATTCAGTGTTGGTGACAGAGGAGCTAGGTCAACAGACATATGCTCTTTAGCTACAGTTAACAAGATACCCACAACAGTCGTTCTCTGCAACTTATCTAAGGATCTTCTCCCAAAGCTATCTGAGATGGAAACAAGTGAAAAAAGAATTTATTACATGCAGATACACAGAATATCATCAGCTTCTTAACTTTGTGCATCCAATGAATCTGTAAAAAGAAAAGGAGTACTTGTGGCACCTTAGAGACTAACAAATTTATTTGAGCATACGCTTTTGTGAGCTACAGCTCACTTCATCAGATGCATGCAGTGGTATTTTCCACTGCATGCATCCGGTGAAGTGAGCTGTAGCTCATGAAAGCTTATGCTCAAATAAATTTGTTAATCTCTAAGGTGCCACAAGTATTCCTTTTCTTTTTGCGGATACAGACTAACGCGGCTGCTACTCTGAAACCTGTCATAATGAATCTGTGGATGTCTGGACAGTGTTCAAATTATTAAGTATTCTGTTCGAGAGTATTCTGTTCATAACATGAACCTTCTACATATCTCATTGAACAAAAATCCCTGGGTTGTGGAATGTTTACTGAACTGAGCGTGTCACCATCCTGGCTTCAGAAAAAGATTTGAGGCACAAAAAGAAAAGCAAGATTCTGATTCACATCCTATGAACATCTCAGCCCTTTCCCCTTAAATTACAATCAGCACGGTGGGGAGACAAATATTTTAAACCACTGAGAGCCTATTGTTGCCATGTTAACAATAGCACAACAAATACCAGACAACAGACATTAGTCTTACAAAGAATTAGCTCATTTCACTTACCTCTCATGCTAACAGCACCATCTCCCAGTTAGCCTAAAGCAGCTGGCTGAAGCTGAACGCAGGTGAAAGAGATTATGTTGGTGGAAGAGAGAAACACTAGGTAGGGCTAGCTCCACTATGGTTGATGAAGTCCATAATCTTGGGGTTCTTTAGAACTCCTTGTTGCTGCTATAGGAAGTGAGGAGGAAAATGTGGCCATGGGCCACATATAGTTCTGGCTCTTAGTTCTTTGGAAGGTGCTTAGATAATATGTTGATCCATTATAAAAACCCGAGTGGATAGATTTATCCTTGATATTGTTCTACTAATTCAAAAATACATTTATAGTAATTCTGACATGGAGGAGAAGAAAGGCATTACTGTTAAAATTAATGAATCAGTATATGGTTGTGCTGTTTTAAGCAGTTAGTATATTGTACATTTTCATCTTTTCTTCTTTTACTGCCTCATAGACAACGGAAGACAGATTCCAATGATCTGAACTACTTCTGTGTTAAAGAATGTTCCTAAAATAAACGTATTTTTCATGTTAAATGGTTATAATTAAAATCAAATAAACACTTTTTCTGGGTAAAACTTATTTTCTTTCCAGAAAGAAGGACAGACAAAAGTTTACAATGCAAATCAATATATTAACACTACAAGAGACAAGGTTGGTGCAAACTGATTAATCTAACCTTCATACGCACAAAATGGGTGATCCCAATGCTGTACCCTAATGCATGTCAGAAAGCTTAAACTAACATTTATATAACAAAGAGGGTGAATCCCTAATTTAAGTGCAAAACTCAACTCAGTCTTCACCACAGACTCACGACCAGCAGCTCTTTAATATTGGTTCACATGAAAAAAATAACTGATTTGACTGAAGAATCAATTTCCACAGACTCCTATTCACTTCTTGAAGAAACAGACACAAAATGCATCTGACTCAACCAGAACATCAAATTCACAGGCTTTTCAGAGTCAGCAGTTGATAAAGACAGCAGTAAAATCTTAAAGTGGCATATTTCGTGGTGTTTAAGCCTCTCTGAAATGGAACACAGCCCTACAGCCATGAATAAACTCTCTGGAACACTCATGGACTACTGGAAGTTGAGCATGAAAAATGTCAAGGATTATTGTATTTTAATCTGTCTATAAAATCTAACCTTTATGTACTTTTGTTATCAAAGGATTTTGCCTCATTAGTCCCTTAATATTTTATATTCCTATATCATGTCTGTGGTTTAAGGTAATTGAATAATCCAATAATTCTTAGAAGCCACATACAGTTTAGCTTCTTTCTAATTATTGCAAGATGAAGTCTCACAAATGAACTGCGGCAAGCCAAAAAGTAAAGGTATTTTACAAAGTGATTATGTTTAAAATGCTTGCTTGTATCAATTTATTACTGTAATCACAGAGCAGTAGTGGTATCAAAATGAGACACTGCTCCTGCAACTACCTTCCCCTACCTTCATTAAATATCATGCAAGTCTTTCATACAGGTTCCTCTTTAGAGAGCCTTCAAGCATTATTTCATGTACAACACACACCAAGATGTGCTGATGAAAGCTCAGTAGGAACAAAGTATGAACAGCCTGCCAAGATCCACATCCAGTTGGCCTGTGGATAACGTTAGGATCCAAGGCTGTGGAAAAGAAAAGAAAAAAGGAGAACTGAAAACCAACGTCTCTTTCGTCTCTAAGGTGCCACAAGTTCTCCTTTTCTTTTTGGAAAAAAAGAAGTTTTTCAGCAGCTGATTGCCTATATAAAATATTTAAAACTTGCTCTTTGTAGTACAGTCAATTGTTTTCAAGAATCATGAACATCTCTGACGACATTATACTCCTGATTATAAGAGAACAAAAAGCATTCTGGTAAATTAAGATATTATTAGAGTTATCGAAGTAGCACTGGTATAACTGCTAACATTTGGGAATCAAATGATTTTCCAGCCAAATGTCTCAGGAAGACTGTCTCAGGAAGGCTGTCAGAGGTTTATAATACACCTTTCTGAGTTCCTGTTACAGAAAATCAGAAAGTTATTTTGAAATCAAGCCAAATTTTTCATAAGACATATACTATAATCATCGTAATTGATAACTTTTTTCTTTTGATAATATTCAGTGCAAACAGCTTAAAAATGCTGGACTCCTACAGTTCAACATGACAGATCCCTACTTTATCTGTGTGATAATGAAAAATTCTTCCAACCACATGAACACTTCGCAGTGTCTGCAGTGAAAACTGAAATATACATGAACTTGCCACACTTTCCCGCTGACAGCACTATGTACAAGCAAC
Source organism: Lepidochelys olivacea (assembly GCF_965140295.1). Taxonomy (NCBI): domain Eukaryota; kingdom Metazoa; phylum Chordata; order Testudines; family Cheloniidae; genus Lepidochelys; species Lepidochelys olivacea. The sequence continues at coordinate 114,528,161 of NC_140411.1, forward strand.
AAAATGACTGGTTTTCTATACAAGTATGAATTGAGAAACATTTGCCTTTATCAAACTCTGTTGACTGTTTTACCCAAGAGACAGAAATTATTAACATTTCTTTAAAGACACAGAATTGCATCAATGGCTTTGTAGACACCCTGCTGCTGACAGAACAGAATATATTGTCTAAAACCTTCAGAAGTACCTAAATCACTTGATAATCAACAGGAATTCGTGATTTAGGCACATTTTATATAGATATTGATATAGATAAAATACAACATATTCTTTTCTTGGGGGTTGTCTTTATTGGTTACTGAAATAATAAATCAGCCTACACTTTCTCCCCAAGATTGGTTGTTACTAGAGAGAGCGGGGGAGCGGCCGCCCAAACCCTAGTGCTCTGCATGGGGCTGCCAGCCCGTGCCCCAGGGAGAGCAGGGCTGGGCAGTTGGGGATGGCAGCCCGAGCCCCAGGGATCAGTGGGACCTGCAGCCTGAGCTCAGTGGAGCTCAGTTGACCGGAGCAGTCAACGGGGTCCAGCAGCAGGAGCCCTGCGGAGTGCGGAGGAAATTTAAACTTAAATCCCTGGAAATATTCATTTTTAGGAGGGGGTTCACAAGATTTCACAATTTAGTGAAAGGGGTTCGCGGGCTGTTAAAGTTTGGGAAACACTGTTCTAGTTGGAGGTAACAGGATCCACCTGATAATATGACTCAGGAGTAACTGTTCTGTACCTTCACAGAGAGTTCAAGCACCTTACATCAAAATGATTCAAACATACATATAATATTCTTTAGTAGTTCTCCCCTCCGGGTAGTAGAGGAGAATATGTAACATACCTGGTTTCAAAATGCACTTATCATAAAATTTAACACTGCATTTTAATGTGGGAATCCCAAAGATGGGTTCATGGCACAGGAGCTGTTTCCAGAAACCTGGGTAATAAAATAATCATCCAAATCCTTATCTTTGTTACACTTGACTTATTATCTTCTACAAATTAAGATCTGGCACCCTCATATGAGACGCTACAACAAAAACTGACCTCTATACTCTGCCATAAATAAATGGAAAAGCAGTTCTTTTATGCCAGTGGCTCTCAAACTTTTTTACGGATGACCCCTTTCACATAGCAAGTCTCTGTGTGCGACACCCCTTATAAATTAAAAACACTTTTTTATTTATTTAACACTATTATAAACGTTGGCAGCAAAGACAGGTTTGGGGTGGAGGTTGACAGCTCGTGACCCCCCCCACGTAATAACCTTGTGACCCCCGGGAGGTCCCGACCCCCACTTTGGGAACCCCTGTTTTATACTAACTATACATCAGCAGGTGATTTGGTTAGTTAGTACTTTACAACTTGATCCAACGTTGTTCCTGCAGACAGAGGTTAAAATGTGCCAGGCACACCATTTGCCAAGTCTCTAAAGCACTTTCTAGTAAATTGGTATATCAGTAATGGAGAAATGAATCATGCAATATGAGTAAAGTACACTAATTATACACTTCACCTTTGAATATAGTTATCCACACAAAGATCTGATTGAGTCCTCAGCAAATATCAAAACAAACATGAAGCATACATCCTGAAATCCAGCTATCAGAAGTCTGAAATCTAGGAGTCAAATCTAGGAGATTTGAGTATATCTGGCTTGCAAAAACTGAAACACAGGGGATAAGGAGTTTGACACAGCAACGTACCAACTGGAAGCCAAGAAATAATGCTCCTATTGAACAGGTGGTCTTAGCATGCAGAAAAATTATACAAAAACAATTAGTGCAATTCAAATTAAATGAGATATTGTTTAAAAGACGGAATTTGTTTTCTTTCTTACCTTGTTCTGGTGTCTTGTAGAAGTTAAAAAATAATCTGGATATAGATTTTAGGCAAAACCGATTGCTATGCTTCATTGAGTTCTGATACAGTACATTTTACCTTCTTGGTATAGTGAGACCAGTATTGCTCCCCACCCCAAACCTCTCCTTCAGTGCGTTCCATGTCACATTCCCTTTCCACAGTCACAGAAATTGCTCTGTAGTGCAAAGTGACACTAGCTATTACTCCGTGCTAGTTCAGATCTAATTTGCTGTCTGCTATTACCCCTAAAGTATCTTCCTCTCATTGAATAGCTTGGTGTTTCATATTTTTTCTGCTCTTCTTTCATCTTCCAGGTTGCACCTCCTTTGCTATATTCTGCTCCAACTTCTAACTTCTCTAGTTCTGTTTGTATAATTTTCTGTCATTACTGGTATATGCAAAACCTCGCAGTTTAATATCTTCTGTGAAGTTAATCCATATGCTGTTTACCACTTCTTTCAGATTATTCGTGAAGACATTAAATAAAAACAGAGCTAATCCCAATCCTTGCAGCAGCCCAAGACACCTCTCTCCAACTTGATATATTGCCTTTATATTTAGATTGTTTATAGTTTTTCATTCAGTTTTTGATACACGTGATACTGCTCACATCTACCCAATTACATTAATTTTTCATGTGTGATTTTTGAATCACTGTATCAAATGCTTTATCAGAGTCCAGCCATTTAACTAGAGTTGAAAATCAATTATGTGTAAAGAATCATTTAATAATAATATGAAGAAATAAAGCAGTAGAACTGAAACAAATCTTTATTTCAAACAGCTGCTGAGGAAACACAGAATTTCCTTGATTAAAAATAACTGCAGCAATTCTATTAGGTGGAAAATGCTGCTTCTTAAAGACCTGCTATTTTATTTTGTTTTGTTACATTGGCCCCAAATTTAGGTATGAGAAGTCAGGGGCATTTTTATTATTTTAATTTTTATGCACACTGTGATTAAGAAATGACTCATTATTAGTGAAGAAACAGACATTTCATTCACCAAAGTTCTCTTCTCCAATCAAAATACCCTGTGACATATGGCATGTCTTAGGAAAACAGAACTTCAGTACAGTAAAATCATTCTCATGAACTTTGCCAGTCTCACTTCATGCCCTTCCTGCACTCACTGCTCAGTAAAACTTTCAGCCAGACAGCTCAAACCATACTTCACACAAATTACCTCATGGCTCCACTGAGATATCTACTTTCTGTGCATAGATATGAGAATGAAAAAATTATGTCAGCTAATCCAGCCATAAATCTAACATACCAAGGAGGTACCCAAACTGTGTTCCATAGACTACTGGAGTCCTGCAGAAGTCCGTCTTTCATCCTTCTTTTCAGCTATTAAACAGCATGGCGAAAAAAAAAGCTAAAATACTTGCAATATTTTCCTAGTATTACTTTCCTATGTAAACATAGGAATAATCATAGTTGCTGTTGTTGCCACAGGAAAATTATCTGACTGGGAATAAGATGGAAGAAGGTCCACAAGCCAGCCTCTCTGTTAATATGTGATCCTCAGCATGAATATTTGGAATTGCTGCAACACTGATATTCAAGTGAAAACTCACGAGTGCACTGATTCCCAGTCTTACTTGTAAGCAATCAGGAACACACACGGATCAATTCACAATCACTTTGACTAACAAAGTTTGAAGGCCTTTCTTGTATCATACATTGGGCCAAATTTTCTCGTTCAGCAATGCAAAATGTCCTTAGAACTAGTTTAAGCGGCCAGTGAGTGATCCTCACCTTCCACCCTATGTCAGTGGTGTGTGGCTGGCATAGCAGCTCCTACACTACTAGGTACCAGGGTGCAAAGTTGAGCAGCCTGAACAGCTTGCAAGATTGAAGCCAAAATCATTCCAATCTGTGGGACGAAGGAGGGTGTTGAAGGAGAGGAAATCACGGAGGTTCATGTTGCAAAGATTTCTTCCCAGTTATTTGGGGAGGTGGGAGGCAGACAGGATTTGCCCTATCAACAGGCTACTCTTATTTTATGTCGGGGCTGGCCTGATGATCCAATTACCCCAGGATCAGGGGATAGTAAAGGTCGTTTCAGGCTACCTTTGCCCTCCCACACCTTCTCCTGAGCCAAGCAGAGATTGGCTAGATCAGAGAATCTGGCCCATTCTTTTTTCAAGATCACATAATCAGGTCACCAAAGGAAATTTGACATCAGCTCAGCCTTGTGAGTTTGGACCTTTAGGAGAGTCTGATAAGGGTGGCTAACTACAAGGTGAGATTTTCTTGTCTAGAGGTGCCAAGTACAAATTTCTTGTTTTTATTCCTTTTCATTTGTTATTACAAATTAAAAACTGAACAGTACTGTTAGCTTGCATGCTTACTGGGATGTTCTTCTTGCCCTTCTCAGTGGTCAGAATTAAATCTTCAGAATTCAGTAAACTAAAGATCTGGTATTATCTACCAATTGGTTTGTCTCATACAAGGGGAAATTATTTAGAAACAACAAGACATCACAGAAACACTGAGAGAGTGCCTTAATTCAAATTCTGAGACATGGAAACATCCAACATAGATAATACATTCTTCACTGTCTTGTCGTGATCATCACATCTCTGTAGCCTTCTACCAAAAAATAATCAAAGAGAAAAAAATTAGCAATAATTTTTAAATTTCATTTTAGTGATGACCTTTCTGCTGGCTCTCATAACTGTCTCTTTCAAATTGTACAAGCTCCAAAGGCATCCATCCTCAGACCATACATTTTTTTATTTAAATATGCAATCTAATGATTGCACAATTCAAATAATCAGACTGGGGTCTGTACTCATGTGCAGTCATCTAAGTCTAAAACTAAGACTTAGTTGTTGCTTATGAAATATTCATTCTAGATGCCAAAAATCATGCTTAATTTTTAGTTTTTCAGTCATCCTAATTCAAAAGCTAGATAACGCTGTGAAGAAAATTAAGAGTACAAAATTATTTTAGAGAACTAACTAATAAAACCAAAAGCAAACCCAGAATTTGAACTGATCTCAATGAATGGAGGTGTTGGAGAGAAAAACAGAGACCCATGTTTGCTGATTAGAATTATAAATCAGACATTATGTGCGAAGATAACACATTTTAAATATTTAAATTTAATAGATTTGTCGAATTATCTAGATAGTTGATAGGGTTTCTCTTTAATAATCCAGAACTTCCTGGGGCAAAACATGCAGGGGAGGTTAAAGGTGTGGAAATTTCTGCAAGGGTCAACTGGCAAAGCCTTCGCCCTTGCTTTACCATTTAAGGTGCAGGATTTGTCCTACCCCATTCTCAGAGGAGACTGCAGGTTGAACCCCCTCTTCTTCCCTCTCCTCAGATGCACCAAGTCCCTCATGGATCCAATTGGTTGCGCAGACCTGTCCCTGCATCCCCAATGCCTCCCCTAACTCTCCCTCTGCTCCACTCCCCCAGCTGTAAGAAGAACAGGAGTACTTGTGGCACCTTAGAGACTAACAAATTTATTAGAGCATTAGCTTTCATGGGCTACAGCCCACTTCATCAGATGTGTATGGAACTGTGCTGTCAGAGCTTCAGCCACAGAGGTGGGCTTTGGAAACAACATTTATCCCCCAGGCTGTATAATACTGAGCTCTGCCTGGTGCAGGAGAAATCATATGCATTTTTCCTTCCCTCCCCTCATGCCCTTCCCTGGGAGAGGGTTCAAAAGAAAGAAGCACACACACATGGAAATAGTTATACCCCCTTCCCTCATGGAGTGGGAAGAACAAATATATTAAGCATCCCTTCCATGTGCATATCTGAGAGGCGTGGCTGGGCCCTGTATTCTTTTTAACGTCAGAATCGTTCTGGGTTTGAGCCATCACCCAGTAAGAATACAGGACTTTTCTTGATAATATGTATTTAGATCTTTGAGCCAAATCCCACATATTAATTAAAAACTTTATTTCTATGGGAAAACAACTTTGCCAACACAATAAAGCCATAATTACATACAATGGTTCAACAGTGGGAAATTGTTTAGTTTAATCTGATTCTCTGTTTCTTAAAGGAGAGCAATGCTGTCAGCACTCTCTGTTTCATCGTTAGTGGTGTTATTTTTCTGGTAATATTTTGCTTTCCTACTAAAATACAAATACCATTTTGTTCCTGTTCTACTGAAATATTTGTAAACCTAATGCACCATGGCGTACATTTTTTTAAAACAGATCGGTCTGCTGCATGGTAAATAATTACATGTATAATTACCTACATTACTTTATAAAGAATTTCAAAACTGAAAATATGATGTCTCTTCCACTGTCATCCTTTCTTACACTGTTGCCATAGCAACCTGTCACTTTTTTGTGTGTGCAAGGGACAAAGAAAAACTCTGGCAATATTTATAATCAGCATACATTAAGCACAAAGAATTTTACAAGTTTTATTAGTCCAATAACACAACATAATTGCCTACACTGCACTTAATAAAGTGAGCTCCTGTAAACAATGCCTTCTGCTCTCTTTCAACACAGTTCAGAGGCAATATCATTACAAAGTAAGCCCTACCCTTTTCCTTTATTAAAGGCTCATTTTTTACTGCTCGGCATACACTCTGAGTCAAATTTGTTTATTCCAAATGAATTTGCTAACCCCATTTTCATTCCAGTTAACTCTTACAGTTAACCCTCCAGTGGGACATATTTTATGAGACTGGTTGCCACTTAAATGTTTGCATTCCCAAATACACAGATAAATCAAGTAAATCTGACTGTATCAGCATTGCTAATCTCCTAAATTACTGTGGAGAGCAATAGGTGGAAACGAATGCCAACGTAAAGATATTCTATTCACACACTCTGCATTAGAAAGGAAAGTGATCAGACTCAGACTTTATGTGATAAATACAGGGATCAATGGAAGTTAATGTGATAAGGTTTGTATTGGCTAAAATACAAGGTATTTGGACAAGTATGCTTAAAATGCATAGATAGATACACAGCGTATGTTTGTTATAGCTAGCACAGGTAATAACACGTCTAGTTAAAGTTACCTGATGCTTTCCGTTATGTGACCCTATTGTCAGTTACTTATAATATTGCCAAACTTTAACCATTTGGGTTGAAATTTTCCATGCCAGGTATCTGCTCCAAGCTGAATTTTAAAGTTTCAGCTAAAATGGCTCAGTCATTTCTGAGAACAAGGTTTGAGAAGGTTTTCCCATGTAAAAAAAAAATTCTTACAAACATTTCACTGAGAAGCTCTAGCACAGTGGTTCTCAAACATTGTACTGGTGACCCCTTTCAGACAGCAAGCCTCTGAGTGTGACCTACCCCCCCTTATATATTAAATATTTTACATATTTAACACCATTATAAATGCTGGAGGCAAAGCAGGGTTTGGGGTGGAGGCTGACAGCTCACAACCCCCCATGTAATAACCTGGCAACCCTCTGAGGGATCCCAACCCCCAGTTTGAGAACCCCTATTCTAACACCTCAAGACTATGGAGTCAGGACTTCAGAATTGGCAGGGGACTCTCTGGCGTCAGGGATATGCCTTTTGCTGTCCCTGTGAAAATTCACCCAAATTTGGCCAATGGGTGCCCCTTCCCGCAGCTCCCATTGGCAAGGAACGGCGAACCGGGGGGCCATGCCTGCAGATGCTCAAAGTCAACAAAATGTCTCGCTGCCTGCAATCAGATTACCCTGATGGGCCGCCTGCGGGGCACAGGTTGCTCACCAGTGCCACAGGGTGACTGACCATGCTCCATCCCAGGACTGCAGTTGCTGAGCAGACTTCAACTGCTCCTCCTGGCTTCTGGGGCTGCAGTGATGCTGGCCACAGGAACTCAGATCAGGGGGACTGTTTCACCTACGCTCTCAATATTCCCTCACTGGGACCATAAACTGCCATCAGTAAAGATGCCCTCTTTCAAAATGTCCATCATTTCCTATTATTCCCAATGAAAATGAAGCCAAGCTCCCCTCGGGGAAGATGGTGGCCTCTTTTATGTTGGCCAGAAGGCAGAAAGGAGCACTAAGTAGAGCACAAAGTGTTACTGACACTGTAAGTGGCAAAACTCCACCCTTTGCTAATTCTGCAGATACTATTTACATGGCTGCATCAGACCTCTGTTCCATCTGAAGTCATGCCCAGATGTATGTGTGGCATACATTTATTTTGGTATGCTGACACCATCAATCAGAGTTTGAATGTTTAGCGATGGAGAAATCTATACAGATGCTTCAGCCTCATTAGCACTTTTACTTGCTAAATGTTTAATAATGACAAACGTCATTGTGCACTAAGCATACTGGAAAAGCCGGTTCAGAATATCATTGTAAAGAGCCCTGATTGCTTAACAAATCTTGCAGATAGCTTTCTGGCACTTTTTATAAACACATTCATTCTGAAACTTCAATGAATTGTGCATTTACGTATTCTCAACTGTTTTTGATCGGGGGGGGGGGGGAGGAGAAGGGGACAAAGTGAACTCTTGCTGACTATCTACGAATAAATCTTCCTACATATACTGTCTCCAAATTTATGAAAGACACTTTGGTTCATTAGGCACTCAGAGAAAAGATGCTTGAATTTTCAACATGAACCTTGTGACACTGCACCCCATAATGCTTTATAAAAATATGCTTATGAGTGTAAATATGACATAACTGGAATATGTTTTATGCTAGATATGCCATTTAACATATCTTTGCAAAGGTTATATTCTACTGAATGTATTCATCCTATTTGTATGCATGTATCATTTTTATATCTGAAGTTATGAGCATTGGCTTTATGCTTGTAGTTAAAGTGTTTGCTGTAGGAAGTACATAAGGCAGATTTGGTCAATATAGTGTGAAGGGGCTATTCAAGTAATTGGGAGTACTTAGCTAACAATGGACTTTGAGAGACACCAATCCACATCTGAGCTTTCCTGGGAATGTTCAAAGTAACATGTAAACAATGGCGTCGGCCTCTAAAGAACTGAGTCATGCATGGACATGTGACTTGCCTATATGACACCAAAACTCCATCTTGTAGCTGTGATTCTGCACAGGAGAACACAAGGGGTTTCCACCCACAAAAGACTATATAAGGTCCTCGGAAACCTCTCCTTTTTGTCTTCAGCTAGTTCAAGAGATAGCCTGAAAGAAACTGACACAAAGGACAATAACTACGGGGGTGTAAGTGATTGCTGGACCCAGACTAGGAGGAAGTCTAGTCTGTTAAAGAAGCTTATTGGAACATCTCTGAGGGTGAGATGTACCTGCATTTAGTTTCTTTCTGTATTAGGCTTAGACTTGTGTGGTTTTGTTTTATTCTGCTTGGTAATTTTCTTTGTTCTGTCTGTTATTACTTGGAACCACTTAAATCCTACTTTTTATATTTAATAAAATCACATTTTACTTATTAATTAACCCAGAGCAAGTATTAATACCTGGGGGAGCAAACAGCTGTGCATATCTCTCTATCAGTGTTATAGAGAGCAAACAATTTATGAGTTTACCCTGTATAAGCTTTATACAGAGTAAAACAGATTTATTTGGGGTTTGGATTCCATTGGGAACTGGGTATCTGGGTGTGGGAGACAGGAGCACTTCTTAAACTGTTTTCAGTTTAGTCTGCAGCTGTTGGGGGATGTGGTTCAGACCTGGGCTGTGTTTGTAGCAGGCTAGTGTGTCTGGCACAACCAGGCAGGGTACTGAAGTCCCAAGCTGCCAGGGAAAACGGGCTTAGAGGTAGTCTCAGCACATCAGGTGGCAGTTCCCAAGGGGGTTTCTGTGACCCAACCCGTCACAAACCTTTTTTTGAGATACAATTAGCCAAAAACATCAAAAGTAAAGACAGAAACTTTTAAACTTGTAGAAATATCTCTGAAACACATTATGTACTTGCCTATACTTTCCAGAAAAAATTCTACCTTGGGATGAGATGTGGCAAGGGTGATTTCAAATGAAGCGGTCTTTTTTGGTGCCTTTGAGCACTGGGAAGGAGTTGTAAGAGGCAAGGATGTGTGAAAATTATGCTTAACACAGAAAGCTAGCTTCAACATCAACTATGGAAAGACAAGCATTCCTCCACAATATAGACCATCACAGAATATATCAAGAATAAGCAATAAGAAATATAAAACTTAAAAAAAATAAAGTTTAAAATCTGTGTCAAAAGAACAGACTAGAAATATAAGAAACTTCATCTGCATTAGCCTCTTGCTGATTGTGTGAAAATTTTATCACCTGTCACACTTCCACATTGCTGCTTCACAGCACAGCCAAGGCAAGCAAAAGCAGCGAATGACAGAAATGGCAAGCGAAAGGGGACTCAGAAACAGGCACATTCACTGAAGCATGAGGTATCACACCAGAGTAATAACACACTTGACAATACTAAAGAAAGTTCTCTTCAGCTACAGTCAATTCTGCAACAAAATGTACTCACATCTATGAACAAAAAAAGATAAAGAATAAATACTGTACATTCAGTACATTAGTATGCCTGAGGTGAAGCCTACAAATGAAGACAATATATTACAGAATTGTTCTTTACTGGTAGAGGAGGTAGACTAGAAAAACTAATAGTCCTTCACCTCTAATTTTTACGATTATCTGATAATTATCCTAATGCTTCTACTCAGTGGCATGTTTCTCATTATTGGTTAAGGTTTACAATGGCTTTGAGATCCTGCCTTTGATACATACTCTCATTCAAATACAAGTACGTTTGAAACTTTTAAATCAACAGGAATCTGGCCTTCAGTGAAAGAGCCTCTAAAACGGTAAGACTTCAATAGGACTATGTGTCTGGATATGGGTCTCTGCTGCTTGAAGGGTGTTAATAATATGCATTCCCATTTTCACAGTACCTGCAAACTACCACTCTCCCATATCAGGGGATATGACCCCTGCATTTAGTGGCTCTTATCATTTTCCTCCTTTGTGAAGACAAAATCAATTAACTGATTAAGACATCTGTTATTTCCTTATCTCTTGTTTTCAATTAACCAGTATCATTTTGAGTGAAGAATATTGCCTCTTTCCCATCTGCCCACTAAAGATCTGCTTTAAAAACCTTTTATCACTTAATTTCTATAAAGCAACAATTAATAATTTTTTAAATCCTTGTAGCACTGTTTTTGCTTTTCTGCTTATGTTTTTGAAGCTCCCAAACATCCTTCTTGCATAGATTACATAAAGTAAATGTATTGAAGATATTATTTAAAGTGAAACAGAACCCCATTGTGTTGGCACTGTACAAACACAGAACATTAAAAAGCATCGGCAAAAAATACCCAACAAACACATTATGTTTAAGTGTATACAAATATCTAAGATACTCGGAAGGTTACAGATAACTGCCCCGAATTCATATTTTTACAAGCATTAAATCACCAGAACTTATTACTAGTGTCCTGCAACCTCATAATGCTCCAAGTCCTCCTGCAGCACCTAGCTGAAGGAGAGGAGCCCTCCTCTTTCAAGGCCGTGGTCACCACTTCAGCCTAACAGCTGAAGTAGTCTCAGTAATCACTATCCCTCACTGGGAATAGTGGGGAAGGGCTAGGGATCTGCCTGGCTGTGGAAACTTCAGTCTCACTTCTAACCTACTCCTTGCTGTTCTGTCCAAAAAGAGCATGTCATGCAATGAACAAGTTTCTGGCATCCTGTTCCCCGCTCCATCCCAACTCCTGTATAACTGCATCAGGGACCTTCTGCACTTGCATAGGAGGGACAGGATATGGGACAGTGAGAATATTCAAGAGAAAGAAGAAAAGAAAGAACAGACTAGGCCAGGTCACACTGCAAAGAGAGCAGAATTTGGCCCATGTTGAATTTCAATCAAAGTCTTTCTATCAAGTGCTTATTCTTTTTTCTTTCTGTATTACCCTCCAACCTCCTTGTTTTAAAATTTGTTTACACTAGGGCACTGGAGAGCTCATCTTTATCCATAATGGGACCCTCCCATGTAACCAAGACCGAACTCACATTTAGCAACATGAGGTCAAGGAGATAGTGACCCCTGACACCTATTCACAACCCCCCAAGTTGAGAACCTCTTCACTCGGAGATTGCCTGTGCCCCTCATGGAGCACTGAGGAACCTCCACACTCTCCCTTTACATTTGTCACTCTCAAGTCTCCCGTGCCATAACCACCATGCTTTTGGCAAAGGACTGTATAGGACCCATGCCATATCCATCTATGCTGCACCTTAGTGCCAGAACAGTTACTGTTGATTGAGATTAGCCACTTACATCTCATCAATGACTGAAGACACAGTCTCTGTCATGCTCCCAGTTTCTACTAGTAAGGGAACAAGATACCAGGTCCAGAACTTAAACCGGAGTCTTCTGCATGGGACTGCCTAATACTGCCACTAGGACAGACATCTCATATGTCAAAGTCAATATTCCAATAACAAATTCCTTGCAACATTCCTTATGGTATTAAGTAATTCATCACACGCAATTTTACTGGCAGTTATTTTTTTTATTTGACCTCCTCTAGTACTACATACTCACAAATATTTAACTTTTAATGATACTAAGACCATGAAAGCAGGTATGGAGGCTGTCTCTGGTGGTTAATGCAGTGGACTAGCATCCAGGAGATCTGGGTTGAGCACTTGCTTTGCCACAGGCTTCATTTGAAAGTCAGTCTGTGCCTCAGGTCCCATTTGTAAAAATCACTACAGTGATAATAATACTTCCATACTTTGTAGAGGGGTTGAGGATAAAATCATTAATATTTGTGAGGTGGTCACTTAGTATGGTGAGGGGCTCATTCCATTTAAATATAGCGGTAGAACAAGGATGTGAGAGTCAGGATTCCTGGGTTCTATTTCAAACCCTGCCACAGACTCTGTAGCTTCGGGATTCTTCACCATTCTGCACTTCAGTTTACCCAACTACACCGTGGGTGTAATGATACTCGTATCCAACAAGGTGTAGGGTGAATGAAGACTTGTAGCAATGCGTGGTCCTTAAAAGAAAGTTGCTATATACCATAATTGTAAAGAATTATTAATAATCACTTCTCTATTATTTTCTAGAACCATGTCCCAAATAGCCTCTGACTGTGTTTTTAATTCAACAAACTGTGTAAGAAAGCAAAATCCTGCACCAACTCTAGAAACTACACACCTCATTCATTTTTGCTCAGTTGCTATCCCAAACAATATTTGAGTAATTAAAATCCCATACAATCAATGCCCAGTCTTTTTTTTTTTTTAACAGGCTAATCTTATCTATGAAAGATTTATGATCTACTTTCTCCAGCTAAACCTTAGAGGTCTGCCAACATTGTTACACCTTTTCTCTCTATGGCGAAAATATCTTTTATCATTATCATCACTTCTCCTGTTTTCATTTATCTGTCCCCCCGGTATATTCTACACCTGATATTTGTAATTTTCATTCCTGTTCCTTGTTAGAAGCATCTGAAATGACACATAATTGAGGTAGGGTTGCCAACTTTCTAGTAGCCCGAATCCGAACATCTTTACCCCGCACCCGCCCTACCCCTGCCCCGAGGCCCTGCCCCCTCTCTGAGGCCCCACCCCCACTCACTCCAGCCCCATTCCCTCCTTCGCTTGCTGTCCCCCACCCTCACTCACTTTCACTGGGCTGGGGTAGGGGGTTGGGGTGTGGGAGGGGCCGAGGGCTTCAGCTGGGGGTGCAAGCTCCAGGGTGGGGCCAGAAATGAGGGGGTCAGGGTATGGGAGGGAGCTGTAGCTTGAGGCAGGGAATCGGGGTGCAGGAGTGGGTGAGGGCTCCAGCTGGGGGTGCGGGCTCTGGGGTGGGACTGGGGATGAGGGATTTGGGGTACAGGAGGAGACTCTGGGCTGGGGCCAAGGGGTTTGGAGTGCGGGAGGGGGTGCAGGCTCTGGCTGGGGGTGTGGGCTCTTGGGTGGGGATGGGAATGAAGGATTTGGAGTGCAGGAGGGGGCTCAGTGCTGGGGTAGGGTGTTGGAGTACAGGAGGGGGTGCAGGGTGTGGGCTCCGGGAGGGAGTTTGGATGCAGGAGGGAGCTCAGGGCTGGGGCAGAGGGTTGAGTGGAGGTGCGGGGTCTGGGAGGGACTTAGGGTGCAGGAGGGGGCCCCTGCCAGCAGAAGAGTAGAAGTAAGTGTGGCAATCCCACGAACCCTACAATAGTTTTGCAATCCCTCCCTGCTCCATTACCTCCTTTTGGATCAGGGACCCCCATGGTTACAACACTGTGAAATTTGAAACCATTAAATTGACTATTTTAAAAATTGTATGACTGAGAAATTGGCCAAAATGGACTGTGAATTTGATAGGGTCCTAATTATAATAGATATTTCCGCCTGCTTGCAGTTTGGGAGCAGAACCAGGACTCTCAGCCGCTGTCAGTAGGGGAATGCGCCACCCTGGCAGTGCTCTCCAGCTGAGACAACTTCTGCGGCCAGGATAATTCCATTTTACTTTACTAAATTACAGATCACGTTAAATACACTTTGAGGAAAAAGCAAAACTAGTTTATTCTACTGGAGAGCGTGGGAAACTTCCCTCTAATAAAAAACCCAAATCTTTGGATGTCAATTTCCACCTCTATTCTGGATGATCCAATTATCTCCAGCGTGGTCCAGGTCTGTAGGCCTTATTACTCAAAGTAAAGGTTCAGATAAGCACAACTATATTTTCCTATTCTTCATTGTTCTAACGTCCATAGATGCATTACAATGGGATTTTCATATCAATGTTCCTCCAGAATGTGAAGCAGGATCGTCCTTTAAACATGTTTCAGAGCAGTAGCCGTGTTAGTCTGTATCAGCAAAAACAACCAGAAATCCTTGTGTCACCTTAGAGACTAACAAATTTATTTGAACATGGGCATCCAAAACATATTATATATCCTCTGTCTTCTCCTGGGCACTAATATATAGAGGAAAAACTTCTGCCAAAAATGACACTGGCAAAAGACTGTCTGACCAACATTCAGAATCTGATGAATTTATATATGGATTGGTAGATGGACACCCAGCAGATCTCAATAGAGGATTTTTCTCCCATTTGAAATGTTTCTAATAGGAAGAACTTACAGAGCTTTTACAGCTGTGATATAAAGATATTAAAATCCAGTAGGGAAGCGCTGCTTCTAAAACTACTGGCACAATATGGCTTTCTGTCTTTACCTTATCCACAAGGATCCTGATGCCTTTAAATAGAGTAGCCCAGCAGGACTGCCTTGAACATATTCCAGAACGAGACAGTGATGACACCCTCAGACAGATCATTCTAAGTGACAATTAATTGATCTAAAAGTCCCCTGCAACTCCAGAGACATGCTTGCTGGCACTATTGTTCTTTAATGTTCATTCTGAGGGGGTCAGGAGGCTCCTATTAAGGACTGTTGAAGCAGAGTGCTGGCTGGAGAGAGGATTAGGGGAGTTATGATTCCTCAGACTCCTGTTTTATCTTGATGTTTGGCTCCAACACAGCAGAAAGGAACAGACATCTCAACATCTTGCAAAAGCTTTTCATTTTGAAAGGACTGACAATGGGCATCATAAACTGTTCCTAATATGAGAGAAGTAGGTAGAAAGATAGTGTCTTGCCACTGCTAGATATCTGTGCTTGGCCCTGTTGCAGTAATGACATTGGGTGGGGTAGGAGGACTATAAATCAGAAATACAGGCCGCACAGGGGAGCTGAATGCTTTAAAGGGGCTGCTGAGGTTGGGAACAAGAAGTCACATACTAATAAAAATTAAAGTAAACCTGCTTACAAAAGAGAGGTAAAGAGGAGATGTATACTGTGACATTCTATACCCCATAATCCTCACTTTCATATAATCATGAACTTACCTTACAAGGCATGCTTTATATGTATCAGGGGAAAGGTTATGATCTGCTGAAAGTCATTTCTCCATCCATATCATTAATGTGTATCATTAATGCATATGAAGTTATGAGAATTGTGTTGTATGGTGGTCACTAAAATAATGCTGTAAATTGGGGGATCAGCCAGATATTAGCTCCCCAGAGGCAACAGCAAGGAAAGTAACCAACGCCTGAGCGAGGTGTCAAACAACCCATCAACAGCCATTGTCCAGCAAGGGAGCTACAATGCAATGACTCACCTGCATGAGACCACATCAGGGGAATTACTCAACCTTGCTTGGAGAGACTCAGCAATACCCCCCAGACATGCCTGGACTTGTGCTCCCCAAGCACATGGACTGAGGGTATAAAACAGACAGAGTGGACACATACTGGGCCCTTCTCCTGCCCCCACCTTCACTGCAAGCAACTAAGACACTCAAAGAAGACAAGACTCCAACAGAGGAGATTGTTCCTTAAACCTGGGCCAAACCTGTATATTAAGAACTACAATATCCAGTGGGGTGAGAAAAACTGCTTAATCTAGATGTTGTCCAATCTGATAGGGTTGAGAATTTAGACTGCGTGATTATATTTTATTTTATTTTGGTAACCACTCTGACTTGTTGTGCTTTGACTTATAATCACTTGAAATCTATCTTTGTAGTTAATAAATTTGTTTGTTTATTCTACCTAAAGCAGTGTGTTTGGTATGAAGTGTGTCAGAAACTCCCATTGGGATAACAAGCCTGGTACATATCAATTTCTTTGTTAAATTGATGAACTCATATAAGCTTGCAGTGTCCAGCAGGTATAACTGGACACTGCAAGATGGAGGTTGCTAGGGTTGTGTCTGGGACCAAACATATTTGCAAGTGTCAGTCAGTTGTACAATCCAAGGAGCAGCTTCCATGACACAGGCTGTAAGTGAACAGCCCAGGAGTGGTGGTTCTCACAGCAGAGCAGGGTAAGGCTGGCTCCCAGAGTCCAGGATTGGAGTGACCTAGCAGATCACCGGTCCGGGTAACACCAGGGAACTGTCACATATACCCTTACCCAATGTCAAAAGCTTCAACTTGCTTCCTGAGAGCCAAAAAAAGCACATAATCAGCTATGCCTTCCAGCACCAAAAGGCTTAACTATCCTCTAGCCAGATATCAAAAGACCAGGGCCGGCTCCAGGCACCAGCATTCCAAGCAGGTGCTTGGGGCGGCAGTTTGAAAGGGGCGGCCGTTTTTCCACAGCGGCGGCAATTCGGTAGCAGCTTCTCTGTTCTGCCGGCCGTGGCGGCAAATCGGCGGCAGCCTCTCCCTTTTGCCGTCCACAGTGAAAAATCGGCAGCAGCTTCTCTCTTTTGCCATCCGCAGCGGCAGTTTTTTTCACTGCTTGGGGTGGCAAAAACTGTAGAGCCAGCCCTGCAGAAGCCCCAGGCCTGATTCCATCAATAATGTGTACAATTATATTATACAGCTTAAAAACAAAAATCTGTGTAACACTGAAAACTGAAAACATAATTTGAATTTAATACTTAAAACCACAATATGTATAGTTTGCATTATTCATTGTCTTATTTCATTCAATAAATACACACCATATTTTTTTACCTCAAGTTCATCGTCTTCAGAAATTCTAGGCCACCACAGAAATCAGAGGGCTTTGCTGCAGCATTTTGATAGTTTGCTGCCAAGTACACAAGACCTAGTCATTTCAGAACAGTGGTTCTCAAACTTTTGTACTGGTGACCCCTGTCACATAAAGCCTCTGAGCATGACCCCCACTTATAAATTAAAAACACATTTTTATATATTTAACAATATAAATGGTGGAGCAAAAGCGGAATTTGGGGTGGGGGCTGACAGCTCGCGACCCCCCATGTAATAACCTTGCGACCCCCTGAGGGGTCCTGACCCTCAGTTTGAGAACTTCTATTTTAGATGGATGGCAGCTGTTTTCCTAGATTATGACATGCAGAAGCCATGGCTACATTGCTTCACAGACAAAGGGCTATCCAAATCTCTGTAAATCTCTGCAAGTTCTAATCATATAAAACATGTCCTGCCAAGGTAAACAGAAATTAAATGCCCCAAAACGTAGTCAATGCAGATATAAGAATTCTCCATGATGCCTAGTGCCCTTCCAGAAAGTGTAGAGTGGTTAAACTTAAACATCTGAAAACCACAAAATGAGGAGTCAAGATGTGGGAAGTGACCTTGCCATTTCTCTCTCTAGATCAGATCAGAATAAGAAAGAAAAGAGCAGGCTTGCCCCCCACCCCAGGGAATAAAGAGCAAAATCATAAAAGCAAAGGGCCTCCTACACTGTAAACTCTTTGCATTAACCTAAAATACAGAACAATAGACTAAGTCTTTTCAACTCTTAGGGACCCTCCACCCCCCCACCCCAGTGATTTAAAACAAACCCACTTCACAAAATATTTGTAAGCAGCTTAAAGTGACTTCAGTATACTCTACATTAGTAACGTAATGCATCTAGGGGCATATGCCTGCCTTTTTTTTTTTTTAATAGTTGGTAGGTGCAGAATAAATATGAAATTAAAGAATTAAAGTTAGCTTAAGGTTAAGGAAATATATTTGTTATAAAGAAAGGCCTGACTAATAAGCAGAAAGACGGCCTTGAAAGTTATAAGACCAAAAGGAATGAAGTAGGGAGGATGTCTTCTCTGAAGAATAACTAATTAGATAAGGGGAACTCTCTAAAAAGGCATTTGACTGATAGGGATGACTACAGATGATTTTAGATAAGAAAGAGAATCTATCTTAGAAGGAGCAAACATGGACATTCCCACTGTGACATCATTTGTTTGTTGCAGGGTATCAAGAGTTATGAATTTGAGGGTTCTTTGTCAGATCCTATCTGATCATGCTGACACACGCTCGGATGAGACCGTTTCCCTTAGGTTTGGCCTATTTATAAGTATACTGATTATATATCTTCATCATCCGGACCCATGGAAAAGAAGCCCTTGAGGAATTCCACCATGATTTCAACAATTTCCACCCCACCATCAACCTCAGCCTGGACCAGTCCACACAAGAGATCCACTTCCTGGACACTACCGTGCTAATAAGCGATGGTCACATAAACACCACCCTATACCGGAAACCTACTGACCGCTATTCCTACCTACTTGCCTCCAGCTTTCATCCAGACAACACCACACAATTCATTGTCTACAGCCAAGCTCTACGATACACCCACATTTGCTCCAACCCCTCAGACAGAGACAAACACCTACAAGATCTCTATCAAGAGTTCTTACAACTACAATACCCACCTGCTGAAGTGAAGAAACAGATTGACAGAGCCAGAAGAGTACCCAGAAGTCACCTACTACAGGACAGGCCCAATAAAGAAAATAACAGAACGCCACTAGCCATCACCTTCAGCCCCCAACTAAAACCTCTCCAGCTCATCATCAAAGATTTACAACCTATCCTGAAAAATGATCCCTCACTCTCACAGCTCTTGGGAGACAGACCAGTCCTCGCTTACAGTCAGCCCCCCAGCCTGAAGCAAATACTCTCCAGCAACCACACACCACACAACAAAAACACTAACCCAGGAACCTATCCTTGCAACAAAGCCCCATGCCAACTGTGTCCACATATTTATTCAAGTGACACCATCATAGGACCTAATCACATTAGGCACGCCATCAGGGGCTCGTTCACCTGCACATCTACCAATGTGATATATGCCATCATGTGCCAGCAATGCCCCTCTGCCATGTACATTGGCCAAACTGGACAGTCTCTATGCAAAAGAATAAATGGACACAAATCTGGTATCAGGAATCATAACATTCAAAAACCGGTAGGAGAACACTTCAGCCTCTCTGGCCACTCAGTAAAAGATTTAAGGGTGGCAATTTTGCAACAGAAAAGCTTCAAAAACAGACTCCAAGGAGAAACTGCTGAGCTTGAATTAATATGCAAACTAGATACCATTAACTTGGGTTTGAACAGAGACTGGGAGTGGCTGGGTCATTACACATATTGAATCTATTTCCTTAAGTTAAGTATCCTCACATCTTCTTGTCAACTGTCTAAATGGACCATCTTGATTATCACTACAAAAGTTTTTTTCGCCTGCTGATAATAGCTCATCTTTACTAATTAGCCTCTCACAGTTTGTATGGCAACTTCTAACGTATCTGTATGTGTGTGTGTGTGTATATATATATCTATATATCTATATATCTTCTTACTATATGTTCCGTTCTATGTATCTGATGAAGTGGGCTGTAGCCCACGAAAGCTTATACTCAAATAAATTTGTTAGTCTCTGAGGTGCCACAAGTACTCCTTTTCTTTATACATACTTAGTTATTGTATTGGGTGTAGAAACTGCTTATTGTTTAGGCTGTAAGGCATGTTTAGAGCAATTGTATGAAATACCATTTGGCCTTTGGACTTAATAAAGGAATTTATGGTTAAATCAGTGTTGTGGCAATTTCCCTGTAGTATTATTAATAATTTCAACACTAGGTTTACTATTATGTTTCACATTTCAGTAGTCTAGAAGCACAATCCTGCAAGCCTTCTGAGGTCACAGAGTACCCATTCTGTGAACAGAAGGCCTGTAGGATAGGACCTTTGATGCATACTGCTATGTTGGGCTGCTCATTGCTAATTCATCTTGGCTTTAATTTCCCTAACTACATAGCCACCCATTCGAGGCTCCTATTGCTTGAGCAACATGGAATAGTTGTCGTGAGTGTAAAACACCTTTGCTCTGGTTGCTTTCCTAGGCCATCTTGTCATCTGCTTTTACAATTGTTAAACACCATTTTTTTACCCGTTCATGGCAATGGTGCACACTTTTAGGCACAGATGCCTAATGTCTTTAATGACAGTTTTGAGTACATATTTTTTCCCCATGCACTGTAATATACATAGAGACCAGGGGCACCACACCAGCAGGGCCCCTGGCCCCTGGCTATGCCCTCCCACTTTTTACCTGTCTTAAGGGCGAGCAATGCGGGGAGGGAGCGGAGAGGAGTGAGTGGAGGGCAGGGCCTCAAGGGGAAGAGGCTGCATGAGAGTGGGGCCACGGTGGCCCCCCCACTTCTAGAGAGCTTCTAGCACTCCTGATAGAGACACTCTAATATGTGGTAAATTTATAAATGTCACATTGCAAACTGCATGCAATTGGAAAAAAAACAATGACTACAACTAACAAATAGCCGCTATTTAGTTAGGTACAAAAGAAACGGGTTGCAATCTAACAGTCACGGTGTACACCCTACTCCGTGCAGATGTTATATATGCAGTTGTGAACAAAAAACAAACTTTCATCATTTGTGTATTTACAACATGCCAGCCTTGGCTGGTGAAAGTAGGATGGCATTTAAAACTGTGCAGTGAAATGGGAGCTATGAATCATAGTTTTAAAATAAACTAGGTATTTTCTATAAATGTTGAAAACAACCTTTTGTGACAGTTACCGTATTGAGCTGTAAGGTATTAAACTTTTGGGGGTTTTTGCAGACTTCCTCAATAACAAGCTATTAACAGCTTCTTTAAGTAAACACTAAGTGGCTATTTCAGCAAAGGGCAACTTAAATCTAACACAGTGTGAGTATATGCATTAAGTAGAGTGCATACAGTTTCCATCCTCACACTTACTTCTAAAAGAGTAGGACATTTTGGCAGGTGCAGGCGGATTACAAAGAATATCCATCTTGTTGGGGGAAAGGGTGTTAATTAAGGAGAGTTTATAACTAGTGCTTCTTTTTTTCAGTATTCATTAATTTCATTTTCCAGGGTTTATTTTTAGCAATTTTTTACTTCTGTGTAGATATCCAAAAATTACAGGTGATTGGGGCCTTCACTTTACATTAACGTGAACTAGGCAGCTTTGGAGCATGCCAGCTGGGTCCATATAAGCAATTACAGCACAACACCTTACAACACTCTACAAATCACACCTTTTTAAAGCGCTTTGCCAGTGCTGTGTAGACAAGCCTTAGATAGGTGCTAGGGAGTAGGGACATCACCGGAAAAGGGTTGAAGTCAGCATGAATTGAGTAACCTTTTCAGTGGGTTTTTTTTTCTTCCCAGTGTTCTCGGATAAACACCAATTTACTTATTTATTTATTAGGGATGTTTTACTGGATAACACTGAAAATCAGAAGCCCTATTTATAACCTCTTTCAGTGGAGCTGGAAACTAAAGAAGAGGGCTCACATGGCAGAGCTCAAGCAAAAATCCTTTTAATAGATGTGCCACTTTTTATTGGTGTTCTGATAGTTTGTTATACATTAAAAGGCTCAGTTGTACATGACAGACACAGACCTGAATAAGGAAGCACACCCCTCCCAGAAACAGCAAAAGAGGTATGGGATGCAGCATGAACTCTACTACATGCAAATAGCTTTGCTCCTTCCTACCCCTTTGAAGTGGCTAGCGCCTTATGGAGGAGGAAGCAGTCCCTGCGCTCAACGGCGGGCAGGGACTATAATTGTGCCTAGCTGATGTGCAAGTGCACAAGGGAAAGAGATTTCTTGCACCTACTCCACTTGCATACCTATGCAGCATCTGGGTACAATCTGGCACATAGCATATTTTCAGTGTTTGCATTAATTAATAAATGGTTGCTAAGTCATTCATTAAACAAATTAAGTTTACTTAAAGTAACAGTTACTGTACTCTTGCAAAAAGGAGTTAAAAGAGCCTTGCCTTTCCTTACTTTAGACAGCTAAATAAAATGATTTTTTACAACCATTAGCTGATTTACACTGCAATTTAATTTTCTCACAATATTGTTTAATTTGAGAATCACTGTTCAACCAGTATTTTGCATGTCAGAAGCCAAACCACTTTGGGCTGCATTAATCAGATCCAGCAAGCTAAGCAAGTCAAGTGAAATCATTAGCTGGACAGGAGACACTTCTGATCCCAAGAAAAATCCAGAGTGCTATAGAGAGTGATTGTATTAAGTAACTGACACTTATCTCTGAGAGGGCCAGAGCCTGTAATCACTGTGTGGGTACGTATAGACTAGGAAAATGTTTTTAAATACTAGTGGAGATTGAGTTTAACGCTTTAAAAATGTGTTAGCACATCATGGCCAACACTAGAGAAGACCTTGATGGTTGATGCACATTGCTCACGCAGAGACACAGGAACAAATGAACAGTCACTCTCAGACACGCTGCATCTGACCCTTCCAATACAGTATCTTGTCTTCAACAAATGCTTCAGAGGAAGGTGCAAGAAACCCTGAGGTAGGCAGATGTGGCATAATCTGCTCTCCATGAAGGTCTCATCCCAATGGCTGCAGAATGGCTTAAACTCCATTCCTTCACAAATTTAGTATTAACTATAACAATCCTGTATATTCATGTATCAGAAGGGTAGCTGTGTTAGTCTCGATCTGTAAAAGCAGCAAAGAGTCCTGTGGCACCTTCTAGACTAACAGACGTATTGGAGCAATTAGTCTATAAGGTGCCACAGCACTCTTTGCTGTATATTCATGTTCGCCATACAAATGCCCGAGCTTTCTTTAAATCTTACTACACAGTGCTATGCTAGACATTGTAGAGTGGGCCATGAATCAGTAATAAAACAATTCCTCAGTACTTTCAGAGAACTCTGGATGATCAATCTTTCAAATAAGACACAAAACTACAGTCCTGACCAGATGTGGTTTTGCAAGAGGAAAA
This sequence comes from Lepidochelys olivacea, assembly GCF_965140295.1. Taxonomy (NCBI): domain Eukaryota; kingdom Metazoa; phylum Chordata; order Testudines; family Cheloniidae; genus Lepidochelys; species Lepidochelys olivacea. The sequence continues at coordinate 114,551,494 of NC_140411.1, forward strand.
GTGTTATAACTGGCGTCTTGGACAAATTCTAACATGGGTATTTACCTTCTGGCTACTTAACTCCACAGCTTTGGCTGGATACATTATCCTTCATTTTCTTTTTCTGCAATATATGCTGGTGTTAAATAGCTGCTGTGTTTCACCTCAGACTTGGTTGCAATGATTCATCTGTATATGTTGTGACGGGGCAAGGACAGATGACTATAGAAAAGTAGGGGGAGATAGATATATTAGCTCCAGGCTAAACAAATCCTTGGTACCAGGATACGTGAAATGGCAGCTGCTCCAGGTCAATTAAGACACCTGGGGCCAATTAAGAACTTTCCAGAAGGCAAGGAGAATGCTAGGTTGATTGGGACACCTGAAGCCAATCAGGGGCTGGCTGAAACTAGTTAAAAGCTTCCCAGCCAGTCAGGTGGGTGTGCATGTCAGAAGCTGTGGGAGGAAGTTGTGCTGTTGGAGAGACTGAGTACTACACACCATATCAGGCACAAGGAAGGAGGCCCTGAGGTAAGGGTAAAGTGGAGCTTAAGGAAGTGAGGGCTGCTGTGGGGGAAGTAGCCCAGGGAATTGTTCATGTCATGTTTCTAAAAGGTCAGCTACCATAGCTGATACTATTAGGGTCCCTGGGCTGGAGGCCTGGAGTAGAGGGTGGGCCTGGGCTTCCCCCCTTCCCCCCCCTGCCTTTTCTCCCTGATTAATCACTGAGACTGGGAGACAACAGAGACAGTGCAAGGAAGGATAACTTCTCCTCACCTGCCTTCCTGGCTTATAATGAAAATGGCTCAGTAGACTGTGACCCTTGTCTCTAGAGAGAGAAGGGTTATGTGGAGGGTCACAATGAGCCTCTGAGGCTAGCAAAATCTGCCAGGAAATGCGGGACCCATGGAGGCAAGGACAGAGCTTTGTCACAATGTGTATAGGTTAAATAAATATTTCAAAGAGCTTTTGTGTCCTCATGGATGAAAGTTGCTTTATAATATTTTCTATTTGACACTAAACTGGGAGGAGAGGTAGATATGCTGGAGGGTAGGGATAGGATACAGAGGGACCTAGACAAATTGGAGGATTGGGCCAAAAGAAATCTGATGAGGTTCAACAAGGACAAGTGCAGAGTCCTGCACTTAGGACGGAAGAATCCCATGCACCACTACAGACTAGGGACCAAATGGCTAGGCAGCAGTTCTGCAGAAAAGGACCTAGGGGTTACAGTGGACAAGAAGCTGGATACGAGTCCATAGTGTGCCCTTGTTGCCAAGAAGCCCAATGGCATTTTGGGATGTATAAGTAGGGGCACTGCCAGCAGATCGAGGGACGTGATCGTTCCGCTCTATTCAACACTGGTGAGGCCTCATCGGGAGTACTGTGTCCAGTTTTGGGCCCCACACTACAAGAAGGATGTGGAAAAATTGGAAAGAGTCCAGCGGAGGGCAACAAAAATGATTAGGGGACTGGAACACATGAGTTATGAGGAGAGGCTGAGGGAAATGGGAATGTTTAGTCTACGGAAGAGAAGAATGAGGGGGGATTTGATAGCTGCTTTCAATTACCTGAGAGGTAGTTCCAGAGAGGATGGTTCTAGACTATTCTCAGTGGTAGAAGAGGACAGGACAAGGAGTAATGGTCTCAAGTTGCAGTGGCGGAGGTTTAGGTTGGATATTAGGAAAAACTTTTTCACTAGGAGGGTGGTGAAACACTGGAATGCATTACCTAGGGAGGTGGTAAAATCTCCTTCCTTAGAAGTTTTTAAGGTCAGGCTTGACAAAGCCCTGGCTGGGATGATTTAATTGGGGATCGGTCCTGCTTTGAGCAGGGGGTTGGACTAGATGACCTCCTGAGGTCCCTTCCAACCCTGATATTCTATGATTCTATGATTCTATTTCTAGGACAAAGAAAAAGATATTTGTTTTTATTAAACAAAAAAAGGATGGAAAATTGATTGGAGGGTGTACATGAGTGGAGGGTATACATGATTAGCTTCTGTTTTGAAATATTAATAAATCATAATAATTTATTATTCAATGTTTCAATGCTTTGCTATTCAAAGCTAGCATCAGTGCTGCATTCATTTGTATTAAAATTAATATTTATATAATTCCTTAAATCTTTCCTTTCCTTTTTAATTGCAAAATTCCATCATAGAAACACCAGCTCTCAGTTTGACCAAAAGTTTGTGGAAACATACAAAATGGTTCCCAGTGTTGTACATAACCTTTGCTTCGATAAATTCCAAATGCTATGCAAATAAGGTTGATTCCCTTTACTGAACTACTCAATATTTGAGACATTTTAAATATAAATACTACATACAAATTACATGGGAAAGTGCTACAGAGAGGGCAAATAAAGAGTTTTTCTGGTTTACATTTATTATAGTGAAATTTCTAAAAATTTAATCTTACACTGATGTTTGTTTTTTTCATTTGTTCTCTGAATAAAGAACTGGGAACTGATCGACAAGGAACCAACCTTAGCCTTGTAGAATAGGGAGAACTATTGAGAGGTTTGTCTGTCGCCCTTAGGCTACTCCGCCACACCCTCCTTGAGTGTGGTGGGCTCCATCCTTTAAGAATCGCTGCTTTAGAAATAGTGATTCCTCAAATAGTGAGTGCTCTCAGTTATACAAGTAGAATATGGCTGCTTGGAGCCATAATGGATAACCAACCAATTAACAGTATGGAGGTAGAAATTCCTGTCTATACTCAAAAATAATACTTAGGGCCACGTCAGTGAGTGATTTAACAATTCGGAAAACTGAATCCTTTAAGGTTAGATTTGCACTGCCCTTCAGTTTGGTCTATGGGGGTGTACAGTGCGCACTGAAATGCTGCTCTGTAACTCCCCATGTGGAAGCGGTGGACACAAACTAGGGAACCTTTTAGTTCGTGCCCACAGCATCCACACGGTCGAGTTATAATGCAGCACATTGATACAAACTGCTATTCACATTCCCACAGTCTGAACTGCTGGGCTATGTAGACAAGCTGTAAATTACAGGATATTTTAGAGAAACAAGGTGGATGAGGTACTGGACCAACTTCTGTTGGAGACAGACACGTTTTCGAGCCACACAGAGCTCTTCTTCACCCACTTTGCTTTGCTAAAATCCTGGGACTCACACAGCTACAACTACACTGCATACAACAATATGATATTTAGAGATATTTAATATAATCATAAACATTTATGATTATTTCATAGATGCAACATTCACACATATACAATTAGATATATTCTTAATACAACATCCTACTTTAAGTTTACAATAGTTTCCATTCATCATAAGTTTCTTTACTAGTCATATGTAACAAATACAAACAGCTAAGGGAAGATTTTCAAAAGCACAAAGAAGAGTTAGGGTCCAATTTCCATCAGTGTTGATGAAAATCAGGTGAGTGACTGCACATCGTGCCTTTGAAAATCCCCCATGTAAATGATAAGAAAAATGTCCTTTGCAGAACACAAGGTGTTCCAAATACAGATTTTTTGACTCAAATGATATGAAAATAAAACTGAATCAGTTGTTATAACAGAGAGGAGCAAAGCAGCAATCCTAACCCAGTGAAATAAAATTCCCTGACCTGCCAAATACTTTTGGCAGACGTAAAATGTATTTTTAAAGTATTTCTATGATGTCAATAAACATTACATCCTGTGGAAACATTTTTTATTTGTCTATTGAGGTTAAAGATTTAGGGAAGACAAATCAAGTTTATTTCAGTCTCCCTAAGGAAAAACAAATCCATCTGTCCTCACTCCTGCCCTGCTGCTTAACAATGTTCATTATTAGCTTTTTCCATAACACACCTACATTTATCCCTTTCTGCACTAAGAACATTTATCTCACAAATATTCCTGTCAAATGGCTTTATGATGCCATAATAAAACAAAAACACCCATTCCCTATGGAAATGAAATGTATAACACCGTTAAGAAATCAAAATGAGATCTAACCTGTCTACATACTGACAGGACTAAAGCTGATCACTTGACACAATCTTATATAGCATTACTCAGGCTAAATGGGAATGGGCAAGAAGAGGAATACTAGAATAAGGACAACAGATGAGCATGTGGCACATGTTAATAAATAATGTAAGGGTGTTATAAATGACAGTGTCTCCACAACAGCTCACCAGTTATAGACATCACAGTTCTCACTCTTTATTCCTCTTTATTCCTGTATAAAATCAAAAAATTTCAGACCCATGCCATCTGTCTGTATAAACACTAAAAATCCAGTTCCGGTGGCAGAAAGATTATCTTTATGTAAAATTTAAGTTTATCAGAGTTGAGACTTAGTATTTTAAAAGAACAGTATTTATTTCAATCCTTTATCTCTGACAATGCCCAGAGGTATCTACTATACCCCCCCATATTCTTATAACCAGCCTTCTAATGCCACTTGAAAAAATTATATTAACTGAACCACGACATAATTAGGGATTGATAAATAATTACATTTTATGTTCCTCACACCTAACGTATGGATTTCCAAGCAATGGGACAAATTCAGCAATGTATTTTATACACTCTTTTCAGTGACCAACACTCAGATTCTACTAGACCTACTTAAACCAATTTTACTAATGTGCCAGCGAGTCTAGTTGGTGGAACATGCACTCTAAGGAGCTGGAAGATGGCACAAGGCAGAGCGTGTTGGGAAATACTTTCACTTTACGCCTTCTTCCAGCTCCTTTGTGTGTAAATCACAGAAAATTAGACTCCCTGACATATCAATAGAGTAAACATAGTAAAGTCTAGGAGTGTAGTTGAGCATAAAAGAGTTTAAGTTACCACCTGAACACTTCCTAAAATTGGCCGTAAAAAGCAATAAATTCCCTTTTTGTGGAAAAAAGCACTCAAGTTGCAGAAGTCCACATAAAAGGCTTAGTATGTTGCTATGTAACACAGCAGGAGAACCGATGAAAAACCACGTTGTAGCAGGCCTCGAAATACAATTGTACAGAGATGAAAATCTCAGACTGCTGCCATGGAAAGCTATATAACTTTATGTTCCTCCACACATACACAGTGCAACTGTAAAAATGGGATAGACCATGCATAAATGTACAATGAGCATTTTCAAGCCCCTCATAATCTAACGTGAAGCCAGCAAAACGTACACTATTTACAAATGACCCTTGTATTCGTGGAATTCCACTGACATACTAGTATAATGCACCAAGGTAGAATATGGCTGCCAGTATCTAGATATACCTGTTTATGACAGCAGTAATTTACAATGTCTTTCTGTAGCATACAGCATTTTTTCCAAGAGTATGCTACACAGTAAGTAGGATTTCACCCATACTTCTCCACTCTTCCATAGGCGACAACCCAATTTATGCTGCAAGCACATCTTCTAGATGGTAATATGGTAGAGCATCATACAAAATAGGAATCTTCGGGCAGCACCTAGGGATTTTCAGACAGCATTTGTAGCAAGTTGCTACTATATACATCTCCTTGTGCCACACAAGCCATGGGAGCATGTGTGCCTATATCCACAATTTGGGTGTCATTAGTACTGGTGAAAATCTCAAGACAATTCTGTTACCTCATAGTACTCATCTGGGTTGCCCCATTAGGGCAGGTCTACAATACCGGAGGAAAGTCGATCTCAGCTACGTAATTTAAGTTACATTAGTAAGCTTAGATCTACTTACCACGAGGTCCACACTACACTATGTCAATGGGAGACGCTCTCCTGTTGACTCCCCTTACTCTTCTCATTCCGGTGGAGTACCAGAGTCCACAGGAGAGCAATCTGCGGTCGATTTAGCGAGTCATCCCTAGATCCGCTAAATCGACACCCGGTGGATCAATCGCCGCAGCGTCAATCCACCAGTAAGTGGAGACAAGCCCTTAGCCTCACTGATCTCAGTTGCTCCAAGTCTGTTCTGCAAATACATTGCCTTCACAAAGCTTCAATATGAAGTGAGACTGGAGTTTGTGAATGCAAATCTCTCCCAGAATCGCATGTGCACTGGCAGCATGGCTGCTTAGAGATGAGAGAAAGAAAGTCTGATGACCTGACCAAGTTAGAGACAACAAATCAGAGATAAGCAAATTGACAAAAGTGGAAACATGTTTACAAACTAAGCAAAAAAATGAAACAAATACTAAAAAAAATTGTAAAAAACCCCAAGTTTTTCTTCAGTGATTTAATGAAAACGTTTGGAGAGTTAGGCTCATCTCCTCAGATTCAGTGTTTCCTAAGTGAACAAAAGTGCAGCTCTGAAAAAAACTTTCTGGTTACAATTGTCTGGTTTTTTTTAAAAAATTCCTGTACAACAGATGTGCTTTTATATTTTTTCTCCTGAAAATGTTCCCTTCAATTTTCTGACTGCCTGAAGAAAACTACACCCCAGTAGAAAACAGGAGAACATCATAATATACATGACAAATACCAATACCTCTAAAATGTTACCTACTGTATCTAGCAAAGATACTTATATTTAGCTAAGATGGAACAGAAGTTTGCAGGCTCTTTTCTGCAATTACAGTAGTCCCTATGATATCAGTGCTGAACAAGAATGGAAATGGCTATATTGTTGCCTACTTTTATTCATTTTGTTTCAGTTTATTTAAATATAAAACACAGAAGTAGGCAAAAGCCTTAAGATTTTTAGCAAAAGCAAAACACAGGGAAACAGCTTTCCTCCAGCCGGAATTAAAAAGTACCACCTACCTATTTTAAAACACATCACAAGGCTAATTCCTAGTGCCAACACCACAGTCGTATTAATAACTATGTCTCTCCAGTAAACCCAACATGGGGTTTGTGTTAAATGAAGGGGATGGGAGTAGCTCCCTTTTATGGACACCCAGTTAGCTATAAAATCCCTGTTAGTAGCTGTCCTCTACTTGCTTTACCTGTGAAGGGTTAAACAAGTCCATAGGTAAAAGGAAGGGAGTGGGCACCTGACCAAAAGAGCCAATGGGAAGGCTAGAACTTTTTTAAATTGGGAAAAAGCTTCCTGTGTCTGTCTGTCTGTTGTTCTCCGAAGAGAGGGCACAGAGCAGTCTGTAAAAAGCTGTGCTGGAGCTATGCTGGAAAAAGCTGTGGGCCAGGTATGAAAATCATCAGATCTTACATAAAAACTAATTTGAAACCCCAGATATGTAAGTAGATCAGGAAATGTCTAAGAAGACATGATTAGGTTTATCTGTTTTATTTCTTTATGGCTTGTGGACTCCTCTGTGCTAACCCCAGGTGCTTTTGTTTTGCTTGTAACCTTTAAGCTGGACCTCGAGAGCTATCTTGATGCTTAATCCTTGTAATTTTTTTTTAAAATCTAGCAAAAAGCCTGAGTTCCAAATATATTTTCTTTCTTTTTTGTTTAATAATAATAAAATTTACCTTTTTTTAAGAACAGGATTGGATTTTTGTGTCCTAAGAGGTTTGTGCATATGCTGTTTAATTAGCTTGTGGCAACAGCTGATTTCCTTTGTTTTCTTTCTCAGCTCTTCCCCGGAGGGGGGTGAAAGGGCTTGAGGGTACCCACAGGAAGGAATTCCCCAATGTGCCTTCCTGGGTTCCAAAAGGGGTCTTTGCACTTGGGTGGTGGCAGCATCTACCCATCCAAGGTCAAAGAGAAGCTGTAATCTTGGGAGTTTAATACAAGCCTGGAGTGGTCAGTATTAATTTTTAGAATCCTTGTGGGCCCCCACCTTCTGCACTCAAAGTGCCAGAGTGGGGAATCAGCCTTGACAGAGTTACAGGAAAAACATCACCAGAGCAACTGGGGAAAGAAGCCCGTAACTTGCAATGGGGAGTGTGCGCACCAGATAATTGCCATGATACTCAGTATCAGTGCAGGGATATTTGCATATCTATATGGGTATTCCATGGACATTATCACTTAAACAAAACAAAACAAAATAGCAACAATGCTGCAGCAATTCTTTACTTAGTCCTTAATGGATGAATGTGCCTCAATACATCACTTTGCCACAATAGCTCACTTCCACATCAATACAACAAGTTCTATCAGATTTTGTGTTCATTCAAGACTATATAATAATAACCAGTATAATAACCTTGCTGGAACGAGATAAGATCTTGTCCTTGTTTGCTCTTATTAACATGGAGTCCCTGGAGCTACACAGCTCTCAATACATGATTGCCAAGTGGTTCAAGTTTACCTTTCATGAAGGACTGAAAACTTTATTATTTCAGGTTTCTGTGGTGCAGGAGGAAATGGAGGATGTTCAATGTACACTAAATCTTTGCAAAGATTAAAGGTCTACATCAACAGCAGGCCAGATGGCCAATATAATAAAAATACAACCTGCAGGCCGTAGCAAGTTATCTTTCACAGATGGCAGCACAATAACAAAAATCTCTGTTGACACCAGGAAAAGAAATAAACTTCCCTTGTATCTTGGCCCTGGAATTAGACTCAGTTTCATTTACCTGATTAGCATAACAAATGGCGATACATTTTGCTAATCAAGCTTAGTTTAAAAAGTCTGCTGAAACCAGGAACATTGCATATCCTTTTAGCTGGTAGAGCTATAAATAATTTGAATAAACATGGGACCAACCACAACATGTCACTTCAGTCTCCCCTTCTACTTTGTGCTAAAAGCAACAAGAGAACTGTATATTACAGATCTTGAGAGCAGAGTTGGTGCTGATTTGGTCACCAAGCAACCCAAGGAAACCAATAGAGCTGTAAAGAGAGTATATCACCATAGAATTTGGACGCGAGTACCTGGAAATCTCACCAAAAGGAGGAATTCTCCCCTCAGCCAAGAGTCCTCCCTACTCCCACTTCTCCAGCAGTATGGGGATTACAACGCAAGCGTGCCAAGTTGAGAGGATGAAGGATATAAAAATGATGTTCCAGCTCCATCAGATTTGTCAAGAATCTCAAGAAAGTAAACCAAAACCATATATTCTGGCAGTACTTCACTCCTGTTCTTGTGTAATTCTTCCTAAAACACAGCAAGAATAAAGGCATGTCTTCCCTGAAGTGTTAGCTCAGGATATAACGCGAATCCTGCCCCTACCCCAACTCCCATTCACACACAAAAGTCAGGTTAAGTGGTTCTTTAAATTTCAGCTAGCTGGCCCATCAGAGGGTGTAGGCTGAAGCCTGAGTGCTGCGGACACTTGAGCTAGTAATGCAGAGAGGGCTCAGCTACTCTGCTCAGCTCATACAAACACCCTATGCTGCTTGAGTGTTGTGTGGCATCAGCGCCCTCCTCTGAGTAAGGTAACTCGAGAGAGATGCTGACTTGAGTGCAGATAACTCATGCTAATGCTACATTGAAGACAAGCCTTCAGTGGGAACAATTTCTGACATTAAACAGGAAAAGAACAACTCAGTTACCAGGTGCTGTAGATGCTGTACTGGAGAGTGAATGTCTTTGCCCATGTTATGCAAAAGTCTGAAGGCAACACATCGTATCACTCACAGCCACAACAACAACAAAATGATGATTATTTTAGAAAATTTAAACCACTGTGTCTTAGAAACTCCCTGTATTTGTCTTTCAGCAGAAGCAAATACCAGTTTGTGTAAAGAGCTTTCACCATGTCACATGACTGCACTGCCAGGGCAGAGTGAGGAAGCAGATGCAGTGAGCCCCCAATTCACCTAGTCTCTAATTTTCAGCAACATTAGCAGCAGAGCCCTCCAATGAGACCTACTACCCCTGATTAGACCTGGGGGCGTCCAGGAGAGCAGTGGACAAGTGAGAATAGAGTGGAGGAGGCAGGAGCAGAGATCAGAGCAGGTTAAAGGCCTTTCCTCTTCCCCCTCTATCCCCTGGAGGTATACTGTCAGCATTGCTGGAGGTAAGTGAGAGGCCCCTCTGCCTCAATGCGGAGATCTACACAGGGAAAGGCTCTGGCTTCACCCCCACTCCCCCTTGACCCCCTTCTTCTTCCCTGAAAACATGGTAGCAGGAGACAAGTTCTCCCTATTTGCTGGGAAGCTGAAAAGTGAAGTAAAGGGGAGTGTCTCTCCCCCCACCAAGAACTGCAAGCAGTGCAGAAGAGTTGTTGATTCAGGACTGTCCCTTCTGTCTCCTGAACTCACTGATTCTGCAGCAGGAGACACACATTATTCTCCTGTCAGAAACCTGAGGAGCCGAGTGACTGGGACATTCTGCCCCCTCCAGGAGGATCACAGAAAACAGCAACTGTTCCAGAATACAGAGTGCAGGGTACAGAGACGGCCTCACAGTTAATATGATTCTCCCAGAAATGTGGGCGACGGTTGTCAATTCCGGTCAAAAAACAAAACGAAAGGGAAAAGAGAGTAAACGAAAAGAGGATAATATGAAGATTAAGGCGTCAGAGTCTGCAGGGAAGAGTAACAAAAGAGTGGCACAGATTACTGCTGATTTAACTGTGGTGCTGGAAATCTGTTTCAGCAAGATTGAAGAAAAACTGAATAACCAACAGCAGACAACAAATAATCAAATAAAGTACCTCATAGTAACCACCACAGATGTGGAGTCTAGAATTACCAGCATTAAGGGCATGTAGGGTTGGGTGAAGAGACCTGCTGCCCTGCAGTCTCAAGTCAAAACACTGAGTGAAAAACTAGAAGATTTGGACAATAGGGACCATAGGATTCTAAAGCTGCCGGAGGGAACCAAAGGCAAATACCCCACAAAATACCTTGAAACATGGATTCTAGAAGCTCTGGATTCTATCAGTCAAATCAGATAGAATTAAGATTGAAAAGGCTCACGAGTACAAGGGGTACAAGTATATAAAAGAAATGTGATTAGACCATGTGCTATCATAATAAGGCTGCATAGCTTCAGAGACCAGGTTTTGATTCTCGACATATACAGAAAGTTGAAAGTAGTAAGAATGGAGGGCAATTTGAGTCTCCTTCTGTCAAGATTATTCTATAGGTGTTAGAAGGAAAAGTGCTGAATTTACAATAGTCCACAAACAGCTCCTCAGCAAAAAGCTTTGATTAGTATTGATTTTTCCAGCAATCCTGAAAATATATAAGGCGGGTCAAACTCATGCTTTGGGGCTTCATTTTTTCTCCAAAACCTAAAATAGGATAGATCTAATTTTTATATCAAAATTTCTTTTAAATTAAAAACTTATCAGAATTAGATTAATACATATCTCGGACCACATGCCTGACTGCATGAAAATAATGTCTAATTCAGAAACAAGACAAAAGTAGGAGAATTAGTAACATTGGTGAAAGACAATGATTAATGAATAAAATGGAAAACTATACTGATAATTATATTAAGGATTATCTTCTACGTGATATATCCCCAGAAACTAGATGGAAGGCATTTAAAGGAGTTATCTTGTATAACAGTTATAGGGGGGGGAAAGATAAGCAAAACCAGGTAGATTTAGAGGAACAAATTTACAGTTTGCAGAAGCAATATTATTTGACGAATGATGCAGACTTGCTCCAAGAGATTAAGAATGCATAAGGAGCATTAGAAACACTGATAAACGGGGGGGGGGGGGGGGGAGAAAGAGGAGACAGCTCTCTTATTTGCCAAAGATCAAATGGAGGATCAAATCTGGCATATTACTAGCCAGACTGATTTCCAACAGAAAATCCAGAACAGCCAAACCATACCATAAGGATAAAAATGGAATACTTAAAAAAAAAACCCACAAAAGGATTAACAAAGTACTAGCAGAATATTTCCAAGAGATATATATTAGCAAACATGGAAGAACTGGAAGCTAGTACACTTCAAGATCTTAAAATGCTCATCCTGATATACAACGACAGAGAAGTACTAGATGGCCCTATAACACAGGAGGAAATAGTGATGGTAATCTCATCACTACAATGAGGGAAAAGTCCTGGACCAGAAGTGGATATTCCTCTGAATTCTACAAAATGTTTAAAACACAGATAATGTGTGTTTCACTATACGCTGATGACCTTATGCTTTTTATAGAAGTTTTAAATAAAAATTGGCCAGTATTACAAGAAATAATTTAAGCTTTTGGTCAGGAATCTGGATACAGATTAAACTACTCTAAATCAGAGTTTCTGCACCTTGGCTCTAAAACATACCCAATAAATGTTTAAGAGCTCATTGAAAGTAGTGGATCATAAAATTAGATATGTAGGCATTAATGTATCACTTAAAGCAGGGGAGTTGACTTTGGTAGGTAGACTCCATGAACTTAAAATGAATGTCCTGCCCATGGCTGTGTATCCTTTTTTCCATGGTTCCCTTTATACCTGCCAAAAATGTATTCAAGAAATTAAAAAAAAAAATCACTGATTCCTATGGTCAAACTAGAAACCAATAATCAAAACAGAATGGCTGGGATGACCAGCTGAGAGGGAAGGCCAAGTGATTCCAGAATTCAAGGGATGCTATAGGGTGGCAGAAATTAGACCAGTAGTGGAATGGATCTCTAAATGAGAGAATCCATCATGGACACATATACAGCAGAAACTGGAAAACCAGATCTCATTATATTAGGGTGACCAGATGTCCTGATTTTATAGGGACAGTCCCGATATTTGGGGCTTTTTCTTATATAGGCTCATATTACCCTCCACCCTCTGTCCCAATTTTTCACACTTGCTATCTGGTCACCCTACATTATATAATTGTATGCTGGACTCATAACTCAAAATTCCAGCACCCATGAAATATCGCCTGCTACTTATAAAGTACACTTACTAAAAGGGCATATGTGACGCACTTGGCCAAACAAGAGCAGATGTAAGTAATATCAAAAATAAAAAATAATAGTGCTTTCTAACCCAGGTTGAACAAGAAAGGTTTTAGGTGTTGGGGCCAACAGCACTAAAATAAATGGAAGGATTTTTTGGGAATGGACAATCCTTAAAACAAACAGATGTAGCTGATATATTAAAAAAAGAAAAGAATGTGCAATATGAGTTTACACAGATTGCCTACTTTATTAAAAACAGTTTCAGAGAAGAAAGGAACCAATAAAGCTATATGTATTGAAAGTTTTATACATAGATTGAAGTTTTGGCAATTAAAATTGTATCTAGAATATATAATCTCATGACTTTATTGTGAAAAAGACAAACCTCAAAGCTATAAAATTATGGAGTGCAGACTATAAATATGAAATAACAGCAAAGGAATGGAATGAGATAATGCAGATGATAAATATTGACTTTCATACTAACTAAACAGTGCAAGTTCAGTTCTATTTAGTTCACAGAATGTATGTTTTTTCATCTCTATATAATATGATATATAATATTGTCCCACGTATCTGTATGAAATGCAAAACAGCCAGGCTTTCTTTCATACACACGATATGGGACTGGTAGATGGTAAAAAAAAATGTGGAAAACCATTCTGAAAGAAATAAAAAAACATTAGAGAAAGAAATCATACAGGACTTAAAGACAAGGGAGTTGGCCCTTCAAAAGATTCAAGCCAGAAAGCTACTCCTTTTCTTGCTCTTTATAAAAAAAAATCTTAAATAGGTGGACCCAGATAGCAATTCCTGCTGTAGATCACTGGGGAAGAAACTATTAATAGAATATCTTATAATTGAAGACTTAACACATTTTGTGAGAAGAGTGAAAGACAAATTCACAAATGCACTGCAAAACTATACAATAAAAATTCTGAAATCATTGAGATGCTAAGATACAGAAACAGTACTCCTATATTTATAGTATAGTCAAGATGGACATCCAGAAGATAATAATTGAATTACATTCCACCTCACTTAGTTTTTCTTTATTTCTATTATCCTGAGACTCTTCTCCCCTCCCCCGCAAAAAAGTTAATATGAATGGTTAAGTGTATATTGTGTTTAAATAATATTGAAAGAAAGGGAAATGTTAATGATGTCAAAAGATAGAAACACCAGAGTTATGGACTTACCGGTCAACTGGACACCACCTGGAACCGGAAGTAATCATGCAGCAGCACAGACAAAAAATAAATAAACCCCAGCAAATACTGTCCTGCCTTGGTGCTTTAGCTCCGCTTCAGCCCTGTGGCGCCCTTCCCAGCTTCAAACCCCTGGGGGGCGCCTGGGCTCAGTGCTTCGGCCCCACAGCGCACGCTGGAGCTCAGGGCTTTAGCCATGAAAGGAGCACCAGTTTCAACTCCAGTGCTCCTCCCGTAGCTAAAGCCCTGAGCCCCAGCGTGCACCTCCCCCTGACAGAAGCTAGGAGCAGAGCCGTGGGGAGCCCCCAGCCCCAGCAGCCGTGGAGCTCAAGCCCCGAGCCCCAGCGCTTCCCCCAGTCTAAAGCCCTGAGCCCCACTGCTCTCATCTGGCAGAAGCCCTGATCCCCCCGCCTGGAGCCCTAGGGCCCTAAGGGTCAGAAGCCCTGACTCCGCCCCCCCAGTCATGATCCCCCTCCCGTGGCTGTAGGCCCCCGTAGCTGAAATCCATTACCTCTTCTTCAGCGTTACGAACATTTCTGAGTTACAGACAACATCCATTCCTGAGGTGTTCCTAACTCTGAGGTTCTACTGTATGTTCAATATACAATATGTTGACTAATATTGTTAATTCTGTATTAAAATATGTACCTATATGTGTCAAGACAATGTAATTGTAATGTCTTATTGTAAATGACCCCAAATAGCAAACAAATAAAATCTTTTCAAGGAATTAAAAGGAGCAGAGGGCTTTCACCATTCCTCTGATTTCTTGCTGCTTCCTCAAATTTTCATCTTACTCTTTCATTGGTGAAGGCAAACTCATGACTAATTGTGTCAAGGCTACTAAAGAGTAACACTATGTTGCAGACAGTTTGTAGTGGGTGGGAAAGAGCTCAGCTGCTCCCCTCTCAAGCACTACATACCAATCCTCAGAGCCAAGAGCCTCAGTACTAGAGATCAGACAGACAAACAGAAGAAGAGCAGGAAAACGATTTACTAAAACAGAGACAAAACTAAATAAAACTACATTGCCTCCAATATCCTTAGCATTAAAAGATCCTTAGCAATGTAATTTACGCTCATCCTCAGAGTTCTGAGGATGAGCGTAAATTAGAGATTGAAAATCATGTTTATACTTTTGGTATATCCTCATAATCTTGTCAATGTGTTCTTGTAAAATACTTTTTTCTTAACTTTCTCTATAACTTCAGTACATGCTTTTTGCTCATAATATCACAGTCCTATTAACCTTATTCACTATGTCACCACCTTATTACAAAATCTAGGCTGGCAAAGAGCAGAGAACTGAAAACAGCTCCGTTTGCTTTTTCCCTTGGGCATGTACAGACACACATTTATATTTTCAGCTAAGAGTCTAAGTTCACAATTGAAATGCGTACACATTCCCCAGGTACTAAATGAATCCCTGAGACTGTGCACCCAGAG
The DNA here is from genome assembly GCF_965140295.1 of Lepidochelys olivacea. Taxonomy (NCBI): domain Eukaryota; kingdom Metazoa; phylum Chordata; order Testudines; family Cheloniidae; genus Lepidochelys; species Lepidochelys olivacea. Next base: position 114,566,803 of record NC_140411.1, read on the forward strand.
GGCAACAGAGGTGAAATAAATGAAGAGCTACTCCACTTCCTCAAAAATGTGTAGAAAATATTGGTAGTAAAACCAAAGTGAAAACATATCTTCTGTGTTTACTGCTTTCCTCCTCCTCAAGCTTAGTTGTGAAAACCAAACCACTCTAGGAACAAAGTACTGCAGCAAAAGCCCTAATATATCTCATTTTGACTAGTGTAATCACTTGTTTTCTGGATTCTCTGAATCTCACCTCCCCTGATCCAATCTATGAGAAACGCAACTGCCAAGATTATAACAACTTTATATTTTCAAAGCTCTGTACAAAAATAAATCAATATTCACAAACCTCACGGAGGTTTTACAGAGGGGAAAATTGAGACAGGGAGCAGCCAGCTGGGCAGCTTCTCAGCTTTGCTGCAGTGTTACATCTGGTTGTTATCATTGTTAATATTTATTTATTTAACAGCATACTTGCCTGGCACTTCACAGGTAAAAGCACGGTCCCATCTTTCAAGAGTGTACATTCTAAGTTAAATACAAAATGCCAACAGTGACAATATACCATGTATGGTATAAAACATTGAGAAAACAGGGGGCAGAAGAAAACAATGGATAGGAACAGAATTCCCAGGAAGCACACTGCATTTTGGCCACAGAGAGCCAACCAGCGTATGCATGTTGTTTAGCATGTTTCTTGTTGGTTAAATTGGAAGAGTTTTAACTTTTTAATAAAAAGAGAAATTATGTAATTGAAATATTTCTTTAATAAGTCTTGTCTGAAAGACTTCATGAAAGAAGAGTTTCTGTATGAATGCGGAGAGGGTGGGTGCCCAGCAGACTCAAAGGGTGCGTCTACACTTCAAGATGGAGGTATAATTTTCAGCTGGAGGACTCACATCCGTGCTAGCTCTCATCAAGTTAGCACTCTAAAACCGGAATGTAGCTATGGTAATGTGAGCGGTCGGAGGGGCTAGGCACCCTGAATACATGCCTAGCATCTTGGATGGGTACATACTCGGGGTGGCTAGCCTCTCCAGCCACTTGCGCTCCTGTGACTACACTCTATTTTTGGCATGCTAACTTAATCTGAGCTATTGCGGGTATGTATCCTCAAACTGGAATGTATACCTCCAAGTGCAGACATACCCAAAAGAAAAGACTGCTCCAAGCTGAAGGGACAGCAGGGAAGCAGATGAGAGGAGAGTTGTCTCCCCTGTTGTTGAAAACTACTAGGCTACAAGGTTACTCAGGGAAGAATGTGAGATATTCTGTGTCATACAGAATCACCATCAGTATGTTGAAGACAGTCAGCTGTATGTCTTCTTTAAATTGATGCAAGATTCTATAATTTTACTCCTTTCCCAGTATGTGATCAGACAGGGACTGGAATAAAAGAAAATTAACTAAAACTTAACGCTGATAAATTTTAAAATTATACATACTGATAAAGGACAAAGCAGAATAATACAAAAAAAATAAATAATGATAATAGAAGTGGGCCAAGTGGCCTCCACAGCAGCTATTGAGAAAAAACGGTTACTTATCTTCTCGTAACTGTTGTTCTTCAAGATGTGTTGTTCACGTCCATTCCACATTAGGTGTGCACGAGTTGCGTGCACGAGCGTCAGAAACTTTTTCCCTTAGCGGCTCCCGGCGGGCCGGCGGGGCCCCCCGACTGGCACCACTGCGCCGTGCATATATACCCCTGATGCCTGACCCCCTCCGGTTCCTTCTTGCCAGCAACTCCGACAGAAGGGTTGGAGGGTGGGTGATGGAATGGACGTGAACAATACATCTCGAAGAACAACAGTTACGAGAAGGTGAATAACCATTTTTTCTTCTTTGAGTGTTTGTTCACATCCATTCCACATTAGGTGAATCACAAGCTTACCTCTGGAGGAGGGTAGGAGTCACGGAACAACTAACTGGAGTACCGCTCTGCCAACTGCCACGTCCTCTCTGGCCTGCTGGTTGACCGCATAGTGGGTCGTGAAGGTGTGCACTGAGGACCAGGTGGCTGCTATGCAGATCTCCTGGATCGGGACCTGTGCCAGGAAAGCAGTGAAAGTCGCTTGCGCCCTGGTCAAGTGGGCCGTGACTCCTGGGGCTGGAACACCTGCAAACTCATAGCACGTCCGGATGCACCTTGTAATCCAAGACGAGATCCGCTGTGCTGAGACTGGGAGGCCTTTCATCCTCTCAGCTACGGCCGTGAACAGCTGCGCAGATTTACGAAAGAATTTGGTGCGCTTCAAATAGAACACCAGCGCTCGACGGACATCCAGGGTGTGTAGGCTGCGGTGACTCGGGTCCGCATGGGGTTTTGGAAAAAACACCGGCAGACAAATGTCCTGGCCTAAATGGAATTGCGAGACCACCTTAGGGAGGAACTTGGGGTGCGGTCGGAGCTGCACCTTATCCTTGTGAAACACTGTATACAGTAGCTCAGAGGTGAGAGCCCTCAGCTCGGACACCCTGCTGGCTGAGGTAATGGCCACCAGAAATGCCACCTTCCAGGAAAGGTGGAGGAAGGAGCAGGTAGCGAGGGGCTCGAACGGGGGTCCCATGAGTTTAGAGAGGACCAAGTTAAGGTTCCAAGGAGGGACTGGGGAGCGCGAGTACGGAAACATCCTCTCCAATCCTTTAAGGAACTGTCTCACCACTGGGTGGGAAAACCGAGCCCCCCGAAAACCCCGGATGGAAGGCGGAGATGGCTACCAGGTGCACTCTAAGTGAGGACGAGGCCAACCCCTGCTGCTTGAGATGCAGGAGGTACTCGAGAATGGCTTGCACAGGGGCCTGGCACGGCTGCACCTGTCGGGGCCCACACCAACAGGAGAACCTTTTCCACTTGGCCATATAGGTAGCCCTGGTAGAGGGTTTCCTACTGCCATCTGCTGCACAGGAAGGGAACACTGGCTCTCCAAGGCATTTAGCCACAGAGGTTCCACGCCATCAGGTGCAGTGATTGCAGACCGGGGTGGAGAAGCCTGCCACCGTCCTGCATGATGAGGTCCTGGTGTAGGGGCACAACTACCGGGACCTCCACTGACAGCTCTAGAAGGGTTGTGTACTGGTGGGGCCACGCCAGGGCGATGAGGACCACTGCCGCCCTGTCCCTGCGTACCTTGAGCAGGACCTTATGTACCAAGGGGAGCAGGGGAAATGCATACATCAAGCCCCCTCCCCACGCAAGCCCCCTCCCCATGCATCTGCGACTGCGCTGTGGCCCTGGAACGAGCAGAACCACGGGCACTGGGCGTTGGCCCTGGTGGCAAACAGGTCTACCCGGGGAAACCCTCACCTGCGGAAGACGAAAGCACGACGTCCACTCTGAGTGTCCACTCGTGCATGCGATACGACCTGCTGAGATAGTCCACCAGCTCATTTTGCACCCCCGGGAGATATGACGCCTCGAGGAGAATGGCATGGGCTATACAAAAGTCCTAGAGGAGGAGAGATTCGGAACGGGCCCCGCCCTGCTTGTTTATATAAAACATGGCAGTAGTGTTGTCTGTCAGAACTATCACGCTGTGATCACTCAGAGTGGTGTGAAAGGTCTGGCAGGCTAGATGAACTGCTCTGAGCTCCTTCACATTGATATGGAGTGACCGCTCTGCTCCGGACCACAAGCTTTGAGTCCTGAGGTCCGCCAGGTGAGCCCCCCATCCGTGGTCTGATGTGTCCATCACCAGTGTCAGATCCGGCTGTGGGGTGGCAAAGGGGATGCCTTCACAAACCACAGGCTGGGACTGCCACCACTGCAGGGAGTCCAGCACGTCCCTTGGGGCTGTCACTACCAAGTCCAAGGGGTCCTTGCTTGGGCGGTACCTGAGCGAGCCACACCTGCAGAGTCCTGAGTCTCAGTCTGGCATGCCTGACCACGTGTTTGCATGCTACCATGTGGCCCAGCAGCTGCAGGCAGCACCTGGCCATTGTCGTTGGAAGCTGGAGCAGGGAGGCCACCACTTGCTGGACAGCTCGGAAGCAGGATACTGGAAGGCTTGCCCTGGCCTGCACCACGTCCAGGACCGCCCCTATGAATTCCACTCTCTGCATGGGCACAAGAGTGGACTTGGGGACGTTGACCAGGAACCCCAGCTCACGGAACAATCCCAGGGCCACCTCCATGTGTCCCCACATTTTCGCTTCGGATTGACCCGTCAGGAGCCAGTCATTGAGGTACGGGTAAACCCAGACCCTCTGCCTCCGCAAGAAGGCCGCCACCACCGCCATGCATTTCGTGAACACCCATGGGGCCGCGGCTAGACCGAACAGGAGAACCACAAACTGGTAATGGTCTTGGCCCCAGGTGAAGTGCAGGAACCGCCGATAAGCTGGGTGGATGGCGATATGAAAGCACGCGTCCTTCATGTCAAGGGCAGTGTACCAGCCTCCCGGATCGAGGGAAGGGATGATGGTGCCCAGAGAGACCATGCAGAACCGGGCCTTGACCAGGAACTTGTTGAGCTTTCGCAGGTCTAAAATGGGATGAAGGACCTCTTTGGCCTTGGGGATGAGGAAGTACCAGGAGTAGAAGCCCTTCTCCCTTAGGCAGTGCGGCAGTGTGTCTACCGCCCCCACCTCTAGCAGCGAGCGAACCTCCTTCTCTAGGAGATGCTTGTGAGAGGGATCCCTGAAGAGGGATGGAAAAGGGGGGCTGGGAGGGAGGGAAAGAGGGAAGAGAATTGCAGCGAGTTCCCCTTCCATACCGTGCACAAGACCCAACGGTCTGATAGAATGCCGGACCACGCACGGGAGAAACGGGCCAGGCAGTTCAGGAAACAAGGGGATGGATCAGGTGGCTGATCTGGTACGCTGCCCTCGAGCGCACCTTCAAAAAACTGGCTTAGTGCCCGGCTGGGATTTGTGCTGACCTTGTTCTGGCCCAGCACATTATTATTGTTATTATTGCGCCAATGCCTGTTATCCCTGCCTCACCTACAGTAAGGCTCATGCCTATGACGAGGCTGGTACTGACGCAGAAGGGGAGGCTGCGGCTTAAAGGGCTTCCTCTGCATCACTGGGGTGTGCATACCCAGTGACTTAAGTGTAGCCCTCGAGTCCTTGAGGCTATGCAGCCTTGCGTCTGTCTGATCCAAAAAGAGCCCGGACCCTTCAAAGGGGAGGTCCTGGAGTGTGCTCTGACCTCAGGCGGCAGGCCTGACTCCTGCAGCCACGCCGAGTGCCTCCATGACCACCCCCGATGCGATTGTTCCGGCCGCCGCGTCTGCTGAATCCAGGAAGGCCTGGAGAGAGGTCTTTGCTACTGCCTTGCCCTCGTCCGCCAAGGCTGTAAACTCCTGTTGGGAACCTTGCGGGAGGTTGTCCTTAAACTTCCCCACCGCTGCCCAGGAGTTGAAATTATGCCTGTTGAGGATGGCCTGCTGGTTAGCAATCCGCAACTGAAGGCCCCATGACGAGTACACCTTTCTGCCAAAAAGGTCCAGGCATTTTGCCTCCTTGGCCTTAGGTGCTGGGGCCTGTTGACCATGATGCTCCTTTTCATTCACCGCCGAGACCACAAGGGAGCACGGACTTGGGTGGCAAAATAGGAATTCATAGCCCTTTGACGGGGCAAAGTACTTGCGCTTCACACCCTTGGCAGTTGGAGCACTGGAGGACGGGGTCTGCCATATAGCTTTATAATTCGATTGGATTGTCTTAATGAGCGGGAGCACTATTTTAGATGGACCTTCGGGGCTCAAAATGTCCACCATGAGGTCCTCCTGCTCAACTGTCTCCTTGGCCTGCAGCCCCAAGTTCTGGGCAAACCTACACAGTAGCTCCTGGTGGGCTCTGTGATCTATGGGTGGAGGGCTGGACACCGCTGTTCCCGCCACCGCCTCATCCGGGGATGACAAGGAGGTTAGCAGCTGCTCGGCCCCCTCTGGCTGGTCCTCCTGCTCCCCTTCTCTCGTGGGAGGGGCCTCTGGCTCAGGCCAGGGTGGGAGACCTTGGGGTGGCACCGGACTCGGTGCTGGTCTCTCCGGTTTACCCTGGGGGGATGCTGGAGGCCTGGATACAGTGCTTTCCAGCACCGTTGGGCGTCGGTTCGGGGACCGGGACCACTGCACCAAGTAGCTCGCCCTGGACAGGGTCCCTTGGCGCTGTTGATAGGCCCAAGGAGTCCAGAAGGGCCAATGACCCAGCAGCCTCCATTGGGGGTGCCACCCCGTCTGAGGGTCCTTGCTGTCTGGAGCACGCTGCAAGTGACTGTAATGGCTGGAGTCGGCACTGGACTGCAGCGAGGCCGACCGCGAAGGCCACGGTGGTGCCGATGATCTGTGCCAGCAGGAGGTCGACGAGTGGCTCCTAATGGAATGGGAGCAAGATCGGTGCCGATATCCCCGGGACTGGGAATAGGATCTGGACCGGGACCAGGACTGGCACCGGCGTTCTCGGGACCGGGATCGGCGCCTGCAGGAGTTCTCCAGCAAAGGCCGTCTCGACTCCTCCCGGTGCCGGTCTCTAATCGATGCCAGGGATCGTGCCTCGTCCGTTACTTCCTCCTGCCGATCCACTCCCGGTACCGCAACTTTCTTCTGAGCCGCGGGTAACTGGGAGTCCGCAGACGCAGAGCTCGACTAGGACCAACTCCGGGAGCGGTGCCGGGACGGTGTCCTCGAACAGCACACCATTGCCGGATTACCCCTCTACTGGTACAGGAGGGGGCTCGTTGCCGACAGCTCAATTAGGTCCTTTGCCGCTTTATAGGTGCCAGGCATGGAGGGCTGATCCATTAAGTCATCGAGCCCATCATCCGTACTGAGCTCACTTAGGCCTGGGCTCGGTGGGACTTGTGGCACAGGAACTGCCGGTCCCAGCACTGGTACAGCGGCCTTTCCACTCTTATTGGTGCTCAGAGTCTTGGAAGGAGCTGGCCTCCTATACGGGGAACGTCCGCGGCTTCCTTTTGGCTGCGCCGTGGGCCGCACCGGGGAGGACGAGCGGTGCCAGGGCCTAGTCTGGCGCTGTGGGGCCGACAGCTTTCAGTGTTTAGCCGGTGCCGGGTCTCCCGACGGATCTGGGGCACTATGCACCGAGGAAGCCGGAGCTGGCGTTGGGCACTCTGGGCCCAGTGGCTGTAATGCGGCTTCCATCAACAACTGCTTTAAACGGAAGTCTCTTTCTTTCTTTGTTCTTGGCTTGAACGCCTTGCAAATCTTACACCGCTCAGTTTGATGTTCTTCCCCCAGGCAACATAGACACAAGCCGTGGGGGTCACTAACTGGCATAGGCTTGCGGTACATGGCACAAGCCTTAAACCCGTGGGCCTGCGGCATGCCCCACGGCTGAAGGCGGGTGCTGGAAACCTCCAAGCACCTAATCACTTAAGTATCCACCACGAAGTGTATGCTAACTAACTGATAACAGCTATCTATAAGAGAAAGGCTAAGGGACTGCTCTCATACAAGAAGAGAGAGGTTGTTCCAACGCTGTCACGGATGGTAAGAAGGAACTGGAGCGGGTCGGGCGGCAGGGGGTATATATGCACGGCGCAGTGGCGCCAGTCGGGGAGCCCTGCCAGTCCGACGGGAGCCACTAAGGGAAAAAGTTTCCAACGCTCGTGCACACGACACGTGCACACCTAATGTGGAATGGACACGAACAAGCGCTCGAAGAAGAACTATGCCTGTCTCTTGCCAAACAGCTTGCAGTCTGAAGCCTACTGGATTCATAATTTTTCCTGTATTCTCTGGGTAGCTGCTGTGGTCAGTGACCCTTTTTTAACTTATAGATGATCCAGAGACTGCAATCCACTAAGAGGCAGATCTCACAACCGTCACCCAAGTCTTTGTCACGCACTTGACCAATGCAATAATCCCAGTAATGGACCACTCAACTGGCACAGAAGGCAGAATTGGGCAGTCAACCAAAGCATGTAATGCTGGCTCACAAATCTCCGTACTGGCTTCTTATTCTGTTCTGGATGCTATTTAAGGTGATAATGATGATCTTTAAAGCACGGTATGGCTTGGGACCTGGTTAGCGAGAAGCTGCTTTAACTCCATTCTCTATGATGGCAGGGGAGATCAGTTTTGACAATATTCTCAGTCCCTGGGGTAAATTCTCCAGAACCAGTGATTTCTATGTGGGTCTCATCTTTTGTAATTCATGTCCCCAGAACCAAGTGGCAAGTGAGGATTATCAACATAAGGATAATTTATGTTGTTTAGTGGGGATTTTAATTATTATTTAGGTTTAGTTTGGTGTTGTTTTGTGTTTATTTTAGCTCTTGTTGCTTTATTTTATTTTTGTTGTTAATTTGAGTTGTTTTACATTCTTAAACATTTGTTTACTAAGACATCCTGGTGACAGTCCAGGCAATAGGGAGGCATGGACAGACGGAGCAGTACTGGATCCTCTCAGGGTGTTTTGGGCAGTTGCTGCTGGATTTCTCAAGAGCAAAGAGCACTCACTTATACATTTGGGTTCTAATGTCCCCATGGAGGGGGCATGTAGCGAGCCCGGTTCAGAAGTGGGTCTCATGGATTTGGTAATTAGAAGGACCTGGAGGTGGGCTTCCCTATCCTTCCTAGTTCCGAAGCTGAAGGACTTACAAACTGCATATTTGCTGGGAACGTGTGATTCTCCCAGACAATATGGGCATTTTGAGTGTCCATCTCAGGCTTGGATAGCTCCCTTGCACACAGGGCAACATCTGAAACTTGGAGAGCCAGATGACACCATCCCAGAGACAAATAACAAAATCTAGAAATAAGGGTTGTAACAGGCAATCAATCAACTACAAACTATTAACTAAAAACTACTGATAAAGTAGAAAAGCTATCTAGTCAGGAAAGGCTGGCAATCTCTCAGACAGTCAGGGAGGGCTCCATCTCAAAGCCAGGAGACAGTGAAAGGAACGGAATGGCAGTCGGCGCTGTAGCGGGGCAGTTACCCTGCTCCTGGGGGAAAAGATTGGCTAATTGGGGAAGCGGCCACAGTTGTGGCCACACCCAATCAGGCCACAGCTGGCCCTGATATAAGGGCTAAGGGAGGAGCTGGGTCAGTCTCACTCCAGCCTTGGAGTGGGAAGGGCTTAGCTGCCTAAGAGCAAGAGCAAGAGCAAGAGCAAGAGCAGTGCTGGGGAAGGCCAAGAGGAGCTCGGGAGCTCCAACCTGGCAACTCCCCAGGTTGAGGCCTTGTTAAAGGCCTAAGGAGGTATTGGGGCTGCAGAGGTGTAGCCCGGGGATAGCCAGAGGCAGCTGGTCCAACCCCCTTGCCGGTGATGAGTGGCCATTACAGATTGCAGTCTGCCCCAGCGAAAGGGGGCTAGATGATGACTGGCAGTAGCCACTGAGACAAGGTGGGCATAGGGGGAGGGGGTTCCCCTGGGAGGGGAGACCCAGAGTGTGGGGGTGCTGCTGCAGGGCAGAATCTCAGGGTAAGGGGCACCAGGGTTTGGGAGGGGCATGGGGCCTGAGGCAGGTGAGACACGGCCAGCAAGGGGTCCTCTGAGTTCTGGAATTGAGCTAATTCCTGGATGACCAGCAGGAGGCACCACAGTGGTGAGTCTGCAGTCTGGTACAGCGCACTTGGGCCTTATATGACCTAAACACGGAGCACAAGGACAGAAGTGTGCATACATGCCATATGGATACTGCCAGCCAAAAAACTCTGACCTCTGGCCCATAAGGCCCATGTGCACCATCAGTAGAATGTTCACATGGACAAGCACTCAAAGGAGAACTAGTCATGATATAGTAGAATCAAGTTTTATGTATTATACCTGAATTTGCAACATATATTACAAGCATCAGTTATTACGTTCCGAAGACGACATACCTAAACAATTCTGATTTTGTCGACTCCAGCTTGCATCTAAAGCTTACTCCACATGTAGGGAACAACACTAAAAAACTAATCTTTAGGGGGACAATTATTATATATCATTTGACCAGCCCGTTTACACACCTGTGCTTTTTTCCTCCATACATTGTGCACATGTACAGCTGCATGAGGAAGCTAGCACTTCATGATCAATTAACCAGTTTTTCGTGCTTTCCTAACACAACATCCATAAAAATTTAAAAGTCACAATTATAGTGCAATACATTTTAAAGCTTTGTAATAGCAACATTTGGTGCAAAATCTGAATTCCCCCCCCCCCCCACTGCCTCCAATCTGTCCAATGCATCAAGCCCTATTTAAGAAATAGGTCTATTACACTTACATATTACAGACAAAGTTCAAAGTAACTAAATGTCTCTTGTAAACACCATCAGGTTTTTCAGCCAAACCACACTGTTTTTTAAACTCCCTCCAGCATTATCATGACATTATACAAAAAGCTCAAACAAGAATCTCCTCCTAACAAACCCTGATACTATCAATGTACATATTTTTAAAAATAAAATTTTGTCAGTGATCCCTTCTGGCCTTCAGGCTAAGACCTAGCAGAGTATCAATTTATTATGTCATACTTTTTCTATCAAGGGGGTATAATATTCACTTACCTCTTCAATCTAGGTGTTTTTAATTTATATTATGAATGTAACACTTTATAGGATGCGCCCATCCTTAAAAAGAAAATTCAACCAAAACATTTATCCATATGTTAGATTCTGAAATATTAGTATATACAGTTTTCTAAATGGTTATTAAATGTTTATCATTGCTTTTTGTAAGACAATTAGTTTGTTTTCAAAAGTTAAGACACCGTTTATCAGATCTCCCATATTCATTGCAATGTTTCTTTCCCTTCTGTACTGAAGACTGAGTTAAACCTATCGCTTTTTTCAAAAAAACTAATCTGAAACCTAAGAAAGAAAATGGCTTCAGCCTTCCATAAATATGCTTCTATTATGAAAATACTCTGAAAAATCCATTAAAGAACTGGATAATTTATTATACATGCAAGTGACTGCAATGTAACACACCAAAGTAAAAGTTGAAGCCCACATGTGGATACTTGCATCATCCATGAGATCACAAGAGTCCAGGGAGAAGTGCCACACAAAACAGAAAAATTCATCTTTTGTAAAACATTCCCTTTCATGTCACACCATGCTCACTAAATAATTAATTACAAATACAACAGCAGCTGTAAAAAGAAAGGAGGAAAAATCAATGAAAGCTTACAAATGAGGTTAACAAAGAAAAATACACGAAGGATTACTGTTCAAAAATGCATAGGTCAAATGCTGAAGAAAGCACTGCCAGCAGCAATTGCCTGCAGACATCCCATACATGATTAGTGACTCAGTGCCACAAAAACACTATGTTTGACGAAACCATGTGTCCTGAGGATCTTGACACTTAGAACTAATTGCAACCCAAGTAACTGCCCTGTTCCAGATGGTTCTGTAGCATAAAGCTGCACCTCTGTCCAATTTTTCAGAGTGCTGCACCATATAGGTCAGTCCTTCTGACATGAAAAGAAGTGTATGTTAATTACTCCCTATTGCTGACAATCCAGAAAATTGCTAGTGCTTTTTGGCTTTTATTTGTACATAAAAATGTCAATTAAAATGCCTTGCTGAAAATGAATACCTTTACCCTAGATAAAGATGTGAATTATAGATCTGTGCTCTTCACAGTAGTATGCTTTTTTTTTGGGAACACAAACTGAGGTTTTAAAAAACTAGTGCACATAAAATATGAATGTATTTATTCTGTGAATCATTATTATGGAAGAATCACTCTCCTTTATTCTCTTCCAGGTTATAGTACAGACAGGAAATACGTCTTTTTGAGAGTTCACATTGCCACAGATTGATCCCTTTCCTGTTATGTGGAGGGGGACCAATGATTTGTTAGCTGGAAGGGAACTGTATTGGTTGCAACCCATCTAAAGATGGGAAGTGGCTCAGACAAGGGAGTTCACTATGGTTAACCTTCTGGAACACATTAGATACACCAAACTCCCAGTTACTCAGACTAAACAACCCTGAAACCTCTTGATTTTATTCACTAACAGGAAATGATTCAGATACCATTCTACAAAGGGAGCCAACAAAGATACGGAAACTACACAGTTTTTACTGTTATTCACTGTAAAAGAGCCAAGAATAAAAATTCTACAGCCCTGAAGTAATGGTGCCTCCTTTCCTCTTTTTAGTGCCTTTGCCCAAAATTAACAAACCAATGGGAAGGGGTGCGAGGGGCAGGGGGGAGAATACTGCAAGTACAAGACTGGTTATATTCTTATTTTTCAGATCAACAGATATCACATACTTTTGTAAACACAAATACCCCATAATAAAAGTACCGACAGCAGAATGCATCGCCACATGTAAAAGCGAGAAACAGACCAGAAACTCTTTGAGAATCTTGCCTGCAAATATGCTGCAATAAGTAGTAAAAGATGGCAGAGTACGGAGCTAGAGAACAGATAGAAATCTTTTCCTACGCCATTGCCTTTTGGTAAGGGCTATTTATTACTTAGATCAGTGTTACATGCACAACATAAAACCAGCATCTAAATGGATGAAAAAATTTTCTGACTTCACTTGTACTACTTATTTCAATTGCTTTATAAAATGCAGTTGTGGTCCAAAACGTGACATCCTGATGTTTCCTATTTATTCCCAGCAATACAGTTCATATCAGATTTATTGTTTACAAATAAAGAAACATGTTTAAGTTCCAGCAGTATACTCACTTTCCTGCTCACACTTCAAAAGGCTAATGGCCAAATGTAGACCTCAAGCACCATCAGACATCCATGAGAGTTTTACCAAGAATTAATGACAGTAAGTAGACCAAAGAACTTATATCTTTACCAGGTCTGAACTTTTGCTGATATTATATATTGTTCATTATTTTCCATTACTGATTTTGAAAATTCCAGTGTTGAGCAGTAGCCTTATTCTGGGGGTAGTTGCACGGAAATAAATGTGAGACAGAATTGGGCTCTAAAGAATGTATTTGTTTATTATTCAGTCCATTTGTAATTATTTTTAAAAGCTATTGCAAATGGCAATTTATTTCAGCAGTGCACTTTTCTTGCAAGCAAAACAATTTCTGCAGCTTATATTCTTCAATCTACCCTCACCTGAAAAAGTTAAGTTTTCCTGCTTTTAACACAACCCTGTTGTAAGCTCTATATACACACACACATAAAATAATATTCTGAAGGAGCATTTTCTGTTTGCATATTTGCTTCACTGTGGAATTTATGTGATTTGCTAACTGCATACTTTACAGACCAGACCAGAACCACAGAGCTTTCAAGGCTCCTCAAATGTCAAACTGAAAAGTGTATTTGCTTCCGATTCTACAATGTTTAAATTTTACTATAAATCATTACCACCCCAACAGCTAATCAACAGACTTTAACACTTATAGAATATCTGACTTTAAGATGTAACTCCAGTGGTAGGTTAGAGTATATTGTATTGAAAAAAAATGAAGTATCAATGAGACAGTTGTGAATGTTTTTTCAATAAACTCTGCAATGCAATAGCTTTGTATGATGATGCACCTAGTTTGCATACAATCTTGTTGGCACTAAAGAATAAGCTTTATGCCTTACAACAAGAATTTTCACATTTCATATTGATTTCTCATGAATCTTTTAGTAAGTGCACAGTACTTAATTAAACAAAGCATTTTACACTTGTTGCAATGCTCATCTTCATCTCTATTTCCTAGCTGACAAGTAGTAACCCTGAAATTACATCTTTACTTCCACTTCCTTGCAGTTTCATTTGTTTATCTATTATGAATTAGTAAAGCCTTCAGCCATGTTCTGAAATTATTCCTGACATAGGTAAGCCACTATAAGAGACTTTATTTTGTTTTAGGTAGACGGAGTCAGAGAAATGTTAGAATGGAGTTCAGTAGCCACTAAAGGGTATTTTCTATGGCCCCCAGTTCAGCAGTTTTTTTCTATTCAGCAAAATAATGAAGCACATGCTTAACTTTGGACATGTGTTCATAGTTAAACATGCACTTAAGTGCTTTCCCAAATAGATATAGACTTAAGCACACACTTAAATGCTTTGCTGAATTGGGACCTTAATGATTACATTGTGTGGAGGAAAGAGCTAAGAACAGAATGTCTCACATTTTCACTATGCAGCTAGCTTTTTTCTCTTTTTAAAATAATCTTTGAGGGTATCTTGCAACGTGTTAAGATGATGACAGCATCCAATCTTACTAATTCTCCTCTTCTACCACTATGGGATAACCCACGCCTCAGGATCAAAACCAACACTGGCACATTCTGGGATGCAATTCAGACCAGAGAGAGGTTCTGTCCCAAAATGTTTCTGCTACTTATGGTTCCCTGCCTGGGGCATACATACAGCCAGCATGCACTTTGTGTTGTGTATGCTGTACAGCTCGGTCCTATTCAACCACTTTGAATCCAACAACAGCCTGCCTACAGTTATCACAGGCACACTTCTGTCTTTACCAGATTGGGTTAACGTTAACAAGTCACTTCAACACACCCCCAGCCAGAACTTCCCCACACCCATGTGCTCTGATGTGTCCACCCATCTCCTGCAACATTCAGAGGCATAATAAGATATGTTTTCTCCTTTTAGTAAACATAACCTAACAGCTTGCCACATTAGCTGGAGTTAACATTCACTTTAGTACAAACACACCACTGTTGGTTTAAATTAATAGTAAAACAAGTTTATTAACAAAAGAAAATAGGATTTTAAGTGAGTTCAAGTATAAGAGATAAAGTTAGAAATGTTTACAATCAAATAAAAGTGAAAACATGCATCTAAAACTTAATCTAGCAAGGTTTGATTCAAGGTTTTGTCCAAGGTGGCCTTTCTCACCCAGTCTTCCAACAAGATGGTGACTGACACCCATCTCAGTCAGGATCTCTTCCAGAGACCCAAAGCTGGTTCCTTTGTCATTTTAGATGAAAGAGCTAATTTAGGGTTCTCTGCCCCTTTCTTCTATAGTTCAGTGAACCTTTGAAATGCATTCTTCTGAAGGTTACCTCTCAGAATAAAGTTTATTCCAGCAGAGAAGGTGGTGACATGGCATCTGGTGGTGAAAGAGGCTCCATGCTCTTTTTTTTTCCTCCCGGCTCATGTTTGCTAAAATGCAAATTGTTTGGATTCCTGCCATCTCCTCCCCTGCTGTCTTGAGGATTCTGTTTACTACTTATACGTAAGTTTTGTAACAACTTTTGCCTAGGCAGGGCTGTCTCGTTTTGAACAAGTGACAACACACAGGGGGAATTCATAACTTTACATATAATGTTGCTACCTACATTTCACCATGATATTATTGACCAGCAAGGTATTAGTTTTCAAATGATACCTCACAAGGTATATTTTGTGTGTAAAGTGTGCACGCAAGGTGTTTTGAGTCACACCGGGCTTCAGGATCAAGACCAACTCCATGCTTAGGACTATTTAGAGAGAACAAAGATTAACAAAAGTTAAAGATGTAATACAAGATGCAGACTTGCTGCCAATTACACATATAACAAACACCAGCTACCGCTGTCTCTCAGTTCCCTCTTTCAGCGACTATGCTCAAGGATTCATGCACAGATAGGGAACAACTGGTCTGTTTTAATATGTTCTTCTAGAGGAGAGTTAAGAAATATGGAAACAAAATTCACTTTGTAGGAATTATTTATAGATGGTGCAATGTTTTGCAGTATGCTCTTAATTTCAGTCTCAAAGAAAAATGGGAAAATGAACTTAGCCTTACTATCTCAAGAGAAACCTGGGAGGATATTTAGTTTAATGTGAAAGATACTTCATGTTCTTTATCCTTGGGATTCTTCCATAACAAGATATTAAAAAGGTACTACTGGACTTGAGAGTATTTGTTTATGGCTAAATTGACAATGCACAATGAGTGATGGAGATGCAAACAGCCACATGCCAACCTTTTGCACATCCTCCATACCTGTCAAAAATTAATGTGTTCTGGAATATTATATTCAGTGCTCTCTCAAAAATGAAGTGTCACTATTTTCCCTTCTCCAAGCTTGTGTATGTCAGGCATGCTGGATGAGTTGGAATTACCACTTAACATTAAGAAATGAAGTGCACTAATTATTCTAGTGGCCAAAAGAGTTATTTTAAGAAAAAAGAAATCTGCAATTCCTCCCTCATACACTGACTGAGTGACCTCTCTAATACTGCATTAATGAAAACAAATGACTGTCTAATAGAAGCACATGAAAAAAACACAAGGATGTCTGGTCATACACAAAACTATAGCATACCTTTGTAGTTTAGTATATATTAATCCCCAATACTCTTAAAACTATGTTCTATCACCTTAATAATTATGCCCTTCATGACTTTTACAGGTTCGGGGTTTTTTTTCCAGGTTTTCTAAATAATGAACATTGACTTCATTATTTATATTCAATTTCCACTTTGTGTATGTATTTATGTATGTTTGGTTTGGTTATGTGCTTATATTTTATATATAATACAATAAAAATAAAAAATCTGAAATATTCTGTTTTTAAATGCATTGTATTAACCCTACTTTGGAAACAAATGAATTGAGAATTTTTAAAACAGTTCAGCAGCTCATCTGTCTGCCGCTTCTGAGCACCGTCATTATCTATTTTCTCCATGCATCATGTCAAGAAAATACATACTATAAGAACTGTATACACTGAATACATAAAACAATTGTATTTGCGTCCATAAACTGTTCAGCTAGCTCTTATTTGTGTTTCCAGGGTAAGCTCAGCTTTCAGACTTTGTGACCTCTTGGTTCACATTATTCATTCATGCAACACCAACAGTGAAGTGACTACTTTCTTTTGTGGTCTATGATGAGCCCTGCCAAGTTAAATAAAGGGCTCCCTGCTATTAATCTACTCTATGTGGTCTCTTATTTGGTTGAATCAGTTTGTCAAACCACAACAACACCTATAAATATTCCAGTTATAAGTCACAGTAGCCACAAAGCTGAGACAAGCTATACATTTTCAGGACAGGTGACAATTTCAAAAATCTAAAAGAAAATGGGAAAGTATTATAACAAAAATGTAATAATGATGGTTGCTTTCCAGTTATTTCCTATAGTCACTGATACTGCAGTGTGAAGTTTAAAAACATAAACCAAATTAGAAAACTAGTCAGTACATCTTAAAAAGTCTAACAAAGAAAGATACATTTCAAATTGACAACACAAGCTAAATGTCTGTAAAGTCTTAGACCATTTCCTTTTAAAGCAAAATAAGCCATCACATCTTCAGCTTGTGTAAACCAGCATAGCTCCATTGCCACTGATTTACACCAGCTGAGGATCTGGTGCAATAGCTATTAATGTTAATATCTGTGGGCCCAATCCTCATATGCTGATCTGGTTCTTCCTACACAGTAAAGGAAGGAGATTAGCTATCTTTGTGACACTTCCCTCATCCTCCTTTCTAGGTCCCCATGGAGAGACACGTTTGTGGGATACTGAATATGCATGTGAGAAGCGGGCTGGAGAGGGTGAGTCTGAGGCAGGAAGAAGATGTGGAGGTCTAGGAAAGAGGATATGGATCATCCCTCCCAAATCCTGAACAAAAGGCAACGCTGTCCAGGTTGTATTAACTTTTGTGTGGAGCACCATCTGTGCCTAACCTTTATAAGAGAGGTTCTGTTGGCAGCCACCAGCTCAGCTGTCCCTAGCAGCATGGCTCCATTGGAACTGCGCATTGCTGAAGTCCAAGTGGTATTCCGGGGGGTCCTATGTTGGCAAAAAACCTCTGCATGGCAAAACCATGGCATTAATGGAGATTGGTGACAGAACTGATGGCTGTTCCATGGTAGGACAAGCAGCTCACCCTGGAAGAATCTGGAGGAAATCAGTGAAGGTACATTGGGAAGGGTTTTTCCTCCCTCAGACCCTTGCCTATGACTATGGCGACAAGACAGGAGATCCAGGCCTAAATTAACATATCCCATAGCATCCTGATCTCATCAGCCTTCAAAGAAGAAGAAAAATCAAGTTCTTATTCCTTAACACCCCCGAAGAACAAGATGCTGCATGTGTGGAATTCAGTTGTGACTGATACAAAATGCATCAGACAGTGTTTTCAATTTATTTATACTGTATTTGCGATGTAGTCACTAAACTCCCAAAAATAAACAACTTTTTCTTTTGTGTGTGAAATTCACCACCCTTCCCTCAGGCTTTATGTGGGGAAATTGCACAGGGGGCTAGATAGGGGACAAATTTCTCAACCTTCAGGAGCACCAGAGAGCAGTGATGCAACCTCTTTTTATCTGGCCACCATTCCAGCCTTTGAATTCCAGCCTTCTCTGTCCTCTTGTCTACAGTGTGTAAATGAGATGCATGCAGCAAACATGTTCTTTTGTGAATTTGCTAAACATCCTTTATTTTCCCAGTGTAAATATATCCTAATCTGAAAGTCCTGGAATCCCTGCCCTGGGGCAGTCCACACAGGAGGGCTGTTGAATGGCAATCCCTGACAGCCCTGGCAACTGCAGACTGAAATTGACTTGATTTTTGCTATGAAACTGACAAGAACAATATCAATTTCAGTCAGCTGTTGCTGGGGTTCCCAGGGAGAATAGTTGGTATTGGAAACTCCATGTGTCCTTGTTTCCAAAACTTAATTTTTTTAATTTCCTGTTAGTGGGAATTTTTTTTTTTAAAAAAAAGGTTTTGTTCCAAATCCAAAACCAAATTTAGAAATGTCAAAAGTTCCTGCAAACCAGAACTTCTGAGTTTTGGCCAGCTCTAAAGTACAGTTCCCAAGGCTCTTGCTGGAGGGGATGCTGGAATGAGGAAAAATAATGTAATTCACAAGTCTTTATCAGGACAAAGAAACATCCTCCCCTTCCATCCCTTCATGTTGGGGAGTTGATGGGGAAAGGTAAAATACAGTATAAACCTATAAAACTTGGAAATTTTAAGAGCTGCCAATCACCATGCCTTTACTCATTCTCTTTACTCTAAGTACTGTAATCCAAATAGGTAGTTCTCTATCAGAAGGTCGCACAACAGTGAGACCGCAGCCCTCCAAAAATAAATAAATAAAACTTCCCTATGGATATTGAAATGTATAGTAATTATTTCAAAGTTAGTCTAAGCAATGTGATGATTTTCTATTGTTACAGCTTCCATAGATAAAAAAATGCTTTCTATAAACCAGTTATACAGAACAAAGGATTATTCAAATAGAGAAGTAAATCAAGGTTGTGCCTTGTCTTTTCCTTTCTAAAGTCTGGTGTTTTATTCACCCAGTACAATGGATCTCTCAGGAATATGACCTTTAACACTTTCATGTTCACATCACATTAATAGTATTTACCATTTTAACCCCATAAATGTAATTATTCTTTTTGCCTTCAGGGTGAAAGTGTAGATTCAAATATTTTACAAGCCATTGAAAACAGAAACTTAAGGGAAATTCCTACACACACAAAAAAAACTGTTAGTTCAAAGTAAAAATTGCTAAAGAGATTAATATACTCTCTGTGCAAAATACATAACTACAAGATTACCCATTTTAAAACACCACAAGCATTAAAAAGACAAACATTTTAGTAACTCAATTTATTACCCTTAAAGTTCACATATTGACAAGTGATCATTCATTTTTCATATTGCAACAATTTTAACCCTGACTCATGCTCCAATTTTTGTGGATCTTAGGAGAGTTATAGCATCAAGAATCTCCAATTCCCTCCTCAGGATGGTGGATGGGGATCATGGTTAACAAAAGACTGGCAGATGAAGAGGAAATTTTCATAGCTGCCAAGTTTTCTGCTACATGTGAGATACTTTATGCAAATTATTTAATGAGCTATTTTGCATATTTACAAGTAAATTGCACCACAGCGCTGGTAACAGCCTGTTATTAAGTTTGCCCTACATGTCCCATTATAAGACTGTTTCAGTTGCTTTTAACTGTTTGGGCTGAAATTTCCCATACCAGATGTCTCCTCAGGCCAACGATATTTGGAAAACATCAGCCAAAATGCTTCAGCCATTTCCAGGAATGAGATTAGGGAAAGATACATTGTTTTTCCCATGTTAAAACATACTTGAGACCTTTTCTTTGAAAATTTCTACTATCCCTGTTCTTTGAGATGGGGACTTGAAATTTTGTACAGGGGTGGCCTTTGTGTTAGGAATGTGCCTTTTGCTATCACTGTGAAAATCTGCCCAAATCTGGCCAAGTTGCAGGCCTTGGAACAATCACAGTTTGCACATGTTCAGTAGACACTTCAGAGATTTTAGCAACTAAAAATCCCTGAGGATTCTGTCCTCACTGAGCATGTTCCATCCCCTCACAGCTCCTAGTGATGACCCAGACTGCAGGTGCCATCCCCAGAGAGGAACTGAGCATGCTCCACCCCAGGGCTAACAGGATCAGAAGGACTGTCCTTATCATTGCTACTCCAGGACACACACTGGAACTGAGAGCAGGGAGCCTGTCAGGGACCCTTTTGTTTTCCAAAATCCCCAAGTGTATATTCCCTTTACAAGAATGTTAGTTAAGAAAAATATTCAGAATCTCAGGAAATGCAGATATAAAGTTGCACTTCTCAAACAAAACACCTAACTACCTGAACTCTGCCTTCATTGCAACACCTGGAGAAAACTGGAAACTCATACTACATTAGCCGTCCATGTCAAAGAGCTCCATTTTATCAATGACCAGAAAAATTAGAATGCCTTAATCTTAACCATATAATGGTTCTGCTGCTTTCTACTCTTCTTTACAGTCATAAATAAAACAATTCTACACATTTCTGATTAGATAGATAGATAGCTGAATGTAATCACTGCCCAGCCTTCATTAAGAGTTCAATATTGCCAGGTTCTGGGATCATACAGAGCCTTATAAGCAACACTCAGCACAACGGTGCTGAAACCAGGGGGCCATGGCCCAGCACTTTTTAACATGAGTGCAGTTTGGGAGGGGCAGTGTTGCCCCCACAAACTGCAAGCCTCAGGCAGGCACAAAGCAATGCTGGCAG
This sequence comes from Lepidochelys olivacea, assembly GCF_965140295.1. NCBI lineage: Eukaryota > Metazoa > Chordata > Testudines > Cheloniidae > Lepidochelys > Lepidochelys olivacea. Next base: position 114,587,685 of record NC_140411.1, read on the forward strand.
GTGCTATGCTTCACAGCAGGGGAGCTGATCAGCTGGCACCCTGAGGTCCCTCTTCCACACACTATGTGGAAGCCAATGCATCCAGTATCAATAGACACAGAGTTAGGTGTCTCCATATACAAACTTCATGTGTCCTGATCATGAAATTAGAGAACTTACATGAAAAAGAGGAAAGAATAGTTTGGCCACAAAACAGCGCACTTCGTATCAGAGACGGGTATGTATGACAGAAGCTGTAAAACCACTGTTCTGAAAAGCAGATTTGTGATAATCTACGTGCAAAGAAGGGATACTGTACTGGGTACTGTACTGTGTCAAGAAGTACAACCATAATTCTTTTTTTAATTCAAAAAGTTAGGACCCCAGGAAATAAATTCTAAACATTCCTGAAACGTAACATTCACTCAAACCACAGATACATGCCTGATTATTTACTTCAGTTTAATATTTTGTGGGGGGCAGAACTGGGTTTATAAGAGGAATCTCAGAAAATGTTTGACAACAACTGTAATTTTTTTTATTGGCTCATTTTAAAGTCAGACTACTGAACAGGTTCACTTCAAACCATGAGAAAAATTCCATCTGTATTCCAAAAGTAAGCAGTGAAATTTTGGCTGTCATCATGATTTGTTTCCATGCTTAACAAGGCAATTTAAATATCACTTTAATTGAAAAACGGAACATAACCTTAACAATGGAGTGCTACTAAATGCCCTTGTAATACTCAAACTGAAAAAACAATGTTTGTCATAAATAGTGTGTATTATGCAAGAGTTAAATATATAACGGTCATAATTAAAATTAGTTAATACTGTTCAGAGAAAGCAAATTAATTATTTAGATATATTATAGGATTTACAGGGCAACTGGAACCTAAGCTAGTTAACTGAATTCCTGATAAGGCACTGAAGTTCACACTAGATTCTATACTGTGAAATGCAAACTCTTTATTAAATAAGGGTATTTAAAGGGGATGATAATCCCTATGGCCTTAAATATGAATAAGGTGGAAAGTAAATAATAAAAGGCAAAAATCCAATTTTCATGCAGTCAACTTTCAAATACTCTGCTGTTTCCATTAAATTAGCTTTTATTCACCATACGGTAATGCCACTGACAGCACATCAGGCTTCCTTGTAATACAATTATTGTAGAGCATTAAAACTGGTTCTTAACTTGAGACAGAATTATGGAATATATTATTTGGCTCCTTTTACATGTCAAATGACATAGAAAATAGAGAACAAAAAACTCTGCAGATGTATAAAAGAGAAAAAAAAAGAGAAGTAAACATACAAACGAAAAAAAGAAAAATATGACAAGAGCAAAATAGGGTATTTAACAGTAGCTTTCCCATTAGCTTTGTAACAACTTAATATTAGCAAATAGAATAGCAAATAATTTAATCAAAAACTGACTTAAAATATAAGATTACAGGCCACATATGGCTGTACTGTATAGTAAAGCAAGTACAACTCCACTGATGTAAATGGGACTCACGATCACACGAATCAGCGCTGAATTTGACACCACACATCTATTACAGTCACTTCAAACAGAAGGTTAATAAGGTCTTTCAAAAGGGCTTGAGCAGTTTAGAGACAGTTCAGAGGTTCCGTCTAGGAATCAGGAGAACTGGGCTGTGTTCCTAGCTCTGCTACCAAGGCATGTGACCTTGGTCCACAGCTCTCTGTGCCTAAGTTTCCTCTTATAAAATGGGGATGATGATATTTACTGTCCTTTGTAAGGTGCTTTATGGATTAGATAAATATTAAATTAATAAACAGGTAAATCTTTAGTTAATGAATGAAAAGTACAAAGTTTTACTGTTATTTACAGACAAAATGTTGTAATTGGGAAATATAAATCTGTAAAGAATGAGAATATACCTGTTTTAGGTGTCAAACAAATTTTCCAACCTGCCCTTTCATAAGCCTTCTTTCAAAACAAAAGAATCTCTAGAGTGAATTCTCAATGACACAAAGAACATAGACCAATTTTATCTTTATAAACCCGTTTTGAAATACATTATCCATACAGAAACTCTGCACGGAGGTGGTCAAGAAACTGGAGTATAAAACTGAACTGTTCTAACCTCCAAAAAGAATTATGTAGAAAAATATTTTAACATATTTTAATTGTCTATAGATACCTTCAAGTAGTAAAGATTGCTGACTTGATTTTCTGTTCCACCCTTGCCTCCTCTGGCTACTCCAGTGGCATAAGAGAGCCATGAACCTGGCAAAAATTATCTTGGGGATAATTAGTTACGGTTGTGTTACAGAGCATAGACTGAACAGGAGACACACCCACCCCAACTACAAGGGCACTGGAACCCAGCTGGTGCCACCCTTCTCCCCATCATATGGCCTTGAGGGAAAACTGCAGAGAGGAGACAGCCAGAGACTCCTGCTGGTATGGGCAGAAGCAGACAAAGCACGGACCTCTGGACATTCAGAGATCTTGCTACAGTTTTGACTGGACTTCCATATCTATCACAATTGTATTTACATAGATTCAGCTCAAGAATGTCAAAGTGTCTTAACCACTCAGTAAATGAGGGAAAGGCACCATGCAAGTCCATGAGGGAACCAGGCAGCACTTGCCAATGGGCGCAATCAGCAAGTATGTTGCCTATATCCAGGGATGCTGGAACAATTTGTATAGTGGGGGTGCTGAAAGCCATTGAACCAAACTATAAACCCAGTATATAATGGAAACCACTTCAAGCCAGAGGATGCAGCAGCACTCCCCTCTCCCCTGTAGTTCCAGCACCTATGCCTACATCTTCTAACTAACCACAGTGGCAAGGGGGAAATTGAGAAGGACACACTTAAAGTTATTAGCAGCACATCTGATCAATCTACATTCCCCATCAGAAGCGAATGAGCTTTAACCAGAGATGGCATAGAAGGTCAAAACCATGGGGCTGGACTGTTAAGATCCGTCAGGGGATAGTCATTAGCTATATTTGTTTTTCGCTTTCTTCTGATAATTGGCTGTTTGCTTCAACCCTCTTCCTCTCTCTCATTCATGGTCTCTTCACCTAAGCTTCACTTTAGACCTCTCCCTCTTTCTTTCTTCTCACCTGGCCTGTCCTCCTTACTCCCTCCCCCTCTCTTTTCTTTCCATTTAGCTTATCCCCTCCTACATAAACCTACCCAATAATATAATAATAATAATAATAATTAATAATAATGGAACTAACATGATATTTGCTGCCATCCCATTGTTCATTCTACTTGCCGTGTTAGATTCCCTCACCCTCTGTCTGTCTTATCCATTTAGATTGTAAGCTCTTTGGGGAGCACGGACCATCTACTATTCTGTGTTCGTACAATGATAAGCACAAGAGGGTCCTATTCTTGGTTGCCCTTAGACATTGTAATAAACATGATTAATAATAACAAACCTTTATTTTGTTAAAATAGGAAAATCTCATTGCAATAGGAAAAACCAAAATAAAGAATATAAACTTTGAGCACAATTTTACTTTCTTGTGGTGATTTGATGAAAAATGAATTGATAAACAGAATAATAAGAATTCAGAAATCACCCCTTTGGTGTTTTTTTCACCCATTGCATTCTCTCACTTTGCTTTGTACTACATTCGCAAGAAATCTAACATATTCTGGGACCTGCCCTTTGTGTTGCGTTGTAGCTGATTCTTAGAATATCAGTTCTACATCGGCAGTGTTTTTCTAGAAAGAATTGTATAACTCTTTAGCCTTAACAGAAAATACATGGGCCAACGTAAACCCTCCCTTTCAGGGGTAAAAGTGAGAGAGAGTCCCCCCATGGTGACCAAATATTCCTCTAGCAGAAAGGAAAGTCTCCTGAGCTGGGAAAGAATGGATCTGCAATTCAAATCTCACCTCTAAGTGCTGTTTAGATTCCCCTGCAATTCAGCACCTTTATTATTGGCTACAGCCATGACCCTGAGACTGGAAAGCAGCCAGGGAAGAGCTGTTGAACACTCCACCACCCATTTTTAAAATAAGTTAGCAGAGAGTTTATGCAAGGTCACCACAGACACAGAAGCCAGATCTCTAACATTACACATCGCTATCTTATCCACTACCACATACTGCCTTTCAGATTGAGTTAATCCAGTTTGGGTTATTTTATGTCTAAACACTATAAACCACTTAATCACCAATATTCTATTGCTGACTCATAAATAGTTGTAAAAAGAAAAGGAGTACTTGTGGCACCTTAGAGACTAACCAATTTATTTGAGCATGAGCTTTCGTGAGCTACAGCTCACTTCATCGGATGCTGTGGAAACTGCAGCAGACTTTATATACACACAGAGAATATGAAACAATTCCTCCTCCCACCCCACTGTCCTGCTGGTAATAGCTTATCTAAAGTGATCATCAAGTTGGGCCATTTCCAGCACAAATCCAGGTTTTCTCACCCTCCACCCCCCCACACAAATTCACTCTCCTGCTGGTGATAGCCCCACTGGGAAAGTGTGTGTCAAATGCTCCTCCAGAGACTGGTCTGCAAACAGGCTACCAATTACTCTTGTAGCTCAAACAGTAAAGGCCTACTAGGGATATAAAAATCAAGAGGTTCAAACCCTGCTGTTTTTCTATGTAGGGGGACGGTATGGTAGACTATGAGTCACACAGTGAGAAGAGTTCTTTAAAATAAGTTTTGTACTTAAAATCTATGAATCTGTAAGTTATTACATGAATCACCATAATATCCATGCTTCATATTTCAGTCATCTGTCACACATTTTGCTTGTATAACCTTTTAGTCAGTCTGTGTGTGTGTGTGTTCTATCTCCCTCTCTGTGCCCAATCCACAGAGGCTGAAAGTCTGTGATAACTCTCAATTCAAAAGCCTTGCTCTAGAGACCAATCTGTAAATATTCATGTTATTTTTTAGCTTCGGAGGTCATTGGTTCAACCCCTGGCATTGGCCAAGATAGCACTTGTCACACTTGGAGGTGTTTCTATTTGGTACATTTGAAGGTTGAGCAGTATGCCTCATACTGAAAAGGAAGGGAGAGAGCAATAGGCAGATCTGTGCATGCAATGCAGTCATGCACACTTTGCTGCCACAGTTGTTCCTGGCTGTATCCATTTTCCAGAAGTTCAAAAGAGGCTGTGGAATATTTTGGAAAGTGATTTGATGGAAGTTTCCCCCAGCTGGGTTTATGTTATCACTGCTTAACATGGAGGCTTGCTCTTGGGGTACTTATTTTCAATAACTTTTAAATGGGGATAAAACATAATAAAACACAAAATTTACCAAGGCATGTCACAGACTTTCATACTCTTCAGGAGAGTCAACCTAGTCAGGAGCAACTTCAGCAGCAGTTTCTCTCTCCAATTCCCAGCCAGGCAGGCAGACCCTATTCTCCCTGATGCTGGGAAGCTATGTGCTGAGGTACAGCAAAAAACAAACAAACAAACTAGGAAGTTAGCAAACAAAAACTACACTTTGGGACAGTTAAGGTTGTGGCAGGACACATCCCTCGCAGCCAAAAATTTAAAAGCAGGGAAATAAGAAAAAAGAAAATTGTGGAGAAAGACTCATGCCTATCAGCCCACCTTCATATTGCATCCTGGAGTGTGTTATCAACTATGTTGTTGGCAATATGAAAGTGGCAAAGAAAGTATAAGTCTGTCCCTTAACTTCTTATTTTCATGCTTTCAAGGTTTTGGGTGTGTGGGACAAGTCCTACTGTCTTAACTGTCATGAAATGTAGTTTTTGTTTGCTAATAAAGATTAATAAAATTGTTTAATCAGATGAGAGGTTATACAGAGTTCTTGAATCCTTTTATAGCCTATACCCACTTAAATAATGCTGGGTGTATGGGGCAAGTCCGCTTCCCCCACTGTCCAAGGACAGCAAACCGCAGCCAGCAGGAGCTGCGAGCGGCCAAACCTGCGGATGCTGTAGGTAAACAAATCGTCCTGGCCCACCAGCGACTTTCCCTGATGGGCCGTGTGCAAAGGTTGCTGATCCCTGAACTAGAGACACCATAAGGGAGAAAGAATTTTGGGATTCTAGAATGACAGATTGTAATGAAGTGGCCAAGCTGAGATAACTACTGAATGGCTACAGTTTTTAACTGAGGGAAAGTAGTGAGTGAAAGAGAGTTCACAAACATGTGACAATAAACTTGGCATGTGGTTCATATCAGTATCAAATTTAGATTACTATATTTAAATTACAGGGCCTTAATTCTGGGAAATGCCTAATGGAAACACCGAAGACCAAACTAACCAATCTATATATACAAGACTCTTAAATGACAGTTGTTAAATAGTTCTTTGAAAAACTGACTGAATGACAATGTGTAAATCCTTGCATAATTTATCATACATCTTGCCTGTATAGTGTATACGGTATTCACAGTAGGGGAGGTTGGGATCCTTCCCACCCTCTCTTTTTTTTTCCTTTTACTCCTTGCCTAGTTAGATAACTAGAGAGGGAGGGACTGCTCAAATGTGGAGAAATATGTGCACTGAATACTAGTCTTCAATACTTGTTAACATTTGTTGGGAGAGCACGGACCCAGACCCATCCAGCACAAATCTGAACATCATTTATGAAAAACATTATTTAAAACCCTTAGAGATCACTGGAAGAAACAGTCTAGGTTTCTTAGCAAAGTATAGTATTTGAAAAATTCTATAATATTTTAAAGTCATCACAGCCCAAATACTTCATGATAGTTCCAAATTCTACATGGAAGCAATCAGAAGGGCTGTGGCAAATCTTTAATTTGTGATCTTTTCATGTATAGATACCGGAAGTTATACAAAATAAAACCAACCAACCAAAAACAAACCATTCTAAGTTAAAATAACTACCACTATAACGTCAAAAGAAAATATATTGGTATCGTGAAGGAGATGAAACTGTTGCAAACTTTGAAAAGTTACAATAATCATAATTTCAAATTTCATAAGCAGTTAGGCACCATAAAAAATGCAGCTGGGTTAGAAATTGCTCCAAAATGCAGCTAGAAATAGAAAAAAAGGAAATCCATAAAATCATCTTTGATACAGTAGTTCACAAAAAATAAAAGTTTTCACATTGATTTAGTTTGAAATCAGCACATGCTAAACATTACTCCACATCATACTAAATAATGTAAGTGTACTTGTCCTTTTAGAAAATCACAGAACCAAAACACTGGCTGACTTTTGGGTTTTTTTAAACAAACACACACAATCAAAATGGAGTGTGCCAAAGTCAATACTGTCTCTTGTTTTGATAGAATTTCAATAGCTTTTATCTGTGGAAAAGATGTAGCAACATGCTGGAAATTATAAATCTTGGCCCAGATTATTAAAGGTATTATTTAAGCATTGCTGTGTTCATCATCACAATGCCTAACTGATTTAGGAGCCTAAATCTTATTTTCAAAAAGTATTTAGGCACTTACAAGCTAAAATCCCATCAACAGTTGATGGGATTTAAACTCCTGCCTTAATCACTTTTGAAAATGAGATTCAAGCTCCTAAATCAGTTAAGCAGTGCAATACTGAGCACAGCAAAGCCTAAACACCTTTAACATCTGGGCCCTTGCTCCTACATTCATTTTAACAAACATCAACAGTTGTAAGTAAATAACTTCTACCCACATGGGGAAAGGTTCGTGCAGCTCAGTGAGGTATTAAATAAATATTACAAAGGCCATTATTCAGAGACTGTGTCTATTCTAGTCCTCCCTCAGACAAAAATTGAGACTCTAGCACAGTCATTAGCACTTTGATAACAAACCAGCAAGTACTCAGTCATGAATTTTTTTAAACTGAAACTCGTATTTGTTATCGCATGAAAGCAAGTCATTTTAAAGCTCACAGAGGGCAAATGTCTAATCCACAGTTTTGAATCAGGTTTTAAAAACACCTGAAAAATAAATATTAATGCTAAGTTGATTGACTAATCAGTGTCTTGGTCATGTTGTTGTAATAACGGAAACACATTCCAAGCACAAACTAATGAATGACCTCTTCCCACAATTACTGACTACACACATGGAAATGCACTCACTAAAACCACAAACAGCATTTATTTCACTTGTATGGTAAATCAAACCCCAGTTGACAGCAAACAGAGGGGCAAACGCTTCACTAACATGATGAAGTCATTATCCCCCAATCTTCCCCAAAATGAGATGCTATTCATCTGCAAGAAATTAGGAAATAGTTTTACAACTAACAGAACAATTACCCTCCTGATAATCATATCATGCTTCTGTGAAAATTCCAATTAAAGTCATTTAATCAAACTACATTTTGTTATTTACAGAATATAAGAATTTTTTCCCATTTATCTATTTTTAAAGTTAGTATGGACTTAATATGTTAATATGTAATATGCCTTCTCTCTTTTGATCCAACTGCGCACAGGGTTGCTAAATTTTGTAGTTTCCAAAACAGGACAAGATAGAGACCTCTATGGAAATTCTTTTATTATTATTTTGACTGGAGAGAGGACTCTTCAAACAATGCTACCATTCTGTACCCATGGACTGAACAAAAACAGAACGATGGAAATCACATTAAAATCAGCACTGTACTAATGGAACAGGAACAGACAAATCCAACTTGCAAACTAATCCTTTAAAAGGGAAAAAACAAGTTAAGACCCAAATCTACTATGCTTACATAAAGAGTTCAGGTTATGTGTAATTCTAGTTTTAAATTTTGTTCTTTAAGCAGAATCTTAAATCTATCAAATTACATATACTTGGATGTGATAAAGTAGTCAATGACTGCATCCAATCAGCGAGTGACTGTGTTTAGGGTAAACATTCAGTCACATGTTATATTTGGTTTGAATTGTATTTAAACATATTTTAAAAGTGTTTTCATCATCTTTCTCCAATCAATAAAAACTTATACTTTCTGCAAACAGGAGCCAACTGGCGTGTGAGTGCAGCTGTTGTGCAACACAATCAATTGATTAAAACTAAAGGATCAGTAACCCCAAGAACTGCCAGGAAAAAACATTATATCTAATGTCTGGAGGAGAAACATATGGATGAAAGAGAACCAAGGATGCAGCTGGGTTTACTGTCCCCTGTCCACCACACCATGCATTAGCACAATGGTTCCCATCTTTTTTCCCCCTCTATCTTCTCTCTCTTCTGCCGTTAGTCTTTTTTCTTTCTTTCTCATTCTTTTGTTGTGTATGTTTTTTTTCTAATTTTTATTATTTTTTCTGACTTATATTGTGACTTCCCATCCTTGTCTTTCCCTTACCAGAAAGCTACATCCTGCTTGCACTGGGAGCTTCCATAGGTGGTTCCATGTTCTCTTCCACCTGGTCTCAGTGCCACAGGATCAGTTCAGAGATGCTCAGGCTAGTAAGCACTGCCCAAGGCTGCATACCTCTATATGTGAACAGCTCTGTAGCTGCAGGCACAGGGGGTTGTTATGAAAGTAGAGATAAATGACAGATGACTCTCAGGCGCTCCTGTTGTTTTCTCCCCAGGAGCAGGATCACAATTGCAGTGAGAGTTGGAGCAGATCCAAGGTCATGCAGCTTTCTCCATTCCCACTATTCTTCTCCTTTGTCAAGTCATCCTTGGACTAGCTGAACAAATCTTGGGCCCTTCCATAAGAGCGTGCTCCCACACTACGAAAAAACTGTTGGAAAATATAAACACTGAAAAGACTAGGCAAAATTCAGCTCTGGTATGTGCCCAATAGCTTTATTAGAGTTGAATCCACTTATATCAAAGCCGACTTTGCAGGGGTGCTGGAACAATTTTTATAGTGGGGGTGCTGAGAGCCACTGAACCAAACTGTAAACCCTGTATATTATGGAATCCACTTCAAGCCAGGAGTGCAGAAAAGATTCAGCCAGTAACTGGATTAGGTTAAAATGATAAGATAGTAAATTAAAATAGCTCTAGATGGTAAGAAAAAGCCTTGAGAGTCTACATGATCTACACACAGATATAAATATACCAGGGTTTTAATATTTTATGTTGCCATTTTGGTCAATAAACTGCATGGTTTCTGTTGTCAGGGAAGGATTATATCACAAACAGATAGCCTCACTGACCTGCAAAAACAGACACACACACATTAAAAGCCAACATATCTACAGAGCTTGACCTGCTGGGCATCTGGCCAACAACAGGAGTTACGTCTTTGTACAAGCTGTTAAGATTAGAAACAAGGAATACTGTGTCCTGCTATGGAATTTAGGTTATGTCTATACTACATACCACTTGTAGCAGTGTGTAAGGTACATGGTGCAGTGAAAAGCAGGCTGCGTCCACACAGCACTGTGTAGCTACACATGTTAGTGAAAGGCTCTAGAAGAAGGGAGACAGCAGGTAGGTCATTTTCCCCATTGCCTCTCCCCTGCCAGAGACTTTCATCACAGGGGGAGTCTTTTCCTGCAGCAGGGAAAGGCTCCAGCATTAAGAAGGTAACGACAGTGGTAAAAATAGCAGTGTAGACGAGAAGCACAGCTTAGGCAAGTAGCTAGTGTGTAGGATGCATATTCGAGTATCCACACTCTTCAGGCATGTCTATTTCCCTAAACTGTGCCTCACAGGCTATTCTACTATTGATTCCTGTGCTAGGGAGGGTTATATTAGGGTTGGCCAACCTTCCAGGACTGCCCTGGAGTCTCCAAGAATTAAAGACTTAATCTTTAATTAAAGATTATGTCATGCAATGAAACCTCCAGGAATATATTCAACCAAAATTGACAACCCTACTGTGGGTATGTATGCTGCCAAAAGAAGCATGCAATGTAGATACACCCTTATATATACAGGTTACTGGAATATTTATATGCTATACCAGTATGCCCCAGAAGCAAAAAAGGCAACTTTACTAAATTTTATCAATAGACAGAAAATAATAGTAAAATCTTCAATATGGAGAGTACTTTTTCATCTCATATGATCCCAAATTCTTTAATAACAACTTTACACTTATGCAGCACCTTTCATCTGAAGATCTCAAATCACTGTACAGGTTTCAGAGGGATAGCTGAGGTGGGAAAGCATTATTATCCTCACTTTACAGAAGGGGAACCTGAAGTTCAAGCAACTTCCTCAGGGTCAGTGGCAGAACTGTGAATAAACCCAGATCTCCTAAGTCCCCGTTCCAAGCTTTAAGAACCAGACCACGCTGCCTCCCAAAACAGAAAACAGCAAAACTACACAACAGTTTAGGACAGAAAGGGAAGAATTACCAGAGTTAGAATTTGGGTAGAACACAGGGTTTAACATACTTCCTAGCTTATGTCTTTTATCTTTGAGTGGCTACTTACAGAACAACAGTTAACTAAATATTGTTATGTTTAGTGATATATACAACCCTGAATCATTGAGAAAGAATGCTGTGCATTGGTTAAGTGTACAGTATTTAGGCTCTCTTCTAATACATCATTCAGAAGTCAGTCATACAATATCATGTCACCCACCACATCTGTCACACTTTACCCACAGCAAAGAGTAGTCCTCTCTTTAATATTGGTATTGTTCATCATACTTGAAATACTTTATTTGTACAGTATGCTCAAACATGTCAGTGACTCTGGTTTCCAAAGGCATCACTTACGGTATCTGTTAGATTTGTTGTCACTGATTTACAGATGAATATAATAGTTCTGAATCCACTACAGTCATTGCACAAAGTCCCTTCCAGAGTCATCTTTTTATTCTATGTTCACTTTGACTCAGGCCATTGGTAGTGATTCCAATCTGAAGTGAACTAACTCCACCAATGAAAAACTCAAATATTCAATAGTTCATCAAACATTTCTCTAGCTAGTTACCAAAAGATAATAGCAATATCTGAAAGTTTGGTAAAACAGAACAAACTATTTGATTTTTGCAAGACCTAATGGGCTTAAAGTTGACAACTGAAAACAGTGACATTCTTATATATTTCAGAGTAGCAGCCATGTTAGTCTGTATTCGCAAAAAGAAAAGGAGTACTTGTGGCACCTTAGAGACTAACAAATTTAAAATGAAGTTGATAGGTTTCCACTCCATACGGCTAAATTCAGTGCCTTGCATAATAACGGGTTTCAGAGTAGCAGCCGTGTTAGTCTGTATTCGCAAAAAGAAAAACTCCTTTTCTTTATTCTTATATATATATATAACAATTTAGTATATTATAAATTCATCTGATGCATCTCCATAGCATTTCCCATCTCCTCTAACACACGCGCACTTCTGATACTTCGGCTTTCTTTAATGGGGTTGGAACATAGAAAAATAAATGAAAATCCCAGAGCTTTTTGCTGTTTTTTTTTTAAATGCTTTAAGACACTTTTTAACCTTCCTGTGCAGAAACATGTCTTTCAGATACAATCAAGAAAGACAAAAAGGTTCAAGTTGAGAGATTTAGATTACATTTTTGTTTAAATTCAGGGCAGTTTCCAGCAAAACTATAGCACTACAAGAAAAAAAATCTGAATCAGAGGCAGAAAAATAAAGTGTATCAGCTGATCAGATATTGTTACGAAGTGTGATGCTACCCTCTTCATGAATTAGATACCTAAAAAGCTGGACTCAAGGTTTTCTTCAATATTAAGGCAACGTATGTGCTTTTTTTCTCTCTATTGCTCCTAAAAGTTTTAGGCTACATAAACATGATCTTTCCAGATTCAGACATGTAAATGCTTGGCTTAATTCACTTCCTCCTGCAGAACCCAGGCTGTGGGCCCCTAGTAGTGAAAAGTCCACCTAGATGGGAAGCACAGCAGTGCAAAATGCCTACAACCTCCACTCCACAGTGGACGCAAGTTTGCCAGCTGCAGCCTAGAACAGTGGTGCCCAAACTTTTCCTGTCACACCCTCCACTTACCAGTAACAGAATCTGTCCACGCACCCCCTCCAATTCTGCATGGCCAAGGCTTCCTCAGAAGAGAAGCTTGGGATGAATGTGGAGCTGGGGGCAGAACTAGGAATGGGGAAGGAGCTGGAGCGAGAGGCGGAGCTGGGCTGGGGTGGAGAGGGAATGAGGGCAAAGCTGGCCTGGAGGCGGAGCGCCGCTGAGGCTGAAGTTGGCCTGGAGGCGGAGCGGCACTGCGGCTAGGGCCACAGCTGGCCTGGGGATGGAGCTGGCCCTTCCTGCCGGTCACCACCGCCACAAGGGGGCTGGCCCAGGGGCCTAGAAAGTACATAGATGATCTGACCTGACACTGGGCTCCTAGGAAATGTGCTGCTTCACTCCTAGGAAGTTTCAACCATTAAAGCTACTATGAAGTCCTGGCCACAAATTAAAGCTGTTCCCTCCACTGGAAGGAATTCCAGAAAAGCTGTGAGCAGCGAGTTTCCCCATAGGTGCAGGGGCTTGTAAATTGTGGACGTCTGCACCTGAAAAGGTGAAATACCCCTCCTCCCCGAATCTGACATATGGACGAAGCATTCAATGAAAAATAAGGAAAATACTATACATGAGTTGCTTAACTCCTACCAGCTGAGATGCTATTCTTATACCACTCTCATCCCCATATTATCTGAGCACCTTCTAGTAGTGTATTAAGCAATGTGACAAACATCTGTCACCTGTGGTTTGTCTTCTCTCTCATCCTCTCCTCAGAGGGAGGATAGTGTGTGCTGTGTTTTATTTTGGAAGGTGGGGTGAACGGGGTGTATATATAAGTGTGCCTTGACTTGGAGCAGAAGGTGACAAGGTTTGTAATGGTCCTTAGTTCCTACGAGAGTTCCACAGTCTCAAGTGTGTTATCTTAGTATGACCAGAAAAATCCTAAACTACACACTTTATGAATTGTTTAAAACAATGGGAAAAAATTTATCTTAGGGATGTAAGGAGCCATTTACTCTTGATAGATCCTGAATTCCCAACACAGTTCTATATGGTAATGGAAACAGAAGAGCTAATATATTATAACCTTGTATCTAATGCTGCTACCATTACAAACCACTCTTAGCCTCCTATTTTATCCCCTAGGCACTCTAACAGTTTCTGAACTTCCTCTTATTCTTTCAATGTGCTTTCAGCTTCCAAACCTCTGTATAATACTACTTTGCGTTTACATAGCATCTTAATCTGATTATATCAAAACGCTTTAAAAATTGGGGATCTATACTGTCACCTTTTTATACACTGAAATTGAGGCACAGACTAGTCCAAGGTCGCACACAGTTTCATGTGAACAGAATCTGAAGTATCTAGTTCAGGTAAAAACACTTCAGAATCTTAATGTTTATAAAGCAGATCCAAACCATATATTCTTGGGTAACTGAAATATTTCCAGAGTTCAACTTATCCGTAGAATAAAGAAAAGAATATCCACATATTCATAACAACATTTCATAACAACTCCCTGTTGAATTATAATTCAGCACTCTTAATAAAATGTTACTAAATATTTGTAAGGTTGCAAAAGAATACTTGCTAAAGAGAGACTAAAGCAACGCACAGAACCCAAAGTTCTGCCAAAATGTTACACACTTTACAACACCCACTCTGAAGCTGAAAAATACCACTTCTACAACATTACACTTGTGGGAAATTAAACGTGTATATATTAAAGCATAGACTTCTCTATCAAAGCCTTAGCCGGGTTTTTTTACTTTATTTTAAGGTTAATTAAAATTCTGAGAGAATACACATCAAGCATACATTTCTAACGTATCAATCTGAACGTCTTCTAAACAAGAGTGAAGTTTGACATAACTGACCTTGGACTCTGTGTCATTATTCTTCACCTGCAAATAGTGTTCTTCCCTAACTAAAAACTATATTGATAATACCTCATTTCTATGACAGCACTTCCCAAGATATGAAGCTATTAAACTGTGAAAAATAGTGTGATTTCCATTTGATATCAGAAAGTGACAAATCTAGAGCAACAGCTGAAATTAGAAACCATTTCAAAATATCCTCCAAGACAGCCAAGTTGTCAAAGGCTGTAACTGTTGTATGCAATGTTATTATAGCCATGTTGGTCCCAGGATATATGAGAGAGAAGGTGGGTGAAGTAACATCTTTCATTGGACCAACTTCTGTTGGTGAGTGAGACAAGCTTTCGCGCTTACACAGAGCTCTATGTGAGTTCATTCAGGAGCATACTGATTGTCTCATTTCACCCACACAGTTGTTACTGGGACATTTAGTGCATTGGATGAAGTACATCACACGTTGTGATAACCCAGTAACAACTACTGTGGATAAAACTGGACAATCACTGTGCTCTTGAATAACTCACACAGGAAAAATGATAAAAGACAAAAACACCATGCCACATGTGGGTGACCATTTTTCACAAAGTGATCACTCTGACCTCTCAAAAAGAAAAGGAGTACTTGTGGCACCTTAGAGACTAACAAATTTATGAACCTGGGAGCTTAAATACAGAACTTTGCTAGATACTAAAAATCACTGACTGAACAGAGACCCTGGATTTATGGCTTATTACAACAATCTACAACCCACTAACTTTCCTCCTACCCCCAGCCTTTCCCCCCATCTTTTCCTCTCTATGACTGGAGAGGTGTTAACAAGCCACTTCACTTTGAATGGTCCCTTGAAATATGTGTTAACTACTTATGCTGAACAATCCATTTCACCCTGTATTTATCTGTGACACACTCAGACTTGAGGAAGAGCTCGATGTAAACTCAAAAGCTTGTCTCCCTCACCAACAGAAGTCGGTCCAATAAAAGGTATTACCTCACCCACCTTGTCTCTCTAAAGGCTATAACAGAAGACCAAATGATATCTGTTCTTCACAGTCAGATCACAGAAAGCCTAATTCTAAGCAGTTTTGTACCATCTATTGTTTAACACAGATAGAGATGCTGTATTTTGTTTTCAGGAAAGCTTGGCAATCAGCTGTATCAGCAGCTTTAAGGAGGATTATTCTCCCCTGCTGCTTTTTTTAAAAGGAGATTAGTTCAGACTTTCTTTCACTGTAATGAACTTTGTAAGAATCAGGAACACTGCATTGATTTCATAGATAAAACTGAAAGGTCATTCAAAAGGCTAAACTAACAGTTTCATGGAAACACTCTGCTCAGACATTCATTAGTGGAAAGAAGGGAAAACTGTAGTCGTTCATCATAAAAGCTAGAATGTGACTAAGTGTTAGGAGCAATATTACTTTCTACCAAATTCACTTGCATAAAAAGTTTCAAGGAAGCACCATAACAGTGTGTAAAATGCCCCCCCAAAAAGGGTTGATCAGGCAAGGTGATCAGCATTAGAATGCAACAGTGTGCCTGAACGCTGAAAGATTCCTTGCTGTACAGTGTATCACATTAATTGCTAGGGAGGTGACTTGTTAGAAAGTTATTCATTAATATTAATAATTAACACTCAGTCCCTTCCAATCGTGCACACAACCTATATACTCAGGTATTCCTATAACAGTTACCCAGAGACCCTCATCTTCTTCCCCTCCCTACCACACAATTCACTGTGTGTTACAAACACAGATCTGCAATGTCTTGTCTTCATTTAGACTGTGGGTTCTTTAGAACAGAAACTGTCTTTTTCATTGCATGTTTATTCAGAGCCTGATTGTGCAACAGGATCCATGCAGGCATAAGGATCCTCCCAGTCCCACATGAATCCCTTTGCAGAATAGAAGTCCAAAACTATAAAATATTTCCAATTCAAACACACATTCAGATGATCATGGGAATTTTCATATTTTAAAATGATTGAATGACTATAAACTTCATTTTAAACTATATAATCTTTAACATCTGATCTCAAAAGAGTTACTCTGACATCATGAACTATCAAGCCTAAGTTTGAAATTTTATTAAAAGTATCTACAAAAATAAAGGACAGTTGCCCTTTAAAGAAAATTGGGTTCTTTAAATTGTGAAATCATTATTAAATACCTGAATATCATATAGCATGTGGACACAGTTGAGTAAAAGGACCTATCATCCCCAAAGCATTCCCAAACATACTTCACAGTAAGGTTCCAAATTTGCATTTATAGAAAACAATTCATGGAATTTCCCATCATTTCCTGAAGGCACAACTTCAAAACCTTAGCATGGGTCCCAAAGAATATCACATTGAAATACCCACTGCAGCGTTTCTCAAATGCAGCCACTGTGGCCACGTGCAGCCACCAGGGGCTTTTCTTGAGGCCACAGCCTCCTGGGCTGTGATTGGGGAAGGGGTGGGGGGAAGCAGTGGCTAAACCCCCACTGCAGCCCTTCAGTCTGGGAGCCATGCTGGTTTCTGGAGTAATGCAGAGCAGCTTCAGGGCTGTTCTCAAGTTATGCCCTATAGCAGTGGCTCTCAACCTTTCCAGACTACTTTCAGGAGTCTGATTTGTTTTGTGTACTCCCAAGTTTCACCTCGCTTAAAGTCTACTTGCTTACAAAATCAGACATAAAAATATGGAAGTGTCACAGCACAGTATTACTGAAAAATTGCTTACTTTCTCATTTTTACCATATAATTATAAAATAAATAGATTGGAATATAAATATTGTATTTGCATTTCAGTGTAAAGTATATAGATCAGTAGAAACAAGTCACTGTGTGAAATTTTAGTTTGTACAACAGTGCGATGGTGTGCTGTGTAACACTTTCAGCACAATTAAATAGTGAGTTGCTACAGCAATGATTACAAGTCATGTCACTGTTTTAAAATGTGTATAGATTGGGCTGGAGTCTGACTAAGTTTAGAACACCACATACACCTGGAAATCTAATTATAGAGACAAACCAAACTGACAAGTTTAACATGGGATATCCTACTGAAATACATTACATTTTAAAAAATGAAATCATAACGCAGTATGTATTTTAAAGATTTTAGAATGTGTGTGGCCCTTTTAATCTTTGATTACATCTTTCACATTTAGCAACCATTATGTTTTCTTGTCTCAAAAACTATTCTCAGACACCAGTCATTAAAATGATGAGGCAAGGTGACAGAGAAAAGGCTAGTTTTTAAGTCTTAAGTCAATGAACAAGACCAATTGCCACAGAAAACAAGCTCTGCAATCTATATAAACTAATATCAGTACAGAGGGAAATACAACATACTTTCCCATGTTGGAATGTAAACATCCATGCAAGCAACAACCATCCCCTAAAACACACTGCCAAGACCGTGGCAACAGCACAGCCAAAGTAATATTTTCCAATCTCTCTACTGACAGTTTGTCCTTCCCCCACTGAGAACTTCAGTTTGAGATTCTCAAATCTACTCTGAATACTAAGGTCAAAGCCTCCCTTAGTTTGAAAAAAAGCAACAATAAACAACATAAATGAAACAGCAATGATCTCTCAAATGGCCTGAGATGAGGAATAATTAAACAGATTCTTTCCTCCTCTACAGGGAGAGAAAGAGGAATGGGAAGAAGCTGTGTGCAGGGGGACTGAGGGTAAGGGATGTGTGTAGATAGAGGGGACAGGGAAATGCAAGGATCGGAAGCATGTATGTGAGCAGCAAGGGAATGTCTGACATGAAGTTTGTATCTGCACAATCATTGCTAGAAGAAGGGGTGTCCAACAGAGGGTGAGTGTGTAGGGAAACAGGTGCATAAGGAAACAGAAGGGAATGAGTGAACAGAGCGAGAGGTGTGGGGAAGTGGGGTAAAGGTGCAGGGACACTGGGGAGACGAGTGAGTCCACGAGGAACAGGAAGGGCAGATGACTGGGTGCGTGGGGAGTTGAACTCCGAGGAGGGAGCAGGGCAGAGGGCTGGGGGTGTGGGGTGCCTGGGGGAGGGCAGGGCAGAGGGCTGGGGGTGCGGGGTGCCTGTGGAGGGGGCAGGGCAGAGGGCTGGGGGTGCGGGGTGCCTGAAGAGGAGGCAGGGCAGAGAGCTGGGGGTGCGGGGTGCCTGGGGGGAGCCAGGGCAGGGGTCTGGGGGTGAGGGGTGCCTGAGGGGGGGCCAGGGCAGGGGGCTGGGGGTGCCTGGGGAGGGCAGGGCAGAGGGCTGGGGGTGCCTGAGGGGGGGGCAGGGCAGAGGGCTGGGGGTGCCTGAGAAGGGGGCAGGGCAGAGGGCTGGGGGTGCGGGGTGCCTGGGGGGGCCAGGGCAGAGGGCTGGGGCTGCGGGGTGCCTGTGGAGAGCCAGGGCAGAGGGCTGGGGGTGCCTGAGGGGGGGGCAGGGCAGAGGGCTGGGGGTGCCGGGTGCCTGAGGAGGGAGCAGGGCAGAGGGCTGGGGGTGTGGGGTGCCTGAGAAGGGGGCAGGGCAGAGGGCTGGGGGTGAGGCGTGTCTGAGGGGGCAGGGCAGAGGGCTGGGGGTGCGGGGTGCCTGAGAAGGGGGCAGGGCAGAGGGCTGGGGGTGCGGGGTGCCTGAGAAGGGGGCAGGGCAGAGGGCTGGGGGTGAGGCGTGTCTGAGGGGGCAGGGCAGAGGGCTGGGGGTGCGGGGTGCCTGAGAAGGGGGCAGGGCAGAGGGCTGGGGGTGCGGGGTGCCTGAGGGGGGGCAGGGCAGAGGGCTGGGGGTGCGGGGTGCCTGAGAAGGGGGCAGGGCAGAGGGCTGGGGGTGCGGGGTGCCTGAGGGGGGGCAGGGCAGAGGGCTGGGGGTGCGGGGTGCCTGAGGGGGGGCAGGGCAGAGGGCTGGGGGTGCGGGGTGCCTGAGGGGGGGCAGGGCAGAGGGCTGGGGGTGCGGGGTGCCTGAGAAGGGGGCAGGGCAGAGGGCTGGGGGTGCGGGGTGCCTGAGGGGGGGCAGGGCAGAGGGCTGGGGGTGCGGGGTGCCTGAGGGGGGGCAGGGCAGAGGGCTGGGGGGGCGGGGTGCCTGAGAAGGGGGCAGGGCAGAGGGCTGGGGGTGCGGGGTGCCTGAGGGGGGGCAGGGCAGAGGGCTGGGGTGCGGGGTGCCTGAGGGGGGCAGGGCAGAGGGCTGGGGGTGAGGCGTGTCTGAGGGGGCAGGGCAGAGGGCTGGGGGTGCCCTGAGGAGGGAGCGGGCTGGGGGCAGGGGGCCGTGCCCCAGGCGCTGCAGAGGCAGCGGCTTGTACCCACCTTTCCCAGCAGGGCGCTCCGGCTGGCGGCGGCCGCGCTGGGGGAGCCGGTGGCCGCCGCGGGATGACAGGCGGGCGACGCCGCCGGGTCGCTTCCTCCGCTGCCAGGGGCGGCGGCGGCCGCTGCTGCCGCGCTGCCCTGCGCCGTGGGGCTGCCGCCGCCGCCGCTCCCGCCACCGCCCCGGGGCCGCTGGCGGATGCCGTCCAGCAGCCGGACCAGCAGGATGTTGGCGGGCAGCTCGTCCACCCCGCAGCCCACCAGGATGCGGCACTCGGGGCAGCGCAGCTCGTGGCGGGAGCTGACGATGCTCTCCAGGCAGCGGCGGCAGAAGGTGTGCTGGCAGGGCAGCGCCTTGGCCGTGGTGTCCAGCCGCTCCAGGCACACGGAGCACTCCAGCAAGTCCAGCAGGGACGACTCGTCCATCGCCTCCCCCGCCGCCGCCGCCGCTTCGCCGCCTCCCCGCCGCGCCTCCGCTCCCCGCTTCGCTGCGGCCGCCTCGGGCGCGCACAGCCAGGGCGCCCCTAGGAGCATCTAGAGCAGCAGCAGCGGCCAGCGCGGCACATGGCGGCCCCGGCTCCCCGCCAGCGGCCTGTCAGCGGGAGCCATCAGGGCGGCGGCGGCGGCCGCGCAGGGCGGCAGCGGGGAGCGCTGGGGGGCAGCAGTGTGAATCAGCGCCTCTAGCCGCAGGGGGTGCGGCGCCCCCCGGGCAGCGGGCCGTCAGAGAGCTGGGGGCACGGCCGAGTTCAGGCCGCCGGGCTCCCTCTGACCGCCCCTGTCAGCCCCATGTCCTTGCAGCCCAGGCGTCCCGCGGGTGAATGCTGGTGAGAGAGCAACCCCGGCAGCGTGGAGCTGGAGGAAGAGGAGGGCACCTGTTTCCCAGGGTTTCCCTCACCCGCTGTGTGCGATCAGCAGCTGGGATGGGGCATAGCGCATCCGGAGAGCCGGCTTAGCGTATCCAAGCCTCGCTGGAAGCCACGGGGCTGGCCCAGAAGACAGCGGAAAGAGGCAAAGCAGATCCCCCCCGGGATGGCTTCAGCACTTCATCTGACCCGCTGCTGCTCCTCGCCAAGCGGCCCCTCCTCTGCTCCCCCATGGCTCGCTGTAACCCGATCGCAGCAGGTCTCTCTCGCTCTCCCCCCGCCTTACTCAGCAGTGTCTCCCCCCTCCTCTTCGAAAGAGCAGAAATAGCAGTGCGGAAAAATGCTGCACAGGGGCCGATCAGCCCGGGGAAGACGAGAGTTAACGGGACCAAACAAGACTACTTTACACACGCTGTCCGCGCAGCTTTTTGCAGAATCCTTTCTCAAGAAAACGGGTGACCCCCGTGCCCTCTCCCCTCCTTTACGCAAGCACAGAAGTGCTCTCCAGGAGTCGGCTCAGATACTCGGCCTGAAAAATACAGAAAGATTTGCTGGCTTTCATTTTCTGGTCATCACGGTTAGCGCTAATCACCTTGCCGAGTTGTGTGGTCACCATCAGGGCCCACTGGCTCTGACTTCCTGCCTCTGAGGAAGGATGGCCAGTGACCAACAGCCCAGGGATGCTGCTGCCAAAAAAGGAGACAGGCTGGAGACTGACAGCCCAGCTAGCAATGTGCCTTTGCCACTAACACTTCATCTGCCGGGAATGCGGTCCAAACTGCACAGCAGCAATTCATTCAAGCTGGAGAGTCTTCCGTCTCACTTCCCGTCCTCGAGCACGAGCCAGTCATTCAGGAAACTTTTTAGTTCAGCCCATAGCCAAAGGCAGCTAAATGTGTTTGTGCTGTGAAAGTGACCAGTTAAATCCAAGCTTCTTGCTGCTGTAGAACCTCTCTTCTTTCTTCTCTTCCCCATTCAGGGGGGAAATTGCTTTCTCCTATCCGACCCCCAGGCTCAAGGCAGCGTCAGAGCAACGGAAATACGCACCCCGGAGCAACCCGAGATGCTGGGGAAGTTTGCAAAAGTTTGTTCAAACTCCGCATGAAAAATATATTTCTTGCAGTAGGTTGCCCCTTAGTGGACAGTCTCGGACACCGCACCTACTGGCATGGTGCTAGATGGATATTGGCCAGGGGAGGTTCTTGGACAAATTCCTTGAGAGTGTAGCTTAATATTTACTACAATTTCATACTAATGAAATCTCTTGTCAGCTAGACAGATAGCTGGATGACTGCCTTTTGTCATTGGGTCAGTAAGAAAATGGGAATGATTCAGGTAGTTCAGTGGTTAGAACACCCACCTGGGAGGTGGGAGACTCCAGGGCCAGTCCCCCTTCTTCAACTTCTCTTTCATAAGTTAGCCAGAGTGCAACAACTTCAATAGGAGAGACTAAGGGAGCCCTACATCAGAATAACCCATAGCCCAGTGGTTAGAGCATCTCTTGAAAGGTAGGAGACCCTGTTGAAATCCTCTCCCCACTTCAGGCGGAGAGGGGAATTAAAGCTGGGTGTCCCACATCCCAGGTGAGTCCCCGAACAATTGGGCTATAAGTTATAAGGTGGGCTCTTTCTCTAGCTGGGTTTTAAATGGGACCCAATCAAGTAGGCAGCCTCTGAGCTTGCCTACTGTATCAGTGACATAGTGACTAAATGCCTGTCTTCATCCGGTTTCTGAATTGCTCAGGGGCTTAGGCAGGAGATAGATGTCCAGAGGACTAGAGCGAGGCAGCAATGCACATACCCAAAGGCAGAAACATAGGCCCCTAGGGAAATACTACCTTGAAAAATATAAGTGCCAAGTGAGTTCAGGCACCTACACAGTTTGGCCAGAGTTTTTGGAGCCAAAACTGGGATTTGCATGCCTAACCCCAGGATTAAATAACAGTGACTAAATACCTTTGAAGGAAGGCATTAGTGTCTCTACTAATAATTCCTGTGATACAATTTCTCTCTCGGCAGGCAAGACCTTTGTCATAACACAGTAAATCATATACTGCTACTAGTGACTGCTTTTTCTGTTACATACACTCCCAATAAAAAGTAATATGTTTTTATGCTGCACTTTACTGCTAACAACCTGGTGAAAACAATCAGAAAAATCTAACAATAGTGAGGAACATGTCCCCCACAGACAAGCTGACCTTCATGGATTCCAAGGCTCTGTGTTCCAGCCTCCCAGTCCGTTGGGAAGAGCAGCAGATATCCCTTCTCAGCTTCCTCTGCCTGGAGTGCCAAACAGCACTGAACAAATAGAGCCATGCATGGAAACAGTCCTGCTTCTGGAAGTGGGATGCACGCCCGCTTCTCCTCAAGCTGAGTGCTCAGTCACACATGGAGCCCCCAGCAGGGACAAAAGAGGCTCTGATTGAATTTCCACACACCTAATCATCAGCCTCGCAGGGTGGATTAAATGCTCTGGCCTCTGGACAAACTGGTTGCAGCTCCGCTGCCTTTACCAACCGTGTGGTAAAGGCAGCAGCAGCAGCAAAAAAAGCTAACAGAATGCTAGGAACCATTAGGAGAGGGATAGATAATACAGAAAATATCATCATGCTACTATATAAATCTGTTATGTCCACCCCTTGAATTCTGTGTGCAGTTCTGGTTACCCCTTCTGGCAAAAGATATTAGAATTGGGAAAAGTACAGCGCAGGGCAATAAAATGATTAGGGGTATAGAACTGCACCCATATAAACAGAAATTAAAAAGACTGGAACTGTTCAGTTTAGAAAACAGTTGACTATGGGGGGATATGATAGAGGTCTACCAAATCATGAATGGTCTGGAGAAAGTAAATAAGGAAGTGTTATTTACCCCTTCACATAATACAAGAACCAGGGGTCAGACAATGAAATTAGCAGGCACCAGGTCAAAACCATAAGGAAGTGCTTCTTCACACAACATATAGTCAGCCTATGGAACTCATTGCCAGGAGATGTTGTGAAGGCCAAAAGTATAATTGTGTTTTAAAAAATTAGATAAGTTCACAGAGGATAGATCCATCAATGGCTATTAGCTAAGATGGTTAGGAATGCAACCTTAACTGAGTGTCCCTAAACCTCTGACTGTTAGAAGCTGGGATTGGATGACAGGGGATAGACCACACATTAGTTGTACTGTTCTGTTCATTCCCTTTGAAGGAGCTGGTACCGCCTACTTTCAGAAGACAGGATACTGGGCTAGATGGACCATTGATCTGACCCAGTGTTTGTATGTTCTTAACCTATAAAAAGAAATCTCTTCATCCATCAGGCTACATGCAGGGTGCAACACAACTGTTTAACAGCTCATACCTAAAATATCCTAACCAGGGAATGTGTGAAAATGTTCAAAATGTGTGACTCTACTTTTTCAACTTGTGTAAAATGCAAGTTTTTTTAGGAACCATGTTAATCACATTACTTAATTAGTTTACAAATAATTACGTAACACTTAGAGTTTGAAGGCAGATGTTGTGGCAGCTGAGACTGGGAATTAATCATAAGTAAACCCACAAATTTTTAGTTAAGTAAAGACAAAAATTACTGTATTTCCTGTGTTTTGCTTTCTCTTTCCCCTGCTATTTTTCTTTCTTTCTGTATATTTTTCTTCAGGCTTTTGTGTGTGCAATTTTTTCTGTTTTTAAAACTTTTTTTAAATGATCTGTACTTTTATTTTTCTGTAACTTCATTATACTCCTTGTAGTATCTCTGTTGTACATACACCTTGCCTCATCCCCAAAATTTTCTTACTCTTCTCTCCTTTACATCGCAGTATGATCTTTCAGGCCCAATCCAGGAAAGCACATAAAACAAGGGCTTAACTTTCAGCATCTCAGTATTCCCTAAACCAGGCTACTGACATGCTTAAAATGTTTTTCTGGATTAGGGCCTTATCTTCCAAATTCTATCTTCTCTCCACTTTTCTGTATTAATGGATCTCCACCTTCTCAATAAATCACGGTTTTCCCTTTAATTCTCTCCTTCCTTTTTGCATTTTCCCTGTCGTGGTTCCAGTTCCCTGTGTCTGGCTCTCAGGTCACCCCAGTTCAATTCGCTCCAGTATTCCTCCTCCTCTGTGCCCCTTCAGTTCTGCCTCTGCAGCTTCCTTCTCTCACTAATCTTTGCCTCTCCAGTGTGGTTTAAACATTCTGTCCCCCTGCAAGGCCTGTGGGATCTTTACTACAGCTCTAACTCTTGCTTCCTATTATTGTAACAATCAGCAGATATTAGAAAGGGTCCTCCCCTTCCAGAGAAATCAAAGTCCTTCCTGACCAGCTGTCTGGCTGGTGTCTCTAGTGCCCTGTGCCACTTCCCAATGGCTGGTAGGGGAACCCAGGCTCACCCTCTACACTGCGTTCCAGCCCAGGGACCCTACAATAAGTAGCCAAGGCTTGTTAAGAGTCTTACCCCTTGCTGCTGTTTCCCTCCTCTATGACCTTTTTAATTTTACATGCCAGCAATCTGGTTCCGTTCTGGTTTAGATGGAGCCCATCTTTCCAGGCTCCTCCTTTTCTAAAGGTTCCCCAGTTCCTAATAAGCCTAAATCCCTTCTCTGAACACTGCCATCTCATCCATGCATTGAGACTCTGCAGTTCTGCCTGTCTAACTGGCCCTGCACGTGGAACTGGAAGCATTTCAGAGAATGGACTTTAATTTCTTACCTAAATTTGACTTCCAAGACCTTTGTTTTAACTTTTGCTATGTAATGGTACCTACATATACCACAACCACAAGCTCCACTCCTGCAATGCACAAAAGTCTATCTAAATGTCTTGAGAGGTGCACAACCTTTGCACCCAGCAGGCAATTCACTATGTGGTTCTCCCAGTCACCACAAACCCAACTATCTATATTTCTAATAATCAAATCCCCCATTACTGCTACTTTTCTCTTCCTAATAACAGGGATCCCTTCTCTAGGAGCAGTATCTTGAGTGTGAGAGGATATAATGAAATCATCTGGAAGATTAAGATTGAAAAGTACTTTGAGATTAAAGGTGCTTTATAAAGGCAAAATACTGTTATATGGAGAATAAACAGAAGTTTTAGTATAGAAAGCTTTAGTTTGCAGTTGTACACAAATTATAACGATCGGAACAATAGTACAGTACGTGTAATACATCAGGTATTCAAGTGTCTCAATTTTTAAAAAATACTGGTTCTGTTTTCATGGATTTTGTTCCTTTATGATCCTTTTTTGATACTTAGTTCAGAGCAGGAAGGACTGCTGGCTTTTGCTTTTTTGTATATTAAACTTTTCGATACATATAGATAGATAGTGAGGGAGGGGAAATGAGCTTTTAGCTTTGTCCTCATCCATTTACATGATGCTGTTAGATCTAGCCAACTTGTTTCCAGTCTTTTGCCAAATGCCACACAGATTGTGTATAATTAAACATAAATTGCTCTCACATCTTGCACTTGTTCTTGCTCTACTTGTAAGGGCCAGTGATGTAGTAACTATTCATATCACAGTTTTACTACCCAGCAATGATTAATGAGTCACAAATGTTTGTACAGCACTTCAAAAAATGTAAAGTGCTATAAAAGTGCTAAGCATTATTACTATTTTTGAAAGAATCAATGTAATTAAACATGCAGTAAACAGCTCATTAAAAACCTATTCTTATTCTTGCATTTCCTGTGTGTGGTTTAAAATAATCACTGGTCTACACTTACATTATCTATATTATTTACATTTAGATATAAATCTATTTCAAAGAGCAATTTTGCATCTGAATTACATTAATATTTAGGAAAATCCTGAACTAAGCCTTCCACTCCCCTCCCTCTTTACTCTTGTCATTGTATCTAGATACTGCAGTATATATGGTAAGGTGCATCCCAAACTGATTACAGACCTTGGCAATATTTAGACACAAGGGGCAAGATTCACTACTTTATGGGAGGTCCATAGAAGGCCCTCCACATTACGGAAGCCCAGCAATAGGTGTGCATTGGTGGGGAAGAGAGGGAAAGAGCAGAAAGGCCATTCAGGCAGTTAGGGAGGTGGAGTCTCTGTGGGCTTTGAATAAGATGGTCTGGAGGAAAGCATTTGGCGCCTACTGGTTACAAGAGGATGCAAGGGC
Organism: Lepidochelys olivacea; assembly: GCF_965140295.1. Lineage (NCBI taxonomy): Eukaryota > Metazoa > Chordata > Testudines > Cheloniidae > Lepidochelys > Lepidochelys olivacea. Next base: position 114,614,590 of record NC_140411.1, read on the forward strand.
AGTAGTAGCCATAGCCTGTGATAGCCGACACAGAGGAGCTGGCACCAGTATCTGACTAACAGGGAGGAACTGGCTGCAAAATCTAAAGGCGATTTGGGTAAAAGTGACTATGAACTGATAGATTAAGGAAAGTGTGAGAGCAGCAGATCAAAGACAATGGACTTCAAAAAAGCAGATATTAAACTCAAAACTGGTAAGTAAGGTCTCATGGGAAGAAAATCTAAGGGAAAAAGGAGTTCAGGGCAGCTGGCAGTTTCTCAAAGAAATGATATTAAAGGTACAACAGCAAACTATGTTCATATGAAGGAAAGATAGGAAGAATAGTAAGAGGCCTATATGGCTCCATCAGGAGCTCTTTAATGACCAGCAAATTAAAAGGCAATCCTACTAAAGGTGAAAGCATGGACAGATTGCAAAGGATGAGTACAAAAGAAGAGCACAACGAGTTACACATAGTTAGGGTCATAAAAGGCAGTAAGCAGAGGTTCTATAAATACATTACGAGCAAGAGGCAGATGAAGGAGGATAGGATTAGAATTCAAAATCACCTTGAAAAACTGGAGACTTGGTCTGAAATCAACAAGATGAAACTCAGTAAAGACAAGTACAACATACTACACTTGTGCATTTGATTTTTCCTTCCTAACTACAAAATGGGGAATAACTAGCTATGCAGTAGTACTGCTGAAAAAGATCTGGGGGTTGTATATGAGTCAGTGACAATGTTCCCTCTAATTTTTCCCATGCATGTGCAGAATTAATTTTGTTATGTGCACCAGTATGGAGGTGATGTGTGGCAGGGATAGGGCTGAGGGGTTCAGAGTGCAGGATGGAGCTCGGGGCTGGGGCAGAGGGTTGGGGTGTGGGGCGGATCAGAGCTCCAGCTGGGGATGAGGGGTTTGGGGTCCAGGCTGCCCTGGGGCGACGGCAGGCAGAGAGCCCCCCCTCAGTCCTCTCCCTGGCCATGACATGTCTGGGGCTTGAGCCACGAGACAGGCGCCTCACCCCGGCTGCGGCAGGGCTGGGGCTGGGGGAGAGCATTTCTCCCCGCCTCTCCCTGCTGTGGCAGCTCTGGGGCTGGAGCCATGGGAGAGGCGCCTCTCCCAGCCACAGTCCTGAGAGCCTGTGCAGCTCTTAATAGGCTGCTGCGCGGCTGTGCAGCTTAGAGGGAACTTAGGTCAGTGATGTTCTGATGATGTGATGCAGCTGCAGAAAAGACTAATATTCTCGGGTGAATTAGCAGGAGTTTCGTATATAAAACACAGAAGGTAATTGGTGCTGGTCAGGCCTCAGCTGGAATATTGTGTCCAGTTCTGAGTGGTAAAGTTTAAAAAAAAGATATGGAGAAAGTGGAGAGAGGAGCACCATGAAAATGATAAAAGGTTTAGAAAACCTGGTCTATGAGTTAAAAACTGGGCCTGTTTAGTCTTGATAAAAGAAGACAGAAGGGGGACCTGATAGTCTTCAAATATGTTATGGGCTGTTATAAAGAGGATGGTGATGTTCATTGAAGGTAGGACAAATAGTAATGGGCTTCATCTACAGCAAGGTTAGACATTCAGGAAAACTTTCTAGCTATAAGGATAATTAAGCACTGGAATAGGCATCTAAGGGAGGTTGTGGAATCACCATATTTGAAGGTTTTGAAGAACAGGTTGGACAAACACGGTCAGGGATGGTCTAGGTTTACTTGGTCCTGCCTCAGCACAGAGGTCTGGATTACGTGACCTCTCACGGTCCCTTCCAGCCCTACATTTCTGTGATTTCAATGGGAGTGTTCAGTGCCTTGCAGGATGGAATGCTAAATGATCAAACTATTCAAATGCTTTCTTCACCCTTTCTCTGTTGAAGCCTGCTGTTGGAAAATATTACTGTCGTAATACCACTAACCACAAGACCACATTAACAAGCCATCTGTAGCTAAAGAATGAATTAGAAGAATGAAAATAGGAACACTAAAGCACTTCTGAAAAGTTAATTTCAATAGAATGCATTTGATCTGCAACAACTGATTTTTTAAAATATTTTCTTAGGAAAAGTATGTGATAGTAAACAGAATCCTGATTTTAAAAAATGGCTTGAAGATAATTTCAGGGCATTTTAGATTTTTTCACGGTTGCCAGATCAAGGACTGTCAGGTCAAGACAGACCGTTAGTATTACAGACATACAAATAAATATCTGTAATTCTGAAATAAAGCTCTTGTGTTTGGTTCAGGATCAACCATGACTTTGATTCCTAAACATTTCAGAGATTAAGCATTACTTCACTATGTACAAAGAAAATAAACATGTACTTTCAGTCTAAACTGACTTATTTCAGACTAAGGAAAAGAGCAGCCACTTCCAGCACCACCAAAAGAAACACTTGCCAGAGCACAATGATGTTGCCATTCCCGTAATGGAGTGCAGAAATTCAGTGAACAAAATGGCTGCTGTCTTTGCAGACAGACATAGTTCTTAGAAATATAAAGAGGCAGTACACAGAAAAGACTTCAAAAATTCAAGCAACAATCACTACAGTCAAAAGTATAATTCAGTAGACTTTCTTAATATTCAAATATTATTCAATCAACATGTCAGCTCAGAACTAGCTGAAACTCCTTAAAATAGTTTTTGCAACCAGAAAACCTGGGCTCAGTAACACTGGAAAACATATACTAAGGATATACTAAATTCTCCTGGCCCGTAGTTTAATCTTTTGTTAAGTAAACATTGGCAACATTTACTACATATTAAGTATCACATTCCCAAGAGGTCTCAAGTTCAAAAGGGACATTTCAATTTTGATTCTTGACCACATATATTTAACACAAGTGAAATAATATACAAACTGTAATACAGTAATGTTGCTCTATAACAGTGAAACACTAGGCAAACTGTAATATACTCATGTTATTTTCATCTGTAAAACACTGCTTTGCCACAGCTAATAAGGCATATTGCTACTATATCTTTTCAATGTCCGTTATAATTAGATATATACCTGTTTGTTTCTAACATGTTACATTACCTGCTGCAGATGCAGAATATATATTTTTAAAGGCATCATAATGTATTAAAAATGACAAATGAATTTGTCTATTGGAGAGTTCTATTTTAATAAGTGCACATTTGCCAATATTACAGCATGATCTGTTACACGGGAATGTATCTTTTAATGTTTTCATAAATAGGGAGCATTCAAGTATCTTACAAGGTCTTTCTTTCTGAAACAGAATAACTGGCAGCCTTGAAGCCTAGACTACAACTATGAGGTTCAAATACTTCACACACCTACCTCTTATGAGATCAAAAACAACTGGTCAAATTTTGTTTTTTTTACTCTTTCTGAATGATTGACTTTGTGGGATCAAAAATGTTATGGACTCTTGACTTTAATGTGAAGATAGGATAAGCGAAGCCAGGACTTTGTGGGGGATCAGACATGACACTAGTCTACAAGTTCCGCCAGAGCAGCAGAATTGCTCTGAAATTCCTTCAACAACAACTATAACTGCTTCCAGTTATCCTACTGGCAGAATTGTCTTCCCAATGCCTATAAGTAGAAACAGGTGCTTCACATCTGGAATTTAGCATCTCTATGTTTATCCTCTTAATCTCACTTAAATTTATTTTCAAGGTGGAGAAGTGACCTTTTCATTAGCAAAGCCCCACGATATTTGCATTTGGCAAGTTGATGCGTGGCAATGTCAATTCCAGGATAGAAGTACCAAATTACCAACAAACTAATTATAAAAGGGAGTGAGCTAGAGAGTTTACAAGATTAAAAAGGCCTGGCTGGTAGCTTGATACAGCATGCATGATAAGAAGAATGGCAAATACTCAAGCCTATCTTCCACCAGCCCAGAAATATAATATACAAGCAATGCTGAAAGCTTCCAGTTTCCCTCAGAGCCTGTCTGTAATTAAACATTCAGAGCCTGATATTCCACTTATTTACACTGGTTTTACAGCAGTCTAATATTATTGACTTTAGTGGAGTTACTCCTGATTTCCACCAATATGAGCAGAGAATAAGGCCCTCAAAATTCAAGGAAAACTGATTTGGGAACTGGTCCTTTCCAGTACTCTCAATTCTACTTATGAATGATCTGAAAATGAAGATATGTGAAGAGAATTAAACCTGATAGAAATGCTAAGTGAAACTATGTGATGATGATGATGATGATGAGAAAAAAATTTTCCATAACTTAAATGAGCCAACTTGAGCTTCTGAGAAAATATGTTTGACATATGCATCTAGATATTCCTGCAAATGCAGCTTTAAAAGGTGATTTATCTGTTTATTTATTTATAAATTTCACGGATTACCAAGGCCTCTAGGTGCATATACAAAATTTAACAGGACAACTGACTTTTTAAACCAAACAGCCTAATAGAAAGAAAAGATTTCTCAATATAATTACCCAGCTGGGCTTCACAATGTTCATGCAAAAGTCTGTGAAAAGAGATGGATGTTGCTTGCACTATGCCCTAATTACCTAAGTTTCAGAAGGGCTGAGTACCTTACAGCTCTCACTGAAGTCAGTGGATGCTGTGGGTGACCAGTGATTTTGAAAATCTGGTCATAAATGACAACAGACTTGGGCTCTATCAGCCTGGCAGAGGAAATGAACTGCAGACTCAAAGACCTACCACTGAGAATATCCTGACCTCTAGACTCCCTATAATTTCAGTCTGGAGATGGTTAACTCAAGCACCTCAGCTGATTTCAACTATCATTGTAATACATGGGAGGAAAGGTGATCTCCTGTGGATCATGGACCCATGCTTTACAGACAAAAGTCACTACATTCTTTGAGAGGGTCAATAAACATGTGCACAAGAGTGATCCAGTGCATATATTGTACTTGGACCTTCAGAAAGCTTTTGACAAGATCCTTCACCAAAGGCTCTTAAGCAAAGTAAGCTGTCATCAGATATGAGGGAATTCATGGATTAGTAACTGGTTAAAAGATAGGGAAAAGGGGTAGGAATTAACTGTCAGTTTTCAGAGAGATAAATAGTGGTGTCAATAGGGATCTGTACTGGGACTACTACTGTTCAACATATTCATAAATGATCTGGAAAAAGGAGTAAACAGTGAGTTACCACACATGTGCACATTTATTGACCCCCTCAAAGAATGTATTGACTTTTGTCTGTAAAGACTTATATATCGTGGGTCCATGATCCACAGGAGATCACCTTTCCTCCCATGTATTACCATGATAGTTGAAATCAGCCAAGGTGTTCGAGTTAATCATGTCCAAACTGAAATTGTAGTGAGTCTAGAGGTCAGGATATTCTCAATGGTGGGTCCTTGAGTCTGCAATTCACAAGCAAGAGATCTTGGCGTCATTGTGGATAACTATCTGAAAACATCCACTCAGTGTGCAGTGGCAATCAAAAAAGTTAACAGAATGCTACAAACCATTAGGAAAGGGATAGATGATAAGACAGAAAATATCATCATGCCACTCTATATATCCATGGTATGCCCACACTTTGAATATTCCTGGTCACCCCATCTAAAAAAAATATTAGAACTGGAAAGGTACAGAGAAGGGCAACAAAAATTATTAGGGATATAGAACTGCATCCATATGAACAGAGATTCAAAAGACTGGGACTGTTCAGCTTAGAAAAGAGATGACTAAGGGGGAATATGAGAGAGGTCTATAAAATCATGAATGATGTGGAGAAAGTGAATAAGGAACTGTTATTTACCCCTTCCCATTATACAAGAATCAGAGGTCACTCAATTAAATTAATAGGCAGCAGATTTAAAACAAACATAAGGAAGTACTACTTCACACAATGCATAGTCAACTTGTGGAACTCATTGTCAGGAGATGTTGTGAAGGCCAGAAGTATAACTGGTTTCAAAAAATAATTAGATAAATTCACAGAAGATACATCCATCAATGGCTATTAGCCAAGATGGTCAGGGATGCAACTCCATACTCCAGGTGTCCTAAGCCTGTGACTTACAGAAACTGGGAATGGATGACAGGGGAGGGATCACTTGATGATTGCCTCTTCTGTTAATTCCCTCCAAAGCATCCAGCACTGGCCCAGGTCAGAAGACAAGATAGTGGGCTAGACGGATCATTGGTCTGCCCCAGTGTGGCCATTCTTATGTTCACCTTGATTTTACTCCTCAGGGAATTCTGAGCCACTGCACATGAGCAGAATTCATGGCCCCCACGGATTTTTTTTCCCCAGCTGAAAATAGATTTCCATGAACATTGCCCTGGGCCCTTTAAAGCACCGCCAGAGCCCCACTGCCAGAGCCCCGGTGTGGCGGCAGGGTTCCATCAGCGATTTAAAGGGCCCGGAGCTCCACTGTGGCAGTGGCAGCTGGAGGCCCAGGCTCTTTAAATCGCCCTTGCACCATGGAGTTCCCAGCTGCCTCTGCAGCTGGTAGCTCCTGGGGTGACTTAAAGGCCCTGGGGCTCCCAGCCGCAGCCGGAGCCCCATGGCCTTTAAATCTTGATTTAAAGGGCCTGGGTATTTAAAGGCCTCGCCACTTCTGGTTTAGTCCAGGCCTCTTCTGGTTAAGGCCACACCCCCTGCTCAGGACTCTGGCATACCGGTAAGTCCTTTAACTTACTTTCACCCCTGAGTGGCAGCTAAGCACTGCCAGCCAAAGCTTCTGAGCAGTGTCCAACTATAGTCCCTTGGAGAGGACTGAGCTCTGCCAAGAGGGCTACTTCTTGCTGGGCACTGGTGCTGCAGCTCAGATTTCTACAGGAAGGAATTGCCTGTGGACAGTTTGTGCCCGTCTCTGTCCTAGACAAGCAGGATGCATGTACATTTTTGTAAATACACAAATTAAGCTCTGCACATATTTTAATCATTGCTATATCAGTTTTGCCTACCTACTTTTGCATGTCACCAACCTCCACGTTTGGGTTCATATGACACCCAACGTTTCAAAAGGAAAATGTCTCAGACTCACTATTAAAAAATCCAAGATTTACTCAGAGGTTAGTATTGTTATGCTGATGTTTGGTGCATTGTATTCCTAGTGGTAAGTTCCAAAAATGGCATGAAGAGCATCTGTTACATCAATGAAAACTTAGAATAATAATATTCAATCAGAATTATTCACCAAATAATTTCTGAGAGGGGCTGGAGAGGGGACAACTAGGTCTGCAGTTCATTAACAAGTATTTCATTTCAAGTATCCAATGTTAAAATTACAAGCCACATAAAAAGTTTACAAGATGTGTTTATTTTCTCTGGCTGGATTAGTTTAATTCTTAAATTTAAGTTTCCTATATGAACACTCATTTTTATTAAGTCAGAATTCACTCTCCATTGATATGCCCCAGCGTTTGCTTTCCTCAAGAACATTCTAGCCAGGAAACTCATTTGCTAGATCATTTACAGAAAGGAAATACAAAAGAAGCACCAAAATAGAGTACATTTATTTTAAAATTCCAAATATTTGCAAAAATATTTTCAATATTTACCCAGTTCAATATTTACAGGAACAGAGAATGTTTATTTCTAAATTATTCATCTCTTCCTTCTTTATTCCTCCACCTGAGAAACCAATTATATTATATATAGATGGAGGGCTTATTCTCAATGCCTTGCACCTTCTATAACTATTTACAGCTGTGCAAAGGGGGCATAAAATGTTACCACAGATGCAAGTGACTACACAAGGTGCAAAGAAATGTAGAATCAGGCTCGCCACCCCATAACTGCTGAGTAAAAATTACAACTAAAATTGCAGTCTCTAAAGGGCTGTCTTTTCACAAGCTGGAGTTTTATTTTAGACACTTTCACTTTGCTGATATTATTGCACACTGTATTTAGAAGGGGTAGAAGCCAGGAAACACCAATGCAGGAACTGGGAGTGCAATGCGAGAGAGACAAACTCAATGTCAGGAGAAGGTAAATAAGGAGAAGAGATAACACCCACATGGAGGCACAGAGACAATATGGGATGGGGACAAGGCTGGGGAAGGAAGTGCTATCCTCCAGCAAAATCTCCTATATGCTAAATAATTTTCTCCATAAAGTTCTTACTGAGAACTCCCCACTTCTCAACTTATGCAGCAGAAGATCTGAGTACTACAGCGATGGGTGTGTTTGCACTAGCAAGAATTTATAGTGAATATGCAAATAAGATCATTTCATAAATATTACTAGAAAATCATATGCTTTGGTAAATATGTAGGGTGATATTCTGGCACAATAGTGTAGCATGACATTATTTGTGTTTTCTGAACCACATCATTAAAAAAGTGGGATATGTGTATGATAATGAAGGACCTCTGTGCTAGTGGTTCTGAAATTATGATTTAATTACTTCATAATGAGTCAAGCTGCTTGTTTATGGAAATGGATTAGCTCAGCCCTGTAATATTAACTGTGCATTCCAAGCTACTATAAAAATTTCTGTCACAGTTAAAAATTTGTGCTTTATTTCTAGTTTGAACTTGTCTAGCTTCAACTTCCAGCTGGGAAACAAAGAGAAAACTTGCCTGACTCTCCCTTTTACTTTGACTTCAATATGCTAACAAATGCTAATAATATGCTAGAATGTGGAACATGAAATAGAAAGGTGTTTTTCCTAAGCCCTGGGCAGGCTGCTCCTATTGACACCCCCTTTTCCTGTCCTCTGAGTGCACCCTTTCAAAGTGGCAGGCCCATGCTTCCACTTCTCTGTGGGATGGGACCCATGCGATCCAAACATTCTCAAGGTTCCCCCGATTGCCAACTGTATTCACTCAGCAGGCCCCTGCAAAAGATTCCCTTCAGGAGCCTGTGGACAGTGATAGTATGCAGTGACAGAAAAGCAACTGCTCCGAAACAAAGCATGATTTGTTTAGCCAGAAGGTATACAGCACTAGAGAAGTGGATATAAAATAACAGAGACCAATTATTATTATTTGTATTATCAAGGGGCCTAGGAGCCCATTGTGCTAGGCACAGAACAAACACAGAACAAAAAGATGGTCAGGGATTCTGTCTTACCCTCTCCTGTCATTCCCCTTGAGCTCCAAAGTAGACAGGACAGCCCCGGTGCTCCCTGTTCTTTTGGGTACCAAGTTGTAATCTACTTGCTGCAGACTGTGACGCTCTGTCAGCCTGTTTCTGTGTGTCAGCCCCATGGCACGCTGACATCTTGTCTCCCTCCCCACCCCATAGGGCACTTCTTTTAACAGATCAGGGTCTTTTGCTCTTCAGATTCACAGCCTTGGCAAACAGCCCTGTCACTGGATCTGAAGAGTCCCCTTATAAACCTGGCTATTGTGTTTGAAGGGAAGCTCTGTATCTGGGCCATTACTTTACCTTTCCTGCTTGATTTCTTTAACTCCTTTTGATTTAACTCTATGCAGTCAGGCAGGGTAATACTGAACAGATATATTCAGGAGCATAAGATATTTATAAAAAAATACAAATATTTCTTGGTTTTCCATAGTGTTCACAACCCTACGACAGAGAGGGAAAGAATGGCTACTTACCTTTGCTAACTGCTGTTCTTTGAAATGAATCGTCCACATGGATTCCACTTCTGGTGCACGTTTGCATGATCTGATTCTTTTTGGCTACGAGTGTCCATTGGGACTGCACCTGTGTTCTGGATGTTCTTGTGCTCCCCACCCAAGGGAATAAAGGGCAGAGTGGGCACAATCATCCTTGAGTCCCCAATACAGTATCTTTTCGCTATAGGACTCCATAGAAGCAGGGAAGGAGAGCAGGTTGTGGAATCCATGTGGACAACACATCTCAAAGAATCACTGTTACCAAAGGTAAGTAGCTGTTCTTTCTTCCTTGAGTGGCTGTCCACATGGATGCTACTTCCGGTGATAAGCAAGCAGTGACCTCATAGGCAGGAGTTGGGCACTAGCAGACCTATTTAAGCAAGGATTTTAGGACAGCTTTACCAAATTGGACACCTGATCTTGAAGTCTCAACTAAGGAGTAGTGCTGGGTAAAAGTGTGGGCTGAATCCCATATAGGAGCCCTGCACATTTCTCACATATGAATGCATGTTAGAGAAATTGCCGAAGCTGCCTGAGCCCTGGTGGAATAGGCTCTAATGGATGGATAAGAACGTAAGGACGGCCATACTGGGTCAAACCAAAGGTCCATCTAGCCCATCATCCGATTTTCCGACAGTGGCCAATGCCAGGTGCACCAGAGGGAATGAATAGAACAGGGAATCATCAAGTGATCCATCTGCTGTCATCCATTTCCAGCTTCTGGCAAACAGAGGCTACGGACACCATTCCCTGCCCATCCTAGCTAATAGCCATTGATGATCTAGCCATGAATTTATATAGTTCTTTTTGAACTGTGTTATAGTTTTGGCCTTCACAACATCCTCTGGAAAAGAGTTCCACAGGTTGACTGTGTGTTGTGGGAAAAATACTTCCTTTTGTTTGTTTTAAACCAGCTGCCTATTAATTTCATTTGATGACCCCTAGTTCTTGTGTTAGGAAAAGGAATAAATAATACTTCCTTATTTACTTTCTCCACACCAGTCATGATTTTATAGACTTCTATCATATCACCCCTTAGTTGTCTCTTTTCAAAGCTGAAAAGTTCCAGTCTTATTAATCTCTCCTTATATGGAAGCTGCTCCATACCCCTAATTTTTGTTGCCCTTCTCTGTACCTTTTCCAATTCCAATATATCTTATTTGAGATGGGGTGACCAGATCTGCACGCAGTATTCAAGATGGTGGCATATAATGGATTTATATAGAAGCAATATGATATTTCTGTCTTGTTATCGATCCATTTCCTAATGGTTCCTAACATTCTGTTTGCTTTTTTGATTGCCGCTGCACATTGAGTGGATGTTTTCAGAGAACTATCCACAATGACTCCAAGATCTCTTTCTTGAGTGGTAACAGCTAATTCAGACCCTATCATTTTATATGGATCTAGCCTAGCTATACCTTATAACATGATCTCATACACTTAGAAATGAATTGCAAAAGGCTCCTGAAAGGTCTTGTCCTGTCCAGGTTATATGAAAGAGCACTGGCAACATTAAGGGTGTGCAATATGGCTTTCTCCTGGTTTGAGTGGGGTCAGTGGAAGAAAACTGGTAGGTGGATTAACTGATTTAAATGAAAATTGGAGTGCAGCCTGAGAGTCACGTTATCTTTATTGAATATCCTGTAAGGGGAACCAACCATGTGAGGGCCTAAATTTCCCCTAAACTAGAAGCTGACATGAACCCTATTAAAAATGCAGACTTCACAGACAAGAGGGGAAAAGATCAGGTTGCTAGGGGGTTCAAAGTGAATCCCATTAAATCAGACTGTATTCTGTAGAGGTCCCAGGAAGGAGGGGGATTTCAGACTTGGTGAAAATACATGAATGAAATCTTTGAGGAATCTGGCCACTGTAGCCATGGAGTAATATGGTATGACCCTGAATTGGAGGAGGATGCGTAGATATGGCAGCTAAATGGAGCTGATCGTTCAGACTAGCAGAAATAGGGGGCTTCCAAGGGAAACAGATAACATTGTCGTGCCCAAATAGAAAACATCTTCAAATTTGCTACATACGTCAGACGTAGTAGAAAATTTTCTGCTATGTACCAAGATGTTTTGGACTTCAGTGGAACAGCTTCCTTCAGTGGCAATTAACCAGCCAGCATCCAGTGACGCTAGATCTGGGTGTAAGATCAGATCTCTCCGTATTTATAGATTATATGGCCAAAAGAGACCATTGTCATAATTTAGTGTGACGATACGCACCGAGTTTCTAATGTGCTGGGGGGTGCTCCCCCTGGCTCTGCCCCAGGCCCTGCCCCCATTCCACCCCTTCCTCCCTATCCCTGCTCTGCCTCTTCCCACCCCCACTCCGCCCCTCCCACAAGCACGCCCGGCTCTTCTCCCCTCCCCTTCAGTGCCTCCTGCATGCCGCAGAACAGCTGATCATGGTGAGTGGGAGACACTGGGAGAGAGGGGGAGGTGATGATTGGCAGGGCTGTCGGGGGGCAGGAGGCACTGGGGGGAGCAGAAGGTGCTGAGATGGAGGGCTGCCGGGGGGTGCTCAATACCCACCATTTTTTTTCCTGTGAGTGCTCCAGCCCTGGAGTCAGCACCAAAGAGTCTGACCTCCTGTGTAACGCAGCCCATATGACTTCCCTGAATTGACTCCTATTTCAACTACAGCATATTTTTTAGAAAAAGATCCAATCTTGGTTTTAAAGTCCAGTGATGGAGAATCCACCATGACCCTTGGTAAATTGTTCCAGTGTTTAATTACCCTCACAGTTAAAATGTTGTGCTTTATTTCTAGTTTGAATTTGTCTAACTTCAACTTCCAGCCATTGGATCTTATTATACCTTTGTCTGCTAGACTGAAGAGTCCTCCGTTATCAAATTTCTGTTTCCCATGCAGGCTCTTATACACGGTGATCAAGTCACTCCTTAACCTTCTCTTTGATAAGCTAAATAAGATTGAGCTCCTTGAATCTTTTACTATAAAGGCATGTTTTCCAGTCCTTTAATCATTCTCGTGGCTCTTCTCAGAACCACCCCCAACTTTTCAACATCTTTCTTGAACTGTGGACACCAGAACTGGACACAGTATTCCCATGGCAGTTGCCCCAGTGCCAAATACAGAGGTAACACTATCTCTCTATTCCTCCTCAGTATTCCCCTGTTTATACATCCAGCGATCACATTAGCCCTTTTGGCCTCAGCATCACATGGGAGCGCATATTCAGCTGATTATCCACTACGACCCCCAAGTCTTATCCACTGCTTCCCAGGATAGACAGAGTCCCCCATCCTGTAAGTATAGCGTGCATACTTCTAGGAACAAAGAATGATTTACATTGGCTGTACTGAAATGAATATTGTTTGCTTATGCCCAACTTAGCGAGGTAGCCAGATCTCCCTGTATTGGTGACCTGTCGTTTTCATTATTTAGCACTCCCCCAAGTCTTTGTGCCATCTGCAAAAGTTATCAGTAATGTTTTTATGTTTTCTTCCAGGTGACTGACAAAAATGTTAAATAGGATAGGGCCAAGAACCTATCTCTCTGGGGCCCCATTGGAAACATACCTGCTCAAAGATGATTCCCAATTTAAATTATGTTTTGAGCCCATTACAATTACATTTTCAGCCCTCTAACTTTTAATCATAGAATATCAGAATTGGAAGGGACCTTGGGAGGTCATCTAGTCCAAACCCCTGCTCAAAGCAGGGCCAATCCCCAATTTTTGCCCCAGATCCCTAAATGGCCCCCTCAAGGATTGAACTCACAATCCTTGGTTTAGCAGGCCAATGCTCAAACCACTGAGCTATCCCTCTCCCCGACATGTGCTGGGTTGATTTTGTATTGTTCTAGATTCTTCTAAATCAAAGCATTGTGCACTAGCAAGTCAAATGCCTTACAAAAGTCTAATTATACTACATTACCTGTATTACCTTTATCAACCAAAGCATCTGATCTCATGCACATGGGATGCATGCACCCCAGAAGTCGAATTCATGTGGCCAATCACTCAAAAGTAAGCCAATACTTAAGATAAGCATTTTTCCAGAAATCCTAAATTAAAGACTACGGACATATTTTAGTGCCTTACCTACATCCAATGCTAGTAATCCTGCACATCTATTCATTAAATCAGCTCCCACTTATTGCCATTGCTGATCAAAATGATCCTAATGATAAATGGCTTATTACATAAGAAATAATGGAAGTAGAATTAATGACATGACAAATGTTTTACAATTTAAATTATGGTGACCTTTCTTGTGAAGTTATTTCTTTCAGTAGGTTCATTATCAATTTAATATCTTTTTCAAGCAATATTAGTGATAATACATTTTTATCATTCAAATTATGTTCCATCATTTCTTCATAGAAAGATTTTCATTTAGTAAAGAAGACTAAGGTAACATCTGTATGAGGAGATAGATTTAGTGTTAAATTAAAACATTCTGTGGTTGGCTAAGTTACTAAACAAGTTCAACTCCTGACTGTTGATTTTACAGCATAAAACTCTAATGTAAGACAGGACTTTTATAATGATCTGCAGATTTCTGTAGCTTTCAAAAGCCCATTTACAGCTCCCTCCCATGTATAATATTTATTATTCTAACATTAACCTGATGTAAGTCTCAAACCTGGTCAAGGACAGAACAGTCATAGAATCAATTAAGTAACCTAAAATATGTACATTTAGTTTCACATAATTCACAGGCTCCTATATATCAAGTTAATAAACACATTGACCCTTCTAAAAAAATTAATGGTGTCAAAGCCTCAGATTTGTTGGGTCTATGGGAGGCACTGAAGATTTATTTAAGATAACTAATTACATTTTGTTATGCTCAATGAATCTCCTTCAAATTAAAATTGTAAGAACAGAAATTGCAAAATCCAACAGGTAAAAATCCAATTACACAAAGAACTAACTTCTAAAAGGAAGGTTCCTCAGGGTGCTTAATGCCAACCAGGCAGACCAGCCCTCTAGACAGAAGGCCAGGACTAGCATGCCCTGACTGAGTTGTTTTTATGATTATTAGTCAACTAAAAAGGAAAACTACAAAAAGTGCTCTCTCTCTCTAAACCAGTTTAACAGGCAATATAATGGCATTTATAATGGACTCCATTTTCCTTTAGTAACACAGTCCCTGCAAAACAGCAATTGTAAGTGGTAAAATAATTATTAAAACTGGGTTAACATAGCTAGAAGCCAACATTCTTAGTATTATTATAGATCTAAGTATTATAACAAAGAGCCTTTAGATAATGGAGAATATAATTTCAGAGCCTGATCCTACAAACCTTTACCTCATGCAGAGTCCCACTGAAGTCAGGGAATTAAAGTTTGCAGAGCTGGGTCCTCAGGTGTTAATCTACTAAATCTCACACCTCAAACACAAAATAAATGCTACTGAAGAACATATTCCTTTGGCTTTCCATTTCAAACTCTCCTACTAAAATGACCCAGAAGTTGATCCTTTGCCCGTTGTCCTTCTCAAAGTACATTATCATCTAGAGCATTAGTCTAGTAGACCATCTAGAGCAGAGGTGGGCAAACTATGGCCCCCGGGCCACATCCGGCCCACGGGACTGTCCTGCCTGGCTCCTGAGCTCCCGGCCGGGGAGGCTACCCGCAGCCTCTCCCCTGCAGTCCTCCCTCCCCCGCAGCCTCAGCTTGCCGCGCGGGCAGCGCTCTAGGCAACACGGCGGCGTGGCTGGCTGCAGCCGAGTGGTGCGGCTCCCAGTCCTGCCGCTCTGAGCAGCATTGTAAGGGGGTGAGGAGCCGGGGGGGTTGGATAAGGGGCAGGGACTCCCTAGGGGCAGTCAGGGGACAGGGGGCGGTTGGATGGGGTGGAGTTTCTGGGGGGGCAGTCAGGGGAAAGGGAGCGGGGGGGGTTGGATAAGGGGTGGGTCCCGCGGGGCAGTTAGGGGTGGGGGTGTGGCTAGGGGATGGGGCAGTCAGGGGACAGGGAGCAGTTGGATAGGTGTGGGAGTCCCGGGGGGCCTGTTGGGGGCGGGGGTGTGGATAGGGGGCAGGGCTGTCAGGGGACAGGGGGGGTTGGATGGGTCGGGGGTTCTAAGGGGGGCAGTCAGGGGATGGAAAGTGGGAGGGGGCAAAGGCCAGGCTGTTTGGGGAAGCACAGCCTTCCCTACCTGACCCTCTATACAGTTTTGCAACCCTGATGTGGCCCTCGGGCGAAAAAGTTTGCCCACCCCTGATCTAGAGATTGATGGGTCTGCTACAGCCTAAGAGGCACGTGGCTTTTAGCTCATGCAGTAGAGAGTCATACAGTAAGTTTTAGAGGTCCCAGATTAGATTCTGACTCATACAAGCCTTGTGACACTGCCCAGAACTAACTGAGCTGGAGGAGCATGCTGGGTTCTGGTACTCAAAAAATCCCACCCACAGGCAACCCAGTTTGCATCTGCGATTCTGATAGCCAGTTCAGCTGTCACAGGGGAATTTTTCAGTAGAGTGTTTTCTCTACTTAGGTCTTTGGAAAATGTTTAGATGTGCCATTGGGTAGCTCATTGTATTTAAGACAGCCAGGCAACAATACTTTCTCTTCCTTTTCTGTGTTTGTGTATGTTTTGGTTGACAGTAAAGATGAGATGGGCCCCAAGTTGTAAAGTTCAGATCTGGATCTAAATTGAGACTTCCCCATAGTTCAGGGTGTTTGGATTTGGTCTTCCAGTTCAGGCCCATCTGTACACCAATGTGAATCATAAGTAACTCCAATTAAGTTACTACACCTTAAGAAATATAGGCCCCAATCCTTTTTCAGGCAAATCCCCTCTGAAGGTCAATAGAGGTTACGCTTGAGTAAGGGGTGAGGAGGGGCCAGTTCCAAAGGAAATGTTTGTCCAACAACACCAAAAAATGACATCACTAAAGTGATCTGGCACAATAAGAGAAGTGCAATAGAACAAAAAATAACACAACACACTTACCTTTTATTTCCGATATCATCTTGTGAAGAAAATATTTAGAAAGGATCACTCCAACCACTGAAAATGTACTGAGTGAATTCTCTGAATGAGAAGAATAAAACACTACCTTTTAATAGCAGACAGAAATAATACTCCACTGTTAGTTTATTTACTGCACTGAGGGGTGTTTTGAAAAGAAAAAGGCAGAGGCAGCCCATTCAAAGAGTTTGTGTCGGAGTCTGGTTAGATCCCAGCTCTTATTAAATAGTTGCTCAATACTTTGTCATCAAAGGGCCAGGTCCTGAGAGATGGCAGCCTCAGTGACATGTACCCATGCTGTGCTATTTTCAGAAACCTGGATTATTCTATGTAGAGAACAGATCACACTTTCACAAATAGTTTACATCAAGGACTGATGCTCGTTTGTTGAGGTTAGTGCTTCAATCGCTGTTTAATTAGCAAAGCTCCTCAGCCCAGCTCCTCAAACTCAAGGAAGTCAGTGCTTGACAGTCTCCTCCCATGGGGCATAAATGTCATGAAGGACAAAAATGGGTTACTTACCAGCAGTAATTGTTTTTCCAGAGTGTATTGCCTCCACAGAGTCACACTGCCCCTCTTTTCTCCCCTCCACTTCAGATCGTAACTCTAACACTTTGGGTTCCATTCATGAGATGGAAAAGCTCCCACTGATGGAAACAGGATTGAGGTCTTAAATATGGTGACAATGTTGCACATAATAGGATTGCCTCACATTAAAAAGTGTATGTAGTCAAACTCTTGTATTCTTCACACTCTGTATCACTCCACATTCCTCACTTGTGCATGTTGAATGAGTCCTAAATACATAACAGAGATCCAAAACGTGAGCCAGGGAGAGCTTTGGTCATGAGATTTACTACATGTTTATGAGATGACATTAAAAATATGCAACTTTACAATATATTTTTTCATATTAGCAAAATATGGCTTATTACACAGGAAGGCATAACTCTCTCATTTTTTCTTTTTTTAAAAAAATTACATTTTTGGTTTACAGCCTGGCAAAATAACATACTTGAACTGCATGAAATTTATATTTTGTGCTTCTTTATAAGTTCAAAACACATTACTTAACATCAGTGTCCAAAAAAAGAAAAAAAAAAGGCAGAGAGACTGATATCTTATCCACCTAAAATGTTCTCCTTTATCAGTTTGACATGGTTAAGATATATTGAACATGAAGGTTTGTAATGGAGAAGCTGATAGAATCATAACTATGGCATTACTTGTGATGTGACTTTAGAATGAACTAGTGTACTAGTAATTGTTCCATTAGATTTCTGGTATTAAGACTGATCATAAACCATTAATCAGTGATCCATGTTAAGGTCAGTTTAGAGCCAGAGGCAAAGCCTCTTGTGAGACATTAGCTGAATGGCGATCATCAACAAAGGAGTCACTAATGTATTCACAAAATGTATGGATCTTTTTATAGTCGGTTGATTCATTTCTTGAACAAGTAAAAATTTGTATCTTATACCCCAGTGGAAAAATAATAGAATCCCTGCGTGTACATTTTTATGTTTCATCAAATGTATTGAACATTTATTTGAAATGTACAGGTCAGCATACAGAACAGTATATACCATATTGAGAAGTATATGAATTATTTATAGGCATTATGAAATGAACCATGTTTCATGACATTTGATAGGAATGCTGTGACAATATATTTTCATTTATTCAAATATATTTAAAATGTCCATTGTCATGACACATACTGTATTCTATATATTATGGGTTATATGTGTAATATATTTGTTATTACTCTGCCACTTTGTTCTTCTAGCTTGATATGATCACCAGCCACTCTCTTGACTCTGTTTTAGCTAGAACATGGTGTGGCTTGGAGCATTGCAAATATAGGCTTTATATTTGTATTAAATTTTATTTTTAAAAAAATCTATTATATTAGGCTTCTACATGTAACCCTTCTGCCAGGTGGAGCCAGCAGCAGCCAGGGCTGGGTTCAATATCTTGGGTTTCCTTTCCATCGATCCAACACAGAACTAGCTCGAGCCCCCAGCCAGTAACCTGGGAAATTTACACATCACCCTGGGTGCCTCTGAGGGGCAATAGTTCCCCACTCGCAAGCACAGAGTCTGAGTGTAGAAAAGAAACTTAATAAAAACAGGGAAGTAACCTGGCATTAATTTGGGAAAACACCATACACAGAGTTCATAAACATAAACCATGAGTAAAAGACCCACCCCAAGTAGGTTGGGCCGTATCCTTTTCCCCTCAGGTTCTTAAGTCCAGCAACCCAAAAGTCCCCTTTACATGCCCGACCCTTCTCTGCACCCCACTCACAGTTGCTACCCTTGGTCAGTGCAGACCCAGAGTTCAGAAGTGAATCTCCAGAGTTCACCTCCCACCCTGGGTGGGAGCTACAGCGGGGAGCAAGAGGCATGTTACTCGCTCACTATGCCGCTCCACCGCTGCCCCTGCCAACCACCTGCTCGCTGCTCCTGCCGGCTGCCCCTGCCAGCTGTCTGCTTGCTGCTCCCACTGGCCACCCCACTGGCTGCTGCTCGCTGCTCCCACCAGCCGCCCTTGCCAGCTTCTTGCTCGCTGCTCCCACTAGCCACTCCCACCGGCTGCCTGCTCTCTGCTCCTGCCGACCGCCCCTGCTGGCCGCCTGCTTGCTAGTCGCGCTACTCGGACATTCAAGTCCTTGTTTTACCAAGGTTCTTTAAACTGAAAGTGACTCCCTTCTTTGGGACAGGTTAAGCACAGTCCTTCTTTTCTGTATTCCCACAATAATTACAAACATTGGTAACCATATTGCACTACTCCCACATTCAGTACTAACATAATTTGTGACCCAACACCAGCCAAGTTGATTACAACGAGCAAAACACTGCTTCATCAGCAGAATATCTAGCAAATCTAAGCAAAGCAGGAGCAAGCTGTATTTACATAAACATACCCAGGGTCTCTTCCCCTCTCCCAACTAGCTATCAGGGAAGCATTCATTCAGACCCTGCTTACATACATAAATTATATTGGCTACAACTGTTGTGTCTATTTCAGAGTTTATATGTAACAAACAAAGAAGAGACGTTTGGAGCTGAGGAAAGAAAACCTGCAAAGCAAAGAGATATCAAGCAACCCCATTGCTATTGACTGCATTAAGTTAAAGTGCATTTTCCCTTGTATTTTACAGACTTATACTGCACAACAGAGGTGGAAGGCAGCTGCTGCTGTACTGGGGATACTTGCATGATCAGAGCCATAAGCATTTTACCCTCAGGTAGTTGGTTTTTTCTTTATTTTTTAAAGAATTGTATATGGAGTGGCAGATTTTAGTATTATTCACATTGATGAAAATAGAATAAAAAAAAACGGCCTGAAACATAGAGACACAAAAACTCTATGTTCCTATTTAATTTTGTTCAAGAACAGTTACTCACCTTTTCATAACTGTTGTTCTTCAATATGTGTTGTGTATGTCTGTTGCACTAGGTGTGCAGTAGCCAGAGAGTGCCAGAGAGTGCCAGTGCCAGAGTGCAGTGCCAGAGAGTCTTCCTGAGTGGTACCTGTTGGGGCAACCATGCCTGCACCCTGTGCCCATCGTGTTCTGAGCTGAGGGTATAAAGGGCAAAGATGTCTCCCTACTCCCTTCCCGTTCCTTTACGCCAGACCCTTAGATGAGAGATTCCAATGCATTGGGGGAAGGAATATGGGTCATGAAATGGACATATGCAACGCATCTCAAAGAACAACTATACAAAAAGGTGAGTAACCATTCTTTCTTTGAGTGATTGCCTATGTGCGTTAACCTAGGTGACTCCCAAGCAGTTTCCAGTGGAGGAGGGGCTTGGAGTGTTATTGGCAGAGGGACTGCAGAACTGTTCTCTCTAAATTAGCAACTTCCTTTGATGAAGTCAGAATTGCATAACGTGTAGGAAAGGTGTGCACTGGGGACCACATTGCTGCTCTGCAAATGCCTGCAATTGGGACATTACTCACAAACAACATGGATGATGAGTGAGCTCTGATTGAATGCCCATTACACAAGGCACCAGTGAGATCTCACCTGGAATACTGTGTGCAGTTCTAGTCTCCCATGTTTAAGAAAGATGAATTCAAACTGGAACAGTTGCAGAGAAGGGCTACTAGGATAATCCGAGGAATGGAAAACCTACCTTATGAGAGGAGACTTAAAGAGCTTGGCTTGTTTACTCTAACAGAAGGCTGAGGAGAGATATGACTGATCTTTATAAATACACCAGGGAGGAAGAGGAATTATTTAAGTTAAGCGCCAATGCGGACACAAGAACAAATGGACATAATCTGGCCATCAACACATTTAGGCTCAAAATTAGGTGAAGGTTTCTAACGATCAGAGTGAAATTCTGGAACAGCCTTCCAAGGGGAGCAGTGGGGACAAAAAACCTAACTGGCTTCAAGACTGAGCATGATAAGTTTATTGGAGGGGATGGTATGATGAGACTGCCTACAATAGCACACCTGAAGACCTGCCCATCAGCTACTGCCAGTAGCAAAAATCCCCAACAGCCGGTGATGGGACACTAGATGGGGAGGACTCTGAGTTACTACACAGAATTCTTTCCCAGGTATCTGCCTGGTCAGTCTTGCTCACAGGCTCAGGATCTAATTGATCACCATATTTGGAGTCAGGAAGGAATTTTTCCCTGGGTCAGATTGGCAGAGACCCTGGGGATTTTTTGCCTTCCTCTGCAGCATGGGGCACAGGTCACTTGCAGGTTTAAACTAGTGTAAATGGTGAATTCTCTGTAACTTGAAGTCTTTAAACCATGACTTGATTACTTCAGTAACTCAGCCAGAGGCAAGGGGTCTATTACAGGAATGGTTTGGTGAGATTCTGTGGCCTGCAATGTGCAGGAGGTCAGACTAGATGATCATGACGGTCCCTTTTGACCTAAAGTCTATGAGTGTGAGCCATAATGCACGGCACCTGGTTACCACCATTGCCAGGACTCTGGCAACTGGGTCTGCCGCATCCAAAAAAGCTTTTAATGCAGACCTTACAATCACATGACCTTTCACTAGGAGGGACTGAAACTCTGCCCTGGAGTCCTCAGGCAGCTTCCTAAGGAATTTTGAGATGGCATCCCAATTTGAGTAGTCATAATGGGCTAATAGGGCCTGATGATTTGCCATGAGCAGTTATAAACCCACAGTTAAATAAATATTTTGTCCAAAGAGATCCAATTTGTTTGCATCCTTGTGCTTAGGAGTTGCTTTTGTTCTACCTTGGCAGTGCTTTTCATTTACTGATGCCAGTATGAGTGATCCTGGTGTGGCATGTTGTCAAAACTGCTTAAGTCCCTGAGATGGAACCCAGTACCAGCATTCCATGCACTTTGCTGCTGGCATGAGGGACAATGGTATAAGAGTTTAAGAGACTGCTTAATCGCATCATTTATAGGGAGACCAACTTTCCATGACATGGCTGGGTGTAAAATGTCTATGAGATTGGGTGGATTTTCTTCCACATGCTCGATTTGTGTACCCAAGGAGGTGGTCATTCTTTTCAAAATGTCTTGATAGGCCTTAAAATCAGCTAGTACCAGAGAACTGGATTCCAGTAATAGTGCCTCATCTGATGAGGAGGATGTATTCAGAGGAGGGAGGCTAGATCCCTCCGGGGGCTGGTCAAAAACTTGCACTGTATCAGACCAGACTGAAGACAATAAATGACAATCCCAATCCTTGGTGCCTCACTGATGGTTGGAACCAGGGTCAAGAGCCCTATTGGATCCGCACAGCAAGACTTTACCACTTGGAGATACATTTCCATAGTGTAGTGGCTGTTTGGTACTGACTTCTACTTCTACTGACTTCTGTGGAGAGGTGTCCCTTCTCGGGGACCAAAGTCTGTAGTGCGGCTGAAATGATGATCTAGACTCCAGAAGCATCTCCCACAGTACCCAGTAGGATCAGTGATGGGTTTGGTATGGTACTGAAGGCCAGTCATGCCTCAACAAGGCCCTCCAATCTCTCAATCTGCTTTTGTTAGGATGATTCCTATGAGACCAATAATGATCCATAGGAAGATGCCCTGGATTCCGTATAGTGGAAGATGTAGGAATCCACTCCAGATTAAGGAGGAGCACAAGTACTCAGCAGGTCATGGAGGCACATTGCCAGATGGTGTCATCAGCAGTTGTGATCCAGATCTGACTAGACAACTGTACAGGCAGCAACACTAGGGGCTTTCTAGCTATTGGTACCATGCACTGTGGTGGAGGGGATACCCACAGTCTTAAAGCCAGCTCTACCACCAAAGGATGTAACACTGGACCTGAAACAACTAGTGCTGGAGCAGACACCAACACAGGAGACAATGTGTGAACACCCTACAGTGGCCCTGGTAAGACACCATTGGTCTGAGTAACCATTGAGGGTGGTACGGAGAGGCTCAGAAGATCCTTTGCAACTGCATAGGCCTGTAGGGTGGTTGGCACTCAAATAGGCCTTTGCCTCACTGTGATCAAGGGTGATGGCTCCAGCCTCTGCTCTGAAGAAGCAGCCGGCCTCAACAGTCTGAACTCAGGAACCAGAGTCAATGATTCTGCTCTAACCAAGCCAGTAGGAAGCAGCTCTAGGGAGTGGTGAACCTGAGGGTGCCCTGTACCTTCGGTACCAGAGTGGTATGCCTCTGCAGCCAAAGAGTCCCACACTGAGGACTCTGACGATGGAGAAGCCACTCTTTTCTTCAGCTTTGGAGGCCAAGTGAGGTCTGAACGCTTATGCTTCTTTGAGGAGTGTCACAGTGAAGGGGATCATCTCCTTTCCCTGCCTTCTGGTAAAGCCGAGGGAGAAACTCGTGGGCCTGGAGGAACTCCCTGTAACAGACCAATGTGCTACTGGCAGTGGGTAAAGGGCAGCCTCCATAAAGATGTACCTGAGGCATTCTTCTCTAAGCTTCTTGGTTCTGGTTTTGAAGCCTCGGCAAATCAGACAGCTGCCCCTGATGTGATTCTTGCTCAACCACTTCAAGCAGCAGAAGCGAGGGTCACTCACAGGCATCAGTTTGTGACACCCCGAACAAGGTTTAAAGCCAGAGGAGCTAGGTATAGGCTCTCCCGGTATAGGGTGGAGCCCTGGGTCCACTGATTTACAAATATTGGAAGAAATTAGGTAGCGAGGAGAAAAAGAAGAAAGAAAAGGACGTATGAGGACCTCAAAACTGAGTACCACTAACTAGTAAACACCAACTACACGTGCACAAAGGAACAACCAACAGCCTGCTCCAACCACCAGTGGTAAGGAGGAACAGAAGACTGGCAAGATGCCTCTGCCCTTTATACCCTCAGCTCGGAGCACAGACCTGATTGCCCCTGTTGGTACAGCTAGGAAATACTCTCTCGCACTGGTGCACAAGATGTGTGAGCACCTAGTGTAATGCACATACGCAATCACTCGAAGAAGAATGTGTGGCTTTAAACCAATCCAAATCTAAGGATTTCATTAAACAATTTTATAATGCTCTGCAAAAACTTAGAAATGAGGAGAGCAAGCTCCCACATTTCTACAAATGCTACTGAGTGAGTAGCTGAATTCACTAGCGTCTCAGACCTTGATTTGACTTGGATGACAATAAAATAAATTCTACAGAATAACTTTTGCCTGGACAAAGTAGTGTAAATCTGGACCAAGTATGATATTATGTAAAGGCAAATCATATTTGTATTTTCCTTGCTACAAGTCTGGTATTTGGTATCAGGAGTAAATTGAGTCTAATGGAGAGAACCTGAAAATAAGTAGTAAGCATTCTGCTGTAAAATTCTACATATCTGGGGTGGCAATATCCCTGAACTGGTATTTCACACAGAGCGAGGGGTGGCCTTGCCCTTGAAAGATTTCACTGCATAGGAGCAGAATAATGAGTAACATGCATTTTCTCTGTACCCTACTGAGACAAATTGTTCCTATCAGGAAAAGCAGTTTTACAAACCTACTCCATGGTGGTGCCTCTTTCTCCTAAATGCACTTTAAAGGCGAAATCCAGCATAGTTGGAGTCACAAGGAGAGAAGGAAACACTCCATATTTCCATTAGAAAGTTATCCAGGTTTAGGTACCAGCAGGAGACAATGCTATGTACTTAATGTGAGTTCCCTTTTTTCATTGCTATAGAAAACCATTATTAACTCTGAGAGAGAGAAAGAGAGCAGTTTGTCTGTCACTTTCCCAGTGCAGTAACTCTAGCTGATGTTATTACTGAAGTAATCTGAAACGGAGGACACTTTTTCAGTATATCCCTGCTTCCTTTTTGGCATTTGTCTTTGCATTCAATCTTCGTTAAAGGACAGAGACGGGTGGTGGTGGTGGAGATGGAATGACAAACATTTGTAGACCTCTACTAAATTTAACTATCTGTGTTAAGTATTTCAATGTTACTTTGAAGGTAGCATTTTAAAGACTTTTGGTTACATGCAAATCTAAAGACATATTCTAGGCTGTACCTAGTAAACATACCTTTGATTTGAGGAAGGATGATCCAGTGATTTGGATGATCCAAACATGACAGGATGGATGGTCCAGTGGTTAGAGTGCTAACCTTAGGGCTTGGAAAAACTGAGTTTGAGTCCCTTCTCCACCACAGACAGCCTGTGAGATATTAGGGAAGTCTCTTAGCCTCTCTGTGCAGCTGTAAATGGGGATAATAGTACATCCTTAACTCACAGGAGTACTATGAGGGTAAATACACAGACTGCACCATCCTTCCTCAGATGTGTGCATCCCCTTTGGCTGACCAGTGCAGAGAGAGTGTCATGCATCCTCCTGGGAGCAGTCTGTGGTGAATCTCAAGTACAGGGGCTGCAATTGTACCCGTCCCTTGCCCAGGGTGTATAAGGTAGTAGAAAACTTCTTGCACCCTACCACAACCTGCATAAGGGCCAGTAGCAATCTAGCCTATGACTGATGTTGGGTAAACTAACATCAGCAGAGAGTTCTAGTCCCAGAAAGACTGGTAACACTCCTCCCACTCCCCATAATTAAAAGGAGAAATGAAAACAAGATTTAGATTGTATTGAAAGAAGCAGTGTTGTGGAACAGATTTTTTTTTTTGAGCCATCACAGAAATTCTTTAAAATCCAGTTACAGTGGTGTAGATCTGACACAGGATATATTATTATGATACCCCAGAGGAGGTCAATAAAATTTTGTTATAAGGTCTCCACATTATTTCATCAGGGCTGTAATATAATTAAAATCTCATTATTCCACATGTTTTGCAGCTGCTCTAACTCAATTTTCAGGGCTACCATCATACAATTATCCAAGATGATTAAATTGTATGTCCCCAGATCTTATAGGTTGTGTCTACGTCAAGAGAGTTCAAATCTATTATGTAATAGTAACGATTTGATTAGACTCTAAAGAGGGAATAAATAGATCTACTAAGGTAAAAAGGGCAACATAGCCAGTCATAGACCAGCAATGTATGGCTGAATTAATGTTATATGAAGAAACGATGAATTTAGAATACCTAGAATTTGCAGGTATCTGACTTTTTAAATAGTCTGTCAACCAAACATCTGTGATATTTTAAGTCCAGAGTTTGTTTTAGACACATACAGAGGATGAATGAAGGGTATCTGGTAGGAGAGAGGGTGGTAGGAAAGAGATTCCTGGGAAAGCTGCCCAAATGATGAACAGATTGCATAAAAGAAGATGGGAAGCAGGTGAACTTTAGTGCCACTTCTCAAAGATGAAGGTTGTGGGTGCTTGCATGATGATCTGACCCAAGTTGATGGGATAAGAGGAAGAAGAAGAAGAAGAGATTAAATTGTGTGTGTTTTGGATTTAATTGGGATACAATTGGAGTTGGTGCTGTGTAAAGTAGCTGAGAGATTTACAAGAGATTACAACATAACTATGATAAAATAGAGAGGTTAAGAGGAATTTAGATTATTTACTTTGCATACTGGGACTTCTGTTTATTTTATGTCTACTAAGCACCACAAACATCTTTTGTGCTGTATAAATATTAATTACACACACATTACATTAAAAGAACGCTGTTAAGGTTGCAAAGTCATGAACTCAGAAGTTAGGAAATGCCAGAATTAAGGTTGACTGTGCACCGTTAATTCAGCCTCCTGGTGCACTGAAACAGAGTGTTTCTAAAATGAAGTATGCTCCCCGGGAACCCCAGCAGGGGCTGACTAAAATGTACATGATTCTTGTCATGGTGAAACTGACCTAAAGGGCGGACCGCAGTGAAACGTACAAGAATCATATCGATTTTAGTCCAGAGCTTCTGGGGTCCCCGGCTCCATGGCAGCCCAACCATGCTGACTGCCTCAGAGTTAGGGACCTCAAGACTCCCGGACTCCTGGTCCAGCTGACTCTCCAGGCTACCTGACTCTCAGGGCAGCTGGATCTATTACCTGTGGGAGTCAGGCAGCCAGGGAAGTCAGCTGGCCCAGTAGTATGGAAACCCTGGGATCTCCAACCCCAGGGAAGTCCACATGCCAGGACTGCCCTGGAGCCACAGACCCTTGAAGCCCTGGTGTCCCCAGCTCAGGGACTGTCCACATGGTGGGGCTACCCTGGACTCTAGATCTTGCAAATATGTCTACACAGCAAGCAGGATCCCATGGCAGCAGGTCTCAGAGCCCTTGTCTACAGACTCGGGCTCGCAGAGCTCACACTATGATGCTTAAAATAGTGGTGTAGACATATGGGCTTGGGCTGGAACTCAGTCGCTGAAGGCCACCTTCTCCCATTTCACCAACAGGTGAAAATAAAGATATTTTTATTCTCTAAGGCCTTAAGCCACAGGGTTTCCATAAAGATGGTGCTCAGCACTTTACAAGATCACGCCCATAGCGCACAAGTGGCACAGTTATGTTTAGAACCCAGAATTCCTCACTCAATGCCTCATCTGTAAGTAATAATAGTACTTCTCTGTCTCATAGGCTGGGGTGAGGGCAAATACATTAAAGATTATGAGATACGCAGATAATACAATAATGAGGAGCCACATAAATAGCCACGATAGAGTCTCTCACATGTGCTCTACAGGTACGCTGAAGGAATAGCACAGAAAAATCACTTTAGCTTTAACATTGGAGTTAAATCATAGAACATTCTTGATAACGTTAAAGGCTGAATTTCCAAAGGAGCATAATAAATGGCCTGCAAAATGTACACATGCATCTGTGGGCACATTCATAATAGGCAAGTGAACAAGTAAGTATAAATGCAACTATGCATTTGTGCATGCAAATGCATACATGTAAGTAGATACCTATCCAAATGTTGTGGATGCAGTTTAGGAGACTCAAAAATTTGGCCTTATATTTGCCTGAAGTCAACAAATCTAGTAAATTCAGATTAAGGCTATCACTGAGTTCTGATAATATCTTTTAATGCCCAAGTTTGAAGCTCATAGAGCATATCAGGTCATCGGTTTTGCTAAGCATTTCAATTAACTTTCCTTAATAACTGAAGTAACGAAGTCTCTCCTAAATTACAAATGATGATCTGAATGTATTATAGAAACTAAGGTGGCACTAGCATGGGGAAAACAAAAATATGTAAAGGTTAGTTATTCATAAATATACAGCTCTGGTGGTGTTCTTAGACAGTGTGGTCCAACCAATAAGAGACATGGGTTCTATTCCCAGGCCTAATCACTTCACTCTCCACCTCTCTCTTTCCTCTGTTGTCTATCTTGTCTATTTAGACCGTAAACTCTTGGGAGCAGCATCATCTCTAACTTTGTGTCTGCACATAGCACAATGAATCCCTGACCTTTCGGGGGAACCTCTAGGCACTACTGGAATACAAAATAATAATATTCATCAAGAGCAGTTTAAAAGAAAAGACCTCACTGAG
Source organism: Lepidochelys olivacea (assembly GCF_965140295.1). Taxonomy (NCBI): domain Eukaryota; kingdom Metazoa; phylum Chordata; order Testudines; family Cheloniidae; genus Lepidochelys; species Lepidochelys olivacea. The sequence continues at coordinate 114,642,870 of NC_140411.1, forward strand.
GTATCCCACTTTTGCAGGAAATAGGTGCTTAGCAACTATTATCTGCAAAAATTGTCTGCAAAATGCTACACAACTATTTTAGCTCAGATCCCATCTAAACAGCAGGAAAAAGAATACAAGATGGGAAAGTGCTGCATGGTAAAGCAGTTCAGTCAGAATTTATATAGAGAGAAGTTAATATATGAAGTAAACCACCAAATGCAGATATTGAAGGGACAGATACAAGCAAAGTGTATAAATCTAAATATGTATGACACCTCTAATAGGTCTACCACTGTATTATCTATGCACCAGGTACGAACTAGCTTACTAAGGATCACATTTGGACAATGTTTTTTTCTATATCAAAAGAAAAATACAAACAAAAGGCTAAATCATGCAACCTTTATGTGTGGCCCATATACCTTTTCAGGTACAGGATTTAAGGTAGACATAGGCTTCATGCAAGCCCCTTGCACAGGGGTGAATTTCACCTGTTGGTGAGCACTTAGACAAGTAGCTCCCTTGACTTCAGTGGGACTACTTGCATGAGTAAGTGCTCACCAGCATGAGTAATGGGTTGCACAGTCGAGCCCAAACTGATTAGGAGCCAAGTCAGTGACAGAAAATGCATTGAGGAATAAATTCAATTTAAAAGAAAATAGTTTGCTCTTGCCAAAACCTGAGTCCACTGTTCTTAGTCTCCTCCACCTTCTGCGGACATCATTAATATCTAAAGCATTATCAGCAATCTTGTTTTTGGTGTTAGTGATATCAGCTGTTGTAAGACAAACAGAGAACCCAGAACTTTGCTCTTGGCAACTAAACAGCCTTTCAGTTCACTTTTAAAAGGAGAACAAAAAGCATATTTGGAGAACAGACTGTTAAAGGGTACAATTGCTCACTCTCAGATGGGCTCATATGGGCCTCCTGACTTCCTTCCAACCTAAAACTGTCTATGCTGATAGAAAGTATTATTACAAAGCTGGGTTTGTCCATATACCATGTTGACAGTTTGAATTTATTCTGCATCTTGAAAGTTAGTAGTATATCAGACTCATACATTACAGGTGACATGATACCATATTAAAATATTAATCAAATCTGCAAACCATCTAGATTCACTATAGCAAATAATCTGCCAACAAAGGAGTTATAAACAAAATGGAATTTCAGAGCAATATATTTAATAAATGTGCTGCATACCAATGTATATTAATTATTTGGAAAACATCCTAGAATTTTTCCCTTACATTTGATACATATTTAGCCTTGGAAGTTTTTGTTAAGCTATTAGGAATAATGGAAGTGTAAATTAATTTAAGGAATCAGATTTTAAAATCTCCTGTCATTGTAACAAAGAAATGCCATAGATGTCAACTGAATAGCAAATGGAATATAATATTCCATTAGCTCTATAGGTCTGCTCTCACCAGACATGCCTTAAGCATCTCTGATTTTTCTGTAATTGAAGTGGTAAAGTGCGCCACCAATGTGGTCAAAAACTGCTTGTAGTTTAGACAGGGTTACCTATAGTGTTATGTTCTGTGAACAAAGTTTCAATTAGGCTTTAGGTTTGACCATGGTACCCTGGGTCACCTGTAATTTATAAGCCCAGTGCTATTCATGTCCAGTTTACACTGTAAAATTAAATAAAAATCAAGCAATGATCACAAATTATGTAGCAGGAGAGTATAGTGCTGTACAATTGCTATCTGAAGAGGATACCAAAGTTACCTGCTGCTTTGTAGATTTAACAGTGCAAGAAATTTCTTACAGTGTGGGTGATTACAGAGAAACAGATTATTCCTGTTGTATAAAAGCATTCGGTAAATACTCCTTTATTGACTGAGGCATGTTGTCCATGCACCCTGAATTGTTCTGGTGGCAGATATTACAGACCAATGAAAAATTCTGGTTTCTTTCTGTGAAAAAGAGGCACGACTCAGTTTTTCCTCTTGTATTGCTACCCGCCAGAGGGAAGAATTTAATTAATTTTTTTAAACAAGATAAGCAATGCAGTGACTGGGGGGAGGGGCCTGCGAGAGAAGTGATATCAGTATGAACAAACTATCAGGAAGTATCAGCCAGTGAAATGAGCTATAGAACTCTGGAATAAGCGAAGACTATTGTCTCAGCTTTATAAGTGTTATGTATCTTTATGAGCTAGTGTTTCTATTTTGGCTCCATGGGGAAGTTCCTGAAGTTTCCTGCAGGAACTAAAGTTACTGAGAAGTAATTAATGCAAAGTGCTAAGTAGGTAAATATGCCTAGAGAAACACCATCTGCCTGGGGGTAATTATGTCTCTTGATTTGCAGTGGTCAAGGAAGGCTACCAGACCAAGAACTAAGAACTGTAGAAAGTGACCAGCCTGCCTTGGGGTGGGGAGTCACTCTCACCCAATCCAAGAACTGACATGGCACTGTAAACAAGAGGAGCAGACCCTGCTGAAAAGTTTTGAAGAATTTTGAAACCTCACAGGGTCTCTGTGTGGAAGATGAGTGACATCTCGTAGGACAGGCATGCATATGAGCTGTTTTGTTATTTTCAAGATACAGTATACTCCTGGTTATCCGACTAGCAGGTGGGACAGAGATTTTATTGGGATAAGTGGGAGTTCAGATAATCATGAGGGAAGCAGCCATTTGGCCATTTACCAGCAGGGTTCCCCCCCTTTCAGCTGGACAAATGCCACCACAGGTTTCTCATTTTCTGGGTGCTCAACATGAGACACAAGGGGCTTTATATGCAACAGTGCTGAGCACTCACACTTGCAGCTGAAGTCAATGGGAGTTGTACTTAAGAATATGGTGTCCTATATAATGCTAAGTACTCTGAAAAAGTCAGGCCTGAGGCATCTCAAATTGGGTCCCAAAGTCTAGACACTTTGGATCTTAATCTCTCTCTCTCTCTCTCTCTGTGCTTCAGTTCCCCAGCTGTAAAATGCAGGTAATAATGCCACCTAATTTCACAGGGATATTGAAGATAAAGTCATCAGTGCTTCATAAATTCCATTCTATGGAACCATGGAGATCCCCACCTGGTCTCACTCTGCCCCGTCCCCCACTGAACCTTCCCCCTAATCCTATGCCTATCCCTGACCTACCATACTCCTGTTCCCCTCACACTCCAGGTCCTCCTCCTGGCACTGTCCCTCCCTGTCACACCTCCTGACCTAAGCCACCTAACCAGCACTGTCCCCCAGCCTGTCACTGGCCCCCTGCATTCTAGTTAAATTGCTTTCTAATTCTCCTCCTGGGTGCCAGAAGAGGGGTGATTGAGAGCACAAGAGCAAGCCTCCCTGCTCTCAGTTCCGGTGCCTGGTCCCACCATGAGGGCCAGGAGGAATAACAACAGGAAAAGTCCTGCTCAGTCCCTGCAGCCCTCGGATGGAGCATGTTCAGTGCAGAAGGCATATTTGGAGAATTCAGTACCCAGCTTTTAACAATCCTTACTCAAACTGCAATTTTCAGAAGCTAATAACTCTGACAAGACTGTGGATTTTCACAAGGTCAGCAAAAAGCACCTCTCTGATCCCAGGCCTCTCTACCTTCTTCCCAGGCCCAAACTTTAAATCCTTGTTCCTAAGCATAAAGATGCTAGAACTCATTAATAAAACTGTTGTTAAAAAAATGTGAACATGGCAAAACAACTTATTTTCTCCTAACCTCTTGTATCACGATCACTGGAACTAGAATCAGACATCCCGTGTTTCCTGGAGGGATTATTGGTGATGAAACACTGGTGGAACAGGGAACGTGGGGAGTTAGGCTGAAAGAACTCAGCCACCTGGACAGAGCAGGCCACAAAGTTTAATAATGTTTCACTTGTTCAACTTAAACTGTGTTCACCTTCACGCTTCGTGAATGAAGCACGTCTCACAGCTGAATAGTTTTTGCTGAAACTTACCAAAAAAAAAAAAAAAAATCAATCTGAGACAGATATCCAGCAAGGACAATTTCAGCCCCAAAGTCTGCCAAAGTTATAAGCATTGGAAATAGGGTTTCAAAGTGTTAGTCAACCTTAATTTCGGGAACTATTTCCAGCTCCATCTTTAATTTCTAATTGTATAGGGTTTTTTTAGCCAAAACATCTGTGATAGTGTTGCCGGCACCCAGTGCCGAGAGGCTGAACAACAGCTTGAGTGGTTCGTTACCCGGTGTGCTACACCCAATAATCACAACGGGGTGGAGAAGCAGAAAAGTTTATTTGCAGCTGCAAAAAGGTACAGGGAGAATAAAATCTCAAATCCTGCACAACAGAGCAGGAAGTTACACAGGCTTTTATACATCCTTTTTTCCCAGCATACATATCCAATAGCAAGCTGCCCCAAGTATCCATATAGCCAGCCAATCCAGTTCCCAGCTAGTTCCCTGATTCTCTGTATCATTTGTTAAACTATACATAAAGCTGCTTTATTCAGCATTGTTCTTCCATATCTCCCCTGTTTGGCCTTGCTTAGTTTCAGGCAGTCTGACTCTGCAACATACTGTTGCAGATTCTCAGCATAACTGCTGTGTGTGCCTCCAGGCGGGGGGGGCCAAGGACACTTGGGCCTAGCACGCAGAGCTGCTGCGAGTGCCTCCAGGCGGGGGGGGGGGGGGGCAAGGACACCGGGGCCTAGTGCGAGGGGGCTTCATCGACACTCGTGGTCTTCCATCCCCTCGAGTTACCTAGTGGCCATGCCCCAGTGTTCCCAACAACTCCCCCCTTTGAGAACACTCAACAGCCTTGGCTCTGAGTTTTCTCACTTGGGCTACTTATTTTTTTACAATATGACTTTGCATAAGCACTTTGTGATAGCCCTGAAGAGAATGACTTATTAACTTTTGCAAAAGAGCCCTGACACATGATACTGCACAGCATAATACCAGTAATACAAGCAGTACAGGAAAGAGAAATTTCAATAGCAGGCTAAATAAACCACCAAGCCAAGACGACAAACCCCAGCCCGCTATTTGTGTCTTTTAAACAGTAGCTTTAGCCTGAGATCGTCACTAGATGAGGAGTCAGCAGGTTGGACGGTCCACTGTTCTGCTGACGAGGGGGTGGGTACTGCCTTCAGATGAGAGTGATGGATCCAGTTCTTGTGTCCCTCGATCTTTGCCGCTGTATGGGAGATCAGCAGGACGGTATAGGGTCCTTTCCACTTTTCCTGAAGAGGCTCGTCTTTCCAGGTGCGAACAAGCACAGAGTCACCGGGCTGTAAGGAGTGGATGGGAGAGTCCAAGGGGAGAGGCTGGGAATCCTTGGTATACCTGTGAAGAGACAAGAGAACAGCAGACAGGGAACACATATACTGTGACAAAAAAACATTACCCAACTCCCATTCCCCTGACAGAACCGGGGTGCCATTCATGGGCCATGCCCTTCCAAACATAATTTCAAAGGGACTACGCCCTAATCTACCCTTTGGGAGAACGCGGATACGGAGTAGGACGAGGGGCAAAGCATCAGGCCATCGCAGTGAGGCTTCTTGGCACACTTTTGAGAGATGCCGTTTAAGGGTCTGATTGGTACGCTCCACTACACCACTGGCTTGCGGTCTCCAGGGCGTATGGAGTTTCCAGGGGATTTGTAAGGCATGTGAGATGCTTTGAATGATTTTTGACGTGAAGTGTGTCCCGTTGTCAGATTCCATCCACAGGGGGAGTCCAAAGCGAGGAACGATCTCCTTAACAAACTTGAGGGCCACTGTCCTGGCAGTGCAGTTACGGCATGGGAAGGCTTCTGGCCATCCGCTGAACCGATCCACTATAACAAGGAGATATTTGAACCCTTGGGTCCGGGGAAACTCAGTAAAGTCTATTTGCCACACTTGTCCGGGGCCCGGAGTGGGTTCTAGGGCAGCTGGTGGCACAGGATGTCCCGGTCGGGGGTTATTCTTGTGGCAGACTAAGCAGTCCGCTTGTACCTGGGCAGCCAGGGGTCGGAGTCCGGAAGTGATAAAGTATTTTCCAATTAGCTGGATAAGTGCTTCCCTGCCAGCATGAGTGGTTTGATGTAGTTTCCGCAGCACTGGCCGGATCAGGCCCTTTGGTAAGAGGACCTTCCCTTCTGGGGAATGGAGCCATCCCTCCTTTTTCCGGAGACCGAGTTTGTCAGTTAGCTGTCTCTCCTCCCCAGAGTACTGAGGGGTTGGAAGCTCCCCTACTGATGGGATAAGGGCATGCATATGGGCGTTCTCAGTCTGAGGGGATGGCAGGGTGGCAGCATGCTTAGCCTCTCTATCTGCCCGGGCGTTACCTCTGGCCACATCTTGATCCTCCCTTTGATGGGCTTTACAGTGTACCACCGCCACTTCCGAGGGGAGTTGTACGGCTTCTAGGAGCCGGAGGATTTGGGGCCCGTACTTGACTGGGGAGCCTTGGGCTGTCAGCATTCCCCTTTGCTTCCATAGGCCAGCATGAGCATGCAGCACACCAAAAGCATACTTTGAATCAGTAAAAATGTTGACCCGCTTTCCTTTTGACAGTTCAAGTGCACGGGTCAGGGCTATTAGTTCGGCAAGCTGGGCAGAGGTCCCAGCAGGCAAACCTTCAGCTTCCACAGTGTCATGGAGGGTCACAACAGCATAACCCGCCCTCCTTTGCCCATCTATTACAGTACTGCTACCATCAGTGTACCACTCATAATCTGCATTTGGGAGAGGTACATCCTTTAAATCCGGACGGCTGGAGTACTGGACATCTATGATCTCTAAACAATCATGTTTCTGTTCCTCTGTTTCTGGCAAGAGAGTGGCTGGGTTAAGGGAGGGGCAAGGCTGTAAGGTGACTTCAGAGTTCTCTAACAGCTTAGCCTGGTACCGAGCAATCCGAGCCTGGGTGAGCCAAAGCCCTCCCTTTGCATCCAATAAGGCTCGGACCATATGGGGAGTATAGATTTGCATAACCCCTCCCAATGTTAGCTTCTCGGCTTCCTCAAGCAATAGGGCAGTAGCTGCGGGCCCGTAAACATGCCGGCCAACCCTTTGCAACCTGATCCAATTGCTTAGAAAAATAAGCCACAGGACGCTTCCATGCTCCTAACAGCTGTGTAAGCACTCCTAGGGCCATCCCCCTTCGTTCATGTACATACAACTGAAACGGCTTAGAGAGATCCGGCAGGCCCAGAGCCGGGGCTTCCATCAATTTTCTTTTCAGGATTTTAAATGCCCTGTCAGCCTCTGGAGTCCAATAGAAGGGGTCATGATCTGCTTCTTTTACACAGTCGTACAGGGGTTTAGCCCACAGTCCAAACTCTGGGATCCATATCCTGCAAAAGCCTGCCATACCCGGAAATGCCCTGAGCCACTCACAATTATTTGGAGAGGAACTTGACAGATAGATTCCTTTCTTTTTTTTCGCTTGAACGCTGACGCTCCCCTTGCCTTAGCTGTAACCTGATCCCTCTCCACCTCAGACAACAAGGTTCTCAGGAGGATATTACAGTCGTCTCAATCGGCTTGTGACTACTGAGGCACCCCTCAAAGACTGAAATAAACCTGCTTGCGTTCGTTGAGAATTCCCCAGCCTGTGTTTTAAAAGCTGCTAAGTCTATTGGATTGAATGGCACATGGGTGTAAACTTGCATAGTGGTAGCCTGATGTCCATCTGCCCCTGGGCAAGCCACAACAGTCTCGGTAAGCAAAGGATAGAGTCCCACCGAGGGGGCAATCTCCGTAACCCGAGGCATCCTACCCTTATACGGTGGGGGTGTGGGGGCCGAAGGGGACACCGGCTCTGCCATTACAGTGGGGGTGGGGGTCTGGGGACTAACATTAGCTGCTACCGAACCAGTCGGAGTCAGATTACAGTGCTGTAAAATATCTGGTCAAGTACATAAAGTCAGAAACAAATGCGCATACATATGTTCATTCCATTTACCCATTCATTGACAAAACAAAACTAATTGGAGGATCGTGTTGTAATTAATTGACCCTCCTGGTGGCCACCACTCCTGGTCCTCTAGTTGATATTGAGGCCAGTCAACTGTACAGAATCGTTTTAATTGGCTCTTAGTCATCGGATCCACACCAAATACCTTCCAGTTTGCTAGAATGCACTCTAGGGGCGTACACCGTGCCCTAACCTCTGAGCTCTGTCCCTGTCCCATACCTACAGGGTAACTCTGGGCGTCCCCAGGTTCCAACAGAGCATATAATCCGGATTTCAAAAGGATCCTACCTTATCCAAGGGACCGGTTCTTCACCGCCGTCCTGCAGCTGCTCCTCCCCCACGTCTAAGGGACCGGTTCTTCACCGCCGTCCACAACAGCTTCTCCACTATATGAGTGCGTTGCACCGTTGTGCCTTCTGGGGTCGATCAAATCGCGTCTCCTCCGAGGCCCCCGATGAACTCACCGGTGCGCGCTGGGCGTCGGTTCTCGCCGCAATCCTCGACCTCCAGGAGGGGTCTGGGCAAGGCTAAATTGCAGCCTTGTCGCCCACCCAGGGACGCCAAAAGCTGTTGCCGGCACCCAGTGCCGAGAGGCTGAACAACAGCTTGAGTGGTTCGTTACCCGGTGTGCTACACCCAATAATCACAACGGGGTGGAGAAGCAGAAAAGTTTATTTGCAGCTGCAAAAAGGTACAGGGAGAATAAAATCTCAAATCCTGCACAACAGAGCAGGAAGTTACACAGGCTTTTATACATCCTTTTTTCCCAGCATACTTATCCAATAGCAAGCTGCCCCAAGTATCCATATAGCCAGCCAATCCAGTTCCCAGCTAGTTCCCTGATTCTCTGTATCATTTGTTAAACTATACATAAAGCTGCTTTATTCAGCATTGTTCTTCCATATCTCCCCTGTTTGGCCTTGCTTAGTTTCAGGCAGTCTGACTCTGCAACATACTGTTGCAGATTCTCAGCATAACTGCTGTGTGTGCCTCCAGGCGGGGGGGGCCAAGGACACTTGGGCCTAGCACGCAGAGCTGCTGCGAGTGCCTCCAGGCAGGGGGGGGGGGCAAGGACACCGGGGCCTAGTGCGAGGGGGCTTCATCGACACTCGTGGTCTTCCATCCCCTCGAGTTACCTAGTGGCCATGCCCCAGTGTTCCCAACAATAGCTTATAAGAAATCAGCATTAGAGACCTGGATAGTTATCACTTTTTCTAGCCCACATGCAGATTTCTCCATTAAAGCTAATTGTACATCCAATTATTGAAGAAAAACTGGAATGTATACATTCAATAAAAATTCAAAATTACTGGTGGTATAACATGCTCCCTTATGTGGTCTTAAAGAGATATAAAAACAAGGGTCTTAGGCCTTACAATGCACCAGAAATGAGTGAATATATTTTAGTGGCTTGATAACTTGGTTCATAAAGTGATTCCATGAGCTCTTCCAGGAACTTTTATATAAAAATAAATGTCATGCTTGCAGGATGATTACAAAAATAGTCAGTTTATCTACAAGATGGAGCAATGCAGAGGTGAAAGTAAGCCGGTACGCCCCAGTACGGCGTACCGGTAAGAGCCGGTGCACCATACTGGGGCAGCCCGGCTTCCCCAGGGGGCAATTTAAAGGGCTTGGGGCTCCCAGCAGTGGCTGGAGCCCCAGGCCCTTTAAATTGCCTACAGAGCCCTGCTGCTGGAGCCCTGGGGTAGCGGCTGCAGGGCTTCGGGGGCTATTTAAAGGGCTGGGGGGTAGAAAAGAGGAGCCCTGGGCCCTTTAAATAGCCCCCAGAGCCCCGGGCTGCTGCTGCTACCCCGGTGGGGGAGGGGCACTTACCTTACAGGGTGGGCTGGGGCTGGCTCTGAACCCCTCAACCCCACCCCTTCTGCCCTAGGCCCCGCCCCTTCCGCGGGCCAGAGCTGGCCCCAGAGTACCGGTAAGTCACTGGACTTACTTTCACCCCTGGAGCAATGTTCATACTTAAACAGATACTGACATTTTGTGCAAAATCAACAAGATGAGGGGGGGCTGATCTCATCTTTGTTCTCTTTCCTCAAAACACTCAAAGTTTATCAGTGTGCAGCACCTATCTTTCATATAAACTTGTCCAGGACAAAAATGGTTTTGAAAAGTCTGGTCCTAAGCTCCCTGGAACAAAGGTGAGTCCATTATTCTGCGATGCATTAATAAAATCTCCAGTGAGCTCAGCCAGAGAAGTGCTAAAAAGAATCTTGTCTGTTTCTCCAACTTAACATTTTAACTATATTTGGAATATGAAGATTTTAATATCTTTTGCTAGAATATTTTTGTGACCACACCACCCTGCCATGTGTTCTTTTTACTTACTTAAACACATATAAACCGTATCAAACACATGTACACCTTCACACAGGATTAAAGGAGAGCACAATATATATACTGTCTGAAATTGGCATCTGCTTTGTCAGATGACTACTAGAACTATAAAAGTGAGAAAAGTTCTGGCAGTTACTAATAGTGGCAAGAAAGGCAAAGATGAAGACAAGAATACAAAACCCATAAGAGTCAACCTAGCAACATATACACTTTACACAAAATTCTAATAGATAGGAAGACTGCAGGTATGGAAGCAGGATAAATGAATGATTGCAGTAAGAAAAATTTCAGGAGCAAACAGAGGTGATGGTAATAAATTAGCGCAACTCTTTCTGGAAGGAAAATGCTTATTGGGATCCTAATTTTCATGCTACTATGAAAGTTTGGAATATCAAATAATTAATCTAAAAGTAATATAACTAGATGATCCTTCTCCCGAGCTAAAAAATAAAATAAAATAATAATAGTATACCAGTATAAAGTACTGGATGTTTTATAGAAATGGTAATAATAAGAAAAAGTACCAGTACATAAAGTAATGTACCAAAGAACAAAACTAAGAGAGATAAAGAGAATTATTTGGTGAAGCAAATAATTTCACAATAGCAAGTACAGAAATACCGACAGACAGGAAGGGACAAGGAATAGCGAAGGGTGAAAAAATTATAATGTGTGTAACTCTAAAACCGTACAGACCAACGAAGACACAGAAATAGTGAAACTCCAAACTCAGACAGAAACACAGGGTTTTGTGCAAGACAGCATAGTAAGCACCTAATGATCTCTAGTTCCGGTGCTTTAACGGAGGTCCAGCATTAAAGAGCTTTAACAGCCATACCTAGCATCTGACCCCGCCTCATTGGTGTCAATGGCGAAACTCCAGTTGACTTCAGTGATGCAAGAGCAGGCCTCTTAAAGCTCTTTAGCTAATTCAAACTAAACACAACTTAGCTATGATGTCCCACTCTACGCTTGTGTCTGGCTCTTTAGGCTTCCCCAAGTTCCACCCTCATTCATAGTTATCTAAAATCACTTTTCTGAAACCCTCTGTTATCTGAAAATTTATATCTATCCAAGTACAAATATGGCTCTCATCACCATAATATCAGGGTGCCTGAGGAGCACGAGGATATTGTTTTGGATAACAGAGTTTCAGATAAAACGTTTCAGAGTAGCAGCCGTGTTAGTCTGTATCCGCAAAAAGAAAAGGAGGACTTGTGGCACCTTAAAGACTAACAAATTTATTGAGCATAAGCTTTCATGAGCTACATGCTTATCAGATGCATGTAGTGGAAAATGCAGTGGGGTGATTTTATATAGACAGAGAACATGAAACAATGGGTGTTACCAGACACACTGTAACCAGAGTGATCAGGTAAGGTGAGCTATTACCAGCAGAAGCAGATAAAATGTGATTCAGATAATTGAGTTTCTATTGCATTTGAAAACAGCCATTGATAAAATTGCTTGAGATTAGCTTCCTCTTAAGGTTTTTTTCATAGATTTGAAGGCCAGAGGGGAACAATGTGATAATCTGGTCTGAACCGCTGCATAATACAGACCATAGCACTGCTCTGAAATAATTCCTCTTTGAACAAGAGTGGAGCTTTTAGAAAAACATCCTATCTTCATTTAAATTGCCAGTGATGGAGACTCCCCACAGCCTTTGGTAAATTATTCCAATGGTTAATTACCCTCACTATTAAAACATTTGAGCTGTAGAGATTCAGAGTAAAAAGATGGGAATGGAAAAGTAACTAGTGATATGCAAGAAAAACTATGCAACTTTCATAAGTGTGTGTTAAAGTAGAGAAGGTTCTCTCTCAGCAACAATACTGAGTTTTTACTATTTTTACAGTAGTCCCCATAAGTTCTGCATTCTAGGAAAGGAATGGTAATTTATTACATGTGTTAATTAAGGACAGTTTTGTAGGATTAGAAATGGGTTGTTAATCTAATATACACTGGGCAATAGAAACAGAGTACCATTAGTGTTGAGAATTTAGGGATAAGCTAATAACTATACTTTTTTCCTGATGTGTTTGCTGCCCTCCACCAAGAATGATGTGATGCTGAAAATTAGAGGAATGTTTGAAATCTTTGACTAGGCTGACCCAGGTGTGTTACAATTTGGAAAGGGTACTCAGACATGCAGTGTTTTGCTCACCCTTAGTTGACTGGTTGAGTTCATAGGCACATACAAACCTCAGAGTTCTGAAGGAGTCTGGAAGAGACACTAGCCTGGAAAACTGGGAGGACTTCTGACAGGTAGATGGTCTTTTCTTGAATGAGTCCTGATCCTCTTCGCTGTTGTAAACGCTTCCCAATCCCTAGCATATATTCATTATGCAAGCTACGTCCCAAATATTGTTCCTCAGTCCTAATCAAAAGCATGAGACAAGTGAAAGGAAAAAGAGTGGTCACAAAGTTTGGGGTAAGAACCTGTGAAGTGGAGAAGCAGGTGGGTTAGTAGCCAGGAGGCAGGTAGGTAGTGGGAGGGAGTTGGCTGTCGAGGAACGGTGGATTGTATTGCACCAGAATTAGGCAGCTACTTCTGAAACATCTGATGTATTGTTCAGAGGAAGAGGCAGAGTCAGAAGCAAAGTATCAGTATACTCCTATTTAATGCTCAGTTAACCTGTGCACCAAATGAGGCACATGTGGCAGGAGGAAGCTTTGCTCAGATCCACCTTAGGTGTTCTGGAGCCAGGGAAGAAAAGCTCCAAAGGGGCACTGACAAGGAGGCCCATTGTCTGTACTGGTGGAGGGTCACCCACAGAAGTGCCGCTCCTATGTACTTAGGAGTTCTGCCACTGAGGAAAGTGCAGATTTCACTTCAGTTGTATTCTTGTTGCTTCTCTTCTCTCCATCCCCATTAAACACTGTTTTGCATTGCAATGGATGCCACAATTTTTTGGACAAAGAGAGGGCTTGAAGGTTTTTGTATTGTAGAAAGAAGGGAGAATTTTTTCTACTGAAAAAGGAGAAAGGACCCACATGGTCAAGGGCCCTCTTTATGGTACTTTGAGTTATAAGCCCTGAATTCCAACAATGGGGAATTTCTAGTTTCAGGATGCCTAGCACAAAAGGCAGTGTAGGCTGATTGATAAAGGCAGGCCTGAGGGACTTATTTGGTTATTGACTACCTTGAAAAAACACAAAATAGTGCTGCTCGGAATGGTGATTATTTATATTGCGGTATCACCCAAAATGTGCGAGGCATTGTACAGACCCACAAGAGGAGGTGGCTGCTGCCCCAAAGAGCTCAGAACTCTAAGACAAAGACAAATAATAAAACTTGAGGCTATGTAAGGTTACAGTGTGGAGTTTCTTTATACCACCCTTGCCATAGCTATCCTTTCCCTTTCCCTGTCCAAGTGTACCCACTCTGTCCTTGGTGTCCCAAAGCATCCCCCTTCCACCATGTGGTTCAGTGTGGGAACCAGCGGGGGAAGATCCTTAGGCACAATAACCAGCAGAAGATATTTTGTTCACATGCACTGAACTAAAGGGGGAGTTCAGGTCACTTGTAGAAAGCACATGTAGTATGTGTCCTAATTATACTCTATAGTTTCCACAGCTTGAAAAATTACCCGTAATAATGATTTCTATTTTTCCCAAGAATATTATAAATAACCCTTTGTTATTTTTTCCATTAGTCTTGTCGCTAAGCTAAATGAAATAAACACACTTGGAAAAAGGTTGTTTCCCATCTCCCCCCTGCATAGTTCCTTTCCCCAGTGCCCTCTGCTGCCCGTCATGGTTCAATCCTGCACTCCTCTTTTCGTCTGTAGTAGTGTAAGCACAGCCCCCTTCTTTGCTCCCCGAGAGCTACAGTTCTCAGCTGTGGCTCCCAGCTCAGGCCCTATCGTTCGTCTGCTCAGCTCAGCAGGGGAACAGAGCTGGGATTCAACTGCCTATAGCTGACAGCGGCAGCTGGGGCAGGGTGCCACTGAGCAGTCAGAAGGTCAGACAGCACTGTTTCTCATCCCAGGGCTTTGGCAAGGACTAGCGCCAAGCAGAATGGAACTGTTAAGCCAGTGACAATCCCAGCCAGGCTGGGTACTGGCAGCTAGGAGCTTTTCTTCTCTGCATGTGAATGTGCAGCCATTAGTGGTACTCCTGGGGAGTCACTGCTTCTTAGGAGTGACAACCACTTTATTTAAAAGGATCCTTAAAAATATAAAATGATCTTGAATGACAATTACAGACCAACTCACAAACAGGAGGCTGACAAGGTGAGGCAAGTGATGCTGCCATATGCACACAAGTTTCTGATGCCAACAAATGCACATGCACGTTTTGGATGTTATCCTAGCCCATGAGTTTGGTGCTCAGCCCAGCTGCTGAGCTTTTCAATTTAATGCAGTAGAAACCTAATCTTACGAACCTGGAATTTACAAAACTCCATTGGAGCTGAAATGCTTTTGAAATTCCCCTGCCCAAGAAATATTCTTCACTGAACCACCCAGCGCTGCCAAATTTCGATATTAGGTGTTGGATATAAATGGAGGTACTTGTAACACTAAGCTATTCTTCTTTATCGGACTTACCTGCATTTGGGATTAACTGTATGGCTGGCCAGAAAAACAACATTTCTATTCAGCAAAAAAAGTTTGAGGCTTCAAAATTTGTTTGTTCCAATGTGGAATTGTAGTGGAGTGGTTACCCTGCTCTGGCCCTGAAGGGGTTAAAACAGCCCTGGGAGAGGGCTGCCCTGGGGAGCCAATAGTAAAAGCAGCCCTGGAGAGGGCTGTGGCTGGGGGAAGAGGATTGAGAACAGCTGTGGGAAGCTGAGTGAGTAGCTGACCACAGCTGGGGCCAGCTCAATCAGGGCCCAGCTGGCCTTTATAAGAGGGCTATAGTGGGTCAGAAGTAGGGGAGTGTCACTCTAGCTCTGGAGTGGGAAGGGCTAGCTGCCTACAAGGAAAGTACCTAAAGTGGAGTAGTGCTGGGGAAGGTAAAAGGGAGCTGGGAGCTGGGGGTACTGCTGGGGCAGAACCCTGAAGTTAAAGGGTACCAGGGTCCAGGAGAGACATGGGGCCTGAGACACTGGCCAGTAGGGAGCGCTCCAAAGCTGAAAAGAGCCAATTCCCAGATCACCAGCAGGAAGTGCCATGCCGGTGAGGCTTTGCTACAGAAATGAAACCATAACCTTGTGAATTTTTTTTTGTAAAAAACATATATAAGAGAGAGAGAACACAAGACACACATCCACCCAGCCTAGCCAATAGCTCAGGGGTGACTGCATTCACCTGTGATGGGTGAGACCAGGTTCAAAATCCCTGCTCTGCCTGACTGGGAGCAAGAGCTTGAATCTGGGTCTGCCTCCCTAGCCACTGGGCTAGTAGGGGATGGTCTCTCTCTTCCCCTCTGGAAATTCCATCCTAGAGCAGAGCAATTTTAATCAAAACTGGTATGTTTCCATGCAAAGTTTTGGTTTCAACAAAATGACATTTTGGACCCCCCACAAAAATTTGAACTGAAAAATTCCCAACCAGCTTTAATTAATTGCACTAAAATCTATTTGTTATGTTAATAAAATGTATTTTTAAACAAGCGTTGGCACATTATTTCATATTTCCCAATCGTAGGAACACATGGTTTTGCAAATGTTTTTCAGTAGCCTCCTGAGAGCTACATAAAAATGTGGGTTCTTGTATTATAGCTCATGTTCTGGCTCTCCATGCCTGTTATCAAACAGGCAAAGAAATCTTTAAGTGAATTATGCACATATAAACAAGAGTAAAAAAACTGAAAGTAGTATATAAGTGTATAAATAGTCATGGGATGAATTGGAAAAGAGCAGGTGTCAGATCTGTGTAGGATAACTGGTTGGCTTTTCTAATCCTTTGGTACACCTCTAGGTGGTGCAGGTGAGTTTCCATAGAAAGAAAGCCCCTTTTCCATTCACTGTAGTTTTCAAAACTCTGAAGCTAAAGAGAAAGCAGCAAAGGAAAAGTTATTGGAAAGTCCTCTGAGACGGCAAGTGCACGGACAGCAGAAGGTTTATACTGCACCCCAGCACACTGGACTGGATCTGTGGATACTTGTGACAAATTCTCCACAAATGTAGCATGTGACATCTGGCTGAGAATGACCCTTGCCACCTGTGAAAACTCTTGCCTTATTTGGATTGGATATTGCTAGAGCTTTATTCACAGACAGATCTCCTGGCTGGATTTTGGTTTTGTTACTTACATCTGCATCAGGTACGATTTTTTTACAATACGTTTTCTCTCTCTTTTTAAAAACTAGATACTGTTCCAAGGCAGAAACGCAACTGTCATGGGATAAGTCAAGAAATATTTCTGAACAGTGTGTCGTTATTAGGTTTAGTTTGAACAAGCACTACCTTTCATTGTGCATCTTTGCTTAGGGCATTAATGTGAAAAGCTTATCTTTGTTATTTCTGCACACATTAGAAAGTAAACTAAGTGCTTGCTTAGTTGCACATTTCATTAAAGAAGCAAAGTTTCCTTGTGTTAAGCTTGTTTCAGATATGTTGATTAGTGAAAGTATCAATGCACCCATTAGCCCCCAAACTTCTTTGGAGGTGTTCAGCATAGTGTGACTTCATTTGAGAGGAAGAATACAGTACTTTGTCTGGATTGTTATTTCACAACCCAGCATACAAATGTAGCCTCTACACCTTACAGTATTTCTATACCATTCTGAACAAAAAATGTTACTGCAAGACTTCAATGCACCACCTGGGGATGAGGCTGAATGAATGTGGGGAATTATGTACCTGTAAATACAAGTTTATGAGCATGCTGAGTTTTGTTTCCAGCAGAGAGGTTCCTCAGTCCTGCTAAAATAGAGTACTGTGGAGCCCAAGTCCTGTACTGAAGACCAAACCATGGTACTGTACCAGACCCATGAGCATACTGGTTAGCCACTAACTGTTGTAGTAGATTAGAAAAATGCAAGGGAATTCTTGTGTACTAAAGGGGAAATTTAGTTTTAATTTTTGCAGATTCTGGATCTTTGGAAATTGGATGAACGGGTGCTGGATATCATTTGAGTCCCATGTTCTGTAAGATAAAGGGCCAGATCCTCAGCTGGTGTAAACTGGTGTCACTCCATAAGTCAGTTGTGCTACACCAATTTACACCACCGAAGTGAATGGAACTGTGTTGATCTACAGCAGCTGGGGATCTGACCCAGAGTGTCAGTTTTTATGCCAAAGAAAAAGTACAGTACCAGGGCTTAATCTTACACTTGTCACTACCTGGAACAAGAGCTACTGGACTGGACCTAATGGTGCTAGTCCCCCTTCTCTCCAAAAGAAGAAAAAAAAATAGTGATGGATGTTGTAGTATCCAGCTAGAAATATGTCCATGTCAGAGATATGGATAGGGGCCAAATCATGAAATATCATAAAATTTAGAAAGGACATTGGCTTTACTGGACAAGAGGAATTCAGTTCAAATCACTAATATCAGGCTGACATATGCAATTTCTTTCTCTTGGCTATCATTAATGCAGTTTAAAGTCAAAAGCAACTTTGGTTTTGGAATAATCCATTTAATAAAGCCATCAAGAAAAAAATTATTAAATGTTAATGTTTGTAATTATTCCCTCTAGGACATCTACATTTACACTTTAGGGTACATAGTTAAATTACTTCTGGCAACAGTCTGTTTGGCTGCAAACTGTGTTCAATGGGCCAAATTCTGATCTGAGTTAAACTGGCATAAATCAGAATAATTCTTCAGTGGAATTGATTTACAGATAGTTTAAAATCAGAATTTGGTCCATATTTTTTCACAGGAATACAATGTGGTTGTTATTCACCATAAATGATTTAGTTGGGGTTGGTCCTGCTTTAAGCAGGGGATTGCACTAGATGCACCTCCTGAAGTCTCTTCTAACCCTAATCTTGTATGATTCTGTGATAAAGAACTCTGACATCAGCAGAAGAATCAAAGGAGGCTGTGGCCAAGGAACTCCACTGGGTTTTCTTTGTGGAAGGTGGGAAAATCTTTCCATAAATGTAATGTTGTTTTTTAAAACAGCTGGATTAAAAAATACATGATCTCTTCATTTTAATGTCAGTTTATGAGGGATGATATTCACTTTCAGGGAATTACACTATATTACTTGAAGCAGAAGTAAAATCACTACAAATACTGAGTCAAATGGTTGCACCATAAGGATATACACATTCCATCTGAGAATTACTTCATTTAAGTTATCAGTTTCACATTTATGTCTGGGAGGATTTGAATAATTTGAAATAGACCATGGCTTCTAACTAAACTAGTACAGCACTGACAGGTAAATGGTCCAAACCTAGCTTTTGAAAAAACAGAATATTCTTTCAGAGGTAAGCCAGTCAATGAAGATAATACTTTTCTTGTGTTGTCATCCTTAGAGGACTTTCATCCTTGGAGGACTTTCCCCTTCTAATATCTTCAGTAGACAATTTTCCTTTAACCAAGCCAGGATGGAATTGGGATTCAGATTGTATCTGCGTTGCTCCTTTGATCAGCTAAAAGGTTGTGAAACAGCAATATAAGCTACTGCCTATGGCTGAATGATCACACAGGGTCCAGTTAAACCAAACCAGGCAAGGGTCCTTTGCAAGAATTAGGAGTACCATTTTGTATTAAATGCCTAAATATTCATTGGACCAGAGAGACTATATAACAATATCCCTGGTACAATGAATACTTCAGTATTTTATACACAGTAGAACAGCTTCAACAGGAGAGTCTCATATTAAAATACCTGCTAGCTAAGTGGTTAGCGCCCCCTCACCAGGGCAGTGAGCAGACCAGGCTTCAAATCCCTGCTTCCCATCAGGGGGATTTGAACCAGATTTCTTTTGGGATGATAATGTGCTTTATAAATTGAAACGGTGAAATAAAAGCAGCATGTTTCAGCTCCTTTCCAAACAGGAAAATCTGCACTACAGTGGTAGGGTGAAATACTATTTTCAAACTTGTAAGTGGGTATATTAGAAACAAACAAAAGACTAACCGACTATTTTAAGGCATTAGCTAATATCACCTTTTTAAGAAGTTGTTTGATGTTTTCTCTAAAGGATTTGGCTTTCAGAATCTCTAGAGAGAGGCAGGCACACCTCTCCCACGTTGGTGCTTGTGACTGCTACTTTTTCAACTGTCAAAAAGTGGAGTTTTTGAGATTAGTTTAGAATTCAGACCCTTCATCCATCCATTTATTTCCATGGGCTCTATATTACCGCCCAGTACAATAGTATTTGAGCACCTTCCATGTCAAATCAAGAGCAATAGTGAAATCCTGAGCAGACTTCTTGGAGTCTCTGGCATGTCTCCCTTTTCAGGGTGAAAACTCTGCTTGGGATAGGATTTTTGGTATAGACTTTAGATGTTGTTAGTTTCCTTTTTTGATTGGTAGAGGGTTAGGTAGAAGAGGGTGTCTGTGTTGTGCAATTAGTTTGGTAGAAAGGCTTTTTCAAAGAGGAAGGTTTTGCAGCGTTTCCTAAAGATTCTGGATTTACCTGATCTCCTCTGGCAATAACTAGAGCTCTTCCATCAGGAGCAGGGGGACATAAGAGAAGAGGATTTTAGAATCCTGGCCCCTGCCTCACAGCAGCCACAGAGAAGTGCAATATCCCAATCTTCTCTTCTGTGTAGCCTAGGTTGGCTGCAGTTGAGTTGCGTGTGGTCTTACCTAGCATGCCTCACGCATGACATTAGGAAGACGTTGATGAACCCACACACCACAGAGCTGGCCCAGCAGCACCTGTGATAAGGGCCTGAGGAGTGAACTGTTTCTAAAGAATACTTGCTGGGTAGGGTCTGAGGTGGAGGTGTCCACTGGGGCCAAGGAGCTGGAAATTGATCTGTTTTTGTGGGACCCTGAAATTTTGATGGATGCAGGCCTCGTTTAGTCTTAATGACACTTAAACTAAACTTCTTCATTTTACTCCCAGTTATTTCTGCTCCGAATCTAGACTGTTCATCCTTTTCAGTCTGATCCTTCAATGAAAATGTCACTGGCATAAAAGTGCACTGAATCAGGCCCTAACAAGATACAATTGGGTATCCTTTCTAGCTAAGTCTTTGACCTCTCATGGGCAAAATCTGCTAATGACATGGATCCTCCTCCTCCACACACTGTGCTAACAACCTCTGATTTATTGACTTGGAACTAGGACTTGGTACTGACAACTGATTGGCTGGACTTGAGACTAAACCTAAACAAGCTATTTCGTTATAAGGCACACAGGAAAGATTTGACTTCTGACTCCTTTGTCCTGTACATTGTGCCAAAAGAGCTTTTAATTATGGCAATACAGGGTGATCTTCCCTCTTCTCCTTCCAATAGGCCCAATATCTCACAAAAAGATAATCAGTTAAATAGGACAGAACTAAGATAGATGGAAACTAAAATAAAATGAAAGGTCTGATATTTGAGAGAGGCATTTTAATACTTTAGGAAATGCTAGCAGTGTTCTTTTGTAAAATATCTGATACAGGATGCACCCTTTTTTCTTTTAATTGTACATATAGTCCACTGTCTGGGAGATGAAGAGGATGAGCTGTGCTATCATAACTTACTAGATGATAAACAGGTGTTCTAGAAAGACTGGCTTTTGTCACTGGAGGACATGAGGCAAATACGCTCTGCATCGAGCATCCTGGAGGGAGGAAGGGAGAGAGGACTGAGAATTTCAGATAGAATGAGGATGAAATTGATGGACTTGTTAAAAAAGCCAAGTAGTAGACATTAGACTGTTTCATATAGTCAGAAATAGTTACTGTATGATCTTGATCCATCATAAAAAAGATTTAGGATGAGCATTTAACATTGAGCTAACTTTGTTCCCATTGAAGTCAACAAGAATTTTATCACTGACTTCAATGAGAACAGAATTAGGTCAATGCTGAGCATTTTGAAAACCTTACCCTTAAAGTGTAGCTACAAGAGTACTAAGATGCGACCAGGAATGCCTCATCTTTGTGTGACTTGAAATTTTGCCACTTCCTTTTCTTCACATATAGTTAGCTGGTGATCACCTGAGTATTCAACGGTACAAAGTTTCCCATTTCAAAAAAAAAAAAAGAAAAAAAAAAGGGAGGTAGCCCCAGCTTTTAACTGGATGGAAAGTGAGATTGGGAAAGGCAAAACTAAGTCTCTGAACATCACAAGGCATATTTATTTTATATCATTCAAATATAATTTTCCTTTGAAAAAAGTGTTTTCCTTTCACAGCTTCAGTGCAGAAAAAGGATGTTAATACATTGCCAATTAGGGCTGTGTGTGTGTGTGTGTGTGTGTGTAAGTAAAAGTATGATGATTTTGAACCTATGTCTAAGGCTACAATTTTCTTCATGGGGGTCATGGAAGTCATGGAATCGGTGACTTCCAGCAACCTCTGTGAATTCAGCCCCAGCGGCTGGAGCTGCAGGGTACCCCCATCCCCTCCTCTGGCAGCCGCAGGCAGTAGGGAGTACCCCTGAAGCTCCGAGCTGCCGCAGGCAGCAGGGGGGCTCCCAAAGCTCCGAGCGGGCCCTCACAGATGTCCAGCCTCTGCAGGCAATGTGGGAACCCTGCAGCTGATCTCCCCATTTTGTCATGGATATTTTTAGTAAAAGTGACAGACAGGTCATAGAATCATAGAATATCAGGGTTGGAAGGGACCTCAGGAGGTCATCTAGTCCAACCCCCTGCTCAAAGCAGGACCTATCCCCAATTAAATCATCCTAGCCAGGGCTTTGTCAAGCCTGACCTTAAAAACCTCTAAGGAAGGAGATTCTACCACCTCCCTAGGTAACACATTCCAGTGTTTCACCACCCTCTTAGTGAAAAAGTTTTTCCTAGTATCCAACCTAAACCTCCGCCACTGCAACTTGAGACCATTACTCCTTGTCCTGTCCTCTTCTACCACTGAGAATAGTCTAGAAACATCCTCTCTGGAACCACCTCTCAGGTAGTTGAAAGCAGCTATCAAATCCCCCCTCATTCTTCTCTTCTGCAGACTAAACAATCCCAGTTCCCTCAGCCTCTCCTCATAAGTCATGTGTTCCAGACCCCTAATCATTTTTGTTGCCCTTCCCTGGACTCTCTCCAATTTATCCACATCCTTCTTGCAATGTGGGGCCCAAAACTGGACACAGTACTCCAGATGAGGCCTCACCAATGTCGAATAGAGGGGGACGATAACGTCCCTCGATCTGCTCGCTATGCCCCTACTTATACATCCCAAAATGCCATTGGCCTTCTTGGCAACAAGGGCACACTGCCGACTCATATCCAGCTTCTCGTCCACTGTCACCCCTAGGTCCTTTTCTGCAGAACTGCTGCCTAGCCATTCGGTCCCTAGTCTGTAGCCCTGCACTTATCCTTATTGAACCTCAGATTTCTTTTGGCCCAATCCTCCAATTTGTCTAGGTCCTTCTGTAACCTATCCCTCCCCTCCAGCGTATCTACCACTCCTCCCAGTTTAGTATCATCCGCAAATTTGCTGAGAGTGCAATCCACACCATCCTCCAGATCATTTATGAAGATATTGAACAAAACCGGCCCCAGGACCGACCCCTGGGGCACTCCACTTGATACTGGCTGCCAACTAGACATGGAGCCATTGATCACTACCCGTTGAGCCTGACAATCTAGCCAGCTTTCTACCCACCTTATAGTGCATTCATCCAGCCCATACTTCCTTAACTTGCTGACAAGAATACTGTGGGAGACTGTGTCAAAAGCTTTGCTAAAGTCAAGAAACAATACATCCACTGCTTTCCCTTCATCCACAGAACCAGTAATCTCATCATAAATAGGTCACAGGCTTCCATGAATTTTTCTTTATTGCCTGTGACCTATTGTGACTTTTACTAAAAATATCCGTGACAAATCTTAGCCTTACCTATGACTGTTTCACCTGCACTCTGCCCACTAATCCATCTCCACCAGAACAACGGTAAAGCTAAAAGTGAGTCTTAATTCAGTGGAAAAGGGAAAGTCCCAAATTTCCAATAGGATACACAGCAATTGCTTCTAGCCATAAGAGGTCCTGCAATAATCACATATATAGGTACACACACACACACACACACACACACTTTCTATAATTAAAAGAAGTTTCTAATATTTACTTTTCCCCCCCCTCTCCATTCAAGGCCTATACAGGCAGACTCATGGCAGTTAAGTGAGCCCAGCTTTATTGGTAGAGGGATCTGAAAAATAGCAAAAATTCAATTCTCTAAAATATTTCCAGAATAGTTTTTTCTGTAAAATGAGTGGCATATGCAGAAAATACAGACTCTTTGGCACACATTTAAGAGGATGTGCATAACTCACTCATAGCTTCGCTACTCATGAGGAATATGGTTTTCCCAGACTCCTGCTGATAATATGCTTTATAGTCTACTGTGTGTGTTCTCTTTCTCTCTCTCTCTCCCTCTCACACACTGAGTATGTCCCTACACTCATGCTAGAAGGAACTTACATTTAATTTTTCCTTGAACTATTTCTAGGCTATTCTTTACATATTCAAGTAAAACTTCCATTGATCTCAGTGGGAGATTTACCTGCATATGGAGTGAAAGATCTGGCCCCTTGGGAGTAACTAAACCATTTTCCATTAGTTTGTCTGCTGGTATGATAGGGTTCCTTAATAAATGGTTGCAGCCAGCACCTTTTATGTTGTCTAATAGAGATCAGATTGCATATTTTGTGAAGCTGAGCCAGAGGCACTGCTCTTCTTAGCTAAAGATGGGGGTTGTTAAGTTGATTTGGGCCTGAAATGCAAGCAGATAATTCTCATCTCTTTTGTTGTTGCTAATGAACACATTATACCTGACTGAAAGAATATAACCTAAAGGGCAAAAAATAGTTATGTATCGGAAGCTTTGAGATGGGCTGGGGGTAAAAAAAGTTGACTTATGAAATAAGATTAAAGCAATTAAAGGATAATGCTCATACTTAATTTTCCTCCGTAGATGAAATTTTTCATGCAGTGACAGCACCAAAACCTTTTCAAGTTTTATAGCTATTTCACATTTGGCAGAAATAACAGGAAACCAGCTGTAGCAAACCAGAACTGTTGTAAGCATATTCAGTAATAAAAAAAAAGATTAAAAGAAATTAAATGTTAACTTAAAATGAAAGCTTTGAAGATGTGAAGAGCAGGAGGTGTGGCTTTACTTGTTCGTTTTTTTACCTACCAAATTCTAGAACAGGCAGCGCTGACTCAAAAAGGTTGATTATTTCAACAGAAGGAATGTGAAGTACACTGACTGATCCAGCAAAGCATATAAACACTCAGATAATTTTAAGCATGTGAGTAGTCCCCTAGATGCCAATAGGACTACCCATGCTTAAAAACTTGGCTGGCTCAGGACCTGTACCTTTAAAGGGAAGGAGGCTCCCTCTCTAACTGTTGCAGGGACAGTGCACTGTATGAAATATGTGGGTCTTATCACACTGCAGTCTCTCATGGAGTCTTATATTTGTTCTTTTCCATATGCTGAAATGAGACATCCAGACTGAAATAATGTATTTTTGCTCTGTGTATGAAAAATACAAAAAGTATCCTTTCACTGAAATTCAGCCCATAGATTAATTAAGTCATGGCTTAAATCCTGAGAGATGTGCTGACTTCAGTGGGGTTGCAGGCATTCAGCAGCTCTCAGGACCCGGCCCCATACTATATTGCACTCTACAGTGCTTTGAAATGTAAGGGGTACTAAAAGCGCTAAAAATATTGATAATGGCAACATACCAATTATCAAACAGGAGAGCTAGTCAAAAAACTAAACATTCGCAAAATTGTTCATGAAAATTTTATCAAAATGTGTTGAAATTTCAATTACAAGCTCCGAAATAATCACGTTATTTTGTAATGTTGATATCAATGGCAGTTTCTCATTTGGCTCCAGGACAATATATGGATCTAATTTTAGAGGATAAGATAACATTTCTATCGACCAAAAACCAAAGATGTCATGGGATCTGTAATGTCCTTTCATTACTAATGTCTCCATAAAATTCCAGTCAGACACCCAGTTTTTCCAGTTTTCAGGACAGGTTTTGGGGGAGGTGGTTTTAAAGTGCCAGGCTGATGAGACATTTAAAGGTTTCTTGCAAAGAGTTTCAATGTTGGGTTGCTCCCTTCACTGCCTCCCAGTTTAGAAATCTGCTCCGCCTCCACAGCATCAACCACTGAATTTACATATCTCCACTTTTCTTTGTGTATATCAACTTCTGTGGTCATTAAGATGGGAATGCAAGAAGAACAAAGCAGCATAATGGTAAGATGACATCACAATACCCTCACCTTATAAACCTTAGTAACAAGGAATCCCCCATAGGAAAAATTGTGCCAGGAATAGCACAGAGTTAGCAATCTCATATACAGCAGCTGACTAACCTAGTAACTGTGAGGAAGCCATAGTTCTAGATGTAAGGCAGTCTGAACAGGATTCATACTTGTGGCATTTTGATTTGGCAGAAATGATGTAAAACTTACCGGTTAGAAAGTCTTTGTGAAGCACTGTTGTGCTAATTCATTGTTGGTATTGTGATAAATTTACATGGAGCAAGCTGGTGGGATTATTGTCTTCTTTAGAGGTTAAAGCAGTTTCTGTTTTGACTCAAATTTAATAGTATATATACACATTTTCATGTGTGGTTGCATATCCTGAACATACTATACACAACATATCTTTCTGCTTTAAATGTACTTTAGTATATTTCCAAAATACTGTGGCTTGTTAACCCAGTCATTCCGCTCATGTGTACTTAGGAGACAGTCAAGTGTTTCACAGAATTACATATAAGTGGCAAAATTATTACTTAAAGGAAACTTTTAATATAGCACAACAATTAAGAAGGGCCTGAGCTAACATCTAAAATGTACTGCACAGAAATATATGTATTTTTCTATGTGCAACTCTTTTTCACTCAGTTTTAAAACATAAATAAAAAGGAACAATGAAAGAGGGAGGTAATCCTCTTGTATATTTTCTTCAAGTCCCCTTTTAAAACAAAAATTCTTGGAAAGACTACAGTTGTTCCATTATGGTTGCCATATGGTCCTTGATTTCATGGAAATCTGTGTCAGCTTCTGTTAACTACAGAAGCTAATTTTATATAGCTGATCTTATGTTTTTTCTTTTGTTTTAGTTTTTTGCTTATTGTCAGTTTAGTTGCACATAGCTGTAGATGGGGGAAAGCTCCTACGTTCTGAATATTATTTTTAATTACAAAAAGGGTTTCCCTCTAACTTTTTCACCTTTTTTTCCTGTATTTTTTCCTATATTCTCATCAGGAAATTCGAGCTGGATGTGTGCATAGCACCTAGCACAATTGGTGGCCTGATTGGGGCTTTTAGGTGCTAAGAAAATACAAAAAAGTAACAGTATTATAAGACTTACTGTGTTGCAGATCATCTAGTGTATTCCCCTACCACTGCAGGATAGTCTGTTACAGAATATTTGGTAGAGCTTTGTCCAGTCTAGTTTGTTAGGGCTGGTTGAAAAGTGGAAAAACCCAAAGTAGTTAGAATTATTTTCATTTTTTTAAATAAAAAAAGTGCACTCAACTTATATCACCTATCCAAGCCTAACATTGCCTCTTAATTCAATTTGCATAACGATATATAAAAGTCGAAACAACAAATGACTAGCAGATTATTGAAAATGGAATTGCTGAATGAAGCCTACATTTTAGCAACTTTAACTTTGCCTCCTTATATTTCCATAAATATATGTAAAGTTAAGAAGAACCTACTATTAGAAGGTTGTAAAATTCCATTTCCTTACTAAGGGTATAATTTCCAATGTTTTATATACCTCTAACATACACTACACTATTACTTATTAAAAAAACTGTATACATATTAGTTGTTAAACACAACCAAATGTACCAATTATATAAACATAAAAGACCATATATTTGATACATTCCAAATCCCTAGCGCTAAAATTTCCTGCTTCATTCATAAAAGGAATCTTGCTACTCCTTCAATACATGGACTGAGAGGAAAATTTGCTAATCGACCCTGAGATTAAACTAGTATGGAAGTCTTTAGTTCTTATTCAGCTAAATAGCATATTTGTCTGTTTATATTCAACAATATATTTTTAATTGTTTCAGAATACAACAAAGGGGAATACAGTAGTTGAGTTTGGTGGGAAGACACAACTTGCATGTAGTGATAAGTGATGAAAGAGTGAAAGTGAAGAATGTGGCATGAATGAAGTGGCTACATCCCGTAACTGTTCATTTCTAGACTTCCACATTTCTGAGGTAGAAGAATTTTATGGAAATGATGATACATTTTATTGGCATTAAGCAAACTATGATCTTCATTTTTACCCTAAACTATTTGGCTTTTAGAGATTTTTTCCACCTTTACTCATGTAGAATAATACCTTACTCCATATGTAGGCCTACAGATTTCAATGGCTGGTATGACTCAGTGAGTAAAGGTGGAAAAATCTGTCTTGAGTTTCTTGTTGACTAATATTATCTCTCTGTTAAAGAGCTTTGATTGTCTTATTAGGTCCATATGTTTTGTATATCTGCGTCCTGCTTCTGGAGCTTTCCATCAGAAGGATGCACATGTAGGAAAAAAATAGACTTCAGTATTTCAGCTGAAATACAACTTTATGCATGTAACAGTCTGAGCACAGGAGATGCTTTAATAAAATGGCCCTCTGCAAACCAACCGAGGTTAGTCACATTTCTTTACAATCCTAAAGATGCATCATCTCAAGATGCCAATAACAGGTATGGTGGTATAAAGCTGTTCATAGTGGGGTGTCTGAAACCAATAAGTCATGACATGACAGGTTGTTAGTTTCCTATTATCTGCCCATGAACAAAGTGCTAACATACAGCTTGTTAGCAACGATCAAAACTAGCACACATTGGTGTGTCTAACTTTGATGTCATTAACCTTAACAGAAAAATAACTCATTTATCAATACCTTCATTGGTATCATTAAAAGATCATTTAATTAAAACCATAAATGTCACTTGCAGTCAGAGATGTGATATACAAATTTGGCGTTGAGGAGCATACATAGATTTATGTAGATGAGGTACAAACCACAGCCAAGCCAGCAAAAATTCAGCCTGCAAAATAGCTCACATCACGTGTGTACAAACGCAAGCATGAAGCTATTACTAACTACAAAATGCTTTATGCCATGTAGTTGTAGCTGTGTTGATCCCACAGTATTAGAGAGACAAGGTGGGTGCATACTTTGCCCACCTTTTCTCTACAAAGGTTTGCCATTTTAAACACTTTCCCACTTGTGTTTGTTTTCCCAGTAGGATTAGCTTTTGTATTTCAACAGCTGAAGCACCTCAGGAAAATGGCCTAGGGGGCTTCCTGCACTGTGTGACATTTTGTGGTTCACCAGTTGTTTTATATTTGACAGCTGTATTTTCCAGACCTTTTCTTTTTATGGTCTTTGCTTTCCTTTAATCAACTATTCATTTGGGGAAATAGTATTATATTGTGTAGTTTTGCTGTTTAGTGCACATTCAGTTTCTTTGCTATTAATGCTACTCTTTCCATAGTTACACAAGGCTGTACTTACTCAGAGCCAAACCATCCCTTTTGGGGAGTGCCTGACCACGGGCTAAAACACAGTGGAGGTAAAAAAAACAGGTAAAAGTGGCCAGTGTGGGCGAGATGTGGGGGAGATGAATGGAAATGGCATCACATCTCTCCCTTTGCTATGAAGAGGGAAGGGGATAATGGAGGGATGGGAGGAGGGGGCTGCTCACCAAAGCATCATCATCCCCCTGAAGGATTTTAGATGCAAGATTGCATTGACATTATCAGCAGCACTTGTGCAGAAACTTCCTCAGCACACTGACACAGTCCAATGGGCAGCAGGGTTTCAGCCAAGTCATGTTCCTATGACAGTATGGCTCCCTGAGAGGTTATTCTGGTACGGGGGTGGGAAGGAAGGCACATACATGCAGTTGGGACTTCTTCTCTTACCTTATTCATAGATACTAAGGTCAGAAGGGACCATTGTGATCATCTAGTATGACCTCCTGCACAACGCAGGCCACAGAATCTCACCCACCCACTCCTGCAAAAAACCTCACCTGTGTCTGAGCTACTGAAGTCCTCAAATCATGGTTTAAAGACTTCAAGGAGCAGAGAATCCTCCAGCAAGTGACCCGGGCCCCATGCTACAGAGGAAGGCCAAAAACCTCCAGGGCCTCTTCCAATCTGCCCTGGAGGAAAATTCCTTCCCGACCCCAAATATGGCGATCAGCTGAACCCTGAGCATATTGTGTGGGTTGATGCTTCCCAGGCTCTGCAGCACTTAGCACTGCCACAATGCCACCAATGGCCTTTTAAGGCTGTGCCCCAGCCTACTCTCTGCCTGTAGGTGAAACCCCATCCTCCTTCCTAATGGGATGTGAGTTACAACTCACAGCATTTCCTCTCCTTTTTATTTATCTATGGAAGAGGTGATTTGACCCATGGTCATTACTCAAGCAAACCTCCCACAAACTCCAGTGAAAATGTTTCCTAAGTAACGTGTGTTGAGTTGAACCAATACATTGTTTAGATTTGCATGGAAGCTGCAGGAAGCGGCGCAGGCCTCAGGGATGTGCTGGCCGCCGCTTCCTGCAGCTCCCATTGGCCGGGAATGGCGAACTGCAAATGTAAACAAATTATCTGGCGGCCCGCCAGCGGATTACCCTGATGGGCTGCCTGTGGGCCGCAGGTTGCCCACCACTGATTTATATGCTGGATCAATGAATGTTGGTTGACAATTTACTTGGACTTTCAAGCCTTTGACAAAATTCCTCTCAAGAGAGCCAATGATACTAAGTAGTTATGGACTGAATAGCAAACTACTGTCATGGGTCAAATACCAGCTAAAAGACATAAAATAAAGAGTAGGAATAGTGGTCTATTTTCTTCATTACAAAAGGATAACAGCAGAGGTCCACAAGTTTATGTGTGAGGGCCAGTACTGTGTAATTTATTTAATGATCTGGAAAAAAAGAGATGAACAATGAGGTGGCAAAAATTGCCCATGACAAAATTATTTAGGCTAGTCAAAACGAAAGGAGAGAGAGTGTGAGGAACTTCAGAGGGAACTAACCAAGCTAGGTCAATGGGAAACAGGTTAGCAGGTAAAATTAAATGTTGACAAATGCAAATCTGCTTATTGCTTTCAATCAGCAGAACAGATACTTTACTAGGTTCTAAGTTAACTATGACAACACAAGAAACAGACTTGGGCATCACTGCAAACAGCTTAGTGAAAACCTTTGCTCAACATGCAGCAGTGGTCTAACCTTTTTTTCTTTTTTGGATGCACAAGGAATGAGATGGAGAATCATTCTAAAATATAATGCCATTATGTACATCAAAGCTATGCTGACTCTCGGAAGGCTGTTCATTTCTGGTCACCCTACCTTGAGAGGGATGGAGGGGTTTCAGAGACAGGCAAAACCAGTGAGTAGAGGTATTGAAAAAACTGAGTCTCTTCATTCTAGAGAATTAACTATTACAAAGGGGCATAATAAAGATCACTACAGAAGATAGGGAACTTCTACCTTTTCACTCTTTCAGACAATGCACAAAAAGAGAGGGAGATTCATTGAACCTGAAAGGCGGACAATTTAAAACTGCTAGAAGGAAATACTTGTTCACTTATCACACAATTAGCCCGTAGACCTCACTGCTACAAAAATCTCTGAAACCAAGAGCTCAGTTGAACAAGAAAAATTAGAAATTTATATATATAAGAATATTCAGGGTTATAATAGCAAAGAATAAAAACCCAGGAGTGTGGGAACAGATATAGACTATCAAGCTTCAAGACAAAAGCCACTCTCTAATTACCAGGGGTCTTGAAGAAGCTTCCCTGTATGGCAGACCAATCCCTAACTCTGCCTTCTGTAAGTTTTCCTCCACCTTCCTCCAAAGCACTCTTGTCTCTAAGATACTGAATTAGATGGATCACTAGTTTGATCCAGTGTAGCCATTCCTATGAGGTGGGAGGAGAGAGAAGGAAGGAGGGTCTTGAGAATGGAAGTAAATGGTTTGAAGTTCAAGAAGTATGTGGTGGGCAGGTAGAAACCAGAGGTTAAGTGGGTGATGTTGAAGCAGATGAGATGGCGGTTGGAGAGAGGGAAATGTGAGGCAACTCTGAAATGGAGAGAGTGTGGAAGAGGCACTCTTTAGTGAAGACAAAGTCTATGAATAGCCATTTTGGTAACAGGGGCTGTTGATCTAGGGTAGAAGGTCAAACAAAGACTTGATGGCTAGGAGGTGGGAAGCTAGGAAATGAGACTGACCATCATTGTGGTCAATGACAATAAGGAAGGGAAATTGGAATGAGATGAAGAGGAAGAGCTAGGTGTTGAAAGCAGAGGAAAAGGTGAATAGGAGGGAGTTAGGGGATTGTAGTAGATGTCTATTTGAAGGGGAAGAGGAAGAGGTGTCTGAAGGACTGAAAAGAGGGTGGAGAAAGAGAAAGTATTTAACTCCCCACTATAATCTTTGGGGACAATTAAGGGTAAAGAGTGTAATAAACAAGAAAGGAATAAAAAACTGGAGAATATCTCCGATGAACTGCTGCACACTGCCAGGTGATGTTTCCAACCCCCATATCCAGGATACATCTCCAAATTCCTATGTTCATAATACTATCCTTTATGAGGGAGCATCTCTAAATTACAATCTTCTACAAACATCTCTACAGCTTCCCTCTTAAAGAAAAACTAACTTGTATATACACATGTATAGAAACAGCTAACAACTAACAACACATACATTAAATTCTCAACCCATGTAGTACGTTTCCAAAAACCCAACATATCAACTATCTAGAGAGAGGAGCAGTTATCAGCACATTCTCAAGTGAGTCTTAACCCTTCACTTTCCTCAAATACTCTTTCTCCAGACAGGTTAGCAAATCTGAGTCTTTCAGGACATGAGAACATAAGAATGGTCATACCGGGTGAGACCAAAGGTCCATCCAGCCCAGTATTCTGCCTACCAACAATGGCCAATACCAGGTGCCCCAGAGGGAGTGAACCTAACAGGTAACCAATCAAGTGATCTCTCTCCTGCCATCCATCTCTACCCTTTGACAAACAGAGGCTAGGGACACCATTCCTTACCCATTCTGGCTAATAGCCAATAATGGACTTAACCTCCATGGATTTATCCAGTTCTCTTTTAAACCCTGTTATAGTGCTAGCCTTCACAACCTCCTCAGGCAAGGAGTTCCACAGGTTGACTGTGTGCTGAGTGAAGAAGAACTTCCTTTTATTTGTTTTAAACCTGCTACCCATTAATTTCATTTGGTGGCCCCTAGTTCTTATATTATGGGAACAAGTAAATAACTTTTCCTTATTCACTTTCTCCACACGACTCATGATTTTATATACCTCTATCATATCACCCCTTAGTCTCCTCTTTTCCAAGCTGAAAAGTCCTAGCCGCTTTCATCTCTCCTCATATGGGACCGGTTCCAAATCCTTAATCATTTTAGGTTTCAGAGTAACAGCCATGTTAGTCTGTATTCGCAAAAAGAAAAGGAGTACTTGTGGCACCTTAGAGACTAACCAATTTATTTGAGGGATGAAGTGAGCTGTAGCTCACGAAAGCTTATGCTCAAATAAATTGGTTAGTCTCTAAGGTGCCACAAGTACTCCTTTTCTTTTTAATCATTTTAGTTGCCCTTTTCTGAACCTTTTCTAATGCCAGTGTATCTTTTTTGAGATGAGGGGACTACATCAGTATGCAGTATTCTAGATGTGGGCATACCATGAATTTATAGAAGGGAAATGAGATATTCTCCGTCTTATTCTCTATCATTTAATAGGATATTTAATCTCCCGCTCTGATCTTCTCTGTATCAGCCTTATATTAGATTCTGACTTGTTCTCTTGTTCCTGACAGTTTCTCCTTTGTGCCTTGATGATTAGGATCAATCAGATGGGAAATGCCAGCTCAGCTGTCAATGTGTTGGAACTTTCTGGGAATACTCATAGATCCCTTTAATTACATCAAAATGTGTCCTCCTGGTCTGTCTGGACTTGGATACAGCTGTTCTTTAATGGTACCTCTTTGTCCCCATGTATCAGAGGTGTGATTCCTCAGGCACACTATCACCTGGGTTAAGCGATGGGAGATCATGGGCGATTTTGTGAAAATAATCTCTCCTTCCACTTCTGATTTTTCTTTCATCTTCCATATGGTTTCATTGTTATGAGATTTCAGCAAGTTATCAGTAATTGGTAAATTAGATCTGATCCTTCTTCCCATTAACAGCTGAGCTGGAGAAAAGCCATTGTCCAGAGTGTACTTTGGTAAACCAATAAAGCTTTATACAAATCACCAGACTGTCAAAAGTCTTTCATAAGGTTCTTTACTGTCCATATAGACCTTTCCATAAGTCCATTTGATTGGGGGTAATTTGGATTTGATATTTTGTGATGAAAATCCCAATCTGTGGCAAATTGCCTAAAATCTGCACTGGAAAATTGTGGGCCATTATCGCTAAAGACTTCATCTGAAATTTCATGTCTGGAGAAGATTCCTTTCATGCTGGCTGTCACTGGCTTACAGTTAGTACTGTGCAATGTGTAAATTTTGGGATACAGAGAATAATCACCTGTGACTATTAAGTAATCCTTTGACTGCCAGGTAAATAAATCAGTGCCAACCTTCTCATATGGCCTTTGTGGGACTGGATGCACTTGACTTTTCTGCATTTGGGATTGCAGCATTTTGCAAAATGATTATTTTTCCCACATTTATAACAGTTTCCCAAAGGCACCACACTGTTTGGGGCCATGCTGTGATCCACATTTTCCACATGACCTTCTATACCCATTCTTCATCCTAGTGGTGGTTTTCATAGTGAGTGATTCCATTCTTTGATTTGACCTATTCAGGCTATATTCTTTTGTACTTAGTACATGGATAACTCTTCTGGTGAATTCAGGAATTTGGTTTGTCCTTTCACAGTTTCTGCTGCCCTGCATATTCAGAAAGCTTTTTTTAAAAAGTGAAATCTCCTTCACAGAGCAGAGCAGTCTCTCTTAACACATTGTCTTTAATGCCACAGATGAGTCTATCCCTGACCAAAGACTCTGTCAGTTCACCAAAGTCAAAGATTTTACTAACTTTCCTTAATTCTATGACATATTACTCTACTATGCGGTCATCAATTTTTTGAATGCATGTAAAAATAATTTCTCCCTCAAAGGTTTCATTCCTTTTTGGCATGCAATGTTCCTCAAATTTAGTCAGTATTTTACTTAATTTCGTGCTTTCATCTTCTTCAAACCTAAAATTGTTATAAATATCCAATGCTTGCTCCCCAACTACATGCAGAAAGATTGATGATTTCACTTGATCATTTTTCTCGTCTGCCCGGATGGCTGCTAAATACAATTAAAATCTCTGTTTGAATTTTTTCCAGTTCTCTGCAACATTGCCTGACAATTGCAGATTAGATGGAGGTTGCAACACATCCATTTTTGACTTCCCCCCCATCCCCGTTCTCAAGCTAGGCAAGCTACTACTGTGCTCACCAAATACATGCAAAAGCCTCTGTGCCTGGTGCTCCATGTTCTGCTTTGATGCCTCCCTTTGTCTCAACTTCTGTGTTTGCAGCTGAAAGCCAACTTCAAAATGACTT
Organism: Lepidochelys olivacea; assembly: GCF_965140295.1. Taxonomy (NCBI): domain Eukaryota; kingdom Metazoa; phylum Chordata; order Testudines; family Cheloniidae; genus Lepidochelys; species Lepidochelys olivacea. The sequence goes on from NC_140411.1 coordinate 114,677,729, forward strand.
CAGTTTCCTTCTCATCCCACACTTCTGACATCTTGTAACTGTCTTGTGGTTCATTAAATAACAAACTGATGACTGTGAAAGGAATAAAACTTTAATAAAACAAACTGGAGAGCATCTCTGCTGAACTCCTGCACACAGTTGTGCAGTGTTCCAACCCCCACCTCCAGGGCACATCGCTACATTCCTATGTTCATAATACTGTTCCTTATGAGGGAGCATCTATAAATTACAATCTTCTATAAACCTCTCTCTACAAGGAATGTGAGAGGAGGCATTCTGGCTGTAAGGGCAGTGTTAGCTGCAGGGGGAATCTAGTTTTCGTTGTATGCAAGAAGATGGTGGTGATCCTTTTCAAGGTAGTATAGATAATCCAGATGGAACATGGAGGGGAATGGGGGCAATGCAGTATAAAAAAGTCTTCAGCACACAGATATTAAATGCAGATTTCAAATTAAATAATAGCACAAGAGATATTGTTGTGATTGAACTGTGTGGGGCAGAAAATAGAAGCGGGCTTGAGGGTGTGTGTGTGTGTGGAGATGGAGGGGCAATGCTGTATAATTTCAGGGTCTCTGCTGTATAATTTATGTCTAATGTTCTAATTAGGACAAGATGTTTTGATTATGGCTTTAAATACCTTGGAATGGCAAGTAAGCTATTTTTGCACAGATACACAGCAACTGTAATTAAATGACTGCCTAGATCCACATATTTAGATTTCTCTTTTACAGCTGTTGTATGACAAAGTGAGTTCCTTCCCCTGCATCTCCTTTTAGTAAAGCTGCTTTTCTTTTATTGAATTTGACTTGGGCTCAACCAATAGTCCTTACTTTGCTGCCAAGAGCTAAAATATCAGAATGAAATACAGAATGCTATTTTCTCAGATACCCAATGTCCTAAATTATAAAGGTGCCAAGCTGTGTCCACAGTGGAATCCTGTGATTGCCCCATGGACCTATGTTCCTTTTTTCAATCCACTGACTATGGTCTCATGAAATTGATTTCTTTAGGAACTCCACAAACCTCCTGCTGGCACCAGTAGGAGGATGTCAAACTTTGAGAAATATCAGCACAAATGCGAAACCTTTCATCTGTTGAAAAAACCAGGGCAATTGTGACTGAGCTCATATTGACGTTGTAGACACAAGTATCTTTATCACTACACTTCATTTAGAGTACTGGTGTTTTTCCTACTATCCCAGACAAGGATTATTCTTCTGTGTAAATTTAATAGCTGAACTTTACATTTTATTTTTTTAATTGTAAATCCACTTTATCCAGACTTGTAATGGCCTGTCTAGCTGAAAAACAAACACTGTACCTCATGTCCTGGAAATATTTTTATTTGTATTGAAAATTATACTTATTAGGATGCAAAATTTCGCTAATGTTCTAACTCAGATGGATCCTAATCAAAGCCCAAAATCTGAACATCCCAAATATCCCATAAACCTGGAAATTTTGCAAGTGACCTTTATCTTTAAAACTGATAACTAAAACCCTGAATCTAAACATCCCTAAACATTGAGAGTTAGAAATCTAGATCCAGAGCCTAATGTTGGGCCCAATCCAGCACTCACTGATGTCAGTGGAAAGACTCCCACTGACTTTATAGGCATTGGATCAAGCTTACTTTGTAACTTATGTCCATCTTTAACAAATAACTAAAGAGATGTGCAGTCCAAATAAAATGCTATAAACCAGCCTATTGGGGTCATGACATCTGTTGCACCCTTCTATTATCAGTCCTAGAATGCTTCTTAGTGCCTAAACCAATGAAAACCATTCTGAATGGATTGATAAAAATCTCATTTTCTCTTTTTAATTTTATTTCAATCACTGCTGTACAGCGACTCTCCTATAGTGTTGTCATGATGTTGTCAGCTTAAAATGCATAATTGTCTGCCACTCCCACAAATATCTTCAAGCTACAAATGTTTGGTAGTATTTCAGATTAGATGGTAAACTCCTCGGGGCAGGAAATGCATCTTAGTGTGTTTTTATACAGCACCTAGCACACTATGGCCTCACACTTGACTGGGGTCTCTGAGTGATACTGCAAAATGAATGATAAATAAGTCTGCAAATTGTTGGGAGGGAGTTCTATTTATGACGGGCTTTTTTTCTGTCCACATCACCTCAACATATTCTATAACTAGTGCATTGATACCTGTTAATAGTGGATTTACATCAAAAAAAACTAGAGGAAATGTCTGTCCAGAACATGTTGCCCCTCTTCTGTTTTCTGTTCTGTCTTTCCTTCCTACCCATTTTCTTCTTTACACACCCTAATATCTTGTGACAGACTGAACCCACCTGAAAAAAGGGAAAATCAAATAGTCATCTGAGCTTTTTTGGAATGTTGAAGCCTGAAGCTTCTCAGAATATAAATGTTTGATGCTATGATGTTTAGTCTTGAAACTGGAAAGGAAGTTATGTGATAGAAAGTAGCAATCTTACTGTGTTTCTTAGTGGGAGGATGGGCTATATAAAAACATTGGAACCAAAAAGAAACATGCCTAACAAACAAATTAAATAACAACATGATTTTATATCACAGTCCTTCTCGTCTCTGTACTAGAATGTGAGCATATCTATAAAGTGCTATGTACACTTTTGCCTCTATAAAAATATGCCCCCTCCCATGCCTAAATTCAGTAGGCAGTCTAAGGACTAAAACATAGCTGCCTGCACATGCATAGTCAGTGGCCAAACCCATTTTATATTTGCTGTCCATGTCACAGACATGGCACTTAGTCTACTTTCTTGTGCATCCCTCCAGCACACACATCTCTTATCAATCCCCTTTTACCTTCTCCTGCTAGCTGCATTAGGGATTTGATTTTTACCTGAAAGTGATAGCAATTCCTTGTTCATTTATCTTAGATTATGTGGTCATTATAAGATGAAGTACCTGAAGCAGTCAGTCTGCGGTTGATTTGAAAAACAGACGAGTCTCAACAATGAGCTTAAAAGAAGGCTGGCAGGTATAAATCTTGTCTTCAAACAACCAGGCACATTCCAGACTTCAGAGACACTTCTTTGTGTAAAGATTTTTTTATTCCCCTCCTTTTCTTTTCCTTGGGCTTGGAAGAGGATAAAAGTGCAGGGGTATGTACATTCGTTTAGTCTGATAATGAGGGTGAGGCTCATGGGCATGATAATTTGGCAGCTTCTCACTTCCTGTAACAGTTTAAAAAAAAATTATCCAAGGGCTGCTTAAAGACAAACATTTTTTGTTAAGCTGTTGGTGGTTCGTTCTTATGAAGGAACCATGCAATTAATCTTGATTGTATTAAAGGGGCATGTTGGCTTTGTATGCTTTCCTGAGCTATAATTAATGAGGATCAAAAATGTTAGAGGCATAATAGTTAACTAACATAGATGAGACTATGCAACATCTGCAGCAATTATAGAAGTAAAATTAAAAACACCCTTTTCTTCAAAGTGTCTTTAAGCACTTTCCCTACACAATGATAGCTATTAAAATACATTTTGGTGAAAAATAAGTAGTTCTGAAACCCAAAGGAATATGGCTATTTCATTGCATTAAAAGATGAGCATCTATTCTACAAGTATGGTCAAAGGGCTCCATGGCACTGATTCCTACTGGCTTACCTGAAAGCCAAAGCGCTCAGCATCTTCCATGATGGACTCATAACCAGGCAAGCGTGTGGGGTTGGGGGTGTAAATCAAAACTTCAAAAGCAACACAGCAGTTTCAGGATTTTACATGTTAAAAAAAATCTGAAAGTCTTTGCCTTTGGAAACTTTGTAGAACAGATTATCTTTAGGGCTGTTGATTATTTGCAGTTAACCTCACGTGATTAACTCAAAAAAATGGTGAATAATTGCGGTTTTAATCGTACTGTTAAATGAGAGAATACCAATTGAAATTTATTAAATATTTTAGATGTTTTTCTACATTTTCATATATATTCTGTGTTGTAATTGAAATCAAAGTATATATTTTGGATTACAAATATTTGCACTGTAAAAATGATATAAGAAATAGTATTTTTCAATTCATCTCATTCAAGTACTATTGTGCAATCGATTTATCGTGAAAGTATAAATTACAAATGTAGATTTTTCATTACATAACTGCACTCAAAAACAAAACAATGTAAAACTTCAGTGCTTACAAGCCCACTCAGTCCTACTTCTTGTTCAGCCAATCACTAAGACAAAAATTTGTTTACATTTACAGGAGATAATACTGCCCGCTTCTTGTTTACAATGTCACCAGAAAGCGAGGACAGGCATTTCAATGGCACTTTTGTAGCTGGCATTGCAAGGTATTTATGTGCCAGATATGCTAAACTTTCAAGCTTTGGCTACCATTCCAGAAGGCATGCTTCCATGCTGATGATACCCATTTAAAAAAAATGCATTAATTAAATTTGTGACTGAACTCCTTGGGGGAGAATTGTATGTCTCCTGTTCTGTTTTACCCACATTCTGCCATATATTTCATGTTATAGCAGTCTTGGATGATGACCCAGCACATGTTGTTCATTTTAAGAACACTTTCACTGCAGATTTGACAAACGCAAAGAAGGTGTCAATGGGAGATTTCTAAAGATAGCTACAACATTCGACGCAAGGTTTAAGAATCTGAAGTGCCTTCTGAAATCTGAGAGGGATGAGGTGTGGAGCATGCGTTCAGAAGTCTTAAAAGAGCAACACTTCTATGCGGAAACTACAGAACCCGAACCACCAAAAAGGAAAATCAACCTTCTGCTAGTGGCATCTGAATCAGATAATGAAAATGAACATGTGTTGGTCCGCACTGCTTTGGATTGTTATTGAGAGGAATCCATCATCAGTATGGATGCATGTCCCCTGGAATAGTGGTTGAAGCATGAAGAGACACGTGACTCTTTAGCGCATCTGGCATGTAAAAATCTTGTGACGCTGGCTACAACAGTGCCATGAGAACACCTATTCTCACTTTCAGGTGATATTGCAAACAAGAAGCAGGCAACTTCTTCTCCTGCAAACATAAACAAACTTGTTTGTCTGAGCAATTGGCTGAACAAGTAGGACTGAGTGGATTTACAGGCACTAAAATGTTACATTGTTTTATTTTTGAATGCAGGTTTTTTTGTACATAATTCCACATTTGTAAGTTCAACTTTCATAATACAAGTACTGTAGTTCAATCTGTTTATTAGGCGAATTGAAAAATACTATTTTTTTTGCAGTGCAAATACTTGTAATGAAAAAAATATAAAGTGAGCACTGTACACTTTGTATTCTGTATTGTAATTGAAATCAATATATTTGAAAATGTAGAGAACATCCAAAAATATTTAAATAAATGGTATTCTATTATTGTTTAACAATGCAATTAATTGCATGATTAATTTTTTTAATTGCTTGACAGACCTAATTATCTTTTTATCTCTGCTGCTGATTTAAGTTTCGGTTGGAACAGTTTATAGGTTATTTAGTTCTCAATAACACTTCAAATAAAACAAACAAATCAGGAATTCATCAGCTGAAAACACAAGACACCAGAAATTTACAATTTTAATTTGGCACTGGCATCCTACTACCCCACCTCCTTTTTGTCATCACAGTAGCCTCAGCTAAAGCAAGGAAACAAATGCATACTTTGTACAAACAATGGTGTAACCCTTCTGCCCGTCAGAGTTGGCAGCAACAAGGGCCGGGTTCAATATCTAGGGGATCCATTCCAATAACACAATGCAAACCGGCTCGAGCCCCCATCCAGTGACCTGGGACAAATATATACCACCCCCGCTGGGCGCCTCCAAGAGGCAATACTTCCCCTCTTGCAAGCACCTAGTCTGAGTGTAGCAAAAGTCTTTTAATAACAGAGAGAAACAATGTGGCATTATATTGGGGAAACATCACCAACAGGATTCATAACACAACCCATGAGCAAAAAACCCACCCCAAGCAAATTGGGGCATGCCCTTTCCCTTTGGTTCTTGAGTCCAGCAACCCCAAATCACCTAAAGTCCCAAAAGTCCAATGACCCAAAAGTCTCCGTCCCTGGTCAGGGCAGTCCCAGAGTTCAAAAGTTTATCTGCAGAGCTTTACCTCCCAACCTTGGTGGAGATGGGGGTGGGGGTAAAAGGCACCTTACATGATCTGAAGCTGACCGCCCCACAGCTCCATAGGCCTTCGCTCCGCTCCACCAGCTGCCCCACAAATTGCTTTGCTCAGCTCCGCTCCACTCTGCGGCCCACAAGCAGCTCCCGCCGTGCCACAAACTGCTCCGCATCCCACCAGCGGCTCCCGCCGTCCTATGAACTGCTCCACCAGCCGCTCCACAAGGCACTCCAGCCGTCCCGCAAACTTCTCCACAATATATTTTCAGGCTCCCCCACTACTTAACACAACGCTCAGTGATTTCAGCCTACATGAGGAAGCCTCGCAGCCTGGGTTGACAGACCATCCCCATCCTGAGGCATCAGAGTCCAAGCTCCAGCCCAAACTGCAACTTCAAAGCTCTGTCTATACCGCTGTTTTTAGAGCTGGGATTCCCAAATGTGGTTCGTGGCTTGTTCAGGGTAAGCCCCTGGTGGGCTGCGAGACACTTTGTTTACCTGAGTGTCCGCAGGTACGGCTGCTCCCAGTGGCCACGGTTCACCATTCCCGGCCAATGGGAGCTGCAGGAAGTGGTGGCCTGGCCCACACCACTTCCCACAGCTCTTACTGGCCAGGAACGGTGAACCGCAGCCACTGGGAGCTGCACGCAGCCGTACCTGTGGACACTCAGGTAAACAAAGTATCTGGCAGCCCACCAGGGGCTTACCCTGAACAAGCTGCAAACCAAGTCTGGGAACTCCCTTGTGCTCTAAATCAGGGGAGCCCCACCAGCCTAAGTCAGTGGACTCACGCTGGGAAGCTCACTGCTGCTCACTTCAAAATGCTGTCTAGACATACCCTTGGATTCCTCAATACCACTGAGCTCACGTAGCAGCACCCACAAATAATGTTTTCTGCAATCTGAGCTTGGCTAGGAGACTCAGTCTCATCCCAACAGATGAAGACCTGACTTACTCATGCCTTTGTCCACTCTATTACAGTAAGGTGATATACCAGAGCCAATGAAGCCTTCAGCACTTAGGAAACTCCAATGCTGCAGCTAATTCCCTCAACAACACAGGCTACTGTGGGCACATCAGACCTATCCTCCGCTCGCTACTCTGCACTGGCTTCCTCTAGAATTTCAAATCAAGTTCCATGTGTCACTCCTTATTTTCAAAGTGCTCCATGTTCTGGGTCCAGGATACCTAAAAGATTGTGTAAGGCTCCGGGACGAAGACCATGGTCTACAACTCCACTCCTCTAGCCCAGTGGAACTCTCAACAATAAGCGTAATGTTCGTCCATGTGGGAAATGGACCTTTCTAAGGGGCTGGTCTGAGACTGTGGAATGAGCCTCCTCCCCAGGAAGCAAGGATCATCACAAACCTCACCACTTTCACCTCCAAGCAAAAGGCACATTTCTGTGACCTTGCCTTCTTTAAGACACAAAGATAGTAACAGGAATATTTATATTTGAAAGCAACACCCTCTCCACCCATCCATAGAACCAAACCTAGACACTACAGTGCACATTTCTCCCTCTGGGAGAAGTATGAGAGAACAAACATGTGACAGATGTGCAGTCACATTGTTCAGTGCACTGTTAGAAGGCACTCAGATACTATGGTGAGGCCTGTGGTAAAAGAACCCATATCGAATAGATGTCACTGGTAGCATGCTTCATGTGAACTACGCTGCTAAGAAGCTGGCCGCACCCTGTGCTTTTAGGAAGAAGGTGACTTTACAATTCTATTTATTGAGCTTTCCACACAAGTTGTAGACAGAAAAAAAATGAAGTACAGTGTTTTGCTTAATACAGAAAAGTACAGCTTGTCTGCAGAGACAATCAGTAATGGGATGATATCACTACGTAATGTGGGCTGAGGGAATGAACAGCAATATACTACCTAAAGCAGGGATTCTCAAACTGGGGGTTGGAACCTCTCAGCAAGTCACAAGGTTATTACATGGGCGGTCGTGAGCTGTCAGACTCCACCCCAAATCCCGCTTTGCCTCCAGCATATATAATTGTGTTATAAATTAAAAACACTTTTTTATATATCTAAGGGGGGAGTAGCACTCAGAGGTTTGAAAGTTTGAGAGCTACTGACCTAAAGCCTAACAAAAATGAGACTCAAACAAATGTCAGCAGCTTCCCCATGAACAAGAATAATTACTTGTTTACTGGAAGACTATCATTACTCAGAAAAAATGGATACATACTTCTAGCAATAAAAAAAAAGTGTGCTCTCAAAATGAGAAGTCTGACTTCTATGAAACCCACAAGATGTGGTCTTATAAAAACTAATTAACAAACAGAACAAAATTCCTAAGTTATCCATCCTCTACATTGCCCAGTGTGCTCTGTTGGTCATCTTCCCATCTTTCAGATGATAAGGTTTTGAGGCAGGAACTCTACTTTTGTGCATTGTACAATATTGAATATGTTGTCAATTATTAACAAATAGTACTTAATATTAATGATTGCCTACCTGTGAACAATTGTCAACCAAAATAGTTTAAGATGAAGTAAAGGTTGTATTTTTTTAAAGGGGAGGAGGGAATCTTAAGCATATACATTGCAGTTTTGCAACACCACATTATTTACAACAACACTGAAAATTTGAAGTTAAGGTTACACTTAAAAAGCTGACAAATATTAATATGAAATGCACAATTTAATTCATCCAAAAAGTTCTACTCTCCCCCATCTCAGCTAACTTTCTGCCCTGTGTGACTTACATGTGAATTGGAGAACTTGTCATGAGGGTGTTTTGATAAGGAACTTTTCAGAAGGGCTTTAAGAAGTTTACAGCCTGTGACTGCGTACTTCTTGCATCTGCTAAATTCCCTTTGTTTAGTTTGCATGTGGAGTCAAAGAACTCTGGAAAACATGCATTTTGATTTTGTGTACATGGGTCTATGATATGCAGAGATTACCCCAGTCACTCCACAAAACCACTCTGTAAGAAATCTAATTTGTGATCCCTCCCTTAAAGGGCAGTTCTGCTCCGAAAAGGACAGTAAAAATGGCTTCATGGGATTTTCTATTTGTCTCATATACTCCATACGTGTGCTCAGTATACAGATGTTTATTCTGACTCCCCACTGTCTTTCACCTTGTGTTATCATTTTCACCCAGGCAAAGTCAGCATAAAATGCTGCTAAAATCAGCATAGTGGTTTTTTTGCACCCACTGTCCACTCCCTTTGCGCAAGAATAAATAACTATACAGTGTGGCAGGCAGTGGAGATTTATTCCCATTTTCTTTAACTGCCATCTCTCATAAGCTGGGATCTGAAAGTCAAGCTGCGTGCTTCCCCGCTCTTGCATCTTCACATGATTCAAAGACTCTGCAGGCCAAAATCTGCTCTCTCTGCCAACACCATTGACTTCAAACAGTACCCTTTGTTACACCTGGGCAACCTTGTTGTTTTCAATGTAGCTATATGGGTGTAACAATTTTTTGGATTAAAAAAGTGTGTAAGAATAGCTCAGTGATTGGAATCCCTTTGGCTCTAGCAAACTTTACAGGAGCTTCTGCAGATGGCAAAATGTGCAACAATGAACCCTACTCCTCCCTAAACCACTTCCCCAGAGCCCCATATGGCTTCCTTTTTCCTGCACCTCACACATTTACCACAGTTGGTGCCCCCCCCATGACTCTCCCCTCCTCTCCTTCAGACTGGCCTCCTAGCCATCCAACAATACTTTTGTGACTTCTGCTCCCTAAATCTTGAGTGCTTGGGTCAGTGCTTTGCAGGTTCTACAAACTTTGCATCAGGACCATATGAAATTTATAGAACCTGAACTGGAACCCATGTGACATTAAAAACGCTGTAGAGGTACAGTATTTGTCGGTGAGCACAAAACAGTTATCATACAGGTACCAAAGTTATTTTACATTGTTTCTGGAGAAACTGTGGTGTCTCAGATACCATTGTTTGGTAGTTCTTGGCAAATGCTTATTTTAAAAAGGTAACCACTGACATAGATGTGGAAACAGATGTTCATAAATCACTCTTACTCCCCCCAAATGAGTAAAATACACCATTTCTCAAGATCAACCTGTTTTTGAGTTATGATTTTTTAAAAATCTCTATACCTTTCAAATACCTAGTGTAATTTGCCTCAGTCTTTCCAGAAACCATCTACCCTGCAATAAGATCAGACCTGTGAAATTTCTAAAACAAAATGAATCCATCTGAAAAGTAGAAGTCAATATAGGCTTCAGGTTTAAAGTTTATTTCAACCTTAACTAATCTATAGATAATTTATATTTAAAAGGAGACATGAGAAACAAAATGATCTTACAAATCCAATATTCCTATATTTCATGGACGTTCTTCATTTTATCCTATACTTTAAATGTACTTTAAAGGTATTCTGGAGGGTGACTTGACCATACCGCTTGGAAACAAAAGTGTAAGCGATTTGGTAGAGTGAGGTGAATATCTGGAAGCTAGAATAGGCGTGAGGAGCATTTCTCAAACCAATAATGATATAGTACTCAATTAACAGTGAATTAACATAATGAATGCCAATCAGCATGGGTTTATGCAAAATAGATCCTGTCAAACAAATATGATTTTTTTTTGGATGAGATTACAAGTTTGGTTGACAAATGTAATATACTTAGACTTCAGTAAGACAAGGTGGATGAGATAATATCTTTAACTTGGATCAACTTCTGTTGGTGAGAGGGACAAGCTTTTGAGCCACACAAAGCTCTTCTTCAGGTTGGGGAAAAACATACTCAAAGTGTCAGTTAGTTTCCCAGATGGGAAAGTCTAAAGTCTAACTAAGAAGTCTGTGTAAGCTCAAAAGCTTGTCCCTCTCAGCAACAGAAGTTAGTCCAATAAAAGATACTACCTCACCCACCTTGTCTTTCTAATATCCTGGGACTGACTCTGCAACAACTCTGCATTAGACTTCAGTAAGGCATTTGACTTGGTACTGCTCAAGATATTGATTAAAAACCAGAAAGATATAAAATTAACGTGCATATTTGATAGGTCTCAAAATGTAACTTTAAATACGGAATCATCATTAAGAGAGTGTATTTCTAGTGCGTTCCTGCAAGGATTGGTTTTTGGCCCTACGCTATTTAACATTTTTACCAATAACCTGGAAGAAAAAATAAAATTATTGGAAGTTAACAGGTGACACAAAAATTGGGGGAATGATAAATAATGAAGAGGACAGGTCACTGATTCAGAGCAATCTGGATTGCTTGGGAAGATGGGTGCAAGCAAACAATATACATTTTAATACAGCTCAATGTAAATGTATACATCTAGGAACAAAGAATGTAGGCCATACCTACAGGATTGGGAACTCAAGCCTGGGAAGCAGTGACTCTGAAAATGATTTGTGGGTTACAGTGGATAATCAATTAACATGAGCAACCTGTATGACACGGTGGCCAAAAGGACTAATGCAATTCTTGGATGCATAAATAAGAGGAATTTTAAGTAGGATTAGCGAGATTATTTTACCTCTGCACAACTGCTGCTGTTTTCATTTATAGTATTCATAATCCAAGAAGGATGTAGATAAAATGGAGAAGAGCCATGAGAATGATAAAAGGATTAGAAGACATGCCTTATAGTGATACACTTCAGGAGCTCAATCTATTTAGTTTAATCAAAAGACAATCATAGAAGAATCATAGAAGACTGGGGTTGGAAGAGACCTCAGGAGGTCATCTAGTCCAACCCCCTGCTCAAAGCAGGACCAACATCAACTAAATCATCACAGCCAGGGCTTTGTCAAGCCGAGCCTTAAAAAATCTCTAAGGATGGAGATTCCACCACCTCCCTAGGTAACCCATTCCAGTGCTTCACCACCCTCCTAATGAAATAGTGTTTCCCAATATTCAACCTAGACATCCCCCACTGCAACTTGAGACCATTTCTCCTTGTTCAGTCATCTGCTATCCCTGAGAACAGCCTAGCTCCATCCTCTTTGGAATCCCCACTTCTGATAGTTGGAGGCTGCTATCAAATCCCCCCTCACTCTTCTCTTCTGCAGACTAAACAAGCCCAGTTCCCCCAGCCTCTCCTCATAAGTCATGTGCCCCAGACCCTGATCATTTTTGTTGCCCTCCGCTGGACTCTCTCCAATTTGTCCACATCCTTTCTGTAGTGGGGGAACCAAAACTGGATGCAATACTCCGGATGTGGCCTCACCAGTGCCGAATAGAGGAGAATAATCACTTCCCTCAATCTGCTGGCAATGCTCCTACTAATGCAGCCCAATATGCCGTTTGCCTTCTTGGCAACAAGGGCACACTGTCGACTCATATCCAGCTTCTCATCCACTGTAATCCCCAGGTCCTTTTCTGCAGAACTGCTGCTTAGCCAGTCGGTCCCCAGCCTGTAGCGGTGCATAGGATTCCTTCGTCCTAAGTGCAGGACTCCACACTTGTCCTTGTTGAACCTCAGATTTCTTTTGGCCCAATCCTCCAATTTATCTAGGTCACTCTGGACCCTACCCCTATCCTCCAGTATATCTACCTCTCCCCCAGCTTAGTGTCATCTGCGAACTTGATGAGGAAGCAATCCATCCCATCATCCAGATCATTAATAAAGATGTTGAAAAAACCCAGCCCCAGGACCGACCCCTGGGGCACTGCGCTTGATACCGGCTGCCAACTAGACATTAAGCCATTGATCACTACCCGTTGAGCCCGACAATCTAGCCAGCTTTCTATCCACCTTAGAGTCCATTCATTGAATTCATACTTCAACTTGGTGGCAAGAATACTGTGGGAGACCATATCAAAAGCTTTGCTAAAGTCAAGATATATCATGTCCACTGCTTTCCCCATATCCACAGAGCCAGTTATCTCATCATAGAAGGCAATCAGCTTGGTCAGGCATGACTTGCCCTTGGTGAATCATGTTGACTGTTCCTGATCACCTTCCTCTCCTCCATGTGCTTCAAAATGGTTTTCTTGAGGACCTGCTCCATGATTTTTCCAGGGACTGAGGTGAGGCTGACCGGTCTGTAGTTCCCCGGGTTCTCCTTCTTCCCTTTTTAAAAGATGGGCACTATATTTGCCTTTTTCCAATTGTCTAAGACCTCCCCTGATCACCACGAATTTTCAAAGATAATGGCCAAGGGCTCTGCAATCACATCAGCCAATTCACTCAGCACCCTCGGGTACATTAGATCTGGACACACGGACTTGTGCATGTCCAGATTTTCTAAATAGCCTTTAACCTGTTCTTTCTGTTCCCACTGAGGGCTGCGCACCTCCTCCCCATACTGTGTTGCCCAGGACAACAGTGTGGGAGCTGATCTTGTCTGTGAAGACCGAGGGAAAAAAACCACTGAGTACTTCACCTTTTTCCACATCATCTGTCACTAGGTTGCCTCCCCCATTCAGTAAGGGTCCCACACGGACAAGGTTAAAGGTTGACTTGATCTGACCTGGGGAGGGGGGTGGAATTTTGGTAATAGGCTCTTCAATCTAGTAGACAAAGGCAAATTATGATTCAATGGCTGGAAGTTGAAGCTAAACAAATTCAGACTAAAAATAAGGCATAGCTTTTTAACAGTGAGGGTAATTAACCACTGGAATAATTTATCAAGAGTCGTGGTGGATTCTCCATCACTGGCAATTTTAAAATCAAGATTGGATGTTTTTCTAGAAGATCGGCTCTAGGAATTATTTTGGGGAAGTTCTATGGCCAGTTCTACAGGACGTCTGACTAGATGATCACAACAGTCCCTTCTGGCCTTGGAATCAATGAATGTAAAGGGAATTTTCCAGCCCTGAACTAGTTTGATCATTACAAGTTTAATATGAGTGCCTAAAATTGTGTCTAGGCTTACAGTTCCTCAAGCAAAGCAAGTGTTTCTATCACAAGGATGGATGTGGTAGTGATTTTAAAAAAAATCTCTGCTTTATCCTTATGTCAAAATTTGCAGATCTCTACAAACTGTCTCTCATTAAAAAGAGATGAAAAGGGAAAGTTGAGGCATGTCCATATTTGGGATATGTCAAAGCGCTTTCTCTTGCCATTCTGGCAGACTGGGATCCACAAACAATACAATTTCTGGAAAAATGAATGTCTATATATCTGGCCAAGCATTACACCTTTTTAATGTTAGTGGATGCCTTCACTTGGTCTGTGTCAAGCTAATAAAGCTGCTGATCCCACTTTTTGTGCTATGTAGAAACCCTCTCTGTCCTAGTGAGGAGCTGTTAATATGGACCCTGAAGTTAGTAAGTTTGGGGAAAAACGCAGGATCTGTGGCACCTTTAATGAAGTGGAGTGATGAGGTATTTGTAAATAAGAGAATCACTTACCTGTAATAATTGTTCTCTGAAGCTATATAGTGTGTAACAATAGCACTCTTGAATCATGTTCCTGTGTGTAGTCATGGTCCTGAGGCAACTGGAGCTTGAGCAGCAAGCAGCCTTGACAAGTTGCTGTCAGGAGTCCAGAGCAGAGCTGGCATGTCAGGAGCTGAATGATCTTCTCCTGACAGACCTAGCTTGGCTGGTACCTCAGAGGAAGATGTGCCTTGCTTTACAAGGGCTGGTGCTGAGCACCACTTCAATAGTGCATCCATGTACTACAGTTGTTGAAGCTTAAGCATGTTTGTATGACAGTTACATGTTGGTCTCATTCATTATTTGGAGGGTGAAGAGAGACAGTTCTCTCCTCGGACCAATTTCAACATGGGCAGACTGGTACAACCCCACTATGCAGCTGGGACTATCGATTCTGGAGAGCATCAAGTCCAGTTTCGTATCAGACGTCTGAAAACCATTGTGGGAGGTCAGGAAAGCTTTTAGTTGTTCCATCTGTGACTTAAATAACTACCTGCAGTGACATTGGTGAGCAAACCTAACCTCCCAAAACAACTGTGCTCCACTCCAGGGCAAAGGAGGCTGCAGTTTTGCATCTCCATGACGAACATGGTCTGATTGCACTTGGAACACTTTTGAAAGCCACTAAGCTGCTTTATTTCCCAGTTTGCAAGGCAAAAAGGCATTGGAGAAAGAACAAAACTAAAAAAAGAGTCACATTTACCAATGCCAAGAATGAACAAGAACAGAAGCCACATAAAGAGATGGGAGTCATGGAGTTGAGAATTTCAGTGTGTTGACTGACAAACGATTAACAGAACTGAAACTGCAGCTCTTTAAAGTAGCAATAGCCAGTAGAGTTACAAGCTGAGCTAGAATCATAGAATATCAGGGTTGGAAGGGACCTCAGGAGGTCATCTAGTCCAACCCCCCGTTCAAAACAGGGCCAACCCCAACTAAATCATCCCAGCCAGGGCTTTGTCAAGCCAGGCCTTAAAAACCTCTAAGGATGGAGATTTCACCACCTCCCTAGGTAACCCATTCCAGTGCTTCACCAGCCTCCTAGTGAAACAGTTTTCCTAATATCCAACCTAGACCTCCCGCACTGCAACTTGAGACCATTGCTCCTTGTTCTGTTATCTGCCACCACCGAGAACAGCCTAGCTCCATCCTCTTTGGAACCCCACTTCAGGTAGTTGAAGACTGCTATCAAATCCACCCTCACTCTTCTCTTCTGCAGACTAAACAATCCCAGTTCCCTCAGCCTCTCCTCATAAGTCATGTGCCTTCATTTTCGATGCCCTCCGCTGGACTCTCTCCAATTTGTCCACATCCTTTCTGTAGTGGGATGCCCAAAACTGGACACAATACTCCAGGTGTAGCCTCACCAGTGCTGAATAGAGGGAAATAATCACTTCCCTCCATCTGCTGGCAATGCTTCTACTAATGCAGCCCAATATGCCATTCGCCTTCTTGGCAACAAGGGCACACTGCTGACTCAGATCCAGCTTCTCGTTCACTGTAATCCCCAATTCCTTTTCTGCAAAACTGCTACCTAGTGAGTTGGTCCCCAGCCTGTAGCAGAGCTAGGTAACCATTAGTCTAAAGTACGAGACTGCAGCAGTCCAGGAGCTCTTTTTAATCACAGGTCAGATGGAATTGACAATCAGAGCATTCAATAGCACCTATAATCCATTGTAAGGATGGGCATGAGAAGTCTATTGGAACCAATAGCTGATAACTTTGAGGCTGGGAATTTCCTTTGGTTCACACAGAGAATTATATACCCAGGAGTGGGTATATGTTATGATGGGTATTTTTAGAGAAGAGATCGTTCAAAGATACATTACACTGAGGATTTTAGGCCTCCTAAACTGTTTAAATTGAGCATGAAAAAATACTCCTTGCATGTTCCCTTTGCAAATTTGGGTTACTGTACTCCAGAGAGAAATGTGGAATTGTTCAGGATTTTTCCTAGATGCCATAATGGTTGGCTAATGATGTTTTGCACTGACAAAAGCAGGCTTTCAGAGTACCTACAATGCCATATATTACGGCAGAGGTGTTGCATCTTAGATGTTGTTCCCGTAGGCTAAAACATTAATTAAATATAAAATGGGCAAAAAATACTGTTCTAAATTACGTAAAGTAATTTACGTATCTACAGCCTGTTCTGACACAACATCTAATCCTCTGCCTCCACCTGGTAAAATCACTAATGTCTGAAAGAGGCTTGAGCTCAAATCCATGGATAGAAGATAGTCTGGTGTAGATCCTGAGCTGATTCCAAAGAAGCTACCCCAGTTTACATCAGCTGAGTATCTGCCCTCTATACATGCAAAAACAAAATAAGATAAGAAACCCATCCCCCATAGTAGCCAATACTGAGAAAAGAATTCTATCCCCATTGTGCACAAGAGAAGTGTAATCCATTGAAAGAATTCAGAGGGCTTTTTCTTTCCAAAACAAACCCAGGAAAGACTATTATTGTTGCATTATATTGGCTGCTTTAAGTGAAGGTGCTACTAGGCGTGTTGGAACAATTTTTATAGTGGAGGTGCTGAAAGCCACTGAACAAAACTGTAAACACTGAATATGATGGAAACTACTTCAAGCTGGGGGGTGCTGCCACATACCTAACACCCCTAAGTCCAGCACCCCTGAGTACTACAACACCTCTCTTTTCACATGGTCATAATTTTCCTTTGGGAATCTTTCATGTTTGGGACTGCAATTTTCTGTGCTTGGCCTCTGCCCAATTTGTGGATTATTTGAATGAAATCCTTTCAGATGTTTCCAAGCAAAGGAGTGAAACATTTATTTTTCAACATTCTAAAAAATTCTAGTCCCACTTATTTGAAAAGTCCTCCCTGAATACAGCTGGAGTTTGACAGTTAAAACTTGGCATGGAAATAATCATTGAGGAGGGTGCACTTTGCTTGGTTTGAAGGAATAAAGTTAGAAGCATTTGAAAGCTATGCACTGGGTATACACAGCAGATTTTACAATAAGCTGGAAGGTATGTATTTTAAAGATCTATTCCATGAACATGTGTGAGCAACTCAGAAAGTGCACACTTTTAAAAATTAGTTAAAAGGCAACAATCCTATCCCCCAAGCAGCTCTTCACTTCTCTTCTTTGGCCCCAAAAATGGTGTTTTTGTGGGTTTTTCATTTAGTCATAGGCCTCAAAATTATTAAGGTGACATAAGGCCTTACGTGTTTTTAAACTACATGAAATTTATTTATGCAACAATTGGCAATGGCATTAAATAACTAAAGGGCTGGCTCTAGGAATGCCTTTATAAGTCTACACACACACAGGTATGGGAATGTGTATTTAGTCTGTGGGACTAAGATACTAGTTGCCCTTTTGTTTCTGGTTCCTGTTACATGTTCAAATGCACAGCTTACTAAAAGACAAACACCTGTTAGTCTCAGCTACCTGGTACCTATTTATAGAACTGGGGAGCTCTCTTTATTCTTTAGAAAAAAGCATCGAAAATTTAATGCAAAAACTTTATATAGCCAAAGGGAAGGCTGCAGAATGCAAAAGTGATGTTTGAACATGTGTTCAGCATCGCATCCTGTATTATGGAGAAATAGTATATGATCATATAATTAAAGCCCACAGGCACCAACTTTCCATTGTGCAGGGGGATGCTCGACCCCGCCCCCAGCTCTGCCCCAGGCCCTGCCTCCACGCCATCCTTTCCCTCAAGGCCACAGCCCTGCTCCACTTCTTCCCATCCCTGCTCCGCTTCTTCCCACCCTGTTCCACCCCCTCCCCCAAGCATGCTGCGTCCTTGCTCCTACCCCCTTCCCCACCAGCCTCCTGCACAGCGCAAAACAGCTGATTGCAGCGGGCGAGAGGCACAGGAAGGGAGGGGGAAGCACTGATTGGCAAGGCCTGCCGGTGGGCAGGAGGCACTGGGGGGAGGGGGAAGTGCTGCTAAGTGCTCAGCACCCACCATTTTCCCCCCCGTGGTTGTATTTTTTTAGCCTTAATTTTTATTTAACCCACACACCTCCTGGGTGTGGTGTCCTGTCCCCTCTAGTGGCACCAAGATCACTTAGAGATTAATGAGTCTGCTACAGCCTTAGCTAAGAGACATGTGGCATTTAGCTCCAGAGGTCCCAGGTTCAAACCCGATGACTGGGGTCTGTCAGTGTTACATTTACACTTCCTTTTATATCTTATTTATATAGTACCTTTCATCCCAAAGTGCTTTACAAAAGGATATACTAATTCTACATAGGCACAATTTCATCCACCACTGAAATGCCACTGCCTCTGTGGTGAAGTGTGGAAAACAGTAGAAAGGAACACTACATGATAATTTAAAGCACAGGGAACAAAGAATACTTTATCACAACCTATAGGGGATTTAAGTTGGTGGACTGTAATTACTGGATTGAACTCTGGTACCGTCGACGCTCACTTTCAGAAGAAGTGCCACGGGATCTTTCATTACTGCAGTGTACCAGGATATCAGTTTACAGCTCACCCAAATGATGGCACCTTCCGCAGCGCAATATTTCAAACACCTTGCTGGGGAATTTGTTCAATATTGACCAAGAGGAAAGAGTGCCCACTCCACTTCCTACAGTACTTGGATTTTCTCAGAACATCTGCACCTATGCTTGGATGGGAGACAGAGTTGGCACCTATAGATATTAGGCCAAATCCTGGCCTCACTGACTTCAGTGGGAGTTTTGGCTCCGAATACCTTCGAATTTTAAAGACTAGAAACCTTCAAGACTTCTCTCTGTTCAAACCCAGTTTCGTGAAGGAGCTATCCTTTTTAAAGTAAGGAAGTTTGGATTAGTGGTTGTGCTCTGCAGGAGTTTGACATGTAAGAGAGGCAGTTTCTACTACCTTGAAGAGAGATGCCATGTCACACTGGTGTCAGATACTAGAATCCTACAGAGAAATGCAGAGTTATTTTGCTGACTCATGACAGCAGGCAGTCATTACCGCCACCCTAAGATTTAGAAAGAATTGAGTGTCATGCTGAAGTACAGGGAACTAGAAGCAGAGATAGAGTCATATCACTTAATGATGAGGACTGTGTAAGAACCTGAATAGAATGGTGTCCCTAAAGGCAAAAACAAAAACAAAAAGAGCCAAGCACAAGAGAAAGCTGAAACCGAGGTTATTGTTACTTTAAATAACAGCAACAACATAGGCAAATGCCAAGTAGGGAATAAACTGGAACTTTCCCCAATATGTGCATATTCTGTTGGAAGCAAGGAAGGGAACTTGCTTAAAGCCACATGGGGGGAATTTATCTGCATGGCAATGCTGAGTCCATTGCCAGGATCAAGGCAGGATTTGTGCTTCCCCCGTCTGGGTTTGGCTCCAGCACAGACTGGACCAGCCTTGAGTCTGCCTTAATTTGCACCCAAGCTACAATGACTCAGATGGACTGTTGTGCTTCTGGAGGAATAATCAGGGAACATGAACAGTTACAGGCCCTCTAAGTTATTTGAAGCATCTATGTTAACTTGTCAGACTGTAACAGGGCAGACTCCACTCTTGTCCTGCAACCCCACACAGACAGTCTTGTATGCCTCTTGTTTATTAACACCTCCAGGTGAGTTATTAATATTACCACCACCACAGTCCTGTGCAGCAGCACATCTACTTACAGTGTCCTTCCATCCTCTGCTCTCTCTCTAGGAAGTTGAAGCAATCCAACCAGCCAGAGTTGGCTTCTCTAAAGCTCTGCTAGCCCTCTCTCTCTCCTCCCTTTGTGCTTCCTTCCTGCGCTTTTTAACTACCTTCTCCGCTGCAGAGCTAATTAGCCTCTTAGCTCACCAACCCACAGTCTGATTAGGTCATTAAGTACTCTGCCCCTCAATCAGGGCTTCTCCAGGGGGAACTAGTTAGTGCCTAAGTGACCAGAGTGCCGGGTAAGCTGCAGGCTGTCAGCACTCTGTCACACAGACCCACCCACGAGATAACTGAAATAATCACTATTCAATTCTACACAAGCTCATCCCACAGAGGCAGATCCAAAGCATGATAAAATAAGCATGTATAAGAGTGAATGGTTCCTAGATTTGCTGCTGCCAAACCACTCCAAAGTATTCAGTCTAATATTTATCTTACTTTTACACCCTGCATAGTATTTAAAAGCATCCTTCTTCTGTATGGCAGATATTTAAGAACCAAAGACTACACTCTTGTTAGAATACTTAGTATGTTCAGGGCCAAATTCTGATTTCAATTATACCAATGTCAGTTCAGAGTAACCCCCTTCAAGACAATGGAATTAAGTCCAGATTCACACTGGTGTGTAACAGAGATCTGGGTTTGGCCTTATGAGCCTATGACTTAAAGATGTCTTTTCAGGAATTCTATTACCTGGGCTAGCAAACACCTTCCAAGACTTATAATATTTAGCATGGGAAACAGTAGCATTTGAACTGCAATATACATAATATCAACATTCCGAATAAAACACCTACAAATGAGTTTTCACATCCTTTACTATACTTCTGTACATAGTATCATCAAAATAAACAGCAATGCTCTGTTAGTTTTTTTTTCCTGGAACCATCTCATGAACAAAACCTGTATTAAAACCAAACAAACAATTCACCTTTGATTTCATAAATGGATCTTTTTGATTACCTTTGCCAAAGATCACTAGAAGAAGGCCAAAAATACCAAATCATCTGGAATTTAAGGTACTACCCGCTCAGGCTTTTGGACAACTTAACAGGCACAATCACATACCTCTTTCCCACATTTCCTCAGGGCATTGCAAAGGTAACAGGTTACAAATATAGAAACAGTGGAAAGTACTGGATCCATAACGTCCCTTTTAAAACAGGCTGGAAACTACCTGCTTTAGTGAAGCAGCTACAGAAATCCATTACTGTGTTATTTTCTTAACTCATCCCAAGCTTCCATCGTTATCACTACTTATCCTCCAAAATTGGAATGAGACACATTCTCACTAAAGAGGCCTATTGTCTCTATAAGTGCAGCACATAAATCTAAGCCACATCTTGGTATGACTGGTAGTCTTTTCTCAAGTAAAGCCCCAAACAGAAATAGCAGGGGCATTTCAGGTCAGGACTGAGGTTTGTTGTTTGAGTTGTGAGAAAATACATGCACAACATCTGTCTAAACCCAAGCTGGTTTTGACAGTGCTATTCATAACTCACTGACATTTATTTTTTGCAGTGCCCAAGAACGTATCATATCCAACATACAGAAAACAATGTCTTTCCCACAGAGCTGACAATCTAATTCCCAATGTGATACAGAGAATTCTTTCCCAGATATCTAGCTGGTGGGTCTTGCCCACGTGCTCAGAGTCTATGATCATCATATTTAGGGTTGGGAAGGAATTTTCCTCAGGTCAGATTGGCAGAGACACTGGCAGAGGAAGGGGGGTTCGCCTTCCTCTGTAGCGTGGGGCATGGGTCATTTGCTGATTTGAAGTAGAGTAAATGATGGATTCCTTATAACTTGAAGACTCTAAATCAAGATCTGACGACTTCAGTAACTCAGCCAGAGGTTACGGGCCTATTACAGGAGTGGGAGGGCGAGGTTCTATGGCCTGCAATGTGCAGGAGGTCAGACTAGATGATCGTGATGGTCCCTTCTGGTCTTAAAGTATATGAGATATGTGAGAGAAAGAGATAAAACAATGGTGGAAGAAAAAACTGAGGAAGGGAATGAACTACAATAATACAAACACAAAATCACTGGGTTTTAGTATGTGCACATCTGAGGGACAGTTACACACACAGGACATTAGCCTCAAATTCATATCTAAAGTACAAAAGAAAAGAATTCCCCCAACACAAAGAATACATTCTTAACTACAAAGCTGGTCAGAGACCTCATTCATAAGCCATTTTGTGGTATTTGATCTTATTGCCTTTGCATCAAGCATTAGAAGATATGACAAGTGGAATTGAAATAATGGCAAAAGTCTCCACACTAACTGAGTGAGGTAAATAATGTATTCAAACTATATTTCTATAGTAGCATCCCTGAAGAAAGTCTCTTAGGGTAGCCTAGGAAATGGGAGGTTCAGAGCCAAGCCTCTAGCCCAATCCACAACTTCAAAGCACAGTACATAAACCGTTGAAAGATGGCACCAAATGCGGACAGAAGCACAGGAATTGCTGAGATGCAAAACAATGCATCACGGGGCATTGGGACAGGACCCAGGATGCCCTGCAACCCCCTCCGCCTTCCCACAACTCTTAGCGGCAGAAGAGGAAGAGATGCTCTGTGGGATAGAGATGCTCTGTTTTTGCCCAGAGTGCACCGCTCCAAATACTGCTGCAAGTGCCACAAGTGTGAACACGCTATTGTGCGGGCAGCTGACAGTGTGCACACACACAACAGTGGTTTCCCTTCAGCACTCTCTGAGCAGCACTGTAACTGCCGGCATTGTAACTCTGCCAGTGTAGAGTTCTCCAGACACTTGTGGGCATTTCATGGACATTAACATAGGCTGGTCTGGAAAGGCGCATGACGCATGCACCTTTCAGAACACTTACCTGTACAGGAAGCTGCAAGCAGGGACCTTCATCCAGGACCAGAAGATCACCGTAGGGAAAGTCGAAATGCCCATTCTGATCCTGGGAGACTCTCGACTGGCACGCAAGCCAACGAAGTATCCACAATGGCCTTCGCGGTGGAGGTGGGATTGCCACCGAGTATTGCGTCCAGCTCTTTGTAGAACCAGCAGCTTCTGGGTGCAGCACCAAGCGGCGGTTTGCCTCCTGCGGTAGGCATTCCGCAGCTCCTTCACTTTAACCCTACACTACAGTGTGTCCCGGTCATGGCCCCTTTCTGTCATGCGTCATGAAATCTGTCCGTAGGTATCACA
This sequence comes from Lepidochelys olivacea, assembly GCF_965140295.1. NCBI lineage: Eukaryota > Metazoa > Chordata > Testudines > Cheloniidae > Lepidochelys > Lepidochelys olivacea. Next base: position 114,700,982 of record NC_140411.1, read on the forward strand.
ATTCCTACAGCTGGAGTGCAGCTGGGACCGGACAGTCTCCTCTCCCCAAATGCTGATTAGGTCCAGCAGCTCGGCATTGCTCCAAGCGGGGGATTACCTGGTGCGTGGAGCAGGCATGGCCACCTGGAAAGATGCGCTGAGACCACTGCATGCATCACCGAGCAAATAGGAAGGGGACTTTCAAAATTCCAAAGGAATTTACGGGGTGGGGATGATGGTTGTTCACCTGAGGGCAGGGCAGTAGAGTTCAAACAGATGACCAGAGAGGCACTGTGGGAGACCTCCTGGAGGCCAGTCGCAGCGCTATAATTGACCAGGGTGTCTACACTGGCACCGCGGCACTGTACCCCCGGTGCAGAAAGCTTGACGCCTCTCGTCGGGGTGGGTTTTTTACAGCTCTGCCACTGAGCAGTGTCTGCGCACTAAGTGGCTTGGCACTGTGTACACCTCAGGAGTTACAACACAGAAAGCTGCTTTATTGTGTAGAAACTTGTCAGTGTAGACAAGGCCTAATACTCCACTTTGTGTAAACAGGCATTAAAAGTTTTGTCAAGTCATAGCAAGGTAGCTTCTCATTTAGTTTTGTCAGAGAGAGATTTCCAGCACTCATCCTGTATATTTTATACACTGAATCCTTGGCTACTTTTATATACCCCCAGGCTTTCATATTACTAAGAAAACACTGAAAAACAAAATCTCTTCTAAACCGGTGGAACGGGACATCATGTTTGACAGGAAAGACCCAAATTTATGTCTTGCTTGCTTCATGCTTGGACTCGAATTTTCCAAACAGCTTCTCTGAGAGGTGACAATACATGGTTATTTATAACCACTGAACATCCCAGTCATCTATGTGATCAAATACCACCTGTGGCTGGGTCATTTCAATTTCAGTGCATAATGACAGAGAAAAGTGTACTTATTTCTGGGGGTGGGAAAAAACAAACTTTATTTATGACCACCAATATCTAACCCTCTCAAACTTTATTAATTTAAAATTATTCAAAACTCTCAAAGCAGACTTGCTGAACCTACAGAAACACTTTTTGATATGTACTTTGACCATGAGAATGAGCCCAAGGGAGGCAATTTTCCCTGGGCCTTTTTTCTCAGTTTGCCAAGTCCTCTGAACCTCCACTGTCAGATGCTGCTAAGTGGCAGCTATAGAAGATGGGCAGAAATCTGTGTCATTAGCAGCATGCAGTTTAAGTTAAGAATCTAGGAGAAAGAGAGAAGACAAGACAGACCATACATTCTGTCAAAGGCCATACTTTCAAAATGGCCAACAGACCCCTTCACAAAACTGAGGAGGACTACACATTCTGAAGGTTTGTTTAGATTAAGAAAAGATGTCAAGACTAGCTCAGGGTTGACCTTGCTAAACTGAGATAATAGGTACCTGCATCTGCACTGGGGACAAGGCAGTAGTTAGGAAGGGGTGACACGCATTAGTCAGCCCACAGCAAATCTCAACCTCTTTTTTCCTAGACTAGGCAAACCTTAAATGACAGAGACAACACTCCTGTTCAGAGAAGCATTGAGACCTTTAACACATTCTGTACTGAGACAATTCATGGAAGCCATCTTGATGCATCCAAATGTCTCAAGACTAGCAACTATGGATTGATTAACTACTTGGCTACAAGGTCACAAGATTCAATTAAACTGGTGTTCTGAGAACTTGTCCCATCAAGAAACCTACTGGGAGCGGGGGAAGCAACTGAAAATAATAAAAAGCTAGTGGATAGAGAACTAGACTGGGACTCAGGAGAGCTGGTTTCTATTCCTGGCTCTACTGCTGGCCTGTTGGATGACCTTAAGCAAGCCACTCTCTGTGCCTCGTCTGTAAAATGGGGAAAATAATACTGACTTTCTTTGTAAAGTGCTTTGAGATCTACTGATGAAAAGTGCTATATGGAGCTTGTGACGGGTTCCCCCCGGGGTGCCAGCTTGAAATGGGCTACCCCTGAGCCCTCTGACCCATCAGCCTGGGCTCCCTCTCACATTGTGCTGCTGTGACAAGCTGCAGACCTGTTCCTGATCTTACACTTCCACCAGCATACGCATAGGTAGGGTCACACCCAACTGCAGTTACATGCAGGCTTTCTGACTAGCCACTGCATGAACCAACAGTAGAAAGGCTAAAGCCAAGATAACTCTCAGCTCCCTAGGCACGCACCTCCTCTGGAGTATAAACGCAAAATTGTACCGTCTTGAGCTGCACAGGGAACTGTACAGTATAAGCTCATAGAGTTCACCTCCCCCACCCCCCCTCAATATGGAGAGGAATATGCAACAGGCTTTTCCCCTTGAGCTATCATTTCCCATGCATTTCACTCAAACTCACTGGTTTAGATAAAGCAAAATCAAGTTTAACAACTACAAAAGATTTTAAGTGATTATAAGGGATAGCAAACAGACCAAAGCAGCTTATCTAGTAAATAAACGAAAACGCAAACTAAGTCTAAGATACTAGAAAGATAGGATATTAATTAGCAAATTCTCATCCTGGTTGATGATACAAGCAGGCTGCAGATTCTTAAGGGGCAAGCTGCACTTGCTTTACAGCTTGGAATCCCCAGGTCTTTCATACACAGGCTAGAAATCCCTTTAGCCTGGCTCCAGCACTTCTCCCAGTTCAGTCTTTTTTCCTCAGGTGTTTCCAGGAGTCTTCTTGTGTGGGGAGTGAAGAACCACCGATGATGTCACTCTCTGCCTTAAATAGCTTTAGTATATGCTGGGAACCCTTTGTCCCAAACTTAGTTTGTGGAAAAACACTGACATCCCAAGATGGCGTCCAGAGTCATGTGGCCTGGTCACAGGCCCTTGCATAATTTGCTGAGTCAGAGCAGCCATTACTTACAGGCTGTCTGGAGTGTTCTCAGAAAGGCTCACAAGGTGGGAGATAAGCTTCTCCTATGACCTACTGTTTTCCCTAATGGCTTATTACCCTAAATAGGCCCTTCCCAACCAGCTATCTAGACTGAAAGCATCTTGCCTAGTGGGCATCACTCAGGTGTGACTACATTTGAAATACAGATGCAAGTCAATATTCATAACTTCAGATACAAGCATGATTCATGCATACAAATAGGATAATCATATTCAGCAAATCATAACTTTTCCGATGACACCTCACATGTCCCATCTTGTACAAAATGCATTATAATTATGCCATAATCAAATCATAATAATATAACTATGAAGAATATGGGGTAGAGTGTCACAGAGCTAAATATCATTACTCTAACTGAAGTCTGCAGGAATGGTTGGGCATGGTCAGAAAGGACCTGAAATGGAGCATTTCAGAAAGAGCTGTAGCATTACATGAACCTACCAGTCCTTCAAAACCTCAAAACTCTTTGTCAGAGGGGGGAGGTCCTACCTGCCCTTTGCTACAAGCACAAGGGCTGAGTGTAGGAATCCTTTTAATATGGTATCTTTAGAAAAAAGTAGCACATGCCTACAATAGTAATAACTGGTGCAAAGTCTCCACTAAACTGACTATTTTGCAGGTCACAGTATATTTAAAATACTGATGAAGCATATAAACCTTTCAAGGGAAGGAAGTCACTGGGTGATTTTCAAAACATTGGTAGCAGTGGCCAATGGCAATCATTAGGTATGTTTCTACTTTTAGGTCAGATTAACATGGACAGTACAGTCAAGCCTCCTCGCATGCTGCTTTGGTACAGATATCACTTTTGCACTTCATAACTGTCTAAGTCCCCAAATTAGTAAAACAGGGCAGGATTCTCTTCTCCACTACAGCCCGTTTACACTGCTGTGGCAGCGTACAAAGACTGTGAGAGCCCCGAATCCATCCAGGGGAGGGTTCGCCCAGTACAGGCTTTGCACAAGGCAGTTTAGGCTGCCCTACAAGACCGCCACCACAAATCCCACTGTAGGGACTATGGTGGGGGCAGAAGCATAGCACAGGGCAATGTGGCAATTCTGGGTAGCAATGCCATCCATAGACAGCTGGGGACAGGCTACTATAACTTAGGCAGCCCTACATAAAGTTGTCCAAGGCTATGTCTACACTAGAGACCTTTCAGTGGCACAGATGTTTCGATGCAATTGCGCCGCTGTAAGGTCTCCATCTAGCTGCTCTGTGCCGAGGGGAGGGAGCTCTCCCGCTGGCAAAATTAAACAACCCCCAGTGCGTGGCGGTAGCTATGTTGGCGGGAGACGCTCTCCTGCTAATATAGCACTGTCCACACTGGTGCTTCTGTCGGTGTAACTTAGGTCGGTCAGGGGTGTGGTTTTTCACACCCCTGACCGACAAAAGTGCTAGTGTAGACATAGCCTCAGTTATTCCACAGGCCTCACCATCCCAGAATCAGGAGAGCACACACACGCCTCAGTCCCTCCTGCCCCGGGGTGCAAGTTCTGTGCTTTGTCTCACCTACAGCATGTCAGTTGTACTTGGGGATTCCTCAGATACACACCTCCTGCTTTTATACTGATCTATCTGCAGTCACCTTCAGGATGGGGTGTAGCTGTAGTCCCTGTCCCGGGACAGTACAGCTCCCATTACACGTGTGTCACTCTTCAGTTTAAGCACATCCCAAATCTTGACACCAGTCCAAGTAACCTGGCGTAGTGCTAGAGAACTCTGCAGGGATGTGAAGCATTCTCTCCCTGCCCACAAGGTGGCTGCAGAGCCACCCTGCAGCCCCTACTTTAGCCTCATGGCAGAACAGGGTCTGCTGCTTAGTGACCCCTGTGTGTGAGGAAGACCTGGAATATTCTCCTAAAGAGAAATCCTCCATTCCTGCTCCCACGTCCAACCACATCACCAGAGCTGCTGTACATGAAGCTGAGCTTTACGGTGTGCAGGAGCTCTCTATACTTTGGATAAACTCCTGGTATCCTGCCTCTCCCCCATTGGCTTCAAGGTCACCTCTGTACCAGCAGAAGGATGGGAAGAATAGGGCCTGCCTATATGTTATAACCACTGTCCCTCTAACGTGCTCCACTGCTGTCTCAGAAAAAAATGCAACACAGCTGAAAAGAAACAATAGGTACTGTACTATATCTATCAAATCTAGCAGTCGATGTACTTACATTGCTGGGCTTCCCATTTTTTATTTAGCTCCAAATGCAGCTTGTCTTTACTTTGCAGAGCAGGTCTTCCCCACGTTGGAATGCCTGCCAGTAGCAACCACCCACGTTGGCTGCCTATTAAAATTCCATTGCGTTTTGACAACTCTACAGAGGAACATTAAACCTTCTCAGAGCTGGTTGGGGGGTAAAAAATAAAAAATAATAATAAACTTCTCCATACTTAATTATTCCCTGCACCTTTGTAGCCAATTTAGAATCTATTGATCCCTGTGCCAATAAATGGTTTCTCTTTAAATTACCTAATACTTTGGGGGATAGTTTCACTGTCAAATTTATGCCTATTGCATGGCTAGCAGAGTTCTGTATTTTAACCACGCATACAATAGTTGTTCATTATATTTCTTTCTGTTCTCTTCAGCCGCTGTGATGTGAGGTCTAAACATTCTTCCAGAAAAGCCTGTCTCAAAAGCAAACTGTGAAAATTTTAATATATGTGCTAATTTACTGCCCTCCAGTGGAATCTGGATCTAGTTTAGGAGAGCTTGCTTTGAACGTCTGCACTTGTCATGTGCAAAGTCTCATTATCTTCATTTTATGTCACAGAAATTGGAGGCAGCGATAAAGAAAATGTGGAAAAATTATACCACAGCATCAGATTAGTAAGGGGAGAAATATTGTTATTTGTTATATTTGAATGCATTTTAGGAAATGAAAGGAGCTGCAATTTATCTTAGTTTTGTAATGCTAACTAGAGCCTGATCTTGTGAGGTGCCAAGAGCTCTCAACTCCTACTGGAGTCAATGGGAGCTGAGGGTGCTCAGGTGTTCCTGGAAAATGCTTAGCACCTCACAGGATTGGGACCGAAGGGAAACCAAATTATAATTTTTTAAGCACAGTTAAATGTAAAGCATCTCTAACAGCCAGGAAATAGTTTCATTTAGTCTTTACAAGACCCCTTCTTCCTTTCTGTTTGGAAAGTACCTAGCACATTATGATTTCTACCAAAAACAAATACTAAATAATAATTAGTAATAATAGTTTAGCTGAAAATATTAAGCGCTTTTAGAAACTAGCTTTTAAATAAATTTTAAAACTTTTAAACTTTGCATTTCCCTGTCTCACGGACTCATTTTCCTCCTGATTTCTTTGGAATTTGATTGGTTCCCAAAGGCCCCCTTGTTGGGTATCTTTCTGTTTCATGCTTTCTACAGCAACTTACAATATATTGTAGAAAGGAGGAAGCGTATGATTTAGTTCATGGCCGCAGTCTCCCTATTAGAGCATTCCAGAGATTAAAGTTTGTCAATTGGTGATTTTAAGTAAATGGTACTTACAAGAAATGAGCACTGCTAAGAGACTACGCTGCAGAAATCTTTGTTTACTTTCCACCTTAATTACTATTGCTTCTTCCAGAGTACTGTGCCATTTTACTGATTCTATACACTTTACATCTGATTTATTACTTAGTACCACTTTTCTTTGTTCAGACCATGTCCACACCCACATTCCCTTTGGGCTTGTTTTGGGAGGTAGGAAGTGGGAGTGCGTGGGTGGAATGAAGGTGTAAAAGAGAGTGCAAAGGACTATGCATAGTAATATGTGGTAAATGCCTGTTTGCTCCATCATCCAGCCCATTGGTGATGCTGCAGTAGTGTAAAAGGCATCTAAAATCAACAAGAGGGGAGAATGCAAAGACAATCAGGAGTGTGGTGAAGCTGGAAGAGGGCATGTTCTATGTTAAATAGGCTCACTATTATACTGTGGTCTTCTATGCAGCGAAGAAACAGGTAATAGCCCTGCCAATGAACTGGCTTTCTCTTTGGAAATTTGGGTGCTTTAAACTTACAGATGATGGGAAACAGTTTTCCCATTCAGGGAAAAATATTCAAGATTTCAAAAAAAGCTCCTGTCCTGAATTGGGACAAAAGGACCAAATCTTGATAATTTTTGCAAACCAACAAACAGAAAAAAAAAATTTGGTTCAACTTAAACATTTTGTTTCAGTTTGGATGATTTTTAGGTTTTTGTACTCTATTAACTCAAATTTAAAAACAAAAAGTTGTTCTGAACTCAGAAATCAAATTCTTTTTCTTTTAGAATATATCAAAATAGGACGTTTCAACAATTTCAAAACTTATTTTTTACAAAAAAAATAATCAAGTTGAGAAATTCATCTAAACCAGACCTTTCCTGCAGACAGCTTTGGTTTTGATGAATCAACATTTTTCTACCAGAAAATAGTTTGTCAAACAATTCCTGACCACCTCTTATTAAATTAGATTATTGCTATCCCTGTTGGGCCCAAGCAGTTAGCAAATAGGGTTTTGCAGAGTGTTTCTGTTAGGAGAAATTGATGATGGAATCAGGCATTTACAAAGAATGTACATAAAGTCCTGTTTACCTGGACACAGTAGGACTCAAACAACAAGAGGCAGTTTTGTTGCTCATAATTCCAAGCCTCTTCCAGCCAGAACTCTGCCCAAAAACTCTTGGCTTTCTCTCAGGGCCATTCTGCAAGTGCTTTTTTGGCTGTCTCTTTGGCTCACTGCTTCTCTCTGCCTACTTGCTGGCTGCTTCTGACTCTCAGACAGAGATAGCCACACAGCTGAAATCAACTCTATCCCCAGGTCATTCCATCTAGTCTTTGGATGGTGGCGTCCATTGTTTCAGCAATCACTAAACAAAGAGGAATTTAGTTGTTCCTTCGTTTAGCCTGAAAGGTGCCTGCCATGCCCAACAGCTTCAACAAGATGGTGTGATTGCCCATAGATCAAAGTAACAAAGTTACTAAGAAAGTCTAAGTGTTCCTGTATCTACTGATCTACACTGCAGCTCTGAGTGTGCTACCCAGCTCAGGTAGACGGACACCTGCTATCTCTGCTTAAGCTAGTGCCCTAACGATAGCAGTGTAGCCAGGGGTAGCACAGGCACCAGCTAGCTGCCTGAATACATACCTGGGGGTCTGGGTGGGTTTGTACTCAGGTGGCTAGCCTGAGCTGCTGCCCGTGCTACCCCCATTTACACTACTATTTTTAGCATGCTAGCTCAAGCAGACTTAGTGCATGTCTGTCTTCCTGAGCTGGGAGGCATGCTGCCACCTGCAGCGCAGAGGTACCCATAAAATCCCTCCATTGTCTCCCTCAGGCGCCCACATCAGCAGCACTGTTAGCTTCCGTGCGAAATGCTGTGGATGCCTCTCCATGAAGCCTGCTAATTCAACTTCTTCAGTCACGCTTTTAGCATCACCACCTGTCTGGATTTCTCCTGTGCGATTAAATGACTATGTTGCGCTAAGACTCAGCACATTCCTGCTGTAGTATTCCCAACCCTGCTAGCCCACACAGCCTGGGATATCAGTTTAGATTTCCAGCATGAATGACCATTGTGCTGCCACTGAACCACCAGGCCAGCTCTTTCCATGCAAATTACAAACCCTGTTCTCACTCAGTTATACAAAAAAGATGTCCTCCTTTCAAGGGGTGTTGAAATAGACCCTTTTATCTGCAAACACGTGGCCTGCTTTTCAGAATCGCTGAGCATGTGAAGATCACATTGACTTCAATGGGATCAGAAGGTGCTCATCAACTCTGAAAACCGAGCCAACGTGCAAACAGCCTCTGCCTAAAATATTTGATTTATTACATCTGCCAGAAAGATCGATGTGGAGGTAACTGCTTCGGTATTGTTTAATGTATCTGTACATGGAGAAAAAATGCAAATCCAATCCTGCTCCAGCATCCCCCCCATTAAAATGTTGGCATCTTAATGGAATGCTAGCACTTAAAAGAACACTGCTGTGTTCTCCTGTAGCAGGCTTCTGCAGCACAATGGTTGGTATCAGAATGTCAATAAGAGACAATCATTTGGATAGTTTTTATATACCATCCACAACAGAATTAACCCAAACTCTGAAGCTGTGATCAGCACCTCCGTAGTGTATATACTATAGCCACAGACTTGTCACAGAAGCATGAAACAAGATATGTTGCCACTATCTGGCTACTTACTTGATTTCTGAAATAATTTGCCACTGTTAAGCAGGTATTTTGAACCCTGTAATAATAATACCTGGTGCTTATCTAGGAGGACTAAATATGCAGCAAGCCTAGGTATAAAATGGATTTATTTAAGGTCACCATCGAATTTCCTCTGAGTGTATTCCTTTGACTCAATTCTGGATTTCTTTGCTTTTGTGGTTTGTGGTTCTGTGCGCATTAGCCAAAATCTTATAAAATGGGGATTACTGACAAGATCTTGTAGGGTGCTGAGAACCCGCAACTCCCTCACTTTTAAGGAGTTGCAGGTGGTTGGCACCTTAAGAATTAGGCCCTGTAAAAGGAACCAACCAAGTGGTTTAGTGGGGCTTAAGTGCTTATTAATCTCAAAGTCAGCTAAACCACCTTAACCATGGCAGTCAGGATTCCTTACACTATTATTATGATTATCTGCCATCTAGAAATCACAAAGCACACTAAACATAAATATTAAGGAAATGTCATTCTCTCTCTGCTGTTGTTTGGTTTGTTTAAATTTCTTTAACTGGCTTCCCTCCCCTCCTTCCCCAAAATGGGAAGTACTACAGATTTCAGGCATTAAAGAGAGTTTCTGAAGTCTGGGATTTTTTTTTCCAACAGCAGTTACAGCTCCCAGTAGAATTCTACAAATGCAGTAGAATTCTACAAATGAGATTCCTCGTTCTCAGCTACTGGCTGATGGTGACCTTTCTGATTCTGTTTCTGAGGAACAGCAATCATAAGAGAAAAAAACCAAGGTAACAAATGCGTTGAGAATACTTCATAGATGTTGCAAATCTGCACCATTTGCTCTTTACTTCCTGTGCTAATACCAATACAATTATTTGAATATACGGTTAAGATAAGGGAACATTCCAAAAGTCTGCATTTTAAAATCTTGCACCGTTTTCACAGATCAACCATTTATTTCCATGCAAATGGAAACTGATCACCAGCAGTAGAGAGCCAGAACTTGTGTTGGCTCACCTGGGTGATAACACAACAGATCTTGTGCTGTGCTTTCAGCAGAGTTGTGACTTGCCTCAGACCGGCTTCTTCCACTGGTATCATTCCACACTTTCTAAAACACAGTTCTTCAAAACCAAACAAACACAGTAAAAGCAGCAGCACTGAAGAACATTACCCAGCAGAGAACGTGGAAACTGAAAATAGAAGTTTTCGTGTATGGCTCTTCAAATATTATAGTTTTCAGCTACAGTGAAAATAAGACTCTCCCGTGGCCAAAGTCCTCAGTTTCCCTTCCTGGTGTTCCTGAGACATCGTAGAGTAACCATAAAGCTGCCAGTGGCAGCTGGAGATTCCCTTCATGTGGGTTCCTCTATTCCACCTGTAGTATAGTAAATGTGTCAGGGTAACCCAGAGGCACGGCTCTGGCACACGCTGCTCTAGCAGAATGGGAGCATGTTCCAGCCAGCGTGACTTACAGCAGCCCTAAAGTTGCTTTAAGTTATCTCGTGCGGGAGACTGAACAAGCCCCTGGCTGCCCCAAGGATTAAGGGAATAGCAATGTTCTTAGAACCAGCTCCCTCCATCATGCAAGTACAGTGCTGGGCACAGCTTGGCTGGACTCAAGGATCTGTTTTTAGTAAATGGAAGTAAGAGGCAAGCATTGTGTGTGGGAGTATGCAAAGGAAAGGATTTTGTTGCTGGAGAGGGACATGAGCCAACCAGTGCCCCACCCTCTCTTGTGATCCTAGTGCCCCTGGAGGGAAGAGCAGGAATGCTCAGTAATGTCAGCCAAGTACATCTGTTGTAGCCAGAGGAAGAAGTAATCTATTGATTGCTTCTTCATTAAAGATTCTGGCACCAGGGCAGGGGCAGACTGCTAGCAGATCTGACTCTGATAATTTTATGGCAGAAGGGGTAAGGAAAGCAAGTTGTAACCAGCTTTTCTTTCTCCCTGGATCCTGCTGCAATAGATGATGGTGAATCACGTCATGAATAATTTGCTAATGTAGGCCCTGATCCTGTAAACCCTTGTATATGTGAGTAGAGCTGGCAAGGAAACGGTTTTCCCATCCTGAGAAAATGTTCGCAATTTCTAAAATTGTCCTGTTCTGCACTGGGATGAAACCAAGACTTTTCAAAGGTTTTGAAAAAGAACAGAGAGTTTCATGCCCCTTCTCCCCACTCCAGAATAGGCCCGTGCTTAGGGCATTTACCTGGAATGTAGGACACTAAGGTTCCATTTCTTGCTTTGCCTGATTCAGACTAGGACTTGAACCTCAGTCTCCAATAGCCCAGGTGGAGGCCCTAGTGACTAGGCTATTCTAGGGCAGATCCTTCAATTTCTGGTTTTGACTACAAATTCCATTCTGATCCTAAGAAACCTTTCCGACTGAAAGGATTAGCAAAACAGATATGTTCCCACCATAAGTTTTGGTTTAGACAAATCAACATTTTCTAATGAACAAGTCAGGAAATTTCTGACCCACTGCATGTGTGTGTAGTCCCATTATGATCAGCAGGACTACTCATGAACACAAATTTACACATGTGCATAAATGGTTGTGGGCTTAGAGCCTTACACTGCTAGTTGCTCATTACTGCATCCACATCTGTGAAAATGGATGTCAGCTGTACAAAAACATGTTAATCAACAAACCACAACCTCTTTCTCTTGCTCTGTTTACCTCTATCCTGTCTTTATTTATATGAAAACTTTATCAGAAAGACCACATCTGCCCTGTCCACACTAGCATTAAGCTAAACAGGTTTGAGAACTGTTTCATGAAGGTGTTTTTTTCACGGGGCTGAGCAAACCAGTTTGAATAAAATAAGAACTAATCTGAACTCTCACCCCAAACTCAAGCTGAATCTGCACTGCAAGGTTTTTTAAGCTGCAACAAAGTAACTTCGTTTTTTTCTCCATGCCTCAGCCATTCCTGGTTCCAGAGGGGACCACAAATAGGGGTACCAAAATATGGTGCTGTTCTCACCAGATTTCTAGCACAACAGAAGGGATGCATTTGTGGTCAAAGCACAGGGCGGTAAGTCAGGAGAGCTCAGTTCCCTTGTGGTCTCTGCTACATCATTCCTGTGTGACTTTGGGATAGTTATTTGTTAATTTCTCTGGCCAGGTTTTCCTTGTTGCTGGTTTTGGTGGGCATGATATTGTGCCTATGATTATTTCCACCCACAGTTCATGATAGGCTTTTTCCCCACCTTTTAAGACTTCTAAGTAGCTGACTGTGCTTATTTAACAGATACTTAGGTCTTGGTTCTGAATGCTGAGTATTCTGTCTCTGATTCAGCAAAGCACTTAAGTACATGCTTAACTTTATGTTAAGCCATAGTGCTCAGCACCTTGTGGGAATCAAGTCCTTAGATGGATAAATGGAAGGATATGCACAAGTGATTTATAGTAGGTTCAAAAATTAGGGCACAATTAACTGTGCCTACAAAACATAAGACCATGTTGAGGTCTATTTAAAGTCAAGCTGTAAGTGTCTTATTATCTTCACCAACTTTTTTGAGATTCACCCATCACTTGTATTTTGGTTCCTTCAATAATTACTCGTGGAAGAAAAACTGCTATGTCCTTCCTGGAGATGGTTGATGTCCAAAAATATTGCCTCCTCCTGAATGTACAATGTAATAATTAAGTACTGATTTACTGGTGCTGAAAGGTCATAACTTCCAGATATAGTTTCAATATAGCAGATCTGTGGAGAGACAGATTTTTAGCATTTATTACCTCCATTTTTTCAATGTACAGTACCCATAAAGAATTAGATATGTCCACACAACTCCCACAGGAAGGGAATTTTGCGGCTATGCTCCATCAATGAATTATTTTACTGTTGAAGAGGTCAGATCATACATAGCAATTAAAGTTTTAATTATAGTTTGATCCATGATGGCTCCCTTTTGATGTAAGAGGAAAAAAACAAACAGATTTCTGCTCATTGTCATTAGGGAAGCATGTCCAGAAATCTTTGCTGCCTGGCCTAAGCTAGGGCCATTAAGCTTACTTTGGCTCTGTCCTATTTTATCTTTAACACCTTTTGAATGAGTGAAAAGGGGGGAGAGTGTAAAGGAGAACTTGTTCTCAGTCTATGAAGAATGCATCTGAAATGGACTGACAGTCTCTCCCTGCTCTTGAACAGAACTTTTGGCATTTCACATTCTGTTGGGAGCAAATAGGTCTATGTCCAGACTTCCCCACAGAGTGAAGATTTCATTTATCACTGATGTCTTCAAAAGACCGTGTGTGCAGCGTTTTTGCTGATCTGGATGGCTGTTGTGCTTACCCACTGGATGTAGGTATATCTTGTGCTCTATACACCAGTCCCAAAAAGCTATTGCTTCTTTGCATAGATGAGTGGAGTGAACATTTACTCGCTTGTTCAGACAGTACACAGTGGTTGTATTGTCCACTGCTGTTTGTACCAACCCAGGTGGTGATTTTGCAGCGGGAAGGACTAGATAGTCCATTGGATGGCCCTAAAATTCAGGATGTTGATATCACAGATCCGAGAGAACATCCCCTCACAGCCACTCACTAGGACCACTCTGAGGAGAACCCAAGCCTCTCTGCTCTGGATCCCCAGAGTGTGTTTTGCTTCTGGAGTCTCAGAAGTCTGCAGTACTGGTTCCTCCTTTGGCCTCTCTGGCATATTTCCTGGGCACTGACTTTCAGACAGCAAAGGGTTGAAAGGAAGGAGGACAGGCCTCAAACTGAATCGCATATTTGCTGTGTACTGTCTCTAGAATCTGTCTCTCTGAAGTTATTGATTGCCAGTTGTGGCAAATATGGCACCAGTAGTCTCCAAACTCTTGGTCCTCATGTCAAATCTGAGGATGCCCATGTGGTCTTGATGAAGATGAAGCTGATGTTTGTTTCCCCCTACAATGGAATTTAAAGCTCCTCCTTCTCTGCTGATGTTACTGTTGAGGAGGGTTTTGATATTGTTGGTAATTACATGGTTCATAGAAGTACAAAGAAGTGGAAGAAGGATACTGTCTCTGATATCTAAACAGAGGTATTCCAGATCTCCTTCTGGGAAATCTGGCTGGGGTTTGAATATTTCTCATTCTTTCCAGAACATCTATTTTAGAACTGAACAAGTCTTTCCCTTAAAACAGAAGATATTCCACCTTTGCTCTTTTCTCTGGTGGAAGTACTGGAGATCTCAACCCCCCATAATGTTTTAGAGATATCACAGGGACTACTGCCCTAGTTGAAATATCTGAAAAGTCAAAGGATGATCTGAATTCATGTTATGCAACACTTTGTCCTTCAGCAATGAGGGCATTATCTAATTTTCATCATTCAAAAGATTCTTAATAAATATCTACATTTTTTCCAGAGCTTGACATCAGTGCCTGGAAATTTGCTACGCTTATGCCTAATGTAGCAGATGAGAAGACCTTTCTTTTCAACATGTCCATTTTCTTCCTAACACATTCATTCTCTTACCCTCCTTATCACATGGTGTTGCATGAACTTCCCCCCTTTAAATCTCTGTACTGCAGCATTGGAAGCACTGGAAACATCCAGGAAGTTTTTGGAAAGCGTAGGGGACAATTTCCTGGCGCAAGTGCTAGAGGAGCCAACTAGGGGGGGCGCTTTTCTTGACCTGCTGCTCACAAACCGGGTAGAATTAGTGGGGGAAGCAAAAGTGGATGGGAATCTGGGAGGCAGTGACCATGAGTTGGTTGAGTTCAGGATCCTGATGCAGGGAAGAAAGGTAAGCAGCAGGATACGGACCCTGGACTTCAGGAAAGCAGACTTCGACTCCCTCAGGGAACAGATGGCCAGGATCCCCTGGGGGACTAACTTGAAGGGGAAAGGAGTCCAGGAGAGCTGGCTGTATTTCAAGGAATCCCTGTTGAGGTTACAGGGACAAACCATCCCGATGAGTCGAAAGAATAGTAAATATGGCAGGCGACCAGCTTGGCTTAATGGTGAAATCCTAGCGGATCTTAAACATAAAAAAGAAGCTTACAAGAAGTGGAAGGTTGGACATATGACCAGGGAAGAGTATAAAAATATTGCTCGGGCATGTAGGAATGTTATCAGGAGGGCCAAATCGCACCTGGAGCTGCAGCTAGCCAGAGATGTCAAGAGTAACAAGAAGGGTTTCTTCAGGTATGTTGGCAACAAGAAGAAAGCCAAGGAATGTGTGGGCCCCTTACTGAATGAGGGAGGCAACCTAGTGACAGAGGATGTGGAAAAAGCTAATGTACTCAATGCTTTTTTTGCCTCTGTTTTCACTAACAAGGTCAGCTCCCAGACTGCTGCGCTGGGCATCACCTAGGAAGAGATGGCCAGCCCTCTGTGGAGATAGAGGTGGTTAGGGACTATTTAGAAAAGCTGGACATGCACAAGTCCATGGGGCCGGACGAGTTGCATCCGAGAGTGCTGAAGGAATTGGTGGCTGTGATTGCAGAGCCACTGGCCATTATCTTTGAAAACTCGTGGCGAACCGGGGAAGTCCCGGATGACTGGAAAAAGGCTAATGTAGTGCCAATCTTTAAAAAAGGGAAGAAGGAAGATCCTGGGAACTACAGGCCAGTCAGCCTCACCTCAGTCCCTGGAAAAATCATGGAGCAGGTCCTCAAAGAATCAATCCTGAAGCACTTGCATGAGAGGAAAGTGATCAGGAATAGCCAGCATGGATTCACCAAGGGAAGGTCATGCCTGACTAATCTAATCACCTTTTATGATGAGATTACTGGTTCTGTGGATGAAGGGAAAGCAGTGGATGTATTGTTTCTTGACTTTAGCAAAGCTTTTGACACGGTCTCCCATAGTATTCTTGTCAGCAAGTTAAGGAAGTATGGGCTGGATGAATGCACTATAAGGTGGGTAGAAAGCTGGCTAGATTGTCGGGCTCAACGGGTAGTGATCAATGGCTCCATGTCTAGTTGGCAGCCGGTATCAAGTGGAGTGCCCCAAGGGTCGGTCCTGGGGCCGGTTTTATTCAATATCTTCATAAATGATCTGGAGGATGGTGTGGATTGCACTCTCAGCAAATTTGCGGATGATACTAAACTGGGAGGAGTGGTAGATACGCTGGAGGGGAGGGATAGGATACAGAAGGACCTAGACCAATTGGAAGATTGGGCCAAAAGGAATCTGATGAGGTTCAATAAGGATAAGTGCAGGGTCCTGCACTTAGGACGGAAGAACCCAATGCACAGCTACAGACTAGGGACCGAATGGCTAGGCAGCAGTTCTGCGGAAAAGGACCTAGGGGTGACAGTGGACGAGAAGCTGGATATGAGTCAGCAGTGTGCCCTTGTTGCCAAGAAGGCCAATGGCATTTTGGGATGTATAAGTAGGGGCATAGCGAGCAGATCGAGGGACGTGATCGTTCCCCTCTATTCGACATTGGTGAGGCCTCATCTGGAGTACTGTGTCCAGTTTTGGGCCCCACACTTCAAGAAGGATGTGGATAAATTGGAGAGAGTCCAGCGAAGGGCAACAAAAATGATTAGGGGACTGGAACACATGAGTTATGAGGAGAGGCTGAGGGAGCTGGGATTGTTTAGCCTGCAGAAGAGAAGAATGAGGGGGGATTTGATAGCTGCTTTCAACTACCTGAAAGGGGGTTCCAAAGAGGATGGCTCTAGACTGTTCTCAATGGTAGCAGATGACAGAACGAGGAGTAATGGTCTCAAGTTGCAGTGGGGGAGGTTTAGATTGGATATTAGGAAAAACTTTTTCACTAAGAGGGTGGTGAAACACTGGAATGCGTTACCTAGGGAGGTGGTAGAATCTCCTTCCTTAGAGGTTTTTAAGGTCAGGCTTGACAAAGCCCTGGCTGGGATGATTTAACTGGGAATTGGTCCTGCTTTGAGCAGGGGGTTGGACTAGATGACCTTCTGGGGTCCCTTCCAACCCTGATATTCTATGATTCTATGATTCTATTGACCATCAGAATTCTGGGCTGGATGTGTATGGAACATACAAAAAAACCCCTCTCTTTAATTAGCTGCTAAACTTTATTAGCCTTTTTGACATTATTTGAATTGATGAAGGTGAAGATCAGATTGCTTTTACAGGGTGAGACAGTCCAGCTAAAAGATTAAGTGTAATACCACATCTAAAAGATGCTCCTGGGATGTCAAATATTGGGTGGAAAGTCTCCTCAATAGAGATACAGGAAATCCAGAGAGTCTTTGTCATTTTATCTGTAAACTCATGGGAAAAGAATTGCATCCTCTGAAGGGGATGAGCAGTTGTAATCCCCGCACTCTCATCTGGGGATGTCTGGTCCTCTGAGTCAGGATTCATTTCATGAGATTGTTCAGCCATCAGTGGTTCCTCTTCCTCTAAAACAGTGCCTGGTACAACTGTGGGGAACTGAACCCTACCCTTGTGTTGCATAGACAGATCCTGAATATTTGCACCTGAAGGTTGCAATGTCTTTCAGATCTCTGGTGGTGAAGGATTTTTGGATAGAAGTGTTGTTGTGGCTGTCAGTATTATCCCAGAGAGGAAGGGCCAGTATGGCCATCTCACCCATGGAAGAACTTGCCATTCTGGGCAAATATCCATCCTGGGATCCAGGTAATAGAATTTAGAATTATCTGGATCTTTCTGTTTCAAATGGCAGTGGATGAAAGTGCCACTACAGAACTTTTAGTGCATGTTAGCAGGCTCCACACAGTCATATTGCGTGTGATAGGCTAGAGCACTTAGATTTACACCTTGGCCTCCCATGCACTAAGTCTCCGTAACATTCCTTGGGTCTCAGGGCCAGGAGGACCCTTCAGCAATGGTGGGGAATCGGTGCTCGTGCCAGGTGGGTTGATGCATCCTGGTTCACAGCTGAGCCATTGGATAAGTGATAGCTCAGACCTCCTGGCTGAGGGCTAAACAGAGAGATAGTCAAGGGATCAGGCCTGTGGGGTAAGGGCTGAGCAGGCAAACAGTCCATGGCGCAGACCTCCTGGCCTAGGGGTCAGTGCTCATTCAGCCCCGAGTGCAGGGCCTGGGGGTACAGGACCTGGGCCTGCCCTGCTCCACCAGGTCACAACCAATGCCCTAGAGGCAACAGGTGGTCCTGCCACTGGGTCAGTGGGGAAGTGTGTGGTCGCTGCCTTGTCCTCCAGCAATACAGACGAGTCAATGTCTCGCTTTCCTGGGCTACTTCCTACCGGCATCTGGTGGAGCTGCTCCGTGATTGCTGGAGCCTGGTTCCTTGTCCCCACATCAAGTGGCTCACTATCCGTTTCCCCTCTGGGTCTCTGTCTCCCAGGGCAGCGGATGGCCTTCTCTCCAGGCCGGTTCAGGGGAGTTGTCATCCGCCACAGCTGGTTGAGGGCTCTGCTGGCAGTTTAAGTGATTAAATCACTTAAGTGATTTTTAAGTGCAATATGTGTTCATGCTATAGAGTCAAGGGATACATCTTACATTGCAAAAATAAACCACACAGCAACAAGTCTCAGAACCTGGGTCCACTGACTCAGGCTCACAGGACATGGGCAACAGGGATAAAAACAGCAGTTTTGGCGGAGGCAACACATAGGGGGGCACGCAGCGTCATGTGCCCTCTCCCCACCCCACCCCCAATTTCTGCCAGGATTTATATTTTTATTTCTTTTTTTGTGGGGAGTGGGTTCAAAATACTGCCAGAACCTTTACATTGGGACCCCCTCACCCCACTATCAACAGTTACATGTCGCCTCTGAGTGTTGGTATTCCCACTCGGGCTGGAGCCCAGGCTCTGAAACCTGGCAAGGGGGATAGGTCTCAGAGCCTGGGATCCAGCTCAAGTAGGAACATCTACACTTCTATTTTTAGCTCTAATGTGAGCCCCACAAGCCCAAGTCAATTGACCTGAACTCTGAGACTTGTGGCCAGAGGGGGGTTTTTTTGCACCCAACATTGCTAAATAGTTTTTGTTTTCTTGTAACTTTCTAAAACTATTCACACCTTTTTTGGCTGAAGCTTTCCATATTTTGTCTCTGCCCCAAAATAGATTATTGTGCACTCCTTGTCATCTAGCTTTGGGATGAGTGAACCCTTTTCCTCATGGAAAAAATAATTCTAACTACATTTTTTTCAGCCAGACTACAGGCAAAACTGACTGAAACTTGTCAGAGACAAAGCTCTCAGTCGGGATTGTGTGCTTTTGTCAGCTTGGAAAAAAAAAAAAGGTTTTGATTTAACAAAGTAAGGAGCGTACAAAAATGATCTACTGAACAAGTCCAGCAGACAATTGTGTTAAGTTTTAAGGTGAGCCACTCAACAGAGTTGCACTGTGTATGTATGCACAAACTTGGGAATTTCACACTGCCTGATTGTGTCTTGTGAATATTAAACTTCTAATCTCCCGGTCAGCTTTCTACTCTGCCTTTTCTTCCCTAAAGTTTTGATTTTAAATGTGTGATCACATGCCATTCAGATTTGCCAGGCTCTCAAGTTTTGCACTGGGACCTCCAAAGTCCAAGAGTTCTGAAGTCTGTGATCGGAGAGCTGGTCCTCAAAACTGCTCCATGCCTCCCCTGTTTGGATGGTGAGGTTCTTAGGCACTTCCCTTTCTGGGTATTGAAACCAATCTCTGTCCCACTTGTCTTTATGGGAAGAATTTCCCAAGTCTCCTCCCAGATGACTTCATGCCTCACCTGTTCCTATAGTAAGTGCACACTCCTTGAAGTACACATATATTAATGCTGAAGTTAAACAAATTCAAAACTTCAGAGAAAAAAGAAAAGGAGGACTTGTGGCACCTTAGAGACTAGCAAATTTATTTGAGCATAAGCTTTCGTGAGCTACAGCCCACTTCAGCGGCTGCATCCCTTCACTTCAGAGAGGCAGCAATACAATACTTATGAGACACCTGTCTGCACCTGGAGGAAATGCACATTTGTGCAATTTAATTCAGGGTTTTCTTTCTTCCAATTCTTGATTTTAAAAATAATCCAAACTAGGAAATTAAACAACTATATTAATACAATATTAAACTCACACATATTAAAAAATGAGTATGTGTGTGTATATATATATATAACCCAGGGATCAGCAACCTTTGGCACGTGGCTCATCAGGGAAATCCGCTGGTGGGCCAGGATGGTTTGTTTACCTGCAGTGTCCACAGGTTCAGCTGATCGCAGCTCCCACTGGCCCTGGTTCACCGTTCCAGGCCAACGGGGACTGCAGGAAGCGGCGCAGGCCAAGCGATGTGCTAGCCGCCGCTTCCCGCAGCCCCCGGCCAGGTCGGCCTGGAACTAGACAAATTTGGCTATTGCAGCAAATAAGGATTCCAGACCAGTAAACATCTGTGTAGTCTGAAACCAACTGAAACGTATTAAATTATTGTACAACTGGTTACCACTGAAATTCTCTCAGTGAAATTTTGGCCCAGAACAGTCTCAGAGCCAATTTTTAATAAAAATACTGGGTTTGCAATATTTATACAGTACCTCTCCCAAGCTCTGCTATAATTAGGATTCAGTTTAATAACAGTATGTCTTAAGACTATATCTTGGAATGCCTCCAGAGTAACCATACTTTGGTAGCTATAACTTTTGGCCAATTTAAACATATTTGACCACTAGCACCATCACAGGACTATTTTCCAAGATTATATTGTCCAAAAAATAAAAATTTCCCTACCTCCCAGCCTCTAGATTTAGGACAATTTATCCCTGATTTTCTTTTGTTTCTGTTTTTCAAGAGTAATATCCTGAAGAAATTTAAGTACTCTCTAATTCAGTCTTTTCCCCACCCACTCAGTTACCTGCTTCAGCTAGCCCAGTTGCTAGAAGGAACATATAGTGAGTTAATTGCCTGATGGTAGAGTGATATAATCTTTATTTAATCTATTTAGTGTTTAGAACTGTAAACTTTGGGGGTATCTCAGTTAATTGAGCACTAATATATTATAGGTCTTGTGCTAGAAGTTGACACAATGCAGTAATTGAACGCTCACTGGAGACTTAAGAAAGCCTTTGAAAGTGTCAGAGAATTGCCAACTGACGCTTCTTAAAGGGTAGTTAGCATCTGCAATTACCAAAGTATTACAACCACACCTCAACTATTTGAGATTTTTACTTTGTAAAATCCCTACAGCAATGGTACCACTAAATATATTTTTCATCGTGCTGTAGAAGGAATTGTACCTCCTTTCCCAGTTTTTTTTCCAAAAAACATTGCAAAAATGTGTAAATAGCATTAGCTCCCCTTCAGAATCGTTTATGAAAAATTATGTTCAGACTCTATAGCCAATATTTTAAAAAAAAGAGCCTAACATTTTTCATCTGAAAATATTTCTAAAAGAAGTTACCAGAGATGCAGCTGTCACAAAGATTGTGATGAATTCTTTTAAACTACTGTCATTCTACCTAATACCTAAAGTTAGGCTCCTAAAGCTATGGCTTATTAGTCAAAAGTGCTGAGCAGTCAGCAGTGTCCACTGAGGTCAGTTCCATGCGGCCGGGGCATTCTCCCTGGCTCCTGTGAAGGGGGGATCCTTAGAAGGCCAGTTAAGCTGCAGGTGTAACAGTGCTCACAATCTGCCCTCCTGCTCCAACTTCACTAGATCTTAGTAAGGACTGTAGAATTAGGGTCCGTTACGCAATTGTAACAGGGGGCGGGGGAATGGTCAGGCAATATTCTGTATAACTGTACACTCCCATTCTTCCTGCTTACCTGAAACATAGGGCAAAGCTGTGTCTTTTGGGGACTTTTCAGAATGCATTACACAGAGTTAAATCCCAGGGCTATTGTATGTAAAACCTTCATAAACAGATGTTAACAATTCCCAGTCAATTTGAAAGACAGAGCAGGATACAGAGTAGCAGCCATGTTAGTCTGTATTCACAAAAAGAAAAGGAGTACTTAGAGACTAACAAATTCAGTTGAGCATAAGCTTTCGTGAGCTACAGCTCACTTCATCGGATGCATTCAGTGGAAAATACAGTGGGGAGTTTTATATACATAGAGAACATGAATGAGTTTTTTCATGAAGTTGATAGATTTCCACTCCATATGGCTAAATTCAGTACCTTGCATAATGCAGGATACGTTTTCTTAGTAAAACAAATGTTTACCGCACACAAAACACATTGTATATAGTATGAAATATTGTAATAGTATTTGGAATACTACAAATAACTTTTAAACACAAGCTATTAGACAGTCAATCTACAGCTGTTCCTTATACAGACTTTCAACCCTTCCGTTTCTGCTACTCACATTCCAGTATAAGGCTTCAGCATAACATTTTCTATGCTTTAGCACACACATCGTAACACATTCCCCTCTGATAGTCTTTCAGAGATGACTTCTCAGGATTTAGAGTGTGCCCATAGTGTGTGTGGGTCACCCAGACCCATCAGAGCTTGCGAAATGGCAGCAGCTCAGCCCTTTCATTTCAGAACCCTGTCAGAAAACAAGCCATCTGCGGGGGGCTCCACAGCTTGCAGCATCCCAGCCCTGGGCCTAATAGCTGACTGGTTTTCTCAGTTGGCAGTGAAGCAGAAGTCGATAGCCTGTATCCAAAGTGCTGTAGGGGTTGCGACCCAGCCCTCACAACAAAGACAATTCTTCGTCCTGCATTGATCTGAGTCCACAGGGCTGCTTGTAAATATTCTTTAGCAAAGCTTTTGACACGGTCTCCCACAGTATTCTTGTCAGCAAGTTAAGGAAGTATGGGCTGGATGAATGCACTATAAGGTGGGTAGAAAGCTGGCTAGATTGTCGGGCTCAACGGGTAGTGATCAATGGCTCCATGTCTAGTTGGCAGCCGGTATCAAGTGGAGTGCCCCAAGGGTCGGTCCTGGGGCCGGTTTTGTTCAATATCTTCATAAATGATCTGGAGGATGGTGTCGATTGCACTCTCAGCAAATTTGCGGATGATACTAAACTGGGAGGAGTGGTAGATATGCTGGAGGGGAGGGATAGGATTCAGAAGGACCTAGACATATTGGAGGATTGGGCCAAAAGAAATCTGATGAGGTTCAATAAGGATAAGTGCAGGGTCCTGCACTTAGGACGAAAGAACCCAATGCACAGCTACAGACTAGGGACCGAATGGCTAGGCAGCAGTTCTGCGGAAAAGGACCTAGGGGTGACAATGGACGAGAAGCTGGATATGAGTCAGCAGTGTGCCCTTGTTGCCAAGAAGGCCAATGGCATTTTGGGATGTATAAGTAGGGGCATAGCGAGCAGATCGAGGGACGTGATCGTTCCCCTCTATTCGACATTGGTGAGGCCTCATCTGGAGTACTGTGTCCAGTTTTGGGCCCCACACTTCAAGAAGGATGTGGATAAATTGGAGAGAGTCCAGCGAAGGGCAACAAAAATGATTAGGGGACTGGAACACATGAGTTATGAGGAGAGGCTGAGGGAGCTGGGCTTGTTTAGCCTGCAGAAGAGAAGAATGAGGGGGGATTTGATAGCTGCTTTCAACTACCTGAAAGGGGGTTCCAAAGAGGATGGCTCTAGACTGTTCTCAATGGTAGCAGATGACAGAACGAGGAGTAATGGTCTCAAGTTGCAGTGGGGGAGGTTTAGATTGGATATTAGGAAAAACTTTTTCACTAAGAGGGTGGTGAAACACTGGAATGCGTTACCTAGGGAGGTGGTAGAATCTCCTTCCTTAGAGGTTTTTAAGGTTAGGCTTGACAAAGCCCTGGCTGGGATGATTTAACTGGGAATTGGTCCTGCTTCGAGCAGGGGGTTGGACTAGATGACCTTCTGGGGTCCCTTCCAACCCTGATATTCTATGATTCTATGATTCTGTTTATAACATTCTGGCCCCCCTCCCACGCACACACAGTTTTGCTCTTTGGTTGGCTCAACTCTCAGAGGATAACTAAGACATGAACTCTCAAGGTGGGTTGCCCACAATGAAAACTTCCGATATAGCCTCAGAATGTCTGGCATGTCTGGTCACTTCTACACTCTGTTCTGGAAGTTTTGGGGTCTTTTCTAACTGAGTGACCCTGCCCTGCTCTCTGCATATGTTCAAAGTCACAGAGTATCCCACTAAGATCCAAGTCCCCTACCCACGGCTTCCTTCCCCTCCCCAGGAGAAACAAAATCTAACGCTGCGGTACAAAGCATATAGGTTACATAATGACAGTCCGCTCTCAAGAAGAGTAAAGGGCTTTACTTTTAAAGTAATATTTAGATTGCTTGGTTTTAATTATAAAATGTTCATACTTTGACAGCAGACTAGAACTGATCATCTTCACAACCGCTCTCAAAACCAACTCCCAGCTTGTGAATGAAGCAGCTTTAACTTTGAAGAGTAAAAAGGGGGAGCAGTAGGGAAGAGGACAAAATACAAACCCAAAGAGAAAAACATTAAGAATATTTATGAATGTATATGTTATAATGACTGATCATATCTTTATCTTTTCAGATAAAGTATTAAGAAAATATGGCTCCTCTGGGTGAACATAAATGGACTCATGTGTTCCCTTTTCTGGTGGTAGGTATTTAATTGCCTAAGGTATAACCACCTTGCAAAGATAGCTGTCATTTATGTTTGTGTGATGTGTGTGGGGGGGGTGTTTGTTTTTAACTTCAGTAAATTAACATAGCACTTCTACAAACAATTGAAATGGCAGGTTCCTGCCTCAATTTAGCAGCTCATTCCTGTTCATCAAAGCAAAAAGCATGTGCTTAACTTTAGTCCCCTGCTTTAGTCCCATTGACTTCAACAGGACGTAAGCATGTGCTTAAATGCTTCACTGAGTTGGGGTCTCAGTGCTCACATCCTAGTCAACTGAATTCAACCCTGGAGTTTTAGGGCACCACCCATTTTGCTGAAATGTGTGTTTTAAAACACCCATAATTCATTCTATCTTCAATTCCAGGCAGTAGCATTAGGATGTTTAGCACTAAAAGTCAATCCATCCACCTTCCAAACCCTAGCTGTTTGGCAAGGATAACATATCTGTAATGGGAAAACTGGTTGATTAAATTAAATATTTTAAATGTTTAACCTTTTGTGACAGGTGTCGCTGGTTTACTCTGCTAATGCTGAGTATTCTAACTGCGGTGAAAATGAATACTATAACCAGACCACTGGAATGTGCCATGATTGTCCCCAGTGCAAGCCAGGAGAAGAGCCTTATATGGTAAGTTCAGTCTCACTCTTACTGTGAAATGTCACACCCGAGGCTGAAATAGGAAAAAATGGCCTACAAAAACTAAATATGTTGTTCATAATGGATTGTTTTTACATTGGGTATAAGTTATGAAAATGCAGTTTAGTGTCTCTGTGCACTGCTAAACAGAAGTGGTTATGGATCTCAGATATCTACTACTGATCATACCAAATATATGATGCTCAGCAGACTGCTGAAAGTGCCACCTGAAATCCTTGGATAAAAGATGCTGTACAAGTGCAAAGGATTCTTGGTTCTTTAAAAAGTATTATTCATTTTTTAAAGATAGACATGATTTCTAACATGATTTTATTATATTTGTATTGGAGAGAGAAAGGAAAGAAACTCAGACCCAATCCAGGAAGCATTTGAGCACATGCTTAACTTTAAGCCTGTATGACTAATGTGCTTAAATGCTTTGTTGGATTGAGGTCTTACTCTTTTATGTTCTGTAAACTACAGCCCAGAAATAGTTTCTTAAAAGTAATACTTTAAAACAGTTCTTATGTAAAAAAATTATACACACACACACACAATTTTGCCAGTAGGCTCATCTTGGTTCCAGTATTTCAGCTAATCAGCAATTTAAAAACCTGACATTAACACTGGAGATTTTATGTGATGAATAGCGTGGAGTGCTTGCTGACCTCCTCCGCCCACAGAGAATTTAATTTTGCTTTCCTGCTAAAATACTTTGGCATTAAAGGAACTTGGAAAACTCTGCAACATTTTAAATTACAGTTCCCAAATAGCCATTTAATTTATAGCAGATAATTTGCACATTAAAAATAAATTACTGAAACCTTTTTAATAGGCTAAATTTCCAATTGTAAATTTTGCACAGTTGCTAATCCTGAATAAATATGTTTGTAATAACCAGTTGGTTTTAGTTCAGAACACCAGTGATGTTTTATTTAATCTAAACTGAATGCTCATCTGGGAAATCAGAGTTAGGGAGTTACTGAGTATCATGCAAACATTGCCATAAGAGAAGCACTCTGAGCCTCTTCCCTCCCCACCAATGAAAAGATCTCTAATATTCCTGCTGGGACAATAATGCTTCACACACATTTTTCTGCTTTAATCCCTAATCCTCAATGCCCTACTGTAGTTAATTGTTTTTGGCAAGGTTCAAATTTCTTGGTCAAGGTATAGTCGTGATCTAGTCTCCAGATAAAATAATAAAGAAAACCCAATCATAATAAGTAAATAAAAAGATTTTGGGGTCTGTTCAAAAGTGTTTGGCGGTCCGGATTTTGCCCCCTGCCCTAATGTATCGTCATCATTTTTCCAGTTGAGGAGTGAATGAAACTCACTTCTGAGTCTGTCAGGAATATAATATAAATAGCTAAAGGGGGTCGCTTTTGAGAAAAACAAAACAGTCTCTCCCCTTTCCCTTCCTAAAAAATCACATCATGCTATCTCCTCATCATTCTTCAGCCTTATCAGTACAGATACCAAGAGACTGCATCACAAACTTGGCTCTCCTATTTGGTATTCCATAGCACTACAAAGCCATGGGGCCAGACTAGAGCAGTCTCTTTTCCTACATGGTAGCACCAAGTGCAGTTCTATCATACAGTGTCTGTCTGTTGTTATAGACTTGTGGCTATGGCACCAAAGATGAAGACTATGGCTGCGTTCCTTGCCCGTCTGAAAAGTTTTCTAAAGGAGGTTACCAGATATGCAGGCGTCACAAAGATTGTGAGGGATTTTTTCGAGCCACTGTCATGACACCTGGTGATACAGAGAATGATGCAGAATGTGGGCCTTGTCTTCCTGGGTAAGGATATAACCATGAATCTTTACAGACGTGTCCTTCAAAGTGCCCCGAATGTCTTTTCCACATTGATACCTCTGACCTCCTCCTAGTTCCTCCCCACCTGGTTATAAGTACTATGTCAATTAGTCATAATTTATGGTATTGGTAAACATAATAGATGTCAGTGTTTGAAAGCTTTTGAGTAGTTGTAGTAGTAGATTAAAGGAGTATGCCTTTAATCCCATTGAAATGCAATAGATTGAAGGATGTTTCCCCCTTAAAAACAGAGAATGAGACTCCTCTGAAAAAGACCAGCTGTCAAGAGTGGCAATATACAGTATTTAGTAGTTCTGTAGTACAGCTGTCTAAGGTATGTCCACCCTGCCAAAAAAAAAAAAAAAAAAATCAAAGGCAGCAAGTCTTAGAGCCTGGGTTAACTGACTTGGGCTTGCACTATAGGGCTAAAAAATACCAGTGTAGACATTCCCACTCAGGCTGGAGCCCAGGCTCTGAAGCCACCTTCATGCAAGGTTTCAAACCCAGGGATCCAGCCCAAGTGTTAATGTCTACACTGCTATTTTTATCCCCATAGCATGAGCCTCAGGCTCTGAGACTCACTACTTCTGGGTTTTGGTTTTCTTTTTTGCATTGTAGATGTATCCTCAAGGGCTACTAAAGCCATATTACCTATTATTAACACCCTCTCAAGATTAAAAATAATAATATTCTGTGGCTGATACCAGTCACTTATTATGGGAATGCAGTACTAGAAGGGATAAAAAACAAGGAATTCATAGAGAATGTCATATTGGTTTGAAATGAAGATAGAACAGATGCCATGTATTAGGGATACCTTTTTATTACCATTTTGAGCTCTACTGAGAACAGATAGCATAATTCTGAAGGGAAGAGGGAAATAAAAGTGATAGAACAATCACCAAATCAAATATATTAGAGATGTACTCTTAGATATACAGTAGAACCTAGAGTTATGAACACCTCACGGAAGGAGGTTGCTCGTAACTCTGAAATGTTCATAACTCTGAACAGAACATTATGGTGGTTCTTTCAAAAGTTAACAACTGCACATTGGCTTAATACAGCTTTGAAACTTTATGATGCAGAAGAAAAATGCTGCTTTCCCTTTATTTTTATAGTAGCTTACATTTAACACAGTACTATACTATGTTTAATTTCTTTTTTTTTTTTAATCTCTGCTGCTGCCTGATTGTGTACTTCTGGTTACAAATGAGGTGTGTGGTTGACTGGTCAGTTTGTAACTCTGGTGTTCATAACTCTGAGACTCTACTCTATTATCTTTTAATGTCTGCATACATATGCATGCAATCTTTTAGAACTTTATTTTAGTTGGCTTTATTTAAGTAAATATTGTACAAGAAAAATTCACTATTTGGTCACCTTTGGTCTATATGTGTGACTCCCACTGACATCAATGGGAGTTGTGTGCAGGGATTGAAGGTACAAGATAGACTCCATGACTCTATGAAACCTCAGTGACCCATTTACTGATTCAACCGTTTTAAGTAATGTGAGCTAAGGCCAGCAGGAACCACCAAAGCATCTAATCTGACTGACCTCCTGTATATCACAGGCCACCACCCAGTACTCACACATTAAACCCAACAATCAAAATTACACCAAAGTTTTAAAGCCTACAGGAGACTAAGCTATTATGTGCCCCTGGCAGAGAATAGGAGGGATTGAGGTGCACCAATGCTCAGGGCCCCTGCAATGGCAGTAAATTGAGTAAGTGAGATAATGCCAGCAAACCATAATGCCAGTTAATACCAGCAAGCAACCTGCACCCCATGTGACAGAGAAATGTGGAAAAAAACCAAGGTCTCCCCCCAATCTGACGTGGGGGGAAATTCTTTCTCAACCCCATGTGACAATCAGTTAGATCCTGAGTTTATTGCATCCATGATTCTATATGAAATTTTCCTCAGTTTACAGGTAAAAAGAAGGGTTTATCTAGCTGCCAGCCTAGCAAACTCACCTGGTGATTTGAAAGAAATCTCGCTTCGCTGTCTCCTCATACATCACCAACTGTAAGGAAAAGTATGAAGGTTAAATAATGGCCTCAGTCACACCTGCGCAACCTCACGGAAGACTAATGGAGTTGCACAGGTATAACTGGGGGGTCAATCTGTAAACAATGAGGCTGCACAGCTGTCACTCGGGGCATGATTGGAAGATACTGTGTTTGCACAGGTGGGAGTGAAAACAGAATTTGGATAAGAGGATTCTATTGCTAAATGGCTGATGCATGAGAAAGAAGGGACTCATTTGACTTTCACATCCCTCAGTGATTTTGGAGGGCTGGCAGTTAGAAAAATATCTTCTTACTTGTAAACTGAGGTGATTGGATATGAAATTACTGAGAGAAAATAAACACGGAACCCCCACTGTGCTATTTTTACAGGCTTGGGCCCCATTTCTTAGAGAAGCCCCACAGGCTGCTCCTAAGTAGCTGTGGAAAGCTGTTATAACTCAGGGCTGCTCTGCCAGACCAGATTATTTGGAGCATCTTGCCATGCCTCCTCACACCTATCTTCTGAATGGGGACAGTGAGGTGGGATGGCGTGTGGGTAGCTCCCTGCCAGGCAAAGGCTCTTTTACACAGGGAGTAATTCTCAAGGGGCAGAGCCTCAATTTGCAGAGTAGAATGGCAGTTAAGAAATGTAATACATATAGCTACCAAGATGATGGGCCATATTCTGTGATCTTGACCTAGGGATATATCTTGCCATCAGTGCTTTAGCAGAAATACCTCATGGAATCAGTGGCCCTCAGTCCATAATTAGACAAAACTCTATTCTATATAGCAGAGCTCTGCCTGCCACTACAGTGAGCCCGCACACCACTTGCCTCAAATAAGACAAGAGAGAATTATATAGCTTTATCTCTGTATTTGCAGTACAGTAACTCCTCACTTAACATTGTAGTTATGTTCCTGAAAAATGCTACTTTAAGCGAAACGACGTTAAGCGAATCCAATTTCTCTATCAGAATTAATGTAAATGGGGGGGGGGGTTAGGTTCCAGGGAAATTTTTTTCACCAGACAAAAGACTGTATTTATATATATATATATATTGTGACAGGGTCGGGCCAGATGGCTATAGGAGAGTAATTTTTTTTTGAAGCAAAAGATGTTTTTATTGCATAACGCACTTACAAAGTAAAAACAGCAGCATATGCAATGTGTAACACAGCAACCAATCACAATTGCTTTCTCATTAGCTTCAGGGGAGGGATGTGTTCAAGCTTGCCTGGGCCCAGAGCGGGGGGCTTCCTTGACTCTTGTGGTCTTCCACCCTTCAAAGTTACCTGGTGGCCCAGAGCGAGGGGGCTTCATCAACTCTCGTGGTCTTCCACCCCTTCGAGTTACCTGGCGCCACACCCGAGTGTCACCAACAATTCCCTCCTCTGAAAGCACCCAACAAGAGGGGCAGGCTGTGGGGTGGACAATCCGGGGGGGGGCACATGCACCCATGTATGAAAGGAGGTGGTGGTGGTGGTGTCCGCAGCAGCAGTGGCTGGGGCTGGGGTCCCTTACTCTCTCCCCCGAATCAAAGGTCAGACAAAGGGACCCAGATGGGGACACCGAGCAGAGAACCGAGCAGAGCGCCCACCGCTCCTCAAAAGCATCAAGGGAGTCAGTGGACGCTGCCCGGAGGAACTCCGCCCGGATACGTGAACGGACCGAGGATCGGAAAACGGCCCCACAGTCACAGGAAACTCCATCAGCCAACCTCCTCTCTCTGGTTTTATAGATGGTCATTTTAGCAGGGCCAGGAGGAGGTTAACTAGGAGATCCCGTGACTTTGTGAGGCCACGGATGGGGAGTGCATAAATAAAAAGGTGAGGGGAAAAATGCAACCAAAAACATAATAGGAGATTTGTGAGGAGCTGGAACAGGGGCTGCAGCCTGGCACACTCCAAATATACGTGCGCCAGGGTTTCCCTCACACCACAAAAGGGAGAAGTATCTGGGACGGGGGTGAACTGCGCCAAGTACGTGCCCGTGCTCACAGCTCCATGAAGGAGCCGCCAACTAATGTCCCCGATGGGACTTGGAACCAAGGTGGAATATAGGCTGGCCCACCGGAGCTGCTCACCCTCCAAAGGTGGCAGAAGGTCTTGCCATTTTGTGTCGGGGTGGGACAATGAGGGCATGAAGGGTGTGGAGCACAAGCGTGTATAGATGTTTCCTTGGAGCGGTTTCGAAGCATACCTGCTGCAGTTCATGAGGGGGTGAGGGGGTCGATTAGGTCTGAGGGGCAGGGGTCCAATTAAAAGGTCCGGCAGGCCTGGGGTAGAGGGTGGGCGGGGCGTGCCCTCGAGCAGGACCCGGTCGAGGTAAGCTCGAGCAGCGGACGGCAAAGTGGCCTTCACCTCCTGAAGTACGCACCGGGGGTGCGAGGTCTGGAGAGCCCCATGCGCCAGGCAAGCATCAGGGGATCCAGCCAGTCTCCCCGGTCATAGTC
Source organism: Lepidochelys olivacea (assembly GCF_965140295.1). Lineage (NCBI taxonomy): Eukaryota > Metazoa > Chordata > Testudines > Cheloniidae > Lepidochelys > Lepidochelys olivacea. The sequence continues at coordinate 114,732,434 of NC_140411.1, forward strand.
CAGGAGGTCTCCTACTCTCGTGACTTCTGGCAGGATCAAGCTCTGGCGCACCGAGCAGGACTCCGCCGCTTGCACATGGAGCTGGGGGTTGTGTAGCAGGAGCTCCACGAGGAGATCTACCCCCTCGGTGGCCGCCATGGATCTGGTCATTAAAAACAGTTTCCAAGTCTGGAAGAGGTCCTTGTAGAAGACCGGCAGCCCCAAGAGGTCTCACGGAAGACCTCCCAGATGAAGATAAAAGAGCTGCCGGTCATATCGGAGCCCTCGGATGTGGCGCAGGATGGCGTTCGCCAGTGTGCTCCATGCTGAACTGCCTGCACCATAGAGGAGCCTCTGTAGGGCCTGGAGACGGAAGACATGGACCTGAGTGTGTAGACACTTCAGGCCCTGTCCTCCTTCCTTCAGGGGTAGATGAAGAACCCCTACAGGGGCCCAGTGCTTCCTAACCAAAAGAACCCCAGAATCGATGTCCGGAGGTTGGTCAGGAAACCCGGGGCCGGGACCCGGGTGTTGTGCCGGTACCAGAGCGTGGACAGGACTAGTTGATTAAGCACCAGCGCTCTCCCTCGGAGGGAGAGACATCGGAGTAGTTCCGTCCATTTCCAGAGCCGCTCTATCACCCCACCCTCTAAATTTGCCCAGTTTTCCGGCAGAGAGGGATGCATGGCAGAAAGGTAAATGCCAAGGTAGAGCAGCGGACCCATGCTCCAACGGATAGTCTGAAGCACGGGTGGGAGGGAGCTCGCCTGCTGCCAGTCTCCTACCACCAAGCCAGAGCTCTTGACCCAGTTGACCCGGGCGGAGGAGGCTGCCGAATAAATGGCCTGGCAAGCCTCCACCTGTGCCAAGTCGCCGGGGTCCTGGATCACGAGGAGCACGTCATCAGCGTACGCTGACAGGACCAGCCGCAGCTCCGGCTCCTGCAGCACCAACCCTGTCAACCTCCTGCGGAGGAGACAGAGGAAGGGTTCGATCACCAGAGCGTACAGTTGGCCTGAGAGGGGGCACCCCTGCTGTACTCCTCACCCGAAGCTGACCGGTTCGGTCAGGGTCCAGTTAAGCTTAACCAGACACTCTGCGGAAGTGTACAGCACCCGGAGAAAACCCACAAACTGGGGTCCGAAGCCAAATGCCTGCAGAGTGCTCAGGAGGTACCCGTGGTCCACCCTATCGAATGCCTTCTCCTGATCTAGGGACAGGAGGGCGAATGACAGACCGTCTCTACGCCCGAGTTCCAAAAGGTCCCAAACCATAAATAGGTTATCAAAGATACTGCGGTCCAGGACAGTGTAGGTCTGGTCTGGGTGGATAAGGTCTGCCAGCACAGACCCTAGCCACAGCGAGATTGCTTTTGCTACGATTTTGTAGTCTGTGCTGAGGAGCGAGACGGGATGCCAATTTCGTAAATCGCGGAGGTCCCCCTTCTTCAGCAATAAGGCGAGCACAGCTCGCCTGCACAAAAGAGGGAGGACCCCGCTCTGCAGAGACTCTGCCAGACAGTGACTTGGTCTGGGTCGAGGATATCCCAAAACACGCGGTAGAACTCCACGGTCAGCCCGTCCGTGCCTGGAGACTTATTAGTGGGCATACGACGGAGGGCTTAGCGAACTCGGCCAGGGTGAGAGGCAATTCTAGCCGGTCTTGGTCGCTCACGCTGACTGTAAGGAGCTCCTCCCAAAGCACTCTGCAAGCACTAGGGTTGGTCGGATCTGGGGAGAAAAGTTTTGCGTAGAAGGCTCGGGCCCTCCCACACATCTCCGCCGGTTCCGTGAGGGGGGTGCCATCTTCTGCCAGGAGGCAGGTGACGTGTTTCTTAGCCCCCCTCATTTTCTCCAGGGCATAGAAGAAGCAGGAGCCCTTGGTGCAGCCCCATGGTCCACTAAAACAGACAAGCAGGGTGCGGACCCCCGACGGGGTGCCTGATGGGCTGGAGCTTCTAAACCCGCCTCAAGCTCTGAGGCGATAGGGGGTGGTGGAGGGAAGATAGCAGCTCCTAATGGGTCGGGGCAGGAGAACACAACGGCAGCTCCCTGGGGGTTATCAGTTGGGAAAGGGAAGGAGACAGCCCCGGTGGCGGCAATAACATTGCAGGAGGTAAATTGGATAGGGGTAGGGGCAGGGGCAGAGGTGAGGTTCTGGGTTTCGGGAGGCAAGCAGCTGGATGGTGGTGCCTCCCAATCAGACTCGAGGATTAAGAGGGTGGGGAGGGAGCTCTCAGTGATACCGGGCGCGGGCTCTTTGGTGGATTTAGCAGCCACAGCATCAGGAGGTGGATTATCTTCTGTTGGGCCCCTGCCCGGGAAGGAAATCGATTACTCCGCACCAATGGGGGGTGCCCTGGCGACTCGTGTCCCGGCTGCATGCTGCCGGCTGTCACCTGAGCAGGCTCGGTGGTTGTCAGGGGGGTGCCATCAGCAGCCGGGTCGATGGAGGAGTCCAGGGGCTCCTCGGAGGTGGGAGCAGAAGCAGCAGTTAGGGGGAGGGAGCATGGGGAAAAAAGGGGTGGAGTGAGGTCGCCCAAATCGAGGTTTGCTGGCAAAAGGTCATCCTCCCCCTGGGTGACCGGGGTCAGATCTAGGGCCTCGATCTCCTCGAACATGGAGGAGAGGACACTTTCCGTTGCCCGGGGGTTCTCCCCGCTGGCACCCGCCACGACAGTTGCCTCAGGGTTCACGGGGGCTTCGGGTAGTGTCAGGACAGAAGGGGCTTCCTCGAGGGTCTCGGAGGGGAGGGTCTCCCGTGGAGGGGAGACACTACCTTCCGGTGCTACCACGTCTTTCCCGCCTGACACCGGTGGATGGGACGCACTTGTGGGCAAAGCGGAAGGTTCGGCATCGGTGCCCCCCTTCCTGGTCTTCCGGGGGGCCTCCGCCTCAGGTAGATGAGGTGGAGCTCAAGCCTTCCGCTTGCCTCGCTTCCCCTGGACTAGGGCCCAGCCCTCCATGGCATCATCTGGGGGCTGGTTAGCAGGGGTCATGTCAGGGGGTAAAGGCGATGGCTCAGGGACTTGGGTGGGGGGGACGGTGGGGCGGCATAAGGGAGGGAGGATTCTCCCTGGGCTAGGCTCTTTCCCATGCCTGGTGGTATCTCTGCCACACCCTCCTCCATAGGCCCCGCCAGATTGTCAGCAGCGAGGGCGGGGTTCTCCCGCTCATCTGAGCGTTGTAGGGGAGGTGCCCCATGGGCAGGTTTGGGTATCGGGCGGCCAGGGGCGTCGGCAATGATGGGGCCAATGTCATGCCGGGTCTCAGGGATCCCAGATGCCCCTCCTTGCCGGGCTAAGGGGCAGTCCCTCCGGACATGCCCTAACGCCCAGCAGAGATAGCACCAGGTTTCCCCCGTGGAGAAATACACCCGGTAATGGGCCCCCTGGTGGGGAACTAGGAAGGACCCCTCGAGTGCCTCTCCATCACGTGTCGCCGATGGCAGTAGAAGCTGCACTTGCCGGCGGAAGGAAAAGATGTGATGGAGGGTGGGGTCCTTGCAGCCCAACGGGAGAGGGCTGATGACAGAAACAGGTTTCCCCAGGGTGGAAAGGGCGGGTAACAGGGCAGCATTGGGGAGAAAAGGAGGGACAGAGGTCAGGACCAGGCGGACGCCCAGGTCCTCTAGCGGCTCTAGGGGAACAAACACCCCCCCCCACTGCCAGGCCCCTCTCCACCGCCTCCTGGGCGGCAGCCTCCGCTGCTAAGAAGAAGACAACCTTCCCATACATTTTGAAGGCCACCACAATGGCCGAGGGCCCCACCACTCTCACCAATGCCCACACGTAGGTCTCCACGTGGGGCGAGGAGGGCACCAGGAGGCATCGGACACCGTGCTTCCTTGTCATGGTGGGGAAGGGGCCCTGGCCGCTGTTGATGGTGGCGGAGGCGGTGGGCGGGAGAGATGATGAGGTGGCGGGGGGGGCTGCCGCCACCCAGGCATAAGTCCTGGGGGGTGAGGGAGGGACACCCGCAGAGCTGGTGAAGGGGGCAGCGGGGAGGGACACTGTGGTCGGTGGCGGGGCCGCAGCGGTGGGTGTGGCTCCTGCCACAGAGGGCCTGGTGGTTTTAGTGGGGCCCTTCCCCTTCTTCTTGCCCTGGCCTTTTCCACCAGCTGGGGGGGCTCCCCTAGAGTCTGGGGAGGCGGTGGGCATGGCAGCGGCGGAGGTCACCCTGGTGGCCTCCATTGCCGATGCCCCAGTGGGGGCGGTGGCAGGTGGTTAACAGGAGTTGGGGTCAGGTAAAAAGGGACAGGCTGTGGGATGGGCAGTTTGGCGGGGGGGGGGCACATGAACCACCGTACGCTTGTCCAGAGAGTCCTGTTTGGTTGGCTGGTGCTTCTGGCCCACACAGTGGAATCAGGGCGAGCAGCTAAGTCCAGAGGCAGATGTTAAACAGCCAGCAATGACGGTGGAGGAGGCAGTTGTGAAGATGGTAGTGTGGGGGTTGGGAGGACACAGATGGATCGGGGGGCAGCTCCATGTGTGTCCCTACAAACAGAGTCACGACACAGTCAAGGCCTCCCCCACACAAGAGCACAGTTCGAAAGTTACTCAGTCTTGGGCCCCCTCCACGGCGATTTGTAAGTTCCCCGGGCAGTGTTCCTCTGGTAGACAGCTGTTTCTCTGTCTGTTCTGGGTTTTCTTTTTTGCATTCCAGAAATGCCGGAGCAAGTGATAAGATTCCTCTCAACCGGAGACGGGTCCACAGACAAACAGCAAGCGGCTGGGTCTGGGGGCTGGGTCCTTCCACTCCCCCCACAGGGAAGCGGGCCGGTAGGCTCCCCCCTCTCTCGGGGGTGGTTTCAGCTGGAGCAGCAGCAGCGTCCGAGGGCGGGCGGGGAGGAGGGGCTAATAGCCGGCCGGCAGCTGGCCAGCACTCTAGCAACAGCGGAAAAAGAAAAAAACAACAAAAGGAAAAGAAAGGGGGGAGAGCATCTGGTCCGGTCGGGGGGGGGGGAAGCTGAAAGCAGGGGCAAAAAGCAAGGAAAGCCCAGGCCAGAGGGCAGCAGCAGGAGAGCAGGCTGAGTAGGTCCCTTTTCCCAGAGTAAGGTAACAGGGAAGGTTTTTTTTTTTTTTTAAAACAGTAAGAAAGTTTATTGGTAACGCTTACAGAAGTACCAAAGGAAACAAAACAACTATGCAACAAAACAACGCAATCAGAAGGTATAACACAGCAGCTTTCAGGAGGGAGAAGTGTTCAGGCTAGCCTGGGCCCAGAGCGGGGGGGCTTCCTCGACACTCGTGGTCTTCCACCCTCCTGAGTTACCTGGTGGCCTAGAGCGGGGGGGCTTCCTCGACACTCGTGGTCTTCCACCCCCTCGAGTTACCCAGTGCCGCGCCCAGTGTCACCGATCCTCCCTCTCCTGAGAGTGCCCGGTAAGATGGGCACAGCTGCGGGGTGGGCAGTTTAGGGAGGGGGGGGTAGACACCCATGTATTATAGGACCCCTCCTAGATGACAGGAATGATGGTATCCACAGCGGCAACGGCTGGGGCTGGCGTCTCTCGCTCTTCCCCTCAATCAAAGGGTCAGACGGAGGGAACCGGGCGGGGTCACCGAGCAGAGAACCCCAGACAGCGCCCACCGCTCCTCGAAGGCTTCAAGGGAGTCGGTGGACGCCGCCCAGAGGAACTCCGCCCGGATACGTGAGTGTACTGAGGATCGGAAAACGGCCCCACAATCGCAGGACGTTTCATGGGCCAACCTCCTCTCTCTGGTTTTATAAATGGCTGTTTTAGCCAAAGCTAAGAGGAGGTTGACCAGAAGATCCCGCGACTTTGTGGGGCCACGGATGGGAAGTGTATAGATAAAAAGGTGGGGGGAAAAATGAAGCCAGAAGCGTAATAAAATATTTGTGAGGAGCCGGAAAAGGGGCTGCAATCTGGCACACTCTAAATACACGTGCGCCAGGGTTTCCCTCACATTACAAAAAGGACAAGTGTCCGGAATGGGGGTAAACCGTGTCAAAAACATGCCCGTGCTCACAGCTCCGTGAAGGAGCCACCAACTGATGTCCCCGATGGGCCTTGGGACCAGGGTGGAATACAGGCTGGCCCACCGAGGTTGCTCACCCTCCAAAGGTGGCAGGAGATCCCGCCACTTTGTATCGGGGCGGGACACCAGGGTGTGGGCGTGAAGGGTGTGAAGCATAAGTGTATATAAGTATTTCCGTGGAGCAATTTGAAAGCTAACCGGCTGCAGTTCGTGCAGCCGGCTTGCAGTGAAAGGGTGAGGGGTTTATTGGGATCTACGGGGTGGGGGCCCGATGGAAAGATCCGGCGGGCCTGGGGTAAGGGATGGGCGGGGTGCGCCCTCGCACAAGGCTCGGCTAACATAAGCCCGAGCAGCGGGGGTCAAGGCAGCCTTCACCTCCTGAAGTACGCGCCGGGGGGTACGGAGGCTGGAGAGCCCCATGCGCCGAGCGAGCATCAGGGGATCCAGCCAGTCTCTCTGGTCGTAGTCCAGGAGGTCTCCGACCCTCGTAACTTCCGCCAGGACCAACCTCTGGCGCACCGAGCGGGACTCCGCCACCTGCACACGGAGCTGGGGGTTGTGTAGCAGGGGCTCCGTGAGGAGATCTGCCCCCACGGTGGCTGCCACGGACCTGGTTGTTAGAAACAATTTCCAGGTCCGGAGGAGGTCCTGGTAGAAGACCGGCAGCCCGGAGAGGTCTCGCGGAAAACCCCTCGGAGAAAGATAAAAGAGCTGCCGGTCATATCGAAGCCCTTGGAAATGGCGCAGGAAGGCGTGCGCCAGTATGCTCCATGCCGAACTACTTGCACTATAAAAGAGCCTCTGCAGGGCCTGGAGGCGGAAAACGCGGACCTGAGTGTACAGACACTTCAGGCCCTGCCCTCCTTCCTTCAGGGGTAGATGAAGAACTCCAACAGGGGCCCAGTGCATTCCTGACCAGAAGAACTCTAGAATCAATCTCCGGAGGTGGGTCAGGAAACCCGGGGCCGGGGCCAGGGTGTTGAGCCTGTACCAGAGCGTGGACAGGACTAGTTGGTTAAGCACCAGTGCTCTCCCTCGGAGGGAGAGACATCGGAGTAGCCTCGTCCATCTCCGGATCTGCTCTATCACTCCGCCCTCTAAATTTTGCCAGTTCTCCGGCGGGGAAGGATGCGTGGCGGAAAGGTAAACGCCGAGATAGAGCAGTGGACCCGCACTCCACCGGATGGTCTGAAGTGCGGGTGGGAGGGAGCTCACCTGCCGCCAGTCCCCCACCGCCAAGCCAGAGCTCTTGACCCAGTTGACTCGGGCGGAGGAGGCTGCCGAATAGATGGCTTGGCATGCCTCCACTCGCGCCAAGTCGCCCGGGTCCTGGACCACGAGGAGTACGTCATCGGCATACGCCGACAGGACCAGCCGCAGCTCCGGCTCCCGCAGCACCAACCCTGTCATCCTCCTGCGGAGGAGACAGAGGAAAGGCTCGATCGCCAGAGCATACAACTGGCCCGAGAGGGGGCACCCCTGCCGCACTCCTCGCCCGAAGCTGACCGGTTCAGTCAGGGTCCAGTTGAGCCTAACCAAACACTCCGCGGAGGCATACAGCACCTGGAGAAAACTCACAAACTGAGGTCCAAATCCAAACGCCTGCAGAGTGCTCAGGAGGTACCCATGGTCTACTCTATCGAACGCCTTCTCCTGATCAAGAGACAGGAGGGCGAACGATAGACCATCTCTCCGTCCGAGTTCCAAAAGGTCTCGGACTAGAAAGAGGTTGTCGAAAATGCTGCGACCCGGGACAGTATAGGTCTGGTCTGGGTGGACCACGTCCACCATCACGGACCCTAGCCGCAGCGAGATTGCTTTCGCTACGATTTTGTAATCCGTGCTAAGGAGTGAGACGGGACGCCAGTTTCGTAAATCGCGGAGGTCCCCCTTCTTTGGCAGCAAAGCGAGCACCGCTCGCCTGCATGACAGAGGGAGGACCCCGCTCTGCAAGGACTCAGCCCAGACGGTGACTAGGTCTGGGCCGAGAATGTCCCAGAACGCGCGGTAAAACTCCACGGTCAGCCCGTCCATGCCCGGAGATTTATTGGTGGGCATGCGACGGAGGGCTTCCGAGAACTCAGCCAGGGTGAGAGGCAGCTCTAGCCGGTCTCGGTCGCCCACGCTGACCGTGGGGAGTTCCTCCCAGAGCACCTCGCAAGCGTCAGGATCGGTCGGGTCCGGGGAGAAAAGGCTTGTGTAGAAGTCACGGGCCCTCCCACACATCTCCTCCGGATCCGTGAGGGGGGTGCCGTCTTCCGCAAGAAGGCAGGTGACGTGTTTCTTGGCCCCCCTCGTTTTCTCCAGGGCATAGAAGAAGCGGGAGCCGCGGTCCATCTCCCGAAGGAGGCGGATGCGGGATCGAACGAAGGTACCTCGGGTCCGGTGGTCCTCGAGGGCCCGGAGCTCCTCCCGCTTCTCCCGGCACGCTCCGCAGAGGGACGGGTCCTCGGGATCGGCGGCCAGGCGCCTCTCCATCTCTAAGACCTCCCATTCCAACTGCTCTATCGCCGCATTTCACTGTCGGCTGGTGCCCTGAGTGTAGTCACGGCAGAAGAGCTTGGCGCGCACCTTCCCGAGATCCCACCATCGCCGCACCGAGGGAAAGGCACGCCACTGCTCTCGCCAGGCCAGCCAAAACTCCCGGAAGGACATCACAAAGCTCTCGTCCTCCAACAGGCTGTTATTAAAGTGCCAATAGGCCGGCCCCGGTCTCTCTGCACGGAGGGAGACCGTTACAGTGACTAAATGATGATCGGAGAATGGGGCCGGCCGAATGGCGGAGGAGTGGGCCTGTGAAAGATGGAAACGGGATAAGTAAATACGGTCCAACCGAGAGTGGTGTGACCGATGGTCCTCCACCCGGACAAAGGTGAACGTGGAGGTGTCATCTGGGTGATGGTCACGCCAGACGTCCACTAGGGAGTGATGGTCGACTATCCCTTGGAGAATATTCGCAGCGGCCGGACTCGGTTCGGCCCCTGAGCGGTCCCGTTCCTCGAGGGTGGTGTTAAAGTCCCCTCCCAGGACCAGGCACTCATGCGAATCCAGGGTGCCGAGAAAGTCGGACACCTGCTGATAAAATTGTGGCCGCCTGGAGCTCATTTGCGGGGTATAGATGTTAACAAGATTAACCACGAGCCCCTCTATACGGACTCGAAGGTGCAGCACGTGGCCCGGCACGGCCTCATTGACCCCTAGCACCTCAGGTCGTAGGTTGGGGGAGAATAGGGTTGCCACTCCAGCCTGCCAGGTCGCAAAGTGGCTAAAGTATACCCCGTCCCCCCACTCCAGCCGCCACCTGTCCTCGGCGGCCGGGTCCGTATGGGTCTCCTGCAGGAAAACTACAGTGTACCTCCCCTCCCGAAGGTAAGAGAGCACCTGGGACCTGCGGAGAGCCATCCTACAGCCCCTGGTATTCAGGGTCGCAATAATAAGAGGCGTCATGCGGAGGGCTGGGAGGGTGGGGGCCTCGTATTGGCGGGGGGGTTCAGGGCCCCCGGCGGGTTGCACAGCAACCCATGACCCATCCCGTGGGTGAGTAGATCGCGTCGGAAGTTGCGGGCTTGCTCGTAGGCCGCAGCACCGTGCTTTCCTTGCCCCCTGCCCTCCTTTATAAGGGCCCTTGTGGCCTGGAGGAGTTGATCAAAGTCCCCCCATAGTCGAAGAGCCAGCTGTGCCCTATCGCGGGCGCCATGGGAGTGCTCTAGGAACTTCCGTAGCGCATGCCGCAGCTCATGGGGGGGTGGGGTTACAATTCCCGAGGTAGTCCCTGATGGGCCTCTTAATACAGCCTCGTGGTCCGCTAAGGCAGGTAGACAGGGTGCGGACCACCGACGGGGCGTCTGACAGGCTGGGGTTATTAAATTCATTTCACACCTTGGGGTGGAGGGGAATGGCAGGGGAAAAATTGCCACTCCTAATGGGTCGCGACTAGAAAGTGCAAAGACTGCTCCCTGGGGGGGGGTCTGCAAAAGGCGGAAAGGAAATAACCCCAGGGGCGGCATTAACATTGCAGGAGGAGGGACCTTGGGCAGGGGCAGGGGTGGGGGCAGGGGCAGGGGTAAGGCTCTGGGGTGCAGGAGGCGAGCAGCTAAAGAAAAGTGCCTCCTGAGCAGAGTCAAGGGTTAAGGGGGAAGGGGAGGGGCTCCCAATAATGCTAGGTGCTGGCTCCATGGTGGTTTTAGCGGTCACGGCATCAGGTGGTGGACCGCCTTCTGCAGGGTGCTCACCCAGGAAGGCAAAAAGGGGGAGGGAGCATGGGGAAAGGGAGGCTGGGGTAAGGCTGCCCAGCTCGAGGCCAGCCGGCAGCAAATCATCCCCTCCCTGGGTGACCGGGGTCAAATCTAGGGCCTCAATCTCCGCATACACGGAGGAGAGGCCAACTCCTGCCACCCCGGGGGCCTCTCCTCTAGGGCCCGCCTCAACGGCCGCCTCGGGGTCCGCGGGGGGTTCGGGTAGCGTCCAGGCAGAAGGGGTGTCCTCAGAAGTCTCGGAGGGGAGGGTTTCCAGTGGAGGGGGGATTCTGCCCTCCAATGCCAGTCCGTCTTCCCCTCCCGACACCGGCGGATGGATCTCGCTCGCAGCCGTGGCGGGAGGCTCGATAGCAGTGCCTCCTTTCCTGGTCTTCCGGGGGGCTTCCGCGTCGGGTGGATGCAGCGGAGCTCGAGCCTTCCGCTTGCCTCGCTTCCCCTGGACTAGGGTCCAGCCCTCCATAGCATCATCTGGGGGTTGGTTAGCAGGGGTCGTGTCGGGGGACGGAGGCGATGGTTTAGGGGTTCGGGGAGGTAGCGGTGGGGCAACATGAGGGGCGGGGGCTTCTCCTTGGGGAGGGCCCTCTCTTATACCCGATAATATCCTTGCCACACCCTCCTCCATGGGCTCTATTGGGTTGGTACTAGCAAGGGTGGAAACCCCTTGCTCGCCCGGGCATTGTAGGGAAGGTATCTCTTGGGCCCGGACGGGAGCAGCGATGGGTCGAGTAGGAGGAGGGTTGGTTTCAGGTACTGGGCAGCCAGGGGCGTCGGCAGCGACGGGGCCGATGTCCTGCTGGGTCTCGGGGGTTTCGGGTGCCCCTCCCCCCCGAGCCAAAGGGCAGTCTCTGCGGACATGCCCGCTGAGCGGCAGAGGTAGCACCGGGCCTCTCCGGTAGAATAAAAGACCCGATAGCGGGCTCCCTCGTAGGGGACTAGAAAGGACCCCTCAAGCGCCTCTCCGTCACGCGCCCCTGCCGGTGCTAGAAGCTGCACTTGCCAGCGGAACGAAAAAATGTGACGGAGGGTGGGGTCCTTGCAGCCCAACGGGAGAGGGCTGATGACAGAAACAAGTTTCCCCAGGGTGGAAAGAGCGGGTAACAGGGCAGCATTGGGTAAGAAGGGAGGAACGGAGGTAAGGACGAGGCGAATGCCCAGGTCTTCTAACGGTTCTAGGGGGACAAACACCCCCCCTACTGTCAGGCCCCTCTCCACCGCCTCCTGGGCGGCATCCTCTGAGGCTAAGAAGAAAACGACCTTCCCATACATCTTGGAGGCCGCCACAATAGCCGTGGGTCCTACCACCTTCGCCAACGCCTGCACGTATGTCTCCACGTGGGGCGAGGCGGGCACCAGGAGGCAACGGACGCCGTGCTTCCTGGTCAAGGCGGGGAAAGGGCCTCGGCCGCTGGTGATGGTGGCAGAGGCAGGGGGGGGGCGAGATGACGAGGCGGCAGGCAGCGGGGAGCCTGCTGCCGCCCGGGCATACGTCCTGGGGGCCGGGGGAGGGACAATCGCAGAGCTGGTGGAGGGAAACGCTGGGAGGGGCGCCACGGTTGATGACGAGGCTGCAGCGGTGGGGGCAGCCCCTGCCATGGAGGGCTCAGTGGTTTTAGCGGGGCCCTTTCCTTTCCACCCGCCCTGGCCCTTCCAGCGAACCGGGGGGGGTTTCCTAGAATCTGGGGGGGTGGTGGGTGCAGCAGCAGCAGCAATCACCCTGGTGCCTCCTGCTACCGGTGCCCCAGCAGGGGGGGTGGCAAGTACCTTAACAATAGTAGTAGGGGGGGGACCTTGGGGGTTGGGCAGGGGTGGTGGTGGGGAAGGGACAACTAATTTTATTAAAGCAGTCTCGCCCCTCTCGTTCCCCGCCATTGTGAGCAGGGAGAGACAGGGAGACACCGGAAGGAGGAGGGGGGAGGGGAGAAGGCGGAATAGCCCCTCCTTCCGCTGGCTGCGGACGGGAAGGGAAAAAATGCCGAGGGGGGGGGCTGGGAGGAGGGGGGGGAACAAAATTGGGGTCCAGTAAAAGGGGCAAGTTGTGGGATAAGCAATCCGGGGGGGTGCAGACCCACACACATTTGTCCAAAGAGTCTCGGTTGGTCGGTTGTTAGGTCCGGTCCGGAAGGCAAAGTTCAAAGCAAACAGCTGGATCTGAAGGGAGATGGCAGGTTGCCAGCAGGGACAGACTGCGGGGGGGCCGTGACAGTTGTAATAACGATGCGGGGGTAGGGGCACCGATGGATCGGGGGTGGGGGTCTCCACGCCACACCCCCTGTGCCGCCACAAACGCAAGTAATCACAGTCAAACTCCCCCCCACGAGAGTATAATTCAGAAAGTTACTCAATCTTACGGCCTTCGTCACGATGATTTATATTATTTCTTCTGTCTGCTGAAATCTCCGTCTCCGGCTGTGTTGGCTGTGTTCCAAGGCCTCCGGCATGTTAAGAATGTTGTAAGGTCCGAGCTGCTGGCAAAACGGCTGGGTCTGGGGGTTTCCACTCCCCCCTCCGGACAGCAAAATCGGCAATCTTCCCCCCCTCCTCCGGGGGCTCAGCTGAGGCAAATAGCTGCGCCCGAAAGCAGGCGTGGGGGGGGGGGATGGCTGGCGAAGGACGTAGACGGAAAAAAAACCCACAAAAAATGAAAAGAAAAAACAAAAAAGCATCTGGCCCGGTCGGGGGGGACTAAGGCAGGTGCAAAAAGTAAGAAAAATCCGGGCCAGGGGGCTTTAGGAAAGAACAGAAAGCAGATAGCTGAGGAGCAAGCAAAAGACGTTCCGTTTCCTAACAGGGAAGGTTCCAGAACAATCAGGAACCTTCTGGAGACAATTAAGACAGGCTGATTAGAACACCTGCAGCCAATCAAGAAGCTGCTAGAATCAATTAAGGCAGGCTAATCAGGGCACCTGGGTTTTAAAAAGGAGCTCACTTCAGTTTGTGGTGTGTGTGTGAGGAGCTGGGAGCAAGAGGTACTAGGAGCTGAGAGTGAGAACGCGGACTGTTGGAGGACTGAGGTGTACAAGCATTATCAGGCACCAGGAGGAAGGTCCTAGGGTGAGGATAAAGAAGGGGTTGAGAGGAGGCCATGGGGAAGTAGCCCAGGGAGTTGTAGCTGTTGCACAGCTGTTCCAGGCGGCACTCTAGACAGCTGCATTCCACAGGGCCCTGGGTTGGAACCCGGAGTAGAGGGCGGGTCCGGGTTCCCCCCAAATCCTCCCAACTCCTGGTCAGACACAGGAGGAGTCGACCTGGACTGTGGGTTCATGAAAACGGCCAAATTGAGAGCTACCGTGAAGCTCCAAGGCGAGCAAATCTGCCAATAAGCGCAAGACCCACCAAGGTAGAGCAGGAGCTTTGTCACAATATGCACACACACACACACACATAAACAGTATAAGTTTTAAACAAACAATTTAATACTGTACACAGCAATGATGATTGTGAACCTTGGTTGAGATGGTGGAGTCAGAGGGTGAGATATTTAGCCTTACTGCTAAATGATGAACTAGCACTCGGCTAAGCCCTCAAAGGTTAACACATTGTTGCTAATTTAGCCTCACACTCTACAAGGCAGAATGGAGGGAGGAGACACAGCATGACAGAGAGAGACAGAGACACACACTGTGTGTGTGTGAGAGAGAGAGAGTTAAGGATTGCCCCTTTAAGTGTGCTGACACCACTCTAAGTACATTGCCTTTTTAAGTAGATCAGCAAGTTGAGAGAGCAGCTGCTGCCAGCAAGCTCCCTCTGTCCTGAGCCCTGTCGTGTTCTCCCCCTCCCCCTGCTCTGTGGAGATGAGGTACAGTAACTCCTCACTTAAAGTCATCCTGGTTAACATTGTTTCGTTGTTACATTGCTGATCAATTATGGAACATGCTCGTTTAAAGTTGCGCAGTGCTCCCTTATAACATTGTTTGGCAGCCGCCTGCTTTGTCTACTGCTTGCAGAAGAGCAGCCCTATTCAGCTAGCTGGTGGGGGCTTGGAACTAGGGTGGACCAGCAGCCCCCCCCATCAGCTCCCCACTCCCCTAAGTTCCCTGTGTGGCAGCTGCCCAGCAGGCTATCAATTGCCAGCAGTTCAGTTGTTCCTCTCCCACTGCCGTGTGCTGCTCCTGTCTTCTGCCTTCGGAGATTCCCGGGAGCCTTCTGCTTGCTCTGCAGGGTGCGGGGGTGGGGGTGCTAATGTCAGTGTGTCCCCCTCCCCTCTGCTCCTGCCCCCCCGCTTACCCCATCTCCACAGAGCGGTGTTGGGGAGGGACACGACAGGGCTCAGGATGGGGGGAGCTTGCTGGCAGCAACTGCTGTCTCAACTTGCTGATCTACTTACAGTGGTATCAGTGTACTTAAAGGGGCAATGTGCATCTCTCCCTCTCACACACACACACGGTGTGTGTCTCTCTGCCATGCTGTCTCCCCTCCCTCCATTCCTGCTGTCTTTTTGAGTGTGAGGCTACATTAACAACGTGTTAACCCTTGAAGGCTCAGCCAAGTGCTAGTTCATCATTTAGCAGTAAGGCATTCCCTGGGAAATATCCCACCCTCTTCCACCCTCTGACTTCACCACCTCAACCAAGCTTCACAATCATCATCGATGTGTACAGTATTAAATTGTTTGTTTGAAACTTATACTGTGTGTGTGTGTATATATATATATGTATATAACAATAATATAGTATTTTGTCTGGTGAAAAAAATTTCTCTGGAACCTAACCCCCGCCCCCATTTATATTAATTCTTATGGGGAAATTGGATTCACTTAACATTGTTCTGCTTAAAGTTGCATTTTTCAAGAACATAACTGCAACGTTAAGCGAGGAGTTACTGTATTAGTATTACAGTGGAAGAGTTAGACCATCAAAATCCATAATAGTTCTCTTGCTCTTGACCCACACTCTCCTTTTCCACAATTAGTGCTATAATTTGATTAGTAAATACTTTCCAACATTGTCCAAATACTTAGTGCACAGTAAGGTAACACAAAAAATAATTCTGCTGTTTGAAGTTGACAGAAATGGATTAAGGTTTGCAATTGGAGAGCTTTCTTCAAACAACAGATGAACACTTGCATGCCCTCTAGCACCTTCCCCAAATCTATTTTTTTTTCTTTTTGAGAACAAAAATAAAGCTGTCATGCTGTGTCATGGCGAAAACCCAAGATATATTTCTTCAGCTTGATTTGATAAGCTGAATGAAAGGCTGTTTATCTTTTCTAAACCATTGTGGCTAAAAGACACTGGATCTAGACTATTCCATATTTATCTTTATGGAGCAATAAGTATCTTTGGCCTGCCATCCTCACTTGTGGTTTGGCAATAGTTCCCTGCTTATTCATTATGTGTTTCACAGTGCATCATTATGTAGCACTAACAATCCACCAACGAATACTCCAAAGGTGGAGAGGTAGACTGGATACAGGAAGTGTAAAAAGAAAGGAATGAGTATCTCTTTCAAAACTACTTTAAAAACAGTATCTACTAGCTTGTGCCCTCTCTTAGGTATGTCTACACTGCAATAAAACACCCACAGCTGGCCTATGTCCGCTGACTTGGGCTTGTGGGGCTCCAGCTGTGGGGCTATAAAATTGCAGTGTAGATGTTCGGGACTCCATGGGTTCCCAGCTCCTGGGCTCCAGCCTGATCCTGAATGGCTACACTGCCATTTTATAGCCCCACAGCTTGAGCCCCATGAGCTCAAGTCAACTGACAGAGGCCAACCATGGGTGTTTTATTGTAGTTTAGACATACCCTTTGGTATGTCAAGATAATACAATAAACTGAGTGTTACTGGGGGTTTTTTTACCCAAATGCAGCTAGTCAAAGTTTGAGGCCCTGAAGATGTCCCCTTTGGGAATAGAAATTGGTGATGTAGTCTGGTATTTTCTTTGACACCATCTTGTTTATTTACAAGAAATGTACAAATTCCTGCTTCTCCAAACACAGGAGGGACCAAAACCAATAGGAGAAGCGCCTTAGCTTACAGGCCCAAGCTTTGTTCAGCCAGCTCCGCTGACCTAGACCTCTTTCTGGGCTTCTCCAAGATCACACCAGACTTGCAGGCTGCTGCTTGGCTTTCTTGATCTAGCCATGAGTCGCTCTCATTTTGTGTCTTCCCTCATACACACATGCCCTTACCAAACAGTACTCAGCAAAACCCTTGTCAAGGTTCCTCCCCCACTCTGAACTCTAGGGTACAGATGTGGGGACCTGCATGAAAACCTCCTAAGCTTACTTTTACCAGCTTAGGTTAAAAATTCCCCAAGGTACAAATTAATTTTATCATTTGTCCTTGGAATATCCTCTGCCACCACCAAACTCTAACTGGGTTTACTGGGAAACACAGTTTGGACACGTCTTTCCCCCCAAAATCCTCCCAACCCTTGCATCCCACTTCCTGGGAAAGGTTTGGTAAAAATCCTCACCAATTTGCATAGGTGACCACAGACCCAAACCCTTGGATCTGAGAACAATGAAAAAGCATTCAGTTTTCTTACAAGAAGACTTTTAATAGAAATAGAAGTAGATAGAAGTAAAGGAATCACCCCTGTAAAATCAGGATGGTAGATACCTTACAGGGTAATTAGATTCAAAACATAGAAAATCCCTCTAGGCAAAACCTTAAGTTACAAAATAGTCATTCTATTCAGCACAATTCTTTTCTCAGCCATTTAAAGAAATCATAATCTAACGCATACCTAGCTAGATTACTTACTAAAAGTTCTAAGACTCCATTCCTGTTCTATCCCCAGCAAAAGCAGCATACCGACAGAGAGAGACCCTTTGTTTCTCTCCCTCCTCCCAGCTTTTGAAAGTATCTTGTCTCCCCATTGGTCATTTTGGTCAGGTGCCAGTGAGGTTACCTTTAGCTTCTTAACCCTTTACAAGTGAGAGGATTTTTCCTCTGGCCAGGAGAGATTTTAAAGGGGTTTACCCTTCCCTTTATATTTATGACAACCCTTCTACCCACTGGGTCCGAAACTCCTGGACAGGTTCAAAACCCCTTTTGCCTTTGGTGGGGGGCTTGTGATTAACTTTTTCTTAATAGTTACAGTAATTGAAGGGTGTGCTCACACCCGATCTTAAAGTGGTTTGTGATCTGTGCAGTCACCAGTACCTCTCAGTATAACAGTACTTATAATCACTTATTTTATATATTAGATGGCAGGGCACAAAAGAGACCAGTAATTATTTCTATGTACAGTAAAACCTGTGGTATCTGGCACTTCACCAACCGGAAAGCTCTAGAAACTGGCATTTCTGATATCCATTAAAAGTCTGATTGGCATTGCCCCTGCCTTGCCCTGAGCGCTGGCTCTGCAGCTCCCATTGGCTGGGAACCACGGCTAATGGGAGCTGCAGGGGCAGTGCCTGCAGACGGAGGCAGCACACAGAGCCACCTGGCCGCACTTCCGCCTAGGAGCAGCAGGGACATGTTGCTGCTTGCAGGGAGCCACCCGTGGTGAGTGCTGCCCGGACCTGGCACCCTGAAATCCATCCTGTGCCCAACCCCCTGCCCCAAACCCCCTCCCTCCATTGTTAACTCCTGGTTAACTGGAATTTTTGATTAACTGGCACCCACCATTCCCTCAATGTGCTGGATAACAAAGCTTTTACTGTATATGTCACACTATCTGGAGTAGCTCACTGTGAGTGCACACTGCCAGAAAACAGGGCAGATACCCTAATCTATAATTAGACTCCACCAAGCCAACAACAAATGTGAACTCCTGGATCACTATACCAGTCTTACCATGGAGTCACAGACAGTCCCCTTAAACTCTCCAGCCTATCTTGCCACCCAGACAAACTGAACGTGGTGATAATGGTTGCAATAACCAAAAATCACACCATATCAGTTTTATCCCAGTCCCAAAGGACCAGTCGCTTACCCCCAGATCAATTGATACTCCAGATTTTACACCAAAGACAACGCTGGCAGCCAATTCTGTAGTAAACTAACTATAAGTTTATCAGCTAAGAAAAAAGAATGAGAGTTATTGAGAGGTTAAAGCAGATAAAATATAACAGGTGAGTCCAAGTTTGTAAGTACAAAATGATAGTAGAAATGTAGTAATCTGCCAGTTTCCCAAAAGTCTCTTCAGGGCTACCCAGAATAACTGGGAATCTCCACCTTCTTGTTCAGTTAATCTACCCTGTTAGAATCCAAACAGTCCAGAGATAACACATCTTTCTTTGAATCCATATTTATATCTTCTCATGAAAGATAAGCTGACAGTCTTTCTAACCACATGAGTTTTCTCTTTGATGACAGATAGTGAGGAATGCACTCAACGTTCTTGATTAGCATTTCACAAGATTTCTTTGATAGGTAATTTAGTTGCAAGAGCATTTACCATGTAAATATTTGTAATAGCAAACAATAGGGTATGTTACTAGTTTTCATGAACTGAATGCCTGAATACATTCTCAAACTAGTACACACTTTCATCTAGGGCTATCTAATTACAGGGGTATATATAATGTTAACGTAATTACAGAGGTACATGCAATGTAAATATAATAGAATAGTAAACAACACGATATAGATGGGAAAAAACAATACAATTAACAGCTCCTTTGATCTCTATTAACACACAAGTGAATTGGCCTATGGCTCTGGCCTGAGCTGGTCTCAATATATACTATTAGGTGTGTACTATGGCTCTAAGCCCTGGTCTACACTAGGACTTTAGGTCGAATTTAGCAGCGTTAAATCGATTTAAACCTGCACCCGTCCACACAGTGAAGCCCTTTATTTCGACTTAAAGGGCTCTTAAAATCGATTTCCTTACTCCACCCCTGACAAGTGGATTAGCGCTTAAATCGACGTTCCCGGCTCGAATTTGGGGTACTGTGGACACAATTCGATGGTATTGGCCTCCGGGAGCTATCCCAGAGTGCTCCATTCTGACCGCTCTGGACAGCACTCTCAACTCAGATGCACTGGCCAGGTAGACAGGAAAAGAACCGCAAACTTTTGAATCTCATTTCCTGTTTGGCCAGCGTGGCAAGCTGCAGGTGACCATGCAGAGCTCATCAGCACAGGTGACCATGATGGAGTCCCAGAATCGCAAAAGAGCTCCAGCATGGACCGAACGGGAGGTACGGGATCTGATCGCTGTTTGGGGAGAGGAATCCGTGCTATCAGAACTCCGTTCCAGTTTTCGAAATGCCAAAACCTTTGTGAAAATCTCCCAGGGCATGAAGGACAGAGGCCATAACAGGGACCTGAAGCAGTGCCGCGTGAAACTGAAGGAGCTGAGGCAAGCCTACCAGAAAACCAGAGAGGCGAACAGCCGCTCTGGGTCAGAGCCCCAAACATGTCGCTTCTATGATGAGCTGCATGCCATTTTAGGGGGTTCAGCCACCACTACCCCAGCCGTGTTGTTTGACTCCTTCAATGGAGATGGAGGCAATATGGAAGCAGGTTTTGGGGACGAAGAAGATGATGATGAGGAGGAGGTTGTAGATAGCTCACAGCAAGCAAGCGGAGAAACCGGTTTTCCCGACAGCCAGGAACTGTTTCTCACCCTAGACCTGGAGCCAGTACCCCCCGAACCCACCCAAGGCTGCCTCCTGGACCCGGCAGGCGGAGAAGGGACCTCTGGTGAGTGTACCTTTTAAAATGCTATACATGGTTTAAAAGCAAGCATGTGAAAGGATTACTTTGCCCTGGCATTTGCGGTTCTCCTAGATGTAGTCCTAAAGCCTTTGCAAAAGGTTTCTGGGGAGGGCAGCCTTATTTCGTCCTTCATGGTAGGACACTTTACCACTCCAGGCCAGTAACACATACTCGGGAATCACTGTAGAACAAAGCATTGCAGTGTATGTTTGCTGGCATTCAACCAAAATCCGTTCTTTATCTCTCTGTGTTATCCTCAGGAGAGTGAGATATAATTCATGGTCACCTGGTTGAAATAGAGTGCTTTTCTTCAGGGGACACTCAGAGAAGCCCATTCCTGCTGGGCTGTTTGCCTGTGGCTAAACAGAAATGTTCCCCGCTGTTAGCCACAGGGAGGGGGGAAGGTTGAGGGGGTAGTCACGCGGTGGGAGGAGGCAAAATGCGACCTTGTAACGAAAGCACATGTGCTATGTATGTAATGTTAACAGCAAGGTTTACCCTGAAAGAGTGTAGCGACTGTTTTATAAAATGTGTCTTTTTAAATACCGCTGTCCCTTTTTTTTTTCTCCAACAGCTGCATGTGTTTCAATGATCACAGGATCTTCTCCTTCCCAGAGGCTAGTGAAGCTTAGAAAGAAAAAAAAACGCACTCGCGATGAAATGTTCTCCGAGCTCATGCTGTCCTCCCACACTGACAGAGCACAGACGAATGCGTGGAGGCAAATAATGTCAGAGTGCAGGAAAGCACAAAATGACCGGGAGGAGAGGTGGCGGGCTGAAGAGAGTAAGTGGCGGGCTGAAGAGAGTAAGTGGCGGGCTGAAGACAGGGCTGAAGCTCAAATGTGGCGGCAGCGTGATGAGAGGAGGCAGGATTCAATGCTGAGGCTGCTGCAGGACCAAACCAGTATGCTCCAGTGTATGGTTGAGCTGCAGCAAAGGCAGCTGGAGCACAGACTTCCACTGCTGCCCCTCTGTAACCAACCACCCTCCTCCCCAAGTTCCATAGCCTCCACACCCAGACGCCCAAGAACGCGGTGGGGGGGCCTCCGGCCAACCAGCCACTCCACCACAGAGGATTGCCCAAAAAAAAGAAGGCTGTCATTCAATAAATTTTAAAGTTGTAAACTTTTAAAGTGCTGTGCTTAAAGTGCTGTGTGGCATTTTCCTTCCCTCCTCCACCACCCCTCCTGGGATACCTTGGTAGTCATCTCCCTATTTGTGTGATGAATGAATAACGAATGCATGACTGTGAAGCAGCAATGACTTTATTGCCTCTGCAAGCGGTGATTAAAGGGAGGAGGGGAGGGTGGTTAGCTTACAGGGAAGTAGAGTGAACCAAGGGGCGGGGGGTTTCATCAAGGAGAAACAAACAGAACTTTCACACTGTAGCCTGGCCAGTCATGAAACTGGTTTTCAAAGCTTCTCTGATGCTTACCGCGCCCTCCTGTGCTCTTCTAACCGCCCTGGTGTCTGGCTGCGCGTAACCAGCAGCTAGGCGATTTGCCTCAGCCTCCCACCCTGCCATAAACGTCTCCCCCTTACTCTCACAGATATTGTGGAGCACACAGCAAGCAGTAATAACAGTGGGAATATTGGTTTCGCTGAGGTCTAAGCGAGTCAGTAAACTGCGCCAGCACGCCTTTAAACGTCCAAATGCACATTCTACCACCATTCTGCACTTGCTCAGCCTGTAGTTGAACAGCTCCTGACTACTGTCCAGGCTGCCTGTGTACGGCTTCATGAGCCATGGCATTAAGGGGTAGGCTGGGTCCCCAAGGATACATATAGGCATTTCAACATCCCCAACAGTTATTTTCTGGTCTGGGAATAAAGTCCCTTCCTGCAGCTTTTGAAACAGACCAGAGTTCCTGAAGATGCGAGCATCATGCACCTTTCCCGGCCATCCCACGTTGATGTTGGTGAAACGTCCCTTGTGATCCACCAGAGCTTGCAGCACTATCGAAAAGTATCCCTTGCGGTTTATGTACTCGGCGGCTTGGTGCTCCGGTGCCAAGATAGGGATATGGGTTCCGTCTATAGCGCCACCACAGTTAGGGAATCCCATTGCAGCAAAGCCATCCACTATGACCTGCACATTTCCCAGGGTCACTACCCTTGATATCAGCAGATCTTTGATTGCGTGGGCTACTTGCATAACAGCAGCCCCCACAGTAGATTTGCCCACTCCAAATTGATTCCCAACTGACCGGTAGCTGTCTGGCGTTGCAAGCTTCCACAGGGCTATCGCCACTCGCTTCTCAACTGTGAGGGCTGCTCTCATCCTGGTATTCATGCGCTTCAGGGCAGGGGAAAGCAAGTCACAAAGTTCCATGAAAGTGCCCTTACGCATGCGAAAGTTTCGCAGCCACTGGGAATCGTCCCAGACCCGCAACACTATGCGGTCCCACCAGTCTGTGCTTGTTTCCCGAGCCCAGAATCGGCGTTCCACAGCATGAACCTGCCCCATTAGCACCATGATGCATGCATTGTCAGGGCCCATGCTTTCAGAGAAATCTGTGTCCATGTCCTGATCACTCACGGGACCGCGCTGACGTCGCCTCCTCGCCCGGTATCGCGTTGCCATGTTCTGGTGCTGCATATACTGCTGGATAATGCGTGTGGTGGTTAATGTGCTCCTAATTGCCAAAATGAGCTCAGCGGCCTCCATGCTTGCCTTGGTATGGCGTCCGCACAGAAAAAAGGCGCGGAACGATTGTCTGCTGTTGCTCTGACGGAGGGAGGGGCGACTGACGACACGGCTTACAGGGTTGGCTTCAGGGAGCTAAAATCAACAAAGGGTGTGCCTGTACATCAAGGAGTATTTCAGGCAGGACTGCACGGAGGGTTCCAATAAGAAATGGTGCACCTAAGTTATCGTTGTTATTGGAACAAGGAGGTTAGCCTGGCCTCTGATTGATACATGGCTAGATTTACCTCGCTGCACCTTCTCTGTGAGTGACTGCAGTGTGATCTAGACAGGGGAGGAGGCAAATGAGTACAAAACAAATCTGGTCTATTTCTTGTTCTGACCCACTCCATCTATCTTTTACATCTTTGGCTGGCAGCAGACGGTGCAGAAGGACTGCATGCCATCCACATCTCATGGCTGCTTGGCAGAAGATGGTACAGTACGACTGCTAGCCATCCTCATCTCTTGCCTGCCTGGCAGAAGATGGTACAGTACGACTGCTAGCAGTCCGTATCGCCTGCCCGCTCACCATAAGACGGTTCAATAGGACTGCAGGACTAAAGAGAATGACCTGGTCAAGTCACTCCAAATTTAGTCCCTGCGCCCATGTCTGCCCAGGCGCTCCCAGCCGATGTGGCCAGGAGCACCTCGGACACGACGAGGACGACTACCAATCGTATTGCACCGTCTGCTGCCAGAAGGCAATGGGTTGCTGCTACTGTGCAGCAAAGCCGTACCGCGTCTGCCAGCACCCAGGAGACATAGGGTGACGGTTACCTGAGCTGGCTCCATGCTTGCCGTGGTATGGTGTCTGCACAGGTAACTCAGGAAAAAAGGCGCGAAATGATTGTCTGCCCTTGCTTTCATGGGGGGAGGGAGGGAACGGGGGCCTGACGATATGTACCCAGAACCACCCGCGACAATGTTTTAGCCCCATCAGGCATTGGGATCTCAACCCAGAATTCCAATGGGCAGCGGAGACTGCGGGAACTGTGGGATAGCTACCCACAGTGCAATGCTCCGGAAGTCGACGCTTGCCTCGGTACTGTGGAAGCGCTCCGCCGAGTTAATGCACTTAATGCACTTAGAGCATTTTCTGTGGGGACACACACACTCAAATATATAAAACTGATTTCTAAAAAACCGACTTCTATAAATTCGACCTAATTTCGTAGTGTAGACATACCCTAAAAGCCAAAGCAACTCTTGTGGGAGGTGTGGGAAGGTGCACCACCCAAGTGGCAATAACTAGTGGATTATAAATGTGGAGGCCCCCTCTGCCTCTGGAGGTGATGAAGAAAACATATTTAACAGCAGCCATTGCTAAAAACTTTTATCGTGTATTATGAGCTTCCCCAGCGCACGTCTGCAGATGCTTCCCTGCACATGGGGCAAATCATACCCATGCCAAGACACATGCCTCCTGGGATAGTGAGCATAAATGAGATACAAGAGATCTTTTGCGCTAGGTCACTACTGTCTTTTGTGCCTTTTTCCCCAAAAACACACCAGTACATGGACAAACCTGTGCAATTACATTACTGAGTATTTCCCTCAGTTTGAGAAGATGGTTTTAAAACCATTCTAGGTAGATGAATGCCAAAGGATTTAAATGACACAGAAAGTCCTCCAACCATGGGCATTCTATGGCTGACCGTCCAGTAGCTAGAATCATTTGGGGCATTTCTACTGAGCCTAAAGGGTTCAGAAAAGTTTGAACAAATTTGTTTGTTTAAATTTCCCTGACTAGAGGAACATCTTCATTGGTACTGTTTGTTGCACTAAATAATCAGGATCAGGCTTGGTAACTGGACATGGGCTCTGGGCTACTTGTTCCTGCATCAAGGTAGCCGTGTATTAACTATTTGCATTGGTTTTAGCTACTTTTTATCATGTGGGCAGGGAAGGTTTTGGTTGAAAGAAATACAAGAGCTTAGTTCTGCTAAAACTGGGCAAGTTATTTAGGTTTTAAGGAAATTTGCCATGACTGTTGGGACTGTTTGGTGTTTTGTACCTCTGTCCGCTATTATTATAAAGCTGAAACATGAGTGTACAGCTGCTGTCTGTTGTATGTGTACCAGTGTCTGTATGTTGAAATAATATAGATTAAGTTACAAGATAACAGGCACCTGTTATTTCTTGAAGCGTAAAGAACAAAAACAAAAATATAACAGGCTATTTTAGAATTTTGATTAATAGTTTCAGCGATAAATTCTGAATGTGAATGTTTTCAGAAAAAAGTCATGTGTGTTCAGAATAAAGCAGAATTCAGAAGTTTTGCCGGGTCAAGTATATATTGGGTACTGAGATACCACAATGAAAAATACAGAACAAATGCATAATGAGACATAACATGTATGTTCAGTAGTAGTTATTAGACCCATGTATTAAAAATAGTTATGTAAAGCATAGGAAAGTCATTTATTGACAAAAATTAAGACTGTTTACTTATCAGCTCACCTATAAGATTCTTACATACATACTGCCCAGTTACCCTGTTTTGACACAAACTTTGAGGAAAATGGAAGTTTAAAACATGAAAATCTTTTCTTTGCCAAGAGGGACCTAATACAGACCATAATTCTTATGTTAAATCAGAACAAATCTGGCTTTCTCTCAATCATGATGGTTTTTCTAGTCACGATGGGTGGCCTGCTCAAATTTGGCTTTTTACTCCTCGGTTAAGGAGATTATTCTTATGTTGTGTATACCGAAGTCTAAATAAATCCAGCTGGTGGTCTTGTCTGGAAAATTACTACTTGAAAAGAAATATTGTCTTGTTTAAGAGTAGCAGCCGTGTTAGTCTGTATTCGCAAAAAGAAAAGGAGGACTTGTGGCACCTTAGAGACTAACCAATTTATTAGAGCATAAGCTTTCGTGAGCTACAGCTCACTTCAAGTCTCATTTCAGGGCATGCTGTAAACTGCAGCAAGAACTCAGCAGGCAGAATGTTGTTTTAGGCACTGTTGGCTTCATGTCATGTATGGTTAATGGTGGATTAGCTGCCTTTATGGGGGAAGGGAAGATGAGAGAGGCTGTCTCAAATCAGGCAGTAAGAAATGATAATGTTGTCATCAAAATGGTTATAAAAGAACATAAGAATGGCCATACTGGGTCAGACCAAAGGTCCATCCAGCCCAGTATCCTGTCTACCGACAGTGGCCAATGCCAGGTGCCCCAGAGGGAGTGAACCTAACAGGTAATGATCAAGTGATCTGTCTCGTGCCATCCAGCTCCACTCTCTGACAGACAGAGGCTAGGGACACCATTCCTTACCCATTCTGGCTAATAGCTATTAATGGATTTTATTCTTTTAATTAATTTGCCTGGTACTGACGTTAGACTTACCGGTCTTTAATTGCCAGGATCACCTCTAGAGCCCTTTTTAAATATTGGTGTTACATTAGCTATCTTCCAGTCATTGGGTACAGAAGCTGATTTAAAGGACAGGTTACAAACCATAGTTAAAAGAAAAGGAGTACTTGTGGCACCTTAGAGACTAACCAATTTATTTGAGCATAAGCTTTTGTGAGCTACAGCTCACTTCATCGGATGCATACTTCTGCCAGGCCAAGTTGATAGCAGCAAGGGCCGGGTTCAGTACACAGGGGTTCCCTCTCATCAAAGCAAATGCAGAACTGGCTAGTGACCTGGGAAAATCTTACACACCTCCTGGGCGCCTCAAAGAGGCAATACTTCCCCTCTCACAAGCACAGAGTCTCGGTGTAGCAGAGAATCTTTAATAACATGAGGTAAACGACATCAGCATTAAATTGGGGAAACACCACAACTAGTGTTCATTAACCAAACAATGAGCAAAGACCCACCCCAGCAAATTGGGCCACATCCTTTCCCTTGGGTTCTTGAGTCCCAGAACCCAAACGTCTCTTGAGTCCAGCAATCCACAGATCACCCAAAGTTCAAAAAGTCCAGCCCCAGAGTTCAAAAGTTCATCTGCAGAGTGTTGCTCCCCAGTCTGGCTAAAATGTACCTGTGTGTGGGGGGAAAGAGGTAAGGGGCACCTTACGTGTCCTGAAGCTGACTGCCCCACAGGGCTCTGCTCTGCTCCGCTCAGCTCAGCTGTCTCACGACCGGCTCCGCTCTGCACAGCTCACCGTCTCACGAACAGCTCTGCTCAGCTCGCCATCTCACGAACACTCCACCAGCCTATCCACGAACAGCACCACTGCACTCTAGTTCTTCCAGCTCCCCGCTACTTGACACAGTGCTCAGTGATTCCAGCTCTCAGTGATTTCAGCTCATAGTAGTGGGAGCCTTAGTGCTGGTGCACCATAAGGCCAAAGTGAATTCAGCACAGTACCTGTAGCAAGACTCTTAACAGACCCAAAATTAGCTCTGACATTCCACAGTGGAGAGAGACAGAGGTGCAATTGGTGTTTCAGGCCCTCAGAAAGGGGCCCACACCACCAGGTACAAATACCTGTCTCAAGCCTCTCTCAATTCACAGAGTTTTGGAACCCATGTCTCTTGCCTAGCGAGTGCTACTTAGTTGATGGTGAGTCCCTCCAGCATATCAAAAGGTCAAGTACAGTTCCAAGCACAGTTCCCATAATCAGGGTAATAACAATTTATTCTTCCCACCCCAATAACAGAGACACTGGGGATCCCACAACAGCCAAAGTGACCATTTGGGCAGTTATGGCCTCATTCTAGGCGGGGTGGGTGTGCCTATGCAAATGAGATCAGCCCCTGAAGTTCTTTTCCATAGCTTGCCACACCTCACCACCAGATGTCAGGGTGGAGCTCATCCTGACACTGCTTACATCCTCCCCCCAGCCGAGAATTTGGCGTCCCGACAAATCATACTCCCTTTATACCAACTCATTGGTTTCCTCCAAAGGGCCTCAGAAAGCCCACTTTAGCTTCCACAATCCTGTGTGCTAAATGTATTGGCTCCTCACTAGTCACCCCAGGTGCATCATAAGTTAACAGTTTTACTGGTCTTATCACCCTGTCTCGTCTATTGAGAATCTCTGTTGCCGAGGTAGAGGGAACATCCTCTTGATTGACGGATGGAGAGCCTTCCTTTGAGGGTCCCTCGGCTACTGGCGTAGGACCCTGCACTCTTAGTTCTAACGTGGGAGGGTCCAAGGTGCCCAGGACATCCTCTACCTGTGTGCCTCCATTATCCAATAACCTGTGTGTGTCATCACACGGGGGTCTCATCAGCGGCACAGGGGTGTCAGAAGTGGGCCTAAATAATTCTGCCATGGGGTTTAGGGTGGAAGAGGGAGAACTCTCATTTGGTTCAGCTGATTGAGACTGAACTCTTGTCTCCATCCCAGGATACACCAGGGTTGTGTCTTCCTCCTCAGACTCACTCTCAGACATGCAGAATAGGGGTAAGTTAGCTGCAGGGGGCCCACTATCTGTGTTGGATGGCGGCTTTGGTCTAGCACTTCTGTTCTGCCTGGCTGCCCTGTCGTGGCCCATCTCATAAGGGGTGCTTACCAGTTCCCCCACAGGGAGCAAAAGGTTTCTATGCACCATCTTTATTTGCCCTGGACTGTCTTCAGGTTTGATCTTGTTTCCACAGTATGCATCCGATGAAGTGAGCTGTAGCTCACGAAAGCTTATGCTCAAATAAATGGGTTAGTCTCTAAGGTGCCACAAGTACTCCTTTTCTTTTTGCGAATACAGACTAACACGGCTGTTACTCTGAAACCATAGTTAATAGTTCTGCAATTTCACATTTGAGTTCTTTCAGAACTCTTGGGTGAATGCCATCTGGTCCCGGTGACTTGTTCCTCAATTAATTCCAAAACCTCCTCTAGTGACACTTCAATCTGTGACAATTCCTCTGGTTTGTCACCTACAAAAGACGGCTCAGATTTGGGAATCTCCCTAACATCCTCAGCCGTGAAGACTGAAACAAAGAATTCATTTAGTTTCTCTGTAATGACTTTATCGTCTTTAAGTGCTCCTCTTGTATCTCGATCGTCCAGGGACCCGACTGGTTGTTTAGCAGGCTTCCTGATGTACTTAAAAAAACATTGTTATTACCTTTTGAGTTTTTAGCTAGCTGTTCTTCAAACTCCTTTCTGGCTTTTGTTATTACATTTTTTACATTTAATTTGGCAGTGTTTATGCTCCTCTCTATTTACCTCACTAGGATTTGACTTCCACTTTTTAAAAGATGCCTTTTTATCTCTCACTGCTTCTTTTACATGGTTGTTAAGCCATGGAGGCTCTTTTTTAGTTCTTTTACTGTGTTTTTTAATTTGGGGTATACATTTAAGTTGAGCCTCTATTATGGTGTCTTTGAAAAGTGTCCATGCAGCTTGCAGGGATTTCACTCTAGTCACTGTACCTTTTCATTTCTGTTTAACTAACCTCCTCATTTTTGCATAGTTCCCCTTTCTAAAATTAAATGCCACAGAGTTGGGCTGTTGAGGTGTTCTTCCCACCACAGGAATGTTAAATGTTGTTATATTATGGTCACTATTTCCAAGTGGTCCTGTTATAGTTACCTCTTGGACCAGATCCTGCGCTCCACTCAGGACTAAATCAAGAATTGCCTCTCCTCTTGTGGGTTCCTGTACCAGCTTCTCCAGGAAGCAGTCATTTAAAGTATCAAGAAATTTTGTCTCTGCATTTTGTCCTGAGGTGACATGTACCCAGTCAATATGGGATAATTGAAATCCCCCATTATTATTGATTTTTTTATTTTGATAGCCTCTCTAATGTCCCTTAGCATTTCATCGTCACTATCACTGTCCTGGTCAGTTGGTCGATAATAGATCCCTACTGTTATATTCTTATTAGAGCATGGAATTACTATCCATAGAGATTCTATGGAACATGTGGATTCATTTAAGATTTTTATTTCATTTGATTCTACATTTTCTTTCACATATAGTGCCACTTCTCTCCCCCCCCCCCGCCGACCTGTTCTGTCCTTCTGATATATTTTGTACCCCAGAATGATTGTGTCCCATTGATTGTCCTCACTCCACAGATTTCTGTGATGCCAAATATATCAATATCCTCCTTTAACACGAGGCACTCTAGTTCACCCATCTTATTATTTAGACTTCTAGCATTTGTGTACAAGCACTTTAAAAACTTGTCACTGTTTATTTGTCTCCCCTTTTCTGATGTGTCAGATTCTTCATGTGAATGTTTCTCGTCTGATCTGGCCCATACTTTATCCTCTTCCATCCTCCCTCCTGACTAAAACCTAGAGAATCTCTATCAATAGACTCTCCTCTAAGAGAAGTCTCTGTCTGATCCATGTGCTCCTCTGCAGCAATCGGCTTTCCCCCATCTCTTAGAGTATGTCTACACTACAAAATTAGGTCGAATTTATAGAAGTAGTTTTTTAGAAATCGGTTTTATATATTCGAGTGTGTGTGTCCCCACAGAAAATGCTCTAAGTGCATTAAGTGCATTAATTGGGCGGAATGCTTCCACAGTACCGAGGCTAGAGTCGACTTCCGGAGTGTTGCACTGTGGGTAGCTATCCCACAGTTCCCGCAGTCTCTGCTGCCCATTGGAATTATGGGTTGAGATCCCAATGCCTGATGGGGCTAAAACATTGTTGCGGGTGGTTCTGGGTACATATCGTCAGGCCCCCGTTCCCTCCCTCCCTCTGTGAAAGCAAGGGCAGACAATTGTTTTGCGCCTTTTTTCCTGAGTTACCTGTGCAGACGCCATACCATGGCAAGCATGGAGCCCGCTCGGGTAACCGTCACCATATGTCTCCTGGGTGCTGGCAGACATGGTACTGCATTGCTACACAGCAGCATCAACCCATTGCCTTGTGGCAGCAGACGGTGCAATACGACTGGTAGCCATCATCATCATGTCCGAGGTGCTCCTGGCCACGTCGGCCAGGAGTGCCTGGGCAGATATGGGCTCAGGGACTAAATTTGGAGTGACTTGACCAGGTCATTCTCTTTAGTCCTGCAGTCAGTCCTATTGAACCGTCTTATGGTGAGCAGGCAGGCGATACAGATTGCTAGCAGTCTTACTGTACCATCTTCTGCCAGGCAGGCAAGAGATGAGGATGGCTAGCAGTCCTACTGCACTGTCTTCTGCTGAGCAGCCATGAGATGTGGATGGCTTGCAGTCCTTCTGCACCGTCTGCTGCCAGCCAAAGATGTAAAAGATAGATGGAGTGGATCAAAACAAGAAATAGACCAGATTTGTTTTGTACTCATTTGCTTCCCCCCATCCCCCGTCTAGGGGACTCATTCCTCTAGGTCACACTGCAGTCACTCACAGAGAAGGTGCAGCGAGGTAAATCTAGCCATGTATCAGTCAGAGGCCAGACCAACCTGCTTGTTCCAATAAGAACAATTACTTAGGTGCACCATTTCTTATTGGAACCCTCTGTGAAGTACTGCCTGAAATACTCATTGATGTAAAGCCACCCCCTTTGTTGATTTTAATTCCCTGTAAGCCAACCCTGTAAGCCATGTCGTCAGTCGCCCCTCCTTCCGTCAGAGCAACGGCAGACAATCATTCCGCACCTTTTTTCTGTGTGGACGCCATACCAAGGCAAGCATAGAGACTGCTCAGCTCACTTTGGCAATTAGGAGCACATTAAACATTATCCAGCATTATCCAGCAGTATATGCAGCACCAGAACCTGGCAGAGCGATACCGGGCGAGGAGGCGACGTCAGCGCGGTCCCGTAAGTGATCAGGACATGGACACAGATTTCTCTGAAAGCATGGGCCCTGCCAATGCATGCATCATGGTACTAGTGGAGCAGGTTCATGCTGTGGAATGCCGATTCTGGGCTCGGGAAACAAGCACAGACTGGTGGGACCGCATAGTGTTGCAGGTCTGGGATGATTCCCAGTGGCTGCGAAACTTTCGCATGAGTAAGGGCACTTTCATGGAACTTTGTGACTTGCTTTCCCCTGCCCTGAAGCGCATGAATACCAAGATGAGAGCAGCCCTCACAGTTGAGAAGCGAGTGGCGATAGCCCTGTGGAACTATCTGTGGCCTTGCAACACCAGACCGTTACCGGTCAGGTGGGAATCAATTTGGGGTGGGCAAATCTACTGTAGGGGCTGCTGTGATGCAAGTAGCCCATGCAATCAAAGATCTGCTGAAATCAAGGGTAGTGACGCTGGGAAATGTGCAGGTCATAGTGGATGGCTTTGCTGCAATGGGATTCCCTAACTGTGGTGGGGCCATAGACGGAACCCATATCCCTATCTTGGCACCGGAGCACCAAGCCGCCGAGTACATAAACCGCAAGGGGTACTTTTCAATAGTGCTGCAAGCTCTGGTGGATCACAAGGGACATTTCACCAACATCAACGTGGGATGGCCGGGAAAGGTGCATGACGCTCGCATCTTCAGGAACTCTGGTCTGTTGCAAAAGCTGCAGGAAGGGACTTTATTCCCAGATCAGAGAATAAGTGTTGGGGATGTTGAAATGCCTATATGTATCCTTGGGGACCCAGCCTACCCCTTAATGCCATGGCTCATGAAGCCGTACACAGGCAGCCTGGACAGTAGTCAGGAGCTGTTCAACTACAGGCTGAGCAAGTGCAGAATGGTGGTAGAATGTGCATTTGGATGTTTAAAGGCGCGCTGGTGCCGTTTACTGACTCGGTTAGACCTCAGCGAAACCAATATTCCCACTGTTATTACTGCTTGCTGTGCGCTCCACAATATCTGTGAGAGTAAG
The DNA here is from genome assembly GCF_965140295.1 of Lepidochelys olivacea. Taxonomy (NCBI): domain Eukaryota; kingdom Metazoa; phylum Chordata; order Testudines; family Cheloniidae; genus Lepidochelys; species Lepidochelys olivacea. Next base: position 114,764,645 of record NC_140411.1, read on the forward strand.
GGGGAGACGTTTATGGGGGAGACGTTTATGGCGGGGTGGGAGGTTGAGGCAAATCGCCTGGCCGCTGGTTACACACAGCCAGACACCAGGGCGGTTAGAAGAGCACAGGAGGGTGCAGTACGCATCAGAGAAGCTTTGGAAACCAGTTTCATGACTGGCCAGGCTACGGTGTGAAAGTTCTGTTTGTTTCTCCTTGATGAACCGCCCCCCTTGGTTCACTCTACTTCCCTGTAAGCTAACCACCCTCCCCTCCTCCCTTCGATCACCGCTTTCAGAGGCAATAAAGTAATTGTTGCTTCACATTCATGCATTCTTTATTCATTCATCACACAAATAGGGGGATGACTACCAAGGTATCCCAGGAGGGGTGGTGGAGGAGGGAAGGAAAATGCCACACAGCACTTTAAGCACAGCACTTTAAAAGTTTACAACTTTAAAATTTATTGAATGCCAGCCTTCTGTTTTTTGGGGCAATCCTCTGTGGTGGAGTGGCTGGTTGGCCGGAGGCCCCCCCACCGCGTTCTTGGGCGTCTGGGTGTGGAGGCTATGGAACTTGGGGAGGAGGGCGGTTGGTTACAGAGGGGCTGCAGTGGCAGTCTGTGCTCCAGCTGCCTTTGCTGCAGCTCAACCATAGACTGGAGCATACTGGTTTGGTCCTGCAGCAGCCTCAGCATTGAATCCTGCCTCCTCTCATCACGCTGCCGCCACATTTGAGCTTCAGCCCTGTCTTCAGCCCGCCACTTACTCTCTTCAGCCCGCCACCTCTCCTCCTGGTCATTTTGTGCTTTCCTGCACTCTGACATTATTTGCCTCCATGCATTCGTCTGTGCTCTGTCAGTGTGGGAGGACAGCATGAGCTCAGAGAACACTTCATCACGAGTGCATTTTTTTTTCTTTCTAATCTTCACTAGCCTCTGGGAAGGAGAAGATCCTGTGATCATTGAAACACATGCAGCTGGTGGAGAAAAAAAAGAGACAGTGGTATTTAAAAAGACACATTTTATAAAACAGTGGCTACACTCTTTCAGGGTAAACCTTGCTGTTAACATTACATACATAGCACATGTGCTTTCGTTACAAGGTTTTATTTTGCCTCCTCCCACCGCGTGACTACCCCCTCAACCCTCCCCCCTCCCTGTGGCTAACAGCGGGGAACATTTCTGTTTAGCCACAGGCAAACAGCCCAGCTGGAATGGGCTCCTCTGAGTGTCCCCTGAAGAAAAGCACCCTATTTCTTCTATTTCTATTTTTAAGCATCATGGTGACCATGAATGATATCTCACTCTCCTGAGGATAACATAGAGAGATAAAGAACGGATGTTGTTTGAACACCAACAAACATACACTGCAATGCTTTGTTGTACAATGATTCCCGAGTATGTGTTACTGGCCTGGAGTGGTACAGTGTTCTACCATGGGGGACACAATAAGGCTGCCCTCCCAAGAAACCTTTTGCAAAGGCTTTGGGAGTATGTCCATGAGAGCCGCGAATGCCAGGGCAAATAAATCCTTTCACATGCTTGCTTTTAAACCATGTACAGTATTTTTAAAGGTACACTCACCGGAGGTCCCTTCTCCGCCTGCCGGGTCCAGGAGGCAGCCTTGGGTGGGTTCGGGGGGTACTGGCTCCAGGTCCAGGGTGAGAAACAGTTCCTGGCTGTCGGGAAAACCGGTTTCTCCGCTTGCTTGCTGTGAGCTATCTACAACCTCATCATCATCATCTTCTTCTTCGTCCCCAAAACCTGTTTCCGTATTGCCTCCATCTCCATTGAAGGAGTCAAACAACACGGCTGGGGTAGTGGTGGCTGAACCCCCTAAAATGGCATGCAGCTCATCATAGAAGCGGCATGTTTGGGGCTCTGACCCGGAGCGGCTGTTCGCCACTCTGGTTTTTTGGTAGGCTTGCCTCAGCTCCTTAAGTTTCACGCGGCACTGCTTCGGGTCCCTGTTATGGCCTCTGTCCTTCATGCCCTGGGAGATTTTGACAAAGGTTTTGGCATTTCGAAAACTGGAACGGAGTTCTGATAGCATGGATTCCTCTCCCCATACAGCGATCAGATCCCGTACCTCCCGTTCGGTCCATGCTGGAGCTCTTTTGTGATTCTGGGACTCCATCATGGTCACCTCTGCTGATGAGCTCTGCATGGTCACCTGTGCTGATGAGCTCTGCATGGTCACCTGCAGCTTGCCACGCTGGCCAAACAGGAAATGAGATTCAAAAGTTCGTGGTTCTTTTCCTGTCTACCTGGCCAGTGCATCTGAGTTGAGAGTGCTGTCCAGAGCGGTCACAATGGAGCACTCTGGGATAGCTCCCGGAGGCCAATACCGTCGAATTGTGTCCACAGTACCCCAAATTCGACCCGGCAAGGCCGATTTAAGCGCTAATCCACTTGTCAGGGGTGGAGTAAAGAAATTGATTTTAAGGGCCCTTTAAGTCGAAATAAAGGGCTTCATCATGTGGATGAAGGTTTATATTGATTTAACGCTGCTAAATTTGACCTAAAGTCCTAGTGTAGACCAGGGCTGAGTTTAAAAACTGCTCTGCAACCTTTTTAATATTAAATGCCAGCAGTCTGGATCCACTTTGGTTTAGGTGGAGCCCATCCTTCCTGTATAGGCTCCCCCATCCCAAAAGTTTCCCCAGTTCCTAATAAATCTAAACCCCTTCTCCCTACACCATCGTCTCATCCACACATTGAGACTCTGAATCTCTGCCTGCCTGCCTGGCCCTGCGCGTGGCACTGGAAGCATTTCTGAGAATGCCACCATAGAGGTCCTGAGTCTCTTTCCTAGCAGCCTAAATTTGGCCTCCAGGACGTCTCTTCTACCCTTCCCTATGTCATTGGTACCTACATGTACCACAACCACCGGCTCCTCCCCTGCACTACGCATAAGTCTATCTAGATGCCTTGAGAGATCTGCAACCTTCGCACCAAGCAGGCAAGTCACCGTATGGTTCTCCCGGTCATCACAGACTCAGCTATCTGTGTTTCTAATGATCGAATCTCCCATTACTAACACCTGCCTTTTCCTATTGACTGGAGTTCTCTCCCCTGGAGAGGTAACCTCAGTGAGAGAGGATACCCCAACATCATCTGGAAGGAGGGTCCCAACGATGCGAATGTTTCCCTCTGCTCCCGTTAACTGTTCTCCTTCACTGGGCCTTTCATCCTCCTTAACAGTGCAGGTGCTGTCAGACCAGAGGTGGGACAAATCTACAGTGTCCCAGAAAGCCTCATCAGCATACCTCTCTGACTTCCTTAGCTCCTCCAGTTCTGCCACCCTGGCCTCCAAAGCCCGTACACTGGCTCTGAGGGCCAGGAGCTCCTTGCACCAGATGCACACATATGCCACCTGCCCACAGGGCAGGTAATCATACATGCTACACTGAGAGCAATAAACAGGATAGCCCTCACTCTGCTGCTGGGTTTCTGCCTGCAAACTTTCCTACAGCTACCTAAGTTAATGATAGGGGTTTTGTTTAAATCAAGAAGTTTTGTTTATAGTTTAGTTTAAAGGTTTTAAAGAATGGCAAGTGTACCTCGCCCCTTTCCACTCCCCTTCCAAACTCCCTGTTAGCAGTCCCTGGTTACTTGCTCACTGCTTTATAAAGCCCTGTTCTTCTTGATAGCCCTGCCCACAACTAAGGCTCAGCCAATGAACAGAGGCTTCTAGATTTCATACCTTGTTTAGAAGCTCACAGCTTCCAACTGCTGGCCACAGCACACGGTCCTTCAAACAAAAACAGACAGACAAACACAAGCTCAGCACACAGCAAGTAACCCCCAAACACAAACACACACTACAGACAGCACTTACCCCAAGGGTCCCATATTTGTTCCTCCTTCACCTGGAGAGCTCCCTCTCAAAACTCCCTGTTAGCAGTCCCTGGTTGCTTGCTAAAGTTTTAAAAAGCGATTTTATCTTAGAGTAATTGCTTTCTGCTCAACTGTACTCAACTGTGATGGATGCACTGATGTTGTTTTGCCTTGTCTTACCCTTTATTGCAGTTACTACATGTTGGAAAACAGACCCAGGAACATCTATGGCATGGTTTGCTACTCATGCTTGTTGGCACCTCCTAACACCAAGGAATGTAAGTGTTCCTTAGTTTCTGTGTATTTCATTCAGTTTTGACTTGAATTCAGCTGGAAGTTTCATATGCAGCTCAGTATTGTGCTGGTGCCTATGCCAGTCAAAAATCAGAGTCAGCCCTCAGGAAAGCTAGATCTGCTTCCAGCAAGATCACACTGCAAATTAAACAAGAAATTCAGGGAAATTAGAACTTTTGATTTTAGGTCCTATTCTGTCATGTGATGTTTTTCCCATCTCCAAATATACTCATATGTGATCAATTACCCTTCTTTAACTGGCTGCTCTCTAGACGTTCAATGTCTTAAGGACTAGCTAGTGTCCAGGTTTCTCTGAGGCTGCTGTACTGGGAGATAAGCAACACTGGAATTCTAATGACTTGAAAGTTCCAATTAACCACTTCTCTGCTATGCTGGGTCCCTGCCCCTCCATTAAGAAAGGAAAAAGCGGGGGGGGGAGGTCTCCAAAGAAGACTGGGGTGAGAGAAAGAATGACATACAGCTGGCAAGATGTTTCAGCAGGGAGAGCAAGGCTGGCAGCTGAAGAAAAGTGGATGAGGATGGGACTCTTTTGGAGATCAAACTAGGAAGGAGAAAAGGTCTTATTTAATAAGAGCAGAAAGGGTGGGCTCAGGAGGAAGGATGAAGTCCTGCTAGCAGTGGGAGGAAACTAGGGAAGGGATGAAAGCCAAGACTACTTGTCTCCTGTTCCTAAGTTTACACATTCCTGGCAAGAACAACTAATTTTTAGGTTAAAGGTTAAGGTTAAAACTGGAAAGAAAGATATCCCTAACCATCATCTCATTAGTTTGCTATAAAGCAGCAGTTGTCTTCTAAGCACACAGCCTCACACTCTGGTCACTGTGAGACAACCAAAATATGGGACATCTTCCTCTAGGTCCAGGTAAAAGAGCATCTTGCCTTTTCATGCTCTTTTTCAGTCACAAGGTGGGAGGGCTGACGATAGAATTTGAACTTGTTTAAGAAGCTGCTGAACTCTCATTTGTTAATTGCAAAAAGAGAGAGACTGTACTCCAGTGGCACTTGCTAATCATCATGTTGAACTGGGCCAATGGTTGATTCATCCCTGCTCATGGGAAGAAGAGAGAGATAGTCACCGACAACTCCCCACTGTAGTTAAAGCTTCTGGGAGCCCGATCTCCTCTTTCTGTGGGGGATGAAGAAGGAGGTGGTGGGATTAGAAAGTCTCTGTGGGTGGGAGTGAAGGGAATGGAGCTTCTCTCAGCTAACCCAGGAAAGAAGAGATGTGGGGAGGAACAGAGGAGAGCCCCAGCCAGCAGCCAAGGGAGTGGGCAGAGAGCTTTTTTCCCCCCTACAAGCAGATAAGAATGAGGCCTGCTCATACATCTTTCTATTTTTTACAAGTCCATCAAACGCACAAGTATCGCGATATCGGATCTGTATGATATAAGGGCTGGGATTGTCAAACAGCTACCAAACTGTTCAGATGTCTCTGTGGCAATTAGCTAACAGATGATCACTGATACACAGCAAACAAAACAAGTTGCAGGTTTACAATACTTTTTGGCCTTTGTTTCAAGAGGTGGGGTTACTTCGAAGAACTGTACACTTGTGACTGCTAGGCACGGCCATTTCCGCTTACCACCACCAATCACTGCAGCTGCACTCCCATCTTCTGCTCGCATTTGTCCTACATAAACCATGGAGAAGGGATCAGGTTGAGCTAGTAGACATGACATCCTGAATTGTGATGGGTGTGAGCACATGCTCAAGAGTTTTGTAAATTGGAGGCTGAATCATACCAAACATGTAAGATATGGAATGTCTGGCAAGGAGCCATGAGAGGGGCTTATGGCTATTGCCTACTTCAAAAAGGCAACTTCTGTTTTTTATAGGGTATTTGGCAGGTACAATATAAACACGTCTAATTCTTTGAGAAAAGTATATTACACGGCTTTTTGACCACATTCATTCTGAATTTGCCAAAGGCACCAATAAATGGGTAGAATACACATTATCTTTGGGAGTAGTTTAGGCAAGCACATTAATCTACTAAGAAATCAAATGGGCTGTAGGAGAAAATAGCAATCTAAATCAGAGTGCACATCAGTACTTCAATCAATTCCAGTAAAACCAAACATTTGACTACACATTGAAAAGTATTTAACAATTTCTGGAAAAAAAATTGAATCCAGGTTGCTTGCGGCGGATCCCTCTAGGCATTAACACCAGAGAATTTGTTTTATTAGGTACAGAATTCTAGATACTGTTGTGAGATTGGTGCTTTATAATAAATAATAATTTGCAAATAAAATGTAAAAGCCCTTTCCTTTGGGATCTCTTGAAGAGCTCAGTCACTGAGTCAAGCAGCATAAAATCCAATAACAGCAAATGATCAGAAAGAAAACATCTTTATCCTAAATTACAGTGAAATCAAATGGTCTCAGCCAGCGTGCAAAGATACTATACAGTTATTGATGCCTAATTGTATAATCTTTCCAATAATACAACTTCCTGCTCTGATTGGTTGTGGGTACAAGTTGCAGAACTACAGTACTGTACTATGAGTATGCACTGTCTTCATTCTGATTTACTACTATGGTACTTCTGCTATGATTGGCTCCTGTACTCTGATGTTCCATGTTGTGTGCCAGCAACAGAAATAGTGCCTCCATTTCTCGCTCCCTTCAGCTAACAAACTGGAGAACTGGTCTGAGTTTAAAAGGGTGAAATTCAATAAAGACAAGTGCAAAGTAATTCACTTAGGAAAGAGAAAAATTAAATGCACAACTACAAAATGGGGAATAACCAGGTAGGTGGTGGTACGGCTGAAAAGGATCAGGGGATTAGAGGCGATCGCAAATTGAATATGAGTCAACAATGTGATGCCGTTGGAAAAAATGATTGTATCAATCTGGGGTGTATTAACAGGAGAGCTGTATATGAGACACGGGACATAACTGTCTCTATCTACTTGGCCCTAGGGAGGCCTCAGCAGAAGTACTGTGTCCAGTTCTGGGTACCGCATTTTAGGAAAGATGTGGACAAATTGGAGAGAGTCCAGAGGGGAGCAACAAAAATGATAAATTGTTTAGAAAACCTGAGTTCAGAGGAAAGGTTAAAAAAAAACAACTGGGTATGTTTAGTCTTGAGAAAAGGAGAGAGAGAGAGGGAAGACCTGATAACAGTTTTCAAATACTTAAGGGCTGCTCTAAAGAGGACTGTGATCAATAGTTCTCCATGTCCACTGAAGGTACAAGTAGTAGTAATGGGCTTAATTTGCAGCAAGGGAGATTTAGGTTAGCTATTATGAAAAACTTTCTAACTATAAGTGTAGGTAAGCTCTGGAATAGGCTTTGAAGGGATGTTGTGGAATCTCCATCACAGGAGGTTTTTAAGAACAGTGGTCAGTGATGGTCTAGGTTTACTTGGTCTTGCCTCAGCACAGGGGGCTGGACTTCATGACTTCTCAAGGTCTCTTCCAGCCCTACATTCCTATGATTCTAGGACATCAAAAAAGGCTATGGTTTACATGAAGAAAGAAACAGGATAGTGTAAAAAACTCTACAGCAAATGGAATTGCCAGAATATTTTAAATCTTTTTACTTATTTCCCTTTGTCCTCTCAACTGTCTCCCATCTTTTCCTCTCAGAAAGGTTTGTGTTGTCAGAATAGCTGCCATATGTCAAACAGTAGGAAAATTCCCTCCAGATTCAGTTTTTAAACACACACGCACACACGCACACGCACGTACATCAGTGGACAAAAGACTTGCTGATCTATAGAGAAAGAAGGGACTGGGGAAAGTAGAAGAATGAAGTGATCAAAAAAAAAAGGGAGGGAGGGAGGAAAAAGCCAAAACAATTGACTTTTTTGAAATTTTACTTTCAGAAGTTTGGCAGCCCATTTTATCTATGTTTTTCCTCACATAAAATAATAAATCAGTAATGTAATAAAGAGGTTACTTACCAGTGTTGTTCTTCCAGGGTGCCACCTCTGCCTAGTCACTCTTGTGGGATTAGCGACTCCCGGCGTTAAACTGTAGAATCTTCTTGCCAGCAGTAAATGTTAGAGCTGCTCATTTCTCCCTCCTCCAAACCTCATGGAGGATTCTGAGGATAACATGAGGGGAAATGTGCCCAAGAGCTTTCAGTTCCTTCCCTAATGTCAGAATTCTTTTCCTGAGACTCCAAAGAAGCAGGGAAGGTGGCTGGGGAGTGTGACTATGTAGAGGTGACTCTCATAGAAGAGCTACTTAAAAGTAACCTCTCTTCCTTCAAGTGGCCTCTCCTTATTCCTACTTGTGAGAGATTAGCGAGCAGTACAACCCACTAGGAAGGTTGGCTGAGATGTAGTAGGTGAACAAGGACTGCAAAACTCCCAAAATGAGCATTAGCTCTGGATGTCAGTCAAGAAAGTGCTGGAAGTGACCTCACTTTCGCTCTCCCAGATCAGATCTCAGATAAGCATCGGATTCAAGTACATACAGCTCTTTGACTAAGAACATTGCAAATCCTATGAAGACAGAAGGCCTACAATGGATGCTGCCTTCAAATTAGTTGCATGTCTGTTTCGATATATCCAGGTGAATGAACACCTGGCAAAACATAACAAAGGTGTAAAGGAGACTTGGTAAAATACAGAGAAATTAGTGGCCTGTATTAGATGAAAACAGAGATACTGTGGAAATGGGGATGAGGATGCTGACTAAATCATGCTTCTTATATGGCTACAGTTTGTAGAATATTGGCCAGTATCTCATTAAGTCATAGAATCTCAAGGATGGAAGGGACCTCAGGAGGTCATCTAGTCCAACTCCCTGCTCAAAGTAGGACCAATCCCCAATTTTTGTCCCAAATCCCTAAATGGCCCCCTCAAGGATTGAGCTCATGACCCTGGGTTTAGCAGGCCAATGTGCAAACCACTGAGCTATCGCTCCCCCCCTCCCATAGACTGCAGCTCTCGTTATGAGGGATATCTGCCCAGCTATGTGTTACAGATACTAACTAGATCAGAGGCCACAAGACCTTTGGGAAACAAGACTCTGACCCCAAAGCAACTGAGATACACATATAAGAAAGAATATTCCAGGGGCAGCTAATAAATACATCCACTTGCAGTACTCACAGCACAATCAGGTGCATTGTGCCAAAAATGTGGATTTTTTTAAAGCAGCCATGACAGCAGATCAGTCAAAAAATCATTCCTTCTAATCTCCCCCTCCCCCCCGCTCACATGCTGAAAGAAGTGGTATTAATCAACCTATGTAGTTTTTTAAACCTAACACACCTGGACTAATGGTCTGACAATTTAATTTTTTAAAAGAGATACTAAAGTAATTTTTTCATTATCAGAGTGAGGCTAACATCTGGAAACATCCCTTTTGTTGTTGGTGCATTCTTAGAACTTTAAAACAACCAAACAGATGAGAATTTTAATGTAGTACAAAATAATTTATTAAAAGGCTGAGGGCTTTGTATGTCGTGTTCCAATCAGAAGATCACTTTTATAGCTGTGTTTTAAAAACCCTGAATTCTGGGCCTTTAGCTGAAATGCTTAAAACACTTAACACAGAAAAACTCCTTACAGTACTAGTAATACTATATAAAAAGAAAAAAAATATATAAAAATTATTTGTAACTCTCTGTTCTTTGTAATATCACCATTTTCTTTCCTTGCCAGTTCTGTCCTTTTGTATTTGATCATTCCCTCCCCCCACATTGCTCCCTTGCCCCACCCATTTCTTCCTTGTGTCCAGTGATGCTTACAAATGAATAGCCTTGTTAGCTGGAACTGACAAACTTATTTTCTTCACTTCTTTGACCTTAGAGCACCCAATTCCTCTTACCACGCAGAATGGAAGAGATGTCTAGGGAAATGCTAGGTTGTTCACTAGGTGGAGTAGCCCAGCTCTCATTCCCTTGAGGTTTGGCAACATGAAGACAAGAGTTTGAGGTTACATCAGGGTATATTAGCCTCAGCCTCATTTCTTATTCTAGACAAAACCTCAGAGGGAGGGATTCGAGGGCCAACAAAAAAGAATGCCTGCTCAGTCACCTGAAGCCTGAGGATCTATGGGAAAACTTTGTTCCAACTATGGAGATCTTGTGTCATCCTTTGAGAGGGCCTGCCTCTCCATGCTGCCTGTGGAACACCAGCTCCTAGTCTCACAACTCATTCAGAAACCATGATGCCATGTTTTTTTCACATGAGCGACAGTGGGAAATTCTAGGGAGTTGCCACAGCTTTGCCCCCTTTCAGTCTTGCAAGTCTGCCCCAAAACCAGTAGAACCCCAACATCATGCCACTCACGTAGAAGGGCTTCCAAGGTCTCATAGCAAGACTAGGAGATTAATGTCATTTTGGGTCCATTCTCCTCCATCTCACATTTTTTGGAGCCATTATAGTAGAATTTCAGCTCTTTTTATCCCTTTCATGTTGCACAGCAAAAGAGATGTTAGACTCCACATACAGAGTTTAATTCACAGAGCAGAAACCTATAAATTATAGGTGCCACATAATAATTACAACAGTTATAAAATCCAAAATCAAAATACAACACATGCAAGTGAAGTGCCAAACCAAGGCCACATAGCCTAGAATAATCATCACCTCCGCTCCCTCCAGAGAGCACTGTCACAGGGTGCACTTACCGCTCATAGCGCCTCTTCCCAGCCGTCCTGGGGATTAGCTCTGCCAGACGTTGTGCCCTCCTCAGGTGGTGTCTCTTCTGTCATCCTATCAACCCCTCTCACTCCAGGAACTGCAGCGTCCCTTTCATGACCCGGCCTGCTCCCTTGACATGGCTCCCCCTTCCGGGGGGGTGTCACAAAATCTTTCCAGAACAAATCATCCCAGGCAGTACACTGTCCTTGGCCTGGCCTGTGCCATGTCCCCAGTGACTGGTAAGGGACCCCAGGCACCCTCTACTCCAGGTTCCAGCTCAGGGTCCTTCCAGTCAGCAGCCAAGGTCTGCACTCCTATTCCTTGGTGCTTTCCCCTGAGCCTCTGCCGATTTTCCTGGATTCCCTCCTCTTTGGGTTTGCCAGCCTCCCAACTCCCTCCTCCCAAGGAGTAACTGTGGACTACCCTTTATAGTACCAACACACCTCCCGTCACCCAGGGAGCAACTGAACATTTCCTCCCTGCAGCCCCTTTCTGCTCTCAGCTCCTGGGCTTTATACAGGCCTTTCCTTTTCCTGCCCAGCTAAGCCTCATTTAATCAACCCCTGCTCCCTGACTCCTCCTCCACATACAGCCTAAGGAGTTAATTGGCTCAGCTTGCCACCTTCACTCCTCCTGGGCTTGTGTAGGATAGGACACCCCATCACAGCCACCTAATCAAAGACACAAGAGAAAAATGACGTTGCTACTTGAAGGGGTAGCAGAGAGAACACAACAGCACAAAAAGTATCCTTTTGTGTGTTTTAACACCAGTGGCTACTTACAAGTTTGGCAAGAGCTAATGTAAAAGTTTGGCTGTATATCGCCAAATTATTACAGGTTTAAAAGGCTCAAATTTGGGAGCTAAATTATTTCACAGTGGGCATGATCTCGTGACGGCTGAAGCCAACAGGAGTTCTTACACTGATTTCAGTAAGCACTAGGTTAGGCCCCCAGTATCTCTTTGGCTGTATTTCTGGAAATGATACCATTATTGCACACCTCACAAATGCCATTTTTACTATTCAGCAATCTTCTCCAATTTAAGGTGAAATTCTATTGCCTGGGAGATTCTTCCTCTTAGTTAGTGATTTCAGTGTGTGGTTATGCAACGTTTCCAAATTTGACAGGCTAATATTAGGCACCTAAATAAATGGACTGATTTCAACAGATGCTGCAGCTCCCATTTGGGAATTGCACCTCTAAAAGACCATGCATATAGGTGCCTAAATATGAAGTCACACTTTGAAAATTCTGGCCTGTGTTTACCAGATAGCTAGTCCTATCCTTAGGACTAGATTTACACTTGTAGTCTTGGTTCAAGGTGCCTTGCTCAGGGCCAGTTACAGATTTCACACCTTTGTTGCCTTTCACCAGTCTAGATTTCAGTCCAACCCATATTCTGGGTTACCATTATTTTTTTTCCATTTTGTCTTACTTCTGCTCCCCTCACAGCCCCTGCACGAGCTGTTCAGAAGGCAGTACGTTTCTAATGAGTATACATTGCCATTCATTCCCCTGGCAGAGTTTTACAGACAATTTTAAATACACACTATTTACAGAGTTGCTGTGACACTGCCAGGTACTGTAAAGGCACATATTTTTACACTGTGTATGAAGTATACTGTGAAAAAGCTGTGACAACCTAGTTGGTGTTCACCTAGAGCAGTGTGCTTCAAGAACACCTAAGAAGTTACACACCAGCATGGTGTCCTGCCAGCTTTGCTGCTGCTGACACTTCTATCCCAGTAGTAGGGCCCCCTGGGACTGGCCAGCAGAAGGAGGAGCTGCCATTCTCTCACCACCACTCCAAATAGCTGCACTGAGGAGAAAAGGGGTCATCTGATCTTTGCTGCTGAGTACCACCATGCCCAGCCCATACATTGCATGGATCCTTTTGACTGGCCTCTAGAGGCATAGATTTTGGTTAGCGTTACGAGGGGAAATCTTTGGAAGGGAGGGGAGACAAGATGATGATGAAAAGGGAAGAGCAGGTGAGTGGAACTTAGGAAAGGAAAGTGAAGTAGCAGGAGAAAATATTAGGGCAACAGGTAGGAGAAAAGCAGGTAGGAATAGGGAGGCAGAGGATAACAAATAGGGAGACAGAAAACTGGAGGAAGAAATATATGGCATGAATGGATAGTGTGGAGATCTGAGAGAAAGCAATGAGGAGAGAGAGACACAGAGAAAAGGAGAGAATTTGATGGAGATGGTCACTAGATACAGGAAAAGAAGGAATTAGATGGGGAGGGAATAAAAGAGGCAGAACACAGAAAGGGGAGTGAAGGAAAGGGAGGTGGGAGACAGAAAAGAGAAGGAAAACAAACAGATAAACCCACAACTTCAAGACTGGTCACTGGCATTGATGTTTTATTCACGTTCATCCAAGTTCGTGTTTTAGGGGCGATATTCAGAATGTGCCTTATTATACATTTTAAATATTGCCCAACTTTTTTTCTTTTCAATCTGCACATCCATGAGGACTTCCAAAACCAGACTGTATTCAGTTCAAATACATGTAATAACTTTTAAAGTCCGTGCAGGATATTCCTCCTAATACGGTTCATTTCAGTATCCACCGCTTCACTAAACAAAGAAAAATAATAATAAATGTGTTTTTCCATTTGTACATCGCATTGCACCAGCTTTTATGAAAAGCCATATATATTATCTGGGCAACATGTCCACAAACCTCCCCCCTGTGTCTGCCACCCAACGAGTGCAGTAGTGTTCTTTATTGTGAATTGGGCTTGCTAAGTACAAATAATTGTAATAGTCCTGCTGCGCACAGAAGAACTGTTCTTTAAAAGGAAAGAAAGCAAAAAAGTTACTTTAATACACAGCACCTAATCTGCATTATGGACAAATGACTGGCTACATAGTGATTTAAAAGTGAAAGCTGCTTTTGAGTTACAAAAGCACATTCAAATGTGAAAACAAATGCAATTATTCTCTTAAAACAATCAAAATTATTTTTAAAACATTTTTGAAAAATAAGGCTGAAGGCAGAGTCTGAGTCCAGAGAAAACTTTGATGGCCAAATTATAATCTTCCTAAATAACAAGGTTTATAATGTAAAAGCTGACAAACCCTTAACGATATAGCACTGCTAGCGGGTGTCTTTGTTACATTCCAATGGTATTACACACGGGTGCCTAAGAATGTAAAATACACTGCCCTACAATATGGCCAGAATAGAGCGATTTCCATATGTGGTGCTGCGTGCACTTAGAATTTCTCTGCCTGAACGATGTCTAAATCTTGAGAGATAATGTAAGTGACAGCATCTGCATTGGAACCAGCGTTAGGAATGTGGTCTGTGGATACAAACTAGACTTTCATAGTCTTGATGTATTGTTGAGTGGGAAAAGAGTGAAAGCTAATAAGGGTTCCCCCCCCCCTTTTATCCATCAAAAGCTGACAAAAGCTGGCAGCATATTTAACAAAAGACCTTCAAAACCTGGCAGTTTTCACTTCACCTTTCAATGCAGGTGCATTATTTGGCATATTCTTCAAAACCACATCCAAAGTAAAATCTTAGCTCATAATAAAATCTGCCAAATTATTAAATTTGATATCAGGCTTAAAATGGGTGTGATTACTAACACTTACATAAGTATATTTGAAAGACAACTCTGTTGTAGCATCAGAGTGGAGTTCGTGATGACATTTACTACAAAAAAACCCAATCGATCCCATTCCTAGGTAATCATAGGAAAATTCTTGTTCAATCATTCTGATTCTACATGTACTGAACTTTGAGCCTGAGAACAGACTCCGAGAATGGAAGACTCCTTGACATGCTGCTGTAGAACAGGGTAGGGTATCTATCTCTCAGTTTGAAGTAAGAAAGTAATGGTGTGAAGTACAGAAATTGCTCTCTAATAGCATCTCTTGGTCCTATATTTGGGCAATCGTGTTCTACACCCTGACTGTTCCTCCTGTTCATGGAGGAATGACAAACTGTTAACAATATAAGAGTGGCTGAAAGCTTGATCAAGCAAAACAGAAACAGTTGAATTAATACATGCTTGAACTCAACTAAAAAAAGAGGGACGAGCTAGAGCTTGTTGGATTATCTAAAAGCAGACAAAGCAGCATATTATTTGCCTGTGTTACTTGAACTTCAGGGTAAGAATAGCTATTTTTGACTTGTTGCAGCCTGGAAGAATTGTATGGCATCACAATTGTTTTCAGCCCATTCCATAGGCTGAACATTGATTTAAGTACCCCACTATCAAACTGTGATGAAGAAGTAAATAGATAAAGATCACAGAAGGTAACATTCAGTTCTGTGCAAAGAACTAGCACAATGGTAGAGAAATTCAGGGATTATTTATCCTTAATCTCCATTTCATATAGAAACTAATTTCATTTTTATATTTTGAATGGTCTAACAGCAAAGGGTGTTTTAATGGCTTATACCTAACTTCTCTTTGGACCAGATCTGTCACAGAGAAGTGACCAGAGGTCAAAGTAGAAATGGGTGCTCATTCTGCAGCTTTAGAAATTTAGGGGAGGGGGGAATTAAAGAAAAAAATAGACTAAATAGCAAATAAAGACTTCCTTTTTGGGAGCTATTTCGTACTATGGAATATAGTTTTCCAAGAAACATGGTAAAAGAGCCACATCTGAGATATTTAGATAGATTTGATAGAGCACTACAACATAAAGGGACCAATCCTGCACTGGTAGGCAGATAGATTAGGTCACCTACTACGCAGTGTTGTTGTAGCTGTGTCGGTCCCAGGATATCAGACAGACAAGGTGGGTGAGGTAATATCTTTTATTGGACCAATGTCTGTTGATGAGAGAGACAACCTTGAAGAAGAACTCTGTGTAAGCTTGTCTCTCTCAGTGAGCAGATCGAGGGACGTGATCGTCCCCCTCTGTTCAACGTTGGTGAGGCCTCATCTGGAGTACTGTGTCCAGTTTTGGGCCCCACACTACAAGAAGGATGAGGATAAATTGGAGAGAGTCCAGCGAAGGGCAACAAAAATGATTAGGGGTCTGGAACACATGACTTATGAGGAGAGGCTGAGGGAACTGGGATTGTTTAGTCTGCGGGAGAGAAGAATGAGGGGGGATTTGATAGCTGCTTTCAACTACCTGAGAGGTAGTTCCAGAGAGGATGGTTCTAGACTATTCACAGTGGTGGAAGAGGACAGGACAAGGACTAATGGTCTCAAGTTGCAGTGGCGGAGGTTTAGGTTGGATATTAGGAAAAACTTTTTCACTAGGAGGGTGGTGAAACACTGGAATGCGTTGCCTAGGGAGGTGGTGGAATCTCCTTCCTTAGAAGTTTTTAAGGTCAGGCTTGACAAAGCCCTGGCTGGGATGATTTAATTGGGTATGGGTCCTGCTTTTGAGCAGGGGGTTTGACTAGATGACCTCCTGAGGTCCCTTCCAACCCTGATATTCTATGATTCTATGATTCTCTAGGTGACTTAGTGGATCTTTTCCGTCTGTAACTTCTATGAGTCAAACCCTAAAGTCCTTTTTCAGGCAAAACTCTCATTGAAACAAATGGGAAACTGAGTCAATGAAAGTTTTGCCTAAGTAAGGAATGATTAAGGACTATTGGACTTGGTTCTATTATTTATTCATCGTAATTCACAAGAATACCATGAACAGAACGGGGTTCTTAGTCATCAGTCTGGTTGCTAAGTTTTCTGCAAACTAAGGGCTGTCTTCCAATATACACATTTTAAAGATTAAACAGATGTAATTATTTTATCTACATAGCACTGAAAGTGCCTGAGTTAACATACCAATATATTTAAAATTCTATAGAAATAAATACTGTTTCAATTTAAAAAAGGAAAGTGTAATAACTAATATTTATTTCCTTCCATGCCAACAAATGAGGTTTGGAAGGTGTTTTGCCATTGTTATAGGAAAAAAATCTTTTTAAGTCGTCTACACTGTATTCTGTGTGCCAAGTTAAGAGTATGTGTTTATCATTCCAAACACACAGTCACATTTTATATTGGGTAATATTTTTGCATTTTCTAAAAAACATTTTTGTTTATTTAAAGATCATGTATATTTCTCTTCTTCATAGGCCATGAGACATTTTTCATACCCTACCAGACAACTTAATTTCCTGTCAACCTTAAGTGATGGGCCAAGACCCGAAATTCCGTACCACATTTCCCAGAACAGCAGAATAGCATTAGTCATTTTTCAGTTGTGGTGTGAATTTGCCAGACTAGGTCTTTGATGATTATACTATCCCCATGCTCCCACAAACACAGACTAGCTGTACAGTACTTTTAGTCTTAGAAGGATTAACTCACTAATACTTGCCTTTTGCTACACAAGGTAAATGTGAAGAATTCGTGATTTTTATCATTTTGCTTGACGAAGACTACATTGCACCTTAGAATAGTTCAAAAACTTTTCAGCGTTTGCATTTGCAGACTTCTTTAAAAGTTCTTGCAGGAGTGATAAGAATGGTCTTTTCTAACCTTAATTTCTAATTCCTGTTTTGGAATCTTATTACAGTGAGATACTCAGAGTATTCCTAGCTTCCGGCTTAGTTCCCACTGTTTCTGTCTTTGCCTAGAGTCAAAAGAAGCTTGCAGGATTGGTATTTTGCGCCAGTTTCTGACCTGATTTTCCATTCTGAAAACATAGCACTTGTATTGCATCACAGCTGAATTTTAAAAAATTACTATTGGTTTTTTGAAATCAACCATAGAAATCTGGCAGGGAAAAGAACCTATTAAGTTATCCTATCCATCTCTCTCTGTCATTGCTAATTGTTTTCTACAATAGATGTAAGGGCTTTGTCTTATAACAATGGTGATTTATAGTTTTTTCTAGATGATGGATTCTAGCTGGCAGGATCATATGAAGCATGTTGTCCTGCCAGGCTGCAAAAAATATGTATACTCCCTATGCAGTTTCACCAAGAGGAAGGCATTCTGCAGTATCGTTTATCATCTTCCCTAGAGTCTCCACTGGAAAAATGTAGCTTTAAATATTAATCAAGGCTCTATGGAAATCTCACTGATGGAGGCTGCCTGAGAGAGGCACTCATTTGATGAATCTCCTAGATGACCTTCCTGCGTTGTGGGTTGCACTGGCTAGCTCCAGACTCCATAATGGAGCGGGGTTGTGAGTGACTTGCGTCACTTTGACTCACTCTTGGCAGATATTCTGCTCCCAGTTCACATGAGGGGAACCTATTGAGCAAATCTGACCCTGTGTATATCATAAAACATTTTATCTTTATACAGATTAATAAACCAGTCAGTGGGGGTTTGAAAATTCCCCCAAGTCCTATGCAAAAATATATATTAAATACATTTTTCAAAATGCCAGAAATGTTGCAGATTGTTGACATTACGGAAAATAAAAGTGGCTCTGTGGATTATTTTTTAATGAATGGGAAATTCAGTGAAACTAAGTGAGTGCTCTGCTTACTATGACTAGGTCAAGACATGGCTGAAACTTCACAAGGTAAGCAGGGAAATTTATGGCAATTTTGTTACTATTGCAGGTGCTGGCATGACCTCTGGTGTTTCAGCCATTTTCCCAAGTACCTCTGGCACAAACACGCTCTCGCCTTTTCAGCATTCACACAAAGGTAAGAAAAGCTTCCCCAGGTTTATTCAGCAGCTATTTCTTCAGAATACAGTATCAGCTGGTATAATGTACTGTTGAACTGAAAACACCTCTTGTAAAATTACTTTGCACTATTTTCCCACATTTGAAGAATCACTAAAAATAATAATAATTTACAATGATTTCTTATTCCTGGATTAATCAATACTATTACTTCAGTGGAGATGGACTTAAAATGGACTTCAACTGAGTTGTACTGATTTATGCCGACAATTAATTTAGCTCATTATTTCTAGCAACAAGGAAATGTTATTATGCCCCAGCAGAGCCTGGCCAGAAATGTGAAAATAATTTAACATAACTATGTGGCCATTCTCTTTTTGGACTAAACAAACAGTTCTACAATATTATTTTTGGTTTTTCAAAAATACATGAAAATAAGAACACTGTATACATAGTGGGGGGCGGGAAACAACTAATAAAAAATTATCAAAGCTGACCATTGTGTGTCTGTTTTTGTGATGTAGGAAGCCATGTTTCCAGACATTTTATGTCTCATTTTTAATTCAGATTCCCACACTCTTTGAAGTATTTATAATTTTCTATAACTCTACATGGCTTTTTAGATCCTAGCTTATTGCCTCTGATTTTCATCTCTGATGTTACCTACCTGATTCTAAATTCATCTTCTGTCAATGCTATGTGCGAAATCTGTGTTAGAAAAGCAAGTATAACAGTTTTTTTGCGGATTGTGGCTCGATCTTCTCCCTTTTCTTACCTCTCTTTTGAGGACATTAAAAACCCCTTGAAGCAAAATGACATCAACATGATCAAACACTCCTTCTGAAGCATGGAGACTATATGTTAAAATATTCAGATGCTGTTTCTGAAGTAAGGACGGATGTAGTTACCCCTATGATGAATTTATTTCATGAATGAGCTCCAGACATTGAGAGAAATATATTAAGTCAGCTTTTAAGTTATTTATTATCATTATTGACTCTGTCTTTGGCTTTCAGTTTTTCTCTCTGATATCACACACACAAAATTTTGGCTTGAGCGCAAGATCATGTCTCTTTGGATCCCACTCCCACTTCACTGCTGAGGGAGGATTTACTTTTCATGGCACTATTTATCTGAGGCATAATGAATCTCTTTGACATTCGTTCTTAAAAAATTATTTGCTGATGCCTAATTTTCATCCTGGTTTTATTAACTTATTTATATTCTGATATAAACGTTAATTTGACTTATTTGAAAATTCCGATCAGGCTATCGAGTGTACCATACCACAGAGGATGATCTGGTGAATGCGAATTATGCATTATTCAGTTCTGCTAATTCAATTCCCTTTCAGTTTTGTTTCATTTTTCAGCATTCAGTAGTATTGATCACAGTATTCTTCTGATGTGCTTACTGTCTGTTGTTGAGCTGCCAGCTACTGCTTTGGCTTGAATCCTACTGAAGAAAGCAGTCAGCCATGGGTCAGTTTAGACCTCAGCCTGCTTCTCTGTGCCTTGCCTGAGGGATTAGTGGTAGGACCAATGCTCTTCTGAATGTATATGTTACTATTGGGTATTATTCTTTAGGAACTATAATGTATATTTTCATTGTTGGTCAGACACTGTCCAGACCTACCTCATGCTTCCAGTCAGTTGTCAGGCTGCTATCATGATATCCAGTTACAGATGTCACATTATTTAATAAAATTATCCAACTAAAGCTGGTTGCTAGTGGGTTTTAGATGGTTGTTATGTTAAGCACCTAGCCTAACAGTTCATTTTACTGAGCCTATCTCCTTAGCATAAAGACAGTGGGTGTTAGAATGACATATTTGTCAATGGCCTTATACTCAGATTTCATAACAAGAACAGCCTTGTACTTTCTTCCGTATATTGTTCTGAAAAGAAACAATTAGAATCATTTATCAATTATTCCCTTTTTCAAATCTTACTACTGTAATTCCTTCTTTGTGGGTGCTCCCAAAGATATACTGTCTAGACAACAGCAGCTCCTATTCTGATGATTGAATTTTTCCTTGTTTTAAGATCCCTTTTTTGGCTCCCCATCACATCAAAGTTGTATAATTTATTTTTAAACAATGGTTTCATCCCAGAGAAGCATCTCTAAAAATGGCATCAGACAGGTTTTATAATCCATACAAATCAAACTATACATATTAGAGTTTTCACCTGCACTTCTGATAAATCTTCCAACAGAAGAATTTTAAACATGTTCACACTGATGGAACATTACTAGCTGTACACCCTCTTTGTGTGTTGGTGGTGTAGGTCTATGAAAAGAAATTACACATTTTGTTGTTTTACTGACTTGTTTCATTGTTCTATAAAGGAAAGCTAAATAACTGATTTTACAATTAAGAGAACGTCCAACTTTCACTCAGGGTTGAGAGCTAGCAGCTGTTCACAGTTACACACAATTAACTGCAATACCGTATGTTATGATACGGAGGAACACCATTTTCTGTCTGAGAAAAAGCCAAATCCTATCTTCAGATGTGCACACACAAAGACCCCACTGAAGCCAGCTGTGAGTGCAACCATGGGCAAAACTGGGCCTATAAGTCTGTTATAATTTCCAGCCGACATAAATTTCAGCATACTATTTTCACCTGTTCGTAACATTGACAAACCTCATTCTCTCAGGAGCAGAATGACAGTGGCAGAAAAGAAAATTACCAAAGGAATTTCATCCACATATTTAATTTTCATAAATTTCCTTTTTACAATAAGTAAAACATAAACAAAATTTAATGAAATAGTTTGTGTATATAATTCTAAAAAACTGAAATATGAAAAGAGGTCAAATTTTGGTAGCTCATATTTCTTCTTATTGAAACATTGAAAGTTTCACAAGGTAATTGGAAAAGCATAGTATATTTTCCTCTTCATACATAATTTCTTTTAATATTAGAGGACATTATAGCTTCCTTCATCTCTGCAGGACTACACGATCTAGTGTTTGTTGTAAGTATCATTAACTATTGTAGAACAAACTACACTGCTATGTAAAATTCTGTATATTGGTTGGCTTTTGAAGCATAAGAGCTAACTTCTGCAGTGTTTCATCCAGCAAAGCTCCAGTTCAAATAAATTAATTAAGTTTTAAGTAAATAAAGAAATGAACTAGGGATTAAGTTTTGTGCAGACCTCAAACTGATAAACATTTTTGTTTTCAGTAATGGCTCCTTTACAATAAACTATTTCTTTGTGTCTCCAGCAGATCTTTCAGGACAAGGGCATCTGGCTACTGCTCTTATAATTGCCATGTCTACTATATTCATAATGGCTATTGCCATTGTCTTAATCATCATGTTTTACATTGTGAAAACGAAACCTTCTGGTCAAGGTAATTGTGCGGCATAAGAAATTCCAGTTGCAAAATACTATCTCCAGACAACTGCTGAGAATGACTAGTAATAAGTTACATTCTTTATATTCTAGCCTGTTGCACCAGCCATTCAGTCGAAGTCCAAGCGAATATGCAAGAAGAGAAGAAAGACATACAAGGTTTGAGCTGTTTTATGGTTTCCACTTTCTCCACACCAGATAACACAGGGCTTAAACTCCCTTAATCCATCTTCCTGTGCAATTCCCCTTTTTAATTGTTTAAACTCCAATTCCATTTAGTAAAGGAATATGCAAAAGGTTTCTGTACCACCAAAATTGCACTTAATCCTGTGATAGAAATTAAAAGTGTAGAAGAATTCAGGGAGATTTAGGTTTGTAATAAGACTGCCAGCTGATGAAGCTAGTGAGGCAAAACACACATTTGCAAACTCTCTGTCAATTAAATGTCTTTATTTTTTGATTTGCAGAAAATGTTGTGATTTTCTCAGAGAAAGAGGAGTTTGAAAAACTGACAGCAACTCCAGCTAAGACTGTTAAAAGGTATGTGAAAAATAAACATTATTTTAGCTTGGTTAAGGTGGGAAAGGAACATAACCATTTCCAGATACTTGAGGCAAAGGAATTATTTAGCCTGGCACAAGGGAATACAACAAGAAAAAAAAGGAGATGCAATTAAGACAAGGGGAAAATAGGCTAAAAGCTTCCTGATGGTGCGATCTAATGGAATGAGGAACAGTCTGCCACAGGAAGTGCCAGAAACCCCATTGCTTGAGTTTTTTAAAGCTAGACCTGGGAGTTGAAAATGTGCTAACAATCTTGCAGCAGCAGGGAAAAGACTAGATGACTTAATATGTATTTTCCATCTCTAATTTCTAAAATAGGATGGCAGATGCTAGGGGGGGGTGCGGGGGAGGCTGATCATCCCATCTCCTTCTTCAGCCCTACAGGGCTCTGTCATCTTTCCTGACAGCTTCATTTTGGTAGTGTGTGCCAGGAATGTGGTTTTCAGGTACGTGCTCTTCATTAATCTTTTCCCTGCTGCCTATCAGCCAGCACGGGAGAACACATTTCCTGCCCCACACACCAAAAAAGCACTTTGTCCCTAACTTTATTGCTCAGCATCTAGATGGCACAAAGTCACACAGGTCAGTAGCCTTTATATTATTGATGGATTGATATGACCAATGGTCTCTTAAAACCATAGTAACCTGGGTCCAATTTTTGTGCTCCCTAAGGGCTACCATATTAGAATTAGCAGAGTTAGAACCACCATTAAAAATGTCATTTGGTCTGGAGGCTCTCAGAGCACATGAGGAACGATAGCAGGGACCACAACAGCATTCACAAGTTCTTAAGCTTCCTGGTACTAAAAACCTTACTACACAGATAATCAGTCCCACAGTTACAGGTATATAAATGAACATATAGCAATACCAAAAGGTATCCAGCATAAATGCTCTCCTACTCACATCTCCAAGGGTACCACCAAGATGGGTGGCTCTTTCAGTAGGTGGTCATCTGTGGAGGGCCTCTTGATGGATTCTTCCTCCCTGTTCATGCTGATGAACCCCTTTTATGCTGAGTTACACTCACACGCATAACCCTCCTACATATGCATGAAAATTCCAACCCCTTTTTCCTTATCAGGACTTCCAAACCCCCTAAAGTTTGGGGTGCCCCACTTTTCAAAGGCTAGCCTCTTAGTTCCCCATATTTGCATTAGCATTTACATCAACAAGGCCCCATGGCAACCTGCAGTTGCTGCAGAATTTTCTGTGATGTTACAATTGGGTGCCTTGCAGTCCTGACAGGTACATTGCAGCATATTTCCCCAAACATCACTCATTGTCACATTCTTTACAGTAATCTTGTAACATTACTGGTACAGGATTATTCCTGGGTCGCCTGCTTATGTCAACCCTTCTTTTAGGCCTAAGGCCTTATGCAGCTAACCTAAAATCACACCAGCCTCAGCTTGTAGGGCTTGCATGACAGCCTCACTTTGCTTACATACCTAACACACACGGTTCTCTCATAAATGTTTGTCAACCTTATATCCTTATAATACTATCCTACTTATTCCTATACTCTATCTACATCTATTCATCACACATTGATTACGTATCTATTGCTGTGGTTAATTCATAACACAATTAAATGATTCTATGAAATAATCGGCTACGGGTCCATTTGCCTTTAGGATTCTCTGAGCTCTCCCTAGCTGCGGAGCCCCACTAGATGACACAATGAGCTTTGTACCACACTACAAAGACTACGTCTACACTATAAAGCTAAGGGTGTGATTCCCAGCTTGCCAACACATAGTCCTGCTAGGTCAATGAGGGAAAAGTATAAAGAGTAGTGTAGCCACAACAACATGGGCAGCCTGAACTACCGGGCTATGCTAGGCTACTCTTTATATTCGTGCTAGCTGCCATCCAACTACCACAAGTACATGAATGCAAGCTTGGAATCACACTCCTAGCTCGAAGTGTAGACGTAGGTAAAGTCAGGAAGAGCTAGAATTTGGCCCCAAGTAAAGAAACATTTTTTTTTAAATCCTTTATAAGATCTCCTCCTTGTTCTCACGCAGGTGTTCATGACTGTGTAACTTAAATAGAGACAGTTGCACATACATCTTCGATAGCAGGGTCAAGCTTTAATTACATGCTCCCGCAGCAGCGACATTTTTAAAAGAAAAATATTATTCCATTGACTCTAAGATAGAAGAAAAGACAGAATTGGACTCACTATCAGAGGCTGCATAGCTATAACCTTACCCTTAATTTTTCAGTGAAAATGATGCATCTTCCGAGAATGAACGACTTCTAAGCCGTAGCATGGACAGTGATGAAGAAGCTGCTGTCGATAAACAAGGGACCCCAGACCTGTGCTTGTTATCTTTAGTTCATCTCACCAGGGACAAATCTTCCACAAATAACAAATCAACTGGGGTAAGGCTTTTTTCAAAGCTCAAAATGGAGACGAATTTTGATAGGTTTTTTTAAGAAACACATGCATAAATCATCACCACAATAAAACAATGAATTATAATGCTGATCAGACTAATCTACAGGAAAGTTTTGCATGGTAATAAGAAATTGTCGGACAATCTCCTCTGTAGAGACAGCATATAGTATTCCTTCAGTATGCCAAAAATGCTGTGTGTGCATATAAAATGCACTGTAAAGGGCTGAGAAATTAAGCACCCAAAAGTCAGGAAATTCAAAAGCAGGTTTCCTACAACAATATTAACTCTGCTCTCTGGAACTCTGTACAATTTAGGTTATAAATTTGAACCAAAAAAATCAATAATACAGCAAGGCATGCATTTAAACAGGCAAATTAAGAAAGAAAAATTTAGTCTTGGTTTTTCTGTTTAAATGCATTATTTAATGCTGTATTATTGACTTTTTGTCAAAATTTATACCATAAAATGTACAGCGTTCAGAAGAGCAGCGTTAATGTTGCTGTAGGAACATGAGCATATGAACAATGGGGCTAGCCTAGTGTTATAGTGGGAACCTTAACTTTTGAATTTCCTGACTTTTGGGTGCTTAAGCACAACATGCTCATTTCTACACCTTAATGTTTCATTAATATTCATTTTTGTACGTAGTTTTCCTGTTTATTTTTCAAAGATACAAGAGTCACATGGAAGGTGGCTCCAATATTCCAAAGAACTGTACCTGCGCCATCTCACTGTTTGGTTTCTCTACTTGTGGCCTACATTCCTTCCTGCTGGCTGGCTTCCTCACAGTGTATTTAAAGGCAGCTAAGGGCATATAAAGACATGTGTAAGGTGCTTCAGCACATACCAAACTTTCTAACCCATGTTAACATTAAAACATACTTAAAAAGAAAATGCACATATTCATATGGATATGTTTTATACTTTCATAGCTTTCAAAATACTATACCATCCACAATGAAGTCAGTCAGGCCAAGATAGTAGTTTGTAATATCAACCATTTTTGGTTTTCCAAGACTGAAAAAAAATCTTTAAAAAAAAAAAAAAAGTTTGAAAAATATCTTTCCACACTTGCATAGTTTAACTGGCTGAAATGATTTAGCTCAAAACTTTCCAAAATAGCTCATCTTTCCACTAAGACTGGACAGGGAAAGTTTCAGCCCCAAGGGAGATGCTTTTAGCAAGTTATGAACAACTGAAAATTATCATGAACTCTTGACATGTATGAGTTTGTGTTATCTGTCCTTAGGTATTTCTAATGCACACTCATCATGGACTGTAAGCACCATTGTCTCGCTATACTTCACGTTGGGTTGAGGTCTGGTACACAGGTTCTCAGACCAAGTGGCAATGTCATAAGAAAAGTCTCTGAAGACTGTATATACAGTAGATACATCCTCAGAAGTATTTCTTTGGCTTGTAATCTTGTCTAAAGCATAGATCCCTTATCCCAGACCTCTCCCCTGAAAGATGGTTATGACGACTTGAGACCCTCTTAACAGGTATAAAACAAGGTCTTTGGTGGAAATACAGATTGTGATGAGACACAGCTTCCATGCCTCACATTTTAGGACCAAACCAGGTTCCATGCCTTGGAAGAGCACTAAAGTACTTGGGGGGTGCAGATGAAATAGTATTTATAAGACAGACCATAGAGCTCAGTGGGTGTTGAGTGAGGCTAAGGACAGCTAGAGAGAAAGGTAGAAAAATATTGAGAATTTCAAAGCTAGATTTGGCAGGCTCTTTGCCTTACTCTGGACTGCTCCTCCCTGTTTAAAAAAAATATTTTGCAATGAGTTACTACACAGAGGATCCAAGATCAAAACACAAACGTAGCCACTTGCTTGTGGGCTAGGCTCAGTACAGAATCAGCAACCTCAGCCTTTGGAAAAGAAGACAGCCTTTGGCATCCCTCTCGCTGGACTTGGGAGGGAGGTGTTAGTTAGTCTCTCTCTGCCCCAGAGAAAATCAGCACAGAAGGGAGGCTGCCAATGGAGAGAGAAAATGGGGGATCCGAGATGCTTTAAGAGGAACTCTAAAAACCCCTTAGGAAAAACAATGAGAGCTCCTGACATGTTTATAAAGTGGCTACTCCAAATGCACAACAGTTACTGCACTTAGAAAACCCCAAACTTGCAAGTTTTTATTATGAAATAAATAACACCAAGAATATGTAAAATCCCCATTTAATAGCTGTATTCCCATCTCATTATGTTCAAAACACCTGCAGACCTAATGTGTCTACATGACTGGTCAAGTGAGCAGCAGTCAATTGGGGGTCCACAACCACAGGCCTGGAAATCCAACTGATTGATGTACCTGGGCTTTTATAGGCCAGTGAAAACAAACCAGACAAGATCGTCCCAGAAACCCAGAAGCTCAAGCAGGCTTTTTTCAGGGTGTTTTCTAAAAACATTTGTGACAACTGGTGAGTTTGTGAAACAAGTGCTTGAGTCCCATGATAGAGAGAAATTTTCTAATAGCTTGCTCCTAGCTAGAGCTGGCTGGAAGACAACAATTCTGTATTCTGACAGCTTTCAAGGTTTTAAAATTGTTTTCATTTGGCACTAGAATAAAAACAAAACCTTTTCAACGTTTTTGCAAAATAGAACTGTGTTAAAACATCTGGTTTCAGATTGAAAAGTCAGGTCAATTCATGTCTCTCTCATCAGAAGTGATCAGATAGCCCTGGACCTCAGACCCCCTTCTTGTCTAAATCAAGATGGTTTTGCTTCAGCTTTGACAAAAAAGCATATTTTGGCCAAAAAAAAACCATTTAATTGAAAATGTTCCAATCGGCATAATCTATCCCTAATGCCAAACCAGCAACAACTCCTGCAAGTACAACCCTCTTGCAGCATGTTAGGAGAAGTTATTCATCACAGCTGGTCCAATTTTGTGGACCTAACAATTTGGGGTATGCAGCTATAGTATTTAGTTTACTCGCTCCCTTGGGCAGGGTCTATAAAGGGAAATTAAATACTAAAACACTTAAAGCAGAAAGTTCATTAATCCAAATTAGATGACACTGGGACACAGAAAATGAGATCTCCAACACTGGAAAGTGAAAACCAAAAAACATGTTTACTCTTAACTCATTTACACTTATCCTACTCTTCTATGAATCTTCAGAAGAGATCCTTGGCGGCTTTATGTGCTAATGCAGTGGGTTCAGAGTCTTGGAAGAGGAGCCTCTAGAGAGCACCTCAAGAGGTTGCACTGTGTGTCTGGTGCGTCTGTTTGCCTAGTAATTATCTCCTCACATGACTGAAGAAATAATGAGGTACTAGTCTTTAAAATACGTTTTGTTGCTGCTCCCTTTAGATTCAAAGTCGAAGGAAAAAGATACTTGATGTGTATGCCAACGTATGTGGTGTTGCCGAAGGTGAGTGTGAACAAAATACATACAAACTGACTGTATAGAATTAGATCTTAACTATTGGCTGTGGAATGTATTTCCTTTTGTCTTCATAACTGTCAAAAATGGTCTACAAAGAGAAAATCCAAATTTGGGGTTAATTATAAATTGTATAATTTGTATTAGTTATTTATTTTAAGTAAATTGGATGAACACAAACTGATGAAAATATGTTCTGATAAGTTTAAAATTAAGATTTGGGAAGGATCAGATTTGTATTTCAGCTCCCAGCTCCCTCAAATCCTCCACTCTGCCACCACATCCTGAAAACAATAGTTTCCAAGTTGGACAGTTTTTAAGGGTTTAATTCGATTTAGCACTTGATTATTTGTGTTACCTAGGCACAGTGGACATGAATTCATTTCACTACATCAAAGAGTACATAATCTTATTTAATTCTCTCTTTTTCTGTGTGTTCTATGGCTCAGTGCGATCCCAGGTCCCACCACACCACTGGTATTGAACTTGAAATGGAAAAAACGCTATCAGTCTCCAAATCAATTAAAGAGCGTAAATACAAAAGTCAGAATCATAGAAGTGTAGGACTGGAAGAGACCTCGACAGGTCATCTAGTCCAGACCCCTGTACTCATGGCAGGACTATGTAATAACTAGACCATTTCTGATAAGTGTGTGTCTAACCACCTTTCAGGAATGACGGAGATTCCACAATCTCCCAAGTTCCAGTGCTTAATTATTCTGACAGTTGGGCAGTTTTTCCTGATGTCCAACCTAAACCTCCCTTGCTGTAATTTAAGCCCATTGCTTCTTGTCCTAGCCTCAGAGGTAAAGGAGAACAATTTTTCTCCCTCCTCCTTGTAACAACATTTATATACTTGAAAACTGTTATGTCCCTCCTCAGGCTTCTCTTCTCCAGACTAAACAAATCCAATTTTTTCAATCTTCCCTCATAGGTCAGGTTTTCTAGATCTTTAATAATTTTTGTTGTTTTTATTTGGACTTTCTCCAATTTGTCCACATCTTTCCTGAAATGTGGCACCCAGAACTGGACACAGTAATTCCAGCTGAGGTCTTGTCAGCACGGAGTAGAGCGGAAGAATTACTTCTCATGTCTTGATTACAACACTCCTGCTAATACATCTTAGAATGATGTTCTCTTTTTTTTTTTGTAGTGTTACACTGCTGTCTCATATTTAGCTTGTGATCCACTATGACCCCCAGATCCCTCTCTGCAGTACTCTTTCCTATGCAGTCATTTCCCATTTTGTATATGTGCAACTGATTGTTCCTTCCTAAATGGAGTACTTTGCATTTGTCCTTATTGAAGTTCACCCTATTTACTTCAGACCATTTCTCCAGTTTGTCTAGATCATTTTGAATTATAATCCTACCCCGCAAAGCACTTCCAATTCCTCCCAGCGTAGTATCGTCCGCAAACTTTATAAGTGTACTATGTCATTATCTAAATCATTGATGAAGATATTGAACAGAACCAGACCCAGAACCGATCAATGTGGGTCCCCACTTGATATGCCCCTCTAGCTTGACTGTGAACCACTGATAACTACTCTCTGGGATCGGTTTTCCAACCAGTTCTGCACCCACCATATAGTAGCTGCATCTAGGCTGCATTTCCCTAGTTTGTTTATGAGAAGCTCATGCAAGACAGTATCAAAAGCCTTACTACTGTCAAGGTATATCACATCTACCAGGCTTGTTACCCTGTCTAAAAAAGCTATTAGGTTGGTTTGACACAATTTGTTCTTGACAAATCCATACTGTTACTTATCACCTTGTTATCTTCTAGGTGTTCACAAATTGATGTTTAATTATTTGTTGCTGATACTGTCTCCTGTACTACATCTAGTATTATGGATAAACTGTCTAGCAAAGAGCATCCATTCAGCCCCATGATCAGTGCTAATATGACCAAGATCTCCTATGGAGGTACTTCAACAATAAAACTCTTGCAGGAACTTATATGCATGGAGGCAGTAGGCATCATGGTACCACCTGTGCTCATCTCATCCCTGCAAGACCACCTTCCAATTATAGAGACAGAGAGAATCAGAGTCAGTGGAGAGTCAAACACTGAGTCATCTGTGGGAGAGGATTATTGTCAGCAGAGTATTCTCTGTGCCATTAAATAACTGAATTTTGTACCACTAGAAAATTGGTGGCTGCTGGCCAGTTTGCAAAGCCAAAATGAAACTCTTACACTAAACATGCTTAGCTACATCTGTTGAAGTGCTCACTAGGGATACATCTACAATATATTCCCTGGGACAGCTACTTCAGGATTAGCTGAGAAAGGGATAAAGTAGTATGGCAATACACAACTCAGTTAAGAATCCATATGGGGAGAGATTAACAAGACTGGGATTTTTCAGCTTGGAAAATAGATGGCTCGGGGGGATATGACAGAGATCTATAAAATCATGACTGGTGTGGAGAAATTAAATAAGGAAGTGTTATTTACTCCTTCTCATAACACAAGAACTAGGGGTCACTAAACGAAATTAATAGGCAGCAGGTTTAAAACAAACAAAAGGAAGTATTTCTTCACAAAACGCACAGTCAACCTGTGGAACTCTTTGCCAGAGGATGTTCTAAAGGCCAAGACTGTAACAGAGTTCAGAAAAGAACTGGATAAGTTCCTGGAGGATAAGTCCATCAATGGCTATTAGTCTGGATGGGCAGGGATGCAAAACCATGCTCTGACGTGTCCCAAGTCTCTGTTTGCTGGGATCTGGGAATGGGCACCAGGGAATGGATCACTTGATGATTACCTGTGCTGTTTATTCCCTCTGAAGCCTCTGGCATTGGCCACTGTCAGAAGAGAGGATACTGGGCTAGATGGACCATTGGTCTGACCCAGTATGGCCGTTCTTATGTTCTAATCTTAGTTATTTCCCACCCAAATTCACACATGCATTCTTCTCTTATCCTCTCTCCTGTTTCAGTTTTTTCTCTCTTTCAAGACTTTTCCAATTTGATACTGTCATTTGGGGCTATTCATTTAGGCCTATCTGTGTCAAAATACTCATGTGTCAGTAACCCAAAGAGACGAGTACCAGGCAAAGTGTGTTACTCTCATGATTTTTTGGGTGTACCTATTATTTAACATTTAAAGCTTATCCTAATAATATTATAGTACTGAACAAGGGAACATTTCTAGTAGTCACCAAGATCTGTATATCGAACTTCTGACTCTTAGGAATTTTTAATTCACAGGTCTCAGTCCTACAGAGCTGCCATTTGATTGCCTGGAGAAGACCAGCAGGATGCTCAGCTCAACATACAACTCAGAAAAAGCTATTGTGAAAACATGGCGCCACCTTGCTGAGAGCTTTGGACTAAAAAGGGATGAAATAGGTGGTATGACAGATGGCATGCAGCTCTTCGACCGCATCAGCACAGCCGGCTACAGTATCCCTGAACTTCTAACCAAACTAGTGCAAATTGAGCGGTTAGATGCTGTTGAATCTTTGTGTGCAGATATTTTGGAGTGGGCGCAAGTGATGCCTTCACCTGAACAAGTGGTTACATCCTGATGTGAGCATCATTTCCAAAGGATGTGCAAGAACATTGATCCCAAGAGCAATGCTTCAAGAGCACAGGGCAGAGACTTAAAAGAATCGGAGGTTTTCTCATACACTACTCACATTCACCGCAAAGAATAAAGTGAGGCAAGATTTGCAACTGAATTTATCACCCACAAAATAAACAAGGGCAAAAATTCTTCTGAGAAGCTCAACATGAAATATGTAATTGAATAGAATGGCTTTTGTTAAACAGGTTTCAGAGTAACAGCCGTGTTAGTCCGTATTTGCAAAACGAAAAGGAGTACTTGTGGCACCTTAGAGACTAACCAATTAGTCTCTAAGGTTAGTCTCTAAGGTGCCACAAGTCCTCCTTTTCTTTTTGTTAAACAGTTACTGATAGTAAGTGGACACTAATATCCATTTTCCACAAAGTTTACAAGTACAGGTACAGGTCAATCTTCTAATAGCCTGTCTGGCTTTGAAGAAAGCCCATTTAATTATTATCTGAGGATAGCTCTATCACCTGGGGCTCTGTTCAATCATTTCAAATCTACAGTTAGCTACAGTACCATGGAATACAGATAAGGCATGCACATTTCTACCAGCTCTAACACATGTAATTGTAACCAATTTCATTCCTTATACATACTACAGATTTGTTGAATCAAAAAGTGCTTAGATTAACTAATTATACTGTATGAAAAAAGTTACTTCTGGAGTCTACATGAGCCGAGTGCTTCAAATGACTGTATGTAATGTGTTAGAGCATTCTTGGTTCATGCAGATATTTCAGAAATTGGAAATGCAAACTGTTAACTGACAAGACATACTGGTAAGAAAGGTGGCAGTGATTGCTCTGAAATTAAAAGGACAATATTTTGTCTATTCTCTGTATTTATAAACAAACACTTGTCTATTGCGTTACAAGCCATTTTGCGTTACAAGCCATGATGTCTGTGCTTCTTAAGTTCTATTCCAAACAGAGGAATTCCAGATGAAAATGGTGCATACTCTGCACCTGCAGAAGCCAGCGAGAACTAAAAACGGAGATTTAATAAAACACTTGAAAAGGAAGAAAATGTAGCGAATCGCGTGGTATTTGAAAAGCTGTGCTCTTGTAAAAATCTGCTATGAACATGAACACAGCTCACAGGGTTAAACAAACCATGGAAGCTTTAGTTTGAGGTTGTCCACAGCAGCAATCTATCAATTTATTTGTTTAAAAGTTAACAAATCTCTATTTTTCTTGAGATAGTGGCTTTTTTAAACCTACAAGTGCAGAGGCTAGAAGCCAGTAACTGTTAACAACCCAGTTGGTTAATCTACGAGTTCAGTTCATTGCTAGAATGGTGTGGTGACAGATTTCAGTGAGAGTTATTACTAAATTAAAACAAATTCCATGACTTACAAAGCAAGACTTTTTTAATTACAAATTGCATGACTGAGCTAATGTGTGATAAAAATATCAGTCATATTCTTGAAACTAACAACCAGTTTTCCACCAGTGAGCAAACAGACCTTTTCTGTGACAGGGCTATAATTATGTGCTGAATGTTTAATATCACTATTTAGCATCTAATTTGCTGATCTTTTCAGTACTTATTTAGTGTAGTCTGGGAGCTACATAACTTAATTATCCATTTAGTTTCTCTTTGAAATCTTCTTTTCCTACCTGTTCTATGGAAATTATAAAAATACTTCCCTTAATTAGTTTGCAAATGCCAAATTTGATTATAATTCTGTCCTGAAAGGAAGTTTGCTGCTTCCTTAAAAAAAATACTTTCACATTTAAAAAATAGAGATGAGATAACACAACCCCAATTGACTTCAGTGGGGCCAGGATTTCAGACAAGATCTGAATTTTGCAGTTTGAGCCCATCTCTAATAAAAAGGAAAGTTGCTATTTTTCTTATGCCAGTATATAACTACAGTATTGTCCTACAGCTGTAGGACTGGTCTGACATTTATTGTTTCATTTAATATTAACACATTGTGTACTTATGTAAAGACAAACAGTGATCATTTGTTTATTGAGCCTTGAGGAACATTAGGCCCTTGAAATTAATGATGCCAATGTGTACACAGACTATTTAACATTATTTTATTTAGTATATAGAGAAATTTTTATTGTGTTACACAAAAGATGTACAGGAATAAAACAGAATACTTCTGAATATCTTGCCTAAAGGCATAATTTCTAATAGTTTTGTTTAATGCTGTACATATAACTTATTATATTGTATCATATGAATAAACATATATGCTAAAACATTAAGATATTGAACATAATATTATTGATCCAGAAATCTGTAATTAAATAAATTACTCAAGGGCTAGCAGGCACTTTATATTCCTGTAGAACAGACTGCCTACACAACATACATGAACCATTTGAAGTAGGAAAGGAGAGGCATTTGGGAGGCTCCTTTTTTTTTTATATCTTGGTTTTGGTGTACACTTTGTGTACCAGACATCGGGAATGGTGTGAAAAAAGCATGAAGTCACACATGGGAGGAAACAAAGGAAGTAATACACTTTTATTATCTAACTTGTGTGTCTGAAAAAATCAGGGACCCCAGACCTTCCGTTTAGCCAAGTTTTAAAAATAAATAGTTTTTTAAGCCATATTTTAGGCAGAGTTTTGTTTCCACCGGGTGACAAAAATCAATCCCAAATACTCGACCAATCCACTGCTAGTTAGCCAACACCTTTCCAGAATAGAGAGGAGGGGAGCACCAGAGGCCAGCCTGGAAAGCTGATATACTCTAATTTTTCCAATCAGATTTTTTTAGAAGTTATTTCTATCATTGGATGAGTGACAGATTCTAGTGCAAATCCCAGAATGAGATACATTCTCTGACTTATATTTTAGGGAGGCAAATTGCCCAAGACATTGACAGTGATACTGCCCGTTCTAAACTCACTCTGGATCAAGGCTCCCACACATCCCTGTGAATGAACTCTAGCCAGATGCTATTTTATCTATGAAGCCCCTATATACAGATTAATTACTAGAAGAGTACCACTGAGAACAAATGTCATGGAACGGAGATATAGGCAATACAACTACAATAAATACTTGTACAGACGATAAAAGAGCAGTAAAATTAGTTCTTAAAAATTAAATGGTATCTAGAAAAAGATCATGTTTATGTATAGCTATAGTCTTAAAAAAGTAATTCCTTTAAAAGCAATATTTAAAATGTATTTATGGTATTTAAACAATGTAAATTAATGGGTTTTTTTATTTTAGATTCCTGTTTCTGTTCTCTTTCCCTTTTTCCCTGTAGTCCCAAACTCGTGCATTGAGGCTGCCATGTCCTGGGGCTGAAGGTGGTGTTTGTGTGACATTTTTAAAAGCATCAAAGTGACTAAGCACCTGTCCCAGTTTCAAAAGAATGAGACTTTGGCTTCTAACTGCCCAGCTCACTTTTCAGAATGGGACTTAGGAGCCTAAGTTACTTAGACACATTTCAAATTTTTGTCCTAAGTCTCTTTGAAAGTCAGTGGGTCTTAGGCTTCTAAGTTACATTTTAAATTGGAAATCAGGTATATATATATATACCAAAGTCTAAATAATAAGATGGGTGAACTAGATTGCCTCGTATTAAATGAGGATATTGATATAAGAGGCATCACAGAAAGTTGGTGGAATGAGGCTAATCAATGGGACACAGTAATACCAGGGTGCAAAATATATCGGAAGGACAGCACAGGTGGTGCTGGTGGGGGAGTGACACTATATGTGAAAGAAAGCGTAGAATCGAATGAAGTAAAAATCTTAAATGAACCAAGCTGTACCACAGAATCTCTATGGATAGTAATTCCATGCTCGAATAATAAGAATATAGTAGTAGGGATATATTACCGACCACCTGACCAGGATGGTGATAGTGACTGTGAATGCTCCGGGAGATTAGAGAGGCTATTAAAATAAAAAACTCAATAATAATGGGGGATTTCAACTACTGCCATATTGACTGGGTACATGTCACCTCAGGATGGGATGCAGAGATAAAGTTTCTTGACACCTTAAATGACTGCATCTTGGAGCAGCTAGTCCTGGAACCCACAAGAGAGGCAATTCTTGATTTAGTTCTAAGTGGAGCGCAGGATCTGGTCCAAGAAGTGAACATAGCTGGACCGCTTGGTAATAGTGACCATAATATAATTAAATTTAACATCCCCATGGCGGGGAAAACACCACAGTGGCCCAACACTGTAGCATTTAATTTCAGAAAGGGGAACTATACGAAAATGAGGAGGTTAGTTAAACAGAAATTAAAAGGTAAAGCACTAAAAGTAAAATCCTGACAAGCTGCATGGAAACTTTTTAAAGACACCATAATAGAAGCTCAACTTAAATGTATATCCCAAATTAAAAAATATAGTAAGACAACCAAAAAAGAGTCACCGTGGCTAAACAACAAAATAAAAGTAGTAGTGAGAGGCAAAAAGGCATTCTTTACAAAGTGGAAGTTAAATCCCATTGAGGAAAATAGAAAGGAGCACAAACTCTGGCAAATGAAGTGTAAAAATATAATTAGGAAGGCCAAAAAAGAATTTGAAGAACAGCTAGCCAAAGACTCAAAAAGTAATAGCAAAAATTTTTTAAGTACATCAGAAGCAGGAAGCCTGCTAAACAACCAGTGGGGCACAGGACGATCAAGATGCTAAAGGAGCACTCAAGGACGATAAGGCCAATGCGGAGAAAATAAATTCTTTGCATTGGTCTTCACAGCTGAGGATGTGAGGAAGATTCTCAAACCTGAGCCATTCTTTTTAGGTGACAAATCTGAGTAACTGTCCCAGATTGAGGTGTCATTAGAGGAGGTTTTGGAACAAATTGAGAATGTACACAGTAATAAGTCACCAGAACCAGATGGGATTCACCCAAGATTTCTGAAGGAACTCACATGTGAAACGGCAGGGCTACTAACTGTAGTCTGTAACCTATAATTTAAATCCGCTTCTGTACCAAATGACTGGAGAATAGCTAATGTGACGCCAATTTTTAAAAAGGGCTCCAGAGGAGACCCCCAGCAATTACAGGCTGGTAAGCCTGACTTCAGTATCAGGCACACTGGTTGAAACTATAGTAAAGAACAAAATTGTCAGACACATAGATGAACATAATTTGTTGGAGAATAGTCAACATGGTTTTTGTAGAGGTAAATCATGCCTCACCAATCTTCTAGAATTCTTTGAGGGGGTCAACAAGCATGTGGACAAGGGGGATCCAGTGTGTGCTTAGATTTTCAGAAAGCCTTTGACAAGGTCCCTCACCAAAGGCTCTTAAGCAAAGTAAACTGTCATGGGATAAGAGGGAAGGTCCTCTCATGGATTGGTAACTGGTTAAAAGGTAGGGAAAAAAGGGTAGGAATAAATGGGCAATTTTCTGAATGGAGAGAGGTAAATAGTGGTGTCCTGCCAGGGCCTGTACTGGACCCAGTCCTATTCAACATATTCATAAATGCTCTGGAAAAAGGGGTAAACAGTGAGGTGGCAAAATTTGCGTATGATACAAAACTACTCAAGATAGTTAAGTCCCAGGCAGACTGCAAAGAGCTACAAAAGGATCTCTCAAAGCTGGATGACTGAGCAACAAAATGGCACATGAAATCCAATGTTGATAAATGCAAAATAATGCACATTGGAAAACATAATCCCAACTATATATATAAAATGATGGGGTCTAAATTAGCTATTACCACTCAAGAAAGCAATCTTGGAGTCATTATGGATAGTTCTCTAAAAATATCCACTCAATGTGCAGCGGCAGTCAAAAAAGTGAACAGAATGTTGGGAATCATTAAGAAAGGGATAGATAATATGACAGAAAATATCATATTGCCTCTGTATAAATCCATGGTACGCCCACATCTTGAATACTGCGTGCAGATGTTGTTGCCCCATCTCAAAAAAGATATATTGGAATTGGAATAGGTTCAGAAAAGGGCAACAAAAATGATTAGGGGTATGGAACGGCTGCGCTATGAGGAGAGATTAATAAGACTGGGACTTTTCAGCATGGAAAAATGACAACTAAAGGGGATATGATAAAGGTCTATTAATTCATGACTGGTGTGGAGAAACTAATAAGGAAGTGCTATTTACTCCTCATAACAAGAACTAGAGGCCACCAAATGAAATTAATATGCATCAGGTTTAAAACAAACACTGTGTGTTTTGTCACACCGTGCACAGTCAATCTGTGGAACTCCTTGCCAGAAGATGTTGTGAAGGCCAAGGCTATAACAGGGTACAAAAAAAGAACTAGATAAATTCATGGAGACTAGGTTCATCAATAGCTATTAGCCAGGATGGGCAGGGATGGAGTCCATAGTCTCTGTTTGCCAGAAGCTGGGAATGGGCAACAGGGGATGGACCACTTGAGGATTACCTGTTCTGTTAATTCCCTCTGGGACACCAGGCATTAGTCACTGCTGGAAGACAGGATACTGGGTTTTATGGACCTTTGGTTTGACCCAGTATGCCATTTTTATGTTCTTATGAATCAACTATAGCTGACTTTGAAAAACTTACATATAATTCCTTGAATCCCTTCTATAGTTCATTAAAGTAATGGGTTCGCTCCCATGCCCACCTGATTATTATTTTGACCCACAGAAACTGGGGTCAGAACTTCTCATCAAAGCTAAATGCAAAATTCAGGAGCATCCATTCAGCAAAGGGAGCTACAAGTCTAACAATAAGTAGCTTTGTCCAAAGTTACCTCTTTTATGAGTCATGAGACAATCATAGTCATGCACAGTATTTCCTCTCCATGCTTCCTCTGTGGAACACCATCAGTCTCATAAAAAGAAATATACTCCTATAATCGGGCAGAGGACTGTGGATTGAAAACCTGTACCAAACCACGTTGTCTTGGGCTGCACTGTTAGAGATACCATACTTCACATGAGAAGACCCCCTTTCCCATCAATGGTAGTTGTCCAGGTGGAAGTTAAAGATCATATGATACATTTCAGAAAGGGAAGAGGACAACACTGATGTCCCTCCTTTCTTAATAATAATTTTAGAAGGTCATAAAAATGTGTGAGCATTAAACTATTGCTGAGAAAATAATGGCTCCCACAGTTACTGCACTATCATAGCCCAACTTCTGGCCACCAAGAAATAGGAGATCAAATTATTTGACATAAACCACTGAGCTTTCAGAAGCTACCAATCTGGGCCAGATTTGAATGGGTTA
Organism: Lepidochelys olivacea; assembly: GCF_965140295.1. Taxonomy (NCBI): domain Eukaryota; kingdom Metazoa; phylum Chordata; order Testudines; family Cheloniidae; genus Lepidochelys; species Lepidochelys olivacea. Next base: position 114,803,434 of record NC_140411.1, read on the forward strand.
TCTAGAGCTAAAAGGCTCTGTATCAGATTATCAATCCTCCAAGCCTTTCAGGTCTATGGAAAAAAACCTCTCAGCCTATAATTAAAGGATGCAATGTCACGGCTGTAAATTATGAATTTTGCTCACAGCTCTTTTTTAATTTGATGTGATAAATTAAACCATACATAGTAGACACTGATGCTTATTGTGAATGAAAGCTCTTAAGGAAAAAATATTGCTAAAGGCATATCTTTTAGCTTTCAGTTTAATTTATCTGCTTAAAAATCGTTTCCCTTTAATTTATTGTTAAATCTGTTTATTTAAAACTTAAAAACAGAAAACTGACTCGTATACAGTGAAGTTGGTAGGTAACTATGAATGACATGTCATTATGAAAGGGATACATTTGATTGGCTGGCAAAGGTTACAAGTATGTAGGTATACAGTACAATTGTTCAGGCCAGGACTTGTTAACCAATTCATTTCCCTGAATCCATTGTGTTTTTGAAAAAGCAACAACCCCCATACATCCCAAACAGCAGTAACATCTCTTTAAAAGGTTCACTTCCTTTTTTTATATTTTTATCAAACAAAGTTTGTAGCTCAAGCACGAAATAGCTATTTGCCTACTTGTTAATGGGAAGTGGGAAGCTTTTCAAGGTGAGCATGGTGTAGTAAGACATGAAGTTCTGCAAAATGTAACAATTTTTTTTAAACAAAGTTTCTAGCCTTTGTTGTGAGTAAACTTTCCAAGTGCCCAAATGCAATGCCTCTTCTGACATGGCCTCTGTAGTCACTCGCAGCTTTGCCAAACAGCAGCAGAGTGAAATTAATCCAATTGTGGTCAGGTTCACAGCTTCTAAATCTGGTGGGTGCCACACAACAGACAGGAAACTTACCAGCTTCATGCTAGAGCTGCAGCCACCTCTTTTCAACCCCTTCCTGCCGCAGACAGAGTGATGTGGGAGAAGGGTAGAACGGTAGAAACTCTCCTGCTTCCTCACAGCACCCAACATGTGGAACGAGCAGAGAGAGGAAGCTCCCTCTCCCCTCCAGCAGCTAGAAGTGGATGGAGTTTTAAGTTTCTGGGTATCTTGAAGGTAGAACAAGGAAGGCACCCTAGTGTCATCTATCTATTCCTGACCTGACGCTAGTTTCCTTTCAGACATGGGATGTATCTCAACATCCATGCTGCTGTAACCCCATCTGTAATGTGGGCACGATAATTAAAGCTGTTTGAAAATTTATCTGAATGATTTTCCAATTAAAAAAATGCCCTTTTTGCAAAAACCAAAATTGTTCACAAGAATTTTTTTTCCATTTTGTCCACCTGGAAGGCTTGTCTCAGTTTCACTGTCTGCCAAAAGCTTTCCGAGAGGGCTGCCTCCCTCACAGCTCTGGGAGACAAAGGAGCACAGTGCCCAGGTGCTCAGCCTGCCCTGCAACTCCAGGAGCCCCAGAGCCAAAAAGCCCCAGTGCTCTGCCTCCCCACCTCTTTGAGCCGAACAGCCAGCCAGCCAACGTACTTTACCTCCCTGCCTCCCTCTCAGCTTTGGAACTGTGCGTGATGACTGCCTCCAGACCTATAAACCTCGGTCTTCCAGGGTCTGCAGCTCTAGGCTCCCTGCTGTGGAACTAGGAGTTTGAAAGCCCTAGGATCCTCGGCTCTACCCTGGCTCTGTGGAAGGGAGCCTGGAAGCTGGGGCTCTCAGGGCTTCCACGCTCCCTGCCACAGATCTGGGAAGTCCTGGGACAGATTTCCAGGATCTGGTGCAGTCCGCATGGTGGGGCTGTCCCAGAGTCTCAGACCTCCAGAACTGTGGCAGCTTCTCAGTGAAACTGACAAGAATGTGAATTTCATTTAACAGCAGTAGGTCCTGGGGAGCAGATTTTGTTTTGTGTCAGTGTTTCCTAAACTAATTTTGAGGCGATTTCCAGTTTGCATGACATTTTAAAAACTGGTTTCATTCCAGTTCGGAAAAGCAACAATCTCCAAAACCAAATTTTGAAACCAGAAATTACGAACCAGAAATCCCAAGTTTCAGCCAGCTTTACTGATCATACTTTCTTACCTGCCCCCCCCCGATCAAAAATTGAAAATGGGAGTGAAAGACTTAAAAACAATCAAAATGGTTATTTTAACAGCATCTTACTCCATTTTCAGTAATATAGCATCCATAGCTAGATAAAAAGGAATAACAACATAGCTTTGCAAACAAATATAATTATACTTCAAATAATTCTCTCTTTGTCTTGAATTTGGCTGCAGCGTGTTTTTCTTCTTTTCTTTTTTAATATATTTTTAATTTGAAACTTCTATAAAGAAAATTAAGATTACTGTCTCAACCCTCCCCCCCAGCCAAATTCCCAAGGTTTTACAGTTTTGTTTTGAGATATTTTGTTCTTATTAATTATAATTTCTTCCATATGCTGGATAATTCTATACAATGCTCAATTTACTCCTGTCAATTTACAGCATTTACATACAGAAACTAGTATATGCATGTGATGACGTGTCCACCCCACACAGGACAGGAACGGGTTAAGATGTCCAGGTGGGTCAATTAACTTCACAGGCTGCAGGTGGAGGATGAGCCAGGGAATCATAGAATATCAGGGTTGGGAGGGACCTCAGGAGGTCATCTAGTCCAACCCCTGCTCAAAGCAGAGAATTGACTGCAAACAGGTTCAGCTGTGCAGAAATAGGTGGGGCCTATAAAGCCAGGAAGCTGACAGAGACTGTTGGGAGAGAGGAGTGTTTGGAAGCTGTAGTCACTGACTGGGAAGAGGGTTTGGTGCTAGTACACCTAGAGCATGGAGGGGAACCAGGAGTTGTAGGAAGCAGTCCAGGGAAGGAGCAGTAAGGGCTGGGAGAGGAAAGCCCAGAACTGCTGGACTGGAACCCAGCGTACATGGCAGGCCCGGGTACCCCTACCAGTCACTGAAGGAGTGGCACCTGAGGCAGTGAATGGGAAGATGGGCTAGGATTGCTGAAGGAAAAACTTTTATATACCTTGAAAGGGAGGAACACTGAGTGACCTGGCCAGAGGGCTGCATCAGGAAGAGGATGCTACAGTTCCTGCAGTGAGAGAGGGGCTACAGATCAGAGACACAAAGTGATGGCATGCAACCACAGCAATGGGCACTGCCCTAATGAGCTAATCCCCAGAGTGACCCGGAGGAGGCACCAGACAAGTGGTGATCCTGATCACAATGCAATATAAGAGTTTTATTGGAGAAGTGTATATTTACATACACTAATAGAATCTCTCCTTTCTTGCTCATATTTTTTATATTGTGCTCTCTTACCCATGTTCCCTGTTAAACAGAGAAGATGCTGCCTTGGTTATTGTGAACCATCTTTAGTGGAACTTTGGTCCTCCCTGAATAAAATATTGAAATGTATTTATGTATTATAGGTGAACAGTTAAGACTATCTTACAGTTTCCTCTATAAACCTCTGTTTCAGATACATAAAACACTAACAAGCCTTACCCATTTGGGCTTGCTACATGCTTACTATCTGTCTCAGATTTAAAGTTTTGGAAAGCTTGAGCAACAATAGTATTTCAAGAACCAGTCTAGTGAAAAAGAGTATCAGCAATGGCTAAAAAAAAAAACTACTACATTATTTTTCGAACTGCTCTAGTGCCTCAGGGTCCTCTACTAGAAACTTGAGGCTTTGCAGCAGGAAAGTACGTAGGTCAGAGAAGTGTCTTTCATTATTCCCTTGAAAAACTTTTTGGCTTTGACAGTTACAAGCAGGGTGGATTTGATTTAAATCAAATTGATTCACAACTCAGAGACAGATGTAGGTTTCATTTTTAGAAGGTACACACTATACATTTTTAAACGGTGATTTATTTTGAAAACTTTTCAGATTAGTTTTACAGCTATATAAGAAAATGAATGATTGTTTGGTTATTCCATTTACCAAACATAATTGAAGCAGATATTTGTGAAGTCACTGGAAGGTGAACTATCTCCAATTCAACAGGTTAATCATTAATTGAGGATTTTCTTCCCATGCTGTATTAGGAAGAGAACATCACCAGACAGACATTTAAATTGTTTTATTTAACTAAAAGAACATTAAGTATTCTGAATTTTTTCTTCAACAGCAAACATATAATATTTTAACAAAACAAGCATATGTCCCTAAATTCTCACATTTATCTCCAGACTTCTTCTCCTTGTCCAGACGTATTCTGCCCTCAGCAATCTTCTATTCATTGAACTTTTTGAAACTTTGCACTTTTAGAGAGAGGTAAGGGATTGACTCTGTGTACACAAATTTGCAGAGGGACAATAGGGTTGAGGACTTATTTCTCACCTTTATATATTTATTTAAAAACATTTTTGCTGTTAACAAGCATGTTATCTCTGGAGACACAAATCCACAGTTTGAGAATGGCAAAACTAAGCATCTCTGATGGTATGTTCTAGACTGAGCATGGAGTCTCATTGGGTACATAGAAAGATTAACCTAAATCTATACAGAAGCCCCTGAAACACCATAAAATTGGGTCTCTAATCCATGAACTTTTGGAACTCATTTACAAAACTTTTCTTAAATATTACATGAATATATTAATTCCTATTCCGTGATGAGATATCTTTGAGCTATAGTGTATCTTAATTAAAACTATCTTAGAAAGGTTGTTTCCTCAAATCATTTTATTTAAATAAAAAACAATTTTTTAAAAAAATCATTTTTATCCACCCTGGTTACAAGATGTAGGAAAAAAATCACCATTTCTACATGCTCTGTAGAAGTTGCTGGGCGCTTGCTTTTAATTTTCTGAATGTTCCAACTCCACTGAGTATGCTCTTAGTCCACAGTGAGCCTCTATAGTGTGTTTTCAAAAAGCTCTAGGCTGGACACAAGCAAAACATATCATCCTGCTCCTTCTAGCATTTGGAGTTAAAAAACACTGACTATTGTCAATATCTTTGCATTTCCAGTCCCTATTATTGAGCAAGATATTTTCAATTCCTATTCTACTTCTATTTTTCCATTTAAATGTATATATTACCATTTCTGAGTTCAAACTTGCAAAGAGTTACTCTTACATGTATGCACAGCTCCATTCAGTGTGACAACACATAGGAGTAACACTTAGCAGGACTGTGCCCTAAATTCATCACTGGACACCAAAAAATACAGTGTATGTACAACACGGATGAGTGAACTTGGCTGAACATTATCTTGTGAACTTCCTGGCTTCTTCATTTATAATTCCTCACACTCAATGCATTAACAAACATGTATGTGTATATATACTTACGCACGCATGCACACACAGTATTACTATTCACTATTTGTACTGTGGAAACATCAAAAATGTACAAGGCTTTTTCTGAACAGTAAGACACATCATGGGCCATACACCGGGTACAATCCAAACAGACAAAAAAGACACAGGGTGGGGGAAATCGGGCACAAAGCACAAGCAAAGAGATCATAGAATATCAGGGTTGGAAGGGACCTCAGGAGGTCATCTAGTCCAACCCCCTGCTCAAAGCCGGACCGATCCCCGACTAAATCATCCCAGCCAGGGCTTTGTCAAGCCTGACCTTAAAAACTTCTAAGGAAGGAGATTCCACCACCTTCCTAGGTAACGCATTCCAGTGTTTCACCACCCTCATAGTGAAAAAGTTTTTCCTACTATCCAAGCTAAATCTCCCCCACTGCAACTTGAGACCTTTACTCCTTGTTCTGTCATCTGCTACCACTGAGAACTGTCTAGATCCATCCTCTTTGGAACCCCCTTTCAGGTAGTTGAAAGCAGCTATCAAATCCCCCCGCATTCTTCTCTTCTGAAGACTAAACATCCCCAGTTCCCTCAGCCTCTCCTCATAAGTCAATATGAGCCAGTGCTGGAGTCTGCTGCCCTGGGCCACTTCCTACCTTCCCCTTAGGGTGTACCTGACTCTGTAGAGTCCTCTGACTCTTGGGGTAGGTATCTGGTGGTGGCCACAGCCACTCCTCCGTTCACAGGTCTGTTGGTGATGGCAGCAACTCTGGCCAATTTTTGGCGCGGCCAGGATTCTCCTCAGGCTCCAACTCCTGGAGCAGGTGGAAGGAGTCTGTCTCCTCCAGCCACTTGCCATCAACTGAGCTGCTGGGTTCAACCTTTACACTTCCTGAACCGCTCATTGACTTCCAGGGGGGAGGGTGAGACCACTCTGACTTTGCCCACCCTAGTTTAGCGGTTGGCTCCTCCCCCTCTGGCTCAGTGGGAGGCCACTCTGCCTCATCACATGAAGGAAGACAGTAAAAGACAACCACAAGGGTATAAACATACACATTCATAAAATCAAACTGAAATTCATGTTCAAACACATTTCTAAACTGTCACACTTCATCTCCAAAGTGACTTTTGAAAATGTGATTTGGCTCTTAAGCAAGCACTTTTAAAAATTGTACATGAAATACGTAGATGTAGCTAATTTCTTGTAGATGTAGGGGAAGAAGTGGATTTTTAGGGAGAATCTCATCAAGATGTCTAGCGTCTATTAACTAAAATAGGAGGGATTTTTCCATCTTGTAAATATAATCTAGTCAATATGAATGTCTAAGCTTATACATTTTTTAACTTGCAGCCATTTCTTCCTCCTGAATAGATTTAAGTTCTTGAATTGCTTGATTCATGCTTTCACTGCAATAGGGTATGCTCATGAATCTTGTGTGTATAATATATATAATGCACACAAAAAGTTGAGAGGATTGCTTTGAAAAGTACACATAAAATACATGAATGATGTAAGAGTAAATTTTTTGAAGCTGTTTTATTTTGTTTTAAATGGAGGTTACTGACTATAACTGAAAGTTCTTCAAGATGTGTGGTCCCTCTTTGTATTCCACATGTGGATAAGCATGCACACCATGCCTCTGAGTCTAGAAATTCTAGCAAGCAGCGTCGGTTGGCTTGCACATACATGGTAGGTCTCCTCATGTTCCTGACCGAGGGCGTAAGAGGCAGTGCTGGCTGATGCCTCTCCAATTCCCCTTCTTCCCATGAATCCAATAGGATCCAAAGCAGAGTGGACAGAGGGCAGGTAGAGGAAATCAGACAGAGACCACACGTCTCTAAGAACTTCCAGTTACAGTAACCTCAATTTTTTCCTTTGAGTGCTGGTCCCTATGTATATTCCATATGTGGGTGATCGGCAAGCCATGCTCAGACTGGAGAGGGGTGCGAGGAAGCTGGCAGCAAAGATGCTTGCAGTACTGCAGTTAGCGCTGCTGCATACACATCAGAGGCCTGAACTAGTGCATAATGTCTAACAAACATGAATGGAGCTCCAGGTCACTCTGCATACGTCTAGCATTGGACTGTCCTACAGGGATGCTGTAGAGGTGGCTTGTGCCTCGTGGAGTGTGCCCTGCCTCTGTCAGGTTAGTACACACACCTCCTCCTTTAGCACTTGATGCATCTAGAAACCCACTTAAAGATTCTCTGAGGGGATATTACTTGACCTTGCGATCTTTCTACAATCGAGAGAAAAAGTCTTGGTGATTTTCTGATGGGTTTGGTCCTTTGCAGGAAGATCATCAGAGCAGAAGCACAAGGTTTCAGAAAAAGGACAGGTAAGTGGTTACTTTGGTTGACCTGGAATTCAGAAATAACCTTGGAGAAATTTAGGATTGAGGCAAAGGGATACTTTTCCCCTGTGAATACCATATGAGGAGGGTCTGCCATGAGGGCTCCCAATTCACTCAACCTCCTGACCCAAGTGATAGCTACTAAAAATGCAACTTTAATGGATTGGTGGGAGAGGGAGCATGTTGCCAAGGGTTCAAACAGTGATCTGGTGAGTGCTGACAGGAAGAGACTGAGGTCCCACTGAGTTGCAGGTTTGACCAATGGTGGAAAGGTCCTGTCTTGACCCCTAGTGAATCTTATTGTAGTTGGGTGGGCAAAAATAGAAGTCTGTCTATTGAAGGAAGGCACTAATCACTTCAAGATGGACCTGCAGCAAACTAATGGAAAGGCCTGAGTTTTTTCGAACCAGTAGATAATCTAAAATGACCGTAATATCTGTAGGGCCTGGGGAAGGTTGACTATGCTACACCCAAGTACAGAAATGCCTCCGTGCACCTAGGTAGCAGGTCCTAGTTGAATCTTTCCTGCTTTGGTTAAGGATAGCCTGAATTGGTGCTGAACAGGAACGTTTTATTTCTGATGCTCCTCCTCACAGCCTGTTGTTTGGATGGGCAAGTCTGGATTGGGGTGTCTGATTCTGCTCCCTTTCTGAGTTAGGTGGTCTGGAAAGTGGCAGATCCTAATTGGGGGGAGGAGTGGACTAACATTTTCAGGAGCTCTGGGAACCAAAACTGCCTGGGCCAATTTGGTGCTAGGAGAATGACTCTGGTCCTGTCATGGTGGATATTCCTCAGAACCAGTAGGAAATGAAAGGAAAGGCACATAACAACAGGAGAGCATTGCCCTGGGAGCTGTGGCCCATAACTCCTTTGGAGCAGTACAGGGGAAGTTTTCTGTTAATTTGCGATACAGAGATCCCACTGAGTGAATATTTCGCTCACATATGAGTTGTGAATTTCCTACTCGTGGGTCTGCAGAAAAGTGTCTGCTCAGATTGTCTGCTAACGAGCTCTGAGCACCTGAGAGGTATGTGGTTTAAAAAGCGATGCAGTTTTTGATGCACCAGTTCCAAAGCCTGACTGCTTCCAGGAAAAGGGGAAGAGATCTTGCTCAGCCCAGTTTATATAAAAGACCATGGTGATGTTGTCTGACATCACTTGGTTAGGGAGTGAATATATATGCAAGAAAGACTCTTCAAGCCAGGCAGACTGCTCTCAGTTCTAGTATACTGATGTGCAGTATGGCCTCCCAGGGGGTCCCGGTACCTTGTGCAGTGTGGTGGTTCAGGTGAGCACCCCACTCCAGAAAAGAAGCATCTGTTATGATGGTGGCACTAGGGGTGGGAGTGTTTGAAGGGAACGCCCACTCATAGTCTCTGGGCTTGACCACCAAGCAAGGGAGGCAATGACACTGGCAGGAACAGTCACTCTTGAATTGACGTGATCTTTGTCTGCTGAGTAGATTGATCAGAGCCAGACCTGTGGACATGATAGATGAAGCCTGCCAAACGCTATATGGTCTGAAAGTGAGAGGCATATTCTGATCATAGTTCTTGGTCTGCAAGTAATCTGTACTATCATGCTGCTTGTGAAATGAAATCTTTCTGTGGGAAGGAAAGCTGTTGTGCAACAGTCCAGTGTTGCTCTAATGAAGTTTATCTTCTGTTTGGGTGATAAATTGGATTTTTCTTTGTTTATGCAGACACCTATGGCTGGCAGAAGACAGAACAGAGGCTCCATTGTTGACTTGACCTCTTGGCAGGAGCAACCTACCCATTCATCCAGATATGGATAACGCGAACCCTGACACATCACTTGTGCTGCCACCACGGAAACAACTTTTTGTAAAAACTCTGGGTGCTGTTTCTAGCCCTAAGTGAAAGACTGAACTGGAAATGTTCTTGGCCCATCAAACCGCGGGAACCTTCTGTGGGAGGGATGATTGTCTACATGAAAGTACGCATTCTTCATGTCAAAAGCTGCAAACCACATTCCCACCTCTAGGGAGAGAATTAATGATACTAACGTAACCATGCTGAATTTCGACTTTCAAATAAAGATGCTTAGTTGCCAAATGTCCAGAATGGATCTCCATGATCTCTTTTTTGGGGACTAGGAAATAGGGGGAATAGAACCCTCTTCCTTGATACTGAGGTGAAACGTGCGCTCTATCACCCCTCGTTGTAGGAGGGAGTCCACTTCTTGATGAAGAATCCCCTCATAAGAGCTGACCCTGAAGGGGGACTGAGAAGAGGGTTTGTGAAGGAAAAGGGAAAGAAACTCATTGGAATACCTTTGATGGACAATTTCCAAGACCCAACTGTCTGTCATGATCAAGTCCAATTGTGGGTGACAAGTGTGAGACGGCCCCCCAGTATAATGGGAGAAGATGTGGGTGGCATTAATGGTGATAGGTGTGTCTCAACTGAGATGTCAAAAGTAGCCCTTTGCAGGAGGCTGGGAACGGGTAGAGGTCATGGTGGTAGAGGATGCAAAGGCGGCAAGGCCTCTGAACCCTCTGACATTTCTGAGGAGGTTTGGCTGGACGCTGGTAGTAGAACACTTGAGGAGGGGGTGGCCTTGGCCTATAGGTTTGTCTTTGGTGTTTTCTACTTGAGGACAGAGTGTAAATTCCCCAGGAGGCATAGGGTCAATCTCAAGTAATTTAATGAGTCTAGGGATATCTGTTTTCTCATTGAAGAGATTCAACTTTTTGAAGGGAAGGTCCTGTACAGTATTCTGGACCTCCCTGGGGAAACCCAAGACTGTAGTCGGGAATCCCTCCTCATGACCATACCAGTAGCCAGGCCTCTGGTTGCCATTTTTGCTGCATCCACTTTCATCTGAAGGCATGTTCTTGCCACTAACTTTCCCTCTATGAAGTACTGAAATTGGCCTCAGGGGAAGCTTGTCCTTACAATAGTTGTTCAGATCATCTTTTACGAACAAAGCCTGATAGTTAGCAATATGGAATTGCAGGCCTGTAGATTAAATGACCTTTCCCCCCAATCTCTTTGAGCCCTTGTCAGTTGGGGTAGTCCTTTGATGTTGCAACCTACCCCTTTCTGTAGCTGCTGTACAACCAGAGTGTTGCAGGGCAGGATGGGAGAAAAGAAATTCAGCTTCCTTGATGGAGACATAATAGCACCTCTTGACTCTTTTAGGTGTGGGGACACAGGATACTGGAGTATGCTAGACCAAGCTAGCCTGCTCCATGATGGCTTCATTAACTGGAAGCACTACCTTACTTGGGCCTACAGGTTGCAAAATATCTAAGAGCTAGTGGTGGGGGTCCTGGATGTCCTCCAGTGTTATCTGGAGGTTACTAGCAATCATGTACAATCACTCCTGGTACTGCCTCTGATTGTCCAGTGGGGAGAGAAAGGAAGGAGTGACTGCTTTGTCCCAAGACAAGGATGAGATTTTCCCATCGGTATCTGAGTCAACATCCACCTCCTCATACTCCAATGGATCTGGTTGGTGCCAGGAAGATGTGTTTAAATTTCTGGACAGGCCTTTGTCATCTGCCATAGGGATCCCCTGGGCCCCAATAAGGCCAAAAAAGGGTCAGCTGTTTGTGGGTGACCCCATGGCATCAGGTACCAGCAGACCCTGAAGTCTTATGGGGGGGTAACATCTAGGTCTCCTTGACCTACTGCTGGTTAGTGCTCAGCTCTCTCTGAGGAGGTGGCAGAGAGGTCAGACTATGACTCATCCAAGTCTGAAAACTGCTCCCTTTCCAATGGTGGGACCATTGGTTCTGGGACACTTCTATCTGATGGTCAGAGATGTGACACTGAAGTAGTTTCATTCTCCAGAGTAGTAATGTCCCTTAGGCGGGCCAGACCAGAGAGGATGGGAGGCTATGGATAAGGAAGGAAAATAGTCACCGGTATGGTATATGTCACCGTACATCCTTGTGCCCAGAGCGTTCCGGCACATCTCAGGAGGTAGACGAGCAAGGTTGTACAGATGACAAGTCTGGATCTGCACTCTTAGATGGAATCAGTAGATGACGGTCCCTGTGTTTTGGAGTTGGAGTCACCAACAGACCTGGCTGATCTTTCCTTTTGCACACTTTATCCTCCAGTCTGGGGGGTTTCAGTGGTGCTGTTGTCCTTTAGGATCTACATGCAAAAATTCACCCAACCTCAGTGGTCTCGAGGAGAGATTTCATCTCTTGTGAACAGTCCTGGACTGGAATCTGTCTCTTTAAGCATGAGACCTCACCCTACTTGCATGCAAAGCTCTGAGGAAGAATCCTTGGGCTCAGGAGCTGCAAACTCAGCTACGAAGTTTGTGCTTGGAGAGGCACCACTTGTATATTGAGGCTGATGTACAGGGTGGTCTCTCGGTCCCAGATTAGAGTGGGGCCTCAGCCTTCTACATAAGGTGCTTCCTTAGCTGAAGCGCACAAGCTTCATGAGTTCTTAGTGGAAATGAGTGAAACACTGCACTTCGCAGACATACGTGACTGATCCAAGCAGTGGAGGCAGCATTGGTGATTGTTGCTCACGGAGAAGGAGTAAGGGCAGAACACACAATTGTTGGACTCTGGGCATAATCCCCAGTATGGGGGGTGGGGGAACAAGCCATACTAACTATACTCATATGGAATATAAAAACTATTTACACATCTATTTACAGTTCTATCCAGAGAAAAAAGCTGGAGAAATCTGAACCCAGAGATTCTGACTCAAGCCATGCAGTAGTAAGAAGGAACTGAAGAGACATTAGCCCACATTGACGCTTGTGCCCTTGGTAGGGAGCACAAGACCTACTGTGCACATGCAGGCCAATGGATGCTGCTTGTTAGAATTTCCAGCCGCAGGTTCATGGCACATACGTATAACCACATGTGGAATACACATAAGGACCAGCACTTTATTTTAAAAATGTAGGACAACTAAATGAAAAAGGAGGGAAAGACATAACCACTTGTTGCCAATAGAGCTAGCTTAGTATTTTATTTTACTTAGCAGTAACAGGAACCTACAGGTTTGTTTCCTGTAATACATTGGCTTCAGCAGGTTAGCATTAAGCTACTGGAGATTCATTAGAATAAGGAAGAACCTCATTATGACTCTGAACTACATCAAGTCCAATTAGACAATGTCTAATTTCATTTTAGTTCTTGATTCAGTGGACCAAATGGATGATGAGTAAGGTAGTGTAAGTTAGGCCCTCTGAAATTAATAGATTAATTTTTGCCTTACATCTACTATAACAATGTGTAAAGGAATCTAAATGGGTGTTTGTTTATAAAAAGAGGAGCCAAGAGAATGAACAAGTTAAAGCCGTATCTATCCTACTTTAATTTACACTTTTTTCTGGCTCCTCTCTGTGTACATTACACAAATTTAGATTCCTTAATACATTGGGAGAAGAGTAGTTAGGTCAAAGTGAGAGTTTAAAATACCATGCACATCACCTACAAATTTGGTCCATAGTATAGATCTAATTTTGCTAAGTCTCATGATTTTAGCTCATTTGTGAATCTTGGTGCTCTTCTGAAAGCTGCAGAAGGAAAAAAAATTTTTTTTGGAAGATGCTAGTCCTCAACTTCAAATAAAAGCTTGAACATGTGAACCATAAGGACTCAAAACTTAGAAGGCAAACAAAAAGAACCCCATATGTATTATTTTTTAAATACAAAGGTTACTTACCTATAACTAGGGCTCTTCTGGATAGACTCTGCATATTCACCCTCTGGAATGCTCTGAGTGGTGCAGCTTAGATGGTGAACCTTAACTAGTAGTGCCCCACAGGTTTCAAAGGGAGTTGCATCACATGAGTAAATACTATATTTCAATCCTAAAATGGTACAAAATTCTCAACTGGTGAATATCAATTAATCCCATTTTAAAAATCTTTTAACCATGTAATGAACTAACACAGATTTATTACCAGGACCATGGTATGCTGAAACCGCTGAGAGATGGACCCTAACAGATAACAACAAGACCTGACATTTTACAATGTAGCAAATACTCTAAATAAACAGACTAGATATTAAGGATCTTTATCACTGATTATTCATTATAAAAACCCTTTCTATTCATATGCACAAAATCTACAGGTGGATCAGTTCCCTGCATTAATCAAGACATTCTGTACCTCTGAAGAACAAGACTGCCTAAGAGTTTCAAAGTCCTATTGTCCGTGCTGTTAGATGAAGCAACTGAGGATCTGGGTGATATGCTTTCCCTTACTGTGGTGACAAGTCAAGTCTACATATCCCCTTGGAGAGACGAATCAGGTCCAGATACCACAGCTGCCTGGATCAAGCTGGTATTATCAAAATCATTTTGGCTTTGTTCTGTTTTAACATGCTCTGAATGAGAGGCATGGGTGGAAATGCATACAGGAGATCCTGTCCCCAGTCCACCAGAAATGCATCCAAAATAGATTCCTCGTCTCCTCCTCCCCTTGCATAAAGCTTTCGATACTTCATGTTGTATTTGAATGCAAAGAGAACTATTGTTGGTCAATCCCACAATTTGAAGATTTAATTTGCCACAGGATCCTTCAAGGACCACTTACCCAGTATGTATCTGTGATTTTTTTTTTTTTTTTTTGCACAAGTAATCCACAATATTGTTGCTTTCCCCAGCTACATGAATGGTCACTGGGTAAAACTTCTTGTTCTATACATTATCCCTAAAGATGGATTGCTTCCCTGCACAATTATGGGGAATAGGCACTCTTCTTGTTTGTTCAGATAGTACATTGCTATTGTATTGTCAGTTGCTACCTGAACAACCTTGTGACTGGACTGATTTGAGAAAATAATGATTTAAAAACCCATCGGCTGGTTCTCAATTCCACTATAGTGATGTGCATTTTCCTTTCTGCTGGGGACCAATCACTTTAGTGTCACTATGGTGTTCAAATGAGTCCCCCAGCCTAGAATGGAAGTGTCCGAAGTAACTAATATTGACAGTATCCGAAAACTGAAGGGAATCCCCTTCATGACACTCAAATCCTGTGCCCACATTAGTGATACATTCTAGGGGACCATCAACTTTTGATGCATGTGTGGTTTGTAACTGCTTGCCAACCAACATTGTAAGCTTCTCATTCGAAGACATGCATAAAGGGTCACAAACATGGTTGACATTATGAGACCGCATTAGTTTGAAGAAGAAATTTTCTGCCCCAGAGAACGTAGAAGCAGGGCTATATCTCACTTTATCTTTGCATTACCTTCTTCTGGGAAAAGAGCTCTGCCAACAACAGTGTCCAGTGCAGTTCCTAAGAAAGGGATCTTCTGAGCAGGCCTGTAAGTGACTTCGCTCAATTTACTCTCAATTTCAGATTGGCAAAAAGGAAGCAAATCTGCATTACATCCAACTTCTTTCTAAGATACTTTGACAAGCCAATTGTCTAGGTAAAGATAGAGAAGAATCCCTTGCTTCCTGATATACAGAGCCACTATGGAATGGCACTTTGTAACAACCCTTGGGGCAATGGAAAGGCCAAAGGGAAGACCTTGCACTAGCAGTGGTCCCTTCCTACTATAAAACATTGATATTCCTGATGGGATGGTCAGACTGAAATGTCTTTAGACAAGAGCAAGACTCATACAAATGTAGGGCTGGAAGGGACCTCAAGAGTTCATCTAGTCTAGTCCACTGTGCTTAAGCAGGACCAAGTAAACTAGACCATCTCTGAAAGGCGTTTGTGTGACCTGTTCTTATGATCGAGAGCTGTGAACCAGTTGTGTATAAAAAGATGGATTATGAAGAACTGATACCTCCTGTCAAATGCATTAAGTTTCCTGAGATCTAAAATGGGTTGAAGGCTCTCACTCATTTTTGGATAAAGGAAGCATCTTGAATAAAAACCCTTTTCCCTGTACTCTTATGGTACCTTTTGTATACTTTAGCTCTGTTCACAACAGGGCCTCATGAGATAGGTCCCTGAAGAGGACTGGGGAGGAGTAGGAGGCTTCAAAGGAGGAAGGGCTTAAAACTGGATAGCTGAGCCACTGAGAATAATCTCTAGAATCTATCTGTCTGATGTTATAGACTGCCATTGTTGGTCAAATTGTGACAGGCAGTCTCTAAATGGGGTAGGAAAGGTATTGGATAGGACTAGTTTAGTTCTTGACGTTGAGGCTGAATCCCAAAGGAAGATGTAGCTGATAGTATAAAACTTAAACAGTTCCCTCCTTTGTTGCTGAGAACACATCTAATGTTGATAATTCTTCCTTTGATAAAAACTGGACAAAGGTTAGCATGGAGGGTACCTAAACAAAGATACGGTAGAGCTCATCAGCTGGAAGACCCTTAAGGATCTGGCTATAGATTTAATATTCAGAGTTAGCACAGGTACGTCTCCTTGAGCTAGAAATCACTACCCTAGCTCAAAGTGTAGATATAGCCTTAGTCTTCTTGGAGCTAGCTGACTATGTGCTCAGGCAGCTAGCCCAAGCTTGCTCCTTGCCTGAGCCATGGCCCATGCTACTCCCAGCTATACTGCCATTTTCAGAGCACTACCTCTAGCAGAGCTAGCACGACCGTCTACCCATGATGGGAAGCACACTCGCAGCTGCACGTAGACATACCCTTAGTAGCATATGCCCTCTTCTCCACCCACAGGCACATCTGCTTAACATTACTGTAACCATAGACCAGGCATGGCAACCTTAGTTCAGTCCCCCTCATTCCCCTCTTCTGCACACACCTCTTTACGAAACTATTCCCTACCAATACTATTAGTTCTGGATGTTTAGTGCAGTACTTGTTTGTATTGGGAGGGAGTAGTAGCTTAGTAAATGGAGTGATGGAAGGCCGACAGCCCTACCGGAGCAGAAGTAATAATGAGGTGTGTAGCGCAACTGTAACAGCTTCACAAATCAATTTTTTGTACATTAATTTCTTTTATTAATTTTTTAATGCTTAAGCAGGGGTAGATTATGTTGGGCAGGGTGGAACAGACCATAAGGAGCAGAAATGCAGCTGCTAACAGAGAAGATTTGTTAGCCACTAGCAAGTAAAACCTTCTCTGTTGTGAAATAAAATCTGACAAAAGTATAGCTGCTGCTGGAGAAGTTTTTATTCAAAGATTTAATCCATCAGCAATCATTGGCACAAACTTTCAGCTATGATGAATAATAGCTAAAAGTTATCTGAAGTCCCCCCTCTCTTTTTTTAAACTATATGTTGCAATAGATACACTCATTATTTCCTGTCTACCATATTTGGTGTAGAATGATGTCTTTAAAAACATTGTCTACAAAAGGTCAGACTGCAACAGAAATATTTCTGTCAGAGCCCTAATTCAGAGACTTTGTAGTAAGAAACCAAACAAAAACTGCACAGAAAACTCAAAGGGCATTAAAACTAATCTTGTATGAAGTTTCACATGGACTGGCCACAGAGTTATTCAAACACAGACTTATTATAAAGCAGGTTCTTAAATTATAATCACAGCTTCAATTATATAATTACAAGAAGTTGCGAAGAATATATCATGTAGTTCCACAGAATGGCATAATCAAACACAAACATTAGAAATGAAAGACTTGTTGGGCCAAGTGACTCATTTTGTGTACATATGTACTTTGAGTACCAATACCTATGCATATAAATGACAAAATTAATTGGCTGTTAGTGTTTGAAAAGTATGTATGGAAAAGTGCGTGCATAAGCAGGAGACTGGACTAAGGCCCTTTTGGAAATTAATAAAATAGGAAATGGATTTGTTTTATTAAAAGATTATGGCTTTTAATTGAAGTAGTATTATTCCAAAAATTTTAAGAAATACTTTATATTTTCAGAGATTATATTACAATCAAAATCCATAAAAAAATACAAAACCAGTTTCATGAGTTAATAAAGCACAGCAATGTACAGCAAATACATATAAGAAAAGAGAAAATAGTGAACAGCGATTCCTGCAAATACTGGATATCGCAGACCAGAGAAGGTTTCTCATTCAACATACACCTAATATACACCAAGTTCAATTTCATCAAAATTTGACTTCAGTAAATTAAAACAATCATTTTCCTAAAATACATTTGCAAAAAGACTAATGTTTCCATGTTATGTGCCACCTGTACAAACAAAAAAACAATAATAAATGTTGGTAAAACACTGAAGATTTTTAATTTTTAAGGTTAACTCATATTTCACAACTTTGTGAGGAAAGTAGGTACTAGTGGTGTGCCTAGCAAGCAGGTGCCAGTTGTGTTGAACAGGTCAGTTTTCTAGAACAGCACAGCACTAACCCTGAAGTGTATTTCAGCTAAATTAAAAATTTAAAAACGAAGGCGGCCTCTTGAAGGTTGTGCAATTTCCCACCTTCTCTTTCAATGAATACACTGATTATAAGGGAGGGTATTATGACAAATTCTAACCCAAGTAGTAGTAAATGAGCTATTGATGTTCTTGTTAGCTAGTTTGCACTATCTTTTGCTAGTTTTTATAAATAAATATAATCTTGTTTGTACAAATTATACAGAACATAAACCATAATAAAATACAGTTCGTTAGTGACTTGTGCTTAGACTGGAGATGAGAGAGTTGCTCTTTGCTAAACCCAAATTAAAGAGAATTGAATTGAGGTTAATACAGAGAAAAGCATGATTTGGATGTGTTGTCCTCTGCAGATCTTGAATCATTAGATGAATAGTAAACAATTCAAACATCTTCTTATTACTTCTGCAAAAGATGTTCATATAAAATTAGTCAGTGACAAAAATTCATTGGATTACTTTCAAGTACGGGAAGAGAATTTCAAAATCACTGTTCTGGAGAGACTGACATTTTTTATGGAACCAAAATGTGTGTTGTATTTTATATTCCACGAATGTGATTCTTTACATTGTCAGTGATAATGGCTGTCTCTCTAAGCTGCTATGGTTTTGCTGCGTTGTGATAAAAATAAACATGATCCCATGCAGAAGTATCCTTTCCCACAGATAAATGGCTTTTAAATGTAGTCCGAGGAAACTTTAAGGAATAGATGAAGCAAGTTTTCACAGCTGTGAAAGAAGGATTGGGTAGTAGACCAAGTGGTGCGGGGAGTGCAAGGGGAGAGACACAGCCCTGGAAATATAGACGGAAAGAAACTATATTTAAAAATACTGTAGACTGATCCAACACTGGAAGATCCAACAGCTGATAGGGATGTGAAATTTTTTTTTTAAGTCTACAAAATTTTAAGCAATTTTGTTTGAAAAAATCACAATTCATTAAATTCTAACTTATCTCCAATGAAAAATATTGTTGTTGTTTTTCTTTCAACTTTGAAACTTATCTTGTTTTCCCCACCTAGAGTTATAGGGTTTTTTTTATCCTCAAGAAGATCAAAATTAATCTATATATCCCTAATTTTCTGGGAAAAAAAGTGTTCAGTACCTAATATGAATAAAAGACTTTAATTTAGGACTCTGTTGTTTTAGAAAAGAAGTAATCAGATCAAGTAATGCATTGGCATAATTCAGTACAAGATGTGATATCATTAGGCAGGTGAGAATTTCTGTTGCAATAGATTTGTAAAGCAACAAGCACAGAGAAAGATCCTTAGAAAGGGTCAAATTTAACCGTCTAAATTCCCCTTTCAAAAATTACTTCTGGGCACTTAGAAGCTTAACTCTTAACTCTTACAGCTTCTAAGTGCCTAAATCACTTTTGAATATAGGATCTAGATTCCTATGTCACATAGGTCCTTTTGCAAATTTCACCCCAGAAAAACAATGTTACAAAGTAACTCAGCAAAACTTGGGGTCAAGTAGAAAAAATGAAGTCAGAGATGATAAGCATACAAGATAACTCAAATATAAAATAAACATAAATACTGGCCCAATAAGGATTTACATTTTATGTAAGCTAACTGCACAAAACCTGGATTTAGAAGAAAACTTGAAAGATCCATTTTATAAGATGGTAAAAGCTGTTCTTTTAATGGAACTGATGGCAGAGAAATTCTAGCATTACCCATGCTAGATCTAACATCTGCAATATTGCTAGAACTGCAGACCCACTTTGGAAAGAGGAGGAATATAAAAAAGCAATTTTTGATAACTAAGACTACAAAATAAAAAATATTTACTTGATTCTGGAGAGCTTTTGCAGTATAATGCTGAGTTTTTCCAGTATCAGTAGATCGAGTTTAGGATTTCGAAGCAACACAGAACAAGTACGGAAAAAGGACACATTGCTACAGGCTTCTAGGAAAGGCTGCAAAAAACCTGTAAAATAATAATGTAATGTTCTCATCAATTAATTTGGACAAAAAAATCCAATACTATAGTTAATAAAAGATGAAGTGCACTTTATACTTGCAATGTAACAAGACAAACCACATAACTTTTTGGCTTCTACTGCACTTTTGACATAAAACGCTAGCAGAATCAGAAACTACAGAACCTGAGCTACGATGCTGTGCTGACATCACCAATAAACACTTGGATATAAAACAAGGTATTAAACACAGTAAAAGCATTTTGCTTTTCTCAACAATAAAAAATGGCAGGAGGGAGGGTGGGCGGGCTACTTTTAACTAACGTGATAATTCTGCATCTTTGACACACCTATCTGAAACTCACGTATCAGTTGTGCACATCAAGTGATCAGCAGGCAGAAGCACTAAGCAGTGCCAAAGGTGGTTCACCAAGGAGTATTGCTTTAAGAAGCTGCAAAAGTACATGTCAGCAGATGATACTGAAATACTTATAGAAGCTAATGTGAAACTAGGTAATCTTTCATTATCAAAATGTTAGTTTAGTAGTACTCAGCTTCGAGACAGGTGCAATAAAAACTGGGGGCAAAAAAAAAAGATCCATATAAATATTAATATAACTCCCTTAATGCTGCATACCTAAAGCTTTTCGTCAAGTCATGATGCATTTCTATTCACCTTTGTTCTCTTCTCCACAATTTTACTGCTCATATATACATACAATGAAATCTGTCCACATTTTATCACCACATTTTCGAACCTAACAAATTAGTTTATAATTACAAATCATCAAATTCTGTGTTTAAGAGTTCAAAAAACTAATAAGGACACCAAGGGTGAACAATTCATTTTTTTGGCCTGACAGGGCAAAGAGAATGCAAATACAAATACATGCATCATATTGCTAAGTGCCCCCCGCATGCGAAATAAACATGAATGTGCATTTGTCCCACACAAAGGTAGATGGTTTTTTAAAAATTAAAAAAACTCAGATTAATTTTTATTTAAATTAAATATATTTTTCTTTTTTAAAATAAACTGATTTCAAATTATATTTGAAATTTTGTCAATTTACATTAAAGGCCAAAACCTACTTTAGTCCATTAAAATAATTTAAATAATAAAAATACAGCAGCATCAATAAGCCCTCCTCAAATTACAATGAGATAAAGGGTGCCTCTTTTTAAATTATATAACTGGGGTAAATAACTTTTTAGGTCAACTCAAGCTTTATAAATATATCACAATGTTGTGTACTAGGATTAAGTAGATATTCTTTTTTCAGTCTTTACAAGGGAGCAAATATTGGTATTTATATTTTTCCAAATGTAACTACTACAGTTTCTGTTCTGCATTTTTAGGGCTTTGTTTATATGTTGGGGTAAGGTGCTCTGCAGAGGTGTGACTACTAACGTGCACTACTAACGTGTTGTGCATTGATTGGTCAATGTAGACCCTGCTGATGCACACTAAAGGTTCCCTAGTGAGCTTTAACATAGTACTGTTTCTAACAGCACTACGTTAAAGTGCACCAGCAGGGTCTACCTGGATCAATTAATGTGCAACATGTTAGTGTGTTTTAGAAATCACCCCACCCACCCACTGTACAACACAAGCCCTTAAGCACCTAAATACTTTCAAATATCTGTCAATTCACTAACTCCAGGTAATAATTCCTTTGCTTAATAAATTTGAAATGCAAAATATGCTCTGATAAACTTGTTTTCTTTCTTATGATTCTTGCATATAAAAGGTAACTTTATGCAACTACTAAAAAACAAATCTAAAATGTTGCTTTTGCACACTTTTAATTCCAATTTCCATCCAAACACAGCTTGGCACAAATCCTGGGTAAAAAAATATCAAATGTTTACCATTCACCATTTCTAACATAAAAAAATGTAAAAACTAAAAATTCAAATAAATGTAGGTTAATCTATATAATTGTTTAAATACATATGTAGATATACAGTATATTCTTCCAGTTAGCAAAATGAAGTACCAAATTGAGCGTAAAGGCTATATTTGGTTGCAAACCAACATGTTCCAATGTTTATAACAGCCAATGAGAAAGAACTTTTCTCTAGGACAATAACCAAAAAGTACAAATGCAAAACCAGACTAAAACCAATTATTTAAATCAAGGTTTCCTACTTGATTATTTAAACCATGATTAAAATAAGTGATTTAAATCAATCCACCCTGTTAGGCAACAGCAACAATTAGAAAATATCAAGAAAATTTCACATTCTAGAACTGCTTCTACAAATCCTGCTTATCTAATGAGACAAACATACTGAAAACTTAGTTTTTAATTCAAGAAATAAAGGACAACAATTATTCACTGTTTCAAAGCAATCTGATATTTCAATACGATTCATAGAAAGGATACAGAAAGCTAATAAAATGATGTTTGACTTTCTTACCTATACACTATATTTCTAACTGATAGCATGGGTTAGTCATATGTAGCAAAGGGACACGGATTTGGGAAGAAAGAGGCTTCATAGTTTATTTTTTTCATTGCTTTAAACTCATTTGTAAGTCCTACTTAATAAGGCAACTTAGCAGGATATGCAAACTACAGCATAAGGCAATGAAGTAAAGAAAAAATGGTCACCTACCTTTTGTAACTGTTCTTCTTTGAAATGTGGTGCTCATGTCCATTCCATTCTAAGTGCGCACAGGTGTTGGAGACTTTTGCCTTAGCGGTATCTGTAGGGTCGACTCCTTGAGTGCTGAACTCTTGAGTTGGTATATCAGGCACCGCTGGCCCTACGCCCTCTCAGTTCCTTCTTGCCAGCAACTCCGACAGAGGGGCAGGAGGGTGGGTAATGGAATGGACATGAGCAACTCATCTCAAAGAACAAGTTACAAAAGGTAGGTAACCATTTTTCCTTCTTTGAGTGCTTGCTCATGTTGATTCCATTCTAGGTGACTCACAAGCAGAATCCCTGGAGGTGGGCTTGGAGTTCACAGACGTGTGGCTTGCAACACCGCTCTACCAAAGCCAGCGTCATCTTGGGCTTGCTGTGTAAGCGCATAGTGAGACATGAACATATGCACAGACGACCAGATGGCAGCCCTGCAAAGGTCAGAAATCAGCACATGGGCCAGGAAGGCTGCTGCCGAGGCTTTGAGCTCTACTCAAGTAGGCGATTGCAACCGCCAGTGGAGGCACCTTCGCCTGATCATAGCAGAAACAGATGCAGGCTGTGATTCAGGAAGAAATTCTCTGGGCAGACACCGGATGAACTTTCATCCTACCTGCCACCACAATGAACAACTGCATTGACTTGCGAAACGGCTTGGTCCACTCCATGTAAAAGGCTTGCGCCCTCCTGACATCCAGAGAGTGCAGCCCACGCTCCTCTTCTGACTTATGACGCTTTGGGCAAAAGACTGGCAGAAATATGTCCTGGCTTGTGTAAAATAAATAGTGAAACCACCTTGGGCACAAAAGCCAGACGTGCTCGCAATTGGACCGTGTCCTTGAAGAACACCATATAGGGTGGCTCCGATGTAAGCGGCCTAATTTCAGAGACCCTTCGGGTAGAAGTTATTGCTACCAAGAATGCAGAAAAAGGGAACAGGATACCAAAGGCTTGAAGGGGGCCCTCATGAGTTGGGAAAGTAACAAATTCAAGTCCCATGGGGGCACAGGGCCTCTTACTTGAGGGTAGAGCCACTCCAGGCCAAGAATCGGACCGTCATGACGGACCTGCCCTGGAATAGAGAGTGAAAGGCCGATATAGAGGCCAGATGGACCTTAATTGAGGAAAGGGACAAACCTTGGAGCTTGAGATGCAGAGGGTAGTCCAGGATCAGCTGCAGCAATGCCTCCTGAGGCCTAACCTCATGGGTCGAGGCTCAGCATGTAAAATATTTCCATTTGGCCACATAGGTTGCTCTTGAGTAGGGCTTCCTACTTCCGAGTTGGACCTGTTGAACTCGGGCCAAACATTCCCATTACTCGGCAGTTAACCACGGAGCAACCACGCTGTGAGGTGCAGTGCCGCTAGATTTGAGACACGGGTGCACAGCCGGCCGTGGTTCTGCGATACGAGATCTGGCCAGAGGGGCAGTGGCATCGGGGTTGCCACCGATAGATCCATAAGCGTGCTGAACCAGAGCTGGCGTGGCAAAGCCAGGGCTATCAGGATGACCTTGTCCTTGTCCTGCCTGATCTTCATGAGAACTCTATGAAGCAATGGCACTGGCAGGAAAGCGTACATCAGAGCCCCCAACCAAAGAAGCAGAAAGGCGCCTGACTGGGAGCCCCTGCTGACCTCCTGAAATGAGCAGAACCGGTGGCACTTCCTGTTCTGGTGAGTTGCAAACAAGTCCGCCTGGGGAAACCCCCACCTTCGGAAGATCTGATCGACCACATTACCACTCGTGGCGAGACGAGAAGGTTCTGCTGAGGTGATCCGCCAATAAATTTCTGGTTCCAGGGAGGTGTGCTGCCACGAGATGAATGGCATGCTGCATGCAGAAGTCCCACAGACTGAGAGCTTCCTGGCAAAGGGCTGACAACTGGCTCTGCCCTGCTTGTTGATATAAAACATTGTGGCAGCATGGTCTGTCAGGACTTGAACCACTTTGCCTTGCAACTGGGGCTGAAAAACCTGGCAGGCCAAGTGGACCGCCCTGAGCTCCCTGACATTTATGTGGAGGGAGTGGCTGACCCCCCACCCCCAAGCAGCGGCTTATGCACTGAGCTTGCCCAGGTGGGCACCCCAGCCTAGGTCCGAGGCATCGGACACCAGAGTCAGCATCAGGGCCAGGGCTGGGGTGCCCGGATGTGGTCTGGCACTTTGACTACCAGGTCTGGATCATGCCTGTTGGGGATGTAGACTGATGCCAACCACACCTGCAGAGGCTGGACATGGAGCCGGGCATGACGGACCACATAAGTACAAGCAGTCATGTGGCCTAGCAGCCTTAGGCAAGTGTGAGTGGTGGTGAGTGGATGACCCCTCACACGGGAGATTACATCCGACATGGCTCGGAAATAGGACTCTGGAAGGAATGTGTGCAATTTAGAACTGCCCCAATAAACTCCATCTGTTGCACTGGTATGAGGGCTGACTTCTGCTCATTCACTAACAGGCTCAGGTCACAGCATGTGGACCACACCAAATCGAGGCTGCTCTGCATGTGATCCCACGATCTGCCCTTGATGAGCCAATCTTTGAGATAAGGATAGACTTGGACCCCCTGACGTCTCAGGTAAGCAGCTACTGGGGCCATGCATTTTGTAAAGACCTGCGAGGCTGAGGAGAGGCCAAAGGGGAGCGCCATGAACTGGAAATGGCACTGGCCCACCACAAAACAGAGGAACAGGCTGTGTCCTTGGAAAATAGAGATATGGAAATAAGCGTCTTTCAAGTCGAGAGCGGCGTACCACTCTCCTGGATCCAGGGAGGGAATGATGGAGGCCAGGGATATCATGCAAAACTTCAACTTTTTGAGGTACTTGTTAAGTCATCACAGGTCTAGAATGGGATGTAGGCCACCTTTTGCCTTCAGAATCAGGAAATAGCGGGAGTAGAAAACTTTCCCCCTCATTTCCTGAGGAACCTCCTCCACTCCCCCAGTTGTAAGAAGTTGTTTACCTCCTGAACGAGGAGTTGCTTGTGAGAAGGGTCCCTGAAGAGGGACTGGGAAGGGGTGGGTGGGAGCAAGAGGTGTCCGGAAACTGGAGGGTGTAGCCCAATGACACAATTTCTAGCACCCAATGGTCTGAGGTGACTCTCGACCAGGCTGAAAGGTAGGGATGGAGACAGCTGAGGAAAAAGTGGGGCAGATCCGGGGAGGTGTCTGGTGTGTCGCTCGAGTGCACCCTCAAAACGAGCACTTCTGGCCTCTGTGGTGTTTCACTGGGCCAGGTTGCGCAGGCAAGTGGGAGGATGAAGGGTGGTGGCAACTAAAGCCAGTCCCTTCTCCTCGCAGGTCCCTGCCAGAATGGCTTCCTCGCAGACTGAGGCATATGCATCTCCAGGGAGCGGAGGGTGGCTAGATGTCTTTTAGACCATGTAGCCTTGCATCCATCTGCTCAGAGAACAGCCCGACTCCACCGAATGAGAGATCCTGTATGGAGGACTGCATCTCCTCGGATAGGCCGGCGGTCTGAAGCCAGGAGCTGCGCCTCATGGCCACTCAGGGAGGTAACCACCCTGGCCGCCGAATCAGCTGCATCCCAGGCCATCAAGAGGGAGCCATCGTGGTTCCTTCCTCCACCATAGCCCCGAACTCTTGGGCTGTCTCCTGGGGCATGGAGTCCTTAAACTTAAGGAGGGAGTCCCAGAGGTTAAAGTTATAATGCCCCAAAAGAACCTAGTGGTTCACCACCCTGAATTGGAGATGGCCGTGGAATAAATTTTCCTTCCTAAAAGGTCCAGTCTCTTGGCCTCCTTATTCTTGGAGGTGGAACTGGCGGGCCCGTTTGTTCTTTTTGTTGGCCACCTACATGACTGATGAACCTGGGGGCGGCTAGGTGTATAAGTAGTCGAGCCCCTTGGCAGGGACAAAATACTTCTTTTCAGCAATCTTGGAAGTGGGCGAATGGAGGATGGAGTTTGCCAGATGGCTTTGGAAATGTTTAGGACCCCCTCATGCACTGGGACTGCGACACATGCTGAGGTGGACATGAAGAGCACATAGAACCATGTGTCCGATTGTACCACCATTTCCTCTGCCTCAAGGCCCAGCGCTTGATGCTCCCTGAAGTCATCCAGTGGACTAGCCCAGGAGGGCCCTGCCACTGCCTTGTCTGGAGAGGAGGAGGATGACTGAAACACCGGAGGGAGGGCCTGGGGCATTTTCACCCACAGGGGAAGGGTGTCTTGGGGTGGGCACTTGCTCCTTCCTCACAGTGCCTGCCAACACATCCTGCACCAAGCCCGGTGATGACTGGGGCTTGTCTGATGCTGCAACTGAGGACTGGTGAGACTGGGGCACTGGCATCATGGGTGTTCCAATAAGGCCACTGTGCTGGCCACTGGCCCTGCTTCCAGGTCGGCATCACCATGGCAGAGGCACCCTCCGGAGCCCAGTCACGATGATGCTGTCTCGGCAAGGAGCTGAACTCCCTCTCAGTGCCGGAGGACCGTCAAGGCCTGGGTCTGGCAGCTAACCATCGCTGTGAGTGACAGGTACCTGGAGTGGTCTGACGGGTGCCGGGAGTAGGGGGAGCAGTGCCGAGCTGGGGAGCATCCCCGAGGTCTCGGTGACAGTGACTGTCAGCACGAAGATGACCAGTGCTGACTGTAAGATGACTAGTGCCTCCCTTTAGGTGAAGCCCAGCATGAGGGCGGAGACTGGGAACGTGGTGCCAGTGACCTGTAGTGGCAAACAGGTGACCTGGGCTGACGTGGAGACCAAGGGCACGGTGACACAGGGCTCTGCCTTGGTTCTGGAGACCGGTGGCCCTCAGTTGCCTTCTGGGAGGCCTTGACCGATGACTTGCCCTTTTAGGGAGCCTTAGCCGGGTCTATCACCAAATGCGGTGCCAACTGCGGCGGGAGAGTCCATTGGCTCTCTGGGTGACGGGAGCTGAGAGGGCGTTGACTGCACCATCAGCCTAGGTCCCCTACTACTTCTCAGAGTCGGCGGCAGATCACTTGGGGGGTGGGGGGATGTGAGCCTCCTTGCGGCTCCGGAGTGGGCGGGTGGCCCAAGCAGGGTCCTTTGCCCAATGCCCCTTGATCCGGCTTGCTTAGTGCTGGGTCCCTCTTTCTTCTTAGGCACCGGCGAAGGGGACCGGTGCCAGGATGAGCCTGGTGCTGGGGGTGCGCTGCGCAGAGGCTGAAGTGGTAGGCATTGTATCCGGCTGGGCTGGCTCTGAGGCTGGACGAAGAGCAGCCTCCATGAGGAGGGCCCTCAAGCGAATGTCACGTTCTTTCTGTGTCCTGGGACGAAAATTCTTACAGATACGACACTTCTCTTTAACGTGGGATTCCCCAAGGCATTTCAAATAGCTACCATGCGGGTCACTAACAGGCATAGGCCTGTTGCAGTCATAGCAGGATTTTAAATCCGGAGACCAGGGCATGCCCCGCTAAGGGGAAAGTCCACGCCAGGACCCTAACTGACTAACTACAGGACTTAACACCTACTTACTCATCTATTAAAACAAAATTATTTACAGCTGGAACACAAGGTTTGGGAGCAGGAGAAAACTGCTGACCACCGAGAAGCAAGGGGAAGAGGCACTCCAACCAACCACCACCGGGCAGTAAGAAGGAACTGAGAGGGCATAGGGCCAGCGGTGCTTGATATACCAACGTATGAGCGTGGCACTCAAGGGGGCGCCACGCCCAACTCTATGGATACCGCCAAGGCAAAAGTCTCCAACAACTGTGCATGTGGGGCTGCACAAACCTAGAATGGAATCAATGTGAGCAAGCACTCAAAGAAGAAAGAATATTTCTTTTGAAAGTTCCTTTGCATGTGTGTTGAGTAAAGTACTTTATAAATGAAATGTCAAGCTGCTATCAATTTAGTGAAGATGGATGCATTTTTGTTTAAAAAAACCAAGGACATATATATTTTTATTAGTCATAATAGATAGCCTGGGAGTGAATAAAAGGTTGTAATTTATTTCAGGATCTTTACTGAACCCAGCATAAACTGTAATCCCAGAAAGCACAACTCAAGCAACCTAACACCATTTGGAACAGTGGCTGAAAAAAATCTACTTGGCAATGACAAGTGGGACTCTTTCCCTTGTCAGCATGAAGGTCTAACTCATCAATTTCTGCAGAGTTTAAGCTTTCATTTATATATAGTTTCTAGCGCATATGATTGTGAAGATACCGTTCCAAACGTAACCTGTATGCAAAGCAATGCAATGTTGCCTTCCTGAGTATGCAAACAGATGACTCCAGTGCCTTTTCCTGCTTCTTATAGCTTTACTTAACAGTAACCAGTGAAATTAACCATTTGCCACTTTTAACAATTTGTCAGTTTCATGCTGCTACTCTGTGGACAATAGTGATACTAACAAGGACTGTCAGTTTCATGCTGTTGGATGGGAATGCTCAGGAATAGCAAAGGCAGACCATGGAGTTACTCATGATAGAAGACTGACAAAACATAGGCTAACAGAAACCTTCCTCATTTACAGGACCCATGAAGAGGTAGATGAAAGCATTAATTCTTGTATTTCTGCTTTGAAAGTATCATTTTACTGGATTCCTACCCTTGGGTCTCCCTACAGTGAAACAGGCTGACGTCCTTTAGCTGTCAATGAATTTTGGCTCTTTAAGACACCCCTTTAGGTCAGACATTATTTTTAATTCCCGTGATGAGCATGACACAGAGAAGTTCCTAAATTGCAAGAGTAATATATTTACGAAGAATATTTATGATAGGATGAGATCATCAGAAAAAATCAACAATTGAAAGGACAGTGAAAAAGTGAGTAGAAATCAAAGGTATCTTCAGAGAAGCAAAATGACAGGCGGGTAATTATCTCTCTCTCTAAAAAGTTACCATTATTATGTTATGGTAGTGCTTAGGGTCCCCAGTCAAGAATCAGGACCCTAGTGATTGAGACATTGTACAAAGTTCCCCTGCTTCAAAGAGCTCACAATCTAGGTTTGTGACTAGACATAACAGAAGAATAAAATAGGCAAATGTGGAGCAGAAGAATAGGGCTGGATTTCTACTAAAGAGTAGACAAACTCTCAGATTCTCCAATCACATGGGGGAAAAAAATACTGTATGAGGCAGGTTCACATCCCAGGAGAATCATGGAGTCATCCAAAATTCCCATCCACAACAGGAGATGGGAGGACTAGAGGGGAATTTTGAACAGGAGATGAACAGAGGCAAGAATGTGTATTCCACTTTCTGGAGATAATATGGTTTGTAATACAAGGCAAATTTTAAAAAAAAGGAAATTTGGGCTCTGGAACATACACTTATGAAGTGTCTGAAGACTTTACTATACCGGACATCATAACAAGACAGCAGAAAGCCAGTTTCATAAAGCTCTACAAGAAATCCTCCTGGAGGAAAATATATACAGTAGTTCAGGAAAGGAAGTATCATTCCAGCACACAATTCAACACCCAATACAATCTGACAAAGGGAACTTAGGTTCCAATGTGAAAACAATTTTCATTTTCTAAGGTAACTGTGTCCAGAAAGGAATAGCTATAGATCCATTTCTGTCAGGTATTGAGCAGTGTCACTATCCATCTGATTCTGTCCTTAGTGTGACTGTCTATGTCGACCATATACCCAAGGTGTACCTCTAGTCTTTCTACAGGTACTTTACTTTTGAGACAATAGGGATCATTGTGAAAAAATTTGAAATCAAGATCTCAGGGCCATGTAATTTGAGGCAGACAGAAGACCCTGAGTAGATCTAGGCAGGAAATTCTTTTTCCATCCTGCTAAGGTGTTCACAATTTTAAACACTTTTCCTGTTGAGCACTGAGACAAAACCAAAAAATGTGAATTTTCAGCAAAAAACAGAGAAAGAGCACCCCAGAACAAATAGCCTAGTGGTTAGCGTTCTCATCTCAAGTGGGAGACCTAAATCCCACCTCTGAATCTCCCACATCCTAAGTGAGTACCCTGAGCACCAGAAGGTTGGCTATTCTGGGGGTCTCAGTTTCTCCTGTTAGAAGTGTTCCACTTTGAATAAATAATTAAATACTCGTTTGGCCAGATAAATTGACTCTACAGCCTGTTGGTTATGGCACTCACCTGGGATATGGAAGAGCCAGGTTCAAGTCCCTAAACACCAAGCTATTAGCTATTCTGGGGTAGGGGGGAAGAGCATGTCTCTCTTTCACCAGAAATGTCATCCTGGATCTGATAAACCCTTCCTGTTGAAAGTTCCGTTGAAACTGCTACATTCCCATGAAAAACTTTGATTGTAACTAACGGGCACTTGTCAACAAAAATATTTTGTCAAAAAATTCATAACCAGCTCTATTCCTGAGGACTGCTCATGCATGTGTGTGCTACTCTTAAAATTAGTAATATGGGATTAGAGGGACAAGGTGGGTTAAGTAATATTTTATATTGCACCAACTTCTGTTGGTGAGAATGACAAGCTTTCAAGATACGCAGGGAGCTCTGTGGGACCGACACAGCTACAACACTCTATATAATATGGGCCTGACATATAGAATTACACCAAAGGTCCTTAATCTAGCCAAGAAAATATTTAGTTGAGACATTGCAGTTGTTAGAGAGATATGGTAAAATATTAAATCTCGGAAGAAAGATCATCTATCCCAGAAATCCCAGTAACACTGTAAAGATCTTGGCTAAGGTGAGTCTAGCTTGTTAAATTCATAAAGATGGGCCCCAACACTAGAGATGTAGCCTAATTCTCAGACAGATGTGTGCAATCGATGTACACTACTAACACATTTGCAAGGAGCTTAAAGTGAGCAAAGGAAAGGGAAACTCACTTAGCATACTGAAAGAACTAATCTCCCAGAGAATTTCAGTTCCACTACTCTTGTCACATAAGCCACTTCTAGGAATTTTGACCTAGAAAGGTACTAAATTTTCTCTTGAGCAAAAATGCGTAACAGATTGTATTAGTTATTAGGCAGCAATTGAAACGACCAATTGAAATTCTTATGGTGTCCCAGGGACGCAAGAAATGAGTACACATTTCCAAGTTATATTAAGGACAGCAGCCCTCCCAGTCTACGTTACACCAATGAAGAAGTGATGTGAATCATTTTATAATAATGGGAAGCTGAAGAATACCTTGTTTACCAAGGGAGTTACTCCTAAGAACAGGTAACAGGAAGGTGCAACAGGAAAGTTAGTGAAAACACAGTAAGTATTATCAAATATAGATGAATAAGACCACTAGCATCCGCAAACTAATTTATAGACAAAGTCTGGTTAAAAAAATATATGTCTTCAGACAACAGAAAATAAAGTGAGTATGAAGATATTCATGAGATGACGTATGCTTTCAGGGATTCAGATTGAAGGCATTTTGTGCAGATGATGGTGGCAAGCTCTCCCCACTGACTTGAAGATAATCGGATTCTGGGCGGAGAAGGGCAGTCACCTCTAAGTACATTAGTAGTAGTAGTAGTAGTAGTATTGCTGTAGCACCAGAAAGCCCTAATTATGGATCAGGGCCCTACTGTGCTAGGCGCTGTGCAAAAAGACATTCCTTGCCCCAAATTGCTTACAAACAAAAAGCAATTGATCCCCAATTTGAAACACCAAGGAAGCACACCTCTGCAGACACACGTAAGTACCCTACTTAACTGCCTCTGTGCTCACAGGATATAAAGCCAGGGAAATCATCTTCTTACAACCTCCCTATGTTATTCCTTGGAAATAAAATTTAATTTTAAAGAAAAAAAGATTTAATATTTTGATAAAGTTTATAACACAGAATATAAGGCATAAGTTAAAAAAACTATAGAAAAGATTGGCTACTTTATTAAAGTGTAAGAACCATCGAAGTGAAAAGAATTGCTCAATTTCACAGAATATAATTAGCTAGAAGTAGACCAATCAAAAATAATTTATGTATTTTAAGAGGATTTTTTTTAATAAACTAATTTTACAAAATCCCTTAGTAACTTCTGGAAGGATACTCCTGTAAATTGTTAGAAAGCCCATGTTAATGGAATACATTTAAATGCACATTTATCTGAAAAATAATTGCGGAAGTGAACAAGGGCTTCTAAAACATATTTGAAAAAATTCTATTTTGGTGGTCTGTGGTTGTAGTAATTAGATTTAATTTTTCTTGTAAATTTTTGGTGATTACGAAGTCTATATCTGTCATATCAGGAATTTTGTACAAGTTATAATATCCTGTACAAGCCTGCACAGGTATCCTTAGAAATCTGTACCAACTTGCATTAGTAGTTCAGTTTCAGAAGTACACTGCAATGGACAATAAGCAATTAATTATTGTTGACTTATTACATCAGATTCCCCTGAAAGTGATCAGTCACCAGTCATAAAACCTCACAGGCTGTTATTGTCTTTAAAAAAAAAAAAATCTCCCTTCTAAACTTAGGCATATGTCATTTTCAAAAAAGAAGACAGAAAGCACATTTGTGAGAGTCTCATGCTGAATAATTAAACAGTAGGGAGTTTTGCCTCCACTTCACGTGGAGATGTAACTTTTACTAGCATCAGTGGCTAATGTACATACACACCAGCGGGAGGGAGAAGAGATGGCAGCAATACGAGTGAGTGACAGACTAACAACATGACTGACTGTTTGGAGAAGTCCTTCACTATGATTATGGAACAGCAAGAACTTAGGAAGAAATGAAATTGTTTCCCTTTTGCATACAGTCACCTGCAGTATATTTATATATAAAAGAGAGTGGAACGACTTGATAAGTTAAGTGCCTGTATCTTATTGATGAATGACAACAGTTGTTTGGGACCAGTATTTAAAATGTGTCTGATGTAGTATTGCTTAATTATTATTTTTATTGTTCTAGAGCCCAAACTTTGCTAGGTGGTTTCTAAACCTGAGAAAGGTAGTTCCTGCATGATAGAGCAAAGAATCAAAAAAGCCAAAGACAGATGAAAGGTAGAAGAATGGGAAACAAACAAAATGACCAGGGCAATGAGACACACACATCGTGGTAGCTACAAATTTCTTTAGGTTATATCTATTTATTTTAAGTTACACACTAAATTCTCTTTCCTGCATCATCCTTCCATCATTCAAACCCCAGCTGCAATTTCAGTGTTCTTAAGGCCATCACAAAATCTGACACCCAATTCATCACAAGGTATAACAAGAAAAGATTTGCTTGTCATGTTTATCGCTTAAAGGAAAACTAAACCCATTTAGTTAAGTTCAGCCATTTGAAAACTCATAAAGCAAGAGGATGTTTTGAGTGAAATATCTGGACAAACTACTTAGAATTTCCTTTTCTGAAGCTGCCATTGTAAGCAACCACTATGACGTGAAAAAAAAATCACCTAGAAATTATAGTTTAAGCTATTTTAAAGTGTCAAAGCATAATATTTAAACAAAGCACAGTATTTATACTTACTTCTCTTTATTTGCATTTTTTAAAAAGTTTTCTATAATAAGGTCAGTTGGAGACTTGTTTACAACCTCTTGCATAAGGGTTCTCACACTCAGTGTCTAACATGATTTTAATTTTCAGCAAGATGGTCAATGCCAACGTAAGAGTCTAAACTATTTGTGTAAACCTCTAGTGCAGATAGTGCAGTACAGCTACCACCACAGAGCAGGTAAGGCTTAAATTTTTCTCTTTTCTAATTTTCATCCTATTACTTGTAATTATGTCAGAATATAATGAGCATAATAAATGTTTCTGCGTGTTTATTTGCAATGTTTGTAGACTGTTATGCCCTAAATAGACGTCTAAGCAAGGTATATTAGACAGACAAGGTGGGTGAGGTAATTTTTTTTATTGGACCAACTTCTGTTGATGAGACAAACAAGCTTTCAAGCTACACAGAGCTCTTTCTCAATGTAGCTAAAAAGCTAGTCTTTCTGACCAAAAGAAGTTGGTCCAATAAAAGATATTATATCACCCAACTAGTCTCTCTAATATCCTGGGACTGACACAGCAACAACAACACTGCATACGCAAAGTATATATGTTTATCTTTTTTAATTCTTCGATGTAAATCCATCTTTATAATCTCCATCCATTTTTGTTGCTCTTTTCTTCACTCCCTCCAAATGTGTCAATACCTTACAGGTAATAAGCTGCCCAGAATGGAACACAGTATTTCAAATGCAATCAAACCACAATCATACAGAAAGGACCTATAACCTCCCCAAGTTCTATGACAAAATGTCTTTACATATTCAACCCAAAACTCAACTGGTGTTTTATGCTGCCACATCACATTGCAAATGTATCTCTAAATGTAATTATAAGAATGCACAGATGCCATTCAAAACCATATAAACGATCCAGAATGGCTTTCAGTAAAATAATCACAGCAAATATATTGGCCTCCTTTTAGAGTATGATTTGTTCAATTGCAGAATTGCATGACATTCTTTTATTGTGTTATAAGGTATGAAGGAGAATAATTCTAAAAATTCTGTTAATTATTTATCTTAAAAGTTCTGCCTAATAGGAGAATAAAAATAAACTTAAAAAACCACCACACACTGGTGATTGTTTCTAACGGTATTTACAAACTTGACAGTTTATTCTTTCAGACTGAATATCTCCATTTGAACTTTTATGTTCCCATCCTGCAAATAGTTACACGAGACATTTCATTGACTCTAATGAGGCTACTCACACAGGTGAAGTGAAGCATATATGCAACTA
The DNA here is from genome assembly GCF_965140295.1 of Lepidochelys olivacea. Lineage (NCBI taxonomy): Eukaryota > Metazoa > Chordata > Testudines > Cheloniidae > Lepidochelys > Lepidochelys olivacea. The sequence continues at coordinate 114,838,513 of NC_140411.1, forward strand.
TTTGCAGAATTGAGACCTAAAGTAGAAAAAATGTTCAAAAACTATCAAAGTTTATATGCTAAAAAATTTAACTTTATATTTATCTGTTTACAGAGACCAGGTATGTTTATACTTAAATTCTCCAAGCCTTATATTCTTGAAAAATATCAAAATCTCCGGATTCAAGAAAAGTCATATATAAACAAAATCAGAAACCATCTTTGACAAAAACATAGGACATGCCAAATCTGCCACATCCAGTGATGTCTGCAGCGCTGAACAAGCAACCAACTAGTGGTCTATAACCAAGGCTCAGAACTGCTCTCTAGAGCTCCCCAGAAGTTTGTCTGTACACTAAGAGATTGACCACCAGTTGACACAGTTGTATCTAGCCAGTAAGACCTGATAGTTAGCTATGTGAAGTTGTAACCCTGGTGTGAAAAAAACTCTTCCCCCCAAACAGATACAGTTTCTTTACGTGTTTTCCTTTGGATGTGGCTTTAGACTGTCCCTGGAGACCTCTCTCTTTCACAGAGCCCCTACCTCTGACCATATCATGGGACATGTATAAAAATGTTCAACCCTCCCCCAGACAGAACTTGGTATTTCTATTCAATGAGTTTGGCCACTGGTGGAATGGATGAGAGGGTCTGCCACGGAGTCTTAATAGGCTGCATGATACCCATGTCCATCAACAAAGCTATCTTTCCTATTGTAGCTAGGTGGAGAATGTCAATAACCTTACGGCTGCTCTCTTCCACAAGCTTAACTTGCTTTTCAAGAGAAGCTGCCATCCATCTAAGGAGCTTTTGGTATACCTTGAAATCATCCAGTACCAGGGATGACATCTCCAGTAGCAGGGCCTCATCCAGGGACAAAGCATTAAGAGGGGGCACTGGAGAGACTTTCCAAGGCTGTTCCTGCAGTACTGAGATAGGGTGCTGTTCCACCAACTGCTGGGGTAGCCTTAGTGATGCCGATCTTCAAGGTCGGTCAGTACCACCCCCACCCCAATCACCTGACTCTTGGTATCAGTCGGAGAGACTTCCCTCCTGGCTTTTGTGGCTTTACAAGGGGGCGGAGAAGGTGACCTGGAAGCTAGACGTGTCCCTCATGGCATCAAATATGACCACTGAGGGGGTCAGAATGGTACTGGACCCCAGAAATGCCAGGTCCAAGTCTCCCAGTTCTGTGCTCTGCCCCGTCTGAGATCACTTGCGGAACTGAAAGCATGATCTAGAGCGTGCCCCATTGTGTCTGTAACATGTAATCAGCAAGCCATCTTTAGACTCCAAGAAAGACCTGGAGTAGTCTGAAGTACCACAGCAGTGTGGTACTGGGGGTTGTCTTTGGAGACTGGGATCTGGATCAGTTCTGGGTTCAAAGTATCAAAGGAAGCATGGATGACTTCCTGACTGCTAGTACCGTACAACAAATTAGCATCAGCACTGGTGCAGAGGACAACTGCGGTATAGGGTTGGACAGTGGTGGAGCCACTGTGAAATGAACCACAGCTAAGACACGTAGTACCCACAGTGGTACCAAATGAGAGTCCTTGCCCTGAACAAGAGGCGACAAATCGTGTTATTGAGAGATACAAAAGGTCTCTGCTGCAGCATAAGCTTCTAGTGTGTCAGTAAAGAGAAACATGGTTGTTCCACCAAGGTCAGAGAAGACTGACCCAATGTCTCTGCTGGAGCAAGTGCTGGTCTCGATGGCCCCTGAAAGGACACCAGTCAGCAGCTCAAGGTCAAGAGACACAGCATGAGCTAGTATCTGAGAACAGTAAGCTGAAGAGCACACTTTACTATTGGTAACGGAGGAGCTTTCTGAGGAGGAATGTCTTTTTTGAGACTCTCACAAACCTGATACTGACTTCTTATGCTTTTGAAGCCGAGAAAGCTCAGAAGCCCTTAGCCTCCCAAAAGGCGGCTCTGGCAACAATGAACTCCTGCATCCATCAATGGGGGTAAAGCAGGGGAAGTACTTCTGGAAGAAGTCTTTGATGAGGCCCCTTTTGAAGAATTAGGGCAGCCTCCATGAGAAAATACCAGGATCATTCCTCTATAAAGGGGAAGGAGAGCAGGTCGTGAAATGGACAACTGCAACATCTCGAAGGTCAGTAACTGTTTTTTCTTCTCTGAGTGATTGCACATGTCCATTCCACTTCAAGTGACTCACAAGCAGTCTGGAGGTGTGTCAAGGTTCCTCCCCCACTCTGAACTCTAGGGTACAGATGTGGAGACCTGCATGAAAACCTCCTAAGCTTACTTTTACCAGCTTAGGTTAAAACTTCCCCAAGGTACAAATTAATTTTATCTTTTGTCCTTGCAATATCCACTGCCACCACCAAACTCTAACTGGGTTTACTGGGAAACGTAGTTTGGACACGTCTTTCCCCCCAAAATCCTCCCAACCCTTGCACCCCACTTCCTGGGAAAGGTTTGGTAAAAATCCTCACCAATTTGCATAGGTGACCACAGAACCAAACCCTTGGATCTGAGAACAATGAAAAAGCATTCAGTTTTCTTACAAGAAGACTTTTAATAGAAATAGAAGTAAATAGAGGTAAAGGAATCACCCCTGTAAAATCAGGATGGTAGATACCATACAAGGTAATTAGATTCAAAGTATAGAGAATCCCTCTAGGCAAAACCTTAAGTTACAAAAAAGACACACAGACAGAAATAGTCATTCTATTCAGGACAATTCTTTTCTCAGCCATTTAAAGAAATCATAATCTAATGCATACCTAGCTAGATTACTTACTAAAAGTTCTAAGACTCCATTCCTGTTCTATCCCTGGCAAAAGCAGCATACCAACAGACACACAGACCCTTTGTTTCTCTCCCTCCTCCCAGCTTTTGAAAGTATCTTGTCTCCTCATTGGTCATTTTGGTCAGGTGCCAGCGAGGTTACCTTTAGCTTCTTAACCCTTTACAGGTGAGAGGATTTTTCCTCTGGCCAGGAGGGATTTTAAAGGGGTTTACCCTTCCCTTTATATTTATGACAAGGTGGATTTTCTAATCTACCTGAAGAGTGACTGAAGGACTACTCATCTGAACTTGGCATCATCTCTGGAATGCTGAGGTATAGCATAAGTTGTAAAAGTATGTACCGAAAACCAAATTGCTGCTCTACAAATACCTGTTATAGGTACTTAAGGCAGAAGCTTAAGGAAGCTGCTCAAGACCTTGTAGTGTGCCCTACTACTTTACCCACAGGGGTTACATTAGCAATTTCATAGCACAGATACATTTAGGAGGAAATCCAGGATCAGATTCTCTGAGTCAAGACAAGAAGGCCTTATACCCTGTCTGCAATTGCCATGAACAGCTGGGAGGATGACCTAAACAATCTAGTTCTGTTCAAATAAAAAGTTACTGCTCTTCTAACATCCACAGTATGAAGTCTCTTTTTCCTTATGAGAATGGGGCTTAGGAAAAAAGTTAAGTATATCACTTGATTGAGGTGGAATTCCAACACTACTTTAGTCAAAAAAATTTGACGCGGATGCAAGTACTTTGTCCTTATAAAAGATTGTGTAGGGAGCATGAGCTACCAACGCTCATAATTCTGCTTCTCTTTCTTGCAGAGGTAATGGCTACCAAAAATGCTACTTTCTTGAATCGATGGAGTTGAGAGCAGATAGCCACCATTTAAAGGGTGGACCCAGCAAACTTTGTTAGCGGTTTCCCCCCTTTTTTTCTAGAGTGGTCAGACTGCCTAAGCATGAAATGCAAGTATCATTGGTACGACTGAGGGCAGAATTGTTTCTGTTTAGGGAATAGAGTGTAAAATCCCAATGTTTTCAATCTTGCCTTCAAGTCTTTTGAGACTGTGAAAGTTTTCATCAGTCTGCTGAGAGAAGAGGGTTGAACCTTCCCAGGGGAAATCCTGAATAGTCTGCTGGACCTCCCATGGAAGACCCGAGTCTTGACCCATGAACATCTGCACATTACTGCAGCTCTGGTTGCTGAATCTTCCTCATCTAATGCATCTTGGGGGGTTGGGGTGGGGGGGAAGAGAGAGAGAGGTCCTACCCACGAGTTTGCCCTCTTCCAAGATGGCCCAGAATGCTTTCCTGGCATCCTCTGGTAACTTGTCGATGAACTTGAGAACACTGCCCTACAGTGAGAAATCATATCTGGCCAGCAAGGCTTGCTGATCAGATATGTGAAATTGCAGGCTAGCGACAGAATATATCTTACCAAAAGGTTGAGTCTTTTTGCGTCTTTATCCTTCAGGGTAGACGATGGCCATCCCTGACATGCTCTTTCATTTACTGTCGAGTCAACCAGAGAACCTGGCAAGGGATGAGTGTAGAAATGTTCACAGCCCTGAGAAGGAGCTCTTGGTAGGCCTGGTAGTCATCCTGAAGAGAGGACAACTCCCGAGACACCCTAACCTCATCAATCAGGTAATGAGGAGGAGGTGTGCAAAGAAGGTTGAACAGGAGCTTTCTGTACCTCCCCAGATAGAAATTGTGGTATGTAATGTTCCTGCTTGCTACTGGCATTGGTACCATGGGTAACCTTGAAATTCCTCATGTGAACTATCCTGACATCTGCTTGGGGATCTGGAGGATAGAGGAACTGGGAAGGATCTGGTGTTGGGGAGGAACCCCAGTTGTTTCAATACGGCCATTGGTAGGACCCCACTCTCTATCAGCCCAAGGATGTGTGTCTCTGGACCACCGCAGGAGCTCTTTTGGATACCAGGAGTGGAATCTTCAAGATGAAGGTGAATGATGCCTTCTATTCTGGGAACGAGGGCCATAGGAACCTACATCAGGCACCAAAGAAGAGCCAGACGGCCAGGGAGGTGTGGTATCATGGAAAGGTGCCATGCCTCTGGAGACACTGATACCAGGGACAACATACTGAGTTTGCATCTGGATAGCACCAGGCAAGGCACCAAGGATTGGACCTTACTGGTAGGTAAGCCAGATGAAGTCTGAAGCTCAATTAGTACAGGATGTGTCTTACATATAGCATGGTAGGTCCTCAAGGAGAATCACGTTGGGGACCACTGTCAATTCTGCAGGGACTTCAAGCCCCAGATAGGACAGAATCATACAACTATAGGACTGGAAGGGACCTCATGAAGTCCTCAAATACAGCCGTCCGCTCTGAGGCAGGACCAAGTAAACCTAGAACATCGCTGACAGGAGTTTTGTCTAACCTGTTCTTAAAAATCTCCAATGACGGGCACTCCCTTTGAAGCCCATTCCAGAGCTTAACTACCCTTATAGTTAGAAAGTTTTTCCTCATATCTACCCTAAATCTCCCTTGCTGCAGATTAAGCCCCTGTTACTACTTGTCCTACCTTCAGTGGACATGGAAAACAATTAATCTCTCTCCTCTTTATAACAGCCCTTAACATATATGAAGACTTATCAGTTCCCCCCAGTTTTCTTTTCTCAAGACTAAACATGCCCAGTTTTTTTAACCTTTCCTCATTGGTCAGTTTTCTAAACCTTTTACCACTTTTGTTGCTCTCCTCTGGACTCTCCAATTTGTTCATATCTGTCCTAAAGGGTGGTGACCAGAATTGGGCACAGCACTCCAGCTCAGGCCTCACCAGTGCTGAGTAGAGTGAGACAGTTACCTCCTGCATCTTACATTTGTGTTAATATACCCCAGATTGATATTGTCCTTTTTTCCAACTGCATCACATTGTTGACTCTGATTCAATTTGTGATCCACTATAACCTCTAGATCCTTTTCTCAGAACAGGTAGAAACCAACACTCTAAATAAAAATTAAGTAAAATAACAAATGAAACTTACTCCAAAATTCTAACTATAGACAAGTACACTAACTACATACAAGAAAACACGAATTTTCTGAAAGGGAAACACCTGCAGAACAAAGCTACATGCTCGGACTACCGGGCACGAGCAGTAAGAAGCAATTGAGGGAGGCTGAGGATGGCTCCGTCCTTTATACCATCATGCAACAGCACGAGACAGCAGAGGGTGCCCGTACTGCCATGACAGGTATCATTAAGGGGGAAATCTCCGGCTCTGGTGCACAGAGCATATACACACCTGAACTGGAATGGTCATGTGCAATCACTCAGAGAAGAACCTTAACTCTTCCCCCACAAACACTATCAGCTGTCATAATCTTTAACCACTTTTCTGAATACAACTCCTTAACCAACTATCCTCTCCCGACATAACAACAACTACTTCAACGAACATCTACAACTATTAGTGTTGGGGAAAATAATTTAGTAAAGGGTGTAGGCCTTGCTGGAGCCCTAGGCATGGTTAAAAGTATGGACCAAGGCTGTGAGCCAAAGTAGGCCTTGTCAGAATAGCAAGGCTAGGTATCAGCTAATCAAGTAAGTACATTCCTAAGAGGATGGTAGAGGAAGACACAGATCCCTCGTGAGATAAGGAGAGAATGACAGGATAATGGATGAGGATTTCAAACTATCAGGTACAAGGCACAAGGATGGTAGCTAACATGTGGAGTGTAATAACAACTTGTTTGTACTAATGTATAAAAGGAAAAAAGTCATAGGAGGGGCAGTTTTGTATTGGCCTAGCAGACAATATTATGTTGATTGAGCCGATACCTTGTCACAGACATACATATGTTAGTGAACCTGTAGCTTGGTATGAGGGGCACTAGTACCGTGCTTTGATGACAATAAACCTGGCCAAGCCTTTGTCACTGAATGGAGCTTGTGGTCTTTCTTTACGAGCAATGTCGAGGTCTGCTGAATCAACGTTAGTTGCAAGCTATACTGGTGCAGCAAACACCGTAGCTTCAGAAATAACACTGCAACACTAGCAGCATAGGGGTGCGTGAAGAAGGGTGGGTGGTTTGAAGAGAGAGGGGCAGAGTTAAAATCAGGCAAACATGTGACATTCATCTCATTAGGCTATTTGATGCTCTTCAGCCTTCCACCAGTAATATTTATAAGAGTATCTTTTTTAACGCAGAGCGAACAGTCCCTTTTCCACCAGCACAAAGATACAATGGGGAGTTTGGTTTGAAATTTAAGTTCTTGGAGGAACCAAAATAGTTAAGTATGTAAGAATGCCCAGCTGACTATCTTCAATATTTCTAACACAGCGGCATTCCCCTCTTGGTCCAAAAACCCAGAAATTTTTAAAAACCAAACAGGTTTATGTACCAGGGATCCCCCAATACAGCATCTGACCCATCCTCTGCCTCAGTTTCCCCTTACTGAACCAACCAATAACTGCACATAAGCTCTCGTTTGTTGAGTAACACCCTTTCTTGGGGTCTGTTTTATTAAAATAATATCACAGCTCAATGTCAACTTAAATTAAAACCAGCCTTTCTCCAACTCTACATTGCCTTAGCCACTTGTTCAATAGTTCTTTTCCAAAACCCAGGTCCTGCTGTCTGGTGCTTCCTAAAGCCACTTCCACTTAAAGGTTCTGCCCTTGTCCCACATGTGCCTGGCACAGAAGGCCTCTTCCCCAGGTCCTCTCTAACCCTCGGTCTCCCGCAGAAGTCTTCCTGCAGGTTTCTCATCCTCTGAGTAGCCTCCATCCTCTGAGAAGCAGTGCTTCTTATTTGAGCATCAGGAGATCACCTGATCCCTAGCCTCAACATCAATCACTTGGGGAGGCAGTTTAAAAGTGGCACAGGTAAGGATGAGCCCCACCCCCCTTAAAGCACTAGGTCATCCAGTAACAGTAAACAAAACAAAAAAATGTCACCTGGCCATCTAGAAAAGTCACTTTTACTTATTAGAAATGGAAAAACTGAGCAGCATCAGCTACTCACTCAAATTATAGAGAATTCATACAAGAGCCTGGCTATTTTCATCTCTCCACCTGATGGCAGAAGGACTTACATCCAATGTCTGTTCTACCATAGACTGACTTCAGAAAAACTAGAAATGTGCCCGTCACCTACAGAAGCAATGGAAAAACCTTAGAATGAGCTGCAAAATGTAACAGGGATATCAGAAAACAGATCTGACAATATGCTGCATATATTTAAGAAATAAAAAACATCCCAAAAGTATCGACTTATACATAAAGAATGAGATAAACAGCAAACTCGTGAAGCTGTTCCCTAGCTGCATAACTACTGTATTTATACGACAAAAAGACAAGTACTACTTGCTACTACATATTACATCGGAAAGAAAGTATGTATTGTTTTTTCACTTGGGAATTAAGTTTCATTTGCATTTGTTTTTCATTTTATAATACTATATTTTTATTGTTTAAAACTAAGCAAATTTACCAGATTCCATTGTCATTTGAAGTAAACCATCAATGGCATTGGAAAGCAGACCTCTACTGGATATTCTTAAGTGACTTAATATAACAGGCACAGATTGGTACTCCAAAAACAAGGCCTTCCCTTCATCTGTCTTCAAGTCCACGCAAAGGGAATCAAATGCCTGAGCCAGATAATCAGCTGAAAGAGACATAAAAATGCAAACAATAACTTTATAATCACAGTTCTAATGACTGATCTATAAAGCTCAGTAGAAATAGCTACTTTGAAACTACTACTTATACAGCTATAAAATTAGAGATTAAATGGATCAAGATATTAAGATTTAAATTGTTAGACCTTTATTTTAATATTTCCTGTATTTCTAATTGACGATTTACTGTGCCTTGGTTTAAAGTAGAGAACAGGGAAGTTGGGGGCAGCCCACATTTTTAAAAAGTATGACTCAAAGATTAAAGTATTTTTCTCAAGAGATGAAGTGAACCCTCTTCTGCACTCAAAGCTTTATAATCCAGGTTACAATTACAAGAAATGCTTATTTCTATACTGCATGAATGATGAATGCAGAAATTCAATTTTATTCTCAATATCATATTATTTCCAATATAACAGTGTAACACTGTTTGCGTTATGGCTTTAAAACACAGAAGCATGTTGCACTGGTTTTGAATTTTGAGTTAGTCTATCTCCCCAGCTTTGTTTCCTCTCCTCCGACAAAAGTTTCTCAGCAAGTGCTACATAAATGCCAATAAATACAAATTGTAATTAGTTTCGTGATCCAACTTAAATTTTTTATACAAATTAAACTATGAAAGGGAAGGACAAGGCTATGATAACTTTAAAGCCTGCTTATGTACAAATCTATTTACTTTTCTTCAGATTTTACATGTATGATATATAAAATATATAAGACATACTACACCAATTTCCTAAAAATACACACGAACGCTGAAGATAAAAATAGTCCGGAAATGACAATTGTGATTTTTTTTTGGCTTATATTGTATTCTATTCCAGCAGTAATTAAATGGACAACCTGAACTTCTCTCATACTTATTAGCGCCCTTATTCAGGATAGTACTTATGCATATGTAACTTAATACACATAAAGTAGTCCATTGACTTCAAATTGCTTGAAGTCAGTCACATGTTTATGTATCTCACTAAATTAAGGTTGTAGATACATTATAGGGTTTTTTCCTTTGAAGCGTGGTATAATCAATAAATCACAGACCCTGCCAACTTGAGACTATGTGTTCCTCTACATTTGGGAGACATCTACTAATGTGCTTAGAGATGAAGGAGAAGAATACTGGATAAAGACAAAGACTGCAACTACTCCATTCCCATTTACTTTCACAAGGATTTGTTTGGAGAAGTTTAATCTTGTAGTTTATATGCTGATTACCACTCTACAGTATATTAAAATATACAGAGACTTGAGACTCAGGGTTAAATAATAAACTCATCCAAGTACCTTAAATAACCACAGTTTCTTTATTTCAGATCTCCCTATTTCAAATTCTGATTTAGGAATTAAAAACACACTACTCAGTTACAGGATGAAATAATTAAATTTAATGGAGCCATTCTATAGTACGAAAAGTTTAGTTATAGTGCCACCTCCTGGATTTACAACATTTTAGAACAGTGGCCAGCAGCGGATCCGGCTCGTAGGCGGAGGAGCGCAAGCAACTCCATGCGGCTCTCGCCTACAGGCACCCTAGCTCGGAGTGCAGAGCTGATGCTCGGTGCGGGGACAATGCGCGGAGTCCCGGGGCCCCCCGCCTAGAAGCCGGACCCGCTGCTGGCCACTTCCAGGGCACAATGCGGTGTCGGAACAGGTAGGCACTAGCTACCTTAGCTGGGCAGCACTGCCGGACTTTTAACATCCCAGTCGGCGGTCCTGACCAGAGCAACCCAGTGCCTTACATGCTGCGACCCAGTACTGGGTCACGACCTAAACTTTGAAAAACACTGCTTTAGAAGAAAAAAGTCATCTTACTGAAGCTCTTGCGTTATGAACAGAAGAAAATCAGTGCTTTACTTTCAGTGGGAGATCAAAATTCTTATGCAGTAATTTGATGAATGTGCTTTTTATTATTGAAGATCATACTTAACCATGGCATATAAAGTAACAGTAAAAAGCAATGATGAAAAGTTAAAAGTGTTACCATTGTAAGTATTGGGTTTTAGCTGTTTAGCTTGGTTAATGAGTATTGGTAATGGCTATTTTTCATTTTGGGGGTTGTTTGTTTATTACTATCAGGAAGGACTTCTAACTAATGTGATTCTCATTTTAAGAATATATTTTACATTAGTCTATTGGTTAGAATAACATTCTCCCAATTATTAGAACCTGTATCTGTTTTAAAAACTTCAAAAACCCAACCTAAGACACACTTTTATCAGGAATTTTAGTTTTAATAAGACAAATATAGCACAAGCAGTGACAGTGTAAACTTCCACATAATGTCACACTAATGTGCTTCCTACCTAGTCTGGAGAGCCCACATCTGTAAGTACGAAAGCACAGTTCAGTCTCCAGAGTTATTTAATCCTTAGCCTCCCTGGTTAGGCTGCCAATGATAAAAGCAGTAGTAGTCTTGTGATGTGGACATCTATCTGCCCACTGGGAACTGGCCTGAAATCACTCACATATTTCATGGAAGCCTCTGAATAGCCACCCAATAGATCTCAGAGGGTAGATGGTGAACAAAAGTTGACATTGGGGATGGATTTACACTGGCAGCCGAAAGGTGCAATTCTCTATAGTGCATTACCAGTTCTCCAAAATACATAGTCCCCTGTCCCTCTATTCTCCACAGAAGATGTTCTAAAATTTGAAAACATTCTACAAAACAAAGAATGGGTTTTATTTGTAAAAAAATCACATTTAAAATCAGGAGTCAAAGATTAGGTGGTAGTACTCTCTCAAGCTCTATCGACTAATCATCTTCTCAAGATGCTCAGATAATGATGAACACCACCTCAACACACAGATGGAATAGAACAAGGATAAAATGAATCAATTAGCAATTTAACAGTAAATTAATTTAGCCCAATGGTGAAAACCTGCAAGGGATGGCAAAAGCAGAAACATGGTATACCCTCCATCTAGGGATAAATGCCCCCCTAGGGGAGTTCAAATCCACTGAATTGGGCATCTCAGATTCAAGTGCTCTGTCTCTCTCTCTGGCCCCAATAATGGATACACTGGGAGGATCAGGTCTCCTCGTGTGGGAGGGCAGGAGGAAGGAAGGTGTATTAATGTAGAGGGAATATATGGGCCAAAAGTGTTAACATAACCCAGTTATTGTCCAACACTAAACAATCAGTGTTAAACAAGCTTTGGGGCTTAGTGTACAGAGATCTCAACTTGCTTAGTACCATGGCAAACACATCATTAAAAATCCCTTTAACATTTTATTAAAGATACAGAAAAGGAAGGAAAAACAATTAAAGCATTTTAGATGTAAAATATAAAATAAGGTTTTCTTTATAACATCCCTTGTTCCCTTTAGCTGAAGAGAATTTTTAGGAGGAAAAATCCTCATTTGACAATCTCTTAGATGGTAATAACTGTCTTTTTTGTGGAAAAGAAAGTATGTTAGTTGAGATGGGCTAGAGCGGTTGTTGTTGCTGTCATAGCGAAAGACGACAAAAGAAGCCACATGCAAAAAGTGGGGAGAAAAGAACAGCAGAGATTGAAATTCAGCTTCTGTCTCTGATGTTGACTCTCACTTGCAACCTCACTGTTGCAAAAACACAGGCACAGCACACAGTCTTATTAGCCACTCCGAGACCAACTTAAACCAACATTGGGGTGTTTAGGGCATTGCTTTTAGCTACATCTTTCTGGTCAAAGGCTTACAGAGCTGTAGTAATGAATACAGCCTTGGCTGGCTAAACCAGACTCTTAGTAGAGAGAACGAAAAAGCAGACGGATAAGAAAGATAAGAAATAAGGTAGGGAAGGAAAAGGATGCATGGGGAATGGGGAGGTCACAAAGTCTCACATCCCATGGTGTTTGGGATTCAGCTAGAGCCAGTAGAAGTGGTGATGCCATCTGGGTCCTGCTCTCTGGCCCAGTCTGGTCAGGACATCTCTCAGGATTAGGACAAAGAAGGTCTGGGGTCCCAGGAAACGGTGTGGGTGGCAGTCATGATGGTGAAGCTCCCTCTGATAGCCTATTTTTCTCCTGAAGTCTTTCTTTAAGGACCATACTAAGGTGGGTTGAACAGGGTAAATTTGTAGGCCCAGTTATCACAACCTGGGGTGTGTGTTCTGGCCAGGGATAGATCATCCTTTCCTTGGCTGTTGCGAGGACTATGTTGATCCCGGACTGGAGTCTCCCTTCCATGAGCAGCAGCTTCTTCTTCCTGGTCATAGAGGGCATTGTGGTGCTCCAGAGCAGCTACAGGAAGGTAGCAACCACTCTTAATACTTCCTCCTAATGATACATGCCTGACAACTCCTCTGGTTTCCCCCGTCCCAGTTAGAGGAAAAGGACTTTGGCAATGGCTCCTCCTCCTGCTCTCTTTCAAGCGAGGTGCTGCTCCCCCTGATAACGAGGCAGCCGTTTGAAAGAACAGTTACTTAACTATAGGAATTGGTTCTTCAAACTATGTGGTCTACAGAGATTCCACTCTTAGCACTCATGCAACTCATGACCACGAGATTGCATTCTTGCTGGCTACGAGTGTTCGTTGGAGCTGTGCCCTAAGTTGCCAGAGCTCTAGTGGAATAAGCTCTCCTGTGGCTAGGTAGATCTCTTCTAGCTAACTCATAAATTCTTGTGCAGTCAGAAACCCACTTGGATAACCTCTGAGTGGATACAGGTTGGCTCCTGACCTTGTAAACAAAAGTCATGAATAGCCTAGGTATGCTCCTGGATGATTTTGTTCTATCTAAATAAACTGAATTCTGACACCACCTTAGGCAGGAATTTAGGGGAAAGTCTAAGGGTAACCCCGTACTTCTGAAATGCTTATAGAGGGTACCAGACATGAGGGCCATGAATCTCTTCTACTCTCCTAGCTGACAAAATGGGCCACCAGAAAAGGAATTTTCATGGACAGGTGGCAAAGGGAACAAGCTGTTAAGGTCTTAAAAGGGGGACCTATCAACACTGCTTATACTATACTTAGGTTCCAAGAGGGAGGAGGGCTTCTGAACTGGAAGAAAAAATGAGACCCTTCAGGAAATTTATTACTGTTCGGTGGGAATAGGAGTTTAATTCACATATTGCTGCCAGATGGACTCTTATGTTGATGGAAAAACCAGATTGCTTCAGGGCTAGCAAAAAGCCCAGTACTGATTAAATTGGTACTATCAGGGAGAAATTGGGTGCTGAGATATAAAAGCTCTTCCATTTTGCTCTATAAGTTAGTCTGATTGAAGGTTCCCTTCTCCAGAGTAGAACGTTCTGAACCTCTGCGGAGGTCATCCAGCCCACATACACGCTGTCAAGTGTAAAGATTTTGGATCAGACAGAGGAGCTGACCACTGTTTTGAGAGACTGTATCAGGCAGAATGGGTAAGATAGCTATGCTGGTAGGTTTACAAGATCTGAATACCAGAACTGCCATGCCCATGCTGGGGCTACCATGCTCATGTGCCCGACATTTTGCTTCAGTTTCCTCAGGACGCTATAAGGAACAATAGAAACATGTACATCAAACACACTGTCCAAAGGATGAGGAAGATATCTATTAGAGAGGTGAGCTTGTGAACCTCCTGGAGCAGAAAGTCCGGTACTTGTAGTAGTTTGCTGTAAGCAGGTCTAAATTTGGGAACCCCCATTTGAAGAAAATGTTCTATACGAATGTATGTTTGAGACACCACTTGTAGTTTTTAAAAGGCTCTCCTGAAATTATTTCTCAGGATGTTCTGAAGACCAGGAAGGTGTAGGACTATTGGTGTGACATGTAGAATGCACCACTCCTATAGATGTATGGCCTTCTGACACAGTAGTGATGACCTTACTTCTCCCCTTGCCTATTGATATAGTGCATTGCTGTGGTGTAGTTTGTCAGCACCTGAACTAGTGTTCCCAAAGAGTAGACAGAAAGCTTACATGCCAGGTGGATGGCTCTGAGCTCTAAAATGTGTGTGTGCGCGCGCGCGTGGACCATCATACCCAAAGAGTCAAATGATTCAGAAGAGCTCTTTACCCAAGTAGGGGCATCTGTTATCACAATCTTTACAGGCAGGGGTATGGAAAAGGGAACTCTAACTCTGCTGCACACCTAAAGTGGTCTGTACACAAGTTTAACAAGGAGAGGACTTTTTGCAGGTCTGCTATCATCATGGATTCACAGAAATGTAGTGCTGGAGAGGTCATCTAGTCTAACCCCCTATGCTGAGTCATGACCTAGACCATTCTTGACAGGTGTTTATCTAACCTGATCTTAAACACCTCCAGTGATGAGGATTCCACAAATTTCCCTGGTAACTTAGTCCAGTACTTAACTATCCCTATAGTTAGAAAGCTTTTACTAGTATCCAACCTAAATCTCCTTTAATGCAGATTAAGTGCATTATTTCTTGCCCTACTTTCAGTGGACATGGAGACCAACTGATTACCATCTTCTTTATAACAGTCCTTAACATATCTGCAGACTTATCAGCTCCCACTCAGTCTTCTTTTCACAAGACTAAACATGCCCATTTTGTATTTGTGCATTTGATTTTTCCTTATACTTGACTTTACTGTTGATTTCAGACCAATACTCCAATTTCTAAAGGTAATTTTAAATTTCTAATCCTGTGCTCCAAAGTGCTTACCACCTCTTCCAGCATGGTGTTATTCACATATTTTATAAGCTCCACTTCATTATCCCAGTTATTAATGGAAATTCTGACTAGTGCCGGACCCAGGAGAGATCCCTGCAAAACTCCACTGATATGTCCTCCCAGTTTGATAGCAAATCATTGATAGCTACTCTGAATAGTCTTTCAATCAGTTGTGCACCAACCTTACAGTAATTACAGCTAGACCACATTTCTCTAGTTTGCTTATAAGAATGTCATGTGGAATTGTGTCAAAAGTCTTACTAAAATCAGGTCCACTGCTTCCCTCATCCACTAGGCCAGATACATGCACTGTCTGCTGGGTCGATACACTGATCTCCATCATCCTTGCATGGATCAAAGGTGAAGTCTCTCATATTGTGCGATAAACACACATGACAACGTGTCCTAGAAGTCTGAGACACGTTCTTGGGTGGGCCTGAAGAGGTCCAGTATTACCTGAAACTTTCTCTGCGGAAAGCTCGAGCTGTTTTGGAGTCTGAACACTATTCCTAATAACTCTATTTTCTGCTTCGAAATCAGTGTGGATTTTGTCTCTGTTGACCTTGAGACCTAGCGAGATGAAGAGTTTCAGGATTGTCTGTACTGGGTTGGTCACCTGTTGTGGTGATCTTCCTCACATTAGCCAGACATCAAAGGTAACAATATACATGGATTCCTTTTGTTTTTAGGTGAGTTTCCACAACCAACAGTTACTTGGGTGAAAACCTCTGGAGCTGTACAAAAGCCAAAGAGCTGAGACTCTGCACCAGTAGTGTGACGTTCCTACCAGGTATCTCAGGTATTTCCAGTGGAGATGTGAAAATAGACATCTTGTGGGTCAACAGCCATAAACCAGTCCACAGGATCTAATGAAGGGATTAAAGAATCTAGGGTTATCATTCTGAACTTAAAACAATGGATGGAAGTGTTGAGACATCAAACATCAAGGAGGGGTCTCCAGCCCCCTTTCTTCTTTGGGATTAAGAAGTGGGAGCAAAAGCCCTGGTGCCTGAACTCCAAGGACACATGTAGGAGCAATAGAAGTTGTAAGAGGGACTCCACCTCCTGCTTCAGCTGTCTCTCATGAGAAGGGTCTCTGAAAAGGGATTGGAAATGGGAGAGAGGACTGAAAGGCAAACCTGACACCAAACCAGGCATGCTGCAGCAACTCAGCTGCAATGACTCATTCCTCCAACAGAGCCTGCAGTGACTCAGTCCTCAAGCATGCTGCAGTAGCCTATCCCTGAGCAGGGCTTGGGTCAGATGACCCCCAGGCACAGGTATTTCACTGACCCCACCAGAGCTGCAAGTTAGTAGTATTATTGCACAGACCTGGCCACAAAACCTCCTGCTGCCTCACAGCATAGCAGACTCCCTAAGCTTCCAGCCTGCCCTTGATCCAGTTCCTGTCCCAACCTTGCCATAGCCTTGTCCATGCCCTACTCTGGCTTTACTCCAGTTCTGTTACTAACCTGCTCCAGCCCCACATCCACCTCATGACCCCTGGACTCACAACCAGACTTCAATCCTTGGGCTGCATCTGGACTCCAACTACAATAATGATTTGGCTTGTCTATGGACTCTGATCCATAGCCTGTCCCTAGACCCCGGTTTTACCATTGCCCTTGACCTGGCATCCAACCTCGACCACCTGTCTTAACCGCCAGTCTTGACTGCCTGGAACTAGCGCCTGATAGGGACTGAAAGTGAATGGGATACCCATTGGTCACAATCTCAAGACCCCTCCTGACTGAGGTAATGCCAAAGGTGTTTGGGGGCAGGGGGGGAAAGACTAGAGCACAAAAGATCCTGTAGAAGTCAAAGCGGACTACTGACATTGGTGTCAAACCTGCTGCCCATTTGAAACCCCTTACTATAGGCAGCCAAGGTCAAAAGAGGGTCACCTCTGGTGAAGTCTCTGACTCTTCTTCAGTGGCTCAGAAGATCTTGCTGGATGACCATAGGCTTGTGTCAAGTAGTGCTGCCTGAAACAGGTTTGGTATCATGGCTGCTTACCTTTATGAGTTGGGACACAAAATCCCAAGCAGCACAGGATAGTTCTGGAATCTTTTAAAGTATGGATGGCTTCATCAGTCTGCCTACTGAAGAAGTTGATTCCCTGAAAATGGGAGTCCTAAATTGTCACCTTGTCTTCCTAGAGATATTGAATGACTGGGAAGCCATGGCAACATTCTCATGGGTAGTGCAGAGGCCACTGTTTGCACCAATCAGACATGTTCAACAGTCTGTAGTGCTGTCCAAGATGTCAGTTGGCCCTCTGACATAAGATTTAAGCTCTGCTTGGTGCTCCTATCAACAAAATTAGTTTTGTCCTATTTTAAGAAATCCTACCTTGAGAGCAAAAAGAAAAGGAGTACTTGTGGCACCTTAGAGACTAACCAATTTATTTGAGCATAAGCTTTCATGAGCTACAGCTCACTTCATTGGATGCATACTGTGGAAAGTGTAGAAGATATTTTATACACACAAAGCATGAAAAAATACCTCCCCCTACCCCACTCTCCTACACTTTGCTTCTCTACAAAAGAAAAAGGACACTAAACTTTCTAAACTACTACATGCCACAAGGGGCCACAGCAATGGTTCCCTCAACCCACCCAGCAATATTGTTAACCTATCCAACTATACTCTTAGCCCAGCAGAAGCAGCTGTCCTATCTCGGGGCCTCTCCTTCTGCCCCTCGACCCCCACGAACATGATACAGTTCTGTGGTGACCTAGAATCCTATTTTCGACGTCTCCGACTCAAGGAATATTTCCAACATACCTCTGAACAACATACTAATCCACAGAGACCTCCCTACCAACACTACAAAAACAAGGATTCTAGGTGGACTCCTCCTGAAGGTCGAGACAGCAGACTGGACTGCTACATAGAGTGCTTCCACCGACGTGCATGGGCTGAAATTGTGGAAAAGCAGAATCACTTGCCCCATAACCTCAGCCGTGCAGAACACAATGCCATCCACAGCCTCAGAAACAACTCTGACATCATGATCAAAAAGGCTGACAAAGGAGGTGCTGTTGTCATCATGAATAGGTCGGAATATGAACAAGAGGCTGCTCGGCAGCTCTCCAACACCACTTTCTACAAGCCATTACCCTCTGATCCCACTGAGAGTTACCCAAAGAAACTACAGCATTTGCTCAGGAAACTCCCTGAAAAAGCACAAGATCAAATCCGCACAGACACACCCCTGGAACCCCGACCTGGGATATTCTATCTACTACCCAAGATCCATAAACCTGGAAATCCTGGGCGCCCTATCATCTCAGGCATTGGCACCCTGACAGCAGGACTGTCTGGCTATGTAGACTCCCTCCTCAGGCCCTATGCTACCAGCACTCCCAGCTACCTTCGAGACACCACTGACTTCCTGAGGAAACTACAATCCATCGGTGATCTTCCTGATAACACCATCCTGGCCACTATGGAAGTACAAGCCCTCTACACCAACATTCCACACAAAGATGGACTACAAGCCGTCAAGAACACTATCCCCTATAATGTCACGGCTAACCTGGTGGCTGAACTTTGTGACTTTGTCCTTACCCATAACTATTTTACATTTGGGGACAATGTATACCTTCAAATCAGCGGCACTGCCATGCGGGTATGTATGCCACAGTATGCCAACATTTTTATGGCTGACTTAGAACAACGCTTCCTCAGCTCTCGTCCCCTAACGCCCCTACTCTACTTGTGCTATATTGATGACATCTTCATCATCTGGACCCATGGAAAAGAAGCCCTTAAGGAATTCCACCATGATTTCAACAATTTCCATCCCACCATCAACCTCAGCCTGGTCCAGTCCACACAAGAGATCCACTTCCTGGACACTACAGTGCTAATAAACAATGGTCACATAAACACCACCCTATACTGGAAACCAACGGACCGCTATTCCTACCTACATGCCTCCAGCTTTCACCCTGACCACACCACACGATCCATTGTCTACAGCCATGCTCTGCGATACAACCGCATTTGCTCCAACCCCTCAGACAGAGACAAACACCTACAAGATCTCTATCAAGCATTCTTACAACTACAATACCCACCTGCGGAAGTGAAGAAACAGATTGATAGAGCCAGAAGAGTACCCAGAAGTCACCTACTACAGGACAGGCCTAACAAAGAAAATAACAGAACGCCACTAGCCGTCACCTTCAGCCCCCAACTAAAACCCCTCCAACGCATTATTAAGGATCTACAACCTATCCTGAAGGATGACCCAACACTCTCACAAATCTTGGGAGACAGGCTAGTCCTTGCCTATAGACAGCCCCCCAACCTGAAGCAAATACTCACCAGCAACCACATATCACACAACAGAACCACTAACCCAGGAACCTATCCTTGCAACAAAGCCCGTTGCCAACTGTGCCCTCATATCTATTCAGGGGACACCATCACAGGGCCTAATAACATCAGCCACACTATCAGAGGCTTGTTCACCTGCACATCCACCAATGTGATATATGCCATCATGTGCCAGCAATGCCCCTGTGCCATGTACATTGGTCAAACTGGACAGTCTCTACGTAAAAGAATAAATGGACACAAATCAGATGTCAAGAATTATAACATTCATAAACCAGTCGGAGAACACTTCAATCTCTCTGGTCACGTGATTACATATATGAAAGTTGCGATATTACAACAAAAAAACTTCAAATCCAGACTCCAGCGAGAGACTGCTGAATTGGAATTCATTTGCAAATTGGATACAATTAACTTAGGCTTGAATAGAGACTGGGAGTAGCTAAGTCATTATGCAAGGTAACCTATTTCCCCTTGTTTTTTCCTACCCCCTCCTCTCCCTCCTCAGACGTTCTTGTTAAACCCTGGATTTGTGCTGGAAATGGCCCACCTTGATTATCATACACATTGTAAGGAGAGTGATCACTTTAGATAAGCTATTACCAGCAGGAGAATGGGGTGGGGGGAGGTATTTTTTCATGCTTTGTGTGTATAAAAAGATCTTCTACACTTTCCACAGTATGCATCCGATGAAGTGAGCTGTAGCTCACGAAAGCTTATGCTCAAATAAATTGGTTAGTCTCTAAGGTGCCACAAGTACTCCTTTTTTTTTTGCGAATACAGACTAACTCGGCTGTTACTCTGATACCTTGAGAGCAGCGCACGGTAATATGCTATCCTCATGTGCACTTGTGAATGAGTAGGCCTTCCAGCCAAAAAGATTAAATGTTTTTGTTCCTTTTCAGTGAGGACAGATTTCAGAGGACTTTGCTGCTTTGTCCTCTCCCGTATACAGCTTGCACAAGTAGAGAGCCAGGTGCAGGATGTGAGTAAAAAAATTCCAATCCTTTTGCAGGGACTTGAAGTCTTCTGTCTCTTCTCAGAACCAGGCTAAGACAGAAGCAGGCAAACGACAGATGGAAATGACAGGCTCCAGCAGGACACCAATTACTGCCATGGCTAACCTCCCTGGTGTTGCAGAGCGTAATATGTCCAACAACTTGTATTGTTTCTCTAGCATAACCTTAAGGGGAATATCGTCATGCATTTTATTAAATCTTGGAGAACCCTGAATACATCTACAGAGGCCAGTGTAGGTGGGATCATCGTCTCATGGGGGGAAGAGGAGGAAATTTCAGCCCAAACTTGATGCTGTTCCTCTAGAGAATGTTTTTTTTGTTTTTACATTCTCCTCCTCTGGTCTCTTCAGCAGCTGTGGTTGGAGCAACAGAGTTGCAAAAGGGAGACCTAGCCGTGGACACAGTGGAGGAGGCAGGTTTCCTGAAATAGTGTTGAACATCTGAAGGGGGTGATCCAGTATGGTCAGTATTAATATGGATTAGTGCAGAGGGGGATACCTAAGTGGGTAACCCCTGTGAGATCCTGACCTCTTCCTAGCTCCCTTGAAATTCTTCCCTGGAATCTGTCTCAGGATCTCACTGAGCTATCCTGGGGGCAGATAAAAGGTAAGCGGATGATGATTCTCTACTGTGCTCAGCAGTAGAAGAGAAAAAAATGGTTTGCCTCTTCTAGGAGAAAGGCAGTCCTATCAGGTATAAACTCTATATAGATTATGTTGGTATAGGAGATACCTCTCTGGCCAAGCATGGTGGCTGTACATCAGGGAGCTATGTACTGACCTTCCTTAGTTTCTCCAGGAGAGTTGACTCGGATACTGGGCCCACTGAGTACCATGCTTAGTACTATGTGTTGTTTTGGTGCTAAGGTAGCCGGGCCCAATGCATCAAGTACCGTAGAGTTAGTCAATACAAAGAAGTGGAAAACTGCTACTTCTGAGGATGTAGTTAGTGCAGAGGCACTGGATATCAAGGTGCTCTGTACCATATTAGATACCATAGGCAGCTCTGCCCTTAGATTTAGATGGTATCATGTGACCTGCCTTAGAACTTGGTATTGGAATGGGCCTTCTTGCTCTTATGACCCTTCACTGACACAGGCCATTTTAAGTCATAGTGACTTTTCTGCCTCTTGGTAAGCGCCAGAAAAGTTGACCTAGGATCATCTTTGCAGAGGTGCTCCTTACTGCACATGAAAGATGTCAACGCTAATGTACCAGCAGATGAAGGAGGCCTCTACAAGGAAGCCACCCAGGAGATCAAAATCGAGAGACAGCTCACTGAACTCAGAAATGGACTGACACTGACATTGAGGATTCTCTGAAGATCTCCTTGAGTCTGAGGAGACCTCCATCGACTTCTCCAGCAGGAATAATTTCAGGCTCACCTCCCTTGCTCTCTCTGAGTGTGCTTGGAGAAAGAGCAACACAAGGAACTATATTCCAGAACGTGTCCTTTCCCAAGACATATCGAGCACTGAGTGTGACCATCGTTGATGGGTATCGCAGTGTCACATTAAAGACTGGTCTTAAACCCTGGTGATTTAACTTCTGCCATGATCCTAGTACTCCTGTATGTCGGTGTATGGCTAGGTTGTCAGAAACTAACTGACTGACTATGCTAAATACAATATATTCTTGTTTTAAATAGGCCAACAGACAAAAGAAAACAATGACACTAACACTAATACTAAAAAAATCTAAACTAAGCTAAGCTAACTCTCACAGTGTGCAAGAGAAGAAGACATTGCCAAGGGTTCCATCTTGCAACCAGGGAGACAAGAAACTGGAAAGGATTCACTATGCTCTTTATGCCCTCAGATCGGGGTTGTGATGCAAGGTCACTTAGTGTGGAATATGTGGATGATCACATGAAGAACTGATGCTTACCTGCCCCAGCCTCAGGCAGCATGGTTCTGACTGGCCTTTGGCAGCAGTGGACAGAGGATGGGGGTAGAGCAAGATAGGAGACAGCTAAGATAAGGGCTGCATTGCGTATGGGTGTGTACCAGCCCCAATTTCAGCCCAGCTAAAAATGACCAACCAATTTAGAACATATCTTCTGCCCCAGTTCTATCTCACTATCATTTGTCCTCCAGTTAGGGAAGTAACCTACGAAATTACTACCATGCCTACTTAACAGATGGGTCAGCAACAAGGACAATGCAGCTCACCATGCACTCAGAGGACATGCAAATGACTACCACAGGATGCTTAAACACTGCTAGCCTGAACATGAAACATGCGGTCTTCTTAAAAAGCAGTGCAAAAACTGCTGCTTATTTATTTCAGCTATAAAAAAACCCCAGCTATCTGAAACACCTAGGCAACCATAACATCACTCAAAAAACAAAATTCAATTGTTGGACTTTGAATAAAACTTCATTTATTCCTGTATCATTTTTATCCTTTCGGATAGCTAAACATGTGAAATATACGATCACCAACATGTCTATTTTCCCCTTCCCTTTTTGCTGTGGATCCACCTTGACAATGTCAAATTATATCATAATCTACATTGAACATCTTAATATAATACAAATTATAACTTTAGAAAGCTTTCTGTTTGCTGCAGCATACTTTGTTTCTTAATAAAGTAAAACTTCAAGAACATATTCCTCACTTTACAACTACAAAGTACTTCAGACACAGATATAATACAATCCATTTGATGGACTTTGTGTATTTGATTTTTGCCCAGACAATGGCTGTTTACTAAATGCAATAAAAACATTTAAGAACTTACCTTGTGTTACTGTTTTGAGTACAATTAAAGTTGATACAAATCTCAAAGGTAAAATGGAACTCTTAAAGAAAGCTGCTGTCTTTGGTTTACTTTCAGCAGACTGCTCAGAAGAGCCATGTTGGTTTCCCTTAGTTACTATGCCTTTGAATATGTCTTCACCGAGCCTCCTCATAGTTGATGTCATAGTTGAATGCTGTTGTAAACATTGTATCCATTTTATAAGAGTAGTAAATGTAATCACACAACTAAAATCAAAGTCCATTTTAAAGTACTATATTTATAGAACTGTACATTCTACTGAGGCATGTTATATAAACTGGTGGTAGTAAATTAAAAATATTACAATTAAACTTAGCCAGTGGTAAAATAACATTGAGACACAAATAAATCTAGTAAACCCAGACTATAACAGAATCAGCCTTTACATTATCCTGTTTTGCCTAGATACTATGGGATAGCAACCTAAAAGCAGTTACTGTTCTGTTAAATCTAGTAGAATACAATATTTGCAATGTACCCACAAAGAATTTAAGGATACAATTTAAATTTAAAAAAAAAATTAAATTACTAAACTACCAACCTGCACTTAGTCTCCCACATTGAGTCACAACATAAAATTACTAGAGAAGGAAGCACTGAATATGAGATTAATTTCTTTACGAACACTGTCAGTGACCTCAGTTTCAAGATTCAGACATTCACATGTCAATTTTCTGTAACGAACCAGTCAGTGAGAGTTTGAAATAAATTAGGTAATAAATGCAAAAGGAGTGATGTAGTTTAAGATCATGTATTGGTGAAAAGTAAAATTATAAATTAAAACAAATTTTAAGAAAAAAATTGTCTGTGGGATGACATTCTATACCCAATGTTTCAGCACAATGACATTTAAAAGTGACAAGCAAATTCTGTTTTCATCCACAGCTATCAAATATATTCCTATATGGAAAATGTTCAAAATTAAAGCTAAGCTTAAAGGAAGGGATTTTCAAAGTTGTCTAAGGCAATTAGATGCTCGAGTCCCATTGAAACTCAATAGCAGTAGGACACCTAATTCTTTTAAAAGCCTTTGAAAATCCCAACCAAAAGTGGGATGGATATTGGAAACACTAAACCACTTAGCTATGGTATAGTGTTGCAATAAAATGCCTCCAAACTTTAAGGAAATGATCACTCATATATATAATGCTATGTTACTCTTTTGCTAAAGGACACTCTTAAAACCCCAGTAGCCTTTACAACTGTTCATATTCATTTTTTTTCTAGGTCTGACCCACTATATTGATTTTCTTTAATACAGAAACATATATTAAGTAATTACAATTATGTAAAATTAAAGAAGGAGAATTTATGCATAATACACTGACATATTATAGAAGCGTCCACCAGCAAAGGAAAAAGTATTTTATTATTGGAATTCATGTCACTGAATTGGAAAGGCAAAACTCTGTGGCAGAATATATTCTTCATACCGTTAGCGTAATGCATCTTTAATGTGATCCAAATTTAAAAAAAAATAGATGCTCATGTAAAAACAATCTGCTTTATAACTTCCGCATCATTTATTAGAATCTAAGGCCCCTGTCCTGCAAAGATTTAGACATGTGCCTAGCTTTGCAATCAAAGGGACTACTCAGAGTATACAAGTTAGGAATGTGCATAAATTTTTGCAGGATCGGACCCTAAGATATGACCCCAGTTATGCTGCTACAATATGGTTCTGTAAGAACTTCCATTACATACTGGATGGAAATATTTACTTCAGGATTAAACAATACAAGGTTTCACTTAGGAGCATCTTTTGTTTAACATTTATAAAATGGGGATTTCCTTCTCTAGCTGAGAAGGATGTTGTAAAGATAAATTCAAGGTTTGAGAGGTTCTCAGATATTATTACAAAGGGGGCTACGTAAGTCCCCCGACAGATAAAGCATGGATCTATAATATAAAACTGAACAGTTTTAAATTACTATCTTAATTTTTTCCCTTTGCCCTATATCTGCAGCAAATTATATGAATTTGAATGTTGTGAAGGCTGATGGTTTTTTTAAAACTATACTTACTACATCAAAAAGCATCCATTTATCTTACATCATAGTACCTGAGAATCTTCTGAGAATGAGCATTCTGAACATGAAATATTAAAGAATTAATCTGAAAGTAGAATATATGTTTTACCTGTGTCCCACAGTCCAGCTGCCTTATAGCCCAGTAAATAAATTTAATTACAGGCATATGTAGTTTAGGGTTCACAAATGGCATCCACTGGAGTTGTTCAGCAACGATAGGTAAAAGCTGGAAAAATATACAGTGGTATAGTTTTATACATCATCTGTCACTGAGTAAACAAAAAACATGATGATAATGGATTGCATATGCAAATACTTCAGTGCATTGAATACGTTTAGCACTCACCGCAAGTACATAAAAATTACATAATTATAGGTATTAGCTTGTAACACAGATGATTATTATTTTGTAAAAGGGCTGACTTCTAAAATGGACTCAAAATGGACTCAAAATGGGGCATAAATTCCTGTTTTTCTCAAAAAGTATCTGCCCAATCCATGTGAAATTTCACACAGGGTTAGGATTTATGACCTATGAATTCTCTGTGTAGTTTGTTTGATTTCTCTTTGTAAAATGCACTGACACTTTAACTGTGTCTCCAAAGGAAAAAAATGGTTACTGATCTCTATGGCAAATGTTAAGATGCGTTGTGCACATACACATTCCACTGTAGGTGTTCATGTGCTCCCAATGCACTTGAATCGAAGACTTTTGCCAGCAGTACTTGGATGTCTTTGTACCTGCAGCTGAGTGTATAAAAGGCAGAGTCACCCTGATTCCCTCTCAGTTCCTTTGCAGCAGAAAAACAATGACACTTCCAAATTACAAGGAAAGAAGGAAAGCTCATGGAATGCATATCTGCACAATACATTTCAAAGAACAGTTACAGAAGACAAAGTAATCGTTTTTTCTCCTTCAAGTGATAGTTCACATATACATTCCACTGTAGGTGATTTACAAGCAGTTTCCCTGAAGACGGTGAGACTTCAGAACTATGCAAACAGAGAATGACGTACAGATTTTTCAAAGTCCACATCACACATGAGTGATGGCAGAGTCTGGAGAAGTGATGACATAGTGTCTGGTGAAAGTATGTAAAGATGTAGCCACCTTACAGAGGTCCACAGTCAATATGTTTAGAAAGGTTGTTGAAAGTCCCTTATAGACTCAGCAGTTACATTTGCCAAATCATAACAGGATCCTATGCATGAAGATATCCAATATGACACTGGCTGAGCCAAGACTGCTTGACCTTTTACTCTTTCTGCATAGGCCTCAAAGAGTCTAGGTAAGATCCTAAATTACTTGGTTTTATGGACGTAGCAACGTATGGCCCTATGCACATCAAGGT
This sequence comes from Lepidochelys olivacea, assembly GCF_965140295.1. NCBI lineage: Eukaryota > Metazoa > Chordata > Testudines > Cheloniidae > Lepidochelys > Lepidochelys olivacea. The sequence continues at coordinate 114,865,059 of NC_140411.1, forward strand.
AGTGCAGTCTCTCCCATGTGTTGGCTTGAGGCTTTGGAAAAAATACTGGTAAACGAATAGTTTGGTGCAGATAAATGTCTGTAATCACTTTCAGATGAATTTTGAATGTGTTTCTAAAGCAATTTTACCTTTGTTTAAAATAGTGAATTACTATTGAATTACTAGCGAAAATGGATATTATGCCAATAACACCTATTATATCAGAAACTCTCGTGGCAGATGTAACTGCCACCACAAATATGGCTTTCATAGAAAGGTGGAATAATGAGCAAGATGTCCTGGGCACAAAGGGAGGTCTCGTTAGATCTGACTCAGATACGAAAGTATACACAAGTGAGTCCTTTAACAAACCTCACTGACATCAGATGCGAGAAAAGGAAAGGTTGTGTAGTAACTGGAGTTCTTCAAGATGTGTCCCCCTGTGGGTGCTCCACTTTAGTAGGTGGTGTGTCCCGGCGCCGTCGAGCAGAGATTTATAGTAGCAGTGTCCACACAGGTCACACGTGTGCAGTAGGTGTCTCGTGGTGCTGTTGGTGCTGCGCACTACCCGAGCCCTCCAGTTCCTTCTCTACTGCAGAGTCCTCACTGCAAACTCCAAAGTAGAGGGGAGGAAGGTGGGCAGTGGAGCACCCACAGGGACACATATCTCGAAGAACTCCAGTTGCTGCACAAGGTGAATAACCTTTCCTTTTTCTTCGAGTAGTGTCTCTCTTGGTGCTCCACTTTAGGTGACTGTAGAGCAGTGTCCCTCTGAGGGGACTTTGGGTTCGTTTGAGTCATTGAGGTAAATACTGTGAGGCACTATGGCGTCAGCCCTGGAGTCCTGTGTGACTGCATAGTGCTTTGTGAATGCGTGGATGGAGGCCCAAGTGGCCGCCTTACAGATCTCTAGTATTGGAATGTTATTGTGAAATGCTACTGAGGTTGAAATCGACCTAGCAGAATGTGCTCTAACGTGCTCCGGTGGTTCTATATTCCGGATATGGTAGCATGTTTGAGTACATGTGGAAATCCATTTGGATAATCTCTGAATGGATATAGGATCTCCTTTCGAGAGCTCGGTAGTAGAGATGAAAAGTCTAGATTTCCTAAAAGGTTTGGTTCTTTCAAGGTAGAACACTAGCGCCCTTCTAAAGTCTAGAGTGTGTAGGGCGGCTTCTGTTGGAGTACCATGAGGCTTAGGGTACAATGTCGGTGGGTGAAGAGATTGGTTCATGTTAAATGCTGAGGTTACTTTTGGTAAGAATTTAGGGTGTGGCAGAACATCATGCATTTGCGATTCATCAGGGACGCAAACAGATCGATAGTGGGAATGCCCCATCCTTTGAAAATTGAACTCAGGACCTCTCCATTCATCTCCCTTTCGTGATCCTGGGAGAAGTACCTGCTGAATGTGTCTGTTGCATTCTGACAGCCTGGCAGGTAACACACTGTGATGTGTATGTTGTGTTGTATGCACCAATTCCAAAGTCTCATGGCTTCTCTGCATAAAGAATGTGAGCGAGCTCCTCCTTGCCTGTTGATGCAGAACATGCAGGCGATACGGTTGGTCATAATTCGAATGGATTTCTTCCATATATGAGGTAGGAAATGTCTGCAGCTCTAGCAAATTGATGTGAAATTGAGTCTCTCTTGGAGACCCTTTGCCCTATATCATGTGTTAACACATGTGAGCACCCCAACCTATCAGTGAGGCATCTGTGGTGATCACTGTTGTTGGGGATTCCTATTGGAAAGGGATACTCATATAGACATTTTGTGGCCTTGTCCACCATTGTAATGAGTTCAGGACATTTGGTGGAACCGTGATCTGTTTGTGTAGGTTGTGTTTGCTTGGTATATATATCGTACTTAGCCAACCTTGTAGGCATTGCATATGTAGTCTTACATATCGTATCACGAATGTCGTGGCTGCCATGTGTCCTAGTAATTGTAGGACAGTGCAAGCCCAAACTTGAGGACTGACTTGTATCTCTGAGATAAAGTTTGTGAGGTTTGTGAATCTGGTAAGGGGTAATGACACCTTGGCTTCTATGGCGCTGAGATGTGCCCCGATAACGTCTAGTTGTTGGACTGGATTTGTGGTTGATTTCCATTAGTTTATTTGTAGACCCAGCTCCTGGAATAGCGTGATAGTGGACTGGACTGCATCAATTGTGTCTAGTAGAGTTGGGCCTTTGATAAACAAATTCTCCAGTTCAGGGGAAATCATTATTCCCTATTTGCGTAGATGTGCCGCTTCCACTGCTAGAGTTTTGGAGAAGACTCTTGCTGCTGCGGATAGGCTGAATGGAAGTACTCTGTATTGGAAGTGTTCTCGTCCTACCGTGAATCGTAGACATTTCCTGTGAGCAGGATGAAGGGTGATTTGCAAATAAGCATTGTGGAGGTCGAGGACTGAAAACTACTCCCCCTGTTGCAGCGCTGGGAGTATCATACCCAATGTGACCATCTTGAGCTTCTGGGATCTGACGAACTTGTCGAGCTTCCGCAGATCCAGAAGGGTCTCCATCCTCTACTCTTCCTCTGGGTCAGGAAGTAATCAGAGTAGAATCCCTTCCCTCTGAATTGTAGTGGTGCTTGTTCCACAGCACCCAGTTGTAGAAGATGATTGACTTCTTGTCATAGTAGATGCTTGTGAGAAGGGTCCCTGAAGAGGAATGGGGAAGGGTGGGTGGGCAGGAGGTAAAGGCGATAGAAGTTATCAATTCGGGATATACTAACACGCACTGGTCTGATGTTATGGTAGCCCAGATGTGGTAAAAGGGCCGGAGTCGATGGCCAAAAGTTGGGGATGGGTCGGGCATGAATGCTATTTCGTGAGGGAGGTTGTTCAAACCCTCCACCAACTTTTCAAAATTGCAGTTTTGGAGGTGCTGACTGAGAAGTCGGTGCCTGAGATTGAGGTGTTTGCCAGCATCGTGATAGTTGACGCTGGCTATCGTGTGGCTGCTGTTGTTGTCTGTTGTTTGAGGAGTCTCTAGGCCTCTGATATGGTTAGTATCTCCTTCTCTTTGCGGGGATTTGGGGGATGGGGGAGGGGTGTAAATCCCCAAAGTGCAGAGCCTGGCCCGAGAGTCCTTCACTGAATGAAGCACCTCGTCTGTCTTCTGAGAGAAGAGTTGTACCTGGTCAAAAGTAAGTCCTCTACTTTTGTCTGGAGTTCTATAGGTATCCCCGAGGCCTGAAACCATGAGGCCTGGCACATTACTACGACTGTGGCCGTTGTTCTGTCTGCCGTGTCCAGTGCTGCCTGAAGGACTGTTTTGGATATGAGCTGGCCCGCAGTGACAATAGCCTGGAATTGTGTCTGTTTGTCCTCTGGGAGCTCAGATGTAAACGGGGCAAGTTTCCTATAGCTGTCCTAGTCATAACTGGCCAGTAGCACTGAATAATTGGCCACTTGGAACAAAAGGGTGCTGGAGGAATATACTTTGCCTCTGAACAAGTCAAGTCTTTTGTGTTCTTTGTCATGGGGTGTAACCTTTAATTGTGGCTGGCTGTAATGGTGATTTACTGCCTTGACAATTAGGGAATTGGGAGGCAGGTGCGCGAATAGAAAGTCTGCCCCCTTGGATGGTATGTAATATTGTCTATCCGCTCTTTTGCAGGTGGGCGGAATAGAAGCAGGTGTCTGCCAGACTGTCTCCGCAGGATCCAAGAGGGCCTCGTTGATGGGAAGAGCAATCTTGGAGGTAGATGCAGGTTGCAGTATTTGTACCAGCTTGTGCTGTTTGTCTTTACCTCCTTTAGCAGGATGTCTTGGCTTTGCACAACCTCTTGAACAGCTCTTGAAATTGTTTAAAGTCATCCGCTGAGGTTGGCGGTGGGGGCATAATCGCCTCATCTGAGGAGGAAGATGAATTGTGCACAGGAGACGTATCATGGTCTGTGCCCGGCTCTGTGTCCTCTCCCCATTCCTGTGTCTCTGAGGGTTGTGGTGTGAGAGACACTGGGTTAGAGCGCAGTTCACATCTTTGCGCTGTGGACAGTGTAGAATGCTGACCCCTATATGCGCTCCAGGGTTCCCAATGTGCCCATTGCATTGGGAAAGCCATAGAAGGGTACTTCCTTGGGGGCCTGCACCATGATTGGTTCATATGGTGTGTTGGACCCATGTGGCTCCACATTGGTTGGTGGGCCTTAGGTGACGAGTGATGTGGAGATAGGAGGTATTGTCCCTGCATCTCCTCCACCTCATCACTGGAGAACCAGGCCATGTCTTGTGGGCTGTGATTTCCTCTGAAGCCTGTGGGGGAGCCCTTGGCACCGAGTATTGGTGAATGTGGTGCCAATGAGATTTCTAAGTCTCTCTAGTGCAGCAGAAACTGTGTTGGTGCTGATTTCTGAGTAGTTAGTGCCGTGGGTGCTTTCCCTTTTGTTGATGGAGTCAGTGCCGACTGGGGTGTTGTTGTTTGGCTGGTGCCAACTTGGTGGGGTCTACCGGTGCCGACTGAGTGTCAGTGGAGGAATGGTGCTTGAGACACTCGGTGCCGAGTCCCATACCAGTGAGCTCGGTGCCGTGGAGGAGGCATGTTTGTGTCAGTGCCGACTCCATTTCTCTCTCTCTGACCTCGGCTGTGCCAGAAGTGCCTGGAGCATTATAGGTGCTCACCTGAGAGTAAGATGGCATCGGGGGTAGTGACCTTGCAGGAGACCGCCTCTGTTTTTGCGGACCTCTCTGCGAAGATGTTTGAGCCCTCTTTTTTGTTTTTTCAGAGGGTAGATCTCCTTTTCCATCTTGAGGAGTGCCCAGAGAGGCTGTTTGCTTGTCCTCCTCAGGCTGAAGGGTCTTCTCCATCAAGATCATTTTAAGCCAAAGGTCCCTGTCCCATCAGGCTCTGGGTTTCAGGTTGCTGCAATGGGAGTATTTCTGGGGAATATGCCCCTCACCCAGGCAGCATACACATAAAGAATGTCTGTCTGAAACAGGCATGGCATCACACGTTGGAGGCCTGGAGACCCCAGCATTTTAACTAGTAACTGTCCCTTAAGGCGGCTGTCTAATGAATTAACAATTTTTTTTTTTTTTATTTTTTTTACACTAACAATCTCTATAACAACTTATTTAAGTACTTACCTAAAAGGTATTTCTTAACGGTTTTAGGGAGAAGTACTAACATTGCCCCTTTGCTCCATCTTCAGCTGAGAACGGTTGAGAAGGAACTGGAGGGCTAAGGTCATGCGCGCGCTACATGTGGCACCAACGGCACTGCAAGGCGACCAGCGCAGACACTGTTACCATATTGGGCCATGCCTAAATTATCCTTAACTTCCACTCCATCCTCAGTGTTTAGCGGTCCCACTTCTTTCTTTGTTTTCTTCTTATTTATATGGCTATAGAACCTTTTACTAATGGTTTTGAATTCCCTTTGCAAGGTCCAACTCTACATGGCTTTTGGCCTTTCTCACTTTATCCCTACATGTTCTGACCTCAATAAGGTAGCTTTCCTTGCTGATCCCTTTAATCTTCCACTCCTTATAGGCTTTCTGCTTTTTCTTAATCACTTCTCTGTGATGCTTGCTCATCCAGGTTGGTCTACAACTCCTGCCTATGAGTTTTTTCCCCTTTCTTGGGATGAAGACTTCTGATGGTTTCTGCAACTTTGACTTGAAGTAATTCCAGGCCTCTTCCGCCTTTAGATCCACAAATGCTTCAGTCCAATCCACTTCCCTAGCTAATTTCCTTAATTTTTTGAAGTTAGCCCTTTTGAAATCAAAAACCCTAGTCACAGATCTATTTTTATCCTTCCATTTAGTTTGAACTGAATTAGCCCATGATCGCTCAAACCAAGGTTGTCCCCTACAATCATTTCTTCTATGAGGTCCTCACTTCACCAAAACCAAATCTAAAATGGCATCCCCTCATGTCGGTTCAGCAACTACTTGGTGAAGGAATACATCAGCTATCGCATCCAGGAAAATCTGAGCCCTGTTATTACTACTAGCACTTGTCCTCCAGTCTATATCTGGGAAGTTAAAGTCCCCCATGATCACACAATTCCCATTAGTATTTACTTCATTAAAAACATTAAAGAGGTCTCTGTCCATATCCAAATCAGATCCGGGTGGTCTATAGCACACCCCAATGACTATCCCAGGAGAGGCTCTAGTAGCTTTCTTCCCCCAATGTGATTTTTGCTCAGACAGACTCTGTCTTATCCATTCCATCACTTCTTATTTCTTTACAGTCTACCTCATCATTGATATACAATGCTACCCCACCACCTTTGCCTTTATTTCTGTCTTTCCTAAACAGCACATACCCTTCAATACCTGTACTCCAGTCATGACTACTATTCCACAATGTTTCTGTTATCCCTATAACGGCTGGTTTCACTTCCTGCACCAATAGCTCTAGTGCCTCCATTTTGTTATCTAGGCTCCTCGCATTAATGTACAAACATCTTAATTTTTCCTGTTTGGCTTCGCTCACATTCTTTACCCAATTAGGCACAGACATTCTACCGCCAGTATCACCTATTAGACTGGTATCTACACTACCCTTCCTCCTTATGTCCATTCTCCTACCGATGGCTCTATCCTTTCTTACTTTGTTTTATTCCCTCTCAATGTTAAAATCCGGCATGGAGATTATCGAGACATTTCCCAACAATCTCCCCCAAATTCCTAGTTAAAAGCTCTCTTAATCAGTTGTGCCAGCCTCCATCCTAGAAGTCTATTTTCCTCCCTACCTAGGTGAAGTCCATCCTGAGAGAACAGTCCTCTGTCCATGAATGCTTCCCAGTGGCCATACATCTCAAAGCTATACATTCCAAAACTCTCCTTATAGCACCACTGCCTGTTTATTAATACATTATTTTAAATTAGGCATGCAAATCTGCTTAGAAAAAAGGATGAGGGGAAGGAACTTGGACAGGGTGCAGAGAAGGACAACAAAAATGATTAGGCTATGGAATGGCTTACATATGAGGAGAGATTAAAAAAACTGGAGGCTTGTCTTCACATACAGCACTGCAGTAGTGAAGATGCTCTTCCTTTGGCACAGTAGCATCTCCAGTCGGTGTAGTTAATCCACCTCCCAAGAGGTAGTAGCTATGTCGATGGGAGAAAGACTCCCATCGACATAGCGCTGTCTACGTGGGTGGTTAGGTCAGTATAACTACATTGCTCCGGGGTGTGGATTTTTCACACCCCTGAGTGATGCTGTTATACTGACATAAGTCTGTAGTGTAGACCTAGCCCAGGACTTTTCCAGCTTGGAAAAGAGACTATTAAAGGGGCATTTGATGGAGGTCTATAAAATCATGAATGGTGTGGATAAAATGAATAAGGAAGCTTTATTTACCTCTTTACGTAACCCAACAACCAGGGGTCACCCAATGAAGTTAATAGGAAAAGTACTTCTTCACACAACACCCAGTGGAACTCATTGCCAGGGGATGTTGTGAAGACCAAAACTATAACTGAGTTTTAAAACCAATTTGGTAAGTTCATGGAGAATAGGTCCATCAATGGATATTAGCCAAGATGATCAGAGATGCAACCCCACGCTTTGGGTGTCCTAAGCCTCTCGCTGCCCTAAAGCTGGGAGTTGACGACAGGGGAGGAATTACTCAATTGCCCTGTTCTGTGCATTCCCTCTGACGCATCTGGCATTGGACACTGTTGGAAGACAGGGTACTGGGCTAGATGGACCACTGCTCTGACCCAGTGTGCTCATTCTTATGTTCAACATTGCAGGGAAGAATGAAGAGAGAAATCTGAAAATCGTATCATTGAAAGAAGTAATCAGGAGTAAGAGATGGCTTACAATGGGACAGGAACTTAGTACCCTAATTTTCTTTAAATTGCCTGTATTTTTGGAGCTATATGTGTCAAAATACCCACTAAATATTGTCTGAATGAATACTCAACTGTTAACTATTCACAATTATTTTTGTTTTGAGAATAGCGTTCAAAATATATATAAATAAAACTAGCATACATTGGCCACAAGGTTTAAAAAAAACAATCCAAACCCCTTTACCTTTGCACACTTTTCTTGTGTGTAATTTTTGTGGGTGTACATTAGTTTGTGATTGTCTCCTTCTTTTTCCTCTATTTTCACTTTGAGGAACTGATCTGAGATCCAGTCCATAAGAACACTTAAAAGCTCATAAACATGTGAATTAAGTGGTACCTGTAACAACCATAACATTAAATAAGATTATAAAGCTTTTCCAAAACATAAGGTATATTATTAGAGCCTCTCAAAGAAAACAGATAGATGTGTCAGAATATGAAAACAGTTTTAGCATTTTATTATATGTATTTGGAGTAGGATGGTGCCATGCCTGAGAAAAATTAGGAGTTTAGGCCAGTATTTGTGGTGATTATTGGTTGGCAGAAAACACACAGGTACAAAATTTATATAAAGTCCTAGAAAAACATCTTCATGCACAGAATGGGTCCGTTTTACAACTCTGGCCATAAGAATGTGAGGAGAATGTGAAAGACAACTGCATAATTCACAGGTATTGTCAACATGTGGTAATTTTTATGTGGGAAATGTTAGATGCACTAAACAATTCATGTCACTTTCTTGTATGTAGCCCACTGCCATTAAAATTTACCGCATTAACTACAACTTAATAATGTTCATTCCAATAATGAATAAGTTCAAAGAATTAAAACCAAGACTTCAGAAGAATGGACCCCCCAATTCCCCAATTTGCCTTCTCCAATACATTAACTAAGAATCCCAAAGTGGAACAAATTATTTTAGGCTTGTCAGGAAAAAAAGCAGATGCATTCAGGAAGTTTCTAGGGTCAGCCCTCAGAGAGAAAAATCTAGTTCCCTTAAATGAAAGAGAAAGTTGTGTATAATATTTCAAGAAATATTCCAAGTAATTTTATTGCTAGATTTCATAATTACCAGAAGGGATATAATGGTAGAATACAGACAGAAGGCACACTATTAAATAGGACAGTACTGAGATAAGAAATATTATTTCACAAAAACAAAAGAGAATGTTTCAAGACAGAAGGAAGGAAGGTGATCATATTGCAATCATGTATGAAACATGTCTGCATTTACTCACTTTTTCCTTCACTAGAGGCTTTTTCTACTATAAGCACTAAGAGCATAATTACCTATGGCTTACAAGTTAATCTTCCTATATCTGACATCATTTACCCGTTTTTCTTTTCAGTTAATTACAGAAAGCTGTACATAGAGAGATATTATTTACACTGTGACAGTAATCAAAATGTGTTAAGAACTTCCCAAACATAGTGGAAGAAACAGACATACAATTTAAAAAGATGGACAGATTAAAAGAGGGGGGATTAGATATAACATAAAAGAAAGGTGATCAGGATGACAATAAGTGCACTTCTTTTTAGTGACAATTTAAATGTAATTATTTTTCCAGTTAAACACACTAAATTTTCCCCAATGCAATCCAATTGCACTATTCTTATGCCCTGAACACTTTAACCCCTTTCCTCAGCATAACTGAGTAGTTCACTCATATCATAAATACATGACATGAGTAAATGATGTCACTAGTTTCCTGAAGACATAGCAAAAGTGGGTGTTCTAGATATTCCAACATCTAATATCCTTTAATTAAAATAGAAGTTTCCTTTCCTCCTTGTTTATGCCTTACCTTACAAATTTTTGATGTTGTTGCCATTTTTTCCTGCTTCACAGATTTAATTTCTTGCATTGCTTGAGAAACATCTTTAGATTTCTGTATTGTTAAAAATTCATGCTTCCTCTGCAACAGGATATATTAAATAAATTACATTTGACTTATTTCTTACAAGGGAAGAAGTAATAAGGAAAAACTGTTAGTCTTACTTGTAAATTCTCTAAACGTGCTTGTACTTTTCTTGCTTGAACTTCCATCTTCTTGTTCTGCTCACTTACATCACTTAACTAAAAGAATCAGAAAATATGTTTAAAATATTTGTGGACTCAAAACAAGTTTAAACTCATTCTTTACTTCATATAAAGGTTGTTCAAAAATCATTAGTTATAGGCATCTAGATTTATTAAAGTGCAAGTTTATCTGCTCTTAATGTGAGCAAAACAACAGCTAAGAAGATCATTTACCTCTTTATAAAATGAGCCAGTAGTCAGAGCTTTGCTAACTGTTCAGTGTAATGTATAATAAGCTATGTCCTGTGAATTGAGAATTCAACTTGCAAGCCAAACACTGGGCTCACCCAAATACAGAAACCATACCTTCAAGAGTGAGATTTTTCTGAAGAGGACATATACAATTAAATTGAAATTACCTGTCTGCATAGCTCTATGCATTATATTAATGAGTGCACAATGACAATTATAGGTATCTTTACAGCTTGAAAGCACTATCCACATAACTAACTTTTGTAGAGCTGTCTCTCTCTGGACAAGCATCTACATGGTAGAATAAAGTCATACTGCAGCAATTATGTAGAACTACAGAACTGTACACAACACACAAACTCACACTGGTGCTCTGAAATGGAACTGAGAATTCTCTTTCAGATGCTTGACTGGTTGGTTCTTGCTCACATGCTCAGAGTTGAACTGATCACCATATGTAGAGTCTGGAAGGCATTGTCCCCTCACGCCAGACTGGCAGGGAGCTTGGGGGTTTAGTCTTCCTCTGCAGCATGGAGCACAAATCACTTGCTAGGATAGATTCAATAACATTATGGAATACACGAAGGTTTGCCCATGCTATTAAGCAGATCAGGGCTGCATTCTGAATTTTAGAAGGCTATCTACCCTAGCGTCTCAATTTCCTTGGCAGGATATTGAAATGTTTCTTTTCTTATGAGTGACTTATTGCTGGCTATTTAGAAGTAATTCAAACTTTACCGTATTTGAGATTATTAAAAAAAAAAAAAAAAAGACACCAACCAGTTAAAAGAAAAACCAAGTTGTAGGAAAGGAACAAGAGTCATTTCTGCTCAATTATATGAATCTTGTTTAATAAGACTGCAAATACAATCAGTCAACTTTCCAAAAATAATTTAAATTGATTCTAATATTTACAATTTTTCTTGAATAGGTATGAAAATGGATCTTGCCTGCTTTTTTAAAGAGTCATTCATTTCCTTCAAGGTGTCAAATGATGATTTGAGCCTCTTGCTTTCTTTAGTCTTCTCTTTCAAGGTTTCTGACAGCTGTTTAACTTCTGCCTCGTGTTGCTATAGAAAAATATGATTAATGATATACCAACTAGAAACAACTTCTGCAATCACTATGTTAAAACACTGGGTCTAACTTTTAAAGGGTCAGGTGTGCAATTTTGCATGCCTAAGTGTGCCTGTACTTTGTGCCCATGATCTTTTGAAAATCAGGAGTATCCTGTACATCAAAAAGAATAATCATTACAATGTGGTTGTGAGCAATAGCAGGCCTGCTGGCTGTTTTTGAGGAGGTCATATCCCTTTTTAAATTCACTATAAAATGTATGTATCATATCATCAGATCATTTCATTTACATATGTGTCCAAAGAATCAATTCCATAAATAAAATGTGTGGAAAAACAGGTTAATATGGGAGGGGGAAAAAAAAAGGAGAAACTGATTTTTACACTAATTATTTGTAAGGAAATACTATGGACCTTAGTCACAAAGATATCAAAATCTTCCCCTCCAGTGCAGCAAATATTCCTAATGGTACAAAGCATCTCAGCAGCCTGCAATGAAGTTTTTCTTGTACTTGGGAAGCTGAACTGGAATTGCTACAAATTTATGCAATACTTTGTTTTACTATTTTGATATAAATTAGAAAAGTGGGTAGCAGTGAAACTGAGAGGTCATGTCATTTTCCCTCTACTACTGATTGACAGTTATGAGCAGCAGCAGAGACATGCATTGAAGCAGAGAACTCAAAAATGGAGGCTGAGGAGTAGCGTAGCAGAGACACCTCATTGCAACAATCAAGGGGGCTGTAGAGTATGAAAGTGAAGCAGAGAGAGAATGCTCCTTTTTTCCCCAGCAGCCAGAGGACCTCGGGAGGCTTCAAATTTCTCACATACCTACTAGCCAAGTTTAATACTTAAAATGACGTGCCAAAGTGGACAGAGACAACACTGGTAAAAATGCCAAAAGTCTCTCCTTTCCCATCAGCTGTGACAAATATGGGTAGAAGAAAGAAGAGAGAATTTGCCTTAATCTGAGAATTACCATCTTTTGTACTAGTCTTCAGCTAACAGTCAAGAGTTTGGTAAAATTTCAGTAAGCGTCTGCTAAATTTTTCTAGCCCTGTTTTCATGCTCCAATAAAGCCAAGCTGAAAAACATGTCTTATACAGCATCTAAAAAGCTGAAATCTCTGAATGTGACATACAGGCACAGAAAACAAACACAAGCACCAAAAGCCTTTAGCTGGAATGCTCTGGCATGTACCGTCAGAAGTTCCATCCTGGAGACAGTATAAAAAAAAAGAATTCCAACCGATCAAATGGCAGAGAGCTAGTCTCAAAAAATGTAACTCAAAGTCATGAACTTAAGAACATAAGAATGGCCATACTGGATCAGACCAAAGGTCCATCCAGTATCCTGTCCACCGACAGCGGCCAATGCCAACAGAACAGGTAATGATCAAGTGATCTCTCTCCTGCCATCCAGCTCCACACTCTTACAAACAGAGGCTAGGGACACCATTCCTTACCCATCCTGGCTAATAGCCATTAAAGGACTTAACCTCAATGAATTTATCCAGTTCTCTTTTAAATCCTGCTATAGTCCTAGCCTTCACAACCTCCTCAAACAAGGAGTTCCACAGGTTGACTGTGTGCTGTGTGAAGAACTTCCTTTTATTTGTTTTAAACCTGCTGCCCATTAATTTCATTTGCTGGCCCCTAGTTCTTATATTATGGGAACAAGTAAATAACTTTTCCTTATTCACTTTCTCCTCACCACTCATGGTTTTATATACCTCTAACATATCCCCGCTTAGTCTCCTCTTTTCCAAGCTGAAAGGTCCTAGGTTCTTTAATCTCTCCTCATATGGGACCTGTTCCAAACCCCGAATCATTTTAGTTGCCCTTTTCTGTACCTTTTCTAATGCCAGTATATCTTTTTTGAGATGAGGGGACCACATCTGTACGCAGTATTCAAGATGTGGGTGTACCATGGATTTATAGAAGGGCAATAAGATATTCTCAGTTTTATTCTCTATCCCCTTTTTAATGATTCCTAACATCCTGTTTGCTTTTTTGACTGCCGCTGCACACTGTGTGGACTTCTTCAGAGAACTATCCACGATGACACCAAGATCTTTCTCCTGATTAGTTGCAGCTAAATTAGCCCCATCATATTGTATGTATAGTTGGGGTTATTTTTTCCAATGCGCATTACTTTACATTTATCCACATTAAATTTCATTTGCCATTTTGTTGCCCAATCACTTAGATTTTTTTGAAGTTCTTCAAAATCTGCTTTGGTCTTAACTATCTTGAGCAGTTTAGTGTCATCTGCAAACTTTGCCACCTCACTGTTTACCCCTTTCTCTAGATCATTTATGAATAAGTTCAATAGGATTGGTCCTAGGACTCACCCTTGGGGAACACCACTAGTTACCCCCTCTCCATTCTGAAAATTTACCATTTATTCCTACTCTTTGTTCCCAGTCTTTTAACCAGTTCTCAATCCATGAAAGGATCTTCCCTCTTATCCTGTGACAACTTAATTTACGTAAGAGCCTTTGGTGAGGGACCTTGTCAAAGGCTTTCTGGAAATCTAAGTACACTGTGTCCACTGGATCCCCCTTGTCCACATGTTTGTTGACCCCTTCAAAGAACTCTAATACAGGAACTCCTCACTTAATGTTGTAGTTACGTTCCTGAAAAATGCGACTTTAAGTGAAACGATGATAAGCGAATCCAATTTCCACATAAGACTTAATGTAAATGAGGGGGTTAGATTCCAGGGAAATTTTTTTCACCACAAACAATTTAATACTGGTACACAACCAAAGGCAACCCCTGAACCAGACCATTAAACTCATCTTTCTGAGAAAGCAACTATTAATAACCAAAATACATAGCAATATTACTTTCCCTTATATATCAAGCTTTCATCTGAGGACCTCAAAGCTCTTTACAAAACTGAGGATTATCTCCATTTTACAGGTGATGAAACTGAGGGCCTGAAGAAATCAGTGAAATGGCTTGCCCCAGATAACTATATTTGCCCAAGAAAATAATTCTAATACAAGTTATTGTACCTCCTTTATAATCTGAAATTTTGCATGAACTTCCTCTTCAACACCTCTTATCTTAGTCAAAGCAGCTTCATGTCTGAAAAGCAATGCTTCTCTTTCAGCTAAAAAATGCTCTCGTTTCTGAAGTTGCAGAGCATACTCCTGCTGTACTGAATTTTCTTGCTGTGTCAGAAAAAATGGACAATTTTAAAAAAATTATAAAAAATGAAATTATTATAACTTGTATTGAAATACAGTCATTTTGTCAGGGATACTTTCAGTTTTATGGAAATGTATATAACAGATTGCATGTATGGTTCACTGAGTATAAGCACCGCTTTAGTGTACTTGGACACAATGCTGAAAGCAGACTACTTTCAGCACCTCAACATAGTGATCCAACTGACTCTCATTGGGGACGGGATTGTTCGGCCTCTGAAAATCAGGCCACTTCAACTTAGATAACCAGGGTTTAGAAGCTTGACTTTAGGCATCTAGATCTGAAATTTTTGGTTAATACTAGTAATTGCAATACTCTGTCTTTTATCTGATAATTTCAAAACCCCTCCTCTATCCACAAGACAACACTGCCTCATCGGACAAATTGTTACAGCCTCTTGCAATGCAGTGGCTTACATTATACTGTAGAATGATACGGAGAGCAGCTTTAAAAAAAAACCAGTATGTAATTGTTGGGGGAAGAAAGTTAGGACGGGAAGTGGAGTGTGACAGACTTAATACGTTAATATGTTAGAAGTTTTTGAATATTCACTAATCTTGAGTTTCTGAGGAAAATTATCTAGTAATACTCTAAAGTCATTTCCAGTTCCTACCTGCAGTTTCTGATGTATGACATATAGCTCATCATAAATCTGGTTGATGTGAGAAGGTATTAATCTTCGACCACTCAATACTTGAGTTTCAGGCTTGCTCGCAGTCTTCCTAACCAGACCACTACTGATATCATGATCACTACAAGTTTCTGTGTTTGGAGCCAAATTGGATGGTAGGGTGACATCTAAGAAATGAAAAGAACACATTTTATAAAAATTATTCTTGTACTTTAGATTAATAAATTAGATGACCAGTTATTGTTACATTAAGGCAGAAATACATTTTAGGCTTTTGTGATTAAATAGCAGTATACTAGGTACTAAAGTAAAAAGTTAGTCTGAGTATCTCCTGAGGCACTATTAGTATTTGTTCAAAACCTTTATCATCTATTTCCTGTGATTCATTTTGGCCCATTATTATTAGTTTTCTGATCAGTGCAGTTTTATACATAAATTATGCCCTCACCCTACACACAGAAGTCCAATAGACATCATTAGAAGATCTGCACACAGACTGAAGGCACAATATATCTATTAAATTAACTAAATCCAGTTAAAGCACTATTTCTCAGTGCTTTAACTGGTTCTTTTGGTGATGGTAGGAGAAAATGAAGGAACATTATGAGAGCTGTTTTTTATGTGGAAGTCAAATAATGTCTTGGAACAGTCTTTAATCAGACCACTTATTCTTAACATTGAAAATGTTTCATTTTATAAAACTGAAAATACTGTGTTAATAATGGCTGGCTTTTTCTTTTTCTCTATTTCTTGATCCGTAATGTACAATAATCAGAACTGCATTGCAGGAGACTTAAAAAGGCCAATCTTTCAGAAAAGAATGTGTCTTGTTTATATATACACCTCTACCCCGATACAACGCAGTCCTTGGGAGCAAAAAAATCTTACCGCGTCATAGGTGAAATCATACTGCGTTACATTGAACTTGCTTTGGCCTTGAGCATTTCCGTTAACAGTCAGCAAATCATTTTTGTTAGAACTAACATGGTGCATGCAGTAAATAAATCTGTTCTACAATGGTTAAATTGTAGCTCCTTTCTTTAATTGCAACAATTATTTTATAAGCTTACTTAAAAGATACAGTGTATTAACAACACAGGTACTAAACAATACTAAATACAACCATGTGCGCTAGGTTTCATCATACATCAATCGTTTGGTCTGCGTGTAATGCTTAGGAAAATGCAAAATTCACATAAAATATCAGAAAATGCTTTTAATTACACATCCTTATAAATTGTTGTAAAAAAGGATTTTGGTATTTTAGTAAATAGGAGCATGGGCCGCTGTCACTTAACAATCTACGTATAACATAGTTGGCTAAGTAATATGAACTGTTAACTATTAAATAGTTTGAAAACATTTTGGAGATGGGAGTTTTTACTTATAGAAAAAGGTTAAAATGAAGCTGAAAAAGGTAAAGTAATCACATTTTAAAGACATTGATAAAATGGTAAATACCTTTTTTTGGTGTACAAGATGCTCTCTTATTTAAGATGCACCACTTAAAATTTTTTTTTAATTAAAAAAAAAAACTTGTTATATTTTGTTGCTTTATGCTACTGTGAGTCTTCTTCTTTGCCAGGTCAATTATGGATTTTAACTGTAGTATTTGCAGTCTATCCACATCCTGGCTTTCTAGCCACTTAAGACCAATCTCTAACCCTAGAACCTCATCAGCAGCTTTGGGCGGTGGCTCCGAGGGTTCTTCGTCACTATCCTCAGGGTTAGACACATTTTCTGAGGCATCAGGTGGTTGAAGGGCAACATTATGAACTATATCTACATCTGTAAGTCATTCATAGGTTGGACACATAGCATCGACCTCCATCCACTCGAACATCAGCTATCCCATTTTGAGCCATAAGTTCCCTGTAGTCTCCTTCTGCATCCATGGCCTCTTCTTCTGTAAAACCTTCAAAGTTGTTCTCATCTTTGTCTTCTTCCTCATTTTGGTTGTCGTCGCCTTCAGTAACAAAAGCACTTTTGAGACAACGAAGCCAACATTTCTCTATCATTGACGGAGTGATTCCTAGCCAGGCTGTCTTGCCTAATTTAAATACATCCAGCAAATTCAATTTCTTGATTACATCCATTATGCTACTGTTGTCCTCAACAATTTTCTTTACTAAGGCTTTACGATAGTTCACTTTAAAAGTGGCTATAATGCCTTGATCGAGGGGCTGTATTTTGGATGTTGTGTTCTTAGGAAGGTAGCTCACCTTTATCTTCCCGTCTTTGCTGGTTAAGGTCTCAACCGTGGGATGGGCGGGACAGTTGTCAAGTAGGAGCAATGCCTTTGGCTCCAGATTTTGTCTGCGCAGGTGGCTCCAGACAGCTGGTACAAAATATTTATTAATTCCTCGAAAATATCCGATATCATCCAGGCATTTTTTGAATGGTGATAAATTAATGAAAGCAAATCCATGTTCTTATGGTGGAAAGCCCTAGGTGACCTGGATTTGCCTATGCACAGAGATTTAAGTTTATGTGAGCCGGCTTTATTCATGCAGAAAAGTGTTGTCACTCTCTCTTTTATCACCTTAAAACCTTCAGCCTTTTGTTCTTCGGTCCTAGAAGCAAGTGTTCTAACCGGCAAGATATGGTAACATAAGCTGGTTTCATCACCGTTATAGATTTGCTCCGGAGCATAGCCACCCTCAATGATGATCTCTTGTAACTTTAGTGGGTATTCATCGCAAGCTTTTATATCTGCGGAGCACGTCTCTCCTGAAATTGTGACTTGCTGAATGCCATGACGTTTTTTAAAATGATTAAGCCATCCACTGCTAGCTTTAAATTCGTTACCTTGATGTGCAGAAGCGTCCTCACCCGAGCGTCTAAAATCAAGATCCTTCTTCAATTTGTCCGATTGTTTCCTTACCTCGTCACTGGAAATTGGTGTACCATCAGAGTGTTCTTGGGTAAACCACGCAAATACTGCTCTATCTAGTTGGTTATCCTGCGCAGTTTTTAGGCGCTTCCTTTCCAGGCCTACACTTTCATCCAGTTCAACTAGCGTTGACTAATTTTTCCTCATCTTTGATCCACCCTCTTAATGTTGATTCCCCCACTCCTAGTTCTTTTGAGACCTTCGCTTGGCTCATTCCTGATTTCAGTCTGTCCAAAGCTTCCAATTTTTCTTTGACTGTCCATGCCTTTCGTTTCTGTGGCTGTGAACTACTTGCCATCACGTCAATGGTATTTTAATATTAATGCTAACAATTTTTTTTAATTGTTTAGAAAATGTCAGCGCAGAGTTACAATATTTCAAAAATACAACTAGTGAGACAACTTAAGCTTAGTCTATACTGCACACAATTTAAAAACGAGATTAAAATAGGCGGGAGAGATGAGAACACCTAATGGGACCATGGGCAGGAAACATACATTTACCCTGCCTTCTCATTGTTGCACATTCGTTCCACCACTTTCATACATGCACATTTGTACAGACAACGTACTGTATGTATGTAATTTGATACAAGCCACATTTTAACAGCCGAGGTGCCAACCGTGGATGGTTTTGTAACAACTTTAAACTGGCAAGGCGGCAGCAGGTTAGTCAACGACGAAGGTAGACAGAACTCTCCTTTTTGATAAATTAGTCATGGTTATAAATACAAAGGCCGTTTTTTATTATAACGGCCGTTGAAAATTAGCTACCACCTTGCACATGGTTTGTTGTCCACAAAACGAATTTAAACTTTCAATGATTTTAAACTATCAACAGATTTTAACTGTGAATGTTATAACTTTAATTAAGATTTGCAGACAAGACTTTTTTATGCAATGAAGATCAGAGTGAAAGTTTAAAAATGCTGTGAATGCGCTCGGCTTTGTGTTTTGACTTTTGATCCAAGGCAGGCTTGTAAAAACATACATTCTGAATATGTACACGGTAATCATTGAATGTATAAACTGGGATTAAACAGAATAAAAGTACTCTATGTTGTAGATGAGACAGAAAACCATTTTTACTTTACCACGTTATATCCGAATTCGTGTTATATCGGATCGCGTTATATTGGGAAAGAGGTGTAATACAATTATGACTAGATCTACTAAAACATTGTATCTCAAAACTAAAATATAGTTTACTCAATTACAGGTTTTATTAATTTTACTATGAATAAGATTCAGTTGAAACTTGAATAAAGCTTTTATTTTTCATACAAACAAGTCAAAAGTTACGTGATAAATTGAAGTTGAATTTAATATTTTTCTGATTACCTGTTTCTGTATATGTGTACATGACTGTATTTGGAATTGCATCAGTTGCAGAGACATTTACAATGACCTCTTCCTCTAGTTCTAGCTGACTTGAATCATAGAGCGAATCCAGCTCATCATCAAAGCTAAAAAATACAAATAGATGACACGAATCTGAAATTATTCAATGCCATTCTAAAATGTTATGCATGTAATGTAAAGAAGATTTGCACACAAATACAACTATTTCTCATTCCAGCATATTTATATTTGACTGAATGCAAAGAGACAATGCTCAGTAATTTGAAAAGTACTTTGAGATCCCTTCACAATGAAAAGGGCTTATAAAATAAGATATTAACTACAGTCAAAGAATGAAATTGATGACTTAGCAAAACCCGTGGAACAAGTAAACGATCTTATTTTCATAAATAAATCCTTATTTGCATGCAACAACAAAACCACTTTTAAAACAGATCAAAGCACAACTTTTTTTTCTTCCAAACAGGATATCCAGAAAAGAAAAGAAAAGAAAAGAAAAGAAAAGAAAAGAAAAGAAAAGAAAAGAAAAGAAAAGAAAAGAAAAGAAAAGAAAAGAAAAGAAAAGAAAAGAAAAGAAAAGAAAAGAAAAGAAAAGAGAAAAGGTGTGAAATATGTTCTCTTTCAGCTTGGTGCGTTGGGGCATTAAGACTCTCTGGAGTCTTCTAAATAGATTTAAGACTACCTTGTTAACTCTGGCTGTTTCCCTTCCTCATCACTTGTTTACTCCCTTATATATCTTAATCCCTGCATCCCACTAACTGAGCCCTACACACATAGTTATCTCAAGTAAGTGGATGAACTTCCCTACCCAAAATCAGTGTTCACATTTAGGGCTGTCGATTAATTGCAGTTAACTCATGTGATTAACGCAAAAAAATTAATCATGATTAAAAAATTTAATCGTGATGAATTGCACTGTTAAACAATAGAATAGCAATTGAAATTTATTAAAAAATTTTGGATGTTCTACATTTTCAAATATATCAATTTATATTACAACACAGAATACTAAGTATACAGTGCTCACTTTATATTATTTTTATTACAAATATTTGCACTGTAAAAATGATAAAAGAAATAGTATTTTTCAATTCACATCATACAAGTGCTGTAGTGCAACCTCTTTATCGTGAAAGTGTAACTTACAAATGTAGGTTTTTTCGTTACATAACTACACCCAAAAACAAAACAAATGTAAAACTTTAGAGCCTTCAAATCCACTCAGTCCTACTTCTTGTTCAGCCAATTGCTAAAACAAACAAGTTTGTTTACATTTATGGGAAATACTGCTGCCTTCTTATTTACAATGTCACCTGAGAGTGAGAACAGGCATTCGCATGGCACTTTTGTAGCCGGTGCTGCAAGGTATTTACGTGCCAGTTATGCTAAACATTTGTATGCTCCTTGATGCTTCAGCCACCATTCCAGAGAACATGCTTCCATGCTGATGATGCTCGTTAAAAAAATAATGCATTAATTAAATTTGTGACTGAACTCCTTGGGGGAGAATTGTATGTCTCCTGTTCTGTTTTACCTGCATTCTGCCATATAAGTCATGTTATAGCAGTCTCTGATGATGACCCAGCACGTTTGTTTTAAGAACAGTTTAACTGCAGATTTGATAAAACGCAAAGAAGGTACCAACGTGGGATTTTTAAAAATAGCTATGGCACTAGACCCAAGGTTTAAGAATCTGAAGTGCCATCCAAAAATCTGAGAGACGAGATGTGAGCATGCTTTCAAAAGTCTTACAAGACCAACACTCAGATGCAGAAACTACAGAACCCAAACCACCCCCCCCAAAAAATAATGTTTTTTTTTTAAAAAATCAGCCTTTTGATGGTGGACTCTGACTCAGATAATGAAAATGAACATGCGTCGGTCCGCACTGCTTTGCATCATTATTGAGCAGAACATGTCATCAACAAGGACGCATGTTCTCTGGAATAGTGGTTGAAGCATGAAAGGACATATGAATCTTTAGTGTATATGGCACGTAAATATCTTGCAACTCCAGCTACAACAGCGCCATGCGAATGCCCGTTCTCACTTTCAGGTGACATTGTAAACAAGAAGCTGGCAGCATTATCCCCTGCAAATTGTAACCAAACTTGTTTGTCTGAGTGACTGGCTGAAGTAGGACTGAGTGGACTTGTAGGCTCTAAAGTTTTACATTGTTTTATTTTTAAATGCAGTTATTTTTTGTATATAATTCTACATTTGTAAGTTCAACTTTCATGATAAAGAGATTGCACTACAGTACCTGTATTAGGTGAACTGAAAAATACTTTTTTTTTTTAACATTGAATAATGTACAGTGCAAATATTTGTAATAAAAATAAATATAAAGTGAGCATTGTTCTTTGTATTCTGTGTTGTAATTGAAATCAATATATTTGAAAATGTAGAAAACATGCAAAAATATGTTTTAAAATGTTATTCTATTATTGTTTAACAGCGCGATTAATCACGATTAATTTTTTTAATCACTTGACAGCCCTATTCATATTATTACATTAGTCAGACAGAAGCTGATCCTTATCACGAAAGTATGAGTGTACAAAAACTGTGAAAGCTATGCCTTGCACATGGCAACCTACTACTGGATCCCATAATGTATTAAGGGTTAACTCATGATTTGTTTGGATTTTGGGGTAAGGGAAGGATGGGAGGAAGAAAAAGGGGTCTAAGGACAGATGAGGGAATGAGGGTTCAGCTCTTACCAATCCAAGTTTTTGAAACTCTTGAACAAGTCACTAAGAGGTTTGCTATAGTGCTTTCTTCCACTGTGGGTATTTTGTGAAGATTTTATGGACAAAGGAATAATTGAATTATCTGATGAACTGTCCAAGTTACCTATAAATAATTCAATAAAATAAATATAAAATATTTCAAATATTAAATATTTCATTTTGCAGTTGAAAAGCACACATTAAAAAAACCCAGAATGATTTAATTAATAAATTTTGTACTCTGTGAGGGTTATTGCTTAAGAGAACAAAACCCTGAATTATAACATACTAGAACAAGCTCTGACAAGTAAGGAATTAAAATTAGAGAAATACAAAATACTAGCTAAATTGTATTTTAATAATAATTTAAAACTGAAAAGTTTTATAGATGACTAAAATAACTAAGTCCTAACAAATTTAAACCTGAAGAAAAGTTCTACGGAAGCTCAAAAGCTTGTGTCTCTCACCAACAGAAGTTGGTCCAATAAAAGATATTACCTCACCCACCTTGTGTTTCTAAAACAATTAAGTCAATTTTAAAGAACTTTCAACTTATCACATTTTTGAGAATCTTTTTAAAAGCTTAGTTCTGTTACTAAATACATTTTAGAAACTTCAGCTTTGTTTTAAAGTCACATCTGTCTTCCTCAAGTTTTACAATTTGCATTCATATGCTAATTGTCGTACAAATCTGAAGTTTGAACAACATAGCCTTTTACTTGCTTTTCACATGCATCAGCATGGCAACATGCATTTCTCTGGAACCCAACCTGCATGGTAACCATTAAGTTCATATCTGTACATTTAAAAAGTGAATGTATATAAATATCTTAGATTATATAACCTAAAACTTTAAAAAAGATTTTAAGTTTCCTGTTTTCATTTTTTTTTAAATAATTTGCATCATTAAATGTTTAATTGTGTCTCCTCCAGTCAGCAATCCTAGGCACCTGCATGTACTGTACATGCAAGACCAGCCTTAGGGAAAATGGTGCCCTAGAGGAACTTGTATTTTGGCGCCCCGGCCCCCATTTCCACTGTCCCCGTAGGTGCCCCCTTGCACCCCAGCCCCTAACTCCTGCACCCACATGGGGAAGCTGCCACACAGAGCCTCCTTGACCACCGGGCACTGTGAGCCCACCCCTAAGGATAGCCCTGTGTACATGGCTATAAAAGCAACATATTGCCACATAGGGAGCTACCCAATACCACCCACCTCAAAGAATTTCCCACAAACTAACCCCCTCTCAACAAGACACATACTCCATCCCACACAATCCAACTGATGGCAGCCCGTTCTCATATATGTGCCAGTGATAACCAAATGCTTCCCTCTGCCACACCCCAATAATAGCCAATCCTCACCTTCTCAAACATACATAGTAAGATTGTCATACATATACTAGAACCCTACTTACCATGAGTGGGGTGCGCATGTGGCTGATTTTCATTCTATGGATGAAAGTAAGGGAATGTCTACACTAACCAAGTTACAGCATGGCCATGGCAGCACTGTGATGTGGGCAGTGTAGAAAAGCTTTATCGCACCCCTGAACAACAAAAGTTTTAGCGCTGAAAGTGACAGTGTAGACACAGCCTAAGCCTCTATTGCACCTTCCCCCTCCCCCAGAAGGTTATTGGTACTAGGTTTCTCTTTAATGCACAGCTAGTGGAGCTTTCTTTTTAGACATCGTGGGAGCAATACTGTTTTTTTACCTACATCTTCCTTACCAGCAGCTCTCCTTCTCACAGGGAAGATACATTAGCATTTCCTCTCTTGCCAACCCACCCGCATCTGCAACATAAGCAGATTTCCTAGAGTACTCATGTAGAATCCATATATATATATGTATACACTTCCAGGCTGGTGCCCAGGTTTCACAAACATTACCCAATGTCTGCCTACTTAAAATACACTTGGAGAGAATATAAAACTGCTCCCCCAAAGCACAGGAATTCTTAAGATAAATTTAAAGAATAGTGCATTTGAATTGATGTCCCTTTTAACAAAGATATCCAAAAACATCCTTTTTGTTGCATTACCTGTGTATGTTAGGGAACTTCCTTTTTTACATTTGGTCTGTAATGAACCTGAAAGACAATCCTAAGAGAAAACAGAAAAAAATCCCCTACTATTTTTAATTCAATTATAATGTATATTACAATGTATTTGTTTACGGTTTATAGTGCTTTTACTAAGGAATTGCTGTTAAAAAATGTTTGCTTTGAGCAGAGGATGATTTTTGCTAAACAAAAATGTAAGTGAAACCTCACACAAACATAAGCGAACAAACAAAAAAACCTATAATCAAGCTATTTCCCCATAAACTAAAAATGAAAGATTGCTAGAATTATTTCTATTTTTAAAAACTTGAGAGACCCTCAAATACATCAGTAATAAGAGCCATTCAAGTAAATAGGCATAAGTAGATTAGGTAACCATAGAAACAGCTCCATCAAGTCCTACATTTCAGCCTTTCACTCTAACATTTCCTACTTTATGTCTTGCCATCAACCTATAATAATACACGTTAAAAAAACTTACATTAAAGTATCATTAGGTTGCAAATTCAAGCACTTGAATGTTAAGAAATGCCAGATTTAAGGGGGCTCCTGCAACCCTCATTCTGCCCTACTGTGCATCCAGTCTGTGCTCTTGTGGAAAAAATAGTATGTGATCATGTAATCAAAGACTGTTTCATAACTACAGATACAATTCTGCCACAGAGGTCACAGATTCCATGACTTTCCAGGACTTCAGTGACTTCTTCTGGGGCAGAGCTGAAACAGCTGCCAGCCCCAGCGCCGCCAGAGCAGCGGCCCCCATCCCATTGGAGCAGCAGCTGGGGTTGGGTCAAGCCCCCGGTCTTGTACCATCGGTACTATGCTATATAATTGGTTATGTTTTGGTTATATACAGTGTATGTTTTATAGTAAGAATTAAGGTATTAGAATAAATTAATAGGATAGTGGATACTAGTATTAGCCATTTTCTTTTTATTCATGCCTTGCAAGTAACAGACAGGATCCTGTCTGCATCTATGTTAATTAGATTAGAGGAATTTCGAAGCCCTAGGCCCCAATGTAAGAAAAGATAGTTGCAAAATTTAGTAAGGCCTAACTTATGTCGTCTTTCTTGTTTCATATAAAACACTGCTATTTGTTACCTTTTGAAGGTCTCTGTAAAGAACTGTTTGTGTGAATGAGGAATGCATGCATCAGGAAAAGATAAGGTGTGAAGGCCATTGCTGAAACCAGATGGCCAAGGGAGGAGGAGTGAAGAAACTGAAGAGACTTAAAGACACCAGAGAACCATCAACGCGCATCCATGGTTGAGGAGGGGCAGACTGATGACCCTGATGTAAAGGCTGGCACCCTAAAAACACAAAATAATTAATTAAATCGAAACCAGACAGGATGACCCTCCTGGAGGTATTTTGGGCCATCAACAAATAACACCCACTAAGGAGTAACTGGTCATAAACTGACACAGCAAAATCCACAGACAGAGAAAAAGGAGAAAGGACTATAAGAACAGGGTGCTTTGCCATGGGGCTTTTGGTTCGTCTTGTCAACAACTGCAGGAGCATCAGATCGCAACCAACAGAGCCTGGCTCCTCTCTGCGACCAATTTGGCTGGCCACTAGATTGATCCAGACTCTGCACTGGTAACTATAGTAAACATTGACTGGTGGGACTGTGTGCATGGTGTGTGTGTGTGTGACTAAAAAGCATATGCTAATTGCTGTATTCTCAATAAATGCAGCATGTTGCCTTTTTCCCTATAACAAGATCTCGTGTGTTTTGTTTAAGCATAACGCTGCCCTATCAGTGCTCTGTTTGTCTACCCCTGCCCTGCCCTAGGGTATTTTTAGTAAAAGTCAGGAACAAGTCACGAGCTTCCATGAATTTTTGTTTACTGCCCATGACCTGTCCCTGATTTTTACTAAAAAAATACCCATGACAGAATCTTAACCTTAACTTAACCCATGACAGAATCTTAATCTTAACTTTAATTATAACACATATGCACAAAGAGGCAGAACTGAGGTTTCACAGACAACTGTAAATCTAGCATTTCCCAACTTCAATAATGTTCTTTTAAGGTAATTTTTGCTTGCAACTCCGTGTTATTTTTCAAGGAAAAAAAGTAAAAACAAATGATATTATGTGCAACTATAACATTTCTCCCCTTTCCAACAGGCACCATAAACAGAGGTTGAACTCTGAACCTTCAATGTTGCAGCATGGATTGGTACTACTTGAGCTACAGAACTACATCACCAGGCAGCAGAAGGTTGTTATCCCAGATGGAGGATGGACTCGTACAACCAGGAGATTGTCAGTGGGGAGCCAAACTGCTCTATCCTCCCCTAGGAGTTGGAAGGGCTCCAGTCCCACGTAGTGTCCTGCGGGTTGGGAAGGGAGACTGGGGAGGTGGATCCAGATGGATTTATGGGGTGAAGAAACCCAGCCCGATTACTGCCCCACTCTGATGCTCCAAGGAGGCAGAATGGGCCACCCATTTGTCTTTAGTCTGGGGAGCCCTCCTCTCCACCTGCCCCCATCCACTCTGGCTGTTCCCAGCTAGTACAGCTTGCTATTGTCACTCTGGCATGATGTTGGACTTAGAATGTTATGTGTGTTCAATTACTTGGGCACACTGCCAATGTTTTTCCTGGGGCATGCAAGTGAGAGAAGGGATATGTCAATTTTTAATAGTTCATATCTTGGCAAAAGCTGAACTGAATTTCATAGGACAAAGCAAAGGTAAATGGGTAACCTGAAGGTGTTCCCTCGGTCAAATATCAAAGGCTTTTGGCAAACAATAAAGGTGTGTGAGCTCCTCAAAGAAAAGGTCCCAAGAATGGAAAGTGTTAAGCATTCTTAATATAGTAAACGTATTACTTACAGCTCTCCCCACCTCTATAATATGGCCCTAGCTCAACAGCAACCCTCTCCACTGCCCCTTTATGGTCGACTGTTGATAACATCACAATCCTTTCCATCAATTAGACGTTTAACTTCACAGACATCAACTTTTCCTGCTCTCTTGCTCCCAGACTCTCTCCAAGTTGTCAGTTTCTTACACATCATTTCTAATATCGGACCCTTCTTTCTGTCCAGATAACTAGAACTCTCAACCAGGCCCTAATCTCTTATCTTGATTACTGCAATTTCCTCCTCTCTGGCCTGACAACCATATCTTTCCACCTCACCCTCAACCAATACAAACTGCACCTGCTAGAATTATCAATTACTGCCCATTACTCTAACCCACATTGTCCATCTCTTTCAATCCCTCCACCCCATCTATTCCATAATTAGAGCCCTGTGTGGATACAAAATCTATATTCATGGATGCAAATATCAGCGGATATAAATCGGTATCTGTGGAACTGGAGGCCTCTACTGGGAACTGCCCCCAGCACAAGCACAACCAGGGACAGCTGCCGGAGAGCCTGGTGTGCGGGACTGGGGGTGATACAGCCAAGCTGGAGGAACTGCCAGCATGGGGCACTGGCTCCTGGGAGCGGCGGCCTGCCAGGCTGCTGCTTTCACTGCTGCAGCTCCCGATAGAGCTCTGCAGCTCCTTGGATACCAATTTGCATCCACGGATATAAATTTGCAGGGCTCTATCCATATCAAGTTCTTCTTCTAATCCTCTAGGCCCTTCATTATTCTGGTCTGTCATCCTTATCCGTGTTCTTCCTACCACTTTCCACCCCCCACCCAGCCACCACATATGTTCTTTTGCTTTCTTCAACACTGTCCTTATGCATGAAATGATCTGCCTGAATTGATCCTCCTTCAAATCCCTTCTCAAAACCCACTTATGTTGCTGTGTCACAAGTCAGCAACTAGCAGTCACTTCCCATTTTATTGTTAAATGGGTTTGAGTATTTATTTAGTAAGTCCTTAGGTAATATGGTAATGGATGCTACAGAGTACCCTAAAATAGAACATAGACTACGCCTCATGTCCCACAGCCATTAGGGCTCACTCACTGCCCAAAGCGTTGAGCAGATTCTGGTGCTCCACACACTCCTTCACACGCTGCTATTTTCACCAGCGGCCCATGGAGAGAGAATGAGCACACAAGGCGGTGCACGTTTCCAATGCCACACCGCTCAATCATGCCAAAGCCTGAAGGGGAGACCCAACGCAAGCATCACACAAAACCTCCAAAGGATTAAATTCCCTTAATGTAACTGTCCCCCCCGCCAACAGCCCCCACGCCACGCTTCTTTCTTTCTGAAGTAACTAATGTTCAGCTGTGTTAGTCTGTATTCGCAAAAAGGACAGGAGGACTTGTGGCACCTTAGAGACTAACCAATTTATTTGAGCGTAAGTTTTGGTGAGCTACAGCCCACTTCATCGGATGCACCGTTCAGCAGTAAGAGAGGGAGGACGCTCCCTCTCGGCGCAGGGTGGCCACTTCGGGATGACAACTGAGCAACTCACACCGCTCCCCAGCGGGGGGCAGCAGGGAGCTTGCGCAATGCCCCGGGCTGGGGGCGGGACCCCTCCCCACAGACGAGGCTGGGGCCTCGGGGGGTTATTGCGGAGACCAGGAGCCTCCGCACGGGGGAGAGCGGACACGCCGCTGCCAGGGAGCCTGGATCTTCGGCGCGGCCCCCGGGCCGCCCCAGCAGCTCACGACCTGGCCCCAAGTTTCCTGACACGCGCCCCCGCCTAGCGGCCGCCTCGCCTGCTCCCCCGCCTCGCTCCATCCACGCCCCGCTCCGGCCCTGGCCGCCTCAGCGCCTCTCACCCCGGCGGGCCCCGGCTCCCCGCGCAGGTAGCGGCGCTTCAGACGCTCCACGGAGCCGCTCGGAGCCGGGCTCGCCATGAGCCGCCTCCGCCGCGGGCCACAAGCGCCCGGCGCTAAGCTGCCGGCGGTTGGCCGCCCCGGCGGCACGGAGCATGCGCGGACCGGCTGCGCCTGCTCCCTGACGCCGCTGCCCGCCGTGTGCGTGCGTGTGTGTGCGGGGCGGGGCGGGGGGTGGGGCAGCGCGCCCCCTGCTGGCCGCTGGCTCACAGGGCGCAGCTCGGCGGGAGGGACGTACGGGGCGTGGGGGCCTTCAGCTGGCGGCAGGGGAAGGAGCGGAGCCACAGTCAGGGCCGGGGGTAGGAGCCGGGGTTGAGGCGCTGCCAGACGGTGGCAGAGGGGGAACAGTTACCCCCGGCGGGGTGAGCTGCCTGCAGAGGCTGCACAAAGTGAGGGGGGAAGCGGGGCTTTCCCCCCACCCCCCCTTGCAGGACGGGGCATCGCAGCACCCGCTTCCCAGGGCTGCGCTCTGAAGGGCACGGTGCCGCCCCCTGCCTGCCCGAGGCAGCGTTGCCCTGCCTCAAGCCAGGTCCTGAGCTGCTAAAGGAGACTTGGGTCAGTGAAATAGTTTATACCCTCCCCCCCCCCCAATAATAGAATAGAAACCAGTTTAATAGAAGCCAGGTCAGTTTGTATAAAGCCCCACACATTTATCTTCTCCGCTGTTCGCATTGCCTGAACTGGCCTGGCTTTTCCTTCCTGGCCCCTGTAAATGGAGCTTCCCGCCTGTACATCACTTACTTTTTAAAATGTTATTTTTGTTACTCTTGACACTTCATCATTCACCTTCCTTAACATTGTGCAGGTGGATGGCACTGTGCTATTTAATTGATGTTTTAATAGCAATAATCATTTAAAATATTAATAGCTGCTGGTAGCTTCAGCAATCACATCTGAGTGTTTCGAATATAGCACATCCTGTTTGTATTGCAACCTTAGTTTTTAATTCTAAATTTTTGTTCTTTTTTCAAACACAGATTCATTCTTTGGGATCATATGATATCAAGACTGACTGATTTCCCTGATTGATGTCAAATCTTCAGTTTCCTTTAATCTGACTCTCTGGGCTAATAGTCATAGATGGACCTATCCTCCATGAACTTATCAACCCAGGCATCCACAAAGTTTGGATCAGAACATCTGTGAGGAAGTCTTATGACTCGTGGAAACCAGTATGTCCACTGCTAAAGGAAAATCAAGCTTTCCTTTAAAAAAAGAAAAAGGAGTACTAGTGGCACCTTAGAGACTCTCTCTTAGATCACTCTCCCGATCACTTAAGATGCATCCGATGAAGTGAGCTGTAGCTCACGGAAGCTTATGCTCAAATTGGTTAGTTTCTAAGGTGCCACTAGTACTCCTTTTTCTTTTTGTGAATACAGACTAACACGGCTGCTATTCTGAAACCTTTCCTTTAAAGAAATTAACCTGTCAACTTCCCTGAAAAATGCACCAACCCACCTGATCCTCAAAAAGCCAACACCTGATGCAGAATACATCTTCTCCATCTTAAACCATTCATTCCTCGGCTAAATCATTGAAAAATAGTGACAAAAAGATATAACATGGGACATCTGCTAGCATCCTTGATGTCTTGCCAGTGGACTTCATTCTGGGACACAACATGAGACAAACCTTAGTGGGGCTAAGAGATCACCTTCCCGTGGCAATGGATGGAAGATACATCTCTGTTAATATTTGTCGATTTCTCTGCAACTTTCAACCCAGCAAACTACTCTATACTGATGGCCTGTTTATTGACACAGCTGGAGTAGATGGTGCAGCACTACAATGTTGCCAGTCATTTCTTTCCAACATAACCAGGATACTGATCAAAGGAGACCAGTACTTGGTGAAGAACTTAAAATCAACCTGGGCAAGATTAAAGTGATACTTCATGGAGGCAGAAACACTTTGAAAAATAGCCACATCACTGCCCTCCCCTTCCATCACAGAGATTTCCTACTGTTCATCAAAGTATGAAACCTCAAGGCTGTCGTCAACTCAATATTTAGCCTACCAGATCAGGTTCTCCCATCTCCAGCTTGCAAGGAAACTTCACCCCTATGTACCAGATGAGGATCCTGTCACATCTACCCATGGATTTGCCACCTCCAGCCAGGATTACTGTTACTCACCATATCTGGGTTTGTAGGTAGCAGCAATATGGAGGCTCCAACTTGTGCAGAATGTGGCAGCCTGCCTGCTCAACAGAGAGGTATGCCAAAAGCCTGTTACTTCTGTTCCAATCCCTCTGCTGATTCCCAAACTACTTCTGTGACTAATTCAAAGCCAAGAACCATCTACAGTAATACCTATGACCCGTCAAATCAGTGACACTGGGACAAGGCAGCTCATAAAACCTAGGACAAAGTAGGAGAGCCAGAGATAAATCATTCTGGTGAAAGGATGTCAGCTGTGCAACAAACATCATGATCAGATGAAACCAGAGTCTAACGACTTTTCAGGCTGTGCTGCCAAACTCTCGTCACGTAATGAAATTAAATTTTTGAATGTTCAAAAAGCAAACTTTTGAATGTTCACAAAAAGCAAACATTTGCTTTTGAATTTGATAATTTGTATGCATTTTTTCCATTATTCACTTCACTCTAGTCATAATGTACTGCACATTTATGTCAGTGTAGCCTTACCACTACTGATGATATTTTTTAACAATGTGAAGTCCTTTGGATAGGGCCTGTCTTTTTTCCCGTATACATGGGAATGCAGTCATGCACATTCACTTACTTCACTAGGTAGTATTTACAGCGGTCTCTCCCCATCTCTACTGAGATGTTTTAAAAATCAGCACAGGAAATGTTCCATAGATCAAGTGACTTAACTGACAAAGAAAAAGCCTACATGTGGGGCTAGTATAAAAGTAAACAAACAGAAACGCTGTTATGGACATTGCAGTGCTACAGCAGGTAGGTATGTTGATTCATGTTCTTTAGAGACCAAAACATACAAATGGAATTTTTAAAAATGAAGGTAAGGTACATTTAAAGTCATTTATATATTTATCTCAGTCAACATTTTTAATTCTTCCAAAACCTTTTTAAAATGTAGAATTTTTTCATCAGTTATGTCTAATATTAAAATGACTTCAACTGGAAGTGTAAACAGTGCATTCCCTGCCTTGAGTTTGGTACTTTGAGTAGGGAGAGTGCAGGTGCTGAATCCACTTTCTTAAAACTTCAAGGCCGCAGCCTGTTTGATAAGTGCATGCTCCATATGCTAGTAAAGGGGAAAGGGAGAGAGGAGTTGGACCGGGGTGCCAGCGGCCTCATTACACAAAATAGTAAAGATCAGGAGTTTTTCTGAATCAAGATGCTAATTGCATAATAAACTTTTAAGCATGTCATGAATGCACAAATAGCACTGTTTTATATGTATTCTATACGTTGATTATACATCTACAAAGAATACAAATTAACCAATTCAGAATTTTTGTAAAAGATGGAATAAATGCAGTTTATTAGTCATGGTGCATCTGGCAAATTCTGCTCATATGGCAAATGAAAATTTCTCTAATTTTGCTAAGGCTGATTTCCACGGTCCCTAAGTTCTGTACAAAACCAAATTTATGAATCACCTCCAGTGCACTGAACCATCCATAATTATGGCATGGGCTGTAATTTCAGGAATGCTCCAGCATGAGAAGTGCAGTCATTTGGTTTTAGTTTCATGGCATTGGGGTAATAATTAGAGGTGGGCCAGGAATTTTTCAACTAAACTTTGTTAGAAAAGGCCAATTAATCAAAACTTGAATTCTTCACAATAACATATCACTTTTGATTAAACTTCAGTGATTAGGGGTTTCTCAGGTCCAGGACAGTATTCCTTGTCAAGATGAGAGAGAGAGAGACCCTCTAGAACAGCCCAGGAGTCAGATGTGAAAGACCCAACTTCAAGTCCCTGCTCTGCCATTTGCCCACATCCTAGGTGAATGCCCTAACCACCAGACTATTAGCTATTCTAGAATGGGTTTCTCAATTTCTCCTGATGGAGCTGTTCCAGTTTAATTGGAGCAGGGACTGGAACGTAGGTCTCCCACTTTTCAAGTGAGCGTCCTGGCCACCGAGCTATTCCGAGGTGGGTCTCGAGCTTTTTGCAAATGACATCAGAAGGTTCACAGTTCATCCTGATGCTGATCACGAAAATGTGCATGAGAGAGGGAAATGGTTCCCTGCCTCGCTCTAGTTGCTACCTCAGTTTCATGCTCCAGCATTCCTGGTGCCTCAAACATGCAAACGGGGGTTGATCATTTTCAGCTCTGAGTGTATGCAGTAGTTGCAAGTACTGTACTGGGGGGTTAGTTTTGTTCACACATGCTCACCTTCATTCTCATTTCTGTATCGTATGCTTCAGATTTTTATCTATGGCCAGAGTCCATATGTACATCATATTATGGAGGAATGTTGCAGGTTCTGTAGAATTTAAGTTTAAACAATCAATAGGGAGCCCCTGCTGTTCTTGCACCTCTCCAAACTGTTCTGACAGCTTTTCAGTGGTGAGAGACTAATGAAAAGAAGTTACATTGCACTTTGGAAGTCTCATCACATGAGAGTAATAACTTGTTTAAATAAAGAATGCTACTTATATCAAGCCAATGCTGACCTTGAAGATGTACATAATATACATAACCTTCTCATTGTCCTTGCATTACCAGGCTTAATGCTTCAAAGCTGGGCATAGTGGCCAGTTCAGCTTTGAGCCTGTTAATAAGGAATTCCTCAAAACATACAGAAGTCTTCAAATAGATGGCTTGTAGTAGATTCCTGAATTGCTTGTTACCATGCCCCACTTGTCATGCTTGACTGCAACCACTATGTAGAATGCAGGATCAGGCTAAAGCTTGCAGAAAACTAAACTTTAACTGAGTTTGAGAAAGACTAACTGAATAAATGCAAATTAGGACATTCTCCAGCCAAACTGAGCGCAAAAAGGTTTATGGATGGTTAGAGTGCCATTGATACGTTTTTCAGTTCCAGTCTGCTCCACTCTAACTAAACCAAAGATAAGCAAAAAAGGACAATACAAATCAGGGGTTGAAGGAACATAGCGTTAGCTAAAGTATTTTCAATTCTTTTACAGGGCTAGCCCTAGCCCCACTGAGATCAGAAATATGCTAGCAAAAATTGTGTTTAAAAGATGGTTGCTGGCAGTAGGGTTACAGCATAGTTTCCTTGACTAGTACAAACGGGATTTTTTTTTTTTTTGCCTGCAGAGACATACTATAACAGACCTTCAGCAGATTGGTTTGGTACTCTGCAAAGCTGAAGTGAGTGGCATACGTACAGCCAATTAGAGTATAGCTTTGTTTTTATTCCATTAACCAGAAAAAGCCACCACCTCCTGATCAGATTTTATTAATTTTTGTAAATTGAAATCCAAGGCAAGATGTGTAGTTTCAGCAGTTTCCTCATACTATTTTATATAAAACTAAATCTACTGATAAGTTATAACCCATGCTCATGACTCCTGTTGCTCATATAGTTATTTCATAAATGTGTATACTTTGAATGTTTGGCCAGACCACTTTATTTAAGCTCTCAAGTTTTAAGTGACAATACCATGGAAGCCATACCCTTCTTAGTTTACTTTTAACCATCACAAAGCAAGATTGAGACATCAAACATTTGTGCAACAGCCCCACAACTTGATTTGTATGGTAAAAGTGGTGATTTTACCAAACTGACATTTTAGAACTAAAAAGGCTTTGCAATAGTGACAAAATTTGCTTTTCAGATATTTATTATCTACTTAGTTCACAGCAAGTTTCATGATTAAAATATTAATTATATACAGAAGGAGCAATTGCATGGGGGTAAGACAAGGAATGAAAGGTTTAGGAAAATGGCCTTTAGTCAGCTAGGAGATGTCTACATAGAAATTAAAAACCTGCAGCTGGCCTGTAGCAACTGAGTCGGGCTCATTGGGCTGTTTTATTGCTGTGTAGACATTTGGGCTTGGGCTGCAGTCACAGCTGAGATCCTCCTACCTTGCAGGTCCTAGAGCTTGGCTCCAGCAGGAGTCAATGTCTACACTGCAATTAAACAGCCCCACAGCCTATGCACCATGAGCCCGAGTCAGTAAGCCTGGTCCATCTGCCAGTTTTTATTGCAGTTTATTGGCTGCATTCTGATGCCAGATGGTTGGTTGAGGAAGATTGGCTAGGGCTGATAACTAAACAAGTTTTGTTGGTTGCAGGGTACTTGTAATACTTCTCTTGGTGTAAGCGTATGTCCAGTAGTCGAGAGTGGGCAGAGTTTAATCAAACTGGGGCACTGTGTTCCAACTGAGCAGCAGAGAAGGAGCCCTGAACAACGCCCTGTTTGCACACTGGTTCTCGATGTGGACCCTACCAGTTTGTTCAGACGAGTGTTTCTGCTCTCCCTTTTGAGCTACTTTAGTGAAATGGTATTTGTATGGTATTTCTAGATCAGTAGTTCTCAACCTTTATGGGATCAGGACCCATTTGTAAATGTTTATGACCTCTCATGAACCAGTATAGGCTGGAGATACTGGGATAGTTTTGGTCAGGTCTGGCCTGGCCCTTACCCCGCAGTGCCAGGTCCTGTGCTGTGGGGCTGGCTGGGCTTAGCTGTCAGCTCTGGGCATTGCAACCTCCTATGTTCCAGCACTGCTCTGGTTTGGCCCCCCCGCAACTGGAACAAATTTGTGAGAGTGAAGTTGTGACCTGGTTCATGGGGTTGCAGTGCCACTTGCACAAATTTGGCCTACACAGACTCCTGTCATCGTGATGGCTGGGCCAAACCTGAGTGGTTCTGGGATCCTGGACCAGGGAGGCAAGCCCAGTCAGCCCTATGGGACAGAAGCAACAGGAGCTGCCATGTGATCCTTTGAAAAGTTCTGGCGACCCAATTTTCAGTCCCATTCCACATATTGAGAAACCCTGATCTAGGGTGACCCTTAGATATCCTGGCTTTGAATTGTGTGCCGACCACTGATCACGGAAAATGATATCTGCAGTGTTGTAATTATGCTGGTCCCAGGATATCAGAGAGAGAAGGTAGATGAGTTAATACCTTTTCTTAGACCAACTTCTGTTGGTGGGAGACAAGCTTTCAAGCTCGTCTCTCACCAACAGAAGTTGGTCCAGTGAAAGATTGCCTCTCTCACCTTACCATTCAAAATACTGTTAAGCTTAAGTTGGATCTGAACATAATATTGCTATTTATAAGACATGCTTTAAATTCACAGAATTCTATTTAATATAGTGAAAAATCTTTTCCTTGGTATACATGTAGTTACTCAGTTCTGAGTTCTGAATTTAGCAGACATTTACCACAGCTGAAAAAACAGGATATCATAAAAAGCAACGAAAAACTTTAAATAGTATTTGGACCAAAAAGGTCACTCAGTAACATCAGATGCAAAAATACAGTATAGTTATTTTTCCTTTAAGATCCAGAGTTTTTACCAGATTTTTCCCCCACCCGATAAGCTTTACAAGTTCTTTATTTACTCAAATTGCCCTTACAAGTATTTTTGCAATCAGTCTCCCATATACAAAGCAGTGATACAAGCAGCTGGTCTCAAAGCATATTAATTTATACCACAGGAAGATCACAAGTTCTCAGTCAGATTTTGACAGGAACTTAAGATAATGTACAGGCAATAGTTCAGTAACTTCAAGGTACAGGTACCCAAATGCTGTTTCACAGACAAACCACCAGGTAGAACACACACGTTTTCTTATCTTTCTTAGGAAAGATAACTTCCGCCTAGAGAAAGAGATGGTAACTTATATTTGAAGCTGGATGCTTTTAAGAAGGGTAAGGAGAATGAATTGCCACTCTGCTTTTTATTTTTCTGTGCATCAGTGGGAATAAGAAGAAATAGTTCTCACATAGAACTACTTTAGTTTGGAAGCATGATGGCTAATTCTGCATTCAAAATCCTAATACATCAGAGTAGCAAATCAAAATAACTGAAAATAGATTATGCATGTGGTATTCCTTGTACAAACCAAAGTGAAGAAAAGAATTGCTTTAACAAGACTAGAATTTAATTTTAAATTTTTCACATTTAAAACAAATATCAGGATAACATATGCCAGTGTTTGAACTTTTATTTCACAACATGCAAAGTCAATTAACTCATTAAAAAAAGTACTCTATAAGTTGTAATTTTACATTTATACATCAGAAATGTCAATATTAAAAAAGCTGAACATAATTAGTCTACAACAGCCCAACTTTGATTTATGCTGTTAGTGCACATATCTGTAGAATCACTACTTAGACATTATATTTGCCCACAGTCTGTGATAACAATTCTGTTCACCAACCCTTTGGGAGAAGCAAAAGATTCAATTTTTTTCACAACATCCATGCCATCCTTCACAAACCCAAATACCACATGTTTAAAGTCCAAGTGTTCTGCTTTTTTAAGTGTGATAAAAAACTGAGAATTATTGGTGTCCCGGCCACGATTTGCCATCGACAGTAATCCAGGACCAGTGTGTTTCACTTCAAAGTTCTCGTCTTCAAATGCATCTCCATAAATGGACCGGCCACCTGTTCCATCCTGCCTAGTGATATCTCCTCCCTGAAAATATTAATCATTTATAGAATTAACTCATTACTAGCCCACAAATATCTACCAAGTAGAAAACTTGCTTTATGTTTTCCTCTAAGAATAACTGAATTAGAAAAATATTAAGAGCTCAGATGTCTGGATATTGACAAAAGACGACAGAATGGTCTCTCATTTTTAGTTTTAGCCGTACATGTGATCATCATAACAAGCAAACAGAAAACTGATAATATTAAGCGCTCATGGCAAGGATAAAGATTTCATATGTGCTAATTTATGGCCTAACTGTGAAAGGTACAGAGTCCTCTACTCTGAGAATTACTGGTGTCCTTTTTGTTTTCTAGTTGAATCTACTCAAATTTGAGGTCACTGTACAAAATTGGGCAAGTAAGAAGTTCTTTGGGCTTGTCACAGGGACATCCAGGAAAATTAATCCCAATTAACTAGAGGTGTGAATTTGAAGTTAATTAACCCCATTAAATCCCTGTGTGGACATTGATTTTGAAATTCAAGAGGACTTAGTTTAAAGACAAATTAAAGGCTACTTCAATTCTGAATGAGGGTGTTCATGCTAGGGTTTAATACGATTTAACTAATCCACTTCAAATTCAAAACTTTAGTCAATTTGGATTAATTTTCCTGGATGTCTATGTAGACAAACCCTCTATATGTTGGTCATGTGTTCTTAACAAGCAAAGACAAATGAAAATATTAAAATATTAATAGTCCACAGCTATACTAGGGACAGCGTGCGGGTATTAACAAGCAAACGGGTCATTACTAACATTATGGAGCATACCAGTTGAGATCACCACATACAGAAGTAAATTCAAAGTGAAACAAATTCAAATAAAAATCAGTGTAAAGAATGGAATTAACAAGTACACATTAAAGCCAAGTATATGGAGACTTTCAAGTATGCTTATTAAATTGGGAAATGGGAGCGCCATACTCCAATGCATTAGGATCGGATGACAACTTGAATTCTTTGACTATGAGGTGCATACAAAGGTAGCCTCTTTCCCCACCAGTTTAGGTTCTCCGTCTGAGAACTGAAATAGCTGTACTAATACCAACCACCACATGGGCTGGGCACCCAGATAAAAAACAGTACTCATTAGTATACTGTCACTGTTTGCCAAAGATTGAGTCTGCAGAAGTTGGTGCATCTAGTCTGCACAGATGAGAAAAGTGTGCAAATCAGTCTGAGAAAAGTGAAATTATCCATGGCATGTGGCAACTGCCTTGATGCACCTGGCCTGGAGAATCTTTATTACTGGTGACACACGGAGTCAGAAAGAGCAGAGCCTGACTTTTAGATGCAGGTTATATTTGAAGACCTAGTATTTAGAAAAAAATTACTTGTAAATGAGCAAATTTGATATGGAAATCATTGAGCTACAGAAAGAGGAATCCTACAACTTTTTAAAATAAAACCACTTTTCAGACAAGTAGTACACTCAAACTAGGGAGTAAAAGCCTGTCCAGTGAATCAAAATCTTTGGTAAACTCCTCATTCCACATAACAAATGGTCTTAGCTCTAAGAAATGAAAATAGGTTTTATTCTAAGAAAAAAAATCTTCAACTTGTACTTACCTGACACACAAAGTCAGGAACTATTCTGTGAAATATAGAGTTCTTGAATCCAAATCCTCTTTCCCCTGTGCATAGGGCCCTGAAATTTTCAGCAGTTCGAGGAACAATATTTGAAAATAGTTCCATGGTTATGTGTCCTAAAGGTTCATCATCAGCAGAAACCTCAAAATACACTACAGGGTTGGTTTCCTTTGACAGTTCTGCTGCCAGGGATACATGTGCTCTCTGAAGTTCTGACAAATTTTGTTGGCATTCTTCAAATCTCCTCTTGAAGGAATCAGCCATTTCTTGGCTTTTAAATCGAACTGCAAGTTGTTCTACTTTTGCTTCGCCATCTGAAATTAAATTCCCAAACAGATTATCATAGCCTATTGAACATCAGTTACAGTTTTATTTGTCATATACATGAAGAAAAAAGTTTAGGCGTTTTCAAGCAATCTTCTCAAACTCACCAGCATAATCTGTGGCAGTCCATACTAGAGCATTGTTTGATGTATTCAGGGGCTTTAAATTCATTATTTTTGTGATTACATGATTTGCACACACTTTGAGAACTTGGTCCCTTCTCATTAAAATTCTGTAATATTTCTTCTGTGTATGGAATAGAATTTTTATCTCTCCAACTCCTCGCTCTTTCCACTGATTGACTTCTCTATCCCATCGATAGAGTTTTGCCCTCTCTTTGAAGAGAATTTCTTCATCCTCTTCTCCAGATTTCACCTCCACCTAGAAAGCAGCAAAAACAGCATATTCATGCAGTTCCTAGACAGTCACGGTCACCAGGAATCTACTCATGCATCAGAGAGAATGGGTGATAGCTTTTTATTATCCTGATTTTACACCCTTCTCCCCCCTTTTAAAAAACTTCCTCCAAAACATACTTTCTATTTGAAGTTCTGCATAGGCAGGTCTGTAGCCAGAAGAGATATATTCCGGACTTTCTGGTGAGATGAACAAGCTGTTTCAGATAGGGTGTTGAAAAGTTAGGTTTATTTCACAGGTTAGAGAGTTGACTTTTTATAAAGTCATCTCTCAAATACTGCTTGGCCTAGAAAATTTAAATTTGCTCTAAGAGTCCTTGACATGTTCTGGGGCATAGTTTCTGGCACAGAAGTTCTTTTCTACAGGTTTGTACACCTGAATCCTTTGGCAGAGGTCCCAGCCAAACGTATAAGCTTTGCTGGGATACAAGTGTGCTGGAGGAGTTTGCATTATTTTTTTACACAGCATTACATAGCGCTGTGTGTTACTTTTAGTAGTGTGCTATACTCTCTGCAGACAAGGGAATGTTCTCAAAGAACTTGCTTTCTATAACTAGACCACATAAACAAGTAGAAGGTGCAGGATTAGATATGTGCATGAAGGATATGTATTTGCTTTGTTTGGCTGTGCATTTTTCCAGTTTTTGGTCTCTTTACAAAAGTTAAAACTACAGTTGTTAGAGTTCTCTTTTGGAGCAAATGAAAGCTTGAGAAGATCAGGCATTACAAACAAGTGAGCCGGTGAATGGAGGAAAGGTTGTTTGTGGAAGGACATATTGAAAAAAAAAAAGGAAGGGGGAGTGGAAAGGGCAAGGGAGATTAAAAGGAGACAAGGGGAAAGATGAGTGAGCTGTGCAGGATCTTAGAGCAATGTTACCATTGACACTGTTACACCACATTTATAATTAAAGCAAAATCAAGTTTGTCTTTAGAAAAGATTTTAAATAGAACCCAAAAAGACACCTCATTAACATTTCTAATACGGTTTAAACATCACCAGTTACCAGACTGCATTCACTGTATATTAAGAAATTGGTGTTAGGATAATCTGAATAACTGAGTTACATAAAGCTTCCTCCACTGTTCTACCCACCTTCCGCTGTAGGCCTACCACCTCCTACCAGCTCTTGAACATCTTTCTTTTGCCTACTTTGCTGTTTATCTTCAGATTAATTTAGCTCTGATTGTGCTCTTAATTCCTTACCATAGAATATCAGGGTTGGAAGGGACCTCAGGAGGTATCTAGTCCAACCCCCTGCTCAAAGCAGGACCAATCCCCAATTTTTGCCCCAGATCCCTAAATGGCCCCCTCAAGGATTGAACTCATGACCCTAGGTTTAGCAGGCGAATGCTCAAACCACTGTGCTATCCCTCCCCACATTATTGCTCAGTGGTCCTGGCAAGTTTTCACCCAGGTTTGGAGGGGAGAGCCCAGAATATATGGTGTGGTATAACAGTTTTATTATTAGCAAGAGTTTGGGATGGCCACATCACTAATAAGTGGTAAAGCCGTGAGTGAGTTCTACAGGTCAAAGCAGCGCTCTAACAAGTGTATTCCAATCATTTATTTTGAATACACCACATATTTCACAGAATAATCTTTAACCACCTGAGCTCTTAGAAGTGTTACTGGTAGTATTGTGCATTTTTGCACACAAACTCAGGCTCCCTTGTATAAGTCAAGCTGTACAGGCTTCAAAGTAGTTAAAGTAATTTCAGAAGCTTTAAAAATATATGCCTAAGGTCGCTTTTCCATACAATGTTGCAATTTTAACAGGGTTATTAGAATCATGGTGTTCCATCCTGTTGGAAACCAGGGAGACTCCCTAAAAATGTTTAGTCCTGATAGTATCTAATACCGCATAGCTTATTTTTAACTCTGGTGGAGAACTGATTTTTTGTCCATCCGGGGCCTCAGGAAAGCAAAAATTATTATTTTTTTTTTAGAAACAGCAGATTTTGGCATCCAAGTTGAATGAAATGCAAAGCCTGCTAAAGTGGGGATAATTTAGAGTTATAGAATACTTTCAGTTTTACTAATCCAATGTGTTAGTTTCATGGACATGCTTGTTTAACAGAGTCTCTAAACTATGACCAAAAACCATCTTACCTCTGGTAAGGACACTATAGGTTCGAAGTGGATATCATCACTATGTACAACTTCTTCATCGCTACCATCTTCATCTTCATCTCCTTTACTGGCTGGCTGTACTCCAAATACAGCTGCTCCTGTATTTTCCCATTTGAAGTTTTTATCTAGTTATGAAAAGAGTTTAAAGTTTCAGACATCTTTCCAGATGCTCCAATATACACACATGTGTATTATACACAAAGTTTCTTAATTTTCATAAACTATACCATTTCTAGAAAAAGACATTTAGTTTACATGTATTCTGTCACTTACAATTTAGTACCTTATGAACTAGTAGAGATTCAATGCACATAAAAACTTGGCATAAAGTTACATCAAAAGTAATTCCAATGTGAGTTTATCAACAGAAGTTTGTATCTGACCTTTAGAACCAAAAGCAAAATCCCCAGAATTTGAAGCCAGATCTGCAAATGACAAGCCGGAAGTAGTGTCAAATCCAAATGCGATTGTTCTGCTTCCTATCACAATGAGAGAGAAAGGTGTAAGAGAAAGGAGCATGGCAAGGATGACTTTCCCCACTGCATACGCATAACTTTATAACTGTACATAACACCAAGATCCAGAAAGTGGCTAATACAGCTATAAATCCAGGGATTACAACAAATTTATATCGCCTCCTCTTTTTCACATGAATGCCAATGTATAGAGACACTCCAAAGTGATTAGTGGCTCCCTAAACATTTATCCAAATAAAAGAAAAATATATTGGTTCTTTTGGGCCCCCCATAGAACAATTTACTTGACAAATTACCACCCTTTCTTTGCAAAACTGCAGAGCCTCAATTACTACTAACTTTGCCACACCCCCTAATTTGTACACAATGGACAATGAATCAATATTTAATAGCAGCATGCAGTAGTGTGGTCTCATAATAGTAGAATCATCTTTGATGCACATGTTCAATTTTCATTTATTCCAATGATTACAAGTAGCTCAGCAGAATAGTACCACTCTAAATCAATCTTGGTTACACACACTTCTACAGAGAAATGTGACTTTAAGCCCGAAAAGTACATTACCTTGGTTTGTGGACTTTGTTAAATTTGGATCGTTTTCTTTTTTAGTTGACAAATCAACAGGTTTGTCATCGGTTCCTGACAAAGTCTGTGATGTGAGGGGGGATTGCGTGGTTGAGTCTGGTTCTTCACATTTAGTAGTTGATGGAACAGATACTTCAGCCTCACTGGTTAATGGAACAGATACTTCAGCCTCACTGGTACAGGCTAAATCAGTTGAACTGGTAACGTCATTTCCCAGAAACTCCTAAGAAGAAAATATCTGTTTCCAATAAATGCTTTAAAAGAGCCAAGTACTCAGAACATTTAGAAAACACCTGCTTAAATTCTTTCGAAAGCTGCCAGAGCAGCAGCATTAGATAATGAATTCTCCCCGCCCCCACCCTCGAACAGGAACACTGCAGAAAGGTGGGAGTGTTGGAAAACTATATAAAAGCTAGTACACTGATTTTCAAAGCTAAAGAACCTTTAGCTCCTACTGACTTCAATGGGGTTTGTGGGTAATCAACATCTTTGGAAAAAAAATAAGGCCATAAATGCTCATGGAATTAGAAGGAAGAGGGGCAAGGAACACAGATTGCAACCCAACATCTCTGTTGCTTACAAAATGTTTTTTTTTTTCCCCCAAGTGGAAGTTTTTGGGATCCAGGGCCCTTCCTTTGGCACTGTAACAAATATACCAAGTAACAATATTAATAAAAATTAACAGCCAAGGTGCTTGAACAAGCAGGCTAACAGGTTACAGACTTCTAAAGATTTCAGAAGGAATTTTTTGTTAATGTAATGAACTTAACACTTAAATCATTTAACACTACTGATTAACTTGGCAAAGTGTCCTTATGTTCACATTCTTCTTAAAATAATACTGTTAGATCATTTACTTTTTCTGAATCTTTGAAATTAGTTCTTGCACACTCAAAAGGTATGAAGTGCTTAGGATTTGACCTTATTGGGGACGGAGAATGGGGAAAAAAAGAATAGTCTGGACAGAAGACGGAACATAAGGCTAGGAGATACAAGGTCCAAGTTTTAGTTCCAGGTTTGCCAGAGACTTGCTTCATAGCCAGGGACAAATCAAACAGTTCTTCCTGTGAAATCCTCAGTTCTATAAAATGTCAACCACACTAAGTTTACAGGGAGTTTGAGGATTAGTGATTTTAAAGGACTTTGAAAATATGAAGTGCTAGAGTGCTTAGAAATCCCAGATATATATTAAACACATCTCATTGTTCACAAATAAATATTTTTATTCTGCAATTTAAGCTTTTAAAAAATGGTCTCTACAAACAGCTTCAAATAATTTGCTATTTGCTTAAAAAAAATATCTCAAGGGAAATCGGAGGATACTAACACACTGGGACTGAAATCAAAAGGAAATGTTTCATAAATGGTCAAGGTTTCAGATGGCTCTATGACAGATTCCATTGGCACCCTACTGATATTATTCCAATACAGGGGAAACTATTTTGCTCTTACTTCTTGGCATACACCAGACATTTGATTTAAAAAAAGCTAAAATTACTTCAATAAATGTACAGGGTATTCATGATGCTGTTTCAGTGTTAAGAGTTAGTGCCACCAAAATGAATTAGAAAAGTCATGCTTTGAGTTTTAGTTCCTACTTTGGCTTCTTGAACTTTTTTAAGTTCTGTCTGAAAGTCTTCCAGATTGTCATTGTCCTC
Organism: Lepidochelys olivacea; assembly: GCF_965140295.1. Taxonomy (NCBI): domain Eukaryota; kingdom Metazoa; phylum Chordata; order Testudines; family Cheloniidae; genus Lepidochelys; species Lepidochelys olivacea. Next base: position 114,909,654 of record NC_140411.1, read on the forward strand.
ATCAGTATCACTGCCAACACCACAGAAAAATGTAGAAGGAAGCTTTAGAGTCTCTGCTTTAGCCTTTTCTTCAGGAGTTGGTTTCTTTTCCCAAACAATAACACACTCACTCTCATTCTCTGGTTCAATTTCTCCCATGATATCTAGAGAGACAGCACATCAGAAGTTACTGAAATGTAGCAAACAGAGCAGAGTTCTGAAGCAAAGTTTCTAGGACACAGATTATGAGTAATCAGTCAATTCCTACTTTAGGTAACCCAAGAAGGAGGTTTGGATAAATAATTTAACTTCTATGCTAACTTTTACAAATTACACGTTAGATTTTCTTGCTTTATTTAACTCTACTAACTTGATCCAAATGGAAATAATACTCCACTGATTTTAGAGCCCTCCATTGGTGGTAAAAGCTTTTCATTTAATTGGAAACTAAAAGGTGGTAAATTTGCAATTACTTTGCCAGCGGCCAATTTGAGTAGTTTGGCTCAGGAAGAACCTTCACAAAAAGGCTTGTCTGATATACCTTCTCTTCCTAATGCCCAAACCCCTTCCACCTCCTACCGCAAGAAAAACCCATATACCTAGATGTTATAATGGGTTTTAAAAACAAGTTTCCAATTATACTGCCAGAACCAAGTAGTAGGCAGGGCAAAATAAATCCAAACAAGACGTGTGCCAATTGGATGCTAAAGTTTTCTAAAAAAAATGACATTTCCTGCCCTTACTTTTGGTACCACTAACTTTTAGATCATTAATTTACACACTTATTTGTGCCTACAGATGAAGTCTATTCATAACTTTGGAACCAAAGCTAATAACCTCAAGGCTATGATTTCTCTATTCTGACTGAATCCCTCAAAGTTCGGTTGTAAAAATTCAGTGGAGAGATGAAAACCTTGAGATGGGAAGGGACATGGTATGTCCTGTCAGCTTGTTCTGATGTAGCTGAGATGGATGCTAGTGTGTGCCTCAGGTCCTTTGTAAGATCCATTAGTCCATTATTTAGTGCATGGGGGACCTGCAGGGTGTGGAAGGGTGCAAGATGTCCAGGAGTTTGTGGTGTGGTTTCTCCTTTTACTGCTTTATGTGGTATGTCCTGGATCTTCTTTGCCATGGACCTAATGATATCTTAGAACACTTTGAAGTCATCTACCAAGACAGGCAAAGGGGATTCACTGCCTCATCAAGGGAGGATGAGATCATCACACCAGGGACCAGTTCTTCTGCAGATAGCTGATACTCTTCCTCACTTTTCTCCTTTTGCCTCTCCTGTAACTGAGTCTGCACTATCTGGCTTTGCTAAGATGCCCTACAGCAGTGGTTCTCAAACTTTTGTACTGGTGACCCCTTTCAAATAGCAAGCATTTTGAGTGCGACCCCTGCTTATAAATTAAAAACACTTTTTAATATATTTAACACCATTATAAATGCTGGATGCAAAGCAGAGTTTGGGGTGGAGGCTGACAGCTCCTGACCTCCCAGGTAATAACCTCGTGACCCGCTGAGGGGTCCTGATCCCCAGTTTGAGAACCCCTGCCCTACAGTCTCTCTTTGGGTAAGGGGATTTAGCCCTGAAGACAATGGAGGATGTAGGCCTTCTAAAGTATAGCTGCACAGCCCAGGGTGTCAAGTAGGGTCATGGCTAGAAGGGATAGGAGTATTGAGATGGGGGACACATGGCGATGAGGGGGAAAGTTCCAGGAGGGGTATTCCATGTGAGTCCCAAGTACCTTCCTGTTACCTCTCATGGTATTTTGTCTAGAATCCCTATCCAAGGAGAAGGTGGAAGTGTGTGTGATGAGTTGCTGTTGTGTCTACATCATGACAAAAAGGAATACACTTCCTCTAATGGAGGGCTCATTCTATCCAGAGTGCCCTGCCTTTGGGGGGGGGGGGAAGAGGTGGGTACTGGGGATACCTCTTTAATCTGATGTACCGGTAACTCTGGAGATGTGCTTGGATATCACCATCCTCAAGGAGAGGCAACTTGGTACCAGGCCCACAGATCAATCACTTGGTAGTACAGTGATTGCTTTGGGTATTAACTTAGCTGGTACTGAGGAAAATCGTTCTGAGGTGCCTATCAGAAGTGGTAGGAACAAGTCTTCAGGAACTGAGGCATTGGGTACTGAGATACCTGGTGCTGAGAGAAATGCAGTCCACAGACTTAGTGGATAAAAACGGCTCTCCTGGAAATTGTTATGGAGGCACATGAAGAGGGCTTGTCAGGTTTTTGGCCTGTAGGAAGTTGAGTTCAAAATGTCAAAAGTTTGGTGGCTCTTGTGTATTAGCTTACTAGGCATCAGAGAAGGTAACCTGTGCCTTGTTCCTCGCTGGAGCAGCACTCCTTTCTGCTCATCAGTGATGTCAATGCCGGAAGCCTCTTAGATGAGGCCAAAGAGCTAGGGGTGGAATCTTGGCTCACTGGAAATCGAGAGGGACAGACTAGACGGATAGTTCCCAACCTTTTAAGGCTCAGGACCCATCTGTAAACCTTGATGGCCTGTCAAGACCCACAGGGGTCAATCGGGGAGTGGGAGGACGTGCAGGATGCTTGGAGCTAAGATTCCAGATGCTCCAGCCAGATACGGACAGGTGGGGAACCCCTCCGCACCAGCAGCTGGGGGAGGGGAAGTGAGCTGAGACATCCTCCAAAAATACACAGCTATGCCATGAGACAGAAAGTAAAGTTTGGAGGGGATTGTGGGCCTGGAGACGAGGTGGGGAGATTAGGGAACCAGGGGGTTTAGTGAGGAAGGAGATGGGGATTTAGGGGGGAGGCTGGGGGAGAGATAGCAAACCAATAGATCCCAAAATACTACAACCCTTTGGGGGCAGAGGGTAAATGGGATTTGGAATCCCGGGGGCAAAATGAGGAGTCTGGGGTACAGAATGGCCTAGAGGTACAGTGGGAAAACATCTGGGGACCAGGATGAATGGTATGATGGGGAGTACCTGGTTGTAGGATTGATGTCAGGGAGCGGGATACTTAGAGAACATGACACCAACCCACTACATCCTCCTGGCTCCTGTCCTGCGGGGGAGGCTGGGCTTGCCTCCCACCGAGGGCGTAATACTTGGTGATGGTTGCAGCTCAGCAGACCAAATTTGTGAGGGTTGTTATTGCAACGTGATGCATTGGGTTACTGCGTCACTCACTTAAATTTTGCCCAGTCGGCCCTCCATTGTTATGGTGGAAGGGTGGCTGGGTCAAACTTGAGCAGCACTATGACTCAGTGCATTGTTGCAGCACCTAGAATGGTGAGCTGAGCCCAGCCAGCATCGTGGCCCTTCGACGTATTCTGGCAACCCAATTTTGGGTCATGACCCACAGGTTGAGAAACTCTGGACTAGATGACTGTGGGTCTAGTGCCCTCTGTTATATTGTCCTCGCTGTGTCCAAGAAAGCTTGCATTGAATTCTCAAGGAAGAAGAGCTTCAGATGGTCTTCTCTAGCTTTCTGAGTGCACCTGGAGAATGAGCGACCACTCAGGAATATGTCCTTCTCCTAGTCTGAGTAGACATCAGAAGTGGCCATCCTCAACAGGTGTCACACCTTCACAAGAAGAACGGGTCTTGAATTTCAAATTTAGCTTCTGCCATGGTGCTAGGCCCCTGTATAGGGGAGGAAGAGGTGTCTATTGTAACAAACTTAAGTGAAAATTATTTTGGGGGGCTTTTCTGCCAGTGGACAGATACTAATGAACCCAAAACCAACTAATTAGGTAACACTAGCACAGCGTGCAGAAAAGGTTGCCACTGCAGGGGTTCCATCCCACTGCCACAGATGTTAAAGAACGGACAGTGAGTTGGGCCTGCTTCAACCTTTATGTCCTCAGGTGGAGCTGGGATAGGGAAAGAAGACACCTAGGGCACAGGTGCAGCCCAAATACACACTGCTGGCCACACACACTAAGAATGGAATAAATGTGGACAGTCACTGGAAGACTAGGGAGAATTTACTTAGCTCACCTTCCTTACTTTATAACCCTAAGGATGAAAATACTAGTGCTGAGATTGCAAAGTTTAAAATCTATTCAGAGAAGTTACTGAGATTTACAGGAAGAAACTTCTGCTGGTTTCTGATAGTATGGTTAAGACAACCTGGATGAAAGAATGCTCCACCAGTTTTACAGTGTTTAGTTCTAAAGCCTCTAGGGCTTCATGTTCATTTTTATTACATTCCAGAGAAATCATTATGGAATTTGGAGTATGTCAGCATATTCCATCCTGCCATCAATTTAGTAAATACAACGTAGATCCTGACAAGGAGCTATTCCTGTGTACAAGTTTGCCTAAATATACATATACATATCAATTACATACCATAATGTGCATAAAAAGTTCAATACCAGGATAATTAAAGAAACTGCTAGAACTTGTCCCCAATTTTAGGTTGCTCTCCTAGACTTTGTATCTTAAATTATTTTTGGATGTGAAGTGCATGTTGTATATATATCTATCACCCTCCACAAAGGCGCAGCACTGATGGAATACAAGGTATGACAGATTTTAAGATTTGATTACTCTAAATATTTAGTCATGAAAAAGCAGTGTTAAGAAGTTTTAAGTTAAGCAGCAGTTTAGAGTTATACTTTCAAATCAGAGGGTGTAGCTGAAAATTCTGTTTTAAAGTTTTTATTTACCTTGCACAGGATCTTTTGATGTTTTATGCTCTTTGGGATCATCAGGATATAGCTTTCCATTAAGTTTCTTAACAGCCATTTCATAGTCTTCATCTTAAAGAAACAGAATTGAGAAGAGCCAGTGATTTCACAACACACCCCCTCTGGGAACCACCCATTCTAGTTACCCTATTCAGACTTGCAAGTCACTCAGGTTAGGGAATCATGAGCTGCGTATTCACATTAGCTTCTAATTTTTAAGAAAGGAACAGCCAAACAGGAAAAATTTAATCTAAATATTTCTTGTTGTGGTTGTGTATGTATTTGTTGATGTAGTTAAATGTTGAAACACTCCTTCAATATAGACAGTTCTGATTTTGGGGCAAATTCAGTCTTCTGTTTCATGCTGCCCAAAATAATATAATATTAAGTAGTTTCACAGCAGGATTAAGAGATAAACAAGGAAAAATTTACACATAAGCGGTAGTTAATTAGCAAACCCCTTCTGTTACTTTTCCATACCATTTTTAAAAGTTTTGGGATACAAAAGATGTGTTCATAATTTCATGTTTTCCCAGAATTGCGTCCCAAATAGGGAGGTAAGAAAGAAGAGCAGAACACATTTCATTTGTGGTTCCATTAGTCTACCCAACCAATTGAGCTTCAGCCAGATAGTGGCCATTCTTGGTGCTTCTGGAGTCAGACCCCTGAGATGCTGAACATACTCCACTGAATCCCCTTTTATCGTTCCAAGAACTAGCTTAATTGTTATAAGCCATATACGGCTGAGTTGAGCTACGCTACAGTAATATGAAGATCTCATTACACAATCTCTGGCCACAAGAGACTGGAACACTGTCTCTTCTGAATAGGGATAATGCTTCCTCAGAGCACAAGAGACCCCTACCACACTACTGTTGCTCCAGTTAACCCAGAGTGGATGAACAAATTTCCAGCTCCTTACCATCATCCTCTTCACTTAAGTAGCCAGGCTTATTCTTGTAGCAGAAGAATGTTGAAGGTAGTTTAAGAGAGTCAGCAAGAGCTCTTTGTCCAGGGGTAGGTGTTAGCTCATAAACAATGAGTACATCAGAGGGAAGTTCTGCATCAGTTTCCTTTTTCCTCTCAACTGTTACAAAAACCAAAAAGATTAACAGGACCAAAATGAAGATGCTTGAGAACAAATCTGAAAATAACCTCTACAGCTAAAGTCATTCTGAAGACAAAATTAGACAAAACATGTAAGCTGCAAATATATATAGACACAAGAAACTAAGCATCAAAATTATGACAGAACACTAAGAGAAAGGGATTTAGTATGAAGAAACGTGTCCTTCCAACATCAACACACAGTAGTACATACTTTAGGTGTCACACCATGCTTTTCACTAGGCATAAAGCTAGAGCTGTCAACTTTCTAACAGCAAAAAACCAAACATCTTTGCACCACCACCCGCCCATTCTGCAAGGCCCCACCCCCGCTCACTTTATCTCCCCTCCCTTGCTCTCCCCCACCAGCTCATTTTCACTGGGCTGGGGTGCAGGATGGGGTGAGGGGTTTGGTTGGGGGTGCAGGCTCTGGGATGCAGGAGGGGGCTCCAGACTGCAGGTGTGGGAGGAGGTATAGGCTCTGGGCTGCAGGTGTGAGCTTTGGGTCTGGATGTAGAGTTTGGAGTTCAGGATGGGGCTCCAGGCTGGGCCCGAAGGGTTTGGAGTGCATAAGGGGCTCAGGGCTGGGAGGGAGTAAAGGCTCTAGCTGGGGGTGCAGGCTCTGGGCTGGGTGGTTCGGAGTGCAGGAGGCGGCTCCGGACTGGGGTTGAGGTGTGGTAGGGGATGCAGGCTCCAGGAGAGAGTTTAGGTGTGGGAGAGGGCTCAGAGCTGAGGCAGACAGTTGGGGTGCGGGCTCCGGGAGGGAGTTTGGATGCGGGAGGGGGCTCAGGGCTGGGGTGCAGGAGGGAGCTCAGGGCACTTAACTTGGATGGCTCCCCAGAAGCTCCCACTGACTCCTAGATGGAGGCATGGCTAGGCCAATGGGAGCTGCGGGGACAGTGCGCGGAGCCCACCGTGGCTGCCCCATGCTTAGGTGCCCAACATGCCGGCAGCCGCACAGAGCTGGGTAGGGAGTCTGCCTGTGCTGCCAACCAGACTTAACAGCCCTGTCTGCAGTGCTGACCAGAGCCGCCAAGGTCCCTTTTCGAGCGGGCGTTCCAGCTGAAAATCAGACACCTGGCAACCCTACATAAAGCATGCTTCAGTCTTCATGGTCCTTACTTCTGTTTATTTTCATCACACAACTGAAGTTAGACCCAACTGCTGCATGCATTTTAATTTTTAAATTTAGAAAGCTATTTAAATAGTAAAGTGAAGGTACTTTTGGCATACTGAGTACTATGAATTTGAGCAATGGAGCATAATTTTATTAAAATCCACTTTTAAAGATGCAATGTAGAGAGAACTAAACTGCATGCCAAGTTTTATTATCTACTATTCTCTTACACTTTTGCAAGTGTAGCTTTAGCCCCCCCATTCCTTGTTCCGAGACCCCCCGGTCCCTACTCACCCCCAGGACCCCACGCCCTACTCAACCCCCCCCGCTCCCTGTCCCCCGACTACTCCAACCCCTATCCACACCCCCCGACCCGACAGGCACTCACCAGCAGCGGTGGGAAGCAGAGCAACACGGCCCCAGCCTGCTCCACTCCGCCAGCTGCCAGCCACATTGCTCCGCTTCTCGCTGCCAGTGAGTGTGGGGAGGTTGGGGAAAGGATGCCCCCCATACTCACCGGCAGCGGGAAGCAGAGCGCCATGGCTGGGAGCTGGCGGAGTGGAGTGGGCGGGGGCCAGGCTGCTCCGCTTCCTGCTGCCAGTGAGTGCGGGGAGGTTGGGGAAAGGACACCCTTTGCACTCACTGGCGGTGGGAAGTGGAGCGACGCAGCCTGAGCCATCTCCGCTTTCCTTGCCTCGGCCCCAGCCATGTCGCTGTGTGCGTGCGCGTGTGTTGGGGAAAGGTCCCGCACTCACCTGCGGCGGGACGTGGAGCGACACGGCCTGACTTGGCCCCAGCCATGTTGGGGTGAGAGAGAGTGTGAGAGAGAGAGAGAGAAAGGTCCTGCACTCACCTGTGGTGGGAAGTGGAGCACCGTGGCTGGGAGCTGGCGGAGTGGAGTGGGCTGAGGCTGGGCTGCTCCGCTTCCACCGCTGTGGGTGAGTGCGGGGGGATCCCTTCCTCTAAGCCCCCTCCCCTGAGCAACATAGCGGGGTCTGGGTCGAGGGAAGCGGAGCGGGCTGCTCCCAGCCCCCCGCTGATCCCATGGGCCACTCTGGGACTGCAGGGCTCCCTACAGCTCCTGCCTCCCAGAACCTGGGGGGTGGGAGCCCCGATCGCCCCCGAGACCCTCTGCCCCATATCCAACCCTTCGGGCCCGGCCCAGCACCCTTAACACACTGCTCAGAGCAGCGTGTCAGCTTTACAGTGTTGTATGCAAACCCGCGTTATATCGGGTCGGGTGGTGTATATTGGGATAGAGGTGTATATCCTTTCAGGCTTTTAGATGTTACAGAGATGACATCTCAATCCTTAACTGCAACAGTCACTGCTCATCACTGAAACTTGGGCACCCCCGGAATTACTCTGTCTGTCCAGATCTTACTCTACTTCCACTATAGTATTAGCACTAGTTTAACACAACTTCCAAAGAGCAGTGCAGATGAAACCTAAAGAGTAGCTGCTGCTAGACAAAGTTTCCATGTGCTTTATGTGTTCTAAAAAAGGAGAACAGCTTGCATAGCACATCTTTTGAAGATTCCCTCCCTCAAAAGAGTAACTAGTTCAAGAACTGATCAAGGCTGGGTTTAAAACCACAGCAGTTAAGAGATCCAAGTACCAGAAACATCCTACTTTTTAGTCCATGCTCCAACTACTCAAATAGAGATACACCAAGTTTCCTACTTGACATGAAAGTTTACTCTGAGCAAGCCCACCTCAGGATGCTTCAGCACAAGCGCTCATCAGTCATATCTGGTTAAAAACATGGTTTGTTGTAGGGTTATAGTGAGATTAACTCTCAAAAGAGAACGAAGAATTTGGTACATATAACCTTAGAGGTGTGTCGTCAAGAACAAAGCTGAGGAAGAGTAGGAAAGCTCATGCTGCTACTGGCCATGCAACACCCATTCTATGGCTAGCTATAGGATTTTAGTTCCAGTGTTGCCAATCCAGCATCTTTCATAAGCACCAAGCTTCCAGTAAACCTTCATTAAATCCAACATGCAGAAAACATACATTACTTCCATGCAATAAAGCAAGTAATGAAATAAGTTCAAGGTACACAGTAGTGTACTAAAAAGTACACTAAAAAGTCTATTCAGATTAAGCAAGATTGTGGCCAAAATCATCCAAGGAGTCCAATATTTGCTTGGCATCATTGCAACATCCTAGTATTCCAACTCCCACTTCACAAAATGCATAGTTCAGAAGACAAAGTTACAAAACACGTATTGCAGACAACTGACAAAATTTAGCCAGATGTGGTTGTTTAGAAGAGTCAGTTTGTCCTTGTTTCATGTTTTGCTATTAACATTCCAAAATCTGATTTTCCCATTATATGAATGGACATAGCTGAGCTATTTAAAACAGCTATGAGAAATTTTATATGCCACAGTTTAACTACCACAAAACCAAAATTAGATTCTGAAGCCTGAGCAGATACAAGGAAAATAATTATGATCCATCAATAGTGTTCATTTTATAACATTAGAAAAGAGGCATTCATCCAAAGCAGCTCTCTACTGCTGTCCTAGCATTTTGCTTTTCTTTTAACTTACTGATGTCAAGAATAGGTAGAACTAAATATTGGAGTCTGGACTGCTAGTGTTTGATAGCTATGAACTGATTTTTTTAATGATATTGAAGATTTTGTAGACCTAAAGATTAATTGAGTTCTCTGTAAATACTTTGATATCATAAATAGCTCAGTGGTTTGAGCATTGGCCTGCTAAACCCAGGGTTGTGAGTTCAATCCTTGAGGGGGCCGTTTAGGGATCTGGAGCAAAAATTGGGGATTGGTCCTGCTTCAAGCAGGGGGTTGGACTAGATGACCTCCTGAGGTCCCTTCCGACCCTAACCTTCTATGAATCTAGGACACATTACTGAAAGACTCAGAGGCTGGTTTCTGGATGGCTTATATTAACAAACATCTTTGCTTCGCTCTAAGGGTGATCATTTTGGCAGAGGGGTTAGAACTACTATGTTCTGTTAATAGTTAATTTTTTCTAGAGAGTTGCCTTTTTCCAAGGCTGGAAGGAAAGAGCTTGAGTTTCTACCTTGATTCTAAAAAGGAATATCACCATCAGTAATCCTTGACTACATTTTTAATGGGTTGAATTTGAAAGGCAGATTTCAGGCATGTCCTCTATTAATTCTCTCCCCCTCACATCAGATCAGTACATCTGAAGGCTCAGCTGTAGTCAAATGAGGATTTTGATATTTTTTCATATCAATTTTTTAAAAAGAATAAAATTCACACCATATTTCCAAGGTCTGTAATGCAGAAGAACCTATTGAACTAGATCTTGTAGAGTGTTATAGTCTCTACCTGTGGAAGTTAAGAACAGTTTGAAACTTTCAAAAAAAATATATGGATTCTTTGTGTTTTCCATGTAACAATTCACCTTAATGGAGCATCACAAAAGTAAATTTTGAGGTAGAAGCTTCATTTTAAGATCAGGGAATATTTTGTGCAACTTAATCCAGTGAATGTGAGATCAGAAAGTGTTTACTATTTTAGTTTTTCCTCTTTTACAAACTAATCATATCAAGTTATGGGTACTCACCATTTTAAAATATCAACTGCACTATATATTCATCACTTTTTCCTCTGTAAAGGAAGACGACTAAGGGCATAGCTACATTTGAAGATGTAGAGCGCTTTGAGTTAAACCAACCTTCGGAGAGTGCAATTGGGGAAGTGCTGCAGTCTGTCCACACTGATAGCTGCAAGTGCACTGGAGTGGCCACATTAGCAGCTCTTGCAATGCCACAGAGAGCAGTGCACTGTGGTAGCTATCCCAGCATGCAAGTGGCTATAATGTGCTTTTCAAATGGGGGCGGGGGGTGGAGTAGAGTGTGACAGGGAGTGTGTTGTGTGTATGGGGTGGGGGAGAGACGGTTTTTGGGGGGCTGAGAGCATGCCAGCATGCTATCTTTTAAGTTCAGACAGCAGCAGACCCCCCCCCACTCTCTCACACAGCATTCCACACTAATGGCTTACTTTGTCCAGGAGCAGACAAGCATGCCAGCTGTCAGAAACAGAGCTTTGAAAGGGCATATCTGCATTCCTAAAGCGACTTCAAAACAATGAAAAGAGTGGCCACCTGATTTAAGAGGATTATGGGACGTTTATGGAGGCCGATCAAAGTGCAGTAATGCAACACCTCGTTCACACTGACACTGCAGCGTTTCAGCTGAGACACACCAAGCGTTATGCTTCTGGTGGAGGTGGATTACCAGGAGCGCTCCAGCTACAGAATCCAGGCACTCTACGTGCCTTGCCAGCGTGGATGGGTCATGAGTTAGGGCGCCTGGGGCTGCTTTAATGCGCTCTAACTTGCAAGTGTCAAGCCCTAAGATAACAAAGAACAAATTTAGCCGGGGGAAAAGAATCAAGAATATTTACTTTACCTCACAAACAACAAATGAGACTAACTGAAGGTTTTAAATTTAGAATCTGATTAAATTTAGAAGTAGCAATATTGTTCTTTTAATAAATAAAGAGTTAGTATTGATGGAAGCATGTAATATACCTTTTCAGATTATAATGATGGAAAACACTTTTTGGATGCTATAGGAACTAATAGTGTTAGAACAGTGAGAAGCATTTGTTTTAAGGAGACAACATTTGACCAAGTTTTACTTAATCAAGGTAGAACTGCCAGTATTTAGGTTATACCATGCATCTGTTGTAAGATCTGGTTATACATATTTAGTACTGAGGACTGTTGCAGCACTCAAGTATAAGATATTCTCGGTGTATCTTTGTATTTTTTTAAAAAAACTTTGGACAATGTATACAGCTTATCTATAGTTATATTATTTTAAAGGAAAAAAATAAAGATTCCAAAAGTTCTCACCAACCTGGTTTATTCAGCAAGTAGTCAGCCACACAACAAAAGTCTATTTTTTAAAAGAAGTTAGGTGCAGAGCAACTCCTTACGCAGCCACACACTGGGTGAGTAGAGAGCACTGGACTCCCAGCCTCAGAATGTGACTTAACTATGAAAAGGGCCAGAAGTAAACAACTAGGCGACCAGTGAGTGAACTTTTGAACACTTCCAGTGGCAAACAGGTGGATTCAATTCAGACACTAGCTGGAAAAACTCAAGAGTTCAGGAGATCTGACTCTGCCTCCTATTTCACAGATGCTTATTTTTAAGGATATACAGTTCTTACTGGCTAGACACTGGGAATGGAACTGAGCCAGTTTGGAACCCTCTTCATGAGGAATTTCAACATCATCCTGAGCATACTCCGTGAAATTTCTCATACATCTTCTCATCTTCCTAGGGAAGATTTTAGCAAGCAGATCTGGAGTTCCTATGGTAAATTTGAAGCAATACAAAAGCCAAAAGTCTATGAAGTAGAGCACTCCAAGACCACCACTTGTGTGAATTAAAAAAAACCTAAACTAACAGAGGGTAGGGAGACATTCTTTTGCTATGACAGGTACAAAGTCAAAAACACACTAATTCTAACTACTGCTCTTCAGCATGCATATTAAATTTGTGTAAATTTTCATACCATTATATAGCCAACTGCTTTGCCACAACTGGGCAATTGTCAGTACCAGCTAAAGAGTGATTTCATCACACATTCAGTGCAGTGTGTAAATACCTTTACTATCGGGTTGGAAGGAAGGTGTGCTGGTCCAAAAGGCCATTGGATTAGATTTAAAAAGACTAAAATTAAATCCTAGAAAATAAATTATGTGGGTTTAAGTGTTTATTTGGATTTTTAGAGGGGCACAAACATATCTAAGTTCTTAAGTGTATATCTCCAGTATCTAGAGATCACAATCAGCTAATGAATATTTGCATTGCCTGCTGTACCTGTTTATCAATTACTCAATAGATGTAAACAAGCAGCAGCTATCAAGTTTTTCCTACCAGGATACTTTACTACATAGATCAGCATACTTGTCATAATTCTGAAATCCACTTTTAGTCCAAAATTCTGCATTGTCCATTTTTTACTGCAATTTAGTCAAAGTATTTCTATTTAACAAATTGATTTGACTGCTCTTCCCCTCCAGCCCCCAACTTTTAAATGCCAATACAATCATATGCTTCATATAATATTTTGGGCCCTACCAAATTCATGGCCATGAAAAATGAATCACGGACCATGAAATCTGGTCTTGTGTGCTTTTACTCCACGCTATACAGATTTCACAGGGGAGACCAGTTTTTCTCAAATTGGGGGTCCTGACCCAAAAGGGAGTTTCAGGGAGATCACAAGGTTATTTTAGGGGGGTCATGGTATTGCCACCCTTACTTCTGTGCTGCCTTCAGAACTGGGCAGCCAGCAGCGGCATAGAAGTAAGGGTGGCAATACCATACCATGCCTCCCTCACTTCTGTTCTACTGCTGACGACGGATCTGCCTTCAGAGCTGGGCTCCTGACCAGCAGCCACTGCTCTCCAGTTGCCCACCTCTGAAGGCAGCACTGTTGCCAGCAGTAGCTAGGGTAGCAGTACCGCAACCCCCCCCCCGCCAACAACAACCTTGCAACCACCCCACAACTCCTGTTTGGGTCAGGATCCCTACAATTAGAACATTGCAATTTCAGATTTAAATAGCTGAAATCATGAAATTTATTATTTTTAAAATCTGATGACTGTGAAATTGACCAAAATGGACCATGAATTTGATAGGGTCCTAATACATTAAACATTACTAGCTATATAATGCAATGAAATATTCAGTTTCTACTGTAAAGTTGTAGATGGCTATTTAAAGGTGAAGCCCAAGAGTTTGCCCAGCAGAAGATACAAATAAATCAAAGTTATATAATTTATTCTGTCTGCTAAGACAACAGAGCAATACCAGGATTTGTGCAGCCTCTTCAAACCAGACCTCTGAAGTGAGTGGCTGTGGGCTGCACTTTGATCACAAGAGACTGGAGTCAAATTTCATATACCATACAATTGTCTTCAAGCAGGATATTTCCCTGACAAATATTTCACTCTGCTGCTGAAAAATTTAGGAATCAGATAAGAAAAAACAGTAAGACGAAAAATCTAGTTTACACCATTCTACTAATACCACCTAATCAAAATACATCAGCAGCACTCAAGTTCTTATATTATGGCAGGTTTCAGCTAAACCACTGTGCCTCTCCATAAAGAAATGGAAGCCAAAGTTTTCAAACATCATTGTCTAAAGACAGGTCCCTGCATCTGTATTTAAGTACCAAAATAAATGCCATAATTTCAGAAGTGATGACAGAACAAGGAGTAATAGTCTCAAGTTGCAGTGGGGGAGGTTTAGGTTGGATCCTGATATTCTGTGATTCTAAGTGCTGACAAGACTACCTACTTAGGTACAAGTCCAACTTATGGATTCCGGTTCCAAACTTTAGGCAACTACATTTGAAAATTTTGGCCCGAGTGCATAGGTAATTACTAGCTCGTCTGAATTCCTAGATATGAGCAGAGTTATGCTGACCTAGCACAATAGTTCAGACATCCCCTGCCCCCTCACCATGCACAAAAAGAACAATTGTAAGTGAAGGACAAAACCATAAGATTAAGCTAAAGAGGTATTTGCAAGAAACATGAAGTTTGCATTCAACTACTGAAGAGAACACTTTACTCTTATTCCAGGGACACAATTTACAGTATTTTCATTGCAACAAAAAGCCACTAACTGCTTTCCATGACAAATTTTTCAATAATCTTCTCAAAGTAAAACTTCTTCTTAGTATAAATAGTTGCCAATTCGGGCAACGCTTACCTTTTTCTAGTGTTTTAAATGTGTAATTAGAGGATCCTGCTGCTGATGTAACCAAGTAATTTTCTCCCTGGCTGTCTGTAGGCTTCTGATTGGGAGTGTAGCTTTCCTGAGGCTCAGTTACTGTGAGCTGTAGTTCTCTTTGCATTATGTTTTGAGACACTGAACTATCCTCTTCACTTTTACTTTTTGAAGGAGAGTTAAAGCTGAAACCGAATAGAGATCCTGTAGCTGAAGTATTTCCAAATGTGAATGGCTTTGATTTTTCACTACTGAAAATGCTTTTGACAGATTCTGAACCGAATACAAACTTTGGAGGAGAAACCACTGTTTTTGTTGGTGTTTCAGAAGTGCTTGACATCTCTGAAACCTCTACAGTCACATCAGAGGTATCACCATCCTGGTTCAGATCAGTTCTCTCCCTGGTGGTCTCCTCCAGTACAGCTACAGCAATTCTGCCACATGGAGACTCTCTTGGTGTACTGGCACGTGAAGAGAGAGGTGTAATCAAGGTGTCTTTTTCTTGGGCATGTTTTGCTTCATCAAAAATTTGCTTAAATGACTCTGCAACATCTTGTAGTTTAAATCGCACAGCTAAGAGCTCTACTTTTCTTTCCCCATCTGCAAAGTCACATGCAGTCCATACCCAGGCTCTTTCAGTTCCTTTCATCTGTTGCATGTTCATGTCTGGTGTTATTCTATGATTGGCACAGAGTTTTAATACCTGGTCTCGTCTCATTACAATACGAACTTGTTTGTTGTCATAATTCTGCAAGATCTTTATATCCCCAATACCTCTTTCTTTCCATTGATTGGCATCTTTATCATATCTGTAGAGTTTAGCTCTATGACTGAAGACAACTTGCTCATTTTCTTCACCACTTGCCACTTCTACAAGGTCAGGTAAAGGTACCACAGGTTCAAAGTACTGTCCATCTCTTTCTTCTTCCTGAGTAAGATCAGACTCTTCATCTGTTCCTACAGACAACCTGCTCTGATTCTGTTTGGCAGGAGACTTGGACGGGCTCAAGGCAGATTTGAAACTAAAATTAAATCCTGTTGTAGATTCCCCAAATCTAAATAGGTTTTTTCTCACAGGGCTACTTGCCAGAGGTGAGGCATACACAGAGCTACTTACACTATCATCCAATGCTTCTTCACGTAAATCATAGTTATCCCACTCCAGAGTAGGCCCAGTGCTTTCAGCATGTGGCTTTATAATTAAATCAGAAGTACTACAGGCTGAAGCTGAGTTTTTATTCTCTTCTTCTGTCAATTTAGTTTTATCATCTGTCAAGAAGGTTTTGAGATCTTTCAACCCACTCTTCATTTCTTCTGCTTTCTGTATGAGTTGAGCTGTTCTACCAGTATCCACAAGTTTATGTGGGGTCTGCAGTGGAATATCCAACAGCAGCCTCTGACACTCTTCAAACTTCTGTTTGAATTCCTCAGCCTGCTCTGTCGTCTTGAATTTAGCTGCCAGCTGCTCCAATTTTGCATCTCCATCAGAAAAGTCACTGGCTAGCCACATCCATGCTTTGTCTGAACCAGACAGAGATTTCAAGTTCATGGTAGTTGTTATCCAGTGGTTTGCACATACTTTCAGTACCTGTTCACGTCGCATTAGCATTCTTAGTTTGCCATTAACTTCATTTTTAAGAATTTTCAAGTTGCCAACACCACGTTCTTTCCACTGACTTGTTTCTGGATCAAACCTAAATAGTTTTATTCTTTGTGAATAGAGCACGGTCTCATCCTCTTCCCCTGTCACTAATTCCACTTTTTCAGGCATCTGGACTACAGGTTCAAAATGGATATCATCATTGTCCTCTGTCTTATATGCATCATCCTCCTTCTCAAGATCAACAGAAGTATTAGCCTTGTGAGCCATTTTAGAACTCTGTGAGGAAAATAACTTTTCACCTGCACCTGAAAAACCCTTGAAGTTTGGATCTTTTACACCAAACTGACATTCTTCTCCAGAAGTAGTTTTTGCAAGGTCAGCAAAAGTGAAAGTGCTGCTATTCTGGCCAAATACTAAATCACTGTTCTGTTTGTTTGAGACATTATGAGACTGGATACCAGTTACACCCTTTGAGGGAGTCTCCTTTTTCTCTTTTTCATCACCACTGTTTAAGAAGCCATTGGTACTTTCTTTGGGTGGCTCATCCTTTCTTGTGATATTTTTACTAGGCTCTTGTATGCCAAATTTAAATCCACCTGTGGGCACAGGCATTGAAAAGCTAAATCCTTCTTTTCCAGATTTAACTTCAGTATCAGAAGGAATCTGAAAGTTGAAGGAAGAAGGTGCTTTTCCTTGTTCTGCATGGCCAAATTTAAAACCTTTTTCAGAAAGGTCACACTTAAAACCTGTTCCCAGTTGTCCTCCAGCAGGTTCAGAGAATTTGCTTTTAAGGGCAAATGTAAGAGTTGATGGGGCATCAGCAACAGGCTTATTACTTGGATTTGGTGCTTGACAAGCTGCGCAGGTTACTGAAGAGCCTTCATTTCGTACCAAGCAAACATTGCAATCCCATTGCCCTTCCTTTCTAGCGAAGAGTCCCTCAAATCCACTTTTCTGGGGTTTACTTGCATCAGCGGCAGGACCAACTCCAGGAGTAGGCGATGCTTGAATAGTAGATGTAGACACATCAGGCTGATTTGGTGAATTGGGATTCTGACAAGCAACACAATTTACAGCTCTTGCTTCATTTCTGACTAGGCACACACTGCAATCCCACTGACCTTCTTTTTTAGAGAATGCAGCTCCAAAATCATTGTGTGTAGTCTTTGGAACATCTCCTTGGCCACTTTTAAATGAAGCTTGCTGACCAAATACTGGCATGTTAGTTCTATTTGGATTCTGGCAGGCAACACATTTAGATGTAGTGGGCTCGTTTCTTACGAAGCAAACATTGCAATCCCAGTGACCTTTTTTAGCAAAAACTGACCCAAATTTATCGTGTGTGGTATCAGTGTTGGGTTTGAAAGCTGCAGAAGTTTCAGGTAATGGTACAACATGCATTTCCTTGTTTCTTGGATTCGGACTTTGGCACGCTGAGCAGTTCTTATCAGTAGCTTCATTTCGAACCAGATGCACATTACAAGCCCACTGATCTTCCTTCAACATAAACTGTTCCCCAAATCCACTAGTAGTACATGTGGATGGGATTTCCCTACCAAAAGAAAAGGATATTGGTGTAGATGTAGCTGATGTAACTGTAAAACTGCTTTTGCCATCAGGTCCCTTTACAGAACTGCTTGTATTTTGGATTGGAGCCTGGCAAGCACTACAATGGGAAGTAGTTAAACTGTTTTTCACTGAGCAGACATTACACTGCCATGTCTCCTCTTTCTTAAACTGAAATCCAAAATTCAGGGTTCCAGGAGTAGTTTTGCAAGGCTCCTTGCTATTCTGATTTGCTATTTCTCTTGTAATCCCAACACTCTGAATGGCTGGTGTACCAACATTTGATCCCGAGGTTCTCAAAATATTCTGCACCTCTTCAAACTTATGCTTGAAAAGCATTGCTTCCTCTGGTGTTTTGAATCTAATGGCAAGCTGCTCAGGTTTTGGAAACTCATCTGCATAATCTAAAGCATGCCATACAAATGATTTGTCTGAACCTGCGTTTAGTTGCAGTTTCATATCTGTATTTATATAGTGATTTGCACAGATTTTCAATATTTGCTCCCGCCTCATGAGCAGCCGAATCTTCCCAGATATTTTATGCCTTAGTATTTTCACATTTCCAATGCCCCTTTCTTTCCATTCTTTAGATTCTGTGTCAAAACGGAACAGCTTTGCTCTGTTGCAAAAGAATTCCTCTTCATCTTCCTCACCTGTCTTTACTTCAACCTTGTCAGGGAGTGGCACTACAGGCTCAAAGTGTGGACCATCATCATCATCAGCAGCACCATGGATGCTTCCTCCCTCAGTTTCATGACTTCTATTGGCCAGATCTGAACTTGGGGTTCCAAACACTGGTTTTCCAGGATCTTGGAAATTGAATATGTCACCCTTGCCAAAACCTGAAGTTTTAGGTTGGTTTTGTCCCATATTTTCTGTAAATGAAATGCCTGAAATATTTTTGTTACCAAAACTGAAGGCATTTCTTTGGCCAGTTGTATGATCATGAACTGTTCTTTGCCCCATGTATCGATCATCTTGTAAAGGTTTATCCGATGTCAGAAGACCCAAGAGGCTTTCACTGCTATTAAAAGCTGCACTGGGGGGCTGGCCTACAATCTGAGGTGATGAAAATGTAAAGTCTCCATCATTAGATTTGAAATTAGAGTTAAATTTAAAAGTGGTTGGTTGAGTTGATTGTGCAGGTGTTGTGAAAGAGGATTTTGTTCCTTCTGCTGGTACAGGCTGCCCAAAGGTTGATTTCCCAAATTCTATCACCTTTGATTCTGCAGACTTTGGAATCAGAGGACCAACTGAAGGTTTTGTGAAATAGCCTGGCTCAGGCAATGGTGGATTTGTGCTTGCTTGTGGAACACTGTAATTATAATACTCATCACCACCACGTGGAGACAGAAGTCCAGTAGCAGGAGAATCAAAACGCAAAGAAGCACCATACATTTCTTGGGAAAATATGCAGGCAGAGGTGTTCTGTAGTGGTGGTGTATGCATTGGCTGTTGATAAGCATATATATGTTGTTGAGGTGTAAGCCTGTTCATGCCATAGACTGGAGCCTAAAAAAAGAAAGATTATTATTTTCTATTTGTACTATGGTAGTGCCTGTACAAACCTAAGGCAATCCCTGCCCTGAAAAGTTTGTTGATGTTTTTGTTTTTATCTTTAAAATGTATAGACCTTAATATTAAGTGAAGCAGAACAGTTACAAAGATTTGCTTTTTATAGAAACACCTAGCTGCTTGAGAAGATACTGCTTGTTTATTCTCTATTCCTTCCTAGTACTCCCAAAACTTCTTCCCATCCTACAGAGAAATGGATCTTAGGTATTGTCAAAGATTTTCTCAGTAGAAGATATCATAGTGAGCATATATACTTCAAATACGAATGCAAGAGATTGCTCTTGACGGTTCACCCCCTCCCGCACCACGAGAATTTGAGAGGACTCACTCAGTAGGTCATCCACATTTGGGCATTGAGCATAACCCACATAAGTGTGAATATCACACAAAGTTATCCCTAAAAGTCTTCATTGGAAGAATCAGTTTCACATATAGAAATTGAAAATTGATAAAGACTGTAGTTCAAAGCAGTAAATTAACAGATCTCTCCTCACCTTTGTTGGTGTTACATTGGTAGCAGCTGTTCTGAGAAGATACTGAGAGTTATATGCAGGCGACTGACTGTAGTAGACTGATGGGCCAGTGGTAGCAACTAAAAGAGAAACACAAGAGTGTAATTCTATTTTGCCATTACCCAAAAGAGAACCATCTTCAAAAGGTAATACTTTTCAACAGAAAGGTATTTTTAAGCTCATTTGCAGTGTTTAAACCTTAAATGCCTAATTTATAGCAATTTTAGAGGCTGACCAAGGTCTTCTGAAAAACAAGATACAGTAACTAATTAAACTCTCAACACCAGTTTACCTGTTAGTGGAGCTCCATGAAAGTTTTGTGTTCCCTGATAGCCATCTGACATTGTATCTGTGCCATAGCCTTCAGCAGGCCACCGATGAGATGACAAGTTTGAGTTGGAATTATTGAGTTTCATTTCATGCATCTCATTCTATCAGGAGACAGTATTTATATAGTTTACATTCAAATTAAAAAGACAGGTATAGTTGAACATTAAAACAGATGTTTATTTTGAGGTTAATACTATCTATGCAAAGCCTTAAAAATTCTCAGTTTTACTTTGGTGTTTACCAAACGCTGACTTTTACCCTTGACACCCAAGCCTCAGTTTGGAAGGAAGAGATTACTATAGCTGTTTTTGTTTATCATATACAGCAATTTACACTGAAGAGGTTTCTTTGTATGAATTAACAGTCTACTACTAAGCCAGTACACAAAACCAAATACATAGGTAAAAAAAAAAGTCAAGTACTAGCAAAAAATGAATTGAATACACTCCAAGTGCCATATTCAACATTATATAAATATCTAAATCTTCCAGTCACAGGAAGAAACACATTAGTAGACTAAAAAGAACAGTTCTGAAACAAGAACAGCTAGAGACAAATCTTTTGTCTAAAGTCATCCTTAGAGAGGAGCCAAAGGATGAACTTTTACTTGGATATCTGCCCTTGCCCTTGATTTTTTTTTAGCAAATCTTGGTAGAGGATGCTCAGGTACACTGAAATATTTTTAAGTTATATACTAGCTGAGTTAATTATTTTTAATCTTGAAGTGATGCAAAGACAGGGAGCCAATAATATGCTCTCCAACACAGAAAATTTACTAATATTGCAGAATAACTTCTATTTGCCTTATAGTAACGATGTTGTCATCCATGTGGCTCCCACTTTAGCCAAACAATGACTAACACTGCCCTACCAAATCTGGCATCTGTTCTTGCAGTTAGGCCAAGGACAATGTTTAATGAAAGTAAAGAAAGTACTCTATATAGCTGCCTGGCAAGTTTCAGATTTGGGAATGTTCCAGAAGTGTGCAAAGGACTAGACCCTGTGCTTTAGTCCAGTGGAATGTATTTTAATATTTGGAGGAACAGGTTTATTATATACACACTACATAATCATTTGACATTCTCTGGGACCACTAGAAACACCAGAGATTGCAATAAAAAGAGTCTGAAAGACTCTCCTATTATAACAAAAGCCCTTTAAAAGGGAGCTTCTTTCTAGGAGGAGGAATGGTGTTTTGGTGAGAAAAACAGGTTAAATGACAGACTGATTCAAACCAAAGTCTAACACTACACAGGGAATAAGTTTGGTATAGGGTCTCAATACCACCTTACCCCCATGGAATGTTTTGTAAAGAGGGTCAGCCATGAGAGCATGTAGTTTGCTGGCCCCTCTGGCAGATTAAAAACAGCTTGAGCGAAAGGAAGTGTGAAGAGCATTCAGGAAAAGGCCAAAAGGAGAGCTCGCAAGGATCATAAGGACAATGTTGAGATCCCATGTCAGAGGTAATCCCTTTAGAAATCTGGATACCATGGGGTCAAAAAAAACCTGAATGGACAGATGCCCTGTGGAAGCTGCTTTAAGGTGGATTTTCATGGAATCAAGAGTCCAGACACAGAATATAGCTGAATATTTTCAATATGGGGGCTCACCGATGGTGTATGCTTGTTTGCAATTTGCATGGCTACAATAAAAGATGCATCTAAGGCTTTCTGAGGAATAATTTTTTTTACAAATGACTTTTCTGACACTAATTCTTGTTTCTGAAAGAAAAAAAATTGTTGCTCGTTTATGAATTCTCAGTCTTTGGTTTCTAAATGTCTGTAGTTTCCCTGGTCTCAGGCTTTAATCTATGAAGACCAGAAAACTAATAATATGCTATGGACTTTCCACACTAGCATCAAGACATAAAAATTCAAGCACTGTAAGTATTATATCTACTTTCCTCCTTTTACATTTAACTTTATTAAAATAATCTTCTTCAATCAAACGTTTTCTACATGTAAGGTTAACACATCGCAAAAATTGTTCCACTATAAAGGTAAGAGGCATCTGTCTCTCCCTCAGAGTCCCTTCCTTCCCCTACCTGCTGCTGCTGCCGCTGCCAGCACTGAGATCCTCTCTCTTTGCCCTTCACTCCAGCAGGGTGCTTTCAGCCAAGACTCTTCCTGCTGAATTCTTACCTCAGTAGGAAGTCTCTCTGCTGAAGGCCCCTTCCAAGAGCAGAGGGCATAAAGAAGCTCCCAACCCCAGCAGCAATAGCAGCTTAAGACAGACTCACAGATAAAGTGCAGGTGGTTTTTAAGCCTAGATTAAATACCCTCAGTTTAAAAAAAAACCACACCAAAAAAAAACCCCCACACAATTAAAGAACAGGCATATTGATTTTTCCCCAAAAACACTTGTGGCTCCCCCATGAACCCTTTGTGGCTCCCCAAAGGAGCCATGGCTCACTGTTTGGGAAGCATTGCTCTATGGCTGCTATGCAAAGTAGATAAACTAGCTCTTCCTTTGGCTGATTTTTATGAGAAGGGTCCCTGAAGAGAGACAGGGAAGGGGGACTGAAATTGGATGGAATAGCCCTGGGCAATCAACTTGCAGAACTTTTTTCTGTTTTCACAGTCCACGCCTGATGGAAGCAAGCAAGCCAACATCCAAAAGGTGGGACTTAGGCAAGGCTTTTGAGTGGTCTAAGAGTGTGGCTCTCGAATCTATCATCAAACCTGTTGCTTGGAAGTACGTGCAGACTGACCAACAGCCAAAGCAGTAGTCTCAGCTGTTTCCTCAGCAGGGACTCAAGACTACTACTGAAGGTAGACAGGTGTCTGCCTGGACTGCCCTTACATCTAAAGGGCTTACAATTTTGGGCTGATGTATAGATGCCCAGAAAACAAATTATGGCCCTAGAAGCTTTCGAGAGCATACAGTCAGTTGTCCATGCTAATGCAAAGTAATTCTGTGCCCTCAAATACTTTGCAATATTCTCAGCATGCCAGAGGCTTGCAGCCATGAAGCCCTGCGTGTGGTTACAGCAATAGGCATGGCTTTAGTCATCATGTCTGATACATCCATGGTGGTCTGTTGCAATGTTTTAGCTACTAGTTGACCTTCAACAATGATGCTTTTCAACTCTTCTCGGCAGTCTTGTGGAAGTTTAGCTATAAAGGGTGATAGCCTCTCCCAAGCAACACCATTATACTTTGCAAATAAAGCCTGATAATCAGCAATTCCAAGCTCCAGTGAGATCGATAAATAGCCCTTTCTTCCAAATAAGTCTAGTTTTTTTTAAGGGTTTTTATCTTTTGGGGTGCTCTTAGTGGACCACAGAAACCATGAAGAAACCTGGTGTCGGATGTGGGTGTGCATTAAAGAAAAACTGCTGGGGTACCCCTAAGGGAGGTTGATATTTCTTTCCCGCTCTCTTAGCCACAAAAGGCAGCATAACTGGCGTCAGCCACCGTGTCTTGGCTGGATTCAATATGCCTTCATTAACTGGCAGAGTTATCATAGCTGGAGCAGATAAGTGCAGAATATCAAAAAGCTTGTGAGTTTCTCCTTCTATCTCAAGAGTCTGAGCAATGCGGGAAAGTTGCTTCCAAAATGCTTTGAAGTCATCAGCAGCTGGTAGAGGAGCTGGATAGACGGTCTCCCCAGGAGGAGGATGACTAGTCCCTGGGAGACTAAGGGTGCTGCTGGCAATAGTGCCTGTTCCTCCTCTGCCAGCTGCTCTTGTTTTTTCCCCCTCTCTGCAGACCAGGGGGAAGGAAAAAATAATGATGGTCTGGCAATAGACGAAGAAGGGGTTCCAGACTCCTTATGCTTCCTTAAATGATAGGAGTAAGATTAGATCCTGAATGTGGTCCGCAGCATGCTCCGTAGCACCAAGGTGGAGCATTACATGAGGTAAGGCCAGTTCTGATAGGGCTGAACAGGCAACTGCCATGTTTGAAGTGGATATGCTGGAGTTCTAAAGTGAGTCTCTGGTCTATAAAGAGCGTCTTCTGACCTGTGTGAGAGAAAATGTGGCTCCCAACTGGATAGAGAACAGGTGTGTCCCAATGATGGGATAAACAGACCTTGAGAGGCAGAGCCAAACCTCAAGGTGCCCCTAGTACCAAGAGGTCAGAAATATATGCCAGTGACATGGTTACCTCCTTTAACATAAAATCAGCAGTTACTGGCAGGGCTTACAATGACAGTACTGGTACTGATGTTGATGCCGGCATCAATGTTTTTGCCAGTGTCTGATGATTACTGCTATTTTCAGTCAGTGAAACAGAATGTGGCTTGTACTACTTTGGTGCTGAGTCAGACTGAGCTGGCATCACTTGCCTCTGTTATGGGATTAGTGTTTTGTTCCCTGAAAAGTGAAGTGTTAGCCTCTCCTTATGGGAAGGAAGGGACCAGTGCTGGGAATCATGACCTGACCACCCTTACCATGGTGAGGAGGTATCAGTTTTTGGAGCAGAGGTGATAGTTGGTACTGAGGTGGTCTGATGCCAGATCTTTGTCTGATGGTGCCGAGAATTATTTGCTGGTACGGACTATAGGTGTTGCATAGTGGACGGCAAAGTTCTTTGGTGACACATAGCAGGGCATGGACCAGTTTTTAAAATCTCTTCTTGCTTCCCTCAGATTGTTCGAGGAAGCATAGATCCTGATAAGCATCCCTGGACTTCCTTGTTGTTGTTCAGAATTACTGACAGAGCAGCAATCTGGCGCAAGACTCTCACAGAGGCAAAAACAGACAGGTTGTGACCATCAGTGAGTGGAATTAAACTGTCATAGGATGACAGTTTAAAGCTCGAGGGCTTTCAATCATTTTTCTGTGGATAGAGGTGCTGTACACCACGGGAGAAGTTAAATGGGCGGGGGGGTGGGGGAGTAGTGGAGGGAAAAAACAGGGAGGAAATTGTTTTGATACAACCAAAATAAAAATAAATTACTGACTAATATTTTGAGTGGGATTAACCCTAACGTAGTACGAGTAGGTTCCACTAAGCGGTAGTGGGCGAACACTGCTAGTTTTGTCTCATTGCCATGGGCAGTAAGAGGTAACAGGATGGTTACAGCCACTCTGCCTGCCTTCGGGTGGTGGCCATGAGGACATCCCTGGGGCAGCCCAATGGACACCACTATTCAAAGGACTACAATATTGCATGTGTACTTAGACTCAAGTGAGATCACATGGATACACAGTCAAATATAGTATTTTACTTATTAAAAGATTCTAGCTCTTTCCAAATCATTACCAATAGATTCTACTCAAAGATGCAGACCTTAAAAATTTTTAAAAAATTAAATAAAAGGTTGTGCTTTCAAATTTAAACATATCAGCCTTGGCAAAGGGATAATGAAAGTTTAGCAACCTAGACCCAAAAGCTTCCTTATGATAATAATGAAAACTAAATATTTTACACACAAACAACTGCTTGCCTGGCAAGTATAATTTTACAAGGCTAACATAGGAAACGGAAAATTATTCTTATTCATTCCCTATCAGGCCAGCAGCAGTGCAGTTAGGAAAATTATTAAAATATGGAGAAAGGTCAGTGATAATTTAATCACCATTAACAACAAAAATGAATTTTTTCAGACAACAAAAATGAATTTCTTGTTTTACTTCTGGACTTTCATAACTTTACTGCTTAAGTGCAATATCAAATAAACTGATTAAAGAACCAATCTGACAGAGAATAGGTTGAACAATTTAAACCCATTTTTAGATGTCAGTACTAGTGACCCCATTCAATGTTAAGTACGTTTGAAACTAATACCTTACATAGTGCTTCTGTCCTGCCTCTACAACCATTCAGCAAAAGCCATCTTTTTCTTATAATTTTTGGCTTGAGAGGTGTGAAAAGAGAAGTCTTATTATAGAAACTACAAGAGTCTTCTCCTAATCAACAGAATTCACATGCTCAGTGTATGGTCCCACAGAAGGATACCCTTATCTGCTTATGCACTAATTTCATAGATTCTGAAATTAAATTTCTATACAGTGACACTTGCACCCATACTCTTCAAATTATGCAGAGATTTAATCACTTTAATTCCATTGATATAACTGGAAATCTCATCACACACTGGAAGTTTAACTTAAATTAACAGTTTGAGCTTTATAATCTAATGTTAACTTTAGTACCAATACAGTGTTAAAAATACTCATCACTACATATTTGTTGATACATTAACTCAATTAGTATTTACCTACCTTAATGGCTTCTACTTGCTGACAGATCATCTGAAGTAAAGATTTCTGATCCTCTGCCCAACGAGGGGGAGTTTTGGGAGAGAACTGAAAGAACAATAATTGAATCTTATCACATTAATTAAAAACAATACATTTCAGAAGAATTGTGTGTGTTATTTGATATACCTTGTAGCTTTTACTTGGTGATAAAGAAAATTTTGTTGGTGATGGAGTGGAATGTTTAAATTCTGAATCTACAGTTCGGGATAGGCCATTCTTGAAACCAGGACTTCCTTCTTCACCATAATCCCCAAGTTCTTGAATTACTGTTTCCAGCATCTCCTTAACAGATTCTATTGACACTGGTAACTGGGAGAGAATTGCAGTGCACAAAGAGGTTTAGGGATATATTCTCTTTTTGAGTTCAAGTGCAATTGGAGTAATAAAGCACTATTAGCAAATAGAATTTCATGTAAAAATACCACATTTCAAGATGACTATTCCTCTAGCTGAACAAATAGATTCCAAACAATATTTTTACTAATGCAAAACCTGAACTTTTTAGCTTTTAATATACTAATCTTTCTCGTCAGTTTCCCACGACTTTTGACATTGTCAACTACTACTGTTTACATGACATATTATGACTTATTGTCTCTTCCAAAACTCAATGCCCACTCTGCATGTACATCACTATACATAGGACAAAAATATGAAATGATATAATTCTGCATGAACTTCAGTAGTAAGACTCGTCTAACCAGAAGTAGTATATAAAATGTGTCTTCCTGATTCATCAGCCCCACTTGAGTATTTGTAAGCAATGACTGATTAGGATTAAGTCAAAGATATAGAGTTAAATGCAGTCAAATATTTAATCTCCATTCTAACCTTGGCCTAATATTTGTCCAAAAATAAAAGTTCCTTTTATTTTCGTTCAATTTCAGAATCTTGACTACAGTATTGATTCACAATTTTTTTTAAATAAAGCTTTTTAAAAAATGTGCATAACAAAATATTTCCAAAATAGAAAAGAACTGCTGCCACCTGCATTTTAGGAACAAACTACACAGAGTCCTTTTAAATGCATAGCTCATTCTTGAACACTGAATTTGATTTGTAAAGCAAAACACTTCACTGAAGAAAGTGTTAATGCCCTATCAAATTTTGAAAGGATAATTTAAAAGATGAGATTTCCTGCTGACGCAAAGGATTCCATCAGTAAAACTACAAAGCAAACCAAATTACATACCTTCTCAATTACTGAAGTGTCTGTAAAACTTTCATCAATGATCTTTAATAGATAGTCTCTGCTCTTTTGCAGGTGACTTTTGCACTCTTCTTGTTCTTGTGGTGAGAGTGCATCATTCTCAATCTCTTCAGCCTTTCTCTGGAAAATCTAGCCAACAAAGTAGTGATTTTTACCATGCAGTATTAAGAACATAAAAATTAAAATAAAAGAGTTACACTTACTAGTGCAAGATTCCAATATGAAACAACGTTTTTAATAGCTTCAAGTGCTAGCAAAGCATCCTCAGTTTTTCCGTCAACTGCATCCAACATAGCAAATGCTATATATGCCTCCTCTTCATATCCTGCAACCTGAGAAACCTACAAAGAGAAGTTTTGTCAAAAATTTAAAGTAAATATTACATCCTCTAGGCAACTGCTTGATACAAAAGTACATTTAACCTCACGCTCTTGGAAGTGCTTTAAAAAAAGCATTCCCATTGGAAGTTTATTTCCCCCTACTTTAAAAGCTCAGATGCCAATGTGTCCTTTTTGTATTTTTGAGAGCAATTTGATAATCACAGTAATATTTCTAAACACATTTATTGCTGCTCAGGGAATACAAGAACAAAAAACATTTGAGTCACATGAAATTAGCCTGAAAAAAAGTTCAGAATAGACATCCAATGGAATCGTCCCCACTGTGTAACATTTTGAAAAGATGTTATCAACTTTAAAAACACCTGAACTTTTAAGCTGTCTATTGGACTGTTAACATTTAAGATTACTGAAACTGAAAGAAAAATTGTTTACTTTGTGCAGCTGACAGCAATTTGAGTACTCAGTTTCTGTATGAATTTGGGGATAAAAATTATAGGGGGAGCTGTTAGCACCACCTATAACTGTGGGGAATGTCAGGAAACTATAAGATCCTGTTTTCAGTTGCTTATAAATTTTGCCAAACTAATTGTTGAGGCTGAAATTTTACATGCTGTGTGCCTGCCTGCCTCAGGTGGAATTTTTTGGAAAATTTTTCAACAAAAATGGTCTAGCCATTTCCAAGAACAAGGTTAGGAAACATACATTGTTTTGCCCATGATAAAGAATTCCTTACAACTTTTTCATCCAACAGTTTGAATATCCTGTATCAGTATAACAGTATCCTCCATACTTTTGAGCAGGAACTTGAAATTTGGCAGAGGGCTGGCCTGTGTATCAGAGATGTGCTTTTTTAAGATACCGGTGAAAAACTGCCCGAATTTGGCCAATTTACAAGCCATTAAAAACAGTAGTTTGAATGTGCTCAATGGAGACTTGCTGCAACTTTGCTGCAGCATTTCTTGACAATTCCACCTGTACTGAACAAGCTGAGGTCCAGTGCCACACGAGCTAAGCAGAATTTACCTTGCAGTTTGCCTTTTTAAAAGCTTGGAAATTACGCACACACCCCCCTCCACTACATTAAAAGAACATTAAGGTTGCAAATTTAGGCACTCAATTCAGGAAATGCCTTTGCAACCTCAGTTCAGCCCCCCCAAGCATATGAATTATGACACAGTCTTTATTTACATGACCACATAATATTTTTTTCCACACAACCCCTTCCTTGTTCTGTGCTCAGGATGAACACTTCACAATGAATGAGCAGCTATTCCATATTGGTTTTTCCGTATACTTCTTTACTAGACATTACTCAAACTCTGCACTTAATATGGAATTATTTCTTTATGGGCTTTTCCATACCTATCATAGTATGAGAGTGCTTTACAAACACTAAAGAATTTATTTTCACAACATCCCAGTGATGAAGGGGCTTTATCCCTATTTTACAGATGGGGAAATAAGAGAAATTGAAGTCAAGAGTCCATTAACTTTAGGTGTCTAACCTGAGATGCCTAGAGCATCTCTGGCATATCTTAACTTTTGAATTTTCAACTTTGCAATCTAAATAATGTACCTTAAACGTAGTTTGTATGTAATTTTTTATATACATAGAAAATTCACTAATGACAAGGGGACTAAGGGACGAGTAGTACCTGAAACCAACTTTAACTTTGAAAGACTAGATTTCAAGCTGATGTCCCTTTAAAATGAAGCCTAAAGTTCAGGCTTAAACAGCTTTACAGCACTCCCTTTCTGTCAGACTTCACATACCTTCATGTTTTCAGAGGTGGATATTGTATGTTGGTCAGACACCACTTAATATTTCTCAATTTTTGACTTTCACTATTATGTGGCTAACATGGCCCACAGCAGAGTAAACTTAAGTTTAGGTGCAGTATTGTTTGTTCATATGATGGAACTCAGTCATTACAGCATTTCAGATTCTGCATGTCTCTGCTTAACTATATATGAAGCATACAGAAATGAGAAGCATTGTGATCCAGAATTGGTACAGAGTTAAAAAGCAACTAGAGTAGTAGCCAAGAGATCTGTACTTTATTTCCAGCTCCGTAAGTGATGAGACTACATGCTTCAGTCTCCTTATCTGTAAAATAGGGAAAAAAGCGTTTATCTACCTTTAGCAAGGTGGTGTGGCTTCCCTCAGAGAATGACGGGGAGGGACTACAACATGCTCCCTGGTGGGCTGAACCAGAAGAGCCATGTCTGTTCCGCCGGAAGTGAAAGGGTGGGATAGGAAAGGGAAGTACCTGCAGCTTAGTTGTGGTGGAGCCACCACAAGAGACAGACGCATCCCGCCAGCTGCTGGAGCCTGCAGAGGAGCTGCCTCCTGAGGACTGGCTGGATCTCCCCGGGGCTGCCGGCAGACCGAGACGCTGGGGAGCTGCTGGGGTTGACGCCTGCAGACTGGCCAGAGCTCCCCAAGATGACAGATGCAAGTACATCCGAGGGGGAAAGTAGGAAGCAGCCCAGAGAAACCAGGCAACAGTCTGGTTGGGAGCTGGCCTGATACAGAGTCACTGTGTTGTGGGCAGATCCCCGCTGACCCAGTGGCAGACCACTCCGCCACTATCAGGGTCCTGGGCTGGGACGTGGTAGAGTTGGGCAGGCCTGCGTCCCCCCTGCCACCCCATCCCTGGGGTGGCAGTACTCTCCCTCCTCATGCCAGGAGGCCTGCGCATCTCACACAACCCCACCTGAGCCCCATAGCCTCTCTTGATGCTCACCCCCACCTGAGCCCCATAGCCTCTCTTGATGCTCACCACCCTGGGACTCAGACTGCTTAGCTGCTCTGCCCTGATTGCAGACCAGAGATTACCCATTGCTTTGCTCCCCAGCCCTGACTGGGCCTGCGGCTCAAAGACTGCTGTACTGTTCTGCCCAGCTGGAGGATTGGAGCACTAGGTGAATCTAATTCCCCTCTTTGAGCACCTTTACAGGTACGCGACAGTGAGGAGGCATGGCCTCCATCAGAGACTGACAGAGAGATGGCCACGCAGCATACACTACCTTTGTAAAACACTGAATTCTGTGGATGAAGCGCATTAAGTTGTATTACTACACATGCTACACGTTTTGAAAAAATTTCAAATAAAATGACAAATATCTTGTTCTAACACCAAGAGAAAAGCAACTTTTGCTATACCACACACCTGTGTGCGCCATTATACTGAGATCAAGTACAGAGTAGTTGTCTGGCCAGTTTACAAGACATATCCTTCTGCTCATTTTTCCCCGATGTGTTGAAATGCCACCTAACTTAATTATGAATATGAAGTTCTATAAGTAGTAAGTCACGAAAAACAACAAGTTTGTACATACTCAATTGAATTTTGTATCTTTGTGTTAGTCCTCTATTCTCATCTGCTTTTTTTTGGTAGGTGTTCTATGAAAATGTGCATTCACACAAAGCAGTTTAATTCTTACTCAGTCAAAACCCTTCCTCCAAAAGTGTTCTCAATTCCAGCGGTTTCCAACCAAGATGTCATCACATTCTATATCATTTGTTACTTCAATATCTAACTACTTACCCAGGGCCCTGAACTGTACTGCATGAGACCCTAAACAACTATATCACACAAAAAAGTCTTCAATTTAATATGCAAATACAAACATCTTCACTGTGTTAGTCCCTTCAACTTTACCAGTCTCTCCAGAAAAAGCTAAGCAAAATCCAGAATAGTGGCGAAAAAAAGTCTGAACAGTCTCATTTTCTACTCTACCAGATCTCAAACTAGCCGGGTAGTCAGAACAGATTTTTATGTTTAACATCAGCATTGGCAACTAAGATAGAGAAAAATAGGGCTGGAAGACACTCTGAGAGGTCTTGCTGAGGCAGGACCAAGTAAACTTTAACCAGTTCTTAAAAACCTCCAATGATGGTGATTCCACAATCTCCCTTGGAAGCCTACTAGAAAGTTTTCCCTAATATTTAACCTTAATCTTCCTTGCTGTAGATTAAACTCATTACGACTTGTCTTACCTTCAACAGACATGGAGAACAATTGATCAGTCCTCTTTTAACAGCCCTTAATATATGTGAAGACTTAGGTTCCCATTTGCTCCCTGGTCTTTTTTTCTTTATACTACACATACCCAGCTTGCTTTGTTTGTTTTAAACCTATCCTCACAGCTCAGATTTTCTAAATCTTTGTAATTTTTGTTGCTGTCCTCTGGACTCTCTCCAATTTGTCCATGACCCTTCCTAAAGCATGGCGCTCAGAACTGGACACAGTATTCCAGTTGAGGCCTCACTGGTGCCACACAGAGCAGGACAATTACCTCCCATATCTTATGTACACTACTGTTAATACATCCCAGAACAATATTAGCTTTTTATGCAACTATATCACATTGCTGGCCCATATTAAATTTGTGACCCACTATAACCTCCAGCTTCCTTCCAACAGTAATACTGCCCAGTTATTCTCAATTTTGTATTTGGGCATTTCATTTTTCCTTTTTAAGTGAAGTACTTTGCACTTATCTTTATTGAATTTCATCTTGTTGAATTCAGACCAATTCTCCACTTTGTCCAAGACCTTTCAAATTCTGATCCTGTCCTTCAATGTGCTAGCAACCTCTCCCAGCTTGGTGTCATTTGCAAGTTTTATAAGCGTACTCTTCCACTCCATTAACCAAATCATTAATGAAACTAGTGACTAGTGTCAGAACCAGGACAGACCCCTGAGATCCCACTAGACACACCCTCTTAGTTTGTCAGTGAATCATTGATACCATTCTGGAGTAGCCTTTCAACCAGTTGTGCACTCACCTTATACTAATTTAATCTAAACCACCTTTCCCTAGTTTGCTTATGAAAATGTCACATGGGATGGTGTCAGAAACCTTACAAAAAAAAATCAAGATATATCATATCTACTGCTTCCCTGCTATCCACTAGACCAGTAACGCTATCAAAGTAGTTATGTTGGTTTGGGAGGATTTGTTCTTGCCAAACCCATGCTGGGTATTTCTTATTGTCCTATCATCATCTAGGGGATTGCAAACTGATTGTTTAAGAATTTGTTCCAGAATCTTTCCAGGTACTGAAGTTTGGCTAATTGGTCTATAATTCCCTGGGTCCTCTTTATTCTCCCTTTTAAAGATAGGTACTAGATTTGCCCTTCTCCAGTCCTTAGGGACCTCACCTGTCCTCCATGAGTTCTCAACGATAATTACTACCTGTTCCAAGATTGCTTCAGCTTGTTTCTTAAGTACCCTACGATGAATTTCATTAGGCTCTTATGATTTGAATACACTTAACTTACCTAAATATTCTTTAACCTGTTTTTTCCTGTTCTGGAATATGTTCCTTCCCCCTTGTTAATATTAATTGTGTCAATTAACTGGTTACAATTAACATTTTTAGTGAAGACTGAAGCAAAGAACGCTTTAAACATTTCAGCTCTCTTGATGTCATCCCTTATTACCCCTGCATCACAGCTAAGTGGCAGACCTACACTTTCCTTCATCTTTCTTTCGCTCCTAATTCATTTATAGAACCTCTTATTGCCTTATGTCTCTTGCAAAGTGTAACTCACTTGTGCCTTGGCCTGATTTTTTCGCCTACATTTTTTTGAGCTCATCCTTTGATTTGTACATGTTCCCATGTTTCTGTAGGATTAGTTTTTGATTTTCAGGTCATTAAAAAGCTCCTGATGAGATCATGTTGGCCTATTACTATTCTTCTTATCTTTCTTTCCCAGAAAAAAAAAGTCAGATGCTTTCTAGTTCCTTCCCTAATCTCCATAAGGAAAAATTCTTATATACTTGGTGCGCACACACAAAAAAAAAAGATCCAAAAGTATGCTTCATGTGCCCCAAACAGACTCATCCATATTTTTATAAATATTTTGT
Source organism: Lepidochelys olivacea (assembly GCF_965140295.1). Taxonomy (NCBI): domain Eukaryota; kingdom Metazoa; phylum Chordata; order Testudines; family Cheloniidae; genus Lepidochelys; species Lepidochelys olivacea. The sequence goes on from NC_140411.1 coordinate 114,943,530, forward strand.
ATTTTTGTAAATACAATATACTTAACTAATCCTTGACACTCATGTAGACAATTTTGAATAAAAATAAGCCTTTATCCCAGAATCACTGTTGACTGCACAGATGTTGGGCACATCTTAAACTGAATCAAAAGGGTTTTCCTCCCACACCTAGGTTCTATTCAGGTTCTCATATCATGGCATCTACACCTGACTGTAAGAGAGTCAATGCCCTAAACTGTTTTAAGGCAATAGTTTAACCTCTGGCAAACTGACTTCACATCTCAGAGTTTTACTAGCAGAGAATTTGGCCCAAGTGTTGAATTGCTGACACTTGTAATTGATGCAACTAGGTTCACATGAAGTTACATGCTGTAGAAAGGGGAGAATCAAGACTATTCCTTGCAAAGAGTTGGCTGAACTCTGTATGCCACAAAATTCAAGCAACAATGTATCTAAGAGCCTTATCTCATCCAACACAATACAGTACAGAAATGGAAGACAAGAAAATAAGGAAGAAAGAAGGAAAAAGCCTACTAATACAGTTATATGGAACAAAATCTAGAGTAATGAGAAATAATAAACATGGGCAAACAGTGAGGATTCAGCACTCATATTACAATGATGGGCAGTACATTCTTAAAGTACATCTATCTACTACTTTTTCCTAAAGCTTAAAGGTCTCTAATAAGAACAGTGATGTAATCATTTCTTTTTACAAAGCCTTTGGAAGACTAAGTAGACTGCTGTAAGCTCTGGGCTTTTCAGTAGAAAAACAGATTTAAACTAGAATCCAAACAAAAACAAAAGAAGTCATGGATTATATAGATTATACCTTATGCATAGGGCCCTACCAAATTCATGGTCCATTTTGGTCTATTTCATGGTCATAGGATTTTCAAAATCATAAATTTCATGATTTCAGTTATTTAAGTCTTGACATTTCACAGTGTTGTAACTGTAGGGGTCCTGACCCAAAAAGAGGGTCGCCAGGTTATTGTAGGGAAGGCTACGGTACTGCTACTCTTATTTCTGCACTGCTGTTGGCGGAGGTGCCACCTTCACAGCTGGGAGCCCGATCAACAGCTGCCGATCTTTGGCCACCCAGCTCTGAAGGCAGGGAAGAAGTAAGGCTGGTAATACTACAACCCCCTAATATAACCTCGTGATGCCTCCCTCCCTGCAACTCCCTTTTGGGTCAGGACCCCCAATTTGAGAAATGCTGGTCTCCCTGATGAAATCTGTAGAGTATAGGGTAGAAACACACAAAAAAAATCAGATTTCGTGGTCCAGGATGAGTTTTTCATGGCCGTGAATTTGGTAGGGCCCTACTCATGCAACACATAGGATCAAATTATTTTACTTATCACAACAGAGGACAGAGTATAAAGGCACAAAAATCCAATTTTTCAAAAATAAAGAAAGGAAGGTACTACTCTAATAGCAGAGTTTATGTACGCAAGACAATGAGCAACAGCTTGACATCAGAAGTCCAAGCTTAAACCAAGCGTTAGGAAGAATTTCTGGCAAGGTTATTAAAGCTGCTAAGAAATTAGGGCAGTAACTGAGCCACTAAAATGTACAAAACCATACCAGAAATCAGAACTCTGCACTTATTTGAAGCACTAGAGTAAAGCTGGGTCAAGTTTTTCAATCAAAACTTTTTTTTAGCTGAAAAATGCAGATTCAAGTTGAGGGAAACATTTTATGAATGTGTGTCTATTTCAGCTAATTGTTTCAGTCAAAAAACAGTTTTGGAAGTGGGGGAGGTAATATCTTTTATTGGACCAAGTTCTGTTGCTGAGAGAGACAAGCTTTGGAGCTTACACAGTTCTTGAAGAACTCTGGGTGAACTCGAAAGCTTGTGTCTCTCACCAACAGAACTTGGTCCAATAAAAGACATTATCTCACCCACCCTCTCTAATATCCTGGGACCAAACTGGCTTCAGCTACACTGCATAGTTTTGGAAGTGTCAAGCTAGAGTCACAAAACCCCTTTTACTCAACAGCACAGGGGTTAGGGTACTCACCTGGGATGTGGGAGACCCAGATCCCTGTTGGAGCTGTTATACTTAGTATAAATCAATATTCACTAAGCCAGAGCCACACTGAGAAGGACTCTATGCCCTAATGGTTAGGGCACTCACCAAAGAGGGAGAGCACCAGGGTTCCAATCCCTATACTGGGGAGAAAAGGAGTACTTGTGGCACCTTAGAGACTAACATTTATTCGAGCATAAGTTTTCGTGAGCTACAGCTCACTTCACCTACTCTGTACTCTGGGGAGGTGATTCAAATCTGACTCTCCCACATCCCAGGTGAGTACCCTAACCATTAGGCTACTGGGTAAATGTGGCCACCAGTACTACTTCCTCTGGAGTTTTGTGAATCTAGCCTAAAATTTCATTTGCTTTTATTTAAAAAAGTTAATAGTGCCCAAAATCAAAACAAAACATTTTGGCTGATCCAAAATGAAGTCTCTTCCAACTTTAGTTTACAAAAAATTGTGTTTCAGATGGACACAAAACAAGATTTGAGAACTGCCAGTGAATCAACTCTCCCCCTCTCAAAACAACAATTATTTACACAGCTCTATAACAGAGTAGGTTTCAGGTTGCTTCCAGCCCCTCAATCTAATCCAGCTAGTTATGTTAGTACCTGAATATCTGAACTATGGAAGTGTTTGAACAAAGGATCAATAGGTTCAGGAACACTTTTCTTCTTTTTGATTATTTCCAGCATAGGCAAAACTTTTTTCCAATAATAAACACTTCGTCCAATGTATTCCCTTTGGTCATAGAAAGAGTTTAGACTACTGCCCTGTGAAGGAAGCAGAATAGAAGTGTGTTTATTTTAAGGAATCATTAGATATTATTCAAACTGTTAACTTGCTTCAACTACAGACAGTCTTCAAAAGCTCTAGTATTGCCTTAGGCACCTCTGACTCCTCAGGTGAGCCTCATCCAGTCTCTGTACAAGCCTACATAATGCAAGCAACACATGCAGCTAGAAAAAAAGTGAGATATCAAAAGAAGGGTACCAAATGACTATTGGGAAAAGAAATGCAAAAAGTTATTTTGTTTGGCATAACATGATCAAGTGAACATTTACTACATTTTCAGTTTATTTCTACTAACTGCTAAATTGTGCCAAGAATGATAAAAATATTTTACAACACTGCAAACAGAAATACGTAAGTAAGTTATAAAGTTATAATAAACGTAAAAGTATTTTTTGCCAAACTTACTGTTTTATGAAGACATTTTGCCCAGCGAACAATTAGGGCAGGTTGAAGTCCGTGTTTCCCCAGCGCTCTCAGAGTGTTTATTTCATGCTGGACTAGAAGCCTTAATTTTGCTGCTGTTCCTGGTCTGAAAAGTAACGAAGACACATTGCCTAATTAGCCTGCTCTGTTTTATGGGAAATTTTTGCTTGTCAATCCATTATAATAATGCAGAGAAGTTATTAGTATTATGCAGATTATTGGTTTTAGTCCCTTTTTTGCCTCCCATTTGCCATATCTCTACAGAACTACACTGATCACTGTGTGTACCCCACACAGGCCCTGAAGGATTTAGATAGGCTTGTGAGGCCAATTAACATACTGGCAGCACCTGAGAAAGCCAGGTATAATTGATAATGAAGCCCTACAGGAGAGGGACTGAGTGGTAATTATAAAGCCAGTAAGTTTGCAGCAGAAAAGGGCTGCAGGGAAAGAGTCTGCAAGCACTGTCTGGGGAACAGAAGATTTAGGAAGCAGCCCAGGAAGGAGTCTGAGGGAGTAGACCTTGGCTGCCAGCTACAGGGTCTGTAGGCTGGAACCCAGAGTAGAGGATGGGCCTGGGTTTCCCGACCAGCCACCGAGGAAGGTGAAGTGAAACCTCCTGAGGTAAGTGGTGTAAGAACAACAGAGCCCAGCAACAGATGGAAGATCTGCTATAAGGTAACTGGACTCTTACACAGGAAGGGGCAGACTAAAATGTAACCTGGTTGAAGGGCCAAGTTGCAGGAAGAGAGACCACTGAAGTGACAATAGGCAGGGGTCACCTCAGGGAGTCAGCTGCTATGTCACGCCCAGCCACAAGGAGATGCTCCTGCACTGAGTGAATTCCTTTACATACACCAATCCATTTCTAAAGGTATGTTGCCATTGCAACTACAGCTGTGATTGTAGCACAGGTAGGTATACTGTAGTAGCTTTAATCACATGTAACAACAATAGTGAAGAGGTGGTGGCATGGACTTGTATTTGAGCTAGCTGACACTTTCACTTGAAGTATAGAGATACCACAGAAGTCTCTTTCAAAACTCTCAAATTTTTACAATCAAAATTTGAGTGTCTAAGATTGAAGGTGTTGAAATAAAGTACATGCCACAAGAATCTACAATCACCTGATTAACAGTGCTAAGATTCTCATGCTGGAAGTGACTTAGATTTAGTAAAAATGTAAAAAAAAACCAAAAAACCCACTTACATTGTTTTTTTGTGAATAAGGTTATAAACAGCATCCCACCAGGATCTCTGCCTTTCACTACAGAGCTGTTTGCTCACTGGTAGTGGTAAAAATTGAGGTTGATGTGAACTGTAGTGAGTATTAAATGTCTCTTGTAATTGTAAGTGGCTAGTAAATATCACTCCAAGAAGAAATACCTGTTTTCATAAAATAAATACATGTTATACTGTGCAAATCTCCATAGCATAGTAAATTTCAGTGCTTAAACGGTTTCCTTACTTCGAGGTCCAATATACAGATTGTTTCAGGAGCATTGGTCTCAAGTCTTGATGTTTCCTGGGGCAAGTGAAAAAGTTGTTTTAACCACTTGCGTATTGCAGGTAAGACTGACATGGAGTTCCACTGTAAACCAAGCCACGTAAGGTGCTGGAGACAACCATTGTGCACCCTAATTGCGCCTAAACAGAAACAAATGATTGTTTACTTCTAAGATCTGTATCAGCAGCATCTATGCAAACAGTAAACTGATCAAAGCTGCATCTTATTCCATTTAAAAAATTCTTAAGTCATGAAATGTTTAAAAAATGATAATCCAGCCAAACATTTTGGTTTCCTGCCTTTGAATCTACTTCTCTTTCTATGACTAAAAAAAATATCAATTGTTTAGGCCCCCAAGTCCATTCCTCAGAAGCAAAGAGATCCCATATGCTATCCCTGGAGGATAATTTTATTTTAAATATAAAGATGCCATCACCATCTTATGTATGCAGTATTGTTGTAGCCATGTCGGTCCCAAATTATTAGAGAGACAAGGTAAGTGAAGTAATATTTTATTGGACCAACTTCTGTTAGTGAGACACACAAGCTTTCGAGCTCACATGGAGCTCTTCTTCAGATCTGGGAAATGTATTCAGAGCATTACAGCTAAATACAAGGTGGAACAGATTGCTTAGCATAAGTAGTTAACATATTTGCAGGGACCATTAAGGTAAAGTGGCCAATTAATATCCCTCCAGTCACAGGGGAGAAAGAAAGGAGGGGGACGCTGCTGCAAGTTGTTCGTGGGTTACAGGATGGGTGAATGCTTTTCATAAAGCAATCACTATATCTGACCCATCAATCCCCATCTGCAAAGGAAACACGCACAACACTTTCAAAAGACGAGACTGGGAGTGTAAATTCATAACTTTGTAGACACTAAAAACAGACAGAACAGACACGCTCACTTTATTACAGAAATCTATAACCCACTAACAACCCCCCAGGCTGCTCCCCCACACCCTGTGACTGGAGGGGAGTTAACAGGCCATTTCACCTTGAAAGGGGTTAACAATATGTTCCACCTTGTATTTAGTGTGACACTGTGGGTAAGTCTGCACTGCAATTAAACACAAGTGACTGGCCTGTGCCACCTCACTTGGGCTTGCGGGGCTCAGGCTGCAAAGCTGTTTCACTGCAGTGTAGATTCCCAGGCATGGGCTGGAACCTGGGCTCTAGGATCCTGCAAGGTGGAAGGATCCCAGAGCTTGGGCTCCAGCCTAAACCTGAAAGTCTGCACTGAAGTGAAACAGCACCTTAGCCTGAGCCCCACAAGCCCGAGTCATGTCATGGGTTTTTAATGGCAGCATAGACATTCACTCAGAGTACATTTCTCAGACCTGAAGCAGAGCTCTAAGTAAGCTCGAAAGCTCGTCTCTCACCAACAGAAGTTGGTCCAATAAAATATATTATCTTACCCACCTCGGCTCACTAATCAGCATCTTAAACGTTTTTGTCTATGTTTGCATTTCTAAGCACTCAAATAATTACCTGTGCTTTGAGGTAAGTAAGTTTGGGAGAGGGGGACCATGAGCAGGTGACAGAGCATGAAAACTCTAAACTTCACTGCAAATGAAGTCTTATTACCTCCATGATTTTGCTGTAAAAGTTCTGATATTATAGAATTAGATAGCGTTTCAGACATCACCTCAGGCATCATAAGTGTACATGCTGCATCAGCCTTAACAATAGTCACTTGGCAGTATCCCAACATTTATTTCATTTTAGCCACCCCTCATTCCCAATCTCCACTTTTTTCACTGTATAAAATGTATGTAGAAAGAGCAAGTTTGTTTATTTTAGCTATCAGGTGAATAATGTATGTTTATACTGGGGCAAATAAGTTTATAATTTAAGACCAACAGCTGCAAGCTTTCTTGAACATTACACATTTCATAAATAGACAAAATGTGAGCTAGTTGGAAGCTTCCAAAGCAGTTTAATCAAGGGTCTGAATTGTTTAAAAAAAATTAAGATAGTGCTTGAACACAGACAGGTATAAAGGATTTACCTAAAACACCAAGTTTTCTGAAGCTGGACAGACTCCACAAGCAGAAGTGTTAGTTTGTAGCTAACAGTGCTATCTTAACTGTACGTTTTTAATTTAGAAGCGTACAATTAAAAAGATATCCATTTAGGTCAGCTTCTTATTTCTTCAGTTCCCTTTTTGAAACAAGATTTGTGTAAGTACTTATTCTCCCAGAATATAGCTGCTTGACCAACTCTCCAAAGTAACTACCATTTCAAACTGACCACCCAGCCAGGACAGGCCAGTAAGTCTGCACAACGCACTGTTAAGATGAAAGTAGGGATGCTAGAGAACTGTATTTAGAACTGCAAACTCACTGGCCTAAGAAATACCTTTCCTCTAGGTCTAGGTGTCATCTCTGTAATACTGCATACATTTCCATCATCAGAAGCTCCTGAGTTAGCAGTCCTTTATTTTAACAAAGGGGTTGCTAATAGATTATCCTCTTCAAAGAGTTATGGCTCTTGAATGAACTTCCTCTTTTTTTTGTCTCACAGCCAGGTTTAATGATCTTCTACAGATACTCCAAGGCTAATATATTTCCCCTCAGGCATTTCTGAGAGAAATGGGTTACTTGCCTGAGGCATCTGTTTTCATATTTGATAAAGTCTATGTTATAACCATGTTGTAGATTGACAAAGTTGCTATTTGTATAAAGGCCATTTCTCCTTGGTTGCAGTCTGTATTATTTGCAGGATTTTTCTTCAAATCAGAAGAAACATAACACTAAGATATAGAAAGTAAGTGTAAAGTGTTCTTAAGTGATGCTTCTTACCAATATCATATCTGGCTAGATCCACATGGTTTGGTCCCTGTATACAGACACTTCTGATATTATCAGTGCTAATGAAAGTTCTCTCTCTAGGAGCTCCATTCTCAAAGAGTGCATCACATAAAGTAGATTGCCCACTTTCATTTGCAAAAGACTCCACAATCTCTTTATAGAAGTCTTGCTTGCCATGGCTTAAGTTTAGCAGCATGTGACCTGTAAAGTAAAACATATTCACGCAGAATTATTTTAAATATGAGTAGTGCAGTGAATTAAGATTGTTTAGTAGCAAGCATGTCTCATCAGGTCATTAATCCAACATGTCAAAGATTAAAGATTATGGGTGAAATCCAGGCCCCAATGAAGTCCATGGAAAAACTCCAGACATCAACTGGGCCAGGATTTTACCCCACATGTTTTCAAGTCTTTTTCATGCCACCCTTTGTGAGGCAGTCAGACCAAAGAATTCTTAAATTCAATCATCTAAACACGAAGATATGGAAGTCTTTGTAGTACTAGTATAACAAATAGGAAAGCCAGGATTCTTGGTATTCCGGGGACCCTGGAATTACCTTCAATATGAATAGCCATGGCTTAAGTAGAATGGTCCCTTGCAGAGCAAGGAAATTTCTGAAAAGCACCTCATCCTGAAGTCCTTTAACCACAATGCATTCCCACAGCACAATCCCTAGCCTAGAATTTACAACTTAGGTTAATGACAAAGAAAAAGGTGGCTCAGAAACAATGGATGGTGTGATGGGGAAGAAAGACATGGTAATAACAACAGGAGCAGGGCATAACCGTTAGTGTCTGTAGGGGCTATGGCAGAAACGATTTTAAGGAGACTGAGGTAGCGACTTCAAAAGTTTTATATCTATTCAAAAATGTGAAAGTTTTTGTATTTTAAGAATGTTGAAACAGTTCAAAAATGAGTGCAGTGCACTGCTAAGTTAAGAAGAAGATATGGGAACTTAAGTGTGTCATGATCAGACTCACTTTTTATACAAACCTACTTGAAGCTTTGAACATTTTTCATGAATTTAAACAGCAAAATGTTTATGTATAAATTTCAAATCACTAAAAAATCCATTTCTTGTATATACCATTTGGAAAAGAACATATTAGTTTTGTTTTAAACAGTTGCAATTAATATTCTTGTTACCAGACTGGCTCTGTCGATCACAGGCTAACATTTCCAGTATATCTTGTCCAGCTTGATCTGCCTTTATTAGTTTTGTCTTTGGTCTAGGGACCTGGTGGGAATTACATGAGAGTCAGGAACCAAGAAGTTACTGCTTCAAAAGTTAAACTCCCCTCTAGCTTTTTGTTAGTAAAATAGAAAATCCAAAATTTATGTTTATTGGACATGAAGGAAGTTTAATATCATCATGACAAGCTACTATTTTTCAGTTACCAGACACCTCCTTCCGGCCCCCCCAAAAGTTCTTCTTAATTAGCATTTATGTATGTATTTTTGCTAGACATCTCTGGGAAGTGTAAATTAATAGCAAAATTAAGCTGGCATGAATACAGACTATTCCCAGATTACAGGGGCCAAGGTGGAAGGAGATATTTTGATTTAATAAAGTGAAGGATTGAGGCCCAAATTCTCTGCTGTGTCCACAACACGCTGGGTGTGGGGCACACAAAAGGATCTGTGCCTCCTCAATGCTGGGGCCAATTTTACACTGGCAGGTACATGGTGTAGTTGTGTGGTCTCAGAGCAAAAGGTGATACATCTGAGGGGATAAAAATGCTAACCAGTTAGAGCCTGATTACTTCTGATGAGAGCAAGAGACAACACATGCACTCACCTACCCCAGATTTTCTACAACAAACTGAAAGGTGGTAAAATATTCTTCAACAGCTGTAAGACATGTACTTAGAAAGTGCTGCTCATCTGAGAAGAACTACAGTTCAAAATAAAATAAAAATGAGTTCTACATCAACTAATGCATAATACAAAAACTGAAAACAGCTTACTTGAAAAGCTATAAGGTAACACAAAGCTGCCAGTTCAGATACAGCTCTCCATTGCTTCTCACTGTGCTGGGCCATTTTCAACAAGAGAGTTCCAGCATACAAGTAAAAGTGACCTCTCATTTCCAGGAATGTAACAGACAGCTCATCATTCCCATTCACATATGGTTTCACAGACTGAAGAGCATGATCAAAACTATAGTACAAACAAAAAGTAATTAAAACTAGACAATTTGTATACTAGTGGTTTCAGACTTATTGTTTTGTCAGTAATATTATTTAACTAGTAGGTTTGCATGATAGTGAATCAAATGGCTTGATGCATCAGAATCTCAAGTTTTCAAAGCTCTGAAATTTTTTTTTTTAACTACTCCCATGAGCGAATCTTTTGCTTGGATATCTTGTCCCCCAACTCTTGAAACCACTTTTTTTAGCAAGGACACCCCCCCCCATCCCTTAAGTCAGTTCTCCCACTGGCATCGCCTCAAAAATAAAAAGGAATTCTTTGAGACATGACTGCACCTCGTAAGCTGGTGCTGAGATGGGGAGAGAAGAGTGAATCATTTGGGGCAAAATTAAGAATGAAACAAACAGTAAGTGGTGGTAAAAGGGACATGCAGAAGGTGATTGGAACTAAGTGAGCATATGATCTGAATTAACCAAAGCCAGGAAAAATCTGATTAGACTTTTAAATGTAGGAGGAGGTTCTGCAGGAACTTGAGTAGCAGCTACAGTCTGGTACCTGAAGCACATATTGCACAAACTCCATTCCCGGGAGGTTTCCCAAATGCTAATTAGAGCAAATCATTCTTTAAGTGATCCAACAAGATCATAGCCCATCTTGGAAAGGTTTCAGATGTATTCATTCAAGCCCCATGGGATAAGAAGGCAGAAAAAAACAAAACCCCAACAAACCAAATGGGTCTACAGATAATACTGCCAAGAAATACTATTAGATGAGAGGCTATGTAGTAACAGATAGTATCACAGCAGCAAAAAGCACAGGACACTATGTATTTCTCAGCTGGCTACCTATTCAACTGCTAACCAACTCAAACCTGTTTTGCTTCAGAAAGTTAGAGGAGATAAAGCAGTCCAAATGATATGGCCTACCCCTTGTCAAGCAATATTTTCCAATCTTACAGTTTGTGTGTCCTAGCAGGCACTAAGTAATCAACTACACACTTGTCTTAAAGTCACTTCCTTTAATTTTTTTTTTTTTATATAAACTACTGTACAGGTAATAAAGAAGCTAAGGAAAAAGATGACTGAGTATGGGCACACACAGTTCTCACCCAAGCAGAAATACTTGACTATTCACAAGTTACATAAGCCTAATTATTTTCCAAAAAAGTCTCCGGCTAGAGTGTCCTTACCCATTTACTGAATAATTACAGATAAAAATTTGCGGGGTTGGAGTTAAATTTTTCAGATGTCTGAGCCAAAAGCATGAGACATTTCAGACCAAAGCGAAAATTTGTTCGAGAAGTCTAGTTAACAGATCACAGGAGTTTGGAAGGAAAGTGTCATCTCAACGCTGATTGCAATTTTGCTACTGGGATACTGTATGAGTTGAGACGTTCAAATACTTCACTGTGTGAATATTTGTAAGTGCAATTTAGTTCAAAAGAACTTTTACACCAAACACTGAGACAAGACTGTATGCAAGCTGATAAGTGCTTCTTGTCTTGTCTTTTTTGATGATGAAATCTCCTCTTATGCTTAGGGCCCTACCAAATTCAGGGTTCACTTTGGTCAATTTCATAGCCACAGGGTCTTAATTGGTCAATTTCATGATTTCAGATGTAAACATCTGAAATTTCATGGTGTTGCAACTGTGGGGGTTCCGATCCAAGAGAGGACTGGTGGAGGGTGGGGGCCAAGCCAAGTTGCAGGGGGGTTGCAGGATTGCCATATTCACTTCTGTGCTGCCTTCAGAGCCCAGCTCTGAAGGTAGCAGCTGCGGAGTTTCCTGAAGCTGGAGGAGGCTCCTGGAGGTGGAGGTAGGTCCAATCTTCGCAGTGCTGCTGGGAGTGCCCCAATCAGGGGCTCCTAGCTGCTAGTCAGGGCCAGTGGTGGATTAACACATGGGGCATGTGCCCAGTAGCCCCGGACAATATGAAAAATGGGTGCCCCAGCCCTGGCAGGAGCCACAGGGTGTGGAGGGGCAGCCTGGGCAGGAGGTGCAGAGGCTGGAGCTGTGGGGGATGGCAGTCTCGAGCCCCGGCAGGACTGGGGAGGGATGGGGGAGGGAGGGGAACAGCAGCCCAGAGCCACAGCAGGAGCGCAGAATCTAACTCTGCTGCAGCGCAGAATCTAACTCTGGGGCTGCTGCAGCGCAGAATCTAACTCTGGGGCTGCTGCAGCGCAGAATCTAACTCTGGGGCTGCTGCAGCGCAGAATCTAACTCTGGGGCTGCTGCAGCGCAGAAGTGAGGGTGGGTACAACCTCTTCAGTTCCACCTGTGGAGGTGGGTCTGATCTCCCTCTGATAACAGCCATGCAGGGGAAAGACAAGTCCTGGCTGATTTCAGGGAGATCAGATTTCACAGGGAAGGGCCTATTTCACGGTCTGTGACACGTTTTTCCATGGCCATGAAATTGGTAGGCCCTACCTATGTTGCTTGAGCAATATTAAGACACACTTTGGTTACTGTACAGTCATGAAGTATTCTTTCTTACTAGATAAGAGACAAGCCAGGGACCATATATAAGCTTATGGGAAAAATATTGCTCTGGGTCTTCAAGCCTAGACTAAAGTGAAGAGATAGGCATCAGTTCCAGCCCAGCAGTCAGCAGACTGAAGACAGATGCACAGCACCAGTCAGAATAGCATAGGACAGAAGTACCAGCCTCAGCGATTACTATGGAGTTTTTTTTAAAGTCAGTCATTTCCCTCAACCACCTGTACACTGAAAAAAAGGTCTGTTTGATGCTCCATAGCACAGAATGACACCTCTTCATAAGAGATTACCCAAAGTCTTTTACAGTAGGAATGTGATGAAGACAGTACCTTGCAAGTGATTCTCTGCTTTCTTGAACATCTCTAGTAGAAAGTGTCATCACCACAAGGTTGGAGTAGGCCAGCAGCAGATCTCTGTTGGTGTTTCTCCAATTACTTTTTTCAGACTCGGAGTCCTGTGCAGATTCCAAATATTCCTACAAAAGATTTACCAGAGACATAATTTAGTCACCTTTCTTGGAGGTGGCAATAGTACCACCCCTAGAGCACATTTGTTACATTCACAGAATATTCCAGTTTGCAAGGTGGGATCTTAACATCCAGTTCTCCCACATATTTTCCAGCAACAAAGCCTCTCCACCAAAGATTGAAGTGCTACGCCAACTCTGTTCAAGAGACACACCAAACAGTCTTAGGGATATTACATTTGATCTTAATGTAATAAAGCAAGGAGAGTAAACTGAAATTCCTTTTGCTTTGGTGGACTTTAGTTTAAAAAAAAAAAAAAAAAAAGAGAACTCTTCCATAGGCCCCGTGTTGTCCCCTAGTCCCCCACTACTTGTAGGATAGATACTAGTTCCACAAAAGAACCAGCCTAATATAGAAAACACAAGAGATTTTCCCAAAACCACAGTATGGATTTAACAAACCTTAAGTGTCTGTACAACACACGAACACCACTGCAAGCTTGATCGCATAGTAATCTTCTTTTCTGCCTCTCGACAGTGAGCCACAGCATCCTTCAATCTTTTATTTGAACGGTAGAGCTCTACTAGCCTGATATTTACATAGACATCATCTGGTCTTGCATAGAGTTCTGACTGTATCAGATCAAAAAGCTGATTCCATCCATCTTCACCTTTACAATCCAATAACTGTTCCTATTAAAAACAAAGGCAGTGCGTTTTTAGCATCTCATTTTCCATTTAAATTTTTTTTTAAATCACTGACCACATGACAGGACAGTTTCCTTTATCATTCCCTACTCTTAGCTACCTGATTATGCATAGACCAAGTGGTTGAGAGTATGTCAGGTTTTAAGACATTTATATATGAAATGAGAGTTTGTATAATTTGCTAAGACTTAATAGCATTATTTGAGATTTTTTTAAAACTATTTTTTAAATATTCCTTTATTGAAGTAAGTGCACAAGGAGTCTCAGAGAACCCTGTCAGATCTAATAGGATTTTGGTTTTACAGAATATTATTTTCATTATATTCCTATTCTATACCATTGTATCTAGTCAAAAATTCATTTTTGTTAAAGCAGAGTTAACTTTTAAAAAAGACAGACGATTTGAACTACATTATTGCTGGCATACATTAAAAAACTAATGCATTCATACACAAGTCAGACCACAGATGCTTAGTTACCTGAAAAGATCAAACTTCATTACTCCCATTCATAAGAATGGGAGTGAAGATACAGACCCCATGTTGGGAAGAAAAATGCAGCAACAAAAAGTTATTTAAAAAGCAAATATTTATCCAAGTGTTTATTCAAGAGTACAGAAAGTAGGCAACTAGCCAAATGCCATCAAAAAAGCTGCTACATTTCTGCACACTAATCCCTCAGATAGGAAAAGCTACACAAGAAAGTGTCTGTGATGGACTTCTGACATTTAAGTGAAAACAATATTTTTATAGATCTATAATCAATACAGAGTTAGGGATTCTAACAAATTGAGATGTCCACAACTGTTCCCAGAAAACACAAAAACAAATAAGCAAAGTGAGAGAGTTGCTGAGGTTGAGCCTGGTACTTGCTAGGTAGTCAGCCATAAAACCAGATCAAAAAATATATCACTAGACAAAGAAACCAGTAACAGTTTAAAGGTCTGCTACTTTGCTACTTGTCAGAACTAGAAGTGCTGTCATGGACCAGGAAGTTCTCCCTACATCAAGTTCTGAAGGAACTCAAATATGAAGTTTCAGAACTAACTATGGTATGTAACCTATCATTTAAATCAACTTCTGTACCAGACGACTGGAAAATAGCTAATATGATGCCTATTTTTAAAAAAGGCTCCAGAGGCGATCCCAACAATTACAGGCTAATAAGCCTAAATTCAATACCAGGCAAACAAACTATAGTGAAGAACAGAATTATCATACACATAAGTGTACATGAAGTACATACTTCATATGTTGGGGAAGAGTCAACATGGCTTTTATAAAGAGAAATCATGCCTCACCAATCTATTAGAATTCTTTGAGGGGTTCAACATACATATGGATAAAAGCAATCCAGTGGATATAGTGTACTTAAACTTTCAGAAAGCCTTTGACAAGGTTCTTCACCAAAGGCTCTTAAGCAAGGTAAGCAGTCATTGGATGAGGGAAGGTCCGCTCATGAATCAGTAACTAGTTAAAAGATAGGAAACGAAGGGTAGGAATACAAAGTCCGTTTTCAGAATAGACCAGTGGTTCCCAAACTGGGGTTTTCAGAATGTTACAGGGGGTGCGCCAGAAAAATTTCACTAATGGCACCCAGAGGACCCTGGGCATTGGAGGCAGCAGGTGGGACCCGGTTGCAGGGCAGACAGCCCAAGCCCCAGGGAGAGTGAGGCAGGGCAGTTGGGGCTGGCAGCCAGAGCCCTGCCCCCGTGAGCAGGGGAGCCGGCCGCCCAAACCTCAGCGCTCCGCTCGGGACCTGCAGTCCGAATTCAGTGGAGCTCAGTTGACTGGGGCGGTCAACGGGGTCCAGCAGCAGGAACCCCATGGAGTGCGGAGGAAATTTAAACTTAAATCCCTGGAAATATTCATTTTTAGGAGGGGGCTCACAAGATTTCACAATTTAGTGAAAGGGCTTTGCAGGCTGTTAAAGTTTGGGAACCACTGGAATAGAGGTAAATAGTGGTGTCCGCCAGGCGTCTGTACTGCAACCAGTGCTGTTTAACATTCATAAATGAACTGGAAAAAGCGATAAAGTGAGGTGGCAAAATTTGCAGACGATACAAAATTACTCAAGATACTTAAATCCAGAGCGGACTGCAAAGAGTTACAAAGGGATCTCACTAAGCTGGGTGACTAGGCAACAAAATGGCAGATGAAATTCAATGTTGATACATGTAAAGTAATACATATTGGAAAATATAACCCCAACTGTCCATACAAAATGATGGGATCTAAGTTAGCTGTTACCATTCGAGAAAGATCTTGGAGTCATTGCAGGTAGTTCTTTGAAAACATCTGCTCAACATGCGGCAGCAGTCAGAAAAGCTAACAGTATGTTAGGAATCAGCAGCAAAGCGATAGCTTAAAATAACTGCATGCATGTTAGAACTTTGTAATTATAGCACACCTCAAAATTTCAGTTTACCTTCAGTCTGTAAACAGCAGGGCTTCCAGGGAAGAGTTTAGAAGCTCTCTCAACCCAGTATTTTGTTCTTCCATCTGTAACATCATTGTCACACAATAATTCCGCAATCTTCAGTACAAGATCTTTTTGTGTTGGGTTCAACTCCACTGAACGCTAATATTTCATCACCACCACAAAAAAACCAAACAGCTGTTATTTTTGTAGTTAGTATGAATTATGAAGAATTTCAGCATATAACTAGATAAACAGAACAAAAAACTACTCAGAAACACTCATCAGTACGTACTTTTACAGTTTTAAGTGTGCAACGAAAGCAGCTTCAAAAATCTGTTATAGTACTACACTTCGCAAGATGTATTGGACATGTTTTTAATAAGCTTATTTTTCGAAAAGTTATTAGGTGAAGAAACACATACTGGTAGTTTTACACCTTTATATGCTTATGGAATAAGTCAGATCAATGAGTTTTGGTCCTGATTCTGTAACGCAGTACTGTAATGCAGTTTACTAGCAATTGGAATACACACCATAAAGTTATAGGGATCCCTGTTAGGAAATCCCAGGGCAATCTTATTTTGCCTTATTTTGAAAAGTATTCTACCAGCCTAAACTCCCTATTAATCAATTTTCAGTGTGGGAAGAAGTTAATGGTCAGGTTTCTTAAAGATCAGCTCTAGGACTGATACAGTATACAGTTACTTCTGTTTGAATTTTCTTTACACTTATCTTAGATATTGCATCAATAGTGAATTTCCTCTATTTCTTTCCATGTTTTTAATTTGTGCATTTGACAGTACTGACCATAGTCAATTTTGTTTTCCCACGGCTAGCAGGTTAGTTTCCTTCTTTGGTTTTGCTGGTCTTTAACACAGCACCAGGGAAGAGAATACACATTTTGAGAGTGAGAAAGAGGAAAATATAACAAGAATCACAAAAACCTGTCACACAAACTCAGTGCTGCAAGAAAATGAGCTAAAGGTCTTATTACAATTCATTAAAGGGTTAGATATTTTTATGAATATACAGTTAGATAGGATAAAGTTCATAAGGACTAAATCCTCATGCTTTAGAACATAAGCCAGTCAATCACCCAAGATTAGAAGTAAAAATTCCCCCATAGGCATGTTATTTCTTAACTGTTCATTTGAGGGAGGGTAAGGGGAGACGAAGTGGGTATTCACCCATGAAAGCTTATGCTCCAATATGTCTGTTAGTCTATAAGGTGCCACAGGACACTCTGCCGCTTTTACAGATCCAGACTAACAGGGCTACCCCTCTGACACTTGGTAAGGGGAGAGTTATACCGGTCCCTGAAGCAATAGCCATTGTCCAGATCCAGATCAATCACTGGTATGATTCGTGACTATTTTTACAATGCACGTTAGGTGAACTAATGTAAGACCCAAACCTGCTTTTCTACAGATATGCCAGAATGTTTACCAATTAGTAGAAGAATTTTTTTCCCCAGAGTTAACTTAACATGTGCGGAGGTCCACAGGTTATAAAACTGAGTCTTTCTAGTAACTTAAGCTAGGAAAGAGAAATAAGTGACACTAAACCCTTCTGGGATTCGTCCATAATTCAAGAATCACCTGATTTCATCATTTTACTTCTTACCTTATAGCAACCCACAGCTTTTTCTATGTTATCTTCAGCTTCATAGAGCTGGCCCAGAAATTTGTGTGCCTTGGGATCTCTCTCTTGTACATTAAGGTAAGTAGATATGTATCTGTAAGAAAGCAGTTACCATATCCCTATGTAAGGAATAATTCTGAAACAAAACCTGAAACAGACAGTTAAACAACGTAAATAGTTCACTGGTGCTCTGGACTCTGAGGGTGAAGAGCAAGCAGTGTGTTTAGTTCCAGGTATCTGTTCTGGGGTCTCAAAAAAAATTAACCAACATTATTCTGATATGAGCCATCATTACCTGTTTGCCAGAAAATGTGTGTGTCTAATAAGGGAGACTTGTGATAGCGAATCACTTAGAAACAGTAACTTACGGAAACTAAAATATAAAGTTCTGCTATGCTGTTTGAATGACAGCTGTCTAAATAAAGAACACTTTTCAGTCCCTCATTTCCAATTTTCCTTCAGGTTTCCCCATTAGTGATTCAATGGATTTGTATCAAATAAGTGCTATCAGCACTGTCTGAAAATAACAGTTTTGATCATTCAGTATTAGGCATCAGAAATTGCTTTGTAACAATACCAGTATCCATTTAATTTCTATAGCAGTAAAGCTCTTTGGAAGACAGAACAACATATACTTTACCTTTTAGCAAGTTCATACTCTTTCGCTTCATAATAGAGTTTAGCAAAAAAGAATCCTTTCATTGATTTCTGGAGGGGAAAAACATTAATGATAAATAAGCTTAAAATATTTAATGTCTATATTTTTGACCCAAAATGGTTTAGACAAAGTTCCCAGTTAACATATACTATATTAAGTGATTAAACTTCAGACACATCAGTTATCAACCCTAGTCCAGTTTTTCATTTTGGTCTGTAATATTCTCCCCCATAACATCTTTGTAGAGAAAGACCTAATACCATACTGATGGTGTACATTTGGGAAATTACGGCTACCCAGTGAACCAGAGAAATTCATTCCTTGGTTGTAATAGGAGCACTTCTGACAGGCAGCTAACAAAAACAGTGAATGGGAGACAAGATGGGGTAATTTTGGTCACAATACAATACGCTTACTGCTGGAAAAGCTTGTTACACATCCATCCACCAGTAGGGAGATGATTAATTTCTTAAATTATACACTGCAACAAGTCTGTCATCAAACACTGATATTTAACTAGGACACAGGAATCCCATAGTATTCCCAAACTACACTACTCTTGATTACTCCCTGATAGTTCTCCCCGAAGGGAAAATTTCTGCTTGTGTCACAAAGATATAGTTGTGGCCTGATATTAATACAGATGTTCTGCAAGGGAAGGGAGAAGCAGCCAAAAGTACTTTCTCTCCATTCTACCACCCACTGTATCTCTAACAGTAGAAGATCATCCTTGTGCCTCAAGAAAAGTACTTGTGGCACCTTAGAGACTAACCAATTTATTTGAGCATAAGCTTTCGGGAGCTACAGTTCACTTCATCAGATGCATAAAGTGGAAAATACAGTGAGGATGTTTTTATACACACAGACCATGAAAAAAAGTGAGGATGTTTTTATACACACAGACCATGAAAAAATGGGTGTTTATCACTACAAAAGGTTTTCTCTCCCTCCACCCCACTCTCCTGCTGGTAATAGCATATCTAAAGTGATCACTCTCCTTACAATGTGTATGATAATCAAGGTGGGCCATTTCCAGCACAAATCCAGGGTTTAACAAGAACGTCTGAGGAACGGGGGGGGGGGGGAGAGAGGAGGAATAAACAAGGGGAAGTAACCTATTTCCCCTTGTTTATTCCCCCCCCCCGCCATTCCTCAGACATTCTTGTTAAACATTCTTGTTAAAGTTTGTGTGTGTGTTTTTTGGAGGGGGGTGAGAACCTGGATTTGTGCAGGAAATGGCCCACCTTGATTATCATGCACGAAGTGAGCTGTAGCTCAGGAAAGCTCATGCTCAAATAAATTGGTTAGTCTCTAAGGTGCCACAAGTACTCCTTTTCTTTTTGCGAATACAGACTAACACGGCTACTACTCTGAAACTTGTGCCTCAGTTGCTCCTGTACAGAACTGCTGGAGCAGGAACATGAGTGAAACTGACTAACTCCTGTCATGGCTGCTGTGGAGCAGAGAAACAGGCACTTCTTGAGAAAAGAAAGAAGAAAACGGAGATGAAGAGTAACAAAAAGGAGGGGAGACGAGAAAACGCAGTGAGGCTGTATCTTTTTATTTAATGGCAGAGCATCAGCTTGTGACTATCGAGATCCTTTCTCCCTGGACCAACAGAGGTGACATACACATGCAGATACTACAAACTCAGGCATGAAGGGGAAGGAACGAACACTTTATTTATTTCTCTAGCAACTCATTCTGGTTAAGTGGAAGACCAACACTGACAGGATAATGAAAAATCCAACTCCAGATCTTCTAGGTGAGAGCGAGTATCACTTCAAAACAGAGTTGTTGGTGAATGAACAAGATTAAAAGGTAAAATGGAAGTCTCTGAAAAGTCTCAAAGAAAAAAGGTAAAATCAGAAGAGGTGAAAGATGCAGAGAACCAAGGAGGAAATAAAGGACACCAGTGAAAGCATTCCAAAAAGAAGTGGGTAAAGAATGACAAAATAAATGAACTGCTAATTAAACACTAAGTTTTGATTTTTGTATTTTTTGCTACAAACTTAATTTCACTTGAAACTGTAGCAAAAAGAAACTAAGCAAACATGCAACCCTTTTTATCTGTATGACGCTGTAGGAGAATGGTTCAGAACATACAGCCAGAAGCAGCTGATGGAGCCAAAGTCACAGTGAAAATCCACGATAGATCCCAATCTCTGTTTAAAAGGATATTTAGTGCAAAAGTTTATCCCCTCTTTGGGATTTGGGACTTAAAGACAAAATAAATCCCAAGGCAAACTTGTAAACTTCTTGGAGCACAGACCAAAAAATCTCTGCGCTCAAACGATAAAGTGCCCACAGAGTATGGAAACAACTGATAATTGCTCGTTTTTCCCTCAACAATTAATTCAGCCAACAGTAATTTCTACTCCTCTATCAAGGAAGACAGAAGTACAAATAAACATTTTAGATATAATGAAGTTTTGGACTTTTACATGCAAATTGGGTCCAGCCATCAGCTACTAGCAAGCCTCTAACATGGCACCAACTGGAAAGGGCCAAGTACTTCTCCTTCCTACTCCTTTCAAAAACATATCCATCAATGCTAACAAAACCAAGCTAAGATCCTATCATATTTCTACTGGAAGTCCACTTAACTTATTTCTGAAATACTGGCATCAGCTCAGGAATCTTTACATTTTCTCAAATGTTTTAATAGCACCTGTTCATAAAAGGATTGTATTGTGTATCCCTTCCCATATTCACAATTGGGAAACATCCTTGTGTCAGCTACAGCAATTGCTTATTAGTGAGTGTGACACTAGAAAGATTCAATGTATTTTTAGTTTTCTTTAATGCAATTCAGGACCTGGAAACAAAGAGAGCCAAAAATCACATGACCAACCAGATCTCTGCAAGCCACCAGCAAATGCTCTGAGGAACACTGGTGGTCCACAAACCACAGGTCCAGAACCACTGTATTAACAGCAAATGAAGACAACCCAAATAATTATCTATAAAGCATGTAGGAACAAGGTATTATTGGACACCGAGTGCTTCTCTGGAAAGTGGATGAACTATTGAGGCAGAATTAAGAATGGTAAGAATTTCTTGGTTTGTTTGTATCATTAAGTTCTCAACCACAGTTAAAAGAAAAAAGAAAAAAATACAACCTTAATCACATTTAAGATCCAGGACAAACATAAAATGACCCATTACATTCTAAGCAATTCCAATCCCTCAACTTTCTCAAATCACTCATTAGATATTAAATTTCTCTGTTTCAGCACAAAGATTATTTATTTTTGAACAAAAGCATGCATTTTAATTTTTTTACTCTTTAATAAGACATGCTTAGTTTTTAATCTTCTCCATAAATACTATATTATTGGACAAATGTGTTTGATAAGTTTGAAATGGTCTGGTGAGCCACATTTCTTTACAATTTCAAGGGATAGTTCATTTCAGTCCCTTCTTAATTTTACAATACAGGACAAAGGAAGAATGAGAAGTACCTATTTTCCATTGTTTACTTTGTGTACTTACTATACAATCAGCTACACCATTACCCATATAAAGTCAGCATTCCCTGTTTGCGTGGGTCTTTCGCACAGTGAACAGGAGCAAACATTAAAAAAAGTGTGATGTAACAACAAATATCTGTTAGGTGTAACTTTTAAATTGAATAATTTGTTGACATGGTCTCTGTTGTAAAAGGCATCTGAATCCTATGACTTCCACAATCAACAAAATCTCTGCATGCGTATTTCAATGAGATAGTAACAATACTGTGTGCACAAAGCCTGCCTAAAAAGATTATACATTAAACACACTGATGTGCCTACAAAGCAGTACATAACACTGTTAAATTTCCTGCCACTACAATATAGAGCATTTACTAATAGGACTAAAACTACAGAATAAGTGTTAACAGTCAGGTTTTAAGCATTAGATTGATCTCTGGCTTTTCAGAATTAAATGCCTATGTTAAACTATATCTGTGTGACCACTGGTGATCTGGAGAGCATCTTCTGGGGTCTGCAGAGAGATAACTGGTGACGCAGAACTAGCTATAATTTTCATTTCTAAAGTGCATTACCAGATAAGAATGTAATGCATTTTCAGCTAATTCCATGTAAACAATTGTGATCGTTGCAATGGGGTTGTTACAAGCCCATGAACAAGCAGGGAGCTAGGTCAGCCACTTTTTATTAAAATGTGATCCACGTTTTGTGAAAAAAAGTTTGAGCCCATGAATTACTGCCCTACAGATTAATAACTCTGAAAGCTAAATTGCACGGTTTTTTTTTTTTAGAGCAATACCAGTGTTTCAGACAAATCAAATCTGCAGCATCGCATTAGCGACTTAAATCCTTTCCTTAGCAGAAGCAGCAGGGCGAGCTTCCCTGCACGATCCCATCGCTCTCCCCCAACTCAACCGCGGACGGACAGACGAAGGGCTGAAGGAAAAGCGCCCACAGCCCAGAAGATGGCTCAGACCCGTCTCGGTTAGACTCCGGGGACCCGGCTGCTACACTCTCCTCCCAGCCTTGGCTACAGCCCCACCCCCACCGCCAGGGCAGGGGCCCGGCCTTGCAACCGGCCCGCAGAGCGGGGGGCCCCGCCCACACCGAAATGAGGCCAGGCCAACGACGTTGGAAGCCGGGCTCCTGTCAGACACGGGCCCGGGACTCGCTGACCCTCCCGCCTCCCTGTCGCGGGCGGGGGCCCACCCCGTGGGGCCCCGCCGGTGCCGGATCGGGGCAGCCGCCCTCCCCCAGCCGCCCCTCGCGGGCGCCAAGTCCCTTCACCCCACCGCCACCGGGCGCCAGCGGCAGCCCGCGCCCCGCGGCGACCCCGGCACCCGCTCCCCGCCGACTGACTCGCCCCGCTCCCCGGCCCTCGCTCTTGGGGAACAAGCCGCCGCCGCCGCCGCCGCCCCGCAGTCACCCGGGCGGGGACCGACCGACCGACCCCCTCCCCGCCGCGGGCCCGGCTCCGCTAGCGGAGCTCGCCGGGGACACCGGCGGGCCGCTCACCTCTTTGGGGGAGGGGGCCGCGGCCTGCACGGAGGCGATGTACCGCTCCACCTCGGCCTTGCTGCGCCTCATGGTGGTGGCGCGCGCAGAGCCGCTCGCTGAGCGAAACGCGAAACGCCGCCGCGAGCCCCCCAGCTCACGAGCCGCACTCGCGCTGCGCCCACGGGCGTGAGAGTGGGGAGGGGGACGCTCGCGTGCGTAACGCGGCGCGCTACGTCTGTGTGCGTCGTCACCGCTTGCGGAAGCAGAAATGACGTATATCGGCTGGGCCGCCCCTCTCCTGTCCTGAACCTGGCCCTGGCCCTGGCCCTTCGCCTCTCTCCGCGCTCGCGGCGGCGCGTTCCTTGGCCAGTTTCACAGTCCCCGGGAGCCAATCGCAGCGAGCGTTTGGGGTGGGAGGCGGCGGGGGGAGAGGGTGCGCGTGCCCGGAACCCACGTGTACAGCTGCCAACCGCGCTTGCTGCTGGACAGTGTCAGGGAGAAGGGGGTGGGGGAGGGGAAGGCCAAGGCCTGTCACCTCTGGCTGGCCTGGTAATAGTGTAAACCGGGGAGGGGGGTCGGGCTGGTGCGAAGAGGCGGGCGATCAGTTGTTGTCCGTGGCCACTGGCGGCAGGACAAGACGTGAAGGGGACTCAGTCTGCAGCCAGGGAGGTTTAGGTTAGATCTGAAGATAAAACTTTTTTTTAACTTTGAGGGAAGTTGAATTGTGCAACAGGCGTGGGAGGGCGGTCCTGGAGTCCCTGCCGGGGGGGGGGGGGGTGTGTGTGGCCAGGTTGGACAAGCACCTGTCAGGGGTGGCCTAGGCTAACTCAGTCTTGCCTCAGCGTTAAGGGGCTGGACTTACGTCCCCTAAAGCCAGTGGTGAGCTGGAGCCGGTTCCGGTTGTTAAATTTAGAAGCCCTTTTAGAGCCGGTTGTCCCTCACGGGACCTGCCGGGGGCGACAACCGGTTCTAAAAGGGCTTCTAAATTTAACAGCCGGCCAAAAGTGGTGCCTTAGGTGCTGACTCCATGGGTGCTCCAGCTCTGGAGCACCCAAGGGGAAAATTTGGTGGGTGCAGAGCACCCACCGGCAGCTCCCCGCCCCACCCCCGGCCCCAGCTCACCTCCGCTCCGTCTCCTCCCCTGAACGCGCCGCCCCGCTCTGCTTCTCTGCCCCCCCCACCCCCAGGTTTCCCGTGAATCAGCTGTTCGCGCAGGAAACCTGGGAGGGCTGAGAAGCAGGCGGCGGCTTCGCACTCAGGCCCAGGAAGGTGGAGGCGGAGCAGAGGTGAGCGGGGTCGGGGGGGGGGCGCGACGAGGGCCGCTCGCGCTGCAGGAGGTAACCCAGGGAGAGGGAGGGGAACTGCTCCCCGCCCCAGCTCGCCTTCGCCTCTCTGGGCCTGAGTGTGAAGCTGCCGCCTGCTTCTTAGCCCTCCCGGGCTTCCCGCGTGAACAGCTGTTTCGCGGGAAGTCGGGGGAGGGGGCGAAGCAGAGCGGGGCGGCGCGTTCAGGGGAGGAGGCAGAGTGGAGGTGAGCTGAGGCCAGGCAGGGAGCTGCCAGTGGTGCACCCACCAAATTTTCCCCGTGGGTGCTTCAACCCCGGAGCACCCAGGGAGTCGGTGCCTAAGGCGCCACTTTTGATGTGATCGGTGGGGGGAGCAGTCACTGCCCCTGCTCCCCCCCTAGCTACACTCCCCCACCCCTAGGAGCCAGAGGGACCTGCTGGTACTGGATGCTTCCTGGGAGCCGCCACAGGTAAACGCTGCTGGGACTCCTCACCACCCAGCAGGTCCCTCTGGCTCTTAGGGGCGGGGCACGGTGGGCACCCACTGCGGTGGCCCACAAGACCCTCCTGCCCGGTTCTGGGGGCAGTCAGGGGACGGGATGGATGGGGCAGGGGGTCCGGGGGAGGGAGGCGTCAAGGAACGAGGAGGGTTGGATGGGGCAGGAGTCTCTGGGGGTGGGGGCGGTCTACGACCCCCTCATGGGGTGAGGAGGGAACCAGTTGTTAAGATTTTGGCAGCTCATCACTGCCTAAAGCCCTGCATTTCTACGATACAAAAGGGATGATGAGAGGCTGGTAGGACTCATGGGAACTCTGTGTCACAGGACCGTGTTTCGTGCATCAGATCAGTATGCCCAGTAGAGATTTATTTCTGTGACGTCATTTGTTTTCAACTGTGGCCATCGTCATCTTCAGTTAATATTCTTCTGAGATTCGAATTTATACATCATAGGATTAATCCTCAGACCAAGCCTATGATTGACTACCTGGAGCCATTATGATGTATTTATCATGAGTCCAAGCTACTTCTATAACTGTATAACTGTTTCCTTCAGCTCTCTCTCTGTACAGCACCCCGACCAGCAAAATTATCCAGGAAGAAATAGGAGTCCATTTCCTTCTTCCTTAAAGCCAGTATTAATACATGATCCCATAAGACAATGGTTCTCAATCAGGGATATATGTCTTCCTAGGGTACACAGGGTCTTCCAGCTGGTACATCAACTCATCTGGATATTTTCCTAGTTTTACAACAGGCTACATAAAAAGCACTAGCAAAGTCAGTACAAACACATTTCATGGTAAAATGAGAAAGTAAGCAATTTTTCAGTAATATTGTGCTGTGACACGTTTGTATTTTTATGTCTGTAAGAAAGTACTTTTCAAGTGAGATGAAACTTGTGGGTACAGAAGACAAATCTGACTCCTGAAAGCGGTACAGTAGTCTGGAAAGGTTGAGAGCCACTGCTGTAAGAGACCCTAGGAGCATATGTCAGATCAAATAATAATCAAAATTTGGGGTGGGGGGATACAACCTACCATCTATATGTAAAGCAGGTGAATTGTAACTGGGAATATGAAAATAAGCCTCCTTTAGGAACTTGTTTAGATGTTTCAGATGGAGCCCTGTTTGTTCCTGGTCCTCGAAATAGGATGAGGAACAACAGTTGATGTGGAATTGGTTGTAGTGCTCTGAAGTACATGATTAGAGCTCTACCACATTCAGGGCCATGAAAAATTCGTCACGGACCGTGAAATCTGTATTGTAGAGGGTAAAATCGCACAAAAGACCAGATTTCACGGGGGAAACAAACATTTCTCAAATTGAGCGTCCTTACCCAAAAGGGATTTGCATGGGGGTCACAGGATTATTTTAGGTGGAGTCACGGTCTTGCCACCCTTACTTCTGTGCTGCCTTCAGAACTGGGTGGCCAGAGAATGGCGGCTGTTAGCCGAGCGTCCAGGTCTGAAGGCAGTGCCCCGCCAGCAGCAGCACAGAAGTACGGATGGCGTGGTATGGTATAGCCACCCTTTCTTCAGTGCTGCTGCCTTCAGAACTGGGCAGCCGGAGAGTGGTGGCTGCTGACTGAGGGCCCAGCTCTGCAGGCAGCAGCCCAGAAGTAAGGGTGGCAATACCCTACCATGACATCCTCTTAGAGCCTCTTACTCCACCTTTTCATGTTCTCTGTATGTATGTATGTATCTTATCTTCTTACTATATGTTCCATTCTATGCATCTGATGAAATGGGCTGTAGCCCATGAAAGCTTATGGTCAAATAAATGTTAGTCTCTAAGGTGCCACAAGTACTCCTGGTTTTTTAGGACTAAATGGGAGGTCAGGATATGCCACTGACTTTGTACATGTATTATAACATTTACACAGTACCTTTACCACACAGTGATATCCTCAGTGATTCCCAGGTCTTTTTCCTGAGTTGTTACAGTTAACTTAGAACTCAATAAGTGTATGGATTTAACTTACTTTTCAATGTCTATTGCCTTGCATTTGTCATCAGTGAATTTCATATGGGATCATGCTAGCCATTCACTAGCTTTGTTTGGGCCCTCTGAAGTTCCTTGGTCTTTTCTAGTTTTGATTATAATTTGTAAGGAAGATAAATGTATTCTGCATAATTGTTAAATGTCAAACGTGACCTGTGTGCTAATGTGAAAATGTGTGGTGACTGACTGTGTTGGATGGGGGTTGGGTGACATTCAGGTGTAAATTTCAAAACTAGGCTATTTTAAATTATTTTGGCTAAGAAAAGTTAGCAAGTATTTTATTTGGAACATTTCCTAGACGATTCAACTATCCACTGAACGGTATCTGAAATTTAAAAGCTAAATTAATTTATTAAAGTGGGAAATAGAGGGACTGTAGTTCTGCTTTAAGGGAAAAGTACAGTAAGGGAAATACAGCCTTAACTATGGAGTCAGTTTCGGTGTGTAGCACTAGTAAGGCAAAGAGAACATATACGGGGTCTCTCACCTCCACAACCAAACATTCCTTTAAGAAAAAGTCAGACAAGTTATATTCTATAACCTTTATTAATCACACTGGGAAGCTTACCATTTAAACCAACTAAGGGATATTTTTTCTTGAAGATATGAAATGAGACTTTAGTTGGTAGAGTATAATCCTATACAATCTGTTTAGATTGCTATAGTAAAGGAAAAAAAGGTTTATTAATTTTGTTAAACAAGTTTGCCAAACTACTGCACCTTTATAGAGGAAGGGAAAAAACCCTAGATTCTTTATGATTACAAATGAATAGCATAAGACTTAGAAGTATGTTATAGGGAATTCTGATCAGTTTGGACCCAGTTCTTCAAGACTGACACAAAAGTTGAAGGTGCTCAGCACCTTCCAGGATAGACTGTTTATACAGACACTCACTGGTGTAAAAGTAACATTCAGAGATGAGCGAGAATTATTTCATGTACTATTAAAAAAAATTAATTGAGTCTAGAAGCAAAATAATGTATTTTTTAAAATTCAGGTGTTTTCAAATTCGTAAAAACAAAACGAACAAACTTCATACATTCTATAGAGCTGAAGTAGTTAAAGCATATTATCTCTTATAATACCTGGTATATGTTTTCTGCATAAAAATATAAAATAAAAATAAAACTGTATATATATTTAATGCATCAGTGTTTTTGAATACTGTTGTAAAAGATACAGAAGAATAAGGCACAAAATGTAAGTAAAATACAAAAACACTCATGAATGTTACTGGATTATTTTGAACGGAACATAGCAAAATTCAGGTAGCTCTGAATATGCATATTTCTTGCAACAGGAATAAGTTTTCTATATTTTCATTACAACTTTTAAGTCTGATATACAAAGATTAATTATGTAAGATTTATCTATTAAAGGCACTACACTTTTGCAGTGGTTGCACTTAGAAGTTTGACTTTCTTCAGATACATTTAAAATAAGGCTTCATAATGACTACATGGATCTGAATCTAAAAACAAATAGTTCCATAAAAAGTGATGCTACAGTCACTTCATGACTTACAAATGTGCTTAATTCTATGCACAAGTATTACCATTAACTTCAACGGCACTATTTGTGTACAGAAAGCTAGGCTCATCTGTTAAGTCACTGCAGGATATGCACAAGCAGATCTTATGTCTGCACAGAATCCCACTGAAATCTGGGTACAAGGCAGATCCAACTGCAGTACCAGAGACGTAAGAGTTTAACATGAATTTGTATCCGCAATTTACTATGCAAGTACAATCTACATATCAACAAATATGTATAAATGTAAATGTCAAATACAGAATTGAAGATATATTTTGTTTTTGCTAGTTATGAGGTTTATATAAAATGTAGAGGGTTTTTAGATGCATTTTTGCGGGCGATAAGAGGAAAGTACTTTAGTATGAAGGTAGTCATGCATCAAGGAAACTCATTTTCTTTGCGTACATATTGCTGATTGCAAGCCTCAAAGAAAAATAAAATAAAAGTCAAGTAATATCTGTAATTTTTTCTCATTTTTGCACAGGAGGATTAGAAGGAGGCTTTACTTCCTCCCTAAAGTTTCAGCTAGTTTCTTCAGTCTTTTTTTCAACTCCAGAGGAAACTTCTCATAACATTTCTTGCAGACAGGCTTCATATCAAATTCAACAAATTTGTTCCTACAAATGATAAAAAAGGAAAAATATCTTTTGTGAAAGAGATTTCAAAGAGTACTTGCAGCATGTCATATTGACATAGTACAGGCAGCAAAATAATGCTTTTTCAGTATTTTTGCTCAATATATACATGGAGTTAAGATTATAAATGACATAGCAAGACAACAAATATAGATGTATACTTGAATCTATTTTTTATGTTACATATAATTATACTTGTTATTAGCACTGCCCAGCTTTGTCACTGGGTGCCAACTTTCAAGAGGGGAAACCCAAATTCAGGAGAGACTTTTGATATGTGTTTATTTATTTTTTAGCCCTGGCAGGTTAAGTACAAGTGAATTTGCTAACGGTGACAGATTTGAGTTTTGAAAAATTGAGATGGCCAATCCTTGCACATATAATCAATATTTATGTGAAAGAGACCTGAAAGTAAATAGCTGAAGTGAAAGAAACAGCTGTACAGGAAAACAAATAGAGAACTTTTGGCTACTGAGGAAAATTGTTTTATGCAATACTGTGTGTTGTGCAACCACTGAATTGTAAACCTAACAGTAAAGATACACGCTATATTTTCAGAAGTCTGTGGACACCCAGCCTTAAGGACCTACAGATATCTGATGTGGGTATAGGCAAGAACTGTTAGGCAGAAGATGCTATGAATTTCCATACTGGATCAGAGCAGTGGCCATATATAAGTATCCTGTCTCTGACAGTTGCGAGTACTAGCTGCTGCAGAGGAAAACGGAAGAATTCCTGCAGAAGGCAGTTATGAGCCAGTTTGCCCATGAGACAGGAAGTGCCACTATATCAACAAAACAATAAAACTAACTGCTATCAAATGCACAATAAACAAACTGGAAAAACAGAAAAATAAAATGCTATTTAATTTCTTTCAATTGTAGTAATCTCTCGAGTTACTTAAAACAATACATACTAAATTTTCAGCTGGAAAAGTAATTTTCAAGTTGACTGTGTCTGATATTTTAACAAGTCTTTTCAATATTTAAACAGTAAAACTCTTCTGTTTATCAATACATATTGGACATGATTTTCTGATCTCCCATGGGATTCCAGGAGCTGTTAATTTCAATGTCACTTTGCAGCAATATGATGGATTGTAACAGGAGACTCAGTCCAATGTGAATTATAAACTTTATTTTAAAAAATCAAAAACCTTCTCATTTTAGAGAACTTTTGGAGAACTCCAAAAAACAAAATATAAACTCTGTATGAACTGTGAAAAACAAGTCAATTACTATTCAGAGGGCATCTTGACAGAGTTAGCAAAAACCAGTTACCACCTTTTTGTAACAGTTGTTCTTCGAGGTGTGTTGCTCATGTCCATTCCATTGTAGGTGTGCACCCGCACATGTGCGCAGCCGTCGTAAACTTTTGCCGTAGCGGGTACCCACAGGGCCGGCTTTGGCACCCTCATGGTGCAGTATATCAGGTGCCGCTGGCCCTGAGCCCTCTCGGTTCCTTCTTGTCGAAAACTCCGAAAGAGGATCAGGAGACGGGTAATAGAATGGACATGAGCAACACATCTCGAAGAACAACAGTTACAAAACGATGGATAATCGTTTTTTTCTTTATCGAGTGCTTGTTCATGTTGATTCCATTGTAGGAGACTTACAAGCAGAATCCCAGGAGTTGGGCTTGAAGTTCAGAGACTTGCAGATTGTGGTACTGTCGAAACTAGCATCAGCCTGAGCCTGCTGGATCAGCGCATAGTGCAAGGCAAAAGCGTGGATGTACAACCAGATGCGGCATGGCAAATTTCTTGGATCAGCACCTGATTGAGGAAGGCCGCCGCCAAGGTCTGTGCTTTAGCGAAGTGGGCCGTCACAATTGGTGGTGGGGGCATCTTCGCCAGCTCACAGCAGTAGCGGATACAAGCCATGATCCAGGACGAGATCCTCTGGGTGGATACTGCACAACCCTTCACTTGGTCCGTGACAGCAACAAACAGCTGCGGAGACTTACGGATTAGCTTCATTCTCTCTATGTAGAAGGCCAGAGCTCCCCTAACGTCCAAGGTGTGCAGCCTGCATTCCTCATCCCTTGCATGAGGCTTCGGGCAAAGGACCGGAAGATATATGTCCTGACTTGCGTGGAACTGGGAGTCGACCTTGGGCAGAAAGGCCAGGTGTGGACGCAGATGGACCTTGTCCTTATAGAAGATCGTATATGGCAGTGGTTCTCAAACTTTTGTATTGGTGACCCCTTTCACATAGCAAGCCTCTGAGTGCGACCCCCCCCCTTATAAATTAAAAACACATTTTTATGTATTTAACACCATTATAAATGCTGGAGGAAAAGTGGGGGTTAGGTTGGAGGCTGACAGCTCACGACTCCTCAGGTAATAACCTCATGACCCCCTGAGGGGTCCCGACCCCCAGTTAGAGAACCCCTGGTATATGGGGACTCGGACGTGAGTGCCATGATCTCAGACACCCTACAGGCTGAAGTTATAGTGACCAACAAGGAGACATTCCAGGATAAAAGCAGAAGGAAGCAGGAAGCCAGGGGCTCAAAGGCAGGCACTGTGAGCCTGGAAAGCACAAGGTTCGGGTCCCAAGAAGGGACCGGGTCGCGGACATGCGGATAAAGGCAATCCAGACCTTTCAGAAACTGTGCTGTCATGGGATGTGTGAAGACCGACCTGCCTTGAAACGGAGAGTGGAAAGTTGAAATAGCCACCAGGTGCACCTTGATCAAGGACAGCGACAGGTTCTGGAGCTTTAGGTGTAGTAAATAGTCCAGGACATCCTGCAGGATATGGCAATCTGTGGCCCAACACAGGAACCGCTTCCATTTTGATACATAGGTAGTCGTAGTGGGGGGCTTCCTGCTGCCCAGCAAGACCTGATGGACACTGGCAGAACACGGCCGCTCCTCCCTGCAGAAACCAGGCTGTTGGGTGCAGTGCCGCCAGGTTTGGGTGCAGCAGACTGCCATGGTTCTGGGACAGTAGGTCCGGCCGAAGAGGCAGCTGTAATTGGGTGGCCACCGAAAGGCTCAGGAACATGGCAAACCAGTGCTGCCGAGGTCACACCGAGGCTATGAGGATGACTGAAGCTTTGTCTCACTTCACCTTGAGCAGGACCTTGTGGATCAGTGGCACCGGCAGGAAGGCGTACATAAGTGCTCCCGACCATGGGATCAGAAAGGCGTCTCACAGGGAGCCCCTGTCCCTGCTATGCAGAGAACAGAACATGTGGCACTTCCTGTTCTGTCTGGACATGAACAGGTCCACCTGGGGAGTCCCCACCTTCAGAAGACTAGGCTGTCCACCTCCGAGTAGAACGACCATTCGTGGTGAGACAAGAAGGTCCTGCTGAGGCAATCCACCAGGATGTTCTTGGTACTGGGCAGGTGGGTGGCCACCAAATGAACGTCCTGCCACACACAAAAGTCCCAAAGGCTCAGCACTTCCTAACAGAGGGCCATAGACCTGGCAGGAAAGCCTAACATGCCAGGTGAACCGCTCTGAGTTCCCTGAAATTGATATGAAAGGCTAGGTCATGTTGCAGCCAATGGCCCCCCAGCCCAGGTCTGAGGCGTCTGAAACCAAGGTGAGCAAGGGTGATGGGGTTGCAAAAGGGTCTGCCCGCAGCACCAACCTGGGATCCCGCCACCAGTCGAGCAGTGAGAGGACACGACTCAGCACCAGGACCACTCAGTCCAGGGGGTGCCTACTGGGAATGTAGACTGAGGCCAGTAACATTTGTGGGGGCCTCAGATGAAGCCAGGCATGGCTTACCATGTACTTGCATGTGGCCCATCAGTTGCAGGCACATGTGGGTTATAGTGAGCGGTTGGCTCTGTATGTGAGCGATCAGGTCTGACATGGTTTGAAAATGCACTTCCGGCAGGAATGCCCTGGCCCGCCTTGAGTTGAGAACTGCACAGATGAACTCTATGAGTTGAACTGGTGCTAACATGGATTATTCTGTTTATTAGGAGACCCATATCGTTGCAGGTGGAGCGCACCAGATCGAGCCTCCTCTGGACCTCCTCCGAAGGCCTGCCCTTGATAAGCCATTATCAAGATATGGGAAGATCTGAACCCCTCGACACCTCAGTTAAGCTGCCACCGACGCCATGCATTACGTGAACACCCTGGGGGCCGAGGACAGGTCAAAGGGCAGCGCCGTAAACTGGAAGTGGCGCCCTGCCACTATAAAGTGCAGGAAATGTCTGTGTCCCAGGAAAATAGAGATATGAAAATAAGTGTCTTTTAAGTCGAGAGCGGTGTACCAGACCCCTGGATCCAGAGAAGGGATGATGGAAGCCAGGGATACCACGTGGAACTTCAACTTCAACAGAGACTTGTTGAGGCCCCGCAGGTCCAAAATGGATCTGAGCCTCCCATTTGCCTGCAGGATTAGGATGCAGCGGGAGTAGAATCCTGTTCCTTGCATATCCCGAGGAACTTCCTCCACAACCCCCAAGTGTAGGAGGTTCTCAACCTCCTGAACGAGGAGCTGCTTGTGAGAAGGGTCCCTGAAGAGGGATAGGGAAGTGCGGGGGAGGGGGCGGAACGAGGGGTGGCCAAAAATTGCAGTGTGTAGCCCCGAGCCACTATGTCCAGGACCCAATGGTCCAAGGTAACCCATGACCAGGCCAAGTGGTCAGAGAAAAGGTGGTCAAGGAAGGGGCAGGAAGAATCCAGGCAGTTGGCTGGTGTGTCGCTCCCGAGCGCACCCTCAAAATGAGCTCTTCTGGCCCCCCTGGTGTTTTGCCAGGCCAGGCTGTGCAGGAGATTGGGACGATGAAGGGCGGCAGCGGTTGAACACAGTGTCTCTTTTCCTTGTAGGCCCCTGCCGAGGTTGCCACTGCCTAGGAGGTGAGGGAGGCCGGAACAGCTGCCTAGACAACTGAAACATGGGCATTCCCAGGGAGCAGAGGGTCACCTTTGTGTCCTGTAGGACAGGTCATGCAGACGCACATCCCTTTGATCAGAAACCGGGCCGACACCGTCAAACGGAAGGTCCTGGATTGAGGCCTGCATCTCTTGGGACAGGCCGGAGGTCTGGAGCCAGGAGCTGCGCCGCATGACCACCACGGAGGCAACCACTAGGGCAGCTGAATCGGTGGTATCCCAGGCCATCTGGCAAGAGGACTGAGCAGCCACGGTCCCTTCCTCGACCAGGATGGAGAATTTCTGGGCTGCTTCCAGGGACATGGAGTCCTTGAACTTGAGGAGAGAGCCCCACAAGTTAAAACTGTAGCAGCCCAAGAGGGCCTAGTGATTTGCCACCCGAAACTGGAGCCTAGCCATAGAAAAAATCTTTTGGCCAAATAAGACTAGTCTTTTCGCCTCTTTATTCTTAGGGGTTGAACTGGTGGGCCCGTGTTTGTCCTGCTCATTGGCTGCCAACACGACCAACGAACCTGGTGGCAGATGAGTATATAAGTACTCGAACCCCTTTGCAGGAATGAAGTACTTCTTTTCCATCCTTTTCGAGGTGGGCGGGATGGAGAACGGGGTCTGCCAGATGGCCTTGGCAATATTCACCCCTTTGTGAATTGGGAGCGTGACCCGGGTTGGGGCGGCCGCAGAGAGCACGTTAAAAAGCATATTCATCTGCTCCTCAATCTCCTCCACTTTAAGGCCCAAGTTAGCAGCCACCCTGCGGAGCAAAGCCCGATGCTTGTGGAAATTGTCCAGTGGGCTACCTCTAGACAGTGCCGCTACCGCTTCATCCGGGGAGGAGAAAGATGACTGGGTGGCTGGGGGGGCCTCGGTGGCGTCTCCGTCTACGTGGGGAGGGAGGCCTTGGGGTGGGTACTGGCTTCTCATATGAGGTGGTAGCTGGAACGTCCTGCACCGAGCCCGGTGCTGCAAGTGCCAGGAGTGCCGCCTGTGGTCTTTCTGATGCTGCAACTGAGGTCTGGTGGGAGTGGGGCACCGGCATGATAGGAATGCCCCATGTGTTCCAATTCAGCCATTGGGTCGGCCACTGGCTTTCGCGCCAGGTCGGCACCGATGTTGCTGATGCGCCTTCCGGAGCCCACTCACGCTGTCTGGGCGAGGGACTGAATTGCGCCTCTGAGCCTGAAAATTCATCTCCCTCCAGCGACCAGGGTGGGGCTGTGGAGGCTTGAGTCTGACGTCTCATGGTTGCTGCTGGAGACCGGTGCCAGGACCAGTCTGACTGATGCCGGGGGTAGGGGAAGCGACATCGTGTTGGGGAGTGCCCTCAAGGTCTTGGCGATGGTGACTGATAGCGGGATGAGGACTGGTACTGGGGTGATCGACGACACCTGGGTGAATCTCGACGCGACAACGGAGATAGAGAGCACGGTGCCTGTAACTTGTAGTGGCTAGCTGGAGACCTAGGCTGACGTGGAGACCAAGAATGTGGCAGCTTCTGACTCTGTCTTGGCTCTGGAGATCAGCAGCACTCACCTGATTTGTGTGAGGCCTTTCTGGCGATCTTGCCCTCACGGGAAGCCCTAGCTGGGTCCTTTCCACACACAGAGGAGGCACTGTGGACTCTCCCAGTGCCAGGCCCTTGGAGGGGGCCAGTTGTGCCATTTGCTTAGGCCCTTTACCGCTCCCTGGAGTCAGTGGCGGGTCCTTTCTGGGGGAGGAACCCCCCCGTGGCCGAACCCTTCAACGGGTCCGGAGTGGACAGAAGGCACGAACAGGGTTCCTTACCCGGAACCCCTTGGTCGGTCTTGGCCGGTGCTGTGGTCTTAGGTTTTTTCTTTGGCATTGGTGACGGGGATTGGTGCTGGAAGGACCCTGGTGCCAGAAGTGTGCTACGCACCGAAGTGGAAGCACTGGGTGCCAGTTCAGGCTGCACTGGCTCTGAAGCTGGACGCAGGGCAGCCTGCATCAGAAGGGCCCTGAGGCAGATATCATGCTCCTTCTGAGTCCGTGGATGAAAGTTCTGGCAGATATGACAGTGCTTCTTTATATGGGTTTTCCCAAGGCACTGTAAACAGCTCGTGAGGGTCACTGACAGGCACAGGCCTGTTACAGGATGAGCAGGGCTTGAAACCTGGAGATTGGGGCATGCTCTCCGGGGGCCAAGTTTCCGCTGGGACACTATCTAACTAAACACTTAATGGGGACTTAACGACTAACTAACAACGCTTAAAACTATTTACAGAGAAGCACAAGGCTAAACAGATGAAGAAAACTGCTGATCACTTGCGAAGCAAGGGTCAGAGGTGCTCCGATTAACCACCATGGGCAGTAAGAAGGAGCTGAGAAGGCGCAGGGCCGGCAGCGCCTGATATACTGCACCATGAGTCGGCACTCCAGAGGGCGGCACAGCCAGCCCTACGGGTACCGCTAAGGCAAAAGTTTCCAACGGCTGCACACAAGGGCGTGCGCACACCTACAATAGAATGGACATTAGCAAGCACTCAAAGAAGAATATGTGGATTCACATAGTCCCATCTCTGCTACTGAATTATGGTTATATGTCTAATTGAGTGCTGTTATGATACAGTAATTTAAAAATGCAGTAAAATGTTAATGTTAGCGAAAAAGTCTCAAAACAAAAAAATGTACTCAGCATGCAATATTGTTTTCAGGGACTGACATTTTATATTAGCTTAAAAACCATTTTGTAGACTGTTAAAATGGAAGCACAAGGCATTGACTAAAAGTGGAATTTCAAAACTATCAGGTTTCCAAAACTAGCTTCTAAATCTGCATCCACAAGTTTTCTAAACATAATCCTGCATTTGAGCATGCAGATAGGCAGGTGGACAGCTAACTATTCAGCCTGCATGCACACAAATGCCTACTGGCATATGTAATTAACTATATGCACAAAATTTATGCAATTTGGGAAGCTGGAATGAAATCATAGCTACACAGTGGTCTAAAACAGTCTGTTCAGCAAGGTGAGAATTTTTCTTCAAGAAGTCCAAAATTTATGAATTTTGCGATTTAAGAAACCTTTCAAGCTCAATTTCTGAGCACAATGGCCTAAACTTAACATATTAAAATGTAGTGTTCAAAATTTCAAATCACAGATATGTGTAAATTAATAGTTGTTCTGTCTTTGATTATCACAAACACATGCAGAAAACTAAAAGAAAAATACAGGTCCTAAACACTGACCAAAGAAGAAAAGAGCAGAGATTGTGATAGGAGGAAAAGAAAAGTTTACAAACAGATTGGCTTTTTCTTTTTCAGCTTGTCTTTATCCTTTGCTTCTCGCTCCCGTTTGGCAAGTCGACGTTTAAATTCTTCTGGCATTTTCTCATAACAGTGTTTGCAGACAGGTTTTAGATCAATTTCAACAAACTTATCCCTTTAGATAAGACACAGAGGAAAACAGTGGAAAGAACAGGAAAAGGTTTAAGAGTAAGTCATAGCTGAAAGAAGAATTGAACACAAAGAAAAAATAGATTTTAAAGTAGTAAATGGAGCAACAGGAACAAACACATATATCATTTACAAGAAGTTGTCTATAAATGTTCTATACCAGGGGTCTCAAGCTCAATTTACCTTAGGGCCAGTCTTCAGATCCTCCCAGCAGGCCAATAATGTCACTCATGCCGCCCAGAACCCGCCCCCCCTCCCAAAAAAAAACTCTGCCCCCCACCTGCCTAAGGCTCTGGGAGGGAGTTTGGGTGGGGGAGGAGGTCTGGGGTAGGGGATTGGGGTGAAGGCTCTGGGAGGGAGTTTGGGTGTAGAAGGGGTGAGAGATTGGGCTCTGAGAGGGAGTTTGGGTGGGAGAGAGGGTCTGGGGTACAGGCTCTGGGATAGAGTTTGGGTGCTAGGTGCAGGCTCTGGGCTGACGCAGGGGGTGGGGGTGCAGCTCTGGGCGGGGATCGGGAGGTGCAGCACTTACCTGGGGCTCCAAGGCGGAGCGGGCTGGGGGGCCTCCACGCTCTGCTGCCCCCAGGCACCACCCCCGCAGCTTCTCACTGGCCGCAGGGGCGCTTGGGGTGGGGGCAGCGCACAGAGGCACAGCCCCGCCCCATCCCGGGGCCGCAGGGAGGGGCTGGCAGACTCCGCTCAGCTCTGCTGCACTGCCGGGGCCCCGGGCCATTGTAAATCGCCTGGGGAGGGGGAGCGCCTGGGGGCGGCAGGTGGGGCCAAGGGAGAGACCCGGCCCCAAAACTGCTGGAGCCCCGCAGGCCACATTGGGGAGGTTTGCAGGTCGCAGATGACCTGCGGGCCATGAGTTTGAGACCCTTGTTCTATACCATTACAGTTAAACTATGACTATAACAGCTGTGCTTGAAAGGTGACTATTGATCTGTTCTGAAGAGATCATAACTGTTTTCCATCTTCTTAAACTATCTGAAAAACTTACTTGAGTGTTAACTTAGTGTTGCAAGTGGAACAAGCGAAACAGTTCACACACCATGCCTTATTCAGAGCAGAGACAACTAGGGGGAGGGGGAAAAAGACAATATTAGCAGTTCAGTAAACAAAGGCATTTGTTAAAAACTTCTGAAATTCACACATTCATAAGACATACAGCAAAAGGTGATTATTTTTAAACTTGTTTCTCAACTAGGGATAAAATTATGGACCATAATAAGGAAAATGAAGTGAGGGCAAGGAGAGAGACATACACATATACTGTGTAGGAGGCATAGATGCCTCTAAATTACTTCAGTGTTTATGCTGATGCTTAACTTTTAGCTATGCTCTTTGTTTTGTGATAGCTCTGCTCTGGAAGAGCTCCATTTTGATCTCGAATCAAAATTGCCTTTCTTTCCCCCTTTGTTTATGTTAATCTCTACTTCCTCTTCCTTATTATCTCTTTCGATTCTGCTTCCTTTACATAGGCTTGCTGAGAATTAAGAAATGACACCTCCTAAAGCATGCTTTATTAGGAAAAAGAACAAAATGAAACTTAGAGAAATGAAACTTAGAGCCTTTGTTAGCAAGGAATGATTCATGGGAGAAGAAGTTTCTGGGACTTTTGCAGATGTGATAGAGATGAGTGAAGTATTGTGAGGGAAGTCCTTGAAGTTCCTGGGCATTTGCCAGCAAACTGGTCAAGCATAGTTCCAACCCAGGGGTTGGGAAACTTTTTGGCCCGAGGGCCACATCTGGGTATGGAAATTGTATCGTGGAACATGAATGCTCACGAAATTGGGAGTTGGGGTGTGGGAGGGGGTGAGGGCTCTGGCTGGGCGTGCGGGCTCTTGGGTGGAGCCAGAAATGAGGAGTTCAGGGTGCAGAATGGGGCTCTGGGCTGGGGCAGAGGGTGGCGGGGTGGGGAGAGAGGGCAGGGCTCTGGCTGGGTGTGCAGACTCTGGGGTGTAGGAGGGTGGGAGCGAGGGGTTTGGGGGACAGTAGGGGGATCAGGGCTGGGGCAGGGGGTTGGGGCGCTGGAGCGGGTCAGGGATGCAGGCTCTGGGTGGCATTTACCTCAAGCAGCTCCCAGAAGCAGCGGCATGTCCCCCTCTGGCTCCTACATGGAGGTGTGGCCAAGGAGCTCTACGCACGCCCCGTCTGCAGGCACTGCCCCTGCAGCTCCCATTGGCTGCGGTGGCAGCGCTTGAGGCGGAGGCAGCATGCAGAGCCCGCTACCCGGCAGGAGCTCAAGGGCCAGATTAAAACATCTGAAGGGCAGGATGCGTCCCCCAGGCCATAGTTTGCCCACCCCTGTTCTAACCAGTTTTGACAAAAGTGGATACCTAAAACTCAGTGACGTCAGATATGTAGGCCTGTTTATTGTAAGATATAAAAGAGGGAAGGGACTAGGTGGGGCCACATGCTAGTGCCTGCTTGTTTAGCTGAAGCCAGCCAGTATGGGTTTGAGCATTCTGGGCCTAATCCTGTTGTAGGCCTGATAGCTGTTATATGGGTACATGTTAGGTTTACTAAACGAAGTTTAGCTAACTGATACTTAGATAACCATATAAAAGCCAATTTAGTCTTTGGATTAATAAAGAAATCTTTGGCTGAATTCTGGTGTTGGTCCATTTGAATATTCAAATGAAGATCCCAACACCTTCTACCTCTTCCCTGGCCAAAAAATGGTCTATTTCCTCTTCTTAGTTCAGATCAACAGGTGCTGCTCCACTATAAAAATGCACCCAAGGTTGTCTACTAGGGTTGCCAACTGTCTAATCACAAAAACTCAAATACCCTTGCCCCGCCCCTTCCCGCTCACTCCATTCCTCCCTATTTCCTGCGCTTGCTATCCACCACCTTCACTCACTTTCACTGGCCTCGAGCAAAGGGTTGGTGTGCGGGCTCTGGGCTGGGGCAGAGGGGTTTGGAGTGTGGGAGGGGGCTCCAGGCTGAGCCTGGAGCAAGGGGTTGGGGTGCAGAAGGGGATGTGGGGTGCAGGCTCTGGGAGGGAGTCTGGGTGCTGGAGAAGGCTCAGGGCTGGGCCAGGAGATTGGGGTGTAGGAGGAGGTGAGGGGTGCAGGTTCTGGCCGGCGGCACAGCAGGGCTAAGGCAGACTCTGTGCCTGCCCTGGC
The DNA here is from genome assembly GCF_965140295.1 of Lepidochelys olivacea. Lineage (NCBI taxonomy): Eukaryota > Metazoa > Chordata > Testudines > Cheloniidae > Lepidochelys > Lepidochelys olivacea. The sequence goes on from NC_140411.1 coordinate 114,983,963, forward strand.
CCCGCGCCGCTCCCGGAAGCAGCCAGCACATCTTCTGCAGCCCCAGAGGGTGGGGAGGGGGGCAGAGGGCTCCACGTGCTGCCTGCGCCAGCAAACGCCACCCTCGCATCTCCCATTGGCCACAGTTCCCCGCCAATGGGAGCTGCGGAACCAGTGCTGGGGGGGGGCAGCACGCAGAGCCCCCCTTCCCCACCCTGCCCCCCAGGAACATGATGGCCACTGTCAGGAGCGACACAGGGCCAGGGCAGGCAGGCAGGGCTGCGCCACCGGACTTTTAGAGCCAAAATCTCCCAGTTTGGCTGCAGTAGCCTCCGGGACATAGCGCCTGATACCGGGAGGGTTGGCAACCCAATTGCCTACTATGAATGAAACTGATTATTGTCAGACAGCTCTAGTCATGTTCAATTATAGTAGCTGTCACCGTTGGGCAAGCACTTCTGGATGCTAGTTGTCCAATAAGTGTCATTTTGGAGAAAGGTACTCTGCTGTTTGTCAGAGGTAACCTAATCAGATAGATAATTGATGTATTGCTCCATAGATGATCCCTCTGAGGCAGACAACCATATAGATCCTGCTATAGTTAACTGGCTGCCTGGCATGTTCATCCCTCCCTCTTTGGTAGAATAATAGAATAAATTTAAAACAATGATTAAAAATTACCCCTAGGGCAATGAAATGACACACTACAATTTGCTCAGTTTAGCAACCAGAACATACAGTATGAGGCAGCAAGATTACATAGTGTACATATGAAACATGTACCTAGTTATCATACAAGGCTGAAGTTACCTGTTTCACCAGATTTTTATTTGTTTTTGGAGGATTTTAATGAAGGTGAGCAGAATATTTCCTTCAAGAAGACTCCTAAATTGTAGTTTTATAGGTAAAGTGGAGACTTGAAACTATATGGAAATCACACCATCTGAATCTGGAGCTCATCCTTTAGTGTCATGATTATAATCCATGATGTCCTTTTAAAGTGTCTGGGCCTTATCCCATTTGATTACTGGTTTTGGTTTAGCTGGTGCTATTACTGGTACATGGTATTGGTTCAGCTAGGTGTTGTTGTAAGGTAGGTATTAATTTAATATGAGGCAATACAAAACTATCTGCTTTCTCTACCATCCTGTCCCAGTTGGTTGTCAACAGCCACACTCCAGGTTAATGGGCTTCTGGATTGTCTTTATAGACACAATTGTTTTGCTGAATGCTAATCCTTTGGCAGCGTTTGTGACAGCATCACTTCTACAGACTTAAGGCCAGATTTTATTTTTTTTTAATAAAATATGTAGGTACCTAAAGATGCAGATAGCAACCTAGTGGGATTTCAAAGCTCCTAGGTGCCTAATTTCCATTAAAATCATGGAAATTAGGTGCCTATGAGTTTTTGAAAATCCCACTAGGCACCTATCTGCCTCTTTAGGCACCTAAATACCTTTAAAAATCAGGCCCTTAGGCCCTAATTCTGTAATGAGGTGCATGCATGTAGATTATTGTACCTGCATCAAGGTCTATTAAAGTCAGTGGGGCTCCACACATGTAAAGGAAGCTGCCTGTGTAAAACTCACTAAAGGATTGGGGCCTTACCGTTTTACTCTCTTATTTCACTCACAGAAACTCTGAAGAATTTATAAAAAGGCATTATGGGAATCAGCATTTCTAAAGGGATTCAACACTAGTCTTCCCTTTCCTTGGTACCTCTTTTAGTAAGTGATTCCTACTGAAGTGACGTGACAAAAAAAAATGCAATTTAAGAAATGCTTACCATCTCCTTCAATCACACGATTACAGTGGAAACAAACATCACCAAACAGCTGTAGATAGGGGGAAAATATGAATTTTTAACTTTAAAAACTTACCCTGGGTAGAATTTTAGAAACAAAATAATTGCAACTCCGCATATGGACATAGCAACTTTTCTGACAAACTCCGTAAGATTAAAGGAATGCCTATTGTCAAATTACTTAATTCTTTTTTTCCCTAAAGTCACCTATCCATTCCCATTACAAATAAGACCCTTCATTATTAAACATGAAAAATAATGTTTAATTTATGTTTTCTTCTCTACTAATTATGTTTTGTTTCCTTTTTGCATTTCTTTCATCTTGGAAAATTAAGCTAGACAGTTTCACTTTTGTATATCACTTGTTTCTAGTCAATTTGAACTTTCAGGTTCTCCTGCATGACTAGAACAATGCCTTGCTGTTTCTGTTGCTTAGTTTCAATTTTTATGTACACACCCATCCACCCTCCCACTCTACTTTTGGCCCAAATTTTATGTAACATCTGTAGTGTTATGGCATTTCTTATTTACAGCTATACTATCAACATTTCAAACATCAAACCTTCAAAACTGAATAATCAGGAATCTGTAATTAATACATGCCATAGAACTATGGAGCTTATTACCCATTTTTTAAGTGCCAAAAGGTGTGTGCATGTGACACTTTGCAGTTCGCTCATGTTTAAAATAGTTGCAACAAGTTTATTTTAACAGTTAACAGAATACACTCACAAAAAATCTTTTGTATGTTTAAACTACGCTCCTTGCTGTGGTATCTAAGTGACTATAAAAAAGGGGTCTGTAGGGGAAAGGAACATTGACTATAATCCATGTATGAAAATGAAAATAGTCACTAGGTGGTGTTCTCTGACAAATGCATTTGGTATTTGCAGTCTTAGATGGAGAAAAAGTGAGTCAAGCTGGGTTACACAGCATATCTTCATGTAGAGTCATATCATCGTGCGGTACCAGCTGTAAGGAAAGCCACTCTATTAACTAAGGCCTAGTGTTAAACCCTAGACACTGAGTGACAAATTTTCCTTAGATTCTTGGAAAAGTTGGGTGTCATTAGCAGCACTGAACAGGTGCACTGACCTTGCAGATATTACAAAGTTCACAGGCAACAGTCCTACAGTCATTAGTAATTATGGATTTGAATGCCGAGTATATACTGAATGTTTTGTTAAGTCTTTAATAGTTTTGTTTTTAAATACTTGAACCATTTGCAGAAATATGTTAAAACGTTTAAGGAATTACAATACTACGGACACTACTTTTCAAGACACAGATGGTTGTCAGAAGGCAAAACTAGTCCCTTCGTGTTAATATTTTTCTCTCCTACAGATATAAGTGAGTTGATGAATCATGAATTTATTAATGGCTAAGATACAAAATTCAACCTTACCTGATTGTAATGGGTTTCACAATATGCCAAGCCCTTCCTCTCATAGTGACGATGACCAAGAAATGGCTTTTCACACTTTGCACAAACAAAATGCTGCAAAGAAAATGATATAAATTATCTCTGGATTGGTTGAGTTAATGGCATTTCTTTGGAAACAGATACTCAGGACTGAGCATTATCGAAGGACAGTCTGCTCGTAATGCCTTCTTTAAAATTAGAAACACTTTTATTACTTGTAGATTTAAAACATTAAAAAAAACAAAATATTGCTCATTTTAAAGTCTTAAATTTTAAAGAAAATACACTGAAGAAAAAAATAAACTGAAGAAAAGATTTTGGATTCATTATTAGTTGATAAACTGCATTGATATCATGGAAAATTTAAACTAACTTAAAGAAACTTTATTGCTACGCTTACTGTTTGGCAATCACAATAACCTGGTCAATGGTGGTGTGTTTTTTATTTATTTATTTATTTTAAGATATCTGAGGAGGAAGGATGATCTTGTGATTAAGGGAGCGGGAGTAAGCAGATTTGGGTTCCATTTATGACCCTGCCCCTTTGGAGTCACTTAATTTCTTTTTGCCTCAATTCTCCCATCCATAAGATGGGCATAATACTCACCAGAATGTGGTGTAAGGATAAATTTATTGATTGAGATTTTCAAAGCAAGTTTAAAGGATTTAGCTACATATATTCCATTAAATTTCATGAAAGATTCATGGCTAAATCTCCTGCACTTCTTTGAAATGCTCAACAATTGTTTGTGAAATGCTTTAAGATGTTCAAATAGAAGGTGTCATAGATGGCAAAGTAGTATTATTGAACTCTGTAACAGAATCATAGAAATGTAGGACTGGAAAGGACCTTAATAGGTCATCTGGTCTAGCCCCTTGCACTGAGACAGGACTAATTAGCTTTAGACCATCCCTAACAGGTGTTTGTCTAATCTGTTCTTAAAAACCTTCAATGATAGAGATTCCACAACCTCCCTAGGTAATTTGCTTCAGTGCTTAACTACTCTTACTTCGGAAGATTTTCCTAATGTCTAAACCAATGGTCTTCAACCCTTTTTCATTTGCGGACCCCTACCACAGAAGTCTTAGACTGAAAACTGACTGAACAGAATTCAAATATAAATGTTGCATGTGCTGGGCACAGCATTTGACACAGCGTGAGAAAAGGGTTTGCCGCACTGTGGGCTTCTATGGTAATGACAATACTTCTGGGTTTTGACCTGTAGGTGGGGGTATTCACCTATTTTTGATTGATCAGAAAAACTGAATGCTTTTTCTGGGATCTAAAACTTTATAGTTATCTTTCACTGTCCCTTTAGACCAGGGGTTCTCAAACTGGGGGTCGTGATCCCTCAGGGGGTCGCGAGGTTATTACGTGGAGGTCACGAGCTGTCAGCCTCCATCCCCAAATTCCACTTCGCCTCCAGCATTTATAATAGTGTTAAATATAAAAAAAGGTTTTTAATTTATAAGGGGTGGGTCGCACTCAGAGGTTTGCTGACTGAAAAATTTATCTCCCCCTCTCCCCCTGTACAGCAACCTTTTATGTACTTGAAGACTTAACATGTGCCTCTCAGTCTTCTCTTCTCCAAACAACAACCCAATTGTTTCAACCTTTCCTCATAGGTCATAGTTTCTAGATCTTTAATTGATTTTGTTGTTCTCCTCTGGACTTTCCCTAATTTGTCCACATCTTTCCTGAAGTGTGGTTTCCTGAAGTTTCCAGAACTGTACCCAGTACTTCTACTGAGGCCTTATCAGTAGAGTGAAATAATTATTTCTCATGTCTTGCTTACAACATTCTTGCTAATACATCCCAGAATGCTGTTTGCTTTTTTGCAGCAGTATTACATTGTTGACTCATATTTAGTTTATGATCGACTATAAACCCCAGATACTTTTCTGCAGTACTCCTTTGTAGGAAGTCATTTCCCATTTTGTAGTTGTACAATTAATTATTCCTTCCTATGTGCAGCACTTTGCATTTGTCATTACTGAATTTAATCTTATTTATTTCAAACCAACTCTCCAGTTTGTAATGAATAGTATTTATGCAAAATATTACTACATTTCTGTATAATACTTTGCACTTCTATAGCGCTTTCCAAGGATCTCAAAGCACCTTTTTGAACAGTGAACTTAACTTGATACACAACCTGGAAAGTAGGCAATGTCAATATTTAATCTCTCTGTGTCTGCATCTCCATCTGTAAAATGGGGATAATAATTTGCCCAAGACCACACAGGAAATTTGTGGCAGCTAAACCATACCTTCGTGACAGTGTTCTCGTGTATATAGACACTTAAAAAGTTTCTGTTGATCAACTTAAAAAGTTGTTGATTAAAGAGATATTTTGAGTTCTACAACTATTTCTCATCTGAAATATAGGGAATCACTCTCAAAATGCAGAATTTTTCAAAATGAAATAAACTGTGTGTGTGATTACAACTGAAGACATGCTCTACAACTTACTTTACCAACCATTTCTGTAGAATTTTCTAATCCTTTCGATTGAAACTGACCCATAAAATTCCAGACCTAGTATATTCATGCCAATATTTATAAAATATAATACACTCTGACATTTACCTCCACATGCCACTGTTTCCCCATAGCATTCACCACTCGTCCTTCAATTGGTCTCCTACATGCTCCACAGATGGGGACACCCATTTTATCATGGCATGGTAAACAATATAATTCTCCCTTCAACTCACGAGCATCAGCAGTAAGTTCCTTCCTGTTCAAAAATTAATGAATCAAACATGATCACAAAGAATCTGAGAATACAGAGAACAATTTTAGTTAATGCGTGGTTTTGAAGGCATGACTTTATTTTTATGAATTTATTTCAAAAGTTTTATTTACACTCCATTATGGGATTTGGACACTAGTGTTCAAAATAGCCTGGTTCATTGGATTTTATCTTGAAGATTGAATGTTTGGCTGGATGTGTGATAAGTATTATGCATTAAGTTTTTTACTTTCTCTAAATATCTGATTTATAAGAGTTTCATCATTTTCTTACATGCCATCTACAGTGAACATTTGCAAGATCTAGGGCTTGTCTTCACTATGGTCTAAATCGGTGCAGCTGCGATTGATGCAGCAGCATTGATTTAGTGGGTCTGGTGAAGACGTGGATAAACTGATGGGAGAGCGCCTCCCGCCGACATACCGTGGTGTAGACACCACTGTAAATCAATCTAAGCTACCTCGATTTCAGCTACATAATTTACCTAACTTAACTAGCGTAACTTAGATTGACTTCCCTCGTTAGTGTAGACAAGGTCCTAGATACACTGGGCTAACTTCTGTTCTCAGTGACACTGGTGTAATCCACTACAGTCATCTGATTTCCTGTGGATTAACATCAGTGTAATTGAGCCTGGAATTTAGTGCTCTAGGCCAAGTCAATCATGCATGCCTTTACAGGGTTTAGGGATAAAGAAAAATATGCACCTATATGTGACAGTCATGTATATTCTTACTATCTCAGAATCTCTGTACGCTTCTTTGTTTTAACCACTAAATTGGATGATAAATCTGAATAATGATGTTATTAAGAACAGTAAAAATGACATTGTCAGAATTAAGCTTTAAAACGGACTACAGGTTGAACCTCTTTAGTCCGGGACCCTCAGGTCCTGAACCAGAGAATTTGCCGAACCACGGAAGGTCAATATTTTAGCGAGCGGGTCTCTTTTTATTTTTTATCTCAGGGAGGCGAATAAATGCAACAATGCTTGCAACACTGCCTAGACAAGGCTTACCAGCTCTCTTCATAACAAAGTGTTAGTATTGTTACACAATTTACAAACAATGTTACAAAATCATGCCGGACCATGGATGTTGCCGGACCAGAGAGTGCCAGACTAGAGAGATTCAAACTGTATAATCAGTGATGGTCTCATTTGGTTGCTCTTGATTTAGGATTACAGATTCTTTTTAAACTGATCTTTGCTGTGGCACTAAATATCTAAAGTGAAAACTTCCCTACCACCAAATTACTGGATGGTCAGCTACAAACTAGTGCGCCTGTGTTATCTCCCATAATACCTCCAATCCAGCATCTCTGTGCAGGACATGGAAAACTGGGGGAAAATCTGTGTTTACCCACAATATCCATGCAAGCTTTAGTCCCTCCAGGGGATGGAAAATTGCCTTTTCCAGCTGCTGCAGAGGCCACTTCGAAAATCCACAGATTCTCCGAGGAGCTATTTGAAGCAGAAACACTCTCTCCTCAGAATTGCCCCAAGAGCTATAGGGGTTCTGCTGTATAGTGTCAACACAGCTGCCATCACAGCCTGTAAAAATTGGGGAAGTGGTTCAGCCCTGAAGACAAGGACCAGCTGCCACAGCTGAAGACACATTGTTTCAAAGAAAGAATAGGGAAGAATTTACAATTTGCTTTTAAAAACTAGAGGAGGCAGAGGAATAAGTTAAGCAGCAAAAGAGGGAAGCAAGTGGGGGAGGTGAAGGGGCTGCACTTTTTATTTTTTTTAAACAAGTGAAGAAAAATAGAAAATTCACTTAGATTTCTTAGTTTATAATTAAGATTACTGCTAAATAGCAGTTCATTCAGCCTACGGTTTTGGGCATTTTGACTTTTTAATTCCTTCAGACCACAATGCTTATAATCTTAAATCCTAGTCAATATTATGTGCCATACATACATGAGTGTCTGTAAATCAGATCACTGATAAATCTGATACCATTTCAAGTGAACCAGAACACTGTTCCAGTGGTTTATTACCCTCACTGTTACAAATGGTTTGATTATTTTAAAGGATTGCATGAGGTGAGGTTCTGTCCAGTCTCACATCTTCTATCACCATTTCAGACTCAATCTCTTTCCAACATGAAATTCTCATCTTTCCTCTTAATTCCTCTCCACTTCATCCTCTATCTCTTTTGTCACTTGTAACTGGATTATCCTCCAAGGAATGCAACTTTAGTGTCATCTTCAGCTCCTCTCTCCTGTTCTCCCCTGCATCCAGTCTCTCAGTAAATCTGGTCACTTCTGTTTCTTGTAGTATTACCAAAATCTGTCCTTTCCTCACTACTGAAACCCTCATCTGTGCCCAGAGATAGAATTGGAAATACACACAATGTTACTACAACCTCTCCCAAGATACCATCTTGTTCTCCAGAACCTCAGCTTTCATTAAAGCTTGTCTGAGAGAGCACTGAACCCCAGATTTCTGTAATCTAGGAGCCTCTACTGTTTGAGCTAAAGGATCAAGTCCATGAGTCCAGAGGTAATGGCAGACTCAAACTTCCGTACATGGTCTAGCTACTAGAGGGGACAAAGAATCACACTCTGATAATGTGGATTACATCAATACAGCTGACTTTAGATTTAAACAGACAAAACAAATGAAAATCAACATTTTCTTAAGGTTTTTTTCTTCTATAAAATACTATTACCCGCAATTGGCACAGTTGAAATGATCAGGATGATAGGGATCATTCTTGAATATGAGCGGTTGTTCATCAATAATGGCATGGCACTTCTGGCAGATGTATTTTCCCAGACCCCTGGCCTTCTCCCGGTTGTGACAAGGACGGCAAAGATGCCTAAAAACAGAGAAAAAACAGTGACAGTAATAAATACTGTCAAGGTTCCTTCCCCACTCTGAACTCTAGGGGACAGATGTGGGGACCTGCATGAAAACCTCCTGAGCTTACTTTTACCAGCTTAGGTTCCCCAAGGTACAAACTATTTTACCTTTTGCCCTTGGACTTTCACTGCCACCACCAAACGTCTAACACCGGTTAGTGGGAACGAGTCCATTTGGAAACATCTTTCCCCCCAAAATCCTCCCCAATCTTACACCCCTTTCCTGGGGAAGGTTTGATAAAAATCCTCACCAATTTGCATAGGTGACCACACACCCAAACCCTTGGATCTTAAGAACAATGAAAAAAGCATTCAGTTTCTTAAAAGAAGAATTTTAATTGAAGAAAAAGTAAAAAGAATCACCTCTGTAAAATCAGGATGGTAAATACCTTACAGGGTAATTAGATTCAAAACACAGAGAATCCCTCTAGGCAAAACCTTAAGTTACAAAAAGACACAAAAACAGGAATATCCATTCCATTCAGCACAGCTTATACTCTCAGCCATTTAAAGAAATCAAACTCTAACGCATATTTAGCTAGATTACTTACTAAGTTCTAAGACTCCATTCCTGTTCTGTCCCCAGCAAAAGCATCACACAGACAGAGAGAGAGGCTTTGTTTCTCCCTCCCCCCAGCTTTTGAAATTATCTTGTCTCCTCATTGGTCATTTTGGTCAGGTGCCAGCGAGGTTATCCTAGCTTCTTAATCCTTTACAGGTGAAAGGGTTTTTCCTCTGGCCAGGAGGGATTTTAAAGGTGTTTACCCTTCCCTTTATATTTATGACAAATACTTTTTGGAATCTTACTACACAATAAAACACAAACAAAAATCTATTAGGATCTCAATTCAATCTGTTATTTGAATAAATCATATAAACAGTACCCTTATGAGAAACCCAAGCTCAAGAGAGGGGAAAAAATAGTCAGTTTACTTCCATCCAGCCCAGAGGCTCATTCTTCTGTTCTCTTGCATTTAATGTACATGTAAAAGTAAAAAAGGAATTAGAATTTGCTAAAGATTTTTGTTGCCAAGTGTTTTACTCTGTGAATCACGGAAGTTTAGATGGGAAGCTATATGCTCACTTAGGCTCTGATTCTACACTTATGTACGAATGTCACTTTTACCATTTGAAGTCACATGCTTAAAGTTAAGCATGTTTCTGTTTGCGAGATAGTGGCCCAGGACATTTACTCACATTGAAAAATATCTTACTCTAGGAATAGTCCCACTGAATTTAAGGGGACTACTCCAGGAGTAAGGTGCTGCTAATAAGTCAGAGTAAGGGTATCACAATGTGGCCCACAATGGCCTTGAAAGAGCTTGCAAAGAAGAGCAACATTTTTATGTATGAACCAAACTACTGCTTTTTCCAGGCTCCCTAATATAAAATCATCTCAGTCAGGTAAAATTCACACACAAAAAAGCATTAAAACAGAAAATAAAAAGCACTGACTTGTAGCAATGCACTTTATTCTGGAGAGGTGCCATCAGAATTCCAAAGTGGTGCAAGGTAGGTGTGTACACTTTTATCTAAATTTTTAGTATCTCAGCACCACTGGTTGTGACGCATAAGTTGCTGGAATCACACCAGAAAAAATCTGACATCATGTAAAAGAATTAATGGGGTACATTTATCTATCTCTGGTACACTACTTTGAAAATGTTCTCCCCTATTATATCTCAAAGTACCACTGGCACTCAGTGACGTAAGGTAACAGATATACCCAGAAGGTGACCTTGATGGAAAGTCTGAAGGTGTAGTGGAACATTCTTTAAATGTTTTTGTAAGTATTAAAAAAAAAATCAATATTTAATATTTACATTTCATTTTTGAGCTGTGTTCTCTGCAGATCAGACTTGCTTGAACCCCTGCCCCATAAGGGCACCTTACACGTAAACAGAGATACTTTAGTTACTCCTTTAACTGTGTTTTATTAAAGAGGTTACATCATGTCAGCTGAAGATTTTTAGAAGCCTTAATAAACTGTAAACCCCATCATCACTTCATTTTGCTTACGACCAATACAGAAGGGGGTGAAGATCTACCTGCCAGCGTTCTTGACAAATCCAATATCTGCCAGTACTTGTTGGCAGATGTCACAGCAGAAGCATTCTGGATGCCAGCTATTATTCATAGCTTTAATAACACGACCGATAATGAACTCACCTGTAGGTAAATAAAATATCTGGATGTTAAAAAATAAAACAAAAGTTGTTCTAAATACCAAAGTGCTTTAAGTAACACTGTATCAGACAAAGTAAAAAAAAACAAAAACTCCCAGCTTGCGGGTTCAGGTATATGGCTCCAAGGGCTCTGGTTCTCAACCTTATTCTTGGCTAAAAATCCAAAGCAAATTCCCTTACTCTGTGTGTATATAAAGTCTGCTGCAGTTTCCACGGTATGCATCCGATGAAGTGAGCTGTAGCTCACGAAAGCTCATGCTCAAATAAATTGGTTAGTCTCTAAGGTGCCACAAGTACTCCTTTTCTTCTTACTAACAAAGCACTTCCCCTTCTAGCTAACACTTCATTTACCCACCCTTCTTCATACACTTCATTTTCTGTATATCTGAGTTTTTCTTTTTCCATCCCTCACCTTTTTCAGTCATCTGATCTCTTATGCTGTTTTGGTATTCATGCAGTTCTTTATTCTGCATAACTTTTTCCTAATTACTTTCTCCTTTCTTCTCTGAGTAAACCAGCAGATTAGCAGGATTTTTGTTTTTATTTATACTCCAGTAGTTCCCAAAAGGCTCTAGGCACTTTACAAATGCAAAGAAAGACTCAGTCCCGGCTCTGAAGAGCATACCATCTACTGAAGGATGAGCGAATGGGATACAACACAGATCATGTGATGATAGATGCACTTCTTGCTGGCCAAGCAAAATGAGGCCTCACACTCAACTTGATGTCATTTCTCTATTGGTCTGTCTAACATGGTAACTTTTGAAGACCACGTCTAATTTTACTGACACTCAGAAAAACTGGAAAAAAAAGTTACTTATATTTAGTAACTGGAGGTTCTTCTGAGTGCTGATTCCTATGTGTATTCCACTGTGGGTGATTGACAAGAAGTACTCAAATAGGAGGGTGAGAGGTTGTAGATGGCAGAGCCGAACAAAGGATTGCTGTTCCAAAAGATGCATCAGCAGAGGTGCCACGGCACAGCGTCTAATAAATGTGTGGACTGAGTGCCATGTAGCTGCCTTACAATTATCAAGTAGAGGCACTCCTATTGAAAAGAAGCCATAGATGTTGCTTGCGTTCTTGCGGAATGAGCTCTTACCCTATGAGGAGGGGGAAGATTTGCTCTGATATCAGTTGTCTACATGCAGGCCAACATCCATTTTGAGATTCTTTGAGAGAATATAACCTGACCCTTGGCCCTGTCCATTATGGTGACAAATAGTCCAGAGGATTTCCTGATTGTTTTCAGGTTATGAAAGGCTAAGGCTTTCCAAACACTGAGGGAATGGAGCCTCCTTTCTTCTGAGGATGTGTGAAGTTTTGGGACAAATGCAGGTAAGCGGATAGGCTAGTTCAGGTGAAACTCAGACTGGGGGTGAATTTAGGGTACAAATGTAATGGAAGCTTGTCCTTATGCAATATAGTGTAAGGAGGATCTGCCATCAATGCCCCAAGCTCACCAAACCACCTGGCTGAGGTGATGGCTACCAGGAATGTGACCTTCATGGATAGGAGAGACATGAAGCAAGAAGCTAATGTTTCAAATGGAAGCTTAGTGAGCACTGAGAAAACAAGGTTCAAGTCCCACTGAGGAATAGACTTTTTGATAGGCCGAAAGGTTCTGATTAGACCTTTCCAGAATTTGCTAGTCGGAGAGTGCGCAAAGATCGAGTAGCCCCGTGAAGGCAGATGGTTGCCAAATGAACCCATGAGGAACTTACAATCTTGTTGTCTGCATAGAAAGAATAGAGTCCAGAATGAGAGGAATATCTGTGGATTCTAGAGAAATACATCTTTGATACGCCCAGATGGCTTGGTTAGGTAATATTTTCTAGTGGAATCCTTCCTACTATTAGAAAGGACATTCTGAACAGCTTCAGAACACAATTGCTCTAAGCAGGATGCCCATCCACAAACCAAGCTCTGGGAGGAAGCAGATGTGGGTTGGGATGCCTGATTTTGCCATTCCTCTGAGTCAGAAGATTGGGAAACATAGGAATAATGATCAGTACCCAAAAACAACATGCGTAGGAGGTTCAGGAATCAAAACTTCTGGGTTAGTTGGGGGCGACAAGAATAACTCATGCATTGTCCTGTCAAATCGTGTGCAAATCTTGAGGCAGGAGCGGTAGTGGCGGGAGGACATAGTTCAGATGGTCTGACCATGGAAGGAGTAAAGCATTGCCTTGTGAGTGGTGACCAAAGGCTCTTTTGGAGCAGTATACGTAGCATTTCCTCTTTGTTTGGGAGGTAAATAGGTCCCTGGTGGAGGTCCCCCCACAGAGCGAAAATATTGTTCATCACAGAGTTGTGTAGCTCCCACTTGTGATCGACTTGCAAAGTGTCTGCTGAGACACACGTTCTGGTTCCTTCAGAGGCAGACTGCTGACAGGGTAATCCGACTGCTGATGCACCAGTTCCACAGACTGACCATTTCTGCACACTTAGGGGCAGATCTCGTGCCTCCGATTGCTGATCTAAAAGACAGTTGTGATATTGTCGGCATGGTGAAACTGAATGAACGGGAGAAAGGTTTTGCAAGCCTGTCAAACCGCTCATAGCTCTAGAACACTGATGTGAATTGAATGTGATTCTTGAGATGTCCAGGTGTCTTGTGCTGTACGGTTGTCCATGTAAGCTCCCCAACTCAACAGAAATGTGTCGGCAATCATCACCCTTTCTGGTATGAAGGCGAGGAAAGGAACACCGACACAAACCTGATGGGGATTTTTCCACCATGACAGGAACAATATCACTTTGGTGGTAACAGTCACTAGGTGCTCGTGCGCTGTAGGTTTGGTAAGTACAAAGTCAGAAGCCACGCTTGTAGGCAACAAGGTGAGTCTTGCAAAAGGCATAACATATGCATGAGGCCATATGGCCTCAGAGAGAAAGACAGATCTTGACAGGCACCCTGGGCTTGGTTATGAACTGGTCCATGATAACATTCATAGCCTGAAACCTGTCTCTTGGAAAGTAAGCCCCTGCATGATTAAACTTAAGGATGCCCCAATGAAGTCCAAAGTTTAGGGATAAGAACACATTTTTTGGCATTTATGCTAATCCCCAGAGAGGAGAGGAGTTGTAGCAACTGTCACCTGGCCTCTTGGCGTGATCTCTTGACAAGGAGCCATTCATCGAGGTAGGGAAGATGGTGAAATCACAGCATCTGATATAGACTGCTTTGACAGAGAACACCTTGGTAAAGACCCTGGGGAAGGTAGCAATGCTGAAAGGGAGTACTCTGTAGTGAAAGTGAGTGGCGGTGACTATGAATCTGAGAAAGCACTGATGAGTGGGGCATGGTGGATGTCCATGTAAAAGTAGGCATCCTTCATGTTAAGAGCTGTAAACCACTTGTCTTTTTCCAGAGATTGAACTACCATGCCAACATGATCATGCAAAACCTGAGTGTGCAAATAAAGCGGTTGAGATGGTGGTGGTCAAGACTAGATCTCCAACTGCCTTTCTTTCTGGAAACTGGGAAATACGTCAAGTAAAAAACACTTATTTGGTACTGAAGAGCAACCCGCTTTATTGCTCTTTGCTGTAAGAGATTCCACTTCTCGTCTGAGAATGTTCTCATAAAAGTGGTCTCCGAGAGTGAGGAGGGAAAGGGGGTTTTGGAGGAGGTATAGGTACAAACTCTATTATACAGCCAGAATGGATAATGCTGACCATCATTTCTTCATTGTTATTGCACTCCAGGTGTTGAAAAGGAGTACTAGTGACCCCCAAGGAGTGTGCTGGCAGTCAGGACATGTTGGACTTAGTGGTTTATAGCTCCCGTCAAAAATAACGTTTCGCTGAGGGCTGGGATTGGAATGAGGAATCTGCTGCAGAAGAAGCAGGTCTTTTGAACTCGCTGACTATTAGGGGTTGCTCATAAGGTCTCAGGTGGAAGAACTGTTGAGCCATCAGTCTATCTACAGTCTACCTGTATCATTGAAGGTGGAATATTCTCTTCAGGGTAGGTGCATATATGCCCAGGGAGCAGAGGATGGCCCTGGAGTCCTTTAAAGTGTGTAAGGACTTATCCATCTTCTGATTAAACAGATGAGTCTCACTGAAGGGAAGATCCTCAGTGGTGTACTGGACTTCCCTGGGATGCGCTAAAGTATGAAGCCATGACTCCCTGTGCATCAAAATTCTCTGAGTTCTGGATGCATGGAGTGCATGCGTACCCACAGTGGAATACAGACAGGGACCAGCACTTGAAGAAGAAGCCTGAGTTGCACACAAATGCCCATATGGTGCTCCAGGCAGAGAAGCATTGTGAGATCATAGGTAACTCAACCAGTCATTATTCGCTCCGTCCATTGCATTTTCATATGTCAATCCAGGGCTTAAATTCAGCTGGAGCCATCCAGTGGGGCGCTCCAGTAAATATTTTGAAACCTGCAGAAGCCCTGGTGTGAGCAGAGCCCCAAACCTCAGCGCGCACCGCGGGGCAGAAGCCCCATGCCCCAGCGCCTTCTGTGAGGCTGAAGTTCAAGGCTCCAGGAAATACTGGGGGGAATTTAAGCCCTGCTTCAATCCCATTGGTGAAATGAATCAGCAAATGGAACTGCTGGTCAGGACTGAGGTGCTTTGCCAGACTACTGGGGGTGTGAAGGTTTAGGACTGGAAGATTGGGGGCTCCTTCAGATCAGGAGCTATATTGGTTGAGTAGGAGTGAGACTCGAGAGTTGCACTGTAGCTCCATCCACACTGTGCCTAGCTCAGGCAAGATCATTTACCTTTGCCCAGTCACAAGTGTTTTAGTTCATCTAAACAGTATCCATTTGGTATTGCAGGCAGAGAGATTTGTCAAGGGGAGAGATGACCAAGAAGGCAGCAGAATTAGGGTGGGGGGACGGCACACCAGGAGCTTGTGGGGAGAATGGAGGAATGCATTGAGCCCCTCATCTGTGCAATGTGGTTGGCCTACAGAAAGAACGAACTCCGTCATCCGTCTAGTTAGTCATACATTTGTGTTTGTTTGTTTGTTATACACACTAAATTCCCCTTCCCACATCTTCCCTCCACCATTCAACCCCCTCTGCCCACAGCAATCCCTAGCTTTAGATATAGTGTCCATAAGCCCCTCTCTGCCAGCATTCAACCTCTTCCCTTCATACAAATAAGCAGTTCACACATAAGATAAATAAGTAGCTTCCTGTAGATGTCAAGAAAACAGTGAGGCTTCAGGAGAGATTTAAATGAGGGGAGGGTAGTGACTTTTCAGACCAGCTCAGGAAAGGCATTCCATGCACAGGACAGTGTTGAAGAAAGCTGAGAAACGATTATGGGAGGAGCAGGCAATAAGGGTGTGATTGTCATTCCATATTCTTTATGAAAATACGCTTTTGATATAAATATGACATAACTGAGATATACTTTATGCAAGATGGCTCACGTGAGGTATCATTGGAAAGGTTATGATTTACTATTTATACGATTATCCTATTTATATGCATGTATCATTTCTGTATCTGAAATTAGGAATATTGACTATGTATCTGTATTTCAAATGTGCTACTTTGGGGGATGCCCACTGCCAACACTTCAGATACAACAATGGAAAAGCCAGACAGGGCGGATGGCCCATCAACAAGGACAATGGACTGTAAAAAAAAGCTTAATCTTCCTGTGAACCTGTGGGTCAGCCTGTGAAGAATGGCTACAAGGGCCCCACAGAGTCAGGTGGTCTTGTCACATGATACTAAAACATTACTTGGGACTTCTTTTAACTTTCCACTGTAAGGAAAGGGGGGTCCAACTAGGACACAAAGGACTCCCGCCTTATGCAAATACTATTTAAGGGTGGGGAGTGAGGTAACCCAGGTCATCAGTTCTCCCCTGCTACCCAACCCAAGATGACTGCTGGAAACAACGAAGACTGAACTGGAGGAAAGAACTGAACCCTGCTGGAAGGGCGTTTGGCCTGTGAAGAAGATTATTAGAACCACATTTAGGGTGAGAACATACATGTAACCAGTTTCTTTAGTGTAGTAAGCTTAGTTTGTGTGCTCTGTTTTATTTTCTTAGTAATCTGCCTTGTTCTGTCTCCTACCTCCTTAACTACTTAAAATACACCTTTTATAGTTAATAACTTTATTTCTGGTTTATAATATAACCCAGATTATATGATTTCTAACTGGGAGAATGAGAAGTTGTGTATACCCTCCTCCACACTGGAGGGAAGAGGCTAATTTCTTATAATTTTGGTTTTGTACTCCAAGGGAGGGTGGACATCTGGGTGCTGTGGCAAGCTCCTTAAGCTGAGCCTTCCCAGAACGGATCTCTGGCTCTCTGTGCAGCGGGGTGTGGCCCTGCCTGTGTGCTTGGCTGGAAAACGCTGGGGAGCCTATCCCAGCAATGTGAGGTAAAGGGAACTCAGGCTGGCAGAATAGTCTGACTCCGTGTGCTTGGTGTAATCACAAGGATTCCATTCTTTTCCAAGGTTATATGTTGAACTTACATTAAATGATCAGTATAAAACTTACCACACTGATGACAGCAAGGGGCAAAAAGCATCTGAAAATCATGTTCACAATACTTCCTTCCTTCAAACTGAAAATGGGAAACAAACTGGAAATTAGAGGAATAAAAAGTGTACTTCACATTTCACATCAATAATATACATACCATCACAATACTATATCATTCCCAGATGCAATTAAACTGTAAAAGATGACTTGGCTATAACAAAAATGAGACATACAGAAACAGTTTTTTGTGGTAGACAAACTGATCAACCCCTTGCATACTAAATCTATCTACCTTACGTTAACATTAAGCATGCAATATATTATTTGTTACAGTATTAACTCTGCTTTTAAAAAACTGAGAGTCTAAAGCTTTTGCTCTTTGTTATCATTTACAGTTTGTCAGACAATATTTAAGTCAGACAGGATACACAAAATCTGATGCAACATACAGTGCTACTGGCAGGAATTAACCTTTGAATTACTGGATCAACTTATAAACGCCTTTC
Organism: Lepidochelys olivacea; assembly: GCF_965140295.1. Taxonomy (NCBI): domain Eukaryota; kingdom Metazoa; phylum Chordata; order Testudines; family Cheloniidae; genus Lepidochelys; species Lepidochelys olivacea. Next base: position 115,001,961 of record NC_140411.1, read on the forward strand.
CTACTAGGAAGCATTTTCTCTGAACCCCTCTGATCTCCTCTGCACTCTGCACTTCCTGAAAGAATGGTGCTACATATTGGAGGAAATAAGTGCAGGAGAATGTTCATGTCAAAAATCTCTGCAATTTACTGCGCAACACAACTTTCCAGCTCAGTAGTATAACGTACAGAAAAATGTAGGAAGAGAACTTCCATTCAATTAATCTGAAAAACTGATGAGGCTAAGGAAGTTCATACCTGATCTCTTTCTCAACAAAGTTCTAGATTTGGAGCTTCAAACTGGCCTGTTACAGAGTTTGAGGCTAGACACATGGCTTGAATTTAGATCTGAACTTTCTCAAAGTCCAGGGTGGTTCAGACGTGATTTTCTGGTTCAGGCTCGTCTTCACAGAAACAGACGGGAAATGATTTCAAGGAAGTGAAGGTAGTGCTGTAGAACAACTACTATAATAATATATAGGCAAACATGGCTTGGAATGAAGGGGAGAAACTGCTCATGTATGGGTGCCTTCAGGCACCTCATAACCCAGGGGACGACAATCTGCGGCTCCAGAGCCGCAGGAAGCTCTTTGGCTGCCCCCTTGCGGGCAGCTGTTTTTTGAGGGGGTGCAAGGTGCAAACTCTGGCTGGGAGGCACTTACCACAGGCAGCTCCTGGCCAGCAGCGCAGCACGGCTCTGGCCCCACGCCTCTCCCAGAAGCAGCTGTCTCCTGGCAAGTCTCTGCGTGCCCTTTGGCGGGAGGGGGCCAGCAGGTCTCCATGCGCTGTCCATGCCCACAAGCACCGCCCCCGCCCAGCAGCGTATTAATGACAAGGCCTAGGCCTAGGGCGGCAAATTTATAATAGCAGCCAGAGGCTACTTCCCTCAGCGCCAGTTTGCGCCCTCTGCCCCCGCCCCAACTCCACCCCTTCCCCACCCCCATTCCCCACCCCCTCCCTGCCCCTATTGGTCTGCTTCCCCAAATCCCTGCCCCGGCCCCGCCTCCTCTCCTGAGCGCGCCACATTCCCGCCTCTTCCCCGCTCCTTCGCAAAGCTGTTTCGCGCACAAGCACTGACAGGGAGCGGGGAGAAGCAGGACCCGGCAGCGCGCTTAGGGAAGGAGGCGGAGGCGGAGTGGAGGTGAGCTGGGACAGCAATTATTTCAGGGCCTAGGGGCAGCAAAATCTTTAATCCGCCACTGCCCCCACCAATGGGAGCTGTGAGGACAGTGCTGGGGGCAGAGGCAGTATGCACAGCTGCCTCCCTTGAACCAGGGGCACGCAGAAACGTGCCAGCCGCTTCCGGGAGCAGCGTGGGGCCAGAGCCCTGCTTCACCGCTAGATGGGAGCCACCTGTGGTAAGCACCTCCCAGCCACAGCCTGCACCTCGCACCCCCTCCCGCACCCCAACCCGCTGACCCAGCACAGAACCACCTCCTGTACCCAAGCTTCCTCCCAGACCCCACAACCCACTTCTGCACCTCAATCCCTTACCCCAGCCCAGAGCCCCCTCCTGTTTATATTCAAATCAAATGGCAGAAGTCGCATTAGAAGTATTGGTGAGTGGTGATAATTTTAATATACTCAATTATTATTAGTTGATAAATTCTAACTCTACAAGGAGCTTTGCGTGTGATGCGGGTCTCGAAATATTTTGGTCAAAGACAAAAACAAAAAATGGCTCTTCTTCTTTGAAAGGTTGCCGATCCCATCGTAACCAGATGCAAATGCTAACTATGTTAAAACTAGACATCTCATTATGTTTACTATAAAATGTTCGGTATTTTACAAATTGAGACAACCATTAAAATGGAGTCAATAGGAAGCATTTTCAACTGGAAACTAAAAAACAAAACAAACAGTGAATATTAAGCATAAATTAGGAATAGTATAACATTTACACATTAGCTCCTGTATATTACTCTATTATGATTCTCTAAGGATCAGAGAATTTTTATCTTTATGAACCATTATACAGCAGGGTGAGTCACACTGAACTGTCTAGCAGGGTGGCGATTTTATGATGCAGACTGCTCTCCACTATCAACTTGAGATCCCAAGCTTAGTTCTCATGCTGAACGTCACTGCGGGCACTAGAAATGAAAAGCCAGTGTTCTACAGTGAGTCATCCAACCTGTCTGATGTTAGCACAAATCAAATATGCCAAACACTCAGTAACGTCATACAGCATAATGCTATAAAACAGATTATGTATAAGAGTTGGAAAGGATCTGGACATGAACATATAAGAGTATGAAATCTGAATGCTTCCTGTTTTGTGTTATTGAGTGATACAATGGAGCTCTATCTATACATGTTAACTCTGTTTGGGGATCATTGCCACTGCACGCAAATCTACATACGCCCAACCTGAAGCAAATACTCACCAGCAACCACACACCAAAAACACTAACCCAGGAACCTATCCTTGCAACAAAGCCCGTTGCCAACTGTGCCCACATATCTATTCAGGGGACATCATAGGGCCCAATTACATCAGCCACACTATCAGAGGCTCGTTCACCTGCACATCTACCAATGTAATATATGTCATCATGTGCCAGCAATGCCCCTCTGCCACGTACACTGGCCAAACTGGACAGTCTCTACGTAAAAGAATAAATGGACACAAATCAGACGTCAAGAATTATAACATTCAAAAACCAGTTGGAGAACACTTCAATCTCTCTGGTCACTCGATTACAGACCTAAAAGTCACAATATTACAACAAAAAAACTTCAAAAACTGACTCCAACGAGAGACTGCTGAAAAAAGTAGAGGAGACTCTTCTTCCCCATCTCTTTTGGTTTTTGTAATCTTACTTGTTAGTTTGTCACTTTAGTAGGTACAAAGTTTTCTGATTCTCAGAAATGTGATTTTCAAGTTGACATAGTGCCTTTAGCTGTGATCCTACATTTCTGTCCACCTGGCGAGGAATGCAGGACTCCTAGACCCGTAGGGAATTCCAGACTGTTACAGGCCTGGTGTAAAGCATGACTTGGATGGTGGCCATCTTAATAAAAAGTGTAAGCACTTTTGCAACCCTGCTTTCAGGAAATATTACTCTACAGACAACCTTAGATCTTTCAAATATACTGCAAACTTGACAAATCATTATCGATCAAGCAGTTTGTGCTCCAGAAAGATCCCAGGAGAAAGTATGTTTCCAGAATCACTGCAAGTGATCTGGTTCATACACAAGAAGGGGACACAAAAGTAATTTATTCCTGTCTCTCTCTATTTGGGAAACTGTGTTCTCCCTCAGATATAGAAACACCTAAAAAGAGCATTTGGTAGAAAAATGTCTGCAGAGATACTCTCTGCTGGTAGTAGTAGTAGGAATTCGTATGGTTTATTTTTAAGTTGGACCAATTAGCACGTATTTGTATCCCTATAACAGATGCTTTGACAAGAGCAAAATAAAGCTGACAGGCATTCATGGACCACCACCCAGGACTGGAAAATTATTCTTTAGAGCTCCTGAGATCAAACAAGACACTGGGAGGTTCTATTGAGCTCAGGCCTGAAGGAACTCTCATGTTCAGTCTATCCTCCTGCTAATTGGAAGTGAAAGCTAGATGCACAAGGGAACTCGAGTGCACAGAACTGTTCTGTGTAGCATAACGAAGCTCAATGGCTCTGTCATACACAGAACACCAGAGTGCATCAAACCATAGTAAACATTATAGGGCCTCTATTTCTTCACACTAGTGGGGTGAGTCTATAATGAGGTTGAGGGCCCATTCCTTAAAAGGCTCAAAGTGAGCAACACACTTGAACTATATAAAAAGAGGTAGCCTGCTGTTAACCAGAAATATCCCGTTAACTCCTAAGTTTCTGACTTGTAACAAAAGGAATATTTCATTTGCAGAAAAAGTAAAAATAAACTGAATAATGAAGCAGCTGGTAACATACAATTAAGTGCAGCACTGTAGTGCACTATCAGAAATCCACAAAATAAATGCATATTTACCCACCTTTTCTGATCCTGCATCCAGCATTCAATAATATAAACTGTACAACTCAGGATTTATTGTGAAGATGGCAGTTTAACAAGATGCACAACAGATGCTGCTTAGTTTACTAAGATTTTAATTTTTTTATTTTGTTTTGCTTTATTTTTAACATGTAAGTTGATTAGAGAATTCGTATTGCATAGGGTTAATTTAATGGCTATTTTATATATATATATTTAAAATTGAGGGTGTTCAGTTATATATAATTTTAAATCTAGATGGACTCCAAAAATCTGTCATACTTGTTTCTAATAACAGGAACACAGAAATATAGGAATTGCCAAATTACGAGACTGGATCAGAACAGTGGTCAACTTAGTACAGTATTCTGTCATCAACAGGGACCAGTACCAGATAGTTCAGAACAAGGTTCAAGAAACCCTGCAGTAGTTAGTTATGGTGTAAGGTGCCCCAGGGAAAGTTTACTCCTATTCCCCAACAGTAGAGGTTATATTATGCCCTACAACATGTTAAGGGTTTATATCCCTTCCGAAATTCCTCAGGGTATTTCTTTTACCGTATAATTACTATTATAACTTGGATATTCTTACTATCCATAAATGTCTAATCCTTTTTGGACTCCTTCTCAACTTCTGGCCTCAAGGAGATTGCAGTGAGTTCCACAAGCTAGTTTTGCATTGTGTGAAAATATAATTCCCTTTACAAGATTTGAATTTGTCTTTCAATTTCAATTAATGTCTCACAGTATCAGACAGGGTGAACAGAAGTTCCCAATCTATCTTCTCTGTACCAGTCATTGTCTTCTACACATTTATCAGGTCCTCTCTCATTCCTCTCAGCTAGGATTTTCAAAGGAGCCTAGGAAAGTTAAACACTGAAATCCCACTGAAGTTCTAGCTCCTGGGGCTCTTCTGAAAATCCTAGCACATCTCTCTGATAAACATGCCAGTCTTTTCAATATCTTTACGTATGAGAGCTTATCCATGCCTCGGATCAATCTCAGCACCCATGCCTGAACTCCCTCTATTTTTGTTTTATCCTTATCCGATCCAATCTGCGCATAGTATTCCAGATGAGGGCATACCATTGGTTTATACACTGGCATTATTTTACTCTCCAGTTAGTCTCCATTCCATATGTATCTTAACATTTTGTTTGCTTTTTAACCCCTGTGGCTGCACAGTGAGTGGAGGTCTTCCTGGAGCTGGCTGCGGTAATGTTCTGCTCTTTTTCCTGTTAATACAGAATGCACTTAGGTATATGACTAGATGAAATTAGTTCATGAATTATGAAAAAAATCTTTGGTATAAAGCTTGGTTAAAATATGGGTGTTTAAATACATATTAGATAAAAATGTGATGGTTAGTGTACCTATTTTATAAAATTTAAGAGTTGTGGTAAGGGCACTTAAATGTAGTTGTGAACTAGCAGGCAAAGCAGCTACTTCTCTCAGGAGAAACCTTGCTATATCGCAATTAAAGAGGAAGACAGCAGAGTCTTCTTCGTGGCTTCTGCTAAAGATTTTACTCCTCCATTAAGTGCAGAATTGGGTCCTCGGATTGAAACCATATTGTACAAACACTGCAAATAGTACTCACACAAGTAATCAATGTACCAACATTATCTGCATTCCACATCGCTACTCTACCTGATTTAAATAAGACTACTTGTATGTTGCACCTGTGTGGAAATGTTTTAAGGATTGGGCCGTAATCTACTAATTTAGGGAGTGCCACATTATCAGCCACAAAACTCTGAAACAGCTAACTTAATCAGCACTCATTCCTGAAGCATTTCCCATAGTCTGACTTGATTCTACCTTGCAAAACTCCACACACACGGTAAACAAATTTTGGGGGGGGGAACAAGCAAGTAAAATATTGATTTCATTAAAATATTGTAAATTGAGGTTAGTAGAATTTGTGCCTCCACTGGTAAATTTTCGTAACAATTTTGCAAGCATGTCTCAAATGCAAAATGTGTTCATAGTGAAGGAAGAATGAGTAACTTGCACCAAGTTACCTTGATATTGCTCACATGTCAGTTACTCAGTTCCATACCCTTGCATGACAATTGCTTTTAAATGTTCTACAAGTGTTGGCTGCAGATTTTTTTAAAATGCCCGAAGAGCAATAATTGTTGCCTCAAAGAAGGCAATAACGTCCAAACACAAAGACCAAGACTTTTTTTCCCCTTTAAATATGTGCCCCAGTTAGGCTCCGAACTATGTGAATCAAATTTTCAAAAATGAAACTGATGGGTGCTTTGAAAAATTGGGCCACTTACTTACGAACCTCAATAAGGATTTAGGGCTCTGATCCTGTTCCCATTGAAATCAACGGCAATGGTAACCTTGAGTTCAGTGATGCAAGATAATGCCGTATGTGCCTAACTTAAGCACCCATTCTTTGAAGTCTCATCCCCAATATTTTAATAATACTTTGTCCTTCTACAGCACATTCTTCCAAAGTTTCACAGACAAGTTCATCATCACATGCCCTTCCTAGCTAAGAATTATCCTCATTTTACAGGTTTCAGAGTAGTAGCCGTGTTAGTCTGTATCCGCAAAAAGAAAAGGAGTACTTGTGGCACCTTAGAGACTAACAAATTTATTAGAGCATACGCTTTTGTGAGCTACAGCTCACTTCATCAGATGCATTCAGTGGAGAATACAGTAGGAAGATACATATACACACAGAGAACATGAAACAATGGGTGTTACAAACAGTGTGTATGGTAACACTGTGGGGGAGGGGGGGCGCAGAGGGCTCTGCGTGTTTCCCTCACCTGTGGGTACCTCCCCTGAAGCTCCCACTGGCCACACTAACCCGTTCCTGGCCAATGGGAGCTTTGGGGAAGGTACCCACAGGCAAGAGCAGCGTGCAGAGCTCTCTGCCCCCACCCCCCACCTCCACCCCTCGGGGCCCCAGGGACGTGGTGTGGCCGCTTCCCGGAGCGGTGCCACAGGGGTGGCAATCCCACAGGTCGGATCCAAAGCCCCGAGGGGCCGGATCCGGCCCGCAGGCCGTAGTTTGCCCACCCCTGGACTAGATGATCACAGTTGTCCCTTCTGGCCTTAGAATCCATGAATAAACCACATCCATTGGCTCCTGTGTTTCTTCCAGCTTGGCCAGACAATCTGTGCTTTCACACCAGAGACAAGAATGTTAAGGGAGACATTAAATAGATAATGGGGGAGGGGAGAGGCATTTGCTTCATTCTTGATGCAAAGAGCCTAGATACATCCAAACAACACAGGGGCACTTGCTTATGCTCTTTGAGACTATTCACATATGGCTGTGTGTGAGCACTAAAGGGATTTTAACCTTTTTGGGTTAGGTGTGAACATAGGCTGAGTTGTGATTTAAGCCCTTTTTTCTACTGTGCCACTAAAATGATACCCAAGAACTGCTCCAACATCTGAGGATTTGCAGAATTCCTGCAGGATTGGATCCTCAAGCCAGCCAAAGAATAACAAATTCTCAGCAAGCTCACAGCAATCAGCTTGCCCCAGTCTCCTCTCCTACCAGCCAGTATGCTGCACGCACTCCTTCCAGATACCTTCTGGCAACTACTACAGTATGCCCCAGATATAGATCTCATCCTGATCAAGTCCCAGTTAATGGCTTCTACCCAATTGCCTCTTCAAACCTGTTCTCCTTCCCTTCTCCCAGTAGCCTTGCCTCACTCTGTTATTTATTTCTCTGTGCTTGACTGTCTCTTTCCCATCCACTTCTCCACCTCTGCCCAGGCTTGCCCTTCCCTACCTCTGCTTTTGCAGCCCTATAGTTCTCAGTACTCTTTTCCCCCTCACAACCAGGCATCCTCCTGCTTCCGGATGCTTTTCCCCTCCTTACCTAGCAGTTTGTGCTGCTCTGAAACCAAGCTCCTGCTCCCACTACTCCACTCAATAGCCCAGCTCACCTCCAGTTGTATCTCCTTCACTCTTGAATTAGAAATAGAACCAGTGAAAATAAAGATGCAAGAGATGCGTTTGGTGGAAAGTCCAAAGATTCTGACTGTACAGGAAAACAGGAAGGGCCAGGGGACGTGGCAAGTGTTAACTGAAATAATAATATTGCTTCTTTTCACACTGCATCATGTCAGAAGCACCTTAGAAGTGCTAGACAATGTGAATAGGTTAGTAAGAGCTGGTTTATTCCATTCTGAGATTGTAATGTGACATAAATCTTTCCATGCTGCTGCTCTAGGTATTTTATGTGATTACACGGGATTGTAAGCATTTGGGCAGTGACCCTACCTTTATCCATTTTGTAAAGTGCCCCATACATTTAAAGTGGTGAATAAAGGGTTATTATATATAAACTAAGACATAAAATAACCATTAAATAGAAGTATCTATAATGGACCAGTATTTAACGGCTGTGATTGGGCTAGGATTGCCTCGTGGCAAAAGCACGGGACTGGGATGAAGGAAATCTGAGTTCTAGTCCCATTGTGGCCACAGACTTCCTGTGTGGCCATGGAAAGTCACTTAGAATAGGATTTTCAGAAATGCACAAGAGAGTTAGGCACTTTGAAAAATCCTTCTCAAACTTTCTAAGCCTCCATTCCTCATCTGTCAAATACCGTATGGACAATACTTGCCTATCTCCCAGGCGTTAGCCTGTCCTACACAAATCACTCAATATTTTCTAGACTGGTCAAAAGCTCTTTCTAAGGTCACTTTGTACTAGGTGAAAATAGCCCACCCACAGCCTGAATCCCCATGAAAGAGAAAAGAGGTTGGGAAAATTGGATTAAAATTAAAATATACATTTGACCTGAGAGAACATACATTTTAGAAAAATATGCTAAAGCGCCCTTAAATTCAATGTTTAACGATTGATTTAGAATATCCCCAGATTGCTATGCCAAGGAACTGCATAACAAAAGTGATACAAGTTCTGACAGTATAATACAATGGAATGAGCAAAGCATTAACTCAGAATTGTTTTAGTTTTATTAGTTTAAAATGCTAAACCTTATTAGAAATGGTCCTGAAGTAGTATACCTGATCCAAATCCCATCATACTCTTGGTACATTCAAATCTGAATCTGAACAGCACGTCATGGGCTCATCTCTAATAGAAACACTCTGGGTGAAATCCTGGCCATAATGAAGTCAATAGGATCAGGATTTTACTCTCTACATTACATTTCATTTTAGTAGCTGTGTTTTCTGCGTGCTTCCAGTACAACGTACATAATGTGTCTTTATAGGCAAAACTCCTCCACTCCCACATTATGTACGTGTCATAGAAATGTCCCATAATGTGTCTTTAAAGGCAAAACTAGAAATGTCTCTACTTCTTTCTGCCTCTGCTGGATATTTCTTTTCAAAGAATGCTCCTACCATTCTGTGATAATATTTTATAAACAAATGAACTATCAGTATTTATCATTTGTACATTATAGAAAATAAAAGCCAAGAAACTCATGGGAGAAAAACATTTTAAACACCTTACCTCATAAAAGAGCCCTTCAGGGAACTGCTGAAAGCACTGGGCACACACAAAACACTGTTCATGGTACAGTTCACCATTGCTGTTAACAATCTTCTCAGCAGGTGCAAAGCCCCCTTTGCAGCGCTCACATATGGCATTTGCAAGAGCATTTGCCATATTACTGTAACAAAAAACAAACCAAAAAGAGATTGTTGATCTTTTCTAAAATGAGGGGATAAAGAAAAAGGAAACACTCAGTTCCACTGATTTGATTTCATTTGTCTTTTGAAAAGCCAACTGTCCCGATCAAACTTCCACTGAAGTCATAGAAATCTTTCCACTGACTATAATGGGAGTTGCAGCAGTCCCTTAATGGAGGAAAAAGTTGTGAGATGTTTCAATTCTTTTTCTCAAAGCAGCACCCTATTCTAAGAAATTTTGGTCAAAAATGTATGTTCAGGCTTGTATGAGGGGAAAAAAATAGGTTATATTTTCATTCAATCAACCACTACAAGAAAGAAAATGGAAATAAACAAATTACAATGATTATGGAAGACAAGAGCCAATTTCATCAGTAATTAAAGATGTTTCCCTATCTGAGATCAAAGCAAGAATATTGTTCTGAAAGTGAATATCAATTCAAAATATCTGAGGCATCAATAAAAAGGATAGAACATATTTAACATAACTGCTATGGCAGAAATAATCAAGAGGTAAGGAATGGTACATGGTAAAAAGTGTTCTTTAGATTTATCCATTTTGAAAAATGACTTGAAGCTACATGGAATTTGAATAAGAGATTAGGAAAACTTCCAAATAATGCTTGGGTGTGCTTCTTAAAGGCATGTAGTAATAACATTATAATACAACATTTGCAAATATCAGAGGGACTAAACTCTAACTTTTAAGGACAAATCCTCATCTGCAATAAATCAACACAGCTCCTTTGCAATCAAATGAGGAACTCCTCTAAAATTTCAAATTCCATGCTTGATTTTTCACACTGCAAGAGGCTTTCTTGCTTAAATCTAAATTCTCAAAACTTAAGTCTTTGAGACTAAGTTTTGTACTAAATACTTATCTGTAAAATGGAGAATGCACAGGACAACTCTTAATTTTCATAATATCTGACAAATGTTAATAAAACATGTTCTAGAGTGTATACAAGAACAATTTCAGGTATTCTAATTTGTTGGTAATCTGATTTGATCCAAACAATCAGAAATTTAGAAAACAATCTCTATTTTATTCTTCAAAAATAAACATTTTATTGTTCAGAAAAAAAATCATGCTCTATCTATAAATATAAAAGGCTCAATCCCACACAAGGTGCTGAGTGCCCGTGACTCCCATTAATTTCCCATTAATAGGAGTTGGAGGATGCTCAGCACTTTGTGCAGAATCAATCTGATACAAAGTACTAGCAAGTATACATTTGATTAAATAGTTGAAAGCTGCTCTATTCCTTATCCTGTTGTACCACACAAAAGGCTAACCCCTGGTTAAAGAAAGACTTGACTAGTTATTATTAATGGGCTGCTTTTTTCTATTCTACAGCACTTTACAGAAAAAGGGGTCTTCCAGAGAGATACCTGCATGAACAAAATCCCTGACAAAGAGTATTAAACCAAGAACATTTTATCCCACAGGGGTTTCAGTCAAACATATACAAAAATAAATGCTTGGAGCGAACAGCTGTGTTTAAGCTGCATATCTAACTGCCTTTCTCCACAATCTATTTCCATCAAAACCATTGTGCTTTATGGAAGAGAACTGAATCGCTTAATTTGTCATACCCAATAACAGAATAAACTGGATTTGACGCGAATATTGATCACAATATAAACTGTGACCTTTCTTTAGAGCTCAACAGCTCTTGAATACTAAGCATGATAAAAGAAGACTACAGCTTAGAATTCAACTTTCAGCATTTGTCAGATATGAAATAATCTAGGCAACAGCATAAAATGAAGAAACTTGGAAAATTACAGCTTCAAGCAAAACAAAGCCTTATAACCCTCCTTTCTCCCAAAAAATGCACAAATATTTCTTCACTTTCCTTTGAGAAATATGTATTCCTATAGCACTACTGATGAATGTAGAATGGTTTTCTATTGTTACCAATGGGACAGTATACATTTCCCCCATAACTTACAGAACCTAAAATCAGAAGTCTCACAGAGCACATAGTCTATTTTACAAATCCAATCTAATACGTGTAATTGAAATAAAACTTACTGAAATTAAAGTATGGTTTTGTTTACAGCAACTGTTGCAAGTTTTAGTAGAGATCAAAACTAGAAATATATCATAGGAATAGTAAGGTTTACATTAGAGAGTGGTTCAAACACATTCTACATGAAATTTCACTGAAAAAAAACCAACTTCAGATTTTAAAATGATTTTACCACAGTAACATCCCAACCTGAAAAAGTGAACTTACAATCTTGCATAAAAGTCACAAAATTCTTTGTATACTTTTATGTCACTGTGCCTACGTTGTAATTTTGACACTGCTTTCTCGCCTTCATTTCCATTGGTATTATGGACATCATGAATACCCCTGTGTGGAACTTCTTCATTCTCTGGAATCATATAGGAGTGAGCTCTGTTTTGGAATTCCATATTTTCCATAATTGGAAATCCAATTAATTTAATTCTTATTTAAAAAAAAAATCAACTGCTACAGTGCAGAGAAGCTGCAGACAATAAAGTTGTGAGAAACAATATGCGGGACTTCCCCTTGTTCCCAGCAAAGTGATTTACTTCCACAGTTTCACATCAGTTAGCCAGGCTTGCCGAGCTCTCTGCTAGAGTTTCAAGTTAAAAGTTCACCAGCAGAGGAGTTACAATGACATGCTGTGATTTGCTAAGATCCACTGGAACGCATTCCATTACAAGATGGTAAATCAAACTTGGGAAGTACGTACAGTCTTCACTATCTATTGCTGATAATAAGAATTCCATTCAGACATAGAAGAGCTATTTTATGATAAGCATACATGACTCAACATATTCACTGTCAAACTCATCAACAGTTACTATTTATTGGGGAAAATGATTCCAATAATACTGTATCATGAACACACCAAGAAAAGTATTCTATATCATTAGATACAGATTGCTTTAAAGTTCTGTTAGACTAGATTGTAAAATTAGTCTTTTACAATGTGTGCGCCTTATGTATCTTCTCAGTCAAATGTGCTGAGTTTACTGATAAACATTTTTCTTTCTGCCAGCATTGCAGAGAAGATATAGCTATAAGTGGATCGGTTATTTTCCATTTTGTCTCACACATCATTAGCTGAACTGCCAAATAAGTTCTAGTTGCTGATGTAAGAAGCAGAAACAAATAATCTTGATTTTCAGTTACCAAGTTGTGTTTACAGAACTGCACTGACAGATAAATCCCATATAGATCCGAAAGCTGAATGAATTTAATATGGCTATTAGGGAAGGGAGCAGGGGAAGCAGATTATAAGGATGTCAATCATCCTATCATCACAATGTGAAGCTCAAATGTGGCGGCAGCGTGATGAGAGGAGGCAGGATTCAATGCTGAGGCTGCTGGAGGACCAAACCAGTATGCTCCAGTGTATGGTTGAGCTGCAGCAAAGGCAGCTGGAGCACAGACTGCCACTACAGCCCCTGTGTAACCAACCGCCCTCCTCCCCAAGTTCCATAGCCTCCACACCCAGACGCCCAAGAACGCGGTGGGGGGGCCACCGGCCAACCAGCCACTCCACCACAGAGGATTGCCCAAAAAAAAGAAGGCTGGCATTCAATAAATTTTAAAGTTGTAAACTTTTAAAGTGCTGTGTGGCATTTTCCTTCCCTCCTCCACCACCCCTCCTGGGCTACCTTGGTAGTCACCCCCCTATTTGTGTGATGAATGAATAAAGAATGCATGAATGTGAAGCAACAATGACTTTATTGCCTCTGCAAGCAATGATTAAAGGGAGGAGAGGAGGGTGGTTAGCTTGCAGGGAAGTAGAGTGAACCAAGGGGCGGGGGGTTTCATCAAGGAGAAACAAAGAGAACTTTCACACCGTAGCCTGGCCAGTCATGAAACTTGTTTTCAAAGCTTCTCTGATGCGTACTGCACCCTCCTGTGCTCTTCTAACCGCCCTGGTGTCTGGCTGCGCGTAACCAGCAGCTAGGCGATTTGCCTCAGCCTCCCACCCCGCCATAAACATCTCCCCCTTACTCTCACAGATATTGTGGAGCGCACAGCAAGCAGTAATAACAGTGGGAATATTGGTTTTGCTGAGGTCTAAGCGAGTCAGTAAACTGCGCCAGCGCGCCTTTAAACGTCCAAATGCACATTCTACCACCATTCTGCACTTGCTCAGCCTGTAGTTGAACAGCTCCTGACTACTGTCCAGGCTGCCTGTGTACGGCTTCATGAGCTATGGCATTAAGGGGTAGGCTGGGTCCCCAAGGATACATATAGGCATTTCAACATCCCCAACAGTTATTTTCTGGTCTGGGAATAAAGTCCCTTCCTGCAGCTTTTGAAACAGACCAGAGTTCCTGAAGATGCGAGCGTCATGCACCTTTCCCGGCCATCCCACGTTGATGTTGGTGAAACGTCCCTTGTGATCCACCAGGGCTTGCAGCACTATTGAAAAGTACCCCTTGCAGTTTATGTACTCGCCAGCATGGTGCTCTGGTGCCAAGATAGGGATATGGGTTCTGTCTATGGCCCCACCACAGTTAGGGAATCCCATTGCAGCAAAGCCATCCACTATAACCTGCACATTTCCCAGGGTCACTACCCTTGATATCAGCAGATCTTTGATTGCGTGGGCTACTTGCATCACAGCAGCCCCCACAGTAGATTTGCCCACTCCAAACTGATTCCCAACTGACTGGTAGCTGTCTGGCGTTGCAAGCTTCCACAGGGCTATCGCCACTCACTTCTCAACTGTGAGGGCTGCTCTCATCTTGGTATTCATGCGCTTCAGGGCAGGGGAAAACAAGTCACGAAGTTCCATGAAAGTGCCCTTACACATGCGAAAGTTTCGCAGCCACTGGGAATCGTCCCAGACCTGCAACACTATGTGGTCCCACCAGTCTGTGCTTGTTTCCCGAGCCCAGAATCGGCGTTCCACAGCATGAACCTGCCCCATTAGCACCATGATGCATGCATTGGCAGGGCCCATGCTTTCAGAGAAATCTGTGTCCATGTCCTGATCACTCACGTGACCGCGCTGACATCGCCTCCTTGCCCGGTATAGCTCTGCCAGATTCTGGTGCTGCACATACTGCTGGATAATGCGTGTGGTGTTTAATGTGCTCTTAATTGCCAAAGTGAGCTGAGCGGCCTCCATGCTTGCCTTGGTATGGCGTCCACACAGAAAAAAGGCACGGAACAATTGTCTGCCGTAGCTCTGACAGAGGGAGGGGCGACTGATGACACGGCTTACAGGGTTGGCTTCAGGGAGCTAAAATCAACAAAGGGGGTGGCTTTACATCAAGGAGCATTTCAGGCAGGACTTCACAGAGGGTTCCAATAAGAAATGGTGCACCTAAGTTATTGTTCTTATTGGAACAAGGAGGTTAGTCTGGCCTCTGATTGATACATGGCTAGATTTACCTCACTGCACCTTCTCTGTGAGTGACTGCAGTGTGACCTAGAGGAATGAGTCCCCTAGACGGGGGAGGGGGGAGAAGCAAATGAGTACAAAACAAATCTGGTCTATTTCTTGTTTTGATCCACTCCATCTATCTTTTACATCTTTGGCTGGCAGCAGACGGTGCAGAAGGACTGCATGCCATGCACATCTCATGGCTGCTCGACAGAAGATGGTGCAGTATGACTGCTATCCATCCTCATCTCTTGCCTGCCCGGCAGAAGATGGTACAGTACGACTGCTAGCAATCCGTATCGCCTGCCTGCTCACCATAAGACAGTTCAATAGGACTGACTGCAGGACTAAAGAGAATGACCTGGTCAAGTCACTCCAAATTTAGTCCCTGCGCCCATGTCTGCCCAGGCACTCCTGGCCGACGCGGCCAGGAGCACCTCGGACATGATGATGACGGCTACCAGTCATATTGCACCGTCTGCTGCCAGAAGGCAATGGGTTCCTGCTACTGTGTAGCAATGCAGTACCGCGTCTGCCAGCACCCAGGAGACATACGGTGACGGTTACCTCAGCGGGCTCCATGCTTGCTGTGGTATGGCGTCTGCACAGGTAACTCAGGAAAAAAGGCGCAAAACGACTGTCTGCCCTTGCTTTCACGTAGGGAGGGAGGGAATGGGGGCCTGACGATATGTACCCAGAACCACGCGCAACAATGTTTTAGTCCCATCAGGCATTGGGATCTCAACCCAGAATTCCAATGGGCAGCGGAGACTGCGGGATCTGTGGGATAGCTACCCACAGTGCAACGCTCCGGAAGTCGACGTTGCCTCGGAACTGTGGAAGCACTCTGCCGAGTTAATGCACTTAATGCACTTAGAGCATTTTCTGTGGGGACACACACACTCGAATATATAAAACCGATTTCTAAAAATCCAACTTCTATAAATTCAACCTTATTCCGGAGTGTAGACATACCCCTAGTAGCAACTGTTTCCAAAAATGAATAGTAAACCATATGTATTTTGCCTTTGCTGCAAGAGGGTTTTGGTATCCAAAGAATTTGCTTGTTAGAGGGAAGTCTGAGAAAGTGAGGAAGGAGAATAGGGAGAAGGAAGTGCGAAAAAATATACAGTTTAGGAACAGCAAGCAACACAGGGGTCTTACAAAAACCCCTGACAAAAATCAAGGGAATTCCATTCAATTCTTTCACTTTTAATAAACGCCAATGTCTTTGAAAAGAAAAAGAAGAATCCATTCCAAAGGGCCTGTCTGCATGACAATTTTTAAACAAATTGGAAAGTATTTTCTGGCATGGCTGGCTCTAAACAGGAGTTGAATCCACATACAATATGATTAAAGAGTCTGTCACCCTTGGCAGAGACCTAGGCTAGTACACTATACCTATTTCAGCAGGTCACACTATTTTGTGCTGCGAGGCAGGACACAGTGGCCAGGTGTATGTAACTGGTTTTGCCAGCTCTCCCTCCTCCAATCTCTCTGCACAGTAGGACACTGTTGAGCACACTGCCCCATGTACTGTTTTGTATCACTTTATGTGCATGTCCTTTGGGTACTCTAGTCACATGCTGAGGCATTACAGAATAGGTGCCCAGATTTGCACAGAACACTCTCTTAGCACATGGTTAGGTAGCATGGGAGGTTCAGATGCACAAACATGGCTGTGGTGTCAGAGAAAATACTGTGCGGACACAAACTGAATCATGTCACTTGTACCCAGTTAAGCTGACTGCGCCTCTAACCAATCACAAAAATCACACTGAAAAATATATTGTGGGCAGGGCTGTTGTCCCACCACCTTAAACTTTGTTTACTGATATTTGACAAGCAAACATTTTTTCCTCCCTTTTTTCACTGTAATTTTGAAGTAGAATATGTGGCATGCGTATGAGAGGAGATAAAAGTTGTAATTGTTTCTTTGGAGCTGTTGTGATATAAAAGGATACTTTAAAAAAACACGTTTTAGAGTCATGGTACCCTTGTTCAACGAACAGTGCTGCTATCACAGTAACATCCATGTGTTCAGTCTCCCTCCTGATACTTGGGCTCAGTGCTACTATCACTGGCTGTGTCCAGACTAGAATACGACGTACCCGCTGACTAGGAATGCTGCGTCTGCCACAGTGGAAGTTCTAGCAAAGACAGGGCTGAGGCTGTAGCACTATGGTCTCATGCCCTTGGTCAGAGGATAGATTCAGAACATGATGCTGGAAAAATTGGGAGCCCTGACTACCTAGCACTTGCACTGCTCCTGCGGAATCTCCATCACTGGAGATCTTTAACAGCAGGTTAGACAAACACCTGTCAGGGATGGTCTATCTAGATAATACTAGTTCTGCTGTGAGTGCAGGGGACTGGACAAGATGACCTCTCGAGGTCCCTTCCAATCCTACGATTCTACTGCTGCACCAATGATGAACAGGCACTGTAGGTATAGCAGCGGAGATGTAGCCACTGTGATGTTCCTTCTCCTCTTCCACATTAGCTCTATTGAAAATGCAGGATCAAAACAAATACAGTACTATAGTAATATTGCAACAGTAGTTTACATAGAGAGGTGGTCTGGTTCTCACTTGGGGCTCTTTTCTTAGTTTAAGGTTTATTTTTTAGATTGGAGGAGTTAAAGAGCATAAATGCAACCTCCTTTAAAAAATGCTCCCTTAAAACCTTAAAACAAAAACCTGTTTGAATTTGAAACCCCCACTCTACCCTAGTATCGCTAGTCTTTTATTAATCTTGCCCCTCCCATATAACCAGGAGCGCTCTTCTCAAGGTGGAATAGTCATGTGACTTCCCAATGACACCTTAGTTGACCCAAAAAAGGTCAGTGTAAACTCAAAAATAGATACATATGTCCAGTGTTTGTGCAGGTAGTTAGCTAGTGCAGCACCTTCTGTTTAAATGATTTAAATGTTCCTCCAATTCAGAGAAATGTACTTAGGAGTTTTAATAGATGTATTAATTACTATTCTGTAAACACACAAGAATTCTATTGTATTCTAGATGCTTTTACAGTTCCTGTCCTCTTCATTCAATAACAGAGTGCTGTTTTGGCATTTAAAAACTGACCGCTGACGGTTGTCAAAGCTCTAGCCCCATAGCTGCAGTCTAATCATGTCAACTAAGGAGTTCAAGAGGAGCACTAAGTCAACATGCCAAAAATCCTAATGAAACTATAAAGTTACCACACGTTTGATGACCAATTTTTGAGTCTTAATATCTCAGTAAGTCATTATTTTGAAAGCAGCAAAACAGAAAAATGAGGAGCAGTTGTGGATTAATCATTTGCCAGAACAGTTTATAAACTAGTTTTTGTGTTTTAAAAGGCCTCAAATCATCTTAAACGGGCAAAACCTCTTGGGCTAGATTCTGTTCTTACATGTACCAGTGTCACTCCATTTCACTGGAACTCCCCTGTACATCTATGCTCTCATTTCCCTGCTCCCCCTCTTGATATCTAAACTTTTCCCAACCATTTTACTTGTTTCCTTCATCCCTTTCCCCAATCTTACTTTGTGACTTCTAATTTGCTCCTCACAGCACCCAAAACAATCTCCCTCTCCTCTTCCACCCAAGCCTCCTCTTCTTGCAAATCCTTCTTTAAAAACACCACTTCCTAAGGGGAGGGCGGGGGGGAGCCAACGGAATTATCTCCTCCTGTCTTCTCATTATTAATCATCTCTTTACCCATTCTCTTCTGTTGTCCTGTGCATTCTTATTTGTCTTTTCTTGTTTAGATAGATAGCAGTGCCAAGCAACCCCTAGGTTACTCTCAGGAGGCTGCCATAAATTGAGGACCCCAGGGGCTCCTCTAAGTCATGCTGTGGCCCTTTTCAGCTCCTGCAGCAGTCTAGAATCCCAGGAGAGCAAAGGTGGCTCCTCGCCTTCTGTGCTGTGCCAAGAGGCGCAGTACAGAATTTCAGCCTGCCTCTTCTTATCTGTGGGCGTAAAACACTGCGCAAACTTCTGATGCCACAGAAACGTTTTGTAACAATAATGAAAGTGCACCCTGAGTTGCATATCAAAAGTTTGCATGGCACATTAGCCATGTGGCTCCTGTTGTCCTCATTAGGAGTGGTACAGCAAGTGCTACAAAAAATTGTGTTTCCCTCCAGATCTGTGGAGTCCACAAAGGCTGTTTTAATCTTGTTGGCTGGTTTTAGGACCAGATTCCTTAAAGTGACATGACTATAAATGTTAAATAAATACAAGGAGCCTGATTCTGAACTTCTATCAGTTTACACTGCTACGAGTCTGAAGTAACATTGGTTACAATGGAAAGAGACTGATATAACTAAGGACAGGTTTCAGAGTATCAGCCGTGTTAGTCTGTATTCGCAAAAAGAAAAGGAGTACTTGTGGCACTGTAGAGACTAACCAATTTATTTGAGTATAAGCTTTCGTGAGCTACAGCTCACTTCATCGGATGCATATAACTTAACAGAAGTTCTGAAGAGTTCTGTTAAGTTATATGCATCCGATGAAGTGAGCTGTAGCTCACGAAAGCTTATGCTCAAATAAATTGGTTAGTCTCTAAGGTGCCACAAGTACTCCTTTTCTTTTTGTGATATAATTAAGAATCTTACTTGGGAATTTCGCCCTCCAAGAGATTTTGACCATTTACAAGGATTTTTGTGCTTTTAAAACACAAACGTTAGGCAAGGGATTAATCCACAACAGATGAGGCACCTGCATGAGACAGGACCCCAATCGAGGGATTCTAAGATGAACCTTCTGAAAAATCAGATTCATAATGAGGATGCAGATATAACCACAACTGTAATGTCACATAAGGTGATGATACCATGTACACTGTTTTAATTAACAGAAGCTATAACATGTTTGCTACTAAGTTAACACTTCAGTACATGAAGAATTATTTAAAACTGTCTTTTGGTGCTTAGATCCCAAAACTCTCTCGAGTGCTTTGTCTAGTATTAAAACTAGGCTGAATATTTTGGGTATCTGTCTTAGATCAAAGGGCGGAGGGGACTTTTATAGAGAAAGTTCAGCAAGACTTGCTGCCCGTAGAACATTTTATTTCATTCCACAAATAGATGTGCAGAACAGTCAGAGCTCCAAACTAGGTGCTTGGCAACAACAGCTGCCATTGGTGACTTAATTGCATTACAGTGAAATAATGTTGTCTGCTTCATCTGAAAGGCTGCTGTGTCACTGCTGACCTCTTGAAAGTAAAGCTGCTACATTTCTTGTGCAAGGTCAAGTTATTGCAGAGCAGGATAAAAACTCACAGCACAATCCTCCTCCACCACAACCGTGACACACAAAAGGATGATTTTAAATAAATTAATCAGCAGCCTTTGTGCAAGGTTACACAACAGCAGGCTTTGTGCAATGGAACACTCACAAATATACATCCGATATAGCTCACGAAAGCTTATGCTCAAATAAATTTGTTAGTCTCTAAGGTGCCACAAGTACTCCTTTTCTTTTTGCAAATACAGACTAACATGGCTGCTTCTCTGAAACCAACAAATATACAGTCACTAGTTGGAAAAAAGTCATTCAATTTCCTCTGGTTATAAAATAGACATGGCTTTCCAGGACCCTGCATAAAATTCTACACTGCCTTTTTTTAAAGTGCTGAATTGGCTCCTCCTCATCATCATTACATATAAAATTTAATATGGTCTTAAGTGACCAAAAGATTAGTTTTTGTAATTGTTGGGCAAGTGTTCCCTAAATCAAATGGTTCTTACAAATTAATTTGAATAAAGGAGTAATATTCTTTTTCTGGTTTTTTAATTGTAAATTATGGATGGGATTTTCAAAAGTCCTCAACACTGGCCTAAATCTGCTCCCATTTAAGATAATGAGAAAATACCATTGACTTCAAATTAGGTCAAATTTGAGTGTTTCTGAAAACTGTAGTGATGTTTTCACACAGAATTATCTACAGGGCAGAAGACAGACAGCCTTTATCACATAATTTGGTATAAACTTATGCCAGTGTAAACAAATGTGCTTGATATCTGCTACTACAGAGAATTCATTTTCCATTTCCTTACTGGAAGTGAATAGTATAGGAATCTGATAAGAGGCTTCTTCCCAGAAGGATCTTTATAGATCATAATAATCAGTGAAAGTAATCTTAAAATAGAATTTCTGGGAGAGAAAAGAGATATTTCAACAATACTTTTTTTAAAAGATGTTTCAGAAAGTGTTGTATTTTCTTTTGCTGATGAAAAAAGTTTTCTGGCAAATCCCTGCTTTGTGTGAAATATATAGAACATGGGTATTTTTTCTCTTTACACCCTTCTTTAAGTTACCTTTGATTACATTCTTTTTCCTCCCACCACTGTCCCCCATCCAGCGATCCCTGAATACCTTTAGGCCAGCACTCAAAAAATATACCACAACATATCAGAAGTATTTTAACACCTTTGCAGTGAGACATTGCATGACATAGCTTATCCATAAAACAGGCACTCTACACTTACTTGGCTGTGTTGCAAGAACTCACGCTATATTCAACTCTTGCATGTTAGTAAATTTTTAAGCAGTTATCTATATACTAGTGCTTTTTATAGAAAAACATTAGAATCCATTTAGAATTTAATTTTACAGTGTGAACTATAAAAAGTGTCAGGTACTGGCTCCCAATGCTAGACATATACGTATTGACTCAGAGAAGCGAGGTCCTACAGTTGACTGGATAGCATTTTCCCTTTGCGTGTCTGTCTGTTTGTAACAATGTTAGAACACCGCATCTGATCAAAACCAAAATTTCAGGAAATGCTCAAGGCAATAATAGGCAGACCCCTATTGATTTTGGGTAAAAGTGGAAAACTGGAAGCAGGAAACAGGGGTAAGTCTACACTACAATTAAAAACCCAAGGCTGGCCAGTGTCAGCTGATTTGGGCTCACAGGCTCGGGCTAAGGAGTGGGCAAACACTTTTTGGCCCAAGGGCCACATCTGAATGTGGAAATTCTATGGCAGGCCATGAATGCTCATGAAATTGGGGGTTGGGGTGCGGGAGGGATTGCGGGCTCTGGCTGGGGCTAGAAATGAGGAGTTCAGGGTGCGGGAGGGGGCTCTGGGTAGGGGGTGGGGGTGTGGGTAGGGGACGGTGATGGCTCTGGCTGGGGGTGCAGGCTCTGGGGTGCAGGAGGGTGGGAGAGAGGGGTTTTGGGGGTGGGAAGGGGATCAGGGCTGGGGCACTGGAGGGAGTCAGGGGTGCAGGCTCTGGGCGGCACTTACCTCAAGCAGCTCCTGGAAGTGGGCATGTCCTCCCTCCAGCTCCTACATGGAGGTGAAACCAGGCAGCTCTGCGTGCTGCCTCATCCTCAGGTTCTGCCCCTGCAGGTTGCTGGCCAATGGGAGCTGCAGGGGAGGGAGGCACTTGAGGTGGGGGCAGTGTGCGGAGCCCCCTGGTTGCCCCTCCATGTAGGAGCTGGAGAAAGAACATGCTGCTGCTTCTGGGAGCCGTAGGAAGCCATGGCACATGTGGAGTGGGGCAAGCCCGGAGCCTGCTCCCTGGCAGGAGCTCAAGGGCCAGATTAAAACGTCTGAAGGGCCGGATGTGGGGCCCCCAGGCCATAGTTTGCCAACCCCTGGGCTCGAGCCTGGGCTCTAAGAGCCTGCAAGGTGAGTCCCAGAACTGAGGCTGCAGCCCGAGCCCGAGCATCTACACCACAATTAAACAGCCCCATAGCCTGACTCAGCTGACACAGGCCAGCTGTGGGTGTCTAACTGCAGTGTAGACATATCCATAGAGCTCCCTGTATCTAATTAGCAGACCCAGAAGCTTCAACCAGGCCTGTAAAGGTATGTTTACACAGCAAATAAAAACGTGCGGCTAGCTGCCAGCCAACTCAGGCTCCTGGGGCTCAGATTGTAGGGCTGTTTCACAGCTGTGTAGACGTCCAGGCTTGGGCTGGAGCTGCCCAAGCTCCCACCTCGCTGGGTCCTAGAGCCTGGACTCCAGCCCGAGCCCAGACTCCAGCCGAAGCCCCACAAACCCAAGTTAGCTGACATGGATCAGCCGTGGGTGTCTAGTTGGGTGTAGACATACCTTAATTGTCTGTAGATTAAAGAACTGGTTGATGGCAGCTATTAACACTTTCCAACCCAATTCCTCCAATCTCAGTTCTGCCCATCCTCCCAAGAAGAGCTCTGTGTAGCTCAAAAGCTCGAATGCCTATTCTCTCCCTGATCAACAGAAGCTGCTCCAATAAAAGATATTACCTCACCTAGCTTGTCTCTCTAATATCCTGGAATTGACACAGCTACAACTACATTGCACCACATCCTCCCAAGAGTTTAACATGTTGACACCATGAATGACTTATCTCCCTGACAGAAAGAAAAGCAGTAAGAATTGGAGGGCATGGGGGAAAGTGGGCACACACAGAGCACCTAGCATGGGGGGGAGAATGAGAGCCTCAAATGAGAAGAGTGGAGAAGTTGGGGGGCACGCAGGCCCTGGCATGATGGAAGGGGTGAGAGGATTGCAGTGAGTCCCCAAAACAGAGTGGGATGGGAGTATGCCACACAGGAAACTTGTGCGGAGAATGGACGAATGCAAGGAGCCCCTCATGTGTGCAATGAGCTCAGCCTGCAGAAGCTACAAAGCATTTGATCCCACCAGTAAATAATATTTTGATCATAATTTCTCATAACTACAAATACAAATCTGCAATACTGATCTTTATATTTTCTATGAAACTTCATGTCCTAGTGAAATTTGGTAATGCTGGGTTACAGTACTTCCTTTTGAAATAGCAGTTTCCTTTTCCAATACCAGGTATTTAATTCATATAATCTGTCATTACATATTGTCACAGATGCTGTTCCAAACAAAAAGCTTGTCAATTTAAAGGAGAAATTATATTAAATGTTAGTCCTGTATTAGCCATCTTCTTACAGTAGCTACAACTAATGTTTTTATAAGCTGAATGCCATGACCTGAAGTGCTCATCCAGTAGCTATAATTAATATCTTGACTAAACCGAACACCCCGCCTTCCCTGAAAGCCTTCTTGTATGTCCATCTAGTTCCTTATATGGCTGGGATAATTGTCAACACCAGACTTTCTGGCTCTAAACTACATTCTTATTATAGCAACGACTCCATTGGAGACTCCACACTGGAGGATTGACCTTCAGCTAAGGTGGTGGAGGAGAGTGTTTATTTCTTTACTAAGTCACATGTCAGTCTTATGTAGATCTCTTCTTAAGTAAACAAAGATATTAGCATTGTGAGGAGAATCTACTTTATTTCACCTTCACCTTACTGTAAGCTTTTCTTTTCTAAAATATTCTATGAAGTGAGCTGTAGCTCACGAAAGCTTATGCTCAAATAAATTGGTTAGTCTCTAAGGTGCCACAAGTCCTCCTTTTCTTTTTGTGAATACAGACTAACACGGCTGCTACTCTGAAATCTATAACTTCTGTTAGTGACTTTAGAAGTCTGTTAAGTTTTTAGTTGTTAGAACTAAACAAGCTGTGTCAGGGAGAGAAGGAAGATGAGCTTGATGAAGAAAGCAGATCTATTGACACAACACTGTTTTCTCCTCCCATAAAGATTAAGTAACATCCGTTATTCACTTCGGTTTTAAGTATTGCATTTTATTTCTCAAATGTTCATCACTGCATTATCAAGTTCCAATACCAGAAAGGAGAAAACGGAAAATAGCTAAACAACTTGTATTTAGCTTCCCCCTTAAATATTCTGGTTATCATGTTCTAACAGCCAGCAACAAAGTAAGTATTAATTGGAACTATAATTGGACCATGAGACAAATGTGAATAATATGCTAGCAAAAAAAGCTACAACAAAATGTCTGTTTCCATAGAGTTTAAGATCCAAACAGACCATTACGATCATCTAGTCTGATCTTTTCCATAACACAGGCCAAAACCCCTCACTTTATACTGCGTATTTAGGGCTTACTCCCTCAGAAACAAGTATGGTGAATTTCAGTACCACCAACTGTAAAATAAGAAATGCCAATCACTTTCTAAACCCAGGGCTATGGGTTTGTGGTTGTTTTTTCTAGACTTTCCTAAAGTGACAGACACCAGGGTATGTCCCAGTTGTCTAATGTTAAATGAGTAGAGTATGACTGAACAATTGAAATACATACTCGAGAACAATAGGGACAGATTGGGTGAGGAAAGATGAGGAAGGAAAGATAAAGAAAGTGGTTACAATTTGAGAGTTAGTTTAAATAAAGAATTCAGTTTAATCCTAATGACTGCTTTGCATATTTTAGTCAAAATTCATCACAATCAACATGGCAATTTACTTAGCTATCCCAAGGCGACAGTGCAAGCATTTGGTATATTAAAAAGCAAATTTAGTCCAGCATAACGTGCACACACTTCTTTGTGAATTGAATGTATGCTGTTAGAGGTTAGTACAGAACCCACTAAAAAACTGATTTTGCTACTGGTTTAATAATCAAAGTCTTCAAAAGGAGAAACGTACATAAACATTTCTCATTGAAAAGGCCTAAATAAAATAAGTCAACAGCAGGAACATATATTGTTTACTAGAACAAAAGCAAATAGACCAGCTCAGGTAATTTGATTCTTATCCACAGCATGGATGATAACAGTTTTCAATAGCTGCTTAGGCCAGGGAACATGGAGTAACCAGATTTACTAAACAAACTTTCTGCCAAGGACATTATCAATCATTAAGAGTGTGACATGCACAAGTTTAATATACAGAAATACAAAATTAAATTTCACACTTTCTTCACCTTCATTCATTCAGTTTTTGGTACAAAAGCCTTTTGAATCTTTTATAAAAGCATAGTTAGAAAAAAACAGGGGGAGGGACAATTGTAGCAGTGTTAGATATAGATGGAAAAAGCAGAACAGTTTAACAACCTGGAGATTTAAGGTATAGCAAGGGGCATGCAACAAACCTCTAAGGAATGCACACTTTAAAAAAAAAAGTTAAAAGTGGTTTATTTTAGAAACAAATTGCCAATACAGACCTTTTTGTTACAGTGTGCAAAACTCTTCAGTTTAGAGGTTTATGATAATTTTTATTTTACGTATTCATTTTATTTTACAACTTCTGTCTGTATGAGTTCACAGCCCGTGGTTTTTGCTTTGTATGCCAAGTTCCTCCCGAAACAAAAACCTCAGCCAAAATTACCAAGCTTTGCCTAGCTGATACCTAAAAGCAGAAACAGGAACAGGCTTGCAGAAAGAATTGCAAACCTTTTGACAAACGTGGGCAGTTTCCCCTCATTAATAAACCCCAAAACATTATGAAAAGTTCATGGAGCTTTTCTAATGAAATTATTGGTTCACCCTGTGACCAGCAAGTATTTTAAAGAAAAATCTAAGTGCTACTAAGTTGACAGCTCTGAATATAAAAAACAAGGAATTTGAATTCCTAAGTCCCACAACTCATGAACTCTTATGGAAGAGACCAAGTGGGCCCGGTTTTGTTCAATATCTTCCTTAATGATCTGGAGGATGGTGTGGATTGCACCCTCAGCAAGTTTGCGGATAATACTAAACTGGGAGGAGTGGTAGATACGCTGGAGGGTAGGGATAGGATATAGAGGGACCTAGACAAATTGGAGGATTGGGCCAAAAGAAATCTGATGAGGTTCAACAAGGACAAGTGCAGAGTCCTGCACTTATGACGGAAGAATCCAATGCACCGCTACAGACTAGGGACCGAATGGCTAGGCAGCAGTTCTGCAGAGAAGGACCTAGGGGTGACAGTGGACGAGAAGCTGGATATGAGTCAACAGTATGCCCTTGTTGCCAAGAAGGCCAATGGCATTTTGGGGTGTATAAGTAGGGGCATTGCCAGCAGATCGAGGGACGTGATCGTTCCCCTCTATTCGACATTGGTGAGGCCTCATCTGGAGTACTGTGTCCAGTTTTGGGCCCCACACTACAAGAAGGATGGATGTGGAGAAATTGGAGAGAGTCCAGCGAAGGGCAACAAAAATGATTAGGGGTCTGGAACACATGACTTATGAGGAGAGGCTGAGGGAACTGAGATTGTTTAGTCTACGGAAGAGAAGAATGAGGGGGGATTTGATAGCTGCTTTTAACTACCTGAAAGGTAGATACAAAGAGGATGGATCTAGACTAGTCTCAGTGATAGCAGATGACAGGACAAGGAGTAATAGTCTCAAGTTGCAGTGGGGGAGATTTAGGTTGGATATTAGGAAAAACTTTTTCACTAGGAGGGTGGTGAAACACTGGAATGCGTTACCTAGGGAGGTGGTGGAATCCCCTTCCTTAGAAGTTTTTAAGGTCAGGCTTGAAAAAGCCCTGGCTGGGATGATTTAGTTGGGGATTGGTCCTGCTCTGGGCAGGGGTTTGGACTAGATGACCTCCAGAGGTCCCTTCCAACTCTGATATTCTATGATTCTATGAAATGAAGGGGCCTCATAAAACCACGTGCACTAAGACATCAGATGGCATGCATGACCATTCAGAGTTTTATTTATGTTTGGGATGTACACTAAAATCACCACAATCTGGCATCTCCCCACTCAGTTCATGGTACTCAAGAGAACACTGCATGGGCTAGATTCATATTTTAAAACACAACTTATTAATTACTGGGACAGAAAAAACATGAACCCAGACCTCCTTTACTATCTAAAAGACTGGGGTTCATGGTTCTTTCCTGTCTGTGAATCAGTGGGTTTTAACCAAGACTAAGTTTTGTCTCTGCTACAGAGTATTCCTGTGTGGAAATTAATCATTTCATGGCACATACTGTATTAAAAATCTAGTTTAAAATACTCTTACATACATGAAAAATGAAAAGGTATTACATTAAATGTTATTTATAGAATGCTTTGATCCAGGTGTTATTTAATTGTTAGACACACTAAGTCTGCATATCAAAAACAGGTTTTAAAATAAGATCTATTTATGAAATGTAACCAACTAGCATTGAAAGAAAGAATTCTCACTCCTCTATTTGTCGATACCTGCTATAACCATTGTATTTACCACCATTTTATAAAACCACCAGACACAAAATTTTATTGTTGGATCATTACAGTAATTTAAGAGGAATGATTGCTCAATTTTCACCTACATAAGTACCATTTATCACCACCTAGTCATTTGGACTCAAGGGATATTGTCTGATGGTGATTAAATCTAAACAAATTGTTTAGGAATGATTATGCAACATAAAAAAGCAGGAGAGTGAGGACAAGAGAGGTTGTGCTCATCATGAGTTACTTTTCATTGCTTAGGGTTAAAGTAAGTGTGCATATATGCTGTGTGCCTCTAACCCTTTGGAAGTGTCAGACTCTCTGGAAGTTGCCATAAGAAGTGTCAATATTTCCTCTAACGGTGAGCATACATTGATGAACCCTCTCTTCACTTAAAACCTCAAACAGTCCAAGGATCAAAAATGTTTTTGATTCAGGGCAAAAGTTTTCTGGTCCAAAATACAGATTGCTCTGGCAGTATTTCTAGCCCTAGCAGTGTACAAAATGTGGACTTTAAACTTATATACTGTGTAAAACCTCAATATCTGTACTTCTGCTTTGCTACTGATTACTGTTGACACTGCTGTTGAGCCTATGCTGATATTTGCACCTTAAAGATGCTACTGGGGACCCTGTGGAGATGAAGGAACAATGTATAAATATTAACTTTCTTTTAAGTTTTGTGAGACTATTGTGCAATGTTACACATTAAAATTCAACAGCCAAAGTTTAGGAATTCTGCAAATTAACCTTGCTTCTTCTGCCTTCCCTCTGCTCTAAATATCCTGCAGAGTTCAGAAGTTTGGCAGGGTCCCTTGTTCCTCATTTCACTCTTCCCAGTCAGCTCCTCACTGTTTCTCCTATGAGCACTAGTTGGCGTTCACCAGGCGAATACAAAACTGATCTAGTAGTTTTCAACTGTCATTGTCTCTCAATACAGAGAAAACTTTATAAGATATCTTCTGTGACAAGAGAATAGAGTGGCAAACTACTTGAATAACTGATGAAAACTAAATGAAGAAAGCTAGTACCTATTTGTTGTCATTATTGAAATTTACGAACTATCAGCCAGTCCACAAGTTCTTAAAATTTTAACTGGATTTACTTAGTAGGGACCTAAAAGAGTTAGGAAGACACTTAGTTCAATTATTTTTTCAAGTGCAATCATTAAACACTAACTGAACAATTGTTTTAATCAATTTTCTTCCAGTTTTTCCAAAATATTCTACTGAATTGTGAAAATAAATCATACGATTTTTTCAGGCCAAACATTGCTAAACAAAGTTAGGAAGGTCAGTGTGGAGGAGGGGATGTAAAAATATGTATAAAGCTGCTGTTGAATGGATCCCAATGATTAGTCACAGATGTATGCTTACTATTTCCTTAGCATCCTGTTTTCTGGAGACAGCAGGGGAGAAAAAGTTCACCAGATAGCTAGAATTTTTGTAAGATCACTTTAAAAAGTATTTCACAACACAGTACAAAAAAATCTCTAAGAAGGTGGTTTTGAAAATTTTTTCACTCTATCATTTTCTAATTAAATACGAATTTAAATTATTCACATAGATGAGGTGCTGAGAGCAGCACGAAGAAAAAATAACAATATTTTATTTTAACATTGTTACAGGTAGCAAAGAGCCTCAAAATACAAAGATTAGCAGGTGTACACTGAACTTTCACTTAATATATCATGACGCCTGTGGTATAGTGATGACTTTCCCTCCCAATGTAGAGTATTCTGGTGTTATCTTGTTTCAAATTCAGGTGAACTATAAAAGTAAAATGGGGATGTGAGCAATTTATGAGAATACAAAGAAATTCAAATAGGAGCCACGGAACACAGCTTAAACATGATGAATGTAATATCAGTCATTACAATGCAGTGCTCAAAACACATTGCTGCAGGTGGGAGTACTTTAAGTTTTCAAGTAAAAATATTTGTGATAGTTTATATTCATTCTGTCTTAAATTAATTTCTGTGGAAAGGGCTAGTAAATCCACTCACCTAGGGTAAGTGGGAAGCTTGACCTGGGAAGTGAAGGGACCCACACAACATGAACCCGTGCAGAATCCAAGCTTTCATTGTCAAAAAAAAAACAAGTGTTTAGCCCTGTTGTGAAAGTGTTACAAAGATGAACTGTGTGTATATTGACGGGCATTGACATCTCCCCAGATCCGGAGACAAACAGATCTCATAATTTTGCTAAGCAGCAGCATAGTGAAATTAACAAGACTCCTGTCAGTTTACTTAAGATATTCAGAACTTCGCAGAGATCAGTGAGACTACTAGGAATCATGTCACTTTCACACTGCTGCTGATGGGTTGGAAAGCTAGAAGCAGAAATAGAAAACATGGGAGTTATTCACCTAGGGCTTGATTCAGTGCAAAATAGCTTAACTCCCACTGACTCCAATTGTGCAGGATCGGGCCTTTGACCAAAAAACCAAGTGCTGTGGAGAGGTAGTGAATGAGAGAGAAAGAAACTCTCTGGCTTGCACTTATAGAACTCTGCACCAACAAAGCATTTTAAAACAATTAACTACCACTAATCTGTAACCCCTGGAGCTGGGGAAACTGAGGCACTGAGCGCTTAAGTGTCTCATCCAACATCATACAGACTGTGGCAGATACAGAAACTGAACACACATTTTCCAATTCACAGTTCTGCATGTTAGACAAGAAGAAAAGGGGTCTAGCAGGTAAAGTCTGAAATATTTTCAGATAGTAACTTAATGAAGAGACAGCACCATTCACTAAGAGCTATTAAGAGGATTCTACTGCAGACTGAGAATGACAAATTTTAAAATTTAATTGTTAAACCCATATCATTTCCCTACAACACTCCCTGTGGTAGGTGGGAAAAAATGCTTCTGGGCGGATTCATTGGAAATTGCACAGCAGAATTATAAACCTCTGAAAGACAATGATGGAAATGGACTATACCAGCACTAATGGGTACAGCTTCAAAAGCTAAAGATCTGTTTCCTGTTATGGACCCTCAAAGCCAGCAGTGGATGATCTCTCTCAAAGTTATGTTAACACAGGAAATTACTCTATTTTCCTACTGTATTTTGCATATCTTTAAGGGATTTTGTTTTAGGGAAAGTCAATGGTATTTTCTTACTTTGTAACCATTTAGGAATTTAAACCTACATACACATTCAGAATATATTGTTCAACGGTGTAATGCAGCATTACAATGTCCTAATTATTCATTATTTGTATTTTAATGCTTCAGATTAAGTCACATTACACTTCATTTCAAATTAAAAGCGAAAAAAAAATTCAGCAGCAAATCTCTATTTAAAGCTCTTTGGCTTTCAATATTGATGCTTCTGCAGCAGTCTGTGAAGACTGTGCCAGGAAAGTGTGATTTCCAGAAGACGAGGATTAAAACAGATATCTGGTTTTGCAGAATATATGGAATTATACATACAGCTGAGTTCAAGACAGAAGTTATTATCGTTCGGGGGTTCTCATACTTTGTGTTCCCGTGGTGCTACTCAGTTTTAACATTGATCCATAAAGTAAATTAAATCCAAACTGGGCTCAAGTCCAAGCTCCCACTGTGACCACTAAAGCATTCTATAACAGTCCCTCTCTCAGGAAAATACCAACAGTTAAGACTAGAAAGAACCTTTGCTGCACCCACTCACCCAACACACCAGCTACATGCAGAATCTGAGGGAAGAATATATGCTTAGTAGCTGCATTCTATCAAGATGATGTTCTTCACTCCACCTAACAGCAAATAATTGGGCCGTAAGAGAGCAAATGAGTGTGTGGGGGGGAGGGGTATTAAATTCATTCCCTTACCAAGGACAGTGAATGTGGTAGCTGTGCTATTCCCTATACAAACACATATGATTACCCTGTCCTTGCTCCCCAAAAAATAACAATCTGGGAAGACAAGTAGCAAAAGAAGGGGCCAGAGAGGGACACTATAAGAGAGAGAGGCAACAAAGTGCTGGAAAAAGGAGAACTGGTAGAAGACATTTACCTGGGCTTCATCTAAGGCAGGGGCGGGCAAACTACGGTCCGCGGGCTGGATCCTGCCCCTCAGGGCTTTGGATCCGGCCACCGGCATTGCCCCCTGTGGTGCCGTAGGCCCCGCGCCACTCTCAGAAGCGGCTGGCTCCATGTCCCTGCGGCCTGGCAGGGGGCTCCGTGCTTTGCCCTTGCCTCCAGGCACCACCCCCTGCATCTCCCATTGGCCGGGGATGGGGAACTGCGACCAATGGGAGCTTCAGGGGAGGTACCTGGACGAGCGGCAAGGGCAGCGCACGGAGCCCTATGCCGCCCTCCCCCAGGGGCCACACAGGGACGTGGTGCCGGCTGCTTCCTCCCACTGCAGTGAGTCTCAGAGCCTGGGTCAAATGATTCAAGCTCACGCTATGGGGATAAAAATAGCAGTATACATGTTCCTGCTCAGGTGGAAGCTTAGGCTCTCAGACCCAACCCCCTTGCCAGGTTTTAGAGCCCAGGCTCCGGCTCAAGTGGGAAGGTCTACACTGCTATCTTTAGTCTCATAGCACAAGCCCTGCGAGCCTGAGTCGGTTGACCCGGCTCTGAGACTCGCTGCCGCGGTGGTTTTTTTGGGCGTGTGGGCGAGTCCTAAGAAAACTAAATAGTCATACACAAATTTTGGTGTTGGATTAGAAAACAAAGAGCAGGGATGAATGGCCAGTTTCTAACATGGCAAAAGGTTTACAGTGAATTGCCCCAAGTACTGGTACTATTTAACATTTAATTAAATAACTATGTAAAAGAGGGGATAGCTATGACTACGAAAAATTAATGAAGTGGAGAACTTCAGAGGGATGTTACATAGCTATACAATAGGGAAACATAATGATGGCATATTCAATTTAGTGTACACAAGTAATGCACATTGCAAGGAACATTTTGTCCTATTCATGCATATTGACAGAGTCTAACGTAAATGTAACCACTAAGGACAGACACCAAGGTGTAACTGTGGAGAGCTCAATGAAAACAGAGAATGTTCTGCAGTGTTCCATTTAATATTCATGAAAATTAAGGGCTTCCTCCTCCTGAGTCCTCATTCTTCTTATCTCGTAGTTAAGTCATAATCCTATATTTATAACATTGCAATATTTTGCCATAGAAAATATTGCAAGATCACAAATAAGGCAGCATGGCAACTACAGGATGAAATAAGAAAATGGGTTAGGAAGGAGCAAAATCTAGTTTAAGCAGAAATAACTTCAACAATTAGCAAATATGATAAGAACAATTATGAAAAGAGTAAAAGAACTGAATTTACGTTATAATTTTCCATCTATTAAATTTTTTTTTAAACATAATCAAGTCTCCTCTTAGACATTAACCTTCAAGGCACTTTACAACTCTGGCCCCTCCTTAATGATCCACTTTTGACTTAGGTTGCCTACTGTTTACCTGCTTGCCCTTTTGCCCCATGAACATCTTTAGACTTTCTTCCATTCCACCTCTTACGCTTGGAATGCCTTCCATTAAATTAATCATAAGGCTACTTACTGATCTCTCCTCCTTCAAATTATTTCTCAGGACCCACTTCTGCCTCACATGTTGCTTATCTTCATAAATTGTAAGCTACTGAGGGCAGGAATCATATGCACCTTTATGCTTGTGTAGCATCCCACACAATCCAAATCAGGGCTGCTACAAGCTACCAAGATATCCACGTTAAGCAAGAATAATGATACTACTACAGCTACAAAGTATGGCTCTCGTTTATTGCTTCCAACAGATCTATCTGCAAGTTCTGTTTGTGAAAGCAGATTCTGATCCCACAATAGGACTTAAGACACATTATTTAAAACTAGTAAAAAGAGACAAAAAGTAGATAAAGGGCATTGAATATATTAAAAACAATACATACAAAGGAAAGGAAATGTTGAGTGGAGAATGAACCTCTGAACATACCCCATTTGACTGAGCTTAATTACTAAATGATTTTTCAGTCTGTACATGTTATTAACTGAGGGCTGGTCCACACTAGGAAGTTAAATCGGCATGGCCACATCTCTCAGGGGTGTGAAAAAGCCACACCCAGGAGAGATGTAGCTATACCAACCTAAACCACTAGGCTGATGAAAGAACTCTTCCACTGTCCTAGCTATCACCTCTTGGGGAAGTGGATTACCTATGCCAGTGGGAAAACCCCTCCTGTTGGCATAGGTAGTGTCTACACTGAAGTGCAACTGTGGTGCAACGACAGCACGGCAACTGTATTGCTGTAATGTTTCAAGTGTAGACAAGCGCTCAGTCTTTCCGTTCGTTTTTGTGAACATAAAATATTACAGTAAAGAACATTCAACTGGTAACGAGGAAAACAAGGACATTTGCCATTAAGAATGACAAGTGATATAAGACACGCTCTCCAACATTAATGCACAACAGAGTGCTTAAAGGAGCAGATAAAGAGGTATCCACAATGGGTATAGGTTTTTTAAAAAAAATGTCATCTTTTCATTCCACTTAAATTCTTTGCTGCTAATGGTTTGTTAAAACATTAACACTCTGTTAATGACTTTGGATTGGAATATGTGTGTGTTATATATTATACAGATACATAAATACCCTCAAAAATCTACATAGGCAGAGATTTTTGAATAGAATCTAAGTATACATAGCAGGTCCATAAATTAACCGGTTCATTATATGACTTTGGTAAATCTGATTGTTCTTCATTATCATGACAATTAAAAATAATCTGTCAATTATTCTAATATTTAGTAAAAAAAATTAAGATGAAATTAAGTTCTTAATCTTGACACAAAGGGGCATCTTAAAAATGTAAACTGCCATTCTTCTGAAATCAAGTAACACAAATAACAAAACCGCAATTAAAGAAGTAAACTTCTCTGAAAAGTTTCAGCACAAAGTGAATTCTGAAGGCTTGAAAAAGCAGAGGTTAAAAGAAAAAAAGGATGGCGTTATAACCCCCATATAAAAACAGGAGCACAAAATTGTATGAAGCATTCAAATTATGGAGTTGAAACACTCAAATCAATACACAGTTTAAAAATAAAAGCAAAGTAAAAGTAATTAGGGGATAGGAAGTACTTCCTCTCCACTGATGCTTTTGTCAGCATTTACACAAGAATCCGTTACTGAATAAAATGAAATGTGAACAGACTATTTCCCTATCTAGGAGATGAAAAGTTAGCATTTTCACTGGTCTGAATCTGCATTACTGAGGCTACAAACTATTATTCCAAATATAGACCACTGAAAATCTCATGTAACATTTTAAAAGGAACGTCATATCGGGAAAATAACCTTAGTCATTAAATGGCTTTCAGATTTTTGGTCACCCTTCCTTCATAAGGTCATGTCAAGTGGTTCTACTGCATTCTTTTGTCTAAAGCCATTTCACAAAGAATCCCTATGAAAAGAAGCATGATCCAACAAGCTGCACTAGACCATCTTAAACAAAGAAAAGCCCTACAGAATGACACCAAGAAGATACCAGAGAAACCGGGCAACTTTCCTTGGTTTCAATTAGAGTGCTTTGGTGATTAACACTGAATTTTAACCTAAACTGCAACAACATGTATGAGGAAGTTATTTACTAGTAAATTACCAGCTGTCAAAAGTATACTAGAAAGTTATAGACTGCATTTGCCAAACGTAGGAAACGATTCATGCCTTTGCCAAAAACTACACTATGGTGCAAACACAGGACATCTGCTTCTGATTAGTCCCTCCTAGATTTATTCTGGTATTTTGGGGCTACTTTTAAACTACACGTCTTACAATAACATTATTAGAACCTCGGTTTGTATTTAGTTTGCTGTAATCATTTAAACAAACGCCTGTTTACTAAAAAGGCACCCTGAGCCTTTGTTAACCATTAATTTGCACTCACCTTAGCTTCTCTTCATGTAACCCATGAAGTCCCAAACTATCAGGGCGATCCCGTCTCCTCCTGTACAGACCAGA
The DNA here is from genome assembly GCF_965140295.1 of Lepidochelys olivacea. Taxonomy (NCBI): domain Eukaryota; kingdom Metazoa; phylum Chordata; order Testudines; family Cheloniidae; genus Lepidochelys; species Lepidochelys olivacea. Next base: position 115,037,884 of record NC_140411.1, read on the forward strand.
ATATGATAACTCTTTCAGCTGTAATGCAGTCATATTTCTCTACCCACAGGGGTTTTTTAAAGTTTCTGTTGAGTAGTGCAGCTGCCAAGATGCCTGGAGAGAATATGCTCAGCAGTGGGTCTGTACACCTGCACTCGTCAGAGTTACAAATCTCTCAGCACAGGCAGCTGCTGTACTGCTTCCTGTTTCTCATAGGTACACACCCTTCAGAAGGGCACTACATTTCCCTGATCACACCTAAGGGATGACTGTGGCAAGCCTACCAGGTTCCATGAAAGTTTGTTGGAAATAAAGCTTAAGTGTCCAGTTATCATGAACAAATTTACAATTTATTATGCAAGCTATTCAGTTGTCCTTATGCCTCTTGGAATTAGCTAAAAATCTCATGAGCAATGATCTCTTCCGTATTATTTATAACAAAAGGAGACCCATTAGCACTATAAAATCCAAACTTACTCAAACATGTAAACAAACCAAAAAATTGGAGGTTAATCCAACAAACTGAGCAGCAAGAGGACCTACAAGAACTTCCACATCCAGCATTCAAACAATCTCTTACAAACCTAAGTGATTAATGCTACCAATACAAAAACACTTTTCCTCCAAAACCCTAAAAATGTAAACAATATTCATCAATGCTTTTCTGCTCTTAACTATCAAAAGGACTGTCACTCTGGCATTTGTCTATTTTTCAATGGTGCAAGGCCCTATGGAGGCTATAAAACATGAATGATAAAGTTAAAAGTTTCCTGTAACACAGGAAATCATGGTTTTCCAAGCTGCATGTCTCATTCGAACTGGTAATGAAAACTATAAACTTGAATTTTAAAATAGGTTTAAATAGACCTGAATGTTTTTTCAAAAATTGATTTTAATCTTGGCACATGTAAATAGACTGTAATCCAAGTTTTTTTCTAGGGAGAAATTATACGTGAACCTAATTCAGTTTTTATTTTGTTAAATGTAACTTTGATAACCTCATTGACTACTTGCAAGAAACTCGTAAGACACTCTTTGACCTAGACAGGAAACACATGTCTATGTGGTATAAATTATATATTCAACTATCAGCGTGTTTGATTTGTAGTGGAACACACACAAAGGTTAATTTCAAATTCCTACAATAATGAAATGTGCAAAGAATGCAAATGTTGGTTTTAAATATGTAGTATTGGATCTGTAGCTTCATACTAGTGAATTCTGTCAAGTTTATTAAACAAGCATGGGAGTTTTATACAAGAATATTCTAGGAACAATTCAGTATAGAATGCCATCTGGAGGATTTTTAAGAAGGGCATTATACGATAGACCTAAACAAACTTTAACATTTTCTTAGCAACCACACCACATACACTTTAGTATATCCTGTAAGACTGAAAAAATCATGTATAAAACAAAAATATACATATTTGATTTTAAAGGACTGTACTGATTTACAGGTAGAAAAAGGCTGCACATCTCCACTCACCTGGAAACCACACCTGGAAAAATAAGAAAAGGAAAACAGTTTGTGGTATTTGCCTAAACATGCTGCATTCCAGTTTCAAGTGGAATACTCAAGTAAACCCCCACTGCACAGCAGGATAAATTTAAACAGAATTAAGCAACACCTCCCTAAAGTCAGACATTAGTAGTTTCTAATGACTAGTTAATGCTCTTACAAATACCTGTTAAATATGGTGATGACTGATACACATAGAAGAAAGAAAAGGAGGACTTGTGGCACCTTAGACAGGAACAAATTTATTTGAGCACATGGCCACTGAATGCATCCGATGAAGTGAGCTGTAGCTCACGAAAGCTTATGCTCAAATAAATTTGTTCGTCTCTAAGGTGCCACATGTACTCCTTTTCTTTTTACATAGAAGAGTAGTTTTTATAAACCATCACCAGCTTCTTATAGCCCTTTAATTATTAAAGGACATCATCAGTATATGTCCAAACAACTAATTTCTAACAACTACAATGTACAAAGTGAATCTACGGATAGATATTATGCTATATAAAAACCTGTTTTGAATTAATAGCAGTAAACTGAGCTACGGTAGTGACTGGAGAAGTAATTAACAGGATTTTTTTCAAAATACAGTAGTATCTGTTCAATTGAACCTTGCATTTTTCTTTTAAATGAGTGGCTCAAAATCTCATGGAGAAAATGGCATGATCTTCTCAGCTGCAAATGGATTCTGTTTAATTATGAAGAAAGACTGCTCCAAAGCACATAATGTCAACTCATGGTTGTTTGCATAATGACTGCGGAGCAGTATGAGCTTGCCAGGCAACAACTCAAGCCACAATGTTACGTGCCCACATCTGCCCCAAAGTGAAGTGGTTCCAAGACCAAATCGGTCATAGGACAGCATGCATAACAATTTACAGCATAATATAACAGATCCACACAAGAACTTTGGAGAGATCATTCTTTTAATAAAGAGCTGCTTGGCACCTATCCATCCTCAAAGATACTTGTCTACACTTAAAGATACTTGTCTCCTACAGCCGAGCCGCTGTAGTGCTTTGCTGATGGGAGGAATTCTCCCATCGTTGTAGATAATCCACTGTTGGAATTATTAATAATATTTGAAATTATTAAGAACATAAGAATGGCCACACTGGGTCAGAGCAAAGGTCCATCTAGCCGAGTATCCTGTCTTCCGACAGTGGCCAATGCCAGGTGCCCCAAAGGGAATGAACAGGTAATCATCAAGTGATCCATCCCCTGTCGCCCATTCCCAGCTTCTGGCAAACAGAAGCTAGGGACATCATCACTGCCCATCCTGGCTAATAGCCAATTAATATTAATATGGGAAATCACCAAACACCAATTTAACCATACATTCCTTTATTAAATCCAGCGGCCAAATGGTATTTATACAATTGCTCTAAACATGCCTAAAAAGCCTAACTAATAAGCAATTTATTACACCCAAACAGTAACAAAACATTTAACAGCATTTGATCAAGATACTTACAAACAGGCTAAACCCAGGCATGCTTACACCCAGGTTGGTTGGCTTCAGTGGGGCCAGTCAGGTATTAGCAATGAACCCTTTAAGAGTTTACTTTTTATACCCTTTAACAAACAAGTGATGTCACTGCCATTTATTGACTTCAGCTAAAAAACAGTTGGAGACAGTTCACCCTTATTTCCAGTCTTAATCCAGCTAAGATTTACAACCTCCTTTCTCCCCAAGGCCTTTCCTCCTCTCCTTGCTGTCCAACAGTTTTCCTGTTGCACCTGAGTTCACACAGGCTTTAACGCTGGCGTGTGAGTTGGGGAAGGGCTAAGTTGGCTCATTTCAAGACAGATTCTTTGTGTGATTTCAAACCATCTGCAGTCAGCCCTATTGGTCAGAGGCCTTCTTTTTAGAAACTTCCCCTTATTTCATTAGTTCTTCTTTGCACCAGACATCCTCCCTACTTCATTTCTTTTGACATTATAACATTATTTCCAAGGCCTTCCTTCTACTTGCTAGTCAAGGCCTTTCTTCACAACAGACACATATTTCCTTAACCAAACAAACTCACTTCAGTTCTTTCCTTTTATACTAATCCTACATGCACCTCCCTGGTAGACAGGTTGATGGAAGAATTCTTCCATCGATCTAACACTGTCTACACCTGGGATTTAGGTTGCCTTAACTACGCTGCTCAGGGATATGGATTTTTCACACCCCTGACCGACTTAGTTAAACCAATCTAATTTTCTAGTGTAAACTGGGCCCAGGATACTTGTTGTTTGGTATGGTTCTTGAAGTGACTTCCCCCCCCTTCAAATTGTTTACTGGCTTCTTTTAGCAGCTGAACTTGGGGAGGATCTAAGCCAGGGGTCGGCAACTTTCGGCACATGGCTCATCAGAGTAATTTACTGGTGGGCCGCAAGACATTTTGTTTACGCTGACCGTCTGCAGGCATGGCTCCCCACAGCTCCCAGTGGCCACGGTTTGCCGTTCCTGGCCAATGAGAGCTGCGGGAAGCAGCGCAGGCCGCAGGGATGTGCTGGCTGCTGCTTTCTGCAGATCCCATTGACCGGGAACAGAGAACCGTGGCCACTGGGAGCTGCGGGGGGGCCGTGTCTGCGGATGGTCAATGTAAACGAAATGTCTTGCGGCCCGCCAGCGGATTACCTTGATGAGCCACGTGTTGAAGGTTGCCAACTCCTGATCTAAGCTGATCTGATTTGAATGGGAAAAGACCTTTCATTAACAAGTATATTTGGGGACGTGCCAAAAACTTTCTAAACAGAAATCTGAAACAGATTTCTTCCTTTTCTCATAACACCTGGTTTAAGATCATATAAAAGCTGGGTGGTTCAATCTGAAATTTGCTCATCATACCACTGGACCTGTGCTATGTACAATCCAAAAACTGAAACACTGTAGATAACATGTGGAACAGTACTTTGCAGGGGGCGCTACAGGAAATGCAGACATTCCTCTCCTCAGTTGCGCAGATGTTTCCAAGCATTCCTCTAGTTCTGTAGGAGACTTAATACGCTCACTTAGTACCACCCAGCCCCATTTTAATTTCTAGACTCCATATTAGTCTCCATTTCTAGTCTCATAGTCTCTTTATTCTTTTCTAAATAGGTTACCATTCCCTTTGCACTGGATTGGGCTACTTAGGTTTTTCACATTCCCTGAGAATTTTTCAGGATCAGCCAACAGCCACTGTTGCTTGTCTTGACAGGTTTCAGAGTAGCAGCCGTGTTAGTCTGTATCCGCAAAAAGAAAAGGAGGACTCATGGCACCTTAGAGACTAACAAATTTATTTGAGCATAAGCTTTCGTGAGCTACAGCTCACTTCATCGGATGCATGTATTTTCCACTGAATGCATCCGATGAAGTGAGCTGTAGCTCACAAAAGCTTATGCTCAAATAAATTGGCTGAAGGAGGAGTCTAAATTCTAAGGGATTAAAGGTAGGTTAAATACTAATGGTAACAAGACAAGCAACAAGAAAAGGAGGACTTGTGGCACCTTAGAGACTAACCAATTTATTTGAGCATAAGCTTTTGTGAGCTACAGCTCACTTCATCGGATGCATTCAGTGGAAAATACATGCATCCGATGAAGTGAGCTGTAGCTCACGAAAGCTTATGCTCAAATAAATTTGTTAGTCTCTAAGGTGCCACAAGTCCTCCTTTTCTTATTGCTTGTCTTGTTACCATTAGTATTTAACCTACCTTTAATCCCTTAGAATTTAGACTCCTCCTTCAGCCTTCAATGCATTTCTCCCTAACCACAAAAAGTAATAACCGGTGGTACTACAGCTGGACTGACCATCAGAACAGTCTTAATATTGTCAACATATATCAGATCAAAATATTCAACTGAGCCCTTACCAACAGAAAACCGAACCCTGACGATTCAGAAAAGAGAACCTAGGCAGTCTTTTATTTAGTCCCAAATTAAAATCTGTTGCAACTATACTACAAGATATGAAGACCATATTAGACAACTCATGAGCTAAAAGTTCAGCACATGATTAAGTATTTGCAGGATCGGTGTCCTGTCTCAACTAATGCTGTGAACGTGCCTGTAATCTTTCTATATATTTTCAAGATATAGGTTGTTTCTAGAAAAACGGGATAAGAAACACTTTCAGTACGCTTAAAGTATGCAGTAAGTGAAGCTAAAAGAGCTGAAATTTAACTCAGGTTGAGAGTTAGGAATGCTAAAAATCCTAAATATTTGTAGATTTAAAGTTTTCCATGAGTTCTAATTTATGGTGAATAAGCATGTCATCTTTCATAAGAGCTACAGCTAAAGCTTTGGTGCTACCATTCTGCACAAAGAAAACGCTTAATCTTATCATTCACACTATTTTTTTCTTCTACTCATGAAGCACATTTAAATAACATCATAAATTTAGAGCAAACAGTCTATTCTAGATTGAAACATGTTATATTTAAGTTTGAAGGTTATTTTTTACTGCAGAGAAAACCATCCTCAATGAAACATTAAGAGTGGAATGTGTTGAAGAATCATAGAATAGCAGGGTTGGAAGGGACCTCAGGAGGTCATCTAGTCCAACCCCCTGCTCAAAGCAGGACCAATCCCCACTTTTTGCCCCAGATCCCTAAATGGCCCCCTCAAGAACTGAACTCACAACCCTGGGTTTAGCAGGCCAATGCTCAAACCACTGAGCTATCCCTCCCCCCAAATAAAGGATTGAACTCACAACCCTGGGTTTAGCAGGCCAATGCTCAAACCACTGAGCTCAGAATCACATTACTACCCTTTATCATTCAACTGCTTCTCAAGGAGATAAAGCTAAAGGTGATCATGGAGGGAACAAAGGAGAAATAATATTGCAGTCATGATCAGTGAATGGAGAGAAATGCATCCAAAATTTACCCTCTCTTCCCTTTCAGACCCTTCTTTAAAGAGGGGGATTGGGGGGCAGGGAGACAGAAGGCTTTCCTTAAAGCCAAGGAAATTAGGAGATTAAAGCCAATTAATCTCTCTCAAAAAAAGAGAAGCACTTATCTAGAAAACGGTAATCATGGTACCAGGTTCTGAAAGAACAAGAAGAGAAATCTCTACAACTGAACAATCAAGAAAAGGGAAAGATACAACTCCCCTCCCAAATATATATAGAGAGTGTCCTCTGGACATTAGGTGGTAAGGAGCTAATAAAAAGGACTCTCAGCTAGTTCCCTGCTACAGCAGTGGCTGGAGACTGGAGTTCCCTTAAGGTCCCCCACATATTAAGGGATCAGGGCCTGATGGAAATGGCCCCCAAATGGTTTCCTGACATGTCCACCTGTAAAAGAGTATTTACAGGGGATAAACTCCTAGGGTGAGATCCCAATCCTACTGAAACTCAATAGCAAAACTCACATTGATTTCAATAGGGTCAAGGTTACATACCCGCACACACACACAAATTTAAGGACAGTTACTTATTTTGCCAAGTCAAGTATTCAAGCTAGAAAATGCCATATTTATGGTTGCCGGTGTAACCTAAATTCTGCTGCCTTCAGTTGGTTCATTGAACAAGGCAGGGTTTTGTGGAAAACACACTGTGATCATGTAATTAAACACTGCATCATAAATCATATCCACAAAGGATGGAATTAAGGTTGCACAGGGCCAGTGTAAATTTGGTGTTGCCTAACTTTCAAGAGCTTGATCTTGCAATCTAACTAACTTTAACACTTTTTAAAATTTCGTTTCCTAGCATATTTTTTAAAAAGGAAAATAGTAAAGAGGAAGAGATGAGCTCTTCAAAGACACAGGCCAGGCCAGATCATCCATCCCCTCCCACTCCTCTGCGGCTGAAAGCAGATCCCATCCCTTCCCTTCCGTGCTGAAAGGCTGCTGCTGGCCACATTCTGGTGTGAACCCTAACAGAAATCTGGGGGCAGGGGGAATGTGATCCTGCATGTCTCCCTGTGTGTTGCCTCGGGAAGAGTGGTACTAGGTACCAGTACCAGGAGAGGCAGGTCCACCCCAGAGACTCAGCCAGGCATGGAGGGTGAAGCGCACCTGGCAAGAGGGTCGGGTCGGTCAGTCCCCGCAACCCCCGTGTGAGAGAGGTGTACGGGAATGTGTGTGTATGTGTCACCTCTCCCTGTGTATGTGTGGAAGGGGGGTGGGGGCCATCACCCTTCCCTGTGTGAACCCGAAAGCCTTAAAGATAAGAAGGTAAATAAAAAGAATCCAATTAAACAGTATTTTTTTTTTTAACGGGGGCTCAATCAACTTGATGTTAATTTGAATGTTTGTACTGCATAGTTCTGACTGATTGCCATTGAACTCGCTTGAATACAAGTAATTTTACCAGATGTCCTGTATTCAGCATAGGGAAATATAGTCACCCTACATATTAATATACTTACCATGGGCTTTACAGCATCTCCCCCTACTGGCCAAGTATCACCTTGGTTCTCCTTCACCATTTCTTACTACACACGAGTTGAATAAAGTTCAACTTATATGTTTACAATTCAGAAGATGCTGAAATTCACCCTCGTCTCCCATGCAAAGGCAGAGCTTGTGAGAATATCATTTGCTTTCAGGATGTAGATGGGGACAGAAAACAGAGAATCAGGGAAGGGTAAACCAGTGGTAAACATGCAGGGTGGGGCCATGACTAAATGGTCACAATGGTAGTCAGTCAATGAAAAATGCCTAGTAGATGGACAAAATCTGTGTGATAAGTGGAAAAGCGCCACATGCCATGGAATTAGTCAGCTTTATCCTGCCATTTATAATGAGACTTCTTATGAGGGTAATTTGCCCAGCAAACCAAGATTAGAAAGTCATTGTAGGTGCCAGTTATGCAGAGTGGCCTCTATTACCCTGACCAGGATTTTAATTACAAGTATTATAGCATTTGCTGTAAATATTCTGTCAAACTCCAGCCACACATCCCTGAGCAGGGCAAGTACTAGCAATATTGGAAAGGGCTCATCAAACAAGAATTCTTTGAATTTGAATAATACAATATTTCCCTTGGGGAGTTTTAGAATGTGCCTATTCTCTCCTAGTGATCACTGGTTTTATGTTTTGTTTTTACTGTTATATCCCATTGTTCCTGGTTTGTTTGTGTAAGGAGGTCCGCCCTCTCCCTTTTCTTTGTTATGTCTCTCTTTTTGAGCAGCCAATTCAAGACCCGGTCACTATATTTTTGCGTTTTTTGGTTGTACGTGTCTTGGTAACCTTTGGATATTTTAACACACACTGTTTATTCCCAATAAAAAGACCCTTGCACTTGGAAGGTACTGTACCACCTTTTACTTTTTTGGCTCCTCAGAAACACATTTTGTCACCCTAGTTCACATTAGGGTCTCTTTCAGTTGCTCAACTTTTACACTGTTGACGCTTCTGATTTTATTTCACTAATCCCCCAGCCTCTTGGGGTACTGTTACTATGGTAAAAACAAGTAGAAAAAGAAGAGACCTGAAGAAGAACTCTGTGTAAGCTCAAAAACTTCAAAAACTTGTCTCTTTCCCCAGCAGAAGTTGGTCCAATAAAACATATTACTTCAGCCACCTGGTATCTAGAAAAAGAAAAACCTTTTAGGCCTCCTTTAATCCATAAATCAAAGAAAAAGAAAAAAGGGAAATAGGCCTAATTACTTTTTTCCTTTCCAGATCATCTTTTAAAAGTATCAGAGTGGTAGCCGTGTTAAACTGTATCAGCAAAAACAACACGGAATCCTTGTGGCACCTTAGAGACTAACAAATTTATTTGGGCATAAGCTTTTATGGGCTGATGAATTGGGTTTTAGCCCACGAAAGCTTATGCCCAAATAAATTTGTTAGTCTCTAAGGTGCCACAAGTACTCCTCATTGTTGTTGTTGTTTTAAAGTATGAAATTTATAGTTTAAGGAGTCTTGAATTTGGAAAAGCCAGTGTACTGTCTATTGAAGATTATGCTCAGCGTACATGCTTATGTAGTTTATATATGCACGCAGTACATTCTTTTTATTTTGCAATGTGTTAATTTTCATTCACTCAACATTTTTTAATTTGTTTTTTAAATTCAAACTTAACAAAAGCGGTAATACTAATTGAAAACAACATGTATACCAAACTTGAAGTTTTAGAAATGAGCTATCGCAAAAGAAACAAAACTTAACTTTTGTCTTGGAGTATGATTATGCTCTTTTTCTGCAATAACTGGATAATTAACAAACAAAAAACCCCAGGTTTTTATGCAACTATGTAAAAGAAGTCACCTTAGGGCAAAGAACAAACATAAAAATATGATCAAAATTCTTCATGAGATGACATTTTTTAAGCACCTGAAAAATAGATTACTAAAAACAATGGAACAGAATGGCCATCTCAATGGTTAAAAAAAAAAAACCACCCTTTTCTAAAGATTCATCTGCACTAGGAAAATGACCCATTTTGAACAAGGACGGTCAGCAACTGGCTCTCAATTCATGTTGAAATGCTTCTACAACAAGTGGGACAAAACAAAACCCTTGTCGGCCCCACAGAATGATTCCAGGTCTCAGTTATGCTTTCTGTAATGGTTCTAAAAATGCCCCTTTTCCCCCTATCCCCAACCTACACTAGCAGTTACACCATTCTTAATACCAGTTAAGAAGGAATCATTGTCAGTAACAGGTCATTTTCCTTGGTGTATGTGAATCCTTAGTTCCACAAAACAGAACAAAGACAAAATATTTCTCCTAAAAACACTTGCACAGAATAGAACCTACAAGAACACAGGGACCATTACATCAATTTTAAGATGACTGAAAATGGAATAAATGACAAAATTCAAAGCTATATGATCTGTGCCATTAGATTTTAACCACAGTAAAAGCCAGCAAGCTGACATTAATTTTTCAATTCCAAAAGCCCCATAGCAATGTTTATGTTAGTTCCCATATATGGTTGTTGTTTATAAGAAACATTTAAACTGACCATAAGACAATCTATCTGTATAAGGCATCAGGTTTGTAGCCTTGAAGAGAATTTAACGCATAAGGATACGGAAGCCAAAGCCAGCCCCTGAAGGATCAAAGCATGAAGAAGCTGGTACTTACAGTGTGTAGATTTGCCAACAGAAGAATTGCACAAGTAATCATTCCCATATATAGCTTTACCCTGAACACTCAGCATTTGCATATTTCTCTCGTGGTTATTACTGGTGGTAGTGATAAAAAACAAATGTGACTTAGCAAACCACTTCCTACTTTTGGCCATTAAAGCATCTCACACAGCAAACCAATAGAGGGAATTCACTAAACTCCACACTCCAGCTCCTGCCATGGCAAACCACAACCCTAAGGCCATCAGGGCAGAGCAGAAAGAAAAAACTTGCCACCTCAGAAAAGCAGACTAAATTCAAGTGCTCTCCCAATATTTTAAAACAACGGAAGCAAAAAGGCCTGCTCTTGGAAGGGGAATTACACAATAGAGGGAGAAGATGAAGGGCAGAAAAATAGATGGTAAGCGTTGTGTGTGTGTCATCCAAACACTATACACTTAAATATATACATTTATTTTAATCACAATTACATGCCATGAAAGACCAACAGCTTTAGTTACCATATCTAGTAAACAACAATAAGCAGGCACCCCACCTTTGTCAGCTAACAGGCCCAGAGCTTCCCCTCCTTACCCATGTGCTGGAGCTAGGGGGCACCTTTACACTGTTCTCCTGGCTGTTGACAAAGGAAGGAACCTTTACCTTACCTTAATGGAGGGAGTCAGCTTCACTTTTCTGCCCCATCTCCTAGAAAACTGCCCCTTTTGCTGGCAAACCCACCCCCCTTGCTGGCAGCCTCATCAGAGGCAAAGGATACAGAGGGTACAGAGACTAAACTACCTTCCAATTCTCCGGCAGGAAGGAAGGGCATTGGCAGCACATCATGGGGGATCTGGCACAAAAAGGGGTTGTGCTGCACCTGTTCTATGGACAAACAGGACACTAAATTTGCCTTTTAAAAAGATGTCTGAAAATGAGGCATGTGACTTCAAAGGGATTGAGTTGTTCTCTATTAACAAGCAAATGAACTAATATTCTCTCTCAGGATTCAGAATATTTGCTTACCTTTAGTATGCAATCAAAGTAGCGCAGCTCTCCTTAGCAGCGTTAGAGCAGTGTACTTTTAGATTACGTCTACTTTGCCCACCTCTTGTGGCAGCGTGTAGGGTACGTGTAGCTACATGCTGTATTGCAAAGCAGCCTGCATCCACACTGCAGCATGGAGCTACCCAGGTCAGTGAAAGGCTCTGACATGGGGGAGAAGCAGTGGGGAAAAGTTTGGAACTTGCCAGAGCCTTTCCCCACAGTAGGGAAAGACTCCAGCAGCAGGAAGGCAGAATACACTACATGCTAAAAACAGCCGTGTAGATGGAGAGGCATGGCACGGGCAGGAAGAGAGCCGTGTAGAGTACATACCACAGGGTTCAGGTGTGTCTTTAACTCTACTCATGTGACTCTAAGGGGCTCAGGGGTGCAGGCTCTGGGTGGTGCTTACCTCAAGCAGCTCCTGGAAGCAGCTGCATGTCCCTCTCCAGCTCCTACTCGGAGGCACAGCCAAGTGGTTCTGCGTGTTACCCCGTCCGCAAACACTGCCCCCGCAGCTCCCATTGCCCGCAGTTCCCAGCCACCGGGAGCTGCAGGGGCAGCGCTTGGGGTGGGGGCAGTGTGCGGAGCTCCTGGCTGCCATTACATCAGTGGTTCCCAAACTTTAATAACCCGTGAACCCCTTTCACTAAAATGTCAAATCTCACAAACCCCTCCTAAAAATGTATATTTCCAGGGATTTTCTCCCTTACCTGAGCATAAATTATAAAAGCAGTGATCTTTAAAATATAAAATGTGTTTTTATGACATGCTTATTACACACTATTGATTATTATTCATAATTACAATATTAATTTTATTACATTATGAAAATGGCAACACTCTTCCAAGATCTCACTTTTGTAGCTTGTATCACTTTGATTAAGCCTGTTATAAGACAAGGCTCCTACATTTCATCAAGGAGTATCAGATATAAAACAGCACGAAGGATGTAACCAACTCAAATAAAGAGTTCCTCCTACACAAGCATTCAGGTCTTCAGCAGTCCAGGCAAACACTGCACGTCACAACAAAGCTTAAACTTGTTCTTCATAAAAATTTTAAAAACAACACTAGCAGCCTAAGCAGCAAAGAGTCCTGTGGCACCTTGTAGACTAACAGACGTACTGGAGCATAAGCTTTCATGGGTGAATACCCACTTCGTCAGATGCATGTAGTGGAAATTCCCAGAGGCAGGTATAAATATGCAAGCAAGAATCAGGCTAGAGATAACGAGGTTAGTTCAATCAGGGAGGATGAGGCCCTCATCTAGCAGTTGAGGTGTGAAAACAAAGGGAGTAGAAACTGCTTCTGTAGTTGGCTAGCCATTCACAGTCTTTGTTTAATCCTGAGCTGATGGTGTCAAATTTGCAAATGAACTGAAGCGCAGCAGTTTCTCTTTGAAGTCTGGTCCTGAAGTTTTTTTGCTGCAGGATGGCTACCTTTAAATCTGCCATTGTGTGTCCAGGGAGATTGAAGTGTTCTCCTACAGGTTTTTGTATATTGCCATTCCTAATATCTGATCTGTGTCCATTTATCCTTTTACATAGGGACTGTCCAGCTGGCCGATGTACATAGCAGAGGGGCACTGCTGGCACATGATGGCCTACATTACATTGGTGGACGTGCAGCTGAATGAACCGGTGACGGTGTGGCTGATCTGGTTAGGTCCTGTGATGGTGTCGCTGGTGTAGAAATATGGGCAGAGCTGGCATCGAAGTTTGTTGCATGGATTGGTTCCTGAGTTAGAGTTACTAAGGTGCGGTGTGTAGTGGCTGGTGAGAATATGCTTCAGGTTGGCGGGCTGTCTGTGGGCAAGGACTGGCCTGCCTCCCAAGGCCTATGAAAGTGAAGGATCGTTGTCCAGGATGGATTGTAGATCACTGATGATGCGTTGGAGAGGTTTTAGCTGATGACTGTATGTGATGGCCAGTGGAGTTCTGTTGGTTTCTTTCTTGGGCTTGTCTCGCAGCAGGAGGCTTCTGGGTACACGTCTGGCTCTGTTGATCAGTTTCCTTATTTCCTCGTGTGGGTATCATAGTTTTGAGAATGCTTGGTGAAGATCTTGTAGGTGTTGGTCTCTGTCTGAGGGGTTGGAGCAAATGCAGTTGTACCTCAGCGCTTGGCTGTAGACAATGGATCGTGTGGTGTCTCTGGGATGGAAGCTGGAGGCATGAAGGTAGGCATAGCGGTCGGTGGGTTTTCAGTATAAGGTGGTGTTAACGTGATCGTCACTTATTTGCACCATGGTGTCTAGGAAGTGGACCTCCCATGTAGATTGGTCCAGGCTGAGGTTGATGGTGGGGTGGAAGCTGTTGAAATCGTGGTGGAATTCGTCCAGGATTTCCTTCCCATGGGTCCAGATGATAATGATGTCATCAATGTAGCGTAGGTAGAGAAGGGACGTGAGTGGACGAGAGCTGAGGAAGCATTGTTCCAGGTCAGCCATAAAAATGTTGGCATATTGTGGGGCCATGCAGGTGCCCATAGTGGTGCCACTGGTCTGGAGGTATATATTGTCACCAAATTTGAAATAATTGTGCGTGAGGATAACGTCACAGAGCTCAGCAACCAGTTGTGCTGTGGCATCATCAGGGATACTGTTCCCGAAAGCTTCTATTCCATCTGTGTGTGGGATGTTTGTGTAGGGAGCCTCTACATCCATGGTGGCTAGGATGGTGTTTTCTGGAAGATCACCAATGCATTGTAGTTTGCTCAGGAAATCAGTGGTTTCACGGAGATAGCTGGGAGTGCAGTGGCATAGGGCCTGAGTAGAGAGACCACATATCCAGACAGTCTTTCAGTGAGAGTGCCAATGCCCGAGATGATGGGGCATCCAGGATTTCTGGGTTTGTGGATCTTGGGTAGTAGATAGAATAACCCCGGTTGGGGCTCTAAGGGTATGTTGATTTGATTCTGTGTTAGTGTAGGGAGTGTCCTAAGTAGATGGTGCAATTTCTTAGTGTATTCCTCAGTGGGATCTGAGGTAAGTGGCCTGTAGAATTTGGTATTGGAGAGTTGTCTGGCAGCCTCCTTTTGGTAGTCAGACCTGTTCATGATGATAACAGCACCTCCTTTATCAGCCTCTTTGATTATAATGTCAGGGTTGTTTCTGAAGCTGTGGATGGCATTGTGTTCTGCACAACTTAGGTTATGAGGCAAGCAATGTTGTTTTTCCACAATTTCTGCCTGTGCACATTGGCAGAAGCATTCTATGTATAGGTGAAGACTGTCATTTCGACCCTCAGGAGGAGTTCATGTGGAGTTCTTCTTGTGCTGTTGGTGGGAGGGTATTTGTGTATCAGTGTGCTGTTCAGTGTTACCCTGAAAATATTCTTTGAGTCGGAGACAGCATAAGTAGGCTTCCAGATCACCACAGAACTGTATCATGTTTGTGGGGGTGGCGGGGCAAAAAGAGAGTCCCCGAGAAAGACAGACTCTTCTGCCGGGCTGAGTGTGTAGCTGGATAGACTGACGATATTGCTGGGTGAGTTAGGGGTACCACTGTTGTGGCCCCATGTGGCAGGTAGAATTTTAGACAGCTTACAGTCCTTTTTCCTTTGTAGAGAGGTGAAGTGTGTAATGTAGATCTCCTGTCTTATTTTAGTAAAGTCCGTTTGCATGGAAGGTTGGTTATTTATGAGAGCCACCAGGTTGGAGAGCTCTTTTTTGATGTTTTCCTGTTTGCTGTATAGGATGCTGATCAGGTGGTTCCTCAGTTTCTTTGATAGTGTATGGCATAATCTCTCACTGTGGTCTGTGAATATGTAGATAGCAATGGATTTTTCACCTTCAGTCCATTTGGTATGATACCCATCCATTTGCATTTGGAAAGGAAGATGATATCAGTCTGTACTTGCGCAAGTTTCTTCATGAGGTTGATAGATTTCCACTCCATATGGCTAAATGCAGTGCCTTCCTTGCACGGTGTCAAGTATCAGAGGGGTAGCCGTGTTAGTCTGGATCTGTAAAAGCGGCAAAGAGTCCTGTTGCACCTTATAGACTAACAGACGTATTGGAGCATAAGCTTTCGTGGGTGAATACCCACTTCGTCAGATGCATGTAGTGGAAATTCCCAGAGGCAGATATAAATATGCAAGCAAGAATCAGGCTAGGAATAACGAGGTTAGTTCAATCAGGGAGGATGAGGCCCTCTTCTTGCAGCTGAGGTGTATACACCAAGGCAGGAGAAACTGCTTTTTATAGCTGGCCTATTTAATTTTAAAAACAGAAAAAAATATCCACCTCCCTTTCCATTTCTTATAAGGAGTCTTGACGTTTAAATCTCCTCAGTGTCCCTGGGACTCAGGGCAGCCCTAGGAACGGTTCTGACCGCCATTAGGGAATTTTTTCCCGAGAACCCCCTGTAACATTTCGTGAATCCCCAGGGGTTCACAAACCCCAGTTTGGGAATGACTTGCCCTATGTGTAGGAGCCGGAGGGGGGACATGCTGGGTGCTTCCCAGGAGCCATGCGGCGCGGAGGCTAGTAGGGAGCCTGTCTTAGCCTGCTGCCAACTGGACAGTCAGTGGCTCAGTCAGCAGTGCTGACCGGAGCCACCAGGATCCCTTTTCGACCAGGTGTACTGGTTGAAAGCCAGTCTGTCTGTCTCTTTCTCTCTCTCACGCACACACACATGTGCACACGCACACAATATATGTTTTAAAGTCTGTCATCAGCCAAAGAGAAAAACAGGTTTCTTCCAGACAGGAAATAAGATGTGTATCTCTCTTGAAATATAAAGAAAGCATTGTAAGCCCAATCAGTGGAAGCCCATTAGCATACTCAGTCAACAAAGAAGGAACACATGGGAGAATGAACCACAGGGAATGTCCCTGTCTCTAGGGAGAGACAATGAACTTTGGGGCATATTAGGAAAGGCAAGAAGATACTAGGGATGTAAATAGAATTTGAAAAAAGTAAACATTTAAACTATTAAAATTGTACTGGTTAAACGTTTAACCATTAGAGTCTGCTGCTGCCCTGCTCCCCCGGGGTCCCAGCTGCCGCCAGTCACCCAGGGCTCTGCTCTCGCCCCATGCAGAGCCATGGGCATGGGGCCGGCAGCCGGGACCCTGGGAGCAGGGACAGCAGTGAGCGGAGTCCCCAGCGTCAGGGGCTGGCAACCAGGACCCCGGGGGAGGTGGGGCCTGAATCCAGGAGGCAGGGTGGCAGCCGGAACCAGTGGCATGGGGCCGGCAGCAGAGTTTAAATGTTAACCTGAATACCTTACCGATAAGATTGAGGCTTTTCGGTTAACATTCTACATCCCTAGAAGATGCCCTTTTATCCTGCACCTGTGGAAGAAAAAGAGCTGGGCGATAACATTCATGAAAACAGGATCCCAACTTGGTTGGAAGCACTATAAAGGACATTTGGATGAGAGAGACTTCCTTAGGCAGGTTAGTCTGTTAAATTTAATCTCGAGAAAGCCTGTTATGATTTTGTTTTATATGTAACCCTTCTGTTTCCATTATCCTTTCTCATGATCTCTTAAATCTTAATCTTTGAAAATAAATTTATGATTGTTTTCATTATAAATATAACTCGCTGTTGTGGTGTTCTGCAAGAACAAATCTTGGATTGAATCATTCAAGTTGGTGTGTACGCTGTTCCCTTGGGGACAGCAAAGCTAGTATAACTGTGAGCATTCAGTGAAGAAGGGGTTGGACACGAGAGGGAAATGCTTCAAAGAGACTTGGGGTGCACCTATTGTTAACCTGCAAGGCAAAGTAAGGGCTCAAATAGCCCAGCAGCGTGTAGAGTACAGATGCTGTAAGCCCAGCTAGCACGGGTATAAACAGCAGTGTAGACCATGAAGCACTTCTTAGGCAAATAAAGACATGTCAGGACCTTAGGGTATGTACCCTACAACAGTGCTTCTCAAACTATCCGATGTGGTGGACCAGCAATTTTTTTCCCAATGTGCCAGGGACCGGTACCATATTTGCGCCATATTATTATCATATTCACATAGGCATGTAGCACATCAGATCAGAAAAACTAACATTCTTCACTGTATTACTTGGAATGGGAGTGTGGCATACTCACGGAGATGTTCCCATTTAAATACATTGAAGACTGACTGAAAGGCTGTGCGTCTGTGCGGATAGTATAAAATTACTATTATTCGTTTACAATCCAAGAAAATATTATTTGAACATTCATAGTAATATTAATTCATATTGGAAACAATATAATGAATATAATAAAAGTTGGCAGGCATTTTTTAGGGGGCTTATCCGCTCCCACCCGACAACCTGCTGCAGTGTCTTTTTCCTCCACCAGCTCCGCTGATCAGTGTAGATGCTGTCAAATGTCACGGAGGAACAACACCAACAATAATAATTAATCTTCCTCTCCCCAAACCTGCGCTAAACTGTCTTCCAGCATCAAGGGGCTACTTTTTTTTTTTTTTTGGAGTGGGGTGGAGGGGTGAAGAAAGGAGAGGGGGTGGCAGCCAAGCCCAGGAAATTGCCAGAGATTAATGAGTCTTCTCCTTATTAGGGTGTCCGTGGGCTTTGTCTGCTCAGAGCTGGGTGGGGGGCAGCGTGAATGGATGGCACAATGTGCAGGAAACACACATATCATTACACACACTGCAGCTAGGGCAGCGCCTCTCCCTCTCTGCGGCATAAGGGTGGGGGGGGGCGACCTGGCCAATGGCAGCGGCCGAGTCGCTGGCAGCTGTTGCTGTGGCGGCCGGGGTCAAGCCAGCATGAGCCCGGGCAGGGTGCAGGGAGTGGAGCCAGCGCGAGCAGAACATGCTGCCTCGGATCCCAGGCACCGTGGACTGTCAGCCGATGGCTTGTGGACCCACCACTTTGAGTAGCACTGCCCTACATGGCTCTTTACACACCAAAGCAGTGCCTATTTTCAGCAGTGTAGTGTCACACTGTCTTCCTGCTGCTGGAGCCTGTTGCTGCCACATGTATATGGCCCTACCAAATTCACAGTGCATTTTGATGAATTTCACAGTCATAGGATTTTTAAAAACATAAATTTCATGGTTTCAGATATTTAAATCTGAAATTTCACGGCGTGGTAACTGTAGGGTCCTGATGCAAAAGGGCATAGAGGGGAAGTTGCAAGGTTATTGTAGGGGGGGTTGCAGTATTGCCACCCTTACTTCTGCATTGCTGCTGCTGGTGACCCATATAAGAAGGGGCTGCTGAGCAACGCGAGAGGACAGAGGAGTCACTCCCTGGAGTTCGAGGGAGGAGGACTGGTCGCTTAGAGGGCTGGAACACCATGGACAGAGCAGTGCTGGGCAGGGTCAGCAGAGTATGAGAACGCTCCAGGCTGATGGCTTCTATACTGAGGCCCTGATAGAAGGGCAGAGGAGACGCTGGGGAAGGGGCCCAGGGAAGGAGACGGTGGAGTTGGAGGAGGGGCAGTACGTGGCTGCCAGTTATAGGGTCCGTGGGTGGGGGCCCGGACTACCAGGTGGACCTGGGCTGCCCCCACTGGTCACTGAGGGAAGTGGCCAGTACGTGGACTGCAGTCTGCCACTGAGACAATGGCTAGAACTGTTAGGATATAGATATTCAGGCCTGTCTGCAAAGGCCTATACTTTAAGAATTTAGGTGTATTCTTATCACTTAGCTAGTTACAGAGGTATCAAAATCACTGTCTGTCTGTGTAAGGGCCTTCTCTTACTGTGACTGTCTGAGGCCCTGTTCTTAGGCTGAGGCTTTTGGCTAAGCAGCAGAGGCAGCCATAAGCTGGAAAGCATACAGTCACGTCCTCACCAGTCAGATTGAAATAAGGTGCTACTGGTCTGTGAGGAATACAATCCTGTCCTAATAATGCCTATCAACACCAGATAAAGATGGTTAAAGAAAACATAGTGTGATAGCATCCTGTCTGTCAAGAACTCACTTATCAATAGCTGGGGTGTGAAATCCTCGTTTCTACGTTGTTTTATTACTGTAGTCTCCACTTCCCTGTTGTTTGTCTGTATAATCTCTGTCTGGTTCTCTAATGGTTTCTGTCAGCTGTAGAATTAATTTTTTGGGGTGTAAACCAATTAAGGTGGTGGGATATAATTGGTTAGATAATCATGTTACAATATGTTAGGATTGGTTAGTTAAATTTCAGTAAAATGATTGGTTGAAGTATAGCTAAACAGAACTCAAGATTTACTATATAGTCTGCAGGCAATCAGAAAATAAGGGAGGGGAATGGGAACAGGGAATTGGGGTGCGAGAATTGGAATCATGTTTTGCAAAGGGGGGGCAATGGGAACAGGGACACAGGCAAGGCTCTGTGGCATCAGAGCTGGGAAGGGGGACACTAAGGAAGGAAATTAGAATCATTCCTTGCTGGAAGTTCACCCCAATAAACATTGAATTGTTTGCACCTTCGGACTTTGGGTATTGTTGCTCTCTGTTCATGCGAGAAGGACCAGGGAAGTGAGCAGGTGAAGGAATGCCACTGAGGCAAGTGGTTGGACTGAGGACTGTCGGTCTCCCCGGAAGAGGGGAAAGAACCAAGTGGGGCACAGCGTTAGGGCTGTGTCCAGAAGAGGATGACGCGATCCGGGGAGCGACACAGGATCCTGGACGCGGAGACAGGAGACACCACCTGAGGAGAACGCACTACCAACCCCAAGCTAATTCCCAGGATGGCCAAAAGGAGGCGCCGCAGGGGTGAGTCAAACTCCGTGACACCCTACAATAACTTTGCAACCCCCTTTTGGGTCGGGACCCCCAGTTGGAGACACGCTGGTCTCCCCCCCGTGAAATCTGTATAGTTTAGGATAAAAATACACTAAAGAACAGATTTTATGACAGAGACAAGATTTCACGGTCTATGACGCGTTTTTCACACCTGTGAATATGGTAGGGCCCTGCACACGTAGCTGTACACTGTAGTGTGGATGCAGCCTGCTTTTCACTGTGGTGTGTAGCTACATGTACCCTATGCACAGCCACAAATGCAGACAAGGCCTTACTTTTGGGAATGGCTACAATTAGCAGAACAGGGTGAAAGGCTCTTAGGGATACTGGGCCAAATTCTTCCCTGACTTCCACGAGGTTGCACAGGGTGTAAATCAAGGCAGAATCTGGTTCCCAGCTCAGATTTTAATGGTAACAGTATAGCTAAAGTCCATGCAACTCTGCAAACATCCCCAACAATACATTTCATTGGAAGCCTTTAAAAACAAGATTTTTATCTGTGGCTTTGCCAAAGAAATGAGGAAGCAGATACAGTTTTCACATTGCACAGCATCTGTGCATAAGTTGCTTGCCTCTTTTTAAACAGAGATTTATTCTTTTTCCTTGCAGAAATATCTGTGCCCCTTGAAATATTTTTAAAAGGCATATTCTCTTAGGCTATGTCTACACTACAGACCTTACAGCAGCACAGCTTCACCACTTCAGCTACGCTGCTGTAAATTCTCCCATGTAGCCGCTGTATGCTGGCAGGAGAGAGCTCTGTCACCAGCATAATTAAACCACCCTCAGCAAGCAGCAGTAGTTATGTCGGCAGGAGAGCAACTCTTTGTTGACATAGCGTTGTCCACACCAGCACTTTTGTCGGTGAAACTTATGCCAGTCAGGGGGATGTTTCTTTTTCACACCCCTGACCAACAAAAGTTTTGTCAACAAAACTGCTAGTGTAGACAAAGTCTTAGTTGTGAATATTTAACTCCCATTAATGTTAATTAACTACTCCAAAGAAATGAGGTAGTAACGATTCTGTAGAGTTCCTTTTTAAAGGAATCAGGAAGCTTTTTTTAAAAAAAAAATCTGATAGTGCTTTGAAAATACTGAGTAACACACCAGTTTGCAATCCTACATTAGAATTTCCTAATTGTTTTAAAGCCTTTTATAAATACTTATTAGAACATAACTAGCTTGATCAATTAAAAAAAAAAGTTTAAAGGTCAGATTTTTTTTCCGGAACACTTTTAATGACAACTGTGAATTTTCAAAGGTACCTTGTGAGTAATCTATTTATGGAAAAATGACTAGCAATCCGCCTCTCTACTTTATTAGAGATGAAATAACTTCCTTTTAGGAAAGCTTTCTTTCTGCTAGGGAAAGAACACCTACAAAGTTAATGAACATGGTATTTATATGACCTGTGATGGAGGGGGGGGAGCTCCCTTTTATGGACACCCAGCAAACCAGTTAGCTATAAAAGCCATCTTGGTAGCTGTTCTCTACTTGCTTTACCTGTAAAGAGTTAAAAAGTCTGCTGCATGCATAGGTAAAAGGAAGGGAGTGGGCACCTGGCCAAAAGAGCCAATGGGAAGGCTAGAACTTTTTAAAATTGAAACAAGACTCCCCTTTTGTCGGTCTGTGTTGTTCTCCCGGAGAGAGGGGACAGAGCAGAAACAGGGCTGGAGCTATCCTGTATAAAGCTGTGGGCCAGGTATGAAAAATCATACCTAGAGACTACTCATTGAAACCCCAGATATGTAAGTAGATCAGGAAATGTCTAGGACAAGCGTGGCCAAACTGAGCCTGAGAAGGAGCCAGAATTTACCAATGTACATTGCCAAAGAGCCACAGTAATAGTCAGCAGCCTCACATCAGCTCCCCCGCCCCCAGCACCTCCTGCTCACCCAATCACCCTTCCCCCTCCCTCCCTGCACCTCCCAATCAGCTGTTCCCTGGCGTACAGGAGCCTCCTCCCCAGAGCCTCCTGTACGCCAGGGAGCAGCTGATTGGGAGGTGCAGGGAGGAGTGAGGGCGTAGCAGGCTCAGGGGAGGGGGCGGGAAGGGGTGCAGTGGGGACAGGGCCTGTGGCAGAACCAGGGGTTGAGCAGTGAGCACCCCCCAGCACATTGGAAAGTTGGCGCCTGTAGCTCCGGCCCTGGAGTCGATGCCTATCTAAGGAGCCGCATATTAACGTCTGAAGAGCCGCATGTGGCTCCGGAGCCACAAGTTGGTCACCCCTGGGCTAGGAAGACGCAATTAGGTTTATCTCTTTTATTTCTTTATGGCTTGTGGACTCCTCTGTGCTAACCCTAGGTGCTTTTGTTTTGCTTGTAACCTTTAAGCTGGACCTCAAGAGAGCTACCTTGATGCTTAATCCTTGTAATTGTTTTTTTAAAATCTAGCAAAAAGCCTAAGTTCCAAATATATTTTCTTTCTTTTTTGTTTTTAATAAAATTTACCCTTTTTTAAGAACAGGATTGGATTTGTATGTCCTAAGAGGTTTGTGCATATGTTGTTTAATTAGCTGGTGGCAACAGCTGATTTCCTCCTTTTCTTTCTCAGCTCTTCCCCGGAAGGGGGGGTGAAAGGGCTTAAGGGTACCCCAAATGCGCCTTCCTGGGTTCAGGGAGGGTTTTTTAATTTGTGTGGTGGCAGCATCTACCCATCCAAGGTCAGAGAGACGCTGTAACCTTGGGAGTTTAATACAAGCCTGGAGTGGCCAGTATTAATTTTCAGAATCCGTGTGGGCCCCCACCTTCTGATCTCAAAGTGCCAGAGTGGGGAATCAGCCTTGACAGGACCAAATTTAGATCAGCCAAAACAGTCAGACTTTAATGAGACACTGCCAAAGAGTGACATTCAGCTCTGTGCAGAGGACCAGTCCAGGGCCTACAGCAACACTTCCATCCCATTCAGCACTGTTTTGAGGCACAGGCCTTGGGCTTGCCCCCTGCGCAGAGTTGAATTTCACCCTGAAATATCTCAAAAGGCACTGCTAGGCTGACATTTAACAAACAAACCTATTAAGCAATAACAGAAATGTTGTATTTATAGGATCTGTGATACTCACTCTGAGTAAGGGATTCAGTAAAGCCTATTACACAACTCTGTGTACCTCAAGGGCTTCCTTACAAAAAGATTTGCAGTATAAAATGCATACCCCATTCTTCATATCTATATCTTGATTACTTTAATCACACATTCCACTGCTTAATATTAACACACTTTTACTTTAGATACTTGACATATTTTGCTCTCTCCTCCCCAGTCTCGCCACATCACATACAGGACTGTTTCCTCAGTATCTCTGTTTCTGACTTCATGCCACTTTAATTCACATATCAGTGTCACTTTATTATGGACAAGTTAACCATATAGTTATCTTTACAAGCTGCTGCTTCCGGGACTGCACAATACTTCCTCATATGAACTTTTTATCTCTTGCCTGTAGCTATGCTTTAATTCTATCTAAGCTTGTGTACTAGTCACATGAAGTTTACCCAACTGACAAAGCATGTTATAGATTTACTTCTCAAAAGGATCATGACTACACCCAAGTAAGAAGTGCTTTTTCTGATCATGGAGAAAGCAAATTCCTATAATCAAGACATAGGTTAAAAGACAAAAGAGGCATTTAAAATTTTGATGTGTTTAAATTTCACATATAAGCAGCACTTGAGTGGTTTCAACATATATAGAAAGTCAAATAGTTTGTTGATTCATGGGGACAGTAACAGTTTTGTCACTTCAAGGAAAACGCAGATAAATTGCCATTAAAAAGGAACTAAGACACCAAACATTAGCCTTTAAATTAGTCCCATTTGAAGAAACTTAGACCCACTTCTTAGTTATATAGAATTTCACTCAGGCAAACCAATGTAATTTCATTTGGCAGATTTGTCTGCATCAACACCTTCTCCAGAGATTTGTGCCAAAACTAAAACCACTGAGAAATGCAACAAAGGGGATACACACACACACACACTAAATCCCTTCACCCTGAGGCCTTGTGCATTGCTATCCCTTCCTCACTGAGCCCTCTCCATTTCTCTTTACCTCATCCCACTCCCAACATCAGGACTGGGGATGCGCTAGGCTTCCCACAAGAAAATAGAAGTATCTTCCCAAGAAGGTGTCGCATGCTAGGTCTTCCACAGAGTGGCTGTGCTCACTGTCAAATACAGGAACAAATACTGAATGTGATTTTTCTTTTTCTACCTCCAACCTGTTACTCTTTATCTTATAGTCTGACTACCTGAATAACAACATCCATTTCCATGAGTAATGCAGACTAGGGTTGGGATTTTCAAAGATATCTAAGGGAGGCAGATGCCAAATTCCTATTGAAAATACCAGCCTGGGTATAGTTCATATATTGTATATTATCATTTAATAATTTTAGCAGCTCTCCTTTTTATTAATATTATTAGGGTGTTCAGAATAGAAGAACATAATTTCCTAGCTCAAGCATTACCAAGACTGGGTAAAGAACTATCATCTATTACAAAGAGAAACCCTGGTAAAAGCACACTAAATTGGCATGCCTCTTTTCTTAACTCATCGGTGTCCATTTATATACTGTCTCTGCCGGTCTGCCTACCCCTGCTAGTTCTCAGTATGAACTAGGAGAAGTGGGCCCGTCATTTTGTGTAAGAGACGCAATCTTCTAGAATGTTTCCTAGAGCCAGAACTCCTAGCCTCGCTAATTCCTCCACCGCCACTTATTCCCAAACCAACATTTACTTTGTGAGCTAGCCAATCCTTTAGGTGATGAATGCCTTAGGATTGGTCTAAGTCCTAAGGAGCAAAGCAGAGAAAACTGTTTAGTAGCATTGCTAGCACAGAATGGCTGCCATGTTCCTCCCAAGAAGAAAATGCATTTCTATGACAGGCGAAGTGATATATTATAACTTTCTGTAAAGTATTTTGGTATGCTTTGCTATGAAAGATGTTAAGATTACCTGCCCACCATCACTCTGATTAATACTCCATGAGACTTGGGCTCCTAAGTGCAGTTACTTTTGAAAACCAGACTTAGGCACTTGCAGAATTTTATCCATCATCATTTCAGAACCTTTTGATCCTAGTCATCTGCAGTCTTTTCTCATTCATCGGAATCAGAATAGCATCTCCGCTAAGCCCTTCAGTTTTTTTGATTAGAAAACTGACTGAACAAATTTCAGGAAGCCACTTGAATTTAGTTTTGTGTTTCTCAGCAAATACAGGTTATTTAAAGTCCACAATGAGTAACAAATCATGAAGAAATCCCACTGTCAGAGTCTCATTTTGTTGCCAGAGTCTGTAGTAGATCCCAACCATAATTTGCCTCCCTTGATTTGTATCTTTTAAAAAAATTAAGCAAACTCTAACTTTCATCCTTTCCTTCAGCATCTGTACACATCAGCTTGTGTAAATCAAAGAACATGAGATGTAATGTGTTAAGGGCACCTTAAACCCGTCATTCGTACTTTCCAGAGCTCTGTTCAGTCTAGTTTTAAAATCTGAAGTGATGGAGCTGCCACCATTTTCCGGGGAAGACGGAAGCACAGCTTAACTGGTATCTTCTTGTCTGTTTTCTTCCCAGTTTTCAGATGAAATTCTTCTTATCCCAATTATATTTCTACTAGCCTATTATATCCCCTAGTGCTACCTTAAATAAGTATTCCTCCTTCTTTGCACCAGCACTCTCAAAATACTTGCAATTCGTTGAGATATCCATCACTTCTACTGAGGCAAGTTTTACACACAGTTTTTAAAATTACTCTTGTCAACACAATTACAACAATTCTCAATCCTCTGGTCTGAAATCTCTCCAACAGGTTACCTTATCTCTGGCCTGTAGGTACTCAAAACTCAATTATCTAACAGTGATCTCACAAAAGAGAGAGAGAGAGAGACTATAACTTCCCTCATCCATGCCAATAATGATGCACACAGAGAAAAACTGGAAGTATACAAGCCCTTGAGAATTCTCTCTGCTCGCCGCTAAGTACTCAGAATTCCTTATTCTTTACAAAAATTCCTCTTCACACCCAACTTCCTTATGAAAGAAGCTGTACCTCACGACAGATTGTACCTCCTCCTTCACTGGGTATTGCAAAGCCCTCCTCACAAGCCTGGCCTAGCAACATTTTGTGTTTCAGCATGCTAGCAGGAATCTTTTTGTCCAGCAGATGGAACCAGATATCTATCAGATTTGAAAATAAAAATGCCCTCTCACCTCCTATAGTACATGAAAACAGAAGTTTAAATATTTTCCATTTGCAAATTTTAACTTGGGCTGGATTGTCAAAACAACTGTCTGCATTCCCTGAGATGATATAGTTAATAGAAAATACCAATTTAAATAACTATTTGTTCTACTCAATTTCTAGCTACTCTTTTCACACATATAAACAAGCTTGCCCCTAATTATTCCCAAAGTTCCATTACCACACATACACACCTCCCTGACCCCTTTGAAAATCCATTTCCATCCTTGTTCTTTAGCTATCAGTCATATTCAAGATTTTGTACAAATTCCTCTCTTCAATCCCACTGCAACACTGTTCTTTCCTTTTATAAAACCAACTCATATTCACTGCTCGCTTGGCAAGCGGCAGAGAATTCTAAAGAAAGATGTAGCTCCTTTTCTTTCTCTACCAACACAGGAAAATTAAGCTCAAAGTTTGCCTAGGGAGGTGACCTTTCAGTTTTTAATTTAACTCTGCATGGCTGTTAACCCATCCTGGAACATCTGGTCAAGCCAACTGCCACCCCGTGTCAAACCTCCCATTCCTGAGTAAGCTCTCAGAGAAGTTAGCCAAAGGCACACTTCAAGCTCACCAGATTTAAAGAATATTCTAGACTGAGAACAATTTCGATTCGGGTCAGGACATGGAACACACAGAATCATTTTAGTGGCACTGACGGACAATCTCCTCATATCAATGGATAGAGGACAGTCATCCATTCTCATCCTCCTGAACTAGGATTAGGGAGGTAATAGTCACTCTTATGTGATATTGCAACATTTAACACTGTTGACCACGAGAGAGAGGCCCTTGCTGCAGGGATGTATCCATTGAGTAATGCTAGGAAACTGCACCTCCACAACTAAATAAATTTTAATTGACTCAATCCTGTAGCTAGGTGTGTGTGTCTATATAGGGTTGGGGTTTGTCTGGGTTTTTTTAAGAGACATCAAAACCCCTTATTAGCCATTTACCTAGTTCTTTATCAGTTAAACTGCTTACCTTTTGATCCATTCTGTTGGTTACTTTGTTCCTGTCACACCAGTGGCTTTGCCAGGACTACCTCAGTAAGGAAAAATGCAAGCATAGTGAATATTTGTCTCAACAACAGTACTACTATATTTACTATACTTTCTGCCTGGCAAATCTTCATCCTTTTTAGGCTTCAGAAACTTCATCTTCCAGATTAGTTAACTCAAGCTTGGGAATAGGCTTGAAAATTCTTTAATTAGCAAGCGCCAATGATGGTTAACTTGCAAGTTACAACTACCCACTTATTACTGTACTCAGGGTTTTTTGAAAAGGGGGGGAAGGGAAAGACATATGTGGAAAGTGAAGCACAAAGCTTAAGGCCCAGATCTGTAAACGTATTTAGGGGTTGCTGAGCTCAGTGTTGCAATGCCTGACTGATTTAGGAGCCTAAATCTCCTTCCCATAAGTGAGTTAGACACTTGGAGATTTATGCTCCTAAGTGCTTAAATCACTTTGAGCCTAAATCAGTCAGGCATTGCAATGCTGAGCATAGTAATACATAAATTCCTTTAAAAATCTTATTCAAGGTTACACAGTGACTCAGTGTCAGAGCCAAGAAATAAACCCAAACCACCTGACTTGCTGTACTATGCTATAGTCTCTACTGTGTGCACTCCACATTTGTGGCATGAACATTACCCAGGATAACTTTACAGTTCACCATGAATTCATGTAATAGAAGAAGTCATTCTTTTACACACCAGAAGTGGTGGGAATGAGACTCACATGCTGCATTAGACAATTATGCTGATCTCAAAAGAAGGACGCCACAATTTCTAAATCCCCAACTTGCTGGAGGCATGAGAAACTGTTTGTCTTGAAACTCAAATTTCAGTTGTTCATATGTTTTATGGTGTTTCCACTTGGGTAAACTGCAACAGCAAAATAAAAACTGAATTAAGCTCATAAGTGCACACTCAATGCCTCCACTAATCAGAATGTGGCATACAAAATGAAGGTATAATAATGTCATAGAATAGGAAAAAGTAAATGTGCTTCCATGGAAACTTTTCTTCAATTAGTAAGTTCCACAAGTCTGTTACAATGGATACTTCAGCCTGCTCCATCTTGGAGGCAGAACCCATCAGTTTCTGGCTGCAGGGGAATGCCCTATACTCCCTGAAGTTCCCTCCAATTAAGACAACTTCCCTACACAAAAATAATTCAGTTCTGCTTTCCTAAATTACTGATTGATTATACTCTGAGGAAAGTGCACTGTAATTTCTCCCAATGCAGAGCATGGGAAACACCCCATAATGAAGAAAACCCAAATCTTTGGATGTCAATTTCCATCTCTATTCTGAATGATCTCTTTTTAGCCAGGGTGGGCCAGGTCTTATTCCTCAAAGAAAGGATATTGTCAGGTAAGCGTGGATACATTTTCCTATTTGTAATTGTGCTAAGGTCCACAGATCCATGACAATGGGATTTTCACAGCAGTGTGCCTCCTGGGCTGGAAAAAGGATCATCCTTTAAATATGGTTTCAGAGTAGCAGCCATGTTAGTCTGTATACGCAAAAAGAACAGGAGTACTTGTGGCACCTTAGAGACTAAATTTGTTATTCTCTAAGGTGCCACAAGTACTCCTGTTCCTTTAAATATGGACATTCAAAACATGATATATTTTATATGCTCCATCTTCCCCAGGCAGTAAGGCATACAGAAAGCTTCTGCCAAAAACAAAAACAAAAGACACTGGCGAAACACTGTATGACCAACAAGCAGAATTCCTTGACAATGCTGCCATCTAGCAGATCTCAGTACAGAAGAAATGATTTCTCTGTCCTGATAGTGTCAGTGCTCCTTACGTCTGGACTTTGATGCTTAACAGAAGGAGGAATGCCACTTGTGAGGACTATTTGTCAAAGAACAATACTAGGTGGTCTCATAAGAGAACTCCCACCTTCAAAATCTCTTCGAACTGAAGATGGTAGCTATCGAAAGGTCTACTTTAAATCTATAAGCACACCACCACCTCCTGTAAGGGTTCACTCTAGGCTATTTTTCTAAGGAGGTTCCCAGGTCTTGCTCTATGACCCTGTTGGGCTGGAAAAAGGGTTGCTTCCCTCAGGAAAGTCAAATCCCAACATGAAATATTAAGTGTGCTTAAAATTATGCATGTGCTTAAGTGTTTTGCTGAATGGGAATAGATCACAGAACTGGTGCATAAGAATGTACACAAAAAGGAATTAACCCCTCTTCCCTTCCCTCTCCATATCTGCCATAAAATGTGAGCACTTCAATGGCTGGACTGCTTCAAGAGTTCTGTGATCGACTCCTAGGTTATCAAGTCCCAGACAAAAAGCAATATTTACTGGAAAATATTTTCACTGAAAGGCTTGTTTTCAACTACAGTTACAAGACAGAATGAATTCTATGTACATGGTAGCAGCACTGAAGGAGGAAAAAACAAGTTGTTACACATCAAGCTGGGATAGATGAGCTCAGTAAGAGAGTTTAATTGTTTGGAGGGAAAAAATGCAGTGAGTCATACTTGAAGTGTCTTGTTAGAGATTTTATCAAGAATTCCTACTACAGGATCCAGAAGCACTTTAAAGGGTTTGGAAAGAGAAGTATGTAACTTACCTCTCTAAGTTACCTACAAAAATAAGTATTTTTGAGTTTGGGGCCTCATTCAAACTATACGGTATTAAGTTTCTGAGTTTATATAATTCTTGCAATTCAGTATGAAAAATGCCTTGAAGTTTTTGCACTCTAAGCAATATATATCTGCGTTTAACCATCAAACATTTATAGGCTGGTGGAACTTAGTCTAATCTTCATCTCTCCCACTGCTCTCTGCTGTTGCCCTCAGAGAAGTGATCTTGTGACATCAAAGATAAATCCCCTTCCCTATTAATTCCATCTCTACTCCCTCTTCTCCTCACCCTCCTCTTCTCCTAAAGTGAAGTGCTGAGATTGTCCTCCTCCCCCAAAGCACTGAACACCTACTACTGTATACCAATCTTTCCCCTGTAATATTTTCTTTTAAAGCATGGCTACCATAGCAGCATGTAGCTGGTAAGACTAACAACTTGGAAAAGCATGAAACTCTCTCTGGACAGGACAAAATAGTCCCTGAATAATACCCTCTCCCTGACCCTCTCCACACACACACACACACACACAAAAGGGAAAAACCCTTTCTGACCCGCAAATGTTTGTAGGAATACAATATAAACGAGGGGTTGTGAGCTGAACATCTCAAATGGCAAAAGTAGAGAGATGACTAGTCAGCAGTGGAGACTGGAAAAGTACTGTTTTTTATTAATATTAATTATTGCTATGGTCTTCTATGTCATCTTACTTGCACAACTCTCTGATATACTGCCTACCAGAAAACCCTATTGAAGTGTAGTGCCAATCTACAAGAGGGCAGGTAAGTTGTGTGTTGGTTTTTATAAAGTGGGGGGGTCGCATTTTGTTTTGTTTAAAAAATTTTGTTACGTCACAGAGGGAAAAGAAAAAAAATCACTTTCCAAAGCCCTCTCACATACTAGGAAAAACCCCCACCTGCCTGATGTTCTTTCCACCCTGATAATAGCTATACTAACATAGTATGGTGCATGCTGGAAGGACACTGCAGAGCAGAGCAACCAGGACTTTGGAAATGAAACCCTTTTTGTGGCTTCGCTTCCACAGTCACTCATCTGCTGAGAGCATGAACACCCATTCTATTGGAGGAAGCCAATATGCAACTTTAAGTTTACTTTTATTGTCTTTAAAGATTTGTTGATCAAATCTTAAGCAACTGACTGGAGACTGAAGTAACCATGGTTGATTGCCTCCTTATGTCTTTTGGCTGCCTCTAATTTTTTTAAATGAAAACAATTGAATAGGGAACAAAAATGTACTGATCTAAAAAACATGCTTTTAGAAGCAGTTCCCACATTATGTATCTTATCACTGATGATTCTTAGTCACTGAACAACAAATAAGGATGAATTAATTTGGTGCCAATGTCAGTGCCATACTTTATGCCAGGGGTTCTCAACTTTTTTCTTTCTGAGGCCCCCACAATATGCTATGAAAACTCCACAGCCCAACTATGCCACAACAACTTTTTTTCTGCATATAAAAGCCAGGGCTAGCACTAGGGGGTAGCAAGCAGGGCAACTGCCTGAGGGCCCTGTGCCACACGGGCCCCATGAAGCCAAGTTGCTCAGGCTTTGGCTTCAGCCTCGGATGATGGAGCTCAGGATCACAGGCATCAGCCCCATGCAGTGGGGCTTCAGCTTTCTGCCCCGGGCCTCAGTGAGTCTAATGTCAGTGCTGCTTAGCAGCCACCCTGAAACCTGCTCACAGCCCCACAGAGGGCCCCAGACCTCTGGTTGAGAACTGCTGTTTTATGCAATTCCACTATATTTTTAAATATATTGTAGCTCTAGACCAAATTGCAGTAAGAACTCAATTCTGATTCCACGAATCTTGGGCAGAGAAAGACAGAAAAAAAGCAAAATTCTCCAGATGGTTAACCCTCTTTACATTTATCTATCATTTTTAGCACATTAGAAATTAGGGACAACAATTTAAGCTTATTTTTCAATTTGTTTGAATAACAGATACTAGTTTTTGGTATCTTTTAGTTACTGAATAAAGATACAAACTCACAGACCTCACCACCCTAGGGCATTAATGAATTATTTCATCATAATTTGAGAAAGTGAAGAGATTTTCTTCCATTAGAAAAGTAGAAATTCTAGAGCAATGGTCACCAACCGGTCAACCACAATCGACCGTTCAATCCTTGAGGATCTCCCAGTCGATCACGATCTCTGGCAGTGCAGTGTGGCTGCCGCTATGGCAGACTCCCTGCCTTCCCTGGCCCCACGCCATTCTTGGAAGCGGCCAGCACAGCCCTGCAACCCCAGTGGGGGACAGGGATCTCCCTCCGCACATTGCCCCTCTGCGAGAAACCCCCCCACCTCAGCTCCCATTGGCCAGGAGAGCTGCAGGGGCAGTGCTTGCAAAGAGGGGCAGTAATTGCTGGCCAGGAGTCTAGAGGGTTGTTGGGTGTGCCAGCAATTACTTCCCTCTCCCTCAGCTCCTCTGTTACCCCTGACTCCCCGAGCCTTTGCACTGCTTCTGAGGGGAGTGAGAAATATATTTTTGTACTGTAGTTTAAATGAATTATTACTCAAAGTTCTGTATTAATATGCATAGTAAGGAATCTGTTTGTCAAAAAACATTTCCTGAATCTTTTTGGTCTGTATTGTTTCAGACATACTTGCTGACAGGTATTTTGAAATAAATCACCAAGATAATTGAAACTGGTGTGATTTTTGTAGTGTTATTTTGACAAATAAAATTTGCAGAATTTTATAATATTGTGCACATAATTTTTATTTTTTTGGTGCAGAATGCCCCCAGAAGTAATTCCATAATCTTCGCATTCTTATTAGAAACCAACTAACAATTAAACTGGGCTACTCACCAATGTTCCCTCTAAATTTTTACACCCATGTGCGGAATGAATTTTGTTACATGCACCAATATGGAGGTGATGTAGGGCGGGGCTCAGGGGTTTGGAGTGTGGGAGGGGGCTCAGGACTGGGGTACGAGGAGGTGAGGGCTCTGGTTGGGGGTGTGGGCTCTAGGATGGGGCCAGGGATAGAATCATAGAATCATAGAATATCAGGGTTGGAAGGGACCTTAGGAGGTCATCTAGTCCAACCCCCTGCTCAAAGCAGGACCAATCCCCAACTAAATCATCCCAGCCAGGGCTTTATCAAGCCTGACCGTAAAAACTTCAAAGGAAGGAGATTCCACCACCTCCCTAGGTAACGCATTCCAGTGCTTCACCACCCCTCTAGTGAAAAGTTTTTCCCTAAACCTCCCCCACTGCAACTTGAGACCATTAGTCCTTGTTCTGTCATCTGCTGCCACTGAGAACAGTCTAGATCCATCCTCTTTGGAACCCCCTTTCAGGTAGTTGAACGGAGCTATCAAATCCCCCATCATTCTCTTCCGCAGACTAAACAATCCCAGTTCCCTCAGCCTCTCCTCATAAGTCATATGTTCCAGTCCCCTCATCATTTTTGTTGCCCTCCGCTGGACGTTTTCCAATTTTGTCACATCCTTCTTGTAGTGTGGGGCCCAAAACTGGACATAGTACTCCAGATGAGGCCTCACCAAAGTCGAATAGAGGGGAACAATCATGTCCCTCGATCTGCTGGCAATGTCCCTACTTATACATCCCAAAATGCCATTGACCTTCTTGGCAACAAGGGCACACTGTTGACTCCTATCCAGCTTCTCATCTGCTGTAACCCCTAGGTCCTTTTCCGCAGAACTGCTGCCTAGCCATTTGGTGAGGGGTTTGAGGTTCAGGAGGGGGCTTACGGCTGGGGCAGAAGGTTGGGTGCAGGGCGTGAGGGCTCCGGTTGCGGGTGCAGGCTCTGGGGTGGGGCTGGGGATGAGTGGTTTGGGGTACATGCTGCCCTGGGAGGGAGGACTCTCCCCAGCTGCAGGAGCTCCGAGACTGGGGCCGGGGCAGAGGTGCCTCTCCCCGGCTGCGGCAGCTCCAAGGCTGAGGGTGGGGCTCAGGCCAGGGGAGAGGCGCCTCTCCCCGCCTGCACAGCCCTTGATAGCTTGCTGAGCAGCCACGCAGCTCAGAGGCAACTTAGCTGCTCAGTATTGTCAACATGGGGCTAATGCTACTAATCTAAAGGAACTATCACCATAGTATCTGAGTGCCTTAACAATCTGTGAGATAGGAAAGTACTATTATCCACATATTACAGATGGAGAACAGAGGTATGGGGAGGTTAAATGATGTGCCCAAGATCACACAGGAAATCTGTCGAAGTAGAGAACTGAACCCATATCTCCCAAATTTTGACTACTGCCCTAACCACTGGACCATCGTTCCACAGAAGCATGTTTTCTGGATTAAAAGTAAGATAGCAAGACTATCAGGTTTAAAAGAAGCTTTGCTGAAGAGGAAAAGAAGGATTTAAAAAACTAAAACCTCCATGGGATCTCAAAGCCCTCAGAAAACCACTGTTTATTTGTAGACTAACTTCACCTCAACTTGGACCTTATTTTTCTGACCTTCCATCATACATCCTATGTTTTTATGACACAAAGATTCTCACCTTGGCTGCAGTACAAAGACAACGTGATGCTTAGCAGTTATAGCATGCTTCTTAATTAGTTAATGTTAGTACAGATCTATATAAGATAATAAGGACACTGCAGTCACCTGCCAGGTTTTCCTACAACAGCAGGGTGCTCGGCTTTCTTTCAAGCAGCTAGACCCTGCCTAAACAAGTCCGTGGAGTCCAGGAGAGGAGATTTGCCTCTGGAGTGTGTAAGAATTTTTTTTAAGCAAAAGAACACAAATGCTTTTCCAAAGAGAAAAAATAAGAACCACCGAAAGAATCAAGAAGAGTTTCTGACCCCAAGGAAAAGAAATGCAGAATTTTGATTGTGTAAATGTATGTTTGGTGTATGAGTCAATTACCCTCAAAGGCTTGCATTTGTTGTTCTCCTACTCCGACCCCACCCTTTCTTGCCTTTCAAAATCAAACCTGATGGCCTTTTTTATGGAAGTTAGCCCAGTCTTAGTTATTCACTCCCTTGGGCTACACTATTTCATCCATAAGCACATCCTTTCCCTCTCAAGTTTCTATACATGAAACCTAGAACCAGAAAATACAGATTTTACGTGTGTGTGTGTGTGTGTGAGAGAGAGAGAGAGAGAGAGAGAGAGAGAGAATGCATTTTAACTAATTACAAGGAAGAGACCGGCTACACAACATTCACATCTTTTAGTCAGATTAATTTTGCTAGCCAATTCCTTCTCTTGCAGAAGCAATATCCAGTTGAATAACCTGTGGTGTTTTTTTCATTAGATGTTATCTGCAAGCAGGGGCAAGGTTCTATTTGAAAGAGCTGAGATTAGGAGAATCACAATTAGGCAGAGAGTGGAAAGTGAAAATGCATTTTCATATTTATTGTCACTTAGACAACAAATGACAGTGTGACAGAAACAGGATGTTCTTTGGCATTTAGAGGGAGACTAGCAGTCTGCTTTCATTCAGGAGGCTAGCTTTCTGTTGATTAAAGAGAATTATAGAAAAATTATGAAGCAGATCAGAATTTAAAATTGAAGCAGAGTCATGGGAACCCACATTATTACACACTCCAATTCTCTCTATTTTTTTGATATTCTCTTGTGTAATTCTCCAATAGGGAAAGATCATGACTATGCTGCTCCTCTACAAGGTGCTTTTCTAGGGGCCCAGTGAAGCTTAGGGTATGTCTACACTACGAAATTAGGTCGAATTTATAGAAGTCGTTTTTTTTGAAATCGGTTTTATATATTCGAGTGTGTGTGTCCCCACAGAAAATGCTCTAAGTGCATTAAGTGCATTAACTCGGCGGAGCGCTTCCACAGTACCGAGGCAAGCGTCGACTTCCAGAGCGTTGCACTGTGGGTAGCTATCCCACAGTTCCCACAGTCTCCGCTGCCCATTGGAATTCTGGGTTGATATCCCAATGCCTGATGGGGCTAAAACATTGTCGCGGGTGGTTCTGGGTACATATCGTCAGGACCCCGTTCCCACCCTCCCTCCCCCCGTGAAAGCAAGGGCAGACAATCATTTCGCGCCTTTTTTGTCTGATGCCAGCCAAAGATGTAAAGGATAGATGGAGTGGGTCAGAACAAGAAATAGACCAGATTTGTTTTGTACTCATTTTCCTCCTCCCCTGTCTAGATCACACTGCAGTCAGTCACAGAGAAGGCGCAGCGAGGTTAATCTAGCCATGTATCAATCAGAGACCAGGCTAACCTCCTTGTTCCAATAACAACGATAACTTTGGTGCACCATTTCTTATTGGAACCCTCCATGCAGTCCTGCCTGAAATACTCCTTGATGTACAGGCACACCCTTTGTTGATTTTAGCTCCCTGAAGCCAACCCTGTAAGCCGTGTCGTCAGTCGCCCCTCCCTCCGTCAGAGCAACGGCAGACAATCATTCCGCGCCTTTTTTCTGTGCGGACGCCATACCAAGGCAAGCATGGAGGCCGCTGAGCTCATTTTGGCAATTAGGAGCACATCAACCACCACACGCATTATCCAGCAGTATATGCAGCACCAGAACATGGCAACGCGATACCGGGCGAGGAGGCGACGTCAGCGCGGTCCCGTGAGGGATCAGGACATGGACACAGATTTCTCTGAAAGCATGGGCCCTGCCAATGCATGCATCATGGTGCTAATGGGGCAGGTTCATGCTGTGGAACGCCGATTCTGGGCTCGGGAAACAAGCACAGACTGGTGGGACCGCATAGTGTTGCAGGTCTGGGACGATTCCCAGTGGCTGCGAAACTTTCGCATGCGTAAGGGCACTTTCATGGAACTTTGTGACTTGCTTTCCCCTGCCCTGAAGCGCATGAATACCAGGATGAGAGCAGCCCTCACAGTTGAGAAGCGAGTGGCGATAGCCCTGTGGAAGCTTGCAACGCCAGACAGCTACCGGTCAGTTGGGAATGAATTTGGAGTGGGCAAATCTACTGTGGGGGCTGCTGTGATGCAAGTAGCTCACGCAATCAAAGATCTGCTGATATCAAGGGTAGTGACCCTGGGAAATGTGCAGGTCATAGTGGATGGCTTTGCTGCAATGGGATTCCCTAACTGTGGTGGGGCTATAGACGGAACCCATATCCCTATCTTGGCACCAGAGCACCAAGCCGGCGAGTACATAAACCGCAAGGGGTACTTTTCGATAGTGCTGCAAGCTCTGGTGGATCACAAGGGACGTTTCACCAACATCAACGTGGGATGGCCGGGAAAGGTGCATGATGCTCGCATCTTCAAGAACTCTGGTCTGTTTCAAAAGCTGCAGGAAGGGACTTTCTTCCCAGACCAGAAAATAACTGTTGGGGATGTTGAAATGCCTATATGTATCCTTGGGGACCCAGCCTACCCCTTAATGCCATGGCTCATGAAGCCGTACACAGGCAGCCTGGACAGTGGTCAGGAGCTGTTCAACTACAGACTGAGCAAGTGCAGAATGGTGGTAGAATGTGCATTTGGACGTTTAAAGGCGCGCTGGCGCAGTTTACTGACTCGCTTAGACCTCAGCAAAACCAATATTCCCACTGTTATTACTGCTTGCTGTGTGCTCCACAATATCTGTGAGGGTAAGGGGGAGACGTTTATGGCGGGGTGGGAGGTTGAGGCAAATCGCCTAGCTGCTGGTTACGCGCAGCCAGACACCAGGGTGGTTAGAAGAGCACAGGAGGGCGTGGTACGCATCAGAGAAGCTTTGAAAACCAGTTTCATGACTGGCCAGGCTATAGTGTGAAAGTTCTGTTTGTTTCTCCTTGATGAAACCCCCCGCCCCTTGGTTCACTCTACTTCCCTGTAAGCTAACCACCCTCCCCTCCTCCCTTTAATCACCGCTTGCAGAGGCAATAAAGTCATTGCTGCTTCACAGTCATGCATTCGTTATTCATTCATCACACAAATAGGGAGATGACTACCAAGGTATCCCAGGAGGGGTGGTGGAGGAGGGAAGGAAAATGCCACACAGCACTTTAAGCACA
Source organism: Lepidochelys olivacea (assembly GCF_965140295.1). Classification (NCBI taxonomy): domain Eukaryota; kingdom Metazoa; phylum Chordata; order Testudines; family Cheloniidae; genus Lepidochelys; species Lepidochelys olivacea. The sequence continues at coordinate 115,075,916 of NC_140411.1, forward strand.
GCACTTCAAAAGTTTACAACTTTAAAATTTATTGAATGACAGCCTTCTTTTTTTTGGGCAATCCTCTGTTGTGGAGTGGCTGGTTGGCCGGAGGCCCCCCCACCGCGTTCTTGGGCGTCTGGGTGTGGAGGCTATGGAACTTGGGGAGGAGGGCGGTTGGTTACAGAGGGGCAGCAGTGGCAGTCTGTGCTCCAGCTGCCTTTGCTGCAGCTCAACCATACACTGGAGCATTCTGGTTTGGTCCTGCAGCAGCCGCAGCATTGAATCCTGCCTCCTCTCATCACGCTGCCGCCACATTTGAGCTTCAGCCCTGTCTTCAGCCCGCCACTTACTCTCTTCAGCCCTCCACCTCTCCTCCCGGTCATTTTGTGCTTTCCTGCACTCTGACATTATTTGCCTCCACGCATTCGTCTGTGCTCTGTCAGTGTGGGAGGACAGCATGAGCTCGGAGAACATTTCATCGCGAGTGCGTTTTTTTTTCTTTCTAAGGTTCACTAGCCTCTGGGAAGGAGAAGATCCTGTGATCATTGAAACACATGCAGCTGGTGGAGAAAAAAAAAGGGACAGCGGTATTTAAAAAGACACATTTTATAAAACAGTGGCTACACTCTTTCAGGGTAAACCTTGCTGTTAACATTACATACATAGCACATGTGCTTTCGTTACAAGGTCGCATTTTGCCTCCTCCCACCGCGTGACTACCCCCTCAACCTTCCCCCCTCCCTGTGGCTAACAGCGGGGAACATTTCTGTTCAGCCACAGGCAAACAGCCCAGCAGGAATGGGCTATACTGAGTGTCCCTGAAGAAAAGCACCCTATTTCAACCAGGTGACCATGAATTATATCTCACTCTCCTGAGGATAACACAGAGAGAGAAAGAACGGATTTTGGTTGAATGCCAGCAAACATACACTGCAATGCTTTGTTCTACAGTGATTCCAGAGTATGTGTTACTGGCCTGGAGTGATAAAGTGTCCTACCATGAAGGACGAAATAAGGCTGCCCTCCCCAGAAACCTTTTGCAAAGGCTTTAGGACTACATCTAGGAGAACCGCAAATGCCAGGGCAAAGTAATCCTTTCACATGCTTGCTTTTAAACCATGTATAGCATTTTAAAAGGTACACTCACCAGAGGTCCCTTCTCCGCCTGCTGGGTCCAGGAGGCAGCCTTGGGTGGGTTCGGGGGGGTACTGGCTCCAGGTCTAGGGTGAGAAACAGTTCCTGGCTGTCGGGAAAACCGGTTTCTCCGCTTGCTTGCTGTGAGCTATCTACAACCTCCTCCTCCTCCTCATCTTCTTCGTCCCCAAAACCTGCTTCCGTATTGCCTCCATCTCCATTGAAGGAGTCAAACAACACGGCTGGGGTAGTGGTGGCTGAACCCCCTAAAATGGCATGCAGCTCATCATAGAAGCGGCATGTTTGGGGCTCTGACCCAGAGCGGCTGTTCGCCTCTCTGGTTTTCTAGTAGGCTTGCCTCAGCTCCTTCAGTTTCACGCGGCACTGCTTCGGGTCCCTGTTATGGCCTCTGTCCTTCATGCCCTGGGAGATTTTCACAAAGGTTTTGGCATTTTGAAAACTGGAACGGAGTTCTGATAGCACGGATTCCTCTCCCCAAACAGCGATCAGATCCCGTTCGGTCCATGCTGGAGCTCTTTTGCGATTCTGGGACTCCATCATGGTCACCTGTGCTGATGAGCTCTGCATGGTCACCTGCAGCTTGCCACGCTGGCCAAACAGGAAATGAGATTCAAAAGTTCGCGGTTCTTTTCCTGTCTACCTGGCCAGTGCATCTGAGTTGAGAGTGCTGTCCAGAGCGGTCACAATGGAGCACTCTGGGATAGCTCCCGGAGGCCAATACCATCGAATTGTGTCCACAGTACCCCAAATTCGAGCTGGGAACGTCGATTTAGGCGCTAATCCACTTGTCAGGGGTGGAGTAAGGAAATCGATTTTAAGAGCCCTTTAAGTCGAAATAAAGGGCTTCACTGTGTGGACGGGTGCAGGTTTAAATCGATTTAACGTTGCTAAATTCGACCTAAAGTCCTAGTGTAGACCAGGGCTTAGAGTGAAACAGAGGAGACTCATGTCAGGTTTTACTTGGCTGCTGCTCTTGATAACGCTACTGGACTAGTGTTATTTGCATGATTCACAACACAGATCTGACATAAATGGAAAAGGACAAACAAAAGGTAGGGAGAAGAGATAGAGGGCTCATCTAAACAAGAACCTTCCACTGGTTTAACTTAAGGTGTGATTTTAAATCAATTTAGTTAAAACAGTGCAAACCCCTGTTTTGGTTTAAACCAGGCTTATTTGTGTTATTTAAGTCAATTAGGAACAGACTTAACCTAAATCAAAATTAGCCACTCTTGCTGAAACAAGAATGACCATAGAAGGGCTTACACCAGTTTCATTAAATTGGTTTAAAAGATGTTTTAAGTTAAACCAGTGCAACATTTGTACATAGACAAGGCCAGAGAGCACAAGGGTGGAGGGGAATGGGGGGAGGGGGGAATGATTGGGAGGGAGCAGAAAGAGAACACAGAATGCAAGTGTGGGATGAGATGCTCACAGAAGAGGCCAGGCCATTCCAATGATCTAGTTGCTTTATATTTTAGCTCACGATTTGTGCCAACCAGTGCTGGAAGTACAGTAGGTGTGAGGCGGCCCATGCAACCTCTGGGAAGGGTGTGTGTTGTGTAGCTGTCTGGCAACCATCATCAACAAATCCTGGCAACAGCCACAGCCAACCTTCTCAACCAAGAATCTGTAGCCTTTGACTAAGAGTGGGTGAAGGCAGTGGGTGAAGGAAAATGACTTCAAAAAGCAAAGAAAAGATAGTGTTGAGAAAAGACAAAGAATATGGCAAAATTGGATTTATCTGTTGGGAAAGTTGCACTGGTTTAACTTAAGGTTTGATTTTAAACCAATTTAGTTAAAAATCTTTATGTTTAAAAGAAGCCTTTTCAGTTTATCTGCAACCAGTTCCTAATCAATTTAAATTAAACTGAAATAAACCTGGTTTAAATGGAATTAAGAGTGGCCACACAGTCTTTTGCATTGGTTTAACATCACACCTTAAGTTAAACTGATGCAACTTTCTTGTATAGACAAGTCCTCAGAAAGGCCAAAGGAGGAGGAGGAGAAACCAAGTATAGTTTTGGAATTAAAGTAAAAAATCTGAGAAATACTACACCTATTTATATATGGATAGTATTTTACATATCCAATTTATCACAGCAGGTAAACATGTATTCACTTTGATGCTGTGCCCTCTGACACAATACTTGACAGCTAAAACACCAAGGGCTAAATTCAGAACTACTGTAGTTTGTGAAGGCTTTTGTGGTATGCCATCTCTTCTCCCTCTATGAACAGACATGTTCCATGTACTACCTACCTATATGTCTAATCACAAGAAAAATAATAAAACCAAGTAGTTATGTAGCATTTCACATATTCAAAGTGGTGTATGAATATTAACTAACTAATCCTAACCACCATGAGCCTGGTAAGCAAGCTTTATACACATTTTATTGATGGGAAAACTAAGACAAATATTGAAGAGCCATATTAGACCACTGAATTTCCTGACTTCCAATTCTATGCTTATATTCCATATCATATAGCCCACCAATAACTTGTGATTATTAGTATTATTATTATTCTTTTTAACCATAAAAGGAAGACACATAGTAACCATTACACACAGAAGGAAAAGTGGTCGAGCCTGGATTAACTTCAGGTCTTAGAATTTATCCTTTCTGGAATACTGCACCTATTGTCACCACAGGTTTGCCAAAAAATAGGAACATCTTCAAAATAATTAACAGTGCATTAATATGAACATAGGAAATATTAGAAAATCCCAAAATCACATACTTGCCACATGACATAAAAACATAAGAAGTTCTGAATTAAGCATTCAACAAAAACAAGGAAGTTACTTCCAAAACTTACTCTGTCATGTCCAAGTATTGCAAATCTCCAAGAATGGAGCAGTATTTTGGATACAGCACACAATGGAAATAATTTAGAAGAGTCTAAGTCCCAGATCTACATTTCTTTATTTGACTGTCATCTTCTGATCAGGACAATATCAACAACATATATTTATGTTAAGGGATAGCTTAGTGGGTTGGGAGGGATAGCTTAGTGGGTTTAGCACTGGCCTGCTAAACCCAGGGTTTTGAGTTCAATCCTTGACGGGGCCATTCTGTGTGACAGTTGTTTTAAAAATTTTGGGGGGAGGGATAGCTCAGTGGTTTGAGCATTGGCCTGCTAAACCCAGGGTTGTGAGTTCAACTTGAGGGGGCCATTTAGGGATTTGGGGCAAAAAATGGGGATTGGTCCTGCTTTGAGCAGGGGGTTGGACTAGATGACCTCCTAAGGTCCCTTCCAATCCTGATATTCTATGATTCTATGATCTCATGTGTATGCTCACGTGTTTCCTTTTCCTAACATTTACCAAGGGCATAAGATTATTTATTTTTAAAAAGTGTCACTCTGTTTGTCCAGCAGACACTTTTTCAAACAGTAGCTGTGATATAATTTTAAAAAATACCGAAAAAGGCACCAGCCCAAAGTAAAGACTAAGTGCAGGCAAAATGTTTTTTTAAACAAAAGTTGGACATTTTTCCATAATGTTATGACAAAGCCAAAAGCTTTTGCATATGTAATCACACATGGGAAAGTAGTTTAACTTCTCTCATCTCAATTTTAGACAAGAGATGCAGAGAAAATTAACAAAAAACAGAACAGATCAAGAGACAGAGTTTTAACATGGAAGTAAATGTCTTTACAGGAGTTCCCAGGAGAGGAGTGCTCAATGGTGGGCTCTCAAAAGCCCCTTGTATTCAAAAGCACTAATTATGTTAGTGCAGCTAATGCAAGTACCACAGTGGTCAGCATTAGAATGGTCAGAAGACAGCCCACTGAAGTCAGTGAGTGGAGTTTTAGATGCATAAGGAAGTCAGAACTGGGCTCCTAAACCTCAGGTTTAATCCAGATCTGTTTATTCCTGGAATCAATACAAGAGATACACTTTTTAAACACAGATTTAATTATCCAATACCCCTTTACACTGATTAGAAAAAAGTACAGTAATTCCTAAACCAGAGGTTCTCACTTGCTGTACCTCCATTTCAAATGTGACTTTAAGAATTCAAAATTACATTCCACTCTAACATGCTGTAAACAGATCAACAAAAAGTTTCTTTAACAGCTGGGATCTCCATATCCTGACATTCAACCTACAGGCCTAACAAGAAATCAGCAAAATGCTTGAAACCTTTGGCTTTTACTACCAGGTGTCACTAACAATGAAAGAGCAATTAGACACTGGGACTGAAAGAGAAAAGTGGGAAGAAAAGTTGAGGGGGGAAAAAGGAAAATCTTCTGCTTCGACTTGGTCAAATCACCTTCCCCTCTCAGCTGTGCAATTTGTACCATCTCAGCTCTTGTGATGTTGTCATATTATTAGTTTACCAGTCAAATAAAATCCTTCCAACCTAGACAGGATCTGAATTTCTAATGCAAAAAATCTACAAAAAACTGCTTCAGAAACCATCATTAAAAATCATAAAGAAGGCACAAGGGTTTCCAGCTGAACTATTTTTAATTGTGAAGAGCCACACTAATATACATATTTGAACCCCTCTGTCTCTAAGGTGCCACAAGTACTCCTTTTCTTTTTGCGAATACAGACTAACACGGCTGTTACTCTGAAATCTGATAGCTGTGTCACCATTATGCATTATGTTTGCTTAGATTAAGAACAATAGCAATATTTTTTAAAAATCTTGATTAATGAATATATGGACTGCAGCCTTGACTTTAAACAAAGCCTAATAGTGTATACCTACCCCGAGGAGACATTATACAACATAACTGACTTGGAAGAAAATTGCATGCATATAATTTCATTGCAGCATCAGTTATTTCTGAATGAAGGTGGCTAAAGAGATCTTTACAATCAGGTCACGATTATTATATTGTTTAGATTGCTGTAGCGCTCACCATGTGCTAGGCACTTTCCCAAACACAGAGAAAGACCAGTCCATGCTCCAAACAACCTGTAACTAAGCGGGGGGGGGGGGGGGTGTGAAAGATTGGGGAAACGGATACAACCTACTAACAAACTCTTCCCAGGGCTATTGCTTTAAAACTTGATTTGCCCACTGTCTCACCATTCATGACCATGCCAGCAAACAACTCAGAAAACTAAACTTTGATAAGTCTCTCCCCATCCACACATGAACGGAGCCTACTCCTGACTCTGTCACAGACTTGCTGTTTGATCTTGGGCAAGTCACTTAAGGCTACATTCACAAAGGGACTTAAGCAGCGTGACACTGAGTGTCTTGGTGCCAACTTTTTGGTGCCTAGAAAATCACAGGAACAATACTGAGATCCACAAAGCCAAGTTAGGCACTAAGTAAGAAAATAAGATGGGATTCTGGAGAATGGGATTCACAAAAGCCAGCACAGTAGGCCAGGAGCCACTTAAGAAAGTTAACTGGAGACGCTGATGAGAGGGATGTGCTAAGCCCTGCCCCTTTCACAGAGATAGGTACAAAAGCCCAGGCTGTAGGGAGGTGGCTAGATCTCTGCTACTGATCCACAGCCAGGAATCCCTCTCTGATGTTGCACTCCATATGCTTTGTGAAAATATGCTTATAAATGTGTAACTGGAATATGCTTTACGCAAAGGGTCTCTTGTAAGGTATCATTACAAAGTTTATAATCTATTGTGTTCATCCTATTTGTTTTCATGTATTATTTCTGTGTCTGGACTTAGAAGAATAAGATATAAACATGTATTACTAATGTAAACATATTAAGTAGAAGCCATAAAGGGTGCTTTAGAATCAATTGGTTGTAAATGGCTCTGTTTACTTGTAAGCCTTTCTGCATATGTGGGTGCCAGCCAGTGAGTATTGAAGTCTCACAGGACATGTGAACACGTCACCTGGTACTGAAATCCATCTTAAACCTGGTGCTTCTCCATTTAGAAGGAAGGGTGGGAATCCAGAGAGACAACAATTCCCGCCTTGTGCCAAAGATATAAAAGGGGGTGGAACAGAACAAAGGGGGCTGCCAGTCATGAGAAATCCCCCTAGTTACTACCTGAGCTGGAACTAACAAGGACTGTACTGGAGAAAGGATTGGGCCCAGATTAGGAAGCAGTCTAATCTGTGAAAGAAGCTTATTGGAACATCTGACGGTGAGATTTATCTGTATTCAGTTTCTTAATGTATTAGGCTTAACTTGTGTGTTTTGTTTTATTTTGCTTGGTAACTTACTTTGTTCTGTCTGTTATTACTTGAAACCACTTAAATCCTACTTTTTATACTTAATAAAATCACTTTTGTTTATTAATTAGCCCTGAGTAAGTGATTAATACCTGGAGGAGCAAATAGCTATGCATATCTCTCTATCAGTGTTAGAGGGGGCAGACAATTTATGAGTTTACCCTATCTAAGCTTTATACAGAGTAAAATCAATTTATTTGGGGTTTGGATCCTACTGGGTGTCTGGGTGCTGGAGACAGGTAACCTGCTGAGTGGTTTTCAGTTAAAGCCTGCAGCTTTGGGGGCACGGTTCAGACCTGGATCTGTGTTGCAGCAGAATGGAGCGTCTGGCTCAACAAGGCAGGGTTCTGAAGTCCCAAGCCATCAGGGAAAATGGGCTCAGAGGTAATTTCAGCACATCAGGTGACAGCCCCAAGGGGTCTCTGTGACTGAACCCATCACACCCTCTTCTGGAGTGAGGGAGCTTAGACACCTGAGGTGTTTCCTGTGAGAATGACTTAGGCAGGCACCTGCCTCCACACAAAATGGAGGGCAGAGAAGGAAGGAGTGGGAGACCTAGGTTCAATTCCCCCATCCCAACCCCCTGCTTGAGAGGGAGAAAGGAACTGAAGAAAGGTCTCCCAACTCTTAGAGTGCTCTGAGCTCTGGGGTATTCTGGTGTGGTGCTCCCTCAGTCTCTTCAGTTGAGTCTTTTCCACTGTGTATACACACTTACAGAGAGAGAAAGTGAGAATAACTGTAGCCCAGTGATTCAGGAACCCACCTGGGAGATCAGGATCCAGTCCCCCTGCTCCAACTCATAGGCACCAACTCTGTGGGTGCTCCAAGGCTGCTTAGCACCCACCGGCAGCTAGCACCTCCCGCCTGCTGGCACCCCTCTGATCAACTCCTCCCTCCCCTTCTCGCCTGCTGTGATCAGTTGTTCCGGCAACACACAGGAAGTGCTGGGGAGGGGAGAGGAGTGGGACAAGGGGGAGCACTCAAGGGAGGCAGGGTGGGTCTGGGTCAGGTGGGGTCAGGGCCTGGGGTGGGGTTGGGTGGGGGGTCGAGCACCCCCAGGGCCCGGAGGATGCTGGCACCTGTGCTCCAATTACTCTTTCATTACTATTTTGGAAAGACATTAACTCAACCCTTATTACCAGGGTAGACTTTCAAAATGACCTGCAAAGGAGAAAAAAACCTGGGGCTTGTGCCCTTCTTTCTGATTAATAATGATTGTATCTGAAGCAGGTTTTTGTGGCTTTTTGTATTAACAATTCAGATCCTGTCTAGACTGGAAGGCTCTAATTTGACTGGAAAACTAGTACTATTACAACCTCACAGGAGCTGAGACAGTACAAGCTGCACAGCTGAGAGGGGAAGGTATTTTTTCCTCTCAACTGTTAAAACTTTCAAGGCCCATCTACACACAGTGTTGCAACAAACGTGTTTACATCCGTACAACTTGTTCCTGTAAATTTAAAAATGTAGGCTAAACACACATAAAATTAACATCGTCAGTCGTATCTGTACAACTGTGTTTGTAGGCCTTATCTTTCTCCAGGATTAATTAACATTTTGGATAAAGGAAACTTCGACATTAAACATTTAAGACATTCACCTCTTCAACTAAGCTGTCAAGAGTTCATAGCAAACATCCCCAAGGCATTCCAGGGGAGAGCAAATTCCTCACCTTTCTAAAGAAGAAACAAACAAACAAAACAAGCAGGGGAAAACATTCATAAAAACCAGATTCACCATTCAGGCCTGTATACATCATCATGAAGAATTAAAAACAAAGACCTTTGCAAGTTATTTTTTAAAATGACTTTGCCATGCTTCCCTATGCCTCTCCACCCCACCTGGTCTCTGCCACATGTGTATCAGTAAATTCACTGGTAGAGGTTTATTAGTCATTAAAATTCTGTCCTTAATTATCTGCCCTGGTTATCTGAATCACTATGAGCACTGGGATACAAGTATTTCAATTTTAATTTTGGGGGCAATTTTATCTAATAAATTATCTCGCAGGAAATGTACTCCTAACCTGCTAGAAAGAACTTGAGCAGCGTTGGTCTATATTTCCATTAAGTTCCCAAACTCACATTCCAGAATACATTCACTACAGATTTACCCCAGGTGTTGGCTGCCCCATCCTCCTTCAATCTACACAAAAAAAGCCTCTAACTCAGGCCTGAGGGTACATTAAGCCAGGGTAGCTGGCACAGCCAAAGGTATAGGCTTGAGCTCAGATTTCACTTCAACCTGGACTGGCAACCCACCTACACTGCAGTCAGGATGCAGGCTAATCAAGCCCAGGTGCTATTACTCCTCCTATGCTATCCCACAAGTTTTCCTGAGTTATATTTCTTGTCTATCTCCTCCTTTAAATCACGTACACCGACCCAGCATTTTAACCTCACATTTGCTTGTTCCGTTCCTGTTGTGCTTCCACTGCATTCGAACAGAGACACCACCAAAGAAATCCTCCTATCATGCTGCCAGTTGGCCAAAAACTAATGCCAGTCTTCTGGTAAAGCTGTGGTGTGAGGTCAGTAAGACCCATCATTTTGGGGAGCATGCCCCAAATGACAATTTTATGAGTGGTGGACACAAGGAAACGCAGAGGCAGAAAAGTCATCTGAGGGCGCCACGAATCACTTGATGGTTTGTCATGATGGAATTCAGCCTGCATTCTCGTTAGAAGCCCTTGCTGCTAAATGCTGTTCACTTTCTCCTTCAGAGCTGTCCGCATTAATAATGAATAGCTCCATTTGGAAGTTATTTACATAAAGTACTATTCTTGTATCATTATTGCCAGACAGCAGCTCCATGCTAGGCGAGAGAGAAAGATGGGGGAGAACATCCTGCGAATGACTTCAGAGAGCAGCCCAGTTTAATGCACCACGAAGAACCATGGGATAGCCTGCCAGAAACCCATCCCAGCATATATGAGCTAGTTCAGCAGCACTGCAGCTGCATGGGTCTGACACGGATAGGACTGTGCAGTAGGGATGCTTGGTGAGACAAGTCCAGGCTAACTCTGCAGTGAAGATGTACCCTCAAAGGTGCGACTGAGAAAGGGGCTCTACAGAATGAACTCAACTAAGGAGCAAGCAGTAGCATTCTGGTCCGCTTACTGCAAATGATCCGCAGTTAGGTTGTTTAAAACCAATGAGTGAACAAAAGCTGCTTGATTTCAAATACTATTTTATGCTTTTTTTTCCTCATATATATTTCTATTTTAAGGCCACTAGTTAACAGTGTGGCCTGTATACTAGAGCCTATATTTTCAAAAGGAAAAATAGCAAAGAGTCATTTTTTAGAGATGTGCCTGTTAAAACATACATTTTTGTTTGTTAGTGTTGGATCACATTAAAGAAGTTCTGTATTAAAATCACAAATGAGTTTGATTCCCCATAGTTTAAATTCCAGGGTATTACTAATTAAGAGGTCTCTTGGGTTTTGGTACTGTTTCTCTCCCTCTATGGGTGAAATTTGCAAGCTGCTAATTGTGTTAGTACACTCTAAGACAGAGTCTGCTCTCAAAGCAATTCTTTGTAACAACAACTACTCACACAGAAAGAGACTCCAAGCAATACTCTGTAACAATAGAAACAGCACCCAGAGACCCCCCCGCCCGTTTGTTGTATTCATCTCGCTTTGTTAACAATTGTGATTAAAATAGAGATAGAGGATTTATGTGGATGGATGCTTTGTGTGGATAATAACTGAATGATCAGGGAGGTGCCAGCCTAAGAATCCAGTGTCCATCGGCTGAAGAAGGCGTCAAGTGGAAATAACCAGAGGACCCCGGAGGGCAGACTGGAATCCACCCAACAGCCTCAAGAATGGGAGAACCAAAGAACAAGATAACATCTGGCAGCACGGAGCCATCAGGAATGTGACATCTGCTGATTGATTCAGCAACAGTATGATGAAGCAATTCCCATAGACTGGCACAGGAAGAAATTCCTATAAAAATGGACTCTAGAAAATGAGAACTTTGGGGTCTGATTCTGCAAACCAACTTCCAGGAGCATCAGATGAGCATCTGACAAGGCCCTGCTCTCTCCTCATGTCCAGGCCACCTGGCCAGTGGCTTGGCATGAGCAACTCTAAAGCTGGTAACTATGATAACAACCTTGCAGAACCTGTGTGTGTGTATCAATGAACGTGTGAATAAATATGAAATTGAATAGAATGTTATAGTTATAACTAACTGCTTACTATGATTCTTTCTGTATTCACAGTAAATGTGGCATTTTGCCTTTTCCCCTTGAATAAGCTCCTGCTGGTTTTTATTTTATTGGTATAACATTTGCACAGATAGCGCAAAAATGGCTGGACAGACTTGAGCCATTAGAGAATATTTGCTCTTTTAGGGAATAGAATAAACCGTGATAAGCTTCCCTTCAATTCTGTAAGAAAAAGCTGTACCTTTATACATAAAAAATTGATTAAGGGCAGAAAATATACAACAGATCATGAAATTCCAATCTTAATTCATGCATATGTTGTACTCTTTTTGCTACAAAGTACAACTTATATTTTGAACTTCCTAGATTTCATTTAGTGTGTGTCACAAATTTATCATTATTTAAACATGGGTAGAAGGACTTTGTATTTCAGTTTGAAGAAGATACCATGAAATTGCCTAGCAGAGGGAGTTTTGAGTTCAGAAAACACAGCTACAGTTTCTAGATAACAATTGACTAGAAGCAGTTTTCGACACCTATTTCAGCCCAAAATTATAGTGCCACAAAGCTTGTTACAGTGATGGGACAATCCATCCTGCCAACTAGCAGCCATAATTTTCAACCATTAAAATAATTATGCTAGCAACAGCAATTTACTTTAAAAATCTCTGCATGTTTCAAAAATTGTAACATTGTTTTAGAAAGATCGGTTTCCTTATTATAGAACGAAAAATTATGCAAAGATTGTGACAGAGGCTCTTTGGCAAATGGTCCTCTATTTTTTGCAAGTGACTCATCTCAGACTTGACAAACTCACTACACCAAACATGTCTTGCAGGTTATCTGCCCATAAAGGGTAGCATGTAAGAAATCTACAGAAAGGTCGTAATTTGTCAAGATTCCTAATCATTGCAAGAGGTATGTATGGGTTATATTTAAGGAATAATGTAATTACATTGAAAATATGCTTGGTGGATATGGAGTAAAAGTAGGCCAACAGGGAATAACGTCTCAGCGCTTGTCTACACATCCATCCATGCAGCTGTAGCGCTTAGCGAAGATGCGATCTATGCTGATAGGAGAACTTCTCCCATTGGCACATAGGTACTCCACTTCCTCCAGAGGTGGTAGCTGTATCAACGGGAGAAGTCCTTCCATTGACATAGTGCTGTTTACATCAGGAGTTCAGTCAGTATAACTGAATCGCTCAGGGGTGTGGAATTTCCGCACCTCTGAGCAATGTAGTTATAGCAGTATGACAAGTCTGTAGTGTGACCAAGCCTTAGTGATGGCCAATTCAAACAGGAGGGAGTTTTCAGCACACTCTGGTTAGCTGGTGATGTAATGCAAGGCTCAGTGGTCTACTATGCTCCATCCCTAAACTTTAAATTAACTTTAAAACTATCAGAAACAACTGAAACCATGTGGAGGTAAAAAAGGAACATTACAACAGACTGTCACCCTGCCTATGAATAAAGACAAATCACTGTTTCAGTATATCAAAGGCTGGGGAAAGACAGTTTCTTTTTAATGAGAAGACATCTTGAGGAGCGAGTGTTCTCATGAAAATTGGATCCTGGTTCCTGTGAAGCCAGCCAGCTCTGCAACAGACTGACCTTTGAAGGGGGATAAGTGGAAAAACATACTTTATTAGACAGGAAAGGTAGCTACTGATAAGTGTAGACCCAAGGTCGCATTTTATAATTTTGGTTTATGTTGTAACCATTCGTTTCCATCACTCTTTTTTCTTTCTACTAGAATCTCTCCCCTTTCTTAATTAAACCTTCTTTTATTTTATTACCAGTGCTGTGTGTTATACAGGAGAGGTGGTTTAAGGTAAAACTGGTAAACTGGGAAACACTGTATGGTAATGATAAAAATACTGATTTCTTCAATGCACTTTTGTAACTGAGATTCAATTACACCAGAGTCATAAGGAACTGAAATTATTTCCTTTTATATTGGATTGACTACAGAGTCTTTTTAAAATGCAAACATCAAATCCTTAACCAGCATTAACCAACAGGGGTGTAATTAATAACTTTAATACATAGCAACTTTCTTCTTCAATATGTTTTATAAACTAAGGCCCTAGTCGAGTGATCAGATCTATGCAGACCGACCCTCAAATCAGTGCAAAGAGTTTTGTGATTACAATGGGGCTCTGCCTGAACAAAATGTTTGTCTGTATAGCTCTGAAGGCAAGATTGGGGCTTAGGGTACATCGCCAATGTGTTTTAAAACCCATGGCAGCAAGTCTCAGAGCCCAGGTCTACAGACTCAGACTCTTCCTAGGATGCTAAAAGCAGCAGTGTAGATGTTGCGGCTCAGGCTGGAGTTCAGGTTCTGAAGCTCAGGGAGGCGGGTGTGCTTCAGAGCCTGAGCTCCAGCCCAAGCTGCAATGCCTACATAGCTATATTTAGCGCCATAGTGCAAACCCAAGTCTGTAGCGTAGACTATTTAATGTATATGTACCCTAAGAGGCATGGTCCTGCAGATACTATTTAGTGTAGTGCTCATCGCTGACACTCACTGACTATTTTTCACAACTGTCAGCTATGATACAGATGTTCCTAAACTCCCAGATCATGTGCTCGAGCCACTTACTTAGGCACAAATACCCTGTTAGTGGAGTTAATGTTTCATTTTCTGACTTGGCAATACTCAAAGTATGCCTTTTTTCATTTGTTTTACACTAAGATTGTGAAACTCTGAACTTTGTTTATGCTCCATGTGTTAGTCACTAGAAGTATTTTACAGTTCATTTTTGTTGTCTAATTGCAAATGCATTCACTATATATTCTCCAGCACTGCATACTTCAATTAAATGCTATCAGACTGACGAGCCAACATTTGTGCTACAATGTGGGACATCTAACTAATTTTGAAACTTGACATCCTGACTCCAAATGTGAAACTTTCTCCTTTGTGCCTGGACCTAGGGAGCAAAATGGTGTAATCTAGTTGGTGATTTCATGGGAGTTGGACTCTTAATAAGAAGAGCAAAGAGCAAAACTAATAACTGTTAAAAATGACACACTATGGACAAGATCCAGCCTTGATTTCATTTGGCTGACTTCAGTGAAGTTACCCTGAGGTGAATTTGATCCAGTACATTTCACTTTTTTATTAAATTGAGCAGTTTAGACTAAAGAATATCTTCATACTTTCAACTAACAAGAAATCACTCACAACATTACAATAATGTTCTTCACATTTGTTTAGGGATATTTTAAAACAACAAACCATTCTTTGCAGTAATTACCGAAGCTGTTTCTACTTTGGCACATGGCTAACAAGGATGTGAACGGACAACAAGACATATTATAGTACTAGGAAGTGCTTAGTTTTGTAAATTACAGCTGGTACTTAAAGAATTATAGTATATAACCCCATGAATACGCAACTCTCTTCAAGACTGCTATAACCTGCTGACTAGAAAAGATGAAAGAAACTCTTACCCCAGAAAGCTAGGATACAATCCAAGTATTTCATGGCTAATACGTTCCACATCAGAAGCATAATTTACAGTGGTTCTCAAACTGTGGGTTGGGACCCCAAAGCCTGAGGCCTTCAGCCCTGGGTGGCAAGTCTCAGGTTACAGGCCTCCTGCCTGGGGCTGAAGCCACTGGACTTCGACTTTGCCCCGAACCCCACCCCACCACCCAGGGCAGCAGGAGTTGGGGCAGGCTCAGGCTTCGGTCTCCCTTCCTGGGGTCATGTAGTAATTTTTGTTGTCAGAAGGGGGTCATGGTGCAATGAAGTCTGAGAATCCCTAGAATGCATTAGACTTGGAGCCACACATGGAAAACTCAATCTGAAGGCTCTCAAGAGTTTTCATCCCCACACGGAACACAGTTATTTTGCCTTCTATGCCAGAGACCCACGTTCAGTCTCTAACGAGAGGTAGGATGGCCTACTGGTTAGGGTCCATTTATTCTTTTACGTAGAGACTGTCTGGTTTGGCCAATGTACATAGCAGAGGGGCATTGCTGGCACATGATGGCATATATCATATTGGTAGATGTGCAGGTGAACGAGCCTCTGATAGTGTGGCTGATGTGATTAGGCCCTATGATGGTGTCTCCTGAATAGATATGTGGACACAGTTGGCAACGGGCTTTGTTGCAAGGATAGGTTCCTGGGTTAGTGTTTTTGTTGTATGGCGTGTGGTTGCTGGTGAGTATTTACGTAAAAGAATAAATGGACACAAATCAGATGTCAAGAATTATTACATTCAAAAACCAGTCAGAGAACACTTCAATCTCTCTGGTCACTCGATTACAGACCTAAAGGTCGCAATATTACAACAAAAAAACTTTAAAAACTGACTCCAACGATAGACTGCTGAATTGTAATTAATTTGCAAACTGGACACCATTAAATTAGGCTTGAATAAAGACTGGGAATGGATGTGTCATTACACAAAGTAAAACTATTTCCCCATGTTCCACCCCCCCCACCCCCAACTGTTCCTCACACGTTCTTGTCAACTGCTGGAAATGGCCCATCTTTATTATCACTACAAAAGGCTTTTTGTTTTTTTTCCTTTCTCCTCCTGCTGGTAATAGCTTATCTTAACTGATCACTTTTGTTATAGTGTGTATGGTAACATCCATTGTTTCATGTTCTCTGTGTATATATATCTTCCTACTGTATTCTCCACTGCATGCATCCGATGAAGTGGGTTTTAGCCCACGAAAGCTTATGCTCAAATAAATTTGTTAGTCTCTAAGGTGCCACAAGTACTCCTGAAAGATTTTTGAATGGCAGTTTTGACATTATCCCATTCAATCTACTTTTAACATAATTATAATATTGGCTGTATCTTGTGATAGAAATAAACTGCATATACTTGTAAATATACAATAATTTTTTAAAAGTCTGAGTTCAATCACGTTTTCAGGAATGTTTACAGCTGAAAATGTGTCTCTATCTACATATTCTCTGGAGTATTTAAAAGTAGCACAGGAACTCATCATGAATATACTCACTTGACAGATTACTCCAGCTCCCATGAAGTCTACTGCAAACACCCGTTACAATATCCTTTGCTACAATACTGTCTACAATGTCTCTGAAATTCAGCATTTCACAAGAGCAAGAGACACAGCACAAATGTATTTTCATAGAATGTAGTAACCCACCACCCAGTTTTTCCTTATGTGGTTTAACTTTCACAGGAATATTACCATCAATAATGCACCATACACAATGCCACAAAAATAAATAATATGCTAATATGAACAGCATTTGATTCCTCAATGTAATGCAAAAATCTGAAGCCACTGAATGAAGATATATACCATCAACATTTCCCACCAGACACATACTCATTAAAGTTCCAATAACAACAATAAACTAACATATATTTAAACATACATTGACGTGTTTCTGTTTTCTGTGCCCCTTGTAATTATAAGCCATTTAGGATTATGATAAATGAGGCTCTCCTCCCCTTGGATCCTGCAACGAAGTCATAAAGCTGAATTTGTTAAAATTAGGTCTGTGGCAACAGAGTGATGAAGTCCATACAGGAGTAACTTCACTGCAAGACCAGGCAGAAGGAGAAGCTGGAATGGGATGGAGAAAGATCTTATTCAAACATATCTTTAACAAAGCAAGCAAAATATACAAACAAATCTCTAGGTTGACAAAAATGCTTTGTGTGTAGGTGTTCTTATTTCAAATTCACCGCAGCGCAAAAGCACACTTTTGTGTACAACTCTGCTCTTGTTGTAACCTGGGTCTTTTCAGATATCTTAAGGAAGACCTCTCTCCCACCAGAAACTATACGCTTATTCCACATACTTCCTCTATAAAAAAAAGTTAAGAAACTTATAGCTTTAATCTGTCAGGTTTCATACCTTGCATACTCCTAAATATGCAGCTATTTATACATGTTCTCCTGCAACAGGATATTTACCAAAATTATAGATTTTGTAAGCAGCGGCCACTTTGCACAATCAGTTCTGAACTTGCAAAAAGGCAAATCATTCCATACAGTATGCATAATAATCAATTGGTCTCACTCAGCTCAGGGGTGCCCAAAGTTTGTCCATTAGTTTATAACAGCTATCCCCACACCCAAGATGCCTTGAAAAGCACACACATATGGCAGCTGAATTCCACTACAGTCTCAACCACAGCAAGAACAATACCTCCACTCTCCCACCTGCTATTACTATCTGTCAATTAACAATATTGTTCCATTTTGCACTAGGGATGTAAAACGTTAACCAGTTAACTGATAAGCATCAGTCTTACCGGGAATATATTCGGTTAACATTTAAATGCCTAATGTGCACATTAAAAATGCCGCAGCAACAGTATTTCATAGTGTATGTGGAACTAGGTTCCGCATTGTTAGGAGTCAGGACCACTGCTATGGAACTGACATCGTAGGTGTGGGAACTAGGGGTGCTGCAGCACGTTTTACACAAACAGGGGGCCCCGGCCGCAGGGCCGGCAGCTGGGACCCGCGTAAAATGTGGGGGTGTTGCAGCACCCCCTGCACCCATAGTTCCCACTCCTATGTTGTGAACTCGTTAACGCTTAAATGTTTAACCGATACAATTTTAATAGCTTAAATGGTTACTTTTGTAAAGCACTATTTACATCCCTATTTTGCACCAGTGTTTTTCTGTCTGTCAGTGTCTCAGACCTCAGGCTATCACCTGCCTCATGGTAGAATCAGGTGATTCTCCCACTCTCAGACAGGGCCTTGGACTGCAGTCCCCTGTGTATCAACCATGACTACCTCTGCAGGACTGAGTTATCTTCAGTGCTTGCAGTTCTGTTCTCTCTAGGGGGAAAGGACAGCAGTATCCAGTAGCCACATGGCCCTTTTAAAGCAAAGTATAATTAAATTAGAGATTTCAGAGAAAACAGACCTGAAAAAGACAGCAGTCCATACATATGCCATCCTCCACACAGCCTGTGTGTGTGTGTGTGAGTGTGTGAGCCAGTCCTCCTGATAGCCCAGGATGACTGACCTCCCCTCCTCTCCTGAGAAGGGTTTTTAACTGTTTAGTGTTCTTTTCATCTCTTCCTTCCCAGCACTGGCTGAACAGCTGTGTCACTATGACCTGGGGCCTGGAAGTATGCCATTGTCTTGTAATTGCCCCCAATGTTTGCTGAGAGTTGCTTATCTATAACTATTGTGTTTTTCTTACCGCCCTTATTAAACTAGAGCAATCACATTCATACAGGAAAGTCTTATAGCCCAACATACAATAACTTCTCCTCCCTGGCCAGGTCACATGTAGTGTTCACAAAATTATTACATCTCCTCAAAGTTCTCAGATTATTACACAGCAGCTTCCCATCCACAGCACCAACCATGAACACCATCCCCAGTGCCCCCAGCCATTCCCCCACTGTTTTAGGAAGCAGCCCCTGGAACTCCTGGAATTGGGAAGGAGGCACGCGGGGGGGTTGGGGTGGGGGAGACACGACACAGCCCACCCATCATTCAGGCTTGTGTGCACAGTGCTTAAAAACTTACAGTTCTAATATGAAAAAACACTAAAATGACCCTAGATCCAACGTTTAAATAAACAGAAGCTGCCCACTGTGCCAGATCTACTTAGGACCCACCTCCCTACTTAATTTTTTTTAAAGACAGTCAATGTTTATTTAAGAGATATCAGTCAACGATGAAAAGTAGGAATTCCATGGACAAATTTCAGCCAGCACCCAAATTCAAAGATTTCCTATTAAAAACTAATAAAGAGAAACCGAACATTCTACACCCAAAATTCAAAGAACATAAAAAATCTAACCCTGTGTACCATTTTACCAGAAACAAAAAGGAACTTACGCCACAATTTAAGCCCATTTTAGAACACAGCTCGAACGGTGGAGCTGTTATCAGGCACTTCTATAATGCTCAAATACGCACCATTTAAACATGCGTTAATGACACACCAAATTTCTGTTCTGAGACTACAGAAAGCACGGTCACTTTGGGCCAGTTTACACTGGCAACGCCAAAGCGCTGCTGCGTCAGCGCTTTAACGTGCCTCATGTGGTTCTGGCACAGCGCCAGGAGCTCTAAAAAAAACCACCTCCGTGAGGAGCGCGGCTCCCGACACGGGGGGTGTGGCTCCCAGTGCTGGTGCACTGTCTACTCTGGCGCTTTACAGCCCTGAAACTTGCTGTGCTCAGGGGGGTGTTTTTTTACACCCCGAGCAAGAAAGTTGCAGCGCTGTAAAGTGCCAGTGAAGACAAGACCTTTGCTTCAAAACATTTTGTCACTGCACAGGCTATCATCATTTTTCTGGTATCATTTGTCTCCCAATGTTCTCCAGCTGATGAAAAAAATGAACTAACTGTGGTGTGTAACAGGTGTCAGAGTTAACTAAGACCAGCTGCACAATCTCTTCATGGAGAGTCTTTTACAGCCAATTAAAAATTGCACAGTATTTTCAAGGTGTTTCAAACCTTTGGGTAGCAGTGGAGCTCAATTGGAGGATTACTTTTCTGACTATATGCAGAAAACACATTATTGGCAATGCGAGTTATGCACACAGAGTGAGGGCAGAATACATCCACAAAGGAACTCCAAATGAGAAACAGTGTTGCCAACTTTTGAGGTTTTGCCATGATAAGCGTTACAATATTTGGTGTTTTTCCTGCCCAGCTGCTGGAATAAATGGACTGTATGAGAATCTCAGCTTTCAGTTTAAAAAGGGAGTTACTAGCCTACGTGGCTGTGGAAAAAGACATGAAAACTTGACATGAATACACTGTAAGGGCTCCAAAACAAGGAGGCAAATAAAAAGAATCCAAAGTGTATTTTAAAAAATAATCCTGTTATTTTTAAACCAAACTCACAATTGCCTTGGTGTTGGCAATATTGGAAAGCAACTCCCTACGTCTCCCAGGTTTTCAGCGTTCTTGCCAGACAGCAAAAATATCTGATTTAAAAACAGCAGAAACTTCGAAAACATAGTGAAGTTAGTTTACCTTGCTGCACTCTTAAGTCTAGGAAGATGAGAAATGCTACACCAGATCAGATCAATGGTACATTGAATAATCTGGTGCCTGGTCACTGAAAGAGCTTCAGAGAAAAGAACAAGAAACTCCATTAACAGACGATGATGATAATCTCTCTACAGTAAAAGTTGCTGCTTAATCTAAGGCTTGTTTTATGCCTTAAATTTTAAAGGTTATATGCCACATATATATAGTGTCAGTTGTCTGATTCTTCAATCTCTAGATTTTGTATGTAATATACTACTGCTTTTAACAAAACATAACAGATCAGAGCCTTCTTTTGATTTGGCCTTTCATCAGAACTTGTCATGGTGGACAGGCCCTAAAGATGAACCACTTCCTCCATTTAGAAAATCCCTGTTTTTAACTTTGACAATATTAGCAGTATTTAATAAATCCTGGTATGGACAAGAATAATGCAGGCTGCATTACAGTGGGTGGGGAGTCTTAAAATTATAATTTGGAACAGAACAAAAATGCAGAGGAATCAGAATTTCCAGAATGACACACACAGCATAAAACCACAACAGAAAACACTAAAAAGCTTGCTGTAAGTGCTTTGACATTAATATTTTACTACAACTTGAAAAAAAAGAATTTGTTAACCATGCAAGCTATACAGAGTATGTTGTGTGCCTTTAAATGAGAAAAAAAGAATCTGGAGGTTTCAATATGATTTAATTCCAGTACTATATACAGCTTCTGATTTACGGAGGCCCTAACCACTGCATGCACAACAGTCACTAATGCTATAAAAGCCCAGAAGTCTGCAGCTTTATCATCCACTCTAACAATCAGAATAAAAGTTAAAAAGGAGTGAGTCTAGGCTGACTTTTCAAACTTATTAAAATTCTCTGGATATAGATCCATTTTCTTTGCTCAATATTTTACTTGTATGTTTGCCTGTAAATATCAGTATGAGAAAAACTTTTTTGAACTGGGCACTATAAGCACAAGGTAAATTGACTGAAAAATCATATTTTCATTAAGCAGTTGTGAAATGCTAGCTTGCAATTTACTGCCACAGTCCCAGCAGAAACTCCTACTCTGTCAATAACAGTACACCAGGATGACTATTTTTAATTTTACATAAGCAGAAGAACACCTTTGTCAAAAAACTGTACAAAATCAGTTACCTAGCTCTTTCTATAGACACACGACTTAGCTCTCCATCTGAAGTGCAGGCATAAAATTCAAGTTTCTTTTGATCCAGATTATAATACAAGTACATTTTTTAAAAAAAACAACAAAACCCACTACTTTGATTTGTGACCATGACAAGCAAGAAATGGTCACTATTAGGCCTAGAATGAAAATCACGACACAGTACTGTTGCGGTTACCAAGCAAACAGCACCTCTGACCCCTCCTTGTGCAGTCTCTTGGCATAGAATCCTGTGACTCTCCCACTCTTAAAGTGAGCCCTGGGTTGCAGTCCCCTGTGTATCAACCACAATTTACTCCAACAAGTCTGACTTATATCCATACCCTACAAGTCTGTTCCCTCCAGGATAATGTCAGTGGTAATCAGTGACTAAACATCTTCCTTAAAGCACAGTATCATTTATTTAGAACATTTCAGAAAAAATAGATCTTAAAAGCAATCAAACACCTGGTAAACAGGCATGCATGTAGGTTGCCTAACCATCTTCCATATGGAGACCCTGGAAGGACTAATTCCCTATAGACACTTTGTTACAGCCTTGCTGTCAGCCTGTCAGAGTTCACTAACACTCTCTAGGCAACTTATGGAAACTCCCTCTCCACACATACACTTTCCCAAGGAATCAATACAGTTTAACTGTATATAGCCCTTTGATCTAGCAACTCCCCACTCTGGCAAAACACAGCTTACAACAGGAGACAGGGTCTTTGAAGCCTGCTCCATTGTTTTTCCAAGCGTATACCTAGATTTTTTTTCTGGAAAGTCACTGTGTCTCTTCCCTGTTTGTTCTTCTCACTGCCCCTATCAAGTTAGATCAAATATTTTCATATAGGAAATTCTGATAACCCTCCACAATTAGACAAAAACTTTTCCTCACTGACCAGGTCACTTACAATATTCATCTCATTTTCATAGATTGGTATGTGGCAGCTCCACAACCCTCACACAGTTACTGATGCCAGAAAGACATCCTCTCAAAATGCTACTGTAGCAGACAAGGGTTTCTTCTTTTCAATATTCTACTTTTAAGGGGAGAAAGCCACAAAGAAGGGGACTGGCCAGTTCAGGTGATCAGTCACTTCTGGTTACTAGTTCATAGTCAAAACATGTTAGTAGTGACTATGGGTAGGTCTTCACTGTCTTTAAAGGGGCTGTGTAGTCGCGGCAACAGCACTGGGAAAGAGCTCTCCCAGCGCTGTAAGAAAACTACCTCCACAAGGGAAGCAGCTCCCAGTGCTGGTGCACTGTCTACACTGCCTCTTTACAACACTGAAACTTGCAGCGTTCAGGGGGGTGTTTTTTCACACCTCTGAGCGAGACACTTGCAGTGCTGCAAAGTGGCAGTGCAGACAAGGCCTAAGTGCCAGATTCAGACCCTCTCCTGCAGTCACAGGAGGGATTCACTCCAAGGAAGGGCAGGCCTGGCAGTTTCTACCAGTGAAGAACTGCTAGAATTGCAGTCAGTGCACCACAGGAGCCCTGCTAGCAGAAGCTGCCATGGGGATGTACTAAATCAGCACATCCCCTGGCCACACCACCTTTTTGCCCAACACCATCCACTTCTTGTGCCGCACCAGCTACCCATACATCCGACACACTTTGTTTGTTTTAGGCTGCAGAAACATCCTCCCAGATGACTTATGAGCTGCCAAGAATTGCACGGACTTCTACAGGAGCGTTTTATCTAGTTCATTTCAACAAGTTTCTGCAAGTGCGGACTCCAAGCTGAGTTTGCCTCAAAATTCATTACTGCTCTCTGGATGTTTGGCAACCTAGTTGATGGTCTCAGTTCATCTCCCAATGAACGTGTCAGAGCAGCATTTAGTGGCTGTCTCAGCAGAAAAGATGCCAAGGACTTAACTGTTCTATGACCTGAAGAGGCAGTCTCTCCACATCAGAGCTCAGGCACATTGGCGTGCACTGCTGCTGTCTGCGCTTGTATCTATTTTGTGGACAAAGAGAGAACCTCCATTTCAAGTACTGTCAGTCTGGTATCTTTCAGAAACAATCACTGGCAGGAATGCTCTTGTACCCATTAAATTAAAATGTTATTTTTGTTCGTTATAAATAAAAGTTAACACTAGTGAAGTCAAACAACTGAGCCAAATTACCTCTTTGTTTTCTTAGAGACAAGGTTTGGTAATCAATAGCTGAGAACCAAGTAGTAGGATTGGAAGAAGAACAAAAAAAAAAAAAAAAAAAGACGGGATAGCCTTTAGTTGGTTTACAGTTTGCAAGTGAGATGTTTTAAATATTTCCAACATCCATTAAATTGCCAGCATTCTAGGTCTCCAACAATCTGGGGATTACATACCGTATTCGTTATTTTGTCTGCCACAGAAAGATTGTGACATATTAGCATAAGACTTACAAATTTATTTAATTTGGAAGATATGTTTCCAAGAAACATTTACAGTGGGTGAAGCTTTAAAATGTTGTGTAATTAGTGAAATAGTTCATTATTCTTTATTAGTTTTTCATACCCCTCCACATTAATTCTTACCCAATGCATGACTCTACACTAATTGCAAAATCTACACAGAAAATCATAGGCCCATAACATGAACCTCCACCTGGGGTTGTTTAATTATTGTCTTGTCTTATTAAAACTATAAGCTCCTTGGGGCAGAGATAAATATCTGTTACATACAGCATTGACACATTCCCATGCTCAACAAATAATGACCATTTTCTTTGACATTTACTGTTTGTCAAACAGCCATGCTCCTTTTTCTTGTGTGAATTAAGTCATAAAGTAGGGTTGAGCATTTGACCGGTCCAAAAATAACTGGTCAACTGACCAGTCAAATAATATCAAATAAAATGTCAAAAATGGTCAAATATTTTAAAACACTAATTTATTAGAACAACAACAACAAAAGGCTTAGCTAGATATTTGTACCTAATTATAAAGAACAAGTTACATAACTGAGTTATTTTAACTCAGAAAAATGCAGAAAAGAAAAGAAAAGAAAAGAAAAGAAAAGAAAAGAAAAGAAAAGAAAAGAAAAGAAAAGAAAAGAAAAGAAAAGAAAAGAAAAAGAAAAGAAAAAGAAAAGAAAAAGAATAATGCATTCAAAAAAGTTGGTTACTGCCTAACAAAGAGCATTCTTGCTGGAATATGTGACAATGTCCGACTCTGGTCAAATAATAGGCGGTCAGTTGATCAGTTTGCCAAGCCTAGTCATAACATTAAATTCCTTATATCAGAGGCAAGGTACATCTATGCTGTTACACTAGTTATTTTAGGTCCTCACTACAATTCTAGATACCATGGTACAAAGAAGCTGCATGGTGAAAGACAAAAGTCGATTTAAAAATTAAATGCTCAAGCAAAGGGAGAAGGAATTAAAATGACAAAGCACACTTTTTTTTTTTGGTAGAAAGTTCACCTCAGTGTGGACACCCAGCTCACCATACAAAGGTATTTAAATAGTTAAAAATGTCACATTTTACATCTGCAGGGCTCAAATGATAAACAGTTCTTCTATGCTCTCCTTTCACATGTTTACTAGTTTTATTTTAGTAAGAACTAACTGTGTTCTCTCAATTTCTGCTCTGCATCATTACATGTGTCTGTCATAGGCAGCTTCAGTCACAATTGTGAAGATGTACACAAAAGGATAGAAACACTTTTGAACAGTGATTTGATTTAAATCACTAGTCAGGAAGACTCTATTTAATCATGGATTTCTACATAAAAGTGCATTCTTGTTGGTTGTTATAAACTTAATATATATTCTTCACAGGTAGAGGAACTTAATTAAAATATTCCCAAACTGGGTCTCTTATGGCTTACTGCCATTATAGGTTTTCTCTTCTAGTGAGAGAATGGTATGGTGTATCTCAAATCAATGAAGACTAGACTCAGAAAAGACCTCAAGACTACTGGAATATACTGCTCAAACAGTTCCACTTTTGTTTCTACTGCCTGTCCCTCCCTTCTCACACTTATCTCCACAGTTCTTCTCCTTGGCCAGATCTATTCAACCCCCAACAATCTTCTATTCATTGAACTTTTTAAAGCTTTGCACTTTTAGAGAGAGGTAAGGGATTGACTCTGTGTACTCAAATTTGCAGAGGGACAATAGGGTTGAGGTCTCTTATTTCTCACCTCTATATATTATTTATTTTTAAACATTTTTGCTGTTAACAAGCATGTTATCTCGGGAGACACAAATCCACAGTTTGAGAACTGCAAAACTAAATATCCCTGATGGTATCTTCTAGACTGAGCACTGAGTCCGATCGGGTATATAGAAAGAGTAACCTAAATAATCTATATAGAAGCCTGTGGAACCCCATAAGATTGGGTCCCAGATCCATGAACTACTGGAACTCATTTACAAAACTTTTCTTAAACATTACATGAATATATTGTCTCATACTATAGAAAAAATGGTTACTTACCTTCTCGTAACTTGTTCTTTGAGATGTGTTGTTCACGTCCATTCCACATTAAGTTGTGCATGTCACGTGCACGAGCGTCAGAAACTTTTTCCCTTAGCGGCGCCCGTTGGGACCCCTGAGTGGCACCACTGCGCCATGCATATATACCCCGCCGCCTGACACCCTCCAGTTCCTTCTTGCCAGCGACTCCGACAAGAGGGGTAGGAGGGCGGATGGTGGAATGGACGTGGACACAACTCGAAGAACAACAGTTACAAGAAGGTAAGTAACCGTTTTTTCTTCTTCGAGTGCTTATTCACGTCCATTCCACATTAGGTGAATCACAAGCTTACCTCTGGAGGAGGGTAGGAGTCACGGAACAACTGACTGGAGTACCGCTCTGCCAACTGCCACATCCTCTCTGGCCTGCTGGTTGACCGCATAGTGGGTCGTGAAGGTGTGCACTGAGGACCAGGTGGCTGCTATGCAGATCTCCTGGATCGGGACCTGTGCCAGGAAAGCAGTGAAAGTCGCTTGCGCCCTGGTCAAGTGGGCCGTGACCGCTGGGGCCGGAACAACTGAGAGGTCATAGCACGTCCGGATGCAGCTTGTAATCCAAGACGAGATCCACTGCACCGACACTGGGAGGCCTTTCATCCTCTCAGCTACGGCCACGAACAGCTGCGCAGATTTACGAAAGGGTTTGGTGCGCTCCAAATAGAACCACCAGCGCTCGACGGACATCCAGGGTGTGTAGGCTGCGGTAACTCGGGTCCGAATGGGGTTTTGGAAAAAATACCGGCACACAAATGTCCTGCCCGAAATGGAATTGCAAGACCACCTTAGGGAGGAACTTGCGGTGCAGTCGGAGCTGCACCTTATCCTTGTGAAACACCATATACAGTGGCTCAGAGGTGAGAGCCCTCAGCTCGGACACCCTTCTGGCCGAGGTAATGGCCACCAGAAATGCCACCTTCCAGGAAGGGTGGAGGAGGGAGCAGGTAGCGAGGGGCTCAAATGGGGGTCCCATGAGTTTAGAGAGGAGGGACTGGGGGGCGTGAGTACGGAAACATCCTCTCCAATCCTTTAAGGAACCATCCCACCACTGGGTGGGAAAACACCAAGCCCCCTGAAAACCCTGGATGGAAGGCGGAGATGGCCGCCAGGTATACTCTAAGTGAGGACGGGGCCAGCCCCTGCTGTTTGAGGTGCAGGAGGTACTCGAGAATGGCTTGCACCGGGGCTCACACCAACAGGAGAACCTTTTCCACTTGGCCATAGAGGTAGCCCTAGTAGAGGGTTTCCTACTGCCAAGCAGAATCTGCTGCACAGGAAGGGAACACTGGCTCTCCAAGGCGTTTAGCCACAGAGCTTCCACGCTGTCAGGTGTAGTGACTGCAGGTCGGGGTGGAGAAGCCTGCCACCGTCCTGTGTGATGTGGTCCCGGTGTAGGAGCAGGACTACCAGGGCCTCCACTGACAGCTCTAGAAGTGTTGTGTACCAGTACTGGCGGGGCCATGCTGGGGCAATGAGGACCACCGCCGCCCTGTCCTTGCGTACCTGAGCAGGACCTTGTGTACCAAGGGGAGCAGGGGAAACACATACATCAAGCCCCCTCCCCAAGGGATCGCAAACGCGTCTGCGACTGAGCCCGGGCTGTGGCCCTGGAACGAGCAGAACTGCAGGCACTGGACGTTGTCCCTGGTGGCAAACAGGTCTACCCGGGGAAACCCCCACCTGAGGAAGAGGGAAAGCACGATGTCCGCTCTGAGCATCCACTCGTACATGCGATACGACCTGCTGAGGTAGTCCGCCAGCTCGTTTTGCACCCCTGGGAGATATGACACCTCAAAGAGAATGGCATGGGCTACAGAAAAGCCCCAGAGGAGGAGAGCCTCGTGACAGAGTGGCGAGGAACGGGCCCCACCCTGCTTGTTTATATAAAACATGGCAGTAGTGTTGTCTGTCAGAACTGTCATGCTGTGACCACTCAGAGTGGTGTGAAAGGTCTGGCAGGCTAGACGAACTGCCCTGAGCTCCTTCACATTCATATGGAGCGACCGCTCTGCTGCGGACCACAAGCCCTGAGTCCTGAGGTCCCCTAGGTGAGCCCCCCCACCCCTGGTCTGACGCATCCATCACCAGCGTCAGGTCCAGCTGTGGGGCGGCAAAGGGGATGCCTTCGCAAACTACAGCCTGGGGCTGCCACCACAGCAGGGAGTCCAGCACGTCCCTTGGGGCTGTCACTACCAAGTCCAGGGGGTCCTTGCCTGGGAGGTACACCCGAGCGAGCCATGCCTGCAGAGTCCTGAGTCTCAGTCTGGCATGCCTGACCACGTGTGCATGCTACCATGTGGCCCAGCAGCCGCAGGAAGCACCTGGCCATTATTGTTGGAAACTGGCACAGGGAGGCAACCGCTTGCTGGATAGCTCGGAAGCAGGATACTGGAAGGCTTGCCCTGGCCTGCACCGCGTCCAGGACCGCCCCTATGAATTCCACTCTCTGCATGGGCACGAGAGTGGACTTGGGGACACTAACCAGGAGCCCCAGCTCGCGGAACAATCTCAGGGCCACCTCCACATGTCCCCGCACTTCCGCTTCGGATCGACCCGCCAAGAGCCAGTTGTCGAGATATGGGTAAACCCAGACCCTCTGCCTCCGTAAGAAGGCCGCCACGCATTTCGTGAACGCCCATGGGGCCGCGGCTAGACTGAACGGGAGAACTGCAAACTAGTAACATTCTTGGCCCACAGTGAAGTGTAGGAACCGCCGATGAGCTGGGTGGATGGCGATATGAAAGTACGTGTCCTTCATGTCGAGGGCAGCATACCAATCCCCCGGATCCAGGTAAGGGATGATGCTGCCCAGAGAGACCATATGGAACAGGGCCTTGACCAGGAACTTGTTGAGCCCTCGCGAGTCTAAAATGGGATGAAGGCCACTTTTTGGCCTTGGGAATGAGGAAGTACCAGGAGTAGAAACCTTTCCCCCTTAGGCCATGCGCCCCCCCCCCCCGCCTCCAGCAGCGAGCGAACCTCCTTCTCTCGGAGATGATGCTCGTGAGAGGGGTCCCTGAAGAGGGACGGAGAAGGGGGGTGGGAGGGAAGAGAATTGCAGTGAGTACCCGTTCCATACGCTATATAAGACCCAACGGTCCAACGTAATGCTGGACCACGCACGGGAGAAACGGGCCAGGCAGTTCAGGAAACGAGGGGATGGATCCGGTGACTGATCTGGTACGCTGTCCTCGAGCACACCTTCAAAAGCCTGGCTTAGTGCCTGGCTGGGATTTGTGCTGACCCTGGTTCTGGCCCAGCGCATTATTGTTGTTGTTATTGTGCCGTTGCCTGTTATCCCTGCCTCGCCTATGGTACGGCTCATGCCTATGATGAGGCTGGTACTGGCGCTGAGGGGGAGGCTGCAGCTTAAAGGGCTTCCTCTGTGTCACTGGGGTGTGCATACCCAGCGACTTAAGTGTAACCCTCGAGTCCTTGAGGCTATGCAGCCTCCCATCTGTCTGGTCCGACAAGAGCCCAGACCCTTCAAAGGGGAGGTCCTGAAGTGTACTCTGGACCTCAGGCGGCAGGCCTGACTCCTGCAGCCACGCCGAGTGCCTCATGACCACCCCCGAAGCGATTGTTCTGGCCGTCGCGTCTGCTGAATCCAGGGAGGCCTGGAGAGAGGTCTTGCCCTCGTCCACCAGGGATGTAAACTCCTGTTGGGAACCTTGCGGGAGGTTGTCCTTAAACTTCCCCACCGCTGCCCAGGAGTTAAAATTATGCCTGTTGAGAACGGCCTGCTGGTTCGCAATCCTCAACTGAGCAAACCCCTGACAAGTACACCTTTCTGCCAAAAAGGTCCAGGCGTTTTGCCTCCTGGCCCTTAGGTGCCAGGGCCTGTTGTCCATGGCGCTCCCTTTCGTTCACCGCCAGGACCACCAGAGAGCATGGACTTGGGTGGCAAAACAAGAATTCGTAGCCCTTTGACGGGGCAAAGTACTTGTGCTTCACACCCTTGGCTGTTGGAGTGCTGGAGACCGGGGTCTGCCATGTAGTCTTATAATTCAATTGGATGGTCTTAATGAGTGGGAGCGCTATTCTAGATGGACCTTCGGGACTCAAAATGTCCACCATGGGGTCCTCCTGCTCAACCATCTCCTCAGCCTGCTACCCCAAGTTCTGGGCGACCCTACACAGTAGCTCCTGGTGAGATCTGTGGTCTATGGGTGGAGGGCTGGACACCGCTGTTCCCGCCACCACCTCATCCGGGGACGACGAGGAGGTTAGCAGCTGCTTGGCCTCCTCTGGCTGGTCCTCCTGCTCCCCTTCTCCCGCTGACCTCTCCAGTTTACACTGGGGGGATGCTGGAGCCCTGGATACTGTAGCTTCTGGCGCCGTCGGGCATCAGTGCGGGGACCGGGACCACTGCACTGAGTAGCTTGCCTCCAAGCACCTAATCACTTAAGTGTCCACAACAAAGGTATGCTAACTAACTGATAACAGCTATGTATAAGAGAAAGGCTAAGGGACTGCTCTCATACAAGAGAGAGAGGTTGTTCCAACGCCGTCACTAATGGTAAGAAGGAACTGGAGGGGGTCGGGCGGCAGGGGTATATATACACGGCACAGTGGTGCCACTCAGGGGGCTCTGCTGGCCCGACTGGAGCCGCTGAGGGAAAAAGCTTCCGATGCTCGTGCACACGAAGCGCGCACAACTAATGTGGAATGGACATGAACAAGCACTCGAAGAAGAATTAGAATTTATAATCCCTATTCCAGGATGAGATATCTTTGAGCTATAATGTATCTTAATTAAAACTATCTTTAGATAGGTTTTTTCCTCAAAAAGCATTTTATCAAAAAAATCTGATTTAAAATTACGAAATCCAATTTTTTTTTATTTTTTTTTTTACAAAAAATCATTGATTTTTATCCACCCTGCTTTTGAATCACTCAAAATGTTTACATAAAATATTATTCTGCTTACATCAGCTGTTTAGACTGGGTTAGCATTTAAATACATGAAAGAACTTAAGGAAAAATACAATGCCTTAAAAAATAACCACCAAAACCAAAATCCCTGTATGAAGAGCTTTAATAATAAATAAAATGAAACATATAGCCTTATTATCCCTTCCTCCAGATGAGCAGAGTGGACAAGAACCTGGTGCATCTGGGTCAGGGAGTGCAAAAGCATCAAATGCTACCTTCTTGCCTTCATTCTGTCATAAGAACATAAGAATGGCCATTCTGGGTCAGACCAAAGGTCCATCCAGTCCAGTATCCTGTCTACCGATAGTGGCCAACACCTGGTGCCCCAGAGGGAGTGAACCTAACAGGTAATGATCAAGTGATCTCTCTCCTGCCATCCAGCTCCACCCTCTGACAAACAGAGGCTAGAGACACCATTCCTTACCCATCCTGGCTAATAGCCATTAATGGACTTAACTAGATAAATTCATTGAGGTTCTCTTTTAAACCCTGTTATAGTCCTAGCCTTCACAACCTCCTCAGGCAAGGAGTTCCACGGGTTGACTGTGAGCTGTGTGAAGAACTTCCTTTTATTTGTTTTAAACCTGCTGCCCACTAATTTCATTTGCTGGCCCCTAGTTTTTATATTATGGGAACAAGTAAATTTTTCCTTATTCACTTTCTCCACACCACTCATGATTTTATAGACCTCTATCATATCCCCCCTTAGTCTCCTCTTTTCCAAGCTGAAAAGTCCTAGCCTCTTTAATCTCTCCTCATATGGGACTCGTTCCAAACCCTGAATCATTTTAGTTGCCTTTTTCTGTACCTTTTCTAATGACGTATATCTTTTCTGTGATGAAGGGACCACATCTGTACGCAGTATTCAAGATGTGGGCGTACCATGGATTTATAGAAGGTCAATAAGATATTCTCAATCTTATTCTCTATCCCCTTTTTAATGATTCCTAACATCTCGTTTGCTTTTTTGACTGCCGCTGCACACTGCGTGGACGTCTTCAGAGAACTATCCACGATGACTCCAAGATCTTTCTCCTCATTAGTTGTAGCTAAATTAGCTCCCATCATATCGTATGTACAGTTGGGGTTATTTTTTCCAATGTGCATTACTTTAAATCCACATTAAATTTCATTTGCCATTTTGTTGCCCAATCACTTAGTTTTGTGAGATCTTTTTGAAGTTCTTCAGTCTGCTTTGGTCTTAACTATCTTGAGCAGTTTAGTATCATCTGCAAACTTTGCCACTGTTTACCCCTTTCTCCAGATCATTTATGAGTAAGTTGAATAGGATTGGTCCTAGGACTGACCCTTGGGGAACACCACTAGTTACCTCTCTCCATTCTGAAAATTTACCATTTATTCCTACCCTTGGTTCCCTGTCTTTTAATCAGTTCTCAAACCACGGAAGGATCTTCCCTCTTATCCCATGACAATTTACGTAAGAGCCTTTGGTGAGGAACCTTGTCAAAGGCTTTCTGGAAATCTAAGTACACTATGTCCATTGGATCCCCCTTGTCCACGTTTGTTGATCCCCCCAAAGAACTCTAATAGATTAGTAAAACATGATCTCTCTTTATAGAAACCATGTTGACTTTTGCGCAACAATTTATGTTCGTCTAGGTGTCTGACAATTTTATTCTTTACTATTGTTTCAACTAATTTGTCTGGTACTGACATTAGACTTACCAGTCTTTAATTGCCAGGATCACCTCTGGAACCCTTTTTAAATATTGGCGTTGCATTAGCTATCTTCCAGTCACTGGGTACAGAAGCTGATTTAAAGGACAGGTTACAAACCATAGTTAATAGTTCTGCAATTTCACATTTGAGTTGTTTCAGAACTCTTGGGTGAATGCCATCTGGTCCCGGTGACTAGTTATTGTTAAGTTTCTCAATTAATTCCAAAACCTCCTCTAGTGACACTTCAATCTGTGACAATTCCTCAGATCTGTCACCTACAAAAGGATGGCTCAGGTTTGGGAATCTCCCGAACATCCTCAGTCATGAAGACAAGCAAAGAATTCTTTTAGTTTCTCTGCAATGACTTGATCGTCTTTAAGTGCTCCTTTTGTATCTCGATTGTCCAGGGGCCCCACTGGTTGTTTAGCAGGCTTCCTGCTTCTGATGTATTTAAAAAACATTTTGTTATTACCTTTTGAGTTTTTCACTAGCTGTTCTTCAAACTCCTTTCTGGCTTTTCTTATTACGTTTTTACATCTAATTTTGCAGTGTTTATGCTCCTTTCTACTTACCTCACTAGGATTTGACTTCCACTTTTTAAAAGATGCCTTTTTATCTCTCACTGCTTCTTTTACATGGTTGTTAAGTCATGGTGGCTCTTTTTTAGTTCTTTTACTGTGTTTTTTAATTTGGGGTATATATTTAAGTTGAGCCTCTATTATGGTGTCTTTGAAAAGCGTCCATGCAGCTTGCACGGATTTCACTCTAGTCACTGTACCTTTTAAATTCTGTTTAACTAACCTCCTCATTTTTGCATTTGTCCTTTCAAGCCAGATGGAGGCGTCATGCTAGATTTGGTCATTAGGGAGTTGGAGGAGACTGGGCTTGGGGAAAAGCCACCTTAGTGCATTTACTCACCTTTCCCCTCCCTCCCAACCATCCAATATTCCCATGCAGTCTAAATTTCTCCACCACCATTAATCTAAACTAGCCTGATGGTGGTTTCCAGGAGCAGCTGCTCTAGGAGAGTCCATGGCAAAATGAATTTTGCAGAAGTCATGCTGTTCAAGAGTGTGAGGCTGGGAGCCAGTACTGATACACAGGACCTCTGGATCTCAGGGGCCAAACCCTCTGCTTCTTCCACAAGGAAGGGCTTGTTTCACTGCAGTGTTAACTCAAGGTGCAATTTGAGTGTTACCCCTAACTAAGCTCGTGTCTACGCACAAAAATGTATAGCTTGAGTTCAGTTGTCCTTTAAACTTGAGATGACCAGCCTGTCAGGAGCATTGATGCTGCCAACGATTGAGCTAATAATGCAGCGGGGATGCAGCTACAGGCTAGAAACTCGAGTTAGCATAACTCATCAGCTGCTAACCCAGTTGCCCTGTGCAGCTTCAACGCTGCTCCGCAGGATAGCTGCTCTCATTTGAGGTAGGCTAACTCAAACAGAGTAAGGTTATGTGCACCCTATGGACTTCTGCTGGCACAGCTACGTCCGCCAGGGAGGTGCAAATCCCTGACCAACATAGCTGGGCTGGCCCAAGTCCCTAGTGCAGGCGCAGTGGCTTTTGCCACTTGTGCGGGCATGGCTTTAGTTTAGTATATGGGTACAAAACATAGCTGATATTGC
Source organism: Lepidochelys olivacea (assembly GCF_965140295.1). Taxonomy (NCBI): domain Eukaryota; kingdom Metazoa; phylum Chordata; order Testudines; family Cheloniidae; genus Lepidochelys; species Lepidochelys olivacea. Next base: position 115,110,262 of record NC_140411.1, read on the forward strand.
TGCATCCAGGATGCTTTACCAGTATAATATGCCAGTATTTCTGGGCTGGTGAAGCATTTCTGGAGCAGACATAGGAGTTGCAATGGAGACAAGTCCTTGGTGTACGATGGGCGGGGGGGGGGGAAATGGGGGCTGGATACCACCCACACTCACTGCCCCAACACAATCATTCCTAGAAAACTCTACAAGTACAAGCTGGAAGGAAATTTCTGCTAGCCCCTGCTGAGCGCAGGGTCACTGTGAAAGCATGAAGGAGAATGCAGGTTCTGTTACCTCCGAGCGGGAGCCTGGGCGGGGCTACTGACACAAAAACTAACCCCCGCCTGGGTCTGGCTGCGAGAGCCCACAGGCTTTGCAAGGCGCAGATCACACCCTGCAGCAGGGGGAACACCGCGAGCCGGTCCCACGCTGCATCTGGGAATCTGAGTCACACCCCACCCCCGCCTAAAAACCTTCCAACCCGGGCCCAGCCTTACAGGGGTGCAGAAGCAGCGCCCGGTGTTCAACCGCCGGCGCTTTGTCGCTCCCACTTGACTAACAAGCCCCCAGAAGCAGCCACCGGGGTGGTCACCCCACTGGTCTGCCTAATAACCCAGGTCTCTGCAGTCCGCCCAGACCCAGCGACTGCCTGCCCTGCTCCGCTCCGCTCCGCCCGCGGTGCGTGGCCCCCGCCGGCCAGACCCGGCTGCGGGACCGCTGCTCTCCCCCGTGCACGCGCGCGCACCCCAGCCTGGCCGCTGCCGGCGGCGGAGCGCATCCCCAGGACTTGGGGTACCACTGCAGCACCTCCCGGGGATCCGGGGTCTCTGCCCCGCTGCCGCACGCAGGGAGGCTGCGGGGAAGTTGGGGGGCTGGCTCCCGCTCAGCGCCCCGACCGCTCACGCAAGCCCCGGGAGGACAGGGGAGGCCGGGGAGCGAGCGCCGCAGAGCCCCCGGCGCAGCCCGGCCCGGAAGGGATGAATGGGGCCGGGTGGGCTGGCGCTGCTGACGGGCTCTTACCTGTTGGTCATTCCCGCCGCGACCCCCAACATCCCGGCAGCCGCCTCCCGCCAGGCAACTTCGCGCCGCAGCGAGGAGGAGCAGGAAGGCGCAGAGGGGGGCTCGGACAGGCAGCAATGGCGCTCCCCGGCCCGCTGCCTGCAGCGCTGCTGCTCCGCCGCCAGGGAAGGGAGCGCACCCGGTGCCCGCCCCCTCCCACTTTCCCCGCCCGCTGGCCGGCCGATGGGCCACGCTGCGCCGCTGCCGGGCTTGCTGCTGGCCGGGGCGCTCTCCGCCGTAGGCAGCGCGGGGGTGCTGCAGGCCAGGGCGGCTGCTGCTGTCCCTTGGGTACGTGGTCACACGCGCGGCGCCGGCCGGCTGCCGCCTCCCTGGCCCGGGCGAGGGGCGCGCACGCTGCGGGGCTGGCCCGGCCCCGGGGCTTTAGGCGCGCTCGCTAGTGGCGGCAGCCCGCAGCGGCCCATGGGGCTAGGCGCTGGGCGAAGGCGAGACAGAGATGGGCCCTCTCCCGCGGCGCTGAGCCAGCCCTCACTTTGGCGGGCCTCGGGGGCTGGGGCAAAGCGGCGTTTGCCGCCCTCCTTCCTCTCTCTCTCCCTCCCTCCCTGCCCGCCCGCGGGAGCCTTCCGGCTTGACTGAGGCGGGTCTGAGGCTGAGCTGGCAGCGCCGAGCTCAAGGGGAGTTTTGCCTCTGCTGTAGGAGCAGCCACCTTAGTCTGGGGTAGGGTTGGTCTTTGCTTGAGCGCTTCTTCCTTTTCCAAACTTTTAAATGGTCTGGGTGAGGGGCGGAACAGAAGAGAGAATGAGACTGGAAGATGAGGGGAGAAAGCCATCATGTTCCCTACTCTGGCCTATGACCTAGTTTCCACTGAAATCGTCTCCTGAGGTCTGTTTTTAAAAGCCCCACTAGGCTGATATTCAGTTAATAAAATGTTCTCACTGAATTTAAGAGCATAGTTGAATCAAGGTTCATTGGTTACAGTTTATTTTCCTGACTCATGAGTGTTTTTTCCAAGAGACAGTGATGGCCTGCGGCTTCCACAGGATGTTAAGTACAGAGGCTGCCCTTACCCGAAGCCCAGTCAAAAATGACTAGACCCTTTCCCCTCATTTAGAAGGACCACAGGTTTTTTTCTACTCAAAGAAACAAATTCCCTGTAAAGTTTAAGACCCACATCTGGAATGCCAATATGAATTCTTTCAAAGGAAATTTAGTCAATGCACAATCATGTAATTCGATTATCCACATATTTCGTGTGCCTGGAGAGAAACACAACCAGAGGAAATGGTCTCATTAAGAAAGCCAAGAGGAGTCAAATGAAGTAGACATTAGACCAGCCATTCTCCACTCACGGACCAACTACTACACAGCTGTGGCCCAATTGTGTGCGAAAGGCCACCGGGTTGCACAGGGTCCAGGTTCCCAGTTGCATGGTAGCCCAGTGCAGCGGGGTGGGGGTTGCCGGCCAGCCCCGTGTGGTGGAGGTCCGGGGCTGCTGCCTGGCCTTTCAGAGTCCAGGTTCCCAGCTGCCTAGCTGCCCAGCACGGGAGGGTTGGGGTCGCTGGCCAGCCTGGCCCCACAGATTCTGGGATCCCTGCTGCCTAGCCCCCCACCCGGGGCTCTGCTCCTGGCCCCCTCTGTGGAAAGGTCTGTGGGCAGGAGGCACTGGGCATAAGGATCTGGGGGGAGGGCAGCAGTGCATGACCCAGGTAACACCTTGGGGGCTGCATATGCTGCCCACAGTGATGAATAGGTTGAGAACTACTATGTTAGACAAGGCCAAGGACTATTTTCTCAGAACTGTACATTGCCATCAAAACAACATTTCATTCAAATTCTTTCCATTATATGTTCTATACTGAATTTATGCAGCTATGAAACTCAGTAACTTACACTGGCAGATCTGTTCTCTCTCTTTCCCCCAGGTAAGAGTGACTCAACACTTGCTTATTCGTTAGGTGCCTACCTCAACACTTTCTACTCTACCAGTGCCAGATTCTATTTTAACAGCCCTATTTTCAAATCCAGCTGTGCTATTTACCAGTCCTCTTGAAGGGGAAGGTAATGCCAGTGCCAAACTAAGATTTCTTTATTTACAAATGAGACTCCTCTGTCATCAAAATAGCCAACAATATGAGCAAAACAAAGAAGCAAAAACACTAGGGCATCACTAGGGCAGAGAAAATATGGACAGTGTATAAGGCCTTATTATCGACACAGTCAGTATCCTGGTCAAGAATTCAACAGAAAAACAAAGCCTTTCTAATATTTCTTAAAAGCAGCATGGCTTTTTAAAGAGAAGGTGGGGCTGTTCTCACACTACATGTTGGAAAGTATTCAAAATGAATAAAGAACAATCTGTAGCTAGTTTTTCCAATAGGAAAATTCTTCAAAAGAGGAAAAGACGGTAACCATGAGATCAGAGGTAAAATTCTGTTATTGATTAAAATCTGATTCAGTGATAGGAAGCAAAATAGGAATGCATAGCCAATAAATCAATACAGACAAAGGCCAGATCAAACTGCTGCATAGGTAGTCACCAAAGGCCAGCAATCTATTGATTGTATGGTTTGAGTTTGGAAAACTGGTCATTTTCCAGTTGGCCAGGGAACAAGTACCTGAGAACAATTACTGACAGAGTTGGATAGCAGCATATCCCTAAATCTGTGTTAATAATGATGCTCTATATATTTATACATACAAAAGCCACAATATTAAAAAGGATGTCAAGGTTGCAAAGTCAAGTGTACAAAAAATTGGTAAATGGAAGATTTAAGGTAGCCTGTGCAACTTCAGTTCAGCCCCCTTATGCGTTTGCATTAATTACATGATCCCACACTTCACCCCTCATCTCCCCCCCCATATCTTCAAAACCTTTTACACTTCACCTGGAAATCAACTGATATCTGTGGTTACTGGTGTGCACTGGTAGTCATGTGCTTTCTAAAGGAAACAACATTTAATAAACTGGCAGATGTATTCTGCACTACATGCAGTTTTTGAACGACGTTAGTACAGCCCCATATAAAGCATAATGCACTAGTAATGTAATGTTAAAGTGATGAAGGCACTGGTAATCATGGAGATGACTGTGTCCCAACAGCTGTATAAATTTAGCTCAAATATAAGAAAGCACTTTTTGCAAATGCTGCTACATGAAAATCTGGAAGTTGATGGTTTCCAAAACCTGCCCCTCCCTAGGGTGGTGGTTAGACCATCTCAGTCCAGGGTATTGATTTAATCTCCGTTGTCTTTTTTCTGGTGTGGTAGTATGCAATATCATAGAGTCTCAGCCAATATTCCACTACAATATGTGTATTCTAATTAAGCTGTGAAATTCACTGTCTCAGGATATTTGAGGAAAATAGTTTAGTAAGATGCAAAAAATGATTAAATATTTAACCCATTTGGGTGCTATATACATTTAGGCTTTGACTATTTCCTTCTAATGCAGTATTCACTCATTTCAGCCACTATGTACATAACATACTTATATGGCCCCATTAGTATTTGAGGTCTCACAATCTTTAATGTACCCATCTTCACAACACCACTGTGACGTAGGGAAGAGCTACTAGCCCCATTTTACAAGTGAGGAAACAGACTAAGTGACTTGCTCAAGATCACACAGAATGTCTGTGACAAAGCATGAAACATAGGGCTCCCAAGTCCTAGTTAGCACTCTAACCCCACTTGACAAATCCTTCCTCCTTTCGCTTTTGGCACCTCCATGCTAGACAATGACAAATAAGCTTTAGTTAGGCCTATGCTTTTGGCCTCGTATACAAACATCTTTCTCTCAAAATCTCCCACTATTGGTGAAGTGGCAGTGCAACACCGCTAGGGTTAGCAATGGTGGCAATTACGTAGGCTGGTCACTTGCTTGGAGCAGGCCTGGCTGACCTGAAGTGCTGGCACTAGTGAGAAAACTATTATTGCAGTGCTGGCAGGAGAGTTACAGTAACAATTGGCTGTAGATACAGCTATAAAACCAAGCTGGTGAAAAGTACAGTTATCTGCCTTCTGATGAGTAAATTTCTGTGAGCTTTCAACACCTGAGCTAATGTCTGATTTGGTTTCTTTGTTATTTTCAGGATTAATTCAATTTGATGGGGAAAATCTACATAGGGCATGCCTACCCTCAAAGCACCCCCTGCTGGCTGAGTGTGGCACTGCTGGCGTTCTCGGCCTCAGTTCCCTCCTCCACAGTGGGTCCTCTCAGCCTCCCCCACACAGCCTGGAGTTGGTATCATAGCTTAGCTATATGGCCAAGTCAATAACAAAAACCTGACCCCTTCCATGATAACAAAAGTCCATACAAACCAATAGTACTTTTATTCTACTTGGACTTTCAGCCCTCCTTGTGGGCCTCCTTATAAGTGGCTCTAACAGCCCTGACTCCCAAGCTACTGCCCTGGAATCCCCTCACAGTCCCAGCGCCTCTGTGCTACCTTTCAGTCTCTCTGGCTCTGAGACAGAGCACTGACACTCAGGCTGCTTCCCTGGAGTTCCCTGCTTCTCCCACAGCCTACTTCAGTAGCTCAGCTTGCTCCCTGTGGTTCCTCTCCAGCTCCATCTACTTCAACTGGGTCTTGATGCTCAGCTTCCAAATCTTCAACTCTCTCTCCTTACTCCCGGGGCCCCTAGCTGCCCCTTTGCTTGTCTTTCTACCCAAAATTCAAGTTCTTCACAAGACCGAGCCTTTTAATATGTCCTTTTAATATGTCCACTTAAAAAACCTACACCTGGGGACTTGCCCTCTCTCCTCTTCAAGGGTCAGACCCTCCTTCTGTGCCCCACCTTTCCACCAACAGCACACCAGAGCATTTCTTCCTGACCAGTATTGGGGTACTTCCTGCACTGCAGCTTTTGTCAGTCCTCCAAAATCTACCAGAGGATTGCCAGCATCTACCTTTGCTGCACCGCTAGCAGGGGTAGCATGTCTTCCACTCTTTTCCCCTTTGTTAGGAGGGGTACACCAGCCTGGGAAGGTGGATGTTCCTCAGCCAAAGAAGGCATCTATACTTCTGTCCCCTAATTCCTCCTTGATTAGAGGGGTGGGATCTCATGATTCTACTTCTTCTACCACATTGTCATATGCATGTCTGCCCCTTAGCACACCCTGCTGGCTGAGCATGGCACTGCAGGTGCTCTCCACCTCAGTTTCCTCCTCCATAGTGGGTCCCCTTAGCCTTCCCCATACAGGTAGGAGTTGGTGCCATACCTTAGCCTTCCGGCCAAGTCAATAACTAGAACTTCACCTGATCTGGGATAACAAGAGTCCTTTTCTGCAACTGCAGAAAACCAAAAGCACATCCACCCTACTTTGGGCTCCTCTTTGGCCTTCCTTCTAGCTTCCCTTTACATCCCTCTAATTTGAGATAGAGGCCTGACCATCCAAGCTGCTCCCCTGGAGTCCTTCCAGACCCTACTTCAAGGCCTTCCACAGGTACCCAACTTGCTGCTCCCTGCAATTCCTTCCCCAAACTGAGCTTCTCGGCCTTTTTATGGGCCCTGGTACTTAACAGGCTGTCACCTGACTCTAATTAGTCCTGTCCCTTAGACTGGCAGGCAGCTAATTATGGCACAAGTGGGGGGACTGAACAGTGCTGGCTAACCCCATGGTGCCTGGCTCTTAAGGGGCAGGCCACCCTGTTACAAAAGCACTGAATAAGTTGGGATCCAGTTATCTGACAAACACATATCCCCTTATACTCTCTACTGTCTTAACTGGCACAGTGAAGCTCTTGCTGTCAGTTCCTAGGCTAAAAGTCCCCAGGGGTGCACAGAAGGGCTTTCTTAGTTGAGGGTTCCAGCCATTGGAAGTTGCTGCCCTTGAGAGATTGCCAGTGTCTAAACTTGGCAACCTTCAGGGCACATTGTTAGACTGTAGTATTTAACTTTTGCTTCTTCTCAGAACATTATGAAACTGCAGATGCTATTTGTATTTATGCTTTGTTATTGATTTTGAGTGCCTGTTAGCACAGCAGTTACATGCTGACTTGCAGATGATATTGCATGGAGTATATTAAGATAAAAAGGGTTTATTTTATACTCTAAGGCGTAAAGTTAAATACGCAGTAGGATGAAGTACTAGTACTGCAGCATTAGGTACATTTTATTTGTGTGTATGTTACATAGCATTTTAAAGCTCTCAGCATGGGTAATTTTTGGATACAGGATATCCAACTAAAAATTCCTCATAAAACTTCTAATGAATCAGCAGTTTACACATGGGTTGGGCTGTCCGTTTTATTATTTACATTCAGTACCAATAATCTTTCATAATTCATTTGTAGAAACAAATGGATCTATTCAGTCCAACCACTGTTTCTGGTGTACTTAATTTTTACAAAGCCATTTGTCAAGAACAAAGGTTTATTTTCCTCTACAGCTTAAAAATAGGGCATGATTACATTCAGTATATTGACAGACTTATGTTACTGATCAGTTTGACTTCCTCTTTGGTTCAATTCCAAGTTTCCATCGGATCCTGCCTAATGTATTGAATTTCAGTTTTTTTGGAAAGCAAAAAGGAATAGTGCAGCAAGATCATACAGTTCAGTACATTAGTCTCCAGTTCTGAAAAACTAGTATATTAAATCAAAAATCCAGCATTTACCAACAGAAATAGCAGTTCTGTGACTAGGTCAGTAATTGGATGTGTATTTATATTGTTTCCAGCTGTGATAGCAAAAATCTGAAACAACAGTGAAACAAGTACTTTTAACATTGGATTAGTGACTTTTAGCATCTTTTTGTTATCTGAGCATGTACTCATTTATGTAGAATACAGTCAACTTCCTGAATTCTAATGTGAAAGTTTATTGCGCCAGTGATATTGTTTTGAAAATATAGGGCATGTATTTTAAGTGCGAATTCATTAAGACACACAAATATATTTTTTAAAAGTACATAAAATTTAGTACATACTGTACTTACAAATCTTTCTGAAACTGCTCCCATTTCTCCCAGCAGAGCACTCATGTACTCCACCCATCATAAAATAACCACTTCCCTCAACCATCCCAAATTCCTAACCCTCCAAACAGAATAGATGAGCTTCACAGAGTACTGTAAGGTCACCAATCCAGGCTCTGTTGAACCAAACTGGGTAGGGATTTCCAATGTAGGATTCACCTCAGAAAGTTGCTAGCTTGAGTGGAACTAGTCAGAAATTTTTCAATTGAATGTTTTTCCATTGGAAAATGCTGATCAATCAATAGAAACCAGACAAGTTTCCAAGGAAAACCTGTCTGGTTTCCTCCCAGTTTGCCCACTACAGAGCCAGTGCTCTCAGGGCTTCTAGGTTACCTCCCAGAGGGCAGGAGCTAGGCAAACCTGGCTCAAGCTTGGGCAGCTAGGCTGCTGGTTTCTTGGTAGCCTGCCACATGGGCAGCTGGAACACCAGACAGTTCTGGGAAGCTTGTCAATTTAATTCTGAAAAAAAGTCAAATAGAAATTTTGGGGAAATTCTGAAATTGCCTGGTTTTGGTCTGATGCTTCTCTCTTCCCCCACATTTCAAAATTTCCCATGGAACAGAAATTCCAGGTTCTTACCAGCTATAAGCTTGCACCCCTACTTATTACAACAGGAGCAGTATCATAATGGCAAAGAAGCAGTCTGTCAGATATGCCCACTCCATTCCAAAACATTTAGGGTTAAGGTAAAAAAAGATCCTACACTCCACCCAGAAGCTATTACCATTTAAATACACGAGTCTTTGGGACCCTTAATTGCAAGTTTTTCATATCAGTACATTTTCACCTGAGACGTTTTACTAATACATTTAAATACTTCTTATATGACTTGAAATAAGCAGAGGACAGTTTAACTAATGTCTGGATTTTAAGATTATCTCCAATACTGAAGGGTTGGAAAGCTGTAGTATCAGAAGATATTATGTATCTTTTTTCTTGGTCTGACTTAAAAACAAGAATTGTAATTTACTTACCAGAATAGAGACCTTCACTGGAAGAGCACTTGGCCAAGGCTCAGGGGGCATCATAACAGTTTGGATGGTGGGGCCAAACACTGTTTGCAATGAGGTAGATAGGATAGTGTTTAATAGTTTTACTTAAATACCTTACCTTTACTTGGTTTCTAGCCTAGTGTAGAGAAAGCATATATCAATGAAAATGTTTGTCAGCTGTGGATATAAGGTCTAACAAGTTCTAAAAACAAACAATCAGACCACCACTGCTATCATGGGAGGCCTTCAAAGTAACTAAACTACTATATCTGGGATAAAAAGAAAAGGAGTACTTGTGGCACCTTAGAGACTAACCAATTTATTAGAGCATAAGCAATTGGTTAGTCTCTAAGGTGCCACAAGTACTCCTTTTCTTTTTGCGAATACAGACTAACACGGCTGTTACTCTGAAATATATCTGGGATATTAAATGCTGAAAATCAAAATTATACTTTTAGCTATGTAAATTGCTGGTGGTTTGGACAATGCAAAGGCTAAAGGAGATTGGCAATAAAACTGCATATTTTTTATTTGGTGGGGGTGAAAGAGAGGACTATACGTTCTATGAATTTTGTTTTCTAGTACCTTGTCCATTCCAAAGTGCAAGGTGGGTGTAAACAGCAGCATATCAGAAACCTCCACTTAAAATGGTTGCATTTTTACACTCATTCTTGTACACAGGTGTGAAAGAGTATGGCAAGGTACAAGGCAATGGAGAATCATATTTATTCTAGTCCATTATGCTACTAAAGTTAGCCATGATTTTGCATCTTTTCATTTAGGGAAAAATCTGTGTTACCATAATGCAAGTATCTTTATGTTTAATCTTAAAACACACAAAACATAAACTTGGTCTGCACTTGAAAGTTATTTTGGAATAGTTACCTCAGTCAGGGTGTGAAAAACCACACTGCTGACTGACACTGCTATGCTGACATAGCCCTAACTGCAGGCACAGCTATGCTGACAGAAGAATGCTTACTTCGGAGATGTGGTATTCCTACCCAGATGGAAAAACCCCTTTCTGTCAGTGCAGACTGGGGTTATGCCAGCATAGCCATGCTAGTATAGTCTTTCATGCAGGTATAGCTTCATTCTTTCCTAGATTTTCAAGAGCTTGGGCGTGGGCTTCCAGAAGAAATGAGAATTGATTTAGAAGCAAACCCTGATACTCAGATTCAGAATATTCTTGCCAAAATTACCTAGGACGAGGTCTGAAATGTCAAGCTGGTGGTTCCTGCTGGCACAATTACTTTCTTCTCTCCTGCATTTTCACAACAAGCTTCCCAAAAACTTGATTCACAACCAAGAAAATGATCAAGGCTAAAGCAGATTTAATTAGCAAAGGAACAACAGAGATGGATCCTTCAGTTTTACTCCCTCACCCTTCCTCTCTTAACAGGATGAGTTCACAGTGACTGTTTATATTTATCCAAGGAAAACAGACTGGGGGAATTGGACAAGAGGCACATATATTTTTGTTTAAATCATTCTTGGACATAAGAAATTGGATGCTATTTGCAAGAAGAGTCCAACTTTGTGAAAGTGTTAGTTTCAGGTTCGAGTGGCTGATGTGTACATTAAACCAGAGACTCTCTGAAGCAGCTTCCCCACCCCTAACACCACACACTGAGCATTTTTTAATCAGTCTCAGCTACTAGAGGTCAGCCATTTGCTGTCTAGTAGCATATGCCAGACAAATAACAAAAGCAGGAATCTTTTTTAAAGTTCATTTATATTTTTCCTAATAAGATACACTAAGACAGTCATTTTACATTAAATTTCTAAAATTATGTTTCTCCCCACAACATTTTCACAATTCATTTTCACATTCATTGGCGATGCTATCCCCAAGTTAGGATTGTGCCAGTATTTCTACAGTAAACCCATAACTCACGTTATGCAACTTTTTACTATTTTAAACCTTTTTGCTTTTGTATTGCAGGACAAATCCATAACAGGAAGTACCCTGAATAACATTTACTCCAATTATCAAAGAAAACAGGCATTCAGAACAAAGGCACACACTCCGGTGAATATGCATTTTGAACAAAAAGAACAACAGAACATTAGGAGACCATCAATTAAGTCACATTTCCAACAAACATTTTTATCTACTTTTGTTACGAGTAACCCCTACAATTACTACAACAGAAAGAGAAGTTCTCTTCCATGTGTTCACTTTGCACCTCTGACACCACGTACACCCAGTTTTGCGGCTGCTGCCAGCCTTCCCCAGGCTCTGCAAAAAGGTGTTTAATGGTCATAGCAGCAGCAGAGCTAGTACAAAAAGGTTGGGAGGTAGATGTGCGAGAGAAAGGGTGGACCTGAGCATGTTCAGTGGGGTTGCCCTCAGGCCCACTCAAAAGTTGCTTGTGAATAAACAAAGGAGCAGTTATACTTTAAGTGTTTGTTTGTTTCATTTCTTTACCAAAAAAATCAGGATATGTTTTAAAGTGTGCTCCTCAGAAAGAGGTTTTAATAGTGAATTTAAAAAGTATTCAGTGTGACTGCCTCTCTGAACAGCTGTCTCTCTGCAAGTGAAAACAGAAGCACAAGCCAAGTGGTGGCTGCAGGAACAACACCTTTTTGTAAGGCAATAAAAGGGAGTGGGGCTGCAGACTTGTACAAGTGTAGGTAGCAACTGCCAAACCACAGTCCAACAGATATGCAGGGGGTGGGGCCATGGCCCTAACCAAACACTCTCCCTCTGCAGTTTCTAGCACTAGCTTCAGAACTGGCAGGCTCTTTTGGAGTCCCCAGCATCTGGAGTCAAACTGTGGCCAAGGGTGGAAAGCGGGGTCACGTCATCTTACTCCTCACACCCTCTTCCTCCTAATGCTAGGGAGTCCCTAATTTGGCCCTAAATATGTAAACTCTGTGGGGCAGGGGTCATGTCTTCTTACAAGTCTGTAAACAACTCAGGATAATATGGTACTGTAAAACTAGTAAACATAACAAAGAATCAAAGTGAGACCAACATATATTCTTTAAAAATGAGCAACACAGTGCAAAGGTGAGCAGAGTGCCAGCTTTAATTTTCAATTTAAATTGCCTTTTGGAATTTAAGTCACAACTAGGGTGCTTTATTAGAATACTAAAATGGAAGTTAATGAAATATATATTTACCATTCAAAATAATTCTGCTTCCAGTCCACATGTCCTGTCTATCCTGTTTACTGTAACTATATATTTAAAAACCCAGGCACTTACTTACAGCTGAAGTTTCTTCCACAGCCTGGAAAAGTATTTGTTCTGTTTTGAAAGCACTGACAATTGTATCATACACATTATACAAATATGTTTAGTTGTAATTATTAAAATATTCTTGACAATGGTCTTTCAAGGCCTCAGTAATGTTCCTTTGTAGCAGAAGCATATGCAAGGAGTGTATATTACATTCATGAGCACAATATTTGAGTTTCACTAAAATAGTGGATATACAAGTCAAGAGTCTGAAAACAAATCAAAAAGCCATTTCTATTTAATACAGTCAATATGAAAGTATGCAAGCAGCATAAAATGTTATTCACAGTTTGCAAAGTTAAATAAAAATCTTACGATCTGAAATACACATTTTAAAAGAGAAAGATCCTCCTGTCACAGCTTCTCTATAACAAAGACAGTTGTGCAGATATTGTGCAGAAAAGACTCAAGGAGAAAAGAATCATGACAGCAGCAAATGTTCAGTTGAACTAGTTTTGAAGTCAACATAAGAAACAGTGCAGACATTTTCCTGCTATGATTTAAAAATGTAAGAGTGAACTATTATGAACTGAAATCTTTTTCCACCAACTTTGTCCTGGCATTGTTTTAATTTTCTTTTTTACAGTCAGCTGTGATTAGTCTAAATTAGGATTAACATCTAATGATTTAAAACAAATCACTGATGTGGAAGGGGTGCTTATAGTCTGAAAATGACTGTAAAAACACCACAGTGGCAGCTTCATGTCTTGTCTCAGCTTCCACAGTTGCAATTGTTCAAAAGATGGTTTTCTAATTGTGAGGCTTGCAATCCTAGATTGGAAAGTCAAACTGGGTGCTTTCTGACTCATCTATGACCCAGGACAATTCTGCAACTAGAATTTAAGAAGTGCATTGGTTTGTGCCAAAAAGGATTCATTCTATAGTAACTATGTTGGCTTTGCAGTGCTAACTGCAAATAGCAATTAAAAAACATGTTTTCCCCTCAATATAATAAGTCAACAGAACTTGAAATACACACCGGAAGTGGAGATGACTAAGAAGTTATTTACATATAGTCACTTTCATATCAATAACCACTCATTATAGAAATTCTGTTCTCATAGCAAGATAATTTCTACTGCTGTTCTTGCTGCCAGATTAACCACAGTCCTGATTAATACTATGTTATCAAGGGAATGGACACCAGAATCTCAGGACTGCTTTTCCCTAACCCTGCTCTTGCTGATTAGTGTTTGTACAGTGTGGTATGGCAGCAGTATCTGTTGTAGAGAAAGAGATGCTGGTGGGTCTAAGTGTATATCTTCCCTCCCCTCTGTGTTCAAAAGTGTCATTTTAGGACTGAATAAGACCATATTGGAGAAGAGGTGACAAATGCCTGAAAAAGTCTTGGATGGTAGGTGAGAAGAATGCATATGTACATATAATAAATTTACACACAAATAATGGAGTAATTAAGAGAACAGAACTGGAATATGCAGAGGAAAAAGACAGCATGGGTTAGGAGGAAAAAGTCAAACAAAACACACACACAAGCTGGGGGGAGGGAGTGGGGGAGGAAACGAGCGCACTGTTTACAACAGAATTATTCTTATTCTTACAGATGGAAGTGGTATTTCCAGAAAAGCCATGAAGTAGCAGAATCTAAAATGAAGCACAAACCACTTGACCAAGAGGCAGAGACACAAGGAGGAGTGAAAAGAGAAAGGAGTAATTTCTTTACATTAGAATGCCTGCAAACTGCATCTGCTATAAAAGTTTTCCAAGCAAACACACTTCCTTCTTTCCTGGCAGTTTTATTTAGGATTGTAAACTTCAGCCAATTCAGATCCTTCCTTCTAGATCTTGTTCCTACCTTTGTTCATTAGAACAAAGTCCTTTTATTTCAGTATAGCACGATGGTGCCAGAGCCTGCTTACAACTTCTTGCCTGGTCTTCATTACTCAACCCTCAAGTTGCCTATGCAGATTCCAACCTTAGACAAAGATACCTTAGTTTAAGCCCTCTCCCCTAGAATTTCAGCCCACCTGTGTTGCTGATTCTTGAAAATGTCTGTCCTGGGCCTTCTCTGAACGCTCTCTAGCATCTGATCCAATGTCAGGACTTGAATATCCATCCGACATATTAATATCCCAAACACAGAACAAGTTTTAGCCGTCACTAAACTCTTTGGCCCTAAGCTTTATATTCTGAATCCGTTTTTGCTGCAAACTTTTACTGAGAATTTAGCCAAAGTGAAAACAGAAAATGCCAAATATCTTCAAATTCTCTTAAGAGCCATGCAATATTTTAGAAAGATCATCATGCAGTGCAAACAGTTTGATATACTTTGATATTATAGTATATGGACAACAGATTTATAATAATACAAACTATTCGTTTTCTTCACATTCACTGAGTGAAAATAGCATCCTGAAAATGTATTTTTGAAGTACTTTACTAAGAATTATTTTACCTATTGTTCTAGTTATTAAATATGACATTTTTAATAAAAATAAAATATGTGATCAGTTTGCCAAATTATGCTCTCAAGTAATCAGTAACTTTTCACCCCTTTCATTTTACTTCTGAATACCAACTTGCTTAATCTAAACGTGTTTACAAGAAACAATTAAATAGTTTGGTGCAGTCAGAACCTGTTCTTTAGAAACCCTCTATTCCGATTTTTAGGCTAAGATGCATTGCCTAAGGTAATTTGCAAAATCAGAAAAATAAAACTGTCAATGCTACACATGTAAGGTTCATTCTTCTATAGTAAAATTTCTCTGTTAGTGCAATTGTGGAATGTAAATGTCTAAAAGTTTTCCATTGTTTCATCGAAGTCCTGACCAACTGTGAAGGTACGAAGCCCAACCAGAGGGCCGTGATGCACTTTCTTCCTCACCTGAAGGGAGGAAAAATATGCTTATAATCTTCACCAGCACTAAACAACAACTATGCACAAGTGAACTGAATGACGCAGTCTTATGCGGGAAAGACACAAAACATTTACTTCTGTCAGTTTTCCTACATTCAAATCCCATACTTATGTTCACCAGTTATCTTTTTTGAAGAGATATCTTAAAATACACTCTGGAAAACTGCCACCACTTTGACAGATTTTGTCATCATGAAACACCACTGTTCAGTGTACACTTTGTTTAGAGCAGTGGTCTCTTTTTACACACAAGATCACTTTTTGAATTTAAGTGCAACCCAGGATCTACCCTGCCTGTTCCCCAAAGCCCTGCCCCGCTCACTCCATCCCCCCATTCCCTTCGTCACTTGCTCTCCTCCACCCTCCCTCACTTTCATTGGGCTGCGGCAGCGGTTTATGGTTTGGGATTCAGGAGGGGGTATGGACTCTGGGCTGGGGCCAAGGGGTTTGGAATGTGGGAGAGGGCTCCGGGGTGAGCCTGGGGCAAGGGGTTGGGGTGCAAGCTCTGGGAGAGAGTTTGAGTGCAGGAGGAGGCTCCGAGCTGGGGCAGAGTGTTGGGGTGCAGGAGGCGGTATGGGGTGCAGGAGCAGGTATGGGGTGCTAGATCTGGGAGGAGGCTAAGGGCTGGGGCAGGGGTTTGGGGTGAAGGAGGGAGTTCAGGATGCTGGCTGCGGGAGGGGGCTCAGGGCTGGGGCTTGGGTTGCATGTTCCCGCCAGGCTGCACTTACCTCGGGCTGCTCCTGGTCAGTGGCACAGCAAGGCTAAGGCAGGCTCCCTGCTTCTCCCAGCCCCACACCACTCCCGGAAGTGGCACACCCCTACGACCCTGGCGGGGCGGGAGGCACATGGCTCTGTGTGCTACCCCTCTCTCCAGGCACTGCCCCCGCAGTTCCCAGCCAATGGGAGTTGTGGGGGCATGCTTGCAGGCAGGAGCAGTGTGTGGAGACCCCTGCCACGCCCCAGGGATCACGGGGGCATGCTGGCCGCTTCTGGGAGCGGCTTAGGGCTGGTGCAAGCAGGGAGCCTGCCTAGCCCCATTGCACTGCTGGACTTTTAGCAGCCAGAGATCGCGATCGACTGGCAGAGGCTCCAGGATCAACCAGTCAATTGCGATCTGTGGTCACCAACCCATTAGTTTAGAGTATTTCAGGAAACATGTCTGCATTTGGAAAAGAGATAAAAGGCCTGTTTATTGACTTCACCTTAAGGATCCCAGGTTAGTGGTAAACTCTATTCCCTAGTGATTACCAGAACAGCAGTACTCAATGCTAGGAACCTTTTCTGCCTTGCCATTCCAATTATAAATCCTCCCACTGAGTGCATTAGTGTGTCTACACATTTCACTGTCATGCTCACTTCTCCTTACTTTATGTTCAGCAGTAACTGACTTATTCCTTATTTTAAAAATGATCTGGAAAGGGCATACACTACAGCTGACAATCTAAAACGTTTAGGGAAATTGTAATTAGTTAAATAGGGAAAATGACAATAAATACCCAATAAAAATGTTTTGAATGGGATAATACAAAAAGCCTATTTCAAATTGCAGAGTGAATTTTATTTTTAACTTTTGGCTAACAGTCTTGTTTTATTACAGTTATGAATAGCTTAACTCCCTCCTAAATGACCAGAATAGTTCTATTCCCTGTCTGTTTACACCATGTTCTTGAGCTTTATTGTTCTGGAAGATCTGCACAGAAGGAAGTCACACCACATTTCATTTTGTCTTTTCTACTTTCATATTCTGTTTCTGCAACTTTTTGATAAAACACAAGTACTTCTCATACCCTGGGCAATTGCAACAAGTTTTCCTCTCTCTTCAGGGCTGAGCTGCAACATGGTATCCATTACTGGAAGAAGCCTCTCTCTTTCACTTCCTGCCTTCAGAAATATAAATTGCAGCAGAACATTTTTCAAGTATTCCAGATTAGCAACAGACTTCTCTCGCTCTTGGTTCCTTTCCAGTCGTCTTACTTCACTCTTAAGAAGCTGCACACAGAAAGAGACCATTAAATATTACATTTTCTTACTGATTTTTATAAAATGAACGACGGAATACAAACTACTCTGAGGAACAAAGCACATGTATATTAGACATGCAATAAGGTATTGAAAGTGTTCAGTAGTTTACATAAGATGTGTTCTGGGCAAAGATCCCATGGGGCCTAAAATGTACAGCTGGCCTCCAGATAACACTGTTGGTTCAGAATTCATTTAACCTATTTATAATCTTAAACACCTTTTTGGAAGAGTTTTGCAATATTAGTTACAAGCAATTTAGTTGTATAAAGGAAGTATGGGGGAACAAGATACAGACTGGGCAATTCTGGTGATCAGGAATAAAATGCAAAGAGTTGAGTAGATATGTTACTTGGGTTATGTTTCGGCAAACTATTCACTCATCTAATTAGGAAATATTTATATAGCAAAACAAGTAGTATGCACCCAAATTTTGATATTAACAGACTGTGCACCTCACAAGAACGCTGGTTTGAAGACTGGCTTCAAAAAGCTGTTACATGCAGTTGCAGAAAATGCAAACTGGCTTTGTTAACTAAAGAGGTAAAACAGTTAAAATTAAGAAAAATTAGTTACATGGGAAGAATAATTCAACCTAAACTGTTGTGCTTTTTCTGAGAAGAAATTATGTCTTTTTTTGCATGTGAGAACTGACTTTTACCTTACCAAGTACTGGGTGTATTTTGGCAATGTTATGTACATATGAATAATTTGAAAAAATTACAGGTAATTAAATTTTGCATCTCTCCAAATTTCAACCATTCAAGTTTGAATAATCAGTTTTGTGAAACAACTAATTTGGTATGAAAGTATAAAAGGATTTGCTTGGGGACACATACATACATACAGTAAACAAAAACAAACAAACAAGCCCCCATAAAGAGCAGTATCTAAAATATCAGTGAATGCATGGCTACTAACCTTAATTTGTTCCATTAATATTGCATTGGTTGCTTCTGACTCATGAAGCAATCCATTCAAATGATCAGCACTTTTTGTTGTTGTGTTTAGCTTCTGGACCAGCTCTTCTTTGGTGAGTTCTGTTTGCCATTGAGGTGGCTCTGCAATTTTATATTTCAAAAAAAGATTACTTTGCAGTTTACTTTACATTCAGAGTGATGGTTTATCAAGGACATTTTTCAGAATTACACTGGTTTCATGGTGGCAACATCAAATCATAGCAATGAAAAACTCTGAGAAGTCAGATTTTACATCACCACCCATTACTATTCTTGCTGCCAAACTTTTGGTTTGTGATTTTTTTTGTATATACACAAAACTAAAAAAAGTACTAAAAAGAGTCTGTTGCAATCAAACTATTTTTGTAGAATCTGACTTCAGTGTTTCTTTAAAGGGAGAAAGGTTTGGGGGAGGCACCTCCTGTGTTGTTTTTCCTTTTGGAGGAGGATTTCAATATTTCCTCAAAACTGTTTTTGGACTTGCTTGTCATCTCTGTACAATTAGCCGGTTGTCCTGCATTTCCCTGCTCTACTTTTTTGCGACTTGAAAAGCAAATCCATGCACTTTGGCACAAGTTCCCACTGATCCCATGTTCTCCAGTAGCCCAATCCAGCTCACATTAAAGCCAGTGGAAGTTTTGTGTCTGAATTTAATAGGAGTTGGATGAAAACTTAATAGCCTTCTATGCAGTATTCTGAGCTGTTCTCTTCACACTCACAGTTCCTACAGTTTATGTACTCATTCACCCATCTGTTCTCCTTCCCATGAAAGTCCCTAAATGTAAAATTTTTTACAAATTTTAAGTAGTCTTGGAATCCATGAATAAAAACTGTAACTAACATAACCCTTAATCCCTATTCGAGGACAAAGCTTATACAAAAATTAATAATGTGAATGTACATTCAGTGCTAACAATGCATAGGGGTCTAATGTCTGCAATATGAAGGTATCAAAGTTCAGATTTCTAACCCCTAGAAGATGCTAAATTACTCTCATAAACCTCAGCCAACTCCTCAAGTAGCAATGTTTGTCATAGCAGCAGTGTCTAATGCTCTATTAGAAGGGGTGGGATTCTTAAGGCGCAACTCAGGCTGAGCATTACAGGACCTAACTTTTAGATGACCTGCTGCCAAGTGGAATTCACAACCCCGAGCTAGGAGCCCAGGTTTCCTATACAATGCCTGAAGAAAGTCAGGTACCTAAAAAGGGGGATTTACAGAAGCCAACATGTTGAGTGGAGAGCCATCTAAGCTAGCCAGTAGGAAATGCTCAGGAGAGGGGTGTGGCCTCAGTCCTACCCCTCAAAGGGAGTTAGGTGCGTATCTCCATTCAGGTGTCACAGCCACGAACCATCTCCTGGGGATAGGTGCCTAATGCAAGTCACTCATTTTTGTGTGCACACACACACACACTTTTAACCCATAGCCCAGTGGTTCAACACTCCCCCAGGATGCGGGAGAACTGGTTTGAATCCCCACTCTGCCTGATGTAAAGCAAGGACTTGAACCCAGCTCTCCCACATCCCACTGAGCTAAGGGGTATTCCTGGGGTGAAACTCAATCTCTTCTGTTGAAGCTGTTCCACTTGTATAAAAATATATTTAAAAATACTCATTACACCAGAGAGAGAGTGTTAGGGCACTCTCCTGGGATGTGGGAGACCCATATTCAAGTCCCTGCTCCACATCAGGCTGAGGGGGACTTGAACCTGGGCCTCTCACAACCTACATGAGTGCTCTAACCACGAGGCAACTGGATAAAAGGTCATCACCACCACATTCTCCTCCATTTTATGCATGGATCTATGCATGGATCTATATATTAAGTCTCCCTTGGAAATCCCACCCAAGGTTGCTGCAACACCAGGGAAAAAAAAGTTATGGTAGTAAAGCGGGAGAAAGAATGACAAGTATCTCAATGCTCTAAGGACAACTTTCTATGGCACCCAGAAAAGTACCAAGTAATACTGATTCTGTAACTCAAAATTAGTTAAGTACTTAAACATTTATTATTTAAAAAAAGGTTTTACTTGCCAAATTTTGTTTCAGGAGAATTAAGAAGTTGTTCCAATGATGGCATATAGGTACTGGCAGAAGACACAGACTCTGTGTCAGTTGTTTCCATTCCTTCTCCCTCTTCCCTAGCTACAGTGTGCACATCAAGAAGAGGAAGGTCAGTGTTTCTCCGTTCTCGCAAGTTCTTCACTGGCAGGTTTGAAACAGATGGACCTGAAAAAGAATTTCTTTCGGATGGCATACATTAATAAATAACACTGCTGTATGCTGGGAATGATCACCCAGAAGCCACTCAACCGGATGCGAAGGAGAATGTGAGAACTAAAGATGTTGAATACATCTTTTAGCATCTTAAATTAAGGAGATGTACATAAGCAGTAAAGTGAAACAAAGCATCATGTGAGAAGTTCAGTCATCCGTAAAGAATAAATGAATATGAATAAAGCATATTTCACAATATAAAACACAGCCTTTCACTTCGAAGACACCACTATAACCAGAGCCCAGATTACCAGTGATTTAAAGCGTCTTTTAAATGACCTATGTGAAATAAGTCACTGGTGTAACCATCTTAAATTTGGGCAGTGGGGAAGGTGGAAAGTAAGACCAGAGATGAGGTGCATTAATCCTACAGCCACAGTGAAAGGGAAAGGAGGAGTGAAAAGCTGGACAGTCATCCCCTAAGAGATTGCGCCAATGAACCAAATGGGTTATCTCAGTCCAGTTTCTGGTCCGTGCCCACTCACCCACACAACTCCCAGCAGAAAACATTCTGGATCATCATATCTTTTTTCAGTACATACGCTAAAAATACGAAAGGATGGTGCTGGTTTTACCTGTATCTTTCTAAAGATCAAGGGTTAGTTTTTTACTCTTTTTGGAAGGGTAAGCATTTCATAGCACACCTGTTCATTTAACCATAATTAGTATATGGTTCAGTAACAGTGGTGAGGGATTTTTTTTTAAGTAAAATAGTAGAGTGTTTCAATTTAGAAACTAAACCTTAAGGGATTTTAGTGCTTTTGAAAGTTGCATGTTGACAGATGTGGAAAAAGAGACAGAGACACAAGCTCAGATGAAATAAAGTACCAGCAGAAGCAGCATAAACACAAGCCCCTTCTTCCCCCGTGCGTGCCCCCCCCACAATGTGCCTAGATCCTGAACTGGGGAGACCCCTTCTAAAAGTGACTTTAGCTCAGCTTCCAGAATCAGTCTTCAATTCATTTTCTGAGGCTGCCAACAAGGGTGCCAATTCAGATGGTAATCTTTATAATACTGACTGACCCATTAGGAAATGGGCGGAGACCACCAATTCACTCTATACACGTCACTGTGTGGCCAAAAAACATTTGAGGACTACCAGCTTAGGTTAGGTTTCTAATCTATAAAACCAATATCGGTGCTTACCATTTTATATGTAAAAAACAGTTGGTAAATGGGCACCCCATATGTTTTTGGAGATGTTTGTATGATTACCAACTACAGAGAAGTGATGAATCAGTCTGCCAGTTCGCTAAACATGAATAATCAACAAAAAGGGATTTTTTGGGCTGCAGGACTGTACAAACTTACCTCTTGTGCTAGGTTCACTCTTAAGTTGGAAGAATTGGGCTTCTACTTTGGATAGCTGCTGTTGCAACGTCTCTACAGTTTTCCTATGCTCTTCTTGCAAATGCCTCACTTGATCTCTGAAACTGTTCCGAACAGCTTCGTTCTGGGTCGTCAGCTGACTCACAGTCTGTGCATGCTCTGACTTCAACACCATGTTCTCAGACTGTATAGTACAGACCCTGAAAGGTGAATGTTTACCTTATAGATGATTCCCAGTTATGTTATTTTTTTCCCACTAATTATGCCAACCTCAGGAAAAAAACTGTGCCTCATGCTTCACTGCTAAGCAAAAGAGCCAGGTTCAAGTACCAGGTCCGGTCTTTGTTTCTGTGGCCAACAGGAGCTAAAAGTATCTTTGGTTACTCTCCACCCATACCAAATGCCAACAATTCCAAAGACTATTCCATCCCACTCTCTGTGACAAGAAAGAAGTTTGATAGTACTACACAGGGAAGCAGGAAGAGAGGAGGGGAAGGATGGAGTTTGTTGAAGTGCCCTGAAGCAGAAAAATTTAAGTCAACCATAACACTGTCTGAAAAATTAAAAGTCACAGATGCTCACTCTGATCGAAATAGTGAAGTGGGGGATTGTGGGAAGGAGATATTTCAAAATGTTACCTTTCACAAGGGCACTAATTGGACTTTAAATGGCAATGATGGGATTCCCACCATTCTGTCTGTACTGCAATTTAGATATCTGAACATTTGCATCAGATTACTTCACTAGATTAAATCTTTCAACACAATGGGAGTTCTGTACATGGTACTTAGAAATAGCAAGTAGCACTCAATGAGCTGCAAAAATGTAATCTTTGAAAGTATACAGTTAAACAGAAAAAAGTGTAGGGAAATTTGAGGAGGAGGATGTTTAAAATCCCTGATCTTCAACCATTAAATTCTCATGGAAGAAGCTCCAGAAGGTTGACAGCAAGAAATTAACAGCCCTTGTGGAAATCCCACTAACTTTCTGCACACAATTATACCCCTTCCATGAGTGTAGAGCAGTTCAAACAAACAAATGCTTGGCACCAACTGCACACACAATAATGCAACATATCTTGTCATCAGAGAACCATACTTTTCTCGGAGTTCTGCCTCTTTCGTCACAGTCTCCTGCAGCATCTTATTGTGCCGTTCCAGCAGGGTGTCATGTTCAGACTGCAGTGCTTGAAGTTCAGTGACACTGATTTGTAAATTATGCTGGGCATCTTGTAACTTTACTTTTAGTTGGTCTATCACCATTTCCATGTGTTCTCTAAGGAAAAAAACAATAGATATTTTAAAGAAAGTTATCCCATTTCAGAACAGCCAAATGTATCATTAGTATTTTGGGTAATCTATTCTATTAGATATGAATTACCTTTTCATTACACTAAATGGCTTGAATGATTCAGTGTTATGACAGAAATCTTTCTAGAATCTAACCCTAGCTGAAATGACAACAAAATAGCTGATTTTGGGATTGTCCCAGGAACACATGGCCTGTTCGTGTCCATGTTCCTGGAACAGCTCAAAGCATTGCCTGATTAAGGGGGTGGGGGAAGAGGAGGGAAAGTGTCATTAATAATCCTTTCAGCATTAGACACGTTATGGGGGACAAAGCTAAAGAAGCTGTGGGTGGGAAGGAAAATAGATAATGGGTGGGGTGCAGGTTTAGGTAAGAACTGTCTCTTGGGCATTTTTTGTATATGTTTGTTTGTTTTGCGCCAGCCTGGCAGGGGTGAACACAAGGTACAGGAAAGAAACAGGAGAGGGTTGTGAAAAATTGGGTTGGGGGGAGGTGGCAACCCACAAAAATTAACACCAGAAAAACCTGGCAGTGTGCTATATTCAGATAAGTTGATTCAGGCATGAGAAACTAGAGAAAAAAGGCCAACTCACCTGTCCCAATTCTGAGAAAAATACAACTTGAAGAAAGAACAAACTTATTCAAGCTCTTAGTCCTTACTGATGTGAATAATTCTATTGACTTCTAAAATGAACTATTTGTATGGTTAAGAGTTGTAGAATAACCCTTTAACTCGGGGAGTAATCCATCCTTTAAAATTTTATCCTGTATTATTCAACTGTTGATCAAACTGTTCCACTTACAAATTTCTGAAATTAACCCTTCCCCAACAGCCTATGTCCAGTAGTAACAGAACACTGCTTCCCATCAGAATTCCTCTGCTGGCAAAAGGGGAAGATAAATAAATGAGACTCCCTTGCAACGATCTTGCTTCAAAGAAATTCATGCCCTGACTAGCTAGAATCTGATGAAGAAGTCCTCTGAATTCTCAGTATTTTTTTTTTTTTAAATAGGCAATACCTGAGATGCTATTTTATAGTTTCTATCAGGGATCCCCCATAACAAATCATAGGACTCCCTCTGCTGGATCTGCAGCAGTATTTCCAGACCTGTGCCAAAAATCAGTTAACCACGGCTAAGACTACGATTCTGTCACACATATTTTTAGTAAAAGTCACGGACGGGTCATGGGCAATAAAGAAAAATTAATGGAAACCTGTGACCTATCCATGACTTTTACTAAAAATATGCATGACAAAATGAGGAGCTGCAGGTTCCCCCCATCAACCAGAGGGCCTGGCTCAGAGGTGCAGGGTCCCCCCACCACCTGTGGTGGATCCGAGCCTTGGGGTGCCTACGGGACTCAACTTGCGGGGCACCCCTGGTGGCTCGGACTTCCTGGGAGCCCTGCTGCCTGCAGTGGCGGGGAGTTTGGGGTCTCCCCACTGCCACGGAGCTCCTGGCACCCCGGCCTCTGCCCTGGCTGGGAGCTGCCTGCAGGGCACCCCTGCCTCCCTCTGCAGCTGGGAGCTCGGGCCCCCACAGTTCCCAGCCACCAGGGGTGTCAGGGGACCCTACAGCTCCCAGGTGCTGGGGGCTCAAGTCATGGAGGTCTCTGGAAGTCATGGATTCTGTAACTTCCGTGACAAAATTGTAGCCCTAACCATGGCTTATGCACAATGACTGTCATTTTAGGACACTGACCTCTTTTTGAGGATGACCATCAGGAATGGTTGTCCTGAAACAGGTAACTGCTAGCATAGATCCCACATGGAATTAAGTCTAAGACTTTCTGAAACTGCATTGAATTTGTCTGGCCTATACTTGCACTTAAAAGTTTTCAGTACTAGTTCAGTTCAGCTTCTCACCATGTTTATGCCAGGGAAAGTTTACAGAAAAAGGGTAACAAAGGGTAAAAACTGTTGTTTATGCAAGTTTTCTGGGACTGGAACTGTTTTGTTTTTTTTAAATCGCCATGTCAGTAAACCTTGCTGAAAGCAACTCTAATTGACATGCCGGTAAGAACTGGACTGGCCCCTGGAGCCTTGCCTACACTAGGCCTTTTGCTGATGCTAACAATGGTTCAGTTAAGCTGGTGTGAACAGCAGCTTTTTTGTAAGGAAGGCTGTAGCTGAAAACCATTTTCAACAGTATATTTTCATGCCACAAAACAGGCTTACGCTGAAACTGCTGACCAAAAGGCAGACATTAGTTTCAGCTTCATTCTGAACTCTAGGATCCATCCCCCAGCCAAGCTGAGACAAGAGATAATCCGTGCAGGAAAAAAAAAAGTGTTTTAAGTTTTGGTGAGGGAGAAGGTGGAGAAAGCGAGCATAAACATACATTCATTCAGGAATAAAGGTTACCTGTTTTCTTTTAAATCAGGAAAATAAAGCCTTACTTTAAGATATCTGTGTTATTTAGCTACAAAAAAACAACAAGTCAATGTATCAAAGTGTTTCGCCAACAGCCATTGGGTTCAAACTAGGAGTTGCAACACTAGTTACGGGAAAAGGGGTAGGGTCAACTTGGAAATCAAGGGATTCCTAACAAGGAGTTAGGATTAGACTCGGGTTCTAACCCTGTGCTTGAGTTTTCCTGCCCGCTTTTTTGGTTTGACAATCACACCACTATTCCCTCACCCACCAGTATTTTTTTCCATGTGGACGACACCACAGAAACAGGAGAAACTGGCTGACTAAATATTATTTACTGTAGCACCTAATAGCCCTCGGGGAAACAGTGAAAAATTTCTATTTTTCAGAGTAATATCAAATTACAGATATTTACAGAACATAATCTTAGCAAAAAATAGGGATTTTTAAAATCTTTTAGCTACAGTAACATAGATATGTGAAAAAATTTTAGACTGAAATGTGATTTATAAGTTGAAAGCATCTGTCATAACTATACAAGAAAGGGTAACCTCCTTTCTGTATACAGTGCTATAAAACCCCTCCTGGCCAGAGGCAAAACCCTTTCACCTGTAAAGGGTTAAGAAGCTAAGGTAACCCCGCTGGCACCTGACCCAAAATGGCTAATGACGGGACAAGATTCTTTCAAATCTTGAGGTGGGGGAACAAAGGGTTCAGTCTGTCTGTGTGATGCTTTTGCAGGGAACAGATCAGGAAGGCAGCATCACAATTCCTGTTAAGTTAGTAAGTAATCTAGCTAGAAATGCGTTAGATTTCCTTTTGTTTAATGGCTGGTAAAATAAGCTGTGCTGGAGGGAATGTATATTCCTGTTTTTGAGTCTTTTTGTAACTTAAGGTTTTGCCCAGAGGGATTCTCTATGTTTTGAATCCGATTACCCTGTAAGGTATTTACCATCCTGATTTTACAGAGGTGATTCTTTTACTTTTTTTCTTCAATTAAAATTCTTCTTTTAAGAACCTGATTGCTTTTTCATTGTTCTTAAGATCCAAGGGTTTGGGTCTGTGTTCATCTGTACAAATTGGTGAGGATTCTTATCAAGCTCTCCCCAGGAAAGGGGGTGTAAGTCTTGGGGGGATATTTTGGGGGAAGACGTCTCCAAGTGGGCTCTTTCCCTGTTCTTTGTTTAAACGCTTGGTGGTGGCAGCATACGGTTCAAGGCCAAGGCAAAGTTTGTACCTTGGGGAAGTTTTTAACCTAAGCTGGTAAGAATAAGCTTAGGGGGTCTTTCATGCAGGTCCCCACATCTGTACCCTAGAATTCAGAGTGGGGAAGGAACCTTGACAGCATCCTTTTAAAGTGTTCTGTCTGGGTATTTCAGTAATCCTCAATTATAAAATATGAATGCCAAAAATTAGATGTGAACCAAGAATCATCACATAGATGAACATTTCTGTCACATTACTACAGTTTGTTAGCCAAAAAGACTACTGAAATGGATTTCTCATCCTCTTCCCCCTTTATTTAAATAGGTATACAATAGCAAAAAAAGTCTTGCTTATTGCTGGCTTCATTAGTCTTTGACTACCAAGCACTTATAGACATAATTTTTACCTTTCTTGTTTGGCTCCCTCAGTTTCAGTCTGAGAAGCAGATTTATTCTTTTGTTGTTTTAAAACATTATGAACACGGACTTTGTAGCTTTCAAATTCAGAGGTAACAGCAACTTGTTCTGTCTAGAATATGAAAAAAGAAAACCCTCAATTATATAAGCCACTTATTTATATAAAACCAAATAGTTTCAGTTTTAATTTGTGATCTATATACACATTACATTGTTTAAAGATCAAGAAATATGAACAGTTGCATTTCCTTTTTTTCCTGTGTTGAATGGATGATTAAAATGGTTAAGAGAGCCAGGTCATTTAAAATGCAATATTCCATGATTGGTAGGTAAACTTTTTTTTGGTAAAGGGAGAACATTAGTGTTAATCACATCTGTCTTTCAGATAGTTTACAAATACACAATTTTATATAAGATATTGTAACATACAAATAGTACTATAAAACATTACAATGTTCTTAAAAATAAAAACAACTACACACAAAATATTATAAACAGCAACTCCAATACAAGATGGTGATAGAAACAACATAGACAATCATTTCCTCTGTCAACACACAGGCTTCGTCATAGTCAGCCACTGTTACAGTCATAATCAGACATCTATTTGTACTCAGACTTGATTTCTGAGTCATTCTGGTATTTTTGTTCAAGCAAACAAGATGATGGAAAAATTCCATAGTTTGTTTTTGAAAAAAGTATATACAGTTTATTTTCTGTCTTTTTACTATGCTTATACTAAAATCACTGAATATGTAAATTAAATGTATGTTGATGTAAATTTCCTGCCATAAAAAAAAAAATCAGGTAGCTTTGAAATCTTTGAAAAATCATTTGAAATCTTTGACCACAGTTCTTACAGCAAGACGAGTGTGTATTATCAAACTGACTTGACGAGCACTGCTCATCCAGTATTCAATGTTTTGAATATTTTCTAAAAATACCATCTGTGCAGGATTTTCTCTCCTGAATCTCAGCAAGCGGCGGGTGGAATTCCCATACCTTCTGAATTTGTTTTTTTTAAAACATTGAGGGCAACACAAGTCATGCCCTCTACTGGATGTAATACACCACTCCCTGATAAATATAAATATGGCTCTCTGAATGTTCCAGTTGTTTCTTAACTGTGGTTGGTGAACGAGTTTTCTTTCAGACATTGTACTTCAACAGCCATTGCTACAGCTCTTCTGGCTCCAATGATGTTCGTCAATATAATATTTTTTTAAACAAGTCCCTCACTTTTCCTTTCATTCAGGCACTTGAGTTAAAGTACTCACCCCCCAAATATTTGATAAGCAGCCTTTGTTGTATTTGATGCATCTTCACTTGCTCTGCTGTTTTTGCACCTAATTTCTTAGTTGTGACTTGGCAACTATCTTGATGCTCACCTTTTCATTGGTCACATGCTCCTCTGAGGTGTCAGTACTCTTTTTCTTTTGGAGATGTAGCATCCAAGAGAGAGGACTGGCCACACAACAGCTTCATACCATGTCAGTGTGGCGGAACTACATCCAGGATAGATGCTTTGCATTGCCCACGAAGGAATCAGCCAGGATGTGTGGAAATGCCCAATGAGTCTACAAAGGTTGCCCTGGATAGTGAAGAAATTTGATGAGTTGAGTGCCCCCAAACTTTCCTTGAGGCAAACGAGACACACTCCTACAGGTCTGGTGCCAAGAAACTCTCCCTCTTACAGCTTGGCTTCTGACGGATTAGAGGTTTGTAGGTATGGTATGTTCAAGCAGCTGATTCAGAAGCCATCTATTAAGTAGGACCTAGGGCTTCCAGTGGGAAAGGTTTGTAAGTGTAGCACAGTAAGGCCCATATGGACTCCTTTGCTTTCGCTACAAAAACTGCTTGACTACTTTCTTCGCCCGTCTCAGTCTATTGCACAGACTAACTCCTTCCAGAAATATCTTTTTTAGCTTATCATGAACTAGTCTCAGGTAGAAGTGTATCTCTGCAACCCTTTGTCAGTTTCAGGCAGGGCTCAACACTTCTGAAACCTCCAATTAAAAAAAACACCTCTGCAGCAAAATGCAAACATGGGCCTGATGAACGCTCCTTTAAAACACTAATTCCTATGAACTTAAGTTTCTTACACTGACAGTCATTTTCCTGGTGCTAGTGAATGGACGCACCTTATACCAGATTCATTTTTACAAGGATAAGGTGGTAACGTGGACTCACTTGAGATTCCCATCCGAAGTTATGTTAGTGTTCCACCATCAGTGTCAGAAATCCTTGGGAGTCTATTTCAAGCAGACTAACTCCACCCAATTTTATTTTATTTGATAAAGAAACCAAAGTTGCTGAGCAATGCTGTTACAAAGAGAACTATGTTCCAAAGGCATTTCACATTGCTATTATCTGGAAGCCATGTCAAGGCCTATTTGATTAGATGGATGTATCTACCACAGAGAATTGCAAAGCTGCTACTTGGTCGTCTCTCCAGACATTTACAAAATATTACTCCTTGTATTCAGTTTCCAGAAGATGCTCTGTGCTCCAGAACTTTTCCAAGATGGGGGATTCCAGAGCTCTGCCTCCCCTAAGAAGAATTTTATGTTAAGATGTCCTTTATTTTCAGCATGGAATTTTCTCAAATTGCGATCTCTTCCCACAGACTTGAATGTCGTTACACCTCTTACTATTTATGCTATATATTAACAAAACCTCTGTCTCTTCACACAGTTGGCACTAGCTTTGCTATTGCTGGTCATTGCACCTCTGCTCATGTTCATTTGGGATGTGAGAATCCTGCAAAAATAGTATCTTCAAAAGAGAAAATTACTTGTTTTTGAACTCTGCTTTTCAGATGATGTTGTCTTTAGGACACTCCCTCACCCACCTCCCTCACAGAGTTTGGAGTTTCTGGTTTGTGAGGTTATTTTCTTTTTTCCTCCAAGGCACATATACATTGATCATCTTGAGGTGGCTTCTTTTTCTGGGAACTTGTATATTAATTTAAATGGAATAAATGGGCCAAAGGTGTTAACATAACCCAGTCACTGCCTAACATTAAATAGAGTTAAATGAGGTCTGGGGTTTGGTAAACAGAGACCTCAGTCTACTTAGGACTATGGCAAACACATGGAAAATCTTTTAAATCCTTTATTAAAGTTACAGAAAAGCAAACATAGTTAAAACATTTGAAATGTATTTTAACAGCATTTTTTGTTCCTTTTTCCTTTAGTTGGAAAGAAGTTTAGAATGAAAAATCCCCTTGTTTGACCATCTCTCAGATGGTAATAACTGTCCTCTTGGGAAAAAGAGAAGATGTCAGCTGAGATGGGCTGGGGCTGTTGTTGCTACTGTTAAAGTCTGATCCTATTTTATCTCTAGGGGTATTTGGGATTCAGCTGGAGCTAGTAGGAGTGGTAATCTCATCTGGATCCCTCTCTCTGGCCTGGTCTGGTCAGGACATCACTCAGGATTTGTATGATGGAGGGCTGCCAGGAGATGGTGGCGGGGGCAGCTATGATAGGGAAGCTTGCTTCAGTAGCCTCTGTCTGTCTTCTCCTATCTTCCCCCCAAGATTTTTTTCTTTTTCTTTAAAGGACCCACAAAAGCAACGATGGATGGAATACCCCATCCCCTCATTATTTTGCCCACCAATTAGGCCTAATATTTGATGACAATTTTGTTTCATTAAATTTCTGGTTCTACATTTTTTATTTTTACCGAGCATGATTTCAGTTTAGTCCTTGAATTATATCCTCAATTTAGTCCTTGAATGTGGCCTCTTTTTGTTTGCACTAATTGAGTCTCTCTACCTGGGTCTCTTGCAGCTGTTTATAACATTCATTATTGAAAGCAACTTGACGTACTTCCCATCTTAAAGAGCTCTGTGTAGTCCAAAAGCTTGCCTCTTCCACCAACGAACGTTGGTCCAATAACAGGTATTACCTCACCCAGTGTGTCTCTCTACTTTCCATTGACACTTGTTATTATATCATCTTACAAACTTTTACATACTTTTTACAACCGAGCTCACTATTACAGTACATTTGTCAGCCCAGTTATCACAACAGAGCCTCAGCTCTGGTACAGTCAAAGAAACTGACTATAGTGTTTGGATGGCAGCATTTATATTCCACAGAAGATGGTGCACAACAAGTAGTAAAAGGCCTAACTTGTGCTCTATGCTGCTATTGCTGAAAAGGTCAAAAACCCTTACAAGTTAGGAGAATTCCTTCCAGTCATCTGCCAAGGACCTAAGATCCAGGAGTCAGAATCCTGCAAGATGGTATCTTTAGAGAAGCAAAAGTGCAAGTTAAGTAACTTTGTCTTCTAACAGTCTAAAGAGTTATTACTTATTTTATGAAAAAGTACCTTTGCTGTGTTGCATTCTTCTTGTAGGGTTGCAATTTTCTGCTGGTAAGCACTTAGAGTGCGCTGGTGTTGCTCCAAAGAGGTCCGCAGATGTTCTTGAATCTTGTGTTTTTCTGATGTAAGTTCAGCCAGCTGAATCTGAAAATGAGCACGCATTTCAACAAAGCTAGAATTTAGTCTTCAGAATTGACTCTTCTTTTCATTAGGTGAACAGAGAATGAAAAAAAGCATCCAGATATTCTGGTAATGGGAAACCTAGAAATGACTAGATACAATAAAATTAAAATCTGGTTTTAAAAAATATTAATGTGAAGAAGGCACACAGCCATATGTTCGAATGTATCTGAGCAGTATCACGTGCATCATTTATCATTTGAATTTTACTTAAAATAATGAGAAGAAATGTGCAGACAAATTTTTTGAGAGAATTATTTCATTTTTTCTCAATTGCTTTTTTTTTTTTTTTTTTTTGGAAAGCATAATCCCTATTTTCTGTAAATCAACAAATGTGTCATTTGGCAGCAAGGCAGATGCCTGTTACTAGCCATCAAAATTCATACTGATGAAAATTAACCTCATATTAAGGCTTTTTGCTGGCAATGTGTTTTAAATAAAACACTTTTTTAAAAAAGCGAAGTTTAATAAAGTAGGGCCAAAGGTAGATTAAAAAAATATATCCTTGTCATAGGACTCAGATTCCCTAATTCTCTCTTGAGAGATTAAAAATAAAAAGGGAGAAAGCAGCAAGCCAACTGAATATCTGAACCGTCGTGCATCAGTTCTGAAATACAACAGCAGCAGCACTTATACCTTACAGGGCTTTATGCTAGAAACATCAGAAAAAAGATGCAGAAGAGCAGTCAAATATAGTTTTTATATTTAGGGAAAAAGTATATATAGAAATTGTACTATTTACCCCAATTTCACCACTCATGCTATCACCCAAACCCCAAACAATGATTTCAGCAATGTTAAAGCAGATTAAATTCTCAAATGAATGAACTGAGTCAGATATGCCTCATATGATAGTAACAGATCAGCACATCTGACAGTGTGACAGATGAACCCATCTGTAGATATAAGAGCATATGAGGCTTAAGCACAGGGCGAGAAGACCGGTGATCCTGAGTTCTAACCCTGCTTCTGGCACGGATTTGCTGTGTAGCCTTGGCCAAGTCACTTCACCTCTCTGCCTCAGGCTCCCTGCTGTGAAACGGATATAATAATACACACAACTACCTATTAATTAATTAGTTAATTAGTTAATCCTCACAGGGCTATTGTAAGGATTAACTAGGGTCTGTGAAGTGCTTGTAAATTTAAAATGCTGGAACATGGGTAGGTATATGAGGTTGTGTGTGACAGCATGAGTGATGAAATTGGGGTACATGTTGCTTTTCAACATCTGTTGGAGATGAAAGTGAAAATCTTAAGAGCATGTCAGTGATAATGTTGTAAGCAATATGAAGGTGGCAAGGATGGTAGGACACTTCTTTCTGACACGCTTTTAAGGTTCTGACTGGATGGAAAGTGTCCTGGAGCAACCTTAAGTGTCACTAAATGTAATTTTTTATTTTAAAAAAAACAACACACCTAGGAAATTATTATTTCTACACCCTTGGTTACACACAAGTCAGGGAGGAAAGAGAGGAGTTGGATGGGCCTGGGCATCAGAGAGAGAAACTGCACTGCTGGACCTGCTCCTGGCAGTGCCCACACTCTGAAGGAAGTGAAAGACTACGATGTAGCTCAGGAGAATCATTGTAAGATTTTCCTCTTGGTATCAGAATCACCACCAATCATACCCGTGCCTTAGTTTCCTCTCCAGTTAGCAATTTTCCTCCAGGTGAGTGGGAGACTGGAAGAGGTTTAGCCCTGTGGCCAAATCAATCAGTGCAAATGGCTGTGGCCTCAATTAGGGCAAGAGGGTTAACTCTTTCCCTGCCAATTAGGACATGGACTACATCCCTTCCAACAGAAGAGTAGACGTCAGTACATGTGGTGGAAGTCCTGCTCCCTGCCAACCGAGGCATGGGGTCTATGCACCCATCATCACACTTAAATTTAAAGTCCCTGAAAAACGTACCCCAAAGCAAGCCATTGTATTTAGAAATGACATAACCCTCCAGTTTCAGGGAACCTCTATAAAGGAATCTGCATCTTCCTGAGTTGGGAGCATCTGTTGACTATGGGGACCTAGGTTTGCCTCCCCAACGCAATCCTGTATCACTGTTTAGAATGGTTTCATCATACCCCATAATTCAAGATACAAAGAGTTTCCACTGTTTAACTTTCAGGTCTGGAGCAATGAATGCCCAGGTGAAGTTGGGGCTGCTGACTAATTAGAAGCAAAGTCATTGAAAGTTTACTGACTGAGGGTTTGGGTCTGGATTGAGAGTTCCTAACAGACTGAGAATGTGTTTTGCATTGTAATCAACCAACTGGATCTATTAAATTTATTACTTAATCATGATAGGCTACCTAATAAATCATTTGATAACTTTAAAGATATAACTCAATCTTCTCTGATAGTACACCAGTTAGGATTTTTCATGTCAACAACTGAGAAATCAGAATACCAAAGAGGGCAGGAGAAAGCAGATTAATTTTCAGAGTCAGATTTGTATTCCCACCTCTGTAAATCGGCCTTTAGAATGCTACATACTCTCCAGGTGGCATGTACCTGGAAACTGGGCATTCTAAAGTTGGGTGAGATAGAAGTTTATTTCTGAAAGAATTGTGGCAACTGAAAGACAGGTTATAAGGCTCTATTTCTTGTCCCTAAAGGAAAAGAAGAGGGAACTGACAGCTGGGAGAGGGCTGGGTTTATAGCAGAACTATCAGAAACTGGGGGCAAAATATACTCAACAGAAGTGTTCAAGAATTAACTCAAACAATTCCAAGTAGGAGAAATATTTATTTCTCTGAGGGAAAATTTGAACAGATGTATTTCATCTTGATCCTGAAAAAGTTGTTAAAGGAAGAACTATTTCCTACTATTTTCATGATGCACTGACTGTAACTAGGATTTTAGTTAACAATTTAACGAAGGCATGATGGCAATGAGACATAATAATGTTCTATTCTTGGCAGTTCTCACCACCTTTAATGAAAATAGGAGAACTGTAAATATGCAGCAATACTTTCATTGGGGTTAAGTGAACAGACATCTAATAGTAGTTACTGACTTCCAATCTTCCTATTTTAGAAATATGGGATTCAATTGATGGCTATCACAAAGCGCGTGTATGGAACATGAACGCGTTTTATCCTTTAATGTAGGATGGACTAGTAATAATTTGGCCTGGGGTGAGGGGAGCTACTTTCATAAAGCCTTTGTGAAATCACAGAACAATTTTGTTACATCATTTCTTTATTGATGGACATTTTTAAGGGCATGTCTATATTACAAACTTAGGCTGATTTACAGCCACCGCAATAATTACTGCGGTGGTTTATGGCCATACTACCCTCCTTTTGTCGGTGGTGCACATCCTCACCAGGAGTGCTTCCACTGATTTAAGAGGGGCAGTGTGAGGGGGCTGAGAGCCCAGGCCCCCAGCTGTGTGTACAGCTCCCCACTGGAATCCCAGCAACCCTGCCCCCTCCCACACCCGGCTCTCCATAGCCGGGCAGGGAGAAGGGAACCTGGGGGCATCTCAGCTCCAAGCAGGGAGTCTGGGCAGTAGCCCAGCTCGGAGCAGGGGGCAGCTGGGCTCTAGCTGGAACCCCCAACCTGCCCCTAACTGGACCCCCACCTGCCCTGAGGTGACAGCCTGAGCTGTGAGCAGCTTTCTTGTCAATTTCATGGCTCTAGCAGGGAGCTGTGAAATTAACAAGAATTATAGCTAACAGCTGATGTAAGTAACCTGCAGTGTCTGCAGGACACTGTGTTGCCCTAACTACACCGACATAAGTTCTATGCTTCTCGTAGAGGTGAAATTATTATGTTGGTGTAGTAGGGTACTTACATGGGCGAGACCAAGGCTGTAGTGTATACACTGACATAATTAGGTTGAGGGTTAAGCTGCCTTAAGTCGACCTTACTCTGCAGTGTAGACCAGGCCTAAAGTACTTAACATTGGATTCTGCTCCCTTGTATGTATGCACTGTAACATCTTTATTTATGTAATCATGCGCTATATTTTCCACAAGACCTCTGTCTTGTTCAGTGCAGAAGTTGGCAGGTGTGCATAATGATTAAGGAAAAGGGATGCAGGAAGAGACAGGATCGTCTCTTATGGACAGGATGCTGGATTAGAATCAGAAAAACAAAGTTGTATCCCTGGCTGTCAAATTTCTTTTGGCATGTCTGGAAAGTCACTATACCACAGTTTCAAAACTGGTACTCATTTTATAGATGCTCAATTGGGACATCTATGACCTGATTTTCAGAAGTGCAAAGCACACACAACTTCAACTGAGTTAAATGGAAGCTATAATCTCAGTACCTCTAGAAAAGAGTCAGGCTATAGATGTGTAAAATGGGGAACCCAAAATTAGTGGTGACTTTTGCAAATGTTGGTCTTAATTTCTCTGTACCTCAGTATCCTCACCTGTGAAGTGGGGATAATACCACCTCTCTACCTCCTACAGGTGTTGTCAAGATAAATTCATTAAAGGCTGAAAGGCACAGCAGTGATAAGTGCTACAGGAAAGCACATGAGAAAATAAAACTTCCAAGTGTAGGGCAGCATTTAGATGATGTGCAGTAAATAAGTCCTGGGGCCATTCAGCTGAATAAGAATAAAATGGAATATTCAACAGCTGCCTCATTCTCAGAGCACTGTCTGTCCTGTGAAATGAGTGAGGCAGGGATTCTTTGAGGGCAAAAAAATAGTATGTGAGCACACAATTAAATATTACAGTAGAACCTCAGAATTACGAACACCTCAGGAATGGAGGTTGTTCTTAACTCTGAAATGTTCGTAACTCTGAACAAAACATTATGGTTCTTTTAAAAGTTTACAACTGAACATTGACTTAATACAGCTTTGAAACTTTACTATGCAGAAACTTTAAAATGCAGCTTTCCCTTTTTTTTTTAGTAGTTTATGTTTAACACAGTTGTCATAAATATAAAGGGAAGGGTAAACCCCTTTAAAATCCCTCCTGGCCTGAGGAAAAATCCTCTCACCTGTAAAGAGTTAAGAAGCTAAAGGTAACCTCGCTGGCACCTGGCCAAAATGACCAATGAGAGCTGGTAAAAGTAAGCTTAAGAGGTTTTCATGCAGGTCCCCACATCTGTACCCTAGAGTTCAGAGTGGGGGAGGAACCTTGACAACAGTACTGCACTGTGTTTGCTTTTTTTTTTTTGTCTCTGTTGCTGCCAGATTGTGTACTTCCAGTTCCAATGAGGTGCGAGGTCAGTTCGTAACTCTGAAGTTCTACTGTATCAGTGCACAGACAAGTGAGCAGAATTAAGGTTGTACAGCCAAACTTAATTCTAATATTTCCTAACTTTTGAATGTTTGACTTTGCAACATTTAACACTTAAACGTTAGTATAGTTTTTAAAAAATTTTCCAAGTGTGTGTGTGTGTGTGTTTTAAAAGAAAACTGGAAAAAGACAAATTCTATCACATGCAACAGTGATGATCCAGCCCTCTACATTGGTTATTAACAAAATTTGAATCCATAGCCTTCATAGCCTCACCTCTACCATTTGACTTGAAGGAGTAACTGATCTGATAACAAGAATAGGCAGTTATTCGTTACATGCACCATCTCGCAGAGAGTAATGCGGCACCCATATTGCCAGTCGATAAATGTATTTTGTTACTATGGTTCCAAAACACCCACCCACTGTGGAAACACTATGCACGAGCACAAAATAATTACAAGAAACTGAAAGACTTAGGGTACTATGTTAAATGAAACACTTGAGGACAATTGAGAGAACTGATTAAAAACAAAATTAGTGATACAGCTTTTGTAACAACCTGTTTACATTCTGTAGCATTCAGCCTATATTACCCCATAGCATTCTCTCTAGCTTCTTAAGTCAGAAAGCTTGTGCTAACAACAGAGAGTGAAGTTCCTTGCCTTATAGACTTCCACTTGCTGCTGACTTGCCTCTAGCTCTCCTTTTAATGATGCTTGAAGTATTAGATGGTCATTTTCCTGCAGGATAAAGATATCTTGGTTGATTTAAAACACTAAATATTTTTTTATTTCAAAATCTAAATTGGCAACTAAATTATAAGCATTTTGTATAAAAAAAGCATGTGCAGGAAAATAGGCACTTACAGCTTGCCTTGAATCTGCCAGTTCTTTTTTGGTTTTCACTAGCTGTTGTTTTATCTGGGAGTTCCTTTCCTCATACTGTAGCACAGAAGATTGAAGAGATTCTAAATGCAGAGGTAATTTTTGATGAGCAAAGGAAAAAAACCTGTATGGGGTGCTTTCATAAAAGTGTTGTAAATGTAACCGAAAATGAATGTTGCAAACAAGCAGTTCACCAAGAGTTCGACTTCAAATTTCCAGGTATCATACTGGTTTTCTAACACATCTTCAAGCAAATTGGGGTTATGCTTAAGAGGATGGCCAAAAAAAAGGCAACACACCATTATTTGGTAATGTTTTCCAGTAGGAGCGTTATGACTCTACCAGGGGTTTTCAGCCACTCAGCTCTGTAAAAAGACTCTGAAGGTATCACACTCTGGGATTAACACAGGCACGTGAGAAATGCCAATTCGTCCAGTAAAATATCTGACTATTAGTTTACAGCTTAGTAAACAAGTGACAGATGAACTACAGTAATTCATTTAACATGTGAGAAGGGAATTTTGACAAGTCTTCTTTCAACTGTTTCTTGGCAGCCCTTCTTGTCTCCTGAGCGGAGAAGGTTAAGATACACATACATGAGGTTCCCAAGCTGTTTGCCTCCCCCCCCCCCACATTGGATAAAAGAAGTCCCATTGCAGACAATGAGAAATAGAAAAAGTTAATATTTTACGCACTTATTTCTTCTTGTAGTGTTTCTTGGTTTTGTTTCTGAATTCTGATCTCTTGCTCAAGATCTTCAATTTTGTTGTTTTTATCTGTAATCTTCTGATTAAGTTCTTTCACTAAACGCTCATAATCAGCCATTTCCATATCCATTAGTGTGCTCTTCTGGGCATCCTGCAGATTACATATTTTGTAGTTCCAGTTTAAAATTGCTCGAGCTGATTTGAAGATTTTTGTTTTGAATACTCTGTACTGCAAAACTGTTCCTCACAATTCCAATTTTTGTTAAAGTCTATAGCCAAATATGCAACAGAGGAAAACTTATCCATCAGCATTCTAAATCTCATTTGTTTGTAACAGAATCAAAACAAGGAAACAAGTTACAATATTAAAATTCTGTCTAGTGTTCTGATAAGCATTCTAAAGGAATTTGGCTCTGGGAAAGCAAACAGTCTTGTATTAAGGCACTGGAGTGGGACTCAGGAGATCTGGATTCAATTTCCACTTCCATTCAGTCTTTTGTGTGACCTGGGCTAGTAACAATTTCTCTATGCCTCAGTTCCCCATCTATAAAATGGGATAAGACTTCCTGTCTCCCACCTTTTGTCTTACTTGGATTTTAAGCCTTGTGGGAAGGGATGTTCTATCATGTGTTATGTACAGCACATAACACAGAGGGGCTACAATCTTATTTGGGTCCTCCAAGCACTACTATAACAGAAACAATTACCCTACCCGCCTCGCCAGCTCTAGTTCCTGCATAGTTTTCTGAAGATGTTTCTTTTCCTTCTGAAGCTGCAGCTGAAGCTCTTCAAGTTCTCTTACAGCACTGCTGTGGTCCTGAAAATTAGTTTACATGCTTTTCAGTTACGTAATTTGAGTTCAAGAATGTTTGTTCATGAGGTGTATGTCACAAAATTTATGTTAGTAAGAATGACAGGTTTTTGAAAAAAAACCCTCATAGCCTCCAAATTAAACCCCAGATGGATTATAAAATTAATAGCCATGTTAGTTTAACATACAGTCATAAGGCCCCATTCTATTCTCACTACTGACTATGACAAAACTCTAAATGGGGGCAAGACTGAAAGGGTCAGCCAGGCAACAAAATATGATGCTGTATCTGATCTATAAAGGCAACAAAACCAAACTAGTTAAAATATTTTAAAGATTCAGCTCTAACGGTTTACCACACTTTCAAGAAGTCTTCCCTTCAATCCATTCAGAGAATAGCCCGTGCTTTATTTTTTATGGACCCACAACATTGCTTTTACCTTTATCTTTTGCTCTTTTAGAAATTTTTCAGCTTCCAGTTCTTTATCGACTTTTGCTTTGGCTTTTTGCGTTTCTAATATCTGGGCTTCTAGCAGCGTAACATTAGACTGTAGAGTTTCAATACGAGCCATAAGGTCTTCATTGGCAGAGTTTAGTTGGTCTTGCTAGAATGATATTAGTAACAAGATGAAAGTGAAAGTTAATATTCTTGCAATTCTTACAGGCAGAGATGCTGACTGTGTTATGTTGTTGTTTTTTTAGGAGATACACGAGGATTTCCACCCAACACCCTTTGTAAACTATTTCTGCAGATGCTTGAACATGACAGGACAAAACCATGTCCATACTAACAGTTTAAAACCAGAATAAGAAATAGCCTGGTTTAAAAATGGGTGGCATGATTTAGACACTCCTACAACACAATTTTGAAACTATATTACAACCCTGTTGCAGGTTTTTTAAAAGGGTTGATGGAGAACAGTGGGTAAGCTTGGAAAATAATTCACTAGCTCTTCAGGAACAGCATGCCAACCTCGGCTCAAATACAGCTGCCATAGTTCTGAGCAGATGTTAATGCCATCAACCCTGACTCCAAAGAAGCTACTTCAATACCACCAAATATTGCCAATTTATCTGTTTTAAATGAGATAAAGCTAAGGCACAGGTAAGAGATCTGTCCCTGTCTGGATTAGAGTTGCTGATGTTTTCAGGGTTTGTTTTGAACCACCAGCATTTTCACCATATGGTCTCGTCCTTCCCTTGTTGTGTGAATCCAGAATTAAGGATGAATACATGAAAAAAAAAAATTACCAAACAGCACAATTATTGATCATATTTTGTTCATGAAATATTTTATATCATCAATTTGAAAAAATTCACCTGCTGATAAGCAGTAGAATGTATTCAAGAGTGAGATTGGGAGCAAAAAAGGAGATTTTAAAGTCTCATGAGAGTATTTCAGCCAATCAATGATTGGATTTAGTCCATCATACAACCCACTCATTTTTCAGATGTTTTGGGTGTTGACTGGACACATTTTGCCTCTCTCCTCAGTATTTTCTGAGGGAGACAGGAGGGAAAAAAACCTCACTTCTAGTTTGAAACATTTTTAATTTACAGTTAGTATTAATATTTTAAAATTCTCGGTCCTTACTAACGGCTGCTGTATTTTGTAGAGGGAAGGGATAATATCAGTAAAAGGTAGATATAGCTCTGTACTACCCATTAGATATAAAGGACTTAAAATCTGTATGACCGCTGTCAGTGTTGTGCAGCTGCTCTTTTCTGAGAGCCAGCTCAAGCTCATGTACTACAGTTGTTGACAAACGGGCTTAATTTCAAATTTCTTCAGATTTGGGCCCTGATACTCCAAAAAGGCCCCTATGTTCTTGCAGTTCAGAGAGATATCCAGATATTTTTATAATGTCCCTATTTTCATTTAATTTTTTTTCCAAATCCAAATATTCCAAACACTGGGATTTCTACCTTGTCGAACACAAATATTAATTTGCTCATATGTATTCAAAAATACAGATGGAATTATGAAAATATTTACAGGGATAATTTACATAAGTATGTGTATCAAACTGAAATGGGACTTAAGATCAATTACTTCATATTTGTCATAAAAATTATTTGCTCAGTCACAAAATAAGCTACCTGCTGAGTTGAAGTCTGTAGTTGTCTTGTAAGATCATCTGTCTGATGTTCAAGATTAGTTGCTCGCTCCTTTTCCAAATCCAGCTGTTCTG
The DNA here is from genome assembly GCF_965140295.1 of Lepidochelys olivacea. Lineage (NCBI taxonomy): Eukaryota > Metazoa > Chordata > Testudines > Cheloniidae > Lepidochelys > Lepidochelys olivacea. The sequence goes on from NC_140411.1 coordinate 115,151,548, forward strand.
CTTGCTTGTCATATTCCAGCAGAAGATTCTTGAAACATGCACAAAGCACTTTAATTTTTGTTAAATACATGGAAGCTGTGATGTGCTTATAGCAAATAAATGGGTATTTGCACATTCTTATTATTGTTCAGTACTTGATGTTTCTTATTGTGACATCAGAAGTACCATAGGTGAATTAAAGCTGCAGTTCCATTCTAGGTTCTAGTGAAAACAACTCTTTCAAGTTTTCCTCTCTAGATTTAAGTCATTCATTGAAGAGCTCTAAGTCACCACAGATTTTAAAAAAGGGTATATTAGTAAAGGAATTACTGGTTTTTTGGCAATGGAGGCTGTTGGAACCATATCTTTCATGTTTCTTGATCTGGCACTTTAACTGCATTAACAAGGGTTATTTCCCATAATATTTCTCTTTGTCTAAACTTAACGTTAGCATTCAAATGGTCCTAATTAAACTTTGAAATTCACACTTCAGTGGAAGTAATAGGGTAAGGAGAAGGGAATCCCCAAGTTTGCTGCTGGTATTGATTGGTTGGATACAGTTTTTACACAACTCTGGTTTCACAAGGCAGCAGCATTTTCTATTCATTTATATTCTGATAGCTGCAGTTTTTCCACCGAAAAAAGAATTTATTTAACACTGAAAGAACTAAAGAATGTCAGAAGTTTGCTGAAAAATTTAAATACTGTATCTATGATTTTCTCTTGTCTCTAATATTAAAGGTAATTTTTGGGAGTACTTTGTTGTACATGTTTTAAGGAGACAGTTTTCCTCATGAAAGCACTCTCAATATCACAGGTGTCCCTGCTTGATCACTCTAGCCACTCCAGCCAGATAGAATGGATCAATGGCACTAAGGCAGTGAGCATATTAACAAAAATCTACTTCTGAGCATGCTACCTTACAGCCTCACAACTCCACTGAGGCTTAGGACCATATTTTAAAAGCATGGTTGGATTTATTTATTTATTTTTAAACCAGATATACATGCAAAGGTGAATTGCTTATAATACAAAAAAGTTAAGCAAACTTTAAGGGCAGGTACTGAGCATGGACTATTTCCACATACAAGGATAAATGTTTCTGAAAGCTGAGTCTGTAAAGAGAGGCATTTTTATGGAAACTCTTGCAATTTTAATTATAAACGTAATTGTCATTGTCATTATTCTAGCGCCCCACCACACACACACTTCACGTGAATAACAAATTTAATAAAATAAGTATAATATATGCTACTAGATGCCAAGTATACATGCAGGGATCACTTCATCCATCACTGAAACCTCTGAGGTGAGATATGGCAATTGCTGAACAATGCACAGCAACACTGTACAATAGTTTAGGGCAGGAAGCAAAGAACACTGTAGCTACAGAGGGAAATTGGTAAGCTGACTAATTATGCAAGTAGTGAGTCATGGACACATCAAACTGGAATCAGGCTAGGAAATGCCATCTCTAAATAATATTTTCTGATAAATAAAGCATTTTTTAAGATATAGTACCTCTTACCTTATAGCTTTCTGCTCCTTGGATGATGTCCCTCATAGAAGTAGACAGCTGATCTTTCTCTGATCGTACCAACTCTAATTCTTCTCTCAAGGACTGCATCTTATTACAAAGCAATATGTAACAGTGTGATTACAACAGAACCTTACAATGCCAGAAATTTAGACCTCATGTTGAAAACTTAAGTTACCTCTTTTCTACTGGAATCTAGTTCTTTCCTTGCTTTCACAGCAAATACTTTAACTTTATTTAACTTCTCTTCTCTCTCTGCAGATTGCTTTTCCAGACATACTAAACACAAAAAAACAGAAACTAATTCATCTACGCAACGGAATAAGTAAAATACAAAACAAATATCTATGTGAATTTGAAGACATTAGCAAAATAAAAAAGGATTTGCATCCATTACTACTGAAAAACAGGAAGACATTTAAAACACTTCATTCACTTAAACTTTTGGAGGCCTGGTTTGAAAGCTAAAATTCCCAGCAACACACATAGCTATCATGGTGAACACTTCCACTGCTCCAGAGAGTTCCTTTAGCAAACTTCAGTTTGTTAGGATTTTAAAACTCAAAAAACATGCTTCCAGCTACTCCTGTGACAAATACAGTTGTTTCAATTTGCCATTACTTCCTCCCTAACATTTTAAAGTAACTGCATTTGTCATTTACATGTTGTAGGAATGCAAGGGTGAAGTGTGTTTGTCTGAGAGACAGGAGATTTTATTTCCTCCCTCTTCTCTTGAGGCAGCTGAGGAGTTGTCCCAGCTATACAACTATTTTCTCTTAAAAAAAAAAAAAAGCGAAAATAAAAACAAAGTAAACCCCAAAACACCTTGCCATTATTTTTCTACACACAGAAGTGGGAGAGATTTATCTCTGGCATATCTCGAACCCTTCTTGGACATCAGGAAGTCATTTGCTTATTTTAAGTATTTCTCAAACTAGGGTTAAAAAACGAAAGATGAAGTATGTTAAATAATGGTTTAAAAGTCACAACTAATTAAATGTAAAGGAATAAGAAAAGCACCAATTTTTTCTTGTAGTTCTGCTACTGAAGATTGTTGGTCATTTTTTACAGACGACTTCTCCATGAAATCCTGTGAAATAAAACAAAGATAATGAAATATTACAAACATTTTTGGTATCTGCTAATTCCTTGCATGTCACAATCAGAAACTGATTAATATATATTAAACTTAAGGCCAGAATCTGGGCTATTTCTATACAAACAAGACATAAATATTACGATTTATGTACAATTTGATGTTTTCTTGATAATTTACAAAGATACTTAAAATGTTTGGGCAGGGAAATGATCCTCATAGCAACTGCTTTCCATCCTACCCCGTCAAGAACAAGAAAGGACAGACCATGTAGTTCTTGCCAGCTGCTATTTCTCAGTCATTATCGGGCAGTAACAATGCTCTGATGCAAGGAAGTTCCAGCAAACTTACCACAAACAGGGCAGGGCAGATAACTGATCTAATACCAACTTTAAGTTGTGCTTATTTAAGTTGTAGATTTATAACATTTAAGAGCTAGGAGACATTATTAGGTCATCTAGGCCATCCCTCCTGTAAATGAAGGATTATTTGTGAGGTACTGGTGAGAAAGGGAGAAGATAAAAGCTTACTTGAGTAAAATATAAATGCTAAAGTAACTTTTAGTGTTGCCTTTTTGTTGAGGCACTCTCAATTAGAAATACTTATTAAAAAAACAGATCAGTTGATTTTGGGGGCTGAGGGGGGAAGGGGAAAATGGAGAAAGGACTTTTCTGAAAGGGAAAAATTCATTTTTGGGCCACGAAATAATGTGAAAATACTTTTGAACCTTCATTAAGTCTTAGAGGTTTAGTCTGTATACTGAAATAACAATCATAACCTTTAGAGAAGTCAGTTCGGCTTTCACGTTTCTAAGTTCAGCCTCTCTCTGTTCTAGACTGAGTTTTAGGTTTTGTTGCTCTTCTGTAAAAGATTCCTTCTGTTGCTCTTGTATTTGGCTTTCATAACATGCAAGTTTTTGAGAGATCTCTTCAATACAAGCTAGAAGATCTTGGTTTTCATTCCTTGCTTTCTCATTGGCACTCTTCCTCTCTTGGATGTCTAGCTGCAATGCTGCTTTTTCTGACAAAGCGCCTTCTAATTTTTCTGTTAAGAGACTCTTTTCTTTTTCAACGTTTTCCAGCAAAGATCTGAGCTCTGCACATTGAACTACATTTTCTTCCTGAAGTCTCTCAACCTTCTGCTGTAAATGAAGAACTTTTTCATCATTCTGCACAGTAAGGCTCTGTTTTTCTTCTTTCATTTTTGCTAAGGATTCATTTACAACCTGCAGTAAATTAATAGCATCATGTTCTTCATCATCATCATCTGAAAGTCTGGACCCTATTTGCTCAAGTAAACTGTATAGCTGAGTTTTGACAAGTAATGCATGTGCTTGTTTGTTTTCAAGAAGCATAGTTAAATGGTCTTTTTCTTCAATAGCAATTTGTAATCTCTTTTCTAAACTTTCAGCTTGTTCTTTAAACACTAGCCAATTCTCCTTTTCAGAGGCAACCTTTTCCAGATTACTACTTATTTTGTCTTTTTCCTTATTGATTTTCTCATTTTCCTTATGAAGAGTATATGTTTGAGATAACAGACTCTTTTTATCAAGCAAGAGAGCTTCCATTTGTTCCTCTAATTGCACTAACTTTTGGTTATTCTCATCCTTCTCTTTTAAAGCTTCTTTTAGTGTCTCTGTTAAATCCTCTACATTTTTTTTCAGGTCACTGTTACACTGGTTAACAAATTCTGCTTGTTGCTGAAGTTCCAGAACCTTTTCTTGTTCTTTTTTACACATTTCTTGGAGTTTTTCTACTTCTTCAGCAGAACATTTCAGTTCACTTAAGATACCATCTTTTTGAGAGGCAAGACTAGTCACCTTTTCCTCCAGTTCTTTTACTGTGGTCTCTTTTTGATCAAGAGAGATCACCATTGCCGCATTTGCCTCCTGAAAGCTGACTATTTTATGCTTAAGCTCTTCCACCTCAGCCTGTTTAGATGATAATTTTTCTGCTTCTTCCTGAAGACGACTCACTGTTTCAAGAAGAACATCCCTTTCATTGAAAGCAGATCTGAGTTTCTGCTGTAGCTCACTGACATCAGAAGCTTGCTGCTGCTTCATTGACTCAAACTCCTCACTGATCTTTCCAGCTGATTCCCCCAATTCAGTTTGTAGCGTTTCCAGCGTTTCCCTCAAACTCTCATAATTGAACACTGCGTCTTCCTTCTCCTGTATGAGCTTTTGATACTGTTCCTTAAGATCCTGTATTTCAAAAACCAATGCCATATTTTCTTTTTCCGAATTTGACAATAAAGTCTGATGTAGTTCCGAAATCGCTCTCTCTTGTTTTTCTCTCAGACTTTGAACTTCTAGGTTATGCTCTTTTACAGTAATATCATATTGGTGTCTTGTTGCTTGGAGCTCTGATTTTAGTTTTTCAATTACACAACAATGATCTTCTTTAGCAAGTTGTAGTTCGTTAATTTTAAACTCCAAGTCTTCCCGCTCATGAAAATACTCATCCTTTGCACGCTGGATTTCCTCCTCCAGTTTTAACTTAACATTATTCATATAGGTTAATTCATCTTTTAATATACTGTGTTGAGATTCCAGTTCTTTTAAAATATGTTCTAAGTATTTGACCTTTTCTTCCATTTTTGTGTCCACATAAGTTTCTCCTTGTACATCTTTAACATCTGTCTCATTTTCTTTATTTTTATTTACAGCTTCTCTTAGTTGCTCCAATTCATGTTCATATTTCTCATTACTAGCACATAATTCACCCTTCATGCTTTCTTCTTTTACCAAGTGCTGCTCTGTTAAGTCCAGCTTTCGTCGATTTATCTGGTTTCGCTCCTCTTCATATTCTTTAGAAGTGGCTTCAAGCTGACACATCAATTCTGACACCTCTTCTTGGTGTGCACCCTTCAGTTGTATAAGTTCTTCATGCAGATTATTGATTTCACTATAGTGATGTTCAGAATTATTTTTGATAACTTCGTGCAGATTTTCAATTTCTTTGTTTTTATCCTCACTGATAGCTTCCAACTGTTTGTTCAGACATAAAATCTGTTCCTCATATGTATGCTTAATTTGCTGGACCTCTTCTTGTAGTCTTTTAGTTTCCTCTTGTTGATTACTATGAAGTTCAAGCTGTTCTGCAAGCCCCATTTGTTTCTTCACTTCTTCCTGCAGTTCTTTCTGCAGTTTGGCTAAGTCTTCATTGTATTTGGACTGTGCTCTTCCTACTTCATTCTTAAGGCCTTCAGTATCTTTCGAGTGGTCAATGCTTGATTGTTCCAACTGCTTCTGCAGTTCTTCTGTCTTAGTTACAGCAACCTAAAACAAACATATATGTCAATAATTACACAGAAAGAAACTAAAACCAAAAATAGATAAAAAAATCAGTGACAAAGTCATTCATCTGCATAATAAATGCCATTTGAACTCATGCTAATGTGGAAGTTAGATATCAGTAACTAAACTGGTTAAATTTTACAACCTAATAATTTATCAAGTAATTCAGATACCTGCAAACTTGGATATTGTGATCTCTGAATTGAAAAGGTCTCTGTCCCATGTACAACCAAGGAAATTGGGAAAGAGTTTGGAATAAACAAATCCTTGATGTTGATTAGTGTACCAGAGATGGATGTCATATTAAGTTTTGTGGCCAAAGAACCTTAAAATCCTAAATTATCTGGAACAAGGAAATTACATTTGAGGACTTAATTCAGAATGGGAGAAGAAAAATGTACAAGCAAATTAGGGGAGATAAACTCGCTGGGAACAACAAACTCGCTGCAGGATGCGTGGTCAAAAGACAGAATGTAACAGTGTCGGCAAGTTCAGAGGAGAAGCTGAAAGGAACGTTTTAAGGTTATGATAGTTAATGGATTCTTTCTGCACAGACTGACTGTGATGCTGGTGGACCAGTTGCCAGCTCATGCCAAGGTCTCATAGATTCATAGACTTTAAGGTCAGGAGGAACCATCATGGTCATTTAGTCTGACCTCCCGCACATTGTAGGCCACAGAACCTCACCCATCAACTCCTGTAACAGACCGCTATCCCCTGACTGAGTTACTGAAGTCCTCAAATCATGGTTTAAAGACTTCAAGTTACAGAGAATCCACCATTTACACTAGTTTAAACCTGCGAGTGACCCAAGCGCCATGCTCAGAGGAAGACCAACACCCCGCCCCTGCCCTTGGATCTCTGCTAATCTGACCCAGGGGAAAACTCTTTCCCGAACCCATATATGGTGGTCAGTTGGACCCTGAGCATTTCAGCAAGTCCCACCAGCCAGACACCTGGGAAAGAATTCTCTGCAGTAACTCAGAGCCCTCCCCAACTAGTGCCCCATCACCGGTCGTTGGATATATTTTCTGCTAGCAGTCAGAGACTGGCTACATGCCATTGTAAGCAGTGACATGAGACCATCCCCTCTATAAACTTATCAAGCTCAGTCTTGGTGTTTTGCCCCCACTACTCCCTTTGGAAAGCTGTTCTATAACTTCGAACACTTCTAATCATCAGATGAGTGCCTAATTTCAAGCCTAAACTTGTTGATGGTCCCCAGACCTCAACTGAATACTGACAAATACATAGCTGAAATCAGTCTGGCTCACCTGTATGTTAGTATTGTTACAATAGGTATTGGGATTCCAACAATGTGTTTAGTGTGGAAACTTTATTGAATGCTTGTGAGTTGCTGCAAGCATTAATCTCACTTTTAACGTCTGTATCCCATACGGTAAGGTAATATTTGAGGATTTGCACTGTAAGTCTTTTTAACTGTGTAAATCACCAGACAAGAGAAAGACCTTAACTAGAGTGAAATGCTGGTCTCCAACAGAAGGTGTTATGTCCTGTCCAACAAGGAATGCCCATCAACACCAGACAGATTGGAGAGGAATATTAAAGAGGACAAAATATTTTGTTGTTTACTCTCCCCCAATCCCATGAAGATGAGTTTTGGAAATGAATTCCTCCAATCAAAGCAGAACGGGGAGGGAATTAAAAACCCCTAACAAGGAGGAACTGTATCTCATTGCTGCTTGGATTCTGGAGGCAGGGTTTCTAGACATAAGCAAGGAATCCCCAGCTGTTTAGCCTGGGTTAGCTCTAAAGATCATAGAAGCGTCTATAATAAGCAAGCTCTATATTACCTTTTGAAACTTAAGATTGTAACTCATTTGTGTTCGTATGTTTAACTGTTTTAACCTTATAAATAACTCTTTTCACTTTTCCTATTAATAAATCTGTATGTAGTTTGTTATACGATTGGCTAAAAGTGTGGTCTTTGGTGTGAGTTCTAAGGTGCAATTGACCGGGGGTAAATGACTGGTCCTTTGAGACTGGAAGTAACCTGACTGCTGTTGTGATTTGTGGTATAAAGGACCATTTATCACAAGGGTAGGCTTGCCTAGGTGATGAGATAGATTGGAGTACCAAGGAGTCGGTCTGTGACTCCATATTTAAGCTGTTATAGTGTCTGAGGAGCTTAGACTTGAAAATTGATTGGTGAAATTTAACTACAGAACCCGCAGCCAATTTGGGGTTTGTGCCCTGGTACTTAATAGTCTGCCCTGAGGTTGGTACTCACCGATGCTCCCTCTAATATTTTACGTCCATGCGTGGAATTAATTTTGTTATGTACATCAATATGGAGGAGATGTGTGGTGGGGGTGGGGCGAGGGGTTCGGAGTGTGGGTGGGGCTCAGGGCTGGGATTGGGGCACAGGGTGTGTGTGTGAGGGCTCCGGCTGGGAGTGCGGGCTCAGGGCTAGGGCAGAGGTGTAAGGTTGTGGGGGAGTGAAGGGTTCGGGGTGCAGGGGTGGGGGTGGGGGTCTCCGGCTGGGGGTGTGGGCTCTGCGGTGGGGCCGGGGCTGAGGGATTTGGGGAGCAGGCTGCCCCGACGCTGCGGTGGAGAGAGAGGACTCCTCACCAGCCCTCTCTTGCCACAGCAGCCTAGGGCCGGGGGAGAGGCCCCTCTCTCCTCCCCAATCAAGGACCCTGTGGCTGCATGCCTGCGTTGCCCTTGATAGCCTGCTGTGCAGCCATGCAGCTCAGAGGCAACTTAGATGCCCATGCTCCTGAGTCACAGCAGGACAACTTGACACTGACCATTTAGTCTGTGCATAACCCATTTGTTTTAAGACTTGCAAACAGGTATTGTAATAATTTTGGGAAAGTATTTACATTGGTGATTATAATTAAAAATATACTAACTATGGAGTATTATTAACTAACAATGAACAGAAAAGAATGAGAAAAAAAGGGATTAAAACGTGAACCATATATTCGTAATTATTACGATTAGGAAACGAAAATACGAAGGACTAGCAATGTTTTTAGCAGAAACATGTTATTGCTCAGTTCACTACCTCTGCTTCTTGTTTCCTTTTAGCATTTTCTTTTTTGAGGGCTACGCACTGCTGCTGGATCTCTGCTTTTTCCAAAAGAACAGCATCTAGCCTTTCTGAGAGAGCCTAATTTGGAGAGAGAGTGAGAAGACTGTTGGGAAAAAAAAATGAAAATGCAAAGTCTCAGCAACCTTTGCGAGGCAATGCTACAGAGCTCAGATATTGACCTTCAGATTTTCTGCACATTGTGCAACAGAAAACCAAGACCATTACAATAATTACCTTCAGTTCACATAGAGAAGATAGCAGTATAGTTGTCACTATACTCTAACAAAACACCTCTCACCGTTAATACACTAAGCAGAATGAACTTGCTGCACTGGAAAACTGGTTTCCTATTTTATTATTTATACCTCCAGAAAAAAAGTGAAGTGTAAATAATTGTTTTAACCATTAAACTAATATTTAAACAATCTGAATTTTGTTTCAATAGTTTACAGGTTCTTACACTAACTTTATATCTGAGTAGCTACATAAGTTACTATACTTTCAGCAAGATAGATGCTTTCACTACTAAACTCAAAGTGCCAGTTCAAATCTAAAAATATTTGAATAGTGTATTTATTGTGATAATTTCACAAAATAAAAAGCACTTTTTAACGGTTGGACTGAGTAAAACTGCTGCCCCATTTCTTTATAGTGGCAGTGCAAATGTTCATCATTATGAGCTGGACTACTCTCCTATCAAAGGAGAAACTTAAGAAAAGAGGATTAACATTTTACTAAAAAAAAAAAAAAAAAAAAAAAAAAAAGAACAGGAGTACTTGTGGCACCTTAGAGACTAACCAATTTATTTGAGCATAAGCTTTCGTGAGCTACAGCTCACTTCCGATGTAGCTCACGAAAGCTTATGCTCAAATAAATTTGTTAGTCTCTAAGGTGCCACAGGTACTCCTTTTCTTTTTGCGGATACAGACTAACATGGCTGCTACTCTGAAACCTAACATTTTACTAGTAATTTTTCAGAAAACTTACACAAAAATTAAATATTTCCATACTTGAAGTAAGACTCACAAGATACTTGGTGGAGAATGCTAAAGAAAGTGTCTTATGTGCATGAGAAGGACTGGTCCCAGATAGTCTGAGTAAAATAGTTTGCTATTCAGTAAACACCACCAGCGGAAAGATTTCCCTGGGTCATTTATTATGTATAGTACATCAAAAACAATTATATATTCCCACCTGAATAATATCATCAGCTCCTCCAGCAGCTGGTTTTGATTTGAGTTCAATCTCTTTTTCCAATTCTAAAACAAAAAAAATATTTATATAAAAATTCACCATAATCATTGTTTCACATTTCAAAGAGCAGCTTCTAACTCAGAAGAGAATATATAATTAATAAATACATACATATAATTAATGTATTACAATAGTATAGTAATGACATCAGATTTTAAAAATTTCAAAACACCAACTCAGTGTAACTTAAGAATTTCCTGGCATATTAGTATTCAAAAGTCACATAGTCATCAAAATATACATTAGGCTGAAACTTGGTATATAAAAATGTAGTATTTGCCTCAAATAGATGGGTTAAAAGTTGTGAAGCGTTACATCAGTGAAAGGAAAAAGCAAAAAATTTAGTTTTATCTCTCCACCTGTGACGGGGTGTACAAGACCCTCTGAGGCCCCGTAGCCCTGCCACACCCCACCCCAGAAAAGGCCAGTGGAAAAAGTTATCCAAGCTGTCTAAAGTTGCTGTGGGAGACACAGCCAATCAGATTGGCTGCTCCCTGCAGCCCCTATCAGGGCCCAGTACACTAGTATAAGAAGAGCTGCAGGGCCAGTCTGAGATCAATTCCTTGCTGGAACTGGAGGAGTGTGGCTGGCTGAGGAAGTGACAGGACCTTGGCCAGAGCAGAGCTGGGGGAAGAGTAAGAAGGAGCTCTAGGCTGGTTGTTAGGACTCCATCAGGACAAGGCCCTGAGGTAAGGGTGAAGAAGGTGCAGGGCTGTGGGGAAGTGGCCTAGGGAATCAGAGCAGTGGCATAACTTAGATAAAGGGACATGGCAGATGGCTGCTATCTACAGAGTCCCTAGTCTGGGACCTGGACTAGAGGGAGGGTCTGGGTCAGCCCCCTGTGCCCCCTCAGGCACTGAGGGAAGTGGCCTGGACTTTGAGGTGCCCTAGATGGAGAACTGAACTCTTTAGTGCCCCAGTGGGAGATCTGGGGCCTGAAACACCCAGAGGGCAAAGACATTGCCTCCAGGGGGAAGTCCTGAGTATGGCTCAATACCAGGGCTGAGACCACTGACAGATTCTTAATTAGTCCTGTAGCCTAAGCCCAAGGAGACCTACAGCATGAATTCTCAAACTGGGGGTTGTGACCCCCTCAGGAGGTTGTGAGGTTATGATGTGTGGTGGGGGGGGGGGGGAGAGATCGTGAGCTGTCAGCCTCCACCCCAAACCCTGTTTTGCCTCCAGCATTTATAATGGTGTTAAATATTAAAGTGATTTTAATTTATAATGGGGTGGGAGGATTGCACTCAGAGGCTTGCTTTATGAAAGGGATAACCAACAGAGAAGTTTGAGAACCACTGAGCTACAGAGAGAGAAAGTGCAGGCCTGCACACACTCAACCAGGGGGCACTTGTGAAAGGTGAGTGAACCCTGCTACACTACCCCCCTCGTGCTTTTTTTCTAAACCAGATAATCTATTCCCATAATTAACCCAAAATGGGGTCTGCAATCTTTTACTATTTCTTTTCAAATGAGGCAACATTGAATAATTACACAATAGCTAACTTATTTACAAATATTATTGTACCCCCAAGACAGGCTTGCATGATGTGTGTTTAACATGTAAAATCAATTACTTGTCTTGGAATTTCCACCCTCCCTCTGACAACATCAAAACTTGCTACTGTATGCCATGACACGTAAAAGCAAATACTCTATCAAGGATGGGGAGCAGACACTCAATGAAAGGCCCCACTTCAAGATACAGGTCAGTTATTCTCTTAAGCAAGTTGTTTTCTCCCATCACACTCCTCCTTGCTTGGTTAGTAAAATTTACTATAAGATCAATGCAATTCCTCTTCTTCCCTCCACTCTGAGCTTCCTACCTCTATCCTCTCACAGAAGCAGGGAAAATGGAATAAAATGGGCTGCTGGAAAATCTAAGTTTTTCACCTGGGAATCAAATCCAGAGGTCAAACACTGTAACAGAGAACACTACCATTAAGTCAATACACCAGTTCCCTTCTCTCCCCCAACCCCACTTTTTTTTTAAGTAATACAAAAATCTTGGAACAGCCAAATAAATCCCTTTTCTGTATGGTACCTGTGCATCTTGACTTCACCCTCTGCATAAGCATCATTTGCTTCTTCGCAAATTTGATGAGATCTTCTTTGGACAGTGTATCCAGCTGTAAAATGTGATAGATTACAAAATAAGCTTTCCCTATGCCTGATGACTATAACACTGAAAACCAGGAATATTAAATGTCTGATTCTAATTCTATGTTAACTCTTACAAGTTAACACCAAAGGGCTTAAGTAGCTAATAGCAATGTGAAAGTAAGACTCGGCTGTGAAGGGTTAGCATTCAGAGATGGATTAAAAATCTTCAAGTAAAAAAAAAAATAAGGCCTGCCAAACTGAAAAAGCTAAGGAGGCATTTGAGAATCATGTAAATTGCTGAATGTTTTTAATATGGCATGCTGACTGACATCATTGTGCAAGTGGGTAGTAAATTTAAATGAAGAAATTTATACCCTAAAGAAATGAAAAGTCCATTGTTTGAACTGGAAGCTGCCAAGAGTTTTCTAAAAGGTTAGTAAATTTGCTTCCAGTAATAACTGCCAATAGCGTTAAAGATTTTTCTTCAGCATTCTCCAAAGTTTAACAGGGCTCTCTAGGTTTAACAACCACAATTTAGTTTTGGCAAATAGGAGTCAGTGTTTACCTTTAAAAATTAATCTCTGTTAAATGTTCCCCCAGTAGCAGCTAGTGCAGCAGGTTGTAAATCTGTCCAAATCTTTTACATTTCTAAAGAAAGTTTACCTTCGATTTACCACTTCCTGGTGTGGCATAGGAAGCCACCATATCTTGTCCAGCATCTTGCACCTGAAAAACAAAACAAAGCACAGCACATCAGAACTGAACTCTTCATTAGACTACTAATGGAACTGGTTAAGAACCTGTTGTACCCTGACAGTAATTAACAGCTCTAGTAGAACTTGGAACTCAAGAAAATTAAGATTTAAAAAGAAGAATGGAAGAAATGAGCTCAGATATCCATCACAGATAGCTGGATCAGGATAGATGCATCACAGCATGATTATGTGAGCCAGTATATTCTTAGAAATCTGTCTTTTAGATCTGGAATTCCTAACCAAAGAGCTGGTATACATGGGGGGGGGGGGGGGGGGAGGGGAGAATCTACTTATTTTGTTGACAACTGGTCTGCAAAGTATGGCTCAATAACCTAACAAAAGACCTGCCTTAAAGATGTAGACAACTGAAAATGCTAGTGGAGGAGCAACATTTAAATGAATAGTGATTTTTATGGTAGGATCTTCCAAACTACATTCAAAGAGGTTTACATCATCATCTTGGTCTGGGTTTGGAAGGTGATTTAATGTTCACGTATATTTGGGAAGATAAAATAATAGAAATGTAGGGCTGGAAGGAACCTAAAAAAGTTATCAAGTCCAGCCCCCTGTGCTAAGTAGATCCAGACCACCCCAAAAGGTATTTGTGCAACCTGCTCTTTAAAACCTCTGATGATGGGGATTCCACAACCTCCCTTGGAAGCCTATTTCAGAATTTAACTCACCTTATTGTTAGAAAATTTTTCCCCAATATCTAACCTAAATCTCCCTTGCTGAGGATTAAGCCCATTACTACTTGTCCTATTGTCAGTAGACACAGATCAATTAGTCACTGTCCTCTTTATAACAGCCCTTAACATATCTGAAGATTTGTTATGTCTTCTTTTTTCCCAGTTTTTCAGCCTCTCCTCATAGGTCAGATTTTCTAAATCTTTAATCATTTTTGTTCCTTTCCTCTGGACTTTCTCCAATTTGGCTATCTTTTCTAAAGTGTATTGACCAGAACTGAACACAGTACTCCAACTGAGATCTCCACCAGTGCTGAGTAGAGCTGGTCAATTACCTCCCATGTCTTGCATAAAACACTTCTGTTAATGTACACCAGAACATTAACCTTTTTTGCAACTGCATCACATTGTTTACTCATGTCCAATTTGTGGTCCACTATAATGCCCAGATCCTTTTCAACAGTATTATCTAGCCAGTTATTCCCCCATTTTGTAGCTGTGCATTTGATTTTTTTTTTCCTAAGTGAATTACTTTGCACTTGTCATCTTTGAATTTCCTCATGTTCATTTCACACCAATTCTCCAGTTTAATATCATTTTGAGTTCTAAACCTGTCCTCCAAAGTCCTTGCAATCCCCCCCAGCTTTGTGGTATTAACAAATTTTATAAGCATACTCACCACTCTATTACTAAAGTCATTAATGAAAATATTTAACAATACCAGCCCCAGGACTGACCCGCACTATATGTGCCCTCCCAGTTTTCAATGTTTTCTGTCAAACTACTTTACTATAAAGTGAAAGACTGTTCTTGAAATTTAATCTAAATCACATTTCTCTAAGTAGAGGACCTACACTTTCCTTCATCTTTCTCTTGCTCCTAATGTACTTAAAGAACCTCTTCTTATTGCCTTTTATGTCCCTTGCTAGGCATAACTCATTTTGTGCCTTAACCTTTCCGTAAATGCTTGTGGTCTTCTGTACTCTTCCTTAGCAGTTTGACTGTTTCCACTTTTTGTAGGATTCCTTTTTGATTTTTCAGGTCATTGGAGAGCTCTGAACATGAAAAGTCACTGCTAGTATAAGCTCAAAGTTCAAGCAAGGGCATATGAAAAAGGGAGTGGGACTCCACACACAGACCTTACAGCAATTCTGAGCAAACAGAACAAGAGACAGCATAAGGTGTGTACCAACACAAGACTTCTCTGCCCTACTGTAGGTCAGGGATCGGCAACCTTTGGCACACTGCCCATCACAGAAACCCGCTGGTGTGCCAGAATGATTTGCTTACTTGCAGCATCCACCGGTTTGGCTAATTGCAGCTTCCACTGGCCACGGTTCGCCGTTCCAGGCCAACGGGGGCTGCGGGAAGCACTGGCCAGCACATCCCACACCACTTCTCGCAGCCCCCATTGGCCTGGAACAGCAAACTGCAGCCAGTGGGAGCTGCAGTCAGACAAACCTGTGGATGCTGCAGGTAAACAAATCATCCCAGCAGCCAGCAGATTTCCTTGAAAGGCCCGCATGCCAAAGGTTGACAGTCCCTGCTGTAGGTAGTATTTCCATATTATACAAATTGTACGCCTGATTCACTATTTTTTTTTCCACACTATCAGACTAGATGTATTTACTTTCCTGTTTATTTTACTTGAGTAAAATTCTGATAGTCAGATTTAATTGCAAATTATTAAAAGAGCTTCTACTTAGGTAGGTGCCATACAAACAAATTACACAGAAGTACCATCCCAAACTAAAGTTTTGTAGAAAATATAGTAATTCTAGACATCTTTTAAACAAATCATACTAAACCATGCCATGTTCTGAGATGTGATCCCATAACTTATCAGTTATGTATCAGGAATGTCCACAGAACACTCTGGATTTATCTATTTATTCCACATGGCAAATACAAATGACTTGAAACTTCCTTTGGAAGTATCTTTGTTTCTCTTTGTAACTGCAAAAAAAGTTACATAAATACACATGCCCCAGTCCTTGTGTGTGATAGAAATCACTTAACACTTGTCATGATATTTATGTAAAAAGAATTTCTTTTTGCGAATACAGACTAACACGGCTGTTACTCTGAAACCTGATATTTATGTAGTCCCTGGTTATTTCATTTGACCTGCAGAACTGAGGGAATCTAGTCATTCAGCATACTTCTACAATATTGTCAAGGTCACGCAGAGCTCTTGGGTGCTCTTATTAGGCCTTATAAAACTTCTAAGTAAGTATTGATCTAGTGGCCCCCTCACCGGGGTCAGGATGGAATTTTGCTTCCCACGGTGAAACTGACGAACCCAGCAGGCGCGTAACAGTGTTTTCACTTTCCTCTGAAGCATGAGATTGGCTCCACTCCCCCAAGGAAGATACCAGACTGGAAAGGGGCATATGGTCTGGTTTAGGGGGGCAGTCACCACCCTGCGGCGACCACAGAACGGTCACAAGCAGTGCGAGGATGTAGGCAGCTCTCCCCCTGCCAACCGGGGGGGCAGTTTCCCAGCGGGCACGCAGTGGCCCCGCTCTGCGAGCGGTGGCTTCCCAAGAAGAGGGGCCAGAGGGGCCGGGCTCCAGGCAGAAACGAGTCTGAACTCTCTGTTTTCTGCAACAGGCTCCGTGTGAAGCCAGGGGTGACGCTGCGGCTGCGGGGTTCACGCACAGCGCTTCCCTCTAGCCCCGCACAGCAGCCGGGCGAGGAGCGGGGCTCGCACACAGGGGGGGCCCCTCGGGAAGGAGGCCAGGGGAGGGGGAGCGGTTGCACATGGGGGGGGGGGGCGGCCACGCGCCCAAGATTAAACCCGGCGAGATGCTCCCGCGGCCCCAGTCCCGCCGCGTGCGGGCGCCCACCAGTGACGGGTTAATTCTCCCCCCCAGCGCATCAGCCCGGCGGCGCCCTGCCCCAATACCTCCATGGCGGGGCCGCTCCCGGCGCAGCAGCCGTCGGGGGGGGGGAGGGGAGGGGAGGGGAGGCTTCAGCGCCGCCGCATCCTGCTCCCCGCTTCCGCCTTCGTCACCCCCCTCCCCGCGCGCGCCTCATACGTCATCACCCACGCCAGGCCGGAGGTCACAGTTTCGGGCCCGCCCCCCTCCCGGCTGTTTCTATGGTAACCAGAGAACACGCGGGGGGTTAGCCGCGGCCCGCCCATCTCCTGAACCTAGGCCCCGCCCCCTTCCACGGCCCCGCCCACAAGCCCTGAGGCGGCCACGTCCGACCCGTGACTCCGCCTCTTCTCCCAGGGTCAGCTGGCGGGGCCCGCCCGGGGGGTTGTTAAGTGTCGCGTCGACAGAGCCCCCTATGCGTGTAACTCAAGCGCTGTGGATTCCAAGTGATTTTCTGTGTCCAGTTGTGGATCCAGGCTGTGGGTTATAGTGGTAGGATCAGTGAAACTGGCGTAGTCACTCTGAAAGGCAGGGCGGGGCAGCAGAGAAGACTTAGGGTTTGTCATTATTAGTGACCAGGTTCTGGGCCTGGAGGGACCTTGCATGAGTTCTGTACTAATTTAAATGGGGTGGGGGTGTTTAGCAGTGATTCCCTGCCAAGTTGGGGTTCATGATTGTAGTCAATAATAAGTGTACTGAATTGCATGGGAATTTAAAGAGCCTGTAGAAAGAGGTGAGATTTGAACTCCTGGACTCCTTTTTCCAAGGAGAAGGAACTTTTTCCCCAGAGATTTATGGTCAAATGACAAATTGGGTGGTTTGCTTTGGCACACATTTTTCACTAGGATTAAAAAGTTAAAAATGGTTTAGAAGAAAACATTGTAAATGTAGAACTGATATTCTAGGAATCAGCACAGGATGAACAGTAATGTTGCCCAGCAGCTGGTCTCACAGTGTTTTAGGTTTCAGAGTAACAGCCGTGTTAGTTTGATTTCGCAAAAAGAAAAGGAGTAGTTGTGGCACCTTAGAGACTAACCCATTTATTTGAGCATAAGCTTTCATGAGCTACAGCTCACTTCACTCACTGTAGCTCACAAAAGCTTATGCTCAAATAAATGGGTTAGTCTCTAAGGTGCCACAAGTACTCCTTTTCTTTTTACAGTGTTTTAGATTTCTCGCAAATGGAGTAACAGGAAAAGTGAGGCAATCCAGTGAAAAAGTTACCACAAGGGGTGATAGTTGAACTCTTATTCTTTCTGCATCAATTCATTTTTCATCATCATTACAAAAAATTCAAAATATTCTGTTTTGTTATTACCATTTTAACAAGATTTTTTTTAACAAAATATAGGTTTAAAACTGCACTCTGTAACATAATCTAAACCACTGCGCCATAGTATACTACCCTCAACCAAAAGTGGATCTCTTAATTATGTCAATGATAGTTTTGTACATTGATTGATGGTAGTCTGTGGCCTTTAGCATAGGCATAGTTGGGGGGGCCAGGAAAGGCATTGCCCTCCCCTCCCATACACACAAACTGCAAGCCTCTGAAAGGTGTGGAATTTTCCCCGCTCTCTCAGCCTCATTGGCCTGACTGGCGCTGCCTGCCAAAATATAGAAGTCAAATTATGCCTATGCCTTTATGTAATAACCAAATATTTAATGCCCAATTCTCGGATATGTTAAGGCCATTTTGTGCTGCTCTGGCAGCGAAAACAGCCATAAAAGAGATTTGAAAATTGCTTCAGAATTTCCTTATTGTAGGGAAACATAGTGGTGACATAGAGCCACTGAAATAACTCCTAAGCTGTACATCCACTGCATAAGGAATATGGCAGAGGAAAAAAGTGTATGGCCCAGTCTCCCTTACATCTCAGCGATCTCCAGCTACCAGACTGGCTCAGTGGGGACAAGGGCAGCTGGAGTAAAACACAGCACCATGGAGGTTTGGGGCAACATCAGTATAACATTAGGCTGTGCTAATCATCACATCTGCCCCTAGCTCCACCATAGGGCTTGTTTACCCTTAAAACTGCAGCAGCTATAGCATTTCAGTGAAGGCGCTACCTACACGGAGTGGAGGGCTTCTCCTGTTATAGCTAATTCAGCTACCTGAGAGGCGGTAGCTAGGTTCACATCAACTGGGGGTTTGGTTGGTTTAACAGAGTTTCTTAGGGTGTGAATTTTTCACATGCCTGAGTGATGAAGTTATGCCAACCAAATTTCCTAGTGTAGATCAGGCTTTACGCAGAGAATGAGGATAAGAGGAATTACATGCTCAGCACTTTTGAAAAACAGGCAAGTAACAAAATATGGATTTAGGATCCTATTTTTGAATATCTCAAATGAGGCACAGAGAGAATAAGTGATTTGTTGGAATTCATACAGATTTTCGGTATCAGAACTAGTGACAAAGGCCAGACATCCTGTGCTTCAGTTAAGGGACATCCTTTCACCTCCAGGGAAGACGCACCGCATTCTTTTAAAATGTGTGTGTGTTTTGACTCCAGCTCTGCCTGCACTTTCAACACGATATGTTTGATATGTTTGGGCAGCATCATCAGTGAATAGAAGTTCCCTGATTAGCACCTTTTGGACTCTGTTCTTTGACTTAAGTCATTAAAAGTTGAAGAGTTTCCCATCCAATCTTGTGTGGAGATGCACACTTCAAGGACGTGAAAGATGGAGTGTATTTAAGAGTACCGAGAAGAATATTCCAAAGAGTGTAGGTGCAAGAACACATCCTTGCTTCACTCCACTTTTCATCTCAAAGCTGTCCGAAGTGGACCTGGCAACTGTCCAGTTGCCAATGAACGTATAAGACTTAACAGGGTTGGTGGACATCCTATTGTTTCTAGTATAGCACATAGGCCTGCTCTGCTGACTGCGTTGAATGCTTTGGTTAGGTCCACAATGGCGATGTACAATGGCCAGTTTTGCTCTTTGCACTTTTCTTGGAGTTGACACAGAGAAAATATCATGTCTGAATCCACACTGTGATTCAGGGTAGACATGATTCGCCAGCTGTTGTATACACAACACAGATGACTTTTGTGAAAGTTTTTATTGCTACACTTAGTAGTGAGATACCCCTGTAGGTGTTGTAGTCGCCCTTTTCGCATTTATTTTTATACAAAGTGGTGATGTTTGCGTCATGCATCTCTTGTGGTATCCCACCCTCTTTCCAGCACTTAAGTAGCAGCTGATGTAGATAAGGTGGTAGGCTGTCTTTCCCACACTTGAGGATTTCCTGTGGAATGCCATATTTTCCAGGAGCCTTGCCACTTGATAGCAAAATCAATGGCCGCCTACAGGGGGCTACACATCTAGCTCTGGCATGACATGTAATGTTGGTATTTGGTCAAGTGATTAGCTGGTGATGTTTCCTTCTTGTGCGCACAGCTCTGAACAGTGTTCAACCCAATGAGACAACTGCTTGCTTTTATCTGTAATGATTTCACCACTGTGCGATTTGAGAGGGGCAACCTTGTTGACAGTAGGGCTGCGACCGGGGTCCTGGGGAGGGGACCCTACACTGAGCTTACTCCGTTAGGGCAAACTGCAAAGAATGGGGCAGCCAATCCCCAAAGCTGGTGGATATTCCAATACTTAGAGTTATCAAGCCAATACAAAACAGCTTCTGTGATACGTTACTGCTTGCACAGAAGACAAAACACAGTTCCCTTATAGCAACCCAGCCTTGGGCTTCTGCTCAGACAATCAAGACAAATATAATAAGGATTACTGAAAATCTTATAAGAAAGTTCTACCAATCCCAAAGGATCAAACACATTACCTCCCACATTAATGAATATTTCAGACCTTACCCAAATACACGCTTACAGCCAATTCTTATTAACTAAACTAAAATTTATTAGAAAAGAGTATGTATTGGTTAAAAGATCAGTATACATATAGACATGACTACAGTTCTGAGATCACTTTCATAGTAGAGATGGTGAGCTTTGGAGTTGAAAAGAGTTCTTAGAATTAGTCCATAGATTCAGTCCAATGTTCATATCCAGGGTGATCCAGGTGGTAATGGAGATCTCAGTCTTAAGATTTAAGTTTCCCCTGCATAAAGCATCAAGCAGATCTGAGATAAAAGGGATCAAGACCCAAGGTTGTTTTTTTTTTTTATACATTTTCCTGGCCTCCTCTTGACAGCTCAGAGTCCTTAGGCCAGGGGTGGCCAACCTGAGCCTGAGAAGGAGCCATAATTTACCAATGTATATTGCCAAAGAGCCACAGTAATATGTCAGCAGCCCCCAATTAGCTCCCCCACCCCACTCCCAGTGCCTCCCACCCACTGGCAGCTCCACTAATCAGCACCTCCCTGCACCTCCTGATCAGATGTTTTGTGGCATGCAGGAGGCTCTGGGGAGGAGTGAGGGCGTAGCAGGCTCAGGGGAGGGGGCGGGAAGGGGTGGAGTGGGGGCAGGGCCTGGGGCAGAGCCAGGGGTTGAGCAGTGAGCACCCCCCGGCACATTGGAAAGTTGGCACCTGTAGCTGCAGCCCCGGAGTCGGTGCCTATACAAGGAGTCACGTATTAACTTCTGAAGAATCACATGTGGCTCTGGAGCCACAGGTTGGCCACCCCGCCTTAGGCTAACAATAGGCATCATCCAGACTTTGAAGTAAACCTATTTCCTAAGCATCACCAGGAATTAGCTACACAGATTAACATAACGCAATTGCCTGTTTTCCACAATTTGCAGGTGATCTGCTATATACTTCAAAGAGAGATCAATACAGTGATGTCACTATATTTATGGTTCATTTAAATCAGTGTTTCCCAAACTTAGGATGCCACTTGTTCAGGGAAAGCCCCTGGTGGGCCGGGCCAGTTTGTTTACCTGCCACATTCACAGGTTCAGCCTATCGTGACTCCCACTGGCTGCGGTTCGCTGTGCCCAGCCAATGGGGGCTGTGGGAAGTGGTGCAGGCCGAGGGACGTACTGGCCGCTGCTTCCTGCAGCCCCCATTGGCCGGGTACAGTGAACCGCAGCCAGTGGGAGCCTCCATCGGCCGAACCTGCGGACGCGGTAGGTAAACAAACCGGCCCGGCCCGCCAGGGGCTTTCCCTGAACAAGCGGCATCCCAAGTTTGGGAAACACTGATTTAAATGTTAAGATCTTCTTTTGATCTCTGCATTAACAGAATACAGCACAGACAGGAACTGTTTGAAAACATTGTCAACCTCTAACAATATATATGTAAACACACAAAAACACACAAACATTATTTACCAATATGTCCCTAAAAGTTGAATTTGGGACACTTCTCCTTCAGGATGCTTAACCCTTTCTGGCCATGTGTCACAGGGGCTCAGGGCTCTTCAGGCTGTCATACATGACTTTGAAGTTTCCTGTGTCTGAGGCTGTCTGTATCTCTTCGCAGAGCTTAGTCCAGTAATGATTTGCACAGTGTTTGCTTGCTCGCTGTACCTCGGTACATTTGCACATGGAAGTCTCACTCTGTGTTCTCTGTTGGCTTCTTGTTGTGTTCCAGATAGGCTGTGTTCTTAATGTTGATGAGAGGTAATAGTTTCACTTCATTTTCTTCAAACCAGTCCTTTTTTGCTGGTCTCTTTCCCCCGAAAGCTGTTTCATGGATTGTTGTTCTTAAATCCGGCCAAAATTCCTCTGCCTTCTCTGATAATGACTTCCCATGCATGCTAAGTTCAAAATCCTTCACAAACTCCTGACATTTCCTCTGGTTTTGGGTGTTTAATAGCATTGATTTTGGACTTGCTTCTAGGTTTTGCCCTATGTAGAGTCTTGGCTGTAATCTTCACTTTGCTAATAATCAAGGAGTGGTCAGTGTCACAATCAGCACTGTGGAACGTATGAGCATTCTGCTCTAAGGATAGGTCTTTCTTCCTGACGATAACAAGGTCTAATTGGTGCCAGTGGCCTGATCATGGATGTCGCCATGACACTTTGTGGTGATCTTTTCCTGTAAAATATAAATTGGTAATGAATATTTGGTTTTGGGTGCAGAATTCAAGAAGTCATTGGCCATTCTCATTCATCTTGTCAATGCCAAAATGTCCTAGGCAATCTGGCCATGAGTTGTTGTCTGCACTGACTCTTGCATTAAAGTCACAAAGGAGGAAAAATTGCTCAGTTGATGGTATATTTTGGGTGACTTGATGTAAAGAGTTGTAAAATGTATTCTCCTCAGAGCTAGATTTGCGTGTTGGTGCATAAGCACTAATGATTTTCACAGAACCTATGGTTGCCTGAAGTTTAAGTGAGGTGATATGCTCTGACTTCCCAATGGGTGTTTCTCGGAGCTTTACCCACTTGTTTCTCACAGCAAAATCAACACCGTGCAGACAATTTTCTTTGCTGCTTTTACCTTGCCAAAATAAGGTGTAATTGGCCTCTTGGACAGAACCAGCATCTGCAAATCTTGTTTCCTGGAGTGCTGCAATGTCAACACTGAGTCTGACTTTACAGCTCACAGTCTATCAGAGCTGACTTCCGTATGCTGCTTGTGTATTGTAGGTCATCGTCATCTGTCAATCCTGGACACATGGTCCTGACATTCCAGCTTCCAAGCTGGAAAGTTCTTGGTTTCTTATTTTTGCCAGGTGCAAGGTTTCCATCTGCCTTTCAACTTTTGGTCTAGCCCCATGCACCCCGTGAGTCAGACAGACCATGGTGGATCAGCATCTAACTGTCTTGGGGCTGCCCGGCTTTGTGGTGGACAGTGGCTGACCGATGGAATGCAGTGATTCATCCCACCATAAAAGGTGACCCAATGCCAATCAAGTGGGAGCTTATAACCCATAAATGCCACCTTCCGTGTGGTGTCCATGTTGCCAGCAAGGATGGAGTGTCCACTCCATATGATGTGGCTGCAAGAGCCTGGGCAGTTGATATGAAGGCGCTGCTTTGCCCATGTGTCAGCGTCCCCCTCTCGACTTCACTGGTTTGGATGGGATTCGATACATTTGAAACCAGCTACGTTGCAGGAGTTGCCAGTGCAGAAGAGATCTTCCATCTGCCTGCCTTTTGGGGCTCCACTCTTAGATTGGATATCAGCCACAGCTGAAGGGCCCAACCTGTCCTGCGTGGATCTCATTGGCAAAAACACGGAGTGAATTTGCTCATCCACCTTTTGATGGCATTTCCTTCATCAGAGGTTCCACTACCCTCCTCAGGTGCTCATCTGCCCGAAGCTGTTGGCACTTCCTGAGGTTTCTGGGTTAATTAACCACTGCCCAGCCCTCAGGATTGACCAATATAGTTTGTGCCACTAATGGTCATAGCGGTAGCAGGTTTTCAATTCTGACCTGACAGAAAGCTTGTCAGACACCTATGCATGTACTTAACTTCATTCATGTGACAAGTCCCACTGACACCAGGACCCAGAGTCTTTACATGTAGAGTGGAGAGGATGTGGGGGCAGGGAGGAATCAATATCTTCCTTCTAAACCAGACACAACTGCAAACATGTACTTGTTATTAACTCACGATGACTCCCTGGCCCTTTCATCCCATTACTGCTCTGGTAGGTGGGGCAGAGTAGGGGCTGTATGGCTGGTACACCCACTTCCCTAAGCAGGTGGACAGAGATGGGACTGTGTGTTGCCTCCGCCCTTCACTCCCAATCTGCCAGGGTCTAGAGCTGAGCAAGGATAGCCTGTATAGCAAATTACTTCCTCCTCTGAGTCACAATTCTTTTTCAGGGATTCTCCTATGGTGGCACATCTGTGCCTCAACCCCTATACAGGACTCAATATAAAGACTGAATCTAGCCTTGAATATGTAGTATTGGGGAATACATAAGTGTATGACATTTCACTAAGAATATATACATTATACATATTAATATACTGCCTGAATGAAAAGCTATTAACTATACATACCGAGTATAAATTCTGACTTTGGTCATAAATGCCACAATGAATACTGCTACCGCTACAAATAAACATGCATCATAGTATTTTAGGATTTGGATTTTTCTGACAGTCACACCATAAAACATTCTGAGATGAGGCCAAAGCATTCTAGGATGGGGATCATAGGACAAAAACCTGGCTGATTTTACTATAGCAGAAGGAAAGAGGTTGAGAACCCAGCAGTAGATATAGATTTATCATGTAATATTCATGTTCTGTATCCGTGGTGGGTAACCTGTGGCCCATCAGGGTAATCTGCTGGCGGGCTGCCAGACAGTTTGTTTACATTTGCACAGCTGCCCGCAGCTCCCAATGGCTGCGGTTCACCATTCCTGGCCACTGGGAGCTGAGGGTGGCTATGCAAATGTAAACAAACTGTCTGGCGGCCCGCCAGCGGATTACCCTGATGGGCCGCAGGTTGCCCACCACTGTTCTGTATTGTGTGAAGGAAAGTGATTATTCATATCTGCAATTGTTTTAAGTAAATTATGTAAGCAGATTATGAATTGTACATTTATATCTCTCCAGAAGGAGCTAATCAGATGATATATTACGTGCAGCTAATTTGAGACAGGGTAGATGAGGGGAAAAAAAGGAATTTACAGTTCCATATAATACATAATTTTATTATCTTTATAAGAGAGAATTAGTGCATCCTATTAGTAGCACTTGTCAGATGTTTGGCTGCATGCGTGTGTTCTCTCTGTGTGCTGCACTGGCTCTGGCCAGATAGCCCGTACAGCAGGCTCCGATTGAACTGCTCAAGACCACAAGACTTGGTTTAGTAGCGAAGGCGCCCGGCCAGCTTTCTGGCCAACAAAGCACGGTGCTAATGCCCCGGCTCAGTGATAACAGGTACACTAACACATATATGCCTGTGACAATGGACACAGTTCAGTCAGTGGTGGGACTTTCCACTGCCCCCTAGGCTGGACAAAGGGTTAAGGCAAGGCAAGGTATTCTATCATTTTTAGACTGCGACAAACAATCTAGGATAAAAAGCTTACATATCACCTTACATGTTTCATGACCTGTTTGTTAACTCCCCTTGTACTTTGCTCCTGATCTTTCAGACAAAACGTTCCTATTCACCACCTGACTTTGTACTTTCACTCCTGATGTTCCAGACAAAATATCACTATTCATCACTTTTGTCAAACCGTTTTATCACGTACTAGGTTGGGGTGTTTTTGTGCTGGCCTGCTGGAATGTGTTTACATATTCGTTGGGTTTTAGCAATACTAGTGCCGAGTTCATGTACTGGACACTAGCTTACAGGCAAGCATCTGCTTTTGACAGGGCCTGCCTGTTGCTCATAGCGTAACTTTTGCTGACTTTGGTTCAGGCCTCAGGCCCATGCTTCAGGCTCGCTCTTTCTACTACAGCACTGTTTATGGTGTGTTACGGCAGTGTCAACAGGCCAAATCCTGCTTCCATTGAAAGTCAATGGCAAAGCTCCCACTGACTTCAACAGGACCAGGATTTGACATTTCATGTGTAAGGTGCCTTGTCACCCTAGAGTCCAGTTACTGGAACCTCAGGAATTTTCTGTGACGATTGTACAGAGTGAAAAAATTGCCATCCTTTCGTAATTGAGGGAAACTTCCTTTTTACAGATAAAGTTGACCTGATACTTTAATATCTTGTGTAGTCACTTACACTTGTGCAAAGTGGGCCAGATTCTCACATCTGTTGAAGATGCCCTTTGCACAAGACCTTACAGTGGCATTGAACTCGCATATCCTGTGGGCAATCTATATCATTTCACACCACTGCTGTAGACTGCGCTAAGTGTCTCTGGCTGACTTTAGCCCAAGGAGCCATTTTGGCAGCTGGGGATTACCAGGGTGTAGAGATGCTTCTACCATGACTGCTTTCCCTGACCACTCCCACTGTCCTTGAGTTGCTCAAGTGTAGTCCAGTCTTTAGTGGTTGCCTGTGTCTTAGCTCCGGGCTTTCCAAGCCCGCTGTGAACAGGATTAGCCAATTCAGTGGTTAAAATGCCACCAGCCAATCTAGACTATCACTCCCACCATTGTAACCACCAGTGGGAAGTTTGAAGGGTGAAAGATATCTACACTTAAGCACCCACTGTTGCTTCCAGTAGTAGAACTGCATGGATTGTAGCAATAGTATCTAGTATCTAAAAAGACAAGGCCTCTGTATATGCTTGCAAGAACAAATGCCTGAGACATAGGAGTGTGATACTGCCCACTATTGTGTGTTGGCCAAAGCAATTTAGTTGTATTTTGCAGAAGAAAAGTTTAAAATAAATAATCCAATCCAATCTGGGTTGAATTGGAACTGGAGATTTTAAGAGAAAAGGTATCATGTCCTATTACTGATCCTTATTTTACAGTCCCCCTCAAAAAATCTACTTTAGCTTAAAACAAAGAAACTGACATTTTGTATGAGCAGGAAGGGTACAGTCTAGGTGACAGTTATTTTCCTATTGTTAATTGTACATAAGAGTATTTATGTCATTACATGAAAGTAGTAACTTATAATATAGATTTTATGATACACCAAGCATTGACCTAAGAGCCCGATTTCAAAATATCCTCTAAATTTAAGTGCCTGAGTTTCTGGGTGCCCCCTTTGAGACACCTGGATATTCTGAAATTAGTGGACATGTTTAAAAATGTTGGTCTAAATGCATGCAGTTTTCTTGCACTTACATAATGATTTATGTAACTGACAAAAATCATCCAGTTCCTTTACAAACTTGATGAAGAGAAAAGAAGGATAAAAAACCCTACTGTGTGTCTCTGCCCTAGTTCCTAACTGGCTAAATAATAACTTTCAATCCAAGCATGAGGCAGATCACACACTGTGAAATCAGTGGAATGAATCTAATGTTTGCTCTCATATTGAATGCTAGTTAAGGAGATAGGAAAAAGAGAGCCTCTGACAGTCTCTTTGCTCCATTTATGGTTCTCAGAGCTCCATGCAAGTAGTAGAGAGGTCCCAGCCATCACTTCCTAAAGTCTTTTTCAAATGTCTTGTTCAATGTAAGAGTAAAATAGTTCTTCCAGTCTGTAAATACAGCAAAGCTACAGAGAGATTCAGTCTCCATTAGAGACTTTGACAATTTGTCAATGGGCCCTGAAACAAACTTCAGTATCACAGTGAGACTTTCTCCAGTAGCTAATCCCTAACTCTCAGCTGTAAGAAGAACTCTGTGTCTCTCACCAACAAAGTTGGTCCAATAAAAAATATATTAACTCACCCACCTTGTCTCTTTAATATCCTGGAACCAACATGGCTACAAAACCACTGCATAGCTGTAAAACACATACATGTGAACAGCTAATAGCCATTAGTTAACATTGATTTCCTAGTTATCCACCTCTATCAAGTGCAAGGGGTTGTTTTCTCAAATGTATGTTTATGTACATAAAAAGGACAGAGAGTGGTCAAATGGAGAAAAGTAGCATGGAGTAGTTTGCCATATGATTCTTACAAGTGCAAGTTACAGATATCAGCATGGTTTAAATTGACGTACACACACATAATTGCACTGGTTTAACTAAATTAGCAGAGGTGGTATTAGCCCACTGGGGGCCCTATGCAGGAATATTTTTGGCCCACCACCACCCAATAAAAATAAGGGGGCCCCTTGAGCTTCTTGGGGTTCTAAGCAATTGCTTAGTCTACTTCTGCCTAGCACCTAAAAAAAAAAAATCACATCGTTTAAATCAGTACAAGACTTTGTGTAGACTAGCTATAAGCTTACCTTCAGTATATATCTCCAGCTAGTACTCTACCATAATGGTAAAATGCTGTGGAGTCTCTAGTGCCTTGTTACAGTCCAAACTTGCACTGATTTAACTAAACTGGTTTAGAAACTGATTTAGTAAAATTGGTGCAACCCCCTTATTGGTGCAGCTCCTAAATCAATTTAAGACTGTTTTGTGCCAAGTCAGCTTAAGTCAACTCCTTACCAAATTAAGCTAAATTGATAGTAATACACAAACTCTATATTGAATGGCACTTAAAGTTGTTCTATATATACAACATACCTGACCCAAAACCACAAGAGTAAGGAAATGTAAAATTTAGGCATCTAACAGAACATACACTCCTCTACTCAGAGCGGGACACTGAAGCGCTCCCACAGCCACCAGACAAAGCACAGCAACCTTAACTCAGCCCAATGGGGATGACAGCGTTCCAGCTCCTTCTTTGGCAAACGCCCCACCATGACAAACAGACCAGACTTTCTCAGTATTGCCCATTCTGCACAGCTCTGGAAAAATTACACTCTTATTTGGGGAAGGGAGTTCTAGAAGACTTGTCCTTTTCCTGTCCTTTTGCCTACACCTGCTGTGCAATAGGCAGAGATAAGTAAATCATAAGGCCTGGCTTTGAAGTTTCACATTCAATCCCATGTGTCACAAGTCTCTTTCAGCAGAAGAATTCTTTTTGTGCCGTATAATTCAGGCCATCTCACCTTCTCTGGAGTGAAGTCTTTCAGTTTTTCCATGGCACTTGGGTACCTCAGGATGGACAGCAGACTTAGGAATAGCAAGCACTATTTAAAAGAAATGTAAGAATCTTGTTTAGTAGCTTAAACAGATTCTTTCTACAGCAGTACTCAGAAACTGAAGCCATGTCACCCTGACCTGGGGGGTCTAAGATCCTCAGATTGAATAACCTAAGCACAGTAATGCATGGTCAGCACTTGTATGGGAGGCCTCTCAGGAAAACCAGGGTAAGGTAGGAAGTACCCGGTGTTTGATTCAATACAGAATCTAGAGCAGGGATCGGCAACCTTTGTCACACGGTCGGCACATCAGGGAAAGCTGCTGGCGGACTGGGACGGTTTGTTTACCTGCAGCATCCGTAGGTTTGGCCAAACGCAGCTGCCACTGGCTGCAGTTCACTGTCCCAGGCCAGTGGGGACTGCGGGAAGTGGCATGGGCCGAGGGATGTGCTGGCTGCCACTTCCCGCAGCCCACATTGGCCTGGGCTGGCAAACCGTGGCCAGTGGGAGCTGTGATTGGCCAAACCTGCGGACGCTGCAGGTAAACATTAGCCAGCTGCTTTTCCTGATGGGCTGGCCGTGTGCCAAAGGTTGCCGATCCCTGATCTAGAGGAAAGGTGTTAGGGTGATCTCGTGGTGCTGAAGTTGTTGACTTCAGGATGAGATGCAAAACTGCGGCTTCAGCCACCTGTCAAAGAGACTTGAAATGTTAATTTAAAGCATATGGAAAACAGTGTAGATCTTAGAAACTTTAGAAACACTATGTTGGCCCTTTCATTAAAGCAAGCCATAAAGTATGCTGTTTCTATTTCCCATGCAAAGTTGAGCTTAAAGTATGGCTCTGCTCTGGAGAGTGACTCTGTAATCATGGAGATCAGTGTTTATTGTAGCTCAGTGACCTCAATCAAGTGTGTTCTTCTCACAAGAGGTTTTTTCCCTGACCTACAGCCCCACATACATTGCTTGTGCTTGTAAGAAAAAAAGCTAGTTTCTTTCTATCCCATGCATTCTCACCAGTAAAAGATTCTGATGGTCAAATTAGTCTTTTAGTAACACCTACACAGCTCATTGTCACCCATGGGTTCACACAAGTGTAACTGATTTGGAATTTAGTAAATGCTATTATTCATATACAAGAAGGGGCAGAATCCACAGTTTAAACTCATTTAGATGTGTTGGCTCCTCAGTAATAGGCAGTAAAAAACCCAAATGCTTATTTTGTCACTAAGGTCGGCAAACCTGACTTGGAATATACACAGGAAAGGGATCTGTTGAATAAGATGTTAGCATTTTTACATGGTCCTTTTAGAGTAGAACTACACTTTACCATTTCTCTGAGGTGTGCAGTCATATGATTTTTATGAACATCTCAGGTCCTGGACGCACTTGTCTCTCTTGTGCCTCTCAGTAGCGCTGGTGTATCTATCAGTCTTTCTCCCGGCATGTGCACACCGACCTGTGTTACTCCTTTACCTACTGTTCATGACAACTGAATGCCAGTGTAGTGCATATCTGATCAATTCATAGATTTTAATGCCAGAGGGGGCCATTAGATCATCTAGTCTCTCCTGTGTAACACAAGCCATGAAATGTCACTCTATTATCCCTATACTGAGTCCAATATCTTGTGTTTGGCTAAAGCACAGCTACTTGCTAGTTGCTCTCCGCCAAAAGTAAATTTAAGCTGTATAGCAGGAGCATTAGGCATTACTCTTTTTGGTTGTGCAAGCTGGTGAAGTGGTTCAGGAGAATGACAGCCAGTCACAGCCAGCAAGGGCTTTTCCCCAAGGATAATACCTACAAGCAGAAAGCAAAATAAAAAAAAAAGGCACCAATTAACATAGAAAAGGAAACAAAACTCCTCAGGCTGCTGCTCAATCCAGTCCTCTGGATTGACCCTCCACTGCAGGCAGTCTGTCTCCCGAGACAAACTGTACCATAAATAGGCAAAGCCCTCCATAGACACCGAGAGCCATTCAGTATGTGCATTTACACATATGCTGTAGATATATCCCTTCATTTGTCTTTAAATATGTATTTCTCCACATGTGACATAGGGCTGTGATATTGCCTTTCGCTCTGTACTCTGCATTTGCCGTGGACATTTGTTCTGACTGGGCAGCAGGGAACTCTTTATGAAATAAATCTAAGTATAGACTCGTCCCAAGATGGGAAGATTCTTTCCTTTGGTCTTTTTAGAATCAGATTGTCCAGGGTTCTTGGGTGGATATACACAAAGGGGAAAGGTTCCAGGAATCATCTCACTCATCCCCACGTGCCTTATGCTAGGAATCATCACAGTCTGTCTATGTGACCAGGCCTAGCAGTCAGAGCAGCAATCAGGCTTAGCAATCAGAGCAGGAATCAGAAGCCAGATGCTCGAACCAAGGATCGCAGCTGGAGTCAGAGGCCAGAGCCAAGGGCCAGAACCAAAGTCCGAGTTTAGAAATCAGAGCAAAGGTAGAACAGGGTTACCTGAAGTGAGGCAAGGCAGAGACAAGACTGGGAATAGACAATTACAGGTACTATCACAGCCACATGCAAATACTTGAGTACAAAGCAGTGCTGCTGCTGGACTGAAGAGCTGGTTTGCAGAGCCTTCCAACCATTCAGGTGTTGGAGCCAGTCAGGGAGCCTAATAGAGTCCAGCTGCACTAGTTAGGTTGCTTGGAGACTGGCTCTGCTGCATTCCCTGATTCTGGCACAGTCCCTTAGCTTGGGGCAACACAGAGATTCTCTTTGTCCCCCTGTCAGTGCATCATGGAACAGAACAGGCTCATAGTAGGATGGGGCAGGCTGCACCATCCTTAAGACAGGTATCGGAGAATATTTTCCAGTGCACTGGTGACCTTAGGTATCAGCCCTCACTGAGCTCTCCATGGGGTGGGGTGGCCTCATTTTCTATCCAACTCAGAGATGTGCCTCACAGGCATTATGTAGCCTTTAGTGTTGAAAGATTTTCCTAATTACTGTTGTATATGTGCCCGTGTGAGTCACTTGTGTCCATGGAGAGTCCTGTTCCTGTCCTTTGACAGTGCTTACAGATCTGTGAGGGGAAAGCCAAGGGGAAGGCAACTGAAAGTGGTTGTGGCCTGCTCATTGCCCAGGGCAATTGTCATGGAGCAAGACTTACTACATTTTTCAATCTCTCTTGGGGTCCTGGAGACACCGAACAGGTCATGAGATGGGGATACATTTTTTTTAATGTAAATAATTGATAGCCTTTGGTGAACACCCAACACATCATAGAAGAAGAAAACAATAGACATACAGTAGTTCAGCAGTGACTCTGCTTGCTAGATCTTTGGCAACCTCTACTGGCCCAAAAGAGAAACTGCACCAACAAGCATTTCTTGCACTTTTTCTGTTAACTTTCAGAGTAGCAGCCGTGTTAGTCTGTAGCTCACGAAAGCTTATGCTCAAATAAATTGGTTAGTCTGTAAGGTGCCACAAGTCCTCCTTTTCTTTCTGTTAACTGTTAGCCAAGACTACGGGCTGCTTGTCAATAATTAAAACGCTACAGCTGTAGTGCTTCAGTGAAGACATTATCTACGCTGATGGGAGAAGGGCTTCTCCCAATGGCGTAGGTAATCCACCTCCCTGATGACTTGTCTACATGCACAGCGGTGCAGCTACGCCGCTGTAGCACTTAGTGAAGATGCTACCTATGCCGAAGGGAGAGCTTCTCCCATCAGCACAGTACTCCACCTCCCCAAGAAGTGGTAGCTATGTTGACAGAAGACCTCACCCCTGGGCAACATAGTTATACCAACATAAGTTCATAGTGTAGACCATGTCCCAGAGGCATTAGGTAGGTCGATGGGAGAATTCTCCTGTCGACCTAGAGCTGTCTACACTGGGGGTTAGGTAAATTTAAATATGTTGTTCAGGGGTGTGGATTATTCACACACCTGAGCGATGTAGTTATACCGACCTAATTTCCTAGTACAGACCAGGCCTTAGCTAACCTCTTTCTCCAAGTATCACACTATGTCCTATCTTCCCTGTCTGTCATTTGAAATTTAAGCTCTGTGTGGCAAGGGCTATTTTTGAGGTGAAGTGTCAAGCATAATGTTAGCACTTAATGACAAAATGGGATTGACAACAGCAAGAACTTGTTTAGGTTTTTACTTAGTTACGTCAGCTATAAATTGTGTTGCTTCATTTTCTACAAACCCTCCCCCCCAAAAGAAAGAGAAAATGGCTACGGTATCGGTAATAGTACTATACCAGCAACTAGCTTTAAGTGGACAATACTGGTGTGCTCCTATTGCTACTAATGGCCTTATTAGATGGTTCATTTGATGATTACCAATGAAAGGGTGAAGAAAAGGAGGAGGAGGGGTAAGGAGACAACAGAGAGGAATGGCAAAAGCCCAGAGGTAGCAACGTGACACATCTGAAGAACCCATCAGATGGGGCAAAGTGCACAGACAAAGTGAGAGGAACAGGACAACTACTCATGGGCCACAGTGGCAGAGAGGTATGAGAGCTGTGAGAGGGAAACATCAGTCCAGACACTCAGGCAGAGAGAAAGAGAGTAGTATTTTTATTCTGACAAGAGTGTAGATCTCTTTGCTTACTTGCTGATTTTCTTTACATGTTGATTGTACTAAAGAAAACTAGCAAAAATATTAGGTGCGTTCAAGAGTTCTTTTTATTTTCCTCCCTCTATTTCCTAGTTTAAGAAAGCCACATCAAAGAATATAGTGACAATACTATGGAAATAATATAGTTCATTTGAATGCTGGCACAAAGAGAAGGTTCACTTTATCACCTTCAGCTTTTTATTACCAGTAGGAACGCCTGTGCAGCTTCATTTGTTCCTCTCTGTGTTAGTTTATTTCACTCAGTGGGAACCTAACACACCATACTACCTAAAATTAGACAACCAATCCAATAACGTTACTCTCTAGAGGCAGTGAGCTGATAAATATGTGCTCCATGTTTTGGAGTCTTTCTATAGTTAAGGGTGTAATCAGCTTTCAATTGTAAATTTACTTTGGGCTTCTCTCAACTCTTCAGAAATGGTCTTTTTGTTTAAAATGTTGAATGTGTGGTTTGCAGCCAGAGGAAAAGGCTGTTGGCTAAATTGGAGGTGGTTCAAGCATTCTGTTTCTGAGATATGATGCTCTGAAAAAAATTGGTGCAAATTAAGTTTACAGAGACAAAGGATAGTTTAGTGATTTGGGCACTAGCTGGGAGTTGGGAGACTGGAGTTTAATTCTCTACTCTGCCGTGGACAGACTGTGTGACTTAAACAAGTCTGTGCCTCAGTTCCCCACCCATAAAATGGAGGTAGTAGTACTGCCCTATCTCACCCTGTTGCTGTGAATATACATTGAAGACTGGGAGGTGCTCATATCTATGACTCCCATTACCATAGTAATATCTACACGTATGTCTACACTGCAGCTGGGAACAAGCCTCCGGGCCCAGGTAGCTAGACTTGCACCAGCATGCTAAAAATAGCTGTGTGGATGGTGTAGCACCAGCAGAGGCTTGGGCTAGTGAGCAGAGTTCAAGCTTGGTGGCTAGTCTGAGCCTTTTCTGGTGCTGCAATGTCCACACAGCTATTTTTAGTGTGCTAGAGTGAGTCTGTCTACGTGCGCTGCAGGCCTTGCTCCCAGCTGCAGTGTAGACATACATTAAGTTCTGAAGGTTCTTTTTGTCATATAAAGTTCTTTATCAGATCTACTCCGCAGGACTCTATAGGGCAGATGTTGAAGTGCTAGTTTTGGAGTTATTTGCCTCTGAAATAGAAACATCAGAGTGTTCTCATGGCCTGGTAGAATTTATGAGGTTCCTCACATATGACAAGCCTTTGAACAGGATATGAATGACTTTGTGAAAGCTATACACCTTGTGTCCATGTGCTCTCCCTCGTTCACTCACACAATTCATTTTGCACAAATGTATGCTTCACACCCCCTACCCCATAGAAGTACCAGAGGCAGTGTAGTCTTGTGAAGCGAGGAGAGAATTGGGAACAAAATTGCTCTTGAATTCTACTCCCATCTGTTCCCTACAATATGGTCTTCGTAGTACAGGTACTTTTCACATAATATCTTTCATTCAAAGCTCTCAAAGTGCTTTTACAACACAAATCATGCTTCACAACCACTTTGAGGGGTACATTTATTTCATTATCACCATTTTGTAAATGAGAAAATTGAGGCTCAGAAAGGTTATGTTTAATGACAAAATTGTCAAATGTGGGTGCCTAAAGTTCAGCATATCAGGCCCAGATCCT
Organism: Lepidochelys olivacea; assembly: GCF_965140295.1. NCBI lineage: Eukaryota > Metazoa > Chordata > Testudines > Cheloniidae > Lepidochelys > Lepidochelys olivacea. Next base: position 115,186,850 of record NC_140411.1, read on the forward strand.
CAAAAGGTATTCAGGCCCCTAACTTCTGTTAAAAAAAATTTGTGGAAGTTATGAGCCTAAATACCTTTGAAGATCCAGGTCTAACTTCATATTTGGCACTTAGCTAAGCAGTCTGATTTTCAAAGGTGCTGAGACATCTCAGTATCCGACTGACTTCAAAGTATGGATTTAGGTGCCTAGCTTTAGTCACCAGCTGGTTTGTTTGAGGCCTAAGAACAGGTCATTCCTAGAGGTGGAACGAGTATAGTTTTCTGATTCATAGTCCCATAAACTAATTTGTTAGACCAAACTGCTTCCTATGCATGTAATTTAGGGCTAGATCTCATATAGCATGCAATAAGTGTGGGGGGAGAGGAGGGATAAGTAACTTCAAATTCTTGCATGACACCATTTCACCATCTGCAAAGTGTGGCTAATAGTACTTACTTACCACACTAGTGGAGTGTGAGGATGGATTACAGTTTGTCCAGCACACTGAAAACATACAAACAATAACAGCATTTTGCACTTCAGTAGTGCCTTCTATCTCAGGGTCTTTACTTGCTGCTGGGAATGGTTTTGAAAATATTGGATATTACCATCTAAAGTTTACAAATGCAAAAAAAGCAAATGAACAAGACCCCACAACCCTGCTCTTCAGAAGAATTTTATGAACACCAAGAATAAAAGTTAGGGATGAGGGGATAAATTCCATCAGGGAAATCATCCCAGCCACCTCTTTAATTGGGGGGTGGGGTTTTGAGGGACTCCTGCAAATTCTCTACAGTACATTGCTGCTTGACCCTAGTTTAACTGAGATGTTTGTCTCAAAATTAGGTTTACACAGAGGAAGGTGGCTAGTCTGAAATCAGTGGTGTGGGAAACTAGGGCATTGTAATTTTAGATGCACAGGTATTTTGTGAAGCTTTTATAGGGAAAAGTGCTAGTACATTATAGAGAATAATCCCTATGGCCCCTTCTCAGAGCTCCATGCGGAAGGTCAGAGAGGTTCTAGCCGCCATCTTCCTATAATCTTCATCAAATTTCTCATTCTGTGCCATTGTGAAGTGGTTCTTCCAGTCTCCAACAGTCCCTACAATACAGGAAAGCCAAAGAGATACTCAGTCACCATTAGGAAGAATTTTTCCACTTCATCCCAAGTCCTGAAATCCATTATCACTAACTCAAAAGATATTAACAGTTCAATGAAGGGCTAATTCAAAAACACAACAGGAAGGAAGATGAGGGAATACTAAAAATACAAAACAGCAGCACTGTAACAGGTTGACTCACTCCTTAAGGGCTGGGGCTGGCTCAGATCATACTACAGAATGAGCCATAGCTGGGAGAGGTCAGGGTGACTGTCCTATAAAGTGCAAAAGGAGGCTGCAATCAATGAGGAAGCTTAGGAAAATGAGAGACACTGTAGGAAGCATGAAGGACTTCTGCAGGGAAGACCTTGAGACTAAGGGAATTGGAAACTTCTGTGGAGAAACCCAGACAGAATTTGGGCCTAGAAGTTCACGGGCCTGTAGGCCAGTGAGCTAAACTCCAGCTAGAAAGAGCTGGGAGGATGGACTGAGAACAGACTAGGACAGAAGAGCTCTCACTGAGATAAGACACCAGAGCAAAGCATGGACTGTTGTGTGCGGATGGACTTTATTTTGGAACCCTGAGGATTGTTCAGAACTGTTTTTGTTATTAAGCCAGCCCCAGGTGTGTGTGCGGAGGGGGGGAGGGAAAGGTGTTTCTTCTCCATGTGAAAACCTGTATACAGTTCTTAAGGGTCCTGCAAGAGGGAGATTAAAGGGGCAGGGCAGCTGCAAAGCATTCCCTTGCCACAAGAGGGTACTCTGTAAATGGCCACACTGCTACAAGCACCTTTTCTCATGAATGGTGAGATTGAGTGGTCCATTACTGCAGGAGGCTGAAAAGTGTAGTTTGCCATGGGGTTGTCCTTCATTATTTCAAATGTTGTGTGGTGGATGATCTTATCTAGAACCGCATTCTCCAAGTCCTTCTCCAGGAACTGTAACACCTTTTGGATTTCACGCTTTGGATCCTGTGGAAGGAGTGAAATTGGATAAGAAACCGACCCAGGAAGAGGAAACAAATCCGATAGGGAAAAGTTGTGAGGAAGTTTTAAATGTTGAAATCATACCTATGACTGGGGTAGGGGTGGAATCAGATCAGCTGGAGACCAGCTGTTGTTAGCAGAACATTGCTGTGGGGAGCTCATACCTGCTGGAATCTTGAATGGCAATAACAGAGCACTATGAACCCTGACTCACCCCCTCTAGGTCTTCATAGAAGAGGTAGAGAATACAGTTGTTCTCTTTTGCTTCCCACCATCCTTTTGTGTGATCATACTAGCAACCCCAAAGCACTGAAAGAGAAGAGAGTAAGCAGTAGTCAGCAAGTAGCAATGTCTGATCTATTCAGATATCTTAGTTACTTATATAGCCCCCATAAGTGGAGTATCTGAGCACTTAATCTATAGTGTATTTATCCTCACAATGCCCCAGAGAAATAAGGGTATTTTATAGATGGGGAGTTGGCATGGGGGTGGTCCTTTACATTGACAAGAGGGAAAAACAAACAAACAAACAAAAAAAACAGAAAACCAGCAGCATCTAATCTGAGTCTGGATCTACAGACTTGGGTTTAAGGCTCACATTACAGTGCTAAAAATAGCCATGTAGATGTTCCTGCTTGGGCTCTGAAACCCAGTGTGCGTGTGTGGGGTGTAGACAAACACTGAGGCACAGAGAGACTGAGGACTTCTCTACACAGCAAGTTACAGCACAGCAAGCCAGGGCGTCGCTCTACAGTGTGCCAGCTTGCCCCATGGTAATGTCCTTTGTGGGCACTGCTTGTAGCAAGCTAGGCTTTAATCTGGGCGTGCTGTAGCAATGTCACGTTTACATAGGTTTTACTGTGTGACAAGTTGGTGTGGTGTAGATTCACACTTTGGCTTGCTGTGCAGTGACTTCAGAGGATATCAGGGTTGGAAGGGACCTCAGAAGATCATCTAGTCCAACCCCCTGCTCAAAGCAGGACCAATCCTCCAATTTTTGCCCCAGATCCCTAAATGGCCCCCTCAGGGATTGAACTCCCAACCCTGGGTTTAGCAGGCCAATGCTCAAACCACTGAGCTATCCCTCCCCCCTTGGCCAAGGTTACCCGTTAAGTCTGCACTGGAAACATTTTTCAGAGCCCCAGACTATCCTTCCTCTCCAGCTGATTGCTGAGCAATATGCCTTTAACCTCCAAATATATGGAAAAACATTAAACTTTAAAACAAGGAATTTTGGGGTATTAGGGACCCTGGAGGGGAAGGGGATGTCCTTGGAGTGAGAAAGTGGAGAAAGGAAGGGTTTCTTGGTAAAAGACACCAGAATGGAATAGAGTTCCTGTTTAAATGTTTGGAGTAGATTTCCCTACAGTACATTATCAGTGTTGGTTCAGAACAATGGATGGGGGCTGAATATAAATAGCATAAATTAAAAAAACACCAAAAGGCACAGGATGTTGCACAATTCGTTCCATTCACCTTGTCCAGCCATGAATTTCTCCAGAAACTCCTCCCAGGTTCCTGGCTCAGGCATGTTTTAATTCATTCTGTGAAAATGGGAGTATGGCACCAGGGTGTCTTTTGCATTTCTTGCCACATAGGATTATCTGGATTGGTTGTGGAAGCAAGTGAGAGAAAGAAATGAAATATGTATATTTAACATTATAGATGTAGACATGTACAGAGGGTTCTGAGTGTCCTGTTTTGTGATAATCTTTTGAGAGAACACACAAAAGTCATAAACATTTTCTGCTTGGGAGCTGCTATTTCCTGAAACCAAATCTGTGATTGAATGAAGTTCCTTCACTTTCACACAGAAGCGATATATTACAGGGAAGATCATAGAATCATAGAATATCTATGATTGGAAGGTTGGAAGGGACCTCAGGAGGTCATCTAGTCCAATCTCCTGCTCAAAAGCAGGACCCATCCCCAATTAAATCATCCCAGCCAAGGCTTTGTCAAGATGGGCCTCTAGATTTCAGGAGGAGTCTGGAAACCAGCCTTCATCCTATTTAATTTGTTCATTTCCAAATAAAGTAGTCTTGAGCCCCCTTCCCCTCCTTACCTTACACTTTTGCTCCCAGAAGGATGGAGGCACCAGTCGTACAGGGAGACGAGTTTTCAGTGCTCGTGGGGAGGACATCGCTTCAGCTAGTTCCAAGACTGCAAAAAGTTTTGTAGTAATTCTCCAGTGTCCTTGTATCTATATTCCTTTTTGTCTTTGTCACCATCATGTGTGGGATTTTGACTCAGACTTTCCAGGGAAATGCCAGTTTGTATCAGTTTATACATGTGCAACTCTACCTCATTGCAACTCTCCATGGAAAACATGGTATAACAACTTCTATCAACCGTCTGTGTCCTTGAGACTTTGCCTGCATTCTTGAGGAGGAATGCTGAAGGTTGATTCATATACAGATTCATTTTTTCTAGCTTTTTTGGGATACGGTCTAAATCCCTCTAGGGCAGTGCTGAATATTGACTCGTCTACTTGGATGGACCTTATCCCATTTCAGCACTCAGTGAATATTCATTTTACTTTACTTATAGAAGATTATTTCTTTTTAGGACAAGAGAGCCATAGATAGGGTGACCAGATTGTCAAAGTGAAAAAACTAGGACATCTGTCATGGAACGGGAGGCAGTGAGGGTTTTTTTTATTTAAATGAGGATTCAGGATGTGTGCATGAGACAGACAAGATGGAACAAGGAACTTTTTTTTTTTTAAACTTCTCTCATCTAAGTAACCATGTTCTCCTGTCTCACCGTTCTGTCCCCTTTAAGAGTAAGATGAGTATGTTAGAGAAAGTATGGTGAAAGAAAACAGTATTTATCTTTACTATTTTCTTCCAGTCCCAACTCAATGACAGTATTTTTGATCCTATACCTCCAGAGTAGCATTTCTAACAAAAATTCTTCCATTTGTCTCGTCACTATACTGTCCTCCTCCTGGGTTTTCTGGTTTTAGATTAGTTTCTATACTTTTGTCATGGTCTCCCCCCCCCACTCCCGCCGCCACTTCCTCTTGCTTGGTCCTTCCTCTTTTCTCTCCCCAAGAAACAGGTGCCCCTTTTGTCCCCCTATGCCCTGACACAGTCAGGTGTGGAGGACGTGAGACATACAGCAGCTATCCACAGTCAGAGAATTTCTTTGACTATATGCTAGGTCGGGTTGGCTTGAGGACTCACACTCACTGGCAGGCCTCATTGAAGAGCTCCTGCTCATAGACCTGAATAATCATAATGACCTGTGTAGAAATCTCTCCAGATAGCATAACAAATGGAATGGAGATTTTCTTGGAAAACTGTCATCTACAATGGATACTTTTTTTTAGTGGATAAGATTTTCCATTATTTAGAAAGCAAAATTTTGATTTCATAACTTTGGACAAAATTGAGTCCTGTTTGTGTTACATTTACCATTGTATCAGAGCTGAAAGGTCCAGGAAGAACCCACTCAATGAAAGGGTGTTGCAGATAAGTGGTGGCACGTTTACATTTCTCAATGTCTCCATCATGTTGGATCATATCCACAATCTCCTGTATCCATGTTGTACCTGAAAAACATTAGAATTTTACATATTTCCCCAATGCAGTGCAGAGAGACTTTTCTAAGAGAAATGGAAGCTTGTTAAAAACACTGGCTGGATGGTGACCACATTCAAGGAAGACTGGAGAAGTCACAAGGCCATTGCTACAAGAGAACAATAGGCATGGGGGATAGAAAGTGAACAAGGGAGAAAATGCAATGGAAGGAAGAGAAGTTGAAACTTTTAGTACCTCCTGAGTAAAAGCCTCTGGGCTTGCATTTAGGACTCTGTTCTTGTGTGTGGTAGAAATTAATGAATAAAAGTATGGAGTTCAATTGGTTATGAATTGTAGAATTGTTTATTTGTAGAGCTGAGTTAAAGTCAATTTTCATCTCGTGGGAAATTCTGATATTTGACAGTTTTTTTCATCCTGAACTAGGACAAAAATTGAAGAAACCCAAAGGTTTCAATAAATGAAAAATTCTGAAAGTTTTCAATTTGGAAATAACAAAAAATGTTCAACATTCCTGAACTGAAACATTTTGTTTTGAGTCGCTTTGAACTTAAACTGAATCTGTCTGAGTTGCTGGTGTGTCTCCTACGGGTTGTAGTTTGGGTGCTTCAGACACCGATTCTCCCCCATGGGCTGGGCTCCATGACTGGACTACAAATCCCATCATGCACTGTGATGGTTCATCCAGGGGAGACTGCATCCCCGGTGATGCATCATAATCTGGCCAAGGAGTCCAGCCTATAGTAGAGAGTGGGGGTATGGGAAAGTGAACTACAACTTCCATAATGCACTGCAGCATTATGCAGACAGATGCAGTTTAGTGTTGCACTGATCCTAGGCTAAACATTTCAATTATGTGCAACAAACTGAAATGTTCAGATTTAGGATGATCTCACATGAAATATTTTGTTTCAATTTTCCTTAAGGAAAATAAAATTCAGAATAGAAATTTTCCCCACAGAAAATTTTGCAGCAACCATAGGGGGGAGGGATAGCTCAGTGGTTTGAGCATTGGCCTGCTAAACCCAGGGTTGTGAGTTCAATCCTTGAGGGGACCATTTAGGGGTCTGGGGCAAAAACTGGGGATTGGTCCTGCTTTGAGCAGGGGGTTGGACTAGATGACCTCCTGAGGTCCCTTCCAACCCTAACCTTCTATGATTCTATTTGCTGTTAAACATTTTGACCACCTCTAATTATTTGAATGACCACCAGGCATTCAAGAATGTTCTTTAATCCCAAAGTTTTACATATTTTTGTTCATCCAAAATTGCACCTGAAGTTTGTAGTTCATTATTCCTTTATTTGAAAAGTGTAAATAATTTACCATATGATGTAAGTGGCCAACCACAGGACACAAAAAATAAATACTAGCTAGTGAAGACAGACTGAACAACCTGTAGGCTGAAGATGTTGGATCATATTAAAGAAGTTCTGTATTAAAATCACAAATGAGTTTGATTCCCCATAGTTTAAATTCCAGGGTATTACTAATTAAGAGGTCTCTTGGTTTTTGGTACTGTTTCTCTCCCTCTATGTGTGAAACTTGCAAGCTGCTAATTGTGTTAGTACATTCTAAGACAGAGTCTGTTCTCAAAGCAATTCACAGAGAGAGACTCAAAGCAATACTCTAACAACAGAAACAGCACCCAGAGACTCCCCGCCCTTTTGTTGTATTAACAATTGTGATTAAAATAGAAATAGAGGATGTATGTGGATGGATGCTTGGTGTGGATAATAACTGAATGATCAGGGAGGTGCCAGCCTAAGAATCCAGTGTCCATTAGCTGAAGAAGGCGTCAAGTGGAAATAACCAGAGGACCCCCGGAGGGCAGACTGGAATCCACCCAACAGCCTCAAGAATGGGAGAACCAAAGAACAAGATAACATCTGGCAGCACGGAGCCGTCAGGAATGTGCCATCTGCTGATTGATTCAGCAACAGCATGATGAAGCAATTCCCATAGACTGGCATAGGAAGAAATTCCTATAAAAATAGACTCTAGAAAGTGAGAACTTTGGGGTCTGATTCTGCAAACCAACTTCCAGGAGCATCAGATGAGCATCTGACAAGGCCCTGCTCCCTCCTCATGTTCAGGCCACCTGGCCTGTGGCTTGGCGTGAGCAACTCTAAGGCTGGTAACTATGATAACAACCTTGCAGAACCTGTGTGTGTGTGTGTGTGTGTGTATGAATGTGTGAATAAATGAGATTGAATGGAATGTTATAACTATAACTGCTTACTATGATTCTTTCTGTATTCACAATAAATGTGGTATTTTGCCTTTCCCTTTAATAAGATCCTGCTGGTTTTTAATTTATTGGTACAACAAAGATTCATCCAAACCTCTTGGTAAATACTAATAATTAAGGCTATGTTTACACTTAAAACATTACAGTGTAGACCTACATCAGTAGCACTTCAGTGTAGACATTACAGTAGGGGTGGGCAAACTATGGCCTGGGGCCACATCCGGCCCTTCAGACGTTTTAATCTGGCCCTCAAGCTCCCACTGGGGAGCAGGGTCCAGGGCTTTCCCCTATCCAGAACTCCGGCCAGGGAACGGGATCATGGGCTTGCCTGGCTCTGCATGGCTCCCGGAAGCAGCAGCATGTCCCCCGCTCTGGCTCCTAGGGGCAGCCAGGGGGCTCCACACACTACCCATGCCCCAAGCGCTGCCTCTGCAGCTCCTATTGGTCGGGAACCACAGCCAATGGGAGGTTCAGGGGCAGCACCTGTGGATGGGGCAGCATGCAGAGCTGCCTGGCCACCCCTCCGTGTAGAAGCTGGAGGGGGACATGCTGCTGTTTCCAGGAGCTGCTTGAGGTAAATGCCACCTGGAGCTTGCACCCCTGGCTCCCTCCTGTGCCCCAATCCCCAGCCCTGATCCCCCTCCCACCCTCCAAACCCCTCGGTCGCAGCCTGGAGCACCCTCCTGCACCCCGAACCCCTCATCCCCAGCCCCACCCAGAGCCTGCACCCCCAGCTGGAGCCACACTCCCCTCCCCCCACACCCCAATCTCCTGCCTCAGCCTGGAACCTCCTCCCGTACCCTAAACTCATTATTTCCGGCCCCAGCCCAGAGCCTTCACCCCCAGCTGGAGCCCTCACCCCCTTCCACACCCCAACCCCCAATTTCATGGGCATTCATGGCCCGCCATACAATTTCCATATCCAGATGTGGCCCTTAGGTCAAAAGGTTTGCCCACACCTGCACTATAGTGACGCAAAGGGTTCTTCCATCACTGTGGTTAATCCACCTCCCCAAGAGGCAGTAGCTAGGTCAAGGGAAGAATTCTTTGTTGACCTAGTGCTGTCAACACCAGGGGTTAGGATGGCAGAGCTACATCTCTGAAGGGTATCGTTTTTAAACAACCCTGAGAGACATAGCTATGCCAATGTAAGTTTTCAGCATAGATCAGCCCTAACTGATAAACTTGCAGAAATCAGGAATGGTTCATACCCAAGTAACTAACAAAACAAAAGATCCCTCCCCCACAAAACCCACAAGCCCTAAATTCATAATAGTTCAACCAATTCCCTTTGGTTCATTATAAATTGAATGATGATTTTAACCAGGGTTTTGTTAAATTAATACAAATTGTGTGTCGCTGACTATACATTTACACAAACTGAACTAAAGATTTAATCATATGATGCTAGACTATCTATTTGCATTTTGTAAGTGGTTGGTTATTTTTTTCTAAAAAGGAAGCTAGAAGTCACTGGTGCTCCGATGAAAGGCCTATGCTAGTGATTACATACATCTCAAGTCACAAGTCTTGATGAAAGTATTGCAAAGCATGAGTTTCAGTGCAGGCAGATAGTTCTGTCTCAACCCATTTCCACTCCCCTCTGTTCCCACACACCTGCTTTTGTATAGGTTGTGATGAGCAGATCATCAGGTCTGGCTCTGAAGTTCCAGATTTGATCCCACCTGTCACACACACTTTTTTGAAGGAGAACTCCACCCACTTCATCTGTTTCAGAGCATGTCACGGAGCACTCTAGGTTCAGATCTTTCATCTTATCCAGGACCATTGTGTACTGCATGGAGAAGAAACAGGTTGCCAGTAAACAGGTCTGCTCTAAAGAAGTATATGAATGTACTATTCTAATCTCAGCCTGGGACTCAGTGCACTTAGTATGGTAAAAATGTCCACAGTTCTCTGACTCAGTTGCTTAAAGTTAGACATGCCTAAATGTGGTGTTAGATACAGTAAACTGTAGCCTAATTTTCAAAGGTGCTAAGCACCTTGCAGCTCCTACTGGCTTCAGAATGACAGCATCTTTGAAAATCATGCCATTTACTTACCCATGTTTGGGCATTTTAGCCTTTGCATACATTACTTAATGTAAATTAGTGACAGGCACAGGTAAATTACAAACTACGTAACAACTTGGAGCATTATGCTGAGAGGATTTGAACACCCACAGTTTCCACTGAAGTCAAGTGAAGACACCTCACAGGACCAGGTCCTTCTTTACAAAAGAAAACAAATGGCAAAAGCTTAGTAATGTCAGTGCTCCTACTCTTGCTACTGAAAACTAAACCCCATTGGTCCTTTGTAATTGTTCCAGTTCTGGACTTCTATCTTCTGGAATACTGTTGCATTTTACAGCTCTCTCTATCACCTCCATCACCTTTTTCAGTGCTTTTTTGAGCAATGGTAACATATCTGGAAAATTCTGAGATAACTGAAGTTGAAACTGGCTCATTGTTCCTTCTTGTTGCACTCCTCCCACAGAACAGCATGATTATAAATAGTATGCCTGCTGCAATCTAATAGTCACAAAACAGACTGAAGAGGGGTTTTCTGGACTTTGTTTGTTCCTTCTGTCCTCCTGATTCTAGTTTCTTTGCTCTGTCTGGGAAGATGGCATTAGTAAAGGTGCAGGGCTTGGAACCACAAAACTGTACAAGAAACGTGAAGCTGGAGAACTTGGATGCTTCCTGTCCCTGATGTTGCAGTTCCAGGATGAAGAGCGTCTGCTCTCTGCGGGCTGTTCTATTTCTAATCCTATCCACACCTTCTTTAATATAGGTGCTGTCAACAAAGAAATAGTGTAGGAAATTGGGCAGAGCTTAAAAAAGTCCCCTGCAAATGCAGGAATAAGAGGAGGAGACAGCATAGCAATAGTCAATGGCTAGAGAGTTTCTCTGCCTTGCAATGTATGCTCCTTTTTAATATCTGGAGGGATATGTTTTTAATCATATTGTAAAAAAATGTTTACTTACCTATGATGCTAAACACCTGAGATTATTAAAAGAGAAATAGCTCCAGTGAGGGCGATTTGTTTGTAATGTTGTTTAAAGAGTCTCAGAATAAGAAAATTTTCCTGGATATTTGACCTAATCTGTACATATAGTATCTTAAAGGGAAAATAAGTCTTTTTCTGTGTTACCATTAGTATCAGAATGAATATAGTGAATTTTTTTTAAAAAATCTTGTTTAGTTTTCATCACTTACTGTAAACTGCTTGTTTACTTTTTTCATTTTATTCAGTTTGGACAAGGAGAACTGATTCCATGGTCACTAATTTTTGTTTAAAGTCCGTTTCTAGTCAATTTCACTTTCTGATTTTCAGTCATTAGCATGATGTGCAATATTTTAATCCAAACATATATTTAAAAGTTTAAACAACTAATTGTTTTCAGTAACATCATGAGAACATTTCCATTAGATTTTTGTCAAATGTTTGTCCCCTGAACTGGGGACATAAAATAATTAGAAGTAATCTTTTAAATCCATTATTGCCCCACACAGCTGAGTTGCTGATTTTTCCATTATCTATTAGTTATCTAATAGAGGAAACTTTCAGAGCCACTATTGATCTTATGGAGTAATGATAGCAGAGGTTCCTTTTACCATTGCTCCTGAAACCTGCTTCACATGGGTTTTCGCCATATGGAGAAGAAATGTCTCATCTAACTTAGGTGGCTTTTCTCCACCATATTAGAGAAGGCATGGTACTGCTGGCAGTGGTCAATTCCACCACATCCTAGACTTGCAGATGGGCCAGATAAATGGGTAAATAAGTGCCAGACAGATGTCAATACCCTCCTGATTGCCATTTTGGGGGTCGGAAGGAATTTTCCCCCAGGTCAGATTGGAAGAGACCCTGGAGTTTTTCCACTTTGCTCTGCAGCATGGGTCACTTCCTGGTTTGAAGTAGAATAAATGGTGGATTCTCTGTAACTTGAAGTCTTTAAATCAAAATCTGAGGACTTTAGAAGCTCAGCCAGAGGTTATGAGCCTACTACAGGAGTTGGGTGGGTAAGGTTCTGTGCCTGCAACATGTGAGAAGTCAGACTAGGTGATCATGATGGTCTCTTCTGGTCTTAAAGTCTCTGAGCTCCTCCTTCCTACAGCAGGGTCCACTGGCTTTTCATCCCTCCGGCCTGATAAGTCTTGATCAAGGACACCAATATTGTTTAGATAATTGAAGTTGTAATAAAGAGTACAGAGGAAAACAGTCTTAAGATGATGATACAAAAAACTCTGCTCAAATTGACACTGATGCCCTTAAAAAAAGGCATCTAAGATCAACCCACTAGGCTGGAGGAGAGGGACAGGGACATGAAGGGAGAAAGACCAGCAGCTGGACTCTTCAGAAATACCCTGGACATTTGCACCATTAAGAAATGAAAAACATAGCTAAGATACAATACCTCAAACAGAAGTTATGAATGGGATGCAGAAATTACTGGTTCTTTGGTCTGTGATATGCAAGAGGTCACACTACATGCTCTTAATAGTCCCTTCTGTTTGTTTTTTTTAATGAATCTACGAAAATTGAATGGATAATTTTTACTGTGGCCTGACAAAGTGCTAGGAGTTCATTTTTGTTTGTGTTTCACCCCACAGCTCAAATAAATTGTTGAGTTGTCAGTTTTCACAAGTCATATGATATTAGGCATTTTCAGTTAATTATGATTTCGAGAGGTTTCAGAGTAACAGCCGTGTTAGTCTGTCTTTGCAAAAAGAAAAGGAGTACTTGTGGCACCTTAGAGACTAACCAATTTATTTGAGCATAAGCTTTCGTGAGCTACAGCTCACTTCATCGGATGCATACTGTGGAAACTGCAGTAGACATTATATACACACAGAGACCATGAAACAATACCCCCTCCCACCCCACTGTCCTGCTGGTAATAGCTTATCTAAAATGATCATTAAGTTGGACCATTTCCAGCACAAATCCAGGTTCTCACCCTCTGCCGCCCCCCCCCCCACAAACTCACTCTCCTGCTGGTAATAGCCCATCCAAAGTGACCACTCTCCCTACAATGTGCATGGTAATCAAGGTGGGTCATTTCCAGCACAGATCCAGGCTTTCTCACCCTCCCCCCCAGGAACACACACACATAAACTCACTCTCCTGCTGGCAATAGCTCATCCAAACTGACCACTCTCCAAGTTTAAATCCAAGTGTAACCAGAACGTCTGGGGAGGGGGGGTAGGAAAAAGCAAGGGGAAATAGGCTACCTTGCATAATGACTTAGCCACTCCCAGTCTCTATTTAAGCCTAAATTAATAGTATCCAATTTGCAAATGAATTCCAATTCAGCAGTTTCTCGCTGGAGTCTGGATTTGAAGTTTTTTTGTTGTAAGATAGTGACCTTCATGTCGGTGATTGCGTGACCAGAGAGATTGAAGTGTTCTCCGACTGGTTTATGAATGTTATAATTCTTGACATCTGATTTGTGTCCATTTATTCTTTTACGTAGAGACTGTCCAGTTTGACCAATGTAAATGGCAGAGGGGCATTGCTGGCACATGATGGCATATATCACATTGGTGGATGTGCAGGTGAACGAGCCTCTGATAGTGTGGCTGATGTTATTAGGCCCTGTGATGGTGTCCCCTGAATAGATATGTGGGCACAGTTGGCAAGGGGCTTTGTTGCAAGGATAGGTTCCTGGGCTAGTGGTTCTGTTGTGTGGTATGTGGTTGTTGGCGAGTATTTACTTCAGGTTGCGGGGCTGTCTGTAGGCAAGGACTGGCCTGTCTCCCAAGATTTGTGAGAGGGTTGGGTCATCCTTCAGGATAGGTTGTAGATCCTTAATAATGCGTTGGAGGGGTTTTAGTTGGGGGCTGAAGGTGACAGCTAGAGAATCATAGATTAGAATCCTAGAATATCAGGAGGTCATCTAGTCCAACCCCCTGCTCAAAGCAGGACCAATCCCCAATTAAATCATCCCAGCCAGGGCTTTGTCAAGCCTGACCTTAAAAACTTTGAAAGAAGGAAATTCCACCACCTCCCTAGGTAACGCATTCCAGTGTTTCACCACCCTCCTAATGAAAAAGTTTTTCCTAATATCCAACCTAAATCTCCCCCACTGCAACTTGAGACCATTACTCCTCGTTCTGTCATCTGCTACCACTGAGAACAGTCTAGATCCATCCTCTTTGGAACCCCCTTTCAGGTAGTTGAAAGCAGCTATCAAATCCCCCCTCATTCTTCTCTTCCACATACTAAACAATCCCAGTTCCCTCAGCCTCTCCTCAGAAGTCATGTGTTCCAGTCCCCTAATAATTTTTGTTGCCCTCTGCTGGACTCTTTCCAGTTTTTCCACATCCTTCTTGTAGTGTGGGGCCCAAAACTGGACACAGTATCCAGATGAGGCCTCACCAATGTCGAATAGAGGGGAACGATCACGTCCCTCGATCTGCTGGCAATGCCCCTACTTATACATCCCAAAATGCCATTGGCTTTCTTGGCAACAAGGGCACACTGTTGACTCATATCCAGCCCTTCTCATCCACTGTAACCCCTAGGTCCTTTTCTGCAGAACTGCTGCCGAGCCATTCGGTCCCCAGTCTGTAGAGGTGCATGGGATTCTTCCGTCCTAAGTGCAGGACTCTGCACTTGTCCTTGTTGAACCTCATCAGATTTCTTTTGGCCCAATCCTCTAATTTGTCTAGGTCTAATTTGTCCAGGCCTTTGATCAAATCCCTCCACTGGCTCTGTAATGGGTTGGCACCCACTTATCGCAAGCAGCCCCTTGTTCGAGTGTGTATCTGCATCTCTTTCAGTCTGTGGTGACCCATTCTGGCAGTTTCTCTGGCGATTTCTAGTGACTCAGCCCTCCAGCAGAGTTACATGCAGTCTGTATGGAACACAACTCTAACAGACCCCTTCTGGGGTATGAATCCAACAAAGTCTTTAAGTGCTTCTGGCCTTGGTAAGGGGCTGTGCCCCCAGGGCTTCCTCTCTGGAGACTCTTTGCCCACTCTAGTCTGTTCTGGCCCCAGGTCTCCAACAGGGCCTCTTAACAGTTCAGATCCCCCTTCTGGAGATTTGACTGTCTAGTTGTAGGCGATTTCCTCAGTGGCTTATTGGGGGGGGGACCTCAGCCCTTGTGCCACCCTGTTCCTTTAACCAAACTGCTTTCAGTTCCCCAGCTATTTCCCCACCCCCTAGCCTTCATCAATGCTTCACCCTTACCTCAGGGCTCTTCTATGTTCATGCCCAGCAGCCAGCCAGGAGCTCTTTCTCACTCCCCTAGTCCCTGCCAGCACTGAGCTGTCCTTGGTGCTGCTATCCTTCAGTCTGTTAGGAGCACTGACTTCAGTCCTCAGGCTCCAAGCAGCAACTACCTGTCTCTAGCGCTGCAGCTCCTTTTATATGGTCCCCCTGGGCCCTGATTGGCTGCTCTCTGCAGCCTCTCTGATTGACTGTTTCCTTGTAGCCACTCTAGGCAGCTTGGAGAATTTCACTACTGCTCTTTTCCTGGGATGGGTGTGCCAGGACCCTGAGGCCTCCAGCAGGAGGCCTCTGGGCCTAGTCCACCCCGTCACAGGCTCCCATTCAGCTTCTGATACCAGTTTAAGGCTTTGGTCCTTATTTTCAAAGCAATGGATGGTTCAAGCCACAGCTACATTTAAGACTGAATTTGGATCTATGAACCACTGCGACAGCTGCACTCCTCTGAAGCAACACAGATCACAAACCCCAGACAAAGTACATGAGAGCTGGGGACAAAGCATTCTCTGTCAAGAGATCTGTCCGTGAAACATATTTCTAGAGGAGATCAGGTGAATCCAGAGTCTGCCTGTCTTTAGGAAATGTGGCAAAACCTTCCTTTTCCTCTTTCTATCATACAACACTAACAGCGCCTTCTAGCCAATAAATCCCAAGTCTAAGAAATCAAAGACAAAAACCCTGCCCCAAGCAAAG
Organism: Lepidochelys olivacea; assembly: GCF_965140295.1. Taxonomy (NCBI): domain Eukaryota; kingdom Metazoa; phylum Chordata; order Testudines; family Cheloniidae; genus Lepidochelys; species Lepidochelys olivacea. The sequence goes on from NC_140411.1 coordinate 115,202,630, forward strand.
TTCTTACTTCCAAAAAGGAAGAAGTTCCAAGAATCCATGAAATCCACTAGGGACTTCTTATTACTACTGATTTTTTGTGAAAGTCACTCAGATGGTATGGCTATGGGCAGCAATATGAAACCACTAGACAGACAGATAAGAAACTGGGAAATCAGGGAGTGAAATGGGGGTAGGACAGGACAAGAGCGTGAGATGGAGGCAAAAGACTGAGGGGACAAAGAAGAGAAGGTGTGGGCAAGAGATTGTGACTGGATGGGCTGGGATGATCTGGAGGGAGCAAGATATTGATAGAAAAAAGGAATGGAGAGGCATAGAATGATAACTTCCCCATCTCAGAAGTTGATAGAGGGCTGCTATGAGGGGAGGGCTATATGATAGTGCTGTTTCAGATTGAAATGGTCACACAGAGATTCAGGGTAAAAAATAAAGTTAAAAAACTCAGGAGACAGAAAAAAACCCCAAACAGTTAAAAATATTGCTTGATATTTAAGCCAATGTATATTTTAGGGGCTCTGACTCAAGTTTTTTACTCCTAGAACCGGAAATCTTGGAACAGTTTGTTCACGAGCGAACAAGCAAAGAACACAGGAAACTCAAGTAGCAATAATTTTCTTTTAGTTTCCCTTGTTCCAATTTACAGTGTAAGGTAATCTGTGACATTACCACAGACCCTGTATAGTCTATTAACAGGGGATCTAATGTTCTCCTGTTTGTGGCAGCCACATTGGATTTTGTTTGTCCTTCACATGCCTGCACCTGGTGGTTTGTTTCCTGGCCTACACCCCTTCTAGTTACACAACCTGGAGGATAATGCCATTAATCCCTGGGATAAATTAGCTAAAAAGTGAGTGAACAAAGAAAAGTTATGAAGTTGTTTAGTGTTTGTTTCTCTCTTTTCACTACTGTGAATCTGAGTAGCCTGTGAAAAGAGTAGTGTACCAGGTGTCCCGGAGAGAGGTTAGAAAACCCTACCCACAGCTTTAATCCTGCTTTCAGTTTGTGCACTGAATGAGGGATTTCTTCCCATTACTTTTAATTAAATATATTGATTATCAGTTTTTTAACTTGACAAAATGTAGTAAGGACTATATTGATATATTTCTGAATACTAGATTTAGCTTTTTATTCCTTTAAATCAATAGTGGTAGCAATGTTCTAATTAACAATTCTATTAATATATTTTGGACAGAGTTCCATTTTATTAAGTAACAGGAAACATTGATATTTTACCATTAAACCTCATTACTCTCTTCTTACAGTAAGAGGATTGCAGGGATCACGTGGAGGGAGAAAAAGAATATGCAGTGTAAGGGAATGCAGCTAGGTTGCTATGAATACAGCGGAAACCCCTTTCCGGCCTACACAGCACCTCCTTTTTGACAAGCATGTCATAGAAATGTGGATCAAGGTATAGTTCAATTGTGTTAATAAATATGAACAATAGTAAATTACCACATTTTTAATGAATAGGAAAACAGTTTGCTTTTGTTTTGTTTTAATTTTGTGTTAGATTTAAACATCTCTACAAATAAAGTCATAATAATTGAGAGTCTTGTTAGGGATGTGAAGTAGGGATTAGAAAAAGTGTACTTCTGTTACTATTTATATAGGACCAAATGATGGGGATTCTAAGTTGTTACTCTCAAGACAATAGCAAGGTAGTATTAAGTCAGATTTTTATGAAATGTTGCCTACATCTAGATGACTGCATGAGCAAGGAAACAACATTTGGCTTAAAATCTGTAGTCAATATGTTGAAGTCTTAAAATCACCTTGCAACAGTTTATATTTGTATTACATTATTGCAAACGGTAGTCTCCCTCTGGTAGCCAAAACACCATCTTTTAGTTCCCATGTATGTTAGCAAAAGTATGTTTAACATACTCAGCATTAGAATTCAAAGGTTTTTTAATTTAAATCCTGTGGGGTTTATAATATAAATCCTCCCCCCCACGCGCTCTCTCTCTGGCATATGGATAACTACATTTAAAAGCCTATCTTTGGGAAATACACAAACTCTGTTGGAGAAACAAAACATAATTTGTAGGCTTAAGCTAAATTTCCAAACTGGGGTTTCTAAAGCCAGGCTCCTAAATCCATTTTTAGCCACCTAAATAAAAGTGATGTGACTGTCACTGAGGTACTGAGTAAACCTAGCTCACTGAGGTCAATGGAAGCTTTAGATGCAACGGGACAGAAGTACAGTCAACCCTTCCCTGTTTTTTAAAATGAAAATGTTGACAAAAATATTTTATATTTTCTATTAAAATTGTTTCCACACTCATTTTCTAGCCAGCTGTAAGGGCTGCTTTCACACACTCCTCTTCTAAAGCACCTGTACAGGGAAGGCATGATTTGACCTAATTAAAACCACTGAAAACTTGAAATTCACATTCCATTCTTAAACTCCACTGGGCCGAGGTATTACAGTGTATATATTACCAAAGAACACTCACTGTGTTATCTGCCTAAGGGGAGCATTAATTCTGACCTTCATATTAATGCGGTGAGGCATACTTAATTAATGTTTGGGAGGTGCCTAGAAACTGATGGTAAGTACCATGGAAATGACTATAAATAAGCAAAATAAATAATACTCAGTAAAATGGTAAGTGTTACAGATGGAGTGATAGGTCTTAGGCCTCAACAATGCATTTAAGCACATGCTTGAATCCATTCCTGTTCAATAAATCACTTAAGCATATACTTTACTTTAAGTTTCATTGACTTCAGCTGCAGAGATGTCCTCATATTACACCTTCTCTCTCCTGTACGTTTTCCTGTTGGAGGAGGAGATGGAGCCAGCCTTTGTAATAAATCTGTCCAAGCACGGCATGTGTTGGAGACACAGCTACATTAATATATGAAATTGTTACTGTCAGCATGAATAATCATATGACAAATTTTAATTGGATTCCTACAAGCTTTTCCAAATACCTTTTGTCAAGAAAATATACCCATGAAATGCTGCGGTGTCAATCCTTCAGTAGCAGGACATGGTTTTAGCATTGTTTCCAGAAATTACTCAGTACAAATGAAAGGTCAGGTGTACAGTAGGCAGGGTAACACATTTCCATTAGTAAATGAGATTTGCTTTAGACCCACAGGGCACAAAACAAACTTTGTAATAAACATTTATAAAATTTGGTGCCCTTTATAAAGTGAAATTATGGAATTTACTTAAAATAGCTAAACTTGCCATTAGTGGTTCCCTGGGCTAAAAGGTATGTGGTGGGATGTGACAGGGGAAAAATGTCACCAGTACACATAATGATAGAAGTTATTGACTTTGTACAGCTGAGGATATTAAAAATTAAAGAGTCCAGTTGTCATAAATATAAAGGGAAGGGTAAACACCTTTAAAATCCCTCCTGGCCAGAGGAAAAACCCTTTCACCTGTAAAGGGTTAAGAAGCTAGGATAACCTCGCTGGCATCTGACCAAAATGACAAGTGAGGAGACAAGATACTTTCAAAGCTGGAGGGAGGGAGAAACAAAGGCTCTCTCTGTATGTGTGATGCTTTTGCCAGGAACAGAAAAGGAATAGAGTCTTAGAATTTAGTAAGTAAGCTAGCTAGATATGCGTTAGATTCCGTTTTGTTTAAATGGCTGATAAAAGAAACTGTGCTGAATGGAATGTATATTCCTGTTTTTGTGTCTTTTTTGTAACTTCAGGTTTTGCCTAGAGGGATTCTCTATGTTTTGAATCTGATTACCCTGTAAGGTATTTACCACCCTGATTTTACAGAGGTGATTCTTTTACTTTTTTTCTTCAATTAAAATTCTTCTTTTTAAGAACCTGATTGCTTTTTCATTGTTCTTAAGGTCCAAGGGTTTGGGTCTGTGTTCACCAATGCAAATTGGTGAGGATTTTTATCAAGCCTTCCCCAGGAAAGGGGGTGTAGGGTTTTGGGGGAAAGACGTTTCCAAGCGGGCTCTTTCCCTGTTATATATTTGTTAGATGCTTGGTGGTGGCAGCAATAAAGTCCAAGGGCAAAAGGTAAAATAGTTTTTACTTTGGGGAAGTTTTAACCTAAGCTGGTAGAAATAAGCTTAGGGGGTTTTCATGCAGGTCCCCACATCTGTACCCTAGAGTTCAGAGTGGGGAAGGAACCTTGACACCAGTAGTTAAACATTCAGAGGCTATCTGCAACTAAAAATTTACAGAATATTGAATATTCAAGTGGGATCATACAGAGTTTCATCAATATAAGAGGGAATCCACATCATTCAGTGGAAAATAGGATTGAGCCTTAAGTCCGGTGCAAAAATTCTATTGACATTAATGGGAACAGGATCAGGCCCTAACTGGATATCTTGGAGGGATGATATAACTAGAATTGCAGATTTATACTGCAAGGGAGAGGCAGTACTTATGAAGTCACAATGAAGGGGTTTTCTGTTACAGACTACCCTCTGAAATGCTCAGTAATGAGCCTTTTAACCCCTGGTCTACAGCTAAAGGATGATGTGTACATGGTCCCTCTCACCCATGGACTTTTCTATACACAGCTTCATAAAAATAGTGGAACAGCTTTTTTTTGAGAAGGCTCTAGAAACAATATTGTTATGGAAGGTCAGCTACAGCCAGAAATTTAATGAATGGCTTGTAAGAAACAATTTTAAATAGCAACATGAACTCAGCTTTTCAAGAAGGGATGGTTTGCTGTGAACTTGCTTTTCATGATCTGTATTTCAAGCAGTGTCACTAGCTTAACACCAGGCACCATGTGCTGATACCGAAAATGTTGTTGGCCTTTTGTGTGTCAAAATATTGTTCATGCTGAAGACTGACAAGGTGGGCAAGTAATAACAGGGAACGAAGATAAATTGATCCTGGACTCTGACATGTACTAACTATGGCCCCAGTCTTCCACAGGGCCACAAAGTCCTCCAAAGCCCCCTGCAGACCCTCACACCTGGATACAGTGCCAATAATCTCTTTGGTACTCTATACAAGGTCTGTGCATATGGATCTCTTGCAGCCAGCATCTCCTCCTGCTTCTCATTAGCTGAGGTCTCACTGCCACCATTCTTTTTTGTTCACGTGGGCCCTGATTCTACACTGCATCCACGCTGTGCTTGGAGGGAGTGGAGAGTAGCTGCTGCAGGGAGTCAGCTGTTTCTTGGCCACCCAGCCTTGATTCTTGGCCACCCAGCCAAGCAGAAGACATACGCTAACTTCCCTCACTGGTGTAATGTCCATTAGGGACCTCTCACCGGGCATGGGTTCTCTCACCTTCTTCCCTGCAGAAACTGCTTGGACTTCAGAGGTTGTGCCTTCACCAAGCCCTTTTATTTTAAGTTCCCTCCTCCATATCCACAACAATCCCCTTGCAACAGTCTATTTATAGCACCACAATGCCTTTTAGTTCTCTCCCCAGGACCTGAGAGGAACGGAGGGCTCCCTCTCTTCAGGCCACTGTGTAACGAAGCTCAACAAGTCCTCTTTCCCCCTTGGGGCTTCCTTCCTGCCTCTTTATCAGCCTTGGGCTGATGGGCTCATTATCCCCTTATTCCATTCATCCATCCAACCTGATTGTCTAATTACCCCCATTAGTTTTCTCAAGGGGAACCAATTAACATCTGAGTGATCAGAATGCTGGCTCACCTGTTCACTCCCTGTGCTCTGTCACAGGACATCACACCACTGCATAATCAGATACAGTGGAGTTCTGCTCCTCCACACACCCTCACATATAAGGTCTAGCCCCTAAATACTCCCACCACACTGTCTCCTTCTCACTGCCCCCTGTCCCACCCCTATTGCTGTGTGGGGACATGTGGCACAGGAGATAGCAGAGCTGCCTCCACCACTGGAGAATTTCCCCATGCAAGGGGGAATCTCCACTAGCTATCTCCAGCCTTTTCAGGTCACTTTGCCCTGCTTTTGAATGGACTTAGCAGACCAGAGAAACTGGCATATAACCTTTAGAATATATGCTTTCCCTCCCATCCCCATAAAATATTATGTACATTTGTGTTACCACTAGTAATGGAGGTACCTCCTACAGAGCCACAGTAGGTAGATCTTGTTAATGCATGAGGTCATGTGTCATGCCACTAAGAGGCCATAGTGTGGGGGCCAGGATGTGAGCACAAGCCTCCAGCCAGATAGTTTATGGTTCCCACCAGCAAGTGCTGGCTGAGCACATACAATACTCCCACTGTGAGCAGTGATAAACAACATTGTTGTCATGGCCGCTGTAGCCCTCCATGGCAACGTGTCCTGCAAATGCCAGGCCTGTACCACTTCTTATCCCCCTCCTGGCTATCTCAGGTAAAGGCAGGATTTTGAAATTAAAATCCATTGTGAATAATGTAAAATATTCCCTTCTCCTTATTGAGTTATACCAGTATAAAAGAACAGGCCTCAGATCTGAGTGCATGATTTTAATTCTTTTTCTAAAAAGAGTAAGAATTATTTCTATGTCATATGGCTTCATCCACTGATTCATAGCTAGGAGCATTCATGGTGAGCTTCATGCCACAATCATGATGGTTTGTTTTAGCAACCATTTTAAGTTCTTACAAAGCAGTGTTTCATTTGGGTCAAGCATCTGTGTTGTGTAGGCTTGGCTACTTGTGACTGTCTCTACATGTTTTAGATGAAATGACCTGGGTTATCCAACAGGCTAATTGCATACTAAAGTCAAGGTATCCCCTCTTAATGGGGTTTGGGTACTGACAGTTTATATCTGTCCTCTTTCCACTGACTTGTGTACTGTGGCCCAGATTCTCTAGAGCAATGGTCCACAAACTTTTTATCCCATGTCCCCCTTACCTATAAAGTATTATGTCCGTGCCCCCCTGGAGGCCAGGAGTGGGACCGAGGCCAGGACTGGATCTGTGGCTGGGGCTGCAGCCAGGCGCAGAGCTTTGGCTGGGGCCAGGAGCTGCGGCCAGAAGCGGGGCCAGGCCTGGAAGCAGGAGCCGCGGCTGGGAGTGGGACCCGGAGCTGGGCTGTAGTCGGGGGCTGAGGCTTGGGACTGGGAATTAAAGATGGGGCCTGGGCTGGGGCTGGGGCTGGAGTGGAGCTGGGGGAAGAGAGAGCTGGGAAGGGAGCTCCAGCGTGCCCAGCTCCGCCGTGCCCTCCCCACCCAAACATTTCTCCCCCGCAGTTTGGAGACCACTGCTCTCGAGTGTAAGAGCCACATTGAGCTGTGCTGGTGGAGCATCACAGGCTGAAAACAGAGGTCACTGGTGTATCAGTCACTGGTGTATCAGTGTAAGGGATCTTCTGGTGGCATAGAACTGCTTTAACAGCTCCTGTACTACCCCTTCCTGCAGCTGGAATAGCGGCTGTTGTTGAGAGCTTCCCTGTGCCTTGGTGATTCCCTGGAGCCATTGGCAATCAGAGCAAAATTTGATTAGCCCCTAAGGCACGCTAACTTATCCTGAGAACAGAGCAAGATCAGGGGAGTGGAAGGGTGCCTTAAACCCATTTGGACACATCCTTCTTGAGTTGCACTGCTCACTCCTCAGGAGCAGCTGAAGACTGGAGTTGGAGAGTTTAATTCTTGACTTTTCTGGTATTCTAGACTAGAGAGATCAAAGTCTGTCCTGTGCCACCTTAGCCACTAAAGAAACATCTTGACCTTTCATCTGGAACAGTGAAGTGAAGTTTTGTTAAAGTGACACATCTGTTGTTCAAGCTGGGACACCACTTGGTAAAGGCTCCAGTCCTCAGTAAAAAAGACATTTGCTTAGCCAACCAAAGAATAAAGTCTCATTTTCTTTTTACAACATCTGTTTGGAGCTGTGAAATCCCTGATGATATCAAGAATCAAATAGCAACTTCAGAAATTTCCAGCCAGCATAGAATGTGTGATCAGAGGTCAAATTCTACTCATCCCTCTGAAATCACATTTTGATTCTGGTCCTGCTGGGAAAATAGACATGAGAAACCTTACATGAATATTAATTTTTTTAGAAATAACTACCCAGGTGCTACACATTGGTAGAGATTCAGGAATGTATGTTCTTTGTGGGAGAGGGGTTTGGAGAACAATACGTTTGTCACAATCCATGTTAGGTGACAGAAGGACCTATTTGAGCATTAAGGAAATACCTCCTAATGGGGTTAATAAAGGTGGATCTTTTGGCAGCAACTCTTTATGTATGTCATAAAAACCTTGCTCTGTTAAATACATTGCTATGAGGGCTGTAAAGATTTTAGGAGGTTTTCTTGCAAGTATAAAAAGTCATTTATCACCACCACCTTTTTCAGGAACTTTCATTAAAGCCATGGAGTTCAATTCCCTCCCTGGAGAACATGAGTGGTATTTCCTCAGACCTGGCTATTCTGTCAGCATAGGGCAGTTTTAATTTACAGCCATGGTTCCACAGTACATCCTCCAAGTACGCTAGCTACACCTGCTCCTGTCTGGCCCTGACCACTTCCTGGGTTGCACTAGTCAACCTGGGGCCTTGGCAGCATCATGGGCACCTTGCACGATTATGAGGGCCCCACCCAGCCAGTCTTTCTACCAGGAGTGGAAATTTGTGTGTGTGTGTGTGAATAGAGTCTGTAATCTGTGTGTCCATCAAAAATATATTCTAAACCAGTCCCGTACATCCATTTGTAGTTTGACATCTCAAGGGTAGGATGCAGTAATTGGTACAGGTCTGCCCACATCTGTAGGAAAATCAGGGTCCTGCTTCTGATGTATGGAAAAATAAAGATTTTTTAAAAATTTAAGAAAATATTCCCCTTTTCTCAGCCAGCTCTAGTCAGACTATGGTGCGCCTGATTCTCATCTCCCCCAGGTGAGAATTCAGGAATAATGCCATTCAAGGCAGTAGAATGATATCAATATAAAACTAGTATTGGACCCACAAAGTCTGCTGATGTCTCAATTTTCAATGCATCTATTAGTTTGTTTCCTTCAGGCAGTGAAATAAAAGCAGTTAGTAGTTTGTGTTTTTATTTCCCAGAGAACTAGCATCATTTTTAAATGGCACAATCTGTGTTTCAGCATTACCTGACAGACTCAAGATTGTGCTATTGGCTGTGAGAAGTTGTAAACATTAAGACCTTAGTGGCCCCAGAAAGTTGATCTAATGTATTGGAACATGGATGTTGGGGTTAATGTTTCTGTTATCTTTTCCCCTAAGATACAACAACAAGAGAAACTAATGCCAAGGTGTCAAAGAAAATAAGCATGTGGCAGGCCGAACAGCCTCTAGAGTGCTTAAATCACCCAGTGCGTAGCTGTAGCTTCCTTGTCCCTGTAGGACTCTTTTACTGTTGGAAAATAATAGAGAGAGCTATTCTGAACAGTCATTTTGGATGGGTCAAGCCTGACAGATCTCTCTCACATTAGGGTACTACTACTATATACTGCTTAAATGGTCATTGTTCTCTATACAAGATGGAAGCCATGCTGCAGCAGTTCCTGTATTGTGATTAAATACTGTAAAAGATTCAGGACCTGATCCTGCAAATGCTTATGCATGTGAGGAGTTCCATTGATGTAGTCAGAGACTACTCATATACATGAAGTGACTCCTGCAATTTAGTGCTTGCAAGATCAGGAACTTAAAGTGTTTGCCAAAGAAATGTGTCCAGATGAATACATTTTATCCAACCCCCAAATTGATGTATCATGAAACCTGGATATGAGCCATATTCAAAACTTAAACCCAGATTCCTTAGCCTTGCCTTTAGTTTCCAACAAAATGTTGAATATGTGTGTTTTGAAAAAAACAGATTAGCTGTGCTAAAGAACCAATGCAACTCCCATTAAAGTGAATAGCAATATTCCTGTTGAGTTCAGTGGCAGTAGAATTAGGCTGTAAAGGTGGAATTTTCAAGAGTGTCTAAGGATGTTAGGCACTTAACTCTTTTACATACATTTGAAAAATCTTACCTTAAATTGCTATTGTTCTGATACGTTTAATGCTGTCTCCACCAGAATAGAGATCCATTTGTCTAAAGACGGTGGCAGATGTATATGAAGTTTTGGTTCTCTGTGTATTTTGTGTCATATTGTTTGCTGTTATAGCTACACTCTGGCTCCTTTGATCCTGATGTATAATATTGTACATGTAATTTGAAAGACAAGAGGAAAGGCTCTTGCTGTCAACTTTTCTCAATAGGAGACTGAGAACGGATGCAATGTTGGGAAAAACCCCATAGGATTTTTTTTTATTTTTATTTTTTAAAGCACCCATCAAAACAAGGTACTGTAGTCTAAACTGGATGGGTGATAAAAGTGTGGTAAGACTTCAAAAACTTTTCCAGTTAATGCATCTTGTACATCACTGTCATAAAAACATGAGCATCCCTTCTATACCAACTGGGTGGACAACTTCAGCTACTGACCATTATAAACAGAGCACTTCATTTCTCTCTTATAACAAGAAGACAGCTGTTTCTTTTGTAGAATATGAAAGAGAGGTGACTATATAAGACAAATATGTGTTTATTTAAGAATATGAAATATTCGTATTTTTAAATGTCAAAGAAATACCCTGGATAGATTTGTCTACATTCATCAAAAATACTTTTGTATGCATTGACTGTCAAAAGCGTTGAAAGTCTGACAGATCTTTTTGAGCAGAGTATTTTTTTTTTTGACAGAACAGTTTGGTTTCTCAGTCCTGCATCCCTGCTTCACTAAGCAAGGGGTCCTGTTATGTGTGGCTTAGCTCATTTTGAAGTCTCCAGTGGTCATAACCCATAAAACGGAGTCACAAAGAGCCATCAATCAACACAAGATGAGGCTTGGCTCAAGATTTGAATGCTTGAGTCTTTCCGTGGGTATGACATCCACAATGCAATTTATGGAAAGCAATCATTTTTATACTATTGACAATGGATGTCTGAGATCAAGTTCACAAAGAGGTTTTGCTGATGTCCAGCAGGTTCTAAATGTTTAATTAATGAATGCCCTATTTGACTGCATAGTTTCTTCAAGCATGGCATTTTATATAAGAAGATGACCCTAAACATTTTGGGGTCATACTTTCATGTTAATGTTATTTAATCAATAACTCATGCCCATTAATGGGGTTTAGTTGCAGAAATTCAGCCTTTTAGAACAGTGGCTCTCAACCTTTCCAGACTACTGTACCCCTTTCAGGAGTCTGGTTTGTCTTACGTACCCCCAAGTTTTACCTCATTTAAAGACTACTTGCTTACAAAATCAGACATAAAAATACAAAAGCATCACAGTACATTATTAGTGATAATTGTTGACTTTCTCATTTTTACCATACAATTATAAAATAAATCAATTGGAATATAAATACTGTACTTACATTTCAGTGTGTAGTATATAGAGCAGTATAAACAAGTCATTGTATGAAATTTTAGTTTGTACTGACTTCGCCAGTGCATTTTATGTAGCCTGTTGTAAAACTAGACAAATATCTAAATGAGTTAATGTACCCCCTAGAAGACATCTGTGTATTCCCAGGGTTACGTGTAACCCTGGTTGAGAACCACTGTTTTATAAGATTATTTTTCCCCCAGAGTAGCTCATTTTCTGTTTAAAATGAATGTTTGTATTCTTCTTTCTTTTTTAATGCTAATTAACAGTTAACGGGTAAACACTGTCATGGACACCATTCCTAAAATCCAACAAATTAAAACTTTAAGATAGTCTGCTGGAAATGTATCAATGGGTATTTCAAGGTTCTCTCATTGGGAAGCTGAAAAGAAAAGAACCACTGTAAATGAAAGACCTATAAGATTTTGCTCCGTTGCTATCGTCTCAGCAGAGGGCACACAAGTGAACTAATAGAAAACTGCACCCATCCCACTCTGTCCCACAACAGGAAAATGAAAAGGGTAAGAACAAATTCCCAGTCCTAAAGTCTAGGTCTGGAGTTTGCCATCTTGCTGCCACATATTATTCAAGCAGATTGGAAAGTGATTACAGTCCAGCCATTGGGATGTAAGGTTAGTATAATGACAAATTATATCACTTTTCAACAAGATGTCTGCCTCCAGCACTGTGCTTAGAAACACCAACTGCAACTTAAAAAAAAGTAATTTTGCATTTTATTTGGGGTGGAAAGTTCCCTTTGAAATTTCATAGTGCTGGGAAGAAGAAAATCGGTGCAGTTTTCTTCTAATAAATCTAGTTTTCACAATCAAGCTGGCATCACTGATGCTTCTAGACAAAAAAAAGAAAAAAGAAAAAAAGAAAACAAAACATGGCCATGCTAAATGCACTATAAGGTGGGTAGAAAGCTGGCTAGATTGTCGGGCTCAACGGGTAGTGATCAATGGCTCCATGTCTAGTTGGCAGCTGGTATCAAGTGGAGTGCCCCAAGGGTCGGTCCTGGGGCCGGTTTTGTTCAATATCTTCATAAATGATCTGGAGGATGGTGTGGATTGCACTCTCAACAAATTTGCGGATGATACTAAACTGGGAGGAGTGGTAGATACGCTGGAGGGGAGGGATAGGATACAGAAGGACCTAGACAAATTGGAGGATTGGGCCAAAAGAAATCTGATGAGGTTCAATAAGGATAAGTGCAGGGTCCTGCACTTAGGACGGAAGAACCCAATGCACAGCTACAGACTAGGGACCGAATGGCTAGGTAGCAGTTCTGTGGAAAAGGACCTAGCGGTGACAGTGGACGAGAAGCTGGATATGAGTCAGCAGTGTGCCCTTGTTGCCAAGAAGGCCAATGGCATTTTGGGATGTATAAGTAGGGGCAGATCGAGGGACGTGATCGTTCCCCTCTATTCGACATTGGTGAGGCCTCATCTGGAGTACTGTGTCCAGTTTTGGGCCCCACACTTCAAGAAGGATGTGGATAAATTGGAGAGAGTCCAGCGAAGGGCAACAGAAATGATTAGGGGACTGGAACACATGAGTTATGAGGAGAGGCTGAGGGAGCTGGGATTGTTTAGCCTGCAGAAGAGAAGAATGAGGGGGGATTTGATAGCTGCTTTCAACTACCTGAAAGGGGGTTCCAAAGAGGATGGCTCTAGACTATTCTCAGTGGTAGAAGAAGACAGGACAAGGAGTAATGGTCTCAAGTTGCAATGGGGGAGGTTTAGGTTGGATATTAGGAAAAACTTTTTCACTAGGAGGGTGGTGAAACACTGGAATGCGTTACCTAGGGAGGTGGTAGAATCTCCTTCCTTAGAGGTTTTTAAGGTCAGGCTTGACAAAGCCCTGGCTGGGATGATTTAACTGGGAATTGGTCCTGCTTCGAGCCGGGGGTTGGACTAGATGACCTTCTGGGGTCCCTTCCAACCCTGATATTGTATGATTCTATGAAATTTAATACACTGCGTGGGGAAATCATTGTCTGATAAATGAAAAGGGACCAAAAATTTTTGAGGTACCTTGTTTTCACAATTTTGGCCATTATTCAGTAAAGCAGTTAAGCATATGCTTACATTTAAGCATGTGTTAAAGTCTTATTTATTTTAAGTCAGATTGATTTCAAAGAGTCATCAGCATGTGATTAAAGTTAAACATTTGCTTAAATGCTTTGCTGTTCTGGGGCCAAAATTATGTATATAAAGCTCCCTTTTTCCAAAAGAAAAATCCATTTTCTTCCTTTCACTAGTATTCTCCTGTCTCTGAGTTTTCACTTAGGCAGATTCATGCATGCAACTTTTGTTGCAAGCAGCTTTCCTGGAATGGCCGTTAAAGAAACTTTTACAATCACAAAGACAGAGTTCTGTATAACCATAGCTGCTCTTTTAGCTCACCTGTTAGCACTTGGGTAACTTTTTGGAACTGAAGGTTCCCTTAATTTGGAGCAGTATTTTTTGGTCTACACATAGGTAGAAAGTGCAGCTGAATCTGGGCTGTTGTTGTAGTGAAGGAGGCTGTTGTCTGTAGCACCCCGCTTCATTTGTTGCAACTGTTAGAAGTCATGTTATGAATAAGTAGATGACTAGAGGAAGGGAAAAGATGGCCTCTTGATTAAGGCAGTTTATAGATTTTAAGGCCAAAAGAGCCTATTAGGTCATCAAGTCTGACCTCCTCTTTAACACAGACCAAAGAATTTCACCCATTTACTCCTGTATTGAGCCCAATAACTTGTGTTAGGTTAAAGCACATCTTCCAGGAAGCCAAGGTTTGAAGACATCGAGAGATGAAGTATCCACCACTTCCCTTGCTAGTTTGTTCCAATTGTTAAGTCACTTTGTTAAAATTTGTACCTTATTTTTAAATATGAACTTGCGCGGTTTTAACTCTCAGCCACTGGTTTTTGTTATACCTCTTTCCACAATATGAAAGACCACTTAGGACGGAAGAATCCCATGCACTGCTACAGTCTGGGGACCGACTGGCTAAGTGGCAGTTCTGCAGAAAAGGACCTGGGGATTATAGTGGATGAGAAGCTGGACATGAGTAAACAGTGTGCCCTTGTTGCCAAGAAGGCTAATGACATATTGGGCTGCATTAGTAGGAGCATTGCCAGCAGATTGAGGAAGTGATTATTCCCCTCTATCTGGCACTGGTGAGGAACCAGTTTTGGGCCCCCCACTACAGAAAAGATGTGGACAAATTGGAACTGGGCTTATTTAGTCTGCAGAAGAGAAGAGTGAGGGTGAATTTGATAGCTGCTTTCAACTACCTGAAAGGGGGTTCCAAAGAGGATGGCTCTAGACTGTTCTCAGTGGTAGCAGATGACATGACAAGGAGTAATGGTCTCAAGTTGCAGTGTGGGAGGTCTAGGTTGGATATTACGAAAAACTATTTCACTAGAAGGGTGGTGAAGCACTGAAATGGGTTACCTAGGGAGGTGGTGGAATTTCCATCCTTAGAGGCTTTTAAGGCCCAGCTTGACAAAGCCCTGGCTGGGATGATTTAGTTGGGGTTGGTCCTGCTTTGGGCAGGGGGTTGGACTAGATGACCTCCTGAGGTCTCTTCCAACCCTAATCTTCTGTGATTCTATAAAGAGCCCTTTAGTACCTGGCATTTTCTCCTTGTGAAGGTACTTGTACACTGTAATCAAGTCACCTTTCAATCTTCTTTTTGATAAGCTTGTTAAGTTGAATGCTGTCCTGGAGGATTGGATTCTATCCATGCTTCTGCCACAGAGTTCCAATGTGATGTCAGGAAAGTCACTTAGGCCAGGTCTACACTCAAAGGGTGCATGAAAAATCCGACCCACCCGAGTGAAGTAGTTAATCCAATCTAACCCATGGTGTAGACAGCACTAGGTCAACAGAAGAATTCTTCTGTCAACCTAGCTACTACCTCGCTGGGAGGTGGATTAACTATGCCAATGGGAGAACTCTTCCCGCTGCTGTAGTGAGTGTCTATGCTGAAGTACTACAGTGGCATAGGCGCTGACTCCGTGGGTGCTCCGCACCCACCGGCAACCAAACTCCCGCCGCCCCCACGCCCTCCTCACCTCCTTCTCTCCCCCCACAGCATGCCACATCCCCGCTCCTCCCCATCCCTCCCTGCGCTTCCCGCCTGCTGGCCACCTAACAGCTGTTTGGCGGCACTTAGAACTTTGCGGGAGGGAGGAGGAGGAGCGGGGACGCAGCGCACTCAGGGGAGAAGGCGGAGCCGGGGTGGGGACTTGGGGGAAGGGTGGAATGGGGGCAGGAAGTGGGCAGGGTGGGGCAGGGACTTTGGGGAATGGGTGGAATGGGGCGGGGCGAGGGCGGTGCAGGGGCAGGAAGAGGCGGGGAAGGGATAGGGCCAGTGGTGCGGTGGGGTGTGTGTCAAGCACTCACCGGGCAGAAGGGAAGTCGGCACCTACGTACAGTGGCACAGCTGTACTGCTGCAGCTGTGGTGCTGTAGCATTTCAAGTGTAGACAATCCCTTAGGCTTTATCTACATTTCAGGTTTTGCTGCTTTAAATATGCTGTCATAGTTAAAGTGGCCAAACCTCCCAAACATCGACCGGGTTATACTAGTCTAAGTGCTTTTTCACTGATATAACTATGTCTACACTAATGCTTTTACCAGCATAGCTGTGTAGGGAATAAAATCACACTTCTAACCAGCAAAACTATGTGGGTAAAATTTAAGTATAGATCAATCTTTTAGACAAACTGTTCACCATCAACCACTAATTGTGTGTACCTCATTTTCGGGGACCAGGTTTGAAGACATGCTGAGCATTCACTATTGCAGCTGGAGTTGCCTGGAGTTGTTCTTTGAACAAATAAAGATACTCAACATTAAGAAAGAAAAAAAATTAGGCCTTAGGTGTCTCAAATTGTACACCCAGAATTAGTGGATACATTTGACAATTCTGGCTTTAATCTTTCTGTGCCTCAGTTTTTCAGCTCTAAAATAGGGATAATACTAGCTATTTGCACCTGGGTGTTGTGAAGATAAATCCATTGAGGTTTACAAAGCTCCCAGTTTCTATGGTGAGAGCACCACGGGCATACTCAGAAGAATATTAGTCATTTTGTATGCTGTGCAAGATTTGGATGGTGTGTATTAAACAGGACTGGGTCCACCCATTGAACAAAGAAATATTGAAGAACTACTCATCCATTCTGTGGAAAAGATCCTATGTGCTCATGTAATTGAAGTCCGTTTAATAATACATATGCACAAATGGGCTGAATTAAGGTTACACAGGCAACCTCAATTCTAGCATTTCATAACTTTGGAGGGCTTGACTTTGCAACTGTAACATTATTTTAACTTTGTTTTGTTGGATGTATTATCTACTTATACTGTGTAACAGAGAAGATTTTTATTATTTTATTTAAAAAGGATCATTTAGAATGGATCCCTTGTTGAGGTTACAAGGATTAATTCTGTAACATTTGTAAAGCACTTTAAACATATAAAGTGCTTTGACGGTGCTGAATATTACTTTGCCAAGTAGCCAAAAATTTATAATTTTCATTTTCTAAAATTCACAATTCAGACAATGAAATGATTTTACTATATAAAGTTTCCCTGTATAAGGGCCATAAGCTTGGTTTGGATATAAAGCTCAAAGACTTATATGGGATCTGCACATACAAATCTGAAGCTAAAATACGATCCTGAGCATCTTGGATAAATAAGAAACAGACATATTTTAACCAAATTTCTAAGAATGTAGTTTTATCTTATGTTTTCCTGCACACCAAGGCATCAGAGAAATAGGAGTATTTCCATCTACTTCACTGAAACTACTCCGTTCCTTAAACTTAAGTATATGCTTAAGTGCTTTGGTGGATTGGGGTCTAAGTAAGTGCATTGGGAAGTATTAATTAAAATACTGCAATTCCCTTCTCTCAACACTGTTCCACACACCACCCCCAAAAAACTAAATACTATGTTGAATAATTCTGACAGTAAGCAAACAAATATACATTTCACATAGCATTTGGATGAAATGTAAAGATATTTATAAACACTCTGGTCTCCATCAATCACTTCTGTAGTTCTCAGAGTAACAGCCGTGTTAGTCTGTATTCGCAAAAAGAAAAGGAGTACTTGTGGCACCTTAGAGACTAACCAATTTATTTGAGCATGAGCTTTCGTGAGCTACAGCTCACTTCATCGGATGCATGCCGTGGAAACTGCAGCAGACTTTATATACACAGAGAATATGAAAAAATACCTCCTCCCACCCCACTGTCCTGCTGGTAATAGCTTATCTAAAGTGATTATCAGGTGGGCCATTTCCAGCACAAATCCAGGTTTTCTCACCCTCCACCCCCGCACACAAATTCACTCTCCTGCTGGTGATAGCCCATCCAAAGTGACAACTCTTTACACAATGTGCATGATAATAAAGTTGGGCCATTTCCTGCACAAATCCAGGTTCTCTCACCCCCTCACCCCCCTCCCAAAAACCACACACACAAACTCACTCTCCTGCTGGTAATAGCTCATCCAAAGTGACCATTCTCCCTACAATGTGCATAATTAAGGTGGGCCATTTCCAGCACAAATCCAGGTTTTCTCACATCCCCCCCCCACCCCCATACACACACAAACTCACTCTCCTGCTGGTAATAGCTCATCCAAACTGACCACTCTCCAAGTTTAAATCCAAGTTAAACCAGAACATCGGGGGGGGGGGGGAGGAAAAAACAAGAGGAAATAGGCTATCTTGCATAATGACTTAGCCACTCCCAGTCTCTATTTAAGCCTAAATTAATAGTATCCAATTTGCAAATTAATTCCAATTCAGCAGTTTCTCGCTGGAGTCTGGATTTGAAGTTTTTCTTCAATTGTATCCCAGTGTCCACCTATGCAGTTAAGCTAACAACAAACAAGAATCAAAAACACTGAACAGACTATGATTGAAATTGTAACTCCTCTATTATGTTATGCAGGCTTTGCAAAGTCAGAACCAGTAGATGGCACTATTTTGAATAATTGCTCCATAGCTTTGAGGGAACTTGATTGGAGAACTTCTTTGGCAGGTTGGTGTAAATTCTCTGGTATTCTTTTACTTTACTTAAACACTTGAAACCAGATGCCTAGCTGGTGTAAATCAGCCTCACTCCGCAGATGCTAATGGAATTGACCTTTAATGTCACAGATAAATCCAAATATTACATGCCTTCAACCTTTCTGACCCTCACAATAGAATGTGATTGCATTCGCCTTTATTAAATATGAATGAGCCTTGGAGTTTTCACCATGTTTTGTTAAAGTAATCAAGAATTTGTTGTTACCAAGGAAAAATAATTGGTACCCTGTTGTGTGATTGTACATGTAATTTTCCATCTGCTGCTTTTACTCCGTTGCTCCACTTCATAGCAGCCCTTCTATCCCCCTCCCCACAGTACGATTGTGGGAAGACTGAGGGAACTGCTCAGTTAAAATGTCACAGAAAAATCTGCTGCCAGTGATAAGAAGTATCCTTTTCTGGTATTTTGTGAGGTACTTGGGAGAAAGACAAGCATAACAATGCGTCCCTGTGAGGTACAGACTACTGGAGCTCTGCTGATAGAGGCATTTAACCCATGCGTGCGCTTGTGTGTGTTCGCTGATTTTCTTCCACGGTACACTACAGAAACTGGAGCCATCTCCATGAATGATCCTAACCCATGCTGGGCATGACTGTGAGAGCGGAGCACCTGCAATTTCCACTGATTTCAGTGGGAGTTCTAGGCGCTCAGCACCTCTCAAGATCCAGGCCGTACTGAATGTATGGGGTTGCGCAAATATGCCTGTTTATTGGGTAGCAACAAAATAGTGTCATGTAGTCTTCCCCCTTTTTAATGAACAAGGATGCAGGATTCTTTTGATCATTTGTTGCAACAGGTGCTGGAGCACTGTTGACTCTCTCCCCAAATTTAAGGAAAATGAAAGTAGTATTCTGGGCCTGCTAGGACATCCCTGGGAGTCGGGTGAGCAAGGGAAAGGAACAAGAAAATAAAGACTTGGCATATAGATGGGTGAGACAGAGAGGGAATGGGGGACTGGGAAATACAATACATGACAAATGAGTAGCATGTTCTAATGGTTAATTACCATTGCTGTTTCAAAAGAAAATTGCACCTTATTTCTAGCCTGAATGTGTCTAGCTTCAGCTTCTAGTATTAATATTCACATAATATATTTAACATAACTGTGTCACAGTACATTTATTAGCAATGACATCTCTGAAGGCAATACAGAATTCTACTAAATTACTCCTGTGATAATTTGTGGCAACAACAGAGCACACACTGCATGCAGTGCAAGAAGTAAAGGTGGGCATATGCATGTAGCCATTCATAGCAGTACAGGAGCAGGAAAACAAACACCTTGAGCATGGGAACAGGAAATAGAACCAGGAACAGGCAGGGGAGATGCAAACACTGGAAAATCATTATATTATTATTAATTATTATTAATCATGCTTACTACAGTAGTGCCTAAGGGTCACCCAAGAATGGGGCCCTGTTGTGCTAGGCACTGTGCAAACACAGAATAATAGATGGTCCCTGCCCCAAAGAACTTGCAACCTCAATAGACCCAGACAGGCACAGGTGGGGAAATGGGTATAACACACAAGTGCAGTGAACAGTGGGATGCCGTCATGTTAGTTCCATGATTTTTTTGTGTAGTGGGTTTACTTAGAAGGGGGATCAGCTAAATATGGTTTTACATATGGTGTGTGGCGCAAGCTTGTGGCCTAAATTTGGGGTGGCAAATCTACTTTCATGGGCTTTAGTAGAGAAAGTTTAGCAAGTGGAGTTCCCAGGTTCCTTCTTTCCCAATTGCTAGCACACATTCTAACTACTTAGTGCCCTAATTCAGCACTCTTCTCAGTCAAAACTCCCACTTACACTACTTACAGTGGGCGTTTTACCTGAATACAGAGTGCTGAATGGGAACCTCATAGAATTACCACACCTTCTGGCTCTCTACATTGTGTGTTGTTAAAATCAAATAGCAAGGAACCAGAAAATACTGCTATGTCTTTCTGTGATAAGTAGTTTAAGGTCAACTTTTTTTTTTATGTGTAATGCATTGCTTAAAATACAAACACCCTTTGTTTGTGCTGTTAATGTCTGCACCACTGAATGCTTTCAAGGATCCTGGCTACTGTAAAGGATGGCTTAGAAATCTAGTGTAAAAAGGCAGCCAATGCCACTGGGGAATAGAGTACTCTACAAATGACTTGTGGCTTCCATTTACCAGGTTCACAATGTAATGCTCTTTTCACAATGTATATAATTCAGGGTTGAACTTTATGAAACTTAAAGGGATAAAACATTTTTTCAATCCCTTTTAGTTATAGTTAGAAACTTAGAACTGTAACTTAATTACATGTGAGTTTCTTTAATTTCCATGGTTCGAGAATATTTTGCTTAAAAATGAAAAAAACAGAGGCATTTCTTGATATCTTGATTCTCACTCTTCTTCCCACACATGAATGTTATAACATTATAAAGTATGTGGGCATGTTATTTCTCCCAATCCTTACATGAAGAGGGTAGTATATGTAAAACTGCCCCTACACTGTATCTCCAGAGTCCAAGAGCTGCCAAGCACTCACCTCCCTTCTTTGTTTTCCCTATTCCTTGTCCTTGGAGAACTGACCGCAATGACAGGTGAAACCATAAAGATTTGTCTAGACTAGATTTTGGGGTCCTGTTTAATTGATTGCCAGTTGACTTGAGTTAACTAACATAATTATAAAGCTAGTCTAGACACACCACAAACCTTTGTTGCTGAGTCCTAGGATAGATCACAAATGTCTGTGTCCTGAAATAATTATTTGTGGAGTGCCTAGATTGGCATTTACAACTGTTTGTTACTGAGTTGACTAGGAGAATCCTCCATTTTCAGGCCTGCAGGGCTTGAGCTGAGGTGGAGGTCAGTCGAAATAATGCTCAGGGAAGGTATCCATCCACCTGTTGCACATAAAGAGTGCCGAATAGGACCCTAGTTAAGGTCAAGGACTAATCTCCTCTGGAGTCAGTAGTGCCATTAGAGGGGCAGGTTGTTGTTTCAGAAGAAGCTGACAGTTCTAAAAGTGCTAATTGCCTGACAAATCATGTTATCATATATTAAGGGGCAGAGGTAAACCTTTGAGAATCTAAGTCAAACACAAGAGCTCTGACATTAGCCTACCATGGGGTTTCTGGGCCACCTGAAGCTAATCAGAATCCCCAGAGAAGTAATAGGACAGGAATCCTATCATCCATCAATAGAAGCCTACATACTTTCATTGAACAAGGTCTCCAATCTGAATGTATTGCAAAGACCTTTCTTGCAGACTCTTTTGAAGAAGAGGAACTCATTAGGATCCTTATTAGGCTCTCATAGTAAGTTTTCTATTTGTGGCATCAGGACCCATCCCACAAGGCATCCATCCTGCTATAGTACAATAATATTTTGGTTATCTCCTTTGTATTTTTGCCCATGCGTATTCGGTGGGGTCCAAGATTTGGGGGTGTGTTTGGGGTTTTTGGGGGTGGTGGTGTGAGAATGGACTCATTCTCTAGTTTGGCTGGGGCTCACATACCATCTTTAACTGGAGTTGTTTAAGGTCACCAGTTACAATATTTATCTGTATTTTTTCCTTAATTCAGTTTCACATGCACATAATACATGTAAGAACATAAGAACGGCCATGCTGGGTCAGACCAATGGTCCATCTAGCCCAGTATTCTGTCTTTCGATGGTGGCTAGTGCCAAATGCTTCAGAGGGAGTGAACAGAACAGGGACATTTATTGAGTGATCCATCCCCCATGCTCCGTTTAGCCATGGTGGCATTTTTAAAAACATTCTCTTAGTTTTTTTTATTTGGGCTAGCCATATAGTTTGAGCCTCGATTATGATGTTTTAAAAAAATTCCATGCAGCTTGCAAGCATTTCGCTCTTGTGACTGTTCCTTTTAATTTCTGTTTCCTCATTTTTTTGTAGTCCCCTGTTTTGAACTTAAATGCTACTGTATATTGGCTTCTTTGGTATTTCTCCCCCCCCAAGGATGTTTAAATTTAATTATATTATGGTGGCTATTACTGAGCAGATCAGCTATATTCACCTCTTGGACCAGATCCTGTGCTCCACTGAAGACTAAATCAAGAATTGTCTCTTCCCCCTGTGGGATCCATGACTAACTGCTCCAAGAGGCAGTCATTAATTGTGTCTCTGCATCCTGTCCTGAGGTGAAGTACTCCCATATGGGGATAGTTGAAATCGCACATTATTATTGGGGGTTGTTATTATTTCTGTTTTTGTAGCCTCTCTAATCTCCTTGAGTATTTCACAGTCACCATCACCATCCTGGTCAGGTGGTTGATAGTGTATTCCTACTGCTATACTCTTATTACAGTATTTTTAAGCATGGAATTGCTATCTATTGAGATTCTATGGTACTGTTGATTCATTTAAGACTTTTATTATATTTGACTCTATGCTTTCTTTCACATATAGTGCTTCCCCCTCACCAACATGACCTACTCTGTCATTCCTCTCTATTTTGTACTGTGATATTATGTCTCATTGATTATCATCATTCCTCCAAGTTTCTGTGATACTTATTATAACAATACCATTTAATACCATGCACTCAATCTCACCCCTCTTAGTATTTAGACTTCTAGCATTTGTATACAAGCACTTATAAAATTTGTCACTATTTACTTGTCTGCCCTTCATGTGATGCAATTGAATGGGACTCTTTCGTTCGACAGTTTCTCTTCAGTTCCTACCTGTACTTCATCAGCTTCTATCCCCTCCTCTTCCGAGGATATAGAGTATCCCTTTATTAAATCCTCCCCTCAGGGATGTTTCTGTCCAAACCGTCCGCTCCTCCACATCTGTCAGCTTTTCGCCAGCTCTTGGTTTAAAAACTCCTCTCTGAACCTTTTTAATTTTACATGCCAGCAATCTGGTTCTCTTTCTATTTAGGTGGAGCCCATCCTTCCTGTATAGGCTTCTCCTTTCCCAAAAGGTTCCCCAGTTCCTAATAAACCTAAATCCCTCCTCCCAAAACCATCATCCAATCCACACCTTGAGACCCTGCAGTTCTGCCTGTCTAAATGGCCCTGCGCATGGAACTGGAAGCATTTCTGAGAAGGCTGCTATGGAGGTCCTGGACTTTAATCTCTTACCTAGCAGCCTAAATTTGGCCTCCAGGACCGCTCACCTATCCTTCCCTTTGTCATTGGTATCTACATGTACCAGGACCACCAGTTCCTCCTCAGCACTACACCTATGCCTGTCTAGATGTCTTGATGCATGCATGCAGTACATACAGGGGGACTGATCCTTTTGCCACGTAGTCATGAAGAGCACCAAAACAATTCAATGCATTTCAAACAGATGCTGAAGGAAGCCGAAGACTAGAACGACGAGAGCGCTGCCCCTCAGAAATGAGATGCACAGTACAGAGAACTGGGTAGATGCCCGAGCAAAGTTTCCAAAACTGTCCACTCTAATATAATGATTAAGTCACTTCACCCATGTTCATGTCCTATTTTTGTTTGAGTTCTGTGAATGTCTAGTAAATGAGTTCACTGGCAGAAATGTTTGTGCAAGCCAATGTTTTCAAGTAAATATTATGGAATATTCACAGAATGCTAATTTTGAGCAGATAAATGTATTTAAATCTAACCCCCAACTGTAAGAATTACGTTCTGTCAGGGAAAAATTCCTCAGCCCAGGGATTGCCAGGGAGCCCAACCAACGGGACAATGAGACTGACAGAGCTGAAGTACTAGAATCAAGACTAGTCAAGCAAACACTGAATTTCAGATTTTGGATGTTGAATGTTTACCAGCAGTTTGTTGAGAGAAAGCAGTAGGTCAAGGGTTAATCACTCTAATTATTTGGTGAATAATTTTGAATAACCCAAGAAGGTTCAACTCCCACTGAAGTCAATGGGAGTCTTTTCCACTGACTTTAATGCAACTTGGATCAGATCCTCAAAATCATACATTGTTTGTTTGTTGAATAGCCTCCCAGCAAAAAACAAAACAAAACAAGATTAAGTGAGTCATATAAGTTATTTGCTCAGCTCTTGAAACAGGCACAACTCTGTTTTCATAGACAAGTATAATAATTGCATATTGAACATTTCGTATAGAGATGATTTAGCTAAAATGAGGAATTTCAGCAATAAGGACAGAAAAAAGAGGTTTTTTTATTTACATGGGGAAAGTATTTGGAGGTTAGTATTTCATTCTCCTTTTTAGAAATCCACCCATTTAATCTGAGTGAGCTACTCCAAAATATGCTAGTGGTAGAAGGCGTTCCCCTTTTCACAGTAAATCAATGCACTTTTGCACTCTGCTGAATAGTGCTTACTGAAATGGAATCTGTGTACTGCCAACAGCAGATCCCCTCCAGAAAGAAATATTCAATTTTTCTGTTTAAAAGAAACGGAGTTTGCAAAATTTGGAATCAACCATTTAATCACAAACATACAGAAGAGCAAAGGCAGATAACCTAAAGCCCACCCAGAGGTACATTTTAAAACCAATTACCAGGGGTTTTGAAAGCTATGCTCACTCAGCTTAGTGCCAGAGTCACAAAGGGACTTAAGATGTTGAAGTAGCAGAGTTAGACTCCACTGGCATTCACAAAACCCTGCCCAGGTGGTGCCTAACCCTGCAGGGGCCTATGCTTTTGCAGTGAAAGTTTTACAGGTGCCTACGTTTCTGACTCTGGACGTGCACACTGCCTAGCTTAGCTGCTTCAGGGCCTGATCCTAGTGGAAACCAGCAATAAGCTACCATCTGTTAGGGAACAACTGTGGAAGCATAGCAAACTGGGAGTTGTGGTTACAGAGCCACATTTCCTTCCCTGAGATGCTTCTCCTTGTAAGTATGTATCTGCCCTTTGGTGTTCAATATGTTAAGGAGAAGTTGTGTTTATTTTCCATTTCAGAGCAATACTGATTAGAAAAGTGCACAGATTGCAAGGTTTTGATTTTGTGTCCTATCATATTGCGTTCAATAAAATAATTGAACTGACAATGCCAAAAACCTAGAGTTTTAATACATTTGGCACAGAAACCTTCAGCACAGATCATACCAAACAGAAAACCAAGTACCTGCAGCTTCCTTGACGTATAAACATACAAACTGAGTTTACTGGCAATCTAAAGGCTATTGACTGTAAAAACAAACAAACACAAATATACACAAAAAACACACACAGAGTCCATGTGCTTACAAAAATGAAAGCTGTTCTGCTAGCAGCAAATATCTCAAACACCTGGAGATGAGACACTAGATGGCAAAGGTGCTGAGTTACTACAGATAATTCTTTCCCAGGTGTCCGGCTTGTGAGTCTTGCCCACATGCTCAGGGTCTAAATGATCGCCATATTTGGAGTCGCAAAGGAATTTTCCCCTGGGTCAGACTGGCAGAGACAAATTGGGCATTTTTTGCCTTCCTCTGCAGCATGGGGCACAAGTCACTTGCAGATGTAAATTAGTGTAAATGGTTGATTCTCTGTAACTTGAAGTCTTTAAACCATGATTTGAGGACTTCAGTAACTCAGCCAGAGGTTAGGGGTCTATTACAGGAGTTGGTGGGTGATCTTCTGTGACCTGCAATATGCAGGGCGTCAGACTAGATGATCATGATGGTCCCTTCTGACCTTAAAATCTGTGAGTAAACCAGAATCCTCTATGGCAAGGGGCACTAGACATCAGCCTAATTTGGCTGTCATTCACCTCAGCTCTATACCGGAGTCACTGCATTAACTTCAATGGAGTTACTTCTGACTTGTGCCAGGCCAAAGTCTCTCCCAGAGCCACAGGTTATGGAGCAGATGACTGACACAAGAGATCTTTATGCTTCTTTAGACAGCAGGGAAGATTTAAAAAAAAAAAGAAGACATGATAAATAAAACATGGCTCAACATGATTCAGTTCAGCAAGGAAAGAGGCAGAATAATTAAAATCCTCTACACATAAGAGTTTTATACACCAGTAGGAACTCTCAATCACATTTTTATGTGAGCAGAAATCTATTATGCTGTGGTGAAAAATAAGGTGCCTACCAAGTAACTGTGATTAAAATCTAAAATAAATTGTTGTTGGAGGAACAAAGCAAAAAGCAGCCAAGCACACACATTAGGTAGGCTTCGTTATCTGTGGGAGATATTCACTAGGAAAATTGCAGATGTTTTTAGATTGGTTACTATATTTTTTTCTTCACCCAAAGCTTATCAGGGAACAAAGATTGTGACAAGGAATGTCATGGTTTTGCTCTTATTGATCACATAGCATTTGTCTTTGTGCAGTCTTTGTAGAGGTTAAAAGTATGTTAAAATGAATGGTCTTTGTAAAGATTTAACATAACTACAGTAGCAGCACTAGTAGAAAAGATAGAAGGGTATGTTTCAGTTATATATTCAGCAGGTTTCATGCAACTCCCAATATATCAAAAAGAGCTATGTTTACTCTGTAATGCACCCTGTGGAAGTAGTGTGATTGCCTTCATTATAACGTTTAGGAAGCTATCAACAGTAACGACTATTTCTTCTAAGTATGCAGGGTCCACACAGCAATGTCTTTTCACTTCTGGTTTTAATGTGACAGGCGACATTAACTGAAGTACTGGCATAAAAAATGCTGTTTTTCAGGACAATGGAATGTTAGTTGTTAACTCATCCAACAGCTGCCAGAATTGCCCTGCAATTTGTCTTTTAAAGATCAACTGTAGCAATATATTGGCACAGTAACCAAGCTAAGTGGAGCTGTCCGCCCATATTTAAAACTACAGATGGGCCCAAACCACTGTGTTTGGAGACACATTTAAGCAAGCCAGAAGTTGTGGTGCTTGGACTGAGGCTTTGTGTGTGTGGGGTGCGGGTGGGGGTGGGGAAAGGAATAGGAGTCCCTTTCTATGTAAAACTTGTTCATTCTTTTTTAAATGTGAAATTTCAAATTTTCTGAACATTATTTGTAACTTGACTATTGGAGACATTCAGTATGGATGTTAAATAGTTGAGTGTCGTGGGGTCCCACCCCAGAGCAAGCCTCACAAGCACAGAAATGACTCATCAATTGACTCCCCCCCCTTGTGGCTGGTATGGACTTACCAGTTCCTCCTGGTTCTTCCTCTTGGTGGTCTCCTCCTGTTGGTCACCTCCATCTGGGTCTTCTCTGGCTTCGCCATTCAGCCAGGTCACTTAAGAGTTCAGTCGCCTCCTGGGGTATCTAAGTCCAGCTGTAATTACATGGGCCCCAAGCTGGCTTCTCCCAGATGGCCTTCACCTGGCTCCACATTCTTCTTTCATAGAGTAGCCTCTCCCTGGGCTCCTCAAAATTAAATACCACCAAAGCATCTCTCTTGACTCTCATCCCTCTTGGGCTCCTCTTCAGCTCCTTGTTCCTCTTGTGGAGGAAAAGCTTTCATCCTACTTGTGTCCTTGGAGCATGGCCCTTTGTTCCAGGGGTCCACCTGTGGCTTGGCTCTCCAGCCCCACCGGAGTTAGGTCCATTCCTGTGGCTTGGATTGCCAGCCCCAGCCAGCTCAATTGCTCTCCTCCATAGCCAGCCCCGAGCTGCTGGGCTTCCTTCCTTTTAAGTCCTATACCCAGCACAGGTGTGGCAGAGCATGGCTTATTAAACAGGATTGGCTAGCCCAAGGCCTCTTACTCTTAAAGGGCAAATCACCGTGTTACATTGAGGTAATTTGTAAACATTGCTGGTGGTCACTGTATATTGGTGTGTATATTTAATTCCGTTAATCTAAACAACTAACTCTATGATACAAGAGCATCTATCCAATGCTCTTGGCAGTCTTTCAAAATACACTAATAATTAGAAACATCAGTGACCCCCAGCTCAAATAAAATGTCAACAATATAGATATAGCAAAATTCAATTAATGCCACCATGACCCATCCCTACCCACCACTACTCATCTCCTTATGGGAGAGAGAGAAAAGAAGCCCCCAGATAGTGCACATCCATTCGTATGTAAGGATTAGATTAAATGAGGACAGCAACATTGAGCTCAGCTAAAGTGATTTATGGTGTCCCAAGAGATTACAAGAGGGGTAAGACCTAAGGACTCTCTTTCGTCAGCTGTGAGATAGCTATTCTCTTGGAAAAAAATAAAATTTTGGCTGTGAGAAGTCCTTTTAAATTATTGACAGGGATGGTGGCTCCAACAAGTCCTCCTGATGACAATTGTCTATACAAAACTTTGTTTATTTCATTAAGAAGCTCTTTTGCTTTATTTTAATATATTTTGGCAACAGAAAAGTCTATTTTGTTTGTCTATTTGAACTCCAGACCCTGCAATAGTCATCCTTCACTTGGTCTCAGATTACCTGTCACACTCAAATTTAACATATACCATCCAATTTCAGTAGACAGAGCATTATGTAGGTTTTTATCAACTTTAAGTTTCCATCCAATGAGGCTTAAGGACAAGTTCAGTGTTGTATCCGACGAAGTGGGTATTCACCCACGAAAGCTCATGCTCCAATACGTCTGTTAGTATATAAAGTGCCATAGGACTCTTTGCTGCTTTTACAGATCCAGACTAACACAGCTACCCCTCTGAAGTTCAGTATTATTTTTGTTCCCTGAGTGCTGTCAGTGTTTTGGGTGCTGTCCAACAGCCTAATTCAGTATAAATTCTATTTTCATTTGGGTTATTAGCAGGTCATATCGTAACTGCACTGACTATGGACAAATGCCTGGATTATTTCTCTTCAGAGATTAACAGCACCTAAAATGGCAGATACCATTTACAACAGCTGGGGACTAGGGTGACCAGATGTCCCAATTTTATAGGGTCAGTCCCGATTTATGGGTCTTTTTCTTATGTAGGCTCCTATTACCTCCTACCCCCTGTCCTGCTTTTTCACATTTGTTGTCTGGTCACCCTACTGGGGATGTACAAGAACAACAAATATTAAACATTGTATGTGACAGTTTCTCAACCCTAAGACAACCAACATTGGCTCCAAAATTGCTTGTTATATTTAGGACTTATATGGATCCCACTTGCCCCTCCAACTGCTACCACAACTCAGTTCTCCCTTTTATCTGTAAGATCATTGAATGTGCTGTTTACATTTACTGCCTGAAGTTCCTCTCCTTTAATAACATCCTAGATCCTCTCCAATCTGGCTTCTTCCCTTTGCACTCCACTGAAACCACTCTCACCAAAGTCTCTAATGACTCTTCCTCGCCAAAATTCAGAACCAATATTCCATCCTCATCCTCCTTCTCCTTGACCCTGTCAGCCACCTTTGACACAGTCGACCATGCTCCTCTTCTTGAAACCTCATCTTCCCTTGGGTTCCATGACTCTGTACTCTCTGGGGTCTCCTTCTACCTCTCTAATCACTCCTTGAAGATGATCTTCAGAGGATCCACCTCAATCCCCACCCCCTCCAATTTTTTGTGGGGATTTGTGATGAGGTTTATAGACACCCCACCCAGAGACAAGGGGATTGAAGGAGAGGTATTGGGCCATGAAGGCCTGATCCCTCAGCAGCTAAGGAGCATGTTCCAAATGGAAGATCTGCTCAAAAGGAGACTCTGACAATCAACTGGGGCTGGGGGTGGGAGGGAGTGAAAGAGAGACTGTCCAAAGGGGGAAGATAGTTTGCAGTTTCTGGGGGACAAAGTGATCCACAGAAGAGGGTCTGGACTATGGCTAAGACCTAGCTGGGTGGGTAGAGGCCTGCTCCTTTTTCCTCCCCTACTGCTTGATGGGGGAGAATAACTGGATACTGGGAAGAGAGCTGGGGAATGATCAGTTGACTGGCTGAGCAGCTGGGACTAATTAGGAACTCCAGCTGAGGTGAAAGTAGGCTGTGCCCACTCCCTAAATCAACGCCTGGGAGCTAGGAAGTGGCCCATGGAAAGCTTGTTAGGTGCACCAGGAAGAGGTGACCAAGACACCCCATGCCTCTCCTCCTTGGGCCCTGGGCCAGGAACAAGTGGAGAGGGAAGGCCCAGGTCCCTGTACCTTCCCCTCCCTCCCACCTCCATCATTCCAGGAGAACTCCAGGAACTGGGGAATTGGTGGGCCATGGCCTGCACACTGGGCTACTGGCCTGAGTGAAACCCACTACAGGGTGGAAGGACTGTCGAGCCACAGCCTGCCCACTAGGCCTGCTGGCCTCTGAGTGAAACCTGTTACAAACTGGTGGAGAACGTGGCCCAACGTAAGGGATACTGAAAAAAAAAAGAAAGAAGGAAAGAAAAAGGGAGGTAAGGATTTGAAGATGGACATGGACAAACTACTAAAGTGGATTGTGGAGCACCAGGAACAACAACAGCAGCAGCAGGCCCAGCTGCTTCAACAGCTAGCCATTCAGTAGCAGCACCATCTCATTAGAGAGTTAACTATACAGAAGGATCAGCCACTACAGCTGGCATAACAGATGGCCACACTGTTACAGGGAACCTGGCACCAGCGGGGGGCCAGTCTGTGTCTCACTCACACCAAGTATCCTGCTGAAACTAACAAAAATGGAGCTGGATGACAACCCAGAGGCATTCCTGCTAATCTTCAAGAGGGTTGCCGCAGTGGCCAACTGGCCTGTGGAAAACTGGCCCACTTCTCTAGCTCTATGCCTCATGGGAACAGCCCAGCTGTATATCAAAGCCTCAGCGTGGCAGCTGCACAAGATTACCCTTAGCTTAAGGTGGTCATCTTGGATGCCTTTGATAGTTTGATCGAAATTCACCACCATCATTTCCGATGGGAAAGTTTCCCATCTGGGACATGACCACAGGTCGTGGCCCAGCATCTAAGAGAACATTGGTGGCAGTGGCTCCATCCCGATGAGAAAACAGGAGCCCAGGTAGCTGAAAGAGTCACCTTGGAACAGTTTATCCAAGTCCTCCTGGCAGAAGGATGGGAGTTGGTGGTGTGACACCTTTCCAAAATTCTCTTGGAGGCCATAACATTATTCAAGAACTATCTACTCAACACTGGGCCCATAGTGGAGACCCCTGGGGTAGCCAACCCCCATCCCAGTGCAGATCACAGAAGGGATAGCAAGAAAGAGGGGCATGAGAGGGGTATGGCAACCTGACCCCGGCAGGGCTTGGGCTGGGGATCGAGGGTGGTATGTGCGGGCACATCCCCATCAGTACCCAGGCCTAGGAAGTGTGGCTGATCCTAGGAGAAGTCACTCCATGAAGCCAGCAATGGGTGTACGAGACCAAGCAGGGACCCCAGCTCCGGCAACAGGGCCTTGCTTCATGTGTGGGCAACCAGGCCACTTCCATCAAGACTACTCATATGCGGATTGTAACTATCACCAAGTCTGGGTGACTGACTCCAGGGCAAGCAAGAAAGAGCCAAAGAAATTACTGGTTCCCGTACAAGTCAATGGCATGAAGGTGCAAGGTTTGATAGATTTGCGTGGCAGTCAAACTCTGGTGTGGCCTAGTCTGGTGGGACCTGGAATGGACCCACCAGACTAGGACCCCACAGGCACTATATATTTGCAGTGCATCCATGGGGATGTGCACCCGTACCACACCATGTCTGTAGCCCTGGTATCCCACCACTAGACTCATAGATTCATAGACTTTAAGGTCAGAAGGTCATAGACTTTATGATCATTTAGTCTGACCTCCTCCACAACGCAGGCCACAGAATCTCACCCACTCACTCTTGTAATAAACCACTAACCTACGTCTGAGCTATTGAAGTCCTCAGATCATGGTTTAAAGACTTCAAGGTGCAGCGAATCCTCGAGCAAGTGATGTGTGCCCCACACTGCAGAGGAAGGTGAAAACCCGCAGGGCCTCTGCCAATCTGCCCTGGAGGAAAATTCCTTCCCGACCCCAAATCTGGCAATCAGCTAAACCCTGAGTATGTGGGCAAGACTCACCAGCCAGACACCCAGGAAATAATTCTCTGTAGTAACTCAGATCCCACCCCATCTAATATCCCATCATAGGCCATTGGGCATATTTACCGCTAATAGTCAAAGATCAGTTAATTGCCAAAATTAGGCTATCCCATCATATCATCCCCTCCATAAACTTATCAAGCTTAGTCTTGAAACCAGATATGTCTTTTGCCCCCAGTGCTTCCCTTGGAAGGCTGTTCCAGAACTTCATTCCCCTGATGGTTAGAAACCTTCGTCTAATTTCAAGTCTAAACTTCCTGGTGGCCAGTTTATATCCATTTGTTCTTGTATCCATTGGTACTGAGCTTAAATAATTCCTCTCCCTCCTTGGTATTTATCCCTCTGATATATTTACAGAGAGCAATCATATCTCCCCTCAGCTTTCTTTTGGTTAGGCTAAACAAGCCAAGCTCTTTGAGTCTCCTTTCATAAGACAGGTTTTCCTAGGACCAGTTGCTCCTGCCCCTCCTGTTTGCTCTCTGTGAGGTCCCACAGGTGTAAATGGAGTTCTCCCTCTTTGCGTTATTGTGTTGGACAACTGAGTGGAATACTGGACCGCCTTCATCAGACATGGGAGGAGCAAAGTTCCAAGGCAATTAACACGATACAGTAGGTACTAATTTCTCCCTCAGTTATAAAGGTCTTGGCTGAGTTTACAAAGGAGAACACAGTGAAGGTGCAGCAGGGGCAAACACAAGCCTACAACAAGGAGGCCTGCACTGGGGATTTCCAACCAGAGGACCAGGTATTACTTCTACTACCCACTTCAGAATCTAAATGGTTAGCCAGATGGCAAAGTCCCTTTGAAACAGTCAGATGGATCAGTCTGATAAATTACATGATTTGACAGCCCAAGAGGAGGAAGGACACTAAAATGTGTCATGTCAGCTTGCTAAAGGCATGGAAGAATCAGGAAGGGCTTTTGGTAACACTGTTTCCTTCACAACGGGAATTTTGGGCCTGAGGCCTCCATGTCCTCCAGCTTCAACCAAGTGCCATTGGAAGAGGGCCTATAGGCTATGGTCTTTTCAGTGGTGCCAAGTCAGACTCACCTAGTGTTTCACCACATAGAAATTGAGAAGAGAATTTTTGACCATTGCCAAAACACATGTGGGAAAAAATGGAAAGAGAGATATGGGCCATGTTCGACCTTGGGGTAGCTGGGGAGTTGCACAGTAAATGGCGGAACCCCATCATGCTTGTGCCTAAACAGGATGGGTTGCCAGATTTTGCATCAACTTCCAAAAAGTCAATGTGGTGTCCGATTTTGATACACACTTGATGCCAACATTTAATGTATTGTTGGAGAGGGGCCACCAGTTATATCACCACGCTTGATCTCACTAGGGCATACTGACAGATCCTCTTAACCCTGGAGTCCTGAGAGAAGATGGTTGTCTTCATACCATTCACACTATACCAATTCAGGGATTATGTCCTTTTGCCTGCCTGGCTCAATAGCCACCTTTCAGAGGCTAATGTGTCCATGTACATTGAGGATATTGTCATCTATAGCAAGACGTGGAATGATCACATGAAACATGTTGCTGTAATCCTGCAGACTCTCAAAAGCATGGGCTTACATCCAACCCATCCAAGTGCCACTTAGTTAGTCAAGAGGTGATGTACCTGGGCTACACAATGGGAATGAGGTGCCTACTCCTGCTGGTGGGAAACTTGCAAGTCTTGGCAGAATGCTCCATGCCCATCACAAAAAGGAAGGTATGACATTTCCCAGGGTTAGTGGCAGTGGTTCTGGAACTCAGGGTTCTGGGGCTGAGACCACTGCCTGTCAAGTTGACCAGTAACATCTCATTTTTTCCCTTGTGCATCCCTGTCTGTCTGTAGCCATCTGTTGTCTCGTACGTTATACTTCGATCGTGAGCTCTCTGGAGCCAGGACTGTTTCTGTTCTGTGTTTGTTCAGTGCCCGGCATGGGGGGAGGGTGCTGTTCCATGACAAGGGCTCCTAGCTACACTGGTAATACAAATAAGTGTGAATAATAATCTCTCTGCTGGTGTAGACAGGTTGTAGAAGCTCCTCGGCTGGGTGGGGGAGAATTCCACAGACACAGGCTCTTCACAGGGCTGCAATAAGGCCTCAGAGCATGAGCTGTACTGGGTTAGGGCTGGGTGAGGAAAAGAGGTTGTTGGGTGTGTGTGTGTGTCTTCATAATGCTGAGCACTATGGCAATGTTGAGCTGCATAGCAGCCTATAGGCAATCTTCAGAAGGATGCTGTTTTTTGGAGCAGCCATTGGCTGATTTATTTTACTCTGGGAGCCACACTGGTCACTGCTGTAGCACAGAACTGGGAGGGTGCAAGAATGGTTTAAAGTCACCTTTGCCCCCCTCTTCTCCTGGTGGCTCAGTACAGATTATAGACAGCTAATATAAACTGGGGATTGAAAGGGTCTGCATTCAGTGCTGCTTGTTTTCATTTCACTATGATGAGACTTATGGGAGAGAGTTTCTGCCAGGAGCTGAGAAAAATAATTGTTAATCCATAAATATATATCAAAATACTGGCCTTTATTGGTATTGCTATGTGTTTATTTATTGGTATTACTTTAATAGAGTGACATCCTTTTACACCCGCTGAGGATCTGGCCACAAAGCCTACCTGGAGATTGGCTCAGCTGTGGAAGCTAGGGAGGAAGGAAAAAGAAATAGATTGTAAATCAGGGTAACAGAGTGGCTGAAGAAGGGAGAGTCAGGAGTACAGTCACTCACTTCAGCAGTATGTGTGAGTGCTCTCCTGGAGGGCTATCACAGTCAGAGACAAACAGAAAACTGCCTACCACGCTGTGATTTTTATTTAACGGATTTTATTCTGGCAAACAGCAGAGAGAACCTGCCTGTGCAAAGAGAGAGTTGACTCTGACTAAGAAGAAAGGCAGAGTGAAAATAGAAAAACAGTAAACCTGTGAGAACAAAATTATAAAAATCCACCCCCCCAGAGATGCTACTAATTCATGGCTGTTGCCTCTTGTGAAAAGCTGTTTTCTGTATAGTTTAATCTTTTTTTCTCTGCGGATATCCCACAATGTGACCGCCCCATCCCCATACATAAAAGATGTAGTAATGAGTCACACTTTCATTGCAATCATCACACCAACGATAGAACATTAACACTCTGACTATTCCCAGACAAAAATTATGTTAACGTGGAGCTAAGGTTGAAAGTACATATGAGTAATTTAGAGTAAAAGACAATACAGGTATGTTGCAATTATTCTAAAGCAAGCACTGTAAACCTAGGAAATTCAGAGTTAAGGTTAAATTTAAAAGAAATCTAAATGTTTTAAAGTTTGGAAAGTGCCAGTTAGGGCACCCAAACAACCTTAATTCTGCCCTGCAATGATACAATGCAATAACCATTAATGTCTTTATATATTGTGATTTTTTTCCTTCCTGGTGTCATGTAAGCTTCGAAAGAAGAATTTAGTGATTCAGACAGCTAATACATGTAAATCCCACATATTAGAAAGCCAGGAGCTCTGCATACGTCATCCCAAATCATCAACATCTGGAACTTGATACCAGTTCTGAGCTCCTCCTTTTGAGTACTTGACTTTGCAACATTAACATTCTTTTCACATTTTAAAAAACATAAATAGAAAGTGTGTTGCCTGTTTTCATGAAGAAGAGTATGATTAAGTACTGTTTGCAGTTTTTCTTCATCGTGGTGGTATTTCTATATGAATAGCTAATATAGAAGATTCTTAGCCTATTTCTTGTCTCATCGGCTTTATGGGAGTAGTATCGGCTCCTCTGACTTTTAATACTTAGAATCATAGCAGTCTAGTAGTATTGTTTTCAAAATTCTCCATGAACAAAGGAAATATTCTGTTTGGATGAATTAGAATTTCAATAACATTCTAAAGTGTGTTCTGTAACAATGTATCAGAATAAGGCTTGGTCTACACTAGAAAATTAGGTCAGCATAACTACATCGCTCAGGGGTGTGAAAAATCCACACCCAAGCAATGTAGTTAAGTTGACCTAACTCCCTATGGCCTGGTCTACACTATGAGTTTATGTTGGATTTAGCAGCGTTAAATCGAATTAACCCTGCACCTGTCCATACAATGAAGCCGTTTTTTCGACATAAAGGGCTCTTAAAACTGATTTCTGTACTCCTCCCCAACGAGGGGATTTGTGCTGAAATCGACATCGCCATTTTGAATTAGGGTTAGTGTGGACGCAATTCGAAGGTATCGGCCTCTGGGAGCTATCCCACAGTGCACCATTGTGACCACTCTGGACAGCACTCTGAACTCCAGATGCACTGGCCAGGTGTACAGGAAAAGTCCTGGGAACTTTTGAATCTATTTCCTGTTTGGCCAGGCGAGCTCATCAGCACACGTGACCATGCAGTCCCAGAATCACAAAAGAGCTCCAGCATGGACCGAACAGGAGGTACTGGATCTGATCACTGTATGGGGAGAGGAATCCGTGCTATCAGAACTACGTTCCAAAAGACGAAATGCCAAAATATTTTAAAAAATCTCCGACCCATGAGGGACAGAGGCTGCAGCAGGGATGCAACACAGTGCCGCGTGAAACTTAAGGAGCTCAGACAAGCTTACCAGAAAACCAAAGAATCAAACGGACGCTCCGGGACAGAGCCCCAGACATGCCCCTTCTACACTGAGCTACATTCAATTCTAGGAGGGGACGCCACCACTATCCCACCCGTGTCCATGGACTCCAATGATGGGGTACTCTCCGCCATGCCTGAGGATTTTGTGGACGGGGAAGATGATGATGATGAGGAGGAGGAGGAGCTTGAGGAGAGCACACAGCACACCGTTCTCCCCGACAGACAGGATCTTTTTATCACCCTGACTGAAATACCCTCCCAACCCAATGAAGCTGGAGAAGGGACCTCTGGAGAGTGTACCTTTTTAAATATAATACACGTTCTAAAAGCAAGTGTTTTTTAATGATTAAGTAGCCCTGAGGACTTGGGAAGCATTTTCCAGTACAGCTACTGGAAAAGTCTGTTAACGTGTCTGGGGATGGAGTGGAAATCCTCCAGGGACATCTCCATGAAGCTCTCCTGGAGGTACTCTAAAAGCCTTTGCAGAAGGTTTCTGGGGAGAGCAGCCTTATTCCGTCCTCCATGGTAGGACACTTTACCATGCCATGCTAGTAGCAAGTAATCTGGTATCATTGCATGACAAAGCCTGGCAGCGTATGGTCCCAGCGTTTGCTGGCATTCAAACAATATCCGTTCTTTATCTCTCTGTGTTATCCTCAGGAGAGTGATATCATTCATGGTAACATGGTTGAAATAGGGGAATTTAATTAAGGGGACATTCAGAGGTGGCCGTTCCTACTGGGCTGTTTGCCTGTGGCTGAAAAGAAATCCTCCCTGCAGTTAGCCACGCGGTGGGAGGGAGGGGCATTGGCACTGAGCTGTTTGTGTTTGGCTAGCAGGGATCTTCCTGATTGATACCAGCCTCATCTCAGAGAATTGGATGCAGAGGAGTTAGTTTGGTTTCTGCTGCTGCATGTTAACAGGCAAACCACAACACTAAATGGCCAACTCAACATGCTTTGCTTGGTATGGAACAGGAGGGCGCTGCTGTTATGAAGGTTGCAAAAGCTGAAAGACCATGGCTTACCATGGCCGCCTGCAAGCCGAATTCTGTTGCCCGGCCCTGCGTGTGTGATCTCTAACACCAAAGCCGCAGGCATTCAATAGAAGATGCAAAATGCGACCTTGTACCAAAATCACATGTGCTATGTAATGTGACTAGTGTTGTTCACCGTGAAAGAGTATAGTCATTGTTCTGTAAAATGTATCTTTTTAAATACTTCACTCCCATTTTTTTACTCCAGCAGTTGCAAATGTTTCAAGCCTCCCTCCTCCGTCCCAAAGGCGACTCAGATAAGGCGGCAAAAAAAACGCACGTGCGATGAAATGTTCTCTGAGCTCATGCAGTCATCCGGCACTGACAGAGCTCAGCAGAATGTGTGGAGGGACACAATAGCAGAGTACAGGAAAGTGGGCGATGAACATGAGGAGAGGTGGTGGCAGGAAGATCAGAGGAGGCATGAGGCAACGCTGGGGCTACTGCAGGTCAAACGGACATGCTCCGGCATCTGGTGGAGGTTCATGAACGGCAGCAGGATCACAGACTGCCGCTGCAGCCCCTGTTTAACAGCCCTCCCTCCTCCCCTAGTTCCATAGCCTCCTCACCCAGATGCCCAAGAACGCGGGGTGGAGGGGGGAGGCTCGGGACACTCAACCACTCCACCCCAGTGGACAGCCCAAGGAACAGAAGGCTGTCATTCAAGAAGTTTTAAAGTGGCCTTTTCCTTCCCTTGTACCCTCCTCCCACACCCCACCAGGGCTACCTTGTGAGTTATCTCCCTATTTTTATAATCAATTAATAAAGAATACAGGTTTTTTAAATGATAGTGACTTTATTTCCTTTGCAAGCAAGCTGTGATCGAAGGGGGGAGGACGGGTGGCTTACAGGGAAATTAGAGGCAACCAAGGGGGTGGGTTTTCATCAAGGAGAAACAAACAGAAGTGTCACAGAATACCCTGGACAGTCATGAAACTGGTTTTCAAAGTTTCTCTGATGCGCAGCGCTTCCTGCTGTGCTCTTCTAACTGCCCTGGTGTCTGGCTGCGCGTATTCAGCGGCCAGGTGATTTGCATCAGCCTCCCACCCCGCCATAAACGTCTTCCCCTTACTCTCACAGAGATTGTGGAGCACACAGCAAGCAGCAATAACAATGGGAATATTGATTTCGTTGAGGTCTGAGCGAGTTAGTAAACTGCGCCAGTGACCCTTTAAATGTCCAAATGCACATTCTACCACCATTCTGCACTTATAGTTGAACAGCTCCTTACTACTGTCCAGGCTGCCTGTGTACAGCTTCATGAGCCAGGGCATTAAGGGATAGGCTGGGTCCCCAAGGATAACTATAGGCATTTCAACATCCCCAACAGTTATTTTCTGGTCTGGAAAGTAAATCCCTTCCTGCAGCCATTTAAACAGACCAGAGTTCCTGAAGATGCGAGCATCATGCACCTTTCCCGGCCATCCCACATTGATGTTGGTGAAACGTCCCTTGTGATCCACCAGTGCTTGCAGCACCATTGAAAAGTACCCCTTGCGGTTTACGCACTGGCTGCCCTGGTGATCTGGTGCCAAGATAGGGATATGGGTTCCGTCTACAGCCCCACCACAGTTAGGGAATCCCATTGCAGCAAAGCCATCTAGTATGACCTGCACATTTCCCAGAGTCACTACCTTTGATAGCAGCAGCTCAATGATTGCGTTGGCTACTTGCATCACAGCAGCCCCCACAGTAGATTTGCCCACTCCAAATTGATTACCAACTGTCAGGTAGCTGTATGGCGTTGCAAGCTTCCACAGGGCTATTGCCACTTGCTTATGAACTGTGAGGGCTGCTCTCATCCTGGTATTCTTGCACTTCAGGGCAGGGGAAAGCAAGTCACAAAGTTCCATGAAAGTGCCCTTACGCATGCGAAAGTTTCAGAGCCACTGGGAATCATCCCAAACCTGCAACACTATGCGGTCCCACCACTCTGTGCTTGTTTCCCGGGCCCAGAATCGGTGTTCCATGGCATGAGCCTGCCCCAGTAACACCATGATCTCCAAATTGCTGGGGACCGCGGTTTTAGAGAAATCTGTGTTCATGTCCTTATGACTGTGCTGCCGTCGCCTCCTTGCTTGGTTTTACAGGTGCTGGTTCTGCATAAACTGCACGATAATGCACGAGGTGTTTACAATGGTCATAACTGCTGTGGTGAGCTGAACAGGCTCCATGCTTACCATGCTATGGCATCTGCTCGGGCAATCCACGGAAAAGGGCATGAAATGATTGTCTGCTGTTGCTTTCACGGAGGGAGGGATGGAGGGTTGACTGATAACATTTACCCATAACCACCTGTGACAAATTTTTGGCCCCATGAAGCATTGGGAGCTCAGCCCAGAATTCTAATGGGCAGCAGGGACTGCGGGAACTGTGGGATAGCTACTCACAATGCACCGCTCAGAATGTCGATGCTTGCCATTGTACTGTGGACGCACACCGCCGTATTAATGTGCTTAGTGTGGATGCATGCACTCAACTTTACACAATCTGTTCCCAAAAATCGACTTCTGTAAAATCGGAGTACTTTCATAGTGTAGACATGGCCTGAGTAGACAGTGCTAGGTCAATGGAAGAATTCTCCTGTCTACCAACTATCAACTCTTGGGGAGGTGGATTAAGTATGCTGACGGGTGGGATTCTCCCATCAGCATAGGTAGTGTCTACACTGAAGTGTTACAGCAGCGCAGCTGTGCTGTGGTAGCATTTTAAGTGTAGACAAGCCCCAAGACATTTCAGTTAGAAACTGAATGTAACCTGTTCGGCCTTTATTTACAAGTTTGGAGGAATCAGCTGTCTTGTCAAAGCTAAAGTGAACTAATAGATTTTTAAAAAATGCTCCTCCTCATGTTCTAATTAGTGTTTTGACATTTGAGTCTTAAATTGCCATTTCTCAACGGATGGAAAAATACATGAGTGAAAACTTTTACCCCAGGGATATATTACAAATGATTTATGCCATTTTTGGCTGTGACTCACATAGTGAAGAGCCTACTACTGCTATTTATTTTATTTATACAGTTTTACCTCAGAGGAGAAGAATAAAATACATGAGTCAGGATTCCTTATTTAAGCTCTTGACAGATGACGTGGCATTTTGAAAAAACTAGGCAGAAAGAGACAATTATTTCAGTACTGTAACTTCAACAATTTCATGTTTTGATTTTTTCAGCTGTAGATATTCTAGTATAACACTATTGGCCAAACACTATCAACTCTGGGTGCTTAAACTTAGGCACCTAAAAATTTGGCCTGATTATTAGAGGTACAGAGCATTGACAGATTTCTTTGCCTTTGATGAGAGCTGTGGGTGAGTAACACCTCTGAAAAATTAAATCAGGTTATTTGGCTAACTTTAGGCACCCAGGATGAGAGTTTTTGGCCCAGTTTTCAAGTATGCATTAATTTGATGCTGAAAGAGCTAATATAACTTCTCTCTTAAAGAAGTATCTGGGTAGTATATAAGCAATGTGGTACCTGCAAACATGAGGGTAGTTTGCTTTTCATTCACTATATCTATATCACCTGTATGAATAATGTTCAGCAGAGTCTGAGCAAATGTATCTATAAGTTTAGAATGACTTTTTGCAAGTATGTTACAGCGCCGATAGCAGACTATATTCTGCATGTTCATGAGGGCACTAAGGTGCTGATCCTACAAATATGCACACACACATTTAAATTTATGTATGTTAAGTTACTGGGGATATTCAGGCACATAAAGTTGAAAACACTTATATGCATTTTAAGGACCAAGGCTTATGTTTGAAAAGCAAGTTGCAAAGGATTTACAAACAGATTGCAAAATTCCCTAACTAAGGAAATGGATTGCACACTGATAGATAGTTATGGCTGGACCTCCAAGCTATTGCTTTCTGTATATTCTTATCCACATGAAATTTGGTGTAATACTGCTATAGAGGGAAAATGCTACTTTTTCTCTGCAGGAAGATGCCCTGGGCTATTCACTTCCTTACTCCTTCCCCAGAGCAGGTAGGCAGGAAATATGTGAACCTATGGCTCCATTGCCTACTCTCTAAGCCAACACGGAAGTGGAGTAGTAATTTCCCGTTATAGGCTAGCAGTAAATTACTGCCCCTTGGGATCAAGATGGAAGAAGAGCAGACATTGTGACTCCAAGATGAGTCACAATGCCTTCAGAGGCTACTACTAGTCTGGTATGGCTTGTGCACCATCCCTAGTTTACAGCTGTGCTGAAATCAAAATTTAGCCCAGTTTAGATAATTAAACTAAACCGGTCACTTTCATGCTGTTTCTAGTCCCTACCATTGTATAATTCTTGTGCACCTGCACAATGCAGATTTGTGTAGGGTTCCATTTCTGGTGTGGAACATTTATTTAAATTTAAAACAATAGCCCTGTTTTCATTTATATAAAAACAAATAATCACAACATTTTTATTTACACTAGACTTTGTAAACCTACCCCTCTGTTTAGTTTTACAATAGTAACATTTTGGGCATCAATTGATTGACATATTCCTATGACATTTTATTCCCTTAGATGTGAGTAAAATTCCTGGGATGAAATCCTGGCACCACGGAAGTCAATGGGAGTTTTGTCATTGACTTTAATGAAGCTATGATTTCACCCTGTAGTTTATGATAACAAAACTTCACCATATGCTATTACTGTGAATAACAAGACTCTTGTGGGAACTGATAATTCAGTGGTAGAAAAATAATGCATTCTGTTGTTCTATTTTACTCCCAGAGACCTATATTTTTCTGAACTGGCTATTATTCAATCATTGTAAAAATGCAAAGTTGTTTCACCATCCATGAATATGTGATGCTAATTATTTGGTTGCAGTTCTTCTGAGTTTACTGTGCAAAGCTCAGATATAGGTTTAGAAAGTATTGGAATAACCTGTGGTGAATAATTCATTGATCCAAAACCAGAGAAACATGCTTTATTTTTTTTTCCTAATTACAATTTCTGAATATTCCGTTCTTTTTGAATGACACTTAGAATCATAGAATATCATAGAATATCAGGGCTGGAAGGGACCTCAGGAGGTCATCTAGTCCAACTGCCTACTCAAAGCAGGACCAATCCCCAATTAAATCATCCCAGCCAGGGTTTTGTAAAGCCTGACCTTAAAAACTTCTAAGGAAGGAGATTCTACCACCTCCCTAGGTAACGCATTCCAGTGTTTCACCACCCTCCTAGTGAAAAAGTTTTTCCTAATATCCAACCTAAACCTCCCCCACTGCAACTTGAGACCATTACTCCTTGTCCTGTCTTCTTCTACCACTGAGAATAGTCTAGAACCATCCTCTCTGGAACCACCTCTCAGGTAGTTGAAAGCAGCTATCAAATCCCCCGTCATTCTTCTCTTCTGCAGACTAAACAATCCCAGTTCCCTCAGCCTCTCCTCATAAGTCATGTGTTCCAGACCCCTAATCATTTTTGTTGCCCTTCGCTGGACTCTCTCCAATTTATCCACATCCTTCTTGTAGCTGTGCATTGGGTTCTTCCGTCCTAAGTGCAGGACCCTGCACTTATCCTTATTGAACCTCATCAGATTCCTTTTGGCCCAATCTTCCAATTGGTCTAGGTCCTTCTGTATCCTATCCCTCCCCTCCAGCATATCTACCACTCCTCCCAGTTTAGTATCATCCGCAAATTGCTTAGAGTGCAATCCACACCATCCTCCAGATCATTTATGAAGATATTGAACAAAACCGGCCCCAGGACCGACCCCTGGGGCACTCCACTTGACACCGGCTGCCAACTAGACATGGAGCCATTGATCACTACCCGTTGAGCCCGACAATCTAGCCAACTTTCTACCCACCTTATAGTGCATTCATCCAGCCCATACTTCTTTAACTTGCTGACAAGAATACTGTGGGAGACCATGTCAAAAGCTTTGCTAAAGTCAAGAAACAATACATCCACTGCTTTCCCTTCATCCACAGAACCAGTAATCTCATCATAGAAG
Organism: Lepidochelys olivacea; assembly: GCF_965140295.1. Classification (NCBI taxonomy): domain Eukaryota; kingdom Metazoa; phylum Chordata; order Testudines; family Cheloniidae; genus Lepidochelys; species Lepidochelys olivacea. The sequence goes on from NC_140411.1 coordinate 115,246,440, forward strand.
GCGATTAGATTAGTCAGGCATGACCTTCCCTTGGTGAATCCATGCTGACTGTTCCTGATCACTTTCCTCTCATGTAAGTGCTTCAGGATTGATTCTTTGAGGACCTGCTCCATGATTTTTCCAGGGACTGAGGTGAGGCTGACTGGCCTGTAGTTCCCAGGATCCTCCTTCTTCCCTTTTTTAAAGATTGGCACTACATTAGCCTTTTTCCAGTCATCCGGGACTTCCCCCATTCGCCACGAGTTTTCAAAGATAATGGCCAATGGCTCTGCAATCACAGCCGCCAATTCCTTTAGCACTCTCGGATGCAACTCGTCCGGCCCCATGGACTTGTGCACGTCCAGCTTTTCTAAATAGTCCCTAACCACCTCTTTCTCCACAGAGGGCTGGCCATCTATCCCCATGTTGTGATGCCCAGCGCAGCAGTCTGGGAGCTGACCTTGTTAGTGAAGACAGAGGCAAAAAAAGCATTGAGTACATTAGCTTTTTCCACATCCTCTGTCACTAGGTTGCCTCCCTCATTCATTAAGGGGCCCACACTTTTCTTGGCTTTCTTCTTGTTGCCAACATACCTGAAGAAACCCTTCTTGTTACTCTTGACAAGTCCAGGGTCCGTATCCTGCTGCTTACCTTTCTTCCCTGTGTCAGGATCCTGAACTCAACCAACTCATGGTCACTGCCTCCCAGATTCCCATCCACTTTTGCTTCCCCTACTAATTCTTTCCGGTTTGTGAGCAGCAGGTCAAGAAAAGCTCCCCCCCTAGTTGGCTCCTCTAGCACTTGGACTAGGAAATTGTCCCCTACGCTTTCCAAAAACTTCCTTCCAGATTCTTGAAACTTTCCCATCAAATCGCTGTCCACAGGAACATGTCCCTAGCTTTAATTTTGAATTACTTTACAATACCTAGTTTGAAATACAATAATTAGAATGTGTCAAATTTACTTCTTAGGTCTGTGCAATTTGTCAAATTCACTGTCACTCAGAATTCTGAGGAATATTACTACTTCTGGGAGAACTTTAGAAAGTCTAGTGGTCCAGTTAGCACAAGCCTTGAAAAGTTCAGATGCTTATCCCATCTTACCTAACTTCTTTGAACAGTACTCTCCCCCGTTCCTACTTCTAATATTACCAGTCTCAAACATTCAAAGATCATGAGTCTAGACTGAAAAAAAAAAAAACGGGAGCAGGGAATGAAGAACTCACTTCTGCTGGCTGATAAATTTGGAAGTTCTTCTGGCAAGGGGTTGTGCCTTCTGTTTGTAGAGAGGCTAGCACAATGGGGCCCTGATCCTGATTGGGGCTGCTAAGCTCTGCTGTACTGATACAAACATTCAATAATAATGGTAACTTCTAGACGGTAGGTGAGCAAAGACAAGAGAGGAGCCCATTGGGTTACTTTTACTGCTCCCCAAATGAGAATGGGCCACCTGAGAAGGGGGCAGGAGACCTCTCCTTAACTCCTGCTACTCAGGGTCAGGAGACACCAATCTCTAGGAAAAGGGGATGATCCCTACCAACAGGGGTGCTGGAACAATTTGTACAGTAGGAGGTGCAGAGAGCCACTGAACCAAAATGTAAACCCTGTATATAATGGAATCCACTTCAAACCAAAGCGGTGCAGCAGCATCTCCAGCACCCCTAGTTCCAGCACCTATGCCTACCAATGCGCATTTAAGAAATAACCCTGACAACTGTTCTTTATCTTCACCTGCTGTGGTTGAACAAGGGAGTTATCTAGTCTTGCAACCTCTTTGACTGGCTGTGAGAGGCTGAAAATAGAGAGCTGTGGCATGCTGGATTGGGAACTTCATTTTCATCAACTCTTCACAACTCTCAGGAACACAGAGGGGTGTTTTAACCGTATGCAGGAGGCCAGTCTTGGTCCTGAGGAAGTCATGAGACCTGTATCCACAACCTTCAGCAACCTGCCTGGCTCAGCACCTCCTGGATACAATACATTGCATACGGCCTTACGTGCTGTGGATGAAAACACCAAAGAGAGGGAAAAATAACTGTAATCAGTAGATTGCTCATTATGTCTCTTGCTTCCTGCAGCACCTAGTGTAACTGTGTTACACTGCACCTTGTGCTTATAAGCAGTACAAAAACAGAAAGGAGAATTTAACCTACACATTTTATTAACTCAATATTCCTTCTCTTCTGGCCCAAATGATGCCAACTTGCAAAGTAAATAGTGCTTTGTGTTTTATTTTTTGCACTGACAGCATAGCTACATGAAAAATATTATGACTTGCCTCTGACACATGAGACTGAAAGAATTATTCTGAAGTGCTCCTGAGCCTATGTCACAGTCTTCTATTTCAGTCCTTGTCATGCACTCTGCCTATCATTCATTATAGTTGATGTGTCTAGGGCAGAAAGGCGTCTCTCTTCTTGTTCCCTAGAGGATTTCATCTTGGCTGGCTTACCTTCAATCACGCTAATAGCTCTCTTGGCACAAATTCAGAAAGGCCCTGATATTCACATATTTCACATATTCAGTTCTATTTTTTTAATTTCTAGTTTTAAAAATGAACACGCTGGAGCAGGCCAAAATGAAGGTTTCCAGAAAAGAATTTTGTTGTAATGAAAGCATTAAATTAAACAATATATATTTTTTTAGTCTATAAACCCTTCGGGTGTCCTTGCTAACTTTTCTCCTATGTACTGCCATAGGAATTTGGTTGTTCATTGATTAAGCAATGAAAACTTAGCTCCTGAATTTATTATATCTTGGTTTATGGCAAGTTTTACACTGAGCTGAGGATATGTTAGAACAAAGATATGTTGGATCACAATTACAATCTCTAATTCTTAATTTAATGTCTAACTTCCCCTTAGCTGCTCTGCTTTTTCTCCCATGGTGGGGTTCAGCTGCAGATCTGACATCCTGACGTATCCCACAATCGAGGCAGAAGAAAAGAGATTATCACATAGTGAGGGCATCATTTGGTGACTGTTTAATTTTTTAACCCCTTCCATGTCACAGTTTACTGCACATTCCGCTGCTCCCTGTCTTTCCCAGCCCACTTCTATTTGAATGGGACTTGACAACATATGACATGCAGTTTGAGGAGGAGGTGGAAGGTCTGATGTATGCTAAACTGTAGGCAGGGACAGGTTTTAATTAAGAAAATGACGAATTTAAGATTTAAAGTTGCTTGTTCTCTCTCCTAGGGATTTTATGAGTGTATCCAGGTAAGTGTCAGACATCAGGCTAGAATGCAAAATACATGTCTAGGAATGACATTCACCTTACAAAAAGAAAAGGAGGACTTGTGACACCTTAGAGACTAACCAATTTATTTGAGCATAAGCTTTCGTGAGCTACAGCTCACTTCATCGGATGCTGTAGCTCACGAAAGCTTATGCTCAAATAAATTGGTTAGTCTCTAAGGTGTCACAAGTCCTCCTTTTCTTTTTGCAAATACAGACTAATACGGCTGTTACTCATTCACCTTACAGTAACTCACTAAAAGCAGGAATAACAAAGTCTCATACCTATTTTATTATCTTTTAACTGCTAAACTGGCAGATGACACACATCCTTAGCTATACACTAAAAGTAAATGAATCAAGGAACTCAGGTAAACTGAATGAAACTCTGTTATAGTCCCGAATAGGACTGATTACACAATGTTCCAGGGACGAATGCAGAAAACACAATGGCTGGGAGATTTTTAATGCAATGTTTATTCTATAAGAATGAGCATATTTTTTTAAAAGGACACAATTTTAGTTTGTTTTTACTTTTAAATGCTGGAATCTATTTTTTTTTAGTCTAAATCTATTTTTGAAAACCTTGTTTGTAAAACCCATTGGATTTATTTATCTTTTCAGTCTGAATTTCTTTTATTTAGGGCTGTCAAGCAATTAAAAAAATTAATTGTGATTAATCGCACTGTTAAACGATAATAGAATACCATTTATTTAAATATTTTTGGATATTTTCTACATTTTCAAATATATTGATTTCAGTTACAACACAGACTACATGTATAGTGCTCACTTTATATTATTATTTTTTATTACAAATATTTGCATTCTAAAAAAAACAAAAGAATTCAGTTCTCCCATTACAAGTACTATAGTGCAATCTCTGTTTCATGAAAGTTGAACTTACAAATGTAGAATTATGTACAAAAAATAACTGCATTCAAAAATAAAACAATGTAAAACTTTAGAGCCTACAAGTCAACTCAGTCTTACTTCTTGTTCAACATAGCTCAGGGGTTTGAGCATTGGCCTGCTAAACCCAGGGTTGTAGGTTCAGTCCTTGAGGGGGGCCATTGAGGGATCTGGGGCAAAAATTGGGGATTAGTCCCCCTTTGAGCAGGGGGTTGGACTAGATGACCTCCTGAGGTCCCTTCCAATCCTGAGATTCTATGATTCAATCACTCAGACAGACAAATTTGTTTACATTTGCAGGAGATAATGCTGCCCGCTTCTTGTTTACAAAGTCACCTGAAAGTAAAAACAGGCATTCGCATGACACTGTTGGAGCCAGCGTCACAAGATATTTATGTGCCAGATGCACTAAGAATTCATATGGCCCTTCAGACTTCAACCACCATTCCAGAGGACATGTGTCCATGCCGATGATGGGTTCTGATCAATAATGATCCAAGCGGTGCAGACTGATGCATGTTCATTTTCATGATCTGAATCAGATGCCAGCAGCAGAAGGTTGATTTTCTTTTTTGTGGTTCGGGTTCTACAGTTTCCACATTGGGGTGTTGCTCTTTTAGCTTTTCTGAAAGCATGCTCCACGCCTTGTCCCTCTCAGATTTTGGACAGCACTTCAGATTCTTAAACCTTGGGTTGAGTGATGTACCTGTTTTTAGAAATCTCACATTGGTATCTTCTTTGTGTTTTGTTATATCTGCAGTGAAAGTGTTCTTCAAATGAACAACATGTGCTGGGTCATCATCCGAGAGACTGCTATAACATGAAATATACGGCAGAGCCGGAGACATGCAATTCTCCCCCAAGGAGTTCAGTCACAAATTTAATTCATGCATTTTTTTTAACGAGCAACATTAGCATAGAAGCATGTCCTATGGAATTGTGGCCGAAGCATGAAGGGGCATACACATGTTTATCATATCTGGCATGTAAATACCTTGCAATACTGGCTACAAAAGTGCGAATGCCTGTTCTCACTCTCAAGTGACATTGTAAATAATAAGTGGGCAGCAGTATCTCCCGTAAATGTAAACAAACTTCTTTGTCTGAGTGATTGGCTGAACAAGAAGTAGGACTGAGTGCACTTGTAGGCTGTAAAGTTTTACATTGTTTTGTTTTTAAGTGCAATTATGTAACAAAAAAAGCTACATTTGTAAGTTGCGCTTCCATGATAAAGAGATTTCATTACAGTACTTATATGAAGTGAATTGAAAAATACTTTTTCTTTTATCATTTTTACAGTGCAAATATTTGTAATAAAAAGTAATAATATAAAGTGAGCAGTGCACTTTGTATTCTGTGTTGTAATTGAAATCAATATATTTGAAAGAATAGAAAAATATTTAATAAATTTCTATTGGCATTCTATTGTCTAACAGTGCGATTAATCACAATTAATTTTTTGAATCATGATTAATTTTTTGGAGTTAATCACATGAGTTAACTGCAATTAATCGACAGCCCTACTTTTACTCCTATTCTTTAAAAAAGAAAAAAAAATCATCATGCCTACCTATCTGTAGAAGGGCTGAAAATGTAGGATTGAATTTTCAAAAGCTTTCAGCACTGGCCTAACTTTACCATTGAAGTCAGTGGCTGAGCACTTTTGAAAATCATTACCTAGCGCTCTTGGTGTCCTAAGTGAGGAAGAACACACTCTTCCAGCTCACTGCCGAGGTCCCTGCTCCTGCCCAGCTGCTCCTCTCAATGTGTGACTTTCCTCCTGAGCATGTTCCAGGCCATTGGTCCGCACCTGAGCTCTATTTCTGCAAAGACTGTGCACATCAGTGCTCCCAGTCCCCCTGTAAAACTGCTCGAATGAGCCCTCGCCCATCTCTGAGGCTACCACACTTAGTGCTTCCATTAGGGTGGGGCTGGGTTCCTCTTGTGCTTGCAGAAGGGCATCCCTACTACCTATGCCCCAATTCCTGCTGCCTTGCCCCAAGGGAGGGGAGAGGAGGGACTGTGAATCCAGCCTGGCTCCTTCAGAGCGGTCATACCCTTGGCTGAAATCCCTCGAGCCCTTCTCCTCCCTGGAAGTAAGGGGCGGGGGGGAGTGTGCACCTGGACACAAGCTAGGGTGTCCGGATAGCAAGTGTGAAAAATCGGAACACTTTTTTTGGGGGGGAAGGGAGGTGTTATAGTTCCGTATATAAGACAAAGCCCCTAATATCAGGAAGGTCCCAAAAATATCAGGACAGCTGGTCACCCTAACACAAGCTGCAGTGTGCTCCCATATGCAGGGGAGGGGTGGGGGCCAAAGTAGCAGACTTGGCTCTGTCAGGGCCACCTGGGACCCAAGGAACCCCCCCTCCCCAGCTGCAGCTGCAGCACCACGTGGCCTTCGTCCCTCTCCCCATTGATTAGTGGGAGAGGTGGGGGCCATGGCAAGAAACCTGGCTCCAGCAGGGCCATTCTCACCTGCCGTTGAAGGACCATGTGGCCCCCAGGCTCCTCTCTACCCCCTATGAGCAGGAAGGAGTCAGCATAGAATCCCTCCCTTAGGGGACTCCTGCTCCAAAAATAAGCAGAGCCCCCATGCTGGGGGGTGGGGGCAGAGATATGACCCCTGCAGTGGGGTGGACCCTCTGCCCCAGGGGAAAAGGGTCCCAAAATCCTTACCAGCCTCCCTCTGCATCCTGAGGACTACCACTGCTGGAAGAGGCTCCTCATGGCCCCTGTGCTGGGCTAAATCCTGGGAGCTGGGGAATGCTGGCCAATCAGCACCTCTCTCCCCCAGCTGGCCAATGGGTGCCAGTGACTCCCATGGGGAGGAGCGACCTATTGTCCTCGGCAAGGGTCCCCCTTTCACTGCCAGACCCATCAATTTCCTCCACCCCTTGATGCGGATGGTGGCATTTTTACACATGGTGCCACCAGGCGGCATAACAGTACAGTACAGATAGCATTCCATTACAGGGGGATTTGACCCAGTCTTCTGTTCACCACACGGGTGCCCTAATCACTGGGCTACAAAATCATTGTCATTCTCGCTCGCTCTGGCCCAGTCACTCATTATACACGGTGGAGCAGTTTCAACAGGAGAGACTGAGGAAGCTCCACATCAGACTATCCCAGAGCTCAGTGTTGAGAGCACTCTGGTGGGAAAATCTAGTTCTAATCCTTTTCTTGAAGCCAGAGTTTGAGTTACCATTTTATGGATGTTATCTAAATGTTTTGAAAAACTTCATACCTTTGAAATAATAAGGTTACAACATGCCACTGAAATTGAGGCCAAACTCCCCCTTGATGTCAACCTCGCCCATGATTTGGTCTGCACTTTAAAACTGAGTGTTACTATTTTCTCCACAGTAACAAATTGAAGTTGCGCAAAAACCGGAGTGAAGGATGGAGGGAAAGCACTGGAGTGGGACTCGGCAGACTGCCTTCGTTATCTTGGGCAAGTGAACCTCTGTGTGTCTCATTGCCCTTGTGTAAAACAGGGATAATGCTACTTCTCTATCTCCCAGGAGTTTGGGGAGGATGAATGTTGTGCGGGTAATCGCTATTATGGTGCGGGGGCCTGTATAAATACTTCAATAGGTACAACAAATATACAGTGTCCAGAGCACAATTTAAAATTAAATCTTGATTGAAGAAGATACATTTAGGAAAACATTAATATCGAAAGATGATTTCGCAGATGGCTGGAATTGTTTCTTTAGTGCCAAATCACTGTTCATTCTTTATTACCTTTTCTTACAGCAATTTCATTCCAAACGGGGTTTCCATTCTGAATGCCGAGGCCTTTTGAATGTCTGATTGAAGTGTTACCTTTTCGTGCTTCACATTTTTCCTTGGATATACAAGATTAGGATTCATTTGGGATCAAAATAGGGTATTTTTATGCTAAACTTGATGAAATCATTGTCGGCAACTGTCAAAACAAAAATGACTTGAAGACAGATCATCTTGTTATAGGAGACTTGCTTCAGTAGTCTGGAACTTACAACCAATTTAGTTATGTCAAGGCACTAAGTCCCATTTACAGTGAAGACATGATGTAATAAATAAAAATTAAATTTGTTCTAGCTGATTTAATGATCACACCATTCTAATTAATTTTGGAAACAAAATGGGTTAGAGAACATGTTAACTATGAGCTGCAAAAAAAATTTGCAGATTTATCACTGATGAAAATATTAATTGGAAAATAATGACCTGACTAAGGTGCAAAGGAGCGAGATAATGGTGCGAGTCTTTCACCACTGGGAATCGAAAGGTTCAAAGGAAGATGCAAGGTCACAAGAGAAAATGAGTACGGGCTCACACTAGTTCTCAATGGGCAAGTGACGACTGACACCTTAGGCAGGTTTAGCGTGGGACTTGTCTAACGCAAGGGTGTTGTAGATCACAGGCAGCCCATTGACTTCAGTGGGCTTTGGATTAAGCCTATGCAGAGCTAGCTAGCTAGGGAGGACGCTTGTAGATTGCCTGTTCACAGTATGCTTGATTTCAGCCAAATAGCCATAACAAGCACTAAACAATGAGAGTCCAGCGGCACATCATGGATCCACTTACACATGATTTTACAGAGTTTGCAGGGGATTAAGCAGGTTGTGTGGGTGGTTGCTCTGCCTGTACCTTCCCATGCGTGGCTACTGGTTAGATTTCACCCACACGTAACATGTATATATGGGATTTTCTTGCCTAATTTCGGGGGGGGGGGTGGAGGGGAAGAAAGTAGAATGAAATATACCTTTAGGTTTATGGGATTATGGGATATATGGGATACCTAGGTTCACAAGGGCCCAAAATACAGATTTAATGATGCGGGAGTACAGACTCTTTACCCTAATTATCTGGATTGTAGTATACATACTAACAGCATAAGGGCTCTCTCATCAACCTTTTCCTCTCTGAAACACAGTGCCATTTTCCCTGTGCTTTTCAAATGCACAAGTTCTCCAAAACATCTCCATAAATGCAAGGTTGCTGTTCTAAGTATGTGCGTTCTTAATCGGAATAGGACACGTCTGAATTTCTTGCCTATGTTTATATGAGTAAAGCTCCCTCTCCTTTAAGTCCAGCCAGTACAGAAAACAGTCTGGTCTTTGATTAATGCAACAAAACTTGTGCTCCGTCTGTATGAATAATGAAATGTGTTGTCTGAATCTGTATTCACCCTGACCTATCAGTCATGCTCAGGAAAATTTCTATATCCTGTCCTAGGCACTCATCAGGAAGAATTTCATCCAGAGTCGCTCAGGCAGAGGTCACATGCTGCTGATGTTGGGGGGACGGATAGCTCAGTGGTTTGAGCATTGTCCTGGTAAACCCAGGGTTGTGAGTTCAATCCTTGAGGGGGCCGTTTAGGGATTTGGGGCCAAAATTGGGGATCGGTCCTGCTTTGAGCAGGGGGTTAGACTAGATAACCTCCTGAGGTCCCTTCCAATCCTGATATTCTATGATTCTATGTCTCTACACCATGACTTTCAATATGTTCCCACTCCCCAAATGCATTAGTGGAGACTGACCATTCTGACTTACATAACCTTATATTATCTTTACAGTCAGATCACTGTAAAGCATTAAAAGGGTGCTGCTGCAGGACAAAAAGTGTACTTTCATGCAAGGACATAGCTATCCGCTACTCTCACTCTAAAGACAGGCCAGGGCTTGAAATATGCTATTCTGGGCCTTTTCCATTAAGTCGTCCTCCACTTAGTACCATAATGTAATTAACATTGTGGGTCTCATGGCTCTTTTTAAAGGAATTAGACACCATGACTCACTTGGGCATTATCTGAACAAACTCTCCCACTGCAGAATGACTCAATCATTAAGATTGCTGTCTGGCAACATTCCGAGATATCAAGAACTAAGAGCTAGCTCTTAATCTGATTTAGGGTCGTCTTTAATATTTTTCAAACACCGCAGAATCCTATTCTGAAAAAAAAGTTATGAGTTATTTTAGGTACAACACTGAACCCTGAGCTGTCTTTCAGCATTACGGATCCTTTTAAAGCAATTGCATTTAATTTTGAAATCCACCGCAAAAAGCCAGAGGAAGAAATAGAGCATTCAAAGCAGGGCAAAGTGCACGCAACAAATGGGACACAGAGTTTGAGAGAGCATTTTAAATTATGTGCAACCCTGATTGATTTCTCCCTTCTTCCTCTCTCTGCCTTCTCCCAGGTGTGGTAAAGTTCAATCTAGACCAGTGATACTCAGACCTCAGTGGTTCAGGAGTCAAATTAGTGAACGGCATTACCAAAAAGAGCCACAATGGTGTGAATTCATTGTTTCATTTACTATAGTACTCTGTATTCATATTAACAACAAGGAGTCCGATGGCACCTTAAAGACTAACAGATTTATTTGGGCATAAGCTTTCATGGGTAAACCCCCCCACTTCTTCAGATGCATGGAGTGAAGATTACAGATCCAGGCATTAATGACACATGAAAAGAAGGGGGTTACCTCATAAGTGGAGAACCAGTGTTGACCGGGCCAATTCGATCCGGGTGGATATAGTCCACTCCCAATAATAGATGAGGAGGTGTCAATTCCAGGAGAGGCCAAGCTGCTTTTGTATTGAGCCAGCCACTCCCAGTCCCTATTCAAGTCCAAATTAATGGTGTTAAATTTGTGTATTCATACTTAAACAGTATGAGAGGGGAGATATTTAGTATACTATTCTCACAGCAAAATGAGTGACCAAATATTATTATTTTATTAAGTACAATTGGTTACTAACATAGTAAAAGTGCATCCTGATTGGTTAATAATTAAATCACACTGTGTTTAATATTATGGGCTGCAAATAGCTGCAGGAGGCACATTAAAGAGCCACTTGAAGCTCTTGAGCCTCAGTCTGAGTATCACTGATAGACTCTGGCTGGAGGGCAAGGGATGAAGATATCTTGCAAGGTGTGGAAAATTGGGAAGGCAGGGGGTGCTTACACATGATTTTCTCTGTTTTGGTCAATTGTCAGGCAAAATGGTGCACCTTGGAGTTTGGAACAGTAAGTTTCATGGTGGCATGCCTGTTTCGTAGATTCAAAAGCCAGAAGGGACTATCTAGTCTGGCGTACTGTGTAACACATGCCACACAACTTCCCCAAAATAATTCCTAGACCATATCTTTTAGCAAAACATCCAATCTTCATTTAAAAATTGTCTGTGGTGGAGAACTGCAGGTACACTAAAGGATTTTCTATAGGGCTGACTCTCACTGAAAGGAAAAAGTCTCCGTTCCTATAGGCTGTGTACCAAGACAATAATTTACATTCACCATTGGGCCTATGGAGCTGTCAGTTTAGAAACACTCATTCTTCATCTTGAACCCTTTGGTGCTTGCCCATCCCAGTGACCATCTAAAGCATACAAGACTGGTAAAGATGACCCAAGAAGGTGGAAGGCAAAGACTCCTCTCAAAACACCCAGAAATCGCTTTTAAAAGCAAGGGACAACAAAGGTGGTGCGCACCTTCATCTCCCTCTGTGCTTCACTGGCATTTTTGGGTGTTCTGCATGTCTGAAAATCAGGCGTCTTGCATTTAGATGCCTAAGTTTGGATTTAGGAGCCTAACTTTAGGACCTGGGTTTGAAAATACTGGCTAAGAGTTTCAGAGTAGCAGCTGTGTTATTCTGTATTCACAAAAAGAAAAGGAGGACTTGTGGCACCTTAGAGACTAACACATTTATTTGAGCATAAGCTTTCATGAGGTGTAGCTCACGAAAACTTATGGCTAAGAGTTGTGTGTGTGTTTTCTTTTTTGAATTATGGATCTGATTGAGTCTATTTCTGTGCTGACTACCAGAGAAAAAGCTGATATTTTCTCCAGGAAAAAGGGGCAGGGAATCATTAATAATTTAATTAGCACAGTGAAGCATTATCTAAAGGCTTACTATCAGGTCTAAAATGTCTCACTGAGATAACTGCAAAGCAAACTCATCCCTTTATATATCTGTTCCAGCCTGACAGAGACCACCTCGACTTTCATCTAAGATAAAGCCCAAAACAGAACCAATTCTTAAGATCAAAGTAATGAAATTTCAATTTGTTTGAAATTCACATTGTGGGACAAAAGGAAATTAAAAAGAGCTGGATTGATTTCTTGCTTTTTAAAAAAAGCATGATAATAACCATAAGAGTCTTTAATTGCAAAATTAGTTTTCAAAATTTCAATCTCAAAATTGTATCAAGGGAGAGGCTATACACATATGGTGAAGCTTTGTTGAGAAGCTACTTTTTGAGGCTTTGGATGAACAGTATCTGAATGTGATCACAACCTCGAACAGTCCTGACTGACTGGCATACACCTCACTGAAGTCATACTTAAAGACATACTTAACTGCTACACTGAAAATGGAGGGAGGGATTCAAGTAGAGCCGGATTTAGGGGCAGGCGACCACCTGGCTCACAGATTAATAGACCCTAGCATGCCAATTTATCATCTTATCTGACAGGAAAATCATACGTGCAAATCATGCATCAAAGTAATGAAATGGGCTACAAATGCAATAAAAAAATAAGGTATTCAAAAGTTTAACAAATGGAGCGGAGGGGGCACCAAAGATGCTCCTTGCCTGGGGTGCCATTTGATCTCGGGCCAGCCTTGGATTCAAGCACTAGCCTCAACAAGGTACTTTAACATGCTTAACTCGCAGCATGTGAGTATTCTCATTATTTAGGGGACAATACTCACATGCTTAAAAGTCAGGCGAAGTACTTCGCTGACTCAGTGCCAAAATGATACGTGAGGCTGATAGTCCTATGTTGAGTAAGTGGGGAGAAAACAGAAAATAATCATTATAAAACTTTGCTTTTACATAAGGCCTAAGCCAAAGCCTGCTAAAGTCAATATGTGAAATCCTGGCCTCAATGGGAGTTTTGCTATTAACTTCAGTAGGGCCAGGATTTCATCCATTCAGGCCCATAGTGTCAAAAGTGTTTTATAAAAATGGATGATTATCATCGTTTTATAAATAGTGAATCTGAGGCAGAGAGGTTAGAGGCATACATAATTAAATCTCAGTGGCTCAGTGTTACATTATCCCTTTTCCCTAAAAAGTTAATCAAATACACATACACGTGCTTTGACATAGTCTCTTCCCCTGGCTGCTCCACAGCTACACACCACTCCCCTGTCAGGGCTGACCCCAGTGGATCAGTCTAGCGTAACATTAGCTCTTTGTTGTCTGGAAAGTAATACAAATCCAAGGAAAATATGATGTATTTTACAGTAATTAAAAAAAACCCTTGATATAATCAACAAGCATTAGAAAACATCCACATTAGTTATCAGGGCCAATTCATTTACCTCCCCCCCCCCCAGCCCCAACCCTTCTTTCAAGAAAGAGAAAACCCCACATGTATTCTCTAGCTTTGAGCCTCCTGAAATATTATAGATCCATAATTTCTGTTCTGTGTGTCTGTTCACTGCTGAAGAAATTATTCCGGTGCCTCTGCAACAGCAAATGAAAGAAGAATTGACCTTTTCTTATCTGAACAATGGACGTTCAATCCACCAGAGATACCATTCCTGCTTTATTGAATTATGACATTGACAAAAAGCTCTAAATGTGAATCTTGATCTGAAGGAGCCCTGATCCCAATTTGTACAATAGTTTCTACTAGATGGCTAATCTCTTTGCTAAAAGCTTTGCTGCTTCTGTGTGCAAACTAGAATGTGCACAACAAAAACCAAAATCAATAACAGCAGCAGAAAATCCACTGCTTTCATCTAGCTATTTATCCCAGTTAGTGAAGGCATTTTTATAACTAGGTTAGCTAGCTTCCAGAACAAGCATTATTTTGTACCTGATTCTTTCTGCGAGGAAGGCTTATTTCATTGTAGAAACCACAGTCTTGTTTTATTTTTGTTTATACCTTACTAGAACAAAGATTTAACAAATTTACAAAGGAATAACTTGATGTGGCTTATTTTAGTTTCTCCAAAAAGAGCAAGCATGCTTCTATTGAAACAGGTATTTTATAGATCTTGGTGAGACAGGAAATATGTTTGTGTCTATGGGTATGTCCATATACATTTTACAGCAGGACATTCACACATGGGAGTTTGTGCATAGGAGAGGTTTTGCAGTATAACCTAAGGTGTGAATTTAAACCAAAGGTAGTTATATGGGTGTAACACACCCTTGTTCTTCCCTCATATGGACACGCCTATTCCAGTATGACTGTCCTTTTTTTGGTGTAGCTTACACGGTGTGGAAAGGAGTTTAAGTTATACTGAAAAATGCCATTGTACTGGAATAAGAGTGTCTACGCAGAGAGCTATACAGGTGTAACCATATCTGGTATTTCTGGTACTATGTAACTGGTAACATTTTCCCATGTAAACAAGCCCTGAGAAACAATTTGATGACCACTTCTGAAATGAGACAACCTTCTGAGTAATGTATTTACTGGGAGACAAGTCCTGAAGTAGAATCGGGAAAAAAACTTGTCTCTATGCCTATCTAAAAATCAGTCTCTGGATGAAACTAACCAAGACTGAGATTATGCTGGTATGAAGAGGGAAGCACTACAGAAAACTTGCCTTCTCTAGAACACTCCCTAATATTAAGGTCATTTACTCTGTTAGATTGGTTCAGAGTCTTGGGGTCCTTTTAGGCTCTCCACTGCTACTGGATTCACGAATATCCTCATTGGGTATGTCTACACTGCAATTCAACACCCTTGACTGGCCTACTCTGGCTGACTCGGGCTCATGGGGTTTGGGCTGCAGGGCTGTAAAATTGCGGTGTAGATGGCCAGGCTCGTGCTGGAGCCTAAGGTCTGGGATCCCCCAAAGTGGGAGAATCCCAGAGCCCAAACATCTACATTGCAGTTTTACGGGGCCACAGTCTAAACCCCATGAGCTTAGTCAGCTGACATGGGCCAACTATGGGTACTTAACTGCAGTGCAGATAGACTCATTGTACATCAGCCATCAGTTCAGTTTATCCACTCACCTTGAATAAGCTGCACCTGCTGCAAAATCCAGCAGCCTCACTGCCTAGCAACACAGGTCAGCATAAGCATGTAACCATGATACTCCACTCCCTGCCCTCATTTCTCATTAATCAAAAAGTTCAGTTCAAGATCTGTCATCATATTCAAAGCCTGCCATAGAGATAGGCCTGAGTTCTCTCTTTCTTGGCAACCAGAACCTCCCACAAGATCTGGAACAATTAAACTGTTAACCAGTGGGGGCCGTTTGATAAGTCATGTTATACGAAATTTCCTTCTCCAAGGGAAAAAGTCATTCACTCTGTTTACTGAAGATAATTTCACATCAAGATACCACCAGTGCTTAGGAAGCTACATTGGTTTGCTGCATATTTCTGGGTAGACTTCATAATGCTGATGTTGACCTTTAAAACTGTTAATGGCTGGGGACTAGGTTTCCTTTACTTCAGAGGCTGACTTGCTCTGGGCCATGCTACTGGAGTTGTGACCAGTAGGGATGAAGGAGTTGGAGCTCCCTGCTTATAAACAGCTGGGAATGGCTGACAGGTCATTCTCTGAGAGGGTCCTTAGACTTTGGAATTTGTTTCCCTCCTCGATGTAGATCTTTTAAACTTTCCAGACACACTGCAGAGCTTATCTTTCTTCCCCCAGCATATGGGAAGGTGGTGGTGGGAGGATTAGGGTGGGAGATCCAGAGATGCCTGCTGTGGAGAGGATACTCCATTTTCTGGCATGTGTTTGAGAGTGAATTGAACAATCCCTAAATGTCATATTCAAATAATTTGAAACCATGGAATTTTAACTCCTATATAAGTGTCCTGAGCTTAAGATGGGAGTTTATTCAATGTTTATACATCTAATTACATACAACAGCAGTCTCCTGCCTGGGATAATGCCTTGTACAATGCCCTGGGGAGTGGTGGGAATTCCCCCAAAGTACCTGGGAAATGGCTTTTGGTGGAAGCTGGATACTTCATAACTGAACCAGTGGTTGCCTTGGATATGGCAGTTCGTATGTTGTTAATGAGGTCCTCTGTGCTTTAGGGGGCCAATGCTAATTAGGTAACTTATTATTGATTTGTGCCCATGTAAAGGACATCAACTGTTCGCTCTGTCTCTGTATACCTGAGTTTGTATTAATGTTGCTGCTCTTTATTACAAAGGCTTCCACAGCAATACACTTTTATAGCTTTTAGTAAACACGATTTTGTCATCTTGTGCCATTGCTAATTTAATTTAAAAGTCAGCATGTATTTTCCTTTTTCGTTTTAACCTTGAAATAGTTGCTTAACATCACAAGTGGGCTAAGAAGGATACAGTATGGGCTTGTATCATATACACAGATATGGATCTTTACTTGACTTTTCGTGATACAAATTACATTAGTGAATAGGCCTCAGCATTTATTTTATCACATTTGTCATCCTGAGCTTATATGAGCAATTTAAAGGATTAAGTTGGAGGGATAGAGAAACTGAGAACTCTGTTTAGTGCTTTCAGAAATTTAGTTTTTTATATATGAGGATAAATTTGAGCCAAATGCACAATGAAGAAGTCTTCCAATTCCCTCTTTAGTTATTCATTGCATTTTTATTAGTGTGGCCTGTGACAGTTTTGGAGCAATATTTTTCAGACTGACCCTTCTCCATTAATCTCTCCATTTTGGGTCAAATTGTGCATTGCTTACTCAATCCTCACTAAAACAAAACTCCTGTTGACATCAATCCAAATATAGATTTGGCCGACAGTGTGCAAGGTGAGAAAATGCAGAAGGGAAGGTCAGGTGGGTGACAGATGCTGGATACAAGAAAGCATTTCCTCCGTGTCCACAAATGATGGTATTGTTTGCTATATAGTGCAGTTTCAGAAAGAAAAATCCCTGTCATTGGAAAACTGAACATGGAATTTGCAAGGAGTATACATTATGCTACTATAGTTTGAACCACAAGTAACTTACTTTTGTTGTTTTTCCATTGTGAGCATGATCAATGGATTAATAACCAGGTCAGTTAATACAAACTTACCCACTAGACATGTAGGTTTTTTTTGGTGCTGAATTGCAATTTGTAATATATAAGACAACAACTCTGAAATCAATAGAAACAAGATATCAAATTACAAGGCAACAAACCTAATGTAAAAGGACTTTATGTTACTATTACATGCATAAAACAAAGCAATAATCACAGTCTTGTAAGCATTTCTTGTCCCCAGGAAGATACTGCTGTCCAACTGAATTCCACCAGTTATAGAGTTTTATTTTGATTGATTAATACAGTAACTGGGGACAGTCACCCTATTTTGCTGTTTAAAAGGTCCTGGCTGTGAATTTAGTTAAGAGCTAAGATTTTCTCCATCTCGTTTATCATGTGCGCTGGATTATTGTGTTAGATCATATCACTTAGAGTAGTCACTGTACAACCCGATGGCCCAAAGTTCTTGTACTTTGTAGTGAGAAGGCCTGGCCTCCCTCAGAGGTGGACGCAGAGGGAACACCGCAAGCCATCTGGTGGGTGGAGCTAGGAGGGCCACCCCCGGGACTCCAGAAGTAGAGGGGTGGGACAGGAAGGGGAAATATAAAAGGCCAGCCTAGCAACTCAGTTGGGAGGAAGCCGCAGCTGCTCAAGTGGAGCACCAAGGAGAACCGCTGTTGCCCCAGGGCCCAGCATGAGCTTCTAGGGAGCCCCGATGCTCTCAACATGGAGGAAATACTACCGCTAGCCTTGGCAGTGTGCCCCGGGGGTTGAGGATGACCTGTGGATCCATGTACGCCCAAGTGGGAGAAAAGGAAGCAACCCAGGGAACCAGGCAATAGTCTGGTGGAGAATGAGCCTGAAATCAGGTCAGTGTGTTGCGGGCGGATCCCTGCTGACCCAGTGGTGGACTGCTCCACCACCGTTAGGGCCCTGAGTTGGGATGTGGTGGAGTTGGGCAGGCCTGTGTTCCCTCTGCCACCCCACTCCTGGGGTGGCAGTACTCCCCCTCCTTAGGCTAGGAGGCCTGTGATCCTCCGCTCACCCCAAACCTGAGCCCATAGACTGCGTGTGGTGCTCACCCCAATCCTGAGCCCCACAGACCAGACTGGGGCTACAGCTCTGCCTGATTGCAGGCCAGAGTCCTAACTGCTTGTTGCTTCGGCCTGCTTAAAGTTGGGGGTGAATAGACTGGTGCAGCTCTGCCTGGTTGCAGACCAGACCCTTGACTGTTGGCTACCATGCCCTGCTTAACAGCTACACGGACAGACTGCTACCACTCTCCCTGGTTACAGGCCAGAGCCCAGATTGTGTGTAGCCTGCCCCACTTGAAGGATGAGCCCCTTGAGAACAGCTAATTTCCCCCTTTTCCCTGCTTGGAGAAGGCTTTAGCAGACCCAAATTGTGAGGAGGCGTGGCCTCCTCAGATGCGGATGCAGAGGGACAGCCCCACCCGCTTACAACTTTGATTGTGCTGGATTCACCGCTCTGCCTGCGTAACTCCCCTCAAACAAGAATGGAGTGATACTGTAGTGAATCAGTTCTATTCTCTTTCTGATCCTCTCATTCTTTTTCTACTCACAATCTTTCTCCCACAGTCCCCTCGCAATAGCGGCTCACCTCCCCATCTGCACAGTAGCCAGAGGATTTACATGTGCTCGTAAAAAGCTTCCTTAGTGTCATTTCATTATGATGCCCAACTGTGTTGTGAAGGTTATGTGCTTACGTCACAGTCGCTGCTTTACCTGACGATCCCTTTGATTTGGGTGATACAAATTACATTAGAGGATGATACTCAATTTACTTTGACTTTTAAAATCATCATCTGGACATAGAGATTTCTATATATACACTACAGACCATGCCCTTCCTAAGATTTCATTTCTCAGTTATTTTCCCACTCTTAGAGAATAGGCTTCAAGAAGATCCCATTCATCTTTTACTTAAAGCCGACAGAGTGCTGCACGCTGGTGTGCTTGTTTGGATTTACAAGGCCACATCATGCCATTGATTTTTATGTAGAACTCCCCATTGACTTCAGTGGGTTGCTCTGAGTAATAGTTGATGGCATCCATAGGGCCCTTACTAATGGAAAAGAGCTTGCTCATTCTTTTTCTGATTCAGCATTACCCCATTAGACTCATTCAGGATTTTACTGTCTGTGATATCAAACAGTTTGATATTATGTGCTCTCTTCCTCCTCCTTATTTGGTTAACACTTGAAGGGAAGAACCCGAGAAACCTGACATCACAATGTGCATTAGATTGTATAGCATTGGTTTCATTGCTAACTGACTCATGAACAGGCATGTTATTTAATTATCCTTTTCCTGCACCAGTTCAAGCATTGGCCACTGGAGATCAGCATCAAATACAGCACCCCAGTGACAGAAACCCACAATAGCCTATGGACAGCCTCACTCAGAGAAGATCATAAACAGATATGCCCTAAATCTCAGCAAGCAGGCTGACAATTCAGGCAGGATGATATTCACCCATTGTGTGGGGATCCACTGGAAAGTCCTTTGTATTATTTAAGCCTTGCATTGAAGCCCTGCAGGGAAAATGAGTCAGGAGGGCAGTCTCCATGCTGGCCCCACCCACCTAAGTTAAAAAAAAAATACCTCAATGAAAACTGGCCAGGGATGGGCCGAGACCAACCTTTAAAGCCATATTTATGAGGATCTGGTCTCCCAACAACATTGGACCATCACTCCAGCTGTTAGGGCCAAGACCCCAGGTTGGAGGTGGTAGATTCTACCTCCTTCCTTCCTCTCTCACATATACAAAGCCCATGTTTTGGAATGGATTTCACCCTAAACGAACTGAATACAAGACTGGTCACACATCAGAAGAAACAAGAACTACAAGACTGAAAAACCTCCCTCTCTCTCACACACAAAACCCCAAAAGAGTGAGTATGGTGCAGAAAATTTGCATGAATACTATCTGTCCTTGAGACCGAGGACTTCAATTTCCAGTGCTGTCAGCTGTGCACCGTCGAAAGCACTACATTCTGAAGTCAGAGTAACTCCTAATCTGTTCTTGGTAGTTTAAACTTGCACTATGTTTTCCAGTTTCCTGAAATCCTGTTGCAAGAGATGCCTGATAATTTTACAGGTCGGTTAATTCACAAGATGGCAATTAATGTGGCAAGCTACCACTTAGACCAACCAATCAAAACAAAACATAAGGGGAAGGGGTGCTATGTCATTGTGTGGACAACAAAGAGAACAAAAGGATGATCTTTTAAATACACACTGGCTATAGTTCAATTAATGATGTCATGTCTATCGTAAGGCCTAATGAAGGAACAATCAATAGAGAAAAATGCATCATTCCATCCACTTGTTTTTGAAAGGTAGAAGATACTTTTATCCCATTTTCCCCCTTGAACCACACACACAAGGTAAGTCCCAACAGTGTTAATGGAAGTCATAAGACATTTAGACTAACATGTTTGACTTGAACATCCATGTAAAAGCAATGGCGCCAAAAAAAAAAAGCCTCAGATGGAGAAAAAATGCCCATAGTACCAAATTATTTTGTGTCCCAGGCTTTTGGGAAATATACTGCAGTTTGTATTTTAGTACTACTTCTGGCTGGTGTGGTGTGACCGTACACAATCTACTATTTTGGAAAATTCCACAGAGTTACCGACTGCTCCAGTGAACACATTCATATCACTGGGTATCGAAACTGATACAAATGCTTTTGGGGAGACTGGAATATAAACTGAAATTCCAAATAAAGACCATTCTGACCTAAATTATATTACGTTAAAAATACTGGGCCAATCAATCCCAGTTGCCCCAAGGTAAGTGGGAGTAGAATTTGGCCCACTAATGCTGTGTTGGGGTTCTGGGGACTTAATTTCTGTTCCTATGATTTGTGAGGTCACCAGAATTCCTTGGTGAAATTTTTGTCTTGGCAGAGATTAGATATTATGTATATCTATAGCTATATCTATTGAAAAATCAGCCACGTAATAAACCATCTTGGGCCTAATTCTCTTCTCACTTACTTTAGAATAAATCAGGAATAACTCCATTGGATGTACATCAGTTTCAAACTGGCGTGAGGTCCAAATCAAGCCCCTTATTTTTACAAATGAGCTGAGAAAGTTTAGCTAGCAATAGCATAGCAACAAATGAGTCATCCTATCTCTTCTTATGAGTCAGTATCATGACAGGTCATCACTCATGTCTGTTGGGCGCTTTGTTTCTCCCAGGCTTCTTCTGGAATGAAACTGATTTAGATGCCAGCCACAGAACGTTAAGAGTGTGCGGAATGTTTCTTAATACAGAGATAATGAATCCTGTTAAATTTTAACAACTTACAAGACATGTTATTCATGAAACTTTATAGGGCCTTACTCTGCAAGTCTAACAGACACAGATTTACTCCACTGAAGTCAATGGGATTAAGTGCGACTCAGGATTAGTAAAGGTTGCCGGATTGGATTAATGTTACATATGGCTCTATAATAAAAATACAAGGAAATATTTCCAAAATATTACTTCTGTTATGTATTACATGGTACAGGTGTCTGCATATACATACAAACATCATATAGGCTAATACAAATCTTAATACTACATCATTGCATATTATAATAATAGTGGTATGACTGTTTTGATCAGTATGATTTGGGATGGGTGAAACCATGAACAGTTTCACAGGTTGTCCCCAGAGAGTTTGATTAAAACCTTAATACCAAACCATACCATTATGTATTCATAATGTTAAAGAAATACTTTAAAATTTTGACATTTCTGTGGGTAGAAAAACTGCCTATGTTGCAGAAATCCATCTGCAAGAGTTTCTTCTGTCCCCAGATGCAGAACGTGCATCTCTAAACTTAAACTTGCCCGTGACCCAACACAAACAAGATTCTAGAATGGTGACAGCTTTTCTGCACATTTTATAAATGGTTTTTAGCGGCATGTCTTACAGTGGATTCAATGCACTATGGAAAGTTTAATGGTTTAATGTATCAGTTAATCCTTCAGCATGCTTTATTCCCTTCAATACAATCCTGATTTTATCCCTCCCCTTTTGGAAGTTTTCATTCACTATGTGGAACATTACAAGAATTTTTTTTAATTACCTTTTTCAGTCCAAATGTGAATATTTGTGCAAAATTTGGGGAAAAATTGATTTGGATGTTTTCAAGTTAGAAGAGTAAGAATAAAATACATATCATGTGGCATTCTGATGGCTTGACTGAGTTCAGTGGGAATGCTATTCTAGCTGTACTGTGGAACATCCTTCCTGGCAGATAGATTTATCCCTTGGCAGTATGGACCATTCGCTGCCCTCTTTCTCACTCTCCTCGTTTTAGTGAATTGTGATGGATGCTTGTGCAGTTCCAGGAAAGAAGAGCAGCTTGTTTGGTTTATATGTTTTGTGTCTGTTTCCATCCAGTGAAAAAGGACAGAGTTTCTACATGACTGTGCCTGTCTCATGGTCATGTTTGTAATGGGCATTCCTGGATAAGATTGCTACATCCATGACAAAACAGTCCTTTCAATGGAGGGCATCTGAACTGCTCAAATGTGTTTCCTAGCCCTTACATGTGGACTGAATAAAATGAAAGAGACAGATAAACTGACCTTATCCATACGTTCCCCACCTCAGCTGCCTGAAGGTATCAGCAACATGTGCTAGCACAAAAAACTTTAAAGTTAATGCAGCCGCACCAGTGAGGTGAAAATTCAGCAGCAATATCCCTAGAAAAGTAGACCTAATCCTGCACTCACTGGAGCCAATGATACAACTCCCATCGAGTTCAAATGAGGCTGGATTGAGCACTGTCTTTGGCAATAGCATTTTACTGGGAACTTGATGGCAAAAATTCAGTAGTCCAATCTCTCTCCTCTTTCCTCTAGTGCTGTAGCCGTCACATAACAAATTATATCAAACTGGGACAACTAGAAGATTTCACCTCCTTCTGTTGAATTCAGACCTGGCCACACTGATGATCTCCGGGCATGATTATTGCCGGCCTTATCCAGGAGTGAAGCCACATGCCTTGAAAAAACCCCCATTGGTACAAAACACAGCAGTGCATCTGCTTAGAAACACAGGTCGCCATGAACACATCCTACTGCTGCTTCACACTCTGCACAGGCTCCCCATTAAATATATAGGCCAATTCAAGATCTCAGTCCCAATATTCATCGCTCTCCATTGATTGGCCCCAGCTACCTCAGAGATCAGCTCGCCTGCTGCAACCAAGACTAAGGCTAAGATTTTGTCGGTCATGGTCTTCCATTATATTTTTCTTTACTGCCCATGACCTGTCCATGACTTTTACTAAAAATATCCATGATAAAATGGGAAGGGATCGGGCAGCTGCGGGGTGGCTGGGAGCTCTGGAGCTTCAGGGTCCCACTGGCTCCTCCTTAGAGGTGGGGAGCTGCGGGGGTCCCCTTAGTCCCCATGGCAGCTGGGGATGTGGGGGTCCCCCTGACCGCCTGTGGCAGAGGGGAGCTCCAGGTCCCCCTGCCCCCTCCCCAGCAGCAGGGAGCTGTAGGAATCTCCCTGCCACTGTCATGGTGAGGAGCTGTGGGGGCCACTTGCCCTCCACAGGGGCTGGGGCTGTAGGGTTCCCCCTGCCCCACCACAGCTGGTGGGGAGCCATGAGGATCCCTTTGCCACTGTGGCTGGTGAGGAGCTGTGGGGGTTGCCCTGTCCCCTGCAGTGGCTGGGAGCTGCAGGGAACCACCCCTGCCTGTGGTGGCTGGGAGCTTCGGGGCCCTCTGCCTCAGGTGGCGGGGGTACCTCATAGCTCCCTGCTGCTGCAGGAGGTGTCGGGACCCTGCAGTTCTGAGCCGCTGGGGCTGAAGTCACGGAGGTCTTTGGAAGCCACAGACAAAATCACAACCTTAACCCTGACCTTTCATGACATCTACATGCTCCTGTAATAACGAAATTGTTAACCAATAGGGAGAGCCTTGTAAGTGCCAGAGACAGAAATTTCTTAGGTGCTGGAATTACCTTTTGTGAGAGTAACCGCCACACAGCCTAAGGACAACCACGGGGCTCAGTGTTCAGCTCTACAAAACACATCTCTTTGACTGGACTTTCCCTCAGTAAAGCCTTCATAACTTACAAAACATGTAAGTTATTTCTCCTACAGGTTGGAAGGAAAGGGAGAGATGCACTGTTATATCTAGGGCCCTACCAAATTCATGGCCTTGAAAAAACATCACAGACCGTGAAATCTGGTCTCCCCTGTAAATCTGGCTATTGTAGGGGGGCAGAGATATACCCTCTCTTACTTCTGCACTGCCCTCAGAGCTGGGCATCCAGAGACTGGTGGCTTTGGCCACGCACCCAGTCCAGAAGGCAGAGCCGCCACCAGCAGCAGCGCAGAAGCAAGGGTGGCATGGTATGGCATTGCCACCCTTACTTCTGTCCTGCTGTTGGCAGGGCACTGCCTTCAGAGCTGAATTCCTGGCCAGCAGCTGCCTCTCTCCAATCACTCAGCTCTGAAGGCAGTGCAGAAGTAAGAGTGGCTATACCACGACCCCCCCACAATAGCCTTGTGACCCCACTCCCCGTGAACCTCTTTTGGGGCGACCGCCATGATTACAACACCGTGAAATTTAAGATTTAAATATCTGAAACTGTGAAATTAAAGATTTTTAAAATGCTGTGACTGTGACATTTACCAAAATGAACCGGGAATTTGGTAGGGCCCTAGTTATATCTATTTTAATTATTCTGTAAGTGCTCTAATGCCTAGATACCTCAGTGCCTAGATAGCAGATCCTTCCTGACATCTGCAATACCTCTGCTTGAGCTGATCTCTAATAGTGTAACTTCCAGCTATATCCCTCATTAACAGATCTAAAACCACTTATGCGTTTCAGTCATTGAACTCTGAATCAAAAGCCAGTTTTCATTATTGAAAATGGGGGGGGGGTGGATTTTAGATTCTGGGGCACCCCCTGCAAATTCCTGAGCAGGCTCTTTGAAACGAGCAAGGAATTTACTGGCACTAATAGTATCTTTCCCAAGTTTGACTGAGTCTAGTGCATACTGGAACAGGTCTTCTGGAACTTAGTCAATGATGTGCGACTATGCAGACATGATAAAAAAGCTCCAGGTTATGTAGATCTTGAGTCTCAGTGTCTAGATTCAAGAAACTCTCCAATTACCCAGGACATAACAATTACACTTATATCCAGAAACTTATCTGTACAAGGTAACTTGATTTTAATACTGTGCATTGCAGTGGTCTCCTTTGGCAACGAGTTGTTATTTGTAATGGAAATACTGACATACATTGTGACTCATAACAGCATATGGAAAGCTGCACAAAATCTCAGTGGGATCATAAATACTAAATGGCACCAGGGCTCAATATTTTTAGCAGCAAAAAGGTTTTGTATATCGTCATACACTTGGAAAATGCTGGAAGAGCTTCTTTTCATGTGAGTGTTGACATTTGCTAGCCAGGTTCCTCTTTAAACATGTGGAGCATCTGGATGGAAACAACCTTCTGAGCAAAGCTGTAGCTGACACAGAGGATCCTTATGCATGTAATCCAAAGCTTTTAAAAACCTCATTCATCTCTCTGGGGTTTCCCTCTGGTAGTTAATGCAGTTTTGTGGCTGAGTGGACTCCAGTACTCTCAGTGGAGCTGTGTGTGCGCTTTATTCTGCAAATTGAAACCTTGGAGGAACGGATAACTCTTCCTAAGTCTCTCACGTGTTGGATGAGAAGAAAAATAAATTCCACAGAAAAGTGTTAACACCACCAAAGCTTGTTGCAACAAACAAAGACTTTCAGAGATCATAGTATTACTCAAGAACAAAATATCAACTTTAAAAAACAAATTACAAAGCAGTGAATGAAGAATCAACATTACTTGGTTCCAAATGTAAAGGAACTATATTCATCTACATGAAGATTGGCTAGACATTAATTAAAGCAAGTGCTTTTTTGTTTTATTTTCAGCTGCCAAGATTTAGTATACAACTGCACAGTTATCCATCGATATCAGTAACATAAATCAATGCACCATCAGTAATATACTAAAATTCCATTGTTGAACTATATTGATTTTGAATTTCATTATTATTGTATTCTTGAAGCAGAAGATACTAGCTTTCAAGAAGAATTAATACTAGCCTATGGACTATTCCTAGATAGAAAATTCTAGGACACTAGCATTAGGGTTGAAAGTGCTTATCACTGATATCAGAACACCCTTCCAAGAATATCATAGTTATCAAAAAGCAGTGGAGTGACTTGTGATTTTTACTGATGTAACTGAGCTCAGAATATGGTCTGCAATGTTTACTAGTTCTGTATCTGGCTTTACCCAGCTGAACCTTGGGGGAAAAACAAATAGACTCTCCGAAACTCAAAAAAATGCAACAATGTTTAAAAAAAGTATATTAAACTTGTTAGCTAGTAAAGTTTCTTGGTGACCGTCTATAGTCTTGTTTAATGGTGGTTATTCGACCTAAATTGTTAGGGCCAAACCGCCTGTGAGTAAACCAGTGCAACTCCAATGAATCATGCCCATTTACATCTGGACTGAAGTGAACTCCTTCATTTAGGTACCTAAATGGAAGGGGTGCCGTTTGGAAAAATCTGGCCCTTTGTGGGTTTAAGCACTTCTGAAATCTGGCCTTACTGGGCACATTAATATTCTAATTCGATCTTATTATTCTTTTGGGAAGTGTCAAAGACCTGTAGTCTTTAGTGCATACAAGACTTCTGTGCATAAGATCTTATTAAATTAGCTCTGCTTCTCTCTTTCTTCTTGTGTTCTGCACTAATTCCATTAAGAATACAACTGCTATTGAAGGCGACTGGACTGGAGGTTTCCCTTCAGCGAATACTTCTGTTTCAGCACCAGCAATTTTATCTGCCCTTCTGTTTTTCTGTTGCCCCAAGCTACTAGTTTAAAAAACAAAGTGTAATGTGCAGTACATGGTATTGAAAGCTGTTAAATGAGGAATAGCTCCTTCCCTTAACAGGTAGCACAAAGACTAAAATCACCTAGGGTTTGCAAGCATGCATAATCCTTTGACAAGACAGTGCAAAAGGTAGTACAAAAAATTGTAGGGCTTTGGCTCCACGCATTAGCAATAACTATTGGCCCCAGTCATGCCAACACTTAGGACTGTACATGTGACTAGTCCTTTGACTTCTATGGGAGTATTCATAAGTAAAATGTCATGCATATGCTTAAGTGTTTGCATGATTGATGCCTTAATCACTAACTTTAGTTACAACCAACAAACTAAGTAAAAAGCCAGGGAGAAATACTGAATCACAGAAAATCCTGGAAAGCATATGGCCCATTCTTTCAGAGTCTCCATAGCTAAGGTTGAGACTTGCCTTCCATTATAAACATTTGGCTGTCCCTTTAAGTTCTCAAAACTGTAATATCTTATTTCAGTTTTGCATGTGTGTTCTGTGGTCAACAGCCAATTTTCTGCTTATATATGAGGTGATACAGACAAGTAGTTTTCAAGATATGGGAACCAGGCAAAAAATAGAGGTTAATCATGATTGTAAATTTTAGTACTATTTTTTCATGTCTTATCTACAGAACAGGTGTCCTAGAAACTTTAAATGAAACGGGACCAATCTTGGTGAGTTTCTAACATCCAGGATCAATTATGGTATTGGAAAGGCCTAATGATTGTTCGCTGTCTAATTAGGAACCTCAGCACAGCCAATTGGCATCTAATGTTGAAAGGTGCTGAAGGTGGAGACCTAAATTTTAATTTAAAATAAGTTCTCTAGGTCTCTGCCATGGGGAGACTAGTTTCAAAATACAAGCAAATTGCTAGGGAGATTTGATACTGTGAAGTACTTTTTATTTATTTATGTATTTATTTTTTAAAAAACTGTAGACTTTTGGAAGCCTCTAAGAAAAGCTCCTCAATCCAAAAATACAAACACGTACTGGTGACTAACTTTACTCATGCTCAGTAAAGCATCTGCAGAACTGTTTGTAGAACTATGCTGTAGGTATATAAGGAACAAGACACTGATGATGGTTGAATTATGTCATTCTCTGGATTGGATGAAGGTTATTTGGGTACCTTAATTATACAATTCTATGCTTTTGAGTGTTTAGGTTTCTTCAAATTAAACCTTAATGAACAAAAATTTTTGATAGCTTCAAAGTTTTGAAATCTTTGATGCTCTCTTGTAAAGTATTTTTTTTAAACTCTGTAGTTTCAGAAATTCACTCTCAACTTTATTCTAACTCAGAGATCTCAAACTCAAATCACCACGAGGGCCACATGAGGACTAGTACATTGGCCGGAGGGCTGCATCACTGATACCTTTTCATACAAAGATACAAAAGCCCCGCCCTCTTCCCCCTCTCCACCCCTTCCATGAGGCCCCGCCCCTGCCCCACCTCTTCCCACCCCTTCCCTGCCCCCATTCCAAACCCTTCCCCAAAGTCCCCACCCTAACTCTGCCCCCTCCCTGCCCCTATTCCAACCCCTTCCCCAAATCCATGCCCTGGCCCCGCCTCCTCCCCTGAGCGCGCCACCTCCCTACTCCTCCCCCTACCTCCTGGAAAGTCCTAAGGTGGTGGGAAGTGCTGGGAAGTAGGTGGATGAATGGGGACATAGCACACTTGGGGGGGCGGGCGGGGGATGGAGGCTGGGGGTGAGGGGAGCTATGGTGGGCCACAGGAAATAACTCCATGGGCTGCATGTTTGACACCCTTGCTCTAACTCGTGATTTTCTTTGGTCTGGGAATGTATTTCAGATTAATTTATTTCCTCATTTGCACCATCTCCATAATCCATTTACACTGATGTAAGTAGGTGTTAATGACCAAGTTGGACAACGATCATCGTATTTTAAATACCAAATCACATAGTCTGAATGACATATAGTATGTCATTTACCTATGTTGTCGCCATTGACGTAATGAGAGGTTGTGAAAGCATGACTAAAAGTGTTAGTGGGTATGCATTTTGCATGAAATAAAATGGCATAGGAACAGTTGAGAAAACTTTTAGGTACAAATGAGAATTGTATAAAATACTTGGGAATTCAAATCTGAAATAATCTAGAAGATATTTACAGTTTACATAGCAAACCATTACTTTCATAAATGGAAAAAGATGTAGAGTGCTGGGAGAAGTATGTAATTTTTTGATCAGTCCTTGAATAGTCATGGTAAAATTAATATTTGCCTACAATATATTTCTGACTTTAGAATCTTTCTGTAATCACCATATAAATAGTATGTGTATATCTATCTATATCTATCACACACACAAATATGCATATGGAGGGAGGGAGAGAGAGAATACTGTTAGAATTAATATGGAGTAAGACAAGACAAAGCAAGTTTAGCTGATTTATACAGATCTATTAAACAGTTTGGACTAGCTGTTCCAGATATTATATGGTCCTATCAAGCCAGCCAGCTCAAAGCAATAGTGGACTGGGTACACTGAATCCAGCAAAACAAACGATCACACTTGAAGAAATTAAGAATCACTGTCATTTGCTTGGAGTGCCTACTGAGTACTGGTAGCTTCTAACTGGAAAAAAAGAAAAACTGCCCCAAATTAGAGTAACGACATAAAAAAAGGAGAGAGAGAGAGAGAGAGAGAGAGAGTGTGTATGTGTGTGTGTGTGGTAGGGGGAGAGATTAGAGTTATGGAAAAATTAATGTATTTATTTTCCAGGTACTTAATAGATGCGGCACAGATAGGTATATGGATATTTGGGTCCCATTTATTCAATACCTAGAGCACACTCACTCACAAAACAGATCACATTTGAATGTTTTAAAAATATAGACATGGCTAGGTTTGTAAATGCAAATGAAAATGGAATTCTTTTTTTACTTTAGAAACAACATAAGGAGCTTCATTGTAGAACATGGCAATACCCTGCCTGACAGAAAAGTGGGATGACTATGTCATTGCATGTTTCTCTAAACAAAAAGTGTATGGTAATGATTTTAAACGTGTTAAAACTTCCTAAATGAACACTTACTAAATAAATACACCCCACTCACTATTCTGACCAAGTTAAAAAAAAAAGTGTGAAATTACTTATCTTTTACCTTCTCCAGAAATCACACAGAATGGGCACTGTGCCAAACTACTGTTGTGCTTACTTCCTCTTGGAAAGATTTGCTTGTTTGTTTAGGGTCTAAAAATGATATCAAGTTGTTTTTTTCTCCAGAAACTTTAAATGTAGAAGTCTTATTTAACACCTTAATTATATCAGGTTGTGCTCAGTTAGCTTCGTAAGCCTCAAGAGGATCATGAGCATCCCCTCCGTATAATTCTGCATTTTTCTTGTTGTTAATTTAATGCTTATGAAGAGCCCATAAATTTGTATTGATTTTTTTCCCTCATAGGTTTCAGCCCCATTAGTATATAGCACAGATGGGAGTCTCCAACTCATTACAGGGAGCTACTTTAATACTGACCCCATCAATCTGTTCTGTTTTCATTTCAGAGACAGAAGAGTTGCCACAGAGAGTTTATCTATATGCATCTGCTGTTATGCATGTACCTAGATGACAAGTTCTGAAGTTAGTGAGGCAGAACAAAGGGAAATGGAAACATTATAATATGGATGAATAGGGAACCTTTTGGCATGCTACCAAGCAGCCAGTATAGCTAGATTGAATTTATAACCCTGTTGCAGTTACTTAAGAAAACACAACACCATACATACACAGATCAATATTCTTGAGAGTTCGACCTGTTTATGTTTAAAAAAAAAATTAACTAGGCTGATGCACTGACCACCTCTTCTAAATTTAATCACACTGGAACAATTAGAGTAATTTCATGTTTTCTACTTTAGCACTCCTCTGAAATGACCATATCTGGATAACTTTAATTACTGATTTGACTCACTAAAACAGAAAAGAAAAATGGCTACTTACATGATTAACAACTTCTGTTCTTCATCGGAAGTTTTTTTCTTTTTTAAAAGGTTTTTTCCCTAATAAAATAATCCTTTAGCCAACATAAAACTCAAGCTGAGGAAGCCTAAGTGGGATAAAGAGCACTATTACAACTTCATATTAAAATGTTTGCAAATCCAAAGCTAATATCTTACAGATTGTTTAAAAACAAACATTTTGCTTAGAAAATGTTTGCATCTATTTCTCCTTACACCTCCTCTATTTTATTGCATGAAAACAGGATCTTTGCACAATAAGAATGTCTGATCCTGCTGTTGAGGTGCAAGTGCAACATAAAAGAGTAGGTTTCAGAGTAGCAGCCGTGTTAGTCTGTATTCGCAAAAAGAAAAGGAGTACTTGTGGCACCTTAGAGACTAACCAATTTATTTGAGCATGAGCATCCGATGAAGTGAGCTGTAGCTCACGAAAGCTTATGCTCAGATAAATTGGTTAGTCTCTAAGGTGCCACAAGTACTCCTTTTCTTTTTATAAAAGAGTAGGAATTTCAAACAATGTGGTGTTCATTCATTAAAGAGAACCCTTTTCTGTAACTCCAATTTCATGATTCAGTAGCTCTGTTGATAGTAATTAGCAACAATGTGTAAAATATCAGGATTTACACAGGGTAAATTTGGAGTCAGAAAAGGAGAGACATTTCCTGGAGACATGGATAGAAGGATAGTGATTGCATAAACTGATAGAATTATTGTATTTTGTAGCAAATTTAAGATCATAGGTTCTGAATCTGCAAACAGTCAAAATCACATTCTTAACTTTATTCAGATGACAAGTCCCATTAGCACCAATGGGACTACTCACAAGTAAAATTAAACTTCTGCTTAACTGTTTGAGGGTCATGTCCAGAAATTCTTATGCTATATGCTATGATGTAAAAGCACTTTTAAAGTGTAATTTAAAAATCATACGTATAAACAGCTAGTGTCTCAAAATAAAAAACCCCAAAACAAAACAAAAAAACCCAACAATTTAGAAAGTCATTCAGCTGAGCAGCAATAATTATTTCAGCCTGGACAATAACATTTTATATATTTTCTTCACTTGTTCTTTATTGCTAATGAAGACAGGATCTTTGTTTCTTAAGAGTTCATCTCCTCCAGCCCATTGTTCTATAATGTGACATCATAATCATTTCTGTAGCAACCAATTGTCACCTCACAGCTGGAGAATTATTTTTCAAAGAAAAGCAATTAATTCACCTCAAGTAACTAATTATCGCCTCTCACCCTACCTCTCCAAACATTCGTTCTTTTTTACTTTTACCCACCCAAAAAACTCCTTATTATATACAAGTTGCTTCTCTACGAATGATCTTTCAAAGAAGAAAAACAAACCCACATCAAAACACAGAGGATTATGCCTTGAGGTGGGGAGGAAAAACAGCAGGATCAGAACAAATTCTTATTAAGCAAAGATCCTGTTTTCATGTAATAAAGGACTAAAGAGAAATAGAGAAAAATAATATTGAGAATGATGCAAACATTTTCTGAGCAGAATGTTTATTTAAAAATACTTATAAGGCATTAGATTCAGGTTTGCAAGCTTTTTGATATGAAGCTGTAATAGAGCACAAGTGGGCATCCTAAATGTCTTAGCTCTAGCTTAGGATTTGATTAGTGACACATTTGTTTTAGTTATTGGTTTTCATTACATCTGACAAGTAGAGGAAAACCATTTAAGCATTAATATTTAAGAAGTCAGGGACTGTTTTTTTTTTAAATCACCCATTTCAGATTCTACATTTATGTCCTTGTAGAAAGAAAACAATGAATTCAAGGAATAAGGTGA
This sequence comes from Lepidochelys olivacea, assembly GCF_965140295.1. Taxonomy (NCBI): domain Eukaryota; kingdom Metazoa; phylum Chordata; order Testudines; family Cheloniidae; genus Lepidochelys; species Lepidochelys olivacea. The sequence continues at coordinate 115,279,262 of NC_140411.1, forward strand.
CTGCACATGGCCTGGTCATTCTAGTCCAGGTTCTTTTTGTAGTGACTACTGAATAGAATGAGATATTGGCCAAATCTATTGATTACAACATTAAGGATTTCTGGTCTTATGTTTGCAGAGAGAGAATGCAACTAACCGTGACAGAAGAAAATTACAGATTAAAAACAGTCAATCCAGACATTTTGTCACACACACTTAAAAAAAAAGGTAAGGCAAAATTACAATAAAACGTTAACATGCTACATCAAACATTTCTTGTACAGGATCAGGTCAATATTCAAAGAACCTGGCTAAAGTCTTGCTTGCCAGCTGGGAAGCACTCCTCCTCTGAGCATGCTGGAAAGGGTGACCACATTTCTAAATACCTCTCCTCTTCTTGGCAAATGTTGGGCCCTATTTTAACTGAACTGGTTAAGGGCATATTGCAGGGGAATGAGATTTCAGATTTGTGATTATGCACTTTTAAAAAAAAGCCAATAGAAACAACTGAACAAACCCCTGCAATATGGGCCCTAATCCTGCAGACAGTTGTACTAGTAAAGACCATGTACCCATGGAGAGTCCAAATGGAATCAGTGGGCATAGAGTCCATGTTTGTGGCCAAGCCCAGACACGGGATACTACAATAGGTCAAAAGAATCAAAGGATATAAAACTAGCTTGTCTCTTCATCGCTAAATATGTTCTTTTAAATCAACATAGTCCCCAGTTTGTGGTGGACCCTGGCAAATGAGCTAAGGTCTGTTAATAACAACCAGATATGGATCAGAGCCAAAGCCCCAACTTTCAAATACCCCTAAGCTTTGAGGTGATCAAAATTAGATTCTCATGTCATTTGTAGGTTGAGCCAATCTCTGTTAACTTCATATCTAAGGTACTTATGTAGCCCCCCACCACTATAGAGTCTGAGCCCCCCCAGATTCTTTAATGTCTTTATTCTCACAATACCCCTGTAAGGTAGGGAGGTACCCCTGTAAGGTAGCCCCATTTTACAGATGGGGGAATGGAGGCACAATGGTACTTAGGTGTCTAAGTCCCAGTTTTAGGCTCCATTGTGATGCACAAAACCCCCTTCTGCTGCCATTGCCTAAACACACTCAGCGCCTATGTTTTCAGGGTAGACGCTCCCTAGGACCTATATTTCTGCCTCTGAGCATGCACACTGCTGCTTCACTCTGGGAGTCTAGTCTTCTACCTAAGCCCCAGAGCGAGCCACAAACCGGGGAAGACAGGAGGAGATGGTGGTGCCGCCATCGCCAGCCACTTTATATCTTTTAGCCCAGCAGTTAAAGACTCACCTGGGATGTGGGAGACTCAGGTTCACTTCCCCCATCTGCCTGAGGGCGAGAAAGGATTTGAATAGCGGGCTTCGACTTCTCAGGACTGTGCTCTAAGCACTGAGCCATGGGAAAGTCTGATGGGGTGGGGGTGCTCCCTTAATCTCTCCTGTTGAAGCTGTTCTACTTTGGATAAATATTTAGAGTCACTGGGCTAGAGAGACCCTCTATAGCCTGGCGGTTATGGCATTCACCCAGGAGACCCAGGGTCCAGTCCCCCTGGTCTAGTTATACACAGTAGAACAACTTCAGCAGGAGAGATGGAGGAAGTCCCACAACAAAATATCCCATAGCTCAGTGACAAGAAGTGGGAGACCCAAACCTCAAATCCCTTTTCCCTATCAGCTAGAGAGGGGGAGTTGATCCCAACTCTCCCACATCCTGACTACCCTCCCCACTGGGCTAACAGTTATAAGGGACAGGATACCCCCTTCTCCTCTATTTTATGTGGGCATAGATGTGCTCAGAGCACACCTATTGCCTCAGGCTCCAAAGGGAAGGTAGGCCAAGGGATTGCCTACCTGGTGAATCCCATTGAGACTTAGGCAGAAGTTAGGTGCTGAGGGGTGTCAGGACTGAGGCGGCTGTGTGCACGTTCAGCCACTGAAATTTAGATGCCTTAGGGACATTACCAGTAGAAACATAGGCACCAGCTAGCAGTAGTTTTGTCAGTGCCATTAGGTGCCCATATCCAACATTTAGGCACCTAAAGTGGCAGCTAGACCAGAGTCCCTTTGTGAACCTAGGCCTAAGTGACTTGCCCAAGGATATTCAGAAAGTCTGGCAGAACAAGGAAATTGAACTAGGCTCTCCTAAAGCTTAAGATAGCATCTTTACCACTAGGCCATCCTTCATACAATCCCTCCCTCCGGTCTCTGGAATATCAAAGAGAACTCACCAGAAAACAAAAACATCACTAGGAGAGTTTCACTTCTATTTTAGTCACAGTAGCTGTGATCACACTGGACCAAATATAACCTTTCCTCAGACAAAAATTACTTCAAAGAAATGGGATTTTCACCTATGGAAAGATTGCAGGATTTGACCCATGAGGAGAAATCTTGGCCCCACAGAAGTCAATGGCAAAACTCCCATAGAGTGTAATGGGGCCAAGATTCCACCCACAGTTTTTCTATGTTTAAGATTCTAAATTAGAGTCATCATTCCTTTGAATGAATATAGACTAGTACGTGTCTACACACTGCCTGTTTGTTGAGTGTTGTTCACCTGTCATTCTTATTAATATTATATTAGTCCCTAATGGGGTCCTGATCCTAACAGGAGCCTTTGTGTTGGGCACTGAACAAACCTATAATAAGCCACCGTCCCTGCCTTGAACAGTTTGTAATCTAAAGAGAATCATAGAATCATAGAATATCAGGGTTGGAAGGGACCCCAGAAGGTCATCTAGTCCAACCCCCGGCTCGAAGCAGGACCAATTCCCAGTTAAATCATCCCAGCCAGGGCTTTGTCAAGCCTGACCTTAAAAAACTCTAAGGAAGGAGATTCTACCACCTCCCTAGGTAACGCATTCCAGTGTTTCACCACCCTCCTAGTGAAAAAGTTTTTCCTAATATCCAACCTAAACCTCCCCCACTGCAACTTGAGACCATTACTCCTCGTTCTGTCATCTGCTACCATTGAGAACAGTCTAGACAGACAAATTACATTCCTATAACAATGGGAATGTAAAGTGGGGGAATGGAGATGAGGGTAATATAAGCTTATCTTGGGGGCAACTTGAAGATTCCTAATTTAAAAATACTTTTTCCATTATCATTTTAAAATGTGCCTTCAGATGATAATTCCAAATCCTCCCTTAATGTGGTGTCCAAGTCCTAGCATCAAGGGATCTGGTCTGTGCATACATGTGCATCAGGCTATTTGCTATCTTGCATTAGCTTACATTAGTGATGGTGCTTAGATACCCCTCTCCCCCCCCCTTTTATACACATTTGTGTAGTACCTGCTTAAAGTCTATACAGTCCAGTGATACTATGCTAATTATAATGTCTTGATTAAAAATTCTCTCTTAAGGCTGTTAGCTGATTGTAACTCTGTAGATTATGTTGATTGAAACTCCAGGCCAAGATTTTACAGTTTAGGAGCCAAGAATCCCATTTGACTTGCTTGCGTCAGCTACATGCAAATTGCATCTAAGAGAAGACCTTGTGCTTGCGTTGCCCAGACAGCCTATGTTTAATGAGGCTCAAAAGCTACTAAGTTCTCTTGCAGAACTAAAATAGAAAGGAAAATAAAATATGGCAAAATTAGATTGGCAGTGTTTCAAACTGCCTCTGAAATTGCTTATAAATACAAAAGTGACCCAATGATGCAGGAAAGTCAGAGACTACTCACAAGGGAGACTTTAGGGGAGTAGATGGCTCAGGATATTGGAAATGGGAAAGAGTGCTCTGCCTTCAGGTTTCTGTTTCAAAACTAGTCCGTGTTGGTAAAAAGTGAAAGACTGCTGTCTGGTTCCGATGGGAAACCAGCTGTGATCACAGTTTAATTCCCAGACTACAAGTCCACATAACAAGAGCTACCACTTACTCCAAGTCTGAAGTAGTGTAACTTGTAAATGAAACGCAAATTTAATGTGAACTCCCACAATGCCCTTCCCAGAGCGCTCTCACTCCATACAGGAGCCCCCCCCCCCAATAGGCTCAGATTCCCACATTAACTTGTATTGTTTTGTGAGGTGAGGCCCACTGTGTTTCTTTTTCATGCTTTTGGGATCTCCAGGGCAGAGTTGGTTGGCTTTCTTCTCTCTCCCAGAGATTCTGTTTTCCCCAGGGGTCATTCCTTCAGGGATTGGCTTCTTTCTCTCCTAATCTATTCTCAGGCTCTACTTGCTCCCATTTCTTCTGACATAACTTTCCTTCTGAGCTTAAGCCCTTCAAAATTTTCATGAAATAAAGGGTGTCTGGGCACAACACCTACTAATTAGGAGATGCCGGAGAGAGGACTGTGTGTGGATGTAATCCAGAAAGTCAGGCACCCTAATAAATCGAATAGATGACCTCAAGACTGCAGCACCTAGAAAAATGAGGAGAGCATGGATGTAGGAAGAGCAGAAGTTTGCCAGGCCTATCTTAAGGGTATACAGCAAAAGCTGTGCACAGGCTAGCAAACCAGAGCTAGCTTGAATGCAGCTAGTATGGGTAACAACAACAATGAAGACAGCACCAGTAGAACAAGCCTGGCATTCTGGGCCTGAACTCAGCTTGCTAGCCTGCTCTGAAGCCCATACTATGCTCTCTTCACTGCTACATGTGTTAGCTGGATTCAAGCTAGCGTGGGTTGGCTCTGGACAGCTTTTTCTGTGTAGACATACCCAAAACAATTCCAAATGAGGAGGGGGGGAGGGGTCCAAGTGGGAAGGGATGCAGGGCCTGTGACCAGATGACCATGAGCAAAAAGAGACTGCCTGGATCTCTCCTATTTCTCACTGTATGGGATATAGAAAGTATTTTGGTATTTGACACTTCACTTTCTGGATACCCAGAAACTAGGAGGTGCCATAGCCCTCTGGAGAAGGCTTAAGGAAGATTTAATACAGGTTTGTGGTTTGGGAGGATGCTTGAAGGGTGATTGAGATAAAAATATCTGTCTGCTCATCCCTTAATTAAGGGATCCACCAAGGAGATGAATGAACACGGAGACAGAAGTGATCCTTTCAGATCAGGGTTGCAGCTGGCTGTGTGCAATGTGAGAAAATGTTTATTGCTGGTGTCTGGGCTGTCCTTGTTCTGTGGATAAATACTTCAGTTGCACAGGCTGTCAGTCCAGCACCTTTCATAAGCAATTGCTAATTTTTATTTTTTGATTGATTTTAAAAATCTAGCTTTTAGATATAGGCTAGAACCAAGTTCCCTTAAGGCTAAGTCCTTATACAGAATACATCTAAAGCCCTAATTATTTTTGAATCCCCCTGCTGTAACTTTTACACAACTTGCCTTACTGCATTTGCTGACTTTGGTCGTTCTATTTATTGAACTAAGCCTCTGTGCAATACCACCATCATGTCAAAGGAAACAAAACAAAAACAAAAAAAAAACCAACCTCCCAAATGGCTTTTAGGATGAGCTTACATTAAAATAAATCTACAGCCTTTCTATTGCTGCATTAGTCATTAGCTCAGGAAGCGTGACTGCATCAATCCTTTTCTTTCCTTTAAGAGATTAAAAGTCTTTGAGAGTATCTTAAATCTTTGTTGTAGAATACAATGCTTGGCAAGTATGACTAACTTTTCTTATAACTAATACTTAAAATAACTGTCTGTCCGTTCCAAATTCTACATTGTTCTTTAATATAGAGACCAGACTTTAGAGGCAGTAAATCCATTACTCAGTAGTACCTGCACCTACCCTCTAGACATTCTGGCCCAGATCCTCAAAAGGTACATAGGTCCCTAATACCCATTGACTTCTTGCATGAATAGCAGCAGTGAAACTGACAATGTCAGTTTCATATTTCGTTTCAGAATCACCACCTTTTAGTATTTCCAAAAAGAATTTTTCCAGTTTGCAGAGAAATTTCAGCAAATTTGCTTTTGCTTCAAGGAAAACAAATCCATAACAACAACAACGAAAACCCAACCAAAAAATTTCTTATGAACTGAAAAGCATCAGTGTCAGTTAGCTCTAGTTTTAGCCCATGTTATCTGGTAGAGTTAAAACCTCAGTCCTCCTCTGCCTTGAGGGTTTACCTTGTATACCTTTAATTTTCCTAGTGATACACAGCTTAAGTCTGACAGATGAGGGCTGAGAATATCTCAAGGAGAGGTGAGGAAAGAGATTAATGGTTCTGAGGGTGAGTAAACAAAAATAAAACACAATGTGTATATTGAGGTACAAGTACTACTAACAAATGTATTACTTGTTGACAGTCATGATCCAGAGAACTCAGCACGCAAATTTTAGGTGAAAGTTTTTCAATTTTCTAAGCATTCTGGACAAAGTAAATTGATGGAATATATTTAAACATCATCTGTCAATTAAAGGCCCCTCTTATGTCCATAACCAATTCAAGTCTTAATTGATAAGTGGCAGAAATCACAAGCTATGCTATCAATTTGCATTAGAGGGGATACTAATGACAGAGAAGTGTCATTTGAGCAGCTAAGAAACTGCAGCCATCAAAAAACTTTCGCAGATAATTAAAATGAACCACTTCTCAGAGGTAATAATTGATCTGTGCTGCTTGCTAGCTACCAGGAATTCAGATGGAATGCTTGCTCAGGCACCAGATAAAGTTATTGGAGCTTTGGCTTAAATAAAGTCAGATGTATCCAGAATACAGAGGACTGACAAAATAAAAATATCTGGCAGAGAAATTCTTATTGAAAATGTTTTCTGAAATTAAACATCAAAGCTTCAAATATTTTCAGGTAAAGACTGTGAGCCACATTCTGAGCGAGTTCAAATCAGCATAGCAATGTTGTCATCCATGAACTATGCTGATTTATATCAGGTGAGAATCAGGCCTGGTATTTTAAGGGTTAACTCCCTAAGAAACCAATTTAAAAGCTATTTCCCCCACACAGCTGACATTTTCACTAGGCTGTTGAATGTTGTTGCTTCACCACCAGCTAATCAGAATCTCACTGAAGTGTTTCCAGAGTGCTAGTCAGTGTGGTATCTAGCCAGGAGAGTGGCTGGCATTTTCTATGTTGGCTGTCAACCAGCATATTAATAAAGGTCAAGCCACTGAGGATCAGTTACCACCACCAGAAGAGAGCAGCTGTAGCCAGGAACTCCTGGGCCCCCTCTGTGTTATATATAAATACACACCTGTTTTAAAAAAGATACTTTAGCTGAAGCACTCTGAGAAATACAAAGTGAAGATTATGCCTCACTTGGCCTCTGCACCCCTCTTCCATGTCTCTTGGTCTTCTCCTAGCTCTCTGTGCACCATCCCTCACACATAACTGTCCCAGTCCCCATATCCTTCCTCCATACCCCTCGTCTATGGCTCCATTTCTATATCCTTCTTAGACCCCACAGATACTCTGTTCTCCCTTCAGTGCCCCTCCTCTTTGCTTCCTCATCCCTGCCCTCCTCTCCGTTCCTCCTTCCATGCCCTGCCAATCTTCTGCATCCCTTCTTTTGTGCTCACTCCTCCTGCCTCCCCCAGAACTCAACCATCCATTCACCCTCCAATCGCTCTAGAGTCATGCCACAGGGTCTGCTCCACACATTGCTTGGCTCATGGCTTGTCTGGGGAATTAGCTTGCTACTGTCCATGCTCTGTCTGTCAGTATGACTGCCACGCATTGCCCCAGTCACTCACTCTGTGGCTACTCTTCCATCAGTCCAGAGCTGCTGTGCCTCTCCTTCATGGCTTAGCCTTCTGGCCAAGTTACCATCATCCTTCCCTTCCAGGATATTATCAAGGTCACCTTCCTTGGAGCCAGAGGCAGTCTCCATCTTCAATGTGCTGACAGTACCACTCCTACAGTGGCTGGTAGGGAACCCAGGCCCACCCTCTACACCAGGTACCAATCCAAGGACCCTCAAACCAGCAGTTCATGTCTATCTCTGACCGTACTGTTCCTTCCCAGGACTACTTCTTACCCTTCCTTTCTCAAGCTCCTACTCTCCTCCTTGTATCAGTGTGACTGTAGGTTCACCTTGCTACAACCTAGGGTGACCATCTTTCCCTATGCTGAATACAGGACACCTGGTAAAATTACTCGTATTCAAGCAAGTTCAACAGCAATCAATCAGAAATGTGCAGTACAAACATTAAAATTAACATCAAGTTGACTGAGCCCCTGTTAAAAGAAATACTGCATAGTTGGATTTTTTTTTTACCATCTTTAAAGCTTTAGGGTTCACATGGGGAGAGGTGACACCCCTTCTGCCCCACCCACATGGGGAGAGGTGACACCCCTTCTGCCCCACCCACATGGGGAGAGGTGACACACACACTCCCTTACCCCTCTCTCACACGTGGGGGAGGGTGTGACCAACTGACCCAACCCTCCCTGACCGGTGTCCTCTGCCCTCTATGCCTAGCTGGGCTCCTGGGATGGACCTGCCGCTCCTGGTACCTGGTGCCGTGTCTTCCTGAGGCAACATGTGGAGTGGGTGGGGAAGGACTCAGGTTCACATCCGCCCCGCCCCGATTTCTGTTAGGATTCACACCAGAATGTGGCCAGCAGCAGCTTTCGGCACTGTGTGGGAGGGAAAGGATGGGAGCTGCTTCCAGCTGCAGGGGAGGTGGGGAAGGGATGACCTGGCCCGTGTCTTTGCAGAGCTCACCTCTTCTCCCCTACCTCCCCTGACTCCCCTGTGCCTGGCAGCAGCTTGCCCCTTCCTGCCTGCAGAACTTCAAAAGGCAGTTAACACCTCCAGGCTGCTCCTACCCACCGACATAACCCAGCTGCCTTCTGTCCCCCAGCTACAACGCAGGCAGGAAGAGGTTAAGCCCTAAGGATGCTCTGTGCACCAGGGCCAAGGGAACCTGACTGCAGGAACTTCAGTGAATCCAGTCAGAGAGGTGGCTCAGCAGGGCAGGGAGCCTAGGGGACAGAGCAGCCCCGCGCTCCCTGGGGGAAGGACCAAGGATGGTGGGGGTGGGGTGGGGTGGGTGAAAAGGGTGCTAAGCCCTCCCCTAAGCCTGTGGGGCCTGCAGGGTCGGGGTGCGAACAGGCTGGAAATCACTCCCCCCTCAAGCCACTCCAGAGCTTAGCTGCGGGGCAGAGAGGCTTCCCCATGCTAGTGCTGTGTGGGGCTTTGGCGCATGCAGGGCTTGGCTCCTCCTGGCCAGCATCCCGGGCCAGAGGGTCTTGGGCTTTCCCGGGGCACCGACCCAGCCAGAGGCAGTGAGGGAGGAAGAAGCCTGCTGGCCAGGCTATTGGTGAGCTGAGTGCTTCGACCAGGGGCTGGTTCTCCGTACAGTGCTGGGAACGGGATGCGCCCTGCCGGGGAAGCTATAGAGGAGCAGCGGGGTTCGGGGGTGTGTGAAGGGGCAAAGCAGGGAAAGGACAGTGAGGGGGAGCATGTAAAGGGCCAGTGAGTGGGCAGCAGAGGTGACACATCACCGGCCACCGCCTGGCACCTGCCTGCACTCGCCAGCCACCACAGCTCGCAGTGCTCAGCCAATGCCGGCCAGAAACGGGACGGGGACAGGGCCCTGCTGGTCGAGAGCCGACACGCAGCGGGGGCTGCACTGACCAGCAGTGGGAGTGGCCGGCCCCGCATACTGCATCTTTGCTCCGCCACCAGACTTGCACACCCACCCCCATCATTGGCTACTGGACCTCCCCCCCCCACTGCTGGTGGGCTGGTGGCTGACGAGCAGGGATGTGGCCAGCAGCAGGACCCGCCAGTACTGATGGAGGGAGGAGACAGAATATATGGGACAATTCGCCCTTTTTAAAGAAAAAGTCAGGACACCTGCAGGAGGGCTTAAAAATGGGACATCTGGTCACCTTACTTCAACCCCCCCACCCTAGCTTCAGCTTCTAGGCTTTGTAGAAGCCCAGTCTGCTTCATTCTCAGTCTCATTGCCCCTTAGCTCCCCAGCAGGTGCAGCCCATGGCTAATTGGCCTTTTACCACTTTAACCCCATCTGTGCTGGTGTGGGATGAAAGCCTCATCATAACTCAGCAGCACGTCATTATAGTAGAGGCAGACCTAGAGGTGACACCTATAGTTAAGTGGCTAACACTTTCCGGTATAAACCTGTCCCCAGTTGCCTCCAATTGAAAGCTTTAACCAGTTGGATTGCAATTTTCTATGTTTGCTCTATGCCTCAGGTTAATTCCCCCCCCCCCCCCAGAGAGTTTCAAGAAAGAGAACTCAGCAGTTTCCAAGACTGATATTAGGTGGAAAACAGTTTTGCTAACATTTTCCAAATATTTCTCTGAAGAACTATAGCACCTCCACAGTTTGGAGCAGGCATCTGACAGTGAGCAAGGGGTAGTGTTGGGGTCTAAGGTGGAATTTTACTGTTCCCCTGAAAATCCATCAAGAATTGGCTGAATTACAGGTCTCTGAAAAATTCCCATTTGTACATGCTTGGTGGACCCGTGTGGTTCCATCTATCTTCTGGTTTTTTTCACCCACTTTTTAAAAAAACTAGGGAATTGTACTAACAAGTATGTTTAAAGAAAGTCAAGCGCTCAAAAGTTAAGAATGCTAGAATGGAGGTTGCTTGTGCAACTTTTCAAGTTGATTGATTTCTTTTGGGGGAAGTGGGGATGGGTTGGTTTGAAAAAAAAAATCAGACTTTTTAGGTTGCTAGCTTCAGCCTTAACTATGGAGCACCTGGCATTGTGCCATAATACCCAGGCATTACAGTCCCACTCAATTTTGTTGTTACACCATCTTTCAGAAATGACCATTAAGTCGAAAGTTCCTTTTGACTGCAAAGGATTCTAGTTCATCTATTTTTGTTTGTAACGTGTTTGCATTGGTGTGTGTGTCTGTCTATGTACAGACACACAGTCATAGTTTTGAATATGCCTAACTGTTTAACTCCTTTCTTTGATGTCCTGTTGCTTTTCTGTTTCAGTTTATGGACTTAACTGAATAACTATTTAGAGCATGCATACCAGAAAGGCATGCAGTTTCAAGTTAACTAAAAGAGAAATATTTTTAAAAAGTTGAAAATATTATAATTAGATTAACATTTATCCAGGGTTTGGGATTTTTGTTCATCATACCAGCAAATGAGGCTCTGACCCTCTAAGGAGCTCCTTATGGATCCTGCCTGAGATTGTTAATAATGCATTTGATGGAGCTACTACGATCATACAAAAAGCATAGTTCCATTGTAGGAACAGTATAATTGACACATATGGATCATTTAAATTGGTTTACTATTTGGTAACATGCTGTGGACACACAGATATATGAAAACAGAGGAGGAAGCTTAGGTATAAACTACATTACTGTGATTTCTCCAGAGAAAATTGGTTTATCTTTCACTTGCCTATAAATTCAATTTGCTTCTTTGACTTCCTGTACTGGTACAAATGGAGTAAATCAGAGGATGGCTTAAGTAGACATGTCTAGGTAAGCATTTTTCATTCCCTTTTCTCAATTAAATGAACTGCAATTGCATTACAGACGACTCTGCTCCTAAAGCTCATAAATATTCCTAATGCAGTCTGTCTAGCTAAACCTATAGTGACGCAGTTAGCTGCCCTCCTGAACCTTTCTTTCCATTTCTTGACATGTGCTTGGAGAGCTACATTTTTACTTGGAGTTATTGCTAGTTGAGATGTAGAACTATTGAGAGTTCTTTGTATGCCTTCATTCCCCCCCCCCCTCAGATGGATACAGATTGTCCGATTGTCATATACCCATTAGAGATCAGATTGTAGCTGGAAGCACAATTTTATAGCAGAGGCTAGCTTTTAAAAGCCATTCAGGAGAAGCTTCAAAACTAACTTTCAAAACATTTTATAGGTCCTTTTTTTGTCCTAGAGAAGAATACAAAATGCATTTTTTTGGTGGTTTTGAAAAAATATTTATTGAATAGCTATTTTTCAGACACTCAACACACTCATCAAAAATTAATGATGACTGAATAGGAAAGACCCAAAATTAGTACCAATAATTTCTATTCTTTTGAATTAATAGAAAAGCCCAATCATTAAAACAAACAAACAAACAAACCTGCTTTATTAAGACTTTTATTCAAAACACATGAACTCATTGTTCACTGGATTTATAAGCAAAGCAAAACATGGACTTGGTTGCATTGTTTTTCTAGTGCAGTGGTTGAGAGTTTGTAGAATTTGTTGAGTCTTTCTTTAAAAAAGAAAAAAGGAAATAAAACCCACAGATCCTGGACTGGTGATTTGGTCCATGATACTGATAGAACATAAATTATGATAAACATATTGAAATAAGGAGGGGTTGTACTTGGATATAAAAAGTGGCAGAAGGCACGTCAGTGAACAGAGCTAGAAGGAGAAACTCAGGAAGTGAGTAGGCTCTTGCAGGAAAAGAAAACCCCTGATGGCAGGGGGATTTGGGGGCCTGAGTCCAGTGAGCAGGAGGCTCCTGGGAGAAACCCTGACTGGGTTTGGTCCTGGAGGCCAGTGCCAGAAGGCTGACCTCTAGCTAGGCAGAGCTGGGAGGATGGGCTGTGAGAACAGAGTGGGACAGAAGAGGAGCTCTGATTGCGAGAGAAGATACCAGAGCTAAGTGTGGACTCGTGTGTGGTGATGGACTTTATTTTGGGACCCTGAGGGCCATTAAAATCTATTACTGTTATTAAACCAGACCCAGGCAGGGATGGTGGTGCCCGTGTGCACTTCGTAAGGGGTCCTAAAGAGAGGGAGAAACAGAGGCAGACCTCCACTCATGAGGAGGTGCTCAAGAGACAGCCAACCCTGTTGCAGGACATTAGTCCCTGCTCAGGGCCTGTATATGCTACTGTAATCCTAATAATACTCATCCTTGTCCCAAAACCAGATTCTATGCATAGGCCCAGTTAGTATACCAGGAATTATTGGAAGCTAAGCAAGTATGTTAAAACAGCACCAGTTTATTCACTGCCAGTTTAGAATGAACCTTGATCTCTGCTCATGCCATAGCTATCACATCCAAGAGGTCAGGTAATTGCCAGGTAAAATCACTTGATTATACCAGATAATCTCATAGGGGTGAATTAAATAGAAATATAAATGTTCCCTGGTAGAGATTGTCTACTGGTAACAAACAAGTCTCCAGCTTTTACTGTGCATGTTTTCAAAATGGCACTAATTAAATCATGACTGGACCTTTCTGTAAACGAATTCAGACCCAGATCTTCGTAGTTTAGAAGAACTGCATCTCTTAGCTAAATGAAGATATAGAGCCCCACTATTATGGGGGACTTACAAGCGTGTGATAGTTGCCAGGAAGAAGCATACATCAGAGAGGCAAGGGAAATGCCTTCCATCTAAATTTACAGGGAAGCAAATCCAACCACTGGTGTAGTAAGACCGAGGAAAATCTGGATCAGTAATGAATCCATACTCCATCATAATAAAAAGGCATTGTGTAGTTGGAATGGTGTCAACTTTTGGATGACGTGTGAAGCTGGATCACTCAAGGTCATTTCAACACCTCCGGATAATATCCCTACTCTTCAAAAAAAAAACCCAAAACCTAACTTCCGTGTCCTGTGCAGGTTTCAGCTCTGGTAATTGCACTCTGCATGCCTAAGTTTCTCTTGCTGGTTCAATTAAGTCTGTTCTGCCCCATCTCCCACAAAAGTATCACACAGCATTGCCTGTACAAAGCATCTGCCACCTTCTATACCAGATTTGGTAGCATTTCTGTGATGGGCCATATAATTCTTCCACATACAGCTTGCGCATCATTTTGAGATCCATCAAGATGAAAGATGTTGTGTAAGTTTGAGATGGACCTGAACCCCATATCCAAACATGCTCAGACTCTGAAGAGGGTATGTCAAAACCTGGACACAAGCATGGATCACAATTCCGGCATAGGTCCTTTTTTAATATGAATGCAAGCTGTTAGAGGACAAGTTCTGGCCAGCCGTTGTGCAGACACACAAGGGAGGAGCTAGAGGGGAGCAAAGAATTTAATCCACCTACTGCTGGAGCCCCTGTGCAGGAGCTAGCTAGAACCCAAACAGGACAGAGTGCTAGGTACTTGTTCCCTTTCACCCCCTGCACCCACTGCTCCCACATGTCTCTGTGGTGCTAGATGTCTAAGAGTAGGCAGAGAGTGTGGGTGGGACTATGCATCCCCTCCACAGCCATCTGAGTAGCCAGGCACACAGGGAAGATGCACTCTAAGCATTGTGTGTGCTGCCTGCTAGAATGCAATCTGGCCATTTCAGCTGACTACACTGTTGCATGGAGATAGTATGAGTATAGTACTACGTACTATAATTTATATGAAGCTATATTTTAAGTTTTTAATGAAAAATTTAAATAATAAAGTTGCAGATACTTATTTAAACAAGTGCAGATCAAGCATGGGAAGTGAGTGAGAGAAATTAAACATGGTATTTATAAAAAGCCAATCGGTTATTATTTAGTCTTAGGGCTAAATCTTAGACCCGTAAAAATCCTTTGACTTCAGTGATGTTTCACTGGTGAAAACAAAAGCAAGATATAATCCTTAACCTGCAAATACTATGGTTTAGTGTAAATAATGCATAAGCATCTTACCTTTACCTGAGTATGAATCTCCTCTCTCTTAATCCTTTTATGAAATTCTTTAGAAGATGAAATAGACATTTAAATTTTGACATAAAAATAGAATACCTACAATCTGAGGAAATAGTTCATACAGCATTTTCTTACACAACATGGTACAATAGTGCTTTGGTGTTATCAATGTCAGCAGAAGACTTACGCTGTGAGAAATATGGATACTTGGATAGGTTTTTTGAGACTAGTTCACATCACTGCTGGTACTGAAATGTAAAAGTAAGAAATTAGAAGCTTCTCTTGAAGGGGTAATACCAGATTCATTTTCCTACTTTAAAGAAAATTCTTGTTGTACTTTTCAGACAGTAGTCATGTAACATGATCAGCTGCCTCTTGAGCACCGCCTCACAGTGAAAGGTCACTTTGCAACACCTTCCCCACATTCAACATTCTCCCAAAATTCCCTCTAATTTTTGACAGGCCGTGCGTGCAAAAAAATTCTTCTGTGCAAATTGTTGTGCTTCTGTGCAAATTTTTGTGCGTGTGGTGTTTTGCTGTGTGCACGGGGTTTAGGATCTGTGTGCGCATGCAGACGCACACAGCTTAGAGGGAACAGTGCATTCTCCCTTAAGTACTCTACACCATCTCTCAATCAATCACGGCCTTGCTTGGGGCCTGTGTTTTTTTTAAAATTATTATTAACCCAGAGTTCTAAACAACAAAACACAAAAAGCTTCTACTCAGCATTAAACTGGGCATAACCTCTTCTCTCAAAGGCACTGTCCCTTCCTGTTTGAAAGGACAGCTAGGGCACATGCAAAATAAGGCCTGGCCTGGTCTGGTCTGCCTTCGTTGCTTTCTCCCAAAAGAAAAACAAAGCTTTCAGCCAGCTCTTCTTGCCCAACTCCCTTCCTCAAGGACCAGTGCAGAACACCATCTCACTCCACAGCTTTACTCTGCAATTCCCCTTCCAACTCTACCCTTACTCACCCCCCTCTCACCTTTTATAGCCCAGGTGCAGCTCTGCATCCTCAATTGACTCATGTGGGAGCACCTGCTCTGGCACAAGGGAGTTGGACCTATTTTAATCACAGGAGCCAGCTCCCTTGAGACAGGTCCCATTGTGCTGGGTGAAGAGACATGAAGCAAATAAGACAAACAGTCCTTGCCCCTAATTTTACAAACTTATGTGGCAGATTGGCTGAGTGAAGAATGTTGCAATTCTTCGTGCTGGCAAATTGCAGCTGCGAAAAGCCCAGGCTTTAACATATATAACATATATAGAAAAGCCTGGCAGGGAAAAACATGGGATCATCATCATCATCTTCTTTTGCAAGGAGGAGCCAAAAAGGGGAAAGGGACATTGACTGTGGCATAGTGGATCTTGGTAGAGTCTTGGCTCTAAATTCTTGAGCCATCTGAGGCTTTAACCTGAGAGGTAACTTTGGAAGAGGCCAATATTTCTGCTGCGGTGCCAGGGCAGTAAAAGCAAATCTCAGCACCAAAGAGCTAGTCTATAGTATCAGGGCCTTTAAAAACAGCATTTTTAACCTCTGATCGTCCCGCTTCAGTGATGCTGAAATGCTACAGTGTAACTTGTGTGCTGGATCCTTGCTTCAAGTGATTCCTGCTGAGTATAGAGTCACAGCTGCCACATGCAGGCTAGTTGAAGAATCTCAGAAAGGAAAGGGAATACTGATATCAGAGAAAGCAAAATAAAGCCTGGAGACAGACTATGATTCGGCTGCTAGTAATGAAGGCACCCTTGGAAATTTAATGTGTGCTGCTACTGGGAAAAGATCTTAGCTGGCTCTGAGCCTCCAGTAACTTCAAACGCTGCTGAGAAGAGTGGGCACATGACACCTCACTGAGCTTACTATGTGTCCCACTGAGTGGTGGCAGTTAATCCTGTTAGATAGCCAGGTCTTTGTGATGGGACAGTGTCACTTCTTGGAGTCTCACCCAGCAAGGTTCTAGGAAAGACACTGTTTTTATCTGTGCTCTGAAAAATGTCTGACAAGTGATGTCATTTACTCCCTGAAAATGCAGAAAGGTGACTCTTCAGGAAATGCAGTCTACCTGACAACATTTGCAAATGCAACGCTCCTGGCAAGTACTTGTATCTGCTAGCACAGAGGTCTATTGACCAGTGGTTTTCTGGCGAATGCTTGCTGGAGTCAATGAAGACATGGTGGGACTCTTGATGCCATCTCTTTGTTTGCAGCTGCTAAATTATATGTTTAAAAAAATCTAAAAATACAGAATGCACTTCTCTAATGTTTGTGTATGCATTTGCTTTAGGGGCCACAGATGTTCTGCGATGGTCCATGGGAGAAGTGATGGCAAGCAGGATTTCCTGGGAGTGGAATGTGCAATCGAGAAAAGGAATGGAGGAGGGCTACGAGCTAATCTCACTTCTAAAACGTGGTCTGTGAAAGAATTTGAGGATGGTCTAGATCAGTGGCTCCCAAACGGCGGAACAAGTTTGGGAACCACTGGTCTAGATAATATTTAGTCCTGCCATGAGTGCAGGGGACTGGACTAGATGACCTCTCAAGGTGTCTTCCAGTCCTACACGTTTATGACCTCCTGTCCTAAAAGAATTTAGTTCCTAAAGTTCCTTCCAGATGAAATGTACTGACTGAACTGGTTCAAAAAACCACTACCTTCTCCTAATTAAAATCTCTCCTGAAGGCTCACTCTTTTTGTAATGCCAACAAGAAACTAAGCTATGTATCTGTTTCATTCATATACCGAAAGAGAGGGAACTGCACATTTATATGGAGGGAGGGAGCTGAATGTTGGGAAGTAGGGGTGTCGTAAATATAAAGGGAAGGGTAAACCCCTTTAAAATCCCTCCTGGCCAGAGGAAAAATCTTCTCACCTGTAAAGGGTTAAGAAGCTAAAGGTAACCTCGCTGGCACCTGACCAAAATGACCAATGAGGAGACAAGATACTTTCAAAAGCTGGGAGGAGGGAGAGAAACAAAGGGTCTGTGTCTGTCTGTATGCTGCTTTTGCCGGGGATAGAACAGGAATGGAGTCTTAGAACTTTTAGTAAGTAATCTAGCTAGGAATGTGTTAGATTATGATTTCTTTAGATGGCTGAGAAAAGAATTGTGCTGAATAGAATGACTATTCCTGTCTGTGTGTCTTTTTTGTAACTTAAGGTTTTGCCTAGAGGGATTCTCTATGTTTTGAATCTAATTACCCTGTAAGGTATATACCATCCTGATTTTACAGAGGTGATTCCTTTATTTCTATTAAAAGTCTTCTTGTAAGAAAACTGAATGCTTTTTCATTGTTCTAAGATCCAAGGGTTTGGGTCTGTGGTCACCTATGCAAATTGGTGAGGATTTTTACCAAATCTTCCCCAGGAAGTGGGGTGCAAGGGTTGGGAGGATTTTGGGGGGAAAGACGTGTCCAAACTGCGTTTCCCAGTAAACCCAGTTAAAGTTTGGTGGTGGCAGTGGAAATTCCAAGGGCAAAGGGTAAAATTAATTTGTACCTTGGGGAAGTTTTAACCTAAGCTGGTGAAAGTAAGCTTAGGAGGTTTTCATGCAGGCACCCACATCTGTACCCTAGAGTTCAGAGTGGGGAAGGAACCTTGACAAGGGGCATAAAGATACTGGGACTAAAGTTGGGGAAATGAGAGGGTTAAAACTATAGAGTAAGGATATGGGGGAGGCTAAGGGGGAGGAGACAATGTTTAATTTAAAAAGAAAAGAGAAATTTGCAATGAACAACCATGTAACTAAGAAGGTGTGTCTCTGTCATCACCCTGAGCATTTGACTCTGTATTATAAACTCTTTTCTCTTGTAAGTTTAGGGTGGGAAATCTTTTGGGCAAGACCTGTGGCTTGTGTTTAGAAACATCCTAACACATTATGGGTGCAACCACAATCTAAATAATAAACAATTACTTTTACTGTCATATACATACTTATTCAGAGAAAGATTAGAGCCATTCTTTATTATTGATGCATCTCTGTAAAATAAAAATGTAGATTGAATAATATTTATCAAGCACTTCCCAAACTTGCTTTATTTTAGTGTTAACTCACTGCTTTCTAGTACTAACTAATCTATTGTTTAGATAACTGTTTTATTATATATTTTTGTATTAATGTATTGCATTTAAAAACTCAGTATATTAAAGAAATGTATGAATTACAGAAGGTCTCATGGATAAGTAGTGACGCAAAGTGGTATTTTCTGTAAGTCACATTTTTAAAACAAAACACTTAAGTGTCTGATTGTTCACATCCCTAGTTAATATCAACTCTGATGTTAGCACAATTTGCAAACACTGGGCCTGATTCTGAATGAATGAGAGAGACAAACTTTCAGCACCAAAGGGAATTGCGGCTGCTCAGCACCTCCCGGAGTCAGAACTGCAGCATTTGCCCTGAAGATATTTCCCTTCTCCTATTTCTGTACAAGAAAAATAATAATAAAAAAAACCCAAAACACTTACAGTGATGAGACAAACTGCTTAAGAGCAGAGCATGAGTTATGCTGCTGTGACAAGTAGCATAAAACTGCATGAAGTCTCTTCAGAAACTCTTCCCCCGCAGGGCACAAGAAAAGCTTACTTTGACCATTTTCAACTCGTAAACAACCATCTTTATAAATCTGATGTGGCGTCTGTAATCTTCTCATGACATCAAGAAGTGACACTGACAATTCCCTCTCTGGAGTTTTCATGTTCTTGTCAGTTTCCAACAGACAGTAAATTCTCCTAACTGGACTGTCTGGCTTAAAGCAAAACTCATGGTAATTCTGAGAGACAGTGAGAAACTCAGGGCATTTTTAAACCCTTTGTGTAAATCATCACACTATTTATTACACTGTGGATCTTTATAAAATATTCTTAGGAACGAGAATGTATCTATCACATACTGACACTTGTTTTATTCTTTACAGTTTAGACTAGTACATAACAGTTGACTGGATTTTCCAGCTGAGGAAAAATACCCCAAACTAGGTGGCTTAGGGCTGGGAAGTGCATCACATCAAATACTGGCTGTTGGCATGGAGTTGTATGACCTCTTTGGCTGTAGCTAAGGGCTTTCATTCACTTTTGCTCTCTTCCTATCCTGTGGCTGCTGTCCAGTGGGCTGGTCCCTAGTGCAAGCCAGGGTTGATCTAATTGCCACCTATTATGAGTGAGCCCCCTTCCTCTACCCACACAGCTTATGATGGCAGCTGGGATAGGGATTGGCTGAGGAGCTTCTATATACACTCTGCCACCTAAGGATCTGCCTACACTGGGGTGATCCTTTTACAGCCTTTTAAGGCTGCTTTGTGCTGGTGGAACAATGTAAAGTGGCTCTAATACAGTTAAGGATTGGAGTCATGGTGTTTACATGATATGTTTGTATTGTCTCTATAATGTAGTCATATGGTACAAGTTTCCAAAGTATTGGCAGAGAAGGATTGCGTAGGAGTTCAGATTTGTCTGCTAGTAATGTGTGTCAGGCAGGGTGCCCCAAACTGTATTAATATACATGAATGAGAACCCAAACTTCTATAAATGCTACCCCAATGCCTTTACTCTGGATTCTCAAATTGCCTGCTCATAGTGATGGTGCTTAACTCTCTCTCACTCACAAAACAGTGGCTATCAAAGGGAAACAGCTCAGTGCCCCAGTGACTTATAATAGATTAACCAAGAGAGCTACAGATCACAGAAGCGTAGGGCTAGAGGGGACCTCAAGAGGTCATGTGGTCCAGCTCCCCATGCTGAGGCAGGACCAAGTAAACCAAGACTCTCATTGACTGGTGTTTGTCCAACCTGTTCTTAAAAGCCTCCAGTGATGTGGATTCCACAACTTCCCTTGGAAACCTATTCCAGTGATTAACTATCCTTATAGTTGGAAACTTTTTCTCAATATTTAACCTAAATCTCCCTTGCTGCAGATTAAGACCATTACTTCTTGTCCTACCTTGAGTGGACATGGAGCAATTGACCACAGTCCTCTTTGTAACGGCCATTAATGTATGTGAAGACTGTTATCGGGTCTCTCTTCAGTCTTTTTCCCTCAAGACTAAACGTGTCCAGTTTTTTTAACCTTTCCTCATAGGTCAGATTTTCTAAACCTTTTTTTTTCCTTTTCATTTTTGTTGCTCTCCTCTGGTCTCTGTCCAGTTTGTCCACATCTTGCTTGAAGTGCAGCACCCAGAATTGGACACACTACTCCAGCTGAGGCTTCACCAGTGCCGAGTGAAGTGGGACAATTAAACTCCCATGTCTTTCATCCAATATTCCTGCTAATACCCCCGAGAAGGATATTAACTTTTTTTTTTTTGCAACTGCACCACATTGCTGGGTCATATTCAATTTGAGAGCCACTAAAAGCC
Source organism: Lepidochelys olivacea (assembly GCF_965140295.1). NCBI lineage: Eukaryota > Metazoa > Chordata > Testudines > Cheloniidae > Lepidochelys > Lepidochelys olivacea. The sequence continues at coordinate 115,300,095 of NC_140411.1, forward strand.
GCAGATTCTTTTCAGCGTTATTAGTGCCTAGCCAGTTGTTCCCCATTTTGTACTTGAGCATTTTTTTTCTTCCGAAGTGTAGTACTCAGGTACCCACTATCTTCTAGGAGAATTGGAACTTGTCTCCGGCCCAATAAATATCTAGTCTATACATGGTTCAAATATCCTTTATTCTGGGGGGAAAGAAGGCATCATTCTCTCCTTATCACTTCCCCTTTTAAATGATTACAAATCACCTGTCTGGGAAACTCAACAAGTGGCTTCTCTTCTCCTTTGATACTAATGGAATGGCTGACAGAAGACACTTGGACAGCAAGAAACTGTAGAGCCCCGAAGTGTCATCTCCACATTACATCTGCTCTCCACCAGCCCCGCCAGGGAAAGACCCAAGAATTTGTCTTTCAGACTATAGAGACTTTCATTCATTCAGTGTCATTTTGTTTGTCTATATAATTGATATATGGTGACAAAGGCATTAGAAATGCCATACCTTACCCTCTTATGCTCTCTGGCTGCATAGCTCTGGAGGCAGAGCAGCCAACAGCTGCAATGCCACCCTTCCCTCTGCACTGCTGCTGGCTGGGGCGTTCATATTGTCTGCAGAGCAGGAAGACTATTTTTTTTAATCCTGTTCCTGTCCTGCCCTGCAATACCCATACCCATTCCCACTCCCACCCACTCCCGCATTGCTTGTTAAATGTTTACCCTGCAGTGGAACTGGGATTTCACTGCTATAATAGCAGGAGCAGGATAGAGTCCTTGCAAAACAAACCAACCAACCCACCCAGTGCCAGATTACAAGTTATAGAGGAGGGGCGTGACAAATTCCATGAATGATAAAAGGAGGCACAACTGGAAAAGTCTGTGCACCGGTGGTGTAAAATATTGTCATCCTGAGGGTCTGTTGATAAACCCGAATGTCAAACAACAGCTGACCTCTATTTCATTTAATATGCTTACGCATGGATTAATTACGTTTGTCATACAATATTTAAACATGGCTGCAAACATTTAAAAAAAGCATTAACAAGAACCAAACAGTATGGCCACAAAATTAAACAGCTTTTAACCAAGGACAACAAGAGATTCATTTTAGGCATACATGACATTCAGCAGCTGTCTTGATTAACATCTCCCTCTCCATTGTCTTCTTTTCAAAATGTGTTCATACCAGATGCAGATGATTACTCCACCACTAATATCTCTGCATATTTGACTGCAAAAGGCCTTAATAAAATAAAAAGTACTCAATGAATTTGATTCATTTAGGAACCATACATGTTGTCAGAGGTTCTGTAGAATTTATGAATTAGAAGTGTTGAATGGTTCAGAAATGAACTTGACTATTATTATAGCTTCTGTGTTCAAGAGATTTAATCGCTTGAAATCTAGAAATGTATGGGCAACATTGCATGAATTAAATCCATCTAAGCAAACTGTAACTTGCATACCCTATTTCCATAATTTTTACTCATGTTTTTACTGTAATATTTATTCAAGATGGCAAGTTACTGTAGATAGCCATGTATTATCCGTTTCTAGCTTGTTATGAAATAAAAGACTATTGGTCCAATCTTGCTTCATTGAAAGAACAGAGTTTTGACATTGACTTCAGCAGAATCAGGCCCTACAGTATGTCTCAAAGAAAAATAATGGAGTGGTTTTTCTATCACAGAATAAGCAAACTTTTCCTTGGTTTGACATATTCATCAAAGGTAGAGATATTGGATTTGTAAGAACCTCTAGCTTCCATATGGTTTTTCTTTCTTTTTCATGAAAATGAAAAAAGAAAAAGGATTACACAGAGTGCGATCATGTGTATGAGCAGAGACCTGTGAAAGCAGTGGTCTCTGATAGCACAGTAACAAATGATGGCTTGCTGCTAACTCTTCAGTGGTGACTTAATGGCTAATCCACACAGGGGAAATAAATAGCTGCTTAGGGTCAGGATCTACCTTTCCCTTCTGTCCTGTATGCTTGTGTCGAAACCATCACCTGTGCACGCATCTGAAGAGTGATTGTTGACACTGCACCCGGCTTGACATCTTTTGCTCTGGCAATTCCATTTGAAACTGCTCCATCTGTAGGACTTCCTGAAGTCCTTTCCCTCTGCCCTGATACTTGAATTGTCAGAGGAAAATAAACCCATCCCCGTCTGCTTTCTACTGCTCCTTTTCTAGAATGTTCAGCTTTCAGGACCCGCAGCAGCTAGCTACCGTCTACTGGCCTGTGACTTATTGAAACAAAGCTACCTGTTTTGTGTGAATAATCATTAAAAAGGTGGGAAGATACAAATACTGTTTCTTTATACTTCTAATAAGGAGCCCTGCAAAAGGATTAGGGTTAAGACACAAGCTTCCAGTGAAAAGCCAGGAACAATGTTAGGGACAATAGAGTTTTCCTTATTCAGCTTTAGGACAAAGCATCTCTTTCTGTGACATGACAGAGAAGGTCTGTTTTACAATTCAGTCAAACAGCGATATAACTGATTATTTGCCCTTTGCAAAAAGAAATACATAAATGACTATGACTAACAGACTGTATTTATAAAGCAAGATTAAATACACAGTAGTATTAGTAAGAGTGGCTTTTTCTTCTTCCTCTAATGCTTATGACAAACTCTCTGAAAGTTAATTGCAAATAGTTTATGACTAATACTCTAAACTAATGGCAGTAATTTAAGATGGGTGACATCAACATCCATCGAGAAGTAATTATCCTTGTAAACAAAGCTAGTCACAATGGGATCTAGCTATATATTTAAAAAGTTTTCTCATAGAATATCTGCTGTAACATATCTAGGCTTTCCCTGAATAGCCACATATCCAAAAGCTTATATATAAACAAGTGCTATTGTGAAGAAGGTAGGGCTTCTGTATTCTGTCTGGTGTAATGCAACTTTCCCTTCTAAGGTCATTGAGTTCATTTCAGAAAGCCAGACCAGCTATTAGCCATTTAGAAGATTAGACTCTACATCAATCATTTGTTTGGGAAGGCATGAAACCAGCTGTCAGTTGCTGGAAATGCAATGGGTTAAATTTTAATAGCACTTGTCTTTTTTTCCAAGGAAACTGTAGTTTGTCATGCTTACAAGCTAAGGAAGTGTCTACATTCTCAGTGAATTTAACTGAGTCATTTCTCATGTCAGTATTCTGAGATGTGCAGCTGTCAAATTTCATGTGCCGTCCGGGTGGAAGATAAACAGCTGCTTCTTCAGAAGTGTAAGAAATATGTACTGTTCAAGATAATGTAGGGTTCTGCAGTATTTTCAAATATGCCAGTTCTCTTGAGGGAGCTATTAGTGCGAAGGAAGAAGAAAAACAAAAGGAAGGATCACAAAGACTTGTCTAAGGAAAAGTGTTTAGGCACTGCATTTAAGTTATGGTTTTTGAAATTTAGGATTTCTTGCTCATCCAACCTTCACCTTGATGCCTTTGTTAAAACATCAGCCTTAGAACTACATTTAAGGAGACATAACCATGGAAAATATATATTTCTCTTCTTCTATTGTCCCTCCCTCTGTACAACAAAGATGAATGATTATCTCTACCTTAATTTTCAAACATTTTAAACACCACAAAATATTATATGGGAGTGGCAAAAAGATTCTAATGATGAAGAACTCATATTTAGGGTGCAACATTGTGGAGAATCTCCAGAAAACTTTCTGTAGCTACTGGCCTCAAGCATAGATACTAGGCTCAAAGGAAATTATGCAGAATGCAAAAATTCACTTCAGCCATGTTAAAGTAAGTGAGACAAAACCCCAAACAAACCTTTCACTACTAACCAGCCCCAACCTTGCAACTTGTGCTGTCTCAGATTTAGACTGTAAACTCTTTGCGGGCAGGGACTACATCATTACTTGATTCTGTGAAAGGCATAGAAGACTTTTTTTGGTGATCAAAAATAATAAATAATTTCTCTCAATATAAAATTGATAGTAGCAATTACCGTGGGTGCACTGAGATGACAACTTAATCTTACTAGTCATTTGCATACAATTACTGTGAAAGAATGTGCAATCACAGTAGTTGCAAGTGGGAACTGAATGTAATGAAGGCCACAGTGTGGAGTTTGTGACCTGTGGATGTCTTCAGCTTTGGAAAAGTCTTGCTCTGTGGCAAGGTCACTGTTTGGAAAGTTCATTAAACTGTGAAATAAAGTAGCAGCCTCCATTGACAGCTGTGGGCACCTCATGGTTTCATATAGCAGTGGCGTGGCAAACTTGTTTTGGTTTTGGTGCAGGTGAGTTTACATGCCTTAAGACTCACTTTCAGTTTTGGATTTAGTTTTTTGGATTCACTTAGGGTGTGTCTACACTGTAGTGGGGAGGGTGCTTCCCAGCCTGGGCAGTTGGACATGCATTATTTAGTGTACTAAATATAACAGTGTAGTTGGGAGGAAGCACAGACAGTGGCTCAGGCCCGAGTGTGTACCCAGGGGGTTCTGGCAGGTTTGTACTTAGGTGGCTAGCTCCAGCAGTAGCCTGGGGGTAGCATGGGCACACTGCTATTTTTAGCATGCTAGTTCGAACAGAGCTAGCATGGTTCCTCTATCTGCACTGAGAAGCCTGAAGCTCAGCTGAAACTGTTGTGTGTTTGCCTGGTTTGAAGCTGAAATGATAGGTGTGACCCAAGAACCTATTAATGCCCCTGGCAAAGGGCTGGCATAGGCCAGAGGAGATAATTTGTGTTGCTAACAGACTGGTGATGTCAGGCAGCTGACACCCTGTTAAGCACAAGCAATTTTCCTTCTCACTAGAGATAGGGGGCGGGAGGTAAACAAGGTGACTCTCAATCCTGGGCACCCCAAAAACCAACAGAGTGGCACAGTCCTGGCAGGGTTTACACACAATCTGTTGGTTAGCTAACCACATTCCAAGCACTGGTAACCGAGATTCCGAGAGTGTCACAAGGGAGAAGGTTGAGAACAGACAAAAAGTTGCAATTTGTTATTTTCTGTTTATTTTGGGTAAGTGAAATAGAATAATGGAAAGCAGAAGATGGCTAGAGCAGCAGAAAAGGCAGGATGAGCAAAGAAACATGCTAATTTTGCTATGCTCACCAAGAAGCAATTAGAAGATCTGTGTGCACAGCGAGATCTGTCAGCTGCTGATCAGAAGAAATTGGAGCTGGTGGCTAGGCTGCACTCATATGCCATGAGGCAGGATGGAGTACCTGCTCCAAACTGGGACTCACCGGGGGTCCCTTTTTCTCCACCAGGGCATGTTGGAGACCAAATATACGGTTCCCCAGGTTATCCAGCAAACATAGTAATGGTGAGAGGCCCAGAGCTGTGGAAGCTGGAGTGGAAAAGGCTGCCCGTGTAGGAGAGATGGTTAAAGCTGGAGGCCAAGAGATAGAGTGATGGTGCAGAACTGAAGCAACAGACGCTTGCTGATCAGGACAAACACAGGCAGCTTGAACAGAAGAGGAGGGACCCATGGGACCCAGGAGGAAGGACATAAGGATGTGTTGGATCAGGGACTAGCAGGCAAACAGGTGTGGGTCTAATGGCCACTAAAGGTTGTTCTGAGATTTGGACTGTGGGAAGGTTTCAGAGTAGCAGCCGTGTTAGTCTGTATTCGCAAAAAGAAAAGGAGTACTTGTGGCACCTTAGAGACTAACAAATTTATTTGAGCAGAAGCTTTTGTGAGCTACAGCTCACTTCATCGGATGCATTCAGTGGAAAATACAGTGGGGAGATTTATACGCATAGAGAACACGAAACAATGGGTGTTACCATACACACTGTAACGAGAGTGATCGCTTAAGGTGAGCTATTACCAGCAGGAGAGCGGGGTGGGGGTGGGGGGAGGAGAAACAGATTGACAGAGCCAGAACAGTACCCAGAAGTTACCTACTACAGGACAGGCCCAACAAAGAAAAGAACAGAACGCCACTAGCCATCACTTTCAGTCCCCAACTAAAACCTCTCCAACGCATCATCAAGGATCTACAACCTATCCTCAAGGACGACCCATCACTCTCACAGATCTTGGGAGACAGGCCAGTCCTTGCTTACAGACAGTCCCCCATCCTGAAGCAAATACTCACCAGCAACCACACACCAGAACCATTAACCCAGGAACCTATCCTTGCAACAAAGCCCATTGCAACTGTGCCCACATATCTATTCAGGGGGCACCATCATAGGGCCTAATCACATCAGCCACGCTATCAGAGGCTCGTTCACCTGCACATCTACCAATGTGATATATGCCATCATGTGCCAGCAATGCCCCTCTGCCACGTACATTGGCCAAACTGGACAGTCTCTACGTAAAAGAATAAATGGACGCAAATCAGACGTCAAGAATTATAACATTCAAAAATCAGTCGGAGAACACTTCAATCTCTTTGGTCACTCGATTACAGACCTAGAAGTTGCAATTCTTCAATAAAAAAACTTCAGAAACAGACTCCAACAAGAGACTGCTGAATTGGAATTAATTTGCAAACTGGATACAATTAACTTAGGCTTGAATAGAGACTGAGAGCGGATGAGTCATTACACAAAGTAAAACTATTTCCCCTTGTTTATTCCCCTCCCCCCACCCCCCATTGTTCCCCAGACATTCTTGTCAACTGCTGGTAATAGCTCACCTTACCTGATCACTCTCGTTACAGTGTGTATGGTAACACCCATTGTTTCATGTTCTCTGTGTATATAAATCTCCCCACTGTATTTTCCATTGAATGCATCCGATGAAGTGAGCTGTAGCTCACGAAAGCTTATGCTCAAATAAATTTGTTAGTCTCTAAGGTGCCACAAGTACTCCTGTTCTTTTTGGACTGTGGGAAGTTATTTTTCCTGATGTGTTATTTTGTGTAATAATGGAACAGGGTTAAACCCCCAAGGGCTCAAGTAAAAGCCAGCCATGGCCAGACTCAGTGGTAAAGGGGGCAAACTTGCCGTTTACTCTCGTTGGGGAAACCGACTCAGTGCTAAGTGTGTCTGTGGTACGGCATGGTCAGTGCTGTGACCCAGAGCTGTGCTGGGAGTGGGGAGACACTGGTAACACTAGGAAATGCTGTGGGCCAGAACACCACTGGGAGCAGGGAAAGTAGGCAAGGCCATACGGTGACACGTGTCAGAGCCACCCTGAAACGAGACGCTGGGTGGCAAAAGTGCTGACAAATTCATAGACCCTGCAAAGGATGGGAAAAGCCCGGGGGGTGGGGAGGAGGGGAAGTGAAGCAACTGCTGAGGGAGGTATAGATGTTAAGGAGGGGCACAGCCGTCCCTTGGGTAGGGCAAATCGGGGCAAGCACTCCAGGCCCTCCGGGCCAGTGTGATTGGCTAGTGCGGTCGGTCCCGGAAGAGACGAATCCGTCACTTCTGCTCTGGGCCCCGCACCCTCCTAGGGATGGCCCTAAGGAGGGGGAAAGGTGGTCCTGAATCTATGGGGTTTGTGTGGTTATTTGAGATGTAATTAAACCTGAGGGAGATGGAGGAAGGACACATGCCTCACCTTTTCCCAAGGGGGGAAATGAACATTGCAGCTAACATCTGATGTTGTCATCAAGCTGGGTTTCGGTATGATCACTGGAGTTGGTTAGTGACTGACTGCATGTACAATGTTCAAATTAACAAGGAGTACAGCTAGCATCCTGTCCAGGCAAGAGGGTCCTGAGATGATGGCTATGGAGGAGCCAGTGCCTGACCTGACTGCCTCAATGTAAGAGGCGGTGTGTGACTCAAGAACCTCTTAATGCCAGCTGGAAAATGGTTGGCTTAGCCCAGAGGAGATTGTTTGGGTGGCTAATAGACTAGTACTGGCAGGGAGCTGACACCCATTTAAGCCCCAGCAGGGGTAACAAGGTGACTCGCAATCCTGAGCACACTGAGAACTGTCACAATAGGAGTTTGGATTTTGGCCCTTCAAGACAGGTGCTGTTTATGTAAAAACCTGATATAGGCTATGTCAGCTCTTTTTACAGGCCCAATGTCCAGAGTTTGGTCAAGAGGCCGAGAGGCCCAGTAAACAGTGAACAATATTAGCTAAGAGAAGCAGAACAGACAAAAGACAACCTTGCTTTTACTAAGATATGCATGGTCAGCAAAATGCCAGATGGGGAGCAGTAATTGGCACTCTTATCTGAAGCTGCAAACAGACCAGATGAATGAAAGAGGCCCTATATCTGGGTCTGTGTATACTCCTCTCCAAGAGGAGGTAACCATGCTCTCCGCACACACCAACCTTGAGTTTATGGAAGAGGTTCAAGCATGTCAGTATGAGATATGGCATCCTCCTCCCCTCCCCAGGTACCAGTGCCTGGCTTTAGAAGCACAAATGAGCAACTTCAAAGAATTTCTATTGCCATATACTTTTCAATGTTTTTCTGCTTTAACCCCCAGGTATGTACCTGTTGGACAATCAGAAGAGCTACTTCATTCCTATGGACCCCATATCAGAATTCAGATATTTTTTATACTAACACACTTCATACATTTTTAAAGAAAAAACACCTCTGTACTAATGGTATGTTACTTGTTAACCTGAAACCATTGGTGGAGGCATTATGTAATCTTTGACTATTGGCTACTGTGCTTATCTTGTCTTGCTGCTAGACCTATCCAAGGGCTTGGGACTACCTACCTCGACATTTCTCTCCATCCATGGAAAATCCATATAATCCACTGTAATCAATTGTTTGGCAGTGTCTCTGAGCCTAATAAGCAAGGTGACACTCCGCCAGCACTGTCTGTAATAAACCCATGTGCTTGATTCTACACAGTGTCCATTTTATTCCGTCAGTCTCAAAATCAGGAGGCCCTGCCCTGCACTTGTGGGAAGGAAGGGATATGACACAAAAAGCCACCTATGATAGATTTGTCCTAAAGCAGGGGTGGGCAAACTACAGCCCGTGGGCCAGATCCAGCTCAGCCACTTTGAGCCAGCCCTCGAACTCCCGCTGGGGAACGGGGTCTGGGTCTTGCCCCCCTCTGGCACTACAGTGCTCCAGCCGTGGTGCAGGGTCGGGGACTGCTCCATGTGGCTCCCGGAAGCAGCAGCATGGCCTCCTTCTGGCGCTTCAATGGGAGCTGCAAGGGCGGTGACTGCAGACAGGGTGGCATGCAGCAGAGCCGCCTGGCTGCGCCTCCGCATAGGAGCCGGAGAAGGGACATGCCACTGCTTCCGGGAGCCACCTGAGGTAAGGGCTGCCCAGAGCCTGCACCCCTGAGCCTCTCCCCATGCCCCAGCCCCCTGCCCCAACCCTGATTCCCTCCTGCCCTCAAAACCCCTCAGTCCCAGACCAGATCACCCTCCTACACCCAAACTCCTCATAGAATCATAGAATATCAGGGTTGGAAGGGACCTCAGGAGGTCATCTAGTCCAACCCCCTGCTCAAAGCAGGACCAATCCCCAATTTTTGCCCCAGATCCCTAAATGGCCTCCTCAAGTATTGAACTCTCAACCCTGGGTTTAGCAGGCCAATGCTCAAACCACCGAGCTATCCCTCCCCCCATCAGCCCTCATCCCCAGCCCCATCCAGAGCCTGCACCCCCAGCCGGAGTCCTCACCCCGCCCCGCACCCCACTCCCCCGTCCCAGCCCAGAGCCCCCTCCCGCCTCCTGAACTCCTCATTTCTGGCCTCACCCCGGAGCCCTCCCCACCTCCCGCACCCAACCCCAATTTTTTGAGCATTCATGGCCTGCCATGCAATTTCTATTCCCAGATGTGGCCCTTGGGCCAAAAAGTTTGCTCACCCCTGTACTAGAGGTTTGTAAACTTCAGTGAACCTGGGCTGCATTTCAGGGTTATAACACTCAAAGCAAGAGGAGTTAAGTCAGTCTAGTTAAGTGAACTTGCAGAGGGTGGGAGGGGCACCGGCAGCTAGAGCAGAACAAAAAACGTTTCATCCTAAATTTGTTTCAGTGACAAACATTTTTGAATTCGTGTGGGTGCTGCTGAATTGTTTGTGTCAGGCAAAACAAAACAAATTCTGAAAAAGTCAGAATGCTTCATTTCAACATTTCTGATTTTTGCTTCAAAACAATTTTTTTATTTAGAAATTTGCTTCAAATTTATTAAAAACATTTAAACATTAAATGCTTGAAACAGAAATTATTTGGATTGAACAAAGCGCTTTGTTCGACCCCAAATGACATTTTTCAAACCTTTTCAATTTGCTGAAAACGTTAATCAAACTTGTTTTCAGTTTGACCCAGAGTGAAATTTAATTTTTTTGGAATAGTCAGAGAATAGAAAAATCCTTTCTTCACACAGCTTTGTAGTGGCAGCCTTACCTGACTGATATTTCTTCTTCTAAGTGTTGAAACGTTTTATTTCACTGAGATCAGGTACAGTGGGGTTTGGTTTCTAGCAATAAAGACAAAAATTAAGAAGCGTGTCACATACGGTACTCAGCCATGAAATCTTGTAGATGTTTCTTTAAGAAAATTTAATCATCAGCGGATAACATTGCAGGTACAAAGCACTTGTTTACATTGTCAGCCACCTACTTCCAAGAGTGAAATCTTAAATGAAGTGGATCTAAATCATGGAGAGCAGCAGTTACTTGATGAACAATCAATATATCATTTTTGCAGAAAGCAAGAGTACAAAAATCACAGCATTTGATTTTTCTGTAGTTGTTGTCATTATCATCATGGGTGTTGATTCAGTTGGAATGAAAACACAAAACAGAAATATTTATAGACCATGAAAAGAGTTTCCCCAGAAAAATGTACTGAGAGAGGGAAAAGGGGGGTAAGGAAAGGAGACATTTGGACAGTTTCATGTTATGATTAGTAATCATCTGTTCGGGGGAAGTGCACAGTGTGTACGAACCAGCCAGGGGCAGGTTTGGAAAGAGCATCAGTTTCTAATGCAAGAATAGAGGAACAGAGATCAGGCTGAAAGTCAGGCATGAGCACTTTTGGGTGCCTAATTTATGTGCACAGATACCAGGTATATGCTTGCAAATTGGGTATTGTGCACAGGTGGCCAATCAGATAACTGGCCATATACATACAGAAATACTTGATTTACATGCTTGCATTATGGATATGCATGCACAAATGAGATATGTATAAAAGTATGTGAGAAAACAATCAACTGAAACTAAGAATCTGGTCCAATGAGTATTAGATAAAGATACAGACAAGAATTATCACAAACTAAGGGTCCCGTTTGGTGGCACGCTAGGAATCAGCTACATCTTGTTACTCGAGCTAATGTGAAACTGCTGTTGAAATAGTTCTGTGAATTATTAACGTTAAATATCTATTACATGACTTTCAAAATACGCTCCTGCCAGCCCCTCCTGCCTCTCCCCCCCTAAAAATCATTAAGAAATTAAGGGCTGGCCTTGTGATTAAGGCACTGGGGCTAAGACTGAAGGGAACTAGGTTCAAATCCAGGTGTCAAAGACTTCCTGTGTGACCTCAGGCAAGTTGATAGTTTCCTCACTCTGAGGGGATGGCTACACTTGCAGATGTAGAGTGCTTTGAGTTAAACCAGCCTTCGTAGACTGCAGAAGGGAAAGCGCTGCAATCTGTCCACACTGACAGCTACAAGCGCACTGGAGTGGCCACATTAGCAGCTCTTGCAACGGCCACAGAGAGCAGTGCACTGTGGTAGCTATCCCAGCATGCAAGTGGCTGCAACGTGCTTTTCAAATGGGGATGGGGTGGGGTGGAGTGGAGTGTGACAGGGAGTGTGTTGTGTGTATGTGGGGGGAGAGAGAGTGGGTTTTTGGGGGGGGGGGTGAGAGCATGCCAGCATGCTGTAAGTTCAGACAGCAGCAGACACCCCCGCTGCCTGCCTGCGCCTCTCTCTCTCTCTCTCTCTCACACACACACACACACACACAGCATTCCACAGTAATGGTTGCTTTGTCTATGAGCAGATAAGCATGCCGGCTGTCAGGAATGGAGCTTTCAAAGGGCACATCCGCATTCCTGCAACAATTCCAAAACAATGAGAAGAGTGGCCACTTGACTTAAGGGGATTATGGGATGTTTCTGGAGGCTGATCATAGTGCAGTCATGCAACACCTCATTCACACTGACGCCTGGGAGTTTCAGCCAAGGCGCAACAAGTGTTAATCTTCTCGCCAAGGTGGACTACCAGGAGGACTCTAGCCGTGGAATCGGAGCACTCTACGTGCCTTGCCAGTGTGGATAGGTAGTGAGCTAGGGCACCCGGGGCTGCTTTAATGTGCTCTAACTCACAAGTGTAGCCAAGCCCTGAGCCTCCACTCTCCATCTGTAACATGGAGATAACAGTACTTACTTTGTTTGTTTTATCTATTTAGATTGCAAGCTCTTCAGCACAGGGACTGTTTGTCACCCTGTGTTGGTCAGGGTGGACGGCCTTGTGTAACAAGGACAAGTGCAGAGCCCTGCACTTAGGACAGAAGAATCCCATGCACCACTACAGGCTGGGGACCGACTGGTTAAACGACAGTTCTGCGGAAAAGGACCTGGGGATTACAGTGGACAAGAAGCTGGATATGAGTCAACAGTGTCCCCTTGTTGCCAAGAAGGCTAACACTATATTGGGCTGCATTAGTCGGAGCATTGCCAGCAGATCGAGGGAAGTGATTATTCCCCTCTATTCGGCACTGGTGAGGCCACACCTGGAGTAGTGTGTCCAGTTTTGGGCCCCCCACTACAGAAAGGATGTGAACAAATTGGGGAGAGTCCAGCGGAGGGCAACGAAAATGATTGGGGGCTGGGGCACATGACTTATGAGGAGAGGCTGGGGGAACTGGGCTTGTTTAGTCTGCAGAAGAGAAGAGTGAGGGGGGATTTGATAGCTGCCTTAAACTACCTGAATGGGGGGCGGGTTTCCAAAGAGGATGGAGCTGGGCTGTTCTCAGTGATGGCAGAACAAGGAGCAATGGTCTCAAGTTGCAGCTGGGGAGGACTAAGCTGGATATTAGGAAAAACTATTTCACTAGGAGGATGGTGAAGCACTGGAATGGGTTACCTAGGGAGGTAGTGGAATCTCCATCCTTAAGAGGTTTTTAAAGCCTGCCTTGACAAAAGCCCTGGCTGGGATGATTTAGTTGGAGTTGGTCCTGCTTTGAGCAGGGGGTTGGACTAGATGACCTTCTGAGGTCTCTTCCAACCCTGATATTCTATGATTATAACTGGGCCTCAATCTGAGTTGGGCTCTTTTTATCATAACTACAAACTACAAACAGTGTTAATAATAGTATATATGAGTCAGTATCATGTCATTTAATGTTGTTTGTCACTTATTCCAGTAGTAACAAAGGTTCCTAAAACTCAGTGCAGTTTGCTCTAGGTACACTGTGCCTTCACACCCAAAACATTAAAAGCAAGGAAATGCTAAGATCAGGGAGAGGCCTTCCCTGTACCTCACCAGCCAGGCATCATATTAAACATTGTCAAAGAGACACCTGGGCCCGTCATAGAAATATGTCTTCTACTTCCAAGAGATACAGACTGCAGTCACCACATTCACTTAATTCATCCTGTAACTTGAACCTATGCTAGTACTCATCCCCCCGCCCCCCAACCACCCAGTGTGTATCTTACATCTCTAAAAGGGCAACATATATCACAGGAGTGAATCTGGAATATAACCACTGAATGAGGCCAGCTAAAAGTGTAGGGCTGATGTTCAAGACCATTAACACTAATGAAAATGCACATTTTTCATTGGAGTCTAATAGCCTGCCACCAAATAGGGCAACTGCTGTGCAATGTTTATACAAAAAAATGGCTAATCACAACCTTTATTGTGCTCTTGGCTACAGCCAGCTTTTAAGCATTTGCAGCTATGCTGGATTATTTTAAATCACTGAATTGTTACTTAGTGAAAAAGAAAATATTATTCATGGTAGACACTATATGGCATTACATCCTGATTCCATTTCTTCAGTGTTTATGAAGGAGATTTATTATCATTTTGCACTTCCCTGATGACTTTTATTCTCCCTTTTCTGGGGAACTTCTTATTCTATTTATAAAATTGTCGAGGAATTAAGTAGCTAGGATTATAAAAATATATTTCTAAAAAGTACAATCAGATATGATCCTGAAAAACCTTACTAACAGAACTTGCTCTTATTCATGCAAGAAATCCTACTGACTGATGTTAATTTGACTACTCACATGAGGATGGATTTGCAGGCTTGGGAACGTTATTTGTATGTAAATTTAGCTGGTAAGGAAGTGACTACTGAGAGGCCAATCCTGCAAAAGAGCTTACTCATTCAGGCAGTTCCATTGAAATCAATGGAGCTACTCCTCTGTGTGGGAGCTGCAGGAGTAGGGTCTAATTTTCCATTTCAGAAGGTTTCATACTTTCTAAAGGGGATGTCTACACAGCAACCAGACACCCCTGTCTGGCCCATGCCAGCTGACTTGGGCTCGTGGGGCTCGGGTTGTGGGACTGTTTCATTGCTGTGTATTCATCTGTGCTCGGGCTGGAGCTCAGGCCCTGGGACCCAGATCCTGGGCTCTGAAACCTTGTGAGGGTCTCGGTGCCCTAGCTTCAGCCCAAGCCCAGAAGTCTACATGGCAACGAAACAGCCCCATAGCCTGAGCCCTGCAAGCCTGAGTTGGCTGGCCCAGGCAAGCTGCAGGTTTTTCTTTGCTGCGTAGAGATACTCTAAATTTCCACCAGTAGAAAAAGCAGAGTTACTGGCCTGATTCTAAGCAGCTGTAAATCAGTGTAGCTACACCTGAGCCTACTATTCCACCTGAGCCTACTATATCTAATACGATGTAGGTCTGTATTTCACGGTGAATGGGATTATGTGGTAATCTCTTTCTGTATGACTGTTTCCCTCAGTTCTGCATACTTCAATACAGGAAAGACTAACAATAATTCAAGAGAAAAGCCCTTTCTGATTAGGGAGCTGGAGGGATAGCTCTCATGAGGAAAGAGTAAAAGAAGAAAATATGTCTAATGTGGCAAAATAAAGGAGGTGGGGGAAACACGACAACTGTCTACAAATATATGACCTGTATGAGCAACAGGGATGAAAAGGGATTGGTTAAGGTGCTAACAGAAGAGGTAACTAGAAATAATGGAACTGAATATAAAAAAGAAAATTAAACTGACTGTCAGGACAATACACAACCCATCCACATGCCTTGCAATACAGGGCTGTGCCTTTAAAGCACAGTTCAGTCCTAAGGCAGAGATAAAGAATAGCAGAAAGAAAGAAAAAGTAATGCTTATTAGTTCTGAGAAATTCAAGGCAGCTCTTCAGGTTAGTATTATTATTTGCATTATCTTAGCATCCAGGAGCCCCAGTCATAGACCAGAACCCCTATGCGCTGTACAAACACAGAACAAAAAACAGCCCCTACCCCCAAAAAGCGTACAATCTACCACCTGCTCTGCACTACAAAGTTAAGTTGAAATAAGTTGCCTTGTGTCAACTGACCTGTGCATGTGTCTACACTCAAATTTGTACCTGGTTGATGTAAGCACCTTGCTATAATAAAACCACCTCCCCAATTGGCGTGGAGCCAAAGTCCACCTCCTGATGTTGAGGCAGTGCGAGTATCGACACCGCATGAACTGTGTTGACCCTAACAGTGCTCCAGCAGCTGTCCTGCAATGCAACAGTGACTGCTCTGGTCCCAGTTGTAAACTCCATTGCCCAAGAGTCATGGAGACCAGCCGAAGCCATTCTCCCCCCATCCCCTTTAAACGCCTTACATGGTTTTGAAATGCCTTTTCCTGGTTGCCCACCTTGGTGAGCACACTTAACAACTCACCCTTGTTGTGTGCAACTGCCCCACCTACCAGGCCGGCCCCACGCACTAGATGCGCTCCTGCCTGGGGTGAACAGAAAGCATTGGACATCCTGGGCCTATAGGAAGAAGAGGCTGCACGAGCACCGCTATGGACCAGCTGTAGAAACGTGGACATTTATGAACATGGGGGGATGCAAGCAATGGGTTATGAAAAGGATCACCAGCCGTGCCGCATGAAGGAGAAGGAACTTCGCTAAGCATACCACAAGGCCAGGCAGGCCAAAAATAGATCTGGTGCTGAGCCTCAGACCTGCTGCTTTTACAATGAACTAAATGCTGTACTTGGTGGAGACCCCCGTCAGCAGCCCCAGACCACCAGGAATACCTCGGAGGAGATCGAGACAGAGGCCCCTGCTGTGACTAGTGAGGAGGAGAAGGAGGGAGCCATGGTGGAGGGAGCAGCCATTCTGTGAGCCGGGACGTGTTCAAGACTCCACCACAATCTAGCCAGTCCCTCCAGGTGAGCACGGCTGAACCCAGTGAAGGGAAATGGACCTTGGATGTATGTTTCCTTACAATGTTAAATTTAAAGATGGGGCCTCACCCAGCTCCAAGTTAAGACACAGGTATCAACTTTTCATTGTTTTACTCGTACGAGAAGAGGTTGCAGTCCAACAAACAGAGATAGTGTTGGCATCTGCTTTTCATTCGCCAGTTGGCTCAGGCAGGGAGAGGGGGCACATGGAGCCATTTGGGGTGTTTCATCAAGGTATCTCAGGAGGATACAAGAAACTTTCATGGAGAGATACAGTAATCCCCTCCCCAAAGTTTTCTAGGGGTCGCAGCCTTATTTCTTCCTCTGCAGCAGGACACTTTCCCCCTCCACTCCACAATGAGTTCGGCTGGGATCGTTGCAGGAAACAGGCTGGTGGCCTATGGGCCCAGGTATGGCAGTAGTAGCTGTGCTTTCTGTGCCTTTACTACTCTCAGGCGTGAGAAGTCAGCTAAAATCGTGGCCCCCGGTGCAAAACGACACTAGTACGCTGCGCCATTGCCCAATACTCGTACCCATGCAATAGGAACTAAAAAAATTAGTTTGTTCATACATCTGAAAATTCTTCTCGCCCGTGGGGTCATACTCACCATGCCTGCAGCTGGAGCGTGGTGCTGTCCCAAGGTGCACCGAAGCTGAAGTATCAATAACATTTTCTTATTAAAAGTGTGTATGGGAATAAAGGGAGGGAGTTTTGAAACTTATCTTTCCCTTTCCATTGGGTCTGTAAATCCAACGATACAGCTGTCAGTTTCTATCAATAGCAGCTGCCGTTGCGGCTTTGAGGGGTGCCTCCTCCACACCCCGGAGCGTCTGACCCTGATGAGAAGGAGAAGAAAGTGGACTAGGGAGGACATGCTCGGCAAGATCTTGCAAGCCAGTGCTGCCTCAGACTGTGAGCAGAGAGCCTGGATGTTCAATACAGCAGAAAGCATGGAGAAGGAAAGAGTAGACAGGAGAAAGTCCCAGCAGGAAAAGGAGAAGGAGATGCACCAGGACATAATGGGTTTTCTCAGGCAGCAAATCAATATGCTACAGATCCTGGTTCACCTAAAGATAAAAAAAATCCCAGACTTCTCACCCTTTTAGTCCTTGAAGAACTCCATGATCATACCTCCCAACAAAACATGTGGCATCACGGGCTGCATCCTTACTCCTAGCTCTCCAGGCCAGGGGATACAAGGGAAACCACAGGTTCACACATATAGTGACCTGCGGGAATCATGGTTGCTCCGTCTGTAGTCACAACTCCATTTTGAGCTCTTGTACTAGCCCTTGCCTTTTTCTGTTCCAAGTCAGCAGAGAGCTGCTCCACATCCACACTGGGGCAGCTTTTCCCCCTTTGCCTCACAGATATTATGTAGGACACAACAGGCAGCTGTAATCCTTGGGATATTTTTGTCACTGAGATTCAGTCTAGTGAGTAACCCACCTGAGCATCCCTTCAATCTACCAAAAGCAATTTGACTGTCATTCTGCACCTGCTGAGCCAGTAGCTGAAGCTTTCCTTGGTGCTGTCAAGATGGCCGATGTACAGCTTCACGAGGCAGGGGAGCAAGCAGTAGGCCGGGTCCCCCAGAATCACTATTGGCTTTTCAGTACCACCAATGGTAATCTGTAGATCAGGAATGAATGTTCCTGCTTGCAGCTTTCTGAACAGTTCTGTGTTCCTAATGATGAAAGTGTCGTGACTAGCCCATATTAATATTGGTGAAGTGCCCCTCAGTCAGCAGCTGTCACTCTTCGGCCGCCCAGCTCTGAAAGCAGCAGCGCAGAAGTAAGGGTGTCATGGTATGGTATGGCATTGCCACCCTTACTTCTGCTCTGCTGCTGGTGGGGCGCTACCTTCAGAGCTGGGTGCCTGGCCAACAGCTACAACTCTCCAGCCACCCAGCTCTGAAGGCAGTGCAGAAGTCAGGGTGGCAATACCCCGATCCCCCTAAAATAACCTTGCAACCCCCCTGCAATTCCCTTTTGGGTCAGGATCCCCAGTTTGAGAAACACTGGTCTGCACCATGAAATCTGTATAGTATAGGGTAAAAGCACACAAAATACCAGATTTCACAGTCCATGACGTGTTTTTTATGGCCTTAAGTATAGGTATGGCCTCAGTATGAGACAAGAGACAACAGGTGGATACAAACAGGTGGGCAAGTACAAAGAAACAGTGAGACACTATTGGTCAGCACGATAGGCAGTGGTCTCAGCACACCAGGAACCTAACCATTGTCAAGTTTTTGTAGCCTCATGGCAAAGGAGAGTTTTAAAGAGGGTGTTGAAGGATTTAAGTTAGGGCTGTCAAGCGATTAAAAAAAATTAATTGCGATTAACCGCGCAATTAACCCTGCTGTTATACAATAATAGAATACCATTTATTTAAAATATTTTTGGATGTTTTCCACATTTTCAAATATATTGATTTCAATTTAAATGCAGAATACAAAGTGTGCAGTGCTCACTTCATATTTATTTATTATAAATATTTGCACTGTAAAATAAAAATATTTTTCAATTCACTTAATACAAGTACTGTAGTGCAATCTCTTTATTATGAAAGTTGATTGTAGAATTATGCACAAAAAAACCTGCATTCAAAATCAAAACTATGTCAAACTTTAGAGCCTACAAGTCCACTCAGTCCTACTTTTTGTGCAGCCAATTGTGAAGAGAAACAAGTTTGTTTTACTCACTTGGGATGTGTAAGACCCTTGGGTCAAGTCCCTCTGCCTGAGGGTAAGAAGGAATTTGTATTAGGAATTGCTACTGCTCAGGTGAGTGGGCTATCAGATATTCTGATAAGGGGCTCCCTCAGTTTCTCCTGTTAAAGCTGTTCTATTTTGGATAACTAATTAAAAAAAAAGTCATTAGAGCAGGGGGAGTGAATCCTGGGTCTTCCACCTCCCAGGAGAATGCTGTACCTACCAGGTGACAGAGTCATTGTGCCAGAAGGAAGACATGCATGGGAATGACTCTGTAAACTGGTGGCTAGCGCATTCACATGGGAGACCCAATTACCTTTCTAAAATTATTTATACACAATGGAACAGCTTTGACAGGAGAGACTGAGGGAGCCCATCTCAGAATATCTCACTGTCCACTGATTAGGGCACTCACCTGAGAGGTGGCAGAGCCCAGTTCATATCTTCTCTCAAGTCCCCTCTCCACCTGGGTCTTCTACATCCCAGGTGAGTGCTTGAACCAGTGACTAAGAGTTATGAGGGATCTCATTGCCATTTTCCACAACCACCACCCAGCTAAAAAATTATGAGGGAAGTCCTTCTCCTCTCCCCCTGCTGCTGGCATTTTGCATGAGCTCACCTACGCAAAGGAAGGAACGCCCATCTTCCCCTGGGTTCATGCATTGCTCTGAAGCTTAGGTGCCTGGATGCCTGGCCTGGGGCTGCAGTGCCCATGCTCAGAAGTGGAAACTCAGGCGCAGAGGGAATTTCATTGCACAAATTTAGGCACTGAGTGATTTTAGTGCCTACAGGCTTTGGCGACAGCTGAGTGGGGACTTAGAAACCCAGTGGGGTCTAATTCTGGAATTTAGGTGCCAAAAGTGGCAGTTTGGTGCCTAAGTCCTTATGTGACTCCAGCCCAGCGTGGCTTCCAGAGGTCAAGATTCTGTTCGGTGCTCGAAGGTATTGTAGATGTTACAGAGAACCTGGCATTCCCCTAGGCCAGGGCAAAATAGAGGGGCAATTACCTTGCTAGTTACTAAACATGACCTGGTGCCTTCGGTACCAGATTAGCCATGGAAACAAACTGCTAACATGAAATGGGATAGTGTAGAGAGCACAAATTAAAAAAAGATAGTTTTGAGTTAGAGGGAGGAATATCTTGGATATCTTTATTTTTCATGTAGGATCACAGCCAGAATCTTTTTAGGGTGCTTGCCCACAAATACCTAAGGGGAACAGAAGCTATACCAAAAAGGGATGAAGATTTGTTGGTAGAATATTCAGACTATTATAACTTGTATTTATAGTCTTCATAGTCATGTTAGGCCTGCTACTAGTAACACATAACCTAGTACAACCTGCCACAGGTCAGGTGCTCTGTGACTAAACCAGAACCCCACCCTTCTCTGAGCAGCGAAGGGTATGCCAGACACCCGTTGGAATGAAAAACACTATCCACAAAGGAGTAACCATCTGCTGCTGCTGCTGCCGCCGCCTTCCAGCTAGTGCTTGGCTGAACAAAGGCTAGGGGAGAAAACCCTGGACCAAATCTGCTGTGGAGAAAATAGCAACTCAGCTCTGTTCTCTGGCATCTTCTGCAGGTATACTGGCTTCCAAACATTTTGGTCTTCAAGCCTTTGGGCCTGGTCAGTACCACTAAGGGGAAGGGCAGGCTTTAGTCTTAAGGGAAGCCTCTGCCTCCATATTTTTTTCTACTTAGGGTATGCGCCAGAGTTTCAGGTACAATGGTCGCCTTCTTCAAACTTGCTTGTTGGAATGTGAAGACAATGTACGTTGGTATATCAGATGATCTGGAGATGAGGTCAGTGGCCCTAGGATGTCCACCATCATTGACAAAGAACTGGAGAAGCTTGACACTGACACAACTACTCTCTCTGAAACCTGACCAGCTGACACAGGCTCTCTACACGAGATGCATTACACCAGTGGTTTCCAAACTTGTTCCGCCGCTTGTGCGGGGAAAGCCCCTGCCGGGCCGGGCCGGTTTGTTTACCTGCCGCGTCCGCAAGTTTGGCTGATCGCGGCTCCCAGTGGCCGCCGTTCGCTGCTCCAGGCCAATAGGGGCTGCTGGAAGCGGTGGCCAGTACGTCCCTCGGCCCGCTCCGCCTCCAGCAGCCCCCATTGGCCTGGAGCAGTGAACCATGGCCACTGGGAGCCGCGATCGGCTGAATCTGCGGACGCAGCAGGTAAACAAACCGGCCCGGCCCACCAGAGGATTTCCCTGCACAAGTGGCAGAACAAATTTGGGAACCACTGCATTACACCCTTTTCTATCCTGGGAAAAGCAAACCTCTGCAAACCTGCAGTGGGTTTTGCAGTAAAAAGAAACCCATTAGCACCCAGGGTCGAATGACATGGTGCAACATCAGAAAGTATAAGATCAATAAGAATGTCTACCACAGGTGGCTTTGCCACAAACATCAGTACATATGCCCCAACGCTTTCCTGCGTCATTGAAGAGAAGGACTTGTTCTATCAGCAACTTCAGACTGACCAAGAGCACATTACAACAACAAGGCGATGTGCTCAATCACACTGCCTTGACCTGAGTAGCAAGAAGATTCAAACATCCTTTGAGAATGGCAAGCTAAGAGGTATGTATGAAGGAATCAAGAAAGCAACAGGTCCTTCAGCCAAGATGTCTTAGTGGAGACATCACCATTGACAGAGGCAAACAGATGCAATGTTGGGTGGAACACGATCACAAATTCTATTCCATAAAACCACTGTTTCTGAAGTAGTGCTAAATGCTCTGACCAGACTCCAGACTATGGAAGAGCTTGATACTGAACCATCTATAAATGAGCTTGAAAAGGCAATCACCTCCCAATCACCAGGAAAAGTCCACAGGAAAAGACGGAATCCAGCTAAGGTACGGAAACAAGGAGGATAGTTGTGCTTAAACATCTGCACAATGTCTTGTTGGCCTGCTGGAGGGAGGGAGGGGTACCACAAGACATGAAAGTTGCCAGCATCATAACTATAAAAACAAAGGAGATCGGAGTGATTCCAACAACTACAGAGGAGTTTCTGTCCTTAGCGTTGCCTGCAAGGCATTTGTACACAAGTCATTCTTAAAGACTGCAAGTTCTTGCTGAACATGCATATCCAGACAGTCAGTGAGGCTTCCACACTGGTAGATCAATAATTGACATGGTCTTCACATTAAAGCAATTGCAAGAAAAATGTCAAGAAAAAAGAAAACCTGCCTACATGGGTTTCATAGATCTTACAAAGGCTTATGACCTGGTCAGCAGAAAGGGCCTTTTTCAGTTGCTAAAGAGAATTGGTTGCCCTCACAATCCTCCTCAGTCTGATATGATCCTTGCATGATGCCATGAAGACTACAGTCCAGTATAAAGGTATTCAATCTGCTCGCTTTGAAATATGCAGTGGTGTCAAACAGCTATGTGTTTTGGCACCAACACTCTTTGGCCTGTTAATCTCTCTGCTGCTTCATCATGCTTTCTCATCTAGCACCAAGGGTGTACATCTCCATACAGAATCAGAGGGAAAATTCTTCAGAATTGCACGTCTAAAAGCAAAAAGCAATCTCCAACAACTGCTGAGCCGAGAACTTTTTGCTGACGGCACAGTGCTTGTTGCACACAGTGAAGAGGAACTCCAGCAACTTTGCTGTGCTTTGCGCTAGTTTGTGATGAATTTGGACTAACCATCAGTCTAAAGAAGAAAACGATTATGGCACAAGGTGTGTTGACTACACCAGATGTTTAGTAGCTAGCACTACTCTAGAAATTGTGCACAAGTTCTGTTATTTAGGATCAATGGTATTGATAAGTTATCACTAGATGATGAACTTGATTTTTACACAGGAAAGGCAGCCACCACATTCGGCCAATTGACCTGATGAACGTTGGATATCAGGAAGCCGATACTGAACAAACAACAAGATATGGGTCTACCAAACGTTTATTTTGAACATGCTGCTCTATGGTGGCAAGCCCTGTGCCACCTACAGCAGACATGGCAGAGGGTTAAACATCTTCCACACTTCCTGTCTTTGCTGTGTTCTAAATATCAAGTGTGAAACCAAAGTTCCTGACAACAAAGAACTTGATAAACTTGAAGTGTAATCACTATTCTCAAACATAGTGATCCGTTGGCTTGGTCATCTTCACCAGATGGATGCATTCCAAAGGATATTCTGTATGAAGAACTTGTGAATGCTCCAAGGCTCCTAAACTGACCTAGGCCCACATTCAAGGGCGTTTGTAAGAAGGACTGGAAAACTTTCGAATTCTAAACTCTAAGATGGGAAGATACAGCTAGCAACAGGTTATACTGGAAGGCTGTGCTGTACCAGGAAGTCAGTAGGTTGAAGAGAGGTGGTTGAAACAGAGAAAATTGCAGCAGGCCTCAATTGCTCGTAGTGCGCTGGCTTCATCTTCTGGCCCTGAGCTTTATGCCTGCACTATCCATGGCAAGGGCTGTTTCTTGAGATTTGGACTTCTTAGCCACTCGTGATGCTGCAGCACAACACAGTATCTGAACTGCTTTGGCACTTTTGAGATGGATGGTTGCCATTCCATTCCAGTCTGGACTCTCAGTCATGGCAAGTTGGTGCAAATCTTTGATCTGTAGCACCATTCTGGTGTGAATGTGGTGGGTCTGGGAATTTATTTCAAGATTACGTAAAGTTAAGTATTAAATGGGATCCAGAGTACAGTGAAAAAGGCTAAAACTAAAACCTTACTACATCTTCTCCTGATAGTGGCTGTGTTATTTTGAGAGTATCTAGCTAACAAGATGGCTATATTTAATTTGAATCTTGGTAGTGCAAATTATTAATGGATATTCTGCTCATTTGGAACACTGTCTATAGGGTGTTTATTTGTAAATACTTGTCAAATATTTGGAAGGATAGGTCCATTCCTTGTCAGAAAAAGAAGTTGCTGACTATCATGTTTTTCATGCTGAAGTTTTAATTTCCTCATGCCAAAAGCAGAAAAAGAACCTGTGCTAAAAGTATCATTCTAATATTAGTGGCAGCATATCTTTTTAATGAAATCAACTTGATCTCTTTCTTTACAAATTCTATTAGATTATCCTCTGGTCTAGTAGCTAACATTTCGGCCAACATCTTCCAAACTTGCTTGCCATGTGCATTCTTTGTCCAGCTGGTAGGTCAGCCACAAAGGTGTAGTGGCTGAACAAACCCAAGAGCAAATGAATAGACAGGAGTCAGTTCTGCAGTCACTGGCACGCTTCACATTACCGCATGATAAAGGACAAAACTGTAGTGGCCGGTTGAATCTCTCTGAATGGGGAGGTCTCATGTCCTCCACTGATAACCCATTGGAGGCAGTGCATATCTGCTTGTAGTATTTTAATGTGAGGTTTGGCAAAGGCACTGTTGGTTCAGGTTATAACTTTGGCTTTTGTTACTGGACTTCTGACCACTGAAAATGTACAGTCATTTCTGGGGTGCTGGGAAGCACATATGCCTAAAGAACACTAGGGTCCCCCTGTTCATGCCCTTCCTTCATGGGCCATGGGGAGAACAGGATTACCTACACTAATCTCAACATGCTCATAACGCTAGCAGCTTTGCATTTAAAAAATTACTATCATGATGTCTCATGTTTCAGGGGTTCAGCTGGTTGCCTGCAGGGATTAGGAAGAAATCCCTCATTTTCCCCCAATGCACAATTGGTGTATTAGGTGTGGGGTGGTGTTCACCTTCCTCTGATGCATTGGAGATTGGCCACAGTTGGAGATGGGACACCAGATGGGGTGGACCAGTGCTCTGAGGTAGTGCAGAGAATCCTTTTTCTGAGATGCCTGACTGTTGTGTCTTGGTCACTTGCTGAGGGACCAACTCATTGCCAGATCTGGGGTTGGGATTAGCCCACTAATCAATTCCCTGCCATTGCAGGGGGCACCATTATTGGTGGCCCTGTGGTGTCTCCTGTTCTCTGCCTGTGGCATGCTACAGTTTAGTCTCCTGAGGACTGAAATGCTTTAGTCTAATTAAAGTCATTGGGCTCAATTTAGGGGTATTTGGGTGAAATTTAATGGCCTTTGATGTACAGGAGTTCAGAGTAGATCAGAGATTCTCAAGGAGAGGTACATACCCCCAGCTTTCTTGAGTGTGTGGTGAGCCTTCTAATACAGTATTTATAGTCTATAAATGTATAGTCATGACAGAGGTGCGGCCAGGCCACATTTGAGTGGCATTGTGGTCCTGCCTGCAACGTTGCAACACCACTCACTCAAATTTGGCCCTCTCTCTTGACTATTTATTTGTGACCCTGTGAATGAATGGCTTTGTGAACAGGCACAAAGGGTAACAATTGCTGAAATTGAGAAACATTTCCCTGAAAAGTTGTGGATATCAAGGTACATGCTTTTAAAAGGCTACCTAATACAACAAACGCATTAGCAATGCTAGTTGTCAGTGTCCTTCTCACTCAAGTAAAAAAATGGATAAGGTAGGATGTGATTCACAAAGGTTGTCTTGGTGGACCCCTGGACTAGATGATCTAATGGTCCCTTCTGGCCTTAAACTCAGTGAAATTTGTGAAATGCTGGAGTTACCCATTAGTCCTGAACTAATGGGTAAACCATTTTTACCACTGCATGATATACAGAGAATGACTTGTTTGAGCCACTCAGTTCAGTTCTAGTGGTTATCAGGAATGGGTACATGGGAAGCCTGTTAGCAGGTGAAGTAGAATCCTTCCCCCCCCCCAATACAGATTGCCAAATAAGTGATATTGGCCTCAGCAAAGGGAAATCAATATAGTAAGCGAAGACCCTCTGATTAATTTGACTGCTACTAAGGTTCCTATTTAGTATGTTTAAAAATGGGGACTACTAAAATCTGCTGTGGACTTTGCCAAATAAATATTCCTTTTCAGAGTCAATTGTGTGTGTCCTGTGGCAATGATTCTGCTCATGGGTTCAGTAAAGGTATTTAATGTAATGAACTGGAGATATATATAGGGGTATTAGAGATTCTAGTCCATTAAATTAATATAATTTCACTAGTTCAAGGACAAACATTTGATACTGATCACTGGTTACAAAGGGATTTTTTCATTTTTGCAAATTAGTGTCAGTCACATTTCCTGCATGTTTAGCTTCACCATAATTTACTCTTCATAGCCTACTTTGTGCACCCGAGCTTTGTACAGGTAGTATTCTTTGATCATTAGGGGTCTTGAAAAAAGTGTGTTATACTCATTATAAGGACTAAGTACTTTAGCTGATTCAGAATTATGTTACTCTAACTAAATGCTCAGCGTTGGAGTCTTTGGCTGAAAAAAAAACTATTTAATGTTCAAATTAACAATTTATCTTATTGTAATCATCTTCCTCCAACCTCTAGTGGTGGCTTTGCAGGTGGGTGTGGTTTGAGAGAGAGCTTGGGGAATGGAACTTGTGACAAAGTGTTCTTATGAATGGAGCTGCCTGTGGCCAGCTCTAGATAAGGGCTTCGGCTGCATTGAATTGTGTTGGATTTTTTTAGACAATGTAGTTTCACCTCATTCTTTAGGACATTCACGATGCTAGAGTATGAATGGAGACCTATTGCTAGAACCTTTCATCAGTGCTTCCTACTGACGTGATTCTCATGGTATGGTAGGTGTGTGACTGGAGAAAGTTTGTCTTGGCACTGTCATTCAGAGTTTTGGTTGTTTTTTTAAATACAAACTTGAAACTCTGAACATTTTCATAGAATCATAGACTTTCAGGTCAAAAGGTCACTTTATGATCGTCTAGTTTGACCTCCTGCACAACCCAGGCCACAGAATCTCACCCACCCACTCCTGTAACAAACCTCTAACCTATGTCTGAGCTATTGAAGTTCTCAAATTGTGGTTTAAAGACTTCGAGGTGCAGAGAATCCTCCAGGAAGTGACCCGTGCCCCACGTTGCAGAGGAAGGCGAAAAACGCCCAAGGCCTCTGCCAATCTGCCCTGGAGGCAAATTCCTTCCTGACCCCATATATGGCGATCAGCTAAACCCTGAGCATGTGAACAAGACTAACCAGCCAGACACCCAGGAAAGAATTCTCTGTAGTAACTCAGATCCCATCCCATCTAACATCCCATCACAGGCCATTGGGCATATCTACCGCTAATAGTTGAAGATCAATTAATTGCCAGAATTAGGCTATCCCATCATACCATCCCCTCCATAAACTTATCAAGCTTAGTCTTGAAGCCAGATATGTCTTTTGCCCCCACTGCTTCCCTTGGAAGGCTGTTCCAGAACTTCACTCCTCTGATGGTTAGAAACCTTCGTCTAATTTCAAGTCTAAACTTCCTGGTGGCCAGTTTATATCCATTTGTTCTTGTGTCCACGTTGGTAATAACCTTAAATAATTCTTCTCTCTCCGTGATATTTATCCCTCTGATATATTTATAGAGAGCAATCATATCTCCTCAGCTTTCTTTTGGTTAGGCTTAACAAGCCAAGCTTTTTGAGTCTCCTTTCATAAGACAGATTTTCCATTCCTTGGATCATCTCTGTACCTGTTCCAGTTTGAATTCATCTTTGTCATAAATATAAAGGGAAGGGTAAACACCTTTAAAATCCCTCCTGGCCAGAGGAAAAATCCTTTCACCTGTAAAGGGTTAAGAAGCTAAAGGTAACCTCGCTGGTACCTGACCAAAATGACCAATGAGGAGACAAGATACTTTCAAAAGCTGGGAGGAGGGAGAGAAACAAAGGATCTGTGTCTGTCGGTATGCTGCTTTTGCCGGGGATAGAACAGGAATGGAGTCTTAGAACTTTTAGTAAGTAATCTAGCTAGGTATGCGTTAGATTATGATTTCTTTAAATGGCTGAGAAAAGAACTGTGCTGAATAGCATGACTATTTCTGTCTGTGTGTCTTTTTTGTAACTTAAGGTTTTGCCTAGAGGGATTCTCTATGTTTTGAATCTAATTACCCTGTAAGGTATCTACCATCCTGATTTTACAGGGGTGATTCCTTTACTTCTATTTACTTCTATTTCTATTAAAAGTCTTCTTGTAAAAAAACTGAATGCTTTTTCATTGTTCTCAGATCCAAGGGTTTGGGTCTGTGGTCACCTATGCAAATTGGTGAGGATTTTTACCAAAACTTTCCCAGGAAGTGGGGTGCAAGGGTTGGGAGGATTTTGGGGGGAAAGACGTGTCCAAACTGCGTTTCCCAGTAAACCCAGTTAGAGTTTGGTGGTGGCAGTGGATATTCCAAGGACAAAGGATAAAATTAATTTGTACCTTGGGGAAGTTTTAACCTAAGCTGGTAAAAGTAAGCTTAGGAGATTTTCATGCAGGTCCCCACATCTGTACCCTAGGGTTCAGAGTGGGGGAGGAACCTTGACAATCTTTCTTAAACATGAGAGACTGAAACTGCACACAATATTCCAGATGAGGTCTCACCAGTGCCTTATATAACGGTAATAACACCTCCTTATCTCTACGGGAAATACCTCGCCCGATGTATCCCAAGACCGCATTAGCTTTTTTCACAGCCATATCACATTGGCAGCTCATAGTCATCCTGTGATCAACCAATACTCTGAGGTCCTCCTCCTCCTCCGTTACTTCCAAGTGATGCGTCCACAGTTTATAACAAAAAATCTTGTTATTAATCCCTAAAGGCATGACCTTGCACTTTTCACTATTAAATTTCATCCTATTACTATTACTCCAGTTTACAAGGTCATCCAGATCTTCCTGTTTGATACCCCAGTCCTTCTCTGTATTGGCAATACCTCCCAGCTTTGTGTCATCCGCAAACTTTATTAGCACATTCCCATGTTTTGTGCCAAGGTCAGTAATGAAAAGATTAAATAAGATTGGTCCCAAAACTGATCCCTGAGGAACTCCACTGGTAACCTCCCTCCAGCCTGACAGTTCACCTTTCAGTGTGACACGTTGTAGTCTCCCCTTTAACCAGCTTATGTAAGCTTATGTTTTCCTATAAGGATAAATTCAGCCCTGCGCACACAGGCAAAAGAGGGGTACAGAAATGCTGCCCATTGTGACCTTTTCGGGAGGACTCTATCTAGCCAGGAAAGGCAGTGCTCCTCTTTGGGGCTGGGTGCTTTAGAGCACACTTTGCTACTCCTCTGAGTAGAAGCAAAGTATGCTCCTAGCATGTCCTTGCTTTATGGTATGTGGAAACTGGCTCTTTAACCTGCAGATTTTGGCCAGTGCAGGGTCCATTGATCTTTCCTATTGGCCTGAGTGAATTATTGAGAGATTTAACCCTCCTAATACCATTCGTGCTGAGTAGGACAGTGTGGTGGGGGATGCTCCCTAGCAATCGATTCCCCTCTGCCCTTATGCCCCTCAGGGCTGGATTTAGTCTATAGTTTTATACAGCAGACTATGTTGATTTCTTCCATTTTTTGGAAGGTCGTCTTCTTACCCCTCGCATTGTTTTAATTTCTTTTAGACCAGTGT
The DNA here is from genome assembly GCF_965140295.1 of Lepidochelys olivacea. Lineage (NCBI taxonomy): Eukaryota > Metazoa > Chordata > Testudines > Cheloniidae > Lepidochelys > Lepidochelys olivacea. The sequence continues at coordinate 115,329,473 of NC_140411.1, forward strand.
TTGGAGCACTCTTCTGGGACATGAAAGAGCCAGGTTCAATTTCCCCCTTTGTTTGATGGGAAGAAAGGAATTGAACAGGGGTTTCCCACCTCTCAGGAGGGTGCTCTAACCACTTGGCGACAGGATATTTTGATGTGGGACTGCCTCAATCTCTCCTGTTGAAGCTGTTCCACTGTAGGTGCATGGTTGGATAGTCATTGGGCCAGAAAGAGAGTGGGAATGACTCTAGAGCCAGATGTTTAGCGCACTCACCTGGGAGGTGCGAAACCTAGATCCACTTCCCCACTCCAGTGACCACCACCATTTCTTGCAAGAAACACATTAGGCCCCCACCTCTGGTACAGAGGTTTATGACTGAGAATCCTTGCCAGAGATAGGCCCATGCTTCAGGGAGGCACCTAAATGCCTAACTCTGAGAGAGGGGCAAGGCTTAGGACACACCTATCTCCTCAACATCTCCCCTTAGCTATCTTAGGCAGCTCCCTGCTCAACGTGCTGGCTTAGGCACTTCTCTCTCTCCATGCATTGTACAGGATGGTAGGCAGCTAAGTCAGGCTTTGTGAATCCCAGCGATTTTCTAGGTGCCCAAAAGGTAGGTGATGCAACACCTAAATCCTTTTGTGAATTTACCCCTTGTTACAAGGATGGTTGCACAGTTATTAGTTCTAATGTTTGGGGACTGAATGGCTCGGGAGATTTACTGGTTCAAATACAGCCCAGGTCAGTAATGACCAGAACTTGCTACCAGTTGATGGCTCTTTCAGTTTATTCCTCTATAAAAAGACATATGATGACCAGAGCTTTTTGTTCAGGGAAAATGCTTACCTGGTGCCATTTCTAATAAAAAGTTATAAACATCATCAAATTGCAGAATAAAGGAAACAAATTTGATTTTTCCTGCTGGAGCTTTCTGATGCTGAGGCGAATCTGCTCAGGTGTTGAATTATTGATGAAGTTTTATAAATCTTCCTGTATTGCCTGTGATATGATAAACATGACTCCACCCCAGCTTTTCATCCTCACTGCTGGCCATATTTTATCCTCAGTGATTCGTAGGCAGCAGCTACTGATCTCCCTGGGATCCTTACCCCTGAATCCCTGGGTAACAGTCAGGTCTGTTTTATCATTGTACTGACTAGTTGAACATGAAAGCCCACATGTAACTAATCTGTTATTGTCAGCACAAAGGTGCTAAATGTGGGTTCTCTTTCTACCCCTTTTTAAAAGGACAGGTTATTTTAGGACTCACTCCTGTTCCGGTCAGTTCCATGAGAGTTTACCATTGGTTTCAATGGGAGCAGACCCTTAAATAATATCTAGCTTTTATATAATGCCTAATTTAACAATTAGTCATGTATAATAATTATACCACAAGCAAAGCCAAATGAAATCCAAAACCTTTATGATTAGTGTTATTCACTGAAGAATATCAGGGGCTCCCTTATTTACTTTAGATCAATTACACAAAAGAGAGTTAAAGTGACTTACGGCAACCTTATTATACAAGCTTGCCAGCAAATAAACAACCTCCAGTCTCCTCAGCAGTACAGAATAGTTCCACTAGCGTAAGTTGGTTTCTCATAGATTCAGTTTCTCTCAATCTACCTCCCTTTGATACTGCTGTATTATTCAAAGCAGAAAGCACATTGGACTATCACCTAATTCTCCTTCCTCAGACAATACTGCTCCTGAAACCAAGACCATAGGTTCTTACTAGTTGCTTGATCTGCAGCCCCGACTTAAGAGAGTAGTCTCAATAATGTCAGTGTCCCATTGGCCTCTTTACTCAAAGCCAGATTCTGACTATCCCATATCAGGTGTGCGTTAAAGGTGACGCCAGGAGTTCCTCCTCCTGGTGCCGCTGCTCAGGAGCTGGTCAGAATCCCATTGAGCAGCATAAGCCTTACTCCCCATTGCTATCATCATTATTTTCAGCTGTCTAAAAACGGACCAGGAGGGAAGAATGTGGGGCTAGTTTTGCCCCTGCCTTTCCAATAGCCAGTTCTGTTGGCTGGCAGGAGGAATGCCACACTCTCTCTAGGGAGATTATGGATGACTCAGCCAGAATTCTTCCTGGAGATCCCATTTACAATGTCGCTTCTGGACATGTCTCCAGCACATCTGAGGGCAACTAGAGCAGAATCTCTCCATCATAGCTTAATCCTTCCTCAGGCAAAAGTCACATTAGACAGGGAAGCTAATGATCCAACCAGCGGACTAAATTCAATGATGAATCCTGGTCATGTGCCACCTGAGGCACATAGCGCAAACGCTAAGAAGATGATCTGTGCTTTTGATTGGGGTCCATCTTAATTCTATATATTCTAACATAAATCAAGAGTAGCGGGGGTGACTAGATGAGGCAGACTCAGAGTAGATGGGAGGGAGACCCAGGCCTAGATTTTCAGAGATGCACTCCTATTTGTAGTTGCGCTTCACGAATTGCGGTTGTACAAAGTGCAACCTCAAGTATTTAGGCCACAGTAGATTAGATGAGAAGAATGCATGTGGGTAGAGCGGATGACTGAGTCCAGCTAGAGTGAGGTTGGGGAACACAGCTGGGTCAAGCCTGAGGCCAAGATATTAAGAGAGAACTGGCTGGTCAAGCCCATGGATGGTTGAGTCCTTTCCTTATTGTCTTGTCTTGGAAGAGCCAAGAATAAATTCAAAATTAAACTATTAGTTAAACCTAGGAAATATTGTAGTAAACGAGTGTTGAAATTTTAGGCAAACACTTAGACGTAAACCTAAAAACAAGAGCATAAAGAGGTCTGAGGCACCAGGCCTCCATCTAACCTCTGTGCCTTGAATGGAAGTTTCCTGTGTGCTATTTCTGCACCTCATTTTATTGCTCAGGGAGGCAATAAGAGCTGGCAGGAAAGAGCAGTTACGCTTATATGTGAATGTCTTATTGTTTTACAGTTATCATTGAAGGTCTCACTCTCCTGGGTGGTTTAACAAATTGCAGGATAGCAAGGAGATGGAAGGTTAGGAGGCAATTTGTATTTCAGTTTAATTAAACCTGGAAGATGATGCACCTGGAAATAGCCAGTGCACACTGGCTGAAGAGTAGCCTGGAGATAAAGAGCAGAAAAAAACATAGTAAATGCTATATTGGAACAGACTCTGGGTCTGTCTGGGTTATCCTGTGTCTTGCAATGTGAGGGCAGATAGTTCCTGAGGTTTTTTTATAGGCTTCTTAAGAGTAATTTTCCAGAGCCTGGAATGGAATCCACATCTCATGACTGACTCTCCATGGGTTGTCTCTTTTAAGATGCCAGAATCTGAAATAAATCCTGAAGTCCAATCACCCTTGATTTTTTTTACTTGAGTATGAAAGCTAGATGACAAATTCCATTCTAATGTCACGCTGCACTTTGATCGCTTCACTTCCTAGCCCAGATTAAAAGTTATTGAACTAATCATATTCATGTGTTTCAGGATACGTCCCTATTAGTCCTTTCTCTTCATGCTTCCATTAGGTTTAGTGTGTTTTTTCTAGCTTACCAAGAGACCATAAATACTCTACAGAAGCTGTACATGATGACAGCTTGCTGTATTAGGCAGCCTTGTCATTCATCTTATTCACGGTTTGCCTCGGATCCATTTTAGAAGCTAATTCTGAGTCCTGCTTGCTCTTTTAGTTAATTAAAATCCAGGAGATCTTGTAATTTTTTCCAGCAAAACTTTTGAAAGGTCTATTAATACCAGTTGTGGGTAATGGATGTTGGGAGTAGACACCTATTTATACAGCAGTAAAGCGGGGGCGTCTTTGGAGCTATACCATAAGCCATGTTTTAGTATATGTGCATATTTCAATGCAGCAAAAATATAGCAACTATTCAGCATTCAAAGGCACATGAGTGTAGAGATGTAATGGACTGAGTTTAAAAAGTCTAGGAATAGCTCACCCTCTGTAATAAAGATGTGATACACAGGGGTGCTAGGAAGACACTAGACTTTATTTTCTGGTCCCAATGATCCAGCCTGGGTCAGGGTTACAAAGCTTAATGCACAGAGTAGTCTACCTCTCCTTTAGCCGCTGTGAGTGAATATCTCCACTACTCTACTCATCCCTATTCCTTCACTCCAGTCGCCAGAACTGCTGTTCAGAACTGTCCCCAGACAGCAGAGTGAAATTGACTTGTATCTTATTAGTTTCACTGCTGTTCAAAGGATGCTGAATAGCACCAGCAAACACTACAAAGACTGGTTGGTTTTCACTCTTTTGCAACTTGGGAAAGCTCTGAGCACAAAAACAGCAACCCTGGAACTGTCCATCAGACACCACAATATAGGTTACATTAGGCTCATATTTGGAAGGTTGTAGTCACTACACTTTTTTTTTTAAATATAAAAGCTTACATTTTGCAGCAGCTAATGCCACTCACATGGGAAAATTGTTAAACTCATCATAGGCGAGTGGCTTTTTCAAGCCCTGTTTATCCACCACAACGCATACCAGCAATTTCACAGGTTACTATCGCAAGCTTAGATATAGGAAGTACATTACTAAAAAGAGTACAATTGCAATACTAAGAGAACTGAATACTAATAAAATATTATCTGATAAACTGACACTAAAGTCAAGTGATGGAAACATTTAATTTTTATATGGGATATTGGAGATCTGCTCTAATAAGTATTGTGTCAAGATCAGAATGGAATAATTAAAGAAATGTCTGTATAGGCACTATAAATAATAGCAAGTGTGACGTTGTCTAATTAAAATATGAACATGCAAATCATTATTGCTATCACTGTTATATAATTGCAACAAATCTTATACAAAGTGTCACACAATGCCAGAAAGGGTTAAGCATCCTGCAGGCTAATTAACCCAGAGTCAACCTGTGGAAACATGTTAGAAAGGGTAATTAGGGCCATTCCCTAGTAAATAGGATAGAACTTTGAAATGCAAACCTATGTTGTTAGAAGTAATATTACTTGTATGTGTGTATTCATAAATGTTAGCCATGTAAATAGACAGCTATTGATTCAAAGATCAAAAGGGAATATTAACATTTAGATGAATCTTGGGTGCAGTAATGTCATTGTCTATATGTCTCTTTAAAGTTTGTGATAAACTGCTTAATGGATAAATTATACTATGTTAATCCATGTAGTTAATTACCAGTGAGGTTTAGGAAACAGAAGATTACATCCAAAGCCTATTGTTCACCCAGGACTGCAATCCTGTCATCTCAGATCTGCTTAAGCTTCATCAGGGGAAGTTTGAGTCGCAAGATTGAGATCCCAGTCCTAAACTGGAACATCCTGAACATGATATTGGACATTGGACTGTAACCTATGGACTAAATTTTAAAAGAACTCTTTGCAACTACAAAGCTCACCATCTCTGCTATGAATCCAAACCTCAAGAATTGAGCTCATGTCTGTAAGCCAACCCCCACAAAAGCCAATCTTTTAATCAACTCTCTCTCTTTTCTTTTTTAATAAATTTTAGTTTTGTTAATAAGAATAGGCTGTAAGCATGTATTTAGGTAATACATGGAATATTCATTATCTGGGAAGTAATGTGTCCAATCCTTTGGGACTGGAAGAACTTTTTTGTATGATGAATATGATTTTCAGTAATCTTCATCATTTTTGACTTAGGTGTCTAGGTGGAGGCCTGAGACTGGGTCACTTTAAGGGAACTGTGTTGTTGGCTTCTGGGCAACCAGTGAGGTAATTTAGAAGCTGTTTTGTGCTGGCTTGGTAATTCTAAGTATTGGAATATCCACCAGCTTTGAGGATTGTCTGCCCCATTTGTTGCAGTTCACCCTAATTGAGTGATCTCAGTTGGCTCCCCTGGGGAATCCAGTCACAGCAAGTAGTACTTGAAATCATTCACAGGTAGGCTATTTATAAAATACTAACCTTTTTACATTTTTGGGGCGTTATTGGCATTTGTTTTCAAATGTCATGTGCAGAGCACTGCTGAAGGGTCTTACAGAGAAACTGTATTGCTGGATGGAAATAAGAGAGACACTGTAGCTAGGTTTGCAGGATGGAGAAAATCTGATAATGTTGTACTTCTACCACTTACCAGAGTCTCATGTGTGCAGAATAATGGCTCAGTGAGGCATATTGCCAGCTCTGTCTCAGAAGTGCTAGATACCAGAGGCCAAGAGTTAATCTCCTTTCCCAGAAGCTCCACACACTCAAAGATTCCAAGAAAGCTTTCTCTATTGCATGCTAAACCGTAGTCTCTTTCTTCAGTCTTTTTTTACTTTCTCCAATATAGGAATTTATTTTCCTGTGTTCTTCAGGCAGGGCATTATCTTAGTAGGATTCTGGGCTGAGAGGGTATCATCTGATGAGGGAAGAGATTACAATGAGCAACAGTGTAGCTTTCATTAGATTTGACATTGCAGAAATGCCCATTATGCAGAAATGCGCATCGCAGACATGGGCATTAAATTTTCTTTTTCATAGCCCAGCTAGACTGGCCTGACATTCAGGAGTTGGAGCCCTGACAACACAACAGTAATACTGATGTCTTTTATGATTATAGATTTGGACGGCTAAAATTAGGCATCCAGGTTTGTACCTCTATAAAATGTTGACTAAAATGTCCAAACACCCAGCTCTGCTTCCATATGTTAGACGCAACATCATGTGATATCACTGCTGAAACTTACGCACATGACAGAGTTAAGGACTGACGCCAAATGCTCATCTCATACACTAACTCTTCTCTACAAAATTAAGTACCTTGCACTTACACTCACTTTTAAGCCCTGTCACTTACTACTGGGTGGTGCCACCTTCTGGCTATTCTGGGGATTCACTCCATTCAGCACCCCTCTTTCTTCTCTTTAACCAGTGCTGCCTCTCCTCCTGCTTACAGGGTAGCAGTACGGCTGCTTCGTGACTCAGCCCTCCAGCCAGATCACACTGTGATTTCCCCTTTCGGGGGAGTCTTTCAAAGTTTTTCTGCACAAGTAGCACTAGGCAGTCCTCATGCCTGTTGCCCTGACTAGATCGTTCCCATGGCGACGTAGGCAGTCTTCCTGTTCACTGCCTCCAGCAATACCATTCTGCAGTGGAGAATAGGGGAACCCAGGCCTTCCCTCTATTCTAGGTTCCAGGCCAGGGCCCTACAGCAAGCATTTAAGGTCTGCAGCTACATCTACCTTACTGCTCTCATCTCTCATACTTCCTACCATGCTTCTCTAAGCTTTTCATTCTCCAGCCCTCCTAATCAGACCCTGTCTCTTAGGCCTACTAGGCAAACCCTTTATCATACGTGCCTTTCTCCCTTGCCTCAGGAAAGGAAACTGAAAGCTTTCTAGAAGCCATGCCTATTCCCTCACAGGTGAGCTTCCTTCTAATTAGTGCCTTCCACACAGCCTAAATCTTCCCCATTTACTGGTTGATTGTGCCCACTTGGCTTAATTCAACTCCTCCAAGGCTGGTGTGGGGAGTACACCCCATAACGCACCCTTTGGTAAAAAAGTGATGCATCAAAGAGTGGGGGTTGGCTTATAAACGGGTCTACACCAGAATTTGATGATTTTAAACTCTATGGAATGATTGAATTGAATATCTAATACATTGTCGTTTTGTTTACCTGAAGCTTCTGCAGGCATGGAGCCCCTCAGCTCCCTGTGGTTCGCTGTTCTCAGCCAATGGGAGCTGTGGGAAGTGGCACGCAAACGGCAAACCGTGGCCACTGGGAGCTGAGGGGCTCCGTGCCTGTGAACGCTCCAGGTAAGCAAAATGTCCCGACCCGCCAGCGGCTTACCCTGACAGACTGGGAGCCAAAGTTTGCCAACCCCTGAAATATAGGGTTGGCTTATGAAAGGGGCATACAGTTTTTACTATTTTTACCTATCCATCTTGAGAGGTTGGCTTATAAATGAATGGGCTAATGAATGAGTATATATGGTATATTCAAAATTAACTAACTACATTTCCTTGAGGCTTGAAAGCCTGTCAGATTATTTTTTAATGTGAATAGGCCACTTCACCTTGAACGGTCCCTTGAAATATGTGCTAATTACTTATGCTAAACAATCTGTTCCAGCTTGTATTTAGCAGTGACACTCTGGAGTACATTTCCCAGCCCTGAAAAAGAGTTCTTTTGTGTAAGCTCAAAAGCTGGTCTCATTAACAGAAACTGGGCTAATAAAAGATACTACTTCACCTACATTGTCTCTCTAATATCCTGGGACTGACCCAGCTACAACAGCACTGCATCTGGATATTTTTAAAATCATTAAACACGCTTTCATGACATATGCTTTTACAAGCTTTTTTAAATAAAATTTCCAGCCCTACAAATCACTAGGGCAATAATAAGTATTCAAATACTTTGCCTAACCAGCTCTTTTTCTTTCCTGTGAAAGACACAGTGATCTGCAGAGTTGTATTTGAAAGAAGTCTGAAGTTGAGGTAAAGTGAACAAGAATACTTATCAAAAGGTGAAATCTAACCCCACATTCTGGGGTGCAGCGTCTTTGGTACATGAGAAAGGGAACATAACATGGCACTATTACTCTGATGCTATCAGATCCCCAAAGCCACTAGTTGTAAACAGTGGTTTTCATCTCTCACAATACAACATATAAATGTTAGAAGAAAAAGGGTTGGTGAAATTACCTTTCCCACTCAATAAAAGTATTGGAGAGGAGACGTGCAGATTTGGGGACCACCAAATTATGGGTGAGGCTTTCTCAGCACACCCATTTTTTGCATGTTCTCTGTGTGTGTGTGTGTGTATATATATATATCTTCCTACTGTATTTTCTACTGCATGCATCCGATGCCCACAAAAGCTTATGCTCAGATAAATTTGTTAGTCTTTAAGGTGCCACAAGTACTCCTCGTTCTTCAAGCAACCAAGTGATTTAGGAATGCAATTATCATTAAAAGTCACGGTAAATTGCTCCTAAATCACTTGGACTCTTTTGAAACTCTCACCCTATTTATCTAATCTGTGGAGTGATGACTACATTTTATTATTTTATTTAGTTTTTACTTCTGTCGTAGAAGAAAGATATATTTTGCTAGGTATGTGGATACCAGTTTTATAACTAGGTGGGTTCTTTCTTTCTTAAGAGACAAAGAAAGATAAAAGGCTAGTTGTTGGTTTTGCAGCAAAATTTACCTTCAGTTTTCTCCTGTTATATTCACACAAATAACTGCATAGTTGTGGTCCTATTTGTGAAAGTCCAATCCTTTTGTGGCTCATTTAATTTCTTTGGTGTCAGGGCTCTGGCCAAGGGAGGTCATGGAGCTTCTATGTATTTTCCATCACATACAATTATTATGGATATTTGTATTACAATAGCTCCCACAGGCCCCAGTTAGGATCAGAGCCCATACGCTGTACAAACAAGTGAAGACAATCCCTGCCTCAGAGAAATTAAGTTAAATGTATTGCTCATGAAAGGCGCCAGATTAGCAATACTGGATATGTCAGCCCTCTGCTCATCCCAGGACCCAGAACAACCTGGGCCTGGACAGTGAAATCTTCCTCACATTGTCCCAGCAGCTTGCAACCATTATGAACTGCAGGGACCATTCCTAAGGGCATGGTTTATCCTCTAGTCCATGGGTCCTTGGCCTTTCTGCTGAGAGTGTCAACAGGGTGATGTTTTCTCATTCAAATCTTTTCCCTTTTAAGTCTTATTTAGCAGCAAATTTGGGCAGGTACTGCACAGTGTTTGTGGAATATCTGTTGGAATGTTCAAAGGAATGGACTTTGGTTGTGTTCAGACACTTTTGTGCTAGATGTCACAGTTTCAAGGCACCTACACCTGTTTTCTCCCTCTGTGGTTCACCAAGGGCACCCACTGAAAGGTTTCCAGCTTCCACCTGTCATCTTTCCTGGGGGACCTCTGTGCCTCACTCCCTCCTGGCTGGCTGGTGATTTTAAGGATGCACAGTTCTGTGTCCTACACTGGGTCCAGCAACCTAGTGTGCCTAGAAAAACCCTATGCCTGCTCTATGCTTTCTTTCCAAAGGCTATGACCAGCATATTGCCTGCAGTTACAGGTTACCACACACCTCTTTCTAAGCAAGCACACGTATTCTTAAGGTGAAAGCACTGCAGAGAAAACTTATAAAACCAGTAAGAGAACCTACACGCATGTTAAAAAGCTTTCCAGGGATCACCCCACTCCAACCTCGGTCTCTGGAAGGTGTTACTATTTCAAAACGCCAGACTGGGTTTTCACAGTGTTACAAGTTCATAACTGTCTCAGATTCAGAATCAGAACAATGGCTGGGCAGAGCAACCATTTCCTTATGTAGCTGGGGCCTTTGATCTTGGCTTTTGATAACAGCTTATCGTCAGACAAAGATCCTCTCCTCAGGGGAGAGGGGTAGCTTCAAAAGGCTGGGTTTTTGTATAACTGGAGTTGGATAATTTGCAGTAACCTCTCCCTAGGGAATCTCCAGGAAATCCACTGAACATTTATTGTCCAAAAAGTCCATACTTGTCTGGCACATTTTCGGTATAGTCTTTTGAACTCACAGTTCTCATATCTGTTATCACTCCCCCTCTTCCCCCCTGAGAGGTTACATGCGATCTTGGCCCACATTAATACATAAACATAATATATTGAGACCTTTCAAGGATGTTACAGGAAATTGACCTGTCTGTCACACTGGTTTTCCATAAATACTGAAGCAGTCAAGTTTTACTGGCACAGATACTCAAAAGCAGTGATTTTTTAATTCTTGGTTTGCAAACATTCAAACCAGAGATCTAATAATAAGAAATACGCTTGCCTGGTCAAGGAACAGAAACACTACCACGTGACTTACAGTATGTGACCCACCAGTACATAGCTTGGATTCAGGTTTTGAATAGCAAAGCAGAGGAGAAATGTTTGTGGAAAATAATCTAGAATACATTGAGAAAATTGCATTCTGTTCATGGTGACTAATTCTGGTGGCTTTAGGTGCTTCTCTTTAGCCACTGACTCTGCTTCCTTTTCCTGATCTGTAAAATAAGATCTCTGGGAGAGCATGAGCCAGAATGACCCCTGGCTATGCCTTTCCACAGGATATGCCACATTTTCCTCCCAGCCAAGTCATGGCCCTGGTCCCCTTTGGGAAAGCTAGTACTTCAATTAGTATTAGTTACAAGCCATCCTTAAGTACAGGGACTGGGGTTAAATCTGGCTTTTCTAGAGGGCACAAGGTGGAGAGGGTCTTGTGCACCTGCAAGGGATTATATTTTGTTTGGCCATATAGTTTGATGTATTAATGGATGGTACTACAAGAGCTAGTTAATTACCCCAAAGATCAGCCTCTCTTTCAGTTATTTACCTCAAGCTCACGTTCCTATTGCAAGAAACTAAAAGCGTGCCAGGGCTAATTGAATGGAAGTGTCCATTTCCCGAAGCATTCATTTCAAAACCTAAATTGGAAAACAGGCATCCTGGGCAGACTTTCAGAACATTCCTTTTTGCAGTTCGCCACAAAGAGTTCCTTTCCACGGGGACCGGCACCACTGCTGAGTGCCAGTATCCTTCACAATTCATCCATCATAGTAACGACTCCACCCGGGAAAATAATATAAACCAAACCTATTTCTCCCCTTTGAGGCTCTCTCTTTCCACAATGAGTATCAAGTTTAATTCAACAAAACCCAGAAGAATAACACTGTGTTTATACAAAATTTGAGAGAGAGGCGGGAAATGAATATTTTTAGAAACGTTGTTCCTTTGGCCAACTGTATCTACAGACATTAGTAGGTAAATAAGTAAGCAGTGATTGCCTTGGAAAGTTTAACCACTGGCAGAAACACAATAGGATTTTTTGGTGGACATTGTTATTGCTAGAGACTAGTAGGATAAGAGGGAAAGTACCCCCAAAAGAAGCAGAAAATCTCCTTTGGAAGAGTTTGCATTCTTGTCCATTTCAAAAGTAACTACAGACTAAGATGTCATTTTGGGCTAATGTAATCTTTGTCTTACTCAGTCTTGCTTTAGTGCACATTCTATTGTGTGGTAGCAATCACAAAATGAGCTTAGCCAGAGTCTTAGAAGGATATACTTGAAGAGAAACATAACCACATGATGTCTTTCCCATTTACTTGTCTGTCCCTGGGCAAGCATTCAGCTTTTATAAGTGATGAGCTTATTAAGGTTTTGCTTCTTAAAAGCCCCCCAGGGAGACATTTGTCTCTTCGTCATTCTGTATTTACAATTTGTAACTGCAAAAATTGTAGTAATGTCCTCTTTCAGCTATAAGCATACTATCAATACCTTGGATATATACTAATATTCACAGCTTTCCGTGGACAGTTAGACCCTGGTTAATGAATCCCTATTGGAAATCATACAGAAATAATTACATTTATTCTTTTATGGTGTAGATGCTTTTCATCGCATAACATTTGATTTGCTTTTGAAAATACAAACATCTCTCAACTCTCCAGATGTAAGCTTTCAGAATGCACTGAGGTAAGTAGGCATATACATGGCCTGGTATTCAGAGTGGCTGAGCACCCACAACTCTCTCCAGAGTCAGTGGGAGTTGGGAGCATTCCGCACCTCGTAGAATTAAGGCCTAGTTGCCTTGGGCCAGGCACACAAAAATTGGAGCACCCAAAATCAGCAACCACTTTTGAAAATTCCATCTCCAGTTTGCTGGGCAAGAAGCTATCTAAAAGGGAGAAGCAAAGTGACTTTCAGCACCAGGTTTTGCTAGAATTGATTTTAGAATAATTCTGTTCCCTGTTCTAATTTCAGTACACTGTACTCAGCAAACCAATCCTGTGTGTACATACTACACCTGTAGCACCCCATTGCATTTGGATGTCAGAGTTCTTGGGGAGAGGAATCTCTTGTACCCTATGAGATTTCCACCAAACATGTCGTTTCCTAAGAAACCTAGGCAAAAACCTAGCCAAAAGCATTTCAGATACAGTTCCTCCTATCTTCCTGTTATGTTTAATAATCCTGTTTTATTTGTAGAGGAATCCCAAAGTGCTTTAAAACTGACACACTTCAGGGTTCCTAGGAATCACTTCACCACAACTGGGGCACTGCAGTGGCTTACGCAGCCCAGTATGCTTCAGTCTTGTAGCCATTTCAGAATATACAGATACTATACAACTACCGATACAGTGACTTATAATAAACCAGACAGTGAAAGCATACCTTCTCATCAGGAATACTAAGGGGAAAACTTAACAGGAGTTAGACTACTTACTTCTTGGAAGAGGAAGAGGCAGGAAGCCGTAGCAGCTGCAAGCTGTAAAATGGCCATTTCAGGGCTGCAGCTGTGTGTCTCTGGCAAATTTAAAGGGCTACCCTCCAGGGAGGTATCCTGGGATAAATGTTTCCATAAGTAGGCAACACTGCACTGGGAAAGGTCAGGAAAGATAATGGGGTTGTGGGGAAAAGTATGCCTGCTTTTGTAGATCACAAATGTATTTGTAATTTCCAGATCCAGAGCATTATTGCTCCACTATGGAATATTACTGGTAACTTGGTAAATTCCTTTCAGCACATGAAGGTAAATTCCTTTCAACTGAGAGATCACAAAATTTCAGACCTCAGCATCAAATGAAGTTTAAAGTGTCTAACCTAATCTCCCCTCTGTCTCCTGTGAGCTGTCTGGCACGTGTGAATTTCAGCATTGCTTCTCTCCTCTAGTCCTGTTTCTCCTATTGGTTAGGTCTGCTCTGTCTCTTCTCTGGGCAGGCTTAGTCCAGTTCCTTCCCCTTGGGTACATCTGGTTGGATTTTCCTCTCAGGCTTTGTCTAGTTCATATCCTCTTTTCCTTCCAGCACGGAACATTAGTATTTACTATTCACATTACAATAGTGCCTAGCAGCCCCAGCTAAAATTGGGACTTGACTGTACCACGTGCTGTACAAACATATCATAGTTAGAAAGGGTTACAAGCAAACAAAAGTGAAAAGACACATCTAGAAGTCTAAAACTTAATCTAGCAAGATACAGGCTTTGTTCACGATGGATTCCCACCGATAGTCAGTTTCCAGAGACTTGAACACCCTCTCCCCTTGGTTGAAGGACCCACTTTCTATCTTTGCTTATATCTTCCCAAGTTCAAATACCTTGTTTCAAGAGGCAGGACGCCATGTTGTTCTTTCCTTCCTGTGGGCCTTCCACCCCCCTTCCATTGTTTTGATTCTACCATGCCTAATTTGTATAGGAGACAGGTAAATAGCTACCTTCTATCCTGTCTGGGAGGGAACTTGTTTCTGCCGGTTTGGCCACACACTTTAAAGCATAATATTGTTAAGTATCCATATTTCCTCATATACTTGATCCTGCAAATACTTATACACATGCTTAACTTTATGCACTACGGGTAAGTCTACACTGCACACTCCTTTTGGCGGTGTGTAGGGTACATATACTGCACGGACTCCTAGCATAGGCATAAATAGCATCAACAGTGAGGCACTGTTTAGAGTTGACTATGATTAGAGTTAAGATGTGCCTGAACCCTGTGAGTATGTATCCTACTTGTCCAAGCGGTGCCTCCCGCCTCTCCAGTGCTACTTTTAGCAGTATATGTCCCATTGCCTCCCCACTGCTGAAGTCTTTCCCTGCTGCCGGGAAAGCCCTCCTGAAAAACTTTTGTCAGTCTTCAGGCAGAAAGTGAAATTGACAAGAGCCTTCCCGGTGGCTAGCTGAGGAGCGGTCATTTTGATTTTCCTAATGAAAAGTCAAACTATTTTGGCAAAATTGAAATTTTTCTGTGGAAAATTTTGATTTTGAAATGGGCATTTTCTGTCAGCAAATCATTATAATGAAAAATTCCCAAGCAGCTTTGGTTGTTAGATCTGATCTGTCTGCCTAATCAAATCCTCATACACATTCAGTTGGTGCAAATCCTCAAAAATGCCAATATTCTAAGGGCTGCATTTTGGTTAACAAACAGATTCACTTGAAAAAGCTAGCAAACAAATACTTACTGGTATTTTGAGGGTAAAACACAAGTCTGACATCAGTGAGGGAGAGACAAGGATTTTATAAAACTGATAACTGAAAGAACACACATATGCTAGTTATTTTTTTCTTTACTATTTCTCCATTGATTTTGATTAAACTGTCTTAGGTGCATGATTGTAGAGGTAGTACTTAGAAAATATTACAAAGAATTTTCTCTGTATGGTTTGCTAGGCATTAACAGCTTTAATGAAGGTGTTAAATAACTGTTGTATCTTTAGCTAATCTGTCGTGAATATGAGCAAAACATTTACCATCCTTTTGCAAGGTTAAAATAGTTCTATAAAAGTGATCCCTTTGTATTAGCCATGCAGTGGAGCTTGTGTAAAAAACAGCCCCCCAAAACCCAATAATGAAGAAATAAGCATGGTAGTACTCCAAAATATAGTAGATAGGATCTTCAGTGGAAAGTTGTTTTCTCAGGTTAGTTGCAAATGCAGACTTCTATGATAAGGAAGATTCAGTCTTTCCATTTTTAAGGTCTTATCTGGTCCAAAAAGACTGTTTACTGGGTGAACAAGAGACTGCTGAATTGGAATTAATTTGCACACTGGATACAATTAATAGAATAGAGACTGGAAGTGGGTGGGTCATTACACAAGGTAAAACTATTTCCCCATGTTTATTCCTCCCCCCGCTGTTCCTCAGACATTCTTGTCAACTGCTGGAAATAGCCCACCTTGATTATCACTACAAAAGGTGCCCCCCCCCTTGCTGGTAATAGCTCACCTTACCTGATCACTCTCCTTACAGTGTATATGGTAACACTCATTGTTTCATGTTCTCTATGTATATAAATCTCCCCACTGTATTTTCCACTGAATGCATCCGATGAAGTGAGCTGTAGCTCACAAAAGCTTATGCTCAAATAAATTTGTTAGTCTCTAAGGTGCCACAAGTACTCCTGTTCTTTTTGCGGATACAGACTAACATGGCTGCTACTCTGAAACCTACAGTATAGGAGAAGACTGACTGAAGACACAGAGTGGTATATAGCCATAGCTGGGATGCTTTATTAAAGTAACACATACACGGCAGAAAATATATTCTACCTTCTTCATTTATATAAGGTTGTTGCATGTTGTTCATTTTAATTTTATGAATTAGATCCCAAATGGTAAATTACTATGATTTTTTTAGAAGGTGTAATGGATTCTTTTGTGACTATTTTGTAGGAAAAAGCTCAATTTACATGTTAGATCTATACAAAACATGAACATCTGACACAATTGACTTACATTAATGCTGGTAAAACACTGGGGAAAGAAAACTGATAACCAAAGAAAAATCTCCTGAAGTGTTGGTGGTAGCAATTTAAAATGTTCTGCCATTCAAGGTACACTGAGAAGGCACCAATATACAGCTGGGAAGTTTATTTATTGAAAATGAAACCTTCAGTATATGAAATGTCTCATTTTCCTCTCAGCATTGACCTTGCATTCGAGATTCTAACTGCAACAAGATCAGAATTGATGGAGATGACTTATATTTCCCTCTACCTTTCAGTTTCACTTGATGGCCACTGGACATGATTGACTTGCAGAATATTTCATCTACTGATGAACATTTGGAGAGCAACAACCAGCCAGCAACATGCTCATGCTTGAAGAGTATGAGCTGTGTGCCATTCACATCACTATGGATTGCAGCAACAGGATTAGATATTTTAACTGTGTAAAATACTATATTGGCATTTGTATCTCTTGAGTTACTATGAAGGTCTCTTTGGTACTTGTGAAAGGCCATAACAGTCTTTAAGTAAAAGGCACACTCATTGTCCTGTGGGATGAGGGAGATTTTTTTAATTTATATTGGAAGGAACCCCAATCTTTTGTTAAAATAACCGTCAAAAATGTAGATCAGTGTTTAAAAGTACATAAGAAAATTAAGGAAAATGGGCAAGAACGATGTAAAGTATTGTAATAATATCCTTATGTATGGCCAAATACAACATTTGTTCACTGCAATCACTTTTATATCTCATTATGCAGCATATGAAATATATTCCAGCCTGCATTTTAGTATATTTTCAGAATTATAGAAGGCTTTTTGATACAAGGCTATAAGGCTGATCATACTCACAGTTCAGCATAATACTAATAATGTAACTGCCCAATCCACATAATAAGTGCTAGGTTGAAGACTGACATTGTCATGCCTAGGTGCCTACAGTTATACTGATAGGACTGGCTCAATATGATTAATTGGACATAGGTGAGGCCTCATTTCTTGGGAGACAGGATTAAGGAGATAAAAGGATCAGCATGCTGGACACAGAATGTCTGTGCTAAAATAAGGGGGAACACTCACGGAACCACTTACAATGGACAAGATAACAATGGATAAGATAAGCCTGGAATATAAAAGGAGGTAAGGGGTGAAGCAGGTGTGAACAGTCATGGACAGAGCATGCTGTACAGGGATTGGGTCCTACAAAGTAACCAAGCCAATCCCAAAACGTGTAATGCAATGTATAGTAAATTCATTGTGATGTGTTACTGTATATAAAGAAAGAGGTTTGCTGTGTAACTTTGGACTTGTAGTATGCCCTATAGCCATCCTTTGCACTTGAGGATGATCAACTCAGTGTAGCTTTGCTGTTTGCCAAATGAAGGAACCTGAGTGACAAGACTGGGGTCGAACTGCGTTCTTGGAGAACTGAGTGGAAGAGTCTTGGGGGAACCCCAACAATGCTTAGCATCTTGCAAGATTGGGCCCCAATTTAGCAACTGGCATGTCTTCACCAGTCATGGGACTGGATGAAACACTGGTATTATTTCTTCCTCTCCCCTGCCCAGTATGGGAGATCAATATAAAGACAATTTTTGTTCTGAAAAGTTTACAGTCTAAGGCCCTGATTTAGAAAGGCACTTAAGCAGGTGTGTAATGAAGCATGTGAATAGTTTCATTGACTTCAAAGGGGCTACTCATTTGCTTTGAGTTACACAAATGCGTTAAGTGCCTTCCTAGGTCCGGGCCTAAAAGACCAACATAGTGAAGAAAAGATGCATTGTGTGATCCAGAGAAAGGGCAGGTTTCTAACACAGGATGATTTTTCGTGGTTTGATACAGAAAGGGCCATACAAACTGGAAAAAAACCCATTCCAAAACAGCGTTTCAGTTCTGGTCGGTGTTGGGGTTTGTTCAAAGCTGACACACAAACCAAAACTCATTTTGGCCATGGACCTTTGTGAATTCCAACAGAACAAATGGTTTGCGCACAACCCCTTGCCATCCCTCTGCTCTCTACAGGCAGCTCTTATTTACCAGCAGTGACATCAGCTGAATGGGCGAGGTGCCTGTTATTCCTGTGTTTCTTTAGCAACATGCTTCAGAAAGAAAGGTCGATAGCATTTTAAAAAGAATATTTCTTCATTCCCAAAGCAAAGGCAATGGAGCTCAAATATTTGCAAGATTAGAAGTGCAGGGTAAAAGCCCTGGAGCTCAGCTAATGAAAATGCAGGTAAATTATAGAAACCAATAGCAAAATGCATAAAGAATTGACAGGCTAGAAAAGTGAGCACCTATACAGTGCATTGCCTGCTAACCCTACAGGCTTCAAAGGCCATTATTGAAATTGGGATAGTGTGAGACATACAGGCATAGCACTGAAATTATAAAAAATTATGATGCTTATCGTTTGCTTAACAAATACTAGAGAGGGTTTGCAATGTCCATGCAGGGGAAATGTTGTTCTTAAACAAAAATCCTTTTTTATTAAATTAACAATACTATAAAGTTGATGGCGAATCTCCTGATAAATCCAATGTCTGGCTATGAGGGGTTGTCTTTGCATAGCAGTCTGACAAATCATGTTATTTGAATAAAGATCTGTGCTATAGGAAATTCCCATGCACACTTAATTACTAGCATGTCATTGCATTCAAAAAAAGCTCATTTAAAACATGTCAGGCATTACATATAGCACAAGAGAGACAAAGAACAGCAGCAATTGGAATTAATGTTATTTGGGGTATTGTACTGGGGAAGCAACTGCCAGTGATTGCAGAAGTCCCTTGATGGAGTGACTGACCTTTCTGGTATTATTTATTATTTATGTTGCAGTAGCACCTACATGCCCCAAGCAAGTTTAAGTCTCCTTGTACCAAGCACTGTACAGACACACTGTAAGAGACAGCCATTGCCCGGAAGAGCTTATAAGCCAATTAGAGATGAGAAACAAGGGGAAACCGAGGCATGGAAAGGTGAAGTGATTTGGCCAAGGTCAAACAGCAGGGTCGGTAGTAGAGCCATAAATAGAATCCTGTTCTCTGACACCATCCAGCCCCTTCCACTCCAGTGCCCTGTCCACCGGACAACAAGGCCTAGCCTTACAGTGCTTTGGACGTCACTCTCCAGGGCTGTGCACACTGTATAGTCATTTACACCTGTGCAAAACTGCTAATCACTGTTAATAGACGATGCTACAAAATCAGAATGGTAGCACTGAACAACCATTTAACAGTACAGAGCTGTAAATTACATCACAAGGTGCAGGGCTGTGGGCAATTTAGGGGCAAGTGATGATTGCTGAGATTTATTACTTGATTTTAAAAACAAAGATGTAAGTGATTCAGAACCCAAAAGTAGTGTGCATGCGAGTGTAGTGAATGCATGGTTCTACCCCTCTTACCTATCCTCTTGCGGCTTCATCCATCTCTCTGCATGGTAAACTCACTCATGCCTTGTGTTAGACTCAAACTCTTTGGAGCAGGTGTTTGCACAGCACCTAACACAACGGGGCTCTAATAATTTGTCCTTTGGGCATTTTAGTAATAAAATACTGATAAATAATAATAAACATAATTAATGATCTATTTTCAATATGCATAAGGAGCAAGCTATAGAAAAATTCCAAGCACACTAGAAACAATAAGAAAAGGAGTACTTGTGGCACCTTAGAGACTAACCAATTTATTAGAGCATAAGCTTTCGTGAGCTACAGCTGTAGCTCACGAAAGCTTATGCTCTAATAAATTGGTTAGTCTCTAAGGTGCCACAAGTACTCCTTCTCTTTTTGCGAATACAGACTAACACGGCTGTTACTCTGAAACTAGAAACAATAGTCCTAAGCATTGTTCACGGCTGTGCAGAAATATAAAGAATATAGATGTGATCAGAGTCTTAATATTAATTCCTCTCTTTAGCTACAGGAAGCAGTACTCCTGCAATGAGGTTGGAAGAAGTCCGTGACCCCCCTTCAACAGCCCTCTTTGTTCAGGTGTGAGAGAAACGTCATTGCATCCAAACCTGAGCCTCTCGATAGTTTAATAAGAGAACAGGAGGATTCATGGGAAGACACTCTCAAAGAAAATCTGCAGCAGTCACTGGACAAGGAGGATTAGTGAGAGATTCTTCACATGGACCATCAGGCAGCATTGTGAAAGTTGGAACCGGAGACTCAGATTTGCCTTTTTGTGGAAAAGATGGAGACAGTCACTTGAAGCTTCAGCATCAGAACCTGGCTGATCCAATAGGTCTCCTTTCTTGCTGCAATCCTCTCAACCTCATCCAGTGCAATCCAGGCTGCCTCACTGAGTGACTCTGATCTTTTTTTTTGCTCCTAACTGCAAACTCTCATTACCAACTACCTGCTTATGTCGCATAAGGGCAAGGTTTAGAGAAGTAATTTCTTGACACCTTAAATGATTGACCATGACAAGGATTCTAACCCCTTCCTCTGAAGCCTCTAGTCTGATACTGACCACTGCTGGATACTGCATAGACTAGATGGGCTACTCATATGCCTTAATACGTTGTTCCTAAATACAAAACTTCTGGCAGGGCCTTCATTTAGTTCTAAAACAGGTTATTATTGCTATCTATCGTTATTTCTTGCCCTGTCCAATTCTCTAAGTATCTATTATGTGCTTAGTAAAGAACAAAGGGATTTTTTAAAATTAAAATTTCTTTTTAATTCTTGTTACCTCAAAGACCAAAACGTGATGCAGTACCTTGAGATACATGAAAATGGTTCCAGACCATGCATTTACAATGTTGTGGTAAATTACAGACCCTTCACTGACAAAATCTGTTACCATTGTTCAGTGCATGCTTAAGAGTAACATATTACCAACCTGACTTTTATTTTGAATATTGCATTGCAGTTTGTACCTTAGTTAATTACATACCTGCTATTTGTCAGCAGGATTGCTCTGGCATCTATCAATTAGGAAGACCAAATCATTAGCTTGCATTTCTGAACTGAGTAATGAAAACATTCAAATAATCCTGAGATTGCAATGTAGGCATTCGACAGTCACATTGCCAAGTCTTCTAAGCTAAGTTAAGCGTTTTCTAGATACTATTTGTTATGACACCCTTTTCAGATTTCTTTATACATATATATTACTCATGAAGGTTAAGGGACTGGCAGCACTGGAAAGTGATCTGTTTATTGATAGTTTCTCCGGTCCCAGTGAAGACCTTTTCACTGTCCCTCAAGTCATAGGACAGTTATGTGAATTTAGCAGGAAATAGCCTGACTGAGTGGTAAACCAGTGAGCAGTGTAAGCTGAAACACCCTAGCCCCATTTTTGACAATGAAATCACATCAGCAAATGCATAAAAGATAATTTCCTATAGAATGTAACAGCCCGAGGAATGCTCATTTTGTTTCCATTTGGCCATCACTAATGGTCCATGTATGACAAGTTAAGCCATTGCTGTTAGTACAATCATTTTAGGATATACCTTGAACACAGATTGGTTTACTCTCTTCAGCAACTTACAACTGCAAGTCACTTTCCACAGGCATCCCATGGCCAGTTTTGCAGTTTTACTTGCTCAAGTTGCAGTTTCGCCATCAACGCTGCTAGTTGCTGGAATGTCCAAAGTTGCTAAAGTTCACACCATTTATACAAAGTGTCTCCAAATTCTCTGATGCTCTTTGAACAGTCCATTATGCAATGCAAAGTCACTTCAAGAACTGTTGTTCAGTACAGCTGTACACATTTTCCATTTCTGTTCTTGTTTTAACAGCAATGGTGGGAACTTGGTACGTATGGCTAAGCTTAGTCTGTACATTCTGACTCAAACAGTTACCTTTCTGATTATTCCACTCTATGGTCAAGGGTCCTTATAAACTCACCATTTTGTTTCAGTTCTTTTTATTTACTGTCTCTTTCAGCACAGGTGTATTTCACCAACTCGAAAGCATCAGCATGGATTGTAAACATCAGCCTCACTTCTTCACGCTATCACGTAAATGAAAAGAAATCAATATGATATTAATTTAATTTTTAAATCATTCACAGACAGGGAAAAAGAAGAGGTCTGTGTAGCTACACCAGCAGCACCCTCCTGCGAACGGCTGTCGCAACTCTGAGTTTTCTCAGATTATTGAAGAAATCTAGTGGTTAGATTTTGGGGTTTTATCCTCTTAGCCCTCTGTCCTAGCTTTTCTAAAAGGCCTTGATGCCTGGGCATTTCTTAAATGGTAATAACTCATAACTTTGGGGCCTCAGTGACTACGGTGACATCAGCAGAAGTTAATCAGTGCTGGAATGGGAACCTGCTTGCTGGGAAAGGGTAAATTAGGATGCTGAAGGTGTGGATTTACTGGGTGCAAAACCTAAAAATAATGAAAAGAGTGCCTTATGGATCTGTTCAGTATTAAATAAAACCTAACCCACAGGCAACAGAACCGCTTCCGTGGTGAGTCTGTTAGCTAACACATTTTTTAAACAGCTTTTTTCTTAGACTAGACAAGGCTCTTAAGAATCCAAAAACCGCTGGGGACATAACTCTTCTGAGATTATGAACCACTTTGGCAAGGGTGTACACACTCCACCAATAGATGGAGCAATAACAACCGTCGCCGACTGATGGAGTTGCTTCTTCCTGATAACACATCCCTCAGATCCTGAGTGAGATTCAAACAGTTCAAATCCAAGTCTTTTTCTTGGCTAGGCATTGAGAAAGAACAAAGCTGTTATATATCATCTATCTCTGAAAAAGAGGCAAACATTTACATGTTATCAGCATATTCTGAGTAATGCAGTACAAAACACCTTATAATCTTTCCATTCTGTCATCCCCACTAGTTCAACAAGAGGCAAATAAGTTGAACAGGAGGGGATGGAAACCCAGGGACCCATGCATGAGCAGATCCTTAGAATGAATGAACAGCCACTCAGCACAATCCTACACAATTTTCCAGAAAAGGAGGAATGCACACCCCCACATTCATCCCTGCCCAATGTCACAAGAGAGTCAACACCACTTCGTAGTCACTATTATCAAAGGCTGCTGGCAGATCTAATACAACTGGGGCACTAGACCAATATCCAGCATCATCAACCAAAGATACTAACGCAGGCCCTGTATTGTTCCCGGACCACATGGATAGGGATTGTGATAGCAGAATACTGGGAGGTAACAGAGTTGCCCCACTTGTTTGAATGACCTGTGCTTGATCTAGAGTTTCAGTTTAATTTAAATCACCACGCTCGTAGCATCCTAGCCCATTGATGAATGCAAACGGCGAAGTAATACAGAATATGGTGCCAAGCTCAGAGCACTGCTACAGTTATTGAGTACATTTCATTAACCAATTGTCTGGGAATAGCAAATTCCTTTTACTTAAAGGAAACGTTATTAATAGTTGGGTGAAAAGTGCCAATCCATTTCCAAAAAAGTATATGTCCTTTAATGCATCAACATTATTGATACCTGCACTGTATTTTGATTTATACTTTGAAAGAGTAATAAAAACAATAAATCAGGAACTGATTCTCAGTTGGTGTTAGTTTTGTTTATACACATTTTAAGTTCCCTTTTCACAGCCAGAATGCTGTAAATCTACCTTTGTGTAAGTTAGAATCAAGCCTTCAATATACAGAAAGACGTTGATATGATTAAAACTTTGTGCTGTGCCTGAGTTTACTCCTTTTCTGAGTGGAAGTACTAGTCAGTATTTGTAGGATTATCATCCCTATACTTTGATTATATCCTTTGATTAATCTTTGATTATACTTTGTTTAATCAATTTTCTAAGAGAGAGCTGATCCATTGTCTATTTTAAAAGTCCACTTGCTGCACACAAAAGATGGAAAGCAATTTTTTAAAATGTTCAGTGATTAAAAAATGTTTTAATACAAAGTTATACCTCTTTTTTTAATCATTGGCCTCTCCACTGTCAGTTTTTATATCCACTATCAAAGTGTTTGCACACACTACATTCAAAAAATGAAAGGATATTGTGCTACAGGAGGGCCAGGGAGCAGTGGGAGAGTGCTAGAGGGGAAATAGATAAGCTCAAGGCTAATTAAGGCGTGGTTCCCTGTAGACTAGGGAAGGTGGCTGCAGGTTAATTGGAGCACCTGCAGTCAATTGAGGCCCTGTTAGGAACCTAATAAAACCCCCTGCTTCAGGTAGACAGAGGAAGAGGAGGAAGGAGAGAGGACCCGACCCGACCCGACCCGACCCGACCCGACCCGACCCGACCCGACCTGACCTGACCTGACCTGACCTGACCTGACCTGACCTTGGAGGTGTGCTGTGAGACTTGGAAAATCAGAGAACTGAAGTAAGGGGGACCCTGCCCAGTAGGGGAGGGAGACTCTCTTCCCCAGTATCTAAGGACTGCAGGTACCCCACCCAAGGGGGAAGAGGGTAAGAACTCACAGGGGTTGAGAGCGGCTGGGGCTCAGAGTGAGGAGCAAACCCAGACCCCTCCCCTGCTTCCCTCCTTTACCACCTTCCTGGGCCACTAGCGGGGCCATCGATGCCCCAAGAACAGGGGCAAGGGGTGGCATCTTAGCTCCCTGCCAAGAAAAGTGCAGGACCCACCAGACTAACATTGGTTATCTTGTCACACGTGGTGTTAGGAGTGGGATTTCTGCCCTGTGAACATAGTCCGGGGGGTCACAACCACCCTGCCTCAAAATGGAGGATGTGGTCAAAGCACTGGTGCAAGCGGCTGCAGCAAGAGACCTATCGCCTGCTGATGACCCAGGCCACCCAATATCGGGCCATGCTGCAGGAACTAGTGAACCAGGTGAAGGCCCTTATGGAGAGAAGCCACAGGTATGATGGGATGCAGACCATACAGGCCAGCTACTGTTCACAGAAAATGACCCGGGAGGATGATGTGGAGGCATACCTCCTAGCCTTCGAGAGGACAGCCCTGCGGGAGGCCTGGCCCCGAGACCAGTGGCCAGGCTTCTGACCTCACCCCATTTTTGTGTGGGGAGGCCCAGAAGGCCTACTATGATATGACCGCAGAGGAGGTGGCAGATTACCCCCGACTGAAGGCGGAGATCCTGGCCAGGGCAGGGGTAACGACAGCCCTACGAGCCTGGAGGTTCCATGAATGGCAGTACTGCGAAGACAAGACACCACGATCACAACTATTTGACCTAATTCACCTAGCCTGGAAGTGGTTACTCCTGGAGGCTCTCAGCTCAGAGAAAATGATGGAGCTCCTGGTGCTGGACCACTATATGAGGGGACTACGCTCAGGCCTCCGAGCCTGGGTAGGCCAGAATGACCCCTGCACCTATGATGAACTGGTCACCCTTGTCAAGAGACAACTGGCAGCCCATGGACTGTTCGAAACCCCAGGAGGTGGAACACGATGTTTCAGGAAACCAGTCCCGACCCCGAGGACCCGGATCATCGAGAACACCAGGAAAGCCATAGCTGGAAGAACAGGCCCCAAGGAGTGGCCTGAAGCCCCAAGAGGACCTGGGGGTCCAGGGGGGAGAGAGTAGGGGAGCGAGTCAGAGGATCTAAGACAGAGGGCAACCTCCGGGATGAGATATTGCTGTTCTGAGTGTGGGGAGTTGGGGCATATAGCAGCCCAGTGCCCCAATAGGGAGGAGTCCATGCAATGTAATCTGGGGGATCTCAGGGACCAATGTGGACTAATCAGCCTGGTAGGGGTTGCAATGGCCCCATATGAGTACACCAGGCTGGTAAAAATGAACGGCATCCAGATCATAGCTTTGGTGGACTCTGGGAGTGCTGTCACATTGGTCTCAGGGAAGTTAGTAGGGCAAGAGCACTGAAGTGACGTGTCCATGGCACAGTACATTTCTACCCCACAATTCCAATACAGATTGAGATCCAGGGAAACACTACCAGATGACTACCCCAAGCTTCCCTATCCGGTCTTAATTGGCAGGGACTTTCCTGGGTTCGAGAGCTTACTCCCCCCATCGAGTTGGGGAGGAAAGTAAACTCTGAGCAGAATCTGGGGCGCCCATGGATGACCCTACCACAATTTTTGCTGGGTTTTCCTCTGAGTTATTTTCACCCCCCAGGAAGTCCCAGAAATCTAGATGGGAAAGGAAGGCAGATAAACAATTGAGAACCAGGATTTTGGCAGCCAACCAGAGAGCTGCCCTGGTTGGGAGGGGGCCCCATCAGGGAACCTGCAAGGTAGTACAGACCAGTGGAGACCCAGAGACGGCCCCCAGCATGAGCGGAAACACCCCAAGGGAGAAGAGGGTAAGAATCCGTAGGGGTTCAGAGGGGCTCAGAGTGAGGAGCAAACCCAGACCCCTCCCCTGCTTCCCTCCTTTACCACCTTCCTGGGCCACTAGCAGGGCCATCGAAGCCCCAAGAACAGGGGCAAGGGGTGGCATCTTAGCTCCCCGCCAAGAAAAGCGCAGGACCCACCAGACTAACATCAGCCATCTTGTCACAATATTTAAATATTGTCTGCCAATCTACATTACAGCAGGTGACCATTCCTTTCCATTATGCAGTACATTAGAACAAGAAAGTACCACTTCCTTTGTACTTTATGTGCATGTGCACATACACAGACACACAAGCACACACTTTACTCACTCTCACACACGAACCAAGCCCGCCAAACAACCAATCAAAGTATTTCTTTACAGGCAGAGAAGCAAGAAAGAGTGATATATTGTTATGGTCATTTCCATTTTAAGTATTTGGGAGGCCCCAGATATTCCAGTAGATTAGATCATGTAATTTCATAAATACATAAAGTTGAGTGATAATGCTGGTATTTGGATTGTGAGGTTTCAGCAAAGCTTGTGCACTTTTTTGTATTCATATTTTTGTGTTTGTGTGTATGCCAAATTATCGGGGAATGTGATATATCTTCCCATGCTTGTCATGTGTGTTCTGTTATTAGTAGTTAGGATCACCAGTAGTGCAATAAGACCCACTATACAATCTAATAAATTCACCAAAAACTTTGAAAATTATTTTTTATTGGCTAATTTGTAGTGATTTAAAAGTTTTTCCTATAGAGTCTCTGGGAGTTTTCCCATGGCTGCTGCCTATCTGACTGGCACGTATATCACATTTTACTTACTACATATATATCTCATCAAAAAATATATTTTTTTTTTTTAAAAAAAGCACATCAGTCTTTGTTTTCTCCTATTTCTGTCTCTGTAGGTTGAGTTAATTGCTTGTATTATTGAGACATATATACAGGGTACCAACATTCTTGTAATCCTAGCAGTTGTTTCAGCCCGTGACCCAGGTGCATTCTGTAAGTTTTCCAAAAACTGGATGAACAAATCAGTGGCTTAATCTTTCAGTGTCTCTGGGCCACATTTTCAAAGGTGCCTAGAGATGCAGATTGGTGCCTACTGGGATTTTCAGAAGTGCCTAAGCAGGTTAGGTCCCTAACTCCCATTGATTTCCAAGGGAGTAAGAGGCACCTAAATGCTATTGAAAATCTGACTCTCTGTCCCTTAGTTTCTTCATATGTAAAATGGAGATACTATTGCTACCTACCTTTGTAAAGCTGAAAAAAATGAAAGTTTTATTCCCCCACCCTCCTTTTAAAAACCAAAAGAACCCCAACAGAATACTTTGTATTTCCACTTCATTCAGACTGTCAGGCTTTTTCCTCACCGTTCCACAAATGGGGCCCAATCCTGCAGTCCTTGCTCAGGCAAATTTCTCACTGATTCCAGCGTAAGGACAGCAGACTCAGACTCCAGACCACCAGGACTGGCTGTAGGTAATCCAGTAGTCTAGGCACACAGCATGAGCCAGTGCACCCCAGTGGCTCCACCCCCAATCTGTGGCTCTACCTACCGCATGGCGTGACAGTGGCTGGCCCATCCCTCTCTCAGTGAGGCAGAACAGTGGCATGAGATACCCCCTTTCCCCTCCGCCAACAGCAGGGGCAGTCGCAGTGACATCTGATCCTCTAGAGCAAGGGAGACAGCTGCAAGAGGATCACCTAATACTTTTTCTATTGGTTGCGGAGTGAGGCTCTGCTTGGATGAGAAGGCCAGGCCCACTGCACTCTTCTCTTCCTGATGACGTGGTGCTGGCAGGGCCCCACAGAGCAATGGCTCTGGGAATTAACACTGCGTTAAGATGAATGGGGCAGGTTACATGTTTCAGAGCGGTGGCTGCAGGCTGTCTGCAGAATCAGGCAGATAACACTGTATTAGTTACACTCATCGGGTTCATGTTTTCAAGCTTTCCTTCGCAACCACAAAGAATCGAAAGCAATTTAAAAAATGAAAGATTAGATTCTAGTGTAACCCCATGACTGCAGGAACCAGAGCCCTAGGCCTGGGTTTATAGTGCATATGCCTTAATCTGGCCCTGCCAAAGTAAAATGAAATAAAGTGAGGATCAGCAGTTCCCCGGGTATTCATGAGTGTTCCAGTTGTAGGACGATTTATTTCTGTGGTACTATATTTTGTATATAAACCAAACGCAATTTACTCTGCTTGATAATAAAATAAATTTATATTTGTTTTTAATAGATGGACAAAAACAGAGCCAAAACTAGACAATAGTTTCCTGAATTACCTGGGCACTATTAATACAGTACTGATGCAGTTAAAACATAGACATCTATAGTATGGTTCTTGTTTGATTTGTTAGGTATAGAGTTTTAATATAATATTTCTGACACAGACAAAAATATACATTTTATAACAATAGCCACAAATACTACCCTGTTAAATAGCAGATTTACAATAACTTACTGTCTAATTGCACATTGTACTTGTTCAAATGAGATTAACGGGTAGAAGGCAAAATAAATGACCGTTTTATTTCTGTGATATTTATATTTTAAATCCTAAATTATTGTATTATATGAAAATAAAAGGCTAAATCTGACTGTTGCCATACTTGTTTCTCTTAAAGTTTACATTCAGTTCAGGTTCACATAAGATTAGTTTATTTATAATACACATATTATCCTATGTGGACAGCTATAGACATAATAATAGTTCATAGATTACTTGCATTCATTTTTGACATCATGGCTATGTAATAAGCTTGATGTTATGAACAAATCTCATGCAGAAAGTTCTACAAACCTACCAAATAAGCATGTTTTCCACAGTAATTTTAAGAGTATGAAAATAAAGCATACAATCATGATAAGAATACTTGATCCACAATGGTAGGCCTAGAAATAATGACCTCAGTGTCTGAAAATGAACTTAATCCATAATTTTGCCTTATTGATTGTATAGAGGATTTAGCACTACTGTCTACAAAATGCAAAACTAGGAAAGAAACATCAGAAGACTTGTATCAAAACCAAGTTGGCCAATGAACCATTTAGCAGTCGTAGTTTGAAGAACCATATCCTATTGTCATTTTGCATGTGAAAGTCAATGGGTTTTTCTTTGCAAAAGTCAAGGTTAGGGTATGGCCCTTACTTTTATTCATATCTTTGTTCTCTAATGTTAGATAAACTGAACTAAGGCAAGAATTCTTGGGGCTTGTCTACACTTACAGTGCTGCAATGGCGCAGCTGCACTGGAGAACTTCTCCCATCAACACAGGTACTCCATCTCCCTGAGAGGCGGCAGCTACGTTGACAGGAGAGGCCCTGCTGTCAACATCGCATTGTGTACACCGGGGGTTAGGTTGGTATACTACGTTGCTCAGGGGTGTGGATGTAGTTGTAGTTATACCTGCCTAAGTTTGTAGTGTAAACCAAGCCTTGTAGCCAGGCATTATGCTAGAGTTCTCTCTGGGGACCTTGGAATCTTCCCCCACTTGAAAGAGCATCAGTACAGTCCCTCTGCAGTTTCTGTAACTCCCCTCTATGCAAGCATATAGGTTTGTTTTGTGGATTGGCAGAGTTGTGGAACCAATGCCCACACCCCAGACTCTCCTTCCCCCTCTGCCATAGGTGCTGGAACTAGGGGTGCTGCCGCACCCCCTGGCTTGAAGTGGATTCTATTATATCCAGGGTTTGCTTCAATGGCTCTTAGCACCCCCACTACACAAAGTGTTCCAGAACCTCTGCCCTCTACTGCAATAGTGATGCTATGGAATAATGCTACTCAGAGCAACAGATGTGGAATCCCCCATTTAGAACTGGTTGAGAAACCTTTGATAGAACCATTTTCCATCAGAGAATGCAGTGCTGTTGAAACTGAAACACATTTGTGTTGGTTTCAGTGAAATTTCACTTAGGAGATAAACCAGAAATAAAAAGTTTTGATGATGTTGAAACATCCTGTTTCAATATTTTTGGAATGAAACACTTTGATTTTTATTATGAAACACACTTCATTTTGAATTTTTTAAATTCTGTATTATAATATACAATTTAAAAAGTCAAAATTGAAATAATGATTGTGACTAAGCAAAATGTTTCAATCAATCCAAACTTTTTTTTTGTAACCTCCTTTAGCTGAGAATTTAGAAGTTGCTGGGTTTCATTCCAATTTGGAATAAAACCAGTTTGTGAAATGGAATCTCCATCTTCTGCTCAGCCCTGCCCTCAGTACAGCTTCACTGCAGGTTGTCCCCATGAACTAGCAGATCTTCAGTAGTTCTGCTATGTTCAGGCCTTCCAAGTCCATGGAAGGTGTTAGTATTTAGCCTGAAGGATGAGATCTTGGCTTCCCCTATACAGAGCCAAAGTATCAAGGCTTTGCATGGTTCATTTACAAATCATTGCCAGATGGAGTCTTCATACTCATCCTGGAACTAGGGCACTGCATTATGGCTGCAAGTACAGGCATGGTTCACTGTGCCATTGAATGGGGGGCTTTGGACTAGCAGTTCTAAGCTGTGCATAGACCCACTGGCCAGACCCCAGCAACTTCTCCTTCCCTTTCTATATGGTCCAATGGAGGATGCCAATGTGCATGCAGCAGGTTTTGGAGCCCCCCTAAGTGGTCTGAATCTGCTCTTCCGCTCTCTCAGACAGTAGAAACATGGCATTTCTACTATGTATTGGGCCATGTGTGCATTTGAAGGAGATCTAGTTTTAATCTACAGTCCTTAGAGCTTGACTTTTTTTTTTTTTTTAAATCTAGTACTGCAGTTCATAAGGTGCACATTCAGAGCTGAGATGCAGTGTTATTTTTGAAATATGACTTTTGGAAAAACATTAACATTTCTAAAATGAATTTTATGTACATACATAATATACATATAGAATTAAAACTCCGCAAAAGGAGCAAAAAAATTTAAGGATCAACCTTGTGAAAGTTACGTTAACACTGAATGCAAAAGTTGATGGCTTCTTCCTATAGCAGCAAAACGTATTCTTACATTTTCTGTTCTCTGCTATAATTCATAGTTTCATGAATGTTAATAAGAAACTGTCACCAATAATCAAAACATAAGGAAATATGAATTTCAGTTTTACACTTTTCTGTCATCTGTTAATTTTACAAGGATCA
Source organism: Lepidochelys olivacea (assembly GCF_965140295.1). Taxonomy (NCBI): domain Eukaryota; kingdom Metazoa; phylum Chordata; order Testudines; family Cheloniidae; genus Lepidochelys; species Lepidochelys olivacea. The sequence continues at coordinate 115,361,040 of NC_140411.1, forward strand.
CTGGAGAATTACTGGAGTATAACTCTTCATTGTAGAGCAATTTAGTTATTAGGCCTCCCATTGGGAAGGACCAGTACCACTGAGAACAGACACAGACATCTAAGATATGGTCAAGTGGCTGCAATTTTATTTGTTCTTAGTTTTCAGTGCCAGGGGGCTGAGCAGTAAGAGGCCAACGTCAGTCTGCTGCTGCCTTTTATGGGTGGTGATCCACCTGCTGACCAATCCTAGTGTTCCACAGAGGCATAGGGATTGACCAATAGCAGCCCTCCTAACAAAGGAGGACTCCCTTTGGCTGACAAGCATCTCTGTGCCAGCTGTTGGGTGTGTGGATTAGCTTGAAGGCTGACACTTATGGCTGCCCAAAAGTTTTCTGTCAAAACTGTTTTTCAATACAAAATTGGGTTTTCAACAAAGTGAATTTTTCCACATGTCCACTTTCCATAGAATATTTAGATTTTTCACAGCAAACCCCAAAATAAAAGATTACATTTTTTTGTTTGAAAACATTTTGTTTTTGATGAAAAGCCAAAATTTTCTACAGAATCCGCACCCCATCTTCCATCCAGCCCTCTTGATTCCCCCTACTATTAATGGACTCTGCACTGTTACATTTCCACACCAGCAGACTGTTTATGTCCAATATTCATTTGCACACTGAGCAAAGAAATTGTTTCTTTTCTTACAACTGCAAAACTGTATTTACCTCTACAAAGCATAAATTCCCATTACTTCACCCAGAGCTTAATTTTCAACTCAATTTATTGCTTTAATTGTTTTTTATAAACAGGTTTTTTATCCTCTATTGGTGACAGCCACTCAGAGATAGAAAGGAAAGACGTCTGTTGTAATATACTTTAAGTTTATCTTGCATATTGCATAAGATAACACCACTTTAAAATAGTGATATCTTTTTAAAAAGAAAAGGAGGACTTGTGGCACCTTAGAGACTAACAAATTTATTTAAGCATAAGCTGTAGCTCACGAAAGCTCATGCTCAACTAAATTGGTTAGTCTCTAAGGTGCTACAAGTCCTCCTTTTCTTTTTGCGAATACAGACTAACACAGCTGCTACTCTGAAACCTGATATCTTTTTGAACCTTTTGTAAGTATAATACATTTAACCCTTCTATGAGGAACTTATTGTTAATCACACACTTAATTACTTTAGTAGAAATAATAAAATACTGGATGTATTTTTACAAAATTTGTTATAAAAAAAAGCAAGAAAGGTTGTTAATTATTACTTCTTGTTCAAGCTACCTGATAATTAGCAATGAATCACTTACAGTAGTGACCACATATTTTTCAATTAATGCCAATATAATGCTGACTGCTCATTATTTTAGAGTGACCATATCATAATCTCACAGATGACTGAATACAAATGTCAAGTATCTTTATATACTGGCTGACCTAAATAATTTTCACTGTTTTTTGTTACTTATATTTTGTGTTGTATATATTTATTAAATTCTGTAGTATCAAGATCTGTTTGCATGGGGGGAGATGCGGAATTTATCCTTTGTTTGAGATTCTATAACTCAACATAACAAGTTTGATAATAAAATACAACAGTTTATTCCCCAGGCTCCCACTCTCATAGAAGTGATTTAAAGAATTGTGCAGTGGCATTTTATTCTGGGTCCCTGTTTTTCTTCTGCTAAAATGCCTCTTACCATTCTTCATGGGATACCCTGTTGCACTGCATTTTATGTGAAAGCAGAATTTCATTTTGTGTTGGTCACTAAGTTATCTTCAGCACTGGATAGCTCTGGACTTGAATCAATGTCACTGAAGGCCTCCTTATTTGTGAAAGTTGAGTTCAGAGTCAGACTGTGCCGAGGCTTCACAGGTGCAAGCTCATTTAATATAATATTGTCACTTTTTACAAGAGTTGCTTTGTCCATGTTTTCTTGACTGTACCTCGCAACAACAGCATCAAGGAAGTCTAATTTTGGTGGCAAAGAACCACTTTCAAATAAATATTTTGCTAGGTAGGAGACTGCAATATTAGTGAAGAAGGAGGTGAGCATAGCAAGTGTTTTAAATGGGAAGCGTTGGATGTATATATGATTTTTATCTGCGTAGTAACCAGGATAGAAGATCAAGGGCTGAAGGTAAAGGTATGGTTCTCCTCCAGTAATTCTGAGAAGGAGGCCAAACAAATATCCTGCAATGGCACCGTAAGTGTTAGTTCCTTTGATAAATAACACACATAAGAGTTGTGGGAAGATGATGATGTAAACGAGATCAGAACTGAGATACCAGAGTCCATAAACTGACTTAGCTAGCAGTGCCATTGCTGTTGCTGATGCTCCAAAGACAAAAATAGTGATTCGCATGACCCAAATTATTTCCCTGTCTGAAGCCTAAGAAAAAAGAAAAAAGTGTTAGTTATCCATAGCAATGCATGTATGACTTTTATTATGAATAGATCACACATAAAACTCTGAAAAATCAGAGGATTTTGCATGATTCATAATCAGATATTGTGAAAGATTTAGCAAGATATGTAGCATGTAAGAACAAAAAAATTCAAGGGGCGTGGCTGTCCCCTCCCATCCCCCCCCCAATTTTTGCAGCTTTAGGGAAAAATAGTTTAATATAGCGCACAATCAAAAGAACAAGTAGACTGACAGAACTGAATTTTAAAAATAAGCACATCATGAAACAATTTGTTGATGTGAGAACATATCACTTCATTTACACCGACAGGCTTTTGAGCTACAGTTCATTCTACTCAATTTCAATTTGTCAAATGATTTCTAAACATTTTTGATGTTAATCGGTGATCTGAGAATGTCTCTAGTTAATGATTTAATAAAACTTGTGCTGACAATAATAATTAGGAATTGTTCAAGTATATTGTAACACCATGAATAGAGCTAGCTACAGTTTGAGCAGATGTTATTTTTTCACCTATGTAATTAATCATAATCACCAGGATTGCTTTGATTTTTCATTTTCTTCATTTAATATACTGTAATAAGAGAAATGTTACATTTTATCTTACTAGAGATAGAAACAAATGGAGAAAATTGTCAGTGTCACTTTGAAAGTCTCCCCAACACCTTTTCATTAAAAAAATAAATTGAAATTTAATCTCACATTTTGTCGAAATGAAAGTTGATAAATGTTTCGAGCAAACATAGAACTCGCTGATAAGATTGAAGAGTCAGCTGATGACATTACAGCAGCAGATACTGCACCAAGGCCAAAGAAAGAAATATAGACAGGACAAAGATATTGAAGCACAATTGGTAAAATCATATCTGCTTCTTGCCTCTCTGTGGGGTCTGGTAAACCATACATAGTCTTGTTCCAATCTGTAATACAAAAATATATACATATATATGTAATTGATTGTAAAGGATACATATTGACTTCTTTGCCTTTGTGACTAATCAGTGATCCAGTGCATATTGTCATGTGCATTCATGCTCATTGAGCCTATGCAAACCTTGCCAATTTGAGTTCAGATGGTTGCAGCAAATCTAAACCAGCTGTTCTGCTTTGCAGGGGGTTTGTACCACCTGAGGTTCTGTTGGAGGGGTGGGCTCATTTCAGCCTGAACACTCCAAATACACCTGGCTAAATTTGCTGATTTCACAATGAAACTAATGGGTTGTGCTAGCGTCTTCCCCACTAACCTCTGCACCCGAAAGGCCCCTTCCTTTTTGTTGCTATGGTCTGATCCAGTGGCCCTCAACCTTCCTGCCTTCTTGGAATCTTTTGGGTGGCCATGTAGCCTGCTGCCCTCATCTGACTCTTTGAAATCAGTGCACGGGACTATCCCCGAGGCCCAGTCTAGGAAAGGTCTTCTGCCCCCAACTCCTCCTAATCATTAGCAGCATCTTGGTGCTGCAGATCACTGTTCTGCATTGACCACTCCCTGGGGAAGCACTAAGTGTCTCGTGACCAAAACTAGAACTAAAGAAACTCTGTGTTTCTCTAGCTCCTGTGCAGGACAGCATGGTGTATTAAGACATCAGACTTCCCTAGAGAGCAGTGCAACAACAGGAGCAACAACATGTCCTGTGGTTCTGTTGCTGAATTGGAGTAGAAGGAAGGAATGCCCCAGGATATATGGCAGCGATTGCTGAACACAGGGTGGCTTTACCTACATAGCCACTGCCCAGGTGTTTGGAGTATGAAATATCTTTTTGTTATGCTTGCACAATGCCTAACAAAATGGCCTGTGGTCCATGGCCCGTGGCTGGGGCTCCTTGGCAATACAAATGCAAATTATATTATTAATAATAATTAGCTAATATCAGGATGTAACTCAAACTAAAATATTGGATCAAGTTTGTGATCAAGTTTGTGTGAACTAGGAGAGGCAAAATAACAGCAGCAACAGGGAAAAAAATCCCAGCTGCAATAGCACCAGGTTCTACCACTTGAACAATAGTAAAATCTTTGTAAGATGGTATTTGCATAAGGTCTAAGACACACACAATTAACTTGCTCTGATTCCATTCAATAGAAGGTAGTTTTAGACATTTACAATAGGTAGTTCATGAGTGGATTCAAAATATATTAAATATTTACATCATTAGACTGAGCTATGGGATACTTTGAGTCAAAAGAATGTTCTGTACAATTAAATTCAGGTCTATTCTTGTGTAAAGGAAATCAGGAGAAGTTTAATGGTATTATCTAGCTGGATTATATTGAACACACACTCTATAAGGGTTTTCACACACTGATAGTCATGGTTGTATTCACTCTGTTCAGTCATTTACCTGTTGATGCTCCTATTGCACCAATGAGTATTGCAGGAAGGGCCATCACAAGACAGCCAAAAGCAGCCAGAAAGGATAATACTTGAGCATATGTGGCAGATGAAGAAGAAAGAACTCGCTGAAAATATGCTTGCCATGGGATTCCTCCCAACATCTGCAAGTACAATAAACAACATTCTATCATTTCTGGTTTACTGAGGGTTTCTTTAATATATTTATATACACTGGAACAAGCAACAGCAATAATCCACTGTTGTTACTACCTCAATTATATATACTATCAAAAATTTCAACCAGGCACAGCCCATAACAATTGAATATTTTCACTCTCTCAAGTAACACTGAAATCTTTTGATGTGTAATCACATCTCTGTGCAGGCCATTCCCTTGAACAATTACTTTGCACTTCACCAGTCATCCAAAGATCTCAATGAGCATCACAAATACTAATTAAGCCTTACAACAAAGATTAGGAAATATTATCAACTAATTTCATAGATGGAGAATTGACATACAGAGCACCCTCTTGAACCAACTAAATCTACCTTAGGCACCAGTGGGATTTGAAATGAAGATTTCTTTGTACTTGAGACATGTTTTAGACCTACAAACCATATGTACTTTCAACTCAATCCTCAAATAATTCTTCTAAGCCATGCAGCCAAAGTAATATCAATGGGAAGTCTAAGAAAGCGGTGACACAGAACTTTCAAACCATCATAATGGTAGAGAAACAATATTTTTTCTTTTAAAAATGGTGCATCTCTTCTTCTATCTTGTTGAATAACAGGAATCATGCTTAAGTAAATTTAAAAAGACACAAAAATCTACATTACAAGTACATGACTAAGGTTGCAATGTCAAGTCTGTCTAGAGAGCAGGGTTTGAGTAGTGTCCAAAATATAAGGAATGGGGCCACACATTGAACAAAGAGAAAACAAAATATTAAACGGCTGCTCATTGACTGAGCACCATTCATCCTGTGCACGGTGTGTGGCAGGGGTCCTGTGAAAAAGGTAATATGTGATCATATAGTTAATAAGAACAGGAGTACTTGTGGCACCTTAGAGACTAACCAATTTATTTGAGCATAAGCTTTCGTGAGCTATGAATATGCTCAAATAAATTGGTTAGTCTCTAAGGTGCCACAAGTACTCCTTTTCTTTTTGCGAATACAGACTAACACGGCTGCTACCCTGAAACCTGTCATATAGTTAATGACTGTTATTATAATGCATACACACAAAGGGCATTCACAGGCAACCTAAATTCTGACATTTCTTCATTTTTGAAAGTTTGGCTTTATAGTCTTAATAGTGGTTTTTTAATACAGTTTTTTTTTGTGTGTTTATGCACATAACTTCCTAAGTTTTTATAAAATGCATTCCATCATATGGCATCATATTGACACCCTCGTGAGCCATCTACAGGGTTGGAACCTTCTGAACCACCAAACAGACCTCTTCCCCTTGAGCTAACAGAGTAATAGAGACCAGTAATATGTTCTATTCCTCTACAGCAGTGGTTCCCAAACTTGTTCTGCCGCTTGTGCAGGGAAAGCCCCTGCCGGGCCGGGCTGGTTTGTTTACCTGCCGTGTCCACAGGTTCGGCTGATTGCAGCTCCCAGCAGCCGAGGTTCGCTGCTCCAGGCCAAAGGAAGCTGCTGGAAGTGGCGGCCAGTACGTCCCTCAGCCCGCACCACTTCCAGCAGCTCCCATTGGCCTGGAGCAGCGAACCACAGCCACTGGGAGCCGTGATCGGCCGAACCTGTGGATGTAGCAGGTAAACAAACCAGCCTGGACTGGCAGGGGCTTTCCCTGCATAAGCAGCAGAACAAGGTTGGGAACCACTGCTCTACACCTTCCCCAAGTTGGCCAAATTTGCCTGATTTTCAGAGGGATAGCAAAAGTTACAACCCTGGCACCCAGGGCATCAAATTCCAAGTTCCTGCTCTAAAGCATGGGGGCACTTGAATTCTCAAAGGAAAGGGTGACAGAATCTTTTAACATAGGCAAAAAACACATATATTTTCTAGCTCCGTTCTCAGAAACAGCTGAACCATTTTGGCTGAAATTTTATAAATAAATTAATTAATTCAGCCTGAGGCATTCACCTGGAATAGAAAGTTATATGTCCAAAGTTATAAGCAACTGAAAAGAAGGATGTTATAATGCAAAGTGCTGGGCAACCTTAAGAATACATGGAGTTACCAGCCGTTCCTATACTAAATGGATTTTGCAAACATTAAACTCAGTTTCACTCTGGCATGCATCTGTCTGTCCATCCATCCATCCAAAGTTTTCTAACTCACCTACAACTGTGGCATCTTTAATCAGCTGTATATAGTATTTATTGCCTCCTACAATATAGTCCTCTGGCAAGAATACCATCTGTTAAATCATATCCCTATTCTATTCCTTAACTTTAACTGGGTCAACTCTTTTAGCTAAACAATATTTAACTGCTTTGCTGATGGCCCTCCAGTTCAGCTGCTGTGCTGCCATATTCTACTGAAATTTCATTGAAATCAATTGACTATCAGGATATATCTGGTATATTCATCAGCAGTGAAGAAGTTAAAAATCTCCATGCACAGTTTACTGGCAACTTTTAATTAGCCACTTTACATTTACACATGTCACATGGCAATACACTATGAATGATTAAATGCTTTTTTTCTCTCATACAAGCCATGACTTACCAGTAAAAAGAAATTGTCAAGCCATGAGTAGACATCAAGTGATTCAATGGATCCAAGCCAAGACTCTTTCTGCCCAGCTGTGAATCCAATGTTTTTAACTGCAGGATGTGACATTGCAAAAGGAACACTGATCCACTATAACCAAAGAGTGACATTTTATTGAGCGTAACAATCTGTGCAAAAATTATGAAATTATTGTATGAAACATTTTACTCAGTATTTTTCTTCTTACTGTGTGCTTTAGCTCAAATGTCAAGTTTAATCACAAGAGAACCAAATTCTCTGTTGGTGTAAATTCACTGATGCAGAGGTGGATTAGGGGTTTGTGGGGCCTGGGACAGAGCAAGTGGGGACCCTTCCCCATCCCTTCTGTCTGCAGCCTCCCCCCACTCCCTTCCCCCCCTGCTCTGCCTGCCTGATGGTCCTGCCAAGGAAATGGGTTAGGGTGCAGAGGCTCACCCTGTTTTGCCCACTCAGCACTCCTGTGCAGGGGTGCCCATTTTTCCAGGGGCTCCCCAATTGGCTCCTTGGCATGGGCCTCGTTGGCCCAGTGGCTAATCCGCCACTGCACTGAAGTCCACAGAGTTATGCCAGTGGAAAGTTTGGCACAAAATGTAGGTACACATAAAAAGCAAATATATAGAGATAAGAGGGAATTATGCTATAAATCAATGTTTCCCAAACTTTTGAAAGCGGAGTCCCCTTCAGGAAAATGAAACCATCTACATGTCCCTGTATTGGAGCAGTCACTTGAAATCCGGCCAGAGGGGCTGGTGTTTGCCCCAGGGATGTGCCTTGTTCATCCCCACGAAATTCTGCTCAAATTTGGTCAAGTTCTAAGCTTTAGAAAAATCACAATTTGCATATGCTCAGTAACCTTTAGATTGTAGGAGCTAAAATCTGTGAAGATTTTATCCACACTGGGCATGCTCCAGCCCAGAGCTGAACAGGACTTCCCCTTCAATTGATGCTCTGGGTGCTGCGAGTTGTGCTGAGTCCAGGTCTGGGCACCTGAACTGAGAACAGGGAGTCTGTCTCTCTTGTGCTCTCATAGGCCTCCACTGGGACGAGGCATCTTAAAAGGGGAAGCTGCCTGATCTGACAGCAGAGGGAACAAGAGCTGGACCTACTAGGGGGTGGACACTGGGGTGAAGGCCATCAGGATGGGAGAGGGAAACGGGGAGGGGGAGGTGGGGTTGTGGGGAGACTGTGATTGGCTGAGCAAGGAAACTGGGACTGAGAGACAGGAACAGAAACAGGGAGAGCCGAATGAAGCAGGATTAGTGTGCGGGTAAAATAGTATGTGATCAGGTCATTAAAGACTGTGCTGCAATACAAACACGTAAGGGGGCCAAATTAAAGTTGCACAGGCATCTTTAATGCTGGCATTTCCTAAGAATTGAAAGTTTGACGTTGCCATTTTAATAATGTTTGTTTAGCGTAGCTGTTGTATGTACCATACACGCATACAGTGATTAAAGGCAGATTCTTTGCTGCGTACAGTTTATGTTGAACTGAACAGAAGGGGAGGGGTTTCTCGGTAAATTCAGTAATGGATCCATTATTCTATGCCCTAATCCCAAACACTGGCATAGTTTAGGACAGTCTAGGGACTGCTCTGAACTGTGCCTGAAGGCTATGTTTCCTTAGGGACCAAATGCCAGCTGGGGATTTCTGGAGCAGTTCGCCCTCTGGCTGCTCACCCTCTTGCACTTCTTCACCCTCTGTGCCACAGGCCGCTGGGAGGGAGGTGAAGGGGCTGGTTCCAAAAGGTGTGTGTCAGCTAGGACTCCCCCATACCAGGTATGTCCCCAGCTGAGGAGTTACAAGAGGTTTGGCATTGCCTAAGTGGTTCAAAGGCATGGAATCAGCCAGAGAATAGAATCCTGTGTCCCTCCTTCAAACTCTTACATGTCATCAGTGTATGGGCTCACTGGCACTGCATCAGTGTATGCAGCTCTGTGCTCACAGAGGTCCCTCTGGAATCAAACTGGAGCAGTTCTGCTGTGCAGGCTGGATTTGGAGGCTTTGCATGAGGAAGAGGGGGCACGACTGGTTGCTTATGGGACAGATGTATAGATCCACTGCTGTGAGAATCTTCCAGTCCTCCTTTGAGCAGAAGCTCTTTGGGTCAGTGGAAGGCTACTTCATACTGCCACTAGGCTGAAGTAATGTCTCTGTAGAACCACACTGCTCGGCAGCATGGTGAGGGGAAGGATTTCTTCTCCCCACTCCCAGTGACCATACTCAGTTCCCAAGCCGCAATTTAGGCTGGGCTCTGGGCCTCTGGATCAGGCCTATTTTCCAGAGCAAGACCACTATGCTTAGAAAAAACAACAATGAGATATAAATGAGAAATCTCACCAGCCCCAGGAAGATGCAGAAGAGCTGAACCACATCAGTATAGGCCACTGAGTATAGTCCACCCACCAGAGTGTACATAATTGCAATCAGGGCAGAAACAATCACTGAAATATTGACATCAATATCAATGATCACACTTATGGTGGCACCTGCAGGGGAAAACAACAGACTTTAGCTCTTCTGCTCTCTTCAGTCTCCTTTCAGAAGCCAGTTTCAAGATCTGTCACACTCTGCAAAATAAAACTGTGCTTTGCTTTCTTTGGCCTGTTTTTCACTTTTAAGATCCAGTCGATAGTAAGGAGAAGGTGTGGAGCTGCATTCTGCCTCCTCCCAGGAAGACAAAAAGCCTCCTGGAGCTCCTGAGCATGCTGGGAATATGTGCTTGCAGCTACACCCCTTTCCAGGCGACAGCTCTATGGGCCAGTGCCAGGTTACAGGGCAGGTATATGGCCCTGTCTCCTCCACATCTCATTTGCAACACCATATGTCCTTGAAGGAGTAGGGAGAGAGTAGTCCCAGACCCTGTGCTCTGTTAATTGTAGAAACTGCAATTCTGCCTCTTTCTGACTCAGGCTTGGCAGAGGGAAGGAAGGCAGGCTCCGCCGTACACCCTCTCCTCACATTGTGTACCCTCACAAGGGCCAGGAGACAATGGCTTTGATTTCTCACTCTGTCCAAGCTGTGCTGGCTTCCCTAATTCACAGCTGCCCAACCCTGGCAACAGTTGGGGCTTCACAGGGATGGACCTTACTCACATCACTGGATGATGGGTATAGTGGAGCTGTGCTTCTCCATGAGCCTCCCTCCCCGCCCTCTCCTGCCTACACCCCTCCCTTTAGGGTGGAGGGTAGAGGAATGGCTGGGATATGGGGGGGGGGGGCAGAGGAGACACTTCCACTGGATTTACACCAGAGGCTTATTTCCCTGCCCAGGTGGAATTCTCCATCCACCTTCTTCAATTGCTTTAACGCCACTTTGATCTGCTGGCCTGGGGGCAAAGTGGCCAGCCCCCAGTGTTTCCAGATGTTGTGTGTATGGACATTATGCTAGAAATTAATGGCTTTTGTAGTATTGATTAAATACACCTTATTTCTACAGCACAAAACTTTAACATACATTCAAATGCTGAATCTCAATAAAGCAATTAGTATATTTTCCTTAGATGAAAAAAAAACCCAGTGTCACATGAGTGCATCTTTTATCATTCATTTTAAAAATTCTTCCCCCACTAATTGCAGAATGTTTAATTTAAACCATCACAATGACTTGTAGGTGTGGCATCTCTCCTGTATGTAATCACTAAGGTCCGTGTGAACCCATAGATGGGAAAGACCTAGCAGTACAGCTCCTGCAGAAGCTGCGTTGTCTTAGGGCTTCAGGGAGCTACTGGGAGGCATGCTGTTGCTTCACAGATGCCTTCAGAGAGCCTCCAAGATTCATGGGTTCAGGGATGGAGCCACATACCTTACTTATACTCCTGCAAACCTGTCCCTTTCTCCCAAGTGAAGAACTATGAGGAAATTCAGAGTCAAAACTTATTCCCCATAGTGGATATAACCTTCATAGGGGAGAATGGTCCAGTAAATTTGGGAACACAAAATGGATGACTTTGTTCAAATAGTAGCTAAAATGGAGAAACCTCCCAATTTTATAGTCTTTAATTACCACTTGTTAATATAACATGCTAGAAAAGCAATCACAATACTTACTTTCTTGCTTTGAAATACAACAGAAAGCCTTCTCAAAAATCAATTGATCTTCATTCAAAAAGAAAGAACATTTTAAATTCTCAGGAAGTTCTTTGAGTCATTCACTTCCCATCACCTCAGCAGGCAGTTTGCTCTCAGGTTCTTAAGGGTCTTGTGATGAAATTATGGAGAACAAGTTCCCCAGTGCTTTGCAGTTAATCAGAGCACAGTTGGAAAGAAGCTTTAAATTTTATTTTTTGTTTAAAAAAAGATTGCCCTGTAAAGCAGTATTATACATGTGCACTCTGTGTGTTACTTGGTTTGAGTCACTACCACGAATGGTGATTTAACTCAAGAGTTTTCTCCATTTTTGAAGGGATAACAAAATTCAGATCTCTAATAGGGACGGGAGAATGGAGGTGTGATTTTCTATATACAAATATTAGTCTTCCTTTCTGACCCATGTTTCCATTAGTTCTCTGAATCATTTTTGAAACCTAAGAATGTTCTTTATGTTTCCAAATACAGATGCATTCTGAGTTTAACAAGATTTAGGTTCCTTGATTAGTCACAGCATTGCTTCTGTTCTATGATCCATTGAAATTGTTTTACATCTAGGTCTCCTACAATGGTTGAATGCTAGGGATCATACCATTTATATACACTATCAAAAATGTTGCGTGACTATCCTCTTTCTTTGATAGCTATTACTCCTGGTTGCTGTGATCTTGAGGCTGTCAACAAAAATTGTGTGACTGAAAATAACAAAATGCTTTAAAGTATACTGAGATAATCAAGGTTCTGATAATTGGGTATTTCTAGGCCAAGACAACTGTCCCTTTAAAAAATGTTTGGCCAGGGTAGTTAGCATTTTAAAGCAGTTTCTGGGTTCAGGGGTTGCTTTTGAACTGGTGCTTCTGTTATGCATTTATGATTTTTAAAAACTCCCTCTGGACAGTGAACTAATGTTTTTACTGCTGATCCCTTACCTAACGCAGAGAAGATGGCTGCGGCCCAAAACATCTCTCCCATTAGAGCGGGTATAAACAGGAGCCCTCCCATTCTTTTTCCATAAAGCTGTTGAAATGGGTCTAACATTGTCACATAGCCTTTGGAACGCATGGGTTTTGCAAAAAATAGACCACCTAAAAATTAAACAATAGAAAACGCTAACTTTAGTGGAGAAATGCATTTACAGTCAGTAAAACACTGCTGGTTTTCACAGGTGTAATCGTGTCTGTTGGACTGTTTTTAAAATAAATTTAAAATGTAATTGTAATTAAAATATCCTCTCAACATGAAAGGAAGGTTTATTTTTCCATGTAAAGAAAACAGTGGTTCAAAGAGCAGGATAAAAATGAATGAAAATCATTTAACACCCCCTACCCTATGCACATACACTATACTAACAAACATGGTTTGGTTATGAAAAACAAAATATGGATTTGTAAGGCTCGGTGCTTTAGTGCATTCAGCCTGCTGTGAGGGGTGCTCAGTTCATTTTCATTTACTGTAAAGACGCTTAGCTTGGGATCAACATATTGGAACAGGACTGCAAATTTTTTTTTTTTGCTCTAATTTTATTTGGTGATGTACCCACAAGCCAGACACGAATGTCCAGCATGAGAAAGGAAGGAATTTACCAAGCATTATGTCTAAGAGAAGAACAGGGTTAGATGACTGGAAAGCATATCTGGGGAAGCAAGGAGCCACCTGGTAGGGGAAGGATGTATAGGTAGAGATGAGGAAAAGAGGCAGAAAAGCATCAGCAGGAGACATAGGAACAGAATAGATGGGAGGGGAAATGAAATGAAATGAAGAGCCAAACTAGACAGTGGGAAAGGACACTTAGCACATTACCAACAGATAAAAATAAATACATACATTCCTGATAATACTTTTCCATTCAGACAATTGCTGTAGTTGATACAGGGAGCTCATGTTAAATAATAAGATGATGACAAATCAGTCAGGAGTTAGTCTATGCTATTGTGCAAGGGAAGGAAAGTGGTTCACAAGACAATAGCTTTATTAAGTGGTGCTCCGCCCTATGAAGAAGGCTGAGAGCCCCTGTTCTACAATGAATTTTACTTTCTGTATTTTTTTTGAATGAAATAAAAAGGAATTGTGATGTCAGACCAACTCCCTTTTGTGCAAATAAAATATACTATGTCCACTTAAAACAACCGTAAGACTATATTTATGAAGGCAGAAGTACTGTACTTAAAAAACAAACAAACAACTACACTGTCAATACCTTACATACCAGCAGCCATTCAGTGTTAGCCTCCTAATTTTGGTATATCACTTTGGCTTTCATTCTGCATTTGAGGGGAAAGAAGGTCCCCTGTTTAGGGCACTAGCACAGGCGTTAGGAACCCTCAGTCAATCCCTTGCTCTGCCACAGGTTTCCTGTATGACCTTGGGCACATCACTTAGTCTCTCTGCCTCAGCCCTCTGCCTGTAAAATGTTGATAATAGCACTTTGCTGCTTCAAAGGGGTATTGTGAGGATAAACACATTCAAGATTGTGAGGTTCTCAGATATTAGGGTGATGAGGGCCATATATAGTACCTTTCATAGGCAGATTTGAAAGACACAAAATCTACTCAAAATAAAAGCTTTATATTACTGTAGCAGTCCTCTAAAGCATTCAGAAGGGTTAACTTCTGGGTGTCAAAGGAAGTCTTGGTGATTTAAGATTTCAAATTATTTCCAATAATTAGTAATGCATTAATTTCCTTTCTAAGGGACTGACTGAAAGCCCATCAAAGTCACTGGAAAGACCACCATTAACGTTAATGCCTTTAGTATCAGGTCCTAATTGTGGGGTTCCAATAACAATTTTAACATCTGTATATTTTAAGAAATGGAGAGACTAATTTATTTTTGCTTACCTAAAACCAGACTAAGGGAATAGCCAATGGGTGCCTGAGCCCAAGCCAGCCCGTAGCCTGGGACATACACAGCTTCTGCTGTCCCATTGATATAGCCTCCTCCAACCCAGGTGGCTGAAAAAGAGGAGGAAGAACTGAAAACATAAACTCTATTTTGATAGTCAACATTTATCATAACTTCTAATATAGAATTATAAGCTGAACTCAACACAGAACATTCTTAACATTTAAATTTAACAAGAGTTTAACCAATGAGGGTCCTTAAAATGTGTCTCAAGTTTCACTCTCCAGCTAAGTTAAAAAATCTATAGATTTAGCCAATTTTTAGTTCTACAAATACCATTTAAAAAAATTAGAGCTACGGTGGGCATGTCCCACCGAAATATTTAGACTTTGCCTAATCTGTATTTAAGCTTGCTAAAGACATATTCCTGAATGGAGCTGTGCTATATGTAGAGGTCCTGCTTTCATTCACATGAAGAACTAACTGCAACATTTGTGATATCCCCAACTGCTGGAAGCTAATGCACTCATTCTGTCTCTGATGGCAAATTGCCAGACCTTGGAGGCTGAGGATCAAGACTAAGTCTCAAATGCAGATCTCACACACTGAAGTGTATTGTAATTAGATCTGGGTAAATAATTCATGGCAAATAATTGCAGTGAATATGATTTCTTTTCCTGTTTGCAGATTGTCTGCAAATAGATCTTGATTTTCTCTAACGTATTTATACCGATACTTGCTGAATAATATTTATGAATTAATATTTGTGTCTGTAGTTTGTTCATGGGCAGTTCATTTACAAATATTAGATTTTTGAAATGCAAAACCCGAGTGGTTTTGATTGGACACAGAGGTCACAAGATTTTGTTCTTATTCCCTGATTAGATGAGAAGGAATGTAACTCTTAGAATCATACTTCCAGAGTAAAAACTTGTGATTCGAAATTCACTTTCTATGAGTATTCTGCAATATGCTGTCAGCAGTCACTGTTTCTACAAACATTCGTGCCAATAAACAAGTGGGGGGTGACCACAGATGAAACAAATTTATTTAAAAATTTAAATAAACTTTTATGGTAGATTGTTTACAGTATTCTCCCCACACTTTCTGTAATAATATCACTCAACCACTGAGCAGGTACAAAATGTGGGTTTGTGTGTTTTTTAATTTTGAAGCTAAATCTTGTACTTTTCCAGAGGCTAAGGAACAAAGCTAACAGTGGGGTTCTGACTACAAATCAAAATAAGGAATATCTTCTACTCTGCATTCTGAATCATAGCCCTGGTCCAGTGTGCAGCTGCAAATGTTTGTAGGAGATGTATCTGGGACAGCAGTGGAAGATCTGCTCCTGGTAAAAGTGGCCAAATCCTTCTGCCTGTGATCCTGCTGTTGTCAGTGGACATCTTGGTAGCTTGCCAAGATTTATTGGACAATACACAGACACTGGCAATGATAATACTGCATGCCCAGATATCAAGAGATAGAAGGAGCACACTCACCCCATTACTGATCCCTGGCACCAGGACCCAATATTACAGAATCACTGACATACTGCTTATACTATAGGCTTTTGTATCCACTGACAGGGATGGGTGGAAAAGCTGGAGAAAACATGGTCCAGTCTAGTTTGGTTCTCCAGTGTCCCGACATGCCTGTGATACGTATTGCTAGCTGTATGTTAAAGAGTATAGGGATTGAAGTGCCTAGATACTATGATTGTAATGTCTACATTGAAAATGCTTAGGTGGATGGATGGATGTTTTATCTTCTTCACTTGGGAAGGTGGACATAGAATCTGTAGAGTGGTGCCCAGTACTCAAAGTCCAAGGCTGGAATAACTTATTGCCTGAGTCAGATCAATTGCACAAAGCATTGGTTGCATATGAGATGGGGAGTAACAGGTCAGGACCCCGGACTTTCTCATTCCAGTCCACCCACTTTTCTTCCTATGCTGCTTAGGCATTTTATACCTGCTATAAATCATATCGGAGTATGGATATCAGGGTTCTGAATGCACAGAAGGGATTATTTTGTCCAGCACAGCCCTTTTCACTCAGAAATACTGACCAGCTTCCTTAGTACCGGACCAAACTCTTATTTTTTTTATTTTATCATATACTATATGAATAAGACAAAAATTCTGAGGTGCTGTTGCTAATGTATTAGCATATTTCTAATGGGATAATCTCTCATTTTAGGAAAGAATTGCTGGGCTTCACTTCATGGTCATTTCGGTTTCCTTCCCTCACAAAAACGCTCATGCAGTAATACTCATGTACATACATGGTTGCATATATAAGATAACCGATCATTGTATTGTTCTTTCTGATAGTTAGAATGTTCTGA
The DNA here is from genome assembly GCF_965140295.1 of Lepidochelys olivacea. Classification (NCBI taxonomy): domain Eukaryota; kingdom Metazoa; phylum Chordata; order Testudines; family Cheloniidae; genus Lepidochelys; species Lepidochelys olivacea. The sequence continues at coordinate 115,377,788 of NC_140411.1, forward strand.
CAATGGCCCAGAGCATCTCCTGGCCTGGTTAGACCCAAGGATCTCTTAATAAACCTTTTCCTGAACCATTCCGTGGGGGTAGTGTTAGCTCTCACCACCTCCCTGCATGAACAGGGAGTTCTGCCCTCAGAATCAGATCTCTGAGATCAGTGCAGACCGCAGGAAATCTATTTCATACCCACTTAGGATATTGCCTCTCTCATTGCCATAGCTATGATCAAGGGAGGTGCTGGGGCAGGAGCAAGATCAGTCTGTAAGAGAGAGAGGCTGCTGATAGGACATTCTCCATGGAAGCACCATGACTTTCCACTCTTATCACAAATAGCCCAAATTGGTTAATCTTCATTGGACGTTACAGAGCTCATCTATTTTCCCAGGCTTTCAGGAGAAAGGGCTGGTATTTGAGGATAGGGTGGAATATTGTTCAGTATTAATTTTTTGGTTGGTCAGTTTCTGGATTTGGGGGTGAGGAGTGGATTCTAATTACATTTTAATTTGCAAGACTGTCTTTTAAACATCCGTTGAAAGAACCTAGAACATTGGGAAGGTGCTCTTTTGGGAATGCATACGTCATAATAAATACGTAAATAAGAGCCGTAATAGCTGGGATGACATAAGGATAAAGTTTCATTCTTAGATGTATATTTTCTGATACTTAGCTTTGCTAAGCCTCACTTTTAAAATTATTTTAATATAGTTATTGTGTGAGCTCCCTTTTTTAAACAAGCCAGCCACAGGGAATAAAAAAACTAGTAATCTGCAGAGTCAGTAACATATGGGAGACTATTTTAATCTTTTATCTGCCTACACTTCAGATGAAATACAGACAACACTAACTTTCCATTTTAAACGTACACTATGAGAAATGTTATAGACTATAATGTTATAGATTATGATGTGGAGTCAAATTCTGCTTTTAGTTCAGTTGAGAAACACAGAAATTCATATTACATGATCCTTCCACTTCAACATGTATCACAATATTGGATTTTTCTAGTAGTTACGAAGATAGAAAACCAGCTAGCATATCTTTATAAAACAATCTGCTAACTTATCACTCAAATTGTTATCAAGCTAATGAGATTTTGTAAAACAAAGTTACTAATCACACAAGCATCATATTGATAATTTTTCATTGTGTAAGAAAATGTAGTGCTCTCTCTGACTAAAATGAAGAACAGTGTCCAAGAATCGTTATTATTGTGGCTCCATTTGGAGCATTATTGTTAGGCTGTGGCAGCATTTTGATTAAACAACTTCCAGTGTTTTCCCCAGGGTTTAATCACAAACATAAACGTTTATGGTGGGCTGAAATTTGCCACGGTTCTCATCTCTGAGGTAATTTTTTTTTTACTAAATAAAAGGCTAATAATTTGTTCATATTCAAATTTATACATGTAAAATGATATATGAATTAAAGGCATAATTTGTTCTTCAATACACCTTAAACAATGTCAGGTTTAAAATTAAATTTTGTGATTTGTCCATAATTCAGTCTTCTAACTCTTTGTATTTTGAGAACAGCAGATATGTTCAGCTTTGAACCCTTGTGTGTTAAAACATATTATTTACTTTTTAATACAGCTGTTTCTTAAGAAACATAAACATCCATTTAGCTTTTCCCCATTGACATTATTCATTGGGGGTATACATTTTATAAACTGTCTAAATGCTTATTTACAAAATAAACTTTAATGAATCTAAGGGCCTGATCCTACTCCCATTGAACTCAATCCAAAAATTCCAATGGACTCCAGGACTGGGCCATAAATTTGATATTGAAAGCTGTGTACTCAGTTCTGCCACCCTCGTGTTGAGTAACACCTTACCCTTTGATTTCAGTGGTACTACTTGTGGAGTAAGGCACTGCTCAGCAGGAGTCAAGGTAGCAGAATTGGGCCCTATTCTAATAAATACAATTTTAAAAAGGAAGTTTTAAAATGTTAAAGTTTTTTTTTGTTCCCACATGCTTGTACTATGGGTGTGCTGTGATGCTGAATAAGCAGTTTTTCATTTACATTCTCATTTACGTGACATTTCTCATTTTTGAATTAGCATTTAAACAATTAAGGGAATTAATGGTATATATTTATGTTAGAATACTATTCCTGTAACTCAGGATTTTCAAAACTCAACCTAAAATACTTCCCTTTAACTCATTCTCCCTGGATATCACAAGATACTATCCAAAAATCAAAATCCCCTATTGTTCAGAGACATCAAAATACCAAGGCGTAACATGGCAGTTTCGTGGGTATTATGGTTGATTATCATCATCTTACATTTAAAAATTGCCTTTCATTCCTGCTTTACAAACTGTGTGGCCCAATCATCCCTACTCAAACAAGACTTAGGCCCTGATTCTGCATAAATGTATGAATACATGTACATTTGAGCACTGTGCGAAGTGCCATTGAACTTAGCATGGGACTAACTTTATGCACGGTTGGTAGTCCAACATTAACTTCAGTGGGGCTATTCACAGCATGTAAAATTAAGCATGTGCATCAGTTTTTGGATGATCGAGCCTTACACCTTAAAGTACATGGGATTTTTACCTGAGCAAAGACATCAGGACTGGACCCTGTGTGAATACAGGAAACATCACCAACACAGATGATCAGAGGATGACAATTCTGTTTTGCGGCAACTTTTGAGGTTTCAAAAAAATTTGCTTTTGTTCTTCCTTTGTTTTGGGAGAAAAACCTTAGGAATGTTTTCAAGATAATGGCATTGTGTCAGGAGGATGTGTGTGTCCTGGCGGTTAGGACTCGGATGTGATAGACCTAGGGTCAAGTCCCTGCTCTGCCTGATTCAGAGCAGAGTTTTTCATCCCAAATCAGGCAGAGCAGGGATTTGTACCTGGTTCTCCCACAGTTGAGGCCTAACCCTAACCACAAGCCTCCCCATACCCTTCTTTCATGAAAATGTTTGAGAGGTTTTGTTTTCATTCCAAGGTGGAAGTAAAACAAATTTTGAAACTTCAGAAATTGCCACAAAATGGAATCATCATCTTCCAGTCACTTCTACTGGTGATGTGCCTCATTTTGGCGAATGAGTTCTAACCAGAATTCGTCACCAGTGATCACTGAGCTCCCTTTGAATGGAGAAGTGGCAGTTCAGCAGGCAACAGGAACACACTACACTACACAACAGTGGAGGGAGGGAAGTAGAGTTTTAGCCTTGATTCAGAATCTATTGGATTTAAACAACATCCTGAACAATTTTCCTGCCCTACCACCAAATCTGCAGTCCTTAAGTGAGCAAAATTCCTATTGCAGTCAGTGGGAATTCTGCTTGATTAAGGACCACAGAATTTTGCTCTTAGTTTTTATGAGTCTCTTCCTTAACTCTGAAGCTGGAAAGACAGCACAAGAAAGAAATTTCAGTAGAATCTGATCAATCTAAATTGGAGGTGTAAGGGCCTAAATTGGAGGTGTTGGAATTGCATTAAGAATATCACAAATGTGAACGATTCTAAAACAAAATGACATATGTTTAAATAAAAAGATGACCTCAGTTCAGTTTGTATACAATATAATTTTGTACAAATTAGATAGACTATCTGAAAACACTTGCAATTTAGGGCCAGATTGTGATGCTTTTACTCATACTACTGAAGAGTTACTCACACAAGTAGCCCCATTGTCTTCCCTTAGTCCAGTGGCTCTCTCAGACACTCCAGTGCACCCCTTTGAGTCGCAGAGGTTGCGCTGGTATGATTGAAAGTAGAACTCAAATCTTCTCCTAATCTTTGTCCGCTAATATGAATATGCACAGTACAATATTAAATCATTTTGCCAAACTATGGCAAAATAGGGCAAAATAATCCCCTGTGTAATTCTACTGAAATCAGTGGAGTTAAATTTGGCCCGGTGCAGCAAAAATGGTCTTTGCTGCAGCATATTTTTCCATTTCTTTCTGAATTTAAAGTTTTTTCACTCCTAAAACACATCACTAACCCACAGGTTTGGGATGCTATAATAAAAGTAAACTGTATATTCACTCCACTGAAAAATTCTGATGACTCAGTCTTCTAACGAAAATCATTACTGCCCCAAATGTCTCTATTTTACTGATTAATATGGCACCAGTGTAAAATAAATAGAGTTAATTCTTCCTTTAGAATATAATAATGACTATTTAAATGACTGGCATATTTACTTATTCATTAAAAAAATACAGTATCAAACAATCAAAAAAAATCATCCATCTTAAATCATGACTGTGCACTGAAATTAAGATTTCTTTTCTCCACTTTGCATTATTCAAAACACAATATTGCCTATATCTTTTATTCACATGAAAGAAAGAATGAGATGCTATGTTTCAGGTATAAAAAAGAGGGTTTATCATACCGGTCATCGTAAATCCACCAACTAGCAAGCCTATATCTCTTCCACCGACTATGATAGCTTCTCTGCGATCTCCATCGCTGCCACTATTTTTGGTTTTCCAGGCAGCCCATATTCCAACAAACAGGATTGCCAGATAGAATACAATTATAGCTACCAGCCCCTCCACATGGAAAGGCATGTCGAAATCACGACTGTTCCCTGGATTGCTATTTCATTAAGACCTCTGGAGAGAATGCAATAATACATTATACACTATACATTTGATAAAAGCAAACCAAATAAATCAGACATGGCATGAGACCAATTAGAACCAAAATATAAAGAAAACTCAGCGGTTCATCAAAGAGAATATATGGATTATTTTATTAAATGGTTATTTCAGATGTAACCAGCAGTAATATGAGTTGTGTTTAAAACAATCGAGGTTACACCAATATTTCACAAACTTCTGACAAACCCTTGAAACTAAAAGCAAATGGTTACTTAAATTTTTTAAATTTGTTTCAGGAACAGAAAACTAGCATTACCTGAGTTAAACAAAACAATCTTGCTAAAAACTAGAGCCCTGCAAGAAATCACTTCTAATTCTAATTGTTTAATATCCTCCTTGATATAGTAGAACTCTCTACTCAAGAAATACTTTCGCTTACAGCCTCCAGAATAGAAGATATTAATAATATGAGCTGTTCATTTTTACAAAGGGTCTTTAATGAGTTTAAATCCATGCTACAAAATTATATTAAGGAATATCAAAAGCTGTGGACAAATAATAACCACACTAGAAAACTTAAGTCTTGGAATCTATCCCCATTTCCTCCCCACATTAACTCCCCATTCATCTCCTGTACTTATACATCTGTATTTTCCTGCTCTTGCACATCTGTATTTGCTTTTGATAAGAAAAATTCCCTGCACACCACAAAAATCTCTTCAATTTTGTCATTCATTTTATAAATAAAAAACTCCGTACATTTAAAAAAGTCAGAACAGTGCAACATGCCAAATAGAAGACAAGTGTAACTGAAATAATCTGAGATAAACAAACTCTGGAGGATTAATATTATTAAGAAATATACATATTCAGTACACCTTTGCCATCCTTTCTCACAGTTTCTTTGAACTCACTCTCAGTTACACAAAGAAATGAACCCTGTATTTTTATGTACTAGTTATTGACACAAAATATACAATCTTTAACGTATACTGTGGATCTCTACATAAAAAAAGTATTTAAGTTTGCATACAAGTCTATAAGTTAAGTTTAACTCCCCTTCTCCCCCCCAGGAATTGCCAATACTACTGTCATCTAGATAGCGTGTAGCAAATTCTTCCAATCTTCCACGTATCACCATCCAATACCTTTGGCATTCAAGCAAAGCAGGTAGCTTGTGGTTTCTGAGTTCGCACAGGCAAACCCTGAGCTTGCCTACTAGCTACAGTAGCAAGTTAGAGTTATTACTCCCATTCAGCAAAAATAGGATCCAGACACACACAGTTCCCTGCATCTTCAGCATCACTCAGCCAAAGCTTTCCCCCTCCAAAGCTTTTCCCTCCCCAGTGTCAATAATTCCAATCCCTGCCCCCATTCACCTCTTTTGTGGTAGGGTCTCCTCTTTCCCCTTCTTTCTGTGCTCTCTGTCTCCCTGTCTCTTGAAGTGGAGTCAAGCAGTCAGATCCCAGCGCCTTTTGTCCAGAGGTAGATTGTGAGAAGCTTTCTCCTTTTTTAAAGGGACAGTTACATTGCAAAGAGCTCCAGCCCTACAGGAGCATCACATCTACTAGAGCAAATGCACACAGTGTCCTGTACAACACGGCACACTACTGACGCAAGGGCAGTCACACGCCATGCCAGCTACGAGGCTCACTGTGTTCCCCTCTTCTGTGTGGGGAGTGCATCTGTCAGAGCTGGGGGGGGAGATATCAGAGTGCAAGGGGGGACTGAGGAAAGAGATGACTCAAAGGAGAATGTCTGTAGGAGCCATCCATTGGGAACGGAGGGAGGGAATGATGAGAGGGGAGAAGAGGGAGGAAGAAAAAAATAAAAGAAAGGATCAGAGAGGAGTAGGGAAGGAGGAAGAGAAGGAACTAAAAAGATTGGGGATGAGAAAAGGTGAGTGGAAATGACAGGAGGAAGGGAACAAGAGAAAGAAGGGGCTGATTAAACTATTCATGCACTGGGAAAAGGGAATGAGGGGGAGTAGGTATTAGGTGGGAAGGCTGGGTAGGGATGAATGAGAGACAAAGGGAAAGAGAGAGAGAGAGAAGGTTTGATTTAGATAGTATTAGCGAGTGCACAAGTGGTACAATAAAAATAGAAAAAAGTTCAAAATCCAAAATATAAAGTAGGGAGATAAAAGAGAGATGTATACATTAAAAAAAATCAAAAGGGCTTAAGAAGGCATCACACATTTTAGTCATTCAGTAGCCCCAGGATCAGCAGTGTGGAGTCTGGAAAGTCCTCCTGATAGAACAGGACAAAATGATCAGCCATTCAGTAGGTGTTCAGCATCCTCAACTACACTGCAACTGCCCTGACGGCTGTTCCTGAAACCCCAGCTGTGGTCATTTGCCACATACCTCCCCACCCGACATCTGATATGCTTGAGCTTGCACTAGAGATAGCATGGCTGCTTGAAGCCTGGCAGTCTCTCCTCAAGCTGAGTGATGAGGAAGGAGTTTCTTACAGAGGCAGCAGCTCATTGCCGTTCTGCTCACCACAATATGACAGCATCTATCGTAGACGCGATCGGTCACATAGAACAGATTGGTCCGTGGTAAGGCACTTCCAACATATCTTTTGGAAAGTGACAGTTGTGGCGTCTCCTGGAATTTGTCAAGGAGGTTCTTTGCTGCAATATAATGCCTGATGTTAGGAGGAGGCATATTAGAGAGGACTGGTAGCCATCACGGTTTGTTGGTCTCATAGCTGCTGTTATTCTCATCATTTGATTCAGTTGTACGCCAACTAGCTTTGTATGGGAAGAGGTTAATCACAGAGAAGCACAGTATTTTCCATCTGAGTATCAGAGAGCTAGTGCTCTGTTTGCATGTTAGCTGCTTAAGTTGAGCCCACCTGTTTATTTAGGAGGCCATTTCTGTTCTTTGTCTTTTGAGCCATCTTGGTGAGGTGGTTCTTGTAGGTAAGTGTGTGAGTGAGAGTTACTCCTACTTACTCCTAGTGGCTTTGGGCCATGTGCTACTTGTTCTCCATTCAAGAAGATATTGAACTCTTGTGAAGTGTTGGTGTGGCTGAGATGGAAACATGACAACACAGTCTTTGACACACTGGGCTTAAGTCTCCACTTCTTGCAATAGCTACTGATGGCTGACATTACTGGTGCAGGTCATCCTCAGTTTTTTTTTGAAGTCTCTGTCTCCTGAAGCTAGGCAGAGGTCATCTGCATACTTGAATGGCCTTGAAATTGTTGGAGGTAGATAATCTTTAAATATGTTTAAAAATGTTTCAGCAAGAACACATCCTTAGGGGAATCATTTCTGCTGAGTCCTCCAAATGTTCAATTAATCAACTAGTATTTCTTGGAATTGTCTGTTTCAAAGCATCGTTTCTGTAGCCATAACAACACATGGAGGTAAATCACTGACCTCTTGACCAGAACAGCTGTGTGCCAGGTGGTAGCATATGCTCCCATCAAGTCAACAAACAGGGCCCCTGTCTTCTCTTTCTGTTGGAAACTATTTTATTTATGGGTGCTGAGAGCAAGAACTTGGTCACAAGTGCTCCTATAAGATCTGAAGCCTGCCTTGTCATCAGTCAGAGCCTGCTCTACTGTGGGCATGATTCTTCTCAGAATTAGTCACTCTAGAATTTGTAAATACAGCTCAGAAGTGATATTGGCTAGGAGCTATATGGAAGAGAATGGCCTTTTCTTGGTGTTGGTATAGCTACCACCTTAACTTTCTGCCACATCTTATACCTCTTGTTCTCTTGGATATGAAAATTGACAGCCATTTTATGTTCTTCTTACCAAGGTGTGGTAGCATTTCTGGTGATATGTTGTCAAGACCATCTGCTTGTAGACAGTGCCTGCTGGGGAAGGTGGGAGCCATTCGCTACCCTCCTTTGCATCCTCGCTATCACTTAAAATGGGCGCCAATGTGGGGCAGAAGTCAAAGTGAAGAAATGGTTCCCGGCTGCTGTTCAGGACTATTGTTCCCATGGTTAAACTCCCATCCCAGGCAGACCTGCTCATAGCCTCATCTCCCACTCACAGTGCTACCAACTCTTCTGATTTTTTTTCATAAGTCTAGTAAATTTGTATTTGTCTTAAAGCCTCAGCTCGTGGCTCGTCCTGTGAATTCATTAGAATCTCAGATTTCATTAAAAAAAGTTTCTAGCCCTCATGCTTGTAGAGAAAAGCTTAAAAACATGACACTTAAATGCTCAAACCCCAAATATATGTACTCGGGCGGGGGAGGTGTCTCCGTGCCATTCAGATTTGGCCCAGCTGCCCCTCCATCATGAGCTAGAGCTAGAGCAGTATCTGCTCAGATTAAAGTCACGACATCCCATGAAAATTCACAAACCCTGTCATAGGGCTCCACTGTAGAAACTCCTGTTGAATTCAGTGGAACCAAAATGTTACCCCTAAAGTTTAAGATTAAACAAGACAGCTTTTCTCAGGTTATAGGCCTTAGGGAAAAAAGTACCTCTTCTCATTCCTGAAAATTGCCCTAACTCATTTAGTCCATTTGAAACTGAAAAATGGACTAATACCTTCACAGCTATTTATCTCCAGTGAAAACTAGGTCATAGGTCTACTTTTCCAGTGTACATAAGCCTAATTCTTTACTTAGCTATTTCCCCCCAAAACGTGTTAAATTATGCATTTTCCTCTAAGGAGTTAATCAGATCTGTAGGTTCACTGAGCTCTGATATGGGATTGGATCCCCAGACTCCCTTTGCTGCTTCTAAGTGGTCTCACTCCACTGCCCGAGAAGAGACTGTGGTAGCAGTTTTGTCCTGGATTGGAGCCATATAAACCATCAGCATTAACTACTTAGCACCACCCCCCGCCCCCGAAGTACACAGTCAGCAGCATACCTGTTCATATGTTGGATTTACAGTGGGAATCCCAACACATTCCTCTTGTACCCTCCAAAGTCCTTCATTCTATTAGCTGGAGAGGGGCTCTGCTAGTACTTCAGTCAGGATCAGTGTAATACAGCAGCACCCAATAGCATTCATTACCCATAACTGCACCTCGAGCAATTATTTCTATATTATTACGTGTAAAAAACTATGTTAAAAGAACACTATTAAGGTTGCAAAATCAAGCTCTTAAAAGTTAGGAAGTGCCAGAATCAAGGTTGCCTGTGCAACCTTAATTCAGCCCCCTTGTTGCTATGCATTATGATTCAGTCTTTCATTATACGACCACCTACTATTTTTCCACGTTGCCCTGGGACGAATCAGGGCTGTACCTTGAAGGAGGCTATATAGGACCTTATTTGCTGCAGAAGTTGGAAGGTGTGAGTAGTACTGGGACAGGTGGGTCTAGGCCTGCCTATGGCTAAAGGCTGGCCTCAATAAAGGGGGAAGAACCACTAAATCTAGGCTACAATTGATTGCTGGGGACAAAAGGAGAAAACAGGAATGGGAGTGATGTTACAGACTGAAAATCAGGGAACCAGAAGGGGACACTTAAGCAGAGAACTCTCGACATTGCCCACCAGTCCACAAAGGCATCTAAAGAGTCAGTGGACACAGCCCAGGGGAACTCTGCCCAGAGTTGTGATCAGATAAGGGACTGTAATTAGGTCCCACAATCACAGAGTACCCCCCATCCATTCAGCTTCTTCCTCCTGGTCTGATGGCTGGCTGTCCTGGCTAGTGCTAGGAGGAGGTTGACAAGGAGATCTTGCAACTTTGTGGGGTCACAGATTAGGTGTGCATAGATCAGTAGGTGTGGGGAGAAGTGCAGCCAGAACCTCAGTAGGAGGCTCTGGAGGAACCGGAAGATGGGCTGCAACCTGATGCATCTTATCTTGATGTGCACCAGGATCTCTCTCATGCTGCCAAAAGGACAGGTGTCAAGAACACGTCCATGTTCATGGCTCTATGGAGGAGCTGCCAGCTGATATCCTTAGCAGGCTCTGGAACCAGAGTGGGGTACAGGCTGGTCCACTGCAGTTCCTTGCCCTCCTCAGGTGGCAGCAGGTCCTGCCACTTGGTATCAGGGTGGGACATGAAAGCAAAGAAGTGGATGGTATGAAGCACAAGGGTGTACGGGTGTTTTTTGGGTATGGTTCACAGAAGGAATGACTGGATGGCATTCAGCTGACTCATGTGGTGTGTCGGGGGTGGTCAGGGAGGCTCACTGGGCAGGGGCCTGATGACGTGTTCTGGAGGGGTGAGCTGGGGGCGGGGAGCACCTTTCCACCTTGAGAAAAGCAAGTGAAGCGGGAGGCCAGGTGGCCCTCATCTCCTAGAGCACACAACAAGGACATGGAGGGTGGGCAGCCCCATGTGCTGGCCATGTGCTGTAGGGTCCACCCAGTCCCTGTGATCATGATGCAGAAGGTCTCCAATTCTGTTGACACCAGCCAGGTCCATCCTTTGGCGCACCAAGTGGGGCTACACCACTTGCACACGGGATGGGAGTTGTGTAGTAGGGGTTGTGTGAAGAGGTCCTCCCCCTTGGTGGGCACTACAGACCTGGTTGCAGATACTAGCTTCCAGGTCCTGAGGAGGTCCTGGTAAAAGACTGGCATCTCAGAGGTCCTGGGGAAGACCTCTCAGGTGGAGATAAAAGGGCTGCCAGTTGTATCAGAGCTCTCAGAGGCAGCTCCATGCCCGACTACCTGCACTGTAAAGGAATCTCGGCAAGGCCTGAAGATGGGAGACCAGGACCTGTCTTCCCTCCCCCAGGAAGAGGCTCAGGACGCTCACAGAGAGCCAGTGCAGCCCCAGCCAGAAGAACTCCAGAATCTTTTTCTGGAGGCTGGCCAGGGTCCTTAACACCTGGCTCAGGGTGTTGAACCGGTGTCAGAGCACAGACAGAACTAGCTGGTTGAGCACCAGCACCTTCTCCCGAAGGAAAAGGCACCAGAGTAGCCACTTCCACCTCCACAGCTGGTCAGATACCCTGGCCTCTACATCATTTCAATTCTCCAGTGGGGAGGGATTGGTGGCAGAAAGGTAGACACCCAAATAGAGCAGTAGACAAGCAAATAGAGCAGTAGACCAGATGGCACAGAGTGTGGGTGGGAGCCCACCTGCCACTTGTCCCAAACCATCAGGCCAAAGCTGGGCAGAGAAGGCTGCTGAATAAATGGATTGGCAAGCCTCTTCCTGCACCTTAGCTCTCCCATGTCCTGGGCACAAGGAGCATGCTGTTGGCATATGCCGACGGGACTATCCTCAAGGCTGGCTCTTGAAGCACCAATCCTGTCATCTTCTTGTGGAGGAGATGATGAAAGGTCTTGATAACAGGGGTATACAACTGGCTGGAAAATGGACAGCCCTGACGTATGTACCCTGGACCGAAGGTGACAGGTGTGGGCATTTGAGCTTGTCCAGCCATTCCATAGCACCAGAGATACCCCATGAATCTGGACCCAAAGCTAAATGCTCACAAAGTGCCCATGAGATACCCAAGATCCACCCTGTCAAATGCCTGCTCCTGGTCCAGGGAGAGGAGGGCAAGTGAAAGACCATCCCTACACATTAGGTGGTCCTAATGGTAGGTAGATTCCAGACCAGATAGAAGTTATCGAAGATGGTCCAGCCAGGATGGTGTAGATCTAGTCAGGGTGGATCATGTCCACCAACACAGACCCCAGCTGCGCGAGATGGCTTATCCTATGACCTTGTAGTCCAGGCTGAGCAGCAAAACTGGCCACCAATTCCTCAGGTTGTGGAGGTCCCCCTTCTTAGGCAGTAGGGCGAGCATGGCATGGGGAGTACCTCACTCCCAAAGGACTCAGCCCACATGATGGCAAGGTTCAGGCTGAGGACATCCCAGAATGCACAATAGAGATCCACGGTCAGCTCTTCGATGCCTGGAGATTTGTTTAGTGGGCATCCGATAGAGATTTTCCTAGAACTTGCGCAGAGGGAGAGGTTGCTCTAGACAGTCCCAGTTGTCGGTGCTGACTGTAGGGAGTGATCTCACAGGACTCTGTAGGTATTGGTGTTGGTTGGATCTGAAGGGAAGAGGCTGGTGTAGAAGGCCCTGGCTCTTCCCTGCATCTCCACTGGATCTGTGAGAAGGGTCCGTCCTCCACCAGGAGACGGGTGATATGCTTTTTGGCATCCCTCATTGTTGCCAGCGTGTAGAAGAACAAGGAGCTGTGATCCAGGATAATGCAGGATTGAATGAAGGTGCCCGGGCCCAATGGTCATCAAAAGTCCAGAGCTCACTCTGCTTCTCCTGATACTTTCTGCAGAGGGATGGATCCCCAGGGAGAGTGCCCAGGTACCCCTCCAGCTCCAAAACATCTCACGCCAACTGCTCTATTGCCTTGTCCCTTCTCCAACTAGCCCCATGGGTATAGTCATGGAAAGACAGCCAGGCACTTACCTTCCCCACAACCCATCGCCTCTTTGCTGAGGGAAAGGCATGCCTCTGCCAGGCCAGCCAGAACTCCCAGGTAGATGCCGTGAAGCCCATATCCTCCAACAGGCTGTTATTGGTGTGCCAGGGTCAGTGATGAGCCTGATAAGTATTGCTGTGTCATCCATCAGTCTGAACCTGATGAGTCATCTCTGAGCCAGGGGTGTAGCCACAGGTGGGCTGGGGTGGGCCGTGGCCACCCACTTAGCATCCAGGCCCACCCAAATCAGGGCTGGAGCCCCAGGAATCCACAGTCTGGGACTCCTGACCCTGGCTTGGTGTCCATCCGACGTCCGGCCGGCCACGTCCCTCTCCTGCTGGCACCGTGTGCTGCTGTCCTGGTCTCCGGCCCCAGTGCCTGGGGTGTGCCTCGGGGTGGGGTGGGGGTCTGGGTAGGGCTAGCGCTGTGGCCAGAGACTGGGGCAGCTGCACGCTGCACCTGCAGGAGAGGGATGCAGCTGGGTGGTCGGACACCAAGCCGGGGTCGGGAGGCATAGGCTGAGCTTGAGCCCTGGTGGGGCCCCACTCTGCCCCATGGGTGTGCCCCAGAGCCTGTGTGCCCCAGGCAGTTGCATCTTCGGGTGCCTGCTGAGCAGTAAGGGCTGGCTGGACGGGGTGGAGAGATATGGCCCCCCCTCCCTCCTGCTTCCCCACCCCCTGCTCCTCCTCCTCCTCCTCCGTCATTGCCTGCCCACCTGAAAATCAGGACCCATCCAGTTTTCCTGTCCTAGCTATGCTACTGCACTGAGCCTGATTACCTGAGGGCTCCACATCAATCAACAAGGGCTCAAGCAATCGCCAGGCCCAGGTCTAACCTGGTGACCCCCAAGGCCAGGGATATAGGCTCCCAATAAGAGCAGTCACTCCAGTCTGCTCAATGTCATTACCTTGTTGGGAGTACCCCCTGCCCCTTGGTTAGGATTGCCAATTTTGGTTGGATGTATTCCTGGAGGTTCCATTACATGACATAATCTTTAATTAAAAAGTAATCTTTAATTCCTGGAGACACCAGGACGATCCTGGAGGGTTGGCAACCCTGCTCATGGTGTTTCTGACAGACTGCTCCTGCTTCGTTCCAGCCCCAGCCTCCTTCTGCTCCTGCCTTTGCCTTTTTCCAATCCTATTCTTGATTCCTGCTCTGACCCCTGGCTCCAATCACCAGCCTGACTAATAGGCTTGACCACCGCTGCTTCAGCCACTAGGCCTGACCAACCACATCTCAGTTTCTGACAGCCAGCCCCAGCTTCTTGGATGTGAGCAAGCCTGTCATGGCCACCACGTGGTGGTCCGAGCATGGGGCCAGCCTGATGCTGGAGGACTGCGCCTGCAAAATGTGAAATTGAGAAATGTAAATGCAGTCCAACCAGGAGTGGCTCGACTGACTGTCCTCCAGCTGGACGAAAGGGAAGGCAGTGGAGTCGTCTGGGTGATGGTAGTGCCAGACTTCCACCAGGGAGCGATGGTTGACAATCTCCTTGAGGACATCTGCAGTGGCCTGGCATTTCTCTATCCCAAGGTGGTCCCTTGTGTCCAGGGCGATGTTAAAATCCCTGCCCAGGACCAGGCATTTGGGATGTTGCAGGATGACTGCTGATAGAAATGCACCTGCTCCAGGCCCATTATTGGGGCATAGAGGTTAACCAGATTGAATGTCAGCCCCTCCACACAGACCTGGAGGTGCATCAGGCATCCCAGCATGACCTCGGCAATCCCCAGCACCTCAGGCTTTAGATCCAGGGAGAACATGGTGGCTACCTCACCTAAAAGCATGGTGAGGTGGCTGAAGTATACCCCATCCCATCACTCCAGCTGCCAGCCGGCTTCGGTGGCTAGATTGATGTAAATCTCCTGCAGGAAGATTACAGAGTGTACCCCCTGCCTGAAGGAAGGAGAGTACCTGGAACCTGCGGAGACTCACCCTACAACCTCTGGTGTTGAATGAGGAGACGGTGGTTGGTCTCATCACGGGGTGGGGGGAAGGGTTGAGGATTGCAACAGCTGGGAAACACTACTGCCCCGCAGAGCCACACAGCAACCCATGGTCAATCCCAAAGGTGACCTGGGAACCACGGGAGCAGTGGGCCCACTTGTAGGCTGCAGAATCCTATTTCCTGGTCCTCTTGCTTTCCCCCATCAAGGCCCTTAAGGTCTGGAGAAAGAGATTAAAATCCCCCTATTACTGGAGAGCAAACTCCATCTTTCCCATGGAGCCATGTGTGTCTGCCAGGAACTGACACAGCTTATCCCGCAGCAGGGCATTGCCTCAATGGGCAGATGGAAAGGGCAAGAGTGCCCCAAAACCTAGAGCAGGGGCAGTGTCTGGGCAGTCGACCAGGAAATGGGGGAAGGAGGATATGGCGCTGTGATAGACTCAATGCCCACATCAAGGCTGCTGGCTGAGGGTTGTCCTCCCTCTGAGCTCAGAGCCTCACTTTCCCAGAGGATTGCTTGGAGGACCCACCCTGCCATAAAGGGGCCTCCCCATTAGCGACTGAGGCGAGTTCCATATTGGCACCAGTGGGGGAGAACAGATGGCAGAAAGGCCTCCTTCATAAGGGACTCTGTCTCCCCAGCTAGTTTCACAGGGGCCGTGGAAGCAGGCCCAGTGGCGGCCCAACTAGATGCCTTACAGGAGGCCTCCTCCCCTTCCTCAAGTGGGAGGTACTGGGCCGGAGACTTATACCTGCTGTGCTTCCCCCCGCGTAACTAGTACCCAGCTCTCCGTGGTGTCACTGGATGGCTGGCCAGAGGGACAAGGGCAGTGGGATTGGGACTTGGGGAGGCAGGGATGGGGCAGTAGAGGGAGCAGTGGACTCCTCCTGAGATGGACCTTCTCCAGGGCTCCCTGATGGCACAACCACCCCCTCCTCCATGGACCCTGCCCAATGGCTTTTATCAGCAGTGGGTTCAAGTCTGCTCAGCTGGGTGCCACAGGGGAGGAGGGGCGGCTCTCCCTGGTGCTCCCCCAAGGATTGTCAGCTGGTGGAGGAGGAGGGGAACTGGGCACATAGGGTCACAAGCAAAGACAGGGCCAGCTCTCCCCTGAGCTTTGGGGGCACCTGGCATCCTTCCTTGCTGGACCAAGGGACAGTGCCTGTGGATGTGCACCAAAGCCCAGCAGGAGAAGCATCTAGCCTCCCCCCACAAATAATGGAACCGGCACAGGGTGTGCTGGTAAGATACCAGGATAGACAAGCTCACCCCACCATGCACTGCTGCTGGCAACTGGATGGTAACTTGCTGGTGGAACAAGAGTATATAATGGAGGGAGGGGTCCTTTTAGCCCAATGGTAGAGGGCTGATGGTGGATCCCAGATTTCCCAAGATGGAGAGAGGAAGGAGAAGCGCAGAGATGGGGCGGATGAACGGGACAGAGGTCAAACCACCCATATGCCCAGGGGCTCAAAGGGAACAAAGAGCCCCCACCGAGATACATTTCTCCTCTGCCTCTTGGGTGGCAGCCTCAGATGGTAAGAAGAAGACATACCTCTTGGAAGTTGCTAAGATGGGTGAGGACCCCACTATCTGTGCCAGCACCCACATATAGGTTTTGACATGGAATGAGGCAGCCACCAGAAGGCAATGGACTGGTCAGGGGTGGGAATGGGCCCACTTTCACCCCTGCCTCCGGCCCAGTGCAAACTGGGGGAAGGGTAGAGAACATCCAAGGAGGCCACATACACCCACATGTGTTTGTGAAAGTTATGAGGGAAGTCCTCCTCTTGCTCCCTTGGGATTGTGTAAGCTCACCTTGCAGGTGAGTTAGGCGGAGGAACAACAATTGTCCCGTGGTTTATGTATTGCTCTGAAGCTTAGGTTTCCAGATGCCTGACATGAGGCTGTGGTGTCCATGCAGAAACATAGGCACCTAGGGAACTTTTTTTGCAAAAATGTAGGTACTGAATGATTTTAGGCACCTACGGGAGTCAGTAGCAGCTGAGCAGGGACTTTGTGAATCCCAATGGGGCCTGATTCTGGGATTTAGGTGCCTAAGTCCTTTTGTGAATCCAGCCTCAATAGTCTAGAAGGTGGCAAGCCACGAAGGGTAATGGGAGAAGACACAATAAAATGATCTGAGCCATGATTGCCTGGCAGCGTACTGTCTTGTGTACATCTTCCTTGCTTGTGTAGCCAGATTGGAGTTTAAAATCCCCAGTACTAGTGGATACTGTGCTCCTGCCTAGGAACCTATGCTCCTCTTGTCCATTAGGACTCACTCCTTGTTATTTACTATATGCAGAAGACATCCACAGTTGCCTGCTGTGCAGATGAACTTTTCTGGGGACCGCTTCCAACCTGGTGGTACTTAGTTTCTGTCACCAGTGTCTCACCTCTGAATGACAGTCATCTGGCTGCAGCACCTAAAATGGATATACTTTAAAAGTTCCTTCAGGATTTAGATATAGTAAATTTTCTGGAGATATTTGCTCTGTTTAACATGGGGAATAACTGATAACATCTCAAAATTCCTTCTGATTCTGTTCTGTGTGACCTCTGTACCTGAACTCTTATATGGGCTTTCTCTTGCTCCATCTGAGCAGATGCTACACAGCTGTCTTGGCAGGGGATTCAGTTTGTGGAAGTGATGTTTGTCAAGACACCAGCATCCACTGGATTACTCTTCATTGGTAGCCCCTGGCCAATGTCCAGGAAGAGCAGGCCACTCTTAGCAGCTGCAAGATTCTTCCATGACCTTCTCCCAAGAATTCCCATGCCCCATTCTACACTAGGCTATGCAGAAGTTAATTGTACCTTGGAACACTTTCTAAAAGCAGGGTGAGAGCCAAATTCTGTTCTCATGTACAACAGTGCAAGTCTGGAGTAATTCAGCTGAAGTTAATGGAATCATTTTCAATTTACATTGGTTTAGGTGAGAGTATAATCTGGCCTTAAACCTCACTTTTACTACCCTTTGAGCCTATCACTACTCCTTTCTCTAGGCAAAGGTGCCAAGCTGTGTTTTACTGAATTCATGTGTAATGATTTACAACCTTAACTTGATCTTAATAAAGATTTTTGTCTTTGAGTTAATTTTTCAGTCACCAAAGCTTTGTGTATAGAATAGTCACAGGAGATACCCCTCATGGAACTGATCAAAGTATTTGAGGGTAGGGGACAAGTAATAATTCATCTCAATGTGTTTTAAAAATACAGGACTTTTAACAAGGTTTTCTCTTGTTAAAATGCTTTTATTGCAGCTTAGTTTAAAGTCTGTAGTAAAAACTTTCCTGAGGCAGATGCTAAAGAAAGGTTTAATGGCAGAATTATTTAAAAACAAGGTCTTTAGACCAGTTTGTGGCTTTCAGGATATCATTCATCTTAGATTCCCACTGCAATTTCTTTATTAGCCATGGAGTCCCTAAAGAAAATTATCCATCCATTTGCTCCACAGCTCAGCAAAACCATCTGGATGCAGTAGGAAAAATATTGGAAGATATAGCTGAAAGAAATTAACACTTGCTGATTACCTTGAGGAAAGATAAAATTACAGTTACAGTTCTATGCTCTCAAGTCCCCAGACAGTGTGCATCACAAACATGAACTTCTTGATTATAAACTGTATAAAACGCTGAAGTAGCTGCTGTCTTTGTCTCTCTGGCAAATACTGTATATGGCACATTATTTAATATTGTACTGCATAATATCTTTTAGCCTATAGTATATTACATCCAAAAAAACCCCATGCTAAAAGAATGTTAAGGTTGTAAAATCAAGCACTCAAAAGTTAGGAAAAGCCACAACTAAGGTAGCCCGTGCAACCTTAGTTCGGCCCCTTTGTGCATATTCATTATAAAATGGTCTTTAATTACATGATCACATAATATTTTTTCCCATAAGACCCCAGGGTCATTCAGTGAATGAAGAGTTCGTTAATATTTCTTCTTATCCTCCTCATTCAGTGTATGTCCCTGGGCCTTATTTTATTACACAGCATTCATATCCTGCATTGAATACAAGGTTACTAATTTCTCTTTGGGTATTTCTACGGTGATGTCACCTTAGTATCCAAACACATAAACATTAATTAATTTACCTTCACAACGTCTGGTGATAATAGGTGGCATTATCATCCCCATCTTGTAAATGGGGAACTGAGTCATGGAGAGACTAAGGCTAAAATTGTCAAGATGCCATTAATTTTGGGTGCTCAGCTCGAAACACCCAAGCCCTGATTTTTCCAGCATATTTAACATTTTTATACCACATTATATCCTCAAAACACAGCTCTAGTTGACATTGTGACTACTCAGTCATGAGTGCTCAGCACTTCTGCAAAGTTCAGAAATAGCTAAACCTTAAACCTTAAAACCTGAAATTTAAAAATAACAATTCATCCTTAGTCAGACACCTGCTATGGAAAATTTCAGCCTGAACAGCTAAAATATGGCAAAGCTATAAGTGACTGAATACAATCTGATAATAGGTTTCAGAGTATCATAGAATCATAGAATCATAGAATATCAGGGTTGGAAGGGACCCCAGAAGGTCATCTAGTCCAACCCCCTGCTCAAAGCAGGACCAATTCCCAGTTAAATCATCCCAGCCAGGGCTTTGTCAAGCCTGACCTTAAAAACCTCTAAGGAAGGAGATTCTACCACCTCCCTAGGTAACGCATTCCAGTGTTTCACCACCCTCTTAGTGAAAAAGTTTTTCCTAATATCCAATCTAAACCTCCCCCACTGCAACTTGAGACCATTACTCCTCGTTCTGTCATCTGCTACCATTGAGAACAGTCTAGAGCCATCCTCTTTGGAACCCCCTTTCAGGTAGTTGAAAGCAGCTATCAAATCCCCCCTCATTCTTCTCTTCTGCAGGCTAAACAAGCCCAGCTCCCTCAGCCTCTCCTCATAACTCATGTGTTCCAGTCCCCTAATCATTTTTGTTGCCCTTCGCTGGACTCTCTCCAATTTATCCACATCCTTCTTGAAGTGTGGGGCCCAAAACTGGACACAGTACTCCAGATGAGGCCTCACCAATGTCGAATAGAGGGGAACGATCACATCCCTCGATCTGCTCGCTATGCCCCTTCTTATACATCCCAAAATGCCATTGGCCTTCTTGGCAACAAGGGCACACTGCTGACTCATATCCAGCTTCTCGTCCACTGTCACCCCTAGGTCCTTTTCCGCAGAACTGCTGCCTAGCCATTCGGTCCCTAGTCTGTAGGAGTGCATGGGATTCTTCCGTCCTAAGTGCAGGACCCTGCACTTATCCTTATTGAACCTCATCAGATTTCTTTTGGCCCAATCCTCCAATTTGTCTAGGTCCTTCTGTATCCTATCCCTCCCCTCCAGAGTATCTACCACTCCTCCCAGTTTAGTATCATCCGCAAATTTGCTGAGAGTGCAATCCACACCATCCTCCAGATCATTTATGAAGATATTGAACAAAACCGGCCCCAGGACCGACCCTTGGGGTACTCCACTTGATACCGGCTGCCAACTAGACATGGAGCCATTGATCACTACCCGTTGAGCCCGACAATCTAGCCAGCTTTCTACCCACCTTGTAGTGCATTCATCCAGCCCATACTTCCTTAACTTGCTGACAAGAATACTGTGGGAGACCGTGTCAAAAGCTTTGCTAAAGTCAAGAAACAATACATCCACTGCTTTCCCTTCATCCACAGAACCAGTAATCTCATCATAAAAGGCGATTAGATTAGTCAGGCATGACCTTCCCTTGGTGAATCCATGCTGGCTGTTCCTGATCACTTTCCTCTCATGCAAGTGCTTCAGGATTGATTCTTTGAGGACCTGCTCCATGATTTTTCCACGGACTGAAGTGAGGCTGACTGGCCTGTAGTTCCCAGGATCCTCCTTCTTCCCTTTTTTAAAGATTGGCACTACATTAGCCTTTTTCCAGTCATCCGGGCCTTCCCCGGTTCGCCACGAGTTTTCAAAGATAATGGCCAATGGCTCTGCAATCACAGCCGCCAATTCCTTCAGCACTCTCGGATGCAACTCGTCCGGCCCCATGGACTTGTGCACGTCCAGCTTTTCTAAATAGTCCCTAACCACCTCTATCTCCACAGAGGGCTGGCCATCTCTTCCCCATACTGTGCTGCCCAGTGCAGTAGTCTGGGAGCTGACCTTGTTCATGAAGACAGAGGCAAAAAAAGCATTGAGTACATTAGCTTTTTCCACATCCTCTGTCACTAGGTTGCCTCCCTCATTCAGTAAGGGGCCCACACATTCCTTGGCTTTCTTCTTGTTGCCAACATACCTGAAGAAACCCTTCTTGTTACTCTTGACATCTCTGGCTAGCTGCAGCTCCAGGTGCGATTTGGCCCTCCTGATAACATTCCTACATGCCCGAGCAATATTTTTATACTCTTCCCTGGTCATATGTCCAACCTTCCACTTCTTGTAAGCTTCTTTTTTATGTTTCAGATCCGCTAGGATTTCACCATTAAGCCAAGCTGGTCGCCTGCCATATTTACTATTCTTTCGACTCATTGGGATGGTTTGTCCCTGTAACCTCAACAGGGATTCCTTGAAATACAGCCAGCTCTCCTGGACTCCTTTCCCCTTCAAGTTAGTCCCCCAGGGGATCCTGGCCATCCGTTCCCTGAGGGAGTCGAAGTCTGCTTTCCTGAAGTCCAGGGTCCGTATCCTGCTGCTTACCTTTCTTCCCTGCGTCAGGATCCTGAACTCAACCAACTCATGGTCACTGCCTCCCAGATTCCCATCCACTTTTGCTTCCCCCACTAATTCTACCCGGTTTGTGAGCAGCAGGTCAAGAAAAGCGCCCCCCCCAGTTGGCTCCTCTAGCACTTGCGCCAGGAAATTGTCCCCTACGCTTTCCAAAAACTTCCTGGATTGTCTACAGCCGTGTAACAGTAAGAGCCGTGTTACAGTAACAGCCGTGTTAGTCTGTATTCGCAAAAAGAAAAGGAGTACTTGTGGCACCTTAGAGACTAACCAATTTATCTGAGCATGAGCTTTCGTGAGCTACAGCTCAAAGTGAGCTGTAGCTCATGAAAGCTCATGCTCAAATAAATTGGTTAGTCTCTAAGGTGCCACAAGTACTCCTTTTCTTTTTGTGAATCTGATAATAGGAAGATTCAGGTAACATTAAGTATAGGTATTGTTACCTGCGAATAATTAGCAAGCAGTAAGCACACTCTTTTTATCTGTCACACCTCTTACCATTGTTAGTCCACCAAGAGATTCATTTTCTCCTTCCACTATTTCATCTTCTATATTTAAAAAGTTGTGAAAATAAAAAGTTAAAACAAAAATCAAAAGATGAAAAAGAAATGGCTCTGCTTTTCCACTCTTACGCTAGTTTGACGCCAGTCTAACCCTAGCGAATTTAGTAGAATTACTCCTACTTTACTTCAGTGTAAATGAGAGAAGAATCAAATCCGTAATATTTGCACCATGTTATAATGTGGGTGCTCACCCCCCAGAGTGACCCCTTGTGTCAATGTTGGCATCAGCTTTTGGTGGCCCGGTGCAGACCAGCAGGCCTCTGCCTCATTTTCCCCTTTGGGGCTATCAATAAGTTTAATGAGGCTTGTATATAGTGAGAAGTGCCCCATCAGGGGTCTAATTTATTTAACTGGAGGCCAAACAGACATTCAAGCAAGTCTTCGCCCCCCAGTGCCCTGGGAGGGGGTGTGGATGGGGAGTTAATATTAGTTTGTCTTTTCCACTTGGGTCCATCTGTCTCCTCTCTCCAGGCTCTGTGCCAGTAAGGCCCTCTCGACCTGGAACCCCCTTCTGGAGTCAGGCCTCCTGCCATCACCTCAGGAAGGGTTCCTTCTCTGGGGCCAGTGTCCCTGCAAAAGTTAAATCACTGAAGCTCTTCTCCAGAGTGGTGTGTAATTCCTCAGTGACCTAGACCTCTTGCCACTGTCTGATAAGGTCATTCACTGGGACCAGGCCTTTGCCACTCATAGTCTTTTCAGAATCTGCTCCCTCCAGAAGCACCTTTCCTAGGTCTCCTTTCCTGCTGAACTCCAATCAGCTCCCCTGAGAAGCCCTTTCCCCAGGAACTTCCTCTCTATGTTCTGGGGCCCCCTGACTGAGCCCTCATAAGCATTCATTGGGTCCAGGTGTTCCCAACTAATTAACTGCCATCCAGCCAACTAGGTAATTTCTCGCCTTCCTCTGCAGCGTGGGGCATGGGTCACTTGCTGGAGGATTCTCTGCACCTTTAAGTCTTTAAACCACAATTTGAGGACTTCAATAACTCAGACGTAAGTTAGGGGTTTGTTACAGGAGCTGGTGGGTGAGATTCCATGGCCTGCATTGTGCAGGACGTCAGACTAGATGATCATAATGGTCCCTTCTGACCTTAAAGTCTATGATTCTATGATACTTAAAGGTGGATCTGGGTTGGCTCATTCTCGTTAGCAGAACCTGTCACAGTTAGACTGTCCCTGACTCTTATGAAAGGACCAGCTCCTGTGACACCACTTAAGAGAGGACAATCATCTGGTGAACTGTTTTTGAATTTTGTTTGTCAGGGACTAACATTTATATTGTGGTAGTTTCCAGAAGCCAACCAGATTGAGGACCCACTGTGTTAGGTGCTATACAAACATATAATATGATAGACCTTGTCCCAGAGACCTTATGCTTTCCTCTAGGTTTTGTACAGTACTGAACATACCAATAGCATTAAAATAATAAATAGAAATGTTAATAAAATCAATATAGGACATAGCTAAGGCTCTTAAGAAGAAGCAAATTGCACTCCAGAGGGCCATCTTGGCAAACAATACTTTGAAGGGCCTATCGTTCTTTTATTAACCTATGAAAAAGCCAGAGTTTAGTACAAACAAGGAGAGGTAGACAAATTTAGGATCCAGCTTTTGTTGGGCTCAAGATGATGAAAGATATTGCCAGCCAAGATCAAGCTGATTGATATGCTTAGTGGACTTCTGGGGAAATCTCTCCCTAAGCAGTAAATCTCTCTGAACACAGACTCACCATTAGTCAAGCTTAAATAATATATTTTGAATTGGTAAACTATTAATATAGTTTATATATATTGTCTCTGAGGAACTGGTCTGGCTACTTCTCACACTTATCTGGAAAACATATTTTAGTAATGATTTCAGCTTATGTTTATAATTACACATATAATGCTGCTACATGAATTTTGCCATGATATTATTGATCAGCAAATTATGAGTTTTTAAATGATACCTCACAAGGCATACCTTGTGCAAACATTATTACAGTAGAGTGTACAGTGTGAACACAGAGGTATATTCTGTCACATTCTGATAGATAGGCACTTTGTTCTCAATGTGAATTTCACATCAGTCTCTGAACATTTCTCAAACAATCCTTGAAAACAACCTTCTTTCAGAACAACCAAAGCAAAGCAGAAAACAAACAAAACTAACCCAGAAACTGTAGCTCATAGGCTAGAATCAGGATAATTATGTGATTTATTACAAATTGTATTTGATTTAAACATTTCAATTACCAGTAGGTGCAATATTAAAGACTGTACTTAGTACTTATTCAAGCAAAGTTCCCAATGTCTTGAGCCAGAATTTTGCTTGAGTGGTGGATTAACTGGAGAAAATCCATGTATGAATCAGAAGATCCTGTGATTCTCAACCTGTGGAGTTTTCTTGGAACCATCCCACTAGGGGTGGAGTGAGATTAATTTCTCTCTCAAATGGACAAGAGTCCACAAGGGGCAGAGTACACCGCAGGATTTGGGTCAGGGTCCCCACCTTTTTCTCAGGTATAAAAAGACCACATTCTGACTTTGCTTTAATTATAGGGGGACTCTCATTGCAAAAGACCCCTAATCATTCTCATATCAGTGGCCCTTGTAATGCCGTTGGACTTTATTGCTGCCACCACCAAGCATCTAACAAATATATAACAGGGAAAGAGCCCGCTTGGAAACATCTTTCCCCGCAAAATCCTCCCCAAACCCTACAACCCCTTTCCTGGGGAAGGCTTGATAAAAATCCTCACCAATTTGCATAGGTGAACACAAACCCAAACCTTTGGATCTTAAGAACAATGAAAAAGCAATCAGGTTCTTAAAAGAAGAATTTTAATTGAAGAAAAAGTAAAAAGAATCACCTCTGTAAAATCAGGATGGTAAATACCTTACAGGGTAATCAGATTCAAAACATAGAGAATCCCTCTAGGCAAAACCTTAAGTTACAAAAAGACACAAAAACAGGAATATACATTCCATTCAGCACAGCTTATTTTATCAGCCATTTAAACAAAACAGAATCTAACGCATATCTAGCTAGATTACTTACTAAATTCTAAGACTCCATTCCTTTTTCGTTCCTGGCAAAAGCAACACACAGACAGAGAGAACATTTGTTTCTCCCCCCGTCCAGCTTTGAAAGTATCTTGACTCCTCATTGGTCATTTTGGTCAGGTGCCAGCGAGGTTATCCTAGCTTCTTAACCCTTTACAGGTGAAAGGGTTTTTCCTCTGTCCAGGAGGGATTTTAAAGGTGTTTACCCTTCCCTTTATATTTATGACACCTGCTGAGATCAAAAGATCCACAGGAAAATGCCACTGATTTGGGGGCATTCACCAAAGTGTGGGGGCCGGCACATAGGCTATAGAGACCCAGTGCCTCAATATTGCTTCCTTCAAATCTCTCTTGCCTCTGTGGCAATATTAGTTGAATAGCTGCTGAGCCAACCTACTTACCAGCAACTGACACCAAACAAAATGGAAACATTTTCTTCAAACCATGGAGACCCAATTGAACAGAGATCCTGGACAGTAGCTTCTATGGAGTTGGATGATGAATTACAAGATGATATCATTAATGCTCATTTTCCTGTCACCCCCATCTACATAAGTCATCTGAAATAATATTGAACCATTTCTGAGAGCTTTCATCCCCCTTGGGGAAAATAATGAAGGAATTGATCTGATCCTTTGTCAGGAGTTCAGGATTAGCTATACTTAAGATTTTTGACAGCGCTGAACTTTTCTTGGGAACTATAATTGACAAATCCATATACCATACATCAGATGTCCATGACATTTCATTGGTTTCTATGATCATGGGCTGTAATGATGAAAAAGTTGGATATCAGAGTTCAGTTCAGGTAATGTTAAGTTCTTGATGGAGAACAAAAAACATGTGCCAGAATTTCTTAATGGAAATCTTGCCAGAATTCTTTACAATGTTCCTGTATCTACACAAATCACAACACATTTCTTTGCACTGGGAGCATCTACTCAAATTGAATTACTTTACTGAATCATAGAAATGTATGCCTGGAAGGGACCTTAAGAAGTCATCAAATCCAGCTAACTGTGCTGAGGCAGGACCAAGTAAACCTAGACTATCCCTGACAGGTGTTTGCCCAACATGTTCCTAAAAAACTCCAATGATGGGGATTCCACAACTTACTTTGCAAGGCTATGCTGGAGCTTAACTACACTTAGTTAAAAAGTTTTCCCTAATATCTAACCTAAATCTTTCTTGCTGCAGTTGAAGCCCATTACTTCTTGTCCTGCCTTCACTGGACATTGTGGAAAAGTTGATTACAGTGCCTTTTAGAACTGCCCTTAACAATCTGAAGACTGTTATCAGATCCCCTCCCCCAGTCTTCTTTTCTCAAGATTAAACATGCCTGGTTGTTTAACCTTTCCTTGTAGGTCAGATTTTCTAAACCTTTTATCATTTTTGTTGTTCTCCTCTGGACTCTCTCCAATTTGTTCACATCCTTCCTAAAGCATGGCACCCAGAACTGGATGCAGTTACCAGTGCTGAGTAGAGCAGGAAAATTATCTCCCATGTCTTACATATGACACTTCTATTAGTACTGCTCAGAATTATATTAGCCTTTTTCACAGCTGCAATCACATTGTTGCCTCATATTTAATTTGTGGTCCACTATAACCCCCAGACCCTTTTCAGCAGTACTACCACCTAGCCAGTTATTACCCATTTTGTAGTTGTGTATTTGATTTTTAGTTTCCTAAGTGAAGTACTTTGCACTTATCTTTATTGAATTTAATCTTGTTGATTTCAAACCAATTCTTTTATTAGTCAAGGTTCTTTTGACTTCTAATCCAAACCTCCATAGTGCTTGCAACCCCTCCCATCTTGGTGTCATCTGCAAATGTTATAAGTGTACTCTCCACTCCATTACCTAAGTCCCTAATAAAATACTGAATAGTACTAGACCCAGGACTGACCTCTGCAGGACACAACTAGATATGCCCTCCCAGTTTGATGGTGAACCATTGATGGCCACACTTTGAGTACGGACTTTCAACCAGTTATGTACCCACCACATTTCCCTAGTTTTCTTATGAGAAAGTCATGTGGGTCTGTGTCAAAAACCTTACTGAAATCAAGGTATATTACAGCTACTGTTTCCCCGCATCCGTTAGGCCAGTAAGATTGCCAAAGATGGCTTTGTATAATCATGGTGATGTATCTGATAAATATAAAACTCAACATTCAATTGTGCATATTTTTGACTTCCTTTGTATTTTGGACTGAGATAAAGGAGAGATTTTACTCTCTCTCTCTCTTTCTGATTTGTCTCATCCTGTAGTTGCTGTCAAGTTGCACCTGTGTGAAATTCACCACAATCAAAATAAGTATGATGAAAATTCTTTGGCCAGTTATTCATTTAAAAACATATACAACAATATTAGGGCATAACATCACATACTTATAGTTTTCTTAATTCATCTGACTTAATGGGATTAAGGGAGGAGTTGGGTTTCTCACTGTGGTGCAGGGGAAGGTCATAGAAAAACTTTGCTTTATTTAAAAAGATTTAGAAGAGGGGAAAACCACTAAAATAAATTTTAAAAAAGGCGATACAACTACCCAAGATGACATATCTGTGTGTAGTATCAAAAGCACTCAGGAAAGCTGGGATCCTAAAACTCACAAATGGGGCCAGGCTTCTGACTACTGTCGTGCTTTCTCCAACAGGGCCTAAGAGAGACCCACTGGACTGTCACATACATGCCTCTTGATGCATGAAATTCACCTCTGCTGAGAAGGCTAGCACAAGCCATATACACTATTTAAATCCTATTTAAGTTTCAGAATAAACATTACACGTGTCCTCTGCTGAGGGATGAATTTCACCCTCTAGGAATACATTGCCCCAAGTCTCTCCCCATCCCTCCACAGACAAATTTAAATATTACCAAAAAAAATATATTTTAAACTCACACTCTGTAATGTACCCAGACACAAACAAAAACACATGCACTTAAATGGCCATCTACCTACTGGTATTCTGGTTTCCCAGAACACCACAGGACATGGTTCAGGGTTCCCACCTCTTTCAGGTATAAAAAACCCACACCCTGGCTTCGCTTTAATCAGAGATGGACACTATTGGTAAAAGACAACCAATCATTCTCATATGTACCAGTGTTCCAGCTCCTCACTGGTTATTCTGGTGCATAAACAAATATATCGTAAACTAACAACAAAATTAATTATCTTTTAACCATCGGTGAATAGTTCATTATTTTCTGGATTATATGGTATGATTTATAAACAACCTTTTCAGAGATATGATCAATTCTTTCCATATTAAATAAATTTGGCAAGATAAAAAATATGAATATTCAAAATACGTTTCATCATCATTAGGCCAGACAAAACCCAAAACAACAGGAAAACAAAAATGAAAGAGCTCCATTTCATCCTTTAGAAGACTCTTTTTTAACTAACTTCACCAGATAGGCCTGCTTACAACATAAGCCCCAATTTCTACAAGGTGTAAGCAAACTAGTTAAACTTATTTTGGAGTAGAAAATCAGGGTAAAGATATTCTTGGAGGAATGTGATGGAAATTATATACATCTTTTTCATTTCACAAACGGTATCTAATAGTCTATTTAATCAAATCCTTCTTCAATAATTATCAACCAAATACATGTAATTTTCAAACTGAAATACTTGCCTTGTGGTACACTTAATGGCAATGTGCATAGAGCCAGCACTTCTAGCTTGGGATACAGTCTAATCTCTCCCAAATATTTGAGCAGGAAATTCTGTTAGATCTGCAACACTATGACTACATAGTGACTCAATCTTCAAAGGACAAAGGCATCAGCTTTTCTTCTGTATTTACTAATGCAGGCTCACAAATGTTCCCTGGTAGTTTGATAACGGAGGCCGTTGCTGAATAGACCACTTGGTTGAACTTGATTGGAGAAGTTTTATTTCCTCTGACACAAATTGGATGAGATTCAGCCTAGGTGTAAAGCCATGTTTAGTCTCCATCAGAGACTAAGATGTTTCTTTCCAAATGGGACAATAATTCTGAATCCTCTAGAACAGAATGTGACTAATTTGACTTAGTTTTTTTTTAAAAATAGATAAATATAAAGCCTCTTACTTAGAGTCTGAGGGCTTAAGTGGGTTTTATGTGCTGCACAGACCTTTTGTAGGCCCTCTGCACATGCGTGAATTTCACCTACAACTGAGTTCTTTCCTCTTTATTTTGCCATTCAGTGATTAATTTCAATCTGTCCTCCACGTAATGAAATCTATTAGTTTGACCAATTAAATAAAGAGTTTCAACAAATTTATTTCTGTATGTCACTATTCACTGTTACCAATTTTGTAGATTTGGGCATTGGAGCCCATGATTCAAGCCTTGATATGGAAAGGTACTTGAACACATGCCTAACTTCTAGTATGCAATTATTCCCAAAGACTTCAGTGGAACTACTAGTGTGCATTTGCTGAAATACCTTTCTGAATCAGCCTTAGTAAGCCTAGCATTGCATGATGTGAACAGCAGCTGACCACACCAAGAATCCTTCTGTGGGATATGGGGAATAGATCTGCCACAGCGAACCACCCACACATGTCCTCTACGCTGATGTGATGCCTCAGCACTGGAGCAATGCTGTAATTGCAATGAAAGGCAGCACATAGGCAGGCCTGCTACTCCCAGTATCTGCTGAGCAACAGGCTTACAACAGACCAGTTGGTATACTGGAACTCTTCTGAATGTTGAAAGTATGGAACATGGCCACACCTGCAGTACAGCAGACAATTAATGTTCCATGCTGAGAAAAGTTCTCTCTGTTCGTTGGCAGTGAGGAGGACCATGGCCCTCAGAGTGCTTTACAGCTGTGTTTTATGCCACACAGTCCCATTACCAGGGGCACCAGTTCTTGCAGGCATAGCTTGGCTTGCTACCAGAATCATTCATTATTTTGGGCATTTGTGGCCATTTGCCAGCAGTTGTGTGGCTTAGCTGAAATAAATTAGCGGTCTTCCGTTTCTAATAGACAGGTGTCATACAACACACCCCACAGTCACCAACAGCACCAATTAGTACACTTTTTAGCATGCTCAGCCAAAAGGTCAATATCTGAAGGAGCATGGAGATCTTCTCAACTCTAGTCAAGTCCCCTACACAACAAAGGTTGAAGCAAGTTGACAGAGGAGGGTGGGAAACTTGCAAGATCCTCATTAAACTTGTTTCTGTGGAGCAATAGGGTGCAAAATGTAACTGCTACTAAAGTAAAAGTGGAATTAGTACTCTACGAATCCACGAAATCTGCCAAAGAAAGTTAATTTTTAATTAGAGGAATTAATTCTACTGTTTTATTTATGCAAAAATACAAATCAGTCAATACGGATTTATAAATTTTCCTTGTGGTATTAGGATCTGATACAGATGGGAAGTAAATGCAAATAGCATGAAAACAATGTTTTCTAGGATTTGTTTTTAATTTAACTTGAAGCTAGGAAAAGATTGAATTCAGGCCCATGGGGCTTCCACAGGTGCATTTCATTTTGGCATTTTGCTAAAAGGTGCTTTAAACTACAGTGTTCATAAAAAAGGGGCAATTTATTAGCATAGTTTCATAAAGCTTCAATACCCAGAGCTCTAGCAGATTTATTATGAAGTCATCCTCTCAGTCTGTACTTTTATAACTTAAACAAATGACAGGGAAACATAATATTTATATATAATTTTACAACATTTTTTCAAAAATGATTAATAATTTTTATGTGCACTGTAGCTGTGTGGGTGATCCATCCTGCAGTTGTTAGACAGAATGAGAAAAAGAGAAAGACCTTGCGTGATCCAAGCAGAAGGCAGTAAATCACAAGATCCTGAAGTCACAAAAGCAAAGAAATGCAGAGAGTCCATTTATTACAACCCATTGTGGGTTTGTTTTTAGAATGTAGCCATATTCTGCCTTCAGTCATTCTGGCTACAGAACTATGCACACATATGGTCCTCATTTTCTGCTTAGAGTAATCTAAAATATCAAGGCACAGCATGGAAGGCAAAGGAATGTGTTCGACTTCAGCTGTACATTTTCTTGATTTTGTCAAATGCTTAATGTAATTTGTATTCATCTTTGTGGTTTAATTCCAACATGTGTCACTGCTATGACATCATGTCTGCAGCTGTGCCAGGCTTACTCATATGTCCACGAACCCATTGCGATTTTAGTGAATGGTGTAAACTCACTGCATATGTGGCAGTTGCCATTGTGGTGATATTGTGCAGGGGAGTGCACTTTTTGTAACATGAGAGGAACAAATGGAATCAATATTGTAAAAGAGGGAAGACTGGCACTTGTAGGTAAAGCTTTAATTTTGTATGTGTACATTTGTTTGATGTCGGGTCAGTTAGTTTTTTAAAAAGTTTATATTTATTAGGAAATAGGTAAGTGTTTAAATCAGTGATTATGTGTGAAATATTCTACATTTTAATCAACCACCTCATAATTAATTAATTATATTAAATAGTATTTCAATCATGCAAGGCAATATGTTGTTGCCATTTGCTGCCTAGAAATCATCTGATCAGCACCCCGGACAGAAACTCAGGTTCACATTGTTTTTTAAAAATTTTGTAGCATTTAATTTAAATCCGTGAAGTCTAAATGTGCAAATGTTAAAAGTCTCCAAAGGGACAGATTACAAAGCCAAATCTTCCCTAACAACAGGGCGGAA
Organism: Lepidochelys olivacea; assembly: GCF_965140295.1. Classification (NCBI taxonomy): domain Eukaryota; kingdom Metazoa; phylum Chordata; order Testudines; family Cheloniidae; genus Lepidochelys; species Lepidochelys olivacea. The sequence goes on from NC_140411.1 coordinate 115,409,658, forward strand.
CATCGGGCTTTTATTTCAGTGTCATTAACATAAAACGAACCAGCCGATGAGAGCAGAAGAGGGAGGTTTGTTTGCTGGGCCTGAAGGTCTCTCAAGGTCGAAAGTGTAGGAATAGACACTGAATTAGTTGCATTTTTCTGAATAAAAATATTATTGTGACCTCTCTGCAGTAGGAACTGTAGCTTTCTGTGTGTTTAGACAGTGCCTAGCCCATTGCAATCACTACTGGAATATAACAATACAGGAGAGATTTTCAAAAGACACAAATGGCTGGGAGATACTTAGGCACCTAAGCCTTGAGTTTAAGTGCCCAAATACCAGTTTTGGATCTGCTGGGATCCACAAAACTTTCACCAAGCCGTGTAGGCTCCTAAACTCATTTTGCACCCAAGCTTTCAAAGTCAAAATTCCCTTGGCACCTATGTTCCGGCCTCTGGGCATGTGTACTGTTGCCTCCCTCTAGCTGACCAGACATGTATCTCCTGCCTAAGCCCCTGAGTAATTCACAAACCAGGGAAGACAGGCATTCAGCTGCCTAAGTCGCATGTGGGGCCTGCAATAATGGGCATGCTCAGAAGTTGCTTACCAGCTCAGGTGCCATTCAAAATCTGATTGGAGGAGGAGGAGCAGCCACCCACCTCCTTATCAGGTTTAGCCCTCTGGATAGAGTACTTGGCTGGGATGTAGGAGGCCCAAGTTCAATTTCCCCCTCTCTATCAGAAAAGGAGAAGGGAGGCCCTGTTCAAATCCCACCTCTCAGAAGAGTGCTCTAACTGCTGATCTATGGGATACACTGGTGTGGGGGTCCCACAATGTCCACTGTGGATAACTAATGAAAAGTGGTTGGAGCAGCTTTCTAGGTGGGTGCTCTCAGCACTGGGCTACAGAGTCATTACTATTCTCTGTGGCCCAATGACTATTTAAATATTTATCCACAGTGGAACAGTCATTGGGATACAGAGAGCATGACACTGTAGCCTGGTGATTGGGGCACCTATCTAGGAGGCAGGAGACCCCAGGGTCTAGTGCCACTGTTCCCATCACTCTTTCATTAGTTATCCACAGTAGAACTGGGTCTCTCACATCCCAGGCAAGTATTCTAATCACTGAGCTAAAAGTTGTTAGAAGGCATTACTGCTGCTTCCTCCAGAACCAATAAATATGGTCAGAGTTAAGGGTAGCCATCTGTTGTTCAGGATTAAATGTGGAGCTATGTGGGCTAGTCGAGAAGCAGAAGAGGAATTAATGAATAGCTTATAGATTGCGTGTTAAATGACATAACCCCAGAAAAAAGAGGAAATATGTTTTGCATTGATGGGATATGCAGTCTAGTCACCTTAATGTAAAGTTAATGGGTTTTATTTCTGTGGGAACAGAAATATAATATGAACATTTCCAAATTTAATTATAGCTCTGTTTCAATCACGAATGACTGAATCAGATTTTATTGTGAAAATGAAATGCATTTAGTCATGATCACAAAAAGTCTCCAGGAAGGTTGAGCAAAATCAGCTTTTGTTCCAAAGAGAATTTACAGTAATGTGGCATTGACTTTTCTGCCTCCCCCCAGTCCCTCCATTTCAAACTTCATAGATAGGAGTACATGGAAAATGTAGCTCAGTGTTAAATGACCTGAGAAAACAGGGACAGAAGAGGAAAGGACAAGATAATTTCACTTGTATAAGTGAGCAGACAGAAAAACCAATAACCTGGAGATCAATTGAGCAAACAGAGACAGAAACAAGAACAAAAATGAACAAGGGTAGAGAGCTCTGCCCAAGAATTAGGGGCCAGTTTGAAATATTTGTATAGAAGATATTCCTCAAGATAATTATTTTTTCAAACATTTACTTAAGGTGTGAGATTTTTATCCATGCCTGTAAATCACTGAAATACTAAACAATAAAAAATTGTTTCTTTATCCTAGAAAGGAAATTTATCCTCTGATATAAATTTTGATCAAATCCAAATCTCTCTCTTTCCATCCCACTCTCTTTTAAATACATTTTTAGGCCTGATTTTCCACTGGTGTAAGTATGTATAGCTCCATGACTTCAGTGGTGCTCCACTGTTTGATACTAATTGAAGATCTGACCTTCTGTAAGTATTTAGTCATGGTGAAAGGTGTCATATTGAAAGCTCTGGAGGCTAAAGTTCTCTATTTGCCCACAGAACAGGTATACAGCATTGGCAATTCAGACTTTCCCACAATGAAAGCAATCAAAAGCAAACAGTGAGCAGAAAAAGCAGATACTCTGAGATACAGAGGATCATTCTTTTCGATTTATAAAACAACTATATTTCTTCATTTCTGTTCGGTTTTTGACTTCTTCCGAGTTTGCCAAATACTGCCAGTTATGGTGGCTTTTAAAACATTCATCTTGTGCTTTGGGAACTGATCTGAGACACAGCTACAAATGAACTCCTGTTTCATATTAGATGAAGAATTAATTCATTAATTGAATGCCAACGTTGTGCAAGAAGTCACTCAAAAGTCAGGGAAAAAAAGTTAAAGTGCCATGCACAACCTTTGTGCAAATGGGTCATGATGCTGTCTTTAATTTTCATTTTGGAAATAAGGTGCAATTTTCTTTTAACAGGGAGGGTAATCAACAATTGGAACAAGCTACTTAGTGATGTGATGGATTCTATATTACTTTACATCGCTGCATCAAGACTGGATGCTTTTCTAAAAGAGCTGGTTGAGCTCAAACAGAAGTTATGGGCTTGATGCAGGAATGGCTTGGTGAAATGTTGTGCCCAGAGTTATGCAGGAGGTCAGACTCGATAATCATTAATGGTCCCATCTGGCCTTAAAATCTATTGATCTTGTGCTGTAGTTAGTTTATAGTTTGAGAAGTCAAATACTATATCTCATACAGACGTTTTCTATATTTTGATGAGCACATTAATAGCATGCTGTATTTCCTCCCACCCCTTGTTTTATATTTGAATCTGTAGTGGCTCAGTTTGGGGGCCCTCCTACTCTGAGTCCTCGGAAGGCCACACCACCTCACTATGTCACTGATATGTTGGCTGCTGTGGGGAACTGAGCAGTCTCCACTTGCAGCTGAGGCCCAGGCCTGTGCTCAGGCTGGGCAGGAAACAGTCAATTGGCCCCAGCCCTGGATCAAGGCCGGGCAACAAAGAGTCTGAGGCTCAGGATTCTGGCATGGGGAAGGGGAGACTGCCACCCCCGGGTTGGGGTGGCAGGGTGGACACAGGCCCTCCTGCTCCACTGTGTCTCGGCCCAGGGCCCTGACAGTGACAAAGCGCTTTGTCACTGGGTCAGCGGGGATCCACGTCACAACATGCTGATTCACCCTCTGTCAGTGTTGTGGCCAGACAGGGGTCTGCTACCCCTGGGCCACTTTCACACTCCCCTTCTTGGTGTACCTGTTGCCGTGAGGAGGGGTCGAGGTTGACGGCGGGTCCCGGGACCACGAACAAATCTCTGGGGATCTGGTCATCTTCTCCCTCTGGTGTCAGGTCCAATGGCAGTCTGGATGGTCTGGGCCAGTTGTCTGTTTCCTCCTGGCCTGAATCAGCTAGCAGCCCCGATGGCCAAGGCCAGTCCTCTGCTTCTTCGGCACCCTCCACAGCTTCCCAGCTCAGGAGGCCACAGGAGGCATCTGGTGTCTCCGGTGGTTGTCTCCCTACTGAGCTTTCTTGGCCACCTTTTATACTTTCTGCCTTCCCACCCCCCTCCTGGGGGAGGGGGAACTAGACCCTGGTTCCACCCACCAGGGGTCAGTGTGGGGACCCTCCCGTTAGGGGTCCCCAGGAGGCTATCCCACCTGACTACAGAATCACTGAAATTCAATGTGTGCTGGATACCTAATTCCATTAGAAAATCCCATTTATTTAGGCCAGTGTTTTCAAAGGTGGCCTTTGATTTTGAGTGCCTCACTTTTTTTGGATGCTGAGGTTCATACACCCTTCTATGGCCCACTCCAGGAAAGCATCCCTTTTGAGGAAAGCATTTAAGCACATGCTTAAAACTCACTGAAGCCAATGGGACTTAAATACTTGCTTACAGTTTAGAAAATTCTTAAGTGCTTTACCAAAGAAGTGCGTATATTGCTGGGATTTGGATCAAAATTTGAATCTGTTTCCCCCACCCCATCCTGCCTCCTCCTCCCTTAATTTGCATTTGTATGCCCAAATTGGAAAGCCAAAAGTTAAGGGGTGAAATTCTAGCCCCATTCAATGGGAGTTTGACCATTGACTTTGATGGGGCCAGGCAGGGGCAGATTACCACAAGGGATTTAGGGGCTGCAGCCCAGGGCCTCAGGCTAAGTGGGGCCCTGCAGGCCAGATGCGGCCTGCTGCTTTTTTTCATCTGGCCCATGGCAAGTCTCCATGCCGCAGGCTGGACACCAGTCCCTGAGCCTTGGCGCCCCTCCCTCTCCCGCGGGGCTGGAGCTGTGAGCACCAGCTCACCAGCACGGCCCTGCGGCCCCTAGGGGAGGGGCATTCAGGGAATCTCTGCATGGGCAGTGTGCACTGTGCAGAGTGGGCCTAGGAGCTGGAAATGCCAGCTACCTTGAGGAGCAGAGCAGTGCGGAGCCAGGGCAGGCAGGGATCCTGCCTTAACCCAGCTGTGCCGCCCAAGGTAAGTGCCTCCCGGCTGGAGCCTGTACCCTGCACTGCAACCCCCTACCCCAGCCCGGAGACTCCTCCTGCACCCAAACTCCCTCCCATACCCCACACCTCCACCTGCATGCCAACCCACTGTCCCAGCCCTGAGCCCCCTCCCACATCCAAACGCCTACCCACAATCCACACCCAAACCTCCTGCCACACCCCAACCCCCTGGCCCATCCCTGGCCCCATCCCTCCCAGCTGGAGTTGTACCTCCTCCCGCACCCCAATCCTCTGCCCCAGCCCTGAGCCCATTCCTGCACTCCAAACCCCCAGGGACCCCACAAAATCTAATAGCTCCAGGCCCACAGGAAAGTTAATCTGGCCCTCAGGCCAGAATTTCACCCAAGATCCCCCAAACCAGAACCAACCACTGAAAATATTTGCATTAGACATTATAGATGACATTATAGGGTTTCTTTTCTCTAAGATAGCTATTTTAATAATTTTGTTAGCAACCATGGAAAATACATTCTTTTGAACCAGAAGCATCAAAGCCTTATATGCAATTCTGAGAAAAACAACAAATAGTAATTTTATTTATGAAGCACCCCCATGCCACAAAAGTTCTTGGGATGCTGAAGAATCGTAGAAAAAAATTTCGTTCGTTAATAAAAGAACACCTTGACCTCAACGACATTGCAGACAAGGTGGGTAAACAAACAAAACAATAAAACAGCAGTGGTAGAATGAGGCTGTTAATGGCCCACGTATGTCTTTGAAGGAGAGTTACCCTTCTATATCATGTTGTACTTTCAATGCACTGATTTATATGTAGTTCTCAAAATGCTATATATCTCAAAGATGGATAAGTACAAGTGCTTACCCATGAGTAGCCAATTTCCCTAGGAAAAGTTTCCCTAAAGGGGAATGTTGGTTGGATGAAAGCAGGAAAAGGAGGAGTATGCCTTTTCCTAGATTCCATATATTTGAGGGACATGTAGAATTGGGTCAGTTTTGGGGAATTGAGGAGGCCCAAGTGAAGCACTCTAGGTGATCACAACAGACATGATGGAACATGAAGAATTTATCGTTCTAAGTTGTCAGTTAAGATGTACAAGTGGCATGTAATAGTCTAATATGTAAACAGTGTGGTACCTGTCCCTTCAACATTTATTCCTATTAATATTCCTCACTCATGCAATTAGTCCTGCAGATTACAGTGGGAATCTGCAAGTAAATAAGGATTGCGGGTTCAGATCCATTTTTTTTCTTTTAACAAAAAATTAACAAATAATTGCTCAATCGCTTGAACACACGGAAGTAGGCAATTTATAAATATGAAGGTGGTGCACTCTTTAAAAATAATGTATTTTGCTATAAACCAGTTAAGATGCACTTAATGAGTCCCCAAGTCTTTGGGCTCTCTCTGCTCTTACTTGTTTCATTTAGTCACATTGAGAATCAATAGGAACATATATCATGTTATGCACCCAGTAATTGATTGTAGTGATCTGTTTTATTCCAGATGAAGAGGCCTTGTTGAAGGGAGATGCATTTTACAATAAGTGGTTCTGACTTCCAGGCAGCTGCTGCTAATGCCTCTCAGTGAGTAATGCTATATAAATGGAAATGGCCTTCTTTCATGCAATTAAAGAAGGTGCAAATATAAACTTTACTGAAGCTAAATACCGTGAAACTTTCTTATAATGCTTCTGAATTACAACATCAAAACATCAGACAACTTTAGACCTGATTTAGAATTCATGCATTAGAGTTTAACACTCAGATGCATAAGGTCACTGTTTGTCTTTCTCCTACTGCTGTGCAAGTGTCCAACCTAATGTGGCATATGTACTATACAACATTGAATATGAAAGAGGTAATGAGCAACATTCTAATGCGATATTAGAGCAGGTGCCAGTAGGAAGCACTACAGCAATGGTTGCAAAACTGCTGCCATTCAAGCTTTCAGAATATTGACCTTTAGCTCTGAATTTTGCCATATCTGGCTTCTTGTCTGAAGGTAATTTTTCCTGGAAAGCTGAGCACATTCCCTTCAGAATTTTTGAATTAGGAGAGTCAGGAAGATATATTTTTCACATTTAAAAAAAAATTCCCATATTTGCTTTGTGACGGGATAACACAGAGCAGCTAAATCGTAAAACTTTATGTTTTGCAGGGCATAATCCCTCAGGAATATCATGCATTTTGGACAGTTTGAAAATATTTGACTGTAAATCCCCAGGAGATCATTGGAATTGTCTGGGCAAGCACAACTCTGCAGCAGGAGATTGGAGGAACAGAAGAGAGCTCAGTGGAAAGGCTGGCTTGACTGTCATCCTGGACTATGCTCCTAGCATCTTCATTTCTTGTGTACCCTTTCCCTGCTGTGCCTGCCAAGAGAAGCTTCCTGCCCCACCCCTTGCAGAGATTCTTCTGCCAGCCAACACAGCTCCTCCTCTACCTGCCCAGCACAGGGCTATGTCCTCCTCATTGCAGCTCCCCATGGTCTCTAACTATAGTTCCCCAAAGCAGAGCTTTCTTTGTCTCATCATCTACTTTGGGGATGGTAGAGCTTTTGCCTTGACTAGAGGTGAGGTGCTTCTCCATCCAAACTGTGTCCTTACTATGGTACTGAATTAGCCAAAGTTTTTGTTTACAGGCGACTGGTGCTGCTACTAACTTGGACCGTTGCTGCTGATGAAGGGACAAATTCTGCAACCTTTCCTCATGTAACCAGGGTCTGAAAGAGCTCTCTCTGGACTTCTAGTGATGTGCTGGGGGAGAAGACATCAGGAACAGACCTTATTTGCATAGACACACCCATTCTACCTAGGTGTGCAGCATGATGGAGCCTCTTTGCCCAAATGATCACTTTTGGTGGGTGTTGGAAGGCAAGTCACTTTGTTATTGGGTACAGGGGTGATAACGTGTTTTCATCCTTGCAAGCAGAGGCAGGATGAGCTCCACCTTGACATCTGGTGGTGAGTTGTGGCAAGTTGTGGAAAAGAACTTCAGGGGCTGATCTCATTTGCATAGGCACACCCACCCCACCTAGCATGAGCTCATAGCTGCCCAAATGGTCACGTTGGCTGCTGTGGGATCCCCAGTGTCTCTGTTATTGGGGCAGGAAGAATAAATTGTTATTATCTTGATTATGTGAATCAAGGACAGTGGAACTGTACTTGGCCTTTTATTATGATGGAGGGACTCGCCATCACCTAAGTAGCACTTGCTAGGGAAGGGATATGGGTTCCAAAACTCAGTGAATTGAGAGAGGCTGGGCATAGGTATTAGTGCTTAGTGGTGTGGGTCCTTTGTGAGGGCTGGAAACATTAATTGTATCTCCTTCTCTCTCTAGAGCTAATTTTAGGTCTGTTAGGAGTCTAGCTACAGGTGCTGAGTTGAATTCACTTTGGGCTTATGGTGCACCAGCACTGAGGCTCCCATTACTACAAACTGAAATCACTAAAGAGCTAAAATTACTAAGAATTGTATTAAATAGTGGGGAGCCTGATGATATTGCTGGACAGTGAGCGGAGTGGAGTAGTTCGTGGGACAGCTGGAGCAGCTCATGGACTGGCTGGTGGAACTGTTCACGGGATGGCAGGAGCTGCTTGCGGGACGGAGTGGATCAGAGTGAAGCCCTATGGAGCAGTGGGGCAGTAAGCTTTGGATCATGTGAGGTGCCCCTTACCTCTCTCCCTCCCCCCACATTTTCACCCAGACTGGGGAGTAACACTCTGTAGATGAACTTTTGAACTCTGGGGCTGGGCTTTTGGCTTGTTGGACTTTTGGGACTTTGGGTGATTTCTGGGTTGCTGGACTCAAGAGATGTTTGGGTTGTTGGACTCAGGAACCAGAGGGAAAGGACACGGCCCAATTTGCTGGGGTGGGTCTTTGCTCATGGTTTGGTTGATGAACCCTAGTTGTGGTGTTTTCCCAATTTAATGCTGATGTCGTTTACCTCATGTTATTAAAGATTTTCCGCTACACTGAGACTCTGTGCTTGTGAGAGGGGAAGTATTGCCTCTTTGAGGTGCCCAGAGGTGTGTGTAAGATTTTCCCAGGTCACCGGGTGGGGGCTCGAGCCGGTTTTGCATTTGCTTTGTTGAGAGGGAACCCCTGTGTACTGAACCCGGCCCTTGCTGCTATCAACTCAACCTGGCAGAAGGGTTACATCCTTGTTGTGTGAATCAAGCGAAGCAGAACTGTGCTTTGCATGCCCTGATTGAAGGGGTCACCCTCAACTGAATTGTGCTTGCTAAGCATGGGGTAGGGATGCCAAAGCCCCATGGAGAGGAGAGATGTGGAAGGGCGGATAAGGGCTGGGAGTTTGTACTTGGTGGTGTGGCATCTGACTAAGGGTCCAGACAGCATTTAACCCTTCCCCTTGCTACTGTTTAATAACGGATCTGATTAAGACTCAATGGAGAGGCTTTTCTTGTGGATCACTAGAGCTGACATCATTGCTAGCTAGGTCTAAGCATTAGAACTGCTATGGGGCAGGGTCTCTGGTGAAAAAGTCTACCCAGCCTGTACTAGCAGTGAGGCTCCATCACTAACTGCTGAAATCACTGAGAGCTGTGTTAAGTGGTGGGGCTTCAAGACATTCCAGAGGTTGCAGTAGAGAAGGCAGTGATGGAGTAAGTGATGGTGGAGCAGCTGACAGTGCCTTGCTCCCACCCACCTGGGATGGGATGTGAATGCACCTGTGAACTCTGGGGCTATGTCTATGTCCCTCCACCGATCGATGCACCGGGGTCCGATTTAGCGGGTCTACTGAAGACCCGCTAAATTGACGGCAGAGCGCTCTCTGGTCAACCCTGGTACTCTACTGGGAATGAGAGGAATAAGCATCTCCCGTTGATCCAGCATGGTGTAGACACCGCAGTGTACTATTCAGTGTGAGTAACGGTTGCAGAGCCAGGTCCTATCAGCAGGAAAGAGGGAGGGTCAGGGGCACCAAAACAGGCTAAAATAATATTGAACACTTTTAAGGTACAGTAAGGTTGGCCTATTATTCTCTATGCCGCATCCTAAGCCAAATTATCATTTCAGATGCCCTTTAAGCAGGCATCATTTCTGGGGTATTAGCTAACGCTTTCGCCAGGGTTATATGATACAACGTTAAAATGGATTTACTGTAACCATCTGAAAAACAAAATAGTTTTCCTGAAATGCCTGGACCAAATGCTCCTGTCGCTAGGACAAGAGTAAAATTTCTGCATTAGTGTTGTGATTGGAGAAATAGAATATTACTGACCCCCAGTCAGAAAGTTCCATTCATGATCATGGATATAATCTTCATTGCTACTGCACTTGAAACTCACGTTGATTTCAGTGCAGGGGTGTTTAAGGTCTGAGGTGGCTGCAGATTGGGACGCAGAATTAGAAAATTATTTCATCACTGAAGTGCCAATCATGGCAGTGGTAACAAAACAAAAATGTGCAGATTTGCATAGTGAATGAGGTAAGATTGCACATCTGCTTTATATTAATGCAGCTGTTAAGAACATTGTGATTAGGCTGATAGCAATGCAAATGCAGATGCTCTCCTAAGCTTAGTAGGAATAATCCAATTATGTAGCCCATTTGAGCCTGTCTTCTATCACAATATCTAGTGAGTTACATTTCTCAGTATCCAACTGGTGTATCTGCTTTATTTTGGCGATGAGAAGCATACCTTTTTTAGAATCGGCTTTCTCTTTGCAGTTATAAAACCTCTTGGTCGTTCAGTGGCATTTCACCTTGCAAAACGTTCCAACTATGATGCTTCTTACATAGATCAAATTCTGAACAAATGCCTGATTATCCAGTCCACTTTTTTCTCTCTTCCCAACAGAGAACTCAGACTTTTTTTCCCTCCCCAGTATAGTATTATGGTGCGCTCCAATATATAATCTTGGTGTTAGATGTTACTAAAATTCAGTCCCTTGCAGTAAAGTACTAGTCCTTTGATGTCTGCTTTGATGTGCTGGACCCTGCAATTTATTTGAAGGGTGCAAATACCAAGAAGAGAAAGTATAGAGGTTTTAGCTAGGATGAATAGGGTTAAATTTAAAGAACGGAAATTTTAAAATCAATATTAGAACAAACTTCCTGACAACATGATGAATTAGACTGTTGGATAATCCAAAGACATGGAGGGAGAAGTGATGAATCTGTATATGCCAGACAAAGACCAAGAAAGTTGCTTACATACAAGGACTAAGATTTTCAAAAATGGGCACCTAAAGTTAAGCTTCCTCATCCATATTTGGGCACCTATATAAGAACCCTGATTTTCAAAGGTGCCGAGCAACTAAGAGCTGGGAAGTGCTAGGTGCTCAGGATTTTGAAAAAAATGAGGCTCCCTTTCACCAAAAGAAGTTGGTCCAATACAAAGATATTACCTCACACACCTTGTCTCACCAAAGTCAATACTTCATTGGATCAGATCCTGCTTTCATTTATACTGGTGTAAATCTGGAGAGCCACCACTGACTTCAGTGGACTCATTCAGCACTATACAAAGCAGCAGAAATAAGAGCAGGCTTTAATCCATTGTGCTTAATTTATATCCTACCATCTGCTAAATTATGAGTTCTTAAAATGACCTGGTTCTCCAGTAGACATAAGCAAAAAACAAACACGCTAAGCTACAGGTTTGTCAATAGGGCTGAATGGCTCATTAGATTTATGAAATTTCAGAAATACGTTTTGTTAGCTTAGAGCAACTGTGACACATGTGAGACAATTGTCTGTCATTGTATAAAAGGTATACATAGCTGAAAAGCTGGGTGTATATATAATGGGAACAGTGATGAAAATAAGGGGACCCGCACTAATACTGCTTATCCCAAAGGTAAAAGTTGACATTCTTATTTTCCTTTATTTTCTAGGATAAAAGGAAAGTGAGTGGTAGGAAAAGTAGCAGCAGGATGCCCCCTGCTGGACAAACTGAGCCAGCTGCTTTTGAACAAGTGACAGCGGAAGGTATATAGGCTTGTGTGTCAGAAAGCAAAATCCCAACATCCATCTTATCAATACCCACCCAGTAGTGGTTGTTGCATGTTACTAAGAGGGTTTTGGATGATTTTTTTTATTCACTTTTGTAATTATTTTTCCTTATACTATTTGTAAGCCAATGCTGTAGATTTCCATATTTGATAACAAACTCTGAACCTAAAATCACCCAGCTCAGATTGTCTGCTTCTAGGAATCACAATATTCTTTCTACTCTACATCTGGTTACTGTAATACTGTAATAAGTAATATAGCCTTGTGGAGGATTCCTTCTCCTCCCCTGTGTTACTGCTGCTGAGAATTGCATTAGGCAATTGAGCAATAGGTATTCTTCATTCTGAGCCAGAATTGATACAATGCCCCAGCACGGTGTTAGGGGACACTGCTGTGGGTATTGTGATTATTCAGATGAGAGAAAATAGGGCAATACCACTTGTGGCCATTAAAACTTGGAACACAGAGAAGGAGTTTTTCTTCCCTGTAATCTTCCTACTACCCCCACTGTAGAGCTGAAGAAGAGCTCTGTGCAAGCTCAGAAGCTCTCTCACCAACAGAATTTGGCCCAGTTCAAGATATTACCTCACCAACTTGTCTTTCTGGTAACAACAGTTCAAAATAAGGTCACAGCAATGCTACCTGATGAGCATCATGTACTGTGGCATGACAAGTTCCTTCTGCTGTATTACCTGTGAACATAGTAGAACCTCAAAGTTACGAACACCTCGGGAATGGAGATTGGTCATAACTCTGAAATGTTTACTTGTGGCACCTTAGAGACTAACCAATTTATTGGAGCATGAGCTTTCGTGAGCTACAGCTCACTTCATCGGATGCATACTGTGGAAACTGCAGAAGACATTATATACACAGAGACCATGAAACAATACCTCCTCCCATCCCACTCTCCTGCTGGTAATAGCTTATCTAAAGTGATCATCAAGTTGGGCCATTTCCAGCACAAATCCAGGTTTTCTCACCCTCCACCCCCCCCTCCCACAAACTTACTCTCCTGCTGGTAATAGCCCATCCAAAGTGACCACTCTCTTTAAAATGTGTATGATAATCAAGGTGGGCCATTTCCAGCACAAATCCAGGTTTTCTCACCCCCCCCCACCCCCCTCCAAAAACCACACACACAAACTCACTCTCCTGCTGGTAATAGCTTATCTCTCTGGTCACGCAATCACAGACATGAAGGTCGCTATCTTACAACAAAAAAACTTCAAATCCAGACTCCAGCGAGAAACTGCTGAATTGGAATTCATTTGCAAATTGGATACTATTAATTTAGGCTTAAATAGAGACTGGGAGTGGCTAAGTCATTATGCAAGGTAGCCTATTTCCCCTTGTTTTTTTCTACCCCCCCCCCCCCCGACGTTCTGGTTAAAATTGGATTTATGCTGGAAATGGCCCACCTTGATTATCATGCACATTGTAGGGAGAGTGGTCACTTTGGATGAGCTATTACCAACAGGAGAGTGAGTTTGTGTGTGTGGTTTTTGGAGGGGGGTGGGGGGGTGAGAAAACCTGGATTTGTGCTGGAAATGGCCCACCTTGATTATCATACACATTTTAAAGAGAGTGGTCACTTTGGATGGGCTATTACCAGCAGGAGAGTGAGTTTGTGTGTGTGTGGGGGGGGGGGGGGTGGGGTGGAGGGTGGAGGGTGAGAAAACCTGGATTTGTGCTGGAAATGGCCCAACTTGATGATCACTTTAGATAAGCTATTACCAGCAGGAGAGTGGGGTGGGAGGAGGTATTGTTTCATGGTCTCTGTGTATATAATGTCTTCTGCAGTTTCCACAGTATGCATCCGATGAAGTGAGCTGTAGCTCACGCTCAAATAAATTGGTTAGTCTCTAAGGTGCCACAAGTACTCCTTTTCTTTTTGCGAATACAGACTAACATGGCTATTACTCTGAAATCTGAAATGTTTGTTACTCTCAACAAAATGTTATGGTTCTTTCAAAAGTTTACAACTGAACATTGACTTAATACAGCTTTGAAACTTTGTTATGCGGAAGAAAAATGCTGCTTTCCCTTTATTTTTTTAGTAGTTTATGTTTAACACAGTACTGTACTGTATTTGCTTTTTTGGGGGGTCTCTGCTGCTGCTTGATTGTGTACTTCCAGTTCCAAATGGGGTGTGTGGTTAACTGATCAGTTCGTAACTCTGGTGTTCGTAACTCTGAGGTTCTACTGTAGTATTTCGATAAAATGCAGTCAAGATATTCAGTATCAACCTGTAGAGCTTGTGGGTGGTTGCAATTACAGTTTGTAAACAGTGTGTGGTTTGTAGTGCAACTGATTTGAAGCACCACTTGTCCTTAAACTGGCTAGCTATTTTTTCACTTTATTCACTCAGAAATTGATTTTTAAAAGACTCATTAAGTCTATACACTTAAATGGATTCTACCCACAGCATAACCAGGGTGTAGAAATAGTGTTAGTCTTCCCTCACTGCCCTTTTCGGACCCACATTGAGGCCTAGTGTAGATCAGACACTTTAGAGGAAATAGAGGCATTGGCTTCTGGAGCTAGTTAGGTTCTCTTTGTTGATTTCAGGTTTATTACTGAAGTATGTAGTGGTAGATGTGAAAATAAGCCTTCTCACTGGAGGTTGATTGTATTGCTGTGTAAATGGACACAACCACCAGGAAGAAGGATTTTGCTCTCTCTCATGCTCATTAGAGCAAACCAGTTGCAAGCTACTAGGTAAGAAGTAGAGACGGACTCACATGGGTAATACCAGATCTGACCTCTCTGGACTTGGAGAATTTCAGTGGTGGATATGTACTTTCCTATGCTAGTAAGAATCTTCATTAAGTACCAGGACACAAATTCTGCCTTCAGATTTGGGCATGCAGCTCCCGTGGCAGTCACTGGGAGTTGCACAGGCATATCCAAAAATAGAATATGGCCACTAGAGATTTCACAGTGTCTTTAGTATTCTGAGAAATGTAATGTATTATCACAGCCCTTATCGACCTTTTCCTACTGGACACTCATCTGTTTGGACCCACATGCTGGCCCCATGTGCTTCTAAGCTTCCTTGTGTCACTGCAGGCTCCAGCCACCGTATCTAGCTCTAGCCTCTCTGGCACACTTCCTAGGCACAGACCCTGATATCCCTTTTGAGAAGTAAAACTTCACAGCCCAGCTGGTCTAGGACCCAAGGTCAATGCTGACTCCTCAAGAATCCCAGTCATTTAAGCATACCCTTTCCTAGAGCTCCACCCTTGTGAGCACTCTGGTATACAGTTTACCCCTTGAAGGACACGTGGTAGTCAAAGCAAATAGACACAGACTTTGCAGAAGGATTTCTAAAGACAATGATTACTTTAGTCAGCATAAGAAAAATACATACCATTCCCTGCCTCAGTTTCCTTACCACTTGAGTGTCCTCTGAAATTTGGTCAGAATCGTTTAGGGGGCCCAGGATCCTTTTTCTCTCTTTTTCTTCTTTCATATGACTTCTCCTTTGAAACATGGAATCTTCTTTTCTGACCCCTGCAACCAGTGTCCTTCAGCTCAACCAATCTGATAGTCAAAAATGTTTCCTTCTCCCTCAGGAAACTTGTCCCTTTGTTCCTCCCCTCAAATCTTCTCAGCCTCTGTGATGTCAAAGGGCTATGCCAACACCTCAGTCTCTTCATTCTCCCCTTTGTCCACTCCTTCTTCTAGAGATCTGGAGAGAGCTGGTTGCAGGTCCCCTATTGTTCTGCCACAGTTTGGCCTGTTCCCTTGTTGATAGTCCTTAAGAACTGTCTCATTCAAAGACAGTGGTGTTGTAGCTGTGTCAGTCCCAGGATATTAGGGCTTACAGTGCTGCAGCGGTGGAGGGGCAGCTGTGTCGCTGTAGCGCTTAGTGTAGACGCTATCTATGCCAATGGGAGAGCTTCTCCCGTCAGCGTAGATACTCCACTTCCCCGAGAGGCGGTAGCTATGTCGACGTGAAAGCCCTCAGAGGCTGAGTGACTTGCATATACTGATCTAACAGCTCTATATCGATGGGGGGGGGGTGTCTCCCGTTGGCATAGGTAGCATGTTCACTAAAACCCATGCCCCTGAGCAATGTAGTTATACCAACATAAGTTGGTAGCATAGACCAAGCCTTAGAGAGAGAAGGTGGGTGAGGTAATATCTTTTATTGGACCAACTTCCTTTGTTGAGTGAGACAAGCTTTTGAGGTTACACAGAGCTCTTCTTAAGGTCTGGGAAATTTAGGCCATGTCTAGGCTACCACTTTCCTCCCTGTAACTGGAGGAGATCTAACAGACCACTTCATCTTGAGTGGTCCCTGGAAATATGTGTTAACTACTTATGTTAAACAATCTCTTCCACTTTGTGTTTAGCTGTGACACTCTGAGTAAGTTTCTCAGGTCTGGTCTACACTACAGAGTTGGGTTGACATAAGGCAGATGTACATAAAGACCCCCATCTGTCAGCCTGGTGCAGCGGGGCTCCAGCTGTCAGTTTCCCACAATGCCCCACAATGCCATTTAAATCAGTGGAAGTGCTCCTGATGAGGATGCGCTCTGCTGACAGAAGGAGCTAGTGTGGAAATGCAAAACCGATTTAATTATTGCAGTGGCTATATGTCGATGTTACTTAAGTTAACTTAATTCTGTAGTGTGGACTTGCCCCCAGGGCTGAAGAAGAGCTCTATGTAGCTTGATAGCTTGTCTCTCTGACCAACAGAAGTTGGTCCAACAAAAGGTATTTTCTCATCCGCCTTGTCTCTCATTCAAACGCAGACATTCAGGTGCCCCTCCTCGTCTCCTTCGCACAAGGAGGGTCTCTGGAAATAAGTCAGCTATGAGACCAAGTAGGTAGCAATAATAGTGAATGGGTAAACTGAGTCACATAATTTTCATAAAAATACTGACATTTCCCACATTCTTCCCAAGTGTTATGCACGAACGTGTGTATTTTGTTGGCTGGTATGGGAAATCTTACGTATAGCAGCTGCTGGTCAGCTATTCAGTTTTAAGTTAAGTCACAATATGTATCCTTGGCTTCAGATCGGCAGACTATAGCAGTCTGTTTTCCAGCACCTGCCTGGCCCTGCACAGTATACCTTCTGCATTTTAAGTGAAAGACCAGATGACTCTCATACTGTGAATTACTCTTCTCGTTACATGCTGTTGCACCAGAAGAGCTTGTCACCAGGATGTAAATAATTGTATTGATTTCTGGCTTGTATAGTTACCTTCTATAAGACAAATTAATTAAGACACAAATGACATTGGAACCTGAAACAAGAGATACCCCAATGTACTCTTTAAAACTGAATAGCCTCACACCATCTGCAAGTCAATTCCAATTTACTATGAGCCTGAAAACTACCTCGATGCTCTTTCATCAGGCTTTGTTCATTCATGCATTTCTTTCTTAAAGTATAGTTTTTATTAAAGCATAGTTTTATTAACTCACTCTGCTTAAATGGCGGATTTTAAAAGATATACAGTAAAACCAAGGTTTCAGAGTAACAGCCATGTTAGTCTGTATTCGCAAAAAGAAAAGGAGTACTTGTGGCACCTTAGAGACTAACCAATTTATTTGAGCATGAGCTTTCGTGAGCTACAGCTCACTTCATCAGATGCATACCGTGGAAACTGCAGCAGACTTTATATATACACAGAGAATATGAAACAATACCTCCTCCCACCCCACTGTCCTGCTGGTAATAGCTTATCTAAAGTGATCATCAGGTTGGGCCATTTCCAGCACAAATCCAGGCTATTAATTTAGGCTTAAATAGAGACTGGGAGTGGCTAAGTCATTATGCAAGGTAGCCTATTTCCTCTTGTTTTTTCCTACTCCCCCCCCCCAGATGTTCTGGTTTAACTTGGATTTAAACTTGGAGAGTGGTCAGTTTGGATGAGCTATTACCAGCAGGAGAGTGAGTTTGTGTGTGTATGGGGGTGGGGGGATGTGAGAAAACCTGGATTTGTGTAGGAAATGGCCCAACTTGATTATCATGCACATTGTGTAAAGAGTTGTCACTTTGGATGGGCTATCACCAGCAGGAGAGTGAATTTGTGTGTGGGGGGGTGGAGGGTGAGAAAACCTGGATTTGTGCTGGAAATGGCCCAACCTGATGATCACTTTAGATAAGCTATTACCAGCAGGACAGTGGGGTGGGAGGAGGTATTGTTTCATATTCTCTGTGTATATATAAAGTCTGCTGCAGTTTCCATGGTATGCATCTGATGAAGTGAGCTGTAGCTCACGAAAGCTCATGCTCAAATAAATTGGTTAGTCTCTAAGGTGCCACAAGTACTCCTTTTCTTTTTAGTAAAACCAAGGGTTTTCTAAGGGTTAGAATCAGTCACCCTTACTTGCATTGAGGAGTACCACATTTTGCAAGCAGTCCTACTGATGTCCATGAGATTGTTTATGGAACCAGAGTAACAGCCGTGTTAGTCTGTATTCGCAAAAAGAAAAGGAGTACTTGTGGCACCTTAGAGACTAACCAATTTATTTGAGCATAAGCTTTCGTGAGCTACAGCTCACTTCATCGGATGCATACTGTGGAAAATACAGAAGATGTTTATTTTTATACACACAAATAATGAAAAAATGGGTGTTTATCACTACAAAAGGTTTTCTCTCCCCCCACCCCACTCTCCTGCTGGTAATAGCTTATGTAAAGTGATCACTCTCCTTACAATGTGTATGATAATCAAGGTGGGCCATTTCCAGCACAAATCCACGGTTTAACAAGAACGTCTGGGGGGGGGGTTGGAAGTGTTGGGTCATCCTTCAGGATAGGTTGTAGATCCTTGATAATGCGTTGGAGGGGTTTTAGTTGGGGGCTGAAGGTGACGGCTAGTGGCGTTCTGTTATTTTCTTTGTTAGGCCTGTCCTGTAGTAGGACAACCTATCCTGAAGGATGACCCAACGCTCTCACAAATCTTGGGAGACAGGCCAGTCCTTGCCTATAGACAGCCCCCCAACCTGAAGCGAATACTCACCAGCAACCACATACCACACAGCGGAACCACTAACCCAGGAACATATCCTTGTAACAAAGCCTGTTGCCAACTGTGCCCACATATCTATTCAGGGGACACCATCACAGGGCCTAATAACATCAGCCACACTATCAGAGGCTTGTTCACCTGCACATCTACCAATGTGATATATGCCATCATGTGCCAGCAATGCCCCTCTGCCATGTACATTGGTCAAACTGGACAGTCTCTACGTAAAAGAATAAATGGACACAAATCAGATGTCAAGAATTATAACATTCATAAACCAGTCGGAGAACACTTCAATCTCTCTGGTCACACGATTACAGACATGAAAGTTGCGATATTACAACAGAAAAACTTCAAATCCTGACTCCAGCGAGAGACTGCTGAATTGGAATTCATTTGCAAATTGGATACAATTAATTTAGGCTTGAATAGAGACTGGGAGTGGCTAAGTCATTATGCAAGGTAACCTATTTCCCCTTGTTTTCCTAAGCCCCCCCACCTCTTCCTCAGACGTTCTTGTTAAACCCTGGATTTGTGCTGGAAATGGCCCACCTTGATTTTACACATTGTAAGGAGAGTGATCACTTTACATAAGCTATTACCAGCAGGAGAGTGGGGTGGGGGGAGAGAAAACCTTTTGTAGTGATAAACACCCATTTTTTCATTATTTGTGTGTATCACGAAAGCTTATGCTCAAATAAATTGGTTAGTCTCTAAGGTGGCACATGTCCTCCTTTTCTTTTTATGGAACCAGGTGCTTCTCATTATAAGTAAGGTACAATGAGATGTGGGTGAATTGGCTGTAGCATGTGGATTAATTATTAGCTGATGAGGCCTGTCATAAATATAAAGGGAAGGGTAAACCCCTTTGAAATCCCTCCTGGCCAGGGGAAAGCTCCTCTCACCTGTAAAGGGTTAAGAAGCTAAAGGTAACCTCGCTGGCACCTGACCAAAATGACCAATGAGGAGACAAGATACTTTCAAAAGCTGGGAGGAGGGAGAGAAACAAAGGGTCTCTGTCTGTCTGTATGCTGGTTTCTGCCAGGGATAGACCAGGAATGGAGCCTTAGAACTTTTAGTAAGTAATCTAGCTAGGTATGTGTTAGATTATGATTTCTTTAAATGGCTGAGAAAAGAATTGTGCTGAATAGAATAACTATTTCTGTCTGTGTATCTTTTTTGTAACTTAAGGTTTTGCCTAGAGGGGTTCTCTATGTTTTTGAATCTAATTACCCTGTAAGATATCTACCATCCTGATTTTACAGGGGGGATTTCTTTATTTCTATTTACTTCTATTTTTTATTAAAAGTCTTCTTGTAAAACACTGAATGCTTTTTCATTGTTCTCAGATCCAAGGGTTTGGGTCTGTGGTCACCTATGCAAATTGGTGAGGCTTTTTATCCAACATTTCCCAGGAAAGGGTGGGTGCAAGTGTTGGGAGGATTGTTCTTAAGATCCAAGGGTCTGGGTCTGTAGTCACCTAGGCAAATTGGTGAGGCTTTTTACCAAACCTTGTCCAGGAAGTGGGGTGCAAGGTTTTGGGAAGTATTTTGGGGGGAAGGACGCGTCCAAACAGCTCTTCCCCAGTAACCAGTATTAGTTTGGTGGTGGTAGCGGCCAGTCCAAGGATAACGGGGGTAATATTTTGTACCTTGGGGAAGTTTTGACCTAAGCTGGTAAAGATAAGCTTAGGAGGTTTTTCATGCAGGTCCCCACATCTGTACCCTAGAGTTCAGAGTGGGGGAGGAACCGTGACAAGGCCTTAGCTGAAGTACTGTGTCAATTCAAGGTGCCACACTTTAGAAAAGATGTGAACAAATTAGAAAGAGTCCAGAGGAGAACAAAAATGATAAAAGGTTTAGAAAACCTGACCTACAAGGAAAGGTTAAAAGCCTGGGCATGATTAGTCTTGAGAAAAGAAGACTGAGGGGGACCTGATAACAATGACATGTATTTAAACACAGGCTGCATCCATTATCTCCATCCATACAGTCATGACAAACTATAATAAAAAGGCCAGTCTAGTGGTGTTTCAAGCTTATCACAGATTGCAAATGTCACTATTGCCTCTATCAGGTATACGGGGATAGTTTTCCAAATAAAGGCATTTTATATCAAAAGGAAGGTATAATTTCCTTAAATTCAGATAGTGGTTCTGTTTAAAACGGAAGAAATGTACTCCTAAATAATTTTTCTTAATTCAGTGTGGACTATAGAGTGTTCCTTGTCCTGTTACATTGCTTGCAGTTCACTAGAGGGAGGTATAGGAAAATAATTCAGAAAAGCTAAAGCAGAAACAGAATTGAAAATTAGATATCTATTTAAGCTGGTGTTTTGGAAGACAACTGTCAGAGCAAAAATGTCAAATCAACTGGCAAGGCAAAGTAGACACTTCTTTTCCAATTCCCATCCTGACAATAAGTTTTTTGCAGTTGTCTCACTCAGTAGGGGGAAGCACATTAGATGAGTTCAAATACTATAAGTAGTTTTAGGCAATTAAAAAGTGTGCACAATTTTCTTCTCATGGAAGCCCTCTCATGAGCTGAGACATTCTAAATTCTTTCTTTCTTTGGACAGTATGTATTACCCTTTAAAGAGACCTGAGGTTGGCTTTTACAAAATAGCTGGGAATCAAATATAAATACAGCATCACTACATAGATTATATTAATCCTTTTCAGAATATGGCAGCATGCCAGCTTCTGGCATAATTTCCCCCTTATTCCTTCTAGGGAATGGATAACTCAGCATTTGTACAGCACTTGTGCAAGGAGAAAGTTTTCTCTTCAGGTGAGGCATGGTGCTGGCATCTGCAGTTCAAGTATTCTTGTGTTGCCCTGCCAATGCAATCATTCTACACTGCTCTTTTTTAAAATTAAAGGGCAATTTGAGAGCAGTAGGTAGCTACTTAAATAAAACAAACAAATAAATAAATGGGGGGCGGGAAACAATGCCGGATTTAACTTGCAGCACAAACCCTATTTGTTCCAGTCCTGACATCAACAATAATCTTTTTAGAGTTAACTTTGAAAAGGGGCCTTAAAAAACCCAACACTTCCCCTCTCCAGTTGGGAAGGTTTCCCCTTTCTGAATAAGATGTCTGTTCTATGAGGGAAAGAGGAATGGTGTCTATCACTTACTGCCAAGATGAGTACTGATACAGAAAGCCTACTCCACCCTACTTGGGCATGAGGGCAGAGACACCCAGCCAAGAAACACTTTAAACACCTACAGGCAGATAAAGCAGAGGAAGCAACCATTGCAGAACTATGCCAAAAGGGATACTGTGCCTGGTCCATTAATATACATTTGGAAGAAAAGGTGGGGAGAGAGAGAGAGAGAGAGCGAGTGTGTGTGTGTGTGAGAGAGAGAGAGAGAGAGAGATGCAGGAAGAAAGGGAAGGGGAACTGACCTGTAAATGGGAAAGAGGCAATCAAGTGTGTCATTGCAATTGAGAGCTGAGGGAGAGTTGGGTTTTTCTCTTTCTTAAATTACGGAACAGCCAGCATTTCATTTTGTTCCATTCTGAAATGGAATGCTGTTCCTTATTTCATTAAAAATGTAAGTTCCATAAAATATGGATCAGCAGTAGGCCCCTCTGGTGAACAGCAAGTTACAATTTTACCAATCTGAACTAAATTATTTGTGTAGGTTTTACAGTCTGGAATGCAAAGTTGCATACTCCAATGTGACTTTCCAAAGGTTTGAAACACTTATAGTACCTCTATAGAGTTTTGGTGTCTGAACAATATAGTACATTCAGGGTGTGTGGGAGGAGGGGACGGAACTGTACAACATTAGTATGAATAGTCTCTAGAAAAACCCAATATTGCAGAATGGAAAGTTGTTGTATGATGCTGCTTTCTTGAAATATCCTGACTGAGAACAGCTTAGAACATAAGATTCTAAATATAAAACTGCCTTATTTTAAAAATAAAAGGATTATTGAAATGGATATTTTAAAATCAGGAAAACCACCATCTATGATGAAGTGCGGGGGGAAACCACTTTAAAGTAGGTGGGGAGGAGAGCCCAATATTGGAACCTCAAATTCAGACTTGTTTGAATTGCAAGTTGGTTCAGAATTGAATCCTTGGATCAGAATCTACCCCTACAGTTTAGGTTCCGATCCAGAACTTAAGGGGCCCTATTTTCTGGATCTGGTTCATTTGCAGCGGAAAGCTCGAAAGAACATCTGTTGTCATAAAATTCCAGCTCAAGATGGCATAGTATTTAAATCAAAGCTCATCTTAGGAGACATCCATCATTAGGCAAAGTCATGAAAGAACACCTCCTGACATTTTAGCATTGTACTATGGAATCCAAAACCAACCCCTAAACTGACTTAGCCTCAAGTTTGAACTTCAAATCTGTCCAAAACCTGCTCAGGGTCAGCATCAGACACAAACACTTTGGGCGGTCTTTAATTTAAACTAATCATAAAATGTGAATGTCAGGCTTATTTTTTTTTTAAAAAAATATGTGTTTCTTTTTTAAAGTCTTATTTTAAATGGTCTCAAATGAGCTGTATTTCTTTGTGAATAGGGTTTGACTTTTATTCTCCACCAAAAATATTTTCACCCCCTTTGTCAGTTTTTTGATAAATATAAAACATGTAGGAAAGAGCTCCTTTCTCTTTTAATTAATGAAGGCTAGAGCTTGAAATCCAGTTGAAGATTAAGGGCACTGTCTCCTCTATGGAGTCATAATAAATTGAATGTTATTTATAATTTATAGGACTGCTGAGTAGGAGGAGCACTGCTGCAATATGAGCTTTCTTCCATTAATCTAATGAATATAATTATTTCCTAAATCTTATATGTAATTCTTTCCATTAAGGAGAATTACTCTGTTTAGCTTTTTAAGAGCATTATCACTAAACCTCATTAAACTTGTTTCTTTTTTAAATGTAATGAAAATCAGTAACATAATATAATGCTCCCAGGTCCGCATTGCTACATACCCTGTAAAAGCACTTCTCACACAAACAGTATTTATTAATGTGTGCGGTATGTACATTATTTAGATTTTACTCACGAACTACACATCAATACATTTACTTCTCAGGTCTGATCCTGTGTCATGCTGATCACCCCCAGCTTCCATTTAAATTAATGGATGTAACCAACTAATGGTCAAATTCCCATTGAAGACAATGGGAGAATTTCCATTGAGTTAAGTTGGAGTTGAATCAGGCCCTAATCTCACAATCAGGGAAAAAACCCTGAGGGAAAAACACCCAGTGGACACAAGTGGGAGTTATGACTGAGTAAGGACTGCAATATCAATCTCATCATCGTGCTAGCTTAATTTGACTTTGATATGGCCTCATATCAATATATGAAAACACAATACATTAAAGAGCCAGAGCCACAACTGGTGAAAAATTGGCATAATTCCATTGATTGCAGTGGATCTATGCCAACGTACTCCTGCTGAGAATCTGATGCAAAGAACTGGGGCCAAAACCTGCCTATTTAATAAACAGAGCATTATTCAAAAAATGTTGGTGGATCCCTGTGTGCAACAAAAAGAGCAAATCTTCTACCAGATTCTTCTCTTTGAAGGTCAGAGATCTATGTATGTGGATCTGTTTGACATTTACAATGTAATTTGTAACTCCTATGATTACCATGTGTGCCACAGAATAGTAATAACTTTGTCATCTTTATGTTTCAACTATCAGATCTGTGATCATTAGAGATTCATTTGCTTAGTGTAAAATAATTACTAGGCACACTGTCTTCTCAATAAACAAAACTGTGTTAGCACCTAAGTAACCCGTAATCAGCATTTTAACATTATACCATACGGAGGAGTTTATAATTACATTTTAAATACTCCTCATTTTTACTGCCATAGTGTTGCTGTATCTCTAAAGCTTCTATCTTTTACATTGTAAATCCTCTTTTCCAGGGTTTAATCACTTGGCCATACACATTCAATGCCGAAAATAGGTTTTACCTCCAAGTCTGGGAACTGATTTTTTCACCAGTATTTCACTGAAGTCCATACAGCCGGTTTTCCTTGAAAGGTGTACAGAAGAGGGTTACCAGTTCTAGTTATTTTTCTGCACTCCTGAAGCTCACAACAGAATTAGGCCAGAATGTTCAGGCCTGGGTTGCTTTAAGTTATGGACTTAGGATGGAGCCTGCTCATGCACATAAATAAAAATGTGCTGATTTCAGGCTTGCTGAACACCCACCGAAGTGAATAGGAGCTAGAATTGCTCAGTACCAATGAAAATAGGTGGTGGAATATCCTGCCTCTTTGCAACTTCTCCCACTGGGATTTCAGGGAGGTACTCCACATAGTCAGTCAGTGCATCCCTTTTTCAGTGGCTAGGGTTGCCAACTTTCTACTCACAAAAAACCGAACACCCTTGCTCCACCTCTTTTCTGAGGCCCTGCCCCTTGCTCACTCGGTCCCCCTTCCCTCTGTCGCTCGCTCTCCCCACCCTCACTCACTCATTTTCACCAGGTTGGCTCAGGGAGTTGGGGTGCGGGGGGGGGGAAGCGAGGGCTCCAGAGTGGGACCAGAAATGAGGAGTTCAGGGTGCGGGAGGGGGCTCCAGGCTGAGGCAGTGGGTTGGGATGCAGGAGGGGGTGAGGGCGTTGGCTGGGGGTGCGGGCTCTGTGGTGGGGCCGGGGATAAGGGGTTTAGGGTGCAAGAGGCAGCTCCAGGATGGGGCTGAGGGGTTCAGCATGTGAGAGGGGGATTTGGGCTGATGCAGGGGGTTGGGGTACAAGGGGGTGTGTGAGGGCTCTATCTGGGGGTGCAAACTCTGTGGTGGGGCTGAGGGGTTTGGAGCATGGAAGAGTCCTCTGGGATGGGACCGAGGGCAGGAGGTGGATCAGGGCTGGTGTACTGCAGAAGGGAGGAAGAGGTGTTTGTTGACTGATAGATATTCTGTAAACTGTGGAAGATTTCTAATGGGATTGTATGGCCCAAAGACATTTCTTTATTCTTTCTGCTCTCTTCTTGCCAGATAGGAAGAAGCAAGTAGCCCAGTGGTAAGTACAGTACCTTCTTTCTCTCATCCTATGTAAAGTGAGATTGGGGGAAGAGGAGCTGGGGAAAAAAAAAAGAAAAAAAAAGCCTACTTCAAGAGGACTAGTAGATAACTATTTAGTAAGTGGCCTAAAAAGTCAGCTGGGACGTATACCTCTCCCATCTGGGGTCTTCACAAGTAAGTTACAATAAAGCTAGGGCCAAGCAACGTTTTTATAGTTTATATGGCTTGGGTACATTGGGCTAAGACCCACAATGGGGAGTAATAATTTGTTAGGCATTTTACAAAGAGCATGACGTTTAGTTATCTGTTGTGAACAATAAGTTAACCTTGTTCTTATAATATTTGCCAGATCTGAATTCTAATGTTTCAAATTGAGGGTCAAGCTAACAAGATTTAGAACAGTACAAATGTAAGCCTATCAAAAGATAATGCATTTCAATAGGCACTTACAGAGACTATTAAAAACTATGAATACTATCAACCTGTTCTGAGTCCAAAGCAGTGGTCTAAGATGAAAGGACGGCCATCTCATTGCCAATCTTCTGAGTCCATCCAGTTGCACTAGTCTTTTAAAAACTTAGATCTATTCAGAGAATTCAGAAATGGTGCTTAGGTACCAAAGTCTACTACTAATGCACATAGCCTTTCATTCATAGTTAACATGAATCAGTTACAGAGCCAGGAATAGGATGCAGGACTCAACTTCCAGTCTGATGCCCTGTCCGCTATTTAGACACCAGCTTGGTCTACACTACCAACTTATGTCAGTATAACTATGTTGCTCAGGGGTGTGGAAAATCCACACTCCTGAGGGATGCAGTTATACCGACATAACCTCCGGTGTAGACTGTGCTATGTCGATGGCAGAGCTTCTCCCATCAACATAGCTACCACCTTGGGGGAGGTGGAGTACCTATGCCAAGGGAAGAAGCTCTCCCATCAGCATAAGCAGTGTCTTCACTAAGCACTACAGCAGTGCAGCTGCACCGGTGCAGCACTGTCAGTGTAGACAAGCCCTGTGATGGGGTATCTCGCCACCAGAGCATTCCCTCAAGTCAAGATGCAGACTGCATGGGTTCTTCTACTCTAGTGCCTCCTGTTGTTGACTGATCTGATCTGCAGCAGTCTGCATCTTTCATACCCCAATCCTCCACCCAGGCCACCCTTCAAGTTTAGTCCCCTTCCAGGATAACAGAAAAATCCAAAGAGAAAAAAAAATAATCCAAATTTGTAATAGCTTTTATGCCAAGCTTTCAGGCCCCATCTAAGACTTGTCAGTTTTTGCCTCTTTTAATCCTGAGGCTTGTGTTTTCCCTCTTACTGGGGCACGTGGAAAGGTACCCCATGCCCACCCTTTCCTCTGGGTTCCAACCCAGCCACTCTGTGCTGTGCAGATAAGGCCTGTTCCATCAATCCCTCAGCACCTCTACAGGCTGCAACCTACTTTTCCCCTTTTCATCAGTGTCTCCTGCCTGTCTGACTCCCACTATAGAGCAGTGTCTCCTCATGCAAATCCCTCAAGACCCTCCTCAGGCTCTCTGGCTGACTCCAGAATCCTCCTCTACTTTGCTTTGCTTCAGGCCTGTCTTTATGGAGTGCCCTTCTCCTCAGCTGGGCCAAATATTAAATTGGTCCTAATGACCCCAACTCCCCCCCTCTTCCTAGGTGGAAACTGGTGCGGGTAACTAGGCCCTGAGACTCTTGTTAATCCTTTATTTGAAAGTGTGGGGCATATGCCACGTCCCAGACAGAAGTAATATGTATTTAGGTGCAATCAATAAATATAGTCAAGTAGGATTTCCCTCTTCTTAACATCCACCCAGGTGTCCTTTCATTATTTTAAAAGTAGGTGTTAGAGAATAATGCTGCAATACTGAGGTGGACGAGATGACAAAATGGAAATAATTTTAAGTTTATAATCAAGCAGTGATTGGAAAGGAACAGAGGAAGGAACAGCTGTGATGGAAAGAACTAAAGAGACAACTAAATTCAGTTGCCTTTTAGTGTAAGCTGAGCTAAGTTTTAAAACACCTTAGCTGTTACAAATAATTTCTAACATGTATGTGAATACTCTACCAAACAGTTAATAATAGGATTGGGCACTGCTCTCATTTACAATGCTTCCAGGCTCACAAAACCCTAGGCCACTTATTTCAAGTGCAAGTCCTAATGGCTCAGATCTGAGAATATTCTTCCAGTAGATTTGGCACACCACTTCACAGATCTCATTGCACTCTTGTTTCCCAGAAGCTCTGTGCTCTTGACTGCACTCCCATCACAGTCTGAGTATTATAACCAAGCATAGCAGTTGTACCACATACTTATTACACCAGCTCTGTCTCATCCATCAAGTTGGTGAAATAAAGATTTGTGAAGCTATATATAAGAAAGCATTAGTAAGCTGTCACTTGCTTTGAAACCAGGAATGTGCTTGTGCAACGAAAGAGATCTCTACAACCCAGCTTGCCTACCGAAGAAACCTGGAAAATGCACCTGGAAAAACAAAACAACACTATCCAAAAAGTTTCACAGTTCTTTAGACAATCATACATACATTACTGAAGTCAATGGGAGCAGTGGGTGCGAAGCACCTCTTAAATAAATTAGGCCATATGTTTTTGACTAGAGGCCAGTGTACTTCACAGAGAAACTAATGTATAAAAGATACAGAAACAGTGGTGTGCTTACTAATTATCTTTGAAATTGGCTAATATGTCACCTGATGAGTGTGTGTGTGTGTGCTGGGCCACCTGGGAGTTTAGTGACAGCTTGAGTCATTGGGTTATATTATAAAACAAGTAGAAATTAATTATCGGGAGCAATTCTGTACCAGTGAGCTAGCTATTCCCACTACACATAGCAAATGAGTTTACTTTCCCATGAAATCTGCTCTGTATTCACTACCCAAAACAAAGTACCAATTAACGAAACTTGATAGTAAAATAAACCACTGTAATTGGGCAACAGATATTGGCAGCTAAACATAAAAGTGTATATGTAAGTATGCCATTTATCCTGAGTGCTTGACAAATCGGCTCTTTTCTCTGATGAAAGCAGGTATCTCTTCCTGTTGAAGCCTTGGAACTTCTACCATCTCAAATGACTTT
Source organism: Lepidochelys olivacea (assembly GCF_965140295.1). Classification (NCBI taxonomy): domain Eukaryota; kingdom Metazoa; phylum Chordata; order Testudines; family Cheloniidae; genus Lepidochelys; species Lepidochelys olivacea. Next base: position 115,438,363 of record NC_140411.1, read on the forward strand.
ATCAGGGAAATGCAAAATTAGACCTGAACAATTAAATGACCACTTTCCCCTCAATATATCTGAGTGATGCCAGTTCAGTTCTTTTTTTACCTTGGCTACTCTCAAGTTCAGCTGGTTGAAACTCAGAATTTCCATTCCATGGGAAATGCTGACATTTTAAAATGTCCTTTCATCCCAAATTGGAACCAAATGTCAAAATGAATCGCCTGTAAAAATGAAATTTCTGAAAAATTTCGTTTCAACTTTATCATTTTGACATTTATGTATTCAAAATATTTGATTATAATATGTCAAAACAAAATACTATGACTTCTTGAGATGAAACATTGTGATACAATTGAACTGAAGTGTTTAGACAATTTTTTCATCAAAAATTGACAGAATCTATGTTCCTGCTAAACATTTTGATTTCATTGCATCAGCATTTTCCAAAGGAAAAACACTCCACTCGAAAATCTTCAATCAGCTCTAAAGTCTTCACCAACAGGCATTAGAGTCACAGCTGAATTATCTTCTCTAGATCTCTTAGTCTTTTTAGAGCGAACAGGCTTATTAATGGGATGTCTTTCTCCATTCTGTTAGAGCATTATTTTTCTCCTATAGAAGTTAGACATAGGTTAACACCCACATGGTCTGATTCTGATCTAAGACATGCATAGAGGCCTGATTTTGCAAGCATTTATGTATGTGTTTAACTTAAGATACTTGAGTAACCATTAGCACAACATTAAATAATTGTGCACAAGTGTTTGCAGGATCAGGACTAAGGATGGGATCCACAAAGTGACTTAGATATTGCAAAGCTGAGCATTGCACCACCTACCTTTTAGGTGCTTAGGACATCACAGGAATACCACTGTGAGCCACAAAGCCAAGTTAGGTGCCGAAGCTCCCTATACAATGAATAGGAAGAGACAGGTGCCTTAGAACGTGATCCACAAATGCCAGGAGCTTAAGGGAAGGGCTGTTTCTTGCAGGAATGAGCCAGGCACCTGTCTTGCTCCACACAAAACAGTAGGGGGATGCAGCTGGTCGGGGGAGGTTCTTCTCTCTCTCTCTGTGGCCCAATGACTATTCACTGTGGCTAACTACTTAAATAGCCATTGGGCCAAAGAGAGAATGACTCTGTAGCCTAGTGGTTAAGGCACCTATCTGAGCAGAGTAAGACCCAGGTCCTGTCCCCCTGCTACAACCGTTCATTCATTATTTATACACAGGGGAACAGCTTCAATAGGAGAGACTGAGGGAGCCCCCCCATTTGAATATTCCATAGCCTAGTGGTTCAAATACTCTTCTGAGAGAGGGGAGACCTCCTGTTCAAATCCTTTATCCTCCTCTGGCAGAGAAAAGGAGGAACTGAACCTGGGGCCATGTCTACACTACGAAAGTAATCCGATTTTACAGAAGTCAATTTTTGGGAACCAATTGTATAAAGTCGAGTGCATGCATCCACACTAAGCACATTAATTCGGTGGTGTGCGTTCATAGTACTGTGGCAAGTGTGGACATTCCGAGCGGTGCATTGTGGGTGGCTATCCCACAGTTCCCGCTGCGCGTTGGAATTCTGGGCTGAGCTCCCAATGCTTGATGGGGCCAAAAATTTGTTGCGAGTGGTTATGGGTAAATGTTGTCAGTCAGCCCTCCCTCCCTCTGTGAAAGCAACAGCAGACAATCATTTCACGCCCTTTTCCGTGGATTGCCCGAGCAGACGCCATAGTACAGCAAGCATGGAGCCCGTTCAGCTCACTGCAGCAGTTATGACCATTGTAAACACCTCATGCATTATCGTGCAGTTTATGCAGAACCAGCACCTGAAAAACCAGGTGAGGAGGCGACGGCAGCGCGGTGATGAGGACATGAACACAGATTTCTCTAAAACGACAGTCCCCAGCAATTTGGAGATCATGGTGTTACTGGGGCTGGCTCATGCCATGAAACGCTGATTCTGGGCCCGGGAAACAAGCACAGAGTGGTGGGACCGCATAGTGTTGCAGGTTTGGGATGATTCCCAGTGGCTCCGAAACTTTCGCATGCATAAGGGCACTTTCATGGAACTTTGTGACTTGCTTTCCCCTGCCCTGAAGCGCAAGGATACCAAGATGAGAGCAGCCCTCACAGTTCACAAGCGAGTGGCAATAGACCTGTGGAAGCTTGCAACGCCAGACAGCTACCGGTCAGTCGGTAATCAATTTGGAGTGGGCAAATCTACTGTGGGGGTTGCTGTGATGCAAGTAGCCAACTCTATCATTGAGCTGCTGCTATCAAAGGTAGTGACTCTGGGAAATGTGCAGGTCATACTAGATGGCTGTGCTGCAATGGGATTCCCTAACTGTGGTGGGGCTGTAGACGGAACGCATATCCCTATCTTGGCACCAGACCACAAGGGCAGCCAATACATAAACCGCAGGGGGTACTTTTCAATGGTGCTGCAAGCACTGGTGGATCACAAGGGACGTTTCACCAACATAAACGTGGGATGGCTGGGAAAGGTTCATGATGCTCATGTCTTCAGGAACTCTGGTCTGTTTAAATGGCTGCAGGAAGGGATTTACTTTCCAGACCAGAAAATAACTGTTGGGGATGTTGAAATGCCTATAGTTATCCTTGGGGACCCAGTCTACCCCTTAATGCCCTGGCTCATGAAGCCGTACACAGGAACCCTGGACAGTAGTAAGGAGCTGTTCAAACTATAGGCTGAGCAAGTGCAGAATGGTGGTAGAGTGTGCATTTGGACATTTAAAGGGTCGCTGGTGCAGTTTACTGACTCACTCAGACCTCAGCGAAACCAATATTCCCATTGTTATTGCTGCCTGCTGTGTGCTCCACAATCTCTGTGATAGTAAGGGGGAGACGTTTATGATGGGGTGAGAGGTTGATGCAAAATCGTCTGGCCGCTGAATACGCACAGCCAGACACCTGGGCGGTTAGAAGAGCACAGCAGGAAGCGCTGTGTGATACTTCTGTTTGTTTCTCCTTGATGAAAATCCACCCCCTTGGTTGCCTCTAATTTCCCTGTAAGCCACTCACCCTCCCCGTTTCGTTCACAGCTTGCTTGCAAAGGAAATAAAGTCACTATCATTTAAAAAACCTGTATTCTTTATTAATTGATAAAAAAATAGGGAGATAACTCACAAGGTAGCCCGGGTGGGGTGTGGGAGGATGGTAGGAGGGAAGAAAAAGGCCACTTTAAAACTTCTTGAATGACAGCCTTCTGTTGCTTGGGCTGTCCACTGGGGTGAAGTCGTTGGGTGCCCCGAGCCTTCCCCCCTCCACCCCACGTTCTTGGGCATCTGGGTGAGGAGGCTATGGAACTAGGGGAGGAGGGAGGGCTCTTAAACAGGGGCTGCAGCGGCAGTCTGTGATCCTGCTGCCGTTCATGAACCTCCACCAGACGCCGGAGCATGACCATTTGATCCCGCAGTAGCCCCAGCATTGCCTCATGCCTCCTCTGATCTTCCTGCTGCTACCTCTCCTCCCATTCATCGGCCACTTTCCTGTACTCTGCTATTGTGTTCCTCCACACAGCTCTGTCAGTGCCGGACGACTGCATGATCTCAGAGAACATTTCATCACGCGTGCGTTTTTTCGCCGCCTTATCTGAGATAGCCTTTGGGACGGAGAAGGGAGGCTTGAAACATTTGCAGCTGCTTGAGGGAAAAAAAAGGAAGTGAAGTATTTAAAAAGATACATTTTACAGAACAATGGCTATACTCTTTCACGGTGAACAACACTATTCACATTACATAGCACATGTGATTTTGGTACAAGGTCGCATTTTGCATCTTCTATTGAGTGCCTGTGGCTTTGGTGTTAGAGATCACACATGCAGTGCCGGGCAACAGAATTCAGCTTGCAGGCGGCCACGGTAAGCCATGGTCTTTCAGCTTTTGCAACCTTCATAACAGCAGCACCCTCCTGTTCCATACCAAGCAAAGCATGTTGAGTTGGCCATTTAGTGCTGTGGTTTTCCTGTTAACGTGCAGCAGCAGAAACCAAACTAACTCCCCCACATCCAATTCTCTGGGATGATTATTTTATCCCTCCCCCCACAGTGTGGCTGCTATCAGGGAAGATCCCTGCTAGCCAAATGCAAACAGCTCAGCGCCAATTGCCCACCCCCACTGCATGGCTAACTGCAGGGAGGATTTCTTTTCAGCCACAGGCAAACAGCCCAGGGTAATAGCCCCGGGTAATAGCCCACTAGGAACGGACACCTCTGAATGTCCCCTTATTAAATTCCCCTATTTCAACCAGGTTACCATGAACAATATCACGCTCCTGAGGATAACACAGAGAGATAAAGAACGGATGTTGCTTGAATGCCAGCAAACGCAGGGACCATATGCTGCCAGGCTTTGTCATGCAATGATACCAGATTACTTGCTACTAGCATGGCGTGGTAAAGTGTCCTACCATGGAGGATGGAATAAGGCTGCTCTCCCCAGAAACCTTCCACAAAGGCTTCCACAGACAGGGGTGGGGTAGTGGTGGCAGCCCCCCCTAGAATTGCATGCAGCTCAGCATAGAAACTGCATGTCTGGGGCTCTGTTCCAGAGCGTCTGTTTGATTCTTTGGTTTTCTGGTACGCTTGTCTGAGCTCCTTAAGTTTCACCCGGCACTGTGTTGCGTCCCTGCTGTACCCTCTGTCCCTCATGGCATTGGAGATTTTTTGAAATTTTTTGGCATTTCGTCTTTTGGAACGTAGTTCTGATAGCATGGATTCCTCTCCCCATACAGCGATCAGATCCAGTACCTCCCATTCGGTCCATGCTGGAGCTCTTTTTCAATTCTAGGACTGCATGGTCACCTGTGCTGATGAGTTTGCCTGGCCAAACAGGAAATGAGATTCAAAAGTTCCCGGGGCTTTTTCTGTACACCTGGCCAGTGCATCCGAGTTCAGAGTGCTGTCCAGAGCGGTCACAGTGGTGCAGTGTGGGATAGCTCCCAGACGCCAATACCTTCAAATTGCGTCCACACTAACCCTAATTCGAAATGGCGATGTCGATTTCAGCACTAATCCCCTTGTTGGGGAGGAGTACAGGAATCAGTTTTAAGAGCCCTTTATGTCGAAAAAAATGTCTTCATTGTGTGGACGGGTGCAGGGTTAATTTGATTTAATGCTGCTAAATCCAACATAAACTCGTAGTGTAGACCAGGCCTGGGTCTCAAACATTCCAGGGAAGTGTTCTAACCACTGGGCTAAAAGTTATAAGTGGGGTACCAACACCAATCGCCTCCTTCTTTGGCTGGATTCTGAAGGGGACCTGATCCAGTAAGCAGCCTCTGAGAACTGAAGTGGCTAACTCATCTGTATCGTTAGTCTGCATCAGGCTGGCATGACCACAGACTGGAGCTGCAATGTCAAAGATGTCACATATACAAACATATCAATACCCCTTTACAGAACAGTAGGCTGTATGTGGTGTCAGCCATATTTTAGTCATTGGATGAAATACTAGTAGCTGCGCAGAGCCAGTCATTCCTTGTAGATGTCCACTTCAGGTAACCCACTGAATATCAGGTCCAATAATGGTAAAGATACCATAAAGGAAATGTACATGGAACCCAACAGTAAACAAAACAGTTTTAAATAACAAATACCCTTTTTACGATGTAGTGTTAGTGACCCCAAATTGCGAATTGTGATATATGGAATTTGCATGATTTGACACATTCCAATTTACAAGAGTCTTTGTTATACATTAAGAGCAATGCCATTTCGATAATTGGTCATAACCGATTGAATCAGACAATTTACCTTGTTCAACACTCCTTGATGAATATGTTATGGTAGGTGACACATAGCTATCATAGGCCAGACAGATAATCTCTTTACCCATTTAGGACTCTTTTACTTTCTTATTATTTTCTGTACTTAATTCATTAATTTTTACTTTCATATGATGTAAACAAATTAGCAGTTTCATGCATATTCTATACAATATGCCTTTCTTCAGTAGACAGACCATCAATGCCATGTAACATAGGTATATAACTGTGTTTGTAACCTGACGCTCAAAATATTTAATGTCTTATTATGTTTTCCATACCTACCCTGCTCCAAATAGACATTCCTGATCCAAATAACCCTGAAATAGAACCAACAATTCCATCTAAACTCTGGAGTCCTCTAGTTCAAATGATACCAGATTGTGGAAGTTTATTGTCCTGCTATCAGATCCTGTACCCATTCCTGATAAGAGGCTATAGTATCTAGTAAAAGTGAGCATATAGAAGTGATACATTTGTTTTTACACAATGACCAAATTCTGCCATATTCCAGTGAGAGAGGTTTAAAATTACAGGTAGATGCATAAACTGTATAGATGTAAGCAGTGTCAGGATGAGCTTCACCCTGACATCTGGTGGTGAGGTGTGGCAAGTTGTGGAAAAGAACTTCAGGGGCCGATCTCATTTGCATAGGCACACCCACCACACCTAGAATGAGACCATAGCTGCCCAAATGGTCACTTTGGCTGCTGTGGGATCCCCAGTGTCTCTGTTATTGGGGCAGGAAGAATAAATTGTTATTACCCTGATTATGGGAACTGTGCTTGGAACTGTATGTGGCCTTTTGTTATGATGGAGGGATTCACCATCAACTAAGTAGCACTCGCTAGGCAAGGGTCATGGGTTCCAAAACTGTGTGAATGGAGAGAGGCTGGGGACAAGTATTAATACTTGGTGGCATGGGCCCCCTGATGAGGGCCTTACATGCTAATTGCACTTCCTCCTCTCTCCACTGTGGAATATCAGAGCTAATTTTGATTTCATTAGAAGTCTAGTTATAGGCTGCTGAGCTCACTTTGGGCTGATAGTGCACCAGCACTGGGGCTCCCCTATTATAAGCTGAATTCACCTAAGAGCTGAAATCACTGAGTGTTGTGTTAAGTAGTGGGGGAGCCTGAAGATATATTGTGGAGCAGTTTGCGGGACGGCTGGTGAAGCAGTTTGATGCGGCGCAGTGTGTGGATGGCAGGAGCTGCTTGTGGGCCGTGGAGCTGAGCGAAGGAGTTTGTGGGGCGGCTGACGGAGCGGAGCGGGGCGCAGCTGAGCGAAGGAGTTCGTGGGGCAGCTGGCGGAGCGGAGCGCAGCTGAGCGAAGGAGTTCGTGGGGCGGCTGGCGGAGCGGAGCGCAGCTGAGCGAAGGAGTTTGTGGGGCGGCTGGCGGAGTGGAGCGCCGCTATGGAGCTATGGGGCGGTCAGCTTCAGATCACGTAAGGTGCCTCTTACCCCTGCCCCATTTCCACCCAGGTTGGGAGGTAAAGCTCCGCAGATAAACTTTCGAACTCTGGGGCTGCCCTGACCAGGGACAGAGACTTTTGGGGCATTGGACTTTTGGGACTTTGGGTGATTTGGGGTTGCTGGACTCAAGAACCAAAGGGAAAAGGGCATGCCCCCAATTTGCCTGGGGTGGGTTTTTTGCTCATGGGTTGTGTTATGAATCCTGTTGGTGGTGTTTCCCCAACATAATGCCACATTGTTTCTCTCTGTTATTAAAAGACTTTTGCTACACTCAGACTATGTGCTTGCGAGAGGGGAAGTATTGCCTCTTGGAGGCGCCCAGCGGGGGTGGTATATATTGGTCCCAGGTCACTGGGTGGGGGCTCGAGCCGGTTTGCATTGTGTTATTGGAATGGAACCCCTAGATATTGAACCCGGCCCTTGTTGCTGCCAACTCTGACGGGCAGAAGGGTTACATATTATTAAGTAAAATCCTCAGAACTGAAGTAGCAGTTAGACCACTTGGTGGATCCATTTCTTCCTTGGTGAATGCTTTGTTTTTATTAGATTTTTGGATGCCAAGGGGTTGTGTACCAAGCATAGGGCTAGTAATATCCTAATGGCATAATTAAGGGAGCTATCTCTAGCCTTAATGTTACATTGCCATATGACCATCTTGGGTCACTTCTGAATTTCACAGAGGCAATATACTGCCCAGGGTCATTAGGCTGAACCCTAGTGATGGTGACATTGGCCGTTCCTATTCCATTAAGGCAGGTGGCTCTGACTTGCCAATCTCCTTGCCCAGCCCCTAAAGTGTGCTTATTTGAAATGTAGCAAGAATTAGCACTAAATTTACCCTGATTTAAATGTTGCCTCAGTATTCTTGCCAGGTACCCTCTGTTATTTGGGAAATTGAGCTTTAGAGGATATTGCCTCCTTGGGATACCACTACAGTTGATTTTGGAATACTTTTCGCTTTCCTTCTTTCCCTGTTCTTCACTAGATATTGGTCACAGTTATTGTGATGTTTATTTGGATGTGTTACTGAATATCACGCTACCTGTAAGAAAATGTAATTGAAATCAACCATTCACTGGTTGTGCCTTACACCTTTACGTTGAGTAACACAATGTATCTCCTGATCCTCAGGTAGGAGATTGTCAATTAACAAAGATCCATTACCAAAATATCCACAAAATCTTATCCACCTTAGGTCAGGTCCTTCTCTTCTCCACAACCTTTGCTGAGTGCAAGGTGGAGACCACCATGGGATGTTCTGGTACCTCCAGGCACTAGTTAATTGTCCAACTTTAGTCTATATTATATACAAATTTTCTTCTGTATCCCTTGGCTCTGTCTTAAGATTCATGTGAGGAATATATTGTGTTCCCTGATGACAATTAGTTTGTAGATTTGTTGGTTCAATCTTGGGTCCATGAATAACACCCCATAAATGGATTATACCAATAATCACCACAGCAATTTTCATGATGCTTGAAGTTGAGAAGCAGTTCCCTTGAACACTTTGTGCTGGTTAGCTTGATAAATTTTATCCACAGTTGTTGTTTTCCATTCAGTCAAATTTTACACACAGATTAATTTAATTTATCCACAATATAAAAAGGGCCATTTACAACACAAGTTATGCTCTGATATAGTATATGACAGAAGCATGACCTGGTCTCCAATTTTCCAATCATTTTCTTTTATACCTTGGTAAGGTACATTTTTGTTTTGTGTTTTGACTTCCCCAATTCTTTAGCCATGTACAAATGTACCTGCTTAAAGTACTCTTGCATAAAAACATCCATTTTAATCCCTTCAACATGTTCATCACTGACTGCCCAAAACAAAATGTTTTGGTAACCTCATTTCTCTACCCGTTTTTATCTCAAAAGGAGAACAATTTGTTGCACTATCAGGAGCAGCCCTGATTGCCACAAAGACTATGGAATTAAAGTACCCTAATCTTTCCCATTTATAGAGACAAACTTTCTCAACATCAATTCATAGTTCTATTAATCCTGTCCACCTATCCTGAAAACTGAGGGCAGTGAAGAATGTGGAACTTTTGTTGTATCCTCAATACCAACAAGCAGTTTTGTAAAACTTTCACTATAAAATGAGTTCCCTGATCAGATTCCATTTTTGCTGGTAGACCGCAACAGGAGAATATCTGTTCCACTCACACATGGGCTGTTGCTGGAGCAGTGTTGGTTCACATTGGGAAAGACTCCGTCCATTTAGAGAATCGGTCGATTACTACCAACAAATATTTATTTCTCTTTTTACTTGTGGGTAATGGTCCCACAAAGTCAACCTGCAAAATGGACCCTAGTCCTGAATTTTGCTGAGGTCTAAGGAGAGCCTTGTTCTTGTTACTAGTGGGATTATTCGGTGCACAGATTAAGCAATTGTCACAGAATTCTTTCATATCATTTCTTACATCTAGTCACCAACCCACAATTTCTAAACTTTATAAAGTTTTGTCAGTCCCCTGATGCCCTCCTGAAGGAACATCATGTACTGAATAAATCAAATCTTTCTGAATTTGCTCTGGCACCACTCATTCCAGTGTTTACTCCATTCAAACATGAGTAAGAAATTCTCCTTTAAGGTTAAATTTGGTTTGTATGGTTTTAAAGGAGATTGCTGTGGCAATTTCTTTCCTGCCTGCACCTGTTTTATTCCTTCTGATAACATTGCAACCTTTTTCTGCAGTGCCTGAAAATCAGGTACAGGGTCTGTAGTGCTAATTGCTGAGACGGGGAGCTCATGGTTATTACATGGGAAGGTCCAAAGTTCCCCCTCTTGAGCTCCCTGTCTGGCAAGAGAATCAGCTACAGAGTTTTCAGTATGAACCAGAGCCATTTTACATTTCCCTCTAACCTTCAGAGTGAAGGGAGGGAAGAGGGAAGAAAAACAATGTAAGAGAGAAGAGCTGCATAAGACAATGGAGAACCATCAGAAGTGAAGCCATGAGAAGCCAGTAAAGAAGGTACTCAGTGAGGGTATTACATACCCAAGCACAGTCAGACTAGGGTAGTGTTGAGGCAGCAAAGCATTCCAAAGCAGAAGCTGTAGCAGCCTGGTCTGCATATTGGGCTGAATAGGGAGCGCAGGAAAAAAATGAGGGAAAGAGGTGGGTTAGCCAGAAAAAGGACATAAAGGTGGAAACCAGTAAGTGTTTTTCCATCCTTGTAAAAACTGGAGCTGTCTGTAAAAGGAAGGACGATACATCAGTGCGGGAAAGTAGAGGTTGGAAAAACGGAGGTGGTTAGAAGGAGAGAAATGCAAGGGACACTCATGAGGAGTGCCATCGTTGATGAGAGGCGAAGGCATAAGGGAAGAACAGACAGTGGTGTCTCTCTCCTCAGGAATAAAGACCAAAGGGAAAGTCAAGATACCTGTCCATCTTTAACTTGATCGGCAAGAAAAAAAATTGAAAGGTGTGTATGTGGCATTGTGAGATGATAGGAGAGAGGCCACTTAAAAAGGTGAAATGTTGGATTGCCCAGAATGTGCAAATAAGTTACATTCACACAGGAAGAACTTAAGCTCAACAGGCAAGAGTAGTTTGGAGGCGTATGCAATAGGCCTTCATTTACTGTGCACTTTGTGATGGGGTGTAAATTAGGCCTAATTAACTCCCTGGGCTGCATCTGGTTGAAGAGCCGGGGATTAGGGGTTGATTAAATGAGGTCGGAACAGGAGGGGCCTGTATAAAGCCCGGAAGCTGAGTAGAAGGGGGCTGCAGGTTTGGGAGGAGAGTTGGAAGGCGGGCAAATACAAAGAGGGGGGGAAGCCAGGAAGGTAGGAAAAGGCTTATGGGAAAGCAGCAAGGAATAGGAGTGCAGATCTTGGTTGCTGACCAGAGGGACCCTGAGCTGGAACCTGGAATGCTAGAAGGTTCAGTGAGTGCACCCCGTGACACACCACCTGAGCTAAAACCACTGACACTGTGACTTCACTGGCAGTGACCTCCAAGTGAAAGTACTGTGAGGGGGTCAGGTGTGGCCAGGGTAGGTGGTGATGGCACAGCCTGACTAAGAGTTGTGACTGCCTGTGTATGCTGCTCTGTCCACTGCCAAGGAGCGGCTTTCTTTAGAAGATGGTTTGGGGAGCAGTTATAAGGGCACAGTCAGGGATGAAATCAATGCGATATCCAATAAGGTCCAAAAATGACTGCAGTGTGGACACACTGACAGGCGATAGTGAATGGGAAAACAAATCTACTGTCTTCTGAAATGGTGTCTGTCCATCTTCAGACAGAGTCATCCCGAGAAAGGAAACTGTTTGGTAGCAAACACACTTTGGTTGGGTTGCACTTCAGACCAGCATGAGGTAGTAGCATGAGGAACTTGTTTAGGAGCCTGAGGTGCACATCCTGGGTGACAGGAGAAGGGCAGAAGTCATCAGCATACTGAAATAAAGCAGCAGCTTTAGAGAATGGTAACAGTGCTCATCCCCATGGATACAGCTGCCTCTGAAAAGCAAAGCCAAATTGTACTAACATAAGAAAAATCCATAAGAAAAATCTAAAGTAGAAAACGACTGTAAGTCAGGAGTAAATGTTTTAATTATATCGGGAGTGGTGGACACTGTGACCGAACATGTAGGGGGGTCACTTGGCTCAATTTGAGATACTCAGTGCTTAATTTGTGCCAGGGCTTGCCAGAGCTTAATGCCGGTACCTCCAGACTTGGCAGTGCATAGCCCCGGCACCTCTGGGCTTGCCATGTTAGTTATCAAAGTAAAAAATTTGCTTGAGTCCTGGCACCTCTTTCATTACAAATTAAGCACTGGTGATAATCAGTTGTGAGCCTCCAAGAGCCATCAGGTTTGATTACTAGCCAGATACGGGAATTGTTGGAAGAGGGACAGGGACAAAAAACACCTTTCTGTAATAAAGAATCAATGGCCTCTGCAATGTATGGCTTTGCTGTATTGGGATATGGACACTGGTGTTGAAGAGGTGGATCAGGTCCTGTGATCTTAACAGAAACTGCTTACTTGCCATGTCATGCACTGGGAAAAAGCCAAAGCCTTATCCTCAGCTAAAGGTTGCAGAATACCCCATGAGGCGTACTTTTTATAAAGGGTAGATAAATCTCATGGCACTGTGTTTTAAATTGCCACAATAGAACAAGAATGAGGAATTACAATGGGGGTATCTACTAAAAGTGGTACATCAAGGATACACAACAAACTGTTAGCCAGGTCTACTACACTACCATGTTTGATCATGAAAATGGAGCCAAAAAGGTTCTAAGGGTCTGGTAAACAGGTAAGTGAAAAAACATGTACATTTATGCATTGTCCCTATAAGTACTGGAATTGTTTTAGAGAAAGCAGAAAGGACCGGACTTACCAGAGGAGAAAAAGGAAGCGAAATGGTTAGTTCCATGTAGCAGAGAGATCTGCACTGATGTATATCAGCATATTCAATTGATGACTTCCTACCACCACTGATAGAGACAGGTGACCACAATCATTAAATGTGAAAGAACATAAGAATGGCCATAGTGGGTCAGATCAATGATCCATCTAGCCCAGTATCCTGTCTCTGACAAAGGCTGGTGCCGGATGCTTCAGAGGAAATGAACAGAACAGGGCAGTCATCTAGTGATCCATCCCCTGCCATCCAGTCCCAGCTTCTGGCAGTCAGAGGTTTAGGGACGCATCCCTGACCATTTTGGCTAATAGCCATTGGTGGACCTATCCTCCATGAACTTATCTAATTCTTTTCTGAATTGAATTGCAAATGGCAAAAGATTGTACAGGAGACATGACCCCCTCGTTGTGAAGGTCCCTGTGACACAGAGGATGCCACAGGGGCTGTATTGGTTTGGTCCCAGGTAGTGATGAGCGTGTCAAGCTGATTAGACAGGCACTCCACCTGCTGCTTAATATAGATTTACAGACCAAGTACTCCCTCCCATTCAGTTTGATGGGGTGAGGGAGACACATGGTTGAAAACAGTTGAGCGATTAGCGTTGCCTTCATGAAACATACCTCTACAAGACGGGGGAGCCTGTGACTGAAAGGGTGGGAATTCAGATCACTTCCACAAACTTGCCCGCTGCCCCAGGTACAACTAAAGCTTCCCCTGGTGTGTATGCCTGATGTGGTTGTGTCTGGGCGAATTAAAGCCAGGAGTTATCAGAGAAATGTGAAACTTGGGCTTTTCCTCTGCCTCGGCATCTTCCTACTGTGACAGGAGTTATCAAAGTCACCACCAAGATGCTGGTAACCGCTATCCCAACCGTCCTCATGGAACAAACTCTGAGGAGGAGGTACAGAGGGGCTTACTTCTGGTGCAATCACTGCAATTTTCCCCCTAAGGTCCTGTACTTGTTCCCTGAAGTCTTCTTCCCTCTGTTTACAACTGTAGTGATCTATGAAGGATCCCTGTTGCTTTAAATACAATCGCTCCTGAGGCATTCTGAATGTACTTTTTAAATCATTGGCTTTGTTTGTACTGCAACTTTTCACATTCTTCCCTGCCAGATCCGTTCTGGCATTCTCCCAGCTTATATTAGTTTCTTCCAAGTTGCAAGTGATACAAGAATTAACTTTACTCAAACTGTCAAGTTGCTGTCTTAACCTGTTAGTTTCCTCTCAGGTTTTGTTGATCCTCTAAAGCCCTGTCTAGTTCTCTGACTTTGGTGTGAAATGACAGAAAAAAGGCACTCCATATTTTTACCCCTTAATTCCTTCTCCTTTCCTTTCTTAGGGCTTTCAGTCCAAAATGTCCCTGACACAGATGCCCAGGGTCCATAGTCATAAACAACTTCTATCACTGATGAACTGCCCCTATTATCTGAAATAAATATTTTTACAAAGGATTCTAATAGCCTCTGATTGCCAGCTGACATGATTTGTATTTCCTAGGGCTCTGGCATTTAGCCTGAGTTAGCTCTTTCTGTTATATAATACAGATCTATTGTTTTTTTTAAGATGCTCCCTAAGGCATATAGCTGCAAAAGTGGGGGTGGGGTAGGGAAAGGGCTGAAATCCGTTATCAACCAAAGTAAAAACCCCAGTTTGGTAACTGTTCTTTCACCTGAGAACCAGCTAGTGACCCTATATTCAAAACAGCTTTGATTTAACTCTGATTACTGATGCTCATCTGGGGTGCCAATTGTTACCTAAAATGTTTGGTTCTTTATCAATAATCACAGTTAACCAGATTTAGTAACCCACTAGTGTTAGTCAAAGATCAGTTAGCACAAATGCAGAAAGATAAGGGTTAAATACTTTCCCACTTCATTGATCTGGGGATACAACCAGCAATATGGACTATTCTGGATAAATAACTTTCTGCTGAGGAGTATATATTCCTTAGGTTGTTACCATGGGCACAAACTCTCCCAAATTAGTTTGTGTCATTCTTTCCCTATTTCCATTCCCATGCTGTCTGCACTTGCTATCCACGCTTGTTGGAAATTTGTATCTAGTTTCTTGCAACAATTATATCAGCTGTTTGTTATTTTCAGAAACCTCAGCAAAATACTATTTTTATCTCTGTGCATGCGAAGAACAAAAGCTTACCCACAGTTTTTAATATATTTCAGTATAGAGAAAAATGGAGAAGATAGTCACTTTAGCATGAGTATGTACATAAAAACGGCCATAGTGGGTCAGACCAAAGGTCCATCTAGCCCAGTATCCTGTCTTCTGACACTGGCCAATGCCCGGTGCCCCAGAGGGAATGAACAGGTAATCAGAAGTGATCCATTCCCTGTCACTCATTCCCAGCTTCTGGCAAACAGGATTCTCTTAAAAATACATAATATTGGAAAAATAATTTTGGTAACAGGCTGATTGCCAGCCTTTATCTGGTTTGTGAATCGCTCTGGGCTTAGGTAGGAGACAGCTGTCCCGACGCCTAGACGGAGGCAGCAGTGTGCATGCCCAAAGGCAGAAACATAGGTACCTAGAGAACTTTTACCCTGAAAACATAGGCACTGTATGAGTTTAGGTGCCAGCAGCGTTCATCAGGCGTTTTGTTGATCTCAGTGGAGCCAAAACTGTGACTTAGGTGCCTAAACTTGAGATTTATGTGGCTAAATCTGGAGTTATGTGCTTAAGTACCTTATGGATCTGGGCCTAACTCTATGAAAGTCAGTGGTGTGTGAGATCAGAATCTGGACCCCAGTGTCCTGGGGGAAAATGTTACTTCATTCTCTACTTTTTATATATAAAAAGACGTATCTCTTTTAATACATTTATAATTGGTACATTTAAAAGAGGAAAACAGATGTGGAAGCCTTTAGCATGTGTGCCAAGCTACAGGTAAGGCATGCTCAGCACAGAGGGGGTTGCAATGGTGGCCTTAAGGGATCTTTGTGATGAGATAGATGTAAAGGAAACCTGGCCATTCACTTCCCTTACACTAGCAGCTGTCAGAAAGATGCAAAAACTGCTCTGGGGTTCTTTGCCACCTGAGGATACTCCTCCACATGAGGAATCTGCCTGTGGCCAAGTAAACTGCTTTCAGAATTGTTTGGCACTGGTGGAGGGGCCCAAAGCAGCCTGAGCACACTGGATAAGCAGGCCAGCTGTAGGCATAGTTAAGAGTGAATGGAAGCCATGTCAGCACTGGGAAAGAATAAAACCAAATCAACAAATACATAATACTAGGCCAGAGCACAAATATACAAAACAAGTTTTGAATCTGGACATCCTCCACACCACAAACAAAGGGCATCAGCTTAAATTCCGCATGCTCACAGGGGGCCTTAAAGGCAGCACAAACAGCAGAGTCCTGCTGGGCAAGGAGACACAGTATAGTCCTGTTAGGCAAGGCTGTAGGGAGGGTGTGCTGGGAGCCTGTTTCCCCTGTACCCTTGGGGCAGTGCTCCCTAGCATCTTTCTCAACAGTCACATTGAGGAAAGTTGGGTTGGGGCTGGGAAGAGGCATGGCTGTGGATCAGTCACTATTCAGATACCCAGGTCAAAATCCTCCATCGGAGAAATGGCATGTGCAAAACCATAAAGCTGCAGTAGCAATCAGGAAGAAGGGTTTGCTGGTGCAGATGGCATGAGTGAGTGGAATGGAAATTTTGTCCTTTCCCAGCCTCTGTACAGAACCTGAGAGCAAAGACTACAGACTTGGGCTTCACACAGGGGTTGAGGATTTGGCCCTTTTCCAGCAACTCAAAGGTGTGCATCATATCAAAAGGGGAAATGTGACTGTGAGGGGGTAGTAACTCTGTATCACAGGCTGTGATGATTCTGTGATCATTTCTCCCAAATTTGACTTGCAAATGTGTTTTATATGTAGGCAATTTTGTATTAGTAATGCAAGAGAGATGTAAGCACGTGATAAGGCTTAATCTTCTTAGTATATGTGTAATATTCCTCAGGTGGCACGTGACCAGGATTATCACCAAATTTGGCCGGCTGGTTTTATCATTATTTTCCCCGGCTTCAGGCTGGTACTGATGGGAAGTGTAATAAACACTAACAATTTTGAAACTGAGGATTTTACAGCTGTGAAAACCTTTGCAGGCTAGCCTAGACTCAGACACTCATATTTATTTATAACTTCCACCAAGCAGTGGGAAATCTTATTCTTCCTTCAACTAGTAACACGTTGGTTTTACGCCTGTAAAGCTCTTACTGAATTCCTATATAAGCTTTTCTTTCAAATAGCATCATCACTCCTGCCTTTATTTGTCTGCTTCTGGAAAACAGCACAAACCCACTGGTGTAAATACTGGCTGATCATTAAGGCAGGAAGACAGAACACAAACAACAGCCGGAACACAATAACAGGGCTGGCCTTGGGAAAACGGTGCCCTGGGCAAATTTGCATTTTGGCCCCCCTGGTCCCTATGGGTATGGCCCCTGCCTTTGCCCTTGGTCCTTGTGGGTATCCCCTCATTGTCCCTGGCCCCTGTGGCTCTCCAATCCTTCATGCCCAACCCCTCCACCCTCTTGCATCCCTAACCCCTGCACTGTGCTCCCTTCACCCCTAGCCCCTACACCCCGCTCCTGCGCCCACATAGGGAAACTGACCTGGATGTACAAAGCAGCCGGCACTGCTGCTCGCTCCCCCCCTTGAATGCTGCTCCTCCGCACCCTCCTATGGGGCTGTGAGGGAATGAGCAAGGAGCAACGTCAGGGCTTCCTGCATCCTGGTTACTTTCCCCACCTGAGCTGCATAAGGGCAGGGCAGGAGAGCAGCAGTTCCTGATGCTCACCTCACACCACAGCTCAAGTGGGGAAAGTGACTCGGATGCATGGAGCGCTTGGTGTTGCTCCTCGTTGTCTCCCCGCCCCCCACAGCCCCCTCAGGGGAGCACGAAGGAATGTTGCGGGGGGAGCAGTATCTGTATGTCACTGCTCACTCCCCACATGTTCCTCTGCTGGATGGAAGTAGGGGAAAATTCGGGCACCCCTCCACGTCGCACGGCACCCCCTTGACCATGGCGCCCCGGGCAGTCAGCCGGGTGGCCCATCCCTAAGGCCAGCCCTGCACAATAACACAAACTTGTTGAAAATAACAGGGTATTTAGCCTGTGACAGCATTAGCTCCTGTCAAGGTTCTTTCCCCACTCTGAACTCTAGGGTACAGACGTGGGGACCTGCATGAAAACCTCCTAAGCTTACTTTTACCAGCTTAGGTCAAAACTTCCCCAAGGTACAAATTAATTTTACCCTTTGCCCTTGGATTTTCACTGCCACCACCAAACTTTATCTGGGTTCCTGAAAAAACGGAGTTTGGACATGTCTTTCCCCCCAAAATCCTCCCAACCCTTGCACCCCACTTCCTGGGGAAGGTTTGGTAAAAATCCTCACCAATTTGTATAGGTGACCACAGACCCAAACCCTTGGATCTTAGAACAATGAAAAAGCATTCAGTTTCCTTACAAGAAGACTTTTAATAGAAGTAAAAAGAAAAGAATTACCTCTGTAAAATCAGGATGGTATATACCTTACAGGGTAATTAGATTCAAAACATAGAGAATCCCTCTAGGCAAAACCTTAAGTTACAAAAAAGACACACAGAGAGGAATATTCATTCTATTTAGCACAGCTATTTTCTCAACCATTTAAAGAAATCATAATCTAACACATACCTAGCTAGATTACTTACTAAATTCTAAGACTCTATTCCTGTTCTGTCTCCGGCAAAAGCATGACACAGACAGACACAGACCCTTTGTTTTTTCCCTCCTCCCAGCTTTTGAAAGTATCTTGTCTCCTCATTGGTCATTTTGGTCAGGTGCCAGCGAGGTTATCCTAGCTTCTTAACCCTTTACAGGTAAGAGGATTTTTTCCTCTGGCCAGGAGGGATTTTAAAGGGGTTTACCCTTCCCTTTATATTTATGACAGCTCCATAGAAGTTCTATTCCCTGGGCTACCTACTAATCATCACCCTTACAAAACTATCCAATAGGAATAGTAAATCACCTAATATAAAACGTCTCTCAACATTTTTGTAGGGATAGAAGTAGCCTAAGGGGTCAGGAACACTTTGAAAGTTGCATACTCTCCAGTACTACTTATGCTGCAAAATTGCACTCAGGGAGCAAAGTTGTGTTTGGTCCTCCTCAGCTACTGTAAATTGACTTCCACAGAACTAGGTTTGCTTATACCAACTGAGGATTTGATCCATGATCTTCAGTTAAATCCATTTTTTATCATGAGGCACTCGTACATTATTTACTGAGGGAAATATATTCCAAACAACAATAGTGTCGGGACCAGAGGTGGCTGAAAAATTTCTAACTTTTTCAATTAAATGAGGATCACATTTTTCAAAAATATTTTTGCAAAAATATTCTTCCCATTTTTCAATCAGCTATAGAACTGGAAAAAGAAGAAAATCTCAACGGAAAAGGGACAGAATTTTTTCATTTTTCAAACTGCTCTGATTGGGACACTGATGGCACAGTGAGACACTACAATGACCGATTGTCCATAGTCATAAAAGCACTAACAAAATGCCCCCTTTTCATCTCTCACCTCCCACAGAACACTATGGTTCATGGGTAAACTGGGTCAGGAGAAACGAGGTTTCAGCAAAAATATTTCCTGCAGTCTTACGCCCCATCTATCAATGAGACCCTGAGATCCTTAGAGATCCTTGTCTCTGCCCGAGTGACTGCCGAATAGCTATGAATCTGGAATATGAACTGATTTATCAACCCACAGTCCCTGCCTGCATTCTCAGATCCTAGCAGTAGCTGTACAAAGAATTCTTAACCTCCCGTCTGCAGACAAAATCACTGACACAGAACAATCTCCCAGAATCCCTGAAATTATGGTGAATTGAATTAGGCTGCAAATTCATTAGCACCTTATAAAAATGTGGCCAATTTACACAACTGGGAATCCCCTAAGCAACAAATTTTGAGCTACAGCCTCAGATTCCAACCCCTACTCTTCATTGCTGGCAAAAGCCAGTTAGGAGACTTTGCTGATGGTAATCACTTGGCATACTCCTGGCTACTCTGAAACATACAACAGTGCACGCTGCACTCAGAAATCTGTCAATCATTTTGAATAACTATTACAATTACTGCTTGGTGTTTACTCTTCTTTTTTGGATCCAGTGACTGAAAATCTAGTGAACTGCTCTCTCCAACAACTTTGACCCTTTAGAGTCAGGCTTCACACATGAGCATAGCACTGAGACAGCATCAGTGGAGCTGGTCAGTGATCTCCTAACGGTAATGAACAAAGAGGAAACGTTTGTGCTTGTATTTTGAGAGCTCTCAACCACAGTTGATCATTAGGTGCTGGGAGACCAGGCAGGAGTGGACCAAATTGCACTGAAGTTATTTCTTCTTGGAAAGATCCAGAGGGTGTTGATAAAGTAGCTTATATGCTTTTCTTTCCTTTTCTGGGGCAGGGAAGGGGAGAGCATTTGCAGTCCATAGATGATATTTTGCTAAAATAATTTCCCTTTATACCCTAGTAGTTTTTTATTAAAGAAAGGTGTAGGCTTATATTAAGAAGAAAAGAGAGGTAATGGCTGCAGGGCTGTGGTGCAGTTCACAATTTAGGGTGATTCATTTCTTTGCTTCCTTGTTGTTTTATTGTAGGAGTACAGCCTAACTGAAGATAGTCAGTCTTTAATGAATAAAGCCATGTGTAATTTCTAGCTGTGGCCATCTCATCAGCTTTACACGCATGAAAAGGGCTTTTGGGGGGAAGAGGGAGGGAGTTAGGCACAGATGCCCTTCAAAATGAAATATGGGCACATGTTCTACCCTTCTTTTAAACCAGCTGCCGATTTTTGTATGTATTATTTCTGCCTTACTCTCCATCTCCATACAGGGTAATATTTTCATCATCAAAAACCAAACTACACTATGTAATCATTTTCGGAAATGCTCCCCTGATCTTGATCACTTTAATTAAATTCTGTTTGTTTTTGCTTTCTATGTTTAAAATCGTCAACCCTTCTTTTGCTCTCGTGTTACTTTTTGGTCATTCTCTCGATGAAGCACCTCTGTGCCACCACTACAAGGTTTTTAATTAATTTCACCATAGTCGTCATCTTTGTGATTATCTTTGCATCTTGAGCACCTGGTCTGACTTTAGAAATTACTTGCCATCTGGTCAAATACTGGGTAATTATTACCAACTTAATGGCAGGATAAAATACTGTTTGTTAAGAGACTTGATAGTCCCTGTCCCCCTTACCTCCCATATAGGTTGGTTCCATTAAATTAAACACCATCAACTTAACTCATTTTTTCCTTTCATCGACTTTCAAAATGGAACATCCAAAACCATCTCTTGGGGTTAGTTCAGTTTTAATCTCTGCAGACATCATGTCTCTAAGAACTCCATGAATTTCTTCGTTAGATTCTCTGATATGATACTTATTCAATAACTTCCATTGCCTATGAATAAATGAAGCAGTAAATGGCTCTTGTCTGGCAAGTAAATGCTGAGACAACTGCAGGGGAGCCATTTGTTAGGCGTACACACAAATGGAACATCACTAATGTGCCACAAATGTGTTTTCCATAAAATTTAATATTACTAGAGGCGTGGACCTGGCAGATGATATGCTGCACAATGCTATAAATAAAGCTGATTCTTGTGAAAAGTCAGTGGATCGGATAATGAACTTCACGCAGTATAGTTCATTTTATGACACCTGAGTGAATAACATTTTTTCCATTTAGGTACTGGCTGAGGAAACTACTTGAGACAGAATTTGCACTAAGCACCCATCACAAGCATTATCAGTACTTTGCTAACATTCCTTTTTTTTATAACAACTTGTTACGTTTTTGAAAATGACAAGAGACAAATATTGGCATCTCTTTTATCATTAATTTTTATCATCCTTTGTAATTTCTCCAATCATATAGTTAGAAGAAAAAATAAAAGAATTTGAGGTTTTCGCATTAGATAATATATCTGCTGCTAAAAAGGGTATATATTTTCACTTCAGGGTAACTAATGCACATGAATTACCTGAAGTATGAGGTAAGCTTGGTGAGGTCAACTGCTGGAGGGGGCACTGGGCTATTTACCCTGCGGTAAAACTGAAGTGCCTGGTCTTCACTGTGTGCTTACCTCAGGATAGCTTGTGTGTTAGTTACCTCAAAGATTTAAAAAAGTACCTTTTTTTAGTAGTGAAATCAAAGCCTTAAAAAGGTACCTGAAGTGAAATCCCCCCCCTTTCCCCCCCATCATCGTCAATGAGTAATAAATACATAAGGGTTCTGCTATTTTGCAGGTAATCCAAGACACAAAAGCAGAAGGTTAAAATGAAATCTTCTCTCTTGTGGGTGTGGTTCTAGATATACAGTATTTGTAAATGTAATTTTTCAAATTCAAGAACTATACATTTCTTTTATTTTCCAGAACATCTTCATAAAAGACTCTGAAATAATGATGCCAAATTTTCTAGTACAATTCTGGTAAATATACAGGGTGAAATCCTGGTCCTATTGAAATTCATAGCAAAAGTGCCCTTGATTTCAATAGGGTCAGAATTTCACCCATATATGAGAATGAAGATAATATGACAGAGGTGGATTTATCAGAATATGAAATGTATTCAGAATACAAAACAGATGATCAAATGTGGACACAGAACTGAAAAAAACCAAACACCAAGTATTTTGGGGTGGCTTCATTTCTTCACAAAACCCAAGAACAGAAATTATCTTTTATACATAACCCTGTTAAACTTTTAGTGATATCAATTTGTGTTTTGTGTATGAGTAATATTATCTCCTGGATCTTTCATTTTATTTTCAATGCCTAGGAAGCGTTGTTCCAAGCCCAAAAATATAAATGACACTAGATGTAATTTAAAATCAAAAGAATAAGATTTTGATTGCAAATTTTGTGTGACTGAGAAAATTATTTCCCGTGAAACATTAGACATTACTGCTGGTGTGACAGGTTTAGGGACAGGTTACTGATCTGCAAATGTAACATAAAGAGAAGAGACAGCTAGCAGAGACCCCATCTAGGTGAGGAAAATAGGCCATGTTGGAAAATATGTTGCCTAACATGCATCTAAACACAATTTTTCACCTGATGCAGGCACAGTTTAACACCTTTCAATATAGTGCTAGCTAATCTTGATTGAAGCTAAATGGCATAGTCTAGTCTAGAGGGGCCTCAGATGAGATAAACTAGCCACACTCCATAGTTTCAATTCCTTTATGTGTTGGTTATTTGGGGAGGGATAAATCTCTGGGTAGTGTCACCCTGTCTCTCTTTTTTTGGTTGATTTTATATAATAAGGGAAACAAAGAAGCAGGAATGCTGGGGAAGAATTTAAATCCCTCTCTCATAGGGCCGCAGTGTGGGCGACGGGTGTGAATTACAGAGCGTACCAAAATGTGCTCTATGCCCTGTGTGCATGCTGCTAGCATGAACTAAATGGTACCTAGTTTGCATTAATGTAAATCCAAATACGTTAACGTAAACAGTTCGCGCCATCAGCGTCCATGTGGGATGGGTAGAAGGCGACATTGTGGTTATGTTCTACAATTCACACTCTGCCGTCCGCACTGCAGCACAGGATAGTCAAAGCCTTAGTTTTACCTCCGGGTCTGACCTTGGGGACTTCTCTGGTGTCAGCAGCAGTAAGAGAGAGAGACTATTTCTGCCCTTGGATACGCCAAGGAACTCCATTAAAGGGAGTTACACACAAGGTTCTGAGGAGGGACTTATGAGCCCAAACTATTTTACATAAGCTGAAATCTTAATGCCAAATTCTGCCCTTGACTCAGCATGCAGCCTTCCACCATTGCTTAAGGGCAGTATATGACCCTGTATCATCAGATATATTCCTCTTCAACATTTACAGCCTCCAGGTGGCGGGATCAGACTTTATTCTTTTTTCCATTCTTCCATTTTCTCATGTTGCCAATGTAACAATGGCCCTGGTCAAGTTGTAAGCAGGGGGAGAATCTAGTACCTCAAAGCATGAGCTTTTCCTGGTTGAGCTAAATGACGAAATTTATTGTAACAACTAAAATGGGGAATAGCTGACTCTGTGGTAGTACTGCTGAAAAGGATCTGGGGGTCAGAGGGGATCACAAACTGAAAATGAGTCAACAACGTGATGCACTTGTGAAAAAGGCTAATATCATTCTGGGGTGTATTAACAGGAGTGTCATCTGTAAGACATGGAAGCGCTGGTGAGGCCTCAGCAGGAGTACTGTGTCCAGTTCTGGGGCACCACACTTTAGAAAAGATGTGGACAAATTGGAGAGAGTCCAGAGGAGACAAACAAAAAAGATAAAAGATTTAGAAAACCTGACCTAAGAGAAAAGGTTAAAAAAAAAATTGAGCATGTTTAGTCTTGAGAAAAGTGGACTGAGGGAAGACCTGATAAAAGTCTTCAAATATTTAAAGGCTGTCATAAAGAGGACAAAAAGAAAAGGAGTACTTGTGGCACCTTAGAGACTAACCAATTTATTTGAGCATAAGCTCTCGAAAGCTTATGCTCAAATAAATTGGTTAGTCTCTAAGGTGCCACAAGAACTCCTTTTCTTTTTGCGAATACAGACTAACACGGCTGTTACTCTGAAACCTGTCATAAAGAGGACAGTGATCAATTGTCTCCATGTCCATGGAAGGTACAACAAGTAGTAATAGGCTTAATCTGCAGCAAGGGAGATTTAGGTTAGATATGAGGAAAAACTTTCTGACTATAAGTGTAGGTAAGATCTGGAATAGGCTTCCAAGTGAGGTTGTAGAATACCCATCATTGGAGGTTTTTAAGAACATGTTGGACAAACACCTGTCAGAGATGGTCTAGGTTTATTTGGCCCTGTGTCAGCACAGGGGTGGGACTTGATGACTTCTTGAGGTCCCTTCTAGCCCTGCATTTCTAGGATTCTAAGGTTTCATGATTATTCAAGTCATTAATGAAAATATAAACTAGTATCAGACACTGGACAGACCCCTGCAGTACCCTCTAGATACGTCCCACAAGACTGATTGTGAACCATCGATAACTACTCTTTCAATACAGTCTTTCAATCAGTTTTGCACCCTCCTTATGGTAATATCATCTAGACCACATTTCCCTAATTATAAAACTGAACATAAAGAAAGGTTTGTCTGCAGAAAGATGCTACCTCCAAACTAGGTGTTCCGGGGCACACACATAAGAATTGCCATAAAGAGATCAGACCATTGATCCATCTAGTCCAGTATTCCTTCTCTAATAATGACCAGTACCAGGTATTTTTGAGGAAGATGAAAGAAACCCCAGTAAGAACTCTGGAATAACCTACTCATAGGGCTGTTTTCTTCCTAACCCCTAATCCAGTCCTCTTGGAAATGGGACCAGATGCAAGCGTATGAACAAACTGTTCATGTGTGGCAGCAGGGCCCAAAGGGACAGTTAGTGTGGAGTAGATTCACACCCCAGCTTCCTGCGAACTAAACGTTCATGTAGACAAGCCTTTAGACCAGTGGTGGGCAACCTGTGGCCCATCAGGTTAATCTGCTGGTGGGCTGCGAGACAGTTTGTTTACAGTTGCACGGTCACCCGCAGCTCCCAGTGGCCACGGTTCGCTGTTCCCGGCCAATGGGAGCTGCGGGAAGCGGTGGCCAGCATGTCCCTGCAGCCCACGCCACTTCCTGCAGCTCCCATTGGCTGGGAACAGCAAACCGTGGCCACTGGGAGCTGCGGATGGCCATGCAAATGTAAACAAACTGTCTGGTGGCCCGCCAGTGGATTACCCTGATGGGCCATGTGCAGCCTGCAGGCTGCAGGTTGCCCACCATTGCCTTAGACTGTATCCAAATCTTCAAATCAGACTTCTCACTGGAAAAACCAATAAACAAGGTCCCAGAATTCTGCTATCACATGGAAGATGCGTGAGACTGGTGTCAATGGTTGGACATTGGTGTTGAAAGAAGATGTTCTAACTATCCATATTCATGTATAGTCTTTTTGGGAATTCTACCTCTTAGTTCCAACGAGAAATTTAAACAACATTAATGCTGAAGAGACAAGACTGAACCAACTTCTCTTGGTGAAAGAGAGAAGATTTCAAGCTTAGATAGAGCTCTTCTTCAGACCAGTATCTTGTCTCTTTCACCACCTTGTCTCTCTAATATCCTGTGACCAACACGGCTGCAACAACGCTGCAAACAACATTAATGATAAAGTATTTCTGATTTAATTCAAAGGGTTAGTTTGTACTTCTGTGATTAAGCAAATTATATATTAATGTTCCTCTGGCTGAGTGTGAAGGTAAGCAGTGCTGTGGCTGACCACAGTTTGCACTGCACTGAGTACACTCTTTGTTCCTCATTGTTCTTTCTCCTGTCCAGGTGCAGCCTGTCATCACTCTAATAAACTAATAGACATCACTCAGTGGATTGCTCTGCAACTGGCTCTTGCTGAAGCCGTCATCTTACCTACAGCTGGTCAGCAGAACAATGGTCATTTTTGTCAGGTGGTAAGAGCATTGGAGCAGCTGCAATTCCATTGGAATATTCCTCTAAAATAGAGCTTCACTATAATTGGGCCCAAACAAAATCCCTCCTCACACCCAATTTTAAGGACTAAAGACAGGATTAAATGTATTTACAGCTCATATATAGGCTGGATGTCTGGAATGCTTATCAAAACATCATAATATTTATATCCTGTATATAGAACCATAGGCTCACTATTATCAAGGAGTTGCCAAATCTGTGATCGACAGCTATACCTGATTATACATCAGTAAGCTCTCTAGCTAAAAAATATGTATATTGCATAGAGT
Source organism: Lepidochelys olivacea (assembly GCF_965140295.1). Taxonomy (NCBI): domain Eukaryota; kingdom Metazoa; phylum Chordata; order Testudines; family Cheloniidae; genus Lepidochelys; species Lepidochelys olivacea. The sequence goes on from NC_140411.1 coordinate 115,464,818, forward strand.
ATTTCCAGCAAGAATATGACACCAGTGATCAATTCTATACCTTATAAAACCTACCTGTCTCACTCATTAAGTAGATTTCTGTGGAAATACTGTCTCTAAAGTCTGTCAAATAATATCATTGAGTTGACATTAAATGGAAAATTGATGTAGTGACTAAAGAGGCGAAGCTTGTGACATGTTTTCTATACTAGGAATCTCTCAGAATTTTCAGCTGGCTACAGTGTAAAATGTAATCTAGCATTGCCACATAATGGTACTGCAATGTTTTGGAATGATTATTGTTGTCAGAAATTAACTGCTAACATTTATTATTAGCTTTTTGCACAATTAATTTGAGTTTACCAATAGACTTTAGGGACTGATAATGAATCATTTCCTAATAACACATATCCATCTGTCTTCAACTTACCTGAAGCATTAGAAATTTTCCTTACAGTTTTTTTCTTGTTGCTATGATCTGCTGCCATATTTAATATTTTGTCTCCATAGACTGATTACCTCTTTCTGACACACAATTGTCACCAAAAAGCTGCCTGCACAGCTCCACAATATTTATACAACTCTATGACTTTGAGAAGTTACTGTCACTGATGTCCCCTCCTTAGAGACTAACAAATTTATTTGAGCATAAGCTTTCGTGGGCTACAGCTCACTTCATCGGATGCATTCCTAGGCATGTGGCCTCTATTCAGCACTTCAGAGCCAGATAATTCCTTCTAGATATTTTTTTTGCCCCCCTCAAAGACTGATATGTAAATCTGGTTTAGTAGAGGCACAGAACAAACAGAAACAAAGCTTTGTAAGTTAAGGGGGGCAGAGTTTTGGTAATTTTAGTGGTCATCTAATGATCATCAGCATACAAAGAGGATATCTGAGCATCTGGCTTTCTGGCAGCAACGAGGACTGAAGCTTTCTGTTGTGGCAATCTGTGAATGCAGCTGGTAGGAATGAAGACTTTGTTAATATGCTCAGTAACTATGCTATCCTCTAATCACGGTATCCTTGATATCCCACAGTAAACATGTTTACAAAACAAAGGTTATAAAAACAACACATTATATAAGTGTCCTAGCCAGAAATCATGTGGTCTTGTATTTTAGTGAAAGAATAGTCATTACTATTAAATCTGGGTATGAAACATTTACAATGCCTGTTATACACACATACACAGAGAGTGGAAAGAATACACCATAGTGAAAATGAAATAAGAGTTATTCTAACAAGTTTGAGATGATCATATATTTCTGTAGCAGTGGAGCCCTCTCAGGACCCAATTATAGGCCTAAAATTTTACCTTTCTGAAGATCTGCATACTTAGTTTAATAATATCCTCTCTCATTTCTACTGCTAATCTGTGAAGTCAGTGGCAGTTTTGCTTGAGTAAAGAAAGCAAGCTGATACCCTTAGTTCATTGCAGTTCAGATCCTGTCTACATTATTAATATAACTTAGTCTAGTGGATTGCGCCCTCTACTGATTGTCAGGAGTCCAGGGTTTTATTCCCAGCTTTGTCACTGACCTACTGTGCAAACTTGGGCAAGCACTTCTCTCTGTGTCTCTGTTTCCCCTCCTATCCTTTGTCTGCTGTAGCTATTTACATGGTCAGCTCTTTAGTGCAGGAGACTCCCGCTCTTACTATGTGTTGTATAGTGCTAACTATGAAGGGGGGCCCATCTCTGTTGGAGCCTCTCAACGATAGTGTGATACAATAACAAAAAGCTAGCAAACTCAGTCGTGGCTCAACACATTGCAAAACAGTTCAAGCTGCCCTTTGTTAATGGGACCAAATCAATGTATAACCAGCTTTAGAGAGTGCTTTAGCCAACGGTTTCATCTGGGCTATCATATGCTTTTAAAATCTGCTTTACAGCACAGCTAGGCCTCAAACAAGTTTAACAGCCAATATTTTACTCAGTAGCCTTTCATTGTTTAGACAGGGAGTAGTGAAAGTATAGTGGGGGGGGAGGGTGGTCTGTCAGTATAATCTACATTTTTGTCCATCACCATGATATCTCTGTACCTGGGGAAAAAAAAACCCGAGTATTTGATTGCTTACGTTTCACTCCGAGGTATATCACATGCCAGACACAACCGCAACCACCTCTTCCATTTTGTCTGATCCCTTTCCATTTTGTTACTTTTTTCTCTCATTTACTGGGACACTGATACATTAAAATCAAGAATATTATATGCCAGAGACAGCAAAACACAGGATAATACAATCACCTTTCGGCCTGTCCTCCAGGGAGCATCACAAATCCACTTGATATGCTCAATGCTAGATTTGACATTTAGATGCTGTGTTTATCTGAAAGACAGATCCCCCTTTCTTACACATGTGGGAGCCAGTGCTTAGATCTCCACTGTCTTTTCCCTGTGCAGTCATGTATAGTTGTATAAAGAGAGTATGAAAAGCTACTGGTGTAAGTGAATGGGAAATTTTGATTTGTTAATGTTTCACACCCACTTAGTACACATAAATGACTATACAAGGCAACTAGGCAGTGAAGAATCAGCCACCTAAGGTGGCTCAGAATTTAGTCTTTCAATGTCAAATGCAATTACTCAGTTATTTATATTAAGAAGAGTCTGTTTCACATGGTATCATGTGACTATTTTAAGATTTTTGATTTCCAAAAGAAGCAAGTCAATGTAGTTTAAACGTAACTCTTCCTTTTCCTCAACACAATTTTTTGTTTTTTGGTGAGAGTACCAAGTCCCATAGCTGGATCAGATATTACTGGGTTGACGTACCCTCTTGCAAAAGAAAATAATAAAAACATCCACACACACAGCACTGGGAAACTAGACTTTTGTAGTATACACTATCCATAGTGTATAGTGGCTGTCCATAAACAAGTAAAATGGTCTGTAGCTCCCTTCGCTTGTTGAGAACTCCATGTTAGATTATGTGATAAGAGCAATTTTAATACGCTGAATGGTTCTTGTCTGAAAAGGTGATCCTGTTCCAAAGTGTGCACAGACGTGTTTACTTTGCTGTCTTTGTAAGAGGGTATTCTGTACAATTTTTAATAGATTTAAAACTGAAACAGGTAAATGAATTCATTTGAAATAAGCCCAGTGCTGTGTTTTATGAAGTTTTATTGGTTTCTTTGAAATGCAAATTTGTATTAGCAGAGCATGAAATAAAAAGAGCATTATGGCTGCACATGCAAGATAAGTAGAAGTAGTATTCACATATTCATGCTTCACGTCTCTTTTTGGGGCCTGTTTTTGTATTTGTATTATTAAAGGCTACGTCTGGTGGCCTTCATTATCAACTGCATTTTTAGACACAGCCTGTGAGGTATAATAAAGTCTTATTTTAATGCTGCTAATTTTTCCTTAACCTTACTTTTTTAGGAGATTTGCATACTAGCTTTAAAAAAAGATACTGCCAAGATAAAAGTTGTGAGTGTGACTTGTGTGCACGCACTTGTGAAATACTTTGGGCCCCTGAACTGGAAATATCCCCACCTCTATTACTTTTAGCACTTTAGATCATCCAAACCATGGTGCTTATCTTGCAAACACATACACACAGAAGTAACGTTATCTTAATGGAACTAGCTAATGTGTGTAAAGTAAGCACCTGCCTACGTGTGAAGATGATCAGAGTCATAAAGTGTTATTCGGCACTACCTAGCACTTTGTGCACTCCTTTATACTTGTGCAGTGGTATCAAATCAGAACTCACATTGACAGCAGCCCTTGAGGTATTCCACCATGATTCCACCTTGAGGAATTCCACTGAATGCATCCGACGAAGTGGGCTGTAGCTCACGAAAGCTTATGCTCAACTAAATTTGTTAGTCTCTAAGGTGCCACAAGTCCTCCTTTTCTTTTTATATAAGTATTATGATTTGATAGTACACTTGTATGTTCAAGTGCTTTGAAGGGGTCGAGCATCATCCACTGTAGTTTAGATTGCAAAACATTTTCCAGTGTAAACCCTTGTTTTTAGATATTCATTGCTCTGTGGAAACAGTTTGGGCTGATGTTTTTAAGGCTCTGTTTCAGTCCTGTTCATCAGTCTTTGATTCAAATCTCATGTGTCATTTTTCTACAAGTGGAAAAATGAAATCTCTTCCCATCATGAAAAAATTGTGCACCTTTTTCATGTTTAATGGGCCTACAGCCAAAGTGGTGGAAATTAGTGGGTTGCAATTTAGGTTGGAAATATTTCTCATTGTCTAGCTGTGCACAGTCTTGATCCAGGGGAAATTCAATTTGACTTGGCTGAGTTATGAGCATGTGAAGTACTGATTTTTTTTTTTCACAAAATTGTTCAGTATGCATCTAAGGGCTGAGGCACAGGCAGTGTCAGTGGTTGAGTGCACCATCAACTCTGAATTGCCCTAAGTCAGGCCTGACACACTTTTCAAATATGTCAGGGACCTGAGGAACTCCTGGGAACCAGGCGTTTCTGAGCAATGTGCACTAGTGGGAATACATGAGTAAGCGCATTTTCTTGCACTGAGGGGTGAGGGACAGATGTGGGCCTCTGCAGGCTAGAATGGATGTGGGGCTGATTGGAGGGTAAAAGGGGCTGAGCTGATGTGGTGATTGGGATATGTATCGTTAATAGCTGTGCTGGGCAGGTGTGGCAATGAGGGGGACAAAGAATTGGAATTTTTCTTTTTTATTTGGAGAGGAGTTGGAAGCTCCTGCAGTGGGGGCCAAAATTACCTTCCTGTATATATGTGGGAGAATCGGCAACACAAATTATCACATGCACTTTGGGGATGGACGGGTTGTGTTCCAAAATCAAGAGACAAAAACCACAATATAATTGTTTAAAAAAAAAAATCTCATGACTTTTGGGGCTCTGACTCATGATTTTTGAGTTTTTGGAATTGACACTATTGAACTTCCCTGTGTGGCCTTGTGCAAGCTGTTCAATGACTTTGGCCCAGATCTTCAAAGGTATTTAGGCACCTAACACCCCCTGAAATCAAAGTTTTTTATTTGAAATCAATGGGAGTTAGGCACCTAAACATTTTGGAGCTGAGCCTTTTTCTTTTACCCATGAAAAGCTGCTTGTTTAGCTTCTAAAGGGTACAGTCGGAGACACCACTAAATAAAGTTTGTGAAGTGCAAAGAATTATTAAAGCCAGTCAATGGAAGAAGTGGGATTATTTTTTATACAGGGAGAACAGGAGTAAGATGTCCGGAGGATTTGTGCAACTTTTTCTTTAAATGAGACGCCGGAAGCTGGCAAGAGGGCTTGAGAAGATCCTAGGCAGAAGCTGTGCAGTAAAGCAGGAGAGGGACAACACAGCTTTAGGGATAATATTGTTTAATTTATGGTAATGAAGTTCCTCGTTTAGCGCTATGAGAACGTGACTCTTTGTGTGATTCTTTACTATTGTCACAAACAGAACAAAGGATTTTATGGCAAACTAATTAGTTTAGCCTGATAGCAGACATTTTATGTTTTGACATCAGATTTAGGCCCCAGTCCTCTAAAGGGATGTAGGAACATGTCTGGGACCATCTGTACATTTCCCTGTGTAGGATCAGGGCCCAAAATTAGATAGGGCCCCAGAACTTGGAGTGTTTTTGTTCTAAGCCTGATAAATAAGTGACCTTGTTGGTTGTTATGTTTTGGTATTTGGACAGGGTTTGGATATATCTGTAGGTCACTGAACATAAATGATAGGCAACTTGGGTTTTTCACAACATCTGATTTAGAATAAACCCCAAACCAAGGACTTTACTCAGACACTGATCACTGTCTAGCATGAAGACAATGCAGATGGGCCACGTGGCAGGGGCATATAATGCTTGCACAAATAAGACTAATTTCTATCTGGTCTAAGACCTGGCAATATTCTTTAGACCTTCTATTTCCAGATTTTCAGGTTATTACAACAGAGCCACTGTGCAAAAAAAATGGTATAGACTAGGTCTTATTGGATATTTATATCTTTGTTTCCCCCAAGTAGAGGGTATCAAAACTATTCAGTGATGGTTTGGGGGACCTGTTTCTGTACAGCTTATGAATTCTTTTTGATGCCCTAAACTTTCTGTAGGCACCTATGTCAAACAACAAGCTTTATTTTATTTTCTGAATACCATTTTAAGTATAAGACTGTTCTTTGCCTTCTTGGTTCTGTAGTCTCCATATTGAACTAAAACCCACAGGAGGTATCAGGAGAAATTCTTGCACCTGGTGGAAGGCTGCCAATGAAGGATCATTAAACCCTGATGGTCTTCAATTCAGATGGAAGCACTATTGGACAAAGAGCTGTTCAGCACCCTGGGAAAACCAATTTTTCAAGTCTGGATTCCAAGGGTATGATGATTAAGCATCATAACCTGACAGAGGATTTGAAGCTGATCAGAGGGTGACAGGGCAAAGAAGACTGGAAGTTATAAAAGACCCAGGTCTGTGGGGAGCAACTCTCTCTGACCGAGCAGAACTGGAAAAGAAGTATGTGCTGGAGGACAGAAGTCCAGGAAAGGGGACTCTGACCAAATCCCAAAGAAAATGCAAAAGTGGTGAGGAAACTGAGGCAGGGAATAGCATACAGGCATTTCTTATTTTGCATTTCTCTTGTGTTGTCTAAAGTCAAGTAATTGTTTTTGGAAATCCTTTTGCAAAGTCTGCATCTATTTGCTTCAATTACCACATGTCCCGGAAGGGGTTAACTATAAACCAGTATGCCCACAAAGATGGAGTTTTGGAAAAGGTTAGGCTTAAGGCCAGGGGGTATCTTGGGGACTCAGCACTGGTCCTGGGGACCTAGGACAACTGGTCCAGAGGATCCCCTTTCTGAGGAATGATACCAAACAGAGAGAGTCTTTGCTCTAGAAGTGGAACCAGAGATGGTCACTGGGTAGGTTGCAGACACCCAGGGGAGCTTAAAAACACATGGGCCCAGATGTAGGTCAAAACACAGTGTAACCCCCCCCCCCCACCCAAGATGTGGTGTTTGGTCCCATCTGGGTTGGGGAGGGAGAGAGGAAGATCATCTACAGCCTTCGCTAAAAGCTCATGCACTTAGCTCCAGAGGCTCCAGGTTCAATCCTACCTGCTGACGACCAGAGTCTGTCAGTGTTACAACAGCAGTCCCCTGGCGAATATCCAGGAGGGAGAGATCAACCAGGGCAGGGCAGTGACAGCTTCCTGAAAAAAAGGAATGTAATTTAAATGCACTTCTTTCCTTTGCATCAGACCATTAATAATTTTTAGAATATACTAAAGTTACAAAAACCCATTAACAGCGCCTCCCACTATGTTAGTCTTTTTGTAGTACAACTCTAAATAGAACAGGCCCATTTTATCAGCCTACTTATTTCAAATAGCTGACACAGGAAAATTATTTAATAAAACTATGTTATTGAAGATGTATCAAACAGAGAACGATGAAATTCAAATATTCTGTATTTATATCACTTACAACACATTTCAATTAAGCTTTCTAACATTAATTTCTAATGAAACATTAATTTAGGAGTCATAAGTCATGCAAGCCAATACAAGTTTATGAAATGGTTCTCTCCTAGTGAAAAAATAGCATGAGAGGAAAAGAATAAATAGCTACCAGTCTTATCTTGGAATAAAATGTCCTCTGATATTGTTAAAATGTATGTCTAATATGTCGAACGAATCATGTTGTTGCTGTTCTTTTTAAAATATCTGGTACTATATATTCCTTTTCAGTGTATTCCCCTTTCTCGTATTAGAACACTTACACCAGAAATGGAGTCCTGAGCAATTCTTGCAGATCACTTGGGTAGAACAAAGCCACCTAAAACTTTCCAATGCTATTATCCTGAAACTATAGGTGGCAGCTCAGTTTAATTCAGGTTCTGAATGTTTGGAAAGACCCAACAGTACCTGAAGCAATCTGATCTAACAGATGAGTGGTGCTTTTTGACTAAAGCAGAGTTAGGGGGAATTGGACCTTAATCATTGCCATTTGAAAGTTCTGCGTTCTAGAACCCTAACATTATAAACTTCCTAGTGAGCCAACTGCAGTGTGCATTAACACAGTAGTTGAAAACTATCATTTATTGTACATTTATTTTATTGTATAACTGAGAATGAGAAATGCAGAACCAGAATATTTTGTCTGATGGATGGCTGCATTAGACTGTTGTATGTGAATGAAAAAATGAGTGTTTAATATAATCAGCTAAAGAATCAGATGATACTTATATATGACTCTGAAGAATAATTGGTTCAGCTGGCTAATTTACTAGCCTTTCATCTCACCTTGATTTGAATCTAAATTTGATCACAAGTTAAAACAGATTCAGTACTTTCCTTCTGGTTCCTCATATTGGCTGCATATTGTCCCTTTACTCACTATTTTCATAATTTTTCCTTAGGCAAAAAGGTCTCATTGAGTGACTAAGGACTTTAGTTTTTCGTCTGTACATTGGTAACGTCAAAAACACTATCAAATGGCACAGTTTTATATTATTTGGCAAGCTGTGTGCAGGACAGGCCAATGATCAGCAAAACAGGGAAGCAGCAGGCAAAAATGGAAGTTCATTGGCAGAACTGTGGTGTCGTGAGTACTAAAATTCATCAGATTCACTCCACACTTTTAACAGATAGACAGGCAGACACACACAGAGGTGATGCAGATTATGTACTGTATTACTACAGGATAATATGGTAGAATTACCTGAAGTTAATAATTGATGTTTTCAATTAAGTTACCATATAGTAGGTATCAGTCTTTCACAATAATTTATGTAACCACTGTGTTGTAAATATAATCAAAGCAGCCCCATTGTATATCAAATCTCACAACCACAAAATTATGGGACAGTGACCTTCCCTGATTGTGAACATGCTTGTGTAGCAAAGCACCATTCATATAGCAGCACAAAAATATGCTCTGGCACCATCTACCCCACTCTGAAGGGAATGCGTACCACGACAAGCAATGTAGATTGGCTTGCTTGCTTTCAAATACAAATATATTGCATGTGTCATTGTAACCCTCATTTTGGTGCTGGCTCAGTATCTGTATGATTTGTTAACAGGAGAAGGGTACCTTAGTCTTTGAGCAGCTCCAAAGTTTCTGTCACTTGGCCTCATTTCTCAGCGTTGCTGGCAGCTACCCGACTCCTGGTGTGCTATAGGATAAAGCTATTTGGTGATGCCTTCGGTGAGACAATGTTTTAACCACATTAAGGCTCCCGCAGTTGAACTCACAAATAATTCAAATTCACACAAGCAAACAAATTAAAAACAATAACTATAAACTTCATGTAAGGATTTGATTAAAGAGAAATAGACAACCATAACATGTTTTAAATTACTAGAGATATGAATAATACTTTTCAATTACTACAAGCTATGCCGGCAAGAATACTAGGTCACATAATCACACATTCCCCCAATGTTCCTCAACAAAAGTGTTTCCCTCCCCTAGGTCTCTCTGTCCCCCATGTCTCAGGTACCAAGTGGTGCATATGAAGATACGTTGCAGAAACAGATGTAAGCAAGGTTTGAATGAACTCTCCCCTGACAGCTAGTTGGGAAGGGAGAGAGACTTCAGGAGCAAACTGTATTTACATGAACATACCTACACTGTGTAGATATCCAGCTATGTAGCTCTGAGTGATCAACTTTGGCTGGTGTTGGGTTACAAATCACTTTAGTACTGAATGCAGGGGTAATGAAATGTTATCACTGTTATCTTTATTGTATGAGTAAAGGGGAGCAGAACTATGCTTAACTTGTCCCAAATGAGGAGGTCACCCTCAGCTGAAAGGATCTTGTTAAGCCAGGGGCTCGAATGCCAGACCCCTGTGAAAGCAGAAAGGGGTGTCTACTCTAGGTCCCTGATCTAGTTTAACCAGTTCCTTTCCACTGTTTAAAGATAGAACTAAATAGGCTCCATTAGGAGCCTTTTGTTATTTTAAGTGCTCAATAGGAGCTGAAATCACTTGTGGTGGGACAGCATTTCTGCCCAGCCTGCTAAGAGCTGACAGTTACTAAGAGACTGCCCTGCAGAGGTCACAGCAGAGAGGCAGGTAGCAGCAGAAGGTAACTGATGGGTGGCTGGTGGGAATAGCCAGTGGGAGCAGCGAGCAGTTGATTGGCAGGAGTAGCCAGTGGTGAGCAGGCAGCTGGCAGAAGTAGCAAGCTGGTGGCTGGTGGACCAGAGCAATTGCCCAGACGGATGAACCTCTAAACTCTGGGTCTTCACTGACCAGGGGCAACAACTGTGAGTGGGGTGCTATGGAGGGCGGGGGGGGGGGAGCACACTACAGGAACTTTGGTGTTGGATTCAAGAACCTGAAGCAAAAGACACTGCCCAGCATACTCTGCTGTGGTATTTTGCTCCTTGCTTTTATGTTTATGAATCCCGCTTGTGCTGTTTTCCCTGATTAATGCTGATTAATTCTTTTATTAAAGAAAACTCTTTCTACCTCAGACTCTGTGATTGCAAGAGGGGAAATATTGCTTCTTAGAGGCACCCAGAGGGTAGCATGTGATTTATCAGGTTACTGGGTGGGGGCTCGAGCTGGTTCTGTGTTATATTGTTGAAAAGGAACCCCTAGATATTGAACCCAGCCCTTCTTGCTGCCCACTCCAACTGGCAGAAGGGTTACACTTACTTTGTTATATGGGAATTGGCAGGTCAGGTCTCGATGATCCAAGTAGATGAAAGCCCTTTCGCAGATGCATGTGCCTTACTGTGCAAAATTAAATCCCAATTACCTGTCTAACTATAATAGAGTACTCACTCAGGATGCTTTTCTGGCAGAGTAGTCAGGAAACAGAAGCAGGCAAGCGGGTCCTCCCTCAGGATCACTAGAGAGGGACTAACCGCCCACCCCATTTCTGGAATGGTGCTGACAGTCTTTAAAGTTTGGAAGCCAAAGGTTCAGTTGCAAGCAGGCCAGGCTCTGGATCCAGAATCCCAGACCTGGTGTGGGCTAGCTGCAGGCAGTGGCAGGAGAGATGGTCTCCTCCTGTTGCTGGCAGGCTGGTAGCAGGAGGAATGGATTGTCCCTTCCTGAGGCTTTTCTGCAGGCTGAGGCCAGTAGCTGGGCCTGGTAGTGCTGCGCTGCCAGACCACAGAGAGACCTTCTGTCCCCTGCCCTCCCCAGCTGGCCTCTGCTACATGGAGGGAAAGCTGGGCTATTCACCGCCTCCCTCCTACTTTCCTGGGCATCCAGGGCTCTGCACAGGTTCAGAGACTGATTCCAGTCTGCCTGGATGACTCGTGTTCTCTGATTATCTACTAGGGACTGGAGTTGTCTTACCTCTGCCCAATGGTTGAAGGAAGAGGGTTGCCAGGGTGACTTCAGGGGGGAGGGGAGGGAAAGAGGTCGCATCTCCCCCCCCTTCCTTCCTGCTGCCTGGGAAGTCAACAGTGCATGAGTCTGCCATGGACCCCATGGGGGTCCAAAATGTGTGTCTCTTTTCTGGGAGTGCATCCCCTTGGCTAAGGGAGGGTAGGGCTACATCATTCTGATTAAAGAGTAATGGCTAATTTAAAAATATCCATTCCATTGCAAGACATGACTGTGCACTGCTGACGTTACTCTGTAATGTCCTCAGGCTTTCATTAGAAAGGGCTGCAAAGTTTGGAACTTTCAGTCAGTCATTGTTTCTTGTATAGAGCCTATGTATCACCTCTGATGCTGTTCTGTGAATTACTGCCCATGACATTTATTACAAGCATTAACAGCAATCTACCCATCATTAATCAGAGCAGTCAGTTACAGTACTTCTCAGTCATTCTGCACCCTTACTTTATGCTACCATTAGCCTCAAAACTTCAATAAACAGCTTGTAAATTTAGTCTCAGGATCCTGAAAAGTGTAGTGCCCTATTTGTGGCTAATTTATAGTCGGTATTTATGTTTGTGCCAGGACTTTGGGCTTTCCCACTGAGCCAGGTTTGAAATATGTAGTCATAAAGTGTACTCTTGGGTTGGGCCATCAGATTAGGAGGAGAAAATCATGTTCTTCTTAGTGGAGCCATTAGTTATAGAGTTATGCATCATAGCAGAATATACATCTTCATATCTACAAACTTATATTTATCAGTTGAGTCACTTAACACATTAGCTGTAGGCTAACTGAAATTTTCAGTTTTATTTATAGAACTACTAGAAGGTATGGCAGACACTGTAAGGTAGATGGCACCTAAAAAATGAGAGACAACTGTTTGCTGCACAAGTGTAAATATTTTTTCAAAAACATTTTAGTATGAAAAGCAATTTCAGTTTTACAGTACATATCTTAATCGAAAGGGAGCATCTTTTCACAAGTGAGGCCTCATTTTCAAAATCCATGACAATGGAGTAGTGGCTGCAATCTTTACTGGTAAAAGGAAACCACAGATTATAGCGTCTAAAGGTAAAGCAACTATATATGTATGCCTTTTTATATTGTCAGAAAAGCCAGCCTAGCTATACATTTATACCAAAGACTCCAAAGTGAGAGAAGAAAAGTACTAGAGTGCCTTTGCTAATATACTTACTAATTTATCTGTGAATTCACACTAGAAATTCAGTCTGTGTGCTAGTTCAGAAAGCTTTGCAACAAAAGCATTTTACAAGTTAAAAGATTTTTTGCAAATCATTTTAAGATGGTCATTCTGCTTAATCAGTAGGAAGTTCAGTACTGCATCAGATTACTAAAGCATACCATTACCCCCAAGGGCTTCAAATTCCATCAGTTTCATCTCAGTCATTTTGCCATGAGCTATGCAATTCCCATAACACGAGCCAGGTCTTGGAAATAAGGGTAGGAATACTTAAAATGTCAATGTTCACTTGTCTGACATACTCTATGCTGATAAAATATTTATTTCCAGATGTTAGGTTTCATAGTTTATTAAAACAGACATACTGAGCAGATTTAGTTTTATCCAGCTCATGCTATATAATAATGAACTGGTCAGAAAAATTTTGATGAATTATTTTTTGGTCAGAATTTGCTGACATGTTGAAATTGAGACGTTTCACAGAGACTATTTTATTTCAACCAAATTCTGATGGAATCCCACCTGGTTTCCTGCCAGCTCACCTGCCTGGCTCCTTAGCAACCGGCTTGATTGGAGAGGCTGGGAACTTGGAAGCCCTAGCAGTCCCATATCCCAAGCTCCCAGACTCATGACTCCTTGGCATCCCACGCTCCCATGGCTTCAAGGCTCCCTGACTCTGGGACAGCCAACCAGGGTGGACTGCCCAGGAGACAGGGTTCCCAGAGCTGGAAAGTTTAGGCCTGGCTTAACTTAAGTAACTTGCGTCAAGTTAGCATGATTGGGAAGATGGATGGAAGGTTAAACTGTCATAACAAGCTATATTCTGGAGTCAGGATGGCTCAGTTAGATCCGCAGGAATATCCTGGTATTAGTAAGTAAGCCTTAATGTAAGATAAGGTAGAGGTCAGATTATGCATGAACAGCACATGGATAGAGTGTGCTGTAGAGGGACTGGTTTGTGACAAGTAACCAAGCCAGTCATGAAGTGTATGATGCAATGTTTAGTTAGGAGCTATTATTGGTAGCAACGTGTATAAGAAAAAGTTTTGTTGCAAATAAGGACAACCCAGGGAATTAGACCAGTCAGTTTAACTTCTGTACCCGGAAAGATAATGGAGCAAATAATTAAGCAATCAATTTGCAAACATCTAGAAGAAAATAAGGTAATCAGTAACAGTCAGCATGGATTTGTCAAGAACAAATTGTGTCAAACCAACCTGATAGCTTTCTTTGACAGGGTAACAAGCTTTGTGGATGGGGGGAAGTGGTAGATGTGGTATATCTTGACTTTAGTAAAGCTTTTGATACTGTCTCGCATGACCTTCTCATAAACAAAGTAGGGAAATGCAACCTAGATGGAGCTGCTATAGGTGGGTGCAAAACTGGTTGGAAAACTGTTCCCAGAGAGTAGTTATCAGTGGTTCACAGTCATGCTGGAAAGGCATAATGAATGGGGTCCCGCAGAGATCAGTTCTGGGTCTGGTTCTGTTCAATATCTTCATCAAAATCTTCACCATTTGTTTACATTTGCGTGGCCGCCTGCAGCTCCCAGTGATGGGGAATGGCAAACCACGGCCATTGGGAGCTGCAGGAGGCCGTACAAATGTAAACAAATGGTCTGGCGGCCCGCAAGCAGATTACCCTGATGGGCCACATGCAGCCCACGGGCCGTAGGTTGCCCACCACTGATTTAGATAATGGCATAGAGAGTACACTTATAAAGTTTGCAGACGATACGAAGCTGGGAGGGGTTGCAAGTGCTTTGGAGGATAGGATTAAAATTCAAAATGTTCTGAACAAACTGGAGAAATGATCTGAAGTCAATAGGATGAAATTCAATAAGGACTAATGCAAAGTACTCCATTTAGGAAGGAACAATCAGTTGCAAACATACAAAATGGGAAATGATTGCCTAGGAAGGAGTACTGTGGAAAGGGATCTGGGGGTCATAGTGGACCACAAGCTAGATATACGTCAACTGGGTAACACTGTTACAAAAAAAGTGAACATCATTCTTGGATGTATTAGCAGGAGTGTTGTTGTAAGCAAGACACAAGAAGTAATTCTTCTGCTCTACTCCATTCTGATTAGGCCTCGACTGGAGTATTGTGTCCAGTTCTGGGAGCCATATTTCAGGAAAGATGTGGAGAAAGTCCAGAGAAGAGCAACAAAAATGATTAAAGGTCTAGAAAACAGGACCTACAAGGGAAGATTGAAAAAATTGGGTTTGTTTAATCTGGAAAAGAGAAGACTGAGAGGGGAAATAACAGTTTTCAAGTACATAAAAGGTGACAAGGAGGACGGAGAAGAATTGTTCTTCTTAACTTCCAAGGATAGGACAGGAAGCAATGGGCTTAAATTGCAGCAAGGGAAGTTTAGGTTGGACATTAGGAAAAACTTTCTAACTGTCAGGGTGGTTAAGCACTGCAATAATTACCTAGGGAGGTTGTGGAATCTTCATCACTGGAGATTTTTAAGAGCAGGTTAGACAAACACCTGACAGGGATGGTCTAGATAATACTTAGTCCTGCCATGAGTGCAGGTGACTGGACTAGATCATGTCTCGAGGTCCCTTCCAATCCTGACAGGTTTCGGAGTAACAGCCGTGTTAGTCTGTATTCGCAAAAAGAAAAGGAGTACTTGTGGCACCTTAGAGACTAACCAATTTATTTGAGCATGAGCTTTCGTGAGCTACAGCTCACTTCATCGGATGCATACCGTGGAAACTGTATGCATCCGATGAAGTGAGCTGTAGCTCACGAAAGCTCATGCTCAAATAAATTGGTTAGTCTCTAAGGTGCCACAAGTACTCCTTTCCTTCCAATCCTGAGATTCTATGATTTTGGATCTGTAATGTGCCCTGTATCCAGCCCTGCATTTGAAGCTAATCAACTCAGCGTAGCTCTGCTGAATGCCAAAGGAAGGAACCTGAGTGACAAGATCAGAGTTGAACTGAATTTTTGGAGAACAGAGTGGAAGAGATCTTCAGGAACCCCAACATAGCAATGGCATGACTCAGATTCCATTCATCTGGAGCAGGCAATGTATAGTTTATTATACATGTAGTTTTACTGTCAAAGATTGCAACCCAGTAGTTTAGCAATGGCACTGGGAGGGTTCAACTTTGAGGAGGTTTCCAGGGCATGATTAAATCTAAAGAAAGCTCCTATGGACCCCTAAGGAAGTATTAGGGGGAGACTGGAACTGGGTAGAATAGGAACTCCAATTAGTAATACTTGATAAAAATGTAAAAAGGAGAAACAAAAAAAACTATGATGTTACAAGATTTAGTATTGTGAAATGGAGCTTTAAACCAGCAGGTAAAGGACTTAAAGATCCACAAATTGGAAAAGGAAAGAAATGAGCTGGAGGAGCAAAAAGATGCGGTACAAATCCAATGAGGCATTTTTGGAGAAGAGTGAAAGCTGTGAGCAGATTAGGGAAGAAAAGGACCATCTTGTAGAACAAGGGGCAAACTTATAAGACCAGCTATGGAGATGCCAACATTATGGGAGGCAGGACCCATGAGGGTTTTCCCTGGTTTGTAGCTTTGGGGCTCCCTGTATAGCAGGGCCCATGCAGGTTCCTGCAGCCCCTACACCCTTCTCCTGCTTATGAGACTGCTAAAACAAGTTACCCAGGGTCTGAGTTAAGAAATGTGTCCAAGTGATTGGGACTCACACTCCAGGCTCCTGTTGTAGTTAAAGTTGAAGACCGGGGGAAAATGATGTGAGGCTTTTCCATTTTCCCTGATAAAGACTGGGGACTCTGTCGAAGGGATGATGACTGAAATAGGTTTACTCAGTGGTTGTTGAAGGGATTAACTTTGAAAGACATGAATCACTTGACTATGCAAGATTGGGACAAAATGTTGTAAAGATCTTTGGGGATTGTGTGCTTGCAGGTTATAGGGCATACCACTGATGGTTCAGCTCTATAGGCACAGTTGGCCAAAGTGCTATATAATTTAAGATCAGCCCAAGTGGAAATGTTTAACATGAAGCTCCTCCCTAAGGAGGGGCTGATTGAACCAGCAGATGGCCTCCTTCAGTGGTGGAACATGCAAGCGCATAATGTGCTTAATACAGTAACAAGAGGGGGACAAGGCACATATTGAAACATTGTTGGCTGTGCTGCCCCTTGAATGCAAAGAGTATCTTTTGCAGTTTGATCCTGATCCTGGCAATTTGGACAATTTGTTAGCTAGAACCAAGCACTGGAGGGGATTGAATAGGACAATGGTGTCAGTGGCAGAAGCCAAGATTTTTTTAAGTGGAATCTAGCCCCAGAAGCAAGGGATTCTGGGGGATGGGATGAGGAGACTAGAAAAATGGGTGACCATAGATGTTATGGCAGCTCAAGAAAGAAAAAAAGAATTATAGGAAGAAATAAAGAGATTGAGGACTCCGAAAGAGAGCCAGCCTAGCCCTGATGAACTCCCAATGGGGTTGCCAGGCCCCTACATCACAGCTGTCCTTTGTAACACCCCTTTTACAGGGTGGCTGGGGATGCCCCACAGTAAAAACCACTATGGCGAGAGTGGGAAAGGACATGGTACTAGACAGTGGGGCAGCAACAACTGTGACAGGGCACGTGTCAGAAGGGGCAAAGCAACTGAGGATTCAGGAAGTTACTGGAGTAACTTGCCAAGTTCAGATCAGGGAAAAGCAATCAGTTGTAGCTGGATAGCAAAGAAGAGTATGATAATGGTAGTGAATTCACAAGAACACACTCTGGAGATTTGTGTGATAGTGGAAATTAGATTAATAGTGGATTTGGCCCATATGATGCTTTGGGGGTCAAAGAAGGAGGTGTCATACCCATGACCACAACTACCGGATCAATTAAGAGTGTGCGGGAAGTAGCTGTACAGGATGAAAAAGACACACTTGTTGGGTGTCCCAACATACCTACGGGTACCCCAGCTAGTAAAAACTTTTGGGGATGTCCGTGTCAAGTCCAAACTGGAATGTGGTTGGATGGACATCCAGATTTCACTTGAAAGACAGGACCCACCACCCGAGAGGCAGTATTCCATACCTAAGGAATCCACAGGTCCAATTCAGGAGGCAGTGGAGGCATTGTTAGAACACGGTGCAATAAAACCAATGTCCTCGGTATGTAATTCCACATCCTGAGCAATGCAGAAGCTGAGAGATGAGTGGAGATTGACTATAGGAGTGTAAATGATAGAGCAAAATCTATGGCTCCTATTATGGCAGCTTATCCAGAGACAACTGCAAAAATCTCTCCTAGAATGAAGTAGATTTTCTGACTAGATGTTAGTATCGGGTTCCAGTCCCTCGCCCTAGCTCCAAAGTGTCAGTATTAGAGGCTTTCACATTGGAGGGCTGTAAAATATGCATGGACCGTATGACCCCAGGGATAAAAAGATTCTCTGACTATTCCCCATTAAGCAGTGTCTCAAGGACTTTCCTCATCTGGCCAGGCTTGTCCAGTACATGGATGACATATTGATACACTCCCCTATACAGGAGGAGCACAAACAAGATTTGTTGGAGGCTTTGTAATGTCTGCGGTGGGCAGGATTAAAATTAAATAGCGGAAAAACCCACAATTGGTTAGGAGAGAGGTAACCTTCCTAGGGATTTCTGTAGGTAAAGAAGGGTGGAGTATTGATCACCAGAGGGCAGGGTTAATTTCTAAACTGCCCTTCCCCACAGACAAACAGGCACTACAATCTTTTCTGGGGATAGGGGTTTCCAGGAAGCATTCTGCCCCATAGACTGAAACAGCAAGCCCATTTATGAATTGGAATGGACACCTCATTGGGATTAGCAGGAAGGACACATTGAAGTAGTGGTTAAATTGGGGGGAAAAAACACAACTTTTGAGGAGCGGTACAGTGCTGGCAAGGCTGGATGCAAGAAAACCATTTTTTATGTATCCTGTGGTAACTCCAAACAATCTAGCGGTGGTGTTTATGCAACAATATGCAGTTCAGGATCGGTCGGTGTCGTTTGCCTCCCGACTGCTGCAAAGTGTGGAACTGAAGTACAACTGCTGTGAGAAGATTGTGTTGACGGTGTACTGGGCTATTATCAAGCACAAATACTTGGCAGGAAGTCAGAAAGTGTTCATTGTCAGTCACCATACTCCCCTTAAGGTACTGCTGGAGGGAAAGTTATCCACTGAGCAAGTAAACAGTGAAAGGATTTAGAGATGGACTCTGGCTTTGCAAGGAGACAACATCGAGGTGGTTCAGCTTAAAGAACCAAAGGAATGGATTGCAGGAATTTGCATAGAAAGAAAGCCACATGAATGTAAGGTTAGCTCCAGTAGCACCTGGCATCCAATGTTTAAGAAACTGCATGCCAACAAGGTTAGAGAAAAAGAGGAAGTTTGGTATATGGACAGCAGTAGCCGCTATGTAAAAGAGCAAAGGAAAGTATAGCTGTCAGCAATATAGTTAAAGGATGGAATGGTCACAAATTGTGGGAGTACGTCAGCTCAGTATGCAGAATTAGCAGCAGTTATTAATGTGCTGATGGAAGCAAAGGGGTTTCACTCTAAGCTTACCATAGTTCTGTACCCAGATTCAGTGCTCAGGGGAGCAGCATTAATGCTAGCATGACCCATCTGCCAGGTGGAGCCAGCAGCAACTAGGACCGGGTTCAATATCTAGGGGTTTCTTTCCATCGATACAACACAGAACTGGCTTCAACCCCCACCCAGTAATCTGGGAAAATTTAGACACCACCCCTAGGTGCCTCTGAGAGGCAATACTTCCCCACTCACAAGCACAGAGTCTGAGAGTAGAAAAGAAACTTTTAATAAAAGCAGGGAAGCAATTTGGCATTAATTTGGGAAAACACAGGGTTCATAAACATAAACCATGAGTAAAAGACCCACCCCAAATAGGTTGGGCCATGTCCATTTCCCCTCAGGTTCTTAAGTCCAGCAACCCAAAAGTCCATTTCACATGCCTGAAACCTTCTCTGCACCCCACTCACAGTGACTTTCCTGGGTCAATGCAGGCCCAGAGTTCAGAGGTACATCTGCAGAGTTCACCTCCCACCCAGGGTGCAGGGTAAAGAGGCATCTTACTTGCTCTGCTGGCCACTCACCAGCCACCTGCTCACCTCTCTAGTTGCGCCCCTCCACCAGCCCCCTGCTGGCTGCTCATTGCGCCTCTCTGCCACCGCCCTGCTGGCTGCTCATCACACCTCCGCCCCCCCCCCCAGCTGGCTGCTCGTCGTGCCTCTCCACTGCCCCCCTGCTGGCCGCCTGTTGCGCCACTCTACTGGTCATTCATTCACCAGCTGTCTGTCAGTCACCTTCTGCCTCTCTGCTGTGACCTTTGCACATCAGTGTCTCAGTGATTTTCAGCTCTTTTGCAGGCTGGGCAGAAACGCTCCCCCATCTCAAGTGATTTTGGCTCACAGCAGGCAGGGCAGAAACACAGTCCTATCACAACTGGTTTCAGCTCTGATTGAGCAATTAAAATAACAAAAGAGGCTCCTAATGAAGCCTATTTAGCTCTATTCTTTGAACAGTGGAAAAGAACAGGTTAAGCCAGTCAACAGAGGACTCGGGGGATGGGAGGGGGGGTATTGTACAGCTCCCTAACCAGGACTCCTATAATCCCCCCCACCCCCGACTTTACTTTCACAGGGCTTTGGCAATCAAACTCCTGCCTCACCGAGATCCTCTCTTCTCAGGGTGATCCCCCCCCCCCCCCATTTGGAACAGGTTAAGCACAGTTCTGCTTCCCTGTATTCCCACAATAATTACAACATTGGTAACCATATTTCACTACCCCTGCATTCAGTACTAATGTGATTTGTGACCCAACACCAGCCAAGTTGATTACAATGAGCAAAACACCTCTCCATCTGCTGAATATCTAAGCAAATCTAAGCAAAGAAGGAGCAAACTGTATTTACATAATCACACCCAGAGTCTCTCCCCCTCCCAGCTAGCTGTCAGGGAAGCATTCGTTCAGACTCTGCTTACACTAGCTTGGTGGGCTCAGAACAAATATTGGGCTATTGATGGAAGAGAGATTAAATTCAGTACTATGTGACAAATGTTGGATGGTATTGCCAAGAGGTTTGATGGAATGGATGTACACACAGGAAACTTGGGCCCATAGGAGAAAGGTGCTGCTGGCAAAAGGGAACCAGGCAGCTGACTTAGCAACCAGAGATGAAGCAGTCACTGGACCACCCTGGCTGTGGGATAATGCTTTGGAAGCTATCCTGGTAGCAGTTCTCACATGGGTCAGCAACAAGATAAAGTGAAGCAGTTGCAAAGCATTCAAAAACAGGATTTAGAGTTAGATCCATTCTGGAAGCAAGCTCAGAGCCAGGGAGTAAAGGTAGAAGGTCAGGACTTAGTAACAGAGCAAGGACTCCTACATGTAAAATCAGAAGATGGGTTGGTATGGGTTGTACCACAGGATATGTGTAAAGATCTATTATTATGTGTGCACGGATCAACTGTAGATGGTCACCCCACACAGGCAGAGGCCAAAGACAGGCTGGCAAAAAATGGGATAGTAGCCCTGTCAAGGTTCCTTCCCCACTCTGAACTCTAGGGTACAGATGTGGGGACCTGCATGAAAAACTCCTAAGCTTACTTTTACCAGCTTAGGTTAAAACTTCCCCAAGGTACAAAATTATTTTACCCTTGGATTTCCACTGCCACCACCAAACTTTATCTGGGTTTACTGGGAAAAGTAGTTTGGACACGTCTTTCCCCCCCAAAATCCTCCCAACCCTTGCACCCCACTTCCTGGGGAAGGTTTGGTAAAAATCCTCACCAATTTGCATAGGTGAGCATAGACCCAAACCCTTGGATCTTAGAACAATGAAAAAGCATTCAGTTTTCTTACAAGAAGACTTTTAATAGAAGTAAAGGAATCACCTCTGTAAAATCAGGATGGTAGATACCTTACAGGGTAATTAGATTCAAAACATAGAGAATCCCTCTAGGCAAAACCTTAAGTTAGAAAAAAGACACACAGACAGGAATATTCATTCTATTCAGCACAGCTATTTTCTCAGCCATTTAAAGAAATCATAATCAAACACATTCCTAGCTAGATTACTTACTAAGTTCTAAGATTCCATTCCTGTTCTGTCCCCAGCCAAAGCATCATACAGACAGACACAGACCCTTTGTTTTTCTCCCTCCTCCCAGCTTTTGAAAGTATCTTGTCTCCTCATTGGTCATTTTGGTCAGGTGCCAGCGAGGTTACCTTTAGCTTCTTAACCCTTTACAGGTAAGAGGATTTTTCCTCTGGCCAGGAGGGATTTTAAGGGGGTTTACCCTTCCCTTTATATTTATAACAAGCCCAAATGGGAAAAGGACTTAAAGGAACTTCCTGATACTTGCCTGGTTTGTGCTAGACATGATCAAACTAACAGAAAATGTGGAGTGACTCTTATGAGACAGGCATCCAGGGGTTCATGGGAATGGATTCAAATAGATTACACTAGGGAGTTGCCCTTAACACCAAGGTCTAACATATGTGTTGGTAGTGGCGGATGCTTTTTCACATTGGATGAAGACCTTCCCCACTAGAAATATGACGTCCTTAACTAAAATAATACTACTAGTGGACAATCTGTTCTGCAAATCAGGGGTTCCTAAGGTAATTGATTCATACAATGGAAGTGGATTTGGGGAGTCCGTCATCAAAGAAGTATGGACACTGCTGAATATCGATCAGAAGTTTCATGTTCCCTATCATCCAGCGTTAGCTGAACAGGTTGAGCAAATGAACAGGACCATTAAAACTAAACTCAAGAAGGGAGTAAAACAACACAGATAGCAATTGGGATGAAGTACTATGGCTAGTTTTAATGTGCATCAGAGCTAGGGAAATCAGATCTACAGGTTCTTTCCCTTATGAGGCATTAATGGGGAAACCAATGAGATTATGGGAGGATATGGTTAAACCTGTTCTGGGCCATCTGGCTACTGTAGCCTTGTCAGAAGGCCTGGGTACAGGACTTGCAAATGTAGATTTTACAAGTACAAAAGAGTGTAATGGCAGCAGATGGAGTGGAAATACAACAGACTAAGGCATGGTTTGATGCCAAAGGAGACCTAACCAAACATAAAGTAGGATCCAAAGTCATGATTCAGATTAAGTTCCCTACCACTGTTTCCCAAAGGTAGAGTGGTATGATCCATAATTGGTGTTGAATCTACTTGGCCCCTCCATATACTTGTTAGATCTGGGAGATAAAGGACAGAGCTGGATCCACATGAGTCAGCTCAAAACACATACAGGTAGGTAAAGAAAGAAGCAGAATATGGTTTCTTCCACCTTTGTCTTGCAGATTTGTATGCATGCAGAGATGGTGGTTTCTAACATAGGAGGTACTCTTGTGGTTTGGCGCAGTACTAGATCTGTGGTGAATCTTTACAGCTATTCGGGCCACTCCAATCCATTCAGAGGGCCAAAAGGTGTCAGCATGCTGCTAAGACAGAGAATGGGTTTTTACCTGGTTTTGAGGCAAACTCCGATGGCACCATGCTTGCAATGATAAAAGAGAGAGGTGATCTACCACCCTAGGCTTCTACAAGGTGTATGAATATAGTCCAGAACGTTCTGTGACATGCAACAAGCTGCAATCTCAAGGGCTGCGCAATTCCAGTCATTGTGAGTCTGGAATATCAAGGTAGCTACTGAAGTCCAGGTGGTCAACGTGGATTTAGGGAAGTATGGCGTTTTGATGGAATACACCCCTTTATTCACATCCTACTCACTATTATAATAATCTTTGTAATATGGTTTGTGAGGTATCATTTGAAAACTAATAATTCACTGGTTATTTATATAATGATGAAACGCATGAAGCAACATTATAGGTAAACTTGTGAACAGAAGCTGAAGTAATGATTGAAATGTGTTTACCAGACAGATCTGGGGAGTGGATAAACTGGTTTCTCGAAGACAAAGGACAAGCTTATGCCTCTAGCCTGGTGTAATCAAAGTTGATTGGCAATCACCGGTCAACAATCACCCTTTTCTTTGGCAGCAAAGGAGGGGCGGGACAGCAAAAGATTGATGTGCATTTTAACAAACTGTGACAGGGTCAGGCCCAATAGCTACAGGAGAGTGATAGACGGTATATATGTTAGCCCCAGATTAAGCTGGTCCTATTTCCCTGAGTAAGATAATGGGCTGTTCCAGAACAATCAGAAAGTTGCTGGAACCAATTAAGGCAGGCTAATTAGGACTCCTGGAGCCCATTAAGAAGCTACCAGGATCAATTAGGACAGGCAGGCTCATAAGAGAACCTAGTTTTAAAAAGGACCTCACCTCAGTTAGTGAGGCACGTGTGAGTAGCTGGGAGCAAGAGGTGCAAGAAGCTGAGAGTGAGTAGGCATACTGCTGGAGGACTGCAAAGTACAAGTGTTACCAGACATCAGGAGGAAGGTCCTGTGGTGAGGATAAAGAAGGTGTAAGGAGGAGGCCATGGGGAAGGAGGCCAGAGAGTTGTAGCTGTCACGCAGCTGTTACAAGAGACTCTGTAGACAGTTGCAATCCACAGGGCCCTGGGCTGGAACCCAGAGTAGAGGGTGGGCTCAGGTTACCCCCATCCCCCTCAACTCCTATCTGAGACAAGAGGAGGTGGCCTGGACTGTGGGTCCTACCAGAGGGGAAGGTCCCTGGCCTATCCCCTGACCCACTAGGTGTGTCAGCAGAGACTGCAGGGATTGTTCTCCTTCCTTTTCGCATGCTGGCCAGTGATGAGGTTAGCTGAGTGAATGGCAGGTTTGAGCCACTAGCAAAAGTGACCAAACTGAGGGCTGCTGTGAATCTCTGAGGCAAGCAAATCCGCCAATAAGTGCAGGACACACCAAGGCAGAAGAGGAACGTTGTCACAAAACAAAAACATGGAATCTCTTTCACAACAAGACCCCATGTGTCATTCCTCACAGCTGGAAGGAACTTTATCTATCCGATGAAGTGAGCTGTAGCTCACGAAAGCTCATGCTCAAATAAATTGGTTAGTCTCTAAGGTGCCACAAGTACTCCTTTTCTTTTTCCTCAGGAAAATGCATTTCAAAAGGTGACTGGACTATAAAAGTGAGGGGCAAAACACTCCAGGTATTCATTCTATCTCCCTCTCTCAGTTTTTCACCTGAAAAGACAAAGGAACCAGCTCCTTGGACTTCAGGGGCAGATCTTGACTTGAGAATTTGGTCAGCAATGTTCCTGGGAACCTGTGGTAAGAATTTTATCTTGAACAAGTCTTATGTTAAGTTTTAGTTACTCAAAAAAATTTGATCTTAATTTATCTTATAACCATTTCTGACTTTAATACCTTGTACTTATACTCACTTACAATTTCTTTGTAGTCAAATAAATGTGTTTTATTCTTTAATCAAAACTAATCCAGTATTGTGTTTAAACTGAATTGTTTGGTAACTCCTGTTAAAGTAGCAAACTGTTGTACATTGACCCTTTACAGGGACAATGGACCTATAATATCTGATCTGTCTGGGAGAGGGCTGGACAGTGCAGAACACATGTTTTTGTTTTGGGTTTTTTTGGTGAAAAATTCAGGCCTGGGAGTGTGTTGGGGTCAGCCTGCAAGTAATAACACAGGCTGGTGGAAGTCAGAGTGTGACTGGAGAGTGGCTGGCAGGCTTCAGCTATACCCAGATGCTCAGGGTGTTACCTCTATGCAGTTTGGCTGTCTGTGGGTGGCCTAGGTGGGAGCTACAGCACCACAGCATTGTGAGGCACCCAAGATTTCCGAGCAGGTGGTGACGCCTCTCACTGGTCTAAATTGGACCCTGGAATGTCATAGGCATGCACTGGAATTTCAGTGCTACTGCTATGCGTGTATACAAATGATTCCACTTGACATTGGACCTGGATGGACACTTGGTATTATAATCAATTCCCCTTCCCTGTTTTGGGGGAGGGAGATTCAACGCTCACAGCCCCTCAGACCCCTATACAATTCCACACTGTCCTCCCTCCGGAGGGGTCAACTCTCTCCCCTTTATTTTGTCCGATAACCACTCCATGGCTAGAAAATCGTATTTTATACACCCCACTCATGAAACAGTGGTCAATTTTTACAAGATACAGATTGCCTGGGGGCTGCCTGGCCATGTATAAGAAGCAGTTCAGTAACAATATCAAAGCACATATTCTATTATGGCAGGTTCTGATGGAAGGTATATTTCAAGGACACAGAAATCCTAGAACAAAGAGGGATAGCAAAGCATATTAAGTGGCACTGGAACTGGGGGTCTCCCTCTGGAATTCTGCAGACATTGAGGGACTGAACCTTAAAATTAGCTCCTTAACTGTTAGATTTGGACAAGCCATTAAAGATGCAGGATTAGTACTTAAACCTTACAGCAAGAGGCATTAACTATTAGCAATATGCACTCCATTGCAAAAACTTTACAATATATTAATCCATTTAAAATATTATTATTGATTGATTGAATGATAATAATGTTTCTCAAGCAATTGCTTGTAGCAAATATGGTACTGAACTTGTTATGTCAGGTGATGGAAGAAATAAAGCTGGGGGAGTGGTCAGGATTGTTAAACAGCACACTGACCTGGACTATGCTAATGAAAAAGGGAATTTATAATACTGGGGAAGAAAATTTTCAGTTTGCAAGGTTAGAAGGCCCAGGACCTTGGGCAACACATGAAAATAATAATTTGACTCTGCCAATTATAATTGCTATTTTTAGATGGACAGAGTCCTAAAGAATATTAACAGTATGGGTACCATACAGCAGTGTTTCCCAAACTTGGGATGCTGCTTGTTCAGGGAAAGCCCCTGGCAGGCCGGGCCGGTTTGTTTACCGGCCACTTCCTCAGGTTCAGCTGATCGCTGCTCCCACTGGCCATGGTTCACTGTGCCCAGCCAGTAGGGGCTGCGGGAAGGACGGCCAGTACGTCCCTTGGCCCGCACCACTTCTTGCAGTCCCCATTGGCTGGGCACAGCGAACCGTAGCCAGTGGGAGTCGCGATCGGCTGAACCTGCGGACACGGCAGGTAAACAAACCAGCTTGGCCTGCCAGGGGCTTTCCCTGAACAAGCGGCATCCCAAGTTCGGGAAACACTGCCCTAGAGAATGGAACTTATAAACAACATTATCCCGGTGTGAAGATGGCCATACAAGGAGGAGATGAAATAAACCCAGCTTGCTGTGAACAAATAAAACACAGATAGCTCTGAGTGCTCAATGCAAATAATCCTGACCACCAGCGAGGAAGGTTGGGCCTGACTAATCATCAACGAGAGAGTGAAAGAGGTGGTAAAAGCTTGGAGACCCAGTATGTGCTTTAGATAACCAAAACTTTTTATCTGGGACAACACCATGCCAGGGGAGCCTGGATGGATTTTGTCTGAACCTCACCTCCCTGACTCAGATTGGGGCCCATGTCCTATGGCCAAGTATGCTGATTAAGGAAAATGTGACAGAAGACAGGACAGACAACACAGAATAGGGATCACTGGTGACAAATCTCATTGTACCCATAACTACAGTCTATTACCACCACTGATTTTAATACAGAGAAAAATGGGGCAATTGTTGCTGATTGCCCAACTAACAGCTGAGTAACAAGAAATTGAGGACAATACTGTACAGGGAGTGAAAACACCCTCGTGGGCTGCACAAGAGGAGGTGAGCTTGCACCCCCAGTTCATAGTTTGAGCCTAATATTAATGGTGGTTCAAATGATAATAACTACTCTGGTCATGGGGATGTGTTTCTGGTTGGTAAACTTGAAAAGGAGAGCACAGGAAAATTGGAATATGATAAGAATGAAATGAATATGAACATAAAAAACAAGAAAACAAATGGAGTGGAAGTGTAATCATGACTTAATGTAAGTAATTTGCCTTATTTCTTAGTGGGCATGATTGGGAAGGTGAATGGAAGATAAAGTTGTCATATAAAGCAATATGTTGGAGTCAGGATGGCTAGCTAAGATCAGCAGCAAAATCCTGGTATTTGTAAATTAGACTAAACTACCAGATAGGTAGAGGCCAGATCATGCTTGGACAGAGTGTGCTGTACAGGTAACGGTTCCTGAAAAGTAAGCAAGCCAGTCATGAAGTGTGTGATGCAAATTATAGTTAGAAACTGGTGCTGGTAGAAATGTATATAAAGAAAAGCTTTGTTGTATGACTTTGGATCTGTGATTTAGCTTGAATCCACCTTATGCATTTGAGTCTGATCAACTCAGCATAGCTTTGCTGTATGTCAAATAAAGGAACTGAATGAGGAGACTGGAGTCAAACTGAGTTTTTTGGGGAGCTGAGTGGAAGAGGTCTTGGGGGAACCCCAAACAGACTGAGTGGCAATTCCCTTTCATTGAGAATTTCCAAGTTTTGAGGGTTTGCTCCTAATCGAATTAATCCAAATTTTAAAAATATCAAAATCCTCTTTGAAGTGGAACTGCCATTCTACCCCCAGTTCTAACAACACTTGCTTGTCTTTCTGTGTCCATCTTTTCAAAGTAATCGATACAGTTATTTTCTAATTTGGCCAAGTCTACTTTTCTATCGATTTGTATGCTTAAGAACTTGGATCAAATATTTCGTTTTTGATAACAAGAAAAAAAAAAGATAATTGCTATATAAAGCATTTGGACATATGCAGCAATTTTCAAATTTGGTTCCTACATTAGGTGAGCTGCTCTGAAGTTGCATGCTCAAAAAAAAAGATACAGCACACCTAAATGCCCAAATGTGGAACTGCATACCCAATTTGGGTGCTCAAGTTAGGTTTATAGGATTGTGAGGAACTTCAGAAGGGCCTACCAAACTAGGCAATTGAGCAAGATGATGATAAATGCCATTTGATGTAGGAAAGTGGACAATAGTGCATATTAGAAGGAAAAATTCGAACTATTCATGCACATTAATGGGTTCTAAATTCACTGCAAAGAAAAAGAAAAATCCTTAGATGTCATTATGGACAGTGCCTTGAAAACATATGACCAATGCACAGTTGCAATAAAAAAAGTAAATAGGATAACAGGTTGCATTTAGACAGGGCTAAAGAACAATACTGAAAATATGATGTTACATGAATCAATGGTTCTTCCTCACTTTGTATACTGTATTTAATTTTGCTCATTCCAGTCTCAAAAAGATATAGCAGAATTTCAGAAAGAGGAAAGATCCAGAGATGGTAATGAAAGAGATTATTGACGTGGAAAGACTTGCACATGAGATTTAAAGATTTAGTGAAAATTGAAACTTTGACGAAAAAACACTTTTACAGAAATGTTTGTGAAAAATGTCTCTTTTCAACCCGTTCTAATTACAATGATTTAATTTAGAGAAGAGATGTATAAGAAGTGACACAATTCTAACATGTAAAATAATTAATTAATTAATTAATTAAAATGCACATTTTAAATTTTAATAAGTTGAAAGAGACCTGTTTAAATGTATAGTTTATCTATCACTTTCCTTATTTGTTCATTCTTCATCTCTTCCTCCTTCCCACTCCCTGTTTCCTTCATTTTGAGTCCTCTATTTCTGTGTGTCTTCTTGCTACCTTTTCCTATTTCCTTCTATTTCTCTCTTTTATCCTCATATCTACACTACCCCCTTGTCTTGTTTGTCTTCCATTTACTGCTATCCAGGAGCATTCAGGCCCCCCATGGTGCTTTTTCGCATACTTTACATGTAATGCAATTCTTTTCTTTCATCTTATCTTATGTTTTTAGCATATAAAAGGATCACCCAGCTCCATGCCCAGGGAAGATATGTTGCTTACAGATTCCAAGCACATCTTGCAGCAATGAATTTCCAGACTTGCTTCAGACATGTCTTCTATTATTCTTCACAGAAATATAACATGCTATCCCTCTCTCTTCTCAGCTTTATATGGATTCCAAGACCCCATACCTAACTCATTTGATTTGACACTTGTTTCCCCGTCTCCTGGAAAGTAATGACAATTTCATGCTTTTGAACTCTTTTGTCTTCAATCTCTACCTATCTGTGCAATAGTGTTTCAGACACATGTAGACTAGTTCTTTTTGAAATTGTTGTTTCCATTGCCATTACTCTCCTACTGTTCCTTTTAAAAATACCACGCTTGAATTGTCTTTTTCCCCCCCAGAAATACAAAGGTTACAATGACTGTCTATCAATTGAAAGAGATGCTAATACAGTGAACCTCTTGTTCACAAATGTCTGTTCAACAATAGAGTATGAATTCAAAAAATGGCAACGCTATAGAAGAAATGGATAGAGGAACAG
Organism: Lepidochelys olivacea; assembly: GCF_965140295.1. Classification (NCBI taxonomy): domain Eukaryota; kingdom Metazoa; phylum Chordata; order Testudines; family Cheloniidae; genus Lepidochelys; species Lepidochelys olivacea. The sequence continues at coordinate 115,494,534 of NC_140411.1, forward strand.
AGATGAAAAGCTCTTATTGACGGATTATTGAATCTATCCTTCTGTGAGAGTAGGATCTAGTCCCCTGGTAGCTTGCGAAAATTCACTGGCCATGGCTCCACGTGGAGCGAAGTACACCAGCCACTCTGACTACTGAATCCGTCACCCATTCCCACAAAGTCGAAAGCCTGTGCAGAAGCATAGCAGACAGCCCAGCCCTTTGGGCTGCATATAGGTTTGAGCATTTAGTTCAGAGGTTAAAATATTTTACTAGGGCTATGGCAAGGATAGGGTGCTTGGATTGGGGTTGGAGTATTAACATTAATGTGAGAGTGAGGCACTCCAGAGTATAGCTCTTCGGCATGGGTGTTTTATCAATCTGTGACTATAACCAGTAGTGGTTTCTAAATGCAGTAGGAGGAGTCTATAATGGTTTGTATGGAGAGAGCTATTCTCTCCATCACCAGCATTTCGGAGAACTTGACCCTAGCTGAGTAGCGCTCAGCCCAGGACATGAATTTTGGGTTCCCAACAAAGGTTCCACCTCTATGATAAGTGGAGCCAGCTGAGAATTTTCTGACAAAACGTTTTCCACTGGAAAATGCCAATTAATCAAAACTGAAGCTGCAGGAATGGCTGAAGCCAACCCTATCTCAGCTGTGAAAAAAGAAATTCAATCGGAATGGCCCATTTCAACATTTTCTTTTTTTTTTTTGTCTGAAATAACTTTTCAGTTTGAAATTTTAGTCAATTTATTCTAAAAAAAAGTTTAAAAAAAGGCTGAAGTTGAAATGAAGTTTTAGAGTGATATTATCCAAACAGGTTTCTCCCCACTCCCTCCAGATTATGGAACTCTGTGGCAGAGGATGTTGTGAAGGCCAAGACTATAACAGGGTTCAAAAAAAAAACAAACTAGATAAGTTCATGGAGAATAGGTCCCTCAATGGCTAATAGCCAGGATGGGCAGAGATGGTACCCCTAACTTCTGTTTGCCGGAAGCTGGGAATGGGCGACAGGGGATGGATCACTTGATGTTTACCTGTTCAACTCATTCCCTCTGAAGCACCTGGCATTGGCCACTGTCAGAAGACAGGATACTGGGCTAGATGGACCTTTGGTCTGACCCAGTATGGCTGTTTTTATGTTATTATCAGTTCATGAAAGTTTTCAAGATTGACTTTTTGTCCCAAATTGGGACAAAAAAACCCACAGAAATCTCAAAAATTCTTGAGGGACACGAAAACCATTTTCTGCCCAGCTCTAATTGTAAGGCCATTCTTTTGCAAAGTAAAACATAATGGTGCATAGTGAGTCACTGTTCAAATACTGTCCAGTAGCAATTTGGTTTGTATGCTGGTTCCAGCACATCTTTGTATTTGGCTAGTGTAAGTACAGATAAACAATGAGAGAGTACCAGAAGACCAGTAGAAACAGAGTAAATTACTTAAGGAGGTTTAGAGCTCTAATTGTAGAAATTAGACCGTAATCACCCTTTTGAAGTCACCTGGGCGTGGGCTTGCCCACAGGCCTTCCGTTGCATTGGAGTGAATGAAAGGAAATTAAAATGGAACCAAAATAGATTTCCTCTGCTTTCAAAACTGAAGCTCTGTTTTGGAAATCCATACAAATTACCTTATAATGTTTAATATTAGGGAATACATAATACATAAACATATTGACAGCATTGTACAGACTATGTTCTATTATTGTCAGGGCTACACAGAGGTTTATGGGGGACCAGGGCAAAATCTGAAACTGAGGCTCCTGCTACTCTTCTAAAAAAAATTACCATTGAAGGGAGGACCCAAGGTGGAGTTGGTTGGAGAGCAAGCCCCTCACATTCACACCTCAGTGGTGGCTTCTGGACCACAAGGCTGGGCCCCACTCCCACCTCCGGGTGTTGCAACCTGGAGTAGGGTGCAACTGCCCCTCTGTGTGACTCTGCATGCCAGGTTGCAATGTCACTCAGTTTGGGGGCCCACTCAAATGGGGGGCCTGGTGCAAACTGCCCCTTTTGCTCTCCCTATCCCTTTTGGGTGGCCCTCATTAGGTGCTGTCAAATCAGCAGTCTAACATGATGAATGTCACTAAAATTTACAATTCTGTTTCTACAGGCCAATTTACAAGATGCTGGTTTCTCTAGCCAGAAGGTCTGAGTCCCAAAATTTTCACCATGAATTCCATTTGCCCAGGCTTGATTGGTTTTAATGATTTAAATTAAACAGAAGTGCTTTCCAGAAATACAAGTATACAGTCAAAGGACAGACAGACAGACAGCTAGGCAGAGGGCAACAACAAAAGTGATTTTTCTATCAAATCTACAAGATAACTTAAATAATAGTTTTACCACAACTGAACCCCAATCATGTAAAGTCATTTTTGTGCAGTGCCATTGTACACTACTTCCTTTTCCTTTGTGTATTTCTTTTTTCTGTTTGATGTATAGCTTCCACCTCACGTGTCAGAAAGGATTGTGGTTAAGGCAGTGGCTAAAATTTTCAAAGGAATTCCTGCCTGAGGGCAGTGATTGAAGGGCTTTATTCAACCCAGTAATTATTGTTACCCTCTCACCTCCTTTTGATGAACTTATGACTGGCTCGTTATTGCTTTCTTAAAAGTGCAGGGAAACTTGTTTCATTAGGTTGACAAGTCTAAGCTAGTCACCAGCATCCATGTCCATGGAGTCCAAAGGAATGCTGAAATTCCTTATACAGAGATCAGAAGAGGGGTAGACTCAGACTCCCCCCCCCCCGCACAACTATATAGAAATTAGCATGACGGTACGTATGAAATATGAGTGTTCACTGAAAGCAAAAGGAATTTATGCCTAAAGCAATATCTTCAGGCTAGCACTAATTAGTTTCTCAAAAGCATATACCTGGGTCTGAATAACATTCTTAATGCAAAGATAGCTTATGACTGAAATTAACCTGGATATAGGAAGTTAGAGCCTATAGATGTCATTTACACTACAGCCCCTTTTCTCTGCTCTGTCCATGTAAGAAGATTTTAAAAGTGGGTGCAAAATATATTCTGCACAGGGGTGCAAAGGGACACTAAGGAAAATAAAAATCAGTCCCTTAGGGCCAGATTTTTAAAGGTATTTAGGTGCCTAATGATGAAGACAGGCGCCAGTGGGATTTTCAAGAGTACCTAGGCACCTAAATCATCTGCATCTTTAGGTGTTTAAATACCTTTAAAATCTGGCCCTTAGTCTCTAATATGCTGAATCACTTGAAGTAGAACATTACACCAGAGCATTGTAGATTGTACTGACTCTCTAATTGCTTTCGGATGCAATTCAAGCTGTTACTCTAAAGACCTCTATGGATCTACTTAAAAAGTTTATTCCGTTTTGAAAAAATTCCACTGATTTGCAAGATAATGTGTCTACTGAAAATGGGGAATCCCAGTAGAACCATTAATTTCATAAGCCAGTAGAAACTTTTGAAGTGCAACTACTGTACCTGGGACACTGTCTTCATCTCATCCACTGCCTTGAGAGCGCTGAGATCATTTGACACACTCTCCCCAACAGCCTCTGTATTTATGTCTATGGGGCTGACCCTAAAATGTACACCCGCTTGCTGGCACAATGCAGCCTGCATTTGTTAACCTCCAGGACAGAGTGCAAACCACTCTGCCTGCACTATTATCTTTCCATTTTGGCTTTTTGCCCAAAACTGGTTGGTGGACACAGGTGTTATAACATGAAGAATAGCTCTGGTGATCATGTTAGGACTGTAGCATTTGGTCACCGAACAAGAATAGCTTTAATGAAGTTAACATTTTTAATAAATACCTAGCTCTTGTGTAGTGCTTGTCATAAGTAGATCTCAAAGCTCTTCACAAAGGAGGTCAACAGCTTTATCCCCATTTTACAGATGTGGAAACTGAGGCACAGAGGCAAAGTGACTTGCCCAGCAGGCCAGTGGTAGGGAAGGAATATAACTCAGGTCTCCTGAGTCCCCGTCCACTGCCCTATTCACTAGGATCTCCCCATTGCACCGAACTAGCCAGGGACCAGAAACACCCTGCTGGCCTTCCCCAGCCCCACCAGAACAGCAGCAAGCACCATCCAGCTACAACTCCAGTATAGAGAACAAGGAAATCACCTGAAGGAAGCAACCAAAACCACCAGCCTCATCAAGCAGCTCTAATTTGTCAAAGCTTTTGATCTAGAAAGTAGAGAAGGTCAAATAATTTATTGCAGTGGAATCACTGGAGAAATTGTTTTATATGTATTTAAATACCTTTTCCATTATTGAGACAACAGATAGAACTGGGCAAAGTAATTGATTAATATTTTTGCCATTCTTCAGCTTTTTGCTGTTTGCCAGCTCTACTAACAGGGATTCTACTTTTGATTGTGTTAATCCTAAATATAGGGTCAGAGCCTCAGTCGGTGTAAGCGGGGCTAGCTGTATTGAACTCAATGGAGTTAAACCAATGTATCTATGCTTCAGTAAACATGCCATTGTGACATACACCAATAAGTGTATGTAGGAACAGGGGGATGCAGCTCCAAGAAAGAAAAAGCAGCTTCAGATATGATAAAAGCCTTAAATCCTTTTATTGAGTAGCCTGGCAGCTGGATGCTAGCAGAGCAGAGACGCAAGAGACCTCTATTAAAGGTTTCTATGGCCACTCTACAAAGAGAGCAGTAGGAAGTGAGACAGCTACATAACTGACACTTCTAGACTGTTCTTTGTCCTTTCTGTCTGGGGTGATTTTTAGATTCATGCTAAAGCTCTGTGTCCCATTGCGGCCTTGATACACATTGTCCAGCATGGCTTGTAGGGGTGTATTTTCAGCAGTGAGAATGAGAAGTTCTATGCAGAGGGCTGTCTAGTAAAGACCAGAGTTGTGCTTCTAGCTCTGTGCATGGTGCCCCCAATATTACTAAATAGGCCCAGACTTGCACTCCTAATTCAGGCACAAATCCTTGAAGTCTAATGACTACATGCACAGTACTTCCAATAAGGGTAAAAATACTTTCCTCTCTAAGACAAAAGAGGCTGATTTAGATTCTAAGCCACTGTACTATAGTCTTGGAATGTCATTATGGTACAAAACTGGTGTGAGACCAGAATCAGGCCTCAAATACAGAATATAGGATTAGGTATGAGGTCTGACTTTCAGAGGTGCTGAACATCCATACCTCCCACTGATTTCAGCTAGAGTTGAAAGTCTACAGAGCCCAGATACTATAGTAATGGCTGCATTAGGGTCATCTAGATAGTCTGCTCAAGTGACGTCTGTGTAGCTCACTTCTCGAATATGCTCTCTTTAAGTTAGCAAATTCATGTTTTTAGTGCCCTATTTTGAAAATATGTGATATCTATATATTTGATAACTGTGAATAATTTCATTATTGAAGGTACAAAAAAAGAATTGCAGAAAGAAAAGCTAAAACACAAGTTGTAAAAAAGGTTCTTAAAAATGCCCATCTGAAATACAAACCAGAATGGGCCAAATTCTATCCTCAGATAGACACCGTTTCCATTGACTTCACTGGGGATTGAGTGTAAGAATTGGAGGCCAGAATTTGCGCCAGTGGTGAAAGTCCTAATTATAAAATGAAAAGTACACTAGTTAAAGATACATTTTTCTCATCTGCCTGTCAAGTTCTGAGTTCAGTATTCCATACTTCCCTTCCAAATCAGTTTAATCAAAATTGATGAGAGTGCATGGATGGTCTGAAGGTGCAGAAAATGCAGATTGGAAATGAGTAGCATCTTCAAATAGAAAATAGCTGTAAAGAATGAGCATTCCCTGCCTTTTGCTTTTATCTCTTCCGAAATATATTACAATGAAAGCACAGTTCAGTTTCTAATGTCACACTGATTAGAAAATTCTCCTCTCTATCAACAAATCCTTCTTTAGGAAATTGAGATTTTCATCTTCATTCCTGCATGATCAGGCACTGTTTTCTTGTGTGTGATGTCGGCTGCTCCAAGCGAAACAAAGAACCCTCACATAACAGGGCATACCCCGTTCTTGCCTTCTAGCACCACAGAAACTGCTCTGACTCCACTGGCTGTGTATCCACATTGTGCCATTTTTTTATGGTCCCTCTATCAACGCTTTTACAGTCTCATGCAGCAAGACTGTTTACAGTGCTCCCTGTGCTTTTGGCTCTCCCTTCACCCCCCCGGGCTTGAAAGGAGCAAAGGTCTCTCTTCTCTCAGATCTCCCTGAAACAGGGCTCAGCTAGCCCTGTTCCTGTCTTAACTCAGGGCCCTCCTGTGCCCTTCTTATCAGCCTTGAGCTGATGGGTTAATTGGCTCTTTAGCTCCCCCAGCCCCCACACCTGATTAGATCATTTCAATTACCCCAATCAACCTTTTCCAGGGGAACTAATTGGTGTCAGAGGGATGAGACTGCAGGCTCACCTGTTAATTCCCTGCACTCTGTCACACCTCATCTCAAGCCCTTGCTTCCCCACATACCTGTAATTTGCCTTCAAAAATTGATTTGAAATGTAATTTATTTGCAATTTTAAAAACTGGGCCAATTTTTAAGACTGACATCACTGGAGCCACATGGATTTCTACTAGTGGGGGAACCTGCTATTTTTTTTTTTTTTGCCTTTCCCTCTTTTTTGGCTTGGGATATACAACAGTTTTATATTTCCAAGTCTGTCATTCATGTCTGAAGTCCTTTGTATGACTTTAATGTTAATGTTCAAGAACAAATCCATGGTGGGTAGAACAAAACCAAAATAATACTTATACATTTTCTAATATTTATAGATCAATCTTTGGTATTTATGAAAGAGTTGCTGACTAGTAATGAAACAGAAGAGGATGGCAAAGTTCTGTGCTTTATAACAACTGTACTGAAAAGCTCTGGGTGGTTAAGATCATTCAGAACTTGGAGAAAGAGCATCTTAAAGAGGATGCAACTGCCAAGATTTCAACATAAAATTGGTTTTAAACAAAATAATTCCTTACAATAATAGCTTCTTTATGGAAATATACATTTCAAATGGATGTTTTTCTGCCTCTAGTTGTCTTCTTTCCCATACTTTTGGAGAGCTAGTGAGAATTTTTCAGATTTTGGTTTTTTTTCCTAAATGGTAGGTGTCAACATTTCAATGGAAACTTCCAAAGAAATATTCTACAACCGTTGTAATGTTTTTTTGGGAACAGCTATAAAACTGATTGCAGTTTGTTATGGGGGAGGGTGGGGAGACTCCAAGGAAATTTCAGAAATAGTAAAAAAAATTTCTAAACAATTTCAAGAATTGTTACTGCTTTTTTTGACCAGTCGTAAATAAGTAGATTGTCTTTTTTCATTACCCAAGTCTCTAGTTCCCACTGAAGCTTTCTCCAGTACTGGGGTGTCCAACACCCAGTGCATGAGAAGCCTGCTATACGCAGAATTCTGTAAAGGTAAAGCAGTATACCACTTGACACAGTCATTTAACAAGCCTGCTGTGGTACCTACAACTGACTGAAGAAGCTCGCAGTGATTTCCCTTATGACCAGTATTTGTGGGCCCCATCGTAGTTCCACATCAGTGGCAACAGACTGTAGCAATTTCCTCAGCTGGTTGGGTCTTTCAGGTTCACTGGGCACAGGGAAAATGTTAGCCTACTGCAGGCCACCTGAAATCTAAATACAAAGCAGTCACTCTAAATCTAAGGGCATGGCTGAGCCACCCAAGCTGAGTCAACAAAGCACCCTGTGCTCACCAACTGCTACTAACCAAGTTTCTGGTCCAGCCTCCCGGCCTATAGTCCCTTCAGAGGGTTGGGGTACACTGAAACATCCCGCATGAGCCATTGCCAATACTCCAGCTTTGCTGTAAAGCTATAAAATACAGCTTTTATAGGAAACAAGATGAAAGAATTGAGACAGTAATACGGTGAACATTTCACATTTAGAAAAGGAACCGCTACTAGGAGTGACTTAGGGAAAAATACAGTATGTTATGCTGATCATTGAACGACATAACTAAACAATACAATATACACATTAACTTCAAGCATGATCAGGTTCACTGGAAGACCTTTTGACATGAAGCCAATCAAAATTGACCACTCTTGCCCAACTGCTGAGCAGATACTTGGGCCCTTAGAACATCTGCATTAACGAATGGGTGTGATTATGTAATTCTCATCCAGATCCACTTAATACAGGGGAGGGCAAACTATGGCCCATCGGGCCTTTCAATCTGTCCTGCGGGACTGCCAGCCCTGCAGCACAGCAGGGCTAAGGCAGGCTCCCTGCCTGCCCTGGCCCCATGCTGCTCCTGGAAGTGGTTGGCACCATGTCCCTGCAGCCCCTGGGGGAGGAGGGATAGAAGGGCTCCGTGCGCTGCCCTCGCCTGCAGGCACAGCCCCCCCCGCAGCTCCCATTGGCTAGGAATGGGGAACTGTAGCCAACAGGAGCTTTGGGGGTGGTACTCACAGGCGAGGGCAGCAAGTGGCAGAGCCACCTGCCCCACCCCCAGGAGCCACTGCCAGACATGCTAGCCATTTCCGGGAGCAGTGTGGAGACAGGGCAGGCAGGGAGCCTGCCTTAGCCCTGCTGTGTGCCTCTGCCACCCTGGAGCTGCTCGAGGTAAGCGATGCCAGGCTGGAGCCTGCACCCTGAACCCCTCCTGCACCCTGCACCACAATCCCCTGGCCTGAGCTGCCTCCTGCACTCTGCACCCCCTCCTGCACCCCAAGCCCTTGGCCTGAGTCCCCTCCCGCACTCCGCACCCCCTCCTGCACCCCAACCCCCTGTCCTGAGCCCTCTGCCACTCCCTGCACCCCAACCCCTTGCCCTGAGCCCCTTCCTGCAAACTGCACCCTCTCCCACACCCCGCACCCCCTCCTACACCCCAGCCCTACATTCATGGCCCTGCATACAGTTTCCCCACCCAGATGTGGCCCTTGGGCCAAAAAGTTTGCCCACCCCTGACTTAATAGAATATATAACAAACTGGCATGATCTTAGGGAATAGAGATGTAGCTTTTAAAATATATCATATTGAAAATTTACACCATAAAGCAATAATGTGAAGAGATGGCCAACCATGGTCGGGCCTTCTGACAGACAACTTGTTGGTTGCCATAGTAGCTAAGACAAAAATGCACATTATTGCCACCCAAAGATCATAAAAAATAGCAGCAAATAACGATACATTGCTTAGACGATGTTGAACAGAAAGTGGGATAAGTACAACTTCCATGAGAACTGATGTGCTAAGGAACAATTTTAAAAAGAAGTTAAAGTCGGTTCCCTGCATTTGCTTGTATGTAATATATATATATAGAGTGGGCACAGTTGTATAAATATTTAGTGTGAGTTACCAGGAAAATTTGAAATCTGAGTTTTGCTATTAGCTTCATCCCATAAGCCTTCCTAGTAAGTAAAAGTTATAGTATCTGTACAGCGATTTCTTTACATCATTTGTCCTTACGCTCATGCTTGATAGAGCCCTGCACAAATTTATGTAATCTGTGGTTTTCATGTATGCTGTTACCAGACTGTTTCTTGAATCAGCATTGTGGTAAATGCAACGAGTATAGTACTACAAATAAAGGGAAAAACATCTGAGGCAATAAATAATTCAATGATGCTCTTCACTGAAACTAACTCTCTTTTGTGTTTCTTCACGAGCAAGAGGCATCTAAATTATTCCACCCTGAAACAGTGAGCTAGAATCTTTGTTTCTTTGAACTCTGCATGGGGATACAAAGGCGTTTCCGCTGGTTGAAAGTAGAGAGTGCTATATAGAGTGCATTGTCACTTGTAAATAAACAACATTTGTTTAAAAATCCTAACAGGAGGAAAAGCCATAGGCTAACGCATTGACTCTTCAAGCTTCTTTCCTAGCAGATGTGATCAAATTCTTGACTCCAGGTTATGTGATGATTTTCTGATTAATGTAGATTTACAGCACAGTTTCCCTTCCCTCCCTCCCCGCAAGAGACAACTGAGCTGTCAATTAGCAGAGGCTATGGCCCCTGCCAGAGGAGTTTAGAGCAGCTTAAATAGAACAAACATTATATATATAAAAACCCACCAATGTAATCTCTATGGCCTTTCATTTGAGGAAAACATATTTCTGCTAAAAGAAAAGGAGGACTTGTGGCACCTTAGAGACTAACCAATTTATTTGAGCATAAGCTTTCGTGAGCTACAGCTCACTTCATCGGATGGAGTGAGCTGTAGCTCACAAAAGCTTATGCTCAAATAAATTGGTTAGTCTCTAAGGTGCCACAAGTACTCCTTTTCTTTTTGCGAATGCGGACTAACACGGCTGTTACTCTGAAACCTGTCAATATTTCTGCTAGTATTTTTAGAACAAACTAGGGCAAAATCTGAAAACCTTTGTCCTATGCAATGGGAACTCATTGAGGTTAAACCATAAAAGTAAATACTATCGTTTCATGTGGCAGATGAGCAGCAACCCCACAAAGCCAATGCACTGTGGTATGAAGAGAAATGCATGATAGCTCCATCAGTGCAGTAGTCTGCATCACTATGCCACCTGACTCAAGTTGTTCACTCTTTGCCTCCTTTCATGAAAAGCACAGAATTTAACTCTCCTGTAAATACAACGAGTTATCTCTGAGGACTTCAAGGCCAAAGTCACTGTAAACACAGCAAAGACTATTGGGACACATCACATGTGCAACTGTTGAGAATCAGCTGGAAGAAATAGAAGAAGTGACACGTGCACCCATCTTTTTGTTGCTCAGGTTGATGCTGCACTTGAACGATCAGGTAGATCTGTGGCTAAGATGGTGTCTTTTTATCAACACTTTACAAGAAGTGTGCAATTGTTTGGTTAAGATGCAGACCTTGCTACATTCATTCATGTGTGTCACTTTTAGATTAGACTACTCTCATGCATTCTTCCTAAAATAAGGCTAATACTAAAAACCATCCAAAAACTGAACTAGTGGAGAATTTGATTTCCCACTTACTCAGCAGTATTTTATGCCATGAGCCTATCACATCAGTGCTTCACAGTCTGGGTGGTTGCCTACTCATTTCTGGCTGCAGTGTAATGTGTTGGTTTTGACTTACAGTATTACTTCAATGAGGCTATTCACATGCTTAAAGTTAGGCACATGTTTAAGCCCCTTGCTGAATCTGGGTCTCAAGCCCTAGATGATTTGACACTTGCCTGTATGACAGACCCCCACAGTTTCATGCAGTGGAGATATTTAGGTCTTTTGGTTTAAAAGAAAAAAAAGGAGCTTGTAGCAGGACATCTTCTATGATTCTTGATTGGCCTCATTTCCCATCTCAGCCAAAACCCCCAAATTTGCCGGTCCTCGGGGTGTGTGAAAATTGCATCTTTATTTCTGATTTGTGGAGCATGGTGGGGTCAGGGTCCAGAAAGTGATAGTGGTGGATAATCTCATCTGGTTAATTCATAGATTATAAAACCAGAAGGGACCATTGTGATAATCTAATCTGCCTTCCTATACAACAAAGGCCATAGGGCTTCCCTGAATTAATTCCTGTTTGAACTAGAGCATATCTTTTAGGACAACATCCCATCTTGACTTAAACCGCCAGTAATCATGACTAAGGCTATGATTTAGTCACAGGTATTTCTAGTAAAAGTCATGGGCAATAAACAAAAATTCATGGGCATGACCTGTCCATGGTTTATACTAAAAATACCTGTGATTAAGTCTTGGGGGTGGGCATCGGGGTGTGTGTGTCTGTTGCTGGAGGGCCAGCGTACTGCAGCTTCTCTGGCTGGCCAGGGACCGCTGCCCAGAGCCAGCAGACCGTGGGTGCTCTGGCTGGCCATGGACTGCTGCCTGGAGCCAATGGACCATGGCTGCTCCAGCCAACCAGCTGGGAAACGCTGCCCGGGGATGCTGGAGCAGCGGTTGCTCTGCCTGTCCCGGGGGCCCCTCCTGCAGCGGCTGGTGTGGCTGTCCCGGTGCCACCTGAGCAGCTGTCCCCAGAGCCAGCTGCTTCGGCGGTCCTGGGGTCAGCTGCACTGGCCGCTTCAGAAGTCACAGAGGTTGTGGAAAGTCACAGAATACGTGACTTCTGCAACCTCCGTGACAGAAACGGAGCCCTAATCATGTATCCACCCTGGCCCCTAGTAAATTGTGCCAATGGTAAACAGCCCTGGACTGTTAACAACTTGCACCTTAATTCTATTCTGAATTTGTCTAGCTTCAACTTCCAACCACTAGATGTTGTTATACCTTTGTCTGCTAAACTGAAGAGCACATTATCAAAGTTGTGTTCTCCACATAGGTATTGAGATTGATTCAAATTGTAGTGGACCACTGGTCCAGTTAGATTAGTCATTGTATTTTTTTTATTAATTGTGCATGGATAGATACATATAGGACCTAAAGATCATGGCAGGCTTTTTAATTATTTTAAATAAACCGAACAAAATAATTTTGAAGAAAAACATGGCTACTGATTGGCTGAAATAGTCAAGTGATTAAGCTTGTTTTCCTCCTCTTTAATCAAAATTATTGAGGGTAATCTGGAATAATGTTAACCAGCCAGTCTGCATATATAAATACTACATCCTGATTCACTGATGTCACTGAAAATATTTTTCTCTGATGAACCAAATAGGTAAGCATATGCACCTTTTCTTCCTGATTAGTTATAATGCTGAAGAATAGCACTCCCCCCACCTCCCAGATCACAGATTCCATTTCTCAGTCTCTTTGGAAGGATTATATAGCACATTCATTGCCATAATGGAGAGTGCACCAGGTAGGTATGATGAAAACATTCAGGGCCCAATTCCCTAGTTCCACTGGACAGGGAACTCCAGCTGATTTAAACTTGAGTTCTGTGCTGAGAACAACCACAAGACATTGGCCTCACAAATGTACAAAATACATGTTTGCCCAGAGCCCCCAGTATGATAGAGCTGTGCTTAGTGCAAGGCCAGAGAGGAATGGGGAACAAATGGTGTCTTCGCAACAGCTTTTTTCCCTTTCTTGGGACTGTTCAAGACCCAGGCTGGACATCGGTATGGGTTAGAACAGCCAGGGATGCATGGTACATAAGTATGTTCTAGTCATGCTCCCTTTCACTGCCCTGGGTTGTCACAGCAGATTCTCTGGTAGACTCACATCAGCTGAGCATGGGTCTAGGCAGGGTAATCCTCCTAGAGCTGGTTAAGCAAGCTTTAGGGCTGCTTTGCATTGCTGGAGGGGGCCCCAGGATCTGGACCATTGACATCCTGTTTTAATGACCATCAAGATTACTGTCTCTCAAGATACATTGCTTCACCTTTGTCAATATTTACCTCTTGGGAAAATCAATCTTGATGCTGACCTCCCAAAGCAAATGTCTGTAGAAGATTTGGCTTCTTTTATTGAACCCCATAAACACATAAAGCCATTAGAATTCCAGGTGACACTTTCCCCTCACATTCGGGTATCCAAAAGTCTATCTGAGAACTGGAGCTTTAATGTATGCTTATAAAAATCTTTCATGTATTATTTATATATTTATTTGCAGAGCTCTTGTCACCATGGCAACTTTTCTACACTGTGAGATAAATGGTTACTTGTAGGGGAATCATGACTCCAAGCACAGTCACACACAGATAAGTCTGCATGGACACAGCAGGCTTTGCCCAGATTTTCTACAGTAGTAGTTGACATTAAAATACCTTGCTTTTGTTCAATTAGAGAGAAGGTCATGTTTTATTAAACAGCTTCAGCTAATGGTTGCATATAGGCACGCAGCTCAACTTTGAATAGCCTGTTCCATTATACCTCGGTATTACAAAGGAAATGGAAAATAGGGACAACATTTTCCAATCTGGGGCCTATAGTTATGATGCTTATTCCACATTTAAGCACTTAAATAGAAGTAGCTCTGGTTTTCCGAGTTGCTAAGCAACCCCTCTTGCCACCCATGCAGGGGTTCAGTATCTTTTAAAGATAGGCCAGGTCTATTTAGAGGCCTAAATATGAATTTTAGGTGCCTGGGTTCAAAAATTTTGTGCTAGGTTTATTATTAAGGGACTATCAGAACAGAATAGGTCAGCAGACTGCCAGTAAATTAAGCATGACAATACATTAGATAATAATATTTGTTAATATTAGACATAACCTTTGATGGACTTCTCTGAATTAACTAAGGAACTTTCAGGGTTGCTTTAAAAAAAAATCATCCCAGAATATAAATACAAGTGCCAGTTAATATTGCTCTAGGATTACAATTTGGCTTCAAGAGTAATAAAAATAATACAATTTTATTATTTGTCTGACAACAATGCCTAGAGGTACCAACTGAAATCAAGGTCCTTTGTGCTATACATAGTAAAAGACACTTCTTACCCTGAAGAGGAGAGAAACAGAGAAAGTGATTTGCCCAGATTCACATAGAAGAACAGTGGTCAAGCCAGGAACAGAACCCAGCACTCCTACCTCCTTGACCTGTACCCTATCCACTAGGTCAGTGGTTCTCAAACTTTTATACTGGTGACCCCTTTCATACAGCAAGCCTCTGAGTATGACCCCCCCTTTTTTATATATATTTAACACCATTATAAATGCTGGAGGCAAAGTGGGGTATAGGTAGAAGCTGACAGCTCGCGACCCCCCCACGTAAAAACCTCGCAATTCCCTGAGGGGTTCCCAGCCCCCAGTTTGAGGACCCCTGTCCTAGGTCACTCTGCTAGACTTCTCTGCTGCACAACACTCAATACTGACAGGTTTCATGATACAGTTCTGTGGTGACCTAGAGTACTATTTTTGACGTCTCCGACTCAAGGAATATTTCCAAAATACCTCTGAACAACATACTAATCCACAGAGGCCTCCCTACCAACACTACAGAAAGAGGGATTCTAGGTGGACTCCTCCTGAAGGTCGAAACAGCAGACTGGACTTCTACATAGAGTGCTTTCGCCGACATGCATGGGCTGAAATTGTGGAAAAGCAGCATCACTTGCCCCATAACCTCAGCCGTGCGGAACACAATGCCATCCACAGCCTCAGAAACAACTCTGACATCATAATCAAAAAGGCTGACAAAGGAGGTGCTGTTGTCATCATGAATAGGTCGGAATATGAACAAGAGGCTGCTCGGCAGCTCTCCAACACCTCTTTCTACAAGCCATTACCCTATGATCCCACTGAGAGTTACCAAAAGCAACTACAGCATTTGCTCAAGAAACTTCCTGAAAAAGCACAAGATCAAATCCGCACAGACACACCCCTGGAACCCCGACCTGGGATATTCTACCTACTACCTAAGATCCATAAACCTGGAAATCCTGGGCGCCCCATCATCTCAGGCATTGGCACCCTGACAGCAGGATTGTCTGGCTATGTAGACTCCCTCCTCAGGCCCTACGCTACCAGCACTCCCAGCTACCTTCGAGACACCACTGACTTCCTGAGGAAACTTCAATCCATCGGTGATCTTCCTGATAACACCATCCTGGCCACTATGGATGTAGAAGCCCTCTTCACCAACATTCCACACAAAGATGGACTACAAGCCATCAAGAACACTGTCCCCGATAATGTCACGGCTAACCTGGTGGCTGAACTTTGTGACTTTGTCCTTACCCATAATTATTTTACATTTGGGGACAATGTATACCTTCAGATCAGCGGGACTGCTACGGGTACCCGCATGGCCCCACAGTATGCCAACATTTTTATGGCTGATTTAGAACAACGCTTCCTCAGCTCTCGTCCCCTAAAGCCCCTACTCTACTTGCGCTATATTGATGACATCTTCATCATCTGGACCCATGGAAAAGAAGCCCTTGAGGAATTCCACCATGATTTCAACAATTTCCATCCCACCATCAACCTCAGCCTGGTCCAGTCCACACAAGAGATCCACTTCCTGGACACTACAGTGCTAATAAACAATGGTCACATAAACACCACCATATACCCGAAACCTACTGACCGCTATTCCTACCTACATGCCTCCAGCTTTCACCCTGACCACACCACACGATCCATCGTCTACAGCCAAGCTCTGCGATACAACCGCATTTGCTCCAACCCCTCAGAAAGAGACAAACACCTACAAGATCTCTATCAAGCTTTCTTACAACTACAATACCCACCTGCGGAAGTGAAGAAACAGATTGATAGAGCCAGAAGAGTTCCCAGAAGTTACCTACTACAGGACAGGCCTAACAAAGAAAATAACAGAACGCCACTAGCCGTCACCTTCAGCCCCCAACTAAAACCCCTCCAACGCATTATTAAGGATCTACAACCTATCCTAAAGGATGACCCAACACTCTCACAAATCTTGGGAGACAGGCCAGCCCTTGCCTACAGACAGCCCCGCAACCTGAAGCAAATACTCACCAACAACCACATACCACACAACAGAACCACTAGCCCAAGAACCTATCCTTGCAACAAAGCCTGTTGCCAACTGTGCCCACATATCTATTCAGGGGACACCATCACAGGGCCTAATAACATCAGCCACACTATCAGAGGCTCGTTCACCTGCACATCCACCAATGTGATATATGCCATCATGTGCCAGCAATGCCCCTCTGCCATTTACATGGGTCAAACTGGACAGTCTCTACATAAAAGAATAAATGGACACAAATCAGATGTCAAGAATTATAACATTCATAATCCAGTCGGAGAACACTTCAATCTCTCTGGTCACGCAATCACCGACATGAAAGTCACTATCTTACAACAAAAAAACTTCAAATCCAGACTCCAGCGAGAAACTGCTGAATTGGAATTCATTTGCAAATTGGATACTATTAATTTAGGCTTAAATAGAGACTGGGAGTGGCTAAGTCATTATGCAAGGTAGCCTATTTCCCCTTGTTTTTTCCTAACCCCCCCTCCCCCCCAGACGTTCTGGTTAAACTTGGATTTAAACTTGGAGAGTGGTCAGTTTGGATGAGCTATTGTCAGCAGGAGAGTGAGTTTGTGTGTGTGTTCCCGGGGGGCGGGGGGGAGGGTGAGAAAGCCTGGATCTGTGCTGGAAATGACCCACCTTGATTACCATGCACATTGTAGGGAGAGTGGTCACTTTGGATGAGTTATTACCAGCAGGAGAGTGAATTTGTGTGTGTATGGGGGTGGGGGGGGGGTGAGAGAACCTGGATTTGTGCAGGAAATGGCCCACCTTGATTATCATACACATTGTGAAGAGAGTGGTCACTTTGGATGGGCTATTACCAGCAGGAGAGTGAGTTTGTGTGGGGGGGGGGGCGGAGGGTGAGAAAACCTGGATTTGTGCTGGAAATGGCCCAACTTGATGATCACTTTAGATAAGCTATTACCAGCAGGACAGTGGGGTGGGAGGGGGTATTGTTTCATGGTCTCTGTGTGTATATAATGTCTACTGCAGTTTCCACGGTATGCATCCGATGAAGTGAGCTGTAGCTCACGAAAGGTCATGCTCAAATAAATTGGTTAGTCTCTAAGGTGCCACAAGGACTCCTACTCAATACTGAGGCTTGGAACTTCCCTCGCCCATTGTGTAAGCAACTTTGTAGTCAATTTTAATGAAGGACTGAGACACCACATTGGTTTTGAACAGAATTAAATTGCAGAAATGATCAAAATTAAAGCTGATTTAAATAAAACATTTCCCAAGAGTACAAGATTGTCCTTTGGCTGTCTGGACTATGTGAGATTTGCAGGCAACTTGAAGGTTGCCAACAAAACCAGTCAGTTGAGTCTGCCAAGAGGCCAGATGCCGCTTTCACAGTTTCCAATCAGTGTCATGTGATTGCCAACTAAGGAGAGGAATAGGACAGCGCCATAATATTTCTTTGTGGGGGTAGATGATGCCTCAGCATCTAATCTCATCATTTTTTTCCTTCAAAGATTTTAAAGCAGTGGTGTTGTTTATTTAAAAGTATGATTTAGAATACTATTAGAGTATGATGTTGGTGGTCTCATCCTAGTCCTCTGTGATTCATGTTACTAAAACACCATACAAGTTGGCATAACTCATGCTTGGCAGTCTCTGATCAAGAGGCCCAGGAATGGAATAGCACAGGGGCTGCAGATCAGGTTACAGACACATTAGCAGAGCTGTGTAGGGAAAATTTGTGCAACACCTGCCAAAACTATGCCTGGCTCGAGCTAGTACTGATAATCCGTCATTTTCATAAGCGCTACATTCGCTCACAATTTTGCATAAAATGAAACAGTGCATGCTATCAGCAAGAGGAAAATAGCCTATTTGTAAGTATTTTAATTCTCTCCTTAAAATAAATTCAAGGACTTTCAGAAGTGGACAAATAGAATTAATGTTTTGGCATTACAGCTGTGCAAAACATTCTCAAAACATGAAGCCAGATGATTTTTGCCTTTTAAAAAGCCAATTATAATCATGCAAATATTTGGCATCTATAGTCTCGCATATGCATTGGAGGATCTCATAGCACTTGAAGAAAACAAATATATAATCAAAATACTTTTAGAAAGAAAAAACCCATACTCCCCCCAAATTGGAACTGTCTGCCTATTATCACAGACCAATGAAACCTTATTAAATTCAGCTGTCATGTGGAGAGAAGCAGATCATGTGCCTTTCTTTAGGTATAGTTCTTGGGGAAATCCTGGGAACTATAGGCCAGTTAGCTTTATTTTGACACCAAGTAAGTTACCTGACAAACCAGCACATCTTCTGAGAGGAAAAATCATATCTCTAAAATCCATTGCTCTTTTGAATATGTTGCAAGGTAGAAGTGGTTGATATACTTTACTGGACTTTCAAAAGTCTTTGACTAAGGGAGAAACCTCTCTCTTCCTCTGCATGCACCCTCTTATGTAGACCTTGGAAGGCTTCCAAGAGTCATTGCATTTAGACATATTCTCCTCTCCTATAAATAAATTTCCCCACCAGAAATACTCATTTTGGTATAATGAAGCTACTTCCATCTCCATTAGGGTATTGGGAGCTATTACCTGAGCAACCCTCAAAACCCTCCATAAAGCTTTCAGATTAATATCCAACAAATACCCCAAAACAATACAAACCCCAGCTTCATCAAACTGGCATTCTAAACTCAAAACCTTAACCGTGAGTTTGTATGCTTTAATATCAGTTATAGCGACAGATTGAGACAGTCAGATGTGCCACCTTCCATGCATGTGGGGAGTTATTCTGCCTTAGCACTGGTGACATCCCTGTAATGCTTTCTTCCATCTCCAGCTGGCCAGAAGACCTCCATCCCAATATGATGGAACTGGCCTTGACTGTACACAACCTTGTCACCTCCCATATGAACTACAGCGATGCAATGTACCTGAGCGTGAAGCCGTCTACCCATAGGAAACTCCCACTAATATAAACATCGCAGCACATCACCTCAGCAACACAGCCTACCACAAACACCTCAAATCTTTCCTCTGCTCTACACTGGCTTCCCATAGAATATCAAGTCAAGTTCAAGGTCTCAGTCCTCATCTTCAAGGCACTTGATGCCTTGGACCCCCTGTATCTAAGAGATTGCCTAAAAACTCTGGGATGAAGAGCATGGCTGGCAACTTTGCTCCTCATGCACAATAGAACTCCCTAGAATAAGGATAAAGCTGGTCTGTGCAGAAGACAGTGCTTTCTTGGGAGTTAGTCTGAAGCTGTAGAATGAACTTTCCCAGGAACTAAGGGCCAGCACATACCTCACCACCTTCCACTACACGTGCAAGAGGTACTTGTTCATCCCTGCCTTCTCTAGCAAACGTATAACTTCATGTACATTTATGTAAACCTAAACATAACAGGAAAATGAAAACCACCCAGGAACATATAATCCTAAATCAAATTTATTTTGGGCACAGTTTTGTTTAGATTTTTTTGCATACTAATATTTTTAATGGGACCCAAGGAGCATGCAGTATGCTTTTACTTCAGAAGATGAATATCTTGTACAAAGAATCTGTTACATTTGCTCGTTGTGTGCTTCTACCACTTGCTAGTGAATAATGTATTAAGCTTGTCCAGCCTCCTTCTGTTTGCCAGATGAGAGCTGCAGTGGTTTCTTCTTATTCATTTATACTCAACATTCAAATAATGTCATATTCTAGCCCTGATACAGTCATTGTTGAAAAAAATAATCACAGAACTGTCTGAGCTTTACATTTCTACACAAAGAATGGAAAAGGCTTCCATTCCTTGTCTATCAACTGCCTGTAGCAAAAGGTATTTCCATGTTTATACTAATAGAAATATCTGCCATGTGTGGACAGGTATTTTCCTCTATCTCCCTATGAAATGCCAATTCCATCAGCAAAGGTTTCACATTTTTATACTGAAGACATCTGTTGTGGCACTATTCTCTATACTGCTGTTCTATATTTGTTGTGTTTTTCAAATATGACTGGGACTTTATTACATTGATCTGATAATTTAAGACTAAGTATTGCAATGATTCAAAAGAGCACCCTACTAGACATCCTTTTACTGTTGTTATTATTATTATTATTTTATTATTACTATTATGCTTTACCGTATCCAAAGATATGCAATTTAAGAAGACAAAGAAAATGTACCTAACTCAGAACTTGCAATCTAAGTTGTGGATGTCACATGATGAGTCAGAGTGACAAGTGTTGGAGAGGGCATCGCATGAGGAAGCAAGTAGGCTGCAGCAGTACAATCATGCAGTTACTCAGCTGAGCTATGCACATAACATGACAATTCATTTAAAGGGATTTTTTTCTGAAACAGAGGGATGTGGCTATGCCAGTTTATGAGCAGGGAGGTCTGAGACGGAAAGGAAGGGTCAGATCTAATAGGAGAGGGAAGGTAGAAAATCTTGAATTACCTATACACCAATGCTAGGAGCCTGGCTAACAAACAAGAGAAACTGGAACTGCTAAAATTCAATCTAATTGGTATTACTGGTGGGATGATTCACACGGTCAGAATGTTAAAATCAATGGATTTAACCTGTGTAGGAAGGATCGAGTGGGCAAAAGGGGAGGTGAAGTAGCACTCTATGTCAAAAATGACATTACCTGTTTCTGAGTCACTGATAACTGTAAAGAAAATCATCTTGAATGCTCATGGACCAATGTCCTAACAGATAAAGCACAAGATGGGGTATTAGACGGTGTCTGCTACAGACCATCAAATTCACACTAGGGAACAGGATAATTGCCTCATTACGCACCGATCTATAATATATAGGGGGGAAAAGCACTGTGTTCACGGGGGACTTCAATTTGAGTGACATATGCTGGAGGTCTCATGCTGCCAGTACTAAAACATCCTTGGAATTTCTAAACATTATAGATGAACATTTCCTAACTCAGAAAATGCTGCAGCCAACACAGGGGAATTCTTTATTAGACTTTATCCTAGCAGATGAAGATGAACTGATCACAGAACTAAAGATTAATGGTAGCTTAGGTACAAGTGATCATGACTTGATTACATTTATAATGTGCAAGAAGAATAAAGTCCAGACCAGTAATATATATACTTGGTGCTTTAAGTGAACCAATTTCAAAAAGCTGAAAATAATTATGATGCAAATCAGCTGTGAGGAAGAATTTATTAAGAAAAATGTGAATGATAATTGGGAATCGTTTAAGAATATCTTACTAGATACCCAAAAAGCCACAATCCCATGATGAAGGAAGAAGGCCATAATGGTTAAAAATCTGATCTGGTTGAAAGGGAAATTGAAGGTCGCTATAAAAATAAATAACTATATATAACAAATGGAAGAAAGAGGAAGTTGATAGTAATGAATATAAATCAGAAGTTAGAAATTGTAGAAAACTGATAAGAGAAGCAAAATAACACAAGGAGACCCCCTATGGCTAGCAGAGTTCATAACAATAAGAAGCTTTTAAAATATATTAGGAACAAAAAGAATCCTAATAATGGTATTGGTTCGTTACTAGATGGAAATGGTAGAATTAGCAATAATAACACAGAAAATGCAAAAGACTTTGATACATATTTTTGGTCTGTATTTGTGGAAAAAACAGATGATATAGTCTCATCATATGGTGATGATAGCCCTCTTTTCATTCCAGTGGTATCTCTAGAGGATGTTAAACAGCAGCTACTAAAATTAGACATTTTAAAATCAGAAGGTCCAAAAACTTGCATCCAAGAGTTTTAAAAGAGTTGTCTGAGGATCTCGCTGGAATGTTAATGTTGATTTTCAATAAGTTTTGAAACATAGGGGAAGTTCCAGAAGACTGGAAGAAAGCTAATAT
This sequence comes from Lepidochelys olivacea, assembly GCF_965140295.1. NCBI lineage: Eukaryota > Metazoa > Chordata > Testudines > Cheloniidae > Lepidochelys > Lepidochelys olivacea. The sequence continues at coordinate 115,516,669 of NC_140411.1, forward strand.
TGTGCCAATTTTTAAAAATGGCAAACAGGATGACCTAGGTAGTTATAGGCCTTTTAGCTTGACATCGATCCCGGGCAAGATAATGAAGTATCTAATATGGATCTTGATTAATAAAGAATTAACGGAGGGTAATGTAATTAATGAAAATTAACATGGCTTTATGGAAAATATATCCTATCAAACCAACTTAATATTTTTTAATGAGATTATATGTTTGGTTGACAAAGGCAATAATGTTGCTGTAATAGACTTCTTTAGGGCCTTTGACTTGGTACTGCATGACAATGTGAATAAACAAATAGAACGATATAAAATTAACATGGTACACATTAAATAGATTAAAAAACAGCTGATAGGTCTCAAAATGGAATTGTAAACAGGGAATTGTTATAAAGTGATTCCAGGATGTCCTGCAGGGATCAGTTCTTCACCCTATGTTATTTAACATTTTTATCAATGATCTGGAAGAAAACATAAACTCTTCACTGATAAAGTTTGCAGATGAAACAAAAATTGGAGAATTGGTAAAAAAATGAAGAGGACAGGCCACTGATTCAGAACGATCTTGGTAAACGGCGCAAGCAAACAATATGCATTTTAATATAGCTAAAAGTAAATGGATACATCTAGAAATAAAAAACGTAGGCCATATTTACAGGATGGGGGACTCTATCCTGGGAAGCAGTGACTCTAAAAAAGATTTGCGGGATCATGGTGGATAATCAACTGAACATGAACTCCCAATGTGGCCAAAAGAGCTAATGTGATCCTGGAATGCACAAATAGGGGAATCTTGAGTAAGAGTAGAGAGGTTATTTTACCTCTGTGTTTGACACTGGTGCTACCACTGCTGGAATACTGTGTCTAGTTATGGTCCCCACTGTTCAAGAAGGATGTTTACACGTTGGAGGGGGCTCAGGTGAGAGCCATGAGAATGATTTAAGGATTAGAAAACATGCTTTATAGTGATAGAGCCAAAGACCTCAATCTATTTAGCTTAACAAAGAGAAGGCTAAAGGGTGACTTAATTACAGTCTGTAAGTATCTACATGGGGAACAAATATTTAATAATGGGCTCTTCGGGCTAGCAGAGAAAGGTATAACACGATCCAAAGGCTGGAAATTGAAACTAGACAAGTTTAGACTGGCAATAAGGTGTAAATTTTGACAGTGAGGATAACTAATCATTGGAACAATTTACCAAAGGAGGTTGTGGTGAATTCTCTATCCCTACTAATTTTTTTAAATCAGGATTGGATGTTTTTCTAAACTATCTGCTTTAGAATTATTTGGGGAGAAGTTCTATGGCCTGTGATATACATGTGCTCAGACTAGATGATGGTCTCTTCTGGTGTTGGAATCGATGAATCTATGAAATGTTGTTGTAGAGGAAGAAATGGCAAGATTTGAACACGCTGTGAATGTGTGGGGAGAACGAGAAGGCAGCATCAAAGGTGACCCCCACATTAAGTCTCCAGATGCCAAGGAAAATGCTGATGTTATAAAGGTAATGGAGAAAGAATGGAGAAAATATAGGTTAGATGGAATTTTTTTTTTTTAAAGTTGACCTTAATTTACCAAGAGACATGTTGAGATGTGGGATTGGACAGAGGGAGACAGATCAGGCATGGTAAAACAGAGTTGTGAATCATCAGAACAGAAATGTTCTAATGGGAACATTAGGAAAAATAAAATAACCCTACACCAAAATAGAACACATTTATAAGAAAAATCAGGGAGTTTTGTCTGGCCATAATGATATATGTGTATGGACAATCTGCAAAGATATTAATTTGCTGCACGAAACCAGAAAGAAGGCAAATTAGTTTCACATGAATAAATATAACTCGATTAGATAAAGAGCAGTGGAAGTTCTATGGAAAATTCATGCACTTCCAATATGGATTCACTTCTGCAAGAACTAATTCCTAGTGTTTGACAGTGTAGAACATCATAGCTAAAGTTAGAAGCACATGAGGACAGTTTCTCTTTGGCTTTAAAAGCCTCTTTAAGTATGGCATAGTCTTACAAGCCTTATTTCTATTCAGGGTCCAGCAGTATGGAGGGATTTCATTTCCTGCTTTTCAAACTGAGAAAAGGCGCACCATAGTCTGTTTAGCTGTTGTATTGCACTGCATTAACACAGCTGACAGATCACTAATGATGATCCCTGTTCAAGGAGACAGAAAGGCCACAGTAAACTAGGCTAAAATATGCTCTTGGGTTTGAAGAAATTTTACAGTTCTAAAAATATTCATCAGGTAACTTAGGGCTCATATTTGTGAAATTTCTAAAGGGAGGATTTTGCTTCAACATTCAAATGACCTGAGGTGTGACATGGTTTCAGTGAGGCTGAATTAAATGTGTTGCTATCTAGAGAAATGATGTAAACCCTTCTGCTAACTCACACATACATTCTCTCGATAGAGATGTCATAATTTTGTTAGTTTAATGAGAGATGTTGCAGGGTTTGTAGTTTTCCTAAATAAAAAGAATCAAATGCTTCCATAGCCTAAGACTTTTATAGGCTTTAAAAAAAATATCTCCAAGGAAACTGCCAGATGTAGGTCACCAGTATAGTCCTGGGAACAAGTTTTCCAATTCTACTGAGTTAAGAAATAAGCATGTTATATGAAGCCATTCAGCTAATGTGTACATTTTGGGGATAAGAATATCTTGGAGTGATTCTTCAGTGAGCTACACTCAAAGGGAATGTTGCCAGGAAGATGAAATGAAGCTAAATGATTGCTCTTTGCCACAATAGCTCATCAGACTCAAGAGCACTGTTACCAGAGGAATGGCTCGGGGCTATTACTAATGATGATCATTTGAGGGGAATTTAAACATCCAAGATCCACTTGACACAGGTTTATATTTGTCACTGCCTGTCTTTTCTATGCTTCATTTAAATTAGCATAACACCTTTGCAGATGGCTTAAATATGATACTGGCAGGGAAACGGGCTTCAGATAGCATCCTAAATGCTCTGACTGATGCCTCTCATTGCAAAGCACAGGAGGCAAAATGAAAATCAGACTCAGTGGTTCATACAGTTGCCGCCATCAGGCACTTGATTTTATTTGAACCTTTGTGAGAAGGACTAGATTCAGCTCCACTTACATTGCGTAGTACCTTACTCATTGGTAGGTCTGGGGAAAGCCAGGAGAGTATTGATAGGGTGAGATACCAACCCGTCTCAGTACGGATGGCAGAATCTGGCACTAAAAAAATTGGAAAGGTGCTCCCCCTTCCCTATAAAACCAACCAACCAACCAACCAAAAAAAAAAAAAAACCCCACGACCAACCAGACAAACCCCTAAACCAGGAGTGTTTTCACAGCAGATTTGGTTCTAAAAAAATGTTTCACTTCAAGGATTCAAATCTGGAATGCTCAAAATAAAAACCTTTTTGTTCGTGTGCTACTTTCTATAGCAACCGTATTCGCTTTTTCGTTGCCCATAACTTTACCATATCAAATACTGCATTTCATGTTTCTCAATGAGGGGTTTGCATTAAGGCTGAAGTGCTTTGAACTCTGTACGCCTCCTTTCAGTTTAGCATGGAGCCTTGGTTGGCAGTCTGCTGATCACTAGAAAGACTAAAAATAAAGAACATTAGGGCACATTAGGGCACTCTCTCTGGTGGAAGCTAAGTTTGTCTTCTACTACCAGGGAAGAATATATTTTATTTGCTGAATACATCAAGCTGTGCTGCTAAAGCAGTGTAATTGTGGATCTGCATGCAGTTCCTTTTTTCACAAGCTCTATCCCATGTTATAGAAGTTGTAAGTGGTAACATAATCCAGCAAACCCAAAGCTCTCTAATCAGTATGCATGAAAGAGGGGGGTACAGGAGAAAAAGAAGAACTAAATTAAGTTGCCCAAGCCCAGAGCAAAATATATCCAACTTTGGGTAGATGTTAGACTCTGTCTTCAGACTTTTGCTTTCACAGCAGCTCCCGGTCTTTTATTTATTTAATGCTGTGGTAACTTCAGCCCTTCATGCAGCTCAGGTTTCTTGAAAGTGCAATCATCATACAATAAAGGATGTAAAGGAAATCAAAGCAAAGCAATAATAAAAAAGGCAATAATGTGAAATCATAGCAAAAAGAAAGTCTAAGTACAAAAGAACCCTGCCTGCACATGATGGGGGAGTTGTTCTTGAAATAATTGCAAGTCTATTTCATGTGATATCCTACACGGAAAGTTTTGTTTCCAGTCCCCTGAATTTTTTTTGTGCAAAACTATGCTATACAGCAGTCACATTAGCCCACTTCACGTATCTTGCAATTTCCCAAGAAACTGAACTGAGGGCATGTTCTTAGCCTGGGAATTTCAGTATTTTAATTCGCTTAATTGTGTAGTTTTTATGCATGTAAAACATCAGAAGGAGGGTGGCATATTTGTAACTATTTTTAACTGGAAAATGTTGTGCACTCAGATGCTTTACACTAATACAGTGCTGTCATACAGATCCTTTGTCTCTAATGATCTGTGCAGAGACAATTACTCATGGTCATTTCAGAAATAGTTTCTTGCAACTTCAGAAACCATGACTAGGAAGTACAGACAGATTCATTATTTAGACTACCAGTAAAACTACAACTTTTAAAATAAACCAATAGGCAAACAGTCTCTCTTCCTCTAATCTACAAAAGGGATGCATTTTCTACAGGGAAATTAGTAGACAAATGGCAGCTTTCTAGGGATAATGTCCCAGATCCTCAAAGGTATTTAGGCACCTAATTCCCAACGAAGTTAGTTTTCAGTTTTATATTATATATTTTATATTATATTATATTATACTGTTCCTTCAGTTAAACATTTTTGATGAGCAAGTTTCCTTATGAGTTCGAAGATGTCTGAATAAGTACTTGCCTCCCTCCAGCTCTTCCCTCCCTCCCTGCAGGCCTCCTAGTTTTTCTGTAGTCTATCTCAGGGTCTCAGCAGCTCTAGCTGTCCTCTTTAGGTTGTTGATTGTTTTTAAATCCCAGAGGTTCCTGGGGTTAAAAATCAAAGTGGGTCATCCTTGGCTTGGGAAAAGGTTTGAATCGGCCAGAGTCCAGCAGCACCAGATCTGAAACTCCTTGATTTAATATTATGAAAAGTAAGGGGCTCGCAGCAGCAATAGAGAAGGCACTGGTTGGTATGGGAACAGAAATGTATAAGTCACATTGGCACACCATTGGAACTGATTCTCGTTAAGCCCCCCTTTAGACCACTCTGGCAGCATAAAGGAGGTTTAAAATGGGTGTCATTGTAACGCAGAGTCAGAAGCTGTGAGGTTGTATTACCTAGGAAAGGGAGGAAGACACACTGCATTAAACTCTAAGATGATGTTGAATTTGAAGATGTTGAAAACAGTAATTTCAGACCGACCCAGGAGAGATATTAGAAATGTGGGCAGGTAATAAAATGAAATTTAACCTGGAAAATTGCAGACGAATACATCTGGGGAGGGGAGAGGAGGAACCCTGAAACACAGATAGGTCAGGAGAAGGAGAAACCTCCAAAGAATAATGATAAACTGAGCAGTGACAGAGGACAGCAAATTAGATACCAGTATTCAACAGTAAGATACCAAAAAATAATAATGCATGTTGGGATTGTAAATTGGGAAATCTTGGAGCATTTAAGAGCAAGGAGATGAAAGTCTGGTAGAACAGCACCCAAAATACGGTTCACAATTCTGAGTACCTCACAATAATAGGGAAGAGAGAAGTGGTTCATTCAAAGTGAGAAACACATGGACCTTTAACTAACCTTATAATTGAACACAAACTATTTGTGTTGAAGTGCTGGGAAACTCCAAGGGGGTCCCCCTGACCTCCTGCCATTCCTACCATTCCTTACTTGCAGTGGCAGCAGGTCTTAAGTGAACCAATCCCTACTGTAGTTTAAGCATCTTACTTTCAAGAGGAAGCCTCTGGATTTTTTAAAACTTGGGCCTAAACTGGCTGAGTTGAAGAACTTTAAGGCTTGATTTTCCTGAACCTTCTGTTGTCACCTACAAGTGAATGTCAAGTGGGCATAAAACAGTCACTCTCATTTGGTATCTGTTACGGGAAAGCCCCTGCCAGGCCCAGCCTGTTTGTTTACCTGCCGTGTCCACAGGTTTGGCCAATTGTGGCTCCCAGTGGCCACGGTTCGCTGCTCCAGGCCAATGGGAAGCTGCTGGAAGCGGTGTGGGCCGAGGGATGTACTGGATGCTGCTTCCAGCAGCCCCCATTGGCCTGGAGCAGCGAACTGCGGCCAATGGGAGCTGCGATCGGCTGAACCTGCGGACTCAGCAGGTAAACAAACTGGCCCGGCCCGCCAGGGGCTTTCCCTGTACAAGCAGCGGAACAAGTTTGGGAACCACTGTGTTACAGGATAGCTTGTCCCTGTGGATAGATTAAGCCCAGCCCCCCTGGACCAGAGCATAGAATCATAGAGTCATAGAAGATTAGAGTTGGAAGAGACCAGGAGGTCATCTAGTCCAAACCCCTGCTCAAAGCAGGACCAACCCCAACTAAATCATCCCAGCCAGGGCTTTGTCAAGCCAGGCCTTAAAAACCTCTAAGGATGGAGATTTCACCACCTCCCTAGATAACTCATTCCAGTGCTTCACCACCCCCCTGGTAAAATAGTTTTTCTTAATATCCAACCTAGACCTCCCGCACTGCAACTTGAGAGCATTGCTCCTTGTTCTGTCATCTGCCACCACTGAGAACAGCCTAGCTCCATCCTCTTTGGAACCCCCCTTCAGGTAGTTGAAGGCTGCTATCAAATCCCACCTCACTCTTCTCTTCTGCAGACTAAATAACCCCAGTTCCCTCAGCCTCTCCTCATAAGTCATGTGCCCCAGCCCCATAATAATTTTCATTGCCCTCCGCTGGACTCTCTCCAATTTGTCCATATCCCTTCTATAGTGGGGACCCCAGAACTGGATGCAATACTCCAGATGTGGCCTCACCAGTGCCAAATAGAGGAGAATAATCACTTCCCTCAATCTGCTGGCAGTGCTCCTACTAATGCAGCCCAATATACAGTTAGCCTTCTTGGCAACAAGGGCACACTGCTGACTCATATCCAGCTTCTCGTCCACTGTAATCCCCAGGTCCTTTTCTGCAGAACTGCTGCTTATCCAGTCAGTCCCCAGCCTGTAGCGGTGCATGGGATTCTTCTGTCCCAAGTGCAGGACTCTGCACTTGTCCTTGTTGAACCTCATCAGATTTCTTTTAGCCCAATCCTCCAATTTGTCTAGGTCACTCTGGACCCTATCCCTACCCTCCAGTGTATCTATCTCTCCCCCCAGCTTAGTGTCATCTGTGAACTTGCTGAGGGTGCAATCCACACCATCATTCAGATCATTGATGAAGATGTTGAACAAAACCTGCCCTGGGACCAACCCTGGGGGCACTCCACTTGATACCTGCTACCAGCTAGACATTGAGCTGTTGATCACTACCCGTTGAGCCCGATGATCTAGCCAGCTTTCTATCCACCTTATAGGTGAGTCCAATCCAGTCCTTTAAAGATGTCTGGGAAGCACCTGGGCCTAAAAGGGGTGCTAGGGGGCAGTTAGGAGATGATTGCATCCTGGGGAAGAAAAGTCACGCTGGAATGGAGTTAGCGCCTGTGGTGGGTTTCTGGAGGAAGGGGCTTGGGGCTCAGGGAAGCAGCCCTAGGGCTGCTGGCCTGGAAGGGAGCAGAACTGACTGAAACCTGGAAGCTGCCAGTAGCAGGAGTGCCAGAGTCCTGTGCAAGGGGTGGCCCTGAAGCCTGAGGCTGAGGAAGGAGTTGAAAGACTGTTTTCCTGTGTGTTTGCTAACTTCCGTTAAGGAAAATAAACCTCCTTGCAAAAGACTGGGGGCAGGTCTACGCTTAAAACGCTTCATCAGCACAGCGGCACCGATGCAGCTGCGCAGCCGTAGCACAGGAAAGAAGACGTTCTAAGCCGTCGGAAGAGAGCTCTTGCATCTGCTTAGTTAATCCACCTCCGTGAGAGGCGGTAGCTATGTCGGTGGGAGCAGCTCGCCTACTGATGTAGCGCTGTCTGCATGGGGGGGTTAGGTGGTTATAACTACGGCACTCGGAGGTGTGGATTTTTCACACCCCTGAGCAACGTAGCTATAGCAATATAGGTCTGTAATGGAGATCAGACCTGGGTGTGGCAGAGTGCATGCTTGGGAGCTGGGGGAGAAGCCTCACGTGGCGACAGCATCATTTTACGCCTACTTTACACAAGTACAGATGACTAGCCAAGAAGTGAGGCGGTGGGGAATCAAGTCCTTGGTGGCTGTTTCCCTTTCATATATTAGTATCACCTATAAATCTCTTCCTGTTTTTTTTCCCTCTTCCCTTACTAGCCAGGTGCCAGTAGGGAAAAAAAATCAGACACAACATCTTGGGAACTGTGCATACATAGCTTATTATGTGCAATTTATTCCTTGGAGCAGTTGTTAATGTGTCAAGGCAGAAAGTGCATAGGCTGCATTTACCCACTATAGAGGTGCATAGTGCCTAATGGAGAAAGAATCAGCAATGGGGAAAACCATGCACTTACTTTAGCTTTTATGTGTGATGGGCCACATTCACTCCTGGTGTAACTCTGATAGAGGCCAGGTGGTTATACTAGGCATTAGTTTGACCCAACATCTAAGAAAGTAATTGTTTTTCCAGGAGAGAATGAATAATGTACTTTCTGGTGCCATATTTGTGTGGGCTTCATGTGCTCTTTCATTCAACTGATCAATAAAAATAACTATTGACACAAATCTTAAGTCACATGGTGCTTGGGTAGCCCTTTTCAGATCTTGTACATCTGGTGCTGGGGAGGCAGGAGAAGCTTCTAAGTGTAGATACTGGCACATGACAAATGGAGATGCCCAGCTGCTGCTAAATTTACAAGGAAAAAGGAGGACGTGAAAAGAATAAATCAAAACTGACTCTCAGCCACATTAACTGACAGCTATTGCTCATCCTAAAACAAACAGGATTTGTGCTCACCATCCAGCAGTCCAAAGCCCACTATAGTCTCTGACAAATATTATGTTTGAATCCCCAGAAGCAGGTCCCCTCATATGCTGCCAACTTCAATTTGGTGAATTAGTGAAAATAAAAAATCAATTTCTTGGGCTGGCCAGAAATATAATGAACCAAATTAGGGCATCTTTTCTGCAGGTTTCACAAGTGGCAGTGGGGGGAGACGGCAGAAGATGATGGTACCTTATGACAGGGATTTTCAGACCTTTTCTTTCTGAGGCCCCCCAACATGCTATAAAAACTCCATGGCCCACCTGTGCTACAATAACTGGTTTTCTGCATATAAAAGCCAGGTCTAGCATTAGGGGGTAGCAAGCAGGGCCTTGCCTTATGGGTTTGGTAACTCAAAAGGGGATGAGAGCTTGCTGTGGGGCAGAAGGGGGGGAGGTGGTATTCACAATGCTTTGGCACTGGGGGCTGAGTTGGGAAATCATGTTTCTGGGCGGGTGGGGGTGAGATGGGTAAGGGGAAAGGGATACCCTTTCAATTGATTGAAGGCTCAAACAGGAAAGAATGGAACAAAGGGCTACACATCACTGGTGATGGGGGAAATGATAGGATGGAAATGGAGCGAGGCTTGGGAGAGAAGCGATGGTTTGAGAGGGCATGGCAGTGAGAAGGTGATAAGGAGAGGGGCCTGGGAATGGGTGGGACAAGGACAGTTTGAGTGGGATGAACATGTCACTAGGGAAGTTGGGAATAGGTTTAAGGAAAGGAACATGAAGCTAGAGGGGTGGCCATTTCAGCCCTCTCCTTCCATCTACCTCCAGCTTTGCAGATTTGACTGGCTGACTTCCACTTACTTAGATCCTGTCTACACTGGAAAATTACATCATGTTAGAACATGTTAACTAGCACAATATTAAGCACTAACTGAGGCAAGGGCCTGATTCTCAGTGCTTTACGGCTATTATACACTGCTCTCACAGTGTAAAGTGGCATAGGCAACTAACTAAGGTGACAAATCTAAATAGGTAAGTGGCCTTGTTTCCCTCCAGAGCACTTTTATGCAAGAACCTGGTTGCAGAAAGATGACTACACTCAGATGAGCCTAGTCTAACATTTTCCTTTGAAGTCAACTCCTTATGTAAGAGTTTGATGCAAAAATGAAACAGGCTTCTGCTAGTCCATTTTTTCCATTAAGGACAAACAGGCTTTACACAAAGAAGATGCTGGAGAGCGAAACTGTCTAGAATCCCAGACAATTTCTCTGGAAACCTTCAGCAATTCTGTGTGGAGCATTACTGTTGCTGAACCTGCAATGAGGACAAAGGAGTGAAGAAAAGACTAATGGGCAAAAAGAGGAGAAAGAACGAAGGGAAATTGGCTCAACAGACCAGAGAAAGTGGGAATCATAATGCTTGGCCCTTCAAAGCACTCTTCAAACAATAACCAGCTGGTCTCAGCATCCCTGTGAGTTAGGTAAGCATCATTACTAGAGCTGGGCACAAAAAGGTAATTGCATTTTGCAGAGGATTTCAATATCACAAAATGTGGTTTTCTTCTGATTCAGAATGAAAATGAAATTCTCTCTGCAAGGGAATGGAGCCCTGGCTCAAGGACAGTCACCTGGTGGGCTGCCCCAAAGCCATGAACCTTGGGAGCTCTGGGGTCCTCGACCCCAACACAGTCTGCATAGCAGGCTGCCCTGGAGCCGTGAACCGCAGAAGCCCTGGGGTCCCAGACTCTGAGGCATTCCACCAGGCAAACTGTCTAGGAGCTGGACAAGCGAGCTGGCAGGAAACTAGTTGGGTTTCCTTCAGAACTCCCTGTGTTCCATCGGACCATTGTCAGACATCCAGCCCTCTCTGCTGAACATTTTGAATTTGATAAATCAGAAAATGGTGATTGAAAAAACGTTTCATTGCAATTTTTCCGACCAGCTCTAATCATTACCCTGATTTTATAGCCTGGGAACAGACACGTGGAACCAGATTCAGTTTTCGCATGTGCAAGGGACTATCTGTTAGCCTCAGCATCATTTTCTGCCACTTATGCTGGGGTGGCCAAATTTCCTGACTCTCTGAGCCGCATACGACAATCTTCAGAAGTGTGAGAGCTGGGCCATGCCTGCCGGGGCTGGGGGCTCCAGCCCTACAAGAAAGGGGGTCTCAGGGCTCCAGCCCCATGGGGCACACCTGCTGGGGCTTAAAACTTCTGCCCCATGGGAGGCGCTGTGATAAACTGGGAATGTTCATAATGTTTTCTCTGAATACTGTGTGGGCGCCTCAGTTTCCCCTATGCAGTTCTTAAGTATCTTGGTGGTGGGATAAGCTGTGTGATTGTTGCAGAGTCTTAGCGGGCCAGTGTGATGCTGTCTGCAGAGAGAATGGCCAACACCCTGTCTCCTGGCAACTGATGGGCTGGGCCCACCAACTGAAGGTTTGGAGAACAAAGAGATCAGGTGACCTCCTGGCCCAGGAAAGAGACAAAGGCCTGAGGAGGGCCTGGAGAGTTCAGTTTGGAGCTGGCTGGGGAAATGGAGGGAGGCCCAGATGGGGCTCTGGCCTCCCTGCCCCCCAAGACGGACCTGACTGAGGGGTCCTGTTCTCTGTACCTACAAGCTCTGTTTTAGACCATGTTCCTGTCATCTAATAAACCTTCTGTTTTACTGGCTGGCTGAGAGTCACGTCTGACTGTGGAATTAGGGTGCAGGACGCACTGGCTTCCCCAGGAGCCCCACCCCTGCGGACTCGCTGTGGGAAGTGCATGGTGTGAGAAGGGGATGCTAAATGCTCCGAGGTCAGACTCAGGAAGGTCGAAGCTGTGTAAGCTTCTTGCCCTGGAGACAGTCTGCTCTCAGAAAGGAGGCTCTCCAGGAGTCCTGACTGGCTTTGTATGGAGTAGTTCCAGAGCATTGCCTGGTGACTCCATGACAGGCGCCTGCTGGGGCCTGGGCTCCAGCCCTGCTCCTGCTGAAGCCCCAAGCCCTGGCAGGCATGTCCCGCTTGGCAGAAACCTCTAGTCCCACCATCCCACTGCAGGGAAGAAGCCCTGATCTCCATCTCCCAGTCTGGTAGGCGGAAAATGGTGGAGGAGTGTAGAGGGCTCTGCAAGCTGCACTTTAACTGTAAAAGAGCTGTATTCAGCTCATGAGCCACGGTTTGGCCACCCCAGACTTATACCATGGCTGAATTTGCCTTTGAAAAGTTGCAACTGGTGCAAAGCTAGAAAGTAAATCAGTTTGAGAGCCCAGATTAGAACTCTGGGATTCCTGGCTCCAATTCCTCATGTTTGATCACTGGAACAGAGAGAAAAAAAGAGAAAAGGACAGAAAAAAAGAAGTGACAGAGAGAAGGCATCCAAAAAAGGAGAAAAGGACAGGAGCTAGAGCGAGGAGGAGATGGCATAGGAGCCCAATTTTCTGAGTGGAAATATTTCAACTCCTTGAAACAAGTGTGAATCCTGGAAGGGCTGACTCAGCCCTTCATCCTGGAAACTGAATTTCATGAAGCAGGCGTCCTTCTGGGGGAGTCTCCATCCGCTCTGTAAGGTTCTATGGAACCTGCCTTGAAAGTAGGCTGTCCTTAGCTAAAACTCTCCCACACTGACGTGTCGTGTGCTCTGTATCAGTTACCAGCTGCTGACCTGCACTGCAAAGCAGTGGCAGTATGTATAGACCATATGCAGTTTGCAAATCACTTGAGGATGAAAGACGCTATGTAAATGTTGTCAGACATATTTACTGTAAAAGACAAAGATGGGAGCGGGAGAAACCAATGGACAAAGATACACCCAGAATCTTTTAAGGTAAATTCCATCATCCTCATGAATGTCTGGCTGATACAGAACTGCTCCTTGTGACGTTATCATGCTCAGCTCCAACTGGAACGCTCTGAAGTAATCCTCTTTCTGGCTGAGGTTTGGAGAGACACTCATGAGCTCCGAAGGGAGCTATGTCCATCCTTTTATTGACCTAAATGTTATGCCTTGGATTAGGACATAAAGAGGGAAATGTTGCGATCCAAGGAGGATCCCAAAACAAAAAGCCCTGGAAACGGAGCCCTCTCTTATTGTCTAGGCCAGAGGTGGGCAAACTACAGCCCGCAGGCCACATCTGGCCCACGGGACCATCCTGCCCGGCCCTTGAGCTCCCAGCTGGGGACGCTAGCCCCCGGCCCCTCCCCCGCTGTCCCCCCTCCCCCGCAGCCTCAGCTCGCTGCGTGCGCGGGAACCACAGCTTACGCCTGCCCACCTCGCAGGCTTTCCAATAAGCCTGTCCTGCTGCTCTGAACAGCATGGTAAGAGGGTGGGGAGGGGGGTTGGATAAGGGGCAGGAGGTCCCGGGGACAGTCAGGGGACAGGGAGTGGTTGATGGGGCAGAGCTTCTTGGGGGCGGAGGCGTGCCCATCAGGAAACAGGGAGGAGGGGGGGTTGGATGGGGGTAGGGTCCCAGGGTGGCGGAGGGTCCTGGGAGGGGGCAGTCAGGGGACAAGGATCGGGGGGGGGGTTGGATGGGTCGGGGGTTCTGAGGGGGGCAGGCAGGAGGCGGGAAGTGGGAGGGGCAGATAGGGGGCGGGGTCCAGGCTGTTTGGGGAGGCAAAGTCTTCCCTACCCGGCCCTCCATACTGTTTCACAACCCCGATGTGGCCCTCGGGCCAAAAAGTTCGCCCACCCCTGGTCTAGACAGATAGAAGTCTTCCATAATAATGTAAATATTGAAGTGCTCTACCTTTTTCCTAAGAGTGTAGTTATTTTAAGTGAAATGACTAATAGCTGGCATGGATTTTAGTTTGTATGGGAGTAAAGGAAAGAAATCTAACCACAGAACCATCTGTTGAAATTCCAAAAGGTAACCATTTTTTTAATTAAATTTTAGACTCTCTTATTACGGTTTCCCAGTTAAAACAACCTCCACAGCAGACCAGTGCAAGAACTGGGGCCCTCTGTGAATTCCTAACAGTTTCATTTGAAGCCCCCATACACTATACATTGAAGCCTCCTAGAACAGACTTTTTGAACTTTGCTTTTTCATTTCCTTGGATAGTCAGCCTTGATCAATTTTCATTTGAAAAGGTACTTGTAAAATCTCTTGACACTCAGAAACAACAGTAATTATATACAGTAATCTGTGATACATGGTTTCAACCAGAACAGAGGCTCATTCTCCAAAGAATCATAATGATGTTATCTCCTTGCTTTTTGCCTAAGCACACTGATTGGCCTAATTACAAACTAGGGAGAAGGCAAACAGAAATAAAGACCTTTCCTTCAACACACACACACACACACACACACACACACACACACACACACACACACAGAGTATAATGGATAAAATAATCTTACTACAAAAGGCCCAATTCTCCACTCTTGTATACAAGTCAATGGAGTTATTCTGGCACAGAACTGTTGTAACAGGTGGAAAATCAGGGCCAATCATCCCACGGCAGTGGAATATATAAACAATCAAGGCTAAATTAAGACTAGCCCTGCTGGATTTACTAGTGGGGGAAATTGGGTGGAAGCCAGAAAAAGGCAGACATAATGTGGCTCTTGGCACTCCAGCGTGCAAACGTCTGAGTCGGGAGGGAATAGCTAATAGTGCCTGCCGTTATGGCTGGCCCTGAAGGGACATTTTTTGACAAAGCCAAAAACACACCTCCTTCATATTGGTAGAATTAGGAAAGAGCTAGCTATACTAATGGCCAGATTTTCACAATAGCTCAACTCCCATTTAGGAATCTAAATGCAATGGTCAGATTTTCCAGAGTGCTCAGCAGCTGGCAATTCCCACTATTCTTTTGGTGCGAAAGCAGAGATCCCCAATTGTTCTCAGTGGGAGCTGCTGGGTGCTGAGCATTTCTGAAAATCCCACCACTTCATTTAGATGCCTGTAGGGGAGAGGAGATCTTTTGAAAATCTGACCCCAAGGAGGCATTGTAGCTTCTGCAGACATAATGCCTCCAGCGGTTGACTGGGTGGTGCGTCTCTTCCTTTTTCCCAGAGCACCTCTGCATTTTAGGTGGCATAATTTGGCCTTATCAATATCAAGGTTTTATGCAAAGACCAGTTCTCAAATATCTGTGAGAGCTCATAGACCTTTCAGTAACTAGTAAAGCTGGGTGGAATTACAATTAATAGGGGTTCATGCAAACCTCTTCCTCAGTTCTGATCTGGATGGTCTTTTTTCCCTTCTGAGATTTGCATTAAGTTCTGGGTTTGAACAACTCTAAAATTCCCAAACAAAGCTCAGTCAAAAATCACACCTATTTGTGCATTAAAACAGGCAACAATGTAAGGCTTTGTCAGAAGACACTGGACCAAATTCATAACTCCATTGACCTCGGGGAGAAATTTGTCTTATTGCTACCACCACAAGTTTTGTTTGGTTTTGACAGAAATCCATAAATGGAAGCAAATTCACTTGAAATTGGACCCTGCCTTATTTGGAAGGTTTATGAACCTTTCAAAGAACCTCTGCTAAGTTTCAGGTTTGCAGCAAAACTTGATACCAGGCGACAAAGAAGCATAATGAGTTAATGCTTGCCAGAGTTATTGAGGGGAATATGAAGGACTTTTAGAAATGTATTGGAGGAATTAGGGAACAGGGAGAAAGCAGGTCCATTAATAAAGGAAGATGAATAATAAATAATGTGCTGCAAAAGAGACTGAGATAATTTACACTGTTATCAAATCTGTCATCAACAAGATAATATATATTGTGACAAAGTCAGGCCGGACAGCTATAAGAGAGTGGTAGGTATGTCAGCCCTAGAATGGTGAAGGCTCTTTGCCTATGAACTGAAAAGAAGTTATCTCAGGTCAGCTAGCATAACAGGGCAGTACCCCGGAGAGGCGGTAGGAAAAATATTCCCTTTGTGTGTTATGATCTAGTTTCTTTTGTTTAGCTGAAGAATACTGCTCGGGCCTGCCCTGAGGCTCACCTTGTAAATGGGGAAAATAAATCCAAGTGAGGAATAAAAACTCTCCAGAGTGGGATTGCTTTACTCCAGGCCTGCCCACAGCCAGAAGGGGGAAACACTAAGTCCAGCTAGGTGAAGGAGGTCCCTTTCCACAATATTCAAAAGTTTGAAATAATTAGAAGGAAGGAAAACTGCTTAAAATAGCTTGGAAAATGTGAACATATAGAATTCAGCTTATCTTAATTATATCCTAGGGCATTAACTGCTGACAATTGTATTTTATAAGTCACATGCCTGGTCTACAGTAGAAAGTTGCACCAGTTTAACTGATGGTGTTATTGTAAACTGATTTAGTTAAACTAATGCTAACCTCTGTGTGGCTGCTATTATTTTGGTTAATTTCACTTTAATTTACATTGATTAGGAACTGGTTGAAATTAAACCAAAATATCAATTTAAATTAAACTGGTGCAATATTTTGGGGGTGGGGTGGGGAGAAGGGGGTAGAGAGAAGATTATAGATAACAGGGGAGATACTAGAGATAAGAAAATATAATACTAATCTTTAAAAAAGAGGAAAGAAAAGCAATCCTAGCAAACATCATACCCTAAATGGAACTTAATCCATAGTAAAATAGTTAAACCAAATACACAGAAAATACCCATTAAAATATAGGGCGAGATTCTTCAACCCTTAATCATGAGTAGTTCTTTACATCACAAGTAGTGTCACTGATTTTTATGGGACTGCTTGTAGAATAAGGTTGTTTTCAACATGAGTAAAAGTGACAAAATCTAAGTGAACCACCAGCAATAAGTGGCAACGACTGAGAACAAATCTTGCCTGACAAACTTGACTGTTTTTTTAAATCACCAAACCAGTAGAAGACAGGATCATTGCAGATGTTGTATATTTGGATTTTAGTTAAGGATTTAATACTGTGTTTTGCAAGATATTAATTCAACAATTAGTTTCCATCCAAGCCACTCTTAAGTTATCATATGGACTGAAAAATTGCTGACAATATTGCAAACAAAGGATATTGATATATAGCAAATTATTGGGAGTTGTAGAGAGGTGATCTAGTAGGGTACTACTGGCGTAGGCATTAAGATTAATCCCATTTAACATCTTCATTAATGAGCAAGAAGAGCAAGCAAATAGTACTTTAGTGAAATTTGCATATGATACTAAATTGGGAGGAGTTGCAAACACCATTAAGAAGAGAGACATAATATAAGGGACCTAGAGAGATTAGATGCATGGACAGAAAATAGCAAAGCTAATAAAACTATCTTATAATCCAGAACACACATTGAAAGGGGAGAAAAGAGAAACCTGGGAGTCAGTAATGTTGACTGAGACCTGGGGATGCTAGTGAAATGTGTTTGTAATGTGATACAGCAGCTAAAAAGACCAGTGCAAATTTGGGCTGTATGTGCAAAGCCATTTCACACAACAGGGAGATGACAGTCCTCTTCTTTATGGTTGTCATGCAATTGACCTAGAAGTACAGTATTTAGTCTGTACAGCTTGCAAACAGAAAGACAGCACCAAATTTCAGAAAGCGAAGTCACAAATTCTGAGGCTGGGTGATTACGAAAGTTAGAGACGTATCATTTAATTAAGCAATGATAAATGGGGAAATTGTATCAGGACATAGCTATCTGAAAGGATGTAGAAACCAAAGAGAGAAGGATAAGATTACAAAAGGGAAAAATCACACTGGATATTAAAAAAACAAAACATTTCTGAGTGAGAGCTATTAAATTCTGGAATAACCTGCATAGGGAAGTGGTACAACCTATATTGCTTGGGACTTTTAAAACAAGACAGAGCAAAAGTGCTAGAAAATGTCCTGTGTGAAATAAGTCATGCATTGGCAGGGTGATGAACAGTATAAGCAAATAGATCTTTTTTATTTTGTCTATGAATTTTGCAGTTTCATAGGCTTTTTAAACAAAAGTGCTTCATAGCTCTGGTAACTAGATACAATGGAAAATTCAGATACTTTTTCTGGCTAGCCAAAGATCTGCAAAAATACATTATACAACTTGTAGAATCTTCCCTTGTGGCAAGATTATCTGAAATATAACTTTTATTTTGTAATAAAAATGTTATTCCTATTCTTGATTGCCAGCTGTTTCAGAACTATTGTAAGTGCTCCAACATCCACATTTCATTAGCTTTCCTTTCAGATCCCTTGTTCAATGACACTTAAGCCATGATCTTTTGTTCCTTATTACGCAGAGAAGGTAGTTTCTCCATCATAAAACTTGTGCAACTTAGCCCCATTCTCTACTCCTCCCCAACTTTGCCAAAACTCAACTGATCTTTCGGAAATTTCTCATATGCACACTTCTGGCAGAAGACTTTTTTTTTTAAAGCTGGGCTGCGGAGGGGATAAAGAGGAAAATAGCCAAGGCATTTTTTAGGTATAAGAGCTTGAAAAATCAGAGATATTGCACTGTTTGAAAATTGTTCTTTTTTTTGAGAGAGATAGAGAGAGAACATTGTATCTCAGACTAATCGGCAGAGCAGCTCAAAGTTTGTTTAATTTAATAAGGCCCATACCAGGTCTGGTACCTTTGACTATCTTGGAGTAGTTGGCTGGTTATTTTTTATTTTTTGGAGTTATTCTGTCCAGCATTTAGGAGAATGTTTGCATGAGAGCATGCTAGGAATGAGGACATTGTAAGCTATGGAGTATGGTCGTTCCCCCAAAAGAGTGAGTGAGCACGCACACACACACATACTCATTCAGTTCTTGGCTCTTCTTCACTGGCTCTGCCTTACATTTTTTCATTTCTTAGCTCTGCCTTACACTTTTACCTCCCTCTCAGAAGCTTCCCAGTCATCCCACAAATCCAATCAGAGTGTAAACAATGCCTCACACTGACCCTGGGCCATTCCACAAGTGGCACGCCTCAAGCCAACTGAGCCAAACAGCCACCATATTCAGGTAGCTAACAGAGGCGAGCTCCGGATTGTGACAGGGCGTGGGAGGACAAAAGAAAACCTGTTCATGAGGCAGCAGGGAAGACAACGTCCTGAACAAATAAGTATGAATGAGAGTTACAAAGAAAGTGATGGGGAAATTGGAGCCTGAAGACTAGGGAACAAACAAGAAAATACCAGTCAGATTTTACCAAGTGCTTAGTAATGGCTCCAGCTCCCATTGAAGTAAGTTGTAAATCTCCCGTTGACTTCAGTGGGAGCGGAACAAGGCCAATGATGCCCACTTCTGAAAATCCCACCCGATAGGTATATTGGATAGGGGGAAAGAAAAAGAAAGAACAAGCAGAGAGAAAAAATGATTCCAGAGAGTGCCTATCATTGTGGTATCTAAGTGCTGTCCAGAATTAAAACTCAGACCCAAAAGGTTCATTTCTTTCTCAACTCTTTGGGGCGGATCATTGAGACTATGCATGCTTTGTTTTTTGAACATGGGATTGGTGCTGGAGAGCAGACTCTGAGGTAAAGGAGTCTTTGAACACCTCTATCTGAACATAATAGGATGGGACTCCATCAGAGCTTTTGCAAAGAGGTCCACAGCCAGGAAAAAAGAACCATCGTAATGGCTGACATTTTCAAAGGGCCTGAGTGGGTTATGGTCGGAGCTGGGTAACCTCCCTCCCTTGAGCTGCTTTGAAAATTCTAGCCACTAATGAAAACAGGGGAAGGTGCTTCAGGCAGTTTATTTGGCCCTAGATGGAGCCCAGAACATTGGTATCTCCATGGAACCCAGCTAATTTTGCCTTGCAGCATACTGTGTCTGCAATTATCCCTGGTGTACCTGGTGGACTGTACAGTACAGACAGCCCTACTGATAGATACCTCTAGATTGTTCAGCTCTAGACTAGACATGAAAATGCAGTGACATGCACTGCAGAGGTTTCCAACTTAGGAAAAATTTCTTTTTCTTTTTTTCTTCTGATGATGCATCTCAGCAAGGGGCTGGTGTTTTACTTGGATTGATTTTCTTCAAGGTGATAGGAGCTGAGGTAGATAAGAATCAGTGCAAAGGGGTTTTATTTTAAATGGTCCAAAGGCAGCTGCTGAACACAGTAAGCTTTCATTTCTTTTTCTGGAAAGAAAGCCAGTGCACCCTTCCCTCCTGCCGAGATACATGTTTGCATTCTCAGATTGCCTAGGTTGAAGCTTTTCATGCTTCAACAATGACATCCGCCTTCTCACTCCTCACCACTTTCCAGAGAGGCTATAAATAGCACAGTCCATATTTATCAATTATTTGCCTGGATTTTTCCATTGATTTTACTACATAGAACAGTGGTGGAGCAATTACTTGTGCTGGAACAAACAATAAGTTAGGAAAGTTCATTAACAAAGCAGACAATAGTGCTTAGGGTGAGGATATAAGTGGAAATTAAAATTAAGGGCTGGATCCTTATCCCCTTGAAGTCAATGGCAAAACTATTGACTTCAAGGGAAGCAGGATTGGATGCTAAACCCCTAAGGCACTAGGATAAGAAAGAACTGAAGAGAGAAGATGTCCAGTGTTGTTGTCCCCCTGCGCATCATCATCTGCCCTGGTGACATTTACAGCCTGCTCTAGATATCTAATAAATGTCTGGAGCCCCAGACAGTTCATTTTTTCCCCACTTACATCAGCCCTGTTCCAGGGAGGAACAGAAGCCGAGGTTGATAATTCATTTAATGCTCTGCATAAGATAGAATCTTCTCTCTGCAGCAAGACGAACACAACTCCCACTTCCAAGAGGAGTGACTGCATCCCTGTCATCTCCGGGATGTTTGTTCAACCAGCCCTGACCTTGGGCACCAAAAAATGCATCTCTGACCAGATGTGACCTATCCTTGCAACAAAGCCTTTTGCCAACTGTGCCCACATATCTATTCAGGGGACACCATCACAGGGCCTAATAACATCAGCCACACTATCAGAGGCTCGTTCACCTGCACATCTACCAATGTGATATATGCCATCATGTGCCAGCAATGCCCCTCTGCCATTTACATTGGTCAAACTGGACAGTCTCTACGTAAAAGAATAAATGGACACAAATCAGATGTCAAGAATTATAACATTCATAAACCAGTCGGAGAACACTTCAATCTCTCTGGTCACGTAATCACAGACATGAAGGTCGCTATCTTACAACAAAAAAACTTCAAATCCAGACTCCAGCGAGAAACTGCTGAATTGGAATTCATTTGCAAATTGGTTACTATTAATTTAGGCTTAAATAGAGACTGGGAGTGGCTAAGTCATTATGCAAGGTAGCCTATTTCCCCTTGTTTTTTCCTAACCCCCCTCCCCCCCAGACGTTCTGGTTAAACTTGGATTTAAACTTGGAGAGTGGTCAGTTTGGATGAGCTATTGTCAGCAGGAGAGTGAGTTTGTGTGTGTGTGTGTGTGTGTGCGCGTGCGTGTGTGTGTGTTTCCGGGGGGGGGGGGGGGGGGATGAGAAAGCCTGGATTTGTGCTGGAAATGGCCCACCTTGATTATCATGCACATTGTAGGGAGAGTGGTCACTTTGGATAAGCTATTACCAGCAGGAGAGTGAGTTTGTGTGTGTATGGGGGTGGGGGGGTGAGAAAACCTGGATTTGTGCTGGAAATGGCCCACCTTGATTATCATGCACATTGTAGGGAGAGTGGTCACTTTGGATAAGCTATTACCAGCAGGAGATTGAGTTTGTGTGTGTGGTTTTTGGAGGGGGGTGAGGGGGTGAGAGAACATGGATTTGTGCAGGAAATGGCCCACCTTGATTATCATACACATTGTGAAGAGACTGGTCACTTTGGATGGGCTATTACCAGCAGGAGAGTGAGTTTGTGTGGGGGGGGGCGGAGGGTGAGAAAACCTGGATTTGTGCTGGAAATGGCCCAACTTCATGATCACTTTAGATAAGCTATTACCAGCAGGAGAGTGAGTTTGTGTGTGTATGGGGGTGGGGGGTGAGAAAACCTGGATTTGTGCAGGAAATGGCCCACCTTGATTATCATACATATTGTGAAGAGAGTGGTCACTTTGGATGGGCTATTACCAGCAGGAGAAAAAAGAAAAGGAGTACTTGTGGCACCTTAGAGACTAACCAATTTATTAGAGCATAAGCTTTCGTGAGCTACAGCTCACTTCATCAGATGCATATCGTGGAAACTGCAGCAGACTTTATTTATACACAGAGAATATGAACCAATACCTCCTCCCACCCCACTGTCCTGCTGGTAATAGCTTATCTAAAGTGATCATCAGGTGGGCCATTTCCAGCACAAATCCAGGTTTTCTCACCCTCCACCCCCGCAAACAAATTCACTCTCCTGCTGGTGATAGCCCATCCAAAGTGACAACTCTTTACACAATGTGCATGACAATCAAGTTGGGCTATTTCCTGCACAAATCCAGGTTTTCACACATCCCCCCCACCCCCATACACACACAAACTCACTCTCCTGCTGGTAATAGCTCATCCAAACTGACCACTCTTCAAGTTTAAATCCAAGTTAAACCAGAACATCTGGGGGGGGGGGAAGGAAAAAACAAGAGGAAACAGGCTACCTTGCATAATGACTTAGCCACTCCCAGTCTCTATTTAAGCCTAAATTAATAGTATCCAATTTGCAAATGAATTCCAATTCAGCAGTTTCTCGCTGGAGTCTGGATTTGAAGTTTTTTTGTTTTAAGATAGCGACCTTCATGTCTGTGATTGCGTGACCAGAGAGATTGAAGTGTTCTCCGACTGGTTTATGAATGTTATAATTCTTGACATCTGATTTGTGTCCATTTATTCTTTTACGTAGAGACTGTCCAGTTTGACCAATGTACATGGCAGAGGGGCAGTGAGTTTGTGGGTGGGGGGGCGGAGGGTGAGAAAACCTGGATTTGTGCTGGAAATGGCCCAACTTGATGATCACTTTAGATAAGCTATTACCAGCAGGAGAGTAAAAAGAAAAGGAGGACTTGTGGCACCTTAGAGACTAACCAATTTATTTGAGCATGAGCTTTCGTGAGCTACAGCTCACTTCATCAGATGTATGCCGTGGAAACTGCAGCAGACTTTATATATACACAGAGAATATGAAAAATTACCTCCTCCCACCCCATTGTCCAGCTGGTAATAGCTTATCTAAAGTGATCATCAGGTGGGCCATTTCCAGCACAAATCCAGGTTTTCTCACCCTCCACCCCCCCACACAAATTCACTCTCCTGCTGGTGATAGCCCATCCAAAGTGACAACTCTTTACACAATGTGCATGATAATAAAGTTGGGCCATTTCCTGCACAAATCCAGGTTCTCTCACCCCCTCACCTCCCTCCCAAAACCACACACACAAACTCACTCTCCTGCTGGTAATAGCTCATCCAAAGTGACCATTCTCCCTACAATGTGCATAATTAAGGTGGGCCATTTCCAGCACAAATCCAGGTTTTCTCACATCCCCCCCACCCCCATACACACACAAACTCACTCTCCTGCTGGTAATAGCTCATCCAAACTGACCACTCTCCAAGTTTAAATCCAAGTTAAACCAGAACATCTGGGGGGGGGGGGTGGTTAGGAAAAAACAAGAGGAAATAGGCTACCTTGCATAATGACTTAGCCACTCCCAGTCTCTATTTAAGCCTAAATTAATAGTATCCAATTTGCAAATGAATTCCAATTCAGCAGTTTCTCGCTGGAGTCTGGATTTGAAGTTTTTTTGTTTCAAGATAGCGACCTTCATGTCTGTGATTGCGTGACCAGAGAGATTGAAGTGTTCTCCGACTGGTTTATGAATGTTATAATTCTTGACATCTGATTTGTGTCCATTTATTCTTTTATGTAGAGACTGTCCAGTTTGACCAATGTACATGGCAGAGGGGCATTGCTGGCACATGATGGCATATATCACATTGGTGGATGTGCAGGTATACGAGCCTCTGATAGTGTGGCTGGCTGATGTTATTAGGCCCTGTGATGGTGTCCCCTGAATAGGAGAGTGAGTTTGTGTGTGTGGTTTTTGGAGGGGGGTGGGGAGTGAGAAAATCTGGATTTGTGCAGGAAATGGCCCACCTTGATTATCATACACATTGTGAAGAGAGTTGTCACTTTGGATGGGCTATTACCAGCAGGAGAGTGAGTTTGTGTGTGTTGGGGGGGCGGAAGGTGAGAAAACCTGGATTTGTGCTGGAAATGGCCCAACTTGATGATCACTTTAGATAAGCTATTACCAGCAGGACAGTGGGGTGGGAGGGGGTATTGTTTCATGGTCTCTGTGTGTATATAATGTCTTCTGCAGTTTCCACGGTATGCATCCGATGAAGTGAGCTGTAGCTCACGAAAGCTCATGCTCAAATAAATTGGTTAGTTTCTAAGGTGCCACAAGTACTCCTTTTCTTTTTGCGAATACAGACTAACACGGCTGTTACTCTGAAATCCTTCACCTGAGTGGGTGGTTTTGGGAGGATCTTGTGGTGTGTGTGTTAGGTGGGGAGGGAATGAGGGGTGGTGGAAAGATGCTCTGTTAATGAACATATCAGCTCAAACCTTGTGTAACCATCCTCCTCAAAATACCACTTAGCTTTATTCCAATCGGAGGCAGCTGAAGGGGTGAGAAAGTATCAATCAGCCACTAACCAGGAAGGAAAAATAAGATTTGAAACTGAATTCTCAGATGTTTGATCACAAACATTCCTCATATAAAATACACATGACTTTAGAGTAGACAGATTTCAGAATTTCACATAAATATAATTTAACTCTCAGTGTGAATCCACACCATCCTCACTGCCTTCTATCTTAGTGCCTCACAGGTATTAATGGATTTTATCCACACAACACAGCTTCCTGCGAGATAGGATGTATTATCCCCACTTCACAGATGGGGAACTGAGATAAAGTATAGAATTAGTGACTTGCTCAAGATAACATAAATTCTATGGCTGAGAGGCGAATTGAACCCAGATTGCCTTACACCCATAACAACATCCAACCCTCTAAACCAGGGGTTCCCAAACTGGGGGTCGGGACCCTTCAGGGGGTCCCGAGGTTATTACATGGGGGGTCGCGAGCTGTCAGCCTCCACCCCAAACCCTGCTTTGCCTCCAGCATTTATAATGGTGTTAAATATATAAAAAAGTATTTTTAATTTATATGAGGGGGTCACACTCAGAGGCTTGCTATGTGAAAGGGGTCACCAGTACAAAAGTTTGAGAACCACTGCTCTAAAAATCCCTATCTCCAGCTAGCAAAAGCAGTTCAAGCAGATATGGTCAGACACCAATGATAGAATCACAGTCTTCTACAAAGTTTTCTCTCTGGACATTCTCTCCTTTGAGCTGATTGTGGCAGGTGGTAGGGGCAGCAGCAAACAGAATTTCTTCACCTCAGGCTCACTCCATCTACCCTCTTTGCTCCCCTTCTTCCTTCCTGCCCTTTTGTCCCTCTCCTTCCTCTCATCTCCCACCCATCAGTGTCCCCTCTCCTTTGTTTTTTCTTTCTCTTTAGCTCCATCCAACACAAAGAATTCAAACACACAGACAAACAGCTGAAAAATCCACCACCAATCCTGTCCTCCTACCCCACCAAAATAATTGTGGAAAAAACATGACACTTGCAGACCGTCCCTTTGCTTGTGGGTTATATTCCTTTCCCTAGCTTTCCTCTGCCTGGCTATTTAGAATATAATTTTCTGGGGCAGGAATCATTTGCTGCTCTGTGTTTGTGCACTTACTGGCACAAGGGAGCCTAGTTTTCAGTTAGTCCCTAGGCATTGCTGAAATACAAATAATAGCAACGTTGATTAAGTCATTCCACTACCATCCAAAAGAGTCACTATTAGTTTTTCAGGTGCATCATACCATGCTGTTCCTTGGTTCAAAGGGCAGCAGTAACTATGGAACTCCATGGCCAAGTAGGGGGTTGAACTGAGATCTTGGTCAATGTTCAAAGTGGATGGTGTGGCTAGAAGGAGGGTTGTCACAAAAAGGAGCTGCAGAGAGAGTAGCTTGGGGAAGTAAATAGGGAGAGAAATTATCTCAATACAGAATTGCTGCCATGTGCAATATTCTGTGCTGTGCCCCATTGCTGGTGGGCTGTCTGGAGGGTGGTGGTCAGTGGGTGGATGCGTGTGTGTAGAGCTGGCTATACTCTTTTTTCCCTTTCAGCTGGTCCTGTACTGAATTCAGGGCTGTTCTTCATGACATCCGCTTGCTATGCTCCCCAGAGGACCATTTTTCTTCTTGTCGGATATGGGGTTTGCCAAGCCAATTTGCAGTAGCCTCATCAGTGAAAGTGCAGAGCACTCAGACCATCATCAAATCTGGTCAGAGGACAGTCATAGTGATGTGTGATATTGTCTGTCTTTGGCCACAGCCACATGTGGGAGCTTGTCATTGGCCCCTGATATAAAGGCTGGATGCACATTCACCCTGGCCCATTCAAAAATGGTTCAGATGGGCCCATGAATGGTGTGGCAAAGCTGGGTACACACATGCTTGGGTCAGTTATAAGAGACTGGTTTCTGATGTCCAGTGGTGCAAGTAGAATTCATTTCTTACCGGTATGCTGCACCAGCTAAAGGGGGAGGGGGGCACATGACTCCTCACGTGACTCTTCCCTGCCCCACCCCCAGCCCTGGTCCCATGCTCTCCCTCTCCTCTCCCCATAATCCATCCCATGTTACCTGAGATGTGTGAGGGGGCTCTGTCTTCCCTCTGCGCCAAATTGCCAGGCTTTCCAGAACCACAGCAGCGAAAGGAGCAGAACATGGGGCTGCTGAGTGGCCCCATGCCAGAAGCTCCTCCAACTCGGCCGTACTGCCCCCAGCCCTGCCCCCTGTGGGGCTGCTGCACAGACCCCAGACAGGACTTAGAAGACACAGCTGCATGGAAGGGCTGGGGGCGGGGGTGGGGGTGGTACAGCTGCTCTGGAGAAGCTGCCAGCATGGGGTCACCCAGCAACCCCACGTTCTGCTCCTCCTCTGTCTTTCTGGTGCAGAGTATCGGCTATAAATATCTTACTGGTCCGGCGTACTGTACCGTACCACCCTACTTGCACCACTGTTGATGTCAGCTATGGAACATTCTTCATGCCGCATCGATAACGCAGAGAAATCTAGGCATGGAAAATGCGTCCACAGCGGGTGCCTCGATGACAAGTGTGCTCTTGGGTGGTTGAAGAGGTCTGTGTATAGTGGTCAGCTCGGGTTTGCCCTGATCTTCTTAACCATTCTGGCTGTAGCATCCTCCTGAAGGCTGTATGGAGAAGTGATGGTGCTTAACTTGAGGGGTCTTGGTACTGGTGTGGGTTGAATTATCCCAGTTATGATGTGCATGGTTGTGTGTTAACCAACTTGACATGTGAGGAATGGAGCCAGACCACAGCATTGTATTCTGCTGCTGAGTAATAGAGGGCTAAGCCAGATGGTTGGCGCATTTGAGTGTTTGCTTCCCATGAAGTGCTGGCCAATTTGCTTAGAAGTTTGTTACGTGTTTTCACTTTAGCCATAGTTTTCCTCAGGTGGGTAAGATATATGAGAGCTATATCTAGAGTTACTCACAGGTAGACTGGGTGGGATCATGTTTCAAGCAATGTCCATTGAAAAAGATATTCAGGTCTTGGTCTGCTCTGGTATTGTAAAGATGGAAAACACTTGAAACTGTCTTGGTCACACTTGGTTGTAAATGACACCAACTACACTATTCAGCCATCTTAATCAAGTCAGCGTTTAGGGTGTTTTCAAGTTCTGGGAATGACTATGCTTGGATGCCTTAGCAAATATCATCTACATATGTGAGCTTGCAGGACTGAGTGAGTGCAAGGTCATTTGTGTACAGGTTGAAAAGCATTGGTGCCAGCAGAGAGCCATGGAGTGTCATTGGTTTGGTCTTTTCCACATGCTAATTCTGTCTCCCATGTGCACTTGGAAACATCTGTTGTGGAGGAGAAGGTTATTGACATTGACTATCCATGCTGGGAGTGCACTTGACAATTTGACTAAGAGCCCCATGTGCCCGACCATGTCAGATGCTACTGTCAGGTCCAGAAATATGGCTGCTGTCTTCAGGTTTTTCTGAAAACTGTTTTTGATTAATATTGTAAAAACTCAGACTTTACCGCCTGTGCTCCAACCTCCCCAAAAGCCTGCTTGTTCAATGCTGAGTATTGAACTTCTGGGGAGATGCACTGAAGAACGAGATGCTCCAGTGCCTTGAACGACACAGACAACAGAGATCATAGAATCATAGAATCATAGAATATCACGGTTGGAAGGGACCTCAGGAGGTCATCTAGTCCAACCCCCTGCTCAAAGCAGGACCAATCCCCAATTAAATCATCCCAGCCAGGGCTTTGTCAAGCCTGACCTTAAAAACTTCTAAGGAAGGAGATTCTACCACCTCCCTAGGTAACGCATTCCAGTGTTTCACCACCCTCCTAGTGAAAAAGTTTTTCCTAATATCCAACCTAAACCTCCCCCACTGCAACTTGAGACCATTACTCCTTGTCCTGTCCTCTTCTACCACTGAGAATAGTCTAGAACCATCCTCTCTGGAACCACCTCTCAGGTAGTTAAAAGCAGCTATCAAATCCCCCGTCATTCTTCTCTTCTGCAAACTAAACAATCCCAGTTCCCTCAGCCTCTCCTCATAAGTCATGTGTTCCAGACCCCTAATCATTTTTGTTGCCCTTCGCTGGACTCTCTCCAATTTATCCACATCTTTCTTGTAGTGTCGGGCCCAAAACTGGACACAGTACTCCAGATGAGGCCTCACCAATGTCGAATACAGGGGGACGATCACGTCCCTCAATCTGCTCGCAATGCCCCTACTTATACATCCCAAAATGCCATTAGCCTTTTTGGCAACAAGGGCACACTGCTGACTCATATCCAGCTTCTCGTCCACTGTCACCCCTAGGTCCTTTTCCGCAGAACTGCTGCCTAGCCATTTGGTCCCTAGTCTGTAGCTGTGCATTGGGTTCTTCTGTCCTAAGTGCAGGACCCTGCACTTATCCTTATTGAACCTCATTAGATTTCTTTTGGCCCAATCCTCCAATTTGTCTAGGTCCCCCTGTATCCTATCCCTGCCCTCCAGCATATCTACCACTCCTCCCAGTTTAGTATCATCCGCAAATTTGCTGAGAGTGCAATCCACACCATCCTCCAGATCATTTATGAAGATATTGAACAAAACTGGCCCCAGGACCAACCCCTGGGGCACTCCACTTGACACCGGCTGCCAACTAGACATGGAGCCATTGATCACTACCCGTTGAACCCGACAATCTAGCCAACTTTCTACCCACCTTATAGTGCATTCATCCAGCCCATACTTCTTTAACTTGCTGACAAGAATACTGTGGGAGACCGTGTCAAAAGCTTTGCTAAAGTCAAGAAACAATACATCCACTGCTTTTCCTTCATCCACAGAACCAGTAATCTCATCATAGAAGGAGATTAGATTAGTCAGGCATGACCTTCCCTTGGTGAATCCATGCTGACTGTTCCTGATCACTTGCCTCTCATGTAAGTGCTTCAGGATTGATTCTTTGAGGACCTGCTCCATGATTTTTCCGGGGACTGAGGTGAGGCTGACTGGCCTATAGTTCCCAGGATCCTCCTTCTTCCCTTTTTTAAAGATTGGCACTACATTAGCCTTTTTCCAGTCATCCGGGACTTCCCCCGTTCGCCACGAGTTTTCAAAGATAATGGCCAATGGCTCTGCAATCACAGCCACCAATTCCTTTAGCACTCTCGGATGCAACTTGTCCGGCCCCATGGACTTGTGCACGTCCAGCTTTTCTAAATAGTCCCTAACCACCTCTTTCTCCACAGAGGGCTGGCCATCTATTCCCCATGTTGTGATGCCCAGCGCAGCAGTCTGGGAGCTGACCTTGTTCGTGAAGACAGAGGCAAAAAAAGCATTGAGTACATTAGCTTTTTCCACATCCTCTGTCACTAGGTTGCCTCCCTCATTCATTAAGGGGCCCACACTTTCCTTGGCTTTCTTCTTGTTGCCAACATACCTGAAGAAACCCTTCTTGTTACTCTTGACATCTCTCGCTAGCTGCAGCTCCAGGTGCGATTTGGCCCTCCTGATTTCATTCCCACATGCCCGAGCAATATCTCTATACTCTTCCCTGGTGATATGTCCAACCTTCCACTTCTTGTAAGCTTCTTTTTTATGTTTAAGGTCCGCTAGGATTTCACCGTTAAGCCAAGCTGGTCGCCTGCCATATTTACTATTCTTTCGACACATCGGGATGGTTTGTCCCTGTAACCTCAACAGGGATTCCTTGAAATACAGCCAGCTCTCCTGGACTCCTTTCCCCTTCATGTTAGTCCCCCAGGGGATCCTACCCATCCGTTCCCTGAGGGAGTCGAAGTCTGCTTTCCTGAAGTCCAGGGTCCGTATCCTGCTGCTTACCTTTCCTCCCTGTGTCAGGATCCTGAACTCAACCAACTCATGGTCACTGCCTCCCAGCTTCTCATCCACTTTTGCTTCCCCCACTAATTCTTCCCGGTTTGTGAGCAGCAGGTCAAGAAAAGCTCCCCCCCCAGTTGGCTCCTCTAGCACTTGCACCAGGAAATTGTCCCCTATGCTTTCCAAAAACTTCCTGGATTGTCTATGCACCGCTGTATTGCTCTCCCAGCAGATATCAGGAAAATTAAAGTCACCCATGAGAACCAGGGCGTGCGATCTAGTAGCTTCTGCGAGCTGCTGGCAGAAAGCCTCATCCACCTCATCCCCTGGTCCGGTGGTCTATAGCAGACTCCCACCATTACATCACTCTTGTTGCTCACACTTCTAAACTTAATCCAGAAACACTCAGGTTTTTCTGCAGTTTCATACTGGAGCTCTGAGCAGTCATACTGCTCCCTTACATATAGTGCTACTCCCCCACCTTTTCTGCCCTGCCTGTCCTTCCTGAACAGTTTATAACCATCTGTGACAGTACTCCAGTCATGTGAGTTATCCCACCAATTATATTAGGTGATAGGACCAGTCACCAGCTGAGAATAGACAGCGCAGTGGGACAATGCGGGTTGGAGTAGCAGCCAGCTAGGTACTTCCCACACTGGTGGAATTCCCAGCTGAGGAGATCTCCCTTGCTTTCCATCCCTTTTGCACTACTCAGGACCAAATGACAGCATTTCTGGGCCATATTGTCTTTACCTAACTCACAAGAGTGATGTGAGCATAAGTTAAAGTTGGCAAAGTACTTTGAAAAATTAAATCCCTATGTATATGGTAAACTTATTGCATATCAGTTTTTGACAAAAATCATATTGACCTGCAAATCCCTTTTCCATGTGATTGTCTAATGCTGTCCTCATAATCTCCATAATTCTTTAGAATTTGCTTCCAATATACACATCTTTACACACAATCCCCTGCTCCAAACAAACACCACAAACCAAAACAAAGCAAAAAAACACACCACACGCATTCCTGATCAGAAACTCTTTCTAGACAACCATTTTAACTGTGTACTTTTGCAGGGAGGACTAATGGTTTAGCTTAGAAATGGAGAAAAGGCTTTGAACAACTATGCCATAAAAGGCACTTGTTCTTGTTGTAGCCCTGAATTTTTATGAAATGACATCTCTGTTCACCATGTTCCATGTGATGTTAGTCTCTTGCCACCATCTCAGACTTGGGTAGATGTGCAAAACTGTTACCAAAAAGTCTCTTGCTAATAAATGGGATAAATTCACCTTTACAGTAGAGCTCTGTAAGCAACACCCTGCTCACATCAGAGCAAACACATTAATATTGAAAATTTACCTTCCATTTTACAGGAGGAACTCTCACCCATATGTTAAGTGTTATGAGTCTGTTTTAGTCAGCTCCCACATCTTCTAAATTGAATCAATTTGGAGCTGCAGTGAAATAGTATCCTGTGAATACCTCCCTTCACACTTGGAGACAGCCTTCCTTTAAAACATGATTGGTTCCTGCAATAAGAATTTGGGTCTTATCCATCTTATTCCATGGAGTAACCAAATGGATACAGCATGTTTTACTCATTAACCGATTCAATGGGTTAGTTAATGTTTTAAAAGAGAGATCTAAGGCGCATTACCACATCCAGACTCTTACGCCATATCCTAGTGAGACAGTAATGGCTCACTCTTAAGATCACCCAGCAGTGCTTTGTTTATGTTACATTCAATGCCACATTATCACATGCAATGTATATACCATCCAGTCCTGAGTTGTCTGTAGAGGGTCGTGTAAATATCACATACCTTGCTAATTAATACCTTTTGGAGATCACTAATCACATCTCTGGGCATCTCTCTCTGTTTACCCGTTGGTGCCTGATGCACAGATGATATTTGTTGTCAGGCAGTGGTCTATGGAATGGTGGTGGTCCCTGGGGTACTTCCGAATGGTCAGCAAAATTGTTTTTGTAACAACAATAAAGTCTGTGCCAATCTTCAATCAGTGATGTTTCCTGTTAGTTGAAACCCATTCCATATATAAGGTAAAAAAATGTTGGAATTTAATAGAAAAATTATATTCTTTCTATAATTTTTAACCATTGTGCAGAATTTAATACAAATTTATGTCCCTGCTATAGATTTCTATAGAAAATTCTGAAAAAGTCTAGAGAAATTATATCATTTTTTAAATTAAGTTCTTGACATTTTTCTATATATTTCTATATGGCCCTATTACATCTTTGTATAATAATGAATAAAATTCGGTTCTATTGGCTGCATTCTTATTAAACATGGTAGATCTTTTCCTTAATGACAGGACTTTCTTGGGTTTTCAGAAGTTTTTTTGTGACCAAGAAAACCAAACAGCTTTCTAGAGGGCTACCTCATGTTTTGCTTTGTCTGTTAACACTGATATAAATTTAATTGTGATTCAATCTATCAGACCCGGTTTCTGACAACAGAACCACACCTAAAAGGCCCAAGCAGACCTACATAACTTGCTGCTCCAATCTGCATCCAGCACAAGTTTACACATGTTCCCTTTTCATAGTTAGACACCTCTTGGCTGCCAAAACCTATTTGTCCAAAAACAATATCTATGATCATTAAACTATATTTGACTTTCATTATCAAAGTCACCCTCTGTATGCTTAACCTATTTTACTGTATATGTGTCACAAACTAAGAGTATAATGCAAAATCCCATGCTCTGTTGTGAAGCGCTGATAATCGCAGTGTAGTTTTCAGATTTACACCATACCGCTTTGGGCTTAAGTCCATTCATATCTCATTAGCTAAACAGCATCGGGCTAGGTTAGTACTGGGATGAGAATCCTCTAGGGAAAACATGAGGTGACCAGTGATTCAACACTCTGAGTCAGAAGTGAAACAATACCCTGGGATGATGCAGGGAAGCATTCAATTGCTGGGGGAACTGTCTTTTCAGGTGAAATTGGATACCAAGACCCAGTTCATTTTGAGCTGTTTAAAAGCCAAACAAAATGTAGTACTTTCTGCAAGAGCAGAGGTTTTACCCATGCTGTCCTGGCTCAATTCCAACTTGAGTACATTCCAAATATATAAATTCCCCTGCCTTTTCAGGTGGCTAATGCACCCTCTCTTCATATTGTGAACTGCGGTGTGGTATTGCTGTGGTGGCCACATCTGCCCCAGAGGGACTGTATCTCGGGGCAGGTGAAGTGAAAAGGTCATATATATACCATAGAGCTTTTCATTTTTTAAGCACCTTGTTAAGAATTTATTCTGCTGGAGGAGAAAGAAAGGGTGAGGTCAGGAACTCAAAGTATTTTGTTCAAAAAGAGACACTCACTGGGAATAATGCTAAATATTAATTAAATATAAATGCAAGACAAAATAAAATTTAAAGTAAATTGGGCTTGCCTACACTACCGCTATTTGGTTTTAAACAGACTTTAACATTCTCCTAAAATCCTTCAAATGCCACAGAATACAGATATTGACTACACATAATGTCAAAATATGCTTTTTATTCCCATTGGTGTCAGGAGCATAGCAGGAGAAACATTAACAATGAATTGCTGAGAGAGAACACTAACCTAAATTGAGCAAAAATAGATGTTAAGATTTCAAGTGTTAGACACATATTAGTAGGGCTGTGTTTGGTGAGAATCCTGAAGTAAGCTTAAGTGAGGCGGTCTTTTGGGGAGCAGGAAGTGGCCCAACCACATATAGGACAGTGGAAGAGAGGAAACACACCCCTCTCCTCACTTCAGGCAGCTGCGAAACTGAAGCAGGGGCAGCTAGTGCTTCATAATGCTGAATACAGTAGCTAGGAAACTAGTACCGATTGTGCTGTGGACTATGGAGCACTGTCTATCCTTGCCTCAGCCCAGCACTCATCTTCAGCAGGGGGAGAAATGTCTCCACACACCCCAGGCCCATTGTCCTAAGGTGAGAGGGCTCAGACCAGCTCCTGGCACGTGAAGAGCCAGAAGACACCTACTACAGGACAGGCCCAACAAAGAAAATAACAGAACGCCACTAGCTGTCACCTTCAGCCTCCAACTAAAACCTCTCCAGCGCATCATCAAAGATCTACGACCTATCCTGAAAAATGATCCCTCGCTCTCACAGATCTTGGGTGACAGACCAGTCCTCGCTTACAGACAGCCCCACAACCTGAAGCAAATACTCTCCAGCAACCACATACCACACAACAAAAACACACCAGGAACCTATCCTTGCAACAAAGCCTGATGCCAACTTTGTCCACATATTTATTCAAGTAACACCATCATACACCTAATCACATTAGCCACGCCATCAGAGGCTCGTTCACCTGCACATCTACCAATGTGATATATGCCATCGTGTGCCAGCAATGCCCCTCTGCCATGTACATTGGCCAAACTTGACAGTCTCTATGCAAAAGAATAAATGGACACAAATCTGACGTCAAGAATCATAACATTCAAAAACCAGTAGGAGAACACTTCAACCTCTCTGGCCACTCAGTAAAAGATTTAAGGGTGGCAATTTTGCAACAGGAAAGCTTCAAAAACAGACTCCAACGAGAAACTGCTGAGCTTGAATTAATATGCAAACTAGATACCATTAAATTGGGTTTGAATAGAGGCTGGGAGTGGCTGGGTCATTACACATATTGAATCTATTTCCCCATGTTAAGTATCCTCACACCTTCTTGTCTAAATGGGCCTTCTTGATTATCACTACAGAAGTTTTTTTCTCCTGCTGATAATAACTCATCTTAATTAATTAGCCTCTTACTCCACTTTTTCATGTTCTCTGTATGTATATATATATATCTTCTTACTATATGTTCCATTCTATGCATCCGATGAAGTAGGCTGTAGCTATAAAGCTTATGCTCAAATAAAGTTGTTAGTCTCTAAGGTGCCACAAGTACTCCTTTTCTTTTTGCGAATACAGACTAACATGGCTGCTACTCTGAAACCTCCAATTTCATTGTGGTTCCCTGTTTTTTTTCTGCTTGTGGCACACAACAGTTTAGTTGTCTGAGAATGATTTAATCTCATCCAAGTTATTGGGCTTAACACAGGGGAAGCTTGATAAAGTCCAATGGCCTGTGTTACACAGGAGGTCTGACTAGGTGATCTAATGGTCCGCTCTAGCCTTAAACTCTATGAAATAAGTGTGGGGGAGGGGGAAGTGGCCCTTAATGAGCAGTTCTCCAGATGGTGAAAGATGGTGAGATGGCCCTGAAGCCCTGGGAAAGGTCACCCATTCCCAGTACAGAACACTGTGACACAGAAGCCCATTAGTGGCAACGGGCAAAGGGTTTGTGGTTCTTTACAAGCAACACCTGTCTCAAACCTGGCAAACTCACTACACCCAATACACCGCTTTCATGGCATTTATCCCTGAAGAGTTGCATGCAAGGTCTCTACTGGACACTTCTAAGTTATTGATACTCATAATCATTGCAATTATTTAAGGAATAATGTAACTATATTGAGAATTATGCCCTTATGATCTTGGAGTAAAAGTGAGCCACGAGGGAATCAAGTGTCTCAGTGCTGGCCCATTCAAGTGGGAGGGAGTTTTCATCCCTTCCTGGGTAGCTGGTTATGTAATGTATTGCTCTATTGTCCACTGTTGCATCAACTCAGAAAAGTCAATGGAAAACTATCACTTGGAGGTAAAAAAGGGCTCACACTGTCTGTGAACAAAGACAAAAGACTGATTCAGTATATCACAGCATGGAGAAAGGCACTCTGCATCCATCCCCTAAGGAGACACTTTGCTGAGCATGGGTGTCTCATGAAAGATTCGCAAAAAGAAAAGGAGTACTTGTGGCACCTTAGAGACTAACCAATTTATTTGAGCATCAGCTTTCGTGAGCTACTGCTCACTTCATTGGATGCATGCTGTAGCTCACAAAAGCTTATGCTAAAATAAATTGGTTAGTCTCTAAGGTGCCACAAGTACTCCTTTTCTTTTAGCGAATACAGACTAACACGGCTGCTACTCTGAAACCTGTCATGAAAGATTGGATCCTGGTTCCTGTGAATCCAGCCAGCTCTTCAACAGACTGAATGTTGGGGGAAAACCTACTTTGTTTGATAGGAAAGGGAGCTATTAATAAGTGTAGGCCCTGGTAGTTCACATTTTCTGATTTTGTTTTGTATTGTAACTATCTGCTTCCATCACTCTCTCTTGTTTCTAGTAGAATCTCTATTCTTTCTTAAATAAACCTTCTTTTGTTTTATTATAAGTGCTCACAAGTACTGTATGTTATACAGGAGCAGTGAGTTAAGGTAAAGGAGCAGAGGGTCTGGGATTTCTGTAAGGAGCATTGTTGGGGGCTGGTTATCATAGGGGAACACTTCAAGGGTACTCAGGGACTGGGGTGCATTTATTCTTAACCTGCAAGGCAAAGACAGGGCTGGCATAGCCCAGAGGAGAGTGCTTGACGGGGTGGTGATGTGAGAGAGCTAAAACCCAGCGACCACAGCCAAGACTCCCTCACGCTGGAGGCAGGTGGTAACAAGGTGACATACAGTCCTGGGTACCCTGAGAACGGTCCCAAGCACAACCCCAGAATTCGAGTAAGGGGTGCTCCAAACCATCAGGGGTGAGGGTGGTTCCACATGGAGGTTCAATTTGCCACCCCCTTCAAGCTGAAGCCCCAGTAATTAGTACAGAAGCCCCTTCCAAACTAAACCATGCAGGGGGTCTTCACCTTTAACTAGCAGTATTTATTTGCTACAGTTACAAGTTGGGATAAAACACACAGGATAAAATATGTTAAAAATCACATTATAAGAAGAAATGTTTTAAAGTCAGAATCACAAAACCCAAAGGATTTAATATTCCACTAATTTATTTCTTTTGTGGTGACCTGCTAGTGAAATTTAGCCTAAACACATTGGTGACTTTCCCCCCACTTATTATGCACTGAGAAATTACATGACAGCCTCCTTGAAGGAGACTTACTAGTTAAAAGATAACTGACATGGATGACAAATGTAAACTGATTTGCCGGATATGCTCTCTTTCCCCCTCTTTCACATACAAGCTTTAAGAAAAATCGGTTGCAGGCAGATTTCAGAGACCCCCAGCCTTGCAAATGCATTTCCAAGGCAACCTTGTCACTAATGTCTAGAACTCACAACAGAGTAAAACAATAAGCACCTTAAATCTGTATCCTTGGCCTGAACCTCATTCAGTATTTCATATTGCACAGAGCAATATTGGCATCTAAGCGCCTTGTTGCCAGCATTCTTTCTGTGTCCCCTGATGGTTAACTTCTGCATCTAAGTTTGAAATTGTATCCATTGTCTAGCTACCACATATCAGAGCTTTCTTTTTATATATATAATAATCAGGTTTGTTACTCTGGAAGACAGACAATAATAAATAATCCACCTCCCAAATCAGAGTGGCTAGCTTGCCCGCACTAGTAATACAAATAATTATATCGCACCGGAACAATGTCTTTCAAATGAGCAAAAATGGATGGTTGAATTTAGTGCACTCAACACATCTGTGTAAGGGAACTTGTCAGCCGACAATTTGTCTAGCAGTTTGACAGGTTTCAGAGTAGCAGCCGTGTTAGTCTGTATTCGCAAAAAGAAAAGGAGGACTTGTGGCACAAAAACTCATGCTCAAATAAATTGGTTAGTCTCTAAGGTGCCACAAGTCCTCCTTTTCTAGTAGTTTGGTCATTCATTTCTCATACATTCATCTTACTGTTACCGATCTCCAATTCTTGTCTTATAGTAAATAGATTTGCATGAGTATTTGTTGTACCATCCAACTTATTGTATGTTGATATTTCTTTTTAACCTTATGTTTTTAAAATAGTTCTGCATTATTGTTTCAGTCTTATGTAATCATTTGTATTTTATTTAGGATTCTATTTTATTCAGGTTCTTATATCGCACCTGTCACTGTTCCAGGGTAACTGCACCTCTATACCCCCGCTTGGGGGCACCCACTTAAGGTTTCTGGTGCCCAGCCATCACATCTCTTGGGCAGAGACCCACATCTCACTCACTCCTGACCAGGAATTTTAAGGCCTCAGAGCTCCCTGCCTTACACTGAGATATCCCCAGCAAGCCAATCTGCATCCAGGCCACCACCAGTGCTTTACTTTCTCTCCAACGGCTACGAACAGTGTATTTTGCCAGCAGTTATAGCTGGCACAGCTTTTGCTAAGTAATGTTAATTTTTAAGGTAAAAGCGTTACTGAGAAAACATAAAAAACATACAAGTTCCTATATGCATGCTAAAAGTTTACCAGAGCTCACCCATCAGTCTTATGGGGCCCTAGTAGTTCAATGTCCTTCCAGCATAAAGGGGGGTAGGACCCCTCCATTGAACAGACGTTTTTGTCCATTTGCTAGATCAGAAGAAGGCCCTGCCTCAGTTCAAATGCAGCCTTTTTATACCCAAAGGTCTTTCTTTGTCTGTTCGCCTCTGAAAACCCAGTTTGAATCAATATATGCAAGCCTTCCCATGCAGTGTTACTTCGCTGGAGGTGTTTTCAACCTCAGTGCTTCCCCTTAATTATCCCCAGCTGTTTTATTTTCTGTAGGAGCGGTGATAATCCATGGAGTAAAACACAATAATGTAGAAACCATTCATAACTGTAATACAATAGGATCCCCAAAGATATTGCATGGGGTGGCAATATTTGTCACAGCACCCATCTCTGTAGTATCTGAGCACTTCCAATTGATGCATTAAGCAGCATGACTAATATCTGTCACATGTAGTTCCTTCTCCAATCATTTCCTATAAATATGGAACATGAGGATTTGAAAAAGAATTGAAACAAAAATTCCCTATTTTCAGAAAAACTAGGCCCCACTTTCCCCAAATTTTAATTTAAAGTGGATGTGTGGCCTTGCCAGTACAAATTCCTATTTGGAAGACCAATGAACCATCTCAACAAGGATAAGTTGCCATTTTGACCCCAATGATAGATCTATCCTAGATCTAATAATGATTCTGCCATTAACATGCATGATGTTGTTACATGCTCATGAATTTTAAGAAACAGCCTATATAAAATCTATTGGTAAAATAGTTGACTTCAAAGCAATTGTATAGCAAAAAGCAATCCACATCATTTTAGCCAGAACACAGAAGCTGTGCTTTCCTAGGGTACCAATCCAGCTTGTGTAAACAGTGTAAAATCATCTTGTGTAAATAGTGAGCTAGTTTTCTCCCCATTGTTTCTTTTTTAATACATCAGGTTAAACCTTACAGCTAAAATCAAATTCTTCCTGCATCCATCTGTTGTTGATTGGGTAAACATACTTATTTTCTTTGCTGCCCTGAAACTGTAAATGCAGAAATCAAGAAATCTGTCTTTGTTTCTTTTTTTTTAATGTTTGGATTGTACCCTGTCATAAAATTCCCTCTGTATAGTAGGTCATTTAAGAAAGCAGCAGGCTTCCACTTAAAATCAGTTGATAATTGCTTTCTACTGAGTTACTCACCCTACCAGGAAGTGTGCTTTACTGTTGATACTTTGGGGGTTGATTTTTGAAGCTATCCTCAGAGCTTAGAGGTGAGCATAGACAATCTGGCTGTATACATTGTATATGGTCTTTGATGCCATCTGTTTTTATGGGATAAAGGATGACTCTTCAGCTGTCCCTTTCATCATTGATATGGGCAGGCTAACAGTTATTCTCCACCAGTCCCCTCCTCTTGTTACATTTTCCATTAGTTCCCCCATTCAGTGGATGATCCAAATAATGTCAGGAACAGAGGATTTGACAGTATGCCAATGCAGGTGTGTTGTAACAGTGGGGGAATAGAGGAAGGGGGGCTGTTTCTTTCTGGAGGAGGATTTAAGTATATATATTTAAAACACAGTGCAGAGGGTCCGGCCACACTACTCCCACATTACCTAGCAGGACACACACTAGAATGGCTCTACAGGAGTTACTTTAAGTGGAACAGTGAATCATTCATTTAATTTGAAAACAAAAAGGGCGATTCTCAAATACTCTGTCTGGGAGGGGCAGAAGCATTAATTACTGTGGACTTCCTCATTGCAATTGGCAATACAAATTTATACAATGGGGACTAAACATACTTTAACAAATTCTTGTAAACAGAGGTGGGTCCAAACTGCAGACAGGTATCTGACACCCACCCCATTTTCTCCCCACACCTTGGTATCTGCTTTGGAACCATTTTCATTTTGCAAAACCAATAACTGACCCAATGAGGTTCTGGAAAACAAAAAGAACTGTGACGGGTTGCTCCTTCTTAAGATGCCACCTGACGTGCTGAGATACCACAAAGCCCGCCTGTTCTCCCAGAATGGGCCCCCTTTTTAACCTGTCTTGCTGAGCCAGGCTCTTAAGCCTCCTCCAGCACACACACAGGCAGGGCCACACCCAACTGCAGAACTTCAGACACTGAGATCAGCTCTGGGAAGACTCAGTTTAAGGGATTTGCGCCAGCCCTCAGGTGCCCACCTCCCTTGGAGTGCAGACCCAAAGGTATATCATGAAATCTGCCTCATCCCTCAATGTGGAGGAAGGTATGCATAGCCTCTTACCCCCACCTCGCAATTATGAAACGCACAAACTGGGTTATATTATAAACAAGAAATATGTTTATTAACTATAAAGGGTAGATTTTAAGTGGTTAAAGAGATAGCAAATGGAACAAAGCAGATTAATAAGCCAGTAAAACAAAACATGCAAACTAAGATTGTTTCACTAAAAAAATTGGTTACAAAATGTAGTTTCTCACCCTAAATAGGACACAAAGTTTCTGTAGCTCAGAATTCCAGTTATTTCTTCTTACAGACTGGACCCTCCCCTGCCTTTTCCTTCAGGTTAGTTTCTTTGCCCCTTCAGGTTCTTTCAGCAGTCCTTCTTGGGTAGGCCATGGAGGAGAGCATCCCGTTTGCTTTCCTCCCCACCCTTAAATAAGATTTACATAAGGCGGGAGTCCTTTGTTTCCCAAACTTGACCCCCCCACACACACACTTTTTTTCTTTTAGTGGAAAGTTACAAGAAGTCCAAGATAATGCTTAGTATCAGATGAGAAGACCACCTGACCTAGCAGTGTTACAGTTACATCCCTGGACACCTCCCAGGAGGGAGACAGATTAGTATCTTCATGGTCTTCTTGTTTCTTCCTAATGGTCCATCAAATTTGATGGCCTGTTGTCTGGTGGGTGTCATCCAAACACACACCCAGTTGTAATTGTTACATAGTCCATATTCCTAACTTTAGATACAGAAATGATACATGCATACAAGCTGGATAATCACATTGAGTAAACCATAACCTTTCCAATGATATCTTACATGAGCCAGCTTGCATAAAGTATATCTCAGTTATGTCATATCCATATCATAAGCATATTTTCATAAAGAATATGGAGTGTAATGTCACAGTAACCACCAGAGATTTGCCCATCTGTATTTGAAACAGCAAAGGGCCATAACCAGAGCCCATCGTTGGACTCTCCCCAGATGTTCAGGGAAAGGTTTGAATCTGGATGGCTCCTGGTTTCCAGTACCTAACTGATGAGGTGCCCCAAATAAATCCTTCTTTTGGTCATTTCTTTTTGTTACAAAATAATCAGGGACGACATGAAAATGGCTGACTGCTTCAAGGATAACACTAGATGATTGGCCAGAAGCCCCTGTGTGGTTAACAGTGTGGAGCAGCACCACCTTTGAGGACCACCAGGAAAGCAGCACAGTCACTCTCAGAGCTTTTCAGTGCAATGTTTGTTCCTCCAGTTGTGTTGGCCCTGCTTTTTGAGCAGGGTGTCATGTCATGATTCTGTCTCCTCTTCTGGGTGCTTTGCTCCCTGGAGGAACACCAAACAAGTGGCAAGCAGGTCCTAGTTACAGAGGCTGCTATCGTGATTGGCTCATACATGGGCCACACAGGGGGCTTCTTTTGCAACTCCTGTTCCTCTTCCCTTCCTCCTCCTGCAAAAAGGCTGATTGCAACTTGGCCTCAAAAGATAGAAGAAAGAAAACTGGTAAGTGGAGGAAAGGGCTAAAAGAAAAACCCTAAGTGTGACCCTAAGAACACCCCATTGCTTTCTTAAGCAAGAAACTGACACTCACTGAATAGAATTACTCTGTCACTGAGAAAGAATGTTACGCCATAGTGTGGACAATCCGGCTGCTCAGGCCCTATCTCTAACAAGAAATTCAGCTTCTGGAGTGACCGCTCTTCATTGATTTCGTTGCACATAACCAAGGGCTCCAACTCCAAACTGCTACGATGGAGCATGATGCTCCAAGAATATGAGGTGGAGATTGTACGTGTAAATGGAAAGCAAATATGGTGGCAGATACCCTGTCCAGGAAAGAGTGTTTTGACATGCTGTTTATGAGTTAGTCACTGGCTAACCCTCTTCTGGTTTTATAAGTGGGGGAAGTGTGACCCTAAAAGCACTCCAATGCCAGCTGGTATACTGTTGTCATGATATATACCCCAAAGGTGGCATGTAATAGATCACTGGAAAACTAATAATTTGCTGATCATTAATATTTTTACATGATGTATTTATGGTCAGCCTACAAAGGACTTTATAGATATGCAATAGAAATAAGTTCTTTAAAAGTATTTGGCAAGCAGTGCCTAAGCCATGTCTGTTTCCACCTGCTTGAATGAATCTCCAATGTAAATTAAGCAAGGTGTGCCCTAAGACAAAAAAAAAAAGCAACACATTTACATGCAACGTAAACGAACCCATTAGGAGAGCTAGTGGGGAAAGCTGAGCACTTAACAATCTCAGAGGGCGTTGGAAACTGCACCCCCCAGGAAGCCTTCTTTCCTCTTGAAGCAGGGTCAATGAACTTGAAGAAGATACAAGCAGAGAGAAAAAGCCATTCTGGAATCCATCACTTCAGGAGACACAGGAACTGAGCACATCGAGCTCTGTGAAAGGTCCTGGCCAGAGAATCTGATCAACCAGTCTGGGAAAGAGACTTGGTGAGAAATGCTTCTTTGAACAAGAGATTCTAGTTTGTTAAATCAGTTCTAAGTCTTAGAAGTGTATTTTTACTTTTGTTTGCTTTTGTAACCCTTTCTAGCCTTATTCCTTATACTAGGTATCACTTAATCTATGACTCTTTAATAACCTTGTTTTACTTTTACATTAAATCAGTTCCGTGCTTTGATTAAAATTCAGTGTTTGTTAA
Organism: Lepidochelys olivacea; assembly: GCF_965140295.1. Classification (NCBI taxonomy): domain Eukaryota; kingdom Metazoa; phylum Chordata; order Testudines; family Cheloniidae; genus Lepidochelys; species Lepidochelys olivacea. The sequence continues at coordinate 115,560,145 of NC_140411.1, forward strand.
CCCCAATTAAGTAATAAGGTAATGTCTCTTTAAGGGAGCAGCAAACTTCATAAGTACTCTGAGTGCTACAGTCGGAATGGACACCAGAAGGGAAACTTTTTGGGGAAAACGTGGCACTGGGAGGCTGCTGGGTTTAGGGCTCTGAACCAAAGCTGCACAGCACAGAGATATCCAGGGTTATAAAGCAGGCAATGACAAAACCCCCAACAGGTCTGGGTTGAACCCTAAAAAGTCACAGTAAGAAAATCAGCCAGGAAATGGCTCACAACTTTTGGAACCAAACTGATGATTTCAACTTTTCTAAGTATTTGAATACATGTAAAGAAGAAAGCAATAAATGTCACCTTGGTGTATATGTGAACAAGGCTAGGGGAGAGTAATGAGTCATTACTAGAGCTATAGGAGAAGCAGAATCATATTTATGCATTTTAAAGTTGTCTGGGTTCAGTTTTATGTTTGTCAGTGTTTTATGTTAGATCCTCATTTTGTATACAAGTGATAGCTATTACCCTAAGAGGACTTGAATGAAATATTAGCCAATTTATATCTGTGTTCCACACAGGGATGGAGAGTTTATGGATGGTTGCTGTGCCAAGAAAATTGTAATAGCTGGAAACAGTCTGACAGATTGTGATTGGACCACAGATATGCTAGCTGCTGCTTTAGAGAGGATCAATAGCACTGCTCAGCTTTAATTTGGCCTATGGTGCATGTTTTGGCCAAAACCCCCACAATCGTTTATATCTTTTCTTAATGGCCCAGATCTGGAAATAAAAGTTTTTGTAGCATGAAGGGATATACTCAGTAATTGCTTCTGCTATGAAGATTTAATTAACATTAAAACAGCAAAATCATTATTTTTCAAATCTGTTTTACAGTTACGATCCTAAATGCTGTTACATTCATAGATTCTAACTTCTAAGACTGCAAACAGACATACTGAAGACCTGCACTGTCATGGATACCAGACAATTCTGTTAAGATGGAGAAGCATGCAGTTTTGAGAGAGTGTTTGAAATTAGATCCAAAGCCCATAGGATCTGATCTGAGAGTTGGGCTACATGAGAGAAATTTGCACAAGTATAGCTGGATGTAATATATCTGTGCTGCACTGGAGGAAATCAGGATTTTTATTGGTGCAACACACTCTGGTAAGTTGTCAGAGTAAGTTGCCCTGTTTTACATCGGCACTGGGCATTTACCTTCAGGATTTGTGTTGAGTGGTTCAAATTTCCCTACTGTAGACTGACCCTTAATCTTGATGCTTAATTAACCAGAAACAAAAATAAGATGTGTTATGTGGTGCCTGTACTTTAATTTGTCCAAGATAACAAAAGTTAAACTCAGCCTGTTACATAAAATTGTTTATAAAAAGTCAGCAAAAGTTGAGACAGCTGGACTGATACAAACTGGACAGTTTATATTAAAAGAAGTGGTACAAGGTTGTGATGTTGTATGATTAAAATATGATCATGTATATCATTGTTGCTACCTCTGTTAAACAATTGCAACAAGTCTTGTACAGTTTCAATGGAAAAGCTATGATTTGCTGAATGTGATTATCCTGGTTGTATGCGCATACCATTTTCGTATCTGAAGTTATGAATATTGATTTTATACCTGTATCTCAAATGTGTTGCTCCTGGGATAACACCCACAAGGTATCAGAGTAGCAGCCGTGTTAGTCTGTATTTGCAAAAAGAAAAGGAGTACTTGTGGCACCTTAGAGACTAACAAATTTGTTTGTCTCTAAGGTGCCACAAGTACTCCTTTTCTTTCTACCCACAAGGTAGTTTACATCCAGTCTGGCTGGCACATTGTGAATGGACCATTCAAACGGATGGCCCATTAACAAACACAATGTGCCATAGAAGAACCTTATTCCTGCCTGATGGGCCTTCCTGCGGAAAAGACTGCTCCTATGACCATCAAAGCATGCAAGGGCATGTGACTAGCTCATGTGACCCTGGACTCCATCTTGTGGCTGTGATTTTCCACAAACTAAGACTGAGAGCTTTCCCTCCACTTGGGAGAAAGTATAAAAGGCCCTGGAAGCATCTCCATTTTGCCTCTTTCCTGCTCTAATCTCTGGATTTACACTAAGAGGAGCGTTCCAATCAACGGACTGAGGACCTTCCAGTCTTTTGTAAATTACCAGAAACATTACAAGGCAGCAGATTATTCCATCACTGCTACAAACCTGATCCAAGAACTTTGCAATGAGTGTGTGTATTTGATTTCCTTAACCATTTTAACTCTCTCCTCTTTCTTTTTTCTTATAAATAAACCTTTAGGTACTAGATACTAAATGATTGATTATTGGGTAAGTTACATAAGATCTGAGTTACATATTGACCTGGCTGTGTGGCTGATCTCTTGGGATCAGAAGAACCCTTTGTTTGATTAAATTGGTTTTAAATAGCCACTCATCATTAAGTATAGTGTCTGGGTGGTGAAACAAGGGCTGGGATACCTAAGAAGAATGCATTTCTGACTTCTTGTTAACCAGTGTGGTGAGACAGAAGTTTACTTTTGTTACTGACTTGGTATATCTTATGGAAGAATAACCACCAGTTTGGGGTGGGTCTTCCCCATTTCTCAGCAGTTGGTCCTGAATCTGGTATTCTCAGCTCTGACACACTGAGGCACGGTGACTGTAGACAGACCCTTAATCTTGATGCTTACTTAACTAGAGACAAAAATAAGATGTGTTATGTGGTGCCTGTACTTTAATTTGTCCAAGATAACAAAAGTTAAACACAGCCTGTTACATAAAATTGTTTATAAAAAGTCAGCAAAAGTTGAGACAGATGGACTGATACAAACTGGATAGTTTACATTAAAAGAAGTGGTATAACGGGTCTTCAAAACTCCTGGTAAAACCATAGGTTGGCAGGACAACGAGCCGAACAATTTCTAGAAATGGGAGGAAGTGTTTATAGTTGAAACCACGGAAGTGTGTTATAACCACGGAAGTGTGTTATGATTGTTTATTGTTAACAGATGAGGTTGTGACCCCTTTGGGGGAATTGTTTATCTGGGGATCACTAAATGGGGGGGGCCATGTGGACTGGAAGGAGCCAGTTTTACCATCATGACTGTCGCCCCATTGTTTCCTTGGATCCCAAGATCGATCATGACACCCAGTGGGTCTTCATTGTCCTGATCCTGAAAGGCATCCTGATCAGACTGGGCCAGAGAAAGGGACCCAGATAACAGCCCCACCTCTACTGGTTCCAGCTAAATGCTGAACCGCCCCTGGAATCAGAGTAACAGCCGTGTTAGTCTGTATTCGCAAAAAGAAAAGAAGTACTTGTGGCACCTTAGAGACTAACCAATTTATTTGAGCATAAGCTTTCGTGAGCTACAGCTCACTTCATCGGATACATACTGTGGAAAGTGTAGAAGATCTTTTTATACACACAAAGCAAGAAAAAATACCTCTAGACCACCTCAACTAACTTTTTCTCTTTTCCTCAAAAAGGACAGTTAATATAATTTTTCCGGCTATTTAAGAGATTGTCAAACACAGGTTTCTCCCTATCAAAAAAACTCTCTCCAGCTAACGGGAAAGGGAACAAGGGATATTGTTAAAATGAAAGACTTAGTTAATACCTCACATTGCAAATGTGTAAATGTTTACCAGTGAGAATAATTAACCATTGGCACAATTTCTCAGGGGTCATGGTGGCTTCTCCATCACTGACAATCTTTCAATCAAGATTGGCTGTTTTTCTAAAAGACATGCTCTAGGAATTATTGTGGGAAGTTCTATGGTCTGTGTTTTGCAGGAGGTCAGACTAGATGATCACAACGTTCCTTTCTGGCCTGGGAATCTATTAAATGCTTTAACTGTTTCCCCTTTTTCTGCCTCTTGGATAAAAGGTTGAAAATAATTAATGGTGGTTGTTGCAGTGAGAATGAATCAGCAATAACTTGACATGAAAGCCTGGACAATGCTTAACTGTTTAATGTTGGCAGTGGAACCCTTGTTCACTGCTACACCTTATCTCCTGTTGGGCCTGAAACACCCCTGTTCAACACAACAGATACCGCTATCTTGGGAGCTATATTTTCTTTTAAAATGTGACTCCTCCTCAAATTTGCACATGTCTCTCTAGACGTCTGAACCCATGTGATACAAGCTATATGGCTTTTTAAAAGAGCTATTAATACTTGCAGCTGGCCTCTGCTCTACCACTAATACCAGCTCAGTTGTCCCATTTGCTTGCCCCTCAACCTTTTCCAGGCTTTTTCTTCAGTGCCACCTCCTGTGTGCGGAATGCACTCCCTGAGCTGGTCTGTAACCCCATTACCCTCTCCCCATTTCAGTCCCTCCTGAAGCCACCCCACTTCTGTGATCCCTACGAGAAGCCAGCTTACTAAACAACGTACATATTTCATACACCTCATGAACAAACTGCTCATTGATGGGGTGGGAGTGAGATGAATGTTGGGAGGAGGGGGTATAAAGACATTGGCGCTGGGGATGACTGAGGGATGTGGGTGGGGGGAGGAAGATGTGGAGATTGACTGGTAGAGGGAGAATTGGGGAGAGGAGCTGAGTGTGTTTAACGCTAAACAAAAACAACCAAGACAGTTGAGTGAACAAATGTATAGCTAATAAGTTCCGTGATTAGTGTTACCCTATTTGCTTTACTTACATCTTGTATGTCATGTTCCCACCCTTCATCTGTCTTCTTTTTAGATTGATTGATTGATGTGGGGGAGGAAGGCGCTCTGTCTTCCTCTGTGTTTTCAAAGTGCCCATCCACATTCAAATTCAGCAATAGTGTCAATAGTAGCATTCAATTGTAGGTTGCAGGCCAGCATCTAAATCTAATTATAGCAGTGTAACTCCTGACTAACTCCACCACTTTTTGGTGGAGTAACTGAAGGACAGGGGATGCTGGAACAATTTGTATAGTGGGGGTGCTGAGAACCACTGAACAGTACTGTAAACCCTGTATATAATGGAAACCACTTCAAGCCAGGGAGTGCGGCAGCACCCCAGAACCCCTAATTCCAGCACCTATGCTCAAGGAACTCTGGATTGACACCAGCATAACTAAAATCAGAATCTGATCCAGGTTGCTAAGAATTATAGAATCAGCAAACAGGTTTAAGAGGGTGTAATTCACACACCAAGGAGTAGGAGCAAGCAGCATCTAACTGGAGAACAGAAAAGGACATGAAATAAAGTAGGGACAAGGGGTGCACTTTATTTTACTTCCTTCTACAGCCTCATATTAGATGCTTTTCCTGCTTTACCCACACAAACTCTTCTTTCCCCTTGGCATGTAAGTTATACCCACTTACTTCTATTTTCTAACCAATTTATGGTGGAGACTAGAGCTTTCCCATAGCTGTGCAGAACTGAAGGAAATGTACATGAATGTAAGACTACAACTCGGTGCCCTTCTCCCAGTACAGAAGAAAGCATTTTATTGCGTCTGTGTTCTGAGGTGGGGCAAGAGAAGATTAGTTGGTGAGGCATATGCAAATACCAGTGTTGGGAGGGGCAGGTTTAATGTGCAATGCACCCTCCCCTTCATTATGTTTGTACTGCAATGTGTTATACAGGTGCAATTTGAGCTTGCTTATAAAGCAGGTTTAATTTGCCATCCCTGTCTCCATGGGATCATCTGCTGTTGCTGACACTGTGATCAGCCAAAAGGGCCTTGACTCAAAATCAGCAGGGGCAAGTTGACTCCCAATACAAACTAAGCCCCCTCACAGTAACAATAATCTTTTTCCTTTAGTAGATTATGGGAATGGGAGGGTACGCAACTGAGAACTCACTGCTTTATTTCATGTATTTACACCTCTGGCAGGGATTATCTTTTATCTACGTATGTACAGCACCCAGCCCAATGCGGTCCAGATCCTCACTGTAGCCTACCTGTGCTATCCCACTGTAAATATTTGCTTACAGTAAAGGTAACAACCAGAGATGCAAATTCTTAAGACTTTTCCACTGCCTGTGAAACAATCTGCTGCTAAAGTAGTTAAACCTCAACTGAAGTGTGTAACCATGGAATCAGATACGTCCCACAAAATCTAACAGAAATATAGTTTGATTGTTAACATCAACTTTTAGCTCTGTAGGGGTAAGCTTAGTGTGGGCTTGTATAGCTAGCTGCATAATGACTTTATGGTAATAAGATGTCTGCTAAATTCATCATTGCCACCTTCACCTGTAATCTATCAGGACTTCTGTGCCTACTGCTGGAGGCACTGGAGCCCTGCCTTGCTCGGGCCAAGCTACCATCAAGAGCCAGTCCTCCAGAGACCTAGAAGGGCCAGGAGGAGATGCTGACCAATTGAGAACCAGCAGGCCAGTTAAAAAGGCTTGCATGCTGCTCTTAGGGACAGAGGTGGTTGAGACAGGGACAGCAAAGGAGTCCCTGAGTGCTAGCCGCAGCCTGGCTTTCAAGCACGGCAACTAAGTGCTTACCTTCAAGGTTTTGTCTGTTTCTTTAAAGGTGCAGACCGTCAAATTTGGAGTTTGTTATTTTTGTTTAACAGTTGAGAGACTGGAGCTAAGCTTATGGCACAGGCTACCCGACTCCAGACAGATGGTCCCAATTTACAGTTTATGGGAGCACCCGCAGTACCACGGTTGGCCCTGCAGAGGGTGCTACAGATCAGCCCCACCTATGACACTGCTTTAAAACACAAGAACTTTGAAAAGAGACTTTGTGTTATCATCATTTTCTCTAAGCTCTGAGAATTTTCTACATCCATATCTCTGTTTCTGACTCAGTTTATTTGTCCTGTGGTATTTATGTCTCCTGTACAATATACTGCATAAAATACCCTTTAAACAAAAGTGGAGAGAAGTAGCTCCCATTTCTTTTTAATTCAATATTATAAATCCAGGGGGGAAAAATCTATCTTTGCAGCTAATTCCCTGGGCTAATTCAGCTGTCTAGAAGTGCATAAATTTGCTTTCCTGGGCTACCTCAGTGTTGCAACGATGACCCATAACCTCACCTTGAATCTTCATGCATATAATCAAGGACCATAAGCAAGTGTTCAGGAGCAATAGTGAGAGATGGAAAGTGTTTTATCAAGCTGCATTGCATCCGGCTTCACATTCTCCAGCTACTCATTTTTCATGTACAGCCCATGCACAGGTATATATAAAGGTATTGTTTGAACAAACAGAGAAAAGAGCGGTGCCAAAAAAAAAAAAGAACAAATTCAGTTAATACAGGCACCTCTGGGTACGAGGAAATATTTCCCACTGATAGTGAGGATGTGGGCTTGTCAAAAGTTTTGGAGATTTGTATAAGCAGTGGGGAAAAAAAGGTTTGAATGCTTATTTGAACTGATTCAGTCCAAACAACTGGACGGAAAAGTCTCATTAGAAGCTCTCAGCTAGGAATTCCAGTAGCTTTGGCTCCCAGTCAAGTCTGAAAGACTGCAAGAATAGCTTTCCCCAGAGTATTCTGGCACCTCTGATTCAGGGCCCAGACAGAACCAGGAAGTGTAGAAGCATGCAGACACCTTACCTCCTTCCCTTTTTCAACCAAGATTCTGCAAAACAGGCACCATGTCCCTGTCTGCAAAACAGGCACCATGTTCAGAGGCTAGGCCTGAAACAGGAACGAATGTTACCCTTAGCTAGCTGCTGCAAAGTGTTTGAGGCATTAAGCATTACACAAAGCTACTCCTTCTCAAAGGCAAGAACAAAGACACTGTAGCTGACTAGGCAGCTCATAGGGAGAATGTTGTGGGGGACTAGGGTTGGCATTTGACTAGTCAAAACCTAATTGGTCAATTAACCGGTCAAATAATGTCAAAAATGTTCAAGTATTTTAAAGCACTAATTTACTAGAACAGTAACAAAAAAGAGTAAGACTTTATGGTTTCCAATAGGATTAGCCAAGCTATACAACTTATGAATAATTATGAAAAATAAGTTACTTAACTGATTCAGAGTAACAGCCATGTTAGTCTGTATTCGCAAAAAGAAAAGGAGTACTTGTGGCTTAGTCTCTAAGGTGCCACAAGTACTCCTTTTCTTTTTACTTAACTGAGTTATTTTAACTCAGAAAAACGTGAAACACAAAAAAATGATGTTCTAAATCAGGTATCCGCAACCTTTGGCACTCAGCCCATCAGGGAAATTCGCTGGTGGGCCGGGACGGTTTGTTTACCTGCAGCATCTGCAGGTTTGGCCAATCGCAGGTCCTACTGACTGTGGTTCACCGTTCCAGGCCAATGGGGGCTGTGGGAAGCAGTGGCCAGCACATCCCTTGGCCTGCGCCGCTTCCTGCAGCCCCTATTGGCCTAGAATGGTGAATTGCAGCCAGTGGGAGTTGCAATCGGCTGAACCTGCGGTCACTGTAGGTAAACAAATTGTCCCGGCTTGCCAGAGGATTTCCCTGATGGGCTGCATGCCAAAGGTTGCTGATCCCTGTTCTAAATAATGAAGGAATAGTGCAATCAAACAGGTAGGCCGCTGCTTACATCTGGGCATTGTTACTGTAATATTTGACCATTGACAATTGATATTATTTGACCACTCAATTGATTGGCTTGCCAAGCCTATGGGGGACACTGTCTCATTGGAGGAAGCCTGTGTCAACCACATCTCCCCAGTGATAAGGGGTGGGAGTGATGTCCCACCACCAAGTCTATTTATTTAAAGTATCTCAAGGCTTAAACAGGATTGGAGTTGCTCCATGCTGTCATCTGGCAGCACAGGGCAGATGAGGAGCTCATAAAAAGCTGGAAGCAGTAGAGTGTCGGAGGGTGGAGCTCAACTTGTATGAATTCTCTTGCCCTCAGGCAATTCCACAACTCCCTATTCTTCAGTGTTTTGGTTTTGTGGGAGGGGTTGTTTGGTTTTACCCTCCATTTTGGATTATTCCACTTGCTAAAGACCCAATAGTAGCCAGAGCCTTACTGCCATGGATGGACTGGACTGACTGAAAAACTGTCAGTTATGTTTGAATCTCTCAGCTTTCCAGCTCAAAATGCCTTTACAAATGGCCCTATTCCAGATACAGCTGTCAGGCATGTCAAGGTTTAGATCAGGTTGATAAATGCACTAAAACCACAAAATATTTATGCCACAGACAGATCTGCCTTGCAAGATCAGATTCTAAGTATACTGGAAGATGTGTCTGCCTAAATGGCTCAGTGAGCACAACACACCAATAACACATGTATGGTCTTTATTCCCAATCCTGTGAGGCACTGAGTATGTCACCTGCAAGGTGCCAAGAACCCACTCTGGGAATAGAGGGTAAAAAAAATCTTGAAAGATGTCAGCACTGTGGAGGACAGAGGCCTTAGGGCATGGCCGTTCTTTCCAAAGGCAGTTTAATCATTTAACCGTCTGAGCTGTCATTACACATTGCTTTGTGAAAAAATAGTTTCCTGCCCTTAACTGCCTTTAATTAGCCTTTCACTTTCTGTATTAGAGCTCTGCAGGAAAATCATAAGCTCTGGCATATGAGAGCCTGCTAAGGTGTTTGTACACCCTGTCATCTGCAGTGATTTCCAAAATAAATATTTCTGTAAAATCTTAAGACTCTTTCCTGAGATGCCCACAAGAAGTGAGTCAGTAGCAGCAGCTGAGCTACCAAGATGTGCGTATGCCTAGGCTGCATACATGTCTGATCACATTGCTGTAACCTCATGCTTCCGCACCCTCGAGCCCCACAGATTGTGGCACAGCTAGAATTAGGCTCCTATCCTGCAACCAAGTCTGTAACGGCAGACGTGTGGCTGCACAGAGCTCCCCTGACTTTATTGGGGTTCCATGTGGGCGGAGTGGTCTGCCAGTGTAGATCTGATTAGATTGTAAGCTCTTGGGGGCACAGTATATGTTCTATTTGCAAGCTTCCTGCCATGATTTGCTTGCTGTAAAAACAATAGACCAAAAGGAATGATTAAAAAAAAATGGAACAAATGGGGGAGGGTCTCTGAGGAGTTGAAGTCAGCATATTTTATGGACTATAATACACATACATGATCATTTTAACTTTGTCTCTCCTTACACAGGTGTCAGATTTTCTGAGGAGGGCCCCAGTCCTGCAAAGATTTACAGGCACTTCCCTTTAGGCATGCAAACAGTCCTACTGAAGTCAATAAGTTTGTTTTTTTTATTTCTAACTCCTCATAAATTCATAATTGGATTACTCAGGTGCTTAACTTTAACCATGTCTGTAAATCTTGGCAAGATTGGGCCTTAGCTATTAAAAGTGTGTTCTGCTAAGAATCTTCCTTGCCTAGTTCTCCTAACAAAAAAAATGAGGCAGAAGCAAATACACAAAGGTTTTCAAAAGCCGGCTCCTTTCAAAAGAATTTTGACTTACTCAGGAAAAAAAATGATAAAGCTTATTTGTTATGTTACCATGGGGTAATTTTTTTTGAGAAGTTACAGAACAAGGAGTGAAATACAACCAGTCTGCAGTAAAATGAAATGCTGAGGCAATGTAGCATAGTTAAATAGCTTTGACAGCACAAAGCTAGAGTCAGCATGAAAGTACAGAGAGCTTGTATATTATGAATTTATAATGAGTAAAAAAATAATCCTATTGTGGAAATCTATTTAATGGATATTCTCAATACACAGCAATTCAGCTTGCCTTTGAGAAGGTGATCTGTTTATCTTCTCATTTATAGAAGTGCACAAGCGCTCCACCCCTCCACACATGTAAAGCAGTGAATATCCCTCAGCACTGGGGACATGGTGGAGCTGAACTTCTTTTCAAAAACTAAGTGGAGCCGTGGATTTTGAAAAACATAACCAGCCTGAATTGCTTATGTGCGCCATTACTTCTCTTACCCGCTCATCTGTTCAGCTTTCGCCACAAACTATTCTTTGCTGGCATCAACCTAGCACTTTGAGAAGGCAAATCGCCTAGCACTTTGAGAAGGAAAGTTCCTCTGTTATGAAGTTAATAGTGATGATGCCTATGGTAACTAATCATCACCACCTGGCAATTTAAGTGGCTAGTTGGAGCTTCCAATATTTATCCTATTGGTTTGCTTTAGAGCTTATAATTTAGAAACCAGATGAGCCAGTGGCTTATGCTAAACCGTATTCTCATGGCTGTTTTCTTTGTCTGCCTTTTCCTATCATTTGCTACACAGACAGCTGCCTCATCTTAATTCAGTGGAAAGTCCTCATGAGCAAAGGAACCCACTCATGTCAGGACTGGGGACTTAGACTGTCAGCAATTCAAGGCAGGGACTGTCTTTTAGGCTTTGTCTACACTGAAATTAAAAATCCGCAGCTAGCTCATGCCAGCTGACTTGATTTTATTTGCTGCACAGACATTCAGGGTTGGGCTGGAGCCTGGGCTCTAGGACCCTGCAAGGTGGGAGAGTCACAGAACGCAGGCTGCAGCCCAAGCCCCAACAACTACATCGCAATTAAACAGCCCATTAGCCTGAGCCCTGCGAACTTGAGTCAATCAGCTGTGGGTGTCTAATTGCAGTGTAGACATACCCTTAGTTTGTTTGTGCAGGGGCTTACACACTGTATCTCCAACTCAGATTGGGCCCTCTAAATACAAAGGTAATAAAAAATCCATTTTTCAGTTATGATATCACATGACCCAGAGCCATACGATATCTCTAACAACTTTCTAGATCATTTTTTTTTTAGCCAAGCCATTTGGCGTTACCACATCCCTATTAAAGTCCTGATTTTGCAAGCCACCCCTTCAGCGGGCGTCCCCCTTTCAGAGGGTTGTCAAGATTTGACTCTACAGCTTTGTGAAAGTAGGGTTTCATACATTCATAGATTTCAAGGCCAAAAAGGACGATTATCTTAATTTAAGTCCCAATTCCTGTATAATACAAGCCCATATAACTTCCCCAGAATAATTCCCAGAACACATATTTTAGAAAAACAGCCAATTTGATTTAAAAATTGCCAATGATGGAGCAGAGTGGGGGCTATCCAGTTTATTCCACTGAATGCAGCATCTGTGATTACCTGCTTTGTGGGCAGGCGGTGTATGTGTGCATTCGGTGCCAGTAGCTCATGGCCCTCAGAGACTAAGTACAGGCTCTTGAGGCCAGAGTGGCTGAACTGGAGTTGCTAAGAGAGACACAGAGGTACACAGAGCAGTACCACCCCTGGTCTGACAACCTCGGTGCTGTCGAGGAGGATGAAAGTCTTGGGGAAGGAGAACATCAAACTATAGTGGAGGGAAGCAATCCCATAGTTGGTACCTTCCTTCCAGATGATGTCACAGTATCCTCTCACACTGAGGATACCCCTCCAGGGAAGGGAACCTGAGTTATGAGGAAAAGACAGGTAATAGTAGTGAAGAATTTGAGAATTAGTTGGATTTGTGATGACCAGGTAGGAGCTGAAGACAAACAGGCAAATGAAAAAGAGTCCCTTTCAGTTACATCACATGAAGACACACAGCTAAATACTGACAAATTTTATAAGTGTTTATAGAAAAATGCATGAAGTCTAGATACTAAAATGAGTGGACTTGACTATCTGGTATTGAATGAGGATATTGATATAAGAGGCATCACAGAAACTTGGTGGAACATGGCTGCTACTCTGAAACCTGTCAATGGGACATGGTAGTACCAGGGTTCAAAAGATATCAGAATGATAGTGGGTCATGCTGGTGAGATATTGACACTATACGTAAAAGAAAGCGCAGACACCAATAAGATGAAAATCTTAAACGAATCAAACTGTAGTATAGAATCACTGTGGAAAGAAATTCCATGCTTGAATAATAAGAGGATAGCAGAAAGAGTATACTACCAACCACCTGATAGGAAGGTAATGGTGATTATGTAATGCTTAGGGAGATTAGAGAGGCTGAAAAAATAGAAAACTCAATAATAATGGGGGATTTCAAATATCCCCATATTATCTAGGTACATATCTCCTCAGGATAGGATGCAGAAACAAAATGTCTAGGCACCATTAATGACTGCTTCTTGGAGCAGCTAGTCCTGGAACCCACAAGGGGAGAGGCAATTCTTGATTTAGTCTTAAGTGGTGCACAGGATCTGGTTCAAGAGGTGAACATAGCTGAAAAGCTCAGTAATAGCAACTATAATTTATCCTTGTATAGGAGGAAATAGCAAAGAAGCCCACCACAGGAGCATTTAACTTCAAAAAGGGGAACTATACCAAAATGAGGAAGTTAGTTAAATGGAAATTAAAAGGAACAATCACAAGAGTAAAATGCTGGTAAGCTTCATGGAAACTTTTAAAAAACACCACAATAGAGACCCAAATTAAATGTATACCCCAAATAAAAAAAAATAAGAGGACCAAAAAATGCACAATGGATAAACAGAGTAAAAGAGGCAGTTAGAGGCAAAAAAGGCATCCTTTAAAAATTGGAATTCAAATCCTCGTGAGGAAAATAGAAAGTAACTCCTTAACCCAGATAGCATAATTCTTTTCAGCAGAAGTTAGCTGAATGGAAGGTGCAAAGGTGGAGTTGTTACAAAAGCCTGCATATTGTGACAAAGCAGCTCTGACAGCAAAGCTAGAAGCATTTACCTCTATGGTGAAGGTCTTGGCGGGATCCAAGTGTACAAGAATGGGAGCTAAGCTAAAAGATTTCTTTAGCTGATCAAATACAAACTGTGCCTCCGGCAAACAGACAGAGTGGACCCCCTTTCTGAGATATAGTTATTGGGGCTACTAGCTAAGAGAATCCTTTGATAATTTGTAACTGGCAGAAACTACTGAATACTTCTTACATCCTTTTTGGGGTGTTCCACCCAGAAATGGCAGATACATTTTGTAGATCTACGGTTAGCCCTTCGGGGAAAATAATCTACTTGAGGAATTCAATTTTATCTTTGTCAAACACATGTTTCTTCAGTTTGGTGTAAAGATAGTTTTGGCAGAGTCCGTTGAGATCATGGTGTAAATATTGCTCATGCAGCATCTGGTTTTCAGGAAAAAAAATGCCTCCAGGAATATTATACAAATAAATAATCACTAACTGATCCAATATGTCCTGGAAGATATAGTTGACAAAATGCTGAAACATCACCAGAGCATTAAACAATCCAGAAGACATAACTAGATACTCAAAATGTCCATATCGGGCGCAGAATGCTACTTCCAGTTGTTACTCTCTCGGATTCAAACCAGGTTGTAGGGCCTACAAAGGTCCATCTTAGTAAAAATCTTGGCTGAATGGAGCCTCTCAAAGAGTTCATTAATAAGTGGCAACGGGTTGTGATTCCATCACCTTGTTCAGCATTCCATAGTCAATGCAGGAGTGATTCTTCATCATGAAGAAGAAGACTGGCACCCTCAACAGAGTGGTGCAGGGGCAAAGGAAACCTTTCTCCAAGTTCTCACAGAGCTTCTGTTGTTCAGGTTCTGGGAGGGATTATATCCAGCAAAAGGAGTTCTCAGCTCCAGGTTGTAGGTCAAATGGACAAACATAAAAGCAAGGCATCAGCTCTCTTTTTATCAAAAAGATCAGCATAATCCTAATATTTCACCAGGATTCCTGAAGCTATTGAGGTGGTCACAGGAATGGTGGCAGTCACCTTCAGAGTACCTCCTGCAGTTTCTGAATTTACAGATAAGTGTAGGAAATTGCAGTGGGCTTCTAATACACAACATTCAAAAACTAATAGCAAAAACTTTTTAAAGTACATCAGAATCAAGAAGCCTGCTAAACAACCAATGTGGCCACCGGACAATCAAGATGCTAAAGGAGCATTGTGGAGAAACTCAATGAATTCTTTGCATCAGTCTTCATGGCTGAGGATGTGAGGGAGATTCCCAGACCTGAGCCATTCTTTTTAGGTAACAAATCTGAGGAACTGTCACAGATTGAGGTGTCATTAGAGGAGGTTTTGGAGCAAATTGATAAAATAAACAGTAATAAGTCACCAGGATCAGATGGGATTCACCCAAGAGTTCTGAAGGAACTCAAATGTGAAATTGCAGAACTACTAATTGTAGTTTGTAAACTATCATTGAAACCAGCTTCTGTACCAAATGACTGGAGGACCAAAAGCACCAAGTGATGTGACGCCAATTTTTAAAAATGGCTCCAGAGGTGATCCCAGCAATTATAGGCCAGTAAACCTGACTTCAGTACTGGGAAAACTGGCTGAAACTATAGTAACGAACAAAATTGTCAGACACATAGATGAATATAATTTGTTGGGGAAGAGTCAACATGTTTTTTGTAAAGGGAAATCATGCCTCATCAATCTACTAGAATTCTTTGAGGGGGTCAAACAACATGTGGACAAGTGGGATCCAGTGGATATAGTGTACTTAGTGTAAGCAGTGTCAGGATGAGCTCCACCCTGACATCTGGTGGTGAGGTGTGGCAAGTTGTGGAAAAGAACTTCAGGGGCCGATCTCATTTGCATAGGCACACCCACCACGCCTAGAATGAGACCATAGCTGCCCAAATGGTCACTTTGGCTGCTGTGGGATCCCCAGTGTCTCTGTTATTGGGGCAGGAAGAATAAATTGTTATTACCCTGATTATGGGAACTGTGCTTGGAACTGTACGTGGCCTTTTGTTATGATGGAGGGATTCACCATCAACTAAGTAGCACTCGCTAGGCAAGGGTCATGGGTTCCAAAACTGTGTGAATGGAGAGAGGCTGGGGACAAGTAGTAGTACTTGGTGGCATGGGCCCCTTGGTGAGGGCCTTACATGCTGATTGCACTTCCTCCTCTCTCCACTGTGGAATATCAGAGCTAATTTTGATTTCATTAGAAGTCTAGTTATAGGCTGCTGAGCTGACTTTGGGCTGACAGTGCACCAGCACTGGGGCTCCCCTACTACAAGCTGAATTCACCTAAGAGCTGAAATCACTGAGTGTTGTGTTAAGTAGTGGGGGAGCCTGAAGATATATTGTGGAGCAGTTTGCGGGACGGCTGGTGAAGCAGTTCGACGCGGAGCAGTGTGTGGATGGCAGGAGCTGCTTGTGGGCCGTGGAGCTGAGTTCGTGGGGCAGCTGAGCGAAGGAGTTCGTGGGGCGGCTGACGGAGCGGAGCGCAGCTGAGCGAAGGAGTTTGTGGGGCGGCTGGCGGAGCGCCGCTATGGAGCTATGGGGCGGTCAGCTTCAGATCACGTAAGGTGCCTCTTACCCCCGTCCCATTTCCACCCAGGTTGGGAGGTAAAGCTCCGCCGATAAACTTTCGAACTCTGGGGCTGCCCTGACCAGGGACAGAGACTTTTGGGGCATTGGACTTTTGGGGTTGCTGGACTCAAGAACCAAAGGGAAAAGGGCATGCCCCAATTTGTCTGGGGTGGGGTTGTTTTTGCTCATGGGTTGTGTTATGAATCCTGTTGGGGGTGTTTCCCCAACATAATGCCACATTGTTTCTCTCTGTTATTAAAAGACTTTTGCTACACTCAGACTATGTGCTTGCGAGAGGGGAAGTATTGCCTCTTGGAGGCGCCCAGCGGGGGTGGTATATATTTGTCCCAGGTCACTGGGTGGGGGCTCGAGCCGGTTTGCATTGTGTTATTGGAATGGAACCCCTAGATATTGAACCCGGCCCTTGTTGCTGCCAACTCTGACGGGCAGAAGGGTTACATTAGATTTTCAGAAAGACTTTGACAAGGTCCCTCACCAAAGGCTCTTAAGCAAAGTAAGCTGTCACAGGATAAGTGGGAAGGTCCTCTCATGGAACAATAACTGGTTAAAAGATTGGAAACAAAGGGTAGGAATAAATGGTCAGTTTTCAGAATAGAGAGAGGTAAATAGTGGTGTTTCCCAGGAGTCTGTACTGGGACCTGTGCTGTTCAATATATTCATAAATGATCTGGAAAAATGGTAAAAATGAGGTGGCAAAATTTGCAGATGACACAAAACTACTCAAGATAGTTAAGTCCCAAGCAGACTGCAAAGAGCTACAAAAGGATCTCACAAAACTGGGTGACTGGACAACAAAATGGCAGATGAAATTCAATGTTGATAAATGCAAAGTTATGTACATTGGAAAATATAATCCCAACTATACATATAAAATTAAATTAGCTGTTACCACTCAAGAAAGAGATCTTGGAGTCATTGTGGATAGTTCTCTGAAACCATAGATAATAAGACAGAAAATATCATATTGTCTCTATATAAATCCATGTTACGCCCACATCTTGAATACTGCATGCAGATGTGATCGCCCCATCTCAAAAAAGATATATTGGAAATGGAAAAGGTTCAGAAAAGGGCAACAAAAATAATTAGGGGTATGGAACGGCTGCCATATTAGGAGAGATTAATATGACTGGGACTTTTCAGTTTGGAAAAGAGACGACTAAGGGGGAATATGATAGAGGTCTATAAAATCATCACTAGTTTGGAGAAAGTAAATAAGGAACTGTTATTTACTCCTCATAACACAAGAACTAGGGATCACCAAATGAAATTAATAGGCAGCAGGTATAAAACAAACAAAAGGAAGTATTTCTTCACACAGAGGACATTCAACCTGTGGATCTCCTTGCCAGAGGACGTTGTGAAGGCCAAGACTATAAAAGGGTTAAAAAAAGAACTAGATACGTTCATGGAGGATAGGTCCATCAATGGCTATTAGTCAGGTTGGACAGGGATGGTGTCCCTAGCATCTGTTTGCCAGAAGCTGGGAATGGACGACAGGGATGGATCACTAGATGATTACCTGTTCTGTTCAGTCCTTCTGGGGCACCTGGCATTGGTCACTGTCAGAAGATAGGATACTGAGCTAGATGGACCTTTGGTCTGAGCCAGTATGGCTGTTCTTATGTTCTTATGTTAACATTGTTTTGGGAGGCAAAATTGATGGCAGAGTCTCGAAACAAAGTGTATTGTGCCTGTCCCCCAATTGGATGCATGGATCATGAGTGATGAGCCAGGAAATACTGAGGATGATGGAGGAGTGAGGTGTATGGATCAGACCAAACTGTAGAACCTCCCCATGATCCTGGAGTATGGTAACAACTAAAAGTGCAGTTTGATGAGTAATTGGGCCAGAGGAGAAGCTAGGGTACCAGTGTTCAAAATGGGATGCAAGGTTCTGGAGTGAGGAGGGGAGACAGCTTTAGCCCAGACCCCCTTATCAGGGCTGAGGTCTGCAGTCTCTCTGGTTGAGACATGGCCTGGTTCTTCACAGGGCATCCCACATCATAGTGGCCAGATTGCCCACAATACAGACATAAGTCCCAAACATAATGCTAGTCCTTCTCTGCATCAGAGAGGCAAAGCTGAACCCAGTTGATCTGCCTTGGCCTCTGTGATGAGAATGTGGAAGGGGGTCAGGAACTTGACTCTCCCCGCAGCGGCATTCAGTCAGGTGGCCATCAGTACTAATACACAGCTTGACGAAGGCATCCAGGTTGGGCGGCAACTCCACCTGTCCCAGCTCATCCTTGATTTCCTTACTTAGGGCATATCGGAAATGGTAGCCCTGCACCGCCTCATTCCATATGGTGTCTGCTACCAGGTGCTGGAACTCTGAGGCAAACTTGGTGACTTCCCTGTTTCCCTGACACATCCCCCAAAGTCAGTTCTCTGCAGACTTCATGTGATTTTTAATGTCAAACGCAATTGCCATGGCTCCAATGAACTCTTCAAACCCCAGCAGGGGGCTAGAAGTCTCCAGGAAGAGAGAAGCCTAGGCCAAGGCCTCACTAGTTAGTAGATTAATAGTAAGTCCTACTTGGATCTGGTTAGTGGAGAATGATTGGGGCCATAGCCTGAACAGGTGCTGGCACTGGTTCATGAAACTGCTCCACTTTCTATGGTGCCCATCAAACTTAGCCTACATTGGAAACTTTGGCTCCCTGGAAGCCAGGGTGGCAGATACAAGTGAAATGGCTTGAGCCTGTAGGGCTACATTTGTACCTGCAGGGCCATAACATGGAACTGTAGGGTCTGCAGGATTCCCACAGTGTCTGGCAGGGACATGGCTGCCCTTGTGGAATCCATCTGAAAGGCAGTCCAACCCCTTACCCACCTTTGTTCAATCTTTTTGGGCTGCTCAAACTGTCAGCGACCAAGGCTTGTGCGGTCTGGCCTCCCAGTTAGAGCTGAATCCAGCCAGCGTGGGGTCCTGGAGAGAAACCAAAGATCAGAGCCGTGAGTCAGAAGCCAAAGCCTAAGCCAAAGGGTAATCCAGAGTTACAATCAGAAGGTGTAGCCAAGAGCTGGATCCCAGAGTCATAAGACAAAGGTAAAGCTGAAGCTGAAGGGTTAACCAGAGTCACCACCAGGAGGTTTAGCTGAGGGTCAGAGCTGGGAGTCAGAAGCCAGGATGGAGTGGGGTGCTATGGCAGGAACAGGTTCAGGCTGGGGCTGGGGAAGAAAGAGAAACAGGGGCAGGGACAGGCTAGGGCTGGAGCAGGGCTAAAGACAGCAGGGGCAGGGACAGGACCAAGCACAGCTGCAGGTGAGGAGCACATTGAGCAGCCACTGGACTGCTGCTGCTACTGAGCTTAGATATCAGCTACCTCACCTCGCTACCTCAGGCAAGTTTAAGTGATAGTGTTTTAGAATAATAATTTACCACTTTTAAAATAAATGTAATTTGAATATTTTTGTATCCCATTTCCTTGGTAAACTCTGCCTCCCCTTTGTGTGTTTAAAACTCAATAAACACACAGTTAAATGGCTTTACTGTTTCTTACTAGAGGTGCCCACATACAGCCCAACTCATTTTTTGTGCATCCTATATATTCTGCATGTAACTATGGGAGAATTTAAGAAAGAAAGCCCCATTTACAATAAATGACTACATTCAAGCTTGGTTTCCAACCATCCATAGCCTGTTTTCTTCTCTTTCCCTTCCCTCCCACTTTTTATTTAAGGTACAATCTTTTGCATAAACCGTAAACCCAACAATATAAATCTCTATGGTCAAATCCTGCACTATGCACTCAGGCAAAACTCCCATTAGTACCAGTGGCAGTTTTGCCTGAGTAAGGTGTGCAGGATTTTGCTGCGATTGCTCTTCCTGCCTCCCACATATTGATCTCTCTCTCTCACAGGATGTTGGCTACAATGACACACTGCACAGCTTTCTGTTAAAGCTCAAGGCACTAAACCATTCTGACAATAGGGCTCTGCTAAATAGCAGTGTTGCTGTTCTATTTATTATTAATAATCCAAACAAAGAAAAGAATCACTTTTTATTCAGTGATTTTTTTCAACTACTTGTAACATGTGGTAGATTTGCAGAACTGGGAACAAAATTCTGTTTATCTGCAGAACAAATATAACATTTTCTGTGATGCTGCCCTCACCCTTGGGGTGCCTCCAAATGCTAATCTGGGGACACCACTCATGAGAGAAAGGCAAGTGCTCATGCAGTTTTTGACTCTTATGTTGAGACTGCACAAAATAGGTGGCCTATATAAAGTCTACAGGCTCTGAATAGATGTAATCGGCACATCTCATGCCCATCCTATGAACACCACTCCTTCCTGTGCTGTTAATCTTTTGGGTTTGACTGCCAAGGGAAGTTTGTAGCTACTTTGTACAGCTGAAACCTCCACCGCATGGCTGGCTTTCTGCCTCAGAGGCCCTCTATGCCAGCAGATGCCAATATAGGGTCAGGACTGAATCTGGACCACTGAAGCTAGAGGACAAATTTAGATCAGAAAAGTCCCTCTCACCTGGAGTGCAACAAAAGGGAATTGCTCTATGGGATCCATTACTCCAGGTTATTGAAGTTAAATGAAATTCTAGCTGTAAATTGTAGTTTGGAACTTTGAGTTGCCTGGATATCTTGCCGCAAAGCATCTTCTTGTCATGCATTGTAATAGTAATCACAATTACTAGTGTGCAATACACTGTCCAGCATCAGATCATGCTGACAAATGTCCCTTCTGAAGGGGTGTCAAGGTTTCTTTCCCACTCTGAACGCTAGGGTACAGATGTGGGGACCTGCATGAAAAACCTCTTAAGCTTATCTTTACCAGCTTAGGTCAAAACTTCCCCAAGGTACAAAATATTCCACCCTTTGTCCTTGGATTGGCCGCTACCACCACCAAACAAATACTGGTTACTGGGGAAGAGCTGTTTGGAAACGTCTTTCCCCCAAAAATACTTCCCAAAACCTTGCACCCCACTTCCTGGACAAAGTCTGGTAAAAAGCCTCACCAATTTGCCTAGGTGACTACAGACCCAGACCCTTGGATCTAAGAACAATGAACAATCCTCCCAACACTTGCACCCCCCCTTTCCTGGGAAACGTTGGATAAAAAGCCTCACCAATTTGCATAGGTGACCACAGATCCAAACCCTTAGATCTGAGAACAATGAAAAAGCATTCAGTTTTCTTACAAGAAGACTTTTAATAGAAATAGAAGTAAATAGAAGTAAAGAAATCACCTCTGTAAAATCAGGATGGTAGATACCTTACAGGGTAATTAGATTCAAAACATAGAGAATCCCTCTAGGCAAAAACTTAAGTTACAAAAAAGATACACAGACAGAAATAGTTATTCTATTCAGCACAATTCTTTTCTCAGCCATTTAAAGAAATCATAATCTAACACATACCTAGCTAGATTACTTACTAAAAGTTCTAAGACTCCATTCCTGGCCTATCCCCAGCAGAAACAGCATACAGACAGACAGAGACCCTTTGTTTCTCTCCCTCCTCCCAGCTTTTGAAAGTATCTTGTCTCCTCATTGGTCATTTTGATCAGGTGCCAGCGAGGTTACCTTTAGCTTCTTAACCCTTTACAGGTGAGAGGAGCTTTCCCCTGGCCAGGAGGGATTTCAAAGGGGTTTACCCTTCCCTTTATATTTATGACAAGGGGTAAAAAGTCAAAGCAGGTCTTAACATTTCTAGGGGTTATTTAATTGAGATTTTAGAGTTTATGTCCACAAAAGCTTGAATTTCTCTTTCCAAAATCATATACTGGGGATGCAAAGAAGATGAGTGACTCATTTGAAGAATACTGTTGTGACCTATAGTGCCAGTTCATACATGTTTCTTGCATACTGGGACATTGTTGATGACTATTAAGCATATTGATAAGGATACAAACTGAATGGGATGGAAGATACCTTCTCCATAGAATGGGGAAAGGGTCATGAATGGAAGATATCAACCTTTCTATATAATGGAATTTATTTTATTTATTTTATTTTATTTTATTTGTTTGTTTGGAAAAACCTAGAAAATTATTTTTGAAAAACTGAAGCTAAGAATATTAAGATTGTTGGATTATAACACAGATCAGGAAATAGAAGAGTTGAGTGTGCAATCTTTACTCTAAGTCTTGTGTTTATATATTACAATATAATCTTCCATTGTATCCTTATACACTATTTCTCAATTAATTCAAAAGTGCTCAGTGCTGGACTAAATTCTTCTACTGAAGTTGATGATGAAACAGTCATTGATTTCTCCAGAAGTTGAGTTAGGTCTAATGCCTAGCTCAGTTTAAATCCCAGAGTGCATAACATGTCTGTGAAAACACATATACCTACACAAAACAAATACAGTATATGCTTAAAATTTGAATATATTCACAAGAGGACACAGGCATGACATACAGCTTTAGCTGTATCATTACCTGTCTTTTGAGGGCTCTCCTTAACATTCTCTTAACATCATTTTCTTGATGGAATATAACTTGAGCTAAGACTTCTCTCATTAATAGACACTTCCAATCCTTTCAAACTATATTTTGCCAAATGAAAATATCTTAGATCTTGTAAGTGGAACCTAACTGCTAACTTTTCATGGTACAGTATCATATGAAGATAATTCTGGTATTCCATGATATAAATATCTTGTAGTTCGCTGTAGCTATTCAGTAAATAAAATCTCACTGTTGCTCCATTGCTGTGAAAGACTTCAGGATAATGAAGGATGGCTGGAGTGAGTCTTTGGAGAATTTTCCCTGTAAAATCTTGTGTTAGACTCTACCTATAAATATATTGGAGATATCTCCAAGATCTCATCTTACATGAATATTTGTTATTCAACTTTATCTTATCAGTATATTTCCATTAAGATAGAAATTCCTTTTTCAAGGACACACAGTGGTTAAGCAAGTCTACATATAGTTTGCTTCACCTGTCCTTGCATTCACACAAAATGCAAGAATATATTAACAATTACATAGTGACTTATATACTGTTTTTTTCAGATATCAAATCATTTAAGAGCCATAAACTATAGATAGTGTGTTTTAAAAGAAACAATGGTGCTATCTTAGTTATTTACAAGACACTTGTGGGTTTTTAAGCACTGACTTCCTATAAGAATTCCTTTTACCTTGTGCTGTCACCTTGTACAAAGTTAATGCAACATGGTTTTAATTGGCTTCTATTAAGATTTGGGAGGGTGTTATACCCCTTTGCACAGATATAAATGGCTACAGAAGGAGCAAGGTAGTGGAGAAACAGGTCTCTTATGCCACATGGGAGGGGACTCCAAATAGAGGAATGTTTATAGGGAAATATTTCCCCCATATTCCCTGATCACTCTTGATATGTCCTACAATTAAGTCTAAGGTTACATAAGCCAATAGACTTCAAAATAATTCAGTGAAATCATATAGGTCTTTCTAAAAACAAGTGATGCACCCAAGCCAGCTTTCCTGAAGTCTGTAATTACTGCCTCCCCTGTCTACTAAATGTCATAATCGTGAGTCATCTTATTATCATTAGTTACAGAATGACTACATTTGTTAAATATGTCAGCTAATCTACTAAAGTTTGATTTAATGGCAGTTAGTATATTATGTATCACATTAATCCATTAATGAAAGCAACACCTGCATGACTACTAGATCCTCTTTTCTATCTGTATTCAAACAATACATAGATTTAAAATGAATGCCCACTGTAATGGGAACATTTGTCAGAGCATTCGTGGTCTATTCAGAATTAAAGAAAGCACCCATTAATATTCCCCCATTGTGTATCTTAACTGAGCATTGAGTGTGGGAGTGGTATACCTATAAAACAATGCCTTTTCAAGCACATCACTGCAATGACTGATAACATTCCTTTCATAATGGATATGGGCACAGTTTAAAATTTCTTGTTGTGGCTTCTTGCTGCAGTTGGAGGGATTTTAGTTAGGTAAATAAGACTGAATCTTATTTTTTTTTAATCATATGTGGTTTTAGACTAAACAAAATGAATGGAACTACTTACTTGAGTAAGGTAAGCAGGAGCCATCCCATGACCTGAATTGGGTGGCAAAATTTGCAGCGTATACCACTGTAAATACACTCTGTTCATGTACATTAAACAGAAGGTGGATTGGCACATTAAAAAAAGGTGGATTGGAAGGAAATATAGATCATTTCAGCAAAGTCTTGTTAGTGCAAAGTGTTAGGGATGTTATTAGAGTGTTGCATAGAATAGCTGCCAGGCGTCATTGGACAACACCATGATTTGAGGTCAGAGGACAGTTGATGTCAGCGTGGTATCTGGATCTTCTATCTACATATGATTGCATTTTGAAAATCTGGATCTTCTTTTTCTCAGACTGTGGATGTTGGTCATAACAAGTGTTAAATTTTTGTAGCTCATTGGGCCTGTGGGCTGTCATCTGTTTCTCTTCCTCATCCTAACTCAGTCAGAACTTCTATTCTCATGAACTCAACTCATTCTCCACAACCCCCTTAATCTTCTAAGTTTCCTTTTGTTAGCCCCCAAGAGGCTTGCTATTCACTGCCTTCCTCATGCTTCCTCCTTGATCCCCCAAAGTACCCTTAGCAAAGGGTTTCCAGTAGTGCTGAGAGCCTTAGCTCTGTTAAATAAATCATGATAACAGGACAGCAATAACTCTCAGTTACCAGCAGGCATAGTTTCCATGGCCAAGGGGTACAATCAATGCCATCTTTGTCTCTAGGGTCTATGTCTAGTTCCACAGTAGACAGAGACTTCAGCTTTTTATTTCAGGCATGTTTCACAGATGTTTGCTAGCCAACGGCTAAATTATCATCCTTCTTTCCTATCTTCTCCATCTTCCCACTTGCATCTTCCCTCTTCACTCTCTCACATACTCCATAATTGTACCTGCCAGGATTCTCTGCTGAACTTTCTTGTAAGGTTACCACAAATTCCAAAAATATATATTTAACTAGTAATTAAGAAAACACACACAGATTGTACTTATTACTAATCCTCCAAACAGAAGAAAATATTATGGTGATTCCGCCAGTGATTTCTGCTTCAGCACTCCCATGCCCAACCATTGTAAACACAAACAAAAATAATCAGTCCCCAGAAGGAACATACAAAGCAAAAGGCAATTTATGATGCATTTCCTTGACAAATTATGCTCCTGAAATTATTGTCTCTCAAGAGTAATTTTCCCCTCTTCTCTTTCCTCCTTTCCCCAACTCTGTCATGATCTGTTAATTAATTCTTGCAGTGAATAGTTTAATTTGGGGCCTGATCCTGCATTTCTTAAGTGCCTAAAATTTCCACTGAGAACAATGGGAATTTTGGGGGTACAAGGAATGCAGGGTAAGCCCGTTAGACTGTAAGCTACTTAGGGAAAAGATTTTGGGCCACTTCTTCAGCTGATGGAAATCATCATAGTCAATTCTTGAAATAAATGAAGTTATGCCAATTCACACCATGTGAGGATCTGGCCTTTGGATTTTCTTCTTGAAAATCACTAGGCACACTTACAATTATTGAATAAACAGAAAGGGACCAATTCTGCAACCTTTCACATTGGCTTTCATGTGGGTAAGTGGCCACCAATGGGAGTGCTTGTCTGATCTAAGAACTCACAAGTGTGGGTACTATTCATACAATTGGCTCCAAATAGAGCAAGACTCAAGTTTATTTATGATATTATGTCAAACCATCAGCAATGTTACCCCTTCTTATTCTTGGTGGTTGGGAAAAGGGCTAAATAAAAGTTTAAATAAACCTATAGGCAGGGCCGTCCCTGGGGGGATGCGGGGCCCGGGACATAGTTGCCGAGTTTCTAATCTGCTGGGGGGTGCTCTCCCTGACTCTGCGCAGGCCCCGCCTCGCTTCTTCCCATCCCACCTGCCTCTTCCCCGCTCAGTTCTGTCCCATCCCCCAAGCATGCTGCGCCCTCGCTCCTCTCCCATCCCCCCAGCACTTCCTGACACCATGAAACATCTGATCCACGGCAGGCGGGAGGCACTAAGAGGGAGGGGGAGGCGCTGATCGGCGGAGCCTGCCAGCGGGCAGGTGGAGCTGGGGGGAGGAGGAGGTTCCAGTAGGGGTGCTCTTTCTCACCCCCGCACCTGCCTGCCAGCCTGCCACTCGCCTCCTCACCCTGCTCACCCGCCCGTCTCCTGCTTCACCTCCCCACCCACTTCCTCATGATTTTAGAAGTGCAGGGCCCCCCAAAGTGCAAGGCCCAGGGTGGTCGGCCTAATTCGCTGTACCCAAGGGACGGCTCTGCCTATAGGGCCCTATTCTCCTCTCACAGTGGCGTACATCAGAAATCACTCAAATGAACTCAAGGGAGCTACATCAGTATAAAACTGGTATTAGTGAGAGAAGCATTAGGCCCATATATATTAAAATGACCTAATTGCTTCATGGAGATTTATAGGCCAGAGAAAGAGGGAAGAGGGAAAAGGAGACCACAAGTAAGTTGGTCAGAAATTTTATGAAGGAATATTTTTTGGAAGATGCCGATTCATCGAAATCAAAACATGACATGAGACCATACCGATTTTGCCAAATCTGCCATTGGGACACAGACAGGGGTCTGATGGAACTCAGGCTAGCCATCTGACCTCAGATCTAGGGGATCAGGCAGGCTTGAGAGTCCCACACTGCTATCTTTAGCATGTTAGCTTGAGCCCGGCTAGTGTATGTCTGTCTACCCGGGTTGGGAGACTCTCTCCTAGCCGTAGGGTAGACACACATTGTGTCTAGCTCCTGACAGGAAGCAGTGGTGTGGGGAATCTGAAAACCTTGGGAGCCTTGGTTGAGCTCAGAGCTTTGGAATTAGAACCCCCAGGTGGAATTTTGTTTTGAAAAATTCAAAACAAAATGTTTTGATTATTTCAAAATTATATTTGTTTTCAGAATTTGCCTTTGTAGGAGTTCCAAAATTTCTATTTTTCTTTCCAAATCAGAACAAGGTGTTTTTAAATTTTGGAGTTTCTCACGGAAGAGAGTTTCTGATTTTGATCATGTCTAACTACAAGAGTTCCCATTTATAGTGCAACTCAAATTTCCTCTAGTGGAAGTTACTGAAGTTCAGTTCTTTTATTTAGGAGTGGACTAGCAGAAAACGATTTGTACTCTGCTGACATAGCATATTAGTTAAGATATTGTATTTCAGGAAACTGGACAAGACTCATTTTCTTTCAGCTGAAGAAGAGAAGCCTAGAGAGTGATGCACAACAATATGAGATGTAACATTTAATAGGAAACAAAAGATTACTAAAAAAAAATCTTCTGTCATTAAAAAAGCAATATAGAAGACTGCATTATATAAGTCATTAAAATCAGATAGAGACATCTATGATGATCAGATAAATAAATCAGGGCTCAGAAATGTTAAGAGAGGACTGTTTTCTTTTAAAAAAAGATAATAAATTGGTAATAGAAGAGATAAAATATATCGTATACTTGTGATACATTTTAATTGCATGGAAGGGGGAGGTGTTGGAGTGGGTTTTTTTTTCTCATTGAGGAAATTGCCTGAATTAAAAATTAGAGATTGCATCTCTTTGACCACATTATTGGAATGCTAAAGTTGAGGGTGAAAATATACAAAAGTCTGGAAATTCAGCCAAAAGAAAAATCTACCAAGATCTGTATGTATAAATGTAGTAATTACCACAGCTAATCAGCTAAATATTCTACCTAGTCCAGAATCCTGTACTGGACAGTGGCTAGTATCATACGCTTCAGAGGAAGGTACAAAAAATTCTGAAATGGACAATTATGGAATAACCTACTCATAAAAATGTTTCCTTATGGTTGGATAATGCCCTGAAATATGATATCTTATATACATATTACATAAACATATGTTGAAAACATTTAGATTGCAAAGTCAACAATTAGAAAATGTCAGGATTTAGACTGCCTCAATTTGCCTCCCTTGTGCCTATGCATTAGGACACAATTATATGTTCAGGTCACATACTATTTTTTCCCATAGGATCTGTGCCTCTTTCAGTGCATAGGATGGAAGATGATCAGGAAATGATGCAGTACTTCAAGATTTCTTTTCATCCTCATCATCATATAGTATGTGGCCTCTGGTTTGTTTATTATACAGCATGCAAACTCTATACTGAACTGATCCTTTCCTTGCAGTCTTTTCTAGGACACATGGCACTGGAGTAGCTAAGTGCTTCACAAATATTAATGAATTTATCTCCATACTTCCCCTGTGAGAGAAGAGATGGAGAAACTGAGACAAAGTCTTACATGAAGATACTCAGTGAATTTGTGGCAGAGTCAGGATTACAAGTCAGAGCTGTCTGAATTCCAGCCCTATGTTTGTTCCTCCAGACCACACTGCTGGACGAGTTTAGCATTCACCGCTCTCATTGACTTCAGCTGCAGTTGTGAGTGCTCAGCACGTCTGCAGCTCAGATCTCAGGTGTCTGAGCTGGGCGCAGAGAATGAAGAACACAAAATTAGTAGCACTAGCCACCTGCCAAAATATTGCTGTGATTTGCTCTGAATCATACAGGAAGTCTGTGGTAAAGGCAGAAATAGAGCTGAGATCTTTTGTGTGGGATTCATTTGCCTTAACACAAGAGCACCTCCCCCCCCTCTTCTTCTTGACACTCCTTCCAATTTCTAGAGCAAATGAGGCAGGGGTGCTCCACGGAACCCTTTTCACTGCACAACCCTGATTCACTGTCTAAGCACCATTCAGGCCATGCACTGAATAAGGCAAGGATCCTCTGGAAAAAAGTAGCATCCATGTAATTAAAGACTACATCATAATTCATGCATATAAGGGGGCAGAATAAAGACTGTCCAGGCAACCTAAATTTGACATTTCCTAACTTTCGAGTGCTTGACTTTGCAACTGAAGCAATGATCTTCTAACTTGGAGAGAGAGGGGTTAATGCAATTCCATAGGGTATTTTAATAGAAAAAAGGTAAAAAATATATTAAGTACAACTGTGACACACACCCAATGCATCAGTAGCAACAGGGTCAGAACTCTGAACTGACTGTTACCATTTCAGCAACAGAACTAACTACAGGAAGGAGAGAAAGCTGTTAGCCCAAGGGGGAATGGATCACTGGTGCCTTGCGCTGGGCATGAGATGTGGTAGCCGGGAGCACAACTTCCCACTCTTTCTATCCCCCAATAGATGGGGAATCCTCTAGCCTTGTGGGGAAAGGGAGAGTGTAAAACTTTCATGTATATGCATATGTTTCAAAAATGGCTAGGGAGAATTCTAATAAACTTTAATCTCTGAACTGAAAGTAACCCTGGGAAATCTCAGTCCAGAGGGTATTTTTTCCCTCTTGAAAGTTAGAAATGCCTGAAATTAGGGACTTATAATGAAGGTGCCTCCTCAACCACAATTACCACATCACCACTGTGAAACTATAATCAAAATAAGAACAATAACTGTATAAATTCTATCACAGAGGAGCTCATTGGAGCCAATTAACTGGAGACAACCGCTGTATTGTGGGAGCAGAGCTTCTATTATGAAGAGGAAACTAATCAAATGTTCAGTATTTTTCTGTTCATTTGCAGCTTGTATAGTGGTTTGTGCTCTATATAAATCTAATAAATCACATAAGCCATCAGATACCATAGAGATGGCAATGGCTCTTTGTCACTGCCAATGTGGGTCAGATTTCAACCAGTAAGATAGGGATGAAAGACTTGGCAGTCAAGGACCAGTCCTTCCAGGCAGCCATTCCCTGTGGGCCCAGTAAGTTCTGATGTTCCCAGGTGGTTCTGATTGGAAACCCGAGTCTGAGCACCTCCAGATTCTTATACCCCAAAGAGCAGTATAGATCGGTCATGGATCTAGCACCAATACAGTCACCACTGCTGTCGTGCATGAGAGATTTGATAGTACTAAGTTATATTGTATGGTGGGAGTTACAGAAGGGAAATAACTGCCCATTCTTCATTGTTTCTATGCTTTACGCAGATAAATCAAGCCTTTTAGAAGCTTGAGATTCAGCTTTAATGGCATCTTGCAACTAAATTGTTAAGTGTGGAGAGGTGAATCTTTATCAATTTTTTCCCTCTCTCTGCTCTAGCTCTTGGCAAGATCACTATCTTCCTACAGTGATGAAAGAGAATATTAAGTACAGACATCAAAATGAAAAACATGATAAGCTTTTTTTATCTTACTGTTTATTAAGACTCTTCATTCCTGATTATTTAAGTGTTGTATTTTTAATTGAGGGCAGTGAAATTAGAGATATACGGTCATAGATTATATCACTATATCACTATTCTTGTACACAGGACCAGAAGCTAAAAACAATGACGTACTTCTTGAAGGTAACCTCACCTATATTTTTACATATTAAGAGTCAATTTCTTCTCTTAGCTTGTCCTTGTAAATTCAGAGTTACTTCTTTGAAACCTAGGGAGTTACTTCTGATGTACACAGGGGAAGCAGAGAGCAGAATTTAGACATAATAATTGGGTGAGTTGTGTTGGTATTTAGTGAAGGAGGTAGGACTGACCTGAAGGTCAACAAACCTAGGCTCTTTCAGACCAACAAGGAAGCAAATCCCAGCATCAAAACCTTCCCTCTGAGAACACTCTGTCTGTAGCCCATGCAAAGTTTGAACCCAGGTTCTGTCAGCAAGACCATCCCCTACACCTGAAACAAACTTGAATCCAGTGCAGTCTTTGTAACACTGGGGAAATATGCTGTTCAAGAGAAGCAGAAGACTCTGCCACCATACGCATGTTGAGGAGACCTCTAGAATGACCCACAGCTCTACATTTTCTTTTCATGAGACCTATAGAATGTATTCTCTTTGCCAGTGCCTAGCTGCAGTTTGGATGATAGCTGGTTGACTAAGGTTCAGTCTGGATAAAAGCAGCATGATTCTAGATTAAAGAAACACCTGGAGGACATGATAGAAGTGATATCTGTTCTCTTGGTAGATCTTTTATTTATTAACAAACTTGCAATCTGAGATCTTTGTTGTGTCCTTTGTTCTGAATTTTTAGATAGCAGCATTAGCCAAGTGTGTTTTATTTTTCATCCTTCCTTGGCAAGAAGACTGTGACCTTTCATGTTGTCTGCAGACAGCTATCTTACCTTTTTGTAACATCTGCATTAGATTAGTGCTATGCACTTCATATGGGGCTACTCTTAACAGGCCGGCCAGTCTTCAGCTAGTTCAGAATGCAGCTGCCTGCTTACTTGGGGGTCCAATACTACCACCCTTACTTGTGCTGAAAAAGGCCATACTCCACTAGTATTCCTTGGACCCTTCCCCCCATGTTGTGAACTACACATAAAGGCCAGGAACAATTGGCAGTCCTTGCATTCAGCTTAAACTGCTCCTCCATGTCCCTTAGTGTGTAGCAGACTCCATTATCCTATAGGATCTTGCAGCCTGCAAAGCTCCTATGTATACAGGTGAGCTCAGGAATGCTTCCACATTGCCCTCAATGTAGGGCTGTGTCTTACAGGTAGAGTCAAATTCTTTATCAGTAGCAATGTCCCCTGGGAATAATGAAGTACAATGGCCACCATTGAAAGCATTTTTCCAACAAAACAGTGGTACCTGAGCTTACTATATATTTTCCATATACAATATTTAAAACCGGTATTTTGGGGTTACTGCATGGTAACAGTCCACAGAATTGACTTTTTTGTGGATTTGTAGGAGGGCTCCAGTGGAGAGTACTGCATTGGTTAAAGAGGTATTGAGACCATGTCTTGATGAGTGAGTGACATCTAAGAAGAGTGGGTTGTTTTTGGAACTCTTGCAGCTTTTGTTTGAAACAAACTGATTGACATATAATTCATAATCAACCTTTTAAAAATCTGACAAAAAGAAAATACATTCTTATGGAAACTGTGCCTTGCAGGCACTTGAAAAGAAATTCCCCTCCCCTCTTGGTAATTTTGTATGTTTTCTGTATTTAGAATTTAGATATTTTAAAGACTCTGTTACTGGTAACTGCTTAAACACAATGACATCAAGACACAACTTGTTTGTCCCCATCTATCTCTTGTTTGCTCTTGTGTTTGAGTTTGCCACTGTATTTGAAGTAGAATTATATTCACTGGCATGAATTGTGTTTTCTGTTACTTGTGATTATTCACCAAATCATTCTGGAGTGTTCACTGTTTTTTTTGTTTTGTTTTTCTACTTATTGGGTTTGATCTCCTCTTGTGGAATTGGGCATTCTATGCTGTGCCCTCCTGAAAATAATTGCATATGCAGTGATTGTTTTGTAATAACAGTTCTGCAGTATAAATGCATGTGAGGCAAATCCCTTAGTCTTTACTCAGACAAATCTCTCAGTGAAATCAATGGGAGCTTTTCCTGTGAAATGATTGAGTAAGGACTTTGTGACTGAGCTTATTATCTGTAAAATATTTATATAATATATGTTGACTATTATTTCTTTCCAGGTCAAAGAACAACCATCAAATCCAAGCATTGCCTGTTACAGCTTCATTGTACAATTTGGACTGTATTCTGTTCTCAGTTTGGACATGCAGCTTACACTGATGTTAGTGAGAGTTGTGTGCACAGATGGGGGAAGTATGTTGGTTTTTATAGTAATATCGCTGGTGGATTATTAAGGGACAGGTTCTGATACCCGTACTGACACCGAGTAGTACCTTACTCTACAAGCAATCCTATTCATTTCAAAGGGGCTGTTCATGGTGGAAGCTGCTATTCAATGTGAATAAGGGTAGCAGAATCTGCCACTAAATAATGATTTGCCATTTGATTATAAATGGTGATTACCTGGAAAGTTTGGGGAATTTTGCAGTGTGATGCATAGATTTAGCTGTGCAATAGCTATTAATTTTCAGCGCAGTTCATAGCAATTTAACCAAACAATGTCCTTCAACATCAGTGATGATTTTCAATAGGTAAATTCCTGCATAATACAAGGAAAATATCCCCTTCTTTCACTTACATACACTACCATTAAGGGTTAGATTCATCTTTCATATAATGTATTCTTCATTTTTATTCATATATTGTGGACATCTTGAATAATTTGGGACAAATACCCACCTCCAGCTAGAAGTCCCATCTATTTGCATAAGCACAACAAGTAGGCTTCGCCCCTTTGTAATTTATGCAAGCACCAGTATGTCTTTCTAATTGTTCTGCTATAATCTGTGGGTATATTACTTGATTTCTATATTTCAGTCACTGCAGTTGTAGCTTATTTAAGGATTTGTTGCTGTACAAGTTTAAAGCCCAATCCTGAAAGCTTGATTCACTGGAATAATCTTTACTCACATAATAGGCTCATTGACTTCTGTGGATATAGTTGTGGAAGCAAAGGCTTGCAGACACAGGCCCATAATTGTCCAACAGTCTAAGATACTATGCATCTACACAGGAAAAATGCTGTGGAAATGAAGGGCCTGCTCTGGCTCTTACTGAAGTAAATGACAAAACAGCTCTTAACGTCAATGGGACGTGAAATAGGCCTAGTATTACTGGCTGACTTACTGACTGAGGGTCATGGATTTCTAGAGAATTGTTGTGATGTGCTACTGCATTTTAGGTGCCTTTAGCTATATAAAAAGTCCTTCAGATGTGCTGTTTCTGGATGTGGGAAATAGAAATTTCATAGACACACATTCTATAGGCCAGATCCTCAGCTGGTATAACTTGGCATAGCTCCATTGGCTTAATTCTAGGTCATGTGATTATGGAGGATTGTCATTTTCTATCTTTCTTAACATTCATATTGATCACAATGAGACATATATGTGCATGAGTACATATAATTAACCAATATCTTTGCCTTTACCGCGAATTACCATTACAGGTGTAATATAGGATTAAGGGTTCCTAGCCTGTTAGAATGCTGATGGCATTCTCACCTTGTGGCCAGCAGCCAACCAGTGATCACAAACAGAGATCATGATAGGAAGGTATTGTGAGGTCTCAGAAAGATTCAGTCAATCCTTTCAGCCGACTCCAGCTTATCCCAGCCATTCACTAAGGAGGAAATGGAATCAGCTATTCCTAGCTTAAAACCTTACAAGGCTTCTGGGCTTGACAACATCCATGGGTAGTTCCTGCATCACATGAGCTCATACTGTTGCAACTTTCTGCTAAGACTCTACAATACTTGTCTGGAATGCTGTACAGTTCCAAAGCTCTGGTGACGGTCACACATAGTGACACATCTTGTGCCTGGAAAGAAGGTGGATGACCTGAAGAACTATTGCTCAATCGCTTTGGTCAGTGTCACTTCTAAGCTGTTGGGTCTTAATCAACTGTTGCCTTTAATTGACCACAGTTACCTCATTACCATGAGGGGTTCCAACCGGGCTGTAGTGCTAGGAATAAGTGGTTAGACTGATCTCTTTGATTAAAGGATGCATTTGAGGCAGGACAAAAGATTAGCACTGCTTTTGTTGACCTTTCATTGGCATATAACACAGTTTGGCACCGTGGATTAGTCCTAAAATGATACTCCATGGTCCCACACAAGAATTTAGCATGCAGATGATTTCTAACAGAACAGTGGTCATCAAGTGTGTAGATGGTTAAAGCTGCCCACATTGCATGAACAACGGCCTTTCCCAGGGATCACTACTTGTTCCAGTGCTCTTTAATATAGGTATAACTGACCTGCTGCCCACCCAGACAACTAAATGTATGTGCACTGATGACATCTGTCTAGCAAGTGCCAGTAGGAGCTTTGAGGTGCTGGAGTTCTGCTTGTCATTTGACCGTGACACCTCAGTTAAGTATTTTTTTGCAGTGGCAACTTAAGATGACATTGTCTTCAGTGTGTTTAATTTGTTTCCATCTCACCCACTGGTTAGCTCATTGAACAATCAGCCAATCATTTTTTCACTATACCCTACTTCTGGAGGCTACAGTCCTTCCTGAAACACATTAAAATAACAAGTACCAAAATCCAGATGAGAGTTGCACACCTCCAAAGGCTTGCTGGGAATTCATAAGGTTCTAGCACTGCGGCCTTATAGACGTCTAACAATGCCTTAATTATTGCACCTGCTGAATACGCAGTGGCAGCATGGTGATCCAGTTGTCCTTGTGGCAAGTTGGACTCAATGATCAACCCTTTGTATCATCACTGGTGAGACCTGGACAACTCAAATCTCCAACCTTCTGGTCCTGGCTGGCATTGTTCCCCCAGTGAGCAGGGCCTGGCTGCTTTACTGTGCACAGCCAACTATTAAGACAGCTAACTTCAAATTTCATCTCAAAGCCACATCAAAAACACTGGTTAAAGTCAAGATGCCCTTTTCTGAGCCTCTCTGTCAGTACACCAGACACAACGTGCCCAAGATGGTGCAAGACTATATTTTGGATTGATGGCGCATTTCCTGGCAGATAGACAGCTCAGATCAGTTCTCACATGCCCCTCAGAGCAACCATAAGAACCAAGGGTTTCAGAGTAACAGCCGTGTTAGTCTGTATTCGCAAAAAGAAAAGGAGTACTTGTGGCACCTTAGAGACTAACCAATTTATTTGAGCATGAGCTTTCGTGAGCTACAGCTCACTTCATAAGAACCAAAAGATCCTGTTTTGTTATAGCAGGATACATTGGGGTCACATGTGGTTTACCTTATATCTTTGCCACTGGGTAGGGAGCAGCTTCTTGAACTCCCCATCTTGTCCTCATTGATCTCAAGAACAAAGATCATGCCATCTGATTAACAACTACCCTCTATAGCATCTTGGTGGTGGATCGATGCCCTTGTCATCTCTGAATGTTGCTGCCGTCAGAGTGGCTACATTACTTACCCAACATCTAATTCATTGATTGTGCCATCAGAAGCTGTACACCAGAAGAATGACTGCTAGACATTATGGTGAGAACACACACAGACTTCCATAGATAGATCTCTGCTCTGACATTTATTCAGAGAGCTGTCTCTGTGCCCAGAATTCACAGATCTCTTATCAATGGAATAATGTGTCTCCAACCATATCTAATAAGGCTGTAATGGTTAGTTCAGAACACCAGAAACTCAAATTGTGTTCACTTGTGTTCACTGGGGTATAATATTTAACATTATCCATGGCTTGTCTCTTGTTCTCTTCTTCTCCCCCTTCAATATATCAGACTTCTCTTCGTTTTACCATGGCTCTTCACCTAGCATGTGAGTTAAAGTGCATAATAAGAGATATAGGCCCAGAACTTCAAAGGTATTTGGGTGTCTAACTTCCATTGAAATTAATGGGAGTTAGGTGCTTGAATACCTTTGAGGATCTGATAGACCTTTTGACCCATTATGCAATTTCCCTAAATATCAGTGGTAGTTCTGTAGAAAGATAAAGAGCCATTGGCTAAACACCAACATCTTTACTTAGTCCTTCCTGAGGCAAAGATTCCACTGGTGTCCATGAGAATTTTACCTCAGAAAGGACTGAGTAAAAACTGAGGAAGGACTTTGGGACTTGACCCCTTAATTATTTATTTCCCTGGTATCACTTTCTTATTTTCGCTGCACATACTGAAAAATATCAATAAAACAAACATGCATTTTTAATTACCTACTAGAAGTACTCAAATGCGTGATTCACCAAGTGTTGCTGATTTCTGCTGAATACAGTAATTGACTCTACAAATATTTCTGGTAGTTTTTGACCAGCTCTGTAGCTGGTCAATTAATATTCATTGAATAATTTATTAAATGGTTAATGGCAAAATTAATCAAATAAATTGTGTGATGAATATTTTTTTCAAAGCCTGTTACAGTCTTTCCTTAATTTATTATACAGAGGACTGTATGTATTATAAACAAGCACTGTGAATTACAGAGCTACAATTTTACTGAAGGCTTTTGGGGATATCAGAAACCTCCAGAGTGAGGCTCAAGTGGTTTGGACAGTCACTAGAATCCAAAAATGTAATTATAGCCTCAAAATTCAAAATGTGCTTGCATTTTAATTAACACAGGGATTCAAATGTAATGGTACATCTTTCCTCACCTCCGTTACCTCTCCTCATTTCTTCTCTTCCTAGCCCACTCCCCCTTGTGTCTCCCCTTTCTCCGCCATAAAATTCCAGTCCTTACGTTGCTCCCTCCTAAACACAGCATAAGAGGCTGTCTCTGAAGATCAACCCTAGCAGCACGCAGCAGGAATGAATTAGGCTCCAGTATAACAAAGCACCTACTTAATTTTAAGCAAATGAATAATCTCACTGAAGTGAATGGGTCAATGAGACTGTTTACATGTTTAAGATCAACTGCATGCCTAAATGGTTTGCTGGCTGGGGGCCTTGGACACTAATTGAGAGATTTTAGTAATACATGGGGCATCGCATCGCATTTTAATTTGTATATTTTATTTCACTGTTTGGTTTACATTTTACACTGCAGTACACATATTAGATACCACACAGTGTCATGTACTCATACATTAGCTTTACGAAAAACATTGGGATAAATGTACTCCCTCACCACATAGAAATTGTTTTCACTAAAGGAGGATAATTTAACATTTAGATAATAAGTATGTGATTTTAAAAATTGTAGGTAGTGTTTGTTCCAAAACGATGGCTTTCTACCCTCTATGTAATTACATGTTTTGGAAAGTCTATTATTGTATCTCTAAGTTGCTAAAACCACTGGCAAACTCTGATTTTGAGGATTTACAGTATTAGGATGCTCACAGAAATGTAAACAGACACCAGATAGAAAAGAAAAAGTTTTCTATATTACTAAAATATACCAACTCAAAAATATATCACCTCAAAGACAGAAAGTAACCTCTCTGATAGACAACAATAATAATACTTAGTTCTTATATAGCATTTTTTAGCCATTCATCCCAAGGTGCTTTACAAAAGAAGGTAAGTATCACTATCCCCATTTTACAGATGGGAGACAGAGGCACAGGGACTTATCCAAACTTTGGAAGGTGGGACTGAAACCTAAAGTCTCCTGATTGCCCCCGGTGCCCTATTCACTGGACCATGCTGATTTCCTTCAGCCTCAACTTTCTGCCTGGCCAAAGTCAATGCCATAGTTGGGTATAGAACCCAGTTTTCTTGGCTCCCACTAGCCACATTGCATCCCCTAAAAAAAGTCAGTTTAGTTTCCCGACCTTAGTATCATAATATCTAATACTCAGTGGTCTTGATGATTCAGTTCTGTTCATTCCCTCTGAAGCACCTGGCATTGGCCACTGTGGGAAGACAGGATACTGGGCTAGATGGACCTTTGGTATGACCCAGTATGGCCGTTCTTATGTTCTTAGTTCTGTTTAGAAGATGCTTTCTTCATACATTAAGCTTTGGCAGTTAGCTGGAATTCTGTTGATATGATAATGTGGTTGCCTCTTTGTTTTTCGCAAGATTTCATTTTGTAAAAAGATTTCATTTTGTATGCAGTTGCTGATGCTTCAGAGGTTACTTTGAGACTGCACTTCAAATTGACAAGAATGTGGTCTCAATATTTTTCCCTTTGTAACTTTCTAGTTAGAAGGATGCTTCTTCTAATCAGCAGGCTTTAGTGGTGCTCAAACTCCTATCAGACTGCAACAGACTCTTAATCCAACTCTGATGTCGCAGATTAAGAAAATTACTAAAGTCTATAATGAAGTTTATCTTCCCTTTCATTTTCCAATATTTCAAATTTGCTTGCAATGTAGAATGCTTGTGTGAATGTAGCTCCCCAAGAGCTGTATATTTTTGCAAAAAAATAAGCAGCAGCAAATTGTCATCTGCTGTAGCTATGTGAAGTGAAAAACAAGAAAACTTCTGGAAATACCAGACTCTGTCTGAATTTGTCTGGGAGTGACCTACCCTTCCCTAGTGAAAAACTCTTCCAACTGCTGAAGGCTCTCATCCTGACGCTGATTTGTAGGATTATATGAACCCAAATCCACTGGTTCATCATTTATGAAGTTTACAGGTATGTCACCTCTCTGTTTTCAATTAAAAACAAAACAAAACAAAAAAAGAGAATAAGAATAAAGTTCTTTATACCACTGAGATAAGAGAATATGAATAAGGTTCCTTGTACTTGTGATATAAGAATAAAGGAATAGTGCTTCATGCTCTGAAGTAGGAGAGTCAGTGAGCTGAACAGCAATACTGATTGAGAGGACAGAAGATATATATGTCTTCCCTAGGACCCTGGCAGCATTTTATCAGTCTCTTCATTCAGTCTTTTTTCCATCATGACAGAAAAGGCTTTAGAGAGGAAAACTATAGCAAACTGATTTACAAGCTCTAAATAACAGCAGTAGATCTTATTACTGCAATGCACTTAAGAATCCTTCTTTCACCTTCCTTAGCCCTAATAATTTGTCATAGTTAAATTTTTAAAAATAGTGGGATGGAATGGTCACCAGCCATTGCAATACTAGATGCCAACTGCAAATGTGTGAACTTTAATTCTTCTAAAGCCACTTCATCTTCTAACAGAGGTTATTACCTTTCATCTCTCTTTGCTTGGCTTTTTTAAAGTTCCCTGCCTTCCATGTGAAATTCCATTTCACAAAGTGATTGACAGCAGACACAGAATCCTAAGGCTCTTCCGCCCTGAATGACAAAAATCAAGTAGAACACCCCCTTCCTTCTAAATCCTAACATACCATAAAAAGATTGTCATTGCAGCTGCTGTTGCTGAGTCCCACTGCAGGCCTTTTGAAAGAGTGGCTAAGTAGTTGCTTCTTATCTACTGTGTTTTAAAACAGTCAGCTAAGTTATTTTCTTAAAAGGAAAAAAATACTTTAAAACAATTTAACCTTATTCCCAAAGTCACGTGTCTTGCAATTAGAGTGCTTTTTGAGAGGCAGCATGCTCCAGTGATAGGGCTCTGGGGTTGGAGTCAGGAGACTCTGGGTCTGCCACTGACCTACTGTGTGACCTTGGGCAAGTCACCTCACCACTGTTTTTTTGTCTGTGTTGTCTAGTTAAACAGTAAGCTCTCCAGGGCAGGGACTGTTTCTTGCTATACATTTGTCAATTGCCTGGAACAATGGGGCTTTAGTCCTGATTGGGATCTCTAGGCACTACTGTAATTAATTATAATAAATATAATATAATATAATATAAAACCTGCTAATGAAGGTCATCAGTATAAAAGGAAAATAATTTTTACACATTAATTTTAAAGAGTTGAATAGCTGCTATGCAATGATGGGCAGAAGCAGATGTTTTCAAAGCCCTATAGTGATGCAAGTACATTATGAAAGACTCACTGTAAATGAAATGTAGGAAATACTTGTTGCACAGAGTGGTAAAATAGCACACTATACTTTTAAAGAAAGGGAGAGCAGACTGGAATCTGAGACAGGCAGGAACT
The DNA here is from genome assembly GCF_965140295.1 of Lepidochelys olivacea. Lineage (NCBI taxonomy): Eukaryota > Metazoa > Chordata > Testudines > Cheloniidae > Lepidochelys > Lepidochelys olivacea. The sequence continues at coordinate 115,600,527 of NC_140411.1, forward strand.
GGAGAGAAAGAGCAGGGGTGACTGGACCAGGAACTGCATATGTTAGAGGGAAGATTGTGTCACTGAGAAGTCTCTGCTTGGAAGTAGTGTCACAAAGTAGAATATGGGCCAACAGAATTCAACTCTCACTACAACTAATTCCTCTAATCAGTTTAATTTGATCAGACAGCAGTAAAGTTATATAGCGCCCGTGACACCCTATGAACCCAGGACCAAAGGAGGACATTTGCACAGGCACTAAATTGGAAGAAATGGTAAATATTTGCTTTGTACCAATGGACCTTAATAAAATGGTCATTTCAGAGATTTGTGGTTCAGTTAGGAAGTCAGCAAATTAGACTATTAATGTTAAATTGGAGTGAAAACAGACCTCATGCATAGTAATGAAGTTGAAGTTCAGCCAGCAGAGCTAAACAGGCAGGCCCGTCATTTTGTGTTAGTGCAGGCGGAAATCAGGAGGGACATTGGAAGGAAACACAAGATGATAGCACAGGCAGACAAAGGCTGCAGCAAGCTGTTCACCAGAAATCTAATCTCTAGTGAACAAACCCTTTGTAGGCTGGCTTTGAAAAACTCACAAATTCACAGTCTTTCACCTTTGGGTTTAGGATGAAAGACAAGCTGGCCAGCTGCCAATATTTAATTCAACTGTTTTATCTAAGAGTGAGATAGTGAGTCAGTCAGGATTGAGTCAGTCAGACAAGGACTTTCTGGATTCAGAAGAGGAGTTTTTTCTTGGAGATTTCTCAATTGACCTTAACTAATCTCTTCTTACTAGACTTGCAGCCTTGGAAATCTTTTTTTTTTTTTTTAAAGAAAGATTCCTCACTGGAATTTGTTCAGACCTTCACAGCTCCAATTTAGAACTGAGAAACACACTCAATAAAATAAAGTACTTACTGACTGCCTGAGGATCATAGAAGCTTCTCTAAAGCCTTCCAATAACAAGCTGGCATTGTTTAGTGAACCACAAGACACACAGGGACAAAGCCAAAAACATTTACTCAGGATTCCTGAAGGAACTTGTGGAGTTTGGTATATGTTTCCATGGGCATCCTTCTTCCTTCACCTCCTGCCCCTCCCCTGCACCCAGACCTAGTACCCTGCTGGTGTCCCAGAAAGGGGGAGATGGTGCCATAGAAGCAGTTGCTTTACTCCTTCCATTCAGAATGGGTCAGATCTTCTGAATAATCTACTCCATATGTTGACCACAAGCGAATGATCAGGCCTTGAGTAAAGCCTTCAGGATTTGGCCCATGGTTATTCTTTTATTACTATATGAAGTTAGGAAATACTGGTTACATTTTATCCGATATTTTTTTATTCCTGTGAGGTCATATTCCTTGAGTTTTGCTTTTGCTTTTAGCCTTGAACCTCAAGCCGCATTGTAAGTGCTGAAGTTCAGCTGATTTTGCTTGAAAATTAAGCAAAACCCTGAGTTTCACATACTTTCAGCACAAAGCCATAAACTGGATTGGAGCTGCATGAAGTTGGGGCTCGGATCTCTCACAATATTTACAAACCAACACAAATCATTAAGTAAGCCCGGACTGAACTTTGAGTGTGGAACAAACCCCCAAATCTGTTGAGTATTGGATTTCAAAGTGAGCATTTTTCCACAGCTCCAAAAAGTGTTTATCTAAACAGCATTTGAATTGACTGAGCCTGTGGAATTTTGCTGGCACTCTTATAAGAACAGGGTTACTCACAAAATTTCTAGTAATTCTTGTTTCTTACATGGCCAGAAATGCCTTGGACTCAGTTCAATACTGCTTTGCACCTTGTGCAGACAGACACATAGACCTGTGCAATGAGGGTATAAATCACCACCATGCTGAGTTGGTGGCACTATACACCCAGTGTGCATGGTTGTACATCACTACACAAGTGCAAGGCAGTAGAGAATCAGGCCTCATAAAAGCTACCTTCTCCCTTCATACCTGAAGTGTAAAGGCACATGAAATGGAAGAAAAATAATAATTAAAAAAGAAGTTATCCAAATACTGTTAAACTGCCAAAAAAAAAAAAGTCAGATTTAAGTTTTGAAGAATCATTTGTCAGGTCTTATTTTATCTTTATTATGCTGTCAACATGAGCTGGCTATCTAATTGGTAAGGTGGGGTATTAAACATTTCTTCCTTCCTAACTTTATACTTTATTGTGACACTGGTATTGTCATACTGTATTCTCCCCTGACCTTGTGTTTAGAAGAGATAGAATGTGAATACTAAATTTGCATGACCGTTACTATTCCAAAATACAAATTAAGCTTGTGTTCTTTGCAACAGCATTTGAAAGGAGTTATTTGGTCTGTAGTGCCAGCTGTGTAGCAGACAGATAAGCAACAGCACAGATTTATGTAAAAATAAGCATAATAATCTTCCTAAATACCTCTTCAGAGAGAAGTTGATAGTGACTCAGTCTACTTGAAATGATGATATAAAATCCTAGTTCTCCCTGAAGTGGTGTCAGAGGCGGTCAGACCTAGTCATCGGAGCAGGAGTCAAGCCTAATGGTCAGAGTTTGAATGCCAGAGCCCAAGGTCAAAGCAGAGTCAGAGCTGGGGATTGGAAATGAAGGTCAGAACTGAAGTCAGTGCGCGAATGTCAGAGCAAAGGGTCAAGACAGAGTCAGAGCCTGGAATCAGAACCAGATTCCCTGGAGTCAGGGAAAGCAGGAGTAGAGCTGATTCCAAGGCAAGAGCAAGGCTGGGATAGAACTGGAACAAAGCTGGGTGCAGGGCAGGGTCTAGGCTGGAGCAGTGCAGGAGTGAGGCAAGGCTTGGAGTGAGGCAAGCCCAGGTAGGCAGAGAATCCACAGCCATGTGCACTGAACTGCTGCTGATCCTCTGCAGCTGCTGGGCTCCAGAGCAAGCCTCCTGAGTGTCTTAGCCAATCAGGTGGTTCTGCTGTGACCCAGCTGACAACTGGGTAGACGCAGCTGCAGGCCCTCATTCCTTACAGGTGATCTCTGTGAGCACCAGTGGAAGTTATCTTTTCCATTCCAGGTGGAACAATAAGATAAAGAGAGCCGTCAGCAAAAAATGAGTTATCAGCTTATCAGACAGAAGTCGCTAAATACACGTGTGTGCATATAGATGCACACACACCCCTACAGGTATGCAAACATACAAACAGAGCAAGTCACTTATGTTTCCTAGCCTTCAATGTGGGATTTTTTAACTATTCTGTTCAGTAAACCAGATTAAATTTACTATAATTATATGACAAATGCACTTCACATATTTTCACAGGGCAGACTAGGTGATCACAATGGACCCTTCTGGTCTTGGAATCTATGACTTTTGCCTCTTTCAACTTTCCTTCTGTTATCTGTTAGGTACATGTGGTGGATGCTCACTCACTTCAATATCTCTTCAGCTACTAGTTTGAAAATGCTTCAGTGTTTATACCTGATGAATCTTGGATTAAATCTGATACAAAACTATCATCCCAATCATATCTTCTTCATATATCATTTGGTCATGTGGTAATTGTATCAGAGCCAGTCACTAGGAAATTATTTGGCTGTCATTGGATGACTCTTAGGTTCAAGCTAAACTCTTGAATCTTGTTCCTTTTTTATTCCCACTCAACCACTATTTGCTTGGGGATAAATGCCATGAAAGATGGGCTATCCTACGTTTTGGGCAGTTAATTTAGTAGTTGCCCAGCCAATATCTCTGACTGATCTTTTTCCAATTCCTACAGGCAGGAAGGAACCCAGCTATTTTTTAAAAACTGAGGCACAGTGGTTGCAGCATATTAGTGAGGAGCACACAGTATGCTCTCCATTGGAATCTTTACCTCCGGTCTTCCTTGATTTGTTTCCCTTAGTTTAAAATAAATCATTTAACATGCTCTTTGTGACTTGGAAAACATAATATAAATTATTTGAAATGTCCTAAAATTCCCTACAACTTTTAAATTTCCTACTATGTCTTTCTCCAGAAGCGCTTCCTGAAAGAATCAACATCCTAGTGATTTCTTTGGCTTGGCCTCCTCTTTATAAAGGTAAGCCATCTAATTAAGGAATGGAAACACTAGGTCAGTGCTTCTCAAGCAATCTGATGTGAGGGACCAGCAATTTTTTTTCCAATGTGCGCACAGACCGGCAGCCGATGGCTCGCAGACTAGCACCGGTCAGCAGCCCACCACTTTGAGTAGCACTGCACTAAGTGACTGAGCTGACCAATCACATGGTTCAAGCTGGGAATTCTGCATAGGGAATACTTGAAGGAATACTTGCTATAATAGGCTTATAAAAAGCTATTCATCAACAGAACAGTAAAAGTCATGAATAGTTCATGGGTAATTCACTGACAGAAGGGTCAAATCTGACAAATAAATTGTTCACTAAGAATATTCTGATGAGCTCTAATTATATGAATGAAATCCTCTCTCTTTGTCTCCTGATTGCTTGAGAGTCACATAAAAGGAAGTGAATAGAATGGAAATAAAGTTCTGGCAGTAAGTAGTAGATGCCATATTGATTTTAAGTTGTTGCTAGGTAAATAATTAAACCAGGATTTTACCACTGATTTTATCTGTTTGGTGTATGTGAAGGCAATTTAGATGCCTCAATGGAAAATTAATTAGTATAGCTCTATCACTTCTAAAATATTGGAAACGTCTAATCATTAAACGATGAAATTACTGTAGTGGCTGAGAAGCACTCATTAGCGATCTATTCCAGCTACAGAAAATCTCACTCTTAAGCCTAATGCCTTGACAGATCAAGTGTAATTGTGAAAAGGGGTCAATTTGATGAATTTGCTGAGCTGCCAGTTAGATTTTAAAGCTGAAATCTAACAAACTAGATCTGCCAATTGGATGAGGGTTATAGCCAATATTATAATAGAATCTAATTGAACAACCACTTGTTTTTGAATCCAGGGAGCGTTAACTCACTAATTTAATGCTAGGTTCTTTTCAGGTCAACTTTAACTTGAACAGTATTTCTCTAATCAGGACATTTGGTTACTCTTAGTCAATCAACAGTTTATTAATTCACCCAGTACCACAGCAATATACAATCAACAGTCCATCAATCAAGTGTACACACAACTAATGTTCTAGGTATATACTTAGTACACCTATACAGTCCTGCAAGCAATTGTCAGAGTATGGTTGAGGCTCCACAGTTATGCCAAGGAAGAATACAAACAACTGTGATTTCTCATGACATTTATTTATGATCATCATCAGTTCTTTAGTACATTTATCACACATCCTCCAAGGATGCACTTGCCTTTAAGGCCCCTTTAAGAGGTGGGGGGCCCTGCTGTTTGAATGGTTTGGCCTGAAAGGGGACACGTTTAGAATATCAGAAGCAATTGCTTAAAATTATGGTTCAAATGTCTCTCAGGCCAATTTGTTTGGACTTATGAAGGCAGGCATGCATATAGCATTAGTTAAAATCTAAAATATAGTTACTTAAGGTCTCACTCAAGAGGCAGACTCCACAAGATAGCCCACAGTTACTTATGTTAAAGAACAAAAGGAGAAATACAGTCTTCGAAATGAAATCTCACCTCTTCATCTTAACTTGTTAACTCTAGAATATGGGAGAGTCTTTTCCACACAGCTCGTCCAGGTGTTTGTCACACAGGAGATTCTGCAGCTTCTTCATGGATTCAGTCCACTCTCATTAGTTCTGTGACCCTGGATTAAGGGGAGAGTCTTTTCCACACAGAAGTTCAGCGAGCTCTACTTAATCCTGTGACTCTTGATAAGGAGAGCATCTTTCTTACATGGCGGTTCAGCAAAACTCTGGACTCCCACATGGTTACTTCAGTTTTATATATCCTGATTCCAGGGCACATTAGAGGGGGCCATGCTCTGATTTCTACTGACCATTTGCCAAATGGCTCTGAGCTTTCAGCTTTTTCAGTTTCTCTCCTCCTTATGACAAGTTTCAGAGTAGCAGCCATGTTAGTCTGTATTCGCAAAAAGAAAAGGAGTACTTGTGGCACCTTCGAGACGAACAAATTTATTTGAGCATAAGCTTTCGTGAGCTGCAGCTCACTTCATCGGATGCATTCAGTGGAAAATACAGTGGGGAGATTTATATACACAGAGAACATGAAACAATGGGTGTTACCATACACACTGTAAGGAGAGTGATCACTTAAGATGAGCTATTACCAGCAGGAGAGCGGGGTGGGGGGAGAAAGCCTTTTGTAGTGATAATCAAGGTGGGCCATTTCAAGCAGTTGACAAGAACGTCTGAGGAACAGTGCGGGGGTGGAGCGGGGAAATAAACATGGGGAAGTAGTTTTACTTTTTGTAATGACCCAGCCACTCCCAGTCTCTATTCAAGCCTAAGTTGATTGTATCCAGTTTGCAAATTAATTAATTTAATTAATTTGGCCGGATACCACACTGCATACAAAAATGTATTGAGTTTCACAGGGGTCATATACTCCCTTGATCCACTCACTGCACTCCCATTGACATGTCTGTTGCATGTATAGATCAAAGGCAGTACATAACTTTACCTATACAAGTCACTGGAAAAGTAGTGTTTCTACCTTTACCCAGAACAAGCCAGATATTTCATACAATGGTTCTCAGTGAGATTCACTCTACTACTTGCTTTTGCACAATAAAAGCTAGATGCAATGTGGCATACAACTTATAAACTGGAAGACAAATTCAAATAGCAGGAAATATCTGAATAACAAAGCCTCTGAGCAATTAGTGCTATAATACCTGTGGCATATTTGTATGCACTGCATTCATGCTAATTGCCCATCACTGGGCTAATTTAACATAGGTTATTTCTGAGTCGATTCCATCATCACTATGTTTTTACTGTTACTAAGCTACTGTAATTTCAGTGTCAGATGGCTCTGTTTTGACTTGCATATGTTTGCAACCCTTCAGTATCCACAGGGAGACCACAGTTTACTATAATGTTTCCAGTTCAAATATGTCATACACTTAAAACCTGTGAATTTGCACTGCAGATACTTACATGCCCCATATCAGACCTGTGTCTGTCAAGTGTATCTGACATGCGAACCTCAGGATTACTGTCAGCTGGTCCTTTGCTGTTTTGGAGATAGCATTTTCTCACTGCAAAATTTCCTATCTATGTATTTTTTATTATTTAATTGCTCTTAAAGTCTATTCATTCATAAAAGGTCATCTAGTCATTAGTATGAATTAGTTTCTACTGTATATCCAAATGGTTGTGTCAAATAAAAAGCACAGAAATAGAAAGTATAAAATATATTGTACTAGAGGGAATAACTGCATTTTCAGGGAGATTAACTAATCTAATGTTTTTCCATTTTTAACTTGTATTATTCTATGCTATTTATGCATCTTAGTATTGTTCTTCACTGTCTACCAATGGTGTATAAAGCTTTATAATTAATTTTAAAAAAGCATTTTTTTCCTCTCTCAGATTTTATTGATGGTTTTAGTTTTACTGTTGTTTAAGAACATGTATAATACTCAGAAGCATTTATAGGCACGTAACACAGATTTGTCAATATTGTGATGTCAAACTATTAATCTCTAATTTCAATTTGTGAATGAAAACGGACTATGCAAAAGATAAAAGGGCAGAGAAGAGAATATTAAAGCGAGGCCTCTTAGGAAACAATAAGGAAGTTGTAGAATGGTATACAAGTCTAGAAGGGACGGAGAATGAGTGGAGTCACTAGTCATCATAGAGTGTAGTGACTAGTGAGCAAAAATCAACTGTCATTAGATATAAAATAACGGAGAGTCCATGGATTTTAAATTATTAGGGTGGAGGTTGGCTTACTAGAATCTAGAAATTTCAGAAATATGGGTAATGCTGGAGCACCAGAACCAAGAGGTCAGGGGGCCATGACCCCCCCACTTTTAAAAGTGGGAGGCCTATGCCCACCAGTTTTTCAACATGGGCATAGTTTGTGGGGCAGGGGATTGCATTGCACCACCAAACTGGAAGCCTCGGGCAGGCACAAAGCAGCACAGGTAGGGGAACAATATAAGGTGATCAGCTCCCCCCCCTTAAAGCGAAGCTCCTGGCTGTGGCACCAGCCTCTTCCCCGTCAGGGGAGTTGAGGTGGACCTTAGCCCTCACTCGCCACGGGGCCCCGCCCCTGCTCCTCCTCTTCCCCTGAGGCCCTTCCCCCTGGCCAGGCTGGAAGCTGGAGCCGGGCCATGGTAAGAGCCACCCAGGGAGTCTGGGCTGCTGTGGGGAGTCCCGGACCCTCCACATCCCCTGGTTGGGAGGCTGGGGGGCCCAAGAGCAGGTCCCTGCCCCCTGGCCTGACCTCTCAATCTCAACTTTGCACCCCAGAAATGTGCATCTTGCACTGCTCAGGACCACCCCCCAAACAGTGTAAGCTCATTAAAAGTCTGTCACTCCATCAAAGGGAATGATTATGCACCAGCCTTTGTTAACCTGAGTAGAGATTCCCCAAACACTTCAATCAAAATACAACTGGTTTAGATAAAAGAATAAATCAAGTTTATTAACTAGAGAAAGATAGATTTTAAGTGTTTTACAAGTGGTAAAGGTCATAAAGGTCAGAACTGGTTACACAAGAAATAAAAGGATAAATCTGCGAACTGATTCCCAAACTTTACGAAGCTAAGTAAGATCTGCAGCAAACAGCTTTCTCTCCAGATGCTGTGGGCAGTTCACAGTTCTTAGTTCACAGGCTGGATTTCCTTTCAGCCTGGGACCACTCCCCTTCAGTGTTCTTCAGGTGTTCACTGACGTTATGAGAAGAGAGATGTAAGGTGAAGAGGAGAGGTAATTTGTGTTGTTTTTTCTCCCTTCTTATACTCCAGCCCCCTGTGCTGGAACAGTCCTTGCTGGGTCATGGGGTTAGGCAGTTCCACGGTGTACGTGCTTTGTAATCAGTCCTTCATATGAACTGTAAATTCTTTTGTTTATACCTTCCCCCTTCTGTTGAATGTCTGATTAAACTGATAATGGCTCCAACACTTTGCTGGTAGCCAGTGTCCCTTTATCTCTGAGAAATTGGCTTGTGGGTGTAACCCAGAACTACAACACATTTCGAGTAACAATCGTATAGTAAAATCTTAAAACTCCATATACAATGTTGGTACACAGATTATAACAGTAAAATTATGTTCAGCAGATTATGAGTTTTCAAACGAGACAGCATATTATGTATAAAATATAACATAAACCATATAAAAGTGATGAATATGGGTGCAGGGTGTTACATGGGGCACAGTGTGTCACACTATGTCATGAAACTTTGCCTACTGAATTAGAAAACAGAATACTGATGTGTTTGTGTCATGACCAGGAAGTGAGCAGTCTCACCTACTGGTTGGAGTGGGAGTCAGGAGCCAGGCCAGGTCAGGAATCAAGAGGTCAGGGTCTGAGTTATGCCAGAGGGCAGACCAAGAAGTCAGGTGTCAGGAGACAGGCAGGATCAGGTTACCATGGCATCATAGTCAGTCAGTAGACACACGTAGCACAAGGGAAGCAGCCCTAAGCAGGTGCATGGTCAACTTCCTAGTCCTGTGCTCGGTTTAAATAAAAGCATGGAACCAGTTAGGACCCCCCAAGTTCTGCCAATCAGATCTCAGGACTGCAGCCCTCTGTCTAAGTTCAGCTTTAAATTTTGGTGACCGTTAGTAGGTTACTGGGTGGCAGATCAGAATTTACTGGCTCCTAAGAGGCAAGATCCCTGATCCCAGTTTGATGATCCTTTGAGTGAGGCACTTGTCATGCCATTGACGTCACTAAAACATAGTCGTGAAGTGATTATCATTTAAATCCCTGTTCCAATCCTTCCATCAGCTCTTCAATATCACCTTCATTTAGGAGAAATCTATGTTCATCTTCAACACCTGAACACAGAAAAGATCAATCAGTGGCCATGCCAGGAAAAGAACTGAAAGGCAAGACTTGAATTTGATAGGAATAAAGCTTCAACCTTCTTTTGTCTTAAGGTTACCGATAATATAGCACAAAATGAGTAATTTAAACAAATTATTGTAGCTGCAGAGAGGCACAAAAGAGACATATTTAGAGAATCTAGAGTCTGTCTCTCTACATTTGTGTCCTGGTACCTTAAGTATCTTGAAATTTGCACTGAATATACGGAGGACTTTGATCAACAATAGAGCATTCATTTTACACGACAAGGGGCTCCATGGAGAGTCACTAAATTTACAAGGGCAATTGAAGGATGTTTCAGACACATGACAGATTACAGGCTTCTGATACTACTGTTGCAGTCTCAATGGAAAGCTGCTTTAGTGATGAATTGTCACCACAGGAAGACAAAAATGAAAAACAATTCAGAGAAGCTACAGAACTTTTCCACTACTTACCTAAATACGAAGGTCCTAAATACAAAAGTCATAGGTTGAAGCCAGGGCAGAAAACAGAGGGTGAAACATGGCTGATGGAAAGCAAACCAGGGTTATACCCTTTACATTTAGCATATAAATTAAAGGTCTAAATTTCTAACCCAAATCAGTATCTGGGTCACACTTTCGTGGATCAGAATAGTGGAATCATGAAAAATGGGGCAGCTGAATTCAAATTTTCTTCAATTTTTAGAAGACCTGTCTTCCTGCCCTGCTAGCTGAGAACCACTCAAGTACTTTCAGTTGGTTCAGTTGAAATTTCAAAATAGGCTAGATCAGTGGTTCTCAACCAGGGGTATGCAACTGCATTATCCCTTTGTCTCAACAAGACAGCTTTGCTGGGGCTTAGACTGTGTGTCTGCTCCCTGCCACTCCAGTCTGTCTGCCTCACTAGCTAACTCCTCAAGACTCTGCCAGTCCAAACCTTGCCATGCAGGTAACAGTGAACCCCAGTTCCCGACTTCTCCCCCCGATGTCTTCAGCAGTGTCCAGCTCCTCTCACTGGACACTCACAAAATGATTAAGTTCATTGCCTCCAAAGAGCAGCGAGAGTCAGCAGAGGAGGAACATGTGGAGTGCAGTGAAGAGTTCTCCACAGAAAGCCAGGATCTCTTTGGGACTTAGAAACCTGAGGGCAGCAGTATAGGAAACCAACGCTATTCCCAGGCAAAACCTCAGCCTGGGACTCAGGAGGGAGATCCTATCAAGGGAACCTCAGCATGTGGGTATCTATCGGTACAATTAATTATTATACTATACTGCTGTGCTACCTTCTGTTCCAGGTGCCTCACAACTGCAACCACAGGCACCGACTCTGGGCTGGAATACTCATGGGGAAAAAACAGCGGGTGCTCAGCACCCACTGGCAGCCCCACTGATCAGCTCCTCACCCTCCCTCCCAGCACCTATTGCCTGCCGTGGATCAGCTGTTTAGCAGATTCAAGAGGTGGTGCAGGAGATGGGGAGAAGTGAGGGTGGGGCGCACTCAGGGGTGGAGGCAGAACAGAGGCAAGAAGAGGTGGGGCAGAGGTGGAGTGGGGGTGGGAAGAGGCAGGGTGCGGGTAGGGTGGGAAGAGGCGGGGTGGGATTGGGATCTTGGGGAAGGAGAAAAGTTGGGGAAGGGCCTGGGGTGTAGGAGGGGTGGAGCATCCCCAGGGAAAGTGGAATGTCTGTGCATATAACTGCAACCACTTTTGGGAGATGTGAACTAGGAGCCTTTCTGAATCTCCAGCCCATGCCTCCCCACCTCCCTTGGCCCACACTCGTCCCCTTCATTCCTTTGTCCCCTCGTACACAATTTCAAAATGACAGCTGACTAGCCTGGCAATCTGTCTCATGCTAAAGCTCCGATAATCTACTGATTACAAGCCTGTGGCATGGAAGGCACATACCCATCTACCTCTTTTCCTTTTCCCTCCCCACCTCTGTCCTACATAGTGAACACTTCTCCTGTCTCCCCTCCCCCAAATTCCATTTGCCCACTCAGAATGGAGGCTGTCAGGAGGGCACAACTGCAACCTCCACCACACCTCCCTTCACCTATCATTCAAATGATGAAAACATTCAGTGGTGTGAAATTCAATAGTTTATCCAGACAGCAGTTACAGAAAAAAAGTTTGGTTCGTACTGTCAGTTTACTTGAGGTAGATGTGGACACCACCTGCCCATAGAGGTTCTAACACTAACAGCTTTCTGCTGAGGTATGTATGCCCTGTAACCGGCATTCATACAGGAAAAGAAGTTTACCTTTGGGATAGCAAAGCCATACAGCTCGCAGTGACTTTTCACAGGCTTATACCGAAAAACACTGGGAGCAGTTAAATCTTCAATCAGTGCAGATCCCCATCCCCCCCCGCTATTTTTCTCTGCACTTTCAGCATGTCTTCAGGGGAGACAAAGCAGAAGCTAAGACGGAGAAATTGTTCAGTTTTGGTCCAAACATTGTGTGGAATAGCTGCACAGGTTTTGCCCCTAGCATAGCTCAGAATTCCCTTCCACTCCTGCAGCACTTCTAGGGCGACCATTTTGGTGAATAACTTAATCAACAGCTGTGAGAGCCGACCTCAGGGTAGACTGTCAAAAACAGGGCAGATACCCAAAGCTGGTGGTGTGTTCTATAACTAGATTTCACCAAGCCAGGAACAAAAGTGAACTCCTGGATCACTATACCAGTCTTACCATAGAGTCACAGGCAGTCCCCTTAGACTCTCCAGTCTATCTTGCCACTCAGACAAACTGCACTTGGTGATAACGGTCACTTCAACTAAAAATCACAACACATTTGGTTTCTCCCAGTTCCGAAGGACCAGTCACTTACCCCAGGTCAACTGGTATTCTGGATCTTACACCAAAGATAGCATTGCCATGGCAAAAGACGTTGTCAAGAAAGAGAGGGACATGCAGAAGCAATTCCTGGAGGCAATACAGACGCAGAAAGTTCTGCTGTGGCACATGCTGCTCGTGGTCACACAGACAGGCAGCTCTCTACCTCCACATTCTACATCTTAATTAATTAGCCTCTCTCCGTCGGTATGGCTACTTCCACCTTTTCATGTTTTCTGTATGTATATATGTATATCTTCGTACTCTATGTTCAATTCTATGCCTCCGATGAAGTGGCTTGTAGCCCACGAAAGCTTATGCTCTAATACATTGGTTAGTCTCTAGGGTGCCACAAGTCTTCCTGTTCCTTTTGCGGATACAGACTAACACGGCGGCTACTCTGAAACCTGTCAAGACAAAATAAGGAATTTCACAACGTGCCCGTTCTACCACCCATAAAAGACACTGCAGTGCTCAGTGCAGTGCTTTCCCTCTCCCCATCTCTGTCCCTCCCTCCACCCCCAGAATAACAGCTGGATGTACAGCTGCACATTTTCAGGTCTGACACTCGAAATAAGAGTGTTAGGAATCCCTGGCAGTATTTCCCTGGCTTCTTCTGTTTTCTAGTGGATATCTTGCAAGCTGCTCCAACTACTGAGCAAGTCACTGCACTTCAGTGTTCTATTCACTGTTAAGGCTTCCTCCCTTCCTCTCACAAATATTGTGCAAATTACAACATGCAGATATAATCTCCAGCAAGTTTTTTTCCCTGCAGTTTCCAGCCTAGCCCATAAACAGAGTCACCTTCCTGTCAGGTGGCCAAATGCCCACTCCACTGTCATTTTGCAGCTACTGATGCAATAGTTAAATAGTTCCTTTCTTGTGTGCAAGTGGCCTGTGGATAGCTTCATTAGCCAGGGAAACAGAGGTCTCCTGGGATAACTGGAGCAATCTTTGCTCTATTAATGTCCATAGTGATCCTGGGGACAAAGTCTTCTTCATTCATTAAGGTAAACAGAGCCGAGTTCTGAGATAACCTAGCAATGTGGACCTTTCCAGACCACCCTGCATGTATGTTTGTGAACCTGCCACAGAGGTCAACCAAGACCTGGAGCACCATTGAGAAATACCCCCTTTCTGTTTATAAACTCTGAGCCCTGGTGCAGGGGGCAAACTAGAGGCACATGGGGCCCATCAATTGCCCCAGTACAGTTCGGGAACCCCATGTGTGCACAGCCCATCAGTATCTTCTGAACATTACCAGATTGTATATCTCGGTGCAACAGTACCTTATTCATGGCATCACACACTTGCATGACAATGGCCCCAACACTCAATCTCCTTATGCTGAATGGGCTGGTGACAAAGCGGTAACATTCGGGGATGGCCAGCTTCCAGATGGCAATGGCGACCCACTTCTCAGTGGGTATGAGGCACCACATGTTGGTACACTGCTGCGGGAGCTTGGGGCTAGTTCAGCACAGATCTCAAAAAGGTTACCTTCATCATCCTGAACATCTCCCACCACCGCTGGTCATTTGAGGTGTGCAGTACGATCTTTCCCCACCAATCCACACTGGTTCCCCATGCCCAGAAATGGCGCTGTACTGTGTGAAGCTGCTCTAGGAAGAGCTTGTGTAGCAGCAGTTGCTTGGTGTCGTCTGTGTCTTCATCATCCTTCTCCTCCTTTACCACTGATTCTGATGGAAGAGCCACTGCTGCACCCATGTCATCTGCTTGGTGGTGTGACAAGCCAAGTCCAAAACAAAAGCCACCCAGTGCTGGGAGTGTAAATAAAGCCCCAAACCAGACTCTGTATTTGCAGTCACCAGCATAGTGGGGTGCAGCACTGTTGGGTCAGTTGCTAGACAACAGCAATTTGAAAATGATGCTAGCCTGACCAGAGAGAGAGGGGGGTGGGGAGGCATGGGACAGAGTGAGCAGAAGCATGGGTTTTTTTTAATTTAACCCCAAGGTCCCAGAATTCCACTGGCTTCCACATGCATCCCACAATACTCCGTGAGAAAAATCCCAGAATTCACACATGTTTAGTATTCACCAGGCTCCTGACGTGAACACAATGAGGCAAATTGAAAGAAGGCACAGCTGTCCTGTGTGCACACTATTAGTACAGTTTACCTATTGCATACCCAACTAATGTGTGTCAACTCAATGCAACCTAAATGCTTCATATAGATAAGGCTTCACTCTCTGTGTTTCATATGTGGACATGTTTGAAGAACTCATATTTTCTAATGTATTTAAACAAAAAACAAACAATCACACCCAAACTATTGTGTTGTGTCCTCTCCCTTCCTCCCCCTTTATTCACATGCCATTTATTTAGGTTGCAGTCCTGAAAATTGTTCTGTGTGGGCAGACACCTGTGCCTATTTGGAACAATTAGTAGTATACTGGGATGTTAGCCTATAACCTCTATGTTGTAGAGGCCTATCTAATTATATGTATGTTACATGAAGCTTTATAATTCATAAATAACACAGTCAGTGCTCATCTGCAATATTAGAGTAAATGTAGATTTACTCCTGGCTAATGCTGGCTTCTTTTGGATCCCTATAGCAGAACAAAGACTGCCTGGAGGGGAGGTATTAGTGCTAAAAAGAATTAACAACCTCCCATCCAGAGACGACTCATGCCTGCTGATAGTGGGAGGGCAGAGTGAGGGCAGCCAGCTTCAGTAGTGTTACTGAGCATGCACAGTCCATGTGAGCATGCTCAGTACAAGCCAAGCAGCAAATCGGGGGAGGGGGCAAGTGACCCCGCATGCACCTCCGCACGAGTTGCCTCTGCTCCCCATCAACTGTGGGGCTTTTAAATGCCCAGCACAGCCCAAAGGGTAACCTTAGCCAGGGTGGCATTGATTCAGTCCATCCATCTTTGCTGCAGCCTCCATCAAAGGGGTCAGCAAAGAAACCCCAAATCCAAATTAAAACTACCATTCCCTCAATGGACGCCTCAGGGTGGATTGTAATGCTGCTTCTCTCCCGAGGTTTTATCTCCCATGAACCACAGTGGGACTCTCTGTCCATCAGATTGCCATTTGCACTTTCTGTACCAACAGGCATGAACTGAACCTAACGTCTGCTGGCCAGATGCTCAGCTGGTGTTAATCAGTGTAGCTCCATTGACTTCAGGGGCCATAGTCATGTCAATGGAGCTACCCAAGTTTACACCATCTGGCCAGGAATATATATATCCATTGCATATTTCTGGTATAAGGAAAGTTATGGATATGATTTTTTTCTAGGTTCTTCAGTGTACTTTAGACTGCTTTAGAAATTCTGTCCACCCAGAGATATTGTGAAGAGCTCATTACTTTTAAAAAAAGAAGAGAGATTCCCCCTTTTTATTTTAATTAGTTTTGTTTTATTTCTTTTTACTTTCATTATTGGAAAACTGCTTTGGAGCTAATCGATAAACCTTCTAATGGGAATGATAGCCTTTATAGGTCATTTGCACAACAAAAAGTCCTGTTCCTAACAGTCTCAATCCACTGCCCAGGGCATTTCTTTGATTTCTGGCATTTTACACATTGGACATGGGTAACATAGTTAAGATTACGTTGACATTATTAGAAAGTATGTGCCCATTTTCAGACACAGTAGCAATAAAAATGTGTGAAAAAATCATTTGTTGATGCCATTGTGCATTTCTTCAGTGAGGCAACATGCTTAGCACAGAGCTCAAAGCCCTATGTTTTTTTAACCGGCATTTCCTTAGAGTATCTTTGTGTCACACTGTCATTACCCAGGGACTCACTTCTAGTACATTGTGCAACAGACCATTTAGACTCTAGTGTAAGTCTACGTAGGCTTTTTGTACAGAGGTTTGCCCCGTGCCCTCAATCTAAGCTCTTTGTACAGTTGTTGCCCCCCTCCTCCCACTCTTTCAGAGCTAACCCCTGAATGATGGAGCATTAAAGACATGCTATGAAAGCATTAATAAGAGAGGTTGGGAATCTCTTTTGCCAAACACTTCACAAAATTATGCAGATTTCAGTCTCCCACAGATTTGACGGGCGATGATGTTGACATTGTTTAGCCTCACATGCAGCATTCTTCCTGTATATTTATTATGAAATGTGGGTCCAAATTGGTTCCTGCCATAAGCAGTCTCAACTCCTGGGTCAGTTCTATAGAGACACAAACAATGGGTTAAGTTACACATACCACAGTGCCCTAAGTCTGACCTCGCTTAGACCAGTGTAAACCAGGAAATTCCACTGAGGTCACCCAGACCTGCAGATAATATTTAGGATAATCATGGTGATGAGTTGTAGCTGGTACTGAAAACCAATGGGAAAAGGAGCAAAGGAATGTGCTCTCATTTATACTGGTATAAGTCAGGAGAATTTCTATTGAAGTCCATGGACTTACAGTGAAAAACCCATGTGAGGTTGGAAACAGGCCAACAGCCTTCTCTTCCTTCCGCCCCGCCCCTCCCAACACATGCACATTTGTATCTGAGTGGATCCTTGTTGTGCATGGACCCATTGGCCAAATAACCACCACTACATCTTGACATGACCACTTTGCCTCTCCAAGGTCCAGCACAAAGTGTTGTGCTCCATTTCACTTCACAGGAGAATGCAGAGTCCCCTGGCACCTGCTCTCCGCAGCTTGCCTGCTCAGCCACTCCCTACCCCATACAATAGACACACAGCAGGCCAGATTCTGAACCATGATCATCCCACTTTGTTCTCATCTGTAGGAGAAAGTGGGATGCCGGAAAAAGTCAACTCTCCCCAGCTATGGATTTCTGCCCATTCAGAGGCAGTGGGCCAGACTAATGCTATACACCAGTCACCTCCAGCCAAAATCAGGAATTAGGGTGACCAGATGCCCCAATATTATCAGGACCATCCAGTTATTAGGGGATTTGTCTTATATATGCAACTATACCCCCCCCCAAAGTGTCCCAGTTTTTCATACTTGCTATGTGGTTACCCTATCAGGAATATACAGGTGGCATTTGGCACACCTCAGCCAGCCATTCACAGCAGATACAGAATCAGCAAAGCAGAATCAGGTCCAGCATTTCCACTGCATTTGACATCTTGCATGTCCTTGGAGAGGACACAAGATTAGCCTCCAAGCACATATATATTTGGAAAACAAGATTGCTGCAAAATGTCTGAATGTTTATGTTCATCAGATGAAGGTTTTCTTCATTAGTAGCTTTTTCTCTGTTTGCAAGTCATACTCTGGATTCTGTTGGAAAGTTCTATACATTTGATCTGCTTTACTGCTCAGAAACCGGTAAAAATGAATGATATCCATAAAGAGAATTTTTTAAAAAGCACGTCAGAGCCATGCTCAGAATTCTAACAAATCTCTAGTTCAGCTGCAGTGAATGTGACCTGCAGGTTCATTAGCTGTGTGGATCCAGGAGGAATGCCCCAAGGAGTTCTTTCATCTCCTCTCTTTTGTGGTGAATGCAATTCTCATGAGAGTCTCACAGTGGCTAGAGCTGCGCTTACTGTAAGTAGGTGTGCTACAAATTTCCACACACAGCTATGCTAATGCACCTATATTCCTCTACTACTCCAGTTCTGACTCTCCTGAGTAGGGATTACCAATTATGCCAAACTATATGATGGTTTTGTTATACAGACAAATGTCCACCCAAAATTAAGAGGTGACGACTTAACCTATTTATAGCTGTCACTTAAGTGAGATTTGAATCATGTGACCTCCAGAGGTTAAGGGCTAGTGCATTAACCTATTGATCAGTCTAGACCCCAAGCTCTACGATATTTCTATAGCATGCTGATTGTTCAGATCCAATAGACCTGGCTTCATTGTTTCCAATGAAGTATTTCTATCATCTTCATCTTCAACCGGGATTCAATAAAAGTCCTCCATTGAAAAGAGGGGATAGTTTATTTCTATTGCATTGGAGTAGCCAGGGCCAAACTGGCAAGTACCTACAAAGTACCTGAGCAACCATTTTACCACATCACATAATAGTGAGTAATTTGCAGATATAAGTGGGGAAGAAGGAAAATCAAGTTGAGGTAGCAGAGGGGAAAACCCTGGCAGGATAAATGCTTCCCATTTAGTGCAATCTGGTGCATTCCAAAGACAAACAAATCAATCAGCAAAAAACTCCTACTTTCTCTCCAGAGGTGTCTTATTGAGCCAGGATCTCACTCTCATTCTTCCCCCAAATGTTTTCATCACCCACTTCTCCAATAACCTTCTATTTCTTCCCCTTGCCTCCCCAAATTTAATCTTACTTCATCCATCAAAGAATTCCACAATCTCACACTTTACCTCAGCCCCACCAATTCCATCTTCCCCAGTCCCTAAAAGCATCCATCAGATCACTGGCTTTCGGGTGGGGAGATAGGCTGAACTCCAGATGCAGACTGACTTGGACGGAATTGCACAGCCACTCAGAGCTCTCACCTGAGTCCTCATTCTATCTCCCTCTACAAATTGCAGTTCAAGTTTCATGGTTCATCCTAAGGAGGTAGAAGGAGATCTAACACCCTTTTTGTGTGTTCCTCTTCCAACTCTCATGCTTAGTGGCTGGCAGCCAAGCAAAATGCTTGGTGACTACATATGTCTTCAGTTGTTCCTCCGAATATTCATGCAGCCCTTTTTTTATTATAGGCAGGCCTAATTAGTGCTGCCTATTATTAAGGTTGCCCAACACATCCTGTTATAAGACTGGAAATTCCTAATCACTCCATTGATTTAATCCTAGGCAATATTTAAGATTTCCACAGCTTTCCCCGCAGACTGTGACTAGCGCATACCTTTGGTGCTTGTGAGGTAACGATGAATAAGACTGATCCTCCTATTAATGATTTCTGTTGTGGTTCAGCCTGCATGGCATTTATCAAGCTGTGAAGTGGGACTAAAACCTCAGCCTCTTTTATGTATAACATAAGTTTTCCTTAACACACGTTGCTTTTGTTTACCTGAAATTTCCCCCTAAACTTCCAGTTTTGCTTGAAGTACACACTGGGTCACGTTCTGCTGTGGGACACCAGTGTGCATCTGGAGTGACTGTACTGAATTCTATACTGTTGCCACCCCCTAGTTATGTGGTTGTATCTGAAAACATAATCTGACTTTTTGTGCTGGCTTTCAGGCCACTTGAGAGAACCTTTTATTGATAATAACACTTTGTTTTTCCATAGTCTATAGATCTCAAAATGCTTTACAAAAAAAGTTCAACTAGCCCCATTTTACAGATGGAGAAACTAAGGCAAAGAGTAGTGAGGTGTCATGCCCAAGGTAGAATGGAGCTGGGCTCAGAACCCAAGTGTCCTGACTCCCAGTCCCTTGGCCTATTCACTGGAGCATGCTGCCTCCTTTCAGCCTCAGTGCTCTCTCTGTCAATAAGGCAAGTGCAGCTCCAAGTGTCAATTTTGGTTTTAATTACACATTTATCGGTGCTTGTACATAACAAGCAGATAAAGCACTTTATCTGATCTTAACACTGTATAATTCACTCATGGCTGGTAACTTCGATGTCTTTTCCGGGGCCAAGTCTGGAAGTCCTTACCCACTTTTCACACAGTCCTTTTTCACTGGCAAACTTCCACTGAAAGCTGAGGAAGGACAGAGTGAAAACCAACTAAGGGCCGCAGGATTTGACCCCTGGTCATTAGCTTCAAATGCACATTTTATCTTAGATGCACTTTTGTTCTGCTTCACCATTTCCTTTGTCAGCCTGGTGTTGGGATCTGGTATGAAGGTCATGCTTCTTAGCAAGCTCTCACAGCCTGTCTTACACATTCACAGTTTTGGTCAGCCTCATCTTATAGAGTCACATGTATCGCTCTGCTGCTTGAAAGACAGGCATGTTTTCCCTTTCACCAAATGACTTGTGCTGGATTTTTACTGGTTAAGTTTTAAATTGCTTTTATTCAAATTGTTCAGCACTCAGCTCCACCCTACTTCTAGGCTGGCAGGCTAGCCTTTTGTATGGATGTGCTGTTTGCAAGAGGCAGTCACTTAGATCGGGATTTCATGTGCCATACACAAATATTTAGGTAGTTCATAAAACAACAGGCCTGATTCTCCATTGCCTTGCACCTTGGGTAGGTATGTACACCTCTGACAATGGGGTGTGAACTGCTAGCAAATTACAGTGGTAGCATTTTACACTCAATTGGTACTCACATTACACAAGTGGAAATGGCTACCAAAAGTGTAAGGCAGGGGAAAATCAGATCCATTGACTTCAGTGGGAGTCAGTTGACTTAAAAGGTAGTTTTGCCTTAATAATGACTGGGTAAGGGTGGTAGGGGCCAGATTTTTAAAGGTATCTGTGTGCGTAAAGTTGCAGAGAAGTGCATAGTGGGATTCTAAAAAGCACCTAGGTGCCCACTTTCCACTGATTTTAAGGCATCTGGATGCAGCTTTAGGCACCTAAATACCTTTAAAATTGTGGCCCTGGGTTCTTAGTATTTAGTATTTATTTAACATCTAATAACAGTTTAAGCCCCAATCCCACTGAAGCCCCAATCCCCAAGCCATTGAAGTCAAAGGCCCTGGACTTACAGGGAGCAGGGGCTTATTACGCTCATAGCATACACCCAGAGAAATTAGGTCAAAAATACAAATACTCTTGCCAGAAGATTGCAATGCCACACCACTTTATTTCTTAAAATTCAGAACTATACTACACAAGGAGCCAAAAACAGTGAGAGAGGAAACAGGCTGCTGCTTAAGCAGAGAGTCACAACTCATCTTACTTTGCTTTAAGCTGGCTCTTTCCAGACTGGTTGTTTGCTGACTGACTCTGATGACCCAGATCACATGGCTTCCCTCAAAGCCCCCTAGCCTGCAAACAGGGCCAGGAAATCCCTTGCACTTAGAGTTATAGCTTGTAGTTTTTAGCCAATTTCCAATACATCACATTTCTCCCCTCTAAACCCCTTAAATAAAAAATAAAAACCCACAATAACCACCCGCCCCCCACCACCCAGTAGTCAAGATGAAAACAATTATACTGTATGTCTTCCTGTGTGTGTGTGTGTGTGTGTGTGTCCTGAGCTGTGTTACTAACAATATCTTACACAACAGTATCTGCAAGTTACGAGTAAAAAAAAAAAGGGTTATCTACTTTTCGAATTCTGGTCAGTTTGGAAAATGATACTAGATTGGTGATTTCCACTTTTGTTTGTAGTCAGTTTTGTTTTCTGACTCCTATTCTAGCATAAAGTTAATTTGCTTGAATGCTGTAGAAAAATGTTGATTGTTTTTAAATGCTGTTTTTCATTAATTGCTTTTGGTTCTAAATTTAATGGCAAAATTCCAGTCCATATTGGGTTTCCTAAAACTTTTCTTTTAAAAAAGCAATTCTTAATTTTAGCCTTACACCTACTCAGCAGTACCTCTGTCAACATCTGGTATGAGATTCCTATCTCCTGTGCAAACAAGTGAATAATAAATTGTGGTCCTACAAATCCAACAATGTTTTCTGGATCCCCAAATTCAGGGAAAAGTTCAAGGCTCCTAATATCCTTAATGAAGAATAGATCTTTCTATTTTATGCTAAGACCATCTTCTGAAAATTGCAAGAAGACAAATATTTAACATAGTATTATCATTGTAAATTATATTATTGCTGTGCTATTTGACTGTGATTCATAAAGTTATCTCAATTAATTTTCTTAAGCAATTATCAAATAGTGCAGCATGTTTGATAGTACTGAAAACTGAGAGAATCCTTCCCCCTTTTTTTTCTACAATCTGTTTAAAGTCTGAAAGGTATTATGAGCATAAAGAAAGATATACAGATGGATTTTTGAAGACTTTAACAAAAAAGGGCTAAATTATCCATGATTGATCAAAGGGGTAAATAGATTTTCCCCATTAAATCTTGAAAGACAAAAGTTTCAAATCCAGTATTTTACTGAAGCATCAACACTAAAGGAATAATTTTCCTACTCTTACCCTGATGAGATACTGCTGTACTCTAAATCAATATTTATGTCTTTAATTCTTACCATAACCTATAGCAGCTACTACAGTGAATTAAAGCTGACTGATATGCAGTGTCTGTGTACTACAAGAATACAGTGGTCAGATTATCACAAGACCCATTATTGATGATCTGCTATCATATTCCCCACTTAGTCATCATTTAGCATAGCAGTACATATTTAACTCCTTTAAGCTCTCCTCATAAAATAGTCCCTCAAGCCTTCAGTTATTTTCCTCCTGCCCTTTCTGAAATCCTCCCATTTATTACTATGTCTCTAGTAATAAGGTACTCAGAACAGAACAAAATATTCCAGCTGAGGTCACATCAGAACCACAAAGAGAGGGAAAATTATGTCTTTGTTCTATAAATCAATGCCTTTCAGTATGCAGCCCCAAATTGCATTTGCCTTTTTCTTTTTTGTTACCATGTCACATTGAAAATACAGCTAATTTGCTGTCCACTTTTTATTTTAAGCATTTTATGGTATCACATTATAGTTATGCTGAAACACATAAGAATTTAGCTAGCACACAGAAAATTATGGCTAGATGCCAACAACCTTGTCAACTAGTGCAGAGCCTCTAATCTCCTTTTCTTGGACAAAGTCATCAAGAGGATAATGGCAAACCAATCCCAGCAGTAGCTAACATCGGCCTGTATTGGATTCTTCGACTATGGGAATCAGGAGGCCGGGGCGTCCCGACCTCCGTGTGAGCTGGAATTGCCAGGGTCAGACAGAGTGGGGCCTGGCTAAGGAGAAAGCAGGGGCCCGAGCTGAACTGGGGAGCAGAGCTGTGCCAGAGCCAGAGGGGCCAGAAAAGCAGCCCAGGAAGCAGGTCAGTGCTGGGAGCAGAGTCACAGAAGCAGCCTGCAGAGCAGACCTGTGCTGGGAGCAGAGCTGCAGCAGCCAGAGCCAGAGGGGCCAGAGAAGCAGCCCAGGAAGCAGGTCAGTGCTGGGAGCAGAGTCACAGAAGCAGCCTGCAGAGCAGACCTGTGCTGGGAGCAGAGCTGTAGCAGCCAGAGCCAGAGGGGCCAGAAAAGCAGCCCAGGAAGCAGGTCAGTGCTGGGAGCAGAGTCACAGAAGCAGCCTGCAGAGCAGACCTGTCCTGGGAGCAGAGCTGCAGCAGCCAGAGCCAGAGGGGCCAGAGAAGCAGCCCAGGAAGCAGGTCAGTGCTGGGAGCAGAGTCACAGAAGCAGCCTGCAGAGCAGACCTGTGCTGGGAGCAGAGCTGTAGCGACCAGAGCCAGAGGGGCCAGAAAAGCAGCCCAGGAAGCAGGTCAGTGCTGGGAGCAGAGTCACAGAAGCAGCCTGCAGAGCAGACCTGTGCTGGGAGCAGAGCTGCAGCCCCAGAGCCGGAGGGGCCAGAGAAGCAGCCCAGGAAGCAGGTCAGTGCTGGGAGCAGAGTCACAGAAGCAGCCTGCAGAGCAGACCTGTGCTGGGAGCAGAGCTGCAGCAGCCAGAGCCAGAGGGGCCAGAGAAGCAGCCCAGGAAGCAGGTCAGTGCTGGGAGCAGAGTCACAGAAGCAGCCTGCAGAGCAGACCTGTGCTGGGAGCAGAGCTGTAGCAGCCAGAGCCAGAGGGGCCAGAAAAGCAGCCCAGGAAGCAGGTCAGTGCTGGGAGCAGAGTCACAGAAGCAGCCTGCAGAGCAGACCTGTGCTGGGAGCAGAGCTGCAGCAGCCAGAGCCAGAGGGGCCAGAAAAGCAGCCCAGGAAGCAGGTCAGTGCTGGGAACAGAGTCACAGAAGCAGCCTGCAGAGCAGACCTGTGCTGGGAGCAGAGCTGTAGCAGCCAGAGCCAGAGGGGCCAGAAAAGCAGCCCAGGAAGCAGGTCAGTGCTGGGAGCAGAGTCACAGAAGCAGCCTGCAGAGCAGACCTGTGCTGGGAGCAGAGCTGTAGCAGCCAGAGCCAGAGGGGCCAGAAAAGCAGCCCAGGAAGCAGGTCAGTGCTGGGAGCAGAGTCACAGAAGCAGCCTGCAGAGCAGACCTGTGCTGGGAGCAGAGCTGCAGCAGCCAGAGCCAGAGGGGCCAGAAAAGCAGCCCAGGAAGCAGGTCAGTGCTGGGAACAGAGTCACAGAAGCAGCCTGCAGAGCAGACCTGTGCTGGGAGCAGAGCTGCAGCCCCAGAGCCGGAGGGGCCAGAGAAGCAGCCCAGGGAGCTGGAGGCAGAGCAGCAGCAGCAGTGCTGAGGCAGAGTGGAGCTGGAGCTGGAGCCGGGTGTGGTGAGCATCTGGGGAGAGCGAGGGGGACCCTGGGCAGCGCGCCCAGCGCAGGGAGATGTCCCCAGCCAAGAGGCCCTGCAGGCCAGATTTGGAGGGGGATCATAATCCCAGTAGGGTTGGGGCAACGCTCGGAAGAAGGGTCCTGCCACCTAGAGCCTGAGACCATGTGGCCACTACCAGAGCAAGTGTCTGACCTGCAGCATCCGTGCAGCACAGCCAGGGCCTGAGCAGGGGCCTGGAACTTGTGAGGAACAGACGGAACTTCCCTTACATGCTAGAGATGCTTGTTGTGATGTCCCCATGCCACAGAGCAGGGTGACGTGTTTTCCTTTTACCTTTCCCATTTTTTCCTTATTTTTTTAATTGATTGCTGTTTAATAAATTGTATTTTCTTTGAACTGTATGTAATGATCAGTGGGCCAGGGAAGCAACCAGTGCAGAGAGAGCTCCCCTGAGTGGGGATACTCTAGCCCCTGCCCTAAGTGACCATGACAAGGTTGGGGGTCTAGCCTCCCAGGAATCCTGGGCCCAGCCTTGTTGGGGTTACGAGGACTCTGCCACACAGGAGAGTGGAAGGGGAGCCCTTGAGGTCAGGCAGACCTCTGGGTAAAGGGAGTGGGAGCGAGGACTCAGATCCTTTTGCTAGCCCATTTCACCAGGGTAGTGTATAAGCCAGGAAAGTTCCGCACAATAGCAGAACCATTTCCCCACTTACACTAGTGAGGAGGGCTTTAAACTAGGTTGGCTGGGGGACAGTGACCTAAACCCAGAGGTAAGTGGGGAAGAGGGATACCAGGAGGAAACACAAGGAGGAGGGTGCAAGAGGGGAGGCCTCCTGATTCAAACTGAGAAAGTAGGGCAATCGGATAGTTATCTTAGGTGCCTGTACACAAACTCAAGAAGCCTGGGAAACAAGCAGGAAGAATTGGAAGTCCTGGAACTCAAGGAACTATGATGTGATTGGAATAACAGAGACTTGGTGGGGTAAGTCACATGACTGGAGCACTGTCATGGATGGGTATAAACTGTTCAGGAAGGACAGGCGGGGGAAAATAGGTGGAGGAGGTGCACTGTATGTAAGGGAGCAGTATGATTGCTCAAAACTCCAGTATAAAACTGCAGAAAAGCCTGTTGAGAGTCTTTGGGTTAAGTTTAGAGGCGAGAACAACAAGGGTGATGTCATGGTGGGCATCTGCTATAGACCACCAGACCAGGAGGATGAGGTAGACGAGGCTTTCTTCGGACACCTAACAGAAGTTTCCGGATCACAGGCCCTGGTTCTCATGGGGGACTTCAATCACCCTGACATCTGCTGGGAGAGCAATACAGCGGTGCACAGACAATCCAGGAAGCTTTTGGAGAGTGTTGGGGACAACTTCCTGGTGCAAGTGCTGAAGGAACCAGTTAGGAGCCGTGCTCCTCTTGACCTGCTGCTTACAAACAGGGAAGAATTGGTAGGGGAAGTAGAAGTGGTTGACACTGGGCAGCAGTGACCATGAGATAGTCGAGTTTAGGATCCTGACAAAAGGAAGAAAGGAGAGCAGCAGAATACTGACCCTGGACTTCAGAAAAGCAGACTTTGACTCCCTCAGGGAACTGATGGGCAGGATCCCTTACTCTAAATCTTAGGATTCTTAGGATTGGCTTGTTTTGGCCTTGTTTTGAAATGGGATTAGCTTGATTTTTGGCTTATTGTGAAAGTCAGGGTGCTTACTTACTGTGTGAAAGTTGCCAACTGTGCTTTAGATAGTTTATTACAGTACTGGCTATAGGTGTGTCATTGGGGTGATATTGGTGTTTTGAAATGGGATTAGCTTGATGGGCAGGATCCCTTACTCTAAATCTTAGGATTCTTAGGATTGGCTTGTTTTGGCCTTGTTTTGAAATGGGATTAGCTTGATTTTTGGCTTATTGTGAAAGTCAGGGTGCTTACTTACTGTGTGAAAGTTGCCAACTGTGCTTTAGATAGTTTATTACAGTATTGGCTATAGGTGTGTCATTGGGGTGATATCTAGGGTACCAATTGATCTGGGTAAATAACTGGTCTCTTGGGACTGGAAGCAACCTGAATATTGTGTGATTTTTGGTGTAAGTGACCATTTATGCCCACTTATGCCCAGTTTATCTGGGTGGCAAGATAGACTGAAGAGTCTAAGGGGATTGTCTGTGATCCAGGAGTTCCAATTTGTTACTGGCTTCCTGAAATCTAATTACAGAACACACCACAAGTTTGGGGTCTCTGCCCTGTTTTTGACAGTCTGCCCTGAGGCAGGCACTTAAAGTCATTAGCCACTCCAGACAGCATGACACACATCCTACTCAGCTCTCTCCTTGCTCAGGCAATGCCTCCTTGTCTACATGGCTATTTTTAGCCATATAGCGTCCTATTGCCTCTCAGTTGCTAGGGCGTCCAACAGCAGGGAAAGATTCTGGCGGGGGATGGGGAGAAAGTGGGGAAAGGCTCTGGCAGTGGGGAAAGGCTCCAGCAGGAGGAAGACAGTGAAAAGCTCTGGCAGTGGGTAGCTGCTGAAGCCTTTCCCCACGGTCAGAGCCTTTCACTGATGTGTAGCTACACAGCATAGTGTGGACGCAACTTGCTTTTCACTGTGGCATGTAGCTACACATACTGCATGCTGCCGAAAGTGGTGTACAGTGCCAACATAGCTATAGTGTGTTTGAATGTGGGAATTCCTTGTACCCAACTCTGAGGTACAGACCAATATCTTAGTATTCACGGATCATTTTATTACTAATGCACTATGGAGTAATATTCTGTTTGCGTATCTTTTAAATTTCTCGTGTTTTGAATATGAAGGATCTGTCACATACTTACGGTAGCATTAATTGCAATATATTTGTATGGATCCCTTTTGTTTTTCAGATGCTGATAAACACATGCCAAACTAATCTGGGTGTGCTTTTTTCCTTTTAAGAAATTGGAGTATGTGTTTGTTTTCTTTTGACATATTGATTTAAACGTAGCAGAGAATTCATAGTAACTCTCCACTATAGTATATCATTATGCTTAAATGCAGTTTAGTCATTGTAGAGAATTATCTTGCCTTTTATGTCTGACTGTAATGCATATGCATCTGGCTTGTACAACTTCCATACATCACCTTTCACTAATGATTTCATTCTATCCTTTTTCACAGTATATTATTCATCAGCAAAAATTTCCCAATACTAGTCCAGCATTTACTGTAGTCTATCGTCACAGCATATGCAGACAATTATGTTCTAACATGCTTATAGACATAATTGGTCTAATTCTATGCTATCCAAATAATCCCTAAACAAAAATGAACCTCTGTTTTCTAAAAGACTCACAATTGCAGTGAATGACTAAGACTGTAGTATTCTGTGATCACTGTAATTACATCTATTGATTTAATCACTTTGTCTGTGTATGTCTTGAAAAACCCTGATGATTTCTCTACTTTCATTTAATATGTTTGTTGTTTACACTCAGACATTTCTGTCTTGGTTAAACCTGGATCTAATATTATTTTAAAAGCTTGATTTTATCAGTGGCTTGAGAATTAAGAGACCCATAGAGCATACAGCATAGCTGTAAGCAGCTGTAGGTAGTGAAGGTAGATTTTTCCGACTATCTTTACTCAACACAACATTCAGTGATACACAAATGTCATCTGCATTTTGTGATTTAGAGTTTTTTATTTTGGCACCTCCCTCTTCCCCCATTCCTTGATCTTAGGGGCCTGCTACTTTTAATTACCCAACTATTTTTTCAAAGGTTTCTTTAAGCCCTAAGATTGCCCACAACTTTCCCTACAAAGCACTCTCATTAAAAATGAAAATATTTCTTTATTTCATACAAACACCCACTGTATGAAACTTTCCCTGGAACATGTCTAGTGCTAGAATGGTGTATTACATCAGCTGAAATGGAGCCTGGCATAATAAATTGAGTCTGGGATTTTCAAAGGAGCTAAAGAGAGGTAGGCACTCAAATCATAAGAATATAAGAACATAAGAGTGGTCATATTGGGTCAGACCAAAGGTCCATTTAGCTGAGTATCCTGTCTTCTGACAGTGGCCAATGCCAGGTGCCCCAGAGGGAATGAACAGAACAGGTAATCATCCAGTGATCCATCCCTGTCGTCCATTCCCAGCTTCTGGCAAACAGAGGCTAGGGACACCATCCCTGCCTATGCTGGCTAATAGCCACTGATGGACCTATCCTCCATGAATTTACCTAGTTTTTTTTTGAACCCTGTTATAATCTTGGCCTTCACAACTTTCTCTGGCAAGGAGTTCCACAGGTTGACTGTGCGTTTTGTGAAGAAATACTTCCTTTCGTTTGTTTTAAACCTGCTGCCCGTTAATTTCATTTGGTGACTCCTACTTCATGTGTTATGAGAAGCAATAAATAACACTTTTGTATTTACTTCCTCCACATCAGTCATGATTTTATAGACCTCTATCATATTCCCCCTTAGTGGTCTCTTTTCCAAGCTGAAAAGTTCCAGTCTTATTAATCTCTCCTCACAGAGAAGCCATTCCATACCCCTAATCATGTTTGTTTCCCTCTTCTGAACCTTTTCCAATTCCAATATATCCTTTTTGAGATGGGACGACCATCTGCACACAGTATTTCAGATGTGGGCGTACCATGGATTTAAATAGAGGC
The DNA here is from genome assembly GCF_965140295.1 of Lepidochelys olivacea. Taxonomy (NCBI): domain Eukaryota; kingdom Metazoa; phylum Chordata; order Testudines; family Cheloniidae; genus Lepidochelys; species Lepidochelys olivacea. The sequence goes on from NC_140411.1 coordinate 115,630,047, forward strand.
AATATGATATTTTTTGTCTTGTTATCTATCCTTTTCTTAATGATTCCGAACTTAATGACTCCAATAGGAGTAGGTCACATAACTGCCTTTGACAATCCTAACCTAACTGTCCTTATTTTCCTTTTAATCAACGTTATTCCAAAGGCCCTGCCTACACACAAAAGTTGTACCGATTTAACTTAAATGGTATGGAAACTAACTTTGCTAAATTAATGCAACTCTCTTGTTTGGAAATGTAGCAAGGGGGCGTGTCCTCCCTCTGAGATTGACAAGGAGGAACCCCTCCCTGGACACCCATGCCTGCTCTGCCAGAAGCAGAGGGGCAGGACAGGAAGTATAAAAGGCAGTCCCTGCAGCTTCGTTGGGCTGGAGCTGCTGAAGACAGATGCCGCTTGCTGGGGCTTCAGCTGCATGGAGACCACTACAATGCTGAGGACCTGGAGGAGCTGCCAGAGCTTCCTGCCGCCAGATACTCTGAGGAGCTGCTGGGACTGCCGTTAGCAGTGTACCTCAGGGAGAGGAAGGACGACCCCAAGCCACAGGTGCATCTTAAGGGGAATGTAGACAGTATCCTAGGGACACTAGACTATTGTCTGGTTGTGTCATTGCCTGAATTCAGGTCAGCGTGTTTTGGCTTGATCCCCGTTGATGCAGTGGCGGAACACTCCACCACTGTTAGGGTCCTGGGCTGAGACCTGGTGGAGTAGGGTGAGCCCGGGTCCCCCTATTACCCTGCTACCAACCCCACTCCTGGCGTGGCAGCCTCCCCACTCTAGGCCCAGAGGCCTTCATTTGTCTGCCATCTTCCAAAGCCAAGACATCAGACTGTTTGCTGCTCCACCCTGCCTAAGGGCCTGAGCTCCTAGACTGTTTGGGACTCGTCCCTGCCGGAGGTCCTGAGCCTATAGACCATGGATCAGCAACCTTTGGCACGTGGCCTGTCAGGGAAAGCTGCTGGTGGGCCGGGACGGTTTGTTTACCTGCAGCGTCCGCAGGTTCGCCCGATCGCAACTCCCACTGGCCGCGGTTCACCGTTCCATGCCAATGGGGCTGCAGAAAGAGGTGGCCTGGCCAGCACCGCTTCCCGCAGCCTCCATTGGCATGGGACAGCGAACTGCGGCCAGTGGGAGTTGTGATCGGCCAAACCTGTGGACGCTGCAGATAAGCAAACTGTCCCGGCCCACCAGCGGATTTCGCTGATGGGCCATGTGCTAAAGGTTGCTGATCCCTGCTATAGACTGTTTGTGCTCCACGCTGCCTAGGGGTCTGAGCCCTTAGACCAGAGGCGTGCAAACTTTTTTTCGCCTGAGGGCTGCATCGGGTTTTGGAAATTGTATGGAGAGCCGGTTAGGGGAGGGGGTTATGGCCCAGCCCCCACCCCTTATCCACCCTCCCACACTTCTGGCCCCCTGACAGCCCCCCGTGGACTCCTGCCCCATCCACCCCCCTGCTCCCTGTCCCCTGACCACTCCCGGAACCCCTGCCCCTGGCTGACCCCTGCCGCCGCATCCAACCCCTCCTCTCCTTCCTGACTGCCCCCCCCCGGGACCCCTTCCCCATCCAACCACCCCTTCTCCCTGTCCCCTGACTGCCCCTGGAACCCCCACACCTGACTGCCCCCCACCACTCCTCTCATTCCTGACTGCCCCCCTGGGGCCCTTGCCCCATCCAACCATCCCTTCTCCCTGATTGCCCCCCTCTGCCCCATCCAACCCCCTGTCTCCTTCCTGACTGCCCCCCCGAGACTGCTGCCCCCATTCGGCCCCCCCTGTTCCCCGCCCTCTGACTGCCCCGACCCCTATTCACACCCCCACCCCCTGAGCACTACCCCAAACTCCCCTGCCCTCTATTCAACCCCCCCGCTCCCTGCCCCCTTACCGCGCCTCCTGGAGCACCGGTGGCTGGCGGCATTACAGCCGCGCTGCCCGGCTGGAGCCAGCCGCGCCACCGCGCCGCACAGAGCACCAGGTCTGGCTGCGCTCTGCAGCTGCGCTGCCCCAGGAGCTCACCGCCCCACCACCCACAGCATTGCACCAGCGGCGTAGGGCGCTGAGGCTGCAGGAGAGGGGCCGGGGGCGAGCCTCCCTGCCCAGGAGCTCCGTGGCCGGGCAGGAGGGTCCTGCGTAGTTTGCCCACCTCTGCCTTAGACTGTTTGGTGCTCTGTTGGGCCTGATGGCCTGGGCCCACAGACTATTTATTGCCTTGCCCTGCCTGCAGCCAGTGCCCTGAACTATCTGCCACCTGGCCCTGCCTAGAGGGTCGAGGCATGGAGACTGCTAATCCCCTAATTACCCTTACTTTATTAGGGACCCAAGAGTGAGGAGGTGTGGCCTCTCTCCGAGATTGACAGGGAGGGATGACCACGCACCCCTACATGGCACTCTTAAATCAGTTTCAGAGTGCCTTATAATGATGTAGCTGAAGACTTCCTTACCTTTCACAATTCTGTGCTTGACTTATTTCTGTCCTATTGCTACTTTACCATCTCCCTTGGCAGCCCTACCAACATTCTCCACTGGTGTCCCACTTAGGGCTTAGTCTCTTCCCCCTCCACCCTCATCGTTTTTCCTGCTCTACCCCTTATCCATGCATGACTTTCTCCTCTCTCATGATTTCTGCAAGTGTACAATCTGAATGCTGAGGAGTGCCAAACCTTTTACCCAACCCCAACCTGAATCTCTTCCCCCTTTTTGAGACATGCATCTAAAATTGTCTCTTCAAAATCTTCCTGAATTCCTCCTCACAATCAAATTACATTCCCATTCATGCACAGCCTGTGGGAGGGCAGGAATAGGTCCCATTTTTTCATTCAGGTTTCATTCAGTTTAGAGGCATTTTTTTAAAAGCACTCCATAACACCTTTGGGAAGCGAAGGGGGGGGGAACTTTTCTGGTCTCATCTGCTAAAATCCACACTGTCTTTCCATTCACTGTGTCTGAGTCCTATAGAGTCAGTGTGAAATTTAATGCACCATTGGAGGACCAGGGTAAAGGCACTAATAAGGAGGAATCAGTAATGGCTATCTACCAGTACTGGTGCAATGCATTGAGCCTTGGCACATGCAACAAATATTAGCTAATCAAGGATCACAATGGGAAAAATATGTAGTGATAAAGAGTTGAGTAGTGGGGGGGTTGGGCTTTTTTGGGAGTTTAGAGAGCCTCCATTTTCCAGGAACCACAGAATGGAGCACAGCCTGTAGGACTGCACACCTCTTCACCACAGATTGCAGTCAAACCTCATGTGAAGCTGGGACAATCCAAAAGGTTTCTAGCAAGAACAGAGCCACTCACTTGGTTTTTCTAGCAACCTGCCCCCTCCCACTGCTTGGCTTTGCTTCTGCCCTCTCTGCTTGGCTCCAGCTTGGGAAAATCTGACATGTTTCCAAACAGACCCAAGAAATTCTGCAATTCAATTCAGCATTTTCTGGTCGCCCCTCCATAGCTTTGCTATTCTTGGCTGTGAGACAGGAAAATCCAAACTGTACCATGCATTAAGCCAAGCACTCAGAGAGAATAAATCAGCTATTTTTATGGAACAGTTTAGTTACAGGAACAGACAAATTACTGCACTAATATATTTTCAGTGTCTCAGAATGGAGAGAAGAAAAGTACTCAGGCTTTGATCTTCTTCCTATCCTCTGTCATCATCAAAAGCTTCAGAGTCAAAAGAGTCAAGAAACTCTTCTACTTTGATCCTGGTATTCTGAGGTTGCATGGTTGCATTCATTCATTGGTTCTTTGTCTAGCCTGATGTCTCTCTTACATCAGATATCACAGGATTCTTTCTCTCTTGTTATCCCTGCTGTTCTATTTATACATAAGGCCGCTGGGAAGTATGGGCTACAGTGCATTCAGCACCCAAATTTGTCTCCATGTCATCTTGCATGAATGGTGAAGTTTGATAGATTCCTAGGCCAGAAGGGACCATTATGATCATCTAGTCTGACCTCCTGTATGGCACAAGCCTTAGAACTTCCCCCAAGTAATTCCTAGAGCATATCTTCTAGAAAAACATCCAATCTCGATTTTAAAATTGTCAGTGCTGAAAAATATACCATGACACTTGATAAATTGTTCCAATGGTTAATTACTCTCCTACTTAAAAATTTACACCTTATTTACAGTCTAAAATTGTCTAGCTTCAATTTCTAGCCATTGGATTGTGTTTCTCTGCTAGATTGAAGAGCTCTGTTTAAATATTTATTCCCCATGTAGGTACTTATAGACTGTAATCAAGTCACCTCTTAACCTTCTCTTTGTTAAGCTAAATAGATTTAGCTTCTTGAGTCTATCACTATAAGTCATGTTTTCTAATCCTTTACTCATTCTCATGGCTGTTCTCTGAACACACTCCAATTCATCAACATCTGCTCCTATTTGAGATTCCCCTGTTTATTCATCCAAAGATTGCATTAGCCCTTTTGGCCACAACATTGTTCTGCGAGCTCATGTTCAGCTAATTATCCACAGCAACAAATCTTTTTCACAGTCACCGCTTCCCAGTATAGAGTGCTCCATCCTGTAAGTATAGCCTACATCCTTTTTCCCAGATCAAATTTAGCCATATTAAAATGCACATTGTTTGCTTGCATCCAACTTATCAAGTGATCCAGATCTCTTTTTATCAGCGACCAGTTCTCTTCATTATTTACCACACCCCCAATTTTTATTTCATCTGCAAACTTAATCAGTGATGATTTTGTTTTCTTTTAGGTCATTGATAAAAACATGGGTTAGCATGGGTCCTAGAACAGTCCCTGTAGAACTCCACTAGAAACACACCCAATTGATAATTCTCTGTTACAGTTACATTTTGAGATCTATCAGTTAGCCAGTTATTAATGCATTTAATGTGTGCCATGTTCTAGTTTTTTTAATCAAAATGTTGTATGATACCAAGAGAAATACTTTATAGAAATCTAAGTATATTACATTAACACTATTACCTTTGTCAACCAAACTTTTAATCACGTCAAAAAAGATTTCAAATTAGTTTGACATGATCTGTTTTCTGCAAACCCATGTTGATTGGCATTAATTATATTACCCTCCTTTAATTCCTTATTATTTGAATCTTGCATCAGGTGCACCGTTATCTTGCTCGAGGTACATGTCAGACTGACAGGTCAATAATTACCTGGGTCATCCCATTTACCCTTTTAAAATATTAGCAAGACATTAGTCTTCTGGAACTTACCCACTATTTCAAGACTTATTGAAAATCAACATTAACTGTCCAGTGAGCTCTACAGCAAGCTCTTTAAAAACTTTTGGATGCAAGTTATCCAGAACTGGTTAATTTTAAAATGACTCAGAAACCGGTAATACCATTTTTGACATAGAGTGCTACTCCACCTCCCCTTGCTCACTCGTTCCTTCCTAAGTATGTTATAACCTTTGATTTTAACATTTCAGATGTGCAAATCATCCCACCAGGTTTCAGAAATACCAACTTAATGATCATAAATGAGCAACTCAAATTCCTTTTGTTTGTTACTCAGGCTCCTAGCAATAGTGCATGGGCAATTAAACAATTTCTTCTCTTCATGTCCTTTGGTTCCTTAATTTTGTTCTTAATATCCTGATTTTGTTCTGAGTACTCCTTTCTTCCCTCTTTTCCCCCCCTCCTCTTTTGCTATTAGTTTAACAACCTCCTGACTACTCTAGCCAGGCTGTCTCTATGAAGATTGGTGCCCCTTCTACTGAGGTGGAGGCCACCCAAACTTTACAGTTTCTTCTCCCCCATAGAATCTGGACCAATGTTCCACAAAATCAAAACCTTCTACCTACACTACTTTACCTAACCAGCAGTTCACTTCCAGAATCTTCTGCCTTGTGTCTTCCTTTGCTCATGGGATAGGAAGGATCTCAGAGAAGATCGCTTGGACATTATTTTTCTTCAACATGTTTCTGAGTTCCCTGAAGTCATCTATTATCTGCCAGCTATCCCTTAATGCAGTGTCATTAATGCCAATATGAACCATTACCAATGGATCCTTTCCTGGCATCTTCAAAAGCCTATCCAATCTTAGACTGATGTCTTGTGTCCCCATTCTGGGAAGGCAGGACACCATCCTGTGTCTGCCTGTCCCAGGCAGAATGTTCTTTCTATTCTTCTGTGTATTGACCCACCAACAAGGATTGTCTCTCTTCCTTGGACAATTGGAGAACTCTTTGTGGGCAGGATTGATTTTCTTTCAGGTTGGGTCAAGCTCCCATCCACAGGTGTGTCTCATACATTTCTCTGGTCTCTGGGATCAGCTGGATTTTGAGAGGTATCTTCTGCAGTTTCCACATTGAAGACCTGGTTATCAGTTGGAGACTTCTAGCTGTGGAATTCCTGCTGGTAATCTTCTGTCTGAGGCCTCAGTGTGCCCATCCTCATCTTTTTCCAGCCATTAAGAAAGCCACCAGAGGCAAGAGGTCACAGAGGCAATGAACAGCCAGCCCTCCTCTGTGATTTCTTCTTCCTCTGACTCCTTGGGTGTCACTCCTTTCTTCCTTGAATCTGTGGTACTGATGTTGAGTGATTTACTCGTTGTCTGACTGATGGTGGGTCTTGGATGAGCACGGGGTACCTGAGGCACAACCCAGGTGAGACTGATGTAATGCTGACAGCTTTGTGGAAGGATCCAGAGGAAATGGTGGAGACTAATGGAATGTGCCCACTGCTTACTACTCAGATTTGCAATTTGAGATCATATAGAGCCTCAGCTGCTCTCAGATGTTTAAGGAGCCATGAGAGCTTTCTTCAATCTGTTTTATGCAAAAAAATAGGGTATAATCTTTCTCTCTATGGAGGACCTCATTACAGATCTATGCCCACGTCAACTTAAGGTTAGACTGCTGCAATGCTTCTAACATTGGTGATGAGCCCTGACTATTGGGTATATCTCATCAAATCATTTCCCAGTCATAGTGCACTTCAGTCCCTCCTATTCTCTGCCTGTGACACACAATAATTTAGTCTCCTGAGGGCTATAGTATTTTAGTCTCAGCTATTGGGCTCAATACAGGGACAAATGGGTGGGGTGTAGTGGCCTGTGGTGGGCAGGCTAGATGATCTGGTGATCCCTTCTGGCCTTTAAACTCTTGAACGCTACCATGAAACAAGCAAGTTATTTTTTGTCTATTATCTCTTCTGGTTGTGTCCTAATTACAAAATCTTTGGGGTTGAGAGTGTCTTGATGGAATGACTACCCCAAAAGAAAGTTTGAGTGTGAAAAAGTAACAAGAAGTAAATAGTGTTTCCAAGGTCAACAATACATAGAGCAGAAAATCCCATAAATAATGAGCCTGCATTTGAATGTGTGAGATCTCCTCCCCACTAGCAACATATACATTGGGGTATAATAAAAAACTAATATTTGTTTTATTTTTAACTTATACAATCTAAAACTGAGGCAGGACTGTACATATAAACACAAATCTTAATGTAAATTGTGTCCTCATAATGGTTTCTCCCTGTGGTGTTTTCTAACCTTCCCTTGATTCTCAGAGAGAAATTTGAAACAGAAATTTGAAATGGAAATAAAATTTGAAATGGAAATTTTGCAGGTCTCATTTAAAAGGTGTACAAAGCTCATCTCTCTCTCTCTCTTTTTTTTTTTTTTGTTGGTTGTTTCACCAGAACTATAATTATAGCAGTTCTGACAGCTTTTAGAAACAAAAGAAGCTTCCAAAAGTATGTAAGTCTTTTTAAACACTTTTTTCTGCCTTTGTGTTTGTGTGAGACCCTGGCAACACTGTAAAACAGAAGCTCTTCTTTGCTCCCTCTACTCTGTCAATCATCTGAATCTACATTGTATTTAGAATTTGTCACATTGTGTGAAGGAGATTTTAAAAATAATCCCTTCCAATTTGTTAATTGTTGAATACAAAACCCCATTGCAAGACCTTGCAAAGCTGAATTAAACTGATGACTAACTCTAAAGACTATGAAGTTGTTAATGTAAATGTATTAAATATCAGGTATTTTATCCTGTTCTTCTATCTTCAGTATGGTGGAGACTGATGGAATTTATTGTTCTTTCACTAAAAATAATTTGACTGGTCTGGATTGCTGGAGGAAACTGCTGGCAATTTAACGGTGTGTATATTTTCTGAAATGGAGTTTTGCCATAGAGTGCTTGACTTGAATCTCCCATTTGAAATCAGAAACAAAGCACCTGATTCCCCTTTCACTTATGTCAGTGGAAATCAAAAGTAATTCCATTGAACTCAGTGGGATTACATCAGTGTCACTGTGACACTTGTAAGAGGAGAATCAGGCACAGTTCAGTACACTGAACTGCACAGAGTAATAAAACCTATGTATGATCATACTAGTTCTCAACATTGGGGCCCCAGCTTAAAGCCATATGAAGAAGTTATGACCCACTTATCTCTTTATAAGGCTAAGGTTTCACTTAAAAAATTATTCTTGCAACCACAAAATAATGTTCTCCAATCAGGAATAAGAATGTGACACACAGATTTTTTTCACTATTCAACCAAATAGCTGATAGCAAATACAAATAATGAAGACGGACAAATGGTACAAAATCTTATAAAATATATTTTGTGGAGTTTAAAAGCAATTGTATGATCAAATATTTTGTAGCATACTTGTGACTTCAGCTACCATAACATGAGGGCAAATTTGGCCTATTATTACTACTAGGTCAGAATTTCAAATGAAATAAGGAAAAAATGTAGTAAATATGAATGCACATATTAACACAAGTAATATTTTAATTTTCACATGTATTTTTCTAAAAATAAATTAAAATCTATATAACAAGCATTATTTTGTATACCAATTTATAGTTTATGGAGTAAATATGTTCTAGGCACAATATAAAACTAATCTGAAATATTATTAAAATAATTATATCTAGTTGGCTAAACATACAAAATAAGTGTGTTAGACCAAAAGCCTCATGTATAGTGAAACTTAGCCAATCTAATCAGTTAACTTAATTACAATGTTCCTTTTTCTATAAATTCAAGGAAAGGCATCCAGAACCACACCCAGCCCAGATGCCCACATATTGTCTCTCTTTCTCTCTCAAATGAGCAGATTAAATCAATGACAAAACTTCCATTGACTTAACTGGGGCTGGGATTTCACCCAATATATTTAGCAGCAATATGCTAACTTATTCATGACTATGGCATATCCCAGCTGCTTAAACTGGTACATTTCATTAGAAAACAAACATTCTCTCTACTTTCTCCAGAACTCAGCAGTTATGGTCAACATAAAGATATCAGTAGAACAGAGTCATCTCCTTGGAGGAGCTAATGCTTGAGGGAACTTCAAAAAATAGCATTGTGATTCCTGTGTGAGTTTGAAGCCTAACAATACTGTGCTACTTAGCCTAAATAGTCACCAGAACAGGGAATGCAGAATTAAACTGACAGCTCTGTCTCTACAGCAGCTGAAAGTAATTGGTGTACAAATCATAAAATGTGGTTCTAACTACAGCTGTGTGAATAGCTAATTTTTTTGTTTCAGTGGCAAAGCCTCCATCGCCCCCACCCCTGCTCCACTCCCCAAAATTGTTTCATTTCAAACTGAAATGCAATTTTTTCAGTTTTTACTCCATGAAACAAAACAAAACAAACAAAAAAACTGAAACAAATGTGTTCAGGTCAAACAAAACATTTTGAATGTGGAAATGAAATGTGAGCAGTTTTGAAACAAAATGTCATTTCAAGTTGACATTTTGTTTCGGAAATATAGTTTCCAAGCAAACCATTTTTGAAGGCTTTTTTATCTTCATTTTTTTCCCAGCCAAAAGTATTGGCCACATTTGTGAATAATTTTGGAGCCCTGAAAAATATGGTTTTTTGAAAAATTTCTGTTAGCTGAAAAATACGTCACCAACTCTAGTGCTAACATCACCAATGACTTACAGAGCCAGATCTTGGGGTGCAGTGCATCACTGGCTTTCTGCTCACTGCAGCACAGGAGGCTCACCCCAGCATACTGGGAACCTCTGGTATAAGGAAAAACTTACTTAACTATCCTTCTAGTTAGGACTGGGATAGGCTTCCCAGGGGAGGTTGTGGAATCCCCATCATTGAAGGTTTTTAAGAACAGGTTAGATAAACACCTATAAGGGATGGTCTAGGTTTACTTGGTCATGCCTCAGTGCAAAGGGCTGGACTTGATGATCTTGTGAGCTTCCAGCCCTACATTTCTATGATTCTAGTGATTTAGCGTGAGGTTAGCAGCTCCTGTGCCGTTAACTCCTCTCTCCTGCCAATGGTGGGGGTTGGCCAGCTCAAAGTGACTACAGTTGGGGCTTCTGGATACTTCACCAAACCTCAGCTTCTGTTTTACTCTCTTGTGGCCATCAGCAGCCAAAGCAGCTTACATCAACCTAAAAATAGATCAAAATCACACTTGGACAGTGTCCAGGTTCATAGCTGGTCCAGGGTCAGGGGGTTACAAAGACCCTTGAGCTGCATTGTGCATCACTTGACTGTAGCTAAAGATCTGGGCCACATTCTTTGTGCCTTCTCCATTTCTTGGCGGATGTCTTGGTATCATTGTCTTCAGTTGCAGCCAATGTTACTGGCCTCCTTTAGCAGGATTTGTTCAGCAAGGCTTTGAGGGGGCTGTTGTGGCATAACAATGGATGGCATGTGAGCTGAAAGGATGTACCGTGACTTGAGTGTGGATCCAGAACACAAGCAACTGGATAGCCATGTTTGATTCAATATAACTGAACTGTCATAGACAATATTTCTTCTTTTATAGCATTTGTCAGGAGGACTCTTATTCTTAAGTGCATTTTCATGTTATGCAGAGTGATGAAACAACAGTGATGCTCTGTAGGATTAGTCAGTGTTAATTTCCCTAGTTAATTCTTCATATATTTCTAAGAGGTAAATTAGATTCAGCAATATTCCACGGGGAAGGAGTCAGTAACGTAGGAGTCGGTTTCTCTAAGCAGTGCACACTCAAAGCTTGTGTATTTTCAATGAGATCTTTCAGCATACTGTATAGAAGTCCATCTTGCAATAACATATTGGATTAAGGTTTCAGAGTTAACTGGTCGAGCAACAGGCACAGTTCTTATTGTGTACTCTGAAATTTTGAAACCACACAATAAGTATTTAATATGGGTGATGAGAATCTGCTGATAACTATCATGTTTAATAACATGGTAACAAAACAAAGCGTAATTAATGCAAAGATACTTTCCTAACACCTTGTGCTGTAAACTCTGAAGTCTCTAGCCCAGGTTCCCTGTTGGAAATCATTTTCCTAATCAATTTTCTAAGTTTTACCTTGACTGAGCTTCCACATATGTATTCCTTCATTAGTTCAAAGGCCACAATGTTGATTACATCCAAAACACAACTACAAGCATATACGCCCTTATACTCAGAATGGGATCAGGCTCAGGAGATGCCTTCCCATCACAGCATGCCTCCTGAGGGATAAGTAACAGCTCTGACAAAGAAACCCCTAAATACTTTACCTTTTATGCACTATAATAAACAAGTGATGTCATTGTTGGTCCTCAGACTTTAGCTAAAGTCAGATGAAGCTGTTAAGGGCTGAATCCTGTTCTCTGTCTCCTGATGTTTAAGACATGATTAATGCCTGGGCCCCTCTCATCGAGGTTTTCTCTTACCTTATATGTCATATTTCTCGATAACTACTGCATTGAACATTTCTTTATAATAAATTAAACAAACCTATATAACCAAGAATTTACTGTACATGGTACCCAGTTAACCATGTTTTCTTATTTTTATTACCTCAATCCAAACCTTAAATAAGATAAGACTGGTTTTTTCAAAGGTTACTACAGATTTAACACAAACAACCCTTCTTTTTCATGATCTGATTCTTTTTGGTCATATGCTTTGGGTCTATCACTCATGCTAACCTCCAAATTCAAGTTTAAAAACCATAGTCCATCCAAGTCCATAATAGGCCTACATTCCTACATCCCTTAATGAGGTGTGTAAGACAACTCGTAAAATAACCAAAGGAATAACAGCTTTATTCTAGCTATACATTTAAACAGAAATTGGAGCACCTGTGTGCTTTCCTGGAAAAGCCTCTCAATGCAGAACTGCACTTCTATTATACTCCTTCTGGATTCACTATGAAGTCACACTGGGGAAAGACTGTATTAATTCTATTTGGCATGTTTATAGTACTTTATATGTTCACAGGTCTATATGGACATTTGCTAATTAAGTCTCACAACAGATCTGTAAGGTAGCTGAGTAATGTTTATTATTTTGCAGATGGGGAAACTGAGATAGAAAGTGACATGCCCAGGGTCACACGGTGAGTCAATAGCAGAGCTGGAATTAGAACTTGGAGTGTCCTGACTTTCAGCCCTGTGCTTTTTCTTATAGATCACACCATCTTCTAGTATGGGACCACATATCTGCTGCAAAGTAGGGAGATAAGGTAGTTTATTTATTTTGATTTATAAAATACCAAAGGCTATACATCTGACACGCTGGACACTGCTGACGTGTATTTAGTAATAAAGTGAATCAGTATGGCTTTTAATAGCATTACTGACTGTAGATTCATTTTTCCCCCATGGATGTCAGCAGTGCTTGATTAAGTAAAACTTTTGTGATGGAGTTTTATAAAATGGTTCAAGAATATTTGGCATTGTAAGAAAAATCCTTGTGCAAAGTAGAATAGTGTGGTGCAAGCATCTCATCTAGGGCTCTGGTTAGATCTATGCACACAGTAAAAATTCCCAGACAATACTCTGTTTTTCATGCTCATTCACTTTCAGATTCAAAGTGAAGAACAGAAGCCAAATGCTGCGTCATCAGCTTCATTTGAACGCTGATTCTCCAATGCAGCCTCCAGTGTGTCAGACTGGTAAATGCTACTGTGATCATTAATGATCAGATATAATGTCACGTAATGAAAGAAGGCTCAGACTAGTAATCAGATGACTGTTCATTGTTCTTTTCCCACAGTTTACTACTAAATACAAGTACAGTAGATTACACTTAAGTGATATTCCCCTATGGACAGCCTTGAGGCAAGTCTGCACTGATGCAGCTGCACTGCTGTCACAGTTTAATGAAGACACTCTAGACTGATGGGAGAGAGCTCTCTCATCAGCGTAGTAAATCCACCTCCCTCAGAGATGGAAGCTATGTCAGCAGGAGAAGCTTTCCCGCTGACATAGCGCTGTCTACATCTGGGGATTAGGTCAGTATAACTACGTTGCTCCGGGGTGTGGATTTTTCACACCACTGAGCGATGTAGTTATACCAGTATAGGTCTGTAGTGTAGACCAGACCTTGGAATGCCATTAAGAGGAACCCCCAGCTAAAAGAAAATAGCATTTTAATAGTGTAAATGCTTTCCAGACAGCTACAGCAAACACGTGATGTAATTTGGTGAATCCATGGAGTTAAGAGTAGGCATTATCAGTGCTAGAAGAGAAGCTAGCCTTCGGATTTGCCTAGTGCCAGTGGTAAGGAGAAATGTAGAGGACCCAGCATTACAGCCCAGACATTGTAGTCAATGTAGAAGGAGCAAACCACCAGACAGGAGCAAGCACTAGTGAACCAATTAATGTTCTTTCTGCACATACCATAGTTAAAGAGGGAAGGAAAACTGTTCTTGAGAACCAAACAGAAAAAATCATTGTTAGACAAGGACACAAAAGACATCAGGACAACTAGATCATTTGAGACCATCCCAGTAAGCCAAATTACCGTCCCCATCCCCATCCATCAGCACCTTACTATTAATTGTCACTATGCCTAAAATAGATTCCTGAGCAATGTCCCAATTAAACTTTTTTTTTCTGATTAAACACATTCCATTTAATTGGAGTGTACTGTACAGTACTTGAAAAATCGCACCAGTCCCATATGATTGAAAACAAATAGAATATTAATCATGTCCGTGTAGCGGGGTGCTCACGCCGCTTCAGCCTAGAAGGGGTTAAAGCAGCCCTGGAGAGGGCTGTGGCAGAGAAGCTGGGCTGATGGGAAAAGTAGCCACAGCTGTAGCCATGCAATCAGGGCCCAGATGGTCCTTATAAGAGGGCGGTGGGCCAGCAGGACAACCTCTCTTTCTCTGGCTCTAGAGAGGGAAGGACCTGGCTGCCTGGGAAGCTGAGAAGGGTACCTAGAGTGGAGCAGTGCTGGGGAAGGGCAGAAGGAGCTGGGAGCTCCAGCGTAGCAAAACCCCAGGCTTCAGGTCGAGTTAAGGGTCCACAAAGGGTAGTAGGGCTGCAGAGGGGCAGCCCCAAGATAGGCAGAGGCAGCAGGTCCAAACCCCCTTTGCCAATGATGAGTGGCCTTTACAGACTGCAGTCAGCCCCAGTGAGTGGGGGCTAGATGGTGACTGGCAGTAGCCACTGAAGCAAGGGGGTTGGGGGCAATGTTCCCTCTAATTTTTGACAGGCCATGTGCGCAAAAAATTTGTTCCATGCAAATTGTTGTGCTTCTGTGCAAACATTTGTGCGCATGGTGTTTCGCTGTGCATGCGGGGTTTAGGATCTGCGTGCGTGCACACACACACAGCTTAGAGGGAACAGTGGTTGGGAATTCCCCTGAATGGGGAGACCCAGATTGTGGGTTGCTGTGGTGGGCAGAACCCCTGGGTAAAGAGCACCAGGATCTGGGAGGGACATGGGGCGGGGGGCCAGCAGCAGATGAGACATCAGTTGGCAGAGGGCGCTCTGAGGCTTGAAAGAGCTAATTCCCTGGACAACCAGCAGGAGGCGCCACACCAGTGAGTCGCTGCCCCGCCATAGTCCCTATTTAGGAGCCACTTGCAGAGACCAAAATATACTCTTTATTGGCACTTTCTTCTGAATAGAGAACAGAAATGAATTACCTGGTTGGTGTAATAAAGATGTGACACACAGGAGTGCTAGCAAGAGACTAGTTTTTACACCCTGGTCCCAGTCACCTGACAGGAGTCAGTGTTACTTGGCAGGACTAAGTATCCAATGACTCCAAAGCAGCTGTTTTAGTTGATTATAATCATAATAATTAATAATGAAATCAATGGGGAGAAGGATAAGCTCGAAATTCAAGACACTGAGTTTTACTTTCAGTTACTTGATTTTTACCCACATGCAGGTTGTGACACTTTATCAGAACCTTGCAATTGAGTTGAAAGTGTTTCCTGAAATCTTAGTTATTGCTATACTGTACTTTTCTGACAGGCACATTTTAAATAGCTGTAGCCGCCTGTTGTTATTTCTACAGCATATTAATAATGGATGCAATATGGGGCTATGGACTTCTTTTGCTAGAGAGTAGGAATGGATACATAGTATGCTATTCAAGTTATAGAAAACTATGAATGCTTTGTCTCTGAAAAAGATGTCTTATGATATCATCCAGATGTTACAATAGACTCAGATTGCGTACATGAAGCTTAAGCTTCTTAAATTCCACAATCATGGCTGGAGCTTATCTACCCTTTTAAATACAGGTCACAGTTGGGTAGTTTAGCATTTCCTGTGTTTTAAAAAAGTATTGACTAGTGGCTAATTCTTGCAGTGAAGAAATGATTAAAGTGGGACCTGAAACCATTGCTTAACTAATTAGACCCTGGATGTGTCTGGCACAGGTCACTTTTTACAATACCATTCATTCTTTAAGCCTTTGTATTCCTGGGTGGCCTCTAATGTTCCACACATGTCCTGTTGTGTTTTTTCTTTTCCTGAGGGAACCGACATCACAGGCATGTCTTTACATTTTTTTGGCTGTGGTCCAGTTTTCCAAAAGAGAACACTGCACCGCTCTGTGCAATTGGAGTGCATTGAGACTTTAATTCAATCAGGAGGCATTAAAAACAGAACATAATTCCTGAACGTCATATGAAGACTAAAAAAATGGATTATCTTTTGGAAGGAATTATTTGAGAGAGATTTTGGTGAAATATAACACTGCATTATCTTGACAATAGAGACCTGAAGGTCTGATGGATGAGAAACATATTGACCATATTTGATTAGCTGCTGCCATTATCAGAAAGGGATGATGCCTGCCAATACATGAAACCTAGAGCTCCAGGAAGTCATTTGCGAGAGGTGCGAATGCTGGAGAACATTCTTTTCAACGAACACATGGGGAGGGATCGGGAGTGTATGCTGACTCTCAAAATGGCATTTCTAAGTAGGCTGAACCAATTCAGAGAAACAAGAACCTCCTCACTTTGAGCTGGATTCTACTCTCACTCTTGTGCAAAATAAGAATAATGCCACTGACATCTTTCTATATAGCCATTTATCTGGTTTGGTTTTCCCATCACATTCACCACTGCGGTATGTGAACACCAATAGAAATACACTGTAAGAAGAGGAGAGAATGTTAGATGGGGTGGGATCTGAGTTACTACAGAGAATTCTTTCCTGGGTGTCTGGCTGGTGAGATTTACCCACATGCTCAGGGTTTAGCTGATCACCATATTTGGGGTCAGGAAGGAATTTTCCTCCAGGGCAGATTGGCAGAGGTTTTGGGGGGGTTTTGCCTTCCTCTGCAGCGTGGGGCATGGGTCACTTGCTGGAGGATTCTCTGCACTTGAAGTCTTTAAACCACGATTTGAGGACTTCAATAGCTCAAACATAGAATAGGGGTTTGTTACAGGAGCGGGTGGGTGAGATTCTGTGGCCTGCGGTGTGCAGGAGGTCAGACTAGATGGTCATAATGGTCCCTTCTGACCTTAAAGTCTATGATTCTTCCTTGCCAATTTCTAGTACTAAACCCAAACCAAACCTTTTACAAGGTTATGACTCTTTAAAATAAAATTTGGCTTAACTTCCAGTTTCAGATAGGACCTATGACTCAAATTCACCCACCCCTCAGGTATGCCTCGGCAACCCCATTGGCTTCAGTAGGATTACCTGGCTGTAAGTAAATCAGAGCAGGATTTGTAAGTAAAAGTAAAAATGGTGGCAATCTCATGAACAAAACTGTCCTTGGGAGATTTTTCCAGCTCACTTCTGCAAAGCTGAGAGGTTAGGATGGTTTGGTTAAAAATCTAGACGTTTGGATTTTTGTCTGAACCCAGCTGGGACTTCGAACCTTTTGAGGTTTGCCCATCACTACTTGTAAGTATTTCCTCCCCATACCCATTGTCAGACTGCAGATAGATAATGCCTGATTCTGCTCTCAAAGCAGAGTAAAAATAATAATAAAGTCAATGGAGTTACCATGCCATAAAACCGTGTGAGATCATAATCAGATCTAAAGAGGAGAAGGAAATATTATGCTCACCAAAAACAAACCCACCCCAAAACCATAAATAAAGTATTTCCTTCTTTACCTTACAGTTACCATGGCAATGTGCATTATACGCTTGTCTAGAGTAAAACAGCTTGAGATACTGAAAACTGTCATACAACATGTTGTACCAGTGGGTAGAAATGCTAAGGTATGTTTGTTTGTTTTTTAACTGGAAACAATTATAGAAAATGGCAAGTAATGGCAATATCAATTTACAGAATTTATTTACAGTATTTTTGCCTCATCATGTCTCAATGCTCATTGGTGTTGCTCTAATCTAGGAGGGTATACTGAATAACTTTACTGCAGAGGACATGTATAGCAGAACAATAACTAAAAAATTAGTGATTAAATGATCCAAACCTTAGCCTAGTCCTTGAATTTTACCAAACAACTGGGTTTTGGGATATTATTCAAATCAATCCTACAAAACTTTTGAGACTCACTTAAGATAAGCAACTATGAAACTTGCCAGTGTGAAATAGAACAAATAGCTGAGATCTGAGTTTGACCTCAAGGAAGCAATTGGCTTAATGTGCAGCAAACTTTCTAACTAAAAGGATTGGTAGACACTGGAATAGACTTCCAAGCGAGGTTGTGGAATCCCCATCCACAGGTTTTTAAGAACAGGTTGGACAAACACTAGTAAGGGATAGCCTACGTTTACTTGGTCCTGCCTCAGCATAGAGAGCTGGATTAGATGTCCTCTCAAGTTCTGTTCCAGCCCTACATTTCTATAGTCTGTTTGAAATTTGCTACAGATTCTAAAAGGAGCAATTTAACAACAGCTAAAATACACCAGGAGAGTTCCATAATGGATGGAAATTAGTCTGACAGAACAATGATCTCAGCCTTAAACTAACACACTATATACCATTTATAAAACCCTCCATGCTCTGAATCTGATTTTTTTTCCCCCAGCAGCTGTCACTATTTATCAAATATCTTTGTGCACCAGATTTTTTGATTCCTTTTCCTTCTGTATAGAATTAGACTTAGATTTTCATTGTTGTTAGGAATCACGCGATCAAAAGTAGAGCTACAGATGATCCACATTCCAGAGCTTCAGTTGTAAACATTTACTGTAAGACTGCTAGTTTTTTTTATCAGACACTCGAGTTATTTAATCAATTTTTTTTCTTTGTTAGCTCCAGAGTAAAATCCATAGAGAGTTCAGAAAAATGTGGAATGCAAGACTCTCATACATTACCACAAATATATGTTCTAAATCCCAAACTAATTATATTGCAGAATCAATATGCAGCATAGAGCTCTCTCTCTCCCTCCCTCCAACCCCCCTTGCTTTTAGGTAGTAACATTAGTTCTACAGTGAGTAATTGTTCCATATATTGTGCCTAAAAGGACAATATGTATTAGTAGTTACTGTTGGAGAATTATAGCAATTTGAAAAACTGGAGCGATCCAAATAAACAGAAATACCTCTGAGGTTATTAATAAATAAAAGAGTCTGGCAAAAGTGATGCTCTGATTTACAGTATATCTACATGGCAGCTAGAAGTGTAATTTCCAGCTCGGGTAAATGTACACGCACTAGCTTTGATGGAGCTAGCATGATACAACTAGCAGTGTGGCCACAGCAGCATGGGCTAGCCTCCTTACGCTAATCCTGTCTGAGACGCTAGGCGCATACTTCAGTGACTAGGCTGAACCACCACCCACCCCAGCAGGGCTGCGCCAGTGAGCTTGATCAGTGCTAGTGTGCATATGTCTGCCTAAGCTGGAAATTACACCGCCCAGCTGCAATGTAGATGTGCCTTTAGACATGCTGACCAATCTAGATTTTTATAAGATCGCCCATTAACTCAGGCTTGATCCAATGCCCACTGAATTCAGTAGAAAGACCCCCACTGACTTCAATGGGCATTGGCTGGAACCTGATAGTATGACTCTCAGAGAGTAGTGATAAAAGCCATGTAAGCCGTTAGACAGCTAGCTGAATAATGAATTAAGAAACAGAAGAATGCCTTCTTTAATTCTTATTTACTATGCATGGAGAATTAAAAACACTAATAACATCCTGGAAGTAACCATTTTCCCTTTTTGGGGATGACACTAGAACTCATCAGAGGATGTAAAACCTGCTGAGAAGCACCAGTTAATAATAAGGTCCCACTCTCCAGTGCCCCTCAGTAGCAGTAATTACAGACATTTCAGAAACCACCCCATCCTAGCAAAGAAACCTGAGTAATGAGGTCCTTCTCTGAATTCACTCCAAGTAGAGTGAGGTCCTCCTTACTCAGCCCCTGTTCTCAGAGAGGATGGTTCTCAAAGTATCTGTAGTAAGTGTTGGGCTCAGACAACACAAACTGAAAGGCATCTAATAAACCAGTCAACCAGCAGCAATTCATATGAATAGGGTTGTCAAGGCAAGGCAGGGGAGAGTGTCAAAAGAAACTCAGAAATTCCACCTACTCACCACAGCTTGCAATTTGAGAGCAAGAGATGGGGCCAAAATTATTTTTTAAAAATTGATTTTAGAGTATCTTCCAAGGCCTCTGAGGGGTAAAAATAGCCTGAGCTGTAAGTCCTGGCAGAGAGGAAAGTTTGGGAAGGCTGAACAGGGAGGTGGGGCAGCTGGAGAAGAAAATAAGGAATCCTGAGCCTCTTTCTAAAAATTTCAGCAAGGCTCTAAGGAGGCTTTAATTGCCTTGGCCTGATTTTCTACTCACACCCACTGGAAGCAGGAGTAACTCTACCAAAGTTAATGGAGTTACATTGGTACAAAACTAACATAAGTAAGAGACTCAGGCCTCCCTGACTCTAACCTTACTCTTTAGATTATTCTGGACGTACCACAGTAGTACACTGTTATCTCTGACTCTGTAACAGAAGTCAAGTGTTGACTAATATAAAGAAAGAATGGATGCTTGGTTCATCCTCCTGGGTATTATTATAAGTATAAAACCTGTTGTCTTAGGGAACTCTTCTTCTTGCCTTCTTTTTCCGACATCACCTTTAGTTACCAGAACTATTTAACACAAAAACAGGGATGCTGAGGGAGTAGTATTTGATGGTTTTATTAAAGACGAGGAGGTGTTGTCAGGCTCAGTGCAGGAATTACTGGGTGAGGGGTCACACTCTATGATCTCAGTGGTTTCCTCAGGCATTAATGTATGAATCTCTGGATAGAGCTGAACCATATTTTTTTCAAAATTCCAAGAAGTTTTTCATGAAAAATTTTTACAATTTTCCAGCCAGCTCAGTTAAATCCAGGGTATAAGCATGTGGCATCTTCTCCGGAATAAGGAAAAGAAAACTTGATCCAAAAAAAAGGATACTTCTCAGAGGGCAGAGAGGTAGATGGAGGAAGCAGCAGTCAAATGCAGAGTAGCCTTCTTAGGAATATGGCTGCATGTCTCTGTCAAATTTAAAGGGCCAGTTCCAGAAAGGAATGCCAGGGAGAAAATCCTATCAGAGAACAACCTTGCACTGGGGAACCTTAGAAGGGTTAACTTAATTCTAAAGGAAGGGAAGGGTTTCTAGCACATCATCCTCATCACTCTCACAGTGCAAAGCAGCACGGAGTCACATCACAATGAACAGTAAAGACAACACACAGGCGTCATCAGCCAGCAATCTTCCTCCGTATTTTGCAGTCTTCACGCACTTGAGACGTGCACCATACCGCATCCACTGCAGTCAGTCACATTGTCGAACCACACTCACCACAGGTGCCCCTTGCTCCTGGCACCGCCTGCTCATCCAACCCACGTGTCCTGCAAGTTCAAGTTTTCTTCATCTGATCATCTCGATGATATCAGGTATCACTTGGGTTATGCTGTAAATTTGGGAGATTACCTCATTAGTTGTGTGTGAGCTATAGCTAACCCTCAGCCATCGCCTATAGCATTTCAGTTCAAAGGTGGAAAGCCTCTTCATGTCCTATTTCTTTAGCATCTACGTCTCACGTGTACATAGCAAGATATTGAATACAAGAGACTGCAGCAATTTCATTTTACACTTCATGGTGAGACCTTTGTGTCTCCGTATGTGCCTGAGTATTGCTAGGGCAGAAGGACCCACATCCAGTTCTATGTACGATACGCTGCCCCTGTACCATTCAATGTCAGAGTTATTGTCATGGCGTCAGAATATGAAAAGGAATCTTTCCTTTAGGGAGGCAGGAGGGGCCTGATGGAAGGAGTCATAGAACTGTAGAATGGAAGGGACCTCAAGAGGTCCTCTAGTCCAGTTCCCTGCACTTCTGGCAGGACTAAGTATTATCTAGACAATTCCTAACAGGTGTTTGTCTAACCTGTTCTTAAAAAATCTCCAATGGTGTAGATTCCACAACCTTCCTAGGCGATAGTTAAATGGGGATAGTTAAATTCTCACAACTAATTTCAAATTCATGGCTGCAACTTTTTGTAATGGAAATACTCCTCAGTGGGTTGTATAACTTTTCAGTCTGCTGGTGGCAAGTGCCCAAAGAGAGGGCCTGAACCGGAGGGGTGCTGAGCACCTCCAACTCCAAATGACTTCAGTGGAAGTTGTGTGAGTACTAAGCATTTAACTCGGAAACAGCATGTCACCCTTTTCTGTAACTTTACTTCCTGGACTTCTTGGGTTTGCGGTGTGTAATTAATAAATGCTGGGATCTCTCATCACTCATGTAACATCAGACAAACAAGTGGAAAGATC
The DNA here is from genome assembly GCF_965140295.1 of Lepidochelys olivacea. NCBI lineage: Eukaryota > Metazoa > Chordata > Testudines > Cheloniidae > Lepidochelys > Lepidochelys olivacea. The sequence continues at coordinate 115,651,955 of NC_140411.1, forward strand.
ATGTGAAACCTGATCGACAACAAGAAAAGGACAATGTAGCTTTGGAGCTCTGCTCTTCATGGGATGTTTTACCTATTGTATCAGGCAGGAGCTTAGTTTACACTGGGATTTCCTGCCTGATTTACAAAGCAGAAGTGCAACCACTCACACCCATTCTGATAGATCTCCCCCTTCATCCATCAGGTGCTGACAGCACTAATCTGTGAACAGTTAGTGACCCAGAAACTCAAGGCAGCTATTCCCTTTGTCTGGACATAGGGCTATTCATGGAAACTGCATATTTATCGATACTGCAAAGTATCAATAAATGTCAGTCTGAGAAAAGAAGAAAAATGACTGATTGACCATTTTAACGTGAGAAAGTTGCTTAGAACAAAAGGCTTGGTTATCAAATCAGTGACATAAAAACCTGAACGCAGATGATGAAGTCTCCTGCTACGAATTTGCCTTCAGCTAACTAAATTGTTACTTCTCTCCTTTCAAACAGCACAGTTTGATCCGAGTTAGTTGGCAGCACTGACATTGCACTTGAGACTGTGTCCATTTACACATTAGCCGTGTAGTTAGATGTGAGTTTCCTGATTGCCGGATTGAAGAGAGGCAGTGCAACTAGAGAGGATCACCTAGCTCCAATTGTTAAACAAATTTTCTCAACAGCTCAGCATAGAGCGGGGAAGCCACATTGACTTTGGAGTGCTTCTGATTGGCTCCTTTTTGATTGAATTCAGGAATCATTTGTTGCCGCCAGCTGACCATTTCAAAGGGTTCTAACTCATGTAGCTTATTGAAGCCAGGAGCTGGAATTAACGTGCACAGCACAAAGACAAGATGTATAAATCGTCATTCCTTTCATGAAGAACAGCAGCATATTTTCTCTGCAGGCAAATATCCGAGGTACTGTTACTGTACTGCTCCAGTGAGATCAGAAATATAGCTTTTACTTTTCGTCCCCTGCCCCCCATGGCTGCACAACATTCACAATGAAGAAAAGAAATAGCGCAAGCAACAAGAAGGCTAATAGTTCTTTACATTATTTTGTCCTTTCATATTCTTGAGTTAGAACAAAGCAATGAGATTCTTTGCTGACTAACCCTCAAAGTCATTCAGCTTTATTCCAAGAAATTGGTCAACTTATAAAATGGAGGTAGACTAGAGTTAAAATGCCGGAAGTTAGCAATAGCAAGGGACTCTAGCACACCAGTTCCCCTTTTCTTCTCCTCTGGAGTGTCCTTTCAGACGTCTGATGACATTCATCGCTATATGCTTGAGTGGGTCTTTGGGGCTTTTGAAAAGGGTGTCATGCCAGGCTGGATTTTCAAAGGGGCTCAGTACAGACCTGCCCAACAGACATGGGGGTTAGATCCACAAAAGGGTTTAGGCACCTAAACTCCCGCTTGAGGTGCTCAGGTGCAACATGTCGGCACCACTGACATCCCTCAAACCATGCTCATCTACTGCCTAGCCCCACAAGTGACTAAAATTTCCACCATTAAAGTCACCTAGGTGTCCATGTTTCTGACAGTCCGCATGCACAATACCTCACTCTCAGTGCCTGGGAACCTCTCTCACACTTAAGCCCCAGCAGGATCCTCAAACTAGGCTTTCTACTGCCTATGCTGCCTACAGGGCCCCATAAAGTAGGCATTCACCAAGCATGCCTAAGCCCACACAAAACTGCAATAAGAAGCAGTGGTGCCCCCACACAACTTGTAGCTCAGTGGTGAGAGCACTCAGCAGGGACGTGGAAGACCCAGATTCAATTTCCCCCTCTGCCTGATGTGGAGAAGAGATTTGAAATTGGGTGGTTCTCTCAAGAACGTGTCTGGCCACTGAACTGTGGGATAGTCTGCAGCAGGATACATTCAATCTCTCCTGTTGGAGCTGTTCCACTTCATATTCAATATGCACTGGGCCAGAGGGAAAGCAAGTGAGAGACAGACCTACTCTATAGCCCAGTGATTAGGACACGTAGCTGGGTGAGAGGAGACATAGGTTTTAGTCTCCCGGCTCCAATAACTACAGATTGCAGAGCTGAACTAGACCTAAGAATTGTTTGGGTCCATCAGGTATTTGTTGAAAACAGGCTTGTCATGCTGCTGTGGATTTGATCATCGAGAGTGGGGACAGGACAATACCAGTTAAGTGGAGCTGTTGCCTCCTCCTTTCTCACTGCTGTCTGGGATGAGTTGTCTTTGGGACTACCTTTCTTTGATCTGTTATATTATCATAAACTTGTGACTAGTTGGCCCAATCTAATTCTGTGTCCATCTTCACTGGCCCCTGCTAATTGTAAAAAGTTATTTCATGGTGGAGTTGGAACGCAAAAAAAGGGTGAGGGTTAGACATTAGAGTAGAACTAAGGATGAGTTTGAGAGTAGCAGATAAATTCTATGTGGAGAGGAGTTTTGGGTTGGAGGGTTCTTAAGAACCAGGAGGCAAATGTTGTACAGTATTTCTATACCCTTGGCATCAACCCCTTCTGGTAAGAAATACATCACAAGTCCCAGAAAACAGCTTAAAAGGCAATTGAGCAGCCTTTCCAATCCTGATGAATCCCAACTCAAGGCAAGATAGAAGATGGGAAATCATTAATTTCGGAAGCTAAGAGGAAAATGTTTTGACCAGCGTACCCCAAGGCTCTGCTTGTGTATTGAAAAAAGAGGGAAGTCTTCAATACATTCATACTCCGACAGCTGCAGTAGTGAGAGGCTCAGAGTAGATTGTGTCAGAGACAGGAATTTTTCTACATTGCCTCTCAAGCCTGCAATTTGTTGGTTTAGGTTGAGGAGGGCAATGACAAAGAAATGCAGGAGAGGCCTCTGACTTTATCACATATGGCTGCATTTATTCAGTAACCTACTCTAGCAATCACTTCGAAAACTATTTTTAAATATATAGCTGGAATTTGGATAATATAGCCCCAGGAGAATGTAATGAAATACACTGTATCTTTTAATGTTTAACTGTTAGGCCAATAAGATTGACTGAGGCTGGCTTTCTCTGAACTACCTAGGAAAATTATTTATGAACCTGTTGATTCCAAATTGAATAATAAATACAACTGTGTGTGCGTGCATAAGTACCTTGATATGTACAATGCTATCCATAACACAGTTCATGTTCTATCACCCAGCTCTCATGTGCTGCAATAGTTTTATTTACCACTGCTCTAAAACTGGGGTTTGAATAAGAATGAAATTTACATTTTCTTAATTAGGTCCCATGAGAACAGCAGCTAGTCAGGCATTCTTTCAAGTAGGAGTCTTTTTAGCACTAATCAGTAGGCAGTGGGTTATTTTATTTGCTTTTAAGGCAACTTCAAACATTTTCTGCAGGAAAGGCCGTAAATCTAAAGCAGGGATCAGCAACCTTTGGCACGCGGCCCATCAGGGAAATCTGCTGGTGGGCTGGGCTGGTTTGTTTACCTGGAACGTCCGCAGGTTCGGCCAATTGCAGTTCCCACTGGCTACGGTTTGCCGTTCCAGGCCAATGGGGGTTGCGGGAAGCGGCACGGGCCAAGGGATGTGCTGACCACCGCTTCCCGCAGCCCCCATTGGCTGGGAACAGTGAACCGCAGCTAGTGGGAGCTGCGATCGGCCGAACCTGTGGACGCTGCAGGTAAACAAACTGTCCCGGCCCGCCAACGGATTTCCCTGATGAGCCGCGTGCCAAAGGTTGCCGATCCCTGATCTAAAGCATCAAGACAAATCCAGACAGGAAGCATGGCATGTCATACCTTCCGAAGAGATGTACAACTAGGGCAGCAGAGGTAGGAGAAAATGGACTGCAGATACACCCTCTCCCAAATTAAAATATTTGGGGTGGGGGAAATAGGATTATTGAAAAAATTTGCCCTGGAAAATGAAACTAAATCAAGTGATGAATTATGGAAATAAATTGTATAACTTCCCCCCACTCCCTGTGAATCAAATCCTGACCATCGAACACAGCCAGAATCAATGGGCTATAGGTATGCAGGACAGCAATACTCTTCCAGCCCACTGACACTTTGTGGAGCAGCCATGCAACTTTTCTGTATCCACTGCTGCAGCTTCTGTGTTCCGATATCTGTGACCTCAACAAGCTGTCAAGTGTCTACGCCTGGCATTAGGCCAGTGGACCTGCAAAACTGGATTTGCTGGCAATTTATATGACCCTTTGTGCCCCAAAATATATATAAATAATAAGTATGTTTAAGGCAGCTATTACAAACAGAAAAAGAGGCAAAATTCAAAGAAATTATTAACTGCAAATTAGTCTGTCTGCTCTAATAAAGCCATAATAAATTATGACATTTGTGAATGTTAACTGAAGACACGTACTGATATTTAACTAAGTACAAAAATGTGGCTATCGTTTAACCCTCTGTGAAATGGCAATTTTGAGGGAGAAACTGACTACTTTAAACAAAGTAACAAACCAGTGTTATATTGACAAAGGCAGATACTTTCACTGGGTCGCTAACCTTAACTGGTGAAAAGGAGGGAGTCTGGAAACAAACTGTCAAGAGAACTGTAATAATCGGAGCCAATTTAATTAGGCCCAGCTCTTGTAGTGTGTGGATAATTTTCTGGTCTTTTAATATGTCAGCAAGGAAGCTTTGCTTTCCTGAAGTTCTCCAGTACTTCCACATGGAGAAAGCCTTCCAGGACCAAACAGGTGATACTTAAAGGTGGGGAGGAGAAGTTCCCCTGATAATCATAAAAAAGTACAGTAGTGCCATGAATTCCAGAGGCCTGTTTAATATCTATGCTGCTGTATCATATAATAATTAGAGTTAGAGTGATGCTCTAATTTGGTAAATGTAGAGGCTATCATGACCTATTGACTAGCGATGTTCCTTTAGATAGTGAAGCAACAGAAGAATTTTTCTCCTCAAACAGCTGAATCCTGAAGCACTACATAGTGAAGAGGTCAAATTCCTGTGAATTCCCTGAAAAACAATGTATTGTCCACATACTATCCTAGAATAACATTCCCAAGAATCAGGACTGGGCTATTTGAAAAGCAGTAGGAACCACAGCACTCGTTTAATTTTTCATTGTACCCTTATTCATGGGCTCAACAATGGACTGGGCTGGAACTGGAGTGCACTAAAGGTTTCCTGGGAGGATACTGACTTGATCTGGTCAAAGAGTTGTCTTGTAAAAAGAATCTGATGCCCTCATTGTCAATTGACCAGTTCAGTTATAACTTGGGATCTGATCCTGCACCTCTGGAATTCAGTGGGAGTTTTGTCATTGACAGCAGGCAGAGCAGGATAAGACCTTTCTAGTTCATTACTTTAAAGGGCAAAAAGCCTGTTTGGAGAGTAGGAGCTTTCCTGATTATGGAACACTTTACGTCACTCAAAATTAGCGCTATCAACATGTTAAAAACACTCCTGCAGTAGCATAGCTAGGAGTGGGAATCCAGGTGGGCCCCAAGATATGGTGGACACAGGGCAATCACATTAGCTGGAGTCATTGTCTGAGATACCACAGGCACTCAGGGAGCACGTGCAGAAACCTGCTGGCTCTCTTGTCCACAGAGGTCAGATCACACTAGCCCTGCCCCTCATAGGGGATTTATGTGATGATCAATGCACCTATCCAGGCAAACTGCATGCTCTTTGCGAGCACTGAGGCTTTGCAAGGGAAGGTACAGATATCCAGGACCTCTCATGGCAAGGCCTGTGAGATGCAGGCCCCATGGTGCCTGCTCCAGGGTGCTTCTGCTTTTTCAGCCCAAGCCAAAACAGCTTCATGGGTATCCCCACCCTGCCCCCAGCATGGATTCCTCCAGCACCCCGATTACCTGCACCCCAGGGCTGCCTGCTGTCAGCCTCGCCCCAGGCAGTGGATGCCACTCTGCTGCTGGCACTGCAGAGGCTTGGAGGTGGTAGCATTGCTCATATTCTGGCTCAGGTTCCCACAACAACAGCTGGGCTCGAGAGGCAGCACATCGCTTGGCTTCACAGGCCACAGACAGACCAGACTCAGCATAGCTGGCACAGGAACTTCCCAGGAAGGCGGCTGCAGTGCTCAACACATGGCAGTCCAACATATAGCAGAGGCGAGGCTGCTCCAGGGCACGTGCCCTGTGCCAGCCTCTGTCCTCGAGCCTCCTCCTGGCTTAAATGCTGTGGGCCAGCAGGAATGAGTGGGAGCCAGGTTTTATTCCACAGCTGCAGTGGCTTCTCCTGGGAGGAATCAGCAGCTGTGACAGCAGCCCTGGTGCAGGGTCACACAGGTTATGATTTGAGTAGGCCTCAATGCTAGATGGGTGGTCCGTGGACCACATAGGCCCACCTGTGGCTACACCCCTGCCACTCAGTCCTCTTATTTTCTGGCTAAAAATGCTTGAAGAGAGGAACACTGCTCTTTGCGCTACAGGAAATAGATTGTTCACTCAGTGAAGCATGGGTCTTCTTCTGTGGTAGGTCTGCTAAGCTGTTCAACAAGTCATTATTTAGCCTTTTTTTATATATATATATCCACTAGGTACAACATATTTCTCATGTCGATTAAAAGGAAGTTGGAGAAAGACTAAACATCAGGTTTTCTTGACAGCTGAAACATTGTGCCATTAGCAGCATCTAAATGGATAATAGAAATTGGAGATGCAATATTGCTAGTGACTCCTGGAAATGTCCCAAATTGGGGCAAGTGGGAAAAAAACAACACAAAAAACACGGCAAAAGTAAAGACGAGGAAACAACTCAAAGTAGATGTGAAATTCCCTAAAAATAAACATCCAGTTGCTGTGGAGCCAAAGGCAGATCTTTATTTGCTGACAGCATCTCTCCTTTAGGGAGAGTGTTCTGCTGCATATTTATTTTCACGAGGCCTGCGTTGTACTACAGGGACAGGGAAGCTTCCGTTTTCAGAGCTTTCACCTAACAGAGATGTGTTGCTATAAAGTACCAAAATAACCCTAATATAAAACATTTTGTTTACTGAAATCCATTTTCTAAGAAGTGTATTATGAATAACTAATTGTGCTTGCTGGTCTCTCTCTCTCGCTTTCACATGCTCCTGATGAGCTTACGTCAGAGCACTGACTGCCCATACGGCAGCCACCCTTTTCACGGCAACAGGGCTAGAAGTTGACTTTTAAAGTTGGAATCTGAGGTTTAGGGAGGGACAAGTCAGAGGACCTTCAAATCTAGGCCCACACTGAGTTTGATCTGAGAGAAACATTACAGATGTTTGCTATTTCAGGCCAGGCTGCAGTAGAAAATAATACAATGATCCCCCTACAGACACTACCTGTAGTAGCCTGATGAAAAACCTGAAGCTCTCAGCTGGCAGAGAAACTAATTTACCTCTCAGACCTAGAAATCAGGGTTGAGGTCATCAGTGGAGCTGTGTCAGGAAACTTAGATTTCAATGGCACAACTACAATACCTCAGAATAAATCAATATGTTTTGTGGCAAGCTTTAATCTTTATATGTACAAACAAACCGATACACAATTAAGAAGTGGGGCAAGGGGAAGAAGTACTGTTGTTAGCAGGCAATTCTATTCATAAATGTTTCACAGATAACGTCTAATGAAGTGATTCAGTGCAACTGTAATCAAACTAAATTCAACCAGGAAATGTCCTACTTAGTTATGAATCTGTAGTCAACAGTCACACTGGGTTTCTCCTGTCATGCATTGCATTAAAATGCACATCTCTGTTTAAGTGGGACAAGACACACAACATCTCAGGGCATCATCCCTAAGGTAGTGTTTAGTTACCAATTAAAACAAAAGTGTTATCTGTCACTGAGATATCTTAAGTCAGCAAGGAAAAGGGGGGAAAGTATGCTAAATATGCCTGGGCTAATGTATTAAAAGCATTTGTTTGCTTGTTAAAGTAAATGGTATCTTCAAACCCAAAAAAGGAAATTAACAGATTGTAGAAAGAAAAGAACTTAACATAATATTTTTATGATAATGGCAGATTGATGGTCACAGTTTAAATAGCCCAACTGGTGACCTATTTTCTCTATACATGAACATGATTCTGTGAAGAAGACACCACTGAAAGCAAGATGGTAAATGAAAACGGATCTATCAAAACTTTTTGTTTGAGAAATTAAATTAATTGTTCATTATTACCAGTGAAGCACCAACATAGGACTTCTCAAGCTGTTCTTCCCCAGAGTGCTTCCCCAGAGTGCTTCACAGAGCAGCTGTGTGGGTAGGACATGTGTCACATCATGGCCAGCACTGATGAAGGGGGCCTGCAGATCCTGGAATAGGTCAGGTCCTGGCGTGTGGATATAACAGGCAACAAATGCCTGTCTACATTTTAGTATGCTGCTGGCAAGACAAGGTCTGAGGAAAGAGAAGTTGGGAGGCTAAAAAAAGAAAGGAACTTAGGAAAGTGGTTGGGGAAGAGAGATTGGGAATAAAGAAACAGAAAGACTGTGGGAAAAAGAGATGGGGATTTGGGAAGCGCAATGGAACAGAAAAAAGGACAGAGGGAAGGAAACAACAAACAAGAAAGCCAAAAGAAATCCAAAAGGAGGGAGGGAGAGAGAGAGAGAAAAAAATGGTATAGAGATGGAAGGGAAGAAAGAGTAATGAAACCATTGAATGAGAGTGCAAGAAAGGAAATGAATGATATGGAAGGAACAAGAGAAAAAGAAAGCAAATATATCTGTAAGGTTAAAAAAAACTATAGGGACCAAGGTATGGGCAGTCATGCATAATGGTTACAGTCAGGGACCTGAAACCAGAGTCAGGTGCCAAGCCAAAGGTCACAGCCAGAAACAGGAGTCAAGCCAGAAGCAAGGACTTGGAGCAAGACAGGAAACCAGGAACAGATGGGGGTCTGGGAGAAAGAGGGCAGGAATAGGCTGAAGGTAGACAGGGTCCTTAGCAGCAGCCAGCCAGAGTTTCACATACCTGATCCGACAGCTTCCTGTGCCTCTTTCTGGTGTAAGTAGTGCATTTCAGTCAATTGGTGGGGCTGGCCATCTCCCCCAATCAGGAGTTCATTGGTGGGGCCCTTTTTGAGCTAGAACTTTGCTAGCCCCATACTCTGGGAGGAGGGTCAAGCGAGCTTCTTTGGGAGTGGCCATGGTCTGAGGACTGAGGGGATTGATTTTGAGGCTTGTGTTCCCTCACAGAGACTGTTAGGGTTTTTAATTCATCTGGACTTTTTCTGAATTGATCAGGCATCAAATTTTAGGTCTTAAATTCTATCAGATAGTAAATATAAATCTGGATAATGTGACATGAAAATAGGTGGCCCACAATGAGAAGCAGGAATAATTAATCCCCGGTGCAATGTTACAGTCAGTTCTGGGGAGGCGAAAAGAGAAAGAAATGGGAAAGCCTCCTGGACAGGTCCTTTTTATGTAAACAAGCAAGAGACATTCCCACTGGAAGAAAGGGCCACTTGAACTTGGAACAGTAGCTATCCTAACTAGATACAATATTTCATTACTCCACAGAACTACAGGCCAAGAACTAATTCTTCACTTCCATCTGAAGTGCAGTGTTATTCAAATGAATGTGGCTCCTTTGTAAGCCAACTTTTTACCTTTGTAATTGATTTCCCAGATTTTATCCATTATGGCTTAAATAGCAAAGTAAGCTGACACACCCATTTTGACACTGAGAAGGTGGATGAGAGATGAGTCCTGTAGGCTTCTCAGGACTTGCCATTGTTATGCAGTCTATCGCCTGATAAGAATTACTTGAGCGAAGTTGACATCCTCTGGACATATTGCCTAACCCTAATATTCCTTTAATTTGAACCTTCTGAGTGTTTTTGCACAGCTGAGTCTTAAAACCCCATCCCCAGTATTTAAAGATATTCACATCACATCAACAACTTGGAAAAGGAATCCAAAGTCCATTTACCTGTTGTGTATGTAAATACAATCAGGACTAAATCTTTCCCCCCACCCTGGCTTTTGTGTTTGATGCTCTTACTATTCCAGGAAATGCAATTTTGTTATAACGAATACCAATCCATGTTCCCTTTGCACTTGTGTCATCACTCACATACCCTGCTGGATGTCTGACCTCTGCTGATGAGTTTGGCAAAATAATACACTGGTCCAGTAGTTTTAAATTGAGGACAGGTGTTAAGCAGAAGAAAACGTTTACCTTTACCTGGGATGACCAATTACGCTGCAGCTATCTTATTATTACATTAACGTTATTTTTTACTTTCCTCCCCCGCCCAATTACATTATAACCTGTCCAAGGAAATAGTGAGCCTCAGTCTATTTTCACTCTGTTCACAATAAATTGTCATTGCTTTATGTATTTTTGCGTTGTGAACTTTAATAAAAATGAGCTGACATGCACTTCATTTGTCAAAACTGGAGAGGGGGCTGAACCATACTGTAGCCCACGAAAGCTTATGCTCTAATACATTTGTTAGTCTCTAAGGTGCCACAAGGACTCCTGTTCTTTTTGCGGACACAGACGAACACGGCTGCTACTCTGAAATCCACAGATCTGAACACCACTGAAAATACTCTGAACACACAATTCAGTGTAGGGAATGTCTGAATCTGGTTCTGAGCTTTATTGCACAAAACCTTCTATACTCAAGACCTGAGTTCAGGTTTCTGTGTTCCCCTTGCAATAGTTGCTGACATAACTAATACCTTAAAAAAAAAAAGACATGGGAGCTGCTGTCCTTCCATTTTGCTAGCTGTTCATGATATTATGTTGTGGCAGAAAGAGTAGTTGAAGTCTGGGGGAATTGTGTGTTTGTAATACTTGTCTATGCACTAAAGACTGGCTCCTACTCCCATTTACATCTGCAAGAGTGTGATGGGGTACGTATCCCACACAGGCATTGAAGGGGTTAACCATGCCCTGCCCCTGAAGGAGCAATGGAGGTGAGTTATCTGAGCAACCCAGAGCAGCTGTGGGAGGGAGGAATTGCAGGGAGCAACCAGTCCTGGCCCTGCAAGCTCAAATAAAAGGGAGCTGCAGGGCAGAGTAGGAGTAGTTGCTGCTGAGAGCTTAGGAAGGGAGGTCTGTATCCCTGGAGGCCTGAGAGAACTGTAAGCACCTTGAATAGAGCAGCTGGTGACAGGGACTGGAGCAACAGGGAGCTCCTCGTTGGCTGCTGGGCTGAGTGCCCTGAGGTAAGGGCAAAAAAGGTGCTGGAGCCGCAGAGAAGGGGCCCAGTGAAATATAGCAGAATTGACAGAAGTTAAAGAGATGCAGCAGGAGGCTGGTATTTACAGGGTCCCTTGGTTGGGACCCGGAGTAGTGGGCAGGCCTGGCTCCCCCACACTCACCACTGGGGAAGTGGCTGGGCAATAGGATGCTGTAGTTCTGGAAGCTGAGAGAGGGATGTAGGCAGAAGTGGGGATGGAGTGACAGTGTGCAAATGGGGGCGTTGGCCTCAAGCGAACCGTAGATGGGGGCATCGGCCTTGAGCTAATCCCCAGAGTGACTGGTCTGGTGGTGAGGGTTTTACCCTGTGACAAAGAGATTTGCCATTAGTGTGGATCAGAACAGGAGTGGAACCTTATTCTGTTTCAGCTCAGTCTTATGAGGCACTGGATACCCTCAACTCCATCTGACTTCAGTGTGTGTTGAGAACACTCAGCATTTCTGCATCCATTTCTGTCCTGCCTCTCTTGAGTCAATCCCACACATGCGCCTACTCCAACCCTCCCGCCCAAATAGTGCAAATCCTTGTGTGGCCTGGGGTGTGCCTGAGTTCTGGGAAGGAACACATTTCTAACGTTTCTTCTATTTAACCTGAATGAAGGGTGGCTACTATGCTTACCAGTTTCAATGAGGTTTAACCAAATCTTTAACAGTACAATAGATTCTTCATTCACTGCAGCCTGGTTCCTTCCTCTTTCCCCAGAGAAGCCCACAAGATAATCAGAGGAATAGTATGGGTAGAGCAATTTATCTTTTAAAGGGCAAAGTATAAGGACATTTTTCTAAAATGGGGGATGCCGAAGTTAGCCAACTACTATATTTGATTTGTTTATGTATAATTCAACCTTCCTATTTTCTGTTACTCACTAAAATAAGCACATTCCAAAGCATATGCTGTATTATAAGCTTGCAGTGTTGTTTTAGCCACGCTGGGCCCAGGGTATTAGAGACAAGGTGGGTGAGATCATATCTTTTACTGGACCAATTTTGTTGATGAGAGAGACAAGATATTACTTTACCGACCTTGCCAGCATTTTAAATATATCACATGGCCACTGAAAAATAACCAAGGCCCTGATCCTTAACACTGCTCCACTTGGTTAGACCCATATGCAAACCAGTGAAATCAAAGGGGGTTCCAAACATGCACAGGCATCTGGGGTTTCAATTCCTGACCCTACAAGTTATTCCTCAAACTAAATAGTCCATGCTCACATCCCTCTGACCTCCACGGACCACTAACATGAGTAAGAATTCTCCAACTGAGTTGGGGCTTGTAGGACCGGGCCCTTATGGAAAACTCAATCATCATGAACTTTGGATACTTTTAAACAATAGCTTCAGAGGGGTAGCTGTATTAGTCTGGATCTGTAAAAGCGGCACAGAGTCCTGTGGCACCTGCTAGACTAACAGACGTATTGGAGCATGAGCTTTCGTGGGTGAATACCCACTTCGTCCGATGCATCCGATGAAGTGGTATTCACCCACGAAAGCTCATGCTCCAATACGTCTGTTAGTCTAGCAGGTGCCACAGGACTCTGTGCCGCTTTTAAACAATATTTCACGGGGGGGGAATAAAAAGTTTCACAATCACCAGAAATATTCCCACACTTGGCCCAGTCTTTGGTCTCTCATTTTTCTTTATAAGGCATAGTGTTCACTTCTCCCAAGACTACTCTTTAGAAATGTAACACATTTTCGAAAAAGGAAATAAGGCGACTAAAGGAACTTGTCTGTGGTGTTACAGTAAATGTTGCAGTTCTCTCTTGTTGGCACCATTTTATTTGCACTGTGGGAATACAACCAACCAACAGCTTCTGAAACATCAACCAATATGAGCCCATAAAAAAATCCATTTGTGAACATGGACTCAATCAGTGCTACTGTAGTCAAAAAGATGGTGTTTTGTCTTTCTTAGAAAGAGAGTATCAGACTGACATAAACACCAAAATTAGGTTTGCCAAAGAGAGAACCTACAAACAATTAAAATGTTTCTATTGGAATTTCAAGCAAATCTCAAGAAAACAGCTTCTTGCTTAGATGGAAACACTCCTAAGCAGTGTTTGTGGTGCAAACATGGCACCATCATGGTAGTGAGGAAGAAGGAACCTTTGTTTGCATCAGGCATTTTGTATAAGTAAGGCCAGTTGCTAATAATGGGATCCCCATCCATGACTGATTCATGAAAAATGTCTTTATTTTGTAAAATGGGACTTGGATGGATGGTTCCTGTGGTCCCTTATTACTCCCAGACAAATAATTGGTGCAACATGAGCTTAAATAGTGTAAGGTTTGGGACGCTTAGTTGCTCTGTTTGTGTCTGACTTCAAATATAAGGTCCAACTCCATATGAACAAATGTGTTCACTTTACTTGAGAATGCTGGGTTGGGCTTAAAACAAGAACTGTGGTGTTGCACAGGCCACCGTGATTGGTGCATAAACCCCAGACTGGCAGTGACAGAATTAAGGGGGGATGGAAAGTCCCAATCAGTGTGTTATGGCTCCTGGAGGGGAGACCAGTACTTAAGGTTATGTTTCCACTGCAGCAGAGAGCATGCCTCCCTGCCTGGATAGACAGACTCGTACTAGCTCATTAAAAATATCAGTGTGGACACTGCACAGGCAGCAGCATGGGCTAGCCACCCAAGTACAAGCCCAGAGTCCATGCCATGATCTATGCTGCAATGTCCATGGTGTTATTTTTAGCTCAAATGGAGCTTCCATGTGTCTGTCTACCAGGACTGGGAGGCACACTTCCAGCTGCAGTGTGGACATACTGTAAGGGACTGACTCAGCTGAGGAGAACTAGACTGGGTGGCTCATATAAGGTAAGGACTGCAGGGCCAATAGGGGAGGACTGAGAGGGAAGAGCTGGAGTAAGGAGCTTATACCTGGGGAGTGGTGTTGAGGGGAAAGGGCAACAGGGAGGAGGTTCCCAACAGCTGCTAGAGAGGCCAGGAACTGCCAGGAGGAGGCTCCTCAGCAACAGATCAGCAAGAAGATGCACAAAGAGTCAGACTTAGAGAGAGCGTGACTACAGGAAGATGGAGTCCTGGGAAAAGCACCTGTGGACAGGCAGTGGTAAGAACTGGAAGCAGCCCAGGGAAGTAGCAAGGGCTTATAAAGAACAGGTGCTAGCTGCTTAAACACAGGATCCTTAGGCTGGGACCCAGAGAAGACGGTGAGGCTGGGTTTCCCTGCCATCCGCAGAAATGGGGATAGGAAATCCTCTCTGAGAAAGAGGGAGCAAGGGCAACACAGCTGAGGCTGGGCTGGTGACCCAATACAGGGTCACAGGACTTTTAGCCTCTGAGACTCTTTACCACCCCAGAAGGGGTGAGATTACGAATGACCTGGCCAGAGACTAGAGTTATGAGAAGAGACGGACTGCCACAGCACCAAACAGTTGTCTGGTGGGGGAAACTGAGGTAGAATCACTGTAACTCTAAGCCTGTTTGTGAGGACACATGCTGGCCAGTGCATTCACTCTGTTACACCCCCCACATTCTACCACAGAATTCCTATGTGAGTTGTCAAGAGCTTTTGGCTAGCCTGCCATGGGGAAAATGTTCTTTAGTATCTCAGTTCCCTCTCTGAGAGAATTTTGGGGTGACACTGAGCAATGGGGGACATTTTCTTTCTTGTAGGTTAGCCCAGTGTGTAGCCCAACACATGTGCTTGTGCATCCAAGAATTCAGTGTGTGCTGGTCTAAACAAAGTTCATAGTTATGGTGCACAATTATAAACGCTTCCTAAAAGTTGGGCGGTCCAGAGTCAACTAGCATAATGGGGAAATCAATGTATTCAACTATTACTTTATTGAAATAAGCCAAGCAAAATACAAACTTAATCACAGAGTCCAAAAGGAACTTGATTCAATCTATTTTCTGCTCACCCTCCTTTGGGGTTTTCTTTGGTTTTTTTTGTTTTGTTTTTTGTTTTCAATTTAGTATAGCACAATCAATGAACAACCAGCGTAAAAGTAAAAATCATCTTGCAGCTACTGGCTTTCGCTTGCAACCTTTCCCCCATCTATATATTATCTATTCAGACTGTAAGCTAAGTGTCCACCGTATTGTGGGCACAATATAAACAATAATTGGTTGTTAGTAACTGTTGTATGCAGACTTCTCTGTAATGCAGCAGCCTACCAGACATGTAGTCACAGTGCCCGGGGTTTGCAACAGCTTCCCCAGGAGTAGTTTTTTCCCACCATTGTGAGGCAACTTCCCCAGACCTAAGACTTTACACATATTATGTATATTTAGCCACATCCTGGCTCCCCTAAGAAGGAGTTACATCTGGACTCCCTGGGTCCTGCAGTGAGTCTTAGGAACCAAGCACTGATCCTGTAATGTGTTGCGCCTGAACATACACTTGTGTTTGCCCTGAGCCCCACTAAAATCAGTTGGGGTCTACAATCAGAGCATCTTCCTGCTTGCATCTCATTGCAGGATTGGGATTGAAATATTCAGTAATGACTGTCGCATGATAATCGCTTGCTTTTTAGAGAACGAGTTCTTAACAATGTGGTGGAATTACTCTTACGCTATTTTACTCAATGGAGCTCAATTATATTTCAAGTTCAACCCATCACAGATTGAAAAGCAAAAACATAATTCAGTCAAAATGTGTTGCATATACTTTGCTGGCAGTAATGTTGTATCATGCGCCAGTTTCCCCGTTGCTTTGCATGTTGTATAGTCACTGATGCCAGGGCACATTGGGTAAAAATTGTTAAACTCAACAAAGACACTGGTGTCAATGGCTACACAAAGTGCCAGGCAACAGAGAACCTGGCTGTATCCATTTTATGCATTGGTGAACATAACAATAAAACTGAAATTGATTTTTTTATGTCTTAAGAGAACATTTTGTTTTTTATATAATCAACACTATGCCAAAGACACCTTTATAACCAGTCACAAGGCTTGACTCTGTACAGCCTCACTCATGTGAGTAATTCTTACGCAAATCCATGGTCCATCAAAATCAGTAGGACAACTCATTTGAGTAAGAGTTTGCAGGATCAGGCCTTTGGTAGTCATTGTAGTTTCCTTTGGAATTAAAATAAGTATTCATTCATTCAGCGTTACTCTCTGTACTGCTAATGAGATTGATATTGGTTTGATGTGCTGCTTGATGCTTGAATAACAACTGTATAGCAGTTAAGTGCATCTAAAACTATTGTCTTATATACCTAAAGAAGCAATAATTAGTAGTATTTACATTTTACCTTCTGTGCTCACTTTCTTAAGCACTCTCTCTACTTTCTTATGAGTCATGTCTGACTATTCTACCAGGCAATAAATAATGAGGGGAAATACAGTGACTATCAAGCAATCTGTATTGTGAAAATTCCTCTTGTAATTGCAGTCAGATTTACTGGATGCAAGATGAGGCCATCCTGTTGCTCTGGGTTTTGATCTCTTTGAACATTGACGATTAGAAGCAGACATGTCAGATCATCTGATAAATCCCACTTGACCTCATCTGAGTTAGTATTTTGACCCACTGTCATCTGCGTCACAAACAAGGAACTCTTCATCTCTGTGACATCCCCTCCTCAATTCCCCCCACCGCCACATACCCCCACTCCAGGATAAAGATGATGAATTATAAGAGGATTTTAGAATCACTGTTGATACCCGACCATGTGCTACATAGGGCTTGTCCCCATTCACTATGAGCCAAATGCAGGCTGCATCTGAAAACTCATTGCAGTAAGGATTCAGAGTAACAGCCGTGTTAGTCTGTATTCGCAAAAAGAAAAGGAGTACTTGTGGCACCTTAGAGACTAACCAATTTATTAGAGCATAAGCTTTCGTGAGCTACAGCTCACTTCCTCAGATGCATATCGTGGAAACTGCAGCAGACTTTATATATACACAGAGAATATGAAACAATACCTATTCCCACCCCACTGTCCTGCTGGTAATAGCTTATCTAAAGTGATCATCAGGTGGGCCATTTCCAGCACAAATCCAGGTTTTCTCACCCTCCACCCCCCCCACACAAATTCACTCTCCTGCTGGTGATAGCCCATCCAAAGTGACAACTCTTTACACAATGTGCATGACGATCAAGTTGGGCTATTTCCTGCACAAATCCAGGTTTTCTCACATCCCCTCCACCCCCATACACACACAAACTCACTCTCCTGCTGGTAATAGCTCATCCAAACTGACCACTCTTCAAGTTTAAATCCAAGTTAAACCAGAACATCTGGGGGGGGGGTAGGAAAAAATAAGAGGAAACAGGCTACCTTGCATAATGACTTAGCCACTCCAAGTCTCTATTTAAGCCTAAATTAATAGTATCCAATTTGCAAATGAATTCCAATTCAGCAGTTTCTCGCTGGAGTCTGGATTTGAAGTTTTTTTGTTTTAAGATAGCGACCTTCATGTCTGTGATTGCGTGACCAGAGAGATTGAAGTGTTCTCCGACTGGTTTATGAATGTTATAATTCTTGACATCTGATTTGTGTCCATTTAGTCTTTTACGTAGAGACTGTCCAGTTTGACCAATGTACATGGCAGAGGGGCATTGCTGGCACATGATGGCATATATCACATTGGTGGATGTGCAGGTGAACGAGCCTCTGATAGTGTGGCTGATGTTATTAGGCCCTGTGATGGTGTCCCCTAAATAGATATGTGGGCACAATTGGCAACGGGCTTTGTTGCAAGGATAAGTTCCTGGGTTAGTGGTTCTGTTGTGTGGTATGTGGTTGTTGGTGAGTATTTGCTTCAGGTTGCGGGGCTGTCTGTAGGCAAGGACTGGCCTGTCTCCCAAGATTTGTGAGAGTGTTGGGTCATCCTTTAGGATAGGTTGTAGATCCTTAATAATGCATTGGAGGGGTTTTAGTTGGGGGCTGAAGGTGACGGCTAGTGGCGTTCTGTTATTTTCTTTGTTAGGCCTGTCCTGTAGTAGGTAACTTCTGGGAACTCTTCTGGCTCTATCAATCTGTTTCTTTACTTCTGCAGGTGGGTATTGTAGTTGTAAGAAAGCTTGACAGAGATCTTGTAGGTGTTTGTCTCTGTCTGAGGGGTTGGAGCAAATGCGGTTGTATCGCAGAGCTTGGCTGTAGACGATGGATCGTGTGGTGTGGTCAGGGTGAAAGCTGGAGGCATGCAGGTAGGAATAGCGGTCAGTAGGTTTCCGGTATAGGGTGGTGTTTATGTGACCATTGTTTATTAGCACTGTAGTGTCCAGGAAGTGGATCTCTTGTGTGGACTGGACCAGGCTGAGGTTGGTGGTGGGATGGAAATTGTTGAAATCATGGTGGAATTCCTCAAGGGCTTCTTTTCCATGGGTCCAGATGATGAAGATGTCATCAATATAGCGCAAGTAGAGTAGGGGCTTTAGGGGACGAGAGCTGAGGAAGCGTTGTTCTAAATATTGTTTCATATTCTCTGTGTATATATAAAGCCTGCTGCAGTTTCCACGATATGCATCTGAGGAAGTGAGCTGTAGCTCACGAAAGCTTATGCTCTAATAAATTGGTTAGTCTCTAAGGTGCCACAAGTACTCCTTTTCTTTTTGCAGTAAGGATAGTGGCCCATCTCTTGTGGAAACTCACAGCCAGCTAGGAGACATCCTGCCATGGCAAGGCAAATTGTCTCTGTGTCCCAGGGATGAACTGGCAGAGGACACAGGGGTACACAGGGTTGTACAGGGATATCCTGGGTCAGATAGCTGCATAATAGTTCATTGAAGTGTGGCATGTGAAGTCTCTACTGAGAGCCAGTAGCCCACGGGCCATAGGTGCTGGAACTATGGGTGCTGGGGGTGCTAGCTTGAAGTGGTTTCCAGTTTATTTCAATGGCTCTCAGCAACCCCACTATAAAAATTATTCCAGCACCACGGCCACCATAATCATTTTGAAATGTATGTGCAGGTGATATGTAAGGAGTTATGTATCAGTACTGAAAGTTATGCTCTGAAGGTCTTAGAGTTAAGGCAGTGGCATACCTTGGAAATGTTGCGTTCACACAAGAGGTAACTGATAGCTATGTCCCTGTCTAGCCATTTGTGTACTGTATGCCTCATACTATATGCCTCTTTGATATAGAGCCAGCTGTGAATTGAGAGACCATGAAATCTACAAGAGAGGAAATCTAGGGGATGAAACAAACAGCAGGGGGTGTCCTGTTTTTGAATAAAGACAAAGGATTGTTCTGGTATATCTTGGAGTGCAAAGAAAGACACTGAATCCTTCACTGTCGAGGCAAACGGACAGCATCTGTGACTTATGACAGACAGATAACAGCCTGACTGGCTGTACAGCGCTGCAGGGATTTGGGGTGAGCAATATTTTATTCGACAGGAGAGCATCTTGTTAATTAAGTCTAGGCTATAGAATGCATGTTATAATTTTATATGTATCCATCTGTTTCCAATACTTCTACTTGCTACTGTTTGGAACCTCTATGCTTTGTTAAATAAGCTCATATTTGATTTCACTGTAAACAAATATAAGCAGTGTGTGTTAATTGGAGCAGAGATCTGAGGTGAAACAAATAAGCTGGGGTTGTCTGTTTCTTTGGAAGCAGTGGGACAGTGAATGCTGAGAGAGTCCAGGGGAATTGGGGCTGGACACTCCAGGGACAAGGCTGACGGGGTTGGGTGTCTGGTGTGTGCCTATCACTAACCTGCAGAGTGACAGCGGGGCTTGCAAGATGGAGAGGTCAGAGTCACATTCCAGGCTGCAATCTAGAGCAGTGCCCCTGCCTGCCCTGCAACCCTGGGCGCCTCCAGGGCCGCCCAGAGGATTGAGGGGGCCTGGGGTCTTCGGCGGCAGCCATGGAGTGGAAGGGCCCCTGCTGCCGAATTGCCGCCGAAGACCCAGAGGGGAAGAAGTGGCGGCGGGTCCTTCGCCCTGGGTGTGTTCGGCAGCACTGAAGGACCCCCTGCCTCCGAAGTGCCGCTGAAAACTCTCATGGGGGGCCCCTGCAGGGCCTGGCAAATTGCCCCACTTGCCCCCACCTCTGGGCGGCCCTGGGTGCCTCACAATGATTTGCTGATGTGACTCCCAACCTGGGTTGCTCCCAAACAGCGTACAGGTCACACACTAAGTGTCTGTGTATAGCTGCAGCCCTGGCCCAGCAGTTCTGACCCCAGCAGCCCGTCAGCAACACACCTGTCACACTCTGGCTTCCACCAGCCTTGGTCACTACTTGTAGGGTGTCCCCACCCTCTCCCCATGCCTAATTTCCCCCCAAACATGTGTTCTGCACTGTCCATCACTCTCCCGGACAGTACAAACATTAAGATCCGTTGCCCCTCTAAGTGGTCAATAGTCAACAGTTTGCTACTTTAACTGGGGCTACAAAACAGTTCCATTTAAACACACACTGGATTGGTTTAGATTAAAACATAAAACCAGTTTATTAACACAAGAAGACAGGATTTTAAGTGAATTCAAATATAAGAGATAAAGTTAGAAATGGTTCAAATAAAAGTGAAAACACATTTAAGAGTCTAAAACTTAATCTAGCAATGTTTGGTTCAAGGCTTTAAGATGGCTTTTCTCATCCAGTCTTCCAGAAAGATGGTGACTGATCCTTCCCTCAGTCAGGATCTCTCCCAGATGCCCAAAGATTCGGGTGCCTTTTACTTCGTAGATGAAAGAGAGAGACTTCGTGTTGTCTCTCTCTTTCTTTTATAGTCCAGTGAACCTTTGAAGTGGATTCTTCTGGGGGTTACCCTTCAAAGTAAATCTTATTCAAGCAGTGAAGAAGGTGACATGGAGTCTGGTAGTGAAGAAGGTACCTGTGCTCCTTCTCCTCCCCTGTGTTTGCTGAGATGAAAATTTGCTTTGTCTCCTGTCATCTCCTCCCCCTGCTGTCCAGAGAACCCTGTTTACTACTTACATGTGAATTGATGTACATACACACTGCTTTGCTTAGGATAGACCCGTTTAACAACTTCTGCCTGAGCAGGGCTGCATGGTTTTGAACATGTTCTAGTAACATGTTCTTTACCCATAATGTTGCTACGCACATTTCACCATGATATCATTAACCCGTGAGTTGTTAGTTTTCAAATGATACCTCACACGGCATGTTTTCTACAAAGGCTATTCAAAGTTTGTAGGGTGTGAATATGGGGGTGCTTTTGGTCACATAAAGGGCTTTTGTTGCCCATGGCTGGTGGAATTGGGGGGCTGACCTCCAGCAAGCAGAGACCAGGCTTCCTCATGCTAAGGGCAGTTGGCAGCTTTGTGCCTCGCAACCCTGGGTAACCCCTAGAAGCATCAGAGTCTCACACTGAGCCAGCACAACACATGGTAGGGAACTCTTTACTGCTCCTCTCAACAGGAGCTTTATGAATGTTGGCCAGAGTTTGCTGCTGCTAGTCTAGCTGGATTGTGTGCCATGCAAATGTTAGCTAACATATGCACACCCACAGTCCATGTCCCTTTTGGCTGCTGTCCATGGGGGAGATCCCTGTGGATGCCAGCCCTTTGGTTCATGCCCCTTTGGACAGGCTGTGCACTTCCACCCCATGATACGATAGTAGCTGCCAGCGCACTGTTGTGTGTCATCATGGGATGGCAGATGCATATGCACACTGCATTGATTGATGCTCACAAACTCCTTTTCCCTTCAGGTGCCCCTTCTCACCCAAAGGCAAAACGTGGCTCTGGCTTTCCTCAGCGGGCTGACTGTTTGTGAAAAATGTTCAGGAAAGGGTTTAGTCCTGACACTTAAACCTGACTCGGTTGCATGGTAGTTTATGGTTTGCATTAGTTTTACTACAGTACTGAAAGTGTTGGAAATCCAAGAGCTTTAATCATATTCATGTTATAAACACCATTTTAACAGCACATGGCATTACAAATTCTTCACTGCTGTGAGCTTTTACGGGGAGGGAAGGAGAAAAGAATCAGCTGTAAATTATTTATATATCTATCAAATTTACCATATTTTCAGTTATGTTGCTGGCATTTACCATTGTTTTCTAAATGTTCTTATTACCTGACCTTTCTATGCCTTTTATTCCTCAGTGGACTCAGCGCCTGATAAAAACAACAACAATTCTTTGAATGGCTATAAGTACCCATAGTTAAGTGCATAGCAACACAGTAAATTTAAACCCAATCTCTTATAAAAATGCCTTGAGCACAGGCAGTGTTGGGGGATTTAATTGAAAACAAAAGGAACAAACTGATTTACCAGTGTTCTTTTTCTATGTTATATTTTGTTCATCTATACAGATGCCCGGCTGGAATAAACTGGATTAGCACATGCAGTTAGGCTCACTTTCACCAGCTGAGGATGTGGCCCAAATATTCTGACCTTTTTCTATTTACTCTCTGTAGGTGTGTGATGGGGTGTTCACTCTACACCTCACCTGAAAGGGTTAATCTGCATCTGCCCCTGGTTGCTGCAGAGAGGGTCCCTGTGCTGGAACCCAGAGTAGTGGGGGAGAGGATGCTGGGTTCCCCTACCCACCACTGAAGGAAGTGGCATCAACTTGAATTAGAGGACAGCCTGGAAAGGCAACTGGACAGTTGATCATTCTAGAGAGCCTTTGATACCCTCAGAAGGGGAAACACATATAGTGTCCTGGCTAGGGCATCAAACTACACAGAAGAAACATCAAGCCCTGCAGAGTGGGCGTTCTGAGTCCCAGAGAGCGAGAGAGGCCATAGTAACAACAAATGATGGAAGTGGGGGGTCAGACCTGGACAGAGCTAATCTTCTGAGCCAGGGCTGGCCTTAGACTAAATGGCGCCCCAGGCGAGGAGCACCTTCAGCAACCCCCACCCTCCTTTGTTAAACTTTCAAATACCTTATTTTTTATTGCATTTGTAGCCCCTTTCATAACTTTGATGCATGATTTGCATGCATGATTTATCCCTGTCAGATAAGACAGTAAATTTGCACGCTAGGATCAGTACATCTGTATTTATTCATGCCATATTTAAGCAAATAAAAACAATTTGTTTCCTTGATGCATATAGAAACTTTTGAATTTTCAGAATAACTGAAAACATTAAGAAATTGAACTGTGCATCAACATTGGATGGACCAGTATTAAATTGTGTTACAGTAGGTGACGGCCTTAGAATGTTACATTTTACTTCAAAGAGTCTATTTTCCCTTTTGTCGCTAACAACAAAAACAGCAACCCAGGCAGTCGCCTGAGTCACCTACCCCTAAAGCTGGCCCTGCACTCTGAGCAGCCAGGGGGAGGTGCCCGAGTGGTAAGTGAACCATGTGAGAAGGTGTTTGAAATGTTACTCAATAATAAATCAAATATTACATTTCCTAGGATGTCCTAGGAGTTAGGAGAAGCTCGAGATTTTACAGTTTTATGATGGCTTCAGAAATTCAGTGAAAATGTTTTACATGTTAAGTAAAGTATCTTCAGAGCTTTATTTAATCAGAAAACAATTTTAAAACCTTTAAATAAATGGTTTACATTTGGTAGCATTAAAATAATTACAGGGCAGGATTTTCAAAACTTTGAAAATTAGTGGGATTTGTGTGTGACAGACTGTTCCCCTTGCACATTATTGTAATAATCTTTGTCCAGTGTATGCCTTGTGAGGTACCATTTGAAAACTCATAATTAGCTGGTCAATATTGTCCAGATACAATTTATGTGGCAACATTGTATGTAAAGTTATAAGATTCCACTGTGTGGTGTTATTAATACATGTTCCAAACCACCGCCCTGCCCAAACAGAAGCTGGCAAACAGG
The DNA here is from genome assembly GCF_965140295.1 of Lepidochelys olivacea. Taxonomy (NCBI): domain Eukaryota; kingdom Metazoa; phylum Chordata; order Testudines; family Cheloniidae; genus Lepidochelys; species Lepidochelys olivacea. Next base: position 115,675,794 of record NC_140411.1, read on the forward strand.
TTTGTTTCAAATGAAAGAATGTGTGCTCTGCTTAATTTGCATTTAAGCAGTAAACAAAATCATCAAGCAGGAAGGGTAGACAAAGAAACCACAAACAAGTGAGGAAAAACAGCAGGCATCATCTTCTCCTGTGGACTCTCTGTCTCTTGAATCTCAGCTAAAAATGTTTTCCAAGGGAGAGACTTACACTATAAAAATGAAAGGGAGGATTTGTGGCATCTTAGAGACTAACAAATTTATTTGAGCATAAACTTTCGTGAGCTACAGCTCACTTCATCGGATGCATTCAGTGGAAAATACAGTGGGGAGATTTCTATACATAGAGAACAGTTACCATACACACTGTAACCAGATTGATGGCTTAAGGTGAGCTAATACCAGCAGGAGAGTGTGGCGGGGGTGGGGGAGGACTTTTTTTAGTGATGATCAAGGTGGGCCATTTCCAGCAGTTGACAAGAACGTCTGAGGAACAGTGGGGGGTGGGGAATAAACAGGGGGAAATAGTTTTACTTTGTGTAATGACCCATCCACTCCCAGTCTTTATTCAAGTCTAAATTAATTGTATCCAGTTTGCAAATTAATTCCAATTCAGCAGTCCCTCGTTAGAATATGTTTTTGAAGTTTTTTTGTTGAAGAATTGCAACTTTTAGGTCTGTAATCAAGTGACCAGAGAGATTGAAGTGTTCTCCGACTGGTTTTTGAATGTTATAATTCTTGACGTCTGATTTGTGTCCATTTATTCTTTTACATAGAGACTGTCCAGTTTGATCAATGTACATGGCAGAGGGACATTGCTGGCACATGATGGCATATATCACACTGGTAGATGTGCAGGTCAATGAGCCGCTGATAATGTGGCTGATGTGATTAGGCCCTATGATGGTGTCCCCTGAATAGATATGTGGACACAGTTGGCAACGGGCTTTGTTGCAAGGATAGGTTCCTGGGTTAATGGTTCTGTTGTGTGGTGTGTGGTTGCTAGTGAGTATTTGCTTCAGGTTGGGGGGCTGTCTGTAAGCAAGGACTGGCCTGTCTCCCAAGATCTGTGAGAGTGATGGGTCGTCCTTCAGGATAGGTTGTAGATCCTTGATGATGCGTTGGAGAGGTTTTAGTTGGGGGCTGAAAGTGATGGCTAGTGGCATTCTGTTATTTTCTTTGTTGGGCCTGTCCTGTAGTAGGGGACTTCTGGGTACTCTTCTGGCTCTGTCAATCTGTTTCTTCACTTCAGCAGGTGGGTATTGTAGTTCTAAGAATGCTTGATAGAGATCTCGTAGGTGTTTGTCTCTGTCTGAGGGTTGGAGCAAATGTGGTTGTATTGCAGACCTTGCCTGTAGACAATGGATCGTGTGGTGTGTCCTGGATGAAAGCTGGAGGCATGTAGGTAGGAATAGCGGTCAGTAGGTTTCTGGTATAGGGTGGTGTTTGGGTGACCATCGCTTATTAGCATCGTAGTGTCCAGGAAGTGGATGTGTGGACTGGTCCAGGCTGAGGTTGATAGTGGGATGGAAATTGTTGAAATCATGGTGGAATTCCTCAAGGGCTTCTTTTGCACGGGTCCAGATGATGAAGATGTCATCAATGTAGCGCAAGTAGAGTAGGGGCATTAGGGAACGAGAGCTGAGGAAGCTTTGTTCTAAGTCAGCCATAAAAATGTTGGCATACTGTGGGACCATGCGGGTCACCATAGCAGTGCTACTGATTTGAAGGTATACATTATCCCCAAATGTGAAATTGTGACTTTGTCCTTACCCATAACTAAGTTCAGCCACCAGGCTTGCTGCGACATTATCGGGGATACTGTTCCTGACAGCTTGTATTCCATCTTTGTGTGGAATGTTGATGTAGAGGGCTTCTACATCCATAGTAGCCAGGATGGTGTTTTCAGGAAGATCACCAATGGACTGTAGTTTCCTCAGGAAGTCAGTGGTGTCTCGAAGATAGCTGGGAGTGCTGGTAGAGTAGGGCCTGAGGAGGGAGTCTACATAGCCAGACAATCCTGCTGTCAGGGTGCCAATGCCTGAGATGATGGGGCGTCCAGGATTTCCAGGTTTATGGATCTTGGGTACCAGATAGAATGCCCCAGGTCGGGGTTCCAGGGGTGTGTCTGTGCGGATTTGTTCTTGAGCTTTTTCAGGGAGTTTCTTGAGCAAATGCTGTAGTTTCTTTTGGTAACCCTCAGTGGGATTAGAGGGTAATGGCTTGTAGAAAGTGGTGTTGGAGAGCTGCCAAGCAGCCTCTTGTTCATATTCCGACCTATTCATGATGACAACAGCACCTCCTTTGTCAGTGTCAAGGTTCCTCCCCCACTCTGAACTCTAGGGTACAGATGTGGGGACCTGCATGAAAAACCTCCTAAGCTTATCTTTACCAGCTTAGGTCAAAACTTCCCCAAGGTACAAAATATTCCACCCGTTGTCTTTGGATTTGCTGCTACCACCACCAAACTAATACTGGGTACTGGGGAAGAGCTGTTTGGACGCGTCTTTCCCCCCAAAATACTTCCCAAAATCTTGCACCCCACTTCCTGGACAAGGTTTGGTAAAAAGCCTCATCAATTTGCCTAGGTGACTACAGACCCAGACCCTTGGATCTTAAGAACAATGAACAAGCATTCAGTTTTCTTACAAGAAGACTTTTAATAAAAATAGAAGTAAATAGAAATAAAGAAATTCCCCCTGTAAAATCAGGATGGTAGATATCTTACAGGGTAATTAGATTTAAAAACATCGAGAACCCCTCTAGGCAAAACCTTAAGTTACAAAAAAGATACAGACAAAAATAGTTATTCTATTCAGCACAATTCTTTTCTCAGCCATTTAAAGAAATCATAATCTAACACATACCTACCTAGATTACTTACTAAAAGTTCTAAGACTCCATTCCTGGTCTATCCCTGGCAGAAACCAGCATATAGATAGACACACAGACCCTTTGTTTCTCTCCCTCCTCCCAGCTTTTGAAAGTATCTTGTCTCCTCATTGGTCATTTTGGTCAGGTGCCAGCGAGGTTACCTTTAGCTTCTTAACCCTTTACAGGTGAGAGGATCTTTCCCCTGGCCAGGAGGGATTTCAAAGGGGTTTACCCTTCCCTTTATATTTATGACAGTCAGCCTTTTTGATTATGATGTCAGAGTTGTTTCTGAGGCCGTGGATGGCATCGTGTTCTGCACGGCTGAGGTTATGGGGCAAGTGATGCTGCTTTTCCACCATTTCAGTCCATGCACGTTGGTGGAAGCACTCTATGTAGAAGTCCAGTCTGCTGTTTTGACCTTCAGGAGGAGTCCACCTAGAATCCTTCTTTTTGTAGTGTTGGTAGGAAAGTCTCTGTGGGTTAGTATGTTGTTCAGAGGTGTGTTGGAAATATTCCTCGAGTCGGAGACATCGAAAATAGGATTCTAGGTCACCACTTTTAGAACTGTATCATGTTCATGGGGCTGGAGGGGCAGAAGGAGAGGCCCCAAGATAGGACAGATTCTTCTGCTGGGCTAAGAGTATAGTTGGATAGATTAAGAATATTGCTGGGTGGGTTAATGGAACCACTGTTGTGGCCCTTTGTGGCATGTAGTAGTTTAGTGTCCTTTTTCTTTTGTAGATATAAAAATGAGAGACAAACACCCCATAGGACCCCTCCTCCTCCTCTCTCTCACTCTGTCGATGGATTGACGGCACCAGAAGGAACAAAGAAGGAGCCGTTACACAGAAGAAGGGGTCCTGGCCTAGAAGTTTGGCTAGTAAGAGTATTGCGAGCATGTGGTGAGAGAAAAATTGCTTTGAATTTAATAGAGTTTGTTAAGTTAGACAGATGCATTTTATCTTTATTTCTCTTGCAATCATTTCTGATTTTTATGCCTCATTACTTGTATTCACTTAACACCTCTTTGTAGTTAATAAACTTGTTTTATTGAAAGCAATGCGTTTGGAGTGAAGTGTTTGGGATAAAAGAATTTGTGCATATCACTTTCTATTAATAAAATGATGGACTTTATATGAGAGGGCTGGGCAGTACAAGATGTACATTTCTGGGGGGAAATCTGGGACTGGGAGTATGCTGGGATCACCTTGCAGTATAGTTCAGACTGATAAAAGCCAAGTGCACACGTATATAGCTGGGAGTGACTTCCATGCCAGAGGCTGACTGTGAGCAGTCCAGGAGTGGAGGCAACAACAGCAAAGGAGTGTAAAGGGTCCTCTGGGCTAGAGGAGAAGGGTGACACAGCTAGTCACCAGTCACTCACTAGTCTAAACTAGATTGGGTATGTCAATTGTGCTATGAAGTTATGTTCATGCTCTGGAAAATACCATCCAATACTTTAATAATAATACTTGATAAATAATTTGCAAGTATGGAAATAGGCAGAGGCTGAGGTATTTTCTTTTTGGAAAGAAACAGGAAGGTCTATAGGAAAATGTAGCAAGAGGCAGATGTTTAGGTAAAAACATGCAAAAATTACAAATACGCAGACATTAAAATCAAGTTGTGCACTAGGTAGTCTATGCAACTGCCTCATTTTATCACTTTACCTTAATCTTTCCACTCCGTCTCCCCCCACCTGATTTTTTGCTACACCCAAATGTTGCATCTTGTCTTAAATTAGATCCTGATCCTACAGTTGGCTCCATGCATGTGAACCCTTGTGTCCTGGAAGAATCAGTTGCTGTTTTGAGGCTGTAGACCCCGATCCTGCAAACATTTACATATCTGCTAAACTTTAAGAACGAGTTGGAGCCATGAACTGTAAGCTCTTCACACAAAGATCATATCTTACTGTGCATTTGCACACTTCCTAGCCCAATGGGACGTCAGTCCCGACTGGGGCCTTTGGATGCTATTTAATAAATAATAAATAATAATAATTAATAATAAATGGATTTCTGAGAGTTGGTCCCTTAGCTCTATTTCTTATCCTTAGCTTGTTTCTTCAAGGCTCCATCTGCTTTCTACATGGTACTCTTTTTCTGCCCACCAGGACTTCCTCTCTTTCTTTTTCCAAGGAATTATCTCTTCTCTTTTTCTGCACACTCCTGCCCTCCACAGCTGGAAAGGTCCAGGAGGTGCAATAGCCAGAAAGGTGGTGCTGACTGCTGAGGTAGATGTTTGTAAGACAGATGTCTATGAAGGCCAGACCTTTTGTATAGCATGCTTCCTGTGGCCCCGATTCTAGCTATATTGAATTGCTGTGTGTCACACTCACCCCAACCCCATATATACAGGCACCACTCTGCCGTGGTGACAGCCCGTAGAAGGGAGTTACTGCTACTTGTGCGAGCAGTAACTGAGGCTGCTTTATTTTCAGAAAAGTGGCTGTATACAACTAGGATTTTCTTACTGAAGAGATGGTCTCCCTGTGTCTATTTGGGGGTCACATCTGGTGATTTTAGCAAATAATGTAAGATTTCTAATATTTCTACTCAAGATAGCACTGCTGAGCCCGCACAGCTAAAGGAGAAGGAATGGGGTGCTATGTCTAACTGTGTGTGACATTGCACTCTATATGATTTTATAAAACTATGCTAATGACTGTGTATGTAACACTGTGTATGTAATGACTCTCTTGTAACTGGAATATGCTTCATGCAAAAGGTCTCTTGTAAGGTATCATTACAAAGCTTATAATCTACTGAGTGTGGTCATCCTATTTGTATAAATGTATCACTCTTGTATCTGAAAGTGTGCGCCATTAACGGTGGTTTGGAATCTTAATGGCTCCCATTAACCAGGACAATTACCTATAGGTGGCTCTGTTTTACTTGTAAGTTATCCTGTATACCTGTGGGCTGGCAAGTGGGTAATGAAGTCTTACAGTGACATGTGATCATGTCTCCTGAACTTGAATCCATCTTTAACCTGGTGCTTTTCCATTGAGAAGGAGGGGTGGAAACCCAGTCGGACAAACGATTCCCGCCTTATGCAAAAGATATATAAGTGGGTGGAACAGAACAAAGGGGGATGGCCATCATGAGAGATCCCCTAGCTACCATCTGAGCTGGAACAAGGGCTGTACCAGGGGAAAGGATTGTGCCCAGACTAGGAAGGCGTCCAGTCTGTGAAAGAAACTTATTGAAACATCTCTGAGGGTGAGATTTTATCTGTATTTTGTTCTATTACTGTACTAGACTTAGACTTCAGAGTAGCAGCTGTGTTCGTCTATATCCGCAAAAAGAAAAGGAGTACTAGTGGCACCTTAGAGACGAACAAATTTATTAGTTTCTAAGGTGCCATTAGTACTCCTTTTCTTTTAGTAGACTTAGACTTGCGTGTTTTATTTTATTTTTGCTTGGTAAGTCACTTTGTTCTGGCTGCTATTACTTGGAACCACTTAAATCCTATTTTCTGTATTTAATAAAATCACTTTTTACTTATTAATTAACCCAGAGTATGTATTAATACCTAGGAGGGCAAACAGCTGTGCATATCTCTCGGCCAGAGTTATAGAGGGTGAACAATTTATTAGTTTACCCAGTATAAGCTTTATACAGGGTAAAATGGATTTATTTGGGTTTTGGACCACATTGGGAGTTGGGCATCTGAGTGTTAAAGACAGGAACACTTCTTATGTTGCTTTCAGTTAAGTCCGCAGCTTTGGGGCACGTGGTTCAAACCTTGGGTCTGTGCTGGAACAGACTGGCGTGTCTGGCTCAACAAGACAAGGTGCTGGAGTCCCAAGCTGGCAGGGAAAGCAGGGGCAGAAGTAGTCTTGGCACATCAGTTGGCAGCCTCAAGGGGGTTTCTGTGATCCAACCCGTCACACTGTGCATCAACAGAATTGTTTCACAAAGCTTCTCTTACAGAATGTGGACCCCCAGGTGGTGATGTGTGAGTCAGAAAGCACACCGCTTGGCTTTCATGTCCTAAAGTGAGTTGTATTAGCACCTAGGAGCTCCAGTCATGGACCATGACCCTGTTGTTTGTACAGCACTTAGCACAGATGCTTGTAAGAACAAGAAACAACAAAGAAATATAGGGACATAGAACTAGATGGGCCTTCCTGAGACATTGGATCTAATCCCCTGCTCCCACAGGCAACCCTAACATATAATCCCATAAATTTGTCCAGCTACATCTTAAAACTAATTAGGTTTTTGCCCCCCCCCTCTAATGGGATGCTGTTCCAACAACCTTCTTCTAATCTCCAGAATAAGTTTACTCATGGCCAGTTTATATCCACTTGTTCTTGAACAAACATTGTCCTTTAGCTTAAATAGTGCTTCTCCCTTCCTGGTGTATTTGTAGACAGCAATCATATCCCCTCTGCATCTTTGTCTTGTCCTGTCTTTATCCATCTAACAACAAGAGGGATTACAAGGAAACAATGAGAAAATGTTGCTCAGCTTAATAGGCAGTGTTCTCAGCACACGAGCCGCCTAGCCTAACGGTTGTCAAGATGTTTTGTAACTTTCCTGGCAGAGGAGAGCTTTAAGGAGGGATTTGAAGGAGGCTAATGAGGTAGCTTTGCATATATTTACTGGGTGCTCCTGGGGGGAAAGCATGAAGGTGCTTGTTTGAATTTTTAACAAGTGGGCGATGAAAGATGACATCATGGGCCAATAGGGGGGAGGAACTGACATCTTGAGTGAGTGAGAGATAATAGGTGGGCTGAGGATAGACATTGAAGGGCCTTGAAAGTGAAGCTAAGTGGCTTATGTTTGGTGTGATAGAGATGAGGAGCAAGTGAAGGCATACAAAGAGAGGGATGATAAGGTCAAAACAATGGGCTAAGAAAATGATCTTTGCAACAGCATTCTGAATGGATACAGCTAAGGATGAGATTGCATTTGTCAAGGCCAGAAGGGAAGGATGTGTAGTAATTGAGATGAGAGCATGGACAAAAGTTTTAGCTGTGTGGATGGATAAAAAAAGTTGTATTTTAGAGAGTATGCAGAAAGAATCTGCAAGATCTAGACAGAGACTGTATGTGAGGATGCTCGGGTTATGGTTCTGAGTGGCAGGCAAGATTGTGATGGCTTTCATAGTGACCAAGAAAGGAAGCAATGGTGGTGGGTAGACAGGTGGGTGGAAGATCAGAGCTCTGGTTTAGCTATACTGAGTTTCAGTTGACAGCTAGACATCCATGAGATGTCAGAGAGACAGGCTGAGATTTTAGTTTGGACAGAAGGAGACAGGTCTGTCATAGAGAGATAGATCTGTGAGTCATCAGCATAGGGAGGGTAGCTGAATTTTTGTTTATGAATGAGGTTATCCAGAAACAAGGTGTAGAGTGAATAGAGAAGGGTGTCAAAGATAAAGCCCTGTGGAACCATCACAGAGTGATGAAGAGGATCCTCTGAAGGATACTTTGAGTGGGCAGAGAGGTAGGAGGAGAACCAAGAGAGGACAAAATCATGGAAGCCAATGGAGAAAAGGAGCTTGACTTACTGTGTCAAAGATGTCTGCCTGGTCAAGGAGGATGAGGATGGAGTACTGGTTTTGAGGTTTAGCTAGGAAAGACTTGGTGAGAATGGTTTCAGTTGAGTGCCATGGGTGGAAGCTGGATTTGAGAGGGTGTTGGATGGAATTAGAGGACAGGGACTCCAGACAGTGATTCTTAAAAGCATGTTCAGTGAGTTTAGAGATAAAAGGGAATCTGAAGTGGCTGTTGGAGAAGCAAGTGGGATTAAGGGTGGTGTTTTTTTAAGATGGAAGAGACTAAAGCATGCTTGTATTGTGAGGGGAAAGAGCCAAAGAGAAGTGAGAGGTTAGGCACAGGAGAGTTCAGGAGATGGAATGGGGTCACTGGGGTAAGTGGTGGGATCAGAAGAGGAGAGCAGACAAGACCCATGTCCATCTGTGGCATGGGAGAAGGAGGAGAATGTTGTGGTAGGGGAAGGGAAGCTGAGCTGAAGGGAGGGGGAAAGTCACATCATTTTATCATTTTTTTTCTTGGAAGAAATTGGCAAGATCCTGTTCAGAGAGAGAAGTGGAAGCAGGAGAATGGAAGGGTTTGAAGAGTGAGACAAAGGTGGGGAAAGGCAGCTAGGATAAAGGACATGGGACTCCATTAATTTGAGAAGTAGAGCTGCTTAGCTAGGAAGATGGCAGAACTGAAAGGGGAGAGAACAAATTTGTAGTGAAGGAAGTTGGCCTGTTCATGGGACTTTTACCCAAGACAGTCCACAGCACAAGAGCAGGAATGGAGGAAGCAGGTGTTGGAGATGAGCCATGGCTGGGGGCTAGCAGGAGAGAGAGGGAAAAGAGTCACAGGTGAAAGAGTAAGGAATAGAAAGAATAAACAACTATATGATGGAAGAAAGGTGAGAAGTCAAGGAGGAGAGAGCTGAGAGCAGATAAGAAGTCATTAGTGTGCAATGGTCAATGTCAAAAGAGACCAGGCGATGGTTAGAGGGAGAACTCAGTGAGAGAGTGCAGTGCTTGGTGAAGACCAAGTCAAGTAAATGGCCCTTTTCTTGAATGGAAGAGTTGTACCCAACATGCCTGTAGGTCAATTGAAGAGAAAGGAAGGCAAGGAAATGTGTAGCTAAGAGGTTGGATAAGCCTTCGAAGTTGAAGTCACTGAAGATATATGTGGGAGACTGCAAGGAAAGGGGGAGAGAGAGAGAGAGAGAGACTGTGCGCCAGGGTCAAAACTCAGAGAGGAAGGCTGTTGGGGAAGGATTAGGTGGATGGTAGAAGACAGCACCACGGAGAGGGAAAAGAGAGACGAGTCAGATGCTGTGCTGTTCAATAGAAGATAGAGTGGGATGGGGAAGAGTTGGAAGTGTCAGTAACAGGAAAAAGCAACAGGAGATAAACATGGAATCTCATGAAACTGCTTTTACAGAGTGTCATGACACTTTAGTATAGTTTCTGATGGACAGGAAGAGGAACATGCATCATACAGCCTCTAACGTCTTCCCCTTTTCTTTGACCTCATCTCTCACTTATAGATTCACCATAGATGCTGAAGAGGGAAGAAAGGCAGTTATTAAGGTTATGAAGGAGGGAGAATATGCAACATAGCTGCTTTGCCCCTCCCTCTTCTGCAAATTATGAACTTTTCAGCTCTACTCCATACTGCACGTGTGGAAGGAAGAATATTGTAGTGGACTTTGAAAGGAGCACAACTGTCCTCTCAATCAGTGGGCAGAGCTGCTACAGCTTTGGGACTTGCCAGAGACTGATGTTTTGATGCACAGATGAGCCCCTTCCCCATAGCCAATCAGATCATGATGGAGGTGGAACTAGAAATGGGAGACAGCTTGGAAAATGTTGAGGCAGCATCTGTGACACTGAGGAGAGCAGGGGAAGCTCCACGGTGTGGAATGAGAGAGAAACTCGAGAGTTTCTTTCTCAAATGAGAGAGAGCCAGCTTCTGGCTTAAAGACAGAGGAGGAGGCTCCAGCGATCCAGTCTGGAGAAAAGGAGGCCTGAGCCAGGATAGTGTAAGGACCCAGAAAGGGAGGAGCCAGGAAAAGCAATTTGAAAAGGGAGTATTGCAAGAGAGTCTCTGGGAACTCAGTTAATGGCCCTAAGGTAGCCAGGTGGCTAAGCTAGGGCTCAGCAAGACACAGTGGGACTCAGGAGGGACCACTCAGACACAGGCCTGTAGTAAGTGTTAGGAGTATTAGTGATCATAATGTAGTATTCAGGCCTATATATTTCCCTGAGATAGAATTTTGGGTCTTGTTTGCCCATTTGACTTTTGATATTTTTATATTTTTACTACTATGTGTGAACAAAGACACTGCGTGTTACATCTGCCCACAGGCAGATGGGTGGAGAAGAGATAAGAGATAGAGCTAAAGTGTTGCTAGATAGAGTGGGAGTGTAATATACGAGTGCACATTGAAGGACAGTCCTCCCTGAACTCCTCTCCGAAGATTAGGTCTAGCAACCAGTCAGGATGGGCAAGGGGGATGGCGGGGGGTGGGGGGGAGGTATAAAACACTAAAAGCCAAAGAAATGCCTGTCCCTGACCGAAACACAACCTCACTCCTTGCCCCTCCCATGGGATACAAAAGATACTGAAACCCCCAGACCCAAGACCTTCCAAAACAGAACATGACCATAAATTGTAAAGGGTGGGACCAAGTGTGTGCATTACACGTATAATTATGCCTGCTAAGGAAGGGAAGGGGGACTCTGGGGAAAAAAGTTCTACCAGCCTGCAGAGCTATGGATAAGCTTGCTTGATTAACCCCAATAAGCCTTGCATTGCCTGCACTTCGGACTTCTGGTCTTTTGCTTTCTGTCTGCATGACAAGAACCAGGGGAGGGTGAAGGGAAAGCCCTTAACAGTAGTCACCAACTCAGAATTCCAGCCTGCAGGGGGAGAGTTTGGGATTCTAATTCATGTTGTACCCTCACAGTGTTATCTATTGTTCAGCGTAATCCCTTTAACTGAACTACCCTGTATTCCCTTTGACCCAGGTCTTAAATTCTCACTGAGTATTTCCCAGAGCTTGGATCTCTGGGCTTCAGCCCAGTGGGGTGCACCAGGGCTCCCATGGGTTTGAAAAAAAATTACTGAAGCTCTGCTCCATATGGCTCCGGCTGAATTTAAGCCCTGCTCTAACTCATGTCTGACTTCATCTCTTCCAGGCTGGGAGTGAAGATCCTTGTTCATTTTGTGATCTGAACATGTGGGTCTCCCTCCTACATTAACCCACTGAGTGTTAGATCCTCGCATAGGTCTAACACTTAGAGCACCTACAGAGCTTGCTTCCAGGTTTTCTACAGTGGTGGTCATGACTACTAAGTATAACCAATTTCCTTGTGCAACTATTCACACAAGATCAGACTTACAGCCAAGAAAGGGTCAGATGTAGTATGACCCTGATATCCCTGCCCCTGTTGATAGACCCTGCCATACACTATAAAAACTTGGGGATACTCCATGAAATTTTACAAAAAAGAAAAACGGTGAAATCTTGTTTGTACCTCTCCTCTCTGCAACAAAGAAAAATCAAGACCTAGCCCATGAAAATAGATCTGGAAAAAATCTTTTCCAATAGTCTAAAATAACAGCCCCTTAGATCTACTGTGGCTTGTCTGTTCTATAGGTGTCCAATTTCCTGATGGGCTAGCATATTGTTCACTGTTTGTTAAACTTTATATAGACAGCTGTTTTAAGTAAAACAGTGCCTAAAGGCTAAAGCACCAGTGAATGCTGACATCTGCAATGAACTGTACTACACAGCTTTGTCTCAGGCCCACACAAGTCTTCTAGGCAAGGGGCCCACAAGTATGCAGCTCATGTCTGGAAGAAACCAGGATGACCATGAACTTCAGCACCTTCAGAACAAACTGTAAAACTCATTTCTTCAGCCTTCCCTTCCATGTTTACATAGCCTCGTCCAACAACAGCAACAAAATCTTGTATTAGAAACTGCAAAATCCATGCATGGTGAGGCAAGAGAAAGACCGTCTCTTACTCTTCTCCTTAGTCTCTCGCTCTCCTCTGGCTCTTTCCCCTCATGATACAAGCATACATTAGTCTCTCTCATCTTAAAAAAACTCCACCCTACACCACACTTGCCTCTCCAACTTCCACCCCACCCCCCTTCTCACTTTCATCTCTAAGATCATTGAACACACTGTTTACATTCAGTGTCTGGAGTTCTTCTCCTCAAATTCCATCCTAACCCCTCTCCAATCTAGCTCCCGCCCCTTGCAATCTACTGAAACTATTCTCACCAAAGTCTCTAAGGACCTCTTTCTAGATTGATCTCAGAAACAGTGCGCCATCCTTGTGGTGGGGTGTTCGTCCCCAACCAGCCGCTGAAGGGGTTAAGGTGCTAGGTGGGTCAATTATCCTACCTAAGCTGCACCTAGAGGAGGAGCCAGAGAGCAATGATTAAAGGATGAAGCTCACCTGGACAGGAACAGGCAGGGCTTGTATAAAGCCAGCTAGCTGAAGGTGGCTGCTGAGAGGAGGTTTGCAGTCATGCTCTCTAAGGCTAGGGAGAGGAGGAAGCTTAAAGCCACAGGGAAAGACTATGCCTGGAGGAAGGTGGGAAAGGAGCCTGATACATACAAGGTAGGAAAGAACAGAAGGGTGTGGGACAGTGCAGACCTTAGTTGCTGGTTGTAGGGTCCCTGGCCTGGAACCCAGGGATGAGGGCAGGTCTAGGTTCCCCTAGCAGCCACTGGGTAAATGGCAGCATCGAGGGTCAGTATTTTGTGTGTGTGTGTTGAGCAGGGAGTTTAAAAAGATGTTGCCCAGTTTTTTGTGGGTGGGAAAGGCTGGCACTGGGTGGGGGAGTTAGGTGGCTGTTATGGAATATACCATCAGGAGCTGATCATTGTATCACCTGAAGGAAACATGGTTGATCCATAGTATCCAGCCAGCATTGGGGCAAAGACAGTGACGGACAGATCCCAGATTTGATTTTTTTTCCAATGAAGTGACCAATTATTGGGCATTTGTTGACTGTTTCTCTAGGAGGGGATGGGCATGGGAGAGGGGTTTGGCTGCAAGGAGTGATTGACGGTGTCATTGGTGGTTGCCGTGTTGTTGTTGTTGTAGGGACAGCATTGAAATACATGCATCGTTTAAAAAAAGGAAGAAGGAGAATCCGGGGAACTACAGACTGGTCAGCTGCACCTCAGTCCTTGAAAAAATTATGGAGCAGGTCATCAAGGAATCCATTTTGAACTACTTGGAAGAGAGGAAGGTGATCAGGAACAGTCAACATGGATTCACCAAGGGCAAATCATGCCTGACCAACCTGATTGCCTTCTATGATGAGATAACTGGCTCTGTGGATGAGGGGAAAGCAGTGGACACGATATATCTTGATTTTAGCAAAGCTTTTGATATGGTATCCCACAGTATTCTTGCCAGCAAGTTAAAAAAGTATGGATTGGATGAATGGACTATAAGGTGGATAGAAAACTGGCTAGATCATTGGTTTCAACAGGTAGTGATCAACGGCTCGATGTCTAGTTGGTAGCCGGTATCAAGTGGAGTGCCCCAGGGGTCTGTCCTAGTCTTCTTCAACATCTTCTTTAATGATCTTTGATGGGATGGATCGCACCCTCAGCAAGTTCACAGGTGACACTAAACTGTGGGGAGAAGTAGACATGCTGGAGGGTAGGGATAGAGTCCAGAGTGACCTAGACAAATTGGAGGATTGGGCCAAAAGAAATCTGATGAGGTTCAACAAGGACAAGTGCAGAGTCTTGCACTTAGGATGGAAGAATCCCATGTACCGCTACAGGCTGGGGACCAACTGGCTAAGCAGCAGTTCTGCAGAAAAGGATCTGGGGATTACAGTGGACGAGAAGCTGGATATGAGTCAAGAGTCCCCTTGTTGCCCAGAAGGCTAACGGCATATTGGGCTGCATTAGTAGAATTGCCAGCAGATCGAGGGAAGTGATTATTCCCTCTATTCGGCATTGGTGAGGCCACATCCGGAGTATTGAGTCCAGTTTTAGGCCTCCCACTGTAGAAAGGATGTGGACAAATTGGAGAGAGTCCAGCGGAGGGCAATGAAAATTATTAGGGGACTGGAACACAAGAGTTACGAGGAGAGGCTGAGGGAAGTGGGCTTGATTCTTCTGCAGAAGAGAAGAGTGAGGAGGGATTTGACAGCAGCCTTCAACTACCTGAAGTGGGGTTCCAAAGAGGATGGAGCTTGGCTGTTCTCAGTGGTGGCAGATGACAGAACAAGGAGCAATGGTCTCAAGTTGCAGTGGGGGAGGTCTAGGTTGAATATTACTATTCCACTAGGAGTGTGGTGAAACACTGGAATGGGTTACCTAGGGAGGTGGTGGAATCTCCATCCTTAGAGGTTTTTAAGGCCCAGCTTGACAAAGCCCTGGCTGGGATGATTTAGTTGGGGATTGGTCCTGCTTTGAGCAGGGGGTTGGACTAGATGACATCCTGAGGTCCCTTCCAACCCTGATATTCTATGATTCTAAGACAGTCAATTGGAATACCGCCTGGGACAGTTGGTACAGAGACTTTGGTATGCAAATCACCCCAGAAGGAGGAAACTACAGTGACCTGGTTGGAGGGCCAAGCCATGAAGAGAGAGCAGTTGAGTCCCGAGAGAGAGATGGAATGAGCACCTGCAGGGCGGGGTGTGAGACTGACAGAGCTAATCCTCAGATGCAGCCACAAGGAAGTACTCCAGTGGTGAGTTCAGTACCCCATGACAACCCTCCTCCTCCTCCTTTACCTGCCAGTTGACTTTGACAGTCATGCACATTCTTTTCTTTAAGTCTTCCCTTGGCTCCGTTCTCTTCCGGTTCACTTCCGGCCTCTCTAATTGTTCCTTCAGTGCACCCTTTGGAGGATCCTCCCCATCCCTTCCTCCAGCTTTCTGTGGAAGCTCTACGGGCTCTGTCCTTGCTCTGTATGTTACACCTAATCTCCAAAGGGTTAACTAGAACTGGCCCTAGGAAAGGGAAAACCCACAAGGTCGGATAGTCTTCAAATGCATTCTTACCATCTCCACGTTGTTGCTAGAAGGGTCCTTCACTCTGTGGAGAAATAGTCTTAGTAGACATTTGAAAAGAAAAACACTCACTTTATTTAGCCTAATAACCTTTTCTGGGAATGTGGTTTTGCCATTAGTAGTGCATTAGTGCTAACTTATGAGTCAAAAACTGACGTTTACCAGAGGCTCCTCTTGTGCTTTGGAAAAAAGACCTGTTTGGGCACCAATTGCAAAATACCAATGCACCAAAATATGATTCTGAAAACCTTGAGTTCATCATGATGGGATACTCTGTCTTGAAGTTACAAAAGCCACAAGTCCATATTTATAGATAGAGGGCTCTGTGTGTCAGAGATCTATCTTTTAATACACTACTCTGCATTTGACAGCACTAGCTGTATTAGTTTTGCACTGTGAGCCAGATTCTGTTCCTATTTGCATAGGGGTAAAACTGGAGTAACTCCACTGTCAAGTTTATGTATGTGTAAATAAGAACACAATCCGCCCATGGTCTTTTTAAATGTAGTACAAAGAAAAGCACCCTGCCATAAATCAGTTATATAAATTCATCTGTGTTGTACATTGAAAGCCACATGCTTTTTTTAAATATACAGTTGGACGTGTGCAGCAATGAAAAATTATTAAAGACCAGACTTTGTTCGGTCTCCTGCATAGCTGTGCAAGACTGGAGAGTCTTGTGATGAGAGGGGGAAATGTGTCAGGATCACAACAAGGGCAGTTGGGACCAGGGGTCAAAGCTGGAGCAAACCTGAGACTGACAGTAGTGGAGGAGTTTAGGCCTGAGTCGATGCCAAAGGTTGAGTCCCAGTCAGGTTTCAGGGTCTGGGTCAGGAGGCAAAGTCCAAGTCAAGGTCAAAGACAGGAGTTTCTGAGCAGAAATGATCATGGCAGCTACAGAAGATCCACACTGTTGCTTGGATGCTTCCTGAAATGCCTCTTGGGTTTATATAGGGTGGGGAGCAAATCAGGAACCATGAAGCTGCTGCCTGTCAGACTCCTTGAGGGGGGACTTCCCATGGTGTGTCTCCACAGCAGGCTGTGGGGCCATGGACCACAAGCTGGTTACAGCTGCTGCTTGGTGGCAGTAGGGAGATAATGGCAGCTCTACAGGCCTGGGTTCTAGGGCTGTAGGGGTCTAACATTGTTTTTAAAAATCAACTTAGTCTAATTTGGGACCACATGCTGTAATTTTATGGCTATTACATAGTATCACTATAGGGCAGAATTAAAGTTGTTTGGGTACCTTAGTTGTGCCTTTCCATACTTTAACGCATTTTGATATTTTTAATTGTAACCTCATCTTTGAATTTTTGGTGGTGAGATAATTTCAACATCCCTCTAAGGTGTTACATTCTCAAAATGTACTCTCAACATTAACTCCATGTCAACAGAGTGGTTTTTGTTTGTTTTTGTCCAGGAGTAATATCAGGAGTAACAAATAATCTGCTTCTCAGGATAACCTCCCCTGCTAATGAATCACCTGCACAGTGGTTCGGTTTGAGGGGAAATGGTATAAATGGACAGGTAATGAGAACTAGTGAGTGATAGTACTGATCAGTATACAAGTTCCAGCTGGGCTGATCGCCAGTCATCTGCTCTCTTCACAGGTCACCAGGTGCTTTCTTGTTTGGAGGTACCACAATACTGTAGAGATCTCCACATGCCCTTCATACCAATTCTAGAAGCTTTAAGATTTGCTACATTTTTTGCATTTTCAGGTAGTGAGATTTCATTTTGGCAACATCATATAATATGAAATTCACAGTTCATATTTGTGAAGCATTTTTATTTACTTACCTTCTCAAGGTAACTGAATAATGTACTACATGTAACCTCTCTGCATCTTCACTCGGAACACAAAAAGGATGATATACCAGTGACCTCCTCTAACATATTAAT
Organism: Lepidochelys olivacea; assembly: GCF_965140295.1. Classification (NCBI taxonomy): domain Eukaryota; kingdom Metazoa; phylum Chordata; order Testudines; family Cheloniidae; genus Lepidochelys; species Lepidochelys olivacea. The sequence goes on from NC_140411.1 coordinate 115,693,094, forward strand.
TATGATTTTCATTTTAGAGGTTTTTGTAAACACTTTTCTTTGCACATCCCCGACAAAGTGGGAATCATTCTTCAAGAGCCTGCATATACAGGAGATCAATAGCTTTAATAATATATATTGAATTTTTAAATTTAGGTATTAACAGGTGAGCCAAAGAAATTTGTTTATATCAATGAAGTATGACCAACTGAATACACATCAGGAAAATGGCCCTACGGGCAGAGATTTTTGCATAGTAAAATTAGATTCACAGCTCACAGGTAACTTGTTAGTTCTTTCAAAGTTGTGCAATAATTTATGGGAGATCTCTCTGCAGCCCCGTCACTTATACCTCACACAGCCATTTTAGAGTAAGCTGCATTTTTTCACATGCTATACCACTGAAGAGATTGAGTTCATATATTCCCAAAAGAGCTAAGCCCCTGTGCTCTTTCTAAAGACAATGAAAGTTTCTTCTTCCTCTTTGTTTTCTGTTCCTTCCATGAGGCACTACATGAATACCTCAGGAAGGAGAAGTAGCTGGAGGGATAGAAAGTTCATTTTCAAACAGGAAAAGATGTCAAGTATCAGCCATTCAAGCCGGTCAGATTTAATTTTATAAACAAGTGATATGAGAGTGTCTGGCATTGGCCTTTTTTTCCCCCTCATGATATTGCTTGACAAGTTCCATGAGGGGTGGATCTTACTGAGACAGCCATTCATTGCTCTTCACCTACCTGTGGCCCACCAGGTCCCTCCAGTGTGGTAATGTGTTCAGAGTCCAGCCATGCTGTGTTAGCATTGTGAGGGGCATCTGCAGAAGCCTATGAGGAGCTGGGAACTTTCCCTGAGGGTCTTTGACATGGTGTGGTGTGGCAGAACTACTCCCTTCTGATCTTAGGGGCAGTCCTGCTGACCCTTCAAGCCATCAGCCTTTGGTTGGCCTATGAGACTGAGCACTGAGCCTGAAGAAATGTAGCATATGATTCACAAGGGCAGGTTTCCATGCAGCAAATAGTGTATAGAGAATTCCATCAGATGTAACTATTCTAGGTATTATCTCCATTCTGTAGTTGGGAGGAAAACTCAGGCATAGAAGTTAAGGCCTACATTTTCAACACTGTCAGCTAATTTTGGGTGTCTACCCTATTCAATCCCCAACTGGAGGCCCCTTTTGAAAATATGGCCCTAAGTTCAAGGTCATTCAGGGAGTTCTGTCACCTGCTTTAAAAACAAGGCCATTCCTCCTCTTGCGTACAGCATAGGAATACTGAATGTGGGGAACTCATATTTATTCCAGGCCCAGCCAACCGTAGGAGTGGGTCAAAACACTGATATAGCCTCTTGCTGCCCAGTTTACCTTTCATGATCTCCCAATAAAGCCAGTGAAGCTGCTGAAGTATTTGTCTTTTGTGGAAAGTAATTAAATACCAGATTAATGCTTTAGAGATTAACATGAGCTTACAGCTGTGTGGGGAAAAAATTTCATTCTCCAACGATTAGCTAGCTGAATAAAAGTGTCGGGGAGATTTTCAGAAATAGGGCTTTAAACTGTTTTAGATAGAACTATCAATATAGGAGTCTCTCTGTAGTGACTTATTTCAATAGGCTTTTGTTAATTATTTTCTCTCTCCTTTTCTTCCCATTTCCATCTTTATTACAAAGTTACTTCTAACAATATCATCCACTTGTACCAAGCAGCAGTCCTTGAAAGTATCCTCACACAAGGGTCCTGCAATGTAATGCTGGCTGTTTTGAGAGCCCGATGGGGGAAAGTTGCATTAATATGTCCAACTTTTTTTTTTTCATCACCAGGTGGCATCTGTCCCAACAATGACCCTATATTATAGTGTGCCAAGGTGCCAAAAGCTATTATTCGCTAAAGAACAGATATTACTAAATTAAAGGAAATCAATGACTTTTTTATGTGTGGGTGACACAGACACATGCTTTCTTATTTTACTTATGGTCAGGACAGTTTCATCTGCTTTCTATCTAAGGTGACACCACATATAACAAAGACTATTTTTTAAAGCTACAGAGAAAGTGAATTATTTAATAAAGAAAGGATCTGTGTAGGAGATTTAACTTTCTTTAATCCCTCAAATCTCCTTGCCAAATACGATAACATTCTGAAATTGCTTGACACTTTTTACTCAACATGTCTTAGGGACAAGTAGCCAACACCTATATCAGACATATTAGGCATGTATTAGATACCTAACCTACCTATCTGAGCATTATTTATTTATTTTCCTTCTTCAAAATTCTTTCAAGTGCCTCAAGTCTATTACAAATCTTCATGTTAATTTACACGTCATTGTTGTTTTCCCCATGGTGCGTATGTTGAAAAAGGCATTGATATATATTTACTAAACCATTACCTCCCTAACTGGTGAATTTATTAGAGCAGATGCTTTCTTACATAAATACTGTCATTAAATGCATGAGACTGTTGATCTAAGGCCCTTTGCTGAGAGGCTGCTTCGATTATAAAGAGCAGAGATGGTTCTCATTCAACTGCAAACTAGACTGAATTTCACAATGAAACTTTCATCATAAAAAAAGAAAAATAACCTCACTGTAATACATCAGTGACTTTATTTCCAAGAAAGAGATTTTTTTTTCCAATTTAAAAAAAAAAGTTAAAGAGCAGGCTTCCTGGGAAGAGACTGCTTTTTAAAGAAACCACCCTGCTACAGGGAACACTTGCCTCTGTAATTTGTAGAAAGGAGCTCTCTTAATTATGCTCAGTTTATTGCATCTCTCTCTCTCTCGCTCACTCTCTGCGCCTGTCTGTGTATATGCAGAGGGCTAGAGAAAGCTGGCTGCACTACCTGAATAGCTCTTGAAAGAGTGAGACTTCTCAGCTCCTGCTTCATTACTGGGTAGCAGCTATTCCAGTGTGTAAGAGAGCCTAACTGCATTCTCCCCTCGAAAACCCTTTGGTAAGTCTCCTATGCTGACAGAGCTGCAGATTAACTCAGCAAAGGAAGAGGGTGGGGGAAGAGCTTGTGCGCTGTATGAGATCAATTAGAGTTGAAAGATTTTTTTTTTTAATGTGTTAAATCTTTTTCTGTATCATTGCAATGCAAAAAATTGTGTGGAGTGTACTATGTGCTCAAGAGCAACGTTAAGTAAATTAAGGAGTGCTTAAAACTGAGCTGAAAAAATGACTAGAGATGAGATTGGTAATGCTTCTTAGAACTGCAAGATGATTCTTTTATCCTTCACTTTTTGTCTGTTTATTGTACTGGATGTGTTAAAAGGCTCAGAGTAACAAAATTAGTTTTCTTGCTGGTGGATGGCTTTGGAAATGTAGAACTTTTAACAGAACAGGGATGACAGCTAATGATACAAAGGAGAAGTGTGTGTGTGTGGGGGGGGAGGTTGTTATTTGCATGCACATTATTTTACCTGCTTCTGTTGCTTACCGTGCAGATTTACTATGCTCAAGAAAAGTCTAAAGAACTAAGGAATGCACATCTACTGCTCAAATCGCTGATGTGTATGCTTGTTAAGTATGCTTGTCACATGTTTTATTAGTCATCTGGCTGATAAGTGGTGCTGTCCCAGTCATTCACTTCTCTCTCTCTCTCTCTCTCTCTCTCTATATATATATATATATATATACACACACACACAGACAGACATGCATTTTTATTTACCTTGACAGCATGGATCAAGTGCATTAGACTCAAGAGGAAATGATAGCACCTAGCTGAAAGGTCAGGTCATGGCTCTCCTGCCCTAGCAGAACAAAGATAATGTGAATGCTAGATTTGAATTGTGCAGTTATTACAGCTTTCCAGGAAACTCAAGGCTTGAACAATTTGATTCAGAAGGTGTTAACAAGCTGCACTGGCAATGGACTAGAGGCTGTTGGTTAAATATAGGAAATAAAAGAAGGATTGGCTCCTAACTGAATCCAAGTTTACTTCCCTTACAAATAAATCCAATCTAGCTGCATCAGTATCAGGACATGGTGCTGTGGACTCATCAGTTACTGTCAGTCCAGTCCAGATCTCTGTTGGATACAGCTGTGCATTGGATCATATAGATGACACTGCTGTATTTATAACTGTCAGGAGGGCTGTTCCTTATAGCTAAAAAATATACAGTGATAATTTTAGACTCCTGCTGTGTGTCCTAGTCATCACTTTCTCTGTCCCTGAACAAACACGATAGATCTAAGGATTAGGTTTTAGGTCTACAATGGTTACTTTCAAGTCACTGTGGGTATATTCACTTTCCCTGTTCAGGGCAAAAGGGACCATATTGATTTTTTTTTTCCAGGTGACTTTATCTGTAGTGTTTAAGGAGCAACTTTTATAAGCTAGTGTAAGAACACAGCTCAGCTCACTGGCAAAGTACAAAATAAGCACTGCTTCCTCACGCTCAGTAATTTCACATTAGATTGATGGAGGAATCATTCTGAAGGGTACAGGCTGACAGACTGAGCTAGGGAGTTGATAAGTGAGCTTGTATAACTAGTAGCTATAGAACTTATAAATAGGACTGCTTCTGTGCCATGTGCTCCAGGTTTGGAGACCCAGCATTACTCTGTCAATAGCCAACTAAATTATTGCTAAAATTGCATCATTGCCAAGGATATTTAGTGCATTAAATGTACTACAGGGGAGCAATAGATAGGGTAAAAGAAATGGGAAGCAGAGTCCATTTTTTCTTGCATTTACATCTAAGTTCCATCACTGCTGAATACAATTACGCAGTGCGTTTTTGAAGGGTTTTTTGCTTTTGTGGGCCAGCTTTATCTACATGTATGAGAGTAAAATTACAGTAATGACAAAGAATTTCAGCACAAAGGGAATTAGGGGCCGTAGAGGACTAGGGAGCCCTAGCTACTGGTACATCTGGTTCTGAGTATTGAATTCATACTTGAGCTTCTTCCTGTTAACCAGGTGATTTTGCTGTTGGCCCTTTTGCCATGTAACAATGAGCACGAATCTCAAACCAACCTCACAGAAAATAGGTTTGTGGAAAAAACTCTCATTTTCTGGGGCCAGATTTAATTCCTTTATGCCTGCAGAGCAGACTCAGACTCTGTGAGCAGTTCCCAATGATTTCTGTATTATTCCTTGTAGAGTAAAGTGCTACTCAGCACTGGTGAGGGTAGCAGAATTGGGCCTTGGGTGATACAGAAGTTCTGTATTAACCACAGGATGTGTCTTTACAGGCCAGATTGTGGCTCATCCTTGCATGAGTGCTGGGGCAAAGTGCTCAAAGAGTCTTACCCCACCTCCATCCTTGCACAAGTGACGCTCCCTCCATGTGATTTGGTATTTCACATTGCCCCAAAGGGAGTGGGAAGAGGCAGGCCAAAAGTGATGTTATGGTGTCATGCCTTCTCACACAGTGGGCTAGGTATGCCTGAGAAACTGGTGTAGCCATCCTAAAGGCTGATACATTCTCTGCACCCACACACCTGTGTGTTAGGTAGGCTAGGGAAGGGATGGATAGCGCACACTGCCTCCAATGCAGAGCTATGCCTAATTCTCACATTTTGTCCCATGTTATAAGAGATGGTCAAAAAACCTGTAAAGCACGTGTGGGTTCAATCAAAAATCACATTTGGGGGGGGGGGCAATTATCAATAAACGTAAACTTGGAAAATTTTGTCCTGCTCTCAAGGTAACACAAAGTAAATGTGAATTCCATCCTAGGTAAAGGTTTAACCAATCCACCAAGCATAGAACAGGGATATTCCCCAGCAACATTCAAAATTGGACATTTTTCTAAAAGATACACTCTAGGAATCATTGTGGAGAAGTTCTATGGCCTGTGCTATGCAGGAGGTCAGACTAGATGATCACAGTGGTCCCTTCTGGCCTTAGAATCTCTGAATGCCAAGCACCTCCTAGGTTACTAATATGAGCCTTTGTCCTATAAAGTTTAATGCTATACAGAATCTTCAGACACAGCCAGCATAAGACACAGCCACAGAGATTTCAACATACCTCCAAGCCAACATGGGTTTTCATCAAAAATTTCCTCTGTTGCTCCTTCAGCTTGAAATGCCCCTCCTCCCTCTCATCCTCATCAAAGATTACAATTCATGAAGCAGAAAATGCCAGATGTTCAAGCACTGGCAAAGAGCTCCTCTAAATTGTTTCTAGTTTTTCACACATCTATATGACAGATTTTCATTACTCCCCTCTGTTTTTATATATTGAATCTATCAAAGCATTTCAGTACCCATCACTTAGCTATCATAAGGGTGCTCATCACAACTCCTAGTGGACAACTTAATTCATTTTAAGATAGGGCTTGACAAATTTATGAGTGGGATTGTATGATGGGGTTGCTTGTCAGGAGGTGCATCACTCATCAGCCTTGGATAGTTTCTTCCAGTTCATGGCTAAAATCTCAAACTGCAGGGCTTCAGCCAGTCACCTGCAGGGATCAGGAAGGGAATGTTACCTCCATTGTCTTCTGGGTTTGTGGGGGCTGTTTGATTGTTGGTTTTCTTTTTTCTTCTTCCTTTTTCTGAATCGTCAGGGACAGCCATAGTTGACGATGGGCAACTGGGCGAGGTGGGCCAGTGCTCTGAGCATTCTCTCATAGACTTCGAAGTCAGAAGGGACCATCATGATCATCTAGTTTGACCTCCTGCACATCACAGGCCACAGAATCTCACCTCTTCACTCCTGTAATAGGCCCATAACTTCTGGTTGAGTTACTGACGTCCTCAAATCTTGATTTAAAGACTTCAAATTAGAGACTCCACCCTTTACTCTAGTTTACACCAGAAAGTGACCCATGCCTGTAGCATTTTGTACCTCAAAGCAGCACCCTGGAAAAAATATTCACCCTGTCATATAATTATGATATATTTCATACATAGCACGCCATGTAAGATACCATATGAAAGGTCATGATCTGCTGAAATCCATTATTCTGTCCAAATATGTATATCATTACTGTGTATGAAGTTATGAGATTTTGCTGTATGGTTGTTACTGAAATATGTTGTAAGTTAGAGAGTTTCTACTGCTAGGTGGTGATCTACTCCCAGGAGGGTGTTAAGTGACCATTAATTAACAGGGGAGTTGTAATCAAGGGATTTACAATGCTGTAAGAGGGCTGCATAAGCATCATACAATAGGGGATTGCTCAACTCTGTAACTTAGCAAAGCCCACCAGGATATGTCTGCGTTAGTGTTTTCCAGGCACATGGACTGAGGATATAAAATAGGGGACAGTGGCATTATGCTTTTACCTTTCTCCTCCCCCACCTTTGCTGGAAGCAACGAGAACACTGGAGGACAAAGACTTGAACTGAGGAGACTGGTCCCAGGCTTAAAGAGAAAGCCCATGTATTAAGAACTATAACCTAACTGCAATGTCCAGTGGGGTGAGAAATTGCTTGACCCACATATTGCCTAGTCTAATAAAGTTTAAGACTTAGACTGTCCACTTACCTTTTATATTCTTTGGTAACTATCTCTGACCTTTTGTGCCTACCACTTACAATCACTTAAAATCTATCTTTCTATAGCTAATAAATCTGTTTTATATTTTACCTAAAACAGTGTGTTTTGCTTGAAGTGCTTGGGATATTGCAGCTCAGTTTACAAAGGCTTGTGTGTGTCCTCTCTACATCAAGGGAGGGGCAGACTGGGTAATGAACTTACAATGGCCAGGCTGATGATCAATGCAAGATGGTATATTTTGGGGGTGCAAGGCTGGAGGCTGGGGAGATTTGCTGGTGCCTTTCTCTGTATGATTCATGAGTGGCTCAGGGAGCACTTACGTAATTTAGCTGGGTGTGGGGCTCCACATGCTGTTGTACTAAGTGAGTTTGGAGGGGTTTGCTGTTTGTCACTAGCAAAGCATTGTGAGAGACAACCCAGGCTGGAGAGTTAAGGGGGCACAGCAATACCCCAGTTCTAAGTTGTAGCCCAGAGATCCTGTCACAGTGCCCCATGCTGCAGTGGAAGGTGGGAGTCTCTGCCAATCTGACTTGGGGAAAAATTCCTTCCCAACCCTAAATATGAAGATACATTAGAGTTGAGCATGTGGGTAAGACCCACCAGTCAGACAGCTGGATAAGAGTTCTCTGTAGCAACTCAGATCCCTTCCCCTGCTAGTGTCCCATCTTTAGCTGTTGGAGATATTTGCTGTTAGCAGTTCCAGGAGGGCCATATACCATTGTGGAAAACCTAATTGCACCAGAAACTTATGAAGCTCAGTTGCTCCCTCAGGTACTTGGCTGGCTTGATCTTGCTTGCATGCTCAGGGTCTAACTGACTGCCATATGTGGGATAAGGAAGGAATTCCCGGACCTTAAGGTTTTTGCCTTCCTCTGCAGCATGAGGTGTGGACCACTTGCCAGGATTATCTGGGCACTTAATCAACTCCCTCCCATTGCAGGGGCCTTAGGCATTGGTGCACCCCAGTCCCTCCAGTTCTCTGCCTGTGACACATAAGCGTTTAGTCCCCAGAGGGCTGTAATACTATGATCTAATTCCAGTTTTTGGGTTTAGTTGGTGGTGCCTGGGGATGTTAGTGGCCTGTGATTTACAGGAACCCAGACTAGATGATCTGGTGACTATGACAAGCACCTGTTTTCAAAAAGGTATTCATAGTGTGGGGTGACTTTTGTGTGTTGTGACTATACTCGGAAAAATCCTGATGGATGCATCATAAATGCATAGGGTATGTTGGATTAGAAACAGTTTCCAACATATTTTCACTTTACATATTCTGCAAAGAGAGAAGCTCAGTGTGTTATCTGTGGCAGGGTTTGCCAGGGCTGAGCCCAGGCACCTCTGGGCTTGGCAGTTCGTAGATTCGTCACTTCTGGGCTTGCTGCATCAGTTATGAATGCAAAGAAAATTGCTTTGAGCCCTGGCAACTCTTTCATTACAAATTAAGCATTGGAGAAGCTGTATCGGGAACATTTTAGAACACAGCACAGGGCATATATGCACTCATTATCCCAGAGAACAAGACACCCCTGCTCCAAAATACAGAAACAAAAAATGAGACCTGCACCAGGAAACAACAGTATAGTGGCTCTGCACATTCCCTTAACCACAGCTTTGTAATCCCAGCTTTAAGCAGGTGAAGCTCACTTACTTCAAAATAAATTAAAATAGGAATAAGATGCATTATTAGGTTTCAAAGAGCACAACCAGCGCTAAAAGACTAGAAGCCAGAGTCTGTCATCCTTTTTTTATCCAGAAAAATCTCAGTGACTTCAGTTGGAGTTTTCAGTGGGAAACTATGGCAAGATACATCCCCAGGACTAGAACAGATGCTTGTAAAGCAGCTTCTTTCAATTATGAAAACAAAGTTAAAGCATTGTAGCATATGCTGTGTTGATTCATGTCTTACAAAATATCATTCTATGTAGATATATTTGGTAAATGCAATAAGAAAGCTGGTGTTACCTTTGAAAAATGTTTGACTGCAGCATTAGCCACTTCCATATCATACTTGACAAACACTCAGATGCAATATGGTTTAATACAATGCCATAGAACTTAGGGAGTTGACACAGAGGAATGCCATTCCCATCTTTTTTCTGAATGTATTAAAATGCTATTTGCAAATGTAAAACACTGGTAAACAATTCCGTTTATGGGAGTCTGACCCTGCAGGTGCAGTTCCTAGTGTTTACAACATAAAAAAGCAGTGCTATCCCCCATCTTCAAAACAGAGATAAAACTTCTTTTGTCCCACTCTTTATCTGTGTTGTTTACTCATACTGTAAACTCTTTGGGGAAGAGACTATCTCCTAGATGAATGCATAGTACCTAACATATGCAGTCCCTGATCTTGGTTGAGGCCTGCAGGTGCTACGGTATAGAGATAATATGTTCTACACATGACAGTAATGGACATCCTTCGCAGTCTCAGCCAATGGCTTAATGATGCCAATGACCTTCAGAAGTGGTCCTTCCAGGACACTGAGCAGAGGAATACATCTGTTACAGGTGTTATTGCCCATGTTGTACCTGTTCAGTGGTCAAAGAGGGCTTCAGTCTCCACACCTATTCATTTGACACCTTTTACAAGTAAAAAAATACACACACACACACACACACACACGTAAAGACCAATAATAGCAATTCTGGAATCTAAGAGTTTGGAAATGTATGCGATGATGATATTGATGATGCCTGAGGAATACAGATTTCTTTGACAGTTATATTGGCTCTGCAGAAGTGACAATATTAAAAACTTGTTTTTGACAGTTAACTAAGCAGATGTGAGTCAGAAATCACAGGTGGAGCAGATATGTCTACTCACCCCGTCCTGGAGCTCAAATTCTGTTCTTGCTCCTCTTTAATCTTTCTACAGATATTACACTTGCAAACAGTGCCTTGCGTCTATGGTGATCTGCAAACCCTCTGATAGATCTCCAGGGAAATAGTTTTACTGGTTGCTTCTCTCCTGCTCATGGCTTTCAGATTCAAATGTCATCCACCCCTCCCCAAAATGACAGAATACAGTTAGCCACCTTTAGAGAATTAAACAGTCATTTGGTGGTGACTTCTCTCAGCAATGAAGAGAGAACTTATTTATTGATTGAATTCCTTATAGCCATTACCTGCACTTTCTGAAGTAAAGTTTACAGAATCAGCTGTTCATGTCAGCAAACAGCAGTGCTTACTTAGAATTTGCAAAGAGGTCCAATGTTATATTTAAAAATAAAAAATGGAAAACTGATTTCTGTATGAGAACAGCATGCAATGCAGACAAGCATTCATGCTCTGCTTTATTTATTGGAAAGCACCATTGTATTACACTTCTAAAGCAACTCCAGACCATGACACATATGTGAATTACTGCCTCACTCTCATTACAGAGCTCCCTGGAATCCTTTTGGGCACATTTTTCAAGTTGAATATCCTGCTGTTGTACATTTCTAAGGCAGGCGCACAGTGCTCCTCTCCTTCGGCTGACTGCCACCTTTTTAGTTTGTCATCCCTTGAGGTGATTTGTAATAAAAGCAAACTAAAAGACAAAAATAAGGACAATCACATGTTTTTCTGAGATTTGATTCCATTGTGTATGGTTTGGGACTCGAACAGAACAAAACCAAGATCTGCTCCAGGGTACGGTGAGGGGACTTATCCCATTCATTTAATTGTTGCCAGTAGCACCTCAGTTCTATAATGTGTTCAATTTTTGGAACATTGCTGCTTGCAGATAAGGACAATGGCTATAACGATTGTCTATTTAAGTTAGAAAATCTGTGTACCACAAGCATAAATCAGATAAACTACACTTGATTATCTACAATGATTTCCTCATGCCTCCAATAGTTCAGTTTATGGCATGTGCTGCAGAGAACTGAGCTACTGGGGGCATGAGGTTTACTTTTTCCTAACAAATGACTATCCTACCCAGATACATATATTCTTCTGAGTAAAGGCCCTTACATCTCAACCACAAGCAATGTGTGGTGTTGTATGTTAATTATTAGAGAGGAGGCAGAATTGCAAAGTTCTACTCTGGATCTGATCTTACCCAAAGTTTGGGGATGTTCAGTGCTAGTATGTTGGAGTTAAGAATTTCTTGAATAAACGCATATAGAGCTGTATCTGTACATACCCACTGTCAGCTGTGCCTCACAGCAATTCTCACACAAACTCAGGACATCTGCATCTGACTCCGACACTGTCATGTTTTATTTTTAAAAAGTATGAATTGAAAGTATATCAGAGTAAATGGCTCCAGATCATAGAACCACTGCCTTGTGAAGTCTGTTCAAATCAGTGACATGCAAAGGACAATCACAGCTTCAGTTATTTTCTACTAAGTTTTGATTCCACTACGGAAGGGTCAGACTAAATCAAAACACTATTTACAACAGGATCCTTTCTTTTCAGCGCTACTGTTATTAAAGGCCTTTGGTCTGTCTTAATAAGAGAGAAACTGCTCACATGACTTACTTAAGGAGATACATATGACACACAATTTGGACTCTTGAGTACAGTAATTTAAACAAGTAAGCTGCATTCCTTGCCTCTCTCATTTAAGATCTGTGGACTCAGTAATCGTCCATCTGGATTATGAACCTAAACTGGGTCACTTTACAGTTATGTGGCGGGGAGGGAGATTCATCATAGACTGAGCATAGCAGGGTGAAAATAGTCGTTTGCTCATTTTTTCCAGTTGGACAAAAAAATGGCACTGGGCAACAGCAACTTATGGGGTCCTCAGTTGCTCTCTGGTGACAGTGGGGTTTTTGTTTTCTCACTAAGAGCTAGCAATCTCTTTGGTTTTAACATAGCAGTCACCTAGAATGAAGATCACACATTCGCACACACAATGCACAGCCACCCCCACTCCTCTGTGTAAAATATTCGCATACAAATATTTTAAGTATAGTAATAGCATAAGAGGTGCCATATGAGCTCAATCAGTGGTCCATCAAATCCAGCATCTTGCACAGTTTGAAGCAGCTGTGATTTTTAACAATGATTTCACAATAAAAAAATATTACTGTGATATTAACTCCCATCACTCAGATTTACAGCACAATGACTTGATAGTTATATAACAACTAATACTTTATGCTTATCTTTTTCAATTCAGTAAATAGTACCATAGAAATGTAGCACGCTTTGAGACCTGAAAAGGGATGGGGCTGGGGGGACTAAAGCTAGCTGAAATTTGGGATTTCTGCTTTTGCAAGAATTTTTGACACTTAAATTTTTCACAAACCAGAAAGCCCCAAAAAACTTCATTTTGGAAACACCAACACATGGTCTTTGATTTAAGGAGTGAGAGACAGAAAGCTGTTCACTAGGAGCCACTCCTGCCCCACTGAAACCAGTGGAAGTTTTGCTGTTGACTTCCAAGGATCAGGGCCTAGTTTTTCAACTTTTTTCTTAAAAAAAAAACACTTCCTAGACCAGCAGGTGTTGTCTGAAATTGACATTCTTGTCAGTTTCAAAGCTGCTATTACCTTTTAGTATAATGACACTGTCAAGGTTCCTTCCCTACTCTGAACGCTAGGGTACAGATGTGGGGACCTGCATGAAAACCTCCTAAGCTTACTTTTACCAGCTTAGGTTAAAACTTCCCCAAGGTACAAACTATTTTACCTTTTGCCCTTGGACTTTCGCTGCCACCACCAAATGTCTAACACTGGTTACTGAGAAAGAGTTCGTTTGGAAATGTCTTCCCCCCCCCCCCAAATCCTCCCAAATCTTACCCACTTTTTTTCTGGGGAAGGTTTGATAAAAATCCTCACCAATTTGCATAGGTGAACACAGACCCAAACCCTTGGATCTTAAGAACAATGAAAAACATTCAGTTTCTTAAAAGAAGAATTTTAATAGGAGAAAAAGTAAAAAGAATCACCTCTGTAAAATCAGGATGGTAAATACCTTACAGGGTAATTAGATTCAAAACAGAGAGAATCCCTCTAGGCTAAACCTTAAGTTACAAAAAGACACAAAAACAGGAATATCCATTCCATTCAGCACAGCTTATTTTCTCAGCCATTTAAAGAAAACAGAATCTAATGCATATCTAGCTAGATTACTTACTAAGTTCTAAGACTCCATTCCTGTTCTGTCCCCGGCCAAAGCATCACACAGACAGACACAGACCCTTTGTTTCTCCCCACCTCCAGCTTTGAAAGTATCTTGTCTCCTCATTGGTCATTGTGGTCAGGTGCCAGCGAGGTTATCCTAGCTTCTTAACCCTTTACAGGTGAAAGGGTTTTTCCTCTGGCCAGGAGGGATTTTAAACGTGTTTACCCTTCCCTTTATATTTATGACAGACACTGACAAGAATGTCAATTTCAGTCCGTGCTGCTGGGAGCCAGCTGGCCAGAGAGCTTGAAAGCTCTGGGTCTCTAGCCCAGTGGCAGTCTGCCTGGTGGGGCTGCCCCAGAGCCACAGATCCTGTAAGCCCAAGTCCCTGGCACAGGGCGATACTCTTGGTGAGGATCCCCAGCAGCCCATCAGGAGAACTGGCAGGGAACAAGGCAGGCTTCTACTGGAACATTAGCAGGGTTGCAGCAGGGTCCCTTCCTGTGATGCAGTGGAGTTTAGCAAACTCAACTCACTTCTGCAAGAAATTTCAAGTTTGACGAACTGGCACTTACTGACGAAACTCTGTTTCATTGGAAAATTTCCTAGTCAGGCCCATTGGCACAAGTGGGTTCTTAGTCCACGCAGGCCCCAAGACAACCCATCAAAATGACTGGAGGAGCTTCCGGTGATAAGCCTTTTCTGCTGGAACTCTGCAGAGAAGCCACAGCTGCCTGCCTGTGCCTGACAGAGCACAGATTTATGGCCTGTGTTTTAACAAGGAGCTCCTACAAACATTCTCTGCCCTCATCAGTGAGAAACTTCTTGGGCCGGGGATCATGTGTTGCAAAGAGGAGTGAGAGACATAGAAAGTTGTTCAACCGGGGCCTGATCCTGTCCCACTGAAATCAATGGAAGTTTTGCTGTTGACTTCAAGGGAAGAAGCATCAGGTCCTAGTTTTTCAACTTTTTCCTGAAACAAAACCATTTTCTTATTACCATAGCCAAGGTAGGAGGCAGAACTACTTAGCCTTTCAGATACCTTTCTGGTGCCTTACAGACAAAGATAAAGACAAAGCCCCTGGCCTGAACTGCTCACACCCTGGATGATATTAATCCGTGGGGCTGGGCATATTGCCTATTATTAGGCTGCCTAACACTTCCCTTTGTAAAACTCTGAATTCAGGAGGTGGAGGGGGTGGGTGAGTGGGACAGATGTGATGAAGAGTGGTGTGCAGGGGATAAACCTGGAACTGGCTGGGTAAAGAGGCTAGGACAAGAAGCTGGAATTAGGTTGTGGGGAGACACTGAGCTTGGATGAGGAGTCCAGGCAGGGAGACTGTGACTGGCAGCCAGTGGGGAAAGGGAACATGGGCAGAAGGAGGGGCAACTAGAGACTAGGATTTTGGAGTGGGGGAGGGAAATGGCTCAGATGAGGAGCTGGGAGGGGGGCAAATGGGACTGGCTGAGCAAGGACACTGGGGACAAATTGCTGGGAAGAACTGGGAACGGCTGAGCAAGGAGAGTGGGAGAGAATGACTAGGACTGGCTGGGCAAGGGGAAGACTTACACAGGCAACCTTAATTCTGTCATTTCCTAACTTTTCAGAGCTTGACTCTGCAACCTTAATGATGTTATTTTAGTGCGTGTGTGTGTGTGTGTGAGAAAGAGAGAGATTCTTTGATATATTGGTATTAAAAACAGTTTTCTTTTTGTGTAACTGAAACGAGGGAAAGGTGTAGAAGTATCTTCCCTTGGAAATAGTAATGAAAATACCTGATGCTAGGTGTAATCTGATCCATTATAAAAGTAAAGGGAGGGGAAATGCTCTTTAGAAGGTATTTTTATGAGTCCCAGACTTAAGTCATCTCTAGAAGGGATGCTTTAGCAGTACCAAGAGAAGGGTGCGGAAGCAGAGGAAGAAAAACATATTGTTTCTCAGACACTTGAAGATACTCAGTTCAAAACCAGGTAAGAGAATCTGTTGAAACAAGTATTTCATAGTGATAAGGAGAGATACAGAATCATGCGCAGATCCCCCCCCCCACACCCCCTATAGGAAATGACTAGTGGGGGCAGCTGTTCTCCCTTGTTATGGAAGCCTAATTGTGCCAACTGAAACAGCTTAGTAGATCTTACAGGAGGCTTTAAATTAACCTGCGTCCCATCCCTATGCCCCCTCTTGTCACTTGGGAGCAGGTTCTCCTGCTGGTAGCTGTCATGTGCGCTCCTCACATAGCCTGCATGTGAGGGTGCACCATTGACTGAACAGTCATGATTTCTTGGGGGGCCTTCTTAGTAACACTGACTGAGTAGCGCTGGATGCCTTTACTGTTTGTTTTTAATTCAGTTAGGATGAGGGTAGAATGTTGGGGCAAGTCAAGTGACCAGTGCTTCAGCTTTGTGAAATGGTGATGAAATTATTTGTTCCTTGGGCATATTTGCACATGGCAAGTTCAGATCTGATTTATACAGCTTCAGCTGAACTTAACAGGATGCCAAGTACACAGGGCCTCTACCAGAGTATTTTAAACATACTGAGCTGAATTGTAGCATTTAAAGAGAGAACTGGTTAAGGAAAGGTGTGAGAAGGCACCACTCCAGGAGGCATCCTGCTTGCAGATGAGAAGTGCAGGCAGCATGTCTTTTGAGAACTTGTGGCCTGATCCAAATACAGGCAAAATTAACATGAGTCTTCCCATTGACCATGTTGACTCAGGCCCTCAGTGAGCACAGCAAGGAGATGCTCTTATACCTTCCTTTTGGAGATATAGAATATGCTAACTCCAGTGCTAAGCCAACACCACCATATAGAAGGCGGGGTCGGGGGGCATACACCTCTTTCTCCTCCACCCCTTGTGAGCTGTCTAGTCACACTGGTGTGCCATGCATCATTATAAGAGTTTACACAAAGTGTAAGGTGATCGATATTCAAGCCCCACAATGGCTGAAGTTCGATGTAACACAGATGCTACAGGAACATTCTTTATGCCAGGAAAACAGTAAGTCCCTAATCAATGACCCGTGCAAAAAAGATTTTTCTTCTGTTCACCCTGAGCAAATTATCAGTTTTCTGTACCAACTATAAAAGAAAGCAGATGTACAGGGATGGATTTAATTAATTAGAGCCTATTACAGTTAACTAAGGAAGATTTAAACTGTTATTTTCATTATGTCTCTAAGTAGGGGACACTTGGTACTGTCCAATGTTTGAAAGATAAGACAGTAATGAGACAGCATCAGAATCAAAAGCAGGTTTTTAAACAATAAGAAAAGGAGTACTTGTGGCACCTTAGAGACTAACCAATTTATTTGAGCATAAGCTTTCGTGAGCTACAGCTCACTTCATCGGATGCATGCCGTGGAAACTGCAGAAGACATTATATATACACAGAGAATATGAAACAATACCTCCTCCCACCCCACTGTCCTGCTGATAATAGCTTATCTAAAGTGATCATCAGGTGGGCCATTTCCAGCACAAATCCAGGTTTTCTCACCCTCCACCCCGCCACACAAATTCACTCTCCTGCTGGTGATAGCCCATCCAAAGTGACAACTCTTTACACAATGTGCATGATAATCAAGTCTGGCTATTTCCTGCACAAATCCAGGTTTTCTCACATTCCCCCCACCCCCATACACACACTTTGGATGGGCTATCACCAGCAGGAGAGTGAATTTGTGTGGGGGGGTGGAGGGTGAGAAAACCTGGATTTGTGCTGGAAATGGCCCACCTGATGATC
Source organism: Lepidochelys olivacea (assembly GCF_965140295.1). Lineage (NCBI taxonomy): Eukaryota > Metazoa > Chordata > Testudines > Cheloniidae > Lepidochelys > Lepidochelys olivacea. The sequence continues at coordinate 115,710,339 of NC_140411.1, forward strand.
ACTTTAGATAAGCTATTATCAGCAGGACAGTGGGGTGGGAGGAGGTATTGTTTCATATTCTCTGTGTATATATAATGTCTTCTGCAGTTTCCACGGCATGCATCCGATGAAGTGAGCTGTAGCTCACGAAAGCTCATGCTCAAATAAATTGGTTAGTCTCTAAGGTGCCACAAGTACTCCTTTTCTTTTTGCGAATACCGACTAACACGGCTGTTACTCTGAAACCTGTTTTTAAACAATGTTACAAATAGTTAAGCCAAATGGATTTGAACTCTACAACTCCAATGTACTCCAAGTGCTAAAGTACCAGGATGAATCTGAAGATATTATCCCACTGGGATCAGGAACCAGAAAAGCCCACAAGGTGCTATCAGTTTGAGCCTGGGGAATTTGTATCCCTATAGTAGATGAAAAATCAATCAATTTAGCTTTGCAAGGAAAAGCACATTGTGAGATTTGCGCCTGACAATATAATCTGTGATCTTTTATTTAGAAGATTCATACAGCCTTGAAAGTGCGGGTTTGGCAGATAGCGACAGCATGGTTGTCAAAGGCTCTGTCTTTCTTGGTTATACTTTATGGAAAATTGTGTGGCTGTCCCATAGGTTCAGAAAATGTTAGCATTAGCACTGCTTTTGCAGAACTTCCAGTTTCAGGATAGATGTTTTTATTGCTGGAAAGATGTATGCTCTGGCTCACCATATAAGAATAACAGAGACCTATATGTAAACTTGTGGAGTTAATATAGATAAAGGAATTTAGATTCAAATATTTGAATTTAGATAAAATATTTTAACTCTCTAATTTATTACAGTGCTCTCATGTTGCTAACCCAGGATTGCCCCCTTTGCACGGGATATGAATTGTTTGAAGGAGTTATGCAGTACGATTTACTGTATATTTATAGTAGTACCATTTTTGGTTTTACACTATAAAAAGAGGACAGTAAGGCTGTTTTAGCTATACAATGCAAAACAAGAAGTGTGGCCAAGATTTTCAAAAATAGGCTACTAACTGCATATCTCGGCACCTAAATAAGCAATCTGATTTTCAAAAGTGCTAAGCACTAAATGTGGATTTAGGAGCCTAAACATTAGACTCCTATTTTTGAGAAAGTTGGCCTCAGAGCCTACACCAAATGTTCACTTTTACAATATAAATTTTAGGGCTCTAATGTTACAACCCACCTGTACAAAGGAAATGTATGAGGAGTGAGGCTCTAGCCCTCCAACCCTTGAATATTTGTTACTTATGTGAGTAGTCCTATTCAAGTCAATGAAACTGCCGGCATGAGCAAGGACTAGCATGAATAATGTTTCACTGCATCAGGCCTTGGTTTTTCTTTTTGTTTTGTTTTCCTCATCTGTGCTATTTTCAACTAACAGCTACTGCTTATTGTCATCATTAGATAAGAAAAAGATGCCAGGGTTCTTTCTTTGTTTTCTTTTGTTGGGAAGGCATAAATCAATTCCGACACTTCAAGCAGAGGCCAATATCTGGTTTTGGAGGAAGCCAAAACACAAACCAACCAAACAAAGGCCTATAATACATTTCACATGGGGGAAGTGGCAGGGGGGAATGTCTTCCTGATAATAAATTACTTTTTCAGTGAAACAGTATGAAATTTAATATTAAAACATTTTGCTCTACTTTCACATCTAAAAAAAGTAATTAGATGTGGTTATGTTAGTGGCTGAATGCATTACACACACTGTGTGGGATTGTCCCTGTCTGCCTTGTCTCACCCTATGAAGAAATGAAGCACCAGCTGTTACAGTTGCATTAGTGGATAGGTTTCTGCCAGTGGTCACATTTCACAGATCAATTGGTAAAATGTGTAAGGTTGTGTAATTTATGAGGAATTAATTGGAAAGAGACTTCCTAACAGAAATCAACATGAGCAAAAGCAAAATATCCAGCCTGAAATCTCTCCCATACGATGTATGAGAGATAACTATGCATAAACATTATCATTTTCTACATATTCTTACCCTCATGAACTATAATATTCCTAGGAAGACATTACAGGTTTTTTATACTGGCAGACTCCTCCGGGAAGGAGTGGAGGCTGAAAATAAACAAGATTGGGAATGTTTAAATAAATATATATTGAGGTAACAAGCCAACCCAGTAGAATTTTGGGGATAAGGACAATTAGAGTTTGAGGAGTAAAAGGTGAGAGAGATTTCTGTGTATAAGGCTGTTCCTTACTGGAAATGGACACACAGATTTTAAAAATAACAGGGAGGTTGTCTCCGTTCTGGGCACTCTTTCATGCAGAAGGGAGGCGAGAGAGAGAGAAGAGAGACAGCAAAAATCTGCAGCTATGGAATATGTGAGGTTCTCACTCCCAACATTTCACTTTTGTAATGAAGAGATGCACATACCTGGCAACATCCACAGAATAGAAGCCAGTGGAGTGCAGATGTGCACACATCTGCATGCCTTGACATAGATTGAAATGAATTTGCAGAGAAGTAGCTGGACTTACAGGAAGAGAAAGGGGGACAGAGAGAGACCGTGGTACTTCAATTCTCTTCCCCTGGCCAAAGTGTTTCATTTTTCTTCCCCCTGCCCAGCATCAGCACCTCCTTCGAAAACCAGTGGCAATTTCCCCATAGCTTTTCCTTGCAGAGGAGTAGAAGAAAACCTGCAGTCTATGGGAAGCCCTCCTGCATTGGCAGGTTTTCTAGCCTGTTCTAGTGGGCAGGGTACAATCCTTGCCGAGAAGAGGAGAGACTTGATGCTTTCCATGATTTCTTAGTTGCATCTGATTCCACTCTCTTTCTTAAATAAAAAGCATTTGATTTAATAATAGCTAAGCAGCAGCTCTCCCAACAGTCCTGAATACATGGGACTGTCCTGTTTTGACCTCTGAAACACCGTGTCCCAGTTGAAATAGAGGATTTCCCACATGCTGTGGTGCCTGCAGCCACACGCATGTTATGCACGGTGAAGAGGTAAGGAGGGGACCAGCTTCCGCTGCTTGTGGGCATGCTCAGCCCCCTTGGGCATGCTCAGTGGCTGTGGGAGAACTTTGGGGTGGAGTGTGATACTTCCGCAGTCTGGAAGGTGGGGGCTGAGTATGGCACAGACTTGACAGGCAAAACACTGGGGCCAGTATGGTTTTACAGGGATTGGCAGTGACACCTGACATCTCTCCTGTTCCCTCGGTGCCGGGCTTGGCAGCCGCCACACTTGGGAACTGCTCTGCTCTGAGTGGGTGACTCCTTTGCGTCCTGCTTTGGCCACGTGGAATGTTGAGAAGTACATTGCAGTGTTGTCAAGATCACCAAAAGGGGCTTGGCGTGGGACTGTGGTCCCCGGCCTTTCAGGTGTCCACATGCTTGTTGAGCCCCCTCAAAGAATTCTAATAGATGGGTGAGGCATGATTTTCCTTTACAGAAGCCATGTTAACTTTTCCCCCAACCTATTGTGTACATCTATTTGTCTGATAATTCTTTTCTTTACTATAGTTTCAGTCAATTTGTCTGGTACTGAAGTTAGGCTTTCCAGCCTGTAATTGAAGGATTGCCTCTGGAGTCTTTTTAAAAAAAATTGTGTTACATCTGGTACAGACGCTGATTTAAGCGATAGGTTACATGCTACAGTTAGTAGAGCTTCAGTTTCATATTTTAGTTCATTCACAACACTTGGGTGAATGCCATCTGATCCTACTGACATATTACTCTTTAATTTATCTATCTGTTCCAAAACCACCTCTACTGACCTCTCAATCTGGGACAGTTCCTCAGACTTGTCACCTAAAAAGAATGGGTCAGATGTGGGAATCTCCCTCACATTCTGTGCAGTGAAGACCAATGCAAAGAATTCATTTAGCTTCTCTTCAACAGCCTTGTCATCCGTGAGTGCCCCTTTAGCACCTCAATCGCCTAGTGGGCCCACTGATTGCTTGGCAGGTTTCCTGCTTCTGATGTACTTTAAAACAATTTTGCTGTTAGCTCTTGTGTCTTTTGCTAGTTGCTCTTCAAATTCTTTTTTGGTCTGCCTCATTATACTTTTCCACTTGACTTACCAGAGTTTATGCTCCTTTCTATTTTCCTCATTAGTATTTGACTTCCAATTTTTATTGAATGTCTTTTTGTCTCTAACCGCCTTTTATGCTGTTGTTTAGCTATGGTGGCATTTTTTTGGTCCTCTTCTTGTTTTTATTTTTTTTAGTTGGGGTATACACTTAGTTTGAGCCTCTGTTGTGGTGTTTTTAAACAGTTTCCATGCAGCTTGCAAGCATTTCTCTCTTCTAACTGTTCCTTTTAATTTATTTTAAATTATTAGCCTCTTCATTTTGTGCAGTTACTCTTTTTGAAGTTAAATGCTACTGTGGTGGGTTTCTTTGCTATTTTCCCCCACAAGGATGTCAAATTTAATTATATGAGGGTTGCTATTACTGATCATTCATCTTGGACCAGATGCTGTGCACCCTTTAGGACTAAATCAAGAATTACCTCTCCCTTTGTGGGTTCCAGAACTAGTGACTCAAAGAAGCAGTCTTTAATGGTGTCTAGAAATTTTAACTCTGCATCCCGTCCTGAGGTGACATGTATCCAGTCAATATGGGGATAGCTGAAATCCCTCATTACTGAGTTTTCTGTTTTTGTAGCCTCTCTAATCAACTGAGCATTTCACAGTCACTGTCACCATCCTGGTCTGGTGGTTGGTAATATATCCCTCCTGCTATACTCTTGTTACTGAGATATGGAAGTTCTATTCACAGAGATTCGATGGTACAGTTATAGTAATTTAAGATTTTTATTTTATTTGACTCTATGCTTTCTTTTACGTATAGTGTTACTACCCCACCAGCACAACCTACTCTGTCATTCCTCTATTTTTTGTACCCTGGTATTACCATGTCCCATTGATTATCATCATTATACCAAGTTTCAGTGATGCCTATTATACCAATATGCTCATTTAATATGAAAGTACTCAAGTTCACCCATCTTAGTATTTAGACTTCTTGCATTTGTATACAAGCACTTATAAAATTTGACAATATTTAGTTATCTGCCTTCAAGTGGTGTAACTGAATGAGACTCTTTTTTTCATTTGACTGTTTCTCTTCTGTACTTCTGTCCTCTCCTCTTTACTAGGATGTAGAATAACCCCTTTAATAAATCCTCCCCTAAGGGATGTCTCTGTTCCAACCATGTGTTCCCCCAGCCCTTAGTTCAAAAACTCCTCCAGGACCTTTTTAATTGTACATGCCAGCAATCTGGTTCAATTTTGGTTTAGATGGAGCCCATCCTTCCTGTATAGGCTCCTCCTTTCCCAAAAGTTCCCAAATTCCTAATAAACCTAAATCTCTCCTCCAAACACCATTGACTCATTCACACATTGAGACCCTGCAGTTCTGCCTGTCTAACTGGTCCTGTGCATGGAATTGGAAGCATTTCAGAGAATGCTGCCATGGAGGTCCTGGACTTTTGATCTCTTACATAGCAGCCTAAATTTGGCCTCCAGCACCTCTCTCCTACCTTTCCCTGTGTCATTGGTACCTCCATGACCACCAGCTCTTCCTCAGCACTGCACATAAGCCTGTCTAGATGTCTTGAGAGGTCCATAATCTTCTCAGCCAGTAGGCAATTCACCATGAGGTTCTTCCAGTCAGCACAGACCCAACTATCTATTTCTAATAATTGAATCTCCAATTACTATTATTACTATTATCTATTTCCTCCTAATAACTGAGGTCCCCTCACCCAGAGAGGTATCCTCAGTGTGAGAGGATGCCATGACATCATCTGGAAGGAGGGTCCCAACTAAGGGATCATTTTCTTCTGCTCTAGCTTGATGTTCTCCTTCCCCTAGACTTTCATCCTCCTCAGCAGCATTGAGGCTATCAGACTGGGGGTGGTACTGCTTTATTGTGTCCTGGAAAGTCTCATCTATGTACCTCTCTGTCTCCCTTAGCTCCTCCAATTCAGCCACTCTGGTCTCAAGAGCCCATACGCAGTCTCTGAGGGCCATGAGTTGCTTGCATTGAATGCACATATACACCATCTTCCCACAAAGCATACATGCTGCATTCAGTGCAATAAACTGGATAGCCCCCACTCAGTTGCTGAACTTTCTGCCTACATTCTCATTACTCTTGAAGGGTTTTTTGTTTGTTTGTTCTTAGGGGGTTTTTTGGGGGGTGGGGTGGGATGGGAGAGGGGCTGTTATTGGCCTAAATGTAACAAATGTTTGTTAGGCATATCTTGCTCTTGCACTCCCTCTCTAAGCTCCCGTTTGCTGCTCCTGTTCGCTAGCTCCTTTGGTTGCTTAGGAGCTGGCTTTTTAAACCCCTGTTCTCCCTGAGTTAGCCCCACCCCCTTATCAAAGGATTCTAAAGTGATTAGGGATCAGAGGATGGCAGGCTGGAGCCTCATTATGAAGTTCACAGCCTTGCCTAGCAGGCCTCTAGGCTAAGCACTCAGCCCTCCCAAACACACCACACTATAAACTTCAATCAAGTAGGCACATGGCTGTGCACAACAACAAACATGCAAACAAACAGACAACAAACTTCATCCCAAGAGTCATGTAGTCCTAAAGTGACCAAACAGCAAATGTAAAAAATCGGGACGGGGATGGGGGGGTAATAGGAGCCTAGATAAGAAAAAGACCCCAAAATTGAGACTGTCCCCATAAAATTGGGACATCTGGTTACCCTACGTAGTCCCTCCTCCTTCACCTGGAGAACTCCTTGCCTTTGCATCAAACCAAAGACTTGGAAGGGGCTGTGAGGGAAAGCTGGAGACGAGGGAAGGGGAGGGCCCAATGGAGTAGTGCTTATATGGAAATAGTGGCCCCAAGATTGCATTATTGCAAAACTCCCTTACAGAGTAAGGAGGCGATTTGAAGTATTTCTATCAACCCCTGTGGAGTTCCTTATGCAAAATCCATTTAACTTTGGCTTAATGCTGATTTTGTGTATATGTGAACTTCAACCTCAGATGAAACAAAAGTACAGGACTCACCCCCATTAAACTATATAAATATACCGAGGGCTTAGAATTATACAGTTGTAAATACCAACTACAAGAAAAGAGTTCCAAGAGTAATTTTTTAGAATATCTGTCCTGCTGGAACTCTGCTCTAATGAAGGAGGCAGACTCAGATTGCCAGACTGTAGCTCACAAATTATATCAGTGTATCTTACAAGAGTGTCAGGAAGGGTGATAACATATAGAATTATTGATCACAATGAATAGAATTAAGTCTTGAAGAGAAAAATTCAAAAAGTAACTGGTAGAACAATGTAGATTAGGACAGGTATTACGGGATATCTCTTTGTTTATCTTCTGAGAAGATACAAGAGGAAATACAAAAGGATACAAGAGGAAAAGCATGAAAGAAAAATGATCACCTTAGTCCCACTATAAATAAGCTTTAGTAAATCTCCTGTCAGGAAATGTTTTCCAAACTAGTTTTATTTAAAGATTCCTCCCAAAGTGCAAATTGTCTCGTAATCAAGTCATTTTGTCACTTAATTTACCCTGATTAGCATAGCAATTTGCAATACCTTTTCAAAAAGTGCTCATCAATTTTAGCTCCTACTAGACTGAAAACACCACACAAATTGCTGCCATAGTCTTAAACTTCTAATCAATTTTGAAAATCTAAATCAATCTGCATTTTTACACTATCATTTTTCAGTCACTGGTTGTAATGCCCTTCATGACCTTGAAGTGTGAGAAATGAGTTTTCATGAGGAATAATTAGCTAAAATTATGCCTCATTTAGGCATTGTAATTTTTACCTCCTATCTAGTTAAAATACGAAAGGCATATTAAATATTGAGATAGAAAAAAAGAATTATTTTTAGTAACCAAGGACACTGCAAGGTAGCTCCCCTTCAGTTATTTTTTAAGGCTGTTGGGGAAAATTGCTACACTTTAAGAGTTTACATTTTTTAAAAAATGATGGATGAATGTTATATAAACTAAGCTACTAAATAGGATGAGTTGACAGGCCTTTTGAAAAACGAGATACTCTAAAATACTTGTGTTAGTTTATCCTTGTCTTTAAAAAGCACAGAATCATCACCGCTAGTGCTGTGAAACAGCTGAATATGTAGCCACATAGCTTTCTGTCTCAGTGGCACCCCAGAAACTTTTCACATGCTACACACAACTGAACTCCCTTGTGTCCACTCCGCAACTTCCCTCTCCTGACTGGCTCCCCATGTGGGCACTCGCCTCAGCTCCCTGGACTTGTAGCAGGTCTGGAGGTTGTCAATGAGCAAGTCCTGCAGGCAGAGCAGAAGGGCCATGGGCTGCTGGAAGCAGGGCAAGGATGGGCAGGCCTCTGGGGGGACCCTGGTGCAGGAGGAGACGGTCCCACCACAGCAGAAATGGGGAACAGTGATGGCCACCCCATTACCCACTCAAGTTTGGCCTCGCAGACCACCCCCCATCATGTCAGGGGGTAGCAGGGCCAAAATTCAGTGAGTGGCATTGCAACCCCATCATAACCGGAGGAGTAGCGGGACGAAAATTGAGTGAGTGGTGTTGCAACTGGGTGCACAAGGGTTACAGCGCTGCTCAGGGAGAAGCCATGGGGACAAACGTGACTAGAGCTGCAACCCCTGTGTGCCAGGTCACAATGCCCCTCGCTCACATTTGCTCCCTCCCCCCCCAGCCCCGCAGTGATGGAAGGGTCCTAGTACCAAACCAAAGAGAGCTGATGGTCAGCCAGTACTGCTTCTCCTCACTGCTGCCATTGGGTCAGCTCCTGCACCAGGGCTCTCCCTGCTTCCAGCAGCTTGAGCCTTGGGCATCCTTGCCGATGTTACGCACTGTGGGTAATGTGTGTACAGCTGTGGGCTCCACTGTTTTGTACTATTATGGTTTCACTTCCACGTTGCCACAGATAAAAGCTATCACATGTCTTTATGCAGTGTGACTGCATTTCAGAATAATGAATGTTCAGATGTCAGGAGTCTAGACTTTTTTTTAGTAACCAAATCTAATAATCTACCATCTGAAGCTTCTTTTACTCACATATTTATTAGAAGGACATGGGGACAGCTTTTCTATGGCAATGAAGGAAGTTCCCATCCAGATTCTATGTTTAGAGCCCACTGTACTAAAAAGAATTTTTGTGGGTGTTCTCAGTTAAGCCCATAAAACTTCTATGCTGAAGTCAGGCTGCTATATGTATACCCCTTCCAAAACTCATTGCCCCAGAACACGCTGGTGTTTCTGCAGCACAGTGTGGCATCAGCAGTCCAGGGCATGCAGCATCAATAAAAGTAGCGTGGCCAGAGGCCAAGCAAAAGTGCCATATGCTCCCCAAAATGGTATACAGCAAAAGGAACATAAGTAAAGGCTGTTTGTCATGCAGATGGCAATGGTGTGTATACAGCACTGAAGGCAAGTTGCTAAATAGATTTGTTGAGCGTCATTTGGTTGCAGGTTTGTGTTTGTGTTTCTGAAGCTCTGTTGACTGCTCATGCTCCCATGTGCCATGTTGCATGTGTGGGACTGTGTGTGGCTCACATCTGACATTCCCACTGCTGCTGTGCTGTGACCAAACAATAGATTGTTCACCAGTTCTGCCTCCTCACATGAATTGTCTTCTCGCTTGATGATGTTGTGTGTTGTGTCATGAACAACCGGACATAACCACCATATTCTCCAGCATGCCATGAGTGTATGTTTTACTGCTGAGCCTGTGACATGGCTACTTCTTGGCTCTTCAGTCACCTGACACAATGAATGGTTTCAGTGACATAGTCACTTGCACCTCAACACCTTTGCCCCTTAAGCAAACTCCTGTGGAGGCCATCTCTAGCCAACTATTACGTTTGTCTGGAGTGTCACTTTTGTGGTTGGTCACAGCTGAGCAGGACTACTCAAATGGACTCTTGCCATCTGCCACTGCATACTAGCATTAGACTATGGACCCGTGGGGCACAATGTGAAGGCAGCATAACTTCCTTTTGGCATAATTTTTCTGCACTTTTGGCACTTCTTTTGCATAATGTGATAAACAGGACCCTATGTCTTCCCGTGTTGTGAGTCTGCATCAATTTTTGGCTGAAAGAGATGAGTATTTTTGCTTTTGCAAATACAAATTTTACATGGACGCAAATTTCTACCTTATTTACTGCAAGCAAAGCAATTGCTAACTTAACGGTGTCAAAGTCCAACAAATTGTTATTCACAATGAGTTTATGCCTCAGAATGAATATCATCAGCTAAACTCATTTCTTTGTCTCTAATTTATCCTGTTAGGAAATAGTCCTATTAAGTTCAAGTGGTTATCTATAAGATTTTCCACCTGAAGACATAACAAATACCCAATGTTTAATAGAGTAGGGACAGTATTAGGAGATAATCCTGAGAGATGTAGGTGACTCAGAATATAGGAATGCCATTGGCAGCTACCTAATGGTAACTAAATAAAAGTAAATACACTAAAGATAAGCTGTGAGTGCTTTAGATAAAAATATGCACCATCCTCCCTGGGCCCTCTGCTGACAATGTCCTGCTACGGACATTCAAACACAGGGATCATGAGCTCCAGACTTTAAAATACAGCAATCGTTAGTGTGACTGTATCCATTCTTCTCAGCTACTGTGATCGTACATAAGGAAAGAGGTGTGAAAAATACAGGCGTACAAGTTCCCCAAATCTTGCTTACTTCATGCTCCAGTTTTATCCAACAAATAAAGTGAAATTTTGATATCTTTCTACCTTCATTTTCTCTTCTAACACCATGAACCAGTGCAAGTTCAGTACTCTACAGTATTTTAGAAAAAATCATCTTCTTGCATTCACCACTCTTAATAGTAGTCCATTGATCACCGTTGGACAGAGGGAGCTGCATCTAGACAGGCTGATTGAGCCAAATGAATGACCAGTAGGCTGATGGTAACAGTATGAACAAACACAGAAGCACTGTGCTTACATTAAAGATGGGGCAGATGAGAAGGAAAATGAAAGAGCAACAAAATTGAGAAGAGTGACAAAAGAGCATAAGAATTGGGGGGAATGGATGAGAATAGGTGAGATAGGGCCAGAGTATAATAGAGGAGAGAAAAACGTAGTAACAGGAGTTGCCATACCAGATCAGATCTTTGATCCATTTTTTCCAGTATCCTGTTTCTAACAGGAACCAGAACGAAATGTTTTCAGAGGAAGGTGCAAAAAAACCCTGTAGTGGACAACTGTGGGGTAACCTCCCTATAGTGTGTATAACTGCTGTCAGTTAGAGGTTGGTTTATGCCCTGAAGTGTGAGGCGAAGATGACAATTGAGATGAAAAGAGAAGAGTTCCTGATATTGTTACCCAATGTTGCCCTTAATAACAAATTCTATATGTATACACACAACAAAAGAACTTTTCTAAAAACGGTTGAACTGACAACTTTCCACACATCCCATGCTTGCTACAGAACCTCAGCTGAATTATATTGTTCTAAGGGGTAAGAACATTGTCTTACAATGGGTGTAATGCATTAATTTTACTAACAATGCCACATGATGGTTTCCACACAGCAGCTGCCCAGAACATATCTTTTCTCAGCAAAACACTTAGCCTGCAAAGCTCTCAGATTAAGTCTATATACATTTATTATTAAAATTAAAAATATTCTCTAGTGTGTGCTCTCATGCCAGGGAGCATTTCTAATCTTGTGGCTTAAATATAAATATCTATCAAGGAATGTTGTCATTCCTCTTTTAGGGCTTCCTTGTGCCATTTAGACACAGCTTCATATTAGAAGCAATGCAGAGCTACAACTCCCCCGGTGGGGAGCTCCTGGAAGGATACTGACCCGGACAAGCAGAATATTCTTCCTAGCACTCTGTGGTAAGCAAAATATAAAAAATAAAAAAAACGCAGTGCTGCACCTCCTCAGGGGGTGCAGGACACTCCCCGTCCAGCTCTGCTGCTGGTACATGGCGGCAGGTACAAAGAGCATGGCCTTGCTTCATCTCTGACCCCTTTGGACATGTTCATCACCCATCTTTAGATCCCTTCCATTTCTCCTGGTTCCTCTGTGATAAGGGGTGACCGGGACTGAATGTAGAGATCCAGGGAAATCCATTAATTATACAGATATTTATAATTTTTTGTTATTTTCTATCCCATTTCCTATACAACTTAATAATTTGTTTGCTTTGCTGACTGCTACTGTCCACGGAGCAGAGGGTTTTCACTGAGATGTCTATGATAATAGCCAGCTCTTTAATCTCAGTCGTTCCCATGGATACCGAACCCAGAAATGTGGATGAGTAGGCCCAATGATTCCTTTAAATGAGTTACTTTCACGATTTCCCTTCATGGCTGCCCAAGGATTTGAAATAAGAGCGAGGACAGGACAGGGCCTTGAGTAAACTCCGCTTGTCAGCATTCTCGAAAAAAAGAAGCTGTTGCCTATCATGACGGATTGGAATGGATAGGAAGGAATGAACTTCGCTGGTTTAGCACAATTCTGTCAACTCCTACCAGACATGTAGACAGAGCAGTAGCACCTTGTGATCCGCGTATCAGCGCTGACTGATATATCAAGCCGTGTCAGCATGCTGTTGAGAATACTTTTCATCATCTTTTCATTCACAGTTTAAGTGTCAGAACTACTTAGCCTAATTCTGCAGATGCCTTACCCCTGACAAAATGTACAGATTTATAAGAAAATAATTTCTATACAAGGTGCCCAACCACATCTGTGCATCTTGAACTTGCTTATGCTGTTTTAGAAATGTTCCTCGAACGGGTGTTTTAGGAGAATAACTGAAATTATATTTTATCCCTCTCTTCCCCCTAACCAAATAGGTATGTAATTTCCTAATCTTGCGAGAAATAAAACCCTATAAAACATGCAGTGGTTTAATGTGAATAGCTGGCATAAATTCCCACGCACCAATCGCAGATGAGACCCTTTACAATGTGAACTTAAATAGCAATCATCTCTCCAAGTTTGCATTAGCCGTGAATCTTCTTCCTCTGGTTAAGTTTTGCTCCTGGTATTTTGGAATTCTTATTCCAGTGTTTGCTTTTCATTTTTTGGTCTTATATTGACTACACTGTCTTAACCTGTAAAACTAGATGACCGTCTTGCTCTAACAAATTTGCTCATGGTCAGCAGGGCAAAAAAGGCTGACAGAGGAATGATAACAAACTTAATGCACACAGACTTGCCCTAACGGACAGAGAAGTCAGCTCCAGACTTTTTTTTTTTTTTTTTTTTTTTGGGTCTACAGCAGTGGTTCCCAAACTTGTTCCGCTGCTTGTGCAGGCAAAGCCCCTGGCGGGCTGGGCCGGTTTGTTTACCTGCTGCGTCCTCAGGTTCAGCCACCAATGGGAGCTGCCAGTAAGTCCCTCAGCCCGCGCCGCTTTCAGCAGCTCCCATTGGCCTGGAGCAGCGAACCGCGGCCACTGGGAGCCGCGATCGGCCGAACCTGCAGACGCGACAGGTAAACAAACCGGCCCGGCCCACCAAGGGCTTTCCCTGCACAAGCAGTGGAACAAGCTTGGGAACCACTGGTCTGTGGTATAGCTACCACATTTAGTGTTCAGGGTAAGGAAGGTGAATAAAAGATGTACTGGAGGAATGTGAATATAAAATAGAGAAAGCACCCTTGTTTGTCATGGGACCAGTTAGTTCCTCTCATAACACAGAAGTCTGAGCGTAACAGATTGTTTTTTCTATGAGTTTCAGATTGGAAGTGCTTGGCAGACAAAATAAAATGAATGAATGCAATCTAAAAATAGTTGATCTGTTTTCGGTGATAAAGCAAGGTTAATATGGACACAAATTAATAAGAATATGCATTTCACATTCCAAGTTCTGACTGTCATATGTAACTCCTCACACTTATACTTGTTTTTTTCCTCAAGAAAAAATTAAGTGCAAGAGTAGCATTTTTCACACTTTCAGAGGTGACTGTTTTTCATTTAGAAAACAATGCTGCTCTTTGTGTAGATGGAAATGGTAGGGAGCGGGGAGAGAGTTACTGGGAACTAACTCTCCACCCTGTGAAAGGACACAGCAAAATTAATGTTTGATTTAAAGCAAAAAATGGCATGATATTCATTAATCTCTGTTGTTGAACTGGAGAGGAAGGCTGCTTTTGTGGGTGAGGGAACCTGGGAGGGCTGATTTCAGTTCTCAGCTCTGCCACAGATTTCCTGGGAGGTGGTGAGCAAGTCACTTCATCTTTCTGTGCTTCAGTTCTCCATCCATAAAATGGGGATATTATCCTCCTTCCACCCTTTGCCTGACTTGTCTATTGAGATTTTAAACTCTTCACAACAAGCTCTTTGGTTTATGTGTTTATTCAGCGCCTAGTCCAATGGGGCCCTGACATCCTTTATGGCCTCTGGGTGATACTGAGCCACACAACTAAATAACAATGACTAGTTGCTTCAAGCTTGGCAAATTTCAAGTTTCACAATTGATTCAGCTGAGTGACCTGGCTTGAAAAAATCTTAAACAGGGAATCACCTATGACTGTGTTTGACAGAAATCCAACAAAAATCAACTAGGAAAACCTGCCTCCTACGAAATAGACTTTGCCCCCTGTTTTTGTTTATTGTTAGCAGTAGGAAGCACTGTGTCATGATCAGGCACCATAATGTTTTCATAACGTCTGTTGTACTCATTCCACTGTTGATCCTGATGGTGTCTTAGAAACTACACCAAGACCCATCAAAGGGGTTACTGTGAGGTGCTTTAAAAAAAAATGCCTGTGGGAAGTTTAATTCAGCAGAAATTGATGTTTGTGTTGGAAAATTGCTTCTTCTCCAAATTCGTGTACAAGTGAGCTTAACCTAAGGGAAGAAGGACGGCCTTGAGGCTGGAACTCACGGTTCAACTCCTGACTTTTCCACAGACTTCCTGTGTGTCCTTAGACAAGTTGCTCAATATCTCTGTGCCCGATTTCACCATTTATAAAACAGAAATAAAAACACTATTTCTTTCCCCCACTCTTGGTCTGTTTTGCCTATTCAAATTGTAGGCTTTTTGGGGCAGGAACTGTGTATCCAGCATCTAGCAGATCAGGGCTCAGAACTAGGCACTACTATAATAGATATAATAAAATAATACCCTTTTTTAATTCAACTGTTCACCAGTTCATAGTGTTAGAGTCACAACAATCCCGTACCTGAAAGTTGCCACATATAATTTAGACTGATTTGGAAAACTGGACTATCAAGTAAAATATGACTAGTGATGGAGGGTGGTCAACATTTGGATGTCACTTTTCAACTTTGATAAAGTTGACAAGTGAGGTAATTTTGGTAATCGCCATCTAATCCCTCCTAGACAAGTTTCCCCAACTCAGGAAGACCATGGCAGAACACAATTTGGCATCACAGTAGAACCTCAGAGTTACGAACACCAGAGTTACAAATTGATCAGTCAACCACACACCTTGTTTGGAACTGGAAGTACACAATCAGGCAGCAGTAGAGACAAAAAAAAAAACCCAACCAAACAAAAACAAATACAGTGCAGTACTGTGTTAAATGTAAATTACTAACAAAATAAAGGGAAAGCAAACTTCTGTATAGTAAAGTTTCAAAGCTGTATTAAGTCAATGACTCCATTCCCAAGGTGTTTATAATTCTGAGGTTCTACTGTAATTGTATTAATGACACTCAGTGCTTAGAAAATTCATAGCATAACAATAGATTTTCAATCGGGCTACCCTGGCAGAACTGTGAGGGGAAATATGCCATCCTTGCTGGCCCTGCACTATGACTCATTCTAGTTAGTACTCTGAGCCCTTCAGAAACAGAACTGAGAAATAAATAGGGCAGAACAAAAGAAGTGTTTGCATCCCTTAGTTAGAGATTCAAACCCTATTCTTATTACACCACTTGGTCTTGAAATTTCAATTCCTTCTCAGTCAAGTTGACATTTACCCCATTTTTTTCTGCATCCCTTATTTGAGAAATTAAATTTTACAGAAATAAAAGAAGCACATTGAGAATGGATGCACGTTTCATTTACTCTAATTATGCACAGTGAAAAGTTTCCATTTCAACAAGCCTCATTGATATTCTGCTGCAAACTTGACTAGAAAAAAAACCACCACAAGAGGAGATTTTACCAGTCAATTGACTTTAACTAAAAAAAGCTTGTGTGTTTAAGAATATTACCGTCTTAATTTTCTTTTGTTTTGTCTCCCATAACGACTACTGTAATGACAAAACATCTGGAAAGGTTGAAGTGCCCTAATATTCTGGTTCTGCTATTTTATAGATTAATTCCAAACAGCAGGAAATAGTGTGTCAACACAAACCAGGAGTTTGAGCTGTATATGAACATGCCAGCTTTGGGAGAAATACTTATTTATCTCACAGATGTGGTTAAACTTTTCAATATTTCATGACCCCTGTCACTGAAGCAGTTAGATTCAACATGATCTTTACAGTGTTCATATTCAGGGATTTAATAGATCTAGGAGCAAACTTGAGAGTCACAGTGTGAAACATGGAATAATTTAGTTGAAAATATAGAAAACCTGAGAGAGATTCGTCTTCTTTACAGATGAACACTGAATATTATTAACTAATTAGGTGGAGTGAGCTAAATTCTGCGTATCCTGAAAGATTCTCTGTATAACAAATAATAATAAATGCATTTAAAATAATGTAAGAGTATTGTTAAGTATCCATATTCTCTCTTCCTCCTGGAGCGAAGAAATTCTGAGTTAAAGCTGCTTCAGAAACATGCTTAATTATGGCAAACATGGTCCTCTCATGAAAAATATCATAACAAATAACCTTACATATGTTCTCAAACAAAATAGATTATGAAGCCAAAGTTAAAGTTGTAACTAGATATCAGCAACATGGGGGAGTTACTAAAACCTTACAGTTAAAAAGTCTAAAATCCAGGAAACAAAAAATTAAGGTTACATTTTAATATATCACAAACAGTGGAAAGTGTGGAAATGCAGTTAATGTATCTCAAGTAACCTTAACTTCCCTCTGGTTCTACACCTCTACCCCCCCCCCACCCGCCTTCACGCACACTAAAATTTTGTACCTGTACATACAATTTTCTACACCCAAAAGTTTGTTTGAGCAGTTTTTACAGCAAAAACTGTGTCTTGGAGGTGCAAATGTTTTAGACCATCTTTGAAAAGTTATCCCATTACGTCAAAAGATTTTGGAGGTGTGGTTTGAGAGATTATAACATTTGATTGTTCTGGGCTATGATAAGCAGAAAGCCTTCTCTTATTGTACAATTAAGTCATTGGACTCAGTTAACAGGATAATATTCTGACCTCAGATAAGATGACACAACTCCCATTGACTTCTGTGCTGAGGTTCACATTGCAGAATTTACTTGATACAGGGAAGGGTGCAGGCCTGTCCTCTTCTTAGGATACATTCCATTCTCTTTTGGACCTTCCACATCTGCTACACTTCTATTTTTAGCATGCTGGGTTGACCAGAGAAAGTGTGAGCATGTCTACCTGAACTGGAAATTACAGCTCCTGCTCCAGTGTAGACATACCCTTAGAAAGGTTTGGGACCCTATCCCTGTTCTCACTACTTCTTGTTATAGTGAACTTTTTTTTTTTTTTGGCTAGAAAGTATTGCATGTGGCCTGCAAACCCCATTGATAGAAGAGATCTAGGGGTAAATCAAACAACACACCCACTAACAGCCAGCTTTGATGGAAAGATGGCTGGTCCCCCACCCTTTCACATCTCAGCACGGCTCCATAAGAACTGAATACAGTCTTGGCTGCTCCCCTGTACAGTCCTGTCCCCCAAGGAGGTTCAGGGGCAAATATCCACTGGGCTCTCAAGGGAGCAAGCTGCACAGCATAGCTGCTTTTGAGGACTCCTCATCACCCTCAAAGCCCCACCTTCACAAACTTGCTGAAGAAGTGCTTCTGCAGACTTCAGGGAGCTGTCCACTCCAACTCCCTTCTATGTCCCCCACCTGGTGTCACAGGATTCTGTTTCCTGATGAGTACATTAGTGGAGTGGTGGAGACAATAGTCTTGAACACACATTTGAAGCTTCAGCTGAGATTCAGAAATGGGTCTTAATTTTTTTTTTTAAATTGGCTTTTCTGTTTCCTGTATAGAATGTAACTGTACATGGCACCAACATAAAATGGCCGAGCTGTGAGCGCAACTGCAGACATCTCAAAGACTGTAACATAGCCCTTGAATCAAGCCCAGTAAGAGTCCCCTGAAAGTGTGGCAAAAGGCTGAGGAAACTGTGTCTCTGCATTTGACGTATCTGAGGGCTAGAAAGTGCTTTTACTCTAATATTTCCAAATGCCTCCATCCAGCAAGCTGATCATAGTGAATATTTTTATGAGACCAAACAGGTGGGATTTTTTTAATGTTCGCTGTCTAAAAAGGAATAATGTTTTGACATTTCAAACATGAAACAGTCTTTAGGAAAATATCAGTAAAGGTAAAATCAAGGAGAATTAGGGCCTGATCCAAAGCCCACTGAAATCAATCAGTCCTTCCATCCACTTAGAATCATAGAACCATAGGGTCAGAAGGGACCACAAGGGTCATCTAGTCTAACTCCCTGCAGGATTTCTTGTGTCTAAACCAGGGTTGATCAACTATTTTTTGTCAAGGTCCAAATTTCTTGGTCAAGGTACAGTCAAGGTCCAGACTCCAGAGAAAATTTAAAAATAACAATAATGACAATAAGTAATATATTTTGGGGTGTCATAAATATAAAGGGAAGGGTAAACACCTTAAATCCCTCCTGGCCAGAGGAAAAACCCTTTCACCTGTAAAGGATTAAGAAGCTAAGATAACCTCACTGGCACTTGACCAAAATGACCAATGCGGAGACAAGATACTTTCAAAGCTGGAGGGGGGAGAAACAAAGGTTCTCTCAGTCTGTGTTGTCTTTTGCTGGGACCAGAGCAGGATTGCAGGTCAGAACTCCTGTAAAGAATTAGTAAGCAATCTAGTTAGAAATGCGTTAGATTCTGTTTTGTTTAAATGGCTGATAAAATAAGCTGTGCTGAATGGAATGTATATTCCTGTTTTTGTGTCTTTTTGTAACTTAAGGTTTTGCCTAGAGGGATTCTCTATGTTTTGAATCTGATTACCTTGTAAGGTATTTACCATCCTGATTTTATGGAGGTGATTCTTTAACTTTTTCTTTAAGTAAAATTCTTCTTTTAAGAACCTGATTGATTTTTTCATTGTTCTTAAGATCCAAGGGTTTGGGTCTGTGTTCACCTATGCAAATTGGTGACGACTTTTATCAAGCCTTCCCCAGGAAGGGGGTGTAGTGCTTGGGGGGATATTTTTTGGGGGGAGACGTTTCCAAGTGGGCACTTCCCCTGTTCTTTGTGTAACACTTTGGTGGTGGCAGCTTTTAACCTAAGCCGGTAAGAATAAGCTTAGGGGGTCTTTCATGCAGGTCCCCACATCTGTACCCTAAAGTTCAGAGTGGGGAAGGAACCTTGACATGGGGTCCATTCAGAAGTGTCTGGCAGTCTGGATTTGGCCTGTGGTCCATCTATGGACTACCCCTGGTCTAAGCATTCAAGACAGATGGCTACCCAGCCTCTTTTTGAAAACCCCCTGTGAAGGAGCTTCCATGACTTCCCTAGGAAGCCCTTTACTTCAATGGGCTTTGGGTCAGGCCCTAACTGTCCCTGATTTTACAGGTCCTCAGAGAGGGGGAAAAGCTGGACGAGAGAGTGAGGCGGAGATATTGAAACAGGCCTAGTGTATCAGAGACAATATTAGGAGCAGGCAGGGGAGGAAAATTAAAGAGGTTCAAGACAGGCTGTAGAGAGCCATTGATCAGTTTAAGGTAGAACAGGTGACAGTTACTACAGCATAGTAAGAACAAGAGGCATAGGTGAGAAGTTTTTCACAGGAGTGGGTGGGTGAGATTCTGTGGCCTGCGTTGTGCAGGAGGTCAGACTAGATGATCATAATGGTCCCTTTTGACCTTAATATCTATGAATCTAGGCTAGATGGCAGGACTAAAGTTAGCAAGAGGGATAGGGTAGTTTAAAGTCAGTCTCCTCTCAGCTAGCAAATAATGATTTACAGGGGGAAGGGGAATGCTCAAACTGCATAGGAACAGAGGTATGTAAGGCAGCATGGAGAGTGATCATGCTCTGTATACCAATATGCTGCCTTGGTTGGGAGGGCCATGGCATGAGAGCGGTATATGAGTACTAGATAGGTCTGAGCACAAGCCTTTTCAATGACAAATAGCTGTGACTCCCCAAGGCAGGTAGGTATTGAATTGTTTGGCTCACAAGCAACCCAAAGGCTGGCAGGCAACATGGGTCTGAGCATGAAAATGCCCATGCTGGCTTTTTCCCATGAACAGAAACACAAACTACTTCCAGGTCCAGCCCGTGTGTTAAGCCCGTGTTTGCATATCTTCAAAAGGGCAAAAACAGGCCCTTGCACTGCGTTTATTTTCCTTTCCCAGCTGAGAAGTATAGTTTTACCACTGTGGCCATGAAGACAACTCTACCTCACAGGGATCAGAGGAGAAAGTTTGCCAGGTTTGATACGTGAGATGAGTTAGCCAACTGATACTTTAAGTGCAGAATATGAGAAAAGAATAATTACAGCAGCACAATGTGTTTTGCTCTAGTTAAGGGCACATCAGCAATTCCATTGAAAAGCTTTGGAACAAATCTTGATGTCCTTCCTCAGTAACTCAGTCCTTCCTTTCTCAGACAAAACTACCACTAGAGTTTGACTTGAAGGATTGAGCAGAAATGGAGAAAGGATTTGGCCTTTTATATTTAAGGGGCAGGGGGCAAGGATGGGATAGTTCAGTGGTTTGTGCATTGGCCTGCTAAACCCTGGGTTGTGAGTTCAATCCTTGAGGGGGCTATTTAGGGATCTGGGGCAAAAACTGGGGATTGGTCCTGCTTTGAGCAGGGGGGTTGGACTAGATGACCTCCTGAGGTCCCTTCTAACCCTGATATTCTTTGATTTAGTAGCTCAGTAAACTAGCTTTACAAATGTTGCTCTGGAATGTTATTATGCAAAGGTAGGTTTCAGAGTAACAGCCGTGTTAGTCTGTATTCGCAAAAAGAAAAGGAGTACTTGTGGCACCTTAGAGACTAACCAATTTATTAGAGCATAAGCTCAGGTGATTCCGCAGTTTCTTATGCTCTAATAAATTGGTTAGTCTCTAAGGTGCCACAAGTCCTCCTTTTCTTTATGCAAAGGTAATTACTCTTGCCTATCTTTAAATAGGAAGACTCCTATTTTAAACTCCTGGAATGCAAGAAATCAAGAATTTACAGTAAAAAACACCAGGGTTGGGGTGTGGCTTAAAGAAAAACATATTTTGGTTTTGGTACAAATTGTTGATAAGCATACAACAATAATATTCATAAACACGTTAAATAAAGCATATATCACACATATTTTCTTCACTGCACCACCATCACAACTGGCCCCTGCACTGGGAATTTCCTTGAGAGTTTGGGAAAGGAATCTTTCAAAATCCCACCAGCCACATAGTGCTACCAGAATGACTCCTCCTGGCTGCAGGGGACTATGTACCCCCTGTGTTTCCGTCTATTGGGGTGGGGTGCAACTGTCTGGAGGATCCACACTGTGACAAATGCACCAGGCCTGCCCCTAACACCTTTAGCAGTGGGACAAAGAGGGTGTCTGTGACATTCAGAGGTTGCTCCATTCCCATATATGTGTCCCATATCCTGTCCCTCTCCACTCACAACATGACAGTCCCACTTTTGATGCAGACACGACTTTTCACAATTGTAGGTCGGGTAGGTTCAGGAAAGAAATGATGACAGGATTTGGCCCATAATTCTTCCTAAATAGAAAAATGGTGGCTCAAAAGTGAACATGAATAACTGTAACTTATCTGCAAAGTACACCTGTAGTTCTAGGGTGCTTCTGGAGAAAAAAGTAGCCGAGATACTGAGATTTATAATGTAGTTTCTTTTCATATGCAGTAGTTATTTTTCAAAATATTTTTGATAAACATTTGCTTGTGTGATACCGTGAGGTTTACAGCATCCTTCATAGAAAGTATCACACCCTGCTTTACAGAGGCAGTATAATAGATAGCACTGCACAGATTCAAGTGCAGTGACTTTCAGGCAGGCAGAGGGATAACTATACAGTGGAGTAAAGTAACAAAAGAAATATGGGGTAGGGGTGTCAGATCTTTGGCTAGTGTAAATCAGCCCAGCTCCACTGCAGTCAAAAAAAGCTATGCCAGTTTCTACGAGCTGAGGATCTGCCCCTTGAAGTGGAAATGCTGCCCATTAAATATATATAATTGTTTTCATATTTTTTTTAAAAACGAGGTACAGTAGGTGGAAGGCAGGAGAGGACATGTGGCTAATTTAACAGTTGCTGAACACCGGCAGCACTTCTAAACATTCCTGTTGCTTGATCTGGACTTTTGTGAATATTGTAGAAATTCACGGCAGGCACATATGTTCTGAATAAATTATGAGCAATGATACCAAAAATTCAGCCAAATCTTGAAGGGACCATTGACATTTAGATTGAAGAAAAAATAGACCCCTCCCTCCCCGCAATGGTATCAATGGTCCCATATCAAGATGCCTTATTTTTGTTCTAATTTTAATACTATCCAAAAAAAGAAGAAATAAAAGGAAACTAGCAAAAAGTCTGTTAAAACAACAAAGGGTTTACTGAAAGCCACAAACGGCAGAAAATTCTGTTAAACCTAGATGTCCGAAGGAAGATGTCCAAAATTCATCCCATTTTGCCTTGGAATTTCAGTGGGCCTCTGAAAAATTATGACTGATCTTGCATTTGCTGCCTGTTCTTCAATCAGCACAGCACATTAGGGATGGAGGTTTAGTCCACCTGTGGATTTCATGGCTCTTCAGAGCTGAAGTCAGGTCCTTAGCACTACTTTAACATAATATTTTAGAGGTTTTCTGACATACAAGGTATTACCTTTGTTAGACATGCTGTGTACAGTCATCTTAGCCGGCACCCCTTCCAGGCTCACAGGGTCAAAATGAAAAGGGTGATTTTCTTCCTCAGTGTAATTGCACCATAAGCAGTGTCGCCTTCCACGTTTCAAACTAGAAAACCTGGAGCCCTGTGAATCTGAAAATTGGTGGGTTTAGGTTTTGAGTCTGCTCTCTACCACCCTCCATTTCAACTGAGTCCACCTGAATCTAGACTTGAACAAAACCCCAGCTACCAGTGAAGCATTAAAGCAGAAATCACAGATAAAGGAACCCTACTGTATGCTAATGTTTCATTTGCCGCCAGATTACTTTCCATAGCCCTCTACAGGGATCTGACCTGCTTTTCAAAGCAGTAAGTTATTCATAAAATGGGAGCATGTATAATTACCAGGGCAATGACTTACTAGGAAACTCTTCTGACTACATGGGTACCTAAAATGACAGCTAGGTTAATTCTCACCAGGCCAATGTTTAAATATTTTCCAGAGGATTTTTTAAAATGTCAATGTTTTATATGTGTGCAGTATGTATTATTTGCTCTTTACAGCAGAGAGCCAAGGCAGGTAATAACACTGTAAACAGAAGTCCTTCATCTAAAAGCTATAGGCCATCATCAGCATATGCTTCCTACCAGTCATCTGTATCCTGATTTGCACAAGCTGAATTGAGATGATTTAGTCTCCAAGCTAGCTTTCATTTATACTTCCCTTGAATAGAAGTGGAAGAGTTCTCTACCAAGTGGTAGCTATATTGTGAAAGTTTTCATTTAAGTTAAACCCGTCCTGGAAAACTCTCCTGCTAGCAACAAACTATAACAAAAGGACTATGATATGATATGGTTTAAAGACGAAGGGATTGGGTACAATGGGGAGGTAAACCAGATTAAGTCGAGTTTGAAAACACTTGCCTGCACATTACACATTCATTATAGTGCACTAACTCCATATGTATCAGGCACTGTGAACTCCTTTTTCAACAGGAACTGAGTTCGCTTTAAATTGAATTCGTTCTGTCATTTGTGCGCACATAATGCTTCTGTGCACTACTTTGGCAGTCCTCCAACTGCTATCCCACACTGCTTTGCAGGCAACCATTAGTGACTTTTCTGTTTACCTGTGTGCCCATCACTGCTCTAGTGTCAAGTTGGCTGGATGTCCCTTTGCCTATTCAATAATGGGTGTGAGGCCAGCATTTGTCAGTTTGCTCCTGGATTTGAGGATATCAGCACGGCAGCCATATTACTCCAGCAGCCTCACAACATGCCTTGAGCAGCTACTTGGAGCTAGGCTGAGCCCCTAGATCTCACCACCGTCTGGGGAGCAGCATTGGTGCAAAAAGCCCTTATGGCCAGCTACCAGAATAAAGATCATTTTGTGGATATTGCTAAGCAGATGGTCACAGCGGGCCACAACCGGGATGCCAACCAGTGCCGGATAAAGTGCAAACAATGCAGGAAGACTTACATTCAAACCAGGCATCCCAGGGAAAAGCGCAGGAATGGAAATGAGACCTGCCCAGTTTTTGAGGAGCTGGAATTTTTGAGGATTCTGTACAATTACATTATGACCCAAGCCAGTGTCTGGCAGCAGGGCCTGCAGCAAAGCCAGTCTCCAGGCAACCTAACGAGTGCAGCTGGCCTGTATTAGGCTGCCAGATTGTGTACACTGCTTAACTGGGGGGGGGGGGGTAAACTGCCTCTGACCCCACCAGTTCTGATTCCTGACCCATGGCTCTGGCATCTGGCCTTGGACTCTGGCTCTGACCCAGAGCTCCTATACCTGGCTTCCAACTCCTGCTCCAGCCACTAGCCCATGTCCTGGTCTCTGACACCCAGAAAGGTTGTGTTCCTGCTGCCTGCTCTCTTCCCCGCAACACATATGCCATCAAGGATAACTAGCAAGGCTCCTTGGAAGATGAGCACAAGGAGGACAGTGAAAGATTGTCACCCCAAAAGCCAGGATCTCTTCAGGACTATGATGCTGGCCAGGAAGGAGGCAAGCCCAATTCCCGCCATAAAAGTAAATTTTTAAAAAGTGCTTAAGTGATTTAGAAGCCTACATCCCATTTTCACAGGTAATGTAATAACATGCTAATAATCCCATTAAGATTTTGCTGCAGGTGTTAAAGCAGATGATTAGCATACATTCAGGATATATACAAAGTGTATGTGCTATGAAGGGGCTAAAGATTATCAAGTCATAGAGGATGGGTGGAAAGATAACCAGTTGGAGTTTGGGAAGAAGAACACAAAGAGCCAAAAATACAATTATGGGGGCCTGAGGAAGGATGGGAAACAGAGGCTGGAGATGAAGTGAGAAGAAGAAAAGCTCTGAGAGCCAGGATCAGAGTGAAGATGTCTAGATAAAACCACAAGTTTGTGGGCAAGTGGGGTGGTGGGAAGAATGGTAGGCAAAAGAAGATCCATAATGGCACAATGGGTGACTGAAGATGCTAGGGGGAGTTGATCTGTTAGGTAACTGTGGATGAGGAGAGCAGATGGACAGCAGAAAGCACATGAGCTTGACGTGGTCCACTTACCAAAGCACATCACGAAGGCAAAGCATTTGTACCTTTTTTTCTAAGTAAAGCGTTGTTTGGAGATAATGTCTAGTTATTTTATTCCCAAATGGGAATATTATCCTACAAGCAATCAACTCCCTTACAGACAGAACTATATATAAGAACAGAGCTCTGATTGCTGTTATAGCTAATAAGCTACATCTGATGAAGAAATTCCCCTTAAATATATATTTATATAACCAATCATCTTGAGCCCCTGGCATTCGCTGACAAATGTTGCTTCTCACATTATGATAGGTGCTCATTTGTTCTTTCAGCCTTCACTGTGGCAAAGTAATGTAATCTTTAGACATTTGGAAGTTTAACTACAATTGCTGGGGAAACAACAAACTCCCTTTCATTAACTACGGCTTTATCCAGGCCTTTTAGCTAATGAACCAGCCAAGCCAGTAAAAAGCAGTACCAGTATGTTAGTGACTACTGACCAATTAAAGGAAGATAAAATATGCTCCCTAATAGCTCACCCACATGCTTAACACAGAATCAATGGAGATGAGGGCAGTCAGCTGGAACAAGCCTGAATGAGCACAGCTCTGTCCTCTGGTTAGGATACATTCAATTCCATTCTTCCTTAAAAGTTATATTTGAGGACCTGCTTTCATCAGCCCAGGTTCCCCCTCCCCCTGTGCTCAGTCTCTGTGGCAGGTTTAATGACTATAAGACCTAGAAAGGGCTGGTATAGTAGTCTGTTCCTGCCTCATGTACCAGGTATTAGAATGAACTAATAGTGTGTTCTTGTTTACCCACAGGAATATGGATTACTTTTGTACTTGATTTTATAATTTGATAATTAGAAACCATTAACCACCTCTCTCCCTTTTTCCTCCTCCCAAAGGGAACTGTGGTAAAACTGCATAGCTTTTAACATGCAATAGCAAACAGTTGTTCAGAGGTTGAAGCAGCTTTATTAATGCTGGAATATAAATAGTCATCCCTTCCTAATTAGGAGTGATTTATGGAATGTGCAGTACAAACTCACAGTGGTGCAAAGGAGCCTTTGCAAGGCACACTTAAAAGAGTGGGAAGGTAGAAAATGAAATGTGGAAAAGCATTTCCTGAAACCCCTGCCTGTAGGATGCTGTGAGCAGAAATGGGCAGGATAGTTGTTCCTTCACATCTACTACATGATTTGATACTACTCAGACTTGTTAATCAACCCACATTCATACAGGGCAAGGTTGTCAAATTCATTTTGTAGCTGAGTCCAGTTTTAACTATGGCCTGAGTACCAGGTTATACATTTAGGACTCCGTGCTACCCTCAGACCATTGCAGATATCCCACTGATGTCAATAGGATGTTTGCACAAAGAGCAAGGGGAGAATCAGGCCTTTAAGCAGTATCTAAACCTTTAGCTAGTAGTGTTTTTTATTATTAGTTCAACTTCTCACCATTGCTGTGGGAAAATATTCTCCCCTTTAAGACCACTGCTATTTCCGCCTCTCATTCACCCCATTCTCCTTTCTTTGTTTCCCACCTTCTTCCCTGACTTTGCAAGAAGTCCCTTGTCCTTTCTTCCCTGCATTACCTTCCCTGCAGCAACTCCTCATTTGCAATCCCGAGCTTCACTCCTGTGCCATTTGACCTGCTAAAATGATCAGCAACGAAAACAGGCAGTGCTGACATTTGAAGTGTCTTCATCAGGCTTTAGAGTCAACACCCCGCTAAAACGAATGGGGAGAGGGAGATTCATGCTTCTCGGAGCCATTGTTTCAGACTGACAATACTGTTTTCTGTTTTAATTTGGAACGTTATGTTTGTAACCAGGAGGACTAAACTTTCTTTAACAGATATCTGGGAGCCTGAGAATCTGCATATGTCATATAGGCCATATATATCCATCAGGTGGGTTGGATGCAGGGCCAGATTAATGCACTGGGAAACTAGGGCCCAAATTCGCAGGCGGAGCCGTAACCTGAGTGGTGCTGTGACCTCATAGGCCAGGTTGCAAAGCCATTCACTCCAGTTTGGGGTAGCTGCCTCTCCATCATGCCTAGGGCCCAATGATGGATTAATCTGGAGCTGGCTGGGTGTTTATCAGGGTGACATCCCCAATACACAGCCATTAGTCTAATGGAACCCTAAACAAGTTTTTTACTATCAGATTGTCCACACTTACAGATATAGGAATCACTTTGCCCACAACTATTAACACAGCCACTTACAGGGTGTAAATCAGCAACTGTTTAACAGTGCACCAGATTAGAACAGGAAGTGAAAAATACCATATTCAGCTAAAAGGGGGGAACTGAGATAAGGGAAGTACAGTTATCCTGAGGGTGCATTGTTAAAATCTGGTGGCTGAGTTATTTCCGCCGATGTTAAGCTTGTATATTCACATTTGTGCATGCAAAATGGGTAGTATTACTTGTAAATAGGTCCCCATGGGTGCCAATTCTAATTTGCACATGCATCTACCAAATCAGCTGGTGGGATTTGCATTTGTGCATGCAAACACACATTGTTTAATGGTGCAAATCAGATGCCAGGGTTTGAAAATTTGTCTCCAAATGTTCCATAGCACTATGACAAGTAATGATTCTTATCAGACAGCTGGATGCACGATGCAATTTAGTGGATCTTGGCAACAGAAGGTAAAAATAAATTAAGTGCTGTTGGTATTAAATTAAACATATTAACCCTTATTTAGCTGTTCATTATACCAGTATTAAGGACCATCTCCCTGGATCCATTTTCTGAGATATAGTAGCGTGCTTTGGAGGTGGTCACTGTAGACTCAGTTCCTCAATTTAGCGTGTAACTTCTGGTTTTGTTTTGTTTTTAAATCAGCCTCCATATAATAGGAGAAACTATTGGGAATATAATATTTATTTACAGATTTAAAAATAGCGGGTCTTGTTCTTCTCCCATTTTAACCTGTGTAAATCAGGAGTAACTCCACTCAACAGAGTTTCATCAGGGTAAAAACAGCATCCTGGAAAGGATCAGGCCCTTGAAGATTAATAATGGATTATATATAAACGTACAATAATAGAAAAGGAAAATTAAACCAGGGTTGAAAGGATAACAATAATAAAATGATTAAAGAGACAACACTTTCAGTATACACAAGAACAACATACTAAACACACTGATAACTTATGAATGATGATTACTATAGGAGAGATTTTGTGCTGTGCCCTCAAGAGATGCAGCACAGAACTTACAGCCCAAGAGGATAGGGGCTAACAAGGTTTTAAGCTATTTATGTACTCTCCCAATCCTGGGCTGCCCTGAGGACCAAAGTGGCCTCCAGCATAATGCTGACAGCCCTGGGGGCCCGTGGAAATTGTGGCAGCTTCCTCAGGTTGTCTGACAGGTTGCGACGCGTCCCTGAGTCTCTGTAGTTTTGCAGCCATACCTTTCACCTCCTAAGCCCCAGTCCCAATATGAAACCTTTTGCCAGGGTCTGAGGGAGTCCCCAGAAAGACAGCCTATGACAGTCAACTGCAGTGCCTGCACCGGGGGAGTTCTGCCCAGGCCAGATCCAGGACTTAGAGCCCCTTTACACCATTCCAATCCCTTTACCCAGAATAAAGGGACAAGATGGATAAATGGATGAATAAATGGAGCAGGTCCTCAAGGAATCAATTCTGAAGCACTTAGAGGAGAGGAAAGTGATCAGGAACAGTCAGCATGGATTCACCAAGGGCAAGTCATGCCTGACTAATCTAATTGCCTTCTCTGATGAGATAACTGGCTCTGTGGATGAAGGGAAAGCAGTGGACATATTGTTCCTTGACTTTAGCAAAGCTTTTGACACGGTCTCCCACAGTATTCTTGCCAGCAAGTTAAAGAAGTATGGGCTGGATGAATGGACTATAAGGTGGATAGAAAGCTGGCTAGATTGTTGGGCTCAACGGGAAGTGATCAATGGCTCCATGTCTAGTTGGCAGCTGGTATCAAGTGGAGTGCCCCAGGGTCGGTCCTGGGGCCGGTTTTGTTCAATATCTTCATAAATGATCTGGAGGATGGCGTGGATTGCACCCTCAGCAAGTTTGCAGATGACACTAAACTGGGAGGAGAGGTAGATACACTGGAGGGTAGGGATAGGATACAGGGGGACCTAGACAAATTGGAGGATTGGGCCAAAAGAAATCTGATGAGGTTCAACAAGGACAAGTGCAGAGTCCTGCACTTAGGACAGAAGAACCCAATGCACAGCTACAGACTAGGGACCGAATGGCTAGGCAGCAGTTCTGCAGAAAAGGACCTAGGGGTGACAGTGGACGAGAAGCTGGATATGAGTCAGCAGTGTGCCCTTGTTGCCAAGAAGGCCAATGGCATTTTGGGATGTATAAGTAGGGGCATTGCCAGCAGATCGAGGGACGTGATCATTCCCCTCTATTCGACATTGGTGAGGCCTCATCTGGAGTACTGTGTCCAGTTTTGCGTCCCACACTACAAGAAGGATGTGGAAAAATTGGAAAGAGTCCAGCGGAGGGCAACAAAAATTATTAGGGGACTGGAACACATGACTTATGAGGAGAGGCTGAGGGAACTGGGGATGTTTAGTCTACGGAAGAGAAGAATGAGGGGGGATTTGATAGCTGCTTTCAACTACCTGAAAGAGAGTTCCAAAGAGGATGGCTCTAGACTGTTCTCAGTGGTAGCAGATGACAGAACGAGGAGTAATGGTCTCAAGTTGCAGTGGGAGAGATTTAGGATGGATATTAGGAAAAACTTTTTCACTATGAGGGTGGTGAAACACTGGAATGCGTTACCTAGGGAGGTGGTGGAATCTCCTTCCCTAGAAGTTTTTAAGGTCAGGCTTGACAAAGCCCTGGCTGGGATGATTTAGTTGGGGATTTCCCCTGCTTTGAGCAGGGGGTTGGCCTAGATGACCTCCTGAGGTCCCTTCCAACCCTGAGATTCTATGATTCTAAGAGCAGAGGAGTATCTCGCCCTGTGACTCTGTCTATAAGCAGAAAATAGGTTCATTTTACTTTTAATCTCTGTCTGGGGAATTGATGATTTTTCCTGTCTGTAGTTTTCAGCAAACTCACACCCTGATCTGCTCAGCACCCTCTGTGTGGGACAACTGAGTCTATTAAGCAACGTGTTCAGTTGTCCAGTTCATTCCACAGGACTTCATTCCCACTCCAAGTAAAGGGTGCCCCTGGATTTTTGTCTTCCTTTTAGCAAAACTTCTAGAAGACATACCCTGTGAGTTTCCTTGGCAACTGGCCCACTGGCAACAATATTCTCTGGAGCATGCCCATTCAACTCAATAACTACCTTTTTAATATATTTCAGCTGTTTGTAGGAATAGGGTTTACTATTATCTGTTGAAAATGTAAAGTAGTGTACACCTAGTCAATAAATCTTACAGAGGCCTAGTTTTCCCTCGGTACTTTGTGCAGCCTTTTGTGCCCCCCAGATGAAAAGATTTAAAATATTCTAAAATTCTCAAATCCTGTTTAACAGCTACCGACCCCTGAGACATTGAAAGCCCCAATGCAGCGGTTCTCGAACTTTAAGCATCCTGAGGACCCCCATTTTTATATAAAATTTGTCACGGACCCCCAGGCCTACCACTGTTCCTGAAAAGCTCTATTGTTAATAAAATCACCACTAACACTGTTGTTTTTCCTTACTATTTATGATTAGACGGAGATACATAAATATGGCTGGGGAAGGGACTATTCTTTATTTAACACACGGTTAAGAACATGAGCTTCAAGGCACAGGTGCTGGCTTTTAATTCTAAGCACCTGGCTGACCCCTCCCCGCTGTGTGCTCCTGGCGCACGGATTCGCACCTGGCACCTCTCTGGGAGCTGGTGTCTGCACTGCACCGCTCGAGCCAGTGGGGCTGCGTGCAGAATTCGGGCCGTGCTTTCAGACACGCCAGCAGGGGCTGCTTTCCTCTGCTGCTGATTTTCACATGGCTCCAAGTGGTCCGCACGTCATGCCCGGGGCCGCCGGCCCTGCTGATCAACTGCCTGCCGCGGAAGAGCTGTGCAATGGGGGTGGGTCCTGGGGCTGAGCGTGGAGTTTATCAGCGGCCCCGGCCATGACTCAACAGCAGAGGAAAAGCCCAGGAGGAGCCGGCTGGCATGTCTGGAAGCAGGGGGTGAATTCTGCATGCAGCCCCACTAGCTTGGACGGGCCACTCCTGCTCGTCTCACAGCGGTGCAGACGCTATCTCCAAGAGAAGCGCTCAGCCCTGAGACCCGCCCCCACTCCATAGCTGGTCCCTGGCGTGCAATTGACTCACAGCCCCCAGTTTGAGAATTTCTGCCCAAATGTATTCTTCGAGATGGCCTTTTTTTATGAAAGTGCTACTCCTCCACTAGGGACAGGGAATTCCATGTACTTTGTAACTGGTCAGATAACTCACACGCAGGCATTTTGAGTATTGACTATCATCAAAACGAAACAAAAAACTTGTTTTTATTGGTCAGGTGTATATGAAAACTGTATTCATGGGAGGAAATTGTACTCTGCTTCTGGACATTCAGCCAGAGGGAAAAAGAGGCTAAATTCACTGTGTATGTTATTCACTATAAATTATTCTCTAGTTCTAGACCAAACATTTCAGAGTTTTTATCCAATGTGAGTTAAGTTCCTTGGGTGAATGTAATCAACCCTTCAAATATTGTCTAATGTCACTTCAAAGCTATAGACCAAAGATTGACACGTTTCCTGCCCTGCAGTCACTTTGCGAAAAATCAGATGAGGACAAAGGGCATGTGACTCAGAACCAGGCCTGCTGGTTATATAAGGGCAGCCTGAATTAAGTCAGGAGTGAGCTGTTTGCCTTTAAAAAGCAGGAGGCTGGACTAAGTTTGTAGCAAGAGGCCCTGGGAAGGCAAAGGGATGGGGGCAGTTTGTGCTACGAGGGCAGAGAGCCCAATTGTTTAGGGCTCCAAAGCCAGGAACCCAGGATAGACTATGTGTGCAGGGGACTTCCCCTATGCTGCCAGAGGTGGTACAGCCACCTCTATCAACTGGGAGGAAAAGGGACTGATTGGAGCCCAGGAAGGATGGACGGAAGCTAAGCCCAGCAGAGAGGCTAGAGACAGGAACAGGACAGACCCTGAGAGGAAGGGCTGTGCTTGGCAAGAATTTTTTTTGTATTTCCTTTTGGAGTTTGATTTAAACTCTGGAAGGAGTGAATTTCTGTGACTTGGCCAGTGACCTAACAGCACTGGAAACTGGTAAATTACTACAGTATCTGAGAAAGGAAATTGAGGCAGGAGAGGATTGGGCAAGTCCCTGCTACACTCTATCAAAATCCTTTGTTTGATACTTTACTTAAAATATATTTAATTCTTAATTAAGACATAGTGCATGAATTACAGTTCTACTTGCTACATGTAATCTGGAATAGGGCTTAAGATAGGATCTGTGCTCAGAGCTACCATAAAGGATTTTATTCTCAATTACTCTCAGGGCAGACAACAGTGTAGAAGAGCCTTAAATTGGATGGAAGGTGATGGGCGCTCACCTGCCTTTCTCCTTGGGGTGGAGAACCCTCTTTCTGCCTTTGGGGAAACAGGTGTTCACCTGGGCAATGACGCAAACACCTTTGCGCCAACAAACAGTCCAACTGCCCCTCCAACATCAGTTCCTTACTCTCAGATCGAGGCACCTCTTTTCCTTTAGGCTTTGGCTGATTCTTGAGGGCAGGTGAGCTCCTAGTGGCTATACAGGCAGCCCATTCTCTGGGCCTGTCCTCCAGCCCTGAGCTCATATTCTCAGCTTGCGGTGTACTGGCAGCAATATGTGCCATGGATGGCATCCTCTACCTCCATTCGGAGGAGAGCTGACAGCAGAAAGTAGCGGTGGGTTTTTCTGCCAGCCAGTCAGAGATCTTGAGGATGGCCCTTCTATGCTGCTGATATATGGCATGCAGCCTCCATAATAAATTACATATATAACTACTTTAAAGTTCCTTTCCACTGCCAGATGAGTGGGTGGAAGGGGGACCCTAGTGTGAATGAGAATCAGGCCACAGAAAATCAAGCAGCTATTTTAAAATGTATGTAACTTGTCTTCAGAATTATGAGCCATGTACAGGTGATGCTGTAAGTTTTCACTTCAAATTCCTGTCCTGCTTCTCCTCCCCCCTCCTCTTGGTACCTAACAATGTGGTAACCGCTCGTGACAACCAGCAATTTCTTGTCTGAGCTAGTAATGTCACTAAATGTTGATGTCATATAATATTGAACCAGGGAAAATTGTGATGAGGAAGTAGCTGTTGATTATATGCAAACAACGCACAGTTGGGCTCCTCTAAGGCAGGGGTGGCTAACTTGAGCCTCAGAAGGAGCCAGAATTTACCAATGTACATTGCCAAAGAGCCACAGTAATATGTCAGCAGCCCCACATCAGTTCCCCCCCACCCCCCATTCCCAGTGCCTCCCACTCACTGGCAGCCCTGCCAATCAGTGCCTCCCTCTCCCTCCCCCCACCTCCCAATCAGCTGTTTCATGGCATGCAGGAGGCTCTGGGGGGGAGGGGAAGGAGCGAGGGCACGGCAGGCTCAGGGGAGGGGGCGGGAAGGGGTGGAGCGGGGTCAGGGCCTGTGGCAGAGTCAGGGGTTGAGCAGTGAGCACCCCCGGCACATTGGAAAGTTGGCGCCTGTAGCTCCGGCCCCGGAGTCGGTGCCTGTCCAAGGAGCCGCATATTAACTTCTGAAGAGCCGCACGTGGCTCCGGTTGGCCACCCCTGCTTTAAGGCTTCAGGCAAATCTGGAGGCCTAAACTGATCAACACATCAAGTGGAAGCATACTTTTGTGCTCTGAGATCTTTTTTATTCTTCATTTGACTGGTGATTAATGGTATAGCTGAACTAGGCAGTGGACATATTTTTTGACAGACTAGCTTTTGAAGGTAATACTGTCCAAACTATGGACATATGCTAATTTGAGTTTGTAAATGTGTACTTTGGAAATTTCACAACACAAATTCTATATATATTACATGAAAAGATGGAGTTGCCTTACCAAGTGGGGTGTCAGTCTAACGAGACAATTCACTTCACAGAAGAATACCAAGGGAGGAAAAATCACTTTTTGTAGTGGTAATGAGTATGGCCCATTTCAAACAGTTGACAAGAAGGTGTGAGTAACAGTAGAGGAAAATTAGTACGGTAAAATTAGGTTTTGTAATGACCCATCCACTCCCAGTCTTTATTCAGGCCTAATTTGATGGTGTCCAGTTTGCAAATTAATTCCAGTTAGAGTAATTAACCATTCCAAAACATTACCAAGGGGGTAAATTCTGCATCATGAGGGGTGTTTGAATCAAGACTGAATGCCATTCTAAAAGATATGCTCTAGCTCAGCTACACATTAATACCCTAAACAAACGAATCCATGGGTGAAATTCTATGGCCTGTATTAGAATCAGACTAAGTGGTCATAATGGTCTTTCCGAATCTTAAAAATCTATGAATTTGTGTATGTGTTCTACATTTCTCTCAAATTCAAAAAAACAATTGAAATATTACTAACATTGGCTTCATTTGAGTTCTTTCCTTTCATCTTCCTTCACTTCACCTTTCTTTCTGCATATGCTTGTTTCTCTATCATACAGTGCATTGCCTCAGATTAATGTTTCAGTTATCACTTTAAAAATGTAGTTTATATTTCTCCAAGACAATCAGTTGTACATTTCTATGCTTAATGTTTGCCTGGCCTGGAGGAGGACAACATGGGTGCCGGGGGAGGCAGGGAGGAGGGGTGATAATATGGTCATGGATAAGAGTTTAGCTGTAAGGATAGAGAAGAGAGGCTGAATTTTGGAAATGTTTTGGAGGTAGAAAGAACAATCTGTAAATATGGCCTGCTTTTGTGGGGCCAGAATGGGGAGAGCATCAAAAAAGACCCCCTCCCCCAGTTCTGAGCCTGAGAGATAAAGAGAATGGCGATGGTGACAGTAGTGACACAATGGCAGAGTGGAGAACAAAGATAAGGAGTTCAGTTTTGCTATGGCAAGCTGGAGCTGACAGGCAGACACATAAGAAGAAATGTGAGAGAGAGAGAGAGAGAGAGAGAGAGAGAGATGAGGAAGGGACAGGTAGATTTGTGAATCCTCAACAGTAACTGAAGCCACAAAAGTAGATGAGGAAAGGATATAAAGTAAGAAGAGGAGGGAGCCACATCAGAGCCCTGTGAGATGCTGTCAAGGTTCCTCCCCGACTCTGAACTCTAGGGTACAGATGTGGGGACCTGCATGAAAAACCTCCTAAGCTTATCTTTACCAGCTTAGGTCAAAACTTCCCCAAGGTACAAAATATTACACCCGTTATCCTTGGACTGGCCGCTACCACCACCAAACTAATACTGGTTACTGGGGAAGAGCTGTTTGGACGCGTCCTTCCCCCCAAAATACTTCCCAAAACCTTGCACCCCACTTCCTGGACAAGGTTTGGTAAAAAGCCTCACCAATTTGCCTAGGTGACTACAGACCCAGACCCTTGGATCTCAAGAACAATGAACAATCCTCCCAACACTTGCACCCCCCCTTTCCTGGGAAATGTTGGATAAAAAGCCTCACCAATTTGCATAGGTGACCACAGACCCAAACCCTTGGATCTGAGAACAATGAAAAAGCATTCAGTGTTTTACAAGAAGACTTTTAATAAAAAATAGAAGTAAATAGAAATAAAGAAATCCCCCCTGTAAAATCAGGATGGTAGATATCTTACAGGGTAATTAGATTCAAAAACATAGAGAACCCCTCTAGGCAAAACCTTAAGTTACAAAAAGATACACAGACAGAAATAGTTATTCTATTCAGCACAATTCTTTTCTCAGCCATTTAAAGAAATCATAATCTAACACATACCTAGCTAGATTACTTACTAAAAGTTCTAAGACTCCATTCCTGTTCTGTCCCTGGCCAAAACGACTACAGACAGACACAGACCCTTTGTTTCTCTCCCTCCTCCCAGCTTTTGAAAGTATCTTGTCTCCTCATTGGTCATTTTGGTCAGGTGCCAGCGAGGTTACCTTTAGCTTCTTAACCCTTTACAGGTGAGAGGAGCTTTCCCCTGGCCAGGAGGGATTTCAAAGGGGTTTACCCTTCCCTTTATATTTATGACAGATGCCCAAAGAATAGTCCTCAGCCCGAAGAGGAAGGATTTAATTAAATTGATGCATTCCAGTGCTTGTGCAATACGTTGCACTGCATATTCTATGACCTCATCTGCTACTATGAGTGTCCATATATTAGTGGATCATGGTAACGTTTCACTGAGAGCTGCATTAAAGCATTATGCAGAATCAATTTGCTGATGCATAAAAGGTTTATCAATGTAATTATAACTAGGGTCTAAAACTGATGTGAGCACTACAGTTCAGGAGCAAACACGTTTGCAGATGAGCTTTTGGTGAAGTAGCAAGGTGACATCTATTATCAAATAATGTGGAATATTGCCAAGCTATACTGACTCACCATTACTCTAAGGGGGAGGGGGGAAAGCTTTGCTATGCATCTCAGATATTTGCAGGACCAGAGACTGAAAATATATAAAGGTTCCATAAGAGGGTATTATTATAATTCTACAGGAACATACTGAAATTTCTTCTTAGCAGCTAAATATGTTGCCAGGATTAATTTATAGCCATAAATTCTCTCCATGACAAATCTGTTTTTTTTGTTTTGTTTTTAAACAGCAGTGTGATTGGTCTGGACTCTGCATGGTTAATTGCAGTCTTCAGGTTGAATACTTTGTCAAGGTTCTTTAATCCTAACCTTCGCGGAACAACTTGTAAAATATAATTGGATCTAATCCGCAGATTTATAATGTGCATGATACAAGCCTGGATGCAACACATCACATTGCAGAATTAGGTTCTGTTCATTTTTAACACATCATTCACATCAAGGAGGAGGTAATTTGTTTTATACCAAGGAAGCTCAACAAACTCACTGGCCCATTTTGAGGCATATTCTCTGTGGAAAAGAAAATAATTGCAAAATATTTGTTTTATGATTTTTAAGTTATAGTTGTATCCTCAAGCCCCTATCAATAAAACCTGGATCTGATATGTCCCACTCGTCACCCCAAAGGGTGCCCTCATTTTCCCTGACTTAGACGTTCTCATAGAACAGGCAATGCATGTGCTGGTCTGCTGGATGCTACAATATTCTGATCATTTAATTGTACCGTTATGACAAGCACATCTCTGCAGGCTTCGAATAACCTTACCCCAAATGAGGTTCATGGGCTTGCTCTGGGAAGAAAAATACCAACCTCCCAATAACTACACTTCTAAATCTTTGCTGTGTGCAAGCTTTTATAGGGATGACAGCCATAAACCTACAAAACTGGAATAAATTACTCATTTGCTAGAGAAAATGGTACCCTTCTGTATTACATCAGCTCAGGTGAAAATAGCATTGCACTCTAAAATCATATGCTCAGTCCCATTCCTTATAAAGAGGAAATTGACTTAACTTTGTTCACTTTTTAGCAGCATGACACAGAAGTGATGGGTCTCCATTTTGTTTGTATTAATTGTATACATGCACTGGGAGCAGATAGTATAAGATTGATTGTAATTGAGCCATAAATTTAGCACATAGAAACACCATCCATTTAGCTGGACAGCTCTGTGATGAAATACATTTCTAGAGCCTGGATAGCAGGATAACAAATGACAAATGGCTCATACCACAGCTGCAGGGAGACAATCCTCAATAAAAATGAAATAAAATGGTGAATTCTGAAAGAGCTACCATAAGTTATTTTCCAGCTATTATGCTTTGCAGTGAATTTGTAACGTTAAAATATTATTTAGCACCCCAATTCCTTTTAGGTGATGAAAATATGCAGATGATATTAACATTTCTGAAATCTAAAATGTTGTGTAACTTCCCATTGTGTTATGTGTCACTAACCTCCTGCCCCGCAACAAAGCGCTTTCAACAATAAATCAGACTGCTGGTATTTGAATAAATATAACTAGGGGAGCTTAGTTTGGCTCAAAAGGGCAGAGCCTCAGCTGGTATAAATTGTCTTAGCACCGTTGAACTCAATGGAGTCATGACCATTTTCATCTGCTGAGACTCTGCTCCAAAATCTGTACATTGCCATTTGAAAACCATTCCCACTGCTGGTGAGACATCGTATTTTTAGCAATGATAACAGAGAGCATCATTTCCCCCTCAAACTTTTAAGTCTTTTCCACATAATGAGGAAGGTGAATTTCACAGGCGACGGCTGCTGTTTCCATTCTCAAATCTCTCTGCATTGCCATGAAAATGATTCTGCTGCTAAAAAAAGGCAAAAAGTTGTCCTGCAGAAAAGGTGTGAATTTTTAGTCTGACCTCAGACTAAATTGTCATTCTTGTGAAATTTTATAAAAGCTTTCTATCTGTCAAGGTAGCTGTAATGGCTCTCATCACCGTAGCATTTGAGCACCTTCCGTTACTTAAAACATGACAATGCTCTTTTTATTCCTTCCATAACACCAAGAAGCTGACCTCAGGTTTAGGTTTTAAATGAACAACTCTGTGAGAATGAGGGTGCTATTGTGTGAAAACCTGGGCGGAAGGGTCAGGATTACCTATGGCTCTGAATGCAGCAAAGTTATAGCTGTTTTGACCCCATCATCTCAGGCATTGGCACCCTGACAGCAGGATTGTCTGGCTATGTAGACTCCCTCCTCAGGCCCTACGCTACCAGCACTCCCAGCTACCTTCGAGACACCACTGACTTCCTGAGGAAACGTCAATCCATCGGTGATCTTCCTGATAACACCATCCTGGCCACTATGGATGTAGAAGCACTTTACACCAACATTCCACACAAAGATGGACTACAAGCCGTCAAGAACACTATCCCCGATAATGTCATGGCTAACCTGGTAGCTGAACTTTGTGACTTTGTCCTTACCCAGAACTACTTCACATTTGGGGACAATGTATACCTTCAGATCAGCGGCACTGCTATGGGTACCCGCATGGCCCCACAGTATGCTAACATTTTTATGGCTGATTTAGAACAACGTTTCCTCAGCTCTCGTCCCCTAAAGCCCCTACTCTACTTGCGCTATATTGATGACATCTTCATCATCTGGACCCATGGAAAAGAAGCCCTTGAGGAATTCCACCATGATTTCAACAATTTCCATCCCACCACCAACCTCAGCCTGGTCCAGTCCACACAAGAGATCCACTTCCTGGACACTACAGTGCTAATAAACAATGGTCACATAAACACCACCCTATACCGGAAACCTACTGACCGCTATTCCTACCTGCATGCCTCCAGCTTTCACCCTGACCACACCACACGATCCATCGTCTACAGCCAAGCTCTGCGATACAACCGCATTTGCTCCAACCCCTCAGACAGAGACAAACACCTACAAGATCTCTGTCAAGCTTTCTTACAACTACAATACCCACCTGCAGAAGTAAAGAAACAGATTGATAGAGCCAGAAGAGTTCCCAGAAGTTACCTACTACAGGACAGGCCTAACAAAGAAAATAACAGAACGCCACTAGCCGTCACCTTCAGCCCCCAACTAAAACCCCTCCAACGCATTATTAAGGATCTACAACCTATCCTAAAGGATGACCCAACACTCTCACAAATCTTGGGAGACAGGCCAGTCCTTGCCTACAGACAGCCCCGCAACCTGAAGCAAATACTCACCAACAACCACATACCACACAACAGAACCACTAACCCAGGAACTTATCCTTGCAACAAAGCCCGTTGCCAATTGTGCCCACATATCTATTCAGGGGACACCATCACAGGGCCTAATAACATCAGCCACACTATCAGAGGCTCGTTCACCTGCACATCCACCAATGTGATATATGCCATCATGTGCCAGCAATGCCCCTCTGCCATGTACATTGGTCAAACTGGACAGTCTCTACGTAAAAGAATAAATGGACACAAATCAGATGTCAAGAATTATAACATTCATAAACCAGTCGGAGAACACTTCAATCTCTCTGGTCACGCAATCACAGACATGAAGGTCGCTATCTTAAAACAAAAAAACTTCAAATCCAGACTCCAGTGAGAAACTGCTGAATTGGAATTCATTTGCAAATTGGATACTATTAATTTAGGCTTAAATAGAGACTTGGAGTGGCTAAGTCATTATGCAAGGTAGCCTGTTTCCTCTTGTTTTTTCCTCCCCCCCCCCCCCCCCCCGATGTTCTGGTTTAACTTGGATTTTAACTTGAAGAGTGGTCAGTTTGGATGAGCTATTACCAGCAGGAGAGTGAGTTTGTGTGTGTATGGGGGTGGGGGGGATGTGAGAAAACCTGGATTTGTGCAGGAAATAGCCCAACTTGATTGTCATGCACATTGTGTAAAGAGTTGTCACTTTGGATGGGCTATCACCAGCAGGAGAGTGAATTTGTGTGGGGGGGTGGAGGGTGAGAAAACCTGGATTTGTGCTGGAAATGGCCCA
The DNA here is from genome assembly GCF_965140295.1 of Lepidochelys olivacea. Classification (NCBI taxonomy): domain Eukaryota; kingdom Metazoa; phylum Chordata; order Testudines; family Cheloniidae; genus Lepidochelys; species Lepidochelys olivacea. Next base: position 115,751,253 of record NC_140411.1, read on the forward strand.
CCTGATGATCACTTTAGATAAGCTATTATCAGCAGGACAGTGGGGTGGGAGGAGGTATTGTTTCATATTCTCTGTGTATATATAAAGTCTGCTGCAGTTTCCACGATATGCATCTGATGAAGTGAGCTGTAGCTCACGAAAGCTTATGCTCTAATAAATTGGTTAGTCTCTAAGGTGCCACAAGTACTCCTTTTCTTTTTGCGAATACAGACTAACACGGCTGTTACTCTGAAACTTGACTTTTTGTGACAGTGAGTTCATACTCTTGATCAAGCTCCTGTGAAGATTTTCTCTCAGGCGGTCATAAGCTGCCTCCTTGTTGGTTGACAGTATCATTGTTCCAGCAGAATGAAGCTGTCTTGGGTAGCCATAATGAGGGAGGGAGAGAGTTTCTCAGGTAGCCATAACCTCTTTCATGTAGGGCTTTGACCCCTCAGTTTTACCATGCAAAATTCTTCATTGAACAGAAATAGTGTAACGTATCTCAGGAAACATTTCAGAGGTATTTCAGAAGGCTACTTCTTTTGCAGACCCTAAAGACTTCCAGCTTACTATGTGTATCAATGCAGAGAAATGTTCATCACAAGCTAAGCACCTGGTGTGCTACATAGGCGGCTATTTCAAATTGTTCCCGATCTTCCTACCAGCAAAACAGTAAACATTTTTGACGCAAACCATGTTTACAAGGAATATAAACAACAATTTATCTTAGATACGGCAACTCAGTATCTACCATGTTGGAAAGGGAAAAAAATGTAGTTTGAACAAGAGCCAAGATTATGATTCAATTGACGCTTTGGAATAACTCCCTTCAGTAAATATAACATTTACCTTTATTTCAAGTCTATGGTGTTAATTCACTTTATTTTCTTGTGTAATGCATTGAGCTGTCATCTGACAGCTGTCTACATAATAATTAGTTGACTGGAAAGGAAACATGCTTCTTCCTGTGTAAAAGATGCAAAAGATAAAGTATCCTTTGTGGAGTGTTAGTAAAAAGCCATAATTTCACTGAAGAGTTCCATTGCTGAAATGCAATCAGTTCGATTAACTGGGTCACATGTGTTGTGTCTCTCCTCTTCTGTTCAGGTTCTTATACTGTGCTCATCACCATTGTATCTGAGAGTGGTATCTATGTCATGTGATTGGTGCTGTACTCCCAGTTGAGCTGGTCAAAAATGTTGTCAGTTATTTTCTTTCAGAAAATTTTTCTTCATTGATCGGAATTTTTCATGAAAGACTAGCTAGTTTTGTCAAAAACATTTCAGGTTTACATTAAAAAAACAAAGCCCAAAATTGGGGGAAAACATCAGTTTTTCAACAAACAAAACAAAAATCAAAGGAATTTTGACAAACGAAAAATTTTAGTTTTCTTCAAACTTTTTCACTTGAAAAAAGGATGATTTCCTGACTACCTCTAAAAGTGCTCTCTGCCAAGTTAGGGTGTGACAGGTTCTCTATGCCTGGACCCTGAAATTGTAGGGATTGATATAGAGTTGGTTTCATTTTGTAGTGAGCCAAGCTCTAATGGTTTATAATTCTTGATTTGCAAACAAAATCCTTGCTTACAAGAGTTCAGGTTAAAAGTGTGTCCATCTAATTCCTGTTACATTTCCTTTTACAAATGTCTGGAAATTAACCGGTAGGGGACTCAACCTGCTTCCGATTGCCATAAAATTCTACCTACTCCCAGTCACCCCATCCGATGTATCATTGCTTGCCTGTTTTGTTCTGTTATGCTAATGAAAATAATCTATTGGGTGAATACTGTTGCATTTATGTATTGTTTAAATGTGGGATTTCAAAAGTAGCGGAGTCCCCAGGAATTTACCAAATGCTACACATTCTTTCATCGTATAATATGTTGGCGGAGTGACCAATATTCTATCCTTTTCTCTTTGCAAATGAAAATAAAACACATAACCCCAGAACAACCACACATGAATACAACCAATTAATAGAATGTATAAAGAGAGCTAGGGATGGAGATCAGGGATGATACGTAAAACTGATGACATGAAACCTTCTGATTCTTATTTGATACTGGTCAATAACTGTCTGAACTTCAGTGGTTTTCTGATCATCGAATCACTTTTGTTCTCAAAACAGTCCTTTCAGCCATGGCCTGCTGAGGTGGATTCACCACCTGGAGCTTGTTTGCTGCCCCTGGTGATTTTGATTGGCAATCACTGGGTGGGCATGTGTTACTTCTCTCAACACAGGAGCACTGTCTGCACATCAGGAAGCAGAGAGCTAGTGTCCTCCAAGGTTTTGTTTAATGTCTTCTGTTTCTCCTGTGGGACTGACACTCAGAGGTAGTTATGACACCTGACCTTGGTGCAGATGAAATAGCTCTTACCTTGGCAGGTTACCAGCTACTTTCAGTTTAAAATCTAACATTCTCTCTCACATACAATTAGGTAACTGTTTGACATTCTTGTCCTAGTATGTCTTCTGTTCCAAGTCTCAGAGCTGGTGACGCTATAAATAGGATTGGCAGAATTTGATTTTTTTGATTTTTTTTTTTTTGTAATTTCAACAGATAATATTGACATTTATTTTTAAGCATGTTTAGATTTGTATTGATTTACATTTTCAGTTGTGCAAAATGAGAGGTTTTACGCTTTTAAAATTGTTACCAATTTAATTTTTCACAGTTGTGGGAAATGATGAGGGGCTCAGACAATAATTATTTGATCACAGATGTCGATATGAAAAACCTCAAACTTTATGACTGTTAGAACACAAATTGCCAACATCGTATGTCAAAATATACAGAGTAAATTTCCGTAAACTCCAAGTTCTCAAGCAGCATTTTTCTTACTTTGCCTATCTGTAAATTTCAGTTATTATAGATGGAAATATTTTTTTCATCAGTTTGTGTGTATGGTGAAATGAATGTTTACTGACATTTTACTGATAAAAATCTAGCCCTCCCAAGCATACCTCTAAAGCAGGGGTGGCCAACCTCTGGCTCCGGAGCCACGTGCGGCTCTTCAGACGTTAATATGCGGCTCCTTGCATAGGCACCGACTCCGGGGCCGGAGCTACAGGTGCCAACTTTCCAATGTGCTGGGGGGTGCTCACTGCTCAACCCCTGGCTCTGCCACAGGCCCTGCCCCCACTCCACCCCTTCCCGCCCCCTCCCCTGAGCCTGCTACGCCCTCACTCCTCCCTCTTTCCCCCTGGAGCCTCCTGCATGCCAGGGAACAGCTGATGGGGAGGCGCTGATAGCGAGGCTGCCAGTGGCTGGGAAGCTCCAGGAGCAGCGGGGGGGGCGGGTGCTGATGGGGGGCTGCTGACGTATTACTGTGGCTCTTTGGCAATGTACATTGGTAAATTCTGGCTCCTTCTCAGGCTCAGGTTGCCCCCCCCCCCGCTCTAAAGCATTGCAAGCATGCAATATTCTAATAACGCTAAGCATGTTTCAACCATGATCTTCCATATTTATCTGATCTTCTGGCTCAAAAATGAATGAAGAAAGTTCTGCTTCATGCAGCAGCACACACTCTTTCACATGCTGTAAGTGGTCGCTGCTTTTGCTAAAGGGAAATGTAAAGGCAGCTTCACAGGCATGCCTCAGTGGCAATCCTATGGACACAGGCTTCAGAGCCCTTTAACCCCAGGGCAGCTCACCTGAAGAAGTAGAGGACCCCAGAGACGCAGACATGACCAAGAAGACAAAGCCTGCCATACACTGACCTGATTTAAGGGAGTTCAGAGAAGTCTAGCCCCTCTTTCCATTTAGCCTGGCCTAGAATGAGAAATCCTACCTGACTTCCTTGAGGAAATATTATCCCCAGAGATCCCAGGAAATCTGTTCTTCAGTCCAAAATTCAAAGTGCCCCTGCCTTTCAGCCTGCTCATCTTTTTCTGGTGTCACGGTCCCAAGACTCCCAACTAAAGCTCAGGCCTTTTCAGCCCTTTCCTTCTCTCTTAGCTTAGGTCCCAAGAGAGATGTGTATCAAATCTGACCCTGCTATCTGCATACACACCTAGGGCATGTCTCTGCTCTGAATGGGGGATTTGATGCCCAGCTCAAGGAGATACAACCACACTAGCTCTCAGCATACTAGCACACTAAACAAAGTATCTCCACAGTGGTGCACGCAGTGGGAAGAGCGAGCTGCCCTGAGTGAGTACCTGTCCAAGACACTGGGCACGCACTGGGGTGACTACCCCCTCCCACTGCTTGCATCTCCACATCCATACTCTATTTTTAGCACGCTAGCTCCATCAGGGCTAACAAGGGTATGTCTCCTCAAGCCGGGAATCACAACCCCATCCATACATGTGGGGCATGACCCAAAGCTCATGGAAGGCCATGGAAAGATACCGAGTGACTTTCATGGGCTTTGGATCAGGCCCATACAGTGATGAGCACACATGCACATTTGAAAATTTCAGGGCCTGATTCTCATTTACACCCTCCTTTCCATCACTCCTTTCCAGAGTGGTATAAAGTGACAGGCCTTGAAGCAAATGAGAATCAGGCCTCATTCTCTCTCTTGCAAGTTGGTATATGGATGGATCTGCTAGCAGAAGCCTATTTGGCATCACAAAGCTGACAGCTGCATGGTAATGAGCCCATTCCAACAGAATAAAGCTCATTACTATTAATATTAACCAGACTTGGAGTGATTCATTAAGTGCTTTTCAAAATTTGTGAAGTACTTAATCAAAAGGTGGGGGCAGAGGAGGGAAAGAGTGTGGGAGAACAAATAAATAAAACTAGTGTCAGAAATTTGTTTATTTCTGACTTTCTGTCTGAATCTAGCCCATTGTTTTGACAGGAAATGGAATGAAAAAAGTAGAAGTTCATTGATTTACTCAGTTGAAAGATTAGATTCTGACTATTATATATAAATGTGAAAAAGATGCAAAGGATGAAATCCAAATGCCCTTGCTGTCAATGACACAACTCCCATTGATTTCCATAGGGCCAGGATTTTAGCCTCAAGGTCTAAGGAATTCAATAAATTTCCATAATATAGGGTTGTCTCTTGGTCCCATAAATTGTGGCTTCAGAGTTTTTAAGCATGCTGTTCGTAATTATTCCTGTGTGTATTTCTGTGTACACACACAAGGTATGTGCTTTGTCACCCAAACTTTCAAAAACAAAATGACTTTGGGCTCATTTTATTCTTTTATAACATTACCAAGCACCACAGTTAAATTAATTGGATCTTGGGCAGGAGTCAGGGGGCAGATGAGTTTTGGTGACTGGAGAGGGAAAGGTCAAGATATATGTAGCTAGCAGTATGGGAAGATTTTGTCAGCTGAGAGGACTGGGCGTGAGCACTGTCAGTGTGAGTGGGGCTTGCCTGTTTTATAAATCTTTCCTTACCTCTTCCTATCACCATTTTGTCTCCTCTAGCTTCTGAACCCCCTTGTCTCCTTCTCTGATAATGACTGCTCTTCCTTTTGCAGCTCTGCACCTCAGTATGACGTTTCCCAGCTGAATGTTATACATCGTGGTATGCAAGGAAACTTGGGTCAATTAATCCCTGTCTTGGGCACCCCGGGATTTGGAGCACATCAGGGTACATGTTGCTTAGGGACCCAGCTCTAAGACAGCTGTGCCCCATGCTAATCTTTATGGTAATGAAAGGAATATTAGAGAAAGGGGGCAACAAGGTACTCAACCTGAACTTGCCCAGCGTCTGCCCGTTTGTCATCGCTATTTGGAAGGAAAGAAGAGAGAGGGAAAGTCCTCCATGTTTTCTGACCTTCATGCATAGTTCTCTTACATTTTATCTGGTGCCCTCCAAACTTCTGCCCCATCCCAAGGTGCCTTCTCCAAAGCGTGGCCAGAAAGAGTATGATTTGCAGAGGCGAAAGGAAGTCGGTATGGCGTACCGGAAAGGAAGTGGCTGCCAGTACAGGCTGGTACACAGCCCAAGTTAAAGCACTGCCAAGACAGTGCTTTAAGGACCGTACTGTCACGACCGCTGAGGAGGGTGGGGGAAGGGGCAGCTGCCCCAGGGCCCAGTGATTTAAAAGGGCCCGGAGCTCCCAGCAGCAGCCGGAGCCCCAGGCCCTTTAAATCGCAGCTGGAGCCCCAGGCAGCGCAGGCCAGGCAGTGCTGAAGGGCTGGCTGGGGGAGTCTGGCTCCAGCCCTGTCCCCTCCGCCCAAGGCCCCGCCCCGTCTGGGGGCACAGAGCCACCCTCCCCCACCTTGCCAAGGAGCAATTTGCTTTCACCGTGGATGATTTGTTCTGTTTTTTCCTGCCCCAACCCCATGAGCAAGCTGATTTTGAATAATTTTTTCCCCTCTAAAGTTTGGTCTTGTCTTTGACACGGTCAGGGACTTGTAGAGCTGAAAATGATCTCATTTGAAATGAGCACTTGACTTTGTTGTTGTTGAATAGCCTGTGTTATACACTGAGATTTTTTGAGCTAGCATTTTAAATAGATGACCTTTAGTTTGCTCTGACCTGTGGGAGGATTGTCTCTGATTATGACATGTGGCTTTGAAACTTGGGGATGTATGCCTGTAGTTTTGCTTGTGAATGTTAATTCTGCAGTGAATATTTTTCAGTCCACACTGCTTACAGAGTACTGTTTCTGTTTATTGTCCTCTTGTGATGTTTTCCCCTTCAGCTAGAAACAGGAGCTGAGATTGGATAATTAGTCTGCAGCATCTTTTTTTGTTTTGTTTTTTACACCAGAAAACTGAAATCTCATCTATACTTCTTGACTACTCTGTAGCTTTGCACATCCTTTCAATCAGTAGAGTCTGGACCGGGGGCAGGAGGGTAGTGACAGGGGAATGGTTTAACAGCAATTTCTAGATGGAATCTGTGCAAGCAAAGGAAGCACCTATGATCCTTTATTCCAGCTGTTATACCAAACACCATAAGGAGTAGAAAATCTTTGTAGCAACAGGTATCTATCAAAGACTGACTTCTTGCAGCAGGATCTTCTTGGCAGAATAAAGGTTATATTTTTTTTACAAAGAATTCTTGAGACATTTTCTTTTCTTCCACAAGTCTGGATTTTTCTTTCACCTTTTATCATTGTCCAAATGTAATACATACATAACGCTACAGCTCAGAAGAAATTCGTGACTAGAATGTGTGTTTCTGCTGCCTCATCAACTAAGGAATATTGTCCAAGCAGAACACCCACCAGTCACTCGAGTCCAGTTCATGATGCAGCAAGTTCACCAAAGCAGAGGAGCCAGTAAGATAGCTGTGTTTTAGATCCGGTCAGGAACCAGAATTGCATTCTATGGATAATTTTGACATTAAAAAAAAATTCTTCTGAATTGGAATGAAAAAACAAAAAACTTCTATCTGAGAACATCAAAACATTTTGTTTTGATACTACAAAAAGGTTTCATTTCAGATTTTATTTTTAATATTTATACATACTACATAATAAGTATTGTATATAAATAAGATTTATATTAAAATTAATTTAAAGTCAAAATGAAGTTAAACATTTCAATATTATTGAAATGAAACCATTTTCCCAACAAAAGTTGTTGAAACCAACATGTTCCCATGAAACACTGGATTTCATCTTACCTGCATTTTTCTATGGAAAACCTTTTCATCTAAAAATTTCCCATCAGCTCAATCTGTATTATCCTCAGTCCATTATTTCCTAGAGTTGCAGAAGCTATCCTTGTGCTTACCTCATTTTCTGAGACACTTCCCTATAAAGGCTCCAGTTCTGCCAACCCGTGTTATGTTGGGACTAGTCCCATAAGCAACACTCCACACAAATAAGAGTGGCAGAATTAGGACCAAAATCAGGAGACTATCATAAAGAGAAAATGAAAAAAGTAGCATTAGAATGAAGAGATGTCTTCTGAAATAGCAAAACTGGAGACACTATCTGTAACTGATGAGGGAGATTATTTCTTTCTTGGGTCTGGATTCTAATCTCACAAATGTAAATCAAGATTAACTCTTATGAAGTCAATGGGATTATTGTAGTGTTTAAAAAAAAGGGGGGGATATCAGAATCAGACCACTTGTGTCTAGAAATATATCCTTAGATTTCACGACAAACTGTAAAGAAACTTCCAAGCTACTTGCATATTGTTGCTTCTTCCAGACTTTGAGTCAAGTCTCGCAAACCTGACCCACACAAATAATCCTTCCTCACAGGAGTGGTCCTGTTCACTTCCTTGGATAAGGGAAAGAATAAACGTTATGGAATCAGCCCCTCATCCCCTTTGCAATAATCCTTTTCAATAATATGTTCAGCAACTTTGTGACATATCCATTATCACAAATGCACAAAATTCCACTAATGATGATTTACACTTCCCACAGCTGCTGTCAAACCAGTAGTGACAAATGTCCTTGCATAAGTCTTCAGGGATCTAGCATCGTGGCTTTGTTAAATGTCCTCCTGCTTGATTCGCAGCAGTATGTACAAGATGACAAGAACTGCCCATCTGATGGAATTCTTTATAGTCGTACTGACACACCGCTATGTAAGCCCCAGTAATTTCTGAAAGGTATATTAAAATCAATAGTCTTTTTAACCAGAACTGGATTCATCCAAGACTGAAGACTGACTGTCCTGCTGTCAAATATATGCAAAGATGCCATTAGCGTACGCTTTGTGCAAATGTTGTAAGAGCCCAAGGACCCCAGATCATTCTTTCAGGACTGGCTTGTCTATCATGGAGCATAGGAAATTACACTGTGGGTTTCAATGGCATTAATGGACCAGCTTCATCTCTGTTGTAATTCCACTGACATTCAGCCTTATGATTAATGAGTATTAAATGCAAAAATCTGTTAATGCAACATTATGGCTGAAATGGTATTTGTGGAAATGTCATTCATGGCTTTTGCGTTGCCCTTTACTTGTCCCTTGGTGCATACTTAAGGCTGGATTCTCCTCTCATTTACATCAGCATAACTTCAGAGTAACTCCAGTGATGTTAAAGAAGTGACACTGGATTGCACCAGTGTCAATTATTGTTATAACTTATCACTTATATTAGGGTAGTGCCCAGTGCCACAATTGGGGCAGGGGGTTGCGGGAGGAGCTGACTGGGACTTGTAAGTACGTATATAGTACTACAGGGAATTTCTTGACTTGTTGTGATATCATAGCTATAATGTTGCATTAACAACATTTCCTTGCATTAATTTTCCTGACAAAACAAAAAGGTGCTAACACCTTGATCTGAGTTTGTACAGACCAACATTGCACCGCAACTCAGCAGAAATGCTGCTTCACTTGAGGCAGAGAATTCAAGGTGGCTCACGAGGTGGGATGACTTGCTAGGGTTTGGAGAGGATCAAGGGCCCTGACTGACTATGCATAGTTATAAGCACTCAAGTACATATATATAACTCACTAGCTGAACTCAAGCAGAAAATCCTTAGCTCACAGTCTGAGTAAATGGGTTTTGCCATTGGGAGGGGAGGGGTATGGGGTTGAGAAGGAAAGAAATCTCTCCCCGCAGGCAACATATCCAGAACAGTTCTGTAGACTCTACTGCAGCTTCATGGCTGCTTTAGTCTTAGTTCATGCAATATTGCCAATCCCTAGCACTGAAGAAGCATGAGTCAGGCCCCCAAAACATCTTAAGTTTGGTTTAAAAATGATAAGGTTGGTGGTTTTTTTTAAAATAGATGTTTGGTCCTTTTTTAATTTGCCTTCCGGTTTTTGAGCCTTTGGGTTCACGTTTTTAGTCTTTTCTCTGGCAGCATGAGGGACACAGACCTAATTTAAAAAAAGATGAAAGCTAAGATTCTTATCTGATAACTTACCTCCAGGAGCTGGGGCTTTAAGAAAAACGCCAAATATCATGAGGGTTGGCAACATGCTTTTGAGTTCATACAGTCACCCAGCCCCCATTTCTCACATGATGTGTGAACACTGTGTTTCAAAATTCCCCTTTTACTGCTGGATGTCGGAGTAACTGCACAGCTGTTCTCAGAAGCACCTAGGCGCTGGAGACCCTGTGGAATTAAGTTAAACTCAGTTCATCACCCTCCAGTTCTTAGGAAGAAAAAACACCACAATACAAAATAGGACATTTTTCAATAGCATTGGAAACAATCGAAGAGTGAGTCGTATAATCAGAGGAAGATTTCATACTTCTAGGGTTATATTCTGAAGAGAACAGACAGGCATCCTATTCTTCAATGGAGTACCGGAGAATGACCTTGGTTTATTAAGTCCTCCCTATAACACATTCTGGTCCTCTCGAGGAACTGAAAGACCCAGAACTCCACAGACCATGTTTGTTCCCTAAAGACAGGCTCTATAAATCCTACCACTCCCGTGGTACCAAATCAAGGTTCCTCTCTGTCATTTTGGGGGGAGGGAGGGCTAGGGCAGGATTTTAGGGGGCACATTTAAATCACTATGGAAAAATAACATCCTGAACACATGATGTAACATGCAATTTGCACTCCTTTATAAGTTATTTTTTTCCCTAACATAGCAAAGCACCCCCTCTTCACTGAGGCAAACACAGGGCTCGTTCTTCCCCTGAGTAAATCAGCGTAGCTCCACTGATGGCAGGCAAACCAGCTATAATCATTGACCCCCAACTGAAGATCTGGCCCATAATGTAGTATGTGTAAAGATTTAGATCTAATCCATTTTCACTGAATGAGGAACAGGGAGAAACATCTACAAATTTTTTGAACTAGGGAAAAAATCTGTTCTTTCATTCTTAGATAACTGAAACGGCTGAATGGATTTTCTTCAAACTTATCCCTCAAAATTACTTATGGGAGAAAAACAATAATTAGAAACATCAATACAAAGGTAATTGGAAGAGCACTAATGAGAAACATCAATACAAAGGTAATTGCAAATAAGGGCTTAAAATGAAAGTGTGTTTTCAATCATATGAGGGAAGCCCAAGGCACTTGGCTTAAGTGTTTGGCACTGCGTTACCCAGGGGGATGTGGCCTTCAGAAATGCCTTGGAAATTTTTTTAACATGCCACATTTTCATAATTATGAAAGTGCAGATAATAAATAAAGAACAGGAAGAATAAAAATCTGGAAGAATGTCAGTCATTTGGATTTTAATCATTTTTAAAATAGAAAAAAAGCAGCAGCTGAGAAGAATGTGAACTAGAGGTCGTGTTTAGGAAGATGGCCTTGCCTCATGGGTCATATTGAATCAATTAGAATTACGCTTACATAGATATTTGTTAGTCCAGAGACAAATCAAGTTTGTGGCTGGTTGGAGGCCAGGCTGTGAATAACTTGACTATGTTTTTATTGTATATCACATATTGTATGTTATCACAAGTCTCATGATAGTTGAAGGTTTTCTTAAAGCCCCAGCTCCTGTATGTATTTACTGTAATTTTATTATATGTTCAGTCTATTTTAATACTTTAATACCTACATGAACACTTTTAAGCTATTCTGCTATTTGTCTTTTCTAGATTAAAAAAAAATCAAAAATAATCTGTGAACAGAAAATATTAATTGGCTTGAATGAGAGTATTTTTTATTTTGTTTTTGTTTATGGCACTCCTGTTATTAAAAAGCACCTTTTAATGATTTTTGTGAGCTATTAATCTATTATGGGAATGAAGCACACTTTGTATTTTGGCTTTCAATTATTTAGCAACAATTTTCAATGGTTAACTTATCTCTCTCTAAACTGGTCAGTGCTCAGATACTGTAAAAGAGCTCAGAGCATTTACAACATCTAGTTGTGTTTGCCTACTGTCTTTTAAAGTACAGTAGACATATAAATCTTAACCTAAAGCCCTTTAAAATCAATGTGAGCTTTTCCATTGACTTCAGTGGGCCCCAGCCTTGTGCTCAGTGCAGTGCCCAAGGCTTTGTATAGGGTATCTGAGAAGGTTTATGGAGTGGGACGTATTCTTCTGTGAGTTGGCACAGAGTGTCTCTGTGCTGTTACTTTAGTCCATGGCTTCAGAATTAACTGCTGCCCCTAAGCACAGGGTTTACACCTGTGGAATGGATTGACCTGTGGGTATCCATTGGCCACAACTTAGTGTGTCTCTGTCACGTCCTCATACCTCCCATCCTCTCCTCCAAACTGATGATGAGAAAGACACTGTGGAGTAGAGCTCCTTGGTGTCTATAAGACACATGCACAGCCTTCCTGCATGGACTGCCCGTGGCCTGCTCCCCTGCACAGTGGAATGCCTTTTTTAAATGCCAAATTTACTCCTGTCTACTGTCTGCATCACTTTCATATAATGCAGTCCCCTAGGAAAACAGAACAAAAGACCTCGTGTCAAATACTAAATGGAGAACATAGACTTTCTCTAAATCTAACGGCCTGCATTCTCTATCCAGTCTTCCATGATGAGCTGTCTGTATGGAGCTAATAGTATTCAGATGCACATCATTGATCTTCATCAGTAGAGTGCATTATCCTGAGTGAAGTATCTTTTGTGTTTACTGGCAATGCACGTGCTACCATTCAACCCCAAAGCTTCTCCTTTCCCTTTGCGGATAACTTCCATTTTAACCTTTTAATGAATCGTCAAGATAGTGACGTTGACTTTGAAATATCCAGACGTCTTGGGTAAACAAAATGGAAATCTGAAGATGAGCAGCAACAATAGCCCAGCGTCCTTGAATTGTGATTATATTCTAGAGGTGCATTTGTGAATGTTTATAATGAATTAATTTTACAGCAGTCTCTGGAAGTCCCAGTGGGATCTGGGTTACGCTGTGCTAGATACCATACACATGTAGAGACTGCAGGGTCTCTGTTCAGGTGAGCTGAGGCCGAGTGTAAAGCCACTGGTTGCCTCACTTGATAGGCGTTCTCCACATGGTTGCCTTGAACCAGTTAGGCCCTGATCCTTCCTGAAAGGCCACTGGCTCCATGACACTATTATAACTTGAAGGGTATTTGGAGCATACCACACATGTGTTGGACCAATTGTGAGCTTAGTTACCCTGACTTAAATCTGGAGTTACACCGCTGAATTCAGTGGAATACTTTGCCTTCAAATCAGTTTAACATAGAGCAGAATATTGTTGATGCCTTGCCAGGATGTCTACTTACTCACATCTTTTCGTGAGTAAGTAGGAGGAAAAAACTTTTAAAAGGTGGATTCTCTAGACTGTCAACAGACAATCCTGAAAAAAATAAAATAGCTCTTTCTGGTGCTTCAGGTTTACTGGCAGCGAGATGACATTCTCCTTTCATAGAAGCCTGTGCTCTAGAAGGCTAATTGCACCATTTAGGCTCATTTGTTAATGTGAGTCAATTTCTTCCTAAGATGAGAAGCCCCCTTTTCCTGTGCTAGAACTTGTTAGCATTTTATGGGAAAGGGAAGAGTGCCAACAAGGCACTAATAGCCTTCGTTAGCAGTTAATTATAACTAACAGTTATGAATCTGAATCAGCATCAGAAACTAATGAATTCATCCTTATCATGAATGAAACTGACTAATGAATATGGTCTGCACATAAATAATAGTGACCCTGCCTTGTTAAGTTATCAAACGAAAGAGCTGATAATGCAAGATGGAGGGTCCAACCCTGCTCCCACTGAAATCAATTGAAAGACTGCTGCATCCTTCAATAAGAATGGTACAACAGTGTCTAGAGCCTTGTGAAATTCTTTTTATTTTTTATAATTTTCTGTTTTATTTTAGGGGAATTGTGTTTTATTTCATTTTATCCATTCGGGGTGTCCAGGCCCTGCCCCCAGGAGGATGGGAGGCCTGAGGCAGGGGGCAGATTGCAGAATAAGCCTGCTCTGCATTCACCCCATAGCAGTAGCTCCTGTCCTGTAGGCATCAGGACCTGGCCTGGGAGGTCTTTCACCACTCACTCAAATTTGGCCCAGCTCGTCCCCGTTCAGACTGCGGGGGTGACCAGGCCAAATGTGAGTGGCATTGTGACCCCAGCACCAGGTCACACTGCCTGGGGTGGGGAGCCAGGTCCACTCCTGTGGGACAGGAGCTGCTGGCTGAGGTTTGAGTGTTTCATTTTATTTCTTTTCGTACACTGGTTTTCATTTTATTTCGTGTTATTTCACCTTTGTGAAAAACCAGGGTCTCTAACAATAGCTACTTGAATCAGTGGCTACTGACTCCTGTCCTGTGACAGGGCTTGGCATAACCTTGACCCATGTCACGTAACCAGTGCCAGGAAATAGGGAAGAGAGTTGAAAGTTTTCAAAGCTATCCCAGGGGATGTGCAGCCTTATTTTCATTTTAACCTACACTACAGTTTACTTGTGACATCATATAAAGAACTATAGGGAGACTTTTCAAACATGCCTAGGGGATGTAAGCACTTGTTCCAGGCTTCTTCTGGCAGACACATTTCTGTGGCTGAACAGAACTCAACAGAAGGAACTGTTTTCACAGCAAGAACTTAGGCATGTGATCGAAAAACTTTCAAGGTGCAGCAGTAATGATTAGTGACAGATGTCCAATAAGAGTCATTCTCATTTGTCAGGTCTACCTCAGCCTGCAACCTCTCAATTTGTGTGCTTTAGTAATTGGTTGTATTTTTGGTATTTATTTCTAACTTACGTTGTATGTGATTTTTTTTTAAAATGGGGAACATGTAACAATATCCACTGGAGTCAGGGATATTAACCCTTTCTAACCATAACCCATGGAAGATGACTAGAGTCCAGAACTAAAGACCCTCTTACCAGCATTCTAACAGAGTTAGCAAAATAGATTTCTTGGTATCTCCTTCATTTGCAAAGGAGCTGAAAGGCTGCAGAGAAAGCTCCTTGTTGCCTAGAAGGGCAGTGGAGGGAGGGGTCTTCTGAAGATAAAAGTAATTCCCTTCTTTGAAGGACTTAAGGATTTCTTTTCTTTTCTCTGTTGCTCTTTCATTTGCAAATTTCCATTGTGTGCTCTGCAGTTTCTAGGGATTTGAGACCCGGGGCAAGTCTCAGCTGTGAATTTACATCTCTGGCTAGGCTATTGTGAAGATACTGTAGGAAGGAAGATTATGGCCTTTCTAGTGAATCAATATGTAGCTACCCTTTGTGTTCCTTATTATCTGTTTAACTGCTGTGTTATATTTCTACTTAATTAATCTCAGACTCCATCTTAAAGTTTTATTGGGTAATTGAAAGATAACAAAGGCAGAAGTAAAGTTAATAGGATTTTAAAGTTAGAATATTTGAATTACAACCTATTTCTGCTAGTTGTGGAATTGAGCATATGGGCGCATACATATAGGGCCAGATCTTCATCTTGGGTAAATCAGCACAGCTCCACTGAAGCCAACAGAGCTATGGCAGTTTGCACCAGAGGAGGATCAGACCCAAATTGTACCTTTTGTTAATTAAAAGCAAATAGCTACACAAGGAATTCAGCACAATTCATTTGGACTTTGTTGTACAATGCTTGGAAGTAAGAACAGTTAAGCAGTTGCTTCTGCGGTTTGACTTTAGAATATTTGTAATCCTTTTGCTTTTGAATACCCTAACTTTTATTCCAGTATAATCATCTTCCTGGGTTGACACGTGTACATTTTCAACTCCCATTTGAGTTTTACAAAAGGACCAATTCTTAATTCTCTGAATCCAAACCCAACCCTTTGAGTCAGTTCCCAGCTTTCTAAGAGTATCCTCAGTCCCCTTTACAGCAGTCTCTCTGTTTAGACTCCTCCTGCTAGATACAAACTTTGGATGCTTTATTTCCTCTGACAGCAAATGAAGGGATGCTTTGCTAGCAATTCTGACTTGCTGTTTATCAGTCCCCTCAAGCTCTTTTCCCAGACCTCTTCCTGCATTTTCAATGTTTGTTCTATCCTCAGATGGCACCAAAAATGCCCTGATACTATTGCTGTTTATTATAGCACCCCCCCCCCCCCCGAAAGCATGCTTGATGCTTTTCAGCCCCTCAAGAGTGGATGGACTCTGGCCTCAGGAAATCACATTCCAAGAGAAGACAGACAGACAGAAGTTAAGGGAAGGGGAACAAGAAATAGGGATTTTTATTGTAATAAAAGTCAGTTCGATTCACAGTAGGCAGCATGGCAGAAGTAGGTCTATGGGTGTGTCTACACTGGGGCTAGAGGTGTAAGTTCTAGCTCGGGCAGACATACCCACACTAGCTCGATGTGAGCTAGCATGCTGAACGTAGCAGTGTAGCCACGGTGACAGGAGTGGCAGGACTAGCTTGCCATCCAAGTACGTACCTAGGATTTCAGACAGGATCATACGCAAGATGGCTAGCCCCCCAGCCGTTTGTGCCACTGCAGCTACACTGCTATTTTTAATGCAAGAGCTCCATCAGAACTAGCACGGGTATGTCTACTGAAGTTGGAAATTACACCTTCAGTGTCAACAAAACCTGCAAATGTAAACGTGGACTGGGTAGAAGCTCTGCAGGTTAGCTCAGAGAGGTTATAATAAATACAAGGACCATGTGAAAGAAAGCACAGAGGTTATTATACAAACATTTTATGTATTCAGACTCAAAACCATATACAACTGTTCTATCACACATATAACAACTCATGAGTTTCCAGATCATCTGTCCATCCCTGAGGTGGGATTTTAGCCCCCTGAATTAGCAGATGTCCTGATATCCATAGTGTAGTTAGGTGGCCCTGATAAAGTTAGCTGGATTACCCAAGGTATTATGGGATGGAGCTATGCATCACTCCTCCCTCACTTCCTGTTTAATTAATGGAGGTTCTCCCTCCCCTCCACCCTGCATAGTAGTGTGTTGTGGTACAGCAAAACAAAGCGGGAAGTTCCCAGCCTGCACTCCTTTGAATAGGCTTTTTTTTTTGTTGTACTGAGTGGTCCCTTTCCAAAACATAGAATCTTAGTACCTGTGTATGGCTGCCTGTTGTTCTCCCCAATTGCCTTCTTTCTCTGGCAGCATGATACTTCAAGACCCATGTCAGTATTGGCTGATGATATCTCAAAATTACCAGTACAGTTGCAAAAGAAGGTTTATGGCTGTTAATGTTACATATCCCTCCTCTAGCCTCTCCTCCTGCCCTCAAATCTGTGGAGACCCACTCCACACAGCTCTGAAGGAGGAGTTCCTGCAGGGCACCAGGGCAGAAGCATGAAATGCAGCTGGTACATCTCCCTTTTCAATGCCCCAATTTCTGATGGCTTTGGCTTTTCTCTCCTTGTGGAAGGACAGGGGAGACTATTGCCCACAGACTTTTTATGTCTGTATTTCATTCCAATTATTGGTTCAGGTCACATTTTAATACTCTCTGATTTGTCCTCAGTCAGTTCCAGTGCTGGATTTATTGTGAAATGTGATGGTGAGAACAATTAAACATTTTAAAATTGAGAATATACATCATTTTCTACATATTTTAAGTCAGGTAATGTGCTATTTCCCCTGCAAAATGCATTTTCTGCATCAAAGGCACTAATCCAGCACCTTGAAAGGCTAGAAAATTTATCAAGGACATGAGAATCTGAAATAATCAACTGCTTTTGGAGGAAAATCAGCCTAATGTGCAGCCTAATGCGTATTTTATATCTCAGATTAATCCATCTACCATTGTGAACCTTTAATCCTCAATCCCACTCTACATTAGGGACTGTTTGTAAAAATCCTTCAAAATAAGGATTATAAGGCCCAGCGTCAAATGCAGTCTCTGCTCTCAAATCCTTATGTTGTTTGCAACATGAATGAATTGGAGTCCGTTAAATGTAGCATAAATGAGGTTTTTGATGGACTAGGTCACATTTTATTGGCCTTTTAAACAGCAGTGGTTGGACTGCATTTCCCTGGGGTCATCAATATTTTAAACATCTTGTTGTACTTGATAGCATTCTGAAGAAATGTTTGTAACCTATAATAACATCTTAGTCCAGCATGCTGCACGTTGTGCCCTTTCCATAGGAGAGAAGGTTATTTCCATCCAGGATGGGTGTATTAGGGACAGAAGATTTGTTTTTTACCATCCTGTACTCTATGCCTTGTTGTTTTATACAAAATAGGAAAACTAATTTCACAGAATTAACCTGAAAATCCTTTTTTGAATAATTCATTCTGGAACATCTTGCTGACTCATAGAGGCTTTGTTGCCGTGAGTAACTTTCAAGCCTAAATTGCTCTGAACATATCTGCATTTCCTTTGATTGTTAATATGACAGACAGGTTTCACACTGGTCTGTGCCAACATGAAGTAGCTGTGTCAAATGAAATTTACTCTGAATATGCCTAATGTTGCATGAGCTACAAGTTGTCTTCGACTGAAAGCTTTATTTCCCCTTTTATTGAACTTGGGAATATAAATAATTTGGTACTCATGACTAGCAGCTGGGTTGATTTACCAAAATCTGCATTAAGCCATTTCCTGGTTTCTTGTTAAGGTTCCTTGGATTTAGATGTTTGTTTCTAGTGTAGAGTATATGTATTTTTTTATTATTGTGCAGCGGCAGAATCAATCTGTGGATTGAGTCAATTAGGCAGAGAAAAGTAATAGATGTTAAATGTATCAGTCTGGATATAATTTCATAAGCAAATCAGTTTACCACACAAAGAATCGTCTTCCCAAATCTGGACTAGAAGTCTGCCTTCTAAAACTGTGGTATGGAGTGTTTTAAAATATCCTGCTGCAAAATGGTCACACTCGTTTGATACCTGATATTTAAAATCTTGCAATCATCATAGTACCTGTCTTTTGTATCTCTCCAAGTACATTTTACAACTAGAACTTCCTACCCATTTGTTACTGTATATTGAATGCACTCTTCAAAAATATACAACAGTCAAGTGGTACACAGCACTGCGGGAATTACAGCTAACGTCAATTAAAGCCCTGTCAAGTGAATGTGAGGTATGAGTGTGAAAATTAATATATATTAAAAGGAGCTTTTGAAGATTTATTATGAATTAAGTTGCAATATCAGCTTCTTATTATAGCATATGCATTATATAGTCAGTACAGGCTACATTGTGGCATAGTCTGAAGGTTGCTTTAGAAACTGATTTAAACTGGTGCAATAGTTGTGGGTAGACCAGGCCTAAAGAATCCATGTAGCGGGGAGCGGTTTGGGAGGGTGGAAAAATTAAAGCGCCCTCTGCACCTTTGCACAAGGCTGCCTGGACTATCACAGGACTGTAGGGACTGCTACTGATTAACGCCCCTGCAGGAACAGCTAGTCAGAAAGGCCGTGCTCCAGGTCATACATTATTACTACCCTTGAGAATTCTGCTACATTCCCCTCATCCCATCCCTCCACCCCCAACCCATATGGCTCTGGAACGCTGACTCTTAGGCAGAATGCCTTCCATGTTCCTCTTGGGGTGGTAGGTCCACACATCATCCCTTACAATGGCACAGTCTAGCTCTCTGTACTTGTGACTTTCGTGACACTCATTGCCGCAATAAAAGGTTATAAATGTTATTAATTTAGGCTCTGATCCCGCAAAGATTGATGCACATATTTAATTTAAAGTTAATGGGGCTACTCACATGCTTGAAGTTAGGTAGATGCATAAATCTTTCCTGGAGCATGGCCTATATGGTGCCCTGAGGGTACCCTGTACTTGTATTAGAGGGAATCGCATGAACAGACCAGACTATAGGACTAAAGGGAGGCTGAGTCTTTTTACTGGGAAAGAACAGTGAATGAGACAGGCTATAAATACAGTTACCGAGGGCAGCGAATAAACAAAATTATGTGACTAAAGTTAAGAAAGTTTCCCCTTCAGACACACCAGGGTACAATCCAGACTAATGAGTAGCTGTGTCACCTCCGCCTTGTAACCTGAGGTGCCCTTTACAATGCCCTGCTGCTGTAGCTTCCAGTCTGGACTGCTCACAAACAGCCTCCAGCATTAAGTCATTCCCAGCTATGTCTGTGTGTGCTGCAGCCAGCCAGCCAGCTAGCCACACCTTGCCTCTTGCCAGCCTCGGTTATGCTTGAGGGTGACCCCAATACACTCCCAGTCCCAGATTTCCCCCCAGAAATGTATGTCCTGTACTGCCCAGCCCTCTCCTGGACAATACAAATTTATATAGGTTCGTTATTCCTTTAAGGGAAAAATATACATACAACTCGTTACCCCAAATGGAGTCACCCAGACACTTCAGCTTGCACAGACTGGATTAGATAAAAACAGTAAACCAAGTTTATTAAGAGAGATTTTAAATGAGTACAAGTAATGAGGCATAAAACTCAGAAATGGTTATATGAAAAATAAAGATAAACTGCTTACTGGTGCCTAACTTAACAAACTATATTAGATTCAAAGGCAAGTTTTCTTAGCACATGCTTTCAGCAGTCTTACTGAGCAAACTCTTTTTAGGTGAGAACCACTCTCACAGAGTCCAGTAGCTGCTTCCTTCGTCTCTTCAGATGCAGTGAATGTGATGGACAGGGAGAGAGGTGTCTGGTGGGGTGTTTGTCCCTCCTTCTTTATAGTTTCATTCTTCCTCTTGAAAAACCTCTCCAGCTGAGACCTAGGAGACAGAGTCTATGTCAGGGGTGAACAAACTGGCTCATGAGCCACATGCAGATCTTTTACAATTAAAGTGCAGCTCGCAAAGCTCCCCGCGCCCTCCCCCCCATTCTATACCTACCAGACTGGGGAGGGGGAGCTCAGGGCTTCTGTCTGCAGGAGGTGCCTGCCAGGGCTTGGGGCTTAAGCCCTGAGCTACAGCAGGCTGAAGCCCTGAAACCCCTACTTCCCGCAGGCCAGAAGCCCCTAGCTGCACCACCCCACCGCAGAGATGAAGCCCTGAGTCCCGAAGTTGCACCCTGGCTCTCGAACTTCTGAAGATTGTGCTATCTGGCTTAGAGGGTGAGTAAGTTTGGCCACCCCTGGTCTATGTGGAAGGAGATTCCCTGCTGGTTTTTTCACCTGTTTGAACTTCCTTTGTCTTCCCTGCTTGATGACTCTGTTTACTGCTTAAATGCAAATTAAGGCAAGTACACATTCCTTTGTTTAGGACAGACCTGTTTACCAAATTGTGTGGGCAGGGCTGTGGGGTTTGGGACATGTGTTGCTAACACCATTCAGGGGCATGGACATCAGGTTTGTTTAATTTTTGGTGGTCCCCAGAATGGGTCCAAGCAGAGCCATCCCATCCATAGGTCAGACCGGGGCAACTGCTCCAGGCCCTGCACTTTGGGGGGGCCCCACGCTTCAGGGGGATGCAGGGTCCAGGGTGGCGGGGGCGGACTGTGGCCGGGTCACTTGCTGCTGCTGGCACCAGGTCCCCTGCTAACCCTCCAGACTGCCCTGGACCCCACTCCGCCCCGAATCCCAAGTCCCCCTGAAGTGCGGGGCCCGGGGCAGTTGCCCCGGTCTGACCTATGGATGGGATGGCTATGACAATATAAGCCTAAACATTGGTGGAGCCAGGCCCACCTTCCTGCATATTGGTGGAGCAAGGGCACCATGGTCCCCTATGTTCACGAGAATCTTATAACTTCACATACAATGTTGCCACAAAGATTTTGTGAGGCCAATACTGATCAGCAGATAATGAGTTTTTAAATGATAACTCACAAGCCACACTTTGTACAAACATTATTAAAATTGTGTGTAGGGTGTGAATACAGGGGTATATTCTGTCCCACCCCATCAGTTTAATTTAAAATGCAGCAGTTCAGTCATTGTAATGGACTAAATTAAGAGGCAGCTTCCCAACTTGAAAAATTTAAACATTTTAAAATATGTCTTAATAAAGTGTACAGTCTCGGGTGGGAGATTGGAGGAGCCTGGGCCAACTGGCTAGGGCATGTAAGAGTACTCACCGCAGTTGTGGATAATGACCAATGCCATGTGACTGGAGTAAAACTTATGTCGTGTGACTGGTGCCAAAAAATAAACATCCATCCTTTACCAGAAAATGCTGTCCTTCTGCATGTTTGCCTAGTGGCACATGCTTCTAAAAGACTGACTATAATACAAAAGAACTATGCTAAGACTGGGAAAAGTGATGATAGCAATTGTTCTTGTTTGTGAGTGGTTTTATAAAAGTGTTTATGGAGAGAAAGAGGTCAAAGTAGATACAGACCATAAACCTTCAGAAGCCATATTACAGAAGCCCTTCTGCAAAGTACCACCTAGACTTCAGAAAATGATCAGGAAATTGCAAAACTATGCATTAAATGTGAAATACTGCCCAATAAAGAGCTTCTTATACCTGGCATGCTGCCAAGAGTACCTATAAACAGTGAAAGCAAGAAGCTGCAGGAAGGGGAATTTGAACTAAATGTAATTCAAGTACTACCCATTTCCAAAACAAAATTTGACAAGAAATGCAAAATGTCCCAGCTTTGCAAGAGGTTGAAAGACTCATTCTAGATGCAAACTAACACAAAAAGTCTAGGTACCACTACATTACTGGGACTATTGAGATGAAGTTGCTGCGTATATAAAAATATTGTGTTACAGTAGTACATATGAGGTCAGAAATGTTAAAGATAATCTACATTGCATCCTAAGAAGCACAAGACTAGAACTCAGGGTATCCAGTATTGGTCACAGTATAAGAACTTGAATAGGATTCTAGCCAGGTATGAAGGCTGTAATTAAAGATACGGTATCCAAATGTGGAATCTGTAATATATCCAGGGAACAGAATGTGAAAGAATCTCGGAAACCATATAGGATTCCTGATCACCCTTTGGCTGTGGGAAGCACAGTGTGAATTAACTTAGCAACTTGAATACTTATATCCACACTTAGCATTGTTAGAATATGGCAGCACACTTCACAATGCTTTGTTAGGATCATCAGTTCAGAGAGTCATAAACAGAAGGACAAAATCTATAGCAGAAGCTTCTAACCAGCTTCTTCAACCAAAGCCAATTAACCCTGAAATATTTACAAAAGAGCTGAATGCCAGAAAAAACTAGAACAATGAAATATGACAAGAATACCAAATAATTACTCTATAACAAGTGGAAGAGAATGTCAGATTCCAAACAGGAAGTATTGATGCCATCATTACCAAGGTTATGGACATTGTCATGCCCACCCCTTAGAACCATCTCTACAGGAGAACATAAAGATGCTTAAACAAAATCAAGAAGTATAGGTGTCTTTCTGGGGGCACCCAGAATGCTTAACAGCACTTTTGTGTTTCCCACATTTTAGAATAAATGTATGCTAACAGTGGGAAAATACAGGGGCTAGAAACCGTGAGGCAGTGATACACTCAGTTCTGAAGCAGATGGTTAACTGTGTCCCTCACACTGACACATGTATTATCAGAGTAGTAACAGTATTTTGAGTCTCCTGGTTGGAGAATATCTTAACCTGTGTACACAACTTGCAAAACCACAAGGAAACAGATAAGGGATAATGGGTCAGTGCAGGGAATTGGTAATAGGAAGTGGTTCTGGTCTCCTTTTCTCTCTCTGTTTAATTCAGTGGAGTTACACCAGTCCAGATCTGGTGTAACAGAGATCAGACTCAGGCCCAGAGAATTTCACCACTAAGTTTCTGGTTCATATCGGCGTAGGTTAGTAGACACACAGAGGCAGGAAGTCTTGTGCTGTCCCCACTGCCTCTCTTTTGTGGGAACACAGAGAACTTTGACCAGTAGCTTTCATGAGCACTAAACTCACATGTAAACAAATTAAAGGAGAAACGAGGCCTTCATGAATAGCCAAGTTCAAGTTCAGGACCCTTTCTGCTGACCACCAGGATTTTATGATGGAACCAGGTTCCTTTTGCATTGAATTGCTCCAGCTGAGGGAAGATGGAGCAGTGTAATGTGGCAGCTGCATAGAGCTGGATAAACCTACTGATGAAGGTGGTTACCTATAAGCAAAACATAGAATGGAAAATAAAACTGGGATCTCACCAAGATGCTGCAGAAGAGTATAAGCTTTGTGAATTCCAACAATTCTAATGTAACTACGGCCTGGTCTGCAAACAGTATACAGTAAATCAGTTTGGAGTGTGATTTTTTTTTAAAGTGATTATATTTATACTGGTAGAAAGCCTAGTGTGGATGCAGTTATACCTGTATAAAGGTGGCTTATACCAGCATAGCTTATTCTCTTTCCCATACCTACAGTGGTATAAAGCAGTTTTTTACACTGGTATAACTGTGTCTACACTAGGAGGGTTGTCCCACTTCACCATATCAGTATAGTTAAAGTGGTACAACGTTTTAGTCTAGACAAGGCCTAAGTCACCACTCAAAATGTTTCAAATTGGAGAAATTCTTAATTCATTGCCGGCAGTTTGATTTGAAAAGATATTGTGGCCTCCAATTCATTTTGCACCTCAGAGTTGGATACATTCAAAAAGAATGCTTTATTAACAGATTTTCAAGTCACTGTAGTGGTTGTGAATCTGGTTAAAGAGCAGTACCAGTGCTGTGACAGTCCCAACATCAGTTTAATGAGGTGCCAACTTAAAAAACCATAGTGGTGACGATGTAACTGTGGCAGTATTAAACAGTTGTTTGAAGTGTTGTAGTAGTGTTGGTCCCAGGATATGAGAGAGAGAGACAAAGTAGGTGAGGTAATAGCTCTGTGTAGCTCAAAAGCTTGTACCTTCCACCAACAGAAGTTGGTCCAATAAAAATATGTTACCTCACCCACCTTGTCTCTTGCAATGTTAAATGCGTAGCCATAATGACAGACAACACCCAGCTCCAGTCACCACGTGTTGAATAATAAAAGGCAGCTGTGTCTGGATTGGCTTTTGATTCTGAGGATACAGTTGCAGAACAAAAACAATCCCACCAAACCAAAATTTGAGCTGTCGCAAAGAAACAACACACTCTGTTGAAAACTCTTCCTTATAATAATAAAGAAAGAAAGAAACCTGAACCCGCTAAAAAAAAAGAGTTTTCCAGGTTCGCAGGCAAGATCCTCAGGTAGTAAAATTAACATAGATCCATTGAAATCAATGGATATAAACTGATTTACACCAGCTGAAGACCAATTCCCACAAGATTAACCAGAGCTTAATCATAGTTACCTGATACTTATAACATATGCATCCTCCTACTCTTCGCTCCAGTCTACGCAAAATAGTGGTCAGATCTTCATCTACCACCATGCATTACTTTCCTCCTTGAATCTCTGCACTGGCTTTTCCTCTCCCCACACATTAAGTTCTACTTGCTCGTTCTCACCTTTAAGGCCCTAACATTTGAGTGCTAGACTTTGCAACCTTAATTATCATAACATAGTTTCTCGTGTCTAGTGTAGAGATATTTTGTCTCCTGTTTTTGGTATTGTAGTTGGATAATACTAAAAAAAACCTAATTTTTTCCTTTGGTAGAAGAAGAGACAGACAACCAAATCACCAGTAAGTAATTCTGTTTTTTCCCTGTACAAATGTGTGTGGAGATTTAGGAAATCACAAATTATTGCTGAAAGTAACTTTCAAAAGTGCTTTGGAACTGACTAATATTATCCATAGTATAAATTGGCTTTAGAGTAATTCTTGGAGTAATGAGGCCAACAGGACATATCCATCTTCTTCATCGTGTAAAATGATTTTAAAGTATTATTTGGCAATACTTTTACAACTCGGTTATTTTTGGCAAGCCTTTCAGCAAAGTTTTCCATTCTCACCCAAGGTTAATGTAATCAAGTCCTCTCTTTCATCCCTTCTGAAAATACATGGAATTAGAAAAAATGTGGAGGGCTTTGGAGCATCATAATGGTTTTTCTGACTCATTTTCCTACATATTCAAAATTGACTCCTTTACTTTATTCCGTTGTGAGGGCCTACCTGAGTCTATTGGCATCAGTTTAAGTTGTGTCAATTTCCCCGTAGGAGAAATCAAAGGTTTGCATTAGCATTGTTGTGATGGGCTCTCCCTGGGGTGCAGCCTGGGACCAGGATGCAGCCTGGGACTGTGCCCCCTGAACTCTCCCCAGCCTGGGCTCTCTCTCACAATGCCTTGCTAGTGATCAGCAGCAACTCCTCCAGGTGCTGTGATCACTCTGCACAACTGCATGTGGAGCCCCACACCCAGCTAGATTGCATGAATTCTCCCAGAGCCACTCATGAATCACACAGAGAAAGGCACCAGCCAAATCCCCCCAGTTTCCAGCACTGTACCCCAGGAATATACCGTCTTGCACTGCTCAAGATGGGCAGTGCACATGTATGAATTGGTTCACCACTTCAGCAATGGAAAGTGGACATACACCAGCCTTTGCCACCCTGAGCAGATTTGCCCCACGCTTCATACAAACTCACTGGTAAAGGTAAACAATTAAACTTATTGGCTATAAAAGGTAGATTTTAAGTGATAGCCAAACAGTCAGAGTGGTTACCAAAAGGAAAGAAAATATAAGCACACAGTCTCAACTGTCAACCCTATTAGACTGGGCAACATCTAGATTAAGCAATTTTTCTCACCTCACTGGATATTGCAGTCCTTAATATACAGGTTTGTTCCTTAAACCTGGGCCAACCTCCTCTGTTTGAGGCTTGTCTTCTTCTCAGTGTCTTAGTTGTTTGCAGTGAAGGTGGGGGCAGGAGAAGGGCCCAGTATGTGTCCACTCTGTCTGTTTTATACCCTCAGTCCATGTGCTTGGGGAGCACAAGTCCAGGTATGTCTGGGGGGCATTGCTGAGTCTCTCCAGGAAAGGTTGAGCAGTTCCCCTGGTGTGGCCTCATGCAGGTGAGTCTCACTGGATAGCCTGTTTGAGTATCATTCCTGACAATCCTTTAATTCAAAGCAATGCCACTTCCCCCAGTGGCTGGTAGGGGCACTCAGGCTGTCCTGCTACTCCGGGTTCCAGCCTGGAACCTTTCAATCAGCGGACGAGGTTTGCACTGTCCTAAACCTTGCTGCCATTTCCCTGGGCAGCTTCCTAGTCTACCTCTATAGGCTTCTTTCTCCACCACCTCTCTGGGGAAACTTTCCCTCATGGCCTGGATCCCAGGGCTTCTATTCTCCCCTGGGTTTCCTTCTTTCCCTGTCTAAGTCCAGAGAGTGACTGCAGCCTTCCACACTGCAGCCCTCTTCTGCCCTCACTTCCTGACCTTATACCAGCCCTGCCTGCTCCTGACTAGCTGGGCTCCATCCTCAATAAGTGCTTGCCTGTCCAGCCAAACTCTATCAGGTTACTTAACACCTTCTGAGTCACATTATCTCTTTCTGGGCTAATGTGGGTTGAACACCCAATCACAAAATCATTCAAATTTCACATGATCCCCATCACTACTTCGTTACCCTGTATTTCTCAACATTGAATTTCATCTGTCATCACACTGCCCATCCACTTCCCTTTGTTAGGTCCCTCTGAATTGCTTCATATTCTTTTCTAGTCTTGCCTAAGTCAAATGGTTTTGTCATCTGCAAATGTTGCCACCTCCAAAGTCTGTATGTGGGGAGGTGAAGGCACCCATTATTACTGTTTTCTTAGGCTGTTTTTCAATTTCTTCATGTAAACCAGATGGAATTAAGTTTTGCTTGGAGCTTATGAGTTCATCTGAGCCTGAATTGCAAAGCAAAACTCATAAGGTACAAACTCATGTGAATAAAAAGAGGAAATAACCACATGTACCCGTGCAGAGCAAAATGGCTGACTTTCACACAGAAACTTGTGGATAGATACTTGCCAATCTATTGGGACGTATGTTCTGTGTGTATTTATTTAGTATGTGCTGGGGAAAGGTTTAAGGATAACAAATGGAAATATATAATAACTTGATTTTGGGTGGAGGGGTTGTGCTTGGACACAGCTACCATCTTGCCCTAAATTCGCACACATTCTATCCACTCTTTTCTTAGACTTGAGGCTATAGCTAGGTGATTACTACATATTTCTACTTAAACAAAGTGTTAAATCCTATGTCCTAAGCTTATTGAAACTAACTATTCAGCCATCCAACAGCATAGGTGTCTTCTCTCCGAAAGAGGGAATTAGTTTCTTGTGAAGCCATTACAACTAATCCGACCATGCTATTAGAGACTATAAAAATGATTAAAACTGTACAAAGAACTCTTGACCAGCTGTTAGCTGATTTATCCACTAAACCATGAGCAATTCTTAGCATAAAAGTGTAATTGGTCTGTTGAGGTTTCAGACTTGAATTACCCAGAGGTTTACCGTAAGATGATTGGAATTCAGTATTCCATATGGTGAAGCACTTGGCTGCCAGGATAGTCTGGGAATATATAACAATAGTAATAACCTTAACTCATAAGAATCAAGTTGGAGATTAGGAGGAAAACTTCAGTAAAGATAAAGAACTAAATAGCCCTTTGTTATTTTTTTCGTCTGAAATACTATGAAAGTGACAATCTTAGTGGTTCAGAAACACATGTCCTGCTGTGTGTCATTAGGCAACTGAACGTTTTGATGGCTTTGTTATCAGACCTGATAATATGATGAAGTCAAAGTTTCTGCATCTGCTTTTTTGCATTTTCACATACAGGATACATTGTTCTAGTTTAACTGTAATAAATGAAAAGAACATCCAGTCTCTGTCTTGGGTCATCTCTGACAGAGGTCATCTCTGTCTTGCAAGGGCAAGCTAGTATCTGTGAACCAAAACTTAGTAAACCTCAGATTTTTAATTTTTGAAACCTCATGTTCATATTTACTATAAAGTCATCATTCAAATCACGCTAGCAATTCCTTCTGAATCCTGTGAAGTGTTTGATTTGTCCTAGAGCTCTCAGCTAGAGTACTGTTTCTGTACATACAATATTATATTTGTGTCGAAGCTCTCCATAGCAACTAATGAGCTCCTGAGGGTAAGAAAAGAAATAAAGCTCAAGTTTGATTTCCGAAAATGAAGCAGTCATTTTCCATTTTCAGTGCTGAGTTTGAAATGATTCACAATTCAGCTGCATTGTCATTAGCTTCCTGTACAACTGACATGGAAAACTTAAGCTAACCCTTAACAACCTTACTGTGCTCTTAGAGAACTACATTAGCAGCCTCCGCAAATGCTGTATGTGGAGCAGTATTTGTGCTGTGTGTGCCTTCATTTTTCTATGAATAGGGGATACATCTTGCAAGCTACATGAGCAGTACTGAGAAGTGGAGTGTCTAAGCTGAGCTGTAGTAAGGAGTTCACTGGCAGAGATGTTAGGGCTATTTCATTACGACTCCTCCTCTAGGATATAATAGCAGCCATTTAATTTTATTTTTGCTCTGCATCTGCCTTGTCCTTGTTCCATCATACATTTTTCCCCCCATCTGTTTGTTATCTGAATTCTGAAACTACAAAATGGAATCAGCGTCAAAAGTAGAACAGGAAGAAGACAGGAGGTATTCCAGAGAATGTCCTGTTTGTGACGCCTAATGACACATCCTATACATCCAAAGGATGTATTTCTGTAAAGCACTGTGTTTTTGCAGAACGGGGTAGGAGCTAAGGTAGTTGCTTTCACTCTTTCTAGAAAAGGAAAAAAAATAAAAATGTATTAAATTCATTGTAGTCCCTGAGTTTTACTAGTGATCATATTATCTTGATTGTTGTAATCTCGTCAGGACTCTCTCCCCCTCTCCATGCAATGAGCCCGTATCACCCTCTTTTGCCTTTTCCAGAGTCTTATCTTTCTCTATGTCCCTTCTGCATCAGAATCTAGAACTATCCACTCTTTGTTGCTCTCCATGACTTTGGTGTATCCAAAAGATTTCCCTTGTAAGGTAAAATTTAGGATTCCTTCTGAGAGACAAACTTAGAAATTGTGAATGGAAAAAACCAAAGATCTAGCCAGTCCTCCTTCTCTTTCTGGCAAGTGTGTCTTGCTACTCAACAAACATACATACACTTAGGATTCCAAGCATATATCCATCCTTGCTGTAAATGCATCACAAACTACTACTTTCCAGTCACCATTCTCATGAGAAAAAAACTCTTAGCATCAGAAGAGAAAATTAAAGCTCTCATTTGTGACTCTCTATTATCCCCTGGCACTGCAAATAGAACTCTTAATTTCCTACTATAGATTTCTCTTCAAGTGTCTGAAAACTACAGTAAAATCTTCCCTTTTTCAGCCTCCTTTTATATGTGATAAACGTGTTGAAATACTACAGAGAAGGGTGCTAGTAATACCTAAGCTAGATAGATAGGTTCTTTATTTCTTGAGCCTTTCCTCCTACGGCAAAACAGCCCTTTCATATCACAAACCAATCTCCTTTCCTTCCGAGACTTCTCTAAACCCTGGATAACCATTTCTATAGTGTGTGATCTAAACTGTATGCAATATTCCACTTGTGTCTCTACATATTCTCTCTTTGAATTTGAAACATGGTCTGTTATTTATCCAATTTATGATCCTTTACCAACAGTATGCATCATGATTCTGCCTTCATTGCATTACTCAGAACCAAAATCCATTTATTTTCTCTCATCCATTTCATGGATATTTGCTTTCTCCCCACACCCATACCAGCATATACATAACACATCAACCATTTCCAAACAATGAAAATCATGTCCCAGTTACCCACTCTGAAAAATTTACCTTTTACCTCACCAGAAACGTTGCACTGTTCTCCTTTTTGTTTTTGAATTAATTTATACATTTGTCCAATGATGATTTTCATCATTTTAGACTACAAATACAGTTTTGTTGGGATTTTCCCCTGAAAAACTGCATGAGGTCTTGACCAAGTAAGCCTTGGAGGCCCAAAGAAAGTTTAAAAAAAGACAAAAACCAAAATAAACTAAGACACTGGTGTGGGACACAGGAGGTCTGGACTCAGTTCCTGACTCTGGCACAGCCTTCATGTGTGATGTTGGGTAAGTCACGTGGTCTCTCTGTGCCTCAGTCCCCCATCTGTAAAATGGAGATAATACTTCCTTTCTCCCACCATTTGGTGTTGTTTGTTTAGATTGTAAGCTCTTCAGGGAAGGGACTCTTACTGGTTTATATAGCCCTTTGCACAATGGGGCTCTGATCTCTGTTGGGGGTCTCTGGGCACTAATGTAATACAACAAGAGTTCTGAAGGAACTCAAATGTGAAATTGCAGAACTATTAACTGTAGTCAATAACATATCATTTATATCAGCTTCTGTACCAGATGACTGGAGGATAGCAATGTGACGCCAATTTTTAAAAAGGGCTCCAGAGGTGATTCCGGCAAATACAGGCCTGTAAGCCTGACTGCAGTACCCGGCAAACTGGTTGAAACTATAATAAAGAACAATATTGTCAGACATATAGATGAACATAATTTGTTGAGGAAGAGTCAACATGGTTTTAGTAAAGGGAAATCATGCCTCACCAATCTGCTAGAATTCTTTGAGGGGATCAACAAGCATGTGGATCAAGGGGATCTAGTGGATATAGTGTACTTAGATTTTCAGAAAGCCTTTAACAAGGTCCCTCCCCAAAGGTTCTTATGCAAAATAAGCTGTCATGGGATAAAAGGGAAGGTGCTCTCATGGATTGGTAACTGGTTAAAAGATCAGAAAAAAGGGTAGGAATAAATGGTCAGTTTTTAGAATGGAGAGAGGTAAATAGTGGTGTTCCCCAGGGGTCTGTTCTGGGATCAGTCCTAATCAACATATTCATAAATGATCTGGAAAAAGGGGTAAACAGTGAGGTGGCAAAATTTGCAGATGATACAAAATTACTAAAGATAGTTAAGACCCAGGCAGACTGCAAAGAGCTACAAAAGGATCTCTCAAAACTGGGTGACTAGGCAACAAAATGGCAGATGAAATTTAATGTTGATAACTGCAAAGTAATGTACATTGGAAAACATAATCCCAACTATACATATAAAATGATGGGGTCTGAATTATCTGTTATCACTCAAGAAAGAGATCTAGGAGTCTTTGTGGATAGTTCTCTGAAAACATCAACTCAGTATCCAGCAGCAGTCAAGAAAGTGAACAGAATGCTGGGAATAATTAAGAAGGGGATAGAAAATAGGACAGAAAATATCATGTTGCCTCTATATAAATCCATGGTATGCCCACATCTTGAATACTTTGTGCAGATGTGGTTGCCCCATCTCAAAAAAGATAAATTGGAATTGGAAAAGGTTCAGATAAGGGCAAAAAAAATGATGAGGGGTTTGGAATGGCTTTTGTATGAAGAGAGATTAATAAGACTGGGGCTTTTCAGCTTGGAAAAGAAACAGCTAAGGGGAGATATGATTGAGGTCAATAAAATCATGACTGGTGTGGAGAAAGTAGATAAGGAAGTGTTGTTTACTTCTTATAACACAAGAACTAGGGATCACCAAATGAAATTAATAGGCATCAGGTTTAAAACAAATAAAAGGAAGTATTTCTTCACACGATGCACAGTCAGCCTGTGGAACTCCTTGTGATGTTGTGAAGGCCGAGACTGTAACAGGGTTCAATAAATAGATAAGTTCATGGAGGATCGGTTCATCAATGGTTATTAGCCAGGATGGGCAGGAATGGTGTCCCCAGCCTGTGTTTGCCAGAAGCCGGGAATGAGCGACGGGATGGATCACTTGATGATTACCTGTTGTGTTCATTCCCTCTGGGGCAGCTGGCACTGGCCACTGTGGGAAGACAGGATACTGGGCTAGATAGACCTTTGGTCTGACCCAGTAGGGCCATTCTTATGTTCTTATATTCTTAACAAAATAATAATACATACACTTCTGGTGGCCCTCATTACCTCCAATATCCTGTCTTTCTGTGGGGAAAGGCTAGTATTCTGACAAAGAAGAACGTCACCCCACAGGGTTCAGGGCTGAGTCCACTTTTGCCACCAGTGACAGCTTTGTTTTTATTGGACAGATTTTCTTCAGGCCCAGGCTTGCAGAAATGCCATCAGAATTAACAAAGTCTTTCAGCCATGCAGAAAGCCAGTTTTAATACAGGTAATTAAAAATGGATGTTGAATTTAGGTTCCGTTAAAATTCCATTTGAATTTACAAACTCCATTGTGGGTTTTATGAAAACACTACAGTGCAGGTTTCTAATTTTGCTTGTTTTGTTGGCACTGGCAATTGTTTTTCTATTGTGCCCATCAACGCATTCAAAAGACAGAACACTTAGATAAATAAAGTTTGTGTAATTTCCTGAAATTCAAATTAAAAATATCTTTTTATCCCTACAGTTTTAGCAACATGGTAATACCATTTGATTGATGATTTTTTTCCTGTTTCTTCAAGAAACTTCCCCCAATTTCCTTGTCAAATGCTGCTGATCATCTCAGAATATCAGAAAAGGCAAAGTTAATGAACTGCACATAGTAAATTCAACTGTGCTGAAACCATTATCACCAGAAATTCCTTACCACTCACACACACACACACTCCTTTGATATTAGTCACTTCAGCCTGTCCTTGCTGCAAGCTAAGTAAGAAAATGTCAAAGATTTTTCATCTCCGAGATCTGATGAGGTTATACCCAGTTTCTTACTTCTGAAGCCTCGGTCTTGTGTGTGTGTTTGTGTTTAGTGTTCCTGTGAATTGATGAGGAAGGCTTTCTAGTTTAGCTGCTTCACTTTAAGTAGAATTAGGAATTAAGACATGCTGTGTTTGCCAATATCTCCTGGTATTCTTCTAGAAGCATATGAAACCAAGCATTTCCTGAACTGAATCTGTAGCGTATTAATACCTAGTTATTTGTGTAATTATAGAACTGATAACTGAACCCCAAAGAGTTTGGAGGTTTGTTTTGGTCCTGAGGAGAATAAAGAAGATAAAGGATTATCTGAAATTTTGTCATATTAGAGCAGTGGCATCGATTTAGCAGGTCTGGTGAAGACACGCTAAATCGATGGCCGAGTACTCTCCCGGCGACTTCAATACTCCACCTCAATAAGAGGCAGAAGCTAAGTTGTAACTTACGTAACTCAACTAGTGTAACTTAGATTGATTTACAGAGTTAATGTATACAAGGCCTAAGTCTAAAAAGCACTCTGGCAGACACAAATAAGATAATTGTACATACAACTCCACCCTTTGTTTTCCTTGGCTATTCAGACTGTAAGCTCTTCAGGGCAGGGGACTGTATGTGTATGTATTAAAGTTAGCACAATGGGAAACTGATTGGATGCTATTGTAATACAAATTATTATCTATTCTACTGTCGCCAAATGTAAACTTTAAATGGTGATGACAACTGTGAGCTATAGACAACCGCAACTGAAGGGGACTGGAAAAATTGAAGCATGAAGTCAAGACACAGTTTAAAAAGAACAGGAGAAAATAGGTGGAAAATGAAAAGGAGGTTACTTGAGAGGGAAAGATAACTAATGTTTCAAGCACACAAGGATCAAGAGGTCAGTGCAGGATATGGTAGGGCCTCTTCTAAGAAAGAAGGGTAATTTACTGATGTAAGAGATACACTAGACAGTGCAAAAACACCAAAATGAATCCTTTTTCTCTGTGACCATTTTTTGGGAAGGATGGGGAAAGATGCCAGGAACAGACATAAATTTCCCATGGGAGGAAAGGGGGAGGGGAAAGAGAGAGAGAGTAAAAATTCAGGATCTGCCATAAAGGGAGATCAAAATAGAGTCGAAAATATTCCAGTGTGAACATTTCACATGATATATTTTTAGCTCTGATGGAAAAATTAGGCAATGTAATAGTAATTATATATAATATGAAGATATATTATCTTATGAGATAGCAAAAAGTTTTTAAAATGCAGTTCTAGTGCAGATTGCAATTGTGTGATGATAAACAGCACCTTCTTACTCCAGAGATCTGTGCACAAAAATAAGATTGTACTGTTTATTATTTCAGTTCCCCCTCTGCCCTCCATCCCAGGAATGTATAAAATTGGCACTTGGGCCCCCTGCAATTTCTCCAAAATGATTTTTGACTGATCTATTTCTCTTTAATTCTTTTACATTGCTCTTTAGTCTCACTTTAAAAATCTCCCCCTCCTTTCAGTAGTCCAAGGTGTGAGCATCTTTTAATCTGTTTATTTCTTGAAAGGTTTGATCATGAGGCATGTTTTCTCTCCCGCACTAAATAACAAAATCTCTGCAGTATGCCCGAAGGGGGAAAGTTTTAAAAAAGATCACTTTCAAAAGAATGAAATACAGCCTTTTCAAGGCTTTGGTTCAAGTACTTATCAGTAAAGAGCACTGCAGAAACCTTTTATCCCATCAAAGCACATGTCCTTCTCCTTCACTGATGGAGCTCTAGAGGAAGGGCCATGCACAAGTTGTGTTGCTGTGGCATAAATAATAAAGATGAAGACAACTGATTATTTTAAAAATCTGCCACAAATACAATTAGCTGAGTCCACTGCTGGCTTCCTACTTATGTTTTGACCAGAGAAATGGTTCACTGCAGTGTCTGCTAGTGAAATGCGTTTCAGAAAGGACAGCAGGCTGCAATTGCCAGCACAAAAAATAAAGATGACAGGCTTTTCCATATCAAGACAGTTTCCTGTCATGTTTTTATAATCAGTGTTGGACTTAAAAAAGAAAAACCTTTTCCCACTTAGTATGGCTGAGGGAGCAGGTGCTCTTATGAAAAAAAAATCCCTTTTTTGTCCCCAATATCAACCATATGCTGGCCCCTGAAATGAGAAAAACTAAAGAGGGCAGTAAATTAAAAATCACATTTGTTATTAAAATATGTTATCCCACTCAGGCGCGTGGACCTTTGGAGTCAAGCGACCAGCCAGTTGTAGCAATGGAGTCTTACAAATACCAGAATGCAAAACTGTGGTGGAGCAATGGTGTGGTTTGAATGGGGAAACAGTGAAGCACTGAAGCAGCAGTTCCTGGGGGCTGTTCTTCTGGGAAGCTGCTCTTGATGCTCCCTGCCATGCTGTTCTGCTGACAGATGTATAGAAGGGAGGGGCCTTGGCCATACAGATCTGACCTTCCCACACACCCTGAGCTCCTAAATATGGCCAGCACAAGGAGAATAGGGCAGTTTGTGTCTTCTATACTTTGTAATGGACTACGGTGCTATCCAAAGCCCAGTGAAGTCAGTGGAAAGATCCCCACTGATTTCAATGCGCTTCGGAGCAAGCACCACACAGGCAGAGGCATAATTACATAATGAATGACCATATTAGACCAGACCAATGATCCATCTAGCCCATTCTCCTGCCTTCCAACAGTGGCCAATGCCAGGAGCTTCAGAGGGAACGTGTGATCCATCCCCTGTTGTCCACGCCCAGCTTCTGGCAAATAGACTAGGGACACCCAGAGCATGGGGTTGCATCCTTGACCATCTTGGCTAATAGCCATTGATAGACTCATCCTCCATGAACTTTTCTAGTTCTTTTTTGAACCCTGTTATAGTTTTGGCCTTCACAATATCCTCTGGTAACAA
Source organism: Lepidochelys olivacea (assembly GCF_965140295.1). Classification (NCBI taxonomy): domain Eukaryota; kingdom Metazoa; phylum Chordata; order Testudines; family Cheloniidae; genus Lepidochelys; species Lepidochelys olivacea. The sequence goes on from NC_140411.1 coordinate 115,787,353, forward strand.
GTTCCACAGGTTGACTGGGTGTTGTGTGAAGAAATACTTCCTTTTGTTTGTTTTAAACCTGTGGCCTATTAATTTCATTTGGTGACCTCTAGTTCTTGTGTTATGAGAAGGAGTAAATAACACTTCCTTATTCATTTTCTCCACACCAGTCACAATTTTATAGACCTCTGTCATATGCCCCCTTAATCATGTAATTTCCAAGCTGAAAAGTACCAGTCTTTTTAATCTCTCCTCATATGGAAACTGTTCCATACCCATAATCATTTTTGTTGCCCTTCTCTGTACCTTTTCCAATTCTAAGATATCTTTTTTTGAGCTGGGGTGACCAGATCTTGAAGTATTTGATGTGTGGAGATACTATGGATTTATATAGTAGCATTATGATATTTTCTGTCTTATTATCTATCCCTTTCCTAGTGATACCTAACATTCTTTTTTTTTAACTACTTTTTTTTTAATATTAGGTCCACAGTATTTTGAAACAAACATTAGTACTGTTGGGAACCTATGGTTATGTAGATTGGTGTTTCCCAAAAGGCAGATCCTGATACTAAACTGGGAGGAGTGGTAGACACGCTGGAGGGCAGGGATAAGACCTAGACAAATTGGAGGATTGGGCCAAAAGAAATCTGATGAGGTTCAATAAGGATAAGTGCAGGGTCCTGTACTTAGGACGGAAGAACCCAATGCACAGCTACAGACTAGGGACCGAATGGCTAGGCAGCAGTTCTGCGGAAAAGGACCTAGGGGTGACAGTGGACGAGAAGCTGGATATGAGTCAGCAGTGTGCCCTTGTTGCCAAGAAGGCCAATGGCATTTTGGGATGCATAAGTAGGGGCATAGCGAGCAGATCGAGGGACGTGATCGTCCCCCTCTATTCGACATTGGTGAGGCCTCATCTGGAGTACTGTGTCCAGTTTTGGGCCCCACACTACAAGAAGGATGTGGAAAAATTGGAAAGAGTCCAGCGGAGGGCAACAAAAATGATTAGGGGACTGGAACACATGACTTATGAGGAGAAGCTGAGGGAACTGGGATTGTTTAGTCTGCGGAAGAGAAGAATGAGGGGGGATTTGATAGCTGCTTTCAACTACCTGAGAGGTGGTTCCAGAGAGGATGGTTCTAGACTATTCTCAGTGGTGGAAGAGGACAGGACAAGGAGCAATGGTCTCAAGTTGCAGTGGGGGAGATTTAGGTTGGATATTAGGAAAAACTTTTTCACTATGAGGGTGGTGAAACACTGGAATGCGTTGCCTAGGGAGGTGGTGGAATCTCCTTCCTTAGAAGTTTTTAAGGTCAGGCTTGACAAAGCCCTGGCTGGGATGATTTAATTGGGGATGGGTCCTGCTTTTGAGCAGGGGGTTGGACTAGATGACCTCCTGAGGTTCCTTCCAACCCTGATATTCTATGATTCTATGATCCACCAGTGGGTCACAGGAAGGTTCTGGGTGTGTCACGGGGCCCTAGGCAAATATACACTTCTCCTGGCCTAATACAGAGGGGAGGCCCTGGAATGAAATGTGTTGGAAAGCAAATCCACCCTGTATTCACCCTGCAGTGGCAGCTCCTGTCCTGCGGGTCTGCTCCCAGTTCCCTCCTCCTGACATTGCAACCTGGTACACAGTCACAGCCCCACTCACTGAAGGGGGAAACTGAGGCAAGGAGCTGCTTGCAGGGTCTCCCTCAGGTCACCAGGGGGTATTTGGGAAGAGCCACTTATTGACAGGTAGAACATGGCTCTGATTCTCCACTACAGCCAAGCTGCATTCAGACATAATGGGCAGTGGAGGCCCCAGGAGGCCTGCTGTGGCTACCTGATCCTTTGCTGCTCGGCCCTGGTGGAAGTTAGACCAGCAAAGGGCCAACTCCAACCTCTGCCACTGCTGTACAGGAGCTTTCACCCACAAAAGATCAGGAAAAGTAGACCTTGCTTTGACCATGTCCCTGGTCTGTCCTTCCCTTGCTGAATCAAAACGTAAAGCACAGTGCTTAATTTGTAATGAAAGAGATGCCAGGGCTCAAGCAATTTTTTTACAGTCATAACTGATGCAGCAAGCCCAGAGGTGCTGGGGCTATGAACTGCCAAGCCCAGAGGTGCTGGGGCTATGAATTTCCAAGCCTAGAGGTGCTTGGCCATGGCACAAATTAAGCACTGCTGGCAGTAGGGGAGCCCTACCCATGTAGGAAGGCAGCAGAGAGAAAGGCAATATTTACTTTGTTGGAGACCGATTCTACACTAAGAACAGGAGGACTTGTGGCACCTTAGAGACTAACAAATTTATTTGAGCATAAGCTTTCGTGAGCTACAGCTCACTTCATCGGATGCATGCAGTGGAAAATACAGTGGGGAGATTTATATACATAGAGAACATGAAACAATGGGTGTTACCATACACACTGTAACGAGAGTGATCAGGTAAGGTGAGCTATTACCAGCAAGGGTTGGGGGGAGAAACCTTTTGTAGTGATAATCAAGGTGGACCATTTCCAGCAGCTGACAAGAACGTCTGAGGAACAGTGGGGGGAGGGGGGGAGAATAAACATGGGGAAATAGTTTACTTTGTGTAATGACCCATCCACTCCTAGTCTTTACTCAAGCCTAAGTTAATTGTATCCAGTTTGCAAATTAATTCCAATTCAGCAGTCTCTTGTTGTAGTTTGTTTTTGAAGTTTTTTTGTTGAAGAATTGCCACTTTTAGGTCCAATGAAGTGGGCTGTAGCTCACAAAAGCTTATGCTCAAATAAATTAGTTAGTCTCTAAGGTGCCACAAGTCCTCCTGTTCTTTTTGCGGATACAGACTAACCTGGATGCTACTCTGAAACGATTCTACGCTGTTACTCAACTACAGGTACCTGCTGAGTAGTACATTGCTGTATGAGTAGCCCAGTTTTTAATCACCTCACTAGTACTGAGTAGCACCTTCTGAATAGCCTCCTGAGTGGACTTTTAAAATTATAAACCTTATTTGGCTTTGCGTTGTAGTGATTTTTGATCATTTCACGTGGCCAAAACCGGCTACAGAATCTAGTTTTGACTGTGACACTTACATTCCCTTCAGCGGTTTGATTTCTTGTTGCCTCTACAACAGTCTTCTGTGCTTGGCTATTATTGTTCACTTTCACTGTGTTGCTTTGGGTGACATGTCTAATGTTGGCCTCTCCCATGCTTTATACATCCGTCTTCCCTATTTCACTGTTGGACATAAGTGAAAAAGAAATCGCAATGTTGCCATCAATGGTTGATCTCTCTGTCCCTGTTTGCCTTTTTTCCTTCTAGCTTCCATTATCTAAGTTATGTGACCATAATAAAGTGAAGTGTCTAGACACTTGTTTTGATCTTTCCCAATGGGTACTATGATCCTTTCTTATAAGCTACAGGTGAGTTGCATCAGACGTACATTTAACTTACGCAAATTCAACTATACACGCTCGGCAAAAAAAAAAGAAAAATAACAAGATACCTGTAAATAGTGCAGGCGATTCCATCCACAATGAGCGTATGCCCCGGAGTGAGCGTGGGATGGGAGACGTGAATCTGCTGTTCCCTCAGTCGGTCTCAGATCCCGTGTGCCTCTCATAGTGTGAGCATCTCGCCGCACTGAGTGTGATTCTAGTGTTTAAAGTACTGTACATATTTTTCCTACAACATGGCCCCTATAGGCAAGTCAACTACTTCGCTGTTTCTTCGGTTGAGCACCAGATGATCTGTTCAAACAAGGAAAAGCTGGCTCTGTTGGACTTATTGAGAGACGGTATGTCAGTCTCCAACATGGCATGTAAATATGGCACAACAAATCTAGCATCCATGCCATCAAGATTCGGGAGAGAGAAATTCATCAAGCTGTGGCATCAAGTGCTCCAATAACTGCTAAGGTGACAAGTCAGGTGTGTGAAGACTGAAAAGGCATTAAACTTATGGCTGGGAGACATGAACGGTAAACGTGTGCCTATCAATGGCAACACGTTGCGAGAAAAGGCTCTTAGCCTCTATGCGCTGTTCAAACCTCCTGCCGAAGAGGGACAGCCTTCTGATGAGAAGGAATTCAAAGCCAGCCAAACTTGGCTTAACAGTTTTAGGAACCGCTTCAACCTCAAAAACACGAGACTACTGGTGAAGCTGCATCTGCCAATGAAAAGGCAGCAAAAGCCTACCCCGAACAATTAAAGAAAATCATAGAAGAAAAGGGCTATCATCTTCCAGAACAAGTTTTTAATTTAATTCAAGACTGGGCTCTTCTGGAAAAAAATGCCCAACCGCACTTACACTTCGAAATCAGAAAGACAAGCCCCTGGCTTCCAAGCAGCTAAAGACCGCGTGACTGTGTTGTTTTGTGGTAATGCGGCTGGGCATTTCATAAAGCCAGGCTTGCTCTACAGGGCTTCAAATCCCCATGCCCTAAAAGGCAAGAACAAAAATCTCCTGCCTGTGTTCTGGCAATCAAATAAAAAGGCTTGGGTGACAGCAGCATTATTTCTGGATTGGTTCCACAAGTATTTTGTTCTGGAGGTCAAGCGGTACCTCAAAGAGAAAGGGCTTGACTTTAAAGTGTTGCTGATCATAGACAAGGCTCCTGGCCACGCCGCAGCACTCCAGCTTGCGCATAACGATGTTGAAGTCTTCTTTCTCCCCCACAATACCACCTCCATCCTCCAACCTCTCGACCAAGAAATGATTTGCTGTTTTAAGGCCATGTACACGAGGCTTACGTTCTCTCGGATACATAGCACTATGGATGCTGATCCCAACCTTAACGTGACGGAGTGTTGGAAGTCCTTCAACATTGCCGATTGCATCACTTATATTAAACAGGCAATGAATGCAATCAAGCCTGAAACAGTCAATGCATGTTGGCGAAACCTATGGAAAGAATGTGTGAATGATTTTAAGGGTTTCCAGACCATTGACAAAGAAGTGAAACACATTGTTCAGGTGGCCATGCAAGTGGGTGGTGATGGCTTCATCAACATCCTTGAGGAAGAAATTGAAGAATTAATTGAGAGCCACAGAGAAACACTGACTAATGAAGAGTTAGAGGAACTGATAAAATCGTCTACAGAAGACAAAGATGACGATGACGACGAACAAGAAGAGCCAGCAAGTTGGAATCTTCATAAATTTGCTGAAGTGTTCCAAGCAGCAAAACACTTGAATGATTTAATTCCTGAATACGATCCCTCTATGGAACGAAGCCTGAAAATCACACGTATTATTACGGATGATTTGAGACCGTATCAAGAAATGTTTGAGCAGCTCAAGAGACAACAGCAACAGTTGCCGATCACCATGTTTTTCAAGGAAAAACAACCAGCAGCAGATGAGCCTATGCAATCAACTTCTCGAGCTGAACCAGAGCCAACCACTTCGTCTACAACTCGCTCTCTGTCACCCAAACTCTCAGTCACCTCCGTCTCCTGGATTGACATCAAGCCCTGACGACCCCCTGTAATTACCCTGTGTAATTAAAAATACAATACTATAAAATTATATTTTGCATATGTATTCTTTATTATATACTGTACATTAGTGTATACATTACACCTTTATACATATTACTGTACAGGGTTGTATACATAACCATGTACAGTATACAGTACCTTATGAGCAATTTAAGGGATTTTCAAGCGTAATTTTGACTATAGGCAATTTTCGCCTTACGCGCTGACTTTAGAACCTAACCCCCGCATAAGATGCAACGCCACTGTATATTTAGCGATCCATTTTGCTAAGAACCATTACAGTTCATACTGAATATCCTTAAACTTTATACATATACATAGATGAACTTAAAAGTCAATGTAGTGCTGTGTAAAATTACAGATTAACATTCCTGAATTTCTCCATTTATCCACAGATCAGGGATAACGTAAACAGTGGCAGTTCAAGCTCCCCTCACATCCTTCCACCTGCTTGCCTCAAGACTGATCCAAAGGACTACTTCTAGGGTGAACAGGTAGGTCACTCGCCATGCATGTCTGTTCGGTCCTTAGCACCTGTGCTAAGGCCTTCAAAAAGAATTCCAGTGAATGCTCATCCTGGGGATGGAGAAGCACTTCTCATCATGCATCTACTTATCGGAAACAATCATTATCATTTCTGAGCCTTGTTGGCCTTTTTGATGAAAAATGATACCAGTTTGACACTGGCATTATCAAAATCCAATAAAAGGCTTCTTTAAGTTATTGTGTTTTAAAAGGTAACATATAGAAGAAAGAATTAAAATACACAATTAAGCACAAAAAATAGTTAATGCATGTATGAAACCAAGCAAATGGCGTAACAGAAACCGCTCATTCAATGGCAGAAAAACAAACAAGAAATTATAACAAAACTCTCAGTAAGGCTTGGTCTACACGAGCAACTTATGTTGGTATAACTACATTGCTTAGGGATGTGGATTTTCCACCCCACTGAGTGATGTAGTTATACCGACTTGACACCCCCCTCCAACAGTGTTGACAGTACTGTGTCTACGGGAAGGCTTCTCCCATCGACATAGCTACCATCTTTCGGGGCGGTGGATTAACTATGCCAATGGGAGAAGCTCTCCCATCAGCATAGGTAGCGTCTTCACTGAGCACTGCAGGAGTGCAGACAGCCGTGCTGCTGCAGCACTGTAACTGTAGATGAGCCCTAGATGTTAAAGGACCGTCGTTTGTGACCATTTTCCCTTCAAAGCTAATACTGACTAACCATCAGAGACCTTTAGCATTTCATAGTTGAATGGCATTGATCACATTCTAAAAGGTTCTCAGCTAGGTGGCTTGAGTGGTCAAAAAGCCCATTAGGTTATAGTGGTAGAATAAGCAATGGACAAACTGCAAAGATTTAGAATTTGGGTTCTGTCCAGATAAACACCTAATAGTCTAGAGGATTATCCAAAGCTTATCAAAACCCTCTTGAGTCTGCAAAATTTAGCTAGAAATCTCACAGGAACACGTTTTCTCATGATATTTCCAGCGATATATTACAGTCTTGGTTTGGATAAGCTTCAGATGATCCAAATTTATGGGTGCTAATCCAAATTGAACTGAACCTCTAACCTTTGGAGGGTCTCCTGACACTATTAACATTTCTGAATGGCAAAATAAAGAGAGAACCAAAAATGAAACAGCCAAGGAATTAAGAGATAAAGAAAGCAAGGCACATAGTAAATAGAAAAGTGCCATAAAAGGAAAACACATTGCCTCCTTGAGCAGAATGTACCAGTAGCATCGTGTAAAGAAACAACTTAATCAATTTTTGATTTATAGAGCTGTAGCAAGAGGGGAAAAATTCTCAAGGCTTTGCAATACTTTTATTTTACCTTGCTAGACCAAAAACAGATTAGTTTTCACCAATAAAATGTTTACAGTGAGTTAGTCTATAATGTGGACAGGACAAAATCTCGGACTCTGAAATGAGGAAGGCTACATTGTGTGAGTTACAAATAAATTGTATTAAGGCCTCTAAGGATGAGTATAAAAAGGTGTAAAAATTTGAAAGCACATGTATAAAAATTACCATGACTGCAGCCTTTAAATTGGATGTTGCAAAAAGAGAAAGTTACTAATGATCATTCCGATGCTGCTACCCTCAGAGGCTTGAGATTTTTTTATTTTGACTTCAAAGGGAAGATGGATCAGACCCAATATTTGCAATACAAAGCATTCTGCATGATCAGTCTGCAAAGCAACGGGAGTTGATGCTCTTTCATGTGGACTGAAAAATATGCAAAGAGAAGTTTCCAGCTGAGCAAGTTTAGCACTGATTCTCTGACTGGGCCAGCAAGAGGTTCTCTTTTGGATCATGATACAGACGCTGCTTACAGACCACAGAGGTCCTGGTCCAATTTTCAGCTGCCATAACATCGATACATACTCAACAGGCTAAACATTCTGCTACTGTAAATGGACTTATATCCAATGACACCACTGGATTTTCACCCATTTGTACCAGCAGACTATTTGGCCTAACAAGTTCAATCTTGAAAAAGGGAATTTTCTGTAGTGTCTTGCTACCAGTTAGCCCGCACAATAGAACTAACTTGTAATGTTTTGAAAACTGATATATCAGGATGCTGTGGTTACTGCATAATAAATAGCTGAGTAGAATATTTGCAAAACATTTGTCACTGAATTTTGCCTGTTTTCACAATAGCAAAACTTCTGTAAAATTGTGGTATTTTTTCAAAATGTTTCACATTTTTAAAAAGAGAAGTTTTGTGACATATTTTTGCTGAAAATTTTGCAGCTAATATTTGCTTAATTTTCTTTTAATTTTTAGTTAGATTAATTGGTGAGAGGTCACATGGTATAAATTTTGGTTCTTTGATTGGTTGAGCCAATTCTTTGTATTCGGAAGGGAGGCAGAGACCATTCTGATTGCGCTTTTTGGAAGGATAGGCTATAATTAGGAGTCTTCCTTCCAAGTAATAAAGCAAAAATTAGTTCATCTTTTTTTTTCACATCAACGCAAAAGTGATCGATTTGATTCACAATTTACCATGTATTTCCCTTTCATTACCAATACATACTATGCCAGATGAGTGTTTGATGTGTCACATTTACATAATGTATACCTATTCATAGTTTATAACTGTCTGCATTTTCCTTTCTTTGAAAGGTTTGCTATATGCTTTGATATTTTCCTCATCTCTCATCAACTTTGATCTGACAAGAGTGTATTGCATCAACAGTGACTTTGTTATAATCTATCTGCTTACATCACATTTTGTTTTATTGTATTCTAATGGCAATTGCTCACTGAGGTCTCTACAGTGTAGGTGTTGCCATTTCAGTCCCAGGATATTAGAGAGACAAGGAAAGTGAGTTAATATCTTTCATTGGATCAGCTCCTGTTGGTGAGAGATTCAAGCTTTCATGTCTGAAGAAGAGCTCGGTGCAGCTCGAAAGCTTGTCTCTCTCACCAGCAGATGTTGGTCCAATAAAAAATATTACCTCACCCACACTGAGTTGAGTAAGGCCACCTTTCCACACAACAAAGAGGCACTTTTGCAGGAGCAACAGCATTGGCCAAAAAATATATATATATATGGAGGGATAAAGCACATCTTCAAAACAGGCAAAAGTATCCAGGGGGGTCACAGCAGGGTGCAGAGCAGGAGGCATAACATCAGCAGCATGGCTTCCTGATCACATGTCACATTCCATCCTAGAAGACGTAGAAAGCTGCTGCAGGCAAATATCTGGCTAATTTTGACTAGAATTAGCAAATAATCAGGGACTGGGGACATGTTTTGAGGCCAGAAGCTAGGGGCACAGTTTGTTCATACAGAGGCTGATGTTGATTTGTTGTTGTTGCTGTTTATTGATATTGTGGTAATGCCCCCCAATCAGATCCTTGTGCTAGGATCTCTACATCACATAAGAAAACAAGATCCATGCCCTGAAGATATTATAGCCTAAAGAGATGTAAAACAGATAGAATGTAGGGGAAAGAGGCACACCAATTGGCAATCAGCAAGTGTTTCTAGTTTAAATGGTAAAGCCCCATCTGTGTGTGTGTACGCACACACACACACCCACCCCTACCTGTCTGGCTGTCGGTAATTCCATTGCTACTCCTTGATGAAGAAGGAGCTATTCCTAGGAGCTGGTTCTGCTCTCCTGCCCTGCTGCAGAATCTGGAGAGGAGGATTCATTTTGGCAGGATTCATCGTATCCGATATAGCCAAGAAAATATTTCCCCCTGTTTTGCCCAGCTCATCATGGATCTGTAGTTATTGTTACAGCCTGCATTATTAGATAGCTAAGACATGTAAGATGCAGGAATGATTACAGGGCTGTAATTGCTGTACTTAATTAGATCTTGTGCTGGTCTAGTGAGGGGTCTAGAGTCAGTGCATGTCACTGCTATATTGAAATCTCCTTAATGCATAGCAAACACGAAAAACCAGATGGTATAATGCAAAGTGCAAACAATTCACTGCCAGGAACATTTCTGCATTGGCAGGGGAGTGTAGTAAATGACAGTCATCGGTCTTTTCCATCTCTGATATCTATATTTCTGTACTCAAACTGCTCTGCTGCTGTTCCACTACCCAACTTGCTGTGCTAATTCTGGTGGAATATATGAAACTGGAACACTCTGGGAGCTCATTCTGCTAGAGGGGTCTGTTACTGTACTTTGGCAGCAGTTGGCAATCAAACTTAGCTGCTTTGTATTGCTTATTACAGCTTACTAACCACTGCCACTTTGAAAGATTCCTGTGGTATTCCACTCTGGAAATGGTGGGTCAGTTACTAAAAATAGACGGTAAATGCTAAATTAATGACAAAGCAACAATTAAAAATGATCAGCCGTAATGCCAAGAAAGCAAGGAAATGCCAAGCAAAGGCTATCGTGGGATTCCTAATTCACACAACTGTGCCAGGATTTCATGGAAAGAGCTTCAAAACTTATTATTATTCATATATTTGTACTACAGTAGCACCTAGGAACCTTATCCGAGGATCAGGGCCCTATTGTGCTAGGTGCCGTGTGGATAAATGTCAGAGACAGTCCCCATCTCAGAGAGCTCACTATCTACCTGTCAGGTGGACACAACCAGTGAACAAAACAGACAAATGTGGTGGGTGTGGGTTGTCAGGATGGGGAAACAGTGAAACAATAGAGGTTAGTAGAAAAGCAGAAGTCGTGGTTCATCATTTGCCTAACCAGTGCCAGATTGGAGTGATGCGTAGGCGTCCCAGCAGAAGTAGATTTTGAGGAGGGGTTTTTAAAAAGAGAATGGGGGAGGGGTATAAGGAGTGGGGTTTATAAACCTTCCCCTGCATGGTGAGAGGTAGGGAACTAAATGCACAGAGGTGCTTGAGAGAGAATCAGACCAGTGGGTGATTGAGGCTGCGATCACTGGCAGGGAAGAGATGGAGGTCAACATGTGGACAAGTTAGTAGATCTGATAGATAGGATGAGGCTAAATGGGGAAGGGCCTTAATGGCAAAGGCAGATGCTTGTGTTTGAGGTGATACTGCAAGCAGCCAGGGGAAGGACCCAAAGATGGGGGTGACTTGATTAGAGTAGTGAGCAAAGATGATCCTACCCAGAAGCGTTTTGAGTATACTTGGCAAAGGGCAATGTGGCAGGCATCCAGGCCAGAGAGGACAAGATTACGGTAATTGAGATGTGAGATAATGAGGGCCTGAACAAGAGTCTTGGCAGACAGATCAGAGAGAAAAGGTTGAGAGAGAAAGGTTAGGTAATGTAGTACCTAATACAACAAAGTTAAGGCCTGTCTACACACACGGACTCATTCCTGATTAACTCAACATGTGGAGCCTCTTATTCCAGAATAAGAGTGCCAAGTTCCTGTTAAACTGAGCACACATTCAAAGTGCATCAAGCTAAACAGCCTAGAAGGAAAATTCCATTGATTTGCTACTAAATACCACAATACATGGTTCCTTTATATATAAATGTATCTATATCTAGCAGCAAAATTATTTTTATTAAAGTAATACATGTGGACATGTCCATATTTCTGTGGCAGTATATGGTGCTGAGTTTATTCCCTGGACACTGGCATCTTAGTCCTAAATGTGGTAGAGGGAATCCCATTGATTTCAGTGGGAAAATGCTCCACTTTAAATACCGTAGATAGGGTATTGCTGCAGTAAATGAGAAAGGATAATGTGCTCCCTTCCCTGTCCCAAAGAACCGGGGTTCCTATGAAGTGTTTTCCGGTACCTGAATATTTTCTTTCCCTCCTCAATAACTAGTCACCTTCTTTTCCATTAACCTTAGTCAAAAATCCTGTGATTTCCTTAATACTTGGATAATACCAAGTAGATTTTGGGTCCTACTGAAATATAAATAGTTTAATATCCAAAAATAAGGAAAGATAAAACAAAACCACTGTGTGGCAAAATCTCATAGCTGGCTACCATTGAAAGTAGTGTATAGTCTTGAAATTGTTTTTCAGTTATGGTGACTAGTCTAGGTAACAACAAATCCTTTCCAAGTATACATTCCAGGGCACATTTAACAAACAAAACACAACATTTTGTTTACAAAGATTGTCATTTGAATAGTATTCTGCAGACTTAAATAACCATCCATGTGCAAATTAATAAACATATTGTTCGGTTCCTCTTTTTCCCCTCTTGCTGGCACCAACAATTTTTTCCTCTATTTTATTATTATTTATTATTGTGGTAGTACCTAGAGAGCCCAGTCCTTCACTGGGGCCCTTTTCTAGGCTCTGTACAAACATAACAGCCTGGCCCCACTGAAGGCAATAGTATTTTGCCACTGACTTCAATAGGGCCAGGATTTCACCCACAGGGCCTTTAGTAAGGGATTCTATACTTCTTCTACTGATGATTTCCTTACTTTTGCAGCTTTATGTCTGGCCTCAGCTTCATTTCAGTATGTGTTTCAAATTTTCAAATGGACGCACAATTTCTCAACCGCAACGTCAGTTTTTATTTCAGGCCAGGCTTCTCATGAGCAAAAGTAAATTTCCTACAAAATAGAGTGATAGCCTGGGAAACTTGCATTTTAACAAGAAATGATCATTAACAAAGCAAAGTGTGTGGGCTTGTCTGCATGGGGAAATTGACCAGCATTCTATAGAGGAATACTTATTACAGAATATCTATGCTGTACAGTTTCCTCCACGTAGATAAGGCCTATGATTCACCGTTACATTTCTATACCGACTAAACTGGAGCTGGTCCATCCTCATCAATGACCTAGGTAGCTGGGTAAGTGTTACTCTGGGCACATTTAAACCCTTTGGCGTCTTGCGTCACAACCATGAATAGGGCGACACAGTCGCCATATTTCAAATTGCTCACTTCTTTTGTCTCTTTTAGATGACTTGGTTTAATGCACCACAAATAACAAGAGCTTAATACATAAGACACAGAGTGGTGGGGGGAAGTGCTGCTGAAAGATTGTTTTAGTTGTCTTTAATGATTCCTCACTGCAAACCAATGATCTTTCAGTAGTATTTGTTAATTATCAAAACAGTACCATAGCCAATTTTTGCTCACCGGTCCACAATGTAACCAGTATAAAGGAGGCCATGTCCCTGTATGTGCTATCTCTCCCCTACTTAGTGGGCAAGAGCTTCCAAATGCACACTAGAACACAAAATATTTAACTGAGACAAAAAGTCAAAATGCATTGCCTTATGTAGATACTGTATGCAGGGTTAAAAACCAAAAACACAGAGATTTCATTTGGTAAGGCTGTTCCACAAAATAAATGAGTATGCTAAATTAGGCAAAGCCATCATTGTCTCAACTGGCAGTGGTCTGGAACCAGGACCCTTTGCAGTGTGTTATCTTATGGCTGAACAGATTTACTCACTTCTTAGGAGAAAAATTCGGAGGGAAAGAAGAGGGTTGCATCCAACTCAATCAATATTAGTCTGCATTGACAGAGCTAAAAGACAATTAGCGTGCACTCACCTCTCACTCTAATTCTGTAGTGGCAAAGATCAAATCAAATTGCAACTAATGAGCAGCTTTCATCCACTGGAATAATGGATGCCTACACGGGGCAACAATTAGCAACTTCAGCTAACTGAATTGCAATCAAGGAACTAAAACCAACTACCGTATTATCTCAACAGCTGCTGACGGTATCTAGTTGCTTGCATGATGATGTGCTGGCTTCTGCTAAATACCCTCTGAGATATAGGGCGGCTACATATTATATGGGGAATTGCATTCCAATTTTTTGGCAACAAATCTCTTTTGTTTCTACAAATTCAGCAGAGCTCTCCATTAGTTTAATCTCCTATTCATTCAATTTGTGTAAGGTGCTGAAAAGGATATGAATACAAGAATGTCATATGATGCTCATTCAGATTGTTTGGTTATGCAGCATACACTGTAGAACAGAAATGTATTTTTTGTTGTTGTTATTTCACTGGGATTGATAGATAGATCTTGCCTGAATACCCTGCATTATAGTTGCATTCCCCACTGTGTCTATTTAGTTACTGGCATTTCTGTGGTGTTCTTGCCATTGGCATAGTATTTGGAGACCCAAACATTCAACCTTCCAAAAAGCAGATTCTTTGGGGATTTTTTAGGAAAGGGTTTGCTTTGAAGATGTAAGAAAGCAAGATCACAGAATATAAAAGTCCATCTAGTGTAATTTTATTTTTGTATTCCATGAATTCCTGCTACTTTGCTCTGTCCATAAGAATATATCTCATTCTCCCCTGCTCAATGTTCACATAGCTATAAAAATGACATTTTTATTATATTTATCCGAATATTGAACAAAGGCTTAACGTGTTTTAAACTGAACCCAGGTTCATTCAAGACCACACTGATTTCTGTACTTCAGTTTTACCTCAATCTTCCTCACTCTCCCACATTTCTCCTTTCTTCCCTTGCTAACTCTTCCCCTTCCCTGCCGCTGCCAACACCACAATTAAAATTAATAGATGCAAATCCCTCTTTACATTTACAAAGTAAAGCATTTACGGTTATGTAGTGCTCCCTTGGATTGTATTGTGCCACCCTTGTGGGCCCTACCTGTGTATTCCTCAGATTATTCTTTAACACAGTAGGTCACATCAACATCTGGTCAACTCCTCATGTTCTTGTTACCCTACCAATACCAGCATCCTCTGGTATAACTGTCAAATGAGCTCATTAAGTTTTGGCCGTCATGGAGAAATCTATGAGGAGCCCCATAGGGAACACTGATACGTTTGAGGTCTTCCTTTGAAGACACATTTCCTCTGATCTCAAAAAAAAAAAAAAAAAGGACAAAAAAGACTGTGACCCTTCTGATGATTCTTCTTTCCAATCATATCAATATCCAGCTGTGCTCCTCACCATTGCAGTGTGAGAGCTCTGCTATCATGAATCTTTCTTCTGAATTCTTTCCTGAGTGATTTCCTTTCTAGCTATATATTCAATAGAGAGGAAGAAAAACGAGCACGGAGGTGCAGCTCGGTTTCTGGGTTGATGAAGATACATAGGGCATGCTGGCCAAACAGATTCTCAAAATATTAACCGCTTTTCTAGAAACCGCTCTTTCATACCCAGATGCTGTTAAAAACAAAATTATGAATTATAGAGGATTTTTTGCCTCTTTAGTCCATAGGAATTAATTATTTGTTTTTAAAATACATTAGCCAATATGCTTCCCACTTGCTACTAAGGATTTAGGAGAACAAAATCAAGGAAAAAGCCAGAGTGATACCAAGCAGAGTGTATGCTGGATGCTTCCCCTTCAGTCTAACCTCCTGTTATTACCACTTGTTATTGTACAGTATATACTGCAGTATCTCTCAATGTCCCCAGTCCCTAGCAGGGTCCCATAGGGTTAGGCGCTGTATAAACACACAGGAAGATGCAGTCCCTGCCCCAAAGAGCTTTC
The DNA here is from genome assembly GCF_965140295.1 of Lepidochelys olivacea. Classification (NCBI taxonomy): domain Eukaryota; kingdom Metazoa; phylum Chordata; order Testudines; family Cheloniidae; genus Lepidochelys; species Lepidochelys olivacea. The sequence goes on from NC_140411.1 coordinate 115,802,702, forward strand.
AATCTAAGAGGAGCTTAAGGTCTAAGCAGCATCTGTTTGGTCCCTGAACTATGTTTAAGAAGTAAGCAGGCCAAAATTGAGGGGAAGAGCCAGGTGGCCAACAACCCACAGGAAAAAATGTGGAAAGTTAATTGAACCAGTGGCAGTAAGTGCACTTGGCAGAGTTACAGATCCAGAGACAAGACTGGCCTTGCCGTGCTACCTTGGCTGACAAGGGTTTGCAGGGGACCATAAAGAAGAATCCCTCCACCCAAATGCACAAGAACTCCAGGCTTGTGAACCTGGATCCTATGGATCCAAAGCTTCCGCTGCCTTCCACTGCCAGTGGGGGTGCTAATCCCATGTACCAAGGCCTGGTCTATTCTATGAAGTTAGGTTGATATAAGTTGCCTTGCATGTGCCTGCACTTATTTGTCTCCCACTGAGACAAGCTCTCCATTACACCAACATGGTAACACCACCTCCCTGAGTGGAATTGAGCCAGGGTCAATGTGCTGATGCCAACACAGCCTAAATATAGATACTGTGTTGCCTATGTTGACTTAACAGACCTCCAGCAGCTGTCCCACAATGCCAAACACTGACCGCTCTGGTCACAGTTGTGAACTCCACTGCCCAAGCGTCACAGAGCTCCCCCCCCCCCATACCTTTAAAACCCCATGCATTTTTAAATGCTTTTCCTTATTGCCCATCTTGGCAAGCCCACCTTCCAGCTCTCCATTGTTGTGTGCAACTGCCCAGCTGATAATGCTGGCTATACACTCCAGACGTGCTCTGGTCTAGATATCGGATCTCCTGGGCCTGTGGGGAGAAGAGGCTGTGCAAACACAGCTATGGACCAGCCATAGAAGCATGGACACCGATGAGCAGACAACATGAGGGATGCAGGAGAAGGAGTATCACAGGGACGAGCAGCAGTGTCGCGTGAAAGAGAAGAAACTGTGACAAGCACATCAGAGGGCCAGGGAGGCCAGCAGTCAATCCCATGCCAAACTGCAGACCTGCTGCTTTTACAACAAGCTGCATGCCATACTTGACGGAGACCTAACCAACACCCTGCATGCCACCACGGATACCTTTCAGGAGCCTGAGCCACAGACCCCTGCCATGGACTGAAAGCAGGAGATGGAGGAGAAAAAGGAGAAGGATTGGGGACATGCAATTGAGGGGGTCCAGCTATGCCATGAACCAGAACCTGTTTGAAATTCCACCACACTTCAGTCAGTCCCAGCAGTCAAGCACAGGCGAGCTCTAGGCAGGGGAAGGAACCTCAGGTAAGTGTGTAAATTTGTTTCCCATTACAGTGATGGCACCCCCAACTTAGCAGGACACAGCTATAAACTTCATTAATTTACTCATACAAGAGGCAGAGGCACAACGGAGAGGTAGCCTTGTCATCTACTTTTCATTCCTGTCAAGGCTGATTCCCCACTCTGGCACTTTGAGTGCAGAAGGTGGGGGCCCGTAAGGACTCTAAAAATTAATACTGACCACTCCAGGCTTGTATGAAACTCCCAAGGTTACAGCTTTTCTCTGACCTTGGGTTGGTAGATGCTTCCACCACCCAAGTGCAGAACCCCTTTGAGAGACCAGGAAGGTTCACTTGGGAATTCCTTCCTGTGGGATACCCACAAGCCCTCCTCTCCACCCTGCCCCCGTCCAGGGAAGAGCTGAAAAAGAAAAAAAAATAGAATCAGCTGTTGCCACCAGCTAATTTAAAAAAAAAACATGCACAGACCTCTTAAGACACAGAACTCCAATCCTGTTCTTAAAAAAGATTAATTTTATTTAAAAAGAAAGAAAGAAATTACATCTGAAAAACTCAGGCTATTGCTAGATTTAAAAAGAGCAAATACAGTACAAGGATTAAGCATCAAGAATAGCTTTCTTGAGCTCCAGTTTAAGGGTTACAAGCAAAACAAAAGCACCTGGGGTTAGCACAGAGGAATCCACAAGCCATAAAGAAATAAGAGATAAACCTAATTGCGTCTTTCTAGACATTTCCTGATCTACTTACATATCTGGGGTTTCAAATGAGTAATTTTTATGTATGATCTGATGATTTTTCATACCTGGCCCAAGCTTTTTAGAGCATAGTTGCTCTGTCCCCCTCTTCCCAGGAGAACAACCATAGACAAAGGGGAAGTTGTTTCTCAATTTTAAAAAGTTCTAGCCTTCCCACTGGCTCTTCTGGTTGTGTGCTTACTCCTTCCTTTTACCTATGCATAGCAGGGAGACTTTTTAACCCTTTACAGGTAAAGCAAGTAGAGACCAGCTACTAAGAGGGATTTTATAGCTAACTGGCTGGCTGGGTGTCCATAAAAGGGAGCTACCCCTCCCCTCTTCATTTATCACAATACCCCTGTACAGTTAGGCAGGGGGTGTGCAGGGTGGGGCACGTGAAGCAGTTTGATAACCTACATAGGGATGTCCCTTGAATTCTCCTGAAAGATCTAGATAAAACTTCCATGGAGGAATTCTGCAGTCCTCTCCTGAAGGTCTCTAGGGCTGGCAGCCTCATTTCTTCTTCCATGATAGGACACTTTCCCACACCAGTCAATGATAACTTCAGAACCATTGCCATACCCAGGCTAGCCACATACAGGCCTGAGAAGCTTCTGGATGCCAGCAGCAGCTTTGCTTTCTGTGTGTCTGTTGCTCTCAGGAGGGAGATATCAGGTAAAATTATCAACACCTGTAGAAAATGGTGCCAGCATTTGGTGCCAGTGTCCTATATCCATAGATTCATGCAACTGAACAATTCCCTCCTAATTTCCCTCAACCCTGGTGGGCCATACTTACCATGGTTGGTGCTGCGGGTGGCACCATGCACAAGGACTCCCAAACAGAAGGGACAATAAGCGTGTCTCATTTAAAACTTTAGGGAGGAATGGAAGGGAGTTTGGAATCTTAAGTTTTGCTTTCTGCTGTGACTATCTGCAGCTGCTGCCACTTTGGTGTTGAGGGTCTCCCCTCCACATCCACAGAAAACCTAAGCTAGATAAGGAGGATCAAGAAGAGGACTTGGGAATACATGTTCAGTGCTGCATCAGACCATGGAGCACAGGTCCTGGAGAGTGAACGTTGCAGACAACCTGGAGAAAGAAAGAGAAGAACAGAGACAGGCCCAGAAGTCCCAGCAGAAAACGGAGAGGGAGAAGCACCAGGACACAATGGACCTTCTCCGACAGCACACACAGATGCTGCAGACTCTTGTGGACCAATAGGTTCAGCAATCCCAAACTTGCCCCCCTTTGCAGTCTATGAACAACTCTAGTATAGAAGCTCCTTATATGCCCCCTCAACATTCCATCTGACACCAGGAGCCACATCTCTAGTCTACCCCTCCATCCTGGGGGACATTAAGGACAACCACAGTTTCACATACATCAGCTGTGGCTCTCATAGTGTATGGACATGAACGTTCCTTCCCCTTCTTTAAGCTCTGTTCCATACATTTATTAAGGTTTTAACTTGCACACCATTTCTGAAGTATTTTCGTTAGTCAATAAACACTACTGTTTGGAAATTAATTCATCTTTATTAGTTCCCGACATATGCTGCAGAATGCCTGGTAGTGGTGAAAGTACCCTCTTAGTTGTTGACATAACTCGTAGGATCAGCGACAAAAACAGTGTAATAATCATAAATGTCCAGCGAGCACCACAAAATTAATAGGTGCATTGTCCATGTTATATTCATAGATTTGCACCAAGCATCACACAATTCCTAACAGGCCCCCAAACTGCAGATCCAGGTAGCGCACAGTCCACCACACCTCATTATTGTGGCTTTCTATTAAAATAGTCTTTCAGAGCCCCCCCTGAGCAGTTGAGCTCTTCTGATACCCCTTATGCCTGGTTGTTCAAACTCAGCAGAGAGCCACTCCACCTCTGCCCCCCACCCCGACAGAAACTTTTCCCTCTTTGCTTCACAGATATTATGCAGGACAAAGCAGGCAGCTATAACCCTTGGAATATGGTTTTCACTGAGATCCAATTTTGTGAGTAAACAACACCAGCACCTCTTCATTCTATCAAAAGAACATTCAGCTGTCATTCTACACCTGCTGAACTGGTAGTTGAATCTTTCCTTGGTTGCGGTGGCCAGTGTACAGCTTCATAAGCCAGGGAAATAAGCAGCAGGATGGGTCCCCCAGGATCACTATTGGCATTTCAACATTCCCAATGGGAATTCTTTAGTTGGCAAAGAAAATCTCTGCTTGTGGATTTCTGAAGTCCTGTGTTCTTAAAGATTGGAGCATCATGTGCCTTTCCTGACCAGCCACCACTGATTTCCTTGAAGCATCTCCAGTGATCTACCAGCGCTTGCATAACCATAGAAAACTAGTCCTTTCTGTTGATGTACTCTGTACTCTGTGGCAAGGTAGTCTGGTGCCAAAATAGGGATATGCGTGCCATCTATCACCCCACGGCAGTTTGGGAACCCCATTGCTGCAAATTCATCCATTATGTCCCACACACTGCTGAGAGTACCGTCCTGCATAGCAGGACACAATTCATGACACTCTACATTTGCATGACAACAGTCCCCAAAGTGGATTTTCCAACACTAGAATGATTTCCCACTGACCAGTAGCAATCTAGCATTGCAAGTTTCCACAGTGCAATTGCCACACACTTCTCCACTGTCAGTGCAGCTCTCAGTCTGGTGTCCCTGTGCTGAAGGGCTGTAGTGAGCTCAGCAGACAGATCCAGGAATGTGGCCTTGAACATCCAAAAGTTCTGCACTCGCTGCTCGTCATCCCAAGCCTTCATTATGAGTAAGGCTGTGAGTCTTTCATGGAGGTCACAGAATCCGTGACTTTCCGGGACCTCTGGGACTTCTGCAGTGGCCAGTGTGGCTGACTCCAGAGCCGCCTGAGCAGCTGAGGCAGTCTGAGGCCAGCCACACCGACCGTTGCTTGGGGAGCCCAAGGCATCTGGTCCCAGGTGCTTCCCCGGAGCAGCAGCACAGCCCGGGCTGCCCCATCTCTGGCAGCAGCAGCGGCATCCCGAGCCACCCCCCCAGCAGCAGTGGCAGGGCCTTGGGCCACCCCGCACCCCCAGCAGCAGTGGGGCACACTGAAGCCCCACCCACCCCCAGCAGCAGCAGCAACAGGGTCCGCCAGAGCACCTCCTCCTTCCCCCGAGCACCTGCAGCACCCTGAAACACCTAAGATTTAGTCGAAAGTATTTATAGTACAAGTCATGGACAGGGCACGGGTCCGTGAATTTTTGTTTATTGCCTGTGACCTGTCCATGACTTTTGCTAAAAATACCCGTGACTAAATCGTAGCGTTAATTGTGAGGTGATCTCACCAGTCAGTGCTCATTTCTCATGCCCAGAAGCAGCACGCTCCATGACTGCCACCAACAATCTTGAATTGGTTCTTGCTAGGTCTCACAGCCGTCTGCCCTCCAGGAAGTCATTATGTTCCCCACAGCTCTTCTTGTGGCTCTGCAAGTACTGGAGGATCAATGCTTATGACAATACTTTAGAGTTGTGCAGACTCAGTGTTTCTGTCAGATGGCAGTCGGTGACAAGTCCTGTGCAGGTTTGTGGAATTTTCAAAAGAGGCACAAAAATTACGGGCTAGCGATGGCATTATTGGTAGGGAAAGTTTCATGATAGGAACTTGACCCCACATGTCCCAGTCACCCCTACACAATTCATTTCTGCCCTACCAGGCATTGCCAAAACTTCCCGAAACAGAGTGCGCTGGACAGTGGTGAGTTGCACACTGGGATACCTAGCCATGGTGCGCCACACCTAACATCAAAACAAGCGCTGCTGGTGAGTACATGCAGTGACGATGCAAGGAGCCAAGTATGCATGTGCACAAGTGCTGTCCTAATGGCTGCAGCAAAAAATTGTAGTATAGAAATGCCCTGAGGGCGAGGAGTGCATGTTCAGTCTTTGGCCACAGTGAAACTCCACTGGTTTTTGATCAGTGTCTCTCTCTGCCCGGTTTTGCTTGGGAAGGCATCATGTGAATAATGATGAGTTAGGCCTGAACACAGAAGCTGCACAGGTGAAACTTAAAATCAGTTTTTAATCTTACACAGGGCTTTGCATTGGTTTACCTAAATCAGTTATTAAACTGATTTAGATAAATCAGTGCAAAGCCTTGTGTAAGACACTCATAGTCTTATTTCAGTTTAGTTTAACCTTGTTCCCAGTCAGTTTAAGCCACACTTATTATAAGCCAGGTTTATATTAATTGAAGAGTGTCCAGACACAACTTTTGCACCAGTTAAAGGCCTTGTCTACATGGAGAAGCTTCACCAGTTTAACTTAAAGCAGTTTCTAAACTGATTTTAGTTAAGCCAGTAAAACCCCCTGTGTGGTTACTCTTATTTCTGTTTAACAGTGGCTTATTTGGGGGGTAGCTTAAACCCATTCCCAATCAACTGAAAGAAGCCTGTCCCCACAGGAATTTGCAGCAGTTTAACTTCATTGATTTAAAAATCACACCTTCAGTGAAACTGGTGTAACTTTCTCATGTAGAAAAGCCCTCAGTTGATTTTTAAATCAGATTCCGGTTAAACTAGTGCAACTTTGTGGATAGGCAAGCCTTCTGGAACAAAATCAGCTCTGTCGCCGCAGTCATTTCTAAAATATAAAACTAAGGGCTTGATTACATATGGAGTTATTCAGAAACATCAATCCACTTTCACAGTGTATTAAGCTACACAGGAACAAGACACCCTTACTCCAAAGCATGTGTCCACACAAAGAGTTAATCAGGAATAGCTCTTCCTGAATAACTCCATGGGTAGACAAGCCCTAAGCATCAAATCAGTTCTTAACAGATGTGTCTGCATCACAAATCCACCCTGCATGATTAATGCACTTGCTGGAAGTCCCAGAAGAGGCCAAGGACTGAAGAGGCCAGGGGGAAGACTGAGGCCATGTCTACACTAGTGAACTTACAATGGCACAGCTGTACCGATGCAGGTGCGCCACTGTAAAATGTGTGTAGCCGCTCTATGCCAATGGAAGAGAGCTCTCCCATTAACATAACAAAACTGGCTCACTAAGCGGCGGTAGCTGTGTTGGCAGGAGAAGCTCTCCCACTGACGTAGCGCTGTGCACACAAGTGCTTGTGCTGGCCAAACTTATCTCGCTCAGAGGGGGTGTTTTTGCACACTCCTGAGTGACATAAGTTTTGCTGACGTAAGTGGTAGCGTAGACATCACCTGAACCTACCCTATAATAATATGGGGAGTTAATTCTTCCAAAGGAAAGTTGAAGCATAATAATAATATAATAATTATAATAATCATAATAATAATAATAGCATAATAATAATGTCAGCATTTAGATGACCCTCTGACATTGAATTTCATTCCTCTATTGCTGTGAACAGGTTCAGGGAAAGATAAGTTTAAACTTTTGCTACTGTTCTAGGGTCCAATCCTGTGAGGTGCAGAACAGCCCAGATCCTTCAATGGCAAATTCCACATGAAATCAACAGGAGTTGAGCACAGCATGGACTTTGCCAGCTCCAAAGGCCAGCTCTGACTACAATGGTGGTGTCTGCAATGCCGGGTTTCTTAGTCCTGGTCTGTACTTAACATTTAGATCAACCTGGCTACATCACTCAGGAGTGTCAAAAATTCAACCCTCTGAGTGCCATAGCTTAGACAACCTCACCTGATGTATAATTCTTCCATCGATGTAGCTACCACCACTTAGGGAGGTGGACTACTTCCATCTATGGAAAAACCCCTCTGTCAATGCAGGAAGCATTTACACTACATCACTGCTGCAGCTGTATTGCTGTAGTACCCGTAGTGTAGACATGCCCTTCGGTTAAAAGGTGCAAAGACAATAATAATCAGAGAGCCTCAGGGTTTTGACAAGATTAGCAGGAGCCCCACATTAACTAACCACATACAAATAAAATGGAACTCATGATTAATTTGTACATTTTTTGGCTGATACTCTTCGGCCAAATTCTCCTGCATTTAAACAGGTCCCTTTTCAACCACACCTATATGAGATGGAACCAAAGGAGTTGAATCCGATGAAGTGAGCTGTAGCTCACAAAAGCTTATGCTCAGACAAATTGGTTAGTCTCTAAGGTGCCACAAGTCCTCCTTTTCTTTAAACTTCAGCTGCTCTATGGTGATGAAAGAGCCCACTGAACTTGCTTTGTAACATGAGTCTGAATTTCCTGAGGTTAGAGCTGAGCCCTTGGCCTTTGTTTTTTGTTTTTTTTATTGGATCTACCCATTCATCAACATCAGTACCCTGGGAGATCAGGGCTACCTTTTGTGTTTGAACTCCAAGGGGTTGCATATTTCACTCTAAACAAAAAACAACAGCCACAGCACCCCATTACACACTGAGATTTGATGCTATCTCTGCAACCGCTTTTGTGCCAGACGCAATGGATGGGAGACTGTCAGGTTAAAAGGCTGCAAAACCAATACAGCAGAGAGGGCAAATGCTGACCTAGTTTTTTCCATGAAGATTCTTCAAGCAGGAAACCTTCTCTCCCCATCCCATTGACTACATTAGAGTAAGTTACAGTGTCTGAGCCTGTTCACAGGTATAAATCTACTGTACACAATGGGAGGGGGTTTTGCCTAGTAATGTGTAGCCTCTTTTTGCCTCGGGAAGGGAACATTCCTTCATGTTGTTTTCACAACACTGAAGTTCACACACTTGGTGACATTGCCACCTGGTTGTGCAGCATGCCAAATTTAGTATTGCAGGACTTGATTCCTCATGAAGGTAGTCCAGTTTTATGCTGGTTCAACTCCATTGAAACCAGTGGCATTATGCCAGCGTAGAACTGGTATAATGCAATGATGAATCAGCCCTCAGAGTCTGAGTAACTGCACGGTTTAATTTTCCAAGGGCAAGATTTTGATTTCTTGTTTAGTTATGTTGATTATTTTCTGCACAACTCAGAAAAAAATTGCAAGGGCCAGATCCACACCTGGTGTAAATCAGCATAACTTCATTGACTTACTTGGAGCCACACCAGCTGACATCAAATGAGGATCCGTCCCAGCAAGTGGAAAGAGTTCTTCACATTTCATCCTAATTCTGCTGTTTTTCTTTGTTTTTCCAGCAATACTGCTCCCCTTAATCCCTTTAATTTAGTTATTATTTGTTTCTGGTAACACCCATAATGCATTCGTGTGCTTTCGAAACACAAATCAAAGAAAGAGTCCTTGTCACCAAAAACTGTGAAGCTGGAGCACATATATATAATTTTGAAAGTCCATAATTATTTTTAAATAGCTAGTTAACAGTATCTCAGCATATCCAAAACTATCATTTCAATATAATTGCATTTTTATATTGCCAAGGTTATCGGAAATTAAAATTCTAAGGATGTGGATATTTAACTACATACAGTATTCTAGAACTCTGCAAACAGGTGGCTCTAAATCACATAAAGCTGACAAGATTGTAGTATTCCATTCACTGTAGGTCAGATTTGTGGTACAAATTCTTGGCAATAGGTTTATCGTTGACTGGAATATACAGTGTTGTTTGTTTCAGTTACTGATTACTACTACAGTAACATCTCTTGGCACTTAAATCCATCTATGAAAAAACATGGCTGATATGTACAGGCACTCTATGTCAGGAGGAAGATGTGCTGCCCAAATACAAAATAACTGTACCTCACTGTTAACCTCCTTCCAAATTCTGCTCTCAGATATGATATGCAAGTACTATTGACTATTGACTTAGGCCTAAACTTGCAGTGAGCTTTGTGCAGGAAAACCGATGTGTCTGTAAGGATCTTATTCCGAGAGCTGTTAAATGGGGGTGGGGATGAGGAGCGCTGTGCATGTAATCACAGGTAAAGCAGAACCCTGATCAGTTAACTCTGTTTTGTTTTAAAGTTGCACAGAGACTCCTTTCATTTAATAAAGAGCAGCAAGGTGTTAAAAATGTGCATATTTAAAAGATTTTTCCCCCCAATTTTGGAGAAGGCTTTTTCTCCTGGATGCTATCACATTAGATTACATTAGAAATGTCACATTACTGCACTTCGTGCTTGATGTGACATGATTGACTAAACGTGATGCGATGCAGTTTGAAGCAATGTGACACACAGCGTCACAGTTGTTAATAAGAAAAAATAGAAAAGTTATCGCAGTGCTACAGTTGTGTATTGATAATTTGGCATGTATCTTTCCAAAGACACTGCCAAAGCTAGCATCCATTAAAACTAAATAATTAACACTTCGTGATGGGACATATTTACTTACCCTTTGGGGTTCAGGAAGGGATTCCTTCTAGGCTAACACCATCTCACTCTAAGCTGTCTCCAGAGAAGAAATTCCAGTACCTATCTTTCCATTACCATGGCTCTTTCAGGACCAGCAGGAGTTTAACCTCTGTCACTTCTTTAAGGAATGGCATTTAGTTCACAGATGGGCCTTTTGAACTTGCCACTTGTGGCTATGTAACTTGCAGACCTTATCAGGTGAGGCTGAAGAGAAAAGGCAGCAAATCAGTGATGTGATACGAGAGGAAAGTTCTCCAGTAGAATGTTTTGAGCTATTTGTTCAATAATTGCAGATGTTAAGATTATAATGAAACAGTGGGCCTGTGACTTGGTGCATAGGAGCCCATTGTGGTTCCATGGTTTTTATTATTAACATGATGGTCTGCAAAGGTGTGTTTTTTAATTTTGGGGTGAGGCTTTGTTGGTTGGTGATTCTTTAAAACAGAGACAAAGGAAGGGAAAGGGACATGTCAGGGTAACTGGGCGGGGAGGGGAAGGACAGGTGCAAAGGAAGTATGGTGAACAGGTGGAGTGAAGTTGATGTGAAGAGACCCTGAGGGAGGAGGTGGGAAGGAGTTGAGAGCAAAAAGTCTATTGGCAAAAGGCAGAGAATATCCAGAGTAAAACCTGTAAAAACTAGCCAGACCTGATGACCTCATCAGCATCCAAAGATCCCTGTTGCAGCTGCTTCTCTCTGCTCCTGCTAGCTCTCTTTCTGGGTGACCTTTCACAGCAGTGTCTTTTTTTCCCCTGACCTCACATGGCTGAGTGGGGGAATGGTGGGTTGCTTGGGCCCTGCTGCCTCCATGCCTTATAACAGTGGTTTTCAACCTTTTTTTCATTTGCGGACTGCTACAAAATTTCAAATGGAGGTGCAAACCCCTTTGGAAACCTTACACATAGTCTGAGGACCCCCAGGGGTCCATGGACCACAGGTTGAAAACTTCTTCCTTATCAGATTAGTTTGTAAAAAGCCTAAAATAAACACAGTGCTCCAAGAAGAGGAGACCTTGTTATCTATCAAACAAAGGGTCTGGTGCACCTGTGTGCCAGGGAAGCCTGGGCATGCTTACATGTATGTGGTTATGTTAGACCCGCAATAGAGATCTCTCTATGGGATGGGAAGCAGGCAGATACTGGACATAGTGTTGGTATATAATACTCTAAAATGCTCTTTATTGATTACAAAACAAACCTTACTCATTCCACATTCACACCCCAAATGTACTATACCAGAGTCCAAAGGTCAGAATGGTCCCGATGGCCAATTGAGATTCCTTCCAATCATAAGATCATGAGATGCGGGGAGCCAGCGAAAACCACATCTATATCCACACGGGGCTCTGGATCAATAAATGACTCCAATTTTCAGAGATCATAGGCAACCATTTATAGTCCATTCTGTCGCATCATCGGTTCTTTGCCTTTATTTATTAGGCCTTCTGCCCACACAATTCTGAAGAGACAATCCTGGGCGGGCCGCCATGATCCAAGGCGCACGATATCCTCCAATTCTTCTACAATTTAATATCAGTCCAGCTGGTGTTGTTTCCTTTTCTGCTGATTTACCATATTTTTCTTGGAACATAACAAGATTGTTTTTGCACAAATAGTTCTTGATCTTAAGTTCTTGCTTCAGTTGCCAACTTGCAACACATGTATTCATGTCAAGCACGCATCATTCATACCAGGCCTCAATGACCTATAACGTATTACATGGATATATGAATCACTATATATATCCCAACAGTTAGAGCTTGTGAAAAGTTCAGAATTTCTGTCCTGAGGAAGATTTTGATGATTTAATACATCGTTTTGTTACAAAATCAGGATGAAAAGTCAAAATATCTACATTTGTATTTGAAAAATGTCAGAAGAAACACTTCAACCTTTGATCAAAATGTTTCATTTTGGTTTAGTTCAACACTGAACTGTGTCTGCCTGAGCTGCCACAGTGTCTCTCAGGAATTACAGTTGAGGTGCCTCATGACCCCATTCTCCTCTATGGGCCAGAGAACAAACTATTTCTTACATCGTGCACCACATCATGGACTCCCAAGAGGCCCTGAAGCAGTTCAGCCAGAAGGGAGGCCACACTGCACCATGGGAGATGTAGTCCAGGGAAGAAGTCTGGCCCAGAGAGGAAGATTGGTATGAGGCACCTGGACTATGACTCAGATGAGGCATTATAGCAGCTAAGACTGACAAAGATTAATGTCAAACAGACACAAAATGACATGCTCAGGTTTGGTTTGGCACAGTTTTCCATCAGAAAGTGCTTATTTGACAGAATCGACACATTCCAGGGGAATATGTCAATTCAAATAAACGCTTCATATAAACCAGGCAGCGAGGCTTTTTCTGACTGTTCCTGTTTGGGACATTAAAATCTAGCAATGCAAATATTTCTGTGAAACAGAAATTCTGGTTCCTGCACAGTTCTAGTGGGTACAGTAGGAAAATCTATAGGAATCTTGGCCCTGGTCTACACTAGGACTTTAGGTCGAATTTAGCAGCGTTAAATCGATTTAAACCTGCACCCGTCCACACAGTGAAGCCCTTTAATTCGACTTAAAGGGCTCTTAAAATCGATTTCCTTACTCCACCCCTGACAAGTGGATTAGCGCTTAAATCGATGTTCCCAGCTCGAATTTGGGGTACTGTGGACACAATTCGATGTTATTGGCCTCCGGGAGCTATCCCAGAGTGCTCCATTCTGACCGCTCTGGACAGCACTCTCAACTCAGATGCACTGGCCAGGTAGACAGGAAAAGAACCGCGAACTTTTGAATCTCATTTCCTGTTTGGCCAGCGTGGCAAGCTGCAGGTGACCATGCAGAGCTCATCAGCACAGGTGACCATGATGGAGTCCCAGAATCGCAAAAGAGCTCCAGCATGGACCGAACGGGAGGCACGGGATCTGATCGCTGTTTGGGGAGAGGAATCCGTGCTATCAGAACTCCGTTCCAGTTTTCGAAATGCCAAAACCTTTGTGAAAATCTCCCAGGGCATGAAGGACAGAGGCCATAACAGGGACCCGAAGCAGTGCCGCATGAAACTGAAGGAGCTGAGGCAAGCCTACCAGAAAACCAGAGAGGCGAACAGCCGCTCTGGGTCAGAGCCCCAAACATGCCGCTTCTATGATGAGCTGCATGCCATTTTAGGGGGTTCAGCCACCACTACCCCAGCCGTGTTGTTTGACTCCTTCAATGGAGATGGAGGCAATACGGAAGCAGGTTTTGGGGATGAAGAAGATGAGGAGGAGGAGGAGGTTGTAGATGGCTCACAGCAAGCAAGCGGAGAAACCGGTTTTCCCGACAGCCAGGAACTGTTTCTCACCCTAGACCTGGAGCCAGTACCCCCCGAACCCACCCAAGGCTGCCTCCTGGACCCAGCAGGCGGAGAAGGGACCTCTGGTGAGTGTACCTTTGAAAATGCTATACATGGTTTAAAAGCAAGCATGTGAAAGGATTACTTTGCCCTGGCATTTGCGGTTCTCCTAGATGTAGTCCTAAAGCCTTTGCAAAAGGTTTCTGGGGAGGGCAGCCTTATTTCGTCCTTCATGGTAGGACACTTTTATCACTCCAGGCCAGTAACACATACTCGGGAATCACTGTAGAACAAAGCATTGCAGTGTATGTTTGCTGGCATTCAACCAAAATCCGTTCTTTCTCTCTCTGTGTTATCCTCAGGAGAGTGAGATATAATTCATGGTCACCTGGTTGAAATAGGGTGCTTTTCTTCAGGGACACATTCCTGCTGGGCTGTTTGCCTGTGGCTGAACAGAAATGTTCCCCGCTGTTAGCCACGGGGAGGGGGGAGGGTTGAGGGGGTAGTCACGCGGTGGGAGGAGGCAAAATGTGACCTTGTAACGAAAGCACATGTGCTATGTATGTAATGTTAACAGCAAGGTTTACCCTGAAAGAGTGTAGCGACTGTTTTATAAAATGTGTGTTTTTAAATACCACTGTCCCTTTTTTTTTCTCCACCAGCTGGATGTGTTTCAATGATCACAGGATCTTCTCCTTCCCAGAGGCTAGTGAAGCTTAGAAAGAAAAAAAAACGCACTCGAGATGAAATGTTCTCCGAGCTAATGCTGTCCTCCCACACTGACAGAGCACAGACGAATGCGTGGAGGCAAATAATGTCAGAGTGCAGGAAAGCACAAAATGACCGGGAGGAGAGGTGGAGAGCTGAAGAGAGTAAGTGGCGGGCTGAAGAGAGTAAGTGGCGGGCAGAAGACAGGGCTGAAGCTCAAATGTGGCGGCAGCGTGATGAGAGAAGGCAGGATTCAATGCTGAGGCTGCTGCAGGACCAAACCAGAATGCTCCAGTGTATGGTTGAGCTGCAGCAAAGGCAGCTGGAGCACAGACTGCCACTGCTGCCCCTCTGTAACCAACCGCCCTCCTCCCCAAGTTCCATAGCCTCCACACCCAGACGCCCAAGAACGCGGTGGGGGGGCCTCCGGCCAACCAGCGACTCCACAACAGAGGATTGCCCAAAAAAAAGAAGGCTGTCATTCAATAAATTTTAAAGTTGTAAACTTTTAAAGTGCTGTGCTTAATGTGCTGTGTGGCATTTTCCTTCCCTCCTCCACCACCCCTCCTGGGATACCTTGGTAGTCATCCCCCTATTTGTGTGATGAATGAATAACGAATGCATGACTGTGAAGCAGCAATGACTTTATTGCCTCTGCAAGCGGTGATTAAAGGGAGGAGGGGAGGGTGGTTAGCTTACAGGGAAGTAGAGTGAACCAAGGGGCGGGGGGTTTCATCAGGGAGAAACAAACAGAACTTTCACACTGTAGCCTGGCCAGTCATGAAACTGGTTTTCAAAGCTTCTCTGATGCGTGCCGCGCCCTCCTGAGCTCTTCTAACCGCCCTGGTGTCTGGCTGCGCGTAACCAGCAGCCAGGCGATTTGCCTCAATCTCCCACCCCGCCATAAACGTCTCCCCCTTACTCTCACAGATATTGTGGAGCACACAGCAAGCAGTAATAACAGTGGGAATATTGGTTTCGCTGAGGTCTAAGCGAGTCAGTAAACTGCGCCAGCGCGCCTTTAAACGTCCAAATGCACATTCTACCACCATTCTGCACTTGCTCAGCCTGTAGTTGAACAGCTCCTGACCACTGTCCAGGCTGCCTGTGTACGGCTTCATGAGCCATGGCATTAAGGGGTAGGCTGGGTCCCCAAGGATACATATAGGCATTTCAACATCCCCAACAGCTATTTTCTGGTCTGGGAAGAAAGTCCCTTCCTGCAGCTTTTGAAACAGACCAGAGTTCCTGAAGATGCGAGCGTCATGCACCTTTCCCGGCCATCCCACGTTGATGTTGGTGAAACGTCCCTTGTGATCCACCAGAGCTTGCAGCACTATCGAAAAGTACCCCTTGCGGTTTATGTACTCGCCGGCTTGGTGCTCTGGTGCCAAGATAGGGATATGGGTTCCGTCTATAGCCCCACCACAGTTAGGGAATCCCATTGCAGCAAAGCCATCCACTATGACCTGCACATTTCCCAGGGTCACTACCCTTGATATCAGCAGATCTTTGATTGCATGAGCTACTTGCATCACAGCAGCCCCCACAGTAGATTTGCCCACTCCAAATTGATTCCCAACTGACCGGTAGCTGTCTGGCGTTGCAAGCTTCCACAGGGCTATCGCCACTCGCTTCTCAACTGTGAGGGCTGCTCTCATCCTGGTATTCATGCGCTTCAGGGCAGGGGAAAGCAAGTCACAAAGTTCCATGAAAGTGCCCTTACGCATGCGAAAGTTTCGCAGCCACTGGGAATCGTCCCAGACCTGCAACACTATGCGGTCCCACCAGTCTGTGCTTGTTTCCCGAGCCCAGAATCGGCGTTCCACAGCATGAACCTGCCCCATTAGCACCATGATGCATGCATTGGCAGGGCCCATGCTTTCAGAGAAATCTGTGTCCATGTCCTGATCACTCACGGGACCGCGCTGACGTCGCCTCCTCGCCCGGTATCGCGTTGCCATGTTCTGGTGCTGCATATACTGCTGGATAATGCGTGTGGTGGTTGATGTGCTCCTAATTGCCAAAATGAGCTCAGCGGCCTCCATGCTTGCCTTGGTATGGCGTCCGCACAGAAAGAAGGCGCGGAACGATTGTCTGCCGTTGCTCTGACGGAGGGAGGGGCGACTGACGACACGACTTACAGGGTTGGCTTCAGGGAGCTAAAATCAACAAAGGGTGTGCCTGTACATCAAGGAGTATTTCAGGCAGGACTGCACGGAGGGTTCCAATAAGAAATGGTGCACCAAAGTTATCGTTCTTATTGGAACAAGGAGGTTAGCCTGGCCTCTGATTGATACATGGCTAGATTAACCTCGCTGCGCCTTCTCTGTGACTGACTGCAGTGTGATCTAGACGGGGAGGAGGAAAATGAGTCCAAAACAAATCTGGTCTATGTCTTGTTCTGACCCACTCCATCGATCCTTTACATCTTTGGCTGGCAGCAGACAAAAAAGGCGCGAAATGGTTGTCTGCCCTTGCTTTCACGGGGGGAGGGAGGGTGGGAACGGGGTCCTGACGACATGTACCCAGAACCACCTGCGACAATGTTTTTTGCCGCATCAGGCATTGGGATATCAACCCAGAATTCCAATGGGCAGCGGAGACTGCGGGAACTGTGGGATAGCTACCCACAGTGCAACGCTCCAGAAGTCGACGCTTGCCTCGGTACTGTGGAAGCGCTCCGCCGAGTTAATGCACTTAATGCACTTAGAGCATTTTCTGTGGGGGGACACACACTCGAATATATAAAACCGATTTCAAAAAAACCGACTTCTATAAATTCGACCTAATTTCGTAGTGTAGACATACCCTTGTTGGAATGCTTCAAAGAGTGTCTAGCTTGTGATGAAATGGAACAGCCCATTCTTTTCAAAATCCAGTTCAAAGTTTCATTGCTTACTTCCCCTCCCTACCCTCTACCCCTGCCACTGAAAGTAGAGGTATCAGTTTAAAGAGAAGTTTGGTAGGTTATATTTTTGGCCTGTCACATGGACACTGTCAGGTTTAACAATGCTCTTGAATAAAGAATCATAGAGGCCAAAAGTCTTGAGTCAGATATTTGCCGTTTAAAAATTTCTTCTGATACATCCAAATATCAGTCCTAATGGGATGCTGAATAGGCTTTGATTACTACTGTTGGAGTACCAGGTAACTTGATAAGCACAGTTTAGTTATTCACGGGTCAGAATTTGGTCATTCACGGGTCATAACAGGTCAATAGCCTTAGTTAAACTAATGGTAAAAGTGACTGGGTGTCTGTGTGGGAGGATCAGAACATGCTTGTAATGAAACACTCTGGCCATGTCTACACACACAGCTAGGGTGACCAGGTAATAAGTGTAAAAAATCGGGACGGGGGTGGGGGAATAGTTACCTATATAAGAGAAAGCCCCCAAAATCGGGACTGTCCCTATAAAATCGGGACATCCGGTCACCCTACGTACAACACTGCAGTTGGGTGGCTGCAGCACATCTGACGAACACGCGCTATGCCAACGGGAGAGAGCATTCCTGTAGGCATAATAAAACCACCTCCGTGAGCAAAAGAAGCTGTGTCATCAGGAGAAGCTCTCCCACGGAGATAGCGCTGTGCACATGAGCATTTACGTTGGTGTAACTTATGTCACTCGGGGGGTGGTTTGTTCCCCCGCCCCGAGCAACATAAATTATGCTGACATAGGCTGTAGTGTAGTCATAGCCTCTGGTACACCCGTTGTGGGGGTGAAGAGGGGTGGGGAGGGAGATTAGAGGTGGGGGTAAGGGTGGCAAATAGCAATTACTTATCGCTATGGAATCCTTGGCTGAAAGGTGCTCAATGTGTGTCAAGTATTATAAGGGGTTTGTTTCACTCCCAACTCATGAATGAAACCATATGGATCCAAGATTTCATCTCAAATATAAATAGTATTTAATGTGCACTTCTCCTAGGAGATACTGTGAAAAAAAGAGCATAGATAGGGCAGCAAATAAATAAATAAATACAATAAAACCATTGCGTTAAGAAATGAATCAGAATAAAATGCAAACACAGAGAGACTCAGATTGGTCTACACTCAAAAGTTATAGCAGCATAGCCACACATGCTAACTGACATAGCTAAGCCAAAAAACAAAGCAAAACAGGTACCCATCACTATGCTGACACAAGAGTGTTTTTATCGGCATAGTTAACGTCATTCAGGGAGAGGGTGTTCCTCCACCAGCAGAAAAACTCTTTCTGTGGGTGCTCGTTGAACCTACATTGGGGGCTAAGCCAGCCTAGCTAGTATAGGCTCTGTCGTGTAGATATTGCCTGAGACAAGGAGGAGAGATGTGAAGAGAAATATTTCCTTCATTAGAAAAAATGTAGTGTGTAGGCAGCACTTACAGACCAACCACTTGTGCCAGTCTGCCTTTGGGAAGATGGCTTCTTTCCGTAATATGTAGATAAGGCTTCCCTGCTGAGAGAAAAACAGCCTGGGTTTTTTTTCTTAATAATTAAAAAGAAATCTAAACGTGCCTCACCTTAAAGGACAGGCTGCATGTACACCCTAGCCAATGTTATCCATGCCAGTTCTGGCATACCATTTTTATGCTGCTACTCCTGTTGGTAGCTACCTCTCTTTGGACCTCCCTGGTCCTGCCTTTCACATTTTCCTGCTTCCCAGCACCCCACTATCAAACCTTATCTTCCTCTGCTTCTCACTCTGCCTCACTCCCTCAGCCTTCTGGTGCACCGGATGCGCCTCACCTTTTCCCATCCCTCCCCTCACCCAGTCTTCCCACTCCTTCAAATCGCCATAGTTTCAACAGCTGATCCCTCCCCATGTCTCCATGCTGTTGCTCCTTCCAATAAGCCGCTGGCATTCTACTTAGCTACTTGCTCTGCATCTGCAGCTACCATGCCCCAGCTGTACGTCTACGTTCAGCAAACTAGTCTGAGTTTCAATGCACTACCTCTTAAACAAAACAAAACACCTGAATAAGCACTTGTGGACAATTCTGCTTGCATGGTTAATGCCCCTCTGCTCCTCATTAGGCAGGTTCGGGGTTTTGGTGCAGTGCACATGCTTCTGGTTGACATCTCTGTTCAAGGACTTCACTATTTTGTCTCTTTGCAGTTGAAATTGTCCTCATCCTAGTATATGAAATTTTGGAGTGTAGTTTAACTCACTGCCTACGATACAGAGACAGCAGTGTTCAGGACTGCAGTGATGGCACATCTGAACGAGCAATGTAAGATGCTACAGGTTTTGCCTAGTATCTACTGTGAAATGACAGTCTGCAGCTACAATAGGGGAACTGGGTATTCTGCGGTTTTTGTGGCTGAGGAATTGGCCAACAAAATTCCCCTCTTGGTACAGAATTGTGCTCCAGAATCTAAGCGTTCATTGATAAAAATGTAAAAAACTAAAAACAAGGAAAAACTTGGCCGCATTTGAGGCTTCTTTTGCAGTATCTTAGGCATGGAAATCGGCTATAATGCTGCCCTAAAACAGGCAGTTGAGGAATCCTCAGGTAACATAGAGCCTTTAGAAGGCTTCACAACACCTACTCTGCTTGACTTCTTGTTGGGTGTGGGTTGGAGCATGCCAAGGTGGGTCCAATGCAGTCACAGATTAGAGCGGTCCTCAGGCTCAGGGCTGGAAGAGCAGAAATGGGGCTTAGTCACCTTCTTCTCCCCCCACCCTCTACCCACCCTGCCTCAGCTGAGCAGAGTGCAAGCATGGCACGTATGAGAATCTGGCCCTGCGTTTCTAGCACAGGTTGCAAAGAAAAACTTGACTACATGAACAAAGTGTCCCCAATACAGCAATATGTGCCTGAGTTTGCAAACAGCATGGAAACAATGGTTCTAAGAGGCGTGGACTGTATCCTTTTGATATTGTCAAAAACAAAAATCAGGACACTTTTTTTAAGGCTCTTTTTTTTTTTTTTTGAAAGGAATGTGAAATACATGTGCAGCAGGCTCTCTCCTTTCTTCCATCTGCTCAGTCAGAAAAGCTCCCCCTGGAGCAGCAGAGCAGAACAAAGACAGGCTAAGCTCTGCCTCAACTTTCGGAGCCCCTCTGTCTCTCACTTCCCCCTCTCTATATCGCTGATTGTAGAGAGAAGGGGAGCAAAGGACAGAGAGGCACTATCAGGTCCGCATCCTGCCCCTCTTTAACAAGAGACCAGAGCAGGGTTTTGCACTGACTAGATGGGGTCATTTACTCAGAGGCCTGCTGCTGCAAAGCTGTTTCCTGACAAGCTCTGATTTTGAAGTGCTGGCATAAAACACACTCCCTATGTGCGGAGAGTGAAAGAGAGGCACCAAATACTCTATATCAGGGTAGCCACACAATAGAGACAAACATTTCACAGTTAGAAAATTATCAAAAGTTTTGTTTGATTAAATGAAAAACGAGGTCACTTCAGCCTCTCCCATCCCCCAAGATGTTCTTGGGAAACTGGGACAACCAATGAAAATGGGACATCTGGGGCATTACCTCTGTAACCTAAGGATGATAAATTAAATGTGAAAACTAAATGTTTCACTGTGAGTCACTTTGGCAGAAACATCTATCTAATTTGCATATCTCTGAACAAATACAGAACCCTACTTTACTAAGGAGCTAAGACTGAATAAAAACCTTTATTTTTTTCTTCAATTTATCTGAGGCTGCCACAGAATTTGCAACAGTGTGCTGCAGAATCCAGAAGTTTTGTCACAGAGTTTAGGTCCACCTTGTAATGAAGGACACAGGCTGGACCTTGGCTGGACCATACGAAACATAGTAATCAGAACAAGTTAAAGCTCCTGTAGTCGACAGATGGACTTATGACTGAAGCACGTGCTGAAATAAGCAGTGCACTCATCAAATGAACTTGGAACATAACTGCATTTTTCTTTTGGTGATTACTGTGTGGATAATACACCTGTCTACCCATGTGTCGAAAACCTATAAAAATGAAAACATGTGCATTAATAAAATGCTGATGATTAGTCTTGTTGACCTCACGACTTCTGTAATCCTATGCTGAAACTCCTACTGTTTACACAACACTAAATCCCATGCAATGAAGCTCAGTCAGAGAATTGCTCCCTCCCCCGGGCAGATGTTCTTGTTTTTAGGAAACTGGATCTTCATTCCTGCAGGAACAAGTACTGTAACGAAAAAAGAGGGAGACTCAAATGACTGATCCTAAAGTTGGGGAGAATATTGTTTGTTATTTGTATTGCACAGGTGCCTAAGACCTCAATCATGAACCAGACCCCATTGTTCTAGTCCCTGTACAAACAGAACAAACAGATGGCTCCTCTACCCAAGCACTTACCACCTAAGTATAAGGTGAGGGGAAAGAGCTGAATGCAGCAAATTGACAGGGGAGCACAAGGAAACAATGGAATTGTGACCAGCACGATAAGCACTGCATGCCAGCAGACTGTAAGTACTGCAATAAAGGTGTTTTAAGGAAGAATTTGAAAGAGGAGAATATGGTGACTTTGTGGATCCTTAATGGGGAGCTCCTCCCATGTATGGGGCGGGGGAGGGGAGGGGTGGCATAGGAGAAAGCACAAAGGTACTTGTTGAAAAGTTTGAGAAATGGGCAATCCAGGACTGGCTTTAGAGGCGGAGCCGAGGTGGGAGTTGATATCTTGCTAGTGTATAAGAGATGATGGGTAGGCTGGGAATAGGCCATGAAGGGCTTAAAAGTGAAGAGAAGCAGCCTGTGTTCAATATGGGGTTGGCGCAGGGGCTGTTGTTGGGGGAGATGTGGTTGAAGCAGGAAAGCAATCTTCACAGCAGTGTTTTAAATGGATAGAAGTGGGGCAGCATGGCTCCATGAAGTGGAATCTCTCTACCAAATTATTCAGTTCACTTTTTCTTAGAGTCAAGTTTCTTTTTAATTGGAATGAGGAACACATTGCTCTTTGGCAAGGCTGGGGAAAAAATTAATTCTCTAATCAAAAGATAAATTCAAGGAAGTAATTTGGAAGATTCAGGCATCAGATCTAACTACAATTGAAGTAATTTCTCTATTTTACTTACCATGGTTTTATTGTGCTGAAACTACCATTAACCGAAGTAATTGGAAAGGAGGGAGGAAGGAATTGCCTATTGCAATTTAATTTCCACACAGGTGCTGAACACTCAGTGTCCATATTTCAATGTACTGCCATTGGCAGACTAGTCAGAGAGAAGCCTCTGGTTTCTCCAAGAGCAAAATGGCTCTCTGGTGGGCCCTAGTATATACACGGATGCTGTGTCTACACTAATGACAGCCTGTAGAGTACATACACAGCACACACCCCTACCCCATGTATAAACAGCAGTGTAGATGGCAAGGCACTACTTAAACGAGTAACAACACACCAGAACTTCAGGGTATATCCTCTACAAGGCTCTCTATATCTCTGTACACCCAAGCAGTACCTCCCACCGCTACTCTGTTGTTTTTCACAGTGTAGTATCCTACGACCTCTCTTCTGACAGAGCCTTTCCCCACTGCAGGGAAAGGCTCTGGAAGTGGGAAAAGGCTCTGGAAGTGGGAAGACAGTGGGGAAAGGCTCTCACAGCTCCCCACCCCTGGAGCTTTTTTCACTGGCTCTCCACTGCCAGAACCTTTCCCTGTGGCATGTAGCTTCACACTACAGTGTGGCTACAGCTTGCTTTTCACTGCAGCACATAGCTACACATACCGTGCATGCTATTGCCAGTGTAAACAAGGCCTATGGGTATGTCTACATGGCTATGTAAGCCCAGACTCAGGCTTGAGGCCACCCCCACACTCCCCAATCTGTCTACACACAATTCTATCTGACTTGGGCCTGAGCCCCAGGAGCCCATAGCTTGGGTGGGTTCAAGACTGGGTCCTGCTGGGACTCAGGACCAAACTCCCTGGTTTTGAAGTGTGGATGTAGCTCAGGCCCCGGGCCCCCCAGACTCAGGTCCTGAGAGTCCACCGATACTATCCCACACTCCCATAGGCTCTGCTCTTTCTGTCCCAGTGTAGCCAATCAGTTTCCAGGAAATAGAAGCATCACCTACCCCCTTGTTCACGTACAGAAGCTTGGCATTTAACCCTTCCATTTTGTTCTGACTGCTGAGGTGCAAACCCAGTGAACCTTCTTCTACTTCTGACCAGAAGTCTTTTGCCAAGTGCACCACTTCCTGGTCGAGGGAGCACAGCCAGATTTGGGTGAATCTGTGGTGCGAGGCAAGCAAAAAGTTCAGTTTTAGTAAGATTACCAGGAATGACCACACACGCCAGGAACTAGAGGCGATGCTAGTAAAACAGGGGATTCACCAGACCAGTGCAGGGAGTGGATTAAACAGCTCAAGACTGACTACCAGAAAGCCAGGGTTAAGAACTTATTAAGACTGAGTTTGATAAGTTTATGGAGGGGATGGTATGATGAGTTGCCCACAGTGGCAAGTGGGCCATCTGTGACTGCAAATATCTTCAATGGCTGGAGATGGGACACTAGTTGGGAGGGCTCTGAACTATTACAGTGAATTCTTTCTCAGCTGTGTGACTGGTGGGTCTGGCTGACCTGCTCAGGATCTAACTGATCACCATAGATTCTCTGTAACTTGAAGCTTAAGTCATGATTTGAGGACTTTAGTAACTCAGCCAGATGTTATGGATCTATTACAGGAGTGGGTAGGTGAGGTTCTGGAGCCTGTGATGTAGTCAGACTAGATGCTCATGATGGTCTCTTCTGGCTTTAAAGTCTATGAGAACAGCACTTCGGGCACCTCATTTGTCATCCTGCTCCTTTTTGAGGTGTTTGACCAAGTGGTGGGTACTGTGCTGAGCACAGAGCAAACTGCTTCATGAAGGCCCAGTCAGCCAAGAAGGCAACCTTCTGATGCTCAAACTAGAACAAGACTGGAGGGGAGCCAGCAGGCGCCGGATCAGGCTACCAAAGTGACACTGGTCCTGGAACTGGTCCCTGAGGAGGCTTTGCTACTGGAGCAGCTGCAGCACTTCCTGGGTCCATGCTCAGAGGCACTTTTTGATGCCTCCCCTTGAGGAGGAACCTGCTCCAGAAGGAACAGAAGAGACAGAATGCACCCCACAGCCTGGTAAGTTTCTGGCTCCATGTTTGTTTTTATTAGTACAGAATGGGAGCGATTGTCAGGCTCTGCACCAATGCAAAAGTTATTACAGGCTGTGGGCAGTTACAGCTATCCACTAATGGCAGATTGCATGCCAGCACCTCGGCATCTTCCTCC
This sequence comes from Lepidochelys olivacea, assembly GCF_965140295.1. NCBI lineage: Eukaryota > Metazoa > Chordata > Testudines > Cheloniidae > Lepidochelys > Lepidochelys olivacea. The sequence goes on from NC_140411.1 coordinate 115,827,208, forward strand.
CGTATTCCCCCACCCCTGGAATTCAAAATGGAGACTGGGAACCACACTGTGAAACTAGCATGTAAAAATGAAGTTTTATTAGAAATGTGCACATTCTTGCTAAGATGGTCCAGGGTGTTAAAAATAACCCAATATTGCCTTCCCTGGTAGTGCACCATGCCATACTAATATAACGGTGTAATGAGCTGCCTGTAAACAATGAACTGTCCAGGGGAGGTTGACATGTAGTCCATACAAGCTAAATGGATTCTATGGATGTCTGAAATACAGCTGGAGGTTTGCATACAGTCCAGAAGTGTTCTGGAGGTGGGGGCCGGTGATTTCTTTGCAAGCCTGTATTAGTGTGTGTTTGTGTAACCCACACATCTTCTGGGTGTGGAGTTCTGTCCCATCTAGTGGCACCAAGACCACTTAAAGAGAGAGATAAAGTGAGTCTGCTCTACAGCCTTAGCTAAGAGCCAGTTGGCTTTTAGCTCATGCAGTAGAGGCTCGTGCACTAAGATGCAGAGGTCCCTGGTTCAATCCTGTCCACCACCAACCAGGGTCTGTCTGTGTTATATTTGCATATGGTCATAAAAGCCTGTACCAAAGCTATACCGAGGCAGTAATCCATGCAGATGCTACTGCAGCGTCCTGTGGATTTTCTCCTCACATTTTGCCCCAATCCCAGATGCTCAGAGCTGCAAACTTTTCCTGTAGTGGAAATTTCCGATGGGTAGTCACCTTTTGGGAAAGGGTGTATTTTCCAGGACCACCTCAGTAGCTGACCAGCCCACTGCAGAGGTGTGCTGTTCAGTCACCATAAGTTTGACTACTCCAGTGGCATACATGGCTGGCTGGCCCCTGGAAGTTTGGAATAAAAACCTCTTTGCCTCAGGAACCATAAGAATTGTTACATCCTCCAAAATGTAGAATGCCTGAGAGGACAGAGAAGGTTTATGTTGTATGCCACAGCCACTCTCTTTTCCCCAAAGCCCAAGGTGGTCTGCAATTTTTAAACAATTGTGATTTTTAACTTACCCTTTTTAGTGTAGTCTTCTCACAACAATTAACCTGGTTGCGTCCCCAGAGCTTCTAGGAGATGAAGCATTCCTCTCACAATAGATTGAAGTTCAGTTTTATAGAGTATAATTTTTTGTCCTTGAGATTCCACAAGGATTTTTTGTGAATCACTGAGGCAATAACAGTCTGTTTTATGTCTGCTTAGGCACCTCAAGTGTCCATTGTACCTCAGCAGCTCACACATACTCCAGCAGAAGACTAGGTCTCCATACCATCACAGCATGGTCCAAGAGGAAGCAGTTCTGTGATGAACTTATGGCTGATGTTCTGGATAGCAGGTTCAATACTCAAGAGAAGGATTCAGGCAAGTGGAGAGGCAAAGAGAAAGTCACGAGCAAGCTGCAGAGCTTGAAGACAGAACTGCTGGCTGTTCAGAGAGGAAGATAGATCACAGCAGAAAGACCTAGTTGAGTGGCTGCTTTCGCTAATGGCTGCAAGAATGGGGGCTCCAACTGTGCCCATACCACAGCCTACGTCCCTGCCACACTACCATGCGCTGCGTACCAGGAACACTTTGGACAGTCCCATGTCTGGGTGGCCCATGCAACCAGGACTTAGCAGCTGGACAGGGCAAATCTACTCCTGGCATACTTCTGCCCCTCTGGTGATCTCCTCCTCACTGCACATATCCACCCCTTCCCACACATGGACCTTTCCCCCCTGCAGGTCTCCACACCTCTGCAATGGCAACAAGTATGTGCCATTTCACAAACAAAGGAAAGGAGAACATGGTAGGGGACATGCAAAATTAGGGGATGTGTGTGATGGCACTGTTCACTGTTTGATTTATGCATTTTGTTTTATTGCTGGTTGTGGTGTTGGTTTACTGCTAGGGTCTCGGTTGTTCTAGTGGCAGCTAGCCTACCTGGCCATGCACTAATATTTTTGTAATACAAATAAAGGCTTTTGTTTTATTAAGAAAGTTTATTATATCTCGATACCACATCTTATAATGTGTAGTTTGAATTATAAAGACAAACACAGTGTAAGACACAATGGGTAAGTTGTATCCAAAACAATTTCTTGATACACATCAATGTAAATTAGGGTGAGCAGACAGCAAATGTGAAACATCGGGACAGGGGGTGGGGGGGTAATAGGAGCCTATATAAGAAAAAGACCCAAATATCGGGACTGTCCCTATAAAAATTGGGACATCTGGTCACCCCAGTGTAAATGCACAGTTCTTCCCCCCCCCCACTATATTAACTCATGTCATCCAAAATATTTATATTAATACCTTCCTCATTCACTGTGTTCAGTGACAGTTACCCCACAACCCCATTTCATTGTGTGATGTGGCATTACCTCCTTTACTGTACAAAAACATTCATAAATGTACCATTATCCTTCTTCCTTGGGCCCATGCAAGTCCTTCATAAGGGGGCACAGAGCAGCCCTGATTTCTGTTGCCGAGGTGCATCCTGCTCCAGCTGGGATTGGTGCATTTTCTGATTGAGTGTACTGGTTCAGCAATCTACTACTGTCATAGGTCCATTCAGGGGCAAGTAGCTCATCCTTGGCTTCACAAAGATCGTGGCTCGCTGTGCTCCTCTCAATAATGCAGACGCTGGAATCCAAATGAGTCTGTAAACAGCACCAGTGGGATTTCAGTCTGCCAAATGCACATTCAGCCACCATTCTACCCCTGCTGAGAATGTAATTAAGCTTTCTTTTGCAAGGCCTTCTGAGATCAGAATGTGGTTTCAGAAGCAAAGGCAAAAGGGGGGTTGGCAGGGTCCCCCAGAACAACAGTAACTCCATTTATGACAATGTCATTTGGTGAGCACAGTATCCCAGCTTGTCCGGGAAGGTAAATTCCTGTCTAGCAGAAAGCTCTGCCATCATAAACCTTTCCATGTTGGGATCCATACATTGGCTTCTGTGATCCACAAGGGCTGGCATAACAATGTAGTAGTACTTTGTGGTTTATGCACTCATTTGCTCCTTGAGGAGGGAAGCTATGGGCACCTGAGTCCTATCAATGGCCCCCGTGTGATTTGGCAACCCCATTCTCTCAAAGCCAGCAATTACTTCAGGAATATTGTTTGTGCCTATGACCACTGGGTAAATCACAAATCTGAGCACCTTAGAAACCTCCACCACCACTTTACCCACAGCTGACTTTCCAACACCAGTCAGTTTTGGTTCAAAACCAACCAAATTATTTGGGAGGGGGGTGATTTTTAGGTTTAGACAAAAAAATCAATTTGCTCAGCTCTACCACAATTTTGCAAGCAGCTTCACGAGAGCAGATCATTACACATCTCCATTGATTTCAATGGGGCTCTAGTCTGTATGGGAATAAGGATTGGCCTGTGCTGCTCTTCTTACTAGATTGAGGCCTACATTTTTGGCAAATCAGGAAAGCGTCCATGCGCTCAAGAAGTTTGAGAGTCACTGTGTGATATCATATTATGGCACTCCAGTGATCACACTAAAAGTTTTCACATTTTAGTAAGGGGTTAGTAAGGGAAGGGGTTAAGTAGTCTACAGTAACTTGTAAATGGTCTAACTGACTTAATGGCTATGTTATTACTTGCTTCTCATGGGTTCCAGCTGCCTTTTACAATGTTTACTAGCTGACTCTAAGTACTGCAGGAAGAGTAATATGTCTGCAACAGCAATAAAATGTCAGTTGTCTCCACAAGCCTGTTGTGGTGGAGACTGTCAATTGAAAATACACTGAGTGCAGCCCAAATCTGATCTCAGTGATGCTCCTCTTACACCGCTGCACCATTTACTTCAGTAGAATTACTCCTGATCTCAACGAGTGTAAGTGAAATTGGACTCAGCCTTGTGTCACATCTCCTTTTCTCCAGCTTTGAGGCAGTTTCTAGATTTCAGGATTTACCTCCAACTAAAAGACAAAGGATTTCACAGTTTCCCTCTTCAACTCTAATATTACACAAATCTGTTTTGGTGGGGGCAGATTTCCCCTTTCAATAAAGGAAGGAATTAAAAAACTCAGATTTGGAGGAATAATGGAAACTGATTCAAGAATTCAAATCACTGGTATGGGTCAAGGGTGAGCTCTTGTAGCACATAAAAGCACTTTAGGAAGGAATCAAGGAAGGTCAAAATGTTACTTTCCACCATTTCCATAGTTCCTTTGCTTTTGCAGAAGAGCACACAAGAGAACCATTCTTCCATCCCCCCTTCAAACAATATTGTTCCTCATTACAAAGTCACCATATAGAATTTCATGGTAGGTTGGACGTGATTCTTATCTCTTACATCAATGTAAGATAAGTCACTGACTTCAATGCTGTTACACCAGCAAACTGCTATAAGTTAGATGAGAATCAGGGCCTATGGGTCTGAAAGCTAGTTGATGGTATTCAAGTAGTCAAGTTTTTGTAAAGACCAAGGACAAACTGTTGCACTGAATTCAGTTAAATTGGACAGTATTTCAAATATGATTCCAAAAAACAAGTGGTATGTAAAAGTGTTTCCAATGCAATTCAGTCTTGACAACTCTGAACAGGTTGGCATAATTTTCTTGTCCATCTACACACAGCATTGGGCCTGATACCCTTTTCATACTAGTTCAACTCAGTTGAGTTCTATGGAGTCATTCCTGATAAATGCCACTGTAAGTGACCAAAGAATCAGTCCCCCAGGTTGTAAGCAGCTGCAGAGAGGAAGCCATTTGCAGTGCACAGACACAAGCTTTTAATGATCCTATAAAAAACTGGAGCACTCAAAAGTATTTCGTGTAGCTATCTACTGGCACCTTATCCAGTAACTATTTACATGTAGAGAGATCTCATTTATAGAGCAGTCCTGTAACTGCTCCAGAGCTAGGATAGTGATCAGCTGTATGGCCAACAGCTGAGGAGACATCAAAACTAGAAACCATAACATTTTGTACACCACCCTGATATACCGTCTTTCATTTGATTAACTCCAAGTGCTGCAAATATGAAATAAACCTTTGAAAACCAAGGCAAATGCAGTAAGTGAAGTATTATCCTCATATTACAAATAGGAAACCTTAGGCACACAGAGACTATTGTCAACTTCACTGAAAATCTCAGGATATCTGGCAGGTGTTTTTTCTTAAAGCCCCAGCTCCTAGAGTCAAGTGGCTACATGAGAATCTCAACTGTTTGTTCAAAAAGTCCATGTTGTCACATGGCTGTAACGCATAAAGGGAAATTCATAAAGGGAAAATGGGTATGAACTTAAAAATTGGATGGTAACAGATCATGAATCCCAGTGAGGATTCAACCTGGTGATGTTCTGAGCAAGAAGAGCTCTCAGTCGTACTTGCCACTGTTTCATCATTTCACACTGCCTCAGACATTCTAGGATTCAGTGAGACAGAGTGGGACAACCCTGTAATCTTATTCTATTGACAAGTTATAAGTTTCTAGATCTCAGGGTAGTTGAGAAAAAGAGCTTGAAAATGACCCAAATGAACCCTAAAGGCTCAAAAGCCAGAGACAAATAAGACATGTAACAGAGTAGCTGGTCCCTGTGAGTAGAACAGGGCCCAGTGCCCCTGTGTCAGAGCAGGTGAGCCCAGTCCAGCCAATTAAAGGGGGTGGATCGCACCTGGGCCAAAGGGCAGGAAATGGAAGGGGGTGAGTGGGACAGGCTGTGCCAGGAGGAGGGAAACCATGGTGGAGTAGAGCTAACTCCTGTGGTATCTTCCTGGAGCAAGTCACCCTGGGGCTGCTGCTGCTCCAGGAAGGAAGCAGAGCTGACTAGAACTAGGAAGCTGTCAGGAGTCAGGGACATCTGGGATAGATGGCCCTAAAGACAGAAAGGAGTGAGTTAGAAGACTGTTTTGTTGATTTACTTGTGTCAAGTTTCCTTCCTCACTCTGAACTTTAGGGTACAGATGTGGGGACCTGCATGAAAGACCCCCTAAGCTTATTCTTACCAGCTTAGATTAAAAACTTCCTCAAGGTACAAACTTTGCCTTGTCCTTGAACCTTTTGCTGTCACCACCAAGCGTGTTAAACAAAGAACAGGGAAAGAGCCCACTTGGAGACGTCTTCCCCCAAAATATTCCCCCCAAGCCCTACACCCCCTTTCCTGGGGAAGGCTTGATAAGAATCCTCACCAATTTGCATAGGTGAACACAGACCCAAACCCTTGGATCTCAAGAACAATGAAAAATCAATCAGGTTCTTAAAAGAAGAATTTTAATTAAAGTAAAAGAATCACCTCTGTAAAATCAGATGGTAAATACCTTACAGGGTAATCAGATTCAAAACAGAGAATCCCTCTAGGCAAAACCTTAAATTTCAAAAAGACACAAAAACAGGAATATACATTCCATTCAGCACAGCTATTTTACCAGGCATTAAACAAAAGAAAATCTAACGCATTTCTAGCTAGATTGCTTACTAGCTTTTTACAGGAGTTCTGAAGAGCATTCCTGATCTGTTCCCGGCAAAAGCATCTTTGTTCTCCCCCCCTCCAACTTTGAAAGTATCTTGTCTCCTCATTGGTCATTTTGGTCAGGTGCCAGCGAGGTTATCTTAGCTTCTTAACCCTTTACAGGTGAAAGGGTTTTGCCTCTGGCCAGGAGGGATTTTATAGTTCCGTATACAGAAAGGTGGTTACCCTTCCCTTTATATTTATTACAACTTGCTTGTATTAAGAGACTAAACCTTTGAAGAGATTGGGTCTGGCACCAAGTTTTGGAAGCTGGGGAGAAGCTAGGGTCTGTGACAACTTAAAAACCACACACACAGTTTTGGTTGGGCCTGACTAAGGAGTTTTGAATACTCAGCTTTGGCAACACAGCAAATCTTAAGCGATTGGGCCAAAGTGTCAAAGTCTATGGTAGAGCAGGGCGTAAAACCTGGGCATCCTGATTCCCAATCCCAGTCAGCTTCTGTACTTACTATTAGACTAGATTTCCCCCCTAATTATTCATGTTTCACTTTCATAGCTTTACCCCAAAGCAAGAGCACATCCACTATGTTTTTCTCCCTCCTCTTTGCACCCCCACAACTTTGGTCAATATTACCAGCAGAAGTGTAATTTATTGAGAAATTACTCCGTACAATTACTGTAGTGACTATTTCTCTCCATACAGCTACAAATGCCTAGAGCTTTGAAAAGGTGCATTTTTATAGACATCTAGATAAACAAAAATAATTTAAGACATCAAATATTAGTGCAACAAAGTCATTAGTATTTAGGATAAATTCTTAGCCTGCTGCAGAAACTCCACCCAAGATTTATACTGCCTGCAAAACTAACCAACCGTACTGAGCATACGGTTTAATGCAAACAATTTAACAAATTGTAAATCTAGTGCTAAATAAGCACATGACTATGAGCACGGCCATTTACTCAAGCCTAAACCAAGATTTACTAAGAGTTATGAAACAGTGGAATCCATTATGTAGTACAGAATCCTGTTTATGACCACAGTTAAATCTGAGTTTCTGTGCTTATTCTAAACACCACTTTTCAAGGATTTATAACTCAGCTATTTTATTACACCCACCGTTGAAACTTGCCATTGATGGCCACAGCTCAGGAGCAATTTTCCTTCTAAAACTTTGTTCAACTAATTTCAATCATGTTTCAGAACTAGGGAAGTTAAAAACTCTAGTAGACTTTTTGATGAGCTCTATCTTTAAAAAGATGAGAATTTTATATGTTAAGATTTTTCATGCACTTAAGGTGATCTGGTACTTTATCTACAGTACTGTTGTTTAAATGTAAATGACTGGGAAATGTGCTTCTGAAAAGCAGCTACTGCACATTCATAACACAAGTAGTAACATTCCTAACATGATGATTTTGCCCGTGTAAGACTCATTGAAATAAAAGTGTTTTCAAGTTATTCCATTGAGACCACAGTAACTAACTAAATGAAGAATGTGAGTCTGGGTCACAGGCTTTACTGTGTATTTAGAGCAAGTGATCTTATTTGGCTCAAGGTCTGTTCCAAAATTGTGGTGTTTTGTGTCCTCTTCCCTTGTTGGACTCCAGCAGTTTATCGACTCCTATATTGTGGAACTGAGCCTAACACACTCTGCCATATAGTTTTCTTTATAGCCATGACATGCTCTTCATCGTATCATAGTGGCAGCAGCCTTTGTTAGAATGGAAATCTGGGGTCAGATCTTCAGCTAGTGTAAGTCTGTACAGATGCACTGAAGTCAGCGGAACTACAGATGGGTGCAATTTTTCAGCCAAAACTTTTAACTGACAAGTGCCGATACAGAATGACCGAAACACTGAGAATGTGTCAGTTTCAGCAAAATTGTTCCGGTTGAAGGGGAAAAAAAACAAAGGTCAAAATGGATCATTTCAACATATCTAGCTTCTGGGGAAGAAAGTGCAGGGCTGGGGAGACGTTCTACAGTCACAAGGCAACTTAGGTGTCAATCAAAAAAGCCCTGGTGGTACTGCTATTCTTATACTGAATAGACAAGTGGTTAAGGCACTCAGATTGGATGTGGGAGACTCACATTCAAAGCCCCACCCTAGAACAGGGACTGGAACCTCAGTATCCCCCACTCATAGGTGAGTGCCCTACCACCATACTACAGAGTCATACACTCTCGCCCTCTGAATATTTAATACAACATGGAACAGCTCCAGCAGGCAATAGAGAAATCTGCTATAAGACAGCCACTTAGCCTGGTGGTTGGGAAGACCTGGCTTCGAGTTCCTGCAACACCACTCCTGTCTTGTGAATGTCTCCTAAAATCAAAATGAGGGATTCATTTTGGATTTAAGAAAACAAACACTTTGTGTGACCTGAAACACAAGTATTTCTGGGGTTTTTTTTATTTGCCAGAAATTCAGTATTTTGATTTTGGGTTGATCTGAAATGTGTGTAGAGTTTTTTTCCTCAGAACTGCCAGCAAACCAAAAAATTGATTAGCCCACTTCTAAGAGGAGCTGTACTGGTTTACACACACGGAAGATCTCACCTGAGGGTATTTTTATTAAATTCTTATTTCCTGCCAGGACTCCAGGCCATAATACTAGTAAAATGTGGCTCTAAAAATGGCTTAATTAGGCCAGAGAGGATCACCTGAATAATAAGGGTGATCTTTTCATGGCTTAAAGGCTGAGTCCCCCTTGCCTCTCCTCAACTCTGTTTCCCAAGCAGGGAAAAGAAAAGAAAATATAGTTGAAGGAAAGAGGGCATGGCTAGAAAACAGATGAGTCATGCTTGCAATAGTGTCAGGGGGCGGGGGGAGAAGCAGAGTGAGGACATGCTCAGTACAAGCCAAGCAGCAAATCTGGGGTGGCACATGACCCTGCATGCCCCCTCCCTATGCATCATCTCTGCTAGGACAGCATATGTATTGACCAGTCTTCCTGGGTATCTTTGGCCCCGTGGAGCTGTTGTATCCCTTTGTAAGTTAGAACAGTTCTTAACCTGTTTTAACATGGCATGAGCTGCAGCAGTATCAGGTGACTGAAGTGTGAGCTTTAACCTGCAATTCATATATTCAGTTCCTCACATTCCTACTGAAGTGAGTGACTTGAATTCCTCCCTTCTGCTTTTTCGACTACAACACCACATGCCTGTAGGGCTCACAGCAATCTGCCTGAGGTTGGAGCGGAGGTTGTAAGACTCGTAAGGAATGGGGATGTGTGGTGTGGGAGGCTGGAACTGGAAGGGAGTTTGTAGAGCTGAGGATGCTGTGTCTGAGTGTTATGGATAGATGGAGTGCTAAGGCATGAAAAGTGAGGTTAGTGTGGATGTTAATGTTCCCCCACTGGTAACTTTGTTTAGCAATTGCAACCTTCTAGTTTTAAGGAAGTAACTTGTCTGGGTCTAATCTGATTTTCTGACACATGGTCAAACTGAGTGGAGTTTCCATATACCGGGATTTTGAATGGCTGGCACCTCCTATATTAACTGTTTAAACAGTTCAACCAACATTCATTTCTTTAAAAACCATATCACTAACAAAACACCTAGCAACTATGACCCAGACTTCAGCTAAAATAAGTTGGCACAGTATCCCCTCAATTCTCCCAATAGAAGGAAAACAGACCATCATGGTTAATGGTCTTCTCATACTTAGGCATACACCAGAAAGAGACGGGTCACGGAAATCTGGTTCCAGTATTGTTAGTTGTAGAGGTGAGGTCAATACTGGTGCTGTGTGTGGCTATATGCTGACTTCATGACATTTCTCACAGGAACATGACACTTGTGCTCTATAGGCTGAATGGGAAGCCAGTGCCAAATATTTGTTTTGATCTGTAAAGCCCTCCCTGGCTTGGGCCCTGTCTAACTTAAAGCATGAAGAAGTGCAATGTTTAAGTAGGCAATTGAGATCAGCAAGGATGTTAAGCTGATACACCTTAAATATGGCGTAACGTTCTTCTTGGAGAGGCCTGGACTCTGGAACTTATTCTGGGAGCGTAGGGAGTTGAGTGGGCAGGGTCTTGGTTTTGTTATCTGGAAATAGTTTTTTGGGGTCAGCCTGAACTTGTAGCAGGGGCTCTTTAAGAGTGATTGTTGAGACACTTAGTGCTTGAGGACAAGCATATTATACAAATTAAAAAAAGATTTTGTACAGAAGGGGAAAGACTGCAGGCTTCATCCTGTCACACTTCTGTCCCCAGGGCACACCCCTAGCAGGGAGAATTTGTAGATCAGTTTCCCTCCTCTCCCCCTCAAAAGAGTATCAGTAAGGAAGTCAATCTAACAGGAGCTCACCTATTGTTAAACCATAGGAAGGCCTTTGCCCAGCTCTTCTGTCAAAGCCTGCATGACAAACAGATTTTTTTTTTGGAGGCCTTGGCTGCATGGGCTATGTGGTGCTGAAAATGGGTGATGACCTTTTCCTTGTCACAGTTATTCAATGGGAAGGTAAAGCTTCTATAGTGGGAAACCTTTTTCATGCTGGGTGGCATCAGAGACTCTACCTGGTAACGGGAAACACATGGACTTCCTGTAAGAGGAGTCTGGATGTGTATATATGAAGGTTTCAGAGGAATGTCTGACTCAAGCTTCATGCTTGATCCACCACCAGGGAGAATTAGAAGCTTCTTGAGTACATTTGGCAGTTCCAGATGACAATGAAAACTGATTTAAGTTGACAAGGCTCTGAGAATACTGGTTTTTGGCAGACCTGCCTATTCTATGATGATGCTGATTCTTTTCAAAAACCCTTCCAGCTTCACATAGTAACTTGGTCCCTCAGCATGAGGGAAGATCAGTGTGGGAAGAATTGGAACCTGATCTTGGAGGAAAAGAAGTCCCTTGCTGAGGGATGATGCCTGCATTTTCCTGCACATAAGAGATTGTTGGCTCAGGGGAGCAGTGCTGAATGAGAGACTGCCATCAAGGAGCAGAGACCTTGGGCCTAGATGGAACTACCCTTTGGTGTGATGGGGTGTACCAACCCCATACTAGGCCTGAAGGAGTTAAGGAGAACCTGTGGGTGCAATCAGCCTCATCCCAGTACACCTGCATTAGGTGTCAAGCCTGGAGGGAGGAGATAAAAGAAGAAAAGGCCAGGTTGGTGGTGGCTGACTGGGAGAGGAAGTAGACCTCTTGAGCTAGCCCTGTGAATGTGGGCCTGGCTGGAGCCAGAGCCTAATTAAAGATTGCCTTGAAGGAATGGTCAGCTTGGTCTAGACCCTAACTAGAGACTCCTAAGGGTCAGCACCTCCTTGAGACAGGTAGGCATAGTGCAGAACCTTTTGTTTGTTTTGGTTCCTCAATTAGTTTGATTTCCCTTTGTTTGAGGTCCTGCAGAAGAGTCAGCTGGGGAAAAAGACTGAGAAAGGCCTAGTTACAGGCCACAGCAGGAAGTAGCCCAAAGATACAGCAGCAGAGATAAATAAATAGACCATGTCTGCATCAAACAGGGTCCCTGGGTCAGAACCCAGGCTAGAGGTTGTGCCTGGGTTACTCTATCAGCCCACAGACAGTGGGGGTGTGAAGAGACTGGAGTCAAGAGCTGGCTGGCCCAAATGCCTGAAGTTGGGCGAAACCTCCAGCCATAGGAGTGGCATGTTGGATTTGGGTTTCCTCAGAAGGGGAAAGACTAAAGGACCTAGCTGGAGGGCTAAGTCTCGGGAGAGTCAGACCACTGATAGGGCAGAGCATCTGTTGGTCGGGAAGGGGAAGGAGAGCCACTATGCTATGCCCAGCTAGCAGAGGGTGCATTGCCTGGCTCTGAGTTACGTGCCTATACTGAGTTGAGAGTGTGGGGAAAACCTTACGTTTACATGCTGAAGTGAGGCATAACTGAGGGACTCTAAAAAAGGAAGAATATGTGGGAGGAGACCGTCACTTCCTTTGTAGGATGGGAAAAGAGACTACTGAAGGCCTTCAAAACCCTGGTCTACGGGGTTGATTCTGTCTACCCTCCTGTTGTCCAGAATAGGAAGGCCTCCTGCTGTTCTACAATACTGTTTCTGCAGAGGACAAAATCATTAGAGGGGAAAGCTGAATGTGATAGATCAGTAGTTTCCAGGTTTAAAAATATATTAAGAAGTTACTGGGCCAGATTCTCAGCTGATGTAAATTGACATCTCTCCAGCAACCCACTATTGTATTTCTGAACCTCAGTTACAGTTAACTTTTGAGTCACTAAAGTATTAGCACTGTAACTGTGTAGACAAATACATGTAGCTTTGCACCACAATTAAACATGCATCACTGTGGAAAATCTAGTGATGAGCACTTTTATTGCAGATCCGCTTGTAAGAGCATAACTGACTTTCCCCTAGAAAGAAATTATGTCTAAATGAAAGCAAAGTTAGTTGCAAATTGCACTAATTGCTGTACTTTGTACATAAAAGCAGCACTCGCTTAGCTGCTTTCACAAGGCATGACATGGAGTTTGGCACTTTTTAGGAAACTCATTACTTAATACATTATTGTATTTGATTAAGTTAGCAGGGATCTTCTTGGCAAAGTTGCAAGAAAAATCAGTGTTGTCAGACAAAGTGTTTGTGTAATGGGATCCCCACTCACCACTAGCATGCCCTGGTGCATCTGTCAGGGAATGCTCATGCTGTATTAGATTCCCCCTTGCTGCTCATTGCTCACTTTGCAGTAGCTTTTTTTCTGGTAACTCGGCCCTCTGGCCAGGTCATCATTTTGTCCACTGCTTCCAGGCTCGTAAAGGACAACGAGTCCAGTGTCAAAATGCAATTGCCAGACAGCATTCAGTCCCTTCTCTGGCTCTGTACCACTGTACCAGGGGCTGGTATAGGGAATCCAGGTCCACCCACTACACCAGGTTCCAGCCCAGGGACTCCATTACCCGCAATCCAGGTCCTCACAGTCTCCATCCTGGTTGCTATTTCCCTGGGCTCCTTTTATCAAGCCTTCCTATCTTCTCTTTTCTGAGTCACCACAGCAGTGTACTCTACTCCCCTTAGCTACTTCATCCCTCCTTGCCTCTTGCCAGAATCAGATCCTAGGGCCTACTCTCCTCCAGACTTCCTGCCAGGAAACAACTGCCAACTTCTTCCTCTGCAGCCTCCTTCTGTGCTCAGCTTCCTGGTTTTATAGTGCAGACCCAGCCCTTCCCCAGCTGGCTTCTCTTAATTGACCCAAGCCCTCCTCCTCTCAGGTGAGTCCAGGTAACTAATTGGCCTCTCAGGCTTATGTTAACCCTATTAGGGGTTTGGTGGGCTGCACACCTATCAAAGTGTTCCAAGGTCTGGAAAGGTAATCCACAATGCATAGGGTACTCATTTTTGTACTGTCCATACATACATCAGGGAGATTTCATTAGCTCCTGAAAAATCCACTTTGGTAACGTACTATTGGAAGAGCAACTGAAGAACTATAAATATAAAATGTCTTTTTATCTATTTACCAGATAATGACCGCACAAGTTTAATGGCTTTAAATTATTCATAATTATTTTCAGAACTATATGATACATAGTGCCAGTTTCAGGTAACTGCACCTGTAATCCACCGACCCCCTTCAATGGTCTGCTCCAGGAATGCCCCTCAGGGCTGTTCACCTCTCTCTGGGCAGGGACCCATATCCTACTCCCTTCTGACTGGGGTTTTAGATTGGAGTCCCCTTGCACTTTACTGTGACTATCCCAAGCCGGTCTGACAAATATCCAGTCCCTGGTCCTTAGTTTCCATCCAAGGACAATGATAGTGATTTACCAGTGACCCAAACAGCTCTTCCAAAGCAGAACGCATTTATTTAAAGACAAAAGCATGCAGAGCAAACCTATGACATGATAAAAAGATCTTGTTGCATACTACATGTCCCAGAAGTTGCTCATCAGTCCTCTGGTGACCCTAGTGGGTTCAAGTCTTTCCAACCCCTCAGTACAGTTACATCCTCCCTTGGAAATAAAGGTCATGTCCATTTGTTGAATCCAAATGGAAGGCCCTCACTCAGTTCAAGCTGACCCTTTTATACCAACAGCCTTTGTCTGTCTCCTTGGTCTTTAGTACCTGTTTGAGCTAGTATATGCAAATCACCCCAGGGGATGGTACTTCTCTGGAGCTGTTTATAATCCCAGGGTCTGGACTAATTACCCCCCACTGTTACACTTCCTGGATGAGTGGTGCTAACTGTCTCCCATCAAGTAGAATACAATCCCTAGCCTACTGCGAGACACAGAACAGTCATAAATGTAATACAATATGGTCCCCAAAGATACCGCATGTGGTTGCATATCTGTCACATATAGTATAACCATCTCCAGCTTTTATAAAAGAGGGCAGTGGTGGAGCAGAGCCTGCTTATTGGGGTTTTTTTTGTCTAAGTCTGACCTAACATTCCTCACTCCCTTTATATGTCAGCATCTAATTGCAGGTTTTCTGATGTCCTCAAAGGGAATGTAATTCTGAGCAGGCTGAGAAGAGAACACAGATGAGCAGAACACTGTTACGTCTCTCCACCCGTAATGAGATTTTTAGAATGGGTTTATCTAATTCTCATCCACTCTTAGTGCTGCATGACTAAGTGTTATGGGACTGGGATAATGACTAGAAAATTGGGACTGCCTCAGGAGAAATCCCAGTAAAGGATCTTAACACTGTGTTTTGTGTCGGTTTATGTTGGTTAGGTATGTGGCTTTTTTCTTACCAGATTAGTTAAATCAGTACAATCCCCTAATGCGGACACAGTTATACTAGTTTAAAGGTGCCTTTTTAAGTGTGTAGTACGTAATAAGTGCTACACACTTAAATAATAAGCAACACCAGTATAAGGCCCCTTTATCCTGCTATAACTGCATCCACGCTAGGGGTTTAACTAGACCGATACTGTTACAGTCACACAACTCTGGCATGTAGACAAGCCCTTGGAGCCCTTATGATTTTGCCAGGCTTTCGCTGTCTGGTGCTCTAATACAGTTTGTGCTGCATCATTGAAGTCAGAGCCCATCCCTCTCACTGGAATGGGATTTTAAAAAGTCATTCTTGGTTGGATTAAACAAGATCACTCTTTGCTTTTGCCTGGCTAGGGATGATTTTTTTCTTCCTTTAATGCCCCAGTTTCTGATATCTCTTCCCCATTCATTTTAGGACCTTCCTGCTCCCATCCTATCTTTACAGCTAATCTTCCTGATGCCTTTCCTGCCCCTGTTTTCTGGTATTCTCCCGACTTTAGCTCCCTACATTACTGCCCTAGTTAATAACTCCTTTCTCCTCTACTAGTAGTTTCTGAAAATCTGGACTTGCTCATCACCTTCTTAAATATCTTCCCTTGCCAATGGCACATTTTCCCAACTTCCCCATTTTTAGCTTTCTCTTTCTCAGCAAAGTGTCTTTCTGCTGAGTCTGAAAGATAATACAGTAACAGTTCCTACTTTCTTCACAAGCACAGAGACTAGAAATGTAACTTTAAAAAGAAAGAGATTAAATCCTGCAGAAAATGACTGATAAGGAAATAGCTGGATGCAATAATGAGGAGCTTCTCTTATTGGAACAAATCTTTCTGCTGCAAGTTTGGTACAGAGCTGACTCAATAAAACATTCAATGAAAAAGTTTAAAACTCCTGATATTCAAATTGAGGTCCACAGTTGATTATTAGCTATTCTAGCAGGTCACAATGGGAAAGCTGTGAAAATATATGGAAAATTATAACTTACCCAAACTCTGAATCATATTTATTTGGGAATTTTCACACCTCCTCATGGTGCCATCTATCTTCAGCACTGGTACAATAGCCAGCATGGGGCACAAGAGGTAACAAAACTCCTGCCTTGACTAAATGTAGATGATCCACTTTGGTTGTGGTCTGATGGTGTGTGGCACGACCTTTACCTTGCAACATTTGGGTTGGTTGACCAGCCTAATGGTCTCTTCTATGCTGCCTTGAAAACAAAACCACAACAAAGTTTCTGAAACTCTGCAAGTAAGCCTGTTTCACCATCATGTGACTATCAGGTTAGTTCAGCTGTAACTTTTCAAGCTACAATTGGACCTGCAAGGACAACTATCTTCCTTCTTTTCCCACTAAGAGTGGCAGTCTGTTTGAGCATGGGGACAATGGTCCCTACAAGTGACATTGCAGCTCCTGGAACAGCCTCCATCGGCTGGTTAGATTTTTTGTAGTCCTGCACAGATACAGGAGAGAGGGTGCAAGGAGCCTTCCCATCCTTCTGCCCCCTTGCAAGTTTAGGCACAGGGGTGGTCTGGGCACTCACGATGCACAAGGAGTAACAATGGCGCTCCATTCCCTACTGGCTGCAGAGCTGGGTCACCAAAAGACTAGGTGTTGAGTGTATGATTGATGCTATAACAGGGTGTAGCAGCAGCAGCTTCTGCTGCTGCTTTTTGTTCTCCCACAGGCATTCTGCCTGTCACAGCCAGTATATCTTCAGGAGCTACCACCTTTGCCCTGTCCCCTCGCTGGTGGAGGTGGCTTCCAGCCACAATTTAGCCCTTAGTTTGCAAGTTGCTTGGAGCAGGAATTATGATTCCTTTCATGTTAGACAGTGCAACCCACACTGAGAGTGCTCATTAAAAATCATGTTCAGAAGTGATCCCTGGGGCTCTAGTTAGTGCTCTGTGCTCTAGCATGAAAGAGTAGAGTTGGCTCCTCAGGACCAGCCTCACTCCCTGGTTTGGCAGGGACTGGGCATGCTGCAGAGGAATGTGCCCCTCTCCTAGCAGGAAGACCCCTATGGGTGATCTGTTGTGAGAGAGGGTTTTTTAATGGACTTCACAGTGAGACTGTGCTGCTCAGTTAGACGGATGGTGAGTGGGTCATGGAACCCTGAGGGAGGTTGAATAGGATGACCATTCATGCAACCCCAGAATACTGGACTTTGCAGTACTTCCAGGAACAGCACGGGCCCACCCCCAGTGGCGTGACCTTGCACTCACGATGTGTGCAAGATCATGCTGCTCATGCGAGGTCATGCCAGCAGGGGTGGGGCGTCATGATTTTCAAAATGCCAGCCCCCATCTGACACCAGACAACACCACATCCAGTTCTCTCTCAGTACCAGCTGGGGGACAAACCTCAGAAAAGGAGCACTGTTTGGCTTAAAACCTGATGAATGGCTTGCCTGTTGAAGAACAGGGACATGAAGAGATCCTCAGGCCTCTAACAGCTTATTGACCTATTTCCATGTCAAATAGCAGGGTGACTGGTGTAGTACAAGAACCTGAATGGAATAGTTCATAGCACTATTCGTGTGTGCCGTTTTGCAGGTACCTAGGAATGTAGTTCCCTGCCCAGAAGCTCTAGCAATCTAAAAAGACATAATACAAAGGAAGCAGGTAAAGGACTTGACTTAGAAGCAAGTAATTAAGCAGTTAAGTCTAGCCTGCATCACATTAGCTTCAATAAACTTTTTCCTAATGATTATACTCTGAGTTAATTACATGAGGCAAGGAAGCAGAGATAGATAATGGAGAGCTTAGTGATGCAAAGGACCCCTAGAATGGAATACAATACATGTTCTGTTTGTCAATTAAAGTAAATATCAGTCATACCAGCTTTTTCTATTTCATAGTTATATTGTTGCCATACTACTCAGAACCCCAAACAGGACTGAGATCCCATTGTGCAGCCTGTTGTACAGAGACAGTTGTTATCCCAGAGTTTGCAGTCTAAAGCTTCTGCCTTGCAAACTGCTCCCATTGACTTGTCTGGGCCTCCACACAGGCAGTGGGGTCCTCTCAGGCACAGCAGCTTGCAGGATCAGAGCCTACAAATGAAAATGACGTAGGGATGGTGGAAAGTTGTAAAACTACTTCCATTATAAGCTCTGTGTTGACAGGCTCATGACTTTCAGAAATGTTCACCTTTCAGGATGAGATTTTTCTATGCATGGTCTCTGCCTAAAGATTTTTGTTAAAATTTAAGCCAAAGCCCTCTAGCCAGTGCTGAGTTTTGGGGAAATGGAAGAAATAAACTGTTCTGATTGTTAGAAAATTGTGAGCACACTTTTTGAACAAAGCTACAGGGATGGCTGAAGTTTGAAACATGCTTGTTGGCAGAAACAGTCACCAGTGAGCAAGAACATCTTCTGCTTAGTTTGGGGAACAAAATTAAAAAGAGATAAGTACAGAAAGTGCTCTAAATTCCCAATCTTGAAAACACTCAAGGATCTGATTAGCTTTACTCATGTGTCTCCACTTCCCTCAATAAAACTACTAGCATGAAGTTAATCACATGCTAAGCATTTTCGTGATTAGATCTGCATCTGTACTTTTAGCAACCCACTCTCTTTATGATGTATACTCTTTTCCCTATATAGCAAAACAGGAACAAATTACTGCTGTTTCCTGCTAGCACCATCTGCATGAAAGCACTAGCCAACTGTCTTACTGGGAGGTGTGACAGGGTGCCCAGGGTGCAACCTGGACTGTGAGACCATTGAGCCTTCTGTCCCACCAACCTGGGGTATCCCTATTATACTGTGATGCTGTGTAAAGCCACAAATCCCTGGCAGATACTGCACTTACACACAGACATCCACAGGCAGGGATACACCCAACTGAGATACATGAATGCTTTTGCAGCCAATCATGAACCAACAATGGAAAAGCTCCAGCCAATTCCTCCCAGCTCCCAAGACTTGCACCCCAGAACTGTACCATCTTGCCCCCATCAGAAGCCTGGCCAGTGTAAATTCATTACCCAGTCCATCCCACCCTCAGTGTGGAGAGGACACACACTAGCCTTTGTAAACTGAGCTGAGATTTCCCAAACACGTCAACCAAAACACACTGTTTTAGGTAAAAAATAAAACAGATTTATTAACTTCAGAAAGATAGATTTTAATTGATTATAAGTAGCAGGCATAGAGATCAAAGTTGGTTATTTAAGAAATAAAAATAAATTTGTAATCTGAGTTATACAAACTAAACAGGATTTGAATCAAGTAGTGTCTCACCCTGACAGATGGTACAAACAGGTCACAGATCTTCAATACACAGGCTGGGACCAGCCTCCCCAGTTCAAGTCTTTGTCCTCCAGTGTTGTTTCTGGTGAGTTGTAGGAGGAGCGCATGAGGCCTGGTGATGATGTCACTTCCCCTCTTTATAGTTTCTTCCAGCTTGTGGGAAACATCTTTTGACGTGGGGATCAGCAGTCTCCATTCGTGAAGCAGTCTCCATTGTCTACGTATTCTCTCTGATAAGTCTTCTGGGATGGCCATTGGGAGAGTGGATTGCCCTTAATGGGCCATCTGTGCATCTGGCTACTCCACTGTAGTACCTGAAAGGCTGGTTATGGGTGTTCCCAACCTCCCAACATATTTCAGTAACACACACACACCAAAACGTCATAACTGCCAATACAAGGGCAGCACATACAATTCAACAGTATATTAATGTTCAACCGATCAAGACTTTTAAGATGATACCTCATAAGGTATACTTTGTACAAAACATATCATAATTATATGACAGTGGTGAATACGGGGGTTCCAGGGTGCTGCTTTGAAGTATAGAATGTCACAGGAGAGGAACAGGAAAACACTCAAAATACTCTGCATTAACACTGTGGGCAAATGGAAAATATTGAGGAAGGAAAGGAAGGGGGCATACTTAGAACTTGCTGTTTTAGGCTGCCTAGAATTTTTGCTGTATCCTACCTCATTCTGAAAATGGTAGAAGCATTTCTATTAAATTAAAACTTCCCTTTTTCTGCTGTAAAGATACTCCACT
Organism: Lepidochelys olivacea; assembly: GCF_965140295.1. Classification (NCBI taxonomy): domain Eukaryota; kingdom Metazoa; phylum Chordata; order Testudines; family Cheloniidae; genus Lepidochelys; species Lepidochelys olivacea. The sequence goes on from NC_140411.1 coordinate 115,847,345, forward strand.
TGCAACATAAACAGATGTGCTGCTGACCTGCTAAACCAGCCTTGAAGGAAAATATCTCCAATGAAACATAAGCACTGGCCCTTTCCATCCTATTAACACAAAGTAGGTGTAGCTTTATCAAACAAATTGGGATTTAATTGCTAACATTATTTAGAAGCATTCTTTCTTTGGAAAAAATTGCAAAATGGGCTGAATTGTTCCCTGTGGTATCTACTGTTCCTGTTTTTATTTGTTGTAAAATGTCTGCTGAAAAACATATGCAGTGCAGCAGAGTCAATGTTTTTCATGGAACCGTAAAGTGTTTCTGCTCTGAAAAGTGATTGAGTAAAAAATGGCATCATCTTACTCAGCAAATCTGCCCTTCTCCCACTCTGTCATATATCCTTAATTACTGACAACAAAAAAAAGTCTGCTTGTTGTCTGTGAGAGCTCTACAGTGCTAGGAGAGAGTACTCTGGATTCTATTCCTTGCGGGGCTTCAGCAAAAGAATTATTTCTACACTGCAATATGTTGCACCTGAACAACTCCATTAAAGGCCATGGGGATTGCCCTGGAGTCTCTGATAGAACCTGAAAATGCTGTAGCTGCAGAAGTGCCACTGAGCATAATTTGTCCTGCAGAAACTTTACTAAACATAGATGATGGGCGCACCATTTCAATCACTATCTTTCTCTTGGCACTGGAAACTTGGCACTCTACCAGTGTATTGTCATGATGCCTGGGTAGTTTTGACAGCTGGGGTATGTAGACCATCTTGTCCTAAAGAAACAAACAGACTGTATAGCCTGAGTGCTCTCATTCTGTGTCACTGACACTGTCAGTGATCTGACTTTAGACCAAGGGTGCTAGAGAACCTTCCTCTGACCGAGAGTGCAAATGGAGCAAGAGGAAAGGGGCCCCCCGTGGGAAAAAGACATCTGAGAAAGACTTGCTCATTTGTGCCTGAGAAGATAAGCTTTTGGCTCTAAAAAATATCATCAATTTGGCCTGTCATGGTACCATCTGGAGATCATTTGTAATTACTATAGTTCCATGGGGCCGCACACTCCTTCCAACAAGCTTGGGGAGAACTGATAACTACCATGAACTGGCATCTTTATTTATAGCAATGCTAAAAAAGTGCTTAATCGGTTCAAATGCTGTAAAATTGCTTTTCTTAATACCGACTCTAGTTCAGCAACAAAAGCATTGGAAATAATTAGGAGTAATCCATTAAAAGAGATACCATTTTATGTTGCTGGAAATAAGCCACTGAGATGCTTTGAAATGAAAGTGGGTGTTTTGGTATCCTTTTAACAGCTTTCCACTTTTCAGGTGTTATTTTGCACCTCAATTTATAAATGACAGTTTACTGCTGTACAATGGGAGAAAGCAAGCTTATAGTTCAGGGTATGCAGGCACAAGTAAACCAGTTCCTTCCAGCTGGAACTAGGCTATTGCTATAGCAACATCCAAATGATAGACAGGTTTTTGAATGTGCAGTGGTCTACTGTGCTATAACAGAGCTTCTGGGATTTCTACCAAATGGCTTCAACCCTGAGTGCAATGATACCAAATTGTCAGATTTTTTTAAAAAATCAGTTTCCAAATACACTTTAAAATAAACCCCACTTAAAACATGGCATTTGTATTCAAATACAATATTCTTATGCTGACACCTGTGTAGTGCACTAACATTCCAACTAACAGGCCATACCCAGGGCTTTCAGAACCCCCAACAGGGGCAACTTAACTATTTCACTCCAGGCAGTATAAGGAATAAATCATGAATCTTATCAGATGGAAGTGCTGTGTTCCTGCTGATTTATTCCTTACACCGCCTGGAGTGAAATAGTTAAGTTGCCCCTGTTTATTAGATTTAAGCACACACAAACATAAGCAATAGGTTTAGAACATGCCAGATATTTACCTAACATCTGGAACAGTATAGAGTAATTAACATCAAGTTCGCAGTGGCCAGTTGCTCACCCACCGGGGAGAAAGGGTGTCAGGAAAAATGTCTCTCAAGATGGCTTCAGAGGACTGCTCCAAAGTACACTCTATAAGCTAATCTTTTATAACTAACTTCTACAAAACACATAGGTCACAAGGATCCCTACTGGATCATCACTTTTCTAACTTTCAATAAACTTTTAATATCAGAGGCGTCTAGATTCAAGGTTTTCCAACCACCAAGGTTTTCGGACTGAGTTGTTTATTTGTCTGTCTTCTCCTCACATTCTGATTAGCAGAAACTGCCAGCTAGATTTGACCTTGTCTCTAAAAGCCTGTCTCCAAATTAACTCTTAACTACATGGTGTTCTATTTCATTAATTCATAGTGGCTGAATGCACATAATATGGTTGCAATTAGCTTGATCACATTCCAGGGTATACATACCCTTCAAGTCCAGGGCAACACTCTAAGCTTAACCCTGTCTACATACAGTCCCAATCATGTCATATGCAAAGAGTCTCCTATAAGATGCTTTGCCCTCAACTCTTGGTCTTGAATCAGTGGAGCTCCACATGGGCACAGAAGTCTGCTCGTGTGCTATCAATTGCAGCATTGGGGCCTTAGTAACCCCGTGACCTAGGGCTCTGCAGCTGTGCCATATTATCATGAAACATCCCATGAGACTTACTGGAGAGGCCAATACAATGCAACTGGCATAGGGAACTGTAAAATACATCCGCATCAGCCAAGCCCATTGCACACGTGGATGGGGGAGTCTTCCCTCAGGTCAGCAGGCAATATTTCTGCCTCTGTTCCCCGGCGAGTTTCTGCTGAGAGTGGAGGGCAGCTTTAATTTGCCTGGCACCCCATAGAAATGCTGTAGATGGGAGCTCATTCAGACAACAGCTGCTACTTTAGCGAATTTCAGGGTTGCTCTGTCCAGACCCCTTTTTCAGCCAACACTGCTGAGTTCAGGTGTAACAATGACCCCTGCAGTTTCTTTCTCAAGGGCGTTTCAGTGGCTTTTAGCCACTGCAACCAGTCCCTCGGGGAGAGCTCCTGTCCCAGGGAAGTCTGCTACCAATGACACTGGTAAATGCAACCAGTGAACTTAGCCTTATCTGGGTGGAAACTTCTGGAAATCCTCCCTCTTTTTTTGTTTTAAACATCTAAATGTAGTGTGCACTGATGGGCCACCTCACCCTTGGATCTAAGCACTTCACTCTCCAACTGGTTGAGGAAGAAGCAGCCAAAGCAGGGACTGCCCTACTGTTGGGAAGGGGCTAAAATGAGGCCCAGCTGGGGTCACCTTTCTCTTCAGCACTCCCCTGGACCTAGAACTGTGCAGGGGAGACACCCCCTTCCCCCTGCCAGCATGAGAACCCAGGTGATACCTCCCTTTCCCCTGCCATGTGGGCTTGAGAGAAAGCTGCAAAGAGGAGCCAGCCAGAGACTCCAGCTGGTGGGAGCAGAAACAGCCAAAGCAGGGACCTCCTTGAGGGAACTTCCTACAGTTTTGACTGGACTCTGTTTTGCCCCCTTCCCTTCGATATCCCCTTTCCCTTCTCTTTAGCTGATCCCCTTCTAACTAACCCCCTCTCGCCCCTGCCCACGCACACCCTACAATTATGGAACTAATAAGCCTGCTGCCATTGTTCACTCTGCCTGTGTGTTACAGCCTTTCCCTCACCCTGTGCATGTCTAGTCTCTTTTGATTGTAAGCTCTTTGGGGCAGAGACTGTCTTTATGTTCTGTTGTACAGCACTTAGCCCAGTGGGGCTCTGGTCCACAGCTAGGGCTCCTAAGCACTATGGGAATCCAAATTAATCATGAATCTATCCTTGCAACACTCCTGTGAGGTGAGCAATCTGGTGACCTGCAGGACGGCTCTGGCAGAGCTCAGATGTAAGCCCAGATCTCAAGAGTCCTGTTATGGCATTTTGACCATAGCACTGTTCTTCCTCCAAACACTTTCCAAATAATAAAGAAGATAAAGCAACTTGTCCTGTTCCTACACGCTAAATTCTTCTTCCCTGCAAGAGGAATTATGTGTGCAAAGGGGTGCAGAACCTTAAACTTAAACTGATACTGGGATGTGAGAATAGAGCTGAAGTTTGTGAATGAACATAAAATGCAATTCTTGATTAGTTTCCGTGGTAGTTTCATTCGTGGTAGCTTTTTTTATTGTATTCTTAAAGCACTCTAAAACTCAAAATTGACTTTGACCTATTTGTGCAGGTTTGACAACATCCTGTAGTTGGACTAAAGTGAACTAAAAGATAGAAAGCCTTTATAATTCACAAGACAATCTGGATAATGTATTTCTCAGCATTCATGGTTTGGCATGGGATCATCAATTTTTCAAAATATTCATGTTTTGCAAACATACCTTCTGCAGCCAGTCATCTTATGTCAGAAATCAAAATGGATAGGGGAGATATGAGAGAGCTATAAACATTTTTTCCTTGAAATTTTAGTGGTTGCATGCTGGTTTATTTCTCATGTTGAAAATTCTGTAACAGATGTGACAGAACAAGTGCTAAGAAGGAAAAGGAACTGTCAACGTAACTTTGATATATTTGAAATTGACTTTCTTCTCTTTTGTTAATATACTTTGGAATCTTTAAGCTTGTTGTTTTTACTGGGACTAAGAGCCAGTGGGGGGGCGGAAGGGGGAGATGGTGAGAGGGAGGGGAAACAGATGAAGACCTGGGGTGCAGAGTAGGGTGGAATTGGGACTAGCTGGGCAAGGAGACTGCAACAAGGAGCCAGAGTGGGGGAACACTGAGATTGGGGCTGGGCAATGTGGACGGGGAAAGGTGAGGGGGCAATTGGAGGTCAGGCTGAGGGAGAGAGACATTGGCTGAGGAGCTGGGATTGGCTGGGCAAGGAGACTCTAGGAAGCCTGAGAAGTGTAGACTGGGATTGGATAAGCAAGGAGAATGAGAATGGGACAAGGAGCTGAGGTGGCCAAGAGACAGGACTGGCACAGAGACAGGCTGGAGGGCAGGGAAGCAGAAGTGGTCACATGAGGTGGGAGAAGTTATTGCAGAAGAGTGTGTTCCCACTGGAGCACACTCCTTTCCAAAGCAAGGAATGGAGTCCAAGATCCCACAACTCCTATCTGCTAGTAGGTTTCACAAATACTGTATTTACTAAGGATGTGTGTCATCCTCTGTGTGGACCAACACTAGAGGAGGAGGACAACCTACTAATGCTATCAGTGACTCCATTAATTCAAGTGGCAGAGGTCTGTGGTGGTTCTCAAGGCTCCAACCCTACTGATGACCCATGCAGTATATTTACACCCATTTGATGGAATTTATTTTTTCAGGATTTTTTTTTTAAACAAGAGGAAATTACACATACACACACATCTGTTTAAAGTACACTACTAAGATTGCAAAGTCAAAAGCTGGGAAATGCCAGAATTAAGGTTGCCTGAGCAACTCTAATTCAGACCTCTTGTTCATATGCATTATGATACCATTTTAATTATGTGATCACACACTATTTTTTTAAACAGGATCCCTGCCTCATTCAGTACTAGCCAGTTGCCCGGAAAGTCAAGCAGCCCATGACAGCCCATCAGGACATGATGGGCTGCCCCAGAGCCACAGACTGTGGAACCCCTGGCTGTGGCTGAGTGAAATTGACATGAACTTGTCTGTTTCATGGCTGCTATGTGGTACACAATAGTAAAATGGACAAAAATCATGTCAGTTTCACTCAGCAGCTGCCAAATTCTAGGAACACTTTTCCTTTTGGGAACACCATAAGCTGATGTTCCAGGGAAAAATATCAGAATCTGTAGTTCACAGGAAATTTCAAAACACTGAAAGCTCTTGTAAACTAAAAATTCTGAGTTCTGGTCAGCTCTAGTCAAAAGTTCTATTGAGCGTTATTGAGGGGTTGTGGCTCTCAGGCATCATGTGACGCAGGAGACAGGTATCTACTTTGCATTGAGCAGAAGGTACCTGCCTGTGAGCTAGTAGGGAAAGATTTGGGTATCCAGGAGGCAGAATCAGGGGGAAATCATTTTTGCAGGATTATGTAGCCAGTAAAGAACTCCAAAAGGTTCAACAAAGTCACCTAGATTAATGCAGAAAAGTTTCAGCAATAAATTAGGCCACAATCAACTTTGCACTGGATTGCACAAAACAGGGGAAGATTTTTTAGCATTGCCAGGCATGCATACACAGTAACATATGAAAGAAACACGGTAAAGAGATCCTTGTAAACACGCCAGCTATGTGATCAGTCTCTCCACTAAGACTAGCATGATACTGCAGAGCCTGGCACTTCTCTCTGAATGTAAGCACTCTTCTTGGCCATGCTCTCTGATGAGTTAGGCCTGGTCTACATTAGAAAAGTGTTTATATTTTTTATACTGGTATAAGAATGTTGGGTAGCGGTGTGGTTTGTTTGAGTATTTTACTTGTACAGGATTTCTAAACCCTAGTTTGGATGCAATTATACCAGTATAAAGATGCTTTATACCAGTATAGCTTATATCACTTCCTGAATTGGAATAAGCTATGCCACTATAAGCGCTTTTAACCAGTGTAGCTGCATCCACCCTGGGGGCTGCGGAAGGTTTCTCTTCAACTATAGTGGTATAGTTAAAGCATCACATTTTTCTAGCATAGACAAGTCCTTGGATGAATTTGTTTTCGATACCTATGTTCCCCAGCCAAACAATCTACCTTTCCAACTTGCTGGGGGCACAATTTTGAGTTTAGTGGGAGAACCTGGACCCTGACATGAACTCCATACAATCTTACTGAAATCAAAACTACCACAACTAAATTAACCAGGTGCATGGGATGTAAGTCAGGGTCCAATTTGATCCAAAACATATTAGACAACTTCAGAGGTAGTTGCAAGTCTCCTTTCATGTGATTGCACTTAAAATACCAAATTCATTGAATGGCTAGGCTTTAACAGCGGCCCCGTTTTTGCCAGCTTGCTTCCAGTGAGTAGTTCCCCTGAAATTGACAGCACTGTTCATGCTCATCATGAACAAGGTCATCAGGATCTGGCCTTAAATAAATTAAGGTAACCTGATATTTAAAAAGAAATACAGACAGGACTAAATCCTGCTAGCTTTACTCCAGCTAGTACATGCACTGGAGTCATTGATGCTGCTACATACAATCTTTTATACCATTCTGTTATAACTGGAGAAACAATTTGTTCTTCGCTCTGAAAGAAACTATTTGAATTTGGATCTTGCCAACCACAGGGTACCTCAGCAGAAGGAGAATAGACAAGATGGAATTTACTTTAAATAGAGTAAATTTAATTACACAAAGCAAGAGAACTTTGTCGAGACAGAAAGATGCCTTTATTTTGGTGTTTGGAAAGAATTGTGTGTGTATATATATATATATATATATATATACACAAACTTGGAGTAAAGGAACCAGATCTGGAAAAATCACCGTTTTCCTCAGGTTTTTTCCAAGTAAAACATTCACATTTTTTTCTTTGTGGTTACAATTATTTGACAAATTAACAACTGCTCTGTAAATATTGTGGTGCTTAAATGAACAGTAACTTTTTTGTAAAAGTGCATCGAGAAAATTAGGTTTAACATTTTGACACAAGCTGACTAAATTCAGAATTAAGGTTCACTCCATCCTACGCTTCTCCTGTTGTCCTGAAGTACTGCAGCATAAAAATTCACACCCGAGAATCCTATGTAACCCTTTCGTAAGCCTGGATGACTGAAAGATGTCGTGCCAGCCTTTAGCCCGGATCATCTCTTCTCTATGGGGAAACAGTTTGGTGAGGTAAGTGCCCATGTAATGACACTCCCTTCCCCACTCTGCACATCCCCCTAGGATCCACACAGGTGCTGGGAGAAATGCAGAGGTCAGTGCTATTTGTGGGGTGGCCCAGCACAATCCCACAAACTGCATCCTCTGGAAGTCTTTCTCCCTGGCAGCACAGAAATGTGGCTCTGCTGGCAGGGCTTCCCCTGGCTGCAACTGTCCCAGGAACCTGGGGAAGGAACAAATGTGGGGATTGTAATGTCTTAACATGAGGGTCTAGAGCACGGAGATGTGTTTTCCCCTCCCTGCCCATTCTCCAGTCCCTCCCCTGGCATAGACTCTGGACTGCATGGAGGTGTATCTGCAGGGTTGGAAGGCTTCTGCGTGGAACTGGGGTGATCCATATCTGCAGAATCCCCTTTGTACGCAGGTGTACGGGAAACTATCTGAGTCTCTGTACTTGCTTTGCTTTTTTAGTGTATATTGCAGCCCTTTGTGTTTCTTTTCCTTTGTTTCATTAACAATAAAAGCAAAACAAGAAGCTCTTCATAGGCTGAAACAATGGGCACCCCAGTGGCTCAATCCATTGTGGACTATCTCATGAATAGAGACATAATTCCTATGTTAAGACATATTTGTAAATACACATTTGGGGCTCAATCCTGGTCCCTGGGAATCTTTCACACATCAAAGTACTATAACGGGGTGGTCCACCTGAGCCTGGGAAGGAGCCAGAATTTATCAATGTACATTGCCAAAGAGCCACAGTAATACGCCATATCCCCACCCCCCCGCTCCCAGCGCCTCCCACCCACCAGCAGTCCCGCTGATCAGCACCTCCCCCTCCCTCCCCGCACCTCCCGATCAGCTGTTTCGTGACATGCAGGAGGCTCCAGGGGGAAAGAGGGAGGAGTGAGGGTACGGCAGGCTCAGGGGAGGGGGCGGGAAGGGGTGGAGTGGGGGCAGGGCCTGTGGCAGAGCCAGGGGTTGAGCAGTGAGCACCCCCCAGCACATTGGAAAGTTGGCGCCTGTAGCTCCGGCCCCGGAGTCGGTGCCTATCCAAGGAGCCGCATATTAACGTCTGAAGAGCCGCACGTGGCTCCGGAGCCACATGTTGGCCGCCCCTGTACTATACTATGAAAACATGAAATGGCTGGAGACAATGGATTACACCTTCTCTGAAATCCACCCCAGTGTGGAGAACGCCCGTCAGATGCTCTGCACTCCACTCCAGCTACAGCCACTGTGCAATGTCCCTCTGATTGATCAGCCTGATGAGTCACTAAATTCATTGCAGATACCTATTAAGTCCCTGTGAAATGCTGTTGAATCCTAGCTATTGCGCACATTCAGCAGCCTGTCTTCTAAATGGAAACAAATTCTCTCCCTACCCCCTATCCCCCCCCCCCCGCCCCATTTCCCCAGCAACTATATGTAGCTCATATTAGGAATTAATGCCCCCACGACTTCACTTCAGCCCATCTCCAGTCATCAATCCCTATGTGGAACACGCCATTGATTTTTATACAATAGAAGAAAACTGCCAAAAGCAATTACTTAATTACAGTGAATCAAAAGTGCCTGAAGCCAAGCACTTTTTTTGTGCTCCTATAAATTAAAAAATGGCAAATTTGATTCCCTCTCCCTACACTCTGGTCCAAAATTTTTTAATAATAGCTAAGACCTAGTGTGTCAAAACTGAGTCTGGAGGAAATGTTAAGATAAATTGTAACCCCTGACCTAATTTAACTAAAGGTCCTCCAATAGGATTGCTGCAGTGTTTAGGGTTACCATGTTTCAGGTTCCCAAAAAGAGGACACTGCCGGAGTGGGAGGGAGAGGGAGCTGGAGGGAGGATACAGTTGCGGGGGTGATGGAGGGGTGTGTGTGTACTGGGAAGGGTATTTGTGGGAGTTGTGGGAGGGTGTGTGTGTGTACTGGGAGGGGTACCTGAGGGATGCGGGAGGGGTGTGTGTGTACTGGGAGGGGTACCTGATGTGCTAGAGGGGGTACCTGTGGCCTCATTCTCAAAGTGGGAGGCAGTGTTGCTCCCTGTCACAGTGGCAGAGCGGCCGGTGCAGACCCAGGCCACAACGACAGCCATCAGTCATCACCTCCCTGCAGGGCTCTCCCCCTCCCCAAGGCTGGGAGCCGAGACCTGGGTGGGCAGCATCTGGCAACTGCAAGGGACCAATCAGCTGCAGATGCAGGAGAGGGACCAATCGGGGCTCTTTCTGAGCTGCAACATCTGCTCTGCAAAAACCCTGGACATTTCCTCTCATTTGAAAAATCCACCTAGATAGAGGGTAAAGGATCAAAAAGAGGCAACGTATGGGAAAACCCAGATGTATGGTAACCCTAGAAATGTTGCTTTATTCTTTCCACTTCTGGCTGATGCTGCAATAAGCAGCATGTGATAATTTTAAAAGGTGGCAAATCTGTGCATTAGCTTCTGCAGAGAAAGGAGTCCATCTGCTTGTTTGAGGGATGTACACAAATAAAGAGTCCAAAAACCACACGTGGAAAAGCAAGAGCAGAAGTATAACTTGGTAGCTCTTTGTGTGATATCCTGTGACAATGCACTGAATAGACTGGTCTTTAAATGCAAAAAATAGTATCTCTTTTGAAAATAAAATGCTGTACCTTAATTTGGGTGTGTGGGTTTTATAGAATCTCATTTTAATTGTGTGCTGGTGGAGTGATTACATTAGAACTTGGATTCTTTCCTACAAAACAGCTGCTGTTGCTGGAGTATCCAGCTTAGGTTAAAAACTTCCCCAGGGTACAAACTTTGCCTTGTCCTTGAACAGTATGCTGCCACCACCAAGCGTTTTAAACAAAGAACAGGGAAAGAGCCCACTTGGAGATGTCTTCCCCCAAAATATCCCCCCAAGACTTACACCCCCTTTCCTGGGGAAAGCTTGATAAGAATCCTCATCAATTTGTACAGATGAACACAGACCCAAACCCTTGGATTTTAAGAACAATGAAAAATCAATCAGATTCTTAAAAGAAGAATTTTAATTAAAAGAAAAGGTAAAAGAATCACCTCTGTAAAATCAAGATGGTAAATACCTTACAGGGTAATCAGATTCAAAACATAGAGAATCCCTCTAGGCAAAACCTTAAGTTACAAAAAGACACAAAAACAGGAGTATACATTCCCTCCAGCACAGCTTATTTTACCAGCCATTAAACAAAAGGAAATCTAATGCATTTCCAGATAGATTACTTACTAATTTAACAGAAGCTGTAAGGCTGCATTCCTGATCTGTTCCCGGAAAAAGCATCACACAGACAGACACAGACCCTTTGTTTTTCTCCCTCCTCCCAGCTTTTGAAAGTATCTTGTCTCCTCATTGGTCATTTTGGTCAGGTGCCAGCGAGGTTACCTTAGCTTCTTAACCCTTTACAGGTGAAAGGGTTTTGCCTCTGGCCAGGAGGGATTTTATAGCACTGTATAAAGAAAAGTGTTTACCCTTCCCTTTATATTTATGACAGTGTTTTTAAGGCGTTTCGTTTGGCCTCCCCATTTCCTTTCTCCTTTGGTGAGTTGGGTGTACAGCAGTTGTTTTGGTAAGTGTATATCAGGCATGTGCACACAGTGCCCGCTGCACCTCAGCTGGTGCTGGATAATCAGGGCCTTAACACTGAAGATGTTGAGGACACTGACATTAGTGTGACGATGCTCCCACTTTATGTTGAGGATCTTCCGAAGAAAGTGCTTGTGGTGGCGTTCCGGGTTTTTCAGGTGTTTTCGATAGGTCACCCAAGTCTCACAGCCGTAGAGGAGAGTTGGGATTACCACCGCTTTATAAACTAAAAGTCTAGTATGTGTTCTGATGTTGTGATTGTTGAAAACCTGGCAAGACAGTCTGCCAAAGGCAAGGCTAGTGCAAAGGATTCTGTGCTGAATCTCGACATCTGTGTCTGCCCTCTGTGAGAGATGGCTGCCAAGATAGGCAAAATATTCTACATTTTCCAGTTCTTCTTTGTCGACATAGATCTTCCTTGCTGGGTCTGATGATTGACCAGCGACTGGCTGGTGGAGAACTTTTGTTTTGCCGATGTTCAGAGTTAGCCCTAGGTTTTTGTAAGTTTCAGAGAAGCTATTAAGAGCTGTTGAAGATCCTCCTTTGAGTGTGCAACTACAGCACAATCATCTGCATACTGGAGTTCAGTTATTGTTGCCAATATTAGTTTAGTTCAGGCATGGAGACGAGAAAGGTTGAAGAGGTTGCTGTCAGTCCGATATTGGATGCCAATGCCCTGTGGTAGAGGGTCTTGGGTTAATGTTTTCATAGCTGCTAAGAAAATGGAGAAAAGGGTGGGTACCAGTACACAACCTTGTTTTACCCCAGTTCAGATGACAAAGGGGTCAGAGGCAGCCATCTGGTCATGGAGGAGTCTTACAATGGTGATAAATTTGTTTGGGCAGCCAAACTTTGACACGATTTTTCACAGAGCCTCATGATTGACAGAGTCTAAGGCTTTGGTCAGATCGATGAAGAGCATATACAGCTTCTGGTGTTGTTCTTGATATTCTTCCTGAATCTGCCTGGCTGCGAAAATCATGTCAGTGGTGCCTCGTGATGGCCTGAAGCTGCACTGGGACTCCGGAAGTACTTCCTTTGCAAGAGGGAGCAGGTGATGTAGGAAGATTATAGCAAGAATCTTTGCAGCGATGGAGAGGAGGGCAATGCCTCAATAGTTGCCACCGTTGGCCCTGTCTCCTTTTGTGAAAATAGTGACAATGTTAGCATTAGGTAAGTCAGCAGGGATTTCTTCAGTGCCCCAGATTTTGAGGAGCAGCAAATGAAGCTTGTTAATCAGTGTTTCTCCCTCCACTTTCAGTACTTCAGCTGGTATGCCATCGGGGCCTGGTGCTTTATTGTTCTTGATTTGTTTAATTGCTTTGCAGACCTCCTCAGGTGTGGGTGGGTTGGCAAGAGTTTCCCAGATTGGGTGCTGAGGGATGGAATCGATGGTGTTATCAGTCACAGTTGATTCTTGATTTAGAAGCTTTTGGTAGTGTTCCTTCCAGCGCTCTTTGATGCATTTGTTATCTTTAAGAAGGGCACTACCATCTTCGGATCTCAGAGGTCTGAGGCCACATGAGCTTGGTCTGTACAAGGTCTTTGTCTCACAAAAAGAGCTCTGTGTATCATGTCTGTCAGTGAATGTTTGGATTTCTTTTGCTTTGTTCTCCCACCTTTGATTTCTTGGATCCTCCTTTGAACTTCAGCTTTGAGTTGATGGAAAGAGCTCTGCTTCTGACTGGATAATGGTTGGTTTTGCCAGTCACAGAAAGCTTTTCTCTTCTGGTACAAAAGGGCTGTAATCTCAATGTTGTTGTTGTCAAACCAGTCCTGATGCAATGGGTAGCAAGGCCAATGGATTCCTGCAAACCTCATGGGTGGTCTGAATTAGGGCTACCCAGTCTTCTTCGACACTTTTGTTGTCATGTCCAGGTGTGCGTATGGCCAGTTTTTCACTGAGGAATATTTGGAAGTTCTCTTGGTGCACTGAGGATTGAAGTCTTTGGATGTTGTATTGCCATCTATGTGATTTGGATTGCTTTGTATGTTTCAATGCAATCCTGATGGATATGACTGAACTCTCTGGGCAGTGGTCAGAGAAGCAATCATACAGGGTACTGTGAGCACATCAGACCTGTCCTCTGCTTTCTACACTGGCTTCCCATAGCATGTCAAAGTCTCTGTTTTCATTTTCAGGGTGCTGTGTGGTCTAGGGTAACAGCGCCAGAATCACAGTAGAAGTGGGAGGTCCATGAGGCCCTGCCCCTCTCCATGGCCCCACCCTCTGCTCCTCCCCTTCCCCCTGAGGGCACCTCCCTACCGGAATGGAAGTCGGAGCTGGACTGTGGTAAGAGCCGCCCAGATATCCTGGGCTGCTGTAGGGAGCCCCAGACCCTCCACCTGTCCTGGGCAGGGGGCCGGGGTGCCCAAGAACAACCCCTGGCTCATGTCCCCACCCCACACCCAGAACAGGTGGAGGATCCAGGGCTCCTCAGTGCACTAAGCACAGATACTACTGTGATGAGCACAGTATAAAAAGCTATATACAACAGAACACTCTGTTGGGTTTGGCAATACAAGCTATTTTGTATTTCCTAATTTAAGTCAAACAAAATGCTTAGGACTCAATTCTAACAGTATGATTACAATTGATTGCAGGGGTCCGCCCCAAACAGCACTCCGTGTTTCAAAGACTGCAGATTTTCACTTCTGCCAGTTACCTGTATTAGTGATGTGAGATCCCAAGGATGGGCATGGTTTAGTGAATAGTGAAACTACTCCAAACTGGGAGCAGTAGTCTAAGCACAACTGCACCAGAAAGAGTTCAATAAACTGTAGGAAAATTTAAAAAAAAATCAGCAAATGATTAAAGGACTTGCGGGATTAATTTATAAAGAAGATTAAAAGAACTAAATATGCTTAGCTCAGTTTCTCTAGAGGGGATAGGATAACTCTGTAGAAGCATGTGAAAGGTATAAATTCTAGGAAATGAGAGGAATTGTTTAGGGTGATGTGAGGAGATAAGTGGTAGTAAAGGAATTAAATTGATCAAAGGAAAATTTAGACTGAACCAGAGGAAAATGTTCCTAACATTGATTCATAATAGGGCATTTAATTCTGTACTAAAGGACTTGGTGGAAGTCCCATTTCTTGAGTCATTTTCATCTAGAGTAGTCAAATCCTCTATCCATAAAAGGAGATGGACAAGATGTCTAAGTGACTGAATCACAGGATAAAACTGTGCCTCTTAAGAAATACTACCACACTGCTAGGAGAGGATGGAGATGCACAGCTCAGGTCTCAGGAGGCATTATTCTTTTGAGTCATAATGCCTCTGCAGTGATGTGCTGCCAAAAATGTACAAGGGGCTCTCTCAAAAATGTATTATCTCAGTCACTGATTCATGTGACATTCCTTGGGAAAAATGCAACTTCCTTCTTCATGCCCTCAACCTGTAGTCTGGTACCTCTTCATCCACCATGCTTCCCCTTCTCAGTACCTCACAGAGGCTCTTCTTGGTGGCTTCCCTACATGGGATCTGTTCCTTATGGTAGCAGTGGTGGCAGATAATTTATTCCATGGCCTCTAGCTAGGAAGTGGCTGGTCCAGGTGGGAACTGGGGCAGTTTTGATGGTGGGATGGGTTGTCTTCTTTGGTTCCTGTGGTGGCCAGATCTCCCCTAGTTGTAGGAAGGTCTGGGAGCAGGTCTCTCTGCAGTGGGGTCCCTGTCAGTACCAGATCTCCCTGTCCATCTGTGATGGGTATATAAACCCTTCATTGGACAGGAGAGGGAACAGCTATGGCCAAGGAGGCCCTGCCCCTACTCGTTGCCCGAGCATGCTTGGGTTGGAGGCGGGGTTTAAAAGCCATCCAGGCAGCTCAGTCTGTGGCTGGCAAGCCAGAGAAGAAGACGTGCCCTGGGAGCTCTAGGGGAAAACTGAGCTGCGCCCACTGTGATGAATTGGATCCCCCATCCAGGATGGTACCTGATGTGCTGGGGTTCCACTGAGCCCACCCATTCCACCAGCTTGGGTTTCCTTGCCCTGTCCTTGCTGTGCCAGGCCCTCAAGCCTTTTCTAGCACACATGCAGGTAAGGCCATACCCAGCTGCACACATAGACTGAAATCAGCTCTGTGTGGGAAGATTCAGCTCTGGACTTTACTCAGCACTCATGTGCACACCTCCTTTGGAGTGTAAATCCAAAATTATATTTCTTGTGCTGTATAGAGAGATCTACACAGCATAAGCTCATAAAAATTGCCCCCTCCCTCAGTGTGGAGGGAGATATGCACAGCTTCCCTCCTCAAGCCCCCAGATATGACTTGCACAAACTGGGTTTTGAAATAAGCAAGAAATAAGTTTATTAACTACAAAAGATAACTTTTAAGTGATTATAAGGGATAGCAAACGAACAAAGCAGATTACTTTGCAAATAAAACAAAACACGCAACCTAAACTTAATTTACTAAAGAAACAGGTTACAAAATGTAATTTCTCACCCTAAATATTGTTTTAGGCAGGTTGCAGAGTTTCTGAAGCTTACAGTTCCAGTTATTTCTCTTTACAGGCTAGACTCCTGTCTCAGCCTGGACTCAGCCCTTGCCTTTCCCCAGCTTAGTTCCTTTGTCTCTTCAGATGCTCTCAGCAGTCTTCCTTCTTGGGAAGAAAAGCAGTGGAGAAGAGCCTTGATTGACTCACTTCCCAGCCTTAAGTAGGATTTATATAAGGCGGGAATCCTTTGTTTGCAGTGGAAAAACACCAGCAGTGTCCAAGGTGGTACTCTGTACCAGCTGACATCCTCACGTGACCCTGCAGTGTCAAAGCAACATCCCAGGAAGCTCCTCAGGAAGGTGGGAGATTAGTATCTTCAAAGTTCTATTGTCCTTCTTAAATGGCTCATTCAGGTTGATTGCCTACTGTCTGGTGGGCATTCCCCCAAGTATACACACAATTGTAATGGTTACATAGTCAATATTCCTAATTTCAGATACAGAAATGATACATTTATACAGATTCGATAATCACATTCCGCAAATTATAACCTTTCCAATGATGCCTTACATGACCTATCTTACATAAAATATATCTTAATTATGCCATATTCATATTATAACAATATTTCTATGAAGAATATGGGGTGTCGTGTCACACCCACATGGAGCTGGCAAGCCGGGGAGTTACAACACTCAGCAACTGGGATGAGGACTGGAAGCTCAGAAGGTGACATCCCCCAAAGACAGGCGGCAGCCAGATGAGTATGAACGGAGGTAGGGAGAGACCCAGGGAACCTGACTTAGGGCTGATGCCATACAAAACAGACAGACTCACAGGGCCTTGGGCCAGAACCCGCTGGAGTGTCAGGGCCTGTGTTCCCCTACCCTGCCTGAATGGTGAGGGTAGGTGGGAGCCCTCTACACCATGCCCCGATCACACCAGCCTAACGGGTGTCATAGAATCATAGAATATTAGGGTTGGAAGAGACCTCAGGAGGTCATTTAGTCCAATCCCCTGCTCAAAGCAGGACCAATCCCCAACTAAATCATCCCAGCCAAGGCTTTGTCAAGCCGGGCCTTAAAAACCTTTAAGGATGGAGATTCCACAGCCTCCCTAGGTAACGCATTCCAGTGCTTCACCACCCTCCTAGTGAAATACTGTTTCTTAATATACAACCTAAACCTCCCCCACAGAAACTAGTTTTACTAGTGTAAAAACATGAGTAGGTAGAGTTGGGCTGCAGTGTCTTTCAGACACTTTCACAGTTCAGCAATAACTTGACCCCGTCTCCCCTTGTTACTTTCTGCATGTGATGCTGGAGTGGCTGGCAATGTTAGGATTACATAGTGCAGGCTGCAGCCCATTGAGTTGCAGGAATGGAGTTCCCCTCACAGCAGTTGTCATTATCTTGGCAATAGTGGGTGAAATCAGAGGGCTCAAAACTGTAACAGGCAGAGCTGACCTGTCCATTTTCAGGTGTGTTGTAAAGCAACTTTTTGTGATCTTTCCTCTCCAGCCTTCACCGTGATCTTGTCAACTTTTGTCCATGATCATCACACCATTCTGCACAGAGCTGGCCTCAGCATTGTAGGGAGGGTTAGTGAGGCAGCTCCTTAGACACATGCCACATGTAACTGACTACTTTTTACACACACATGGCTCCCACCCCATCCACCTGCTGCAGAAGTGAACCCTGCCTTCATATTGCTCTCTGTCTTAGCAACTGGTTAATATGGCTTTGAGGGAGAGTGCTTGCAACTTTCCTTTATGTCAGTATTTTTGAATGGCAGCCGAGGGTCTCTATCCTGGTCCCAAAGGCCAGCTCTTCAACATGAGACTCATACAAACACCTTCAAGTCCCGTCTGGCTTACGTGTTTGCTTTCTGAATGCTGGCAAAGGATTTTAAAAGGAGGGAAAACATCGAGCCATTGCTCCTCGAAATGTTCTTCTGACAAATGCCTCCTCTTTCCCCACCCCCTGTGGCTGTCAACACTGCACCCCCATGTTGTGCTTGCCACTGTGCCAAAACCTGCCGGTTCCCCTAGATGAATATGTACTTTCATGGCAAAGAATAAACCGTGTAGGCTGTGAGATGCTGCAGTCTGAACACTATGGGTTAAACACATAACTAATAATAAAAAAGCCTACTTAATCAGCCCAAGAGGAGCAGAGTGAAGATTTCATCATACTCTGCCAAGCTGGAGTTTCTGTGGGCTTTGAAACTCCACCTTCAATGCTAATATGCACACTTGTAAAAGTGCTCTTTTCCCTTCTAAGCCAAGCACATTTATCAACTCTGTGACTTGCATGTTAAGTTAGAGACTTGAATATATTAAGAGAACCAATGGATTTTAGAGAATTTCTGGATACACCAGGGGGCAGATCCTGCCCTATTAGCTTGAGTGGGATAGCATATTTATTTAAGTAAGGGCAGGATTTAGTCTTTTCTGCATAATAGTTTATTACTTAGATATGCTGTTTCTAAAATTCTATCCAGACAGAGGAAGTGAATGCTAGTACAAAAGATTTACATTCCCAAATTATGCATGGCTGAAGATTTTCAGAGTCCTAGCCATAGTCATCTAAGTTGCTGTTTGCCTTCTATGTAAAACTGACTGCAAATACAGCATTTTTTTAAAAAAAAACTCCTAATGAAAATACAAAGGAATGGCCTCTTTCATTTAGAAAAAATGAAAGTCATTAATTGAACCTGATTTCCATAGGTTTACAAGCAGGTGTGTATCACGGGGATTAGTGAGAAATGTAATTGTCAAAAATGTATTACCTTTGAGTGTACTGCCACATCCCATATCTATGATTGTTCTGATTTTGTTCTGCCTCTTCAGGCTGATGTCTCTGCCTGTGTTTCTCATGCAACTAATTCCTAGGTTAAGTCAAAAGAAGAGAGCTTAAGCATGTAGGCCATTAATATTAAAAGTGACTTTCACACTGGAACAAACCCAAAATTATTCTAATACAAGAAGCAATGTACTTTGTCGGTAATTTTTCGTATGGTTTTGGTATTATTTCAGCTGTGATTTTAAATGAGTTCTTTGCACTCAGCTTCACTTTCCTCTTAGTTCTCCAATGAAATCTGAACTCTGCATTAGTGATATCACATTTTGCCTTGCTGAGGATATAATTTGGGGTCAGATTCTGCTCTCAGTTTAAGCCCCTGATTATACAGGGAGTTTAGTTCAGATCAGTGCCCTTTGGGCTGCCCACCGTAAAACCCGGGTTCAGTGATGGCGACATGGGAAAGAATCCTGTCCCACTTCTCATAGTAGAGACAGGTAGCAGGAGCACTGCCGGGAGGTCCAGTTTTCACCTTGGATCTCCTGTGAGTGCTTTGAGCTCCTTGCTTTTGTTGCAGCACTAAATCGGGTCCTGGCAGTGACCCCTGGGGTTGGGGCCATTGCCTTAGCAATGACTTTGTACACCTCTGTAATGTGGTGATTGTTGGAAAGGACTGCCCACCCCTTAGTCTTTCTGCAGAGGGCAAGGATATCTGGGACCTCAGCATGGCTCCATGCGACTGCAGTGCTGAGGTATGTGACTCTAGGAGCATGCATCCACAAATAGACTGATCCTGTCTTTGTACAGCATTTAAACGGGGAAATGAAATCTGGTCAAGATGACCACAGATGTCCGGAGAGCACAGAGTCAGGCCAGCCCTAGTATCATGCAAAGCAGTGTGGAACGGCAGTTGGAGGACTGGTAAGCCATTGCAAAGTAGAGACGCATCCCAAGAATGTTAGTCCTCAGTAACTCAATTTTCAATTAATTTCAAAGTGGATTATGGAATTCGTATTAACTGGCCACTTAATATGCACTAAGAATTGTATTGTGTGGATGTGGGCCATTTTAATAGGAACAAATGAAAGTTAGTGCAAAATAACTATCCTGGCCCCATATAGACAAGGCCTAAGTTTGGAAGAAGGATGGAATGAATGATGAAAATGAATGATGAAAAAGCTTTTGTTCAACCACTCTGCTACTGAAAAACATACCAGTATGCTCAGTAAACCAGAATCTCCTATATGGCTACACATAACTGGAATCTCTGGAAATATCTATTGATTTTAATGTAACATCTATTTAGTGCAGCACAAAAGTGTGCATCTGGGCCTAACAGCAAAGGAGTTTATTGTGCTTTTAATCAAATGTGTTTATTCTAGTAATAAACAGAGACCCAGTTTTATTATTTCTATGGCAGTAAGGATCCCAAACAGGGATTAGCACTCATCCTCTCTCTGACAAGGTGTACCAGGCATTCACTGTCCCCTCCCAGAGACCCTACCACCTTGGCACACTCCACCCTACAAAGGTCTCCTGCTGGAAGGAAAGAAGGGAGAATTCAGACCCCCAGGGGTTGCCTAGAAAAGCCTCTCATGATCAGCTGCATGCAGAATGAGTGAGAGTTCGTCCTGTGGAACACAGAAGAGCCAGAACCAGGCAGAGGCCAATCAGAGCCCTGCAGGTCAGATTAAAAAGGCCAGCTGCTGTTTCTTCTGCGTAAAGCCAGGACAGGGAAAGAAGACTGTCCCTGTTCTAACCCAAGTAACCTGGCCCAATCAAGGGCCTAACCTTGACAACACTGATCTGGGATCTCTAGGATGGACACGTGTTTATATTATAGACTTAAATTCATCTCAAAATAGCCAGTTGGGCATTAGTCTTCCGTTAACCCCAGAAGGGGACTGGACTGAGAGCAGACCTGGCTGGAGGGCTGGGTCGTTGAGGCAGCAGACCATTGTGGAAGAGGATGCAGATGGGCACTAAAGAGGAAGAGTCCTTGCAATGCTGCATCCTGACACAAGGGGGTGATAGTACACTATAATGCTCCGCCACTACATGGCATCAGTGTTGTAGTGCACAAGACCCTTCCAAATATTTGCTAGTGTTGTTCTTTGTACCATGAGCTCCAAAGTGCTCCAAGCACTAGGCGCCACAGAGTCTAGTCTTTGGTGGGTTCTTGATAAATGTGCTTTCACACTTACTTCTGGGAGGGATAGCTCAGTGGTTTGAGCATTAGCTTCCTAAACCCAGGGTTGTGAGTTCAATCCTTGAGGGGGCCGTTTAGGGACCTGGGCCAAACATTGGGGATTGGTCCTGCTTTGAGCAGGAGGTTGGACGAGATGACCTCCTGAGGTCCCTTCCAACCCTGCTATTCTATGAAATCCAAAAAATGGGATCCTTAGGAGGGTTTGCAAGGAGGAAAGGGTGCAAATACTCCAGCAGCAAGACTTACACAGTTGCTGTAAAAGATGACAAGTGCTTCCTCCTCAGGCCCTGGGCATAGTCCAATAGAAGGGTATACGCAGTATCACCAACCTCAAGAATTAAAAGTCATGAGTCATGTCTCACAAATCACAATTGGCTTAAAAATCATGAGAATTTTTTTTTCAAATAGTGTTGGGGTTCTTTTTATTGGCCTTCTGGTTTCTGAGCCTTTAGGTCTCCACACTTACAAGCTTTTCTCCAGCAGCAGGAGGACTAGAAAGACTATTTAAAAAAATAAAAAGAAAGAAAGAATTAGAGCTGAAATTCCTTTAGTTCTAGCCAATGGGGCCTGAAGAAGAACCCAAAAATATCATGAAACTCACAATCATGGGAGTTGGTCGTACTGTCTATGGGTGAATATGCCCCATAGGTACATACTGTGCCAAATATCTGGACTGCCCCTTTACTCTAACCTCTGCAACCAGTTAGGTATTGCTTTGTAGGTCTCACTGGCCAGAGCTGAGTCCTGTTGTTCTCTGTGGCTCATTCCGGGGGGGGGGGGGGCACTATCAGTAACACATCAGCAAGCTCATTACAGTAATTGTGTAGGCAGCACAATGAGGATATCTTCTTCCTTTACTGGCGGAGCAGCTTTCCAAAAAGAGGCTGAATAAGCAATATTGCCATCTAATGGTGCCACTGTAACCTAATATTTTAACAGGCTGAACACTGGTTAACTCCCTGGTGCATTATGAAAGGTTAAATATACATATTTGATAACACTTGCACATGCCCGTTAAGAATTGTTGAAGAGCATGCAGAGATGTTTGCGCCCATGTGTATGCACACCCAACATCAAAAGCTGAGAGGAGTCCTACCAGACGCTGATTTTGGCCAAAAACATAGGATCTGTTAAAATAAATAAATATTGTATTGCTTGGAGCTTCTGTTTGGGGGCAGATAGTGGTAACAATGTGAAATTATAAGAACCATGGGGTTACATTTTCAAAAGCTCTTAAGTGTCTTTCAGTGAGACTTAGGCATCTAAGTAGGCAAGTCACTTTTGAAAATGGGACTTAGGCTCCTAAATCATGCCCTTCTGCAAATTGTATCCACAGGTAATTATTGAAGACTTTAAAAACAAACACCAAAAAAACCTATTTTTTCTGTTTGTGTTTTTAATTGCAATTTCAATACTTACAATTAGAGGGGGCAATTACTGAACTATTCCATATGCTGTATTTGTAACATAGTTGGGAGCCACCAGATAGACTACTTACAATAGTACCAATAAGTTCTATTTAGCTCTAGGTGAAAAGCTTATTGTTAGCTGTTGTAGTTGGCTGCTGAGCATATAGGCATAGGGTGACCAGATAGCAACTGTGAAAAAACTGGACGGGGGTAGGGGGTCATAGGAGCCTACTTAAGAAAAAGTCCCCAAAAACGGGACTGTCCCTATAAAAACGGGACATCTGTTCACCCTATATAGGCATATTGACTGCCATTGTTTCTTTCACTGACTTCTTTCTTGAGGGGACAACTGCTGCCTAAAGGATATACGCAAAAATACAATTCATTAGTGGTATGAAAACATTACATTATTGGATGACTTGTAAATTTAGAATGAGTCTGTGGAAAGAACACTGTACAGGACTAAGGAGTCTTAGCTGCTGAGAGAGACTGGGAAGGCATGAATCTTCCTGAGGAGTGGAAGAACTTCAGACAACATACAGAGTTCTCTTTGAGCATCCCCTGAAATCCACAGATGAAGAAGAAAAATGATATCTGCAAATCTGATCAGGAGAAAGAGGTAGAGACATATATACTGCTTGCTAGATGTTAGCTGAAAATCTGAGTGTATTACAGTAGGTTTTGATAAATCTATCACCCCAAAAGCTAATTCAGTGTTGGCATGCTATAAATTTCATGTGTCACTACAAGGTCCAAGTGAACCCATAGAATGGTTTATGACAAATGTGTTGGCTCAGGACTCTGCATTTGCTGACATGGAAGAAATGATTCAAAACAAGCTACTGTTTTTGACATATTTAACAAAATCTAATAGAGTGGGGAGCAAAGGCTGATTTAAATAAAGCAGGAGACAGTGCTAGAGCATATGAAATGACACAAGTCCAGCTAAAATCAATTTCTAACATGGAGGCACTGTATGGAGTAGCAAAACTCTGTATGCAAGCAGGCTATAAATCTATAAGCAAAGGGACAGTCAGTGGCAAATGTGGGAGAACACGATGCCAGCTGGATGTCTATCAAAAGGACACATACCTTACAATGGTAAGAGGAAATCTCTTTTTGTAAAACTCTGTAAATCCTAATAAATGCATAGAAACCACAGTGCAACACCAATGATGTTTTAGTGAAAGTTATCAGCATCCACTAAGAACAGAAGTAGCACCCGTTTCAACTGTAGTGTCTCAACTGGATTAAATATTGTTACTCCTAGGGAGAAAAGTTGCCACTAAGTTCAAGTTGAATGCTGGTGCACAAATCAGTGTAATGCTTACATATGTATATGAGCAGCTCTCAAAACTCTTCCCTCTTCCCCCCCAACAGAGACTGGCTATGCAGGTGACTGCTGCTTGTACAAGGTGTGTCTGTAAGCAAAATACACATGAAGAAACCTATAGGATATATCCTCAACTAGTGTAAACCAGAATAGCTCTGCTGAAGATATGAATAGTGCTTAGCGCTACCATGGAAGAACATGATGCAGATCTGTGTTATGCTCCAAACAGCTTGGGAAAAAGACAAGGGCACCACACAGAATAAAGCATTTTGGTTACATTCTTTCATCTTAGGATATCCAACCCTACCCTAAAAAACTGGCAGAAAATTGTGTGATTACTATTGGATTTTAAACTAGAAAAGGTTCATAGATTCTAAGGCCAGAAGGGACCCTTGTGATCACCTAGTCTGACTTCCTGTATAACACAGGCCACAGAACTTCCCCAAGATAATGGCTAGAGTGTAACCTTCAGAAAAACATGCAATCTGGATTTAAAAATTGTCAGTGATGGAGAATCCACCAGGACCCTGGGTAAATTGTTCCAATTGTTAATTATTCTTACTATTTAAGCAAATACACCTTATTTCCAGTCTGATATTGGAGATGGTGATTTCTCACCACGTTTATACCATACCTTGCAGAAGCATTGATAACAATAAGATCTTTTGAAGACTGAGCTTCAGTGGGATACTAGCAAGAATCCACCTTCATTAAAATGAAGCAGCTAATTGTTAGCACACGCACAGTGGCATGACATGATATAAATAAATATAAAATTCAGGTGGATGCATCCAAGCAATAAATTGTGACTCTATTAGTGCACATAGAGCTATGAGTGGTTTATGTATTCAGGTCTCCCACCACTACAGTAATAACTTATTAACAGATGGGAAAAAAGTGATGTATGTAATTAGGTTCAGCTAGGAAGGCTTCCACCAATATGTGCGTGGGCAAAAAGAGCCTCTGGAATCTGATCATATGTTATCCATCCTAGTTGTGTTTTTAGCACCATCTGAGAGTGAATCCATAAATATTTGTTATGAAGTTCATATTTGAATAGTGTGGCTTGAAGTTAAATACCAGTGCTCTGAAATATCTTCAGCAAATCTGAAGCCCATATTAAAATAAAACCTCGGGTTTTTTTCATAAACACCAGCCTTGTGAACAACCCATTATATGAACCATTTTTCCCAACAGGGAAAAAAATTGCATAATGAAGGTTTTATTGATGAAGAACAACTCAATGTCCTTTCATATTCTGATGCCTTCAGTGCATTGGAAATTGCTTTGCAGTAGTTTGCACAAAGGATAAAATGATGCAGTGCACCAGACCACAACGTATGCACCATAGCTCCTGTAATTTTGAGAGGTTCAATTTTATGAACTTTTTGATATTGTTAATTCCTCAGTTTCCAAATTGTTCATAAAATAGGGGTTCTACTGTAATTGATTTGATACTTTTTTTCTATTTTTTCCTTTTATAAAAGGGGCAGCTGTAACAGGCCATCTCTTGGCTCCTAATAATGTTACAGATTTCTGAGGCCTGATTCACCTATGTCTGGTATACAGTTGAAATTAATGGTGTCAAAACACCCAATACTCCTGTGTATAAGACAACTTTGTAACTTCTAAAGAGGGCTAAATGTTCAATAGCAAATACATTACCAAAATGACCTAGCATTTGACTGTATTTGTGTCTTATCAGCCTTCTGTTGAGAAAGGATGAAGGGCAAAGCACAAGAATACATGTACAGGAGAGGAGATGGTGCCTAGCATTAATTAATGATGTTAATCCTTCATAAAAAGCTCAGTGAATGGGACTATATCACTCTTCTTGCTACAACTCAGTTCTCTGGGATGCTATTAGACACGTATACATTATGCAATCTTTCACAAGTTTCTTTGTGACAATTATATTCTCGATGGCTTAATAGACATTCTTTTATGCTGTGAATAGATCATCCAACTGCGTATCTAGCACACGGACAACCCTAAAACTAGACTCTCTGGAACAGAGGTAGCAGTCATAAAGCTGACATTATTTTCCAAAGTAACGACCAGATTTTTCCCTCAGTTACTCCAGGGTAAATTTGCAGATAACTCTGTTGAGGCCAAATGAGCTACTTTGAATGTGTCTTGAAGCGTAACTGAATACAGAATCCAGCCCTCAATGTTCAAACTGAGCACTGCAAATACTAGATGCTCAGGTATACCATAGCTCTGTTTGATGTATTTGAAGAAAGTGGACCAAGGTGACTGTGACATTCCCCGGGTACAATCTGGACTGTTGAACAGCTGTGTCCCCTCAATTCTCCAATCTGGGGTGCCTTTTACATGGCTTTGCTGTGAGAACAACCACTCCTCGCCTGTTTACACACCACCTCTAGCATGCAAGAAATGACTTTTTGTTATGTCTACATGATATGTAATCAGTGGAAAAATATGCTTCTTGATATATGCTATCACATTAAATATGTCTTAGGCCTCAAATTCCCAAAGGGCCCTCTCTTCCCCACACCTTATGAGAGCAGGGATACCCCAATCTAATGCTGTACATTGAGAATGTCTTGCGAAATTCTCAGTTACTGTGATAAAAATATTTTCGTATTACTTGTATGTTCCACAAATAGCAAGAAACTATATTTTCCCCGGCACTCAGCGAGAACCGCTGGATTTCCGCTTTGTGGTCACACGTTTTGTCTTATTAGCACAACATTTAATTTGTGCTAATCAGACTGAGGTGGGTAGAGCGCGAAATTAACTTGACTTTCATTTTGTGTTGTACAGTACACTGACTTTGTAGAATCATGGTAGAAATCTGAGTTGTGGATGATGGATGAGAAAAACGAGAGGGTAAACAGGGTGCTGTGCCATTGCAACTGTGTGCTAAAAGGGACAAAATATTCAACTCAGACTTTGCCAGAAAAGCCCAAGTTCTCTGACAAATCAAAGGGCAAACTCCGCTCTCAGTAGCCCAGGTGTCACTTTGTTATAACGGAGAGCAGTTTGGACCCAAACATTTTTCTTCAGCATCTCCTTTGTTTTTTGAGGTATATATTCATCCATTTTTCTATTTCTCTGGCACCTTACCCTGCTTCACTAAATGAAGCTTTTCAGAGATGGGAGACTCCTACATAGACAGAAACCACAACTGCCTCCACCTGAAATAACAAAATTTCCTTTTAAGAGCAGGAAAAATAAAAGTGATACTTCACAAATAATGCTCTCTAACATCTTAGTAAGATTTGAGCATATTTTTTCCATCGGTGGATACAACGATTTGTCTCCTCATCAGGAGCAAACTGTAATGTGGGCTGGCAGTGCCGGGAAGCTTCAGAAAGCTCTTGGCACGGAAAGGACAGCTTCTGGGAGAAGAGAGAGTAACTACAACCATTTCCCTGAAGACAGCAATATAAAATGGACAGAGGGTAGAATTAACCCAGGTGCAGAAGGCCTGTGCACCTCTCAAGCCGAGTGGTAAAAGCAGCTATCAGACTGTCTGGGGAGGAGTTCTCTCTACTACTTGCATGCCTCAGACAGATCTGTGTGCAAGCTCTCAGTAAGCCGAGGACTACTTTGGGGCTGATATGTCTAGGGGCCATGGCAACTGTACTTCTGTTAATTCAGTGGCTTAAAATCCCTACTAGCTGGCAACAGCAGGGATAATGCCCTTTGATGCTGCTGCGATATTATAGGGCATGCTGTACCTCTGACTCTTCCACAATCTTTCTGGGATTGTACCCTTGTTAGTGAAAGGCCCTGGGCTACCACTTTGATGAAGGGCAAACCCTGCAACTCCACTGCTCTAAGCCAGGGTCCTTGGCATCAGCACCTCTGGTCTCACCATAGCTTCTTCAGCAGGTCCAAAGGACCTTGGCCCCCTGTTTGGTACCTATGGACCAGCTGATGTTTTCCAGTAACACAGAACAGCCTTTTCAAAACAAGACATTATTTATTAGTCAGTAGCAGTACAGTGTTCAGGGACATTGGGTTAAAATGGTAAAGAAAAGCCTAAATGTGTACTCTCCCCTACCGGCCAGCTTCGTCTTGCTTGGTTAGAAGAGTCCCACTGTGTACTGCCTGGAAGACAGACTACATGCACCTTATCACCTGTGTCTTTTGTTTCAAAACCCACTCATGCTGTTTTAATGTGGACTGCCTTCCTCTCCCCTCATCTAAGTTCAGGTCAGGGTGGGCTTCAGTGTTATAGTGCTTAATTTTATAGTGCAGTAACCCTACAGAAATTATCTCAAATTGGTAATTCTATCACACATGAGTCTCCAAAATCCATCTTCTGTGTGCTGCCATCATAAGGTAAAGCACCAGTATTCCAAAACCTAACTAACATTTTACCAGTAAGTTTTATCTAATTGAAAATCTGTGCAACAACAATTATGAGGCTTCACAGATTAGTAATAAATATATATTGTATAAAGATAAAGATAAAGATTGTATAAACTGTTCTCATCAAGTTCTCAATTTTATTTCATTTTAGTGCGGTGATTTAGCTATTAAAACCTCTTTTAAACTCAGTCCATATTGGAAAGAAGCTGGCCTCCCTATTCTTAGAGTGAGAAATGATCACATCCTTTCAACTAAGCTGTTTAACTATAGGTTGTCATCTATTATTTACAATGTTATAGTGGTCTCCATTAAAGAGTAAATATTTGCCAACAGAAATCAGACATATAGTATCTGAAATAGATATCACGTAAAATTATAAAAGCAACTTAGAAATACCACACATAGCTTAGTATGCTTAGTATGCCACACAGCTACTTCCACAGGAAATGTGTGATGCATCTAAGATATCCTTCTGTGGTAAATATTAGCAAATATTGATTATTTTTAATGGCAACCACTGTGCGTGTATTTTATATCCTGATGTCAATAATATCAATGAAAATATTAGGCACTGAGATACAATAGACAGAATTCAACTTAGCTGCAGAAAATATGACTTTGACTTTCAGAACATAGCTTTATTAGTTGCTTTATTGTTGGGAATTAGTTTAATAGCCCAGACAGTGAGGTTTCATTTTGATTAAACGGAAAGTTCCAGAAACTTCTAATACAATTTTAAAAACTTTGTCTTGTTAAGAAATATTAAAACTTATGTCTGAAACAATTTAAAAAAAAAAAGCTTTGGTAGTGTGGATTACGCAACAGATGTGATCGGTTCAAGGAAGCTGATGGCCATATAACCGAATGAATTCCTGTGAGCTTAACTGGGAGGTGGCTGTTGCTTAATTGAGACTTAAGGGAAACAATATCATTGAAAACTAATGGAAGGTATTTTATTTCACTACTAGTATAGATGAGTCTCATGTAACACAAGGGGGCTGTGCTCATTTGACCTCTCTCATCCCAGTCTGAACACTAACTGCTTAGTCCCATTTCATCTTCCTTCATAGGTGGGTTTAAACTCTTGGCTGCTGCAGAACTCTTGGCTGCTGAAAGTCTCAGGCCCATTCACTGAGGAACGGATTCATTGTATATGCAGCAAATTTGCCAAGCAGACATTGACCCTACATCTCACAACTCTTAAGTCCACTATGCTATTTAAAGGGTACTGGACTGTATTTTAGAAATTGATATAAAACACTATCTTACCATTGCTCATCTTTTTTTATCTGGTATTTGTTTCTTTTGCTTGGGGCTGTCTGACATTTTTGTTTTCAGTGATAAAAGCAGTTATGGCTTATTTAAAAAAAAATAAAAACCACTTGCAAAGTATATTACATGCAGATACACATCAACTTCACTCAACTGGATAACTGCTGTTTCAAATATTTTTGTAAGTGTAATTAACCAAACTACACACACATATGGGTGTCAAAGTGTGTTTTCTGCATCTCTGCTGTTTTTCCAAATATAGCCATTATCCCTTTATTCAAAACATGATGGGCTGACTTCAACCTTTGGGGTGCATCACAGCGAGCCTCCAAACAAATTCAGTCTGCAACTAAGGCCTCAATTTATAATGGTGAGAGTACTTAACCATTGGAACAACTCACCCTGGGTCACTGACCATTTTAAAATCAAGATTGGCTGTTTTTCTAAAAGCTCTAGGGATTATTGTGAGGAAGTTCTATGGCCTATGTTATACAGGAGGTCAGGTTAGATGATCACAATCACCACTTCTGGCCTTGGAACATATGAATAATCCAGTCCATGGACTCACAAGGGCAGGAGAAGAAGGCAGAGTGGCACAAATTGCCCAGCAACCTTATTCTGCAGAGGAGCCTGAAACCAGATAATCAGTTCACGAGTGAGCAAGGCCATATGGAAAATGAAAAGGGCAAGCTCACTGGGAGATTATTTGATTCACAGCATCTCCTGGAAAACATCTGCTGCATAGGTTCCTATGGACCCTCGCTGCTATGTACAGCTTCCCTCCCAGGAGTACTGCCACCTTTCCTCCCTCATGAGAGAAGACACCTGACAACATAACTGACCCAAACGGAGGTATGGGGGTGCAATTTGCAGCCTCCTGTGCCTGAAGAAGAATTTGGCCTAATGAGTCTAATTCAAGTGTTGTAATTTTGAAAACTTTCTTTCAATTTAGGGCTAAGTCATCCTTGTCCTACCTACAGTATCCTGAATAAGCAAAATGAATTCAGCTTCTTTATGTACTTCAATAGGAATCAGTGCATCCAAGACTCAGACAGAAAAAGGAGAAGGGTTTGGAGGTTCCATGACGAAGAAGAAATACAGTATTAATGCTATTCCATATGGAGTGGATCCTTGTGACACTATATTTCTGAAGAAAATTGAGACTTTTCTGGAGACAAGTTTACATACCTTCTTTGGTTTTGCATGCACTTCTGAGTGCTGCCGCTTCTATGGAAGAAAATTACTTTAGCAACATAAGATGAAGAGATGGGAAAGAGAAGGACATGAGCTTCTTTTCGGGTAAGAAACAACTTTCTCCAACAAATGACCCTCTGCCACAGATGCTATAGCTGATGTATTTGATGTATTTAAATGAAGAAACATATAAAACCAAATCTTGCTGCTTCTTCCTCCATAATGTCTCTAAAATCCACCCTTTTTGTTCTGTCCATGCAACTAATACTCTTGTGTAGACCTTCTTCTCCCTCATGCCACCTCCTCCTCTCTAGCCTTCCTGACACCCACCTCATTCCCCTCAGATCCCTTCAAAACTCTGCTACTGAATAGTTTTGAATAGACTAGTTTCTACCCTGTCATTCTGACCACCCCTTCTTTGAATCCCTCTGGTGGTGTCCATTGCTCCATATCAAATACAACCTTGTGGTCCACACCTTTAAGGCTCTTTATAA
This sequence comes from Lepidochelys olivacea, assembly GCF_965140295.1. NCBI lineage: Eukaryota > Metazoa > Chordata > Testudines > Cheloniidae > Lepidochelys > Lepidochelys olivacea. The sequence continues at coordinate 115,878,143 of NC_140411.1, forward strand.
CTTATCCTGTCTGCCTCTTCCGCTTTCAGTGTGAACTGCCACTGATGCTATCCTCCGATGCTTACTTGTCTGCTTCTTCCCCGAGGACCTTTATGCTTTTTATACATGGAAACCCACTCTGAACTAATCAGTTCAGCTGAAACCCTGTCCTTCTAATCCTTCCACAAGACCCACTTCTATTGTGATACCTATGGGAAACCACCAAGTGCTAATGGCTAGGTAGATAATGGCTATTATTACTATTACATTATATTTTGTGTGTTTTTATCTTATAACTTCTAAAAAGAAAAAGTAAATTGACCAACTTGCTCTTATAGCTGGCCTTTATAAACATACCTTCTTATTACTGTCTTTCTCCCGCCACAGTTCCTTCCAATTGTTTGTTACATCCACTTGTTGTACCTAGTCTTAGTCTGCAAATGTTTCAAGGCTGTCTTCTACTCTTTATCTGTACAGCAACTAGCACGGTAGGGGCTCAGTCTGACTGGTGCCTCTACATACTACTGTAATACTTATACTAATATTAAGAGACAGGTTTATTACAGGTAATAACAAGCTTTTGTCTACTATGTTACAAAAAGATTGTGTGATTGACAGTCATTCTTAAAACACTCCCCTTACTCACCACTTGACCTTCTAATCTCTGGATCCAGCCCTACCATAGAGGTTCACAGCTCAGGAATTCTGTAAAAGGGGAGTAATGCAATGGGGAATCAACCCCCAAATTTTTACAGCTGAACAGCTCCTTACCTCTCCCAACTGGCTTGAGCCCTGTCCCCCCACCTGGGGTCCCCAGAAGGGAGCTGTCTCCTCATCCCACTCCTTTCCCCCTCTGCTGGCTCTCAGCTTCAGGCCAGTCCCGAGCACTGAGAGGAGCTGCCCATGGATTCTGGCAAGAAGACCCAGCAGGCAGAGCACAACCCAAATGCAAATGCATGTGGCTTAAAGGGAACATTGATGGCTGGGCCAAACTTGATTGGTGTTGGGAGGGTCCTATGCAACAAATCCAATGGGCTGCTCCAAGCTAGATTACAAGTGCCAGAGCAATACTCAGATTTGCTCAAGTAACACTACACTGCTGGAAGTCTTGTCATCAAACAGGTAGTCACTCCTCTAGGCCAGCAGTCATTGGTCTCCTTTGTATCTCATAGGTAGCTCTAGACACACGTTGATAGTTCTTGATAGTTCATTCAAACCAGCACATCTATGTGACCCACACCCAGTTCACTGTTTATTCTCCTGTACTCAATGAAAGTTACCCTTGAGACCAGTAGGTATCATTATAAAAGTAAATGGGTAAACTGAGTCACACCTAATTTTCATAAAAATAATAGACATTTCCTGCATTCTCCACAGATGCTCTGTATGTGTGAATTCCATCTCTCCCCAGTATAAGGCCAAATTTTGCCCTTGCTTGTACTGCAAGGAGCTGCCAGGATATAACTAAGAGCAGAATTTGCCTCTTTGTTCCCTGAACAAAACCCACTAATTTAAGCTTTGTTCAGGACAGAGGTGAATTTTGCCACCCAGTGAGAAATGCTGTTTACTATGTACTATCTTTGCACTGTGCAATGTAGTGGAAAATAAAGACTTTGATTAAAATTGTCTTTTCTGTTCCTATGCCTGGTAGCAGCCCCCTTACAGCATTTCAAAACACATCTTTCCTCCCTAGTCTATACTTATTTTTCCCCTTCTGATTATAATGTACTATTTAACTAACAATTATTTATATATGTAACTTATTTAACTCTAAGTGTTACAGAATAAAGTTTTGTGATAGCTTTTGTGACTCCAGCAATATGAGGACCCAAAATAAAAGAGACTGTAGAAAAATTTCATTCCTAGTTTAGCCTCAGAAGAACTTTCATCCTTTACCACGTAAGCAAATTGTAAATGGTTATACTGTAAAGTTATGATAAACTAATATAAACTAAAAGAAAGTAGGAACTGATTTTACAGGCTCTTTCTCTGAGCTCTTATATTGCTGGAGTCACAAAGGCTACCACTGACTGCTACCAGCAATTGGCTCAAAAATGCACATTTTTTTAATGGGAGGTTTTTTTATTATTTTAAGTTTCTTTTTTGTTATCTGAAAGCATATAGGTGTACATGTAAAGTATGTTTTATGGTATTGTGACAGGGTCAGTCCAGATGGCTACCGGAGAGTAATAGAAGGCAGATATATTAGCCCCAGGTTAAGTAGGTCCCTTTTCCCTGGGTAAGGTAATAGGGGTAGGTTCCACAACAATCAGGCACCTTCTGGTGACAATTAAGACAGACAGGCTGATTAGAACACCTGCAGCCAATCAAGAAGCTGCTAGAATCAATTAAGGCAGGCTAATCAGGGCACCTGGGTTTAAAAAGGAGCTCACTTCAGTTTGTGGTGCACGTGTGAGGAGCTGGGAGCAAGAGGTGCTAGGAGCTGAGAGTGAGCACCCATACCATTGGAGGACTGAGGAGTACAAGCATTATCAGACACCAGGAGGAAGGTCCTATGGTAAGGATAAAGAAGGTGTTCGGAGGAGGCCATGGGGAAGTAGCCCAGGAAGTTGTAGCTGTCGCACAGCTGTTCCAGGAGGCACTCTAGACAGCTGCATTCCACAGGGCCCTGGGCTGGAACCCGGAGTAGAGGGCAGGCCTGGGTTCCCCCCAAACCTCCCAATTCCTGGTCAGACACTGGAGGAGTTGACCTGGACTGTGGGTTCATGAAAACGGCCAAACTGAGGGCTGCCGTGAAGCTCCAAGGTGAGCAAATCTGCCAGTAAGCGCAAGACCCACCAAAGTAGAGAAGGAACTTTGTCACAGTATATATCATGTGACACTTATAGCAATACATTAAAATATAGGTGTATGGATAATGGTGAGAAATGGTCAAATCACAGCAAAAAAAGCTAAAAGCTCTTGATACCATCATTCTAACAAAACTGACAGAGCTGTTCAATGAAGTTTGCAGGAAAAGAGACTCCTCCTGACCAGTGGAAATATGGAATCATTGTCAGAATACCCCCAAAAGGATGAGCTTACTGTTGGTAACAACTGGAGAGAAGTTAAATTATCCTCTGTTGCAGGGAAATCCTTCTGTAGTATGATACTACACAGGATGAAAGAGGCAGTGGATGCAAGACTTAGAGAAAAACAAGCTGGATTCAGGCCCAAGAGATCACATGGAGTCAAATATTCACACTAAGGACCATTATAAAAGAATGTACAGAACAGAAAGGTCCCCTCAATTTCATTGATTTTTTTTTCAAAAGGCATTGACAACCTGCACAGAACAGACATTGTAGAATATTCTTCAGTCCTATGGAATCCCAGCTAAAGTCATCAACATCATCAAGGCCAGGTACAGAGATGTGAAGTACTCTGTAAGGCTGAATAACAGTGGTTCAGCGTGGACACTGGCATGAAACACGGCATGAAACTCAGTTGTTGTTTGGCATTGCCTTAGACTGGATAATGAAGAAGTGTATTAGCATCACAAACACTGGTCTAACATAAATAGATAACAAATACCTAGAAGACCTAGACTTTGCAGATGATATTGCACTACTGAGCGATACCTTAAAAAGTTATGGAGACAGACAACCTGGCAAAAACAGCAGGTCGAAAAGGAGTGAAAATTAATTATGCTAAAATAAACATCCTTGAAACCCAGGTGTCCAGCAGTGACACCACATTAGATGGCAAAATTTTCAAGAAAGCAGAACAGTTCGCCTATCTGTGCAACACCATATTGGCCACTGGAGACCTCAAGAAGGAGCTGATATCAAGGATAGGAAAGGCATTTACTAAACTCAACAATGTAGGGACAACAAAATATAGAGCACTCGAACAAAATGGAGAATTTTCAGGTCAAACATAACCTTAGTGCTAACATATGATTGTGAGGGCTGAAGATCTACCAGAATGTTTGATAGAAAACTAGATCCCTTTGAAATTAAGTGCCTTCAAAAGATTCTGGGCATTGGTTGGAAAGACTTCATCAACAACAAAAAAGATCTGAGAAATCCCCAACCAGCAGCTCATTCATACCAGAATCAGAAGGAAGCACTAGACATATTTGGAGCAAGTACTCCAGATGCCAACACACAGACACCCACATGAAGCTGTCAAGTGGAAATCAACTAGTGTGAGGAAATAAGGGCATTCAAGAGAAACCTTAAGAAGAACCCTTAGCAGGGAGAGGAGAACAGTCAATCTCAATGCCATAGAGCAGATGGAAGCAGCAGCAAATGCCAGAGAAGAATGAAAGGGACTAGTTTCTGCCGTGTGCACAAACGTTGGCACAGGGAGGATTAATGTAATATATGTTCAACAATATTCATATTTCATTATTTGTCTTAACATTTTGCAGTGCATGCATGTTGAGAAATGTTTTGTTAAAATGTGACAGTCTAGACTGCTGTGCTAACAAAAACTAATAGTTTTCTTTTCAACTAAATTCTGATGGGGTTATTTTGGACAGTAAATCTAACCTTCCCACTCCAGCTACAATGAACAGTATGTGAGTAACTAAATGACAGTTCTACTCATGGGAAAAGCTCTTGTGGGGGTCTGAACTTCAAATAATGAGTAATTGAATCAACTGATTGTATACAATATTACTGTATTAAAAAAATCTTATCAAGTAAGGTCTTTTATGAAAGCTAATGACAGACTGGTGATTAATATTGTCATAAATATGTGTATTAACACTATATGAGGAATTATGAATACTCACTGATATAGTTTTAAAGTCTGTGACCAAACACAGGGAGAAAAAGGTTTTATCCCAGACAGGAGGGAAGGCAACTATCTACCTGTCTCTGGTGAAATTAAGCAAGGTATGACCAAAAACAATGGAAGCCCCAATTACATATGAATCAGCAGGGGAATAGGAAGTCTACAGGAAGTGAAGAACCGTAGGAGTGTGGGGACAAAACAGGGAGTTTGGGAAAATATATGCTACAGAAGCACCCATTTTGGCATCCATTGTTGGACAGACACACAGGGCCAGAGTTCTTACAAGCTGAGAAAGATGGATCCTTCAATTAAGGGGACTGAAATTTCTGAGAACTGAGTATAAGTGAAAAACCTGCTTAGGCAAAGATCTTTCACCTAGGGAAACCAATACCTTTATTTCTGGGGAAGGCCTTGACTGAGAGAAAGTCAGCCATGGCTGGAAAGAAAGTTTAGTAAGAAATCTACCTTAAACCAAGACTGTAGGTTGTTAAGTCTGAGCTGCTAGAAAGTGCATTGTATTTGTATTTGCTTGTAACCATTTTGTCTTTATCCCTTGTACTTGAACTCACTTAAAACCTCTCTTTTTGTTAAATTTGTTTTACTTTTAATCTAAAGCAATTTAGATTACTTTAAAAGTTTTACTTTTTGTTTTACTTTTAACCAAAAGTGCTGTGTTTGAATCTAAGTGATTGTTAACTCAAAGCTATAAGCTGTGCTTTTCTCTATTTAGAGGCACAACAAGCCTTATTATTTCTCTGAATTGTCCAGGATATGTCTACACACTTCAAGGCAGATGATTATGGGGAAATTTGGGACTGGGTTGTGTGTTAGGGTCTCCCTACAAATAGTAATCAAGACTGGTGGAGACCAGGGTGGGGCTTTTATATTGCAGGCAGGCTGGTGGGGTCAGATCACGGAGCCAGGGCTGTACAACACAAACAGATTCGGGGAACTGTATATTTGTCTTCTGGCTGTTGGTGTCCAGGTTGTGAGCCACAGAAGCAGTGCATTTAAGGCAGCCAGGGTAACAGAGCAGGCAGCGATACAACTGCTCACTGGCCTGGGTTGAACCCCAAAACGTGAGAGGCTCTAAAATATTAGCCAGTTGTTATCCTAAAAATGAATGTATGAAAATGCATACATTTCTGTGTTAGTGTGCTTTATTGGCACAGATGTATTTCCCATTCTGAATTATGCACACTGCTTTATTTTGTGAAAACTGTCATTCCAAATACAATCATCTTTTCATTCTCATTTTTTGATGAGTCAGCAGACATGGCATTTTTTTTTCTTCAGAAACCTGTTACATGAAAAATGATTTTCAGTTAACCTTTTCAACAGAAGAAATGACCCATTGCAGCTCATCAATAATGCCTCCATAGGTCACAAAGAAGCATATAAATGCTGCATTATGTGTAGCACCCTCAACTTCTATTGAAGTCAACGGGAACTGCAGATGCAGAGTGCCTATCAAGTGGTACAGCTACGAATACATTTTTTTAAATGTAGCAGCTTCTAGGATCAGGCCTCTACAGCTTCAGTGGAAAATGTTAAGAGACCTTTGGTTGAGTTCCTCAAAGTTAGAAATTTTTAAAAGTTTTTACTGCACATTTCTTTCAGATGCTAATCATCTCTTTCTTGAAAAGAAATTGCAATTTCATTAGCATGGAGTCTGTATCCTTATCCACCTGATCTGTTTGATCGTGCCTAAATTCTAGAACTATCTCCCAGTGCTATTGTGAAAAACTGATCAGACAATGATCAGCTGAGGTTGGAGACTGAGCCTTGGAGCAGACTAGATGCAGTCTCCTACTGTGCTCATGCTGAAATCTTTTCCACTTTGTTGATTTCTTCTTTTACCTTGTATAAAGTCTGTTTGTGGCAGGCACATAATGGCTTACTGGCCATCTGAAGATATGACAATTAGTACAAAGTTTTAAATGACAATCAAATGTTAGGGTGTTTTTCAATTTTTTAAAATTTCTTCTTAGTCTTGTTCTTCTACTGGAAAAAGTCACAGGACAGGATTGTGACTTGTGCTACATGCCAATGCAAGAGAGTAAGAAACCCTTTACACCCTTATGCAGACAAGCTGGATCTGCACACATAGGTGAGGCTAAATTCCTACTTCCTCCTTGGAACAGGTATTGGAAGGGGTGGGGAGTAGGGCCTTGGCTGTACTTGCTGGCAGAAACAGCTAAGCCAAAGGGCTAGGAATTTACAGCAGTAAAATATGGCCCTTCAAGAGCAAGGAAGAAGCAGGAAAGGAATTATGACTGAGAAGTGTGTCTCTGAGTCACAGTGTATCCTGGGCCCATCTAGAGTGGTGAAGCTTACATTTTATGTCAGATTTATTAGAAAACTTACTCATAGTGAATAGCACTTACTCTGCATCTAACTCTTGTTCATGCTGAATGAGTTTCAGTGTGTATCTGAATCTGGCCCACAATTAGATTGTTTTTCAGATACATATATTTGAAAGGGATTTTTAACAAAATACCAGGCTTATTTTAGCAACAACCTGCTAATTTGGTAAGCACTGCATCCTTCCTGCCTCACCCCTCACCCAAATTCCTTTGAGCCAGGATGCTGTAGTCACTGAGTCCCAACTTGAGTTACCTATATTCTTGAATTCTACCCTATCATTCTGCTACTGAGTATTTCATCATGGTGCTTATGAAGGGCAGAGAAATAACTTCCCTTAGAGATAAAGCTATTCCACTGATCATCTTCTAGAAGATATGAAAAAAGAAAATTGGACCACAACCTCTCCTGAAGGCAGGATATTAATTCCTTGTTGGCTCAGTTCCTAAATCCACGTACAAATGCAAACAACTGCAAACCCAATACACTTTTGAAGGACCAGGAAGTCAACTACAGTAACTTTGTTATTAAAAATCCACTTCACAATTAAAAACAAAACCTGGTTCAGCATTTGTCAGGTACACAATATATAAAGTCTTCAGAATTTCTTTTGGCTGCATTAGAGGTGGAACAGGGAAGAAGCACACTGAAGGAGACAAAGTATCCAGAAACAGTGCTTTTGAAGGGAAGCAGCAGGTATTCTGCCTTCAGAAGTACTCGATGGACCATGCTTAACAGGACATATAGGTACATTATACCTATATGACAAAGAGGTGTGTCATACACTTTCCCCACTGTAGCCTTCTATGCTTGCTGGTTTGCAGAGGAGTGGGGTCTAATCTACTTGAATGCGTTCCTAAGGGGTGGTAAGCATTATTGGTAGGAATAGCAGTGCCCATGGTGCTCAAAAAACATGCAAAGGTGAGGAGGTAAGAGCTCCCTACACATCTCCCCCCCCACACACCACCCCACATCACATATTGGGACAGCCATAATTTAGCCCTTTATGTTCAAAGCTAGTCTAATTCTAATATGTTCTTTTGGGTGAAATCCTGGCCCCACTAAAGTCAATGGCAAAACCTCTTTGACTTCAGTGGGGCTAGGATTTCACCCATTAAATTTGCTATTAACATGTTCTGGGAGTGATTAATTGATTTGTAACAGGGCTTTGGAGTCTTTAGTTATAAACTATATCTTGTAGGTTTAGATGATCACTACACTGATCTGTTATAACTTTAAGGGCCTGTCTCTCAAGATCAGGCTAAATTAGGTTATTTATTCCCTTTATATATGTGCCACTAATTCAGCAACAAAATAATAGATGCACTTACACCAGTATTTAAACTCAGTAACAGAAAAGCAGAAACTATATCTGTGTGTGTATATAGTATCTGAAACTTTATCTTCATGCTAACTATATATAAAAGAAACACTCACCCATACTCAAGCACTTGCATGTAGATTCTTGAACCTCTAGAAAAGCTGGACTTTCCAGCAATTACTGTCCTCTGAACTTCAAACCTTTTCTCCGGGTGTTTTGAAATCACTGAGGGGCTGATAATAATAATCTCACACAGTCTTTACTCCAATATAACTCCATTGAGTGATTCTTTATTTACAGTAATGTAAGTGAAATCAGACTCAGACCAGTGGTAGGAACTGTGGGATATATCGCTCTTTGTTCTTCAGCGTTCACTGGCTGAGCCAAAAGCAAAATGCACCCAAAGCTAGAGGCAAAAGCAAACCTTACCTGACTGCAGACAACCTTCAACTCCCTTCCCAGAGATAATTTTTACATTTAGATAGACTTTAATATCAGTAGCATCTATCTATGAGAGTTGTGCTCAAACAGTTTAACTCCCTATTGTTGAATTCTTCTCCTGATAGGGAGACAAATTTCCAGGTGAGGTGCTGTCCTTATATCACATGTAGAATATCTTTGTGCTACCAGCTTTCTCATAATATTACTTAACTCATACTATTCATTGGTTCTGCTTCTAAATTGAAATTAATTTTCACTTGGAATAATAAAAGTGGAATAACTATAAAGAATAGCATATTTTAGAACTGTGATATACATATCAGAGCTGTATTTCTATATAGTCAAATTCCTACTGTAAAAAAAGAAAATTGGGTTAGAAATATATATCTTGTACTGTATTTTTGTATGACACATGCTTATGATTAATTGTACCAGCCAGCAGGTATCTTTGTAGCGTAATGCAACAAATTTGAAAAAAAAAAAAGTTACTTGGTAGGCAAAGCATATATAAATAAAATTTGGCATTAAGTTAAAATTTTAGATTTTTGAATGACTGTGGGAATAACTTTCAGGCAGCAACAAATCCTTAGAATGATTACCCAGCAGTTGCCAAACTCTTAATTGCATCTCTGGTAAGAACGTTTATTGAGGCTGCTTTTGCTATTAGTCTTCTGTGATGCTTAAGAAGTGTCAAACTATTTACTTCACATTTAATGTCTATATCTACAACTTACTACTTTAGTTCAGATAAAGTAACTTCTTTTCCAAAGCCTGACTTCATAAGTGTCCTAACTTGAAGAAAAGTTATTTTGTTTTCTTAATCAGATTTATGCTTCATAAACTTCCTCTTTCTTCAGTCAAATACAGTAAATAGGCTAAGCTGATAAAGTGCTTAAGGATTTATGATCATTTGTGTATGGAGGGTTGCTTTGTGTATGGAGGGTTGTTTCAGCAGTTTGACTTTTCTATTTTTAACCCTCTGCTTCTTGATCATGTTTTGTCTTTAACACCTTTGTTTTATTTGTATGGTATTAATATGCTATATTTTAATTTGTCTTAGCATGTTGTCTCCTATTTAACTGTAATGCTCACTGTTTTGATTAACTTTTCTTGAACAGTTTAAGAAGAAAATTCATTCATAAACTTTGTTTTGAATATTTTAGATACAACAGATACAGACACAATAAAACCCTAGTTTTGCAAAGCTTTATGTAGATGCTTAACTTTAAGCAGTTGAATAGTTCAATTCAAGTAAAAAGTGTGATCAAAGCACCCACCTGTCTGTGGTAAACTACTATTAAATCTGACTTCCTTGCGCCACCTTAGAGACTAACAAATTTATTTGGACATAAGCTTTTGTGAGCTAAAACCCACTTCATCAGATTCATGGAGTGGAAAATACAGAGGCAAGTATAAATACACAGCACATGAAAAGATGTGAAAAGATTTATACCTGCCTCTGTATTTTCCACTCCATGAATCTGATGAAGTGGGTTTTAGCAGACAAAAGCTTATGCCCAAATAAATTTGTTAGTCTCTAAGGTGCCATAAGGACTCCTCCTTGTTTTTGCTGATACAGACTAACATGGCTACCACTCTGAAACCTATTAAATCAGAGTAAGGATAGCAGAATCTAGCCCTAAAATAATAAAATCAATGGCTTTCCAAATACTTGCCTTGCAAGGATTAGTTTGCAAATAACTTTCTAATACATCTGCTTGTGGGAGCTAACTGAAAATCCAGCAGGAATCAACCAGTCTAGGTTGGTTACTTACAAATGCAGAGGTACAAAGGCGTATTTACAGCAGTTCCTTTTAACATTAATTTTATTTTTCATTTTCTTTGCTGGGGCTGATCTTACAGGCTTCATTGTATTGTTTTTGAGTCCTTAATACACAATTTGTAGACATGTAGATAATAACTTCAACCAAGCCTTTAGTAGCTTAAAATGTTTCCCTAATGAATGGAGTGTTATCTTAAAGCCTTTTTCAATACTTCCTGCCTGTCGTGCTTTCTACCGAGGTGGTGGAACGGTCACATCAGCCCCCTTTCTGGTGTTTGCGCCCGCCACATCAAACTAAATCATACCGAAAACTTTCTTGTGCGGGCAAAATACGTCCCCTCTTCCCCTCACCCGCTGTTGCTACTTTGCAAGATGCTTGATATCATCCTCATGTAGCCTCCAAAGCTGCCAGTGAAGCAGCTGGAGGGCACTACTGGGGGCATGTACGGCAGGAGGAGCCACAGGGCAGTAACTAAAAGGCAGCGTGGCGCCGCTGGACCTGCTGCGGATGCCCGAAGGTCACTGGCAAGGCAACCTGCGGGCTGTCTGCAGGCAGCGGTCTTGCACACGTAGGTTGGCACTGGCAGCGGTGACCCTCCAGCAAGCTCGCGGTTGTTAGAAACCGCAGGCTCGAGCCGGGGTTTCAACGCACCCGGCCCCGGCCCCGGCTTCACCCCCCACCCCAACTCTCTCCGCACGCACAGGTTTTGCGGGATTCACCCAGCGGCGATCTCCAGCGGTTCTGCGCGGCCGGGCCGGAGAGCCCCGCTCACGCGGCCAGCTCCCCGTCGGTCCGGTCTCTAGCTGGGGGGGCGGCGGCGTGGCTGAGCGCCCGCAGGCCCCTCCCGTGTGTCAGCGGCCCCCCGAAGGTGCGGGGGGGCGGGAGAGGGCTGAGGCTCGGGGTCCCCAGCCGGGCAGCGCCCCGAGCCGCACCCACCCCCGGCCACGCGGGGCCACAGCCGGCCAGGGCCAAGGCAGCGGGCGGGCGTCCCGCGGGCACCCGGCGGCGCGGCTGTGCAGCGGCACATGCGAGGCTCCCCCCCCCGCAGCCCGGGGCGGGGCACCGCGCCCCCAGGCAGGCAGCCGTGACCCCGCCCCCGCCCTTCCCCGAACAATGAGCCGGGCAGAGCCGAGCCTGCTGCTGCCCGCCCCTCCCGCGCTCCCTCCCCCGCCGCCTCAGTCCGGGACGCGGAGCCGGCGGCGGCTGCAGCTCCCACCCCGGCGGCACAGCAGCAGCAGCCGCAGCCGCCGCCTCAGCATGTCCGCCCCGCAGCAGCGAGCTGCGCTTCCCGCCCGCCGGGCAGCCGCCCTGCAGCCCCCGCCGCCGCGCCCCAGCGCCCCGCGGCTCTCGCCGCCCTGCTCCTGCTAGGTAATGGGGGGACGCGCCGCCCGTTGCCGACCCGGGAGGAGGCGCAGCAGCAGCCCCGCTCCCAGGGGCAGCGATGGGCGAGGCGGGGAGAGACAATAGCAGCTTCCCCCGCCGCGGGGGTGGGGCGCAGGCTGGCAGCGGGTGAGCACGGCGGAGCGATGCCGAGGCGCCCCTGGGGCGGGCTGCGCCGCCTGGGCGAGGCGCGAAGGTCGGCGGGCGGGCGGGCGGGAGCGAGGGACGCCGCCTTCCCGCAGCCCCCCGCTGGCTCGGTTGAGCCGGGGCGGCGCTCGGGCCAGCAGCGGGGTGCCCCCGGCGCGCGCGCGGAGGGGTACGGCCGGGCGCTGAAGGGGCTGGGGAGTATGTTGCCCTTCAGAGAAGCGCCGCGGTTTCTGCTCCGCCTCCGTGCCGTTCTCGTCTGCCGATAGAGCAATCCGAATTCAAGCGAAGAGCTCCGGGTTTGGAGGCTACAAGATTGATCCCCCCTCCCCTCCCCTCCCCTCCCCCGGTAGCGATCTCGAATATAAAGATCCGAGGAAAAGCCCATGGCTGGGCTGCAAACACACACACTCGCTCACTCGCAAAATGTACTTTTTGTGGGGCGGTTTTCTGCTGTCCACCGTTTACTGGGTGGGCAATAGATACGTGACGCCGGATGGAGTCTCCCGGTGGCATCGCTCCGTCTCCGCGTTGCAGTCGGCAGCGTGTGTGTTTTAGCAGGACTTGCCTGCTCAGAGAGCTGAAGAGATCTATTTAGAGAAGCGGCGCTTTCCAGGAATTTAAATGAGACCTTTTCTGTGATACTGCTTTCCAAGGCTTTTTTACTAGCTCCCTCTTTGTTTTCTCAGGTTGAACTTGGAATAGTTATGCAACTGTTTAATATTGTAAGAATCAGTATTTTCAGGGGGGGGGAAAGATACTTCTTTACCAATGTACCTTTAATATGCAACTTTGGTCTTTTCTGTTGAATGATTATATTTTTATCAGGAATTTTAGCCTCAGTAATATTCAGCTATTCTTATAGTTATTTTAATTATAATTGGTGTCAATGGATATTAGAAAAATACTTTGAATTGATTACTGATATGAATGATTTCTTTAATCACTTATGGATAGGGCCCTACCAAATTCACGGCAGTGAAAAACGGATCTGGTCTTTTGTGTGCTTTTACCCCATGCTATACAGATTTCATGGAGGAGACCAGTGTTTCACAAACTGGGGGTCCCAACCCAAAATTGGGTTGTGGGAGGCGGGGGTTGTAGGGAAGTCATGGTATTGCCACCCTTACTTCTGCACTGCCTCAGAGCTGGGTGGCTGGAGAGTGGTAGCGGCTGGCCAGGCACCCAGCCCTGAAGGCAGTGTCTCAAGAGCAGCAGCGCAGAAGTAAGGGAGGCAATACCATATATTACCATGCTACCCTTGCTTCTCTGCTGCTACATTCAGAGATGGGTCGCCAGAGACTGGCAACTGCTGGCCAAGGGCTCAGCTCTGTAGGCAGCAGCGCAGAGAGGTAGCAATACCATACTGTGCCGTCCTTACATTTTCACTGCTTCTGGCAGTGGTGCTGCCTTCAGAGCTGTGCTCCTGGCCAGCAGCCGCTGGTCTCCAGCCACCCAGCTCAGAAGGCAGTGCCGCTGCCAGCAGGAGCGCACAAGTAAGGGTGGCAGTACCGCAACTCCCCCTACAATAACCTTGCAACCCCCTCAGAATCCCCTTTTGGGTCAGGACCCCTACAGTTACACCATGATATATCAGATTTAAATATCTGAAATAATTAAATTTATGATTTTTTAAATCCTATGACCATGAAATTGACCAAAACGGACTGTGAATTTCGTAAGGCCCTACTTATGGAGTATTAAGATTAATTTGATTTTGCATGTAAAATGTTAAATCAGCAGTGATGTTATAGTAGAGCCAGCAGCAATCATTATAGTCAAGGTTGCATAATAGTTTTTATTCTAGCTTTCTGTTTTTAGTCTCTCAGAACTTTGAGTTTTCATCTTTTGGGATGAAACTTTCCAGGCTTGGTCTCTGCCTGAAGATTATTTATTTTTGAAAGCTTGAGGAAAAAATAATTCAGTGGTTTTGATAATGTGGGAGGGGGCATTTTCCCACTTAAAGTTCTTGCAATTTTTGTTTAAAATAACCCTTTACAATGAATGACTGTGATTTGGAATTTGACTTGGAACTAGACCTTATTCAGGAGAAGTGTTTTTGAGTTTTCTGGTGAATTTGATTTGACTGAAAATCACAGGCTGGGCATGTGTAGTACATTTTACATCATCTTTTTTTTTTTTTTTTAACCAAGATTTTCAGTTGTACAGCTGAGAACATCTATGTTGTGCATGTACGACTGGCTAATTTAACTATGTACTGAGACGCGTACTAAAGTTGTGCATGGGGTAAGTCCTGTGCACCTTTTAATGAGCAAGGAATTAGGCCCTGATTCCGCAATTTGAGTGGGTTGACTACTACAGTATCTACGCAGAAGCCATTCAAGTCAGAGAAGCTCTACGTAGGCACGGCAGTTGCCTGTGGCTTGTACAGTATAAGATAGGGACTTCAGTGAGGGCTGCTCTGCACTTTGCATGGTTTGTCGGAGGAAGCCTACTGCGATATACCTTAGGAACTGTGCAGTTCCTGATATTGCTAATAGAAGATGTTTTGTCAAGTGACCCCACCTGTGCACAGGCAAAGGTTATCCAGGGATGCCTGGGCAAATAATTCCAGATTTGGCGTTTACACAAACTACTGGAAGACAGCAGGTCAGCTGACTTGTGAAGTGCCGTCTCCTTTATGTTTTTGCTTTCCCCTGTGTTAAAGAAAAACTACAAAACCACACAATTAGGATATTGCATTATAAAATGATCTTAAGAGAATGTTAAGGTTGTCCATTTAAATGCTCAAGTAAGGAAATGCCAAAGTGAAAGTTACACACCAACCATAAATCTGTCCCTTAGGCATGTGTGTCACAGTAGCGTTTACAGGATTTCTCATTATACAATACAATATCACAGTGCATTTGGGGGCAGAATTAAGGTTGTGCATTTATAACATCTGCATATCCATTTCCTGATTTTGAGTGCTTTCTCATGCAAAACTTACATTGTCTTAATTTTTTTTCATGGAATCTGATACTTCAATTCAGTTTGGTAAGAGCTGTGGTAAATAAAACGAAGGACCAGACTGACCTTGCTAAATTAGGTCATGGTCAAGTTATTGAAGATTTACAGTACTGGAATACTCTGGATTTGCACCATGGTATATTAGCACAAGGTGCTGGAATATCTGCTTGTCTAGTCCAGAATTGTATGTAAAACTCTCAGCAGGAACACACTCCTCTGCTATAGCAGCAATTTTCAAACTGTGGTTTGGGGACTACTGAGGGTTTACAGAGCACGTGCTGGTGGTTTATGTAGAGCTAGTTGACATGTGGTGCTGGCTCCTCTTCCTTGGGTTAGTTGTTAATGGCATTAAGAGAAGCTAAACGTGTACTACTTTTTAGTATTACTTGTCCGTTTAAGCAATTGATGTTGTTTCTGTTGGGTTTTTACAAATGGTAAGGGAAGGGTGTTCACCAGAATACAAATGGACTGCAGATGATCAGTGAGACAATTTCTGGGATACAGTCCACCCTATGAAAAAGTTTGATTTCTCCTGTGCTTCAGTAACTTTGGAACTAAGGAGTTGCAACCTTGATACAGAAGACACAATACTTGGGTTTGCTCCCACTTTTTAAGTGCAGAACCAAATACTGTTTTGTTTGATCAGACTGTTAGGGACTTCAGTGGGGTTTCTCTTCAGTAAGGGTTAGCAGGATTAAGCCATTAAATAGCATTTTCTAATACAACAGTCCCTTTTTGTGCACTTAGTGTATTAGAAAATATGGGTTGGTAATGCTGGTGGTATTGATTTACAACGAAAGAAACTTAAAACAGGAGATTTTCCTCTAATTATTAAACAACTGTTAGTTATTATAAAGTACTAGACTGGCACAGTTCAGTTATAATTACTGTTATAAATGGTTTATTAGGTACCATCTGACCTTTTGTCTTGTTTAATTATGTAAGCTTAATGCAGTGATCTATGTATACTGTATCCAGCAAAAATAATTACTTTCCGATTTTTTTTATCTGAGCATGCTTACTTTTAGAGTAGCTGCATGCATTGATCTACCCTGAACTTTGTACCCTTAGGGCTCCGTTCTGTAAATATGCTTCTTGTTTTTCACACTTTACATAACTAAAAAAAGAGCCATCTAATATGATTCTCTTGGTTGTACTGACTCAGATCAATATTCTGTATTTCATCATATATTGTATATCTTGGGGTACATGAAAATTGGGTGCACATGTGGGCACAGATTTACACAAATTAGCAAGTTACATGTATTTACCCCTGAAATTTTAGAAACTTAAAATATTTCAGGTATATAAATCAGAGTTTCCCTTGGTGATTATTTCATTCACAGATGTTGACTATTTTGAAAATAGCTTTCAAAGATACAAGAAGTTATGGTAGCTGCTGTACAGACGCATCTGAGCCCTGAAGAACTTACAGTCAAGGCCCCAATCTTGCAAACACTTATGCATTTGCTTAAAGTTAAACACATGCATTTGTTCCATAATGGATTTTGTTTCCCCACAATTGAACGATTTGTGTGCTTCCAGGTAAACATATGAGTGGTTGCAGGATTGAGGCATACTAGTGTTATAGACCATTATTATGACATAACATTAAAAACATGCAACAAGCTTTTTGTAAATCTTGTGGGTAATCTTAGATTACATTCTTGATCGGGTCCTGAAACTTTTACTCTAAGGTGCCACAAGTACTCCTGTTCTTTTTGTGGATACAGACTAACACAGCTGCTACTCTAAAACCTGTCATTTTGAAATATGAACACTTAACTTATTACCATCCCCCTCCCAAACCAAATGGCAGAGAAACCACTTTCTCTGAATTTCAATCATTTTTTAAATGATGACTTCACGCTAATATTTTGTTATGGAACATAATTCACTCGGAGTTAAGTATCTTATGTCTGTGTTAATATCCGTGTTAGTAGACCTTGTTAGTACACTTCCTTGTCATCCCTCCATGCCTGAATGGAGACACAAGGCATATTCTTCTTGCTCCCTCAGAGCATACTCACGTAAACTCTTACATGCACTCATAAGAATTAATTTTCAAATACTAGAAAATTATAAACATTATAAACCAGCCAGCTATTTTCTTCATTCACCAATCCCTTAGATCCCACTAAACACCCAAAGCAATAGTAAACATTGTCAGTGATAGAGTGGCACCACCAGCCAATGTAGATTATATACTTACAACTGGAATTCATCAAATGCAAGAATTTGAACGTAGCTGGCCCACAGCACTCTATGCTAGAATACTGAGTAGAGACACTGGCATTGACAGACAAAGCATATACAGGTTGGCCCAACAAAAGTATTTGACATTAACCATATCTATTCAAGAGTGGTAGGCCTATAAGCAAGTTCACAAGGGGTTGACAAGAATATTTTGTCACATTAGTTAGCTCCAGGACCATAATCAATGTTCCCTTACTCTGGTGACATGAAGATTGCTAAGGCTAACATAAAGAAACAGAAACTGCTATCACAATTAAACTAAGCAGTACCCTTGCGGTAAGACTCAGTAGAATGGCCAACAACTGAATGGCCAGTTCAGCACTTCCTATACTTTATGACACAGGAAATCTATCACTCATCACAAAAGCAGCAAAATGTAGAATCCACAGAAATACGGGAGAAATCAAGGCTATATTTGAAGGCCATAGGAAAATTCCCATTGAGTTCAATGGGTCGCGGTTTTCACCACATATAATTATTGAGGGCCCAATCCAGTCCCATTGAAGGTAATGGAAGCAGGATCTTGCCAGGAATGTGTGTCGGATACCAATGCATTGACATAGAGGTCAGTGTCCAGTTATTAACAAACAAATTTGCCTTGAATGTAAGTCCTCTTATACCCATTGTAATTTTATTGGAGGTTTATTGCATCCATCAGATATTCAGACATCTTGAAAACCCTGTGTCTTTGCAAAGTATATGTTTGCAAAAAACAAATGCACAGGATGGTTGCAAAGAAAAGACAATTTTATACAGTGCAGGAATATTTACCAAACTATAAGGTTAGTAATCCATACAGTGCATTATGAGCCTAATCCAAAACTCATCAGTCTGAAATAAGCTTTGGATCAGGATATGTATGATTTTTAGACCAGTTTGTATCCTCATCGGAAGCTGTTGTCAACAGCAAACAATAAACTTAAGAGGCAGGAAACAAACACCATAGAAAATATCCCTGAGTTAGGGTGACAAGTTTTGATGTATCAAAGAAGCTCACTGGTTATAAGAGAATAAACTGCCAGGGGTGACTATATCATAAGGCATTATAGTATGGTTGCCAACTTTCTAATTGCACAAAACGGCACACCCCTACCCCATCCCATCCCCGAGGCCCCACCTTTGCTGCTCCAAGGCCCTGCCTCCCCATCTCACTCCATCTCCTCTCCCTCTGTTGCTCGCTCTCCCCCACCCTCACTCATTCGCTCATTTTCCCTGGGTTGAGGCAGGGGGTTGGGGTGCAAGAGGAGGTATGGGTTCTGGGCTGGGGGTGCAGGCTCTGGGGTGGGTCCAGGAATGAGGGGTTTGGGGTGCAGGAGGATGCTCTGGGCTGGGGCCAAGGTATTTGGAGTGTGGGAGGGGGCTCCGGGCTGAGGCAGGGTTTTGGGAGGGGGTATGGACTATGGGCTGGGAGTGAGGGTGTCCGAGGTGGGGACAGAAATGAGGGGTTCAGGGTGTGGGAGGGGGATCCAGGCTAGGGCAGGGGTTAGGGTGCACGGGGCAGTAAGGGTTCCAGCTGGGGGTGCAGGCTTTGGGGTGAGTCCGGGTAATGAAGGTTTTAGCCTGTAGAAGGGGCTCCAGGCTGGGGCCGAGGGGTTCGGCGTGCAGGAGGGGGCTCCGGGCTGGGGATTGGGGCTGGGTGAAGGTGCAGGCTCCAGGCGGTGCTCACCTCGAGCAGCTTCCCACAAATGGTGACATGTCCCTCACCTCTTAGGCAGAGGCGTGGCCAGGCACCGCCCCCGCCTGCGGGCGCTGTGGTTCCCAGACAACGGGAGCTGCGGAGCCGGCACACAGGGCGGGGCAGCACATGGAGCCCCGTGGCCGTCCTTCTACCTAGGAGCCAAGGGACATGTTGCCACTTCCTGGGAGCCACGCAGAGCCAGGTAGGGAGCCTGCCAGCCTCGCACCAACCAGATGTTTAATGGCCTGGTCTGTGGTGCTAACTGGAGCCGCCAGGGTCCCTTTTCGACCGGGTGTTCCATTCAAAAACTGGACACCTGGCAACCCTACATATAGAATAAGCGTTTGGAATCAGAAAAATGGGGTTATAATAAGAGTTCTTGAAATATGTAATGTATACTATGTAACTTTCTAAAAATCATGGCGTCAGCAATCATTCTGTTGTACAAGTTACAGTTACATAACCGAAGTAGTTTACAATAATATAAATACAAATGTGGTTTGTACTAAAAATAGGTAGTGACAAATGTTAAGAAAATGTAACTCTGATATCATACAGTATATAAGATACAGATACAAGGCCAACCTAACCTAGTTCCATGCACAGACTTGCAACAAACATTAATGTGAGTTTAGTACAAAAATAAAGAACATGCCCAAAGACTGTTCTTATGCTGATGGGTTTGCATGACCATACCCGAGGTTGTATCAGCACTTCCTTAATAATCTACTTTCAGAGGTTTATGATTCAAGGTACACATACGCAAAAGACAGACAACTTCCTTTGTTAAAGCTGCCTTACGTAAACATTGTCAAGCAATTAACTTTTATTAAACTTTTTATTAACTTTTTATTAAAACCTTTCCTTCTCAGAGGAAGACCTTTAAAAAACAAGCTTCAGCCCAGAATAGATTTTGTGTGTTTTGGGTGCCTTAGACTTAAAACTGACAGATAGAAAGCTGCAGGTCTACTAGAACAGTCAGTTTCTTTCATTATTTTGACAAACCTTTGAAAAGTGTCTTCTGTGCAAGCACAGTGTTAACATTTGAGAAACAGTTCTTAAGAATTTTATTACGTGCTGAAACATGTATTTACACCAAACACCATAATCTGTTTAAAAAAAAAAAAAAGAAAAGAAAAAAAAAGTGTCCTAAGAGCCATATGCTGCCATCCATCAAGTGGGAGAAATACCATCCTTATTCACAAAAAGAAAAGGAGTACTTGTGGCACCTTAGAGACTAACCAATTTATTTGAGCATGAGCTTTCGAAAGCTCATGCTCAAATAAATTGGTTAGTCTCTAAGGTGCCACAAGTACTCCTTTTCTTTTTGCGAATACAGACTAACATGGCTGTTACTCTGAAACCCATCCTTATTCAAGTGTTAACCAGAGGTCAGACTGTGTCGGGCCTTATGTGGGTCTATAGGGGGTGAAGATGCATAAGGAGCCTCCCCCAGTCCTTGCGTGCCCTACTAGTTGGCTTGTCACAGTGCTGTCCCTGAGTGCATCCTGGTGGTTCACACCACTCCAAAGAGGGTGCTGCTTTCACACTGGCCCATTGAACGGGCCCAACACAGCAAGGGAAGTATGTTGTGCCTTCTTAAGAGATCTAGTAGTCGGCGGGCTTCCCTTGTGCACTGGAGAGGCCCTGGAGCGAGGGGGAGAGAAGCCTATCTTCCGTAACTTCCCCTGGGGAGCAGTATGGATTTGCACTGCTCCAACATGAGACGATGCCTGTGCTGCTTGATTGAGCCCTGGGTATTCTCCTGAGACACGTCTCTCTCTCAGGAAAATTATCTGTGTTGTGTTCTAAATGCAGACAGTTTACCTGAGAAAAGTGTGTGTCTAAAAAAAACCCCAACAACAATACAATACAGTGTTCTCCACGTCATAACAAATAAAACAGCCCTGACCAAGAGATGTGGAAAGTCTTTATGCTACTCTTATCTCCTAAACAAATAACTTGAATTTTGTGGCTTTAGAGGTTTTGTGCCATAGCTTTAATGGTATTTAAATTTGAGGGTTTTTTTCATGACATTTAGTCTAGTCAGCTACTGCAGTCTATTGTTTCTGAAGAGCCGAGAGGAAAATGCAGAAGGGGAAAGAATGTGTCCTTCTTAAAAAGTGCTTCTAGGATGGATCAATGTTTGGTAAATGTAGACACTTTGAAGCCTATTCTCCTATTGATGCACTTTCATAACTCCTGTCAATGGGAATCATGCATCTGTGCATCTCAAAAAGAATAGGTCCCTTTGTAGCTGAGGTATGTTGTGTGCAGAAATGTACTTCATGGAAAATCATTTTTAAAGCAAGAATACATTCCTAAGATTTTCCACCATTGATCATCTGTACACTTTTAAATTTTCCAGACAACGTAGCTGGTGATTGTTGTTGTCAAAGAGAGTGACAAACATAGAGGGGAAATGCTGAAGAAGATAGTTGCCTATATTGATGGCCATGTCAATAAATGCATGAGGCTGTCCAACTATCCTTTACCAAAAACAAAATGTTTGGGAAGCTTTACTTACAGTGCAGTCCCCGCTGGAAGCCAATTCCGGACTCCCGTGCTTTCCTGGGTTCATCCAAGCTCCAGGTTTGTGTAGAGGAAATTGAAACTTGAGGGCTGATACTCCCTCAAATCATTTCACTGTATTTGAAGTTTAATGAATTTTTTTGTCGAGGAATTTTAGAATGTTTAATGAGTTTAAGGACTGATCAACGACAGGAGTAATTGTGGAGCTTAATAGCTGGGCAGGGACTCATAAGGCATGTTTATGCAGCCTGCGGAAACAAGCCTCCCAGCCTTGGTTGACAGGTTTGGACTAGTGGGGCTTTATGGTAGGGCTCTAAAAATAGCCGTGTGGACAGTGCTTTAAAGTTGTGTCTTGGGCTGGAGCTCAGACTCTGAAGCCCACTCCCATTCCCAAGGCTTCAGTACCCAAGCTGCAACTTCAAAGCACCATTCACACAGCTATTTTTCAAGCATTCGCACAAGCCCGGAGAGCCTGCATCTGTTGACCCTGGTAGGCTTACTCCTGTGGGCTGTATAGACATACCCATATGAACATTATGGGGCATAGTTTAGCAGCCAGTGCGTATGTGGAAGAGGCATCCAGAACTGGAAGAGGGGAGTGGAGGCTGAAGGAGCAGAGAGAAAGAAAGTGCCAGGGAAGGGGAACAGGGACTGCAATAATGAAGCCACATCCATCCAGGAAGCAAGGAGCCCTTTGCCCTGATGATGCTCATAAACCAAAGTAGAGCATCAGGCCAGTAGGATACTTGTGAACTTCATAGGGTGTGAAGATCCTTTCTTGTGGAGCTAACAGGTGCTTCAGAAGCTAAGACCGTGGATTGATGGAGCAGAGTGGACAGTGAGGTGGGGACAGATTTGCCATCCCTGAAGTGCTGGTATTATTTGCAGGAAAGGAAATCAGTCGTTGCAAAGCTTGTAGGCACCACAGAAACATTTCCGTCTGACTTAGGGAGAAACAGGTTGACTGTGAGCCTTGTAAATTCCATAGGAGTTCCTAAACCCCACTGGGCTTGAGAGCACCCAGTGTTTTGCTCTTACATTTTCTAAACAGCACATGGAAGTGGTGAGTTGAATTAGATAGCTTGTAGTGGGCCAGTGCAACTTTCCTACAGTGCACGAGCCAGCATGTGGTGTTAGCGTGCATGGAATCCATGTTTAATAACAAAATAGCCTGAAACTAGTCAAAGTCCCTCACCAAGATATATTAAAGCAAATTTGGATATCTAAGCCAAATAGTTCTTAAATTATGATGAGGGGGGAAAATGTGAAACTGTCCAAGAAATGAAAACAGCTCACTTTTTTGGAACACTCATATCCTCGGTGCCTTATTTGGTTTGCCTCAAACTTTCCAGAAAATCTTTACCCTCTTATAAGATCATCATGCCTGTGAAACTTCATGTGAATGTGTTTCACTTTGACAAAGCTCAAAATTGGAGGTTGTAATGGGAAAGCGTCAGTATGGAAGGGACTAACATCTTTGCATGTTAAATAGTTCTACCTGCTTGTATTCAGTTAGTTTCTGACTTTAACAGATTATTTTTACAATGACTAATTGCTCACTGCTGTTTCTTTTTGGGGGTTGACTGTGTTTTCGCTAATAATCTAGTTTAGAGAGAGAATAGAGTAGTGTAGGCTTGGAGTCTATTCTCTTCAGGTTCACTTTTGGGTTGTTCTTGATAAGGTCTCCACAACATTAATCTGAGAGGTTTACCTGCCCAAACCACACATTTAAGAGAAAACTAAATATAGACAGAGGCGCCACTCATGGGGCAGGTACTGTAGATAAATTCACTATTTTAAAATAATGTTTTACTTGACAGAGTCCCTTTAAAAATGGAGAGAGGCGGGACTGGTGTGGATGTCATGGCAGAATGAGTGCCACACCACAGGGGACACCAGGTAGGATGTGGTGATGGTCGAATCCCTGAAAGACTGGTGTTTGCATGAAATAGCTGTCGGCAATTTTCATACATAGCCAGATCTATATAATTAGGGGCTTTAAAAAGATCAACAGGGCCGTCTAAAAATCAATCTGCTACTTTATAGGCAGCCAATGTAAAGAATGCAGGGTGGGCGTAATGTGATCACAGTTACTTAAACCAGTGAGCAGACATCCTGCCGCATCTGCAAAAGCTGCAAGAGTCAAAGAGAGACCCTGCTGGAAGCTCCGGTACAAAGGAATTACAATAATTAAGCCTTGCCATCACTTGGATATATGTTGCTCTTGCAAGGTTTTCATGAGCTAAATAAAGGCACAGCCGGAGCAAATTGTGTGTGTGTGGGGGGGGGGGGGGGGTGGAACCGCCACCACTTTTGTACCATGTCTGACACATGGACTTTATAAAAGTTGTGGTCAAAAGTGACAGCAGGATTTTTCACTTGGTTCAATACCTCAGTAAGCAGGGCCACAATGGAAGAGGGAATCCCCTCTTATCAATGAATTGTCTTCTCAGAACTGAGGCCAAGAGAGTCACATTCAGGTAGCATTCATGCATTCCTTCAGGGCTGAAACTGGTCTAGCAAGGTTCATGCTGCAAAAAACTAGTTAGCTGTAAATTATTGACTAGTACTATGCAAGTGACAATCCAGCCTGTGTTTAGAGATGAAGTTAGAAAAAAGTCCCATAGATGCTTTGAACAACATGGGAGAGAATAGATTATTGAGGGACACTGCAAATCCAAAAGTACCGACAAAGTCAATAATGACGTTAGTGTCCACTGCCAGCGATTGACTGCTATCTGCTATGTATGCTTGGGACTGAAGGGAAGCCCCAGACGTACCAGTAACATTTTTTAATAATAGGTGAAAAAGCCAATAGTAAATCATATCCAGAGCTACTGAGAGAGTGAGTGAGCGAGCAAGGCTAAAATGGCTATCTGGTCCAGATTTAAAACCTGTAAGAGAGAACTCAGGAAAGAGAAGTATTATTTTTGTGATATTTTGTATTTATCCATTGACAGTGCTGTTGTTTCCTCTACTACATTTCTAGAACTGCTTGCTTATTTATTGCAGAATCATTAACTGGTCTCAACAAAAATAAATCCTGTCAACATTGTGATACTTTTGTAACTTTTATCTAATATCTCTCAAGTAAATGATTAATAGCCAGGGTGTGATTCAGCTACAAAACAAACACTAGTCCATGTAATGGACCCTGAGAATTCTTTATATCATGGGGTGAGATTGTGCCTGTCCCTGGGAGAGCTGCTTAATTTGTGTGTGTGTGTTTGAGAAAGTGTGAGGTGCTTTCCTAGCATACCCCACATGCTAAGATCAGGCACAGTAGTTCAGTAACTCCTTGCAGTGAGTCTTCTACCTAGATTGCATGACCCGCCATAAAATGGAGGCACTGTGGGTTTTCACCCCTCTGGACTGAGTAGCGGAGCTTGTCCTGCACAGAGGGAACCCTGCACCACTCCAACATCCCAACCTCCCTTTGTGTGAATCCTCATCATCCCCAATGTGAGCTGGTACCTTCAAGGCATAATCTGACACTGAATTTCTAATTCATATCTGCCAAACAGAACTGAGGTCTGTTTCCTCTTTGAAATGTAATACTTTCTCTAATCAAAACATTCAGTCGCTTTTCATTTATCTGTGGCTGAGATAGCAGAGGAAGAAGATCACAGTAGTCATTGACACTTCAAATGGTTTGGAAACAAACTAACTGAATGAAAATTTCATAACAGCAAAGACAAGTTATGTCAAGGCGTACCATTGTAGTAACTGGTTCACAGGTCTTCTTCCTGTGACAGATATAGTTAGGAATGCTGCTATTCAGAGGGATTTTGAAATTTAGAGTAGCCACCTTGGAAAGAAAGCATTTGAGATAAGATGCAGTTTTAAGCTTTCAGCCCCTGTGGTTTTTTCATGATCAAAACACTAAAGTGGGAGTAGAAATGGAGCACAAAGACAACAAAATTAAGTATGAATGATATTGGCAATGCTACAGCCACCCAAGACAACACTTTATAAAGTAAGTATGCTAAAAGAGTCTTCTTGAAAGGCTCTGATCCCCTACGAAGCCAAGCAAAATTAACTTTAAACTAAAGACACCAACATGCCGATTTCTTACAACAATGTGCTTGGCAGCAAACTGATATATTAGAATTCACATAAACTTGGATTCTGTGATTCCTGGAAAGGAAACTGCATCTGTTACCTGCTGCTGAAAATGCTGGCTCCTCTACAGCATGCCCTTGGGCATGTTCTATTTAAGTGGTTTGAAAATATGTGATTATGCTTCACATGCTTGTCCAGATTCTGTATCCTTATGGAGACAGTGACATTTATAGTATCTGCAGGCTGGCATGTTTCTTTTGCTCTAGCTTTTAATGGTTATCCCTGTTTTGTTGCTGAAAACTTTAAGGAGAAATCCGGGACTGTTGGGGGCAGAAAAGGTTTGACACACACAAGCTGTTACCTGTGTGTGGTGGTAATGTTAGAAATTCTACCCCCCTGCCCACAAATAGTCAGCATTTGCATTTGTTTGGCCGAGTCCACAGAAACGCTTCTTTAGTTTCTCTTTATATGTCTTCTATAAAGACACCAAAAATGATTCAGACCTGAGGGACACTTGTAATTGGTAAGTAATTAGTAAATAAGTCAGATAAATACTGTTCATTGAGAAATGTAGAAGCACATTGGACAGGATTAATAAAAAGCTTAATCAAATCCTAATAATTAAAGCTTCAAACATTATTAGCAGTTGGTGTGATAAGTCCATTTCAGTGTCAATTTGTTCACTGTTACTAATATCTGCCTCTTTCTGAGCAATCTTTGAAATTATTTTCAAATCTGGAAAAGCAGTACATGTGTTGGGGAGGAGGGGTAAGTCTTTAAAATTAGATCTTAAATAGTGACAACTTTGATCTTACAAATCTAGTCGCCGGGCCTGGAGAGTTTAATTCCACACCAGTATTTTTTTGCATGCAACTCTGGCTGAAGCTAATGGGAATTGTGTGAAGAAAAAACTGCAGAAGCAGGCTCCAGATGGGAGTGTGATAAAATTAATTCTCTTCCTTTAAATCATGTTCCTTTAGGTTCTGATACAATACGGAACTTAAGCATGCCCTTGTTAAATAGCTAGCATGTCTTAATAGAAGCAGAGCTGTTTTGTCACTTCCTTACTCTGAAGTTAATGGAATAATTTATACACATGAGTGAAGTGTAGATTAATGTAAAGTTTGCAGAATTGGACCCTTTATGATTTGCCTGAGTTAAATATGTTAAGCTGAAACAAAATATGAGCTGTTTGAATATGTACGGTATAAAACAACCAGTCCGATGTACAGTTCTTGTCTTTGTTCCTGCTCAAATCTTTCTTTTCCCCACATACTAGTCATGGTAAGAATATACAGTGGGATTCCACCCATTATTCAATAAAAATACTGATAAATAATTAGTGAAGTCATACTGTATTCCTATATATTATCTTGCTTACTGTATTGTTATATTACTGTATTGACCTGAAGAAGAGCTTTGTGTAAGCTCAAATGCTTGTGTGTCTCGCGTCACCAACAGAAGATAGTCCAATAAAGCAGTGGTTCTCAAAGCCAGTCCGCCGCTTGTTCAGGGAAAGTCCCTGGTGCGCCGGACTGGTTTGTTTACCTGCCGCGTCCGCAGGTTTGGCCGATCACGGCTCCCACTGGCCACGGTACGCTGCTCCAGGCCAATGGGGGCTGCGGGAAGGATGGCCAGCACGTCACTTGGCCCACGCCGCTTCCCGCAGCCCCCATTGGCCTGGAGCAGTGAACCGCGGTCAGTGGGAGCCGCGATCAGCCGAACCTGTGGACGTGGCAGGTAAACAAACCGGTCTGGCGCGCCAGGGGCTTTCCCTGAACAAGCGGCAGACCAGCTTTGAGAACCACTGCAATAAAGGATATTATCTCACTCACCTTGTCTCTGTACTACTATATGGCAGTAATACCCAAAATGTGCTGAGAGACATATGAACACATAGGAAGAAACAATCCGTCCCCTGGAAAACTGCACATGTTCATATCTGAAGTCTTTCCCTATCCTTCTTCAGCAAAGATTTATTAGCTTTAATAGCAGGTGCTGGATTGAGGTTTCCTATTGAGAAGACTTCATTATTTTTAGTAAATATATTTCATTACATTGACTAGGATACTATGCAGTATTAACATGAATAATTAAAATTAAGCATCAGTTGAAAAATAAATGAACTAATTACATGTTTGTGATGCATAAATTCTGTTATTTTACTTTATTCATTTATTTGCTAGTTCACAAGTTCAGTGATTCTTAACAGGTTTGCCAGTCACTAGTGCAAACTAGCAAGGTTCTGCTGTACTTCGTCATGTGCAGGTGTGAAAGCACAAACCGAATGCTCCTTTACCTGCACTGCTCCTACACTACATACTGTAATGCACATTGTAAGGAGAGTGATCACTTTAGATAAGCTATTACCAGCAGGAGAGTGGGGTGGGAGGAGGTATTTTTTCATGCTTTGTGTGTATATAATAAGATCTTCTAAACTTTCCACAGTATGCATCCGATGAAGTGAGCTGTAGCTCACGAAAGCTTATGCTCAAATAAATTGTTTCTAAGGTGCCACAAGTACTCCTTTTCTTTTAGCCTCTAAAGGTGGTCCTTCATGGTCACAGCTAAAACACATTGGCAGAGCCAAGTGTTGGGAGGCTTGCTCACCCCTGCCATTGACCACACTGTACCTGTTCTGGTAAGAAGACTATATGTCCTTCATGCTTCTCTAGTACCAAACTACCTTCAAAAATACACTATCCATTGCATGGATTTGAAATTGTTGTTTTAGTGCCAACAATGTTCATGGCACTACAATGATGTCTTTAAGTAGAATTTAAGGATATACATGCAGTTACACAGAGTTCCTCCAACACAGATGCACATGCCACCAAAAAAACCTCTGTTTCATGCTTCTATGAAGTCTAGCTTCTTATAAGCACAATCAAAATGACTGGACAGAGGGTCCAGAAGAAGAGCTCCAGGAATTTTAATCTATGTATGATACACAGTGATCTTGAAAAAACATTATCTTGAATAATTTACTTTTCAATATTTCACGTTTAGTTTTTGTGGCCCTGATTTTTCATAATAAATGTCCATCAGGCAACATTAGGCCCAGGTGAGGAGGATACACTCTGAAGCCTATGTTTGGCATTTGACATACAAACTACAGCTTCTATTTAGCCATAGATTTTGGATGAACAACGACTAGGTATCTGAGCAGTGTAAGTCCTCATAACTCTGGAATGCCCCACCTCTGTAAAGGCTATCTGACAAGTAAAGAGAGAGATCCAAACTGGTCTATATCCACTATTTGGCTCATCTTTCTGATTGGAAGATTTTACTCTTCTTTTCCAAACTGCTGTGGAAAGCTTGAGAGAATTTCATAGTGTTGACCTAGTATAATCAGCACTAACTCCCATCTGTTTTAGATTTTCACTGTTGTATGCAATGTTGTTGTAGCTGCGCTGATCCCAGGATATTAGAGACAGAAGGCGAATGAGGAAATATCTTTTATTGGACCAACTTCTGTTGGTGAGAGAGATAAGCGTTCAAGCTTAGACAGAGGTTGTCTCTCTCACCACCAAAATTGGTCCAATACAAGGTATTTCCTCTTGAGGCCCTTACATTGCAAGGGGCAGAGTCCCTGTGACTTCAACAAAGGACTCAAGCTGTGCCTATGAACTAAACTTTCCCCCTCGCTTGGGGGAAATCTGGCTCCCACTCAATTCAATGCGAGCTGTGCATGGGTAAAATTTGGCCATTAACATTTAATGTAAAGCTCACTGATGAACCACTGTGAAATTTATTCATTCAGCAGCAGGAGCTCAAGAATGTTCTGAGCAGTGCAATTTATTAGACCAAGTTTACAGAAAATAACCTACACTTATTTTTATGAATATGAGGAATGAATAGATTCATAGAGTTTAAGACCAGAAGGAGCCATTAGATCACCAAGCCTGACTTCCTTTATATCACAGGCCATTAAATTTCACCTAGTTACCTATTTATTGAGCCCAATAATTTGCACTGGCTAATGCAGATCTTTCACAAAGAATCTCTGGTTTTATTTATCCCTTATGGCATCCTGCTCTTAGTTTCTCCTGGAATTCTTCAGTAATTACGTACACAAAATATTTTGTATATACGAGCATTGTAGTCAAATTCTGGGCCAGATTCTCATGTTTACCTAAACTGCGGTTGTCAAAAGATCCAAGTGGGGAGAGGAGACAGAAATATCATAACGCCACCTTCCCATCTCTCTTGGACCTGAGGTTAGCCAGGGTCCAATTAAGCCCCTGGTGCAAGTTTACAGCAGCCTCAGAGCAGCTCAAATTGTGCCATCTGGTAGTGGTCCCAAGAGGTGTTCTGCCAGTCTAGAATAATAAGGCATTCTAGCCTGACCCTGGCACATCCCCTACACAGAGTTGGGTGGTGGGTGTAAGGTAGCGTAGAGCAGTGGTCTTCAACCTTTTTATGCACAAGATCACTTTTTGAATTTAAGTTCAACCCAGGATCTACCCCCACCCGTTCCCTGAGGCCCCACCCTTTCCCTGAAGCCCTGCCCTGTTCACTCCATCCCCCTCTCCCCTCCGTTGCTCGCTCCCCCCCACCCTCACTCACTTTCACCAGGCTGGGGCAGGTGGTTGGGGTTCGGGAGGGGGTGCGGGCTCTGGGCTGGGGCCGAGGGATTCAGAGTGTGGGACTGGGCTCCGGGCTGAGCCTGGGGCAGGAGGTTGGGGTGCCGGAGGGGGCGAGGGGTGCAAGCTCTGGGAGAGGGTTTGGGTGCAGGAGGGGGCTCTGGGCTGGGGCAGAGTGTTAGGCTGCAGGAGGGGGTACAGGGTGCAGGAGGGGCTATAGGGGGCTAGCTCCAGGAGGGGGTTCAGGGCTGGGGGTTGGTGCAGGCTCCTGCTGGGCAGCACTTACCTCAGGCGGCTCCCAGGCAGCAGTGCAGCAGGGCTAAGCAAGGTAGGCTCTCTGCCTGCTCCAGCCCCACGCCGCTCCCGGAGGGGACCAATGCACCCGACCCCTGGGGAGGCACGTGGCTCTGTGCGTTGCCCCTCTCTGCCGGCACTGTTCCTGCAGTTGCCACTGGCTGCAGTTCCCCGTTCCCGCGCAATGGAAGCTGCGGGGGCAGTGCTTGCAGGCAGGAGCAGCGTGCAGAGACCCCTCCCCCTCCACACCTCTGCAGTGGCGGGCTGCACAGTGACTCTATGTATGGTGCCACAAGTACTCCTTTTCTGTTTGCAAATACAGACTAACACGCCTGTTACTCTGAAACCTGTCTTTCGAGGCCAGAGGGTAGTTGAGTCTTCATGCTTTTTCAGTTGTTCACCTTCCAGCTAAGAGCTTGACTACACATGGAGCCATTCAGGAATAAAAAGGCATATTTATTCCAGAATAAGAGTGTCTACACATGGAGTATCCCACTTTAAATTCACAGTCTACCTTATTCTGGAATAACTTCCATGTGTAGATAAGCCTAGATGGCAGGATGTCAGAGGCTGGGACATGACCACACTGAACTTAATGGAGGAAGACGTCATGGACAAGAATGAATGATGGTGCGGTACTTGTTCTTGTTTCTGTAAAGATGCTTTGTGAGAAGGAGGAGAAGAAGAATTAACAAAGGTAGGCAGTGGGGTAGATTCACAAAAGGATTTAGGTGTTGAGACATTCAGCATCCCAATGTCTAACTCTCAGGTGCTTAGAAACTCACTGAGATTCACAAAGCTAGAGGTAGGCACTCAGGCTTCTAACGAAGGGAGGGTGATAGGTACCTAAGAATGGGATTCATAAAAGCCAACGTGCTAGGCAGTTTCCCGCCTAAGCTAGCCAATGGGAGATGCCAAGGAGATGGGTGTATGCTAAATTCTGCCTCTCTCAGGAAGTTGGGTGCCTGAATCAGGGCTGGAGGGAGGGAACTCCCGCTGCTTGGGATTCTCAGCTGTGACCTTTTTTGGAGGAAAAGGACAACCTCACTCACCTGAGAGGTGGCAGATTCCTGTTCAAATCCCTTCTTTCCCTTATCCCAAGTGAGTACCCTAACCACTGCGGTAAAAGTTCGGAGGGAGGTCATCCTCCTTCTTTCCTCCTATGCGTTCAGCCATTTTGTATGGAATTAGGTGTGGTCTGGGCACATTTACCAGACCAGGCCCCGGAGGCAAGTTAGGCAGAGGAATTCTCTGTCTTCTCCAAGTTCGTGCATTGCATTGGGGCTTAGGCAGGAGATAGGTATCTGGATGCTGAGAGTGAGGCAGCAGTACATATTCAGAGAGACAGAAACATAGGTGCCTAGGAAACTTTTACAGCTGGGGTAGTCAATAAGTGGACCGTGGTCCATATTTGGACCGCCAGATGCTTTTGAATGGACCCTAAAATCTTTTTGTTTACTTATTATTACCATTATTATTCTTTTTATTATTTTCTCTGGAATCTAGACCTTGACCAAGAAATTTGGAACTTGATAAAAAATAATTGACTACCCCTGTTTTACAGAATAAAGTTTAGGAGCCTACAGGATTCGACAGAAGCTGAGCAGGGGGTTTGTGAATACCAGTGGAGCTAAAATCTGTGATTTAAGCATCTAAAGTGGCAGTTAGACATCTCAGTTCCTTTGCGAATCTAGCCCTAAGAACTGTTCAAGAGAGGAAGACCCAGGAAAGAAGATGGAGGATGGGCAGGCTGGGGCAAGGGTTGAGCAGTGGAAACCTACCACTTTTAGCTTCCAGGAGATCCCTCTCTGTGTAGATATTGTAAAGGGACTCCACCCTGTATGGGGATATATAATTTAGGGTGTGTTCAGGGTGAATGTATCATCTGTTTTCTATGGAAGGAAGGTGACCCCGCCCCTGAGACGAAGGGGAAGTGCAAGTTGGAGGACAAGGGAACGTTTGAGGGACAAAGGCAGGCCAGTGTGGAGTCTGAGCGAGAGAGTCTGTGAGTAAACTGAGGAAAAACTGGGAGTGACTGAGAGAAACCAAGAGTAAGTGGAGAGGCTGAGCTTTGAGCAGGACAGACCGCAGATGAGGGTTTCTTTAGTTTAAGGCTGACTGGTTAAGTCAGGCCATGTGTGATGGTGTGTTCCTGAGCATTCATTCCTGTTTGTTCCTGAGCATCGGTTCCAGTCATCTCCTATCATTGAGTCATGTTGTCCCAGACATCCAGAACAGGAGAACCAAAGGTCCTTCAGATCCAGTGGGTCTGCTCTAGTGCTCAGCAACCCTCCCCCTCTTCCCCCCCCCCCCCCCCCCGCAAGCATCCCTGGAGTTGAATCCATCTCTTCAGGAAGTCACAAGGGTGCTTGAAACTCAAAGACAGACTTGGGTGTTAGCACCCAGTGAGAAATTTGGGGAAAGAGGAACCTTGAACAAACTTATGATGACCTATAAGATAACAGCCTGTGCATATAGAGATAGATAGAGATTATTTATTTAGAGAGTTATAGTTAGTTAAGTACACTTAGTAGTAAGTGAGAGTGTGTGTATGTGTATTTGAACCATTGATTTTTTTTATTATATATATTCTTCATCTATTTAATGTTGTTGTAAGTCGGTGGAATCCTGTTCCATTTGTTCTGGTTTAAATAAAATCCCTGTTTTTGTTTTTTGTTTTTTTTGGACAACCAGTTGTATTACCGTGGATACTTTTTATCACAGTGTAACACACACACACCCCAGCTCTCTCCTGCCGGGTAATTATTATATCGCCACTGTGACAGACCATTACTAAATAAATCTTGGCCGGTGGTTTTGGGATGGGGTGACCCTCAGATGTAGTTCAAATTATAACACAATAAGCCTACTCTGAGAGATCTGTTTACAGGAGTATAAGGGATTGGGTTGGGAGAGAGAGGAGAAGAGAACTTCAAATGTATCTAACATCTGCTAGCTGATATGAAGGACAGAATCCCAAGCAGGGCCCAGGGGCAGCATCTGGGAATAGCGGTTGTCTCTGGGCTAGAAGCAAACTGCCCACCAGCTGCGTGTCTTCGCTTCCCCTTCCCTTCATGAGGAAAACGTCTTAAGCAGAATTTGCTTATCCTTGTTACTTAAAGGTGATTAGAGAGACATGTTCAAGTGAAGTGAATGGTATTTCATAGATCTACTTATTGGCTGAAAACCAAAAAGACACAACATTTGAAACACGTGCTAACAAATGTTGCGTGAAACTGGAGAATTTTACCTGTTGGGATAATAGGAGAAGGGGAATATATTCTACGTAAACTGACTGGCTTCCGACTTCAGTCATTATTTAAATTGAGCCTTTCCTCGAGAGGTAAAGGCACACAAACAGCCTCGATCAAAAGTTGTTGTTGTTTGTATTAATGTAGTTCCTGAGAGCCCTAAATCACAGACACAGACTCCACTATGTTAGGTGCTGTACAAACACAGAACAAAAAGATGGTCAAAGAGCTTACAATTTAAGGCTTTAGAAGAAATATATTTACTGTTTAACAGGTCTTCTGCACTGGTTTATGGATCTAAAAATACACCTGGGACCTGATTCTGGTCTCAGTTATACTGGTGTAAATCAGGAGTAAATTATAGAATTACTGAGGTGCAAAATTAGCATGGGAACAGTTAGGACCCTTCTTTTTAAATTTCACAGCAAAAGTGACTAACCAGGCTAATTTTGCAGTCCAGACAGACTTGCTTACACCAGTTTTTCACCAATATAATGCCATTGTTTTCAAAGGGCCTGTCATAAATATAAAGGGAAAGGTAAACACCTTTAAATCCCTTCTGGCCAGAGGAAAAACCCTTTTACCTGTAAAGGGCTAAGAAGCTAAGACAACCTCGCTGGCACTTGACCAAAATGACCAATGAGGAGACAAGATACTTTCAAAGCTGGAGGGCGGGGAAACAAAAGGTTCTCTCTGTCTGTGTTGTCTTTTGCCAGGACCAGAGCAGGAATGCAGGTCAGAACTCCTGTAAAGGGTTAATAAGCAATCTAGTTAGATATGCATTAGATTCTGTTTTGTTTAAATGGCTGATAAAATAAGTTGTGCTGAATGGAATGTATATTCCTGTTTTTGTGTCTTTTTGTAACTTAAGGTTTAGCCTAGAGGGATTCTCTGTTTTGAATCTGATTACCCTGTAAGGTATTTACCATCCTGATTTTACAGATGTGATTCTTTTACTTTTTCTTTAATTAAAATTCTTCTTTTAAGAACCTGATTGATTTTTCATTGTTCTTAAGATCCAAGGGTTTGGGTCTGTGATCACCTATGCAAATTGGTGAGGATTTTTGTCAAGCCTTCCCCAGGAAAGGGGGTGTAGGGCTTGGGGGATTTTGGGAGGAAAGATGTTTCCAAGTGGGCTCTTTCCCTGTTTTTTTGTTAGACGCTTGGTGGTGGCAGCAATAAGGTCCAGGGACAAAAGGTAAAATAGTTTGTACCTTGGGGAAGTTTTAACCTAAGCTGGTAAAAATAAGCTTAGGGGGGGTTTTCATGCAGGTCCCCACATCTGTACCCTAGAGTTCAGAGTGGGGAAGGAACCTTGACAGGGCCTGATTCTGTACTGCCTTGCATATTGCATATTCACATGTATGCAAAGTGAATATAAAGTGCTAAAAGTTCAGAATGGCAATGTTTTATATCTACGGCATGCACATGTAAATGACTATACAATGTGCAAGGCAGGAGAGAATCAGACTCATAATCTTCATTTAATTTACAAGGTTCCTCACACTGTTTGAATGATGATAATGCTTAGACCTCCTGCATAGCTGCGAAGTTTCCAAACAGGTAGAATTCATGGCCAAGTCCAGTGGTTAGCATCAGATTACATACAGAAGAAAAGATCTGTTGATCTAAAGTTGGTCTAAAGTAGTAAATCACTGAGCCATGCACACAACAGTGCCAGAATGGAGAAAATGCATTAATACCACATTATTTTGTTTTATAAAGACAAACAAAACATCTAGCTAGTATTGGTTGGCTTGTCATCAGCAATGTTGGCATGTTAAAGTCTGTAGTTTTTTTTAAACATGCAAAAGAAAAATGAATATATGTCATTCTAGAAAACTTCAATTTTTGATTATACTTATCTAAAATGGGCCAAACTGATTTTATTCTTTAGTTTGACAATCTTTCCCGCAGGATGAAATCTTTCATTCCAATTTTCAGCCCAGACGAAGTAAGTTTGTAGGGAAGACTGTATATACATATGTGCATGTGTGTGTATATAAATAAAACATAAATTATAATGGTAAAGACTCAAATGCTCTTTATAGTTCAATAAATTACATTATACAGTTAAAGAAGGATCAATTGAATTTACTACTTGTGTGAGTAGTCCCTTATACTGCTAAAGATATGCTTGTGTAAGGCAAGTATTATTTAGCCTAAAGATAGAACTAAGAAATGAGAATTATTTTTACCACACTTCATATTTTTAAAGTTCATTTTAAAACAAGGTCTTGTTTCCTTTCTAGTACCAATGGAAAATGGCAAGTTTAAATGTGAATATAATTGAAATATAAGATTTAAAAAAACCAAAGTGGTACAGTTCATACATTACCGGAGTATACAATAGAGATTTATTCTGGAGGTGTAGAATTTACCATTATATTCTGACAGTTTAAAGGAAGGAAAAATGTCAAGAGCATTATAGACTTCAAATGGAAAATCAAACTCTTCAAACCATTCCTGCTTAGATATCAGATGTGTGTTTGGGCTAAGTTTTTGTAATAATGTTTAAATAACTTTTGGAACCATGATTACTGTGTTCATATGATTGTGAGCATAAACATTTCCCTCTTCCAGGAAGCAATTTAGAGTTCTATTTTGTGCTGCAATAACTGCTGTGTTAAGTTAGTCATACAGCGACTACAAACCTTTATAGAGCAAAGAAAAGAAGCCTTTTATTTTAACCTGGCTGAAAGCAGAAATAAAATGAGCTGTTGCATACCGTGTAGAACTGCACAAAGACTTAAAACGTTTTTTCTGGTGAGTCGTCACTGTGGTTTGTATGATTTGGTGAGACTGCAAATTGTTCATCCTGTCAAGCTTAAAACAAACAAACTCAAAACACTTCCTTTCTTTTGTTAAATTATGTGTTTCTGCAGAAACACATATCTGAAGCTATCCCTAAAAAAATATGCTGGTTCAGTATTTTCCTTTTCTTGAATGGGCCATTTATTTCCCTCCCTCTATATTTCTAGCTGCAATGCTATAGAAGATTTCTGTAGTCATGCTTGGTTAAGCCTGAGGTCAGAATACAGGAGCATGCTGCTTTGAACTGAGGTTTTGCAGGAGAAGAGAAATTCATTAACTTCTCTAAATTGAAAGGAGTGGGCAGGGGGAATCGGTTTCACAGAAAATCAGAGAGGATTGAAAATGGGTACAGTTTCCTGCTTGTGTTCAAAATGATTGGTCACACCGTGCCAATGCACTTGTATTTTAGAATTTCCTCTCTCATCAACAGTTACTACTGTGTGTCAAATAACACTCCTATGAGGCTTATGATAAAAAATATGCATTCTGTTTCAAATACAGACCAACAAGTCCATCACAGAACTCAGAGCAAGGAGGAAATCTGATTTAATAGAATAGTAGAAATAAAAGGGGCATACTTTACCCACCAGGCCCAGTGATTTCTCCCTTCCTCATACACATGGGCTGTGGGGACCAGTGAAGCACCTCCTTGGGATTGAGCCAGCCCTTTGGGAGTGGCAGGGAGATGCACAGCTAGGGTCCTGCAATTCACCCAGACTGTAATGTGGGGATTCCTAAGGCATCAGTGGCCTCCTTTTCCCAAATGACATAAGCTAAAGGAAAGCAGAGTAGGACACACATGGGTGAAGCCAGCCTTGCTCCAGAGCAGCAGGAACCCCCCAGTGCAACTGGTGGCGGCAGTAGGACAGGAAGAAGCCCAGCAGAGACGCATCATGCCCCTCTCCCATCCCCAGGTGTCACAGTTCCTGGATGTGGGCTGTTTTTTTGTTTTTTTTTTCAGCTGAAACTGTGAACGCTTTCTGTCTCATTGGCTGCCTGTTTCACAGTCTCTGTGCTGCCAGCTTCACTCTGTGCTGTTCTCTAGCCCAGGGGTTCTCAAACTTCGTTGCACCGCGACCCCCTTCCAACAACAAAAGTTACTACACGATCCCAGGAGTAGGGACAGAGACCGAGACCGCCACCCCGGGCAGGGGGCCCAAAGCCCAATGGCTTCAGCCCCAGGCAGGGGGCCTGTAACCTGAGCCCCGCCACCCAGGGCTGAAGCCCTCTGGCTTCGGCCCCGGCCCTGAGTGATGGGGCTTGGGCTTTGGCCCCGGCCTCAGGCGCTGGAGCTCGAGCTTTGATCCCGGGCCCTAGCAAGTCTAATGCCAGCCTTGGCGACCCCATTAAAATGCTCTACTCTAGCCCTTCCTTCCTTCTGTCCTCTCTCTGACCCTCAATATCACCTTTCCCTCCTCTTTTCCTATTCCTTTCATCTGAGTTCCCTCCTTCCTGCCATTCTCTCTCACTTTACTGTGGTCCCTCTCAATAAAAAGAATAATATAACTGAATAAATAGAAGAAGAGCTAACAAGGCACGCACCAATCAACACGATTGCTTTACTTGTATGTTTCATCCTTATCCCCATCTTTTGTTTAGTTTGCCTTTTAGGTTTATGATCTTTGGGGCAGGGACTGCACGTAGATAATTAGGTCTGTACAGCTCCTGGCTCAATGGGACCCTGATGCTAATCAGAGCTGTTGGGCACTATTACACTATAAATAAACGTTAACAATAATCTCTATTCCAATTCATGATAGGCGAAGGGAAATTAAAAATGTCAGACTAGAGCAAATTGAAACAAAATAACATGCTACTTTAGGGCCTGAGATCAGTGAGACTGGACTGTTTATGTGTAAATACTACTGACATGAGTGAGAGTTGCAGGTTTGGGCCCTTACCAGGTACTGTTGTGACAAGCTGAGAAATGGATCTCTTTCAGGACTATGTGTAACAGTGTGGCAATGCTGAAGTTCATTTCTAGAAGTTAATCAATCTAGAAGTCTAGATTTCTAGAGATAACTGACACTTTCAGCAGCTCTATATTGCTAACACATACTGATAGTTTCTGTTGATTAGACAAATAACATGCTGTTTTCTAGAAACATCAGTAGGTACTGTTATATACTGTATAATGTTTTCCAGGAAACCTATTTGAAATGAGGATGATCTATATAACATCTCAGCTGATTTTTGGCTCTTCTCTGTATTCTTTGTACTGTTGTGGCATCGGAACGAGGATGGAAAGCTGGTTTAAACAGCCAGTTGGGGATTCTACTTGTGGAACCCATGGGTGGTGTAAAGCTGCCAACTGAATACAGTTGACTTATCTGGCAAATAATGATTAAAGATAGTAACAAAGCTATCCAAGAGCGATTCATTAATTAGAAGGCCTAATTATAGCCAATAGACAAGTTCCTATGCCATAAACAAACCAATATATATATTTGGCAGACACCATCTGCAGGGGTCTGTCAGTTTTGCTGCATACTGTACAGGTCTATGTAGCAATAGTGAGATAATGCTAAAAAATAATTTGGCACCTCCCTCATGCAAGGGTGCGTGGCGTTTACCCTAGAATTGCAGCCTCCAGCTGTCTTGACTCATGACAGAGGTTTCTTAATACCATGGAATTAGTTGACTAAAGAAGCACATCCTATCTACTCAGGCTACGTAAGGTTTCCATGAAATAAACTCTAGTCTGATTTCCAGCACCCTGGGAATGTCTGCCTGCAACTAACATTCAGTATCCCAAATAACCCCAAGGTGACCTGCTCTTTGTAAAACTGCAGCCAAGAAAAACCCTGTTTAACATAACAGTGCAAAACTTAGAACATCAACTTGAACCATGCCGACCTCTTAGCTGCTAGGGTCTATGCAGATTAATTTAACAATAGGCAGCCTTGAAAGGGAGGAATGTTCCAAAGGGATCTTCTTCACCCATCTCTTCTCAGTTTAATAAATAGTCAGGAGGCCTGGCTTAGAAAAACTGAAAGTGCTCCTTGTTACGAAACAATGGGAGTTACAGCAGAGAGGCAGCACACCAGTCACTTGAATCTTAGCAGAACAAAGTTACGCCTCCCATAGACTGCTGCTTTCATTGGAAAAATTGGGCTTGATTTAATTTTGATTGAGAATTAGGGTCATTTTCTGGAAATTTAAAAAATATACATGGTTTTGCCTTTTGCTGTCCATACACTGTTAGTATTTTATTAAATCAATAAATGACCCCCTGACCGAGATATAGTTTCAACTGGCTTTTCTGCAAGCAAACTGGCTGAAGACAGGTTTCAGAGTAACAGCCGTGTTAGTCTGTATTCGCAAAAAGAAAAGGAGTACTTGTGGCACCTTAAAGACTAACCAATTTATTTGAGCATAAGCTTTCGTGAGCTACAGCTCACTTCATCGGATGCATACCGTGGAAACTGCCTGAAACTGAAACTGGCTGAAGACAAAAACTCTCCAGACAGGAGTTGGAGCTTAGACATCAGCTAATGCTTAGAAGTGTCCACTGCTCAGGAGAGATGCAGCAAGATAAGATCTTGAGCTACAGGGCTGCCAAAGGGACACTATTACCTTTGCTGAAGAAGATACTATCTTATCTTCAACTACATTCTCCATTGTGCCAGCCTTGCTCAGTGTGGGTAGCCTCTTAATACCCAAGTAGTCTCATTGTGTGTAAGTAAGGGGGTAGGTAAATCTGGGGTGGCACATTTAGAACTTATTGGACCAAGGAGAAGACATGGAGACTGGTCTAGATTTCCTTTTATAGTCTGAGATTTGCATCATGAGCTAGCTGCCTGGACAGAAGTACTGGAAATCCACGGCAGTCCTTAGTCCGATTAATTCGTATACTATGAGCTTGGTGTTATTTTTCTGTCTTTACTAAACATCTTTTGTTTCCTATGCAGCATTTTTGTCATCTCAACAATTGGCATGTTCATTTTCAAGAAACAAAAATAAAACAAGAGAAATCATTCAGGCCCAGTTATGAGCCTCAGAGCTGCTCACAGAGAGACCCCCTCCATGTGTGACTGTTCCACCCCTTCTACTCTGGAAAATGTGTGTGGGGGAGGGAGGGGTCCTGGACAAATCTGCACTGCCTTACTTCCTTACCTTCCCAAGACCTCACAAAGCCTGGATCTGTGAGATGGGAGGGGATTTGCTAGGAGTGGAGAGTTGGTAGCTGCATACTTGGTGGAGGGGGCTAGGTCGGACTGATGGCTCTCTGGACTTGCAGATATTCCTTGGGGCTATATTACTTGTGTCATGTGGCTCCCCTTTTAACTGGGGTAGTGGTGGCCAGAAGTCAATGCTAACTGTGGGGGAATGGGGTGTATATGTGGCCTTATTGGAAGCCCAAAATTGGTGAAGAAGTACAGAGACTCACCTGGATGGCCCAGGTGTCCATAAGATCCCTGGTATTCTTCATGTTTGTGGCCTGACCTCACCTCCTGTTCCATGGGATAAAAACTTTGCAAAGGATCTTATACATCCAAAGGTGGTTCTGTAAATTGTTCATGTTTTACTAAGGTTTCTGATTTAATCTTGATCTGTCACTACTTCTGTTTGCATTGTTAACAACTATACATCCGTATAAATGTCCATTGCTTTTTGGAAAAAAAATTCATTGCGTGACAAAAAACAAACAAGCCAACGCCTACCAAAACTGTTCTGCCTCTTACAGTCTTCTGGTAATAAAATGTAGTGAAAATGAGAAATATGTAAGATTTCATGCTGGATTATTTTTAAATAGATGTGTTTCACAAATCAGTGGAAAATGTTAGTGCCTTCTTCCTCAATGACTTAAGCCTCTGAAAACTGGACTGTTAGAAGGGTTGTGAAAGATACTTCCTTTGTGAAACTTACATGAAATGTATAGAGACAAAAAGTGGGTGAGGTAGTATCTTTTATTGGACCAATTTCTACTGGTGAGACAGCTGTCTGATCTTAAACAGAGCTCCGAGACCGGAAGCAAAGCTCTGTGTAAGCCTTAAAGCTTGTCTCTTTCACCAAAGTTGGACCAATAAAAGACATTATCTCACCCACCGTTCATCTCTCTAATATTCTGGGACCAACACTGCAAACATGAAATGTATACTTAGAAGAACACCTGAATGAGCAAAGGGTAACTTATCATGTGTGCTGTCCGGAAGGCAGTCATTGAAAAGCGGAGGGTGGATGGAAACCAGCAGGGAAAATGATAAAAAGGGATGAGAGTGGTTCAGACAGGCAAAGAATGCTGATTAACAAATGCAAATCATTTGAACGCTGAGTGGGCAGGTTAGAATAACGTCAGTGCAGATCTAAGTTACACAACAATCATACTGTAAGCAGTCTCCTGACAGAAGTAGCCTTGAGTCTTTTAAAAGTGGAAACAGCGCTCGTGAACATACTGAAGAGACTTATCTTGCACCGACAGAGTGGGGGAGTAGGAAATGGGTCAGTCTGCATAATAGGTATTTTTCCAAGTGTTTTGTATAACCCAAGCTGAGTGTTTGCAGCGCATGGGAATTATCTGTTCATTGTTACACTGATTAATTTCTTCTGTGTATTAGAAGTAAGTTTGTTTGCAGTGAAACTTGGCCCCTCAGCTGTGACACTGTGATATTGTGTTTCTACTTGGACATTTGTAAGGCCCCAAGTCAGCTGCTCTTTTGCTGCTCAAGGCTTTGCCTAGACTAGAAAAACAGGAAATAGCTTTACTACACTGTTAACTTGGGTAATTGGCACTCCCAGATCTTAGCATCTGCAAAGCCCCACTTGCATTACTGCATCCTCCCCATGTGTGTCTGGATGTATGGGCCGATTCTCTGCCCCACTCTGCCATAATATGCTCTTCTGTTGCTGGTCAGCTCAGTGGCAAAGAGCATCCCAATGTCTGTGACAAGCCATCAGCCCTGCAATGCATCTTCCTTGGAGTAAAGTCCTGTCACTCAAATTTTACTTCATTTTTCCAGGATTTTGTCCCTAAAAGTCCTCCACAATCCCAGCATTGTGGGTAAAGTGCAAATTTCCGAGCCTATACCTGATTTAAAAAAAAAAAAAAAAAAAGTCTGTTGCTATCCTTGAGCTGCATATTTAGTGGCTTGTCCGATTTGTCTGCATATTTAGTGGCTTGTCTAAAAGTTCGCTCTTTTAGAAATTGGCTAACTCTTGGCATACAAAAATCCACTGTGTTCTTTCCACTAATACCACAGAATGTGTTGTACAGGGGATGTGAAAAAGACAGTTGTTTTGCATATAAAGGGCCTGATCTTCTGCTGGACTACACCAGTTTTAAAGCCATTGGGCCAGATAAGATGGTTCAGGTGGTGCAATGACGCAACACAAATTTACACCAGCTGAGGAAAATTTCAGTAGCGATACATCAATGTAAAACCAGTGCAACACTGGATAATCAGGCCATAGGAGTAGTAGTATAAGCATGAGGTGACACCGCTGAAATAGACATACCTTGTGCTCGATGTTATTCTAT
Source organism: Lepidochelys olivacea (assembly GCF_965140295.1). Lineage (NCBI taxonomy): Eukaryota > Metazoa > Chordata > Testudines > Cheloniidae > Lepidochelys > Lepidochelys olivacea. The sequence continues at coordinate 115,921,220 of NC_140411.1, forward strand.
GACAAATGAAATTTGTCCTTCAAAATACAAATGTGCCGCCAGCATATTGCTACATGCAGCCGATTTCTGTTTCTGTAGGAGTAGTGGGCCTAATTCTCCTTTCACTTGCGCTGGCTTTCCTCCAGTGTTACACCATTGACTTCACATGAGTTATTTCTGATTTATACCTGTGTGAGAGAAGAATTGGGCTCACAGTCTGCAGTAAGACCCATCCATATTTGAAATTCATGCTGAGGTTACACAGTTATCCACAGCACAGCCTGAGGCTAATATGTTGCTGAATAGTATGTAGAACAACTTGCAGCGGTGTGTACATCCACTTGCATAATTTAACCATATAAAATGGAGGTATCCCATGTAAATGAATAAGACCCTATCCCAGCCTGCCCATGAGCCTCCCCTCACAAGCTCCTATGCACAGCAAGGCTCTGTGCCATGTAGAGGCCGTGTGTACTGTCTACGTAACTCCTTGACATTTATTCAGAAGAATCATAGTGGTTTGACTGCACATAACCTTCCGTGGCCACAGAGGAGGGAGCTGGACTTTCTCCATAATGCACATTATTAAGTTTGATGTATTGGGTACAGCAGAAGCCGACAAGTAAATGACCTCCTCCAAAGCAGGTTCCAATGTTGCTCTATAAACTGGCCACCAGAGACGACTTCTGTAGCCAGCAGCTGTCACCATGTGGATGGAGACAAAGTGTGTCACCTATATGGTGTCCCTGAGTGCCTATGTTTGTTTCTTCCCCTGAGATTCCCACGCTGCTGTGTATGCACTGAGCCTACTCCTGCCAGAACTTGTTAATATACTTCTACGTTTTCTCTGTTTTCAGAACAGCTCTTGATTAATATTTGATATTTTTTTCAGGTTTCATTCCCCTTCACCAATACTTCAAGGCACAGAGGAGTTGGTACAGGCATTGCCATGAAACCTAACTTGAAGCAATGGAAACAACTAATGCTGTTTGGGCTATTTGCATGGGGTCTCCTTTTCTTGGTGATCTTCATCTATTTTACAGATAGCAACGCTGCTGAACCAGTTCCAAGTTCCTTCTCTTACACTGAGACGAAGAGGCTCATGCCCATTCAGGGCAAGCAGAGAGTTATTATGGGAGCAATACATGACCCATCATCCTCCGAAACCATAGATAGGAACGAGGTGCTTCTTAACGAAGAGCTCTTAGATTCATTTAATTTGGGGACCGGAAGCATTAAAAAGTGGATTGATCTAGAAGATGGCTTTGAAAATGAAGAAGAGTATTTTCCTTCCCAGATAGGGAGAAAATCAAAAAATGCTTTCTATCAAGGGGATGACAACTATTTATTTGCTGCTGGCCAGCCTCGGCAACACAGCAACATTCAAGAGATAGTGAAATTCATCTCTCCCAATGAGGATGATCAGAAGGAAAATGTTTTACAGGAAAAATGGACCCATGAGAAAAGAACAAAGAAAAGAAACCCGACACACAGGAGAAGCCAGCTGTTTGATGAGTCTGATGATTGGGATGGGTTATATTCCACAATGTCAAAATCCGTCCTTTATAGGCTTTGGAAAGGGGATGTCTCCTCCAAGATGCTGAACCCTCGTCTGCAGAAAGCTATGAAAGACTATCTGAACACCAACAAGCATGGGGTGCGGTTCAAAGGGAAACGAAACTCCAGATTGACAGGAGACCAGCTCATCTGTGAGCTCAAGGACAGGGTGCATGTGAAAACAATAGATGGCAAGGAGGCCCCCTTTTCAGCTCTTGGATGGGAAAAGCACGTTCCTCAAATTCCACTGGGCAAACTGTATCCACATGGCTTCGGAAGCTGTGCCGTAGTTATGTCTGCTGGTGCAATACTGAACTCTTCTCTAGGGGATGAAATAGGTGGGTGAAAATGCTTCTCACTCATAAGTGTGTGTGTTGTGTGTGTGTTCATCTATCAAAGGGTCCATCCTTTTTCAGGGATAGGCCTGATGATCCTTATTCTTCTCTCTCCCCAGCTTTACATCTATATAACTCCATAGACTTCAGTGGAGTACTCCTGTATGAAACCAGTATAACTGAGAGAAGATCAGGCCCATGGTAGTCACTCATTTTAAGAGGGTGACATTTTATTTATTTTATTATGGATTGGGTCACAAAGAATGCATTGAGTTTAATAGAACAGTTACAGTTTTACATATTGGTATGATGTATGTTTACTTCCTTAACAGGTTAGATTTATTCTCGGGCTTTCATTTTTAAAAGATTCATTGTATTTCTGTCTATACATTAGTACAGTGTAAGGAAAAGCTTTTGTTTTGTTTGTTGTCTTAGGATTTCTTTACTGATGTGACATAATCATAGTATGTTAAAAGGATCGAGAGAAGGAAGAAATGTATGCATCAAATTTCCTCCATTTGCTTCTGGAGGACAAAGAATTTTCTGTCCCAACTTTCTATAGAAATCTTTGGATGTACACTAATAATTCCTCCCATCATCCAGGATTTCTCATCCTCGTATCTGCTTCATCTTACTGCTTTGTCTCTTTGCCATGGGTTTCCCTTAAATCTCTGTGATCTATTAGAACCGCTGTCATTATTAAACTACTCTACTTGGCTTCCAGCACAGCACAAGTGCCCTGCCAGCCTGCAGCTAAAATCAAAACCGAGCAACCCCCAATTTCATGAGAAGTCCCACTGATTTAGAAACCTCTGAGGTGAAATAGCTCAACAATTCCTTCCTCCCACTGTGTGCTGTCACTGAAATGAAGCAAAATCCTTTAGTGTCAGAGTCTCAAACCAGCACAGGTATTTTCGGTGTGGTATTGGGTGCTCACCCTGACATCGTGGTGCCTTTAGTGCCCGTTTGACTCCATGGCACTAAGTATTCCCTCATAACTATTCTGGCCATGGCAGCCTCATGCCACTCACTCCATATTCTTGTGGAGCCTTCAGTTTAATTGGGAACGTTCACCTGATGTGTCTCTCCTGAGTGGAAGAGTCCTAATAAAAGTTACAGGTTTGAAATGCCACCTTTAATAAGGCCTTCATCTAACATTTCAAACCCCTCTATCGGAAAAGCCTGTGGGGAAGGAACGGGGGAATGAAAATTAAGGTTCCCCTCAGAAGCCTGCTCCAGAACTTTCTGTCAGGCAGTCAGGGCTTAGCGGAGTGCTTGATCACAGAACCTGTATGTCTTTGGGGATCTGCTGAATGCTAGAGCCACCCATGCAAGGCCTCTGTTCTGCTGCACCAGCTCTAATGCCCACTCCAGCTATTTGGAAATGCTCCACTGGAGTCAGGGTGGGGGATATAACACGCTGCACACATAGCGTGTGGTAGAACTGTGATGCTGGCCCTGCCATCAGCCCTTCTGCCCCCAAGCTTCTCCTTCCTGAGGCACAGATTTTCAATCCCGAAGAGAGGCCATCTAGAAAGGGAGAGATCTACTGATGGAAGGACGTGGGGTGCAGCTCCAGGTTGCATGCGCCTTCTCGTAGTTTGTGATACGCATATCAGGGTTGTAACTAGATACCTTTCCAGAAGTAAAAAATTGATAACAGAGGATCACAGGGACTTTTTATTAGTAGCCCTTTAGCTCCCTCTTCTGTGTTCCTATTAGAAATGCTGTCACAGACTTTAATTTGCTTTTTGCACTCTCATCATAGGTGTTTTTGAAAGAAGATCGATGTTGCAACTGTAAATACTTGCATTGCAGGTCATGTTATTTAATGGAAACACAACTGTTTTGGCAGCATCACAGTCTGTTGTGAAGTCATGGGGAGGTTTTATTTTCCCCTTAACATGTGAACAGCAGTCAGTCATTTTATAGCTTTATCCTGAATACCTCAAAATACTTCACAAGGTTTAAAATCACTTCTCTTAAAAGCAGCTAATGTAAGTGTTAAACTGCACCCCAGTTTACTTTTCTTTTAAAAGAAAAGGTTTTTACACATGATATAAAAGCCAGCACTAGTGGATGTTGGAAGTTTTAAGACGCTGTGCTAAAATGTGTTAACAAACACAGTGAACTGTATAACTCCCCTTGTCACAAGATTGTGGTCAAAACTTTCAAATCTGGACACCTAAAGTTAGGGTCCTAAAATCCATATTTAGGCACCTAAATATAAGGGGCTTAATTTTCAGACATGCTGAGCCTGCAGCTCCCATTGATGTTTCTGGGGGAAAAAATCAGGTCACTTATGTTTAGGTGGAAGGGGCCAAGATCTTTAGAGCCAGATTATGTGAGGCAATTACATGGCGCACAGGGATATACAAGAAGCCTCCCCTCCCTGCTTGGTACCAGAAGGAGCTGAAGTGCTCAGCACCTTGCAGATTTGCAGGGCTCAGTCCCGAATCTCACATTCACACAAGTAGCTCCGTTGACCTCAGAGTTGGGATGTGTTGCATTGCAGTAGCTCTCCACTGTTTTTCCAGGCAGAGGGCCTGGGTGAAGAGGGGAGAGTCCGTTTGGGTGGGACTGGCGTGCAAAGTAAATGCTGGGCTCCATTTTTAATGATTTTGTAGCTGTGCCCAGAGCTATGGATGGGTGCATTTTAAATATAGTTAAATTAATAACTGTTATAGTAACTCATTGTACTCATCAGTTAAATTGTCATATGAGAAGAGGTGGGTAACATGCGTTGGCCTAGATCATCCTCTCTCTCTTCATAGGCCTAGGGACAAAACTTGTAAGAAAGCAGGAGAGTACTGTCTGTAGTGGGAGTGCCATTCTCACTAACCCCCTTTATAGTTCCTCTGCACCCCCTTCCAACCTCTTCTGAAATCTACATAAGCAGTAGGGAATACTCACAAAGACAATACTGATGCAAGCTTCAGTCCAGCAAAGTGCTTAAACTGAAGTCAACAGGACTTAAGCATGTGCTTGAAGAGAAGCATATGGTTGACCACTTTGCTGAATTGGGGCCAAAGTCAGTTGTCTCTTATACAGAGCTCCTCTTCCTAATTACACGACTCTAGTTTGTGTGAAAGCCCTAGCAGTGCAGCCCTATTGGAGCCCAGGGTCCGGGAAGCCAGAGAGGGCCCTAAAGTTGCTGTGGAGGAATAGGGCCTGTGTGCTGACAGCTCTGCCCACCCACAGATTCCACAAGAGCTGCACTGATTTGGGGAATGAGGTTGGATTTGCAGGTTTGGAGGACAGAATTCTGCTTTATAAAATATAAGCCTATTATAGACCTCTGTATCTAAGCAGTGATGATCATTACACAGCTGCATACTGACCTAGTTTAACGCATCTTTGTATGAAGTATTTGTTTTAATATATTGCAGTAGAAATAATATGCAAAGTTGTGTGGACCTTTCCATCCTAATTTTATCCAGTGAGGGTAAATCTGTATATATTGCAAGAGACAAGGTGGGCGAGGTATGACATGGCTGCAACTACACTGCATATGCATTGCAAGTTAAATTAGTATTGGATTGTTCTGTATTTTTCCAGTGGATTTGAACAATTGTAGTAACATATGGCAGATAAAGAGGATTTTGGCTTTGCCTCATGGTAGAATATTTATCCTCTGAATACCAGGATTAGGAATATTTACAAATCCATTTTCCTTGAAATTAGATTGTTTTATCTTACTAAGAAATATATAAATGTAGCCCTTTTGTGCCCTTAGATTCTCATGATGCAGTTCTGAGATTTAATTCTGCTCCTACACGTGGCTATGAAAAAGATGTTGGAAATAAAACGACCATGCGCATCATTAACTCTCAGGTCAGAATCTTTTGTGAACTCATGTGTTTATTATTTCTATACAATATAACATTGCTTAGTTAACATCTTAGAAATCAAACATTTTAAGGACAAAGATGGTTGGATAATCTGGTGAGCAACTAGTGATTCACACCAATGACATAACCATGATGTAGAACTGATGAAACATTCAGGGTCAGTTCTCCCCTACAGGGTATTCTTGCATAGTGGCAGGAAACTTGATGAGTCTGGAATCACAGAGTTCCCCGAGACAAAGAAATCAAGGATGGGTTTGCAAAGTTTTGGATGAAGCCTGGAGATTTCAGGGTACCTGCTTAAGGCAGAGTCATCACTGCAGAGGATTTGTGCCTGCATGCTGCTTCTGGGTCCCCGTGATCCCGTAGGAGCATGGATCCTGGAACTCCCCTATCTTCCATTACAAACCGCCACCCCACCTTTTCCTGGGAGTGAGCTGTCTTGGAGCATGACCTAGGCCAAGTCACTGCACCTCTTTGTAAGTCCAGTTGGAAATGTATACAAAATACAGAAACCTCCGTGAAAACTAAACAATGCATCTGAGCTGAACTTCCTCAAATAACCAGAAAAAAGTTTTCCTCCACACAGGTTAACATTTGTTGAGCTGTAGTGACATCTTGTGGTTGAAGTATTTTTTTCAATTTTCAAAAACTGCTAAAACTGATTTCCTAAGCTCTGGCCTTGGACAAACCACTTCATTTTCTCCTTTCAGTTTCCCCATCTGGGGATTGTGAGGATTTAATTAGTTAGTGCCCTTACAGTGTTTTGAACATAAAACATGCTATATAAATTTTAATAATTATTATTATTGCATTTTCAAAATTGTGTCATAGCAAACCTTGCATAATTCAATTTAGTAGCATTACTGTTAAATTATTCCTTTTCTTAACTATTTGTTTTTAGCAGTGCCCCCAATGTGGTAGGTGCTGAGCAAACTTAAAAGAGGATGTGATCTCTTCCTTAATAAGCTTATACTCTGAAGACAAGTGTTCACAGTATTTTAAAAAAGCACTACCCATAGAAATGGTAGGTTAGGGATACTGTGGTGGTTTGGACTGATTTTTCTGGTATTGTAGAAACCTGATGAAAAGTCATCTAAGCTCAAAGTTTGTGGTAGGGAAAATACTGCTATGGCAATAAAATTATTTTTCTCAAGGAAATATGGCTCATTGAAATCTAAAGGGAAATGACCATTAGTTTTGAATTCATTTGTCTGGAATTCACATTAATAAAACAGCTGGAGCCAAATTAATGCTGTTTTAATCACTGTTGAAATCATTCTTCCCAATCCTCCCTGGGTTTGGATGACCCAGGGATCAGTAAGATCTGCTTAGGAGCCAAAGGAATAGCAGCTCAGGGAAAGGATGGGCCAAGAGGAATGAAAGGAAAGCCACAGTGGGCTAGAAGGATTAGGGAGAAGATGTATTGGAGAGAAACAGAAGGGCAGTTGACAGCAGTGGATCTGAGTTGTATTATTTAAGCTAAAAACAACAGAACTCCAAAGCAGAATCCTGGAATCACATCTCTCTGTGAAAGTTGCTGGCTCCCCAAGAAAAGGTTCCGATGTACAGTTTGGGCTAGTAATACTTCAATTTTAAATTTCCAGAATACATAGCTGTGTCCACACACAACTGGTGGGCTTCTGGGTGGGCCTGTAACATGTTCCTTACTGGTGATCCACTGTGGACACAGTTGTAATTCAGTGAACTGAATCTTCACACACGTATGAGTGCTGCTTACGGTGAAACTCTTAACATGTAAAATTGATAAAAGTTCACTGAAGGTTCAAGTAGCACAAGTGCCTGAGGGAAGCTTTTATTTCAGAGAGGAACTCCTGACTGTTTTCTGGACACACACCCTATGTGTATCCACAGGGCCACCAGATAACTAGGAGCATCTGAAGCTGTGGAGGGGGATGAGAAGGCCTTGGGGAAGTTGATTATTCTTTTTGTACTTCCTGTGGGCTCAGGTCTTTTTACATGTTTAAAAAAACCCAAACCCCTTGCATTTAGCCTTAGCAAGAAAAGGTTGATGATAACCCCCCATTTCCCCCTCCCCCACCATTTTTGTTGGCTTGTTGAGCATCCAACAACAACATGGATGTGTATCTGTGTTGCCACTGATATGCCGTGTTTCAAAAAGCTTGATGCTCATAGAGTTTCTGGACTTCACTCTGGTACACGTTTGCATTTACTAGTGCTATTCTTTTGCATGGTCTTTTGTGGAGAGAGGATTCATGTTGCTCAGGTTTCATTGAAAACATTTGTGTGTGTGTTTCTTTGCAGATTCTCACCAATCCAAACCATCACTTCATTGACAGCTCATTATATAAAGATGTTGTTTTAGTGGCCTGGGATCCTGCTCCTTACTCTGCAAATCTGAACGTGGTAAGTCCTCAGTTTGCTCATTTCCTCCCAACCAGCTGAAAACGGTGGACAAAGTTACTTGCAATGAATAGTTTGATTCTACAGCTCATAGCTACTGGTCAGTTCAATGATCTCAAGATTTTAATGTGGTACTTATAACTAAGCACACCATTTCTATATGGAGATATATATTCACTGGGCAGTCTTTTGAATGGCCCTCACTTCTACCTGAGCAGACTACTTATTTTAAAAAAAGAAAAGGAGGACTTGTGGCACCTTAGAGACTAACCAATTTATTTGAGCATGAGCTTTCGTGAGCTACAGCTCACTTCATCAGATGCACATCCGATGAAGTGAGCTGTAGCTCACGAAAGCTCATGCTCAAATAAATTGGTTAGTCTCTAAGGTGCCACAAGTACTCCTTTTCTTTTTGCGAATACAGACTAACACAGCTGTTACTCTGATACTTATTTTAAGAGATACTGAGGATAGATGGATTGGTAGGGAGTTGGGGTGAGGTTTTACTGTTTTGTGTATTCAAAATGAGAGTTAGATAATAAATATGGGAGAAATTGCTGTGTGTGGCAGGTAGGGAAAGTGCTGGATTTTGTGGAGGGGCATGAGCTAAGGTAAATCATCACATCTGTATTTTCCATCTTCCCCTATGTCCCACCACAAAAACCCTACACTTAAATAAAAATACATAATACACTTCCCTAGTCTCTTCCAAATCCATTGCCCTCAAGCACACCCCCATATATATTTATTCACAAGTCCCCAGACTTCCAAATTAATTTGCTAGTGCCCTCCTCTTCCAAATCCCTTTGTTTCCAGTCACCATCACCCCCCAAAAATCCATCTTGCAGTCTCTGGAGGGGCTCTGTAGAAAAGGAGGCTATTAGCAGTGGGAGCCCAGGGAAGCCATAGAGCTGAACATGCTGCAGCTGGAGATAAGTGTGCCTGTTTCATCAGGTGAACCCCCTTTAGTGCAGCTGACAGAGTGCTTCCAGCCTCCTCCAGGAGCTGCTGCAGCTGGTGGGGACAGAGAGGTGCTGTAGCGATGTGATGTTTTGGAATGAAATTCTCTCCACTAAACCTATTTAACTCCTAATTAATTACTTAACACGGGTTTGTGAATGGTGCATAGGCCTTGTGTTGATTCTATGCACTGGAGTGAATTGCATATTGGGAGCACATGCATGTAGAAGGGAGCAGAGCAGCCCAAGTTCAGGACTGGCTCACTAAGAAAATGTCCAGCAACCCAGGCCAGCTTGGTGACTATGCTTTCGTACTTTAGTGCCAACACAGAGCTGCTGGTCATAGAATCATAGAATATCAGGGTTGGAAGGGACCTCAGGAGGTCATCTAGTCCAACCCCCTGCTCAAAGCAGGACCAATCCCCAACTAAATCATCCCAGCCAGGGCTTTGTCAAGCCTGACCTTAAAAACTTCAAAGGAAAGAGATTCCACCACCTCCCTAGGTAATGCATTCCAGTGGTTCACCAACCTCATAGTGAAAAAGTTTTTCCTAATATCCAACTTAAACCTCCCCCACTGCAACTTGAGACCATTACTCCTCGTTCTGTCATCTGCTACCACTGAGAACAGTCTAGATCCATCCTCTTTGGAACCTCCTTTCAGGTAGTTGAAAGCAGCTATCAAATCCCCCCTCATTCTTCTCTTCTGCAGACTAAACAATCCCAGTTCCCTCAGCCTCTCCTCAGAAGTCATGTGTTCCAGTCCCCTAATCATTTTTGTTGCCCTCCGCTGGACATTTTCCAATTTTTCCACATCCTTCTTGTAGTGTAGGGCGCAAAACTGATGAGGCCTCACCAATGTCAAATAGAGGGGAACGATCACATCCCTCGATCTGCTGGCAATGCCCCTACTTATACATCCCAAAATGCTATTGGCCTTCTTGGCAACAAAGACATACTGTTGACTCATATCCAGCTTCTCGTCCACTGTAACCCCGAGGTCCTTTTCTGCAGAACTGCTGCCTAGCCATTCAGTCCCTAGTCTGTAGTGGTGCATGGGATTCTTCCGTCCTAAGTGCAGGACTCTGCACTTGTCCTTGTTGAACCTCATCAGATTTCTTTTGGCCCAATCCTCTAATTTGTCTAGGTCCCTCTGTCTCCTATCCCTACCCTTCAGCGTATCTACCTCTCCTCCCAGTTTAGTGTTATCTGCAAACTTGCTGAGGGTGCAATCCACGCCATCCTCCAGATCATTAATGGTGTTGTATTTTATATACTGTTTAGTGTGTATTGAGAAGCACCCTAGGACTGATCAGTTTCTCACTTTTGGTTTTTTCCCTCCACCCCCCACCCCCCGCAGTGGTTTAAGAAGCCAGACTATAACCTGTTCACGCCTTACGTGCAGCATCGCAGGAGGAATCCAAACCAGCCATTTTACATCCTCCATCCCAAGTTTATATGGCAGCTCTGGGACATCATTCAGGAGAACACTAAAGAGAAGATACAGCCCAACCCACCTTCATCAGGTTTCATTGGTAGGTGTGTCTAGCAATGCCCTAAAAGACATGTTATCTAAATAATGGTTAAATAGATACACTCCTCATAATCAGGCCTGTTTTCATGCATTATTTATTGTGCTAGTATAATGACAATGACCAATTAAAATACACAGCATGGGAAACATGGTATAAAAGAACAGGGTGACTCACTGTGAATGTTATGGGTTCTTGACCCTTAAATCAATAGTTTATGAAATGCTCAAGTGTATGGAGTTTTGCAGTGAGATATACGGGGGGTTTGTGTGAAACAAAACTATTACTTTTACTTACAGCTAAAGTCCACCGCAGGTTATAGATACATTGAAATTCCTATTGGGCTATTACTGTCCATTGTAAAGTTTTAAAATCTTAAACCAACCAGTCAAGCTGCATGCTTCCTCCACAAACGACGGGGGAGGAGGAGTCTTCTTGCCCAGGCAGGGCTCTGTGGTACTACTCCAGCCTCAGAGTAGCTAGTGCATGCCACCCTCCCCTTACACTAGGAGGGACAGAATTTCAACTCAGTTTCTTGGCCCTTCCATAATATTTCCCTGAAGAAGGGATGATTTGGCCCAGAGGTCACATTTCCTGTTGTGTGACTGTCAATGCCTGGTAGATGCGTATCACTAACATGTAGGGATACATGTAAGCAATGCATTATGAAGTCTCAAGATCTGACAGGATTCATCACTACTAGTGGATACACAGATAACAACAGTTCAGCAAGGGTTGCCTTCCACCTCTGGTTTGAGACTTTACCCTTCCCTCCACGGATAAGGGTCTAACCATAGTGATCTATGTGTTTATCACAGTCAGAAAATACTGGGGCTGAAGATGAAGATTACCTGGATACTTGAGCTAGTACAGCAGGTAGGAAAAGCCATGTCTCCCCAGTGCTCTGCATCCTCTGGTGACTTCCCATTGGATTCCAGAGCCAATTCAAGGTCTTAGTGAAAGTTTTTAGGCTTTCAGTGGCATAGGATCGAGATCACCTGTCCAGTCATGATCCACCAGAAGAGCTGTGTTCATCAGAATGGTGAAGCTGCCAGTTCCCAGCGTGAAATTTTTGGAAGCTGGAGCCAAAGAATTCTGGAAATGATATCAGGGCATTGCTCAAAGTTAACTGTTCAGCAAAATCTTTCCTAGAATAATGAAAACTTTTAAATAAAATAAAATAACAGCTGCTGAACCTGGGAATGGTGAAGAGGAAGAGCCCAGTTGTCAATCCAGAATCTGTCTTTAGGAATGCTGCAAAAACGTCCTCTCTGAAAAGACCTTTGCACTGTAAGAGAGACAACACTGAGACATTTTCCATGACAGGCTAAACTGTCATGGAAAACTTCAGCCAAAACTGTTAGGCTATTTCTGAGAACAAGGCTAGCAGAAAATACCTTTTTTTTTTTTAAACATTAAAAAAGTTCCACCTTGTAAACGCCTACCCCCCCCACCCCACAAAACAAAAAAAAATAAAAGCCCCAAAAAACCCAAATCAGAAATGCAGCCTTAAAAAAAACCCCACACCACCATCTTTACCTCTTGCAGTTTTTTAACCCCAAAAAGGGAGCTGTGCCAGACTCCATGAAATTAACTAAGGACATTGCTTTTGCTGTTGATATTACATGAAGGGCACTCTGGACAGCAGTATAAAATGCTAAAAGAGATAATTGGACAAACCGACTGTGAGCCTTAATTGCCTTATTTGTCATCTAGCTACTATTCCATTAGGTGCATTTGAAAGCTCTTCAAAATAGATATTTCACATTTAAGAGCATATTGAATATATACCTATACAGTGCACATGTAATGTAGTTTAAACTGAAAGCGAGCATACTACAGCAACTGTGTATTGTCAGTGGTAGATATAAATGGGATAGGTCGGTGGTGTGAGCATTGGCCTGCTAAACCCAGGGTTGTGAGTTCAATCCTTGAAGGAGCCATTTAGAAATCTGCAGCAAAAATTGGGGATTGGCCCTGCTTTGAGCAGGGGGTTGGACTAGATGATCTCCTGAGGTCACTTCCAATCCTGATGATCTCTGATAATGCATAAATAATGTAATTCAATTTGGCAGAAATCTGATGGGACATGTTAGTGTTCAGATTGGTTATCTATCAGCAACTCAAGTGGCAAATATCTGTTTGGAACTGAAGCTGACAGACACAAATGAGAGGGACGGTATGATAGCCATGTAATCTAAATTGCACGGCACTGCTTGTTTGTTTGTAAATCTAAAAAATTAGCATATTTAGGGATGAATATCCCTAGCAAATATAATTCAGATTGAATAGAGGGACTAGATAAATGAAAGTTGTTATAAAATATAACAGTAACTTATTTTACAGATGACATCTAGGAAATGATTTATTAAATGCCCATACTATCTTAGCACAATCTCATTATTAGCATGAAAACATCAAATTAAGAAAGATCCTGCTGTTTATAGTAGCCTAAAATGCACTTATGAATTTCCACAGGTAGAGGGACCTATTTCCTTTTAATCTAAGCCTGCATTTATAACTTGAACCAAAATAAGCATGCCTAAAATCAGTTTATTAGAATGCCTTTTTTCTAAATCAAGATTTGCAGCTGTACAGTTAAAACAGATGCATAGCCCTTGTCACTTGTATATTCTCCTAAAGGGACAGATTCTGTCATCCATACTCACATTGTGTAGCATGTTACTCATCGTAGTCCTATTGAAGTCCTTGGGATTACTTCTGGAGTAAAGTTCTACTTAACATGGTTATAATAATCTGTATCTAACTAAACAAAGGAATGGGGGAATGTCGCTCTCCTATTTAACACATATGTTCTGGATATTCTCCCATTGGAGGTGGTTCACCAAGTTTCCAGCTATTTATTATATACTGAGAAAGGGGCGTACAACTGAAAACAGTCCGGGGATGCAGTGAGAGAGAGAGAGAGATTCCAGCTGACCACAGTCTACAGAAGGATAGACCCACCCACATATTGTTAAGGTCACTAAGTGGCCCTTTTGCTGGCTGAGCTTGAAAACCTTCCTAGCACAATAGTCAGGATAGCAAATCTTTAGTGATGTTACTAGTGAGATTGCTCTGTATTGTCCACATTTCGTACATTGCAAAGGGTACATACTCTGAGCCCAGACCTGGGTAAAAGTACATCCATGGTATGGAGTCTTCAGGAGCTCTGCAGCCTTCCTGATACCAGTACCTATTATTAGGTTCCCCAACACTTCCCATAATAAAGCCCTGTTTTCAGATGTTGATAACTTTGCTAAATTTGAACGATCTGGGCTGAAATTTTCCATGACAGGCTAAATTGTTTTGGAAAACTGCAGCCAAAACTGTTCACCTATTTCTGAGGAGAAAATACTTTCCATTTTTTTACATTAAACAAAAATTCTGGTGACCTTTCCTTTGGAAATGCTCTAGCGCTCCCATGTTGTGGAGTGGGGACTTGAAATTTGGCAGAGGAGTAGCCTTTGTGTCAGGGCTGTCTCCTTTACCATCCTCATGAAAATCTGCCCAAACTTGGCCAAGTTATAAGCCTTTGAAAAAATCAAATCTACGCAGACTGGCTTGCTGTGAATATCACAGTGGATGGCAGGGGCTTGTGCAGCCTTAATACTCCCAGTCAGAAGAGAATGGGACAAGGGTCCCTACCCAGTGACAGATGATGGCAGGCAACCTGAGACCTGACTGAGCACTCCAGGAGTGGACGATGGAGAGGGAAGGGGAAGATATGGGTGCAGTTACCTGGAACTGTAATACACACCTTCCACCTTCTGCAACAAATGAGGCCCAGGGGCCCTACAGACAACAGTTTACTTTATTACATAACCCTGATTCATCCCCAGATCAGCTCTGTCCTATACACTGAATGAGGCAGGGCCTCTGTGGGAAAAATACATAAGAACATAATAATATGTGACCATGTAATTAAAGACTGTATTCTAATGTATATGCACAAGGGTGTGTGTGTGGCGGGGGTTGGGGGAGGGAGATTGCACAGGCAATCTTAATTTTGGCATTTCCTAACTTTGGAGTGGTTGACTTTGCATACTTAGCTCAGTGTCCCACCCCAGTGTGGGTAGACACATGTGGAATTATTTATATTTTGGCAGTTTCCAGAGGCCCCAACTGAAATCAGAGCCAGATTGAGCTTGGTACTGTTCAGACATATAGGAAGACACAATTCCTGCCCTGAACAGCTGACAGACTAAGTGTAAGCACATACAGAGGCTGGAGGGGATGCATACATATCTATAATTTTAATCTTCATGTTTTGTACCTTATATTAAAATAGAAAGAAAAAATGTTTATTAAAGTATAGCTGTAACTGCGTTCCAACCTCTCTTTGATTAGCTAGTGAGTTGTATGTTAGCATTTCAGAAGCACTGGTTCTCAAGGAGAGATTGGAAGAAGGAAAGGTAAGTGGCATTATGGGTCAGTTCAGGGAAGGCACCCATTTCTGGGAGGTAGCCAGGAGGAAAACATAAAGATGGCTGTGACAAAGAGCCCAGATCCACAAAGGTACTTAGGTGCTAAAGTCCTGTTTTGTGAGCCACAGCATTCCTGCTTGTGGCTGCCGAACCCTTTAGGCACCTAAACTCACTCGGCACCTACGTGTTTGCAGTAAAAGTTCCCTTGATACATGTGTTTCTAACTCTGAGCATATGCAACCTCCTTCCAGGTGTCAGGGCATCTATCTCCCCCATAAGCCTCAGAGCAATCCATGAACTTGGGGGAGGGCGGCGGCACTCCTGCAAGGCCTGATCCAGTAGATTTACACAGAACTGGGGAGGAGGAGCTCTATTATAATTTTTAGCCCAGTGGTTAGAGCACTCATCTGGGATGTGGGACAACCAGTTCAAGTCCCCCCTCTGCCTGAGGAGGAGAGAGGATTTGAAGAGAGATCAGCACCTCTCAGGTGAGTGCTCTAACCACTAGGCTGTAGAGTCATTCTCTTTCTCTGGCCTAATTAATATTTAATTATTCATTTATTTAATTAAAAGTGCAGTAGCTTCCAAAGGAGACACTGAGGGAGCCATTCGTCAGTTTATTCCATAGCTCAGTGGTTCAGGCACTCCCCTGAGAGGTGGCAGTTCCAATCTCTTTTCCTCATGCCTGGGGGTGGAAATCGAACCTGGGTCTCCCCCATCCTGTGCGAATGCTCTAACCGCTGAGATTAAGGTTATAAGAGAGCTGCTCCTCCTCCTGCCAAAAACAGAGGTGGGGAAAGGCAGAAGGAAGGAGATCTAGTAGGTCTCTGAGCACACCTACTGGATTGGACCGTGCATGCGAGTGAGGCAGAGGAGCACCTGTCTCCCCCTAGTTCATGGATCGCTAGCAGAGATAGGTGCCTACACCTTGGCACCTATCTCTGAGAGCGGCAGGGCTTAGCACACATCCCCTCATCTACCATTGGGTGGCTTAAGAAGCTGCCAACCTCAGGTGCTGGGTTTGTAGATCACATTCATCGTGCCTGTCTCTCCCCATTCATTGTACAGGGACCCTAGGTGCCTAACCCAGGCTTTCTGAATTACCATGTTGTTCCTGGGAGTTTTTTTTTCCTAGACTCCTAAAAGTTAGATGTGGAGATCCTGAACATCGCAACACCTAGGTCCTTTTGTGGATCTGGGCCAAAATAACTATACATCCTGATGTGGGAAACTTCCACATGCATTCCCTGTGCGTGAAACAGCTCTACTCCTGCAGCCTTGAGAATAGGTATGATTCCCCATTGGGCTGACTGCTCCAAGATTAGTCACCCAACGTACAGAAAGTTTATGCTGCCTTTTGGGGCTTACCAACAAACCCTGTCCATTTATGCAATGGCACATGCTTCATCCATCAATGATAGGTAACACATAGTTATGGATTGTCATAATCAGACTGGATGATAATGAATTTCGAGCAGTGCACACATTTAAAAGAAATGCATACAAAGATCGCCATGTCTGTAATCATGGAAATATAACAAAACATGGTTTCAGCACCACTTCAGTAGTGTCTTTTAATTTTCAGCCATGCAATGAGACATATTACTGGGATAAAAGTTGCATTCATTGGATACTGCACATTATAAGAACCACAAAAGATGAAGCTATTCTGAGTGAAAAGTGAGACACTAAAGAGAGAGAGAACATAGAGTGTGAGACTTACAACATACAAGCAGACAGAGGTGCCAGTTTTGGCTTGATACGGCACAACACCATGACAGAGGTGCATCACTAGAGAGAAAAAACAGCAGGAATGAAAGAGAGAGGAATGGAAGAAGAGGAATGAGTAAATGGAAAGATGATAAAAGAGGAATAAGCAAATGGAAGTACAGACAAAGTAAGAACACACACCACCTTGTTTAGAAAAATGGTGTGTTTCATTTACAGCACACAATTGTATCCTCGCCAGTAGCAAAAAGGCACTGAACAGATGGTGGAGGGGTGGGGAGGGGGAGCTTCATTATGATGTTTGTGAGAGAGGTAGGCAATCTTTGGAATGAATACCACTGCTTTTTTAACTAACTGAAGCACTGCTATGAGCCAGAGATAAAACAGGAACTTTTAATTAGAGGAGGGACCACTGCATGTTTTTCATGACTCATAACCCCCTCAGCACAGTTCATCAGCACAGGAAGGTTGAACATGAATGGAACATTTCCGTTTTGTTTAATCTTCTACTTCGAGCTGAAAGAATTTTATCTACTCTTGAAAGGGATGTTGAATTGGGGACTCGGTAAGTTGGGAGAAAGCTGGGTATTTACTTCTGTTATGCCATCGTATAAAGCAACTAGTTAGAGCAAACTGGTGTTTGGAAGCCTATATGGAACTGCCCCCTCTGTGTGACTGGTGGCACTTGTTATTGCATCACGCTGGCCTAGTTCAGTACTGAAACATGCAGTGGCAGTGGTGGATATGTTGCTCCAAAATATTAATATACATGTTTTATACAACAGTGGTGGTCAGGGACCACAGTCGGGGTTGAGGCCTCACAGTGCTAACAAACGCACGGTCCTTGTCGCAGAGAGCTTATGATCTAAACCGGGCCACTGCACAATACATCAGGGTAACAGTTCCAGTTCTACACAGAGTGTAAATACTGTTCCGCAGTTAGCACTCAGCTGCTCAGACTCCTTCACTTCCCATACACCAGAGTCAGAAGGGTTGGGCGGAGGAAGAAGAGGGACAGTTTTCTGACTTCGAAAGCAGTATATCCTTACTGAGTCTTATAAGGAAGCATTGGCCCCTGGTACAAGTAACTGCTGAGGTGGCAGAAGAAATGGGCCCTTGTTTTGTGGTGGGTACAGCCAGCATTCCAAGCCACAAGTTACTTCTAGCACTGTCCCGGAGTAACAGGCCATAAGCCATGGTTCGCTGTGACATCAGCACCCTTCACGTCCCACTGAATTTTTTTGTATTGTCGTTACGGTTCCTGTTAAGTCACTTTACAAGAGGCAGTTGCCTTTCTGTGGTCCCACCCTCGTGTGCTAAAGATTGTCGTTGGGACAGCTTCCTGTTTAGAACATGGAAAGGATGTGCCTTTGGCTGGCGGTGTATCACTGTATGGAGGCAACCATTCTCTTCAGCCGCTGCCTAGGGTAAGGGATTCTTGTGTCAGCTGGTGTGCTCCAGTCACCATGTGCCTGAGGGATCTGCACCAGCAGTCTTGGGCATTGGAGTTGTAACATTTAATTGGCTAATGCTGTAATGGCCTCTTCCCTTTAATACAGTGGCTCGCTGTCGCTCATATTCCGTGCACACGCTGCGTTTTGTTGCTGTAAATAGGGATTCTACCTTTCACAGTTAATTTTTGGCAAGATGCCATCAGGTGTTGAATCACTCTGGCTACATCTGGAGTATGTAGAAGGGGAGCATACCTCTCTTGCTTCTAGAGCCTTTCATGACCCTTCATGCATGTGACATGGTACATGGGAATTATACCAAATCCACAGAATAGGTTCTTATGGCTGTGAGTACAGAGCCATACACAGTTGCATATCTGCCTGATTTGCAGTGTGGTGGTGGTAGTAAAATAAGTCAGTCTTATAGTAGCCTATGTGCTAAAGAACACCTGCTTCACCTATTAAACAGTGTCACTGCTACTAGTTAGTAGGACTTTACCCCGAGTAAGTGTAAGAAGGGAAATGAGATAGGATAGGGGAAAATTCAAAGAGAGCTGGGTTTTAAGAAAATATAAACCGTAACTAAATACATATATTATTATTGAAAAAGAAATTCTTGTTTCAGCATTTACAGTTCACGGTACAGTTCAAAACTACAGGTTGGCATTAAGGATTCTCGATAACACTACGTTCAACTTCCTTTGCATGCATAATTCAAAATGACAACACAAGCAAGCAAATTATAATACTGGTACATTATCAGATTGTTTTCCTTCAGGACACGGATATAAAACCATTTCAAATGGCATGCTGACAAGAAGAATGCTGGGGATCTCTACCTTGGCTTAAAAAGAATGTTTGCATAACTTGAAAAGAAACAGTGACTATGTTAAACATATTAGTTGTTTCAAAACCATTTGCCTGTGTTATTGTTACTTTGGCTTAGCTAGTAATCTGGTAACTAGTTGCTAAAAAACAAAATTGGACTGGTGTAGTGGTTACTCTTTTCAGATATATTATCATGCAGGCAGAAAACACTCAAATATTTAAGAAGCTTCAGCTTCCTGGTATACACAGAGAGGGGAGTAAACTCATTTCAAATAGCATTTCAGACATTATGTTATTATCCATCACTTTTCATCTTTTCATTCTGTGTGGCGGGTTTAATACTCCAGCATGTCATTTGACCTTGAATAAAACACTTAACAGCACATGGTAATCTTGGTTAGTATTTTCATATCTATGAATTTACAGAATACATTATAGTTATTGATAAATAACTTTTTGGGTTTACAGTAACATATATTGATTTCTAATCAAGCTACACGATGCAAAAATCTACATCAAACACCAGTATATTACTGCTTATGTCTAGGCACAAACGCCATTTGGTGACATTTAAATTCTTTAATTAGTGTTGATTTTCTGTAAATTCAAGTAGTGTTCTCTTGTGATTAATATTTGTCATCTTTGATTGACCAAACAGACATGAAATAACCTTCTCTTGAAAATGAACACAGCACTTTTCTTCATTTAAAAAGTCTATTAAACCCACAGAACTGTGGGTAACATACTGCGGTCAATCCGCATGGATATCTGTGGCATTGTATAGCCCCCCTGTTACAAACATGAACAAATACTCCTGCAACTAGCATTCCTGAACACCAGAAAAAAGTAAATTTCATATATACATGTGTTTTGTAATATTACTAGGGATACACCTCAATGATAGCTTAGCTACAGTATTTACCATTGCTTCTGTTCTTGCCTTTTGTTTGTTAAATTTGACGGAGTCAGTAGCATCCCACCTGAGAATGTCACTTTTACTTTGACATCCATGTCTCTTCAAAGAATGACAAACACACAGTGTACATATGCAGACTAATGTGCAGAAAACTGTATTTTCTTTATGCCCTATGTTCAAAAAACCTTAAATTAATGTACTTAATTAATTAAATTAATTAAAAATAGTTAGTTACATTGTTAAACTTAGTTCTGTAGCTGCTACTGTGATGTGTGGGAAAACATTGGCATATACTGAGTGTGTGATAATCAGATTACATATATGTGATTTTGTTCAGTCTCTCTCACATAAGCTTGTTACGGTCTCTTTAATGCTGACTTTTTAAAAAAGTGAAATGGGCCTATGGGCCTCATTTTTCAGAGTTACTGAACATCGACAACTCTTAACAGAAGTTGTGAGAGCCCAAAACTTCTGAAAATCAAGTCCTGTATCCGTACTTCTGCACTGTAAATAATTAAACAGTTTTGCTAAATCAGAAGCTGAGCTGAAGTCTTGGTTAATGTTTGAATTAGATTCCTTACTTCAGATGCTTTTATACATCATCTGTTATACTCAGGTATATTAAATTAAATTTTATATATTTACAAACTAAGAAAAATGTTTTAAAAATTAATTTGCTAACCACAATGCGCAACTGTACTGTGCAAAAGATGCATGTTGGAAATTAAAAACCTCTTGAGTTATTAAAACCAATAAACAAATTAACACATTTTCTCCTTTTGATTAGAATCTGTGTTCATTTGCATAAGCCATCCATGCAAGTAACTTAATATTTTTCATTTAATTCTGTTTAAATATTTTCAGCTGCACAGATGGCAAAATCCCAAGAGTTTAGTTGTGCCATTTAGACTCAATTTAAGCCATATCTAAATATTCTAAAGTTAGTTTACCTTCCTTTTAATAGAAATATAATATATCCTATTGAGTATTTTGAAATATTTAAATTTTTATTAGTGTCCAAAACTGTAATATTATAATACAGAAACAGCTGGGCAGCAAGCTTGATAACTTGATAATTTTATTTGAATAATATATATTTTAAAAACTCTTGGGGATTGGTCCTGCTTTGAGCAGGGGGTTGGACTAGATGACCCCCTGATGTTCTATGATTCTTTTCAAATGAAAATGTTTTAGCGCTAATTGTAATTTTCCCCAGAATAACTTATCTATAGAATACTCATAAGTCACACACACATAGTCTATACAGCAACTTTTCTAGATTTTTCTGTATCTGGGCAAAACTATTTTTAAAATGTCCTATTTTACAGCTGTTGTAATCCAAATATGGCTTTTGGACCATAAAAAAAAAGAGCTAGGGCAATAGCGCAGACTAGGTTTGGCTTATCAGGAAATCTTTTCAGTTCCCTTTTTGTACATATGGTAATACTATAGCCTCACCAGTTATTCTTGCCACATCTAAGGTCAGGTTAAATTTTTCTTCGTAATTTCCACACTCTCTTGTATTTTCCTTATTAAAAATAGATGTGATGTTTAAGCTCCGAGAGCTCAAAAATAGCGTATTAGAGACATCAGAACTGGAAAAGGCCTATAAATAATTTTTTCTGCCCACTTCTTGATTCTGGATCCCCACGGCATATTCTTGAGTAGTCTGTCTGGCCTAATTTTTACATGAATCAACTGATAGGGCTTCCCCAATTTCCTTAGAACTAGTCCGTAGGGGAGTAGGTCTCATTGTTAAGTTATTGCTCATTTGAAATACAGTGTTCATTCCTGGGCACCTCAATGCCAAGCTACTGACAATATCAAGGGGGCTTGAGAAGACCACCCAAAATGCTCAGGGGATGAAGAAATTGAATTGTGAAAACTTAAAAGAAATGTAACTTGGCACAGCAACAACTAACTAGCTGGGGCCAGATGACATAAACTTCCCATTTGAAGGTCATAAACACTAAAGAAAATGGAAATGAGTAGAATGGTGCAAAAGGATATAAGAGAACTAAGGAAATTAAGAAAGGGAGGCTTGACTGTGAGATTTACGAGGCTGTGGAATGCTCTCCCCAGATAAATGTTGGTAGCCCTATTGCTTGGAACTTTTAAAGAGCAGAAAGTGCAGAGCATTAGAAAATGCACAGTAGGGAAAAAATATTGATATTGGCAGGGGGCTGGACTAAGTGTCCTAGTTCTTTGCATTTCTAATTTCTATTATTTGTTTTAGATTCCTACTGTTTGCCTTCTATTTAATGTTTTTTCTAAATTTAGTCCTAGGTTATCCATCAGACAGTAGGTTTGTTCTTCGAATGGTGAACTGTTATAAATATAAAATTAAAAAAAAAAGTATCTAAAAGCTTTTAAATAAACCTAGGATGTCTAGTCACGCTCATGCAGAATGAAGAGGTTAACTTTCCTGTTTGTGCACTTTTTTTACAGTTGTGTGAGGAAAGAATGGAATGTCATCTCTAATTTAGAATTTTATTCATTTTTTAGTTTTCATCGCTAGTTTTAAAAGATGTTTTACTGGATTATTAGGATTTCTTGGCAAGTTTTATGCTGTCAGTTTTATTAAGGGAATCAGAAGTTACAGATGGAAAAGAGCTATTCAGTCATATAGTATATTTCCCTTGCCAGTATGTACTCTCTAGTGACTTAATCTTCTCCCTAAATAAGGTTGGTTAGATGCATTGAACTGTGAAGTACTCTGTACCAGTGACACGACCCAATTAAAAGAACATCACTGGTTATTGTAGTTTTGATTGTTCTTTGTTTTCAACACGTTTTTAGAGGCTTGAAAATAGAACTTTACCAATTGACTCTGTTTACATTTTAAAAACAACTAATATTTGTCCCTTCTGTTAAGCTTTGTCTTTACTTGCATGTATGTTCACCAGAATAAATCACAGTATTATTCTCTTCTAGTCTTTAAACCAACTGCTATTGGAGCCAGAAGGATACTGGAAAAATGGTGGAATTCTTTCTAAAATGTCTTAATAGTGGAATAAGCATTGAGGAAATGCTTTAAATATCTACTCATGCTTCTAAAAGGTGACCCACCCCCGTATTTGAGTGCGTGCAACTTTGCAAACACTCATTTACACAACTGATTTTTCGTGCCCTACCATTTGTGTGCGCAAATTAGATATTTATCACATGCACAGACGTGTGCTTGATTTATCCAAGAAATTGTGTTTGCATGTGTAAATTTGATAATTTGCTTGCACAAGTGATAGTGTTCATCTATACATCACATTTTGGAAATTTGGCCGATAAAGGATAATGGAAATAATTCCATTATGTGAGCAGTAAGTAGCATAGGTTTACATAAATAAATAAATGCAAACTTGATGCATTTATTCTAGTTTGGGACAGAATTAAATTAGTAGATGTGAATTCAGTAAAATATTTCATCACTGCTCATGTAAATCTTACAAAATTCAGGCTGTGGTAGATGAGGGAAAATGTATCTGGAACATAAACAATAGGGAAAGCAGAAGAAGGGCAAAGTGTGCCTCCCACACCTTTATCCAAGCCATGGGTGGGGGAGGAGGGAGCTTTTAACAATCAGTACTTCCCACATCTCCCTTATTCTTTGGCTGGTACAGGGAGCACTTTCCCTCTTTTTTCCCCCCCAAGACTACTTTAGGCCCAGAAGTAAATGTCTGGCTGCTGGTCCTGGAGAGGTCAACCCCAGGAACAGACAGCCAGCATGCCCTACCAGACTGTAATAGTTGCAACAAGCAATGAAAGAAAGACATTGTCTGATACCTGGGTCATCAACCACTTTAAAAGATTGAACTGCACCTGGAAATAAATAGGTATTAGCCAGGCAGGGTGCAGAATACCAATAAATAGCCACATGCAAATGTGGAATTGTTGTAAATGCTAAGGATGGAGATTAATGCTATAGGCTAAAGGGGTTTAACTAGGAGTAGTTGAGTGAAATTAGGGTGAATATCAGGAAAATCTTGGAGCTTTTTAGGCTTTGTCCTAAGGGAAGGGGTGGAATCTCCATCACTCACTTTTATAAGTATAGGAGACCAAAATACTAGTAGGGAAAAATCTACTGGCAAAGGGATAAACTAGATGACACATATGTCCTTAATATAGATTGACTCTTGGAGACATTGCTCATCAGATTATAAAGATTTAAACCTTCACTGCTTTTCAGTTCTCCATTAAAGAATTCACTTTTACCTGGAAGGTCACCTGTTTTGTTTTAAAACTGCCATATCAAACAGTTTCTTCAGTGACTTTCAATCTTCGTTGCTATTAAGAAGTAGTAACAGAAGCCTGTTTTTGTTCTTGTCATGTTTTTTTTCCTATTCCACAAATAGCAGTTTCCTTTAGGAATGTTAAAGTAAACTGGGTAGCATGGCAATAAAGCAACATACACTGGTTAAGGTGTGTGCCTATTCATCCGAGAGAATTCTCCTTTAACATCTGTGGTGTGTCTTCTGAAGCTGTCTCTACGTTTGACTCTGGGCTCCGTAGACAGGCCACTTGTTCATCCGTTTCAGGAAGTACTTGATTATTACATGTGGCTCCACTGTCCACTTTCTGATTCAGCTGGATTACGGTTACCTTAGACTGACATAGGGATTCTCCATCAGCAGCCGAAGGAGGGTAGCAGTGGAAAAGTAGAAGAAAGCATTTGTAAAACTGAAAAACAAAATAAGATCAGAGTTTCTTTTTTACACATAGCTGCTAGACAAATGTAAAATTCAGTGCATCTCTAGTTACAGGTTGGCGTCATGGATTCACTCTGAATGATTAGTCTCATATTTTTTGTCAATTTGTAATTCATCATTTCTCACTCACATTCTCTGTTGCTTGTAAGTGAAACAGTAAATTTCACATATGTTTGGGAATCTTTTCTTTTGGATTAATATTGTTACTCTTTAGAGTCATAAATTCCATCTAATGTAAAAGGAAACTTCAGTATAATTGAAAACATGTTCTAATCATTGCATCAAATGATAAAAGAAGAGTTAATTAAAAATACATTGTTTTAAAGTGACTTAAAAGGAAAGAAAAGAATGGAAACCACCACCTTGATTATCTGATAATGCAGGGCAGGATGAAAAGAATCAGCCTTTGCATTAATAAGCATTGGAAATCTGAGTTTTAATGCTGCAAACTACATTTTAAACAATTGTTTTGCTTAATTTTAGTAGTAAATTAACTTTTTTAATGTTGATTGATTTTAAATCATGGGATTTAGCTCTCAACCCCTTTGTGGCTCTCTAATTCTAAAACTTTGTAAAGGGAAAGCTAATTATCTAACTTCTAATTTGTAACACCAAAAGTTGGATAGTATTATTTTTAATGTAGCCCTGCTATGAGAGACAACATTCCCATTCAGTGAACCAGGATATTTCCATGCATGGACATGGGATAGAGACAACAATGCCTGGAACAGTGGAGGTGACTGTTTCTTAGCTTTAAACAGGAAGTGAATCTCTGTGCTGATACTAGTGGATGTCTCAGAAATCTTGGACACAGTTGATGATATGGTGCTGATGATACATACGAGACTGAGCCAGAGTAAATGGGTCTGCATTATGCTGGATCCACTCATTCCTCAGACAAATCCCACAGTGTCACAGTGGGCACCTGCTTGTCCTCATCTACAGTGTCCCTGTCACATAGAATCCGATCCTCTTAAGCATTTATATAAAACTCTTTGGAGAGATCTGCGAGGCCACAGACTCTAGTGCTACCAATACACAGATGACACTCAGCTATATCACTTTGTCCACCTTTGCAATTTCTGTGTCTCCAAAATGTCTCAATGCCTTGAAAGAAACCAGCAGATGGATTAAGAGGAACTGGCTCAAACCCACTCTAAGAAAGACACCAATTATGATAACTGGAAGTAAGAAATGCTTTGAAGAACATGTTAGTCCTGTAACCTCACCACTGAATAGTAGCATCAAGACCAGAGGTTGTCAAAATGGTGGGAAGAATCTGGGTGAATGCTGGACAATTTAGCTTTTCCCATACCAATGACTTCCTAAAACTAAATCCAAGTCAGTGGGACTACTCATGTCTTTAAAGTTAAGAATGTGCGTAAATGTTTACAGGATCAGGGTACAGATAAACATCTGAAACCAGGGAGAAGAGAAGGGAGAAGACTCTTAAGTTTCTTTGCCTTTACATAATTTTGTTTATTGTTTAGATATGAAGATGATGGGTATCCAAGAAATACTTTGGGGGGGTTACATATAATTTACACACCATCTAGTGTGCTAGGTGCATCAGACAGATATAAAGATAAGGTCTGTATTGCTAAAGAACTATATAAATAGACAACATAATAAGGGAATGCATTAAAAGGGGTAATGATGTGATTTGAATAGTAAGGTTTAGGATATGCCTGGGTTAGTTCCATGATTTTGTCATGGAATTTTTGGAGGGGCAATCTCTTCAGTGAATTGAGCAGGATGGAGATAGTAGTCCAGGGTTTTAAAGGGCTTTTATGGGTTTCATAAGCCTGCTGTCCTATCATGTCAACACTGCAAGAAATCATGGTCTTTATATAACGGTGTAACAGGGCAACTGTTTTATTACATTTGAATATATTTAAACTAAGTACAATAAAGCATTTTGAAATGCAGTGGTGAAAGACAGTAGATCACAGGATTGCAGAAAAATTCTAAGGAGGTGAAATAGCTATATTTTTGTTTCTAAATTTCATTTCAGGAATCCTCATCATGATGTCCATGTGTAACGAAGTGCACGTGTATGAATACATCCCTTCAGTCCGACAAACTGACCTTTGTCACTACCATGAACTATACTATGATGCAGCTTGTACCTTAGGGGCTTACCATCCACTGCTGTATGAGAAACTGCTGGTGCAGAGGATGAACAAAGGGTTACAGGATGATCTGTATCGGAAGGGGAAGGTAATCTTGCCAGGGTTCAGGTCTGTAAAGTGCCTGGGACGGAATCACTTCCCACACTTGTAAAAGTGACTCGTTCAGAAAAATGTGCAATAAGGTACTACTGTCGTACTATAAACAACAAAGGAATACTTGAAAATGTATCTTAGACCAACCTAGTCTTGAGTCTATAAACTGTAATTAAGTAGCAGGCATGAGAGTTCCTTCCTTCCTAAGCCTGAGTATGTATTACTGCTTTGCAAATAGTTAAAGAAAAAAAGCTTCGCTCATGAAAGGTGCAAAGGCACAGTTAGGTAGAAATACAATGTATTGTTGTGGGCATGACCTGTCAGAAAACATCAGAGGTTTCTTATGCCACATGTACTAGATGCCAAACTTAACAGTTAAATCTGACATTATGAAGCAGCCTGTATCATTCATACACAGGGCTGTCTGCTGAGAGATGGATGATTTCTCTTCATACCACAGGATTTTCACATCCCCACCCCCCTCCCCCCCCCAGAAAAAATAATCATGGTTTTGAACTGGGCATGCTATGAGTATAATGGGCCTGATTCTCATTCACACAAAGCTCCCTTTACTCCATTCTGGCAAGGTAAACGGGCTTTAAAGTGAATGTAAATTACCAATATAAAGGGACCTTCATAAATAAGAATCAGGCCCAATAGCTAGTCATTGTATTCAGGTAGTTTCTGCAGCCAGAAATTAACAAGTGATGTTTACTCACTTTTAAAGAGATATTACTGTACACACAGCCAGGTTATTTAAATAAATACAGTACTACTGCACAGATCTGTCATGGTCCATGCAGACGCTGCATTCAGGCACAGGGTGAAGAGAAGAGAATCTTCTCCATTCTTCAGAAAGCTCTCATTCTGCCCTCATTCAGCTTGTGCAGAAGACCAGCAAGAGGGCGTAAGTGAGATCGAAATGGTGCATGGGCTTTCTGCCTGGGGGCAGTTCCCCCCTCTGTGCACATATGTAGATAAACACTCCAGGAGAAGGGAGACAATGTGCTCTGCTTGCACATATACATTTGAAACAGATTTCTTACAAAAATGTAGGCCTGCCTTTTCCAAGGAAATAAGCATTTTAGATGGGGAGATTTCAGAAATTAGGTGTTTGCCTATTTTGTTGTAAGCCAAGTTAAATTCATTTATTATTGCTTTTAAAAAAGCAGGGCATTTTGTGTTTTGTTTTTGTGAGGAAAGAACAGGATGTCAGTATTTTTTTAATTCAAAATTATGAAGTCTATATCCTGGAGACATTGTAAAGCCTTCAGCAATCTTACTCTGGCTTACACACTGAGACAATCTCATAATTTCATTGTAAAAACACAGCATGGGTATTCTCTAAACTACTTCTAAATCCACCTGGATGTTAATGCATTTAAAATACGTTTTCTCTGACAAGAGTTCGATTTCAGGCTGGAGATTGGTTAATGCTCTTGTTTGCTTTTTAAAATTTGGTTTTCCAGTGAGCAAAATTCAGTAGGAGTGATTACGTACAAGAAATCATACATATCCTATCCATATCCATTCAGCAAAAAGGTGATTGGCTGGTAGAAACACTGTGTTATTAACAGCAGTGGAGTGGAAAAGCATATTTCACATATTTAGCTATTGGCTACTGAGAGAGAGCTGGCGATGGAGAAACCCACATTAATTATTTTAGGTCATCTTTGTTTATAAAAATCAGTGCTTTTCAATCTTTCTTTCTTTTTTGGATCCACTAAAAAATTTCAACTGGAGGTGTGGATCCCTTTGGAAATCTTAGACATAGTCTGTGGACCCCCAGGGGTCTGTCGACCACAGGTTGAAAATCACTGATATAAATATAAATCAGAAGAATTTTGTAATTCTCCCATCCAACCTTTCCTGCTGTTTTTCCTCCCTACAAGAGCAGAATTAGTTTACTGCACTTTCGCCTTCTTTTTTCAAGTTGTCATTATCTTGGGCTTTGCCGTCCTTCTAAAATTCTTCCTAGCTGACAAAGTGTGTCCATGTGTTCCAGACATGCCTTGTGTTGATTGGATAGGTATGTTCATAAAGCATTTTTTTCATACTGCCAAATGGACAGCATTCATTAATTTCAGCCTTAGTATCTGGATGCATTACATATTGATTTTGGAAAACACATTATAATAATTTTTTATTTCCGTTTTTGTTTTTAACAGTATCCAGCCTTAGTAGTGCTATCTAGCCTACAAAGGGGAAAAAAACTTTCCCCATATATTTGTTTCACTTAATTCACCTTCTGTGAAACACATTAAATCAGATTTTTTCTGCACGGGCAGAGTGGCACTTTGTTATACAGTGATCTTAGTATCAGATCAGGGTTTCCCATGTGCCAAGTTCAAATTAGATTAGTTCCCACACCTTTCAATAAATGGAGTTGATCATATTTCTAGGACAAATGAGTACCGTAAGTCACTGTGCCCTGTGCAGAAGTCTCTAAGACTCCACAAAATAGCATGCCAGTTTCCTACTCATTTGCCCATGCTAAACTTAAACTCTTGTTTCCATCAGGAATAAAAAAAGCTAACCAGCAATACTCACAATTGTCCACAACAATAGGAGTGCGTTGTATTACACGCTAGATAGTCTGTCATCACGGTGCAGCTTGTACGCAGCCCTGTGGACTCTAAAGATTCCCGTAAAGAAAAACGAGAGGCTGCATACTTAGCACTCCTGCTTAAATGAAGTGCTGCCCTTTAAAATTCTCACACAACCCTGGGTACGCATTCATCCAATGGATTTTATACTTGCATGCACATCCTTTTTGGGGCAGTAATAGTGCGCACTTGCGGCACCTGAGCAGAAAATCTTTTTTGGCCAAGTGCAAATGCCAAGAAACTGTCACCTTTCCCTCGATGATTTAATTATTTACATTGGTGTGGATCTTTTAAACACCATGTCATCTGTCCTAATTCTATCCCCGTGTATATTACAATTCACCAACCATATGAATGTTATATCTTCACGCTCGAGCTTAGCTTTGCTTTAGAGCTGTGCTAAGTGCACCAGCCTCTTCCCAGAAAGGAGGCCAGCATCAACTCTGTGAAGCACAGGGTCTCAATTGTCCCAAGGAGGGAGGGCCTTAAGGTGGCTTCCAAACCCTGGTTTCCCCTGTGATATTTCACTGTTCTACAAACACAGGCATCTTGACACTTTAAGATTTTCTCCTCCCACTCCTGCTGTCTATCTTAAAAAAAAAAAAAAAAAAAAAGAGAGAAAGAAAACATCAGTACAAGTTTAGCTCAGCCTGGTTTGCTAACTGAGAATTCAACTGGTTTCAGAGTAACAGCCGTGTTAGTCTGTATTCGCAAAAAGAAAAGGAGGACTTGTGGCACCTTAGAGACTAACCAATTTATTTGAGCATAAGCTTTCGTGAGCTACAGCTCACTTCATCGGATGCATACTGTGGAAAGTGTAGAAGATCTTTTTGAACACACAAAGCATGAAAAAATACCTCCCCCCACCCTACTCTCCTGTGCTGGAAATGGCCCAACTTGATTATTATACACATTGTAAGGAGAGTGATCGCTTTAGATAAGCTATTACCAGCAGGAGAGTGGGGTGGGAGGAGGTATTTTTTCATGCTTTGTGTGCATAAAAAGATCTTCTACACTTTCCACAGTATGCATCCGATGAAGTGAGCTGTAGCTCACGAAAGCTTATGCTCAAATAAATTGGTTAGTCTCTAAGGTGCCACAAGTCCTCCTTTTCTTTTTGAGAATTCAACTGAAATTTTACTTCGGAACAACAAGAGGCCAGCAGGGGGAAGCAAAGGGCAACATGAAGAGAACTACAGAACTGCTGCTTTCACCAACCTTCCCTCCCGTCATGGTGCCTCCCTCCTGAGTTTTGGTATTCTTTGCTTTTATGGGAGGCCATTGAGGTTTTTTTATGTGTTGGGTTTTTTTAAAAACCTTTGAGAGCAGAAATCATTTATCAAAAATCCATACAAATCAGTTGCATTTAAAAGAGTGAATGAATGTGTATTAGGTGTTCAATAGACATCTAGATAGCTTTTTAATAATGGTAACTGGTGACTGATATTTTATATATACATAAGGAACGTGTGATACATTTCCCCATCCAAATCATTCATCGATATTTTAGGGTGCGATCTTGTCACCCTTGTATGTATGTAACTCCCACTTGAAGTGAGTGGGAGATTTGCCTAGGCAAGGCCTGTACGTTCCTGCAACATAACACACATGACGCAAATGCTCAAGTTAGACTCATCCCCCTTTTATGCCTCTACAGTTACAAAAGCCTAGTTGCTGTGCACTGATGGTATATGATTAAGAGGTGAGACGGTTGCACTTAAAAAAAAAAAGAAAAAAAAAAGAAAAATCACCCACAAAGCTTGGGTAAATGCGCTGAATTTATGTTAATTTTTTTTGGTTTGCTGTGTTTTCCACTGTGAATTATGCAGCTTTTTCAACAGGTGGTGGCTGTATTGTTTTATGCATGAAGCCTTTAGATGGTTAAATCAAGGTATTCTTCTGTTAATTCCAGAGAAATTATTAAAGGTGTGGCTCAAAATGAGTCAAAAGTTTTTAAGGGGGAAAATATTTCTGATATTCCATTCCTTCTGTTTTCCCAAGGCTTACCTGGCCCTCATTCTCCACACTGTTAGTCAGTGAAGTTACACCACTGTAACAGATTTGTATGTGGTAAAGAGACAGAGAGATCTATGTATAATTATATTGATCTACACACACAGG
Organism: Lepidochelys olivacea; assembly: GCF_965140295.1. Lineage (NCBI taxonomy): Eukaryota > Metazoa > Chordata > Testudines > Cheloniidae > Lepidochelys > Lepidochelys olivacea. The sequence continues at coordinate 115,952,820 of NC_140411.1, forward strand.
GCTGGTCTACACACTGAGCGCAAATATTTAGCTCAATCAATGCAACGTACTGGTGTTGACATTCTTTTGTTTCAGATTAAGGATTCCTTCTTGATTCTTTTTGCATCAATTTCTTGCCAAATTAAGCAAAATTGAAATAGTTCATTTTTAACTGGAAGTGAGTGCCACGTTAAGAGGTTGCACAGATTTAACTCAATCCATTTAGAAACCGTTTGAATTAAATGGGTGCTCAAATTGTGTGTATAAGTGACCACACCTGGTTACTTTTGTGTTGGTCTTCCTCTTCAGTAAGGCTCTCATAAACCGGGAAATGCTATTCAGACACTGGTACAAACTTATGATGAAAGTAATGTGAAATACATTGTCTGTGAAAGTGTCACTTCGAGTTCTTTCCTTTCATCTCCAATCCATAGATATGTTAGACTGTTTTTTGAAGCAGACTGTGAAATGTCATTAGAGAGCATATACAGATTTCCTGAATGCTATCCTCTACAGTGCAAAGAGGATACCTGATTTAACTGTTTGAACTTTTAAAGTAGCCCATGTCTGGGCATGCCTCTCACAGGCTTATTTAATTAAATGAATTTTGACACTCTGAATTTCTTCTCTTCAACTTGGCAATCAAATCCAGAGTTTTGTTCTTTAAATATCAGCTATGTAGAAGTCTTACATATATCCATATCATCTCATCCTCTGTGAAATGTAGTCATTGAACTATTCAAATATGGAAGACTGTGTACTTTTTTAATAGCTTTGAGAATTATTTTGTATGATGATTTTTTTAAATGAATGTGTACTCTTCAACAAATTAAATCTTAAGATTTTACAGGAGTCACATTTTTAAACAGTGTTTGTATACATTTTAACACTTTTCTATTTTCTATTTTGATTTTGTATATTTTTATGTATGCACAGTGTACAGATTTTTGCTGTAAATAAAACATTTGTTTTCATTTATTTAGCAGTGCTGGTCCTTAGCTTGAATGGATGAAATTGCACATGACATGAAATGAGGATGTTACTGGTCAGTTTTACATAGTGAGGAGACCAAGACTGAAACAGAGGTAGAGGCTGACAAGTAGCTTGTTTAATTAAAAATGGAAAACATACAATAGAAGTGGATTGAGATACAGAGCAATAAAAGGGATTATGGATGAAATGGTTGCTATAAACCACTGATCAATAAAAGGATGTGGGATGACTGTGAACAGATTTCGCTCAGCGACAAGAATAGGGAGAATACACAGACGCTGAGGGCTGGTGTACACAGGGAAATTGGCCGGAATGTCTATCGTGGAATCATTATTTCAGAATCAAGTCCCTGTTGCTATAGACTAGAGCGTCCTCATGGGCAGTTATTCTGGCATAGCTATAGAAGAATAGTTTATTTCACTATAGCTGTGCTGGTCAATTTCTCTGCTTAGACAAGTACTAAGAAAAGGCTGCACTCTCGTGACTAGATGCTCGATTCAGAATGTAGGCAACTTTCTGTTGAAGTGAATGATTTGCCTTCTCAAGAAATCATGTCCTAAAGTTAGTAAAGCAAAAATTTCTTTATACAGACCATAATTTAAAGTGAAGAATGAACGACAAAAGGGAAAACATAACCGCACACACACTTAGGGGATAAAATACAACATTGTGCAACCGCGAGGGGGCTGACCCAAAGCCCATTGAAGTCTATGGGAGTCTTTCAGCTCATTGTAAAGAGCTTTGGATCAGGCCCCTAATTTAGAGAGGTGGACTAATCTAGGTAGCCTGCATTTTTTTTATCTCAGAGTTCCTGTTTACTAGGTATGGTCAAATTGTGAGGCAGTCAATTAAACAGAAGTGACGTGTTAGATGTTGGATTGTTGTTTAGATAACCACAAAGCCATTACTAAGTCAGAATTCCACCTTTTATTATAGCATTTACTTGAGAGGAGTGTGCACATGTGGAAACTAGCCATTTTCACTTTTTCAGAAAGGAAACTTAGTCATTTACACTTACCACACGACGTGAAAGTAAGATAAGAGGCCTTTTTTGTTTAATAATGCTCTGATCACCTAGGGGCTGAACAAAAAATTACTCTTTTGAAAAACTTGATTTGAAGAAGGCTTCCCTTTTCAGGCCCTTCAGATTAACTTAACTTGTGTTTTTTACCTGTATTTTTTTTACAAGATCACTGCATTCTTCATGGTAAAATGAACCTAGCAAATAGGGGGCGTTGGAGGGGGAGATTCCTTGCTGAAGAAGAAGCGAGCACGAATTCTTGGGGCGAGTGGGCAAGCTTGTTTTTCTTTTGGCTTACTTAAAATGTACGGTGTGGCCTGTTGGGAACTGTGTGTAAGGGGACAGTTGGAGTGGGGGCCAGGGGTTTACTGGCTGCTACCTGAGCAGGCTCGAGCCTCCTGTCCTCTGATCATTGCTCATCCTTGTGGCTACCCTGCCAGCATGTGTTAATGCGGGGGCAGGTCTGACCTAGGAGAGAATGGCTTACGAGCTAGAGGTTAAATGAGCAGGGGATAGCACACGGGGGAATCTGAGAAGGAGTCTGTAGGAGGGGAAAGAATAAAATCACCAGGCTTCAGAACAGCCACGATGCCAGTGCCAACGCTGCTCCTGGCTTCTCCACCTGTGTCCTGACCAGGGAGGCCTCTACCCAAGTCCTGGTGTGGATTTGCAGAGACTGCGGCCTGCATTTCCCCACCAAGGAAAGCCGGGCTGGGGAGACCATCCAGAGTGAAAGGTGCCTGCTGGTGGAAACTCTCAAGAAGCAGGGTGGGAGAGCTACAGGAGGAGGTGACCAGGCTGAGGAGCATCCGTGCCCGTGAGGAATTCACTGGAAACATGAAGGCTGAGGAAGCAATCCAGCTGGAATGGGCTGCAGTAGGGCCACCTGGGGAGGAGGAAATGGCTCCTTCACAGGGAGAAAACTGGCGGGTGGCAACTTCTGGCAGCAGGCAGTGCTCCACCCCTGCTCCCAACCCACCATGCACAGAGATAAAAAGGGGTATGCTGCCCTGGCCATGCGGGATGAGGACTCTCCCCCAAAGGTGGAGGAGCAGAAGCCACGTACCCCCACTGGCCACTACTCCCAAGAGGAAATGAAGGGTAGTGATAGCCAGTGACTCCCTTCTCAGGGAGGCAGAAGCACTGAGTGGCTGACCTGATCTGGCATCCCAAGAGGTGGGCTGCCTGCCAGGGGCCCATATTTGAGATCTTATGGAAGGATTGCTGAGGATCATCTCTGACCCTCTGATTACTCTCTGATGCTGCTCATCCACTAATGATTCTGTGAGGTCTGGCCCTGAGCAGACCAGAAGTGACTACAGGGCCCTGGGAGTAAGGGTGAGGGAGCTGGGAGTGCAGGTGGTGGTCTCTTCAGTCTTTCCGATCAAGGGTAGGGGCCCAGGCAGAAAGAGATGCATCCTGAAGGTGAATGCCTGGCTGCGAGGATGGTGTCGCCAGGAGGGCTTCAGCTTCCTTGACCATGGGATGCTTTTCTGAGAAGAAGAGCTGCTGAGCAGAGATGGGGTCCATCTATCACGGAAGAGCAAGAATATCTTCAGATACAGGCTGATTAACGGAGTGAGGTGGCTTTAAACTAGGTCTGACGGGCAGGAGACAAAAGCCCACAGAAAAGTCCAAAACATGGAGACTTGGGTGAAGGGTTGGAATATGTGGGGGGGGAACATGGGCAATCACAGCTGGGACAAAGGCGAGACAAGAGGGAACACAGACAAGAGGGAAATCTAATAAACATTTTAGATGTCTGTATAATAATGCAAGTAGTATGGGAAACAAATAGGAATAACTGATCACAGTAAATGATCACAATTATGACATAACTGGCAGCACAAATGTTAACTCGATGGGATAATTCACATGCCTGGAATATTGGCAAAGAAGGGTACAGCTTGTTGGGGAAGGAAGGGCAGGGAAAAAAGTGAGAAGGTGTTGTCTTGTATATCAAATATGTATAAACTTGCACTGAGGCTGAGATAGAAGTGGGAGGCAGAACTGTTGAAAGTCTCTGGATAAGAATGAAAGGGGTTAAAAAAAAGTGATGTCGGAGTCGACTACAGACCACCGAACCAGGAAAAATAAGTGGATGAGGCTTTTTTTAAACAGGAGTCGGTGGTGATGGGGGACTTCAACTACCCAGATATCTGTTGGGAAACTAATATAGAAAGGCACAGATTATCCAACAAGTTCTTGGAATGCACTGGAGACACTATCTTACTACAGACGGTGGAGAAACAACTCGGGGAAAAGCTAGTCCAGATTTGATTCTTACAAACTGGGAGGAACTGGTTGAGAATTTGGGTGAAAGTGATCATGAAATGATCGAACCCCCATGAGTATAAGTAATGGTAAGTGGGGAAACAGCAGAATAAAAACAATGAACTTCAAAAAGACACGACTTCAGTAAATTCAGAGAATTGGTAGGGTGAGATGCCACAGGAAGCAAGTCTAAGGGAAAAAAGAGTTCAGGAGAGTTGGCAGTTTTTTAAAGAGACATTATTAAGGTTGCAAGAGCAAACTATCCCAAGAACAAATCATGTCAACCCAACCTAATAGCTTTCTTTGACAGGGTAACAAGCCTTATGGATCGGGAGAAAGCAGAAGATGTAATATATCTTGACTTTAGTAAGGCTTTTGATACTGTCTCACATGACCTGCTCATAAGGAAACTAGAGAAATATAGCCTAGATGAATCTACTATAAGGTGGGTGCACAACTGGTTGGAAAAGCATACTCGGAAAGAGTAATCATCAGTGATTCACAATCAAACTGGAAGAGCGTATAGAGCGGGGTCCTGCACAGATCTGCCCTAGGTCTGCTTTTATTTAATATCTTTATAAATTATTTGGATAATGGCAAAGAGAGTACACTTATAAAGTTTGCCAAACTGGGAGGGACTGCAAGCACTTTGGAGGACAGGATTGAAATTAAAAATGGTCTTGACAAACTGGAGAAATGGTCTGAAATAAACAGGATGAAATTCAATAAGGGCATGCAAAGTACTTCATTTAGGAAGGAATAATCAATTGCACACATTCAAAATGGGAAATGAGTAGGAAAAGGATCTGGGAGTTATAGTGGATCACAAACTAAATATGAGTTAACAATGTAACACTGTTGCAAAAAAGTGAGTATTATTCTGAGATGTATTATCAGGAGTGTTGTAAGCAGCACGACACACAAAGTAATTCTTCCACTCTACTCAGCTGGAATATTGTGTCTAATTCCGGGCATCACACTTCTGGAAAGATGTGGACAAATTAGAGAAAGTCCAGAGGGAAGCAATAGAGGAAAGCAAAAGTGATTAAAAGTCTAGAAAACATGACTTATAAAGAAAGACTGAAAAAAACAGGTTTGTTTAGTCTGGATAAGAGAAGACTGAGAGGGAACATGATAACAGTCTTCAAGAATGTGAAATGTTGTTATAAAGAGGAGGATGATAGAGTGTTCTCCTTAACCGCTGAGGTCACGACAAGCAGCAAAGGACTTAAATTGCAGCAAGGGAGATTTAGGTTAGACATTAGGAAAAACTTTCTAACTGAAAAGGTAGTTAAGCCCTACAACAATTTGCCTAGGGATGTTGTGGAATCTCCATCACTGGAGGTTTTAAAGAGTAGGTTAGATAAATACCTGTCAGGGATGGTCTAGATAATACTTAGTCCTGCCTCGGTGCAGAGGACTGGACTAAATGTCCTATCGAGGTCACTTCCAGTCCTACATTTCTGATTCTATTATTTAAATTCCACTGTTTCATAAGGTGATAAGTGGTAATTTTATCTTATGGTGTGGGGCTTAACCTGCACACCTCCAGGTCAACTATCGAGAATCCAAAACCTCGTGGATTTCTACAGCTTTGGCACTGGTCACAGAGTAGGCCCTTTAGCTCATATGTGAAAATTCCATTTCCCTTAGTGAGCAGGGGACCTGCGCTAATCAGCTGTCTGCATGGTGGGCTGAGGGCCTCCTGGGAGGTGCTGAACACTGTCCACTCAGGTTGACTTAATTGGGAGTTGAAGGTTCTTGGCTCCTCACATGCTTGGGCTGACAGAGCCTGGGATCACTTGAGTACTCTTCGCTTTTATCAGGTAGATCAGAGTAAATGCAGTGATGTGGGAGCTATCCAGCATTTCAGCAGGAGGTTGAGACCCATCAGGAAAGATGACGTGTTGTCTTAACCCACTCTGTGCTCAGTGATGATGGCTGTGGAAGGTGAGCCACTACCTTTCTGATGTCACTGCAAGGAAACAGAGGTAACTGGTGTAGATGTCCTGTATAGATTTCATCAGTGTCAACTACTGTATGCTGTAGAATGACTGGAAGTTTGTCTTCTTGGAAGGAGGTACTGATGATCTAATTTATTAATGGAAGTCAGAAGTTCTTTAGCAATCATGAAGAGCATAGTTCTGTTTTACAGGTGGTGACGTTGGACATTCCTTAGAACTTCCAGGATTTCTTGTTTGATAATTAGTCCAAATTTCATCATAACAGATGGTAGCAGACATTCCTCATACTGGGGTGGTTACTTTTATCCCAGCAAGGTCCTGTCTGGATTTGATACTTTTTGTCTCTGGAGTAGACCAAGAACTTCTTGTGGTAAGTAGAACTTGGATCTGGGGTCATGCATACATATTTTGCATCAATAATCCAAGAATTTTAAAAGAACTGGCCGAGGAGTTTGCTGGACTGTTGATGATTATTTTCAATAAGTTGTGGAGCACTGGGGAAGTTTCAGAAGACTGAAAGAAAGTAAATTTTGTGCCAATTTTTAAAAACGGTAAATAGAATGATCCAGGTAATTATAGGCCTGACATCGATACTTGGGCAAGATAATGGAGTGGCTGATACGGGTTTAGATTAATAAAGAATGGTATTATAATAAATTAATGCAAATCAACATGGCTTTATGAAAAATAGATCCCGTCAAACTTACTTTATATCTTTTTTTATGAGATTATAAATTTTGTTGATAAACATAATAGTGTGGATGTAGTATACATAGATTTCTGTAAGGCATTAGACTTGCTTCCGGCCAACATCTTGATTAAAAAACTAGAACAATATAAAATTAACATGGCACACATAGATCGGTTCTTGGCCTTATGCTATTTAACATTTTTATCAATTAGCTGGAAGAAAACATAAAATCATCACAGATAAAGTTAGCAGATGACACAAAATTGTGGGAGTGGTAAATAATGAAGAGGACAGGCCACTGATTCTGAGTGATCTGGATCACTTGGCAAATTGGGAACATGCATCATGTTCCCAATATGCATTTTAATATGGCTAAATGTAAATGTATAGATCTAAGAACAAAGAATGTAGGCCATACTTACAGGATAGGGGACCATCCTGTAAAGCAGTGATTCTGAAAAAGATTTGGAGGTTATGGTGGATCATCAGCTGAGCATGAGCTGCCAGTATGATGCTGTGACTAAAAGATCTAATGTGATCTTTGGGTGCATAAAGAGGGGAACCTTGAGTAGGAGCAGAGAGGTTATTTTACCTCTGTATTTTGAAGTGGTGTGACTATTGCTGGAGTACTCTGTCCAGTCCTGGTGCCAACAATTCAAAAAGGGTGTTGATAAACTGGAGAAGGTTCAGAGAAGAGCCTTAGAATGATTGAAACATTAGAAAACATGCCTTATAGTGACAGACTCAAAGAGCTCAATCTATTTAGATTAACAAAGAGAAGGTTAAGGGGTAATTTGATTACTGTCTACAAGGACCCACAAGGGGAACAAATATTCAATAGTGGGTTCTTCAAAATAGCAGTGAAAGGTATACCATGATCCAATGGTGGAAAGCTGAAGCTAGACAAATTCAGACTGCAAATAAGACATGAATTTTTGACAGTGAGGTTAATTAACCATTGGAACAATTTACCAAGGGTTGTGCTGGATTCTCCAGCACTGATAATTTTTAAATTCAAGATTGGACGTTCTTCTAAAAGATCTGCTCTTGGAATTATTTGGGGGAAGTTCTATGGTCTGTGTTATGTAGGAGGTCAGATTAGAATAGATGATCACAATGGTCCCTTCTGGCCTTGGAACCTATGAATAAGCAAGTCTACTGCATGGAACAGTTTTGCTGGTTGTGATTTTGCTGTTGTAAGGAAGGTCACTATATCTTCCTTTATAGCTTCAGGGGCTCCTTGAGCTATTAGCTTGAGCTATTGCAGTGGGGGAGGTTTAGGCTGGATATTAGGAAAAACTTTTTCACTAGGAGGGTGGTGAAACACTGGAATGCGTTGCCTAGGGAGGTGGTGGAATCTCCTTCCTTAGAAGTTTTTAAGGTCAGGCTTGACAAAGCCCTGGCTGGGATGATTTAATTGGGTATGGGTCCTGCTTTTGAGCAGGGGGTTGGACTAGATGACCTCCTGAGGTCCCTTCCAACCCTGATATTCTATGATTCTATGATTAATGAATTGTGGATGAGCAAATCTTGTGCCATGGGCATTCCAACCATCTTATGCAACTTTTCTGAGACTCGTGGTCCCTGCGGCAGTGATGTGAGTGAAGGGGTCACTTGGGGGCTATTTTGTCAATGGTTTTGTTAAGAAGTAAGTTGGAGTGTTCTTCTTCAACACATTAATCTTTTGATTTGGTGGGTTTTTTTATTCCAGGATCTTCTGGGACCAAAATCTACTGAGGACTAGCTGATTTGCTTGGTTCACTGGCGTGGCAATGACGGATCTCTTTAATACATATCATACATCAGTAATGTCTATTACAGACCTGGGTATATTTCCTTATTTAAATTCTATTTCACAATAACAATATGTCACTCCATGCAATGCACTTCAAAGCAGTGATTGCATATCTCTGGAAGTTAAATTCAGTCAGTCTCTGGCTTTGTGCCTTGTTGCCCAAGGCAAGCTACAAATGCACTTCTTGTCATTTCTTCTTACTAAAAATGTATTAGTGCTCAATTAAATTCTTATCAAGATTGATGGAAATGTTAATTAGATTCATTAAAACATTTGAATCCAACTTTAATGTTTTAATGTAGATTTTGTAGATTTTATAGATTTTGGGGGGGGGGGAATCAAAGATGTCCACCGAAAAGATTGCAGCTGCAACAGCAAGTACAAATAAGATATAATGGAAGATATCGAAGAAGCTATGAATGATGTAACCAGATGTACATTAACAAAAAAATGTCTCATTCAGTCATGGCTGCTGCTAAGAAAACAAAGTAATTACAGAAATTACCGGTCAGTGAAATGGAAGATTTTTATTTTACTGGCAAAACATTAGAGATGGTTGACGTAAATTCAGGAAAGCAAAATTTCACAATGATGGTGTGGGGGAAAGTATTGTTGACCTGACCCCAGCCCACTCTGTGACAAGATCTATGCACTATATGCAGCATAGGCAAGAGCGGTAACACAAGAGACCTACAGGCCGGCATCCTGTAAGACTTAGCTTAAGCTAAGAGCATTTGCATATGATGGGCCGTGGTATTTTGACCCAGATAACAAACCAGGCCAACCTCTAGCCTAGCTCAAGTCCCTAGCTATCCATTATATGCAACCCCCCCCCAAACCTGCAAAAGCCCCTACACAAAACGCTGCCACAAGCAAACAGCAGATCTTGATAATAACGAAGTGCGTCAGCACAGTGCTAATTATGAAATTGTTTATTTTAGCTCCTTATAAGGCTTTATTAACAATGCTTGAGTGATAAAAAAAATTAAGGAAATGTATCATTTGACTTGGATGTAAAAAAAAATGATATAGGACTGGTACTAAAGGGGCAGGACAGAGAGAGATCAGAGTGGCACCTGTGTGAGACCATCTCTATCTCCCTCTCCCTGCATGCTTGTATTCAATAAAAGACCTCAGACTGTTTGAACCAAACAGATGGTGTGACTCGTTTTCCACAACAATGGGAAAGTAGTACCAGTAGCAGTGGCTGACTAAAAGAAGAGTGGCTGGGACAGAATCTGAATTAGTTTGTCAAGATCAGGAGTGTTCCTGGTGTATTCAGTTGGACTGTGCCTCCAAATGAATGATGTACTGCTATGTCAGGATAAGCACAGAGTATAGGCAATTAATGTCTATAGAACTGTAAATGTACATGACACTTTACAAACCACAATAGGGGAAAACATTTTCCTACCTCTAAGAACTTACTCCCTGAGATGCAGGACATGAGTTCCATTAAGGGGGGAGGGAGTGGAGAGAAGAACTGGGGAGAAGATAAGAATGATTTACATATGTGGTTCAGGGTTATCAGATTTCCTGATTCACTCCCCTAGCCCACCCAACCCAGCTCTTAGAGCTAACCTTTATAGTGAAGTTACAGATCCAGCTTGCTGCCTTCTGTTGGGCTTTTCCCAAGACCTCTTCCACTCAGTTCCCCAAGAACTCAGTTCGATTCGTCTCATCACTTAGGTTCTTTTATTTGGCATTAAGCAAACGTATGCCGAGTTGATCAGACTCAAGCATAGGGTGTGAGGGTTGGACATACACATCCAAAGTTACACAGCAAACCTCTTCCTTCATATCCATTGACACATTACACTGCATTTACTATACATTGTTTTACACATTTTGGGATTGGTTTGGTTACTCTGTAGGAATCAATTCCTGTATGGCATACTCTGTTTATGCACTGTCCGCGCTTGACCTACTTTTTATCTCATTTTTACATTTCCAGCTTATTTTGTCCATTGTTATTTTGCTCATAGTAAGTGGTTCCCTGTGTGTTTTCCCTCTTATCTTGGCTAGCTCAGACATTGTCTCTTAGTTTACTGACCCATCCACTTATCTTAGTTGGCATAAATATTGTGCTTTCAGCCTGCTAATTAATCTCCCTACTCCTATCTTCCAGCAAATAAGGCCTCCCCCACATCCCCATGTTTCATTTCTTACGTCAGGCCAGGCCTACATTGTTCTAACATGCCAGAGGCTTTTCATCTTGGAAACCTGCTGCTGATATGGGTACTGCCTGGTGTGAGTTGTAGGTTTTAAGGACAAAGTTGAAGAACGGAAATGGCACTTAGTGGACAGAACATGGAAACCTGTTTTACTTATAGGGAGCTACATCTGTGAAGGTGAGAACTGATGAATCCTGCTGCAGCCATTGACAGTGGGAGCATCATCTCTCCCCCCCCCCCCCCACCATCTAAGGAGAGGGCAGAGGCAGATGCTGACCTGTAGAGAGGGAGTGATGAGTTAATGAGTGGAGGGAGCAGAGGATAAAAAGGTGCTCGATCAATATGGATTTCTTAAATATAGATTCTGAGAGAGCAGGAAAAAAGGAGATAGGGAAGGATAGAAATAAGACTGGCAGGAGCTGAACATAAACCCTGGATAGAGTGGGAGAGGATGGATGGGCATGAAAGGGTGGACCTGGATTGGAAGAGACATTACCTGAGGGGAGGACGAGGCAAAGAATAAGTCTGAAATGACATGAAGATTTGTGAGAGTAAGAAAGAGAAGGTCACACTTAGAGTGAAGAAAAGGTGGAAGAGAAGAGAAGCAAGTGAAGGAGAGGTTAGAAGTAATGAAACAGATAAAACTGCTGTTCCCTACTGGCTACTGCTTTTTTATTCTTTTTATAATATCTACAGAGAAACCTGACCAATCCACTGCTGTACTTGATGCTAGGCTCAGTGCTATCCATTTTATATGAATATAGAGAGTATTAAACACTAGGCCTGGTATTAAAAGGTTTAAAAGTCCATTTCTATTTGCCTGACTGCCCCCAGAATTTAGATGATCAAACCCCAGATTCACCAGAGTCTCTACATGAAGCATAAATCTAAGCACAAATTTTCTCATTGGGTTTTTTTTTTGGTTTTTTTTTTTTTTTTTTGGTCTTTCATGTTCACATTGCTCTGACTTCCTGATTCAGTGCACTCAAGTTTTCCGTTTGCTCTGAGGAATTCTTGAGGCAACCTTAGAATTGGTTAGCTTGTTCCATGCAAACATAACTTATGGATTGGTGACTTTCCGCAGTATAACTGTAACATTTTATACAAGTTCTAATCAAGCTCCACTGAACAGAGTTGTTCAAATGGCTCAGCTTGACACTTCTCCATTTTCTTATGACATTGTCGGAGTAAGTGATAATTAAGGGGCCAGATTTTGCCTGGTCCATACAAGGTGCATGCAGAAGGAGAGGAAAGACCAGGCAGAATTGCAGTCTTTGCACTCTAGGAAGTTTAGGGGTTGCTCCCTCCCTACTATTCAAGTCTCCCAAAGGGGGCAGGGAAGGGTGGGCAGAAGGCAGAGCATTTGGCTTCCTCCTCATCTGACCCTACATGCATCAGCCAGCAAAGCTGTCCAACTGCACAGGAGGGAATGAACTGTATCCCACAAGAGGCTGTAGTAACAGGTGTTTGGAAGGTGTCCCTTAGGGTAATGTAGCACCATGCTGAGTTGTGCCTAAATGGCCCAGTCTGGCCTTAAATTACTAGCTGTGACAGAGGGAGATATTTTGTGTCAAATTGCCTCTATTTTACAATGAAGGCAGGTTATTGTGATGCATTCCAGACAGGTGCCCTGCCCAAGGAAGATGTTCAACCCCTTGTTGTAGGGCCATCAAGGAGAAGCCATCAGACCACAATCTAAAGCTATTAACTGACTGTCCCTCAACTGCTGACCCATCCTCCTGGAACGATAGTTTTTTTCTGCACAGGGATCCACTTGTGGGTAGAGACAAGTGTTCCAACCAAGCAGGTGGCAAAGAATGTTTAAAAGCGGGGTGCTGCTCAGAAAAAGAGGTCATCCATCGCCACAGAACTGAAGGGCTTGCAGGGATGAGAGGCCAGGAGGGACTCTGCTGGGCCTGAAATGCTAACAGAACTTGGACTCTCAGTAGGAGTAAGATCAGATTAGGGAGGGCTACATCTCAGGACTTTCATTATTTTGTAAAGAGCTGTAACCCTTTAGTGCCTTTTAAGTCACTGTGGTTAAGAAATTCCTTTTGTTGAGTCTTTGTCCCTTGCTTTCCTGCCACATTGTCTCTGAAGGGCTTAAACTAGCCCAGACTAGGTGGAATGTGTGTAAGTGACTGGGGGGGGGACCCAGAAGACATGAGGCACTGGTTTCAGGGTCTAGGACATCTATGAGACAGTGCCCCACATCTAAAGAAGGGGTCAGACAGGGTCTGAGCATGAGAATGTGACTAGACTCTACCTAGACTGAGTTGGCTTGGAAGCATATGGGATTCAGTGATTGGGTCCACTCACAACAGACTGGTGTCTGCACAGTGCGGTGTGGGGCCAGATTATAACTCTTATCAAAGACTTCCTCCTCCACCTTCTCAGCACTTTGTTCCAACATAACTCTCAAAGGAGAAAGTCCGGGCTTCTGGGATTTTGTGCCTGAGTTCATGAAAACTTATGCAAGTGCACAGTGTACTGTCCTTTCTATTAAAGACTGTTGGCAGGTATGGGTTAATCATGGCGGAGGGAAGAAATCCCTTGTGCTGTAGCAAGGGGATTCCAGAACCCCAGCATGGTGGAAAGTCAGAGGATAGGGACTGCAGCTGTCCTGATTTTGCAGAAGTAGTTGGAGGGGGAAATTGCCAACAATGCTGCCTGCAGAGATATGACTTGAGACTGTTTCTGCTACCATTGATTCCTATTGGTCCTGGACTTTGGTCTTTCTAGGTGTTTTGTACCAAACGGTTGCAGTGTTTACTCACAGAGGGATTCCTGATTACTGTGTAATAGCTGGCAACTTATTAAAATCACCCTTTTTCTCAACATAATCAGCAGCAGCTGATAAAAAACAACACAACACACAGTCAAGCTGTCAAACTTGTTGCCAGCGGATGTTGTGAAGACTAAAAGTATATGTTACTATACCAGAGGATTTCTGTATGATTTTTAATTTTATATGGTGTAAAGATCCCAAAGCAATGTTAATTAGAAGGCCTTTCCTTTTTCCTTTCTCTGTGAGCGGTTTACAAGGCAAAACTGCTCAGCGCATCTTGGGACAGAGAGTCTGTTCTCAGAAGAGATAAGATTTGCAAAAACAACTGTTCCTTGAAATAGCACACAGAGACTCCCACCCTTCTCACATTTTTTATCTTGCTTGTTATGTATGTTATATGGTAAGGGGGTTCAGCAGTTTCGTTATACCCTAAGAGTTGTTAAAGTCAGAAGAGATATATGTTGAAATAAAGCTTGAAAATGCATGTGAATGGATGTTGTGTGTAAATAGAAGATGAATGGTTTGGAGTGCCGGCCTAAGAGTTACCACTTCAGTATTGATTGGCTGAAGAATGTGCTAAGTGGAGATAATCAGATGACCCCCGGAGGGCAGACTAGAACCCACCCAACGGCCTCAAGGATGGGAGAACCGAAGAACTAGATAACATCTGGCAGCACGGAGCCGTCAGGGATCTGTCATCTGCTTATTGATTCAGCAACAGCATGATGAAGCCACCTTCATAGATTGGCATAGGAATAAACTCCTATAAAAACAGACCCTAAAGACTAAGAACTTTGAGTCTGGTTCTACAACCTCCCACCAGGAGCATCGGATGCGCATCTGGCAAAGACTCAGCTCCACCCTCAGGCCCAGGTTACCTGGACAGTAACTTGGCATGAGCAACGTCTAGGCTGGTAACTATAACAACTTTGCAGAACCGGCATGTGTATGTGTGTAGGAGTGAATGGGATGTAGTAAATATGACTGTTTACTTGCTTTGCCTCTTTTGGTATTTTGTGTGAGTACATGGGATAGAAAGTTTATGACTACTTGTTTACTGTGCCTCTTTTTGTATTCACAATAAACGCAGCGTTTTGTCTTATCCCCTTTTAAAAGATCCTGTTGGGTTTTATTTTATTGGTATAACATTTAACTGGGTTCAAAAAAGAATTTGGTAAATTCATGGATGATGGGTATTATAAGAATGGCCATGGTGCTCTGGGTGTCATAAGAATAGCCCATACTAGGTCAGACCAATGGTCCTGTTTCCTGACAGTGGTCAATGCCAGCTGCTTCAGAGGGAATGAACAGACCAGAGAAATTATCAAGTGATCCATCCCCTGTTGTCCATTCCAGCATCTGGCAGTCAGCAGCTTAGGGACACCCAGAGCATGGGTTGCATCCTTAACCATCTTGGCTAATAGCCATTGATGGACCTGTCTTCCATGAACTTATCTAGTTCTTTTTTGAACCCAGTTATACTTTTGACCTTCACAACACCCCCTGGCAATGAGTTCCACAAGTTCACTGTGCATTGTGTGGGGAAGTACTTCTTTTAGCTTTAAACCTGCTGCCTATTAGTTTCATTGGGTAACCCCTGGTTCCTGTGTTATGTGAACGGGTAAATAACACTTCCCTATTTATTTTCTCCACACCATTCTTGATTTTATAGACTTCTATCATATCTCCCCTTAGTCATCTCTTTTCCAAGCTGAAAAGTCCCAGTCTTATTAATCTCTCCTCATATGGCAGCGATTCCATACCCCTAATAATTTTTGTTGCCCTTTTCTGAACCTTTTTCAATTCCAATACATCTTTTTTGAAATGGGGTGACCACATCTGCACGCAGTATTCAAGATGTGAGCGGACCATAGATTTATATAGAGGCAATATGATATTTTCTATCCTATTTTCTATACCTTTCTTAATGATTCCCAACATTCTGTTCGCTTTTTAACTGCCGCTGCACATTGAGTGGATGTTTTCAGAGAACTATCCATGATGACTTCAAGATCTCTTTCTTGAGTGGTAACAGCTAATTTAGACTCCACCATTTTGTATGTATAGTTTGGATTATGTTTTCCAATGTGCATTACTTTGTCTCTAGACCTCTGACTGCCAGAAGCTAGGAATGGACAATAGAAGAGAGATCAATCAATAAATTGCCCTGCTCTGTTCATTCCCACTGAAGTATCTGGCAACAGCCACTGTCAGAATACAAGATACTGTGCTAGATGAACCAATACGTCTGACGCAGTATGACCATTCTTGTGTTCTTATACATTTAGTATGCTTATTAAATCCTACATTGCAGGAAGCTGCAATACACTGCTGCTGAGACCGACAGGAGTTTGGATAAAGAAGAGATTTTTGATCTCTGTAGCACTTTCACTTGGTGATCTGTATAACAAGAATCCAATCAGTCTCCTTTTCATATTTTATGCATTATCCTGCCATTTTTATTGGCTAAAACAAACTTGGTGTGAATGTATCTAAAACTCACTGGGAAAAATGATCATATATTACTTTTATGTGGCCTGGTGCTTTATAGGTAAATACAAGATGATGGCCCTGCCCTGAGGTACTTACAATCTACAAGTTAAGACAAGGGATGCTGTCAAACACCAGGGGCAGATTAGGTAAAACGTGGCACATGAGGGTTTGCTGAAACCACGGTCTTTTAAGCTTCCCTGTGATTTTAAACTGCCTCTTTCTCTTCCCCCAACCCTTCCGAGATAAGATGGCCTTTTGGAGACAGTAAGAGGCCCTCAAGCCACCTTCAGCTCTCACTTTCTATTACAAAAACTCAATTACAAGCTCTTCAATAGTCCTAATTTAGATTTTACAAATAAATTGGGCTGAAAATAGATATTAGGCCATTAGGCTGGGTAATGGGCAGCTGGGGCACCTGGAGAAGAGAAAAGAGGATACAAAAAGGAAATACAGCAATGACATATGACAAGAATTATATTAAGAACAACAGAGGTGTGCCAGCAGGAGGAGTTATTGAGAGCAGAAGAGAGACAGGCTCCCTGCTTTCAGTTCCAGTGCCCAGCCTCACCCTGGCCCAGAGCAGCCATTACAGGGAAAGTTCAGCTTTGCCCCAGTAACCCTGGGATGGAGGGAGCATGTCCAGTTGCTCTGGGTACATGGCACATGTGCAGTCTGGTTAGCACTAAGAGCTGTGAGAAGCTCACACATGCTCAGTGAGGGTGGAATCTTCAGAGGTTTGAGCAGCTAAAATCCAAGAAGTCTCTACTGAACATGTGTGAACTAAGATTATTCAAAGGTTTATAACTTGGCCAAATTTGGGAGGATTTTCATGAGGATAGCAAAAGGCCATTCCCCTGCCAAAAGTCAAGTCCCTGTTCCAAAGCATGAGGGCCCAAGACCATTGCAAAGAAAAGATCTTAAGAGTTTTTTACCATGGCCAAAACAATGGATTTTCCCTAGCCTTGTTCCTGGAAACAGATAAACAGTACTAGGTTAAATTTAAAAAAAATCAGCCTGAGGCAGACAATCAGCATGGAAAATTTCAGCACAAACAGTTAGAGCTTGGCAAAGTTAAAAGCAACTGAAAAAATAATCTTATAATCGGAAGTGACAGGCAACCTTAATAATAGGCATTACTATCAGCCCCACCTATAATCCAGGAGCCATATCTAAAAACAATAGGACACCAGAGTTTACATTAGTTGCCTACATGCACAACTCTGAGGTGGTATAAAATATTTGGCTTGTCTGTGATGATCACTAACAAACATCTTGTTGTGACTTATTAATGTAGCATCTTATTTTGCATAACAGACCTGTCTTATTTCCTAGCACGCACACCATGAAGTTCCTACCTTAGCTGCTACTGGTGTGCATGTCATAGAAACACTTCAGTGGAATTGCCAGTGGAATTTGCTTTTGATCTTACACAACTGATATAAAAGTAGCAAGTATTAATATGGCATTTAAAAATAATTCTATATAATCAATGATAGTTACAGGACTTTGTTTATAACTACAAAGTCAATTAAACGTTGTATGTATCTATCTAATACAAGCTACCCATCAGATTTCAATAGAGAAACTAAACCCAGTACATTACTTCAAGTCCAGCACATGCAACCTGAGGTAAAGTAATTTGTAAAACGAAAACCTCCCAAACACTGAATTGAACAGTACTAAAGAGGCCATTGCATCTAGTTCCTATTTCTACCTTTAAGTCAGAATCATTTAGAACAGTGAAATCTGATTGATGGATACAGGAGGACAGTGCCAGAGGCAAATCTACCAGCCACTACGGCAACATTTGATTTAAAGATAAAAAATAAAGCGTCTATTACTGCCATAACACTCAATGAGCATTTTCAGATTATTTTATTAGTTCCCATTTCTTGGAGAGTTCAAAGCATAAAAGTGGAGATATTTTGATGGTTTTTAAATATGTCTTGGATATTTTTTTGGAGTAAGTATTACATCCTGCCTATCTACATTTCCCTTATAATTTCAATTCTTCTGATTCAAAGTCCACTGAAGTCAATGGAAAGACTCCCACTGAATTCAATGGGCTTTGACTGTCCCCATGCTGTCCTGGACCCAGTGCAGTTACTACAGCAATGGACGGACGAGGGAGGCTATGATATCTGTGGTGCAGACAATCTCTTAAAAGGAGTGAAACCTATCAAGAATTTATTTTAAATAAGCAATTATGACTCTGGATACACACAAAGGAAGTCTCTCTCTTTCTGGTTCAGGAGATCAGAATTTAATTTAGAGTAACCTGCCTGACTTTATTCAACTACATTGGCCTACCATTTTCTTGCATTACTTGATCCATAGTGTATGTGAACTCAGCACTTCATGACTGGCTTTCTTCTGAATATTTTAGTTCCATTAGCTTTCTGAATTAGTGGATTAATTAGTGAATTAATGTATGAATATGTTTGACAGTATATCTGAATCAGTACACATTTCTATATTTCAGCTCATTCCCAAATGTAGTACAAGTCAGAGCAGATGGGTGCACAAACACCCATTTATGCCTGGCTGAGCTTTTGAAAATGTTGGCTTCTCCCAAGGATACAGAGTTTGTGGAAGAACCAGGAACAGAACACATATATCCTGGAGTACCTTAAATCACAAGACCATCTTAGATGGTGCCCTTAGAGCTCGTGCAGGAATAGAAGAGAACCTCAAGCTATATGAACAGTGCTGAGAGAGCTGTAGCATATGCAATCTTTGTGCCACGATAGTGCACTATCTTTGGTTTAAGTTCTCTTTGTTAACACCCACAGATCAGCAGAAAGTGCACCGCAAAAAATCAGTATTCTGCTGTAATCCAAAGAGGAGGGAGTGAATGCTTAAAAGGCCTTAAAATCTCTTTGCTTTTGAAGTGTCTGTATAGCCTAAGTTGGGCAATTTATCTCATAATGAATAAGTTTGCTCAAAGTCAAGGGCATTAATGAAACTGTAAGACAAAAAAGAAATGTTGCTAGTGATGTTTCTTTCCTGTATCTTCTGCTACACTCAATATGCATCCTGTTCAATCCATCTCATTTTTAACCCATGCTGTACCGCCTAAAAGATATTGCCTGAAATCCAATGTGACTTCTGTCCTGGGTGGGGTACTTCAGGCATGATCTTTGCACTCTGGCGAATTCAAGAGAACTGTTGTGAGCAGAATCAAATCCTATATATAGTTTATGTCCATCTTACTAAGGACTTTAGCTCTGTAAACCACGAAGGCCTGTAGACAGTCCTCCACAAATTCAGTTGCCCCGATAAGTTTGTCAACATTATTAAATCTCTTAATGCAGAAATGCAGGTTCATGCCTTTAACCAAGGGTGCTTCTCAGCTACCGTTGTTATTACCAATGGAGTCAAACAAGGCTTTGTTCCTGCTCTGAGAATATTTAGCATCAATTTTGCAGCTGTTCTAATAGATGCATTCAGAGACATTGATCACGGTCTTTATATGCAGTACCATATGACTGGAGGTGTCTTGAATCTGCATCACCTGTGTGCAAAGACAAAAGTTATTAAGACAGTCATTTGCAAATTACTGTTTGCTGATGATTGTGTTTTACTGGCCTATAACCTCAGGGACATTCATTTGCTGTGATTGCTTTTCCACATGCAGCAAAACGTTTTGGCTTAACAATCAGCCTGAAGAAGACAGAAGTCATGGGTCCAGCCTTGACCGGAAAGTATTGCAACTACTTCAGTTGTATCCATTGATGTTGTACCACTCAGGGTCATTGACAAATTTTGCTACCTAGGAAGTGTCATTTCATGAGATACAACAATTGATGATATTACAAAGCTCATTGGTGCAGCCAGCACTGCCTTCACAAAACTTCAGAAAATGTCGTCTCTGGCATGAACACAGTGTCAGAGTGCAAACAAAACCTGGCATTTTCTGCAATGTCATCATCACCACACTCCTCTACAGCTGCGATACGTGGAATACTTATCGATGCCACTCAAAATGCTTGGACCAATTCCACCTATGATGTCTATGGCAGATAATGGGAATTAAATGGCAAGATTTGGTTCTAAACTCTGAGCTCCTTGACTATACAACATCACAGGCACTGAGGCTTTTATAGTGAGCACGCAGATGAATTGGTGCAGTTGTGTGGTCCATATGTCTGACAGTAGAATACTGAAGACCATCTTCTATGGACAATTGCAGACGGGAGCTTGTTTCAGGTGCAGACCAAGAAAATGTTACAGGGACACTCTCAACGCCAACCTCCAATCTTGTAATGTTGATCTCAACGTCTGTGAGCTCTTAGCCCATGACAAGATCCAATGGCAGCCGCTTTGCCACCCTGGACTGAAAGATTCCAAGAGCTCAAAGATTGTGGCAATCAAGGAGAGACATGTGAGGCATAAAGCTAAAAGCAGCTCATATTCATCTACAATTGCCTTCACCAGTGGCACTTGTGGATGGGACTGTAAGGCTGAAATTGGTCTTTGGTCTCATCTCAGGATCCACAATAAGTAACTGTAGCTCATCCAAACTCAACAGGAGACTCCATCACTGCTGTCTTGAATGGTAGGTGACAGTCAACCCGGAAGGAGAGGGAGCAATAAGCACCATGGTACAGAGGGGTGAGGGAGGGCTCTGGCAAGTTTTAACTGGGAGTTGTGTATCTGCATATTTTTGAGAAATAAATGGGATGGAATTTTTAAACTGTGTGGCACAGTCAACATCTTGAGCAATGAGGGTTGGGGGGATTAAAAGACATAGAGGCGGAGAAAGGGTAGACCAACATGGCCGTGCTCTGACAGTACTCAGAACAAAGTTGTTTAAATCCTCCAGGACAGTTGTATTGTAATATAGCACAAAACACTTACTGGAAGAGGTCCCTTCCCCATGTTGAGTCTCCATCTATGATTCGGGGGACTCCTGGGCTTCCAGCATTGGTTCTACCTTGTGGATTCAGCAGAGTGACAAAATCCGGGATTTCAGGATCATTCTCCTATGTCTCGGTGTCCTACTCGACAACCACAGAGATGTCCTGGATGGTGTCCATAACATGCCGTGGTTCAGTGACAGCATCTCTGCTAAAAATATGGTCCAGCTCCTCTTGGTAGCTGCAGACTTGCAAGCTCTCCCAAAACCTTATTGTTGTCTCTAACATTCTTAGGAACCTCTTGTTGTGGCATTGGCTCTGGTCCTAAGATTGCCTCCTCCCTTTATTTACTCTGATAGCCTCTTGTAGACCAATGCACTACAGTGACTGTTCTTCACCAGGACCTGGACACACTCCTCTCCCCAAAGGGCAATATAGATCAGGACTTCAGCAAAGGCCCACATATAAGCACAAGCTTGGCTGCTGAATAATTGTATTGGTTTTTTTAATTCTAGATATGAGAACTCACCATGAGTTTGACTTGCAGAGGCCACACCTAGCTGTATGCCAACATTTAAATGGGGAGGTGACATCCAGTTAAGATGACTCTGGAGCAGTAGAAGGCACACAGGTGAACAGAGAGGCCAACACAGGTAGCCAACAATGCAGTGTAGGATACCAATGGGAGGCCTGCCATATAGATGTGGTACAGTTGTTTGAGGATAGGAGTGCATCTGCACCTTCTTGGTTTCAGGTAAACTCCTTCCACATCTCAGTAAATTTACTTCCAAAGCGGGTTTATCAATGCAGGTTAAAGTGCCAGATGATTCACAACAACAAATGTTGCAAGGCACATTATCATGAAATAATTCAAATGAATCTGCAACCACTTTCAAATGTACACAAACCCACAGTCTCCCTGCAGCTTGTCCCTAAACACACTCCACTGGGCAACCTTTATTCACACCACTGAACTAATTATTTATGTGAACCATCCTACTACAGGCAATGGGAGTCTTTGCATGAATAGGTGCTCACCTAAGGCTTGCACAAATTTAGACCCATGTCTTGTCTAGAGGCGATTTCAAATGCATTATGGGCCTGCTCCAATGTCCACTGAAGTCAATGGGAATCTTTGCAGTTTGATGAGTTCACTTATATTTTCCCACGATACTGTCCCTCCTCTGTTGTGTGAGAAGTTTTGGACGGTCACAGTATTAAACTTTTTCAAGTGATGTGCCTAGTCTTTTAAGCATCACTTCTTTCCCCAAATCTTTGAGAAAATTACAGTCAGCTTCTATTTTTATAAGCATAATTATTTTAATACAAAAAGACAGACTGCGTGGAAATCAAACCACTAAGCAGGGACTTCACATTCACATCTAATTTAGCCCTTCTCATGCATGCTCTCCTCAGTTATGCTCAGAAGCACTTTTTCAACATCAGGAAGAGTTCATTAATAATCACAATATGATTTTTTCACAACGCAGTATTACCCATACAAACTTTAGTGGATATCTTTTCAGGAGCAGAACCTGAAACAGTCAATATTTAGGAATGGCTCTTGTTCTGTGTAATTAGACATAGCTTCATTGACTTCAACGGAGTTTATGGTACTTAACATCAACAGAGGATGTGGCTTGTAATCTTTACACTGGCATCCAAGCAAGAGGTTCTACAGAGCTTTAAACAATTTACTTTGGTTTAAATTAGACTAACATGAAGTATATGGCACTTCCAGAACTCTTCAGATATTAATAGTGAAAGGAAAACCCCAGATTGGAGCCTTATAGCATGAGAAATGCATTGACATCTCTTCTTTAGCTGCCAAAATTGCTTAGCTGACAGAATTAGAACAAATGCAGAGTAATTGAGTTGTTATGACGATCCATGACCCAGCAGATCAGAGTGTTCCTGTTCTGAAAAAATGGTGAAAATATGGATTTGTATTGACCTTCTACTTTTGTGTTGAACTTACACACTTAAGTTCCACAGTTCGAGAGAAAAAATCACTCTATTTTACTTCTGACTCAACTTTCTAAATGGTATGAGAGCTGAAAAACCGCTCTGTGGGCTAGAGAATTTAGAGGGTTCAAGGTTTAGGCATCCTGTCAATCACAAAAACCCTGTTCAGCTGTGTCCTAACCCTGTAGGGACCTAAAGTCCCTAAGCACCAATGTTTCCATTATTAAAGTCCCCCTAGGCACCTACATTTCTGTTGGTAGGCATATGCACAGTATCAGAATCCTGACGCTGCACTGAGCTGGTTGGTGTCTAGCTCACACTGAAGCCCTAACAGGATTCACAAACTAAATGTTCTCCTGCCCTCACCTGTGGGGCCTGATCTGGTCTCCCACATATTCAGTGTTCAAACCACCAGGCAGTTGGATATGAGGGTGGCGGCACCACTGCTACCTCCTCTGTTTTTTCACAAGAAAGAAGTGAGTTGGCTTAGTTACCTAGCTGTGGGAGAGAGTTCATGGCTGTGCACCTTGAGTGGAGGATGGCATCTCCTTTCAGCCTAGAGTGTAGGCAGGGCTTAGGACAGCCACCTCTCTTCTGCGTTTCTTATCAGCTAGCTTAGGTTGCTTCTGGCTCAGTGTGATGGCTTCTATCTAAATTAATCTCTTTTTAGGCACCTAATTCTCTCCATGCATCGTATAGGGAGTCTGGCTAATAAACAGGGTTGTAAATTCCACTAGGTGGCAGGGCACCTAAAGGTTAGACTCCGCAATGCCCAATGCCCAAGTGAATCAAGCCCCATTATTAATTATTATTTTGATTTCATTACACTGAAACCTGACCCAAGTCCTTTCTTAAAACTCACTCCTGCCATGAAGCTTACAAAAACTGAGAATGAGGAAAGTAACTATTAAAAAAAAACAAACCCCAAAACAGCAAGAAACAGCAACACAAAGAGTAGCCACAATTTTAAGCACTAGCCCTGATAGCTGTGCAGCTTTGTCCCTCCTCTTTGCTTTGCTAAACTCTGGCTATCATCTTAAGGTAGACAGTAAGAACAAGTGGTGTAAGCTGTCTTAGGGCAAAGATAAATGTAATACTCCAATATCCTATATCATCAGAGACTAAGCAAGGACATTTCAGAAGGAATCGAAGACATCTGCAACTTTTTCAAAGTTCCTAGCATCTCTGCAGACTGACTTTTCACTTCCTGATGTTGCCACACTGTAGACTCTTCCAACAGATTTTGTCCCTAAACAAAGAGACTTTCCTATGGCTATTCCTCCTCCTTCCAAAGTTTATAGTATTTGGATCATGTAGCTAGAACACCATCCCAATACAGTATCTACCAAGAAGGAAAGGGGAGGTGTTTCATAGATATTTAGGTCAGAAGGGACCATTATGATCATCTAGTCTGACCTCCTGCACAATGCAGGCCACAGAATTTCACCCACCACTCCTAAAAAAGACCTCACACCTATATCTGTGCTATTGAAGTCCTCAAATTGTAGTTTGAAGACCTCAAGGAGCAGAGAATCCTCCAGCAAGTGACCCGTGCCCCATGCTACAGAGGAAGGCGAAAAACCTCCAGGGCCTTCCAATCTGCCCTGGAGGAAAATTCCTTCCCGACCCCAAATATGGCGATCAGCTAAACCCTGAGCATATGGGCAAGATTCATCAGCCAGATACTACAGAAAATTCTTTCCCGGGTAACTTGGATCTTACCCCATCTAAAAACCCATCACAGGCCATTGGACCTATTTACCATGAATATTTAATTACCAAAACCATGTTATCCCATCATACCATCTCCTCCATAAACTTATCGAGTTTAATCTTAAAGCAAGATAGATCTTTTGCCCCCACTACTTCCCTCGGAAGGCTATTCCAAAACTTCACTCCTCTGATGGTTAGAAACCTTCGTCTAATTTCTAATCTAAATTTCCTAGTGGCCAGTTTATATCCATTTGTTCTTGTGTCCACATTAGTACTGAGTTTAAATAATTCCTCTCCCTCTCTGGTATTTATCCCTCTGATATATTTATAGAGAGCAATCATATCTCCCCTCAACCTTCTTTTAGTTAGGCTAAACTGTTGCAACAGTAGAGTGTCTTGCTACTGTGCCAGCTATGTTCCTTGGGTATATGTGCTAAAAGTTTTTCTTCTTGAGAAACTGCTTGGCTGTATTTTCCCTGACTGTAAAGATCTTCTGTTGCAGGTGGAATCTATAACACAAACAATTTCAATCCAGTCTGATTTTCCTATGAGCTTATGACACTCTGAAAGACAGGGTTTTTATTACATGCTTGGAGCAGTGTGGTCTTTCCGATGCTCTTCTGACAAGACCTCAGTCCTGCGTATCTCTCTGGGTGTCAATTTATACACTACATATAATTATTCTTATGATATTGTTCCTGTGAAATTTTGAGATACGCAAGACACTGTGCTATGCTTATGTATTTCAGTATCTATATTGTTCCTCAGGCTTCCATAATTTTATCATTGATGATGTGGTTTTTTTGTGCAGATGATACCAAAACATATCCCCTTTGTTGAATCTTCCTGCAGCAATCTCAGTACTCATGGACTGAAACTAAAGACCTAATCATTCAGAACCCTTTCAGAATAAATACAGATAAGACACAGGGTGCTTCTAAGGACTACCCAGGAGCTTTTTGAGGTGTACGGGGGAAGAAAAGGAAGTTGCTGCTTTGCTTCCATCTTAGCGCCTTCCAGTAGGAGCAATTTGTCCTCCTCCCCAATGGCTCAAAAAGGACTTCAGAGGCAAAATCCTGAACTTATTGAAATCAATGGGACTTTTCTCATTGATGTCAATAGAGCCCTAGTATCTGCCTGGAATCTTTAAGCAAGCTCAACCCTTGATGCAAGAAGCATATTAGTTCCAGTCAAACTTCCTTTTCCTGTTTGGAAACATGGGTCTAAATGAATCATAGTGAAGCAGCTAAGTGCTCGGAGGTAGTTTGATAAGAAAGGCAATGTTAGCATATCTTTGTTTATTACAATCTCATTTTTCCATATCTAAGCTGAACATAATACTGCTGGTCATATATATTAATAGTAGATTCCAGTGGATATATAATAAAGAATCCAGAGCCACTATTTGTTTTGTTATAGTATAACTAAATATGTTGATACTATATTGAACTGGGGGTGAAATTCTATAGTAATTTTAACACTTATAGTATCAAAAAAGACATCTTTATAAATCACATGTGTCATAACCATACAGCTAAGGGTAGCCTAGAATTCCTCCTTACCTGTAAGGGGTTAAGAAGCTCAAATAACCTGGTTGGCACCTAACCAAAAGGACCAATGGGGAGAGAAGATAATTTCAAATCTTGGTGGGTGGGGGGAAGGCTTTGTTTTGTGTGTTCTCTTGGGAAGCAGAGAAGCATCAGGTCAGAAAACTCCACCTATAAACCATCCTAAAAGTCTCTCGTATTACAAAAATTGTAAGTAAAAGCCAGGCAAGGTGTGTTAGATTATCTTTTGTTCTGCTTATGAATTTTTCCTTTGCTGGAGGGAGGTTTATTCCTGCTTTTTGTAACTTTGAAACTAAGCCTAGAAGATGTTCTGCTGTGTTTTTGAATCTTTTGTTACCCTATAAAGTTATTTTCCATCCTGATTTTACAGAGGTGATTTTTACCTTTTTTTTTTTTAAATAAAATCCTTCTTTTAAGAACCTGACTGATTTCTCTATTGTCCTAAGACCCACGGGTTTGGGTCTGTGATCACTTCGTAACCAATTGGTTAGGATATTATTCTCAAGCCTCCCCAGGAAAGGGGGTATAAGGGCTTGGGGGGATATTTTGGGGGAATTGGAACTCCAAGTG
The DNA here is from genome assembly GCF_965140295.1 of Lepidochelys olivacea. NCBI lineage: Eukaryota > Metazoa > Chordata > Testudines > Cheloniidae > Lepidochelys > Lepidochelys olivacea. The sequence goes on from NC_140411.1 coordinate 115,979,667, forward strand.
TTCCTTTCCCTGATTCTTTGTTAAATCACTTGGTGGTGGCACAATACCCTCCAAGGGCAAAGAATTTGTGCCTTGGGGAAGTTTTAACCTAAGCTGGTAGAAATAAGCTTAGGGGGTCTTTCATGCGGGTCCCCACATCTGTACCCTAGAGTTCAGAGTGGGGAGGGAACCTTGACAACATGGAACTTTTAGAATTCATAATTTCAATGTATGTTTAGAATTTACAACAATGGATTCACAATTTTCAACATCAAAAACATCCACAGATTTTCCCTATTGCAAATTTAGCATCTGTGGCTAGAAAGCACCTGCTGGAGGATCTAATTTGTCCCTTGGGTTTCTACAGTTCTGTTCTGTAGAAAAATATGTGGGTCTTTTATCCAGGCTATTTTTGAACATCTCTGCAGCTGGTGGCTCAACAGGCTCCCTCAGCAAAATATTCCATAGTTGCATTGAAATTGTTGCTAGATGTTATTTTAATGTCTTTCTTTTAATTAACAGTTTTGTTTTCCAAAATAACTAGCACCCACTATTTAAGTTCTACACCAACTCATTAATTTCAAACATTTTGGGCAAGATCTTCAGCTGGTGTAAATCTGTGAATGCACTTCAACGGAACTGTGCCGATTTATACCAGCGGAGCACTTGGCCTGTTAAGAGCCAAACTCTATCCTCATACATTAGCATTCAGCTATCTCTGCATTTGAAGGGGAAGAATGTAGCATTTGGCTCTCAAACTTGCAATTGTAATGGCAATTTGTTTTCAAGGGTCATTGTCAAGGCTGATAAATAATAAATATTTCTCCAGCCGTCTTTTCTTGTATATCCAGGTCATGCATTTTTAAAAACCCTTCCCCGCCCCGCAAAAAAACCCCAAATGGTTCAAGGGCTCTTTTTGGTAAATATATGCCAACATACCCCACTTACATAGGGAACTCTGCAACTTACAAATTAACAGTGTGTAAAAAAGAGAGAAAGCAATTTCAGTAAGCAGATACATTTCCAGGGTGGTATTACATTGGTCTCAAACTTTTCTATACTGGGATCCTGCCGATGTTGCTTCTCATCTAGCTAAAACACCCCTTTTACTTAGCAATATGGGAAGGGTAGGCTGGTTATGACCCCAGACTGAGAACCCCAGGTGTATTGTGAACAGAGTACAGTATCCCTAAGGACAATGTACGTCTCAACAGAGTGTCTACCCCATGTCTTCCAACTGAAGAACTGATCTCTCAGACCGTCATGCAATTCCTCTTACATTCTTACTCAGTCCTGTCTAGCTTCTGTAGGGCTTTCAACCAACCATGCCCAATTAAAAAAGACACTTTAGACATCATGTATATCATGCACATCTTTTTCCACAAGGCAGTAAATTGGCACCACCACAATGATGCAGCTCTTTGAGTAAAAAGGCTAGTGGAGTACTTCATTTACTAAAGCACCCAAAACCTCTTGACCATTTTATTCTGTTTGTTACTCTGGCTGTGAGGCGCCGAAATAATACTTTGCACCTTTAATAGAAGGACTACTTTACAGAGCTGGATATGGGTTATCCCCATTTGAAGATGGGGAATAAGAGGATAGCTGTGATGTGGGATTCTGTCAGATATGCAGAGGATGTTGGGATGGGGAGAAACCAATGATAATCATATAAGATGAATTTGAAGACAATCAGTACAAATATTAGGCATTAATCCCTTTAAATGAGTCCAAACTATTTTCAGCCCTGAGGTCAACAGGGCATGAGGTTTCCTTTCGGTTCTGATCATGTAGTAACAGATGAGCCATTTTAAAAGACTGCTAATCAGTAGTGAATACATAGTGGCAGCAATGTTCCTTACCTGCTTGTTCATAAGTATGTAGATAATTGGATTGCATACGGTACTGCTCTTTGCCAGGATGGAAGGAATGATATATGCTACTGGAGAAACTGCACCTGGACTACCAAATGTTGCGAGCAGCGCTATAACTCCATACGGCATCCAGCATATTAGATAACAGATTATTGTAGTAATCACCATAAAGAGGACATGGTATTCCCTTTTGCGGGCAGCATTCTTCCGGATTTTTCCAACCTGGTGAAAGGTAAACAATAATATCAACTTACGAAGAAGCTAGAACAGTCATTTTATCACTAAAGCAGCTTATAAATCTTGGACTACAATTCAAACTATCACATTCTGACTGACAAAAATAACTATAGAAGCAAACTGAGGGCCTGATCCAAAACTGATTGAAGTCAATGGCAATCTTTCCATTGATTCCTCTGGGCTTTGGATGATGCGCTGAGTGCATAATGCTAACTGCCAACAGAAACCAGAATTCCACTAGAGTTTTAAGAAAAGGTAGGAAAATGACAAAGTCATCACTTAGTTTTTCTTGTCTCCTAAAACATCCCCAGGTGTTTTATAAAAGATGTACAATAATTTAACTCAGTTTTTTCCAGTATACAGGACTTGTTTGAAATGGAATAACTTCATGATATTTACAAAGGACCATTAAAAGTTTATCTGGTTGAGAGATCAAAATGAACAAAACATTATTAGCACATCTCCTGAGAGTTATTACAAACTTTCTCTTACTGGACTGTTTCTACTATATCCATACCCCTGATGGCCTTGGTAATATTAGTGAGTGCACAGAAAACTCATATTCCCCTTAGGAAGAAACCTCACTAGATATTGAAGAGGAATAGACTGTGTTTTGTGAATATATTCCCTTTTTTTGGTTTCTCTACGTGCCCCCTAAACATGGAATTTTCTTCCTGAACATCTACGCCACAGAACCTCCTCACTCCTCCATCCCCCATATTTACAGCCCAACTTTTCCCACAATATTTTAAACAATAATCCTCTCATTAATAACATAAAAAGTGTAATTCGAAAAGACACTCTCATTAAGGCCTCTTAGCCATGGCAGGGGGGTATGGAAGGGTCTTGGTGAAAATATACACTGTGACTAATGGTGAAAGGGCCTTGGTGAAAATATACACTGTGACTAATGTTAAGTTACATGGAAGGCAGAGTAATATGATGTGATGTCATTCTTTTTGGTGTGGCGTTTGTCTGGTACCACAGTAGCAAAACAAATACATTTTACTCTAGAGTGTGTACATAAAGCAAACACAATACTGCACTACACAGAAGGATTTTGCCAAATTTCCCAGGGCCCTCTAATACCAATTCTCTCTGTAAGTAGCAATAAAGAAATCCGGCTTTTCTGAAAATGTAGGGGGAAAAACATTTAGTAGGAACAAAGCTGCTTATATATAAATTGTATCCTATGAGACACATTAATAGATAAAAAGGTCCAATCATGCATTGCTTGTTCATATAAAACTCCCACTGGCTGTAATGGAAATTTTGTCTGATTATAGAGTGCAGGTCCAGCTCCTGTAGGAGCTGGAATAATATTAGGGACTTAATATTAATAGAGGCAGGCAAAGTCCCCAGCTCAGTCATGTTAATCAGAGTTAAAGATTGCCAGTGAAGGCAGAGGCCTCAGACAGCACATTTGTGCTCCCTATTTTAGATAATGGCCCTGCCCTGAAGAGTTTACAATCCAAGTAGATGAAATAGATGAGTGATAAGGGAAGGGATGCCATGTAAAAGCATCGTACTGGGGCTGTGATGTTTGGCACACATCTAGCTAGTTCCATGGTTTTTATGGGTTTATTTTTACCGGTGTTGCCAACTCATACGATTTTATTGTGAGTTTCACAATGTTTGATGTTTTAGTTAAGGCCCCAGCTCCTGGAAACAAGGGATTATGTGAGCACCTCAACAGTCATTTAAAAAAGGAAATTTCTAGCCCTCATGGTCACAGAGAAAAGCTTGAAAATGGGACCCAAGTGAACCCTAAAGGCTCAAAAGCCAGAAGGCAAATAAAAAAATTGCCTAAGGTATATTTTTTAAATCTCATGATTTTTAATGGACCTGACCCATGATTTTTTAATGTTTGGCGTTGGCAATATTGTTATGTGTTTATGTGATCATGCAAGTTAGGTAAGCTCTCTTCTGCTTCCTGATTTTTTTATATCATGTTCTTCCCTACCCTCCTTCTTAATAATAACACCTAGCTCTTATATAGCACTTTTCATTCGTAGATCTCAAAGCAGTTTATAAAGGAGGTGAGCAGCATTAGCCCCATTTTACAGATGGATAAACTGAGGCACAGAGGGGGGTGTCAGGAAGTGCTGGAAGGTTTAAAAGGGTAGCTAAAATGTAATTGCGTTCTGCAGGGCTGTTCAACCTACAGCCAGCAGGCTATGCACAGCCCACCAGAGCATTTCATAAAGCCCCCAGCCTGCTTCAACACAATATACTAGAGGTCCATTCATTAGTGTTTTGTCATCAGGTTTACATCATTTTAGTTTACACAAATAAACTTTAATAGCTTTAATAGTTTAATAGCTTTCTTTGACAGGATAACGCCTTGTGGATGGGGGGACCTGGAAGATGTGGTATATCTTGACTTTAATAAGACTTTTGATATTGTCTTGTATGACCATCTCATAAAGAAAGTAGGGAAATACAATCTACTATAAGGCGAGTGAGTAACTCGTTGGAAAACCATTTCCAGAAAGTAATTATCAGCGGTTCACCATCAAGCTGGAAGGACATAACAAGTGGAGTCCTGCAGGGATCAGTTTTGGGTCTGGTTCTGTTCAATATCTTCATCAACTATTTAGATAATGTCATAGAGAGTACACTTATAAAGTTTGCAGATGATAAGCTGGGAGGTGTTGCAAGTGCTTTGGAGGACAGGATTAAAATTCAAAATGGTCTGTACAAACTGGAGAAATGGTCTGAAGTAAATAGGATGAAATTCAATAAAGATAAATACAAAGTACTCCACTTAGGAAGGAATAATCAGCTGAACACTTTAAAAATAGAAAATGACAGCCTAGGAAGGAGTACTGCAGAAAGGGATCTGGGGGTCATAGTGAACCACAAGCTAAATATGAGTCAACAGTGTAATGTTGTTGCAAAAAAAGCAAACCCCATTCTGGGATGTATTAGCAGGAGTGTTGTAAGCAAGACATGAGAAGTAATTCTTCCGCTCTTCCCAACGCTGATTAGGTCTCAACTGGAGTATTGTGTCCAGTTCTGAGTGCCACATTTCATGAAAAATGTGGACAAATTGGAGCAAGTCCAGAGAAGAACAGCAAAAATGATCAAAGGTCTAGAAAACATGACCTATGAGGGAAGACTGAAAAAACTGAGTGTGTTTAATCTGGAGGAGAGAAGACTGAGAGGGGCATGGTAACAGTTTTTAACGTAAAAGGTTGTTACAAGAAGGAAAGAGAAAAATTGTTGTTCTTAACCTTTGAGGATAGGACAAGAACCAATGGGCTTAAACTGCAACAAGGGCAGATTATGTTGAACATTAAGAAAAACTTCTTGTAATGGTAGTTAATACTGGAATAAATTACCTAGGGAGGCTGTGGAATCTCTATCACTGGAGATTTTTAAGAGCAGGTTAGACAAACACCTGAAAGGGGTGGTTTACATAATACTTAGTCCTGCCGTGAGTTCAGGGGACTGGTCTAGATGACCTCTCGAGGTCCCTTCCAGCCCTAGAATTCTATTATTCTAAGTGTGTAAATAGACAATACTGTATAGAGAAACAATATATGTAAATACATATTAAATAAGCTGAACTTAAAATATAAATCAGTACAGGTGACTTTAAAACTTATTAACGAATGCTGTTTGGCTCACGCAAGGTCATGCTTAAGTTTATGTGGCCCTCCTGTGTAATAAGGTTGGGCACCACTGGTGTGCCATCCCAACAGTCTAGTTTTTGAGGACATACAATGTATTTTTATGTATTTAACTCAGTTGTCATTGCAGCTTTATAGTTCACCTTTAAAAGGTGTTACCTTTTAAAGTTCACCTTTATAGGTGTCAGAGAGCCTCAAATACAATACACTTCAAGGTTATCAGAGGCCTGAAAAGTTATGTTTTTGCCAGGATCAAGAACACTAGGCAATAAAACAATAAAGAAGTGGTTACAGTACATATTTTAAAACAGATATTAAGAAAACCACTAGATCTTATTTGCAATAATCAAATATGAACCCCTCCCAGAGAAAGCTTTGTGTCTAGACAAAGAGAGGATTGGACAACAACAACCGAAAGAGTATTCAAAACCTGTTTCCATATATATGGCAACTGAGTTTATGTTAAGCCTAAATTAATTGCAATGAGGTTCAAATGTTTTGTTTCCGCTATTTTGAGTGAAATGTATTTTAATTAAATAAAGCAGTAAACTGAAATGATAGTAAAAATATATATTGAGGTCTGGTTTTGTATCTATAATAGAGATTTATCTACACTGGGCTTGAAACCACTAGCTACCTCTGTACAGCTGCCCCAATGCAAATTCCTAGGATGAAACTCTTACTCCTGCTACAATCCCTGTACTCTGAGGGGAAAGGCTGAAGCAGTGTGAAGTGGCTCTCTAAGCCCCAGTTCTGATTCCCCTGGCACAGCTGCAAGTCTGCCTTCTCAGGGCAAGCCCCGACATAGGGAGCATACCTATAGGGTGTGGAAGGGGTGTGTTGGGGCTGCAGGAGCTGCACTGCAGGGATTCCAGGCTGTGCAGCAGCCCAAAGGACAGCACTCACAGGCTGCTGTGACTGTAACCCAAGTAACACTAAGGGCTGAGGAGCAGCCCATGACTGGGAGAAAATGATTGTTGCTTAAAGCCATCATAGCTCCCCTTCTTCCCATGGCTGTCAAATGAGGCACAGCAAAGAATCTCACCCCTAGTATAGATATGATCTGTAGCAGTGCAGTTTATTTGCCCTGCTTTTATCTTGGATTAAAAAGGATGTGATTCTACAAGTCATGCTGCATTGGTGTAAACCATGGCTACGTTAGGAGTTTGCATCAGTTCAACTATGCACATGGCTGAAATCCCAGTGTGGGGAAAGTTTGTATTTGTTCTGAAGATTAGGGAGCCAACACGTAGATGGACTTGTCCTGGGCCAAAACCTACATGTCTGCTTTGTTACCACTGATCTTAGAAGACAAGTTATAGTTACAGCCACTCCTGGAAAGGATGTAGTATGGCTGAAAACACTCATGTAGTGACGACTTGTGCCTGTCATCATAATGACATTTATACTTCCTGTGGTCTCTAGATTCTAGACTACACAGGCTCTGGATGGGTTTCTAAATCAGATGAAATATCAGGATGTTGCAAACTTCTTCTATATTATACATAATGTTTTTTAACACAATTTGTTTGATAAGGTTGCGAAGTCAAGCACTCAAATGTTAGAAAAGGCCACAATTAAGGTTTCTTGTGCAACCTTAATTCAGCTTTCTTGTACATATGCCTTATGGCACAATCTTTAATTACATGATCACACATTATTTATTCCATTATTATTATTAATTTCCTCCCTCATTCAGTACAGCTCCTTGTCAGATATGCTCTCCTGCCTCCCCTGCTTCCTAGTCCCCTTGTCCAGCTACTCCCTGTCTTCACCATCCTGCAACCCAGCTCCTCATCCAATCTCAGTGTTCTCTACCCCCAGTCAACTGGCTCCCAGTCCCCCCTCCAGTTTCCCTCACTAGCTCTGAGTACCAGTCTCCACCACAGTTCCTAGTCTCCTTTCCCAACCAGTCCCAGTCTCCCGCTCCAACTCCCAGTCAGAGTTTCTCCCTCTTTGGTCCCAATCTTATTAGACTCCTTGTGCCTATCGACTCCTTTCCCTGTCCCCCCCATTCCAGCTCTGCATTTGATTCCCCTTTGCATTCCAGTCAGGCAGCTTTCTCCTCCATGGGGCCATTGAGAGCACAGTAGACACTGGCTCCCTGCTCTCTGCTCTGGAAAAACCTCCCAAATGTTAGTTATGAACTCTTACTTGGACATGACCAAATATTTAGCTATACTACCAAAAACCGAGACATAATGCAATAATCATAATCAAGTGCCAGTCCCGGGTTATCTAGTCAGTTAAAACTTCTGGAAATGAAAAGGAAAAAACAGAAGGGAGCTAGACTTTTTAATGGGAAAGTCACAGTAGAGAAAATGAGAGCAGGTAAGAATCATTTTTCTTCCTTCAACAACTACTCAAATAAACCAGATAGTCTTCTCTTTTAACTGTCAATCATTAGACACTTAAATACTTCACACACTTTCTATAAAAGCCCAGGCATCTCCCAAGATAGGCAGTGATTAAAATGTTGGTAGCCAGCAGTTGATGACCTTGGTTCTCTCTCCACAATCTGGCTACCAGTCTCAAAAAATTAAATATGAGCTGTTAAAAAGCTACTGGAAAAGACAGGAGATGGAAGAGGTAATCTGTCTCAATGTAGCTATCAAGCCTGGTAACATGGTTATTGGCACTTTATGAATATCAAGCTATACACAATGTCTTTGAGTTTACAGTAGGTAGATTACCATGGGAAAGCTGGTAAAAAGGGGTATTTAACTTCAAATGACTGTTCAAAACAAATGCTAATACCAAAGATATGTAAGATCCCTCTAGAAATTAGGAATCAAACAAAAACTTCTGCTTTATCAATGGCCTGTTACCCTCCTATGGGATTTGATTCAACACAGCAATTTAAGTACATGCTTAGATCCCACTGCTTTAAATGGGATGTGCTTTGGCTGAATTGGAATCATAATGCATTTGTTAAAATCAGCAGAAAACACAAAATGAATAAGTCACGACATCATAAAAAGGGTGCTTTACTCTTATTTATTTTAATACCGTTGTTATGATTACAAGGTCAAGTCAAATCAAGGATATTTTATTAACCTAACTCTGGTATTATTGGAATCTTGGGTATTGAAACTGGAATAGTTATTGATCCTAATATTAATGTTTCAGCCTAAAATGCAAATACAATGATAGACCCAAATTGAGGGCCACACACAGCCCTTGACCCACAGATGTTATTCATTAATATCAAGTAAACTCTTTTGTGAACTTAGGGAAGTCTATGTTCCTCTACCATTAATCATTTTAGCTGAGAGGATTCTCTTACCATAGTAGCTAAATGTTTCTTAATAATATTCTGACTTGGTAAACACCTTCTCATGCATTAAGTCAACCAGTTATTGCTCCATCATAAACTGCTGGTAGGATTTATTTCCCAGGACCAGATTAGCACACAGCATAGAAGTCCTAAAATAGTTAAATTCATGTGTTTTTTCTTGCATATCTTTGAATTACAAAATCCAGCGAGTACAGTTATTTTGGTTTCCATAATAAAGCCTGGTTTTGAGAAAGTGAAACGTATTGCCCTCTTTTGGTGCATCAGATTTATGCCTCATCCATTTCTTGTTCCAGCAAACTGAAGCTAATGGGCATATATCACACTGAATGCAAGCCTTTCTATGGGGTAGCACTGAAATTAATTCAGTTTGTTGGAATACAATTTAAGCTCTTTTATTTTCAGGATCAGCAAAACTATATGATACTGATCTCGCAGAGAACTTAATCTTCACCTGTGCACTAAGCCACCTTTCTACTCACTGATCCTGGCTGTCCAGGAATAAAATCACCCCCGGAATGACATTCATGTACTTCACAGCGTTAGACTTTTAGAACTTCCCTGCACCCAGCAGCCACAGCTAGCCTCACCGCCCACCAGAACCAACTCATAAGGTGGTTGGGGTTTCACTGGAGCACAGCAAGTAGCTATCTTCACTAGAGGGGAGTCATGACCATTGTGGCCTGTGCATTCTGGAACTTCATCCCTGACCTTCCCTCATGCCTCCACTGGGACTTGTGAGAACCATTCCTAGGAAATAATTCAATCTATGGGTCCATTCAGTCCTGAGTGTGAGGTGTGACAGCAACCAAGTACAAGCAGAGCTTCTGATTGTTACCTGTCTGGGTCAGACTAGAGTTGATGATCTCAAAGTGAAAGGTCTAGTATCTTATTAAGAATTTCCCAAACCATCTAGTCCACAGAAAATACGGAATCGTAAGAAGGGACTGGGTGTGTTCCCACACCAAATTTTGTAACAAATAGTTTCTACTGATCACTGCTGGTAGAAAAATAATTTGAAAGTAAATAACCTTGGATGTAACATTTGAGAATTAATACGCCCGCAGGCTTTTCTGGCAAACTGTTGTATTCTGAATATCAAATACACCTCACAGTCCTTTCAGTCTCCATTTTCCACATCTTATTTTCTTCACATATATGATTTTTTCAGACAGATGAATGATGTGGAAGTGCTGCTGTAAATGTCAGCTAATGCGCTCTATTGCCCTGGCTTGCACCAAACATACTCCACTACCACTAAAGAATATAAAAATAACATTTCAGAGAAGTGAATATTGCCATAAACAGTACATCTGGTTATGAAATTAGACAAAAATGCTGCAGGGACTTCATCTTTAGCATTATCTTTCTTGACCCTAGAAAGAGGTTTTTTCCGTTATTACCCCCACAGACTTTCACACTTCATTGTCTGACTTTCTTTTTTTCCATCTACTTGACAGTTTCCTTTAGCCTCTTCAGTTCATCAGTCCCCTGGAGAAAGAATATTTTCAATGGGCCAGATTATGCTTGGCCTGGCCCACACATGAAGCACAGAGGCTTCTCCCTGCCTTGTCACCCCATGAAAGGACCAAATGCCCCAGGACCCCCTGTTTGGTAGAGCAGCAGTCCTTGATTTGTAACTGTGCGTCTGAAGGATTGTTCTCCAGAAGTTAGTATTCTAGACTGCCGGAACTCATCAGGGAGCTGCAGACAACAGGCTTTGGCTACTGTGTTTTGCTATAATTAAATAACAATAATTAAATTGTAGTATTGCCAACCCCAAGTGTTCAAACTCTATGAGCCAGGCCTCCCCAAAATCATGAAATTTTAACAATTATATTACAATTTGTCTCCTGATGTTGAAGCCTTTAGGTTTCATCTTTTTGACTTTTCTCTGCAACAATGAAAGGTAGAAATGTATGGGTTAGAAGGGGTTTTTTTTGGTTTGTTTTTAATGAAAGCGGAGATGCTCAGGTTATAGCATGATTCCAGTAGCTGGAGCTTTAACAAAAACACCAAATATTAGACCTGTGATAAAACTGAGAGTTGGCATGGGTGTGATTAAATATAATCTTTGTGCCTTAATGCTAGGGCAGTGGTTCCCAAACTTGTTCCACCACTTGTGCAGGGAAAGCCCCTGCTGGGCTGGGCCGGTTTATTTACCTGCCGCATCCGCAGGTTTGGCCGATTATGGCTCCCCAGTGGCCGCAGTTTGCTGCTCCAGGCTAGTGGGAGCTGCTGCAAGCGGCGGCCAGTACATGCCTGCTGCTTCCAGCAGCTCCCACTGGCCTGGAATAGCGAACCGCGGCCACTGGGAGCCACGATTGGCCGAACCTGTGGACGCGGCAGGTAAACAAACCGGCCCGGCGCAGCAGGGGCTTTCCCTGCACAAGCAGCAGAACAAGTTTGGGAACCACTGTGCTAGGGTGACCAGACAGCAAGTGTGAAAAATTGGGACAAGGGGTGGCGGGTAATAGGCACCTATATAAGACAAAACCCCCAAAAATTGGGACTGTCCCTATAAAATCGGGACATCCGGTCACCCTACTTAATGCAGAGTAAACTACACCTGTGAGCAGGGACTGCTTGCCATCTCTTACCTCTCTAGAGAAAATTACCTGAAAGGGGACAGGCATAAGTGGGACTGAGGTGGGACTAATTCCTCCTCTATAATACCAGCCTGCAGAGCAGAGCTAACATCCCAAGGCCAACAAGTTGCACCATCTCAATGGATGGTGCTGAATGCACACTTCTGAGGCACACCAGGAATTCTGGGAGAGACTGTGTCTCCTGGAGCAGTTTCTCCTGGTGCTCTCTCAGCTCTGCACCATTCCTTGCATGCAGCAGTGTGTATCTTGCACAAACTATATCGAATAGTTGGATTTTTTTGTTAATAAAAAATGAAAAGCAGAGTAATCTGTAAAAAGAGAAATAGATATCTGCTATCCTTCCTGGAGGTGGAATTGGCAGCAAGAAGACCGGAGTTCAAAATCTAGGGGTTCATCTTAACAATACAACACAGATCCGGCTCAAGTACCCACCCAGTAATCTAGGAAAACTTAACACCACCCCGGGTGCCTCAAAGAGGCAATACAAGCTCTGAGTCTGTGTACAACAAAAGAGAACTTTTATTAAAAGGGAAAGGGAACCAAACATTAATTTGGGAAAACACCACAACCACATCCAAAAGCATGAGTTCATGAGCAAAGCAGACCCCACAGTACATTGGACAGTGTCCCTTGCCTCAGTTTCCCAGTCCAATGAATGAATGTGCCTTTAGCACATCACTCCCCTCTCCCTCCACTGCATCCCATTCTCAGCTGGTTGTCCTTGACCCAGAATTCAGAGGTTCACCTCCTACCCCTTGGCAGGGGAGCATTGAGCAATGCCCCTCAGCTCACACAGAGACCAGAAAGGGGACGTAGGTGCAGCTAGCTCTGTAACTGTGATTTATTGGTGGCAGCGTGTGGGGGTTCATGACAGTGGCAAATTTCCAGTAAGTGACAACAGCAATAGAAACAAGTACTGCAGAAGGAACAAGCAAGAGAGAATTGTGTGATCTTTTTGGGAAGAGAGTGGGAAAAGGCAGACAGGGAACATGATCTATGAACAGCTCAGGAATGGAGCTAGTGGAGTTGTTCTGGGGAACCAGATTAAGACACAGTGCCCTGCTAGGGGTGACTGAAGAAGTTACGCGTGCCTACTCTACCATCAGAGAATGGTTAGACTTTAGGTAAGACATGAGTATAGACAGTGACACTGGTAAACCGAGTGCCAGCTCTGGCCAAGGCTGTAGGCACTAGCTAAGAACTGACAAACTAATAGCTGGAAACCAAACCAGCTCACCTCTATGTTAGTTTTGTTCAAAATAGACATTAGTCTTATAAGAATGTATTTAGTGTTCAGACTCTGTGAAATGCTTGTAAGTTGCTGCATGCATGAATCTCACTTTTAATGTCAGCATTCCATGCTATAAGGAAATATGTAAGTTTTGCTTCTTAATTTTGAAAATGTTTGCTCTGAACTTGTGAAACCCAGGCATGAGAACCAGCTCCCCTCTGCCCCCGCCCATTCAGGAGGCCTATCAGGATTAAACAAGCCTTAAGGAACATCACAACACAAAGGATTGGTGAATGGCCCTATGTCATAAATATAAAGGGAAGGGTAAACCCATTTAAAATCCCTCCTGGCCAGAGGAAAAATCCTCTCACCTGTAAAGGGTTAAGAAGCTAAAGGTAACCTTGCTGGCACCTGACCAAAATGACCAATGAGGAGACAAGATACTTTCAAAAGCTGGGAGGAGGGAGAAAAACAAAGGGTCTGTGTCTGTCTGTGTGATGCTTTTGCTGGGGACAGAACAGGAATGGAGTCTTGGAACTTAGTAAGTAATCTAGCTAGATATGCATTAGATTATGATTTCTTTAAATGGCTGAGAAAATAGCTGTGCTGAATAGAATGAATATTCCTGTCTTTTTGTACTTAAGGTTTTGCCTGGAGGGATTCTCTATGTTTTGAATCTAATTACCCTTTAAGGTATTTACCATCCTGACTTTACAGAGGTGATTCTGTTTTACTTCTATTAAAAGTCTTCTTGTAAGAAAACTGAATGCTTTTTCATTGTCCTAAGATCCAAGGGTTTGGGTCTGTGGTCACCTATGCAAATTGGTGAGGATTTTTACCAAACCTTCCCCAGGAAGTGGGGGAAAGGATTGGGAGGATTTTGGGAGGAAAGATGTTTCCAAACAATGTTTTCTCAGGAACCCAGATAAAGTTTAGTGGTGGCAGTGGAAGTCCAAGGGTAAAATAGTTTGTACCTTGGGGAAGTTTTAACCTAAGCTGGTAAAAGTAAGCTTAGGACGTTTTCATACAGGTCCCCAAATCTGTACCCTAGAGTTCAGAGTGGGGAAGGATCCTTGACACCCTATCACACCTTGGAAATGCTATGTGAAAGGGAGCTCATTTCATGGGCTGGAAGGCCAAATGTAAAAAGATAAAAAACAATCACAAGAGAAACATTTCATCTCTTTGCTGCTTGAACTCTCACAGGGCCAGAGACTCTAAACTGAAGTGAGAGATTCCTCTTTAAGGTTATCCCTGGGTTTGCCCTGAAAGATATTTTGAATTGACAGATCACTACCACTCTGTCACTCTTAGTATTTAGATTGCAACTCATTTGTGTGTATATGTTTGCATGCTTTAACCTGTAAATAACACTGATTTCTTTTTCCTAGTTAATAAACTTTTAGATCATTTATTGCAGGACTGGCAACAGACATTGTCTTAGGTGTAAGATTTAGGATACCAATTGATCTGGGGTAAGTGACTGACTGGTTTCTTGGGACTGGAAGCAACCTGAATATTATGTGATTTTTGGTGTGACCATTTATCACTGAGTCCAGCTTGCCTGGGTGGCAAGATGGACTGGAGAGTCTAAGGGGACTGTCTGTGGCAAGACTGTTACAGTGACCCAAGAGTTCACATTTGTTACTGGTGTGGTAACGTGTAATTATAGTACACATCACCAGTTTGGGGTGTCTGCCCTGTTTTTGACAGTCTGCACTGAGGCAGGCACTTACAGTCGTGAGTCACTCCAAACAGCGTGACATTGTTATTCTCTGAATGATTTGTTTTTTCTATCAAAACAAACAGTTCTTTGGTTTTAGTAAGGCTGTTTTGTCACTGAACACCACTGATCACAGACCCCTGAAGGGAAGAACCACAGATGCTCAACTCAGTTGGATCTGCAGGGTGACAACATTGGATACGCACGGTCTGTAGCCCAGAGCCCAGACTAAGACTGGGAGAATTGCAGAATTCAACCCCAGGATTAGTAAAAGCACAAGGCCTGACACCAGAGGGGCTGCACTCAGAGAGGAGATGGAGGTGCAGCTAGTGCTGTAACCATGACATGAAGTAACAGGAAAAAGAATATAAATTATTACATGCTACTCAGCAATGAGGCATGCTGTTATTGATGTCAATGGGAGATCTGGGAGCACTTTCAGAAATCAGGGAACTAATTTAGATGTCTAAATATGAACTTATGTGTCTAACGTAAGGATCCTATTTTTGAAAAAACTTGGCAATAAGCTATGCAGAAATTTTTTGCATTTTTCCAATAACCAAGTTCTATTATATTATTCTCTGTTTTTATTAAATCTTTTAATGCTTTGAGCTGATCTAACTGTTCAGTGAGAGCTAAGAAAAATGGAAAATAAAGCAAGCCAATATTTAAAAGCTGGCTTCAGTGTATTTTGCATGACTGAATTGCTAAAGCAGAGTGTGAAAGGACCTGTACTCAGTGTAAATCATTCATTCCCTGCTCATTTACATGCACCTTCTCTCAGAGATAGTATCTGTTCAACTGGATGGCTGCAGTATTGCACTGTGCTTGAACTCTTCAAAGACTGAAGTTAAATTACAGATGAGAAGCTTCAGTTACAGAAGTTGCTATTGGTTGCCAAGCAATAAAATGTTAAAATTATTTGTGTGTAGGAAATAGAATTTGCACCTACCCCTGGAAGTGTAGCATTGGACGTCAAGAGTAAAACAGTGTCAAGATAGAGTGAAACAATGATAACTGAATTAGAAAATAAGAACAGTCACATGTCTTCATTAGACAGCTGGTTAGGAGAAGTCTGGGATATGACAGGTTGGACTTGGGACCCCATAATGCAGTGTAGACACTGGAGCCTCAGGTTGGGACCCAGGTTTCCACAATTCATAACCTGGGGTTACAAATTAGTATAGATGATTGAGCCCTAGGTTACAAATCTTGAGTCCGCTAACTCAAGTTCTACTAACCCCTGGGCAGTGCAGATAGTTTGAAGAACTTTTGGTTGTTTATCCTGACAGGAGAATTTCAAAAGGTTCATCCAGTCATCACTTTTCAGTTCACTGCAGCCTACTTGTAACAACAAAAACCTCAACAGCAATATGTTCTCAAGGGTCCTAGAGTGAATGTCTCTAAGTAAGAGATTAAAGTCAAGGACCGGTATGATAGCACTCTCTGAAACGCTTCCAGTTCCACATGCAGGGCCCGTAACACAAGCATAACTGCAAGGTCTAAATTAGTGGATCAGATGATGTAGGAAAGACAGATTTAGGTTCATTATGAACTGGGGAAACTTTTGTGGAAGGAGGAGCCTATACAGAGGGATGGGCTCCACCCAAACAAAATGGAACCGGACTGCTGGCACATAAAATGAAAAAGGTGGTAGAGGATTTTTTTAAACTAAAGTCTCGGAGAGCCAACAGGTATGGAGGAGCACACAGTCTGGATGGAGACGTCCCTTAAGGTAAGGATGAATTTCTAAGCTGGTACTGTGACAGGATGGCCTAGGCCCTGAGGCCCCTGGCTGGAGGCCTTGTGGCCCTGCCACACTGCCCCAGAAAAGGGCAATAGAGAGGTCCTCCAAGCTGCCTAGAGCGCCTGTGTGGGAAGCAGCCAATTAGGGCCCAGTGGTGGATACCAGTGATGTGCCTGGCATCCAGAAAGCCCCCTGCAAAAGGAACAGGCAGCAGTTTAACAAAGAAGTGGGTGTCCTGTGGCACAAATACTAAGATTCCATGCACAACGGAGGCTGCAATAAGGGCAGTAGCCCCCTCCGCTACCCAGCAGACTACAGTGAATAGCTCTCCAGACAGAGGTCTGAGAGGGACCCAGACTAACTGGGGCAAAATATTGTTAAACAGTCTCCAGGTAGAAAGAGACCTGGGAGAGAAACCCTGATAAACAAGGGCAGAGATTACTGTGACTAGCTCTCCAGGTAGAAAGGCCTGAGAGAGAACCTGGATAAAAAGGGGGCAAGGATTATAAAAGCTCTCCAGGAAGAAAGGCCTGGGAGAGAAGTACCCTGAGGAAGCAGGGCAAAATTAGTAGAAGGCGTGTCACAGAGCTACTTAAGGAAGGAGCCTGAACTAGAAAATCTCCCCAGGTAAGAGAGGCCTGGGAGGGAACCCTGACCAAAAGGGGCAGAGATTACAAAAGACCTCTGGGTAGAAAGGCCTGAGGGAGAAGATCTTGATCCACAAGGGTGAGAGATTGCCAGATTACCCAGGCAGAGAGGCCTGGAAGGGAAACCCTGAGAAACCAGGGAAAGGACTACTAAAGCTCCCTAGGTAAGAGAGATCAGGGAGGGAGAGCCCTGACAAATGGGGGCACAGGCAAAGGAACTCTCCGGACAGAAAGGTGGAGAGAGTAAATACCCTGCCAAAGTAGAGTGAAATACTGGGTAAGCAGAGACATTACCTGCAAGGGTACCACTTCAACCTTGTCTGAGGGAGGTGGTGTGTGATGGGTGGACTAGGCCCTGAGGCCCCCTGCTGGAGGCCTGGTGGCTGTGCCACACCACGCCCCAGAAAAGGGCAGTAGAGAGGTCCTCCAACCTGCCTAGAGTTGCTGTGTGGGAAGCAGCCAACCAGGGCCCGGCAGGCTAGTATAAGAAGAGCTGCAGAGGCAGACTGAGTTCAGTTCCTTGTTAGAGCTGGAGGAGACTAGATAGTGCTCCAGGCTGGTTGCTAGGATTGAGTCAGAGAGATTGCTAGCAGCGACTGGGGAAGCAATGAAGGAGCTCCTGGCTGGCTGTGGGGACTGAGTAGGTACTGAGCCTGGGGAGGGCTTCAGGAAGGTAGTGCCTCCAGGGAGGAAGCCCTGGGGATATGACCCCATACCAGGGCTGGACTAGTTTAAGACTGCAGACACACCCAACCAGAGGAGGTGCTCGTGAGAGCTGGGTGCTGACCCCGTTACAGATACTTAGTATCCTACTGCAGAAGATAGGAGCTAGTGAGGAAAAGTCAAATGTGAAAGAGTCCCAGTTAAACATAACACATGAAGGCAAGCAACTAAATATTGACAAACTGCACAAGTACTTGTATATAAATGCTAGAAGTCTAGCTAGTAAGATGAGAGGACTAGAATGCCTGCTATTATATGAGGATATTGGTATAATAGGCATTGGGGATATTGGTAGAATAGGCATAGTGGAATGAGGCTAATCAGTGGGACATGGTAATACGAGGATCCAAAATATAGAGGAATGACAGAGTGCTGGTGGGAAGTGTCACTCTATGTAAAAATGAATCAAACAATACCATAGAATCTCGATGGATAGAAATTCTATCCTTGAATAACAAGAGTACAGCCAGAAGAATATAAAACTGACCACCTGACTAGGATGGTGACTGTGAAATGCTAAGGATGGTTAGAGAGGCTACAAAAGCAGAAATAATAATGGTTGATTTCAACTATCCTCATATTGACCATGTAAATGATACCTCGGGGTGTGACATAAAGATAGAACAACTGCTTCTTGGAGCAGCTAGTCCTAGAACCTGCAAAGGGAGAGGCAATTTGTGATTTTTGTCTTAAGTGGAGCCCAGGAGCTGGTCCAAGAGATACCTATTTTACCAAGCAGTTCAGTTAGTGATCATAAAGCAATTAAATTTAGCATGCTGGGAGGGGAGAGAATACAAGAAAACAGCACAGTAACATTTAACTTTAAAAAGGGGAAGCGTTGTAGTAATTTAAATGGAATATATGGGCCAAAGGTGTTAATATACCCCAGTCTGTCTAACATTAAACACTTTTGGGTTTGGCATACAGAGACCTCAGTCTGTTTAGTACCCTGGCAAACACAGCATTAAAAATCCTTTTAATCTTAAAGATACAGACAAGAAGGAAAACCACTTAAATCATTTGAAATGAAAAGTATTAAGTCTTTCCTTTTAATAACATTTCTTGTTCCCTTTCCCTTTAGCCAGAGAGAGTTTTAGAAGGAAAAACAAGTTTGACAAGTAATAACTGACCTTTTGGACAGTCTCTTAGATATCAAAGATGGTACAATGGGGACTGCGGGCAGTTCATTAGTCACGTTAGTCACACTTATTGCACCACAGAACAATATCCCCAGAAGTCCAGGTAGTACACACAGGGGAGCACAGCACCAGTGAGGACACAGTAACTTGGGTGGGGCTTTGCAGTGGGGCTGCTCCCACCTAGCCCAGGCTGTCCTGGGGGACTCGGGCACGGGAGCTAATTGCCCTGGAAGTTGCACTGAAATTGGTCATAAGGGCCTCTAATCCATGCTGCTATTAGTTCATTTCTCTCAAATGTTGGAGTGTTCACCGTAATGGAAAGTACTCTGTAATAGCAAAGTTACATACGCTGACTCTGCAAAGTGCTGCGTGTCCTCAACACCCATTCCATTGATGCCAGTGGAAGCTAAGAGGGCTCAGTACCCAGGCAGGTTTCATTCATTTACTTCCTCACTGCTTGTGGAGGAAAGAAAGTTTCAGTGTAAACCTGAAGGAGATAAAAATATCTCTACCTCAAATTTACATGTCAAATAGATGTTTATTTGTTGTTTTTAATAGGAGGTCATGTATCCAGGACCATTAAATGCTTGAAAAAAATAATTACATCTTAACTGGGAAGAGTTAGGTCTCTCTAACCTCTGCCTTGAGAATATCAGAGATGGTGAACATAATGAAATTACTTCAATGAATTATATTCAACCTATTTATAAAATGAATGCACAATAACATCATGATTTTCTCCTAGACAGAATTAAGTACTTCCTAGAGTTTGGGTACTAAAGACAAATTTCTAGAAATTAAATATAATTTACAAGCTTCCAGTTAGGAAATATATTTATTTTGTAATAAAGGTTTATATTGTTTTAGATTATCTTATCTCTATTTTCTCTGCTTTTCCTGACTTCTGACAAAACTATTGTTTTTATCAGTCTGATAAACTATCCTGTAAGTCAAACATTGACTGTGCAGAGTTATTTCTGCTTGCAAAAAGCCCTTGTTGAACATACAAATAATAAACAAAACCAAAGCCTACACTAAATACTGTGTAATCCTCCCACCAAATCCCTCACAGTTAGGGGTCAGGAAGTCTCCGGAATGTGATGTTCATACAAAATTGTCCAGTAAGGATGTATGGGCTAAATTTTCAGAAGCTTGGGCATGTCTAAATCCCCACATGAGCATTTAATTCTAGGTGCAAGTGGGATATGAGCATGTATTGGATTTTTTAAAGTTGGTGGTTGGGTATGTGCAGGACTTGGGTGCCCTAGAGGATATACACACACTAATGAACCAAGTTCTGGACATGCTCACGGACACAGATGGGCCTTTATTCTCCAGAGTTTAGTTTTGTGTCTGGGTGCTGGTGGCCTGTGATATACAGAAATTCAGACTAGATGATTGGGTGGTTCCTTCTGGCCTTAAATTCTATGACTTGATTCTGTAGAGGCCCACAATCTATTTTCAGAATTGCTTAGGAGAGTGCCAGTGCTAATTTGGATGAGTGCCAGCTAGCCTATGAGCATATGGGCTGTCTGTATCACCAGGAAGGCTTTCATTGTTCTGGTGGCCCAACACTTGGAAGCCACAGTTGTTCATTCCAAGGAAGCTGGTTGCTGGGTGAGGCTGCCCTGAGTCACTTTACATAAAAACATATGTACTTACATAGTGTGTCAATGAGTAATCAAGCTACGCTCATTTATAGGATACAGAGACTTTCCCCTATGCGCCTGGCTCCATGGTCCATCCCTAGATCTGTACAGAGGAGACCTTCAGTAAGTCTATAAGGAACACCAGATCTCTAACAGAGAGAACCGTTAGGTATGAAATATTCCAGGCACCACTATGAGTGGCAACAAAAGAGTCCATCCTGGCCGGTTTGTCAGTCTGAGTCTGGCATTGCAGCCTGTCGCAATATGCAGTAGATATTTTTGTGTATCAGGCCAATTTGCGTACGCTGATGATGGATTTGTATATGATAACAAGATGGATATGGCTGTAGTCATAAATCCATGGGCAGTCAGGCTCATTGACCTCAATGTTTTGGAAATTTGTCAGCCAGGTGGCCATGCTGCTGTGTGAGCATACCACAGACATTTGTGCACCTGAGCTCTGGCATAGAGAAACAAACCAGCATGAAAATAAAGGCCTGGTTGCCTAGCAACTGTAACACAGGCCTCCCAAGGGGGAAAAGCACTATTGTCTGTAAATGCAAAATGACTATTTAAAATAGGCATATTACACTCTTGGAAACAGGATGGTCCATCTGCTTTTGAGTGAATAATACCTTAAGTTTTGCACCTACACTAGCAAACTTTGTAGCTGTAATTCACCACCAGTGCAGCTCGACTGCTAATAGAAATGGTGGAAGCTATAATGTTGACAGAGCTCAGGTGTTTTTAATAGGGCATCTAACTCTAGTCTGAGGAGGATTAGACAAGTGGTGAAAATGACTGAGCCCTGTCTGCACTACAGCTTCCACTGGTGATGAATTACAGCTACAAAGTTTGCTAGCATAGGCAAGGCAGAGCTGTGTTCTCTTGACCTTGGTTGGGCACTCCATCCCAGGGCAATCTCTTCCTTCTCCCTGTACCCTTCACTAGTCATCCTGCAAAGAAATTCATGCTAGTCAGTAAGAGTAAGGAGAAGTAGGCAGAGGTAAGCCTGTACATAGAAGCATAATAATATAGGACTGCAAGGGAACTCGAGAGGTCATCTAGTCCAGTCTCCTGCACTGAGGCAGGAGTATATATTATCCAGACCATCCCTGACAGGTGTTTGTCTAACCTGTTCTTAAAAACCTCCAATGACAGAGATTCTACAACCTCCCTAGGTAATTTGTTCCAGTGTTTAATTATCTTTACAGTTAGGAAGTTTTAAATCTCCCTTGCTACAATCTAAGCCCATGGTATGACATGGCATGGCAGAATGAATTGCCAGTGCTCCTAGCCTGTTTCATTGGAGCTGGGCAAGCAGAGATAGGCAGCCGTTCAGGAGAGAAATTGCTCTGATATTTCATGGTGTCTGAAGCTTTCATGCTGCCAACTCTGATGTGCAGGGAAGAACAGGACTAGCCCACTACACCTCTTGTCCATTCATTGTCATGGCCCATTGAATCTGACTCACAAAATGGCATTTACACACTGCTTTCAAAATTAGGAAAAGTTTAAAAGACAACACTAAGCCGTTTTAGACCAATGCTTATTTGTTGCTAATAAAGATGTCTCAGGCACCAAAGGCCTGGAGAAATATTTTTGAAAACAAATTTTTTATTCATTATTAATGACCAAAGTTTTAATAAAGTAAAACAAATTCGCTTTATGAAACATTGCTTAATAAATTCTCAACAACTTTACCTTGTAAGCTCAGGTGCTGCACTGGGTCTCTAATAACTCCACTAAAAAACCACAGAGTAGTAGCATGAAGTTGTGTATGTTTTCAATCTATGTAAACACATTTATTTTAAAGAATCCCTTTCTAGTGTCTAGACTGTGACTGCCCTCTCTGCTCTACAGACTGTGATGCTGGCAGACCAGGTGCCAGCTCATGCCAAGGCCCCTAGGTCTCAACCAAACCCTGACAAATGCATAGCTGGAGACAGTGACTAGACTTCACCCAGATCCAGGTGGCTTGGAAGCATGTAGGACCCAGCAATTGGGACCCACTTGTAACAGATCGGTGACCATACAGAGGGGTTCTGTGCTGGTTTGTAACAGAGTCCATGCCACAGTCCTCATGAAGCACTAAGTGAAAGGGAAATTTGCTTTCTTGAGCATTTTTGAAAGAGAAAAATAACACTCTTTGCACAAGTCCAGACATGCTACTTTTTACGTCCTTATGACTAAAAAAAATGGGTTGGCTGATCTGCTTTAAGACTTCCACCCATATTTATCATGCACATAGATAAAAGTGATACGTTATGGAAGATATTAAGACAGAAAACATCATAATGCCTCTATATAAATCCCTGGTACGCCTACACCTTGAATACTGCATGTAGTTCTGGTTGTCCCATCTCAAAAAAGATAGATTTGGAAAAGGTACAGAAAAGGGCAACAAAGATGATTAGGCTTATGGAACAGCTTCCATATGAGGAGAGATTAAAATGAGATGACTAAGGGGGGGGATATAATAGAGGTCTATAAAATCATGAATGGTATGCAGAAAATGAATAGCAAAATGTTATTTATTCCTTCACATAACACAAGAACCAGGAGTCACCCAATTAAATTAATAGGCAGCAGGTTTAAAGCTAACATAAGGAAGTACTTCTTCATACAACACACAATCAACCTGTGGAACTCATTGCCAGAGGATGTTGTGAAGGCCAAAAGTATAACTGGGTTCAAAAAAGAATTAGATACGTTCCTGCACAATAGGTCCATTAGCCAAGATGGTTAGGGACAAAATCCCATGCTCTGTGTGTCTCTAAAACTTTGACTGTGAGAAGCTGGGACTAGATGACAGGGGATGGATCATTTGATTATTACCTGTTCTGTTCATTCCCTCTGAAGCACCTGGCACTGTTGGAAGACAGGATACTGGGCTAGATGGACCATTGGTCTGAACCAGTATGGCCATTCTTATGTTTTAGAGACCTACTGGTATCACTAATGGGCCAAGCATGCAGAAAGTGGTTTTGCAATACTGACTCCATCACCATCAGACAAGTCCCTGTCCCCTCTCTGTGGAACATCCAATACAAATAAGGTATTGGAGAACATTTACAAAATATACTGTTAGTCTATAGGTAAGATGGGAAGGTTATGTACTGAAGTAAACTGCTTGGTTTTGCAAAGATTGTTTTATACGAAAAATTTTTTGTTTTTGTATTTACAAGAGGTGCAGGAGACTACCGATTTGTACGATAGGCCCACTTGGTTTGAAAGAAAAGAATGAAAGACATTAGCACTTCTGTCACTTTGCATTGACTTTGTTGAATGCTGCTGCTATGAGCTGAGTGTTATAGATTAAGTTAAAACCTCATTGAGATTGAGAGGTGTGAACTCATCCTTCAATAAATATAACTGTATAAGATAAATCCCCACTAAAACAAGGAGTAGGTGAACTGACCCAGGAGCTTTTGCTGAGTATTGTTTTGGGTGTGTATGGGAGGTAAGGCAGAACACTCAAGAACTGAGTGAAAGAAAGTGAAAGAAAGACAGAAGGAGCAGTTGAATCACGATGTCTGACCCTAGAAGAAACCTGGGGTAGAGGTTTTTGGGACAGGGATGCAGGCTGAAAAGCGTTCTTGGTGCTGTGAGCAAAAGAAGCTGTTTCCTGCTGTTTGATTCCTTCTCTGTCCAGGTACACTGGATTTTGTATATTCTTTGTAAATAAACAAAACTGCACCAAAGAAATACCTATTGTCAATTTCTCCTCCCAACTGAAACAGCTCCAGGGCCCCAAACATTGATTAACCACTCAGTTCCGACATGATATTGGAACCAACCACTAGTGGTCTGAGTCTTTCTATCTCTGAGAAAGGGCTTTAGAGAGATTGACAATAACTACCTCCAAGAGCAGCTGGATATGAGACATAGGGCACTGTAGCCTAAATTTCTAAGAACGTTGTTTTCTCCTTTAAAAAAAAAAATCCCGTAAAGGAGAAAACTAAACATTTCACTAATGCATTTCTATGCTGCTGCTGCTGCTCTGTTGCCCTGTTCTGGATAGCACATTTTACCAATGATGTATGAAAGAAGCATAGATTTGTGTTATACAGATTCTGCATGGAGTGAAGAATAACGGTCAAAAGATTGTAGTAGGGGTGGCAGCTCAAAAATCAGTATAGATTGAAAATCTCTTTTGTATGCTTTACCAGAAATTTGGTACCGTATCGTACCAATTCATCTGGGCTATTGGTAGGTATGCAAGCCCCTCACACACTGAGATGGGATAAAGGCACATTAGGAGGCAGTCTTATCTTTGGATTTTTGTACTCTTGTGAGTTAAAATTGACCACAATGTTACTTTACAGATTTTTTTTTATTTAATATTTAATAGGTTATAACTGCAGAGAAGTGTGGTGGCAGTTTAGTAGATAACATGCTAATTTTTCACCAGTAAGGCCATCTATATGATATGCATAATGCAGTACCTGCTCATACTCTGGCAGCTTTTAGTCAGGAGAAATATAGGAGTAATCTAAGATAAGAGTCAGAAATATGCTTCCATTCAAGCTTTCAGACAGCAAAAAGGCAACGCAGTCATGTCTGCACCTTAATATACTTGTGAATTAATATAAAAACAGTTGTTTTCAGCAAACTCTCTTTTAACTAAAGATAAAATGCATCTATCTGAAAACAAAATAAAGAAAAGAGATTAAAGGAAAAATGGTCCACAATTCTCACTTGTGAAGCACTATAAAAGAACTCCCAACAAAGAGGCAGGCCCAAACCTTTCAGTATCCTTCCTGCATTCAGTCTCTAAAACAGTTCTATGAAATGCCCATGGACTGGAGGAGCTGCAAAAGAATTATGAAAAAGGAAAAGTTCATTTGTTGTTAGGATTAGCAGAATGTTATAGATTCTCCATCTCTTGGTGCCTTCAAGACTGGATGCCTTTCTGGAAGATGTGCTTTAGCCAAACACAAGTTATTGGGCTCAATATGGGGGACACTGGGTGACATTTAATGGCCTGTGATATAAAACCAGTCAGCTTAGATGATCTGAAGGTCCCTTTTGGCCTTAAACTCTATTAATCCCTACACAAGCTTCCCAGGGTAGATGAGACCTGGATTTCTAATGTGAACAACAATCAGAAAGAAAGCACTTAAACAAACAAATGTTCAGATCTTCTGTATAAACCACACAGAAGAAAAAAGGACACAACCTAACTTTTCTCTTCCTTTGCAGATTACTTTCAAGAAATTGAAGAAAGGTTACGTTTAAGCAAGTGGCTGCATTTATAACCATAGCCATAGCTGATCAACAATACAGGCTAAGTCATAATAACTGATTAGTGGGGTGGACAGCGACCACTGAACTCTATCACCAGGATTTATGTTTGCAGCATTTATTTTATTTTGCTTATATGGCAGCACCCAATGCGTATTATGAATCTTAGACTGGTAGTTTGAGCCAACCAGGATGGTTACTGGACTCCAAAGACCACACCTCTCAACTTGCAAACCTGCCAGTGGGTGACACAAATTATCTGAATATGTGCCAAAACGTGGAACCCTGTATTACGTTGCACCCTAATTGAAAAGTTATATTTTTAACCCCGCTTTATTCACTGTATGAATAAAATAAACCAGTTCTTCAATATGTTAAAGAGTTGTGGTGGTTGTGGAATGGGCAGGTACTCAGGATATTTGAGGGTTAAATGTTTTAGGGGGTGCCCCTGTCAATGCTTTTTATGGAGCCCCATAGCAGTGGGATATGGTTGGTCCCTGTTTAGGCTAAACCCCCAACTGAATGGCTCTGCTGTTGCTGCTGCAACTCCATTGACTTCCTGGGGCCAGAATGCCCTCAGCTACTCCTCCAGTACAGTTGTGGGAGTTTTGCCCCCCACTTTTATGCTCCTTGTTCCTTGGCCTCTTACTCCCTTATCCCTGTGCTGCTGGCTCCCCTTCCTCCTGGGTTTCCTGCTCCCTTGAGAGTCAGCCCTGCAGGAGAAATAGAAGACACCTAAATAAAACTTAGGAAGACACTGGTTCTGTTTCTTGATGGTATCCTCCAGAATGCTACTGACAGCGCTCGTATCAGGGGTGTAGTCCCAGGTGGGCTGCGGCCCACCCATTTAGCATACGGGGCCACCCGAATACATACAGAGACACAAGCAATGTGCTACTGTAGCGCCTTCCCCGTGGTCCACCTTTTCTCTGCAAGCCAGGAAGGTTACAAGACCCCCCTCTCACCGCACTGGCCCCGGCTGCAGTTCACCCGGCAGAGTTTCATGTCTGCCTGTGTTGATGACTAGCACCGCGCCAAGCATGGGTTACAAATGAATCGCACTGCACATTTAGCACAAAAGTAGCAATCTCGCACGCACCGAGTGGTCGATCGCAGGCACAGGCTTGGGCACGCCGCTGGGCAGCATGTGGGGGAGTCCAGCTGGGGACATGCCATACCCCTGTGCTGCAGCACACAGGGCTCGGGGCACTGTCGTGGGGGGCACCCTGGAAACGAAAATAAGTAACAGCACCTGCCCTTGGCAGTGCAGCTGCACTGGCAAAGCAGCATGGCGCTGTGGGCTGACTCTCAGCACTGGGATTGCCATTAAAGTTCTAGCTTCTGCCCTGCAGCAGCAGCTTCCCTTTGCTGCTAGCAGGGCCAGGCTCTGCCCTGAACCAGGCAGCTCTCCCAGCATCAAGGTTCTTACTAACTAACCCACAGGAACTGCCATCTCTGGGATTGGCCTGCTGGTGCCCAGGGCCTCTGGGAGAGGCAGAGAAGAGCAGCTGACTTACCGACCCACCACTCCAGCAAGCGGTGAATAGAAGGATCAGAAAGTTCCTCATCCCAGCTGAGCATGTGGCTGGAATTAGCTGTGCTGGGCGCACGCAGGCTCCAAGGGCACCCCGTGAAGCAGCAGAGAGGGAGAGCGCTCCCGAGTCAGACACATAGGGTCTGTGGAAGAGCCGCCCCTGGGGGCCAGGACCTAGCCTCCCACACATGTGGGCAGCCTCTGCCCTGCAGCCAGGCTGAGGACACTCTGGCACCTGCCCCGGCTGCTTCCCCAACTTTAAATGCATTTAATATATGTGATAGATTCTGGATTTTAACTGTTTTATTTTAGTGATCTTTTTTCAATGTAAATGGTTTGCTTTCACATCATACCTATTATATATTGCCCATCTGTAATAATTTGGGGCCCACCCAAACTCACTGGCTCGTATGCTGACAGAATTAACACATGCTCACCCAGTCACTGAGAATGATAAATGTGGGGATCAGAAAACACAGGCTCCATATGGTGGAGCCACCTCAGCACTGAATAGGCCACTGTAGAAGTCCTTGCTCAGAGAACAAGAAGTGGTAATGTGATCAGAAAGTGACGGAGCTTGACAGGCTGCAGTAACTGGCAAATGTTCATGTGATGTTTTGTCTACATACAGTGTACTGGGGCACACAAGCCTCCACACAAGGTAGGAAGGATTAATGAGCTACTTGAAGGCCCAGTCAGATCAAATTGAGACACCTAGAGCAGAAGGCAAGCTTCCAGGGAGGGGTTCAAAAGAAAGAGCCCTAGTCAGTTGGAGTGCATATATGCATGCTTGCTTGCTGGCAAGGGGAGAGAGGCTGGCCAGGGCCTGGAAAGACTTATGCCAAACTGATCTCCTGGAAGAAAGAGAAGAGTTTAAGTTTGTGTTGCTTCAGACTTGTTTTGGATTTGGAGTGCCCTGGACGGTGAGAGGGTCTCTGCAACCCAGAAGGAATTGGGGGCTTGGTGGACCAGCAGGAAACCAGATGGGAAAATGAGGCTGAATGTTTTCTGTACCGCACAGTGCTGCAAGTGGTGTGCTGGTAACAGTGTGTTATAATTACGGCTCTTCGTTTTCTGTTTAAACCGATTTTTACCACAAAAAAATCCCCCATTTTCCAAAAAGTATTATTCTTTTTTTCCAATTTCCACCCTACTTTTCTATCAGTCAAATAGATAAAAAATAACTTGTTTTATTAGGAAAATACAATACATTGCATGAGATATATGTATTACGATAATACGTTTTCTGTGTGTATATGCAAAGCTGCCTTTTGAAGTAAGGCTATGTATTAGTCTTGAAGATATACCTGGTAAACAAACAGGCACATACGCAAGCTCTGAAGTTGTGGCAAGAGTATTTTCTAAATTTTGCTACATCCAAGACTGAAGAGAACGAGCCTTGGAAAAGACTCCTTAAAAATACTGCTGCGAGTCTATGCTGTGCAGGACTTTTGGAAATTACACTGAAGGACTTCATATAAAACAGTGAGTGTTTATAAAATATTTTAAAATATTGGGCCCAATTATTAAAGGTAAATATTTATAGGCCAAAAGTTCTAAGTCTACAACAGTAAACTCTTTATTCAAATGAAAGGTTTTTTGGGGGGATTAGAGCTATATTGTCTTCTTAAACTCAGAGGTGGTATTGAATTCTATTCATCAAAGCATTAATCTACGGAATATTCCGCCCCCCCCTCGCATCCTTCTGTCCAACAAAATAAACCCCGATATTTACCCAGAAAAAATTATTAATAGTATTTTCTACTGATTTTCACCTGTTATTGTTGTTGTAGTAATAAACACCACTAAATTCCTGGGAAAAATTAAATAAAATAAAAACTGAAAACACAGGGCCCTAGTTATAACATACAGTTTATAAATTCTATTTGATGTTGGGGGCTGTCTCTGTGCATCTGTTAGACTGCAAACACCATTCTGGGTCTTGTTTTCCTTCTCTGTTGTCTTCTTATCTTCATGTTTCACTAAAATTCTGGGGGATGGTGACACTGAGCTAACAATGAAAGGGTTGTTAAACCTTGATGCTCTTGTAGTCACAAGAAAGCCCGCTTGGACAAAGAGTTGGCTAGGGCAACCAGTTTTTTTAAGTCTGAACTCCAAGGGGGAAGTAACAGATCACCTAGTGGGGGTCACCTGACAAAGGGGACTTGCGCTTACAGACGAATCTCTCACTGGCTCTTGTAGAGAGAGAGGGAGAAGAGACCAGAAGCAGACTGCAAAAATGACAGGAGGCACCAAGTTCCAGAGTAAAAGCATGCAGGAGGGAAGTGGGAGAGGATGGATTCTGGATTCCTTAAGACTCTGACCTAAGCCCAAAGAATGTTCAAGCGGTGAAGAAGCCATCACTTATATGTGTCACATCTTTTATTACATGGGGTGAGGGTCTTGGGTTTTCAGAACTGGGTCACGCATTCCTAATTATTGGGGTCAGTAGTATAGTAGAAAGAGAGAGCCTGAGACTTGAGGCCCAGTAGGAAAGGCCTAGTGTAAGGCCTAAACAGAGTCAAGCCCTGTTACAATACATGCCTACTTGCCAGTTCACAAAACCTGGCAAGAACAGGGCTGGTACTGCAAAAGCACAAGCACTCCTAGGCACTAAGTATTCACGTAAACACATTCCAGAAAGGTAGTACCAGAACACCCCAATACAAGGTTATGGTGTAAACACACTCCCTGAAGATAATACAAGGACAAACTGACGCCTCTTAAAGATCAGGATGGCAGGGTGATGAACAGAGAAAGTCAGAAAGTCCCGCCGTTCACTGAGTGGGTCCATTGCAATGGGCATACATGTCTTGGTATCACTGTAGAGTCTACAGGTGCTATTACCATGCTTCATTGACAATAAACCTGGCCGAGTGCCTTCGCTACTGAACCGAGTCTGTGGTCATTTTGGGCAGTTTGATAGAGGTGTGCTGTACTGGCTACTTGACCAAAGCCAGCACAGCACACAGAGAAAACCAACACACAGCTGACAACTGATGGCAAGTAGAAAGGGAGGTGTTACTCATTACGTTGTACCATTTACAGCTCTCCATGTTAAAGCACTCTATCCTCATGCAAAACATAACTGCACTGACGGCAGCTTGAAAAGTTCCGCCAAATGACTGGGACAATAGGTTCCATGATGGAAGCTATTTCAGGGCAGACTAATTAAGGGGATTACATTCAGTGATACATGTGCCACTAACTTTAAAATCTGCTGTGTGACATTACTGATGCAGTTCAATTTTAGGTAGCGCTCCAGCAGCAGAGTTCTGTGCCAAAAGACTCTGTCATTGTGCAATGAATAATTAGTGTAATGGCTAAAATTCAAACACCGTTTCAAGCCAGAATCTCAGCAGCCCACAGCGAAAAGGATGGCGTAATCTTAGAAAATTCTGTAATTTGGATATAAAGACCTAATCAAGCAAGTCACGAGCCTCCCTAAGAAAAGGTCAGAGTCAAAAATAATGCTGAGATAACCAGATGATTGAACAGGTTGAAAGCATATTTCTTGTAACTTGGCATTTAGACAGAATTAACATTCTAAACGTACTTGTCAAGGGCTGGAGCTCAAACTAAATCCATTCAGTTTTATATTAAAATGTGTCAGGTATCCATGACTAACTGCTTAATGAACCTGTGGCCTGAAGGGGGTTAAAAGGCAATGCTGGGCCCATGTAGCCCCATCCCTACAGGCCTGCTGAGCATGCTCCAGAGGAAGGACCAGGTTAAAAGGAGCTCAGAAGCTCCCAGTCAAGGGGTGGTGGACAGACTACAGGAGAGGAGAAGAGACATCAGACAGAAGGTAGTGCCTGAGGGGGGAGCACAGAGCAGGTAAGGACCCTCCTCTTCCACCCCCGCCAACCAGGTAGAGCCTTCTCCAACCACCACCCACTCTGAGAACCATGAGGTCTTGTAGGGCTTTGGATTTTGTGTGACGCTATTGACTCTTTAAACTGTAGGGCTCGTGCCCCAAACTTAAGGAACGCATAGGTAGGAAATAGCCCAAGGGCATGAGCTTAAACTCTGTATAGGGAGGATCCTGCTGCTGTTACTTTCTACAGGGCCCTGGGCTGGGCCCTGGTGGAAAGGGAGGACGTGGGGGCCCCTGCCATGCCCCATTTAAGGACAAAGGCCTAGATGAACTGGGAGGCCCAAACACTCCTAGCCTGGGGTTAGCTGCTACTTCCCCCCGATAGACAAGGGGTTGGTCCAGTGTGCTATCTACTAAGCCACCCGGCTCTCCAAGCTCCCTATCACAAACCCCTTGTCCATTCCAGAAAGAGAATAGTGAGCAGGGGCAGATAAGTAAATCATCATATGCTGGGGATAACTGTTGGTAGTAGAAAACGACTAGAAGGAAACCCACAGTAGCATGCAAATATTAAAGAGCTGAGGTCCAGATTGGCAGCAGCAGCAGGAATGCAGGGTTCCCCACGATGGGCCTAAAGCTTGATTTGGAGAGACCAGGTTGAGAAGATAGTTCATGAATATTCAATTCTTGGCCTCTCAGTTGAGATGGCTTAAAAGTGTGTCAGTAAGTGCCAGTTGTTTTGGGTTTTGTTTTATGCAGACACCTCTCCCAGGGAAACTAGAAGGAGGCCCCCAGATACACATCCCAACAGCCATCCGACGTTAACTTTATATCTCTTCAGATTGTCACGCCTGATTGCACTAAGACAACATTCACAATACCCAAGAAAGGATCTAGCACACATGGAAGCCCAGCACATGGTGAAACTTAAAGCAAAATTCAGTTGTGCTAACCTATTATGGAGCTCCTAGAACTGAGGGTGGATAACTCTTAGGGCTCGGCTCCTATTTAGGCACCGAAATAAGTGGAGCAACTGGAAGCTGAGCCGTTTTGAAAATCCGGCCTTTACCTACTAACAGGCTGTACCCTAGTGAAGGGTGCGGCCGAAAGCTAGTGGCGTTATCAAACCCCTTGTTCTGATTCCTATTACAATGGAGCACTGATTTCTTGTGTAATGCTTGACAGAGTACAGCCCCAATCCTGTACATTTTCAGTGGCGATACTTATGTGAATAGAGTTATGATGTACTTAAGTGTTTGCAGGGTTGGGGAAATCTCCATGGGTTTTTTTTTTTCAAAGTAATATTTACCTTCTTATCTTTTAGGCTCAGTGTATTGATAAGCTGCTTTTATTTCTGCTTCCAAATAAATCTCTCTCCCTCTCATTTAGCCTATTGAAGATATTAAAACTCAGAATAAATAATGGTGTTTATTGAATGTAACTTCCTCTCCATGCACAAAGGCCAATATTAGGAGAATGGGTTATATTACTAGTTAACATGTTACAGCCTTCTGAAACATTTTGGCATTATGTGTCATTTCTCTTTAACACGCCTAGAAATAAAATTGTGTGCAGTCTTACTACCAGTCTCTTGGTAAAAATCTCACAAACGTTTTTCAGCTAGAATCTATTTTCATAGCTGAGAGAGATCCAATTTGAATTTATATTACTAGTCTTAACTAGAACATAAGGCCTGGGATATACCCTAAGGGCAGCTGTAACAAATATACAGCTGGTTAGCGGATATCAGTTCTACTAGTTAAAACAAATGAAACACCATTTCATCAGCTAAAAACAAACACAACTCCAAAAAATCCTAACTCTAGAGACACATTTGTTTAGCCCCATGGTTTTAAGATCTTAATCAGATGCACACTGTCTTCTATAAGAATAATCAAGGGAAAATGTTCAACGAAATGTAAAGTTCAGACTTAAAGCTGGAAAAAGTCAAGGTTAAGCCTCTTTATTTTGATACTATATAGCACAAAGAACAGAGTGAATTGAGGCTGTGAGGAGACTGTACGTAGACAGCCCAATAAATTATAGTAAAATGGGTATATTATCACCCAGGATCCTGTTTTATATTTACTATATAAAACTCCAAAGCATTAGGAAGTATAACTTTGCATACAGAGCGAGAGAGAGAGAGAGAGAGAGAGAGAGAGTGTGTGTGTGTGTGTGTGCGCGCGCGCGCACATAATATGTAGGAACCACACAGGCCCGGTGGGGTCCAAATATCAGCATTCTCTAAATATAGAATGTAAGGCCTAGTTAACTGTACACATCCTGCTCAGGCAGGGTTCTGGTGACTTGAGACATAGAAGATAGTGAGGACTACTGGAGGGCTCACAAACTATTTAAAGGGATAGTACCCACTTTTGATACACTACAGTTTACCTTCAGGTTTTGAGAGTTTTTTATTTCATGGCTAGTTGTGGACATTTTATTGAGTTTTATTTCCTAATTTTAAACAGGTAGGGAGAATTGACACAATCAGCTGGTGTAAATACGCACAGCTCCATTGACTTCACAGAATACCAGAACATCATGTTTGTAGCATGCTCTCCCCACAAATGTGGGATGCACCATCATTGCAGATTAATTGCTTTATTAGATTTCTGAAGATGAGTCATCATCTCAGATCAATTAATTGTATGAGAAAGTTTTAGAAAACTAAGTTTATCCACAAATATAGGCATACTATAGGCATATTACCGTGTGATGGAATAAATCTATACTTTACCTATCCTCCCTCATTTGATTAATCTTGTGAAGATAATGTATTTTATTACTGAATCACTGGACAATTTTTCCTAACACAGCTTATCATAACCAAATGGGCCTGACAGTTGGATAAACTCTCAAAATCTTTTCTTTATGCATTCCTGACTGTTTTAAAAGGCAGCTCAAGTAATCTGATTTTTAACTATTCCAAATAACAGGGCCATAAAGCAAAGGAAGCAGTCAGAAATCACTAATTCATAACCTCTTCTGTTCTTCAGATCTCTGACATTGTTTACTCGCACAGAAAGTTTCAAACTCACCTAGTGGTTCTCCATTTCCCATTCTATTTCTTTGGTTCTGATATGGAATTCCTACATGGCTTTCCTTTTAATTGTGTAGTAAAATATTATGAAAGACATAATAAAACAATAATGCTACTTAGTTTGTCTGAAGATCATTCAAAATAGCATTACATCATACCTTCTGACCCGCAACATTTACCAAAATCACTCGCCCTAAAATGGACAGTGTGACATTTGAAGAATGTTTTCTAGATGCAGTGTGTCAGTCAGTGTTCTGAAATGAAGGCATGCGGAAGTGCATATGCACAAAAATGTAAATATATGTAGATCTCCCTCATTGTGAGACATTCCTAATCTGCTTCCCAGAATGTGATCACTTTCAAATAACTCTCAGGAGCCTTTGTGGCATCATGTGCTCTCTCAACATTTTTCTATGTAGGCTATGAATGCAAATTCCAGAACATGTCAGCATAGTTTATCAAAGGTGACCTATGTGCCATGGTTACAGAGCTAACTGGATTTCTGCCCCCTTCTGGTCTCTCTGAGAGCACCCAGCTCAGGTCTCGAGCCTCTTACCTTTACCTGTCTCAGGGTGTAATCACACACTTTGTCCACTCTTAGGGTATGTCTACACAGCAAAGAAAAACCCGCAACTGGCCCATGCCAGCCGACTCCGGCTCGCAGGGCTCAGTAGACTTTATAACTCGGCAGGTTTTATAAGTCTGTAGACTTCCCAGCTCAGGCTGGAGCCTAAGCTCTGGAACTCTCTCACCTCGCACGGTGCTGGAGCCCAGAAGTCTACACAGCAATGAAACAGTCCCACAGCCTGAGCCCAAGTTGGCTAGCACAGGCAAGCTGTGGGCTTTTCTTTGCTGTGTAGACATACCCTTAGACTGGGATCTGGGGACACTAATCTGTATGTACCAACTACTTATTGCTGAGCAGATCTGACTGGGTTTGGGCACCTGCTTTTTCTCCCCTTTGCTCTAATAACCTTCTTAAAATATTTTTTATTTAGCAGTAGAAACAAAGCATTAGTGAGAGAGAGCTTTAAAACAAGCAGTCCACATGCATGTCTCTTACCTAAAGTCCTACCCCCCACTCTGGCAACCTAGGCAAGCCTAGCTTCCCCAGACACTCCCAGTGGGTTCCTGAGTCTGCTTTTAATCTGGTTTTCCCCTGCGCTCCTAAGAGCATATCTTTTTAAATCCTGCCAGGATTCTTTTGTCAGACAGTCTTGGCATTTTGTTTTGGGGGGTTTTCCTCCTAGTCAAACCAGTCCAGCAGAGGACTAAGCCAGAGTTGTCAAAGCTGGCTAGTTCCGGCCTTCCACTTTAATGACTCTGAAGGCATGATATATTGTCTACTTTGTACATATTCAATAAATTTACACTCTGTTTGCAGAATCTATATTGGTCAGGTAAATCACATGGTATTGTTTCTGACTGGATGAGTGTGCAAGCACTTACAGAGCAAATACTGAAATTCATTTTCTGTGAACATTGGGGTCAGTAAACCTAGAAGGCTTGAGTGCTCATGGAAAGCATATGCAAAAGGAGAGTAACTACGATCATAAGAGAGTTTTCATATTTTCAAATGAATAGTCATGAATTTTTTATTACCCTCCCAGCTCCAGTTAACAGTGTCTTGATCTTCTGTACAGTTACCTTTAAATCAAAAAAGCAACTTACTATCTGTGTTTCTATATTTTCTAAATGACTCCCAGTAGTCAAAACTAATGACCAATACAGATCCATAAATAAGGAAATAGGAAACTCCTGGATGATGACACTGATTTAAAAACAGCAGCCAAAGGATTCAAATTTGAGGGCCCATAGTGAGGATCCATATGTGTGGAGAAAGCGGCCAGGGTATACATTTTAATATATGTTTTAATTCAGTTATTCACTACTATGAACACAAACTTGTGGAAACATTCTCATTCTTATGAGCATGACGTTATTACTAGATTGTCATCTAAGTTCTTAGTATCACACTCTCATTTGTGGTCAAATGGATCGGATGTGCTTTAATTACAACATTTTGAAGATAAGGCAGAAAAACTTAATAGTCAACACTGTATTTCTCCCTACTTAAGCTAACCCCAAAAAATACACGTGTTGTTGGTGTAAATTCCAGTTAAGCAGAGTATTGTAATGTGAGAAGAAGTATCTTTAAAGGTTTTACTAGTAGAAATACATGACCGATTGAAATTCTGGCCTGATTCAAGGGAACCAAGATTTCACACTAGGACTTTATTCCTCCACAAAATAGTGAAAGATCTGTAATTTTCTTTTGAAACCTTTAGAAGTTTTACATCTTGGAGGGGAGTGGGAGAAGCACAGCTGGGCAGCCTATGATGTGGCACTTTTCTTTGGTATGTCAATTTTGCTAATGACTTTATATTTTATTACAAAAAGAAAAACAGTAATGGTCAGTGAACAGGGTCACAAAAAACCTAAAGAGCTAGTTTCTCTAACCAATCTGGTGGGGTCCAATTGAAAGCAGAGTCCATGGCACTTTTTAATAGAACAACAGTAGTATTGTACTAGAAACAAATATTTCATTTCCCAGGTGGCTTAATTAGTGGCTTTGAGGGGCAAAGTAGTAGAGGTAGAAGGAGCAGAGTATTGGAGGGGCACTGGGGAAAGCATTACCAGACTGCCCATTTCTCACTCAAGTGGGCTAGTTTATTTTCTCCCCACATATTCAAAATGGTTGTGGGCTGGTACCCAATTAGGAATTAAATCTGAACCTTTGGACTATACTTCTCTGAAGATATGTTAAAAAACAAATTTCTACAATGGGCAAACCTTCAAGGGAGAGAAAGAATGAATGAGTTCAAAGTCAACTTCTCTTCTTACTCTTTATGATTTACAAAGCTCTATCAATCTTAGTTTTTGGGTTTTTTTAATCCTACATATGTAGTCACAATGGCCATGCCTATTGCAGTAATTCTCAGCTTTGTGATTCTAGCCCAAAGTGGGCTGTGAAGTTGTTTTGTAGTGACCACAAAATACTCTACAGCTTTGTCTACACTACAGACCTTACAGCGGCACAGCTGTACCCCCAATGAACGGTGGTAGCTATGTTGGCAGCAGAGTGTCTCCTGCCAACGTAGTGCTGTCCACATCGGCACTTACGTCAGTCAAGGGTGTTTTTTTTAACAAAAGTTCTAGTGTAGACATAGCCTTAAGCTCTCTCTCCTTGCCCTTCCTTTCCCCTCTTCCCCCCAGCATTTCCAGATGACATCTCTAAAAAACAGAGCTGGATGAAATTTTTCAACCAAATGTCTTTTTCCTTATAAAGATACAGTTTTGTCAAAATTAAACTGTTTGTGAAAACAGTTTAATTTCGACATTTCCATAAAAAATCAAAATGAACATTTTTCATGTTGTTTCACATTCAAGTTTCATTTTGTTTCAGTTTTCAAAAGAAATTCAATTTTTAGTCTTTGTATTTGGGGATCTCATCTCTCCTTCCCCCACCCCCCCACTCACACCTTCTTGCACTGAAAGATGGGGGGAGTGAAAAAAGGGAGAAAAGATGAGGAAAACAGATTTTTCTCTAGGTTTTTTTCCTTCTCACTCTCCCTTTTCCAGTGGAAAAAGGCAGAAAAAATAAAAATGGAGAGAAGTGGGAAGTGGAATCTAAACATCTCAATCAAAAATGGGAGGAAAAAATTTTGTTTTTGAAAACCAAACAAAAATCAAAACTAAATAAAAATTTTCATTTTTGTTGAAAAATGATTTTTTTTCTTGGGGGCGGGGAACTAATTTTTTTCCTCCAACCAGCTCTAAAAGGAATCAGTCGTCAATGACCACTGGCCATTTTTCCATGTTCCTCAGTGGGACTGTTCACTTAAGGTCTGTTGCATGAATAAGAACTGCAGGCTCAGACTCGTGTGTTAATTGCACATTTGATTGAACTACTACTCACACTCCTTTTGTAAGGCGTTTTTGAGCCTTGATGAGAGAGAGTCTCCTGATGAAATAGATTAGGAGATTGATTCCAGACTGGCTTTGTGTGGAATCTCTTTGTTAATGGATCACTTTTCTGGCTTGTCATTTGTCCTTTTGGCAGGTCTCTCAATACTAATCTGTGTAATTCTACATTTGGGAGTCGGGTTTCCAAAGTATAAAACAACTATGTCAATTTTATAGGTATTTTTTCTCAGAGGTACACAATGATAGAATTATTTAGAAGTATCATCATCCAAGGACCAAGAGAAAAACAAAAACCCAAACTGCAGTTTAATAAATAAACTGGTCCCAATTCCCTCTACTGTTTAAGGTGCAAAATGTGACCAGAATATATGTGAATAGTGTACTGTGATAATGGTGGTAGTTTTTCTGTCCCCTCTCCCTTCCAACGGCTCCTCAGTC
This sequence comes from Lepidochelys olivacea, assembly GCF_965140295.1. Classification (NCBI taxonomy): domain Eukaryota; kingdom Metazoa; phylum Chordata; order Testudines; family Cheloniidae; genus Lepidochelys; species Lepidochelys olivacea. Next base: position 116,018,164 of record NC_140411.1, read on the forward strand.
CAAGTTCCTCTAGTGAATCTTGCTCATCATCAAAAATCTTAAAGTATAAATGAAACATTCAACATCTGCAACAGGGAAAAAGTGATTCTCATAAAAACATGATATAAACTTTACACAAGCTTAACAAGAATGTACTTGGAGACTTTGAAGGAAAGTCAGATAAAGTGTTTGTATCTTTGTGTGTCTATCTTAAAACTTTGATATACCCGTGAGAAGCCTAACAGCTTCTCAAGCCATGGTTTATTTTATAGCTCTCTATGCAGAATATTCTCTGCCTAAATTATGCTCTCACAATACAGACCGTTCCCTATTTTACTGTTTCCCAATCACTGTCCCATGACTCTTTTGAAGTCCAGCCCTTACTGGGGTGGACACCTCTGTTTCCCAGGTGCAGCCCATGAGATTGGCAGCACACAGTCTAACCAATCCCGGCCATCCAGGATAAATCTTCTTCGGGAAAACCTATCCTAAGGTAACATACTTGAAAAAAACATCCAAAAGTCTTCTGAGACCCTTAAATCACAGGGACTCTGATAATAGATTAGTCAGGTTTTTTTAGTTTAGTTTAATACTATTTGCATCTAAAAGGTGTTCTTCAATATTCATACACAAATTCTACTGACATGTAACTTTCTATAAATTTATTACATTCTTTGGGAAAAGTTATCCTTTATAACACCCGTGTGTTAATGAAATTCTTGCAAAATTCTGCCAATGAATTACCTACAAATAACTACCCAGGGTACTAATGCCTAGTATCCCAGAAAACTATAATATCCTGTTAAATTTTGAAAAGGAAAAGAGAAAAGTAGACCCACAATTACAGTCCCTGAAAATAAAATGTAGGCACCATGCCAGTCCTTGCATTATCTATTCCCTGTCTATTAAGATATTTCTTCTACTTCAATGAATTTACATGACAGGATTAGTAGTGGCATAACTCCTGTGTTCTTAATCTCAGGGTATAATATAATTTATGCATGTAATTTTCTAATGTACAAACTTCTTTAATAGCTTATAAAAATGTAATAATGCATACTTAGAAAACTTGCCAGCAGCTACAGCATAGTTATTATGCTTATTATGGTGTGCTGCAAACCTACATTACTTCTAACGTATTACTGGTAACGTTACAAAAAGACTCACCTTTTCATCTATAAAACAAGAATATGGTTCTGCTCTCTGGTAATGGACTCTTTTGCTCACTCAAAAAAGTAACAACATTAACATGCATATAGTAGCCTCTCAAATATTTTTCTATTACCAAAAATACTCCCTCTATTTCTGTATAGAAAGGAACTAATTTCTTATCACCCACAGTTCATCTGTACAGCATATCAAGCCATAATGTTCTATAGCATTTTATAGAAGATGGTTGCATATAGTAAGATTATGAATAGTTAGATGACATGAAACTGGAGAAAAAACTCTATCTTCTAAGTAAGACTGCTATGGAAAATTTTTGAAAGTTCTATAGAAGACAAATGTAGAAACTTCTGGAAACCATGGAAATCTTCAGAAAAGTCATGTTACATGAATGTGTTACAGCAAATTCATACCACTGAATATTAAGTACACATTATGAATGTGGTCAGGATTTTGCTATATTATTTTTCAGCAACATAAGTCTTACTAAGGAGATTTTAAAAATATTGACAGGATGTGAATTAGATGTTGTCTAACAGTTCAATGTTTATCTGATACAGACTTTGTAGTAATCAAAACACTTCTGTAGACCTGGATCTATACATCTTTTAGGTATTGATATGGTCTAATCCAATATGGTAATTCTTTTGTTTTGAATTAATCTAAGCTCCCCATGTCTCCTGGGATCACCCCTCTGAAAAAATATGCAAGACTCCCATTTGATTCCTTTCCACTTCCATCATTTAATAAAATCCATGTGTTTCGAACATAAATGTCCCAATGTTTTCCAGTGATCTTCTGACTTGACCAGAAACCAGTCTTTTTAAAAGCCTCAGGAGAGAATTCACACCTTTCCTACTGCTTATTTCTCTGTTATGGTCAATTGCCAATAAAATCAAGACTTTTTTCTATATATCACATGCTGCAGAAATCCCTTTGGGTCTAAATTCAGTGTGGCTATGGATTGCATTCAAATCTTGTCTCCAACATTCTGCTCTTTCAGCATGCTCACTATTCCAGGTTGAGACCAACCACGCATACGTAAGAAAAGAATATTACTCATTTTTTTTAAAAATAAAACTTTGAATAAAGTGACATTGATGTTTACAGCGGTACCTAGCAAATGAGGCATATGCCAGTGGTTCTCAACCAGAGGTCCAGGGCTCTCTGGGAGGCCGCCGAGCAGGGTTCAGGGGGTTTACCAAGCATGGCTGGCATTAGACTCACTAGGGCCCAGGGCAAAAAGCTGAAGTCCTGCCACATGGGACTGCAGCCTGGGGCCAAGCCCCACCACCCAGGGCTAAAGCCAAAATCTGAGCAACTTAGCTTTGCGGTTCCCCCATGGTGTGGAGTCCCGGGCAATTGCCCTCCTTGCTACTCCCTAACACCAGCCCTGGCATTTATATGCCTTAAAACAGTTGTTGTGGCACAGCTGGGCCGTGGAGTTTTTATAATATGTTGGGGGGCGCTTGTAAAGAAAAAGGTTAAGAACCCCTGGCATATGGTATTGGCACTTTATCTATATAAATATTTGTATGCTATGATGATGGATGATAGTACAAAATATTTAGGGAAGCAAGAGATGAGTATGAAAATGATACTTTTGTGATCACTGCTAGGAGTATGCACTCTATTCTGGGCTGCCTCTAAGAGTTTGCATACACAGGGACACACAGGAGAGTTAAGACTAATTAACTAAAGATGTAAAATGAATCCCCAAGGCTTACGCCAAAGCAGGACCTAAAGCTAACTTACTTCTGAATGACAGCATCCACTCAGGGAATGAATGCCCTTTAACTTTATGCCTTTAGTTAATCCATCTTAAGTTTCTAGTGTTCCCATATAGACAAGACCTAAGCATTCACTCCTTCCTTCCTTATTCATCACTAAGCTGCACCACTGTTCCAACAGTAAAACTTCACAGTCCCCTACCTTCCAGCCAGCTATGTCTGAAGATAAAATTCAGAGTGCCTGATACTCCATTCTCTTCTAAGTAAGAGGGGGCTATGTAATGAGTCTTTTTTTTAATCAATTTTTTAAAAGTCTATCAGAGTTGAAAGGTCAAACTCCTCTTTAGTGTAACTTCACTGCCTGCAATGGAGTTATGTGAGTATTGAATTCGGACCTAGTATTTTAAAAGGCAGAGATATGAGAATGTAATCTATGTAGGACTGAAATGGGGAATAATGATGAAAGTCCTTGTTATGACTGCAGAGCTCATCCAAATGCATTGGCTTGTTTAACATATAATATTTTGCTGTTCCATTTTGTTAATCTGAGAGCCAGCATGCTCTATAGGACCCACCTCACTACCCAGACATCTGTTTCAAGTTGAGAAAGATAAGAAAACTTGGTACGGTCCATCTTCCTTCTCCACAACTTTTTCTGCCTTTTTTTTTCTCCTTATCAGTACTGCATCTTAAAACCAGATACTTAAAGGAAAATATTTCCTAGAGGTAACATCTCTCAAATCATTTATACTGCCTATATTTAGCAGATCATAGCTTACCTGTTTAACAGCATAAAGGAGACGTCCATAGCAGTATATCATTACCATTACAGGGATGACCAAGCAGAATATGAAGAGACAGATGATATAGGAGACAGACTCAGCTGATTCGGAGGTCCAACGTACTGAACAGCTTGTGCCGGCCCCCTCAATCCCATAACTGCTCCAGCCAATGAGCGGTGGTACTGTCCAGATGAGAGAATAAAGCCAGGAACCACCAACTGCTAGCAGAGCCTTCTGATAGTCAGAGCCCCGTTTGTTACCTAGGGTGATGGTGCTATAGCGTTCATAAGACAAGATAGCCAAGGAGATCAGGGACACAATACCTGCAAAAAAACCAAACAATTTAGGGATTTAGTACCCCTGTTTTTTATGGCACCAATGTGACAGGTATGACAATATCCTGAACACACATTACTGAATTATAAGTTTAAACCTTATTGAATTACGTTTAAGTATTTTAGGAGTACATTGTATTCAAAGTGCAAATGTTTACGTACTATTGAAGGATTGTATGAATTACCATGTGGGAGGGGGACCACAGTCTTCCAGGAACTAAGAACAGTGGGAGGGTGATTAGAACAGTGGGAGAGGTGCCACCAACTGGTGAGATAATCACTAATATTGGTTCAGACTAGATTCTCCAGAGACCAAAAGTCAAAGAAAAGATTTTTGGTTAAATAGCCCGAGTTAAAACTGACCCAGAGCCTTCTCTCTGATACAGTAAACAGACAGAACCTTCTGTCCCAAGGGGAGGGTTGGAAGGTCTTTGGCTCACTGAAGCCCCATAAGAGTTGGGAGCTAGTTCTGCCCTGAAGCCTTGATGAAGTTGTGACCACAGGAAAAACCACTGTGTGAGGTTTGAAGGACTAATCACCAATCAGAGCCCTTGTTGGGAGTCACAGGGAGATGCCTGATGAACTACACACATGCTAATCAGTTTTTTAAATTGTTTTTAATATGTTTTCTCTGCAACGCTTTCACCTTAAGAATAAATGTGCTTGTTTAGAAAGGGCTGTGTGGTAACTTAACTGTGGCAATTACACTGTGTGCCATCTCTGAGGGGAGAAGCGAAGCAGGCCTGCTTAGGCAGTCTGTCTTTTGCTGGGAAGCTCATAGTATAATCAGGGAACTGTGCAGCCTGGAAACACCTCACTCAGAAGAGGGAGAGACACAAACCTCTGACCAAGGAGGTAACAGCTGAGGAGCTGGAACCCTAGAGTGGATCCCTTTTCTGGACTATAGAGCGGGGAATACAGCTGCAGTTGCACTGGACTATGACTAGCAGCAAAAAACTAAATACCCTTTTCTACATTATTAGCGTATTTGATGTATCAGTGGAAATGCCTTTTTGCATTCAAATCCAAACTAGAGCCAGTAGCTCTATACCGTATATCAAATTCTTCTTGACTAAACTGTTCTTTAAAGGCACTCATTCTTTCAAAATACTAACATTCAAGATAACTCTCTGAAGCCTAACATTTTTAGTTTTTCCCAGTGGAAATACATTTTCAACATGAAGTAATAAATTTCTTGAAAATATTACTTTCCAACGTGTATTACTACTTTATAATTGGGAGAATTTTCAAATAGCATATTGCTAGTCAGTCATACAAACAGCATAAATTCTGGATTGGAGGAGCTGGAGGGTGTAGAAATTTCTGTTGTCACTACACCCAAAATTATACATTCTTCCTCTCATGAGAGCCTAATTCTCCTTGTCTTGCATCTTGTATAGTTATTTTACCCCTGTGCAAAGTGAGATGAACATGGATAACCACTTTAGCCCTGCTACCATTCTGGCCTGATAACATTTTGCACTCGGGCTGCACAGGCATATATGACTACGTAGGATGGAAGACAATGGAAAGTCAGGCCAGCAGTATATGTACACTTGCAGGTGTGAATTGTCATAGCTCCACTGTCTTCATTTGAGCTACAACAATTTACATAATTTGAGGATCTGAGCCACAGATTTTAAAGCCTGAAGAGACTATTGTGGTTTAGTATGACTTCCTGCAAAACACAGGCCATAGAATTTCACACAGTAATTCCTGTATCAAGCCCATATCTTGTCAAAGAAAGACAGCAAATCTTGATCGAAAGACTTCAGGTAACTGAGAATCCACCACATCCCTTGGTAGGTTGCCAATTATACTCACTGTTAAAAATCTGAACCTTATTTCTAGCTGAATTTATTTAGCTTCTGCTTCTAATCTACTTTCAGAAATCTTTTTTCTGTGCCAATACTTATATACTGTGGTAAAGTCAACTCTTGTCCTGAACTAAACTAAATAGATTGAGCTTCTTAAGTCTTTCCCAGTAAAGCAATTTTCCAGATCTCAAGTCATTCTTGTAGATCTCTTCTGAATTCCAAAATATCAGCCCTCTACATTTCTCAGTTTGAGTTAAAATGTCTTAATGTGATTGATCAATGTTATAGCTTCGTTATTATAATATAATTGATACTGTAGCTGAAACTATTTTGTTATAGATTTTCACATATGCTACCCTGTCACAACTGTTATTGTTTGCAGTATTGGTTAGCCATGTTGATCACATGATATGAGAGAGACCAGATACGTGAGGTAATATCTTTTACTGGAGCTCTTCTTCAAGTCCATGTGGCTCAAAATCTTGTACCTTCCCCCAGTAGAAGTTGGCTTAATAAAAAATATTACCTTACCTACCTTGTGTCACTTGATGATTACCTGTTCTGTTCATTCCCTCTGGGGCACCTGGCATTGGCCACTGTCTGAAGACAGGATACTGTACTAGATGGACCTTTGGTCTGACCCAGTAAGGCTGTTCTTACGTTCTTATAACTTTAATTGCTCTTTCAATTCTTTGCACTTTTACCTACCAAATAATTAATATGAAAAAGTACGCTTAGCTTTTCTCATTCCCATATTTGATGGATGTGATCTGAAAATAATTACAGGAACATAAGTAAATTATTCCTTTTGTATGGAACATAGGCCGTATTTGAATTTAGGCCTGAGTGACTTTATCTGGCAAAATGTTTAAGTTACCTTTATTAAGAAATGCCTGAAGCAGCTTTCTGGCTTGTAGGCAAAAGGGTAAGGTCACTCATTCACCCTAGGCTCTGACCCTGCCTTTCAGAGTCCCTTTTTCCCGTGCCAGTGCTTACTGTCATGAGGATATGTGGAAGTGGATAGGCATGGGAACTACGGGTGTGGGGTGCTGCAGCACCCCCAAGTTTTACATGGGATCTCGGCCAGCGGCCCTGTACCCAGGGGCTCCTCTACCACCCAGGGTCCCAACCGCCGGCCTCGCACCCGGGGCTCCACTCCTGGCCTCAGCCTGGGGCTTCGCCCCCATCCCCATCTGTGGACCCAGCCTCGGCCGTCTTAACCCAGTCCATGTTCCCGCCTCCCGGAGCAATGGCTCTGCTCCCAGCCCCAGCTCTAGCACCCCCACTCTAAAACCTGTTCCAGTGCCACTGTGGAAGTGAGTGAATGTTTAATGCTAACTAGCCATTACATATATTTAAATGATTAAGCTACTTATGTAGGGCCTAAACTTAAATCTGTTACCAGTTCCTTCTCAGATGGGCCTCTTACATGTCCTGCTTACCAGGAGGACATCTGTTTGTGATCATCAACAGACTTCTGCAAGAAAATGTCCATCTTAGACTGGAATCTTTTACTGTGACCTCAGATCAAGATACCAAATTATTGGTCCCTGATGAGCTACAGCCAACATGCTCAACTCTTTTATTGGAAAAGGGTGGTCCCCAAGATGCAGCAAGAGGACACTGAACCCTACAAAAGACTCTAACTATGTGGAAGGAAAGGGTGGGGATTCTCAAAATAAAAATTATACCTGAAGTTATATCCTGCTCTCATCCCTGGATTGGCCATCCAGAGAAGTGAAAGACCCCGACCATCAGCTAAACCAAGCCTGAAGCTACAAACAAGGCAGGGACACCTACCTGCATGCTAAATGAGCTAAAGTTATTTGCAACATCAAAACTACTTCTTAACTAAGACTAACCACATGAGTTTGAGAATGTCTACACTACAGCTTATGTCAGCAGAACTTATGATGTTCAGGGGTGTGAATAAACCACCTCCCTGAGTGACATAAGTTACACCAACATAAGCGCTGGTGTGGACAGCTCTGTCAGGAGAGCCTTGTAAAGAAAAAGGTTGAGAACCCCTGGCATATGCTATTGGCACTTTAACTACATATCCTTTATAGCTACTGCCGCTCATAGCTATATGCCTGTGGGAGAGCTCTCCTCTGCCAGCCTAAAGCATCTTCACCAGATGCGCTGCAGCACTCCACGTGCACACATGGTGACGTGAGTGCTTTTGTATAGAATTCTCCAACAATGCCATAGAGTGAGTGTGTGGTTTTGTACATCCCTAACCATTTCCCCATGAAGACAGTAATCTATCTCCCCCCCCCCCCACCCCAACACACACACACACACCTGGCAAGTTTATCTGTAAGAGACTAGTCTGGGTTAAAAGTGTTATTCCAAAGATGCTAAATGCCTGATTTAACACTTCTGCCTCTTTGTAAAAGTGTCAGAAAGATGCAGATGCTGTATAATGTGTAAAAGAGAATAATTTAAGTAAATAGATTAACATGGGTTGTATGTTCAGGGAAACTTAGTGGAACACCAAAGTGGGAAGCTATAAAGAAATCATTCTGAGAGTTATACTTCCTTAGAACAAAGGCAAGAGCCAGCTTCTATCTTTAGCAGACTTAGCCCAACTGGTTAGATGAACAAGAGAGGCATTTTTCCTTAACTGTCCTGTGAAATATTGAATTAATTCTTGTGTCGACCTTATACATTGACTTAATAGTAATTGCCAAATCAGATAAATTGAACCACTGATTTACTGATTGAATTCTAATTGTAACCTTGATTTGATCATCACATTGTGTTGTATCTGATTAGTTTAGGGAAACTGGAAATAAATTAGTGACATTTTGCTTAAATTTATATTTGTTTGCTAAATTATCTTAAAAAGTCCATAAAACACACAAGACTGGTTCCTCTCTCAAAACTTCAGCATGGGAACACAACCTATTTACAGGTAAAGGTAAATACATTGAGTAGCTCCCGGACCTGCATTTTAATTATTTAATTATTTGATAAAAATCTTATTACCACTGCACTTTCTTTGAACTAAAGAAAGTTCTCTTTTGAAATAACACTGAATAGAAGTTCAGCTACCAGGGCATTGTCAACCATGAACTAACAAAATATTAGCAATCAGTTTAAACATAAACTACCCCCAAAACTCATTTTCTTTAGAATATTGCATAGGAAATCATTTTTCTTATCTACACAAAAATTTACACACATACATTCCTTGCCAAAAGCCTTTTCAGTTTTACTTCTCTTTTATTGAGTTTCACTGACGTGACTACTCTCTGCAGGGACGAGGGCGATGATATATGTGATCCCACAGTAGAGGAGTTCTAAAAATTCATATTCCTCTTTTTGTTACCGTAAGACTTTAAACCATGTATTGTAGTTGAGCATATAACGGTGTTGAAACTAATATCAGGCCACACTGAGTCCTGGGGCTTTTAAAACAGTAGATTGCTGACTGTAATGTGAATAGGTAGGAATTCAGAGAAAAGCGGGGAAAAAATATGGAGGTGCTAAGCGGGGACTGATTTATGCATGGCATATTAAAGAACACACTGTAACTTGGCTAAATAAAGACTAAACAGTAATGAGACAACAATCTCTTGAAGACTACAAATACTGATGAAAGGGAAAATGGTTGTACAAGGGATTGTACAAAAAGGAGCAATGAGATAAAATTAAGAGCCAGAAAAACCCAAACCAAAACAAAAAAAAAACCAGGGTTATCATGAGGGAACACTTCCTAAGAATGAGATGTATTTGAATGAAATAGGTTTGTAAGAGAAATAATGGAAGCCCTTTCACTTCAACATTTAAAAAAAAACAGACAAAGTAGAAGAAGATACACAATAAGGACCAATCTTATATCAACACAGAGGTGGAAAGGAGAACTGGGGACCAAACAGTTCTCTTCAATCTCTACCTTCAAAGATTCTTTTATTTAAAAGAATTTTTATTTTATTTTATTTATTCTTTTATTTGTAAAAAGTTAAGTTCTTCACCATCACCACTGACAGCTGAATCACCGAAAACGTGAGAAATAACAGGTTTAACTGGCTAACTTGAAAGATTCTAATTTCATACCAACCGAAAAAAACAGGTGCTGATTTTCTAGTTTGAAACTGAAACTACATAAATACCAAGGAAAATGTAACAAATAGCGAATGAACTCGCAGGATAGAATGAAAATTTACCACTGGATCCAAAGAGTTTTTTGGGTAACTCTCCAAAAGATGATTCTTCACAAAACTTTCTGCATATTTTTTTATACTTTATGTATTAGCTGGCAATGAAAATAAGATGGTCCTAAATGGATTTCACAAGCTTCAGAGGGTGCCACCAATGAAGAATTGGTGTATAGATTGAGAAATAGAATTGTCAACAACTTTGGAATCCTTGCTTAGATAAAGTGGTATAAATCATATTACTCCGTTATATTTCCTATGTTTATAAAATCAGAGTCTACTTGATGCAATATAATTCTCAACTCTTGTGATTTTCTTATTGTGACTTTCACGGCAATTGATGCTTTCCTAAAATCCCCAGCTGCTGCAGTCATGTGAATGTGAGAATCAGCTTTTTAAAAAGAAAAGCAATGTGTTAGCTTGCATGGTTGCAGAGAAAAGCATGAAAAATGTGACACATTCCCCAAGTGTACCGAAACAGTTCAATCACCATAATGCAAATGAAAACAACGCAAACTTCAGTGTTGGCCTTTTTCTTAATCTCATGATTTTTAAGCCAATCATGATATTTCATGGCTTGTTTGATGGTTTGCCCTTTGGCATCGGCAACACGGTGAATATCCATGTCCGTAAAGAAATGCCTTCTATAAATAGGGACCAAACTAAACCCACTAATTGTAGACCTGAATCTGTTTTCAATTTAAAGACAACAGCAAAAAGGCTCAGGGCCAAATCTTCAGCTGGTATAAATCTGTCTAATTCCATCAGAGTAACTGGAGCTAAAGTGGTTTATACCAACAAAGGATATGGTCACCACTCACTTCAGTTGGAGCAGGACTGAGCCTTCCATTTGTACTCTTGGAACCCTCAGCTGACCCATTTCTGTAGTTTGGTTTTATTCATATTTTGAAAACAAGCAATAGCATAACAAACTGCAGCACAAGTTTCTCTCCGAGTGTGGCCATTGTTAGGGCTTCCCTTCTGAACTTTGGCCCAGATCTACAAAAGGACTTCAACACCTAAATCCAACACTTAACAACATCTAAATCCTACTGTCATCAATCACTGTGAGTTTGTTAGTTTTCTTTTATACAACTGTAATTATAGACAAGGTTTGCTCAGCTGTATAAGAAGCCATACAGAGATATAACTGAAATTCCAATCAGCAACACATAAGATTACCTGTAGAGGTTCTTTTCCCTTTTCTTAAGACTTCCTTAAGGCCTGTAATTCTGCTGGTGACCCACAATGTTAGGAGGTTTTAGAGTCTTATCAGGAGACACTGGCTGCTTCCCACTGAAGACTCATTGCAGCAGATGTGGCTCATTAACTCCAACCTGAATAAAAGGGAGGTGGAAGAGCCCCCCCGATGAGTGAACCTTGTCTATATATAACAGTTGTATAAAAGAAAACTAACAACTCAAAGTGATTGGTGACAGTACTATTGGATACTTGCTGAAACACATTTAAAAATCTTTCTATATTTTCTCTATATAGATAAAGGGAGAGTGGAGTGACTTATGCATTGATGCCTTTTACTGGTCTCAACATTTTGGTATGTGACGAGAGCTAGGAGGATGTCCGGCTCAATTCCTGATTGTCTGGGTAGGTTTGAAAGCCACATGAAAGAGATGAAGATTAAAGAGAACCATAGTGAATTCTTTGATAAAGATATTGTACCCTCATGCAATTTCCTCCTGAAATTATAATGTATTTCATTATAATTAAAAAATAACTTATTTGAACATTTCCAGTCAAGCTATAAATGTGTGCTTATTACAAATAATTCAATTACCTTGCTTTTTTAATACTTACATGAAATATTTTCAGTTTAATTATCACTTGCTAATCTACAAAATAATATAAAAGAATGGACTAATTATTTCTGGATTAACGAAGAACTGACCCAAAACTTTGTCCGAAGCATTAATAAAACTTCCATAAAAGTTTAGTAGGTTTTTTACATATTTATTCTCCCCTGAGTTGTTTTCACTGTAGTATGCCTCTTAACCTCAGTCTCCTGAAATGGAAGTGCTGAAATATTCAGAGAGATAGTACAAGATTTCCAGCCCAGCTTTGCAAATCAAAGAGGTATGAATAATTTAACTTTTTGAGTAAGCAACATCATTATAACAATAATAAGCATGTTCAGCTCTACTAGTAATGAGTTGTCCTTGTGCTGCCTTTATGAAATAAGGAATTCATTTATGAACTGCAACTTTTACTGGCAACAAGACATGACCAGTGATAAACAATAACCTCCTCTTTAACAAATTGAAACTTTTACATATCTATCCCACTACAAACTTTACTTGAACAGGTTGTATTCTTTCTTGATAAATTCCATGTAGACCCCACTAACGCTCACAGAGATTGTGTCCATGAGAAAGTTGTACCAAATTAGTTAAATCTGCTTCTTGTGTAGACAAGACCTCCAGTTTCATTTGCAAGTTCAGCCTCGGTTATTTTCTGAATAGTCACATTACTGACTATTCCCATTTCTGCCTGATTCTTTTCCAAATCGATTAAAAGGTGGAAACGAGAGTTTTTAGAGGGACTTTAGAGAGGGTGTTTGAGAGGCTTGCTTTCCAGGTACAGTTCTACTCTCAAAACCATGACGGGCATCAGTGGAATAGTGTTTGGGACTTCCAATAGACGTGCCATGTTTTCATTTCTGTCCAAAGCCAGAAGGGACTTCCTGAGTATGATCTGATGGCTGTGCTGGAAGAAACAATTCATGGATTGGAAGGCTAAGTACAGACACTATAGAGTATCGGAGAGGCTGAAGAGTTCTTGAACAACCACATTTGGGAAGAACCTCAGATTCAAGGAAGAAAGGAAACCCAGAAAGAGAAAATCAGCAGTTCATAACTAGAATTGGTTGACATTTTGTGGGAAATTGTGACTTTTCAAAATTTTTTTTCATTCTGAATCTGAACAAAAACACACTTGCAAAATTTCCTGCAAAATGGAAGCTCTGAAAAACTATTTAGGAAACTTCTGTTTCCAAATTTACTTTGTTTTCAGTTTTATATTATTTTATTGTATTACATGTCATGAGTAGTGCATAATATGAGATAACATAATAGTTGAAATATTCAAGTTTATTTTTAAAATCATTAAGGGCAGCTGCTACTTAGTATAGATTAATCATCTTATTTTATTTTCTAGATCAAAGGATCTCCTGTTTATTACAATGCAGCAGTTTGACACTAATACTTTTTTTTAACAAGAAAAGGTGATGCACACTATGCTAATTAAAGGAGCAGCTCTTCTCAAAAGCCTAGAAAAATATTGAAAACAGCTGCTCCTCTCATTAGTAGATTGAAAGAGTAGACTGTCCAAGTGATCATCTTGGAGATTCTTCCTGTCTCACTGGCGATGGAAGACAGAAGGCAGAAGATTCTTGAAGAGAACTGCTGACTAAGTATGTAGTGTTATGGTAGAGGGTTTTCATTTTGTGGAATACTAGTCCACCTTGCATGCGGAAAGAGGTGAGTTTGGATGGTCTCTGTCTTGTTAGAAGGGGAATCTGTCTTCCAGGGGAGAGGTTGGCTAACCTAATTGGGATGGTCTTAAACTAATTAAAAGAGGATGGTTAAAACAGGGAGCAAATTAGCATTTATTTGGCATAAATCAAGATGTTGAGAACAAAATTAATCAAGTCCCCAAAGGATGTGAAGGAAATTCATAAACTATACACCAGTGCTAGGAGCTGGAGTGAAAAACAAGAGAAATTGGAATTTCTCACTTATGAGCCTAAATTTGACTTAATTGGTATTACTGAAACCGGTTAGGAAGATGTGCCTGATTGGAATGTTAAAATGCACTGGTTAAAACCTATTTAGGACTGGTTAAAACATGTTGGCACTGTCATAGGGTGGGCTGGGCCCTTTAAGAGAGAACAGGTCCAGCCCACCTCATTAACAGCTTCTTTATGGAGCCTGATAGAAATCAGCTGCCCTCTATGAAGAGCAAGCTGCAGAGAAGAGGGGGATGCTCGAAGAGCCAAGCGTGGCATGGAACACTGAGAAACCTGGGACTGGAGAAAGACAGGAGCTTCCTGCAGGAACCAGAAAGCTGCAGGAGCATTGGAGACACGAGGGGAACAAGGCTCCAGCCAGGCAGGAAGTGGGAATTGCTAGAAAGAGGGGACTGAGTTGGACTTTATTTTAGGGACTTTGTGTTTTTGTTCTGAATTTTTATGTTAATAAACCCAGACCCTACGGAGGGATGTCTGCACAAATACAGGCCTATGCAAAGTTTATTGAGAAGCCAAGGAAGAATAGAAACTGAGGTAGGGTACCTAGTCATGAGGGGATGCTTGGGAGGCAGCAGACTCTGTTGCAGGCACTCTGAGTCAAAAATAGCATTAGCTGTTTTGGGGACACTGATAACTCAGAAGCAAATGACCTCGAATGCTTATGGATTAATGTTCTAAGTGATAAAGGACAAGATGGGATACTAACTGGGGTCTACTACAGATCACCAAATCAGGTCATCCTGTTCGCTAGCCTATCTTATAATGTATAGGGAAAGAACCAGTACAAAAATGTCCTCTTTTTCTAAAATGTACAGATGACAATTTCCTAACTCAAAAATGGTGCATCCAACATGGGGGAATTCTATATTAAACCTTATCTTGACAAATAAAGAGGATGAGGTATAAGTGATCATATTTTTTTTTACAAACCAGTAATATACATCTGTAGTGCTGTAGAAGGGCCAACTTTCACAAAGATGAAAACAATTATGAACCAAATCAGTTGAGAGAGTTTTTAAACAGAAAAATGTGAATGATAAATGAGAACTATCTAAGAACACTTTACTAGATGCCAAAAAGCCACAGATAAGAGAGGCCACACTAGTTTAAAAAAACAAACGAACCTGACTTGGGGGGGGGAGTGAAAGCAGCTATATTAATAAAAACAAACAAAACAATATAACAAATGGGGGGAAGAAAGGAGAACCTGATAGTAGTAATAATAAATCAAAAGTTAGTAATATCAGAAAATAAGGGAAGCCAAAGAACACATGGAGAAATCTATGGCCAGCAGAATTAAAGAAAATGAAAATGAGCTTAAGGAATGAAAGAAATCCTAACAATGGTATTGGTCCATTACTGGATGGAAATGGCAAACTGTCAATAATATAGAAAAGACAGAAGTGCTCAATAAATATTTCTATTCTGTACTTGGGTTAAAAGCAACGATGGAATACTTTCCGTTCCAACAGTAACTCAGGAGGTTGGTAAACAGCAGCTACAAAAGCTAGAAATATTTAAATCAGCAGATCCGGACAACTTTCATCCAAGTGTTTAAAAGGGCTGTCTGAAGAGCTTTCTGGACCACTAATGTTGATTTTCAGTAAAGCTTGTAATGCTGGGGAAGGTCCAGAGGACTTGAAGAAAGCTACTGTGACAATATTCTAAAAAGGTAAATGGCATGACCTGGGTAACTATAGGCCTGTCAGCCTAACATCAATCTGTGGGCAAAATAATGGAGCGGCTGATATGGGACTCAATTAATAAAGAATTAAAGGAGGGTAATACAATTAATGTCAGTCAACATGGGGTTATGGAAAATAAATCTTGGCAAACTCACCTGATATCTTTTTGGATTTGATTACAAGTCTGGTATTGGCATTAACTCAGGGAAGTCCTAATGGCCGGTGCTATTATACAGCCGTCTGAATGGATGAATGCAATGGTGCCTTCTAGCTTTATATTATATGAATGAATCATTGACGGGGTTAGGTCTATTTGATGAAAGATCTAGGGCCTGATGCAAAGCCCATTGAAGTCAACAAAGTCTTTCACCGACATCAGTAGGCTTTAGATCACAAAGTGTCATTAGAGGCTGGAGAAAGACGACTTATGCCGCTGTGCATATTGCTTTGCCTGATTTAAAGTGGGGGTGTTTGTCAATCATATATGTTGTAACCTCCAACCTCCAGCATTGTTGTAAGTTAGTCTGATAAAAGGGTTGTAAGAGTTAAAGTCGGTTACCTGCCAAACCCATATGATGCCTGTCTGTATGTTTGCCTATTATACCTTGACTGTATATCAATGCAGTTCAGTGCTTAATTTGTAATGAAAGAGGTGCCGGGGCACAAGCAATTTTTTTTTACATTCATAACTGATGCAGCAAGCCCCAAGGTGCCGAGGCTATGAACTGTTAGGCCTAGAGGTGCCAGGGTTCAGCCCTGGCACAAATTAAGCACTGATGTAGTTAGACTTAAGTTCATCAGGGCAAAGACCATGTCTCATTTTGTATCTTGTATAGCACTAAACACCTGGTAGCGTTTGACCCTTCAACTCCTACTCCCACTGAGCAGCACTTACGCATGTCAGTGTCCCACTGAATTCACTTAGCGAGAGGAGAGGTGGGAGAATTGGGCCCCATGCTATTAGTAAATGGTTGCTACTTGAAGCACATGCATTTTTATATACTGGTCCTAAAGTGGATGAGACCTTTGTAGTGTAGACAGTTTTCTGATGCTCTGCTATAAAATAGAAAATATGGCCAATATCCTGCATTATATAAAAATACTGTATTTGTAAGATCTACAGTACATGAAATAAATAGAGAGCTTTTAATGAGTTTGTTAGCTGTTGCATATTAATATAATCTAATCTTAGTGAGTGAAACTTCTAGGACACACTGAAGAAAAAGGCAGGTGAATGGGATAGTTGGTCAGTGAAGTACAGCTACATTAGAATAACTAGTATCTGTTATTACGGTTACATTTAGCAATTGTGCTATATTGCTAGTCCAGATAGAACTCGGGCAATCTGCTCAGTCTGAGAATCTGCTCATAGGTTAAAGTGTCATGTTCTAGGACTTCTGCTATTGATACTGATGCAGCACAACTTCTGAGGAAGTTGCTGTAATAAAAGTACTAATTTTTCTAGTATATATACAAGGCTTTAGAAAAACCTGTGTACAAAAGCACTGAGACTGGATGAAGAGCTGGAAGGAGGGAGAGACTGGAACAGCTCTGAGAAGCTTCAGGAGGGGATTCTGAGACTGGGTAGGCGACGAGAATAGGCCTGAGACAAGGAGCAGGGAATATCCGCACTAATACATAAGAATGGCCATAGTGGGTCAGACCAAAGGTCCGTCTAGCCCAGTATCCTCTCTTCTGACAGTGGCCAATGCCAGGTGCCCCAGAGGGAATGAACAGAACAGGTAATCAAGTGGTCCGTCCCCTGTCACCCTTTCCTAGCTTCTGGTAAACAGAGGTTAGGGACATCATCCCTGCCCATCCAGGCTAATAGCCATTGATGGACCTATCCTCCATGAATTTATCTAGTTCTTTTTTGAACCCTGTTATAGTGTTGGCCTTCACAACATCCTCTGGCAAAGAGTTCCACAGGTTGACTGTGCGCTGTGTGAAGAAATACTTCCTTTTCTTTGTTTTACAACTGCTGCCTATTAATTTCATTTAGTGACCCCCCCCCCAGTTCTTGTGTTATGAGAAGGAATATATAACATTTCCTTTCTTTCTTTCTCACATCAGTCATGATTTTATAGACCTCTATCATATCCCCCCTTAGTCGTCTCTTTTCCAAGTTGAAAAGTCCCAATCTTATTAATCTCTCCTCATATAGAAGTTGTTCCAAACCCCTAATCATTTTCCAGTTCCAATATATCTTTTTTGAGATAGGGCAACCATATCTGCATGCAGTATTCAAGTGTGGGTGCACCATGGATTTATACAGAGGCAATATGATATTTTTTGTCTTATTACCTATCCCTTTCCTAATGATTCCCAACATTGTTAGCTTTTTTGACTGCTGCTGCACACTGAGTGGATGTTTTCAGAGAACTATCCACAATGACTCAAAGATCTCTTTCTTGAGTGATAACAGCTAATTTAGATGCCATCATTATATATGTATAGTTGGGATTATGTTTTCCAATGTGCATTACTTTGCATTTATCAACATTGCATACAAGTCTATTATTAAAAGAGCATCATTAAGTTTGCAAAGTCTAAAAGCTAAGAAATGCCAGGATTAAGGTTGCCTGTGATCACATAATTAGACTATTACAGTGCATACAAACAAATTAGCATTGTATGGGCAACCTCAATTCTTGCATTTCCTAACCTTTCAATGCTTGACTTTGCAAGCTTAATAAAGCTATTTTAATGTAGATTTACATATATAGTTATTTATTCCTGGTATTGTGGTTGTTTCCGGAGACTCAAATCAGTATCAGGACCCCACTGCACTAACACCTAGTGAGTGACAGATCCTGCCCCAAAATTGCTTAGGCTCAGTCTATACTAATTACCAAAAAAAAAAAAAAAGCAATAGGTTTCAGATAGTACAACATTGACGTAAGTCAGAATAGGGCTTAGTGTGGTTAAAATGACATTTGAAAGCAATATTGGGACTATACAGTGCCAATGTGTACATACAGTGTTATTCATGGAGTTCTGCTCAATGCATTTTATTTTTCTCACATACATACATTGCCTTCTCTTGACAGTTGCTTTTCAGAAAGGTAGCTTACTCATATGTGCTCTGGCCACACTGCAATTCAAAACTGAGCTGGCTGTAATCTGGTCTTGTTAGCTAGAGTAGATGTTTGATCACCATGGCTTTAGGTTCTAATTGAATAGCTAGCTTTCACAATGCTTTCCTATATACCCTGAAATGGGCCTGAAAATAGAACAAGCAGGTCTCAGATGTAACTCCCTAACTCCCATTCCTCAATATAATAAACAAGCACTGGACAGAATTCTCTCTAAATGAAGTGTCAACCAATAAAATAAAAGCCTAATAGCTAGCTAAATTGGGTCTCAGGCATAGGGAATTTCTTGTGTGGCAATTAGTTGCAGGGAATAGGTTGTAAGAAATTCAAGTTAATATCACAAACTAGGACATTCAGACAAATCCAGAACTATTAACTGAGGCTTAATTATACATTATATGTAAGGTGGGTATACAACTATTTGAATGACCATATTCAAAGGTAATTATCAATGGTTCACTGTCAAACCAGAAGGATGTATCTAGTGGAGTCCTGCAAAGATCAATTCTTTGTCTGGTACTATTCAGTATTTTCATTAAGGACTTGGATAGGAGAATGTGCTTAGGAAACTTGCAGATGACATCAAGCTGGGAGGGGTTGCAAGCACTTTGGAAGACAGGATTAGAATTCAAAACTACCTTGACAAATTGGAAAACTGGTCTGAAATCAACAAGACGAAGTTCAATAAAGACAAAGTACTTCACTTAGGAAGGAAAAATCAAATGCACAACTGCAAATGGGGAATAACTGGCTAGGTGGTAGGACTGCTGAAAAGGACTTGGGGGTTATAGTGGATTACACATTGAAAAGGCCCCAAAAATATGATGCAGTTGCAAAAAAGGCTAATATAATTCTGGGCCGTATTAACAGAATGTAGTGTGTAAGACATGAGAGGTAATTACCACTCTACTTGGCACTGAGAAAGCCTCAGCGGGAGTTCTGTGTCCAGTTCTGGGTGCCACACTTTAGGAGAGATGTGGACAAACTGGAGAGAGGCCAGAGGAGAGCAACAAATATGATAAATGGTTTAGAAAACCTGACCTATGCGCAACAATTAAAAAACTGGGCATGTTTATTCCTGAGAAAAAAAGACTGAGCAGGGGACCTGATAAGTCTTCAAATTGTAAAGGGCTGTTACAAAGAGCATGCTGATCAATTGTTCTCCATGTCCACTGAAAGTAGAACAAGAAGTAACGGTGCCCATTCCTAGCTTCTGGCAAACAGATATTAGGGAAAACTTTCTAACTAAGGAATAGTCTGGAATAGGCTTCCAAGGGAAGTTGTGGAATCTTCATTGTGTTTTTAAAAACAGGTTAAACAACCACCTGTCAGGAATGGTCTAGGTTTACTTGGTCCTGCCTCAGCACAGGGGGCTGGACTGATGACTTCTGAAGGTCCTTCCTGTCCTACTTTCTATGATCTATTATCTCTGTTCAAAATATATTTGTACTCCCAGAACAAGTACAGTAGATAGTAATATGCTAGTGGAGGGACACAGTAAATCACCAGGCTTCTGAACCCCCATTTAGAGCCTTAAAGTCATATTTTCCTTTTTGCCATTCTGAAATGCTCACCCTGTGAACTGACTGGAATTTGGATGCAGATGGCTGAGACTTCTTGGGATTGCGAAGAGCCGGCACAGCCCAAAGCTCCAACATGTACTTGATAAGGTTTTTGGCTGCTAACTGATGAATATCCTCTTTCTTCAAGTCTCCTGGGTCACAACCCCAGATCATGGCTCGATTCCTGCAGCACAGGGCAGGGCTGCATGACAGCAGGCCTCATCCTCCTACATATTCTGGCTATGAATGGCCAATAAAAATGAGTGGAAGCCCCAGTTGAGCTGAGCCAAGGGGTGTTCAGATGCTCCCTCGTCTGTGCACCAATATGGTCGATGGCCAGCACTCAGCTTAAGTAAAAAAGATCAGCTGCTGGGTCTGGAGCCAGGCAGGGGAATCAGCTGTGAGACAGCGTCAAGGCCAGGAATCAGCTGTCAGGTGGCACTCCTGGTCCCTGGCCATGCTGCTGCTGCTGCTCCCCAGTACTAGGGATGGACCCCCTCGACTCTCTGGCAGTAGCCTACTTTTCATGGATCTAAATTTGTTGATTAGCCCGGTCCATGTCCAGACACTATCTTGATCCACGACTCATCGGCCGGTTCTGATTCAGTAGGATTGAAGGTATGACTGATTGTGGAGTTTTTCCTATACTGTGTAACAATATACAAAGATCTGTTAAGTGTTGGAATTAATAGGAAATAAGTCTTACTTTCAACACCCATGCGAATTATATTAATGCTGAGTTTCAGGCCTGCTTTACGCCTCCAAAAGTGCTCTATTTTTTGTGGAGGTTCTGCCTTAAAGTGGGAAATCTTAATAGTGCATGAAAAGTTAAGAGGATTATTGGCAGATTTTATGGAAAACAGGAGCAGGATTTGTTCATTAGTTAGTAGCAAGGAACTGGTTGAGGGTGAGGATGGCAGGTTGCCTTAAAAGAAGGGCTACTACACCCTCACAGTACTACACCTCTTAGTACTCATGTACTGTAGGTTGTGTGATGACACTATTTACACTGGAAGATGTTCCCTTCTCAGAAGGGACACTCACTTCAATCTAGGCCCTCAGTTTAACTGCAGTTTGCAGAGAGCTGGCTGGTCACATGATGCTGAATCTCCTTCTTTTCATCTAAGATATTGCATTAAGAGAAAGCTAAAAATATACTAAAACTTCCCTAATATTACTTGTAAGTAACTGCTTCAGTAGCCAGAGTGTGATCATAATTAAGAGAGGATGCTCTTGGGTACTAGAGTGATTGGGGACACAGAACCTCTCTCCTCTCAAATAAGATCACCCAGATCATCCTCTCCCTCCACTCCTCTATTCTCCCCTCATGGAGTTGTTGTTCTAACAAGAGCTTCCTTCTGAGGCTTGGTGCTGTGCTCAGTACCAGAGTCTGTATTGGGAGTCTCTCAGTGCAGTACCAGGTATGACCTAGCCTCCAAGACAATGGAGTATGAGTGCCTTGAGGAGGTGCCCCAAGAGTTCCAAAAGGGCCACTGCGTAGCTGCCAATCCCCATGGACCTGGTGGCCAAACGTTTGGAGGTACCACTGAACTCAAGGCCGTGGATGGAATAGGAATGGCCCGGGGAACAGCAAGGTTGGCTGCGCCATAAGGGGAATAAGATCCCACCTCCAAGTCCGACAAGCTGCTCTGCAGAGACCAAGGTGGTGGTGTGCCTCTCGGTAGGGAGAAGGTCGCCGGGGTGGAGATCTTGAGGCCGTCAGTGGAGGTTTTCCCCTAGACAGTGGCCTTGGCACCAGGCAAGGACCTGGTGATAACTCCCTGCTGTTCGGCTGCACCAACAGTGCCAAATCTTGACCCTCCAGGGACACTGGTACTGGTAGGGTAAGAAGCTCCCCAGCCGCTGGGTTCGACAACACCGCAAACAGGCTGGTATGCCATCTTCTCTGGGGAGGTGGCTCCTGTGCAGGTGACAGGGGAACTGATGGCAGCACCAGAGTTGCAGGCACCGGACAATGCAGTGCCAGGGACAAAGAGTGCCCCAATACACGCATCACTCTATTTTTGTTTCCTTTCGCCTTCGGCACCAGGGATCAGCTCTTCTTTTTGGTGCTTGTGGTGCTGCTGCTTCAGCACCAGGGAAGAGGATCGGTGCAGAGATTCACGGATCGTTGGAGGAGAGCTCTGCACCGAGGCGGAGGTGCTTGGTGCTGAGTCAGAACGCGACTCCGAGGAAGGTCTTAAGGCTGCCTCCATGAGGAGGACCCACAGTTGTGCAGCTTGGTCCTACTTGGTTCGGGGTCGAAAGTGCCTGCAGATTTGGCAGTGGTCTTTCCTATGAGCTTTCCCCAAGTACTTGAGACAGCTCAAGTGCAGGTCACTCAAAGGAATAGACTTACCACAGGATGCACAGGGCTTGAAATCTGGCAACCGAGGCCTGCCCTGGCAGCGGGGAAGCAGACAATCCCACTAACTAAGCGTGGAGGCATCCACAACTAATTCCTAACTACTAAACTACAACAACAATTTACACTAAAAACTGGGGAAACCCATAGGAGATGAATTGCCTGAGCAATGAGGGGTTCCAGCAGCTGTCACGGGCGGTGAGAAGGAACTGAAGAGGAGCGGGGTTGTCAGGGCCCTTTATATCGGTGCTCTGAGCATGCAGCACCAGAGGGCACTGGAGGTGAGCCAATGGATATCACTAGGGGGGAAAATTTCGGCAACTAGGGACATATGCAAGCACTCAAAAAAGAACTTAAATATCGGCCCCTGGGAGAACAATTTGTACAGCAGTTCCAGTCC
This sequence comes from Lepidochelys olivacea, assembly GCF_965140295.1. Classification (NCBI taxonomy): domain Eukaryota; kingdom Metazoa; phylum Chordata; order Testudines; family Cheloniidae; genus Lepidochelys; species Lepidochelys olivacea. The sequence continues at coordinate 116,041,007 of NC_140411.1, forward strand.
TGATAATACCTTGTACATTGAGGCTCTTTGGGTGGCTCCATTTTAAGATTTCAGGCTTAAATCAACACTGTTAGTAAGTGCTAGTTTTTGAATATCTGCTTCAGTTATATAAATAATTTGCTCTGACCCAGTGTGAGAAGGCCTGGGGCTGGCTTTCAGGGGAAATAGTTTTCTTACTGTATTTAAACTAGAGTGTGTTTTATTATAGTCTCCTACGGGAATAATGCACTGTATGTATGAAATACATAGTTTAAGCAATTCAAAAGTAAAAAGGTGACCTTTCAAGCACACTCATCCTTCCATTTCTTTTCTGAAAACCTTTTTAATCATACATTCCCGTAATCAATAGCATATGAAATACGAGCACAGGAAGCTTTATGTGAAGTGCATACAAGTGCGATTGGAGGAAAAGGCAATTGGTATGAAGATGTCATTTTCAAATAGACATCAGGCCCAGTTGCATCTTGTCTACCACCTGCTGCAAGTCCGTGGAGACCTAGAAGAGTGTGTAAGGTGTAAGCCAGGCACCATTTGGGCCTCTGGGATCATTTCTCATGCAATTGACTAGTTATTCTACTGAGCAAAACTCCTTCATCAGGTTTACTATAACAGATCAAAGCACTTAGAACACAACCCCCGAGAGGTTTCCAAATCTACAACAGCTGCTGCTGCCAGCATTTTTCTTGTGAGTGTTGATATAGAAATAATATAACAGCAACAGCAGAAATTTCCAAAAGCTAACTCACTGTGCAGAATGGAGGTAGGGGGAGCTTGATGACCTGGCAGTTGAAGTCCCCATAGCAAATATGAGCATGTTTGCAGAAACAAGAAATTATTATTGCAAAACATAACCCTAAACATGAAGGAACAACAAAACTTGCTCACTGTATGAGTAAAATGTTTTATTCTAACTCTGAAATCTGCAAACTTTCTGAATTTTGACAGTCAATCTGGATTTTCCCCATCATGTACACAATCACCAGTAACATGTTCTGCAGATTAAATCATATCCTCAACTACAACTGTGCAACCCCATCAGCATTTAGGGAGTTTACAGATTATGCCCTCAGCAACATCTGTGAACACAATAGACTTGCACAGATGGAACCGAGCATACTTTGCTCTGCAAAATCTCTCTTATTGGAAACGGTGCAGAGGATGGAAAGAGGTTTATCTTGATTGTTAGGGCCCAGTTTGAGTTTGCGGGGCTGACAGAGAAGAAAAAAATCATATACACTGAGCAAATTTGATCTGGAAATGAGTGAGACACAGTGACTATAGAAGACCACAATGCCATTTTTTACAAAGTCGTTTTTTTTAGGATAGAACCACAAAAGTAGGGGGCATGCACTGGAGCAGGAATATAAATCCAAAGCCAGTGCAGAGCACAAGAACTCCAGCAGATGGCCTTCTGTCCTTACACCACTCTCAGAAAATACATGAAATCAATGAAAAGGAGGACTTGTGGCACCTTAGAGACTAACCAATTTATTTGAGCATAAGCGTTCATGAGCTACAGCTCACTTCATCGGATGCATTCAGTGGAAAATACAGTGGGGAGATTTGTATACACAGAGAACATGAAACAATGGGTGTTACCATACACACTGTAACGAGAGTAATCAGGTAAGGAGAGCTATTACCAGCAGGAGAGCGGGGCGGGAAACCTTTTGTAGTGATAATCAAGGTGAACCATTTCCAGCAGTTGACAAGAACGTCTGAGGAACAGCGGGGGTGTGTGGGTGTGTGTGTGGGTGTGTGTGGAATGTTTATTCACCATGTTTATTCCCACCCCACCTTCCTCAGACGTTCTTGTCAACTGCTGGAAATATCATACTCAGTATCTCTACTGAACATTTTTGATAAACTTAACTATCAGCCAAAACCAAAAAATACTTTTATATTTAGATCCTTTTATTCCAGTGTGATACTCTCAGACTTTAACTATCAGATTACCATTTCTTTTATGTCTTACGTTCTTCCAGTGACTTAAATTTGGAAAAGCATTTCATACAGAATCACTTACGATCAATTAGTTCTAAAACCCAGCTTTTTAATGTCTCTGAATTAGTCTTTCAGAATAGAGCCGACTTCAGACATCAACTACATCTTGAGAGACCAGAACTTGTTATATGCTTTTTTGCTTTTTTTCTTCTTCTACCTGTATAACTTGTAGTAGTGGTCTATTAAACCAGCACAACTTTGCAATCATTTTTTTTTAAAGCATAGCTCTTCTCTACTGCCAGGCATAAGATCAGTTGAATTCTGATTATATTTGAAAGGAACTGCTATGGAACCATCCCACAGCCCAACCTTCTAAGACAAGCCTGGAAGCACAAAGTACCAGTCTCATTCAATAATTTATCCTACTCTTTTCTCCTTACCTATTATTTCTCTTCATCTTCCCTTACCTGAAATTCTGTCCTGTCTTTGCTTCTCTTCTCTTTATCTGGTAAGATCTTTGGGACAGGGAATAGGTTTTACTCTAATTGTAAAGCCCTAGGTAAATGATACCTTAAAAAAAAATCACACCACTTTTTCCTTATCTTTTTTCTGTAGAGCGATTTAATATAAAGTTTTTCTGCTTTGCATTAAGGATGATTCTAATTGTTATTCCTGCTTGGTGATTTGACATTTTCTAATACATAGCACCATTTTTAATAATGTTTTTAACATACACATATACACCCACTTTCCTTAAAAATGTCTTAATGTAGAAAAGAGTTCCCTCTTGCGTCTGAATGATATCAATACAGATATCAAAAATATCATTACCTGTAGATTTCTGTGTATACTGCATTTTCATTGGAGCTTACAGAGCACAAAGAAAATTAGTTTTACATTCACTCTCCAGTATCCAGCTCCATCATGAAATACAAAGCCAGCGTGTGAACATGAAGCCTCCTAGACTCTCAGCAGGCCACCATGGTCCTTCTACTATCCAGCCGCCTTTGGGTTACAGAACATGTAAAGTAACATTGCTAATACTAGATGATGCTCTCATATGACATGATAGAAATAGCTTTATACTAAGTATTTAGGCTTGGAAGAATTTGATTTTCTATTTTTATAATTTAATTGGATAATCTGTTTAGTTTCTATTTTATCTATTTAAATTTAAATATCCTTCAATTAAACCCTACTAAGTTCTCAAGCACCATTTTTCTTTCTTTGCCTATCTGTAAATTTCGACTATTGATGGGAAAAAAATGTGTTGGCTTGTGTATGTATGGTAAAAGACATTTACTGTCATGTACTGGTTAAAATTCTAATCCTTCCAAGCCTGCATGTGTAGAAAGAATAGTAAATATGGCAGGCGACCAGCTTGGCTTAACAGTGAAACCCTTGCTGATCTTAAACACAAAAAAGCTTACAAGAAGTGGAAGATTGGACAAATGACCAGGGAAGAGTATAAAAATATTGCTTGGGCATGCAGGAGTGAAATCAGGAAGGCCAAATCACACCTGGAGTTGCAGTTAGCAAGAGATGTTAAGAGTAACAAGAAGGGTTTCTTCAGGTACGTTAGCAACAAGAAGAAAGTCAAGGAAAGTGTGGGCCCTTACTGAATGAGGGAGGCAACCTAGTGACAGAGGATGTGGAAAAAGCTAACGTACTCAATGCTATTTCTGCCTCTGTCTTCACGAACAAGGTCAGCTCCCAGACTACTGCACTGGGCAGCACAGCATGGGGAGGAGGTGACCAGCCCTCTGTGGAGAAAGAAGTGGCTCGGGACTATTTAGAAAAGCTGGACGAGCACAAGTCCATGGGGCCGGATGCGCTGCATCCGAGAGTGCTAAAGCAGTTGTCAGATGTGACTGCAGAGCCATTGGCCATTATCTCTGAAAACTCATGGCAACCGGGGGAAGTCCCGGACAACTGGAAAAAGGTTAATGTAGTGCCCATCTTTAAAAAAGGGAAGAAGGAGGATCCTGGGAACTGCAGGCCAGTCAGCCTCACCTCAGTCCCTGGAAAAATCATGGAGCAGGTCCTCAAGGAATCAATTCTGAAGCACTTAGAGGGGAGGAAAGTGTTCAGGAACAGACAGCATGGATTCACCAAGGGCAAGTCATGCCTGACTAATCTAATTGCCTTCTATGATGAGATAACTGGCTCTGTGGATGAGGGGAAAGCAGTGGACGTGTTGTTCCTTGACTTTAGCAAAGCTTTTGACATGGTCTCCCACAATATTCTTGCCAGTAAGTTAAAGAAGTATGGGCTGGATGAATGGACTATAAGGTGGATAGAAAGTTGGCTAGATTGTCAGGTTCAATGGGTAGTGATCAATGGTTCCATGTCTAGTTGGCAGCCAGTATCAAGTGGAGTGCCCCAAGGGTTGGTCCTCGGGCCGGTTTTGTTCAATATCTTCATAAATGATCTGGAGGATGGTGTGGATTGCACCCTCAGCAAGTTTGGGAGGAGAGGTAGATACGCTGGAGGGTAGGGATAGGATACAGAGGGACCTAGACAAATTAGAGGATCGGGCCAAAAGTAATCTGATGAGGTTCAACAAGGACAAGTGCAGAGTCCTGCACTTAGGACGGAAGAATCCCATGCACCGCTACAGACTAGGGACCGAATGGCTCGGCAGCAGTTCTGCAGAAAAGGACCTAGGGGTTACAGTGGACGAGAAGCTGGATATGAGTCAGCAGTGTGCCCTTGTTGCCAAGAAGGCCAATGGCATTTTGGGATGTATAAGTAGGGGCATTGCCAGCAGATAGAGGGACGTGATCATTCCCCTCTATTTGACATTGGTGAGGCCTCATCTGGAGTACTGTGTCCAGTTTTGGGCCCCACACTTCAAGAAGGATGTGGAAAAATTGGAAAATGTCCAGCGGAGGGCAACAAAAATTATTAGGGGACTGGAATACATGACTTATGAGGAGAGGCTGAGGGAACTGGGATTGTTTAGTCTGCAGAAGAGAAGAACGAGGGGGGATTTGATAGTTGCTTTCAACTACCTGAAAGGGGGTTCCAAAGAGGATGGATCTAGACTGTTCTCAGTGGTAGCAGATGACAGAACGAGGAGTAATGGTCTCAAGATGCAGTGGGGGAGGTTTAGGTTGATATTAGGAAAAACTTTTTCACTAGGAGGGTGGTGAAACACTGGAATGCGTTACCTAGGGAGGTGGTGGAATCTCCTTCCTTCGAAGTTTTTAAGGTCAGGCTTGACAAAGCCCTGGCTGGGATGATTTAGTTGGGGATTGGTCTTGCTTTGAGCAGGGGGTTGGACTAGATGACCTTCTGAGGTCCCTTCCAACCCTGATATTCTATGATTCTATGTATTACATCACTCAATTGCCAGGGGAAAGAATTAGCAGACCATAATTACTTCTGCTGTGGTAGTACCACTTCACTGTGCCAGGGCCATGCTTTTAACATGGTGTTAACATTGCTGAAGTCCATTGCCTAACAAAGTAAACACTAACAATATAGGATATGCTGAGTTAAGGTTCTTTCACCACCTTTTAGAAATTGCTTTATTTTGAATACATAATGTTGCAGTCAATACTCACATATAGAGATGAATAAGAAATAAAAATATACATAGCAGCGTTAACTCTGACCTTTGTACATAGGGCTGTTTCTCATACTACGTCAGCATCCAGCACCTCTAATTGTACATAGGGGAGTATGGAGCTGCAGGGCTGAGAAGACTGGTCCTGCCCCCAAAGCCCTGATTGACTGGAAATGTGTGTTAGAAGAAAAAAAGGAGCAGGTTGACCCAGAGGCAGATTTGAGTATGGGCTTCTTTATTGCGATACTTGTTCCCCTCGACCCAATTGTCGAGTAAGCACTGGATTAGTTACAGCACACTCTTTTTAGCTGAATTAGTGTGTAAACACCTACATCTGCTACAACACCCCAAAACCCCTCATTAAGTAATAGACACTCCCATACTATGATCATACTCACCCCTCTTGACTGATTACAGCATTACGCATATTATACACACATTTTTACCTTGAAAATACATTTCTTTGTAGTAATTTGTTGCTACAACTTCCCTTAATCTGCAGTTCTAAGGGGAGGGAGGAAGGGGCCATGAGCAATCCTCAGGGGAGGGAGGAAGGGGCATTGACCCAGGGCTCGCTTATGTAGCTGGGAAAGGAAGGGAGGAGGAGATAACACTTCTTTACCCAAAAGGTATCCTTCAAATCCCCACATTCCTTATGCAGCTGCAACACTTATCAATCCTTAACAAGGAGAAGGGAGGGGAAAGGGGTAACACTTTATCTACCAAGCGAAGGAATAGTGCATGCCTGGTCCTACTCCCTGATACCACGCCAGAACACCAGCGGTTTTCCATGTCTTTACTTAACCCTTACGTATCCCAACAATGTGCACTGAAAAGAAAGCTCACTTTTCCTCTCTCATAGAGCCCTGGGTGGCTAGGGAGCTGGCAGTAAATCCTGTGCTTATTTCTTGCTCTCTGGTTGGAGCGGGGGATGCCATTTGAGAGGGGAGGGCATGGGCTTTAAGAGAATATATGTGCTGCTGCTTCAGAAACACAGCAGGCTCCAATGGAGCCTGAGTGGGGAACAGGCTCAGGGAGCAGAGCGACCCGGTGGTCTCCTCTCGGAGTTTTCTGCGTACACGATTCTGCCACTGTTCAAAGGGAAGGATATGCCTTAATGCAGGACTATGAAGCTGAGACTGGAGGGGCATTAGATGTAACTGACTCTCTTTTAGGCATCATGGATTTATGCCTTACACACATTGACTCTTCTTTGTAATGATGCTGGGGTTCTGCCTGCACTAATGATGGCACTGGGTTACAACTAGGCAATGGCAGTGCTTAATTTGTGCCAGGTCTTACCAGGGCTGAGCCCTGGCACCTCTAGGCTTGGCAGTTCATAGCCCCAGCACCTCTGGGCCTGCTGAATCAGTTATGAATGTAAAAGGATTGCTTGAGCCTTGGCAGCTCTTTCATTGCAAATTAAGCACTCAGTGTTGGTGTGATTCCTGTGTGAGTTCCTGCCTTCTGGGAGGCAGGAGGAGTTTGGAACTGCCTAGCAAAGAGGGGAGTCCTCACCCCAGGAGGAAAGAAGGAAGTGTGTCTTTAGCAGGTTGTTTTATTTGTTTAAATAAAGCGGTGTCTCTTGAAAGCTGCTCAGAGATATGGAATAGTCCCAAGGGAGATGGATTAATGGGAGGAGTATGGGTGCAGTGGTTTGCTGTATATGACAACTGCAGATTACCAGAACCTTAATTTTCTGAGTTGTGTGCAACTGTGCAACTCTAGGTGGTTTATTTTGGGGGGATGGATAATGTGTAGCATGGACAGACATACACACACGCCATGCTCCCTCACAATGAACAATATATTGTACTTTTAAAATGGTAACAGGTAACAGTAGGACAGCTAGGTACAATGATCCTCCTCCACCACCAACATTATTCTTTATATCTCAGTGGTCTTGTAGTGAGCTGTCCCAGTCCTAAAGAACACAAAGTACTACTTATGCTCATCCTCAAATTCAGTTTTAAGCTATCAGTTGTGCTCTGTCTAATGCAGGCAAAGTTTCACAAAGTACTTCCACTGTCAGCTCTCACCATGAAGAATGTTTAATCCTTAGCTTTATTTCTTGTGTCATAAAGTGTTTGTGTACAACAGGGTGTTACAAAAAGACTATTTAAGTCTGGACTAACAGATATTTTTTCCTGGCATGCCATCATCCTATTCCTCTGCTGCAGTCCTGTAGGTGATGGAAAAGCAATACACCTATATGTACAGGAATATTTGCAGGACAGTAGAACCCTGGAGTTACAAACACCAGAGTTACGAACTGACCAGTCAATGGCCACGTCTACACTACCCGCCGGATCGGAGGGTAGTGATCAATCTATCGGGGATCGATTTATCGTGTCTAGTGTAGACACGATAAATCGATCCCCAATCGCTCTGCTGTCGACTTCAGAACTCCACCATGGTGAGAGGCGGAAGTGGAGTCGACAGAGGAGCGGCAGCTGTCGATCCCGCACTGCGAGGACACGAAGTAAGTGATTCTAAGTCAATCTAAGATACGTTGACTTCAGCTACGCTATTCTCGTAGCTGAAGTTGCGTACCTTAGATCGATCCCCCCACCCCCAGTGTAGACCAGGCACACATCTTGTTTGGAACTAGAAATACACAATCAGGCAGCAGCAGAGACAGGGGGGAAAAAAGGCAAACACAATACAGTACTGTGTTAAACGTAAACTACTAAAATAATTAAGGGAAAGCAGCGTTTTGCTCCTGAATAGTAAAGTTTCAAATTTGTATTAAGTCAATGTTCAGTTGTAAACTTTTAAAAGAACAACCATAACGTTTTGTTCAGAGTTACGAACATTTCAGATTTATGAACAATCTCCATTCCCGAAGTGTTCGTAACTCTGAGGTTCTACTGTACAATGCTCTACTTGCTCCTGCTGCAGCTGATGCTGTGACTGTTTCACCTCAGCCTGAGATCTGAGATGCTCCACACTCTTCCTTTGGAAAATTCTGCCAGGATTTACCAAGTGGTTTGTGAAACTCAGCAAATCTTTTGGTGAATTAAGGCTGAGTCCTGGGGAGTTGTTACCAAAGGCCTGTACAGACCAAACAAAATTTTAATTGTAGCTGACTTGGGGAAAAGAAGCTGCTTCTACACTCATCAAAGTCCTAGACATATTTACTACAATTCACTTTTTTACTATATGGACATTAAAGCCCCAGAGAGACAGTATAAAACCACTTATGTCTCCTCCCTGAAATGCTGAACTCTGAGAGGGTTTATATGTAACTTGTCAGCTTTGCTATGCTAGTTTCTAGTCTGTATTACATTTGCTGCTGTGTGGAGCTCTAATGAATTATTTAACTTCATTAGGCTTATTAGTTAGGTGGATTTAATGAGGTCCTCTGTTAACACAGTAGGCAGAACTCAGAAGGCCACTGACGTGCACATTATTGGTTCTGTATATAAAAGTGAGGTGTGAAACTCACGAGCTTCAGTTTGAGTAACAGTTTAGATGCGTATCCAAAGTCAATGCCAACCCCTGGCTGCTAGCTCTAGAAATCTCATTAAAGTACACTATTTTCTAGTTCCAAATACACTAAAAGTATAGTAGGATTTGCTCCCTCACTGGCATTTCAGTATTTCTGCTTCAGGCCCAGGCAAAACCCAGAAGGGTAGAAATAACTGATGGTTTTGAACCTTATAAATAATTACATACATATTTTATGCAGAGCCATGAGCTAGTGCTGATTTTAAAAGACAGTTTAATTATTAATTCTGAAAAAGTTATGCTACCTACTTAGCTTTCTTTTTTCTGTTCATGAATTGTTCATAAATAGGTTTTGATTTTTACAAATATATTTAATTATCCAACCAGCTTATGCAAACAAATTTCAGCCTATTGGTTGATTGAAGACTTGCCACTTTGTCTAACTGCTGTCTGTGTGGTGTGATTGATCCCTTAATTACATGTTGTCTCTGATCCTGACTCTACAGCTGAAATGTTTGAACAAGAACATGGTAAATAGTAAAAAAAATGGCAGCCTCTAACAAACCTCTGAGCATGTGCAAACTGATATCTTTTCAGAGGTTTACAACCAGGAAGATGTTCCTGCTTCAAAGCACCTAGGTGTTAGAGCAGGGATCTCGAACTCAAATCACCCCAAGGGCCACATGAGGACTAGTACATTGGCCTGAGGGCCACATCACTGAAATCTTTTCATACAACAATACAAAAGTATAATAAAAAATGAAGAGTAATACAGTATGCTATTAAAAGTCAAGGTATTAACTTTTTTAAAACTGTAATGCAAAGAGGGGTTTTAATAAAATATAAACACCTGTAACTATTCCTTATGTGGTCAGTAACACTGATGATGATCTACACTAACAGTCTATCAACATAGCTGTAATGGCAGGAACTTTTTAAAGTAACTATTCATACAAAATACATTGCCACTTTTAACAAACCTTCTTCCCAACTACTCACAGCAAAGACTCATACATGCTGAACTTCATACCTCAGACTGCTCGTCTAGTCCATGAGGCCACACCCCTGCCCTGCCTCTTCCCATCCCTTCCCTGTCCCCATTCCAATCCCTTCCCCAAAGTCCCCACCCCAACTCTGCCCCCTCCCTGCCCCTATTCCAACCCCTTCCCCAAATTCCGGCCCTGGCCCTGCCTCTTCTCCGCCTCCTCGCCTGAGCGCACCGCGTCCCTGCTCCTCCCCTCTCCCTCTCTAGATCAGGTACCTCCATTGATCTCATCTGGGGTTGTGTGGCACTGGGAAAGAGGCGGTCTCTTGAGTAACCAGATCCCCAATCACTTAGGGTCCATAAAAGTGAAATGCAATATGAACATTTAAAAGAAAAAATAGGACAAGGACATCAGTGTATTGCAGCTGCCCCCAGAGTGACTCTCCCTAGCATTTCCAGTCAATCGCTAGCATCATCTGTGTCAATTATAGAAAAGATTAAAGCAACAAGAGGTCATATTAGTTCAATAATCCAGAAAACTTCTGACTCCCAGGCGGGGGTATAGATTATTTAAGTAGTACTTCTACTGGCTGTGAAATACACAAAGATTATAAATGGCTTGTGAATCAATAGAGGCTGTGGTTTATTGACTCACATGCCATTTACCGAATAAGTGTGTTTGGAAGATACTTCCCCTGTAATGTTGGTCCCTTTTCAAAGTTTAGGAAAATACAAATCTAAACAACTTAGATATATCATTCAGAAGCCCCCCACTTTTCTCCAACAATACACTTATTTGACAAAAATTTGCCAAAGTATTAAAGTATTTTTTTTCATTTCAGGAAGTGTTCTTGTTGGATAAAAGCAATAATTAATACATTTATGTTATAGGGGAAAGTATGAGAAAGGGAAGGCTCAGAACAGACCCTGGATTTGGCCTGACCATTAGAAAGAAATATGCTTCTCAGCCTGACTGAGTCTGTGCTAATTGAAATATGCCTGACAAGTTTACAAGGTCTGCATTAATTACAGGAGAACATCCCAAGACAAAAAGTCTGTTCTAAAGTGATAAGATAACATTAGGACAGCTGTTGTTACAACTCTGTTTTCCGGAACTCAGAAATAAAATTTGTTAACCCCTCACTCTTTCATTCTTAACTTGCTTGTTTTCTTCTCATATGTAACAAGTGGTATGAATGGGCTTACTGAAGTCTGTCATGCCCCAATGATTTTAGAATGGTTCTGTTAAAGAATGAATCGGTAATAAAATGTAGATGTGACAGGAAATATGTTAAGTGAAATAGCGTGTGATTGCGGTGGGATGTTTGACGAGTAATAAAAGATTGTAGTGCCCGGCCTTAGAATAAGAAAAACAACTACCCAAGATCATTTGGCTGAAGAATGCGCTGGGTGAGACAGTCTGATAACCCTGAGGGCACACCAGAATCCATCCACAGCCACCCCAAGGACAGGGGAGCCGAAGAACAAGATAACAACAAGCCGTCATTGCTGTGCCATCTGCGTGATTAACTGTCACTTGAGAACAGCATGACGAAGCAAACCCTATATCCTTGTATGAGGATAAATCCCTAAAAACAGACCCTGAAGACTGAGGACTTTGAGTCTGGTTCTGCAACCAACTTCCAGGAGCATCAGATGCGCATCTGACAAGGCCCCGCTCCCTCCTCGTGTCCAGGCCACCTGGCCAGTGATTGGGCATGAGCAGCTCTAATGCTGGTAACTATAACAACAACCTTGCAGAACTTGTGTGTGTGTGTGTGTGTGTGTGAATGAATGTGTGAGTGAATGGAATATTATAGCTATAACTGATTGCTTACTCTGATTCTTTCTGTATTCACAATAAACGTGGCATATTGCCTTATCCCCTGAATAAGCTCCTGCTGGTTTTTATTTTCTACATATAACTTTCTTACTGAGACGTTTCAGAGTAGCAGCCGTGTTAGTCTGTATTCGCAAAAAGAAAAGGAGGACTTGTGGCACCTTAGAGACTAACCAATTTATTTGAGCATAAGCTTTCATGAGCTACATCTCACTTCATCGGATGCATAGTTTTCCACTGAATGCATCCGGTGAAGTGAGCTGTAGCTCACGAAAGCTTATGCTCAAATAAATTTGTTAGTCTCTAAGGTGCCACAAGTACTCCTTTTCTTTTTACTTACTGAGGACACTGGCAGACACATTAACAAGCAGAACTGTAATAGCTCTACATGAGAAATATCTTATGGCTGAGAAGCTGGACAATCTTAAATATTTTAATTATCACCTATCATCATGTAATTATTTGGAATCATTGAATCAATGACTGTCTATGAGCATTCTCTAAGCATTCATTTGGCTCGTGGTCTGGAAAACGTCTATGTCCTAATTAAACATTTCCTAAAAGAAACTGTAATGGAAAATAAATGTCAGTCATTATGAAGGAGCCATTTGCCTAATTAATTGTAATTTAAATAGGCAGAGAAAAGGCAATGTCTCTCCCCGTTGGCAAATTTCAGAGATTGCTGCATGAAATGTTTTTAACTTTTACAAAATTTAGGAAAGTGATTTTAATGACCTTCAATTAGGAGGTGCTAAAGCAGGTGGAAGAAGATCAAAGTCTACTAAAATCAAAGAAAATTAATAGCTTTTCATGATAAGCAGTTAAGAGTTCTCCCATGTTTGTTTGGTTTGGTTTGGTTCTTTTGCTTGATTATATAGAATACATTTTACCATACAGTTCCTAACTTCACTTATACCCATCCACTTCCATGGATGTCAATGAGGATGCAGAGTTATAACTGAAGATAGGATTTGGCCTAATATATTTCAATAATATATTACTTCATAGATAAGTTAAATGATTAAAGACACGGTTGGCCTTGGCATTTTATTGCATCAACATGAGGCCATTAATACAGCATGTTTGACAGAAAGCACAACATTTCCTGCATTAACACTGTGCACTAAGATTAAGGAATAGTGCTATCAAATGCAACTGACTAAATCTAACTTCACCAGAAAAAATGTTCCATCTTTTTAAAGAGAGCTAACAACCAAGACCTTTTATAGTTGGCTCGTATTCAACATCACTTTGCAGGAAATCCTAGATCTAAGCCCCTTTCAGCTAGCTATAATCTGATATGTTGTTTACATATTTTCTCTACACAATATAGATGTGTATTCTGGTTGCTGCAAGCAAGCAATCAAAAATGGCCCTCACATGTGACCAGGTAATGGAACCTAAAACATACAACAATACCATGAGTTTCTCCATTTCAGTGAGTATCAAGTACAGAATAGGGCTTTGTGTTCTGTTGTTTGTGTGAGGGTCTACACTTAAAAGTTAAGGACTTAAAAGAAGAATGTCCTACAAAATTACCAAACCTGTTTCAACATATGCACAGCCCAAGTCTCCAACCTATCCTTCAGGAGTTGCTCGCATGAGTAAATACTAATGTAAGTATGGGTTTGCTGGATCAGGTGCTTAAACTGGTAAGAGACTATTTTGCGTGGTGTCAGTGTTACTTTTTCTCTCTATGTAACGTGTATTTGGCTTAGAGGCACCCGGGTAACCGTGCTGAGAGGGCTTACATGAGTTGTACATGGTGTTTGTTTGTGTTACAACAAACTCAAGCGGAAATTGTTTTGTCACCCTCACCAGGAGCTGAATTCACAACACCAAACTTCCAGGTGCCTAGAAAATCACAGGAACAACACTACAATCCACAAAGCCTGAGGGTCCCTCTACAACTAATGGGGAGAGAGGGTCACTTTAGATTGCAATCCACAAAAGCCAAAGCCAACATGCTAGGCGCGGAACTACCTAAGCTAGCCCGTGGGAGATGCCGATGAGAGGGCTGTGTCTTAAACCACCGCCCTCTCACTGAGTTCAATATCTACGCTGCAAAAACAGATCTGCAACAGCAAGTCTCAGAGGTCAGGTAAACTGTCTCAGGCTTGCGCTGCAGGGCTAAAAATAGCAGTGTAGTCATTGAACCTCAGACTCACCCAATGTGAGTAAGGGTTCCATAATCTGGCCCCCAAATTGTTGATATGGGTGTTAAATTAGAAAACTTTGGTACTTCTTAGAATCATAGAATATCAGGGTTGGAAGGGACCCCAGAAGGTCATCTAGTCCAACCCCCTGCTCGAAGCAGGACCAATTCCCAGTTAAATCATCCCAGCCAGGGCTTTGTCAAGCCTGACCTTAAAAACCTCTAAGGAAGGAGATTCTACCACCTTCCTAGGTAACGCATTCCAGTGTTTCACCACCCTCCTAGTGAAAAAGTTTTTCCTAATATCCAACCTAACCCACTGCAACTTGAGACCATTACTCCTCGTTCTGTCATCTGCTACCATTGAGAACAGTCTAGAGCCATCCTCTTTGGAACCCCCTTTCAGGTAGTTGAAAGTAGCTATCAAATCCCCCCTCATTCTTCTCTTCCGCAGGCTAAACAATCCCAGTTCCCTCAGCCTCTCCTCATAAGTCATGTGTTCTAGACCCCTAATCATTTTTGTTGCCCTTCGCTGGACTCTCTCCAATTTATCCACATCCTTCTTGTAGTGTGGGGCCCAAAACTGGACACAGTGCTCCAGATGAGGCCTCACCAATGTCGAATAGAGGGGAACGATCACGTCCCTCGATCTGCTCGCTATGCCCCTACTTATACATCCCAAAATGCCATTGGCCTTCTTGGCAACAAGGGCACACTGCTGACTCATATCCAGCTTCTCGTCCACTGTCACCCCTAGGTCCTTTTCCGCAGAACTGCTGCCTAGCCATTTGGTCCCTAGTCTGTAGCTGTGCATTGGGTTCTTCCGTCCTAAATGCAGGACCCTGCACTTATCCTTATTGAACCTCATCAGATTTCTTTTGGCCCAATCCTCCAATTTGTCTAGGTCCTTTTGTATCCTATCCCTCCCCTCCAGCGTATCTACCACTCCTCCCAGTTTAGTATCATCCGCAAATTTGCTGAGAGTGCAATCCACACCATCCTCCAGATCATTTATGAAGATATTGAACAAAACTGGCCCCAGGACCGACCCTTGGGGCACTCCACTTGATACCGGCTGCCAACTAGACATGGAGCCATTGATCACTACCCGTTGAGCCAGACAATCTAGCCAGCTTTCTACCCACCTTATAGTGCATTCATCCAGCCATACTTCCTTAACTTGCTGACAAGAATACTGTGGGAGACCGTGTCAAAAGCTTTGCTAAAGTCAAGAAACAATACATCCACTGCTTTCCCTTCATCCACAGAACCAGTAATCTCATCATAAAAGGCAATTAGATTAGTCAGGCATGACCTTCCCTTGGTGAATCCATGCTGGCTCTTCCTGATCACTTTCCTCTCATGCAAGTGCTTCAGGATTGATTCTTTGAGGACCTGCTCCATGATTTTTCCAGGGACTGAGGTGAGGCTGACTGGCCTGTAGTTCCCAGGATCCTCCTTCTTCCCTTTTTTAAAGATTGGCACTACATTAGCCTTTTTCCAGTCATCCGGGACTTCCCCGGTTCGCCACGAGTTTTCAAAGATAATGGCCAATGGCTCTGCAATCACAGCCGCCAATTCCTTCAGCACTCTCGGATGCAACTCGTCCAGCCCCATGGACTTGTGCACGTCCAGCTTTTCTAAATAGTCCCTAACCACCTCTATCTCCACAGAGGGCTGGCCATCTCTTCCCCATTTTGTGATGCCCAGCGCAGCAGTCTGGGAGCTGACCTTGTTAGTGTAAACAGAGGCAAAAAAAGCATTGAGTACAGTAGCTTTTTCCACATCCTCTGTCACTAGGTTGCCTCCCTCATTCAGTAAGGGGCCCACACTTTCCTTGGCTTTCTTCTTGTTGCCAACATACCTGAAGAAACCCTTCTTGTTACTCTTAACATCTCTGGCTAGCTGCAGCTCCAGGTGCGATTTGGCCCTCCTGATATCATTCCTACATGCCCGAGCAATATTTTTATACTCTTCCCTGGTCATATGTCCAACCTTCCACTTCTTGTAAGCTTCTTTTTTATGTTTAAGATCCGCTAGGATTTCACCATTAAGCCAAGCTGGTCGCCTGCCATATTTACTATTCTTTCGACTCATCGGGATGGTTTGTTCCTGTAACCTCAACAGGGATTCCTTGAAATACAGCCAGCTCTCCTGGACTCCTTTCCCCTTCAAGTTAGTCCCCCAGGGGATCCTGGCCATCCGTTCCCTGAGGGAGTCGAAGTCTGCCTTTCTGAAGTCCAGGGTCCATATCCTGCTGCTTACCTTTCTTCCCTGCATCAGGATCCTGAACTCAACCAACTCATGGTCACTGCCTCCCAGATTCCCATCCACTTTTGCTTCCCCCACTAATTCTTCACTTAAATGAAGTACCCCCTCCACCATGAGGTATCTGTAGATACCAAGGTCAGAAGGGACCATTGTGATCATCTAGTCTGATTTCATGTATAACACAAGTCATGCAACTTCCCCCAAAATAATTCCTAGAGCACATTTTTTAGAAAAAACATCTGATTAGTTTTAAAATTGCCAGTGATGAAGAATTCACCACAACTCTTGGAAAATTGTTCCAATGATTAATTTCCCTCACTGTTAAAAACGTACATCTTAATTCAAGTCTGAATTAGTCTAGCTTCTACTTCCAACCGTTGGATCATGTTATACCTTTCTAGACTGAAGAGCTCATTATCAAATATTTGTCCCACATGTAGGTACTCATAGACTGTAATCAAGTCACCCCTTAACTTTCTCTTTGTTAAACTAAATGGACTCAAGGAGCTCAATCTATCACTAGAAGGCATATGTTCTAATCCCTTGAGCATTCTCATGGCTCTTCTCTGAACCCTCTCCAATTTATCAACATCCTTCTTGAGTTGTGGATACCAGAACTGGACACAATACTCTAGTAGCAGTTACACCAGTGCCAAATACAGAAGTAAAATAACCTTTCTGCTCAAGATTCCCCATACATTTGTCATCCTAAAGTAATATGGGACTAAGGCATTTTGGCTTTCTAAACTATGTCCAAGCAGAGGCCCTGTCATTATTTATAAACTGTGTTTAGCTTACTGTTTTGAGTGCAAGCACCAATTTTAACATTGTTCGCTTGAAATTTTAAAAGTACATTCTCCCCTGCAGGTTTTAATATTATTTCGGGGGGTATAAGGGAAATGGCATTGTAAAAATGATGGTATTGTAAGCATCCGAAGTGCACTCCCACTGGTTGTCATCATTTTTCTTCATTTGTTTAAAATAGCAATATATTTTTAATGAAAAACTACCACCCATGAAAACTCATTTACGTCACACTGATGACTACAGGCGTATAAGTGCAAGAGAGAGTCAAGTTTACTCACTCAGAAAGGAGAGCTTTTAGGCTAGCCAGGGAACTAAAGCTTCTGTAACATAAGACTGGTTATGCTTCATTTCAGACTTGTTTATAACAAGCATCCCTTAAACCACAGTCTGAGTGCCAACCAGCAAGATGCTAAGCAATCTTACCGGACTTCATTGGGAACTGAGGATGCTTAGACCCTTGCAGGATTAAACCTTTTTGTGATGGGGTGAGCACCCCATGCAAAGCTTCAAGGGATTAAAGTGGCTAGGCAGGCCAATTAACTGCCTGGGCTGCACTTGAGGAAGAAGACAGGAAGCAGGTCACTAACTGGAAAGAGGCTTAGCTGGGCAGGAATAGGAGGGACCCATATAAAGCCCAGGAGCTGTGAGCAGCAATAGGCTGTTAGGACATAGTCTACAGTCACTCCCTGGGAGGACGGCGCTTGGGGCTGGCAAACCCAGAAAGAGAGGGAAGCCCAGGAAAACAACAGCAACGGGTAGGACCATATAGACCTTGGATGGTTGTTATAAGTTCCCTGGGCTGGAACCCAGTGTAGAGGGTGGGCCTGGGTTCCCCCACCAGCTGTGGTAAGATGAGGCCCCGATGCATAAGCCCTTGTATCAGAGGCCCGGTATGAGGCCTAAGGCCTGAACTAAAGTAATGGTCAAGACTTTCCTCACACAAAGCAAAGTTAAGCTGTGAGCCAGAGGCAGGCCCTGCTCACAGAAGCTGTCAAGAAGAAGGCTGCTGCTGCAATTAAACACATACCTAAAAGGTGCTAAGCACTAATAATATAAACATGCACCACGATGGTACCAGAACAGTCCAGGACAAGCACATTCAACATAGATAACAAGGAACAGGCTGACCATCCTAAAGACAGGGGCAAAAGGGTAATATGATGGATAGAGTTGCTTTGTTCAAACCAACATGCACAAGGTGAAAGCCAGCACCTTACTACATGGAGAGGTTGCACCTCAATACGTCAGGAGTGATGTGTAACTTGTTTGTATTTGTGTATAAGAATGCATCCCTGGGGCGGTGTCTTTGTCCAGTCTAGGCGGAAGTGGAGAGTCCTGCCACTGACGGAGACGGTCCATTCTCAGGGGGCACATATTTGTAGTACGTCCTATAAAGTCTGCAGGAAACTATTACTGTGCTTCATTTGGCAATAAAACTGGCCAGGTGCCTCATACCTTATCAGAGTCTATGGTCATTGGGGGTTCTCTCGGGGTCTGCTGTGTCAGCAACCTGCAGAGCCGGGGCAGCACACAGAAGGAACACATGCTCGCAGCCGACTGTTATCAACATTAAACAGAGCAGAGCACCACACCGGTGATGTCTGACGACACCACCCACTGGGAAGTGGTGCAGGGCGTTGGAGATGCCAGCCAGTCTGGAAGGACTTTGATTTCCCCAGAAGGAGAGGTCCTTAGTGACCTGGCCGGAGGACCAAGCCACAAACAGGAAGCTACAGCTCTGAGAGTGAGAGGGGCACAGGCTGAAAGAGATGATGGAGAGAGACACCACCAGAGGAGGGTAGCATCTGGCAAGAGCTAATCCCCAGAGCTGCCATTGGAGGTGCAAGATACAGTGAGTGAACCCCGTGACACCTTTTTACAGAAGAGAATTAAGACCTTGCTCCTGCAACAAGCTCTGCATGGACAGAGCCTTGAGTGGCATTATTATTATTTATTTTATCATAGCAACTAGAAGCCCTAGTCGTAGACTAGAATCTTACTGTGCTAGGTGCTGTACAAACACAGAACAAAACTGTCCCTGCCCCAGTGAGTATCACGGAAGTCAATGGGATTTGACTTACATGGAGTTCCTTAGTTCGTGCAATGCAAGATAAAAAGGTGATAAGTAACTGTATAAAATTCTCACTACAGGATTTACTTTGAAGGAGCAAGTCATTGTCCTTTAAATTGATGAAATAACGTACAAAACCTTCTGTAACAGCAAAGGAGTTGCCAATAACTTCAAACTATAAACAAAATGGAAATATCTGATTACCCGCCGTGACCTTTTCTGGAATACTGCTTCCTTAGTTCTATTGCCTACAATATATACAGCCATTTCTTTGACTAATAGAAAAGGAGCATTTGTGGCACCTTAGAGACTAACCAATTTATTTGAGCATAAGCTTTCGTGAGCTACAGCTCACTTCATCAGATGCATACTGTGGAAACTGCAGAAGACATTATATACACAGAGACCATGAAACAATACCTCCTCCCACCCTACTCTCCTGCTGGTAATAGCTTATCTAAAGTGATCACTCTCCTTACAATGTGTATGATAATCAAGTTGGGCCATTTCCAGCACAAATCCAGGTTTTCTCACCCTCCGCGCCCCCGTCCCCGCCCCCCCACAAACTCACTCTCCTGCTGGTAATAGCCCATCCAAAGTGACCACTCTCTTTACAATGTGTATGATAATCAAGGTGGGCCATTTCCAGCACAAATCCAGGTTTTCTCACCCCCCCCAAACACACACACACACAAACTCACTCTCCTGCTGGTAACAGCCCATCCAAAGTGACCACTCTCCCCACATTGTGCACGATAATCAAGGTGGGCCATTTCCGCACAAATCCAGGTCTTCTCACCCCCCCCACACACACACACAAACTCACTCTCCTGCTGGTAATAGCTCATCCAAACTGACCACTCTTCTTACAATGTGTATGATAATCAAGGTGGGCCATTTCCAGCATAAATCCAAGTTTAACCAGAACGTCGGGGGGGGGGGGAAGTAGGAAAAAACAAGGGGAAATAGGCTACCTTGCATAATGACTTAGCCACTCCCAGTCTCTATTTAAGCCTAAATTAATAGTATCCACTTTGCAAATGAATTCCAATTCAGCAGTTTCTCGCTGGAGTCTGGATTTGAAGTTTTTTTGTTGTAAGATAGCGACCTTCCATGTCTGTAATTGCGTGACCAGAGAGATTGAAGTGTTCTCCGACTGGTTTATGAATGTTATAATTCTTGACATCTGATTTGTGTCCATTTATTCTTTTACGTAGAGACTGTCCAGTTTGTTTTGTTCAGTGTTTATTTTAGTAAAGTCACAAGGTCAAGTAGATCAACTCAAACGTTATTACTGATATACAGGCTTTCTACAGTGCATATTGCCATGGTATCTGGGCTCCTCACAAACACTGATAGATTTAGCCTCAAAATACTTGGTGAGTTAGGGAAGTATCACCCCACTTTTCCGATGGGAAATTGAGGCACAGACAGGTCAATCCTGCAAGTGCTGAGCATTCTGTCCCTAATCCAGCAAAGTACTTTAAGCATGTGCCTAATTTAAACATTCAGTATATGAGCAGTCTACTCATGTTTAAGTTAAGCACATGCTTATCCTCATCCACATTCATGAAATAATGTTGTACTCTGCAAGCATATATATTGCAATAACTCATGAACTAGTAACCCTTCAACCATGCTGTTTTAGGACACTGTCACCTCAATACATGTAATCAACTCATCCAAAAAAAAAAAAAGACTATATGAAAAAAAAATTGTATCAAAAATGTATGTGGGGTACAAATGTACCCCCAGGGCCGTTGCACTGTTATCCTGTATTTTTAGTAGTTCCATGTTCTCGTTCACTTCTAGTGAGAGTATCTCGCAATAGTTAGCATATGGTAATTGACAATTCATTGCAGTGACAGTGGTTGCTGCATACAACCACCCTAATATAGAAGGTACTCCAGGGAGGTTGGTCCCTTCAAACCTGGGCATGTTAGGTATCTTCAGCACAGAATGGACTGACACTGGTTTTCTTCACCTAACATTCTTGCAGGGATTTTCTGGCTAGGTATTGTGCTTCAAAACTACAGACTCAGGAGATTCTTGAGGCTATTTTCTGTGATGCACATTTCAAGATGGCAAACAAATGGGCACAATTTTCTGCTTCTGAGCTTATCAAAAGGATTTTCAACTCTGAAAGTGAGTTGTTGTGTGATGACAACCTATTAGATGATCGTGACTTTGTGCCGGATTGTGTCAAGAGCTGGTCTGAGACGGAAGACCATACAGTATTTCTGTTGATTTATCATCAAGTTTGTGTTCAGACAGTGAGGAGTTCATGTTCAGCCCTGGTATAAGACTGAAAGAGACGTAGTTGGTGATAACTTTTTCACTAATATCAGCTTGTTGAAGGTCAAATTTTTGTTGAGTAGATCTATATTGGAACAATCTGATGAAAAAAGCCAGATATATCTATTGAGATGCATCCACACTGCAGCAGAGAAAGAAGAGCTGGTAACAGACAGGAGACCTGACATGCCAAATGCACTACAAATGTCACTTCCATGTACATTTGCTAACCCCTTAAATGTACATGTTAATCTATTCTTTCACCTCCACCTTCCTCCATGAATGATAGCAATAAGCTAAATTATAAGGAGCGGAATACATCTTGAAGTTATTCCTCCCCATCTATTATCCCAAAAAGCACTGGACAGAGACTGAATTTTTCAAATCTCCTGTTCAGACCTTCCAGTAGTAACAAAGATCAGGGCAGTAGAGGATTTGGTGTGCGCATGTATAGGCTGAACTGAAGTGACACAAGCAGTGGTGAGCTGAAGCCGGTTCGCACTGGTTTGCGAGAACCGGTTGTTAAATTTAGAAGCCCTTTTAGAACCGGTTGTTCCGTGAGGGTTCTAAAAGGGCTTCTACATTTAACCGGCCAAAAGTGGCACCTTAGTCACCGACTCCATGGGTGCTCAAGCCCTGGAGCACCCAAGGGGAAAATTTGGTGGGTGCAGAGCACCCACCGACAGCTCCCCGCCCCACCCCCGGCCCTAGCTCACCTCCACCTCTTCCCCTGAACGTGCCGCCCTGTTCTATTTCTCCACCCCCCAAGGCTCCCCGCGAATCAGCTGTTCAGCAGGAAGCCTGGGAGGGCTGAGAAGCAGGTGGCAGCTTCGTGCTCAGGCCCAGGGAGGCGGAGGTGAGCTGGGGCGGGGGGGCGCGAGGAGGGCTGCCCGCGCCGCAGCAGGTAACCGGGGGGGAGGGGAGGGCACGCGCAGGGGAACCGCTCTCTGCCCCAGCTCACCACCGCCACCTTTGGCCTGAGCGGGAAGCCGCCGCCTGCTTCTCAGCCCTCCCCGGCTTCCTGCCAAACAGCTGATTTGCGGAAAGCCGGGGGAATGGGGCGGAGAAGCAGAGCGGGGTGACGCGTTCAGCTGCGGAGCAGAGTGGAGGTGAGCTGAGGCCGGGGAGCTGCCAGTGGGTGCTCCGCACCCACCAAATTTTCCCTGTGGGTGCTCCAGCCCCAGAGCACCCAGGGAGTCAGCGCCTAAGGCGCCCCTTTTGATGTGATCAGTGGAGGAGCAGCCGCTCACCCTGCTCCCCCCCACAGCTACGCTCCCCCACCACTAGGAGCCAGAGGGACCTGCTGGATGCTTCCTGGGAGCTGCCCCAGGTATGCATCTCCGGGACTCCCCACCTAGCCCGCTGGCAGGTGCCTCTGGCTCTTGGGGCGGGGTGGGCACCCACTACGGTGGCCCACGAGACCCTCCTGCCCGGTTCTGGGGGTAGTCGGGGACAGGGGAGGGGGGTGGTTGCGGCAGGGGTCCGGGGGGGGGCGTCAAGGAATGAGGCGGGGTTGGATGGGGCAGGAATCCCGGGGGGCGGGGGTGGGCAACGACCCCCTCGTGGGGTGAGGAGGGAACTAGTTGTTAAGATTTTGGCAGCTCATCACTGGCACAAGGGACATATATCTAATATATTCATGTGAGCAGATTGGGTACTAAAGTATACAGCAAACCTGATCTCCAATTAATCCAGAGAACAGAATTCTTGTATATTTCAATACATTGGTGGCTCACAAAAACAGAACTGACAGGCAGAGCAAGATGATAAGCTGATCTGGATATATGTTTTTAAAAAACAAGACAGTCTTAGTGCTGAGAATCTATTTTCAGATAATCTAAAAATACACTTTAATTATACACTGCCACTTTACTATTGACAGCTCACTGTGGTAAAGTGGCAATTGCCCAGTGGAAGATGGCTGTCTTGGATGTTTAACGTCAGTAGAGCATCAGTAGAGCATCAGGGAGGCTACATTTGGTGAAATTATGCTGCATGGGAGCATGACTATACATCAGATACTACAGGGGTATATAATCCAAAGTGGCACGTGTGGTCTTAGAAAGCTAGAAGTCTTAGAACTGAGCTAGTCGCACTGATGGTACACATACATTTTCCACAGCCACCATATTATAAATAATAGTCATAGAATAATAATAATAAATAATAAAGACAAAATCTTTAAACTCTTACCAAAGCAGGAATTGACAAAGCCATACCACATGCAACCATACTCTCCTCCAATCCATCTGCCGTGGATGTTGGATGCAAAACTGAGTGTGGTGCCGGAGATGCACACTAGCATGTCACTGGCACTGATGTTCAGCAGTAGCATGTTCACAGGGTTGCGCAGGGTTTTAAACTTGCAGAAGAGTATGAGAACAATCAAGTTATTCAAGAAGCCAAATGCCAAGATAAATCCAAGGAAAACAGCCACTATGGTGTGCCCTGTTCTAGAGAGTCCAGTTCGTGGCTCATGAGGATCTGTAGATGCTCCAAAGCTCAGGTTGGCTGTCCAGCTGGTACTCATTTCTGACATTATAGTAGGCTGGAGAGTTCTACTCCCAGATCTTCTAGCTACTTTATAGAAGTACTTTTAGACCAAAGGTAGAAGGCATCTTAAAAAACTGCCAGGTCTTCAGAGCAAAGCAAGTTCTAGTAATTGTGATCAGTCCCGTTGTCACAAAGGAGTTCTTCATGGCAAAAACATCCTGCACACATGGAAAGAAAACAACAAGCATTATCTCCAAGACAATTCTTTTCATATTAATACCAAGAGGCTACATTGTCTGTTAACAGTTCTTCCCCTTTGGCAAAAAGAACTTTTGTTAAAACTCAGTCTTTTGTTTTCTCTCTGCATAAATAAAATCCGTTATTTGAAGTCTTAGAGTGCTTTTTGTATTTATGAAAGCTATTCTAGAAGGATTCCCTCTAGCCAGCAGTCTATTACGCAAAAGACCACTTAGGCACTTTATAACCCAGGCACTAGTGTGAGAAAATATATAGTAAGGAATCAGTGATGAGCTGCCAAAATCTTAACTCCTGCCCCATCCAACCCCCCGCGTTCCTTGACGCCCCCACTCCAGACCCCTGCCCCATCCACCTCCCTCCCCTGTCCCCTGACTGCCCCCAGAACTGGGCAGGAGGGTCTCATGGGCCACCGTAGCGGTGCCCACCCCGCCCCTAAGAGCCAGAGGGACCTGCAGGGGCCGAGGTGGGGAGTCCAGGGGGTGCTTACCTGGGGCAGCTCCCAGGAAGCACCTGGCAGGTCCCTCTGGCTCCTAGGGGTGGGGGAGCGTAGCTGGGGGGGGAGCAGGTGGACCGGCCGCTCCCCCACTGATCACATCAAAAGTGGCGCCTTAGGCACCAACTCCGTGGGTGCTCCGGGGAAAATTTGGTGGGTGCAGAGCCCCCACCCCTCGCCCGGCCCCAGCTCACCTCCGCTCCGCCTCTGCCTCCTCCCCGAATGTGCCGCCCTGTTCTGTTTCTCCGCCCCCTCCCCCGGCTTCCCGCGAATCAGCTGTTTGCGCGGGAAGCCTGGGAGGGCAGAGAAGCAGGCGGCGGCTTCGCGCTCAGGCCCAGGGTGGCGGAGGTGAGCTGGGGCAGGGAGCGGTTCCTCTGCGCGCCCCTCCCCTCCCTCTTCTAACCAGTAGTTTCTCTGAGAAGTACTTGCTAGAAAGATGCATCACAACAGCAGAAAGGTATGGCACAAAACAGCTAAACAGAATTTACTAAAAATTCTGTTTACCTGTTTCATGCAATGTCTCTCTGGTGTCATGATGCGTTTTTCTAGCATGTAATTTTTCTTTATATTGTACCATACTTACAAATTATTGTGCACTTCCAAACAGCCATATTGCTACATCCATCTCATTACTGTAATGATTTTATTTAAAGTACACAATGTATTATGACTTTACCTTTGTGAATTATAAACTATAGATGCTTTTCAGATCAATCTAAAAATGTAGTCTACTTTTTTCCCATATCCCATACAGCTTTACCCAACTCTTTTGCATCTGACCACTTATTTTAGACTCATCCTGCTCTCAGCCCCCCCAACTCTGTCCTTGTTTATACCCAACCAATAGTATTGAAGAATTTGGCTTCAAAGTTCATCCACACACAGATTTTGTAGTGGTATAACTATTTCAAAGGCCACATCTACACTACGAAATTAGGTCGAATTTATAGAAGTCGGTTTTGTAGAAAGCGTTTTTATACAGTCGATTGTGTGTGTCCCCACACAAATGTTCTAAGTGCATTTAGTCGGCGGAGTGCGTCCATAGTACCGAGGCAACCGTCGACTTCCGGAGCGTTGCACTGTGGGTAGCTATCCCACAGTTCCCGCAGTCTCCGCCGCCCATTTGAATTCTGGGTAGAAATCCCAATGCCTGATGGGGCAAAAACATTGTCGGGGGTGGTTCTGGGTACATATCGTCAGGCCCCCCCTTTCCCTCCCTCCCTCCGTGAAAGCAACTGCAGACAATCGTTTCGCACCTTTTTTCCTGGGTTACCTGTGCAGATGTCATACCACGGCAAACATGGAGCCTGCTCAGCTCACCATCACCGTATGTCTCCT
Organism: Lepidochelys olivacea; assembly: GCF_965140295.1. Taxonomy (NCBI): domain Eukaryota; kingdom Metazoa; phylum Chordata; order Testudines; family Cheloniidae; genus Lepidochelys; species Lepidochelys olivacea. The sequence goes on from NC_140411.1 coordinate 116,066,978, forward strand.
GGGTGCTGGCAGACGCAGTACTGCATTGCTACACAGCAGCAGCTCATTGCCTTTTGGCAGCAGACAGTGCAATATGACTGGTAGCCATCATCGCTGTACTCCAGGGTGCTCTTTTAGCCGACCTCGGTGAGGTTGGTCAGGGGCGCCTGGGCAAACATGGGAGTGACTCAGCCAGGTCATTTCCCTTTTAAGTTTTGTCTAATGGCGATTCAGTCCTGCGACAGTCCTACTGCACCGTTTTCTAATGAGCAGCCAGGAGACGACGATGGCCAGCAGTTGTACTGCACCGTCTGCTGCTAACAAGATGTATAAAGATAGATGAAGTGGATCAAAACAAGAATCAAACCAGATTTGTTTTGTATTCATTTTCTCCTCCCTCCATGAAATCAATGGCCTGCTAAACCCAGGGTTTTGAGTTCTATCCTTGAGAGGGCCATTCTGTGTCTCCTTGATGCAAAGCCACCCCCTTTGTTGATTTTAATTCCCTGTAAGCCAACCCTGTAAGCCATGTTGTCAGTCGCCCCTCCCTCCATCGGAGCAATGGCAGACAATCGTTTCGCGCCCTTTTCCCTGGATTGCCCGAGCAGACGCCATATCATGGCAAGCATGGAGCCCATTCAGCTCACTGCAGCAGTTATGACCATTGTAAACACCTTGTGCATTATAGTGCAGTTTATGCAGAACCAGCACCTGAAAAACCAGGCGAGGAGGTGATGGAAGCATGGTGAGGAGGACATGAACACAGATTTCTCTAAAACCACAGTCCCCAGCAATTTGGAGATCATGGTCTTACTGGGGCCATGGAACGCCAATTCTGGGCCTGGGAAACAAGCACAGAGTGGTGGGACCGCATAGTGTTGCGGGTTTGGGAGGATTCTCAGTGGCTCCGAAACTTTCGCATGCGTAAGGGCACTTTTATGGAACTTTGTGACTTGCTTTCCCCTGCCCTGAAGTGCAAGAATACCAAGATGAGAGCAGCCCTCACAGTTCACAAGCGAATGGAAATAGCCCTGTGGAAGCTTGCAACGCCAGACAGCTACAGGTCAGTCGGGAATCAATTTGGAGTTGGCAAATCTACTGTGGGGGTTGCTGTGATGCAAGTAGCCAACACAATGATTGAGCTGCTGCTATCAAAGGTAGTGACTCTGGGAAATGTGCAGGTCATACTAGATGGCTTTGCTGCAATGGGATTCCCTAACTGTGGTGGGGCTGTAGACGGAACGCATATCCCCTTGGCACCAGACCACAAGGGCAGCCAATACATAAACCGAAAGGGGTACTTTTCAATGGTGCTGCAAGCACTGGTGGATCACAAGGGACGTTTCACCAACATCAACGTGGGATGGCCGGGAAAGGTTCATGACGCTCGCGTCTTCAGGAACTCTCGTCTGTTTAAACGGCTGCAGGAAGGGATTTACTTCCCAGACCAGAAAATAACTGTTGGGGATGTTGAAATGCCTATAGTTATCCTTGGGGACCCAGCCTACCCCTTAATGCCCTGGCTCATGAAGCTGTACACAGGCACCCTGGACAGTAGTAAGGAGATGTTCAACTATAGGCTGAGCAAGTGCAGAATGGTGGTAGAGTGTGCATTTGGATGTTTAAAGGGTCGCTGGTGCAGTTTACTGACTCGCTCAGACCTCAGCGAAAACCAATATTCCCATTGTTATTGCTGCTTGCTGTGTGCTCCACAATCTCTGTGATAGTAAGGGGGAGACGTTTATGACGGGATGGGAGGCTGATGCAAATCACCTGGCCGCTGAATACGTGCAGCCAGACACCAGGGCAGTTAGAAGAGCACAGCAGGAAGTGCTGAGCATCAGAGAAGCTTTGAAAACCAGTTTCATGACTGGCCAGGGTACTGTGTGACACTTCTGTTTGTTTCTCCTTGATGAAAACCCGCCCCCTTGGTTGCCTCTAAATTCCCTGTAAGCCACCCACCCTCCCCACTTCGATCACAGCTTGCTTGCAAAAGAAATAAAGTCACTACCATTTAAAAAACCTGTATTCTTTATTAATTGATTATAAAAATAGGGAGATAACTCACAAGATAGCCCGGGTGGGGTGTGGGAGGAGGGAAGGAAAAGGCCACTTTAAAACTTCTTGAATGATAGCCTTCTGTTGCTTTGGCTGTCCATTGGGATGGAGTGGTTGGGTGCCCCGAGCCTCCCCCACCCTGCATTCTTGGGCATCTGGGTGAGGAGGCTCTGAAACTTGGGGAGGAGGGAGGGCAGTTAAACAGCGGCTGCAGCGGCAGTCTGTGATCCTGCTGCCGTTCATGAACCTCCACCAGATGCCGGAGCATGTCCGTTTGATCCCGCAGTAGCCCCAGCGTTGCCTCATGCCTCCTCTGATCTTCCTGCTGCCACCTCTCCTCACGTTCATCGCCCACTTTCCTGTACTCTGCTATTGTGTCCCTCCACACATTCTGCTGAGCTCTGTCAGCGCCAGATGACTGCATGAGCTCAGAACATTTCATCTCGCGTGTGTTTTTTTCGCCGCCTTATCTGAGATCGCCTTTGGGAGGAGGAGGGAGGCTTGAAACATTTGCAGCTGCTGGAGGAAAAAAAGGGAGTGAAGTATTTAAAAAGATACATTTTACAGAACAATGACTATACTCTTTCATGGTGAACAACGCCATTCACATTACATAGCATATGTGATTTTGGTACAAGGTCGCATTTTACATCTTATATTGAGTGCCTGTGGCTTTGGTGCTAGAGATCACACACGCAGTGCTGGGCAACAGAATTCGGCTTGCAGGCGGCCATGGTAAGCCATAGTCTTTCGGCTTCTGCAACCTTCATAACAGCAGCACCCTCCTCTCCCATACCAAGCAAAGCACGTTAGTTGGCCACTTCGTGCTGTGGTTTTCCTGTTAACATGCAGCAGCAGAAACCAAACTAACCACCCCCCCCCACCATCCAATTCTCTGGGATGATCGCTTTACCCCTCCCCGCACAGTGTGGCTGGTATCAGGGAAGATCCCTGCTAGCCAAACGCGAACAGCTCAGCGCCAATTCCCCCCCAACACCCTGCGCAGCTAACTGTGGGGAGGATTTCTTTTCAGCCACAGGCAAAGAGCCCAGTAGGAACGGCCACCTCTGAATGTCCCCTTAATTAAATTCCCCTATTTCAACCAGGTTACCATGAACGATAGCACTCTCTCAAGGATAACACAGAGAGATAAAGAACAGATGTTGTTTGAATGCCAGCAAACACTGGGACCATACGCTGCCAGGCTTTGTCATGCAATGATACCAGATTACTTGCTACTAGCATGGCATGGTAAAGTGTCCTACCATGGAGGACGGAATAAGGCTACTCTCCCCAGAAACCTTCCGCAAAGGCTTTTAGAGTACCTCCAGGAGAGCTTCATGGAGATGTCCCTGGAGGATTTCCGCTCCATCCCTAGATACGTTAACAGACTTTTCCAGTAGCTGTACTGGCCACGAATGCATCCCAAGTCCTCAGGGCTACTTAATCATTAAAAAACGCTTTCTTTTATAACATGTATTATATTTAAAAAGGTACACTCACCAGAGGTCCCTTCTCCGGCTTCGTTGGGTTGGGAGGGTATTTCAGTCAGGGTGATAAAAAGATCCTGGCTGTCGGGGAGAATGGTGTGCTGTGTGCTCTCCCCAAGCTCATAGTTCTCCTCTTCATCTTCCCCATCTGCAAAATCCTCAGGCATAGCAGAGAGTACCCATCATCAGAGTCCATGGACAGGGGTGGGGTAGTAGTGGCAGCCCCCCCTAGAATTGCATGCAGCTCAGCGTAGAAGCGGCATGTCTGGGGCTCTGTCCCGGAGCATCCATTTGATTCTTTGGTTTTCTGGCACGCTTGTCTGAGCTCCTGAAGTTTCACGTGGCACTGTGTTGTGCCCCTTCTGTAGCCTCTGTCCCTCATGGCCTCAGAGATTTTTTTGAAATGTTTTGGCATTTCATCTTTTGGAACATAGTTCTGATAGCATGGTCCTCTCCCCATACAGCGATCAGACCCAGTACCTCCTGTTCGGTCCATGCTGGAGCTCTTTTTTTCTATTCTGGGACTGCATGGTCACCTGTGCTGATAAGCTCGCCTGGCCAAACAGGAAATGAGATTCAAAAGTTCCCGGGGCTTTTCCTATACACCTGGCCAGTGCATCCAAGTTCATCAGAGTGCTGTCCAGAGCGGTCACAATGGTGCACTGTGGGATAGCTCCCGGAGCCCAATACCTTCGAATTGCATCCACACTAACCCTGATTCGAAACGGCGATGTCGATTTCAGCACTAATCCCCTTGTTGGGGAGGAGTACAGAAATCAGTTTTAAGAGCCCTTTATGTCGAAAAAAATGGCTTCGTTGTGTGGACGGGTGCAGGGTTAATTCAATGTAACGCTGCTAAATCTGACATAAACTCGTAGTGTAGACCAGACCACAGGGGTGTGGAATATTTTTAAACCAAAATAATTATATTGGTACAACCCATAGTGTGGATGCAGCTATACCAGTGTAAAGGTGCCTTTACACCAGTATAGCTTATTTCCTTTCACGTGGTATGGAAATAAACTATACCAGTATAAGCACTTTCATACCAATATAACTGCATCTAAACAAGGAGAGTTGTATCACTTTAATCGTACCAGCACACAATATAACTTTTGTGCATAGACAAGATCTTAGGTTACAAACTTATAAACAAGCATGTGAGTAACTTAACATGGGGGGGGGGGGGATCTCTACCGAGTTTATGAATAAATCCTTGGTGCACAAAGCAATATACCTGCATATTTGCAGAGTTGGGACCTCAGACTATCAACTCCTTAAGGCAAGGTATGCGTTTGTCGTTGCTGTAAAGTGCCATAAACTCCTTATGTATATGACAATAATACCTAGCTCCTATGCAGACATATGTATGGGTTAGAGAAACAAAATATTATTTTTTTTAAAACCACACACATTGGGGATGTCTGCTGATACTGCCAAATAAAATAAAAAGCAGGCTGAGTAAGGTTTGCTTAAGTCTCCAAGAGAACATAAGGGTATCTAATGGGGAAAATCTGAAGTTCCGTGCTAGCTAAGAATAGGTCCCATATTCAAAACACAAATGCAGATACAAATATCCTAAATTTCTTTATAGATTTAGACAAACCGCATGCCAAATGATGGTGTTAAGAAAGCCCTGGGCTTCATTTAATTTATTTATTTATTTGAGACCCTGAGTTGGATTTATCCTGGCTTAATATTAGCGTATAATTGAGTAATATGGATTCGATCCTCCCAAGTGCTCAGTTCTGCTGTGAGATGCTCAAGTACTTTCAATGCCAACTTACTTCACCACTGTGCAGGATTGAGCCCTAGATCAGTATGATTTTTCAGTTCTTCTGATTAGGAAATTCTTAACTGAACAGTCAATCCTGTTTTGTTTTTTTTTAATATTAGATCTCTAAGTGGCTTTCCAACATTTAAAAAATGGCATTAGTAAATTAATTGCGTAGCATTCATCAAACGGCACTGCAAGGTCTCTCTGTATTAACTTGTTTTTGGGTGGGAAGGAAAACACTGAAAATGATCTAAAGCATTTGGTTTAAAGAAATGGCTTGGACATCAGTACAAGTCACCAACTAAATTCAATAGAGCATTTTTTTATTTTATGCGTTACAAATTTCAAAAATAGTTCTGACAAATACGAGTCAACAAGATGCTGAATGCAGGGACTCCCATCACTGTTGGCAGTTTCTTCTGAAGCGATCTTATGGGAAAGAGGGAAATAAGTATGATCAGTGCTTTGCGTTGATTAAACAGTTCTTTCAACTTTTCCCAGAAAGAAGGGCATAGCTTGTGACTTGAAAGTTATTGAGCTTGCTAGCATTAAGGGGTTTTTATTTATATTTTTGAAATTGCATTTTTATTTCCAGTTGAGAGATTCTCAATGTACATTATCTTGCAAAGTTGTAAACTATGCCAGAGAATGGTCCTCGATTCACTTCCAAACTTAATTGTTGATCAAACTGTAAAAAACACATTCAGATGTCCAAAACCTCTTACCAAAAAAAAAAAGATTCATTCTACTGGGACACATCAGAGCAGTATAACAAACTTGTAGCTTTTTGTGGATATAGCCCTGAACCTGATTTAAGATTTCACAGTAAATGCAGTGGTTCATTTAAAAAAATAATAACTTTAATACATTTATTCAGCATAAAAGTATATTGAAAAATGTAACATTTAAAACTGTTTTGATATTTCAAAGTAGATCTTGGCTGAAAGTCTTTTAAAGATGCAAACAACTAATTTCTTGGATTTTATGCTAGATTAATGAACATCCACCATTTATCTTAATCTGTTGAATAAAAGGCTAAATTTGACTTTGAATTTTGAAATAGTAAATATAAGCATGATCAGATCTGACCTTTTTAGTTTATATATGACAAACCAAATTAATATAATTAATTATTTGAGTTCTCCACATACAAAAGGGGCAGACCAAAAGAATCCCTCTTGAACACCACTGAGAGAGAGAGAGAGAGAATTTATGGGACTTTCAAAGAAGGACCCAGGATACACAGGGATGGCAGAGCCTTGTACATGCCCAAAGCAACATTTGATGGCACAGGAAAGATTTAGATTCACGTGCTTAGAAGCAATTAAGAAACAGAACTCAGGCCAAATTTTTTGAATCACTCACAGATCCCATTGATTGCTGGGTCCCCAAACCTCTGAAAATCTGAAAATTACTTGTTTAGATAATTAACTTTAGAAACCAACATTTGAAAACTTTGTCCTCTCTTTACACTAGTGTAGTAAAACAAACTATAAAACCTAGACTATTTAGCCTACCACGCTTAGGGGAAAATGTACTAGTTGTAAAGATGGGCAAGGAATTTTTGAATATTAAAGCAATAGGGGGGTGAATGGGTTGCAGAAAAACTTTGAGCCACCTTTGTAGCTGGAACACTTCTTTAGCACCTTAAAAATTAAACTCACACCCTAGAGATCTTTGTTATTCAACAAGGAAAAGCAAACAATTGTCAGTACAGTTCAATTCTAACTGCCAACTAGACAACACAGTTAAGATCAACAATTGAGCAAAAGTGATGAAGAGGTGCCATTTTGGGGACTTGGGGAGTAATTCTGGGATACTATTTCAGGCTTTACCAACTGCAACAGATCAACTCTTCAACAGATAATAGACAGCATCCTCACTGAGTACCTTAAAACTCCCCAAGCATGTAAACTCCCTCACATTTGTCAGCAGAGTAACTATGTATGGCCAAATGCCAGGGGAAAGAAATAACCACACTGACTAGATCTTTGTTTGCGACTTAATCTGATTTATCAAAACTTTTTTATAGATTTTTCAGACAACAATTTTAATCTACGGCTGTTTAGAAGTCAGGATTTAAAGAAAATCAGGTCTTCCGCGCGGGGATTCTTAGACATGATGTAGATGAGATGTAATCTCCTGCAGTTCAGTCCAGGCTGCTTCTCCGCAGCCCGAGGAATTAGAAAACATAATCATGTCTAAAGGAAAGGAGGACTTGTGGCACCTTAGAGACTAACAAATTGGTGAGTCTCTAAGGTGCCACAAGTCCTCCTTTTCTTTTTGCGAATACAGGCTAACATGGCTGCTACTCTAAACAATAATCATGTCTGAAAGTTACATGCAAGTTTCTCAGTTATGGGTAGGAACAAGGCTAAAGACAGGGTAAGTGAAAAAATAATTCTGATCGGAACATGCCCATCGCCTAATGAGCTCATCCCCACCAGCAAGGAACCCTGCATCATTTAATTTCTTGCTACCAGTACGTTGCAGAGGGGCAGAGCTGGAGGGAGCCGGACGACCCCTAGCAAGACGGAGTTAGCTTCCCTAGTCCTCAACGTAGAAAGGCTGCTGCTCCTGGCCGTTGTAATCCCCCCGCGCACTCACAGTCCCGGGATTTCGACTCAGCCCAGCCGGGCAGGCGGGAGGGAGGTCGGTCTATGCAAACGCTACTTACTTTCCGAGGTGCTGGGGGCTGTCCAGCTCCCGCTCCGCCCAGCCGGAGCCACACGGGGGAAGTGGGAGCCGGCCCCGGGCAGCCTTCAGCCGGCGCCCCGAAGCCCGCCCCGCGTGGCGCGGCCACCGGCGCGAGGAGGGTCCCCGCCAACTGTGCCGGCTGGTGAGTCTCCGTCTCCCGCCCCGCTCCCTGCGGGCCGGGGGCTCGGCGCTGCCGGCTCGGGAAGCGCCGCTCCGCAACCACCCCGCCCCCGCCAGGCCAGCGCTCAAAAAGGGCGAGCGGCTCAGCCCACCCACGACCCCCGGCCAGGCTCCTCCCCGCTCTCGGCCCATTGCGGGGGCGGGGTCCCAGCGCTAGCGGCTCTGCTGCCCGCCCCGGCGGCGGGAGCTTTGAGGGGGGGAGCGGTGGCCGGGGGGCCGGAGGAGCCTTGCAGAGAAAGCTGCAAACGCAGCCCCGCCCCCAAAAGCCCCCGGGGTAGCAGCAGCTGCTGCTGGAAGAGACGCGGCTGCCAGGGCTCAAGCTGGGGCCGCGGCCTCGGGCACTGACATGCAGCCCGGCTCCACGTACCCAAGGAGAGATGACAGACGCGCGCATGTGTGTGCCTGGAGTGGGGGCTGCTTATCCTGTTTTGCGTTCGGCTTCTGGGTGTACATCCTGGGGGGGGGGGCACTTCTAAGAGACACTTCTCCCTCACCCCCCGCCGCCCTTAATGCAACAGCTCCGCATCTCAGTGCCCTGGCTCCTTCCCTTTCCTAAGAGCTGGAGGAGGCTGCAGGTTTATGCTCTTGCTAGGGTTGCCAACCCTCCAGAATTGTCCTGGAGTCAGGGATTCAAGATTAATCTTTAATTAAAGATTATCTGGAGATAAAACGTCCAGGAATACATCCAGCCGAAGCTGGCAAACCTACTTGTTGCCCCTGCGCATTAAAAACCAGCGGGGGCAGAAGGCGGACTGGACACTGTGTTCCTAAAACACTGTCTGAAATCACTGGCACTTTCTGTCCCCTGTTGCTCCCTTAATGAGAAGCGTTCCGGCAATTCCTGTCCTCCCACTTCAACCCCCAGCGTGGGCTCTGTGTGCCTCTTCGGAAACGATCGAATGGGGAAAGAGACAGTGTTGTCTCTCAAACTCCAGGGTTTTGGCCCGCACCGTTTAAATAATAACAAGCAGCCTCCCCGTTTAGGAGAAGACGCTTTGCCAGAGCAAAATACAAGGAATTAGGGAAAATTCGTCTCTGAAGGGAGAAGCAATCATTTGCTAGTTGAAAGGCCATTTTGGAAAACAAAACAGAAGTGAGATCACGAGATTATCCAGCAATCTGAATGACCTGGGCTGTGGATAATCCACAATTCAGGCTTTCAGCACAGATCCTCCCAGTATCTGCTGTACGGCATGCTGATGTTCCCACCCGCTCCGTGTGTATACAGTCACTTTTGAGTTGTGTTGCTGTGTAGTGTTGTGTCACCTGATTTACTGAGTTACACACTGGAGGTAGCCAGCTGAGTACAGTGATAATGTGAAGCTAGTTACACATAGATCGTTCTTTCAAGAAAGAAAACACAACCTGCAGCGACTGAGGAACCCAGCTCCTGAATATTTAACGTGGCAGAGTTGCAGAGAAGGCAGTATCCTTCAAAGAGTAATACAATTTGATCAAAGTGTGTGTGATAACAAATGTAGGTCTTTACGTCTTTATAGCTAGATGATAAACTGGGTTTCCAATATTTCTTTCTAATCCCTTATGTCTCTCTACTAGGATTGCAAAAGTTAACTCTAGGGTCTTGGACTTCATCAGTTTAGGGCAGCAGGTGAAGGGGCTTTCCCTCAGGGCTAATAAGCCCCTTCTCCTTCTCTTTTGTCGCTGTGTGAAAGACCCACTGACAAGGGGGGAATTGATTAATTGTCTACACTGGGGAAACAGTAATATTGACTAGAGGCAAATTAAACTATAACTGGAGCAGGGGGACTGGACTCTAGGACTTCCCTCCTAGCCACCAGGTGGCCCAATGACTATCTAGGTTTTTATCCACAGTGGAAGACATTTCACCAGATGAGACTTAGGGAGCCACACATCAGAATATCCCATAACTCAGCGCTTAGGGCAGAATCCTGATGATTTGTGAGATGGTCTCCCACTTCTTTCTTCTCCTCTGGTGGGGGGCAGGGGAAATAAATACAAGTTTCCCACATCCCAGGGGAGCGCTCTCACAACTGGGCCACAGGTTATAAAGTGGGCACCACCCCCACCACCTCCTCCTCCTGCCGCCACTGCTGTTTTGTGTGGATTAGAAGCTTACCTAAGTCATTCTCACAAGAAACACTTTATGTTCCTGAGCCACCTGACTCCTGTAGAGGGGTTCCTAGTTCATGAATTCCAAGCAGAGGCAAGCAGGTCCCTACAGCCCAGACTCTACAGGTACCTCTCTCTGTTAGAGGAATGGGATCTAGCACACACCTATCTGGTCCGCATTTCTCATAGGCTAGCTTAGGTGGCTCTCTCCCTAGCATGCTGTCTTTTGTGAATTTCATTCTAAAGCCCATCTCTCTCCCCCATCGTCATACAGGGATCTCAAGCACACAACTCAGGCTTTGTGAAACTCAGTGTTATTGCTGTGATTTTCTAAGCACTTATAAATTAAGCATTGTGATGCTCAGCGTCAGTAAGCCTAAATCCCTTTGTGAATCTTGCCCTCAGAGACTTATTTTGCATGCAGTTATCTGTTTGCAGATTTATCCACATTTGCCAGGTGCAGCTTTGTCTATTTTTGCACTTTCATGACTTGGGGTAAAGTAGGCAATTCTAGGCTTAGGTTTATTCTGTGCTGAAGTATATATTGTCCAAAAAAGATCAAAACATACAAAAATACAAATTTAAAATTCAAAAACTTATACCATCAATAATTCCTTCTAATAGGGGGGGAAAGACTCTGGGGAGTGCATCTGTAGACAAAATCCTTACAGAGAAAATTATTCTGGGACTATACCTTTCTTAACACGACCCCTTCTAGCTCCGTTTCTTCCTGAGCTTCTAACATGAGGCTTTTTAAAACTGTAAGTGGAGGTAAAAGCCTGCAGTTGAACATCCTCCTCCTACTCCACCTCAGTTAAGTAGAACAAGATCCTTTATAAAACTGGACTCAGGCAGTTCTCCACTTCCTCTGGCTGATAGATGGCTAGTCCGATGCATGTAACAGGTCAGAAAGAGAGGTTATTTCAGAGATTCAAGCAGAAACAATTGAGATAAGCTTGGTTTTTGTATTTGTTTGTTTTTAAACTGTCTAACACAATGGGGCCTTGATCTATGACTGTCATCCTGATAATACAGACAATAAATAATGGAAAAGAGTCCTGTGGCACCTTATAGACTAACAGACGTACTGGAGCATAAGCTTTCACAGGTGAATACCCACTTCGTCGGATGCATGTCACATGCATCCGACGGAGTGGGTATTCACCCGTGAAAGCTTATGCTCCAATACGTCTGTTAGTCTATAAGGTGCCACAGGACTCTTTGCTGCTTTTACAGATCCAGACTAACACGGCTACCCCTCTGATACTTGACAATAAATAATGTTTCTCTGAAATAGTTTTGAAACAAAGCTACTTCAGGCAATAAGCCGGAGAAAACCTAACACAGGCCTGCCAGTCCTGTGAGCAAAGAGACAATATCCCACTTCCACTAATTGCTGGTTGGAAGTCCCCTTGCAGGTAAGTTAAAAAGAACTGGATGGCCCCTACAAGTTTTCAGCTGTTCAAGGCCCCCTTTCCATGTGAGTCCGAATGGATCCGCTATGTGGAGGGCCACCCAAAATGGGGGGAAAATTGAATGGCCATTTTTTCAATGTAAGTCCTAAGGAATGTGCCTCCACCCCCATCAGCTTGGTGTAGCAGTGTGCAAGTAGATACACAGTTACCAAACTGACATATACTAATGCCCTTTCATGTGCACGAAAGTGATCTTTTGCAGGCATTAAAGAAACCTTATTGTCAGATGAAACCAGGTCAGGTCAGTCTCTTATCTAAACTTTGAAAATTCAGTCCTAAATATCAAGTCTCCAAGCCACAGGAAACATAGGAGTAAGTTGTCAAAGGAGGGTAACCTATACCAACAATAAGCAGGTTGCTAAACAATTTACATGCCCCCTTGCCACCATGAGATTCCATTGGTTTCTCAGATCAGAAGCCCCTGTAGTGGCAGATCTGTGATAGTGGAGAAGAGGCAGGCAATAAAATGCAAGATGATCTCTGTTTGGGTTTTGGTTGTGTTGCTGAGGTTCTGGGTGGAATGCCTGGGAAAACAGTGTTGTGACCTGTGATTTGGACCATATCCTTCTCGGCTTGCAAAATCTTGTGAAAAGATAGTGGGTGTATTGCTGCTGGAAATTGTCAAAGTCTGCTAAGGTGCCAACATCACTCAAGTAGGTGGTTGACAAACACCTATTAAAAATCCATGTTGTCAATTGGTTGGTCTCTAATGTTGCTTTTGGCGGAAGGACAGCGAGAATAGGGGGGAACCTTTCCCTTCTGCCTGTGCACAGCTACCAAGAGATCCGTAAACAAACACTGGACTCATGTGTAAGTCTTGAGCTTCTTATTCAAAAGGTTCTTTGTATATTTTAATTCAAACAGAAGTATCTTAGAAAAGTCACAGCAGTTTATAATCTATATGTGCAAATCCAAATAGCTGATTTGAAGAATACTTATTTACAGCACACGACAGGTACATTGGCTTGGAATACATGTTTAAACACAATTTGGATGGCACAGAAAGCCTATTTTGTGACTTTTGGAGAGAGAATAGTTGACTTGAACCCAAGATGAAACTGCTCATAATCCTCTTGATGTGCACAAAGCATATGATTATAAACCTCAAAAGGCTGCTATAACAGCTAGGATTAAATATTGATACAATTAATAGAAGTTTTGGAATATAAAATAATACTTTGAGATCTTCAGATGGTGAGTGCTATAGAAATGACAAGAGCTTTGCAAACATGGATTAAGTATCCCAGTAGTGCTGTGTAAAGCTGCATGAATAATTGGATTTTTCAGTTCAGTTCTGAAAAATTGAAAAACTATTTATTTCAAGGAAAGCCTTGAGTGAATTTTTTTTTAATTGGCCAATCAAAAAGTGGGGAGGGGAGATATTCTTTTTAGGTCAAGCAAATCATTTCATTCAATTCAAAATGCACTGTGAATTTTGATTTTGAGCAGTTAATTTTTATTTTAAAAACATTCAGAAACACTAAAGGAAATTTTGAAATGAAGTTATTTAAAACCAAAATATTGAAATGCTTAAAAAAAATTGACAAGCAATTCAGGAAAATTTGTATGAATATGTTAAATGATTTGGAGTGGCCAAATCTGCATTTTTCACCCCCAAACAATTGTGTGTAAAAGATTTTGCCCAGCTCTAGTGTGTATTGGCTTACTCCACAAATTGGGTAAACTACACCACAAAGAGTTTCAATAATTTGCACAAAGAACTCCAGCCAATAGACCTGATCATAAATTTTTCAACAAAAGTTTTAATTCAATTTGGAACAAAAGCAAATTCCAAAAGACCACATCTTTTTGAGAACTGAAACCTCCACGTTTCAGCCAGCTCTACCAGCAATAAAACCCAGATTTCCTAACTTTAACCACCAGATTATTCTTTATGTTTGAGCTGTGAGAATTATTGAGAGCCATAAAATAGTTAGTGTGCTCTTAGAGACTGCTAGGACATAGAGTCCCATTGTCAGGATCACTAGTTACCAAACTTCTGTTAGTGAATTTTAAGTCACACAGAAAAATGATGAAAGACAAAAACACCTTATCACCCATAGACAAACACTTTTCACAAAGCAATCACTTTATATCTGACCTCTCACTTCTCATCCTAAAAAAAGAAACCTGCACAACCCTTTCAACAGATGAGTCTAGGAACTTAAATTCATAACTCTGCTAGATACTAAAACACAGAGACTCAAAAGAGACACAGGGGTTATGGCTCATTACAACAATTTGTAACACAACCTATTTCCTGC